>NC_072411.2:40655000-45842500 GCF_028858775.2 Pan troglodytes
ACCCTTTCTAAACTAATCAATTGCCAAGGCTTACTGATTTATTTTCTAAATATCCCTAGAGTCCATCCATCTTTCTCCATTTCTAATACCACTATCCTTTGCTCAGGCTGCTGTTTATTTTTGCCTGGGTTCCTAAAGTACATCCTGTCTGGTTTCTTTACATCCATTCTCACCCACTTCTATCACAGCCTTTGCACTATAGACAGTGATCATTTTAACAATGCATATATATCTTATCATTATCTTGTTTAAAGCTGTCCAGTTGCTACCCGTTATCCTCATGATAGCTATCAAAGTCTTAAACGTGGCCTATAGGACCTGCATGATCCAGCCTCTTCCTAACTGCCATCCCATTCTATAATCCATTCTCTCCTTGCCCCCTGCACCCTGGTAACACCCGCTTACTTCAATTCCTTCTCGGCTCTAAGCTCCTCTGATGCAGGACCTTTGCCTGTGCTGCCCTCTGTTCTAGGTAGCTCTTAACCACATTCTTTGCCTATTTGAGTTTGATTCATTCCTCCTATCTAAGCTCAAATGTCTCTTTCTTGGAGAAGCTTTTTTTACTCATAAAGACTATAACAGATCTTTGATTGTCCTCTCTTCACAACATACTTTTCCTTTTTGGCCCTCAACACAGGTTTTATTTTTATGTGATTGCCCAGGAAGGAAATCCATGAAGGAATTGGCTATAGGGTTGCTGGGCATGTGGGAAACAATTGGTGGAAGCCACTGCCATCCCTGGCACTGGAAGGGACGAAGGGGAGAGGTGGCGTCATCAGAAACCGAGAGCTGGAGAAAGCCTCATGGGTGATGGGAGAAGTAGTGATGGGGAAAAAACATCCCTTGGCTTTTCCCTTCCTCTTCCCCTCCAATCTCCTGCCAGGGTCTTCTGCTGACTGAACCTACCAGAAAGACAGAAGGCAAAGGAAATATAGCAGAGCAGGGGAGGAGCGGAAAATAGCTCTGAGAACAAACAAGCATAGGCTCATGACTGCAGTTTACGTATTTGTTTATGTGGTTATTTGTACACCATCTGTCTCCCATACCAGACTGCACCAGGGCTGTGTTAATGTTACTGGCCACTGATTCCTCAGTGCTTTTTACAGGGATTAATATTGATCCTTAATATTTGTTGAATTGATGAGTCAATGAGAGATCTCTAAGAATGGAAAAATAGGTATGTATTAAAGGTCTGGTGGGCACTATCTTGAGAAGGAACATACTTTCTCCCTCTACCTCTCCCTATCCCCTTTCTTTTCCAGAGGTTTCTAGTTAGAACTTCCCATCCACAGTTTTGTTATTGGCGAAATGACAAAAGTATGAAATGGTGATGCTAGTTGTCCATACACACACACACACACACACACACACACACACACACACACACACACACAGAGTTTCTTTCTCTTCCCTTAGTCACAAGGGCAGGGCCCTGCGGAAGGTCTTTTGTAGTTTGCAGAACCTGTTTGTGACACCGAAGAATCTGTGGGAAACCAGATGCCAGCCTCTTGTTTTCCAAGGGGAATATTAAATAGCGGCTATCAGTCACTCCTCTGACTTTGAACAAAATTGTTTAAAAATCAAAGTGTTTATGTCCATAACCATGTCACCAAATGATCAAACCAGGTTATTTGCAAATATGTGTTTATTTATTTATTCATTTTTGAGATGGAGTCTAGCTCTGTTGCCCAGGCCGGAGTGCAGTGGTGCGATCTATGCTCACTGCAACCTCTGCCTCCCAGGTTCAAGCAATTCTTCTGTATCAGCCTCTTGGGTAGCTGGGACTACAGGCACATGCCACCACGTCTAGCTGATTTTTATGCTTTTTAGTAGAGATGGAGTTTCACCATGTTGGCCAGGCTGGTCTCGAACTCCTGACCTCAAGTGATCCGCTCACCTCGGCCTCCCAAACTGCTGGGATTATAGGCATGAGCCACCGTGACCGGCCTTAATGTGTTTTTGACCCTATTTTCAGAATCTGTCATGAAAGTCTTTTAGACTGTTTTGGGGAAGCATTGATATTTGGGGCAAGCTATCATTTGGAAATTACAACTTTAAGGAGAGATTTTTATAACCATAGCCATGGATGGGGCGGCGATGGTGGCCAGAATCTCAGAAATAGTGAGACAAGTCTCCAGGCTTTATTGCCAACTGATTCTACCTGCTATGTGAAACTGTGTAAGAACCTCCCAGGATCCCCGTCTTGGTGTTGGTAGGAGAGTAAGGCAGACATAGACCAGGGTCAGGGACCCATGAACACTTCCTTGCTTTTAGTGTTCTTTCCTTGATACCCTTAGTGACTAATGTGGGAAAGGCAGTGGTGTTCCTCAGACATCCCAGTTGCTTCCTCACGTTTTTCAGCACCTGCACAGGTAGGCAGGGTTACAAGACTGGTTCTGGCTCAGGGACTGTGACTGGAGAAGATGTGTGTCATTTCCAGGCCAACGCATAGACAAGCCACCATGGCACCTGAACTGGACTTGTGTTGAAATGCACAGCTTGCATGGCTGAGTAACACTGGAGGGAAAGTGTTCTAGAGACTTATTTGGACCCACAGCAGACTTTGTATGAGCAGGAGACCTCTGTTATGTTAGGCTACCGAGCTTATTACTATAGCATAAGCTGGCCTATTCTGACCTATTCTGACCAATGATGTGTGGATACAGTAAAAGAAGGAAGACTTCTAAAGCTTTTGTCTGGTTGTATTGTTCCGCCTTTTCTTCTGTCGATTCTCTTTCCTTTGAGAGTGTAAGGAGTACATTGGGGCGTGTGATGTTATTATATATATATGATATATATATATATAATAGAATATAGATATATATATAATATATATATAATAGATATATATATAATAGAATATATATAATAGAATATATAGAAGTTTTCTCTCTGATCTTCTCCTGCCTTCGTTTCACCTGCTCCTTTGTTTTCCTCCAAAGCAGGACTCTAATCTTCCCCAACCTATCCAAAAAGAAATTTTATGACTTAGCTTGTCTGATTAGATCATAAGACCCCCATCTCAGAAGGAGCCCTGCCCCATACCTGGGAGGAAAGAATGCTGCATAGAGAGGCCAAGAAAAATCTGAACAGACAGGCCTTGCTGGGTTCCTCACTCAGCCTATTAGTATTAAGTCATACCCTTTTTATCAGATCTCATGTCTACACTGTTGTCAATCATGCCTACCCAATGAAGTCTCCATAAAAGGCCCAAGAAGACAGGGAGCTTTCAGATAGCTGAACACATGGAGGTTCCTGGAGGATGGTGAGCCCTGGAGGGTGGTGAGCCTTGGAAGCTCCACAGCTCTCCCCATACCTTGCCCTGTGTAACTCTTCATCTGTATCCTTTCTAATATCCTTTCTGATAAACCAGTAAATGTGTTTCCCTGTGTTCTGTGAGCTGTTCTCACAAATTATTCAAATCTAAGGGGCTGGATGTCATGAGACCTCTGATTCATAGCCAGTCGATGAGAAGCACAAGAATAACAACCTGGGGTTAGCAACTGGCCTCAGAAGCTGGGCTGGGGTGGGGTAATCTTAGGGACTGAGCCCTCACTCTGTGGGATCTAACGCTATTTCCAGGTAGGTAGTGTCAGAATTGAGTTGAATTAGGTGGCATGCAGTGGTGTCTGCTGCAGAATTGATTGCTTGCTTTTTGGTGGGGAAAACCCCCCACATATTTGGTAGCAGAAGTCTTCTGTGATGATTGATTGTTACTGTGGTTGAGAGCAGAAGAAAAACAATTTTAGTTTTTCCACTCAAAGGGTGAAAAATAAGCCTAAAAATTGAGTTAATTTGGAGTTTGGTTGTGACAGTCTTTATTTCCGATATATTGAATCTATGTCTAATAATAAGAGGAAGAACTCTCGCTAAAAGTGGACAGGCCAAATTCTTTCAAAGCCATTGAACTTCTACTATAGGATGCCGCCTATAGAACATTCCTGGGCAGAATCTCCAGGCGTCATGTGAGGTGGGAGGTGGTGTTGGAAGAAGGCTTCTTACACTTCAAATTACATCCCACCATTGCTCAAGAAGACATATTTGTTGGACTAGTAATATTTTGTCTCTGTTAACATTCAACACTTAAATGAGTACTTAGGAACACATTGAAGATGAAAAAATGAAATACCCTCTTGAGGCCCTAAAGGAGTTCACAGGGTAATGCTTTTTTTTTATTATTTTTTAAATTATTTTATTTTTTGTCTCACTTCTATCACCCAGGCTGGAGTGCAATGGTGTGATCTTGGCTCACTGCAGCCTAAACTTCCCAAGCTCAGGTGATCCTCCCACATCAGCCTCCAAAATAGCTGGGACTATAGGAGCATGACACCACGCCTGCTGAATTTTTTTTATTTATTATTTTTAGTAGAAGTGAGATTTTGCCATGTTGCCTGGATTGGTTTCGAACTCTTGGGCTCATGATTGGCCGTTCTCAGCCTCCCAAAGGGCCAAGATTACAGGCATGAGCTGCCATGCCCATCTGGTAATGCTTATAGTCACAGCAAGACATTAAAACCAGTGTCAGTCATGAATAAATAGGTCAGGGTTAGATTTCTAGGCTGTACAAGACTGAATCTATTTCATTACACTGTTTTATTTCTCTTGTATCCCTTATCACAATCTGAACTTTTACAAAATTAGCTAAACTTCCTATTATCTGCTCCCGCCATTAGAGTGTGGCACCGCAAGAGCTAGGAGTTGCCCGTTCATCACTGTATCTCCAAAGCATAAGAGGGTGCCTGGTACAAAGTAAATGCTTGATAATCTATTTGATAAATGAATGAATAAGTAAATAAATGAAATAAATGAATGACAGGGTGGAAAAGTGCTACTGTCTGCACATATGGACTCACTCTCGGGGGAAGTCAAGACTGGATGGAGATCAAGTTTGCTCACAGAGCAGGGTGAGAATTTTGGGAGTCCAGGGGCCTAACTGATGGGGAAGGTGAGAGAATTGTTCTCAAAAAAATTTTGAGAGTGGAAAAGGAAAGGCCACTGTCACAGTTTTGCCTTATAGCCAGTGCTAGAAGTTTGGCCTGGTTACATGGTTAACCCTAAAGAATTATCTAGAACCACCTCCTTAGCACTATCTGAAAGTTCACATCTTCTGACTGAGGGCACAGAAAACCTCTGGCTGTAGAGTATCAAGCAGGGAAAATTTATTTTTTGGGGGTGACAGGAAAAGTATTCCATGACGCTCTGTAATATTTCTGGATATTTCAGACAGTATGTGGTTTCTTGAATGTCCTACATACATTTTGATGGATTACCCAAGGACTATCTGATGAAGAATAATAGAGACATATAAATACATATGGGCTACATCTTGGCAAAATAAAGTAATCCTGAAGTAAATTCTAAGGATGTTCTGAATTGACACCTCTTAAGCACAACCGAATGTCCTGGTGGCTTTGCCTCCCACTGGGGCTTTTTGGCTCTTGTCTGGCCCCAGCGGCTGCTGCAGCTCTGTCTGAATTCACACAGGAGCAACATGATGGTGCTCAGCCCTCGCCGAAGTGTCTTGCTGAAGAGTTGGGAGATGCTTGGACTATTCAGATAGAGGCCAACTGGAAGTACAGGGCAGTCAACACAAACCAGAGAGGCAAACTTTTGGCCAGTGAGACATGGAAAGGGAGAAGAAATATATTCTTCTTTCTCCCCTAGAGTGAGGACCACCAACCTGAGTCCCAGTCACCTGGAATCCCCTCAGACGAGCGTCCCTTGAGATCCAGCACATAGCAGCCAGCGTGCTGATGATTCCTTCCTGCCTACTGGCTCCTTCTTATTTCTGCCTCCGTGGAACTGTATTCTCTAATCAATATTAGCACATACGTATTGCCCTAGACTGTACCTCCTGGGAACCCAGGATAAAGCACTATCTAAACATTTTGTCTTGGAATTGTAATAAACTTCAAAAGAAAAATACAACTTGAAAGTTAAATATTTATTGTGTGCACTTCTTTTCTTCATGTTTACACCAAATCATATAAAGGTCAGCTACTTTCAGGACTCTGTGAAGTTTCCATTGAAATGCAGTCCAAATTTCTGCCATCAGAAGTGTTCCCATGGCTGGGCACACTGGTTCACATCTTTAATCTCAGCATTCTGGGAGGTCAAGACAGGTGGATCGCTTGAGCCCAGGAGTTCAAAACCAGCCTGGGCAACATGGGGAAACCACATCTCTACTAAAAATCCAAAAAAATTAGCCAGGCATGGTGGCGGGCTCCTGTAATCCCAGCTACTCAGGAGGCTGAGGTGGGAGGATCGCTTCAGTCCGGGAGATGGAGGTCGCAGTGAGCACAGATCGCACCACTGCACTGCAGCCTGGGTGACAGAGTGAGAGCCCATCTCAAAAAAAAAAAAAAAAAAAAAAAAAAGAGAGAGAAACAAAAGAAGTGTTCCCATGGATTGTAGCAAGCAGTAAAAACCATAGGAAGAGAGTCAGCATCTTTCATCAGCAAGCCCTTAACAATTTTGATGCTCTTTAGCCTTATATCTTTTTTCTTATGCCATTGTAATAATACTACTTTTACATAAAGGGAAATTAAAAATAGGAGGTTTAACTGATGTGTTCAAAGTCAAACATTAAAAAGGCACCAGCATGGGGTCTAAAGTCCAGGCTTTCTGATCCTCAACCAAAATGTTTTACATTATACTTCCCTGCTTGATTCTCCAAACCTCACCCTGTTGAAAAGCACATAGGGAGGGGCACATGAGTACTTGGAGGAAAAAGCAAGCATATTGGCTGAAATGGGTAGAAAAGCTCAAATAATTTTTAACTTAATAATTTTAGTTTGAATAAACCCCAAATTTCAGATATGATGGAAAGCTGCTGCCTGGAAGATAACTTCAATGTTCCATTTGAGCTGTTTTTGTTCTGGATGCTGTGTCTCATGACACAATGTTAGTAGTTTGGCTTGAAACCTAGAGGTATCACACAGCAGTCCAGGTACTTTGTGACAAAGTATTGAATGCAAAGTATTCTCATACTTTGAGAACCAAGAAGAAGAACACTAACTTAGAATAATAAGAGAAGGAAGAACTAGTAAAGAAATCTCGAGTTCTTTCAGGATGAAGAGTCAGGACTCTACAACTTTATTTTGTCATTTAAAATGTTGTCCAGGGCCAGATGCAGCGGCTCATGTGTGTGTGTAATCCCTGCACTTTGGAAGTCTGAGGCAGGTGGATCGCTTGAGCCTGGGAGTTTGAGACCAGCCTAGGTGACATAGTGAGACCTCATTTCAACAACAACAACAAAAGAAAAAGACAACGAAGAAGAAAATTAGCCAGGGATAGTAGCACACACCTGTGGTCCCAGCTACTTGGGAGGCTGAGGCAGGAGAATCACTTAAGCCTGGGAAGCAGAGGTTGAATTGAGCCATGATCATGCCACTGAACTCCAGCTTAGGTGACAGAGTGAGACCCTGTCTGTAAATAAATAAATAAAGTTGTTCAAAAGATCACATTTTCAAGTACATTCCTTTATGGGGGTGTTTGGTTGACATTCACTGTGAAAGAGAAGGGGTGGATTAGGGATTGTTGGGGTTGGAGCGGATGAATTGAGCTAAAGGATGCCTCTTGGGGAACTGAACTGAACATCTGAACTCAGAGAACTTTTCGTGTCCTTAGAGAGGACAAGATGGAGACGCAGAGGAAGTTTATTGACTGCTTTCTTGATGTGAAATAAAAGGGCATCAGGGGCCATCACTGGACAAGATCGGGGATAAGGGTTCCTCCCACCAAGAAAAGCCAGGCTGCCACTAGCCCAAGTAGAGTGAGCCTTTGCACAAATTAAAAAACGGCCCAACACCTCCCATGGACCTGTGTTGCTGCTTCCCTCAGGCGATGGCTACTCTGCTGGTCGCGTCTGTTCTCTGATGGGGACTGCTGCTAAAACCCCACTAGTTTTAGGGAGAAAAGCAGCGCTCTTGGTAACCCTCCCAGCACAACTGAGATGCACCATGATGTGACTTTTAAATAGACCTGACTATAAACTTGAGGAGAGTAGAAGTACAACACAAACTGAAACTTACAACTGCTACCAGGAGGACCAATCTCACTCAGTCTAAATGCAATGTCTTTTGAGAGGGCCCTTGTCATCTAGGTCCTGACCTGCAGCTATATGATAGGGATGACTCAAAATGCCTGCCTTTCAGGAATGCACCAAGAAACTCACTTTTGGAATTTCCCGGGCTTGTTTATTCAGCTGTGGAGCAGCTCACATGGAAACCACAAATCTCATTCCCAGAGCAAGGTGCCAAAGAGCAGTCTCGCCCTCCCCATTGTCTTTGGTCCTCCAGCACAGACGTCCTCCAGAGCAGAGAACAGGTGGAGAGAATTTATTTGCATCTCTCAATCACAACTCATAATTTATTTATTTATATATATATTTATTTATTTATTTATTTATTTTTTAGACTGAGTCTCGCTCTGTCACCCAGGCTGGAGTGCAGTGGTGTGATCTTGGCTCACTGCAATTCTGCCTCCAGGGTTCAAGCGATTATCCTGCCTCAGCCTCCCGAGTAGCTGGGACTATCGGTGCCCACCGCCACGCCTGGCTAATTTTAGTATTTTTAGTAGAGAGAGGGTTTCACCATATTGGTCAGGCTGGTCTCGAACTCCTGACATTTTGATCCGCCCACCTCGGCCTCCCAAAGTGCTGGGATTATAGGCGTGAGCCACTGCACCCAGCCACAACTCACAATTTGCAAGCACAGGACAAGCTAGTCCTGTTTTAGGATGAAGAATTTATTTAATACTTCAGGGACACACTTGTCTAAAATATTCAACTTACTTTGCTACGCAGTTTCCTTAATATTTTAGTCTTAGGTGGTTATATTTGCTGCATGCAAAGCTTCCTTAAGGGCAGTATTTGGGTCCTTACCTTACATGTGCATGAAGGACTCTTTCCAGAACATGGAGAAGTTAGGGCACAAAGAAAAATTAGGGTTTCTGAACCAGAACACCAGAAACTGCATAGAGCCATAACATCTGATGCCCAGCTTTAGAAAAACTGAACCCTCAGTCCCTTCTAGGAGTAACCCAGATTCATGCTAATGAGGACAGTGGGGAAAGCCGTCATCAAAGGTGGCTCGATGGGATTGTTCGCTTTCCAATCTGTCAGACCCCAGTTCTGGCTCTGCATTTGATGATTACATTTGGTACCAAACAGGTTTATATTTCATATTTTTATGCACTCAAGTATTTACTTCCTTATAACAGGACTAGTCTTCCAGATGTAGAGAATATCTGTCTAGCTCTGACACTAAGTACAGAGTATGTGTCAATTCTTTATGCCTTCCTACTTATTTCTGCTCCTGTTAGTTAAAGTAAGATCCATGCAATTACAAAGCATAAAAAGGTTTACTCTCTCTTAATCCATACTGAGCAAAGGATCTGATCCAGCTGCCTATTAGTGGATGAGTTTTGAAAAGAGAGTAACTTCCAAATTGCACATCACCTGAAAAATGCCCCCCAATCTCGTAAAGAGACGATCCACCAAGCTACTCCCTGATTTGTACAATTGGACATTTTCCTGTGGCTGCAGAACTTCAAAATTGGCAATCTGACTATTTTAAGCAAATCTACACATGGGATACAGTCTCTCCTACTTCATATCCATAAAAAATCTACAAAGCCATGGTTCTCTGGATTTCTATTTCTCATTTTTCTTTCCTGGGCTTCAAACTGGTTTTTCAAAAATTTATCTGGGTGCCTCAAAAGTGTTTCAAAACCATGTTCACTATCTTCCATTGTAAATAGGCCTCTTCTGAATAACTTATATTAGGTAAAGTTGGTCACTCATTTGCCAAGTTTCCTAATTCAGCTTAGACATCTGTCTCTCACTACCCTCATCTATTCTGTAATCAAGCCCAGGCATTTCTCCTTGCTGACTATTAATATCTCTTGATGCTCTTTCCTCCTCACCTCCATGCCACAGGTCTTCGCCATGCCTCCCGAGGACTATTCAGCTGAGTGATGATTTATCATGAAGGTTTAGTACATGAAGCTTAGGAGTCACACTGCCTGGGTTCAGATCTGACCTGCCACATTCTGTCTGGTCTTGGTCAAACTATTTTATGTCTCTAAGCCTCAGTTTATGGAGCTATAAACAAGAGATCATATTAATATGATGATTAAATAAGATGATGCATGTAAATATATTTATAATAGTGTGTGCTACATAAAAAGTATTATCCTAAAACTCCATAAAGTCAAAGGGCTTGCTTGTTTTATTCACCACTCCATCCCTGCTGCCGAGCACAACAGAATGTACAGTATATAACAAGTGTTCAGTATTGTGGGATGGATGAATAAGGGCTTCATGATACCCCTCCAATTTATTCTCCACAGCCTTTCCAGAGTATGGTAAACTGTATTATTGTTCAAAACCATTTCTGCTCATCCTTCTGGGAGGATATTCTACTCTGCTCCAGTGTCAGGCTTAGCTGTGTGAGTTGCTTTCGTCAATGCAATGGGAATTGTGTATCCTGGGATATATCTGAACAAAAGCTATAAGCACCTGCATGTAGTCTTCTAGGTTTTCTTTTCCTTCTCCCACAAGACCAGCAATATTTCAAGTAGAAGTTGCTCTATCAGTGGGTCCTGGAGTAAAGTCAAGTGAAACTGAGCTAAGGTCTAATAGTATCAGACATGCAGAATAAGCAAGAAATAACCCATCACCGTTTTAAGCCACTAAAATTCTGGGCTTGTTCCCTCTTCCTAGCTTATCCTGGCTGGTCATTCAGAAACACATTTAAGACTGTGTTTCTCTCCACTAGCTACAAAGTAAGAGTATAATATGTTCAGTTTGACATACACGATCCTTCACCATTTGTCCACAAATCATCTCCTCAATTTACTCCTGCCTGTCTGTTCTGAGACATTGTGTTCCAACCAAACAATTTTTTTTTTTTTTGAGACGGAGTCTCACTCTGTTGCCCAGGTTAGAGTGCAATGGCAAGATCTCGACTCACTGCAACCTCTGCCCCCCCAGGTTTGAGCAAGTCTCCTGCCTCAGCCTCCCAAGTAGCTGGGACTACAGGCACCTGCCACCATGCCCAGCTAATTTTTGTATTTTTGGTAGAGAGGGGGGTTTCACCATGTTGCATGTTGGCCAGGCTGGTCTTGAACTCATGACCTCGTGATACACCCACCTTGGCCTCCCAAAGTGCTGGGATTACAGATGTGAGCCACCGCACCCAGCCCCAATTTTTTTTTTAAGACAAGGTCTTGCTCTGTTGCCAAGGCTGGAGTGCAGTGGCATGATCACAGCTCACTACAGCCTTGACCTCCTAGGCTCAAGCCATCCCTCTCACCTCAGCTTCCCAAGTAGCTGGGACTACACGAACAAGCCACCACACCTGGCTAATTTTTTAATTTTTGGTAGAGATGGGCTGTCTTTGTGTTGCACAGGCTGGTTTTGAACTTCTGGACTCCCGCCTCTGCTTCCCAAAGTGCTGGGATTATAGGCATAAGCCACCGTGCCTGGCCTCACACAGATATTTTAACATCTCCTAAACATTGATCTGAAGACCTGTTTCCACCTCTGTCTGAAATCATCTCTGTCCTTGATGCTTGCACTTAAGAAAAACAGAACTACCTTTGCCTCTAGTTAGCTTAAGGCAGGCTATGTAGAAGAATATTAAACAATTGACAGAATCATTTGAAAGACTAAGGGAACTAACTACAGACTCAACTTCCAGTAATGATTCCCAACGCTGCACCAAGAGCCAGGCTGACAAGGGAGCTGCTGCTTCGACCATAGTCAGAAAACTGCCTTCCAAGCCTAGAGGCTGCCTCTATTGCTGCCAGCTGCTGAACTGTGCTACTTCTGTTATGATAGGCACCAGTAAAACTAGTCAATTAATCCAATTTCATACTCAAGTCTCTCATAAATGTGTATAATTGGCAAAATCCAAGTCACACCCAGACTGCCAAGTTGCAAGGTTGAGAAATGTTTTTAACTTTCTAGGCTCTGTAATACAGAAAGTCATCCTAGAAAGAAGTTGTAATAAATGCTGAGCAGATTGTTCCATACTCTCTAACACACAGTTTATTAATTTTTATAGTGCTTCACCCTCAAAGAACTTTCATGAATCTTGTCTTATGAAGACCTCTTGAGATTTGTAGAACAAAGATCCTCATTCCCATCTCTAAAATAAGGAATCTCAGACTCAGCAAAGTCACATGGTGAAGCCAAGACTAGATTTAGTTTTCCTAAATCCTAGTCCAGTTCCTCTCCCATGACACTCAGGAATCTAAGTTTCACTAGAACCCTAGGCTCTGAGCATTTGAACCTTTAGACTGACGACTGCTGCTGTTTCGCTGTACAAGGTGGCATCATCGGCAATGCAGGACTGCTCCCGGAGGAAAATCTGCCTCCGACGGGGTGGGGAGAGTCAGCTCCAGGGAAAATAATTAATCCTTCAGTCTTCTGATTCCTATTAGGATAGCGTCTCTCTCATTTGTTATCTTTAAATGAAGTGAAGTGGGTGCTATCAGAAAAGTGGTGCCTCCTCCTCGACTTACCGTGAAGTTGATGGGCAGGGGGAGCAAAAATATTTCCACATTTTTATTTTCACTGGAAATTTTCACTGGCAGAGATAAGGCTTTGTAGGCTGATCATACTCCTAGTAAATCCTGTTTTGCTCTTATAAAAAATCCGACTAGAAAAGAGAATTATTGATTTCCCTGAGAAATAATGAAAAGCCATTAATGTATGCATGTCTATATGCATTAAGAATTCTTGTGTGAGAATATTACTCTAATATTTTAGATGGGTACTTGTAGAAAATTTTTCCGTTCCAGGTCAAAGAAGAAATAAATTTTAAAATTCAAGGGTCTGGAATATTAGTTTTATAGCTTCAAATCTAGAAATTGTTGAATCCTAGAGTGTTTCAGCTAGAGGAAATCTCTGAAGTTATCTGTCTAGTGTATTTCAACCAAATTTAGAGAGAAAAAAAAAACACCCTTATTTCAAATAAGATGTTATGGAGAAACCTCAACCAGAAAAATAAAACTGTTCTGAATGAAAAGAGGCAAGAGGGCCAAGCCGGATATAAGTCACTTTCTCACAATTTTCCCACCCACCAGATCTCCAAGGAACCAAGGCTTCAAAAACAACAGTTCAAAAGCCACAAAAATTGTCAAGCTAAAGGCCAACTGAATGCAATAGAAATTGCTATGAGGCAAAAAGAGTTTTCCCAGACAAGGCTTTATTGGAGCTTATGCCCTGGCATAACGAAGGCAGCACAAGAGGAGAATTCTCTTGCTGACTCCCCGAAAAGAGCCAGTAGGGATTTTTTTTAATTAGGCAAAGTGTGGGAATTGATATTGTAAACCGAAAATAAAACTCTAAGGTCCCCAAACCATCTGAATGGGTCCCTGCACTGGCCAACGGCATTCCAAAGTTAATCTGAAAAATTAGTTGCAGGCTGTGATGGGAAGGGGGAGCCAGGCATGCCTCATTATACTCTCCTCCCTTTTGGAATTACTAATGGAACAGACTCTTTCAGTATGATAAGAAGCATTTACAATCTATTCTCTCTGAAGCCTGCTACCTGGAGGCTCATTCGCATAATAAAATCTTGGTCTCCCCAACCTCTTATTGTGACTCAGATATTCCTTTCCATTGATAATAATTTTTCAACCAATTGCCAATCAGAGAATCTTTGAATCTGCCTATGACTTTAAAGTCCTCTCTTCCAGTTGTCTTGTCTTTCGGGACCAAACCAATGTACATCTTACATGTATCAATGAATGTCTCATGTCTCCCCAAAATGTATAAAACCAAGCTATACTCCAACCACCTTAGACACATGTTCTCAGGATCTCCTAAAAGCTATGTCATGAGCCATTGGTCAGTCATATTTGGCTCAGAATAAATCTCTTCCAATATTTTACAGAGTTTGACTCTTTTTGTCAACAATATCAGGGCTAGGGTATGCAGGGTGGGGTGGGCAAAGCACCTGAGTGGTAAGGTATGAAGGTCAGCATATCTGGTTGCCATGGATATCTTGAATAATGGGCCCTCTGGTGGTACGGCCGGCAGTAAGACTGTAAATCAATTGTGCAGCATTCCTGCCCAAGGTGGGGCACTCTACAAACTTGGTTCACAACTACGGTTACATCTTGGATCTCCTAAGGCCAGTTTCTGAAATTCTTTAAGTAACAAGTATGGTTAAACATTATGAGAGCACAGAAGAACAACATAGACTGGCTATTTTCTTTTCATGACTATTGATTTGTGTGCTAGTCTGTTCTCACACTGCTATAAAGAACTACCTGACACTGGGTGATTTATGAAGAAAAGAGGTGTAATTGACTCACAGTTCCACAAGCTATACAGGAAGTATGGTTGAGAGGCCACGGGAAAGTTATAGTCATGGCAGAAAGGTGAAGGGGAAACAAGCATGTCTTACCACGGTGGAGCAGGAGAATGAAGAGGTAAGCATCGCACGCTTTTTTTTTTTTTTTGAGATGGAGTCTCACTCTGTTGCCCAGTCTGTAGTGCAGTGGTGCGATCTTGGCTCATTGCAACCTTCACCTCCCGGGTTCAAGCGATTCTCCTGCCTCAGCTTCCCGAGTAGCTGGGACTACAGATGAGTGCCAACATATCTGGCTAATTTTTGTTTTCAGTAGACATGGAGTTTCGCCATGTTGGCCAGGCTGGTCTCAAACTCCTGACCTCAGGTGATCCACCTACCTTGGCCTCCCTAAATGCTGGGATTACAAGTGTGAGCCACCACGCCTGGCTGGTGTCACAATTTAAACCAATCAGATCTTGTGAGAAGTCACTATTGTGAGAATAGGAAGGGGAAAATCTGCCCCCATGATTCAATCACCTTCCACCACGTCCCTCCCCCAACATTAGGAATTATAATTCAACACGAGATGTGGCTGGGGACACACAGCCAAACCATATCAATGGGTGTGGCATCAGTGAGGTAGTGGTGTGGGTTTGTGATCAGTGGGAAAGCATGAAAGAATGCTCAAATGTGGGTGAGCTGAAGTCAAGCCCTACCTCTACTCAGTCTCATTACCAGCCTTAGGATTTGAACTCAGGTCTTCTTATTTCCATTGTTTTCCCTTGAAAAATTCCTTGGACAAAGTTCTTGTTGGTGACTTCTGCAGCTCTCTCTTTGCCTCATCCCAAGGACTCACACTTGCTTCTCACAGCAACTTAAGGGTCAGCTGGGATGATTCTATTCATGTGGGTCTTGCCTCCAGGCTTGATAGGCACTAGGGATGAACTGAAGACACTACATTATCTTTGATCTTAAGGGGAAACAGTGTAGGTGAGTTGTTAAATGGGTGTTAAATCAAGTTTAGCCTAAAGCTGCCTCCTTACATGTTTTAAGTTTGGCCTGAAAATTTCTCTGTACATAGTGAACTATAACCTAAATGAAATTGTATACAGACTATAGCCTACTCTTGTGCCAATCACTGAGTTTTGGCCAATCAAAGGTGGCCAACTGTTCAAACCGTGTTCAAAAAAAGGCAAATGCCAAGCTGCAACCAGTCTGGCTGTTTCTGTACCTCACTTCCCTTTTCTGTATGCTACTTTCCTTTTTCTGTCCATAAATCTTCCACCATGACTGCACTGGAGTCTCTGAGCCTACTCTGGCTCAGGAGGCTGCCGGATTTGGAAATTATTCTTTGCTCAATTAAACTCTGTTATACTTAATTCAGCAAAAGTTTTTCTTTTAACAGGGGAAGGCCACAGATAGCCAGGGAAATGAAAAAATAAAGACATGGATTTTACAGAAAATTCTTATTTATCTGGTACACTGCCTGGGTCATGACTTTTGTGCCTTACTTCCAGGGCCTGGATATTTAGAGGGACAGAGCCAGGGCAAGCTATCCTTTTTCTATTCTGCCTTTCTCTGTTTTCACTCAACAACAGCTCTGAATCTCTTAAGACAGTGGCTCTCAAACTAGTTCCAAGGTTAAATTCTAACAGTGGCATGCATTTACATAAAAATTAAGTTAATTTATAGAATTTTCAGAAACTAAAGTTTACCTCCCAAAGTGCTTTTTAAACTTTGATGTCTACCATTGCTTGCCTGTCACTGAGAGCTAACAGATGACAAACCTAATGAATATATAGCAAAGGAATATTTATGCAAAACTTAGAAGCAACTGATCCTGCTCAGGTTTGCAGCTTGTTTTTTTGTGGACCCTTGGATTCACAGGTTTATGCTGCATCCTTACAGTGCAGGCTGTCATAATTCACATAATAATAAAAAGAATAGCAATCTTTATGCTTATATATACTTAGAATATCTCTGCATTATTGCTAAGAAGCTTATAATAGCGGTAGTGTCTGGGAAAGATAAAATGTCTTGGAGTAAGAGGTGGGAGAGAAACTGACTTTTTATTGTATATCTGTTTATGTGTTGACATTTTTATCATGTGAATCTCTTCAGTTTTCAAAGAAATTAAAATTGAAATACATGTGCTTTAAACATCTCGGTGCTGGTATATCACTCCACAGATTCTGATTTAATTGGTCTGGGCTGTGACCTGGGCATTGGGGTTTTAAAAAACTCTTTACTGGCTGGGTGCAGTGGCTCACACTTGCGATCCCAGCACTTTGGGAGGCTGAGGCAGACAGATCACTTGAGCTCAGGAGTTCAAGACCAGTCTGGGCAAAAAATACCCATCTCTACAAAAAACACAAAAATTAGCCAAGTGTGGTGGTGTGTGCCTGTAGTCTCAGCTACTTTGGGGTTGAAATAGGAGAATTGCTTGAGCCCTAGAGGAGGAGGTTGCAGTGAGCTGAGATCATGCCATTGCACTCCAGCCTGGGCAACAAGGCGAGGCCCTGAGGAAATTAGAATGTGCAGCCAAGACTAAGAATCATTGCTCCAGGTTATTATCAGAACTTTTCCACTATTATATATTGATAATTGTAAATTGTGTATGGCAGGCATTCCTAGCTTTTTTGAGAAGGGCCTCTTGAATGTCAAAAACATTCACAGTACCTTACACCAAAGCTGACACATATTTAGTGTGTGTTGATTGAGAAAATATCAAATGTCAGAAAGTTACTATGAATTAATCTCAACAAAATTGATGTGCATTTGGAAAATCACAGTATGTATATGCATATAGGTGGGAATCAATACCAAGGCTCTCTACAGGTAATTCTTATACTTCTTATATAATATTTGTACAAGGGTTTCTTGTAAAATCCTTGGTTTCCTAGAAGTTCACAGCCCACAAGGTAGAAACCACTGAATTTAGGAATTGCTTTTCCTGGACAAGACTGTAGAGAGACATTTTGACCTCCTGGGCAGTAGACAGCAAACAGTAAGCATTTTCCTAGTGTTGACCTAAATTCTGCTTGTTTCTTTGTTATTGTTTTATTTCAATTTCTACTCATGTACCAATATTCCCCAGAACATAAACCCTACCTCTTCCCAATCTTATTATAAGACATGTCTAAATATGCAGCAGGCTTTTCTCTCTTGGTGACTTTGCTGGGGCTATTGGCTTTGTTTAGAATGATAGCAGAGAATAAACCCTGCTTCTTTCTGACCTAAGCCTCCCACATCATGACGACACCCTGCTCAACCTAGCTTTAGTGGAAATCATCTCTGCATCCTTTGTTCACATAGAGAGGTAACTAGCCCCTTAAATATTAGAAGCCAGCCTGACTTTTCTCTTTGAAGGTAAATATTAGGAAATCTCTTTGTTCCCTGGTGTTAGAGGTCAGTGGGGAAGGACTTAGTGGAGAGGCACTATGGGGAGCTTCTGAACTTCTTTTTGTAAAATAGCAGTATGAATATCAGACTCTTATCAACAGCTCATTAAAGACAGGAAAATTGCCAATCTTGAATTCTCCGAGCTTTGCCATCCCCAATTTTTTGTAGTCATGAATTACATTTACTCTTTTTCTTTTCTTTTTAACTCCAACCAATGATCAAGTTCCACTCAACCAAAGTCTAAAAAGAACTATTAAGTATACTGTATTTGGCTTAGATACATCACCATGCCATAGTATGGTTTTTACTAAGCTGGCATGTTTTGCACGGTTGGCATGGTTTTTACTAAGCTATACACATTTTTCTGTCAGTTCTGAATACTATGGATTTTTGTCCTCCCTTGTGAATACCTGACTCTACCTTAAAGTGAAAAACAACTAAAGAAACAGAAAAGCACTTCACTCTTTGAATACGTAATAAAATATAGGGTTCAAGTTCTACCCATTTTATAAGCAAGTAAGATTCCAGCCATCAATCAACCTGTAGTAACTTTTACTTAACTGTATTTCAAAGTCATATAAGGTGAGAGTAGTAGCAGAAAAAAAGTTGGTCTCACCTAAATAGCCACATCATAGCTAACAAATAATGCCAAAAGATTCACCAGAATTTGCTTCTAAGTCCACAAGAAAGATGGCTTGTTCTTCCATAGAGTTTCTTCTTTGGTTTTTCCTTAGCCATCCTTGTGAAATTCTGTGTCTATTTAATGAAGTTTTCTCTGCTTTATTTTTATATTCTTTTTTAAACATGATCACAAAAGTAATATATGGTTATTATAGAGCATTTGGGAAGAAAAATATATATTAAAAATACCTTAAAATCACCTATACAATTCAGAGAAAACCATTCAACATTTGGTTGAATTTCCTTTTCCCTTTTTCTCTATGTAAAGTATGTGTGTGTTTACACAAATATATACATGAATTTATAAACAAAATAGGAATATACTGTATACATACACGTTTTTGTATTGTGCTTTTTTCTCTTAAAATCTATTATCAGCATTTGTTTCCCCATTCTACATGCCCCCTTCTCCATTCTTACATTCACTGCCCCAATTTCAGATCTCATTTCCTCTGTTCTGGCTTATTACAGCAGCCTCCCTACTGGTAGTTTTCTCAGTCCTCACTGAGAAATCCATCCTCAATGGCTACAGTCAGAAGCATGATTCTACAACATGGCACTGATCACATCATTCTCCTATTTTAAAAGCCTTTGACATGTTGCCTCTCCCCACAAAGTAAATTCAAGTTCCCCTTTGTTTCCTCATGACCTTCCCTTGCTTACTCAGGCCTGTCAGTCACATCCAATTGTGCTCTCCCTCCATATATTTTATGCTATTGCAGCATTTCTCAAAGTGTGGCTCACACCTGCTTCAGAACCACAGGAGGACTTTGAATAATGCAGTCTTAGGTCACACACCAGGCACCCTGAATCAAAAACTCTAGGCATGGTCCCCGGACTCTGTATTTTTTTTTCTTTTGAGACAGATCCTCGCTCTATCACCCAGGCTGGTGTGCAGTGGCTCCATCTTGGCTCACAGCAACCTCTGCCTCCTGGGTTCAAGCGATTCTCCTGCCTCAGCCTCCCGATTAGCTGGGACCACAGGTGTGCACTAGCATGTCCGGCTAATTTTTGTATTTTAGTAGAAATGGGGTTTCACCATGTTGGCTAGGCTGGTCTAGAGCTCCTGAACTCAAGTGATCCGCCTGCCTCAGCCTCCCAAAGAGCTGGGATTACAGGTGTGAGCCACTGCGCCCTGCTGACTCTATTTTTAATAAGCTCTCCAAGCACTTTTTGAAGATCCTAAAGCATGGAAACTTCTTTTCTAAGGCCACCTAAAAGAAAACACTAACATTGACTGTTTAAAGGCATTTCCCATCAATTATATACTTCATTTGATCCTCCCTGCATTGCTCTGATTTTGGTTATATCATTATTCTACTCATTAAACAGATGAGAAAACATGCAGATGATCAAAAGACAGTAAGAGATTTGTCCCATCCACATAACCAGTAAGGTCTGGAGATAAGATTCAAGTCTGCTTTTTTCAAATCCAGATTCCATGAGCTTTCACTTCTACAGTAACCAGCTTCCCACTTTGCTCTGTAAAGAGGGTGCTATGTGCTCTCTGGAGACATTCGATCATTCTTAAAGGGGGACATCACAGGTGCTCTTACCATACATATTTCCCTCTACACACCTTTCCAATGCATGTGGTTGGTGAGTTTAACCTTAGATACTTAACCTAAGATTCTCTGCCTAACATCTTTCTCTTGGCCTGAGCAAGGGTAGACTAGAAGTGCCAAGGAGTTGGTGACTGGAGCCAATGACAGATGGGAGCTGGGGGATAAATACTCCAGCTTCCTTGCCTGGAATGGAGTGAGAGGGCTCTGAGATTTGTGTTACATTGTCTCCCTAAGTTCCCAGAAGAGTTCACCGTGATGTATTGCTTGGTAAAACTTCCATTTATCTTCTTCCTTCCTCCCTGTCTCATATTCCCACTTTCCTCCCAAACTTCCTGGGATCACCTTCCGAGGAAACCACTTGAACTTATCCTAGACTCAAGGTCAGGCTCAGGGAGCTCAGTTTAAGACCAAGACCCAGCTTAAACAAGGATTTTGAATTTCAAAAGACAGAAACACAAATCGCAATAACAATAACAACAACAAATATTAGTGCTCCCAGAGGTGAGAAGCCCAGGTATAAGCTTGGTTTCTGGTAGGGCCAACTGAGTGGATGGGAAGAATATCAGTCTCTGTCTCTCTCTACCCCCACACACTTCCACTGAGAGGCTCTGGCTCTGTTTCCCTGCCCCTTCCCTCTCTCTCTTTTGTTTTTCTTTGTACAGATTTATGCTCAGTAATCGATATTGTGCTAAGCCATGCTAGAGCCTGAAGCAAAAACAAAAATGATTCCCCATATACGTATCTTTTTATACATTTTTAACGGTTAAATTTTTTCCAGGACTAGATTTTAGAAATATTATTGATGAATTTACTTTAATTAACATCAAAGGATAATAAATTTTGTTTTCAGTATAAATAAAATATTTATACTTAAAATAGTACTGCAAGTTTTACTACACCCACTTTTTAGTTTTTAAAATATTTTTACAACTACTTTAATATTCTGGAAAAATTAATCACTGAGAAATATGGAAAAACATGTATACAGAAGGTTAATTTTTCCTTTAGCCTCAAGCTCCAGTGTAGATTAGCATGACATTGTTGTTATTTAAAATTTCAATATTTTGTTCTTTATAGATTATTTTCATCACTTTTTATTTTTTAATGTCAATTTAAGCTATTGTCTATCTTTATTTGAGAGTTTTTATTTTTCAATTGGCAGACTCTTAAGTTTTGTGCCCAAGGCCAAGACCTCGCTTGCCTCACCTTATTCCTAAGCTCTGTGTCAGCTTTGAACTGAGGGTGGGCCCTTCTGCAGCACTCTTTTACTATTGCTGTTGTTAAATATCATGGAGGGACTCTGGCTCTGATTGGGTTCCATTTCTTGCCCTTCACCTAATAACTGTTGTCGAGCAGACAAAACCCCATGATTTGCTGGTACCTGATGTAGAGAAGATGCCATGATTGACAATCCCTCTGGCACCAGAGGGAATGAGGTTGTAGCAGTTTTGTAAAGAACTGGAAAAATCATATGTTCACCCCATGAAACCTTTCCAAATGACCCTTCTCATTTGTCTTCCCAAAAAATTTTATACATTCTTAATTACTGTTAACATCACATTGTATTATATTTAGTTGTTTATTTATCTCGCTGCATTGATAGGCTGTGAACTCCTCAAGGGTAAGATGTGAGGGGATGTGTTCAGAGAACTAAATGGGATAAGGTGGGTAGAGTGCTTAGCAGAGTACCTGACGTAGAATGTATGCTTGATAAATATGAGCATTGTTATTACTCTTTTCTTCTTTAATTCTTGGCCCTTTGGCATTATTTGTTGAATAAACAAATTGTTTTCATACAATATGTTTTTATCTGTGCAAGCTACAAGTCCCAGGCCTGGAGGTACATTTTTTAAAAATAAGTAAGTACTCTTTGCTCATTACTGGATCAACAGAACCACCCACATCCCTCTAATGGCAAAATCTCTCCTAATTAGCCCATTCTCACACTGCTATAAAGAACTGCCTGAGACTGGGTAATTCATAAAGAAAAAAGGTTTAATTGACTCACAGTTTTGCATAGCTGGAGAGGCCTCACAAAATTTACTATCACGGCGGAAGGGGAAGCAGGCGCATCTTACATGGCAGCAGGCGAGAGTGTGTTTGAAGGAGAAACTGTCAAACACTTATAAAACCATCAGATCTTGTGAAAACTCACTATCACAAGAACAGCATGGGAGAAACTGCCCCCATGATATAATCACCTCCCACTAGATCCCTCCCTCTACAAGTGGGGATTATGGAGATTGCAATTTGAGATGAGATTTGGGTGGGGACATAGAGCCAAACCATATCACTCTCCAGTGGTTGGGTTCTACTGCTAGCTTGGCCACTGTCTGTCTATCATTAGTTAGCAGCTTAGTCCTCTGCTGATGAGGCTATTGTAACCTCCCCGTAAGACTGTTGCTCTCAAATTCTCCTTCATGATATCTGGACACTCACAACTTAATTGGCATTAGGTAACCAAGGAGCTGAGATCTCTCCCTATAAAATGATGTTTGAATCCTTTTGCATAGAGCTGGTTATTCCAATACAAATATTTTATCCCAGGACTCACTCCTCTTTCTTTTTTTTTTGGTAGGGTCTTATTCTGTCACCCAGGCTGGAGTGCAATGGTGCAATCTCTGCTCACATGCAAACTCTGCCTCCCAAGTTCAAATGATGCTGCTGCCTCAGCCTCCCAAGTAGCTGGGACTACAGGTATGTGCCACCATGGCTGGCTAATTTTTGTATTTTTTTTTTAATAGAGATAGGGTTTTGGTATGTTGCCCAGGCTGGTCTCAAACTCCTGGACTCAAGTCATCCACCCACCTCGGCCAACCAAAGTGCTAGGATTACAGATGTGAGCCACTGCCCCTGGCTAGACTCACTCCTTTTGAGGTGCAGACTTTTCTACATGGGGACCAGAATTATTTAAATGGTCATGTCCGCTCATGACCTAAGTGTCCATTTATTCCCTTCCTTTTGAACTCTGTATTTAGCCCAACAGTCCTCAGAATACTCAGCAGTGGATCCATTAACAGAGGTAATGACTAGCACATGGCACTAAGCCAATTTTCCCAGTGGAATTAGGCATGCTTTATTCATGGGATTACTCCCTACACATCCAGGACCACCAGGCAATCCAGTGCCTGAGGCTACTCTTCTGGGGCCTAAGTGAGATGAAGACAGTCTGAGTTTGCCTTTGAGAAAGGCAGGCTGCAAGCCATGACAAGTCCTCCTAACCATCTTCCCTCTCAAAGGCAGCTGTACTTTCTAGAATTTGCCATCTCTGGGGAACTTCCTTTAGTTTTCTTAGATGTATGATAAGTGAGGATATTTTAAAAATCAATTCTACTTCCACATGCTAAAAGCGAACAATTAAAACTTGAATTTAAAATATAATACCACTTAACGTATAATAAAAATGGGAAAATACAAAATCCTTAGGGATAACTCAGATCAAAGGTGGCTGATAACAATATATTGAAAATTAAACATTGCTAAGGAAACATGAAGAAGACCTAAATACATGGAGATGTGTGCTGTATTTATGGTACAGAAGAGTCATTATTGTTGAGAAGTCAGTTCTCACCAAATTGATCTATAAATTCAACACAATACCTTTCAAAATTCCAGCAAGCTTGTGTGTAGACCTTTAAAAGCTGATTCTAAAGTTCACATTGAAAGGCAACAGATCTAGAATGGCTGAAAGAATTTTGAGTTCTCAAACCCTGCAACTACAAAAGTTATTATAAAGCTATAGTAGTTGAGACAGTGTGTAGTATTGGCACTATGATAGACAAATTAATCAATGGTACAAAATAGAGGGTAAAAGAATAGATCTACACACATATGGTCAACTGAACTTCAATAAATGTCAAAGACAATTTAAGTGAGAAAAGATACTCTATTCAACAAAGGGTGTTGAAATAATAAGATATCATATGCAAAAAGAAAAACCCATGCATATCTCATACTATATATAAAAATTAACTTACAATGGATCAAAGACCAAAATACAGAACCTACAACTATAATATATCTAGAAGAAGACGCAGGTGATAATCTTTGTGAACTTGAATTGGAAAAGATTTTTAGATATACCAATAAAAGAATGATCCGTAAAGAAAAAATAATAAGTTAAACTTCATCAAAATAAAAAATTTTAATCTTTGGAAGACACCATTAAGAGAACAAAAAGCTAAATCACAGACTGAAAGAAAATACTTGTATCTGAAAAACATATCTGGCTGGGTGCGATGATTCACACCTGTAATCCTAGCACTTTGGGAGACCAAGGTGGGTGAATCCCTTGAGCCCAGGAGTTTAAGACCAGCCTGGGTGACATGGTGAAACATCATCCATACAAAAAATACAAAAAGTAGCCGGGTGTGGTAGTGCATGCCTGTAGTCCCAGCTACTCAGGAGGCTGAGGTGGGAGGATTGCTTGAGTCCAGGAGGCCCAAGTTGCAGTGAGCTGAGATGGTGCCACTGCACTCCAGCCTGGGTGACAGAGTGAAACCCTGTCTCAAAAAGAAAAAAAAGAAAAAAAGAACTAATAAAGAACTTGAGTTCAGATATTCTCTATACAGCTGATTCTCATTATTCAAGGTAGTTATGTTCTATAAAGTCGCCCCAAACAATGAATTATTGAATAATTTCTGCTAGGGGAAATACATGATTAGGTTCCTGTGAGCCTCTGGTCACAATTTTCATCACTGAATCAAAACATAACTTTGTTTTATATGTGATTTTGTTTAAACAAATTTTCTATTTAATACATACTGCTGATTCATTAACACTGAACTCACTGCTAACATCACTGTAACTCATGCCTGAATGAAGCTTATGGAAAATATGTATTTTATCCATAAGGCACATGATAGGCTTCTTGTGCTTAGGAACACTAGAGAGGACTTCAACACTAGAGTTAGAGTCCATTTAAAACAGTGACAACACTAACAGAAACCACAAAAATGCAAAAGACATGATGCAAGATAGTCTGTGAAAAGGACACTTGCTTAGAGAGTACTCGAGCTTAAACTAGAAGGCAGAGCACTGCTTTGTTCAACCTCAGCTGGGAGAGAATATGTACCCAAGCCACACAAATTTTTTACCAGCCTATGCATGTCCATGAATGACTATGAATGTGCTGTAAGTACTGATTTTGAATTTACAAATACATTTAAGCAAGTAGGAACATTTGCAAATACAGAATCCACACATAATGAGAAACATGTATTTACATTTAATAATAAGAAAACAACCAAGTTTAAAGAAAGTTGGCAAAATGTTTGAACAGACACTTCATTAAAGAAGACATATGGATGGCAAATAAGCACATGGTTATTTAACATTAGTCATTAGAAAAATGTAAATTGAAGCCAAAAATTTATACCGTTACATGTGTATTCGAAGAGTTAAAATTAAAAGGACTAATGAACTCATCAAGAAAGTGAAAAGACAACCTACAGAATAGGAGAAAAATTCACAAATCATATGTCTGAGAGAGTCCAGCACCTAGAATATATAAAAATGATTACAGCTAAACCACAGAAATATTTTAAAAACCAAACTAAAAATGGGTCAATGACTTGAATAGACATTTCTTCAGAGAAGATACACAAATGGTTAACAAGCACATGAGAAGATGTTCAACATCATTATCCATTAGAGAAATACAAATCAAAATCACAATGAGATATGACTTCACATCCATGGAATGGCTATAGTTTCTAATGAAAAATAAGTGTTGGCAAGAATGATGAGAAGTTGGAATCCTTGTGCAATGCTGGTGGGAATGGAAAATGGTTCAACCACTGTGGAAAACAATTTGACAGCTCCTGAAAAAGTCAAACAGAATTACCACATGATCCAGTAATTCTACTCACCAAAAAATATACCAGAAAAGATTGAAAACAACCATTTAAACAAATACTTATACATGAATGATTTATAGTAGCACTATTCACAATAGCCAAATGTCCACTAATGGATGAATGGATAAACAAAATGTGGTATATCCACATAACGGAATATTACTAAGCTGTAAAAAGGAATGAAGGACTAATCCATGCTACAACTTAAAAACATTATGCTAAGTGATAGAAACCAGACACAAAAAGTCACATATTATATGATTATATTTCTATCAAACAATTAAAACAGGTAAATCCCTAGAGTGACTTCCCCATGGGCACTGTGTTTCCTTTGAAGGTGATAAAAATACTTTGGAACCTAATAGAGTTGGTAGTTGTGAATGTACTGATTCAACATTGTGAATGTACTGAATGGTACTGAGCTGTACACTTCAAAATAGTTATGTTATTTTATGGCATTTTAATTTAAAGTAGAAAAGAAGAGATTGACCACACCGAGTATTGGCAAGAACGTGGAAAAAGTGGAACTCTACAAAGTTAGTAGAAATGTAAAATGGTTCAACCACTTTGGAAAATTTGGCACTTTCTGAAAAAGTTAGATATTCATCTACTATATGATCCACTGGTTTCACTCCCAGATTTTTACTCAAGAGAAAATAAAATTTACTAAAGAGAAAATAGAAGTCCATACAAAGGCTTATACCTAAATGTTCATGATGGGTTTACTTGAAATAGCCCCAAGCTGGAAGCAATCTAAATATTCATCAAGTGAATGGATAAACAAATTGTCTTATATCCATACAATGGAATATTACTCAGTATTCAAAAGGAATAAACTGTCAAAATATGCAATAACATGGATAAATCTCAAAATAATTATGCTGAATGAAAGAAGCTAGATAAGAGAGAACATATTTTTTATTCTAATTACATAAGTTTCTAGAAAATGCATATCAATCTATAGTATTGAAAACAGAAACCATGTTTATGGGTTGGGGGATGGGGATGGAAGATAGGAAATAGAGGGAAGAAAGATTAAAGGAGGAATAAGGAAAATTTGGGGGATGATGAGTGTGTTCATTTCCCCTCCCTACCCCCACCCCCATTCATTTAGCAACATTTGCTGGGTGCATATACGTACAATGTGGCATAAACTGTATTAGGCACAAGAAATACAATATTAAGTGTACACAATATCATTAAAATGAACTTAATGATTTAGAATTTCCCTTATGTCAAGCATTGTTATTGGGACTTTATATGCCTTATGCCATATAATTCTCACAATAACCTTATGAGGGAAGTTCAATTATTCTACCCATCTTACAGATGTAAAAAGTGAGGATAGGAGAAATTAAGTATTTTGCCTCTAAATTTACACTCTCAAAAGTGGTAAGGCAGGAATATGGACCTATATGTCCTGGAGCCTACAGTCTGTGCTTTTGGTATGGTCATTATCTTGATTGTGGAGATGGTTTCGCCAGTGTATACATATGTTAAAAGTCATATTGTGCGCTTTAAACATGTGCAGTTTATTTTATGCCAAGTTAACCTCAACAAGACTTTTTAAACCAACAAACAAAAAGACACACAGCATCTATCTCGGGATATTTTAAACCAGACTTCTCTCTGCTTTTTAAAGGTTTTGATATTTCATATATACTATTGGCATACTAACTAATTCACTCAGTTCATTCCCCTTCCATTTATAGCAGGGCTCAACACAAACTATGTTATTCCTGAATATGTGTCTCAGGAGATCTGAGAGAGGAAACTCTCAAAATTGGGGATCACTGTCATTCTTCCTTGAATCATAAGAAAAGCCAAGTGCCACTGCTGCCTCCTTCTCTAAGAAGTAGTATTGGCCAGGCACTGTGGCTCACGCCTGTAATCCCAGCACTTTGGGAGGCCGAGGAGGGCGGATCACAAGGTCAGAAGTTCGAGACCAGCCTGGCCAACGTGGTGAAACCCCCGTCTCTACCAAAAATACAAAAGTTAGCCAGGTATGGTGGCACGCGCCTGTAATCCCAGCTACTCGGGAGGCTTAGGTAGGAAAATCACTTGAAACTGAAAGGCAGATGTTGCAGTGAGTTGAGATCATGCCACTGCACTCCAGCCTGGGTGAAAGAGCGAAACTCTGTTTAAAAAAAAAAAAAAAAGTATCTTATATTCATAGAGCGCTTTTCACTTTTTCAAATTCGTTAAAACATAGTAAATTCACTGGTTCTCGCAACTCTGAGGAAGTCTAAAGCAGTACCCCTCAAGTGTGGTCTGCAGACGTTTACCAATCCACAGCAAGGTAGGTATGAAAACAGAGAATGAAGGTACAGAAACTGTTAGAGCAATCCGAAAGAGCCATTTTGCATCTATTAAATTTGATAATGACAATTGGGGGTTTTATGTTATATGTTATTTTAATTTTATTTTTTCTATTATTTTCTCAAGTTATAAATTATTTTAATGAGAACTATATTACCTTGTATTTTGCAGAGTAATTGAATTGAATATTGACATAGAAAAACATGTATTGCTCCAAAATAAAAAGATTCTCTGTCTCTCTCTCCTCTCTCTCCTTAACATATAAACCTTCTGAACTCCATATGGAAAAGATGTTTACTAACCCCGAAAGGAATAGTTGCCATTTAATACAAAAGGTCAACAGTGCTGCCTCTGACATCAGACTATTGTGCTTTAATTTCTGCCTCTCCTACTTGCTAACTGTGATTTTGGGAAACTATCTACTCTGTGGCTTTTTTATTAACTGTTAAATAATAATAATATAATCTTCATCAAACCTCTCTTATAGGGTTTCTGTGAGTATATAAAAATTGTCTACAAGAGGACCTTGCACATAGTAGGCACTCAACATTAATTAATAATTTTAAAAAACAATTAGCCAAATCAGGAGTACAATAAAACAACCCAGATTTTCTTACGTTAAAATGTTCCAATTATTTATGATTATTAATTTGAAAATGATCTTCTTAACAGCAGGGCTGTACCGTATCTCAACGGTGGGACTGTGCTCTATCACTCTTTGCAACCCTTGAATCTATGCTAGTACCTGGCATGTTGTCAGCACCTGATAAATATGACTGGAACACCCCTCCCCAAGAGCTGGCATGCCCGGCTCTTCTCAGCGCCCAGCCATCCAGTATTAACTTTCAAAGTCCTGGCCTCAGAGACTCATTCAGGCACCATCCAGTTAAAAAGCAGCTCATCATTCTCCGTCACTGTCTGGCCCATTACCTGATTTATTTTCCTCACATCTCTCATCGTCTCCTCAAATGATCTTTTCCATTATTTGTTTACTTATGTACTATTTTTTTCCTTCTTGCTAGAATATAAGGGTCATAGACTCAGGAAACCTGCTTGTATATTTATTTGTCGGATCATCACCTTGGGGCCCAATATAGTGTCAGGACCATAGTTCTGTAGTTTCTGTTTATTTTTTTATTGTATTTTAAGAAAGTCTCAATTCACAGTTTAAAATTGAAAATTTAAAAACAGTAAAACACAAGTGTGGTCCTTCACCACGGATAGTTTGAGAGATGCTGGTTTAATGGGCTTATTCACTATTTCCACACATATATAAACTGAGCTGCAGGGACGTTCAGAAACATACCCAAAGGCTGATAAGGGTTGACAGCATAGAACCTGAAAAAAATCCAGGGCCATGGACTCCTGGGCTCCTGTTCTGTGCTCTCCTCCTGCTGCTAAATCCCTTGCCTTTAGCAGGATAATACATTGAGCCTCTCAGGCTGTATAGATATGTGAGTTATTAACGTTTTTTATTGCAGGTGACCAGCAATGCGCCCCTATTCTGAACATTTCCTGATACCAGTGCAACAGCTGACAACCCCAAAGTTGCGCTGAAACAGTGGGGGGTTCCATTGCTGACTCTCTTGAACCAGGCCAGGATTTTCATTAGTACTGGATTTGCCTTGCTGAATAAACATGCTTATTTGGTTTTAATATATTAGGCTTTGCTATTCCGAACTAGATTAAATTGTCAATCATCTCCCCCATCGAACCAGATTAAATTGTCAATCATCTCCCCCATATTTCATATTGTTTCCTCTGGGCAGGGGAATGTGTGATGTTACACATGTCTAGCCAATAAAACAGCCCTCTGGATTGAAATCTGTTCAGGACATATAGCAAGATGTCAAATTAATTGTACCGAAATAATGAGTTAGCACCAAATGCTAATTAAATATTGATGAAAGTCATCCTTTCAATTATCTTCATTATGGCCCCATGGTTTATGTTGGCATTAAGTGCTTGCAGTATGGGTATGTCTGGTAATTAGCTGTGCACTATAAAAAAAAAACCCAAGTTATCACCCTCCATATTAAAAGCACTTAGAAACCACTTGGAAAATGGAAACTCTGAAAAGAGGCAGCATTTTTTTTCTGAAATTGTTTGAAATTCTATGAATTCAGTATTTCCTATTTGTACTGGGTACAAATTTCCTAAAGTACTAAATAGTTCTTGATTTGTTTATTTATTTTTTAAACTGGGTGCATTAGAAATCGGAGGGCCACTGAGGTTCTGGATGAACTCTGCTGATTCATGTTTTTTGCTACTCAGGTTAACTTTTGACATCTTCTTAAACACTTCTACTGCCTTTTACTTTTCTCCTGCCTGTAGACCAAATGGCTGCCTCTGGCAAATATGATCATTATTATCATCTAGTGAATTGTGACTATGAAGCTTCTCACAGCACAATCTCGGCACCACCAGCATTAGAATCATCAGGGTTAATAATTAATATGCAGATTCCTGGGGCCCCACGGGTGAACCAACAAAGGAGAAATCCAGGAATGTGGACATTAAAGTTTGTCTAGCAATATATTACTCAGTGCTTTTTTTTTTTTTTTGAGAGGGAGCCTCACTCTGTCGCCTAGGCTGGAGTGCAGTGGCACCACCTCGGCTCACTGCAAGCTCCGCCTCCTGGGTTCACGCCATTCTCCTGCCTCAGCCTCCCGAGTAGCTGGGACTACAGGCACCCACCACCATGCCTGGCTAATTTTTTTTTTTTTTGTATTTTTTTGTATTTTTAGTACAGACAGGGTTTCACTGTGTTAGCCAGGATGGTCTTGATCTGCCGACCTCGTGATCCGCCCGCCTCGGCCTCCCAAAGTGCTGGGATTACAGGCGTGAGCCACTGCGCCCAGCCAACTCAGTGTCTTTAATCCTGCCTGAATATTGGAATCGACCTGGGGTCTTTGAAGACATTCTGATTTAATAGGTCTTAAGTGATGCCAGAGTATAAATGTGTATGTGTGGAACATGTGCACACACAAACTCACACACACGCATGCATGCACACTGTCTCTTTTTGGTGATTCTTTTGGCTTGGGTGGGGAATCACTATGATAGGTTCTTTAGCAATAAGTGCAGGAATATTATTCAACCTTAAAAAGGAAGGACATGCTGACGCATACTAAAACATAGGTGAAACTTGAGAACATTATGCTAGGTGAAATAAGCCAGTTACAAAAGACAAACACTGTACAGTTCCACTTACATGAGGGACCCAGAGTCATCAAAGTCAAAGAGACAGAGAGCAGAATGGCAGAATGGTGGTTGCCAGGGGTTGGGGGCAGAGAGAAATTGGGGATTTTTTGTTTAATGGGTACAGAGCTTCAGTTTTACAAGGTGAAAAGAGTTGTGAATATCGATGGGAGGTGATGGTTGTGCAATATTGTATTTAACACCACTGTATTTAACACCACTGAACTGTACATTTATATGTACACTGAACTGTACATTAAATATGTATTTAACACCACTGAACTGTACATTTAAAAATGATTAAGATGATACATTTTACACTTTGTGTATTATGCAAAAATAAAAAATAACTGGGAAAAATGAAAACAGTATGTGCACTCTGCTATGCTGTCTGCTTGGAAGGAGGTTCTTCCTCGAGAGAGCCACGTGGCACATCCCTTCAACTCCTTCAGATCTCAGCTCGAATGAGGCCATCTCAGAGAGGCCTTCCCTGACCTCCCTATAGAAAATTGCAGCACCCTCCACCTGACCCTGGGACTCCCTATGCCTCTACCATGTTACAGATTTCTTCTTAGCCCTTATGACCATCCCAACCGTGCCTAAAATAGACCCGTTACATAACAAGAACAAAATAACTATTTCTTAAATGAATAAATAAATCATTTCATTTCACAATAATTTTGCAAGGTATGTATTATTATCATTATTATAAAAATAATCTCAAAACATTTAACTGCAATCATGTTGTGGAGTGTGGACTTCAACTCAAGTGTGTCTCTGGCTCCAAATCTATGCTTTCTTCACTCATGATGCTCCTTCTTTGGTATTCTAATTGCATCTTCCTTTGGCTAACACTCAGATCCCCAAAGAAGGAGGGTTAGCTGACCAACCATGTGGGGAAGTTTGAGGGATCCCCAAAGGTAAATATGACCACCACCAACTCCTTCACCTGAATGCCTTCAATGTTCAAACACTTTTCACTTCAAATAGGCACAGATATCTTCTTATATAAGAGCAGGTCTACAGAAATGAACTGGATTTGCAGAATTTGGCATATAGAGATAAGAAATGAGGTAGGATTTGTTATCAGTGAGAATTGTTTACTGAGGAGCTAGGTAATGTCACCTCTTCTGAGGGTTGTTCATCTAGATTGAGTTATGGTTGAAAAGAGGGAATGGACTAGAAAATTTCTGAAGGAAGTGTTCTTGATTCCTCCGAGGAGCCAGAACCTAGTCCCATTCCTGCCATGTATCCGTTGCCATGAAAAGTTGAGATGGCTGCACCTTTGGCTGTGAGTTGATTTCCAACACACGCTGAAGGAAGGTGCTTGCTTGACAGGGTCCAAGTTTCCCCCAGATGTTGGGAAATTGTATCAGTATGGAAAAACAAATGGATCTGGGTGTGAAAAACTGTTTCATTAAGAAGCCTTCTCCAAATAAGCCACCTAGAGAGGAATGTGATCGGCAATTATGCTGCAGAAGGACGAGTTGTGAGTCAATTCACAAGTTTGGGGAATCAGGCCAGGGGGCAAGGGGTCTTTGCAATTCAACTGTCCAAATTTTTCCTACCCTCCAGCATTGCAAGGTCAGAAACTCCACTCTGGGTTTTTGCTCTTCTAGGTTAAGTGTCACTCTCAAAGTCTCCACTTTTAAACTATTAGCCTGTGGGATGGCACGAACACCATGGGATGATGAAAAGGGTGTCAGACCAGAGCAAGAATAGCTGAGTGACCTTTAAAAAGGTATTTAGGGGTTTTGTTGTGCTTCGGTTTATTTATTTGTAAAAATGAGAGCCAAAACATTTGAATGGTATAGGCTCGGGGCGATGTACAAAAAGTGACTGGCACACCAGACATGTGATTGATGCACATTTGGCAGTAGCTGCTTCTGTCATTGTTACACCAAGAGATGCCAGGGTATTTGGAGTTTGAAGGATAAAAGCAAGGACTAAGTGTCATTCAGGGGAATTGAGACTCATGGAATTTTTCTCCACTGAAGTGATATATTCTGGTAAATGATTGCTGCCTGGAAAATTAGACCAGTTGGAGGTGTGTCATGCAATTCTAAAAAGCAACCCTTACCTGGCCTGGCAAACAGGTGATGACCTATGCAATGTGAAAAATTCCTGCCAGAAGAGTTCTCTGCCCTCAAACCGCACTCCTCTATTCGTTGTTAGTGATGAATTTTTTTTCTGAGTGCCAGTTAATATGCATCCTGTTAAAAATGTGAATATACTTATGTGCTGGGCATTTGCCTGCTTGTTTTCAGATGCATCCCTTTCAACATAAAACAAGCTCAGGGGGAGAATCAGGTGCTGTTGGGACAACCCAGCATAGAGTCATGGAACATTATGAACTTGGAGTCTGGAAGCCCTGGGCACGTATGATGAACCCTGACTATCAGTTATTGGCTGTGTGACTTTACACAAGTTACTTAACTTCTCTGAGCCTCAGTTTCCTCATCTGTAAAACTGAGGTAATGAAATCCCCTTCCTAGGTTGTCATGAGCACTAAATGAAATAACATACAAACACACTAATACTGGCTGGTCTCCAGCAAAGGCTCATGTGAGGGGGCTGCTATTAGAATCACTTGCAACATGTGAAAGGGTCTGGCAGAGACTCATCGTAAATATTCCGTAAATCTCATTAAAAATTAATTTGATTCTATAGCTGTTTTATGTTTATTCATTGAGTTGAGACAGAAATAGGAGAAAAAGAGAGCATTAGAGAGAGTTGGTTCTGTCGATTAAGACTTCTGGCTTCAGACATAGACAAAAACATTCTGTATTTTGGTTATGGCTCTTGTTACTCCTGGACTCAAACCTCGAGTGGTTTCTGTCTTACTCAGAGATAAGCCAAAGTCCTCACCTTGGTCTGCAAGTCCACGCATGATTTAGCCCAGGCCGCTTCCTTAGCATCAACTCTTGTCACATTCCCCTTGCTCAATGCATTCCGTCTATGCCGGCCTTTGTGCTATTCCTAGAACAGAACAAGGAATTTCACCTCAGGCTCTTTAAAATTTTCAGTTCCGTCTGTCTGGACTACTCTTCTTCATCCCCATCTTTATGGCTAGATTCCTTACTTCACTCGGGTCTGTACTAAAACATCACCTCCACAGAGAGGCCTTCCTTGCCCACTGTATGTAAAACAGCACTCTCTCTGCAGCACTCTCCCACCTCCTCTCCCTGCTCAATGTATCCTCCTTGGCTTTAGCTACAGCATATGTCTGCTTATTTTATTATCTGCATACCCTTATTAGAAAGTAATCTCCATGGCTGGGCATGGTGGCTCACGCCTGTAATCCCAGCACTTTGGGAGGCAAGGTGGGCAGATCACCTGAGGTCAGGAGTTCAAGACCAGCCTGGTCAACATGGTGAAACCCCATCTGTACTAAAAATACAAAATTAGCTGGGTGTGTTGGCGAATGCCTGTAATCCCAGCTACTCGGGATTACTTAAACCCAGGAGGCAGAGGTTGTGGTGAGCCAAGATCGTGCCACTGCACTCCAGCCTGGGCAACAAAAAACTCCATGAAAGCACGCACTTTACGAGTTTGCTCTTGTATTTAGAAGAGTACCAACACTTAGGAAATGATCCCTTAATATGTGTCAAATGAATTAATGAATAAGGACAAGGGGTGAGAAGGGAAAGGGAACTGACATTGTTGAGCTCTTGCCCTTTGCTGGGTGATGCGCCAGGCTTCCTCACCACTCTGTAGGATAGTCATGTTCTCACCATTACACAAGTGGGCTCAAGACTCAGAAAACAAGTAGCTGCAACTGCAAAGTCAAAATGTCCAAAATTACAATCATGATCTTCCCTTCAACCTGTCTTGCTTCCAGTGCAGCCTAACTCAGTGAATGGCAGTGTCCTCTTACCAGTTGCTCAGACCAGAAACCTAGGCATCTTCCCCTGTGCACTCCCCTCCCTCATTGTCTATATCTAATCCATCACGAAGTCTTATTGATTTTGCCTCCTAAATACCTCTCAAGTCCATCTGCTTCTCTTCATGTTTACAGTTAACACTCTAAGTCAAGGAATCATTATTTTTCACTTGGATCTTGCAACAGCCTTTTTAATTGACTCCCTTTTGCCATGATTGCCCCTCTAATAATTCATTCTTTTCAAAGTAACCTGAGCAATCATTACAAAATGTAGAACTGATTATGCCCTGCCCTCCTCTCTTGGTTAGATATTTCAATGATTTCCCATGTTCTTACCATAACACCAATGTCCTAGATTTGGTCCATCAGACTGGGAACCATCTTCCTTTGCCTCCTTTCTACCAATTTCCACTCTGCTCACTAGGTACTGGCCATGCTGGTCCTGTGACATGTTTTAATTTAATTTAATTTTCTGTTTTTTAATTTTTATTTTTAGTAGAGACAAGGTCTTACTATGTTGCCTAGGCTGGTATCAAACTCCTGGCCTCAAGCGATCCTCCAATCTCAGCCTCCCAAAGCGCTGGGATTGCAAGTGTGAACCATCTCACCTGGCCCTTGTGTCATGTTTTTAAATATTCCAGGTACCTCCTCAGTTCACCCAGCACATTCTCATCACCCTCATTCCTTGTCTAGCTTTGGTGAGTTAATTCTTCATCCTTTAGGTTTCAGATCAATTATATTTTGAAAGTGTTTCCTGATCCCACAGCCTAGACTGATGTGAACCATCATGGAACAACTAGCTTCTCCTTCAGGAAGTTTTTCACAATTGTAACCAAGGAATTGTAAAATTATGCCTGTCTTTCCTTCTACACTATAAGCTCCTTGAAATGGTGTCCTCTACATCTATCTTAAGGCTGTTTTTCCAGCACTTAGTGTAGTATTGCACAAAGAAAGCCCTTGGTAAATAGTGTTGAGTTAATGAATGTAGCCCCATTTTGAATGATGAACCCAATAAGCCTAGACCCTGGCTTTGAACCTAAGGCTGCATGACTCCTAACTACACCAGGGTTCTTTGAAAGGGCTGCCAAGGGACTATAGCGCAGTGGAGGAGGGAATTCCCAGCAGTCTGCAAAGTCCTGCCTGAAAGCAGGACCCAGGATGCACCTACGTGTGGGTCCAGTCCCAGACCAGGTGAACACAAGTGCTGTGTTCTCCCCCCATCACCTGGCTCCTTGGCTGGTTTAGATTTTCATTACTGGAGTTCACTTTTGTTTTTTTCCTTCTGTCTACTTTTGCAGCCTTGACAGAATATCACCTTTTAGGAGGTGCACTGCCTCATTTTGAGCTGTTAAGATAAGGGATGTGAAAGCTTAATTGATGGAGAGTGATGAGATAGGTACATCTGAAAATGAGGTGTGTGAGAGGAAATTGAATTTGTGGCGATGGTGACAGCTGAAACAGGGCTAGGCTGTTCAAGGACAGCTAGAATTCATTGATTCATTCATTCATACATTCATTCATTCATACTGTGTCACTAGACACTGATATAACATGAAGTGTACAAGGAAAAAAAAGAACCGTGTCACCGCCTTCATGGATCTTATGTGTTAGTGTGAGAGAGACAATAAACAAATAATAATTAAATACATTGCAACATTAGGTGATGGTAAACACTTCGAAGAAAAATAGATGAGAGGGATTGAAGCGGAGCTAGATTTTTTTAGATGAGTCATCAGAGAAGGCCTCTTGAGGAGGTGACATTTAAGTAAAGATTTAATGAAGTAGGCCATATGAATACAGAAAGACTTCAAGCAGAAGAAATAAGTGGCATAGAAAGGAGTTTGGTTCATGCTTTAGTTAGAGGAGGCTAAATGCTTTAATAAATACCACCTACCCCACCACCAAAACTCAGCAGCTTGACACAAAAGAAGTTTGTCTCTTGCTCACAGCAGGGACTAGTGTGGCTTAGTGTGGCAGGGACTAGTGTGGCTTAGTGGGCATGCGTGCATGTATTCCTCCAAACATCTAGGTGGCTGTACAGCCGTCTAGGATCTTGAGTCCTCTGCCAGATCTTCTGCATCTCATTGGCTGATGAGGGTGTTATAAATAAAGTTTCAGTGCCGCAAAACAAATAGCACTCGAATATAAAATTTTCTTTGTAATTCTCAGCAACGCAATGTACTTGTATAGAAGGGTGCACCCTTACAGATGGAACAATGGTGAGCACACACTTGGACAAGGGAGAGGAAGGGGATCTTATCCCTGATGCATGTGGCCCCTGTTGCTGTGTCGTTCCCCTGTTGGCTAGGGTTAGACTGCGCAGGCTAAACTAATTCCGATTGGTTAATTTAAAGAGAGTGACGGCGTGAGTGGTTTGGCCGGAAAAGTGGTTATGGCAGAGCAGGAAATCGGAATGAGTCAGGGTGGAGAATGAGCAGGTAATCGGAATGAGTCAGGGTGGAGCAGATAATTGTAATGAGTCAGGGTGGAGTAGGTAATCGGAATGAGTCAGGGTGAAGCAGGTAATGGAAAAATGTTGCTTTACAAGGAAGTTAAGTTTAAAAGTAGAAGGCAGGCAAAGAATTGAACATACCGACATACTGACATACTGATTCTTTGAAGAGAAATTTAAAACTCCTATCTAACAAGGGAAATGGATCATGTGGCAGTTTCTACCAGTTAGGTCTGCAAATGTTATGTGTCACTTATGTTCTTATTCCACTGGCCAGAACTTAGTCACATGCTACCCCTAATGGCAAGGAAGACTGGAATATGCAACTTGGCTGTGTGTCCAGTAGAAAGAGGATTGAGGCTGGGTAAACAGCTACTCAACCTCCTCAGAAGATACGAAAAATATGCAAAAGGCCAGAATGAGTGTTGCTGAGCGAATAAAAGATGAATTCAAGAGGTGGGCAAGTGCTAGGGCAGGTAAGGTCTTGAGGTCATGCTAGGGACTTTGTATTGTTTTCCTAAGTAAATTGGGATGCTACTGGAGGATTTTAAATAAAGTGATAGGCTTAGATTTAAATATTTTAAAAACACCTTAAAATCTCTTTGGAGACTATCTAGAGGGGGTAAGAAAGGCTATGGCAATCTTTCATGGGAGAAATGATACCATCGAGCAGATCATGGCTGTGGTGAAGTGCTGAGAAGTTTGATTTGGAAAATATTTTTGAGGGAAAAACCAACACAAGTTCTGTCAAATTGGATGTGGAGAATGAAAGAAAGAGAGGGAGAGGAATCAATGAAGTGTGCTGTTTGTTGTAGGCCCTAGGTAAATGGTTGTGTCATTTACTGAGATGGGGAAGAATAGAGAGGGTATGGAGACAGATATGAAGGAGTCTTTTCTAGACGTTTAGTTTATAAAGCCTACGAAGTAGCCAGCTGACGATATCAAGTGGGCAATTGGAGATGGGGAGCTCATAGTGGGAGAAAAGGGAGACTGGGGCTGGAGCAATACAGTGTGTAGTTATCAGTGTGTTGGTATATGAAACCAATAAAAACAGACCACTGTCAGTAGAGAAGAGAAGAATTTTGAGGGCCATGCCCAGGAGTATTCCAACATTTAAAGCTCAAATCATAGGCTCATGGACTCAGAAATAAAAAGGCTCTAAGAGGTTATGAGGTCCAACCCCTTGTTTTTTCAGCAAAGAAATGAAAGCCCAAATGGTTAAACTGCTCATACAAGGTCAATTTGTGCTGCAGAATCAGGCAATAAGCCAGACCCTTGGGTTACGTGCCTGTTGCTTCTTAATCTATCTTATAATCAAAATAGTAATTCCTGGGATGAAGGATAAGAGAGTGACGGGATCAATGGGATAAGAGGAAAAGAGAGGAAAACAAACTGCTGGACCGTCTGTTTGCCTTCATCCTTGCAATAGGTGCAGAACACATACTATGTGAAGCACACAGTTTTAGGTGACTTTTGTATTACTTCAACTATAAGGGGGAAAGGAGAGAACTAAACATCAGCCAATACTGCAGGAATATTGCAGGAAACACATTTCAGATTCAACTGAGGGAGAATGTGATGAGTTCCTAAAAGACAAAGAAAACTCTCTCCATTGTCTTCATATTATAAAGCAGAAATTACTCTGTGTCTTCCCTTGTCTGAGGGCTCCATATTTAGAGTATGGTTGGCAATGAGGGGAGGTGAGGGCATGGCAAGAACGTAAAGGAAGCCATGAGGGAGGTGAAAACAGGGAATATGGCATTGAGGGCAGGTCCCACCTAATCAAATTGGGAGGAGGGTAAATTTGGAGACTAAAAAATAACTACAGATGCCGGCACGGTGGCTCATGCCTGTAATCCCAGCACTTTGGGAGGCCGAGGTGGGCAGATCATGAGGTCAAGAGATTGAGACCATTCTGGCCAACATGGTGAAACCTCGTCTCTACCAAAAATACAAAAATTAGTTGGGTGTGGTGGTGGGTGCCTGTAGTCCCAGCTACTTGGGAGGCTGAGGCAGGGGAGTCACTTGAACCTGGGTGGCAGAGGTTATGGTGAGCTGAGGTCGCACCACTGCACTCCAGCCTGGTGATAGAGTGAGAATCCTTCTATATAAATAAATAAATAACTACAAATAGTGATAAGATTAACAGTATACCAAGAAAATACTCAGGATGAGAAATAAAGTGCATGTAGTGGAGAGAAAAATGAACCTTACCAGGGAGGAGAGGGAGAATATTCCTATCTGCTGCCTCTGATTATCGTCGTGGGTGAACCAGGCAATTGCAAATAATTTAACTCCATCATTCCTTCTGGATTTGTGAATTGGAAATCTACTGCAGGGTGGAGTTTGCTCTTCGCCTTCGTTTTTTTATTCATTTACATCAGCATGTACTCACGGGTTCTTAGTTTACTCCAGGGGTTACAATATGTTACAGTCATTATTTAACACTCCAATTGGCCTGGACTTTGCCAAGGGGAGCCTCTTTAAGCTGGTTCCTGTGCCCCTTTGCTATCCCCATCATTACTCTCTGGCACAAAATGTTTTCATTTCATTATGAATTTTTCATTCCAGGCCCTAGCCCTGGAGAGACCCATGTCTCCAAGAAGACTTGGTTTCTTTTAATGGAGAAAGATATTAAGAAACAAGATGTGATCTCCAGTGTTGTTGCTTCCAGAGTCTCTCATAGGGCAGTGCTAGGAAATCTATGTAGGTATGCACATATATACAGCTGTATCTGTATCTATCTATCTATCATCTATGTATCTATCTATCTATCATCTATCTATCTATCTATCTATCTATCATCTATCTATCCATCTATCTATCATCTATCTATCTATCTATCTATCTATCTATCTATCTATCATCTATCTATCTGAAGTCAGTTTATCTATTATAAGCCAATTTGGTCCAGCACTATAAGGCTTATTAGCATTCTATTTTCTTAATTGTAATTCCCTTATCTGACAATGAAAAACCAGACTCTCATTATTCTCAAAATATTTATTCATTTGCTGAATCTGCTGGCTGCACCAACTGAAAATAAGGTCCTGGATACGCTGGTGCCTCCCATCACAATTCCAGCCTCACCGAGTATAGGTATGCTGAGTATACATTGAACCTGATGAAGGGCAAGGGGAAGGAGGAAGCCACCTATTATTTGAGAAACTGTCATTTAAGGGGTTTCTCTCATGTGCTTCCAGCTATATCCTCCCTGCTTGTTTTTTTCTGTTTTCTCCTCTATTGTCCTCTGTGGCTTGCAAGGCCATTTGTTGAGACTTTACTGTTACAATTGCCACAGGGTGAGCACAGCTTTGCTCTCAGAGCCAGTGTTGCTCAGCAAACCTGCAGCCCCAGGACACAGTGCCCCATGCTCTCTGCTCTGCACTCTTTCCACCTCTCACCCCAAGGCCACTCAGCCTAAGCTCAGAAGGACAGGGATCCATCAGCTTCTGGCTCTCACCTTGCCCTGATGTCTCTCCCTTACTTTCCTTAAACAACAAGGAAACACACCAACAAAACCAGTTTTATTTGTTTCTGGGTCTTGTCTTATAATTGTAACTGTAATAGGTTCATTGTTTGATGCACACAGCAAGTCAATATGTGGAGACACCGAGTTGCAGTAAAGAGATTTAATCATAGGGCCACTGCATGAGGAGAGGGGAGGAAACCTCAAGTCCATCTCTCTGAGGAATTTTGGGTTAGGGATTTAAGGGCTTTGGAGAGGGCCCAGTGTGCAGGTCCTTGATTAGTCAAGAGGGCAAGGTGAAGTCACGGGGTAGGGAGATGAAGCAGCTGCATTCTCATGCTGATCTGTTCCTCTGTGGGCGTCTTCAAACTGGTTGCTGGAACTCAGGGCCTGAAAAAACATCTTAAACCATCCTTAAAAAAAAGTCTTCTGGTTCTAACGTCAGAGATCCTGTCTAAAGGAACAGTGAGGATGCAAATCAATTCCTAAACAGTCTTATGACCCTAGTGTCAGAAATCCTACCTATAGGAACACTGGGGATGCAAATGGTCTTTTTTTTTTTTAACTACTCCCACCCCCCGCCCCCCACACGCCACTACACCTGGCTAATTTTTTGTATTTTTGATAGAGACAGGGTTTCACCACGTTGCTCAGGTTGGTCTCGAACTCCTGAGCTTAAGTAATTTGCCCACCTCGGCCTCTCAAAGTACTAGGATTACAGGTGTGGGCTGCTGTGCCCAGTCACTACCTGACTTTTAGAACAAGGAGGTGGGCCAGAGTGCAGCCTGATTAGTGCCTCATTATAGCTATATTTTTGTCCAGAGCCTGGCATGCAATTCTCGTTAACCCTGTGGGGACAGTTTCACAATTCTAGTCATAGAGACTCAAACTTAGTCTGTTGACTGAGTGGGGAGCAATGCCTTTCTGCTCTTAGTCTCTTAGCTCCCCACTCAGGGCTTCCTCATCCACTCCCACTCCTCTCTGAATAGCATCCCCCCCTCCTCCATTCCCTCTCCTCTCAATAACAAAGCTCATGACAAGCAAACTAATGAATGTAAACAGATCCTGGAGGAAAGAAGGTGGAGCGAAGTCTTATCTTGAACTTAGCCAACCCCAAGTCCCTATCTCCCTGATCTGATGTTCTTTTGCTGCTTTTAGCAACACCTGAAGAATACGCTGGGTAATATCCCATAGCCTGCAATGCCCTGTGGTACTCTGGAGAAAAGCACTCTACTCCAGGGCTGGGCCAGATACCAAGTGATTCATGCAGAGCCAGGCTGAAAGGAACAACAAAGCTGCGGACTGAGGGGACCCCTTGGATCATACCGTGAGGTGTTCAGCTTCCATATCTCTTTAATTTATAGCACAGTTCTGAGTAATTCCTGTGTTTCAGACACAGTGCCAAATAGCAAAATTGTAGGATTGAATAGCAATGATCTTAATATTAGCAATAATAATAGTCTATTTCCTCAATTTACTACATTTACTACCTAGTTTAAGAGACAGACAAATGAACAAATGATTGCAATGTATTGTATTTTGAGGGATGCCAGAGTTATGATGGAAACACACAACAAAGGGAACCTGGCAAAGATGGTGAGGAAATGCTTTCAAGACAAGGTCATGGGCATTGGAAGGGGGAGTAGAAGTTAGCCAGGCTGAGTATATAACAGAAACAAAGGCATTCAGGGGACAAAAACTCAACACTTGGAGGGGAGGCTTGTGTCAACTAGCAAAATGTCAAGAAACCAGCAGAATCGTGCACTGAGGGTCGGCCTGTACAGTACAAATTGGTACAGTCTTTCTCGAGGACAATTTATGTGTCAATAGTCTTGGTCTTTGACCCTTTAATTCCACCTTTATAAATTTATGCTGAGGCAATAGTCAGAGAGGTAGAAAAAAACTTATGCACAAAAACTGTTTATCTCAATATTATTTATAATAGCAACACATTAGAAATAACTTCTTTGCCTAAGAAAATTAGGGTGGCATAATCATGGAGTGGAACACTACTCCACAGTGGCTGTGAAGACTTTAAATGTAGTGTTTTAGCTCATGATTACATTTGATGGGAAGTGTTCATATTTTGTTATTGTAGTACACAGTTGGTCGTTTTCCCAGCATTCAAGTCTCTGCTCCTTCTGCCAAAGTGGCATCATCTTCCATTTCAGAAATTCAATCCTTCCCATGGTGAAGCAGTCATGGAATCTGGGAGTAACAGACCCTGCTTCTCCCATCCCTCAGCTGCCAACCCGAGGGTGAGCTCTGATGGGTTTAAGCCCACTAGCTCACCCACTTCCTCACTGGGAAGAAGCACCTCTCCTAAGTGGGGCCATGAGAATGAAACTAAGGGCTTCTGTTTCATGATTTAGGGAGGTCTTCTCTTGATTCCCTTCTGGATGAAGTGGCATATAGATATTAAGTCTAAAACTGATGTTAAATTAAGTTTAGCCTAAAGCTGGCTCCTAAAGCTTTTAAAGTTGGCTTAAAGGTTTCTCTGTGCATAGTGAATTGTGACCTAAATGGATGCTTAAACCAACTGCAACCTACTCTTGTGTCAGTCTCCAAGTTTTGGCCAATCAAAGGAGGCCAACTATTCAAACTGTGTTCTAATTAGGCAAACACCAACTATAACCCAGTCCAGCTGATTCTATACCTCACTTCCATTTTCTGTACGTCACTTTCCTTTTTGTGTCCATAACTCTTCTTTGACCATGCGGTTGCGCTGGAGCCTCTCTGAATCTATTCTGATCTGGGGCAACCTGATTCTTGAATCAGTCTTTGCTCAATTAAACTCTGTTAAATTTAATTTGTCTAAGGCTTTTCTTTTAACACTGATAAGACTATTTTTTGCTTCTACAAGTAATGAAGTAAGCCTGAGAATGAAGCCAACTGATGGGAAGGGCAAAGGTGACAGAATTGCAGAAAAATTTAGCTGGATTCTTAAAACAGCCCTATTTCGGGGATTTTGTATTACATGAATTAAGAGATTTATTTGATGGTTTAAGCCAGTCTGATTTGGAATTTGGGTTACTTACATATGAGAACATCTTAGCTGATACAGTTAAGTGAAAATAGAAGTAAATTGCAGTAAATGAAACTGCAAGTACACATAGATAATTTCCTACTTTTGTACACAATTTATTCCTCCAAATGTTTTTAGAAGTCAAATAATAGAGGAGGTGACAATTGGGCTGAAGTGGGAATGTTTACTGTAAGTTGATGAAGGGACATGCAGAGGACAGTGTGAGGACAGAGGCAGGAAGGAATTTGATGATTACCAGGGACTCAAAGACAACCAAGGTGGCCGAAGGGACTGAAGGTGGAGAAGTGGGGCCAAGTGAGACTGGGAAAGTTGGGGATCAGACCAGGCACACATTGTCTTTTAAGTTAATTAAAGAGAGGTGTCTTCATTCAAAGAACAATGGAAAGTAAATAAAGGTTTTAAATAAGGGGTTGGGGAACCCAAAACTGGGACAGTATGAAGAGAGGATCAGATTTACATTTTGAAAGAGAAAGATCATTACAGCTGCAGAGTGGAGAATGAATTCAAGGGGAGGGCCAAGGCGGAATGAGAAAGATATGTAGGCTTACATCCCTGCACACAGGGTGGGTAATGGCCGGAGCACACATGGTTAGTGGAGAGGGAGAGGTGTGGGTGATTGGAAAGCAAAAATCAATGAGACTGCCTGATGGATATAGGAGGTGAGGGAGACTCCTCTGTCTGGGGTCTATAAGATTTAGAACTTATTATCAACAAATAGAAAAGATATGAAGTTTCATATGGTAAGATACTTTGACAAAATTCACATGGAGATCATAGACCACAGTGACACTGCAGTGGGCAGGGGGTGTGGGACGTGGTATAGGCCACAATGACCAGAGGAGATTCAGGGAGGAGCAGGGCCTTGAAGGAGTGGTGGAATTTGGACAGGTGATGAAATTACGTGATTAAAATATTGAAGTGGATTTTTTGCTATCTTAAAGTAAGCAGAAACTATCTGTTACCTGAGAGTGACTGGAAAAACCCAAGATTTCCTCCAGGCGAGAGAAAAGAAAACATGTTTCATAGATCAGGCAGAAGGGCAGTGATAGCAAGAATCAAGTTGGTTTCTGCTTGCATCCTATTGAGTCCAGTTCATTGAAAAATGGATTGCGGCCAGGCACGGTGGCTCACACCTGTAATATCAACACGTTGGGAGGCTGAGACACGTGGATCACTTGAGCCCAGGAGTTTGAGACCAGCCTGGGCAGCATGGCAAAACCCCATCTCTACAAAAAATACAAAAATTAAATATTAGCTGGGCATGGTGATGTGTGCTTGTAGTCCCAGCGACTTGGGAGGCTGAGTGGGGAGGATCACCTGAGCCTGGGAGTTTAAGGCTGCAGTGAGCCAAGATTGTGCTACTGTACTCCAGCCTGAGCAACAGAGTAAGACCCTATACCTGCCCCTCTCCCCCCCAAAAAATGGATTGTATGCCCATCTTTTGGCAGAGCTAGTTATTTCTGGGAATCTGTACCCTAGGATTAGCAGCAAGTCTGTTGGAATTTCATCTAGAGCAAGGGTTGGCAAACGAAGGCCCAAGGGCCAAATCTGGCCCAAAGCCCACTTTTGTGAATGAGTTTTACTGGACCAGAGCTCCGTCCATTCTTGAGAATCACCTAGAGCTGCTTTAGCTACAGTGGTAGGCTTGAGTTGTGACAAAGACTCTTTGTCTCACAAAGCAAAAAATATTTACTGTCCTGTCCTTTGAGAGGGAAATTTGCTGATCCTTGACCTAGAGATACTGAGGTACTAGGAGTTTGCTTCCTAGTGCAACACAATTTTAGAGAGAGATATACTAATTTAAATTAAAAAAACTCAAAAAATTTTTATCGAACAGTATTTGAGGAGTCAAATAACAGGTATAGATAGAAAGGAAAAAAAAACTAATGAATATTTTACCCATATTTCTCCTATGGCAGTTAGCTACTATTCATTCAATCTCTCATTCACCCAATAATTATTTACTGAGTCCATACCATGTGCCAGGCACACGGCTATATGTAGGTGATTAGCTAGGAACACAAAACAAGGCTCCTTTCCCCTTGGGGCTTTATTCTTCAGAGGGGAAGAGAAACAAGAAAAATGAAAGTAAAAATATGCAGAATGTAGATGGTGCTACAAACTGTGGGGAAAAATAGGTCAGGAAAGGAGGATAGATAATGGGGATGAGGATGGTATATTAGGCCATTCTTGCATTGCTATAAAGAAATACCTGAGACTGGGTAATTTACAAAGAAGAGATTGAATTGGCTCATGGTTCTACAGGTTGTATAGGAAGCATGGCTTCTGAGGTGGCCTCTCGAAGCTTTTACTCGTGGTGGAGGGTGAAGCAGGAGCTTGCGTGTTACACGGTAAAAGCAGGAGCAAGAGAGTCATGGAGTGGGGGTGAGGGAATGTGCCACACTCTTTTAAATAGCCAGATCTCACAAGAACCCACTATTGCAAAGACAGCACCAAGCCATGAGGAATCCGCCCCCTTGACCCAAACACCTCCCACCAGGCCCCACCTCCGGCACTGGGGATTACAATTCAACATGAGATCTGGGCAAGGACAAATATCCAAACTATATCAGATGGCTAGGGGCGGCCTCACTTGATGAGAGAGCATTAGAGCAGAGATTCAAGGAGGTGAAGGAGAGAACCATGTGACTCTGGGGGTAGAAGCCTTCCACAGAGAGGACGGGAGGGCAAGTGTCCCAAGGCAGGGACATGCCTGCTGGGTTTGCAGAAGAGGAGGAGGTGAGTGGAGCTGTGGTAGAGCTGAAGGAAATGAGATTAGAGAAGTAGAGGGGTCAGATGGTGAGGGTGACTGTAGGCACTTCGGCTTTTCCTCTGAATGAGAAAGTAGTCTTGTGATATTGTGGACAGTGGAGGAGCATGATCTGCCTTACATTCTGAAGGATCACTGCCTGCTGCTTGAGAATGGACTGTAAGAGGCCTGGATAGAGAATGAGAGCTGGTTAGGAGGCAATCATCCAGGCCAGAGGGGATGTGGTTTGGAATACAGGGATACAGTGCAAATGGCAGGTCCAAATAGGGCTCATATTTGGATTGGATATGAGGTGTGAGAAAAAGAGCAGTAAAGTATGACTCAAAGTTTTGGGGGCTGAGCAAATCGAAAGATAACAGAGGCCAGTATATGAGCAGACTTTGGGTGGAGGATTAGAGTTTGAACTTGGACCTGTTCAGGTTGAAATGCTTACTGTGAATCTACACGGAGATGATGAATAGACAGTGGGATGTATGGGTCTGGAGTTCAGGCGAGAGATCCTCTTTGTTTTAGCCCTGGACATAGCTGTTCAAGAAATTTGGGGAAACTAGAAGCCTTAGAAGGTTAAGATACTGTTGAACATAATGCACTCAAAGGCCTACAGACTTAAGGACTATTTAAAACTTCTTTAAGCACCTAGAAGCACAAGCTTTCTTTCTTTTAATGAAACTGAATTTCAAAAATAGCTTAAAACTAGTTTTACCAAATTAATAAAAATGACTCAACAAATATGACACCAATAGTCTATTGCCTGATTTTCTGGGGAAGACCTTCTAGCTGACAATTTAATGCAAAAACAAAAACAAACCAAAACAAAAACAAATTATAGCATATAAAAGTATAGAGCGTCTTATAAAATGTAAAGCATATTATAAACTTTTCTACAAAAAATTAGAATAATACCTTGTGGAGAACCTGAGTGTGGCAGTTTTTATTGAAATGGGGGAAGAGTGAGATGGTTAGCAAAGACACCGTTCTGGTGAGTAATGTTTAGAAAACCATTTCCCAGTTGACATCGGAGAGGCACATTTCTCTCATACCTACAAATCTGGATTTTCTGTTCATTTTTTTTTTAAATTGAATCCCAATAATGGCGCCTCACACTATGAATAACACGCCTTAAGGGACACTATTTTCTTCCTGTCTGGTTTTCTCCATTTGCTGCTACCTCCCTCAAACCCATCCAAGCTCTGCCTTCTTTGCCTTCTTTTGTCCCATGAGATTCTATTTATTTATTTATTTATATTTTGACATTGAGTCTTGCTTTGTCACCCAGGCTGGAGTACAGTGGCATGATCTTGGCTCACTGTAACCTCCACCTCCCGGCTTCAAGCAATTCTCCTGTCTCAGCCTCCCGAGTAGCTGGGTTTACAGGTATATGCCAACACACCCAGCTAATTTTTTATTTTTAGTAGAGACGGGGTTTTGCCATGTTGGCCAGGCTGGTCTCGAACTCCTGACCTTATGTGATCCACCCACCTTAGCCTCCCAAAATGCTGGGATTACAGGTGTGAGCCACCATGCCCAGCCTTGTCCCATGAGATTCTGACCTCTACATATTACACCTTATGGTCTCCGTTGCTTATTGGCTCATGGTTGGATTGATTAGTAGAAGACACCAACAGATTAGAAGGCAGGAGGAGAGAAAAGTGGAGGTATTTCTTCCTGTCTTTTCTCCTTGCTCCTAGCTAAGGTTCTGGTAGTGCAGGATGTGTTTTGAAATCCTTGATGGCTGCAGCTCTTGTCTGTCATCCCCTCTCCCATAGTTCCATCTCACTGAGCTTTTGTAACACTGTTTCCTTCCTTTCTCCTTCAAGCCTGGGGTAGTGGGGACTTCCTATGGATGACTTCCCTGGATGTCTCAACAACTCTTTGTAGTTACCCTACTCTTGCAATTCCTCTGTAAATAGTCCCTTTATTAAATTTCTTTCAAAATACCTCTTCAGGGTATCATCTGTTCCTGCTGGAATACTGACCAATACATCAGCTATGCTTTTAAAGAACCATTTGACAGGTGAACTCTTATTAATTCTATAATTATGGCCCTTAATAGATGCATCCAGAACATTGTGTCTTTACTGAACTAAAGTAAACATAAGTTATTGAGTACACCAGGGGTCACTTTAGCTAGTATTAGGCAGAAACAATGAACAAAAACAATGAAGGGCCTGGCAGCGATGGCTCATGCCTGTAATCCCAACATTTTGGGAGGTTGACGTGGGTGGATCACTTGAGGTCAGGAGTTTGAGACCAGCCTGGCCAACATGGTGAAACCCTGTCTCAACTAAAAATAAAAAAATTAGCCAGGTGTGTTGGCACATGCTTGTAATCCTAGCTACTCGAGAGGTTGAGGCAGGAGAATAATTCGAACCTGGGAGGCGAGGTTGCAGTGAGCTGAGATCTCACCACTGCATTCCAGCCTGGGCAACAGAGTAAGACTCTGTCTCTAAATAAATAAATACAAACAAAAACAATGAAGAAGAAATCCACAATCTGAGGAAGCTGGAAGCCCAGTCCCTTGTTTATACAACTTATGTACCCATTATTTATCATTGCATCAACACTGGACCCTTACCCTGGCCAGATATCTGGTAACTAAAGTTGTATCTCAAGTCAACATCTTGTATGTAGCACGTGGTCTTCAGACACAGCTATTCTGCCATGTTATATTCATTACCATCTTATAAGAAAGTCAAGTAAAAATAATATTCAGTTATAATTATTTTTGGTTTCATTGACATGTCCTTGAACTAAGGTGCTAACACTCAGCATGGAACCCCCTGTGCTGATACTCAAACAGAATCGGTATGAGAGTCAGTTTGAGAAGATTTGGGGATAAAACAGTTAAGAATTTCCAACTGGGTAATACCAAGATGTGTTTTGAAACGTTCCCCTTGACTGTTTCTTACATAATTATATTATTTGTGAGTGAGTTAATTGCCTGATCTCCCTCCATCCCTCACTACTGTGAACAGAAAGATAATCATTTTTTATATGCGGTTGATAGGGTTTTATTATATTGAGTTAGAAAAGACCTGAACAAAAAACGCCTCCCTGATTTTTGCCAAAAAGAAAGGCTGCCGTTTATTTCTTAACTACAGTTGTTATTTTTGGTAAATGTCCTCAATAAATAATCATGCTTTATTGCCAAATAACTTTATTTACTTCCTTTGGCATACATTTTGGAAATAGTTTGTTTTGTAGAATACATCAGAAAATAGCCTTGCTGAAAGCTGGGCAATTGATGGGTGCTTTGTAAAGAGTTTGTTTGGGGAAGGGTAGCTATCTAGTTTCTTCTGCCTTAGAATGATTTTCAAGTCCAAACTATTCCAACTATGCTTTGTGCAACAAAATGTTGAGGACCCCAGTGCACACTATTCTATGTGTTGGTGTGAATTAAAAATAACCTCTGTTAAATGTTACTCACCTGCCTTTGATAGACTTGTCTCAACAGAATTTTCTTTCACATCATCAATTTATATGACTGTGCAAAATTCTGTTGCATAGAAGAGCCTCAATATTTTTAACAATTCTATCTGAAAACTTCAGTTGTTTCTAATATGTTTGTGTTAATACTGATGCTCCAAAGAATATCCTCATCACTTAATCTTTACACTTATCTATGACTGGCTTCTTAGCAGTGCAGCAGCTGGGTCAAAGAATAAGCAAAGCCTGTATGGCTTTTGAAAATATTGCCAAATTCTCTTTGAGAAAGCGGACTATGAGAAAGTTTGCTTTCTTCCATACCTTTCAATTTGGTCAATATTTTTTAAATTTTCAGTTTGTTAGGTGAAAAACAAACCTTCATTTGCATTAATTTGACAATAGTGAGGGCAAAAGCTTTTCACATATTTACTAACCATTTATCTTCCTCACCCTTCCTTCCACCCTCCCTCTTGAGCTCTCTCCCTTCTTACTCCCTCCATCCTATAATTTCTCCCTCCTCCCCTTCCTCAACCCCATCCATTCCTTCTTTCCTTTCTTCTTCCTTTGAATGACAGGCTCATGCTTGTGGTTCAACTGTAACTTGCTTCCCCAATATCCATCCCCCCCTTCTTTTTTAGTGAAAATACTTCAGTTTTATTCAGGGTTGTCATCTGTCAAATTAAATGACAACAACTGAATTTCTCAGCCTACGTTGCAGCTAGGGTTGGCCATATGGCACAGTTCTAATGAGAACTGGAAGTTGCCAAGAGGAACTTTGGGGAAAGCCCTTTAAAATGAGGGTGGATGTGCCAGCTTGTTTCATTTTGCTTTTGCCCTGTGTCTCTTCCTTCTGCCTGATATAAGACTGCATTTTTGCTGCAGGTTGTCATCATCAAGTGAGAAGGGGATAAAAGCCACCTGCTAAGGCTGGTACAGCAGGAAAAGCCTGGCCCCTGTCGGCAAGGCTACGTCATGATGCTTCCATAACAACTCCAGACAGCTTACCCCCAGACTTATATTACCTGCAAAAAATAAAAACTTCATTAGGTTAAATCATCCTAAGTTGGGTTTTCTATTGGGTGCAGCTAATACAATGTTCTCTGTCTATATTATTGTGGAGAATATATTTGATTATTGACTAGAAGGGGTATTATAGACTTAAAGGGTATTAACACTTTATTTAATGAGTGTTGCCACTTTCCAGTTTTTCTTTTCTTTTTACCCTTTTTTGTGGCCTGTTCTGACATTTTAAAAATTTAGTTGTCAAATTTATTGGTCTTTTGTTTAATGGCTCCTGCTTTAGTGATGTATTTGGAAAGACCTTTTTTTTTTTTTTTTTTTTTTGAGACGGAGTCTTGCTCTGTCACCCAGTCTGGAGTGCAGTGGCATTATCTCAATTCACTGCAACCTCCGCCTCCGGGCTCAAGCGATTCTCCTGCCTTAGCCTCGTGAGTAGCTGGGACTACAGGTGCGCACCAACGCGCCGGGCTAATTTTGTATTTTTAGTAGAGACGGGGTTTCACCATATTGGCCAGGCTGGTCTCGAACTCCTGACCTCATGATCTGCCTGCCTCGGCCTCTCAAAGTGCCGGGATTACAGGCATGAACTACCAGGCCAGGCCAGAAAGCCCTTTTATAAATTTATATGATTATTCATTTTTACTTTTACATGATTATTTTAAAAAATTTATTTATCAAATGTGTCAGTCTTTTGTTTTATGGTTCCCACTTTAGTGTTGAATTTGGAAAGATCTTTAATAAATTTACATGATTAGTCATTTATACTTAGTCATTTATGTGATTATTCACTTACATTTTCCTTAAAAATTTGGTTTTATTTATTTATTTATTTATTTATTTATTCTGAGACAGTCTCTCTCTGTCGCCCAGGCTGGAGTGCAGTGGCGCCATCTGGGCTCACTACAAGCTCCGCCTCCCGGGTTCACACCATTCTCCTGCCTCAGCCTCCCGAGTAGCTAACTTTTTGTATTTTTTTTAGTAGAGACGGGGTTTCACTGCATTGGCCAGGATGGTCTCGATCTCCTGACCTCATGATCCGCCCGCCTCGGCCTCCCAAAGTGCTAGGATTACAAGCGTAAGCCACCGCGCCTGGCCTGGTTTTATTTTTTATATATACTAAACTGGAATGGCATATGCACTGACTCCCCTTCCCATACCCATGCAGACTCTGCTAATCGATTATGCCACTCATTCTTAGTGAGCATCCATGTAGGCTGCAAATCTATTTTTACAAACCACTTTAAATGCTTTCTTGGACAGATGGAGTGTAAGTAAATAAGCAGTCGTAGACCGATCTACTGTTATCTTTAATAATATTAGTAAAGCACCACTGAGGGCAAACAACCTACTAATATTTCACAGGCTGGAAAAGAAGTTGAGAGGAAACCTTTTATTTTTTTTTTAATTGTGTAGCTTCCAGTCTAAAGAGAAGTCAGTACAATTTAAATGACGATATCCTTCAAATGACAAAATTACTGATCCACCTAAGGAATCAGCAACAATTATTTAGACAGACACATATGCTTTTTTTTTTTTTTTTTTGACTTCTTAGTTTTACAGTATAGGGTGGTGTTGGGTACTCTAAACGTTTATGGAGGATTGGCGCTTGCAGTGTTCATAATAGTGTCAATTTAATTGGAAAGGCTTAAGGAAGAGATGACTTTTTCTTTGCAAAACAGCTCAGAAGTATAAAGTAGTTATTCATGAGTTAAAAGCAATACAAGTCTTCAGGTAACAAAATGTTTTTCAGAAGGATGTGAGGAGCTAAAACTAAGGGGAATATCAAGAGTAGACCCAGGAAATAAATTATGAAGAGCATGGTATTTGGGAGTGATGCAGATTTTTTCCTTGACTTTCAGTTTGGCCCATTCCCTTCATTCTCCCTCTTGTAACCTGCCAGCCTCCTATTTAACACACCATATGCTGATGCCTATTATGACTTTTCCTCTCGCTTTTTGCTTAAAATGGCTATCAAAGGGGCACTGCAGGTATAGCTGCACATACAATTTAAAGGAAATATTTTTTAAAAATATGTATTCCATAGTTGCTCTCAAGGCTTAATTTATATTATTGGGTCCTGAAAGGAAATGCTTAGGCAACCTCTAAAACCTTCCTTCTAGTCTGCCACTTTGCTACTAACTGAAGATGAGTGGCTGGCTGCTCTGATATTATCGATGGTGATACTACAGCATGAAGTAGGAAGGAATAAATGGGACTGGGCTTTACTGGTTTAACCTCCAGAAGAATCACGGAGCTAAGAAGAGAGTTTGTGGGAGGGGATCAATAGTTGACAAATGAAAAGAGTCTCAGTCAGTTAGAAAGGGCATTTGTTTTCCCGTGACGTAGAAGAATAAATCACTTGTAGAATCCAACAACTCAGGATTGTCTTTTGCAAAATAACACTCTCTGTTTTACGTTACCTAAAATTTTTGAGAACTATAGTGCAAAGTATTTTTCTACATTATGTGGCTGGGAAAGTAGAAGTACAACAATCCAAATTGATGCTAAAAGAGATGCAAATCTACTATCAGTGTCATTATCCAGATGAAGTACTTACTGTAACACACAACATTCATGAAATGATGCTAGGTAACATGGAATCTCTTTAGTAAAATGTGATTCCTGTTTTATTGGAAAGGATTCATTTAAGTAAAGAAACTTTTAGCTTACTGGTAACATATGATCTGTATGCTCATTTTGAGAAATTTTTCTGAAATTGTTATGTTTCTGTAATTCTTCATGTAAATCAAATTTATGTTTGGCATTAGGACTCTTGATTGGCTGCATAAAACATAAGCCAATTTGAACTGCTTTTTTGGGTTATTCTGCATTTTCCCTTCTTCTCCTAGTTTGCATCCATTCTCTGCTATTGGCAAGTGGTTTGTGTCTGGCTACTCTCTTGCTCTATGCTCTGGGATGCTGAGCCCTTGGACTCAGTCTCTTGGGTCATCATGTTGGTTGACTTCTGGTTGGGCTTGGCAGTGGGAAGCCTTGTCAAATTTGAGAGTAAGAAGAAAGAGAGATCTGGATGCTTCCTTCTTTGCTCTCATTTGAGCAGTAACTACGCTCCTTGATCATAGCTCCCACCAGGTAGACAGCCTTTTCTTCACACTCTTGTTCTTGCTGGCTCTCAGAATACATTTTCTTCTCTTCTCTTTGGCCTAACAATGGCAAGGGCCTTCAACTGTTGCTAATCTATGGGCCCATCACTGTATTTGTCAGCTATTATTGTGACAACAAACAACTCCAACGTTTTGGTAGTTTAAAACAATAGACATTAGTATTTTTCTCATGAAACATCAGAGCTATGGATTTGGCTGTGGCCCAGGTTCAAGTATCTTCTCATTCTGGATCCCAGGTTGAAAGAATATGATGTTCTCTTGGTATAGGCAAAAACACAAGACAGAGCTCAACTCAAACCCTACAATTGCATGTAAAGCTTCTACCTGGATAGGGACAATGTCAAGTTTACTCACATTCAAGTGGCCAAAGCATGTAACACGGTCAAACCCAAAGTCAAACAAGTGGGGATGTATACTTCTCCCACAGGAGTATTAGACGATTTGAGTGACCTTTGTTTTCTGTTAGGTCTCTGACTAATACAGTTATCTATAGAAAAAATATTTTTAAGGAAAGCTTATTACAATGATACATACAGCTCCCTTGCTGCACCCAAAGGCAGAAATCGCAGCCAGCCTTCAGGAATGAACCGGAATGTGAGACTGGAGTACTTTCCGGTCTTGCCTTTTCTCCTCTCTGCTCCTTTCTGACTGTTTGCTTCCATTTTTCTCTTTTTGCAGGACAGTTTCACTTGCTTCTCTTACTTAGATTTTGGAAAACATTATGTCCAACATCTCGTAAGTGTAATGTTCCAAGATGAACTGTCTGTTGGTCTTCATTCTAAATTCACAGAGAAGGCTTCTGACTGGCCCAGTATGGGTGAGATGCTCGTTCCCAGTGCTACAGACAGGGCACAATGGGCAAGGCCACACTGTACAAAGTAGCTGCTGGGACCCTGCAATGTAACATGGATTATGCTGACGTAAAATTAAAAGTAAAGAGCAAGATTATCGACCAGGTGCCCACCATGTCCAGACCTCTTTTTTGCCGTACGTTTTCCTTTGGTAATTGCTGTTTTGTTAAGCAGCATCTACTAAGTAAAATTGGAGTTTTTTGCTTTGCTTTTTTGTTAAGTGCAATATTTATTTTCTACCTAAAAGAAATCCGGACTTTGTGATCTGAAGGCCCTTTTTTAAAGAAAAATCTTTGATTTTCTCTATGCAATACGCTAGGTCTAAATTTTCAATTTCTTTTAAATATGGATGGAAAGTAGATATCTCTCTGAAGATAAGTGAGAAGTGTACCTGCAAATATGGATTTCAGCCTAGTAATGAAGATATTTGTAATGATATATGAAGTAATTTTGGAGGGAGAGATTTTGAATAAAAATAATGACATCTAATTATTTACATTGACCTTGATATGTCTATACAATATAAAAGTAATTGGTAGCAAAAAAAAAAAACTAAGTGTATTGTAGTTTAAAGTTCTTATCTTCCTTTACTGCTCATAATCTGTGTGATATAAACAACACTGTGAGACAGTTATTATAACTCCATTTTGCAGGTAAGTAAACTGAAACTCAAAGAGGTTGAATAACTGGCTTAAATTCATAGCGCTATTAAATGGCAGATTCAAGACATAAATCCAGGTTGGATTAACTCCAAAGACTGTGCTTATTTGTAAATTATCTAGGATGGTGGCCGACCAGAGTAGGCATCAATAAATATTAGCTTCTTTTCTCTGTAAAGTTTCTTTCACTTCTGTAATGCTATGATTTGCATGGTTCTTTCATAAAGTGAGTGGAGTGGGATTATGATAATGATAGGTTCTATTTGCCAAAATGGATGTCACAGGGACTCTGAGAATGAGTTGGCTTCCAAGATTCTATTGGGAGTGGGATCTGAGCTTAATCTTCCTAAAACAGATTTGTAATTGAAAAACTTTTATTTTTTTTAAATTTTCTTAGAGAAAGGGTCTTGCCCTGTCACTCAGGCTGGGGTGCAGTGGTGCAATCAGAGCTCACAGCAATCTTGAACTCCTGGGTTCAAGTGGTCCTCCTGCCTCAGCCTCCTAAGTAGCTAGGACTACAGGTGTGCACCACCACATCCAGCTAATTTGTTAATTTTTTTTTTTTTTTTTTTTGGTAGAGGTCTCACTATGTTGCTCAGGCTGGTCTGGAACTCCTAGCTTCAATCAATACTTTTCCCTTGGTCTCCCAAAGTGCTGGGAAGAATACAGGCATAAACAACCACCCCCAACTTGTACTTTCTGTTTTGACCCACCAAGTTTTGCAAAATTATGTTTCAGGGACTAGAATAATTATATTGGACTTCTCTTTATCCTAGGGTGGATAGCAAGAAAGGAGAGGGCATCCCATTATTCACACAATCCTGGGGGTACTCCATTTGTGACTTCATATCCAGCCATGCACTATTTTCCACATAGTTTTCTCAGGAAGTGTTCTTAGTGTCCTTTTATTCCGGTCAAAAGTTTTAAATATCAGATATAATGTTGTATTTATTACACTACCACATAGTACATGATTGCAACTCCATAAAAACTCCATACACACAGACACACAGACACACACACACACATATACACAAAACTACATATATACACACAGATACACACACAAACACATCCATATATAAATAAAACTGAGAAGAAAAACATAGAACAAATATATTTAATTTATTAGTAATGGGTTTATAGGTAGTATTTTAAATCAAAATTTTCTTTTTTTAACATTTAAAAGTGATTTATTTAAAGGAAACAATAACGAATTAGTGCATCACAACGCTTCAACTAGCCAGAATACACACAAAATGGAGCATCCCAGGCAATGGAAGGAAACATTTGTAATAATTTAAAATACCTCAAAAACTCACACCTGTAATCCCAGCTACTCGGGAGGCTGAGGCAGGAGAATTGCTTGAACCTGGGAGACAGGGGTTACAGTGAGCCGAGATGGCACCACTGTACTCGAGTCTGAGTGATACAGTGAAACTTCATCTCAAGATAAATAAATAAAAATAAAATACTTTAAAAACCTATAATTTAAAAAAAATATTTTTATTGATACCTGATCTTTGTACATATTTATGGAGTACGTGTGATATTTTGTTACATGGATAGAATACATAACGATCAGGTCAGAATATTTATGGTATCACCTCGAGTATTTACCATTCCTTTGTGTTGGGAACATTTTAAGTCCTCTCTTCTAGCTATTCTGAAATATATAATACACTGTTGTTAAGTATAGTCACCCTATCCTGCTGTAGAACATTAAAACTTATTCCTTCTCTGTAACTGTATGTGTCCATTAACCAACCCCTCTCACCACCTCCAATACCCTTTCCAGCCTCAGATAACTATCAAACTACATCTCCACCTTCATGAGATTGACTTTTTTTTTTTAACTCCCACATATGAGTGAGAACAAAAAGCATACTAATTTATCTCTGCCAGGATAGACAAGAAATGTATACTCTGGCTTGTCTCTGGAGAAGGGCACAAGGTAGCTATGGAAAAGAAGTAGGAAGGAGGCCTTCCTCTGTATACCATTTTGGTACCTTTTGAATTAGAAATTAAAGTAGTGCATTACCAACAAAAAGAAAGATAGAAAAAAATGTATACTCATCTTCCTTGCCTTAGTACGGGAAGTGGAATTAACATGATTCTTGAATTTTTGTTTCCTTATCTTAAGAATTCTCCACCTCTATTTTATATGGATCTTTTGGAAAACACACGTATTTAAGTAAACAACTTCCCTACATATCATTCAATGAAGCTTAATACCATATATATGACACTTTTTAAGATAACAGCTTAATCTGGGCATTGTGAAACATTCAAAAAGTATAAAATATGGAGAACCTATTTTTTAGGTGATGGAACACATAAAGAAGTATAAGTAATAGGGCAAACTCAAAGTTGTGCACATTAAATTATTACTGCAATGCCCAGCATAGACTCAAACACGCAATTCAACTAGACAAAGATCAGAGTGTGCTAGAGTATATAGATAGAGAAGATTTTGTGCAATGTTGTTGTTAGGTCATGCCAAGCTGCAGTAACACATTCATCCTAATATTTTAATGATTAAAGAACAATGTATTTGCTTATCTCTCATATGGCAGTCCAGGGTAGGTTTGGGGTTAGTTGAGTGACCCTTTTCCATTATCAGAAAAGTATTCAAACTGGGGATTTCTTTGTCTCTACCAATGTGTCCTCAGGGCATCTATCCCAGTCAGCCGAAGGGAAAAGAACACAGAGAAGTATGGGAATACTCTTGGGTGAGTCCACTCCTAAAAATGCACACACCCTTTCCTCTCACACTCCACTAGCTGTGGCTCAGCAACAAGGCCACACCATACTACATGAGATGCAGGGCTAGCCACACAGTTGACCTTTCCATTGCAATAGAGAAGTAGAATGAATTTTGGTGGACAGCTGGGAGTTTCTATCCCAGATACGGAACATCAGTGATTTGGAGGAATAAAGAAGATGACGAATGGCTTTGCTCAGGCAGGAAAAACAGTAAGTATAACAAGACTGTTAAACCTAGCCAGGACTCCATTTCTTTAGCTGATAAAGAAAACTTATTCTAGATGTTTTCTAAAATTGTTTCTGGCTTTTAAATTTCTGTGCTTCTGAGAGCTAACATTCTGTGGGTATTGTGTTCAGCTGAAGCAAGGTGCTCATGTTTGAAATGGTGCAAGATAACTCTTATGATGTGGGTAGAGTGGGTCTTGAATAATCAGTGTATTGCACTGGAGATTTTTTTAAAAATCAAGCAACAGATATTGATCAAGTACCTACTTGCGATGGTTAATTTTAAGTGTCAACTTAACTGGGTGAAAGGATACCCATATAGCTGGTAAAACATTACTTCTAGGGGTGTAAGGGTGTTTCTGGAAGAGATGAGCATTTAAATCAGTGGACTGAGTAAAGAAGACCCACCCTCAGCAGTATGGGTAGGCACCATCCTATCTAGCGAGGGCCTGGATAGAACACAAAGGTGAAGGAACAGCGAGTTTGCTCTCATTCTCTTGCTGAGCTGGGACGTCCATATTCTCCTGCCCTTGGACATTGGAACTCCTAGTCTTGGGCCTTTGACCTTGAACCATGATTCTCCGGCTTGCAGAGGGTATATGATTGAACTTCTTAGCCTCCATAATTGTGTGGGCCAATTCTCTCCATGTATGAGGATAATACATCTTCTCATACATTTTTCTATGTGTCATATTGGTTCCATTTCTCTGGAGAATGCTAATATACTATACACTTTACCAGGTGCTGTGGAGGACACAAAAGAGTTAACTCATTATTTTAGATAATAGATTAAGTACTACAGATGCACCTCAATACACGGGGTTACATCCTGATAAACCCATTGTACGTTGAAAATCCTAAATTAAAAATGCATTTAATACACCTAATCTACCGATCATCATAGGTCAGCCTAGCCTACCTTTAATGTGCTCAGACACATCAGCCTATAACTGGGTAAAATAATCTAACTCAAAGCCTATTTTATAATAATGTGGTGAATATTTCATGTCATTTATTGAATACTTCACTGAAAGTGAAAAACAATGGTTGTACGAGTACTCAAAATGCTGTTTCTACTGAATGCGTATGGCTGTCGCAACATCGTAAAGTCGAAAAATTGTAAGTTGAACCATTGTATATCAGGGACTGTCTGTATTTATGGGACAGCTGAGTTGAATGTAGAGAAGGGAAGTTTTAAAATGGAGCAGAATGGGTTGTGTTCCCAGGATTCCAGACCTCAGAATATGGGGTAGGAGATTGGGGTGAAGATGAAATGATCTTTGAGTATCATCTACAAGACTTTTCTGAAGGAAAAATAATCTCTAATATGAACTTGTTTTCCTGATTTGTCTCTTGCAATTGGCAATATTAAATTGTCATTCATTAAGAGTTCTGATTAATCAACATTGAGTTAACTTTAGTTTCCCTGCAAGTAAGAATGCATGACTCCATCCTCTATATTTTACAGGCCAGTTAATTAATTTAAAATTCTTTACGAGGTGAAATCAAACCTTTAGGCAATCAAGATATTCCCCAAAACATACCAATTCCTATGAAAATATATTCTCAGGTGCCATAATCACCTGAAAACTGCCCAATGTAGTGTTCTACTGCTGTTAATTCTTAGCCAGTCATATTGCTAATGTATTCCAGGACTCCTATCTTTGGATATAAGGATTTAACCTGACTTACTTTGGATTTATCCTGACTTACTTTTCTGTAGTTGCAGTTTTTAAAAAATTTGTGATCATAGATAAATTATTATCCTAAATATTTTAGGGGGAGGTTATTTTCACCGTTTTCAGGTTCAGTTTTGGCTACTGGGTCCTGTCTTGTTATAAACTCATTGCAATTATTTTTGTTGTCTTGAATACCTGCTTCAATTTACCTTTCTTATGTAACGCAAGAGCTGGGACTAGGAGTCAGGAGAAATGCATTTCAGTTGGGTTTGCCATTTACTAGTGGGCACATCATTACCCTCATGGGGACTTGGGTTTTCCTGTCTGTCAAAAAAGAGGATTAAGAAGGTAGTGTAGGTTGCACTCTCTTTGAAATATTACTCTTCTATATGTTAATATGTCTATACGTTTAAAAGTTCTGTTGCTTTAGTTTTTAAACAGTTTGTGACTGAGTGCAAAATTAGCTTCCGTGAATATCCTTTTCCTCAATAGCAGTACTAAAGGGCAAAAAATAGTTTTGTAGAAATGTGTGTATTTGCATGCTTAAGTGGGCTCTGATTTATATTGTGCCAAGTACCATTACTGACAATTAGGTATCCTTTGAAATGAAATTATGACTTAGAAATATATGTGGCATATATTCTACTCCAACTTACAAACGAGCTTATGGGAAACTTTAAAAAAATTCCACAAACCCTGCTAACATCTAAGAACTGTATAAATCGATTTACAGTTTTTTTTTTTTTTTTTTGCATAGAAATAATGTTCACATCTCTCAACTTTGGAACATCAGATAGTTTTAAACCTCATTACTTCACGTCAAAACAATCGTAATGGCAGCTCACAAGTAGAGTTCTTTCTTACTAGATGCCATGCTATGTACAAAATGTTTTATGTGAGTTATTCTTTTGCCCTACTTTAAAATCTCCACAACCAAGATGCCTATTTAACATGTATCTAAGGGAAACCTTCTTGTTCAATTGGTATCACACACATACACATGCACAGAATAAGCCCTTGTGAGGAAAAGAAACAAGGAGAACAGAGTCTTTAAAAAATAACCACCCAGGATTAATGTGACAGATCTAGCAAATTCTTTTTATTTACATAAAATGTGTACACATACTTTCTCTGTACACAGAAAATTCTAAGTATATATAGATATATGATTCCCACATATTTTACAATAAATAATATTTTACTCTTGTTTCTAGGTGAAAATAAAAAGATGTCTCAAAATATTAATCACCAACCACAAAATTACAAAAACATGTGGTGAACTCAGAGCAAGAACTTCAAGCCTGTACTACCACACACTAAGCTTAGTACAATTTTTACAAAAGACAAAAATTGAACACTGCAGATATTACCGGTAAAAGGAAAGAAATGAAGATATAAAATAGAGAACAGAGCTCTTGGTTTTTTGAACAGTGTGGTAAGAGTATTTCTTGTTGTTTAGGACTTCTCTTCCTTTAGTCCTCAATTTAATGTTTTACTTTAATTAATATTTTACAGATAAGAAGGGAGAAAGAAGTTAACATCTATTGTAAAAGGAGTGACCATTCCATGAGCGTCCTGAGTTCTAGAAGCCTTTTTCTTGGCCAACCAGACCCCTGTTTCTGTTCTAATTTAATGATCATTCAGTTCTACCATATAGGACTGCTATTCACCCCCACAGGGAAGATGAGAAGGGCACTGACTGTGAAGTGACATTAATTTGAAAGTCATTTCAAAAGTCTGGTAAGCCAGGTATCTTGGTTGTCAGCACTTAATAATTAGAAATGTTTAAATATAACTCTCTATTTCCACATAGAGTTTGATCTCTTATTCAAATATTAACTAAATGCAAGGGGAACTTAATCTGGGAGGCTAGAAATAATGAATCCATAATCCTGAAATTTCCTCCCTCTACTTCCCACTTTTGTTTTCTATTCTAGTCTAGGAAACAAGCACTTTCACTCAACTTCAGAGCTGTTCTACACATGTGTAAAGAATCACACTATCGAATGAATTGAATAAAGCTCTAAGCTATAGGATGCATACAAATTTTGTCATTTTTTGATTAATTCCACAGCATTTGAATTTATCAGAAGAGTCTAAAAGCATCATGATTTTTGTTATTGTTCAACAAACTTATTCTCAGATTTGCTTTCCCATTACATCAGTATTCAAACTCAGGGGGAATCATAAGAATGGTGACCAACACAGGGCTAAGTGCTCAAATCACATTCCACGCAACTCTAGCTCAGATGATAAGGAACTTGGTTCCACTGTGGCACTGTAACTTCACACACGAATTTTGAAACAAATTTTACCTTTTTTTCTCTCATATCAATAACAGCACAGATGGATGAGGGAAAAGATAGAAATATAAAAAAAAGGGTCCAATGTCAAAAACACAATTCATCTACCAAATACAATCTTTTCCTTTACCACATCTGCTATTTCTGCGGTAACCTTCCAAAACATATTTCAAAGGCAGGCTCATTTCAAGAGCAATGTTTGTCACATGCATAATTTTGTTCCTTCTTGTCACATATTGCTATCATTGATGTTTCTTTCAGAGAAACAATAAGATTTCTAGAACTTAGTCATCTTGCATGAAAGTGATGGTTTCATAAACAGTTTAACTTTTTAGATAAAGGTACCTACGATAGAAACAAACAAATTTCACATTTAAAGATGTCTCTTTTTCTTTTTTTAAATTTGAAAACCTGATAGGGAACTATTGTTCACTGCCAGAAACAAAAGGGATCCTTTATCATAAAGAGCTGGGCTTGTTTCTTTGTCATTCTAATCAAATACATATGTATCCCTCATTTCCACCACAGCAGGAAGATCAGCCAGAAGATAAGTATGGGGTCTCACTATGGTAATTGTAGTCAGGGCACACCTTTTGCACGAGTTTATAATCAACACTGTAAAAGGCAATGTAAATGCAAATGACCTTGAAGGGCTTGGAGCACAACCAAGACACATGGCTCTGAGTCTGCTCCTGGTAGCAGATCTTGGATGGGTCAAAGTTGCACAGGGCGGTCTTTTTCGCCCGATCTGTTTTTTCATACTCAATGCGACAATTGAAAGATTTGGATTCCTTGGTCTCCAAGGTAGACTGGGGGGAAACTTCAAATTCCACCACCTTGGAGGGTGGTACCAAGCTCACTGAAACATTGCCCAGGCCTGTTGAATTATGTCGGAAATACACACTGAAGGTTCCATTTCCATGGTCAACAATTTTCCCTGTGATGAGGAGATTGAGTTTGACAGTTTTAATGTTGGAATGAAAGTCACCCCATCCAAACATTTTCTTAAATTTTCCTGTTTTTACTATTGGCCTCCGTTTAGTTCTTGCCAATGGCTCCTGAATCTCCGTGATGTTGGCCAGCCAATCCCAAAAGTTTTCCATGCTGTCTGCATACGCCATGGGGCCGGGCTTGGGCACCGGAGACTGTTTAACAAACAGGCGCAGGGGACTGATGATCCTTGAGTGCACCACGTTGCCGACCAACGTCCCTGGAGCATCTTTGTCTTCCCAATCCAGCCCCTCCGTGGCATGCACCACTTCCTTACTGTCACAAAATAGCTGTTTGAAAAGAAGAAAGAGAAATAAACTTTAGGTAAGTGCCGTGACTGCGCACTCAAACTGAAGTCAAAGCGCAAGGGAAATTATTTCAACATTATTTAGATTCTTGTTCGACAGCATTTCACACACACAGCCGGGCTCAACAGAGTAACAAGATAAGCATTTAATTCAAGCAATGGAAAACTGCGAGTATGAAAATTAAAAATGGTGAGGTTAAGAACAAAGTATTTCATTTTAATGGGTTGATGTGATTTTAGTCTCTGTTTCCTGATCTTCACAATTCTATTTTTCCAGATTGGGGGAAGTAGTATATTTTGACTTCTCATTTGATATAATCATTAAATTGTCAACTCTTTTCTTTCAGGTGGAAGACAAAAATAGAGTGCTGAAGGTATCTACAAAGGAGCTAAAAACTGTCAATGATATTGATGTCTTTTAAGTATATTTGGAAATATTAAGGGGATTATTACATTCAAAGGCTTATAACATGTAATTTCATAGCTCTTTATATAATTCCATCTCAAACTCTGTAACAAAAAAGCATGTGATGAGGATTAGAAAGTTCTACAAAAAGTTTTAGTTGAAAAAATAGAAGTAAAAATTTAGTTGCCTTTATAAAAACAGAAAGTAATGTAGAGAGGTATATTTTGAATTAATAGGTTATATGTGAGTTAATAAATTTTATTACAACTGAATTATATCCTAAAATAATTGCTAAGAAACTGTCATGTGCATTGTTTTCTGGGTTCCTCAGTATTTTGGTTCAAATCATAGCCACCGAAACGTAAGACTTTATTCGCATTTGATTTTTCTTTTTATTCTTTGTGTAGTATAAGAGTCCCCATGTTTACTAAAAATAATTTAGTTAAGTAGATATGGATTTTGAGGGACAGGATCACTGTATATGATGCTGTTGCATGGAGTGAATATTTATGGATGATTTATTAGAAGTCTGGAAAATAGAGGTTTCTAGTGGAAACACAGCCTCTTATCTCTAATGGCACAAACCACTCTTGTAGTGATTCTACGGAAAACTGTCAGCATGATGAAATGGCTGAGGAAAGAAGTGAGGCTGTGTTTATGTACTTTCTCTAGCCCTTTCAAACTTAGCAAAACACTTGGTAAAAATGGTTTCAGATTATTCCCAAAATTATTGCTTTCAATCCAATTTTGAAAATAAATGAGAGACGTAGCCTGGATTATAAATACTGCATTTGACTAGACGGTATAGTTTGATAACACGAGGTTATCTATTGTGTGTTCATAAAAGTTTAGAAGCTTAAATCCTAACAGGGCTTTGTGAAAAGTGTTTCCACCTATGTCTAGTCCCCAAATCACTTTAAGAATTCAAGGACTCAAAATGTATAGATAGGTTTCTTTAAAATTATTTTTTGCTTTGGTAAGGATGGGAAGGTGCTACAACATATAGTTCTCCCTTTGGTTAATTTCTTGGAAGATTTTCTTCCGCATTCCTGGAGTTTTAAAAAATTCAGAACAAATTGGTATGATGCATATTCTTACATTTTGAGAACCTAAATCCATATGGCCTCTTCTTAGGGGCTTATACACCCTGAATTGATACTCCTTTTTCTCTCCTGGTGTTGAAAGGCTGGCAGATTCCCCAGGGAAAGAGGGATCATTACTCTGGATTTCTGGCTCAAAGTATTTCTGATACTGTAACTACAGCTTTCTGATTTTGCACACTTTTTTCTCTCTTATTGGTATATAATATTTTACATATTTATAGGGGTACACGTGATATTTGATACATGCATAAAATGTGTAATGATTAAGTCAGAGTATTTAGGGTATACATCATCTCGAATATTTATCACTACTATGTATTGGGAACATTTCAAGTCCTCCCTTCAAACTACTTTAAAATATACAACACGTTGTTGCTAACTATAGTATAGTCACCCTACACTGCTTTTGAACATCAGAACTTGTTTTATTTTATTTAAAAAAATGGGATCAATTTTTTTTTTTTTTTTTGGTAGAGATGGGGTCTCAGTTTGATGCCCAGGTGGTCTCAAGCTGCTGGCCTCAAGTGATCCTCCTGCCTCATCCTCCCTAAGTGTTGGGATTACAGGTATGAGTCACCATGCCTGGACTAGAACTTATTTCTTCCATCTAACTGTGTTTGTACTCATCCATCAATCTCTCTTCATTTCCCCCACCCCACCCTCAAATGCTTCCCAACCTCTGGTACTATCAAAATCCTCTATTTCTATGAGATCAAGTTTTTTAGCTCTTACATATGGGTGAGAATATGTGTCTGTCTTATTTCACTTAACATAATGACTTCCAGTTCCTTGAATATCATTTATTTATTTTTAGAGACAGGATATCACTCTGTCACCCAGGCTGGAGGCATAATCATAGCTCACTGCAACCTCAAACTCCTGGGCTCAAGTGATTCTCCCTCCTCAGCCTCCAGAATAGCTAGGAATACAGGTGCACACTACCATGCCTGGCTAATTTTCTTTTTTTTTCTTCTTCTTTTTTTTTTTTAATACAGTCTTGTTCTATCACCCAGGCTGGAGTGGAGTGGTGCAATCTCAGCTTACTACAATCTCCACCTCCAGGGTTTAAGAAATTCTTGCACATCAGCCTCCCGAGTAGCTGTGATTACAGGCATGCGCCACCATGCCTGACTAGTTTTTGTGTTTTTAGTGCAGACAGGGTCTCACCATGTTGGCCAGGCTGGTCTCAAACTCCTGGCCTCAAGTGATCTGCCTGCCTCGGTCTCCCAAAATGTCAGGATTACAGGTGTGAGCCACTGCTCGGCTTAATTTTTTATTTTTATACAGATGAGGTCTTGTTATGTTGCCCAGGCTGGTCTTGAACTCCAGCCTCAAGTGATCCTCCTACTTTGGCCTCTCAAAGTGTTGGGATTACAGGAGCGAACCATCATGTCCAGTCCCTCGAATACTCTTACTCATGATGTGTGCAAACTTCATTCCAATCATTTGGTAATAGCCCATGGAGCTCGACACCCAGACTCTGCTTCTGACTTGAGTTTCCTGAGAATGGAGACAGCCTGGTCCAAGTGACCTGTCCCAGCATCTCTCCAGAAAGAGGGCCAACGATGCATGGGCAGATAAGAAGCTCTTGCTAATCAAGGTCCAATTTCTCTTCTGTGATCATGATTCTTGCTGCCCATAGTCTACTACCTATTTTTCACCTGTTTCCAGTATTTCATGAGATTCACCGTGCTTGGTAAATGCTTGCAGACACACCTACCATTTGCGGAACATCTGGTTTACAAGAAGTGCGCCCTTACTTCCCAATCTCTACTCCCTGATTTGGTACAGCTTCTGAACTTCTTCCCTCACTCCCACCTTCCTTCTTCTATTTCATGGCATAGAGCCCTTCTGACATTTTCCCCTTTAAGCTTGCTTTTAAAAATATGTCTTGATTCTTACCTTTATATATCATAATATCAATTGCTTTATTACAAATACCATGACACTTTATCAGCAGAACTAAAATACATTTTTCATCCAAAAGTATTTTTTCAACCACAAGTATACAAATATTCTTTTATCAGCAGCAACGTGCCCTCTTTTTCTTTAAAGTGCTTGTTTAATGTTATATGTTTCCCTAATTTTTTTTCTGCCTGGTTCATTTTTCTTGTTTTAGTGCTTTGCCCAATTTTCTCCTCACTTTCACATTACTGATAAACTCATAAGAATTGAGCCCATCATTCAACAACCAGTAAGTTTTGCAATCATGTAGTCTTAGCTGATCTTGGTGCACTTTCAAATACATGATAGACACTGATACCTTAAGAGATCCTTCTCTTATCACTAGGACTTCCATTGTGATGGTTCTGAGATTACTCAATAATAATAATAATAGTAATAATAATAGCAACAGGACATTACTGAGACATTTTCAAAGATCTGAAAACTTTCCTTATAGCAGTTTATGTTGTAAGAGAACATGAACCAAATATATGTGACTCTCTTTAAAAAAATGAAAGTAGAAAACATTCTAAGCTTTCAAACAGATAAATTGAGTGTCATTATTTGCTTTTACAAAAGTTGTTTTATTCTTTGGAAAAGGTTCCCTATATGAGAATTTGAAATGAAATTAGATTTCTAAAAAAAAATCATTCTAACACACTACTGTTGAGGTCCAAACCTGCTCAAAAAGCCCTTGATTTTAAGATTAGTCAATATAATAAAAAATAATAAAATTTAGCTAATAGCAAAGATATATAATGTTTCTCTCTTCCAGTGACAGCATTCACTGGCAGTACCTTAGGTAAAAAGTACATATATATATACATATATGTGTGTGTATGTGTGTGTGTATATATATATAAATCTATATAAAAGCACTTTTTTTTAAAATTTGGCTTTCCTTAGCACATCATATTTCTAGCTTGTTTTGACAACAACATTAGCCAAGTTGGAAAAACTGTGTACAACCTCATCCGTTTATTACTTTAAAATACACGGACAGTTCTCACAAGTGCTGACTTCCAAATCTAAACCCAAATATCAAAAAGCTATCTGACAGTGATTTACTGGTAGAAGAATATAATGTAAAGGGCAAATATATTTCTCTATGTCTTTAAACAGATGACAATTTTATCTCCCCTCCCAACTTTCAGCCTTGGTATAACTTGTTCAGCCTTCCTCTTGTTACTAATCATCACTTTATAACATCACTGTTGAGAGCTCAGGCACCCTTTTCTACACCAGGTCTACCTAGATGGTTGTATGACCTAAGTCCCCAGTCCACATGCTCAACATGAAGACCTAATCAGAAGACTGGAGGCTGATGAGCCACAACCCTGCCCACCTCCCCACTGCTTGCCCATATATTCCCAATAGGGAAGCAGCCTGATATGATGTTTCCATGATATCAGAGCACAGGATTTATTGCCTAATGCCATTGTCACCCCTTGCTCAAGTGTATGACCTGAACCTCAGTTTTCTCACCTACATTTCCTTTGCTGTTTGGCTGTAAGGACTAAAAGAATGGACAGAAATTACTGGGCCTATTAAGGCATTCGATGACTGATGGCTCTTCCATGGTCCAATGGATAATCTCATGCCTCCTACTCAAGAAGTGTCTCCAAAGGGTTCTATGAATTCTCAAGCCTCCAGGAAACTGATTAATGGTTAATTGAGCAACTTGTTCAGTGCCATGTGATAAATTAATGACCAAGTAGAAATCAACCCACTCAACCCCAGAACATCAATCAAATGTTTCCCTATGTTTCTAGTCTTACTGGCATCTGAGTCACATCCAAATCCCAGGTGAGCTCTCTTTGCCAACAAAATGTGTTTGTAGATCTTTGATTCCAATCTACTACATAAATCAGCAAAGGGAGCTGAGAATATAAAGTGTCTGGCAGGTGCCCTCATTCCTGAACAGACAATTTCTGTGATACAACATGCTGGGAGAATAATGTAGGTGGTTCTGAATCTGTTGGTAATCCACTCTGTCCAAGGCAAGATTGTTAAATGTTATCTACAAAACACGTAGCTGTATATTCCTGGTTACTTTTGTATTTGCTGGGGCTCTTCGTGCTAATTTCAGTATCCCTGCTGTCTTTTCCCCCATCATATTATAATAATAATGCAAAAACATTTAACCTCAAGCATAAAATGGAGTTTTACAAAGGGGAAGAAAGAAAAATTGCTGTGCTTTATCTGTTTGAACATTCCTTGATTTCAACACATTTATCAAAGCTTAAGTAATTTATGTCTTGGCAGGGTGTATCAATTTCACAAAGCACACACATTAGCTAGATACAATGATATCATATTAGCTTTTTCTGCATCTTACAGAAGAGCTCAAAAAGATTAATAAATGCAGAAGCCTTCATCAATTAAATGAAGCAGGTGGAAGGAAGGGAGTAGAGGAATAAGACTGTATTTCATTTTGGTTCCTTTGTTTTTAGGGGGGAAAAGCTGACAGGTTCAAATCATTCATCATAACAAGCTAAAGTTGAATTTTACTGATAATTAAATGCATTTTTTCCCAAGAGGCAGAGAAGCTGCAATGAATTTTATAGTAGCAGATGTGAGAACTGTCACAAATTGTGGAAATAATTTATAAACTAAAAAGCATCTTCCTCTGCAAACATTATATCAGAAGAGACTTTTTAAACTGTATTCACTATATATTTTTTAATAAACATTTTTATTTTGGAATAATTTTAGTTTACAGAAAAGCTGCATAATACGAAGAGTTCCTATAGACCCTGCCCCCAGACACTGCACTCAGTATCCCCTACCGTTAACATCTAACACTATAGTATATTTGCCACAACTATTAAACCAATATTGATACATTATTACTAACTAAAGTCCATACTTTAATTGGATCTTCTTAGTTTTTCTTTAATGTCTTTTATTTGCTCCAGCATCCCGTGCAGGATCCCACATTAAATTTGGTCATCACCAATCCTTAGGTTACAAAGATTCTCAACTTGTCTTGGTTATAAGTTTCTCAGACTTTCCTTGTTTCAGATGAACTTAAATGTTTTCTGAAGTATCTGGCAGATATTTTGTAGAATACCCTTCAATTTTGCTTTATTCTATATTTTTCTCATGATTACACTAGGGTTAGGGGTTTCGAGGAGGAAATACACAGAGGTAAAGTGCAGCTTTCATCACTCCCTCTCAAGGGTACATGCTAAGCAACTTGTCACTGTGACGTGTCACTGTAATGTTAATCTTGATCTGGCTGAGGTAGAGCAAATGTATTTTTTTAAGGTTTTGCTTTCAGAATTCTCATAAGGGTTGCAGACTGTTGTTATTATAACCTTAGTTGAAATTACCTTTAATTCCGTGGCACTTGGTTTAGGATTTTTTTTTTTTAAGTCAGGAACTCCAAAATTTCAATTTATAACTCTTTACAGTATCACTGAATTATCTAAAATAACCTCAGAGTTGTTTAGGAATTTACAGACTATTTCTAAATTATTCTGGCAATTTTACATGTTGTTAATGTGTCTGTCATCACCATTATTCATATTGCTATTTTATTTTTATTTAATATTAATTCCTTAAAAATTGCACCCACTTTGATAGTTGATAGCTCTATAAAAAAGAGCTTATTCTATGAATATCTTGTATAGAATTAGAATTACTTGCTGACTACATTAGAATCAAATATCCCTTCTCAGTTTAGGAGCCTGCCCATTTTACTTTATTCTACACATCCAGTGAGAAAGGATCAGTCTTTAGGTGCGGCTTTCTTTGTAGGTCAACTTGTTTATCAAAGGGAAGGGAGCTAATGAAAGAAAACATCACTAAGGATGATTCTATATGTAGTGCTCTGGGTGGTGCAGGGACACAAACGCTACTTGGTTTCCTCTGGGTTCTATGACAGTCAGATATTTTCCACGTTTATAGGATAACCCTTTCCTACAGGTTCATCACTGTGATAGCTCCGCTTCTTCTCCGGAGCTATATGTTAGGTTGAATCCTGAACCTCAAAGGGAAGAGATTTCTCCACACTCACTGAATAACGAAAACTAAACAAAAAGCATTTAAAACTTTGAGCTTCTGGGGTTCAACTTCCGTTTAATATAAATCATGCCTTTATCAGAACAGTCCTAATAGGTGGTACTTTTGTTACTTACAGAGACGCTAAGGGAAGAGATACTGCCACCACCCTTGCTGTCCTAGGCCAGTGTTTAACAAGTCTAAATGACACGTTTATTAGCACATATTGACTCTTCACCTACGTGGCACCGGGGGAGTAGGAGAGGCCTGATTTTTTTTTTTTTTTGAGACGGAGGCTCGCTCGGTCGCCCAGGCTGGAGTGCAGTGGCGCGATCTCGGCTCACTGCAAGCTCCACCTCCCGGGTTCACGCCATTCTCCTGCCTCAGACTCCCGAGTAGCTGGGTTTACAGGCATTCGCCACCACGCCCGGCTAATTTTGTATTTTTACTAGAGACGAGGTTTCTCTATGTTGTTCAGGCTGGTCTCAAACTCCAGACCTCAGGTGATCCACCGGCCTCGGCCTCCCAAAATGTTGGGATTACAGGCGTGAGCCACTGCGCCGGGCCGAGGCCTGAATATATGCCCTTTCTGACTCAGCAAGAAGAGACTAGGTGACATTAACACACCCTATTTAAGAAAATGGAAAGCGTAAATCAGTTTAGAAATATTTCCACAAAAGTACTATTTTATTTTTGCAGGATTAAGTTTATTGCTTCACTGATTTTGCCTATACCTGCAATCACAGGAATGTTATTGTATTCTAACATTGTACTGGCTAATCATTGGACTGAGAAGAAAAAGTGGAGTGTCCCAATCAAATCAGCGCATTGCAGAAAAAAATCTGTCACTGCGTCCTCCAGTGACTGAATTTACCCAATCAGAAAAATTGTCCCAAGAGCAAAGAAATGAATAAGAAAAGGAGGGGCAATGAAGTCAATCAGGACAAGCAGGGAAGAGCAAGAGACAGGAACAGAAGTGCTTTGATTTATTAGAAGGATTTGGCGTCAGGAGCATAAAAATGGTTAATGGGTGCTGTAACTTAACAATCCCAGCACACTGTGCAAGCCACATTCCCTCTCTGAGCTTGGTTTTCTTAATAGTAAAATGGTGAAAAGCACAAGATATGGCTGCACTTCAAAGAGATGAAGGAGGCTGCAAAGTGGAAAGTGAATTAGAGTGAGGCTGGTCTACAGGCAGGAATACTTGTAAGGAGGTGAATACTGCACCACAGAGAAGTGAGGAGACCCTCAACCAGGTTCACAAATGTATGAGTTCATTTTTTTAAACACTTATTTGACACACACTTTTCAAACACATTTCAGGAGCCCACATTTGTGCTGTAGGCACTGAGAGTACACTGCTGAGCAGGACAGACACAGGTCCTGTCTTCAGACAATTTGCAGACAGCAAGGGGGTGAAACAATTCACCTAGTCATAGTTCTCATAAGGTCCCATCTCTTGTTCTCTCTCTCTATATATACATCTCGGTATATCAGAAGGTGGAAATGCTAATCCTAATTAAGGGAACAGGGTAAGCAACAGGGCAGGGAGTGAACAGAACTAAACAATTAATATCTTTATTTGGATGAGTGAAATGAAATCCAGGAGTTACTGGCTGATAGTTGATAAACAATGAATTTGTGACAAGAAAACCAATTGATCTTGGAATTTATACTCCTTTGTATCTGGTTCCAAATTGTATATTGATTTGTTTATAATTACTAATGAGAGTGTGATAACATTGTTAAGACAACAGTTATATTTTTTTCCTAGTGAAAGGCTAACTTGGTGACTATTTTCATGACCATAAACAGGCTCCGATGTTCAGTCTTTGCTGAATTCCTGACTTGCAGCTACCAGCTACAGTGCTTGGAAGTGATGACCTCAGCAGGCCTGGCCTTTCACCTTTCTACCTCCAAAGAGCTTTTGAAGGTGCATAAGATGCAGTCTTGGGTTCTGAGACAGTTAACCCTTTGTCATGATTATGCTATAGCCCTCTTCTATATAATCAATATAATATGTATTAGTGCTACTTGATAATTAGGTAACTATGGATTAAAAAGAATACTCTGAAACAATATAGAGTTGTCTTTATGTTTATAGGTGTGTTAAAAATATGCTAACAGAAAATAAATGTAGGTAACACCCATAGTTTTCACAGGGATTACTGATTGTTCTAAATGGAAGGCAAAGCAAAACAACCTAATTTCCCCCCATAATTATAAAATTGAAGAGGCATCTATACTTTAAGAGAATGTTTTCAGATTTCTGTGTTTATACTCAATATAAAGTGTTATGTCTTTACTGGTTGAATATGAAGCACTTGCTATAACATATATAATACACAATGCATAGATTGCATAGATCACCTACCACTAAGAAGGAATGTTGTAACTATTTTATAGTACACCAAAAATATGTAGTCCTCTACTTATCAAAGAAGAAAATTTTGACTTTCCAGGACTAAGCTGAATGAGCTGAATACTCCAAATGTGTGGATTTGCAGCAAGCTGGGAGAGAAAGTTGGCTTTTCCTTGATAACAGGACTGGCATATGCTACTAGAGAAAATTTCATACAGATCAGTACAAATATTTTTTTAAAGGCAGCTGGCTTTTCGGTCTTGGATACCCTATAAGTATTTATTATTGTTGTTTCAGAATGATGACCATTGCTAAGTGCAAGTTTGGAAGAATAAGTGGTTTTCTGAATGGACTTGTTCATGGTGTTGTTAACGATGGGATCTATATTGGTGGTCATTAATGATTTCACTGGGGTTATTAATTTAAGCCAAGAACCCCAAAGTGACCGCTATTATACAATCTAGAGGTGGCTTACAGATCCCTTTACAGTTGAAGAATTATAGAACCAATAATAAAAGGTGGTTCAAAGCCTCATTTGAGTTGCTTACATATAGCTTACATAGTTAGATTGCTTTGACAGTACTGTCCTATATCCTGCAGCTAAAACTAAAATGACAAGCTGCTCAGCAGAAAAAAGAACAACAGAAAAAAACCCAAAACCCTGTCATGATCAATTTTATCGGCATCCCATTTGAATATAACAAACAAAATATATAATTAATGATCAAATTCAGCATACCATTAAATTTATTGCTTGTAAACAAATCTTGGAAAGCATTTCTCTGGGTAGAAATTTTGCAGAATGTCATCCCTGCTGACAAAACAGGAACATGCATCTGCCGGACAGCATACAATGCTGTATTGATGATTAGTAGTATGGCTTGCCCTAGAGTCATATTTCTGGTGCTCCATTACAGAACTGTCACAGTAGATTAAAAGAAGAATGACAAAAAAAGGAATGAAAAATGATAGACTCAAACATATATCAATGTACTAATTGTACCTATTAATATTTTGTGGCATAATGTGGCATTGTTCCAAAATTCATTTTGTAAGTTGAAAAACAAATGATTGCTTAGGAGAAGAAATCTAAACAGTGGACATCCTTTCTGCTGAGAGTGGCAAATTCATTTTACCTTCCAGATATCTTTTAATAGCTACCCTTTACGTTATTCTAAATTGATACAGGAACTAACAGGAAACATAAATGTGAAGACAGAAATCTTAGCAGTAAGAGCCAAAAAAACTAGATTGCAATGCTTGGCAGTAGTTTTATTGCTAAGGTTAAATATGGCAATTCTTATTTTATCTTGATGACAGTAATCTGAAAAATCAGTGACACAAACCTCTGCAAAAAATTCAGTACACACACACATGCATGCACGCATGCCTACACACTCTAGACACACAGAAATATCATGTATGCATGCACATACCATAGTTCTCTGTAAATATTTAGGAGGATAGTGTCAAAGAAAACTTAGATTTTATTTTGTATTAGAAAGCTGAATTAACAGAGCTCTTTAACAAATTATGAACGGGCTGGAAACAAATGTTAAAGATGCTTTGTTGGAAGGGGCTGCTAAATATGATATGGCTGTGTGTCCTGAGTTAAAAATGGTCAGATCACAGTCTCAATACAAGTTTTGCGAAGTCAAACAAGGTATTCTTTTGATAATCTAGTAGATTGAAATACTGCTTTTGTTGCTAAGGAGTAAGTGACTCAGCATGGCAAGTGGCACTGTCCACTTTCATCATTCAAGTTTTCAATGAGAGACATGACCTTCACATGATGGGAACACATATATACTTCTGAAATATAATGGCCTGGGAGAGACAACATGAATCTATGTCTTGACCGCTAAAAGTTGGCATTTAAAAAGGAAAGTTGCAATGGAGGGAAGAACAGTCAAGTGAGGAGTAGTAATGCCAGATTATTCTATTTCCATGCCATTTTAGGCAGAGTTTCAGTGAGGGATGAGGAGACGTATACAGGGGAGGAAGAAGACACACGCGGTGTGGGTTTGGAAAATTGACTTTGTGTATGCTTTGTATTTTACTATCAAATCCATTTAATATTTCGGTCTTCAGGTACCATTAATTTGGCAATTAGCACATACTCACTGTGATGGTGAGTTTTATGTGTCCATTTGGCTAGGCTATAGTATCCAGTTAACCAAACACTAATCTAGGTGTTACCATGAAGGGATTTTGTAGATATGATTTGTATCTACAATCAGTCCACTTTTTGTTGTTGTTGTGTTTGTTCATGATGTTAGCATTAATTTATTGGTTACATTCTTTCACCAAACATGACATTTGTTAATTTAAAATAAATTTTCCAACTTTCTTAGATACATAGTACAGTATTTCACTTAAATGTAAATATTCACAGTGTATTGGGGATTTTTACAAGATCCTACATAAATATGCTACTTCATTATGATCCAATATAAATGTTTTTTAAGTTCAGTGACAGTTTACAAACTATAAAATATCTATCAACTGAAAATATAAATGCCTATTACTTGTGCATTTGAAACTGATAATTGTGTTAAAAGTATTTTTGCAATAATCATTCCTGACATTTCTAATGAGAATTACAGAGCCTTCACAAATAACCTCATTTGATTCTTACATCTACTTTATGGGGTATGTAGGGCAGGAAACAGCCTTAGAGAGGTTAAGTGGCTTGTCCAAGGTCCAAGTATTGAGAGGCAGCAATAAACCTAGGAATCTGGTCTTTGTATAAGGCCATTGTACTTTCTATAGTAATACTCTAATGAGACTCAACACCAAAAACAAACAAAACAAAACAAAAAGTCAAACAACAAAAAAACCTGATTAATATATTTGCCTTATAAATAAAAAACCATTTTTCTCATTATAAAGTAAAAAGTTTATTCTAGAAAATGAAACTAAGAAAACAGAAAAATTAAAGTCTGATAACTGTTAACATTTTAATATTTAATTCATATTTTCTATCTGTAATATAAATGATCCATATTTTATATATAATCTTTATTTTTAAGAACAATATACTGTATTTAGTTGTATAATAGGTCAAATGCTCTGGAAAAAAGATCTTGCAATCACTACAAGTAAAATCTAAATCCAAATCAGGGTCAATTTTATCTAGACCTCCTCCCTAAATCCTGGATGACACTTTCCTGTTTCAGCATTTGCCATCCAAGTCCAGACCAGAAGGAACTGGGACTGTTCCGGGCAGGAGCAAGCTCATTGTCCTCTGGACCTGCTGGGGTGGCTGCCCTGCCCTCTTAGCCCAAGAGTCCCCTTTACATCCATGGATCTGCCCTCAGAGTCATGCTTCCTTCATTTCTTCCCTTCTCTGTCCCTATCAGTCCAGGCTGGCAATATTACTGGCAGTATAAAATTTTCAAAACTTTTTCAGTCTCCTGTGAAATTCATGGGAGTTTAACGCATCAACAAGAGGGCCTTCCACACATCTTCACTGGATACCTGCATCTCTATTCCTGGTTTCTGCTGAGATGACAGATTGCATCCATGTGTCTTTGGCAAAAGTTGCCCAGCCACATCTTTGGTGTTTTCTCCAGACCAATCAGTTGATTTTAAGTTAAAAAGGTTATTCTTGATTATTGGGGTTGGCCTTATTCAATCAGCTAGAATGGCTTAAAAGCAAAACTGAGGTTTCCTTGAAAAAGATGAAATTGTACCTCAAGATGGCAGCATCAACTCCTGCCCAAGAATTCCCAGCTTGCTGATCTGCCTATGGATTTTGAACTTGCCAATCCCTGTAATCATGTGAGCCAATTCCTTGAAATACAGCTCTTGAGATATCTACCTCTCTATCTTACTGGTTCTGTATCTCTGGAGAGCCTGTTTGATTTTAATAGATATGCTCATGTGTAAATATCTTACTTTCATTAACTCAATTATGCCTGTTGCTTTCTTGTATCCTCCACAGAACCTAGTTATAGATTCACCTTGACTTACCATGGGGTTATGTCCCAATAAACTCAATTTAAGTTGAAGATATCATAAATTGAAAATGCATTTAATACGCTTAACCTACTGATCGTCATAGCTTAGCCTAATCTACCTTAAATGTGCTCAGAACTCTTACTTTAGTTGGGCAACTATAGTTGGGCAAAATCCTCTCACACAAAGCTCATTTTATAATAAAGTGTTGAATATCTTATGTAATTTATTGATGTTCTACTAAATGCTTATTGCTTTCATAACACTACAAAGTTGAAAAATCTTAAGTTGAACCAAAGTAAGCTGGGGACAATCTATATAAGGTTACTTGATGGTGACTTAATCACAGGTTTGGACTTAGGGCCAAGTGTCTCTCCATGCTGCTCCCAGAGTAAACCATCAAAGTATAGGTCACCATGCTTGCCACACTGTTTATTATTATCATTTTTGTTTTTTGACTTGGTTCTTCCTCTTGTATATTCCTTGATGGCTGCTACTTGATCTTATTCATCGTATGTCTCTAGCCCCTCTTATGGTGTCTGATTTACAATAAGTACCTAATAAAAATTGAAAAAATAAATCTGACTGGAAGTGTGTAACTTCCTGGACCTCTCACAACTTTTTATTTCCTTAGACCACTTTGGGAAATGTTTTAAATCCTAATTAAAACTTAATCAATAAAGCAGTCAACCAGGAAGTATAATGGAAATGAGGGGCGTCTTTCCTGGCATCTGGAATTATTTGTTAAGGAGATAAAAATCAAAGCTTTTTCTACTTCTCTGGTGATCTCCTAGTGGGGTCTTCTTTCTCTTCTCTCCCACCAGCAACCTCTTCCCTGTCTCAGAAGTCCTGGAAAAGGTTCAACAGGACTGTCCTGGAATTAAGAGATGGTTCAGACCACAGGAAGAGGCACAGTCTCTCTCTTGCCATCATTTCATGTTAAGCTCCACCCATTAGGAATTAGGCCCAGTAAATTTTCTAAAATGCAAATTTAGCTGTGAGATGTCTTTTTTTTTGTCTTTCAAAATAAGCTACTTTATTGAGGTATGATTGATGCACAAAAAGTTGTACAAATTGTTATTTATTTATTTATTTATTTTTATTATACTTTAAGTTCTAGGGTACATGTGCACAATGTGCAAGTTTGTTACATAGGTATACATGCACCATGTTGGTGTGCTGCACCCATTAACTCGTCATTTACATTAGGTATATCTCCTAATGCTATCCCTCCCCCCTCTCCCCACCCCACAACAGGCCCCAGTGTGTGATGTTCCCCTTCCTGTGTCCGTGTGTTCTCACTGTTCAATTCCCACCTATGAGTGAGAAAATGCGGTGTTTGGTTTTTTTGTCCTTGCGATAGTGTGCTGAGAATGATGGTTTCCAGCTTCATCCATGTCCCTACAAAGGACATGAACTCATCCTTTTTTATGGCTGCATAGTATTCCATAGTGTATATGTGCCACATTTTCTTAATCCAGTCTATCATTGATGGACATTTGGGTTGTTCCAAGTCTTTGCTATTGTGAATAGTGCCACAATAAACATACTTGTGCATGTGTCTTTATAGCAGCATGATTTATAATTCTTTGGGTATATACCCAGTAATGGGATGGCTGGGTCAAATGGTATTTCTAGTTCTAGATCCTTGAGGAATCACCACACTGTCTTCCACAATGGTTGAACTAGTTTACAGTCCCACCAACAGTGTAAAAGTGTTCCTATTTCTCCACATCCTCTCCAGCACCTGTTGTTTCCTGACTTTTTAATGATTGCCATTCTAACTGATGTGAGATGGTATCTCATTGTGGTTTTGATTTGCATTTCTCTGATGGCCAGTGATGATGAGCATTTTTTCATGTGTCTTTTGGCTGCATAAATGTCTTCTTTTGAGAAGTGTCTGTTCATATCCTTCACCTTCTTTTTGATGCGGTTGTTTTTTTCTTGTAAATTTGTTTGAGTTCTTTGTAGATTCTGGATATTAGCCCTTTGTCAGATGAGTAGATTGCAAAAATTTTCTCCCATTCTGTAGGTTGCCTGTTCACTCTGATGGTAGTTTCTTTAGCTGTGCAGAAGCTGTTTAGTGTAATTAGATCCCATTTGTCAATTTTGTCTTTTGTTGCCATTGCTTTTGGTGTTTTAGACATGAAGTCCTTGCCCATGCCTAGAAAACCCTAGGTTTTCTTATAGGGTTTTATGGCTTTAGGTCTAACATTTAAGTCTTTAATCCATTTTGAATTAATTTTTGTATAAGGTGTAAGGAAGGGATCAAGTTTCAGCTTTCTACATATGGCTAGCCAGTTTTCCCAGCACCATTTATTAAATAGGGAATCCTTTCCCTATTTCTTGTTTTTGTCAGGTTTGTCAAAGATCAGATGGTTGTAGACGTGTGGTATTATTTCTGAGGGCTCTGTTCTGTACCATTGGTCTATATCTCTGTTTTGGTACCAGTACCATGCTGTTCTGGTTACTGTAGGCTTGTAGTATAGTTTGAAGTCAGGTAGCGTGATGCCTCCAGCTTTGTTCTTTTGGCTTAGGATTGACTTGGCAATGCAGGCCCTTTTTTGGTTCCATATGAACTTTAAAGTAGTTTTTTTCCAATTCTGTGAAGAAAGTCATTGGTAGCTTGATGGTGATGGCATTGAATCTATAAGTTACCTTGGGCAGTATGGCCATTTTCACGATATTGATTCTTCCTATCCATGAGCATGGAATGTTATTCCATTTGTTTGTGTTGGAGATGGAGTCTTGCTCTGTTGCCCAGCCTGGAGTGCAACGGCACAATCTCAGGTCACTGCAACCTCCGCCTTCCGGGTTCAAGCCATTCTCCTGCCTCAGCCTCCTGAATAGCTGGGATTACAGGCACGTACCACCACTCCTGACTAACTTTTTGTATTTTTTAGTAGATATGGGGTTTCACCGTGTTGCCCAGGCTGGTCTTGAACTCCTGAGCTCAAGCAATCCACCTGCCTCAACCTCCGAATGTGCTAGGATTACAGGTGTGAGCCACCATGCTCGGATGAGGCATCTTTTTTTAAAGTCTTTACCTAGCTCCCTGTTACCTAGAGCAGTGGTTACAAACTCAGCAGTGGGACCCTTTTTCCACTAAAGTACACTTTTGTAGAATTCCATTATATACAAAAGATACCAGTACCATTTATTAATGCATTATATATGAGTTCAGATGTGTAAAAACTATTATTGAAAGCTTCATGAATGACAGCAATAAGGATCTTATGACAAAAATGAAACTTGAAATCAGAAGTTACAGGTGATCATTGCAGTCATATCAGCTTCAAAACAGTTCATGGCAGCATTTCATACATAAAGTGTCTCTTGACATCCTGATAGACTTGGTCACCACCGCCCCCGCCAACCCCTGGCCGAAACTGCCTTTATACTCCTATAGTAGCACCTGAACTGGTTTGTGTCCTTTCACTAGGCTGAACTCCTTAAACATAGGGACATTTTCTTATTCTCTGTTGTGTTTCCAATGCCTTGGGCAATAAAGCACACATGTTTAATAAATATGTTTCTGAAAATGTGTAAGCCTCCCCACTAAGCTCCAATGCCATTTCAATACTAATTTTATGACTTGGTTAAATTTTCCCCTGGAATTTTTCGTATTGCCATTTCTCCCTGAAATTTCCTGGAGGTTTTGTGAATTGGAATGTACCCAAATGACCATATCATGTTTCTAAATTATTGGGGATCAAGCCGTGAAGTTTAATTGACTGTGATTTTTTAGGAAACCTGAAGAGAAGAGCCATGCTTGAACAAGGTACAAAGTGAGAAGCTGCAAACCATTCCTGATGGGGTCCTACTAGTTTTAGCCCTTAGAGACTCAAATATAATCTCAGACTCCTGGCCCCAGAGGAGGAGAGTGGTTGGGTTTGGTGGAGGGGCTTGGTCAGATGCAAGAATGGTTCTGGAAAATAAAGACTGTGACTTACCCTCATTAACGGGGTAGGGGAGAGAAAGACTACTGGGAGGAGTGTCCTCCAGCGTACACGGGACAATTAGCAAAGCATCCATTAAATTGCCAAGGAGGGAGCAAGCTTTTCCAGGAGTGCCCATGTTGAGGTAAAGTACCAAGGAAGAAATTATTCAGATCAGTCCCAGTTTTATAGGGAAATCTGATTATTTCAGACTACAAGTGTTCTGGACCTAAATCGCACAGGAAAATGCTTCATTTCTCACTGTACTGCATTTGGCTTTTATAGGCAAATTTAGCCATCTATTAAATAAGCTGGAATACTTAATATCTAGCGGAATAGCCCCAGTGTGTTATTGGGGAGGGAGGAGCAACAAGTGATTCATTAGGTCTTTATGTACAGAGAAATATCAAGACATGAACTCATCGACTTGCTGATTAAACAGTTCACTTTGATGCTCCCTGAACAATGATGATGTACAGATCACACTGGCAACATCTCTTAAAAGGAAGAACTTGTGGTGGAACAAATGGGCCTGTATGTGCAGGAAGTAGCTTGAGGGGGTGGATGAGGGAGGAAGTGGTCAGAAAGTAAAGTTATCCAGAAACTCAGAGACAATCTTTAAATGTAAACTTCCCCTTAACAATGTCTGTCCCTTACACAATAATAAGGTCATTTGTGTTGATTTCCTTTCTGATTTTCCTCCTGCAAACGTTTTCTACTCCCTTGGCACATGCCTCATCCTTCCCCCCTATGCGTCTCTGTCCGCCTTCCCCCATTGGCTCAACCCAGAGCCTCAAGTTCTTCTTGATACGTCCCTCGTTTTCACTCTTGAATTCATCACTAATTTGTATATTTTATCTCCAAATCCATTTTATATTTGTGTACCTCTGTTCCCCCATTGTCAACATGACCTCTCTCCTGGGTACCTTCAGAAATGCTCATGTCCCATCTCACCCTTTCAACCTGCTTCACACGCAGCATCCAGAGTGACCTTTATACATCCAGGCCATGTCCCTCCACTGTTCACCCTCCTCAGTGCATTCCATTGCACTGATAATAGAATTCAGACTCATTAAATGGTTAAGAAGGTGCTTCTAGAGATGGGTCCTTCTGGCTTTCCAATGCACAATCCACTCACTGCTATATACTCACTGTCTTTTATTTTCTCTCAAAAAATTTAGAAATTGAAAAAAAACAAAAACAAAACTCAGAAAACTTTGCTCATGGCTGTCTTAAGACACATTAATGTTTGGTCTTGTTTCACCATCTTTCACTAGGCTGCAAGTTACTTACAGTGTTCTGTAACATCCATTTCACACATACTTGGGGGACACCCCCATATTTCAGGCACTACGTTGGGCACTAGGATACAATGGTAAGAATGGTTCTTACTCTATGGAGGGTAGTGTCTAGAGGAGACCAACAGAAACCTTGTAAACAAATGCATTCAGAAAATAAATAGAAACCATGGAAAGTGCACAGAAGAAACCCAGCACGAGATGCACCAGAGAATAGGTGGGACCCTTTAGATTGGGTGGCCAAAGAAGACCATCTTGAGAAGGTGACATTTAAACTCACACAGGGATAGTTAGCCAGAGCTCGCCATCACAACAAGGCAGGAGTGTTGTGGGCAGAGAGGCAGTATGTGAGGAGCCTTCTAGTCAGGGAAAGTGTGGTGAATTCTGAGAATTGCATGAGGCTAGTGTGGAGAAAGGGCACAAGGTGATTTTGGAAAAGTGGGCAGGGGTAAGAACATTTGGATTATCAAGGTGAGTGTCTCACTTGAAGGAAACAATTAATAAGTACTTGTTGGGTTTCCAGGTGATGATTCTATTCCAACTGCAAAATTCTTCAACTTACAAAATTGAGGCCCTTAAAATTAAGAGAAAGTCTAGAATTGAAGTCTCCACATTCCCAGTTGAGTGTTCTTTCTAGTATCACTATAGGGAGTTAAGTACCAATGATTCCATAGCATCTGAAAATGACTGATGACCAGTACATCTTCTATCATGCACAGATTGAATGTGAGAGACATATATTAATTGACAGTCTTTTATCAGCATGTGTGAATGCTTCTGATAGTTTTCCTGAGTCTGTCTTCATTCTAAAAGCAAATATTTCTCTGTGCCTGAATGCTGCCTCTTTCCTAATCTCCCTTTGCCTAATTAGCCCCTTATGTTTTCTGCATCAGGGAAGTTATTCCTCACTATTGGGAGAAAGTTATACTTTTCTGGTACATGCACTCTTGGAACCTGAGCGACAAGGTAAGAAGTGTAATCGCTTTGCTGGAAAGACCACACATGGAGGCCCTGAAATACATGGAGATGGAAAGGGGCCCAGATGAGTGCAAACTGCCAGCCATCCCTTCCAAGGACCCAAGTATGTGAGCAAAACCATCTTGAGCCTTCCAGATCAGTTCAGCTGTCAGGTGAGTACCACTGAGCAATCCCAGTCAATGCCTTTTCCAAAAGCAGAAGTGGAAGAACCAGCCAACTAAGCCCTATCCAAAGTTCAGACCCATAACATCATAAGATGTAATAAAATGGTTGTGGCTTTAAGACATCAAATTTTATGGTTAATAACATAACCAAAATATAGAGGGTGTGTGTAACTCTATGAAGTGAGGTGATAGCGTAGTAGCTACAATGTACAGGTGCTAAAGGGGTAATCAGAGCTTTGCCCTATAGATGAGGTTGTCTGAATGTGGAATGACCTGCAGAATGAGCCTGCAGAGTTCAGCTCTGAGTCATTCTGATTTAAGGAGCTCACACAAAGCCTGGGATCTGCCTAAATTCTGCCTCCACGATTTCATGGTTCCTGTTGAGGCAGGTTCTTGAAAAATCCAGACCCAATCCCTGATTTTTCCTGAACACTGTCACATTGTCACTGCTGGTATGAATTCCACAAGATATGAAGGTCATGTTTATACCACCGAAACATCAATGCTTGTTTATCATCAGCCACTGCAGTTCTGGTCAATTTTTATATTTCAACAATATTCAATATATGTGTAACGGAAGCTTTAAAACAAGCCTCAAATGATAAGCAACCCTCTCTCTGTTTTGTTTTGCCTAAAAATTCTTATCTGTCTTGGGTATTCACCAGGTACCTTTTTGCCATGAAGAGAATTCTTGAAGATTAATCCTAAATGTCCGCTGAAGATGAAAATGATGGAGCAAGTATTGTTAACGTGGGCCAAGAGAAAGCAGATGAAATTAATAATTGTTAGTTTTAATTTATTTAATAAGTTCACAACAGGCCTCATTCTTATGCATAGCATATTTGGTCTTTAGATATCTCTCTCACTTCTCATCTGACTATGGCCTAATTTTAAAATGTGTGTGCCTCAAAATACCTGGAGATTTCTAATATTTATAAAGATATTACATAAATAGCAGAGGATAGCAGAGGAGAAAGCAGTTAGAAGAGGCCTGGCTGTTCTCACTCCTCAATTCATCACTAATTCTTATACTCTGTCTCGAAATCTAAGCTCAGTCAGTTGTCAGAATCTCAAGAAAGCCTTTTGTTCATATAAATTAAACTTTTTCCATTTCATTTTACAATGCATGTAAGTTATAGTTCCATTTCATGCATATTTTTTAAAAGAAGATTCAAACAAGCTATTAATGGATTTCTAACCTTTAAAGACACTCTGCTTTCCTCTTTTCCATATTATTTCTTTCTTAATGCCTTTGCTTGACTTTTTTTCATGGTTTGTTCCATGAATGTGTTGTACTCCTCATGCTTTACCTCTCAACATAACTGAAACACTTAGGAGTGGCCATCTGTTCTGGTCATCATTGTCAGTTACAAGAAAGCTAAAGAATGTAACTGCTGATCCCCCATTTCCTTACCGACTACACACTTACAAGAGAGAACTTGCTGTTACGAAAGCATGAGAGTCCCTCCATCACCTGCCTTTGGTCAGATTGAAAACATAAGCTAAGACTTATGTTTAGGAGTAGGCTGGTTTGGGTATGGAAAAGATCAACCCACATGTTCTGCCATGTGAGCCATCAGAATTAGCGATTAACTTCTGAGACAGATGATGAGAATGAAGAACAGTATATTCAGAACCCACAAGTCTGATTGCCTAGCTTTATTGTGTGAATTTCTGCAGTATCCTCCATGAATTACTGGTATAAGGTTGCCATATAAATTATAGATTCTTGATGGTGACCATGTCTTGATTTTTTTTTTCATCAAAGATGTGACTCTCTAGAAGCAATAAACTATAAGAGAGCTGTATTGGTATACCAGCAGGGATGTCCAGCATTAGCCAGGTGAGATTCACAGTGGTTCACTGTAGGTCTGAGTATAGAGACAGTAGGTAGGCAAACCGTGGCTTGGGAAAAGGATGAGAGTTCTAACCATGAGGACTGCCCATCAACAGAACAGCCTGCTCCAGCCTGCTCCACCTATGACAGTGTTATGGGTTGAATTATGTTCTCAAAAAGATATGTTGAAGTCTGTGAAAGCAAAATGAAAATGAAAACGGGGCCTGAAAAATTCCTGGGCAAACAAAACCTGGTAGGCTTTAAAAATAGCCTTCATCTTGCTTAAGCTGCAAACATGAGTAAAACTTGGGTCATTTCTGGTAGATGCTCGTGTTAAAGAAAAATGAAACTTAACCTCAGCCAATCAAGAGCAGCCAACTAAAATATATAATTATATGATCGAAGACTTTCCATCAAGGTAAAACAAAAAAGGCGATTTTAAAAAACTGTAACCAGCCAAATAATTGCTTTGTCTTATTTCCATATTCACCTGGTAAATATTTTCCTCTAATGCTTCCTCAGTGGAGCACTACACCGCTTTTGGTTTGATGCCTCCCAACTGAGGAACTGTTGTTTACACAAATTAACTCTAAATTTTTATTTTGCCTCGGATTTTTCTTTCAACAAATCCTAACCGCGGGTACCTGTGATCGTGACCTTATTTGGAAACAGGGTCTTTGCAGATGTAATCAAGATAGTTACTATGGTAGATCCTAATCCAATTTGACAGGTGTCTTTATAAGAGGAGAGAAGCACAAAGGTAGACACCACTGACTCTGTGAAGACAGAGACAATCTCTGAAGATGGAGTCAGAGATTGGAGTTACGCTGCCACAAACCAAGGAACATTTGGGGCTACCAGAAGCTGGAAGAGGTGAGGAAGGACCCTGGACTAGAGGCTTCAAAGACGTCATGGCCCTGCCAACACCTGGATTTCAAACTTATAGCTTGCAGCCTATGAGGGAATTTCTGTTGTTTTAAGCCACCTGGAATGTGGTTTGTAGTATAGATGGTCTCTGACTTATGATGGTTCAACTTACAATTTTATGATTTTCTGACTTTATGATGGTGTGAAAGTGACACACATTCAACAGAATATCAATAAGTTACACAAGCTATTCAACTAGTCAGCCACACAATCACAAAGGTAAGCAACAGATATTCTAGAATGCATTGCTCCCAGATTATTTTGCAGGCTATTGCAAGTGTTTGGAGCAGGTGTGAAAATCATAGAGTGTACTACATACACCTAGATGTATAGCCTACTACACACCTAGGCTATATGGTATGTAGTAACTGTTGCTGTACTGAATACAGTAGGCAATTGTAACACAATGGTAAGGATTCATATACCTAAACATGTCTAAGCATAGAAAAGGGACAGTAAAAATACGGCATTATAATCCTATAGGACAACCATCATATATGCAGTTCGCTGTTGACTAAAATGGTATTATGTGGTGCATGACTATATCATTGCCTAGTGAGAAAAATAAGTTTCATAAATAGGAAATCCAAGAATACCAAGGGAAAAGAATTCCAAATCGATATTAGTGGCTAGATGAAAGACTGATAAACAAAAATGGTTTTCTAAATTTTAATATTAAGTGTTAAAATGTAGTTTGAAAAATATACTGTTCATGGTAGCAACATAAATTTTAACATATGTAGGAATAGCCTTAGCAAGAAAGTTTAGCATTTCTATGAGTAAATTTATAAAACTCTGACGAGAGGAACAAAGGTCTACACTAAACGAAGACACCAGGTGCTTGCTTGGGAAGAATGAATAATGTGAAGATATTACTTCTGCCCAATAATGTGAAGATATTACTTCTGCCCAAATAAATCTATATATTCATGTATTTTGATTCAAAAACTCCACAAAATTTTTTGAGGTAAAAATGATTTTTATTCAGAAATAAAAGAATAATATTAAATATTTCTTGAAATCAGAAACCTGACTAGTGAGGTTAAAATGCAAAAATAAACTGATAAACTATTTGATATAAACATGGTAGAAAAAAGCTTCATTCCCTTGTCAGATAAAGAGATTTTACATATTATCAAGAAAAGATGTAAAAATCAAAATGGGAACATAGGCAAGGAAAAAAAACCCACACAATTCATAGACAAGATATACAAATAGCCAATGAATACTGTGGTAAGCAGATAAGTATCCATTTAAAAATAATGACAAGGACAGGCATAGTGGCTCACACTTATAATCCTCCATTGTGAGAAGGTGAGGTGGGAGGATCCCTTGAGGACTGGAGTTCAAGGCTTCAGTGAGCTATGATTGCACCATTGCACTCCAGCTTGAGCAACAGAGGAAGACCCTGTCTCTAAAAATAAATAAATAAATAAACGGAAACATATTTTCTGACAATTAAGTTGGCATAGATATGTATATATTTTTTAATAAAACAGTCAGTGTTGAAGGTTGGGAAAGTGCCTGGAAGAATAAACAAGTACAATCTTCCCAGAGAAAAATGTAGGCACATGAACCAGTATCCTTAAAAAGTATGATACCCTTGAACCCAGTGTACCATGTCTAGGAATTTACCTTTAGTGAAAAATGATGTTCTGGTATACGGAAATAGATATAACTCAATGCAATAGAATAGAGAATCCAGAAATAAACCCACATATTTCAACAGCTTGTTATCTGACAAAGGTCTTATATCTAAAATATAATAAAGAACTCATCCAACTTAATAATAATTGAAGACATACCACTCCATGTCAAAAAATGGGAAAAATAATTGAGCCAAAGAAAATACATTTCACTAAAAATATACACATGGCCCATATGCTCATTATAAAGTGCTCCATCTCATTAGTCATCTGGGAAATGAGACTTAAAACCACATGAGCTAGCACTCCATACCCACTAGAAGGGCTAAAATTAAAAAGACTGGCAGTATCAAATGGTGGTGAAGACATAGATTAACTAAAATTCCTGTACATTGTTGGTGGGAAAATAAAATGTAAAAAGCAACTTTGGAAGGCAATCTGGCAGTTTTGTATAACATTAAAGATACACCTTTACTAAGATCCAGCAATTTTACTTCTAGGTATTTATCCAAGAGAAATGAGTACATATGTCTAAGCAAAGACTTTTACACAAAAATTTATAGCAGCTTTATTTGTAATAGTTCTAAACTGAAACACCCAAATGTCCAATTAATGAACCATCAAATATAGATAATTAAATAATGGATAATCAAATAGAAACTAATGGATAATTAAATTGAAAATAAAAATAGTAAACCTATCAGATAAAAAAGTAATTGTAGAGAAAACATAAATAGGTAATTTCATATAATTAAATAGTACTCAGAATAAAGATAAAAACTGGTAACATGCAACAACATGAATGAATCTCAAAAAGATCTCAGAAAATAAGAGTATATGTGGTATAATTCCATTTATATGAAACTCTAGAATAGGCAAAACTCATCTATAGGCAGATCAGTGGTTGCCTTTGATCAGGGGGTTGGTGGTGTTGACTACAAAGGGACTTAAGAGAACTTCTTGAGGACATGAAAAAAGTTCTAAACTTTGATTCTGGTGGTGGTTATACATGTGTATACCTTTGTCAAAACTTTTGAAAATGATTTAAATAATAAACCAAGACGGTTTATTATACTGTATGTAAATTATACCTTTTAGAAGCTTATTAAAAATTTGAAATAAATGATGCCCAGAATTTATGTACTAGTCTGTTAATTATAGCATTATTCACAATGGTAAGAATATACATTTAATGGAAGTATTAAAAGATAATTTATATGGGTACCCATTAAAATTATGTAAGTAAAGACTATTTAATAATGTGAAAAATAAAATACTATAAGTGGGGAAAAGTGATATACTTTTGTAAAAAATAGTTTATATACAGATTTAAAATTATTGGCAGGAAATATACAATTCATTAACTGGTTGTCTCAGGATAATAAATTCTTGGTATTTCCATAAAAACCCTAGAAGAAAACCTAGGCATTACCATTCAGGACATAGGCGTGGGCAAGGACTTCATGTCCAAAACACCAAAAGCAATGGCAACAAAAGACAAAATTGACAAATGGGATCTAATTAAACTAAAGAGCTTCTGCACAGCAAAAGAAACTACCATCAGAGTGAATAGGCAACCTACAACATGGGAGAAAATTTTCGCAACCTACTCATCTGACAAAGGGCTAATATCCAGAATCTACAGTGAACTCAAACAAATTTACAAGAAAAAAACAAACAACCCCATCAAAAAGTGGGCGAAGGACATGAACAGGCACTTCTCAAAAGAAGACATTTATGCAGCCAAAAAACACATGAAAAAATGCTCATCATCACTGGCCATCAGAGAAATGCAAATCAAAACCACTATGAGATATCATCTCACACCAGTTAGAATGGCAATCATTCAAAAGTCAGGAAACAACAGGTGCTGGAGAGGATGTGGAGAAATAGGAACACTTTTACACTGTTGGTGGGACTGTAAACTAGTTCAACCATTGTGGAAGTCAGTGTGGCGATTCCTCAGGGATCTAGAACTAGAAATACCATTTGACCCAGCCATCCCATTACTGGGTATATACCCAAATGACTATAAATCATGCTGCTATAAAGACACATGCACACGTATGTTTATTGCGGCATTATTCACAATAGCAAAGACTTGGAACCAACCCAAATGTCCAACAATGATAGACTGGATTAAGAAAATGTGGCACATATACACCATGGAATACTATGCAGCCATAAAAAATGATGAGTTCATATCCTTTGTAGGGACATGGATGAAATTGGAAACCATCATTCTCAGTAAACTATCGCAAGAACAAAAAACCAAACACCGCATATTCTCACTCATAGGTGGGAATTGAACAATGAGATCACATGGACACAGGAAGGGGAATATCATACTCTGGGGACTGTGGTGGGGAGGGGGGAGGGGGGAGGGATAGCATTGGGAGATATACCTAATGCTAGATGACGAGTTAGTGGGTGCAGCGCACCAGCATGGCACATGTATACATATGTAACTAACCTGCACAATGTGCACATGTACCCTAAAACTTAAAGTATAATTAAAAAAAAAAAATAAAAAAAAAAATAAATAAATTCTTGGTATTTCTTATTTTCTTCTTTGTACTTATCTCTGTTTCATTTTCAGATTAAACACACTTTTTTTTAAATTTGGAAAAATAATGCAATATGTTTGAGAAAAACAAAATAAAAATAATAAACTAATAGATAATCACCAGAGAAAATATAAATGAATAATATTAACATTTAATAAAAATTTCAACATTACTACTAATTAAGTACATAAACAACAGATACTTTTGTGATTAACAAATTAGCAAATATGAAATATATGAAAACAACAAATATTTTTTCAGAATGAAATACCTACTGCTTGAAAGCCTATTTCACTTTGTTATGACAATATAAATTAGTAAAGCATTTCTGGAAAGCAATTTATAATATGCACAAAAAAACCTTAAAGTTCTTCACTCTTTTGATGTAATAATTGTACTTCTGAAGCGTCCTTAGGAAATTTTTCCTCAATATCAATGGTGGCGAATGCACAGTGATGTTCACTACAATGTTATTTATACTTTGATAAACTGCAAACAACCAAAATCTCTCAAATTTGAAGAAAAATTTTAAGTGATTTTAATACATTTACTTAAGAACTTATTATCCAGTATTTTTAAATGATATGGGTTTTAATAATATGGGGAATACTCATTTCTATAATGTTAGGTTAAAATAGTTACAAAATTGTATATAAAGTACTATTTCAAGTATACTGTATATCAAAATCAATGGAAAAATGTTAGAATGAATATCCTAAAGTACATATAGGTTATGACTGGGCAGAAAGGTTTCTCATAATTTTCCCTTTATTTTTAATGCACTTCCCTATTTTGAAAGAAGTCAATAATAAACAGGTAGAAATTTAATAACGTCTTCCAGTAAGACTCAGGAACTAAAATATTCCCAGATGAAGGTGAACAGATTCAGGTAACTTGCTATTTAATGTAGAATCAGGGCCAGGCGTGGTGACTCAGGCCTGTAATCTCAGCACTGTGGGAGGCCAAGGCGGGAGGATCCTTTGAGCCCAGGAGTTCAAGGTCAACCTGGGCAAGATGGCAAAACTCGTCTTTACAAAAAATTTACAAATTAGCCGGGTGTGGTGGTGCGTGCCTGTGGTTCCAGCTACTTGGGAGATGGAGGCAGGAGGATTGCCTGAGCCCAGGAATTAGAGGGGGCAGTAAGCTATGATCACGCCACTGTACTCCAGCCTGGGAGACAAAGAGAGATTGCATCTCTAAAGTAAATAAAGAAAGAAAGTAGAATTATTTAGTCTTCTAGTTTCTGGTGAAATTGAAAAGGGTAATGAATTTTGGGACTCAAAGTACTTTGATGCCCAGACAGTAAATAATTAGGCATTTAACAAATTTAGTTTTGTATATTGGATTCTTAGCATACCAGGGACATGATGGTTAATAAATGCTCATTACACTGAATAGAAATGAAAAAAATTATTGAAAATGTATATGAATGTATGTATGTACATAAACATATATATACACATACACAACATAAAGCAATCTCCCCACTTGGACAATAATATAATATGTAACAAAGTTTCAACTACATATGCAGAGAAAATTGGAATGAGTACAAACCCATTTTGCAGTTGTCAATAAAGTACAAATCTTAATCTTTGGGGAGCAGAACAAATAAAAGTGTCTATGGAAATGAAAGTGCTGCCCTATAGCCCAGGGAGAAAAGAGCAAAGAGGAAGGCTTTTTTCCTCCTTTATCCAATCACGGCTGACCCCAGGGTAGAGCTGTGAAAAGAGAGAAAGTAAAGAAACAAGGCAATCTAGATTACCAGTCTATGCCTTGTGAATAATTCATTAAGAATCATCCTTAATAGAGTAGGGGGAGAAGGCAAGACATTTCCCTCTGGCTTCCTGTGCTACTCTCTGTGAAAGCAGCATCCGGCACACGGGATGGTAGAGATGGCCTAGGGGCAGCGGTGAGACTCGATGAGCAGGGTTAAAGAAGCAAGTAGGTTAATGCAGGTAGCCTAAGGCGGACATGGGAGTGAGGGCAGGCCTTGCTGGGCCAGGCTTCTGAGAAGGATGAATGCTAGCACAAGGGGCACATTTTCTGCAAGGATTAGGCTGAGTCAGAGCTTTGGGTGAGAACTTTCCTATTTGATCCCAGCCAGCTTCCTGCTGGGGTGCAAAGTATCAGCTGCGAAAACACGTTCATGTGTATTTTCTTGTTAATAGCAATCTTTAATTCAAAAGATCGAAAGTAAATCTATTTTGGCTGCAGGACGCCAACATAGATTAGGATATAAGTCGAGGCTTGTATGTTAATATGCCTTCTTCAATGCACGTTCAATGTAATAAGATAACATTGTTCCGTTCAGGTGCTGAATACATCCTTGTGCTGTGCTGTGCTGTTTGAGGGCGTCACCAAATTCTGTTTTCCTATTTCCCAGTAAGCCATGTAAGGCAAGTGATAATATCCTCATGTTGCAGATGAGAGATCAGGGCACAGAGAGTTTAAGCAACGAATCCAAGTTCCCTGAGCAAGTGCACCCTGGAAAATAAGCAGAGCCCAAGTCCCCAAATCCCTTTATTATCCCTACAGCGATGCATCTAATAGCCCATTTTAATCCAGCATTCAAACCATTTTTAACATTATGTACAGCTTTTCCTTTAATTGAGTAGGCTGTATAATAACCAAGCCTTTAGGAAAATACATATTTAGCACTATAAACATTTAAAAAATAAACCTTAACTATTCAACAATCTTTTCACCTATCGACATCTGGTGCTGAAAATTTCTACTGTGCTGAAACAGTTTATGATATTACTAACAATTACTGCTGGGTATCAAGCCACATAAATATTTAATGATACCATTAATTTCTGAAAGGAAAAAAGAGAATTTTCACATTAGGTTTAAATGAATATGGAATTTATTTCCCCATATTTTGCACTGATATTTAATTTGAAGTTCTTGAATTAAGGCCTCATGTCTGTGATTGATGAGAATTTGTTATGGCTCTTTAGGCCTCTCTGTTCACCTTTAAATATGGGCTTCCTTCCCCCTCGTGCAAGACATAAAAATGGGAATGTCCAACTCTATCAGACCAGCACCTGCTGACCATCCGTCTGTTGGACTTCTTAATGTCCTCCCTCCTGCTTGTTTCTTGGATGCCTGAGAGATTTCGCTTTACATTTGCTAAGACTGGTTCATTAAAATACTAATTTTAAACTGTAATTATCTGTTGGTTCATATCGGTGGTTGAACCACAGTGGCGCTGGTATCTTCTAACTGCAGGAGAATTTCACATCTGTTCTCATCCCCTGGAGTCTTGAGCAAGACGTGGTGCTGGAAAGGAGGCAGTTTGAAAGAGATGTAGAGAACGGCGTTTTAAGAAAAGCGACAAAGGCAGGCAGGAAGAATTATAAATATAGTAAATAGTCTCAATTGTAAAACTATTCATGATAATGCCTTCTGGGGAAAAAAGCAAAAGCAATCAAATAGGAAGCATGCCAGGTAACAGTGCTGTTGTCAGGTTGGGAGGATCTTAACTGTGCAGTAGCTCATGTAATTCTAGGAGCGTTTGCAATCTGCTGGCCCAAGTGGGTGAGAAGTGGGGTGGGGTGGGTTATACCTTGTTTTACGATAAAGGTCAAGAATATCTTTAGCCTGGTGTGGTATCAGCCAGCCTAGGGAATGCCCATTGGTTGGCAGAACTGAATGCAATTATCTGATGTAAGCCATAAATAAGTGAGAAGAAAATCAAAGAGCAAACAGAAAAACAGAGCGGGTTTTAGAAAAGAAATAGGAATACAAAGATGGATAGGAAGGAAGAAGAAAGCAAGGGGGAGAACACACACACCCTGGGGAAGAGCAGCCATATTTTTTGAGCACCAACTACACACAAGGTACTGTAGAAGGAAGGATAAAAAGAAGGGCTGTTCACTGAAGGTTTATTGTATGCTTGGTGATTTGCTTCTTTGGGTCAGGTGGGTATCATCTGCAGCATGCAGATGAGGAGATTGCGGCTTGGAGGGATCAGATTCTGACTTTGAGACCCTGGTTGTCTAATTACTTACTCTATGTCTTTTTCATTATATGATGTTGCTTTTTAATATTTCAGGGAGACGCAGAAATGAATAAGACACATATCTTTCCTTTAAAGAGCTCAAGGTCTTAGTAGAAATCATAAAGCAGTGTCATCCATATGTTACAGAAACTTGCCTCATTCATCTGGGGCTCTGGCCTGCATACGAATCTCCGCTTTGGTAGGTGGGGAGACTCTAGATAACATTTTATTTCCAGGTGAACACCACCCACACAGGCAGTTGGCTTTCACAAGGATCAGGCCCTGCCACTGCCTATCATAGGAGAGGTCGGTTACTCCGGTTTAAGGCAAAGCTAGTGTGGAGGAATATCAGGAGAATTCTCTGCAACACAGAGGCCACTTTATCATTTTCCAGAGACTGTTTCTTTTTATTTCCTTCCCCTTCCTTTATTTCATTTTTTCCTCATTTTCTTCTTCCTTTCTCTTTCCTTCTTTCTTTCTTACAGGGTCTCTCTCTGTCTCCCAGGCTGGAGTACAGTGGCACAATGATAGCTCAGTGTAATCTCAAACTCCTGGGTGCAAATGTTCCTCCTGCCTCAGCCTTCTGAGGAGCTGAATCTACAGGCACACGCCACCATCCCTAGCTAAATATTTAAGATTTTTTGTAGAGACAGGAAGTCTTGCTATTTTGCCCAGGCTAGTCTTGAACTCTTGGCCCAAGTGATCCTCTCACCTTGGCTTCCCAAAGTGCTGGGATTTCAGGCATGAGCAAAAGCATCTGGCCTGTTTCTTTTTCTGTTAGTGTATTCCATACTTAGGTCCTGACTTGAATAAAACTATAAATTCGTCCCATAGCCTCTTCTCACCTCATGGCTTCCACCCCTACCCAACCACTATCAGAAGAAACTACAAAAGATTCAAAATTTTTCTTGAGTTACCTTCCCACCCTCCCAACCCCCACAACAATAAGCTGCATAAATTAACTTGAAGAGAAAAAATGATAGAAATAGAGTGACAAATGAAGCCAGAGGGATGACTATTTCTTTGACAGAGAGTGTTCAATGCTTCAAATACAGTACAAAATGTTGCTGCCTCCGTCTACATTGGATGTGAGAACTAAATTGCCAGGTGCTAAGAATAACAACAACAACAACAACAACAACAACAACAAGTGAAAGATTTTTAAATCTTTGAGCAGCCAAATAAGCTTTAACAGTGGCCAAAGCAAAGAGAAGATAGGGAAGTTTAGGAAGAAGGAAGGGAAAAAGAACTTCTCTATTCTGAGTGTAGAAGGAGGTAAAGCAAATGAATGCTAAATCAAACTTAATGAGAACTAAATCAAAGGATGTTCTATTGACAAATTAATTTGGAAATCATTTAAGAAAAATTGTGCTTTAGCTTTTATTTATGTCTGCTGGAGTGCTTTAGCTTTTATTTATGTTCTCTCCCCTGTATTAAATAGCAAGTATTTAACCCAGGAACTTAAAGTCCATTTTTCTTTTATATCGTCAGGACCCAGTGACTGAACTGTTAGTAATTTAGCTAATTGAGTAAAACCTAATGCTTCGAGTGTTGATGCAGGGAAATAAAAATTCAAGATTTCCTGTAGATATGGGATGCATAATATTTAATGCTTCAGAGATCATCAGTAAAAGAAAATATTAAAGCCATACATACCCTCTGAGAGTCTAACTAATGAACGTCTCCCAGCTGTTGTTGAAAAATCAGCAGCAGCATCAGTACCAATTTCAAGACAAAGCACAGCTGACAGATGTTTGAAGGGATAAATCAGGCTGTACAAGGATTAAAATAATAAGTCCCCAGGGCCTTCTAAAGGCAGAGGTGCCACAGTAAACTGTTTCCAGCCACTTGAGTACAAGTGAAATATGCATCCTGGGGGTCATTATCCAGCAACCCAGTAGGCATCGGAGAGGTTCGCATATTACTAAAACCTAGCACAGGTTCTAACCACACTGAGCTTTAAGTAAGGACAGCTTTTACTGTTACTTCTTTGTTTTAAGGGAGTCTCAAGGATTCTAATTCAGTTACAGTGTTTGGGACATAATGTGACTAAATGTGAACTTGGCCAATAAAATGAAACATAACAACAGTGATTATGCATGTACATGTTAACCTATGCTTAGCATGTAATACAGTTATTACTAAAATGTATGATAAATAACCTCCTAACTGAGAAACATGCACTTACTGAGAACCCATCATGTGTCTACTCCTGTTTATCCTTTAGCAAGGCAGGTTAGGCGGGATCTTATTTAAAACATAAGAGGTTAGTCCTCTTTCCAAACTTAGGCAACCTCTGACATTCACAGGCTTTTCCTGCGCCAGCAGCCTGGACATGACTTTATTACATCACTTGCTAAATTACATTGTAATGATTTGAACGTATGTGAATTGCATTCCCTTGCCCATACCTGAATGTGAACCTATTGAGGGCAAAACCTAGATCAGAGTCAGCTTTTGTCTCACAGACCCTTGACAATGCCTGGGATACAGGATATTTGATAAAGGTCTAGCCTTTTCCTATGTGCTTTGGGAGCACCCGAACTATATGTCAATGTTCCTGACTAAAATGTGTCCTCAGGCTATTAAAGTATAAAATACAAGTAGATATACCGTCTTGAAACAAGTTCTGTGGAAGGTAATGACTGACAGATATAACCCAGGCTCTGTAAGCCAGGGGCTGGTCACTCCAGCTTTGTGTTAGAATCACTGCCCCTTAAAGAAGTACAGTCTACAAACTATCAGCAGTTCAAGATAGATACTTCTGTGTTTGGAAACTTTTATGGCAAGTTGATATTAGAACATTATTTAATCATTTGATTGTGCATGTTATAAAAGCATCAGATTGGCACCTAAACAACAGCTGGTTATTTATACAGATAGTTTGAGAAACACAGTCCTAGAAAGCTTATGCCATCTCAGACCAATTAAATCAGAAGGAGGGGAACTGGGAGCCTGCACATCTTCAAGGTATTTAGCTCCTTTAGAAGATTCTACTGTAGTGATATTTTAAGGGTTTCTTTTCTGTTGCTTTTAGAGACAGGGTCTTGCTCTCTCAGCAAGTCTGCAGTGCAGTGGCACAATCATGTCTTGATTGTACAGCCTGAACTCCTCGGCTCAAGTGATCCTCTCACCTTAGCCTCTTAGGTAGCTGGGACTACATGTGTGCACCACCACGCCCAGCTAATTTTTTTTTTTTTTTGAGATGGAGTTTCATTCTTGTCACTCAGGCTGGAGTGCAATGGCACAATCTTGGCTCACTGCAACCTCTGCCTCCTGGGTTCAAGCGATTCTCCTGCCTCAACTTCCCAAGTGGCTGAGATTACAGGTGTCTGCCACTATGCCTGGCTAATTTTTGAATGTTTTTAGTAGAGACAGGGTTTCACCATGTTGGCCAGGCTGGTCTCAAACTCCTGACCTCAGGTGATCTGCCTGCCTCGGCCTCCCAAAGTGTTGGGATAACAGGCGTGAGCCACCACACTTGGTCTTTTAAAAAAATTTTTTTGTAGAGATGGAGTCTCAATACGTTGCTCAGGCTGGTCTCCAACTCCTGGCCTCAAGCAATCTTCCCATCATGGCCTCTCAAAGTGTTGAGATTACAGGCATCAGCCACCATGCCTGGCCAATAATATTATTAAAAATAAACATTAAGATCCTTTTTTTCCTTCTTGATTTGAGATATGGAATTCTCATATTAAATATACGTATATTTTAAGTCATGTCTGAGGCATTTTGAGACAATAAATAATAATTCTTTAAAAAAAGAAAGCTTTTTATAGTAAAGATGAAACAATAACATGTAGTACTATGCTTATTTTGGCAGTCTAAAGACCCAGAGTGTCTTCTGTCTAATCCCTCTTAGTAGATTTTACTCAGTAACTGATTTTGGTGCTGCCATTACAATTTGAGGGAAGTTCCCATTATCTAAATGAATTCCCTGAATTTATTCTACACTATCACTGCCAAGTTGGTCATCCTGCCTGTCTTTGAACGTGGTGTGACAGGGAGCTAACTATCTCCCAAGGGAACCTATTTCATCTTTAAATTCTCTGTTAAAATTCTTGTTTCTACTAAGCTGAAATCTGTCTGCCTAGAACTTTATTTATTCAGTGGTCCTCGTTCTCTCTCTCTTTCTAGAGTCTTACAGAACAAGCTCAGTGATTCTTCCATAAAATCAACATTCATATAGCTGAGGATGTTTGTATTACTGAGTAAGCCCCTCTTCGGACCAAATGCCTCCACTTTTTAATCAAAAACCATTCTTCAATTCTCATAACCATCCTGGTGACTTCACTCTGATTGTGATCCTGTTCCTTCATATTCCCCATAAAAATGTAATACGATCAATGAATTCCAGAAACATTTATTAAATCCTTACAATGTGAGAAGGATGCAAAGTTGAAAACCAGGATTTCTGCTCTATATGTGTTTACAGTTTTATGTATCAGAGTGTTTTAAGGGAAAACAATCTATGCCTGTGGTCTGACCATTACAGAACATACTATGTCTATTAATAAAAAGATAATAAATATTTACTAAGAATTTTCTCTGTGCCTGTTATCTCATTTAGACCTCACAACAACCCTGAGAGGCAGGTATTATTCTACTATCCCTATTTTACAGCTGAGGGAACTGATGCTTAAGGAATTAAGTTGGCAGTGTAAGCAAGAAAGTAGCAGAGCTGCTGTAGTCTATATTAAATGACATGCTCTAGAAAAGTTAAGAAGTTGTTTAAGGATGTTAACCAATTGGCCAGATTAACCAATGTTCTCCATTGGATCTTGCTGATGCCCAAGTATCCCGAATGCACACAGCTGGTGGGCTGTTCTCTAGGATCTATCCAATTATTTTGAATTTTATGTGAGACAGCTGTTTGTCCCCATCCTGTTTATGCCAGTTATAGTTGTCATTTTAATTACGTAACTTAATAAAGTATTTATTAGATAGGCTGATGAATATGAATGAGAAAAAAGTTGTTCTTTGTATGAAAATTAAGGCCAGGTGTGGTGGTTCACGCCTGTAATCCCAGCACTTTTGGAGGCCAAAGCGGGAAGATTGCTTGAAGTCAGGAGTTTGAGAACAGCCTGGGCAACATAGAAAGACTTCATTTTTTTTTTTAAGTAGCCAGGTGTGGTAGTGTGTACCTGAAGTCCCACCTACTCAGGAGGCTGAGGCTGGAAGATGACTTGAGCCCAGGTGGTTGAGGCTATAGTGAGCTATGATTGCACCATTGCATTCCAGCCTGGGTAACACCGTGAGACCCTGTCTTTAAAATAAACTAAAATAAAGAAAAAAAAGTTAAGGTGAATGCTTAGAGAAACTTGTTGCAGATGGGTCTTTTAAAAAATTGCTGTTCAATAAATGAGAGCAAGAAAACTATTAAGAGATAAAAGGAAAAATGTAAAAATTCTAGAAAGATTTAGATTGATTGGAAGATGACCCTAAGTACTTGCCCCGTGACAAAAAAAAAAAGAAAAAAGAAAAAAAAAAGAGCAAGAAGAAGAAGCAACAGCTAGGAATCTTCTTAGATGATTCAATATGGGTGAGTTTTATTTAAATGACAAACTTCAGTCAGGGGATTCATATTCTGAAGGATGATATTCACATATTGTTATAACCAATCACAACACATATCAAACAAATGAGAACAAAGGCCAGCCACAAAATCCAGATATGGCCATACCAATGTGTACTTGATATGCCCTCAAAGGAAAAGGTTTGATCCTACATCAAATAATTTGTGAAAGAATGAACCTTCAGCATTTAAGTTTAAAAGTTTCATGTATGTTGGATATTTTTATGAATCACTTGTGGCCTGATCTGGGGGGGAGAAAAGCTTCTACTACACTGTGAGTTGGAGCTGGGATCTAAAACTGGGTTGTCTGACCCCAAAGAGCATTTGCTTGACATCTGTGTGTACTGCCTCCAAATGCTTTATGCTATCACTTTCCTCTCACTAAATACCACAGTCTATTAATACAGTCTAGGGTTGCATAAGCATTCTGGGAAGCTTATGCACATTTGGAAAGCTTTTGCCATATTGATGACTCACAACTTTAGTTTATTTTCAACTAAAACTTTTCCATACTTGCTAACCATATATCCTTTATCCTCTGGTGGTGGTGTTCTTTTTGTATCCAAGTGCCAGGTCTTAAAATTATCCCTTGTAACTTTCTTCTCTGTGGATTTGGTCCATCATTCTAGCCTGAGATCCTTTTGAATCCTCTCAGCCAACAGGTCCCTCTCTCTCTAAGCCTCATGTCATTAGCTAATTTAATAAGTAAGACTTGTGTCTGCCCTTTTAAAATCTGACCTTGTCAGAAGACTCCCTGGACAGTCAAGCTGATTACTACGGATACTCCCTCCATTTCTCTCTTACTGAAATAATTTGTGATGGCAGTCACAAATCTCACTGTCCCAAGATGCCAGGGCTGTCTCCTCTTATAGAGCCTCATGTGTGGCACTGTGCTTGTCTTGTCCATAACTGCACTTACCCTACTACACAGGGCATTTAATAAATGTGTTTAAATCACAGAATTTCATTGTTTTTCTGGCATGGGACAACAGGAAAGCCTATCTGGAAAAACAACAATAACAACAAGACAGCTGCTACTTTCCTCAGCTGTCACACACGCTGCCCACTTCACAACTATCTCCCCGGCCATGAACTTGAACTTGAGAGAAGAATGAGCATCAATGAATTAAGATGTTTTAGAAAGTATCTGAACATACAATTGAGCTGGCACTATTTTGTACATCAGGATTTTAATATTGCAAAGGACTGTATTGATTGCCTAAATCTAAAAATAATTTCATTAATGGAAGAAGATGTAATGTGATTTAATATGCAAATTAATGCTGCATTCACTGAAAACTATTAAACCAGCTCATTTAGCAATTTGAATGAACATTGCTAATACATTTCCAGAGTTTTCTTTTTCCTCTACAATCATACTGAAAACTCCTGAAAGACAACAAATGTCTTTTAGTTCTGAATACTCTATATAGCAGTCTAGAAATAGGCCAAGCTAATGTGAGGTATAGTGCTTATTATTCTTTGAATGTTGTTCTAAATTAAGGAGACAAGTTGCAGAAAAGTTAACTACTGTGAACTGGAAAACCTCCAATTAAGTAGTTGGATTCCAACCTCTCCTTGACTCACAGGCTGGAGGACATTTATCAAAGCATAGGGACATCGGGACTGAAAACAAGGGCTGATTTAGACAACAAAAGCTCTGATTCACTCTCTCCATGTTGACAAAATATACTCTATACCCACAAACTTAAGCTGTGTCCATGCACACACAAACCAATCTGAAACAAAAACAAGTGAGCATTTAAATTTAGACCAATTATGACAGCAAAAGCTGTGTTCTTTGGCATTCTACCAAACAAAAAGCTTCAGAAACCAGCACTTCAAATACTCCCCTGGTCCACACATGTATTCTAGCAGCAGGGACTGGCAATGGAGCTAATTCCAATCAACGAGGAAGCTATTTAGGTCCCACAAGGCTGACTCTGAGAGTCGCTGGGGGATGCTGGGGTGCTGGCTCCACTCGAGATGGTACAACAGCCCCTTCTATCCTCTCAGGGAAACAGGGGCAGCTGCCCAGGGGAGGCTCACACTGCACTTTCTCTCCCATCCTAAATCCTACAGGAGCCTTCACAGTTTCTCTTTTTATAATTTTATTTTATTTTGGTGAAATAGAGATAACAAAATTTGTCATCTTAACCATTATTAACAGACTTTATTTTTTAGAGCAGTTTTGAGTTCACAGCAAAATTAGCAGCCAAGTACAGAGATTTCCCATATACCCCTGCCCCCCTCCCTACCCACAGCTGCCCCATTACCACCTTTCCCCCCACCAGTGTGGTGCATTTGTTACAATCAATCCTACATTGACACATAACTACACCTAAAGTCCATGTTTATGTTAGGGTTCACTCTTGCTGAATCCTATGGGTTTTGACAAATGTATAATGACATGTACCCACCATTATAGGAGCATACTAAATAGTTTCACTGCCCTAAAAATCCTCTGTGCTTTGCCTATTCATCCCATCCTCTCCCCAACCCCTAATTCTTTTACTGTCTCCCTAGTTTTACCTTGCCCAGAATATCATCTAATTGGAATCAGTAAGTACTATTTTCAGATCAGTGTCTTAGTATTTCACTTAGTATTGTACATTTAAAGTTTTTACATGTCTTTTCATGGTTTAATCATTTCTTTCACCTGTGGAATAACATTCCATTGCCTGGATTTACCACAATTTATTTATCCATTCACCTACTGAAGGATATTTTGGTTGCTTCCTAATTTTAACCTCTTTTGTGTGTACAATTCAGTGGCATTACTTGTATTCACAATATTGTGCAACCATAACAACTGTCTATTTCTCAAACTATTCCATCACTTCAAAAAGGAACTCTGTTAAACATCAAGCAATAACTCCCATTCCTCCCAGCCCCTGGTGACTTACTTCCTGTCTCTATGAATTTACTTATTATTTAATATTTCATGTTAGTGGAGTCATACAATATTTGTCCTTTTGTGTCTCGCTTGTATCACTTAGCATAATGTTTTCAGGTTTGTCCATGCCGTAAATATATCAGAACTCCATTCCTTTTTACGGCTAAATAACATTTAATTGTACGTATGTACCACGTTTTGTTTATTCCTCACCTCTTGATGAATACTTGGGTTGTTCCCACCTTTGGCAATTGTGAATAATGCTGTAATGAAGATTGGTATAAAAGTATTTGCTTGAGTCCCTGTTTTCAATTATTTTGGGTATATATCCAGGAGAGGAATTGCTGAGTTATATGGTAATTCTATGTTTAGCTTTTAGAGAAACCGCCAAACTTTTTTTCAGCAACTCCACTATTTTACATTCCCACCAACAACACACAAGGGTTCCAGTTTGCAGCTTCTCTTAAACCCAAGCAGAGTAGTTAGTTCAAATGAAGGTTATCTTGAAGTTACCTGGCCTATTGATTAGCTGGCATCCTTCCTCCACCCTAGACTCTATGAGATAAATTTTACTATAAGCTATTATAATTTACCACTCTCAGGCCTACAGTTCTCCATTAGTTTCCCTCACTAAGACTTCTGTTTGTATGCTCTGGACCTCATTACTCTCCTAACATAATCTTGATTCACTCGCCGTCTGTTTTCCACCCTGCTGAAGCAGCCCAACACACCTCTGACTCCCTAACTCATCTAAACCACCCATGCCAAACACTTTACCCAAGCTGGCTACCCCGACTTCCTCAGTCTCTCTCCGACCTTCCTTGGGCCACTCAGCATCTGTGCTAATGTCCTCCCTGCTCCTTGGTTCACAGTCATCTTGCTGCCATCTTCCTGGAGCCGGATCCCCACTTAAAATGAGGGGAGATGCTCCTTTTGACTCTCATATTGCAAAATGTTATCGCTGCACCATTCTATTTAAAAATCTCACCCAGAGGAGGAAAGCTCACTAATTAATGGACACTTTAATGGAATTTCCTTCCCATTTCTATCACTTTTTTTTTTTTTTTTTTTTTTTTTTTGGAGATTGAGTCTCGCTCTGTCACCTGGGCTGGAGTGCAATGGCGCCATCTTGGCTCACTGCAACCTCCATCTCCCAGGTTCAAGCGATTCTCCTGCCTCAGCCTCCAGAGTAGCTGGGATTACAGGCACCCACCACCACGCCCGGCTAATTTTTGTATTTTTAGTAGAGACAGGGTTTCACCATGTTAGTCAGGCTGGTCTTGATCTCCTGACCTCAAGCAATCCACCCACCTCAGCCTCCCAAAGTGCTGGGATTACAGGCGTGAGCCACCGCACCCGGCCCCTGTCACTCTTATACCTTCCTTTCATTCATCCATTTGCCTCCATCCTACTTGATGCCTTGGCTATCTCATGACAACAGCTTGCAAACCTGTGTCTGCCTCTAAATTGTACTTGAATTGAATCCATCTTTGGTTGCAGTATCATATACAGTGCAGATTCTTTTACTCAAACCTATCAATTGTTCTTTAGTTCCTACTCAGTGATTCAAAAGGATGATTCTAGCAGTTCAGGCCTCCCACAAAAGCCCAGTCCACCTTTTCCATGATATCTCCTAACAGACATGTCCCCTCCAGCTCCTGACTGCCCATGTTGGGCACATCCCTTTGTGTCTGCCTCATGACATGGCCTTTGTGGTTCTCATTTACACCGTTCTTTGCTTAATGAACTTCTACATTTTGTTTAAGGATAGTGTTTCCATGATCACTCTAGCTAGAAGTAAAATGAACATCCTCTGCTGGTCTGGCACAGTTTGTACCATTTGGCTTATGTTTAGTTTGACCTAAAGAGCAACCAGTTAGCTTGGGGTGTCACTAGAAGAGGGCAGATGGCTGGCTGCCAAGTGGTTTCATAGCACCTTGGGACATTCACCAAGGCCAGTATCTGATCTTCAGTTTAGTAGGCTGAGGCACTTAACTTTGAGCAGCACATCCTGGGCAGAACTGCCTCTCAGGAATAAATACACATCACATCAGCTCATGGAACTGATGTGTGTGTGTGCACGTGCATCGCAGAATGCCACTAAATTAATTAATTTATAGCAACAGCTAGAACCTTCATGGATGGAAGTCTGTGCATTACATGAGTAAAACAGTCTCTCCCCAATGGATAGGCCTGAACCAGAAGCCAATTTAGAATCAGAATTTTTAGTGAGTGTGGAATCAAACCAAACTGCTGGCTTGATGAGTCAAAACAGGAATTTCTCTGTCACAGAGGCTGAACTGCTCATAACCTTAGGCCAAAGATCATTTCCTGTTTCTGGACTTCGGAGTTCTGTCCTCTCTGGGTTGACCACATGTTGACTCAGTTTTACTCAGAATGGCCAACAATACAATCATCACAACATTGCCCCCCACCCTGGGATACTAAGGAGCCTTCAAGTGCAGTTCTGCTTCCCCCAAATTCGGTGGCAGCACAGTATCTTTGGTTTATCCCCTGACCAAATTCAACCACTAAATATGTCTAAGTATACCCGCTTGATTTAACTCCCAGAAGGCAATGCTTCCTTCCCCTCACCCCCTTCCTATGTTCTTGAGAGTTACTTTACTGTTCCACAAAGCATTGGCTATTGTGCCTCTGACCACAAAGTCCACTGCACTATAAACACTTGGGTTCAGCTCTTATCTTCATGTGTGAATTGAAAACTCCATGAAGACTAGACCAAGGCCTTATACGATGGTCTATGCCACACACGGCCTAGCACACAGCAGGTGTTCAGCCAATATTATTAAGAAAAGGAGCAAACAGGGGCTGTATTAGTAAATACTTGTGATAAATTCCTTCCAATTCTTTCTTCTCTCAGGTATATCTAACACTGGTGATGGTCTTCACATGATTTTTAAGTGTTGGTTATTCAAGAAAATCTTCTGAATGAAGAAATAAACTAAATTAATTATCCAAAGCTTCCAGGTCTTCAGTAATTGACTATAGAGAAACAGTCCTTGTTAAGTCCCAAGGGGCCTCCTTCTGGGAGAAGCCTGAATTGAAAGGCCATTCAGGATCTGCTTCCCCACTGCCGATGGTTCTTCTGAGATGGATCTGCGACTGGGCTCCTGCCAGCTGCCCTTTGGATTTGGGTCTGACCTCCCTTGATTCAAGCACTGAGCCTCAGCAGTCACAGGACAGCATGCTGAATTTTCTAGGAGGATTTGTTGTTGACCCAAACGGTCTGAAGAGGGACCTTTGTACGTTGGGAGTGACAGATTATTTGTCCCCCAGCCATCTTTAGAAGCTTCCAAAGGAAGGGAGACAAGATAAAAGCCCAGTGTACTTCGCTCAGAGCTTTGCTGCGTGGTGTTAGGTTATCCAGTGTGCTCAGGATTCATCTCCTGATTTCAGTGAGAGAAATAAAATGAATATAGGAAAGGAAAACATGATATATGTAAAACCCTTTCTAAAGCTGGCTTTAACAGCACTTAAAGTCAACTGTAGAAAACGTTCTCTCTCTCTCTGTGTGTGTGTGTGTGTGTGTGTTTTAATTGCAAATTGGTGTGCAAAATCTCTGTTTGCTCAGGATCTCCAGAGACTGCATCATGATGTGTGTTCTGTGATGAGGCCATGGGACCAGGCAGTAGAACTGAGACAGGACAGCAGGGACAGAGGGGAGCTTCTCCAGCCTTTTGTTTCACACCAAATCACAACGTACTCATCAGGGGAATCCAATGTGTTCCTTATCAAACCTTTCTATTTTCAGCGTAAATTACTGAACAATCCTCCAGATACTGATTTTTATCTGCTTGCTAGATAAATATTAGTTCCTATTGGCACATTCCTATTCAGTGCACCACTCACAAGTTATGTAAACAAAGAAACAAACAAAAAAGCAAAAAAAAAAAAAAATTTCACTACAACTAATAAAACAAAACAGAAAAAATCAGCAAGAAGAGCTTCTTTCTTTTTTCTTATTGTCATAAAAGTGTAGCAGCTTAAATATATGTCCTAATACAATAAATAGCCCATTTGTATGGTTATTATTGGTTATTTCAGTTCTCAAAATTCATACTAGAATAAATTAAATTTATTTTCTAACTCTGCTTCTCTCTTGCTGTAGGTATGTGCGTACATAGGGGCAGAGGGCATGCTAAGCAAAAGAGCAAATAAAATCTCAGCAAAAGATCCCTACAAGTAGTTATATTTTTGTATTTTTGGCTCCCTATTTAAAAAATAGTTATTTGTATTTTCATTAATTCCACAAATATTTATTAAGCTCCTGTCCTATATCCCACTTAATAATGGATATATCTTTTTAAGCTAAATTTCATATCCTGAATATCTCTGAATTACTAGAAATGGGGTAACTTTTCTCATTAATTAGAAGACTTCCAATTTCCACACCTTAGGAAGAACCTTAAAGTCTTTTTGAAGGTTATATTCAATGAGTGACTGCTGGACTCCTCTATCTAACACAGAGACAGGAAGCAGGCAGACTGTGTTCGCTTCCCTACAAATTGGAAATAACACACACTTCTATTACTGGTCTGATAAAAAAAAATCCAAGAAAAAAGGTACTGAAGATCCAAGTCCACCTTCTGGGATAATGGTGTTAATTTCATTGAATTACTTTGCTCCACTATATCCTTATACCAAATTATCTAATTTGTTTCAACGGATTCATGCAAAAGAACACAAGAGCAAAAAGTCCAGTGCCTGAAAGAAATTAGACTATGTACCTAAACAACTTGAATTCATGTCAAATAATATAACATATAATGGCATAATATGTGTATATGTATTTTCCAGAACTGATGAATGACATTAATGTACAGATGATAATTCAGCAAGAATGACTAAAAGAATTTCATGAGTAGACACATTACCGTAAATTTCCTGAACATCAATGGGAAAGTGGAAAAGTAAAACTTAGAAGTGAAATTTGAAGCAAAATATGGGTTAATCATGAGTGATGGATGCATTGGTGTTCTATCAACTCTAGGTACTCTCATCCGAGCATGCTAAAAAGAATTCTATTTCATTGTAGATTCACTACAGTACTTTGTTTTTTTACTTGAATCCCTGGATATTTACTATAATTGACTATAAGCTAATAGCTCTCTTGGCACAATATTTATTATCTATTAAGTGAGTTTAGAGTTTGATTTTTCACTATCAACTCAATATTTAAAAAGCAGAGATTATTTTATACTGGATACACACAACCATTTAGTCCAGTTATTTAGAGTAGAGTTTCTCAACCTTGGCTGCGACTTATAATTATTTGCAGGGAATTTTTTGAGCCCTTCCTCTAGATTTAATTTGTCATAATGTGTGTCCATACATCAGATTTTTAAATAAATGTATTGAATATAACAAACATCACAATAGCAGGGTGAATTATAACAAAGTGAACATAACCCTGCTTATCAGGGTAAATAAACCAGGGTTTGTTTACCAAGTGCTTTCTCCTCTGAATTGGAGGGGAGAACACCTCTGTGTCACTGGTCGGGCATGTGGACAGGTGGGTTTCCCAGGAGGGCACACTGACTAGAAGCAGACAGGAGGCTGGGAATCCTTACAATAGCCAAAGAAGGAGATCCTTATTCTGGCGGTAGAGGGCTTTCCTGTTTCTACTTCTGAACAAAGCTGTTTCCTTTATATTTTCCCTCTAGAGGTCTAGAGTCACCTAAATCTCCATTTCTTTTTCCTCCCAGGTCCAGGATGTTTACTAGAATCCCTTCCCAGTCTCATCAGCCACCTCTTCAACAGAGAACAGGTCTTGAATTTTATACCAAGGGCAGGAACTCTCCATGCCAGCTATATAGTAGCCTCTGTGTCCTGGGGTGGGGTGAGGGCTAGGGAAATAGCTGGACCAGCTATTCTAAAGTTAATTCTTACATATCTTGGCAATTGCCTGATGATCTACTTTTTTCTTTGTCCTTGTTGACTTTGTACTTGGAGTTTCTTTGGAAGCTTCTTTGGGAGTTGAGAAAAACTGCTATTATCTCTGGTGCTTCTGGTTTTAGTTTTTCTTACTCTGATTTCTCTCTCCAAAATTTCCTTACACTTCATAGCATACCGAACTCCATTTTTCTAAATAGCAACATTATGTTGCATTATCTTCATATGGATATATCTTTTTATTATTTCGTGAAACCATGATGTTATGGTCTGCATGTTTATATCCCCCTAAAATGGATGGTAGTAGATGGGGCCTTGGGGAGGAAACTAGGTTTAGATGAGAGCATGAAGGTGGAGTCCCAAGGGTGAAACTAGTGCTCTTATAAAAAGAGAAAGACTAGAGCTCCCTCTCTCTGCAATGCGAGGACTCATTGAGAACACGGCCATCTGCAAAGCAGGAAGAATACTCTCACCATACACTGAATCTGCTGGCACCTTGATCTCGAACTTTCCAATCTCCAGAACTGTGAGCAATAAACATCTGTTGTTTCCAGAACTGTGAGCAATAAATATCTGTTGTTTAAGCCAGTCAGTTTGTGGTATTGTTGTTACAGCAGCCTGAGACGACTAAGATAACAGGTATTCAGTCTTTTTCTAGATACCTATCCCTGTTATCCTGAATAGCCCCTTATGATCGGTTCCACCCAATTGACTGATGTAGCTATTGTTTCTGCTCATAAAGCACAGTGAAAAGCGGCATGACACAGTGGAAAAAATACTGGGTTTAAGGTTTTGAGGTGATGGTTCTAGTTCCCACCCTGGAATAAACTTGTTAAGAAAGTATGATCAAATCACCTCATCTTTCTGGGGCTGCTTCCTCATGTTTAAAATTGAAGGGCAATTGGTTGGTATTTACCAAAATTAATAACACACTTAACTTTTGAGCCTGCAATTCCTCTTTCAAGAATTTATCTTGCAGGTATAACTGCACATGTTTGAAATGACAGATGGATAAGATTATTCACTACAGAATTAAAAGAAAGAATTCTTTGGTGTGATATTTGGAACTCACATGTTTCAAATCAACAGAGAAATAGTGAAATAACAATGATCCATCACACAATGGAGTGCTATGAAGCTGTAAAAAAGAAGGAAGGAGCTTTTTATATACTGATAAGGAATAATACGCAGGATATGTTATTAAACGACCAAAGACAAGGTGAAGAAGAATGTACATAATCATACACCTACCCTATGACCCCGTAGCAACATTCCTATGGCTTTATCCCACATGAAAATCACCTGGAGAACGTTTAACAGTATTGAGGATATGGCATCTCAAGGCAACTGTCTTAGTCCGTTTTGGCTATAACAAAATACCATAAACCAGGTAACTTATAAGCAACAGAAACATCTCACAGTTCTGGAAGCTGGAAAATCCATGATCAAAGTGCCAGCCGATTTGGTATCTAGTAAGTGCCTGTTTTCTGGTTCACAAATGGTGCCTTCTTGCTCTATCCTCACACGGTGGAAAGGGAAAAGCACCTCTCTTGGAAAAAGGTCACTAAACCCTTTTGTGATGGTTCTAATCAACTCCCAAAGCCTCTTCCTCTTAATGCCATCACCATGGGAGTTAGAATTTCAATGTATGAATTTTGGGGAGACAGAAACATCCAGACCACAGCAGCAACCTGTATGCTTCAGAAATATGAACAAAAGATCAAAAGAAATTTGAGGAATCAAATGGATCCCAAATAACCCTAAAAATTCTAAATGTTATCAACAGAAATGTGAGGAATCAAATGGATCAAAAACAACTCTAAAAATTCTAAATATTATCCTTAGAAAGATTAGGAAGGCAATTGTACTGCAAAACAAGTCAAGAAAGAAATTTTTGGAAATTAAAATAAGATTGCTGAAATCAAAGTCATTAGACCTCTCAAACATTATAATAGAGTTGAAAATCAAGTTATTGATCTAGAAGCTCAAGCAAAGAAATTTCCAACAACCAAAACCAAAAACGCCATAAGAAATAAAAGAGAAAGTAAAACCATAAAAAATGGGTTCAGGAAGTTAAATAGCTGACTAAAAAAAGTTCTAAGAGATGAGAACAGATAGGAAAGAGGATGGAGGAGAGAATAATAATAATAAATAATGAAATGAAAATATCCTAGGTTTAAGAAAAATTAGATCATTCATATTGAAGTCCTCACCAAGGCTAAGTGAGTTTGATGGGGAAAAGACACATACTTAAACTTTACATACTGTTGAAATTAGTGAAAAGACAATTTAAAAAATTTCTAATGAGAGAGAAAAAAATGGGGCCACCTATAAAGGAAGGAGAATTAACAACAGATTTTCCTTCAGCAACAGTGGACACTAAAACTCAAAGAAGCAAAGATTGTCAAACAAACAAAACCCTCTCTGGGATAATGACTATGAGTTTAGAATTCCATATTGAAACCACAATTTTTATGTAATATTTTCAATCATACAAGTTTCAGAAAGCTTGTTGCCCTCACAAGCTCTCCAAAAACATTACTCAAAAAGGCTCTCCAGCAGAACAACTGAGAAAGAAATATATTATATGAGTCAGAAAGGTAGCAGCTGAATATGACTTGAAAAGGGAGAAAACTAAAAGGAAATGAAAAGAGAAGCCACTGGACCTTGATGCCTGGGGCATTATCCTATGAGTGGCTAAAGGTAAGTGTCTTAACGATATATTTAATTCTCTATAAATCCAATAGCATAACTTGGTTCTGTAGTAAATATTTATAAGAGCATAATCCCATTAATGCCTTTTAAAGTTGGTTCAAAAGCTTTGAATTAACCTATAGACTACACACGGAATACATAATCATAGCCCCAGAACAGCAGATAAAGGGAAGTACAGGAGACGGGAGACACAGTCTCACTAGAGTGTAGAATTTCTAAATCTAGAAGTCAATAGCTACTCGCTAAAGTTGGGGGGTGGGGGAGGAAGAGGAAAATGTAATTTAAATTGTAATGATAACCCTAGAAAAACTACAACACAAAAACACTTTTTTATGTTTATTCCTGGGGAGAGAATTAGAGATACAGTAAGAAAGACAGCTTTTCATTTTTGATTAACAAGCTCCTTTATTAATAAAAGATTACTTAAATAACTCAAAGTAGAGCTATATAATGGAATACTGAGTGGTCTTTGGAAAGAATGAGATATGTCTATATATATTTTTGTGGAAGATTATCCACAATTATATATACTTAAGGTAAAAAAAAAAATTTGCAAAATAGAGTATCATCCCTATAAAGGTAAGAAAATTCTTTATATGTCTGTGTGCATGTATATAAGTAAATGCATTTAAAAATATCCGAAAGGAGAAGCTACAGGTTGAGGGTACAGGGGAAGAAAGGAGTCTTTCGGAATTTACTTTTTAAGCTTCTGAATTGTTTTACTGTTTGTAATAAGTAAATATAATACATAATATGTAAATACTACTTTTAAATAACTTTCATACTTTTTAATTACAAAGGTAATTTTCTTAAAAAGTAAGAAAAGCAAGTATATGAATGTATAGTGTTACTTTCTTCATTTAAAACTTTAAATGGGCAGGGAGCTATGGCTCATGCCTGTAATCCCAGCACTTTGGGAGGCCGAAGTGGGAAGATCGCTTGAGCCCAGGAGTTCGAGACTAGTCTGGAGACTGGGTAACATGGCAAGACCTCACCCCTTCAAAAACCACAAAACTTTGAATGTTTAAATATATTATTAAAATTAGTCTTTATTTTTTCATAGCCATATAATGCCAGTATTATTTATTAAACTATTTCCCATGGAATGGAAACACTCTCATTTTCATATTGTAACATCCCACATGTACTTATATATGTTTCTTGGTTTGATTCTATCCCACTGCTCTATTTACTTTTTCTTGTGCAAATAGCTTTTTATAAAAAAATTATTACATTAACTTTAAAGCGAATTTCAACATATGGTACTACATGTACCACCTCATTATTCTTTTTCCCTCATACATTCTTGGGAATTCTTGCATTTATTTTTCCATATGAACTTTCAAATCATTCAATCCAGTATAAAAAACAAATCTATTGAAATGTTCTGGGATTAGATGAAACATGCAGTTTTAAGGTAAAAAAAAAAATTAAAAAAACAAACAAACAGAGGCTATATGGTTAGATCAGCAGAGGTCAATCGCCACCACTGGAAGGACAATGCAAAGTAGGTCTCGTACTGATGGTATGAAGAACAAAAGCAATGACTGGGAGAGTCTTGTCCTCTTACATACAATCCTCAGTAACAAAAAACAAGTATGCTTGTAAACTTTCTCACAGGCCATGACGAAACATGAGTATTTACAGACAGCAGTGTTCACTGACCAGGGTCATTATAAACTGAACAAACTTCGGTGAAGAGCAGGCATTTCTTCGGCTGCTCTGAAGGGGTGGTAAGAGGCAAGGCCACGTAGTCAAGAGTGAGGGCTGACTGCCCCAGGACTGTTGGTGTGAAGACGTAATTGACAGTCATAAATTAAATCTATTTATGTCACTGCAAAATGGATGACCAGGTCACTGAGGCACTGCAGCTACAAAGAGAGAGAAAAGGCTCTGACAGTGAGGAGCGTGCAGCTCTTTGGAGGAACTGTAATCCTAGGTGCAGAGGAGCCACGGCAGCACAGGGGGCTGGCTCCACACGCACTGGCGCTGTGGCAAGAAAATACGGTTCAGATCCCTGTTCTCCCATTTTCTAGTTATAGGATCTTGGGGTCTCTGAGCTTCAGTTCCTTTATCTGTAAAACACAGATAAATGCTTCTGAGTAGAGCTGTTGTGAACATTAAACCAGATACAAAGCCCCTTGGACAAATCCTGACACACTGGAGTCTCTCAAGAGATGCTAGATATTAATGATAATCCAAAATGCAAAACAGATGGAAACAGGGCAGAGAAGGTAGTATTTAAGAGTGCCTGAAGTAGAATAAAGTGTGTAAATGTGAAACTGAAGGACGCATGCAGGGCATTATTAAATACTTTTGTATTGTGAAATTAAAAGTTGCCAGAGGGGCTGAGTGTGGTGGCTCAGGCCTGTAATCCCAGCACTTTGGGAGGCCAAGGTGGGTGGATCACAAGGTCAGGAGTTCGAGACCATCCTGACCAAAATGGTGAAACCCCTGTCTCTACTAAAAATGCAAAAATTAGCCGGATGTGGTGGCCTGCACCTGTAATCCTAGCTACTTAGGAAGCTGAGGCAGGAGAATCGCTTGAACCCGGGAGGTGGAGGTTGCAGTGAGCCGAGATTGCACCACTGCACTCCAAGCTGGAGACAGAGCAAGACTCCGTCTGAAAAAAAAAAAAAATTGCCAGAGGTGGGGAAAGCTGAGCCAGCCAGAAGACTGAGAGGAACACAGGAATTCAATTGGAAAGAGTCTATATGCTAGGTCATGAAATCATGATTTTATATTATAGAAGTTTGTTATTTTTTAATGGAGCAAAATAATAAGATTCATGTTTTATAAAGACCCTCCTGACAACAATATGGAGGATGTACTGGAGGAATTTGGAGGTAGGGCTGTGTGGTAAAACTGTAGGCAGGAGGATCATTTTATTTTATTTTTTAAGTCACAATGGAAGAGATATGATGTATGTAGGGAAAAAAACTAATTTAGAAAAAGACTATGTTTAATAGCTACAGAAGAGACACAAACTATGGGAGTTAAAGAATCGCCCTTGCTAGGCTCAGCCTCGCTTTCTTACCTTTCTTCTCTCTCTTGGCAAACCTAAAACTGATAAAGCTTTAAAATTCCCCAGGCTGAGTAACCTTGTTAACAAGTGGGATAATGCCTGTAAGTTTGCAGGATTTAGATGCAGCAGGTAGATATGAAAGTGTAGTGTGCTTTGAGTATTCTGTCTTTATTGAATTTGCAGACCTACAATAGCAATGGCGGGAGCATGGCTATTTTTGCTTCAAAGTCAGTTGCTTGATTCAGTAGAAAGAGCACAGGCTACAGACAGTCAGACTGGGAGTTGAATGCTAGCTGCTCCACTTATGCTATAAGTAGGTAAATTAATTTCTCTCAGAAAGTCAGTCTCATCTGTTAGTGTCTCTCTCATGAAATTCACTAGTAGAAGTAGACAGAACAACAATAAACAAATACATATTAAAGAATGCTACTGATGGTAAAGAGCAAAGTGAGCAAGAGGATAGAAACTAACTGAGAACTGCTTTTTATTTAAGGTAGTCAAGAAAGGAATCCGTGAGAAGGTCATATTTAAACACACACTTGCAGAAAGTGAGAAAATAAGCTTTGAACACATTTTGGAAAAAGAGAATTCCATGCCTAGAAAACAGCAAATGCAAATGCCCTACAGCAGAAGAAAGCTGGGCTTGGGGGAAGGAAAATCAGGGAAGTATGTGTGGTTGGAGCGGAGCCTGGGCAGGGCAGCGTGAAGACTCACCCAGTAAGCATGGGCAAGCGTCCAGGCCAGGATCTTCTCTAACTGACCAGAGCAACAGGAAGCTGTCCTGGGCAGAAGAGAGGCACCATCTAACTGGCTTGAAGATCCCTAAGACTGCAGTGTTGAGTGCAGACTGTAGGGGGCAGTGGGAGGAGAGATCTTCCAATAGTTAAGGAATTCCTGCAATGATTCCAGTTGAACAACGAAGAAGGCCCAGTCTAGGCTAGTAGGTGGAAGAGCTGTTCAGTGGTTATATTCTAGATAACGTTTAGAAGGTGGTGCTGATAGCACGTGCCGATGGATTGCCAAGGTGTGATCTTTGCTCAAGAGATTTTGGCTGGTCTTGTAAGAATAAAACAAAGTAAATAAAGTGCCTACAATTACTCAAAAACATCAGTTCTTTCCGCCTTCCTTTGAGGTTCTTTGGCCTCTGTAGCTCAGGCCTCTGCAAGTGCTCAACATATGCAGAATCTGGTCAAGAGTGGCACTGGGTGATTTTTCAGCCATTGCCTATTGCCTGCTGTGTCCTTGTCTACTTGTTTTCTGGGTGAACAAAAACAAAAAGGTTAAGTACCACATTATTTTATATCTATTGCCAGGGCAAGCAAAGGCAAAAACTGCTTGAGACAAGATATTTTCTTTCCCACGACAAGACTGAGGAGATTTACTGTAGGGTTTCACATTAAAGCAAAGCTAAGCAACACAAACAGACAAGCAAGCAAGCAAGCAGACAAACAAACCGGGTGCATTTCTCAAAGCTCAAAGCCCTCATCCAAGGAACTTTAATGAAGCCTTGAAAAGCAAACAGTAGTGGCAGAGGATTTAGTTCCAGGAAGGGGAAATTTTAAAAAAATTCATTGAAGATTATACATACTGGAATATGAATGAAAAATCATGGTTGAGTGTATTTAGCAGAATACTTGGCATTTGAGGGGAAAAAATCAGCCCATTTGGCTCAAACCTATCCCTGAAATCTAGTTCTCAATGATTACGCCATGAGGACACTCTTCTCTGAGTGAAGTTTTTATGTTAAGCCAACTGTGAGGGGAGCAGTCTTGGTTCTTCCTAATGCCCTGCTTTCCCAAGTTCTATCTCCGTGTGGAACCCTGGCCCTAGTCTTTTCTAGGGTGGGCGTCTCACAGGCCCCCTGGCTTTACTTCATAAAAGGAAACTGACATGTATTGGGCCTCACCTCCTGCCAGGACCCTGGTACTCAATGGAATTGTCACAGTACCATTGCAGGTGAAGTATCATTATTTCCGCTTCTCAGAGGTGGTGCTGGAGAGAAGCTCAGCCACTCGCCCACATCTCACAGCTGTTACTTCATGACAGCAGGGTGCAGCTGAGCTGCCACGGATTCCAGGCTTTTTGGCCTCCCCTAGCCTTCCTCCCAGCACATTTTCCATTGCTGACTGGTATTTGACACTGACTTCCCCCGGATTATTTCACCATTGCTCCTAAACCATTCGGGTCATAATTTCTTTTTTTTTTTTTAACTTTTAAGTTCAGAGGTACATGTGCAGGTTTGTTACATAGATACATTTGTGTCATGGGGATTTACTGTACAGATTATCTCATCACCCAGGTATTAAGCCTAGCATCCATTAGTTATTTTTCCTGATCCTCTTCCTCCTCCTACCCTCCACTTTCTGAAAGGCCTCAGTGTGTGTTGTTCCCCTCTATGTGTCCATGTGTTCTCATCATTTAGTTCCCACTTATAAGTGAAAGCATGTGGTATTTGGTTTTCTGTTCCTGTGTTAGTTCCAGCTCCATCCATGTCCCTGCAAAGGCATGTCATGGTTTCTCAATACTTTTATCAGGAACAGTTGTAGGCAGAACATTCTATCAACTTTAGGGAATGTTGCACCCATTTAGCATGACTCTGTTTTCTGCCAATCAGTATCATGTCTTCAGAGACTGCAGGATGTGATGAGGCTATGGGAAGTAATGAACTCAGGTCTGATCACCAAACCACTGCTGTCAAATGGGGTGATTGTATGTGTGTGTGTGCATGCTTGTGTGCTTACAAACAATGCAAATAGCCTAATCCCTTTGTGGGGCAGAGCTCAGCAGGTCATTGTTCACTGCTGGATGCCTGTTCTTTTCATCCTAACCATTTTTCCACTGGAACTATTTATTATTTCTTCCTTTAAGAAAAGAATAGCCTCACAGGGTGTTGACGACACTGAGTAGCTCATAACATATGACTGCTTCAGTGCAAAGGAGATGTGGCGAAACAGTGAAACTCTACTCCTCATAATTGTGCATATATGTGTGTGTTTTCTTGTCCAAATGTGTCTGTTAGTAGCTCAAGAAGATAAATATTATTAATCAATTAGTTAATTAAACAAACAGCAACAGAGTGCTTATTCTGCAACATGCTTTATGCTCCATGCTCTCTTTGAAACTAGGCACTCATACACAATAAATACCATTATGCACAGTTGAAAATCAGTCTGTGAGTGGAAGAGGCTATGCCAATGGTGACATTTGCTGTGTGCTCTGATTGCTACTGAGCTCTCCCTTATTCTGGTGCTCCACAATTATGGACAACTCAGTATTTTCTGCATTAACAAATGGGAACAGTGAGAAAGATAAACCAATACATAGCACGATTAAAACAAATCTATATTTGCTTTTAAATGTAGTCTCAAATATAAACAAAGGTTGTTTACTTCATAGAAGAGTTAGGAGGACAGTTAGTTATTGGAATACTTTATCCTACTACTTTAATCCTCTGTGAGTTTTAAAATGTGCAGTTATTGAAGTAATTCATTACAAATATTTACAAAGTGGTTGATGTTTAACTTTTTCAGCTGATGCTTTATGTTAAATGGACACTGAGCTTGCATTCCAAAATAGATAAGACAAACTCATACATTTATCTACCCTCTGAACCCAGATCTTCCCTTACATTGCATTTTACTCAGATCTATACCAATCTGTAATAGATGTGAGCTTCTTGGGGAAGGATTGAGAAAGGAGGTGAATCCATAAAGTTAGGATTTCTCACATGAGTGTCAGATTCGATAAATAATTTTTGGCTTAAAGGCAAGTCATTCATTAACAGAAGCTAAAATCATGGTTTCATGAACGAAACCATTTTCTTCAGAGTTTTAATTCAAGGTTGGGACAAAAAGATGTTGTAGACTTATGTTACATAATATTTGGCATTGTAGATGCACTGATTTTTATTCTTAAGTTTATCCCATATTCATCCCACCAAACTGTTTATATAATTGTTCTTTGTATTTCAAAATTATCTTCTGACGGTGAATTATGTTTTCCAGCTTCAGTGATCAGTGGCTTTCTCTGACAGTCTCCCTGTGCTTATTTTCCCCTGCATAAAAAAATCCATTTACTGTACGTAAAGAATTTTCAAATGCACAGGTAAGAAGTATTATCATTGTTCCAGTAATGTCATTCACATTATCTCCATTTATATTCTTGTTTCAGGATGTAAGAATTTGTCTCTGTGCTGCAATTCCTTGACTATATCTGGATATTCTAGGTTTTTGCATACTGACTTTTTCTCTTCAGCATTCATAACACCTCCCAAAGTGTGGCCAACTTAGAAGCTTTTTGTTTCATTTTGTTTTTGTTTTGAGATGGAGTCCTGCTTTGTTGCCCAGGCTGGAGTGCAGTGGCATAGTCTTAGCTCACTGCAACCTCCACCTCCTAGGTTCAAGCAATTCGCCTGCCTCGGCCTCCTGAGTAGCTGGGATTACATGCGCCTGCCACCATGCCCAACTAATTTTTTCATATTTTTAGTAGAGATGGGATTTCACCACGTTGGCCAGGCTGGTCTTGAACTCCTGACCTGAAGTGATCTGCCTGCCTCAGCCTCCCAAAGTGCTGGGATTACAGGCGTGAGCCACCAGGTCGGCCTGCCAACTTAGAGTTTAATTAATATAATGTTGATTTATTTCCTCTTAGATTGTTAACCAAGATACAGAAATTGTGTTACTATACTTTCCTTAGGATTTCTAGAAATTAAAAATATTCAGTCTATAGTGAACTAAATTGCTTAATTTGCATCTTTTTGGAAAAAAGTAAAAAAAGAAACACACACACACACACACACACACCCTCCAACATAGCACCAAAGGCCAAATTTTATCAGTTGAGTCAATGAGATGTGTGTGTGTTTTTTTAAATAGGCTTTATTTTATAGAGCAGTTTTGAGTTTACAGCAAAATTGAGCAGCAAGCACAGAGGTTTCTCCCACACATGCACAGCCTCCCCCATTGTCAGCATCCTGCACCTCAGTGGTACATTTGTTACAGGAGTTGACCCTACATTGACACATCATTATCACCTGAAGTTCACAGCACTTATTAGAGTGAACATTAGGGTTTACTTCTGGTATTGTACATTCTATGGGTTTGGACAAATGTGTAGTAACATGTATCCACCATTATAGTATCATACAGAATAGTTTGACTGCCTTAAAAATCCTCTGTCCTCTCTCTATTCATCCCTCCCTCCCTGCTCACCCCAGGCAGCCACTGATCTTCTCACATGCATTTTCTAGATGCCATATAGTTGGAATCATATAGTAGAATGTAACATTTTCAGATTGGCTCTTTCACTTAGTAATATGCATTTAAGTTTCTTCCAAGTCTTTTCATAACTTGATGGTTCATTTTTTTAAAGTACTGAATAATATTCCATTGTCTGGATGTACCACAGTTTATTTATCCACTCACCCACCAAAGGACATCTTGATTGCTTCTGAGTTTGGGCAATTATGGATAAAGCTGAATCCATGCTCAGGCTTTTGTGTGCACATAAGTTTTCAACTTATCTGGATAAATATGACGGAGCATGGTTGCCAGACTGCCTTCAAAGTGGCTAAACCATTTTGCATTCCCCCAGCAACGAATGAAAATTCCTATTGTTCAACATCCTTGCCAGGATTTAGTGTCAGCATTTTGGATTATGGCCATTCTAATAGGTGTGTAGTGGTATCTCACTGTTTTTTTTGTTTGTTTGTTTGTTTTTTGCAATTTCCTAATGACATATGGTATGGAGCATCTTTTCATATACTTATTTACCATCTGCATATCTTCTTTGGTGAGGTGTCTGTTAAGGTCTTTGACTCACATTAAAATCTGGTTGTTTTCCTATTGTTGGATTTTATAAATTCTTTGTATATTCTGGATAATAGTCCTTTATCGGTGCGGGGGGCGGTGAGGTGGGGGGGTTCTTTTGCAAACATTTTCTCCCAGTCTGTGGCTTGTCTTCTCCTTTTCTTGACACTGTGTTTTACAAAGCATTTTTAATTTTAATAAAATCCAGCTTAACGAGACATGTTTTCATATTATTTGACCAAAATAAATATGGGCCCACTTTATTAACTCTTATTTTCCTGAGTGTGTGTACCTTGCCAATCTTTCAGAAGACAAAGGCAGACATTACTCCATGAATGAAAATATAAAGTAGTTGGAGGCTTGAGGTTCTAGTGTCAGGCTGCCAGGGTACCAATCCTGGCTCCGGTATTTCCTAGGTATGTGACCTTGGGTAAGTTTCATAATGTCTCTGCTATGGACTACACTGTGTTCCCTCCAAATTCATATATTGAAGCCCTTGCCTTCAATGTGACTGTGTTTGAAGACAGAGCCCTTAAGGAAATAATTAAGAGGTTAAATGAGGTCTTAAGAGAAGAAGACACCAGAGTGCGCGCGCGCTCTCTCTCTCTCTCTCTCTCTGTCTCTCTCTTTGAGCATGCAGAGGATCATATGAAGACACAGGGAGAAGATGGCCACTTGTGAGCCAAAGAAAGAGGCTTCACTAGAAATCAACCCTACCAGGACTCTGATTCTGGACTTTCAGCATCCAGAACTGTGAGAAAATACATTTTTGTTTGTTTAAGCCACTTAATATGTGGCTTTTCTTATGGCAGCCCTAGAAGACTAATATAATTTCTAAAACTGAGTTTTCCATCTTCCATGTATAACAATAACATGTATCTGATAAGGACTATTTGGATTAAGAAGAATGGCATTTAAATGATTTGGCATAGGACTTGTCATATAGAAAGATCTCGATAAATGTTAGCTATTATTTTCTTAATAAAAGGGTGCTTACTGTAGTGGCATTCAAAAAGAAGGCTTTTTACCTGAAACACATTCTTCCTTAAGGCATAAATAATGCTTATAAATGTGTCCTGTAGTTTTTTAAATTCCTATATGAAAATCCTGCCAGAACATCAATGTAGATGCATTTATTCTCTGATAAAAAGTTTGACATTATGTAGACAGCAAGCTACGCATAATAAATAAAGCAAAAATTAGAGAGTAAAATGGCACACATCAGTAAAACATCCAGATGTGTCCTTACAAAGTATTTTCATGACTTCTGTTTTCATCGTCTAGTCTGAATGTCGGGAATCATGCAAACACTGTCAAAGTTTTGCTAAGGGCTTACACTACCTCCTGGTACACTATGGCCTTAAACCTTAATAAGGTCTCTTAGGAATCTAATCAATTTTCTAGGGTCAAATAGATTAGGATTTTGCTTCTATTTCTTTTCATACATATTAGTCCAATTATTAGACAAGATTTTCTTGGAAAGTCATAGATTACAATGTATGGTTCCATTCTCCCAAGCTATCCAGAATTCTCGTGAGGTTTTGCCAATTATTTCATTAAAGAATAAGTTATTCCTATTGTCTTAAAAATCAAATGTACTTCATTTTTTAAAAAATGAGATTGATATTGAATTCTGCTTATAGTTCTATTCTTTCCTAGAAGTAAAAATAGTTCTAATATCTCCCCAAGTATTTTCTTGGAAAAATTGGATTTACTTGTTCCTTAAAAGAAGTGACATTTCTTTTATGAAATGAGATAGGTAGTCAAACAGGTCTATCTTTTCTTTTTTTCATTAGAAGCACAGTTTTCAGTACATGCTAGCATACTAAGTCTATATCTTTAAATGAGGGGAGAAAGTAGAGGGCTTAGAAGACTCGGAGGTAAGTTTCTTTTGTCTTTGATGCTTCCAGATAATTTACTTCTACTTTCCTTGTCCTAATGGAAAAATGTTGATAATAATAAAGGGACCTTTTCTACCTCTGGTTTAGTATTTGAGGGGAGATTTGCTAAACTCCATTTGAAGAAAGTTCAAAAGTTCTTACCTGTCCAAAAAAAATCTTTTGATCTACATTACTCTTCCTGTCCCAATATTTTCTCGAGTTTTTCTCACCCCAGTAAATAACACCATGAGTTTCTCAAGCCAGAAGCCCAGTAATGATCCTTCATACCTTCAGTTCCCTCCATACTCACATTCAATTCTTCATCAAGCCTTGCAGTTTTACCTTCAAGCCCTATTTGGTGTCCACCTATGACTTTATTTTCACTGCCACTACCTTTAGCCAGGCCAACAACTTTGTTCACCCAAATTGCTCAGTTAGCCTCCTAAGCATCCACTTGGCTTCCCACTGTCTCCTTCTCCTCAACAGCTTTAGTGCCTGATACGGTTTGGCTGTGTCCCCACCCAAATCTCATCTTGAATTGTAGTTCCCATAATCCCCACATGTCATAAGAGGGACCCAGTAGGAGGTAATTGAATCATGGGGGTGGTTTCCCTCATGCTATTCTCATAATAGTGAGAAAATTCTCATGAGATCTGATGGTTTTATAAGGGGCTTTCCCCTTTACTGGGCTCTCATTCTTCTCTCTCCTGCCACCTTGTGAAGAAGGATGTGTTTGCTTCCCCTTTGGCCTTGACTGTAAGTTTCCTGAGGCCTCTCCAGCCTTATAAAACTGTGAGGCAATTAAACCTCTTTCCTTTATAAATTACCCAGTCTTGGGTATGTCCTTATAGCAGTGTAAGAATGGACTAATACAGTGCCTTTAAAAAATAGAAATCAAAATGTTGCTTTCCTATTTAGCCTTCTAAAATCTTCCTGCTGCATTTAGAACACAATCTGAATTTTTTGCTATGGCCAAAATGTTCTCAAATCACGAATCTCTGCCTACCCTCTTAACATTACTTCTTTCCACAGCAGCACACTTTCCATGGAAGCACACCATTTCTGAGCTACATTGGCCTTTTAGTTTCTCAAGCTGCCAAGCTCCTTCCAACATGCTGCAGCTTTCAAACATGACCCTGTATCTTTTGACACTCCTCTCTTTAAGGGCTTATGACTCCCGTTTCAAACTGTGTGGGTTTATGTCTTCTTTGGTCAATAGCGTGCTTCTGAAGTGATGTTTTTGTCTGCTCGGGCTGCTGTAACAAATACCACAGACTGGGAGGCTTAAACAACAGACATTTATTGTCTCACAGTCCTGGAGGTTAAAAGTCCAAGATCAACGTGTCAGTAAGTTTGGTTTCTTCTGAGGCCTCTCTCCTTGGCTTGCAGATGGCCATCTTTTTGCCGTGTCCTCATTATGGTCATCCCTTGGTCTGTATTGTCTATGTCATAATTGCTTCCTCTTACAAGAACACTAGTCATATTGGACTAGGGCCTGCCCATATGACATATGACTTTTTAAGCTAAGTTCCCCCACCCCACCCTTTTTTTTTCTTTAAAAAGAGACAAAGTTTTCCTCTGTCACCTAGGCTGGAATGCAGTGGTGCAATCATAGCTCACTGCAGCCTTCAACTCCTGGCCTCAAGTGATCCTCCAGTCACAGCCTCCCAAGTAATTGGGATTACAGGTGTAAGCCTTTGCACCTGACCCTAAATTACCTTTTTAAAGGCTCTGTCTCCAAATATAGTCACATTTTGAGGTCCTGGAGGTTAGGACTTCAACATATGAATTTTGGGGGCACGATTCAGCCCATAGCACTTCTGAGGTGTGGTTATAAATAGCCAGGCATCATATCTTGTTTACTCTTGAGGCCCTGAGCTGCTTGATAAGAAATATAACTACACTGAGGCACCATGCTATGAGGCAGCCCAGGGCAGAGATCATTTGTATAGATGCTCAGGATGATGGCCCCAGTTGAGCCTAGCCTTCAAGTCATGCTAGCACAAGAGCCAGACATGATCAAAGTTCTAATAACTCTAGATGATTTCAGTCCCTTGTCTTCCAAGTTATGCAGATGTTAAAAGTCTGTCTTCTCAGCGGGTGCTCTGTAAAATGTGAAACAGAGAAAAGCCATTTCTCTTGCATTCTGTCCCAATTCCTGACCACAAAACCCATGAGCACAACAAATTGGTTGCTGTTTTACGCCACTGGGTCTGAAGTGGTTTGTAATGCAGCAATAGCTAACTATAACACCATCTCAGGTCTTCACAGAGGCTCTTTGCTCTCCCTGGTATCCTCTTCCCATGCCCTTCGTTGTCATTCTTCACATTTTGCCTTAAACATCACCTCCTTAAATAGGCCTCCTCTGACAGCCAATGTAAAGTTTCCCCTTTCATTGTCTTACAGGTCCCTGTTCCTCTCCTTCAGAGCTTCCCTAAATATTTATCATTATTTACTTCTTTTTATTTATTCAGTTTCTGCTGCCTCCATCGTGCTGCTTGCTTTTTTAGAGCAGGAACCACTTTTCTTTTGTTCACCCTGCATAGGATGTGCTCTATGTGCTCATAATAAGAGGCTGTGGAATATCTGTTGAATAAATAAATGACTATGAGTTCAGTATTGCTGTGTTCTTGTAAGAAAAAAATCACTGAAAGCAAACTGATAGGATTTAGGAAAAGCTCGGTCAAATTTAAGCAATACGCTTTTATTGTGTACCTGCTCTTGCCAGCTCTAATCTAGTAGCTGACAATGCAGTGATGACCCAGGAAACCCAAATGTATAAATAGATCCTCTAGAGAAGAACATAGTGGCAACTCACAGATAATCCTCTGTTTGTCATCATCTCTCTGGGCTTTGACAATTTAAGGTAAGAGTCATGATTAATATAATGATTGGGCTAAAAATGCTAATCCCTTGGTAGGTAGGGCAGAGTTTCCAAGTTCACCAGGAAATACCATGCTGAGCTTTAATCTGTGAACACTCAAGATGATCAATTTTAACAAACTGGGATAGATCTTCTAAAGACTGGGGAGGTCAACCTGCAGACAGGACTGGAGGGCCCAAAGACAGGACTGGAGACCAAGGACCCAAGATCAGCATTCATTTATATAGCAAGTAGGGCCATTGGACCAGCACAAGCAGGAGACAGTAGAACGGCCCTAATCAAGTCCAGCTTCTTCACAATCCCTGAGAGTCATCTTCTTTTGAAATAATACGTTTTGGGCCCCAACAGTTTTGTAGTGGTTTCTAGCAGGTTCTGTCATCATTCACAAGATATACATTGCCTGAACCTTTGATCCATATGCATGCACTTCTGCCAAAATCTGTAAATTATCTCTGCATAGGCTTCTATGGGTGGGCAGGTGTGTATGGATAAGTGGATTAAGAGGAAACAGAAATAACGAAACAGTGGCAAACATGGTAACGCAGGTTAAGGAACTGGCTTACTGCTCCAAGATACCTTGATTTAAATCCACAGTATGTCAAGTTGAAAATGGGAAACTATGGACAACATTGCTTTGCAAGTTTGGTGATCTCATACACAGTGTGTCAAAAGGAGGGCTCTGTGATTAAGGATGTAATCATCTTGGGCAATCAAAGATGTTTTTTGAATCCGGTAGAGAAAACTGGCCTATGGAAAGTCATAGAGAAGAGGAGAAAGTCGAGAAGCTCTCCTGGTAACTGGTCACACATCCAGCACTGGAAGAGAGTAGGAGATGCATCTGGGCCTTTTAAAAGGCACCAGCATGGTTAGGTAAGGAGGACAAGTAGAAACACTGATGTGTGAGATTGCGAAGGAGGGGATTCTTTTCAGGAGATGATCTCCTCTGAAATCTGTCAATGTCAGCCTCCGGCTGTGCACTTCCTTCCAAGTAAGGTGAGATTTCAGGCTCTCTCAGGCATGTTGGCCGAGGCTTCATTCCTGTGCCTAAAAGCTCTGCTGTGCTGGACCTGCTCTTCTCCTGACTTGTCACCTTGGCTTTACAAGACACGCTAAGGTTTTTTTTTTTCTTCTTCTCCTTCTTTGTCTAGGGTCTTTTAAATGTTCCTCCTGCCAATATTCTGATTCTATTCTGTGGCTTTGACCTGTGATTCTGAAGTCCTAATAACTGGCTCTTGGTAATTCTTAACACTGTAGCTCTTCCTGGTTCCATTCCTTATTCTTCCTATTCCACTTTTAGAGGTCTGCTCACCAGTGCTGATTAAGCACATTATGGCACATTTGACTTAAAGCCAAAACTTCTAGATTAAAAGAAAAAATTCAGAGGCAAATCACAAATATTTGGTATTCTATAAAATAAACTTCTAAGCAATTGAATATATTTCCCTCATTTTCATGTAGCTGCTGTGACTTCTTCCTCTTAAATGATCTCTTGTTCTGTTTGACATGCACAAATCCTTCAAATGCCTTATATAGCTCTTTGTTTCTGAACACTTGAGAAAAGTGAACTTACTGAAGCAATTTGTGTTGTATGGTTTTTCTTGTACATCCATCCCATATCTACACAGTCTATAATGAAATGACCTGAAGGAGAAATTCCCTTGAAGCTGTTCTTTCTATTGAATAAAAAGTTTCTGAGATCCCTTAGTATGAATGGTTCAGTGATAAGTGTATTTAAAGAAATCAAGATAAACAAAAGGCCACTTTGTTAACTGAGAGTAACTCAGAAAGAACGGATGCGAAGTTACACATATTGAGAAGAAACATCTGAATTTAAACAGGGGCTGAATGAAGATCTGGATATTTTATTTCTGTGTAAACCTAGAGGAAAGCCATTAACCAAGTCTTCAAGTGACTCAAAACTGGGAAAGATAGTTAATATTTCAGGTAACATAACAAAGAGCCAAAAGGATCTTGAAAGGCAAGAAGAAAAGAGTTTAAATGAATGGAGAGACATGTGAAGTCTTGCACTTAAACTTAGAGAAAAATTCTTCAGAAATTGTCATTTTACGTGAAAATATATCTGTATGTTGAATTGTCCTCTAGCTACAATTATTAATAACAAGGGATATGACATCTAAGAAAGCTCTCACAATGTTCGGCTGCATTATAAGTACAGACAATAGGTGACTATCAAAGGAGGCTACTGTACCCATGGGGCTCAGACTCCATCCTGATATTCAGACTTGATTCTAAAAATGACATTGAGTAATACAATTATTTCCTGAAGACACTGACCAGCATCTGCAAGTGTCCTGAAAACAAAGTCAGGGATAGTGGAAAGATTTGCAACTACATCAGGAAAAGAAAAGACGTAGGGAAAAATGTGAATGTTCATTGTAAATACTTGAAGAAACGTTAAGCAAAAGAAGAATGAGGGTGAGCATGGTGGCTCACACCTGTAATCCCAGCACTTTGGGAGGCCAAGGCAGGTGGATCACCTGATGTCAGTAGTTCAAGACCTGTCTGGCCAACATGGTGAAAGCCCATCTCTACTAAAAATGCAAAAATTAGCCAGGTGTCATGGTGGGTGCCTGTAATCACAGCTACTCAGGAGGTTGAAGCAGGAGAATTGTTTGAACCTGGTAGGAGGAGGTTGCAGTGAGTCAAGATCCCACCACTGCATTCCAGCCTGGGTGATAGAAGAAGACTCTGTCACAAAAAAGAAGAATGAGATATTCGAGGTGGCTGTAAAGGGCAGGTCTAGAATGCACAGAAGTCACTGAGAAACAGGATTTACGTTGGAGATATTCAATTCAATGAGTCTGACTATCTGTCACATTCTGAACATTGGGGATACAAAGATAAATAAAGCTGAATTTCTGTTGTCTCATGCATAATTTAGAGAGAAAGACGATGAGGTAAACACAGTAACTATTCAATGTGACAGGTGGTAGAAAGGAAGAAATGGTCAAGCCAGGGAAAGCTTTAGGGAGAAGGGCGTACTTGAGCTGAATTTTAAAAAAGGAATACCTCCTTGTAGAAGGATGGAATGTGAAATAGAGAGGGTGATCCTGAAGATGGGAATGCCAGCTATAAAGGTGACAGCAATAAGCCAGAGGGAGACCACAGTAGTGATGAGAGATTTTGAAGAGGCAGAACAAACAAGACTTGGTGGCTGATGGGGTATGGTAAATGGGGTGAAGAAAGTATGAAACCAGAATGATTCCCAAGATTTGTGCTTTTGTGCTCAGATGGCTGATAGAACCATTTGCAAAGAGATGCAATATGGTGAGCATGGATAAGAGGAGAGGAGAGAGAATTCAGTGTAGGGTAAACTGAGCTCACAGTGGCTCAGAAACATCTTGATAAAGATGTAGAATGAGGAGATACAAATCAGAAAACTGGTCAAGGGCCAGGGATGTAGATTTAGGGGCCATCAGTCTATAAGTAGTAATTAAAATGTTAATCTGGGGTGTGACCAAACAGGAAGAAGGTGAAGTCAGTAGTTGAGATTAGGCAGAAAGGCAGTTATATTGGGTAATAAGCATAGATAGAAATGGCGCTGTTCTGGCAAGTCCATGACAATGGATGCCCCTGAACTTGGGGATGTTGGTTTTTATGAGTTATGAGGTAATCAGCCTCCTATAATTCCATGAATATGAAACAGCTGAACTATGAGACTGATTCTTGTAGGAGTTTTATAGTTGGGATTCTGTGATGGTGTTGTATTAATCTGTTTTCATGATGCTGATAAAGACATACCTAAGACTGGGAAGAAAAAGAGGTTTAACGGACTCACAGTTTCACATGGTTTGGGGAGGCCTCACAGTCATGGTAGAAGGCAAGGAGGAGCAAGTCATATCTTACATGGATGGCAGCAGGCAAAAAGACAGTGAGAGCCAAGCAAAAGAGGTTTTCCCTCATAAAACCATCAGAACTCATGAGACTTATTCACTATCACAAGAACAGTATGGAAGAAACTACCCCCATGATTCAATTATCTCCCATTGGGTCTCTCCCACAACACAAGGGAATTACGGGAGCTACAATTCAAGGTAAGATTTGGGAAGGGACACAGCCAAACCATATCATTTTTCACCTGGCCCCTCCAAATCTCATGTCCTCACATTTCAAAACCAATCATGTCTTCCCAAAAGTCCCCCAAAGTCTTAACTCATTTCAGCATTAACTCAAAAGTCCACAGTCTAAAGTCTCATCCAAGACAAAGCAAGTCCCTTCTGCCTATGAACCTGTAAAATCAAAAGCAACTTAGTTACTTCCTAGATACAATGGGGGGTACAGGCATTGGGTAGATACAGCCATTCCAAATGGGAGAAATTGACCAAAACGAAGGGGCTACCAGCCCCATGCAAGTCCAAAATCCAGCAAGGCAGTCAAATCTTAAAGCTCCAAAATGATCTCCTTTGAATCCATGTCTCACCTCCAGATCACACATGCAAGAGGTGGGTTCCCATTGTCTTGGGTAGTTCTGCCACTGTGGCTCTGCAGGGTACAGCCTCCCTCCCAGCTGCTTTCACGGTCTGGCATTGAGTGTCTGTGGCTTTTCCAGGTGCACAGTGCAAGCTGCCAGTGGATCTATCATTCTGGGGTCTGGTGGAGAGTGGCCCTCTTCTCACAGCTACACTAGGTGGTGTCCCAGTTGGGACTCTGTGTGGGGGCTCCTATCTCACACTTCCCTTCTGCACTTCCCCAGCAGAGGTTCTCCATGAGGGCCCCACCCTTGCAGCAAACTTCTGCCTGGGCATCCAAGCATTTCCATACATCCTCTGAAATATAGGCAGAGGTTTCCAAACCTCAATTCTTGACTTCTGGGCACTTGTAGGCTCAACACTATGTGGAAGCTGCTCAGTCTTGGGGCTTGCACCCTCTGAAGCCATGGTCCACGCTCTACATTTGACCCTGTCAGCCACAGCTGCAGCAGTTAGAATGCAGGGCACCAAGTCCCTAGGCTGTACACAGCATGGGGTCCCCTGGTCCAGCCCATGAAACCATTTTTTCCTCCCAGGCTTCTGGCCTGTGAAGGGAGGGGCTGCCATGAAGACCTCTGACATTCCCTGGAGACATTTTTCCCATTGTCTTGGAGATTAACATTTGGCTCCAGGTTACTTATGCAAATTTCTGCAGCCAGCTTGAATCTCTCCTCCAAAAATGGAATTTATTTTCTATCACATTGTCAGGCTGCAAATTTTCCAAACTTTTATGCTGTTTCCCTTTTAAAACTGAATCCTTTAACAGCATCCGAGTCACATCTTGAATGCTTTGCTGCTTAGAAATTTCTTCTGCCAGATAACCTAAATCATCTCTCAAGTTCGAAGTTCCACAAATCTCTATGGCAGGGGCAAAATGCCACCAGCCTCTTTGTTGAAACATAACAAGAGTCACCTTGGCTCCAGTTCCCAACAAGTTCCTCATTTTCATCTGAGACCACCTCAGCCTGGACCTTATTGTCCATATCCCTATCAGTATTTTGGGCACAGCCATCCAACAAGTCTCTAGGAAGTTCCAAACTTTCCCACATTTTCCTGTCTTCTTCTGAGCCCTCCAAATTGTTCCAACCTCTGCCTGTTACCCAGTTCCAAAGTTGCTTCCACATTTTCAGGTATCTTTTTAGGGGCATCCTACTCCTGGTACCAATTTGGTGTGTTGGTCTGTTTTCATGCTGCTGATAAAGACATATCCAAGACTGGAAAGAAAAAGAGGTTTAATAGACTCACAGTTCCACATAGCTGGGGAGGCCTCACAATCATGGCAAAAGGCAAGGAGGAGCAAGTCACATCTTACATGGATGGCAGCAGGCAAAAAGAGAGTGAGAGCCAAGCGAAAGGAGTTTCCCCTTATAAACCATCAGATCTTGTGAGACTTATTCACTATCATGAGAACAGTATGAAAGAAACTGCACCCATGATTCAATTATCTCCATCTGGGTCCTTCCCAAAACAGAAGGGAATTATGGGAGCTACAATTCAAGACGAGGTTTGGGTGGGGACACAGCCTAACCAAAGAAGGTGTCCTTGCTTTTCACTTCCTCATGTCGCCAGTACCCACACACTTTCACATTTATTTCAGAGTTGGTGTGTTTCTGGAATGTCTCAGCCTCTCTGGGTCATTCTCTCCCAAGTCAAGAGCAGCATCTTTGGATTATCCAGAGTTGGATGCTCCCTCCAGCTCTTGAAATGGCCAATATCCTCATCGGTATCTATAAAATACATGATTTTGAGGCAACTAAAAAAGTGGAGAACTTATTTGAATCATTACATAGTGTGCCATCCTTTGGAAGACATTGCCAGCCTTACTATATGGTAAATACCTCGGTGATCAACATGATGGAGTTGACTCATTGCCTTGTTAAACAGAACACCTTCATTTTCTTTTTTTTTTTTTTAATTATACTTTAAGTTTTAGGGTACATGTGCGCAACATGCAGGTTAGTTACATATGTATACATGTGCCATGTTGGTGTGCTGCACCCATTAACTCATCATTTAACATTAGGTGTATCTCCTAATGCTATCCCTCCCCCCTCCCCCCACCCCACAACAGGCCCTGGTGTGTGATGTTCCCCTTCCTGTGTCCATGTGTTCTCATTGTTCAATTCCCACCTATGAACACCTTCATTTTCATACGTAGAAACAGTCTAGTGTAAAGGAAAGAAAGCAGAGTTTGAATTAAGATTTGAGTTCTATATCTGACTTTATTACTTTCTAAAATTTATTTTCTTCATCTGTAAAATGGGAATAATATATAGCTCATGGAGGTATACTGGTAATTAAATAAAATGATGAAGAAAGAAAACACTTGGTATAACGAATGACACTTGGTGGACTCATTCCCCAAATGGAAATCACTATTTATAATTTTATTTTGGAAAAAATTTTCATCTCCCCTTATTGTGTGCAAAAATCTTTATCTAGCCTTTAGAGATATATCTATTACATCACTCCATTAGGATAAAAGATTTGAAGCAAAAAAATTTGTGATAATTCAAAGGATTTTCATGGCACTGATAAATGGGTCTTTTGTTCGGTATAGATTTCCTCAATCACTTCAATGCTCATTATAGAAGCACCTCTGTTCTATTCTCTCTTTTACAGTTTTGTTCCTACAACAAAGGAAATCAAAGCACTCAAGTTCAATGTGATGCAGCGCAACTCTGATCTAACTACACTGAAACAAAGAGTCAGAACCAAGGGGACTGCCTGAATTTGCTCCCCTTGCTCCGCCTGGTTAATGCCACATGCAGAAAATATGTTATCGCTCATGCCACATGTACCGCAGCATCAAAGGGCACAAAATCGGATGATTAGGAACTTTGTCTCTCATCAGCTTCTTTGGAGATGGACAGGCCTATAAGACCTTGTCTGCATGCAACTCACACAGACTCAATAGACGGCACAATGGAAATTAACAAGCCCTGAAAGAAATGTTGGCTCCAATAATTAACGAAGTCCTGGGAAACAGAGTTATTTTTTTTTGAGAGGGGAAACTTCTAAATACAACGAGTTAAAATCCACCATGGATGTAGGATGGTGAATGAATGTACGTATTATTGCTTCCACGGGAAATGTTTTACTGCCTGAAAGCAGAAATTATAAAGTATTGCATCAATAATAAAAAAATAACAACTTTCAACAACACAATAATAATAATGATAATGTGCTTTTCATTCAACCAAGTAATCACTGAATTCCACATTAGATTAATACACTAGGAGGCTCCAGGAAGAGAAAGAGAACGAGGGCCACAGCCCCAGTGTGAATGAAGCCATCAGACATATATAAACAACCACAGGATTTAAAACCAAAATTATAAGTACACACACACATTCAGAAGAGGGAGAGATAGTTACTAGTTGGGATGATCAGGAAAGTCTTCATATGAGAAGCAGCAATGAAATGCAGTGAGGAGCTATTTTGGAAATAGAATATGGGATGACCTAAGCTGTGGAGGGTGTAGAACAGGAGGAAGGGAATGAGGGAGGGAGGAAATGGCAAGTGGTCCTGCACACCTGCCACATGGGCACCACAGGGGGATCACGGGAGGCAAGGCTGGGGGGACTTGGTGGGGGCAGGTTACTGAGGGACTTAGATGCCAGATTGAGGACGTTTGACTTTCCTCTGCAGTTTAGTTGATGGAAGCCATCTGCTCTCAAGCAAGGAAATAACATCTGATCAAAGGGGCTGTGCAAGCTTAACCCAGCAATAGTGAAGCTATCTCAGGTTCATTTTTTGGAATGAAGTAAGGTCTGTATGGTTTATTTCATGAAACAAAAAATAAACATAAGCAAGCAACAAGATAGTGGCATTGTACAGAATGAATTAAAAGAGAAGAGGGAAAAAATAGAAGTAGGGAGACCAGATAGAAAGCAGATGGGAGGATACAGTTCTTGACCCTGGAAATTTGGATATATAGACTTTGAATTGTTTCCATAATAGCTGTGGTAATTTTGCCCTCATCCCTCTATCTCTGCTCTCTATAATCCTCTTAAGCACAATGGTGCCAGTTTTCACAATGGCGTTCCATATCCCCAGAAAAGACACATGCAGACTGGCCCATGCTGGGGTCAAGATCACACTGGAACATTAGGGCCACAAGGCCACCAATGACCTGGCCACAGGAGATCCTGACTATGATGATGGAGTAGAAAAGGGTGAGGCTAGTGTAGAGTTTAGTAACTGGGCCTTGGGTAACTTAGGAAGAGAGGGCTGTAGAACTGTTTATGTCTGTCCTTTGAAAAAAAGAGTTAACAACATGAAGTAAAGTATCATTTTTCAACTTTCTGGCTGGAGCTGCTCTGAAATGGTGCTCTGTTTTTTCTGTTTCCTCTCTTAATTTGCCACACAGGTGTCCACTTGTTCTTGAACTTTGCTTGTTTGCTTGCACACCTTTTCAGAAGTTTACCAAAATGTGGTGAGGGGTTCTAGTCACCCTGAAATGAATCCGCTAATTAAATTAATTTTATCTAGGGTATATTGCTTAGTCCAATTAAGTTACTAAGCCAATCACATCAGAATAAATCAACCATATCGTTATGTAACTCTTTTTAATAAACAGAGTTATAATTATATGAAGGCAATTCTGAGGATGCCATATGCTACAACGCAGGGTACCTAATTTATTTCATTGATTTGGAGAGACAAACTCACTCATGTGTAATAACTTTTATCATCCAAGATTTTAATTCTTATTGCGTTGTAAAGTTTAAAGTCTCCTGCTTGCTTTATAGATCACAGTAAGAATTAGTTTGCAGTGGGGCTTGTGGGGGAAACGGAGGGTATGTATTAGGTATGAAATGGTATGCATGAAGCCACGCTGTAAACTCTGCCACAGAAATATGGGGGAAAAGTGCCGATTCTTCCTGCCCTTTTGAACAGCCAATACAGTAGAGATGTGTGTGGGAGTTGGGGGTGGGGTGGGAAAAATACATCTTGAAATAGATGCTTGAAGTGGAGAACCATACTGGGACAATCCCTTTGCTTCCCACCTCCCTCCACATTTTCCTGGCAAGTAATAGGTGCTATATAAACTCCTGGTAAAAATGACTTATTTTAAAATATAACAGAAATTCCACTTAACAGATCTGAGAAAGGGAATGAAAACACCTTTGTCTGTCAACTTGGCCTGATTCTCTACGAATGCTGTTGACTTTTCAGCTTTGTTGAGGATGGGACCAGGGAAGCATGCAGGGGCGTTAGTCCATGGCAGTATAATGTTCAGTTACTGTCTCTGGCCAAGTGACTGCTGGCAGAGCTGTGGGCATCACTGGCCCAAGAGACTCACACACACTTATTCATTCAGCCACTTAGACACGAGGAGCTCAGAAATGCGGGTGGAAGAATGTTCTTGAGAGCTCCTGTGGCTGACCTTTCTTTGAAGAGATTTTAGAGAATGCTAGAAAAACAGGAAATCATCCTCCATGTTTTCCCCCTCATATTTCTTACTAATGAGTTCTAGAATTGTTTAGTCCAAAAATCCCAGTGATTTTGGTGAAAGATGCACAAGCTGATACCTCATTTAGGGATGTAATTTCCCTGTCTGCAGAAGTAGTTCTACTCATAAATCCTATTTTGAAATAACCGAAAGGCAAATATTACTAGAACAAAATAATGTATATTAAAGCAGCAAAAGTGGCAGAAATTGATGTGAAAGCAAGGTACTTAGTGGATTACATACTTTCTGCAGTGGTTACAACTAATCCTATTCTGGGCTGCTGCTTGAAATAACTAGATATCACCTACATTTGCTTCTATTTCCTTCCTGCCCTTACATAATTAATTAGATGCCAAATTGACAGAAGTAGAGGATCACCAAAGCAGAGAAAGACCTGTATTGCATTCATCTGGGGGCATTAATGGGGAAAATGTTATTAATAGCATGGTAAAATGCACTATTGCTAATTCACAGTTACAACTTCCACAAAATTGAGCATATTGCTCTCTATTTAGTGGGCTTGCAAAGTCAATTCCATGCCATCATTACCTCATGATTCTAGCCAACTGTCAGCATTCCAAATGAAAGAGATCAACACAAAATTTGGACCAGATTGAATGAATTCATTACCAGGGTATTAATCCCAGGAATAATGAGTCTTGGGCTCAGATACAGATTGCTTTATTGATCTTCCAAAGCTCCAGATCTGGGGTGTCCGGCAGCCTCATCGTGTGAGATGCCTCAGAGCTAACTCTTGACTCCATCTTCAGGGCTCTTTACTGTCATGAGGGGCTGGAGCTGCAAAGGAGTATGGGTTTCTTCTGGAATCTACATGGGTTCAAATACTGAGGAATCCTGGAATAAAGTGAGGCCTTTTTAACACAGCATATTTGGAAATACGCCCTGGAACTATTTGGAAATAATGGAGCATATTTAGAAAAAATAGATTGCTTTTGACTAATGGAGAGATGAATTTGGGTCTTATGGGAACGTATCAGAATGTATTTCTGACAGGAATTTTCTCACTAATATTTCTGTGGAATGTTCATTTCAAAAACCCTGGTATGACTGTGGAGTCAGAGAAGAGTGTCCGGTAACAGCAGTAGATCCCATGATGTATGAAAGTGACAGGTGTACAGGACACCAGCAGGGCAAATGAATGAGCAAGCAAGTCTCCTGCTTGGCTGAAACTGTATCCATTCCTAGCAAGCAGGCATCTGCACTTGCTGTTGGGCCCAGAACAAGTCAGCTTTATTTGATGAACCCAAATAAAAAGAAATATTGACCTAACTTATATCCTAACTGTAGTTTTGCAAAGTCAACAAAGTGCTTTTGAAGCTCAGCTTCCATAGGTATCCAGGAGGTCTAGAGACTGACCTTGAAAACAATGGATTACATCACAATAGAGATATAGTCGTGATTAAAAATAACAACAAATATTGATTGGTCTCGGATATGGCAACCACAAACAGCAACAACATTTTTATCCTGCATTTTCACTTCTAAATCCATGTGTATTAGTATAATTTAGTGAGATCATTTCTTATATACAGGACTATTCCCTCTGATAAACAGTTGTAGCTCACATTTCAAAGAAAAAAATAGCCAAAAGAAAGCAATCACAAATGTATTTCAAGAGAGGTATGCTACTGTCAAAATAGTTCTTTTGATTGCTTGTAACAAAGACAGTTAGCCTGCATTAATTACATACAAGGAGAAATGGATTTACATATACCACAAGTTATCTCTGGAAGTCACAGTCACCCGGGTGGGATCCACCTTAGTAAAAAAAAAGACTGAAATTAATGTCCATTAACTGGCGAAAGGATAAATAAAATGTGGTACATCCATACAACGAAATGCTATTCAGTTATTTTTAAAATGAGGTACTGATACCTGCTACAATATGAATGAAACTTGAAAACATTATGGTAAGTGAAAGAAGCCAGTTAATTCAACTACATGTTGTATGATTCCATTTACATGAAGTGTCCAGCATAGACAAATCCATAGAGAAGTAAATTAGGGGTTGCCTAGGACTGGAGAGAGAGCAGGGAGGAGATGAAGAGTGACTGCTAATGGATATGGGGTTTCTTTTTGGGAGACGAAATGTTGTAAGACTAGATAGCAGTGATGATGACAAACCTGTGAATATACTGAAATCCACAGAATAAGACACTTTGAAAGAGTGAATTTTATGGCTTGTGAATTGTATCTCAATGAAGCTGTTATAAAAATGATGGAAGTAGCCAGGCGTGGTGGCTCATGCCTGTAATCCCAGCACTTTGGGAGGTTGAGGTGGGCAGATCACCTGAGGTTAGGAGTTCAAGACTAGCCTGGCCAAGATGATGAAACCCCATCTCTATTAAAAGTACAAAAATTAGTCAGGCATGGTGGCATGCACCTGTAGTCATAGCTACTGGAGAGGCTGAGGCAGGAGGATTCCTTGAAACCAGGAGGTGGAGGTTGCAGTGAGCCGAGATTGCGCCATTGCACTCCAGCCTGAGTGATAGAGTGAGACTTCATCTCAAAAAAAAAAAAAAAAAAAAAGAGACAGAAGGTATCCTGTTATTTTCATTAATTTATTATTTTACTCTGTCTTTAAATATCCTACTCTCTTACTCGCTTTAAGAACATTACTCCATCCTCATTATTAGTAGAGGGGTGATTTGGCCAGAAAAAAATTATATGTGTTTTCAGTAGGTATAATGTTATATGGATTTGTCTATTACACTGTACTTTCCTTTTTAAGAATGTTGTCTCCATAAATAAAGTAGGTGACAGTATGCTTCCTCTTACAAGTACAGATAAATAGTCTGTGAAACTGATGATTGGCTTCATAATGGATATGTTTTCTGTCAAAACAAATAAAAGTGAAAACAAAAAAAGACAAGGCTTTTCCAGAGGGAGGGAATGAGAGAGAATAGTAATGCATTGTTATCTTTGGTTCTAGCCTGACTACTTCACATTATTCCTTAAAAAAAAATAAACTGGCTGTTCCATTAGTACCCAAAGGCATCTTTTGGACCAATATTTTCTTTGATCAGATCAATGTTTTGACACTGGGTAGGTGTCTATCTGATCCCAGCCTCCCTACAGTTACTGATGTGTTTAATCTGCTATTTAATCTACTATCTTCCCTATGTCTCCCTCCTCCAGGTGCTCCAAGCCTTCTTCCTCTTCTTGAGCCTCTCTTACTTTATGGACCTGCTTGAACATGCTTCCCAGTCACTCTCTCTCGGGCACTGGTCCTTAAGGTCTGCTTTTTCCCACTGTGTGATGAATAGAACTCTTCCTGGCTCTAGCCCCACCATGTAAGGACCACGAATCAAGCTCATTTCTTCCCTGCCTAGGCAAAGGATCTCTGAGTGTAGACAGCTGCTTCCAGAGGACTTTTCCCATCTCCATGCCCACATGCTGTGGAAAATGATGTGAGGAATATTCCTGGAGAGTGCAGGACTCTTAGCCACGCAGCCTTTAGGTGCAAGTACAGAAATGTGAGCCCAGCTGTCAGCTCTCCATGTATGGCTGGCAGAGCAAAGGAAACAACTGCAGCTGCTGCAATGATGAAAACACGATCTGATTTCCATCACTCCTCTGTGACTGCTGCCCCTAAGACTAACCCTTTCAAGCTGCCCTGCTTGTTTTCTTGGTTGCAGCTGTAGCTGGGCATGCCAGGTGCCCAGCATACTGGGAAAACTGAATGCATAATGCTTTTCATCTTAATGCTACAAAGGAGAAGTAGAGTGAGGGCCATTCCCTGAAACAGGATCAATAGGTTGTAGGATTTGAACCATATATTAACAAATTGCTTTCTTAAGTAGTTTTACCAATTTACACTCTCACCAGCAGTGCATACGAGTGTCAACTTGCCTACCTTCTCTCAAAGACATACATGGATATGGAATAGAATCTTTTTGCTAGTGACTATTAGTGAGTTAAGCAAGCTAATTGTGTACTGGCCACTTAAGTTTCCACGTCGGTGCAATGCCTATGCACATCCTTTTCTTCTTTTTTTTGGGGGGGGGTGTTGTTTGCATGTTTTTCTTTATAGTTCTAAAGTCTTACGCAAAAAGTTAATTGTATAATACTTTCTAATAACAGAAAAATAGAGAAACATGAAAGAGCATCAATAAGAGAATCAATAAACAAATTGTGGCATAGTTATATACTGGTACATATTATAGCAATAAAAATGAAAGACATTATGTTTTAAAATGGAAAAATCTTGGAAACATAATGTTGGGTTAAACAAACATTTGCAAATGCCAGGCACATCTATCCAACAATTTCAGGACAGCTGTTACCTATGGAGTGAGAAAGAGAGGAATTCAATTATAGGGTGGGGGGAAGAAGCAGGAAGGTGGTTTAGTTGTATCTATCTCTAATGTTTTATTTAAGAAATTTGATACGGCCCATAAATACAAAATGATTAAAGAGTCATAACTCCATTGGGTGATAACACGGCTGGTGGCCTAGTCCACCAAGAGATGGTCAAAATAGCCATCCACAGATTCTGGAATTCTGGTGGCAGTGCTGATAGTCGTGGGGATAGGAGACAAGGAAGGTGGCAGCACACAGGGGAATTCGTCGTCCTGTATGGAAGCTGTCTGAATGGACTAGGTTGGCAACTTGAGCCCATTCTAAGAAGGTGTTAGAGGATGCTGCACATTGAGCCTGCAATAGCAGCCAAGCACACCAAATTCTCAATTTTCAATTTTACAAAATAGAGATGTCCCTGGGTACCTATGGAGACTTCTTCACAGCCCCCATCAATCCCTCTGTTATCTGCCTGTGCTTGTTCCCCACTGGGACCTCAAGAAAGGACAAGCTATTCAGTAGAGGTGCAACTTGTGTCCTGTGAAGCGGCAGTTCACTTTGCCTCCAGGCACCTGGGGACATGACTGAAACTAAGAACCTCCCTTGGGGAGGAACTGGCCAAAGGTTTCCATGCTCCCTCGTGCCTGGCTCCAGCCAGACAGAGGATGAATGGTGACCTGTATCTGACTTTACGGTTAGTCTGTGACGGACCTCAGGGCAACAAGAAGCTTTGGTGGGCAAGCCCTTCTTGGTAGGCCCAGCTTCCCAAAACTGCCACAATGGATGAGGACATTGTCAGTCCTCCAGGAAGCTAATATTTCTTGTAAATGAAATGTCAAATTGAGCACATGGGAAGACATCCAAAAGACTACTGCTCTCTCTTGCTCATAACCTACTCACCTTGGCCTCTCTTACTTAAAGCTCCAAGACCCCACTATCACTGACCAAATTCCTACCATCAATTTCACATGAGAATTCTGCTGTTGGTGTTGTCTAACCCACAGAAGTTCCCACTGCCACCACATACTGCCTTTCATTTTCTTTTTCTCAAAGAAATTTCCTATAAAAAAGGGTTTTGAAGCAGAAGACAGCAAAAGAGAAGTGACTGTATGATAAACGCAGTGCCTGGCCCTGATCCTGAAAAGAGGGTACCCTTGTTTTTTCTAAATCTTGCAAGAAGCTTCTTTTAAATATGTAGATAACAACCCAAATCAAGGTTTCATCAAATACATTATATTCCCCTCCCACCTAAGGTTAAATACTCTGCTGTGAAGATAAATCTCAAGATATTTGAACATTCTCCTATTGATGGACGTTTAGGTCATTCCTAATTATTTGCTACCATACGTAGTGCTGTGATGAATATTCATGCACGTTTATCATGCATCCTGAGGGTGGACAAAGTTGACAATTCAGTTCTTATTAAGCTTAAAGGAGATCAGGCAGGGAAAGAAAATTGATGCCCTTGCCCAGTGAACCTTGCTGGATGTCAGGTGTTCTGGGGCTGGTAGTTGTTGGGCGCATTGCTTGAGGAGGGGCTGGATATTAGGATAAGAAGTCAGAGAGGTACCTGCCCTCATTCTGGGACTGTGCTTTGACACTAACTGGATGGAGCACTGAAGGTCCAACTGGAAAGCTGAATGTAATCCCAAGGCTGTGAAGGGGCCCCGTGTGGTACACTTGGCCCCTGATTGTGACCTGTCCCCTCCCATGGCTGTCAGACCCTCATGGTATTAATGGATATCTCTGGAAAATGGCACCCTTGCAACATTGGAGGTTCTGCTATTCCCTGGCTGGATCTAGGAAGAGTGGGTGTCAAAAAGGGGGCCATAAGTCTCACCATGCATACATGGTAGTGTACTTTAGGATCTTTTATCTGAATTCAGTCACTCTGGCTGGGCCTACCCTTCCTGTTACATAGGCCTGAGAAGGACTGGGGGAGTCCCCTCTCTTCTTGAAGTCCACTAGCCTGACCACAGAAGATGTTTTCCAAGGACTCATAAAACCCATTGAGGGATATCAACCATCTCTCCAGAATTTGTCTACGCTGCCTCCCTTCTCTCCAGTTTCAGTTTACTGCTTCCATCTACCTTGCCTCAGCTCTATTTTCTCCTCCACACCTTCCCTAGAGGCTCTCACCTTCAGGCTGTCTTTGCTCTGATCACTACTTCTGGACTTATTTCTCCAGGATGATTTTAACATCTTCCCTCTGACATAGTTTTGATGCTAAGTGAGTGGGTCTAGAGTTGAGCTATGGGTCCTTTTATCAGCTTTGCCATTTACCAGGGTAAATTACTTCATGTATTCATTTATCCAGTATTTCACGATGTTGTCATGTGGGAGGCACTGTGCTAGGTGCAAGTAACACGGCCATGTGTCACGAAGGAAAAAGGACAATGAACAATTAAAGTTTGCTTAAGCACTCTAGCCTCAGTTTCTAATCTGGAACACAGGAATGAGACAGTTACATCTATCTCGGTTGACTCAGTGAGGACTGCTGTAAGGCTTTCAGTAGTGTTTGAGAATGAAAGCTCATTAGGTGTTAACTCGATATCATCATTTGTATCTTCTGCAGGTCAGCATTGCAATGAGGCATCCTGTTGCCCAACAAGGCAACTTTCTAGGCTGTTTCTCCAATATGGTCCAATCTGGGACAATTATAGGACAAGAATAGAGTACAAATAACAAACGGTGTGCAAAAAATGTAGTAGTGCCTGGAACAATTTATTGCTGAAATGGATAGAAATAAATTAGAAATAAAGAATGCCTGCATCTGAAATTCTCTCTCTCTTTCCCTCTCTCTCTCTTACATGCACGCATACACATACACACATGCACACACATACAGTAATACCATGGAAACTGTATTTATTACAGAAAGAAGAAATTGTCATATTTAAATAGTAAAAGAAGAAGCTTCTACTTACTGACTATTGGATTAACTTTTAGAAATCAAAGATGGCACATTATTGCAAAGCTAATAATAAGATGAATCAGTGTACAAGGCAGAGCAACTGAAGTTAGACTAAAAAAGACATTAAAAAAATAAAATTATGCATTGTGATCAGCAAGCTTAAGGGATGCTCTGATTATATAATAAAAACAATCAAAGAAAAGCAGTTTTGCATTTTTGCTTTTTCACTACTGCTCTTACCAAAAGGACATAATTTCTTATGACTTTAGTTCATCCAGTCCTAAAGTTTTAGGTTTCATTATGGCTTTTATTTCATTAGTGATATTGTTAGGCAAATTTCACCTTGAATTTTAATCCTCAGATGTTGAGGGAGGATCCTGGTGGGAGGTGACTAGATCACGGGGCAGTTTCCCCCATGCTATTATCACAATAGTGAGTGAGTTCTCAGGAGGTCTAATGGTTTTGTAAGTGTTTGGCAAGTTCCTCCTTTGCTCACTCTTCTCTCTCCTGCTGCCTTGTGAAGAAAGACATGTTTGCTTCCCCTTCCACCATGATTGTAAGTTTCCTGAGGCCTCTCTAGCCATATGGAACTTTGAGTCAATTAAACCTCTTTCCTTGTCTTGGGCAGTATCTTTATGGCAGTGTGAGAATGGACCAACACAACTAGTAAAGTTATTATTAATGATAATACCTTACATTAATGATATGCCATGTTTATAAAATTCCTTTTATATACTTTAGCTTTGATTATTGATATGTTTTAAACATTTTCCAATAATGGATCCCAAATGTACAAAATGTTCAGTGTAAATTTTTATTTAAAATAATAATTTAATACAAGTTCAAGAATTAAGAGGTTTTCTTTATGCTTTATCTTTCATCTGCCTCTTTATCCTGAGCAGAATTATTAGTGTAAAAATAAAATAAAGATATTCAAGGTTTTGAAGATAGTTGCAGAAAAAAAGTAATTTTAAATCACAAATAGTTAAGAATACAATTTATAATGTCAGAATAAAATAATAAATTTCACTGACATGAAATATTTCTCTTATAAAAACACCACAACCTAGATTTTGTTCTTTGTAAGAGATAAAATTTAAATGAGCAAATATTCTTCTACAAACTTAAGACCAATGCAAGCGTTTCCTAGTATCTGTATAAAACAGAGTGTGTTGCTTATTTAAAGGGACTGTTTTGTTTTATCATTTCAAATGATGCTTAGAAGTCAGGTTGAACCCAGGAACCTAGGGCCACAGGTGTCCAGTCTCAAATAAGACAAAGAAAATAGCATAGTAGGCATTTCACTGATTAGAAGACATTTCAATTTAAACATCGTTTTCTTCTCTGTCTTAACAGAAAATACACAAGGGATACATATACAATGATGTTCAGGGTGACAGGAGGCTTCTATAGGATAAAAATAATAATGCAGATTTTTTTTACTTCCAAAATACAAGTCTTCTTTATTCTTTTCCAGGATGAAGATTGAAATGATGCTTCTTTTATAGCTCACCATATACTATGCTCAAAGAAGCATTTTGTGAATGTAAAAGTTGTGTTCTGGTTTTAATATCTCTCATGAAGTAAATAGAGTAAGTAACCTGGAATATATGCAAATAATTTCATTCTAAACATTAATACATAGTCCAAATATACACTGGGCCATAAGCAAATGAAGGATTAAGTAATTCATCATTTTGGGGTACTAAAATAAAAAAACTCATGACATTTTAAGACAAGTATTTATCTAGTAAATAGCCAAATTGTAGAGTTATAAACATCATCAGAAGTAGAGCTGTAAATGTGAACCAGCAGATTGAAATCTCATTCATTTGTCCAGTTATTTATTCAGCAAATATTTATTGAGTGCTGCTACAGCCCAGGAACTATGCCTAGGTATTAGAGACACAAAGGTGAATAAGACCCAGTCCCTACCTATGAAGGTCTTGCAGATAAGTGAATGATGGCAAATCTGCTGGACAAAAATATCACTTTAAAAATTAAATTACAAGTAAAAAGAGATGTATACACAGTCTCAGTAACTTCAAGACAACAACAACAACAGCCATAAAAATCTAAATAGTACAGGCTTGATATGGGTAGGATCTGTGTCCCCACCAAATCTCATATTGAATTGTAATCCTCAGTGTTGGAGGTGGGACCTGGTAGGAGGTGATTGGATCTTGTTCGGATGTTTCCATGTCTGGCTTCTTCACTTCACTCTGGGCTCAGATCAAAGGCCAAGTCATCTAGGCCTTCTCTTGCAACCCTCTATAAAGCTGTGCTCTCCTGCTTAACCCCACATCCCCACCCCACCCCCACCCCCATCTCTTTCTCATTACCCTGTGTTTCCTGCATAGCATCCTTTACTGCCCAACAGTCTCCTAGAGACTTACTGCTATTTTCTATCTTTCTGCTAGAATATATGCTCATAAGAGCAAGTAACTAGTTGTCAAATGAACCAGAATATCTTGACACAGAAGGTACTTGGCAAAAACATTTGTGCATGGAATCAGTGAGCAGTACAGATCACACTCTGAGATCCAGCTACCCACAGAAACCCAGATAAGAAAGATAATATTTAGGGAATATAATTTTAAGAACAAGGTAACTATATACTTCTCTCAGTTGTCTAATATATCCTCAACTTAAAATTTGGAATGTATTCCAAAATACATGAACTACATTATAACATCATCTCAAATAACTATGTGCTTTGAATTGCCTTTTATTATTATGGCTTCAATCTGTTAGTCAGATTTTATGAGAAACAACCATATAAATTTTATTTCCATATTGGCTGTGAAACTATTGTGAACAATTTTTTCCTTTTACCTCCTTAAAATATCCTAATAAATCCATTCAGACTTTGTAACAAGGGAAAGTTTTGCCTCTCTGAGAAACTGGTATGTTCTCTCTTCAAAGGAGACATATAATATAACCATATTTCCTTATTTTTCTTGGCCACCAGATAAAATAGTGTCAGCCTTCATGATGAATTATAATAACTGTATTAAACTTTATGGTTAAAGTATTTGTTTATTCCCTCATAATTCTGTTTAGATTTTTTAAAATTAATGTTATCATATTTTTTCCAGGTTGTCTTCAATTCTTATTTGAAAGGTTGTAAGTAATACTGAATTTAAATTGTAATGGTAAGTCCTAAATGTAATACTCAAAGTGCTCAATACCGAACTGAGTAACAGACATTGCTGAGACTGTGGAGAGATAACTCTAGGAATATTTGAGATGCTTAAATTACTTTGAGCTTGGTTTCAAAAATACATTGAACTATGAAATAGAGGCCCAAAAGGATAAGAAATAAATTTTGAGAATAAAGCAATAAAGAATGATTTAATTTTAGCTAACAACATTATTAAAGGCGTCCTGTATCTAACAATGCGATAAGGCAATGTAAAGAGAGAAAGTCCACATATGATTTCTTTTACACTCAAATCTTATTTACTAGGCCCAGGATTCTGACAAATCCCTCATTTTCTCTCAGCATCAGACTCCTTATCCCTAGATTGAAAGAAAAACACTGTCCTGGTGGGGTTGTGATGGGGATTGAATGAGATAATAAAACTCAGGCATCCAGTAGAGTTCTTGGCACAAAATTAATAACGGAGAATTCAGGAGAGGGCCTCTTATCTGATGCCTTTAGGTCTGGCACTGGGCCAGTTCAAAAGAGACATCTATATCTGAGACATGTACAACCTCATACATCATACACTGTCTTACACATTTTAAACATACTTTTAATGCCAGAACAGTTTTAAGTTTGCATAAAATTGTCAAGAAAGCAGAGTTCCCATATACACCACACCTAATTTCCTTAGTTTCAACATCTTATATTAGTATTGTATATTTGATATTATTAATAAACCAATATTGATATATTATTATGAACTGAAGCCCATACTTCGTTCAGATTTCCTCAGTTCTCTCCTAAGGTCCTTTTCCTGTTCCAGGATCCCATCCAGGTACGCATTCCATTTAGCTATCGCGTCTCCTTGACTCCTCTTGGCTGTGGCAGTTTCTCAGACTTTCTTTGTTTCCGACGACCTTAGCAGTTTTGAGGAATGCTGGTCAGGTTTTTAAAGAGTGTGCTACAAGTGGAACTTGTCTGATGTTTTTCCCATAATCAGACTGGGATTACATGTTTGGGAGAGGAATACTACGTAGACAACATGCTGTTTTTCATCCACTGTGTTAAGGATATATAAAATCAACATGACATTACGTTAATTTTAACCTTGATCATCTGGATGAGGTATGACTGTCAGCTTTCTCCATTATAAATTTATGTTTCCCCTTTTCATACGGTATTGTCTCGAAGGAAGTTATGCACAGCCCACGCTTAAGTTATGTTTCCCCTCCTTGAGGGTGAAGTATCTATATAAACCATTTGGAATCCTTCTGCATGGGAAATTTGTTTATTATTCCTCATTTGTTTATTCAATAATTTATATCAGTAAGGATAAATGGTTATTGATTTTATGCTTTGGGTTATAATCTAATATTAATTTACTCTGTTGTTCACATTGACCAAGATTTGACCACCGAGGGTTCTTTCAGTTGGCTCCTGGGTCCTTGCGACAGTGAGGGTTTGCTTGCGGTTTGTTTGATAATTTTGTTTTTGAGCATCTCCTTACTTTCTGGCACTACAAGACACTCTAGGACCATGTTGCATATTTCCTGCCCAGGTTCTAGAATCAGTCATTTCTCCAAGAAGCCTTAATTCTTTTCTTGTATGAAAAATGGTATTAGAAACCAAAATCTGGTTTCTAGGCATGCTCATTGCTACTGGAGTGTTTTGTTTTCAGGCCCTCTCAGCTGGTAAAGGCAAGAAAATATATATGTGTACGCTAACTTGTAAATATATACATATATCTATAAATATTTTTATGTGCAACCATGTGTATCTACATTAAACTAAAACCGAGTGTCTACAGATGTCTCCAACTCTAATTCATCACCAAATAGATCACTGTAGCCTCCTCCCCTTGATATCTGTAAATTCCAGCTTCAGAGTGAGAAATCCAGCTCCCACTGTACACTATACATTGACTTAATTGATCTATTCCAGTATTCATGTATTGTGACACAAGAATTGTTAACCTACAACTCCATGGAAAATAACTTTATTAACTAGAGTACAGTGCTTATATACAGTTGCTTGCCATTAGTTTTACAGACTCCACTCACCATTCATATATACAATTACTTAGATCAGGAAACATCACCCCCTCCCTATCCTCTTCAGTGAGGTTATTTCAATATTTTTTTTTTTTTTTTTTTGAGGTGGGATCTTGCTGTGTTGCCAGTCTGGACTCACACTCCTGGGCTCCAGTGATTCCCTCCCATCCCAGCCTCCCAAATACCTGGGACTACAGTTTCAAATAATTTTAATACAATTAGGCTATTTTGTCATATTTTGTATTTCATCCTGAAATCCCCCAGCCTCTTTATTGATTTTTTAAGTTTACATATGTAAGGATTCAGTCGCCGCACTGGAAAATTGTATGGACTTTAACAAATGCATAGCATCACATATCCACCATTAGAGTATCATACAGAATAGTTTCACCAGACTAAAATACAGCCTGTCCTTCACTATCCAAACCTTCCCCTTCCCTCTGAACCTTTGGCAACCACTGATCTTTTTACCATCTCTATAGCTTTACCTTTTCCAGAATGTCACATAATTGAAATTAGAAAGTGCGTGGTCTTTTAGACTGGCTTCTTTTACTCAGCAGTGTGCATTAAAGGTTCATTTATACATTTTCATGGTTTGGTAGCTCAAATTGTTTTTATCACTGAATAGTATTTCATTGTATGAAGGTACCATGGCTTGTTTATCTGTTTAACTATAGAAGCACAGCTTGTGTGCTTCCAGTTCTTTGTGATTATAAATAAAGCTGCTATAAACATTTGCATGCAGACATTTTTTGTGGAAATAAGTTTTCAAACCTATTGGGTAAATATCTGGGAGTTCAATTGCTGGGTCATATGATAAAAATCCATTTAGCTTTATAAGAAGCTGTCAAACTGTCTTCCAAATATTACAGTCAAGCTATATCCCAAAATTGCAATACAATTTTGTGTTTTGATCAGCAATGAATGAGAGTTCCTGTTGCTTTGCATCCTAATCAGTAATTGGTATTGTTAGATTTTGGGGGATTTTAGGCATTCTTATGTGTATTGTGGTATCTTCTAGTTGTTTAAATGTTCAATCACGAATGACAAATGATGTTAAGCATCTTTACATATGTTTATGTGTTACCTGTACATCTTCTATGATTAGGTATCAGATCTTTTGGCCATCTTTAAATTGCTTTTTACTGTTGAGTTCTAAGAATTCTTTGTATATGTTGCATACAAGTTCTTTATCAGATATATATTCAGCATATATATCTCAGTATACGGCTTATCTTTTCATTCTTTTAATAGTGCTTTCACTGAGAAGTTTTTAATTACAATAAGGTTCAAGCTGTCAATTTTTTCTTTCACAAAGTGTGCCTCTATATGACCCAAGGTCACGTAGATTTTCTCCTGTGGTTTTTTTCTAGAAGTTTTGTAGTTTTGCATTTTGAATTTATGTCTATGGTCTGTTTTGAATTACTGCTGTGAAAGGTGTAAGTTTTATGTCTACATACATATGTTGCATATGAATGACCAACTGTTCCAGCATCATTTGTTGAAAAGGCTATACTTTCTCCATTGAATTGCCTTTGTTCCTTTGTCAAAAATCAGCTGACTATATTTGTGCAGGTCTGTTTCTTAGTTCTCTTTCTTGCACCATTGATCTATGTGTCTATATTTGCTTTTTTTAACCAATACCATGGTGTATTGAATACTACAGCCTAATAGTAAGTCTTAAAATCAGGTAACGTGAGCCCTTCAGTTTTGTTTCTCAGTATTATGTTGGATATTCTAGGTATTGGACTTTCTATAAAAATTTTAGAGCCAGTTTGCAATATCTGCAAAGTAGCCTGCTTGAATTTAAATTGGTATTGCATTGACTCTGTTGATCAAGTTAGGAATAAATGACATTTTAACAATATTGAGTTTTCCAATTCACAAACATGCACTGGCTCTCCATTTATTTAGATTTTTTTTTGTTTTCTGTCATCCGTGTCTTGTAGTTTTTCACATATAGATCATGTACATATTTTATAAGATTTATACTTAAATATTTCAATATTTTTGGTGCCATTGTAAAACTGGATGTTTCAGATTTCAAATTCCAGTTGTTCTTTACTGGTATATAGGAAACAAATGAACCTACTAACCTTGTATCCTGAGACCTTGCCATACTCACTTATTCATTCCAGGAGTTTTTATTGTTCTTTGTATTGATTCTTTGGGATTTTTCTACTTATTCAATAATGTAATATTTATTAATTAAATGAATATTTATTAATTACTCTTTATGTAATCAGTTTTATTTCTTCCTTTCTAATATGAACACCATTGATTTTGTTTTCTTGTCTTATTGAACTAGCTAGAACTTCCAATATAAATCTTTTTCATTTTGATCAAAACATATAATGCCAATCTTTCACTGTTAGGCCAAGATATGTTTCCTTCAGAATGGGTGTTATGTGTTATATTTCTTGCAGAAACCACACTTACTCTAAGATTTTTCAGTACCAATTATTTTAAGCACCCCCAAAATGGACACACTTGAAAAGAAATCTAGGTGCAGAATTTGCTTAAAATTTTAGGACTTTTTTTTTTTGCCTTTTTATGTTTCAAATGCGTTGGTCATGCTAATTTCCCCAGCTATTTAAAAAAGTAGCTTTTACTTAATCTTTCAAAAGTGTTTAACTGAATTTTTATGAAAGAAAATCTCTTTCTCTTGGGAAACAATTTTTATCAATCCACAATAATAATTAATTAAATTACAGTATCACAATAACAAGTGGAGGTGGCATAAATACGTTGGATACAAAAGAACACTGATATAATAATAGCAACTCTATTGGCAGAAGCAGAAGTTTTCGCTCATGGCCTCAAACTCTCAGTGTTCCACAAGACTAGTTAGTATATTTGACAGAGGAATCAAAGCCACTAGTTAGGCTGGCAAATCAGTTAAGTGGACTAAGAGGTAATTTATTGTATTAAATTATAGCCTTAATTTTGGACCAATGAAGGAATGAAGCAATATTCAGTGGGTATGTGACTTACTCATTCTAATAACTAACTAAACTCTTACTCTAAGCAAAGTAACATAACACTGTCTTTTTTATTTTGTGGAAATGTGACCATCTATACAATCTGAAGTAGTATGTCTTTAATAAAAAAGATTTAAAATAGGTTTAAATCTATCACAATGCAAGGCTACCCGAAAAAGGAAGCCAGCAGTTTATAAGAATTGTACTGAACACTTCACATAGAGATTTCCATTAATTTAAGCATACTATAAAGTTCTTCAGGGCAAGAAATATGCTTCCCATTTCCTCATATTTCCTACAACAATGGCCTTGTAATGGTAGGAAATGTTGGCTAGGCTGAACTACATTTCTCAGAATTTCCTTCTATGCTGGGTTAGATGGGCCATGAGAGAGATTCTTCTGAGATGTAGAAGGCGTAAGGAAGAAGACACACACGTGCTGCTGCCGATCTGCTGCATGAACATGAAGCAGCAGCAGGCCTATAATGATTCCACCTTCCCTTGGGTCCTCCTCCACTTTCTCTGACATCTGGGTCAGGTGTGTGTGTAACTCTCTGAAGAAGGGCCCTGGCTTCAGCAGGATACCCTTGTAACCAAGGTCAGAGTTAACCAGAGCTGACCTAGGTTTCTGTCCGTGCTTGTGGCGTTCCCATTTATGCTTGTCAGTTCTTGCCTGCTTGTGATCTCCCCTTCCTGACTGCCTGCCCTGTGGAATTCATGCTGCAGCATGAGACACAGAGAAAACAGGCTTACAGAGACTGATTACCTAGCCTCCAAATTGTGTGAGGCCAACCATCCCCATAATAAATCTATTTATGTGTATGCACACACAGATAAAAATACCTCACTCTCTTATATATGTGTGTGTGTGCATGTGTGTATGTATGTGTATGTATGTATATGTGTGTGTTTCTTTATCTATCTATCTATCTATCTATCTATCTATCTATCTATCTATCTTTCTCCCACTGGTTCCACTTGCTTGGTTGAACTCTGACTGATACATACCTTAATGAATTTTCTACCAAAGTCACGTTCCTGAGGGATGGGAATGCTGGCCTGAAAAGCATTATTAAGATGTGGCTTTCAACAAGCTCTGAGAATGAGAGATGGGGAAGCACAAGGATGAATGAACCAAAGACGAACATGTTAAGACTCTCAAATAGACTCATGTTTTTAGAGAAATTTCTATCATCTTCTAAATCCACAGACTAAATCTCATAAAAGGCCAAAACCCTTTTATGATAGAAACTCTAGAAAAATGAAAAATCATCACTGGATGATACTGCACTTCTTTTGACAAAGCTGATTGCTGATTTTAAATATTATTTCCTAGGGTCTATCTATAATACTATTAAATAGTATTACTGAGGATCTACCCAGGATCTTAGGACACCTCTGCCTGAATTCTGCTCTGGCACCAAGGATCACATTCCTCTGTTCTTGAGAAAATTCTGTAGAATCACAGAATTTTAAGTCTAAGCATAACTGAAAGTTCATATCCTATCTCCTTATTTACAGGGAAGTAATTGAGCTTTCATGACATTTTGACTTGCTCAAGGTCATCTAACTAATGGACAGGAAGAACCAAGACTAAAGTTCAAATTCCTGCTCCCAATCCAGTGTTCCACTCACAATAGTGTTTCTCTTCAAGCCTCATGTCTCCACCTGCTCCCACCATGGGACTTCCTGATGAAACATACCCTGCTTAACCATCATATGTCTTTAGTTTGTCAAGTTATATGCTTGCATTTGCAAATTTCCAGCTCTCAAAATTGAAAGACTCACAATTAGAGACTGTGGCCTGGTGGATCTTGTCCCTGACTGGTTGACCATGTCTGGAGAAATCTGATGTCATCAGAATGTACTTAACACCAGTTGTACCTCACCAAAAACACCAGCAAAAAGTTTGCTCACAAGTGGTCCCAAGCCACACCATTCTTCTGAAAAATGAGAGACAGCTGGTTGAATCTCTATATCACAATATGCTTATGTCATGAAAGTGTTTCCTCTGGATACCTTGACAGATATAAAACTTATCATCTCAGGTCCTGAGGCAATTTTGCAGCCACCCACCCCAGTTATAAAGCAATTTGTGACCAGGTATGCTGGGGGAGTAATAGATTGACATTTGAACACTCTTTTTAACTTCTTTTGAACTTCAAAGGACTCTGGTGCATCATTTTTCCGGACATTAAAAGAAATTTCTTTCCTTTTTTCAATTTTTTTAACCAACACATCTTTTGCACAATGATTCACAACTGCCCTTGATAGTGGGTGTTTTTATTAAGGTGGCACATTTCAAAAAATGTTTTAGTATCGTTTATGAAGGCAATGTGATATTTCAAACAGCAAAAGCTTACAACAGTGGCTTAAAGAGGCATGGATTCAAGAAACAAGAAGTAATGAAGCAAGCAGGCTAGTGGTGGCACAGAGGGTCCACAATGCCCTCTGTGCCACCAGGCTTTGCCCATCACTATTCTCTGCTCTTGGTCTATGCTTGGTCCAAGAGAGAAGTAGCTCTTGGTCCATGCTTGCTCCCTCATGTTCACAGGACGGCTGCTGCACCCCCTAGCTACAAGTCTACATTCCAGGTGGGAAGGTGGGAAGTGGGCAGAGTACCAAGGACAGAAAGATTGCCAGCCCAGTTTACCCTTATTCTAATTTTTTTTTTAAAAAAGAGGATTTCCCAGAAATAATGCTCAGCAAATTTCCACTTGTATATCACGAGCCACACCTATCTTATTAGTCATCCTGGAATTTTACAAAAGACAAAGAGGGTATGGATAGAGATTGTGACAACCACTGCCACAGACTCCTATGCCACTGTTTTTTTTTTTTTTTTTTTTTTTTTTTGAGACGGAGTCTTGCTCTGTGATCCAGGCTAGAGTGCAGCAGCGCAATCTCGGCTCACTGCAACCTCCGCCTCCCAGGTTCATGCCATTCTCCTGCCTCAGCCTCCCGCTTAGCTGGGACTATAGGCACCTGCCACCACGCCTGGCTAATTTTTTGTATTTTTAATAGAGATGGGATTTCACCGTGTTAGCCAGGATGGTCTTGATCTCCTGACCTCGTGATCCGCCCGCCTCGGCCTCCTAAAGTGCTGAGATTACAGGCATGTGCCACAGAGCCCGGCCACCACCCTTTTTCTATAAAGTGTTTAAGAATCATTCTGAATAAGGCTTCAAATTCAAAACCTACTTCTAGAAATTTTATTTTAAATAAAAAATTAAAACTTATTAAATTCATTCATCCCAAAGAGTGGGAAAATTAATAAACCCAACTCTACATCAGACAAATGTCCATATATACAGGGTGACAGAACAATAAGATAAATAGGCTACCTCCCGCCAACTACTAATGAGCAATAAGACACTCATCTGCAAACCATCTCCATTGCTCCCTGTTGTATACCGAGTCTGTCCCCATGCTCAACATCTGCTTAACTTTTGAGATCTCTCAGCCTGACGCTTTGAAACAACAACAACAACAAAAGCCCCACAGGTTAGAAACATGCTTCCTAACAGCAAAATTCTGGGAAGATATATATAGAACAGAGAAAACCATGCCTCATCCATTGCACGGAGGTCCCTGCTTTGGAGCAAAAATGCTGTCAGGGTCCTGAATAAATCATCTATCATCAAAAATCATAATGTGTGTAGAGGATTTTCTAAAACTAAGTAGAACTAGCTCCCTTTAGGCTAGTGTTTCTCCAAGTGTCATCTCATCTCAAAAACTGCATTAAAAGTCCTTAGATGAGGCTTAAAAATTAAAATCAGGTTCCTGGCGGTTCCTGGCACCACCTTAAACCCATGGTATCTATCTCCCAGGCAGAAACCCAAGAACTTGCATTTTTAGAAACTATCCCAGATCACTGCATATTAAAAGTTGTGAACTGCTTTCTTAGATTAAAATACCAGACTCATGGACGGAGTGGACAGGCTGGCAGAGTTCCCAGTCAAACCAGGTGTGGACTCTCTGTCTGAAGTCAAATGCTGGTGGGAGAACAATCATTTCAACTCCAGATAGAAAGTGAGCTCAGAGGAAAGGCTTGAGATCCCTTGGCCAAGCAAACATCCCTGGCAAGAGCAGGCACCTGATTAAACCCAGGGTCTGCACGTATACTCCTCCAACTGATTAATAACCCTGCCAAGTAAGCATCTATGCTATAGGGATTTTCAGGGTGCCAGAGTTTGCTCTGCCTGAAGCTCAGCAAGCCATAAAGATCCAAAGATTTTGTCGAAACCTATTGCCACCATCTGCCCCCACCCTCATCTTCATTTGAGCATATCCAGTCCACCTCAAGTCTCCCCTACCTGGGCTCTGCCTAACAACAAATTCTTTCACCAGCGCATTCTCTGAAGGGTCCCATTGCTAACCCCTACATCAAATGTTTCGTCTGATTGATGTCATCTGATCTCATGAATCACCAATGGCTGTCAACTACTCTAGCAATGGGGCAAACCTGATGACCATTTCCCCGGTCAGGTCCCCAGTAGTCAGGGGCCAGGACATACTCCTAGTCACATTTATGCATCAGAGCTTTTCAATGTCATTTGGCTACATTTCTTTATGGGTTTGAAATTTCTTTGACTTACTAATGCATCTGCTGTGCCTCCTGTTGGTTTCAAGCAAGAAGCTGAAGTATGTTCTGTTGCACAGAAAAAAGTGCTATTCTGAGAGATGATGTAGAAAATCCAAAAGGGGTTTCCTGTGCCACTTGAAGCTAAGAAAGCTGGTTTGGGCTTTAGTACCCAAGTACACCTTCTCCCACCCCCAAAGTTCACTAAAATAAAGTTGGGAAAGTGGTTTTTCTGGCCCCTCGCAGATGTAAGAATATTTAACTTTCAAAGATTCTGGTTGAAGTACATATCTAAAGCAAAATATGTTTTATCTTATGCGTCCAAAAGGCAGGCATCTAAAGCTAACCATTTAAAGTACTGATCAGTGTTCAGGGAGGATGTCCAGGGAGTAATGCTAAACACACAAAAACATCATATTTCAAAGAGTATAGAGTCACAAAGGCAGAAGTCTAGATTAGGCTGGTTAAAACTGAGTAGCATAAGCATGACTGAAACTTAGATGAGTTTGTGGGTTCTCAGAGAAAGAGCTTAGCAGGAATTTCTGTTGGAAAATATACTAAGCAGATTCAGAACTGAATGTGAGTGAAGGAGAAAGGAGCAGGTGTGAGGACAAAAATCACAGGTTTTGTTTCTGTTATGACACTTCTAGCTTGTCCCTGATATATCTGGAGATGAGAGGTCAAAATACACTTTATTACATTATCAACAGTGGTCAACTTGAGGTCATAGGCATCCACATTTGTTCTTTCTCCAGATTTTGCACCAATGCTAGCACATCACTTGCCATGTTCAGACATTACCCAGAAGCTCTAGCATCCCAAAATTCTTAATAAAAATTCTTAATAAAAATATTCAAAGCTCTCATTAATAGCATTCAAAGATCACAGCCCTTGCCCACTGCTGGCACTAATATAATACTGCAGGCATTTCATTTAATAATATCTTGGGCACAGTTGTTTTGGTTCCACCTCATTTCAGTATAAATCCAAATAAAAACAAAATAAAATATTATGGAAGGAATTTGCTTAATGATTTGGTCACATGCCTTCACCATATCAATTCTGGTCTACTAACTAAGTGTGGTACAAAAGATGAGAAGGGTTTATTACACCCTAATATTTTTCTTGTTCAAAACCCAGAAGTCAAGTTGTTCCTGGATGAAAATGCAAATCTCTTCTCTGACAGCCTAAGATGGGATGTTGTGGATGACGGCCTAAGATAGGATGCCTTCATCAAATGGAGACAGTGGGCTGTGTCTGGCTTAAACCAGAACAGTCTGCAGATGACACTCTTCAACTGAAAGTAGATCTGTCCCCTTTATCTACTGGAAACAAGCTTGCTTAGTATAATGAGAAGAGGAGCTATTCCATACAGACCAAGCTTGGCTCCTTAAGCCAGACCACACCTATGTATTAATATATGCACAATTATGTTTCATTGTCTCTACTTTCATATACAGGAGAGTGTATTACGAATAAGTTACAGTGCTTATAAGCAGGTGAAGTGATGACTGCTAAAATCATATCTGGTCTTTCAAAAACTTTAAATCATGAAATAATCACTTTAATTAAGACTAAAATAAAAATCTGATACAGGATGATTGGAATTTGAAAAGACAGTAAATTAAGTTATACTAAGAAAGTGTCCTTAGCATATAAATATCAGCAAATTAAACCTATTACCTCATCAGAAAAATCATAAATCAATGAAGTAAGGAGATCAATGGAGGAAAGCACTAAAATATCAGAATAAACACAAAATCAGAAATTTTTATCATAAATTTTAAATTATTGACTGCCTAAATTCTTATTTTCATAATATTTTTCTATCAAAGAACTGAATCTAAGCTTTAGAAATAATATTTTTCCTATATTATTTAATTATTCCTCTAATTATAAAAATACATTAAAAAATACTGCATAGCATATTTTAGTGGGAACAAGTGAGTCTGTAATAAATATTACAAAGTCTTAAAATGTGGATGTTGTTGACTGAATATCAAACTTTTCTGGCTATATGTATTTACTTCCAAAGGGCAAACAATGGAATCAACCAGTTCTCTGGCTACTGAGCATATCCTTTCTTTGTCCTAGTAGAGAAAACAGTTAAGCTTGAGAGAATCAGGTAGAGAAAGTAACAGTCTATTTTAGTAGAGTGCTTTAACTGAAGTGTAGAAGTCTTATCCCAAAGGATCTTTATGACCATACTGTAAGGAAAGGAAATAAACTCAGAGCTCCAAAACAAAGGGGTTTCGAGCACACTTTGAAGGAAATCAGTGACACTGAACCAGCAGACTGAGGGATTAGATGGAGTATGCCACCCCAAAGTTTTTCCCTGCAATCTGTTACAGGTAGTTTTCCAGGGGCTCTGAAGCATAACCTGTCAAGGGAGTTACTGAGTGATTTCTCTCAATAGTTCATTCATTCATCCATTCAAGCATTTATCTGATGCTTACTATGAGGATGGCTGTGATATTGCAGAGACTGACATCCACATTCTTTGTGTTCATAGATTTCACTTGAGCTAAGTGAAATACACAAAGATGTGCACCCACAACTACAATACCATGAGATAAATGCTACAGAGGAGTTATGCACTTAGTGTGCACCAGACCACAGAGAAACACTTAACATACCTTTGAGGAGAGGTCTGCAAATGCTGTAAAACCCTCTCATGACCTAAGGCATTCCCCTTCCTGAGTCACTGGCAATCTTTCCCTTTGTGCTGGCTTATATTCCACCCTCCAAAAGAATCATGAACTCACAAAGCCAAAGGATACTTAAGAGAAAATCTGATCCAGGGGTCTCCAAACCTGGCTGGGCCCCAGTATCACCTGGTGCTTTGGCTCCAGCCCAGAGACACTGATGTAGCATGCCTAAATGTTCTGAAAATGCTTTCTTGCTACAGCCGTTGTAGCTGGCCCATGGACCAGCATTTGGGAATCACTGAATCCAATCATCTCAATTTGCAGAAAGAAGAATTTAGAGGAAATTAACATCCACAGAATTAAAATGACTTCAGCAAATGAGTGTTATAGGCACATTAGGACAGCAATGGTGAAACATCTGGCAAAGGAATTTTTAGCGCAAATATTTTCAAAAAATGTTCCCAAGGTTTCTGATATAAATCATATATAATAGGACTATCTATCTATCTATCTATGATGGTCACAAATTATATAACTGGTAAGAAAACTTCAAGAAAATGAAGTTTAGTAATGTTACTTGTTGCAATGAACTACAAATTAGCTTTGCTCTTCCCAGTAGGAAAGTTATAAATGAAAACACTGAATTGAAACTCTGATTCTTAAAAATATCTGATTTATCAGGAAGAAATAATTTGCCCCTAGAAATATTTTCTAAGGAAAAGCTTAGCATAGTGCCATGCCTACTGTAGACACTTAAACTATTGAGTGGATGTATAAGAATATGAATGCAAGTATTAACAAAACATGTTTTTCTATGGCCATTTCCTACATTAACCTTTGATAGAAGCTAAGAATACATTGATAAAGAAGGGCTTGACTTATTTAGGGATGTGTACAGAGAATGGTAGTAGCATAATTAGGTCTATCACTTCCAAGGCAAAGACAAGCAAATGAAAAATGCAGCCTTTCGTGCAGTGAGAAAGTTCAGTAAGAGAGTGTTATTTGTGTGCCTGCATGTGTTTATGTATAAAGACAGGCACAGGAATGTGCTGGCCTGTGCAGGGTGCTCCAACACACTCACTGTGAAGGGTACAGAAGCCTATGTGCAGGTTCATTCTCCATATATATAAAGGGATTGAGCAGCAGCCCAGCTGTGTTCCACTGTGGTTCTCAGACCTGATCACAATAAGTAAGGTCAATATTTATGCATAGTTAAAATTTTGTGAAAATATATTTCAAATTGTAACACCACCAGGGATTCTGTTTACGTTTCTATTACCACGTTTATCTCTGGAGGTTAACATGCAACTCTCATAGGGTACCTTCACAGATACATTTTTTAAAAACTAAGAATTACCTTAAAGAAAAAACTTAACTAAAAATGCATTCCAATATAGAATAATATGATTCATGCCATTTATAAAAATAGAGTAACTCACAGTTTACATTTCAGTAAACTTGAAAATCTCCAATTTTTCAATAAAAAGGGAATGCAACCTAGCTCCTAAGAGTGGAATGTAATAGCTGTAAGCTGTTTTTTATCTCAAAAACACTGAATCAAATTTTACGCTCACAATCACTGCATTTGTTTTCATACCAAAAATATAACCTGGGTTTGTGATAAACTCTTTGAAGAGTGTAATCCTATTATATTTTAATTGTAACAAATTTACATGTCAAGTGTGATGTAGTTCACGTTTTTATTAACCAACCAATATTTGTGATTGCCAATTTCAATTTTATTTGCTGTCTTCTACAAGGTAATTTTTCTCTCATTACTTCATTTTAAAATATGGAAATTAGAAGGCTTTACTAAAACTTTCAGAGCCAGCCCTAACAACTGATAATATCTGAACCTGACACAAAACGAAATGTGTGACAGTGTCTAGTAGGAAAGGAAATCTTGTCCAGGCAAGGAATATCAGGGGGAACATTCATCATTTATTACCCTCAAAAAGGAAAATTTGTCCAATAGAGATGTGTGCACTGGGCACAGTGCCTGACAGAGTTGGCACTCAAAGATATTGGTTGAACTGAATAGAACCAAAGGAAATTTGCCTGAATTAGAAGAACTAAAATGTTAAGAAAGAAACTAGATCTAAGCAAAATGCTGACCCCGCTTCCTAACAGTTCAAAGACAAAGCATTTAGTTGAGAGAGGCTGAAGCAGTCACTTGGTTCAGCTTCTCGCATAGCCAGAAATCACCTATGGCAGGTTTCTCACCCACTCCAGGTCTCAACTGGGCTGTTTTTGCTCCCCAGGGGACATTTGTCAATGTCTGGAGACTTTTTTTGGTTGTACAAGTGGGAGAAGGTGCTACTCGCATCTGGGTAGGAGCCAGATGTGTTATTAAGCATCCTACAATGCACAGGATGGCTCCCAACAACGAGAAACTATTTGGCTCAAAATGACAACAGTTCTGAGGTTGGTACACCCTGCCCTACAGCATGATCCAGCAGATGGCCTCTGCTTTCCCACTTCCAGAAGTCAACTCATGGCCACAGGAGCATGACTTTACCACTGCTGGACAGCTCTCCCTGCTGAAAAGACCACCTTCATTTTGAAATTTACGGAGTAATAAACATTTATCAAAAGCACTATGAAAAAAGAAGCATATTTTGAGGTCAAATACAAAACACAAAATATACATTAAGGTCAAAATGCTTTTTCCACATGCTAATTTTAAATTTATTTTCTAATTTATTTAAATTGTAGAAGAAATGAAAGCACAAAGTAAACAAAGATGCACACTGGATTTTTGTTGATTGTGTCACTTTTAATTCTTCCAGTATTTGGTAACTTTTAAGACTTTGCATCTATTTCTTAATTTATTAATATTAGATGGCTTCTATTAACTTCTTACTATGTAAGATAAGGAACCTGGCATGCTTGCCCACTTTTACCTCTTGTATTACCTTCACCTCTAAATTTTTATTTTAGTTCATCAATATTTATTATATTATACTCTGTTCTTAAGCAATATCTAAATCTTTCATGCTTTGAATATAAATCCATTTCAAAAACAGCAAACTAATAAACAGCACTTATGAAGCTGATATAACTTCAGTAGAACCCCCTATAGAGTCACAGTGTGGCCTGACTACAGAAGGAAATGGAACCCCATGCTTTCCCAGGACCAGAGACTGAGTCACACTCAGACTGGAGTGCAACTGTGTGCCTCATCATCCCTTTGCTCTCTCTCTCTCTTGCTTTGCAGCACCTCTTTGAGGATTTCCCCAAATGGAGAGAGCAGTAGCTCCCCTGAGACCCTTGCATGCCCCAAATACCATTTTTTTTATTTTAAGTTCTGAGATACATGTGCAGAACATGCAGGTTTGTTACACAGGTATACATGTGCCATGGTGGTTTGCTGCACCTAATCACTTTTACCTTCTCTAATTTTTTCCTCTTCTGTCCTTCATATTTGATTGATAATTTGACTATTGATTCAATATCTCCTACTCTACAAACTGTAAAGATATTATTTTGTTGTTAATAAGATAAAACGTTTTTTTCCTAAGTAATCTATCTTGTTTTTCTGAAAGCTTTTAGAATTTTCTGATTTTTCATTTGAGTGTGGAAATTTCACCAATTTGTTATTTTTAAGTCGGGCTATTCAACACTGTGTCTTTGACCATGTCCTTCCTCTCATTGCCTCTGTCCTCTTTTTCTGGAGCTCTTCACTGGATTTTCTGGATTTATCCTCTGTGTCTCTTCACACTTCTCTCATATTTTCCATTTTGGTTTTTTGTTCTCTTCCATGGGAGATTTCCATGGCTATACCTTGTAGTTCACCAGTATGTTCTTTATTATCTCTATTATTTTCAGCCTTCTCCTTAACTTTTTATTTCGTCAGTTATAAATTTCGTTTATAATAATTATTTATTGTTCCCCAGTTGATCTTTCTTCATAGCAACCTGTTCTTATTTTCAGGATACAATATCTCTTTGACTCTCTGAGAATACTAATTGGGCATTTTAAAAATTATAATTAGTTATTTGTATTATTGCTTGCCTCCAAGGTAAGTTGTTCTGTTTTCTCTTTGCCCTTTTTTTCCTGATGATTTATCTTAAGTGTCTGGTGATCTCTGGTTATCTATGACTATTTATGAGTGGAGATCATGTGGATTAATATGAACAGCTGGAATGGGTCTTCTCTGTAGTTGTTTGGGTCTCTTTCTCTAATAGAGCTCCTTCTTTAGTGAGAGTGCTAACCACAAGTTTTCTAAGGGGAACATCTATTGTGGATTCCCTAGGATATGCAGAACTGTTCATCAAAGTGCCCTGCCCTTCTCAAGCTAAGGCGTATGACCCAAGCCAACCAGGCTTTCTCAACCAGAACATAGCATCTTAAATGAAGTGAAGCAAGGATTGTAGAGACAGGGAAAAAATGGTTGGCATTTATTCATTATCTTGGCTAATTGACAATTTCCTGACACACAAACCCTGGATTCTGTTCTAGACATGCCTGGTTCATACCCTTTCTGTGAGCTGCCCCATTTTAATAATTTCTTCTCTGCTTAAGTTAGTCAGAATCAGTTTCTGTTGCTTGTGCACAAAGACCCTAAGTTAATACAGATGGAAAGGAAACTGACATTTGTTAAGCTAATGTTATGGGCCAGGTATTTTACATTTTTTGTAAGTAATCAGCAAAGCCCTCCGAGATAGCTAATAACTACCATTATTTTATAAGGAAAGAAACAGATTTAGTAGATTTATTAGCTTGTCCAAGATGCCAGAGGAAGTACCAGAATCCAAGTCAGCCTGACATCAAAACCTACGCTTTTCCCTCTACTCTGAAATATTCATGGAGCATTGAACATACAGGCCCTGCTGCAGTTAAGAGTATGTGACAAATATTGGAGGAGAGATTTAAGTCTGGGAAAGCCAGGAATAAGAATTTAGACTCACTGTGTTCAGAAAAAGAGAATCGCAATCTCACTCTTAATAGTGTAGTGGTATAGTAAATCAAAGGAGAATTTAAGAAAGATGATTCTGTGATATGTGGGATGAATTAAAAAGGCTCATGTTGGAATAAGATACACCAGTGAGGAGGCTGTGATAGTGATGACATGGCTGGGGATGGAGAGGAAGAGAGTTTACAATGGGACTTGGAAGGAAATTTCATAGGTTTGTGTGACTGAATGGTTATTATAGGGGATGAGGAAAGATGAGCCAAAAATGACTACAAGATTTCCAGTTGCAATGAAGGAAGCTGAAAGAATGCATGCACTTGCCTCCCTCCAAAAATCCCAGTGAAAAGAACTAGAAATGCAAAAACAAGAATAAATGTATAAGAGTGCTAGAAAGAGAAAAGGATGCCAAAAGAGTCCATAAAATCAGAATCCCCAGAAGACACAAAGAAGAGTAAATCAAAATAATGGAAAAGCCAAGCATGCTGAGCAGGCTGTAACCAAACAAAGGCAAAGGAGAACCACACGTGGGCAGGACACTGAAGTTTTTTCCCCATGTGCACCCAATTCCCACCACCCAGCTTAGTGCAGCAGGATTTAGGCACGAAACTGGCACCAAGGCAGCTACCAGGAGGCTCCCTTGAGCACAAAGCTCGTGGGATTTTGGATGCTCACCCCTTACCCTGAGGCTCCATTCATTTTGGACCTCTTAGTAACTTATCTATGAAATTTGCCCCTCAAGTCTTCTATTTATGCTGTTAAACATAGAAAGAAAATGAAGGCACTCCCCTAGCTACCATTCTTACAAAACAATTAATATAATACAAACTCGAGGGCAAAACAGGGCGCAAATTCACAGTGTGCAGTAAGTTTTTAAAAATTAAGGTTATAGTATATATAATTTTATGTGAAACAAATTTAAGGATACAGAAACATGCATAATTTTAAAGTTAATAAAAGGGATTCAATAAGGGTTGGTTGAGGAAAAAACCTGAGTGGTAAGTAGTCATAAAGGAAATAAAAAGTTTATAAAAGACTTCTTTTCCCAAAACAAAAAGGCCCAAATGGATTAGAATGATTCCCAACAAACTGCCAAAGAAAAAGCAATTCTCAAATATTTTAACTCTTTCCAGAAGTGAGGGGGAAAATATAGAAGTCTTTTTAATTCGAATCCTACCATAATCTTTATACAAAAATCTGGCATGTTTCACTTTAGTTATATTTCATTTATGAATATAGCCAGTGTACCTAAATAAAATGCTAAAAATACATACATAAAATAAAAATAAAAACTAACAAATAATAAACTTCATACTTAGTAAAGTTTATGTTAAAGATGGAAACATGAGAACATGCTTAATTTCAGAATTATTCAATAATATTTTGAAGGTTCTATACAGTTCTCTAGGAGAATAAATTTTAATATGAGACATAATGTTCAATAAAAAGAGTCAAATATAAGATTATTTGCAGATGATATGATTGTCTAGACATAAAATCCAGGGGAATCAAATAAAAAATATTACAACTAATAATCGAGTTCAGAAATAGAACAGATACAAACATAAACATACAAAAATAAATAGTTTTCCTTACATTCCAGCAAAAATGAATTTTAAAATGTCAGCCATATAAAAGATATCCTTAACAACCTAATAATGTACAAAATATTCAGGAATAATAAAGAACAATTGTGTATGAGCAATATTAAAAAGAAACTATAAAATTTAAAGGCTGTAAAAAACTGAAACACAGGAAATTACTTAAAAAGGCAATTCACAAAATAAGAAATACAAATGGTTATTAAATGTGAAAACATGCTTTATATACCTGATAAGTAATACAGTATACAATACATGTTAAAAACAATGAAGTACTTTCCTTTAATAGATTGTCAAAAAAATTTTTTTAAATACCAGTATTCAGGTAGCGTGATACAGGCATGCACATACAATGTAATACCTTATATTGGTACAATCATTTCAGAAAACATTTATAATTATCAAAATTCAATATATACATTCTCAATTGAACCAACATTTTCAATTCTAGGAATTTGTGTTACAGGTATACTTACAACTATATTAAATAATTCAAAACAATTTAAATATTAATTAGAAAGATTAAATATATTATGGCATATCAATGCCATGAAATACTGTGAATCTTTAAAAATATAAGTTGCTCTATCAAAGAAGCCAAAATATGCTATTGCATTAAAAAAGCTTGTTACAGAACATGGTACTGTGCATGATATAATTATTATAAAAGCATACATATCCACAATACCTGGAAAGACGTACATTAAACTATTAATAATGCCCTGAGTATAAGGTATGAGGTGGCAGAAAGCAGGCAGGGGTGAGGATGGCTACTTAAAGAAATTCTGAGTAGTACTAAAAAAAAAAAATTAAACAGAAATCTTAGATGGAGTTCCCCAGAAGGACAGGCTGAAGCAAGTATTTGAGGGCTATTGATTTAAAACAGAAGCACTTCTGGGGAAGCCTGCTAAGGGAGCAGGGCAGCTGGTGAAAGAATGGGAAAAAAGTCATGGAAGTGCGTGATCTCAGGCAAAGTCTTGCAGAGGGTAGCTTCAGCCTGCTCCTGCAGGGAAGACCCAGATTATCTGTTTCACCTCAGTTATATCTGGGAGCTGTCCAGAGTCGGGGCAAGGGAGCTGGGCTTTCATACTCTGACATCTGTCAGTCATTAGTCAAGAGCTTTCCAGAGGAAGTGAATGGCACCTGTGGCTCTGAGTGCATTCTGGCAAAGTGCCTCCCCAAAAGAAATCTGGGTGGAGAACCAATAACACCCACTACAATATTACTTTTATAATAAAATACATATTTTCATTAAAAGAAAGAAAAAGAGAGCAAAAGCCATGTGCTACTAGTAAAGTAAAATTATATATTAATGCTCTCAAATTCTACACAAGTCTGGGCACCTACTAGACAGGGTCCCTCACCCACCTGCTTGTCCTCATATTCCTACCTGTCCACTAGAAAACCAGGGTTTAGCAGCCCGTGAACCCACACTTTCTCTCTCCTTTTTATCTTTTCCATCTGGAGTGGTATAGGTGAGATCCTGAAAAGTTAGAGGAACTCTCAAAACCTCTGCTGATCCTAACTGGAGCCACATTACTTGGCTACTAACTTAACATGAAAACGGCATTAAAGCTGAGACCCTTGGCAACTGGCCTCCATGAGGTTAAATTCTATTATTTATTTATTTGTTTATTTAGAGACAGAGTTGCACTCTTATTGCCCAAGCTGGAGTGCAATGGCACGATCTTGGCTCAACGCAACCTCTGCCTCTTGGATTCAAGCAATTCTCCTGCCTCAGCCTCCCAGGTAGCTGGGATTACAGGCATGCGCCACCACGCCTGGCTAATTTTGTATTTTTTAGTAGAGACGGGGTTTCTCCATGTTGGTCAAGCTGGTCTCGAACTCCCGACCTCAGGTGATCTCCCCACCTCGACCTCTCAAAGTGCTGGGACTACAGGGGTGAGCCACCGCGCCCGGCCCATGAGGTTAAATTCTAAATAGAACTCCAGATTAAAGAAATGCCCCAAGAATTCATTTGTTCTATTCAACTTGTTTGACTTTATGGCAAAGCTAAGATGAATGAATTAAGGTTTCTAGCTCAGTGGTCACTGAGCAGAGTGGGATGTTTCCTAGAAATGTCCCTCAAGTCCATCACTCTGGGTGTCAGTGATGAGTACCTAGAAAGACAGCACTCATCATCAAAGTGGATGATTCAAGTTTACAATCTGTGCAGTCTACAGTCTGTCTCTGAAACCTGTGGTGTGCTTTTGTTGCTTCACCTGTAAAATGGATGCAATAACTATCATTCTACTTACTTTTCAGAGCTGATGCACAGATTAACCATGAAAGAATTTTGCAAACCATGTAGTGCTTTACATCCTGTCACTTGTCTTAGCACAAAGGCTCCAAACATTAAAAATGGGATGGTGGTGACTTCAAGATCCAAATCCATGAATGTTGGAAGGCACTTGTTCAGCACAGATGTGTGTGGCCTTGCACATGTTGAGTGTGAGTTAACAGTAAAACATCCAAGTAAAACAGAACAGTAAATTATGGAGACACCGACTTGGAGCCTGAGCAACAGGGTAGGAACTGAGATACAAGCTGGAGAGTCAGCAACACAGGAGCAACAGGTAAATTCGAGACTACGGAACACACGCTTTTGAAAACTTCATCTTTTTTTCAATTTCCATAGCCATATTCCTCAAGCCAATCCCAATCGTCTCCTGTTTGAACTATCCAAGTGCAAAACTTCATTAATACATATTCCTGTTATCATTACTACAAAATGTTAAATGATGCTTTATGGTCCCTAGTCATTTATTGTATGCATTATCCATTGAAAAGATCATACAGATTTTCATACTAATCAACCACTTTCAGTAGTTGTCTACACACACAAATGAGGAATGGAATTTGGGAATAGAAATCACATGTGTTTTTAACAGCCATACTACATATGTGTTCTTTCCCTTTGAATAATATACATTATTTCTTAAATTACTGTTTTGGGTGAATAAATATACCTGCTATATAAGTTAAATTGATAAGATTTAAAAATTATCATCATATATGATAAAGCTTGAAAATCATAATCTTGCATATTCTTGCATGAAAAGACTTACACAATTTATGTAAATTTTGTTTTTAATGACCTTATAATCACTTTATGTGGCAAAAAAGCAGCAATATCTCAAAGTCAAGTTTCATTTGTAGAGACATTTACGTGTTTACAGTTGGATTGAATCCCAGGACTAGTTAGTCTTTCTGTTTCACTTGGATTTTCTCCTAAGGTTAGGACCATTGGCAATTTTCTCCATCTTTGGTAGGTCTCACATGCCAGTTTTTTTGTTTGTTTTATTTTTAAAATTTTGTAACATTTACATGTGAACTCCTGAAACCATTGCAGTTAGTTAAAAGTATTTCTGATTTAAATAGACTGTATTCTATTCAGGCACACAAAAGTCACTTGCTAGTTTTCTGGATGAAGAACAGTATTAATCTGTAATGTTGTTTATCTTAATAATTAGAATTTAACTGAGAGTCAATTTTCCATTTATTTAAATTGATGCAATGACTAGATGTTAGTTTACAATTTAAAATGGTATGGGGGAAGAAAATCTCTGAATGCACCATTTTAATTTAACTTTTTATTGATTTTGCTGATTATATGTTAAATAAGTGCTCATCAATTCTCTGCCTGGTTTTACTAAATTTTCCCTTTCCATAAGCACAGATCTAGTAATCCATCTTGTAGTGTTTTAAATCTACTTCTAAGTATATACATCACTTGTGATGTGGTTAACAGCATAAAATACATGTGAAATTTATATTTAAAACAATTACATTTATATGTAACATATATATACAGTAACTAAAGATGTAAATCATATGAAGAAAAATTCAGAACCCCTGTTACAATATATTAAAAAAGGAGAGATGTTAAAAACAAATTTTTATCTACTTTGTCATTAATGACTTCATTTTATAGATGAAAGTTCTCAGGCTGTTAAACGAACTGCCCAAGACAAATACACACTCACAGGTGCACACGTGCACACATACACACACACTCACACCCTTGGACCAACTCTATTTTGTTGACTGCTATGTTCTCACTGCTTGCTGTAGTCTCAGTGTAAAGTCTGGATCAAAACAGATAATGAACAAATATTTGTTGAATGTTCAACTGATTCAGAAATAGACTCCAAGTCTTTTGACATGAAATTCATTGTTCTTTCCAAAACATGAATGGAAACATTTAAAATATCCTTCTCTATCTTCTAGTCTTACTGGGAGAATAGAATGTGATAATTGTGTGAAAGAAACTTAAAATTATGTAAGTGCATGGAAATCTAAGTCAGCGTTATTATCATTATAGTTTACAAAATGTCTCATTTCTCTTACCATTTAAGAAAGGAAAAGTTAACTAGAATGGCAATTTAGTATACGTGCTACTGAAGTGAGCACAAGAATGGCAATTTTAGATACAACTATTTGATCTTTGTGAATGATCTGACTAGGAAAAAGAAAAATATTTCCTACAGCATTTGGGCTTAAATAATGGAAATTTCATTTTTAATGGTAATTCTATAAGGAAAGATAATTCCTTATTACCAATCTTACAGCATAATGAACCAAACACTTGTTTGAGAGTTTTAATCTAGATTTTCATAAGTTAAAAAATAACATAAAATAGAAGTTTTCAGTCAATCACATCTTAAAATTCTTTCTTTAATATGAAAATCTATACCACAACTTATACTGTAAATTGCTTTAGATTCCTTTTTTATTTAGCAGGATTTTGAAATAAAGAATAGAGTTGTCATCAATACCATTAATCAAATCACAGCTAATAAAAAATGCATTAGTAAATAAAGATTTATAAAAGGGCACCTGATTTTGGCATAATTAAAAATACTTATGACGAAATAGTGTTAGAAAATCTTACGGCAGTACAATATATATGTTAACTGGGAAAAGGTTATCTAAAATCATTTAAACATATCCCAACTTAAATTATAACCATTGTGGAAGTCAAAACCATAGGATTGTGCCTGCTAATTTAGTTACAAAGTCAATAATATAGAAATTAGTTTGTTAAATCACCATCCTGCATACTATAAGGATACCTAGAGAGTAACCTCATATGGGGAGCACTCAAAATCATTTGGACCAATTTTTTAAAGCCGTTTTGAAATAATTTACTTCCAAATCAAGATATTAAATGCCAGCTTCTAACCAGCAATAATGCTTATGGCTAAGATAGAAATGAGATTCGTTACAGAAACGCTGACACAGCCTTAACTGTAAGCACTTGAGTGTGCAGCTATAATTCTTTTTTCAAATCTTTCCCAGTAAAGCTTCAGGTAAAAGAGTCCACAGAATATGTAAATGGTAAGAGACAGTCTAGAGCTTTTACAAAATCACAAACCTGTGACACATTTATATTCATCTTTGATTGCTACCACTAAACGACTAAATCATTCAAGGTGTATTGATTAGCTCTTTAATAGATAAAAGGTGGGCAGCATCTTATATAAACCAACATTTCTTAATACATTTGATTGGCAAGAACTACACATTTTAAGCTGACAATGTAAACCTCTAAAATATTTTTCAAAAAAGCTTTCTGCCTTATTTAGCATTACAATTATTAATCAAAAACCATAAAAAAGAAAAAATTACAAAAAAATACAGAACAAAGATTAAGAAAGCTTTTCTTTTCCATTCGGAAACTAAGCAATAAAATAATTTCCCAAGCAGTCAGTTTTCTGTATGGAAGGCATTTAAAACTGGACCAGATAACATAATACCAGAATAAACCAAGGGAATACAACTTGTACTGGGAGGTGGGTGACTGGAACCAAGGATTTAATTGTCTAATCTTAATTTTCATTTTTTAAAGTGTGTAAAATAATGATGCTTATAATGAGGAGTTCATTTTAATGCACAGTCAACTCTAAGTCATAACAATGATATAGTGGTGTTTTTTTTTTTTCCTCCACATTGTCATATAGCCAACAGAGGACTATTCATCCGGCACTGGAAAATACTATGTTGATGTTTATTGATCAAGGCTGTATGAGGAAAGTTGTCATTTCTGAATGGAAGATAGTAAAGAGTTATCAATTCTTGTAAGTACAGAAGAAGAAATAAATAGAATCATCAGACTAAACAAATATTAAAATTATTAGTTTTAATGTAAGTACCCTTAATAAATTATGTGATACTAAAAAGATGAACCTAAAATGTTACCATCTTTCATCACAAGGATCTGATTTTATAGGATTCTAAAAATTTGCCAACTTACATTGCTTTTAACTAATATTTTATTTTGTAAACTCAGCATTGTATCACAGTAAAACAAGTTAAAATGTGTAAGAAACTGATTTTTTAAATCAGCCCTAAATTTTATCTTAAACATTAGCTAATCATTCATTTAAATTAAAATTTATCCTTTTTATAATCTTCTTTTTACCTAAAGGCAAAAAATCACACTTATTACCAGTTACAAATCATCATGCAAATCTGTAAACAGTTGACATCTGGTGAAGTCTTTACCTTGTATCATGATGAAGCAACACTCATTTTGATATAATATTCATTTCAAATGCTAATTTTTTTCTTCATTAGTGGCAGAAAAGATATAACATGCTCTTAATATTCTTTATAAGAGTATGTTGCTGAATAAGAATTTTTTTAAAAGGAATATGTTCAAGATGGATATTTAAATCTTGCAAATAGCAATCCCATTAATTAGCTATAGCAACCTGTCTGTTAAAAGCACTATACACAGGCCAGGAAAATTGGGCAAGGACAGGTAAGAGACATACATTCTTCCTAGGCTACCTGCAGTATTTATCAATTCCACTTACTGTTTTCTTAGAAGTTTTAAATATCACATAAACAGGTAAAAAAAATTATAGTTATTGTGACTGTATTATATATACGTGTATATTATATATGTTATATATAACCATAGCTAGTGACTTATTTGGGCTCAATTCCCTGTGACTGCTTTCAGAAACAAACAGGTAATTTTCATATCACTAAATGTTCAATATGCCCAAATGAATCTATTATTCTTTTAAAATATTTAATATTTTTTAAAAGTATGTTCTTCAGGCTGGCAGTGCAGATGGAAAAGTAAAATCCAATTTCGACAATAAGGTAACTTCACTCCTCCCTCACCAAAAAATTAAAACAAAACAAAACAAAAAAAGCCTTATGTCAGCAAAGGGCAGATTTTTTTAGTACATATGGTTCCTAGAAAAGTAAAAGACTAGTTTCATATCTAGAAAACATTTTATCCCCTTGCTGTTAGGATTTAACAAAGAAGTCCAATATCAGCTGAAAAAGGTAGAACAAAACTATGAGCCATCCAAATGAGCAAATCATGATCTGTCCTTTTTGACACCTACTGGAGTGGGGCATATGCTGGGATTGGGGAATATTTCAATTTAGATATGCTCAGCCACTCTGTTTTCCTTTCACATTCTAACCCCCTTGTGTTATAAGGCTGGCAACAGCTCTAAGAATGTGGAGAATGTAAACAGCCTTTTATTGTCCGAAGGGATGGCAGCGTAAGGAATGTGTGCTTATCAACAGGGCTGCAGCTCCCTACCTCACTTACCATGATAAAGTGCTCCAGGAGAAAAACATTACAACCCAAGCACAATCCCAAAATGGATTAGAATTTGACATAAGCTTTTTTAAAAGCAAATCAATCAGTTCATGCTGTAATATTAGAATCTAGCTCTTAAGGAGAGCATATAATCCCTTCAAGATGTATTTCCTATTCCTTACTGACTATGGTGGTGTGGAAAAAAAAATATCTAACATTTCCAATATAGTAGCTGGGAGGAGAACTTTTCCCCGACACGTGCCCAAATATATTTTCTCATCTTTAAGAGCCTATCACACTGCTTACGGAGCAGATACACAGTTCATATTTATTAAATGCAAAATTAATGAACTAAGATTCGTGAAGATATTCTGAAGACCCCACATAAACACCTGATTTCCCCAGGCTTTTCCTTACACACACCATACAAATGCTGCTTTGTTAGATCACCTTTTATTAGAATCCAGACTAAAAAATTTTAAAGCAAGGGATACTAAAGATTAATGTGGCATATATTTTGGATTCGTAATGCCTAAGATGTAAAATGTATTTTAACATGGAGTATTGTAGATAGCCAGTATGTGATGGCTCATTCAAGGATATTTGGGCATATCATTGCATTTTCTTCTTGATGCCATTGAAGAGTTTCTGAGTTAACGCTGTGCAGGTGAAGCTAATCTCCACCGTAACAAGCATGGACCACGGGCATCTCAGAGGTCTCTCCACCTTTTAGAGTTTCTTCCACCCTCAGAACTTGCAAAGTGCCTCTGCCTTAACAATATCATACATATCATAAACTTTCAAAGTTACTTGATTTTCCCCCTAATAGGAAAAGAAAGAGACAAAGAGAACGAGAGAGAGAGCGAGAGAGAGAGAAGAGACTGTCATCTTCTAAGTGCTTGGGCAAAGTCTTAAGTATGAGGACCAAAGAAACTATGGCATCAGGAGAAAGCCCTCTTAATAGCACCCTAACAAGGCAAGAGCTAAGTGACCAGAAGAAATCCATCACAGATGCTGACCCAGCCAAAGCACTCCCCTTCTGTAATTTTACTTTAAAAGTTCATTCTTGAAGGTCTTACTTTGGTTTTCCCTTAACTATAATTAGCCATGCATATAGAACATAGGCGTATATCAGGAGGAGGAGAGCGTGGCGCCTCGCGGGAAGAGAGAAGAGAGTGACAACGCGAACCCCAAACCACATTTTAATACGTTTCTTATTCCTCAGTGCCTCCGAGCCACCCAGACCAGGCGGGAGAGGTCTCCCTGAAAAGACAGCTTCGAGATGCCCGAGAGGGGGCTCCTGCGCGGAGCTGGGCATGAAAGTTATATCTTGTGTCCCCAGCTGGCAGAAAGCCCCATCCCAGTCCCTAGCGCCAGACGGAAAACGAAGAGAAATCCAAGCTGTCCCCCAAATCCGTATTTTGCCTAAGTTTTCCCCCAGCAAGGCGCCACTACCTGGCTCTGAGAACGAGGATGCATGCACTATGCTATGCTTTGGGAGAAGTGTCTGTGTGCATCTGGGCAAAACACCACGTGAAAAATAAACACCACCAAGCCTCTCAAACTGTGAACTGGAGGAAGGTCTTTCTGCCCCTTCTCATCCTATCAATTTACTTTCCATCCTCTCCTTGACCGCTTATCAATAAACCGCTTCCTTCTCCCGGACCTACTTCCCGGCCACCTTCTGCCTACTTTACCCCAGCGCTCAAGTCCCAACCCGTGCTAAGCCCCTCAGTCGCCTGTAGATCCCGTCTATTCCGTTCTTCAATTCTTCCCTTTCGACCTCTAAGGCAACCCAAAACTCCTTGACCTCCGCGCGCCCCCAACCCCACTTCCCAAGCAGGCCCAGGCTGGGCTCCAAGTCAGCCGCCTGCGCGGTTTTCCCGCCGAAACGCGTCCCCGGCGTGTGGGGCGGCGCGCGGGCCGGGCACTCACCAGCTGCAGCAAGCCAGGGACCACCACGAGGGGCAGCGGCCGCAGGCGCATGGTGCCGGCTGGCGCGGCTTTTCACGAGCTGCGCGCCCTCGCCTGCCTCTCGCGCATCTCCACTTCGCGGGGCAGGACTGAGGACGCCAGGGACACAGCGCGGCGCTTCCCTCCCGGAATCCGAGCGCTGCGCCGTGCCGCGCAGCTCTGGCCGGGTGGGCGGGCAGGGAAGGGGGAGGGTGGGCGGACCGGAGGTGCCTCTCCCGGCCCCCCGCGCGCCCCTCCTCGGAGGGGGCCGGCAAAGAGCGTGCGGGGCAGCTCGAGCTCCGGCACGCGGCGGGGGGCTTCAGTCGCGCCTTGGACTCTCCCGCTTGGCCGGGCTCGGGGTGAGCGCGGGGGGCGCCTGCGGGAGGGAGGCGGCGGCTCGGGCGCTTGGGTGATGGGTTCAGTGCGAGGCTGCTCTCCAGATCCGATCCCGCCGGACGGATGCCTGGCCGAGCTGAGCACGCCTGGCCAGCCGGTGCCCCAGAGCCCCGAGAGGCCGGGTGCCTCCTCCCACCCCCGCCCAGCAGAAGGCCGGTCCGAGAGGCTCCACTGTGCCAAGCGCCCTGCCCACTGACTGGCTCTCGCTTTGGCTGGGGAGATTGGGGATGAGGGGAAGAAAAGGTTCTCCCTGGGTGGCTGCAAGAAAGAGTGCGCCCGCCTGGAGAGCGCCCAGAGAGTTTAGGAGGGGAAGGCGATTGCAGAGTCCTGGGGCGGGGCGTGGGGGCTGCGAACGGAAAAGGCTGGGGCGGGGAGGTGAGGCTGCAGCCCAGGACGCCCTGGGAGAGTGCCCTACTCTGCGGCAGCGCCAAGCTCGCAGAGCCGCGGGTAAGGGGTACAAAGTGCGCCTGGTGCGGCTGGAAGGATTTCTGGGGTTGGGGAGTAATGGGGACCTCGAGGGACCAGGAGCAGAACTGTGAGAAACGGAGCTAGGTGATGTCTGGTTTACTCCGGTTTGGGGATGGTATAGACAGCTAGGTGTCCTGAAGACAGACAAAGTTGCTCCCAGACCTTCTGCCCGGGCTTTGGAGAAGCAGAATAATGGCAGGATACCCCACCACAGCCTCCGACTTCAGAAATATTGGAGAGGGGTATCTTTGAGGCCGGGCGAAGGTGCAAACCTGATGCCTGTGAGCCTCGACCTCCGTGTTAACAACTCACCATTGGAGAGATCCTTAACCTTTTACTATCTTTGTGCTGGACACTCGAGTGGAAAAATCAAAGGCAATGGGGCTCACAGACCTGCACTGTTTTTACGGTAGAACAGAGTTTGGGCGTCATTCGTCACTCCTTTATTGAACAGGTGGGAAACCTAAGGTCCGGAGAGATACATTCACTTCTCCAAGGATGAGACTTTAGGCAGTTGCTCCGACAGAATACCCAAGGCGGGAATGTTTCTTACATCTAGAAACGCAAAGCTCTTAGAGAAGAAAACCATGTTGAAGCAAGGGAGTAGAATTGCAATTGATTTCTAGGCTTTAAAAAATAAACCCAACAAAAAGCACAGATTAAGTTGTAATTTTTGGACAAAAAAAAAAAAAAAGTTTCCTTCTCCTCTGCTTACCACCCCCACCCCAAAATAGAAATGAAGGAGGGTTGTTAAATCTTAGCGGTTGAAGCAGAGCAGCCTTGGTCCTAGGTTTCAAAGGCAGGAGGATTGCTTTGACTAGGGCAAAATCCTAGTATTCCTTTCACTGAGTGTGCCAAGATTGTGCAGATGGGGAGGGAGGTTATTCCAGAGTGTTCTGGGATCCCAGTGTGAATTTGAGAGTGTGTTGTCCTTGAGCCTGCAGGTAGGGTATCTTTCCAGTACAACTCCATTTCCTGTAGGGAGGGAGAGTGGCAAGCAAGGGGCATGCATCCTCCCTAAACCCTTGCTAAGCCTGACTGGGGGTTCCATGGTAAAGGATGCACCAGCTGCATCCCATTTCTGCTTGATCTCAGACTCTCCTTTTGCCTTGCAACAGACTCAAAAACAAAACCACTATTTGCATATCCAAATCTATATCTCACACATTCCACTCCTCATCCCTACAAAAATTCCCTCTTTACCAAGGCTTAGAGCCCTGTTCTACCAGTTCTAGTAAATTATTCTGTCCCAAAAGCACAAATAAGAGGATTTCAAAAACTGGAAGGATCTCTATTGGTTGATCTTGCCCAACTTTGCGTCCCTGGATAGGGCTGCATCTTATTTACAGACAACCTTTTTGAAACAAAACGGACATAATAGGAAGGGTTTTGCAGAAACAGAGGAACCCCTTTCTGAAGAGGTACAGCTGGAAGAGGAGAGAGGCTAACCGCTTTGCAAGAGGCACTACCTCATTTAGACTTGGTGTCTCTGCCTGAGCTGAGCTGACTCATCTATAGAGCCAGAAGGTGAGGTCCTGTCTCCATTTGGTACTTTGGTAGTTTGCCATTCAGCTATCACAGGCTTTGTAAATGAGGAGGGCATGATTTAACACATTATTGAAATAAATAACAAAGTTGTTTAATTACTGGAATAGTTCACTTTTTTCCTTCAATTTGTTCATATTTCTTAGATCATTTTTGTTCTTTTGAGAAACTACATAAAGTTTAAAAGTGGAAGTTAAACTCAGACATGTGCCCTAGTAACACTAAGTATTCTTACAGAGAAACATGCTGAGGGATGTTGAATTCCAAGTTAAAAGCTAAAAAACACTAGCGAACTTTCGTGCCCCAGTGATCAGGCCAGGTAAAAGAGAAGCCTAACAGCCCCACTAACCTAAGTCTGGCATTACTGTGTTTATTTATAAAATAACTACTGATCTTTCTGGATTCCTCCCAAATTTTGCTGTGCAGACTACAGTAAAGAGAAAGAAAGAATGGAAAGAAGAAAGGGAGAGAGGGAGAAGAAAAGGATGAAGAGAGGCAGAAAAATAGAAGTATTTAAGACATTGTCCTCCAGCAGCATGCAGTCTGAGAAATATGCAATAAACAAAACACAGCAGACAATACAGCAAAATATAAGTGCTGTTTAGTACAGCTGGAGAAAGGAAAGATCATTGTAGGCCAGCACGAATGCTTCTTGGAAGAGGCGAAACGTGAGTTTACTCGGTTTCCAAGAATGGCCAAGATTAGTTTACATGGGAAAAAATGGAGGAGATCATTCTGTATGGGAGAAACAGAATGAGCAAAGGCAGAGTGGAGGGTTTTTATAGGGCATAATTGAGGGATGAACAAAAAGCAGCCCAGACTGTGACTGGAGAAAATATGTTGAGGAAAAGTGAGAAGAAAGTTAGGTTATGGGCTGCGCTGTAGAGATCTGGGAATGCCAAGCTAAACAGTTTAGACGTAATCTGCAGGAAATCATGGAGTCATAAACCTTTTTTGGAGTAGACAAGTCATGCATGAAGAGGCATGAAGATATAGAGGTGGAATGAGGAGATGGTCATGGTAGTTGGAAAGAAAGGAATAGAGGAATAGGGAGATGTGGGTACAAGGGCAACAGTGAAGAGTGAACTGTGAACAGGAACTGAACTTGGGGTTTGAATATTTTTAAACTTTTCTAGCATAGTAGAGGAGTGTTTTTTTTTTTTTTTATCACCGCTTTTTCTCTTTTCCAGTCTATTTAACAACTAGAGAATCAGATCAGTGCTTTCTCATTTTGAAAGGTAGTCTTCACAGTGTGAGGGGAAAAAGAATGGTTTTTTTTTTCTCATACAAACCCGTAGTAGAAAGTGGGAGCTACCAAATTTTACTGCCACGTGATCCAATTGTAGTCTTTTAAAAGCAAAGAACATATCTAGGTTTATGTTCAATGCTTTGAGATCAAATTTGTCAACTTATGGCTCATCCAGACCATTAGTTTTTTCCAGTGCTTTCCCTCTGTACTTAACTTTCTCATCCTGTACTGTTCATTAGTATCATTACCAGAAAGTGGAGAAGGAAATAGTATGCATTTCAGAGTTTCAAGTGAATATTAGATAGTGTTCAACTTTCTCACTTTACAGTTAAGAAAACAGGCCTGAAAAGTTCTGTGACTTGCATCAAGTCACCTAGAGATGCTTGGGCGGATCCGTAAATTGATTCAAAGGCCTGAGATTCTCAGTGCACTGCCTGTTCCAGTTCATTACTCTGCCTCAGGTATTTTCCAATTGGCCAGCAGTTATAAAAGTTTTGATGTAGTCAACAAATGAACCTCTAGCTAATAATAAATGTGACAATGATCTATGAATGCTAAAAGCCTCAGGGTCTACCTTATAATCAGGAAAACAGGTTTGACTATAAGGAGCCTGAAGCATTGATCTGGCAGTAATTTTAAAAGGGTATGAGGGAAAGGGAATGATATGGCGTGAGGCTACTGTGCAGCCCTCAGACTCAGGATTCCAGAACATGGTAGCATTTACCCCAAGGATAGGGGAAATTCTCAGGAAGGCTTCCAGCTTCTCAGACCTCTGCAATAGGAAGCTGGTGGGGTTTTTGGTAACAATTCTTAACAACTGTTATAAAATCCCTTTGAGTGGCCACTCTTTCTTTAGTGATTGAGTCACTTATTTAATGAAATGTGATGCTGTATTGTATTGAATCTCAACACCGATTGCATAATAGAATCACACGGAACTTCAAACATCACTGAGGGTGGGCTTGAACATTGATATTTTTCACCCAGGATATTTCAACATACAGCCATGGTTGGGCCCTACTACTCTACCAGGAACTTGTGTTTCTTTTCTCCACCCTCCCTCTATCCTTCCCTTCCTTCCTGCCTTTCTTCCATCCTCTACAGAATTATAGCCCTAATCGTTGGAATACACTGAGGCTTTAACCAACTATCATTAGGACCTATTTACTTTCTTGATTCTGTAGGACCTTCTCAGGCAACAACTGGACATTTTCTTTGTACATATTTAGCACGATTGGAGGATTTATGAAGTTTTATTGCATAAATTTATCATTTGTTCCAGGTTTAAACACAATTAACTGATCTGTAGTTAAAGTGCTTTTCTCCCAACCTTTGGTGGCTGCAACACTACCTCTTCATTATCTCTTCACTTGGATGCTGGAAGGGGGTAACAGGAGTGTGTTGGTAGTTGATGCAACTATCAGTAGTCAAGAGGAGAGGCTAGAGGGGAAGGGAGACAGGCAGGATCCCAGCAGGCCCTGTGATGAAAGGGCACCTGGGTCAAGAGAACATCACTCAAGACTGACAAGGCAGCAAAGAGCTTCTTCCTGGGTGCCAATATTGCATCTCTACCAAATCAGAATGATTTGGTAAATGACTGATAAACCTGTCATTATCTTTCCATGGGTAGATAGAAATAAACCTGTCATTATCGTTCCATGTGTGTTCCCATGCATAGTCCACAGATGCATGATTATTTAACTGAATAATCACCTTGTCTACTTGTACATCAAATATGACAGCTTTCATTACAAAGGAATTATTTAACCTGCCTCAAATGTTGCTTCATATATGGAGTGAAAGCAGGGGAACAGAACCATGGAAGGTTAGAATTGGAACATCTTGTTTAACCTCCTCAGTTTGTAGATGAAGAAACTGAGGCCCAGAGAGAGAAAGTGATATCCCCAAAGTCACACAGCCAGATTGTGGCAGATCAAGATTAGGCCCCAGGATTAGTGCCTGTTTGGACTATGGTAAGCTTACTCTGTGAGGTAGCCCGGAGCTCTGAGGTGCCTATTTCCTGTACCAAGATGATTATGAAAGAACAATGAGGGGGAAACACATTTACAAAATATCTTAGTTAACCAAATGCAAATTTCCCAATTTGAGAATACTTAGAGTTCCTAAGAGGGGGAAGACAGAGACCTGGGATGAAAAGAGATTGGAGTAAATGCCATTGCCCCCACAACTTCTCATCATGAATGAATAAAGCACTATTGGTTGCAAGTGCCCAAACACAGCTCAAACAAGTCAAGCAACTACAACAGAGGAAATTTAATAGCCTATGTGAATAGGAAGTTCAGTGGCTGAAGGTAGTTTTAGGCAATTTAAACCAAATTTTAAAATTCTTGAGCAGGATACTGGGCCAGCCATTCTGAGTTTGTGTGTAATTCCCTTAAAGTGGGCTGGGTGTGGCAGTTGGAGAAGGCTTGATGTTAGACCCTGGAGAGCAGAGAACAAAAACCTAACTCCTAGAAACTAATTTGTGTAAGAGCCTGAACCTTCATCACCACTTGACATGGTCTTTCCTCGTTCAAGTGCCTATAGTTTTTCTTTGCTAGGTCTCTAACTGAATGACTCTCATCTTCTAACTTCTTATCCCACATTTCTGTACTTGCCTGGTTCCTTAACACTCATCACCTTATTAAATGTAGAGCCATACTTGCTGTAGCAGATGAACTGAAGTTGTAACATGTGGATGATGGTTCAAGTATCACATATGCAGCTCTCTTTACTATTCTTACCGCCAAAGGAACATGAAGTTGCTCCCTATGCAACAAGGATGTCACCACTTGTCAAAACATAAGCAGCAGCTATGTTAAACCAGCAAGTTTAAAAACACCAAGGCACTATCCACCAGCTTTAGGTAATTATGATTTATTTTAGTTTGTTTGTTTATAGCCAGGTTCTTAGTAATTTAAACATTGCATTCTGAAATGCATGTGACTTTTTCACTGTGCCCTTTAGCAGGATCAATGAGTTCTGCACCGTGTTGCCTTTTGAGTCTTCTTCATTGTTTTTGTGAAATGCAATAGCACGGTGTTCTTCGTGGTCTCTCCGGACCTCAGCATTACTGTTCAAGTGCTGCTTTCATGTGTTATTTAAATCTGTGTCAAATGTGTGGTACCTTCCCACATGCAAACAGAAGTTGTGTTAGGAAACAAGTCAGCTTATTTTCCTACTCTGATAAAGTACAGGTTTACATTAAGAGGCTACTAGGATTTGGTTAAAAAAAAAATCCCAATTTCTAATCAGTGGGGACTTCTATTTTCTTCCTCAGCTGATCAAAAATGAACTTGTCTGGTATTTCCCTGGCAAAGTAATAATCATGCTAAGATTTTTTTCACTATATTTATTGGAATATCTTGGGTGCTATCTACTGGCCAAATGTGGCATTGCCTCATAAAAGGTGAACAGGCAAATTGCCATAGCTCTTTTAAAGATAATTTTGTGTGTGGGCTGAATATATGCCATAGGTTTAAGCACACTTGGGACCTGCCTTCTTGGACAATATCACTTCCAGACATCGCTCATTGCCTTTGAGATTGGGGGATCACTTGATCAGAAGTCACACAAGTTGTAATATAAGTGAAATATAATGGGTAGGCAGGTTCCTGCTTGTCCTTCCTTAAAATGGTTGACTATAAATAGCTTAAATCTAATTTGCACTTTGCTGAGCAATGTGAATGGATAAAAATGTTACTAATTTCAAATGAGCTTAGCTATATAGATTCAATCAATAATCCTGTATCTTCATGTGTACATAAAGGAAAATAAGAAGTTAAAAAGATTCTTTATAGTTATTTTGCACTTAATACTAGGTAGAATGTACATGCCAATTGATAGTATTGGTCAAAATACTTGAAAATAAACAGATAAACAATATTCAGCATAAGGTAAACTCATCCAATTTATGCTAACCGAATCATATTCTTTCCCCAGGAGTTTTTCTTTTTTAAGCATCTTGTAATTTACCCAGAAGAGTACATTATGCTTTAATCAGATTTGCAGAAAGGAACATATCAGGAGAAAACACGAAACAGTGAGACACTGAGAGACTATGCCAAGTGAGATGGGAGACACAGTCAAAGAGCAGAGGGATCTTACTTACTGTAGCAAAATGAGCAGTTGTCCCATTTAGGACAAATAGCTGTAAGGGAAAAGCCAAGGACATAAGATCAATATTGATCATTGGGAGGTAATGAAGAGAAAAGCCCAATATGTCAACATTAACTTAGGTGAAAATCTAGATTATAAGGCTGTACTTAACAGGAACTTAATGCAGGCGTATAGATTTAACAATATACCAGAAAATAAAATGCCCTATCTTAATTTCTAAAGTTATTAAAATGCAACTTATGCCTTTAACTCAATTATTCTAAATTGCTTATTCAGTCATTCGGTGTTATTTTTGCCAGGTCATACTTACTTCAGGTTGTATTCTATTTCAGATTGTAATTTTTGAAATTGAATATCCTGATTCTGGGACTGTATAATTATTTAACTTATTCAGTTTTCTGTATATTATTGAATAATGATAGATGTAAACATTTTGATTGAAATGAGAAAGACCATAAATTAAAATATTCAACTATCATTTTAAACCATTCTGTTTTGGCAGTGGAATATTTTTTAAAGTTATGTTTGTAGGTGGAAGTAGGAATTTTACTTGCACTTATTTTCGTTTTTGTTTTAAATTTTTTTCTTCAACTTTTATTTTAAGTACAGAGGTACATGTGCAGGATGTGCAGGTTTGTTACATAGGTAAACCTGTGCCATGGTGGTTTGCTGCACCTATCAACCCATCACCTAGATATTAAGCCTAGCATCCATTGGCTACTCTTCCTGATACTCGCTCTCCCTCCACTCCCAGCCCGGGCAGGCCCCAGTGTGTGTTGTTCCCTTTCATGTATCCATGTGTTCTCATCATTCAGCTCTTACTTGTAAGTAGGAACACACAGTTTAGTTTTCTGTTCCTGCATTAGTTTGCTGAAGATAATGGCTTCCAGGTCCATCCATGCCCTTGCAAAGGATATGATCTTGTCCCTTATTATGGCTGAATAGTATACCATGGCGTATATGCACCGCATTTTCTTTATCCAGTCTACCATTGACAGGCATTTGTGTTGATTCCATGTCTTGGCTATTGTGAGTAGTGCTGCAGTGAACATATGTGTGCATGCATCTTTATAACAGAACAATTTATAATCCTTTGGGCACATAAAGAGTAATGGAATTGCTGGGTCAAATGATATTTCTGCCCCTACGTCTTTGAGAAATCACCATGCTGTCTTCCACAAAGGTTGAACTAATTTAAACTCCCACCAAAAGTGTAAATGCATTCCTTTTTTTCCACAACCTTGCCAGCATCTGCTGTTTTTTTGACTTTGATAAAAGCCATCCTGACTGGTGTGAGATGGTATCTTATTTTGGTTTTGATTTACATTTCTTTAATGAGCAGTGATGTTGAGGTTTTTTATATATGTTTGTTGGCTGCATGTATGTCTTCTTTTGAGAAGTGTCTGTTCATGTCCTTTGCCCACTTTTTACTAGGCAATGTTTAATGTTTGTTTTCTTCTTGTAAATTTGTTTAAGTTCCTTGCAGACTCTGAATATTAGACCTTTGACAGATGAATAGATTGTAAAAATTTTCTCTCATTCTGTAGGTTGTCTGTTCACTCTGATAATAGTTTCTTTTGCTGTGCAGATGCTCTTTAGTTTAATTAGATCAATTTTTGCTTTTGTTGCAATTGCTTTTGGCATTTTCATCATGAAATTTTTGCCCATACCTAGTTCCTGAATGGTATTACCTAGATTTTCTTACAGGGTTTTTATAGATTTGGGTTTTAAATTTAAGTATTCCTTTTTTTCTTTTTTTGAGATAGAGTCTCACTCTGTTGCCCAAGCTGGAGGGCAGTGGGGCAATATTGGCTCACTGCAACCTCTACCTCCCAGGTTCAAGCGATTCTCCTGCCGTAGCTCCCAAGTAGCTGGGATTACAGGTGTGTGCCACCATGCCCAGCTAATTTTTGTATTTTTAGTAGAGACAAGGTTTCACCATGTTGGCCAGGCTGATCTTGAACTCCTGACCTCAGGTGATTCACCTGCCTCGGCCTCCCAAAGTGCTGGGATTACAGGTGTAAGGCACCATACCTGGCCTACATTTAAGTCTTTAATCCGTCTTGGTTAATTTTTGTATGTGGTGTAAGGAGAGTCCAGTTTCAATTTTCTACACATGGCTCGCCAGTTCTCCCAGCACCATTTGTTAAATAAGGAATCCTCTCCCCATGGTTTGTTTTTGTCAGATTTGCTGAAGATCAGAGGTTGTAGGTGTGTGGTCTTATTTCTGAGTTCTCTATTCTGTTCCATTGGTCTATGTGTCTTTCTTGTAACAGTACCATGCTGTTTTGGTTACCATAGCGTTGTAGTATAGTTTGAAGTCAGGTAGCATGATGCTTCCAGCTTTGTTCTTTTTGCTTAGGGTTGTCTTGGCTATTCAAGTTCTTTTTTGGTTCCATATGAATTTTAAAATAGTTTTTTTTCTAATTCTGTGACAAACGTCAATGGAAGTTTAATGGGAATAGCATTAAATCTATAAATTACTTTGGGCAGTGTGCTCTTTTTTATGATATTGATTCTGTCTATCCGTGAGTATGGAATGTTTTCCCGTTTGTGTCATCTCTGGTTTCTTTGAGCAGCAGTTTATAGTTCTCCTTGAAGAGATGCTTCACTTCCCTTGTTAGCTGTATTCTTAGGTATTTTATTCTTTTTGTAGCAATTGCAAATGGGAGTTCATTCATGATTTGGCTCTCTGCTTGCCTGTTATTGGTGTACAGGAATGCTAGAGATTTTAGCACATTGATTTTCTATCCTGAGACTTTGCTGAAGTTGCTTATCAGTTTAAGAAGCTGATATGATGGGGTTTTCTAGATATAAGATTATGTCATCTGTAAACAGAGATAATTTGACTTCCTCTCTTCCTATTTGAGTACCTCTACTTCTTTCTCTTGCCAGAACTTCCAATACTGTGTTGAATAGGAGTGCTGAGAGATGTCACCCTAGTCTTCTGCCAGTTTTCAAAGGGAATGCTTCCAGCTTTTGCCCATTCAGTATGATATTGGTTGTGAGTTTGTCATATACACCTCTTATTATTTTGAGGTGTGTTCCTTCAGTTTATTGAGGAGTTTTTAACATGAAGGGATATTGAATTTTATCAAAGGCCTTTTCTGCATCTATTGAGGTAATCACGAGGTTTTTGCATTTAGTTCTGTTTATGTGATGAATCACATTTATTGATCTGCATATGTTGAACTAACCTTGCATCCTGGGGATGAAGCGAACTTGATTATGGTGGATAAGCTTTTTGATGTGTGGCTGGATTCAGTTGCCAATATTTTATTGAGGATTTTTGCATTGATGTTCATCAAGGATATTGGCCTGAAGTTTTCCTTTTTTGTTGTATCTCTGCCAGGTTTTTGGTATCAGGATGATACTGACCTCACAGAATTAGTTAGGGAGGAGTCCCTCCTTTTCAATTTTTTGGAATAGTTTCAGTAGAAATGTACCAGCTCTTCTTTTTACTTCTGGTAGAATTCAGCTGTGAATCCCTCTGGTGCTGGGTTTTTTTTTTTTTTTTTTTTTGGTTGGTAGGCTATTTATTACTGCCTCAATTTCAGAACTCATTATTGGTTTATTCAGGGATTCAGTTTCTTCCTGAGTCAGTCTTGGGAGGGTGTATGTGTCCAGGAATTTGTCCATTTCTTCTAGATTTTCTAGATTTTGTGCATAGAGGTGTCTATAGTATTCTCTGATGATTGCATTTCTGTGGGGTCAGTGGTGATATTCCCCCATATCATTCCTGAATGTGTTTATTTGATTCTTTTCTCTTCTTTATTAGTCTAGCTAGCGGTCTATCTATTTTATTTTATTTTTTTTGGAAAAACCAGCTTCTGGATTCATTGATTTTTTTGAAGGGTTTTGTGTGTGGGTGTGTGTGTGTGTGTGTGTGTGTGTGTGTGTGTCTCAATCTCCTTCAGTTCAGCTCTGATCTTGATGATTTCTTGTCTTCTGTTAGCTTTGGAGTTTGTTTGCTCTTGGCCTTCTAGTTCTTTTATTTGAGATGTTAGGTTGTCACCTTGAGATCTTTCTAGCTTTTTGATGTGGGTATTTAGTGCTTTAAATTTCTCTCTTAACACTGTTTTAGCTGTGTCCTAGAGATTCTGGTATGTTGTCTCTTTGTTCTCATTGGTTTCAAGTCACTTCTTCATTTCTGCCTTAATTTCATGATTTACCCAACAGTCATTCAGGAGCAGGTTGTTTAATTTCCATGTAGTTGTGTGGTTTTGATTAAATTTCTTGATCTGGAGTTTTAATTTGATTGCACTGTGGTCTGAGAGACTGTTTGTTTTTATTTCAGTCCTTTTGCATTTACTGAGGAGTGTTTTACTTTCGATCGTGTGATCAATTTTAGAGTAAGTACCATGTGGTGATGAAAAGAATGTGTATTCTATTGTTTTGGGGTGGGGAGTTCTATAGATATCTATCAGATCCACTTGATCGAATGCTGAGTTCAGATCATGAATATCTTTGTTAATTTTCTGTCTTGATGATCTGTCTAAGATTGTCAGTAGGATGTTAAATTCTCCAGCCATTATTGTATGAGAGTGTAAGTCTAACCTCTTTGTAAGTTTCTAAGAACTTGCTGTATGAATCTGAGTGCTCCTGTATTGGGTGCATATTTATTTAGAATAGTTAACTCTTCTTGTTGAATTGAACCCTTTACCATTATGTAATGCCCCTGTTTGTCTTTTGTGATGTTTGTTGGCTTGAAGTCTATTTTGACAGAAACTAGGATTACAAACCCTGCTTTTCTCTGTTTTCCATTTGCCTGGTAAATTTTTCTGCATTCCTTAATTTTGAACCTATGTGTGTCTTTGCATGTGAGATGGGTCTCTGAAGACAGCATACCAATAGGTCTCGGCTCTTTATCCAGATTACCATTCTGTGTCTTTTAATTGGGGCATTTAGCTCATTCACATTTAAGGTTAGTATTGTTATGTGTGAATTTGATCCCATCATCATGATGCTAACTTGTTATTTTGCAGACTTTTTTATGTGGCTGCTTCATAGTGTCACTGGTCTGTGTACTTCAGTGTGTTTCTGTAGCGATGGTAATGGTTTTTTCTTTACATATTTATTGTCTCCTTCAGGAGCTCTTGCAAGGCAGGCCCAGTGGTGATGAGTTCCCTTACCATGTGCTTGTCTGAAAAGGATCTTATTTCTCCTTCACTTATGAAGCTTAGTTTGCCCAGATATGAAATTCTGGGTTGGAGATTCTTTTCTTTAAGAATGTTGAATATTGGTCTCCAATCTCTTCTGGTTTGCAGAGTTTCCACTGAGAGGTCCACTGTTAGTCTGATGGGTTTCCCTTTGTTGGTGACCTGGCCTTTCTCTCTGGCTGCCCTTAACATTTTTTCTTTCCTTTTGACCTTGGAGAATCTGATGATTATTTGTCTTGGGGTTGATCTTCTCATGGAGTATCCTACTAGGGTTCTCTGGATTTCCTGAATTTGAGTGTTGGCCTCTCTTGCTAGGTGGGGAAGTTCTCCTGGATGATATCATGAAGTATGTTTTCCAACTTGATTCCATTGTCTCTTTCAGGTACTCCAATCAGTCTTAGGTTTGGTCTCTTTATATAATACAATAGTTCTCAGAGGTTTTGGTCATTCCTTTTTATTCTTTTTTCTCTATTCTTTCTGCCTGTCTTATTTTAGAAAGATAGTCTTCAAGCTTTGGGATTCTTTCCTCTGCTTGGTCTTATTCTGCTATTGATACTTGTAATTGCATTGTGAAGTTCTTGTATTGTGTTTTTTAGCTCCATCAGGTTGGTTATGTTCCTTTTTAAACTGGCTATTCTGACTATCATCTCCTGCATTGTTTTATCATGATTCTTAGCTTCTTTGCATTGGGTTACAACATGCTCCTTTAGCTCAGTGAAGTTCGTTATTACTCACCTTCTGAAACCTATTTCCATCAATTCAGCCATCTCAGCCTCAACCCAGTTCTGTGCATTTTCTGGAGAGGTGTTGCAGTCATTTAGAAGAGAAGAGGGACTCTGGCTTTTTGAGTTTTCAGCATTTTTGAATTGATTCTTTCTCATGTTTGTGGGTTTATCTACATTTAATCTTTGAGGTTGCTTCCCTTTGAATGGTGTTTTTATGGGGTTTTTTGTTGTTGCTGTTGTTTTCTCTTTGTTTGTTTTTCTTTTAACCTTCAGACTACTCTTTGTAGGGCTGCTGCAGTTTGCTGGGGTCTCTTTCAGACCCTAGCTGCCTCAGTTTTTCCCTTACCTGGAGGTATCACCAGTGAAGTCTGCAAAATAGCAAAGATGGCAGTCTGCTCCATCCTTTGGAAGCTCCATTCCAGTGAGGGACTGACTTGTTGCTGGCCCAAATGTGCCTGTAGGAGGTGGCTGGAGATCCCTGTTGCGAGGTCTCACCCAGGCAGGAGGAACAGGATTGGGGACTTGCTTAAAAAAGCAATCTGGCTCCTTTTTGATAGAGCAGGTGTGCTGCATTAGGGGGAACCCTTCCTTGTCCAGACCATTTGTATTCTTCAAAGCTGGCAAGCTGGAATGGTTGAGTCTGCCAAATCACAGAGATAGTGGCCACTCCTCTCCTTGGGAGATCTGTCCAGAGAGATCAGCACTCTGTCCACAGAACCCTGACTGGAGTGGCTGAAGGTCCTGAGGGGAAGTCCCACCCAGAGCCTCACTTGCTATGTATTGGACCCAAGGCCCTGGTGGCATGGGCTCCCAAGGGGATCTCCTGATTCACAGGCTGCAAAGATCTATGGGAATGGATCAGGGTCCAGCTTAAAGAAGCAGTCTGGCCACAATCTGGCAAAGCAGCTGCACTGTGTTGTGGGTACTCTTCCTCATCCAAACAATTTTTATTCTTCAAAGCTGGCAGGCTGCAATGGCTGAGTCTACCAAACTGCAGACATGGCGACTGCCCCTCCCCCAAAGAACTTGGTCCTGTCTCAGGCAGACTCCATCCTGTTGCCATTGGCTGGCTAAAATTCCAAGCCAGTGAGTCTTAACTTGTGAGGTGCCGTAGAAGTGGGGCCCACAGAATGACAGTGCTTGGCTCCCTGGATTCAGCCCGCTTCCCAGGGGTATGTACACATGGATCTCCCACCTTGCAAGGGATCCTGGGGCCAGAATATGTAAAACTCCCAGGTCTCTGTGTGTGCCTAGGTAGCTGCTCTGCTGAGCCTCCACACAGCTCTGTGTATTGGACCCAAAGCCCTGGTGGCATGGGCTCCCAGTGGGATCTCCTGATTCACAGGTTGTAAAGATCTGTGTGAGAAGCATAGTTTCTGGGGTGCAGTGGCATAATCACTCACCACTTCCCTTGGCTGGGGGTGGGGGTTCCTTTGGCTCAGTGCTGCTCCTGGGTGGACTGTCACCTCCACCCCACTTTTCTTTGTTTTCCATGGATTGAGTTATTTGCCTAGTCAGTCCCAATGTGAGAACATGTATATTTCAGCTGAGGGTGCTGAATTCACTCACCACTTTCGTTCACTCTCTGTGATTGCTGTGGACTTCAGCTGCTTCTAACTGGCCATCTTACACTTATTTTTTTATTTTGTATTGTTCCTAAATTGAGCTCTTTATTTTTTTACACTTCAGGTGCTGTATGTATACTATCACATATAAACAATACAACAATTTTATAAGGTAGGTATTAGCTGAAATTTACAATGACAAAGCTAAAGAATAGAGAAATGGAGGTAAGGGCAAGATGGCCAAATAGGAACAGCTCCTGTCTGCAGCTCCAGGCGAGATTAACACAGAAAGCGGGCAGTTTCTGTATTTCCACCTGAGGTACCTGGTTCATCTCACTGGGACTGGTTAGACAGTAGGTGCAGCCCACGGAGGGTGAGCAGAAGCAGGGTGGGGTGTTTCCTCACCTAGTAAGTGCAAGGGGTTGGGGAACTCCCTCCCCTAGCCAAGGGAAGCCATGAGGGACTATGCCATAAGGAACAGTGCTGTCTAGCCCAGATACTACACTTTTCCCACTGTCTTCACATGCGGCAGAACAGAAGATTTCCTTGGGTGCCTATACCACACGGGCCCTGGGTTTCAAGCACAAAACTGGGTGGCCACTTAGGCAGACACTGAGCTAGATGCAGGAGTTTTTTTTCATACCCCAGTGGTGCCAGCAAGACAGAACCATTCACTCCCTGGAAAGGGGCTGAAGCCAGGGAGCCAAGTTGTCTTGCTCAGTGGATCCCAACCCCAGATAACCCAGCAAGCTAAGATCCACTGGCTTGAAATTCTCGCTGCCAGCACAGCAGTCTGAAGTCTACCTGGGATGCTTGGGCTTAGTAGGAGGAAGGGAACTTGCCATTATTGAGGCTTGAGTAGGTGGTTTGCCCCTCATAGTGTAAACAAAGTGGCGAGAAAGTTGGAACTGGGTGAAGCCCACCGCAGCTCGGCAAAGCGGCTGTAGCCAGACTGCCTCTCTAGATTCCTTCTCTCTGGGCAGGACATCTCTGAAAGAAAGGCAGCAACCCCAGTCAGGAGTTTATAGCTAAAATTTCCATCTCCCTGGGACAGAGCACATGGGGGAAGTGGTGACTGTAGGCATACCTTCAGCAGACTTAAACATTCCTGCCTGCTGGCTCTGAAGAGAGCAGCGGATTTCCCAAAACAGAGCTCAAGTTCTGCTAAGGGACAGACTGCCTCCTTAAGTGGGTCCTTGACCCCTGTGCCTCCTGACAGGGAGACACCTCCCAGCAGGGGTCTACAGACACCTCACACAGGAGAGCTCTGGCTGGCATTTGGTGGGTGACCCTCTGGAATGAAGCTTCCAGAGGAAGGAGCAGGCAGCAATCTTTGCTGTTTTGCAGCCTTTACAGGTGATATCCAGGCAAACAGGGTCTGGAGTGGAACTCCAGAGCTCCAACAGACATGCAGAAGAGGGGCCTGACTGTTAGAAGGAAAACTAACAAATGGAAAGCAATAGCATCAATGTCAACAAAAAGGACAACCATGCAAAAACCCCATCCAAAAGTCACCAACATCAAAGACCAAAGTTATATAAATCCATGAAGAGGAGGAAAAACCAGCGCAAAAAGGCTGAAAATTCCAAAAACCAGAATGCCTCTTCTCCTCCAAAGGATCATAACTCCTCGCCACCACGGGAACAAAACTGGATGGAGAATGAGTGTGACGAATTGACAGAAGTGGGCTTCAGAAGGTGGGTAATAACAAGCTCCTTCAACCTAAAGGAGCATATTCTAACCCAATCCAAGGAAGCCACGAACCTTGATAAAAGATTACAGGAAACACTAACTAGAATAACCAGTTTAGAGAAGAACATAAATTACCTGACGGAGCTGAAAAACACAGCATGAGAACTTCATGAAGCATACACAAGTATCAATAGCCAAATCAATCAAGTGGGAGAAAGGATATCAGAGATTGAAGACCAACTTAATAAAATAAAATGTGAAGACAAGATTAGAGAAAAAAAGAATGAAAAGGAATGAACAAAGCCTCCAAGAAATATCAACTGTGTGAAAAGACGAAACCTACGTTTGATTAACGTACCTGAAAGTGACAGGGAGAATGGAACCAAGTTGGAAAACACTCTTCAGGATATTATCCAGGAGAACTTTCCCAACCTAGCAAGACAGGCCAATATTAAATTCAGGAAATACAGAGAAAACCACAAAGATACGCCTCGAGAAGAGTAATCCCAAGACACATAATCGTCAGATTCACCAAGGTTGAAGTGAAGGAAAAAATGTTAAGGGCAGCCAGAAAGAAAGGTCAGGTTTCCCACAAAGGGAAGCCCATCAGACTAACAGTGGATCTCTCTGCAGAAACCCTATAAGTCAGGAGAGAGTGGGGGCAAATATTCAACATTCTTAAAGAAAATAGTTTTCAACCCAGAATTTCATATCCAGCCAAACTAAGCTTCATAACAGGAGAAATAAAATACTTTATAGAAAAGCAAATGCTGACGGATTTTGTCACCCCAGGTCTGCCTTACAAGAGCTCCTGAAGGAAGCACTAAACATGGAAAGGAACAACCAGTACCAGCCACTGGAAAAACATACCAAATTGTAAAGACCCTCAATGCTATGAAGAAACTGCATCAACTAATGGGCAAAATAACTGGCATCATAATGACAGGATCAAATTCACACATAACAATATTAACCTTAAATGTAAATGGGCTAAATGCCCCAATTAATAGACACAGACTGGCAAATTGGATAAAGAGTCAAGACCCATTGTTGTGCTGTAGTCAGGAGACCCATCTCACATGCAAAGATACACTGAGGCTCAAAATAAAGGGGTGGAGGAAGATTTACCAAGCAAATGGAAAGCAAAAAAAAAAAAAAAAAAAAAGCAGGGGTTGCAATTCTAGTCTCTGATAAAACAAAATTTAAATGAACAAAGATCAAAAAAGACAAGTGTATTACATAATGGTATAGGGATCAATGCAACAAGAAGAGCTAACTATCCTAAATATTTATGCACCCAATGCAGGAGCACCAAGATTCATAAAGCAAGTTCTTAGAGACCCACAAGGAGACTTAGACTTCCACATAATAATAGTGGGAGACTTTAATACCCCACTGTCAATATTGGACAGATCAATGAGACAGAAAATTGACAAGGATATTCGGGACTTGAATTAAGCTCTGGACTAAGTGGACCTAATAGACATCTACAGAACTCTCCACCCCAAATCAACAGAATATATATTCTTCTCATCACTACATAGCACTTATTCTAAAATCAGCCACATACTTGGAAGTAAAACACTCCTCTGCAAATGCAAAAGAATGGAAATCGTAACAGTCTCTCAGATCACAGTGCAATCAAATTAGGACTCAGGATTAACAAATTCACTCAAAACTACACAACTGCATAGAAAATGAACAACCTGCTCCTGAATGACTACTGAGTAAATAGCAAAATTAAGGCAGAAATAAATAAGCTCTTTGAAAGCAAAGAGAACAAAGACACAATGTACCAGAATCTCTGGAACACAGCTAAAGCAGTGTTTAGAGGAAAATTTATAGCACTAAATGCCCACATGAGAAAGTGGGAAAGATAAAAATCGATATCTTAACATCACAATTAAAAGAATGAGAAGCAAGAGCAAACAAATTCAAAAGATAGCAGAAGACAAGAAATTACTAAGATCAGAGCAGAACTGAAGAAGATAGAGACACAAAAAAACCCTTCAAAAAATCAATGAATCTCAGAGCTGGTTTTTTGAAAAGATTAACAAAATAGATAGACTGCTAGCCGGACTAATAAAAAGAAAGAAGAGCAGAATCAAATAGACACAATAAAAAAATGATAAAGGGGATATCACCACTGATCCCACAGAAATACAAACTACCATCAGAGAATACTAAAAATACCTCTATGCAAATAAACTAGAAAATCGAGACGAAATGGATAAGTTTCTGGACACATGCACCCCCCAAGACTAAACCAGGAAGAAGTCAAATCCCTGAATAGACCAATAGCAAGTTCTAAAATTGAGGCAGGAATTAACAGCCTACCAACCAAAAAAAAAAAAAAAAAGCCCAGGACCAGACAGAGTCACAGCCAAATTCTACCAGAGGTATAAAGAGGAGCTGGTAGCATTCCTTCTGAAACTATTCCAAACAATAGAAACAAAGGGGCTCCTCCCTAACTCATTTTATGAGGCCAGCATCATCCTGATACCAAAACCTGGCAGAGATACAACAAAAAAAGAATATTTCAGGACAATATCCCTGACGAACATCAATGTGAAAATCCTAAATAAAATACTGGCAAACCAAATCCAGCAGCACATTATAAAGCTTATCCACCACAATCAGGTTGCCTTCATCCCTGAGATGCAAAGGTGATTCAACATATGCAAATCAATAAATGTAATCCATCACATAAACAGAACCAATGACAAAAACCACATGATTATCTCAATAGATGCAGAAAAGGCCTTTGATAAAATTCAACACCCCTTCATGCTAAAAACACTCAATAAACTAGGTATTGATGGAACATATCTCAAAATAATAAGAGCTATTTATAACAAACCCACAGCCAACATCATACTGAATGAGCAAAAGCTGGAAGCATTCCCTTTGAAAACTGGCACAAGACAAAGATGTCCTCTCTACCACTTCTATTCAACATAGTATTGAAAGTTCTGGCCAGGGCAATCAGGGAAGAGAAAGAAATAAAGGGTATTCAAACAGGAAGAGAGGAAGTCAAATCATATCTTTTTGCAGATGACATGATTGTATATTTAGAAAACCCCATCGTCTCAGCCCCAAAACTCCTTAAGCTGATAAGCAACTTCAGCAAAGTCTCAGGAGAAAAAATCAGTGTGCAAAAATCACAAGTGTTCCTATATACCAATAATAGAAAGCCAAATCCTAAGTGAACTCCCATTCACAATTGCTACAAAGAGAATGAAATACCTAGGAATACAACTTATAAAAGATGTGAAGGACCTCTTCAAGGAGAACTACAAACCACTGCTCAAGGAAATAAGAGAGGACACAAACAAATGGAAAAATTTTCCATACTTATGGATAGGTAGAATCTCTATCATGAAAATGGCAATACTGCCCAAAGTAATTTATAGATTCAATGCTATTCCTATCAAGATACCAGTGACTTTCTTCACAGAATTAGAAAAAACTACTTTAAATTTCATACGGAACCAAAAAAGAGCCTGTATAGCCAAGACAATCCTAAGCAAAAAGAACAAAGCTGGAGGCATCACACTACCTGACTTCAAACTATACTACAAGACTACAGTAACCAAAACAGCATGATACTGGTATCAAAACAGTTAATATAGACCAATGGAACAGAACAGAGGTATCAGAAATAACACCACACATCAACAACCATCTGATCTTTGACAAACCTGACAAAAACAAGCAATGGGGAAAGGATTCCCTATTTAATGAATGGTGTTGAGAAAACTGGCTTGCCATATGCAGAAAACTGAAACTGGACCTCTTCCTTACACCTTTTACAAAAATTAGCTCATTGTATTAAAGATTTAAACATAACACCTAAAACCATAAAAACCCTGGAAGAAAACATAGGCAATACCATTCAGGACATAGGCATGGGCAAAGACTTTATGACTAAAACACCAAAAGCAATTGCAATGAAAGCCAAAATTGACAAATGGGATCTAATTAAACTCAAAAGCTTCTGCACAGAAAAAAGAAAAATAAAAAACTATCATCAGAGTGAATAGGCAACCTACAGAATGGGAGAAAATTTTTGCAATCTATCCATCTGACAAAGGGCTAATATCCAGAATATACAAGGAACTTAAACAAATTTACAAGAAAAAAACAAACAACCGCATCAAAAAGTGGGAAAAGGATATGAACAGACATTTCTCAAAAGAAGACATTTATGTGGCCAACAAACAGATGAAAAAAAGCTCATCATCACTGGTCATAAGAGAAATGCAAATCAAAACCACAATGAGATACCATCTCATGCCAGTTAGAATGGCAATCATTAAAAAGTCAGGAAACAACAGATGCTGGAGAGGATGTGGAGAAATAGGAATGCTTTTACACTGTTGGTAGGAGTGTAAAATAGTTCAACCATTGTGGAAGACAGTGTGGTGATTCCTCAAGGATCTAGAACTAGAAATACAATTTGACCGAGCAATCACATTACTGGATATATACCCAAAGGATTATAAATCGTTCTACTATAATGACACATGCACATATATGTTTATTGCAGCACTATTCACAATAGCAAAGACCTGGAACCAACCCAAATGTCCATCAATGATAGACTGGATAAAGAAAATGTGGCACATATACACCATAGAATACTATGCAGCCATAAAAAAGAACGAGTTCCTGTCCTTTACAGGGACATGGATGAAGCTGGAAACCATCATTCTCAGCAAACTAGCACAGGAACAGAAAACCAAACACCACACGTTCTCTCTCATAAGTGGGAGTTGAACAGTGAGAACATATGGGCACAGGGAGGGAAACATCACACACCAGGGCCTGTTGGGGTGTCGGGTGCAAGGGGAGGGATAGCATTAGGAGAAATACCTAATGTAGATGATGGGTTGATGGGCGCAGCATACCACCATGGCACATGTATACCCATGTAACAAACCTGCATGTTCTGCACATGTATCCCAGAGCTTAAAGTACAATAATAATAATAATGAAAGAATAGAGAAATGAAGCATTTTCCCCAAGATCACTTAGCTATCGTATGATAGGACCAGGATTTGGACTCAAACTCTAGAACTTTCTCTCCTAAGCATTGCACAGCATTGTCTCAGACTCTACCGCTGTTTGCATCTTATGCATAACACTCCAGATCTTTCCAAACATCTCTTCATATTTCTTTTACTGGGACTGCAGAAATGGGGTGGGGAAAGTAGCATGTAAGGTGATGCTTCTAAAGAAGGGGAGTGTGTGTGTGTGAGAGAGAGAGAGAGAGAGGAGAGAGAGATTGAGAGAGAGAAAGCTAGAGGGAAAGCGAGAAAGAAAGTGAGAGAAAGAGAGAGAGAGAGAAATCTGGCACAATGTCTTACAGTGAGTGGGAATCCTCCCAATTCTTGTTAAGTCTTAATATAAGATATGTTGTATTTCTTTATTTCACTCATGACTCCAGTGATGGGTTTCTCTGTGTAACCTCATCAAACTGGGACCCACATTTCCCAGTATATTTTTCCATGTATAGCTGGGTTAGAATTGACCAATGTGGAACTCACATGAGATCTGATCTAGAAGGCAGAAGCTCTATAGCAGCCATTCCGCTTTAAAAAGTCTTCTCAATCTGTGGTAATAGATGGCCCCAGAGTGAACCTAGCCATCCTGTCCTCCCTCTCTGTCCTATCTGTTTATTTTCCCTACTGCTGTCCCTGCTGGCCAAGGCTACCCCAGGCCCACCTCTAGATGCTGGGTGGTGGATCCACAAGGGTAGTAAACACACAGATGCAACACCCTCCCATGGATTGCTCCTTCATGACCCTACTGGGCCTTTCAGAACATCCTGAGAGCTCCAGTTTTTCACCTGTACCAGTACTGCACCAAGAACAATTGGTGACCCCTCACAGATGCTTCAACTCCCCCTTCTGAATTTTCACTTCCTCAGCCACTGCCATAATTGCATAATGTCTAATTTCTAACAGAAAAATCCCCAGTCACTCATAGTAGCCCTGCTTCCCTAACTGAACCTTGACTGGCATAATCTCCAAATTTTATCCTCTCTTTTTTAAATTAAGTTACAGATGAGGTCTCACTATGTTGCCCAGGGTAAAGTCCAGTGGCTATTCACAAGTGCATGACAGCCTGAAACTCCTGGGCTGAGCTCAAGCAATCCTCTTTCTCAAGCCTCCTGAGTAGCTGAGACTACAGGCTCACGCCATCACGCCATCTCTTTCATTTACAACTTAAAATTGGTCATACTGATCATAATTGGTCAGTAAGCACTGAGTCCCTCAGTCCCCTTCATGTCAATTGCCCGATCTTTTGGGCTTAAATGCCTTCCTCTAGGATGACTATGCCTCTTTCTGGTATGTAATGGAATAAATATTACCACAGGAGCATTTCTTGACTTTCCCTTTATTTGCCTGCGAAAGAGGGTTCTGCCGGGATGTACTAATTGTTTCCCCCTCTTTTCCTCCTTAAGACAAGTCCTACCTTATCAGATTTCTTGGTGGGCTTTAATGGTGGTAATTCAAGTGTAAATGGAGAGTGAAATGAAACAAAAAGAAAGGAGGTAGTGAAGGTTCCAGAAGCTGTAAAGGAGAGAGGCTGGGCATGGTGGCGATGGCTCACTCCTGTAATCACAGCACTTTGAGAGGTTGTGGCTTGTATTAATCAGGTTCTCTAATGGGATGAAACTAATAGGATAGATGAATATATGAAGGTGAGTTTATTAGGAGAATTGACTTACACAATCACAAGGTGAAGCCCCCCAATAGGCAGTCTCTAAGCTGAAGAGGCAGCCAGACCAATTCCCAAAACCTCAAAAGTAGGGAAGCCAATAGTGCAGCCTTCAGTCTGTGGCCAAACGCCCAAGAGTCCCTGGCAAATCACTGGTGTAAGTTCATGAGTACAAAAGCTGAAGAACTTGGAGTCTGATGTTTGAGGGCAGGAAGCATCCAGTAGGGAGAAAGATGGAGACCAGAAGACTCAGCCAGTCTACTGTTTCCATGCCTGCTTTTAGGCTAGTAGCTGATTAGATGGTGCCCACCCAGATTGAGGTTGAGTCTGTCTCTCCTAGTCCACTGACTCAAATGTTAATCTCCTTTGGCAACACCCTCACAGACACACCCAGGAACAATACTTGCATCATTCAACCCAATCTAGTTGACACTAGTATTAACCATTGCAAGGCAGAAGGAGTTTGGAACCAGCCTGGGAAACAAGCAGGCCCCCATTTCTACAAAAAAATTATTATAATAAATTTAAATTTAAAAATATATCAAAAAACAAAAAAAGAAGAGAGAGGTGGAAGAAGTTTTAGTATAAATGCAGTGGAAAGGAAAAAGAAGATTCTAAAAAATATTATATGGTCTATACATGCTTTTCATGGTATTCAAAAAATTAGAAATCTAAGTCATTTTGAAATTAGTTTTAGTTGCATGGATTGGTTTCTTCAAATTGTGGCCCCTCTCTGGGACTGATCCACGTAGACTCTGGTTTTGAAAAGGTTATAGGCCAGGCGTGGTGGCTTATGCCTGTAATCCCAGCAGTTTGAGAGGCCAAGGACGGAGGATCACTTGAGGTTGGGAATTCAAGACTAGCCTGATCAACATGGAGAAACCCCGTCTCTACTAAAAATCCAAAATTAGCCAGGCATGGTGGCGCATGCCTGTAATCCCAGCTACTCAGGAGGCTGAGGCAGGAGGATCACTTGAAGGCAATCGCTGGGAGGCAGAGGTTGCAGTGAGCTGAGATCATGCCATTGCACTCCAGCCTGGGCAACAAGAGTGAAATACCGTCTCAAAAAAAAAAAAAAAAAAAAAAAAGAAAAGAAAAAGAAAAAAGAAAAGAAAAGGTTACATATATATACATATATATATATATATGTATATATATATAGGGGTCATGTCTATAAGACAGTCTCTGAATAGACAGTAAAAACAATTCATCTAAACCTCTCAAATTCCTCATGATTTCAACACTTTTTATGACTCCAAATTAATCTTTTAAGTATTATACAAAGTGCAAACGCTGATATCCAACATGAATAAGTTTTTCTCAAAGTATATTATTTTATGAAACAAGCTCCAAGGAAAGTTAAAATATTTACATTAAGGAAAAATTGAGTTCAATTAGGTTTGGAAAACATAGGACAAAAGAAAGTTAAACATATTGGTTTATTCAAGAACTATTTAAATTTCTTAATTTTTTTTTTCTGGGAACTTTTGAGAGCCTCTTTTGGGAGTAGCATGATCCAAAATATATTCGTAGGATCACAAAAGAGAAACACAAAGTAGCCACGTCTTCCTGCACAGAGAAGAAATTGAGTGGGGTCATAGGTAAAGACAAATGTATCTGGATTTTTGTCTCTTCATTGATCATCCAGAAGAAATAATGGGGAGCAAATCATGACATATACAACAAATATATACAATTTTTGTTTGTCAGTGTTGTGAACTGAGTCAGACTTATGCATTTGACCTGGTAAGAGACAGATCAGCTTTTACCCCTTAATTCTGGTTAGCATATTTCTGATTAAAGAAAATTAAAGTCAGCATGAAATAGAAGTGGTCTTCTTTTAGCTTTTTGAAATAAATATTTTGCATACAGTAAAATTCTCTCTTTGCTTTGTACAGTGTCATGGTTTTATGCAAATGCATAGTTATGTATCACATAGAACAGTTCTAATTCCCTCACAGTTTTCTTATGCTGTCCCTTTGTAAGCCCGTCCCCACAACCCCAAACCCTGATAACCACTGATTTATTTTCCATCCTAAGTTTTTCCTTTTCATGAATATCAAAAATCATGTAGCCTTTGGAATCTGATTTCTTTCACTTAGCAAAATGCCTTTAAGCTTCATCCATGTATTAAATAGTTGCATGAATCAATAGGTACTTCCTATATTGTATTTTATAGAAGTTTTAGAGTTTGTTTATCCATTTTCCTGTTGAAGAACATGTAGGTTCTTTCCAGTTTTTGGTAATTACAAATAAAGTAGTGTGAATCTAGATTTTCCAACTCACTTGAATAAATAGCTATTAGTGGGACCGCTGGGTTATGTGATAAGTGTATGTTTAACTGTTTTCCAAAGTGTCTGTACTATTGTGAATTCCTACCAGAAGTGTTTGAGAGTTGCAGTTGCTCCGTGTCCTCACTCATATTTGATATTGTCAGATTTTTAAAATTCTAAACCACTTATTTCTCAGAGAGTAGATGTTAAGCCTTCTCATCACAAAAATGATAAATATGTTCTCATACTTATCATACACATATGTGAATTAGCTTGTTTGAGCCATTCCACAACATATACATGTTTCAAAACATCACTTTGTACACAATAAATGTATACAATTTTTATTTGTCAATTAAAGAATAAAACACAGATTTAAACTATTTTAATACATGTATAATGGCATGTCATTGTGTATTTAATTTGCATTTCCCTAGAGACTAATGATGCTGAGCATATATGTGTGCACAAATTTGCCATATATATATGTGTATATATATATATGTGTATGTGTATATATATATATATATATATATATATATATATATAGAGAGAGAGAGAGAGAGAGAGAGAGAGAGAGAGACAAGGCCTTGCTCTGCTGCCCAGGATGAAGTGTAGTGTTTTGATCACGGCTCACTGCAGATCCAACCTCCCAGGCTAAATCAATCCTCCACTTCTGCTTCCTGAGTAGCTGGGACCACAGGTGCATGCCACCATACCTGGCTACGTTTCATATTTCTTGTGGAGATGGTGTCTTATTATGTTGTTCAGGCTGGTCTGGAGCTCCTGGGCTCAAGCAACTGAGACCACCCATTTCGGTCTCTCAAAGTGTTGCGATTACAGGTGTGAGTCACCACACCCACCTGCCATCCATATATCTTCTTTGCTAAAGTGTCTGTTCAAATGTTTCACCTATTTTTTAATTGTGGTGCTTGGTTTTTTTATTATTGAGTTTGGGAGTATTTATATACTCTTGGTACATGTCTTTTATCAGATATGTGATTTACATATTTTCTCCTATTCTATGGGTTGTCTGTTAATTCTCTCAACAGTGTCTTTTGTGGAGCTACAGCTTAAAACTTTGATAGAGTCCAGTTAATCAATATTTTCTTCAATGGTGTATGCTTTTGGTATTGTATCTAAAAACACATTGACAAAACCAGTGCAACACAGGTATCGCCTAGAAGATACTGCCTTTATTTTTACATGATACCTTTAGGTCTGTAGCCATTTGGAGGTTTTTTGTTTTTTCTTCTTCTTTTTCCCATATGGATGTCCAATTATTCAAGCATCATTTGTTGAGAAGCTTTTCTCCATTGAATTCCCTTTGAATCTTTATCAAAAATCAGTTAACTATTTGTGTAGATCTATTTCTGGGCTTTCTATTCTGTTTAATTCATCTGTGTGTCTATCCTTTTGACAATACAGGATCGACTTGATTACTGTAGCTTTATAAGAATAAGTCTTACAATTGGGTAATGTGAGGATTCTGACTTTGTTCTTTTCTTTTTCAGAATTTTGGAATTACCTATTTTAGTTCCTTTGCCTTTCCATGTAAAGTTTGGAATAAGCATATCAATATCTACAAACAAAATCTTTCTGTTATTTATATTTGGATTTCATTTTGAATCTATAGATCAAACTATGTAGAAATGATGGAGGATGGAATTTTAAGTTTTGATAATAATTCTTAGACTACAACAACAAAGAAACAAACAAAAACCCAAACCTTAATGGCTCCTTCCTATTAGAAGATAAAATTTAAACTCTCCAGCCTGATATTCAAATTTCTTTGTTATTTAGCAACATCCTGTTTTTTTCCAGCCTTATCTTTTATAATTTCTAAACCTAGATTGGCACCTCCAGTGAAAGCAAATCACTGTTCCTTCAACATACCGTGGCCTTCTCATGCCCATGAATTCACTCCATTGCCTCCTCCACAATCCTGTTTCTCCCTTTATTTCTAGTCAAATTCATTTTCTTTTTTAATTTTAAAATAGTAATTGGCAGATATTGTATATATTCAACATGTGCAACGTGATAATGTGATATATATGTGTATATATGTATATATTTATACATTGTGTAATGATTACCACAATAAAATTAATTAACGCATTCATAACCATCCATACTGTACAGTAGATCCCTGGAACTAGGTTGTATTATAATTGAAAGTTTGTACCCTTTGACAAACATCTTCCCATTTTCCTCACCCTCCAGCCACTAGCACCCATTATTTTCCTTTCTGCTTCTGTGAGTTCAAATTAAATCCATTTTCAAGGCTTACCTCAACTGAAACTTTCCCTGGTTTATCCAACTGCCAGTTGTCTCCTGCTTTCTGAATTCCTTCCATAGATATTGTGAGGACCACTCATTAGATTCTTCTCAAACATTTGGGTGTATTTTTAGTATCATCTTTATCTGAAAAATGTCTTAACAGAAGTATCACCTGATAAATTCCTTCAAGATAGAGGCTGTATTTATGTTCTTTTTCATCTGTATAGGATATAGAGTATGCAATACACATAACTGACATTCCTAAGAATTAATTAATTAGAATGAATTAACTTTCAATGTTTGAAACATTAATAATAAAATATTAAGATTTCTAATATAATTACAAATTTAAATATTTAACCTGGGAAGTATTTCGATGTGGATAAGGCCCTTTATGTAGTTGATCTCTATAGTTCTAAATTCTCTTTCATTTTTCCCTCACTCCTCTTCATTGTCCCCACTCTTGGCATCTGGGTGGGCTCACATGTATTCATCTGGTATTTGGGGGTCCCCTGTGTGAGATCCTCTATGTAGTGCCAAATTTCTTGGGGCTTTGCTTACTTCGTTCCTCTGATCAAACATTTTCTCTCAGCTGTACCATGTCCTCAAAGGACTCTTTCTTTCTAAATGATGTGTGGAGATCAGAAAGAGAAAAGGGATTTTGATCTGATGGATTCATCTTTGATGATACACTAACAGAATTCAGGTTAGGAATTTTTAGTTAAAAGTGCATGGTCTTTGAAGTCAGATAGGTCTATATTCAAATCGTCTACCAGATACCATCTTTGTGACCTTGGATGAATTGCAAAGTTTAAATAAGAGCACATATAGCATTTTTAGAATGTGGAGGGAAGCAGCGGGTAGCACAACACACTTTAGTTCCTTTGCCCCGATCTTCCTATGATCTTTCCCTAAAAATACAGTAAGTGCTATCATTTATTTAACATTTTCTGTATGCCAGACACAGTACTAAGTGATTTACACACATTTCCTCATAATCCTTACAGCAATCTAACTTTTTAGTATTACTGTGCCATTTTTCACAAGAACAAACAAGGACTTAAAGAGCTCTTTGTAAGGTCATAAAATGAGAAAGCAGTGAAGCTGATATTTGACCTGCAGTCTGATTACTTCTAAAACCTAGGCTCTTAGTAACTATACCATGCCTTGCTAATTATATGCACTGTGTCTTCTTAGAAATTTCATGGTGTGAGGTTAGAAATGAGGGACAGTCAACATCTAGAAAACTTTGGGAGATATACTTTAAGTTGTAAGGATTTTTCATATGGTCCTTCAGACCCTGCTGCAAGACACAGTTACTTATAACCCCATTTGTAATTTATTAAATATATCTTATTGGGCAAAATATATTCATGTATTCTCAGCACTCTGTGGGACTTCTTCCACTGGGCTCCATGTAGCCAATTAACCAAGAAGCACTGTGAAGTCGTTCATAACACTGTCGATGGTGTTAATTCCATTGACTCTTTAAATATGACCAACTTGGTTAGCAAGAAGTCCATCCTTCTTCCGAGGTCCTGAGTCATTCTCTGTGGGGTTCTCTAGTTGTGATGGAGTTGGAAATGGTGGAAAGGACTTGGCTATTGACAGTCAGAGCTGCTGTGTGCACATCTGCAGCTGTCCCTTTCTGGGTTCTGTTGCCTTCAGTGATGATTGCTGCTGTACTTTCCAGGGGATGCTTCCCTTGAAGCAGCTGAGTGATCAGTCTTCTCTGAAGGGTCAGCCTCTAGGGCCTGGCTCCTTCTGTGGCCAGGAGGGAAATGAAGTTTGCTTCTTGTGACCAACTTTCACTGGAGATTTTTAGAGAAACCCAGTGTGAGCTCTAATGACATGCTTCATAATATACTATGGGTAGTCCAACCACAAACTTTCTCTGAATTATTTAAATCTTCTCCCTGTACAAAGACAATTGGAGCCCTTCATCTCCATCTTCTTGGGGATTTCTCTCCTGAAGGCTTCTGATCTTCTCCAATCTGCTCTAGTTCTGTTATCTTCACCACTGGCAGAGTGTATTCCGGGATCTCTCTTCGCCTCTTTCTTAAATTGGTCTTTCTGTTTCTTGCATGCCATGGATTCTTTTTTCTTGATTTACTCTCCAATGTTAATGAAACTTTTTTCCCTTCAGTAGCTTCTTGAGAAGATGTGCATGTTAGGTAAAATATTGGTGACACTGAATGTCTGAAAGGCTTTTAAAAAAAATTTTTTTAAACCATCACAATGTATTGATAGTTTGAGTGTAGCTGTTTAAGTTGTAAATCATTAATCATTTCCTCTCAACATTTTGAAGGTATTGGTCTATTGACTTTGAGCTATCTGTGTTGTCGCTGAAAATTTTTTTATTTCGTGACTTCTTATTTTGGCTTGCATTCTCTGGATCCTTTAAATTGTTCTACTTGTCTCTAGCATTTCATGATGTTATGCCTTTTGTGTGGGTTTATGCTTACCGACTATGCTGAGCACCCAATAGGCTCTTTTACGTGGGAAACACACCATTTAGTGCTGGAAAGTTTTCTTGAGTTACTTATTTTATTATTTTCTTCCTTCTTTTTCTCTTCTTTTTCTCCTTCCTTCCTTCCTTCATTCCTTCCTTCCTTCCTCCCTCCCTCCCTTCCTTCCTTCCTCTCACTCTCTGAAAGGCTCATTATTCAGATCTTGTTCCTCCTAGACTCATTTTATCTTCTTACCTTTTAGTTCTATATTTTACCTTCCTACATTTTTCCTTCACTCTTTGAAAGATTTTTAAAATTTTGTCTTCCAAATCTTCTATTAAATTTTTGGTCATGTTATGCTGCTACATTGAAAGAGCTATTGTCTGTTTCAATTTATTGATGAAATAACCTTTTCTCGTTTTTCTGATAATGTGATTGCAATTTTTGGAATTATCTTCTTCCTGTGGTATTTTTTTTTTCCAAATTGCTTTGTTTTTGTAAGCTTTGGTCTCAGTCTTTCATGTTAAGGGTTATTCCTAATGGTAGAGTGGTCTGTGGTTGTCTGCTTATGTTAAAGAATGGGTCACTGAAAAGTTCATTGTAACCATTGTGTGTGTGGGTGTCAACTCTGAGCTTCACTGAAAGTTGATTTGCCTTCATCATTTTCTTGGAGAACCCAAAGGTCAAAACCTTTAGCACTTTTCTCTTGTTCTGATCAGAATACTCAGAGAAGAATCTTCCAACCTCTACCTTGGAATCTACAAGCGTTGCATCCATAGTTTGTACTACAGTTGACTGGAAGGAATGCTGTCAAAATTCAGTATGTGAACTTTCACTTGATCTCTTTGTGTTAATTCTGCATTTCCAGTCTTCTAGGATGTCTAATATTCTCCAGTCCAGAGATTCTGTTTTGTAGTTTTGGGAGTGAGGAAGGGAAATTTGCCCATCTATTTGAAGTTGGGGAGAGGATTTTGGGAACATTTATTTCTTAAGCAGACTTTCAACTGATCTTCCTGTTTCTGATTACAGCTGAAACCATCTTTTCCTGAGCCTTTTCTGGGTCCTACAGATCTAGTTTTCTCTCAGCCATAACACAATTGGCTTAGGATTCAGCTTTCTTAAGTCTGCTAAGGCAGTTATTACAAGTCCTTCTGTTTTTTCCAATTTGTGTTTTTAATCCTCTTCCTTCTCATTATTTTTGACTTTGTGACTTTAATCTTTAAATTAAAAAAATTAAAGATTTCATTTATGGTTGTCTTACTGGGATTTTAGGAAGTAGCAGAATTAAATGTATGTGTTCTGTGTACCATTTAAAGCTGGAAATCACCTTTTTTTCCTGCTTTGCACCCACTTCTCAGCTGAACCTGGTCACCCAGCTTCCTTTGAGTCCCAAATCAGCTGCTTTATGTGACCCACGCTGCCAGACACTTTCATTCATCCCACTGTCTTAGGACTCCATTGTTTCTCTTGTTTGTCCATGTCTGAACCCTAATGAAGCACTGGGTTCTCTTCCATTCCTTCAAGGTTCCTGGGTCTACGCACCTCCCAAGAGGTGGCTGGTCTCTGTTTTCAGTTCTCTAAGCATTTTTTGATCTTTAAAATCTCCTTGTAATTCCATCCTTAGAGGTTCCCAGAACAGCAAATAAAGTCTGCCCAGGGTACACAGAAGACAAAGCAGCCCCAAAGAATCTCATCTGCACTGAGCCAAAATACTATTGGATAATTTTCATATGTGATGTCTTTATAATTATTGGGATTATTATTTACAATTCTAGAAATTTATTTCTCACTTAGCCACATTTCCTTCTTTAATTTTTTTCTATAGTTTTTAGAATAAAGAGGTTTTCTAATGCTGCCCTTTTATTTCTGGTCAATACCTCATTTTCTAAATAATTACACTTTTAAAATATAATTTTAGCACTTTATCATATTTATATACTATTTTAGAAATAGGTATCCATCCTTTTACTTTTGGGAGTATGGTTTCCTTACATAACGCATTGGTTTTGCTTTTAAAGTTTATTAATATTATTATAATTATGAAACTGATGTATATTCATTGTGAAACATGAAGTTCAAGGAAGTTAAGTAATTTGCCAGTAGTCATCCATTTAACTAATGTCAAACACGGTATTCTCAACCACATCCTTGCTATTAACTACTCTGCTATACTACATTTTATTAACCCAAACTGTCTTTTGCAATAAAAGAGCCATATAATTGGTAGTTATATATAAATGATGATAAAAATCCATCAAAGTTATTTTCTTTTAGTCTTACTGACATTCAAGTTCCAAGTTTATTATAGTATTAGCCAGCATTTTATCAGAAATAGTTAACTTGTTTATGAATTAATTCAACATTCAACAGATATTCTGCAGGCACCTACAATGTACCAGATTCTGTGCTAAGTGTTGGGCAGTCCCTGGTGGAAAAAACAATTGTAGAGTGAGAATTTTTTTTCCCATTTTGGGTTTTACATGTTGGCTTATCTTCACCTTCTCTGCTTATGAGAGAGATTCTTAATGCCAAGAGCTTTGATGAGTTCTTACCATGTTATGTCCTATAGCAGTGACATTGGGAGGCAATTAGTTTTCCAGCCTTCCAAGTCTTACAAGCTCACAGTAGGCATCCTACCAGCAGGTGGTGTTATAAATTACCAGCTAGACCTGGCTTAGAAAATCAAACAGATACCTTAAATCAACAAGTTTTTGGCTGATTTCCAGCTGCACAGGATTTGTTCCAAATCATTCTCTGTAGATACCAGTGAAAAATCAATGGGCAACTCACGGAATATGTGATGAGAGAAAAGGCATAAGTTGAAAATAAACAAAAAACCCAATATTTAGTACAAAAATAAACCAACCATTTGTAATACTATTTATATTTATGAATCAATGCACCATCTCGATTGTCAATGTATTGCGTTTCCTTAAAAAAACTAAAATAACAAGCTGCTTCTGAGTTCAGCGCATGCTGGCCTGAGGACATGAGGAAGCTTAGTTTGTGTTGTGCTTTTATAGTTTCGGCACCAGGGGGCATGGGCTTCTCCAGGGTAAACATGGTCTTTCTTACATTATTTGTGAAGCAATAACAGAAACGGATGTCTGTAATACTTTTTTTCTTATGTGTTACAGTTATATTTCCCTCAGATATCAGCATTTGGGGAAGTTGCCTTGAAGCAGTAATTTGTGACTCTGGCTGGACCTCTGAATCATTTGTGGAGGGTCTGAAAACTTCAGGTGACAGGGCTCTTGGATACTCTGGAAAGCTCCACAGGCAAGTGATTCTGTCAGGCAGTCGGAACTGAGGTAGCATGAGCACGACCACAGGGAGCTACAACAGGGCTTCCAGGGCTCCCTGGGAGTTGGACGAAGGCTGAACTAGGCACAAGGTCCAGGTTAAGAGGACAAAAATAGGGATCCCCGTTTACGATGGGAATGCAGGAAAAGGATACAAATGCCTTTAGCAAATGACTAAAGTGTTGATTTTGAATATCTTTTTAAAAATGTCTAAGCCCATGCTGTCCAATAAACACAGGAGGCATTTATGCAATTCTAAATTTTCCAATAGGTGCATTAAAAAAGAAGACGACACAGGCAGAATTCATGTTAATAATATATTTAAACTCAATATATCATATACGTTATCACTTTAGAACCTAATCAGTATGAAAAATTATTGATGAGAAATTTTACATTCTTCTTTCTTGCTAAGTCTTTGAAATCTGGTGTGCATTTTATGTTGGCAATGCATCTCAGTTTGAACTTCCCTCATTTCAGGTGCTTAGAAGTTGAAAGTCATGATTGGCTTCCATATTGGACTGTTCAGATCTAGGTGAACAATTGTTCTAAATCCATTGGGAAGCAAGTGGTAGAGCTCCCAAAGCAAAACAACAACAACAAACAAACAAACAAAAAACCAAACAACAACAACAAAAAAGTCAGAGCTAGAGTTAGAGGGTTTTTTATGGGAAGTTTTCAGTGATCTAGGCCTTAGGGAAGATGTTTTGGAGACTTATGACTTTAATAACAAGTGAAATCATCGAGAAAATTGGTGGATGAAAAGGAGTCCAATCACTGTGGAAGTGGGCAGTAGAGAAGAAACAACTGGAGAAGAAAATTAGAAATTTAAGAAAGAGAATAACCAGTGAGAGTTGAGCATTCACTACACACCAGGCACTTTTCGATGTGCTTAATATACTTCCTTGTTGAGTATTTGCAGAACTCTTATAAGTTAGATTGGGGCCACAGTGTATGACTGATTATGATGTGAGTGGTGGGTGTCCTGTGAAATTTTGCAATGTGGTGATCTCGAGGTTAGTACCATTATCAACCCCATTTTACAGATGAAGAAACGGGGCCTTCTTTTCGTTTGCTTCACTTTGGTATACCTTCTCTCCTTGTCTTCTGTTATCTGTTCTGCAGTGTTCTGCTTTTGCTGTCATTTCTCTCCATTTAAATTGTTGTTTTCCCATTTAGAGGAAAAGAGAGAAAGTAGAATACTAGATTCCCCATTTTTAATCACTGCTTCCTGGCTTTCAAACTGTTCACAATTTGTACTTTGACTTAAATCCGATGATGCTCCTGATATGGTTTGGCTCTGTGTCCCCACCTACATCTCATCTTGTAGCTCCCATAATTCCCACGTGTTGTGGGAGGGACCCAGTGGGAGGTGATTCAATTACGGGAGGGGGTCTTTCCCATGTTGTACTCGTGATAGTGAATGGGTTTCACAAGATCTGATGGTTTAAAAAATGGGAGTTTCTCTGCTCAAGCTCTCTCTTTGCCTGCTGCCATCCACGTAACATGTGACTTGCTTCTCCTTGTTTTCCACCATGATTGTGAGGCCTCCCCAGCCATGTGAAACTGTAAGTCCAGTAAACCTCTTTCTTGTGTAAATTGCCCAGTCTTGGGTATGTCTTTATCAGCGGCTCAAAAACAGGCTAATACAGCTCCATCTTGCTGCGCTGCCCGAGCACAGGACTTATTACTAAGACCAGTAGTTACGGATGACTTTTTAGACCCCAAAACCCCAACAAGAAAATAACAGCAATAAGAAAAGCCCAAGCAAATAAAACCAAATATCTCTGCTTTATATTGTAAAGACAGTTGACTTTTTTTTTCTTCTGAAGCACAACAGAGTCTTCAGGATTCTCTTTTTAAGCGTTGTAGGTGGTTAATACCAGATCAAACTACAGCATAAAGGCAAAGAGAGATACTGTGCTTTAAGATAGGGTTTGGGAATGCATTAATAGAAAGTTATTTTAGTGCTAGTACACTCTGTTCTGCTAATTCCTAAGTAGTCCCTTAAACTCTAATTTAGAGATAAAAGAATAGGATTCCTTTATACAACCTTGCATTATCAGATGACACACTGTGTATGTTTTGAAGGGCATGTCACAGCCATCTCCACTAAACACATTCTCCTAGATCAAAGGGCTCTCTCAAAGTATACTATATGTTCCTGAGTTACTGCATGTAATCAATGGACTTTGTTGGGTCATTCTGGAGAAGCACACCAAGAAGGAATAAAAGTTTGTATTTGTATGTTAAACAATGGAGAATTTAGAGGCCGGGTGTGATGTCTGTATCATGCCTGTAATCCCAGTGCTTTGGGAGACTGAGGTGGGATAATAACTTGAAGCCAGGAGTTTGAGACCAGCCTTGGCAATAGCAAGACCAAGACCCTGCTTCTACAAAATAAAAACAAAAATAAAAATATCAGCCTGGTACGATGGCACATACCTGTAGTCCTAGCTGTTTGGAAGGCTGAGGCAAGAGGATTGCTTGAGCCCAGGTGTCCGAGGCTGCAGTAAACTATGATCACACCACTGCCCTCCAGCCTGGGTGACAGAGTGAGACACTTAGCTCTTAAATTTTTTTAAAAAATGTATTTTTAAAAATGGAGAACATAGAGAAATAAAGAGAAACTTAAGCTTCTGAAAATACTGGGGGCTGGGAGGAGGAAACAAGAATTTCTTCTGATTATGCTATAGTTACTTTTAAAGTCTATAAAGCAAATTTAAAGTTGACTTGTATTATCTGTCCATGGTGCAAGCCAATGATTCTTTTAGGACTTGAATCCCTAATGTGCAAAGGATGCCAATAATGCCAGAATTACAGGACGGCAATGAGGATTAGAAATAATGTGTTAGGAACATGTGCTATATATCACATGTGCTGAATGGTACATCACAGTTCCTAGAATGCAGCCGTGGCCAATGGGATTTTGTTTTCTGTTTCTTTTTTTAACACAAAAGTTTTGAATGTAGTTAGGCAATACTAGGGAAATGTACAAAAAAAAATTCTATATTAAGTTCAAAATGAGAGGTATGGCTAAGACTTGAGAAGAGAGAGAAAGCTATGATTTGATTTGGTTGATGTGTATCTCCCTCATTAGTCTGTAAGCTGCATGAGGGTGGAGCCCTGCTCTGTTTTTGCTCACCGTTGAATCCCCAGCAACTGACGCAGGGCCTGGCTCTTGGTAGATGTTCAATAATTACATTTGTACAATGATACAAAGTGGTCATTCATAAAGTACCAGTTATGCATTCCCCCTCGTCTCGGTGCTTTAATAATGCAAGCTGGGTAGAGTGGCCAAGGAAACCCAGGGAGGCTTCATGGAGGAAACAATCTTTGAAGAATTTATAGAGCCAGAGCTGGTGGCAGAAGGGCATTTCATGCATGAACAAACTTGCAAGGGTTAGAATTGTACTGTGTGTAGAGGTGATACTGAATAAACCAATTTCACCAGAGGTGATTTATTTTAATATTTATGAAGAAATAAGACTGATGGATATTTGGGGTAAATTTCAGAGAGCCTTGAGTGCCAAGCTTGTTTTTCTAGCTAAGTGCAGTGGGAATTTAAAAAATACCCCTTTGAAACTGCTCTAATCAACAACTTCTCAAACCCTAGAAGCCACTAGACATGTAGGAAAAATATCCCCCCAAGGATTCCTCTGTCCTCATTTACATTGTGAGACAATTGCTGAGGGTCTGTAAGCAGAGATGCAGTGATGCTGCCTGTTTTGCCTGGCCTGAGGCCAGGAAATCTCTCTGCCCAGCTGGGGAGCCCTAGTCAGAACAGGTTGCCTTTAAATGCAAAATCAAAGCCAGGTCAAATGTGTTTCAGAACAGACTGAGAAATGTGAAGCCAGATATGATAAATTGTGGTGAGTAGTTGGCTGTGAGAGAATTTGGCTCTGCATGCTTCCCCACACATCGTTCTGGGAGTGGTTTGCTTGTTGATTGTTGTGTGCATTTTGAAAGCAGAACTTTGGCTCATGCTACAAATATGGCTAATAACTCTTCCACGTATGGCGCATGATTCCCCTGACTGCAAGGAGGTGCCAATTAATGTAAGTATTGGTATTGCCTGGACTGGTCACAATTAGGTGCAATCCAATTTCTGTGATATTAACTGGAAATAACTCAATTGCCCCCTCACCTCCTCTAATTCACTTTTTCAGTTCCTTTTTATTTCCATGCTGTGCATTGTGATCCTGAGTTTTCTCCTAGGTACCAAGTCGTTCCACATTCTCTCCACTTTAAATCTTTTTTTTTGTCATTTTAAAATCAGAACTTAATTTACATGCACAAGTGCCTAGAGTAGCTATTTATGTGTGGATTGTAGAACTTGATTTTGAGGTAGAATATTCGGATTTTCTATTATATCTAGACTTTGATTGGGTTTTCATGCAAAACTAAATACAAGATACGTAATATGCTCAAAATACAAAATGCTTGGAGGACATTTCAGTTTCAGTGGCATTTCAGAGTGTGTCCTGAAGAATTGTATTTTATGTTATTGAAAAAATATTGTTTTTGTAAGAAAAGTTGTTCTTCGATAGCTGAATTCATAGACCTGGCGTCTACCTTCCTAACAGCTGGAAGACTCTGGCAAATGTACTTTTGGATCATTAGAAGTATTTAAATATACAATGATTCTAGATCTTGGCTAAGCTTCTCTCTTCCTCCCAAGAATAAATTGATATATTGGACAGCTGCTACTCTTTTGATACTAGGATTTAAAATTATGCAACATTTTAAAAGCAGAGAGAAAGAGAATGATACGTAATAAAAAAGAAAGCTTTAAGAACACAGAAACAAATATTAAAGACTATAAAAGAGAAGGAATAAACTTCAAAACAATGTTTAGAATATCTAGTTTTTTTAGTGTGAGATTACTTATACAATTGCTCATATTTGTGATTGTTCTCAGGAATAACTTTTATTTTTTATCTTCTTTATGATATATTTATATTTTAAAATTAGAAAAATATAATATTAGGTAAGTCATTAGATCTGTAAAATCCTGTTAGGTTTGGCGATGTTACATTAGTGCTTTTCTGTACCGATGATGTTGGTGGCTCTGCACCAAGCTATGACTAATCACGGATAGATAGCCCAGGCCAAGTCATTTAATCTTTCTGAACCAAAGATTCATTATCTAGAATCACCTGGAGCTGTGCTGTCCAACATGGTAGACACTGGTCACATGTGGTCCTTGAGCACTTGAAATGTGTCATATCTGAACTGAGGTGTGTTGCGTAAGATGCACATTGAATTTTGAAGACTTATAAAAAATGTAAAATAATGTATTGATAATTGTTTTTACATTGCTTGTATGTTGAAATAATATGTTGGATATAATGAATTACATAATTATACTTAGAAAAATAACTTTACCTGTTTCTTTTTAACTTTTTAACCTGGCTACTAAAAAATTTAAATTTACAAATGTGAATTGTGTTTTATTTCTGTTGGACAGCATTAATCTAGAGGATGCAGGTGTTAACTTAATGACCTCTAAAATCCTTCTCACTTAACTCCTCTAGGAATCTAGAGTATATACACAATGTATCAAGGTATGATGGGATGAGGATAGAACATATATATCTTGGGGTTGGTGTGAAGGTAATTCATGAAGTTAGTTTCAGTGAATAGGAATAATATAATTTCGCACACGTGCTTGAAACTATCTGAGAATACTGTTTGAAAAAATTTAAGGAAAATGATGGGGAAATGTAGAAAAAAAGATTATTGTCTTAGAGGACATTATGCTGAGTGAAATGAGTTAGGCACAGGAGGACAAATATAGCGTGATGTTATGTGGAATCTTAAACAGTTTAACTCATAGAAGCAGAAAGTGGAATGGTGTTTGCCTGGGCCTGGGACCAGAAATGGGGAGGTATTGGTCAAAGGGTACAAAGCGTCAGTTAGAAAGGAGGAATAAGTTCTGGAAATCTATTGTACAGCATAATGACTGTAGGTCATAATAATGTATCTTTGAAAATTGCTAAGAGGGTAGATCTTAAATGTTCTGGTCACACAAAAAAATGAGGGTATGTGAGGTGACAGATATGCTATAATAACATAAAGCTAATGCTTTACTTAAATATTTCCCAATGCATATATATTTCAAAACATCACATTTTATACCAGAAATATAATTTGTATCTGTCAATTATACCTTAACAAAGAAAAAAAATGAGATGAAATAAAATATTTTTTAAATGAGTAGTGACATGAGTAGTGACATCTCGTATCTAATACAGTAGATACTCTCTTACCTGAATTCTATTTGATTAATTAATATTTTTTCTGTAAGGCATATAACACTGGCTGAAGCTCACAAATGCACTACTTATTTCTTTCATGGCTTATCAGGTGCCCAGGCAATTATGCACCTACCAATTGATTCATGTACTTACAGGGACATTTGTGTCAATTCCCAAACCTGTTTATGCCAGCTGTATTGGTTGTAATGATTATTATTATTTTGACACAAGGTCTCACTCTGTCACCCAGGCTGGAGTGCAGTTGCATGATCTCAGCTCACTGTAACCTCTGTCTCCTGGGCTCAAGGGATCCTCCCACCTCAGCCTCCCAAGTAGCTGGGAGTACAGCCTCATGCAACCAAGCCCAGTCCATTTTTGTATTTTTTATTTGGAGAGATGGGTTTCCCCATGTTGTTCAGGTTGGTCTCAAACTCCTGGGCTCAAGTGATCCACCTACCTGAGCTTCCCAAAGTGCTGGGATTCAGGTGTAAGCCACCATGCCCAGCCATTATAATTATTTAACTTAATAAAATACTAAGTAGTTGATAAAATAGAAAGGTGAAAAGATCATTGTTGTTTGTATGAAAAATCAGTTTAATGTTTTTAAATCAGTAAAGCCAAGTTGTTAAATCATGCTGTAAAATTCTGTCTAGTTTTGGGGAGAACTGCAAAAGTCTACAAAGATCCCATACTCAGTTTGTTTCACAATGTTATTAAGCTCTATGAAGAAAGTGGAAATTGTAGACAATGTAGTATGAGGTGGTTTACGTAAGAATGGCAATGAATACTGACTGCTCTTTGACCCTACATCAAAAGATAATGCATATATTTACTTTTATACATATTGAAATACACACTTAATGAGTATATATCACATTATGTAATTCCCTGCTATGACCACTTTTAGAATGTGACGACATACTGTGTCTGACTATGTTGGATAAGATGTCTTCTAAAGCAGTATTGAGTTGCACTCACTCCCTTTGACTCTCTATTTTTATAAATGATAACCCCTCCACCCTGACCTTCTTATTCTCCCAGGCATAAGCCTGTGGTATTTTCCATGATTCTGTCATGTTATAGACTAAACTTGTAATTCTTGAGACAAGAATGCATTCTATCCACAATCCAGCCTCAGGGTAACTCAACAGCTTCATCCCTACTACCCTGTTCAGGATCTGTGTGCTCCAGCCAAACTGAACTAATCACCAGTGGTGCGTACAACCTGCAATTTCCTATCTTGGCTCATCATGCTTTCTCTGGCTAGAATATTCTTATTACATATATATATATTTTTTAAACCAGGGTTCTTCCACTTATCAGCTGTGTAATTTTGAAAACCTTATCCATCCTATCTGGTGGGGCTGTTTTGGGAAAGAATGAGATAATACACGTGAGACAGCTAGTACAGTACCTGGTATGTAGTGGTGTTAATCAGTTTTACTTTTTTTTTCTTTTTTGATGGGGATTTCCAATTGGAATCAATTTTCTCCTTAACTCTTTTAGCATTTTACCTGTACTTCTTTAATGACTCTTAGATTTTAACCTAATTTCATTTGTTAATGTACAATTTTTATCTCACTTAGTGTGGTAGAGATTGCTAGTTTCTTATCCCAACGTCTTTTTTCTTCCCTCACTTTTTAGCAATGAAACCCCACATTATTCAGGAAGTAGTTTTTCCAGCGAAGGGGTATAATCAAACCCTCCTTTTGCTGTAACTGGTCATTTGACTAGGTTCTCTCCAAAGATTCATAAGCAAAAACATTGTGTGAGACACCTGGGAGTCTCCATTTAAAAGCTCAGAGACAAACCATTATTTGTTGCTTCTTTATTTGTGCTCCCTGTAATGCAGATAGTAGCTAAAATACACCAGCCATTTTGTACCAGAAAATGATATTGAAATTCATTTTGGTTACAACACAAGCATTTTGGTTTTGCTCATATGCAAATGAATTTTATCTTGATAGATTGTTAGACTCTTGCAGAAAAATTCTTGGTCCAACTCACCTTTGTACATCTAACAGCATTGTTTCTCTAACGATCTGTGACTAATTCATTAGAGATGCACACTTTTGTAAAATAAACAAATATGTAAGACATACAAAATATAAGTGCCCATTTTTTATTATTAGGCTTTGTTATTAGGTTTTTATTATTAGGTTTATTACTAGGTTTTATTATTAGGTTTATTACTAGGTTTTATTATTAGGTTTAAATGTGTATCTCAATATGTATAAAATCATTAGGAGTGATTTCAGCAAGATGGTAGGATAAGTTTCGTTCTCCCCAACAGAAGTGCCACTAGTAAATATTCACAGACAAGCATGCCATCCTGAATAATCCAGAAGCTGGAAGAGAGGCAGAGACACCCCCTTGGACCACAAAACTGAGAAAAGCCACCATCTGATTAATGGTAGGAGGCACAGACCTCTTCCACTACGATAACCCATTCCCCAAGCTGGCAGAGCACCACACGCAAAGAATGCACCTGGAGCCACAGTTTCTACAATGGGAAAGGGGAACTAAAGGTGAGCATTTGGCTTCCCTGCCAATCTAGGAACCTTTGCAGCAGGCCCACTCCTATCTCATTTCAAGGGAAGCACGGAGTGGTGGCCGGATTGAATTACCTGGAGTCAATTGGAGACAAAGAATAGGGGTGGGGCTCTCAGCCATCAGCACACAGATCTTGGTAGCTCCTCTTCAGTGCAGTCTGCTGAGGCACCACACCATAGAAAGCAGCCAGTGGTCCACAGGTCCACAGATCTTCCAGGACTGAGTTCCTAGCCACCTTTCCCACATAGCTGGGGTGCTTCTGTCGAGACTTTCCCAGACCTAGCATACACTACAGTCCTGAATTAAGTTCTAGTGCTTACATTAAATCTTCCCCAGATCTTGAAACAACTGCAAGTCAACAGCTAAGTTCAGGTGCAGCAATGAAGTTCCAGTATTTACATAGTTATCCCCAGAACAGAAAGCAAATGGGGATCAGAGATTAAGTTCTGGTACGGTAATTACATTCTGAGGCTCACATTAAGCCTTCCTGAGATTGAGAAATAACTGCAGGTCAGCGATTAAATTCCAGTATCAAATGGTAAAGATCTAACACCATCAGGCTGGGTGCGGTGGCTCACGCCTGTAATCCCAACACTTTGGGAGGCCGAGGTAGGCGAATCACCTGATGTCAGGAGTTCAAGACCACCCTGGCCAATATAGTGAAACCCTGTCTCTACCTAAAATACAAAAAAAATTAGCCAGGCGCCCAGTGGGTGGAGGTTGCAGTGAGCCGAGATCACACCACTGCATTCCAGCCCGGGCAACAAGAGCGAAAACTCTGTCTCAAAAAAAAAAAAAAATCTACCACCACCAAAGAACACATACAAAGGCTGGAAGAGTTGGCCTTCAAATCTGCAAGCATCAATGCAAGGACACAAAGAATATGAAGAATCAGGGAAATATAACCCTACCCCCCGAAACTCCAAAACAATAGCACAATGAATAAAACTCAAGTAATAAACCTAGACAAAAAGGAGAATTATAAAATGACTGGCAAAGAATTCAGAATAATCCCCTTTAAAACTCCTGGGAAATTACAAATATAGATAGAAGATTAAATCTGAAAAACAATTCATGAACAAAATGAGAAGTTTGACAAAAAAAGAAACATTAAAAAAAGAAAGCCCAGAAACAGACTATAATAACTGAACTAGTTATAGACTATAATAACTGAACTAGTTAATAAGAAACCTTCATATAATAAAATTTTCTGAAAAAGAGAGAGAAAAAAACTAGTAAGCTTAAAGAAATAATGGCTAAAAATTTCCCAAATCTGGGAAAAGACAATAACATCCAGGTACAGGAAACTCAGAGGTTGCCAATCAAATAGAGTTAACAGGAAAAATTAAAGTTTAATAAATTTAATTAGAAAAAAATTGGAAAAAACAAAGATGTAAAACCATATTCATGGTTGTTTGAGAGTGTGTTGTACAAAATGATTAACATAGAGAATCACTATTGTACTCCTATCTTTTGGTCATTCTGCAATATAATTAAACAAAAGGTCACGAGGAAAAGAACGATTCCATATACTAGACATGTTTACTTTGAATGAACAGCATGTATACCAACATTTAGGTTTTTAATGTGATGAATAATCTTGTTTGTTAATTTATTTAATCCAAGGATAAGATTAATAGCATTGCTATTTTCAGGGAATAATGTACAGTAGACTGTTGATGGGAGTGGAAGTAGGGATTTTAAAGCGCTTATTTCATTTCCATTCCCACTTTCCACTTCACTTATCCATAGGGCAGCTTTGCTGTTGCCTGCATCTTGGTGTAGTTAAAAACATGGGCTCCAGAACCAGTCTCTCTGTGGGTTCACATCTTCGTTCACTATTTACTAAATATCATGCATTGGGCAAGTTATTTAGATGATCTGTATCTCATTTTCTTTGTGAACGAAATGGGGTTGATAAATCTCTATAGAGTTGTTGTGAGGGTTAAGTTAATACATGGAAAGTGTTTCATAAGTACTCCCAAATTGTTAGCAACCATTTACCAGAGACCAAAGGTAGGAAACAGTGTTTGACAGCATCAGAGAAAAAGATGGACAGGAACAACAAGCTGTTTGTTATAAAGCTCCTCTAGTATGGTGAGCTTTATTAACCAACTGCCGTGGCGGTGCAAGCAAGCGGAAAGCCTTCCTCCCTCCAGCCTTCCCGTGCACTTGCTGGCCCATACAAGAACGCTGCTGAGGTCAACTGTCCCTCAGGAAAGGGCAGTGCTGGGGCCTGGGAGTGCCTGCAGACCCTGGACCATCTTCAGACCCCTTTCTAGCTCCATTTTACTGCATTCACCAAGAAAACTTCTGGTTTTACTTTCCTTTCCCTAAGAATTTTATTGATTGATTGATTGTAGAAATGGGATCTTGCTATTGTTGCCCAGGCTGATCTTGAACTCCTGGGCTGAAGCCACTCCCCTGCCTCCACTTCCCAAAGTGCTAGGATTGCAGGCATGAGCCACTGCACCTGGCCCATCTAGGACATTTAAAAATATTATTTGTTCCTTGCTGAGCCTTAAACACTATAGATCCGTTTTTTTTTTTTTTTCAGGACTTTTCATCTTCTGTTTAGATTGCCATTGCATTCCCAGACATGGGTGCTAAGAGTCTAACTTTGGATCTCTGACAAGTGGTGAGCTTCTCATTTTCTCTTGCAGCCCAGCTGAGCCCTCTCCATACTGGCCATATGCCTGCTCCCTTCCTGCTCTCCTGGGCCTCTAGCTAGTCTCTACCTGTCTGATCTGAGCCCTAAACTCCCCCGTCTGGTCTCTCTTCCTGACTCCCTATATGTATGCATGTTTCCAGAACCTTTCCTCTCCTGGTAGGTGACAGTAGAGAACCATCCAGCTAAATATAGATTTTCCATGTCTGCTGGATAAGATAGAAAATTAAATTTGAAAAACAATTCATGAACAAAATGTTTCTTAATAAATAACAGCTAAAATGTGTTGAGGAGAGAAAGCAGACTAAATATCTTCTAGTCTTATAAGTTAATTCTTATCATCAGAACTATGTGACAGTGCAGTAATCAAGGCTTGGCGAGCTTGAGCAATCTGTACAAAGTTAAACAGTTAATGGTGTGGAGTGGATTCAAGCCCTCTTTGGTGGCTGCAAAACCCACCGTTAGGTCACCAAGTTCTGCTGCCTCAGCTAATCACTTGATACCTGGTGAGATGTTCTTATCTTCCTTTGATCCCCACCACAGCCCTATAAAGGAAGCTGAGAAGGGCCTATTATTGCTATTTTACAAGCGAGAAAATTGAGGGCCAAAAAAGACGGCATCAGAGAAGGGGAAGGAAGTGGCCTCCAGACCTCCTAGCAATGAGACTCCAGGGCTCTTGCTACTTCAAGGAAAATTGATGAGATTCCACCCCCAAAGTGTGGTAAGGGGGTGAAGCTCTGTCTCCTGTGCTGACTGGTCAGCCAACTTTGTGATGGCTGGAAGCCCTGCATCCTACCATCTGTTAGGTATGTTTAATATCGCTACTGGTAACAAATTGATCTGTGGGAAGTGTTTAAGCCTGAGCTCTTCCCCCAAGCACTTCCCCCAGATTTAGTTTATTTAAATCTAGTTTCTTTCCCCTACTAACCAGTAAAGTGTATTCGAATTTGTAAGTTTCCAGCGTTTACAGCTTTCCAAATGAACCAGCCAGCATGCAAGAAGTATGTTTTCCTTTTATTTGCTATTTGTAATATTATAGTTTTCACTCTCAGCGCCCATTGGCAGATGCACAGGAATGTTTAGAGATGTATTTGTCACTTGGGTTGGACTTGGCTTACACACCCAGCTCAACTCCTGTATCAGGGACTCACCACTGTTTATCACTGTTCACTATGCTCAGCAGAAATGAAGCGGCATGTTGACTGGAACAGTAGCTCTATGCTGCCATCTTCTGGAATTCTAGAGAAGATGCTTTTCCTGTGTAGTTACTAGAAAATACTTTTAAGTAGAATTTAACAGAGACCTAGACAAACAGAAAAAAACTCAAAACATGATAGATGCTTGTACACTGAAGAAGGAAGCCAGAGAAGATTATTTCAAAACCAAAATGACTGTAAATAAAAGTAATGAAGTTATACTATGCTTTCATTTTCTTTTCAACATTTACTATACTTGCTGGTAAAAATTTTGGATTGAAATCAAATACCTGCTGTAGTATCGAATCAGACAGGGGTTGAGCATTATCTCCTGAAGATGTGCAATTTTCTTCTTGGCTAAAGCCAATTTATAACTAAGAAAGGCAATAGGGAACAATTCTCCCAGGATTCCATAGACAAAGATCACAGGAAAAGGGAACTTCTGAGATAAAATGGCATTTGTAATCCCTAAGAATGGCTCCAAAAAGACTGTGCTTGCTATAAATCAAGATTTATTTTATCTCTTGAATCTACAGAGATTTTAGAACAAAGGACTTAAAAGTATTTTCCAAATCCAAAATGCCAAAAGTGTTAAGCATTTTGGGGATCCTTGTGTTTTTAGGCTCAAACCTCAAATAACTGAAAAGCAATGTAGCCAGAATTTCAATTTTTAAATATATTTGAAATGGTATCAAATTATAAAAAGTTAAACATTCAGAAATCTTGCTATAAAAGTAATTGTAACTGCTATTTCTCTTCCTTGGCTTTAGGTTAAATGTCAGCTCCCCAAGGAAGCCTTCTCCAACTGCTGGCAGGCGCCAAGCTCCCTGCTTTACTTCATTTGTTGCTCTCTGCCTTTATAACATTGAACACAGCTGTCCATGATTAAATATTTATTTGTGTAATATTTAGTCAATTCCTCCCCTTCTCTCCTCAAACATATCTGTTCTCCATGTCTGGCAGGAAGAGATATGCAATAATTATTTGCTTAATGAATTAATGGCCTTTTGGTGTATGTCCTGGGGTCAGTATTTCTCAGCTTCAATCCCTCGTAACTTCCTCATCCACAACTACTGACAATTCGAGTATCTGTGCCAAATCCAAATAGTCTAATTTAGTTATATTCAGCATACTCCTAATGGAGCCCAGATGGAAAGTGGGCTCTTTCAAGTTCAAAGAATTCTGATCATAAGGGTTGAAGTATCAGGGTTTCTCAGATAAACAAAAGTCCAAAGAACTAAAGCATCCCATTCTCCAAGTAATTTTGTTTTCAATGTCATTAAGCAGACACTATTCCCTCTGATCAATACCATAATATCTCAGCCTCAGTTGACAAATCAGCGTTAGGTTGCTGTCAGATTCCACTAAGAACTATGTGCACCTTCACTTGTCTAAGGTGCCGCTGGGTCCATCCATCCATCATAAGGAATCTTTGCCATTTAAGGAGTGATGTCGAGGCCGAGGCGGGTGGATCACCTGAGGTCAGGAGTTCGAGGCCGGTCTAGCCAACATGGTGAAACCCCGTCTCTACTAAAAATAGAAAACATTAGCCGGGCGTGGTGGTGCACCTGTAATCTCAGCTACTCCGGAGGCTGAGGTAGGAGAATAGCCTGAACCCAGGAGGCAGAGGTTGCAGTGAGCCGAGATCTCACCATTGCACTCCAGCCTGGGCACAACAGCAAAACTCTGTCTCAAAAAAAAAAAAAAAAAAAAAGAAAGAAAGAAAAAAGAAAAAGAAAAAGAAAAAAAGAAGTGATGTCATTTGAAGCAGCATTCAGAGTCCCTCTGAAAATCCACTTTTCACTGAAAAGACACAATTCCATATGTTAAAACCAGTGCAATTACCCATCATTTTCAGTGTGATAACCTGCTAATGCTTCATCCCGCTACTGGAGCCCGGTCTTATTAGTTAGGGCAGGGGGCCCTCTGCTGGGGACATGCCCAGTTCACTGCTTCAAGGCTGATGATCAGGCTGAGTCTGTGTGTCACTCTCACTCAGCTTCTGCAAGCACTGCCACTAGAGAACTGAGAGGACATCGATTGTGGTTGTAGAGCAATGTTTACCTTTGCTTCTGAATAGCATGGTGTGGGCATTTGAAACCTCATGTAAAATAGGTCCAGAAACTCTCAGACTGTTTAAAAGTGCATTCTTGTATTTGTCTGGTTTCCCATTTGATTTTCAGGTTTTACTGAAGTGAGCTGGTTGGGTTGTTTTCTGACTCTCTGGCAGGAAAAATAAAATGAAGTTGCTCTCTAAATAAACTTTTCTACTTATACAGCCATCGCTTTTTGACCTGTCAAGTCCCCTACAGGTAACACGCTTGAGCCTATTGATGTGGTGCTATTCTCTAAGTTTCCAAAGCTTAAAGAACACCAGATAGCTAGGACCACGTTAAAGTCTGAAGTTAAGAGTGGTTAGGCTATGATTTTGTGAATTTGCACTGAAAACATTGCCTAAGAGAAGAAAAAGAACTAAGAGTGCAGGCAGAGCAGAATAGTGTTTCATAGCGTTTGTGTGTGTTCACTCATTTTGGTTTTGTTTTGTTTTGCTTTTCTGAGGAATGAAATAATCCCATTTGTAAAAAATGTTACAAGGTCATTGTTTACTAAATCTTAGTTTACCAGATAGTTGTTTCTCCAATGCAGTTTAGATTATTGGAGTGTGGTCTCCCATTGCTGTCTTCTTTTCCAATATCGTAGCAAGGGCTAGCAATTCCCTCATTAGGACCTGTACGTTTATGTTTTTCCTGCTCAGTGGAGAATCAAAGACAACTATCAGATTGAACTGCTTTACTTACTCCTGTAATAGACAGTTGGGCTTTTATAAGCATTGTTTGAGGTGCTTGTTCCTGGAAACTCTGCTACTGAAAATCCTGGTATTATCCAAGTCTGATATGATCAAGATAGCAAATGCCTGGCCAAGAACACAGACAGGTTGGCCTAGTTCAAGGAACATTAGATGGGAGGAACTTAGGCCTAGAAAAGTCCGTTGATGTGAGACAAAAAGCACATCTGACATTAGGTAAAAGAAAAAATCTTCTTTAAATTATGATTAATCCAAAATGAGCTATAATATGGATGTCATAATGAATCACTAGCAGGAAAAATTTTAATGCCAATGAAACTCACTGCAGTGGATCATATAAGTGCAGTGTATGGGATGTGTCAGGGGTGTACAATGCGCAAGGGAGAAGGTACTCTGAACCTTGATTTCTAGATTTAGTTAGATAGAAACAGCCCTAGGCTGTTTTATGTGCCAGGCTTTGTACTAAGACTTTTAAATGTGTAACTTCCTATAATCTTTACTACAACTGCATAACATGGGCATTATTATACTCCTTTTAAGAATGACAGATAATGAAGACAGTTTAGTTATGTTTCTTGCCCCATAACACATAATCATTAAGGATTAGATGTGGAATTCAAATTTAATTATCATTATTATTTTGTTTTAACTCCAAAGCCTACTTACTTTCTATTAATTTACCCTCTCTTCTTGAACTCTGGTTGAAGGAAGCATGCAGTCTATATCCGTGGTTTTTGTTCAACATATTTGGTTAAATACACATTTCCCACTTTTATGTTCATTAGAGATCTAGAGATTGAGTTTAGGTTTGTTATTTTCCCTTGTTTATTAAGTACAGTTACATGCTGTTCCACAGTGTTTTAGTCATTGATGGACCACATACAACAGTGGTCCCATAGGGTTATAATGAAGCTGAAAAATTTCTATTGCATATATGAAGCAATGCATTACTCACATGTTGGTGGTGATTGCTCATGTGTTTGTGGTGATGCTGGTGTAAACAAACCTACTGCATTGCCAGTCATATAAAATTATAGTACATGCAATTATGTACAGTACATACTACTTGATAATGACAATGAATGACTGTGCTACTGTTTTACATATTTATTATACTATACTTTTAATTCTTATTTTACAATGTACTCCTTCTACCTATAAAAAATGTTTACTGTAGAGCAGTATGCCCGGTTACACCAGCAGAAGCCCATACATCTTGTGTTTACTACATTTGTTGATTGCATAATTTTCTCTTCTACTTGATGCGAGCATTACTTCAAAAGAATCAAAAAGATAAAACAATTAAAAAGTGCATAAAGTAAAAAACTTACAGGGAACTAAGATTAATTTGTTATTGAAGAAAGAAATTTAAAAAAGGTAAGCTTGGTGCAACTTGTGTGCAATATTTATAAAGTCCTCAGTAGTATACAGTAATATTCTAGGCATTTACATTCACTCAGTACTTACTTACTGACTCACCCAGAGGAACTTCCAGCTCTGCAAGCTCCATCCATAATAAAGGTCATGCAGGTATACCATTTAAAAAAATCTTTTGTACTGCATTTTTACTGATCTTTTCTATGTTTAGATAAGTTTAGATACACAAATCCTTACCATTGTGTTACAATTGACTACAGTAATTGTACAGTAACATGCTGTACAGGTTTGTAGCCTAGGAGCAATTTAGCCTACATGTGTGTTAGGCTATACCATCTAGGTTTGTGTATGTACACTCCATGATGTTCACACAATGACAAAGTCACCTAATGATGCAGTTCTCAGAATGTATCTCCATCATTAAGCAATGTGTGACTGTGTACCAGTTTTTTTTTTTCCAGAATGAAAATACTTTAACCTGGGATTCTAGTTAGATTAAGAAAGTCTGCTTTTTCTTTAAATATTGTAGATGACAGGTTGATTGTTTTGTACATCATACCATATATTTAGGATATAAAATGAGACAAGTGGTATACTAATAGCAAAGAGAAACAAAAAAAGTGGCAAGTTACTTCTAAACTCCAGGCCTCAGTTTCCCCACTTGAAAAAATAAATCTGTTGGGCCAGATCATTACTAGCTCTTCTAACTATAAATATCATTATTTAAATAGAACTTTTTCTTTTTCTTTCCTTCCTCTCAACTTTCCACCTACCCTCCCTCCTTCCTTCCTTCTTTCCCTAAATTATTCATATTAAAATACTTTACTTAGCTTTAATCATCCTGAGCAGACCATCTGCTTCTGTATTTTATCAAAAAGCAGAATTTGATCATAGCTGTTATAGAACATTTACATTATTTATATTATAAGCAAATGAGTTGACATTTATACCACTGTGACCTAAATTCTCCTAAATCTTGTCTTATATGTGAAATGCGTATGATGTGTAAAGTTTTAGAAAGCTCTTAAGAAGGTTTTCACAGCTGAACAGTCTCTTTGATCTTCTCAAGACTTCAAAGCTGCAAGTGTAGAATGCATTAATATTTCTTAAGTTCTGAATATGATTCACAGGTAAGTCAAATTTAGTCTCAGAATTTTAGTATGATCAATGAGTGATGAGTATATCAAGTGGACACCATTAATGCAAAGCACCAAATCTGTGTTAATCCTACAAATATTTAGTTTTTGTACAGGATTAGGAAAAGACTCTCCTTGTAGTATCAGCTTTGGAAAATATGACAAATGTAAATCTATGTTTAGACTAGTCAGTGTCATTTCAAAAGTGATTTTTTCTTTGTATTGCAGTGATTTTAATATATTTACCTAATTTCATAGACAGGTATAATTCTATTTGGTGTATTTAATTCTCTTCACTTAGAGTATACGAATTTACCAAGTACCAATTCTGAGCAGAATCTTTTACAAGATGCTATATATATTTTGGTAACTATAGTGGGTGCAGGTGAAGGGAGAAGATTGCCAAAAGAAAAAGAATTTATCAACTCTGTCTTCCAAGTTCTCATAGGAGACGGAGAGAAAAGTCATATGGCATGCAAAATGGCAGAAAATATTACAAAAAACACATAAGCATGTGCAAAATAAACATAAGTTTTTTACAGATATAAATGAGTCAACATTCATTTGTGATTTGGATTTTCAAAAGAGACAGGAAGAAGGAAAGAGAGGAAGAGAGAGTGAGAAAGGGAAGAAGGGAGAATGAACTGCAGTGGTTATTTACGGCATGATCGTATCACACTACAGCCTCAAACTCCTGGGCTCAAGCGATTCCCCTGCCTCAGTCTTTGGAGTAGCTGGAACTAAAGGCACATGCCACCACTCCAGGCTTCTTCCATTTCTTTATCCTTAGAGTGATTTTACATTTATGTTGAAATTTATAAATCCATTAATTTCAAGCATCTTTGGACCTTATACAACCAGTACTAAAAGCATTTTTGATGTGCTGAAAAATATTTGGAAAACAAAGTTAATGAAGAATCTAACAGACTGTTAAAATATGCTAAACAAATGAATATATTGGTGATTCATTGTTTGAGTTAATTTTCTGTAGGAATCAATATGATAGCAGCATACAAGTCTGAATGTACTTCTGCAGATTGATGCTTTGTTCTTTAGGTTAGTGAGAGAATAAAGGCATGAGCATTGCCTGGTGTGTGTGTGTGTGTGTGTGTGTGTGTGTGTGTGTGTGTGTGTACATACATGGGGCATCACTAATGTGAACAGACCAGGGACATCGGTCACATTGGTCAAAGAGGAGAGGACAGAGCAATCTTAAATTGGTAGACAAGTAGGAGTTGGTGGACTTATTTTTGAAAGTCTCCTCATATTTCCTACGGTATAATTTTCTCGTTTTTGGCAGCCACTGTCATAGATCTTTTTTAGTTTTCAATTTTCTATTTTTTTTTTTTTTTTGGTGACTTTATCCACTCTAGTAACGACATTTTTAGCATGCTAGCAAGTTAGGACTAGGGAGTGAAAGCTGGATGGAAGACAGAATTTTCACAGTAATTTTCTGGATTAAACACACTTTTGAAAAGAGAAGGAAGAAGGAACTAGTATTTGCAAGTTATGTTTTTCATACTGGCTATTTCTTCCATTTAAACAAATGGAAAGTTTTATCTTCTCGACATTGGGAACCCCAGCAGTGTTTCCTAGATCCTGTCTGTCAATCATATCCACAGACCTTCTTCACGACATCTGCATCTTGATGTAAAATCTAAGCCCCGGGGGCTGGGAATCAGAAACAAATAGCAGCAGGCTTTGCTCAGCGATTTTTTTCTCAAATAATTTCAACTAAGGTTCAATTGCACAGCAGACAGTCACTCTGAGCTCCTGCTCCTGCTGGGTCAAAAGCACGAGAAAGTTCTAAGGGCGACACTTGGCATGTAAGTCATATGTAGGCAGGGCAAGATGACAGGGAGAGTTTTCCTCTGTATTTTTGCACTCTTGAGAGGCACAAGAAAGAATCTTTTAATAGAGTTGATGTTAGTCCAACAGTTTGGCCAGTCATTTTATGTATTTATTCCCAGAGTTTATGAAATAAGACAATCTTTGACAGCAATCAGGCAGCTGATTTTTTAAAAAATTTAAGGGCTTATTTCTGCCCTTTAATTTTTTGGTTGATGTGGCTATTTTTGCCTACGGAAAAGCTCTGACGATATCCTTGTATTTCTACAACTGAATGAAAAGAAAGGAAATGGAATTAAATGATGTTTAAATAATGCTTATTTAATCAGCTCTAAGCATTCAACAATGTAAACTGTTTTCATGATAGATTGACTTTTTTTTGCATTTTTTATGAAGGTGTTTAGTTTTCTGTGTTCAAGCCTCATTGACCCTAACAGGAAGGTAACAACATACTTTTATTTGTAGATATTATAGGCAGGTTGGCCGGGAGAAGGGAAAATAGCAATGGAAAAAGAAGGCAGGACTGTATTTTGGCTACGTTTTGACATTTATATTTCATTGAAATTTATTACTATTGACTTGATTGAGGAATAACTTACACACAACACAATGTACTCACTTTAAGTGTATAATTTGATGAATTTTGACAAATGTATACATCTATATAACCATCACTGCAATCAAGGCGCAGAATGTTTTAATCATCATGATAGATTCCTTTGCCCATTCCAAATCAACTCCTTTCACACCTTGGGTCTTAAGCAACCATTGATCCATCTTCTGTCCTTATAGGTTAGATTTGTCTTTTCCAGAAGTTCAAACAAACATAAACCTAGAGTATATGCTGTTTTGAGTCTGGTCGCTTTCACTCTACATAATAATTTTAAGTTTTATTCACATTCCATGTATTTGTAGTTTGGTCCTTCTTATACGCCATCGTATAGATATAGCATAATTTGTTTATTTACCTGTTTATAGACATTTGGGTTGTATCCAGTTAGAGATAGTATGAATAAAGGTTCTATGAACATTTGTGTACAAATCTCTGCATGGGCATACAGTGTCATTTCTCTTGTGTAAATACCTAGAACCTAGAAGTGGAATGGCTGGATCATTTTGTAGGTGTTTGTGTATCCTTTAAAGAAATTGCCAAACTATTTTTTAAAGTGGTTGGGTCATTTTACATTCCTACCAGCAGAGATTAGAGTTTGAGTTGCTTCACATCCTTATCAATATTTGGTATAGTCAGACTTTTTAATTTTAGCTATTCTTATAGGTATATAGTGAAACATAATTACGGTTAAAGTGTGCATTTTCCTGTTGAATAATGGGGATGAGCATCTTTTCATGTCCTTAAAGACTACTGTAATTTCTTATTTTGTGAAGTGTCTATTGAAATATTTTTGTATTTTTAAATATGTTGTTTATTTTCTTATAAAGATGTATGATTTTTCACATATTTTAGATAAAAGTATTTTGTCAGATATATACATGCTGTGAACACTTGCTCAGTCTCTGACTTGCATTTTTTAAAAAATGGTGTCTTTTTGAAGAGTAAACATTCAAATTTTGATCAAATTCAATAAATCATTTTTTCTTACATGCTTTGTGTTTTTTGTGCCTAGGAAATCCTTGCCTATCTCATAATCATATTTTCTCTTATGTTTTCTTTTAGAAGTCTCATAATCTTAACTGTTACAAACAGGTCGATGATCTATTTGAATTAATTTTGTGTATAGTATAAGGTCAATATCAATATCAATATCTGTATCAATATCCAGTGGTTCCCACATAATTTATGGAAAAAGATGCTACTTTTTCCATTAGCAATTTATAAAAAATTAATTTGTAGATCTATTTCTGAATTACTGATTCTGTTCCATGGATGTGTATGTCTGTTTTTACATCAATATGACACTGTCTTGATTACCGTAACTTTACTTGAAATTAGGAGTCCTTCAACTTTGTACTTTAAAAAAAAGAGTTTGGCTATTCTAGCTCCTTTGTGTTTCAATTATATTTTGGATTTGGCTTGTTGGTTTGTGCAAAAATGTGTGATGGGATTTTGATTGGGACTGCAGTGACAGCAATATGAACTCATCCAATCCACGAAAATCATGTGTATTTCTTCATTTATTTAGGCCTTCTTTAATTTTTTTTTAACTAGGGCTGTGATTTTAGTAGCTTTCACATATTTGTTAAATTTATCCTTAAGTGTTTCGTGTTTTTAAATGCTAATATAAATTGAATTATTAATTTAATTTTAAACTCAATGATTTCACTGCTAGTTTATATAAATGCAGTTGATCTTTGTTTATTGATCTTGTTTCCTGCAACCTTGTCAAAGTCACTTATTAATTCTAGTATCTTTTTGTAAATTTCTTAGGATATTCTTCACACACTATTATGTTGTCTGAGAATAAAGATAGTTTTATTTTTCCTTTCCAATTTTTATACCTTTATTTCATTTTACTCTTTTATTACATTGACTGGATATTCTAGGGAATAGAAGGAGTTGAATAGAAGGAGTGAGAGGAAGCATTCTTTTTAAATTCCTGATCTTAAGAGTAAAACATGTAGTCTTTTAACATTAAATATGATATTAGCTATAGGTTTCTTTCAAATACACTTTGAGAAAATTTCCTTCTATTCTTTGCTTGAAAGGATACTTATTATGTTACATTTTGCATGCCTATAAATTGCAGGAATATTTTTCAATAAAATACATACATATGTAATATACTCCTACATAGATTTGTAGTATTTTAAACATGTTAAAAAATAAAAAGGTAAAGTAAACGAGATATATTATCAATTTAAGCGATTAACAGTTCTGCACATTCAAAAATGTGAAACAAATCTCTCTCAAAGTGAACTCTGAAAGAGATCTTCTCAGTGAGGAGGGAGTCCTGAATGACCCCATCAGATTCTGTTTTTCTAAGACTGGCTCTTTTTCTTTGAATAAGGCCATCACCACCATTACCACCACTGCTATCAACATGACCACCTTCTTCACCACACTACCCTGCTGGGTCTCAAGACATTCACTCTTTTGACACTCACAAGATAAAAATCATTCTTCCCTTTATTTTGCCTTTGCGAAAATCTGAGGTTGGCTGGAAGTCTTTATAAAGCCTCATGAAATACCAAGGTAGAGCTGTAACGAAATCAACACAGGGTCATTAGTAAAGACTAGACTTCTTCCAGGACACCTTTACTTGATCCCTCCTTTCTTAACCTCAGTGCTGCTTCTTGATGAAGATTGCCATCTTAACACTTTCCAACCCAAATCTGTCTCCAAGACATGTTAGCCTTTCCCAGACAGAAAGGGAGAGGTTTCCTCTCTGTGTTTTCTCCTTCTCAAGGCCAAGTTCAGGCTGAAGGATGAGTCTCTTTCTTAGGAAGGTGAGATTGTGATTGACCTTCCTCCGTGGTGAGATGTCCACAACAGATTCTCATAGTGGGAGTTTGACAGTGGCAGGCCCAGAATCTTTGCTACTCTCAACAGCCATAGTTTTAAAATAATAATTCATATGCACCACAAATAGGAGAGTTAGTTCACTTTTAATATTATGAGCAACTTTAGAATGGAATCTGTTTTCAAAATTTCTTCTCTTATACATGGAACAATTCAAATTGTTTTATTAACTTGTGGTCAGGTAGAAGACACAATCTAGATAAGAATAACAAATTATCAGGTTATTTTTTTTTTCCCCTCAGTCAAGAATGAAGTGAGGGAATGGATGGATGAGTGTCCTGGGAATCTAACAAAGCAGACAGAGCAAATGCAGGCTGTTTCCTCCACTGGAGCTTTATTTTCATGGGGTTCAGGCTTGTTGAGAACCTTGAGGACTCAATTCTGTCAAATATGGTAAAAATTAAACCCATTTTATGCCATTATTATTTTTTATTATTTGCATTAGCACATGGATGTGCAATAATGAATTTACAAACAAGCACTATCAGTTTAAATTTGGGAGAAATGAACATTTAGTACATACTAAAATATTTATGCAATTTATATAATTTATCTCAATAAGAAAAGTTTTTGGTAGTTGTAAAAACTCAAGAAAGAAACTATCAGAGAATGACTTAAATAGACTTTGATAAATCAATTTATAAATTATTCCCAGGCAGAGCTGGCTCTTATTTGGTCCGGAGTTTATTTATCTTACTTATCTTAAGTTACAGCCAACAGGATTACAGAATTGAATGACCCCTAATGTTTCTCTACATGGAGGCAATGCCTGTGGCTGTCCACAGACGGACCAGCTTCCTCTTTGCAGCAAGTACAGAATAGTTTAACAGGGTAATTATTTGTAAAGGGATGCTAGGCAAGTCTTCTCATTTCACAGCCACTTCATGTAGGGCTCTTACCTCTTTTGCTTATTGTCTATATAAAGCTTTTGCTCAAGGACTCTTGATTTATTTATGCGAACTCTCTAAATACTAATGATTCTAATAATAAATAACATTTATTGAGAATTTCCTAAGTCCTAGGCACCTTGAATAAGTTATTCTGTTCAATTCTCACAGCAATCTATAAAGCATATTCTTTATTATTGTTAACAACAGGAACATATACTTCTCAAAGGGGAAACAGATGTAGAGAGGATAAGTAACTTGTCTCCAATGCCCAGCAAGTGGTGAACCTGGGATTGGGCCTAGTGGTTCAACACTAGAGCCTGTGCTTGCAACTGTGACACCACACCGTGTGTGCTAAACGAATGGCTCTGAGAGTCCCCAATTCATCCAAAATCAGGATGATCATTATTTCCAAATTAGCAGAGTAAATTATTGGAATTGTAGTGTTAAAATATATACTATTGTAGAACTAGACATGAAATAATACTTCCTGGGTAGGCTCTTCCGTGTCACAACCTGTGGCTTTCCAGGCAATGCCTTTACATGGACAACTGTCTGTGTCGTGATATTCTTTTGTTCTTTCCATGTTCAGGTGGTTTATTTCTATACAGATATTGGACTCAAGCATAACCCTCTATAAACATGGGAAAAGAAAAAAAAAGACACCTGTCTTTGATGTAAAACATTTAAAACTAGTGATTTTTGAGCTTTGGACATGGGGAGCCAAGTCTCTGTGCAAGGCTTTCTAGAGCATGACGTGGTACCTTGGGTTCATTCTCATACCCTCCACTACTCCCTGTTTCTTATGGATGTTATCAGTAAGAAGAGTTGGGGGATCAGCCATTCCACCTGAGCAAAATTTCTAAAAACTATTTTAAATGTATTTTTTTTCAGACCATAAGGTGCATAGCAAAGATAGTCAAAAGGTAGCAAATTTTTAAAAAATGCTTGCTTCCTTTAGTGGTAAAATTTGGCATTGTTTCTGGTTAGCAATGCTAACAAAACATTTTGTGAATATCTCTCTTTTGGAGTCAGGCTTGACAAGAAATTGGATTCCTCTGAAATGGACATTATGTGTCCAACAAACCCACCTAACATTCTGCCTATCAATAGGCTCTTTGAACAATTGACGTTATGACAGAACTCAGGAGGTCAAACTAGAAGGAAATAGAGAAATTGGTCCTGAAAAGTATTTAAAAATCTTATTTCTCCGGGGTCCAGGGTGAAGCCAATTGTCCTTTGTTTGCCCATATGCCTTCTCTCCCTCCTCTGGAGTGTCCCTTCTGTATTAGTCAGGGGTCTCCAGAGAAACAGAGCCACTTAGGCATAAATATATATACAGATTTATTATAAAGAATTGGCTCATGCAACTGTGGCAGCTGACCAGTTTAAAAACTGCTGGATAGGATGGCAGGCTGGAGAACCAGGAGGGCTGATGTTTTGGTTCAAGTCCAAAGGCACTCTGCTGTAGAACTGGAAAGAGCTGATGTTGCAGATGAAATCCAAAGGCAGCCTGCTGGAGTATTCTCACTCAGGACAGGACACTCTTTTTATCCTATTTAGGCCTTCAATTACTTGCATGAGGTCCACCCACATTTTCTGGCACAATTTGCTTTCCTCAAAATCCACTCATTTAAATGTTAATCTCATTCAAAAACACCCTCACAGAAATACCCTGAATATTGTTTGACTAAATATCTGGACACCCTGTGGCCCAGCCAAGCTGAAAAATATAATCAACTATCCTATCTTTTAAGGCAGAGGGATACCCTCAATTGGCTGTACCTAGAACATCAAACCAAACACACAACAGCCACAAAACCACATGTTCATGCATTTTCTCAAGAAAAAAACCCTTCAGTCAACATGGCTTGCTCTCCTCTATCTGGGCTCATATGATGTTTTTCCTGTCTTCCCTGCCCTGTGCAGGATGATAAATCCGATTATGACTGATTGCTCTGCTCTGGACACTACTTGTGGTGCCCTTTAATGACACTAATCCCCTCATTTGCTTTGTTGTTCTTTAAGGCAGGCACTTACATCCAAATTCCCCTGATGAAGGCAGGGATACAGAATGAGGAGATGGGCTGCTGTTAGCACAGAGGGATTTACAGATGCCTTATCAAATAACTTCTTAGGGCGAACGTTCTTTATCACAAGGAGATAAGCTGTAGGAAGTTTGGATATAGCTTCCTGGGATCCTTGCCCGTATCCCAACTTCCTTTTTTTGCTCCCACTTAGTAAGAATTCTAAAGTCTGCTGGAGGATTGTTATTCAATGTAGGCACGATTGAAAGTAGAAACCATTTTTCTCCCATATTCCTGTTTCCAATTTTATACACCTACGTACGTTGTTCCAGCCTGCTTCCTAGTCCATCCCTTTTGTGCAGTTCCTGCCTTTCTAAAACCCTGATCTGCAGGGGTTAGAAAACCAGGAACTGCACAAAAGGGATGGCATCCCATTAGATCATGTGATCCTCCAGGCTCCAGTAATAGCCCTTCCTCTGTCCTCATTAACTTACATCTCTCCTGTGCCCTTCCTTCAAAGTACTGCCCCCTATATGGGCCACTGGCAAATTGACTTAAAATTAAGTGTTAATAGCATGTAGCAGCCCTGCTTCCCTTCTTAAATAATGTTCATATATTACATCTGCCACCAACTTGGCTTCTCCTGTTTGCATCTATATGTCTTTTTTTTTTTTTTTTAAATGTTAGGAAGTGTATTACCTTTGGTTTTGGATAAAATCTCTACCAGTGTCCTTTTCATTCAATGTAATTTAACACACATCTTTTGAGTGCTGAAAGCATTTTAGCCACTACTTTACTGGGGCTATTTGAAATTTGAAGGTGAGGAAACAAAACTATGCCATCAGGAAGCTTTCAATCGAAAGGGATGGACAGATGTATGTGTACAAATCTATACTTTGGAGAAAGGTTTAGTGCCATATTAAGTTACAAATTGCTTTGAGAGCTCTGAAGAAGGAGTAATCAATTCCAGTTGGGATGAAAGCTCCAGTTTTACATGTTCAATTTACTAGTGCTTAAGGTATGAAAATATATCTGCCAAATAAAGCTATGCCTATTGCAGAAATACTACCTTTTCATACACTTCATATGCAATTGCACTGCTCGGTAGTTTAGAAAGACACAGCCTTCAGTCCTCTGTGGCTAAAAATGGTCCCCACAACTTTGTCAGTAATTCATACTAGGTTTTTCAGGTTATCTCTCCTGCTTAAACAACAACAACAACAAAATGCTGGGGTAGCACCCACCAATAAAAGCAAACCAATTTCTTTAAAAACATTGACAAGCTGAAAAGAGAGTGGACAGCTGCCAGACCAGTTTGAGAAGATAATCAGAATCAAGTACATAAGCAGAATATTTGAACACCAATGCCATTTTTCTTGGGGGTATTTGTCTATGCTGCACACTTGGGATTTATTTGCAACCTTGTGGGACAAGACATACAGAAGACAAGGCCCACAATCTTCCCATGAGGGATGGGACTCCTAAAAGACACCCACCCCCAACATTGAGCTGGGATGACTAAGGCGTATACCCTCAGGATGAAGTATGGACAAGAACTAAACCCATCACCATGATTGCCTGATAAAATGCAGGTCACCCAGTTAAGTTCAACTTTCAGCTACACAATGAAAAGTTTTTTTAGTGTATTGCTCCATGCAATATTTGTGATATTTTTGTACTTTAAAAATGATCTATTATTAATCTGAAATTCAGATTTAACTATGTCACCTTTATTTGTGTAAACTGATTGTACCCACTACCAGATCCCACACCTTGAACTGCAAAGCAGACTACCCTGCTTTGAGTACAGCAGAAGAAAAACAGGAAATAAAATCACCACTAGGATTTTGTAGCCATATCCTACCTACATTGCTGGGGTTGGTCAAATAACTTCTATCCATGAACTTGGATAATATTCCGGGGTACCCAGCTACCTGGCAGATGCAAGCACAATATCTCACTAGGGAAGAACATAGTCAATTTGGATGCCAGGGAACCCTCGCAAATAATCATTCAAGAGTAATAGTCAGCAAGCTTTCAAAGATAAGCAGGCTCACAAAGAAACAAGACAGCATGAACAAGAACCAATAGAAACAACAGGTATAAAATAGTCGGATGCAGAATTCAAATGTTAAAATTACCATTCACAGATTTTAAACAACTCAGCTCACTATATTTTTAAAAATTGATGTTCTTTAACATATTTTCAAGGTAACTTGGCAGATTTGGAAAAAAAAGAACCAAATCCAACTTTCATAAACAAAAAAATACAATAACTCAAAACAAAAGCTGTGAGATAGATAGCAGATTGGACTTAGCAGAGAAGATAATTTATAAAAAGGAAATCAGATTAGAAGTTATACAAATACAGCACAAACCCCATGTGTGTTATTTATGTATATTAACATCAATGTAACTCTCAAAATATGGAGACAAATTGGAAACAGAGTTATCCCTTCCCCCCAAAATAACATAATTTTAATAAAACTGATTCCTAGTAGAGTTATTTTAGCAATAGAGATTAAAAAATGTATGAGGCAACATTTTTAGAAAGTTAAGGGCAAAACTATTATTTTTGAGTTGTGTAATTCTGGACCTAGAAAAACCAGGAGAATCAACTGAAACCTATGATAAATAATATAAGATTGCATGAAAGTGGTTGGTTTCTACTGATATATCTTAAAAACCAAGATTGTTTTGTTGTGCTTTCTTTTTGATACAGGGTCCTCACTCAGTCACCCAGGCTGGAGCACAGTGGCACCACCGTGGCTCACTGCAGCCTCCACCTCCTACACCTACTTGATCCTCCCACCTCAGCTTCCTGAGTAGCTGGGACCACAGGCACATGCCACCATGCCTGTGTAAAAATAAACAAACAAAAGCACAGGAGTTTTTAATTTTTAAATTTTTTGTAGAGATGAGGTCTCACTATGTTGCCTAGGCATTTCTCGAACTCCTGGGCTCAAGAGATCCTCCCACTTTGGCTTCCCAAATTGCTGGGATTACAGGTGTGAACCACTGCGCTGATCCCCAAGATTTTTTAATAGATTCAAAATAAACAATTAGAAAACATTATATAATATGTATACTTACATAATTAATATATTTGTTAGAACAACATATGAGAATGACTTAGCTTCATACATTTCATAATTTTGGATGAAATCCCAGCACTTTGGGAGGCCGAGGCAGGTGAATCACTTGAGGTCAGGAGTTTGAAACCAGTCTGGCCAACATGGCAAAACTCTATGTCTACTAAAAATACAAAAATTAGCTGGGCTTGGTAGTGCATGCCTGTAATCCCAGCTACTCGGGAAGCTGAGGCAGGAGAATCACTTGAGCCTGGGAGGTGGAGGTGGCAGTGAGCTAAGATTGCACCACTGCACTTTAGCCTGGGCAACAGAGCAAGACTCAGTCTCAAAAAAAAAAAAATTCTTAATACTAGGTATAAAACATTAGGTTTAAAATATTAGATATAAAAGTTTTCTTGCTTAAGTAGGACTAAAGCCATTTCTAGGATTGAGGAGTCAAGGAAGCTAACTAAAATCTAATATCCTGGTTTCTTTTCTTCTCGACATTATAATACCTATCATGAGTGCCCTCCTCTTCCTAGAGTGAATTACGAGTGAGCCAAGGCCCTGATTCCTTCAGCCCTTGGTGACTGGTCAGAGACTACGCTGTCCAGAGACCCCCAGGTCTTTGGCTTCTGGCTATAAACAGCCTCAACTCTTTATGCAGTGTGCTTTATAAATATGGTGATTTTCAATGAGTCTCATGGCCTCCAAAAGATTGGGAATCATGTCTTATGAAAAATAAAAGTGAACTAGGATAATTATGTAGCTTAATTTTTAAAAGGCTAATCAGTCCAGTGCCACACTAGCTAATATCTGAATCATGGGGAAATTATTTAAAAAATGACAGACTTGCCAAGCACGGTGGCTCATGCCTGTAATCCTAGCACTTTGGGAGGCTGAGGGGGGTGGATTGCCTGAGCTCAGGAGTTCGAGACCAGCCTGGGCAAAATGGTGAAACCCTGTCTCTACTAAAATAAAAAAAAAAAAATATATATATATATCTATATTAGCTGGGTGTGGCATCATGTGCCTATAATCCCAGTTACTTGGGAGGCTGAGGCAGGAGAATTGCTTGAACCAGGGAGGCAGAAGTTGCAGTGAGCTGAGATCGTGTCATTGCACTCCAGCCTGAGCAACAGAGTGAGCCTTTGTCTAAAAAAAAAAAAAAAAAAAGACAGATTTGGCTCCATCCAGGGATCAGAGGACTGAAGAGGGCTAAGAATTCTTTTGCTTTAGAAACTTCTTAGGGTATTGGATGCCCCATCAAGCAAGTTGAATACTCCTTCTTCTTCTTCTTCTTTTTTTTTTGAGACAGAGTCTTACTCTGTCACTTAAGCTGGAGTGCAGTGGTGCAAACATATCTCACTGCAGCCTTCAACTCCTGGCCTCAAGCCATTCTTCCCCTTTGGTATCCCAAAGCACTGGGATTACAGGCTGAATACTCTTGAATTCAACTACCTGAAAGTAAATTTCCACGGGATCTTACCCAAGAATGAGATCATGTCCATTTTTAATCTGAAAAGAACCATAGAGATATTTTGAAAGGTATTTTTCCAGAGCACTCAAGTGAGCATTTTACTTGAATGAGACATTAAATCAAGTCCCTCTGCTTTGTCATAGTCTTGTTCAGGAAGGGGTTAAATGTTATATTCATTTGTTTTGCAAACAAGACCACTGGTTTGGGTGTCTCAACCAGTAAAGCTGCTTGCTGGTGGCAGTGCAAACAGCCAAAGCTGCATGCAGGCTATGACAGGAAGAGTAATCTTATGATCTTCCCCTGCATGTGTGCATGCCCCTGCAAATGTGAGTCTCCAGCACAGCAAAAGTTCCTCTGAAATTTGATTTACTGCCACTCTGTGTGTGAGTTCCTTTATGGCATGGGAAGGTACATGCTCATGGATTTCTAATGGCAAGATTAAAAAGTTATTTACTTTTGCAGGCATGGTACGATATAATGATCAGTATCCGAGATCTGGTATTGTTTTCTGTAGATAGGTAGCGTTTCTTAAAATAATGAAAACTTAATCTAAATTCCATAAAAACACAAAATTTGATCTTTCTTCTATTTTCTGATATATCGATGGCTCTACTCAAAACCATTTCTACATATGACATCTCTGACTTCAGCCCACACTGATTTCTTCCTACTCCAGGATGGGCTGACCGTGAGCTGCTTGTATACTGCATACCTCTAGGGGGTGCTGTTCACATAATATATTTTGTATATGATACTTGCATAATTATTATACATACATGCCCACTACAGATATCAGTAAGATGTTCTGTGGAAGCGGTAAAATTTTCTAACGTGCACAAAGGCAAAATATGGACTAGCGGTGGGGCGGCCTTATCCTGACTGTTTATAGTACTTACACTGTGGATAGCAGGATGCCATAATACATTGTTTATTTAAAATCACTACATTTGTATGTTTCCTTCACATTGTATGAGTGTGTGGGTTTCTCATATTAGAAGCTTACATTACACATCTGTGTTTCCTTGTGGCACGAATAAAAGGTGGAGGTGTAGTATGGTCTCAACGAAAGACTTAAACTGAGTCATGGGTGCACAGAATATTAATGACAGCAGAAGCATTTGCAATGCTCAAGCATCTGCTTCAGGACGTTTTGACTGACACCAACCAACATGAGGAGTTGTTAGGATAATATTTTTACTGTATTATTTTGCCTTATACTTACAAAACAATGTATATTTAATTTTTTTGACTTTGATCCACCCTCCCCCCCCCCGCCTACCGGGAATTTAATAATAAGAACATATTTCTTACATTTGGGACAGTTTATAAGCTGATATGTCAGTTAGGGATTACTTTTAGCTCTATATAGCAGAAATCCCATTACACTAGTTTAATAAAATAGGAATTCATTTTTCTCATGTCCTCTGGTCTGGGAGGTAGGCAGTTCACGGCTGTTCAGCTGTTTAGGGAATGAGACTCCTTTTCTATTTCTGCTCTGTCATCTTGAGCACATCAATTTTGCTCCCATGGTTGCAATATGGCAGCTGCAGCACTGAGTGTCAAACTGCAATTCATACAGTGAAATAAGAAAAAAAAAAAAAGAATAAAATGAGTTGACTGTTTCTGAAAAAGTGTTCCTGAAATTCCCTCTCAAAATCTTTTACTGAAGTTCCATTGGCCAGAACTATGTTATATGGTCAACTCTCTTCTGAGAGATTTTTGGAAAGTGAAAAATTTTTTTAAATTAGACATATTGGAATTCTTTTGGGAAGAAAGAAAGGGAAAATACTGAAAAGACTGAAGAGACATTGTCTGCCATACCTAATATTGTCATTTTTAATGTATTTTTATGATGTCATTTGGGCTTATCTTCCAGACAACATTTAAATGGTTAGACTAGAGACCTGTTCACTGGGAATTTGCATGACTGGGAGGTGACTGAGCTGGGACAAAAAAGTGAGCCTAACCATGGGATGGTTTTGGGAGTCAACATGTAGGTGCAGAGGCCCCTTTGCAGGCCAGTTCAGGGAACTGTCAGAAAGCATCACGTCTACCTATCACATACCCTCAACTGCTCACTTCGGTGATGGGAAGATCCAGATCTTATGGCAGTTTCCCACATTCCAGTTGCTTTTTGGCTTCAGCCAAGGAGGTGATGGGATTTGTAGCTGATGCAAGGTAGCTAGTGGAAATCAAGACAGTTTGAGCCTGGCTCCCCTGCTTACGAAACATGTAAAAGTTTCTTTTAGTACACATACATTATAATCACTTTATTTTACCTAGGCAAATAACATTTGCATTATTTTTTCATTTTATTTTTAACTTTCTGTTATGGAAAATTTTAAATAAATACAAAAGGAGAGAATACAATAAACCTCTGTGTGCACATCGCTCAGCATCAACAATTACTAACTGACATCTGATTTTGTTTCATATATAGCAATGCCCATTCCTTTCCCAAGATTATTTTGAAGCAAGTTGTATTATTTTTTAATAAATGTTATTTTATCTCTAAAATATAAGGCTTTTGTGTGTGTGTGTGTGTGTGTGTGTGTGTGTCTGTGTGTGTGATGGAGTATCGCTCTGTCGCCCATGCTGGAGTGCAGTGGCATGATCTCGGCTCACTAAAAGCTCTGCTTCCCAAGTTCAAGCGATTCTCCTGCTTCAGCCTCCTGAGTAGCTGGGACTACAGGCTCCCACCACCATGCCCAGCTAATTTTTGTATTTTTAGTAGAGACAGGGTTTCACCATATTGTCCAGGCTGGTCTCGAACTCCTGACCATGTGACCTGTCTGCCTCGGCCTCCTAACGTGCTGGGATTACAGCCACCGTGCCTGGCCAAATATAAGGCTTTTTATGCAGCCTGTGCTTAGAGTTCTCTATTGTCAAATTTTGTCCAGGTTCTTTGAATAAAGATCCAAATGAGAAACGTACATCCTAATTCATTGCTACATCTCTTATCTATTTTTAATCTACAAGGTCCCCTCCCCCTTTGTTTCTCTCTTGCAGTTTATTTGTTGAAAAATCCAAGTTTAGCAGCATTTCTTGTATTCTGTGTTTTGCTGTCTGCATCTCTGTGTTGTCATTGAGCAAGTTTCTCTGTTTTCTGTATCCTGCAACTTGATTGTTAGAACTAAAAGCTTAATCAGATTTATGTTCACATTTATTGATTTTTGTTTTTAAGAAAATGGATTTACAATGATCGATGATCATTTTTTCCAACATAAAACATTCTTTGCAGATGACATCTTTATAACTCAATGTCAGAGAAAAATGCTTTGAATTCCACTGTTGACCTAAGTGTCCATTAATGAATGAATGGTTAAAGAAAATGTGGTATACATACACAATAGAATATTATTCAGCCATAAAAAAGAACTAAAATCCTGTCATTTGCAACAACATGGATGGAACTGGAGGACATTAAATGAAATAAGCAAAGTGCAAAAAGGCAAATATCACATGTTCTCATTCGTATTGAACCAAAAAAAATTGAACTCATGGAAATAGAGAATTGAATGTTGATTAGTAGAGGCTAGGAAGGGTAGTGGGAGCAGGGGATAAAGTGGGGGTGATTGATGGGTACAAAAATACAGTTAGAGAGGATGAATAAGATCTAGTATTTGCTAGCATAATAGGGTGACTACAGTTAACAATAATTTATTCTATATTTAAAAAAAGCTAAAAGAATGGAGTTACAATGTTCCTAATACAAATAAATGATAAATATTTAAGGTGATGAATATCCCCAATTACCCTGATTTGATCCTTATGCATTTTATGCTTGTTTCAAAACATTATATGTATCCCATAAATATATACGACTATTATGTACCCACAACAACAAAACTTTAAAAAACTTAAGAAAATACTTTGAAGGAAAGGGCAGACATCTTAATTCTCCAGCAGTGTGAAACTTAAAGTTTGTACAGTTCAACTTTACTGCTGGGTTTAATTTTATTCTGTCATACTCAACAGATATTTTCAGAACAAACATTATTGTAATAAAATTTTATTTTCCCATCTCTCGATTTGATTTAGGAATTCTTGACCCATTATGACCGCTAATGCCAGGAAGTTCTAATTTTGTTTGTATCATTTTATTATAGTTAGCTATATTTTTTCTATTAACTAATTTAGCCTATACTTAGATATAATTAATTCAGATTGAATTCAAAGAAGGTTACTCTCAATACATTAAAAAAATCCCAGCACTCTGGCAGGCCAAGGTGGGTGGATCACGAGGTCAAGAGATCGAGACCATCCTGGCCAACATGGTGAAACCCCGTTTCTACTAAAAATACAAAAGATTAGCCGGCGTGGCAGCAGGCGCCTGTAGTCCCAGCTACTTGGGAGGCTGAGGCAGGAGAATCACTTGAACCTGGGAGGCAGAGGTTGCAGTGAGCCGAGATCGCGCCACTGCACTCCAGCCTGGTGACAGAGCGAGACTCCATCTCAAAAAAAAAAAAAAAAAATCCTGCATCAGATATTATTGACACATCATTTAATTTTATATAAACAAACTTTACAAATATTTCTCCATATTAAGCATAAATAAGGGTTCTTCTCACTTGCTTGAATCAGAATTACTTGTAAGAATCCAACTATATGCAAAGTTGGCTTTAAATTGGGTTATTCTCTTAAAGCTTTCCTTTTGGGTACTCAGTTCTTTCCATTGCTGACCTATTTTTTCCCCATACGTAGTGAAAAGGTCAGTGTGATCAAGATTTAGGTCTAAATTATCATAAATTATCAATTTATGAGTTCTCAACTCATCCAAATTACTTATACTTAGATATCTTAAAATGACACATACTTGTAATTTTTTTCCAGTTACAATTTGGGCCACTTTATGGTGGTAGTCTGCAAACTTTTTAAAAAAAGATAGAATATTTTAAAGTTTTATTTCATTTAAGGTAGATATTTGGTAAAAGGCCTCTATATAAAAAAATTAATTAAGGCAGAGCAGCTGCCCTTGAAGTAGTGGGTAGAAGCCTGGAGCTCTGCCCCCATAGAATCCTCTTGTCCCTCTGTTACTACTCTGATCACCTCACATGAATTCTAAATCTTATTGGAGACCATTTGAAAATAATGCCTTAAGATGTCCCTGAGCTCCATATTTCTCCATTATTTATGGAGGGCCGCTGTGCTGAATATAAGAAGGAATAAATAGTATAGTTGGAGATGTTGGTGATCGGGTCGGCCAAAGAGACAGTAAAGTGCTTAAGGCTTTCTGGTTTTCTCTCAGTCCTGCTTTTCCTTCTGAATGTTTTCTTTACAGGAATAAGGAAACCTAACAGTGATACCGGTTTTTAACTTCAGCTCTAGAGTTAATTATGAAATGTAAATTTGAGCTTGTAAATCTTCTGAGATATTTTATGTAAATTTCAAAATTAGTTGTGATTCAGAAATTCTTGTTTAATGAAATGTTTTGAATGCTCTTTAATGAATTCATCCTGTAATGATCTAGAGAAAAACTCTATAACCTATTTATCACTGTGCATTGCGGGTTTAAATATGGAGTCTTTTGGTCAGCAGGCCCAAATTAAATTAAGCAACCTTTCTAATTAAGACAGAAATGCAGAGTACTTCATGTAGTCGGTGAATTATAAATGAAAAAGGATAATTAAGTTTGGAGTTCATCATCTAAAAGTGAATTGGTAAACTTGGATTCCTCACAACTTGAATTTAATATATTTTGGATTCAGGCCTTCTTTATTTTCACAGCTACTCACCTTTCTTTCATTTTATAATTTCTCACTTGTCTATGAGTTCTTCTTCTCTAATTTATCCGGGATACCTATTTCTAATAAACAGTACCTTTAGTTCACAGGATTCTTACATAGGACTCTTTTTAGCTCCCTATAGACAACCATATTAAATTTAAACTCTTAGTCCAACATTCAAGTCTATGTCAATTGGCCCTACATACAGATCTTAGCTTCCCTTATCATGGACCTACTCTTCCATCTAGCTGACATTCTTAGTGTTCCAGAGGCGAAAGTCAAAATGTTTAACAATCGTGGTAGCATGGCAATTGTTAGATACTAGAACAGACACTAGTCATAAGGTTAGATCATTCCTAGAGTTTCTAAGAAGCTGGGGTGGCCCAAGCATCAGGGCAATGGCTGGATATACCAAACAGACTGGAAGTCTTTCAGTATTTTAACAACTGGTGCAGTGGATACCATTAGCCAGTTCAAGAACTGCCTCAGTTTAAAAGAGCTATGTCTTCCTGGGATGACCTATATTCAATGACAGATGGATGTGGGGGTTTAGTTCTAGATGCCCCATGGGATTGGCTAAAGCTGTCATTTGTTGCTGATTCACAGTTGGTTTTTTCTGCCCAATCCTGCTTCCTTCCCTTTTATTGCATAAGTGTGATATCAAGGCTCCCCACAGTGAATGACCTGCCTGCTAACTGCCATCTCACACTCTGCACCTCAGGAAACACAGCCTGATACAACTGGTGTGTGGCAAAACCATGTCTACATATTATCTGGGCTGAATAGGCTCCTGTGCATGCTTTTAAAAGTAAAGAGTAGTATAAAAAATAGGTGCTCAATGAATATTTGTTGAGGGAAAGTTTCATTCTCTTAAAATAAAGCATCTTTGTAGGAAAGCATCTTCCTATTTTGTTGTCTGGTGATAACTAAATTGTCTCCCTACTAGTCTTTCTAACTTTGTGCTTCTAGCAGGAGACAATCTAAGATTGAAGACCCTAGTAACGTGATTAGGTGTGGTTATTCATGGCTACAGACAGCAGCTGCTGTCGTGTAATCAAACACTTTATTCTTGAGAATTCTCCCAGTTGAGAATTTTGGGAGAACTAACAATTCTGGCATTTTAGCTTACTCACATTAAGTTGTGAACATTCTGTCATGGGGTAAATGCATATATTCTGGAAGACATGTTCATTGGCATTATCAAGTTTTTTTTTTCTAATATGAAAAAATGGAGTACAATCTGGCTGAGTTTTAAAGAAGTGGGGAGATATTATTTAAGCAGGGTTCTTCTCTGGAGGATCTGGTCTTTGTGGAATATGACTTAAAAAGATTCTGAGCACTCAGGTTATAGCAGAGAACAGCCAGCTTTGGGGAGTCATGGGAAGGAGTGCAAGAGGGGAAGAAATGAGTTGAAAACAGCAGTTACTTGGTTATAAATTTGCTGAGGACCAGCCTAGGGTGTGGGTATAGATTGAGAGTCTTAGTAAATAATTAAAATAAATAGGAATATGTGATCCAAGCCTGGAAGAATAGGAATCATCAGGGCCAGCTTCATGAACACGTGGACTCAAAAGAATTCCACACTCAGAAGGGTTCCATGTTCAGAAGGGCTTCATGCTGGGTTTAATGTTCTTCTGTCACCATCTTGAAATTATTAATCACATTTTTATAAGCAGCTCCATATTTTCCTTCTGTACTGCCCACCCCCCAACATTGTGTAGGTGGTGTTAGATGTAATATTATAGCATCAGCTCTGCTCTGTTGGAATGAGTGAGACTCTGTCTCTGATGGACAAAGGCCATCAGAGCCACAGTCATCCCCGGCACACATTCAAATGTCTACTGGTATGGCAATTAAATGCCTAATCAAAGACCTGGACTGTCTCCTGCCAACAGGCTGTTATAATTTAATCCATAATTTTTCATCAGAAAAATGAGATGGGAAACTGCAGAAAGCCTAGCTTTTCTTCACTTAAGGGTGCCAAGGAAAACAAGTAAAGCTTTAATCTGTGTTGTCAAAACACAGGAGTATATCTCTGCTTCTCTTTAAGCAAAGAATATCAACTTTTTTTCAGGAGATGGCCAAATGCCATTTTTTTTAAATAATCAAAAGCAAAATATGTTAAGCTTACGCTATTTCTACTCCTCTTTCTTTCTCATATTCTAAAAACACCTCTCTGCCTCCTCTCTGATGCACTGGGGTAATGGGGACACTGTGCTGTTGGGGCCACTCCTGGCTCTCTGGATGCCTGGTCCTGGCCTGGATGCTCATGGAGAACTGTGTCCACAGTGTGAGTTTATAATATCTCACCTCTCTTCAGCACTTCAAGTGCTATGTTTTCAAACTATCTAATAAATGCTTCTTGAATTGAACTGGAACACGTTCATAAACATTTTAAGAGTCTCAACTTTCAGGAGAAACTCATCTAAGTTATGCTCAAATTACAGCCAAGGTCTATAAAGCAGCAACATTTTCAGACTCCAAAATCATTTATGATTTGCCATCAGACTATGAAATAGTGTTCTGATAATTTAAAGCCCATCTGTCTTCTATTCCTTGGGGCCTTTGAACTTTTTAAAAATGCCTGGAGTTTCTGTTCGATGACTTCATACTTCAGTATTAAAAGGCTACATTTTACTTTAGGCTCACTGGGAAGGGAGAGATTCTACTTCTTGTAATTGTCCCAGCATCTTCATTTGGATATATATTTTTTTCCTGATGAAAAAATGGAGAAAATGAGTCTCTTAACATTTGCTAAGGTGGCTTCTTCTTAGAGGATGTTGGTTATATGATAAAGATAAGGCAAGAGAGGCTGCTCTCACTCTTTCTTTAAAGAACATGATTGATGCTTGTCATTTATAGGCCCCTAGAAATAAAGAAAAGTAGTAAAAATTATTTATTGATGGTTCGATCTTCTGGTTACCTAAACATTGTTGATCTTTTGGTAGTTTTATTTTCCGTTCTTTTTTACCTCTTGCATAGCTTATCATTTTTATTAGCTACTTTTGATTATGGTCTCTATATATGAATTCTGTGTCCTATTCTTTCTATTTGTCACTGAAGCATAAATGTTTTCATATTATAAATTATTTATAAATGTGTTTTTATGTGATTAATCAGATTCATTAGGTTGATTTTCCAAGGTTATTATCCATGTCTCTATTGTTGGACACTTAAATTATTCCAAAATTTTGCCATTATAAATAATTCCTCACTAATATACTTTTTTATAAAGTATTTTTTGCCTTCTCCACACATTTCAAGTGATTAGCTAAGAATTGATCCCCCCAAATGATAATTATTGTGACAAAGAATGCTGGCATTTTAATTGGTTGATATCTTTCTTTTCATTTATTTTTTAGAGATAAGGTCTTGTTCTGGAGCCCAGGCACCATTATGGGTCACTGCAGTCTCTAACCCCTGGGCACAAGGGATCCTTCTGCCTCAGCTGTCTGAATAGCTGGCACTACTGGCATCCACCACCCAGCCCAGCTAATTTTTTATTTAAAAATTTTTATTTTTGTAGAGATATGGTCTTGCTTTTTTCGCTCAGGTTGGCCTTGAAATCCTGATTTCAAGCAATCCTCCCACCTCAGCCTCCCAAAGTGCTGGGACTGCAGATATGAGCCACCGTGCTTGGCCTAGTTAATGTCATTTACACTCGTTGTCACATTGCAGTATTGTTGATTTACATTTCCAACTATAAAATATGAAAATATCTCCTTTATAGAACACTCTTCAATTTTGAATATAATTTTTAAGTTTTGCAATTTGGTAGGTAAAAAGTGAATAATCAAACAACAAAAAACCAAAAATCCCACCAAAAGCTGAATTATGTTTACGTTTTCAATAAACGCAACTTCTTACAACATTATGCAACTCAGTTCTTTTGGTTTGAAAACTGACATTTGTCTCTATGGAGTAGAGAGGATCTGAAAAGAAGCACTGAAGAATGAGTACAAAGTGAACCCTCAGTGGTCCTTTGCACCTTTTAGGTGGTTAGAAAATATTGTTTATTGCTGCTTCCTCCAAATCTCCCAGGCCATGGTAGTTTTGGTAGCTTGCCTGCAAAATGGCTGCCATCAATTCCTTGCATTCCTGTACGTGCTTACTATTCTCCCATTAAGAGGTGGAAACTATTTCTCCATCATCTTAAAGATGGCTGCCTCTGATTGCTTTCACCAATATAATACAGCAGAAGTGATGCTAGACCAGCTCCAGGCCTAGACTCTAAGAGGACTGGCAGTTTCTGCCTCGTTCTCTTGGAGTGCATGCTCCGGTGGAAGCCAGCTGACTATAAAAAGTCCAAGTGTCCTGAGTACCCTGACTGTCCTGCCCCATGTAGAGAAGTCCATGCTTGACAGGTAGGAGAGAGTAAATGGAGAGATGCCGATCTGGCACACCTCTCTCAGCTATTCCAGGCCAGGCACTAGACATGTGAATGTAGAAATCTCAAGCGACTCCTGCCTCAGCTGCCATCTTAATGCCTCTGCGTGAGATGCCAAATGAGGGTCGTCCCATAGATCCCCATCAATCCTCATAACTATGTGAGATAATAGCAAAATGATTATTATTTTAACTTCCTAGATTCTGGTGAGATTTGTTGTACATTCGTAGGTAAACTGAACAGAAATCAAGGCAAAATAATAAAGGGAGTAAACCAGGTGTCATCACCCTTAGTAATTTCACGTAGCTTCTCCTGCTCTGGAATTTGACCATAAAACATATCCATTACTGGCCAGGTGCGGTGGCTCATGCCTGTAATCCCAGCACTTTGGGAGGCTGAGGAGGGCGGATCACTTGAAGTAAGGAGTTTGAGACCAGTCTGGCCAACATGGTGAAAACCTATCTCTACTAAAAATATAAAAATTAGCTGGGCATGGCAGCACGTGCCAGTAGTCCCACCTACATGGGAGGCAGAGGCAGGAGAATCTCTCTCTTTTTTTTTTTGCACAAATGAGAAATCCTTTAATTTGATAATCATTCATTCAACAAACATCTACTGAACATCTGGCAGGAGAATCTCTTGAGCCCAGGAGGCAGAGGTTGCAGTGAGCCGAGATTGTGCCACTGCACTCCAGCTTGGGTGACAGAGTGAGACTCCATCTTTAAAAAAAAAATCCATTGCCTTTTTTTAATTGATGAAACTTGCTTTCAGAACTATCAGGGGATTAGAGAATTATATGAGTAATATCTCAAACTGGTTTCTGTTCCAGTGACATATTTTAAAAGAAATCCAAACTTTTCACTCAAAAGGGCTTAATTCTAATCATGTGATGAAACACATCTACCAGTGGAGGCTATGGGGGATAGGATGGAAGGAATATTAAGGTCCATGTTTATAGAGAAATGTTCTAGTCCTATTCCATGTAATTTTTATGGGACTGTCATCTTAGTAGACCATAGAAATGGACATATGTTCTAAGCTTGGTCAATCATTAAAAGTGATCACCCAAGAGTGATTGGTCTAAGTGACATGCATATAACCCATGCATATCAGAATCCTTTTCTTAAATTCTTACATGAATACATGAAAGAAAAAAAGCTCTTTTTATTTTCCCTACTGGAGTTGCTAAATCCAGATCAGGAAAAACTGAATTATCTGACTGACATCAACCCTACCTGCAAGGAAGAAGCTTGCCTCTTGTAAGAAAGAAGAAAAGACCAAAAAAAAAAAAAAAAAACTTGGAATTAGCACTGATAGATATAAATAAAAAGTCATGATGAATAATTTGTACTCCTGAATCCAGTTGTGCCTGAAGTGATTACCCCTTGACTTTCAAACTTTATTGGTTAATACACCCTTTTTCTCCTTTAAGCTAGTTTCAGTATGGTTTTTGTTACTGGCAATCAATAAAGTGTAGGCTTATACACTAATGCATCTAATTACATCAACGGGATTTGCCTTTTTAAAAAAAGTTTTGTGAGACACACATGATGAATAATTTTTCTCACTATTTATATTGTAGGTAGCAACATTGATTAGATAAGTTGCAGTTTCAGCCATTTTTCTGCCATTACTACTGTAATTTCACACATATCTCTGAAATCCAAAAAAAATACTAGAATAAATGAAATAGAAATTCAGGTAGGTATAGGACAGCAAGAAAGACCACAGAAACAGATTCCTTGTGTGTTGGTTGAACATTTAGGACAGAATAGAAATTTGAAAACGTGACTCACTGAGGCAAAGTCTAGTTGTTTTCCAATGGCAGGTTAAATATGCCACTAATGTTTTTCCATAGGAAATTTTATGATAAAAATTCACACTTCATAAAGATTGAGATGGCAGAAATAAGCACCATAGATGTGGAGAGAGGTAGGTAGAACTATAGGCAGGCTATTTCTCTATCCAGAATTAAAGTGACAAGGGCAATGACAAGGGTGATGGCAGTGGGATAGGAAAGTTGGGAATGGGAGAGTAATAACAAAGGAAGAATTGACAGAACTTGTAGAACTTGGTGAATAATTTTTTTTTTTTGAGATGGAGTGGAGTGCAGTGGTGCGATCTCAGCTCACTGCAAGCTCTGCCTCCCGGGTTCAAGTGATTCTCCTGCCTCAGCCTCCAGAGTAGCTGGGATTACAGGTGCATACCACCACGCCCAGCTAATTGTTATATTTGTAATAGAGACGGGGTTTCACCATATTGATCAGGCTGGTCTTGAACTCCTGACCTCGTGATCTGCCCACCTTGGCCTTTCAAAGTGCTGGGATTACAGGTGTGAGCCACCGCGCCTAGCCTGGTGAATGTTTTTATAGGGATACATAACACTTTCTGCTTTCTTGTGGAGGGAGGCATCATTCTGGAGACATGCCATGTTTGAGTTATTGTGTCCTAGAAACTGGTCAAATTCTAGCTAGAGATTAGTTTGTCCTTCATTGGTCTGAGGCAGGTGACCCCACATTAAATTTCACGCTAACCTGCTCTATGCCAGGAACACATCATTTAGCATCAGGGTTACCTAGTTGAACACATTGAAAAATCTATTTCCATTTCTCTGCCAACAGTTGTGAACATATTTTAATTGCAGCATGAAATCATTTTGCAATATTTCAACAAGGCAATTAAGTACCCCCTGAAATGCAATACTGAAAGAAACACATGGGAGGAAGCCACTAACTCTTGATCAGCAAATGTTCCAATTTCTAGGGATGGTTTTGATGGGGCTACTAAAACCCTCTTCTTCTCTCTAAACCACCTCTGTATCAGTTAAGAGAGGTGGACAATTGAATCAACTTGGTAGAAAATTAATACTCTTCTCCCTATCCCACCTCCTACGCCTATTTCGATCTCCATAAAATTCTGAATGTACGCTCCTCTCCTGGACCAGAAACATTGCAGCCGATGTGAGTTTAAATCATGATAGGAGGGAGACAGAGAAAAATAAAAGCAAGCGTGTGTCTTTGTGTGTTGGGGTGTGTGTGTGTGTGTGTGTGTGTGCGTATTTACCAGGAGATACCTGAAGAATGCAATAGGCAAGCAATAACCATGACATTCAATCAGGGATCTAGAAGCTTACCGACTGTTTGTACTGATGTCCAGAATTCAGTGTTAAGACTTTGTCTGAAACTTGTCTGTAAGAATGTGATGGGAAAAATGCGTGGTGCTTCTGCAAAACTATACCTTGTGAAGATAAAAGCAAATGATTACCAACCTGAGGATCAAGAAATCAAAGCCAGCTAATACAAAAAGAAAGAAGAAGGTACAAGTTACAGGCATACCTTGAAGACCACTGCAGTTAAGTGAATATCACTATAAAGCAAATGACATGAATTTGTTTGATTTTCTAGTGCATACAAAAGTTATGTTTACACCATACTGTAGTCTGTTAAGTATGCAATAGCATTATGTCTAAAACAAAACAATTTACATGCCTTAATTTAAAAATAATTTATTGCTAAAAAATGCTAATAATCAGTTGAGCCTTCTGCAAGTCATAATCTTTTCACTGATAGAGGGTCTTTCCTCAACGTTGATGGCTTCTGACAGATCAGGATGATGGTTGTTGAAGAATGAGGTGGCCATGGCAGCTTCTTAAAATAAGACAACAGTGAAGTTTGCCACATTGACTGACTCTTTTGTGAAAGATTTCTCTGTAGCATGCAATGTTGTTTAATAACATTTTACCCACAGTAGAACTTTCAAAATTGGAATGGACCCTCTCAAACTTTGCCACTGCTTTTTCAATTAAATTTATGGAATATGCTAATCTTTTGTTGTCATTTTAACAATGTTCAAGCATCTTCATCAGGAGTAGATTTCATCTCCAGAAACCATTTTCTCTTTTCATCCATAAGAAGCAAATCTTCATCTGTTCAAGTTTTACTGTGAGATTGCTGCAATTCAATAATATCTTCAGGCTCCACATCTAATTCTAGTTGTCTTGTGACTTTCATGAAAACTGCAGTTACTTCTGCTACTGAAAGAAGTCTTGAATCCCTCAAAGTCATCCATGAGGGTTTGAATCAACTTCTTCCAAACTTCTGTTAATGTTGATATTTTGATCTCCTCCCATGAATCATGAATGTTCTTCATAGCATCTAAAATAGCGAATCCTTTTTCAATATACTTTGCTCAGATCCAGCAGAGGAATCATTACCTACGGCAGCTATAGGCTTATGAAATGTATTTCTTAAATAATCAGACTTAAAAGTCAAAATACTCCTTAATCCATGGGCTACAGAATGCATATTGTGGTAGCAGGCATGAAAACAACATTAATACCCTTGTACATCTCCATCAGAGCTCTTGGGTAAACAGATGTATTGTCAGCGAGCAGAAACATTTTGAAAGGAATCTTCTTTCCTGAGGAGTAAGTCTCAGAAGTGGGCTTAAAATATTCGGTAAACTGTACTATAAACAGATGTGCTGTCATCCAGGCTTTGTTGTTTCTTTGTAGAGCACAGAGAGTAGATCTGACCTCATTCTTAAAGGCCCTAAGGTTTTCTGAATGATAACAGCATTGGCTTCAACTTAAGGTCACTAGCTGAATTAGACCCAAAAGTCAGTTTTCTCCTTTGAAACCTTAAAGCCAGGCATTGACTTCTCATCTGTAGCTATGAAAGTCATAGATGGCATCTCTTCCTATAGAAGGCTGTTTCATCTATGTTAAAAATATGTTTAACATAGCCACCTTCATCTATTATCTCAGTGAGATTTTCTGAATAACTTGCTGTGGCTTCTCCATCAGAACTTGCTGCTTCACCTTGAATCTCATGAACTAACCTCTGCTAGCTTTCAACTTTTCTTCTGCAGCTTCCTCACCTCTCTCAGCCTTCATGGAATTTGAGAGAGTTAGGGTCTTCTTCTGGATTGGGCTTTGGCTTAAGAGAATGTTGTGGCTGTTTTTTTATGTGATCTTTTATATAGATCACTCAAACTTTCTCCATGTCAGCAAAAGGGATGTTTTGCTTCCTTATTATGTGTGTTTACTGGCATAGCACTTTTAATTTTCTTCAAGAACTTTTCCTTTGTGTTGGGGAAACCAGCCCCACACCACCCAGTGGGTGACCCCGAGGCCAGCGGAGAAAAAGGAGTTGGAAAGAGACAGAATAAGTGTTTAAAAGGTGGGTCCAAGGGACCGGAGCGTTGGAGGCTTGCTCACGGCCCAGAGCTCTGGGACCCAGAGCTCTCAGTCTCGGCCGAATTTATTGGCTTACAAGCTCTTTGTTCTTAGGGCAGATGGGAGGAGGAGGAAGGGATGAGGAAAGGATTAATCAGAGAAGGAGAACTCGCGGGTCATTCAATAAGATGTATAGCAGTGGCGGTTTCTGTGAATTTCCTCGAGCAAAGGCATGTCCAAACTACTTAAGATCTTTAACTTATCGGGACTGAAATGGGTGGGAGCAGGTTTCAGGAGGAGCCAAGAAGTTTGATTATACTCCCCTGCTTCAAGGGAGTGTTTTCTCCCTGAGAAACCTGTGGAATGCCACGGAGCGGTTATGCTCTCGGGGCATAAAGACATGAAGGCAATAAGGAAGCTTTTCTCCTCAGAGGCCACCCCTGGCTCCCCATGGGTGTCTCACACAGGGGAGACCAACTCATCTGGCACCCCAGAAACTCTCTTTGTCACACTTTGCATTCTCAGCTTGGTTAACTGGCCCAAGAGAGGCCTAGCTCTTGTCACATCTCAGCTTTTGACATGCCTTCCTCACTAAGCTTCATCACTTCTAGCTGTTGATTTAAAGTGAGACATCTGGGACTCTTTCTTCAATTTGAACACTTAGGCCATTGTAGGGTTATTAATTGGCCTAATTTCAATATTGTGTCCCAGGAAATAGGTAGGCCCAAGGGGTGGGAGACAGATGGGGGAACTGCTCATCAGTGAGGCAGTCAGAACACACACAACATTTATCAATGTTGTATGCTTATAAACATTTATCAATTAAGTTTGAGGTTTTATATGGATGTAGTTTATGGTGTCCTGAAACAATTACTGTAGTCACATCAAAGATCACAGATCACCACAGCAGATATAACAAGAATGAAAAAGCTTGAAATAGTGTGAGAATTACTACAGGTGACAAAGAGGAGACAAAGTGAGCACACGCTGTTGGAAAAATGGAGCTGATAGGTTTATTCAATGCAGGGTTGCCATAAACCCTCAATTTGTAAAAAACATAATATCTATGAAGGGCAATAAGTGAAGCTCAATAAAGGAAGGTATGCCTCTATCTGATGAGGAAGACGTCTTGACAAGATGATGCTTTTGCATCTGTGTGCTCTCTTTTTAGCATGTCATGGGTGGGGGTGGCATACCCGGCAGGCAGGCAAGCACAGGTGAACAAACCTAAAAGTTCAGTCTCAAAATGAGTGCAACTAGTTATTAGAGTGAATATATCCACAATTTTTAATTTTCATTCCTTCAAACAGCTCCTTCTTTAGGTTCTACCATGTCAGTAAATGGAATTTCATTCTTGTACTTTCTCAGACCAAAAATTCTAGAGTCAACCCTCACTTCTCTTTTATTCTCACATTCTACAGTCAATCCATATCAAATCCTGTTGAATTTATCCTCAAAATGCATGTATAATATGAGCCCTGACTCCAATGCTCTCGTCTGATCCTTCTCCTTGGATGATAACCTCTTGAGGCAGGAGCATTCTAAGTCATCTTCCTGCTTTCGCTCTTGTCCCTTTCAGACTAATCTGTACCATCAACAGTATTTTATCCAACCGGATTTTATCCCACTATAGTTCTCTTCCTAGCACTGGTCAGCATGTGAAATGTATCTCTTTCTCTCTCTCTCTCTCTCTGTGTGTGTGTGTGTGTGTGTGTGTGTGTATGTGTGTGTCTTACGCATATTTTGTAGCCTGTCTCACTAAAATGTAAACTCACAAAAGCAGAAATTTTATCTGTTTCGTTCCTTGGCATATCTGCCTAGCACACTAAAAATTAGTGCTCAATGAATACGTTTGGATGAATGAATGAACCTATGCTTATATCTGCACATCATCTTATCTGCTTTCTGCATCACCTCTCCACTTCTATTTCAGTTGGTGCTTTCTAGCATTAAAGGACCGTTAGGGAACAGATCAAATGCCTACTGTGTGCCAGGCTATGAAAAACAATATATAACGTACTGGTCTAATTGAGGGAAAAAGACATAAGGAAATGAGGATAAAAGTTCAAGAATTCATAAATGTCAAGGAAGTGAAAGAAAGTCTAACTACTTGGCTTCCTGGAGAAGGCTATTATGGGTCAAGGAAAACTTCCTCAAAATGGAATCTGGACTGAAGAAGGAGGTCACCTGTCTAGGTAAAGGATATTATAGGTAATAAAAATGCTACACTCTGCTGGGTGCGGTGGCTCACGCCTGTAATCCCAGCACTTTGGGAGGCTGAGGTGGGCAGATCACGAGGTCAGGAGTTCGAGACTAGCCTGACCAACATGGTGAAACCCCGTCTCTACTAAAAATATAAAAATTAGCCAGGCATGGTGGCATGCTCATGTAATCCCAGCTACTCAGGAGTCTGAGGCAGGAGAATTGCTTGAACCCGGGAATCAGAGATTGCAGTGAGCTGAGATCGTGCCACTGCACTCCAGCCTGGGTGACAGAGCAAGACTCCATCTCAAAAAAAAAATAAATGAATAAAATAAAAATTCTACACTCTTATGGCCATTCTTAGGCTACTAGAAAAATGGTTCCTAGTCATAGGTATGTAGGGAGAATTCCCAGCTTCCAGATCGATTTCCTTGAGAACTTGTTTGCAGGTTGTAGCAGGGGAACACAGCTACTCATATACCCTTGACTGAAGAGCAGTCCTCCTCTATCGAGGATGGTCATCCTCTTCAATGAAGCATACAGCTTTGGGAGAGATGCCCATGGAGTGGTGAGGGAGGAAGGGGACACCTGCTTAGCCAGCCAGATCAGCCGAATCAACCTTGGCAATCAATGGGGTGACAGATGTTCCAGCCAGATTGCCCTCACACCCTAAAATAGATTTCCCAAGCTGCAAAAGGTAAACACCACCAAGTCTGTATTATTTATAAAAAGTTTTGGAAAAATACAATTCAGCTGACAGTATATTGTTCTTTGTGTAGAACATTAGATTTTATACTCCTGTTGGCTGAGTTCTAATTAAATCCCAGGAAAAGAATCTTCCCTCTCTCAGTTTATTTTAAGAAAAAATCCCATATAAAGGCAGTGATAGAAATAAACTTTCATTGTAGTTGATTCAAATTTTAAAAATTATTTAGCTTTATGAAATACAACCACATACATCTTATGTAAACATAGATAAACCATTGGGCTCCATTCTTTGTTAGAAGAGAAAAAGTATACACAGCTAGTTTTGATATGTGGATTTTTTAAGCTACAAATTTTAAAATATATGAATTGGTACAGTTGTATAGAATTTAAAAATGGAATCAGCTACAATTAATTATGAATGCAAATCTGCATATATTTATAAATATACATAGTGATATTCTTCACAAAATCTGAAAATATTAAAGTGTTTATATAGTATATGAGCCAGTAACATTTTCTACTCTTAGAGATTAAGTTACATGGTACATGGTATTGTCTTTTTCAGTTCTAAATTTCCACCAATTAACAGTATTTGGCATAAGGTAGATTCTTAATAAGTAGTAGTATAATTGATTTTGAGTGACAATAGATGTGTTTCTTCAAATCACGTATGAAATGCATTTGTTGTTGTTGTTGTTGTTGTTGTTGTTTTTAGACGGAGTCTCGCTCTGTTGCCACACTAAAGTGCAGTGGCGCAAACTTGGCTTACTGCAACCTCTGCCTCCTGGGTTCAAACGATTCTCCTGCCTCAGCCTCCCGAGTAGCCGGGATTACAGGCTTGTGCCACCACGCCCGGCTAATTTTTGTATTTTTAGTAGAGATGAGGTTTCACCACGTTGGCCAGGCTGGTCTCAAACTCCTGACTTCAGGTGATCCACTTGCCTCTGCCTCCCAAAGTGCTGGAATTACAGTCATGAGCCACCACGCCTGACATGAAAGGCATTTTTGTAATTGTCTAGTAGGAAGTTACACTGCATGTATTATTGAGAGGCTACTATGATTGCCTCTGATTCATAAATGAGAGAACAAAAACATAAAGAAAGAGATCAGCATTCGTGCAGACCACCAGCAAGTCAACAACAACAAGATCACATTTAGAGATTTTTTGTTTGTCATGGATATCTGTTAACACTTACCCCCACTTCATCCTGTGGATAATAAACTTAATTCCATTTCACAGATATGCAGAATGAGACCCAGGGCAGTTACTATGGTCTGAGGATAAATGGATAATTAATAGAATGAGGCAGGGCAGTGGGGCAACAGCATTGTTCTTCTGATGTGGATGTTACTCCCCTTTCTTTTGATGCAGATTGCATCTTTTGACAAAGGATATTTCTCCCTTTATTCCATCTTCCCTTTCTTTTATCCTTCCTAATAATTAGTATTCTATATTCTCTGAGGATGTGGGCTGCAGCTAACTGGAGACATAATTACTTTCTTATTCCTAGGCATAAACTGAGTAAATGGGGAGTTTTGCTTACTGGGTTCAGAATTTTAGTTTGGAATGATTAAAACAATGATTCGGAGGTGGATGGTGGTGATGCTCGCCCAACAATGCAAATATACTAAATGCTACCAAACTGTACACTTAAAAATGGTTAAAATGGTAGATGAATAAGCTATGGAGATCTAATGTATAGTATGTTGATTATAGTTAATAATAATGTATTGCATACTTGAATTTGCTAAGAAAGCAGATCTTAAGTATTCTCACCACAAAAAAGGTAACTATGTGAGGTGATGGATATGTTAATTAGCTTGATTATGGCCATCATTTTACGATTTATACATATACCAAATCATCACATTATATATCTTGAATTCATATGATTTCTATTTGTCAATTATACCTTATTAAAGCTGAGTAAAATGGTTAAAATGGTAAATTTTACATTATGTTTACTACAATAAAAATACATGCCATTATAAAAGGAAGCTATTTTTATGTTCGAAACTCTGTATTACAAAGACCAGCAGATAAATCTTTAAATACTGAAAAATTTACTTTTCAATCAAACATAAGGGTATATTTGTCATAATAGAGACAGAGACTAGGGTTGTGTCCAATATCATTTTAGCTATTAGTTCCAAGTTCTGTTCCAACCATTCAATGGCCAGTGAGTGGAATAAAAATAGCATGTTCTCTGGAGGAAGGAAGAGCTGCAGCTGCAATTGAATGTGCATGGGGAAAGATACTTAGGTTTGCTTTTTTCTTAACTGGTTGATTTTTACTTTATTTCTCTTATTCCTGAATCCCAGTTTCAAGAGTAAAATGCAGTATGCACCTTGCCTTCCCTTTCTCAGATTGGACCTTTGACCAGCGCAGCAGTCATTAACCCTCTAGCCATTCCTTTCAAGGAAGAACCTGGAGTGGGTTCTTACAGTGGCATTGTCAACAATCACAGGAGAGTTTCAACCCATCCTGCATCTTTGATTTTTTATTCAGTTGGAACTGAACATAAAAGACTGATCTTTCCAAAGTCATTTTGTGACAGGGAAAAGAATCAGTTGCTTTTGGTTTTATAAATGCAGCGTAAAATAAAGTAATACCTCCAGCCTTCTTCCTTGCAATCTGCTTTCCACATCTTTCCTCCACATTCTTTCTAAAATGCATATTGGCTTATATAATCTATTCATTTCTGGTAGATGGAGTCCAAATTTATCACCACAGGCTGTAAGTTCCTTCCTGCCCTGGACTCCTCCTGCCCAGCTTAAGCTCTCGTGACTGCCACCATAAGGTCTCCTGAGCTCCAGGGTTGCTCAATGTGGCACAGTTTCCAAAGGTGTCTTACTTCCTGAAGCTTCCACTTGGCCTTTGTAAATGCCATTTCCTCTGTGTTGGGTACATGGCCTCCTCTATTATGCAACTCAAGTGTGATCTCCTCTGGGAGGCCAACCTGAGCACTCCAAGAAGAATCGGACACATCCTCCTCAGTGGTATCACATCATCTTATAGTACTTACAACATTGATGTCATTTGATGATGTGTCAGTTTCCCCTGATGGGAAATAGAGAATTTTCTACTTATCTCATCAGATACATTGACTGGCACACTTCAGTAGCATTTTTTGAATGAATAAATGAACAATGAGTACATTTCCCATAGGCTGATTCTTTAATAAGAGTAGAACCAGCACAGTTATTATGGGCATCTCATTGTCAAATAGGAAGAATGAAAACTAAAACATGCTGATCCAAGTCTTAATAATTATAGCAAATGCGATGGCATTCATCACCTCTTCAACAGATTTTTATAGAGTGTCTGCCATTTACTGGTTTAACCAGTCACCACTTCTGTGACAGCTGGGCTTTCTACATCTAGATTAAATAAATAACTGAGGGAATACAGGCTCAGTCTTAAGTGTGTATCACTGTTCTTAAGTTTATAGTAGAAAGTCAGATAATCATGTTACAAAAACAGTTTTCTGATTTCTGAAATAGGAGCTTTGGAAAAAAGTGATTTTCTTTCTTATTTGTGTAAATTTGAATTGGCTACTTGTAATCCCAAGGGTATTGCTCAATTATACTAACCTGCTTAATAGGATTACATTGATTTGCACCAGCCTGAAACAAATTTCATTACCTTCTCAGACTCTCTGGTCTGAGCATTTCAGCAATTCTGAGAATTTTAGCAACAGGCACTGCTTGTTTTTCTCTTGGTCTGTTTGAATGTCTTTAAGGGCAAAGACTTTTGAATAGTTTGCAGATTTGTATAATGTTAAAGTTGGGGAGTCCATTGTAACCATCTTTGCTCAGTGCTCTCATTTTAAGGATAGGGCTCTGAGAGCAAGGTGAGTTAAGGAACTTGCTAAAAGTCACAAAACCAGCTGGTGGCAGACATCATTTAGGGTTCTGGTTTCCTTTCTGTAAGGCCAGTGTTATATTCTTTACCCTGCACTGCCTCTCACAATGAGTTATGACTTTACATATTCAATCCAGGTCAGTGCAAGTACATGCAGCCATGTGTACACTGAAGGCTTTCAAATTATATCTTCAAAATTGAAGTTAGTTTAAGCACAGGCTTTGAATTTATTCACCAGTTAGAAAAATAGATGTATGTGATATTCTCAACCCACTGAACCATAATCTTTCTACAAAATACTAATGAAATACACAGTGTGATCCAGCTTCTCATTTCTCTCTTCCCCCTGTGAACCCTCCTTCCATCTGCAGAACTCCATTTGAAGGCAGTGGCGTGCATGTAGCCCCTTCCAAATAACCTTCATTAAAGAATGTGCAAGACAAAGATCCTTTTGCCCTGGAAGCATCGATAAAATGATTTAAGAATAAGAATCCATGTCATAGGAGAGTTGAAATCAAATAGGAAAAATTTCATGAAAGTTTAAAAAATTATCTTCTAGAAAGAGAGCTAAAAGAAAATGAATACACTAGTATGTACAATTTTAGTTGATAGATAAACTGTAAAGCCTACAATATTCCAATGCAAAGGAGAAGATTGTAGCTGAGCAGAGACTCTTAAAGACCCAGCTCATTGGAATTAGGAATAGTTTGAGTTTAATTGGCAGGGAAGGGAAAACAATAATGCATGGGAAGAGTGGGATGGTAAGGAGTCCCAGGCGAGAGCTCCAGAGCTAAGATTGTACCTCATGTGCTGAATAACCTAAACCCTCAGTAAGGCTATGCCACTGGCTGCGAGCCTGAATTCAGGAGATCTGTGGTCCAGGAGAGGTACTTACGTTTTATTCGGCTCTGCATATTTCATCTGCAAAATACTGGGGCAAAATCAAACAACCTTATAGCATGTGCATTCTGGGCTTGTGGAGATCTTGCTTTCTCTGAGTTCATACTACCAAAAAACCTAATAAAAGAAAATATGTGGGAAGTGTTGCTTTTACTCATTCCTAGTTGTGGACTGTTCTCTGCCCTCTGTATATCTTGGCCTGATGGACAGGTGATGACTGGGAATCCCAAAGAAGGGTCTAGATTAGTCTCACTCTTTCCCCATCCCATGGATGATCTAATGAAGCCCTTCTTCAGGTGTGATGTGGAGCTTAGTTGATGTCTCCTCAGGACTAGCAAGTCAAACTGCCCTTATTGAAATATGGAGTACACCACCTACAAGCTATGGGCCTTGGACAAGTCTTTATGGGCCATTTAAGGGAAGCAATTTACAATTCTGAAGACTTCTGCTTTCATAGATGACTAAAGATCACTTACTGGTAACCACCCAGTATGTTATTAAGAGCTACCAACCTTTCATCTTAGTTGAAAACGGCTCCATTGCTAGTATTTACCGAGGCCCAGAATTCAAGACTGCTAAGATCCCTGTTGCAACAATTCTGGACACAGACACATATGCAGAAAGTGAAATGGTCTCAGATATTGGTGAGGCAGCAACAGTATTGGCTAGCCCCAGTGGTCGTTTTCAATGGCTAGTCTTATTTTGTGTTATAAATTACCATTATATCATGAACATTTAGTTCCTATGTAGTTAATCCTTCCATGTATGTGCCTAAACTAAATTTTATATATATTTGCATTGTTGTTCTCCCATACCCAAATTTCTTTTTTTAAAAATTATTTTTAGTTCTCGGGTGCATGTGCAGGATTTGCAGGTTTGTTACAAAGGTAAACATGTGCCACAGTGGTTTACTGCACCTATCAACCCATCACCTAAGTATTAAGCCCAGGATGCATTAGCCATCCTTTCTAATACTCTCCCTCCCCTGACCCTACCCTCTGACAGGCCCCAGACTGTGTCTTTCCCCTCCCCATGTCCATGTGATCCCATCATTCAGCTCCCACTTATAAGTGAGAGCATACAGAGTTTGTTTTTCTGTTCCTGTGTCAGTTTGCTGAGGATAATGGCTTCCAGTGTCATCCGTGTTCCTGCAAAGGACATGATCTCATTCCTTTTTATGGCTGCATAATATTCCATGGTGTATATGTATTACATTTTCTTTATCCAATCTATCATTGATGGGCATTTGGGTTGATTCCATATCCTTGCTGTTGTGAATAGTATTTTAATGAACATACGTGTGCGTGTATCTTTGTAATAGAATGATTTATATGCTTTTGGGTATACACCCCATAATGAGATTTCTGGGTCAAATGGTATTTCTGGTTCTAGTTCTTGAGAAATCGCCACAGCTTCTTCCACAATGGTTGAACTAATTTACATTCCCACCAACAGTGTAAAAGTGTTCCTAGTTCTCCACAACCTCGTCAGCATCTGTTGTTTCTTGACTTTTATAATGGCCATTCGTGACTGGTGTGAGATTGTATCTCATTTTGGTTTTGATTTGCATTTCTCTAATGATCAGTGATGTTGAGATTTTTTTCATATGTTTGTTGGCTGCACGAATGTCTTCTTTTGAGAAGTGTCTGTTCATGTCATTTACCCACATTTTAATGGGGTTATTTTTTTCTTGTAAATTTGTTTGAGTTCTTTGTAGATTCTGGATATTAGACCTTGGTTGGATGGGTAGATTGCAAAGATTTTCTCCCGTTCTGTAGGTTGCCTGTTCACTCTGATGATAGTTTCTTTTGCTGTGCAGAAGCTCTTCAGTTTAATTAGATCCCATTTGTCAACCATACCCAAATTTCTAAAGCAAATGTATTCACAATGCTTTTTATAATTTGCTTCTATAGCTCATTGGCAATGAGCAGCCTATGAATACCTCTGCAACATAGTATGGCTAAAAGAAAGACTTTAGACATTTTCAAATTTAACAGAGTTTAATTGCGCAAAGAACGATCTTTTGCAAATCAAGCAACCTCTCCCACCAACCCCTGTTGCCCCTCTTCCTTCCTTTCTCCCGAGAATAAATTCAGTGATTTCTGTGCCACTTCGTTGTTGGAGAGGATTTAAGGACAGAAGAAGGAAAGTGAGGTGCTGAAAGGAGAAGTGAGGTACAGAAACAGCTGGATTAGTTACAGCTTGGCACTTGCCTTATTTGAACAGGGCTGAATAGTTGGCTGTCTGTGATTGGCTGAAGCTCAGTGATTACTAGAGTATGTCATAATTTATTTACACATCTAAATAGGCTATAGAGAAACCTTTAGGCTGAACTTTAAATATGTAAGGGGAAGCTTTAGGCTAAACTTAACACTATCAAGGTAAGTCTTATAAAATTATTCAGCTAGTTTTAAGTTCAGAGATCATTGTTATTCATATAAGATCAGTGTATATATTACTACACTTGCTTTAAATAAAAGAAGGGCAATTTCTTCCTTTTTTTGGTAAAGGATTGGATAGAAAATATTTTAGGTTTTGCAGGTCATATGGCGTCTACCACCACTATTCAACTTTGATGTTTTAGTGCAAAACCCACTGTGGACAATACATAAACACATGGAGGTGGCTATTTTAAAATTGAAACTTTATTTACAAAATCAGATGGTGAGCCAACCAGGCCTACAGACTGTAGTTTGGTGACCCTTTTTAAAAAAGTAAGTGATGAGTAATTTGTGCAATGTCCTCTGAAATTCTTTTTCATGCAATTTTCTTGGTCACTGGAATGTGAAAATGAGTTCAGAATTGGATCAGTTGGTCCTTGTCCTATATGAGTCAGCTATATTAAAAAAAATTTGAGAACCAGTAGTATACAAAAGGCAGGTTAGAAGTATTAGTGTTCTACAAATAGTCAACTTCATTTTTTAACCTGAGTGTTAGAGGCTGTGACTTGTAAAACCAATGAAAACATTTCTTTGTGTATTTTTGTGGGGGAGCCACAAATAAAGGGATGGGAATGCAGCATACTAGGCTAAATTATACTCAAATATCTGTTTATCAAAATGGAGCAAGGCACTCAAAAATAATGACGGAATTTCTTAAAGGAATTGCATTTTAAATAAAGATGAAACTACATGAATTCTGTGGGCAAGAGATTGGATTAAAAACTAATATGTATCTTTAAAATGAGAATAGGGCAGAAATATTTATTTTATTAATACAATATGATTTTTAAAAGAGAACATTTCTAGTTCGTAACCTATACTTAAGCCTTAAGTATATAAAATTGTAGGTTTTACACTATACACATGAAAATATAAATCATATGATATTACTAGTCACTTAGTGTTGCTTTAAATAGAAATAAATGCAAGCTGTTATGCTACCTAATGTTAGGTCTTATATTAAGAAAAACACAGTATCTAATTTTGGCCAGCATAAAATGGTTTTAACCTTGAACAACATTTATTTATAATTGATATAATAAATTAGAAAATGACTTTTTAGAAGTTTCAACGAAGGTTAAAATTAACAGAATAATAAGAGTCACACTTCTGGTTAAAATGTGAAACAGAAAATTTGAGTAAATATATTTAGAAGTATCTCTTAAAAGTAAAAAAATTATTTTATAGAATAAGCTTTTCTAATTACAATATATTTGCAAGCACCTTCCAAAAGTCTTTATTATCTTCAGCAATCAGGTAAAAATTTAGCTATGAGCAAAATGCAGCCCTTATGGTGATTTTTCACAATAGCTGTTTTTAAAGTAATACTGCAGTTTTGCTAGGCTAGCAAATTACCTTGCACGCACTTCACATTACATATATCCCACGGGAATTTTCCTACCAATCAGTGGAGAGAGTACAAGCCTAGTGCATGTATCAGTAACAATTTAGGCCCTCTCTTCTAGTTTAGGCCTGCAGCTCCAGAGGCCCCAGTGATAAACAACTTAGTCTGGGAGAAACTATAACACACCTGTACTTCAGCCAACGAATGAGACAACATCAAAAACACCCACCAAATTCTTCCCAGTGTAATGAATCGTTGCAAAAAGGCTTTACCTTATTTTCTATGTAACAAATATATGTCAGTTATCCAGTTTTTGCTTATGTCAGGCATTGCAGATTTTTTTTTGTTTTAAAGTAAAAATTAGTGATTTAACTATGCTCCTAAACAAAATTTGTTATATATGTTTATATACTCACTGCAGTCTGCTTGAGGTTATTATCCTTGGTTCTTTGTTTCTTTGAACATCTCTTTATCCTGTACTAATACATGTTTTGAAAGGTTCAAGTGCCTTGGTAGAAATTGTCTAAAAACAGGAAGAATACTTAAAAAGCTTTTGTTTGTGCATTTCTCATAAGCAATTATGAAACAAAGTGCTTATAGTATATGATGTCAGAATTTAATAATTTAGTCTTTATTCTTGATTTACTCTTTCCTAATCAAGTCTGTGTATACAAAAAGTGGTGGATCTTTGCTCTCACATTATGACTACAAGCAAATTTTCTCTGCCTTGAGTGTTTTAGCATTGAGTCTGCAGCACACACATTTAGCCTCACATTTTGCCACTACCCAATTTTGTCCAGTTTTGTTTTATGCATGTTAGTTTTATTACTTCAATTTATTAGCGAGCGTTTTTAAAGCTAAGAATCAAATCTGAGATGTTTTTAGCATCTCTCAGCATATTTAGCATAATGCCAGCCTCATAGCAAACATTAAAGACCTATTTGTTGATTGACAGTAATCTAAACATAGTCAACATTTCTAATCTATGTCTACTTATGTGCCACTGGACAAAGATAGATCATCAATTTAGCAAAGAACCAAATAGAAATCAGGTTGGTTGACACAAGTGGGTCAAATTTAAAATTTTGAATTTGACAGGTTTAAATAGCTCTACTCCTACTCATCATAACTCCTCATGATACATTTAGATTGAAGAGAGCACCTCCTCTCTGTCTCTCTTTCTCTTTTTATTCCCATTCTTTATTCAGTTCTAAATCTTGGCTTAATGATTGAGAAAAGATCATTCTTTCTCAAACCTTCACTGATAAAACCTCTCTCTCTTGAAAACAATGGCAAAAAAATGGAAGGATCTGGCCTGTGATATCTGATAATTACTTTGGGTTATAAGAAAGAAGGCTTTATTTTTTACTTTAGTTTATCATTTAATTATTTCCCTGTTGTAGTGCACATCTGATAATTTAGCTTGTCTGGTACCTCTTAATCCAGCTAACGGAGTTCCCATTGTCGTTTTGTGAAATGTTTCTTCCATATTCTCAAGACTAAATTTTTCTTCTTCTTTACTCCATAAGTAGGCTCATGACCCAGGCCTGGCCAACCAGAATGCCAGTTATTGGGTAGGGATAAAGCATAGATTTTTTTTGTCCAATGAGAAACTGGTTTGGATCTTCTGCTTGAACCACTGGGAGAGAAGAGATTTCTTTCTGGCAGGGCTGTTGAGGTGGAGGATTATATGCCTGGGGTTAGCTTGTCACCTTTGTCAACACATGATGTTTTCCAAAAATTAGTTAACACCAAAGAAAGAAGAATCGAGAAATAGCAAGAAACAGATTTTATGTGACTTAGTTTGAACACTTTGCAATATTAGTAATAAACTCCCTTTTTAGCTGAGGCCTGTTTGAGTTGAATTTTTGTTATTCAAAACTGAAATAGTTCCTCCTAATTCACGTGCATAAAAAGAAACTCTTTCTCAGAAAAATAAGCTACTATGTCTTGGCTTAATGTTTTTTTCCTATTATGTTAAAAGTAACAGGTTTATCCTGTCCAGCACTATAGTGGGTGGGATAGAATTGGTTAGAAGTTCACGTTTTGTTGCATGGCCTAGTTTTAACAAGCCTAAGTATTAGGTTTAATACTTCTAACACTAACAAGGTCTGCTATACCAGGTGTAACAATTGCTTGATGCTCAGTTTTATTTCCAAAATACTATGAATACATTTATTACATTAAAAAGAATATGAAACCAATAGGTTGTTTCCATACTAAAAGATTTTAATTTATTTATTTTTATTTTTAATTTTACTTTAAGTTTCAGGATATATGTGGAGAATGTGCAGATTTGTTACATAGGTATATATGTGCCATGGTGGTTTGCTGCACGTATCAACCCGTCATCTAGGTTTTAAGCCCCGCATGCATCTGGTATTTGTCCTAATGCTCTTTCTTCCCTTGTCCCCCAGCCCCCAACAGGCTCCGGTATGTGATGTTCCCCTCCCTGTATCCATGTGTTCTCATTGTTCAACTCCCTGCAAAGGACATGATCTCATTCTTTTTTATGGCTGCATAGTATTCCATGGTGTATATGTGCCACATTTTCTTTATCCAGTTAAAAGACTTTTTAAATGTGGACATAATTTGTGAGTATAGCAGTGTTGCCTAAACATGTTTACCCTTCAGTGCAATGGCTGTGCAAATTCTCATCACCTGGAGTAACTACCTATACTTTAAATAGGTCAGTATTTTTTACTGGCTCAGTGCTGCAAGAGGATAGAAGAGGATGTGCTAGTGGCAGCAATGACTAAACACTTGGTCTCATTACACTTTCAGCTTTCTGTGTTTGCAGAAGGCCAGGTACTTTTCATCAAAGAAGTGAAGTTAAATGAAAATGTATTACACCAAGAAACTTACTTTCTAGAAGAAATTTCTAGAAAGAGATTCTGTGGTAGTAAATAATATAGAAAAACTAAGGGAAAGGTATTATAAAGAATTACCAAAAGTACATTTATGCAGTTCTAAAGAGAGACAAATATAACTAGGTGATGACAGTTACATTTGAAATACAATCTGAATCACACATGACATTTAAAATTTTCTAGTAGCCATGCTAAAAATAGCAAAAGAGGGAAATTAATTTTATAATATATTGTATTTTACCTACTGTATCCAACTCTATTAGTCTGTTTTCATGCTACCGATAAAGACATACCCAAGAGTGGGTCATTTATAAGGAAAAAGAGGTTTAATGGACTCACAGTTCCACGTGGCTGGGGAGGCATCACAATCATGGTGGAAAATGAAAGGCACCTCTCACACAGTGGCAGATAAGCGAAGGGAACTTGTACAGGGAAACTCCCCTTCATAAAACCATCAGATCTTGTGAGACTTACTCACTATCACGAGAATAGCATGGGAAAGACCTGCCCCTGTGATTCAGTTACCTCCCACTGGGTCCCTCCCACAACACATGGGAATCATGAGAGCTACAATTTAAGATGAGATTTGGGTGGGGACACAGCCAAACCATATTACCAATATATCATCCTTTCAACATGAAATTAATATAAAAATTGAGATACTTTACATTTCTTTTCATGTTTGGTTGTCAATATTCAGCATGCATTTTGTAGTTACAGCAAATCTCTAGCCACATGGTAATAGTCACATGATCTAATAGTTACTGTAACGGACAGAGCTGCATTAGAGAATGAGGAAAGATAAAATTCATCCTAGCTAGTTTCTGAACTTTAAATTTCTACCTTAAAAAGGAGAGCTAGGGGGCACATCTTTATAGCTACCCTCTCCCCAACTCTAATCTTAAAATTAACTGTAGCCCATCCTTTACCTTGCTTCCTGCCTCAGGAATGAAAGATAGTCAGTACATTTTGATGAATTATTATGCATCAAAATGTTATCAAGAAACAGATGGCACCCAAATTGCATAAATTAAGGAAAATTTAATAAAATAGTTGTTTACAAAACTATGTTGCCAGGGTGAATAGAAACCACAGGGGATAGTGTGATACCCAAGGAATTTAAAATAAGTGAGACTTTACCACCTCAAGCCTGAAGGGAAATGGGAGGAAGTAATCTCCAGAATCTGGAGAGGGCGAGTCATGTGTGGAGGGCCACATGATAGGAGCTACATTCTTCAGTTAGAGGACATTGCCCGTCCATGGTAACACTGAGGAGACAGCAGGAAAACTAAACCTCAGGCTCCACTTTCTGCTCCCTCTCCAATCTCTGGTGGTTATTCGCATTGAGCAAGCCCACCTGAATGCTGGAGGCAAGGCAGCCTGAGGATGCAGCCTGCATAGTCAGTTGCTGGAGCACCGCAGGTGGGGAAGTATGATCTGGAGGGGAAAATTAAACACATCCAGAACAATTGCCAGCTTGAGGAAATTAAGAAGCAGCAAAGCAAAATCATTGATAGAATACAAAATTAATGAGGCCTTGAAAAGAGTAAAAAAGAAAACACTAAAAGTATGTGTTTTCTTAATCTTCCGGCACTTTGGCATCTTATGTTTTGTTCCCTGTCTTAAATAGTGTGTCAAGGTCAATAATTTTGAAACTAAGGCCCACAGGTGGGTTTCAGGGGACCCAGAAACTCTTTGAAATGGTGTAGAATATTGTGTATATATGGTGTTTTTTCCCCTGAGCAAAATCCGTGGCTTCCCATAAATTCTTGGTTGTGGGAGCTTAAGAAACCCCAGTGATAGAGAGCAGAACATAAAGCTGTCCAAATTGCTGAACATTACCCAGGGGTAGTAGGGTCAACAATTTTCATGGGTTGAAGGCCCCAAAGCAGACCTTGATTTATTAAGAAACTGAGCCCGGAAGAAACTCATTGGAAACTTGGGAAGCAGGACAGGGAAGGCAAAGGAGGCAAACAAGGGTGTGACTTCAGGCAGCGTCCTGAGAAGGGTGGCTTCTGCCTGGCCTGACTCTTAGGGGGAACTCTGGAGTGTAAGCTACAGTTGTCATTTGTCATGTCTAAGGGCTACCCAGAAGATGTGAATTTCTGAGCAATTTTGGCTTTTTGTACAAGAGGCCTAGCTGCTTTGGTAGCCCAAGGGCTGTACTCTGAAGAGCCTGAGATGCTGGCAGTAGGAAGGAAAAGGTCACCCAAACTGGCAAAGGGCCACATAGACTAGGTAAGGGGTATCTGACAGTGACCACCAAACCAGTGCATTTGGTGCCACTGGTGGTGGAGATGAGTGGCAGGTAATTAGTTTTTTAAGGCATGCAGAACTCAGTTTCTCATCACTGAGCCAAAACATGCATATTATGCAGTGAGGACTGGGTAGTTGAGCCAGGGTTCCACCAAATGCCTACAGCCACTGGGTCATAGATCCCTGCTTTTTACCCCCATGGAAAAGTCCCAGAGCTTTTTCCAATGCATAGCCTTGCAGTGGTAGCATCTCATGGTTCTCTAAGTTATCAAAGTACAACATGTACAAAAATTCATGTGTTGTATCCTAACTCAAATTCTGGTCCCAGCCTCAATCCACTCAGTCACAGAGTAATCACAATCAACACAAAATGTTAAGCTATTTCTAACCATTGCTCTTCTTCTGATTCCCACTACCCTGCTCTTAGTCTCTTCCTTTCTCATATAATGACCATAATAATAATAATACAATGATGATGATGATGATAGAAACTTATTAAGCACTTATTCTATGTAGCCGCGAGCTAAGTATTTTATATGGATTGCCTAATTTAAATAAACCACATTGTAATTTTGATAGGATTATTATTTTCATTTTATAGCAGATAACACAAGCTTAGTGAGTTTAATTAATATTCCCAGGTCACAGAACTGGTAGTGTGAATCCAGCCTTGCTGATTCCAGAGCTTGCAAACTCTGTAGTCTTGATTTTCCTTGTAATATAATGTTTATATCTTCCATAACTCTTATTTTGTGTGATTCCAGGTGTGAAGATCATCTCTTGCCTTGCTCTGTCGAGTTGTCTATTTCCTCTTCCAGTAATGGAACAACTCTTCCACTTTAGGGACTCCTCTCCCTTCCTAGACCATGTCGTGCAGGTAAAGCAGCTCTTCCCTAGCTCTCTTCCCTTTATGGAAGGTCAGGGCATGTGATCTAAGCTGGTTAATGACAACCCTTTTCTGAAATATTTGTTGGAACCATTTGTAAAGAAGCATTTTCTCCATGAAAGCCTGAGGGTACACACACAAACCTGCAGCTGTGGAGGGACCATTATTGACACCTTGAGAAGAAGTCACAAGGCAGGCAAGGACTCCTTAGGTATCCCTGGGTGCTCTGATGAACACCCCACTTTCCTTGTAATGTTAGTAAGCAATGCCAACCTCTCCCCTACATGGCCGGGGGCACAGGGGTTGCTGTTATCTCTGGTTACTTGGATTGAAGCAATTGTCTAGGTTTCTCTGGAAAGATAGAGATCAATAGCAGCCACATAGTGAAGAACATTATCCCATTTTGCCTCCTCAGTGGGACCTAAAGATTGGTAGTTTCAACACTTCTGGTTTTTACATGTGAATCTATTGTCAGCATCTCTAGTCTTCAGCAAAACCAGCCTTCCAGCAATTACAGCTGAGCTGCATGTGTGTGCCTCTTCATATGCACCTGGGGACCCTTTCCCTCCAAATTCTCACTCAGTCATTCAAGTCAAAGGCACTTAGTTTCTCTTGAGCGGCATACCCATGTCAGTTAGAAATAAGCATACTGCTCAAATTCCGCCCAGCATGTGGCAAAATGAGAGTCTGGTCCAGGCTTAGGGAAGGGAGGACTAAGCCAGAATGGGAGGTGTTATGGTTATCTGACTGAGAGTATTTTTCTGGTGTTGTTATTCACATTATTTTTATTCTAAACTATGAAATTATATTCCCTGTAATGTAACTGTGCTGTAGCTGTGGAGTCTTCAGTTGCGCATATCTGTGTATTCATAGCTAGCTCTATGTGTATGCAGATTAAATGCCTATGTTACATAGCTTCTGTTAAAATGCAAAATTACAGCCAATGTATTATGGCCCACAAGACTCCCAATTCTATAGAAACTCTTCTTTATTAATATTGTTGTCTCCATAAAGACTAGTTAATTGAAGCTCAATATGCTAACTAAGAAACATGGTCATTTGAATCGTTTCTTTAGATTTGGTACAACACTGGAAATATGTTTTATCCTGGGATCACTGCCTTAAGAGGAACATTTATAAAAGGAGGTGAATTCAGAACAGAATTAACCCAGAGTATTTCAGATGCAGCCTGATGGGACAAATAAAACAATACAAAATAACAAGGACAACAAAGGAAAGTTTGGGGGAAATGTGGTGTTTGTCTTCAGGTAACTGAAGGACAACTGTAGAAAAGAAATACCACTTGTTCGAAATATCACTTGTTCTTATCATCACCATAGGGCAGAGTAGTGATCAGGTAGAAGCATCATGAAGGCAGGTTTCAGCTAGACACAGGAAAAAGCCAGTCTGCTATTGAATTGGTTTGCTTTTGGTTGTAGGAGATTTCGCTATCACTGGAGATCGGCTAGCCAGAAGTTGGAGATAATTTGGTAGGGGAGTGGTGTGGCAGTGACAGCTCCAGTCCTCCTCAGTATCCATTCTCCTCTTCTTTCTTACCAATAGGATCTGGGAGGTTGTTTCAGATGAAAAGGTACATTTCCCAACTCCCCTTGAAGACACATGTTATCAATAGGGTATAAGGAGCACTTATTGGATGGAGTTTCTGGTAAAGGCTTTTTGCCCTTCCTCTCTCTCTTCTGGCTTCCTCCTGGGAAAGCAGATGTGCGGGCTGTAGCTCCAGCTGTATTTAGGATGAGGATGGTGACATGACCTTGAGAATGAAAGAGACACATCTGGTGTGGTGGAGCAGAAATACAGAAGCGACTCAGTCCCTAATGGCCAAGTCAGACTGGACTGCCTATGTCCTTTTGTACATAACCAGCAGCCTAATGCAATTCCTATCTCTAGCAGCCTAATGCAATTCCTATCAGATACATGTGTCAACCACCTAGTCCTGTGGTCTCTTTGAATTTTAAGCATCTATGAATTTAAGAATACATCACTGCACTTCTACCTATTATCTTAATAACCTACTCCCTAGAAAAATTAAAATATCAGAAGATATAATGTGAAAATGATATTGAGATAATACACTAATGTATTTTTATTCTAAATTGTCTCTGGGGCCTAAATGTCCTGTAATGTTTACTCAAGCACAATTATTCATTTATTTGCTTCAGGGACATCGAGAGCAAAGAGGTCATTGCTCACTCTAGTTACAAATTGGCATCTTATGTATCCTAACTAGACAGTGTCTTCAAAGCAAGACTTTATTGAGAGAGAAGAGAGTTTTCTAAATTCCAAAAGCATCCTTCTCCTAATAAGAACCAAGTGTGCCTGACTCAGATAATAGAGCTTTTATGTAAGTCACAGAATACAGAAGGAGAAAGAGAGGGTATAATAAAATGAAAGTGCCCTTTTCCCCAGTAATAAAAGGAAGGTCATAGGCTCTCTATGCTGGTAGAATAATCTGTAGAGATGGGAGAGATGAAAATAAATGTTGACTTGAGTTCTACAGCTCCCCATGGAGCCAATTCTCCTGAAGTGGGATTAAGGAAGAAATCTAGGTAAGTTAGGAACAGTCTGAGAACTACAGTGCTGGTGTCCCTGAGAGAAGGTCTCTTTTCAGGCCAGCTGCTGAGGCAAACAAGGTACAGAAATAGAGAGCAAAACTGGCAGAGGGAAGGGCCTAGAGAGAGTCTTAAACCATCCGCCAGTTCCTTAAGAACCCTGTGAGCTTACACAAATGCCCCATGTGCTTCAGGGTGGGCAGGTACAGTAACGCTAGGAGGCCTGTAATTTGTACTAGCAAGGCACCAAGGTGAGCACATTACCTGCTCCTTGCATTTGGACTTCATTTTGAGGGGAAAAGAAATATCTTGAGAATCACAAAACAATCTTGACCTCTCAACTGAATATTTACCCAAAGAATCTATTTTTAAACGGGAAGGAATCACGATACCTTTAATTGTCAAATCTAAGTGTGTCTCAGCATATCAGTCAGGGTTTGATCAGGACTTAGGAAATCGTGGGAGTAATCTGACAAGGCTTTTTCATTTATGCCAGGTGGTGGCCCAAAGTGACTATGGGTCAGCTACTCTGGCAATAAAGAGGGAGATCAGAACATAAAGTTGCAAAGAGCAAAGACAAACTGGAATCTCCAAGAACCAATTGGAGCTCATGAGGACAAAGTAGAACCTGCATCTCTCTGTTGCCATTTCCAGTGTGCATGACGTTGATGGCCTGCAGAAGGAGCTGGTACCTTCGCCATAAAAATGCACACACATCCAGCCTAGCACTTGGAGGAGTAGGAGGAGGGTATCTGGCAGGAGATGGAGATGCTGAGACCTGGCTGGTATTCCCACCAACAAGGGGAGCTACTGCCATAGAAACCAAACTCCCAAGTATAAACATGTCTGCTCTTCTTTCTCCACCTTCCAATTCTCATGAATATTTCTTGTGAGCAACCACAACCCAGAACTACACAGGCACGTGTCTACTAGCGAACATAATTCCCACATAACTCAAGTGACACGGGTCAGAGCCACAACAATTAGTAATAATTATTCCAGAATAACATAAAGTTTATTTCAGAAAAAAGTTAGACATTTAGCAAATCCGAGTTGAAATGTGTATATTTCAACCCTCTCCACAAAATTTGTTTATTGGATTGTTTATCGGAAAGTAAGGCTCTTAGGGAACAGGGACAGGTCAGGAAATGTTTGATGATTTGGAGAAGTCTTTGGAATGTGGTGTGGTCCTGGATAAGGCATGAATAAGATGATGTCAAGGTGGCTCCTAATGGAAGGTACCAGCAGAGAAAATGATGCACACGGAGGCCAACACGATACAAACAACTGCCTTCCAGCGTCCTCTAGGACCGGCAGAATATTTGTATGTGAAACTTTGACCCCACTTTCTTAGCTATATACAACAGGAACGGAAGTAGGTGAGACAATGACTACAGCCTCTTTTAAGCCATCTTCTATCTCAGAGCTTGAGGCTTCTGCCTTTTCCCTGCTCCTAGGAGGATGAAGGGAAGTATATAGGGATCTTTGTGACGAAGGTTCTCATTTGTAGAACTATGAGGCATCGTTTTGATCATGGAACGACATGTATTTTAAAATAACTCTCATCTGGACTCTCCATACTGACAGGCTCATCCAGTTTACTGATACATTAATCTTTTATTTCCTTAAATAGTTTTGAACAAACTTCACAATTGTACATCCTTTTAAGAATAGAAGCACTCCAAAAATAAAAATGAGCTTTCCAGTTCATTTCCAGCCCTCCTTGATTAAAATGCCCTTTCTTGCTTGTGTGGACCACTGGCCTTCTCATGCCAGATACCCACAAAGGACCTGGGTGGACTTGGTTGTTTCCTCATCTACATAATATGTTGTGGTATTCAGCTCTGGCTAAAATGTAACTTTTTAAAATGTCTGTGCAAGCCTGGAGGAGGTAAGGAAAGTTGCAGGGGTTTAGTTAAGTGTCTCTGGAGGCATTTATGATTAATATATATGTGTGTTGGGTGGGAGTGGGATAGAGTGTGGGCTGGTCCTTCAACAGAGACCTGCATTTGCTACATCATGTCCTTTCAATCAGAAGCATTTCTGCCCAGGACAATTAGAGGCTTTGACATCAGACTGGGCACCTGGCCCTCTTCCAGTATGGCAAACACACTGACATAGTCTCTTGACGATCTTTCCTCTCTTCCATCTGTCAGGATGGTCCTAATTCACTCCCCAGCCACTTGGCCCTTTCTCTTTTGACGTAGGTTCTAGGCAGGGGTGAATTTAGAGGAAAAAGTTCACAGAACCATACCCATTGTATCCCTTAACATTTTTTTTTTTTTTTTTTTTGCAATTCTGTGGCTTTTAAAAAAATCCTTTTAGTTGGTGTCATAGGCTCAAATTTTGGTTCATTAACTCAGACAAGTTTCTCTCAGTTTCCTACTCCAGCTTCCTCAGTTTTTTTATCTGCTTGGCAAATTGCTACTTGCTCACTGAGAATTATTTCTCTGAGTTGTACCTTTCCAACTCTTGTCTCCAAGCTCCTGAAAAAGCTAATGAGCACTGATGCTTGGATTTTAACACTAGACATTTGCCACAGAGCTAATGCAAAATGCATGGCATGTGTCCAATATCAGAAAGTGAGGGGTTGCAGCATAAGAGGAAAAAGGAAGTGCTTTATTTATTCTGTGCAACATAATTATCTAGAAATTTGCTTTTAAAGACACAGCTAAACCTTACGAAAAACCAGCTGTCATCAGGATGAACTTGGAGGAGAATTGACTCATGACCATGTAGTAGGTGTCTTGGAAATCATGTGGAAAATCATGGGTGATCAAGGAGAAATTATAAAACAAAAGTTTACATACATTAGACATAGTCAGCTTAATTGCTTGGCAGACGGAGAATCTATACTGCTCACCCAATTTATAGATTTTAATTTGTCTTTTCTGAAAGACATATATTTCAGATCCCAGTGAAGAAGATGGTGATGGGCATATGAGCTGCACCATGCCATTTGTTGGATAATATTCAAAGTGGACTTGATAGATAACTTCTGAATGTCCCGAATCCTCTCACCCTTTTCTACCCACCTCTATGATTCTGCCAGGCTGATTCGTGTGGGCCACATCAGTGGGTGACTTCCACTGGTCTGACTTTCAGCTGAGTTAGGCCAATAGGGAGTTCCAAGAGGAGATTGGAGAGGGGAGAGAGAGGTCATATTATTGCCTTCCCTGGTTCCTTCCTTCAAGGTCACCTTAGGTTGGCTGTAACTTTTGATCTCTCACAGTGATTCATTCTGTAATTCTTTGTTCCTCCTAATCCCAGAAACTGGCCTTCCTTAAACTCTAAAGATTTAGGGGGTGATAACAAATCAGCTGCTACTAAGCCATCAGTTACAGTGCTATTTCTTGTGTTTTCCCTACACCTTCAATTTTGTAAAGTTTCATTTTAAAATGTCCACCACTATTATTCCATTATGAGTGTGTCATCTGTGTACCATTGGGATCCCAACCAATACATATATTGCAAAAAAATGAATTCTATTAATATAAAAGTGTTATGTGTTAGAAATTTTGGTTAGTGTAACTATATTCTATTTATTTATTTATTTAAGACAGGGTCTCACTCTGTCACCCAGGCTGGAGTGAAGTGGCACAACTATAGTTCATTGCACCCTCGAACTTGTGGGCTTAAGTGAGCCTCCTGCCTCAGCCTTCTGAGTAGCTAAAACTATGGGCATGTTGGCACCATGCTCAGTTAATTTTTTTAATTTTTATTTTTTACAGAGACAAAGTCTTGCTATGTTGTCCAAGCTGGTTTCAAGCCCCTGGCCTCAAGCCACCTTGACCTTCCAAAGCACTGCAATTACAGGTATGAGCCACCACACCCAAACTAAAAAATATGTATCTAATCAACCACGACATTGGGTGATGGAATATTGCAGTGACTAAGAACAAACCCAAGAACCAACCAACCTGGTTGTGACTCCTATAAGCTTGTGGTAAAACTTCAATTAGTTTATCTATGTAAATGTCTGGCATTTAATGAACAACATGTAAGTACAAGTTATTAGTATTACTACAACTACTATGTTTTTAAAAAAGAAATTTTACAGGGGGTTAGGAAGACTTTATTGCAGGTTTCTCTTTGTAAATACATATTATCAAGAAAAAGCATCATACAGTTAACAATGGGAAACATTGATTGAGAGTTTGCTGTGCCAGGCATTGTGTTATTAGGTATCCAGCAACACTATATGCAGACTTCTGCCCTTAAGAAGCTTAGTCGAGTTTAATAAAATGGAAAAAACATCATACAAAATGAAAAGACATGAAAGGAGTTAGGATCTGATGATAGGAAACTCTCTCTCTCTCCCTCTCTCTCTCTCTCCATCTATCTGCTTACCTACCTAATATGGTCTGAATGTTTGTGTCCTTCCAAAATTTATGTTGAAACCTAATCTCTAATGCAATAGTATGAAGAGGTGGTGCCTTTGGAGAGTGATAGGTCATGAGGGCTCTACTCTCATGAGGTTATTGCCATTGAAGAAGAGGTTTGAGGGTGCTTGTTTGCTCCTCTGCCATGCAAGGATACAGAAGGCACCATCTATGAGCAACAGGCCCTCACCAGACACTGAATCTGCCAGCACCTTGATCTCAGACTTCCCAGCTTTAGAATTCTGAACAATAATTTCTGTTGTTTCTAAGTTATGCAGTCTAAGATATGTTTTTATAGCAGTCTGAACAGACTAAGATACTATCTGGCTGTCTGTCATGTATCTGCAGATTTATTATAGGGCTTTTATCTTACAGAACTGTAAGGATTGGCTAAATGATCATTGGAAAGCTGGTTCTTCTTGTTGGGATACTGAAGTCTGAACATGGGCAGTCAGAAATGGAAGATGGATGTGAAGTGAGGGAAGCAAGGACAAACTAGAACTGGTGAAGATGAGAGCAAACCTACAGCAATGGGCTGGAACCTGCATCGTTCTCTCACCACCTCCTTCTAAGCTCCATCCTTTACAGTGGGAGAGTGTCCTGGAAGAGAGTCTGGTGCCCTTTGCCATGAAGCTAAACACACCCTGACCAAGGAGTTAGAGAAGCTGAAAAGCATCTGAAAGGAGCTGGAATTGCGATGGGCTCAGGTGCTGCCCCATGCCAACAAAATGAGCCGGCTGATAAGCAACTATGTGCCTGAGTTGGGAAATTATCTTTTGGCCTGCTCTGACTTTTCCCTGTGTGAAAAGCAGTAGAGCCTCTACGTGCCTTCTGCCTTCAGTCACTTGCAGAAGATTTCTTGTGGCCCATGCTCATCGGAAGCCATGCTGTCAGGTGTATTCTGGGAAATACAGTGCCAGCTTCGCCAAATTCACACAAAACAAATACACCAAGAGGAGTTAGACAGACTTATAGGATTCTAGACATGGAAAGAACCTAATACTCCACAGTCAGAGGTGAGGAAACTGAAGCCAGAGAACACAAAACAAGGATTATTCTCTAATGGAAGTGTCTATATCCCTGGTCTACTTAAAATCATCATGAGCATATGTAGTTTTAGTTTAAAGAAATTTTAATGAGTTAAAATAAACATATTGTACAATATGTAAACATGTGAGTATCAAAGTGCGATAAGAGTAGTATACGGTTAATATATTCAAAGCAGATGCTTGTTACTTAATGGCACATACAACAAAGACGTTTACTGAGAACTTTTTTTTTTTTTACGTAGTTTCACTCTGTCACCCAGGCTGGAGTGCAGTGGCGCGATCTCCGCTCACCACAAGCTCCACCTCCCGGGTTCACGCCGTTCTCCTGCCTCAGGCGCCCGCCAACATGCTCTGCTAAATTTTTTTGTATTTTTAGTAGAGACGGGGTTTCACCGTGTTAGCCAGGATGATCTCAATCTCCTGACCTCGTGATTCGCCCACTCGGCTTCCCAAAGTGCTGGGATTACAGGCGTGAGCTACCACGCCCGGCCGAAAACTTTTTTTAAAAGAGTTGGGTCAGCTGCCAAAATTGGAAGGAGAGGTTTGTGCAGGTACACGAGAAAGTTTTGACTAATCTGCCATGGTCCCCATTTCCACAGTTGATCCCACACATCATCCTTTTTGGACTGAATTGAGTGACCCCAAGACCTGGCCTTCTTGTCTGTTTCCTCCCACAGGCCTGTGAGACTGGTTGGCCGCTAAGAAAGGTGATGTGGTGCCAGCCCTGAAGGAGGATCACCCCAATTCATTTCCCTCTCACTCCATTATTAAGGAAGAGATTGACTGAAAACTTGGCATTCTTCTGAGTAAAGAGGAATTGTGTTCCCTGAATTTCCACGGGGCTGACAAATATATCCCTTGTCTCCATAAAAGAAGGCTGAATCCTAATCTTGGTTCAAGCCCTGTTTTGTTGTGTAAATTTGAGCAATTCACTTAATCTCAGGGTGTACAATATATATTCAACCTACCTTATGGGATTATTATCCAGAAACCTTGCCCAGGTCTCTCTGGCCCTAAACACCGAGACTCTTCTCAAGCCCAAACCTGCTCCCTGGCTTTCTTTTTCTTGCAATTGATCAGCCTTTGTACCTCACCATTTGTCCTGCTTTTCAGGGTGCCTCTCATCCCAAGTGTTTTTAGATGCCTTATACTGAGATCTCCATTTTATTTCTTTACCAGGTAATTAACAAATAAAGCCTCATCACTGGAAGGTTTTAATACCAAGCACTTATGATTGTAGCTAATACTCACTTAACTCTTTCCATATTGCCAGCTCACCTAACACTTTTCATCTTCATAGCAACCTTAGGATATAGGTGTTATTATTGTCTCCATTTTACTGTAAGGAAACTGAGCCTTGTGGTGATTTTGCAAAGCTTAGAGCTTTGGTCCTTTGTCTTTATTTCCCAATTTATTTGATAAGAGGTTAAAATGGAAGCATCACCAGGATTATACCTTCAGTTTTTATTTCAAAGGATGAGAATTATCAACATTTGGTACACTTTTTTTTAAACTTTGTGTTAATAAAGACTATGTCTTTTTTTCCATGGTGACATTGCCTTACAGCCTAACGAATAAAATAAATGCATAAAAATAGTGTGCTTCCTAAATGCCCACAGGAGAAAAAGGGAAAGATCTGAAATCGACACCCTAACACCACAATTAAAAGAACTAGAGAAGCAAGAGCAAACAAATTCAAAAGCTAGCAGAAGACAAGAATAAGTAAGATCAGAGCAGAACTGAAGGAGACAGACACAAAAAAACCCTTCAAACAATCAATGAATCCAGGAGCTGGTTTTTTGAAAAGATTGACAACATAGATAAACCGCTATCCAGACTAATAAAGAAGAAAAGAGAGTAGAATCATAAAGACTCAATAAAAAATGATAAAGGGAGATCACCACTGATTTCACAGAAATACAAACTACCATCAGAGAACACTATAAACACCTCTATGCAAATAAACTAGAAAATCTAGAAGAAAGTGATAAATTCCTGAACACATACACCTTCCCAAGACTAAACCAGGAAGAAGTCAAATCCCTGAATAGACCAATAACATGTTTTGAAATTAAGTCTGAAATTGAGTTCTGAAATTGAAATTAATAGCCTGCCAACCAAAAAAGCCCAGGACCAGATGGATTCACAGCTAAATTCTATCAGAGGTACAAAGAGGAGCTGGTGTCATTCCTTCTGAAACTATTCCAAACACTAGAAAAAGAGGGACTTCTCCCTAACTCATTTTATGAGGCCAGCATCATTCTGGATACCAAAACCTGGCAGAAACACAACAAAAAAGAAAACTTCAGGCCAATATCCCTGATGAACATCAATGAGAAAATCCTCAATACAATACTGGCAAACTGAATCCAGTAGCACATCAAAAAGCTTATCCATTACGATCAAGTCAGCTTCATCCCTGGGATGCAAGGCTGGTTCAACATACACAAATCAATAAACGTAATCCATCACATAAACAGAACCAATGACAAAAACCACATGATTATCTCAATAGATGCAGAAAAGGCCTTCAATAAAATTCAACACCCCTTCATGCTAAAAACACAATAAACTAGGTATTGATGGAACATATCTCAAAATAATAAGAGATATTTATGACAAACCCATAGCCAATATCATATGGAATGGGCAAAAGCTGGAAGCATTTGCTTTGAAAACTGGTACAAGACAAGGATGCCCTCTCTCACCACTCCTATTCAATATAGGGTTGGAAGTTCTGGCCAGGGCAATCAGGCAAGAGGAAGAAATAAAGGATACTCAAATAGGAAGAAAGGAAGACAAATTGTCTCTGTTTGCAGATGACATGATTTTATATTTAGAAATCCCATCATCTCAGCCCAAAAATTCCTTAAGCTGATAAGCACTTCAGCAGCCTCAGGATACAAAATCAGTGTGCAAAAATCACAAGCATTCTTATACACCAACAATAGAAAACAGAGAGCCAAATCATGAGTGAACTCTCATTCACAATTGCTACAAAGAGACTAAAATACCTAGGAATCCAACTTACAAGGGATGTGAAGAACCTCTTCAAGCAGAACTACAAACCCACTGCTCAAACAAATGAGAGGACAAAAACAAATGGAAAAATACTTCATGCTCATGAATAGAAAGTAATTTATACAGTCAATGCAATTCCCATCAAGCTACCATTGACTTTCTTCACAGAATTAGCAAATCTACTTTAAATTTCACAGGGATCCAAAAAAGAGCCCACATAGCCAAGACAATCCTAAGCAAAAAGAACAAAGCTGGGCTGGATGCGACAGTGCACGCCTGTAATCCCAGCACTTTGGGAGGCCGAGGTGGGTGGATCACCTGAGGTCAGGAGTTTGTGACCAGCCTGACTAACATGGTGAAACCCCGTCTCCACTAAATACAAAAAAAATTAGCCAGGCGTGGTGGTGCATGCCTGTAATCCAAGCTACTTAGGAGGCTGAGACAGGAGAATTGCTTGTACCTGGGAAGTGGAGGTTGCAGTGAACTGAGATCGCACCATTGCACTCCAGCCTGGGCAACAAGAGCAAAACTTTGTCTCAAAAAAAAAAAAAAGAAAAGAAAAAACTTGGAGGCATCACGCTACCTGACTTCAAACTATACTGTAAGGCTACAGTAACCAAAACAGCACGGTACTCGTACCAAAACAGATATATAGACCAATGGAACAGAACAGAGGCCTCAGAAATAACACCACACATCTACAACCATCTGATCTTTGACAAACCTGACAAAAACAAGCAATGGGTAAAGGACTCCCTTTTTAATAAATGGTATTGGGAAAACTGGCTAGCCATATGCAGAAAACTGAAACTGGATCCCTTTCTTATGCCTTATACCAACATTAACTCAAGATGGTTTAAAGATTTAAACATAAGACCTAAAACCATAAAAACTCTAGAAGAAAACCTAGGCAGTATCATTCAGGACACAGTCATGGGCAAAGACTTCATGACTAAAACACTAAAAGCAATTGCAACACAAGCCAAAATTGACAAATGGGATCTAATTAAAATAAAGAGCTTCTGCACAGCAAAAGAAACCATCATCAGAGTGAACAGGCAACCTACAGAATGGGAGAAAATTTTCGCAATCTATCCATCTGACAAAGGGCTAATATCCAGAATATGCAAGGAACGTAAGCAAATTTACAAGAAAAAAACAAACAAACCTCATCAAAAAGTGGGTGAAAAATATGAACAGACACTTTTCAAAAGAAGACATTTATGTGGCCAACAAACATGAAAAAAAGCTCATCATCATCGGTCATCGGAGAAATGGAAATCAAACCACAATGAGATACCATCTCACGCCAGTTAGAATGGTGATCATTAAAAAGTCAGAAAAAAACAGATACTGGAGAGGATGTGGAGAAATAGGAATGCTTTTACACTGTTGATGGGAGTGTAAATTAGTTCAACCATTGTGGAAGACAGTGTGGCAGTTCCTCAAGGATCTAGCACTAGAAATACCATTTGACCCAGCAATCCCATTACAGGGTATATATTCAAAAGATTATAAGTCATTCTACTATAAAGACACATGCACACGTATGTTTATTGCAGCACGATTCACAGTAGCAATACTTGGAACCAATCCAAATGCCTATCAATGTTAGACTGGATAAAGTAAATGTGGTATATATACAGCATGGAATCTATACAGCCATAAAAAAGAATGCATTCATGTCCTTTGCAGGGACATGGATGAAACTGGAAACCATTATTCTCAGCAAACTAACACAGGAACAGAAAACCAAACACAGCATGTTCTCACTCATAAGTGGGAGTTGAACAATGAGAACATATGGGCATAGGGAGGGGAACATCACACATTGGGGCCTGTTGTGAGGTGGGGAGTTAGGGGAGGGATAGCATTAGGAGAAATACCTAATGGAGATGACAGGTTGATGGGTGCAGCAAACCACCATGGCACATGTATACCTATGTAACAAACCTGCACATTCTGCATATGTATCCCAGAACTTAATGTATAATTAAAAAAAATACTGTGCTTCTTTTTCTTAAATGAGCAACTTATATTTCTAAGAATCTTCAATCTCAGCTTGGGGTCTGCAGAGAACCCTGTTTTGTATATGTAACACTAATAATACTGTTTTTGGCTACCTCTGATTTCAAAATGACTGGATCCAAACTAGCCATATCATAAACTTTCATATATTATCAACTATAATTATTAGTAGTAATATTCTGTCATTGGAATCCTACATATAATAGAAGTGTAGTTTAAAAAATAGTAGAAGAGAAGGCTCCTTCTTTAGACTCTTAGCACGTATGTATCAAGAGCACGTACATATCACATTTGAGAGAAGTGAAATGTAGATTAGGAGAAAAGTGTATATTAATATACAGTCTGAGCCTGCTTGCAAGTTATATTAGTAATAATACTCTTCAAAGAGCAAGAGAAGATTATTAAATATATCAAATATTAAAATATCAGCTAGAGAAGCTAAGGCAAGTATCAACAAAACAAAATATAAAGCTGTAAAAACAGAAGACATTCAGTTATCAAAAACATGAAGAAAACAGGCAGATGGATCAACTCAAAGTATTGGTAGCCATTTTGAAAGAGAGAAATAGAGATGTAAAAAACCCTGTAAGATGGAAACAAAATAAGTAGGTCAAAAAACCGAGATACTTTTATATGGGTTGACCTATAATACATGCCATTAAATGACTAAAGCAAGGTACAGATAGTGCATTCTTTCAAGAGACTAGTTACTGGGGGTTGACTCATTTAATACTCAAAACACTCTATAAAGTAGATATTATTATTCACATTTTACAAGTGAGGAAACAGAGGCTGCATTCCTTGAATAGGTCACCTAAGTAGTAAACAATAGCACTAGGATGCTCATTCAGGCCATCTTTTTCCAGAAGTGATGCTTTTAATGCTGTTTGCTTCATTTTTAAGCAAATATACTTACAGGTACACAGACTATTTCTGAAAGTTTATATATGAAAACAGTAACAGAATTTGCTTCTAGATAGAGAAGGACTAAGGACTAGTAGTCTAAGGTAGGAGAGACATTTACATTTCTCCATATAGTATTCTGTATTTTTGATTTATTACTTTTTTATCACGTGCATGTAAGTTTTTCAGTAACACTGTAAAACGTAACTAAAATGAAAAAGAAAATAAACCAAGAAGGGAAACTCTGCATTTACCGGTGCTGACTCTCTTTTTTACAGCTCCCCTTTCCTTTTAAAATTTCCTTCAATTTAGTTTATTGTTCTATGACTTCTCCCTTATGCCTCTGACTCTGACCTGATCCCTCCTGTGCTGGTATCCAATGGACACATCAGGCCACATTGGAATCCTTTGTTAGCATGTGCTGTCCTACATCATCAATTCTTGAGAACAGGGGCCTTGTCTCATTCATGTTGGATTTTTAGTGCCTACCTCTGTATCTGACCAAGAGTAGGCACTTGATAAGTTCGTATTGAAAGGACCAAAATCAATGTCAAAGATCTGGAAGTTTAAATAAGGTAAACCTGATCTTCAGTCTCTCAGGAGTACTTACTTATGCAATAGTCTTATCTGGTTTGCGATCAGCTGTACACACAGTTCCTTTGAGCTGACTTACACAACAGAGAACTGGGCCAGGTTTCGGTAAGACACTTACTACCCTATAAAATATTGGGACAAAAATTCATCAACAGATTCTTCCTAAACTGACCTCTAGAGGAAATAGACCTAGGCATGGCCAGTAAGAAGTTTCTTTGCATTAATAGTTACGTTTGGGGGTTTAAATTATCAGAGAAAATATATTATTTCTTTCTTACTGTATATTTCTTTCCAAAAATTATCCTACCCTTTTAGTAAATCCATTTGCATAAGCCTATACATTAAAATAGGATGAGACGGAAAGGATAGAATCTAAAACAGGAAAGCAGGGAAGTATTATGTAAGAAATGTTCTCGAAGGTTTTTACTCACAGGTTAGAAGTTGATAGACTTAGGGATTAAAACATTTTTACTAAGCTTCAGGAAATAGAACTGAGACAAAGAATGATACCATGAGCTATATATATGGTTTCTATGGGTGGGAAAGATCATACTGCTGCATTTGTTTAATTAAAAAATATGGTAAGTAGAGTGTTATACAAGATTTGGGAAAGACAATAGTAAGAATGGGAAAGCCACAGTTACAAAGAACAGAAGTTATGAGTAAAGGAGGAAAGGGACAAATAATTTTCAAATAAGGATAGCTAATGTACTGAATTATGTAAATACTTAAAAGAGTACATAAAAAGATAACTAAAAAGTTAAATAATAAAATAATTGAAAAAGAGTATAATGGAAAGAAAATGTGTGTATATATGGCTTGAGAACAGAAGGATTATAAATACAGATACCATTTTCATTATAAAACCTGTGAGGATCAAATGTTACACTTCAGTATTTTGAAACGTAAGGACTATAAAGATTTATTTTTATTAAAATAACAGCATTGAACACATTGTCATCAAAACTATCTTAATCCATGAAAATATGGTAGAAGTGTAAAGAGGTCATCTCAAGTTGAAAATTACTGATCAAATCTTTCTGTGTAAAAATTGGCATTGTTTTTAAAGAAAAAGTACCTTTTAATAAAAAGATTCCAAAGTTCAGATGAAAGAAAAGGGTTTATTTAAGATTTTTTTCTTTGTTGACTTCCAGAGTGTTGTTTTTTCTTTACAAAAGACAGACTATACAGGAAACATTAGAAAAAGACTGGCATCCAGAAAAGTGAAAAAAAATAAAAAACACTATGAAAGAGAATGAATGTTATAAAAAACCTTCAGATTGGCAGGTGACACTGATAGAAAAACTCACTTCATATGCAATTGTAGAGTGTCTATGATAAAGATGACTGAATTCCAGGTGCTAGAGGAACAGCAATAAGGAGAACAAACATCTCTACCCTCATGGAGTTTATGGTTAGTGGTGAGAGATGGTGATAAAGACAAAGAAATTAAAGCAGGAAGGAGCTAGGGAGATACTGGTTGGTTGTGCAATTTGTAATAGGATATTTGGAGCCTATCTCCCTAAGATATGCTTGAACAAAGACGGAAGAAGTGAGGGACCAAATCTTGTGACTATCTGGAGAAAGACCATTCCAGCTGGTGAGAAGATGGAGATCCTGTTTGGAATGTTTGAGTAATGCCAAGGGGCCACAATGGCTAGCAGAGAGTGAAGGAAGAGGATGAGAGCAGATGAGATTCAAAGACCAACAACTCCAAACTGAGAATAAAGGTTTTATTTCTGGGCATCCTTGCTCCAGATTTTAAGATAACAGCTCCTCATTGCTCTTTATGTGTCATGTTAGAGAGAACCATGAGGAGAACTAATCAGAGGGCACTTGTGAATGATATGTATTAGGTGTGTAACCTTTTGTGACGATTAGCTCTTTTGAGCTGAGCTTGACAGATGCCTTACCTACTCCCATGATGCTGGTGTGCATCATAAAACAAAAAGTCATACCCGTTGACCTCTACTACATTCCCAGTGAGAATGTGGGGCCTCTCTACACATAGGCAGAAGGATGAGGAATGGTGCCAGTTACTTGTAAAGTCATAGTTCAATATTCAGGGGGTGAAATTTTTCCAAAACATTTTTTGCAGCTCTATTCTACCTTGTCAGATATCTTCTAAATTTCTGAGGTTAATTCCATTTTTGATTCAATACTTTGTTTTTATTAGGTACATAAAGATCAAGAATAAAAGGGTAATGAAATTAAATCTTTTTAGTTAAGTTTTTGTTTGGGTTTTCCAATGACTCCCAAATACAAGGCTCAAAATTTGGATACATAGAGAATTGAAATATGTCATTTTGTGTATTGGTTAGTATCTTTTTCTGTCTGTTTTAAATCCTCCACATGTTGAACCATGCCAATATTATCCATGCTAGATTATAAATCCCTTCTAATCAGAGACTATGCTTGTCTAAATCTCTCTGTAGCAACATTTGTTAGTGATCATAGTTATCAAAAAGTTATCTCTATGTATACAGAAAGCCATGCCATTTCATCAGCTCAGTAGACCATAGAACCTTCCACAAATATCTTTGAGCCCCAAGGCCAGTCCAACTATTGGTTAATGCAAATAAGCATAGCAAATGTTTCTGCTCTGCCTCAGTAACCTCAATCCCATTTGAAATAGAGTTATGTATTATGGGATTACTAGGCAGACCCCTTCAAGCAAGGCAAGATCTGTATGCAGTTACAGAATGTTCAAATTGGTTTCTCTTTAAATAGAGGAAGGTTTGGGTTTGCTGATCAAATCAATTAGAGTATTTTTCCCTAGTTCACTCACAGAAGGGGAAATCGCCTTTTCAAACATTGGAGAAAAACAAGGACCCCAGACAAAAGGTCCAAAGAGTTTAGGTATACACATCTGGGGAATCAACCTGGGGCTTATTTGTATGAAGAATATCTACTCATAGCTTGATCTGTTTATCTATCTTAAATTTTTTGTAACTTTATTGAAGTATAATTTATACACAGTAAAATGCACAGATTATGAGAACGCTTAGATGACTTTTGACAAATGTGTACACCCACATTATCAGCACCCTATTCAAGACATACAGTACTTCCATCATCTCAAAATGTCTCTTGCATCCCTCTTTGCAGGAAATTCCCATATCCCCTGTTCTGAGACAGTCTGATTACTATTACCATAGCTTCGTTTTTCCTATTCTAGATCTTTATAAAAATTAAGCTTCCTTCCTCACAGTTGGCCACCTCCTTGCCTGCCACCGCAGCTGAGGAGCCCAGGCCACTGGATGACACCCTCTGCATGGGTACAGACGCCTCGGAGATGCTGGCTGAGATCTTGGAGCTGCAGTAGATCAAGGTGGACATCATCCTGGTGAAGACCATTGAGACCATGATGGTGGGCGAGGAGGAGGACAATGACAATGAAGACGGTGGCAGGGGTGGCCATAGGCATAGGGTGTGACCACCCACACCTCCTGGCCAGGATCTGCTGCAGCCATTCCTCACGACGACCTCACCCAGGTTCACCACCACCAGGAGGTGATCCTGGTGCAGGCATGCCAGGAGGTGGTGGGTAGCGAGGACTTGGATGGGGAACCAGATACTCATCCTGGTGCCAGAGCTGGCCAGCGGCGACCACCACCACCACCTCGAGCAGGCCCTGGTCACCATGGTGGGGGCTGGCAAGGGTGGATGTGGCACCATCTTGGGCAACAAGAAGTGGGGGCAGAAGCGAGTGCAGATCTGGACCCTGGAGGGCAAGTTATCTGTCTCCATGTGGTACTCGGATGAAAACAAAAAGACGTTAACCATAAAATAGTGGTTGAGAAACAGATCACTGGAGAGAACTCACCTCCTGATTATTCAGAGTATATGACAGGAAAGAAACTTCCTCCTGGAGGAATACCTGGCATTGACAGCTCAGATCCCAAAAAACTGCAGAATTCGCCAGAATGAAGCCAAGAAAAATTTAAAAGATGATGTTCCATGAACAATAGCTGGCCCTCGCCAAGGCTGCACAAAGATGTTCAAGGATAACTGACATGAGAAAACATCTGCACACTCACCGTCATGGAGTCCACTTCTGCACAGAATGTAGAAGAGCTTTTGTTGAGAGCTCAAAACTAAAACCACACCAACTGGTTCACACTGGAGAGAAGCTGTTTCAGTTCACATTTGAAGACCGTGGGAAATGCTTTTCACTGGACTTCAATTTTCACACACATGAATTTTAAAAAGGCTTTAAAAGATGCTTTATCTTGCTCTCTAATCTTGTTTCAAAAACGTGGTTTTTTGTAAAGTGTGTTCCCAACAGGACAACTCTTAGATGCAAAAGACAATTCTTTATACAACAGTGCTAAAAATGGGACTTCTGTTTACATTCTTGCAAGTATGAAGCTCATTTGTTGCTTATAATTTTTTAAATTTTTTATTTTCTAAGTGTGCATATTGTACACTTTTTGAAGATATGCTTAGTAATGCTATGTGTGATTTTTCTGGAGGTTGATAATTTTGCTTGCAATAGATTTTCTTTGAAAGAATGGGCAGTTACATGCATGCTTCAAAAATATTTTCCTGTAAAAAAAGTTATATAGGATTTGTTTGCTATATGAATTTTGGTTATATTCTTTGATGTTAATACATTTTTTATAATTGTATCATATAGCTGTATGGAGTCATGTAGTATCAAATATTAGATGTGATTTAATAGGGTTCATTTAAATCCATTTTAGTCATGTTTTTCCCAAAAAATACTGCCAGATGCTGATGTTCAGTGTAATTTCTTTGCCTGTTCAGTTACTGAAAGTGGCACTCAGTTATAGAAAAGTTGTACTTTTTAAAACCTGTTGTGCACATTCCATGTAACAAAAAGGGCAACAATAAAATAGCCATCCTAAAGAAAGAATATGGCAGAACAAGCTCTGTAAGCACAGTCTTATTTTCTTTTGTTGTCCAGAATACTTATAATTCTTGAGTCTCCCAGAAATTGGAAGCTAAATAAAGCATCTTCTTTCCTTTATTTTGAACTCAGTTACAATGATTTGTTATTAAAGTGATGCATAGATATTTTAATACTGAAAATAATTATATAGTATGTACCCTTGTATCAAGTTTTGTTTACTGTACAGAATGCTTTTGAGATACAGCTAGACTATTGTATTTATGCATAGGTTTTTATTTATTTATTTATTTATTTATTTATTTATTTATTTATTTTACTAGTTTTGTTTTGCCATTCATGACTTGATGGGTATTTGGGTTGTACCCAATTTGGGGCTGTTATGAATAAAGTTGCTATAAATACTTATGTATACATCTTTGCGTGAGCATAAGTTTTCATTTCTCCTGAGCAAATTCTTAGGGGTAGGGTTGCTGAGTCATGTAGGCAGTATATATTTAACTTTCTAAGAAAATGGTAAACTGTTTCCCAAAGTGGTTATATGTTTTACATTGTCTACAGAAGCATAGAAGAGCTCTAGTTTACTATACATCTGCTCTGGCACTTCATATTGTCACTCTCAAATTTTAGCTCTTTTAGTATGCATGGAGTTTTATTTTGTTGTTTGAATTTTCGTATTTCTAGTGACTAATGAGTTTGAGCATTCTTTAACATATTCACTGGCTATCGGAATATTTTTAGGGTGAAGTATTTGTCCAAGTCTTTTGCTCATTTTTAAACTGGTTGGTTATTTTTACTATTGAAGTGTAGCAGATTAAAAAAAATATATTTTCGATACAAGTTCTTTGTTGTGCATATGTACTAAGAATGTTTTATTCCAAACAATGGTTTGCCTTTTGAGGCACAAGATTTTAAAATTTGATGAAATTTATCAATATGGTTAGTGTTTTCTGTTGAATAAATATTTGTAAATGTTTAGAGAAGATAATTTCCTGTATTTTATTCTAGATAATTTAAATTTATAGTTTCTATATTTAGGTCTTTGATCCATTTGGCAGGGATATAATTTTCATGTATAATATGAAATGGGGGGTGAAGCTCATTTTTTTCCCATATGAATATACAGTTGTTCTAGCACTATTTGTTAAAAATATTTTTTTTCCTGAATATTATCTTGGCGTTTTGTTGAAAATCAATTGATCCTATGTATGTGGTTCTAGTTCTAGAGCATATTCTATTCAGTTGATTTTTTTTTATTCGTATGCCTATACCACTTTTTTTAAAACTATTGTAGCTATAGAACAAGTCTTAGAATAAGATACTGTATCTCTGTCAACATTTTCCAGATTGTTTTAACTCTGAGTTTTTTTGAATTTCTAAAAATGAATTTGAATCAGCTGGTCATTTTGTAGAAACATTTCTGTAGGATTTTGTCTGGCATTGTTTCTGAGTTTATATAGCTATCCGGAGACAAATAAAATATTAATACTGAGAGTTTCAATTCAATTGTTTAGGTCTTCTTAAATTTCTCTCAATATTCTTATAATTTTAGCATACAGTTTCTATAGATTTTTATTAAAGTAATTTCTATCAATATTGTAATAATAATAGGATGCTATCACAAATAGTATTTAAATTTTGTGCAACTGTAAATGGTATTTTAAAGAAGTTTATTTTCCAGTTTTTAAGTGATTAGTATATAGGACCATAGATCATTTTTGGACTTTTCAGCTTCTGATCTAATTTTGTTTATTAATTCTAATAATTCATTTGATATATATTTTATGAATATCTATGTAGTCAAACTACATGCAGATAATGAAAGTTTTTGCTTCTTCCTTTCCAATCTTCATAGCTTTTTTCTTATCTATTGCTCTGGTATAAAGATATACAGAAGTGGTAAGAGCAGACTTCATTTTTTTTTTTTTTCCACCAAGATTTTTATTTACCCACCTTTCTGCTTTCTTTTAACATTATAAACATTGTAGGCCAAATTATTCTCTGATAGGAACCATCAGGTTACAAAGTGGTGGCAGATCTCTGCCTGCTTTTATGTTTTTATGGCCCCTCTCAACCTCTGGCTGTCACTTCTCTGTTCTTTCTCAGTTGCCCCTTAACAGTCTATTCTAATCCCTGTAAAACAGGGACTAAAAGTACTAACCTCATTGTTATGAGGTTTAAGAGAAGGCCCAGCACTAAGCCAGTCTCTCAGGAAAATTCGAACGACAGATCTTCTTTGCCCTTCAATATAGCTCTTTCTCATCTGTCATGGGCTGAGGAACCACTGGACCTGTCAACCAAGCACACAGGTATAAGTCCATAGACCAGGTGAAGGCCTAGATGACAAAATACACGGGCTTTGTGACTCCACTACTGACTGAGACTAAGGAAGGACTGACTTAGTGGGCAGTTCCAAGACCACTGAGCTCATGGTTCCCTGTGGCTGGGACCTCCCTCATGACCGTGGCTTCTGGAGGGGCCTCTCAGTTCCCGCTGCCACTCTTGGAACAGTATGAGGGCTGCAGTAGAGGCCAAAAACTGAGTGACCGGCCCCAGAGAGTCGATGGGGGACACTGACAAACGAATCACAAAGTTGGTGCCGTTTGCTCTTAGGGAGGAGAGGCGGGGCCTGGGCAGGGACAGCGGCTGAAAGGTGAAGCGCAGACTGGGTTCTCAGTAGCGGTAGTGATCTGGCTTGAAGGGGCAGTAACAAGACATGCCCAGGTACTGGGCCTGCTTCTCAGTCAGCTTGGTCAACTTCATGTTCAACTTGCCCAGGTGGGCTTCAGCCACTGACTCATCCAGCTTCTTGGGCAGGAAGTGAACCCCAACGGGGTACTTGTCTGGGTGGGTCCACAGCTTGATCTGCGCCATCACCTGGCTGGTGAAGGAGTTACTCCTCACGAAGCTAGGGTGACCCATGGCACAAGCCAGGTTAACCAGCCGACCCTCAGCCAGCAGGATGATGCCCCGCCCATTCTTCAGCCGGTACGGGTCCACCTGCAGCTTGACGTTCACCTTCTCCACAGTGTTCTTGTTGAGCCACTTGACATCCATCTCCACATCAAAGTATCCAGTGTTACACACAATGGTATCATCCTTCGTCTGCTCAAAGTGCTGGCCAAGGATGATGTCAACACAACCTGTGGTGGTGACAAAGACGTCGCCCTCCTGACAGGCCTCATCCATGGTAGTCACCTCATAGCCCTCCATGGCAGCCTGCAGTGCCTTGATGGGGTCAGTCTTGGTGATGATGACGCTGGCCCTGAAACCCCGCAGGGCCTGGGCACAGCTCTTGCCCACATCGCCATAGCCTGCTACCACCGCTACCTTGCCAGCAATCATCACGTCTGTGGCCTGCTTGATACCACCTATGAGGGGCTCCCACAGCCATAGAGGTTGTCAAACTTGCTCTTGGTGGCGGAGTCATTGACATCGATGGCAGGCACCTTCAGGATCGCATTGGCCATCATCTTGTACAGGTTGTGGACCCCGATTGTGGTCTCTTTGGATATACCTCGGAAGCTCAGCAGGAGCTGCGAGTACTCGGTGTGGATGAGGTTGGTAAGGTCTCCCGTCTTCCAGAATCATGTTGAGGGGCCCGTCCTTGAGGTACATCATCTGCTCAATGCACCACAGGTACTCCTCGTCTGTTTCGCCCTTCCAGGCATGCCAGCCTTGGCAACGGCAACACTGGAATGCCAGTGCTGGCTGAAATGCCAGCTTTGGCAATGGCAGCAGCCGCATGGTCCTGGGTAGAGAAGATGTTGCAGCTGGACCACTGCACCTCAGTACCCAGGGTGATGAGGCTCATTAGGACGGCAGTCTCCACGGTCCTGTGCAGACAGCCAGGGATGTGGGCGCCGTTCAGTGGCTTGGAGGCGGAGTACCGCTCCCATATGCGCATCAGGCCTGGCATCTTGTTCTCTGCAATGTCCAGGGCCTTGCGTCCCCAGGCAGCGACTTTGTAGGGCAGTTTGTCAGACATGCTGGTGGCGCTCTTGATGGGCACGGGCGAAGGGGGCTGGGCCTCAGTCTGGGGACAGGCACTGGGCGGTCGGCGCCGGGCAGGGCAAGAGCAGACATTCTTGCCTTGCTCACTTGGTCTTGGAAGAAAGAGTTCAATGTTTCAACATTAAATATGATATTAGCTGTAGGTTTTTCATACATGCCCTTTATCAGGTTTGTTGAATGTTGTCACATATTTTTGCTGCATGAATTGAATAACTTATACTTTTTCTAATCTTCTGTTAATGAAGAGAATTCCAACTATTAATTTTTGGATGTTAAAACAAACTTGCATCTTGGGATAAACTCCACTTGGTCATTATGAATTATCCTTTTTATATATCATTGGATTTTATTTCTTAATATTTTGTTTAAAAATTCCTCCATCATGATTGTGGTCTGTGATTTTTTCTTGTAATATCTTTGTCAGGTTTTGGTATCAGAGTTACATTATTCGTATGAAATGAATTAGAAAGGATTAATTATTTTTACACATTAAATAAAATTTATCATTGAATACATCTGGACTTTTAGTTTTTAAAATTTTTGTGTGTGAAAGTTTTATCGTGATTTCTTTATCAGATAAGTGGCTATTTTATTTTTTTCATTTTTGTGTCAGTTTTGCAAAGTGCATTTTACAATAACTTTATCCAATATATAGTAATTAAAATTCACTGAATAAAAGTATTTTTCAGTAACATTTCATTGTGTTTTTAATGTTTCTAGGACACATAATGATATGCCATCTTTTATTCTTTGGGTTGATAATTTGTGTTTCCTTCCTTTTTATCCCCTGGTTCATCTAGCTAGATATATGCCCCCCTCCCCTTTTTTTTAATCCTTTTGAAATTAATTTTTTGTCTTTTTATTTACGATGCTATTTGTTTTTTCCTGCTATATTAATTTCTGCTCTTCTATTTGTTACTTCTTTCTCTCTGCTTATTCCTTATTTAATTACACTTATTCAGGCTTTTTAAGTGGAAAATCTAGATTGTTGATTTCACGTCTTTCTGCTTTTCTTTATTTAAAGTGATAGATTTTTACTTTTATAACTGTTTTAGCTACATCCTATCCATTTCATCTTTTGTATTATCATTTTGGAATAATTCTAAACTCACTTTTGATTTTTTTCTCTGATTCACTGGTTACTTAAAAGAGGGTTATTTTCCATACTTTTGAGATTTTTCTGTATATCTCAATGTTATTGATTTTTATTTTAATTTTGTTGTGTAAGAGAACAAATATATTTTAAATAATTTCAAGTTTTCAAAATTTCCTGAGGCTTATGATATACCCAGTATAGGGTATATTTTCATGGTTGTTCCATGTGATTTGAAAAGAATGTGTATTTTGTTCTTGTTTGGGTATAATATTCTATGAATATCAAATTGTTTTGATTTGTTTATTCAAATATTCTTACTAACTCATACTGTGTGTGTATGTGTACTTGTTCTATCAAGTACTAAGAGATGTAAAAATATTCTTTCATTGCTATCAATTTTTGCTTCACGTATTTTGAAGCTTTTTTATTATAGGTATTTAAGATATACATTTAAGATTATTTTGACTCTTTTATCCTTTTGAAATGACCCACTACTTGCCTTGAATTCTAATTTGTCTGACATTATTACAAATTCACAGGATTTCTTATGGTTAGATTTTGTGTGGCACATTTTGTTCATTTTCTTTTACTTAATTTTCTTTCCCAGTATGCTGTCAATGTCTTTATTTAAGTCATTGGTAAAAATGTTTAGGCCAGGAACAGTGGCTCATACCTGTAATCTCAGCACTGCTGGAAGCTGAGGCAGGTGGATACTTGAGACCAAGGAGCTAGAGACCAGGAGGTTGAGACCAGCCTGGCTAACATTGTGAAACCCTGCCTCTACCAAAAATACAAAAATTAGCCAGGCATGATGGTGCACAGCTGTGGTCCCAGCTACCCAGGAGGTTGAGGCATGAGAATTGTTTGAACCCGGGAGGTGGGGGCTACAGTGAGCCGAAATTGCTCCACTGCACTCCAGCCTGGGTGACAGAGAAAGACTCTGTCTCAAAAACAAACCAATAAAAAAAGGTTTAACAGTAGCAAATGTCTTATTATTCCACTCCCATTTCTTCATTTATTTCCCCCCTTTATTGACTTTCCCCCCCACATTCATACAATGCTAAATTAATGCCAAGGATATTATAGGTACTTAGTATTTATAGCTTTGAGAAACAAAAATATTTATAGCTTCAAAAAACAAAATGTTTTATATGTTTTCATATATTTAGCTTTTGTGGTATTTTGCATTCCTTCCTGTAGATTCAATTTTCCATCTGGTATAATTTTCCTTCATCATGAAGAACCTGCCTAGCATGTTTTAAATGTTGCATTTATGTTGGCAATAGTCTCCCAGTTTTCATGTATTTAGAATTCTGATTTGATAATTTTCTTCTTTTGGTCTTTTAAGATGTTGTTATATTTTCTTCTTGTCTCTCTTGTCTCTGATGGGAAAGCATCACTCACTTTTATAATTTATCCCCTGTATTAGTCTGTTTTTTCTTTAGCTATTTTTATGAGTTTTTTCTTTATCTTCATTTAAAGCCATTTTATATGATACTCTTAGATGTGTGTGTGTGTTTTCAATTTATTGTACTTGGTGCTTACTGGCTTTTTTGAACATCTAAATTGACATTTGTAATCAATTTTAGAAAGTTTTTATTCTTTCTATCTCTATATTCTATTTCTATATTTTTTCATTTCTTATTCTTTCTTATTCTATATTCTATGTCTATATTCTTTCATTATTTTAGCTATTTTTTCATTATTTCTAAAATGCAATACTATATATTTGACTACTTAATATTGTTACACTTCAATCATTATTTTAAATATTTTTCTTTCTGTGCTTTAGTTTGAGTGATTTTTGCTGTCCTGTTTTAAGTTTATTTGTGTCCAATATGCTCATAAACACATTCAGTGAATACTTTATTTCAGGTATCTATTTTTTAGCATCAGGATTCTATTTTGGTTTTCTTTTACAGTTTGCAAATCTCTCCAAAATTGCTTTGCTCATTATGCTTATTATTTTGTATAGATTCCCATACAAATTTATCAGTCATTTATATGTTCTTATTTTATAATTCCGGCATCTAAACTGTGTATCTATTTTTATGAACTGATTTTCCTCTTGATTATTGGTCTAGAACACATTTTACTGTTTCTTCACATATCTTGTAATTTTTTTATTGAAACCTAGACATTATGTATAAAGAAAACTAGAGACTGAAGTGGACTATGAGGTTGCAGGAGTAGAAGCCCATAAAACTTTGAAAATGAGAGACAGTGAGTTTACAAAACATGAGGCTATTCACATTGTACCTGCACATAGAATGTCCATAAAATTTTAAAAGTCACAGTATTGAGGCTTGTCTGATCCTATTTTAATGTTTCCTAAAATTTCAGTTGAATAATGAAGTTATCCCTACATTTTCACCTATAGCAGTCTCTAATGAAGAAGGAACTTATCTTGAATGAAGAAAGAGTTGGCATAAAAGGCTTAACGAGTAGTTATCTACAGTCATGCATTGCCCAATGATTGGGATATGTTCAGAGAAATTCATTCAGAACAAATGAACCATTTTGAGTTTGATATCTCAAACTAGTTGCTATTTTTTCCACACACAAAAAATAGAAGAACTGTATGCCATTGTGATTGTACTCCTCATGAGACACGAACCAGAGATTTTTGGATTAGAAAACACTACCATGAATTTATTGTGCTCTGTGGCTAGTGTAACCTGAAAAGAGAATGAATATAGACCCTGAAAAAAAGGGGCTAGATCTGACTCTACCACAGAGACATTGAGACATTTTGTAGTGATTTGCTTCTTATTCTTGACAATATGATGATTAGAGCGCATAATCATAAACTGCCAAGGTGCATGCTTTGTTTGATGGCAGGAAAAGATTGAATAATTTCTCTGGAAGGAAGATAAGGAAAAGAATGAGCTGCTGCAATTGTAAATGTCATTACTTATGGAGAGCCAGAGAAAAGTGTTCAAAGTGGTCATGAAAGCCAATGTACCAATTAAGTAAAGATCTTGAGGTGAAGAAGTAAATGGAGACTAAATGGCTGCAAAGCATGAGAAGCAGGCCATGTGCACTTAGGAAACATTGAGCAAAGCAGTTCCATCAGTTGTTTATTCTTGCCTCAGTCTTAAACATTAAAGGATTCAATTGTAAATTCTTTTTTAAACTATTATGGTATAAAATTAATTAATGTAAAAATGTGTGTCTTTACCATGTACAACATATTTTGAAGTATGTAAACATTGTGGATTGGCTAAACAGAACTAATTAACGTATGTGTTATCTCACATTATGTATCTTTTTTTGCGGTAGAAAACAAAATCTACTCTGTTAGCTATTTTTAAGAGTATAATACATTGTTGTTAACTATAATCACCACTTATTCCTCCTATCAAACTGAAATTTTATATCCTTTGACCAAAATCTCTCTGACTCACTCCCCATCCCCTACCCAGCCCCAGGTAACCACCATTGTACTCTCTGCTGCTATGAGTTCAACTTTTAAAAATTCCACATACAAGTGAGATTATGTGGTATTTGACTTTTTGTCCCTGGCTTATTGGGGTTAATATAATGTCCTCCAGGTTTATCCATGTTGTTGCAAATGACAGAATTTCCTTCTTTTTTGAAGGCTGAATAGTGTTCTATTGTGTACATATACACCACATTGTCTTTATCCATTCTTATGTAGAGAGACACTTAGCTTGATTCCATATCTTGGCTGTTGTAAATAATACTTTAATGAACATGGGAGTACAGACATTTCTTTGGCAGGTTGATTTAATTATAAATCCTGTGAGAGACTGTCTGCTTGGACCACAAAATGTGCCTCACATTATTTTCTGGGGAGGTGACAAAAACTTCTCTGCCCTGTATTTCACAGTTACAGGATATTTACCTGATGTTGGGGTGACAAGGACAGAGTTGGAGAGGATGTCAGGACATTATTCTTCTTTGATGCTGTATATTAACTTCTCCATTATTCCCACTGAGGTGAATGCACAAATATTACAAATAAATTCAAGCGTATTTTTGCTTAAGTTCTCTGGTGATACATTCAAATTGCAAAGAGGTAGAGGCCATGCAAAACCATGTTTTGTGGTGTGCTGTGTCACTGTGGCTCTCATTCCCCATTTGCACTGTATGAGAAGACATGGCCTCATTGCTCTGACCTGTTGGAAGACCCTCATTGTCATTCCACAGGTAAGCCCTTAGAATCCTCTTCTTTCTTCTTTGTTACAACCATCTTCCTCTAGCCTGTGACCTCCAGACCATGGGTTACATAATAAAGTGTCCCTCTATTAGCTTGACAACAAATGACACCATAATCAATTGTTCCTTCCCAACACCTGGATTTTTTTTCTCTGATATGAGTGGTGAAGGTGGGAAGGACATTTCATCCTTCCACATGGGCCAGTTTTTCCCCATGGCCTAGAGTCTCCTTTAGTACTGCCTTATCCTTGAACATATTTCCTCTTGGATCCTTTTCCTGACCAAACTCTTATTGAGTTGTATTTGCTTATTTATTTAGGCCCCTCATAGTGTAGCTATGCATATTTATCTAGTCATTTCTATGTTATTTATATAGTTATTTTTAGTATGACCTGAAACAAAATATCTGCTCTTTGAGCTGTTTTTCTATTACCAGTAGGAAAAGCCTGAGCTTATCCTTCCATACCTTCTTGCCTAGTGCCCAAGGCATATATTTAAAGGGAATGTACCAAGGTTAAAGGAGTAACTTTTGGTTTCTGTAAAAGAGTTTTTGGTACTTATACAAAATGAATCAATGAACTAACTTTAATGAGAATTTACTCGACCCTGAGTTTAATATCTTTTGCACTGTCCTCAGTTCTGTTAAATTGATCTAACTCAGGATTCCCCTTTTTGATGCATACGGTGGCCTTGCTGAGAGTAATATTGAATATTAAAAAACCTTGTGCTGGATACCTGAGAAAGTAAATTCTGAACTTCTTCATAACTAAAAATTACAAAATTTTGTATATATATCTTGCCTGCATTGTGCAGAGAACCAAGGGAGGGTAACAGAAAGGTCTCAAGTTTATTAATGAAGCTAAATATGTTTGTGATGAAAGTCAACCCTACAGCCAGAATTGATGCTGGAAATAGAACTAGCGTTGAAGTGAGAGATAGAGCTGAAAAGAATATTGTGACTTGTGCTACTACTTGTCATAATGTAATGGAGAGGACCCAGTGAAATAACTAGTATAATTACCTGCTGAGAGAATGGACTATATTATAATTATACCAGAAAGAGAATCACATGCAGTTTTTTTAGACTCCTTAAATCAGAAAAATTACCACCTCAGCTGGACATTTCCCCAAGGTCTATGAGTCTTTTCATTGCCTAATCAAAATCTCTCTTGCTGAAGTTTAACATAATATACCTAATAGGTGAAATCAGGACTGCAAAGCCAGATTTTCTGGGTCCAAATCCTGGCTGTTTCACTTATTAACTGGATGCTCCAGTTCTGCAAGTTCTCTGTTTTATTTTTAACAGAATTTAAGACAACATTAAATGTTTTATTTTATTTTAGTGGTATTTTAAAACAACTTTAAAGGGTGGGTACAAAAAGCAAATTAATAGATACATGTAAATTACTTGTAGCACCCCTTGGCATGTATACATGTATTGAGGGCTTTGTCAGTGTTCACATTTTTATTGCACATTTTTTTCCAGGTGAAAGAAATCAACATTTCATTCCCAAGTTCTCATATAATATCACCTTTAAGCAAACACTATCTTTTATTAAAAGGTCAAATCTTAACGAGTCTGAGGAGAATGGCTTCGTAATTCTTGGAGACTGTTTACCTTCCCTTGGTAGCAATTCCATTAAATGGAACATATGCCACCTCTTTGACAGACAAGAGCTGAAAGAACGAACTTCCTGCGGAATACAACACAAGGGTTTTGTTAACAGTCAAATAAGAAGCTCTTGAATCAAATAGAACGGAAAGAAAGGGAGAAATTTATGAGAATTTGAAAATATAAAAGAAAAGTGAGACATTTTTGGAAGGGCAGAGAAAAAGACCGTGTGTGTGTGTACATATGTTCAATTATTAGGTTACTAGTCTATAACACTGTTTTTTCCCTTGAGAATAGTTTCCTAAATATATGATGAATTTCCAGCATGGCCTAATTTTGTGGAGCATATTCATACACAGAGAAAAACTCTACTTCAGCGTTTGTTTTATTTGCTCAAGGTCTTATTCTCTGAAATAGGAATGCAGGATATTGGTGTGGCATTCCTACGTTACAGATCCATCCTGGCCAGCGGGTCATAATTTCCTCTGTTCCATTTGGTCCATGACTCCCTTGTGTCACAGGAAGGTAATGTTTGAAATGCATCACCTTGATGGCGCACTCTGTCACCCTGCAGCAAAACTTTTCACTCACGAGATAGCACTTAATTCATATGTTCTTTCCAATCAATTTAAACTTTCAAAAAAATCAAATAGTGTTTTGCACGACACAGGTGATATTCATGAACTTATTACCCCTCTCAAAGGCCGTTTCTCTTGGCAGCTGCTTTACACTGAATAAAGATGAGGCTTCTTCACTCCATCAATTGAGACTAACATCAGTGCAGCTGTGTCGTATTGAGGCTGAAAAAGTAAAAATGAGATTAATTTTTCAGTGAGTTAGATTCATCTACAGAGAACATAGAGACAATTTAGGCCAGACAACTTTGTTTTAGAAGGTTTCACACCTCTACACTATTAACAAAGTTGCTTCCATATTTAACTTTCATTTTGACTAAACCCAAAGGGTTAGACATTTTTTCTTCTTATTAGAATTGATGGTCTGTGTTGCACAGGGCAGACAGCTCAGTTGATTTTTGCTTAGTGCCAATTACATTTGGTCTAAGGCCATGAGTCTCACCCTGGAGGTACATCAGAATCACCTGGGGAATAGGAACGGTGTAAAAAACTCAGGAAACATTGTCAATGTGTTTTTTTTTATATTCATACTTTTCTCTGAATGCTTGCTTATGCAATGACATATTCATTTATCAGAGCCAGATTTCTGCAGACACTGGAAATTAAAATAAAATAGGACAGATTTCTTGGTTTTAAGAAGCTTACAGTTGACTGACAGGGAAACTAATAAAAAGGCAATTTCAATGCATGGTTCTTCTTAAATTATGTGAGAAAAAGGAGATCTTCTAACCTGGTGGCACAAGACATACATTTGGTGAGGAGGGAGGCTTACTGGACGAAGTGTCCACTGAACTGAGTACTGCAGAAAGAAAAGGCGTTAGCAGGATGAAGTAGGGTAAAGGAAATTTCATGAAAAAAGTCACATAGCTGGAGCATGAATAACAGTCTTTTTCATGTACTGAAACAAAACAGTTTGATTTTGCTAGAATACCAAATACAAGGAGATGAGTAAAAAGCGATAAAACTGGAGAGGTAGGCAGGATTCAAGTTTCCATGCACCTTCCATGCCAGGCTTAGGAGGAGAGATAAAACCTATAAGTGACAGAGAGCGTGTTAAAGGTTTTGGGTTTTCATTTTAGATGGCTCCTTCATGCTTCCGATAACATCATGGAAAACCAAACAAATGCAAATATATAAAGCAAACTGGATAATACAGATTAACATATCTCAGACATGGTAGACCCTGGTGGAAAAAAAGTACTTGCCATCAATCAGCAATCTAAATTAAGCACACAGCCACAATATAGGGCCTTATAAGTCATAGAAGTGGCCAAGATGGTCATTTCATTAAGGTTGACACAAAGGAGGAGTCCCTTCTGGCTAAACAGTTTAGAGATGGTGTATTAGACTGTTTTCATGCTGCTGGTAAAGACATACCTGAGACTGGGCAAATTTACATAAGGAAGAGGTTTAATTGGACTTACAGTTCCATGTGACTGGGGAAGCCTTACAATCAAGGTGGAAGGCAAAAAGGAGCAAGTCACATCTTACATGGATGGCAGTAAGCAAAGAGAGAGCTTGTGTAGGGCAACTCCTGTTTTTAAAACCATCAGATTTGGTGAGACTCATTCACTATCATGAGAACAGCAGGGAAAGACCTGCCCCCATAATTCAGTCACTTCCTACTGGGTCCCTCTCACAACACGTGGAAATTATGGAAGCTACAAGATGAGATTTGAGTGGGGACACAGAGCCAAACCATATCATTTTACCCCTGGCCCCTCCCAAATCTCATATCTTCACATTTCAAAACCGATCATGCCTCCCCAACAGTCTCCCAAAGTCTCAACTCATTTCAGCATTAACTCAAAAGTCCACAGGCCGAAGTCTCATCCAAGACCCTTCTGCCCATGAGCCTTTAAAATCAAAAGCAAGTTAGTTACTTCCTAGATACAATGAGAGTACAGGCTTTGGGTAAATACAGCCATTCCAAATGGGAGAAATTGGTCAAAACAAAGGGGCTACAGGCCCCATACAAATCCGAAATCCAGTGGGGCAGTCAAATCTTAAAGCTCCAAAATGATCTCCTTTGACTCCATGTCTCACATCCAAGTCACACTGATACAAGAGGTAGGTTCCCATAGTCTTTGGCAGCTCCACCCCTGTGGCTTTGAAGGGTACAGCCTCCCTCCCAGCTGCTTTCATGGGCTGGCATTGAGTGTCTGTGGCTTTTCCAGGCACATAGTGCAAGCCATCAGTGGATCTACCATTCTGGGATCTGGAGGACGGTGGCCCTCTTCTCACAGCTCCACTAGGCAGTGCCCCAGTAGGGACTCTGTGTGGGGGCTCCCATCCCACATTTCCCTTCTGTACTGTCTTAGCAGAGGCTCTCCATGACGACCTCACCCCTTCATCAATGTTCTGCCTGCACATCCATGCTTTTCCATACATCTTCTGAAATCTAGGTTGTTTCCAAACCTCAATTCTTGACTTCTGTGCACTCATAGGCTCAACACCACATCATACATGGATGGCAACAGGCAAAGAGAGAGTTGTGCAGGGCAGTTCCCATTTTTAGAACCATCAAATGTGGCACATATACACCATAGAATACTATGCAGCCATAAAAAAGGATGAGTTCATGTCCTTTGAAGGGACATGGATGAAGCTGAAACCATCATTCTCAGCAAACTAACACAAGAACAGAAAACCAAATATCGCATGTTCTCACTCATAAGTGGGAGTTAAACAATGAGAACACATGGACACAGGGAGGGGAACATCACACACTGGGGCATGTCAGGGGGTGGGGGGCTAGGGGAGGTATAGCATTAGGAATACCTAATGTAGATGACAAGTTGATGGGTGCAGCAAACCACCATGGCACTTGTATACCTATGTAACAAACCTCCACATTCTGCACATGTACACCAGGACTCAAAGTATAATAATAATAATAATAATAATAATAATAATAATAATAAACCATCGGATCTCATGAGACCTATTCACTATCCAAGAGGAGCATGAGAAAGACCCACCCCGATAATTCAGTTATCTCCCTCTGGGTCTCTCTTACAACACGTAGCAATTATGGGAGCTACAAGATGATATTTGAGTGAGGACACAGAGCCAAACTATATCAGGTGGGTAGTAGAGTACAGTGGCCCATGCTTGGCTCTGAATAAGGGGTAAAATTTTGATAAGCAGAATTCTAGAAAGAAGGAAAGAATGACATGAACAGACAACTGCAAATGTGAGGTCCTTGTTGTTGATTGACAAAATGGTCAGAGCATGGGGATTCTTAAGGGGCTAGGAATGGAAAACACTATGAAGTCAAGCAGGAGCCCAATCATAGCAGGTTTCTTGAATGCCAAACCCACAATTTCGAAATTTATAGAAAAATGTGATCCAGGGAAAATTTCTAAGCAAAGGAGAAGCATCTTTAATACTAGGTGCTGTGAAGTTTGACTTAGTATCAGAGTTCCTTATGGAATTAAAAAAATGCAATTAATAATCTGAACTAGTATGGTAGCAAGTAGAAACAGAAGAAATCTAGGAGCAATGAGATTACTTGCCTATTTCTGATCTACTGGCCAAAAGCATTTTTATCAAGGCCATTGTGTGATTCTGAACTTCATCTGGAATTGGAAGCAATGACTTTGGTGATACCCCCAGTACCCATAGTCATGAGGACTAAATTTTACACTGGAAGGTGGAGCTAACTATAGTATGCGGAGCATGAAGAAATTCAGTTATTAAGCCAGTGCTCCCCAACTTTCCTATTGTTAAAGCCTCTTAGATAACTTGTTAAACAGATTTATAGACCCCACCAAGGTAACAGAATCAGATGCTCCAGGGGAGCATGTGTGCTGAAGCCCTGTCCTACCATCAGACAAGTTGGTGAACCTAGATCCAGGGAAAATGTGACTTCAAAGCACCAAGGTAATTGATGGGCTATAAAGGCCTGTGTTGACATCATTTGCGCAGCAGTTTTTAAAGTATAATGGTCATTAGTTTTCCCAGGTCCTGAGAAGTTAAAGTCATAACCCAAATCTGACTGTTTCCCCTTCCCTCCTCCACTATCACCCTATTTTGATCCACCGCTATCTCCTTCCAGGGTCGCTCTAATGTATCCCAACTGGTCTCTCTGTTTCTGTGCTTTCTGGGATATAGTCTGTTTCCAATACAGGAGATGAAATAGTCTTTTAAAAACAAATCTCAGATCATGCCATGCCTTGCTCTACAACCTCCAGTGATTTCTGTTTATGCATTTTAAAAATTCAAACTTCTTATCATGGCCTCCAAAGCCCTACAGGGGCTGTTCCCTGCCCATCTGTCTTGTTTCAGCTTCTACCACTTTACTTTGCTCATGCTGACTTGTTTCCTGTTGCCCTTGGCATCGAAAGCTTGTCAATCTCTTTGAGTTTGGCCCTCATTATTCTTCCTTCAAGGGACCATCTTTCTCCAGATATTCACTGGACTTGTCCTACAGTGTCATCCAGAAAGGCCCTCCTAACCCGAATGTAGATGAGCTTCTATGTACCAAAATCACCTCTTCATACTCCTGTTTAACCCTTTTCCTGATTCATTTCACCTCAAAAGTCCTATCACTATCTGATCTTTTATTACATATGCATAAATATGTTTTCCTCTGTCTCCTCTACTAAAATGTATATGCCCTGGGATTGTGCATTCTGTCTAGCTGTCTAGTTCACCATATTCCCCAGTGCTGAGAATGGTGCCTAACAGTTAGTTTATGCTCAATAAGCATGTCTTGGATGGGTGGGTGAATGAATGATGTACTCATAATGCAAGAGGAGTTATTTGGTGTATATGCCTTTTGAATCAGTGCCTTTTTCTACGCTGCCATCTCTATAATTCAGCCTTTAATTGTCTGAACTACATGCTCTTTGTAATCTTTTCTCATATTTTCATGCTTACACACCAGATGACCTGTTTTTTTGTGTGTATGTGAGATCATTATTTATACAATATTTTATTACATACATTGGGAGAGATTTCTATTAGGCACAGTTAGGCTACGAAGAACATTCCCATCTTTACTGGCCTCTTGATACTTCTCTCTTCTCATACTTGATTTTACCCCAGGTGTTTGAGCATCCTACTCACATGTCTGAGGAGGGAGACCATCTAGTGAATGCCAAGACTCTGTCCGAGGGCTTTACCTAGGATCAAGTAGTCCTTGGTTTCTCTGACCTTCCTCCTCATCTTTCTCTAATAGAAGCAGTCTCCTACTGGAGTGAGAGTTAGAGACAAGCTCTTAGAAAAAGTTGTTGCTTCTAGCGAAGGTATACTTAGGTCCAGATTTGGGACATTACTAGTATTTAGAGGGTCTGGACTCCATTAGCCTCAGGAAAGTCTGATGTCCAGGTAGGCAAAAGCTCCTGTAAAATACACCATTCAGTGTGGCCAAATTTACATTTCCCAGTTTGTTTTAAAGACATGAGATTTAGAGCAACATGGCATTAGGCCATTGATTTGGTCTTTATTGTGTCTATCTCACTGGCATTAAGTCAGTCATAATTATCTAATCAGCTCTTTGATGGTCTGTTTATCTGAGATTTTCTAATTTCTAAATTCACTTCACAGAATAAGCTAGCCAATGAGCAATTCCAAATGAGGTTTACAAGACAGTCTTAGGATCTCTTATAATCACTGCTATCTCTGATTCATTTCACCTGTTGAAATTCAGGAATATAAAATTTGTTGTTATTGTGGCTATTTTAAATATTCTACCAGCTATGTGCTTTCTTTCTCATATTTGATTGCGGTGTCCTCCCTAAAAAGAAATTCACCTGAAATCATAGGTTGTGAACTCAAGATAAGATGGTAAGAATCATCAACTGGGCTGCATACGGATGACACAACCGTGCATGGAAACAAAACTCTCATCAATACATGCACATGCACAGAGATCTATCAGCTGCATTTACACCTTGCCCAAGCAACAAACACATTACATTCTTCCTTTATCTTTTCAGAGCAAGATAGGTCAGCAATTGCCTCAGAGTCTAAATCAGTACTTCATTAGAAGAAATTGTTCTTCTTCTAGAAACATCGTTACATTGACAGCATGTTGAGAGGAGCCTAAGGGTGGGCTTCTACAGTTTAGCTCCATGCCCAGTGGCCCTGCCTGCCTCACGCTGACCTGCCTTCCAGGATGTGCTGAGGAAGTTTCCTGACTAGGAGCTTCAGCCCCCGTGGCTTCTGCCTTATTTCCTAGGCAGGCAAGAACGGTTGCCTCTCTGGTAAGGTTTCGCTTGCGGAGGACCTGCCTGGAGGCAAATCTGTCTAGTTATCTCCTTGCCTTTTGAAGCGACACTGCACACAGCTGCTTTTGCCTCATCTCAGCTCCTACCTGCCTGGAAGAGACTTTGCCTGAGAAGTCCTGACCAGGGCGCCTGAAGAGTTATTTATGTGGGATGTGAATCTCTCCACAGGAACCCAGAGAGTCGATTTGCACACCATGCTTTTCATCACTGAAGGCGATATTTTTTTTCTTTTGGTTCAGATGTCTAGAGCTAAAACAGAGAAAAATATTTTCCTAGTTGAAGAAACATCCCTTTACAAATTTGACAAGGGTAAGGGTAAGGCTCTTCTGACAAGTAATTGGCATGAAAACTGGTAATACGTGGTATTAAAGGGCATGAAAAAAGGAGAGCGACTGCTATCCTTTAAAATGGCTGTGAACTTGAGTAATGAAATATTTTTGGGGAAAAGGTGGGTAAAATGTGAGTGGCTTTTAAAAATGAGTAATTCTAAATTAATTTTGAGAGATTTCATATTTTCTAAGTTATTAATAATCGTTTAATTATATGACTTTTGCCTACATTTTAGTATTCTGGAGGAAAGAGATCTAAATCCTTTGGGGCAAGTCACTGAAGTTGCTTGACGGCTATTTTGCTGCCTTCTACCTGTAGGGTAACTGCTGCCGTCTACCTGTAGGGGAAACGCTTCCTCTGGAGGGGGGATGCAGCACCCGGAAGCAGTCATGTCAGGCCTGCCTGATTCCCATCTTCTTGCCAGGTAAAATCTGATTGAAGTGGCGGGGCTTAATACCTAGGTGAAGGGTTGATAGATGCAGCAAGCCTGCATGGCACACGTTAACCTATGTAACAAACCTGCACGTCCTGCACATGTATCCCAGAACTTAAAATAAAATAATATTAAATTAATACTAAAAAAATCTGGTTAGGCCGGGCGCGGTGGCTCACGCCTGTAATCCCTGCACTTTGGGAGGCCGAGGCGGGCGAATCACCAGGTCAGGATATCGAGACCATCCTGGCTAACACGGTGAAACCCCGTCTCTACTAAAAATATAAAAAATTAGCCCGGCATGATGGCGGGTGCCTGTAGTCCTAGCTACTCGGGTGGCTGAGGCAGGAGAATGGCGTGAACCTGGGAGGCAGAGCTTGCAGTGAGCCGAGATCGCGCCACTGCACTCCAGCCTGCACTCCAGCTCCTAGTCCAGCGCAGAGCGAGACTCCGTCTCAAAAAAAAAAAAAAAAAAAAAAAACCTGGTTAAAGTGAACGCCAAAGCAGCAGGGTTGATTGAATTAGGGGTGTGGCTGCCTGCAGTGCCTTGGAGGTGGACAGGAAAGGAATCCTTGAGCCTGCCTTTGCTGGCTTATGTAGTCCTGATTTCTGGGACTTCCTCTTGCTTTCTCGCTGAACCTGTAGGCACTGGCATAGTTCTGGTTTCCTGGGTTCCCAAATTGGGGTCAGAGTGGGAAGAATAAGCAAAGCATCAATAGAAATGACCAGAAAATATCTTCCATCACTGCATTGCCATATCTGGTGGTGGCTGAGCAGTTTGCAGAGGCTGCTGCAGACTGCCACAGTGTGCTTTCAGGGGTGATGGAGGTTAGGAACCAAGACCTTAGAGCTGGATCAGCCTACTGTGGATCCTGGCTCTGACACTTAATTGCTGGGTGAACTTGAGCAAGTGACTTGAATTCTCCGAGATGTAGTTTTCTTATAAGAAATGAGGATACTAAACCCCACTTTGTAGGAGTTCTATATGTTCAATGAAATAATATTTGTTAAGTATTCAATATAGCATGGCTCATTGTAAAGGCTCAATTAAGGGTAGCTTTTGGGGGTAGTTATGTACATGTGCTAAGATAGAAACTTTTGCTGTTGTAGCTATTCCCACCTCAGTATAACCAATGCTCAGTGAATAACAGGTGAAACATCGACTCTGTGTGGCTCTTGACTGCAGGTTTAAAATCCCAGACTCGTTATCCTCTCCTATTGAACATGCTTGCTGTCACCAGTTGTTACTTTGCAAAGTGCTCTAAAGTAACCTAAGACAAATAAAGAAAATTAAATAAATCACAATTATACTTCCAAACCAGTTTTATTTGCTCTAGATCAGGGTCAGCAAACTTTTTCTGGAAAGAGCCAGATAGTAAATATTTTAGGCTTTGTAGGCTATAAGGTCTCTGTCTAACTACTAAACCCTGCCATTGTTATGTGAAAGCAGCCAGAGGCAATTCTTTAAAAATGAGATTGACTGTGTTCCAATAAATCTTTATTTATAAAAGCAAATGGTGGGCTAGATTTGTCCTGTGGGCTCTGATTTGCCAGCCCTTTACTAGAATATGGTGATTATGTTCAATCTTGGGACATTTTGCTTTGCTTTTTGTTTGTTTCTTTAACAAGAAAAAGATACAAGAGAAAGTGATGGCACGGAAAGTGATACCTGGACCTCTGGAGTACAGTGTCCTAGTCTCAGTGCTGACACTAGCATACTGAGTCACATGAGAATTACATGGGACTTCTCTGAAGTATTTCAAAATGAAAGATATTCATTTTAAAAATCATACATTGGAGCTGGGTCTCTCAAAACATATTTTTTACAGTTTTATGACCTGTACTGTGCCTTAGATGTCATATCTGACTGCTTAACCATTCTCACACACACCACTTGTCAAGACAAGATCATCAGCCAGTGCTTATGAGCCATCGATGTTTAGGCACTGCCCCATAATTTAACTCTGCTCAGGTCAATATGTGCGGTGAATGTTCAACAGCAGGATGCTGAAGCAGTGTCTAGAGGTTGTATTAAGTGGGATAGAAATAAGTGGGCTAAACAGAAAAAAATGCTTTAAAAACACTGAAGTGCCATCCTAAATTAGTCAGCCAGCTGTGGATTGCTTAGGAACAGCAGGATCAGCCAGACAAGACTGGCTTTCAGCCTGCAGGTCAAGGGATAATGTGTTTGACCTCCTGTGCACCCATGAGTAAATGTTGCTGGCTGTAACACTGCCTCATCCACATAGCCAGGGTTTGTCTCCATGGAGCCAGGAGGCCATTCGACTAGGCCTTCCTCACAGTCAACATGGCTCAAATTTAGACTTTCAGCATTATCCCCAAATAAGGTCATACATACTAGCACAGAGATACATGACAGGATGGAAAAAAATATGTTGTAAAATATGGAACATATGTCTCATTACCATGCCACAGTGCTTCTAGGACACAACAAATTAATATTTTTCGTTAACTTAACAAAATATATAGCGTAGAGTAAATAATATGCCTTTTGTCTTTTGTGTTTTACAAGTATTAATTTGCTAAATGTAAACAACTCAAATAAAACATGTTTTTTTGATAACCACGTTTAGGCATATCTTTATTTTTTAATGCCCTAGAGATCTTTGAAAGTGCAGGTGGAACAGAGTTCTTGCCCCATGGCTCCACTACGGTTACAGTCACAGTGAACGTGAGACCAGACACCAGGGATCTGATGGTAATGCATTTATTAATTTATTTGATACCCATAATTTCTGCGAATATCTAAGCTCTTAGATTTGTGCTAATTTAAAGTGCTATTTTAAAGACTCAAAGATGACTATTCACTTAAGCCCTTTTGGTGATTTCCCATTGCTCTTAGGGCAATATCCAATGTCTAGAAACTGCCCTGTCTCTTCAGGCTCATTTCATACCAGCCTCCTTCCTTTTTCTTTTATTCCAACCATGTTGTTTATCTTTTGGTTCATTCCTTGCCATGCTCTCTCTCTCTCCCTTGATCTCTGCACATGATATTCTTTCCTGGAACCATCTTCCTACCTCATTCCCTAAATGGCTGGTATATTTCCTTAGGTCTCAGCTTAAAGGATGTTAGAATCCCCTAAACATTTCCAACTCCCACACCAGCTCACACTTTCTGTTTTAAGCTGTGACAACCTCTATCATAAGCACCATCAGAGATGACTGGAATTGCTTATGTAATTGTATGTTTCCCCTGTAAGACTGCACATTTTATGAGGTTAGAGATTATGTCTATCTTGTTCAAAGCTATACTATCATCCTGCACATTGTTCAATAAATATCTGTTGCATGAAAAACCTTTACCAATGACCAGAGGTTTTTATATTTTCTCTAGAGAAGAGAGTGCTGTAGCTTCTATTTGTTTGCATTGAAGGAATTCAGGACATGCCACCCAAAAATATACTACCGTGGCATATTGACCGTTTTGAGCTGAAGGCACTTGAGAAAGAGCAGATACAGGACGGGCTTTCTGAACTCCTCTTTTCCATCTAAAAAACAGGCTATAAAATTTACCATGAGAAAGGTGCCCTTCCTGTACAAGGAAGAGAACATCCTTATCAGCAGAGACTGGAAATCAATGCTGAAGTGGATCTGTACAAACAACCTTACTAAAATAATCCTTATCTTCCATTAGTTTCCCCCAATATGTCTCTTAATCACTACCCCATAGCTTACTGTTCCTAGCCCAAACACCCGTGTCTTGTCATTTATTCACAAATCTTTCATTTCTTTGTTTAAATGGCATATAAGCTTTCTGCTCTGGTCACTTCTTTGAGGCTTCACTTTCTTGTGGGGACTCCAGGTACATGTAAAATTCTAAGACTGGTACATGTTTCTCTTGCTAATCTGCCTTATGTCAGTTTAATTCATAGGTGCAGTCAGAGGCCCCCCAAAATAGAAATTTTTTCCTCTCCTACAGCATGAGCTTAGTGGTAATCTTTGAATAGGAAGGGAACTGTGTTGCTTGCACTTTTATGCATGTGGACATGTAAAAGCTGGCTAAGAGAAGTAATTAGTAAATTGGGCCTGTGTGGACAAGCCAATTCTCATTCTAATGCTGTGAATACTTAATAGTCATAAAAGGGTACTGTGGTACATAAAACGGATATTCATACTACAGTGAAATGCACAATTCAGTGTTGAAGATTAGAGCTTGTAAAGGAATACAATTTTTCATTTGGTCTGTCTATTACAGGTTTTGGACATGCTAAATGTCTTGATTGAGAACACTGCTTAAGTGAGAGATTACTGACCCCAAGGCCAACAGGGATCAGGCATTAATGTAAAGAAAAGGGCTGGGTGGGGACTGGGGCAAAATGGGGTTCAGCCATAGGTAATTGTTTCCATGTGGAAGTGTGAGCTTGGACAGGTGTTTTGATTTTTGAAGAGAAGCAGAAAATCCATAGCATTGATGTGAAATAATGATTTTTTTTTAAATGTTGGTAAATAATTTCAATTTTTTTATTTTTTTGAGATGGAGTCTTGCTCTGTCACCAGGCTGGAGTGCAGTGGTGCAATCTCGGCTCACTGCAACCTCCGCCTCCCAGGTTCAAGCGATTCCCCTGTCTCAGCCTCCGAGTAGCTGGGACTACAGGCCTGTGCCACCCCGCCCGGCTAATTTTTTTTTTTTTTAAATTTTAGTAGAGACAGGGTTTCACCATGTTGGCCAGGATGGTCTTGATCTCCTGATCCAGTGATCTGCCCTCCTTGGCCTCCCAAAGTGCTGGGATTACAGGCGTGAGCCACCGCACCCGGCAATAATTTCAAAAATTTTAAATACTTTTCTTAGTAGACAAAACATGTCTGCTGGGCCACCAGCTTGCCAGCTGTGAATTTAAAACTTAATCATTGGGCTGCAATCAGAATTACTGAGACAAACAATAAAGTTGCTGATGCATGAATAAATGATGCATGGATATTTAACTAAATGAACAACTGATGCATAAATAGTAAATCAAAGAATTTTAGAATGAGAAGGGACATTAGAATCACCTTGGAACACCTTTCTCTATGATACAGATGAAAAATCTCAGGTCCACAGAAATTAAATTCTCGGGCTTAAACTCAGATGCACAAATTAAATAACATGGACTTGAATCCAAGTGTTTTGATGCTTGGCTTTTCCCACATCTCCAAGCAACTGTGGGGTGTGTGTACGTGTGTGTGTGTGCGTGTGTGTGTGCATATTCTGCTATAATAAAAGTGTAAATGGAATGACACATGGTGGTCAATGCTAGTACAATTCAAATTTTACTGTGAGTGCGAATCAATTGGGGATCTTGTAAAAAATGAAAGTTTTGATTCAGTAGGCCTGGAATGGGGTCCAGGTCTTTTCAGTTCTTAAAATGTCCCAGGTAATGCTGATCCCAGTACCAAATTTTGTTAGTAAGGACCTACCTTATTGACAATTGTCCTGGATGCCTGGGCTGGACTAAACGTCCAAGAGCAGAATATGTTCTTTGCTCTTTTCTGTGTCAGTCAACACTCTAATATTGTATTTCTCTCATTCTGAATCCTTGATAAGTAAAATATATTAAATTAAATGCTAAATTCACTCAACAGGAAAAGTAGATGAGCAAATGACTGGAAACAAGGGGTAGTAAGCTATATGAATCAAAAATCTCCGTGATGCAAAGCATATGAGTCCTCTCATGTCTTGTTTTATAGATAAGTATTAGTTCTGGTTAGTTCTTGGGGACCTCTCAAATCATTTTGTAACTAATAGTAACAAAAAAATGACATTCTTGACAATAAAGGAGAAAAAGGTATTTCAGAATGTAACAGCAAACATTCCACAAGATGGCAGTAAACTCTTATGCTTTACATTATCCTTAACTTTAACCTTTTACAGAATATATATTTCATCAGTGGAAATTTTTCAGACTGAGAATTACACATCGTTTTTTGAAAAGACAAAACAATACTTAATAAAAGTTATATTTTTCACAGTCCCCAAACTAATGACTATATATCTATACTTTCTTCTTCATATGAGTATGACACAGTAATGCCATTCTTTTAACTTGTACTTAGTTTCAGGTTCTCATTTAAGACTGAGTGGAATATACTTTGGTGAAATATTGTAAATGTTATGAAAAAATAGGTAGATGATTAAGAGATTTTAAAAATAAAAATAAATAAATAAATGACCAAAAGTAAGAGCTGGAAAATGTGTTAAAAACCTTGAATATAATAATAATCTATTTTTCCATAAATTTCACAATATTTCAACAAAAATGTGTTTTTTATCAACCTAAAAATACTGGTAATTACGGTTTAATACCCATTGCATTATAAGACTGTAAACATTAAAGAAATCACACTCTTAAGACTTGTCTGTAAGCTCTGTATTCTCTCTAAACCAGTCTCAGGAGATTACAGAAGCATGAATTAAGAAAAAGAAAATACAACAATTAAGGGTTTTCTAACAAGCTGTTCTCGTGTGAATAAGAAGAAATGGGTAATTTACTGACCTAAAGATGGTGATATACATATGTACAGATACCCTCCCTTATACTGCAGTGATAATAGCAAAATTGGGTAGTATCCTCTTTCATCATCAAACCTGTGTGTGACCTAAAACCACTCATTTAATGACTTTGGGATTCAGTTCCTTCTAGTATAAAATAAAGTATATAGATTAGTTGATGTCATTTCCAGCTCTGTAACATTCCAGGTGTCTCAGGAGAAAACATAGTTAAGTAAGATAAGTGTAAACTTTGAGAAAGACCATGGTGTGTAGAGGTTACTGGGGCCTTTAGGGTGTGGCAACACCGTATCTTTTTTCTTTATGTATTCTAGGTTGCTCATAGAGAGAATCCCGGAACCATATTTGTTTTAATGTAACCCAGAAAGAGACTGGCAAGGTAGAGTGCTGCATCAGCACTGAGGGTTGTGTGGCTGTTTTCTGTATTCTTGAAATAACCGTATTATGAATCTCTTTTCTTCACCCATAAGTTTCATTTCATTAGGCCCTTAAAATAGTCAAAGGAAGAGTTGACAACTAGATAAATGATTTGTGTTTAGCAGAGAGTTCTTTTATATATTAGAGGGCACCAGGAACATAAGAGAGCTGTGTCAATTGTGGGGGTGGGATGCCCTCTGGTAGCTTTGCCCCCTTCCTGGACAGTAGTAGCTCGCTTCCTCCTGCCTCCCTGACTCTCCCACTCTTTTCCTTCCACCTTTTCTCTCTTCTCTACTCTCTTTTCTCCTTTCTTCCTCACCCTTCTGGTCTCCAGGCCCGTGTTTCCCAGGCCCATCCCATTCCATCCACAACTCCTCGGGCACTTGTCCTCCTGCAGATGTGGTCACACAGAGCGTCTGGTGGTGCATGACCCCTGCTTGCCATTGAGACCATTGGGCCAGGGTGGTGCTTTGCTTCAGGCATGTCATTCCATTCCTAGCTCAGCTGAGGATGGGGATGTAGTACAGTAACCCCTCCCAATCCATAGGGGACATGTTCCAAGACCGCCAGTGGATGCCTGAAACCACAGATAGCACCCAATCCTGTGTATAGGGTGTTTTTTTCTATATGTACGTACTTATGATAAAGTTTAATTTATGGTAGGCACAGTAAGAAGTTAATAACAATAATCAATAATCAATTAGAACAATATAGTATAATAAAAGTTGTGTGAATATGGTCTCTTTTTCCTCTCTCTTTCCCGAAATATCTTATCTTGTTGTACTTACCTATTTTTGGACTGCAGTTTATCTTGGGTAACTGAAACTGTGGAAAGCAAGACTGAGGATGAGGGAAGACTACTGCATTGCTTTGTCTCTAGTGGAGTAGAGAGTTCTCTTTTGCTTCCAAATGAGTTTTTAAATAAATTAGCTAAAAGCACCATTGTGTTAGATGGAGCCACATAATATCATTAAGCTCATAAGCATGTGTCACTGGTAAGTAACGTAAATGCTGAATGGTTGAGTTTCAATTGAGTGCCTGCTGACCCAGCTCCAACGCTAAAATTTTCTTCACATACCTTTCACACATACACTACATTTATGACTCTTGATCTCAGAAACACTTAAGGACATTCTACAGGAAAAACAAAGTCAGCTTTATTTCAGGTTCTGGATTTTTAGACTGTCAGGCACTTCCACACGTGTGCTCCATGATCTATGATATGTTCCACACCTAGCACTCATTTAGAATTGGCTTAAAGATTATATCTAAAAAAGGTATCAAAACCAAAATAAAATAGGTAATAGATGTTTTGCTTTCTCCTACTCCACAATTTAAGACTCAACCAATTGTATGCAAACCTTGTCCCTCTCCCCCATGATATTATCTTCAACTTCTGTCCAGCAGTAAAATTCCTATTCCAATTTAAAGAGTTGAACTAGTCCCCGGAAAAATGCAAAATGGGAAAAGATTGTCTTTAGAATTCCTCTACCTTTCTCTCAGAGTTCCCATCAAGTATTGCTGCTTAGCTTCCTGGTGTCCCGGCTGCCGCTCTGTCCTGGTTTCCCTAGGAGCCTACCAAGAACTCAAACAGGACATTGAACTCAGAGAATTATTTTTCATAGCCTGATAGTGATGTTTCTCTCTTCTGGACGCTTGTCGAGTTTAAGCAGTGGGTTCCAGGAGCTGAGCCTTAAAGCATGAGATAGGTGGAGGCATGCTCACTTTGGTCAAGTAGACAGTTCTGTCATCACCACACTTCGGGGTTGAGTCTTCTCAGTTCAGTTACTTTTAGGATAATTTCACAGCAATGGACTAGAATCATTTTTTGACAGTATGATTTAATAGCCAAAATGACCAAGGTACTTGGATATCAAAACTTTGGCCTTATTAGGTTGGTAATTTTAGAGATCCTATCAGATGAACCCTTCAGCAATTCTATCGATTGCCTACTACCCAAACAAGCTCCTTTATGGCTAATTGTTTAAGGGATAGCTACAAAGATGCATTTCCTGTCTTTCAGTAGCAAACAGTGTCTGGAAGTCACTGACCTTTACCAGTGGGACAAACAGGTTGTATCCCCAGAAGACAGTGATGTTCAAAGTAAGATTGCAAGAGAAAAACAGTATTGATTGGATTTAAGGAAGAATGGTTATATTGTATTTATATTTAGACAAACTCATAAGATGTAGTCACAAAGAAACAGTGGTAAACATAAGGAATCAATTCGACTCCTGTTGGTTTCATTATTAATTACAAAATGATATCCTCTGTTATGAAATCTTTCATTTATTCATTTGTTCAAGGATAACTTCATTCTTTGAGCAAGTGTTTATTGAGAGCTTAATATTTATGAGGCACAATACCTGGATTAAACTATGCTTGATTCAAAGCACATGAAGTATTTAACAGATGAAAAAAATACAGAAAATTTAATTTCTTTGGTATAACAAATGCAAAAGGTCTTACGTGATACATAGTGATTTTAGTCTATTTTATAGCTTCATGATCCAGAGGTTAAATTATTTGCCCAAAGACACCTAAATTTTGTAACTAAAACCTGCATATCTCTATTACCTTTCTAGTGCACTTTTCCTATTGCACACTGGCATTACATTCATTGATTCTTAAAACAACCCTTCATCCAGGCCTTAAACCTTGGCTTTAGGCTCCAACTCTGGCTCTTTTTATGAGGCCACCCTGAGCTCCCAACCTGGGCTCTTAACTCCTTTCCCAAGAAGCAGGCAGTTTCTGCATTCCCCAGCCTGCAACTATGGCAAACACACAAACACATGAATAATGAAACAAGCAAACAGACAAACAAACAAAGCACGGCCTTTTCCTTTCCTGAGATACTCAGGAGAATTTTAAAATATAGACCCAATTTTGGAGTTAAAAGGTTTGTGCTCAAAATTCAGTTCTGCACCAGGTGACCTTGGCTAGGTCCTGCCAACTCTGTCACTGAAGCCAGCAGCTTACCTGATTGATTGACTTTTCATTGATTTCATCGACCATCTTCATGTTAGGAAGCCACAGACTCATGGATACCCAGGAAATAAACATGACTTTTTTATAGCTCAAAAGCTTTCTAAGGGAATTTGAAGAGGGTTTTTTTTGTGTGTGTGTGTGCCAATTATTATGTTTTACTAAGCTCCACCATCACTTTGGCATTAATACTCAATGCAAACAAGAACCTTTACTACTTGGCTGACCCCAAGGAAATGGCTAATTGTGATTCTTAAATCTATAGACCTCATGAGACAGCAACTATACCTTTATGCATATGCTTGTTATTGATCATTGCAGAAAGTATTTAACTCTCTGGAATAGTCTCAGAATTACTGTAGTTGGTGTTGCTCAACAAATTTGTCTTTTGATGTAAAATGTCGTTGTCAAAATTCAAAGTTATAATAAGATTCTGCACAAAGCACTCTGAATTACATTTCTCAGAATAACTTGAGAAAGTATTGTTCAGTAGCAATGGAAAGCACTAATTGTAATATTTCAGAGAAAACCTTTCATTTTTTCAAAACTTGTAAGTCTATTAATCCTAAAATTATGATTCACTCCAAGGATATTTTAGCACAAGTTCAGAAATATAATATAATGTTCTATAATATAATTAGTAATCCAATAAAATATTTTGCTCTAAATTACTTAATAAATGTACTATGTGAGTAATAATATTCTTAAAATGAATTCCAGGAAAATTCTTCAGGTTCTTCTTTCAAAATAATTGCATATAATTCTAAAAAATTTATTGGAGTTCCAAAGACTGCAGTCTTTATTTTATTGAATTAGACAGCACGCAGGCTAACGGTAGTCCATAATGAAACTGCTAGGTGTCAAGGTAAAAAGTGATAAAGGATGAAATTTAAAGCTTCCAGAAATTCAGCTGAGAGAAAATTCACAGATTGTGCCTTTTAGCCACTGTTTTACCACTACTAATAGAGAAGCAGCAAAGTCTGATTTTTTTTTTGTTTGTTTCCCATCACTACCAAGCTGCCAGTTTAATTCCTCATTAAATAGATAAACATGTTTCTAAGCTTAAATGGCAAAGGATCATCAGCATCCAATACTCTCAACTCAATACCAGGAATCTATTAATGTTTCTAAGGTTCTTTTATTTTTATGGTGATTTATTTTGTCTCTTCATCCTCTGAGCTCAATGTGGGAACTATATAAGCTTTTCTATCTGAAAATCCTCAAAGAAGGATGAAAAAAAATCTGTGTCATGGTGAGAGGCAGTGGATATCTTTCTACATGACAGAGAATGTAGGTGCATTCATTTTATTTGACTTCATAGCTCTAGAGAATTATCTGCTTTGTTTCATGAGGCATCACTACTTATGTAAAAAAGGGATGCAATTTGAGGAATTTAGCATAAATACTGGTCAGTCTTTTGCCGGTGACAGTTTAGTGCCCATCTTTTAGACATTCCTTTTAATGCTGTCAATATTTACAATGGAACATCACAAGCATAATTTCACCACTGAAAATCAATTTCATGTAAATGCCATTCTCTTGTAGGGCTGGTGATGAAAGACCCCTCTCCAAAGTCTCCCTCCTTCCCTATTATGCTGTTTTGCTTTGCAGTTTATTATCTGTGCCTTCAGCCACACAGACACTTGGGAGAGGGAGGAGAAGAATGATCTGGTATGCCAATTAGTCTCAGAAAACCCTTTGTTTAAGACTGCTTATAAGTTTTGGAAATTACCATATTTAAGAGATTCCTGACGTGGGCTGAGCTTTTCATTTCTGATCTTGTATGGTCACACAAAATTTAATGTCATTCAAGCTCATGTGACCTTACTATTTCTTTTCAAATTACTTCATTTTATTCAACATCATACATGTTCTATTCTTAGCAGGCCCCTCTCCTTACTCTGAGACATGTAATGTTGACTTCACTTTCTCTTTCTTTCCTTCCTTCCTTCCTTCCTACCTCCCTTCATTCCTTCCTTCCTCCCTTCTTCTTTTGTTTCTTGCTCATAAATTTCACTTCCTTGACAAGCAGATTTCCTAAACATTACTTGCTATTCAACGACCAGCTCTGGCTTATTTTTCCTTGTGAAACTGTCTTGGATTACTCCTGAAGAATAATGAGCCCTAACACAATGTTAGCTCACAGTTGGCCTTTGATAAATAAGAGAAGATAAGGCTCTTACTATCTGGAAGGTAGGATCTGGTTATGCACTAATGAGCTTATGCAAAAAGTGCTGGCTATGACTATCAACTCGCAATTTCCGATATGGAAAAAGTACAAATATCTTTATCTCTTGTAATTAGTGAATTTCTCTTTTTACCACCTCCATCTCACTGGAATGATCAACAGGCATTCCAGTGAGGATTTATGCTGTCTCCTTTCCCACAGTATTGTCCAAATTCCAAGGGACTTGATGCCAAAGCCATAGGAAGAATTTTGGTGGATGTTGGGTCATTACTCAGTGCTCTTGTCGAACCTTGAGTCTACTAAGATATTCACTGTTCCCCCAAGACACTTGCTTATTCATCCACTTTAGGTGCTTTTCAATACGGCCTCCACAGGTTCATTGCTCTCTCTGTGGTCTTTAGGTCATCCTTGGATATATGGCCACCATTCTGTGTTCCTGAACCATTAAGTATAGGAAATCCAAGTGAAGTTGTTTAAGACGATGCTTGCCTATGTGCAGCATGTGGCTCTTCCTCTCTCAGTGTCTTTATCTGAGAAGGAGTCCTACCGCCTCCCTGTGTCTTCTTCTGGGAAGCGAGTCACAGGTTTCCTGCTCTCTGATCCCGCAGGCTTTCTTACTATTTTGCTGTTTTTTTTTTTTTTTTTTTTAATGTATGGGACAGGATTCTTTTCCCATCCTGGGGATTCTATTCCAATCTGTATGGATGAGGATTAAGAGCAGTGAAGGCTGGTCTTACTTTTGATGTTTTCTTGGATTCTCTTGCCTATGCATACATCTTTTATACTCTCCCAAGTACTAATTTTTTAAAAACACAAAGACTAGAAATAAATTTATTTTTCCCCTACTTCATGCTGTTACATTTTGTAAATAAGGTGAAAATCATAGGTCTTTAAAGTTACCTAAATACTAAGTATGGAGGGCAAGTTTGAGAGAAGGGAGAAATGGTGTGATAATGCATAAAATACTCACAAATACATTAAAAACCCTATTATTTAGTATGCTGAAAATATTATAATACATTATTTTTCACATCTTATACTACTGTAAGTTCCTTGAGGAAGGGGAGCAGTTTTAGTATTGTAGAATCTCCTGTAATGTCCAGAAACATGATGCACATATGGGAGGTGCATTAGTTCGTTCTCACACTGCTATCAAGAACTACCTGAAGCTGAATAATGTATAAAGAAAAGAGGTTTAATTGACTCCCAGTGCCACAGGCCGTACAGGAAGCTTGGCTGGGGCAGCCTCAGGAAACTTACAATCATAGCAGAAGTGCAAAGGGGAAGCAAGTACGTCTTTACATGGTGGGAGGTGAGAGAGAGCAAACAGGGAAGTGCTACACACTTTCAAACGACCAGATCTCATGGGATCTCACTCACTATCACGAGAACAGCAAAGGGGAAATCTGCCGCCCATGATCCAATCACCTGCTGTGAAGTCCCTCCTCTGACATTGAGGATTACAATACTACATGAAATTTGGGTGAGGACACAGAACCAAACCATATCAGTAGGGATTTGTTAAATTTTTGCTAAATGATGGATTGATGGTGAGACATTTGTGGTTTAATAAATGTAGTTGTTAAATTACCAGAAGAATTTGCATTTTGTAATCGGACTTGCTTATCTTTCACGATGTTTCTTAACAGAACACAAAGTTATGCAGAACTAAATATCACACCGAGTGTGCTGAACTTGTTTGCTGTTCTGGGAAATTTATAAGCTTGTGAAATATGTATTCTGCTTGCCCTGTGCAGTGAAATTGAGCTTAAGAAACTTTACATGCAAGACCTCTACAATCAAGAAAACTGAAGGAAGGCAGGGCAAAGATGGCCAATTAGAAACAGCGGCAATTGGAGGCTCCCATCAAAAAGAACCATAATTAGCCTGTGAATTCTTCACTAGCAACCAAGGTATCCAGGTTCTCTCATCAGAACTGACTAGGCAGCTGGCGTGACCCACGGAGAGGAAAGAAGAGCAGTGTGGTGCAGCCTTCCACCTGAGAGCCACATGGTGCAGGGAAGCCCCCACCCCCAGCCAATGGAGGTGGTGAGTGAGCATGCTACTCAGCCGGGGAAACCATGCTTCTTCCATGGAACTGTGCAACCAACGGATCAGAAGATCCTGCTTGTGAGCCCATGCCACCAGGGCTTAGAGTCCCAACCCTGGAGCCGTGCAGAGTCTCAACAGCCTCTCAGCTGGAATCTGCTTAAGCATATGGAGCTCCCAGCCGGGAGGGGTGACCAACACCAGCTGCAGCTGTGGCTGGCTGCTGTCTAAGCCATTTGAGCTCCTTGAGAAAGGGACAGCAGCCAGCACTGGGGCTCACAACTACCCAACACGCTAAGCTCCCTGGGCGGGGGAAGGGCGGCATCCATCTCTATAGCTCTAGGCCGTGCTTTTCCCCTTCTGGAGCCAGAAAGGCTGGATGGCTTGGTCCTAAGACATGTCCTCCACAGCCCAACACACCAGCTGTGGCAGACTGTGGCCAGAGTGCCTCTTCAGGCCTGACCCTGACCCATCCTTCCTCAATGGGCAGGGCTTCCCCTGCAGGAACTCCAATAAATCCAGCCAGAGGCTCAGGGACAGAACAGGGACCTCCCTGGGCCTGAGCTACCTCGGGGGAGGGGTGGATGCAGTCTCTGCAGACCAGCAGACTTAGCCTTTCCTCCTGGTAGTTCTGAGGAATCCTGGCAGCCCAGATGAGTGGGTTTCTCCCCAGCGAAGCACAACCCCTCCACCATGGGACAACGGGTCCTGTTCCCCGTGCCACCCAACTGAGTGAGACCCTCCAACAGGGGTTGTCAGACAACCTATACAGGAGTATTCCTGCTGTTATCAGATTGGTGCCCCTCGAGATCTGAGATCCTAGAAGAAGCAGCAGGCACCCATCTTTGCTTTCCTCCAAGCTCCTTGAGCGATATCTCCAAATTAGAAAGCTAGAAAGATCTCAAATAAACACCTTAACATCACAATTAAAGAGCTAGAGAGGCAAGAACAAACTAATCCAAAGCTAGCAGAAGACAAGAAATAACTAGGATCAAAGAAGAACTGAAAGAGACAGAGACACGAAAAAGCCTCCAAAAAAAAAAAAATTAATGGATCCAGAAGGTGATTTTTTTGAAAAAATTAACAAAATAGATAGCCTGCTGGCTAGACTAATAAAGAAGAAAAGTGAGAAGAATCAAATAGACAAAATATAAACTGATAAAGGGAATATCACCACTGACCCCACAGAAATACAAACTACCATTAGAGAATACTATAAACACCTCTATGCAAATAAGCTAGAAAATCTAGAAGAAGTGGATAAATACCTGAACACATACACCCTCCCAAGACTAAACCAGGAAGAAGTCAAATCCTTGAATAGACCAATAACACGTTCTGAAATTGAGTCGGTAATTAATAACCTACCAACAAAAAAAGCCCAACACCAGAGGGACTAACAGTTGAATTATACCAGAGGTACAAAGAGGAGCTGGTACCATTCCTTCTGAAACCATTTCAAATGATTGAAAATGACAGACTCCTCCCTAGCTCATTTTATGAAACCAGCATCATCCTGATACCCAAACCAGGAAGAGACACAATAAAAAAAGAAAACTTGAGGCCAATATCCCTGATGAACATCAAAAATAAAAAAATACTGGCAAACTGAATCCAGCAGCACATCAAAAAACGTATCCATCATGATCAAATTGCCTTCATCCCTGGGATGCATAGCTCATTCAAAATACACAAATCAATAAACATAATCCATCACATAAACAGAACCAAAGACAAAAACCACATGATTATCTCAATAGATGGAGAAAAGGCCTTTGATAAAATTCAACATCCTTCATGTTAAAAACTCTCAATAAACTAGGTATTGATGGAACATATCTCAAAATAATAAGAGCTATATATGACAAACCCACAGCCAATATCATATTGAATGGGCAAAAACTGGAAGCATTCCCTTCAAAAACTGGTAGAAGACAAGGATGCCTTCTCTCATCACTCCTATTTAACATAGTATTGGATGTTCTGGCTAGGGCAATCAGGCAAGAGAAAGAAATATAGGGTATTCAAATAGGAAGAAAGGAAGTCAAATTGTCTGTTTGTAGATGACATAATTTTATATTTAGAAAACCCCATCGTCTCAGCCCCAAAACCACCTGAACTGGTAAGCAACTTCAGCGAAGTCTCAGGATATAAAATCAATCTGCAAAATCACAAGCATTCCTTTAGCTCACCAATAAACAACCAGAGAGCCAAACCATGAATGAACTCCCATTCACAATTACGACAAACAGAATAAAATACCTAGGAATACAGCTAACAAGTGATGTGAAGGACCTTTTCAAGGAGAACTACAAACCACTGCTCAAGGAAATAGGACACAAACAAATGGAAAAACATTCCATCTTCATGTATAGTAAGAATCAATATCATGAAAATGGCCATACTGCCCAAAGTAGTTTATGGATTCAATGCAATTCCCATCAAATTAGCATTGACATTTTCCACAGAATTAGAAAAAACTAATTCAAATTTTATGTAGACTCAAAGAAGACCCCGCATAGCCAAGACAATCCTAAGCAAAAAGAACAAAGCTGTAGGCATTATGCTACCTGACTTCAAACTATACTACAAGGCTCCAATTAAAAAAACAGCATGATACTGGTACCAAAACAGACATAAAGACCAATGGAACAGAACAGAGACCTTAGAAATAACACCAAAAATCTACAGTCATCTGATCTTCGACAAACCTGACCAAAACAAGCAATGGTGAAAGGTGAAATGGTGAAATAAACGGTGCTGGGTAAACTGGCTAGCCATATGCAGAAAACTGAAACTGGACCCCTTTCTTACACCTTATACAAAAACCAACTCAAGATGAATTAAAGACTTACATGTAAAACTCAAAACCATAAAACCCTAGAAAAAATCCTAGGCAATACCATTCAGGATATAGGCATGGGCAAAGACTTCATGATGAAAATACCAAAAGCAATTGCAAAAAAGCCAAAATTGACAAATGGGATCTAATTAAACTAAAGAGCTTCTACGCAGCAAAAGAAACTATCATCGGAGTGAACAGGCAACCTACAGAATGGGAGATAATTTTTGCAATCTACCCATCTGACGAAGGTCTAATATCCAGAATTTACAAGGAACTTAAACAAATTTATAAGAAAAAAAAAAAGCCCCTTCAAAAAGTAGGCAAAATATATGAATAGACACTTCTCAAAAGAAGACATTTACATGGCCAGCAAACACATGAAAAAAAAACTGAACATTACTGATCATTAGAGCAATGCAAATCAAAAACGGAGGAATATTAATGGAAATGAAAGGTAAAAATTTGAGTAGCCTCTAGCTGTGATAAAGCAATAAAATATACTTAGGACTTACATGCAAATTTTGTATACATGAATTCTCAACACTTTGAATTACTAACAGACAATTTTTCATATGTTTGAGAAACTCTTCCTTAATATATGAAAACAAATTTGCTGCAGATAATCATTATGGAGATTCCACTCCCCAAACTGTGAAATCAGATGTATTCACACCACAGATAATTAGGCAAGGTGGAAATAGATATTTTGTCTCTTCAGCAATCTTGAATGTTACTTTTTGGGGCAATCATGATGTAATGATTATGCAGACTTTAATGAGAGGAATGCCTCTGACATTAGCTAAAATCTCCCCTAATGTTGGTGTCTGTTTAATTACCAACAATGAACAGCAAGGTAGCCTCTAGATATTTAATAAAGTTGTTGGATTTTAAAATGCTAACATGCTTTTCATAGGGTTCTTTGATAATGCTGGGTGCTTATTTTAATTATGTCAACCTCACTTCTAAGCAAGGACTAATTTGTACGTTTGATTCCTGTATTGACGACTTAGGTAAACTGTGTTCTATAGCCAGAGGGCACACAATTAAACACTAGCAACCAGCTCACTTAGTCCTGCTATAGGCAATCAGCAGCACACAAAAGAACACAGAAAAAGCAGGCAAATCTACCTTCCCTCTGCTGAAACAATCCTAGATGCAAGTGTAGGGGTGGTGGGTTGTTAGGACCTTTATATAGGAAGGATAATCTGTATTTATATTAAATAATTGTAAGTCACTAGTGCATGCATGCAACAGTTCAGTCCTTAATCCAAGACACACAGTCATTCATACGATTTGTACCAAATCACGAATTTCTAAAAGTAAAAACTAAGATGCTTAATGCTGCAGAGATTATCCTTTATAAGAGATACTCATTTGTGTGCTATTCCCTCATGACATATCTCATTTTATTTTGCATTTTGTACATTTTATTTTTTTGCTCACCATAGCTTCTGAAAGTTTAGCACTCTTTGCGTATATCTTCAATAATAGACCCCAAATTTAAAAGTGTTATAATGCTACCTAACACATATCAAAAATACACATCAAAGGAAAAATATCAAAAGTATTTTCATGAACAGCTATAGATTTAAGAAAATAAAGATGAGTAAATGTATGAATGCTTTACAGACATTATTCCATTTAATTCTCAACCTTGTGCTAGGAGTTCAGAGAAGTTTAGGTAGCACAGTATCTTCATATGTCCTCATGATTTCCAGCAAGAGTTTGTGAAGAAAATATCTGCGAGAATGAAGTTTAGTTATCATATCTGTGACAATACCCACCTATTTGTATCACCTTTTAGATTAAATAAGATGATGCATGCGATGGGTGGAGCTTGTAGTGTATACATAACCATTAACCCTGGAAATGTTAGTGCTTTGTCTTCTTTTTCTTTGTTATCTTATTCTTTGGGATGCTCCTCTTTTATTACTAGTTTTTAAGAATGAATTTCCTGCCTTCACCATCCCTGCCAGGAAGACTTTTCCTACCTCTTTCCCAGCAAATTATTGTCTTTTTCTTTGGTTCCTGTCAAAGGTGATGCATGTCATAGTCCAAGAGGAAGGTTTGCCAGGAATGGCTTGATCCAAGTATTTGTATTGGGCCTTTAAAATATGGTCTTCCTCTTTTACAATTTAACCAATAAGATAATCTAAACCAAGAATAGTTCTCATACTCTGCATTGTCCTATGCTGTGCAGTAATTCTCTTTTCCTCTTTTTATTTTTATTTTTTGGAATAGGGAATAAGCCCACTGATTTTCCCTTCCCTTAGGTCAGTGGTCCTTAAACTGGTTTGAGAAACTCTTTCTGCTCTTTAAAATTATTAAAGACTACAAAGAGCTTTTTTTTTAAAATGCGGGTTATATCTATTGACTGTTACCATATTAGAAATTAAAATAAAAACATTTAAAAATATATTTTATTAAAAAATAATAATCTCATTACATAGCATATATATCATATTTTTATGAAAAATTAACTATTTTCAAAGACAAAAAATTGTGAAAAAATGCCATTTTTTACATATTTCAAATCCATTTAATGGCTGATTTAATAGATAGAAGTCAACATCTCATTCTTATATCTGCCTCTTTTTTTTTAATTATACTTTAAGTTGTAGGGTACATGTGCACAACGTGCACATTTGTTACATAGGTATACATGTGCCATGTTGGTTTGCTGCACCCATCAACTCATCATTTACATTAAGTATTTCTCCTAATGCTATCTCTCCTCCAGCCCCCCACCCCCAGACAAGCCTTAGCGTGTGATGTTCCCCACCCTGTGTCCATGTGTTCTCATTGTTCAATTCCCACCTATGAGTGAGAACATGTGGTGTTTTGTTTTCTGTCCTTGTGAAAGTTTGCTGAGACTGATGGTTTCCAGTTTCATCCATTTCCCTGCAAAGGACATGAACTCATCCTTTTTTATGGCTGCATATGGTGTATATGTACGACATTTTCTTAATCCAGTTTATCATTGATAGATATTTGGGTTGGTTCCAAGTCTTTGTTATTGTAAATAGTGCTGCAATAAATATACGTGTGCATGTATCTTTATAGTTGTATGATTTATAATCCTTTGGGTATATCCAGTAATGGGATGCCTGGGTCTAATGGTATGTCTAGTTCTAGATCCTTGAGGAATTGCCACACTGTCTTCCACAATGGTTGAACTAGTTTATACTCCCACCAACAGTGTAAAAGTGTTCCTATTTCTCCACATCCTCTCCAGCATCTGTTGTTTCCTGACTTTTTAATGATTGCCATTCTAACTGGTGTGAGATGGTATCTCATTGTGGTTTTGATTTGCATTTCTCTGATGGCCAGTGATGATGAGCATTTTTTCATATGTCTGTTGGCTGCATAAATGTCTTCTTTTGAGAAGTGTCTGTTCATATCCTTCACCCACTTTTTGATGGGGTTGTTTATTTTTTTCTTGTAAATTTGTTTAAGTTCTTTGTAGATTCTGAATATTAGCCCTTTGTCAGATGGGTAGATTGCAAAGATTTTCTCCCATTCTCCAGGCTGCCTGTTCACTCTGATGATAGTTTCTTTTGCTGTGCAGAAGCTCTTTATTTTAATTAGATCCCATTTGTCTATTTTGGCTTTTGTTGTCATTTCTTTTGGTGTTTTAGTCATGAAGTCTTTGCCCATGCCTATGTCCTGAATGATATTGCCTAGGTTTTCTTCTGGGGTGTTTATGGTATTAGGTCTTACATTTAAGTCTTTAATCCATCTTGAGTTATTTTTTGTATATGGTGTAAGGAAGGGATCCAGTTTCAGCTTTCTACATATGGCTGGCCAGTTTACCCAGCACCATTTATTAAATAGGGAATCCTTTCCCCATTTCTTGTTTTTGTCAGTTTTGTCAAAGATCAGATGGTTGTAGAAGTGTGGTGTTATTTCTGAGGCCTCTGTTCTGTTCCATTGGTCCATATATCTGTTTTGGTACCAGTACCATGCTGTTTTTGTTACTGTAGCCTTGTAGCATAGTTTGAAGTCAGGTAGCATGATGCCTATAGCTTTGTCCTTTTTGCTTAGGATTGTCTTGGGTATGCAATTCTTTTTTTGGTTCCATATGAACTTTAAAGTAGTTTATTCCAATTCTGGAAAGAAAGTCATTTGGAGCTTGATGGGGATAGCATTGAATCTATAAATTACCTTGGGCAGTATGGTCATTTTCATGATACTAATTCTTCCTATCCATGATCATGGAAAGTTCTTCCATTTGTTTGTGTCCTCTTTTATTTTGTTGAGCAGTGATGTATAGTTCTCCTTGAAGCGGTCCTTCACATCCCCTGTAAGTTGGATTCCAAGGTATTTTATTCTCTTTGTAGTAATTGTGAATGGGAGTTCACTCATGATTTGGCTCTCTGTTTGTCTTTAATTGGTGTATAGGAATGCTTGTGATTTTTGCACACTGATTTTGTATCCTGAGACTTTGCTGAAGTTGCTTATCAGCTTAAGGAAATTTTGGGCTGAGACGATGGGGTTTTCTAAATATACAATTATGTCATCTGGAAACAGAGACAATTTGAATTCCTCTTTTCCTAACTGATCACCTTTTATTTCTTTCTCTTGCCTGATTGCCCTGGACAGAACTTCCAACCCCATGTTGAATAGGAGGGTGAGAGAGGGCATGCTTGTCTTGTGCTGCTTTTCAAAGGGAATGCTTCCAGTTTTTGCCCATTCAGTATGATATTGGCCATGGGTTTCTCATAAATAGCTTTTACTATTTTGACTATTTTACTATTTTGAGATATGTTCCATCAATACCTAGTTTATTCAGAGTTTTAAGCAAGAAGGCTGTCGAATTTTGTTGAAGGCCTTTTCTCCATCTATTGAGATAATAATGTTGTTTTTGTCATTGGTTCTGTTTATGTGATGGATTACATTTATGGATTTGTGTATGATGAACCAGCCTTGCATCCCAGGGATGAAGCCAACTTGATCATCGTGGATAAGCTTTTTGATGTGCTGCTGGATTTGGTTTGCCAGTATTTTATTGATGATTTTTGCATCGATGTTCATCAGGGATATTGACCTAAAATTACCTTTGTGTGTGTGTGTGTGTGTGTGTGTGTCCCTACCATGCTTTGGTATCAGGATGATGCGGGTCTCATAAAATGAGTTAGGGAGGATTCCCTCTTTTTCTATTGATTAAAATAGTTTCAGAAGTAATGGTACCAGCTCTTCTTTGTACCTGTGGCAGAATTTGGCTGTGAATATGTCTGGTCCTGGACTTTTTTTGGTTGGTAGGCTATTAATTATTGCCTCAATTTCAGAGCCTGTTATTGGTCTATTCAGAGATTCAACTTTTTCCTGGTTTAGTCTTGGGAGGGTGTATGTGTCCAGGAATTTATCCATTTCTTCTAGATTTTCTAGTTTATTTGCATAGAGATGGTTATAGTATTCTCTGATGGTAGTTTGAATTTCTGTGGGATAGATGGTGATATCCCCTTTATCATTTTTTATTGTATCTATTTGATTCTTCTCTCTTTTCTTCTTTGTTAGTCTGGCCAGTGGTCTATCTATTTTGTTGATCTTTTCAAAAAACCAGCTCCTGGATTCATTGATTTTTTTGAAGCGTTTTTTGTGTCTCTATCTCCTTCATTTCTGCTCTGATCTTAGTTATTTCTTGCCTTCTGCTAGCTTTTGAATTTGTTTGCTCTTGCTTCTCTAGTTCTTTTAATTGTGATGTTAGGGTGTCAATTTTAGATCTTTCCTGCTTTCTCTTGTGGGCATTTAGTGCTATAAGTTTCCTGCAACACACTGCTTTAAATGTGTCCAAGAGATTCAGGTATGTTGTGCCTTTGTTCTCATTGGTTTCAAAGAACATTTTTATTTCTGCCTTCATTTCGTTATTTAGCCAGTAGTCATTCAGGAGCAGGTTGTTCAGTTTCCATGTAGTTGTGTGGTTTTGAGTGAGTTTCTTAATCCTGAGTTCTAATTTGATTGCACTGTGGTCTGAGAGACAGTTTGTTGTGATTTCTGTTCTTTTACATTTGTTGAAGAGTATTTTACTACCAATTATGTGGTCAATTTTAGAATAAGTGTGATGTGGTGCTGAGAAGAATGTATATGAATGTATATTCAGTTGATTTGGGGTGGAGAGTTCTGTAGATGACTATTAGATCCACTTGGTCCAAAGCTGAGTTCAAGTCCTGGATATCCTTGTTAACCTTCTGTCTCATTGATCTGTGTAATATTGACAGTGGGGTGTTAAAGTCTCCCATTATTGTTTTGTGGGAGTCTAAGTCTCTTTGTAGGTCTCTAAGGACTTGCTTTATGAATCTGGTTGCTCCTGTATTGGGTGCATATATATTTAGGATAGTTAGCTATTCTTCTTGAATTGATCCCTTTACCTTTATGTAGTGGCCTTCTTTGTCTCTTTTGATCTTTGTTGGTTTCAAGTCTGTTTTATCAGAGACTAGGATTGCAACTCTTGCTTTTTTTTTTTTTTTTTTTTTGCTTTCCATTTGCTTGGTAGATCTTCCTCCATCTCTTTATTTTGAGCCTATGTGCATCTTTGCAGGTGAGATGAGTCTCTTGAATACAGCACACCGATGGATCTTGACCCTTTATCCAATTTGCCAGTCTGTGTCTTTTAATTGGGGCATTTAGCCCATTTACATTTAAGGTTAATATTATTACGTGTGAATTTCATCCTGTCATTATGATGTTAGTTGGTTACTATGCCTGTTAATTGATGCAGTCTCTTCATAGCATCAATGGTTTTTACCATTTGGCCTGTTTTTGCATTGGCTGGTACAAGTTGTTCCATTCCATGTTTAGTGCGTCCTTCAGGAGCTCTTGTAAGGCAGGCCTGGTGGTGACAAGGTCTCTCAGCATTTGTTTGTCTGTAACGGATTTTATTTCTCCTTCACTTATGAAGCTTAGTTTGGTTGGATATGAGATTCTGGGTTGAAAATTCCTTCCTTTAAGAATGTTGAATATTGGCCCCCACTCTCTTCTGGCTTGTAGAGTTTCTGCCAGAAACTGTTAGTCTGATGGGCTTCCCTTTATGGGTAACCCGACCTTTCTCTCTGGCTGCCTTAACATTTTTTCCTTCATTTTGACCTTGGTGAATCTGACAATTATGTGTTTTGGGGTTGCTCTTCTCGAGGAGTATCTTTGTGGTGTTCTCTGTATTTCCTGAATTTGAATGTTGGCTTGCCTTGCTAGGTTAGGGAAATTCTCCTGGATAATATCCTGAAGAGTGTTTTCTAACTTGATTCCATTCTCCCAGTCACTTTCTGGTACACCAATCAAACATATATTTGGTCTTTTCACATAGTCCCATATTTCTTGGAGGTTTTGTTCATTTCTTTTCACTCTTTGTTTTCTAATCTTATTTTCTCACTTTATTTCATAAATTTGATCTTCCATCACTGATATCTTTTGTTCCACTCGATCAAATCGACTACTGAAGCTTGTGCATGCATCTTGAAGTTCTTGTGCCATGGTTGTCATCTCCATCAGGTCATTTAAGGTCTCCTCTACACTGTTTATTCTAGTTAGCCATTTGTCTAACCTTTTTTCAAGGTTTTTAGCTTCCTTGCGATGGGTTAGAACATGCTCCTTTAGCTCGGAGAAGTTTGTTATTACTGACTTTCTGAAGCCTACCTCTGTCAACTCGTCAAACTCATTCTCTGTCCAGTTTTGTTCCCTTGCTGTGAGAAGCTGCAATCCTTTGGAGAAGAGGAGCTCTGGTTTTTGGAATTTTCAGCTTTTCTTCTCTGGCTTTTCCCCATTTTTGTGGTTTTATCTACCTTTCATCTTTAATGTTGGTGACCTACAGTTGGGGTTTTGGTGTAGATGACCTTTTTGTTGATGTTGATGTTATTGCTTTCTGTTTGTTAGTTTTCCTTCTAACAGTCAGACCCCTCAGCTTCAGGTCTGTTGGTTTTGCTGGAGGTCCACTCCCGATGCTGTTTGCCTGGGTCTCACCAGCAAAGACTGCAGAACAGCAAATATTGCAGAACAGCAAATATTGCTGACTGATCCTTCCTCTGGAAGCTTTGTCCCAGAGGGGCATCCACCTGTTTGAGGTGTCTGTCGGCCCCTACTGGGAGATGTTTCCCAGTCAGGCTACATGGGGCTCAGGGACTTGCTTGAGGAGGCAGTTTGTCTGTTTCGGGGCTTGAACACCATGCTGAGAGAACCACTGCTCTCTTCAGAGCTGTCAGACAGGGACGTTTAAGTCTGAAGAAGCTGTCTGTTGCCTTTTGTTCTACTGTGCCCTGCCTTCAGAGGTGGAATCTATAGAGGCAGTAGGCCTTGACGGGCTGCAGTGGGCTCCACCCAGTTCCTGCTTCTGGGCCTCTTTGTTTACACTGTGTGCTACTGAAGCCTCAGCAATGGGATGCCCCTCCCCCAGTTAAGGTGCAGTGCCACAGGTCAATCTCAGACTGCTGCGCTAGCAGTGAGCAAGGCTTTGTGGGCATGGGACCCACCGAGCCAGGCATGGGACAGTGTCTCTTGGTCTGCTGGTTGCTAAGACTGTAGAAAAAGCACAGTATTTGGTCAGGAGTGTATCATTTCTCCAGGTATAGTCTGTCATGGCTTCCCTTGGCTAGGAAAGGGAAGTTCCCCGACCCCTTGCACTTCCTGGGTGAGGCAACGCCCCTGCCCTGCTTCAGCTCACCCTCTGTGGGCTGCACCCACTGTCCAACCAGTCCTAATGAGATGAACTAGGTACCTCAGTTGGAAATGCAGAAATCACCGATCTTCTGCATTGATCTCCCTGGGAGCTGCAGACCAGAGCTGCTCCTATTCAGCCATCTTGGAAGGGACCCCTTGCCTCTGCTTTTAATGTGGTGGATTCTGTTACTTAGGTGAAGTATATGAAGAAAATTTGGTCTCATGTAGATGTATATTTGAAGAAAGGAGGAATATTTTCATGCATTTTCAAATAATTGCAGATAATCTTCTTTGATATAACACTGAAATTTTGCAAGTTGCAGTTTCCTGTAGGTTAGTTGAAGTGTGGCATCCGAAATGCTAAAAATGTACTCTTCATCCTCTATTAAATCACAATCCATCCACTAGTCTATCCTGTACTTTGAATGGATCATCCATTGATCATTTTTTCTTAATGTTGACATACTTCATTATACAAAAAACCCCATATTTCTTAACATTACCACTGATATCCTCAGAAAAGTCTTAAGTATTGGGAAGCTGTCAAGCTCAGAGTGCATAAAAAGTTCTTCAAAATTATAATAGTCACTTGAAAGTAAAAGTTTTCTCATTGGAAATACATAGTGTCAGTTGTTTTCCTTGACACAAAAAGCTTACTTCATTTATTTGATTGCCAAATGCACAAATCTGAATAACTGTAGTTGTCTGTCAGTTGTTCTTTCAAGTAGAAATAATTTTACATGAAATAATCAACAAGAACAGCTCACAGCTCTCTCACACCAGTGCTTTTACTTGAGACCGCCATTGTACTTAAAAAGGCAGTATAAACACTTTATGTGTACTTCTCATTTCATCACACGAATAAGTATGAAAAAATATGAATTTTTTCATATAAAAACATATGAAAAACATGAAAAAATATGTATTCAAGGGTCAGGCTTTGAAATTAATTGTTAGTGCTCAATCAAGGGAATTCTTAAGTGAAACTGGCATTTATTCTTATTTATTTCTTTCTGCAACTGTCTGACAGAGAAGAATATCATGCCTACTAGGACAGCTAGTACCACGGACTTGATTCTTGCTCAGGCTGCAGCTGTTTTACCTAGTATGGCTTCTGTATCATCAATACATAATCAACACAATGTCACAGACAAGTAACTTCTTAGTATTATTATGAAAATCATTTTGATCTTATAGCCCCACTGAAGGGGTCTCTGGAACCCTGATGAGTACATGGACCAAACTTGGACCCCATGCTTTCGTCCTCTGGAATAAAAAAGATTCTTTAACTAAAAGTGGTAGCATCTTGTAGCTGGGTGTCTGTGTTCTAATATAAAGACCATATGAGATTATTAGACTATTCAATACTGAGTGCTCTTGGAGAAATAAAATACAACTGTAGTCTCAATAGCTAAGAAAAGTGCTTGGATGGACTGGATCTTCAATAACTTCAAGATTTGGATTGTGTCAAAAGCTATGGGTACATAGCTTTCTTATTAGCTTAAGTCTTCCCACACCATGCCATTCTCTGTTTATTATTCAAGCTAATTGGAAAACACAGTACTAGCAGTAGCTTTAGGTAACATCTTTATGATCTTCTTCTGGGTAGGATTTATACTCCTTGGTGCAGTGGATGTCATGGAAACCACTGTTTAAAGGTGTAGAGGAAATACTGTGCCCCCCACACACTGCTTAATCCTGCAGAAGGGGTTCCCCAGCAGGATCCAGCCCTTTCTCATTCTATCTTTCTCTCAGTATCTCCTCCAGAATCAATCTCATTATTTACTTTTTGCTCATGCCAGAGATTATTTACTTGGAAACTATTCATCTTTGCATTTTACATTTTTTGCAGATATAGTTGAAAATATACCCTTTTAACAGAATTGTTGCCTCATCTCCTACTGAAAATGATGCATAATGATAGGAGCTTGGTTCAGTGAGAAACTGTTCTGATAGGGACAGACAGAGCTCATCTCAGCATGCTGCACTGCCCCTGCAGTTCTCATCAATCTCTGGGATCCAACCTTAGGCTTTGGCTTTCTGATCTGTAGATACAAAAAGCCACATAGGGAATACAGACCTGCAGTAACTTCTGCGTTGCTTAAAAAAAGCTGAATCAGATACCTACCTAGACACTTATTACACCTTTAAAGAGTTAACATGCCAAAAATATTATGCGCAGCTACTTTGCTATGTTCCAGAAAAAAAGGAACTCATTTTCCCACCTCTCTCTAGTCTCTTAGGAAAAACACCAGCCTTGAGCACTGTTTTATTATTGACTTATATGGAGCCAGGTATTCTCCATCACTCCTGGAGTCCAGATGGTTTTGTGGTCCTTGTCCCCATAATATACCCATCAACCCAACCAAACAGCCAACACACAAATCTTCTGGAGCATCTAATGTGTACAAGATAATAAGCTGAGATGAGCTAGACTCTGGTTTAAAGACTGTATTTGAAACTATGCACAATTTCCTATATTTTTTCCTGCTCCAGGAAATCATAATTTTATGAATCAGTCATAATTTAAAAACTGGAGCTTTTTTCCTGAGAAGATAAACTCCAAGAGATGATGTCTATTTAGCTCATGAATATAGAACAGCACAGAAATGGATTATAGTGGCTGCAAAGGAGGAAACAGAACTCATTTTGATAGATTTGTGTCATCCATGCCTTTCTCACACCAGAGCAAATTGACCTCAAAGCTGTAGGTGGAATTTCTTCTCCAGACACTTGAGATGTAGGGCAGTCTTGCAGAGTGGATGGAGCAGAAGATGGTGCCTGATTTCTACACACTCCACATAGTTCCATCCTCTTACTGAAAAGCTCTAACATTCTGAAGGAGCCCAATTCTCAGAATCCTCTAATGGATACCACTTGAATTCTTGAAGATTTAAGGGGGAAAGCCCCTCAGCTTTACAGATATTCATTGTCTGTGGAGGCTAGAGTTACAACTTTTCAATCCACTCTAAAAGCAAAGCAGGAAACAGTTATAGCAAGGTCACACAAGTCAGTGACCAGGTGACTGGCCACTCCCTAAAAGAAGATCCTAACTTTGGTCTCACCCCTTTCAGGGTTAAATAGTCTTGCTGTTTTGTAGGTATTCATGAGCACATCAAGTTGTATTTAACTTACTTAAGGGATTTCTCTTAGAATCTTCCAGTGTCACTTGGAAATAATTCTATACATAAAAATACATGTATATTTGGTATTCCTGGGTTACAATGTCATTCCCATTTCAAGTGCCTTCTTTTCTCTAATTGAATCTAAAAATTTTATTAAAAATCAAGATTTTAGCCAAGTGCAGTGGCTTACACCTGTAATCTCAGCACTTTGGGAGGCCAAGGCAGGAGGATTAGTTGAGGCCAGGAGTTTGAGACCAGCCTAGGCACCTGCAACTACAAAAAAAATTTAAAAATTAGCCAGGCACAGGGGTGTGCACCTGTAGTCCCAGCTACTTGGGAGGCTGAGGCAGGAAGATCCCTGGAGCCCAGGAGTTGGAGGCTCCAGTGAGCCATGATTATGCCACTGCATTACAGAGTGGACAGCCAAGTGAAACCTTGTCTCAAAAAAAAAAAAAAAAAAAAAAAAAAAAGAAGATCCTCCTGCAGGTATTCTGATTTAGAAAGATTAGAGGTAGAGGCAATGAGTTATAAGATGAGTTCCTGGCGAGGGATTTTCGAAATCTGGCCTGCAGAAAGCCAACTGGACAGTTAAGAATGGTCACATGAACTTGATAACCATCAAGGTGCATGCCACCTTTGATATTATCATTGGCTATGAATCTCCAGTTCAAGTTTGATGCTTCTTCTGTCCTGGAGTCTGATGTTTCTTCTGCTGTTCAGAGGAGATTTATGATTTTGATGGCAAAACTCACGCAATTTTCCTTATTTCTCATAATCCCTGGGCCCAGAGCAGAGCCCTTCTTACAGTAGCACTCACTAAATGAGTAAAGATAGCAAAAAGAGTGACACTGATTTCAATTGAGTCAATTATTCCTTTGATCAAAAATATTGGCAAGTTTCTGGCACTGTCAAAATCTGCTAGGCCTGCCAGGCAGTGAAAGAAGGAAGACTTGGAATTGTCATTATTCAAGTGGAATTTGAGGTGAAAATTCAGAGAAACAGCTCCAATGAAAAATCTTGCAACAGAACTCCATCCAAATATATTAAAAGACATCAAAGAGAAAGTGTTTTCTCTTGTGATTTTTCTTTCACTGCTAACTGAACACTTGTAAAATTGATGATGATGTGTCTTACCAGCCACCTAGAATGCTCTGTACACTGGAGAAAACAAAATTATTTTAATATTTTTGAAGGTTTCTTTACTTTGTAAGATGTGCCTGGGGAGCTTATTAAGTTCATTAGAAAACTGGAAGAAATGTAAAAGTACTTCTAAGGGCTCTTTTCTTCCTATCTCAAACTACTTTTGCATTTTTAGATAGGAGCATGAATAGATAAAAGGAGAGCTTAGCTAAAACAAATAAAAATTGATATGTATTTTTTAAGGAGCGTGTGAGGAGGAAATGAGCCTATTTATTAATTTCCCTATAGCTGCACTCATCCTACCATAGGGCCCATACTCAATCCTGACTTGCAGTAGGAGGTTCTTAAGGAAAAAACAGTCATCTATATTGAGGTTTAGCCTCTTTCCCTGTATTGCTGGAAAATCCTTATTGTTAATTTTATGTCAATAATAATTGTATCTTATTATGAATAGTAAGATTTAATAACTTTCATTGTTTCATATGCTGGGCAAAGCACACAGGCATTTGTTTATTGAATTCTCACAACATCCCATGAAGTCAGCACTAACAATATATGCCACATTATCATAATCAAGAATATTAAAAAAGACTATCGCCCAAATATCTCCTTGACTCAGCTAGTCAGGGTCAAAGCAGTGAGCCTAAGAATGGAGAACCCCTGTCTTGCATGTAGGCTGGGAAATTTTGACAGAGACAGGGTTGGGTCCCTGAGGTTCCAGTTATGAGTTCAAGAAGGTTTTCTTCATTAATATGCAGTAGAGATGGGTTTAGGGGAGGTAAAACAAGACAGAAGCTTTTTGTTTTCTCTTTTCCTGTCGTTATATAAGGCTATATTTTTATTCAAAATCAAATAAGATATTGCATAAAGGCCACATGTTCGCTGGGCCTTCTATGACCACAAGGCACTGTGGCCACATCCCTAGCAACTTGCCTGACTCATTTGGCAGGCCAGTTTCCATTTGACTCATCCTGATTATCTCCAACACTAACAAATGAGACATTTCCTGGCTGCAAATCAAAGTATCTCCTTTGGGTGATAAAATTAAACCACAGACTTGGTGATGCAGCTGGATCTCTGGACTCAAATATTTCCTTGAGGTTTCTAGCAGACCTCAAATTGGATTCCACTTCTAGAACTTACATCCTGAGGTAGAAAGGTCTAGGAATGTGTCCTCAACTGGCAAGTCCCTGTGATTATTTCTGGCAGCAAAGGAGGATATAGATATTAGCAGGGAGCTGAGATAAGTATCACTTACCCTTCAGATTCACCTTATACTTGACCTGGAGGAGATGTTTTTCCCAGCTGAAGTTTAAATGAATATGTAGGCATTTTGAAGGGCTTTCTTCCTTGACGTTGCTTCCAGAGAATCAAAATCTTGTTAGAATTATTCTGGGCATTGATTCAAAGTGTGAGAGGCTAAAATATTGCCAACACGGTAATTTACACAATATAATAGCAGGGGAAAATAAATTATCCACAACTTACAGCAATGCCCTGTGAGCAGAAAGCCTCTTGGAGCACACAAAAATTATATCTGCAATATATCAGCAACATAAAGCTCAAGATTATAAGAATAAGATTCAAGTTCTTGAAAAATTAGTGGAAATTCCATTTCACCATCACTTTAGAAATTGAACAGTAATAATAAATGGGCACAGCCAGTGCTGAGGCATGACTGATTGAATTACATATTCCAACCTGTTTGTTATTCAGCACCTCATATCCTCAGAGGACTTTGTTCTCATGCTTCAAGTATGGAAACTTGGTATTATTCCCATTTTGTTTACAAGAAAATGGAAACACTGGAAAGTGTGTTTCCTTTAAGGTCACTTTATTGATCTGAGAAAAAACTGTAATGGAATTGGAAGCTATCAAATCCCTATGTCCTGGGGCTGTCATGGACTGTAGCTTAAGCCAGATTTTCAGAGCCAGGGAAGATCAAAGAATAAAGACAACTGTATGTGCTGGGGATTCAGACCTCTGGTGATCTTTTCATTGAAATCACTGTTCTTCTTATCAACCTTTTGTTTTCTGGGTCTTTACATAAAAGTTTCCCTTTGCTGTGTAGCTTCTTTGTCATCACTGTTGGGAGCAGAATATTCCCTTGCTGTGCTCTACATTATGTGCCTGTCTATTCCTAAGAAGGTTTTACTTGAGAATATAGCTTAGAATGATTAAGCAATATGATCCTTAGCTGAATAATATGTGAAAAGGGCAATTACATGAGACTTTTATGTAATATCCAAAGAACAAGAAAAAGAGAGTTAACAGAATAAAGAAGGCAAAGAAGAAAGAGCAAATTGTATAATCTTAAGAATAGAGAGACTGGATGGGGGGGGAAATATTTTGGTGCAGGAAGATTTCACAACTGATAAGAGATGGAATTCCTCGTGGATTCTCTCTCCCTTTGTTATCCATGTTGAGTCAACAAATCCAATGTCCACACCTCTTCCTCTCTTTCTGTAGCTTTGCCTCTGGGCTATGTGAAAAGTAATACATGTCATCTATGTTTCAGGTATCAAAGGGGACTTGGTCAGAGAGCTAAATAAGTTTCTTTTTTCCTCCACTTAACTTCCTGCAGCAGCCTCTTAAATGCCTTTCCATTGGTGGTTACTCTCCATTCCAGTTCTAGCTGTGTGCCACTCCTCTGGATTAGTCATTTTAACCAAAATTTCCATCAGGTTACTTCCTGGCTGAAACCTTTGCTCATCCTCTCTTTACCTTATCCCCCAATTAAAAGTCAGCTGATTAAAGCTCGAATTCCCACATCTCTTCATCATCTGGACCAGCGTTATCTTTCTATGTTAAGCCTTGCATAGCCTCTTTCAGTTTCCTATTGCTATTCACATTAAAGTAAAACATTAGTTGCTTTCTGAGCATATCTCAAAGTTTTCGGCATCCACTTTGTTATACATTATCTTTCTTCTGTGGAGAATGCTATCCATTTCTTCCCTGATCCATCTCTGCATCTGTTGACCTCCTACTTGTCCTTCAAGGCTTGCCTTCAAAGGTACCTCTCGACTGTCTATTTCTGTACTTATTAAAGATCATCTTGTATTATGGTGTTTTTCTGATCCATCTCCCTTGCTGTATTACAAGTTTGCTAAGGTTAAAAACTGTGTCTTAGTTATCATTGGATTTTCCATCCTTTCTCCTCCAGCCAGGACCTGGCACAATGCTGTGCTCATAGAAACAACTAAATGAATGAATAACAAATAAATTAATGGCCAAATGAAAGAGCAAGTGATATATGAGCTCTAGAGAAATTAAGAGACACAGAATAAAATCTCTGTACTTTAAAAAGATAAAATTTGGAAAAGATATATAGCCCATATATTTGAAATATAAAAAGTTACGCTTGTTTATATTAAGGGTTACATGAGTTTATGAGTTCTCCAGAACAAATGTACTGCAAAGTGCAGCTGGAAAAGGAGATTACTCCAGACTGAGATCAATGACTTCTTAGAGAACCTGGGACTTGAGCCGAGTCAGATGTATGCATATAACTAAGCTAGACATAGAAGAAACTATGTTTATTTTACTATAACTTTTTGTACTACTTATTATAATTAATTGTGTATGTACTTGTTCATGAAACTAGACTATTAGAAACTTGAAGAAAAGGCACTTTTTTGTTGTTGTTTTCCAGTAATATGTGCATCTCCTGCAGTTATTACCATGTGTCTGGCATATAGAACATGCTTAATAAAAGTGTGGTAATTGAGAGTGTTGAACATTTCAGGCAAAACAAATAGGGTAAGCAAAATAACAGAGATTGGGATTCACATTAGATATTTAGAAAACAGTGAGGAGAATGTTTCCATTGGTTTCCAAAATACCTAATAGGGAGGATAATTTGATAAAATTAGAATAAAGGGAGCTAAATTACAAAAGATGTTCAATGTTACACTGAATTTGCTTTTTAGTAGTAACCACAGAAAAGTTTTGAAATGTGAAATGACTTCCCATGTATGTGTTTGAAGAATATTTCCCTGGCAGCTCTGTATGTAAGAATGTGGAATTGTGACTTACACTTGGTTGGTTACCCCCAAAGCCCTGCCCTTCTACTTTTGTTTGGAACTGTTCAGAAATTCTCTAATCTCAAGAGAGCCAGGCCCAGACCCAGGTTTAGGAGTAAAATATGCTGTGGTTTGAATGTGCCCCCCATAAACATGGGTTGGAAACTTAATCTTCAATGCAACAGCGTGTGGAGGTGGGCTCTAATGAGACATGATTATCTTGGGAGTAGGTTTGCTATAAAAAAGAGGGTTAAGAGCCTTTTACTCTCTCTCTCCCTCTTTTTGCCCTCCTGCCAGGGAGTGATGCAGAAAGAAGACCCGGGACAGATGCTGGCCCTTGATCTTGGAACTTCCAGACTTCAAAACCATGGGCCAATAAGTTTTTGTTCATTATAAATTACCCAGTCTGAGGTATTCTGTGACAGCAGCACAAAACCAACTAAGATAGCATATAACTTAGCTATAGCCAAAAAGATGTAGCTGAAAGCTTGGCAGGGGAACCCTGAGGAAGTGCTTCCGTTTCACCCCGACTTCCTGTTGCATCCATCTTAGTACTGTACTGTACGGCCAAGAGCATTGTAGAGATGCTGACTCAGGCCCTCCTCATCTGTAAGTCCCTAAATCTAAGTCACACTAATAATTGCCTACCATTATGGGAAAAAAAGAGAACACATATATCTTTATCTACTGTTAGTCCAGCTTTTTAACAAAAACTTTCCTATCTCTGTCTCTCTCTTTTTTTCTCTCTCCTCTCTCTCTTCTGTCTCTCTCTCATTTCTCACAGACACAGACACGCACACACACAGATTAATATAGATTTAGTAGTAGCAGAGAGTCTACGTACACTGGAGTAAAGGAGAGTAAAAATCCCTGCCTTAGAGATAATGTAGTTTAATGCCCTAATTTCACCGATTAGGACACTGAAGCCCAGCAAGGAACGTTGGCTTGCTCATAGGAACACAGCAACAGATTTCTGAGCAGAACACGCGTCTCCTTACTCCTAGACCAGGGCTCTTCTCCACTTCTTTCTGTGTAGCTTGGCCTTAAGAATCCATAAAGCTGTAAAATTTTAGCTTGCAAAATACCTGCTTCACTATCTACTTATAAGAGTTTTAAATTTGAGCCAGCAGAACAAGGTTCAAATCTGGAGCTTGAGTTGAGGGGGTTTTGTAAATTGGGCAAGTTACTTACTTTTTCTGTATCTTGACTTCCTGATCTGTAAAATAGAAATTATTAAATAGGACTTGGCTACTAGGGTGCTTGATTAAAAAATGCAAGTGAATATATGTGAAGTGCTGAGTACAGTGCCTGGTACAGACTAACTACTAAGAATGTTGGCTATCACTAACATTTTTATTGGGACCTCAGGATGTTGGTCCCAGCCACTCCTCACAGCACTTATTCAAACTTCGTCTAGTCATCAGAGGTATTGTAGATAAAATATGTCAGCAACTAAGAGGAGAACCTGGCATCCTTTTCTAAATATATGATGTATTGATTTTGATACTGGAAATGTGGGGAAGATAGAATCTGCAAAAACTCAGATGATGGATGGAAAGTAATAAGAAAATTGAAGTAAGGCATTTGAGAAAATAGTATTTTTTCAAGACTATTAGATCAGAATCATAATTTTAGATGCAATGTGATGAGGGCCTAGATGAAAGATGCTAGTAGATGAAATGGGAAGAACAGATATGAGGGTTATATTACGATGAAAACAAACGACTGGACTTGACAGTACACTTTATATATTGTGAAGGGTGGTGGAGTGCTAGAAGAAAGAAGATGTCAAGTTACAGCTAATCATTAATTCTTCTTGCTTCTACCAATGTTCACGAACTTTTCATGCTCTGGTGAGAGATACAATGTATCTTGTTTGTACCCAGAGGGCATGATTCCAATGATGATTGTAACTGAATTTAAGGTGGATTTTACTGTCCTTTCATAATGAGAAGCAGGCATGGATATTTCCCGGCATTTAAAACCAAAATAAATTAGATTACTTAATTTTTTAGGACCATTTCTGAAAAACTTTGTACTCATTTAATTTTTCCCCGTGATTCTTCATGATGGAAATTAAGAGACCCGAGTGGAATATTAACACAGAATTCTATCAAGATTTTAACTGGAAAACCAAAGAACTAGTCTGCTGAAGGGCTTGAAGAAGACCCTCATGTTTGCACTGTTTGTGTTTCAGTTGCTCTTGATGATTCCTCTTTTACTGTCAGTTTACAATGTTGTGTTTTTCAAACCTAGAGGGCTTTAAGTGGAGCACTCACTTTGGGTTTACTATATAATTTTCCTTCAAAGCCACTCTTGAGAGGTTCTGGTCAGTTATTATTTTGACAAGAATGTTTGTGTGCATGTGTGTAATGTGGAGAAGGATTCATTCAAAATCCACCGAGACCTCAAGCTTATGCACACAGGCTGTTCCTGTGAATCATTGGGTCTTTCATTAGACCCAAAGGGTATGCTGGTAGGTCTTAGCAAATAATAATGTAGAACATAGAATCTGAAACTCAGCCTAGATTTCAATCAAATCGTGGTATTAGTTTGCTAGGGTTGCCATGAAAAATACCACAGATTGAGTGTCTTAAACAACAGAAATTTATATTCTCACAGTTCTAGAGGCTACAAGTCCAAGATCAAGATATCAGCAGATTTGGTTTCTTCAGAAGCCTCTCTCCTTGGCTTACAGATGGCCACCTTTTCACTGAGTTCTCACATGGTCTTTCCTCTCTGTGTTCCCCTCTCCTCCCATCCCTGATATTTATCTGTGTGTTCTAATCTTCTATTCTTGTGACTGTGACTTCCCACCAGTCACATTGGATTAGGTTGTATCCTAAAGGCCTCATCTTAACTTAATTACCTCTTCAGAAACCCCATCTCCACATACAGACATATTGTAAGGTAGTGGGGCTAGGGTTTCAATGTATTTTCAGGGGACACAAAGCAGCCCATAACACTCCACCCTTGGGACCCTCAAAACTCACATCCTTTTCACAAGCAAAATACATTCACCTCCATCCCAACAGCCCCTAAGTCTTAATCCATCCCAGCATCAACTCTATGTCTAAAGTCTTATCCATGTATCATCTAAGTCAGGTATGGGTAATATTAAAGGTATGATTTATCTTGATGTAAAATTCCTTTCAGCTGTGAACCTGTCAAACTAGACAAGTTATCTGTTTCCAAAATACAATGATAGGAGAGGCATTGTCTAGACATTACAATTCCAAAAGCAGGGAATCAGACAGAAGAAAGAGGTCATAGGTTCCAGGCAAGCCCAAAAACTAGGGCAAATTCCATTAGATTTTAAAGCTGGAGAATAACCTTTTTGGTTTGATGTTGTTTTCCAGGCTGGCCCACTGGGATGGAAGCATTGTCCCTGTAAACTGTGGCTGCAGCCCTCCCCCTGAGTGAGCAGCCCTGCCTCCGAGGTCCCAAGTAGCCTCTCCTTGATGTTGTAAGTGGGCATCCCTGCCTCTGAGGTCCCGAGTGGGTAGCCTCTCCTCTGAGGTTCTGAGTGAGCAGCCCAGCCTCTGAGATCCCAAGTGGGCAGCCCTGCCTCCATGGTCCCGATTGGCCACTCCTCTGAGGTCCCTAGTGAGCAGCCTAACCTGCTAAAATGGAGGAGGTGGCCCCACCCTCTGAAACCAAGTAGGATACAGCCTCAGTTCTCCTAGCACCCCCTACGACTTCTGCAGCCACTGTGGCAGTGCAGTCTTGCTTATTTCTGAATCACCTTTGGGATCATTTTCCAGAAGGATAATGCATGTTCACAGGCTGATTGCTCTGTTGCCCCATCCTGTAGAATCTAAGAAGTCCAAATGCCTTCCTTCATTTTGTACCATCTCTGTCCATTTCAGTCCAAGCTGTCAGAGTTTCTGCTGAGATGTTTGATTAGATCTATGAGTCACATTCTTACTAATCTCTTTATCAACTGGTTGTCCAGTCAAATCCTGGATGTTCTCTTCAGAACATGTTTTATCTTTTATTTATTTATTTATTTATTTATTTTTGCAATATGGATAGGCTGATAATTTTCCAAATCTTCAAGTTCTGGTCCCTTTTTGCCTAACAATTTCTTCTTTGATTTATCTTTCTCCTCTTGCCTTTTACTGTAAGTAGCAAAAAGAAACTAAGCCACACCTTTAGCACTTTGTTTAGACATCTCTGCTACTAAATATCCAAGCTCATCACTCACAAGTTCTACCTTCCACACACACTAGAACACAACTCAGCCCAGTTCTTTGTCATTTTATAATGAGTGTCTTTCATCAAGCATCAAATAATAACATGTTCCTCATTTACATCTGCACCAACAGAACCTTCAGTATCCATATTTCTTCTACCAACAGTCTCTTTAAGGCAATCTGGGCTTTTTGTAACATTTGCCCTAAAACTTTTCCAGCTTCTAACCATTATCCTATTTCAATGCCACTTCCACATTATTAGGTGTATACTACAGCAGTACCTTGCTTCACTCTACCAAAATCTGTGTTAGCTTGCTAGAGCTGCCATAACAAAATGCCACAAACTGGGTGGGTGGCTTAAACAACAGTAAGTAATTTCCTCATAATTCTGGAGGGCATAAGTCTAAGATCAAGGTAATGTCAGGTTTGGTTTCTTCTCAGTCTTCACACCCTGGCTTTCAGATAGCTACCTTCTGTGTCTTATTTCTGTGTGTGTATCCCTCTGTGTGTCTTAATTTCCTCTTCCTATAAAGACACCAGTCATATTCAATTAGGGCCCATCCTACTGGTCTCATTCTAAGTTAATTACTACTTTAAAAGCCCTGTCTCCAAATAGAGTCACATTCTATGGTACCGGGGATAGGGCTTCAACATATAAATTTTGGAAGGACACATTTAGACCATAACAAATCCTTATATCTTTTTCTGGGTAAATATGTGAGTAAAATACCTCATGGTTTATATTTTTTCTGAAGTATTTCAAATATCATTGAATACATTCTTACTGGGTGCCTTTTAAATTTGTGATGATCCTACCTGATCTCTAGTCTTGAAGCGACCATAGGGAAAAGGAGAACAAAATACCAGTGACTCACTCCCACCAGCTGGTTGGCAATTTCAGCCTCTCCAATTACATACTCCTTTATGATTCAAAAGTAGGGGGTGTCTTGGGGTGTGTGACAATTACCATATTCTGATTCAAATGGGATCTTGGCTGTCTGATAAAGGTTGTAATTATTGCTGAACCTGTTCCCAGTACTGCTGGGACTTTGTTTACTCCACAGCCAAATCAGCTACTGATTGGATTCCCATTTCTCTTTTTCTGCTTCAGCTATCTCAGAACCAGTATTATAGGGTGTGTTAGTTTCCTAGGGTGACCTTAACAAATTACCATAAACTGGATGGTCTTAAAACAACAGAAATTTATTCTCTCACAGTTGTGGAGGCTAGAAGTCTAAAATCAAGGTTTCAGCCAGATTGGTTCCTTCTGGAGGCTCTGAGGAAGAATTCTTCTTTGCCTCTTCTAGTTTCTGGTGGTGACTGTCAATCTTTAGTGTTCCTTGGCTTGCAGTTATATCACTTCAATCTCTGTTTCTGTCATCACATGGCATTCTCCCTGTGTTCCTCTGTACTCCTGTGTCTTTACATGACCTGACCTTCTTGTAGGGGTAATAGTCCTTGAATTTGGTGCCTATTTACTCCAGTATAGCCTCATTTTAACTTGAGTACAACTTCAAAGACCCTATTTCCAAATAAGGTCACCTTCAGAGCTTCCAGGAATTATCGCTTCAACATATATTTTAAGGGGATACAATTATACCTACCACACAATGCCTTTCTGTCCCTTTTTCTTTATGGTTGATGTTGCTAGGGATGGTTGTTGAATTCACAATTTTACTATTCTACCAAGCTTTTTCATTCTTTCTGCAATCGACACTATGATGATAGAATTGACAGGACACGGTGGCTGACTTGAAAAAGGTGGAGGTAACAAATGAAGAATCAGATGGTTTCAAGCTGTGGTGACCATCCTGAAAGCCCAGCCAATCCCTGAAACAGGCTTGAAGAAGGGATTATCAGCCCATCCCCAAGACAGACTTGAAGTATGAATTATATGCAGGGTACATAGGTAAGGCTCTAACTCTAGCAACTCCTACAATCAAACAAAGCATTACATTAGGGCTAAGTGGCTCTTGCCTGCAAGTATAAAATTAAAATTACTATGGTTTACTAAGCCTCTAAATGAGTTACCCTTATCTACCTCTCCATATTCAATTATTTTACCTCTTTTTCCCCGTGACAAATTGCTTGTTGCATAAAATATACATTTCTTTTTCTCTCTTGGTAAAAAAGAAAACCTGTTTTTTAACTTCCTTCTGGAATTTCCCAGCCTTTCTTGTACTTAGATTAGTCATTTGACTTTTTTTCTGGTCAATGGAATATATATTAAAGTGTTGTGTTCACTTCCAGGAAGTATCCTTAAAAAATGAGGTAGATTCTTTGTTATTTCTTCCAACTGCCTATAACTGGAATTCACCTGTGAGAGCTGGAGCTCACGTGGCCATTTTAGGTCACGAGGAAGATGATGACTCCATAATATGGAAGTAACCTGGATTTCTGATGGCTTTGTGAAGCTGCCCTTCAATTTTAGACTAATGATTTTTATTTAAGGTTCTGTTACTTTGTAATTTTTCATATTTGAAGTTGAACCAAATCCTAACTTATATTCTTATAGACTATTCTTCAGTCACACTGTTTTTGAAAACACCAAGCACAATTCTAACTTGGAAATTTATTCTTGCTGCCACTTCTGCCTGAAGTATCTTCTCCCAGTTTTCATGGTTGTGTGGCTTTCTTCTGGTCTTTTTTTCTGGCCTTGCCTCATATATCACCTCTTGAAAGAGGCTTTGGCTTATGCCACCTATCCCACCTTCATTGTGACTTTGAACTCTCTCCATCTCATTAGCCCTTCTTTGCTTCATAGCATCTCCTCTATCACTCTCTGAAGGTAGCTCATTTGTTCACTTGCTTGTCAGTCTCTTGCTTAGAATATAATCCCCGCCAGCCCCATCACCTTGTGTATCTTTTTATCATTGTATCCTGGGGCCTAGAACAAAGTGCAACAGTAAGCACTCAAATACCTATGGGAACAAATGAATGAAGTCTCCTTCTGAGTCCTCTCTCAGCTTGAGAAGGGTACAATATTTTTATTTATTTATTTATTTGTTTTTTTTGAGATGGGGCCTTGCTCTGTCGCCCAGGCTGGAGTGCAGTGGCATGATCTCCGCTCACTGCAAGCTCCGCCTCCTGGGTTCACACCATTCTCCTGCCTCAGCCTCCCGAGTAGGTGGGACTACAGGTGCCCACCACCAAGCCCGGCTAATTTTTATTTTATTTTTATTTTTAGTAGAGATGAGGTTTCACCATGTTAGCCAGGATGGTCTCGATCTCCTGACCTCGTGATCCGCCCGTCTCGGCCTCCCAAAGTGCTGGGATTACAGGCGTGAGCCACTGCACCTGGCCGGGTACAAGATTTTTATTAGCTTTTTGTTTTGTTTTTGTTTTTTATTTCTGTGACCCATGGCTACATAAGACAAGATCTTAGAATAATAATTGAGATTTTGACTTTGCGCACTTCCTTCCATAACCCTCTGCATGAGCCAGTGACTCACAAAATTATTTTTACTATTGAAAAAGCAATAATACATAATTTACCCCAATAAATAACACATTTATTCAACAGAATGGTCTGGCTTTACTGCAGAATTAGCTACATATATTTTTAGTCAATTATATTTTAGGTTGTATTTAAAATATTTAAAGTTGTTTATGCATCAATATTCAGACCTTGCGTGTGTGTTTAGTTAGGCTTCCTAGTAGAAAATATGAAATCTCTATGCATAGAGCTATAAAGAATGTAGATATAGTCAGCATGATGAAGTATAAGAAGCACGCACTTGGGTCAAGACTGAGTTCAGCTTTGGCTCTGCTTTCACTGGTTATGTGGCCCTGTGCAAATTGCTGGACCTCTATAAGCCTCTCTCCCTAGCCCTCAAATGGGGAAGATGGTAAGTCCTTAAGAGGTTTATTATTAGAATTAGAAGAGATTATGCATATAAATGGCTCTGTGAACCCAGTCATTGTTAATCCCCTTTCCTCTGTTTAGAGAAAATTGCTTAACAAAAAACAAAAAAAAATGAGTAATTTTTCTTAACTTTTTATTGTGAAATATAAAACACAAATAGAAGTGTAGATAAGACGTAACTATATAGCTGAATAGATTAAATATTGCCCAATAGGCTAATATATAGAATATCACGTCCAGAAATTATACATTATTGGTGCTCCCAAATCCTGTCTTCTGAAGGCCTCTTCCCATCCACAGTTCCCTCCCTCCCCAGAGTGTTACCACTGTTTTGATTTCTCTGGTAATGTTACCCATCCTCTTCTGAGAGTTTAAAATTTAAGAATGCAAGTCTTCACATTATAATTAACTTTTGCATGTTTTTGATGAAATCAGATGGTATGTATTCTTTGCTGTCTGGTTTCTCTTACTCAAAATTTTATATTTGGGAGTTTATCCATGTTTTCGCAAATGTCTGCAGTACTCCTTTTAATTGCATGTAGTAATCCAGATTATGAACATATTTATAAGTTATCTAGTTTATTCTTGATAGCATTTTTTTCCCAATGTGGGGTTATCATAAGTAACACTACTGTCCTTCTTATTCTTATTCTTATGCACGTTCCTTGGAGCACATGTGCACTTATTTCTTCAGGGTATATCCTAGGAGTAAATATGCATATCATGCACACGAACTTTACTAGATAATCCTACAATGTTTCTAAAGTGGCTTTAACAATTTGTATTTCCACCAGCAGTTTAGGAGAGTTCCTCTGGTTTCATGTCCTCACATGATTTCCTTTTTCACAACAAAGTTTGTGAACAGCAAATTGGCTTTCTTTATATTGAAAACAAAACAATACTAAAAAAAAAGTAGGAAAATAAGTCACTTAAGGAAAACAAAAACACGTTATTTCATTGAAATGAATTTAAGAAATGTGACATAATAGCTGCTGGTATTATAGAAAGATAATCACCCTTGCCCCTTTCTTCTTCCCTCAGTGCTGAAGAAACCCAGCGTATCTGATTACCTTCAATACCCCAGGGCAGTAATTATTCCATGTAACAGCATTGAGGCACCCAGAGTGTTGTTATCAATTTCCTCTTAGCACTATAGCTAAACACATTAACTGAGGACTTTGTCAACCATGAGGTCTATGGGGATTAATCTGCCTTTCTCAGTATATAATTGACAGTGGAAATGTTTTTGGAATCTATTTTACATTATTTTCCTCAAGGGTCCAGGAAAAATTTCTTGTTACAGAAGACCAAAAATATAGAGTAGAGGATTTCATTGAATGATAAATGAAACTGAAATCCATAAATGTGTTTCCAAAAGGATTGCTGGAGAAGGTTAAAAAAAATTCTATTTTCCGATTATATCTGCATTCCTAGAGTTTAAATGTTTCCCAAACAAATACAAAGACCTGTATCGATATTTTCCCTTTAAAAATGATGATCGGGTGGTGACCTGAAAGCAGAATGTTGTAATGTATTTAAACATATGTATTCCAATATTTTGTTTATATGTCTTTATAATTACTTATTCATTAATTTATTATTACCATTATTTTTTAAGAGTTGGGGTCTCACTGTGTCACCCAGGCTGGAGTGCAGTGGCACTATCAGAGCTCACTGCAGCCTTGAACTCCTTGGCTCAAGCAATCCTTTCACCTCTCAGTTAATTTTTTTTAATGTTTTTAGAGACAAGGTCTCCCTGTTTTGACCAGGCTGGTCTTGAACTCCTGGCCTTGATAGTGGCGGTAAATCTGTATGTGTCTGTTGCAACCTCAATTCTTGCCTCCTCAGAAGAAAGAATTCGACTGAGGGGCATCAGGCAGGAGAGACTGAGGAGAGTTTTAGAGCAGGAGTGAAAGTTTATCAAAAAGCTTTAGAGCAGGAACAAAAGGAAGGAAAGTATACTTGGAAGAAGGCCAAGTGGGCAATTTGAAAGGCAAGTGTATGGTTTGACCTTTTGACTTGGGGTTTTATATGTTGGCATACTTTTGGGGTTTTGTGTTCCTTCTCCCCTGATTCTTCTCTTGGCATGGGCTGTCCCCATGTTCAATGGCCTGCTAGTGTTTGGGAGGGGAGCATGCGCGGTGTGTTTACTGGAGTTCTAAGCATGCTCACTTGAGGTGTTCTTCCCTTACCAATCTATCATTCCTAGAGGAAGGTCATATACCAGTTAAACTCCACCATTTTGCCTCTTAGTGCCCATGCTTGAGCTCACTTACCCAACTCCTGAGATCTTACTGAGAAGCTACTGATCACCAGTTTCAGGTTTTTGCTACTTATAGGAAGACTGCCTTCCTCTGGCTCTGGCTGCAACCAATTACTATTTTAGAGAAACAGAGTAACAGCTGCCTGACCATCACCTGATGGTTGCCTGATATTCCTGGTTGGGAGCGGCCCTCTCCTTTGTCTGAGTAGCTACCTACTGTAACAGCCTCAAGGGATCCTCCTGCCTCAGTCTCAAGAGTGGCTGGGATTATAGGCCATCCTATAATTATAATATGTAATCTTATATTTACTTTGTGCTGTCTAACTAACAAGCCATTTTTCCTATCTTCTTCCAATTTTCTTTTCTCTGAGAATTTTCACTTACACAGACTCTGTTTTCTCCTTAGTTTATCATATATAACTTTGTAATTATGAAAATATTAATAATAGCTACCAATTATTGAGTCTTATCTAGTCACTGACATTTTGCAGAATGTTTGGCATAGATTGTCATTTTTTGATGTAAACTCTAGGAGACAGGCATAATTATTTCCACACTTCAAATGAAGATACAAAGCTCAGAGAAGTCACAGCGACTTGTTCTAGATCACACAGCCAGATGTACAATTACCTCTCTCTGAATCCTAAGACAGCATTTGTTCCATTGCATTCTACTGGCTCCCTGAAATGCCTGTTTTTCTTGGTATTTCTCACTAGGAGAAACATTGGCATTTGGGCTGTGTGATCCTTGCTTATTTGGAAGTGTTCCATGCATTGCAGTGTTTAGCATTAGCGCTCCTACCCTACTTCTAACTCTTGCAAGGGACATGGATGGTGGTGAACCTACTCTCCGTGGTTCATCGTGGACTAAGGTGGTCCAGTAAGGTCATGGACCTATCGTCTCTGGACTCATTTATTTTCCCTATCAGGCTGTGAGCCCTTCAGAGGCAATGACTACGTATTATGCATCTTGTCCTTTTTGAATGTTTATACACAAAAAAGGAAATGTAATGAACATTTATTGAATGGTTACTGAATATTAATGTTGAAAAAAAAAACAATGTCCAGTGGTGCGATCTTGGCTCACTTGCTTCAGAAGGTGACCTGCAGCTAATTCTGTCTAGCTTTACTCTTTCTGATCACTTCATTCTTTTATGTGCTGTAAATTTTTTTTATCCCTTTAACTCCCTCTTTTCCTTCATCATTTTGGCTGTCATCACTTCCTTTATGCAAGGAATGCTCAAGTTACTAAGGGAAGAAAGGGGTATACAGATAGAAGGAAATAACTTGGAAACAAACATTTAATGAAAAATACTGTAACAATAATATATCTGTCTACACACAGAGCCAAATGTGGGAGTTGACTCCCTCATCTGGAATGTACTGAATTATCTGCTGACAGATAGCAGAGAGGAACCCTGTCTTTCTCTGTGTTGTGGAAGAAACAGAGTTATGAAGTGTGCCCCTTTGGAATTTACTAGGTGATATGGTTTGGCTTTGTATCCCGACACAAATCTCATGTTGAATCGTAATCTCTGGTGTTGGAGGTGGGCCTGGTGGAAGGTGATTGTATCATGGGGGTGCTTTCTAATGGTTTAGCACCATCCCCCTAGTGCTGTTTTTCCCACCCACCCCCCTCCTTTTTTTTCTCTTTTTGAGAGGGAGTCTCTGCTCTGTCACCCAGGCTGGAGTCCAGTGGCACAATCACAGCTCACTGCAACCTCCGCCTCTCGGGTTTAAGCGATTCTTCTGCCTCAGTCTCCTGAGTACTGGCATTACAGGCCAGCTGGGATTACACCACCAGGCCCAGCTAATTTTAAAAATATTTTTAGTAGAGACAAGCTTTCACCTTGTTGGTCACGCTGGTCTCGAACTCCTGACCTCAGGTGATCCACCTGCCTCGGCCTCCCAAAGTGCTGGGATTACAGGCGTGAGCCACAGCGCCTGGCACCTAGTGCTGTCTCATGATAGAGTTATCATGAGCTCTGGTTATTTAAAAGTGTGTGGGACTTTCCCCTTCTCTCTCTTCCTCCTACTCTGGCCATGTAAGATGTGTCTGCTTTCCCTTCGCCTTCTGCCATGATTGTGTTTCCTGGGGTCTCCCCAACCATGCTTCCTGTACAGCCTGCAGTACTGTGAGCCAGATAAACCTCTATTCTTTATAAATTATGCAGTCTCAGGTAGTTCTTTATAGCAGTGCGAGAATGGACTAATATAGTAGGTTTCAACTAGCTAATCATCGAGGAGCACCCTATGTTAGGATTTCCAGGTTTAGCAAATAAAAATATAGGAATCCCAGTTAAATTTGAATTTCAGATAAAACAATAGGTTTTTTAGCATATATTAAACAATATTTGAGACATACTTACGTTGTTTTATGTTAGCTATCTAAAAGTCAAATTAAATTTGGCATCCTGTATTTCATCTGGCAATGCCAACTTGAGCTAATCTGGTTAAAAATGAGTTTATTGCTCATTTATTAAAGGCATAGCCAGTTATTACCAACAATAGGTCAGAGCAATTGTAGGTATAAAATGTTTCTCCTTGACTGCTCCAAGACAGGCAGGACTCACAAGTCAGGGTGTGCAAGGCCTCTCTGGAAATTGCCTGTGTGTTTACCACTGGAGAGGACCAGGTACTACTGCCAGGAGAATTGTCTGTTGCCACTTGTTTCTGAAGCCCAGTCCTATGCTAACCCAATCCAACCCAGACCAGTCCCAGCTGCCAACACCTGTTCAAAAAAAAAAAAATGTTTGTTTCATTTATTATGCTGCTATTGACTCAGATTTCTTATTATTTGGTTGACATCAGTCTAACCATATTCCAAGCCTGCCCTGGGTCCTGCATCTGCTTGCTTTCTGATTTAATATAAATTAGAAACCATTTCTGAACTAATTACACCTGCCATCTGAGCCCCACACTTATTCACAAGCTGAGCAAGTGTTCACCTGGCTGTCTATGCTACACTTTTATCTCACTGGCCTCAGAACTGTCTGAGTACTCCTCTGTCAACATGACTCAACCAAATGTAATCACAGATGGAGTGGTTTGGAAATTATGATGCGAGTGCATCAGTTATCTATTGACACAATAATGCTGAATAACAACCAACCACAAAATCTCAGTGGCATGCAACATTAACATATCATTTAACTCATGAGTCTGGGGGGTTCAGCTAATCTAGTCTACTGAGGATCTGGGCTGTGCTTGCTCATGTGTCTGTGGTCTGCTGTGCTTCTGCAAGGCAGAGCTGTTATGTCAGTGGGCTGTGGGCTGAACTAGCACAGTTTGGTTTCACCTGGGAAAACTGACCTGTCTCCTGTTTTTCATCTTTCAGTAGGTAGGCCAGGGCACGCTCTTATGGTACCAGCACAGGGCGAGATTGAGCAGAAATGTATGGGCACTTTTCAAGCTTTCCTGAGTCAGACTTGTTAATGTTCCATTGGCTGATGGAAATCACGGTGTCAGTCCAAATTCAAGAAGTGGGAAAATAGACTCTGCCATTTTGCTAAGAGAGTCTTGGAAGAAGATCACGGTGGTAAAAGTTGAGATTGGGTTTGGGGAGTGAGTATCTAGAGGGAAATGAGACTGGAGAATTTGGAAAGGACAGTCCAGGACTTGCCAGCCTTTTCGAAAAAAGAACTACTTAGCAAATCCTTCTTATCTTGTAGTCATTTTACTATATCATAATAGTTTTGTCACTTACTTCTGAATATTACTTTCTCCAATTGTAAAATGAGGGAATTGAGTTAAATAAAAACTTAATAACTTTGAGATTGATCCAGCTAACAAATATAGATTTTTTTGGCCAAAATAGCGTTAATTAGTACTCTAAAATGCTTTATGGCAATATATGTTCTTCAAGTTTCCACAGGTTTGTAATCTTAATCTTTAAACTTGCTGCCTCACACATTTATATTTTCTTCTTCTCTTTTTTTTTAATCTTCTTCACTTTTTTTTTAACTTTTATGTTCAGGGGTACATATGCAGGTTTGTTATATAGGTAAACTGTGTGTCACAGGAGTTTGGTGTACAGATTATTTTGTTACCCAGGTAATCAGCATTGTATCCCATAGGTAATTTTTTGATCCTCACCCTCCTCCCCTCCTCCACCCTGAAGTAGGCCATGGTGTCTGCTGTTCCCTTCTCCATGTTCATGGGTGCTCAATGTTTATAAGTGAGAACGTGAGGTATTTGGTCTTCTGTTCCTGGGTTAGTTTGCTTAGTTTAATGACCTTTATATTTTCTATGTAGCTCTTAAGGTATTTGAATTGGCAGGTCCACAGTTAGGATATTTCAAAATTTTCTTTCAGTTCTGTGTTTCTCATCATCAGAGAAGCATGCATATAAATTTGGGAGGCATTTATTAGAGAGGTAAAACAGCATAAGTGAAAAAATATTTTACATAATCCCTATGAAAATATCAGTGGATCAAGAACCATTTCAGGCTGGCAACAGAACAACTAAGTTGCTTAATTAAGGGAGGCAACATTATTGCAGCCAAGATGACAATGGATTCTTGTCTATTTACCTGTCCCAGGAGAACAAAATTCTGATAATTGAGAAGAATGTAAGTGAATGAGGCCCGTGGAAATTAAAACTAACTCCAACTGAGAGCACTATAGACCCAGGGTTAGGAAATGTTCTTTACCTTTTCTTTTAAATGTAATACTTCTCTTTTAATTTAAATCTAACTCTTTGATTTTCTTAAAAGTTCTTTTTTGTAGTCTCTATTAGTCTGTTTTTACACTGCTATCAAGATACTACTCAATACTGGATAATTTATAAACAAACGAGGTTTAATTTACTCACAGTTCTGCATGTCTGGGGAGGCCTCAGGAGACTTACAATCATGGTGGAAGGGGAAGCAGGCACCTTCTTCACAAGGTGGCAGGAGAGAAAAGTGTGTGAAGGAGAGACTGCCAAACACTTATAAAACCATCAGCTCCTGTGAGAACTCAGTCATTGTCAGAAGAACAGCATGGGGAAAACTGACCTCATGATCCAATCACCTCTCTCCCTCGACATGTGGGGATTACAAGTCCCTCCCTCAACACGTGGGGATTACAATTTGAGATGAGATTTGGGTGGGGACACAGAGTGGAACCATATCATAGTCACTTTGAAATATATGCCATCTTGCCTTTGAAAGAGGAACAATTTGTGTGCAAAGATGAAGTAAGTATCCTTGCCCTCTCAAATTATACTCTTCAAAACTGAGAACATATGTTTTAGGTATAGCAGACTTCAAAGAATTATCTTGGGGTGTATGCTAGAGGCACATGGGTTGAAATTTATAAAAGATGCAAATTTGCATGTCTGTGTTTTCTCAAATGGACAAGGAAATTTCTCGCCAATTTTGGCTTTACAAATTGATTCTCCTACAATGGAGTATCTACATTTGTTGTATAAAATGAATGAAAAAAAATCAGGAAAGTGTTTCATCCCAGAAGATTTCAGTTTACAGCTCAGTCAGAATTGTAGTCATCCCTTGGTATCTGTGGGGTTTTTGTTCCAGGACCTCCCACAGATACAAAAAATCTTTTCATATAGAATGGCACGGTATTTGGATATGACCTATGCCCACATCCCCCTGTATGCTTTAAACCATCTTGAAATTACTTATAATATCTAATACAGACCAGGCACAGAGGTTCATGTCTGTAATCCCAGCACTTTGGGAGGCTGAGGCAGGAGGATCACTTGAGCCCAGGAGTTTGAGGTTAGAGTGAGCCATGATATCACCACTGCACTCCAGCCTGGATGACAGCAACCCTGTCTCTAAAACCAATGAAAAAACCTGGTACAATGCAAATGCTAAGTAAATAGTGGTTATACTGTATTGTTTAGGGGATAATGAAAGAAAAAAAATTCTGTACATGTTAAGCACAGACATAACGTTTAAAAAATATTTTTGCTCTGCAGTTAGTTAAATCCATGGAGGCAGAACCCATGGATATGGAAGGCTGACTCTATATCATTTAAAGTGCAGGTTAGATTACATGTTTATATTTTGCTATTTCTGGAAGATTTTAGGTCCACTTGACTTTCTATTGGCAAAATGGAAAGACATGGGATGAAGGGGAACATTGTGAAAATCACATTTTGAGAATCAGGAAGGAGCAATGAGAAAGTAGATTATTTCTGCACACATAAAAGGTAACTGCAGTCATTGAGAAATAAATTGAAAAAAAAATTGGCTTTAGCTGATAATTCCCCTTTGGGAACTAGAGCAAGTAAGCAGATCCTATCAAAGGTAGGACCAGGACATTAGGCAGGGGCAGGTGGGGCCAATCAACTTGCTAGTTGTTGGAGTTATGCTGTATGGGTGAAGTAGCTCCAATCCAGCAAAATTACTCTTTATTTTATTGTTATTGAGACGGAGTCTCGCTCTGTTGCCCAGGCTGGAGTGCAGTGGCATGATCTGGGCTCACTGCAACCTCTGCCTCCCGGGTTCAAGAAATTCTCTGCCTCAACCTCCCGAGTAGCTGGAATTACAGGCGCCCACCACCACACCCAGCTAATTTTTGTATTTTTAGTAGAGACGAGGTTTCACTGTCTTGGCCAGGCTGGTCTTGAACTCCTGAACTCGTGATCCACCCACCTCGGCCTCCCAAAGTTCTGGGATTACAGGCATGAGCCAATGTACCTGGCATCTTTATTTTTTAAATTCACTTTTGTTTATTCACTTTAACATTGCCAAAATAATTATTAGCTTAATATCTGTGTAATCAACATATAATAGAAACACAATAAATATTTTTGAATGAAAGTGTAAAACATTGTAGAAAATACAGAGACAAAAAAATTAACCCATCACTGTTAATATTTTGGTTTTAAAAAGGGTCATACTATACCTAATGTTTGCTCATCTTTTTTTTCCCATAAATCTGTTTCCATGCCACCAAACGTGCTTGCCAAAACTGTTATTTATCCACTGAATAGTAATTGCATAGTTTCTAGAAAATTATTTGTAGATTGCCTATAAAAGTCTCTAGGTGACTCACCTATTTAGTTTAGTCACTGTATTTTAATTTACATTTTCAAAGTTCAATTAGTTTATTCTGATTATGCAAAGAATATTTGCCTATTAAAATTACAGATATACGTAATAAAAATGTAGTATTTTCTCAATTATAAGATAATATCAAATGAAACTTACACCAATATTTTATGACTTTCTATTTTTTATTAGAGGTGGAGTCTCAATATGTTGCCCAGGCTGGTCTCGAACTCCTGCCTCAAGTGATTCTCCCTCCTCAACCTCCAAAGGTGTTGGGATTACAGGTTTAAGCCACTGTGCAAAGTCCTTAATAATATTTCTTAGAGAAAAATATTTTATTAAACGTGCCTGTCAATTGTAGGACACAACCTGATTTTAAAATGAATGAAAAAACACTTTTCAGAATAAAGGATGTACAGTATTAGAGATAACTATTGTGATTGTGTTTGAAGGATGCTAAAAGTGCCAAATTGTCTCACTCCCCGCTGCAGGCTTGTGAGGGAGGTGTGGGGCTGTAGTTATTGTTCATATTTTACAGCTAAAGAGACCCATACTAAGAGGTATTAAATAACTTGTTCAAGATTCTTCAATAGGTAGTAAAAGCAAAATCCAAACCTATACCAATCTGAGGTGAGAAAATATATTTTTAAAAATTGTGATGAGATATATATAACATATATTTTCAATTTGTAAAGGTATATTATATATAACATATGTTAATATATTAACATGTTAGTATAATATTGTATAAAATATGTTATACATAATACATGCAAAAAATTTGTCATATATCATATAATTATGTATATTATAAAATAATTTGTATTATGCATTATTTTATCATACATAACAAATATATTATTATGTATAATAATATGTGATATATGATAAAATGTGTGATAAAGTAAATACATCTTACATAATATATACTATGTAATGTATAAAACAAATAAGTAATATATAAATATACAACAAATTTTGCCATTTTAATAAAAGTGTACATTCACACCATTGTGCAAACATCACCACTATTTCTTGAAATTTTTAATGACCTTACACAGAAACTCTTCAACCATTAAGCAGTAACATCCCATTCTCTCCTCTCTTTGCCCTTGGTAATTGCTAATATACTTTCTTTCTCTGTCTCTTTGCTCATTCTAGATCCTTTATATAAGTGAAATTTTTCAGTATTTGTTCTTTTGTGTCTGGCTTATTTTGCTTTGCATACTGTTTTCAAGGTTTGTCCATATTGTAGCATATAACAAGACTTAATTCCTTTTTACAGCTGAATAATATTCCATGGTCCAGGCATTAATTTTCCGTTAGTCTGTTGACAGATGCTTGAGTTATTTCCACCTTTTGTCTATTGTGAGTAATGCTGCTATGAACACATCTTTTTGAGTACTTGCTTTTAATTACTTTGGGTGTATTCTTAGGTGTGAAATATCTGGATGATATAATAATTATATGTTTAGCTTTTGGAGAAACCACTCAAATGTTTTCTTCAGTGGCTACATAATTTTTTATATATCCACCAGCAATGTAGAGGTTTCCAATTTTTTTATATCCTTACCAACATTTGTTATTTTTCAATTAAAAAAATTATAGCCAGGCTAGTGGGTGTAAAGTGGTTTCTCATAGTGGTTTTGATATGGATCTTCCTAATGATTAATGATGTTGGGAATCTTTTCATGTGTTTATTGGCCATTAGTATATCTTTTCTGGAAAGCTATCTATTCAAGTATTTTGCTCATTTTTATCAAATTGTATCTTTGTTGTTAAATTTTTGAGTTCTTTATACACTCTGGCTAGTAAACTCTTATCAGATATATGTTTGTCAAATACTTTCTCCAATTTTGTAGGTTGTCTTTTTAATATCTTGATAGTGTCCTTTGATGTGTCAAATGTTAATATTGATGAAGTTTAATTTATTTTTTTATTTTGTTGCCTGTGCTTTTGGTGTCATGTCTAAGAACTCATTGCTAAATCCCAAATTATGAAGATTTACCAGTATATTTTCTTCTAAGAATTTTATGGTTTTAACTCTTACATTTAGTCATTAATCTATTTTGAGTTCTTTTTCTTAATATGGTGTGAGATAGGGGTCCAACCTCATTCTTCTGCCTGTGAAAATTTAGTTGTCCAAGCACCATTTGTTGAATAGACTATTTCCCCACTGAATGGACTTGGCACCCTTGTTGAAAAATCAATTGGTAAGAGATGTCTACTGTAGCTTTGTAGAAAGTTTTGAAATCAAGTGGGATTCCTCCAATTTTGTTCTTATTTTTCAAGATTGTGTTGACTATTCGAGACACCTTGAAATTCCATATGAATTTCAGGTTTGGCTTTTCCAGTTCTGCAAAATGGCTTGAAATTTTTATAGGGGTTGAATTAATTTGTAGCTCACTCTGCATAGTATTGTCATCTTAACAATACTAAGTCACCCAATTCATAAACATGAGATGTCTTTCAATTTATTTAGGTCTTTAAATTCTTTCAGCAATATTTTGTTGTTTTCAGTGTATAAGTCTTTCACATTTTTGGTAAAAATTCTTTTTAGGTATTTTATTATTTTAGATGTTATAGTGCATGGAAATGCTTTTTTAAATTTCCTTTTTGATTGTTCTTTGCTGGTGTACAGAAACATTAACTGATTTTTGTGTCTTTATCTTGTACCTTGCAACTTGCTGAATTTAGTAACTCTAGTAACTTTTATTCTTTGAGATTTTCTATATGTGGGATTCTATCATCTGTAAATAAAGATACTTTTGCTTCTTTTCAAATTTAAGTGCTTTTGTGTTTTCAATGAATTTATTACTACTACTTTTCAAGAAAATAAAATTCAACCCTAATTTTATTACTCAGGAAGAGATTAATTTTCGACAATTGACAGATAACTTTCTAGATTCATTTATCTACTGTTCATTCACTCACTCATCATTTTATACATACACACACACATATATGAACATACACACACACACACACACACAGATACATAAAATGCTCTAAAATTTTCCTGATAAGTCAATTTTAGAAATTTATATATTTTTAGAAAATTATCTATTTCATTTATTATTGCAATTATTTTGACACAATATAATTTTATTTTATGGATACATTCAAGGAATTACCTGTTCAATTTAGTGTTTTAATGCCTTATTTTTATTAGTAAAGTATTACTAATATATTTTTTAATAAAAATACTAAAAATTCTATCTTTTGTTATTTTCTTCTTCCTACCTACTTGTTTATCTACCATTTTTTTTCCAGAATTTCGTTACAAATTTTAACATTTATACTTTATTTAAATATAGTTTAAGGGCTTTGCTTGTCTGATTACAATTTTAATTATGTTTCATGTGTACTTTTCTCATTGTAGGTACATGTTCTTAACCTGTAATTGCAGTTTTACATTCTATTTTGACTCATGAATAATTTAGGGTGTTTAATTATTTCTGATGATCTTTGTATTTGTAAATGGAGATGGAGGATCTGGACTGTTGTTTGTGGTAATTGGTAGATTTGTTTCTACTCTCTTTTGCTATAATTTAGTTAAATGCCATGTTCAGTTTTTTCTTCTTTATACAGTCAACCAATCAAAAGCCTCCCTGACCTATTGAGGTGGCATTTCCTTCCTACCCTTAATTCATGTCTAAAATTTCCTATTTTCATTATGCTCTAAGGTTTTTTTCTATCTCAGCCTCCACTTGAAGTCCCCAGGGCACGCTGCTACCACCAATCAGCTTCCATTTCCTGCCTGGCAGTTTTTATGAAATTTGAAGCCTTTTTTGTTTGTTTGTTTTAACAATGCAGCCAGTGCAACTGTTACAGGGTGGAGAGAAGGCAGGAGGCTACACACTTCCAGTCCCACATTGCATCACCCACGAGTTATAGTTATTCCTCTTGTCAGCACAATCGTGGGTCTCAGAATTAGGAAACATATGATGGTAAGGTAAAACAGAAATTCCTTTTTTTTTTTTGTCAGGCATCCCCATCTTTTGAAGGGAAACTGAGGCATGCAACAGACTGAAGCATGTGCTAGTCTATTGCAATCTTGTCATATAAGCACTATTGTTATATTTTCCATTAGACTTCTGTGGAGTTTTCTGACTGTCTTATATATTTAAATATTAGAGAAAATTTCCCACTTCTTGGAAATTTGAAGGTATTTAGTGAGCATTTTCAAGAGACTATATAAAGAAAACATTGGCTAGGTGATATTTTTGAACTGGAAGATACTTCAGAGAGCTTCTTAAATGCACATCTCAAGTTCTGACAACAAACATGCTGTCTATGTGGTAGATGCACTTACAAAAATCTAAGTAGCACAAAATAATTGAAGCAGGTTTAGCAATGCTCTTGACACTCAGTGCCAATGACGCCCTCATCAAAATAATCTATAACTCTTAGAAAAAATAGATAGAAGGATATAATTAATTCATGGCAAAATTAGAATATTAAAATAAATAATGGTTTCTTGGAGATAAGATACATATGTATGAGCTTTAACCAAGTTTAACCAAGTTTAAGAGAAATCTCATCTTTAAAAATTTAAAATTAGAGATTGATTTTCTCTATAGGAATAATTAAAAATTAATTAACGATTTTTATCAGGATCTTTAAAAGGTTAACACCATTATAAGATTTCAAATACAATATATTTTCAGAAAGCTGACCTAATCACAGATTTTCTGAAAAATATAGCACATTACATTTTTCCAAAATGGCCACAACACTATTTCTTATCCCTTTCACATCTCTTAGAATATAATTTTTACACTCTTACCATAGAAAGGTAGCGATCTATGATTTTTTCACCCTTTTATTAGGCTGGACTCCTGACAATGGCAGTAGTGATGCCATGTGACATCTAAGACTTGTTTATAAAAGACAATCCTCTTGAGTTGGTTGCTCTAGAAACTCAGCAACCATGCTATAAGGAAGGCATTCTGCTATGTGGAGGGGAGGCATGGAAGCGTTCCAGCCAACAGCCCCAGTTGTACTAGTCAACAGCCCATATCAACCATCAGATATACTGTGAGGGAGCTCTCAGTCTTTGCCCCAAATGACACCATGAAAGTAGAAGCAAACTTTCTTCCCTCAGCTCTGCTCATATTATTGTGGATTGCAGATCAAAATAGTTATTGTTGGATTATGTTGCTAAATTTTAGGGAGAAGGGTTGTTATGCATCAATAAATAACTGGAATACCATCTATCCTATGATGAGCATTATAACCTTAATATGGTGTTATGGATATATCCAATTTGTACGTCAAACCTATAAAATACATTTTTAAAAAGTAGTGTCTAAAATATCTGATTCAGCTTTTCTAAATATTGATTGATGATTATGTTTATCAGCTGGCACGAACCAAAACGTACATTGAGCAACTTACAAACAAACTTTAGATCTTAAGTGAAAATGAAACATAATAAAACCACTTCTCCTGAAAGGGTATGTGTTAGTCTGTTTTGTGTTGCTAAAAAGGAGTACCTGAGACTAGGTACTTTATTTTAAAAAAGAGGTTTATTTTGGTCAGTATTCTGCAGGCTGTACAAGCATGGCATCAGTGTCTGCTTCTGGTGAGGGCTTCAGAAAGACTATAATCATGGCAGAAGATGAAAATAGAGCAGGTGCATAACATGGGAAAGGGGGCATGAGAAAGCGGGGTAGGTGCTAGGCTCTTTTAAACACCCAGCTCTCATAGTAACTCATTACCATAGGGAGGGCACCCAGCCATTCATGAGAGACCTGCCCCCGTGACCCAAGCACCTCCCACAGGGCTCTACCTTCAACATTGGGGATCACGTTTCAACACGAGGTTTGGAGGGGACAAATATCCAAACTATATCAGTATATTATAGAGCAAAATAGTCAGATTTCTGATTCTGCCAATATTGTAATAGATCAACTTACTGAGAACAACTAGAAAAAAAATAAAAATATGAAAAAACATTTATCTGAAGGAGACATCAGACAGAAGTCAAGAAAGTGAGTTATTGAGTTGTCAAGGTCTTTGAGAAATAGAATGCCTGAAGAAGTAATCTAAAATTTGGTGTTCTTTTTTTCTTCCAGAAAATTATTGATTTAAAAGATGCAGATGAGAACCTGAAGAGCTGACTAAAAAGTAATGACTGATAAGCTGAGATACTGAGCACAGCTTCCAAATGTCTCATGGGGCTATAGAGAAAAACCCTGTGTTCATGGCCCACTGTGAAATAAGAATGCTAGGAAACCTCCAGGCTTTTAGTTAGGACTCCTGAAAGATGATAGTAAGGGCATGTGAATATAGACATAGGAGAAAACCAAAAATATGCCAGACCTCACAAAGACTGAAGCCTGAATTTGAATTAGCTCAGTCGTTGATTGAATTAGGTCATATTCCTTCTTTAAACTGCCTCATTGGAATAAAAAGTAAATCCTTTCTGGAGGAAAATAACATCACCGAGTTCCTTAAATTACTTGTATATGTTCCCAAACTTTGTGTATTCAATCTAAAATACTCAGATACATAAAAAGGTGAAAGTTAACAAAGAATACAACGAAGAGGATCCAGATATTAGAACTATCAATCACATCCTTTAAATAAGTATAAATAATATGTTTAAGAAGTGCCAATCTGAAAGACTTAAGTAGATAACTGAAAATTATTCAAAACAAACAACAAAAGAATGGAAAAGAAAAAATGATAAATGCAATTAGATAATTAATAGGTTTCCTCAACATCTTACTGAACAAAGAAAAAAAGATAAATAGTGTATCATAAAATAAATCAGAAGAAAATATCTATAGTGAAATACAAAAAAATGGGATAGAAAAAGATAGAAAACAGAATGAGTCATGTGGAATATATGAAAGTAAAAAAAGTACGATGCATATATTGTATTCTCAGAAAGATGAGAGAGAGCAAAGGGAATAAAGACAATATTTAAAGAAACAATGGATGCACATATTCTGAAAGTGATAAAAGACATCAAATCACAGATGTAAAAAGCCACAATTAATCCAAAGAAAATATGTAGAAATGAAAGCACATCTTGCCATTCAATGTAAAATTGTTGAAAACCAAAAGAAAAGAGAATATGTTGATAAAAAGAAAAGTCTTATTTTAAAATTAATGATAATACTTATAACTGAGTTTTCATAAAAGCAAATGAAGATGCAAGAAATATTAAGAGAATATAATTGTAAACATATTTTGCCCAGAAAAAAAATAGCCAAAAGGAGAGAATAAAATAAAAATACCTTCAAAAAAAGAAACAAAAAAACTGAGTAAATTCATTACTGGTTGATCTGATACTAAAGGAAATTCTTATAGTATAAAGAAAATGATTCCAGATAGAAGCTTAAAGATGGAGGTATTAATAAATAGTAGATAAAAGGGTAAACATATGGAAAATATAAAAACATTTGACTATACAAAAGAACAACAGTTTTATGAAGTTTAAAACTTATAGGACTAAATACATAAAAATTAGCACAGATGTTAAAATTTTCTCTGTATTGACTATAAGGAAGCAAAAATAATAACTGTTATTACTTTTAATAAGTAAAACATTCTTGTTTTACTTTCTATGGCAACCACCAAAGGAATTGTTTATTTCTGGAAATGTCCATATATTTTTAGACTGGTTGACTCCAGGTAACTGAAACCATGGAAAGTAAAGCCATGGATAAAGAGGTAGTACCGCATGTGCATTTCTGAAATTTTTTTCTCAAGAACTAAAGAAAGAAAGATATAACTGGGTTTAGAGCCCTGGGCATTCAGGGATAACATTTTTTTTTTTGACTACTTATTCTAAACCAACATTTGTTTTTCCCAAAGATAGTGAAGAAATAAAATACACAAATTAGTAGGCTGACTCTTTTATTTATTTATTTATTTATTTATTTATTTATTTATTTATTTTTGAGATGGAGTCTCATTCATTTTGTCTCCAGGCTGGAGTGCAGAGGCGCCATCTCAGCTCACTGCAACCTCCAACTCCCTGGTTCAAGTGATTCTCCTGCCTCAGCCTCCTGAGTAGCTGGGATTACAGGCACCCGCCACCACGTCCAGCCAAGTTTTGTATTTTTAGTAGAGATGGGGTTTCACCATATTGGCCAGGATGGCCTCAATCTCCTGACTTTGTGATCCGCCCACCTTGGCCTCCCAGAGTGCTGGGATTACAGGCATGAGCCACCGAGCCTGGCCTAGACTGATTTTTTTATACCCAGGATTATGGTAAGTTCTGGCTGTAATAACTGTCATTAGATGTTATGAGTTGAGTCATGTCCCATTAAAATTCATTTATTGAAGTCCTAACCTTCACTACTTCAGAATGTGACCTTACTTGGAAATTAGACAGTTGTAGATGTCATTAGTTATTTAAAGATGAGCTCATACTGGAGAAGGATGGGCGCCTAAGTCAATGTGGCTGGTGTCCATATAAAAGGAATGCCCTTATGAAGTGATAGACATGTACACAGGGAGAATACCAAGTGAAGACTGGAGTTATGCTGCCAGAAGCCAAGGGACTACCTGAAACTAGGAGAGTGGTCTGGAATAGATCCTCTGCATTGCCTTCACCTTGGGCTCAGACGTGTAGCCTCCAGAATTGTGAGACAATAAATTTCTGTTGTCTAATCCATTTAGTTTGTGATAATTTATCCTCAAAACTCTCAAGAAATAAGCATAGGAGGAATGTACTTCCAACACAGAGAGAGGCATATATGACAAGCACACAGCTGACATCATACTCAATAGTGAAAAGTTGTAAGATTTTCCTGTAAGGTCAGGGATAAGACAAGGTGCCCACACTCATCACTTTTGTTCAATATAGTACTGGAAATCCTAGCCAGAACAATTAGGTAAGAAAATAAAAATAAGCAGCATCCATATAGGAAAGGAAAAGGTAAAATTATCTCTTCATTTCTTCATGCTGATGACATAATCTTACATGTAGAAAACCTTAAAGACTCCACCAAAACATGGTTAGAACTAATCAACAGATTCACTAAAGTTTCAGGTTACAAAATCAACAAATAAAAATTAATAACATTTTTACACAGTATTAATAAAGTATCCAAAAAAGAAATTATGGAAACAATCCCACTTACAATAGCATAAAAATAAAATACTTTGGCGTAAATTAACCAAAGAAGTGAAATATCTATACCATGAAAACCATAAAACCTTGAGAGAAATGAAGAAGACACACATTAAGGAAAGGTATTTTATGTTTATGAATTGTAGGAATTAATATTGTTAAAATGTCTATTAAAGTTTTTAAAGCAGATCAAAGTATTACATTTGTGTTTGAACTCTAGAGTTTTATCTGTAAAATTTGTATTGTAAAATGTGAATAATAAATTACTTGTCAATTGCCTATTAATTCACCTCTAAGATCTTTAAATGAAGATAGTTCTCTAGGAATATTAATGATATTTATCACCTGGATTCTCCCACCCTTTCATCCTTTATCTAACACCTGATATCACTTGGGGTTCATTATTTTCTTTTTTTAAAGATAGGTTCTTGCTCTGTTGGTCAGGCTGGAGTGTAGTGGCTTGATTATAACTCCCTGCAGCCTCAAACTCCTGGGATCAAGTGACCCTTCCATCTTAGCCTCCTGAGTACCTGGGACTATAGGCATTCACCCCCATGCCTACTACTTGTAAGAACTGTTTTTAGAGATGGAATCTTGCTATGTTGCCCAGTCTGGTCTTGAACTTCTAACTTCAAAGGATCATCCTGCCCCAGCCTCCCAAATTGTTGAGATTATAGGTGTGAGCCACCACCCCCAGCTAGGGTTTCATTCTTGAGGAATGCAGATCTCCCCTTCCAGTCTAAGACAATTTTCCCTTTCTTCCCTTGCCTGGATCACCACCTGGATGAAATGGAAAGCCACATGTACAGTGTTTGAAGACTACCACAGAGCACCATATACAAAGTGAAAACATTAAAATAAAATTTAAGAAACGTATTCTGGCCTCCAACAGGGCCTATAATTATCTCCTCTATAAGGTTATATAATCTAATATTCCTTTGGTTAAGGCTTGGTTTGTGGATGTTTCTATTACAATATGAAACTATTGACATTCTATATGGAAACAGCAATTTGTCATCATAAATCAGGTTATTGATTCATTATAGAACAAGATACAGGGTAAATGACTTTTCATGGGTGTCAATTCACTTATTATAAAGGCAGCTGGACCAGATCAAGCGTTCCTAGCAGAAATTTTAATGTATACCATACTCTCTCAGGATTTTTCAAGGATAAGAAAGATCAAGAAGAGAGAAGTAGAAAGAAAAAATAAATTGCCTAAAACCTAAGTTGGGGACATGATTTGCCATCATAAAATATTTGACTTAACAGTTGATAATGGTTAGAAATCACTAGCCTCAATTGCAGTGAGGTCCCATGTTCCCTAGAGAGACTCTGAGAGCCCCAGCAATGACAATTTGGCCATTCAGCCTCACGAGATGGAGAACATGGCACCAGGAAGAGGCACAGGTCTCTGAGCTACCCGATTCTAAGCATGGCCCTGCTTCGATGCCTTTGTTAAACATCAGCTAACTTTGGGAAGATGAATTACTTTGTTATGCTTAAGTAAAAATAACTGGGAAGAAAACACTGCTAAAAACAAACAAGCAATCAACCCAACAAAAATCCAGCATAATAATATGTGCAAGAGCCAAGAAGAAATGCTTAGGGGATTATCCCCCACAGGGCTGTTTCTCTCCACTAAAGCAGGTAATTGAGAGCTAGCCAGATTGGTCTTGGATTTAATTCTAGTCAGCCACACTAATTAGGGCACTTGATTTGATATTTTATACTTGGACTTAGGGGCTTATCAACATATTATGCAGATTTATGGAAAATTGGACACAAATGAATACTTGGAACAAATCGCCCTGATGATTTTTAAAAATAGGTCTGTAATATTTTATAACAATCTTTTTATTAGTGACTTTTTTCCCTCATATGTCCGATCTTTTCTAGGATATTTTCATGGTTTTCCCCATGGCTTTATCTTTTCTAGATTGTTTGAAGAACCATCTTTCATTCCCTTGCATTTGTGGGAATTGGATGAATTTTGTCATATTTATGCCAGATTTCATTTCAGCAGTAAACTCCCATCTTTAGCCTAATTCTCTTTTATTGCCATAACTTAGAATTGTTTGAGGTGTGAAAATAGAAGACAACCACTTGCAAAAAGAGAGTGGAGTTTGTTAATGATTAGAAAAGAAAGAAAAAGTAAATATACTCAGGAGGCCGAGTCAGGAAGATCACCTGAACCCGGGGAGGTCAAGGCTAAATTGAACTGTGATTGTACCATTGTACTCCAGTGTGGGTGACTGACAGTGAGACCCTGTCTGAAAAAAAAATAAATAAATAAAATTATTCTTCAATTAGGATACTGCTAGTCTGCACTTGACATCAGATTTTTCTGTTTTTTTTTAAAGTTAAGTATTTCAAGTTTGGTTATTTTAACAAATCTTCTTGATAATTGTAAATAGTAGTAAGGTTATAAAATGTCTATAAAATATTGTAAGTTTGGGGTTGTGGAGACAAAAGGAAAATAATTTAAATTGAAAAGAGGTGAGCTGAATTCTCTTTGTAGGTCAAGCATGTGTTCTTGCTTAGAGGGACAGGAATAATTGTCATGCCGTTTGAAGGTGATGGAGGCTTGACACACTAGCTAGCTTTGACATAAAATTATACTGCCTCTCTTTAACCTGTCTGTCACATATATCAGTCTTTTCTTTTCCTTCTCCTCCTGGGCATCCTAGCTTCAGTTAGCCTAATAACTCTCTTGGCTCTTATCAGTCTGATAACCCCAATTTCAAGATGAATGATAGGTCTTCTATTAGAGACAAATGGACATTCACATTGACATTCAATGAGGGCACCTTGCTCAGGCTTTTGAAATTCATCCTTTCTTTGATTATGCCTTTCACTAAATCAAGAAAGCACGGTTGGAGGAGGCAACAGAAATGGGACATTTTTCTTTTTCTGTTCTCCACCTCATTTGTCAGTCACTGCACTGTGCTTTTGGCTTTCAGTTCTGCCTTCAATTTGTTTATTTCCATCATCCATCTTTTCTACACCATTTTTCTTCCTCTGGTTGTTTCTTTTTCTTTCTTTCTTTCTTTTTTTTTTGAGACGGAGTCTCGCTCTGTCGCCCAGGCTGGAGTGCAGTGGTGCGACCTCAGCTCACTGCAAGCTCCACCTCCCGGGTTCACACCATTCTCCTGCCTCAGCCTCCCGAGTAGCTGGGACTACAGGCGCCCGCCACCACGCCCAGCTAATTTTTTGTATTTTTAGTAGAGACGGGGTTTCATCATGTTAGCCAGGATGGTCATGATCTCCTGACCTCGTGATCCACCCAGCTCGGCCTCCCAAAATGTCTGGTTGTTTCTTAACCTTCACTTTTTATTTGATCTAGATCTAGTTCTATACAAGAATATTCAAGGTAGAGACAACTGCAAAAAGGGGGAAAATAGTGATCTAAAAAAAGTTCAGGGCTATTCTTGATAGATTTCACAGCTCTGGCAGAACCCAGTGAGAGGCACACTTGCCAGAATTGGGCCAACTATGGTCATTGCAGCCTTAGGTAGAGAAATTCAGTAACTGCCAAATTGCAGCCATCAAGGAGGGAGCCAGGGGCCAATACCATCACCTCTCTTTCATGACATCCTTCAGTCTTTTCCAGGGCCTTCTATTGGTTGAATACAGCCAGAAGCCAGAAGGCAAGAGAGTTTGCTTTATATTGCCCATTAAGGTTAGCATTCTGTGCTACATAGCAGGATGAAAAAGGGTGGAGAATAAATATTGAGGAGAAAATAGACAATATGCAGTACAGAGGGTAAAAGGAGAAAAATTTTGTACATATTTTTCTTCTCATCCTCATTTTTCTCTTTTATTTATTCTTTATCCAATGCATGCCCAGTCTCTTTCACTACTGAGCTTCATTTTGGCCTCTGTTTCCTGAGGTACCTATCTTCTTTACCATTCGTTTGATAAATTAGTATATGTTTCTGGCACTTAAATTTTTTTAATCTATCTATTCTTTTGTCCAGCTCTAGACCATACCTTGTGCTCTCTGTGACCTTAAACTTTAAAACTTTTAATAATTACAGATTAGTTTTTTTAATGATATTTTGTGAACATGGAAGGTATAAACCAAAAAAATATTAACTGCAACCCCATCATCAAAAATAAGAATTAGAAAGTCTTCTACAATTTTAAAACAATATGATTGGTTTTATATAGCCTTGATATATGGTTCTTTAGAACTAGAAATTTTGAGGGCTACCTGATACTTCCAAGAAGATCCTTGGTCTTACTCCTTTGTAGCTAAGAGACCAAGGGCAACTGATGGTCAGTTACTTCAATTAAAGTTGGAATAATAATACCAATCTCATAAAAATTTTTATTTCAAGAATTAAATGTGATAAATGAAATAAAAATATACATCGGCGCTTGCTATTGTACACTCTTAACTTGCTTTTATTTTTGTCTAAATGAAAGCAAGAATCCTACTTTGTTCTTTGTAAGGATCATAGTCAAAATAAAATAACAATTGTATTTCAGAAACCATAAAGAATAATGTAGCTGCTTGTTTTAGGGGTGTTTAAAATGGACAAGCCTAAAGTTATATTTTTCTGCATTCATTTTTACAACATACCATGCTGAAAGTGTCACAGATAGTTTCACTGAAGACTGTTCTGAAAATCTTTATCACTCGTATTCATATGTTTCTTGGTTCTCTCATCAACATGTAGGTTCCCTGGTTACTTCCTCCCTCATATCTCCTCTTTCCTTTTGTTGGCCACATTACTCTTTCTCCTGTCTAGAAGTTACAGTGTTCCAAATGAATTTCACTCTTATGAAAGGAGTCAAAGGCATAATACAGTTAAGGGGAATGTTAGTGAAACCATTGTCTGCAGTTATCAAAGATAGCACCTGTGTCCACAGAGCTCCCTTGCTGTCTATTCAGCCTAGAAATTTTAGTTTGGAATATCTCAAAGTTCATTCAGTGCAAAAGTAGTATCACAAATTTTTTTATTTTTATAAAAACACCACAGGCTTTGAAAGTCAATTTTATGTGAGAATTTCTTATCTTAGAGATTCACCATATTTTAGAGATTCACCATATTAGCATAATAAAGATTCCGAGAAGTGTACAGTAAAAAAAATTATTTTTTTTAAAAAATTGGGGCATTATTTTCCAAACTAAGTTGACCACAGATCAAGTTTGTTCCCTAGTTATATCTCTTAGGACGTATTTTAGGCACCCTGACCTATGTCATATTGTATAAATTATGGAGAAAATATTTTCTTACAGCTGTTATAATCAAATATTTTCCCTAAGGAAATGACCTTTTAGTTGAAATTTCTACATAATTAAAGACGGATATTAAAGGCAGTGAAGTGAAAAGAACTGATGATGGGAAGAAAGAAGAATCAATTAAAAAAAACACAACTGTTGTTTGGCAATGAATTAGGACTTTGAGGAAAACAGACACATCTAATGATTATTTTCTTGTGTGGTAAGCATCGTAACATTCTCATTTTCCTTCTTTTCCCCAAATTTTGCATTTGAATCTATAATGTTCACTAATGATTTGTGAAATGTATTTGATTTGGGGAAATGGAACAACATACTGAGTCTTGCTCCATGGCTAGACTATGTGGTGAAACTAGAGATTGCTCATGGAAGAAAAGACATGAAAATTTGTATAGTACAGGAGGATCTTATCGACAGTATTCTTAATAGTGTATAAAATGGAAGCATAGGCAGGGCGCGGTGGCTCACGCCTGTAATCCCAGCACTTTGGGAGGCCAAGGCGGGCGGATCACAAGGTCAGAAGATCGAGACCATCCTGGCTAACACTGTGAAACTCCGTCTCTACTAAAAATACACAAAAAATTAGCCGGACATGGTGGTGGGCGCCTGTAGTCCCAGCTACCAGGAGACTGAGGTAGGAGAATGGCATGAACCCGGGAGGCGGAGCTTGCAGTGAGCCCAGATCGCGCCACTGCACTCCAGCCTGGCGACAGAGCGAGACTCCGTCTCAAAAAAAAAAAAAAAAAAAGGAAGTATAAAGAGAAAGGAGAAAGAAGCATTCATATATGGGAGTGTGCAAGGTTGTCAAGATGGGATCTTGGAGGCAACATTCAAAATGGCACTAAATTTTCTACACAAAATTGCATTTTCAGATTGCATCTTGATTATAACTTTGGTCCCATGGACAAACGACTAATAAAATATTCATAGCAAAATTTATCTGATGACTAGATATTAGAAAACCATATCCTAAAAACAAAACAAACCAAACCAAATGCAAAAATCCCACCTGTTCTTATATTAAGTCACTGCAGCAAAAGTAAATACCATACAAATAATTCTGAAATGACATTTTGTCTTGAGAAGTGAATGTATAATTTATATAGCTTGTGTGTTGGGCTTAGAGTTTTTGAGGTTAGATAGTAAGGGAAGAAAAATCTGTGGATTGATTGAATTTTTTGAAAACCTCTTTATTGAGGTATAATTGATATACAAAAGTTGTACATATTAAATTTGCACAAGTTAATGAATTTAGAGATAAGTGTACACCTTTGAAACTATTGCCACAATCTGTGCCATAAAGGTTCACACTATACCATCCAAAATTTCCTCCTGATATATTTATTTATTTATTATTTTTGCAATAAGGATCCAACATAAGATCTACTCTTTTAGCAACTTTCAAGTATGTAATATGGTATTGTTTACTATAGGCAGTATGTTATACAGTAAATCTCTAGGATTTATTCATTGCGTGTAACTGAAAGTTTGTGCTCTTTCACTAATACCTTTCCATTTCACCCTCCTCTATCTCCTGGAAAAAATCTTTCTACTTGCTGCTTCTATGAGTTTGACTAATTTAGATTCCTCATATAAGTGGTAGCATGGAGTATTTATACTTTTTGTGTCTGGTTTATTTCACTTAGCATAATGTTCCCTGGGTTCACCCATATTGTTGCATATGGGGAAATTTCCTTTTTTTAAAAAATACAATGATGATCCATTGTATGCATATATCACGTGTTCTTTATCCATTTATTCAGTGATAAATATTTAGGTTGCTCCCACATCTTAGGTATTGTGAATAATGCTACAATAAACATGGAAAGGCAGATATCTCTAAGAGATACTAATTTCAATTACTTTGGTATAACTTTACTCCTCCCTCAAAACTTTACGTTACTGATGTTACAATTTTTTTCTTTTATATTGTATAACCTTTTACAGATCGTTGTAATTACACTTTCCTTTCTTTCTTTCTTTTTCTTTCTTTCTTTCTTCCTTCCTTCCTTCCTTCCTTCCTGCCTTCCTTCCTCCCTTCCTCCTTTCCTCCCTCCCTCCCTTCCTTCCTTCCTTCCTTCCTTTCTTTTTTTGAGACAGAGTCTTGTGTTACCAACCAGGCTGAAGTGCAGTGACATAATTATTGCTTACTGCAGCCTCAAACTCCTGGGCTCAAGCAATCCTCCCACCTCAGCCTCCTAAGCAGCTGGGACCACAGGTACATGCAACCATGCATAACTGATTAAAAAAAATATATATATATATATAGTGTACACACACACACACACACACATATATATATATATATAGTGTACAGATGAAGTCATAGTATGTTGCAGGGATCACAGATGTATGCCACCATGCACAACTGGTTAATTTATAATCTGTACAACATAAATCTGGATGTCCATGTCTCTCCCCAGATTTGGTAAGCTTTCAGCTATTATTTCTTTAAATAAGCTTTCTGTTTCTTTCCTCCTTATCTTCACCTGTTTGTATTCCATAATATGTATACTGGTTCATTTGATGGTAGCATATATATGTTACAGATGAGGTTTCGGTGTGTTGCTGCCCAGGCTGGTGTCAAACAACCAGGCTCAAGCCATCTTCCTGCCTGGGCCTCCCAAAGCGCTGGGATTACAGGCATGAGCCATTGCACCCAGCCTATAGCTATTCCTAATACTGTGTTTTTTTTTTTTTAACTTTTATACTTGGGCTAAAAATGATTTATCCACCACCATTACAGCACTATGTTATTCTATGTCTATGTATATATTTACTTTTACCTGTAACTTTTCTACTTTCTTATGCCGTCTTGTTGCTTTTAAGCATCCTTTCATTTCAATTTGAGTAACTTTCTTTAGCACTTTTTGTAATGCAGGTCTAACAGTGATAAATTCCCTCTGTTTTTGTTTGTTAGTGAAAGTCTTTAGCTCTTCTTCATTTTAAAAGGAGAGTTTTACCAATCAAAATATTCTTGGTTGGCAGTTTTTTTTTTTTTCAGTGTCTTGAATAAATCATCCTGCTCTCTCTTTGCCTGAAAGATTTTTGCTAAGAAATCAGCTGATAGTCTTTTGAAAGTTCTCTTGTGTATAATAAGTTAATTTATCATACTGCCTTCAAAATTCTGTTTGTTTTTGACTTTTGAAAATTTAAATGTAATGTGTCTCAGTGTAGACCTCTTTAGATTCAACGTATTTGGTGTGTTTTGGGTAAATCATAAATCTAGATGTCCATATCTCTCCCCAGATTTGGTAAACTTTCAGCTATTATTTCTTTAAACAAGCTTTCTGTTTCTTTCCTCTTTATCTTCACCTTTTTGTATTCCATAATATGTACACTGGTTCATTTGATGGTAGCCTATAAGTCCCATAGGCTTTCTTCATTCTTTTCACTTTTTCACTCCTCTGACTAGATAGTTTCAAATGAAACTCTCGTCACATTCATTGATTCTTTTTTCTACTTGATTGAGTTTACTCTTCAAGCTTTCTATGGAAATGTTTCTATTTTACAGTTCAGTCGTTGTATTCTTCATCTCTAAAATTTCTGTTTTTTTGTTTTCAATCTTTTAGTTCAACTTCTGATTTTGCTGATATATTGTTTTCTTTATTTTTTAAAACTTTTATTTCAGGTTCAGGGGTACATGTGCAGGTTTGTTATATAGATAAATTACGTGCTGTGGGGGTTTGGTGCCCAGGTTTTTTCATCACCCAGGTAATAAGCATAGTACGTGATAGGTACTTTTTTGATCCTCATCCTCCTCCCTCCCTTCACCCTCAAGTATGTCCTGGTGTCTGTTGTTCCCTTCTTTGTTTTCTTATGTACTCAATATATGAAATATATAAATAAGAACATATGGTATTTGGTTTTCTAGTCCTGTGTTAATTTTATTAGGCTATTGACCTCCAGCTCTATTCATGTTGTTGCAAAGGACATAATCTAATTCATTTTTATGGCTGCATAGTATTCCATCTTGCATATGTACCATATTTTCTTTATACAGTCTACAATTAATAGGTATTTGGGTGGATTATATGTCTTTGCTATTGTGAATAGTACTGCAGTGAACATATGTGTGCATGTGTCTTCACAGTAGAATGATTTATATTCTTTTGGGTATATACCCAATAATGGGATTTCTGGGTCAAATGATAACTCTGTTTTGAGAAATTGCCAAACTGCTTTCTACAATGGCTGAACTAATTTACATTCTCATCAGTAGTGCGTAAGTGTTCTCTTTTCCTCACAACCTCACCAACATCTGTTATTTATTTATTTATTTATTCATTTTTTGTGAGGGAGTCTCACTCTATTGCCCAGGCTGGAGTGCAGTGGTGCGATCTTGGCTCACTGCAACCTCCACCTCCCTGGTTCAAGTGATTCTCCCACCTCAGCCTCCCGAGTAGCTGGGATTACAGGCACCTGATACCATGTCTGGCTAACTTTTGTATTTTTAGTAGAGATGGGGTTTTTCCATGTTGGCCAGGCTGGTCTGGAACTCCTGACCTCAGGTGATCCACCCACCTCAGCTTCCCAAACTGCTGAAATTACAGTTGTGAGCCACTGCACCCAGCCAACATCTGTTATTTTTTATTTTTCCATAATACCATTCTGACTGGTGTGAGAAAGATATTTCACTGTGGTTTTGATCTGCATTTCCCTAATAATTAGTTTATTTCTTTTAGTTGCATGTCTGTGTTTCTTGTGGCTCACTGAGCCACCTAACAATGATTATTTTGAATTATTTATCAGGCAATTCATACATCTCCATTGATTTTAGGTCAGTTATTAGTACTTTATTTTGTTTCTTTGGTGGTGTCATGTTTACCTAATTATTCATAATATTGATAACCTTGCATTGATGTCTACACAGTTGAAAAAATATAGTCCCCCTCTTCCAGTCTTTATAAACTTGCTTTGGGATGAAAAGACCTTCATCAGTCAGCCCAGCTAGAGATTATAGGGATCTCTTAAATCTTTTCTGTGGATACATCCACTCAACTCCTCTTATTCCCTCCTGGGGTAAAGTCTTAAATCTACATGCCTTCTCTTTATCCCATAAAACCATGTTGGGTGCTGAGAGCTGCCCATTCCTTTCTCCTAGGTAAGTGCTGTGATGTGCTAGGGCATTGGATGCAAACTCCTTTTTCTCTTTCCTCCATGAATGGGATGTTTCAGGTTGATGCACCTTTCTTCTACCCTGCAGAGCCACACGGAAAGTCAAGTGTCACCCACCCCTTGTCCTTGGAGCTGTGCACTAAGATTCTGGGACAATGGGTGTAACATTCATTGCTTTCTATCTCTTCTGAAGGAGCAGTTTCAGGCTTGTGTGCTTTCTCCCAGTCCCACAGAGTTAAGCCAGTTCCTGAAGTCTACATGCTAACTTGGAAGTACTTGGAATGCTGGTTTTGGGTATTTACAGGATGCCATCTGTGGAGGCACACATGCTGGTTGCTGTGAGCTCCCTTCTTTCTTCTTTCTTTTTTGTTTCTAGTTGCTCTCTGATTCTCCAGTCATCCAATTTTCTCAGTGTTCAGGATACAGTAGGATACAAGCAGGCCTCTCAGGATGTTCCCCTTCAAATTCTGGGAAACCCAGACCTTTTCTATGCTCTCTCTTTCTCCTGCAGGAAAAAAGAAATTCCTTTTGGCACTGATTTGTACCTGCCCCTGGGAGGGTGTTATAGGCAGAGTAAAACTGCTTTCTCTACCCCTTTCAGTGTAGTTGATCTTGTACTTTGTGGTCCACCAGAGTGATGGAAACTTTCAATGGACTCTGGAACTCTCATAAAGATATTTTCATTCATGAATGATTGTCAAAATAAGGTTTCTCTGGAGGGATAAGAGCTGAAATCGCCTATTCTACCACTACCACTTTGCTGATGTCACATTCTAGATTAATTGATTTCTTAAAGTGAGGGCTGATCAAAGCAAGGTTCTGAGCAAAGAAGGAAATATTATATGAAACAATTCCTCATTTATAATTGCCTAACTAATGAAGTGATTGCTCTGGTTCTTGTGATTAAAACCCAGTAATACCAAAACCTATATTTCAATGACTTCTCTTATTTGGCACTAGATTTTAGAACCCGAAATCAGTATCTGTTTAGTTAAAGGAAACCTATATACAATAATGTGATGGTAAAAGTTTAACAACAAACTCTCTAAGGAAACTAACAAAAATAAGTCATGATTATTAGTATTTGTCATTTCTGTGGTATAAATACTATTTTTTACCATGTTAAATTTCAAGCCGTCAAAGTCACTGAATGTGGAACTGGGAAGAGATGCATAGGTAGCACACCAATATACAGTATTTACAGCATACAGATACAATAGATATAAATAACCTTAAAAGTATAGGTAAAAATATGATATTTAGAAAGTCTGAGTTCTGGGTGTATATCAACTTTTTTAAAAATTGCACAAATGTAAGTTTATGTAATTTGCTTTTGAATAATAATTGTGTTTAAAAAGAGGATTACGACATTTTTGAAAATTTAAGGTATAAGCTGCCTGTAGCACACCACAGCCTATATACATAAAGGATAATCTCAGCATTACAAACAGATCTTTCTACTTTAAGTTATCTTCCAAGTTATCTTTCTAGCCAGAATTCATAATGCTTCTTTTTCTTTGGATGTTCATGATAAAATATACAGTTGACCTTGGAACAACACAGGGGTTGGGGATGCTGGCCCCCCACATAGTCAAAAATCCATGTATAGCTTTTGACCTTCCAAAAACTTGACTGCTAATAGCTTACTGTTGGCCAAATGACTGGCCAATAAACACAAAGAGTTACCACATATTTTGTTTGAGAGTTATACACTGCATTCTTACAATAAAGTAAGCTAGTGGAAAGAAAATGTAATTAAGAAAATCATAAGGTATGATTATTATGCATTGCATGCCTATATTAAAATATCTCATGTACCTCATAAATATCTATACCAATTATTTACCTACAAACATTTAAAATAAAAAAATCTAAAAAGGACTGCTCTGCCTATGGAGTAGCCATTCTTTATTTCTTTACTTTCCTAATAAACTTGCTTTCACTTTACTATATGGACTTGCCCTGAATTCTTTCTTGTGTGAGATACAAGAACCCTCTCTTGAGGTCTGAATCAGGACCCCTTTCTGGTAACACCATCCTGGGGAACCACAAAGGGATGATACTGAAGAGACCCTGACCCAAAGGAAATAGACTGCAGCACCAATTGGCCAACTTTGGGTAAGTGGTAGGATACCCAGGTAAAGGATGGGATTGAGTTAGAGGCCCAACTTAGGGGAGTTAGAGTCTCTCCTAAGACAGAGTGGGTTAAAAGTCCCTCTTAATAAAAGACAAGGATGCTTGACCAAATATGGTTTTGAGGCCCAACTTATGAAGGTTAGAATCTTCCTAAGATTTAGTGGGTTAGAGGACCCTCTCAGTAAAGTCTGTCTTGTCTAAGGGTGGATTTGGCACTATGGGATGTTAACTGCTATTTTGTTTGGATTAATCTACCTTGCACTCTTTGCTGACAGCTGTGGGTGAGAGGATTAGGCATGTACAGGACCATGGGACATGGAGAGCTTTTTTCTCCCCAGAGGGGAAACTTGAGAGCTGATGGGACTGCTGGAAAAGATCCCTTCACGACCAACAAGTGGTTGCCTAAACTTTTGATTCAGTGTCTCTCCAATGGGTAGGTCTTTCTCTGGCCTCCCTGAGCTCCTTGCCTTCTCCACCCTGTCGCAGGCAACGCTTTTCTCCTTTTCTCTCTTTTCTCTTTTCTGTTATTCAGGGCAACCATCTTGCCCAGAGACCACATGCTGGAACTCCTCATTGGAGGTTGGATTAAAGATGACAGGGCCTGTCCAGGGGCAAGTTTGAGCCTTGCCAGTAAGATATTGGGTACTAAGTGGCTAATGTCTATGTTTTGTCACATCACATGTATTTTGCTCTGGCCAGAATGGAAAATGTTACTTTGGTTACCCCATGCAATCTCTTGGGCTGTGTCTTGAAAAGTTGAGAGGCTTTTGCCTATGAAATGTTCCTCGGGAGCTTGACCTTGTAACCAGATGGTGGTACTTTCTCTTGGTCTCCACTAAGGGAACAGAAATTTTAGAATTCATACCATAGTTAGCCCTAAAAATTATCTCAAGCTGTTAAAAGCCTTTGCAAGCTCAAAATTGGCTGCTCTAGGCTCTTTCTGGGAAGGGCAATGGAGACCACCCAGTGCTGTAGCTCAGTAGCTAAAGCTTTGTTTTTTCACAGTGGTGGCCCAGGTTCAGGTTCAATTTTTGGCCTAGGGAGTAAATACTTTTTGGTTGAAATCTGTATGATTTTTACCATTTGTTGAATCTCTTTCTTCCACAAACCATCTTGAAATTTCCTTTCTCTGAGTGCCTGGAAGGTTACCTTTGGTAAAGTTCAAAAGCCAGAAGTATTGGCCATTTCGCATGGCTAAAGTAGGGAAATAAGAAATTTTAAAAAATGTTTTTTAAAGAGTGCTATGGTTAAAAGTCAGCTTAATAAAAAGCAGATATTCAAGCTCTAACAGCCTGAGACTCCATATGGAGAAAAGATGTATTAGTCCGATTTCACACTGCTCTTAGGAACTGCCCAAGACTGGGTAATTTATAAAGTAAAGAAGTTTAATTCACTCATAGTTCTGCATGGCAGAGGAGGCCTCAGGAAACTACAGTCACGGTGGAAGGTGAAGGGAAAACAAGGACCTTCTTCATGAGGCTGCAGAAGAGAGACAGCAGAGAGCAAAGGGGGAAGAGCCCTTTATTAAACCATCAGAACTCATTCACTATCATGAGAACAGCATGGGGGTAACAGCCACCATGATCCAATCACCTCCCACCAGGTCCATCCCTTGACACCTGGGGATTACAGTGTGAGATGAGAAGCATGCTCTTGGCCATCTAGAAGGTATGGAAATGTTCTCAACCCCCCTCCCCCCCCACAGCCATTGAGAGATAAGACTCCCATGGGAAATGGGTTGATTCCCTCTTTTGGTGGGGGAGATCCAGGATCTGGTATAAAAATGAGACACTTTTGAGAAAAAATAACAGTTTCTGGCGAGGATGCAAAGAAAAGGGAACCCTTATACACTGTTGGTGGTAGAGTAAATAATTTCAACCATTGTGGAAGACAGTATGGTGATTCCTCAAAGAGCTAAAAGGAGAACTACCATTCAACCCAGAAATCCCATTACAAGGTGTATACCCAAAGGAATATAAAGACTTCTATCATAAAGACACATGCATGCGAATGTTCATTGCAGCACTGTTCACAAAAGCAAAGACATGGAATCAACGTAATCCCTATCAATGACAGATTGGATAAAGAAAATGTGGTACATATACACCATGGAATATTATGCAGCCATAAAAAATAATGAGATTGTGTCTTTTGCAGGAACGTGGATGAAACTGGAAGCTATCATCCTTAGCGAACTAATACAGAAACGGAAAATCAAATATCCCATGTTCTTACTTAATATTGGGAGCTAAATGATAAGAACTCATGAACATAAAAAAGGAAATAACAGACACTGGGGTCTACTTGAGGGTGGAGGTTGGAAGGAGCAAGAAGAGCAGAAAAGATTGAGTACTGGGCTTAATACCTGGGTGATGTAATAATATATACCCTAATGACATGTTAACCCAAGCTTATATATGTAGCAAACCTTCACATGTATCCCCAAAACTAAAATAAAAATTAAAAAAAGAAAACAAGAAAATTATATGGAAGAGAAAATATATTTACCATTCATTAAGTGGCAGTGAATCCTTATAAAGATCTTCATTGTCTTCATGTTAAGTGGACGTAAGAAGAGAAGGAAGATGAGGGGTTGGTCTTGCTGTCTCAGAAGTGGTAGAAACAGAAGAAAATTCACCTATAAGTGGACCACGTGAGTTGAACAAATCTTGTTGTTCAATGGTCAACTGTGACGTATTGTCCTGGTGATGTAGCTGGTGGTTACTGAATATTTGTCTGAGTGAATGGAAAGCACAGATGGTTGATGAGATAGAAAAGTATGAGAGAATGTTTGTTGCACATGCCCTGATGATTATAAAGGACACACACTGATAGAGAGCCAGAATGAAGAGACTCTGGCATTCTACATAAAGAGAGTTCACAAATACTCAAAATTCTGACTTCCTAAATGTTTTACTGTAGACATTGAAGAGTATTTTTATTCCTGGACTTTGACTTCAACTCATCATTGACTTGAACTTAGAATAAATGCAAGAAAGCAAGCAAAAAACTCTTCTTCATATACTGTCATAAAGCAAATCAACATTAATTCTGTGTAGTCCCTTTTGTTCATGAATCATATGACAGAATCAGATTATGACCCCAAAATTGATAAAGAAATAAAGAAATTATTCAAATGGGAAATAAATCTTTTGGAGAAGCACAACAGGAAAGAACCATAAGAATTCCCAGACTCTAAGATTCTGGATTTTTCTTTCTTGGCTCCCCTTATTGCTTTGAGATTTCTGAGTTCAGATGTCCAAACTTGGCAGAATAAAGAAGATATGCAATTATAGAGCCTCTCTAAATATATCAAAGCATACTAAAAAGGGAGCTCTGATTTTTGCCACAGGACCTTTAAACATAAGAGCCAGACATTGCAAATGAAAGCATGGCCTGTATTGAAATTGCCTAATTATCAATCCATCTCCCCATAGATCTTAAATTCTGTGAGAATAGAAACTATTTGTCTTATTTATGACAGTCGCCTCTAGTACCTGGTACAGTGACAGCAAAGTTTCTGTGCAGAACACAAAACGTGTTCAATTAATATTTGTTGGCTGAATGAATATGTGCATGTTACCTTTGACATAGTATAAGTGGATTAATGTTGGCTGAATCACATTTCTGTACATAATATCTGTGTGATATTGACATATTACCTCTCCTATAAAATGAGGACAATAATAGTACCTCATGGTTGTGTTGAGGTTTAAGAGAGGTGATTAACATAAAGTCCTCAGTACAGTGTCTAACTTATGGTAAAGAATTAATAGATGTTAGTTATCATTATTCTACCCTTCGATAGACAGATGTTAATTATCTTCCTCATATTTTATGGATTATATCACAATAAATGCAATCGAATCCAAAATATTTTATTATGTTAATGGTCTTCTCTATTAAACAATAATCCTAGAGATTATTGGTAAAGATGGCAATCATTGGCAAAGATGATAGAAAAAAATCATCAAGATTTCTACAATTTTTATTTGGAGAATTACCAAAAATGTTATATTGTCGTATCCTCTAAAGCTTAGCATATATTAATGGTACAATAATATGGATGTTCAAGAAATAGGAAATGAAAACATTTTATATTAACTGTCAATGGGAAGTAAACCCCAGGTTAGTGCCTACGAAATGTTAAGCTTGGCTTGTGAACTAAAATTGGTTGTTATTAAAATAAGGGGCAAAATGGAATTTCCTCATGATAATTTTAACAGTTCTTGTTTAAATGTATCTTCAGAATTCAGACCATCACCATATTAGCATTTAACATAACACATTTGGCTGACTTTAATCTATAGCAGTAATAATGACTGAAAATGTCACTACCATTATGCAACAAATTGTATGTTCTTGTGACATGCCCTTAAGCAGTCTGTCTGCTAAGTAGAACAGCAAATTACTGGACTTAGATAATCTTCTTTCAGCAGCTTGGTATTTGTATGTTTTTAATTGTCAAAGCAATTACAGAGCCCTCTGCTCAAGCAGCCTCTGTTATGTGGAGGGAAGTATAAAATATTTTTATTATTTATCTTTAAGTATTACGATGTATTTGCATTGTTGGGAGACAAGAGTTGAATTCAAACTTTGAAGCAAAACATTTTCAAAAAATTTCATGCAGACTTTAGGATTTAAAAGAGTTTTGTCTTTTAGAATGCTAAAGTTGATACTATTTTTTAACATTATAAGTAAGACTGAATTGTAAAGTGAGGAAGGAATAGTTGAGAAGGTGGGAAGGCCACAGTTAATTTGGCAGAATAATGAAAGCCACATTTATGGGTTGATATAAAGCAGATCAGTGTTAATTTCTGTTGTGTGAGTGCAATCATATCCTCCAAAGGTTTATGTATGCAGTTTTTGTTTCTCACAGTACATTTCTCTCAACAGGTTTTAAAAACAGGGATGTAAATTCAGTATATTATAGCACTGGCGACTACCATTGTAAATATATATTTTTGTATACATAGATTTCCTGACATGTTTACCTCTTTAAATAATGGAAAGTCTCATCTTGTAATTTTCGTTGAATTGAGGCACAGAATGCTTGCCTTTCTCAAGTCTGTGGTGACCAGGTTCTTCTTGGCCAATGTTCTTTGCAGATCGGTTATCAAGGGGTCATTCTAGCCTTCATGAAAAGGCAATAAATATGAAATGGTTGCTAAAATGACAAGCAGTCTTACATAATGATTATTAAGGCTCGAATTGATGGTACCCTTGACACAGTGTTCAATATTTCCTGAAAAAATATTAGCCAGCACTCTCAGTGAATGACAGAAGAAATATAGACACTGCTAATGAATGGGCCAAAATTGGTCTCAGTGGCACAATATCTAGTACATACAGTCTAATTTGCATGAAAGCATCAACTCATCAATATCGTCAATTCAATCACACTTCGGGTCACAGGAAAGTCTCATCTTCCTCTTCAATGATGAGAGACCCTGTCCTCCATGCCTAACTGTTTTGCTAAAAAGGATTGGTCAGTACCTAGGCTTCCTTTGCCATATCTGAGTTGAGTAACAGTTTGAGCATTTAGAATAGTTCGAACTTTCTTGGATGCTTCTTTTATCCCACTGAGGTTTGATTTCTTAATTCATACATTGAATATATGCTTATTTCACAGTACAGCTGTATTTATGAGATGTTACATGAGAAGGACCTGGCTGAGTGGTACATGGCACACACTCAGTAGTAAATCCTCTTTACCTAGGGTCACAATAATGCCTAAGACACCCAGCTATGGCACCCCTGTCCAACCATGCTGGCAACATGCTGGAAAGCTTGAATGCCTCTCTCACTACTTCTAGGTCTTCATCACTTAGCTCAGCTTCCTTTTGTACTATACATTTTCTCTAACTGATTATTTTTTCCTCTCTTGAGTCTTTGCTGACATAGATTCTGTTTCCTAAGAATGCCGTTGAGTCTTGCTTACTTAAATAAAAATTCAACCTGTTTTTAAAGATACGGTTAGATTTTAACCAGATCCATAGAAATTATTTAATAACTGGGAGTCTGAAACACAGGCTTATTCAATCAATCCTCAATAAACACGTTTGTTAGATAAATAAATGAATGACTGAATAAAGAGGAGGAATTCTCAACTCTTCCAAATGTTACGGTGTTTGCTCATACCTATCTTGTAACAGATAATGTTACTTTATAACTTATTTGTTACTTAAGTGTTGCTTTAGTTTCCTTAAAATTGTGCACAGCAGATTCCTAGTGTATTAGTCAAGTTTCTCTAGGGGGACAGAACTAATAGGAATATATATATATATACATATATATATGTGTCTGTACATATATATATAGTGTGTGTATATATATGTGTGTATATATGTGTGTGTGTTTATATATATATATATATATATATATGAGTTTATTAACTATTAACTTACATGATCACAACCTCCCATAATAGGCTGTCTGCAAGCTGAGGAGCAAGGAGAGCCAGTCCAAGTCCCAAAACTGAAGGACTTTTGAGTCTGATGTTCCAGGGAAGGAAGCATCCAGCACAGGAGAAAGGTGTAGGCTGGGAGGCTAGGCCAGTCTGTCCCTTTTCACATTTTTCTGCCTGCTTTATATTCACTGGTGGCTGATCAGATTGTGCCCACCAGATTAACGGTGGGTCTGCTTTCTGGAGCCCACTGACTCAAATGTTTATTTCATTTGGCAACACCCTCACAGACACACCCAGGATCAATACTTTGTATCCTTCAATCCAATCAAGTTGACAGTCGGTATTAACCATCACACCTGGATAGAATATATGTCATGATCTTTGTATGCATATAGAGAAAATAAATTAGTTGTTTGTGAGAAATGACCAGTTTAATGAAGCCAAACAACTGATTAGTTAGTGTAAATATGGTCATAGAGTTTATTTTAACCGATGTATTTTGTATGGCTTTGGAAAAATTGCTTAACCTTTTGGGCTTCAGTTTTCTTGTATACTAAATGACTTAATTGAATAAGACTATCTCCAAGAAACCTTTCATCTCTAGAAATAATGATCCTGTAAAGAGAAGAAAAAAGTACATTAAAGTAACACCATATGAAAGAAGCAACGTGACTCTAAATATCAATATAATGGAGTGAGTTTTTACTCAAGTGTTATGTGTATAAGTCAGATATAGGCCAGTGAAGAAATTAGTGCAGAAACGCAGACTCAGAGTTTAATGATTTGCTGAAGCTAGAGACATGACTAGTGAAAATGTTTTTTGCCAGAAAACACAGAGCTAGTAAATTGATTGAAATAACATATCTGTTACAACTCTTTATGTTGCAAATAAGAGGAAAAAAATTCAATGTGGTTTAAATGACAAAAAAATCCATCAGCTCATATAACTGAAAAGTTAATACATTGTCATGATTTAAGGGAGACTTGATCTCAGAGGACTAAAGATTTCAGAAATAGCCCCATTTCTCTTCAGCTCTTTGCCTGGCCTCAAGTACTCCTAACAGTTTTGGATACCTTGGTTGATGTTAACAAAATAAATTTTGAATTCCAAATTTCACATTTTACAGTACTATAGCCAGGGAGGAATTATAGCATTATGGAAGCAAATTATCCCAGGATTTTGTGATAAATGTCTCCTTGCGTCTTATTAGCTTTATTTCAGTTACGTGTTGCTCTATGAGTCAATCATTGCAACCAGGGAAATAAGATACTTGGTAAGCTTAACCCATTCATTACTCATCTCTGGGGCATGAAGTGTGTCATCAAGCCACATTTACTAAGAATCAGAGAGAGATGATTTTCCAAAGATAATTTAGAAAGTTTTCAAGAGAGGGATATAGATTCAGGAGAGGCAAAAACACATGAACACCAAGTATTTTTTTTTCCTCATCAAACATTTACTAAGTATGTGCTATTTAACAAGTATCATTAGAAACTAGGAGCTCAGAGTACAGGGAAGGAAGCAGGCAATGGAATCTATAATGAGATGCAATGTGATTAGTACACTAAGTGCTCTGCCTGGAGAAGGTCAGGGATCTCATCTATTGGGCAGTGACTGTGTCCCAGGAGCTGGGCTAATTACCTCATAATTAAACCTTAAAGAGGTTGAATAACTAATAACATTAGTGCATTCGTGCAGTCATACTACACAGCTTCAGCTATTCACCTATCTTATACAAAGTTAAATTTATTGCAAGGAAACCAAGTAGCTCATACATTCAAAGAAAGAGATAGATAACCAGGTCTTGAACAAGAATAGCAACTAAACCAGCTTTGAGGATCTCAGAAGTGGGGATTCATAAAAGGACTTTTAATAACTGCTATGAGGATGATTATGAGAAACTCTAATGCTAGAAGGTGACAAGAGAGGACCAAATTGCGGGAGGAGGGGCGGGGGTAATGGACATCAAAATATACTCCCATGAGGTGATTGACCTTGAGCTGAGTACTGGAGAAGACACAGATAAGAAAGGGGTTTAAAATGGTCCACCAGCAAGAAAGAATATTTAAACTCAGAGGCATAGGAGATCATGCTATTGTCAGGAGCCTTCAAAGAACTCGTTTGATTCGAATTTTAGGGTACCTGTGGGAGAACTTGGTAGTATTTACCTTGCAAAGTGGGTGGGTGCCTCATTCTGAAGGGCCTTTTATGAAATGGCAAGGAGTTTGGACTTGTTTCTGCAAATATAAGGTGATCCACTGAAGGATCTAAAGATAAGAAGTGACTTGTTTCAATGTACATGATTGGCATCGTGAAGATAATTAACTGGAGAAGGGACAGAAACAAGGATAGGTAGAAAATATTGTTATCAATGGATAAATGTGAATGTGAGGAAGATGAAGAATCTATAGTAATGGCCATATTGCTGTCTAGAGAAAAATGTGTGGCGATACTTTTTCCATTCTCTTACTTATTAAAAAAGAGGGAATAGAGAGAAAGGAAGATGAGCTTTCAATGGGTAAGAAAGTTTTAGAAATATTCAGATGTCTCCAACTGAAGATACCTAGTTAGAAGTTGAGATATAAATTAGAAAAAAATTTATAGAGTTAACAACCTATGAAAACATAGCTGTGACCCAGAAATGTACATAAAGTTAAAAGAGCAGAGAGCTAATGATGAAATAGTAAGAAATATCAACATTTAAGGGCTATGTGAGAAAAAGAATATAGAAAGACACATGGAAGGAAAATCAGAATAAAGTTGTGTTATCTCAAGATTATAAAATAAAAAACCAGGCCAAATGGCACCAAGAGGTTAAGAAATGGAGAAAACAACCTGTTGAATTTGACAAATACATAGATCATTAGTGATATTAGGGGAGATGCTCTGTGACTTGATGACAGTAGAGGTCAGATATGATTGGTTAAGGACAGAAGGTAAGAAAGCAAAGACATTGAGTGTCAACCAATCTTTCTGGAAGTGTGTCCATGAAAGAGAAGAGAAAGAGGGTGGTAGGACAAAGGAGGAGGAAATGAGATTCTTTCAAATGGCAAGTATTTGATAACAATTATATGTTGTGTTTTTTTAATTGAGAAAAATATGAAGAAATAATAAAAAATTAAGATGAGAACAGTGACAGGAGGAAAAGAATATAATTAGTGAAGAGAAATTCGAGAGACAGAGAGAAGGCCTGAGACTCAGGGGACAAGATCAGGCTTGAAAAGAGGGAGAGATATGTTTTCAGTCCATAGGCCAATGACATTTGGCTCTATTGGATTTCAGTCTTGAATTTCTGAGAAAGAAATTTCTGAGCATTAAAGGAAAATTGTGAAAAACCCATAATAGAGGTTTGATGGGTTATAATACTCATCTTTGAATTATATTAATGTTGTATTAGCCAGAGTGGAACATTTTATAACTTCCTTTAGAAGGTCTTGTTTCTGCGGTGGAGTGTGAGCATAAAGAGAATTTTCTCTCTTAATGTTTATAATCGTATAAAGAACAGGCTGGTCTGATCCTCTCCAGATGCTGTTTTCTTGCTTTTCTAATTAAATCCAGATGCGTGTTCCAGCTTGAAAAAAAATAGGTGTGCTAATTATTTATGTATAAATTGTGAGGAAAATTATTTACTTGTATGTTTGAAATTCAGCAAAAGAAAAATATAAAGTATTTATTTTGTTTGTTGCACCTGTGTTTTAGAGAATGTGCAGCTGTATAACAGAAAAAAAAATAGAAAAAATAAAACTTTGTGATTTCATCAAATTAGGAATGTGTGTTTTAAGGAAATCGTTCATTTGCAATGTGTTTCGACTCCCCTGGGCTTGTTTAAGAGAGCTTACCATTTCTCCATTGTTTCCCCTCCTGCCGGCTGACTCTTAGCAATGAGTTGGAATGTCTTATTTTGTTGTTGAAATTGAAAGAGCTGTAATAGAGAATTAAATGAACCTGTGAGAGTCTTGTCTCATATTTAAGTCTGAGTAATTTAATTTCTGTATGTCTGCCTTCAAATGACAATTATTTTTAATTGTTTTGTCCTACGGAGATGTCCTTTTGTTATTTCTACTTTCAAATTTCTCTGTTTTTTTTTTTTTCTTTTTCTCTGATTGTCGTCATTGTTAATATTTCCAGAGACTTACAGAGTGGATCCTTTTAGGTCAACTTAGCATATGATTTTACAGGTTTCGTTAATGAGTTTTTCTCCTGAAAGTTTAGTATAAGCTTTTCCATCAGGATGTTCCAGCTATCAAGCCAGATTCTTTCTCTTCCTCGTATCACAGTAAATTACATTTGCATAGCACTTGACAGTTTATAGCCTCTCAATATATAATGTCTTGCTTTATCTCTCAAAGAAGACTTTGGTGTTGAAAGGCCATGGATGGTCTCAATTTTGTGAAATTAGCTAGAAACAGTACTGGAATGATAGACAGGAGATGTAGAATATAATCCAGGGTGTGACACTAACTTTATGTCTTACTCTTTTAACAGTAAAATTTAGTATTGTGTTGAAATTAGTCGTTACTTAAAATCTTTTCAGTTCTATAACCGTTGTTTAAAAATAAATATTATTTGTAACCACCAGACGTAGGTAGTTGGAATCATCTGAGAGTATCTAGAGGAAGTTGGTGGTGAAGTGCATCTTTCCAGCTTTCCTGTCACTTTCCATGAGCCTCTGAGGCTCCTGGAGATCATGCTTCTAGATTTTACCTCAGGTTCCTTTCTCCTCCAATTCTGTTTAATCAAGTTACAAAAAACAAAGCTTTAGGAGCAGAAACAACAAGGTGGGATTTGTGGGCCAGATCCAGCCTGTAGGTGTACTTTTGCACACAATATTTTTGAAAGTGTTGAGTTAGATGGTAAATTAACAAATTAAAGGGTTTGACTTACAAATTGGGTTGTATGTGGTTTTTTAATGGTTATACTGGAAATATCAGAAAATCTGACACACTAAACCTAGGCAACAATCAACAGGGGCTGTGTAGGAATTCTTTCTTTTAAATTAGGCTTGGAGTCACCAGTTGGCCCTCATCCTGGTATATTTAAGTGGTTTAAATTGTCCACTTGGTTCCTGTTGGCTTTTTGATTTAAAACCCCTGACTTAGAGTTAGACAACTTATGAAAGGACATCAACCTCTGTCTGGTGTCGAATCCAGGACTCTCATTTTTCAGGTTTTATTTTACATGACTCCTCAGTATTGTCCGTAATTTTACATCAGAAGCAATGCTCCATCTGATCCTGTCATGAGAACCATTGAAGAGTCTGTTCGTGTCTTAACTCTTCTTTCATTTTTTAATATTAGGATCATCACTTGGAAAATAAGGTAAAGGCACTTCCTGTGTTCCTACACATGGGAGGCCTCCAAGTTACCAAACTGCTGCCAGTGCGTCTTTAGTCTATCATTTTCTCATCTCAGTCAACTAATGAGTATAGAACTCATGGGGTTTCACTTGCTCCTCAAGGAGTCTCTATTACATTCCATGCACAATTCAGAAAAGATGATGCATTTTCTAATTGGCAGCATAATTTTAAATATGGATATCTTCAAGCTTTTTAATAGGAAGTCACTTAATGATAAAGATTGGTTGCATGTGTGTGCACATATGTGCTGATTCCTTACCTTTCTGGGGATCCTTCCTTCATTGAATATGATAGGCTAGAAACTTTCAACCTGCTTCAATATGAAAACAATTTTTGTCTCTTCATTTGAAGATAAGCCTTTCTTACTTTTACTCTTGAGGAAAGAAAGCCCTCCCTCTCTTTTTCTTCCTGAGGTGGAGGACTGCTAGTGATTCAGGCTTTTGATTTTATAATTGTTAGGATTCATTGTGAATAGAAAAGAAGAGAATATAGCCTCATGAAGAAATTTAATGTGAAGAGAGAATGAGCATCAACAGAAGATGGGAAAGCAAGGAGGTCCTGGCATGTTTGTATTCAGGTGTGTGCGTGCATGTGAGTGTGTGTGCGCCTGCAGATAGGCTAGTGTTATGAGGACCAACCATCCTGCTTTGCCTGAGACTGGGTTTCCTGGCATGTGGGACATTCAATGCTAGAACCAGAAAAATCATTAACTGGCATAAGTTGGTCTTCCTCGCTAGCCTGCAACAATATTTCTTAATTGCAGCCAGATTTACCCTCAAGGAAGTTTCTTCTCACCATGAACACAGTCTGGACATGAACAGAAACTCCAATATACTCTCCCTTGGAAAATCAGATGTCCCTTTTCTGTCACTGAAGAGAAAAAGATTCTTGATAACTGGATCTTCATTTATTCTCCCCAGCTAATCTGTGACCATCTTGTTTCTCTTAGGAGACTTATAATTCCTGATTCCTAGGTAAATCCTGAGGCCCCTTGAATTCTTCTAATCTTAGAACCATTTCTTTTGATTATAATAAAAAAAGCCTTAACCAGTATAAGAGATTGCCATATTAGGTGCCACAATCACCATTAATTCCAGTATAGTTGTCAATGAAAGAGGAAGGGATGTTGTCTAGGAAAGTCTAGAAGGGTGTACCTCATGATGAAACTATTTTAAGTGCCCAAGATGCTGTTATGTAGCAGAGTGTCTGCCAGTTGACGCATCAGAGTTCACAAGAGCAATGGCCTTTGTCACTTATACCCAGGGCCTGTGTCAATCAATTCTACTTTAGGTAATGAAGATGACATGCCAGCACCTTACCATTAATGGCCAGGAAGGAGTGCCTGAACTTTTCTGGCACTCCTAGATTTTTCTCTGGATTTGTCTAATGAAGTAGACTTCTCACTCACTCAAGGTGCTAACATGCCTGTAGATTGAAAGCTGTAGGGGCTGACCGCTTAGCAGGATGGTAAAGACATTTCCCTTGCTCTTCTACCTGGGGGTGAAATAACTGAGGTTAGAACTTCTGAGCTGGGATATGACTGCTTAAGACCCTTTTATATTATTCTTTCATAATATCAGTATACATACTCTTTCAGTGCTGCCCTAAATTATTTATTTTTAACATTCTAACCCTTTACTTGCTCTTAGAATTCAAAAGATAGTGTTTTCAAGTTTTATAAACTTATCTGCTGGAAGGGAGACCAGTTTTAATTTTGCATTAAGTGAGATTGGTGACTGCTTGATGGCAAGTGTAGATACTACATACTTGCAAAGGTTATTAAAATAATTTCTGTGTTCCTACCTTCTAGGAATCAAAACATCCTTTATGATACTCCTTTGGAAAAAGTCTACCTCTAACACCTGTTATTGTTGATTCTGACTTGTTTTCTTCTCACTTAGTCTTATTCTTTCTGTCATACAATATTAGTAATTATTCAGTGGACATGGCTCTTCTCAAGTATGATGCCCCAAGACTTTGTATCCAGGGTACAATTTTGTGATTAAGAGCCATGATTCCAGAACTGGGTTTACCCCCAAGTTTATCATCTGGCAGATGGGCACGTGATGTAAATCTTACTTCTTCAGCTGGAAGGTGGTGATGACAATAGTACTTACCCCACAGGATATATGGGTTAAATGAGGTGATATATTTAAGGAACTTGAAACAGTGCCTGGAACCCAGTAAATTCCATATTCATTGACTATTCTTATTGTTGTACAAAAAAAGTGATTTGAGGTTATCCTTTAAGACCCGTTTCAACAGATTTTTAATTTACCTCTGACTCTAAGGTTTTTTGTTGTGAATATGTGCATGTGTGTTTGTCAAATTTTCTCTATTTTTTAAAACAAAATGCTGATTTAAATTTTACTTTTTAAAATGTCCTTTTCTTAATAAATTTATAAAAGAATAAACTAAATTACACAAATCTGTTCTCAATAATAGGAATATAGTTTTCTTCAGTGGGTGAAATCCCTAGTTACAAAGAGAAAATCTAATTGATCAAGGCTAAAGAATCTTGATGTGTCATATTAGCAAATAGGTTTACACCTGTCTTCTCTAAGCAACAGCAAATAATCCTTTCACATTTAGATAGTGAGTGTCCTTTCCTCAGGTATAAGTGATCAGTATAGAAGTTTGAAATACTTCTGTGAAGAATAAAGCATGGTCTTTTACCTAGATAGATATGGCTTAGAGCAAGTGATATAAGATTGAAGAAAAAAACCCAAATATTTATTTTGGAATAGTTACCATTATTATCATTTATAAAGCTTTTAAAATGCCTAATCATGTGTATTACTGCTCTCTGTGTACTAAAAATAAAGTCTTAAATAACATTCTACATACTTATTATTTGATATCTTTTGTTGGTGTATGAGATACCATCAGTGGAGGCAGTTAAAGGCTCAGTGTTAAATGTAATGTAATTGTTATAACTTTTCAATAACTCACTTATTAATTCATTCATTATATTCTTATTGAGTGTGTACTCTGCATCAGGTGCTATGCTGTGTGTTAAAAGCTCAGCATTGTGGAACCATCTATTGGTTACCACCAAATATAGACTTTTCCTTATTTTTTCTCCCACTAGTAGAAAACAGAACTTGTTTAGGGCTATATCTAGCAAACCAGATTTGGCTGTATGATATAATTTTGGCTGGTAGTATATAAGCAAATATCTTCAGAATGAGTCTGCCTGTGAAATTATCAGTTTTCTGTTTAGAAAGTTCATGTTTGGCAGACACATGCCTTTCTTTGTCTTTTTTCCTCTCCCCATTCTTCCTTCCTAGCAATGGGATGCAATGAAAGGAGCTATAACACCCGTATTATGATGATAAGAATAGAAAGCAGGGATAGCTAAGCAGATAGATCAAAATAGCCTGGTTCGTTACTTCCTCAGGTAGCTAGATTATGTCTGGATTCCAGATTTTGTTGTCTGAAAAGTAAGCTTCTCATTGCTTAAGTCTCTCTTATAGGTTTCTCTCATATGTAGCCAAGTACAATTCATGATGATATAGTAAATAAAACACATGATGTTGTCCTCAGCAAACCTACAGTTTTATAAAAATTAGAAATAAATTTTATTCTCAAGTGAATGTCAATTTACTGCTAGTGACTGCCTGTAATATACTTTGCCGTATTGACAATGATTCTGAAGCTTCTCCTAAGTCTATTGGCAAAAAGTGCAGTGTTTGATCAGCAATAAGCAGAGCGGTGGAAGGAGTGATTTATTTGCTATCCTTGGTGGGAAATATACCTGTCTATATAAGTGACTCCTGGCTAAAATTTTGTAATAGAACAATGTATAAAGTTAATATGCTAAGCAAATAATTTAAAAGCATGTAGAAAATAAAGGTTTGGTGTAAGCTCAGTGATCTGTGTTTACTTGTGTATGTAAATGATGTCTGGTTAAGTCTAAGCCTTAATATATATGAAAGTTCGAAATGCTCATGGAAAATGCATATTATGAGAAAACTACTCATGGACTTCAACATTTTTTGCACCAAAATAAACTCATCGTACCTTGGTATAACATGTAACATGTCTGAACAGGATTTACTTTGAGGCAAGAAAAAAAATAAGGACTCAGTTTGAAAAGAGCCCTTATCAGAGCAACATGAATCTGTTCAAATTTAAGCAAGGACAGAAACATTGAGTTTACATCGACACTTGAGTGGCAGACTGATGAAATCATTGATGCTTTATGAAAAGTTTATGGGGACAATGCCCACAAAGAAATCAGCAGTTTATAAATGGATAACTTGTTTTTTGTTTGTTTGTTTTTGTGGGTTTTCTTGTTTGTGTGTTTGTTTTGAGATGGAGTTTCACTCTTGTTGCCCAGGCTGGAGTGCAATGGTGTGATCTCGGCTCACTGCATCCTGGGTTCAATTCTCTTGCCTCAGCCTCCCAAGTAGCTGGGATTACAGGTGCCTGCCACCATGCCCACCTAATTTTTTTTTTTTTTTGTATTTTTAGTAGAGTTTCACCATGTTGGCTAGGCTGGTCTCGAACTCCTGACCTCAAGTGATCCACCCACCTCGGCCTTCCAAAGTGCTGGGATTACAGGCATGAGCCACCACACCTGGCCAGATAACTTGTTTTAAGCAGGGACAAGATGGTGTCAAAGATGAAGCTCATAGTGGCAGATCATTGACATCAATTTGTGAGGAAAAAATTCATATTGTTTGTGCCCTAGTTGAAGAAGACTGATGGCTAACAGCAGAAATGATGAAAACTTAATAGACATCTCAGCTGGTTCAGCTTACACAATTCTGACTAAAAAATTAAAACTGAGCAAACTTTTCACTTGCTGGGTGCCAAAACTTTTGCATCCAGACCAGCTGCAGACAAGAGTAGAGCTTTCAATGGAGTTTTTAAACAAGTAAAATGGAGATCCTGAAGCACTTCCTTGAAGAATTGTAACAGGAGACAAAACATGGTTTTACTGGTATGATCCTAAAGACAAAGCACAATCAAAGCAATAGCTACCAAGAGGAGAAAGTGGTCCAGTAAAAGCAAATGCAGACTGGTCAAGAGCAAAGGGCGTGGCAATAGTTTTTTGGGATGCTCAAAGCATTTTGCTTGTTGACTTTCTGGAGAAAGAGAACATCAAAGAACAAAACCATCTGCTTTTTATGAGAGTGTTTTGAGAAAATCAGCTAAAGCTTCAGCGGAAAAACATCTGGGAAAACTTCCCTAGAGAATCCTTCTCCATTACAGCAATGCTCCTTCTCACTCCTCTCCTCAAACAAGTGCAATTTTGTGAGAGTTTCAAGGGGAAATTATTAGTCATCCACCTTACAGCACTGATTTGGTTCTTTCTGTTTCCTAATTTAAAAAATATTTAAAGGGAACCTATTTTGCATCACTTAATAATGTAAAATAATTGTATTAACATGGATTAATTTCCAGTACCCTCAGTTCTTTAGGGATGGACTAAAGGCTGGTATTATCAGTTACAAAAGTGTTTCAAACTCGTTGAAGCTTATGTTGATAAATGAACCATATATTTTTTAACTTTTATCTTTTAATTCTATTTTTTCTATGAGCTTTTGGACATTCTTTCATATGGTATGTGTACATGTGTGCGTCTGTGTGTATGTGTGCATGCACACACATACCAGTCTTTTTTTTTCCTTTTTTATAGCATGGAAGGACACAAATTCAAATGGACATGTTAAGAACTAATAGGGGCCAAGAAAAAGAGATTGGAGAGGAATATAACATTGTTTGTGCCCTTGAAGAATGTATTATCTAATGGAAGAAATAAAATGAATACAGAATGTAAATAGCATATACTTAATATACTTTATAATATATAGAAAGTGAAATCCAAAATTTATCAATTCTGTATGAGAAAAAAATAAAGGTTTATTTAGACAAAGTAAAATAAGGAAAATCTCCTAGTTAAGACTGATCTTGAGTATATAAATCAGATGGGCACATAGAAAAGAATAGAGAGCATAGTTCTGATGATGAGAATGATTCCTACAATAGCCATGATAAAAACAAAAGCAAGTTGCACATATACAACAATAAATACATCAACTCTGCTGGAGCAGAGATCCCAGAAATCAAGGAGGCTGAGATTCAGAGAGCAAAATAAAAGAAATATGCTTGGATGAGGCAAAGACCTATACCTGGGGATTTTCAAAGTTCAGATGAAAGAGTTTGAATTCTATAAATGAACATTAAAGAAGTAATTTCTCTTCCTCTCTTGTTTCATTTCAAAAAACAGTTTCTTTGGAATTTGTCTGTTTATGTCCTTCTCATTTGGTCAAAGCAAGGCACAGAATTAAGGAAGAATGAAATAATGAATATGTAAAGTTTGCAATTTGCTGGAAGGTAGATTATTTTAGTGCAAATTCTGCTCCATATTTATCTATCTACCCACCCACCAATACAAAAACAAACACCAGAAAGCAATTTTTTTCTTTTCCTCCATTCTTTTCTTTCTATCTCACTCTTCCAGATTCCCTTTTTATTTTTAAGCAAAAGATTTCTTGTACATCAAATGGCTCTTTGAAAACAACATGCACTGAAGTAAAAGCAGGTCAGCCCAAAAGGAAAAGGCACACTTATTAGAGAACACACAACTGTGAATAAAGAGAGGGGAGCCTTTCCTTCTATGAAGAAAAAGTTTCCTAAAAGGGCAAGGGATGCTTTTGAACCCAGTGACAAGACTGTCTTTTAAATTCCCAAAAGGTCATATAATAATTGAGATTTAGTGTTTTTTTTTTTTCCTAACAGCAACTTCTACTAAGTGAACCAGTAAAAGTTAAGCACTTAAATTAACCGAGCTGAACATAGACCTAAACACCCCTAAGGCAGAAAATGACTTTTGCTTTGACTCTCCAAACTTTCATATCCCTAGTGACTATGAACGCATGCCCCAAAGTCATTGCAGCTCAAATACAAAACACATGAGATATTAGAAGCATTTTCAAACGTTGATTTCCACTTTTCTAGAGCTGTTATTTTACAACAACTTGGAGTTTGTCTTGGCAAAATTTCCAAAGACCTCAAAATTCTAGCTCTATCTCCCATTGCTAACTTTAATTCTCCTTTACAGTAACCACTTTTCCTCTCTAGCAACCATACTTTTCTGCCTTGAGTCCTTTGGCTATACTTTTTTCTTTACCTGGATTAAGATTTCCACTGGTAAAGCACTAACCACCTTCAATATTTAGCTCAGATATTGAGCTATCGTCTTTACTGAAGCTTCCATGGTATCCCCTAATCTGAATTGGCCTGAATGATTATAGCAATTTGTTATGTTCCTGCTGCTCTTATTAACCCGGTGTCACATTACTTGTCCATCTTTCTGTCTTTTACTTTTCAATACCTAGATTCTATGCTCCCTGGGGAAAAGAATGTGTATCTTTTTTATTTTCATGTTTTTTAAAAGAGGTTGGATCACATGGTTTTGAACATAGCAATTTTCCTATCGAAATCCATTGAATTAGACTGTACATTTAGCATTAACGTATTCACAATTTATGAAGCTCTACCTCTATCCTTGAAAAAGATATTTAGTAAGCACCTATTAGTTGACGTGAAAGATAAATGAATGTGTATGCGTTCACAAACATGCACACATACACATATCTGTATATCTATTATTTATGTATACATATTATGGGATTGTGTGTATATACAATAACCTCCTTGAAACTATTAGACATATAAACAAAAGCAATTTGCAAATAATATGCAATTCAACAGAGAAACAGAACTTTTCCATTTTTCATCAATCAAATATAATGAAATCATTCTAAAAAATACCTTACATATTACAAATGAGATTCCTAAAAAATCATATAAAATTTCTAATTGTGTATCTTACTCGAGGTGTAAAAAATGCCAATATATTTACAAAATTGTGTTTACATGTTTTTGAATGCTGAAGCCATACTAGATGAAGTTAAATTCACTGAGCATTGCATTGAGGCAAAATAGTTGCTTCTTCCAACATACACAGTAGTTTCACGTAGCCTTTGAAAATCCCAAGTTGCCTCCTTCTTTTTGCTTTGGCTACATCTCTTTATTCTACCTCCAAAATTTTAGAATCCAGATGAGACATTCCATCCATAAAGAGATGGATTAAATTCTAGCTCACCAATTAAGGGAAAGGTTTTTTAGAGGCTTGACTCTCAAAGGAGGTGAAAGGGTTAGCACAATTATTTGGTGTAATTTATTCCTACACAACTGTACTGTTCTCTGCCCGTATATCTCCCTCAGGGGAATTATTCTTGGCCTTAGGAAGACTTACAAACTTGGGTTACCTTAGTGATGTTCTGAGTACCAAGACTCTTTCTTTCGCTAGTGATGGAAACACAGCTCAAATTAGTTTAAATCAAAAACAAAAGAGAGGCCAGCCAGATCCATGAGTTCAATCAACTCTTCTTCACAACTTAAACAATTCTATTGTGTATATTTGAGGTTTACAACATGATGTCATGGGATACATATAGTCACATAGATCCACATAGATACTTGTGGCTAGTACAGTGGTTTCTGTAATGAATCAGATTGACATAGCTATCATCTCACATAGTTACTTTTTGTGACAAGGGTAGCTAAAAATCTAGTTATTTAATAAAAATCCCAAATGGAATACATATTTTTTCTTTCTTTTTTTAATTGTACTTTAAGTTCTGGGATACATGTGCAGAATGTGCAGGTTTGTTACATAGGTATACACACACGTGCCATGGTGGTTTGCTGTACCATCAAAAAGTGAGTGAGGGTTATGAACAGACACTTCTGAAAAGAACGGCCAACAAACACATGAAAAAAAGCTCATCATCACTGATCATTAGAGAAATACAAATCAAAACCACAATGAGATACCATCTCATGCCAGTTAGAATGGCAATCATTAAAAAGTCAGGAAGCAACAGATGCTGGAGAGGATGTGGAGAAATAGAAACGCTTTTACACTGTTGGTGGGAGTGTAAATTAGTTCAACCATTGTGGAAGACAGGGTGGCGATTCCTCAAGGATCTAGAAGCAGAAATACCATTTGACCCAGCAATCCCATTACTGGGTATATACCCAGAGGATCATAAATCATTCTGCTATAAAGACACATGCACATGTATGTTTATTGAGGCACTGTTCACAATAGCAAAGACTTGGAACCAACCCAATTGCCCATCAATGATAGACTGGATAAAGAAAATGTGGTACATATACACCATGGAATACTATCCAGACATAAAAAAGTATGAGTTCATGTCCTTTGCAGGGACATGGATGAAGCTGGAAACCATCATTCTCAGCAAACTAACACAGTAACAGAACACCAAATACTGCATGTTCTCACTTGTAAATGGGAGTTGAACAATGAGAACACATGGACACAGGGAGGGGAACATCAAATACGAGGGCCTACTGGGGGGTGGGGGGTTAGGAGAAGGATAGCATTAGGAGAAATACCTAATGTAGATGACAGGTTGATGGGTGGAGAATACAATTTTATTAACTTTAATCTTCACATTTCACGTTAGATTTCTAGACTTGTTCATCCTACCTATTTGCTGCTTGTATGAATGACCAACATCTCCCCACTTCCTCTCCTCCCATTCCCCATGATAACCACTATTTTATTCTCATTTATCTGTGTTTGAGCTCTTTGTTTTTATTATATGTAATAAATGAGATCATGCAATATTCTTCTTTCTGTGTCTAGCTTATTTCACTTAGCATAATGTCCTCCAGATCTGTCTAGGTTGTGGCAAATGGCAGAATATCCTCTTTAAAGGCTGAATAATATTCCATTATATGTATAACACATTTTCGTTATCCATTCATCCACTGATAATCACTTTAGTTGTTTCCATATCTTGACTATAGCGAATAATGCTGCAATGATTGTGGGAGTGCAGATATCTTTATTGGGTAGAGATTTCATCTCCTTTAGGTATATAACCAGAATAGGAATTGCTAGGTCATATGGTAGCTCTCTTTTTAATTTCTTTAGGAAATTCTATACTGTTTTACATAATTGCTATACCGATATACACATCCACCAGTAGTGTGCAAGGGTTCTGTTTTTCTCAACACCCTCACCAACATTTGTTATTTCTTGTTTTTTGATAATATTCATCCTTATGTATGTAAGATCAAATCTCGTCTTGGTTTTAATTTATACTTCTTTTATGATTAGTGATGTTGAGTATCTCTTCAAATACCTGTTGCCCATTTTTATGTCTTCTTTAGAGAAACATCTTCTCAGGTCCTTTGCACATATTTCAATTGTGCTATTCATTTTTATTCTATTGAGTTGTTGAGTTCTTTATAAATTTTGGGTATTAATCCTTTATCAAATGTGCAGTTGCAGTGATTTATTCCCAGCTCATAGGCTGCCTTTTAATTTTATTAATTGTTTCCTTTGCTGTGCAGAAACTTTTTAGTTTGATGTAGTGCCATTTATATATTTTTGTTTCTGTAGCCTGAGCTTTGGTGTCACATCTAAAAATCATTGCCAAGGCCAATGCCAAGGAACTTTTCCCCTGTGTTTTCTTGTAGGAGTATGGTGGTTTCAAGTTTTATATTTAGCTCTTTTATTCATTTTGAGTTGATTTTTGCACAGAGTGTATGCATGTCTTCTTTTGAAAAGTATATGTTCATATCCTTTGCCCACTTTTTAATAAAGTTGGGTTTTTACTAGTAAATTTGTTTAAGTCCTTTATAGATGCTGGATATTAGACTTTTTTCAGATGCACAGTTTGCAATTTTTTCCCCCCACTCTCTAGGTTGCCTGTTTACTCTTTTGATAGTTTCTTTCACTGTGCAGAAGCTCTTAAGTGTAATTAGATTCCATTTGTCAATTTTTGCTTTTGTTGCAGTTGCTTTTAGCAGCTTCATCATGAAATCTTTGCTCGTTCCTATGTGCAGAACAGTATCGCCTAGGTTGTCCTCCAGTGTTTTTATAGTGAAGTCTTTAATTCATTTTGATTTGGCTTTTGCATATGGTGATAAGGGGTCTAGTTTCAATCTTCTGCATATGACTAGCCAGTTATGCTAGCACCATTTATCGAATAAGGAATCCTTTCCACATTGCTTGTTTTTGTTAGCTTTGTCAAAGATCAGATGGTTGTAGGTGTGGGGCCTTATTTCTGAACTCAAGCTCTCTATTCTGTTCCATTAGTCTATGTGTCATTTTTTTTTTCTTAACAAGTGCTATGCTATTTTGCTTACTGTAGCTCTGTAGTATAGTTTGAAGTTGGGTAGTGTGATACCTTCATGTATGTTCTTATTGCTTAGGATGGCTTTGGCTATTCTGCTCTTTTTTGGTTCCCTGTGAATTTTTAACTAGGTTTTTTTCTAGTTCTATGAAGAATGTAATTGGTTGTTTGATAGGATTAGCATTGAATCTGTAAATTGCTTTGGGCATTATGGCCATTTTAATGATATTGATTCTTCCTATCCATGAGTATGGCATGATTTTCCATTTGTTTGTACCATCTCTGATTTCTTTAATAGTGTTTTGTAGTTCTTTTTGTAGAGCTCTTTTACTTTCCTGGTTGGCTGTATTCATAGGTATTTTATTTCTTATGTGGCAATTGGGAATGTGATTATGTCCCTGATTTGGCTCTTGGCTTGCCTGCTGTTGGTGAATAGAAATGCTACTGATTTTTGTACATTGATTTTGTATTCTGAGATTCTGCTGATGTTGTTTATCACCTTAAGGAGCTTTTGGTCCAAGTCTATGGATTTTTGTAGATATAGGATCATGTAATCTGCCAACAGGGATAGTTTGACTTCCTTTCTGCCTATTTGGATATTCTTTATTTCTTTCTCTTGACTGATGGTTCTGGCCAGCACTTCCAGTACTGTGTTGAATAGAAGTGGCAAGAGAGGACATCCTTTACTTGTGCTGGTTTTCAAGAGGAATGCTTCCAGCTTTTGCCAGTATGTTTTTGGCTCTGGGTTTGTCATAGATGGTTTGTATTATTTTGAGGTATGTTCCTTCAATACCTAGTTTATTGACAGGTTTTAGCATAAATGGGGTGTTGAATTATATTCAAGAGCCTTTTCTGCATCTATTGAGATAATCATGTGGTTTTTGTCTTTAGTTCTGTTTATGTGATGAATCGTCACATTTATTTTCCTATGTTGAACCAAACTTAAAATTCCAGGAATAAAGCCTACTTAATTATGGTGGGTTAGGTTTTTTTATTTTTTATTTTTTATTTTGAGACAAGGTCTCACTCTTTTGCACAGGGTGGAGTGCAGTGGCATAATCTTGGCTCACTGTAGCCCCAACCTCCAAGGCTCAAGCAATCCTCCCACTTCAGCCTCCCAGGAAGCTGGGACTACAGTAATGCACAATCATGGCTGGCTAATTTGTTTATTTTTTGTATAGTTGGGGTTTTGCCATGTTTTCCAGGCTGGTCTCAAATTCTATCCACCTACCTTAGCCTCCTAACACACTCAGATTACAGGCATGGGGCACTGCGCCTGGCTGATAAGCTTTTTGATGTGCTGCTAGATTCAATTTGCCTGTCATTTGTTGAGGATTTTTGCATCAGTATTCACCAAGGGGATTGGCCTGAAGTTTTCTTTTTTTGTTGTGTCTCTGCTAGGTTTTGGTATGAGTATGATGCTGGCTCCACAGAATAAATTAGTGAGGAGTTCCTCCTGATTACTGGTCTGTTCAGGGATTCGGTTTCTTCCTGGTTCATTCTTGGGAGGGTATAAGTGTCCAGGAATTATCCAGTTCTTCTAGATTTTCTATTTTGTGTGCATAGAAGTGCTCATAATATTCTCTAATAATTATTTGTATTTCTGTGGGGTCAGTGGTAATATCCCCTTTGTCATTTCTAATTGTGTTTATTTGGATTATCTCCATTTTCTTCTTTATTAGTTTAGCTAGTGGTCTATTTGATTAATTTTTTAAAAAAAAACAACTCCTGGACTTGTTGAACGTTTGAATGTTTTTTCATGTTTCAGTCTCCTTCAGTTCAACTCAGATTTTGATTATTTCTTGTGTTCTGTTAAGTTTGGGGTTGTTTTGCTCTTGGTTCTTTAGTTCTTTTAGTTGTGATGTTAGGCTAGTAAACTAAGATTTTTCTTTTTGACATAGGCATTTAGTGCTGTAGGTTTCCCTCTTATCACTGCCTTAGCTGTGTCTCAGAGGGTCTGGTATGTTATATCTTTGTTCTCATTAGTTTCAAAGACCTTCTTGATTTCTACCTTAATTTCATTATTTACCCAAAAACTATTTAGGAGCAGGATATTCAACTTCCATGTAATTGTATAATTTTGAGCAATTTTCTTAGTCTTGGTCTCTAATTCTTTTGAGCTATGGTCAAAGAGAGTGGTTGTTATAATTGTAGTTCTTTTGCTTTGCTGAGGAGTGTTTTGTGTCTTATTATGTGGTTCATTTTCAGAGTATCCCATATGCCACATGGCAGTGAAAATAATGTATATTCTGTTGTTTCAAGGTGGAGAGTTCTGTAGATGTTTATCAGGTTTATTTGATCCAATGCTGAGTTCACATCCAGAATATCTTGTTGATTTTCTGCTTCATTGACCTAATACTGTCTGTGAGATGTTGAAGTCCCCCACTATTCTTGTGTAGAAGTCTAAGTCTCTTTGAAGGTCTCTAAAAACTCGCTTTATGAAACTGGGTGCTCCTGTATTGGGTGCACATATATTTAGAATAGTTAGGTCTTCTTATTGAATTGAAACCTTTACCATTATGTAATGCCCTTATTTGTCTTTTTTGATCTTTGTTGGTTTAAAGTCTGTTTTTTTTTCTGAAATTAGAATTGCAACCACTGTTTTTTCTGATTTCCACTTGCTTGGTAGATTTTTTTTCCATTTTTTTTATTTTGAGCCTATGGGTGTGATTGCTTGTAAGATAGGTCTCTCAAAGACAGCATAACAATGAATCTTGGGTCTTTATCCAGCTTGCCACTCTGTGCCTTTCACTGAAGCATTTAGCCAATTTACATTCAAGGTTAGTACTGAAATGTGTGGATTTGATCCTGTTACCATGATGCTAGTGGTTATTATGCAGACTTGTTTGTATGATTGCTTTATAGTGTCACTGGTCTGTGTACCTTAGTGTTTTAGTAGTGTGTGGTAACAGTCTTTCCTTTCCATATTTAGTGCTTCCTTCAGCAGCTCTTATAAGGTAAGTTTGGTGGTAACAAACATCCTCAGCATTTGCTTGTCTGAAAAGGGTCTTATTTCTCCTTTGAGTATGAAGTGTAGTTTGGCTGGATATAAAATTTTGGGTTAGAATTTCTTTTCTTTATAAATGTTGGATATAGGCCCCCAATCTTTTCTGGCTTGTAGGGTTTATGCTGCAAAGTCAGCTGTTAGTCTGATGAGCTTCCCTTTGTAGGTGATCTAACCTTTCTTTCTAGCTGCTTTTAACATTTTTTTCTTTCATTTTGAACTTGAAGAATCTGATGATTATGTGTCTTGGGGATCATCTTCTTGCAAAATATTTTGCTGGGTTCTCTACATTTTCTGAATTTGAATGTTGGCTTCTTTAGTTAGGTTGGGGAAGTTCTCATGGATGACATTTTGAAGTATATTTTCCAATTTGCTAACATTGTCCCCATCTCTTTCAGGGACCATGAGCCATTGATTTGGTCTCTTTACATAATTCCATATTTCTTGGAGGTTTTTTTGTTCATTTTCATTCTTTTTTCTCTATTCTTGTCTGCCTGTCTTATTTCAGAAAACTAGCCTCTAAGCTCTGAGATTCTTTCTTCTACTCAGTCTATTTTACTATTAGTGCTCGTGATTAAGGCTGGGTGCCGTGGCTTACACCTGTAATCCCAGCAATTTGGGAGGCTGAGGCAAGGAGATCACTTGATTCCAGGAGCTTGAAACCAGCCTGGCTGACATGGCAAAACCCAGTCTCTACTAAAAATACGAAACATTAGCCAGGCATGGTGGCACGTGCCTCTGGTCCCAGCTACTTGGGACACTGAGGCATGAGAATCACTTGAACCAGGGAAGTGGAGGTTGCAGTGAACCAGGATTGCACCACAGCACTCCTGCCTAAGCAACAGAGTGAGGTCCTGTCTCAAAAACAAACGAACAAACAAACAAACAAACAAAACTTCTGATTGCATTATAAAATTTTTATAATGTCTTTTTTGGCTCTATCTGGTGAGTTCTGTTCTTTTCTATACTGGCTATTTTGTCTGTCAGCTTCTCTATCATTTTATTCTGATTCTTAGCTTCCTTGGACTGGGTTTCAACATACTCCAAATCTCAATAATCTTTGTTTCTATTGATATTCCTAATTCTGTTTCTGTCATTTTAGTCATCTCAGCCTGGTTCCCAACCCTTACTGGAGAGGTAGGGCAGTTGTTTGGAGAAAAAAAACCAAGACACTCTGGCTTTTTGAGTAGTGAACATTCTTGTGCTGGTTCTTTCTCATCTTTGTGGGCTTATGTTCTTTCAATCTTTGAAGTTGCTGACTTTTGGATTTTTTTTTCATTATATTTGATGACCTTGAAGGTTTGATTGTGGTATAAGGTGGGTTTCAGTCTACTGGCTTTTTTCTGGAAGGTTTTAGTGGGCCTATGCTCAGCTCCAAACTCCTGCACTGCATGCTTTAACTCTGGGGAACTTGCGTCAGCCCCGACTTTGTTTTCTGGCTCCTCAAGATTAGGAATCCACTGCACCGAGGGTGTCAAGGTGATCCCAGACTGCTGGTCACTACACTCCAGTGGGATGTGCCAGCCAGTGTTTCATAGCATGGTGGCAGTGGGATCTGGCCTCCTTATCATGTGCCAGCAGCAGTGGCAGTGGCAGCATGGCAGGGTGCACACTTATTAGTTGTGGTAGGGTGCTAGCACATGCTGGGGTTCCTGTCATCATGTGGACATTCACAACAGTGGCAGAGGCAGCACACCATATGGTGGGGTTGGGGGAGTTTGGGGTCCTACTGGTGACTGTGCATGGAGTTGTGTTGGTGGTGGTGTTAGCATGGGGGCAAAGATGAGAGGCTGGTGGGTGTAGGTCTGTGTGAGCTCTCGGTGTGCTGCAAGCAGGGGTGGTCACTCAGGGTGGGGGAAGGTCTGCTGTTCTCTGTGCTGTTTCACTCCTGCAGCAGTGTTGTTTCAGGGAAGGGGTGCTGGTGGGGGTGGGAGCTGGCTGGCTCTGTACATGCCAAGGCTCCAACTGCAATGGTGGTATGGGGGCAGGGGGCAGAGTGCACTCATGCTGCAGCAGTGGCAGGGGTCAGGGGGGATGCACACATGCTTGCTGGCAGGGCAGGGAAGGAAAAACCCACTCATACACATATGCACCAACAAAGCGATTTTAGGGGTGGCCGTGGGCCTGGGAGAAGCTGCAGTGGTGGGCAGGGAGTGAGAGGGCTGTTGCATGGCCATGGGGGCTGCCCCATTGGAGCTCTCTGCCAGTCAGGCCCAGTCCACAAATGCCAGAGATGTGATGTGGGCACCTGAGGCTGCCCTGCACACAGATGTGGCCAGACTGGGGTGCTGGGAGAGTCCAGCAGAGCAAGAGGTGCTCAGGTCAGATCAACCCCATCTGATGGGCAAGACCACCCTGCAGATTTCAGGTCTGACAGTTCCCCTAGGGCCAGAGTCTCCTATGGGAGCAAGTCAAGCCTAGGGGGATGGGCATCCCTGGCCATGATCCAGTATAGAGGCTCCCACATCAAACCCTCTGGGCTTCACATCAGCTGATATGCTGCTTCTACCCTTTTTCTAAGAAGCTCTCCCTGCCAACTTGAGTGTCTGTGGTGGTCGAGAGGTCTCTTCCTGTTGGGATTCCAGAGGCCCATGGTGGCAGCAAGTTGCTTCTTGCCAGTTCAACTCACCTGTTCCTCCAGAGCCATTGGAGTCCAGGAACAAGTTCCAGTATGTGATAACCCCATGCAGAGTTCCCAGCTTCCTTCTCCTTCAACCTATCTGCTGTGTCTTTCCTCTGTCCACTCTCAGTGCCTTCCCTCTGAAGATCTGTTAGGAGTACACCAGTCATCTTGGTCCCTCAGTGGCAGCTTTTCACCTGGCTGTGTCTAGTCAGCCATCTTATCCAGCCTCCCCCAAGATTTTTCTTTTTAATGAAAGCATTGCAACTAAAAATTTTTCTCTGAGCACTGCCTTCACTACATTCAAAAAGCTTTGGTATATTTTATTTTCATTTTAATTAATCTCTAGTACTTTTATTTTCCTTTGTGAATTTTTCTTTGACTTTCTGGTTGTTTCAAAGTACCTTTTTTAATTTCCATAGATTTGTGAACTTTCTTGTTTTTTTGTTAATGATTTCTAGCTTCTTAACATTGTGGTTGGAGAGGATAATTGGTATGATTTTAATTTTCTAAAGTTTATTGACACTTGTTTTGTAGACAAATATATGAGTCTACATATCCTCAAAAATGTTTCATGTGAATTTGAAAAGAATATATATTCTCTTACTGTTGGGTGGAGTGTTGTGTATGTTAGTCTGTGAGTGTGCCTGTTAGCATGTCTGTTCGTGATTGGTTAATCATGTTGTTCATGTTCTCTATTTTCTTGTTGACCTTCTGAGTAGTTATTCTGTGCATTACTGAAAATGCTGTATGAGAGTATCCAATGCTTACCATAGAGTTGTTTATTTCCTCCTTCAATTGTCATGATTTTCTTAGTGTATTTTTGAGTTCTGTTGTTAGGTACATGTATGTTTACACTTGCTATGTCTTCTGCTTGGATTGGTCCTTTTGCCAAAAATCTTAACATGCTTATAATTGTTATATTATCTTTCCCATTTGACCCTTTTATCAATGTCAATATTTTTGTCCCCTGTAGGAGTTTTTAACTTAACATCTATTTTGTCAGATATTAACATAGGTGTTCCAGTACACTTGTTTGCTATTTACATGGACTATCTTTTATATTATTTCACTTTCAATCAACCTCTCTTTATCTTTATATCTAAAGTGAATCTCATGATCAACACATTGAATCATTTATTTTTAATCTATTCTGCCAATCTATGCCTTTCCAGTGGACAGTATAATCCATTTACATTTAAAGAAATTATTTATAAGGAAGGTCTTTTGCCATTTTGCAAATTACTTATAAAAAAGGACTTTGCCATTTGTTTTTTGTCTTACAGCTTTTTTTGTCCCCCTCCATTACTGCCTTCTTTTGTGTTTAACTAATTTTTTTTTGTAGTAAACTATTCTGATTTTCCTTCATCTCCTTTTGTGTGCTTTCTATAGATATTTTCTTTTTAATTACCATCAGGCTTAAATTTAACATCCTTAAATGCTTGTAGTCAAAACAACAACAATAACAACCACTACCACCATCTCTCCTGGTCCTTGAAGTTTGTCTCTGCGTTGGACACTCCTTTAGTGCTTATTCAAGCTGTTTAGCACTCTGCCTTAGGTTTCACTTCCTGCTTACATGGGGCCTTATTGTCAGTCACAGGTGAAAGATTAGTGTCTTCTTGCATCTTTTCTGGGTATATGTCTTGTTCTGGGAATGTGTATGGTCTTCTAGTTTCCTCAATAATATATGCAAGATTTTTTGGAAGATATTATTCCCATTGTATCTCCTTCCCCAGGCTTTTTCTTACCATACATTTTCATATGTCTATTGCTTGCTCTAACTGCTATCCCTTGCTTCAGGTGTCTGTGGCTAGTTTATTTGCTTTTTGAGTCTTTCAACAAACACTGCCCGGGAGTAACATTCAGCTCTGGGAAAACTCTGAGGTGGGTGAAACAAAGGCGGGTTTCTGAGATGATCTCTTAGAGATCCACCAGACAGGTAAAACTAGACAATCACAGTTCTTTGAAAATAAGATAGATATTGCTACTGTGGCACCAACAATCTGCACCAGGAAGGCAGGCTGCCACTTGTTGTCACCACTAAGCTGGGAAACAAGTGATGGTAGGTAGATAAGTTCAAATGCCAAATACTTTCTCACAAAATTTCACCAGCTTCTATCTTCATTGATCATTCCCTTGGTCATATTACATTTTTTATGGGGTTTCAGAGTCTTAAAAATTTTGATTCTGATAGTTTTTTTGCTAGCTTAATTATTGCATGAGTGGAGAGAAACAGTTTTGGATTTCCCCACTCTGTCATATTCAGTGATGTCACACCAAGAAAGATGACTTTTATATAATTAACAAGAAAGAGGCGGAAAAATGGAGGGATCAAGAAGAAAAATGGGAGTAGAATGAAGGACATTTTGATAGAGAGCAGCATATACACATTCACCAAGTGATGAAATATTCCCAAGATCAGGAAGACTCTTAAATAATTTTCTTTTCTATTTATTCTTTGGGAAAAATATTTTCCCAAAGTTCGGTATACACACAGTCTCTTGCAGGACTCTGTGCTTTTCCAGTACAAATAAAACAACAACAATTGTTATGCAAGTTCTATAAAACTCACGATTTGAAAATGGAATAAAGATTGTTATAAAATTATGACCAATGAGCCCAAGTAGTATTAAATCTATGTGAAAGCACCAAGGGCATCCTGATCATCCTAAGTTGATTTAGACCTTATCAAAATATAAAATTTATACTAAATCAAGAGTTGACTTTGAAGGAATTCTTTGAGGTTTTCCAGGGAAGCTTTTACTTATCAGGAGAAGATAAAGATGCTAAAATACTGTTGTTATTTTCTAAAGTGCCAGTTATGACCATATGGCAGTAATGATCTCTATAAGGATTATGGTGTAACATGGATCCTTTTTAGTGTCCTTCAGTGCTTACAGAAATGAAATAACAAGGTTAAGTCCCTTAACTTTAAGCTGAAGTAACAGTTTCAAACACTAGAGCATTTCCATGAAAGTGCTAAAATGAATTTGAAATTTTTTTGTAGTCATAGTTATTTCTGAAAATCAGACACAAAATTTAACTATATGTTAGCATGTTGATGAATTACAATAACAATTGAATTCACTGTCTTGTCAAGTTTTTTCATGTGAAAGCTAGGACACTGATGGGGAAGGATTTGGATCTTGGTTGGGAGATCTGTTTGGAGTGGGGAAATCTGGTTGGATCCAGATGAAATAGGGAATCTTGACCCCTAAATCACTTTTCAATACTCTTTCCAATGGACTTAATTTTCACTCTGGTACTTGAAAAAACAGTTTTACTTAATTTGGAAACCCTGTGAGAGATAACTTGGGTAAGATGCCTTGAAGGAGGAAACTCATTCTTCTTAAGACCTACAACTATCCCTTGTAGTTGCTATTTCATAGCTAGAATAAAATATCAGTGTATTCTAAGGAGACAGGTCATTATGACCTTGGACAAATAGTTTATTGCCATAAAATCACAAAATGTTACTAAAATATTTTGGGAGAAATCTGTGGAAAATGTGTAGAAATATATCTAATTGTGTTAAATTAAAAAATGTCATGGATTATATCACTAGATTAGGCCAAATTAAGTGATACGGCTAAACTTTCTAGAGATTTCAGATTTTGTGTTTTCTCATTCAGCTAGAGGTGGCCCTAAATCTCTGCAGCAATTTCAAGCTGTAATAAGGGCTACACTACCCCTTGTCCTTCCTGATCTAGCAGGTCCAGTATAAACCAATTGTTTAAAATATTTGTGGCAAGTGGAGATCCTGCATGGAGTCCCTGGGAAGCACAAAGAAAAGAATCACAACCCAGAGCTCTAGGATTTTGGAAGAAATTGATGCTTTCTCCTGAAGCTATTTTGAGTAAGAGTACTGGCTTGCTTTGGGGGTTGGTGGAGACTGAACTTCTAACAAAGGGACATCAGGTGATCATGTGGCCTGAGCTTTCCTTCATGGGCCGGTTACAGTCTGACACACTTGGCTATAAGTTTGGGCATGCTCAGCAATATATATTATAACAGTAAAATGGTTCATAAGAAACTGAACTTAAGTGGGTCTGAAAGTTATGAGTAATTTGCATATGCTTGTACCACTCAACGGTGGATAGCTGCAATACTACAGATCCATTTAGGGGTGCTCCCTTAAGGATAAGAGCAAAGGAAATTCTTCTCAGTGACAGGAATAATTTTCATTACTTTCCAGGTAATTGCTAATGGTTTGTATGGATGGTTAAGGACATGACAGAAACAGAATTGTGTGAGTGGCAACAAGGAAGTCTGGGGAAGAAATGGGTGTTTCTCAGTATGAACACAGATTGTGAAGATATTTGTGACCCATGTGAATGCTGATCAAAGTTTACCCACTGCTGTGGAAGACGTTAATAATTAGGTGGACAGAATGACACATTCTGTGGATGTCAATCAATCTCTTTTTACCACATTCCCCAGTTCTTGGTCAACGGGCTCATGAGCAAAGTCATCAGGGTGGTAGGAATAGACTATACATGGCTTAACAACATGGAATTTCTCTTACAGGTATGACCTGGTTAATGTAACTGCTGAGTTCCTAGCCTGTAGACAACAAGCAGAAATACTCAGTTCTCAATATGACACCATTATTCAGGGGGACCATCTAGCCATCTTGTGGTAGGTTGATCACATTAGGAAATCATCATGGAGGAGATCAGAGCTTTTGAGAGCACTATAATCCATAAACCCAGAGAACCACTTACCCAATCTCATGCCACTTTATATAGCATTTCTTTTGATCAAAGAACTAACTTCAATGTAAAGGAAGTACAGCAATGGCTCATACCTATGGAATCAACCAGTCATTCTAAATACCCCATCAACCAGAAGTTACAGAGTAAATAGAAATATGAAATGGCTTGCTGAAGACTCAGTTCCAGAGCCAACTGAGAGACAATACCTTGAAAGGATGAGGTTCTGACATACAAGATAAAGTATATATATTGAAGCAAAGGTTATATGATGCTATTTCTGCCATATACAAGACATGAATCTGGGAATCAAAGGATGAAAATGAGAGAGAGTTTTCTCATTATTATACTCAATAATACACTTGCAAAATTCTTGCTTTCTGTTCTAGCAGCTTTGGACTCTGCCGATTTGGAACTCTTAGTCTCCAGGGTGAACATGCTTCAACTATGGGACACAATATTGGTTCCATTGAATTGGAAGATGAAACTGCTACCTGGTTAGCTTGGTCTCTTTATGCCATTGAACTAACAGGCAGAAAAAAAGGTTATTCTACTCAATGGAGTGATTTCTCCCAATTACCAAAGGGAAATTGATTTGTTGCTGCGTAATGAGGATAAGCAGGACTAAATTTGAAACCCAGCAAATCCTCTAGTGTATTTCTTATTACTTCCATGCTCAATAGTGAAGGTTATTGGAAAACTATTGAAACAACAACAAATAATAGCATGATTGCTAACTCAGACCTTTCAAGAAAAAAGATTTGCATTACTCCAACAGGCAAAGAATCCTGACCAACTGACATTCTGGCTGAGGGCAGGGGAAGTATGAAATGAATAGTAGAAGAATAAAGTAGTATGTATTAGTTATGTTCTTGTGACCAGTTACAGAGATGACAAATGTGGTAACTTTGTATTTTTTCTTTTTGCTGGTTATATGCATGTGTTTATTGGCATGTGCTAACAATTTTCTTTTTCTCTAACCTCCTTCTTATTTTTATTTTTTACGCAACTTGTTAGAAGTTAACTTTAACCTTTGGCCTTTAGGTAATAGAATATACCATGGAAATGTGGTGGGATTTGAGTAGTACTCATTAAAGCCAGTGATGGATATAATGACTGTTGGGACTCTGCCTCTTGTTATTTTGGGGAACAGATGAGAACTTCACTTGTAAAAAGAATAGCCTTATCTTTTTAGGGGAAGGTATAAAGATATTTTGTTATTATAAAGTATAAATGTGTGTATAAAGGTGAATGTGGAAGCTGAGTAACAAAAAATGTGAAAATTGCCAGATACCAATTTATCTCTCAGTTCCAAACCCACCTTCATTACTTACTCTGTGATAATAGAGGTGAGCCTTGCAAATGCTTTTATTTTGCCAGCTGCTATGAAAGAGCATATCAGTAGAGGGCACTGGAGGGAGATAGGAGCAGAAAGAAGTTCCAATGTGCTTCTTGTGGCAGGCTTTTACTGTATGCATCACACATCCATCACTGGGCTCTTGAATTGTGGGTAGATTCCACAGCATCAGGCACCTGTTATACAGGTGGCTTCTCCAGGACCTGAGTGCTGCTGCTCACTCTGACCATCAGTATCAAGGAGTAAGCCGTTTCCTTATCACACCCTTGAACACCTTTGCAGCAAGTTCTGGGTTGCAACATTTCCCTGTAGAGCACTTCCCCTGGCATTTCAGAAGGTGAATTTCTAGCAAGTTCTGAAAATGCTGCACCTTAGCAAATTTTACCATCTTTATCTCAAGCCCTGTGGTATTGAGGGGTGAGGTGGTGGGATACTCCTTCATTGATATTCTCTTTATATCTACTATTCTTGTATTTTCCATACTATTTCTCATTTTTAGGAAGTCCTTCATTATGCCAATATCCTTTCAAAGTTAGTAATTTTTATATCAAACTTCCCATGATTAAGTTACTGTATGGTTTCTGTCTTCTGACTGGATCCTGACTGATACAGTTGACTAATTGGCTTCCTGCTTGGTTTAAAATGTACTGTACCAGAAATATCCTCACCTTTGAAACATTTCCCATTATCTGCTATGAATGCTTGGCATTTTATATCTGCAGACCCATTTAATTTCATGGATTTTTATGAATATCTTGGTTCTGGATTTATGTTATATGCTGGGAAATAAAATAGAGTTTAAAAAATTCCTTCTTCCAGGCATACAGTGCAGATGTTTACAAGTAAAGTTTTAAAAATATGTATTTCCAGAGAGTTAATAGATTTAGCAAACATAAAAGCAATCATATAATTGACTTATATTATTTTTTCTCTCCTCCCTGAGCTGTTCACTAATATAGTGGAGTCAGGATACAGAAGATTTGCTTGTCTTAGGTCAGGCACAACAGGACAGCAGTTAGAAATAGAATAATCAGCATTCAGAAAAATTCCTAATTCCAAAATGAAATTACAAACTCAATGGTAGAAAACTTGGAAAATATAAAAATTTATAAAGAATGTAAAAGATCTAATGTTTATTTAGCTCCTTTCATGTCATAAAAATCAGACTGCATTCTTTTACATATTTTAATTGATAGATGCTCTAAAACTCCACCAAATGTGCGTGTGCTTTAAAAAAATTTGAAAAAATTAATATTCGGAAATATTAAGTAACTTCTCTAAAGTAGCAGGACTGGTATACAAAGCTTGTGCATCTGCTTCCATAGTCTTTGCACTCTCACTATGGAATACAGCCTCCCCATTTTGGTTAATCAATCTTAATCCTAACTTGGTGATAAACATTATAAATATTGTAACTAACTTCTAATTTTTTATTATACATATACAAAATGTATTTGCATTTATTATAGACATTTGAGTTAGAGTATGCATTTAATATTGCAGCCTTCTTATTTTCTTACCATTATGTCTTAAATATTTTACCACACAGTGGGTTATTAATATTATTGTACCACTGGACTAGTAATTAAAATTTATACTCTATTGGCTGTTTTCACTACTGCAGATGATGCCTCATAAGACTTTTTTTGTGAATCTTTAAATGATCTAAGATTGTTTTTTAAAATAAAACCCTAAAATATATTCATACATTATCACTATTTATAGTAATATTTTGTCACATTTAAAAACATTATTTTAAATTGACACATAATAATTATACATATTTATGGAGTACAGTATGATATTTTGATACATGTATACAATGTATAATGAGCAAATCAGGGTGATTAACATATTTATCACCTCAAACGTATCTATCACCTCAAACATATCTATCACCTCAAACAGTTGCCATTTCTGTGTGTCGAAAACATTCAAAATTCACTCTTCTAGCTACTTGAAAATATAAAATAGATTGTTGTTTATTATAGTCACCCTAGAGAGCTATAAAACACCACAACTTATTCCTCATAGCTAGCTGCACTTTTGTATCCATTGACCAATCTCTAGTTATCCTCTCCTTTATTCTACCCTTCCCAGTCTCTAGTAGCCATTATTCTACTCTTCACCTCTATGAGATCGATTTTTGTAATTTCCACATATGAGTGAGAATATCTGGTATTTATCTTTCTTTTCCTGGTTTATTTCACTTAACATAATGCTTTCCAATCTCATCCATATTGTTGTGAATGACAGAATTTCATTCTTTTATATTGCTAAATAATATTCCATTGTGTGCATTGTATTGAGATACATTCTATACCTTGTTTACCAAGAATTTTTATAATAAAGTCATGTTGAATTTTATAAAATGCTTTTTCTGTGTCTATTGAGATGATCATATGGTTTTTGTACTTCATTCTGTTGATGTGATATATCATATTTATTGATTTACATATGTTGAATCATTCTCAAATTTCTTCAATAAATCCCACTTGATCATAATCAATGATCTTTTTAATGTGCTCCTGGAATTGGGAGGCTAGTATTTTGTTGAGGATTTTTACATCTATGTTTATTAGAGATATTGGCCTATAGTATTTTTTTATTGTGTCTTTGTCTGATTTTGGTATCAAGACAATGATGATTTTGTAGAATGAGTTTGTAGGAATTTATTTCTCTTCAATATTTTGGGAAGTTTGGAAGGAATTTGTATTAGTATTTTAAATGTTTGATAGAATACAGCAGTGAAGGCATCTGGTCTTGGGCTTTTCTTGTTGGGAAACTTTTCATTACTCACTCTATCTCATTACAAAAAATTGTTCTGTTTGGGTTTTGTCTTCTTGAGTTAAATCTTGATAGGTTGTATATGTTCAAGAATTTTTCCATTTTTGCTAGGTTTTATGACTTGTTGGCATATACAGTTTACTCTTGGACAACATGGATTTGATCTGTGCAGATCCACTTATATGCAGATTTTCTTCCACCTCTGCCACCCCAGAAACAGCAAGAAAAACCCTCCCCCTCAGCCTATTCAATGTGAAGATGGCAAAGATGGAGACCTTTATGATGACCCATTTCCATTAAAAAAATAGTAGATATATTTTCTCTTCCTTATGATTTTCTTAACAACATTTTCTCCTAGATTACATTACTGTAAGAATACTGTATACAATAAATGTAATACATAAAATTTGTGTTAATAGCCTGTTTATCTTATCAATAAGGCTTCTAGTAAACCATAGGCTATTACTAGTTAATTTTGGGGGGAGTTAAAATTTATATGTAGATTTTCAACTATGCAGAGTGTCAGTTCTCTCTAATGCTCACATTGTACAAAGGTCAACTGTAGTTGTTCATAATAGTGTCCAGTGATTCTTGTATTTCTGTGATATCTATTGTAATGTCTTCATTTTCATTTCTCATTTTAGTTCTTTGAATCTTATACCTCTCATTTCTTTGTTACTCTAGCTAATTGTTTCTCAATTTTGTCTATCTTTTCAAAAAAACAACTTTTTGTTTTGTTGATCTTTTGTATTTTTTATTCTAAAATTTATTTGTATATTCTCTGTTCTTTATTATTTATTTTTTTATTTCTACTATTTTGGGGTTTGGCTTATTATTTTTTTTCTAGTTCTTTGAGATGCATTGCTAGGTTGTTTATTTGAAATCTTTCTACTTTTTTGATGTGGGTGTTTATTGCTATAACCTTACCTGTTCATACTGCTTTTGTTGTATCCCATAGGTTTTAATATGTTGTGTTTCTATTTTTATTTGTTTCAAGAAATATTTTAATTTTCTCCTTAATTTGTTCATGAATTCATTAGTTGTTCAGAAGCATGTTGTATAATTTCCATGTATTTGTGCAGTGTTAAAAATTCCTTTTGCTATTGATTTTTAGCTTTATTCTATTTGTGGTAAGAAAAGATAGTTGATATAATTTTAATCCTTTTAAATTTCTTGAGACAAGCTTTGTGGCCTATCGTGGTCTATCCTGAAAAATTTTCCATATGCTGATGAAAGGATGTGTATTCTGCAGCTGTTGGATGAAATAGTCTATAAATGTCTGCTGGCTCCATTTGGTCTAATGTGCAGTTTAAATCCAAAGTTTCTCTGTTGATTTTCTGTCTAGATGATCTCTGCAATTCTGACAGTGGGGTGTAGAAGTCCCCAACTATTATTGTATTGGAGTTTCTTGCTCATTTTAGATCTAATAGCATTTATGCATCTGGGTGCTCTGGTGTTGGATGCATATAGGTTGTTATATCCTCTTGCAGAATTGATCTATTTATTATTATATAGTTACTTTCTTTGTCTCCTTTTACTGTTTTTCAGTTAAAGTCTATTTTACCTAATATAACAACTTCTGCTCACTCTGGTTTCCATTTGTGTGGAGTCTTTTCACATCCCTTCACTTTAAGTCTATATGTGTCTTTACAGGTGAAGTGTTTTTTGTAGGCAGCATACAGTTGGGCTATGCTTTAAATCCATTAAGCCATTAATGTCAGCAATAATTGTGGGCACCTCTAGTGGCCTGGACTGTAGACATTTGTGGCAGCAATGGCAGTGATGTAGGTTGTTGATTTTCTTGGTGGAAAAGGGATATCTTGGGGTCCTCCTATTCTTGTTTTCCACACAATGGGGAGACTTAACCAAAGGGCTGGCTCTTGCTATCAGGTCTGATATGGCCTGCAAGCAGCTGCAGCAGTGCTGAGTTCTAGGTGTAGGTGCTCAGAGCAGCTGTGGGATTGAGGTCCTAGCCTCAAGATCTTGTGATCCTATTGTAACACTGGGAATTAGGGTTCAGATTTGCTTTCTGTGGCTAGGTTAGATTTATGATGCCCACAGAGTCAAGATCTGTGACTCTGGGGTATGCCCTAGCAGTTTGGGCCTGAGAGGTTGCATTGTAGTGGTGATTCTACCCCTGGGGTCAGGGTATAGCACTGGCCCAACTCTGGGTAAGAAAAGGTGCTCTGAAGGTTTGGGTCTGGGAGGCAGGGTATGGCTGTAATTCAGGAACCTGAGTAACAGGGCTCAGTGGCACTGGAGTCCCAGGAAATGAGACTCCATGTAGGAGTGATTCTAGACTTTGAAATGGCAGAGCTTGGCAGTATCTTACACTCTGTGAGGCCAAGCTCAGTAGCAGCAAAGACATCAGAATTGCAGAGCACATCTGTTGTTTGAGCCCTTGGGGTCAGGAAGCAGCACAACAGTGACTCCACTACCCAGGGAAAGGGGTATATCAGAAGCTCCCAATCTAGGTTACTAGTCCATGTCCAGAGACATAAGGTATAAGAGTTGTTTGGCTCATAGGATAGAATGTCTCAGATCAGCCACTCCCTTGTTTCCCTGTGATATGTGGTACTAGGTCAGCTCAGCCCTGGGATGCATAGCTGCTCGGCTCAGCCAAGGCCCTGATTCCTAAGGGTTGCTGTCCCACTTGATCTCAGGTGTTGGGGGCATGACTTTTCTGGATGGCCCAGGCATGGTTTCCCTGGGTTGCAGGGTGTTGCTTCAGCTTAGTTATTAGGGTGTGTGACACCTCTGTGCAGCCAAGATGCCATTCACTGGGAGTTAGCAAACTGCTTCAACTCAGCCCCAAGGATATGTGGCTGCTCTAGGCAGCAGCAAAGGTACTATATTCTCAGGAAGCAAGGTTCTGCTTTAGCTGGGGCACAGAGGGGTATGACTGCTCTGGACAGCCAAGGCACTATTTCCCTGGGGTGTCCTGCATTGCTTCAGCTCTGGCACAGGGGGACAGGATGCAGCGGTGACAGAGAGGGGTTTATAGAGTAGATGCACCAAAGCACTATTTCTTTGGGAGGGACTGTGCAGCTTCGATTTGAGTACCATGGGGCAGGGCACAGCAGTGACTAAAAGGGATTTTTGGAGTAACTGTGCCAAGGCACTGTTTTCTTGAGAGGCAGTGTGTAGCAGCTCCACCAAAGCACCGTTTCTGTAGTAGAGAGTGTGCAGCTTCAGCTCAGGGCCCAAGGGGCAGGGTGCAGCAGCTGACTGGGGGAGGTGGATGGCACAGTTCCCCCTCAGCACTGTTTCCCTAGAAGGGTGTGTGCTGCTTTAGTGCTGGTCTCCAGGTGCAGAGTGCAGTAGTGGTGACTGTGAGGAGTGGAATGAGCCTCTGAAAAGGCACTGTTTCCCCAGGAGGAAGTGGCAGTTTCAGCTCTGGCCAAGGGAGCAGGTTGCATGGTGGGTAGGTGGAGTGACTTCCCATGAGGAAGGGTGTAACAGCTGCACACAACTCAGGGGATGTTGTGCCACCTGGTGGGGGTTGCTTGGTGACAGCTTAGCTTCAGGGATGAATGGGAAAATATAATACATAAAATTATTTTAATATTAAAAAGTATCAATAATACTTTTTATAAACTAAGTGTGAGACTGAATTTGGGGAGAGGGTAAATTACATGCTTTGTCTTTTGTCCAAATGTCTTCAAGGGCTTCTTTATGTTTTATGATAGATACATAGAGCCACTTAAAAATTAGTGCATTAAACTTGTGTTTGGCATCTTGGTTGAAAGCTTTTTAGGCCTAATGTCTTTAATAGGTTTCTATTTTTGTATAGTCAATTCTATTACTTGTTTTTCTTGTTATTTATTCAATTTTGGTTAAGCTTAAAAAAATCTTTACACCTCTGAAGTTCATATTAATATTGCCCATATTTTTCTCTGTTTTATTATTTGAATATTTAACCTTTGATCTTAAAATATATTTTGTCGTATGGCTTGAGATAAACAGCTAAGTCTCTTTTTTCCTTCTCCTTAAAAACAGTCGTTAATAAACAGTTTAACTGAATAGGGAGATATTTTAAAGTGATGGCATAGCTCATTATGTCAGTCCTGGATGAGGTTCCATCTTGGAGAAACTTGGATTAAAAAAAGGTCAGCAAAGGACATTGGGTTACATTGGAGGTTAGGAGAGTGATAAATAATATCCTGCCACCATTTAATGACTCTGTACAATGTGTCAAGCAGTTGGATAATTGGTATTCACTTGTTATTTTCACAAAAATCTCATTAATTGTATTTTATTATCTTCATTTAAAAGATGTCCAGAGATGTTAGCAGATTAGTAGCTTGGTAGATTTGTTCAAGCTGCAGAATGTTAGAACTAGTATACATAAAGCATGTACTTTTAACTTACAATTCATTTTATTTTACTCTAAGTGCTGTGTGATTAAATTTTTTATTTCAAAAATTCACACAATACAGAACTATACAAAATTAAATATTTAAATATATCTTTATTTTCCTCCATTTTGTACATAAATAGAGGCTTATTCATTCAACAAATATTTATAGAATGACTATCATATTCCAAGCCCTTCTTTAGATTGCCTCTGATTTCATGGAGCTTGTATTCTTATATTGTTCTAAACTTGTAGGGTTTTTAAGTTAGAAAAACTTGTTTTGAAATATTGCATATCTCTGTTTATATTCTTATATCTATATGTATTTATGTCTGTGTGTGTATATATATGTATGTATGATTACCTTCTGAAACTATTTCTTGAAGTTCTTATCATTATTGTGGACAAGTTCTAATTTCCCTTCATTTTTACAAAAATGGATTTTTATCAGCCTCTTAAATTTTGCCAATCTAACCTGTGAAAAATGATGTCAATACATTAATTTACATTTTCCTGATTACTTCCTATGCTACCTCCTTTTTTTCTCATATAAAAAGTTAATGGAATGAACTTCAGTTAAGATGATGTAATGCAGGAACCAACCACTCAAGTTGTTTGGTTCTCGGCCAAACCACTCAACATCATCTCCTTGGATTTGTTCTTTTCTGCCCCTGGATGAAAGGAGGGGCTGACTCCATGGATTTTCTTGGTTATTTCAGTCTTCAGGACATTCTCATCTCAGTAGTTTCAGAAACTCTTTGTAATGTAAGATCAACACTAGTGCTCATTGTTCAATTTAAAATTCTTCCCCTTTCCCAGCTGCACATTTCCTACATGAAGAGGGCACAGCTTATATATTCACTTTTTCATTCTACTGTCTTCCCCACTCTCAATATGGTTTTCCTATTTTTATTTGTATTTTAAATCTCTCAGTATATTTTTTATAGAATCAATATTTCCTTTTAATTACCCACTTAGTTATCATGTTTATTATATAGTTATGGCATTCTTCCTGAATTTCCATGCTCTGCCAAGCATCACATTTCTTTTGCCTCAATAAATTGGTTTCATCCTTTCTTCTTTTTAGTTTGATTGGCTGGCAAGAAAATGTATTTCTTTTTCACTGTCTGAAATTGTTTTTATTTGCCTCCCATTCAGCCTTTAGCAAGTGATTTTTGTTTTCTAGCTTCTATCATTTCTTTGAAGAAGTCAATTTACAGTTGAATGTTGCTTCTCTTAAGGTAAAATTTTATTTATTCTGTGTTTTCTTTGTATTTGTATAGTTTTACTATAATGTACTTAGTACAAATTTCTTTGTATTTTTCTTGGAGTACATGATGCTTCCTGAATCTGTAGCTTCATATCTTTCAACAATAATGCAAATTTTTAACTATGCTATTTTTCAGCATTACTCCTGAGTTGTTTTCTCTCATTTGGCCTTATTACATGTTTGATCTTTTTATCTTGTACTAATGATTCTGAAAGTCCGTATTTAATAACTGAACTATCTGAATCACCTGAAGACCTTTTCCTTTATCTGATATTGTCTCAGACTGCCTTTAAATATGCTTATATACTATTTTTTGAATGACTCTCGGGCATTAAAAATTAGTAACTGTAAGGGATCTAAATTGTGCTGTATTCCATCAAAAAAGATTTTATTTATTTTCTTCTAGGTAGTTAAAGTAGAATCAGATCAGATCTCAATATAAGCAAGATAAAGTTTATTTGTAATTAGTTTTTAGTCTCTGTAAATTTTTCTGTTTCTAAATTGCTTTTACTCTTAGAGAGCAGTCTTTAACTTATCTCAACTGAAAACTTGAGATTTCACAAGAATGTCCATTGTTTCTCCTGTAGATAAATTTGCTTGCCTTTACAGCCTCTTAGTAGCTTTGTTTTGCCCAACATCTCTGTCTCTTAGGCTGAGCTGCGTAAGAATCAGTGATGCTTTGAGAAGAATAGGGGATCAGACTGTTGAGTTTCCTTCACTGCACTTCTCTTCACTCCTGGATTATGGACTCACGAATCACAACTTGTTGGTATCCCTGAGCTTTATTTTTTATTTTATTTATTTTTTTTTGGTTTGCAATATCCATAAAATCTCTGCAAAAATTTTCTACTGTCTAGTATCTTAGCCCCTCACATTTATGCTACCTTTATATTTCTCTGATGCCTTCAATCCGGAGGTTTTGTATTTTATTTGGTTTTTTTGTAATAGTTATTTTTCCTGAGAGCAATGGTCTGCTAATGGTCTGCTCCTCTTCCTGAGGGCAATGTACAGGATAATGTATCCTAACTGCAAGCATACAGATTCCCTTTTAAGACAATACCAGTCTGGTTATCTTCCCCATGGTCCACATATATCCAACTAGAAGCCCTGGGCTGATATGAGGAAGGCTCTGAGTCTCACTCAGAAGGCGACCCAGACCACACTAACAACTCTCTCCTGAGAAATTTTCCCTGAGGCAGCTTCAAACTTAACCTCTCATCCAGACTGGTGATGGCTGCTTGGGTTACCGTTAGCAGAACACATTTTTGGCTGGCACCTTTGCAAATCTCTTCAGAGCAATTCTATTCAGAATACCCCTTGTTTTGTCTCAGTTTAATGAGTTTCTCTGGAAACTTTGAGATAACAAAAGAAGTTATAATTATCACTCTTGTTACATATTTGTTGCCTGTTTTAAATTCTCTGTGAACTACCTAGTCATAGCCCTTAATTATTTTCTTCTGCTACCTTTTTTTCCCTATTTTAAAAATTGGCTTTAGGTGCTTTTTATTTAATGCTAAATATTTTGCAAATATGTATTTGTTTGTCACGTATTTAACTTTGTTAACGATATATTTTTCTATAAGTGGATAGCCACTTTCACAATGCTACATTCTAAGTGGTTTACCCTTTCACAGCTATATCCAATCTCTCTTTTGCTTAAACTGTATTCAGTTTATTTCTTGGGATTTTAAGGAAACATTTAGTAGCATCTAAGATAGTGATATTCTTATCTTTCCCGATAAGTATACTTCTTATGTTTTATACTTTTTAATTTTATTTACCATATTAAATGTAAATAGAAAATGTTGACTATAACAGTGCTTACCATATATAATAGCATTTTTTCTCTTCTTAATAATGGTATTGTCTTTTTTCCTTTTTAATTGTAATGTTTCTAATAAGCCAATATTCTACATCTATTAAGATAACAATGGGAACAGGCATGGTGGCTTACATCTATAATTCCAGCACTTTGGGAGGCAGAGGTGAGCAGATTGTTTGAGCCCAGGAGTTTGAGACCAGCCTGGCCATCATGGCAAAATCCATCTCTACAAACAAACAAACAAACACCACAAAGCAAGAAAAAACTATCAGGGCATCATGGTGCCCATCTGTAGTCCCAGCTACCCGGGAGACTAAGGAAAAAAAAAAGAAAAAAATATAAAACAAGGGGTTTTTTCTTTTAATCTCAATGTAATGAGTTACTTTTTTATATGCTAAACTAGTCTTGACACTCTTTTTCATTGATTGATCATGATTTCTAATATTTTAAAACTTTTATATTTGTATTTAGAACTAAGAGCAATTTGAATATTTATTTTTTGTGCTATGCTTGCCTTCTTTAGGAACTGTGATAAAGTAAGGTTTAGAGATTGTGTTGGAATGCTTTTCATCTTTTCACTGCTTATTTTCTGAAGTGGTTAATATAACAAAAGAATATGTCTGTTACATATCACTGATAAAATGCACTTAGCCTAATTCCTATATTAGAGATTAATGTTTAATCTATATCTTCATTTTCCTCCAGGTATGCTGTGTTTAGTTCCTTTTCTTGTTATATTTGTAAATTTTGCTTTTCTATGAAATCACCCATGTGATCTAGATTTGAAAATGTGTGGGCACCTGCAGCAATTCCAGACAATTTAATCAAACAATTAAAAGTACTCTCAAGACTCTACAAGGTATATTCAGATAAGACTTTAGTAAAGACAAAGGATATGAAAAATTTTCATGTACATTAACTTTTCTTTCCATCCCATTTGCCATACTACTAATTTTGGTCACATGAAATTTTATTTCCCAGTGACTACTTTTTCATATTATTCATTAATAATTATTTAAATATAAATATATTGGAAGATTCATTTTTAACTAATATTTCTTGTATTCCATGGTTTTTATCTACCTTGGATCTTTAATTCATATGCTTATAAATAGCTTCAAGTAATTTCTTCATCCAGGGTGTGAGTTTGTTAAACTTTCTAAATCCTTGCATATTCTAAAGTGTTCTTATTTTTCCCTCTCATTTGTATGTTGATGTGGGTATAGTTGCTCTAGGATCACTTTTTTTGGTTAGCATTTTGAAAATGTTGCTCTACTGCATTCTGTCATTCAGTGTTGATAATAAAAAAATTTGATGCTCATCTGATTTTAAAAATTTATTTTCTGAAATTGTCCTGGGCGTTCCTTTTATCTTTCTTAATTTGAAATTTCACCATAGTATTTATTTTTCTCTGGGGGTTAAAAATGCTTTGTTGAGCTTGTTCCTTCCACTTCATATTAATGGTTGCAGAATACTTGCCTATCTATCGAGTTTGATTTCTGATTCCTAGTAGATCTAGCTGTACTATTTTCAGCAATGTGTTTCTGTCAGTTGTCAGTGGCAGGCCACCAGCTTACAAAAGTGTGTGTGTAGACTTCCCATCTTCCTGTGGTCAATAGTTACCACAGATGTGACCCTGCCTCTTTATCCTCACAGTCCCTCATCTAACCTATATGCACATGGTACAGCAACCTGCTGTAGCACATGTAGAAAGGGGCAAATGCCACCTGGCCCAGCTACTTCAAATATCATTCCTATATTAATTGCCATGATAGATATCTCAGTTAACTCTTTTTTCTTAGATCTATTTTATGCACTCTGAGATTGGAAGCCCTGGAGTCTCTCCCACCCCTATAAAAGACTTCCAGGCATTTAAATCATGGTTTTCTGAAATGTTTGTTTCTCCATGGGTTACATCTTTCAACAGTGCTTCAAAGGATTCCTGTTCTGTCGATGGCTCTCTTTGTTTTGCCCTCCTCTTATTGATTTTCTCTTTTTTTTAATAATCGAATATATTATTTCATGCTATTTGTAAGTGCAGGGATGGCTTTGAAACCAGTATTTAAAAGGTGAAGTTTATGTTAAGTACCAGAAAATGGCAGGGAGGAGCAGCAGAGAAGTGAGGTATGGAAACAATGCAAATATATTTCTTCTGTGTCAAGATTTTGAAAGGTGGATAAGCCTATCTACTATTAATTTTGCCTTTCCATTATCTTACCTTATTTTTAGCTGTTTTAGCAAAGATCCTTATTTGATCTCATCCACATTGCAACATTTAATATCAGCACAGTCTGTGGAGTCAAATATCCTGATTATAAGATTACTGATGAAAAACAATGTTTTTCAAGGTGTTTTTATTTACTCTGAGACATGAGTATGATTATATCTTTAAAAATTTACCAAAATTTACAGTCCTCTAAGTCTACCAAGGCATTCTCCATATCAGTAAGCTGTAAGCAGTACAAAAAGAATCTGTCCAGCAGTGATTTCTACCCAAGGAACTAGACATTTCTTTTGTATTTAAAACCTAGTATTTTTTTTTCATGCATAGCTTGCTTTAAAAAAATCATTAACCTCCTGGGTTTCTGTTTTTGTTTGCTTGCTGCACAATTAACAGTTTTTAAAAGTTAAACGTTATCTCTAATATAATTTTAGCCTCTTCCTATTTTGCTGTGAAACATGATTGTGACCTGCAGTATTTAGACAAGAATTAAGCTAGATGCAAGGAAGAATTTGTTTTAGGTGAAGTTCCTGATCTCTGAAAGTGATGGAATCTCATCTGAATGTATTTAAATCTTGCACAATTGTCATCTGATTGTTTTTAAGGGAGATTGAAGGTTTAGATATATTCTCTCCTCTTTAGTAATTTTGGTAAATTTTACTTTTTTATGAAATCACCTATTTGATCTAGATTTGAAAATGTGTGGCCACCTGCAGCAATTCCATAGGATCAGACAATTAAAGGCATTCCCAAGACTCCACAGGGTATATTCAGATTATGTTCAGAAAAGACTTTAATAAAGACAAAAGATATAAAAGATTTACATACACATTAACTTTTCTTTCTATCCCATTTTCAATACTATGTATTTTGGTCACATAGAATTTTGTTTTACAGTGACTTTTTAAAAATATTATTCATCAATAATTATTTAAACACAAATATATTCAAGGATTCATTTTTTAACCAATATTTTTTGTATTGCATGCTTTTATCTACCCTAGATCCATAATTTATATGCTTAAAGTAGTCTCAAACCATCTCTTCATCCAGGGTATGAGTTTGTTAAAGTCACAACTAAAGAAACCTGGCTTATCGTTGTCTTATACTGAAAGTACAGAGGTAGAGGAGGCAGTTCCAGATTCTCTTGGATATGCCTTACTCCATGCTATGACTTTAAGACTCAAGTATAAATTGTCATAACACTTCAAGACATTTCATCCAACCACACCAATGTCCTAAAGAAGAGGCCAGGTCTTCCTGTGTCACTTTCCTAAATGACCTAGTGAAGACTAGCCTGAATGCCTAGTTAGCTGGCTTTGCACATGTCTAGACCAATCACTAGCAAAGACAGTGGAATTTTTATGATTAGCTTAGACAACATAGAATCCCTAAGATGGGATCCATTTCCCCTGACCCATTGCCATTATGGGGAATGGTGGCTCTGTGAATTTTGTTAGGTAAGAGGAAGGAGATAGGATGGATATTGAGTCAGAAACCTAAAAGTGTCTGCTCTATCTTAGTAGAAGAAAACAAACTGAATTTGAAAGTTTTAGTGGTAACTTTTTTTTAATTTAAAAAGTTTGGTGATATTAGAAAACATAATTTGTTAAATCTAAGAATATCTAAAGGCAATTAATAAAGAAGAGAATTTTATACATTTTTAAAGCCAATGATACATTTTAAAGAGCATGGCTTATAAAATTAAATGATGTTGATAAAATATTGGTGAGTAAGGTAGAGTATTATATAACTTATGTCATCTAGTTATGTTAAAAAAACACATTAATATAATTTTCAATGATAGGTTGAAGCACTTTCACTGTTTTCTTCCAATTATTATTTACTTTCTGAAGTTCCTGTATATACTCAAGTAACATAATTGCATGTGGAAAAATAGGTGCCATTATAGGGAAAATAGCTCACAAAATATGTTAAAAAGCAAGTATACTTTTGATATAAAAAACAAAACATTACTGGAGAGAGAAATAATATTATTTCTCCTAATTTTCAGAAAATCAACAACTTCTTAGGGCACCTAAGGTGTAATACTTAAATTCTTAGGAATTTCATCAAATTTCTTGGAATTAGATTTACAGAAAATATTTGGAAAGAGCTGTAATAAGTAATCTCAATAATGTTACTATATCACTATAGTTCTATTATTTTTGCTTTTTTTTCTAAGCAAAGGATGCTAATTATTTTGGCATGCATGAAGTTTAGAAACAAGAACTTGTCCTCAGCTAAATTTGGTAGCTATCTTTTTAGCCCAAATATGAAAACGTACATATGATGCTCTGTAATTGAGTGTCTCCTAAATACTACTAGGTACTCAATTTCTCTGCTCTGTGATTTAGAGAGGTGCACTTCTCTGCACATCTCTGGAAAAATGGTAGTGTATGTTTAGTTTCATTCAGAATAAGCTTTATGGAAGTTAATCTTTTTTTGCACATTCTTAACACTGTATGTTTTGATTAATATCATTTTTAATAAAATCTAGTGAAGCAGGGAGGAAGCTTCACTAGATTTCACTGTGATCATGAAGAGAGAATGGGGATTAGCTATCAGTGCTGCCAGTGCAGCCCAGAGCCCGACTTGGGCAAAAGTGTCAAAATAACCACATATTTGTCTTTAGTGATGAACATCCAAATTGTATTGTAGTCTCCATGTTAAATAATCTTGACAGGACTTATTAGTATTTTTACCACTTTCATTAGCATAAAGCCATGGTTCTAGTGTTGGTAACTTACAGGATGAGGGGAGTGCTTACAGTGAAGATTTGCTTCAAGATAAAGCCCTTTTCACATTGGAGACATTGCACCTTAAAGTGACTGCTTTTGGTAAATGAAACTATATAATTCGCCAAAACACTCACAAAATATACTGTCTTATATGAGTTCATTGAAAATGGTGTCTCAAAGTGGTATTTATTTGAAGTTCTTTGGCATGACCTTAGTTGTTTTGAATTCCACCCAAATGTGAAGCATGATAACAATTCTCAGATTTATTCCCAAGGAATTCCCATGATGGTAAAGGAACTGTGCTTAGCATAGTGCCTACAAAATACTCGTTACATATTTTTAAAAATTAGAATAAGGCTGGGTGTGGTGGCTCATGCCTGTAATCCCAGCACTTTGCGAGGCTGAGATGGGTGGATCGCTTGAGCCCAGGAGTTCGGGACCAGCCTGGGCAACATGGCAAAACACTGTCTCCACAAAAAATGCAAAAAATTAGCCAGACATTGTGGTGCGTGCCTACAGTCCCAACTATTCAGAAGGCTAAGATAAGAGAATTACCTGAGCCCAGGAGGCAGAGGTTGCAGTGGGCCGAGATCGTGTCACTGCACTCCAGTCTGGGTGACAGAGCGAGACTCTGTCTCCAAAAAAAAAAAAAAGGAAAGACCATCAGGAACCAAAAGAAAATCAGACACATCGTGAAGATGCTGCCTTTAACAATGAAGATGTCTTTAGTTAATGCAGAATTTAAAATGAATGCATGTTTTAAGATATATATATTTTTAAAAATTATAATAAAATCATTTGGTTACATTTATTTCTAAAATCTAAGTTGTGGTTCACAAAATTTAATGTAAGAAAGACTTAACTGGGAATTAGGTGAAAATGCTTATTTCTTGGATAATGAAACATTGTCATCTATTCTGATCCAGTGGGTCTGAGATTAGCAGAAAATCTAAACCTTTTAACAAACACTCTTGTTGATTATGAAACAAGTGGTATGTTTAAAAAAATGAGATGAAATGATGGAACACTGTCCCACTTCTTAGATCTTATAGGATCAGACAATATTTGACTGCAAATATGCACCAGTTTTCAAGAAAAGGGAAGAATGATCCTAAAGGTGATTCAGAGGTCATCAGGGCTGCCTCCTTGGTTTCAAAAGGTAGGGCTTTACCTCAGTTTCAACAAACCAAAGAGCCTCTGACCAAGCAGTGCCTTGGTGGCAATAGGGGTGGGGCCCACATCTTATAAAGCCATTGGAGTGGAACTGCTGCCCCAGAGTGTTCAGAAAATGGTACCACCTCCTCAGTGGACCTGGAAGGTAGTGCAACAAGTCAAAGGGAATTATTCTTGTGCCTTAAGACCTAATAGAATTTGCCTGGCTATGTTTTGAAATTGCTTGAAACCCATCATCCCTTCTTTCTTTTCTATTTCTTCCATTTGGAATGGGAGTGTCTATCTATTTGTACCCCACTATGGTATTTTAGAAACACATACCTTGTCTGGTTTTACAGGTTCAAAGCTGGAGAGGAATTTTGTCTCAGAATGAATCACACCTTGAGTCTCACCAATATCTGATTTAGATGATAAGTGGGTGAGACTTTGGACATTAGAGTTGACGCTGGAATAAAGTAAGAATTTAGGGTCTCTTGGAATAGAATATATGTATTTTGTGTGTTAGAAAAATATGAATTTGGGGCACCCAGTGACAGAGCATTATAGACTGAATGTTTGTGTCGTCCAAAACTCATGTGTGGAAACTCTAATCCCCAATGTGACGGTATTTGGAGAAAGGGCCATTGGGAAGTAATTAGGGCTAGATGAAGTCAAGAAGGTGGGTCCTTCATGATGAAACTAGTGCACTTATAAGAAGAGACATCAGAAAGCTTGATCTATCTCCCTCTGTGCGCACATAGATGTGATGTCAGAACACAGTAAGATGACAGCTATCTACAAGCCAAAAGATGATATCTTAGAATGAAAATGTCCTTGCTGGTATCTTGATCTTGGACTTTTGAGCCTCCAGAACTGTGGGAAATAAATTTCTGAGCCACCCAGTATTTTGTTAGGCAGCCTGAGCAAACTAAGGCAATCTATAAGATATTGGACACACATAGCTTTGCACAGAAGCTAAAAAGAATGGATGACGGGGAAAAATAAGAATTTATTTAGCTCTTAGTTTGACATGCTAGTAAGACATAACAAAGGTTAAGAGGAAATACCCTTAAATCATGTTGAGACTACCTTCTGTTAGCCTGGGACATTCTAGAGTTAGACTTAGTTGTAGACATAAGATAGTTTAAATTTTTTTGTTTGTTTTTACAGAGGATGTATGTTTTTAACTCATAAATGTCTACAAATAAATATGGTTCATAGGAAAATGAGGTGAATATTTCTCTTACTATGAATTTCATAATCTAACAAATTCTGAAGTTCTGGTTGACAACTCATGTTTTTATATAGAAAAAGATGTTCTCTCTTTCTCGAAAATTATTTTCTAAGTTCCCACCCTAATTTTTAATATACAAACTTGGGCCGGGCGCAGTGGCTCACGCCTGTAATCCCAGCACTTTGGGAGGCCGAGGCGGGCGGATCACGAGGTCAGGAGATCGAGACCATCCTGGCTAACACGGTGAAACCCCGTCTCTACTAAAAATACAAAAAATTAGCCGGGCGTGGTAGCGGGCGCCTGTAGTCCCAGCTACTCGGGAGGCTGAGGCAGGAGAATGGCGTGAACCCGGGAGGCGGAGCTTGCAGTGAGCCGAGATTGGCGCCACTGCACTCCAGCCTGGGCGACAGAGCGAGACTCCGTCTCAAAAAAAAAAAAAAAAAAAATATATATATATATATATATATATATATATATATACAAACTTGGCAAATATATTCACTAACTCATCCATACATTCCTTCAATAAATAACCTGCTCATGGTAAGCTCTTTCTTAGATAATAAGGCTTCTAAGTATCTTAAAGATCTATCCTTCCAGAAGGTTTACAGGGAGACTATGGTAGAGAAGGTCTTATATTTAAGTGATTTCTAGACATAAGTTTTATTTGAAGGACTAAATTATAAATTGATTCACAGAAAACTCACAAAGTTTGTAAGTGGATTGTATTATCATAAACTGAAACAAATAGAAAAAAAATAAAAAAAGAAAACAGGTGTTTGGGTGCCCAAAACTTACATGGGCAAAAAGCAGGTTGAGATAATTACTTAGCTACAAACAGGTGCTTTTGTGGAAAAGAAAGGCTAACTCAAAAGGCACAACCAGGAGCCCAGAAGAGAGAGTGAAGGCCACGGAGAACACCTCCCAGCCAGTAAACAACTAATTAAGGAATTGGCAACATATACCCAACATGTCTGAATTGCTATGAAATAATGACTTTTGTGTAACTCAGGTTTTTTCCTTTTTGAATGGGACTGGCTATAGCATTTAATCTACGCTTCTTTCACCATTGCATGTTGGAGGCACTAGGGGAGGAGTTGTCATTTTAGTTCACACGACTTCCAGTTGAGAGGAATGTTACTCAAAATGTTATGCTTGAGTAGCCTCATCTATAGAGCTTCTTTTACACCTAAATATGATTTAGGTGACATATCTTGGACTTCTAAGTGACACTATAAAGGATGAGGCTCAGGGAGTTTGTAGAGGAAGGAGAATAAATACATTTTATACTTCAGAATAATGTAAATTTTTGTGGCCAGAGGACAGTTTGCTCAAATTGCGTTTTCCAAAAATGGCATAAATCATCTCCCATCAGACATGCTGTTTTTACTTTGTGACCTTGTCACTCCTCCATCAAGAGGTAGATTCCATAATCCCTTTCTCTGAACCTGAAAGGACAGTATGACCACTGATAGGGTTTGGCTCTGTGTCCCCACCCAAATCTCATCTTGAATTGTTCTCCCATAATTCCCACTTGCTGTGGGAGGGACCCGGTGGGAGATAATTGAATCACAGGGGTGGTTCCCCCATACTGTTCTTGTGGTAGTGAATAAGTCTAATGAGATCTGATGATTTTATAAGGGGTTTTCACTTTTGCTTCTCTCTCATTCTTTCTTGCCACAGCCATTTAAGAAGTACCTTTCACCTTCCGCCATGATTGTGAGGCCTCCCCAGCCACATGGAACTATAAGTCCATTAAACCCATTTTTCTCAAGTATAAACCTCAGTATTGTGGAACCAAAATTGGGGTCAAATTTTTAGGCATTTCTGAGAATCAGCCTAATGAGCCCATAAATCATTTATAGAGCTTATCCTACATACTAAGAACAGGAAATTTGTGATTAAAAAGTACAAATTATTTTATGCTTTGTAAAATTATACTACATATTTGGAAAGCAAAATGATGAAGTTTTGTCTTTGGCTCAATTTTTAAAACATTCATTAAGTGCCTATTATATGCAAAGCTCTCTGTTTGCAACTCTAGGAAATACCAAGATATACTTTCACACTATCTCATGGAGTAGATAGACTTACATATGAACTATCATACATATCAGTCTGGGTTGATTAATAATAGGAATAAAAGGAGCATTCTGTAATTGAATTGACTCTTCCAAGACTGAAGGCAATTAATAATTTCTGAAAACATAATCTGCTATGGTATTGAAATCTCTATTTTTAAACACATTCTTTTTCATTTTTGCATTGTTAGAGAACAAACATGAGTGTGTGTCCATACATTTTCCAGATATCTGATACTTACCTCCTTAAGCACCAATTTCATTCTTCAAGTGTGATTTTAAAAACTTGTTTACAGAGTAAGAGAATTTCCTAAAAAAATAAACAAAATTCTTAAAAGCTCACGACTGGGCTTTAGCTCTGACAGGAAAGAGCTTGGAAATTGTTGCTCCATCTTACAACAAGTAAAAGGTGAACAAACTGAAAATAAGGACTTTTCTTTGCACTCTGAGAACTCAGGTCACAGGGCAATCTGGTCCTCTGAAATGTAGAGAGATAGGCACATTCAGAGAAACAAAGACAGAACAGCCACGATCTGCATATGTAGATTAGAAGCTACTGGGGCCATAAACTGCTTGGAGTACTTAAGGAGGCTGAGTGTGGATTAGTATGAGACTGAGACTGTCTTAGGAGCTGAAGTCTTAGGATGGTCTGCAAACTTTCATGGGCTTTTTCTCCATGAGCCCTACCAAGTTCTTAATGTGAGGATCTGAGAAAGAGCACTATATGACTCTAGCAGGGAAAAGAGAAGAATAGCTAGAATGTCCTTTATAACAAAGGCCTACTCTCCAGATTGAAGGACTTTGACAAAACTCAGTCCAGACATCTTATCATAGCTCAGGAAAGAAATTCCTCCCCATTCCAGGGAGAGATTTCTGGTTTTCCTACCTCACTTAAGGGGGAAAAATAGTCAATAAGAGACAGTGCTTCATGGAAATAGATTGAAATTCTTCAGCCAAGGAAGGGAGTGTAGAGGAGGGAGTACAATATTATACCACTAGAGAAACATTTGTGATCGTCCCATTGCTGAGACATAGGCCCACTGAAAGACTGCAATTTAGTTGGAAGAATATAGAAAATTTCACACCACCACACCAACAGGGCTCCAGTATCATAACTGGATTACAGCTGAAAGATCTGCAAGCTACAGACTGTCTGTGAGGAGCTATTTTTAGGGAATCCTAAAGACAATACGAGAGAAAAAGATGACAGCATTAGAGGAATTTGAAGCATCTGGTACCTATAACAACAACAGCAACATCAAAAAGTTAAACAAAGTCTAACTTCTAGCAAAGCTAACACAAACCCTCACACTAAAGGCCTATTTATCTCAGTTCCTGTTACCTAATTACCTAATACAATCTGTCCAGCTTTCAACAAAAATTACAAAACAGGTTAAAAGCCAAGGAAAAGCTCACTCTGAAGAGACAAAACCGTCATCAGAAAATGACTTAGCTATTACACAGATGGAATTATCATCAGGAAATTTAAAATAACTATCATTGATACTGTAAGGAAAAAGTAGACTATGTGCAAGAATATATAGCTAATGTTCTGGGAGAAGTAGATGATATGAAAGAACAATAAGTAGTGTAAGCAGAGAGAAGAAAGTCTAAGAAAAATCAAAACAAAAGGCTAGAAATTAAAACTGTAAAAACTCTGATGAATGACATTAATTAATTCATCAATAGATTTAACATAGCAAAGAATAAAAAATTCAGTGAACTTGAGGATAAAACAATAGAAGCTTCCCAAACCAAAATTCGAGGATATGAAAAGATTTTTAAAAAATCTAAGAATCTTGGGACAATATCAAAGGTGAAATGTATGTGTAAGAAGAATATCAGAAGGAGAAGAAAGAGAGAATGGGGTAGCAGAAACAATTGAAGTAATAATGTTTGCAAAGTTCTCAAAATGAGTAACGGACACCAAATCACACATTCGCAAGTTTCAGAGAACATGAAGCCGACAAATGCCAAAGAGAAAAACAAACAACACACACACACACACACACACACACACACACACACAAACAATCTAAGCCTATTATTATCAAACTTCAGAAGACCAAGACAAAGATAAAATCTTGAAAGAAGCCAGAGGAGAAAAACTCTTCCCAATAGAAGAACAAGAATAAGAATTATTTTGAGCTTGTCATCAGAAACCATATAAGCAAGAACCATATAATCAGAGTGGAGTGGGATATTTAAAATGTTGAAAGAATAGCACTTTCAACTGTAGAATTCTATATCCGATACAATTATGCTGCCAATGTAAAGGAGGCAAACCAAAGAAAAAAAAAAGCCTGAGGAAATTTATTGCCAGCTGACTTGCCCTGCAAGAACTGTTGAAAAAAAAAAAAGTCTTCAGATACAAGAAAAATAACATAGATTAGAAACTTGGATCTATATAAAGAAAGGAAGAGCATCAGAAAAGAAATAAATAAAGGTAAAGTAAAATCTTTTCATTCTCTTGTTCTTAAATTGATTTAAGATAACTGCTTGCTTAAAGAAATAATAGTTACAGTCATTTGTGTAATTATAACATGTGCATCAATGAAATGAATGACAGGGATACCACATAGTTTAGAGAAGAGGAACTGGGAATGCTCCATTACAAGGTACCTGCTCTACATTTACTGATTAGTGTTATTCGAAGGTGGAATTCGATTAGTTAAAAATGTATGTTGTAAACTCTAGGATAAACACTAAAAAATTAACATAAAGACCTAATTGATACGCTAAGAAAGGAGATAAAATCACATAAAATGATCTATTAAAATTAGAGAAGGTAGAAAACAAAGTCTGAGGAAAGAAATGAAGAACAAATGCAATGAATAGAAACCACTTTCAGACATGGTAGATATTAATTCAACTGTATCAATAATCACTTTAAATATGAATGGTCCACATACAACAATTAATAAAAATAAGAGCCAACTGTATTAGTCTGCCCAGGTTACTATAACAAACTACCCTAGACTGAGTGGCTTAAATAACAGACCTGTAATTTTCACAGGTCTAGGAGCCAGCACATTCCATTGCTGGTTAAAGCTCTCTTCTGTGTTTGCAGATAGCCACCTTCTCACTGTGTCCACAAATGATAGAGGGAGGGAGGGAAAGAGAAGGGGGCGGGGGGGGGGGGTTGGAGAGAGAGAGAGAGAGAGAGATTGAGATCCAGAGCACAAGGCTCTAATTTCTTCCTTTGAACCTAATTATCTCCTAAATGTTTATGCACCTAAGGACATAGTATTATAATACACATTGGTGAAACTGATAGAACTGACAGCAGAAACATTCAAATTCCTCATTTCAGTTAGAGACCTCAGTGCCCCTCTATCAATAATTGATAGGTCAAGTAGGAAGAAAATCTGCATGTAGATGACTTGAATAGCACTATCAATCAACTTAACCTGATTGACATTTATAGAATATGTCATCAAACAATAATCAAATAAATACTTTTTCTTAAGCTCACAAGCTTAATATTCATGAAAATAGGGCATATTCTAGTCCATAAAATACACCTTAACACATTTAAGACCAGAAATCATCCAAAGTGAATATCATGCTAAGTGAAAGAAGCCAGACACACAAAGCCACTTATTACTCATCTTTTATAGAATTTAATTTTACAGAATTTTATTGATTGGAATTGCATCAGATTAAACATTGTGAACTTATTTCTAGATATTTTGTAAGATTAAAAAAGAAGGTTTTTTTAGTATACTGATAAAACTTATAATTTAGCTATATTATTTTGCAAAGGACCACTTTATTAAACTCACATTAAATATAATTTTTTAGTTGAATCACTTGAGTTTTTAATGCAAAGAAATATGCCACTTGAAAATAATAAGTATTTTGGCTCCTACTTTTAAAAAATGTTAGTTTTGTTCTGTTCATTCTATTGGATACTAAAGATGCAGATTTGATATATTTTTATCCTCTCCATTGCCTCATAGCTTATAATTTATTAATTTTATATATTCACATTTTATTTCTTTTCTGCTTCTTGGTTTGTGTTTAGTTTACGGAAACTTCTAATTTCTATTAGACACTTTTGTTGGACACTTAGCTGGTTTTCAGTTTTTCTTCTTTTTGAATGAATGAATTTAAGGTTCTAAATTTCCATGTGAGCATGGCTTTCGCTTCAATACACAAGTGTTGATATGGTATATTTTCAAGATCATTTGGGGGTAAATAATTCCTAAAATGTGTTTTGATTCCATTCTTGATTCATTATATATTTAGCATGTGTAACTTTTCTAGTGTATATTTCTATGTTATCTATGATGCTGACTTCTAACTTAATTGCCCTGAAGTCTGAAACACAGAATGCATTATAATCGTTTTTCGAAGTTTGCTCTGACTACTTTTTGCTTAGTTAATGAACATTACAATTCCATGTGATTTAAAAACTTGTATATTCCATAATTTTTAGCTGCAGGGTTCTATGTCCATTAGAACGTGTGAAATATCTTTATACATTTTTCTATTTGATATATCAATAACTGAGATAGGTGTTTGAAATATCTTATGTATTAATTAGGCTACAACAGAAACTAGAATTTTTATTCTGAGTTGCTTATAGTTATGTTCTTTTGTTTGTTTTCTTTTGCTCCTTGTTTATTTAGATAACAGCTTTCTTTATAAGTCAGTCGTACAGCATTACTTCCCATATACCTATAGAATCCTCTAGGATTTATTTTACTTTTTTCTGGATATTTCCTCCAGGACTACTTTTTAAAGGTTCCTTGTGTGGTAAAACTTTTGGACCCTGAATGCCTAAAAAATTATTTTCTTTCAAGATTTCAAAAATAATTTCATCGTTTTCTTGTATCCTGAGTTGCTTTAAAAAGAACTTTGATACTCTTCTGATTCTTATTCCATTTGGTGTTGTGCTCTTTCTTTCATGGAACTTTAAGATTTTTTTCAACTTATTTCATCTTTAATGTTCTCAAATCTCATAATTATCAATCTGTCTAAGCATATGTCTATATTTATCCATCATCATTTATCTAGCCTATGTTATCCTATGCATTTATATTTTGTGTTCTATCTCCTTTTCATTAACTCAATGAACTCTTTAAATCATAAAATTTTATCCTTTTTAATTCTGGGAAAAACTGGGTCTTTTTTTTCAAATAGTTTCTTCTTTTAGTATTTTTTTCTCTTTCTGTTTTGAACTGTTAGTGTGTGGTTGTTGATATATATTTCTAGCATTCATAGCTCTTAACTTTAGTTTTATATTTTCTTTCTTTTAATCCCTCATGCAGAAAATCTGTCTGAGTTAGAAGACAGCATTCCTTCTGTCTTTAGCCTGAGAGCAAATACTTCTTTTACCTGATTTGAGGAAAAGTCCCACCATTCTTCAGTACTCTCAACTACTCTACACATGGCTTTGTGGGGTCCATTCTGTTTCCGGAACCTGTTTTCTGTAATCATAGGCTCTTCTCCTACTTTCTAGTGGTCTCCTCTTTCACAATTATGAGGCTGCCATGTTCTTATACAAACTTACTCTTTATCTTGAAGATATTTCTCAATGTTTCTGCTTCACTAATGCTACTGAAAGCTGCTCCAGTTATCCAGTGTTGTTGGATATGTGCATTTCTTCATTCATATCTCTTCTCCTATTCTTAAGTGAATCTTTAGAAATGTAAAAAGGTAAATATGTATGCCTGGTCAATCATCCTGAACCAGAAGTAAAAGTATGTTTGTAGTACTTCTCAGCTCCCTCTTTCTGTTATCGAAAAATAAAAAAAAAATAGCCCACAAGGAAAGAAAAAATTATTTATGTACAAAAATGGCCAGAATGAGTGAATAGTGAGGTCTCCAAAGGAAATTCCCTGGAATTTTTAGGCAATAACAAGGAGACCCATGTGGCAGAAGAAAAGTTTACATTGTGCTGTAAGAAGATATTAGAAGATGGTGTTGACATTGTTTGATAAGACAAAGAAAGACTCATCATTAAAATGACTTTTAAAATGGTCTTTGAAAAATTGGTCACCAACTTCTGGTGTGTCTGAAACTGTATCCATTTTAGTACTGAAAGTCTTGCATCCTGAGAACCCACTCATTCCCAGGCACACTTGACTGGTTGGTCACCCCACGGCAAATTTCAGAAATGTATTTTTGAGAACCAATGCACAGCGAAGGAAAGACAGCTTAGGTTTTAAAATGCATAGGGAGTAAGGACCATGCAAGAAATGTAGTTTAGAGTTGGAGAAAGGGAGTTGTTAAATCCTGGGTTCTTTATTTGGAATTTGTTTCATAAAAATATTAGCACAGTAAATGTTAAAATTTGATATTATTTATGGTCTCAATTTCTTTCAAACATCCTCAAAATATATAATGTTGTAAAGTGATTATGGTGATAAACTGACTCCTAGTGGGTTCCCAGAGAAAAAGAGTAATTTTTGAATGGTGGTTATGATTTAATCCTGGGATGATCATATCAGAAAAAGGGGAGGAGTGCCTTGTGAAAACTTGATGAGAAAATAATTCTAACTGGAAAGCTAATTATTCATTGAGAGTAGGCCATAAAATTACACAATTTTTGAAGCTATAATTTGTGAAGTTTCATCTTTCTTAGGAAGTAGGTCTCAGTGAGCCAAATAACAGATCAGAAAGTTGTTGGCTAACACACATTCATTAGAAATGGAATCGTGTATCTTTGGGGAAAGGTTACAAATAAGTTTTTTACATGTTTGGACTTGATTGGTTACTTTTTTACTACATGGATGCTACGAACCACAAAAACTTATTTTCTAAAATCAAACTTCTCCTCTTGAGGTCATTAACCAACTCTCAGCGTCCATTTATTAAACTGTTTGTTGACCCTCAGCCTCTGATTTCCATCTTTTTACCACACTGTGACAACTGCGTGACGCTTCTACAATATTCAATAGCTCAACATTCAATAATTGCTCATCTTGTGTTTGCCTCTGAGAATGCATCTGGTTTGTTAATTTTATGGATTTCTGCCACTCTCTGATGGTATTTCCTTCTAGTCCCTTTTGGTTGTACCTTTACCTAGTTGTCTACTAAGTCCACTTTACTTTTAAGGCACTACTGCCCATTCTTTATAAGTATTATAGAAAGTCCTTGTTTTGAAGCATAAGCTAAATTGGAAAATATTTGGTATTTATTCAATCCATGTGTCGAAAATTTAACAACAAATAATTTGACAGAATTAAACTATAATACGACTGAGCTGATACACAAAATAGTCCCTCCAGATTTATGGGTAAAGACAGCTCCAAAATGAGAATATATATAGTCTCAAATTTTCAAATATTTTTAATATCTTTACTTTTCACAGTACTTATAATAAACTATGGTGTATTCATTCTAAATTGTCTCACTATAACTTTCAGCTATAGAATAAGATAATCTGCTTTTGGTGATTTCAGCTGAAAAGGGAACAAAAGTAAAAGGTATGGTAGGGAAAACAAATCTGGTGAATTTTAGCCTAAGTCTCTCTTTCTTTTCAAGTACTGACATGGGACTGCCTATAAAAAACTCCTTTTCAATAAAAGTTGAAGGTCAAGAATTGAACATAGCTTTAACTCTTTATGTATTAAAGAAATGGAATTCCAAACATTTGGTTTAAAATACTTTTCCACTTTAGTTTTGTTATTAAGTAACTTTAATTTGGGTAGTTCACATAGTTTTCTTCCCCATATATGAGTTGAATGTATGGATTCCTAATTCTGTAAAATATTCCTTTCTGTTTTTAAACACATGGTACATTCCCTTGGTTGAAAATACCTTTGTCTCTCTTGTGGTTGAGGCTCTAATTTAAATTTCAATTTGATTTTTGCATATATTTTTTATAGGTTGAAATAATCTGAGGATTCAAAATTTTTCCCACTGGTTACTGTTTCTGCTTCATAAGACCTAAATGAGTATTTACAAAACTATATTTGTATGGATATTTAGAGATTAAAAATGTTTGTGAACATCCAGCAGATTTGTAGGGTAAAATGAACTTATATTCATAAAATAATAAAAACAATTTTGCGTGAGTCATACAAATCAGGGGCAGAGCTTAGAGAAAAACATCTCTGATGTAGAAAAAGAAAAGAGGAATCAATTTACTTAGAAGAAACAAGTTGTTAATTAATTAGAAAAAGCATATCTAAGTCATTGAGACTTTATGGAGAAGTGAAAAAAATATAAAGAAAAGACCACACCATTGGAAAGATTTCACAATCTTTAAAACACATGGCTGGATGGAAAAGAACCATAATTCAGTTGTGATGGTAGGGATTAGAGGATCCAACTACGATGGAATTGTATTTGCATGATGTGAAATTGTACTGGCAATTCCCCTCCATGTGACAATTTAAATTATATGAGAAAAGAATATGAGAAAGGGTAAGCAGGCACTGGACCTGGAGCCCCACTTTGGTTAGGGCTTGAATAGGAATTGTGAAGAAGTTTGTGGCATAAAGAACCATTGAGATTGAAGAACTTTACTAAGTGTAAAACGTTAAGTTGGTCTTGTGTGCTGATAATGGGGACTCACACAAATTTTCACGCTGATTTGGACTCAAACAGTGCTAATTAATCAGGTCATTACACATTTTTCTGTCTCAATTCTTTTACCTGTCATATACTGGAGGCATGAAAGATTTTCTGTTCTAAACAACAGTGAGCTCATTTTCCCTAGTGGCCTTTCTGTGTTGGGATAGAGATAAACTGGTGTCCGTAAACAACTTTAAAATGTAATTGATTGAAACATTTTATCAGAAAATAATATCATTGCTTAGTTGGGATAAGGTAGAGTAAGGGAAAGTAAGGTGAAAGTATGCCAAGAGTGGGAGTAGGGTCAGGACTACAGTAAGAGTCTAGCTAAAGCTGCTGACAAGTTTAAGATCCTGTATTGGAGTTTTGTGTGTAAAGAGAACACAGTGTTAAGCTGAGTTACGAGGGTGAAATTAAGGGCAGAATTTTGTGTTTCATAACTCTTTCATTACTCTTTATATTGAAGATATTTCAAACCAGAAGACACATTCAAGGTTTTAAGTCCAAACAAGAAAACTGATTGTAAGGAAGACAGTGCATGTAAACCAGAGTCAGATTTTCACTGAAATAGTACTTATTGAGAATATGCTTGGTATTAGGCACTGTGGTGGTTTTGAGGATACAGCAGTTTTCACTTTTGACCCACCCATTTTTCTTGTGATTGTCTTTCTTCTTGAATAAACATGGTACTTGTCTATTTCTTTCCCCAAATTCTTTCACTAGTTTGGGGAGTTTTTTGTTTGTTTGTTTGTTTGTTTTTTCCTTATGCTCCTTTTCTTTAAATATAACTTTTTCTTTCAAGCTTCTTTTCTTAGTTTCCTTTTCTTTTTAAATGTTCTCCTTTGCTGTTATACCCACTTCCGTTTTTCAATAATCAGCCCCCATCAGTCTCACATCCATATTCTAGCTTCTATCATCAACACCCAAATTCAGGCTCCCAAATCCACCCAGGATTATGCAATGATATTTTTAAAACAAAAAAGTATTTGGAGTCACAAGCTTTCATCCAGGTTGCACAATTTTCCAGCTTTATCTCTTGCTTTATTCCGTGAAATTTTCTATTTGCAAAATGATGTCAGTTATCTCCCATGAATGATGTTTTCTGCAAAGAACACATGCATATGAAAGTAAAAACAATTACTTCTTTTTAAATGTAAAGCTATTGCTCTATACATGAAGCTAACCTTCATAAAAATTTCCCTGTTTGGCTCAACGACACAGGAACCCACATCCTTTTAATTCTCAATTATATTCTGTTCTGTATTTTAATAACTTTTGCATTTGTTTTATCTCCACCCCCTACCCACCTCTTGACTGTAAGTTCTAGGAATGCAGGGATTTATTTATGTATTCCATTGGTGCTTGAAACATTGTCTAACAAGTAAGAGGCCTTCACAAGTATTTGTTGAGCTAAACTGACAACTGGCTGTCATATATAAGAAAAAAAATAAAAACAAATTCTACTAAATTCATTATTTGTTAACAAAATGAGATGCATTAAGGTTTTCCAGTGAATCTGTGTTTCTGATGATGGATGAGAATTAAATCTGTTCTGGGCTTGAAGGTCTGCAGGCAGACTGTGTCCGCCTCGGCTGTCAGTGCTCTAATTTGTAATGAGAGAGTGGCTGTTGCTTCTCATTGTCGAGCATTAGAGTAAGCAAACCTACACTTTGTATCAATCATGCATGGCATGCATGCATCGTGTGTGCCTGCTGCCTCTTGAAGCTCCATTAAAAGAATATAACACTGGACAGAAACTGTCAAAGATGTGATCTGTCTGCATCCACCACTTTCTGTCTCCTGGTTGAATCATAGACTGACTAGAGATACTGGCATGCTGACAACACACAAGAGAGGGAAAACCCATAGATGTCATTCATGAATTGTATTTTATCTCTGTTTTGAAAGATTTGAATTCCACATTTTGAATTTCTACATTCTAGCTACACCCCATATACGCAAATTTGTGCCAGCAAGAAGAATATGCAGATATTTTAATACTGAGGATGCTAGGAATGAGGTGTTATATTTTTTAAAAAAAGGTTTGACTTTGTCTAATGACGCTTTGTGTGCTTCCATGGCCTGTTGTGAAACAATTTAATTCTTTTCTAAATAGAAAAAAATGATGACAAGTGTATGCACACACAATCTGCATCAGCTTTTCAATAGAGAGGCTATGATATTGTCTTATTATTTAAAATCAAAAAATTAATGTGACCATTTAAAAAGTAAAACTGTAAAATTAAAATATAATTAATATACCAATACTTAAAAAAATAAGCACCCAAAGTTGTCACAAAGAATGATCTTATTCCTGTTATATCACTCTAGGTCCTTCATGTGAATCTTTAAATAAGAGACTGACCAACATAGTGAACTAAATGTTTAGCTGTTTTCAAGAGATGCAGCTATTCTTATAGTGACCATTTATATTATTACTACATTGTTAAAAAAAATGGCAGTTTGACATTAAATTTTACTTTAGTGAAGTCATTACTATGTAACTTAGAGACTCTGCTTTCTTAAGAGGTAACAAAATAGCTTCTATAAATAAAAAGAAAAAATAATTTCTATATGTATAATGTACCCTAAGATATTAGGTATAATGTCCCCTTAAATCTATGTCATTCAAATGTCTTAAGTAAGATTTTGGCAAATGTTGAATTGCCAATTTATAATTATGTATTCTGGTAACTCAAAGTGTCAATATTCTGCATTGCTATAATATCAATAGTAGAATGGATATTTTGTGTTAAAAATATGTTATTCACAAATATATTCTTTCACATGGAATTAAATTCCACTTCTTTTGTCAATGTGACATAAGGGGCCTCAAATTATTTAACTGATTGAGCATTATGATTTGGGAAATTTTATAGGTGCTATTAATTAAACATATTGGCCATAAAAGACCATTAATATTTGCTATGGTTTGAATGTGTCCCCACCAAAATTTAGGTGTGGAAAATGTGATAGTATTAAGAGGTGAGGTTTTTGTTATTATTATTTTTTTTAATTTTTGAGATGGAGTCTTACTCTGTTGCCCAGTCTGGAGTGCAATGGAGCAATCTCTGCTCAGTGCAACCTCCGCCTCCTGGGTTCAAGCAATTCTCTCACCTCTGCCTCCCGAGTAGCTGAGATTACAGGTGCACGCCACCATGTCCAGCTAATTTTTGTATTTTTAGTAGAGATGGGGTTTCACCATGTTGGCCAGGATGGTCTCAAACTCCTGACCTCGAGGCATCCAACTGCCTCGGCCTCCCAAAGTGCTCAGATTACAGGAGTGGGCCACCACGCCTGACCTAGGTGAGGTTTTTAAAAGGTGATTGGATCATGAGGATTTCTTCCCTTATATATGGGTTTAGTTACCTTTATAAAAGGGCTTATTGGAGGGAGTCAAGCCTTTTTCTTTTATTATTATTATTTTTTTTTTTATTTTTGCCCTTTTGTCATCTGCAATGTGAGGACATAGCACTCCCCTTCTCTGGAGGATGCAACATTGAAGGTGCCATCTTGGAAACATACCATGCCCCTCATCAGATGATAAACTTCCTAGTGCCTTTATCTTGGACCTCGAAGTCTCCAGAACTGTGAGAAATAAATTTCTGTTCTTTATAAATTATGTGCTCTCAGATATTTTGTTATAGCTGCAAAAATGAACTGAGACTGTATTTCTTTTGTACGGTGAATTATTTTTAGTTATGTCTGGGAACTCACAATTTCTTTTCACAGAAACCATTAGTCTTGAGAATCATAGAGTGTGCAGATCAGTTAAACACTTATGAACATTCGTAGAATTGAATACTACATAATTACCAAAATCATAATGCAGTTTTTAATTCTCTCTTAAAAAACGTTTACTAAAATTGATTAAAATAATGAAGATAATGTAATGCCCTTAAAACATTTTACTTATAGCAGGTATTACATTTTCTGTTTTTGGATTTGGGATAGAAAAAAATTAAAATTTACACTAAAGTTAATATACACTTTACCTCTATTTCTATATGGTAGGAATGAATCTAATAAACTTCAAAAAATATTATAGTTGCTAGTGGCTTCTTAGTCATTTTGAGTTTAAACAGTGGAAAACATTTTTGGTTCTTGGTGTTCTATCATGGTTCTGCTGGTTTGTGGATCACAATGCTTTTAGTTGTTATAATAAGAACATAACTCAGAGTAGCTTAAACAGTTGAGGAAAGATGTCTGCTCAAAAAATTCTAGAGTTTAGTCAGATTTATTAATGTTCTAGTTAAGGATCTGGCTCCAGTTAAAAAAAAAATCTCTCGGTGCTATCCTTCTGCATTGTCAACTTTATCATAAAGATGAATTTCCTCATTGTTACTACATGGCTGAGAACAGCAACTGAGACAAATATTCATATGTAGGCTTGGAGAAGGAGAGGATTTTCCACAACCATCAATCAATGCATCCATTTGATTGGCCCAACTTCATTCACATGCCCAGTCCTGAACCAAAAGCTATGGAAAAAAAATAAGTTATTAGACCAATCAGATTCTCTTTCTTAGATATAGAGTCAATTCCATTCAAACTGTATGTCTAGGACATAATGGAGTAGGTAAAAGGGATAATGCAGAGGTAACCACCTGTCAACTTTAGTCCCACCTGGTATTTGTTAACATCTCGAGATGGCTTTTAGCTTCATCCCCAGACATTATGGTTAAAAGTGTCATCTTGTGTCGTGTTTCCTCAATCATTAGATAGACACCTTTTCAGGCCTCTGGTTCTTGCTCGAGGCTAGTCTCTTTTCTTTTCTTTAATCCATCATCAATTCTTAAAGATTCTCAGCCTTTTTCCCTTTCACTCTGTTTTCTCCATCTGGAAGTTCAAATAGTCATATGTTGAGCCTTCTCCTTCTATTTTCATGTTTCAAATTTTCCTTTCATACTTTTCTGCTTTTTATTCTCTATCTCCTTCTCTTTCTCTCTCTGTTTCTTTCTCTCTGTCTGTCTAGACAATTTCCTCAGAAATATTTCCCATTGTACAGATTATCTTCCTAATTGTATTCAATCTTCTATTTAGCCGATCTTTAAGTCGTTATTTTCAATGACACATTTTTTTTTCACTTATGGAATTACCTTTTGGTGAATTTTCAAATCCTCCTATACTTTCAGGTAATATTTTCTATTTTCATATGTTTTCTGTTCTGTCTTTACTTATTTTACTTAATTTAAATGTACAGTTTTTTATTTCATGGCCTTCTAGAAACTTAGTAAGCTAACTGCTCAGTCTACTCTGTCTGCTGTCTTTTCTTCCCAGGGGACAATTTCCCATTTGCTTTCCAGATTTTGATTGCAAGCCTCTACTCAGCAAGGGCTGTTTTCTCCTGTGGAAATGTGTCCACATTCTAGTACCTTCCCTGCTAAGTATAGCTCTTGCCTCTTCTCTGGGCCCCAAGGGCTCACTGGCTCAGGATCCAGTTTACTTTCGTTTCTTAGCTTGAGATTCCTTCCTCATGTCAGCAGATGGTTTTTGATTCCACAACCATCAACTATCTACATTTAAGTTTCACCTTCCGGCACTCCCCTGAGCAAGATAGGCAACGCCTTGCAGTCCATTCTTGAGGTCTGACTTTCTAGGAACCTTCACTTGCAGCATAAGGGGACTTTGTTTCCTTTATTTCTCTTACAGAACTTGTATTAATATATTTACTGCTGTCTTATTTTATTTCTAATATTTATGCTCTTTTAAAAAGATGAAGAAAGATTCTTAATGCTTCAGAATTAAAAGCTTAAAAGTGAATTTCAAGTTCCCAACATTCACTCTACTTTAAATCACACCATTCTAAACCTTTTCTCTAATAATAGTGAATAACTATCTGTTTTTCATGTTTTTTTAAATGAGGGATAATTTTAAAAAATAAAATATAATAAAAAATAAATGTACTGAGCCTCCATTTTATTCATATAGATTTTCTCTATAATTGTGCAAGCTCTGAAAGTTGGCATTATCATTATAATTTCACAAATGAGAACACTGAAATACAGAAAAGCTAAGTAACTTGCCCACAGTCATTCAGCTAGTGATTGACAGTGAACGCTGGAATCTGATACTGTCTGAGCTCAAACATGGAGCTTTCCACCAAGGCTTGCAGCTGCCAGTAAAATCAATCTAACCACTCAGCTGTCTATGATATGCTTACTACTCATAATGAATCTTTACTGTATCAGAGAGCTAAGGAACTCCAATAACATCATTCACTTATGACAATAAAAGTTGCAGAATAAATTATGCATATTTGCTTATGGAGAGGTGGTTAACATGACTAACTTTGGATCATATATCTGGTGTTCAAAACCTAGCTCTGTGTGACCATGGACATGGTAGTTAAACTCTGTAAGCCTCATTTTTCTTATCTACAAGATGAACATCAAGTAGTATTTTCTTGATTTGTTTTGGTGGCCTAAATTAGCAAATACATATATAGCCCTTAGAATAGTACCTGATACTTATCATGAAGCTTTATATATGTTAGCTATTATTAATTAAATTATTCATATGGCAGTACCTTGCATCAGTTCATCTATGATTGATAAAATATTTAGTAGGTATCAAATATGGCCACAAAATTCTCAAATTTGTGAAATGCAATGTGTTTACCTTTTCTAAATGGACCTGTTCATTAAAGTCCTTTATCATTAGCAGCTGTGCTTTCTTATAGCAAAATATTTTTTATACTTTCAATTTGTGGAAACCTAAGAAGCGTATCACAATTTTATTGAGGTTCCTGTTTACTTAAATGAAATAAAAATACTTCCACTATTTTCTGAAATAAAAGTTCCTATTCACATTTTCAATGCCTGGGTTTTACTCTTTTCCAACAAATTACTGACATCAGCACTGATTCTCTTACTGTAATTTACATATTGGAGTGCCGTGAACACATAAATAAACAATAACATGCTATAAGGAATATACTTTGAAATGCAATATCATAGAGTTAGTAATAATTTTATGTATTTCCATGAAGAACGCTTAAACACACACTTATGATTAAGTTCTCAGTAAGTGATCTCTGCTAACATTTCAGTGACCTGTGTCTTTAACATTTCTTTTTAATTTAACTAATAACGCCTCTTCATGGGACTGGCACTAATTAATCCCTGTATGATGAAAACAGTGTTTGTGTCGTTTTTATTTTTCACAGACAACACCATTTAAAGATTTCTGTTTTTGAAGGGTTTCCCATTAGGTGGGCACAGATCCAGTAATTTTAACTTCACCCACACATATTGGGTTCTCCTGTATTCAAAGTGCTAGGAAGCTATTGTAAAGTGAGAGGGAGAATCAATAGCTGAGAGTGAGAGGTCAGTGGAGGATGTTGGGGTCGCAAGTGTTTGGAGACTTAGAATAGTACTGTGGGAGATAGGGGATCAGCAAGATATGGATAAAAGGATACATAAAAGTTTAAAACAGACTCTCAATATCGTTTAATAGTTTTCTTCCACAGGACTCAGCCACCTAAGATTGACTGAGTAGAGGGGTCAAGAGTGTCTCCATAATGTTTCTGAGCAGGGATGAAATAAATTAAAAGGAGAACATATAGCTAGAGACATAGAAAAAGTTTCTAGTCTATAGCTCTCCAGGAGGTAAGGGAAAAGCAGATTGATCAGATTTAGTGAAAAGTGGAGGAAGTAATGTCTGACAGATTATAGATAAGTAGAAATTTACAGCTAGAAAATGTTAGACATGAGAACATTTTTTGAGAAAAAAAATTCAAAATAGACCTTGATGATCATAAGTGAGGTAGGGTAAGGATGGAGATGAAATATTACCTTCAGGCAGAGATTACCTGGCTTATTCGTTCACTCATTCATCCATTTATTTAATTAGACAGCAGAGATTTACTGACTCTTGAAGTGGATCCAGGTTTCATGGGGCTGAAGCAATTCTGTGGCCCTTAGGAAAATTATATAAAATTACAAATGTGTTATAAGTATACAATTAGATAAGAGCTGTAGAAGGGGCTCATGCAGTTCAGAGGACTTAAAACATAATCTGAATTGGCTTTTTAGTAAATCTATCTTTTGTTAAGTGCCCATATTTCAGATACTGTGGCAGGCACAGTAGATACCATGGAGAAATAGCACAGTGAGATTTAATATCTTACACAAAATCTGTACTGAAATACACATAAACCCATATGCACCCACACACATAGACTATCATAAGTCAAATATCTACCATGTTATTTGTGCATGAGAAATGATTTTATTTTCAATGAAAATAATGTATTTATTGTTCTCAGTGAAGTCCTAGGGATCTTTGGGCTGCATGTGGGCTTCTTCAACATAATGCTTGATATTACATTTCATTATTTCATTTTCTTTTCTTTTCTTTTTTTTTTTTTTTTGAGATGGAGTTTCACTCTGTCACCCAGGCTGGAGTACAGTGGTGCAATCTCAGCTCACTGCAACCTCTGCCTCCTGGGTTCAAGCGATTCTCCTGCCTCAGCCTCCCAAGTAGCTGAGATTACAGGTGTGCATGACCACGCTCAGCTAATTTTTGTATTTTTATTAGAGACAGAGTTTCCCTATGTGGGCCAAGCTAGTATCAAACTCCTGACCTCAAGTGATCCGCCCACCTCAGCCTTCCAAAGTGCTGGGATTACAGGCATGAGCCACTGTGCCTGGCCTCATTTTATTCATAAATGAAAGAATAGTGAGGAAAGAATAGTATGGCTCAAACAATCTTCAATTGTCATTGCAATACACTGGTTGAAATCTCCTGATGGTCCAGTGTCTTTATTTATGCAATACTTACCCTCTACTCTCCCCTCCAGAACAATTAACAGAAGTTTGTCTGCTATCTTTTCTTTTTCCATTAAAAGAAAAACTCTGTTCCTTGACCCTCCAACGCTTCTGATATCAAATGTGCAAGTTTTCCACACCAAGCAATTCTCCAGTTCACAAGACTAACTGCATGTCTTAAAATGTAACTCAATTCTGACACTAGCTATCTGGAGTTAGCACAAACTCCACATGTTAAGGGCTCAGTCCCAGAAGACTTCCCCTTCTTCAGATGCTAATTGCAAGTCCCAGATTGTCCCCTCTCAGTTCCGTTCAACCAGCTCTAAATCAAGGTTTTCTACAACCTCCTCCTCATGTTTCATAGTTTGCTGTAACAATTCACAAACCTCAGAGAAACACTTATGTTTACCAGTTTATTTTAAAAGATATTACAAAGGTCAGATTGGGCAAGGTCTGGAAGGGTCCTGAGCACAGGAGCTTCTGTCCTTGTGGGTTTGGTATATACCACCTGCTTGGCATATGTCTGTGTTCCTCAACCTGGAAGCTCTCCAAACCTTATTGTTTAGGGTTTTTAGGGAGGCTTCATAACATTGAAAGATTGATTACCTCATTGGCCACTGATAAGTAAGGTAATTTCCAGCCTCTCTTCCCTTCCTGGAGGTGGAGGGGTGGAGAAATTCCAACTCTTTAATCATGGCCTGGCCTTTCTTTCCAGCCCCCAACCTGATGCTCTCTAGGGACCCTCAGCCACTAGGCATCTCAGTAGCATACAAAAAGACACTCTTAATGCTCTGGAGATTCCAAGGGTCTTAGGAGTGCTTGTGTCAGGAACCAGAGATTAAGACCAAATACTATAATAAAAGATGCTCCTATTGCCCCCATCACTCAGGAAGTAACCAGGGTTTTAGAAGCTCTATGTTAGAAAAGTGGGGGCAGAGATCAAATATACATTTATTATTATATGTTGCACCTGTTCACTACAAAATGAAATAAATCAGAGATACTGAAGAAGAAATAAAAAACAAAATGTTTTTATAAATCACAAACAGTATGGCATTAAATCAATAAATGAAGTGTTTTGGGCATTATCACTATAATTTATTTACCAGTGCTATTGAAAGAGAACATTGTTTTAGAGGCAATCTTCCTTTATGCTGAAATCTCTCTATGTCCTGTAAAATGTTGTTAATATAATAATGACAATACCGATGATAATAGTGGAATAATATTTTCCAGTTACAGAACACTTCTCTTCAAAATAAGTGGGCTAACAGTAGTCCTGATTTCGTTGCTTATTAAAACAGTTAAAATAATAGGTTTCTGATTTGCATAAGCTGCAGATTAATGGTGTTTACTGAGCAGTGGAACTTGTACTTATATTCAGAATGCCAATGGCAGGAGACATATGAAAGTCAGAGGCATCCTGTCCTACTGTAAACCAGTCACATGTTTATTCTTGGCAAAAATGATAAAAGCACATTAGCATAGCACCTCAGCCAAGCTTAATGTGGAAATAACTAATTGAAAATCCTGGAGGTTCATGTAAGAATAAAGTGACTACTTTGTTCATTTAATTAAAGCAAAAGTAACTTTTTAATGATCCATTTAAAGCCAAAGACACTTGAAAAACTGGAAATACTTATAGCCTTATTGAAAATTATAAACTTGCTTTGGATATTTAAATAAAAGTCATAGAAAATGATAATGCCTTTATAAGCCCCTACAAGAGAAAAAATTGGTATTTTTCATTTCACCTTTCTCTCTCTCTCTCTATCAAATCCTCTTTCTCCCTAATAAAAGATAGCATTCATCTGTTAATGTTGACATTCCTAGAGAAGAAGCTACACCATGTCATTTGATACACAACAAGAGAAGATGAATATAGTGTATTCCAGTCATAACAGCCTGTGTTTCTTTCCAAGGCTGCTTTTTCCCCCTAGACTAATCCTCTGGTCCTTCAGACATAATGAATGAGCTGAGGGACTTGCAAGAGATTCAGTGTCATTTGTATTTTATCTTCAAGAAAGAACTGAACCCTTTGACAAAGATCAGTATGCACAGAAATAAATGCTTCCTGTAATGAAGTGTTGAAGGTGACTTATGTCAGTAATTGATACAAGCATAGTTTTTTAAGGCTACAAAGATTGCTCCCTAGGTATTTATTTGTTCTATCTTCAATTTTGTAATGGTGAGACAGGTCCTGCAGATTTTGAAAGAAGGATTTAAATGAAAAGCTCCTTGAAAGACTTAGCAGTTTAATGTTTTATTCAGGACAGTTTTGCAACTTCATAAAGAAATAGAGGATGCTTAAACATAAGGTAATATATATGGGGGGTTGGATTTTGTGGTCTGTGTTCTTGGCTTGAAAACGTACATATAAGTAGACATTCTTATTCAAAACTATGTCCTTAGTTTTGAAGATTTCGAACAGAAATTCCAAATCTAGGCATATTTTAGGGGAAAACAACATGCCATAGATGTTGTCTTAGCATCTTCGCCTCTACGTAATTCTGTCTCTCTATGAACATTCCATCTTACAACCTCACCAAATGTAATTTATTCTTCTGGCTATTTGCTTCTATTCCCATGCAGTTCAATAACTCAACTTATATTCAGACTGTCTAATAGTCCAGACTGCTTTATTTTCCAGCTTGGCATTTATAACGCATTTTGTACCCTTTAACACTATCAAGAATGCAGCCTACTTTTAGGCAGATATTGAAGATAATATTTTCAGTATATTAACTTATTTGTTCACTCAACATAGACTGACAATAAGGACTTTTATGTATTAATATATAAGTACACTCATATCCTGTTTGGTTTGATTGACTGCATATATGCATAACATTTTAAAAAATACCAAAAAATTTGGGAAGAAAGTAAAAGTTCCCTGAAATCCCATTAACTATATATCACCAATATTAATACATGCTTAGAACTCTTTCATCCATCTCTTTATGAAGACATACACGATTTTATATCAATGGGATTACACGTAGAAGATGATTGTGGATCCTTCTGCTTTGGGTGTCATTTCCCATATTTTCCCTCCTTCGTGTTTTCACCACCAGGGGCATCAAGATTACCTGATGTATATCCTTTCTTCTTTTCTCCATGCTCAATTAATCATGCACACACTTGCCTAGATTTTTGTTCTAATTTTTCTCATTTTGTATATTTAGTTTATACAAATTAGATCATATACTAGACACTTGTCTGTATCTTGCTTTTCTTAGTTAACAATAAAACAGGAAATTATTCCATGTCTTATGAGAGAGTGCTAACTTATTTCTAAATTTATATATTATTTTTAATAGATCTATAGTTTATTTATTCATTTTCCTATTAATGAGTGCTCAGTTTGTTTCCATATATTTTTTTGCCCTTGAAAGCAACACTGTCATAAATATTCTATGCAGGTCTCCCTATTAATTTACTGTTTTATTTAATGAAGTAGGGAATTCAAGAATGAAACTGGTGTGGTAAAGAGTAGGTGCCCTTTACATCTTAATACTAATTTTCCTAACAATATTGGATACTTCTTCTGTAAATTGATTATTTAAGTCCTTTGCTCTTTCTTATTTCAATTACATTTTTAAATGCAAATTTAAGTTCTTATATTTATTAAAGACCTTTGTATATTGTAGATTTTAATCTGTTTTCTTATTTGTTTTGTAATATATTTTTTCCAATGAGATTTTCTGGTTGGATCTCGAGAGAGGGAGATACAAGATTGATTCTGTCAGTAAGAAGACAGCTCAGATCTAGGCAGGGGAAAGCCTGGTGCAAGAAGCAAATCTTGAATTTCATAAAAATAATGACCATCAAAGAACTATGGATCTGCTTTCATGGTTCTCTGTGATAAATTGGTTTCTCTGTTCTTCCTTGTGGAAAGTTCCCTGTTGTTTATACGTCTTATGCTTTATTTGGTTTCCTCATAGCACCTCGTTAAGAAAACTGAAAAATAGAGATTTCTTCTTTGAAATCTAAATATCTAAAACCAGAACTGTGGGTCTTCCTTTATACAGAGAAAAATGTATTTTAAAAAACTCAGAAAAAGACCCAGTTGGACTTAAAAAAATCTATATTTATTCAGCATTATGGTAAGTGTGACTTCTGTTGACTTTAGGAGAAATTAAGGGTACAGAACTCTTAGGAATCAGATAACTGGAGAAAGACTTACCTTATAAATAATTAAAATTGAAACAAACTTCAAGTAAGATTAAATTGACTTAACTTTCTGGTAAGTGTTGAATTTCCTGTGATTTAATATAGAAATAAAAGAGCTTTCTTAATAATATGTGGTGCTATTATCTATTAAAAATAAAAAAATTCATCAAAAGTCATGAAATAGGTATAGTTAATTATAAATAAATTAAAATACGAACTTCATAGGAATTAATGGTGGTTTACAAAACTTATTTTTAATTTTTTCTTTCTTTCTCATTATTTTTTCTAAAATAAACTCTCTGAGGCTGCTCACAAAAACAAATTTAGCTTTCATTTTCATACTTTCCAAACCTATAATAACAAAACAAAATTGAGCTTTTGTTTTTAGAGTAGCAGCCTTAATTCACTGCATACCTTTAGCAGAAGTTAAAAATAATTTTCAGTTAAATATTAAGATTGCTGAGATTATTTTAAAGTCTGAAATCACATAGACGTTTGCATAGTACTGTGTTTTGACACAATGATACTGCTCCTTTCTAGGTGCAAGAAGGAATTGGAGTTCATTGGAGAATAAGAAGAGTTACAAAAGCCATGTAATAGAGAGTTAGATGAGTTCTTGGAGATTATCAATTTCAGTCACCCCTTCCTGCTGAAGAGGTCATAGAAACTCAAGGAGGTGAGACTACCTGGTCTAAGGCACACAGCTAATCATTAGTGGGGGCAAGTGAAACAAGATAAATATTCTACTACTTTAAACACACAGTTTTGACCATTCTTGTTTATAGCTTTCTTACCACTTATTTCACTTACATTAATATTTAAACTCTACAGAGCAGTCATTTAACCGATATTGATTAGATAACTTTTAAATATAGCAACATCATCTCTGAAGGTATGAATTCATTCATCTAAAAAGTATTTAGCATTTTTTTCTGGTACTCAACTCTACATTTCCTGAATGTGAATGCCAGAACTGCTGATTCTTAAATGGGTAAATATAGGCAAATTACTTCATTTCTTGGACGCTCTATTTTCTCATCAGGAAAATGGGAATGATAATAGTGTTTACTTCATAGAGTTGGTGTGATAATTAAATGGGTTAATATACATAAGTCACTTAAAACAATGTGTGGAACATAAAAAGTACTATACCAGGGTTTGCTATCAGTATCCCTGAGCAAGTATAATGTGCTAGACTCAGGTATTATCTACATTTGGTTGTTGTTCCATCACTGATGTCAAGGGGCTGGAGTTTGTGAAGAGATGAACAGAAAGACTAATAGACACACACACATACACACACACACACACACACATATTAAAATGTGGTAAGGACTAAGATTGAGGAATATCTGGAGTGTTGATTGTGCAGAAGATAATTTCAGGAATTAAAAGTACAGCGTTTTACATGGTCCAGTATGTATACTCTAAAGGGACAGGGACTTGGTAACTTTTATGTCCACAGGGTATGTGGTGCCTGGTTTGGTTTCTGACTCATATCTATTTATAAATATTTTGTGAGCGAATGAATTACAAGGAATTTTTATTTTGTTTTGAAAATTTCTTAACAGAGAAGTCCTGTGCTTTGGTTTACACTTTAGAAATATACCTTGAAGTACTAGAAAAGTTGATTAGGAGGCACTAAAGTGGAGGTAGAAAGACCATTTTAGAGGCTGTTTTAGTGACTCAGGAGTCAAAGCCCAGGACAGAAGCAAGGAAGTAAGTACAGAGATGAGAGGAAGGATTCACCAGACAATTTACTCAGGAGAATCCACAGAACAGAATTCTTTGTAAAAACAAAGAAGGGAATAAAAACAAAGTTTCATAATTCTGTCTCAGGCATTCAATGAGTGAGGCTTCCATCAAATAAAATAAGGCAAAAAGGTAAAAGATGCTGATTTTAAGTTTGAATGTTGTGAAATGGAAACCCACACTTAGAGCTCAAGAGATTGGTCCTGAAGGGAACCATCGTACAGTATTTGAAAGTTTTGCCTATGATGCCTGGCAAAATAAGGAGAAAAATCATGAAAGACCAACATCAACATTTAACAAGTGTAAAAGAAGAGACCTTAAATGATCTTGAGAAAGTGTGAATAAAGAATTAAGATGCAAGAGGGGAGTTTGTTCATGATGTTGCCAATTGAGTGATGGATAGTGTCCAAGTCAACAAAGCATATAAAACACAAATCAAGAGGTGTTCAATGTATGGATCATCTTTGTCACAACAGTTTCAGTAGTGTGGGCAGGGCTGAAGTACAGTTTTAGGGGATCGATGTATGAATGTCTGCATGCAAAAGAAAAGATATGCAAGATAGGCCATTCTTTGCAAGATAGGCCATTCTTTGAAAGCTTGGTTGTGAGGAGAAGGTTGATTTAGAGTCCAGTGCCTAGCACATACTTGAGTACTTACTCATTAGATATTTTTTGAAGAGACAGATAAATACCTAGGCTCCAGGCAAGATCATGGCAGCATTTTTACTAAGTGATGAAAGAGACATAAGCATAAACATATTTATATATCAAAGGACATGGGGCCAGTGGAGAAGAAAAAGGTAGATATATATCTTTTTAATACATATACATAATGCCCTAGAAAGTGATTAGAAAAAAAGGACTATATTGCACATAGACAAAACCATTTTCCTTGCATAGACGATGTCAGGGATAAAGATAGATGTAAAGCAAAATTAAATGTTGATATATTTGTAAACAAGGCCAGGAAGTTGAGAACATTTATATGATAGTACCTATTCTCTCTGTAACTGTGGGGGATCATGCTAAGAGTAAGAATGGCAAGGCAGGCAAGGAACTTAAAAGAATTAGATGAGTGATTAGAATGATTTTGAGTTAATGGTAAACGGAGCTGGTTATGGACAACTTGAGTGACCAACAACACAGACCACCTAGATGGTTTTAGAGATCAAAAGTCTCAGTAGGGTAAATTGCTTAGTTTCTTTGCTTTTCTTCAGCAGTACAAGTAGAGTCACAGAAGGAGGACTGATGGGTTGATAATTTCCTGGGGTTTTTAGGTCTAGATCAATGGAAGGACAAAGGTAAAGGGAAATGAATGGTACTGGCAAGGCAGGGGTTTACTACTGGGCCCTCACTTGAGAGAAAGAAAATAAAACTAGAAGTTTGTTGAAAGATTTATTGGTGATGAAGTAGAGAAATTAATTGCACAGTTTCTTAAAGAATGTGCATTCTAATTATATCTTGATATTAAAAATTGGAAGTGAAAGTTTCTAAGATTGAGTATTTCCAGTGCTTCTCAAGTTCCAAGGAATCATTCACACAAGTAGTATAGGAACAGTTAGTGGGATTAATCCCATCAAGGGACTGAGAGACTCGCTACTGGATGTAGAATACAGGGGAAGTGATTTGAAGAAGCGACTTGGAATTGTAAAAGATCATAGATTATTCAGAAAATCAATAAATTCTGTATCTAGGAAAACAGTTCAGCAGCAGTAGCAGTCAGATTTACAATGTGAAAAACACTTCTAAACGACTGTTTAATGGTTACTTCACCTGATGATTTCAGTAATTCATCTGTCCTAAAAGATTAGAAAATTATAAATATAATTTATGGTGTTTCATTTTTTATCTGTGCTGGGTCTTATTAATATTTGCTCCTTTATATAAATATATATATTAGTATTGTTCTGGTCACATATCTGTACTCTATACACACACACACAGAGTAAGTAACTGTGATTTAGTGTTCAAAGTTTACTTAAGATAGAATAAGCACTTTTATATGAATAATAAATAATGAATAAGCACTTTTATATATATAAATACATGTGTGTGTGTGTAAAATTTGAATTCACAGATTAAAAAATGCTATGTTTATCTAGAATAGAGTTAATAGATGGCAATCTGAATAAACTTCATGTTCACTTGGTAATTTTTGCATATTATGTGATTCATATCTGTTGTTTTAGAAAAAATCAAACATGCCCTTAGTAGCAGCAGTGAGGAGAATCCTGAAGGAAATGTTACAATACGGAGGTTTTCTTTCGAAATGGGCGCCATTTTTAGGAGAAGAGTAGTGCTTTGTGGATGGGTTGACAATTTCCTTTCCCACACTCTTTTCTCAGCCCGCCTCTGTGCTGAAAACCTGACCAACTCTTTCTACCTGCAAATCTCCAATCTCCTGAAATAATATTTGTTCAAATAGCATCAGTCTATTCCAGATAAAAATACTCTAGGCTTCCTCACAAGAAATAGTGTTATTGCAAGCTTGAACTGTTGAAAAAGTAATATTGCCTCCAAGGGGGTACGCCATCTTAATAAGACATATCTTCAAGACAAGGAAAAATGTACTTTTCAAATCCTACATGCGTTATAAACCACCGCTTACGAAACCTTTGTTCTAAAGCATTGCCGATTTTACCTGAGGCAGGCATTTTACTGCATTTAAAAGGTCTCCAAGGATGCTAAAGAATCTTAGGTGAATCTGAAGGCCTGGTGGAGATAATAAGAACTAAAGTTTTTCTTTTGTGAAGTTTTCTGAAGGCTTTCTGCCAGGCATTGAAATGTAACTTCCATTTTCTTAGTCTAACTTCACCAGGTAGTGCTGGCAGAAATTTTAAAAAGAGAAATAGCTGGTGGATGTAATAAACTAAAAAACAGGGCTCTCTCCTCACTCACCTGCTGTTCTGCTGAAGAAACTGTGGTAGAAAATATTGTTAATCCAGTTAAAAATACATGCCGACATCTATAAAAATGAGAGACGGGTATTCTGTTTGGAATTTACTTGGGTAACTTATTTTGCTAGTTAGCTCTAGGAAAAATTACGAAGCAGGTATTCACCAGTGTCTATTTTTTTTCCTCCTGTTTCAAAACTTTTTCCTTTCTTGCCCAATGAGTCCACCATTTTTGTCTAAATCAGTTGGATAAACCAATTCACTCTGTGGTGCTAGTGCCTTACTGCATGGCACTTCTCAGAAATATTTTCTGCTTGTCTTGCTTTATATATGTGAAACTTTTTATGATTTATTCATCCAAAAATATGTTTTTTGAGCACCTGTTAGGTGCCAGTCACTGTTTTAGGTCCTAGAAATATAGAACTAGACAAGACATTTAAGATCCCTGATGTTATGAAGCTTACATTTCAGTGGTAAGGAGACAAAAAACGCACAAAGAGATTTCACAATATACATGCACAGGATCAAGTGATTAGTGTTCTGAAGAGATTAAAAGAGAAAAGGGATAGAGTGGCTGATGAGCTTCATGTGTCCTGCCCCACACATCAAAATCAGAAGATAACTTAGGTTTGTCTTTCATAAATCCCTTAATATCAACTTTAAAATCTGAATAAAATGTTTTTTATTTAATATTAATTAAAGTGGCCAAGAAAGGAATAGTAACAAAACTCAAAGTGACAACAATATGGTAAGAGGGAAATCATGATTTTGAATCTGGCTTCTAGTTGGTACTAAAATTTTAATGGAGAAATTAATAAAACATCATTAATATTTTAAAAAATACATCATCACTGGAACACATGAACGCTATGCCCTAGAAATGTACCTGACCCAAACTGACCTGTGCTGTGAGATTAAGATACACACTGGGTTTGAAGATTTATGATGAAAACAATTATAAAATATCTCATTAACAGTTTTTTTATATTGGTAACATATTGAAATTATGGCCTTTGGGATATATTGGATTACATCAAATACATTATTAAAATTAATTTCATATGTTTCTTTTTACCTTTAAAATAAGGCTACTATAAAAGTTTACACTCCATATATGGTTTACATTATATTTCGAATGGACAGTGCTGTGTGAAGCTATGGAGGCCTTAAATCAGAGGTCTGCATACTTTTTCTGTAAAGAGCCAAATAGTAAATATTTCAGATTTTGTGGACCAAAAGAAAAAAAAAAATCACAGCTATTATAGATGTAGTCACGTGACCATTTAAAGTATAACCATTTAAAATGTACAATAGATCTTTAGATTGCAGGTCTTTTACAGATAGACAGTGGCCCAGATTGCCTCATGGCTGTCTCCTGCCATACAGTGAGGTGAAAAGATGAAGGGCTTCACAGTTCTAGGGTCAAATATTAACTCTGCCACTTAGCCAAAAGGACACTAGGCCAGACATTTAGCTTCTCAGTCTCTTTTTCCTTATTTGTAAAATGAGGGTATTAATATCTGTCTCTTCAAGAATGTTATAAGAATTTAGTAAGATTTAGTGGAATGGGTTTGTAAACCACCTGAAAAAAGTGTCAGTTTCTTATTTCTCACAGAGTGAGATTTTCAGTAAATACTGGTATATTGGGAAAGCGTGTACCTGAGGAAAATAACACACATACACACACACACACACACACACACACACACACCCCGGGGGAGATTGGGGAGTGGGGGAGATTCTTTAAAAAAATGTGAAAAGGGGTCATATAAATTGCTAGGGATCAACAAAATTTATACTTTTTCATATGTGTGTCCTGACCATCTAAAGAAAATGTGTAGCCCCTTGAATCTGATTGTACCCCAGAATGTCAGGATTTGGTTCATGCAACAAACAGCTTTCTGATGGTAAAATTTCAAACACCTGGGTTAAGGAATGTCTTTGAACAAAAGGCCTACCTGAAATCTCTCAAAACAGACTATATAGAAAATAGCTTTAATATCTGGTACTTTGGAGCCCTGGTTCTCAGATTTTTTTCAAGAGTGGGAGAAATGTCAGATCTCTACATGATACTGGTGTACGTGATGTGAGAAAAAAGAAAAGAAGTAAAATAAACTTTCAAAACTCTGTAAATATTTTATCTTTTGTTTGATTAATTGCAATAATATGCAAATAAGTTTGGCAAATATTTGTAACAATACATATAAGACATATACTGTATTTAGGACAGAGACAATCTTTAAGAAATACATGAATTGTAGATTCTGTAGTATCTCTGTAAAACCCTTAGGGCTTGACAAACCCATATGATTCTCTTTGGGGAATAATACCTATGCTATGAGATAAATTCATGAGAAATTTAGACTTAATTTCATTTCCACAGTAAACTAAACCTCCACACCCACCACCCTGATCATTGGCTGACACCACATACATTGAGCCATTACAATGGTATTTTCCTGTCAATGTAGGAGGCAAAACTCTATAACCCCGCTTCAATTTTTAAGAAAGTCCTCATTTTTATGTGTGTATTATATCATGATCTCACTGTATACTTTGGCCTTTTGCTGGTCTGTATAATTAAGCATTGATACTAAGTGCCTCTTTCACTGGTCATAGGCCAAGGCAGGAAACAGAACGATTCATTAGTGGCTGCTGTTTCCTTGCCCAAATACCATCAAAGATGGTCACTGAGTCTAAATAGGTGCCCCTGAGAATTTTCAAAAACTCATTTTTTTTTACCACATTGCATATGACTTACTATAATTGCCATGCAAAGTTCTTCTACAAAATTCCAAGGCTTCTAGGCAATTTAATCAATTAAAAAAAAATCTCTGAGGGAGACTGGGCAAGGTGGCTCACTCCTGTAATCACAGAACTTTGGGAGGCCAAGGCAGGCAGATTGCTTGAACCCAGGGGTTTGAGAGAAGCCTGGCCAAGATGGTGAAAGCCCATCTCTACTAAAAATATGAAAAAATAAAAAATAGCCAGCTGTAATAGTGCATGCCTGTGGTTTCAGCTACTTGGGAGGCTGAACTGGGAGGATCGCTTGAGCTGGGAAGGCAGAATTTGTAGTGAGCCATGATTGTGCTACTGAACTCTAGCCTGGGCAACAAAGCAAGACCCTGTCTCAAAAAATAAGTAAATAAAAATAAAAAATTGTTTCTTATATTAGTATGCACAGTGAAATATTAAAGATGTGCATATACAGAAAACATTGGTTGTTCATCTGAAACTCAAATGCAACTGGGTGTCCAGAAATATATTTGGCAATCATAACCTGGAGCCATATGCAGTCCTGGCCTGATAGTTGCAGTGTTTCCTTTCCCTCGTTTTATTTAACCTCTAGAACCTGAAATGTGTATTACCATCATTTGAAACCGCAGACATATTTGGTTGTAAACCACAGACATATTTGTTAGTACAGGTGAACAGGAATAAAAACTGGGTGTTGGATGGGGGCTTCTGTGATTAATCCAGAAGTCCAGTTCTTTGATTAATTAATAGTGTTATCTTAGACAAATCACTAATATTTCTCAAGGCTTCAGTTTTCCCCCTGCTTCTTTCTTTTTCATATATTGAGTCCTTCTTACTACATGTCTAAATCAGACTGTACATGGGATCCTCAAACATATGCTTTAGGCAATTATAGTTCTTCTGTTTAGCACACAGGAAAAGTGGGTCACCAGACAGATTTAGTAATGGGCCCAATGTTGCATACTCACAATAGTTCCTGTATTCAACAGGTGAGCGCAGAAACATATTTTATTCTTCTTATGACCCCTATATCAGTTGCAAAAGTCCCTGAGTCACAGTAGGTCTTCTTTTCTGAAATTTTATTTTTTGTGTTTGAATTTATATTTGTGAAATGGAAATACGTTTGAAAGTCCAGGAGACTCTCCTCTTCCCAAGCATTTTCTCTCTAGCTTTTTATTGTTGCATAAAACCCATCCAATAGGCCTCTATTAAGTAGGATTGAGTATGATTGTCTATTTATATACAAATATCTCCAAAGAAGGTGGTGAGTTAGGTAATAGATTTAGCTATTAAATCTTTTCATACATTAACCAAAGCCAAAGTTATAAGTTTTCATATTAACCGGTTCAAATGTTCATCTATGAGCATTGTTTTAATGCCTAAAACAGAGCACAACTTCAAGTACTTCTTTGTCACTAAAAGCTACTCAACTCTACTGAAGGTCGGTTATTCAAGCTTGATCTTATGTACTTTTTTTTATCAAAGTTAATTATGACTGGAGGTTTGCCTCTATGATGTATGAATCTGGTTTTGTGCTGTGTTATCATATAGAGAAGATAAAGGCAGATCACTTGGATTCAAATTCTAGAGTTTCCACTCATTATGTGTGATCCTAAACAAGTTATTTAAACTTCTCTCAATTTCTTCATCTGTAAAGTAGAGATAATAATGGTACCAACCTTATAGAGTTATTATGAGGTTAAAATTAGTTAATATTTATAAAGTGCTTAGAAGTAGGTCACAGAGAAGCCCACATAAGCAGTCATTAATTAAATAGACCATAATGATCTAAGACCTCATCAGCACAATTGTACATGCTTTTATTTGGAGAGTTTTATAAGAACTATAATTTTCCTACTTTACTAATGGGAAAACTGAAGCCTGGAAAAATATTAGTGCTTTGTCTAAGTTAACACTGTTAATTAATCACAGAACTGGACTTCTGGACTAATCACAGAAGTCCTAAATCTTCTGATCCTTGACACAGCTTTTATTCCTGTGCACCTGTACCAACAAAGTTAAAATTTTTACAACCAAATAGGTCTGTAGTTTCAAATGATAGTAATACACATTTCAGGATCCACAGGTTAAATAAAAGGAGGGGAAAGGCAACATTGCAGCTATCAGATCAGGACCGCATATGGCTCCAGGCTATGATTGCCAAATATATTTCAGGACACCCATTTACACTGGAGTTTCAGATGAACAACTAATGTCTTCTGTATATATACATCTTTAATATTCCATGGGACATACTAATATAAAAAATTGTTCATTGTTTATATAAAATGAAAATGTGTCTGGTATTCTATAATTTAATTTGCTAAACTTGGCAACCCTACCCAGCCTCTAAAAGATGACTTAATCAGTGGAGAAACATAACTAGGTTAGCAATTCCCATGTGTATAGGTAGGACAAAACAAAATCCAAATTCATGTCTTTTTTGTGAGTGAGGCAAAAAGTGTCATATTTAGAGAACAGACACCATCATCTGCCTCATCTTTGACTTAGATATATTAATAATATTAATAATAATAATGACTCACATTGAATGCTCTCCATATGCCAGGCACTTTATAATAGCTGTATTGATATTGTCCTTTTAGTACTCATGCATCCTACTCTAGTTTTTAAAGTATTATTATTATTCCCATCATTTATGAGATAAATAAGTCAGTTGGAGCTAATACACACAGAAGTTTATTTCTTGCTCACACTGTGTCCACCAGGGGTGAGCAGCAGTCTTGTTCCATGGGACCAGGTAGAGGGGATGGCCTCCATCCAGGACATTCTGAGTTTTCAAGCAGAGGCAAGAGAGATCATGGCACTACAGAACAGCTCTTAATGCTACAGCTGCTTTGAAGCAGCACGTCACTCTGACACTCATCATTAGCCAAAGCAAGGCACACATCTAAGTCTGAATACAATGGGGCAGGAGAGGATAATTCTCTCCCAGGATGCAGTGGCAAATATTTTGAGCAGTATTTCACTCTACCCTGTGAGGAAGCTGAGGCACATAGACATTAAGAGATTTGCCCACAGTCACAGAGTAGGATTTCAACCCAGGCATTTTGCATCCACAGCCTGTTTTTAGCTTCTCTGCTATACTCCCTTATTTATATGTGAAATGAAAACATGTACATTCACCCTATATCTGTTAGGATAAATATTGAGCATGCTCACTGGCTACGCAAAGAGAGAACTTTGGGATTGTGTCATTCCAGGTACCCCTGGCTGCCCCCCTTGTGATGTCAGCTTCAGAAGTATCAGTAGGTCACACTGGGAACATTGCTTTCTGCACTATGTACAATGCTGTAACTGAAATAGAATGTCTTTTAAGTTGTTATATAGGGTTTTAAAAAATCTATAAATAGTGTCCTGCACTTTAAATAAGATCTATTAGCAAAGCTCAGACACTATTAGCCAGTGAAATGACTTTTGGGTCCCAGATGTTTGTACACTTTTTTTCATGATTTCCATGATTGCCACTGAGCGGTTACACCTCCTTTACCAAGCCAAATAATAGATCACACTTAAACTGACACCTCACTAGAGACAGAGTGCTTCTGCAAGGCCTTGGAGAGCCTGAGCTATTGAAAATGAATGTATATTAAAGTGAAATATTAGGCCACATAGTGGAGCATGGCTGGTTGCATAATAATGTTAAAATGATGTTATTGGCAAGTTGGAGAACACAATAAGGAGAAAATGATTATAACAGCTAGTAAAAAATGATGTCTTATGAAAAATTCATTTATTACCTTAAAGGGTTTGTTCATAATGTAACCATTTTTCCATTGTGGTAAGAAAACCTAAATCTTTTTTCTTTCATGCTCAGATGGGTGTTTTTCTCTGTTTTCTTTTAAAACATCCTTTCAAAACACAGATCTATTTGTGTTTCTTAATTGATGAGAGAAATAAATTTTACTGAAATCAGCATCAAGTGAAACAAAAATTTGCATATAATATGTCTGAGAGGAGATTCTGAGAACCTTTGCTTGATCGTGTAATTTTACAAGTACATTTTATGGCACATAATTTTTCCATAAACAGCCACTTTCCATTCAAGCATCAAAGTGATCCAGAGCAAGGCTTTATTGATGCAGCGTTAGGAAAAATCCATATGGGTCCAGACTTTGAAAATTTTGTTTCTGTAAGTGCATATAAACCTCAAAGACTAGACTGACATTCGGCTTCACATCACATTATATATTCTTCTCCAATAGGGTAGGAAATTTTTATTTTTGAGTCAATATTTTAATGGGATAACTTGCTCCTCTTTTTAAAAAAATAAGCTTAACACAGAGAACACTGCTATCAAGTCCAAAGTTATGTGTTTTAATACATTCTCATCTTCTTTCTAAAAGAATATGTTCATTTAAAAAATTGTGTCAGCATGCTTCAGATTTGCTGGACTGAAAGAGCTTGCTATGCCAGAGCCAACAAGCACTCAGCTGGTTAAAGGTACGAAGCTGAGGCATGGAACAGGACATTTGTTCTCGACCTTAGCTCATACTGGAATCCCCTGCAGAGATTTACAAACTTCATCTGCCTGGGTTACATTCCCAGCATTTCTGATTTAACTGGTCTGGAGTACAGCCTAGGCACCAGAATTTCAAGGCCTCCCAGTTGATTCTAGTGGACAGCTAAGATTGAGAATTCTTGGAATCAGAATCAAGAACAAAGAGCACATCGATCAGTAGTGGAACAGAGAGGAATCTTGTGGGGGCCTTAATGGTCTAATTCTCTTCTGGTAGAATTGGGAGTAACCTGATCCCCTTTTTTCTCCCCCTCCTGCTTGTGTCTTCCCCCTCCTTCTTTTGCTTTTTCATATATCGAGTCCTCCTTACTACGTGTCTAACTCAGACTATACACGGGATCCTCAAACATATGCTTTAGGCAATTACAGTTCTTCTGTTTAGCACATAGGAAAATGGGTCACCAGACAGATTTAGTCATGGGCCCAATGTTGCATAGTCACGATAGTTCCTGTATTCAACAGGTGAGCGCAGAAACATATTTTATTCTTCTTATGACCCTTGTATCAGTTGCAAAAGTCCCTGAGTCACAGTAGGTCTTCTTTTCTGAAATTTTATTTTTTGTGTTTGAATTTATATTTGTGAAATGGAAATACGTTTGAAAGTCCAGGAGACTCTCCTCTTCCCAAGCATTCCCTAACTTCTTGTTGTTGCATAAAACCCACCCAATAGGCAGCTATTAAGTAGGATTGAGTATGATTGTCTGTTTATATACAAATATCTCCAAAGAAGGTGGTGAGTTTGGTAATAGATTTAACTATTAAATATTTTTATACATTAGCCAAAGCTTTCCAAATTCTCACTTTGATCATTAATCATTGGGAACTCAGCTCAAATCCACTAAATCATGAGAAAGGGGAAAATCAAGACATTTGACTGAGAATCCATGTGGCTACAAGGAAATTGAAATGAACAAAGGGCAAACAAAGTGAAAGGGAGATAATCTATTTCTCTGAAGATTCCTCTGTGGTCAGACAATGGCAATATTGCAAGCAAAACATCTGCTTCTTATGACTAAACTTGCATCTTGCAGTCTCCCTCTTTGCTTTAAGTTTCTAACTCTTTGCATATGTTTTACATATGCACATGCAAATAAGCTATTGTCCAGCAGATAAGTGACTTATAAGCAACCAGTAAGTGGTTAAGGAGGAAAGAAAAAAAAAACTTGAAAAGGGGACAAGACTGGAAATATTATGTGATATTGATAAATAGTAAGAATGAATTATCTGTCATCTATAAACTATCTATTTACATATCTATCATCTATTTTACTTGCAGAAAAGGACATAAAAGCAAGACTCATCTCACTCAAAATTTGTTTTGCATTTTCCTAGGAAAGTTAGACATCTCAAAATTATAATTTTATATAAATACAGCACTAAAAATATAATTTTATATAAATATAGCACTATTTTGGTTTTGCATTTCCCAATTGCTGCTAGTAGTCAGTGACTGCTTTCATCCAGACCATCACCATGTTTTCTGTCATAGAGAAAGCCACAGAACAATTCCCTGCCACTGAGATTCCAGGAGGAATAATGTGTTTAACCAGTGAATGCAATCAATAATACAATATGAGGTCACAGGGTTTATAGTCTAACAAATATCCCCAAACTTGCCTATTGCCATTCAAAGTCACCTCAGAAACCAGTAAAGCCCCACGAGCTTCTATTGTTCTAAACATTTTGCAGTTGCCTCTGCTGGACATATTTTTCACAAGTACTACACTGAGATTTCTTTCCACTTCTGGAATAACTGTTCATGTAAAGATGTTGGAATTTTTTTTCTTAGGCCTAAAAATGTTCAGGAAAACCAAGATGTTATGCTAAATTTGAACAGTCTTCAAACATCCTGTGTGGAGGAGCTGTCTCTCTGAAGTCATTCTTAGTCATTCTTTTACCAAATAATCAAGGACTAGTTTCTATCCATAGATGAAGCCTTGATTAGCTTGGGATAAAAGCCTTCCTCAGTAAAAGACATTGAAGAAGCATTTATGTGTGTTGGAATTAATGAATCACTCCCTGGGCTTAAATCCCATCATCTGTCAGAGCAAACAGCTGGGGCATTGATTCCCTTTCTCATTTAAACCCTCAGCCTTCAAGTCAGTATGGAACAAGCATTTGCTGCACTTATGGGAATTCTGTGGAATATTCTTCCAAGAGATTATTAGCTGGATTCATCCCTGCACAGGGTCACAATAGAGCTGAGAGATACAAAAGATATAGTTTTCATTTTCTAAATGACAAGTCAAAGCAGGTGCTACCTTTGAAACTCTCTTTGGTACAAAATAAGTGCCATTTGAGTCCTTTCTGCATACCAGATCCTTACAGGGTGCATTAGTCAGGGATCTTCAAAGAAACAGGACCAATAGGATGGATATATATACAGATATGGAGACAGATATAAAAATAGATACAGAAGAAGAGATGCTCTTCTCATTGCTCAAGTGATTATAGAGGATGAAAAGTCCCAGTCTGCCATATTTAAGCTGGAAGCCAAGAAAACCAGTGGTGTAATTCCAATCCAAGCCCAAAGGCCTGACAGCCAAAGGAGCCAACTATGTCGGTAAGTCCTGATCCAAATCTGAAGGACCACAAAGCAAAATTCTGATATCTGAGAGCAGGAGAAGATGACTGTCCCAGGTCAAGAGGAGAGGGAAATTCACCCTTCCTCTACATTTTTGTTCTATTCAGACCTCAATGGATTGGATGATGCTTGCCCACATTGGTGAGGGCAGACTTATTAAATTTCAATCTATTGATTCAAATGTTAATATATTCCAGAAACACCCACAGAAACTCACCTAGAAATAATTCTTTAGGCGCTATCTAAGCATCTCTTAGCCTAGTCAAACTGGCATGTAAAATAAACCATCATGCAGGGGAACCTATACATTGTGGCCCAGTTGGTATATGGTCTCCTAGCTTTCTTGCTTTATCCTGTGAGTCCTCAATTTCACATATCGCCTATTTAGGAGGGGAGCAGATATGTAACACAAAACATTGTATATGCCATCAAAGATGCCAAATCTTTTTAATAAATTAGAGTGAATTTGATTGTAGAAACTGCCAAAAACTTCAAGGTTCACTTTTCTAATAGGATAGTTGATCAAGTTGGATAATAGCCAGGTGACAGAACGTCTAGATGTGATTAATATAAAATTGGACTGCTTACCAGCTACTCGGGAGGCTGAGGCAGGAGAATGGTGTGAACCTGGGAGGCAGAGCTTGCAGTGAGCCAAGATCTCACCACTGCACTCCAGCCTGGGCAACAGAGTGAGACTCCGTTTCAAAAACAAAACAAAACAAAACAAAAACAAACACAAACAAACAAAAAACAATGAGACTGCTTTTCTTGAGTAGGATTTAAAGTGGTCTGGAAGGAAATCCAAAAGGAGAATTAGAAAAGTATTTTGAACAATGAAAATTATACCGAGATAAGAATATCCCTCTACAGGATAACTCCTTGAAAGCCTGCAGTCTTGTGCATATCTAAGATATACAATATTTGAGAAAGAGATGTACTATTTCACAATCTTTTCATAATTCATATGATTGATTTATTCATTCAATGACTAATAATTTTTCTCTATATAGTCATGTTTCTGAAAATACACAGTAATTTGCATTTAATCAGAAAGTTTCTGTTTAGTATTTATTTATAAACAAGGTGAATTAAGTTGGAATCAGTAGACTTATTGGTGATGGTAGTAATAGAGTGTGGTCTTCATTCTTGTTTCCAATAGTCTAGATTTCATTTGCACACACAGAATAATTCCATGGGCAGCTGGAAGAGCAATATGTACCCCTTAAGGGCCTTTTAACTTGGTTTTATCCATCTCAGGTCTATTGTCTTAATAGCCATCAATTTAGTACCCAGACCTTGGGATATTAACTCAGTTTTACATCATTTGAGGTTGAACCTCAAAAGCATTACATCTGATATTACAGATTCATAATTTCTTTTCAAATAGTTGTTGATAATACCACATATGGGCAAAACTATAATAATTACTTTGATATTCTTTCTTATGAAAAAAAACTTTTAAAATGTAAATGAAATACTGTAATTGAACAGGGTTTCCTGGCCAACGCAGATTCTGAAGTTTGGGTAGAAATGCTGCAAATCAGGGAATAGAGAAAAAAAAGTAAATGTCCTGTTAGATGAGAGTTAGGCCAGCTGTTATATCACTACATGAAAAAGTTTTGATGTAAAAATTGTATTATATTTTCCTAGCACTGAAATTCTTGGATGATCTTGAACTTTAGTAAAAGAATCAAATTCAATATAATTACAATATAAATTACAAAAATATACTAATATTCTATAGATGGTATAGTCTCTTTAAGTACTACAATAAACATGAGTGAATTTTAATCACAGAAATTTATCATGTGGAAGAATATTTGGGTCATGTTAATATTAACAAGCTATGCAACCAGCTCTCAGCTATTGTTTACTAATTATGAAGATGTTCCCAATCAGCACTTAAATAAATATGTGTAGTTGCTAAAACTTTTCAACTAATTTTAAAACAATATTTTAACAAAAATGCACCATTTTATGTTTTGAATGTATCTTTTCATGTTGGCGAAGAGAGTCTTTTCTGTTTAGGTTGGCCAATTAAAGGAAGCTGTAAACTTTCTAGGGCTTACAAACACTATAAAATTCTTAAATCATACAGCTTCTCCTTGCCCCTGGCAATTGGCTTTGGCAGTTGTAAAATTGATTTTAGGTGTGGCTTGAATCTGATCCAGCATCCCAGCTAATTGGAAAACCATGCTTGTGATATAGCATGTCTTGAAAGTGGGCAAGATAGCAGACGGTCTCTAAAGCAAATTAAAAGCGAACAAGCACATGTTTGACAGCAACACTTAAAGTGCAAAGGGAAAATGGACAAAGTTCCATTACTCTGACAATGGCAGTACATTATATATGCTGTATCTCTTTCTGTTTTGTAGAGAAACCTAAAGGCATATATGTCTTTCAGCTAATAGTCTCAGTAAGTAAAACCTCCTTCCTCTAGTACTTTTACTGTCTCCTTTACGTTCTTTCATCTGGGGTTTATATTTGCACTTTTTTTATTTTGAAAATGTTTTTAAATATATTATACGGCACTTAGGTCATAATAATCACTCTTAGTCCTCTTCAACAAAAACAATAATTTCCTGCTCTCTCATTTTTCCGTGATCTTTACAGCACACTGTGGTGTTAGATGAACTAAGATGTAATTACATCATGAAGAGGAGGCTCCTACACCCACCTGTGACTCAGTCTCACTGCTCTTGGTGGCTAAATCTAATCGATCAGGCAGAGCAGAAGGAGTGTGAGCTTTGTTACTTGTGTCAGAGACAGTGAGGGTCATTTCCTTCAACTTGTTCAATCAGTATCGAGATGAGACTGGATAGGCAGCTGAAAACTCAGAATTCTCTTTCCTCTCAAGCAAGTAATGTGAGGTTTTCACTGGAGAGTATTATTCCATTAGTTCAACCAAAAATGGTTGGCAGGGTCACAGGAGCCCCCTCTGGCGGTTTTGTGGAAAAATAAGAATAAGTACAAATTTTAGGGTCAGGTTTTTTTGACCACCAAACAATTCCCTGCCTTGGCATGAATAATGAAGTTAATTCTGTTTGCCTGCATTTGTCATTGTAGATTTGGATAAATATTTTACAATATTCATTCTTCCTTGATGTTGTAGTAGTCATCAAAATCATCACTTTTTTAGATATTTCTTTAGTGTCATACAAAAGATGCTAAACTTTTTTTTGTTTCTTCTGAAGCCTATGTATTATATTAGCAAGAACAAATATTTCACTTATTCTGTATCTAACATCATATACTAGGCATGTAGTAGAATTTGGAAAATGTTAATTGACCACTTGGTATTTTTGTAGACTCATGGCACTGTTGATTCTCTTGAATGATCAGGAGTGTTATGTTGTTATCACTTATTCAGTGAGTGACATGTTTTGGAATGTCTCTGAGCCTTTCTGGTAATTCACTTGATTCTGACATGTTCTTCATATAGTCAGTACATTTCCACCCTCAAAAGAGCTGCAAAAATCTAAATATTTTCTATAGTATTATGCAGAGATCAAGTCATTTAAGAAAAGCCTAAATAATGAACAATTTTTATTTCTTATTTGAGTAAATTTTATTGTTATGATGACACAGTTTCTCTCGGGGGGTCTATCTGTTCAAGGAAACACTTCAGTTCACTAGAATTTTTGGATGTCCTTCTCAAAGCCTAGGTGAGAAATGCTTGCCACAAGCCATCTGGGTAGAAATACTTATTTGCCTCTAAAAAGTTTAAGAAAACAAAAAGTGCCCAATTTTATTTAATGTAGAATGCATGCACTTCTTTGAACTTAGCATAACTTGAATGTATATTAAAATAAAACAAAGAAATAGGCAAGAGTTTCCTGCTTATAAATTATTGTTTGGTAATTGAGCTAGCAAAGCTGGGAAGTGGACCAAGGCCTTTTTCACTAGATTCTGATGATAATAGTAAATTTACCTAGAAGCATAACCATAGTCCATAGATTCTGGATTTATTTAGTTTTTGACTGTTGGATTTTTCATGTTTTTGGAATTTCTTTGAGGTAATGAAAAAAGTGGCCATCTGACCTTGGCTGAAAGTGAAAAACATGGCTCTTCTGATCTCTACAAGCATCGTGATCATGAAATTAAGTCACCTGTGAGTCCCTAGATAGTTCTTTCATGCTGATGAGGACTATGGCCCCTGTAGTGGTGATGAACTTATTTTAATAATATTTCATTTAACCATAGACAACTTGTTTCAGAGACTGCCTCTCTGGAAAAGACTCCTGGAGGTAATTGCTTTTACTCATCTGCTTTACATTTTGTATGAATAGTTCAGCAACTGGAAAATATATATAAGATGAAAATTCAGTATGTCTACAGGGGAAAGGAGAATCTTGAGAAGCAATATATTTCCCTTTCTCCCTCCCAGGTAATATTGATCTTTTAAAAACCCAGACATTGAGTCTTGGGTTTGATCTCCAAACTAAGGGTGAAATCATTGTCTCTGAAAAGTCAGATTTCTGCCCCTGGGCTGGTATGAATTTTGTTGCCAGGCCTTTAACATCTCCATCTTTGATGCAGCAAGGGATGGAATGTTGCAAAGACATAACTGTGGATTTAAAAAAATCTGAAAGGCTCTCTGTAGAGCCTAACACTGTAGAATCCTAGGCTGTAAGAGAAACTGTTTACTGCCTACTTCTCAATAACAAAATTCTGTAGCCTATTATTTCAAGAACTTATAAAACCATTACAACCAAATTGCATTTTCCCTTGACATATGCAAAATACTTTTTTATTACTAATCTTATTTTTGATTGACAAATCATAGTTGTATACATTCATGGGGTACAATGCAATGTTTTGATATATGTGTACAATGTGCAATGATTAAATCAAGATAATTAACATATCCATCACTTCACTTACCTTTTTTAGCGGTTACACAATTTGAAATTTAATCTAGTTATTTTAAAATATACGATACACTATTGTTAACTGTATGTCCTTTCAGAACCAATAAAAATCAAAACAAAATAATAAATAAATATTTTTGACTATATCTACTGTGCAATAGCTATCAAAACCTATTCGTCCTTGGAGTGGGTAAACCTTTTTGTAAAGAAAAAAATAATAAATAAATAAAACCAAAAACTTATTCCTCCTGTCTATCTAAACTTTTGTTTGCTCAACAGCTTCCCATTCCTTCCCTTCTCATCCCCCAAGCCTTGGGTATCCATCATTCTATTCTCTACTTCTATGAGTTCAACTGTTTAAAAATTGGAGATCGTGCAATATTTGTCTTTCTGTGCCTGGCTTACTTGACTGAGGCATTTCCTTATTTATTCATCCATTGATAGACACTTAGGTTAATTACATATCTTGGCTATTGTGAATAGTGCAGCAATGAACATGGGAGGGCAGATACCCCTTTGACATACTGATTTCAGTTCTTTTGGATATGTATTCAGAACTGGAATTATTGGATCATGTGGTGGTTCTATTTTTAATTTTTTGAAGAATCTTCATACTGTTTTCTATAATGGCTATAGTAATTTAAGTTCCCACAACAGTGTACAAAGATTCCCTTTTCTCTATGTCCTCTCCAGCACTTGTTATCTTTCATCTTTTTGATGAAAGTCATTCTAACATGTTGAGATGATCTCTCATTTTGTTTTTAATGTGTATTTCCCTAATGGTTAGTGACTGAGCATTTTTCCATGTGCCCATTGGCTATTTGTACATCTTCTGTTGAGATATGTCTGTTCAGGTCCTTTGCTGAACTCCTTTAATAGGGTTATTTGTTTTCTTGTTATTGAATTGTCTGAATTTATTGTATAGATTGGATATTAACCCCTTATAAGTTGTGTGGTTTGCAAATGTTTTCTTTTATTCTGTAAATTGTCTCTTCACTTGTTAATTGTTTCTTTTGCTATGCCGAATATTTTTGGTTAGATAGCATTCCATTCGTTTATTTTTGCTTTTGTTGTCTGCGCTATTATGGTCATAGCCAAAAAATCATTGCCCAGACGAATATTGTAGAACTTTCCACTGTTTTTTTTTTTTTTTTAATTCCCTAGCAGTTTTACAGGTTCAGGTCTTATATTTAAGTGTCTAATCCATTTTGAATTAATTTTTGTGTAAGGTGTGAGAAAAGAGTCCAATATCGTCCTTCTATATGTGAATATTCAGTTTTCCCAACACCTTTGAAGAGATTGTCCCTTTTCCCATTATGTGTTCTTGACACTCATGTCAAAAGTCTATTAACCATAAGTGCATGGGTTTATTTCTGGGTTTTCTATCCTATTCCATTGGCCAATGTGTCTGTTTTTATACCAGTACAATGCTGTGTTATTACAATCACATTTGTTTTTTGAGACAGGGTCTTACTCTGTTGCTCAGGCTATAGTACAATGGCATGATGATGGCTCACGGTAGCCTGTCTTCCAGGATCAAGCGATCTTCCTGTCTCAGCCTCCGGGGTACCTGGGACTACAAATATACACCACAATGTACACCACAATGCCCAGGTAATTTTTGATCCTCCCACCTCGGCCTCCCAAAATATTGGGATTACAAGCGTGAGCCACCATGTCCATCTGTAATCACTGGAAAATATATTTTGAAATCAGGGAGTGTGATGCCTCCAACTTTCCTCTTTTTGCTCAAAATTGTTTTCGCTCTTTGGGGTTTTTCATGGTTTCAGACAAATTTAAAAGATTTGACTTTTCTATTTCTGTGAAAAAATGCCATTGGAGTTTTGATAGGGATCTGTAGATCACTTTGGGTAGTGTGGACATTTTTCACAGCATTATTTTTTCCAGTCTATGAACATAAAATATCTTTCCATTTATTTGTTTTTTCTACCATTTCTTTCATCAGTGTTTTATAGTTTTCAGTATAAAGTCTTTTTGTCCTCACTTAAATTTATACCTAACTATTTAATCATTTTGTTGCTATTGTAAATGATATTATTTTATTATTTTTCTAATAATTTATTAGTATATAAAAACACTACTAATTTTTGTATGTTGATTTTGTGTCCTGCAAATTTACTAAAATTGTTTTTTCAGTTTTAAAAGTTTTTCATGAAGTCCTTTCGAAATTCTCTTTATATATGATCATGCAATCTGCATACCAGGGTGATTTAAATTTTTTCTTTTCATTTTGGATTAATTTTATATTTTTCTCCTGCCTAATGTCTTTGGCTAGAACTTCCAGTACTATGTAGAAAATAAGTGATGAGAGTAACCATCCTTGCCTTGCCTCTGATATTAGTGGAAAAGCTTTCAACTTTTTACCATTGAGAATAATGTGCTACAGGTTTGTCGCATATGCCCTTTATTGTGTTGAGGTACCTTCTGCTGTACTTAATCTTTTGAAAGTTTTTACTATGACAAAGTGTTGAATTTTTTCAAATGCTTTTTCTTCATCTATTGCAACGATGATATGGTTTTTATCCTTCATTCTGTTAATGTGGTATTTCTCATTTATTGATTTGCTTGTGTTGAATCATTCTTGCACCCCAGGGATAAATCCCACTTAATCATGGCAAATAATTCTTTTAATATGTTGTTGAATTTGGTTTTGCTAATATGCTTTTGAGGATTTTTGCATGTGTCCTCATCAGGGACATTGGCCTGCAATTCTTTTTGTCCTTGTCAGGCTTCGGAATCAGGATAATGCTGGCCTCAAAAAATGAGTTTGGAGATATTCTCTCCACTTTCTTTTTTTTGAAGTTTAAGAAGAATTGGCATTAATTTTGATGTAAATGTTTGGTAGAATTTAGCAGGGAAGCCGTCTGGTCCTGGACTTTTCTCTGACGGGAGACTTTTTATTACTGATGCAATCTGATTGCTCATTTAAAATTTTCTGTTTTTTCATGATTCAGTCTTGGCAAGTTGTATGTGTCTAGGAATTTAACTAATTCTATATTATCAATTTTTTTGACATAACTGTTCATCGTAGTTTGTTATGATCTTTTGTATTTCTGTGTTATTAGTTTTAATGTCTTCTTTTTATATTTCTGGTCTTCTTTGAGTTTTCCCATATTTTTCCTATCTAGTCTTGCTAAAAATTTGTTGATTTTGTTTATCGTTTTAAAAATCTAACCCTTTTGTTAATTTTCTCTATTTTTTCTTGTCTTTATTTTATTTATTTCTTTTCTAATCTTCATTATTCTTTTGCTTCTGCTAACTTTGAACTTAGTTTGTTCTTTTTTTTCTAGTTCCTTAAGGTGTAACACTAGATGGTTTATTTCAAATCTTGCTTCTTTTTAAATATAGATGTTTGTCACTATAAATTCATCTTTTAGGATTCATGTGCAATATTCTTATCCACTCGATTAGAAAGATAGTTTGACCAGCAAAAATAAAAGTGTATGTTTTTTTCTGCATATGTATTTTTCTATACTAATGAGATGAAAAATGTTGGTTAGAGCAATCATGGAAGATATACTGCTTCCTTTCAAATACTGATTTAATGGTTCTATGAGATATAGTAAAGACCCAATGTGGCAAAGCTGTAAACCAAGGCTTAGCAAACTAGGACTCATAGGCCAAATCCAGCTTATCACCTGTTTTTGTACATCCTATGAATAAATAATTTTTTTTGCATTTTTAAATGATTAGAAAAAATTAAAATGCTTCATGACATGTAGGATTATAGAAATTTTAAACTTCAGTGTTCCTAACCATCATTTTATTGGAACATGGCCATGGTCCTTCATTTACATATTGTCTATGGCTGCTGTTGTGCTATGATGGCAGAGCTGAGTAGTTGCCACAGAGACAGTGTGGCCCACAACCCTAAAATATTTACTATCTGGCCCAATCCCTCTTCTAGAGGACATGCTTCTAGTGCTTATTTTGTTGTCAACTTATTCTTGGAGGAATGCAAAATAAATCAATACCTTCATGCTACACTGACCTGTCTGTACTCAGACTCTTACATGGTCATATCACAAACTAACCTGATTCAATTCGAAAGTTTCTGATGTCTAGCTTGTGTCAGAAAAATAAACAACATTTAAGTATAATCTCTATTTTTTATTGTTTTGCATGTTTCAATAATTAAAGACATATGGAAAATGTTACTTTTAGACCTTGGCTACTCTGGGCACACTGCCTATGGGGCAATCCTGCTCCACAAGGAGCAGTGAAAAAAAAAAAAAAAGACCTACTAGATGTCACAAATACAATAGGAATGTATTAAACTAAATTATTATATCCAGTAACGTACTAATTATTCCTAGTTGTCAACCTGCTCTGCACCCATTAAAATAAAATTTGTATTGCTCCAGGAAAAAGATAAATAGGGATTAGAATTAGAAACTTAATATTTGGCTTTGTCTTTCAAAACAGTCTTCTAAGATCTAAGTCTCTATACTTAAGTCTGAAGTTTTTGGTTTTCAAAATTGAGGTTTTGCTGGAAAAAAAAAAGATTTACAAAATAATTTCAAATCTAAACCTTAACAAGGTAAAAACAAGGTGTCAAGCCTTACTTTTTGGTCTTTCTGCCTCTTTTGTTATAGGCTATTCCAAGGAGAAGTGTACAATATAACCACAGTTCTTAATAGAAGGGAAGAAGAACTAGAAAGCCTTTGTTTTTGCTGGATGGCAGAGCATAATATGAAGAGTAAGGCTGTAACCTATGGTTAGGTGGTAGATGTATTAAATATATGAGAAACAGAGACCAGAAATGTTCTCCCTCAATCCTCCAGCAAAGCTTGGAATGCCTGTGGTGTCATGGTACCATGTAAATATGACAAAACCCAGACATCCCAGCACATTCACACCTGTGAGCAGACAACTGATTGCCTAGTTCTAGAAACAATTTCTTCCCTCATATACAGCACCAACAAGAACCAATGGAAGTGCTATCACTGGCCAGATAAAACAAGCAGACCAAAACAATACCTCAAAGGCTCTGGAAATTAAACTGCCATTGGAATGACAATCTGCAAAGTAAGCCAAGATCTACATGCTAAACCTAAACAGAGTGAATTGGTGTTAAAATAAAAGATTTAAATAAGACTTAGATCTCCCTAACATAATAGACAAAATATCCAGGATAAGATTTAAAAATTACCCGTCATAACAAGAACCAAGAAAATATAAACTTGAATGAGAAAAGACAATCAACTGATATCAACACTGAGATGAATTCAATGTTGGAATTATCTGACAAGGATTTCAAAGCAGCCATGAAAAATATTTTCAACCGTCAACACATCAAACAACAGAGCCTCAACATATATAAAACAAAAAAAATGATATAACTGAAAGGAGAAAGAAAATACACAATTATAGTTGGAGATTTTAACATTTCCCTCTCAGCAGCTGATAGAACTACCAGACAGAAATTTAGCAAGGATATAGATGATATGAAATAAACAATGGGAACTAATTGACATATATTGAAAAAGTGAATACACTTTTTTTCCAAGTGCTCATGGAACATTTACCAAGATGGACAATATCCTGGGCTATAAAACAGACCTCAAGATGTTTAAATTATCCTTTTCTGTGTTCTCTGGACATAATGGAATCAAACTCACAATCAATAACAAAAAGACTATTGGAAAATTTCTAAATGTGTGGAAATTAAACAGCACACTTCTAAATAATGTAGATGTCAAATAAGTCGCAAAAGAAACAAAAATACATAAAATTGAATAAAAATGAAAACCCTATCAAATTTTACTGAGCACAACTAAAGTAATACTGAGGAATTTGTAGCACTAAATGCTTACATTATAAATAATTAAAAGTTCTGAAATAAAAACCATAAGTTTTGATCTCAAGAAAATAGAAAAAGAAGAGAAAAATAAACTGAAAGCAAAGAAAAGGAAGGAAATAATAAACATAAAAGCAGAAATCAAAGAAACTGAACTGAAGAGAAAGAGAGAATAAAACAAAAATCATTACCTTACTTCAAAGTATACTACAGGGCTACGGTAACTGAAACAGCATGGTACTAGTGTATAGTAAAAACAGACACTTAGACCAATGGAACATGTTACAGAATCCAGAAATAAAGCTCACACCTACAACCATCTAATCTCTGACAAAGCCAACAATAACAAGCAATGGAGAAAGGACTTCTTATTCAATAAATTCTGCTGGGATAATTGGCTAACCATATGCAGAAGATTGAAACTGAATCCCTAACTTTCACCATATACAAACATCAGCTCAAGATGGATTAAAGATTTAAATGTAAAACCTAAAACTATAAACACCCTGGAACAAAACCTAGTAAATACCATTCTGGACATTGATCCTGGGAGAGACTTAATGACAAGGACTCCAAAAGCAATGGCAATAAAACCAAAAACTGACAAGTGAAACCTAATTAAAGAACTTCCATACAGCAAAAGAAACTCAGCAGAGTAAACAGACCACCTATAAAATGAGAGAAAATACTCAGCATAGTATGCATCCAACAAAGGTATAATAACAAGAAACTATAAGGTACTTCAACAAATTTACGAGAGAAAAATGAACAACACCATTGAAAAGTGGTCAGAGGTCATGAACAAACACTTTTCAAAAGAAGACATACATGCGGCCAACCAGCATATTAAAAAAAGGCTGAATATCACTGATCATTAGAGAAATGCAAATCAAAACCACAATGTAATATAACCTCACACCAGTCAGAATGGCTATTACTAAAAAATCAAAAATTAACAGATGCTGGCAAGTTTGCAGAGAAAAGGGAATGCTTGTACACTGCTGGTGGAAATGTAAATTAGTTCAGCCACTGTGGAAAGCAGTCTGGAGATTCTCAAAGCACTTAAAATAGAACTACCATTCGACCCAGCAATCCCATTACTGGGTTTATACCTGAAGGAATATAAATTGTTCTCCCATAAAGGCACATGCATGTTTATGTTCATCGCAGTACTATTCACAATATCAAAGGCATGGAATCAACATAGATGCCCATGAATGGTGGACTGGATGAAGAAAATGTACATATGCACTGTAGAATACCATGCAGTCATAAAAAGAATGAAATCATGTCCTTTGCAGCAACATGGATGGAGCTGGAGGTCATTATCCTAAGTGAAGAAACGCAGGAACAGAAAACCAAATACTTCATATTCTCACTTAGAAGTGGGAGCTAAAGATTGAGTACACATAGACACAAAGAAAAGAACAGTAGACTTTGGGTCCTAATTAAGGTTATACGGTGAGAGGAAGGTCAGGATTGAAAAGCTACCTATCAGGTATTATAACGATTACCCGAGTGACAAAATTGTCTGTACATCAAATGCCCTTAAAATGCAAATTACCCATATAATGAATCTGCCCATGGACCCCTTGAACCTACAATTAACAGTTGGAAAGAAAAAATAAAGGCTGAATCTTCAAAAAAAAATCAATAAAATTGCTAAACATATAGCAAGATTGATTATAAATAAAACAGAAGACACAAATCACCAATGAGAGGAATTGAATAAGAATGTCGTTACAGATCCTGAAGCCTTTAAAAAGATAATAGGCTGGGTGCAGTGGCTCATGCCTGTAATCCCAGCACTTTGGGAGGCTGAGGTGGGTGGATCACGAGGTCAGGAGTTCAAGACCAGCCTGGCCAACATGGTGAAACCCCATCACTACTAAAAATACAAAAAATAGCTGGGCATAGTGGCGAGCGCCTGTAATCACAGCTACTCAGGAGGCTGAGGCAGGAGAATCGTTTGAACCTGGGAGGCGGATGTTGCAGTGAGCTGAGATCACACCATTGCACTCCAACCTGGGCTGCAAGGCAAGACTCCATCTCAAAAAAAAAAAAAAAAAAAAAAAAAAAGCAAAAAAAAAAAAGTGTAATATAAAAAACTTTATACTCATAAATTTTCAATTTAGAAGAAATGATTAGATTCCTTGGAAACTCAACCAAGATAAAATAGACTATCTGAATAGTTCCATCATTATCAAATAAATTGAATTCATAATTGAAAATCCCCCCCAAAAGAAATCTTCAGGCCAGAATATTTCACTGGAGAATTCTGCCAAACATTTTTTAAGATGAATAATTTACACAATGTTTTCCAGAGAGTGTAAGAGGAGGAAACACTTCTCAACTCTGAATGAGGCTGGTTTTAGCCTGATACCAAAATAAGACAAATAGAGTGCCAAAAAACAGACAACAAAAGGCCTCCGAACCCAAAAACTACAGACCAATAACTTCCATGAACTTAGATGCAAAAATCCTCAATGAAACATTAACAAACTGAATCAAATAGCATATAAAATTATTATAATATATAAAAATTGTACATCATGGCTGAGTGTTGTAGATATGGAAAGCTGGTTCCACATTTGAAAGTCAATATATCCTCCCATATAAATAAGTCAAAGAGGAAAAAATAATACAATCAAATTAATTGCTGTAGAAAATGCATTTGACAAAAATCCAATACTCATTCATGGCAAAAATATCCAGCCAGTTGAAAAAGAGGCAAATTACCTCCACAAAAACAAAAGCAAGCCAAAATTAACATTATACTTAATAGTAAAAGACTAAATGACTCTTATAATATAAAAACAAGGCACAGATATCTACAACCACCTTTCTAATATTACCGGAATTTCTAGTCATTGCAGTAAGGCTAAATAAATAAATAAATAAAATACACACAAGTTGGAAAAGAAGAAAGTAAAGGATTTCTATTTGTTTATGACATTATTGTCTATGTGGAAAATGCCAAGGAGCCTACAAAAAACTCTTCTAATTAATAAATGAACTCAATAGAGTCACAAAGTACAAGATTAATACCAAAAATATTAAACATATTCCTGTACATTAACAATGAACAAGTAGAAACCAATATTTAAGACATAATGTCATTTACAATTGCTCTTAGGAAAATTAAATACTTAGGTATACACTTAACAAAACAAATATAGGGTCTGTTTTCTGAAAATTACAAAATGCTCATAAAATAAATGTTTATGGGTTGGACCGCTCATCACAGTAAAGATGCCAATTCTTACCAAATTAGCCTATAGGTTTAATGCAATTTCTATCAAAATTCTAGCAAGTTTTTTTTCACAGACATAAAAAAGATTATTCTACAGTGCATATGGGAAGGCACAGGACTTAAAATTGTTACAACAATATTGGCAAGGAAGAATAAGGCAGGAGCAATCACTCCACTGATTTTAAGGCTTTGTATATAGCTGCAGCAATCAAAACAATATAGTATTGTCAGAAGGATGTGCAAATAGATCAATGGAACAGAATATAGTACCTAGAAATAGACCACAGCATAATGTTTGATATTTAAAAAAAAACAACTTTATTTTTTAGAGCAGTTTTAAGCTCAGAGCACAATTGAGTGGAAGACATAGAGATTTTTTATATATCTCCTACTCCCACACAGGCATAGCCTTTCTATTATCAACATTCTCTACCAGTTATCACCCAACTTCATTGTTTACATTAGAATTCACTCTTGATATTGAATATTCTGCAGATTTGGATTTGTGTGTGTGGGTGTGTGTGATGACATATACACCACTATAGTATCATACAGAGTATATTCACTGCCATAGAAATCTCCTGAGTTCTGACTATTCATCTCTTCCTCTTTCCCAGTCCCTGGAAACAACTGATCTTTTTATTGTCTCCATAGTTCTTCCTTTTTCAGAATGTCATCTAGTTTGGAATCACAGTATGTAGCCTTTTCAGATTGGCTTCTTTCACTTTGCAATATGCATTTAACTTTTCTTTCATTTTTTTTCATGGCTTGATAGCTGATATTTTAAGCGCTGAATAATATTGCATTGTCTAGATATGTACCACAATTTATTTATCCATTCACCGAGGGAAGGACATCTTGGATGTTTTCAAGTTTTGGCAATTATGAAGTAAACTGCTATAAACATCATGTACAGGTTTTTGTGTAGAGATATTTTTAACTCCTTAACTCCTATTTGTAAATACCAAGGGTCACAATTGCTGGATTGCATGGTAAGAGTATGTTTAGGTTTGTAATAAATGGCCGAAGTCTTCCAAAGTAGCTGTATAATTTTGCATTCCCACCAGCAATGAATGGAAGTTCCTGTGGCTCCACAACTTCATCAGCATTTGGTGTTTTCAGTGTTTTGACTTTTATCATTCTAATAGGTATGGAGTGCTATTTCATTGTTTTAATTTGCATTTCCCTGATGACAAATTATATGGAACATTTTTTTTCATGTGCTTATTTGTCATTTGTATATCTTGGTTAAGTGTCTCTTAAGGTCTTTGGCCCATTTTAAAACAGGTTGTTTATTTTCTTATTTTTGAGTTTTAAGAGTTCTTTTTGTATATTAGAAAACAGTCCTCTACCAGATACATATTTTGCAAGTATTTTCTCCAAGTCTGTGGCATATATTTCTTTCTCTTGACAGTGTCTCTCATAGACCAGAAATTATTTTTTTCTGAGTTGGAGTTTTGCTCTTGTTACCCAGGCTGGAGTGCAATGGCATGATCGCAGCTCACTGCAACCTCTGCCTCCCGGGTTCAAGAGATTGTCCTGACTTAGCCTCCTGAGTAGCTGGGATTATCGACTAATTTTGTATTTTTAGTAGAGATAGGGTTTCTGCATGTTGGTTAGACTGGTCTCAAACTCCCGACCTCAGGTGATCCGCCTGCATTCGGCCTCCCAAAATGCTGGGATTAGAGGCATGAGCCACCACATCCGGGTTAGACCAGAAATTTTTAATTTTAATGAAGTCTGCTTTTCAATTCTTTCTTTCATAGATTGTGCCTTTGGTGTTGGAAAATGCCAATGCCAAATTCATAGTCATCTAGATTCTCTCCTCCATTATCTTCTAGGACATTTGTAGTTTTGCTTTGTACCTGTAGGTCTGTGATACATTTTGAGTTTATTTTTGTGAAGCATGTAAGATCTGTGTCTAGATCTATTTTCTTTGCATGTGAATGTCCAGTTTTTCCAGCACCATTTGCTGGAAAGATTGCCTTTTCACCATTATATTGCCTTTGCTACTTTGGCAAACATCAGTTGACTCTAACCAATTTTTGGTAACGAGGCAAAAGCAAGTACAAGGAAGATGCACTTAATTATGGCAAATGTCCCAGAGCAACTGGGCAACCAAAAGCCAAAAAACTTAAACCTCATAATCCTCATAAAAACCCAAAATGAAGTATAGACAAATTTAAGATGTAAAACACAAAAATTTAGAAATGAAATAGGAGGAAATTTGGGAGATCTATGGCTAGGTTCTTAGACATAACACTATAACCATGATCCATGAAAAAGAAATTAATAAATTGGACCTATGCAAATTTTTAAAACTTTCCTATGTGGAAGTTCTTGTGGAGAGAATGAATGACAAGCTAGAAAGTGAGAAAACCACATCTGATAAAGGGCTAGTATCTAGAACATAAAAAACTATTTGAGCTCAACCATAAAGGAACAAATAATCCAGTTATCAAATGAGCAAAAAACACGAACAGATACTTTACCCAAAGACACACATATAGAAAATAAACACATGAAAAGATGTTCAACATTAGGCAAATAGAAATTAAAACCAATATCAGCTATCTCTATACAGCAATTAAAATACCCCAAATATAAAATAATTACAATTCCCCAAATTGGTGATGATACAGTGAAATGGAGTCACTCTTAGATTTCTGGTAGGAGTATAATATAGTAGAGCCACTTTCAAAACCACTTTGGCCATTTTTTAAAAAAACTAAACATCAAGTACTAAAAGACCCACAATTGTACTCCTTGGCATTTACTCGGAGAAATGAAAACTTATGTTTACACAAAAACCTTATATTTTTACATATGTTGATAGCAGCATTATTTGTAGTAGTAAAAAACTGCAGTCAACTCAGCTGTCATTCAGTAGATCAATGTTTAAACAAAAGATGGTGCACGCATACAATGGAATATTACTCAGCAATAAAAAGGAATGAACTATTGATACATGCAAAAATTTCAACAAATCTACAGGGAATAAAACTGGATTAAAAAACTCTCAAATCCCCAAATGGTATGTTACATGGTTTATGACATCATTTTTATAAGATTTATGAAATAACAAAGTTTTAGAAACTGAAAGTAGATTAGTGGTTGTCCAGTGTTAGGGACAGGGAGATGGGGAAGGCAGGGAAGTGGATATTTTTGGACCATATCCACCATAGTAGGGATAGCCATATATATTCATATCCCCACCAGGGATGTGGATACTCGGACCACACAAAGGATCCTTGGGATTTTGGAGCTATTCAGTATCTTGACTGTGGTGTATAATGAACTTATACAAAATTTTTTTAGAACTAAATACACACACATGAGTATAAGTAAAACTGGACAAATCTGGATAAGATTGCTGGTTTGTGTCCATAAGGATATTTGGTTGTGATGTTATACAGTAGTTTTGCAAAATGGTATAACTATGGGAAATTGAATAATGTAAAATGATCTTTAAGAATTATTTTCTAATTGTATGTGAATCTTCAGTTATTTCTGTACAATTTCAAATAAACGTAGTATGAAAGATTAACAATGATTGCTAATAAACTGTTGCCACAAATAAGAAAAAAGAAGCCTGCAGGATGTAGGAACCTCTGAAGGCTGTAGACTTTGGCATCAGCAGTCAGTATGGGCACAATAATCAAAGTCTATGAAGGATCGGACTCTGCCTCAGCAGATGCCAGTGCAGAAGGGTGAGCAGCTCAGATCAAGCAGGAAGAGACACCTCAATGAGACCAGGAAGAACTAATGTATACTCCTTCCCTGGAACTTGCGCAAAGCCTCTCTCCCTACCCTTTCTTGAACTTCAATCATTGCCAGAACCAAGGGACAGACTAGAGGGAAAGTGAGGGAAACTCTGAAAGACTATTTTCCAGGAAGTAACTAAACATTAACATGGACACTGTCTGAAATAATGCTACCTGAATATGGTTAAACATAACTGGGTTGGACTAGATAGACAGGAGTAAAATAGTCTAAGTCAATCAGTTTATGTGAATAAGGAGCTTGAGAGAAAACTTGAGTGCAATTTTTTTAAAGTAATGTTAATTTTTTTTGCATATGTGACTCATAGTTTACAAATTTAAATCTTACTGAAATAATTGCATTATATACTCAGTGTATTTGAATATGGAGCTACAGGAGTGATGCGAAACCTGGAAAGTCTTAATAGGTCAGTCTCTGCTCAGCATCTACTTCAGAGCATCCTTGGAAATCGACTCCATCCTTTGGAGAGACCAAGTCCTTGAAGATAAGGAGACAAATGGTTGATGCCCAGAAATTTCCTGCCTGCAAATTCCTGAAGCTCAGTTGAGGACAATGCAAATCCTTCCTCATAAATTAGAATGACAATCTGTATTCCAAATAACCTGTGTAGAACTACCCAGTAGCAGAGCTGTGGCTGGATGAGCAAAGTAGAATTTTGAGCTGCCTTGAGATATGTAACCTAAATACAAAGAGCATTTTCTGGATTGTATAACAAAATTTTCTACTGAGATTTCTTCCTCACTGTCTCAAGGGATCCAGAATCCTTTATCAGCTCCTGCTAAATAATGTAATACGAGCTTTACTCCTTTATAATATTTTAATCATCAACTTGAATTTTTAGCTATTAGAAAAAGTGTCTAGTCCAGTTGTTCCTAATTGTTCCCCGTTTTGTTATTTTCCCCTCTGACCTCATATAATAAGCTGTCTATTTCCCTATGTATAATTTTTAAAGCCACACATAACTAAGTATGCAACAAAGTGTCAAGTAGCAATTGTTCAATTTCCATTAGGCTTTCAAAAATTGCTGGGCCTGGTTTTTAAAGCTTTCTTACCACAGTTTTTAGATTCCTTGCATCCTAGAAATCAAGTACTGAAACCACTGTCACACTGGATGATTTTTTTTAAACAATTCCTGAGTCATCTCTTTAGCATGATTAGAATAACATGAGAGCCATTTGCTAAAGTTGTAAGATTTTTAAATAGAAGACACGCTTTATGAGCAGCTATTCACTTATGCATGACTTGAGCTTCTCGGGAAGTTTTCCTCCTAGTTATCCTTGAAAGTATCATAATATTTTTATTTTATTTTGTTTTAGTATATTGTCATTTATGAAGCAATATTACATAGGTCATATATGAAGTAATACATATATAATATTGTTATATATGATGTAATAGTATATATGTTATATATGAAGTAATACATGCTTGATGTGAACAGTATCTGAAAAGTTCCAAAGCCAAGATTATATATTCACAGCAAAGAATCTCAGTTGTTAGAACAATGTACCTAGTGTGTTAGGCCTGCTTTATCTCAGAAAGAGTTAGTAGATTTGAGTCCAGACACTATCTATGTTTCTCATAGTTAATTTAATACTGGTTGCCTGTTAGAGTGATAAAAATTCAATGGAATCATGAAAAAGAATAAAATATTCATTATTTTTAGTGAGAGGGGATGTTCTTGATCTTCTTTTCTTGCCGTAGCCTCTCTTAGTATCTTCCAAAAATGTTCATCATTTTACAGAAAAGTGTTCTTACTGCCAAATGTTTCCAATGGAAAAACAATCATCTGCATTCAAATTATTTTGTACTAAGATACTTTAATAAATTGCTCTATTAAGCAATCATCACTAATTGAGTTAGTGTAGTATTTTGAGGGAAAGAATAAAATGAGAAATGTAAATAAATGCAGATAATTGAAAATGGGCTGGAGTTCCAGAGAATTTCCTCTGTATTGAATACATTCTGAAACCCATTCTTATAAAATTCAAGTGAACTGCAGAACAAAAGATGAGATGATTAAAGGAGCATTGTGATAGATTAGTGAGTCAATGAATGGCTATAAGTAGTGGGAACTGGGAAATCTCTCCTCTGAAGCAGAAAAATTGTAAGGAGAATATGGATCGAAGAAGAGAAAATAAAGCGGAGTCAAAAAGAAAAGAGAAATTAAGAGAACAGAATGGAGGAATTAAAAAAGAAAGTATAACAAATGTAAAATATTTCCCTTGACAATGCTGTATCTAAAATGAATAAGCTATTAATACTTGATTTCATAAATATAGATGAAAAGTAAAACATCGGGTAAATTGTCAGCAAGTATTAAGATATTTGCATGTAGTTTAAACATCTGTATCATTTAATTTTTCACTTTGGCAGCATAGATATTGGTGTATTCTTCCCTATTTTCCTCATCTGTCTTCATTTAGGTTGGAAATGGATATTCTAAATAATGAATATCCCATAGCACTTATCTGTAACCTAACTAGATTTCATCAGTAACTTTTACAGTTCTCTTGAGATAATGCCATGCTTTCTGATGCTATATTAAAAGTACTTTTTATATTTGTTAGTTGCAACTGGATGATGTTGTTTTCTAAAAAGGAAAATGGATTTGCTATTCATCATAACTGCTGTCTTTTACTGAAAATAAAAAGAAAATATTTTTAGTTGCTGATGAGTGTGTTTGAACTATTGTATTGAGACAACTCACTTAAAGATTTAAATCTCAAATTTACTAGATAAGACACACTAACAAACAAAAGGGTCTCCCTCTCATCAACAAGAGGAGTAAACCTTTCACTCTTTTCTCCTCTGACCCTGGGTATTTTAGTCCAGGTGATTTTTATATATTACTCACGAACCTGATACAACCATGTTTCTAGGTAATTGAACTTTTACCATGCGGTTTAATTTATTGTTGAATTTAAACTCAACAGTTGCTATGCTTTGTAGCAGAATCTATGGTGGGATACCGCAGCTCATAATACCATTGATTAATTTCCAAGTACCTTTCAGATTTCATTGCACAGTGTCCTGCTTTCACTATCTAATAAAATATTCTGCTCTTATATAATTGTTTTAACTTTAATGCTTATTTTGGTATTTCTCCTTTTCTTCTCTCATTTATTTTCATTTCTTAGTTTTCTTTTATAAGCCTCTGAGCTATTTTTAAGTCATCATAGACATTATGGGGTACCTCTTTTAAAATGACATGGATTTATGATTTTTTGGACTTACGGTTGTTATCCCTATTCCATAAAATTTTGTTTTATTCTCAAAGTTAGCACCTTATATTTTAAAAATAAATTATATAATTATATTTCATGTTGAATTCTGGCATATATATATACTTGTCTTCTTACTTTCCTTTGTGGATAATTTGTTGTTGGCATATAGAAAGACAACTGATTTTTTATGACAATTTCATATATGTATATGTGTGTGTGTGTGTACACATATATATATGTATATATATATATGCTTTGGCTATTTCCTTTATTCTTTTAAAAATTATTATTATAAGAACTCTTAAGATGAGATATTTCCCTATTCAGTGTTTATGTGTTCAATACAGTATTATTAACTGCAGGCACAATGTTGTAAAACAGACCTCTGGAACATAATCATTTTGCATAGCTGAAACTTTGTACCTCTTGAATATCAATGACCCATCCCCCTCCCTCTAGTCCCTGGCATCCACTGTTCTACCCTCTGCTTACATGTATTTGACTATTTTATATCCTTCATCTAAGTGGCATCATGAAGTATTTGTCCTTTTCTTTTAACATAGTGTTCTCAAGGTTCATCCATGTTGTCACAAATGACAGAATTTCCTTTTTTAAAAGACTGAATAATATTTCATTGTTTCTATATACAATATTTTCTTTAACCATCTGTCTATAAATGGACACTTAGATTGTTTCCACAGGTTGGCTACCATGAATAATGTTACAATGGACATAGCAGTGTAAATATTTCTTTGAGATCTACATTTCAATTCTTTTTTGTTTGTTTGTTTCTCTTTTTTTTAAATTTTATTATTATTATACTTTAAGTTTTAGGGTACATGTGCACAATGTGCAGGTTTGTTACATATGTATCGATGTGCCATGTTGGTATGCTGCACCCATTAACTCGTCATTCAGCATTAGGTATATCTCCTAATGCTATCCCTCCCCCCTCCCCCCACCCCTCAACAGTCCCCAGAGTGTGATGTTCCCCTTCCTGTGTCCATGTGTTCTCATTGTTCAATTCCCACCTATAAGTGAGAACGTGCGAAATGGGAGAAGATTTTCGCAACCTACTCATCTGACAAAGGGCTAATATCCAAAATCTACAATGAACTCAAACAAATTTACAAGAAAAAAACAAACAACCCCATCAAAAAGTGGGCGAAGCATATGAACAGACACTTCTCAAAAGAAGACATTTATGCAGCCAAAAAACACATGAAAAAATGCTCATCATCACTGGCCATCAGAGAAATGCAAATCAAAACCACAATGAGATACCATCTCACACCAGTTAGAATGGTGATCATTAAAAAGTCAGGATACATTTCAATTCTTTTGGATAAATGCTCAGAGGTAGGATTGCTGGATCATAAGGTCTATTCAAGTCTTTAAGCAATTTTTAATCAGGTTGTTTTTTCTTTGCTATTGAATTGAAGAAGTTCTTTATATATTTTGGATATTAACATTTCATCAGATATGCCATTTGCAAATATTTTCTCCCATTCAGTAAGTTGCCTTTTCGCTCTGTTAATTGTTTCCTTTGTTATGCAGAAGATTTTTAGTTTAATGTGTTCTTGCTTGTCTATTATTGCTTGTTTCCTATGCTTTTGGTGTCATATGCAAAAAATCACTGCCAAGACCAATGTTGTAAAGCTTTTTCCTAATATTTTCTTTGAGGAGTTTTACTGTTTCAAGTATTTATGTTTAAGTCTCCAATCAATTTGAAGTTTATTTTTGTGTATGATGTAAGGTAAGAGTCCAATTTCATTATTTTGCATGTTGGATATACATTTTTTCCAAAACAATTTGTTGAAGAGACTATCCTCTTCCCATTGTGCATTCGAAGCAAATTTGTAGAAGTTCAGTTAATTGTATATGCATGGGTTTATTTTGCAGCTCTCTGTTCTGTTCCATAGGCTTATATGTCTGTCATTGTGCCAGTAACACACTGTTTTAATTACTGTGGCTTTACTTATACTTTGTATTTATTTATATTTATCTTTATTTATATCTTGAGATCTGGAAGTATGATGTCTCCAGCTGTATGGTTCTTAAGATTGTTTTGGCTATTTGTGGTTCTTTGTGGTTCCACATGAATTTTAGAATTTTTTTTTTTATATTTTTGGAAAAAAATACTATCAGAATTTTGATAAGAATTGCATTGAATGTATAAATTCCTTTGAATGTCATGGATATTTTAATGATATTGAGTCTTCTAATCCATGGACACAGAATGTCTTTCCAGTTCTTTGTGCCTTCTTTAATTTCATTCATCAATGTTCGATAGTCTTTAATATATAAGTATTTTATTACCTCTTTGGTAAGTTTATGCCTGAATATTCTTTTCTTTTCTCTTCAAAACAAAACAAAACAAAACAAAAACAAAAACAAAAACAAAAAACAGCAGGATACATGTGAAAACGTGCATGTTTCTTACATAGGTATACTGTGTGCCATGGTGGTTTGCTGCATCTGTTGACCCATTCTCTAAGTTCCTCCACTCACCCCCCAACCTCACAACAGGCCCTGGTGTGTGTTGTTCCCCTCTCTGTGTTCATGTGTTCTCAATGTTCAACTCTCATTTATGAGTGAGAACATCCGGTGTTTGGTTTTCTGTTCCTGTGTTAGTTTGCTTAGGATGATGGCTTCCAGCTTCATCCATGTCACTGCAAAGGACGTGATCTCAATCCTTTTTATGGCTGCAGGGTATTCCATGGTATATATGTACCACATTTTATTTATCCAGTCTATCATTGATGGGCATTTGGGTTGGTTCCATGTCTTTGTTATTGTAAATAGTGCTGCAATAAACATATGTGTGCATGTGTCTTTATAGTAGAATAATTTATATTCCTTTGGCATATACCCAGTAATAGGATTGCTGGGTCAAATGGCATTTCTGGTTCTAGATCCTTGAGGGATCACCATACTGTCTTCCACAATGATTGAACTAATTTACATTCTAACCAACATTGTAAAGGCATTCCTATTTCTTCACAGTCTTGCCAGCATCTATTATTTCATGACTTTTTAATAATAACTATTCAGACTGGCATGAAATGGTATCTCATTGTGGTTTTGTTTTGCATTTCTTTGATCATCAGTGATGTTGAGCTATTTTTCATGCGTTTGCTGGTTGTATAAATGTCTTTTTTTTTTAAGAATTGTCTTTCATATCCTTTGCCCACTTTTTGATGGCGTTGTTTTTTTCTTGTAAATATATTTAAGTTCCTTGTAAATTCTGGATATTAGATGTTTGTCAGACAGATAGGTTGCAAAAATTTTCTCCCATTCTGTAGGTTGCCTGTTCACTCTGATGATAGTTTCTTTTGCTGTGCAGAAGCTCTTTAGTTTAATTAGATCTCATTTGTCAGTTTTGGCTTTTGTTGCAATTGCTTTTTGTATTTTAGTCATAAAGTCTTTGCCCATGCCTATGTCCTGAATGGTATTGCCTAGTTTTCTTCTAGGATTTTTATGGTTTTGGGTTTTACAGTTAAGTCTTTAATACATCTTGAGTTAATTTTTGTATACGGTGTAAGGAAGGGATCCAGTTTCAGTTTTCTGCATATGGCTAGCCAGTTTTCCCAGCACCATTTGCTGAATAGGAGATCATTTCCCCATTGCTTGTTTTTGTCAGCTTTGTCAAAGATCAGATGGTCGTAGATGTGTGGTGTTATTTCTGAGGTCTCTGTTCTGCTCCATTGGTCTATATGTCTGTTTTGGTACCAGTGCCATGCTGTTTTGGTTATTGTAGCCTTCTGGTATAGTTTGAAGTCAGGTAGGGTGATGCCTACGGCTTTGTTCTTTTCGCTTAGGATTGTCTTGACTATACAGGGTCTTTTTTGATTCCGTACGAAATTTAAAATGTTTTTTTCTAATCCTGTGAAGGATGTCAATGGCAGTTTTGTGGGAATAGCATTGAATGTATAAATTACTATGGGCAGTATGGCCATTTTCATGACATTTGTTCTTCCTATCCACAAAGATGGAATGTTTTCCCATTTGTTTGTGTCCTCTCTAATTTCCTTGAGTGGTGGTATAGTTCCCCTTGAAGAGGTCCCTCACATTCCTTGTTAGCTGTATTCCCAGGTATTTTATTCCCTCGGTAGCCATTGTGAATGGGAGTTCATTCATGGTGTGGCTCTCTGCTTGCCTATTGTTGGTGTAAAGAAATGCTTGTGATTTTTGCACATTGATTTTGTATTCTGAGACTTTGTTGAAGTTGCTTATCAGTTCAAGAAGTTTTGGGGCTGAGATGATGGGGTTTTCTAAATATATAATCTGCAAACAGAGACAACCTGACTCCCTCTGTTTCTATTTGAATACCCTTTATTTCTTTCTCTTGTCTGATTACCTTGGCCAGAACTTCCAGTCCTATGTTGAATAGGAGTAGTGAGAGAGGGCATCCTTGTCTCATGCCAGTTTTCAAAGGGAATGCTTCCAGCTTCTGCCCATTCAATATGATATTTGCTATGGGTTTGTCATAAACAGCTTTTATTATTTTGAGATATGTTCCATCAATACCTAGTTTATTGAGAGTTTTTAACATGAAGGGATGTTGAATTTTATCAAAGGCCTTTTCTGCATCTACTGAGATAATCCTGTGGTTTTTGTCTTTGGTTCTGTTTATGTGATGGATTACATTTATTGATTTGCGTATGTTGAACCAGCCTCACATCCTAGGGATAAAGCCGAGTTGATTGTGGTGGATAAGCTTTTTGATATGCTGCTGGATTCGGTTTGCCAGTAGTTTATTGAGGATTTTCACATCGATGTTCATCAGGGATATTGGCTTGAGAAGCACTAAACGTGGACAGGTAAAACCAGTAACAGCCATTGCAAAAACACACGAATATTTAAAGATCAATGACAATGAAGAAACCACATCAGCTAGTATGCAAAATAACCAAACAGCATTATGATGACAGGATTAAATTTCAACATAACAATACTCACCTTAAATGTAAATAAGCTAAATGCCCCAATTAAAAGACAAAGATGGGCAAATTTGATAAGGACTCAAGACCCATCAGTGTGCTGTATTCAGGAGACCCATCTTACGTGCAAAGACACACACAGGCTCAACATGAAGGGATGGGGGAAAATATACCAAGCACCTGGAAAGCAAAAAACAGTAGGTGTTGCAATCCTCATCTCTGACAAAACAGACTTTAAACCAACAAAGATCAAAAAAGACAAAGAAAGGTATTACATAATGGTAAAGGGAACAATTCAACAAGAAGAGCTAACTGCTGTAAGTGTATATGCACCCAACACAGGAGCACCCAGATTCATAAAACAAGTTCTTAAGACCCACAAAGAGATTTAGATTCTCACACAATGATAGTGGGAGACTTTAACACTCCACTGTCAGTATTGGACGGATCGATGAGACTGAAAATTAACAAGGATATTCAGGACTTGAACTCAGCTCTGGATCAAGTGGTCCTCGTAAATGTCTACAGAACTCTCTTCCCCAAATCAAGAGAATATACATTTTTCTCAGTGCCATATGGCACTTATTCTAAAACTGAACACATAATTGGAAGTAAAACACTCCTTAGCAAATGCAAAAGAACTGAAATCATAACAAACAGTTTCACAGACCACAATGCAATCAAATCAGAACTCAGGATTAAGAAACTCACTCAAAATCACACAATTACATGGAAATTGAACAGCCTGCTCCTGAATGACTCCCGGATAAATAATGAAATTAAGGCAAAAATCAAGAAGTTCTTTGAAACCAATGAGAACAAAGAGAAAACGTATCAGAATCCCTGGGACACAGCTAAAGCAGTGTTAAGAGGGAAATTTAAAGCACTAAATGCCCACATTAGAAAGCTAGAAAGATCTCAAATCAACACCCTAAAATCACAATTAAAAAAGCTAGAGAGGCAAGAGCAAGCTAATCCAAAAGCTAGCAGAAGACAAGAAATAACTAAGATCAGAGCAGAATTGAAAGAGATAGAGACATGAAAAACCCTCCAAAAAATCAACAAACCCAGGAGATGATTTTTTTGAAAAAAATAAATCAATAGATAGACCACTAGATAGACCAATAAGGAAGAAGAGAGAGAAGACTCTCTCAATAAAAAATGATAAAGGGGATATCACCACTGACCCCACAGAAATACAAACTACAATCATAGAATACTATAAACACTCTGCAAATAAACTAGAAAATCTAGAAGAAATGGATAAGCTTCTGGATGCATACACCATACCAATACTAAAGTAGGAAGAAGTTGAATCCCTGAATAGCCCAATAACAAGTTCTGGAATTGAGGCAGGAATTAATAGCCTACCAGCCAAAAAAAGCCCAGGACCAGAAGGATTCACAGCTGAATTCTACCAGAAATACAAAGATGAGCTGGTACCATTCCCTCTGAGATGATTCCAAAAGGAGGGACTCCTCCCTAACTCATTTTATGAAGTCATCATCATCCTGATACCAAAACTGGGAGGAGATGCAACAAGAAAAGAAAACTTCAGGCCAATATTCTAAGTATTCTTTGTGATATTATTGTAAATGGGATTGCTTTCTTATTTTCGTTTGTGTATAATTTGCTATTGGCGTATAGAAAGACAACTGATTTTTTATGTTAATTTCATACCTTGCAATTTCACTGAATTCATTTTTTATTTCTGACAGATTTTATTTGATCCTTAGGGCGTTTACTAATAAGATCATATCACCTACAAGCCGGGATTGTTGTACTTTTTCCTTTCAAATTTCAAAGCTTTTTGTTTATTTTTTTCTTGCCTAATTGCTGTGATTAGAAGTTTCAGTACTATCCTGAATACAAGTGGTGAGAGTGGTCATCCTTTTTTTTTCCTACTTTTTTCAACTTTTTATCACTGAGTATGCTGTTAACTGTGGCCTTTTCATAGATGGCCTTAATTTCATTAACATAATTTTGTTCTATTCCTAGTTTATTGAGAGGTTTTGCTGTGAAAAATTATTGGATTTTTTTTCAAATGCTTTCTTTTTGCACCCATTAAGATGATAATGTTGTTTTTATCCTTCATTATGTTAATGCACTATATCACATTTATTAATTTTCATTTTTTGAATCCTTCTTGTATCCCAAGAATGAATTCCACTGACTCACAGTGTATGATCCTTTTACTATGAAGTTGATTCTGTTTGCTAGTATTTTGTTGAGGTTTTTTCCATTTATGTACATTAGAAATATTGGTCTGTAGTTCCCTTTCCTTGTAGCATCTTTGTCTATCTTTGGTATCAGGATAATGCTGGCCAAATAAAATCTATTTATAATGTTCTTCCCTCTTCAATTTTTTTTTGGAAGAAATTGAGAAGGGTTGGCATTAATTCTTCTTTAATATTTAAATATTTGTTAGAATTCTTCAGTGAAACTATCCAGTCTTGTTTTTTTTTTTTTCGCTGTTGAGAAGTTTTTCATTACTGATTCAATCTCCATATATATTGCTATTATGTCCTAATTTTCTATTTCTTTAGATTTCAGACTTGATTAGTTGTATGTTTCCAGAAATGTATTCTTTTCTTCTATTTTTTGGAATATAATTGTTTCTAGTAGTCTCTCATGATCCTTTCTATTTATGTGTCATTAGTTTTAAAGTCACTTTCATTTTTTATTTATATGAATGTTTTTTTGTTTCTGTTTACCTAATAATTTGTCAATTTTGCTTATCTTTACAAATAATCAACTCTGCTTCATCATATATGTCTGTTTTTCTGTTTTCTATGTATTTCTCCTCTGATAATTGTTATTTCTATCCTTTTGCTAATGTGCTTTTTTTCCACTCTGATTCCACTGAGGTGTAGTTAAGCTGTTTACTTGAATATTTCTTCTTTTTAAAATATGGTCCTTAATTGCGATGAACCTCCCTCTTACTACTGATTTTGCTGCATATCATAAGTTTTGATACGTTGTGCTTTTATTTTTATTTGTCTCAAGATGTTTTCTGATTTTCCTTTTCACCTCTTTTTTGATTCATTGGTTATTCAAAAGTGTGTTGTTTAATATTTACATATTTGTAAATTTTCCCATTTTCCTTCTTAATGATTTCAAGTTTTCTTCTATTGTAATATGAAAATATACTTGGCATGATTCAATCTTCTCATATTTGTAAAGATTTGTTTTGTAATCTAACTTGTGATCTATCCTGGAGAACGTTTTCTGTGTGCTTGATAAGAATGTATGTTCTGCTGTTGTTGGCTTGAATGTTCTATACAAGTCCATTAGGTTTATTACGTCTATAGTGGCGTTCAAATCTAATGTTTTCTTATTTATTCTCTATCTATTATTAAAAGTGGGGTATTGAAGTCTCTTACTATTATGGTGGGACTATTTATTTTCCCTTCAGTTCTGTCAATATTCATTTATATATTTAGGTGCTCTGACACTGGGTGTATATATATTTGTAATTCTTATATCTCCATGATGAACTGACCATTATAATTACAATATAATATAATAATGTAATGTCTTTCTTTGTCTTGTTTGAAAGTTTTTCACTTAAAGTCTATTTTGCCTGCTACAAGCAGAGCCACTCCTGCTTTCTTTTGATTGCCATTTACATAGAATATATTTTTCTATTCCTAAACTTTTAGCCTGTGTCGTTAAATCTAAAGTGAGTGAAGACAGCATATATTTGGATTTTTAAAATCCATTTAGCTACATTATGTCTTTTGAATAGGGAGGTTCGTCTATTTACATTTAATTATCAATAGGAAAGAACTCAATTTTCCCATCTTATTAGCTGTTTTGTCTCATGATTGTTTTGTCTCTATTTTCCTCTCTTGTTTTTTCCCTTGAGTTTTATTTATTTATTATATTAATATGCCATGAATCTTTTCTCTTTTTCTTTTCTGTTACTTCCATATGTATTTTCTTTGTTATTACTATGAGTATTACATAAAGTAACGTATTTGCACAAAACCTTAAATCAATTGCAAAAAAAAATCTACTCTTTTCTCCCCACTACTTCATGTAATTAATATCACATTTAACATTTTTTAATGTGTGTTCATTAACAAATTTTAATATCTATATGTATTTTTAAATACTTTTGTATTTTAACTTTTATACAAAAATTAAAATTCATTTACCCACATCCATTACAGTATTACAGTATTCTCTATTTTTTATATAGTTACCTTTATCAACAATTTTTTTATATGTTTGTGTATTGCCATTTAGCCTCCTTTCTTTTCAACTTGAAGAACTTGTTTATCATTTGTAAGACAGGTCCAGTGGTGAAGTCTCTCACTTTTGTTCTTCTGGAGAAGTCTTTCTCTTGCCTTTATATTTGAAAGACCATTTTGTTGGTATCATATTCTTGGTCGATAATGTATTTTCTTTCAGCACTTTGAATATGTCATCACACTCCACTGTGGCCTGCAATAATTCTGTTTAAAAAAATCAGATAGTCTTAAGGACTTTATACAAGAGACTTAAGTCTCTTGTATAAAGCATACCACTTTCCTCTTCCAACTTTTAAAATTCTTTGTCTTTGACTTTCAATAATTTGATTATAATGTATCTCAGTTTGAATTTCTTTGGGTCATCTTGTTTACTGTCCTTTGAACTTTCTAAATTTGGATGTCTATTTTCTTTCCCAGACAGGCAAGATTTGACAAGCTTTTACCATTATTTATTTGAATATGGTTTCTGCCCCTTTCTTGATTCTCCTTTTGTAAATTCCATAATGTGTATATTAGTTCACTTAATGGTGTCCTATAAGTCCCTTAGGCTTTCATCACTCTTTTTTGTTAATTTTTTTGTTCTTCTGACTAAATGAATTCTAATAAACTGACCCAGATTTGGCTGATCCTTTATTTTGCTTGATTTTATCCATTGGTGACTTCCTTTATATTAAATTTTTAGTTCAGTTATTATATTCTACAGCTCTATGATTTCTGTTTGGTACTTTTCTGTATTTACTATTTCTTTGTTGAATTTTTCACTTTGTTCATGCTTTGTTCTCTTGACCTCTGTGAGCATCTTAATGATGGTCATTTTGAATTCTCTGTTTGGTAAGTCATATATCTTTATTTCATTAGCATCTGTTTCTGGAGATTTATCTTGTTCCTTTGTTTAGAATATATTTCCCTGTTTCTTCATTTTTCTTGATTTTTGTATTGATGCTTATTCATTAGATACAGCAGCCACTTCTCCCCATCTCCACAGACTGAACTTTTATGAAAGAACAACCTCACTAATTAGCCCAGTCAGAGATTTTGGTGACCTCTTTAACTTGTGCATGTTCAAATTACTGTCTTTGATATCAGCGGCCCCCAGCTCTTTAGAGTATACTGGGTTCTGTTAGCACTACAAGACAAAAGCCAGTGACTTTGACAGGCTTCATAATAATCAGAGTATTGGATATATGATCCAGTCCTTTACTCCCCTTCCCAGGAAAAAAAATGGAATGTGGGTATTTTTTCACCTGCTTATTTTGCATTGAGCTGAGAGGTAGGGCTGTGGCATGTGCTAGTATGATAATGGATCAAAACAGTCTCTTCTAAGTGGCCCCTGACATCTAGAGTATGCTGGGTACTGTCAACACTCTGAGACAGACACAACAAAAGCCACTGCCTTGGACATCCCTCAGAATAATTAGGTTGTTAGACATATGGTCCAGTCCTTTTCTTATCTCACAAGGAAAAATCTGGAAGCAAAGGTTTTCTACTAATCATATGACATTGTACTGAGGATAGAGCTTATGGTGAAAGAGTATCTCAAATAATTATACCAGCTTTGACATAGCTGGTTTCATGCTCACATGAAATGAATGAACCTCTCAACTTCAGAGCGTATTTTCTGTGTACTGCTGTTGAATCAGTGTGCCTGTAGAGAAAAATAGGGCCTAGGCCTTCCCCTTTTACCACACTGATAGCATGTAAATATTTTTAATACGCTATTTTCTGTACAGAATTGTAGCAATTTAATTTATAAACCCAATTAGACAACTTTCTCATTAACAATGCACTGCATTAAGTCTAAGTTTCTTTCTCTTTTGTGTTTTACCTGGAAGAAGGAAATTCAAAATAATTTTGTATTGTATTACACATTAAGTACTCAATAATGGTTTAATCTTATCTTTCATGTTCAATTAATATTTAGCTGACAGCTCTTTATAAATATTATTTTAACCATTATACATATATATCTTAAAATTAAAAATTCTTTTCGATTAACATAAGTTCCCCTAGGAAGTAGATAAGTATTTTATCTTACTGTTCTTTTAAACTGCACTTCACTTCCTTTCTTATCTACTACTTTCTGTGATAAATCTGCTAATTTTATACTTAAATAGGTTTTCCTCCTTTTTATGTATTGTTTTATTCCTCTTCCATTTATTTTTTCAAAATTACAGGTAAATGTTTAGTTTTTTATGGCAATAGCAAATATAGTTATATTTCCTAAGACATTTCAAGAGAATAATTATAAATAATAAATATTCAAATGACAAGTTCTTTTCATGTCATTTTGTTCTCTCAGTTACTATTACACTTTATCATGATTAAAAAATTATTTTTCCTTTGATATGCAGCAGTGTAATTCACCTGCTGTTGTTTGTAGGAAGTTTTCATACAGGACTGTGTTTGTCTTCCAGTGTGTTTCTATTTGCACAATATGGCCTGTTTCTTTATGGTGTTAGTCACAGCAGCTCAGATACAGCCTTTGCTGTAGATCTTGGGCTTTCTATCTCTCTAACCATTTTTAATCATAAATACCTTTTACTAACTCATAGGAACAGTTTCAAAGCCATTTTCTATCATGTCAACATCCATGACAGTACAACAACATTTAGTTCCCCTATGCCTTTGACTGGTAACTTTGTCACCTCTTATTTGATCTTCTTAAAATTAAAAATAAATTATTCTTCTTTTCTTGAAATCTTTCTATATAATATACCTCAATTGTTGTGGAGTTTTAATATTTATTATTTTTAAGGTGCCATGCAATTCAGTACATAAGATTATCTTTTTTATTTATTTATGGTATTAAAGTTACCATGAATAACCTTCAACTATTTAGAAATAATGAATCTGTGATTTTCTTACTTTTTACCTTTGTATGCATATAATTAGAAGAGCAAATCACATCCCTCTGAAACCATCTTTTGGAAATTTAACTTCTTTGGCTAATATCGCACTCAAAATTTAAACAAGAAAACAAAATTACTGCCTAGATCCTGTTGAATTTGTAGATTATAAATACATTGGTGTTCATGTGAGCCTGGATGCTTTATAATGCTGGATGTTTTTCTCTGTAAAATAGAGAACAAGCACAAATTGTGTAGCAGAAAATGCTATTAGTAGTTTTTTTAACCCTATTAAATTTCCTTTTCTTACCTTTCTTGATTTTATTCAAAACTTTAATATGCTCACCTAAAATACATCTCTTATAGCTATGTGGGTCTGTATTCCTAGCTCAATCAAATGAAATAAAAGTAGATATAATACGTAGGACCCTGGGGAAAATATCTCAAAGGAACTGATTATGCTCCTTTGTGCTTCCTGAAATTCAATCATGAGTCTGCAGTTCTAGTAACTAGACCTTTGGGTGTTTTAGTAAGCATATGGGCACTTCTCATGACTTTTCTCCATGGTTTGCTCCAGCAATAAAACCAAGCCTTCAGCTGCTCCACAGTAGGAGTTGAATTCTACATTTAGCATCCTAACTTTTCCAGCTGCTACCTGTGAGACTAACTTGTATTCCACTTGTCTCTGTGAGCCAACAGGGCCCATGATTTGCTAGGCCCTTAGGGGTGACAGAGAGCAAAGCTATGGTTTGAAAGAATGTGTTGTTTGAATGATCAGGCAGGCATTTCTCACAGCTCCCCTTCTCAGCTCAGAGCAGAGCAAGTGGGTAATAAACTACAGCTCCCAGCTTTTCCTGGAGGAGAGAAGGAATTGGATTACACATATAGCACCCCTATATTTCTGGCTGTAACTTGTGAAAATGTTTTCTATCTTGCCTATCCTGTAGCATTGAGGGAACTTTGTATACTCAGGTCTCCAGAGGACTGCTAAGAACAAAACATCAGTTTCAATGAGCACAGTGGTTTGAGAGGCACTTAGAATCTCTCTCTGTGCTATTTGGTGGGGGTCACCTTCTATCTGAAGCCAGTCTGTGAAGACTGGATAGTGTCTGATATGTCTAATCTGCAGGATCCAACACAGAGAGTCAAAGAAAATGAATAAATAGAGAAATATGTTCCAACTAAAAGAATAAAGTAAAACTCTAGAAACTGGATCTGATGGCATAGTTATGTTATTTATTGAACATAGAATCCAAAATAATGACCATAATGATGTTAACTGAGGCCAACATAGGAAAGCACAAACAAAGTGAGAATGTCATCAAAAAGATAGAAAGTATGGAAAAGTACCAAAGAGAAATTATAAATGTGAAGAATACAGCAAATAAGTTGAAAAATTCAATAGAAGGTTTCAACAGCAGAGATGATCAAGCAGAATAAAAGATCAGTTAACTCAAAGACAGGTTATTGAAAATCATCCAGTCGGAGATGCAAAAAGCAGGAAGAATGAAAAAGAATGAAGTTTAAAGGAGTTATGGGACATTGTCAATCAGACCAATGTATGCATTGTGAAATTTATAGAACAAAGAGAAAAAGCGGAAGAATGTTTATTCAAAGAAATAAAGACTAAAAACTTCCCAAACCTAGGAAAAGAAATAGACATCTAGATCTAGGAAGTCCAAAGGAAATCAAATAAGATGAACCTGTAGAGACCTATATTGAGACCCATGATAGCAGCTGTCGTAGATCATGAAGTGGCCTTGAGGTGTGATATATTCACAATAGCCATGGAGTCACAATATCACCCTGCACTATCTACTTCCAGACTTCTTTTACTTGAGAGACAAATATTTAAATATTATTTAAAACTGATGCTAACTGATAGATGGTGAAAAGGAAAGTATGCTTAAGTTCCTTGACTTTCTATTTTCTTTTGAGTTAATTTTTATACCATGAATTTATAATTGATGTTACTGTGCTTTAAATCTATACTTTCAACTACTAATTCTCACATAAGTAAAAAATACAAATGCTTTTGAAATTATCAATTTGATTCTTTCTATTCTCAGTAAGAATATTTATTTTGGTTCCTGTACAGTTTTTTATAGACATAATAGTGATAAGTCTAATAATAATAATAGCTAAAATTTATGTAGCACCCATATTGTATAAGACAGACTAGGAGATGATAGCTAATAGCTAATGGTAACATCTTAGCCCTAACCTTTCTAAATGGTACATTATATCAGCCATTATTTAGCAGGATTGTTTTAGGTAGACTTAAGTAGACCTCAGTTTAATTTCTGTGCTATTTATAAGCTGCATGACCTTGAACAAGTTACTTAATTTCTTTAAGCATTAATTTTAAAATGAGGTTAATTACACTTACTTCTCAAGATTATTGTAACAGTTAAATAGGGCCACACTTCTAAAGCATTTAAAACAACACCTGACACACATTATGTGCTCTCAACAAATAATGGTTATTGTGATTATTGCCATAACCTGCCAATTCTGCCAATCATTTTACACACAATTCTTCTTCTTTGATCATGCTCCCTCTTTCAATTTCTACCTGAACTATTTAGTTGCTCCAACCAGGGTGTAATTTTGAATATCTCATGGAATGTAATAATTTCTTGTATTTTTATTAATTTAATATTAGTGTTTAGGTATTTTATTTTCATTTAAACTTTTATTTATATATCTATTATGTCCCATCTGTATTTTAAACTCCTTGTACACCACCTTTGAATATTATATTTATTTATAGTTCTCTTAATAATTGAACAAAGAATGCTATCCACAGAATAAACCCCTAAAATATGCTCGGACAAAAATATCTGGACTACTTAAATCTACTAGTATGCTTCCTTATGGCACAATTTCTTCCCTCAGGTCCTGAACGTTAGCTCTTTCATTGTTTTGAAGTTTCTCTTTACCCAATGACTGAAGTTAAATTTTTTATGTTTATCCTCCAGGTTTTCTTTGATAGTATGTTTTCCACAGATTCGTTCATAGTAATCTGTCTACAAACATTTCTGACTTCCTGTGTTTCATTTTCTACCTCACAATTCTGCTTATTCAGGTTATATCTTAGAGGTCTTCCTCTACAATGCTACAGAAAGTTGCTCCATGAACCAATGTTCACCCTCAAAGTCTGCTTCTTGCTGCTCCAAGATGAGATGAATACAGAAATGGAGATTAAGCATTTAAAAACTTTATAACAATTTGACATTGCCTTGAAATTCAAATGTGTGATTTTCAGACTTGTCTCATTTAACTAGGATAGATTACTTTGGGTATTAGATAGGTAGTACATTGGCAAAAGCTATGAAAAAGTCACGGGCACTTCACCAACATATAGGTCCAGGATACATTGGGGAAAAGTATGCACATGTGCACACACACACACACACACACACACCCCGAGAGAGAGAAAAAGTTTCTTCATCACAGATAGTTTGAGATGCATCACATTAATGGGCCCCCAAATGTGCAGGTTCTCAGAAGCTATAAGGTTCAGCACTTGCTGGAATTAAACATGTAAGTGTCTACTGCTTTAGAAAAATACATTTTTTGTTTGGGAAAAGACTCTTACAGCATAGCCTAAGTATTCTTCACTACCTCTTCTTCCAAATGAACTGCATCGAACTGGGAGTTACCAATTATTTTTATGTTTCAAAGTCTGGATTTTCATGGGCTTTTGGTTCATTAGCTTTGACTTTCCTTAACATCATGGCATAGAGTAATGGAAATTCTTCTGTTACCAACTCTAAGTCAGATAGAAGGAAAACACAATTGCCACTGTACGTTTAATCATTTGGAGTGTCTATGGTGTCCATCCTCATTCTTAGATTTAATGTTTTTCTTTCCCTTCTAAACACTAAATTTAGAATAGGCAGTAACCAATTATGGCTCCAAGTCGTTGACTACTCATTCATTCCCCTTACACTTCCATTAATATGGCAACTGGCATTTAGTTTCACTAACACTGAGCTTTATTATGAAATGGATTCCTCAAATTATTTAATGTAAACATGTTTTTAGATCCCTTTCGTCTCCTGATGTAACTAAATTAATTCTTATTTGATCCAAATGAGGTAGCTGTTTATGAAAGGTAGTAAGCCTGAATATACTGAGAACTACCATGTGCCTAACATGGTGCTAGCCATGAGTTAGGATATTTAAAATGTTGCCTCTTTGATCACTTACTTTTAGATTTATGTTCTGGTTTAAGGGCTTGATAGTAAATATGTACTGAATATCGAGTTACAAGGCACCATGGTAAGTGGTGTAGAAAATAGAGCAAAAGCTGGATGGTTGGCACTCCATATCTGCTTGTTCTGTATCTGCAAATTCAAATAACCTTGGATTTAGAAATATTGGGAAAATGAAAAATAACAATACAACAAAATAAATAAAGTCATTTACACAGCACTTATGTTGTCTTAGGTCTTATAAGTAGCCTACAGATAATTTAGAGTATGTGGGAGGAGGTGCATAGGTTATGTGCAAATACTCAGAAAAATACAGTCTGGACCCAAGTGGGACAGAGAATAAGATAAAATAATATCCATAATGGCCAGATCCATATCTGTACCCTAATGTTTTTAGATAAATGACTCTGCTTTTAATTTTGGCACGTTAAAAGTTACTTTTAACTGATATAGTAATTTATTTTTAATTCATACTGATTTTTGGGTTAAAATCAACCTGGATTGAGTGCATACTATCTGCCAGGCAATTCTAAATGCCTTTACTTGCATTCATCTATTTAATCCTCAGAACTACTCTAAGAAGTAGAGACTCTCATTATCTTCATTTTATACTATCTTTCGGTTTTTTGTTTGTTTGTTTAATTGTTTTTCTTTTTTTCTGAGACAGAGTCTCTCTCCTGTCACCCAGTCTGGAGTGCAGTGACGCAACCTCAACTCCCTGCAACCTCCGCATCCTGGGTTCAAGGGATTCTCCTGCCTCAGCCTGCCAAGTAACTGAGATTACAGGCATGTGCCACCACGCATGGCTAATTTTGTATTTTTAGTAGAGGTGGGGTTTCTCCATGTTGGTCAGGCTGGTCTTGAGCTCCCGACCTCAGGTGATCCACCCGCCTCAGCCTCCCAAATTGCTGAGATTACAGGCGTGAGCCACCGTGCCTGGCCCTATCTTTAGTTTTATAATTAATATAAATATAAAATATTTTATATGTTATAAAATGGGAAACTGAGGCACAGATAGTTTAAGTAATTTAACCAACATCTCATAATTAGTAATAAAATTGATGAATATAGACATTTAAGGAATTGTTCTGCATGGATATTCTTTATCAGTACTCTAGAAATTGAAGCAAACTGTAGTTTCCCAATTCAACAACAACAGAGACACAATTGTACTTGGAAATCTTCACTAGCCTTAGAACAATCAGTGAAGATCTGCATAATTTCCTGATTAAGGAAATTAAGAACTTAATTAAATTAAATAATTAATTAAATTGAGTGATTAATGTTTAAGAATTGCTTAAGTGCCTATTATGCGTTGGCAGCATTATACAGGTAAATGAGACAAACAAGGTCCTTATCCTTACGTTCTGTGGGATCCAGAGGAAGGTCTGGAAAATATTCACCTATACTAATGTTTCCCTAAATGGAAGCCATCTCCATTTTTAATCTACTATAAAATGGTAAGATCAAATAATTTTACTGTCACTTCCTGAGTGATGGAGGGTTTTTCTTCCTTTTAAATGTGATCTTTTGCTATGTGTTATTTCATAACCTCTCTAACCTTCTTTCTCTATGTTGTATAACTGGTCAGTCATAAAACTCAGCCATTTGGTGAGAAATCAATTAAAGTATAATGTATAAATTCCAGGGGACATTGGGAAGACAGAACAAATTATAGATCCTGAGTTTAGTCACACATCTGCATAGTTTTGCATGTCAGTCTGTCTTCATCTCTTTCAAGCTGTTTCCCATTCAGGCTAATTCCTCTTGAAGAAGGTAGAATTTTTTCATGTTAGGAGCCAAGTGAAACCTCAGCAGAAATTTGAACCTGAAGCTGTGAGACCAAGAGTGTTATTCTGTAAGGCGTCAGAAACCTGGGTTTTGCAAGTATTGAATTAGGCTGCCAGGGAATCATTTAATTTAACCAAATCTCAGTTTCTTTATTTACAAGATGAGGAGAAAAAAATAATAATACAACTTCATGAAGACTAAATGAGGTAAACAATGGAATATTCAGACAAATAAAAGCAGAACACCAATATAACAATATAATATGACAAAAATAATGAGGATTGTACAATCAAGCAGATGACGGCTCACTGGTTTAGCATAGAGGCTCGTGAATCAGACTGCTTGGGTTCATATCCTGGCTAAACCACTTGCCAGTGGTATAATCTTAGGCTAGATACATGATCTCTCTAACTCTCTGTTTTTTTTTTAATTTCTGAAATTGTAATAATAATTATTGCACCTGCTTTGAAGTGTTTTCATGATTTTTAAATGAGAAGATACATGTCTTCAGCATAGTGTCCTAAAATAAGCCTGTATTTTATTATGTAGTTAGTATGTACTAGATAGTGTTCTGGATGCTTTATATCTATTGTCTTGTTTTGTCTTTAGTATAATCTATTAAGATCGTTATTGTTATTACCTGAATATTATAGATGAGGAAACCAAAACAAAGTAAGTTGCCCAGAATTGTAAAGCTAATCGTGAAACAAAGATGTAAACCCCTACATTGTATGTTCATAACTCATGCTTTTAATCTTATACTTTATTGCCTACAATGTGGCAAAGACAGAAAATAAGGACAGAAAGTTATTACCTCAAATTCCAATTTACTGCCTGTGTGACCTGAAGCAATTTTAAGTACTCTGAGTTTCAGTTTCCTTACACAGGGGTGCACAAGTTTGTTGTGGGCATTAAATGTATTAACACTTGGAGAAGTATAGCATATGGCTTGCATATGCATATAAGTAACTTAATTATATCACAATTATGAATGTCTTAATTATTAATTAGTTTTTGCTGAAGGTGATTACCCTTAACCAGAACAACTAGGAAAATAGATGTCATTCAAGCAGAATTGGTTCTCTCAGTCCTCACAGTGTGCTGGTCTCAGTCATCTACACTGATTCCACAGCTTCTTGTTACAACCAAATTTTTGTCTAGATAAGATATGTTTCCCAAATGTAGCCACTGTTGCTCAGTGATGCTCTATTTCTAATCTGAGGCTTCCATGTCTGTGTTATTCCTGCGGAGTGCTGTTGATTGCTGAGGTCATGGACAGGGGAAATGTTTTTAAGCACTACTGGGGAAAAACATTAAAACAAATAAAGAATCTCTAAAGTTCTTATTAAGTACAGAGGTGAAGTCAGTTCTAATTGTTCTATATGAGGGCACTTCCTACTCAACCTATTCCTCCATTTCCACTCCTAGCGAAGGTATTACAGCCATTACTCCTTGCTCTTCTAAAACCAACATAGCATGGTTTCTAAATCCCTTCCAATGTTGAAGAGATTGGGAGAAATAAGCCCTCTCCCCCACAGCTGGTATGATGCTATTAAACTGTCTGACAACAACAATAATATGTGTCTGTATAATAGAAAATAACATTTACTAAAGATACAGTAGTGTGAGTGTGAAACACAAAGTGAAAGTGTCATAGCCTTTCAATATTGTTTTCAGGGTTTTATATAGTTTTTTTTCTGAAGACAGACAAATGTAAGATGTATAATACATACTATACAACATTTGGAAAGTACAATACATGAAAAAAAAAAAAAACAATCACCAATATTTCACCTTCTTCTCCAAGCCCCCAGGAGCAAACACTGGAGTTACCAGAATAATATGCCCAGGAATTTAAAGATATTTTTCTTCATTTTAAAATTTAGAATCTCCCCATGCACCCCCCACACCCATCCCCCAACCTTACATGTGAAGGGGAAGGCTATTGCGCAACACATACCACTCATTTTCTTACAATTCACATATCAACGCGTAGAACGTGCTACCTTCCCCTGCTCATTCTGGATTTTTGTGGTTTAGAGGCTGCTTAACCTCAAAGTCACTCCCAACGTCCCCCGTTATTAATGCCTTTGTGTTTTTCCCTCTTTCACTGTGTGGGCTGGAACTAGTGACTCACTTCTGATGAATACAACCAGCAAAAGTGAAGGAATGCCACTTCTGAGGAGGTGACAAAATAACTGACTTCAGCCTGGCTCCTCTCTTTTCTCTGCTATTCATCACGTTGTGAACTGTCCATGGGGAGGCCCATATGGCCAGCAACCAAGCTCTCTGGGCCTGGCTAAAAGACTGCCGGGGTTCAAGTTTTACTAACATTCATATAAGTGAGCTTGAAAGTGAAACTTCCTCCAGACAACCCTTGACATGATGTAGTTTCTGGTCAAAAATGATTGCAATTTTTGTGAGAGATCTTGAGCCAGAAGATGCAGCTATGCTGCACATGCGTTCCTGATGCACTAACACTGTGAGATAAATGGTTGTTCTTTTAAGTTGCTATAGTTTGTGGTAATTTCTTATGCAGCAATAGGCTATTCTTACATTCAGTAAATCATTCCCAATTCTATGTCTCTTCAACCCTGATACCAATTATAGTCCATAATGCTGGCTGGCATCACAGAGTTTAATTTTTATCTATCTTTTTAATTGACAATTAAAAATTGCATTAAAGTTTTTTTTCTTTTTATACTCAATTTTCCTGTATTGCTAACTGGAGTAGGGGTTTTTGCTTGGGAGAGAATAAGAATCTTTAGAAGGTGAAGTGAAGTAATCATATATCCATAATTTGATGGTTTGTGCCCAAAGTGAATTTATGATCATATTGGCTGGCACCATCCTTGGATTTTCTTTTGACATTCTATTATCTTTAGTTTAGTTACCATTTGTTTTAGAACAAGGCAGTTTTACTTCATCTCTCTGCTCTCTTTTTTATTTAGTTGTTCTGCATTGCAGATTTCTTTTAGTTTTTGTTACCCAGCATATTTTTCTCTCCTTTCTGCTTTATAGAAACCAGCAGTCTATAAACCAAAACAGCCCATAAATCAAACAGCACACCCAAACATGTCATCATTAGTCAATCAATAAGTAAATACTCAATGATGATACCATGCAAAACATATGTTTAAACCTCCAGTTGGATAAACTATTACTTGCTCTAGGAAGCCGGGACTCAGTCAAATGAAATATTACACACTCAGTGTTTACTTACCATTCAAGGTGAGGATAGTTCCTCAAAACATGGTTTTATACGGCATATTTTTCAATGTAGTCTTTCCCAAAGTAAGTTAAATAGTTGCAATTTAGGAATTTGTTACATATTTTATGATCACCTAAAACTACTCTTGAGTTAGGATTTGATCCTTTCTTTGGGTGTTTAGAGCAAAATTATAGGAGGATATTGGCATCCTTTTATCCATTTTGAAGTCAGGCAATCATAGTTACCCTGTCTGCATTCTAAAATATCATAAGAGATTTAGAAAGGCTTTTACTGAGAAAATGGGAGCATTTATCAAACAAGAATGAATTTGCTTTAGGTTGTGTTTAATACAACTGAATTTCTTAGCTCCTGGTTATGTTAATATAATTTAAAGATGACCATAAAATTTTGTTCCCTGGAGCTAACCCTTTGAAAGCTAGTTGCTTTTTAAATTAATATGAATAATACATGAAATGTAGATGGAGATTTTTTCAGTCTCATTCTATTGCATCATTATAAGACATGGCAAATAAATGCCAAAAAAAGAAGTTCAAAAATAAAACTGGATAGCATGTATTATGCATTCATATTATTGCTGCACATCAATTTTTTTGACTAACTTTGGCAGTAGAGGACTACTGAAAATCATTGAAAATATTGATTGTAAAATGTATGCCGTGCTTTGAAAAATGGAGAAAATCCATAACTATTCAGCCTGATTTGGCAGTAGGATGTTCATCCATTATGTAGAAAGTTCTCACATATTACTTGCCATGTTTAACAATTAAACTAATATCAAAAAATGTTTTAAGACAAAGTATTTTGAGCTCAATTAAATCTTTCTCTGATACGTTAGAAAACATTTTGGATACTTCATTTATCTTCATTCTACCAATATTTATTGTAATACATGAAATTTAGGTAAAATTAATTCCAGGTTTTTAAATGTTTTTGTACAATAAACTACTGTAGTTTAGTGTACATTAATAATATATAGCATAAACTCATGTCATTTTTAAAATTGTATCTTCAAAAAAGTGTGTAATCTTCAGAACAACATGTTGATATAAGTAGACAGCCTGAGGATTCTCAGAAATGCTTGGCAAAAAGATTAGGCTTCCTCTAGACAAGCTGGATAATGACCCCAGCTGTATTTATGGTTGTAAAAAAGCAATCTTTGCCAGGCGCGGTGGCTCACACTTGTAATCCCAGCACTTTGGGAGGCCAAGGCAGGGGGACTGCTTGAGCCCGGGAGACCAGCCTGGGCAACATAGTGAGACCTTGTCTCTACAAAAAAAGCAAAAAAAATGAACAGGGCATGGTGGCACATGACTGTGGTCTCAGCTACTTGAGAGGCTGATGTTGGAGGATCACTTGAGCCCAGGAGGCCAAGGCTGCAGTGAGCTGTGTTTATGACACTGCACTCTAGCATGGGCGACAGAGAAAGACCCTGCTAAAAAAAAAAAGAAAGAAAGAAAAAGAAAAAAACCAACACTAGAGACACTTGGGTTTCCTAGGTTACATTATAGGCATAAATGAATAGGAGAGTTAGGCATTATCTGATCCAAGGGAGCTCTCCTGGCACCCATGAATCATAGAAGGCATGTATCTATCCACCTATGCATACATTGGCCATACTGGATCTGTAAGTAGAGTTGAACTACATAAATACGTCTGTAAATGTATACATGCATACACAAATACACACACACCCTTGGATTAATGAGCCAAGAAAAACTCTAGACTTTTTTTTAAATTAAAACTAGTTTTTAAATGTTGAAAACTGTAAATCATTCCCAATTGTTTTTCTAGAATTGTGTAATACTTCTAAATAACATTTGGTTAATATGGGTGCAGAGGGTTTCACTGGACAATTCTATTAACTATTTAATTCCCAAATAAGCCCAATGCTACTTATCTTGCTCTAGGGAATAGAAAAAGAATTTTAAAAACTTTTAATAACAGCAACAATAGTGAAGTCAGAATTTCTACTTAATGGAGAAGTAATAGAGGCATTCCCATGGAGTTGGAACAGGACAAGAACATTCACCATTTTCACTATTAAATTTTTATATCAGAGCAGAACTTCCAGCTTTGGCACTGTTGGTATTTTGGGCTGGATAATTCTTTGTTATGGGGCTTGGCTGTCTTGTAGGATGCTAGTAGCATATTCATGGCTACACCCTAGAAGATGCCAGTAGCACCCACGGCTCCCACAGTGGTGAAAACCCAAATGTCTCCAGATATTCCCAAATATTGTCTGGAGACAAAATCATTCCCAGTTGAGAACCACTGTAGTGATGGCATTAATCAATGAAATCTAAAGGATAAAAATGTTAATAACATAAAAACCAAAAAATAATAAGATAAATTATCTTTATTTGCAGATGATATATTGGAAATTCTAAGATAATTTATGATACAAAATTTTAAAACAAGTGAAGTTACAGGATGTTAAAATTAAAATACAAACTCTATAGTCATACACAAATGACATCTATTTAGAAGATATAGCAGAAAAAATTACAATAGCAACAAAGAAAATAAAATGCTAAAGCATAAATATGTGAAATCTATATGAAAACAATTTTAAACACTTTCCAAAAGTATGCAAGTGAATTTGAACTAATGTAAAGATGTCTTTTTCTTGAACAAGTTCCACTTCATATCACAAAGATGTCAATTCCTCCAGGTTAGTATATAAATATAAGATGATATTAAGAAACTGCCAATAACTTTTTAATGCAATTGGATGAGTTGATTCTAAAGTTTAGATTGGAATACAAATATCTAGAAGAGCTAGAAAAATCCTTAAACACAGGAGAAATGGTGGAGTGGGGAACAAATAGCTCTACGAGAGATTAAAATATTTTGTACAGTAATTTCAAGTGAAATACTGTGTTACTGGCACAAAATCCAATGGAATATAGATGTACCTCATTTTATTGTGCTTTGCTTTATTGTGCTTCACATATATTGCACTTTTTGACAAAAATTGAAGGTTTGTGGCAACCTTGCATGGAGCAAGCCTATTGTCATTTTTCTAACAGCACATGCTCACTTCATGTCTCTGTATCACATTTTGGTAACCCTTACAGTATTTCAATCATTTCGTGATTTTTGTATCTGCTGTGGTGTTCTGTGATCAGTAATCTTTGATGTTACTATTGTAATTGTTTTGGGGTGCCATAAACAATACATATGTAAGATGGTGAACTTCGAGAAATGTTGTGTGTTCTGACTGCTTCACCAACCGGTCACCATCTCTCTCCTTATCCTGTGGTCTCCCTATTACAGACACAACAATATTAAAATTAAGCCAATTAATAACCCTACAATGGCCTCTAAATGTTGAAGCAAAGGAAGAGTTGCATATCTGTCACTTTAAATCAAAAGCTAGAAGTAATTAAACTTAGTGAGGAAGACATGTCAGGAGCCGAGAGAAGTTGAAAGCTGGGCTTTTTGCACCAATAAGTTAGCCAAGTCATACTTGCAAAGGAAAAGTTCTTGAAGGAAATTAAAATCCTACTCCAGTGAACACATGAGTAATAAGAAAGCACAACAGCCTTATTGCTGGAATGGAGAAAGTTTTAGTGGTTTGGATAGAAGATCAAACTGACCACAACATTCTCTTAAACCAAAACCTAATCCAGAGTAAGATCCTAACTCTCTCCAATTCTGTGAAGGCTGATTGGGGTGAGGAAGCTGCAGAAAAAAAGTTTGAAGATAGCAGAGGTTGATTCACTAGGTTTGAAGGAGAGAGGCTGTCTCTATAACGTAAAAAGACAAGGTGAAGCAGCAGTTGCTGGTGTAGAAGCTGCAGCAAGTTATCCAGAAGATATAGATAAGATAATTGATGAAGGTGGATACCCTAAACTAAAGATTTTCAGTGTAGAAAAAACACTTTTCTATTGGAAAAAGTTGCCTTCTAGGACTTCGTAGCTGTAGAGAAAAAGTAAACGCCTGAGCTCAAAGCTTCAACGGACAGGCTGGTGACTTTAAGTTGAAGCCGGTGCTAATTTACCGTTTTGAAAATTCTAGGACCTTTAAGAGTTATGATAAATTTACTCTACCTGTGCTCCATAAATTAAATGACAAAGGCTGGATAATGGCATATCTGTTTACACCATGCTTTAGAGTATTTTAAGTCTATTTTGGAGTTTCATTGCTCAGAAAAAAAAAAAAAAAGTCCTCTCAAATTATACTATTCATTAACAATGCCCCAGGTCACCCAAGAGTCTGACCTGACCTATCAGTACTCCTGGCTCACTGGCTTCCCCTAACCCACCAAGTTGCCCTTAACAACTCTGATCCCCAAATGCTTGGGGAGACTGATTTGAATAGTAATAAAACTCCGGTCTCCTGCACAGATGGCTTGACATGAATTACTCTTTCTCTATTGCAATTCCCCTGTCTTGATAAATTGGCTCTGTCTAGGCAGTGGGCAAAGTGAGCCTATTGAGCAGTTACACTCAGAAGAAAGAATTTAACTGAAGGGCATAAGGCAGAGGAAGAAACCAACTTAAGTTTTAGAGCAAGAGTGAAAGTTTATTAAAAAGTTCTAGAGCAGGAAAGAAAGGAAGTTAAAGTACTTGGAAGAGGGCCAAGCAGGTGATTTGAGAGATTCAAGTGCATGGTTTGACCTTTGCCTTGGAGTTTTATATGTTGGCATGCTTCTGAGGTCTTGCATCTCTTATTCCCTGATTCTTTCCTTGGGGTGGGCTATCCACATGTGCAGTGTGTTTACTGAAGTTGTATGCATGGTGACTTGAGGTATTTTTTCCTTACCAGTCAAGTGTTTCTAGAGGAAGGTCATATACCAGTAAAACTATACCATTTTGCCTCTTAGTGTGCATGCTTGAGCCCACTTGCCCAACTCCTGCAACCTTATTGGGAAGCTACTAATATTAGCTTCAAGGTGGGAGACTGCCGTTCCCTGGAGCCAGCTGCAAACAATTATTATTTTAGAATGATAGTTTGACAGCTGCCTGACCATCACCTGATGGTTGCCTGACATTCCTGGAGGACAGAGGGGGATTCTCCTGCCCTGCTCATGTATGCCTAACTACCTACTCTAACAGAATTATGTATATGTGCCCTTTGCATTTTGTTTCTTACATTTAGTATGATGCCTCTGAGAGTTTTTGTATTTTGTGTATTAGTTATTCATTCATTTTTAGTAGAGTTTCACTGTATTAATATGCAAATTTATCTACCATCTTTTGGGAGGCACTGGAGATGTTTCCACTTTGGACTTCTATGAATAAAGCTGCAATGAACATTCTTATAAAAATCTTTTTGTGGATGTATGTTTTCATTTTTGATTATGAGAAACATTTTTCCAGCTTCTTCACATCTGTAGTGATTTTTCTGTTTATATCATGTATTTGGGTACAATGTTACAATTCTCATTATTATTATATTTTTTAAAAGATTATTGAGTTCTGTTCTGGCATGAAATCAATTTAATTAGATAAGCTTTACCCAGTAGAACTTTTGTTTCAGGCCTTGAGTCCTCTGGCCAGAATAATTCTGCTTTCTCTTTGGGCTTCACATCCATGTGCTGGGAATTAGAAAGTGTCCTCAGGCAGAAAACTTACTTCAGGATTTTCCCTGGTCTTACGGAATTACAACTGGATGCTGCTTGATGTTCAAAGCATAAAAGCAGTTACCTTATTCACTTTGTCCAGTTTTATAGCTGTTTAAGGAGGCAGGTAAGTTCAATACTGACTACTTCATTGTGGCAGGAAATGGAACTCAATTCGGGACTTAAAAATACATTAAAAAAAAGTCTAGTTCTGTCCACAGAAAGGGTCCTAAAGTAATGATATTTTATAGCAATGGCCAAATTTGTTGCCTATATCTTGGTGTCTAAATACATTTCCCAGAAAAAACAAAAACTAGGGAGCTCCATGGAAGGAAAACTGATTTTAAGTACAGTTCATGGAAAGTAGAAGATGAACCTAGAATACTGTTTTTTGCCAAAAGCAAAGAAATACTTAAAGACCATTGAGGCACCCAAAATGGCATAGGATCCTCTCAAAATAATTCTCTTCTGAAAAAAAAAGAGTCTCAAAGGAGATCCTTTCACAATTGGTTAAGTTTGAATATTTACATTATATAATGTTATGGAATCAATATTGAATTACTTGGGTCTAATAAAAATGCATTGTATGTCTTTGTTTATTCTTTTATCATAATCATTATAGCTGTTCTTTACTTAATATTTATTAGGTGCTTACTATACTTCAGGCACTGAACATTTTCTTACATTAATTAATTTAATCATTAAAACAATCGTTTGGCATAGATAAAATTATTATCACAATTACACAGACATCTCCAGTAATTTTCAATCTTTTCTGGCATAAAACAAAAGTTTTCTATAACACCCCTAGTACTTCAAAATCCAAATCAATTATCAGTAATTTTTTACTCATAATGAAGTTCTGAAGTACATTGAACTAAAAAACAGTACCAACTGTATCTGAAATTTACAATTTTATGTATATAAATTTATATATTCTGTATATAAATTCACATATTATGTATAATTTTCACCCAGCCTGGGAAATAGACATTGACCAGGACATTTGGAGTTTCTCATGTGTCCCTTTCCAATTGCAGTACCTCCTCAGTGTATATAATAATCTCTTTGCTTAAAAATAGCCTCAATACAAGTATTAGTTTGCTGGGGATGTTGTAACAAACTAGGGGTTTGAACATCTGAGGTACTAAGGATTAGGACTTCAACACAGGAACTTTGCGAGGGACACAATTCAACCCACAATAATACAAATGTATGCAATCCTAAAACTATGGTTTAATTTTGCTTGTTTTTGAGTTTTATAACCACAATGCATTCATTTTTGGTGACTTGATTCTTTACTCAATATTATGTTCTTAAGATTCATCTTTGTTAACACATAGCATATGTATTGTTACATAAATACATGCTAATATATTTATGCACTCTACTATTGGTGGATATATGCGTTAGCTTAAATTTTAAATTTCTGTTAAAAACAATGCTGCCACGACCATTTTTATTCAAGTCTCCAGATGCACATTGCAAGGTGTTCTCTAGGGCAGTTCTCCCTGCTAGCTTCTTCTGTAATTGGATTAAACATTTGTGGTTTTATTGATCCCCTCAGCCCCGGTCTGCAAGCAGTCTCATTTATTACACAGTATGTTGTACAAATATTATGTCCTCCTATGAACTTGTATAATGGGAAGAAGCACTGCTTCAGGATGATGTTACTGGATTATAGGGCATGTCCACAATTACTAGATACTGCCAAATTGTTCTCAAAACTCATCAAGCAATTTATACTTCTATCATCAATGTGTTCCCAATTCTCCACACCTTTGGACAATATGTGGTATCAACAGACTTTTAAATTTCTATCGATCTTGTGGTTTCAAAACAATATTAAATTTTGGCTTTCTCAAGATTACTAAAAAGTAGATGACCATCATATATATTGGCAATTTATATTTCTCTTTCTCTGAATTATTTCTTCATGTATTTTGGACATGTTTCAATTGAATTGTTGAACTGTTTGCAATTCAAAAGAATTTTTATATATTTAAATACTAATTGTTATTGCTTATATTAATAAAAGTATTTTTCTCAGCCTGTGGCTTGCCTTTTTACTCACTGATGATGCTTTCTTTTCATTTTAGTTAATTGAACTTACTAACCTTTCCCTAGATCTTTTTGGTGTCTTGTTTAAAAAGTTCTCTGTTGCCTAAAAGGTATGACTATTTCTTCTATATTTCCTTGAAAAGTTTTAAGATTTTGCCTTTAAAAAGTTTAATTTCTTTTGAAGAATCTTGCTTGGTTCTGAAGCTCTCTGATATGCTTTAAAACAATTTAGGTTTTATTTTAGATACAGGGGGTACATATGCAGGTGTGTTACATGGGTATCTCGCACCCAGGTAGTGAGCATAGTATCAAATAGGTAGTTTTTCAACCAATATCCTCCTTCCCTCCCCACCTAGTAGTCCACATTTCTGTTGTTCCTATTTTTATGTCCATATGTGCTCAGTGTTTATTTCCTACTTATAAGTGAGAACAAGAAGTATTTGGTTTTCTGTTTCTGCATTAGTTCACTTAGGATTATGTCTGGCCTCCAGCACTATCCATGTTGCTGCAAAGGAAATTATTTCATTCTTTTTTATGGCTGCATGGTATTCCATGGTGTGCATGCAGTATATTTTGTTTATCTAATCCACCATTCATTGGTTGATTCCATATCTTTGCTATTATGAATAGCACAATGATGAACATAGGAGTGCATGTCATCTATGTTTTTGGTATAATGATCTATTTTTCTTTGGGTATATACCAGTCATGGGATTGCTGGGTCAAATGGTACCTCCATTTTAAGTTCTTTGAGAAATCTCCAAACTGGCTTCCACAGTGGCTAACCTAATTTACATTCCCACCAACAGTGTGTAAGTGTTCCCTTTTCTTTGCAGGCTTGGCAGCATCTGTTGTTTTTTTGACTTTTTAATAGCCATTCTGATGGGTGTGTGGTGGTATCTCAGTGGGGTTTTGATTTGCATTTCTCTGATGATTAATGATTATAAGCACTTTTTCATGTTTGTTGACTGCTTGTATATCTTCTTTTGAGAAGTGTCTCTTCATGCCCTTTGCCAGTTAAAAAAAAAAAAAAAGTTTCACTCATGTTTCCTGGGCTGGAGTGCAATGGCATGATCTCGGCTCAATGCAAGCTCTGCCTCCCAGAATTCTCCTGCCTTAGCCTCCCGAGTAGCTGGAATTATAGGCCTGCACCACCAAACCTAGCTAATTTTTGTATTTTTAGAAGAGATTGGGTTTTTCCATGTTGACCAGGCTGGTCTCAAACTGCTGACCTCAGGTGATCTGCCTGCCTTGGCCTCCCAAAGTGCTGGAATTACAGGTGTGAGCCACAGTGCCCAGTCCTTTGCCAGTTTTTTAATGGGGTTAATTTGTTTCTTCCTTGTTGATTTGTTTAAGTTCTTTATAGATTCTGAATACTAGACTTTTATTGGATGTACAGTTTTAGAATGTTTTATCCCATCTTGTAGGCTGTCTGTTTGCTCTATTGATAGTTCTTTTGCGGTGCAAGAGCTCTTTAGTTTAATTAAGCCCCACTTGTCAATTTTTGGTTTTGTTGCAATTGCTTGTGGGATATAGCCAAAAATTTTTGCTAAGGCCAATGTTGAGAAGGGTATTTCTGAGATTTTCTTACAGGATTTTAATAGTTTGAGGTCTTACACTTAAATATTTAATAAATATTGGGTTAATTTTCATATATGGTAAATGGTAGTGTCCAGTTTCATTCTTCTGCATATGGCCAGCCAGGGATCCCACCACCATTTATTGAATAGGAAGTACTTTCCCCGTTGCTTATTTTTGTTGGCCTTGTCAAAAATAATATGAGTCTAAGTATGTAGCTTTTTTTCCTGAGTTTTCTATTCTGTTCCATTGGTCTATGTTTCTGTTTTTGTACCACCACCATGATATTTTGGTGACTGTAGTCTTATAGCATAGTTTGAAGTGGGATAGTGTGATGTCTCTGGCTATGTTCTTTTTGCTTAGGATAGCCTTTGCTATTTGAGCTCTTTTTTGGTTGCATATAAATTTTATAACAGTTTTTTCTAATTCTGTAAAGAATAATATTGGTAGTTTGATAAAAGCCTGTGACAAACCCACAGCCAAAATCACACTGAATAGGCAAAAGCTGGAAGTATTCCCCCTTGAGAACTGGAGCAAGACAAAATTCCCACTATCACCACTGTTATTCTTCATAGTACCAGAAGTCCTAGCCAGAGAAATCAGGCAAGGGAAGGAAGTAAAAGGCATCCAAATAGGAAAAGAAGGCAAACTACCTCTCTCGACTGGCAATATAGTTCCATACCTAGAAAGCCCTAAGGAATCTGCCAAAATGCTACTAGAACTGATAAAAAATTTTAGTAAAGTTTTAGGATACAAAATCAATCTGCAAAAATCAGTAGCATTTCTATACATCAATAATGTCCTGGCTGAGAGTCAAGTTAAGAACAGAATCCCATGTACAATAGCCACAAAGAAAATGAAATACCTAGGAATACAGCTAACCAAGAAGCTGACAAATCTCTATGAGGAGAGCTATAAAACATTGCTGAAAGAAATTAGAGACAACACAAATAAATGGAAAAACGTTCCATGCTTATGGATTGGAAGAATCGACATTTTTTAAGTGGACATGCTTCCCAAAGAAATTTATAGATTCAAAGTAATATGCCTTTATATGATATAAATTTGTGATCTAATTAATTTTTTTCTCATATTGGGTGATTATTAATTTTATGTGTCAACCTCACTGGGCTAAGGAATACCCAAATAACTGGTAAAACATCACTTCTCAGTGTTTCTGTGAGGGTATTTCTGGAAGACATTAGCATTTGAATCAGTAGACAGAATAAAGAAAATAGCCCTTTCCACTGTGAGTAGGCATCATCCAATCAGTTAAAGGCCTAAGTAGAATAAAAAAGTGGAAGAGTAAACTTGTTCCCTGTCTGAGCTTGTACATACAACTTCTCCTGCCCTTAGACAACCACACTCTTAGGTCTAAGGTCCTTGGACTTGGACTGCAACTTACACCATGGCCTCCCACCCTCCTTGCAGTTCTCAAGCCTTTTAACTCACACAGAATTACACCACCAGTTTTCCTGGGTCTCCAGCTTGCATAGGACAGATGTTAGGACTTCTCATCCTCCATAACCTTGTGAGTCAATTCCAATAATACATTCTCTCTCTCTCTCTCTCTCTCTCTCTCTCTACCCCCCCCCAACCCACCCACCTCACAGGTTATGTTTCCCAGGAGAACCCTGAGTAATACAGCATATGGATAATACATTGTTGCAGTATCATTAAGAAAAATAATCCTCCCTTTCACAAATGATTTGCAACGGCAGTATTTTTGTGCTTCCAAATAAGCACAGGTCTGTTGTTGGACTATTTACTTTCTTCCGATGTTTTATTTGTCCAGTATTAAACTGGCATCACAGTGTCTTAATTACTACAGCTTTGTAATAAGTGCTGTTTTCTGATTGAGCAAGTCTCCAAGTTCTGCTTCAGGAATATTCTTAGCTCTTTGTTGTCTCATACAAATTTTAGGACCAGCTTATTAAGCTCCATAAAATATCTTGTTGGTATAAGAAATAAAGTTGTAATGTTTCTAGACATTAAAGGAAATGAGCATTTTTTTATTATATTGAGTATTCCTATCCACAGAAATGTTACTTCTTTCCAGTTATTTAAGTCTTCTTTAGTGTCTTTCAATTGACTCATTATTTTCTTCAGAAAGGTCTCATAATTCCATATTAGATATATTTCTATCAATCTTACTTTTGGGTATTAAAATTATATTCTTCTTACAACTTAATTTTCTGACTTTTTGAAACTGATATAAAAATGCAACTTGTCTAGATATACTGATTTTACATCTGACAAGCTTAATAAATACTAATTCCAATAAATAAGGCTGTATTAATTAGTTATCTATGGATAATGATTTACAGATTTGCCAGTTGTGGTTAAAAATACCTAATGTGTGTGCACGTGTAAGTGTGTGTGTGTATATATTTGTATATGTGTATCATATGTATTATATGTATTATATATTACATGTATTTGTATATGTGTATAATATATTTATTATATACATTTGTATCTGTGTATACATGTGTAATATATATACATACATGGTATATATTGTATACATATATTGTAAATGTACATATACCCATATACACATATACAAATCTATAATTTGAAATTTGTTAGACTTGCATTAGTACCTTATACAAAGATACTTTTTAGAAAGTTTTATCTGACTTTAAAAAATATAAAATTTTACTTTGTTGGATGCAGTGTTCTATATAAGAACAAGTTGATTAATTTTGCTCAATTCTTAATATATTTGATCTCTTACTGAGAACAGTGTCTTCATGGCTTTGATTTTGATTGGAGATTTGTGTCCAACTTCTTATGCTTCTGTTAATTTTTCTTTACATAGTTTTTGGACAAACTATTAGATAATAAAATTTTATAATTTTTATATCTTCCTGGAACAGTAAATTCTTTGTCAATATTTAGTGATCCTTTCTAATTCAATCATGTTTTTGGCCGTCAAGTCTATATGTGTCCCACAATAGCAAACTTTAAGTAGGATTTGCCTATTGTAATTTTTACTCATCTTTTCCAGTTCAATAAATCACTGTGGCTTTACATTTTAGGGATGTCTCTTGTAAATAGTATGTAGCTATCTTTTATTTCTTTAATAAGTTAAATAAATACCATTTTTTGGTTAGTCACATATTTAGATTCAATTCTGCTGCTGAGTTTATGCTATTTGTCTTGCTTTACATTTCTTTCAGATGATTTTTTCCCATTTTTTCACCTTATTTTATCTCTTTAATAGCTTGAAAGTTATACATTATCAACTTTTTGTTTTTATGTAACTTATAAGTTGCAATATTATCATTTTAATGATTCAAATTTATCATTATTATTTTCATATATAGTTTCATTTACTTATTCATTCATTTGTTTATTTGTAGATTCAAGAACATGTTTATTATTTTTTGTCACCATTTTTTTCTTACATCTCAGAATTTTCTTCTGGGATCGTTTTTTTTTTCCCTGATGCACATTCATAGGATATTTTGTTTAAGCTGTCTTTATTGCACACCCAGTCGAATAATTTTATTGTGTGTGCAATTCTGGGCTGACAGTTAGTGACCCTTGGCAGTGCACACTATCTGTCCCTGTCTGCGACTTATGTTGCTGTGGCCAGGTCAGCTTCTAGTCCCTTGTTGGTATTCCCTTGCTGTAAATTGTTCTTTATGTTGGTAGTTCTTCAGCTTTATTACAGTGGGCTTGGATGTGAATTTTGATTCAAAACCACTTGGGTTTTTTGCATTTCTGGTTTCCCACCATTATCACTTTGCGTATTTTCTCTTTGCCATATTTTTTGCCTCTCTTTTTGAAAATCTAGATAAACATACATTAAACCTGACTCTATTCTTCATGCATCTTGCCCTTTCTTTTATTTTCAGATCATTGTCTGTTTGTCCAGAATTGCATAACGTCTTTAGGAAAATGTGTCAAACAGGAGAATGCCATAAATAATGGCTAAGTGAAACATGGACACATCAGCCCACTTCTTTCTACATAGACATTACATAATCTCTGTGACTTGTATGATTTTTAGCTTTTGCAAGTAAATGTTATTATACATTAACGTAGTCTCATGGAAAACTTTACAAATGAGGCGACTGAAGATTATCCCTGTTTTACTTTGTGAGTTTGGGAAATTCTTTGATATTTTCTGTTTTTAAAGGACGGTAAAAGTAAAAACTATAGAAGCACTAAATGTTAGCTAATAACTGCAGTAAAACTTTAGTTGACATTTGTAACAATTCTTTGACTTTCCAAAAATGTCACCAAACTATATGATAACATTATCAAAATAACAACAATAATATTATTATGAATCTTACAGTTTTAATATTCCTGGATATACATAGATTCATGTTAGGACCAAAAAAGTTAATTTGGAGCTTTTTCACTTGGAAATATATTTGAAATTTTAGGAACTATGTGTTCAACTATCTCAGTCACATAGCATAAAAAATAATATGTATAGTTATATAATATACATAAATTATATATAATGTATAATATAAATGCAATAACATTTTGATAGCTATAATATCTAATTAACATACAATATTAATGTTAGGTTATTATATAGCATGTAATATATTGTTAATGTATACAAATAACATATTATAATATATAATTAATATGTATATAATATCATATACTGAAAATTGACAGACTTATGTCAGCAGAAACTGTTGTAACAACCTTCTGCTACAGCCACTGGGTTAAGTTGAAAGACAATCCTATACCCTGGTTCTTGTATTTAAAAAGGGAGAGAGAGAGAGGATAGCATTGCTTGGGGTTTTCCAAGTTCCCACTAAAAGCAGAAGGAAATAGATATTTTCCTAAGAGTTGTTTTCTCTTCAACTATATTTTAATCACAGAAAGTTACACATTAAATCATAACTTGCTTATATCATAAGAAGAATCAGGTGAGTTCCTGTGAAGAGTTATACCTAAATTATTTGTAAAATTTGCTGCAAGCTCAAGAATCATCCTTCTCTCCTGTGATTGGAGGAGAGCACAATCAGTTGACTTTTCTAATCACATCCTGCCCAAACCTGAGCAGAAAGAAACATACGCCTCTGCAAGAAAACTACATGAATCCCCTGTTATCCTTTAGATAGTGACAGCAGAAGAAAACTAATGTTTAACTCTTTTTGGAAATAAGAAATACTGCTTTCAAATATTCTTTATGCAAGCACATTGTAGTTTGTTACCATTTAAAAAACAGTATTGTTTTAATTTTTAGAGTATTTCCTATATAAAATCTTAGTTCCTCTTCACACTTTACAAGTTAGTCGAGGTATAGTACTGGTAATATTTAGTATTACATATAAAACAGTAAAATAGATATGAATGCTTATATTGTATCTGGTACTATAAAGCACTTCAAAATTGTGACATTTAATTCTATCCTCAGTTCATAGAATATGCACTATTCCTACATTTGCTTTACAGATTATAAAAATAAGGCACAGTTTATTGACTTCTAAGAGTTCACTGCTAGTAAGTATTAAAGCAGTTATTTAAAGCTAAGAAAATTGCTTTAATTCACATAGCTAAGTCAATATGAGTCAATACCCAAGTGTGGCAACTTCCACTGTTTTCAAGGGCTGGATGATTTCTTTCGTTTGTTCATATGTCCTAAGGTCCCTTTAGGTAATGATGGTAAAGACGCTTTCCAAGTTTAATTAATGAGCTCACTGTTAATATTACATAATTCTAAGTTGCAGTATAACATTGGATAGCAGTTAAACAAAAGCACTTGGCAACTTCTACAGGGCATAAAATGTTTTGGTTCTTTAATTTTCACCATTTAGGAGAACTTTTCCCATTTTTCTTGTATAGAACCTGTAACTAAAGATAAGTTCCCTTCGAGGAGCCACTACTAATCAATTTCATCCTTAAATAAGAAAATGGCATTGGAGAACAGTTTTACTCTGTTTACATAGCCACCTATAAAATAACCAAAGGGGCATTTGTGGAGAAATTTCTATTTCAAAGCAAGTACCTAAGAGATTTATTACAGGATATTTGTTATTTTCCCAACTATAAAAGTAGTGCAAACTCGTGGTAGAAAATTAGCTTAAAAATGACAACTAAAAGCACTAAAGCTTTAAAAATTCCAGAGAAAGCACAAATTTTTGTTAGTGTGTGTCTGAGATTTTGTGTGTTTTCTCTTTATTAAATTTTATCTTTAGTATTCTGCATACAATGATTAAATAATTATCTCCAGGGAAACAAAAAAAGAAACTTCCATCATTATCTCAGTAAAATATTTTCTCTAAATATCTTTCGTATTGATGGTGAAGCACTTCAATGAGCCTTCACTTATTCATCTATCATTTATTTGTTGAGCATATAGAATGAAACAATCTCTATTCCAGGTGTTTGGGATACATTAGAATACAAACGACACTAAGATCCCCGCTGTGGCTGGGCATGGTGGCTTACACCTGTAATCCCAGTACTGTGGGAGGCCAAAGCAAGTGGATCACTTGAGATCAGAAGTTCAAGCCCAGCCTGGCCAAAATGGAAAAACCCTGTCTCTACTAATCACACAAAAATTAGCTGGGTGTGGTGGCGGGCACCTATGATCCCAGCTACTGGGGAGGCTGAGGAAGGAGAACTGCTTGAACCTGTAGGCCAAGTTTGCAGTGAGCCAAGATCATGCCACTACTCTCCAGCCTGGGCAACAGAGTGAAACTGTGTCTCAAAAAAAAAAAAAAAAATCCCTGTTGTTGAAAGGCTTACATTCTAGAGGAGGGAGATAGACAATAAGTATAACAAATGAATATATATTATGTACCATGTAGAATGTAAAGAAATATTACAGAGGAAAAAAAGAAAATGGAAGAAGGTAAGGGAGTGTGGTAGGCAAAATTGTAAAATGACCCCTCAGAGACCCCTGTGTTTGCCTAATATCTTCTTCTTGAGTGTGGGAAAGAACCTTGAGTGTGATGAGATATCACTTTCATTGTATGACAAGAGGGATTCAACAGATGTAATTAAGATTCCTAATTAGTGGTAGTGAAAGTACTAATTGAAGGTAGTGAAAGGGAAGATGATCCTGGGTGTGCCAGATCTAATCATGTGAGGCGTTTAAAATATAATGAAGCATCAGTCATTCTCCTCCTGGCATAGGAGATAAAGCAAACTACCAGGTAGTGAGACAAGGAGACCACGTAGCAAGGAATTGAAGGTGTTCCCATGAGTTGATAGTAGCCTCTGACTGGCAGACAATAAGAAAGAAATCTTAACCCTCCAACCACAAACAGATATTTGCCTATAATAGTGTGTTTGGAAGATAACTCTGAGCCCCAGATGAGAACTTTTCACTAGCTGGCATCTTGATTGCAGCCTTGTAAGATCTGAACAGTGTGCCCAGCTAAGAAGGCCTTAAACTCCAACCCATGGGAATGGTGAGATTATAACCATGCATTGTTTTATGCCTTGAGTGTACATGGAAATAGAGCACTAATAAATGAATTGGGTCCATGAAGGCTTCTTTGCAAAGGTGAAATGTGGGCCAAGAGGTGAGGAAGAGTGAACCTGTAGCCATTACAGGTTTTGATTATTGGAATCAGGTGTTGAAGTAAGTTTCAGAATGCTTGGTTTTATTGGTATGAATTTAAAAAAAGAATAAACTCTTTCATGATAAAAATATGAGATGGTATTTGAGCTAATAAAAAAAATTCACGTCTCAGAAAAGAAGTAATCATCATTTTCAGAGACAATATTTCAAATTGCAGAAATCTTAGAAAAAGGGTACCCAGAAAAGATAAAATTCAAGGATCTAGAGAAATGCAGAAATAAATGTCATCAAGGGATGAAGGTGGAGGGTTGCCATAGCAGAAGACACTGTTCATTTCTTTATATAATGAATATTTAAAGGAAGTGTGACCTGGAGAGGAGCTACTTAGCAACTAGTCAATCAATCTATTCATTAATCAATAAGTAATTAGGGAGCCTTTGCTGTGTGTGCAGTAAGCACTCACTTGCTCAAACAAGGAACACCATAGATTTAATGGCATCAGCTCTTCTTAAGAGCTTTAACTCAACTGGATAAAGAAAACATGTAGAGGAATTATTTATGAGACCACATGCAAAAAATATATATCCTCTTATGTGGTATGGCTGCAAGTTGTAAAACAACACAAGCTGTGGAACAACACAAGTGAAAAACAATGCAAATTGCAAAATCCAAGCAAACCTTCATGGAAAATGTATAGTTTGAGTTGTGCTGTGAAGGGAATGGCATAATCAGACTAAATAAAGAGGATTTAAGAACATTATGGAAAATGGTTGCACTGTAAATGAGGAAACCCAGTATTCTGATAACAGCTTTAGATTTAGAGATGAATGAGTGTGCACAGAAAGATGTTGGGTAAAGCAATTTCACGAAGCACTGCTTAACAACTTGTGTGAATCTGGTGAAACAGAACACTCACGTAAGTAACAAGTTACATGAAGCAGGTTTCCTACTTACAGATAGACAGCAAGGTACAATAGAAGCCTAGAATCCATTGTGTGCCAGTCACCCAAGATTCAATAAATCTACATGGAGGTAGATGAAGTCTTATGTGCATGCGCCATATTTGCACTGCAGCTGACAAACCCCACAAAACACCCAAGTCCACATTGTAAAATCTGTGGGACACAGGACAAGGTAGGTTAAAGCACTGGAGAACATCTTGTTTCTAGATGGGGAATGCAAGATAGCCTAGGGCATTCTATCCAGTCCTTCCTCATCTGAGGATGTGGCATTCCTAACACATTCTAGAATTATTCTTGAGAACTATAAGTGAGAAAGGGAGGAGAACTGGCTATGTCCAAGTTCACCCAGAGAACTTTCCTCCAGCTGTTATTGCTCTTAATTTCCTTTTGTGGTAGAAATGATGTGAAATTAAAATGTCGGATTCTCTAATCTTCCTCTTATCATTCTCTCACTAGTCTTCTATCCTAGAAAGCAAACAGCGAGCATCGTATTTAATTCACAAACACTAAGTTCTATTAGAAAGCCGTTTCCTAAATATACACTCATAAGTACAATAGATCAATTTTAGTGAATGAATGTATCCCAGAAGATTAGAAAATATTGGAAGTTGTAGTTATTTAAGATAGAATTTAAGTTCAGTATTTTCTATGGTCCTCTCTAGAGCTTAAATTCCTGAAATAAATAGCTGCGTCTTGAGTTGGGATTTTCAGCACCAAGGACAGTGACCATAATTTTGCTGAATGGATTACTAAATGAATGATGAATGAATGGCAATCTGGTTTATTTAATCATGTATGCATTTCAGCAGATGGTAGAACTTAGGGGTGTATTCCCCACTCTCATCACTTTTCAAACCTTGCAAGCTTCATTCTGATTTTCCCACACCTGTCCACCCTCTCTTGGAACACACTCAGTTTTCAAGCCATAGCCATGTTCCAAAATGAAACACCACCACATTGAGTCAAAGCAAATAAAATCAATTGATGCATCATATTTTGAATGAGTATTGGCAAACACCAAGTCTGGCAGACAGATGGGATTCTACAAAGAAGGTACAGATGGACCAGTCAGCCCAGAAGGGAAATCTTTCAATGTTTGTTTGAAGAAAACACAAATGTTTTATTTCAGTACAACTTTCATTGTTGTTATTGTTGAAGTTGATATTTTCAAACCATGTAAATATCTTTAGAAGTGTGAGACCTGTTACAAATACCTGTTTACTTTGTATTATTTGTTCTTAATCAGCCTTCCAGAAGATATTTGTTTGTTTTAAATTAGAGACTTACAAAGTTATCTTTATTCCATCAGAATTATTGAAGTTGACATTTTCAAACTCTGAAAATATCCTTAGAAGTATGAGACTTGTTACAAATACCTGCTTATTTTGTATTATTTGTTCTTAATCAGCCTTTCAGAAGATAATTGTTTGTTTTAAAGTAGAGATTTACAAAGTTATCTTTATCCCATCAGTATTATTACACCTTATTTCAGAATTAATGCAAAGATTCCTAGCATAATAACCATTAAATACTTTTGGTAGTCCAGAAGAGAGTGTTTCTGAGCAGATTTCTTAGAGTCAGATAACAATACAAATATTTTAGCTCTTAAGAGTGATTGAAAATCATTTCAGAATTAGAAAATGCAGTTTTTAACAATTTCATTGTTTTAAGAAATGTAGAGTGTGCAATCATAGGTGCTGATTATTGAGAGAAAGACACTGTAGAAACATAAACCTCCTGAGAAACTAAATCAATTGCATAAGGAAGCTCTGGTCCAAATGATGGATTTTATTTTAAATTTGTGGGTCTTGTGAGCTAGAGATAAATGTGCTATCACAGGTGTTATTGTTTTGAGTTGCCTTTAACACCATCCTGGGAAGCTACAGAATCTAACTCTATGTTTTGTAGAATTAGCGCTTCTTACTACTCAATAAATATTTAATGGTATGATATGCTAACCACACTAATGTGTTGAATATTTTAATTTCCTGCATTCCTGTGTGATTTAGCATTGTATTAATTAAAACTTTTTAAGAGTCTAAACTTGGGAGAATATAGAAAAGTTCAAAAACTAAGTTGAAACTTTGCCAACCAAATGGCCCTCTCTCCCTCTTAGAATGGAAAAGTTGTTTGCATTAGCTGATTAGCTCCATGGAATAGGTTTACTCGTGTGATGTTGTTATTCACAATGAAACTTCTTGTTTTTAAAGAGCAGACCATGAAAGGAAGACCGTCATTGAGAACTCACTCAGAATGGAAATAAGTTGATTCAACTATCGTTGTTTTGTTTGTTTGTTTGTTTGTCTGTTTGTTTGTTTTTTGAGACGGAGTCTCATTCTGTCGCCCAGGCTGGAGTGCAGTGACGCCAATCTCGGCTCACTGCAAGCTCCGCCTGCCTCAGCCTCCCGAGTAGCTGGGACTACAGGCACCTGCCACTGCGCCTGGCTAATTTTTTGTATTTTTAGTAGAGACGGGGTTTCACCCTCTTAGCCAGGATGGTCTCCATCTCCTGACCTCGTGATCCGCCAGCCTCGGCCTCCCAAAGTGCTGGGATTACAGGCGTGAGCCACCGCGCCCGGCCTTATTTTAAGACTGTGTCTTTATTTGGGACAATAGCTTCTACCTATTATGTTAGCTTAGGTCGAAGTTATAGAAAATAGCCTGCTAGCACCAGTTGGAAATAGTGACAAACACCTACTACAGGTGACTTTTAATGATAGGTCTCATTTATCTCTCAGGACCCTGCTTCTGAACTTACAAAGTCACTGTCTGACCCTGTTATATATAATTCATAATTTTTCTAATGTGGTAGGAGGCAGAAGACATGAAAAGTTGCAGTAAGTTTTAATAAAAGAAAATCCAACATGAATGCAGAAATAGCCCAGGAAATCTGTTCCTCTGGAAAATTGGTGAACAATACTCAACTATATAGACATACACTTCTCAAATCACAGCAATTGGCTTGTTATTTTGTGGCGACATTTATGGACACACAAAATGTATAATAAGTTTACCATGGAAATTTATTCATAACAAAATCAGGACAACATTCAGCTGCAAAAAATACTATATGACATTCTTACAAAGATATTCTTATCAAATTTAACTGTGAGATATTTGCTTTGCCTAAAATTGCATACATTCTGTACATTTGTCTGTAACCATAAATACATTAATTTGTAGCATGCTTTACTTTCTTCTTTGTTCAAATTGGTTTATTTATTAAGTTGTGGCAGAAAACAAGGGATACTCAGAATGCATAATTGGATGTGATTTTCAGGGAAAATTTTCAATAAGAGAGAAAGGCAAGGAGACTTCTTTTCTGGAAAAGAAGTGACAAAGACTGCTAAATTTAGAATGGGAAAAAGCAAGCAAAACTCTGAGATTCTATTTAGTGGGAAAGGGCAGATTACCTGTAACATTTATTTTCCAGAACTTTCTTTAGGAAGTTCAGGTTTTACATTGTCAAATTACTAGAGGTTCTAATATTGGAAGAAGTTCGGGAAAGATAAAAGTTATGGTTCTAGATTTTGCCATTTTTGAAATGTAATTTTATTATCTGCTTTATCAGAAGGTGTAAATATATGGAAAAAATCTTTAAGTCATCATAGATCATATCTATGGCACTATAACAATCATAATTTTAAGTATCATTAAGATACTTTTGTCAAATTTGTCAAAACAAATATGCCATGTCCTAGTTGTTTTCAAAAATGCTAATTCATGTTTCTCTTTTCAAGTTGAATTCTGGTGGCTTATGTAAATCAAGGCTTCAACCTGGTTCTTAATTTGTCTGTGGTGAGGGAAAACTTATGAAATATGGTTCTATAAAAGACAGAGTGGCGGCCGGGCAGGGTGGCTCATGCCTGTAATCCCAGCACTTTGGGAGGGTGGCTCATGCCTGTAATCCCAGCACTTTGTGATCCACCGAAGCTGGTGGATCACAAAGTCAAGAGATCGAGACCAACCTGGCCAACATGGTGAAACCCTGTATCTCCTAAAAATAAAAAAATTAGCTGTGCGTGGTGGCATGTGCCTGTAGTCCCAGCTGCTCAAGAAGCTGAGGCAGGAGAATCACTTGAACCCAGGAGGCGGAGGTTGCAGTGAGCCAAGATCGCCCACTGCAATCCAGCCTGGCAACACAGCGAGACTCCATCAAAAAAAAAAAAAAAAAAAAAAAGACAGATTAGCAATGCCAAAGGTAGTAGATCACATGGGAGATTATTTACAATGGGTCACGTAAACACTGGCTTCCAGGGTGGGAGATTGATTTATTTCATTCGATTGAATTATGACCTTCTAAAGCTCTTTATTCATCATGGTCAGTGAATAAGCAGAATGTGTTACTGAATAAATTTAATAAGTATTTATTGGTATTTAAAATACATTATTATTTTCAAAGATTTGGAATATAATAAAATGAATTCAATTACAAAACTTATTCAAATTTTTTTGAGATTATATAAGGCATTTTAGTTATTGCAATATTTTATATATTATTAGATTATTATGGTGCCATAGATATGATCTATGAAGACTTTTATGCAGTTATTAATTATTATTTGGTCATAGATTAAATTATACAAACTTGACTGAATAGTTTTGATGAACACACATCTTGTCCATAGAGTGTTTATTCTGTGGTGTTTTCCTCAAATAATCATTACCCATTTATTATTGCGGGATATATATTCATAAAATAATTGTCAGATATTTCTCTAATCTCTGGATACAATAAAAATATTAAATTTTATGTGCCCTAACAAACAACACAATAAAAAATAAACTCCAGAAGATTTAAAGCATAGTAATAAATAAATAAAATGTTACTTAAAGTAATAGAAGAAAATAATAGGGATACTACTTTGATTAGCTTAGGTTGAAAGGGGGCCTTCCAAGCAAAATATACAATAAAATATTAGAAGAGAGAAGACTGAGATATTAAACACTAAAATTATTTTTCATTTTAAGGGTAAAATATATTATAAATAAAAATGTAATGTATTTGCAACATATGTGAAAAGAATCAATAACCTTGTTATTCAATGTGCTTCTACAAAAAATAAAGATCCAAGAGGCTGTGCACGGTGGCTCATGCTTATAATCTCAGCACTTTTGGAGGCCAAGGCAGAAGGATCACTTGAGCCCACGAGTTCAGGACAAGCCTGGGAAACAAAGTGAGACCTCGTCTCTTCAAAAAAAAAAAAAAAAAATTAGCTGACATGGTGGCACATGCCTGTGCTGTCAGCTGTATGGGAGACTGAGGTGGGAGGATTGCCTAAGCCCAGGAGGTCAAGGCTGCAGTGAGCTGTGTTTGTGCCACTGTACTACAACTTGGGTGTCAATACAAGACCCTGTCTAAAGAAATAAATAAATAAAAATAAAAAGAATATAAGAGGATAATGGGTGAAGTCTATGAACAGATTCTTCATAGAAGAAATACAAAATTTCTAGAGGTACATATAAAATCTGATTATATTGATGATCATGAAAAAATTGTAAGAAAAATAGGCTAAAAATTTTCATGTTCTAGAATAAAAATTTCTAGTGAGAGTAATAGTTTATGTGGCTGGTGGAACTGTAAATAGATACTAGTGTTTTGAAGGTCAATTTAGCCGTATCTAGCAAAGTATTAAAAGAAAGCTCCTTTCTGTATATTCCTGTAGCTAAAAGCAATGACAGCTGCTGAAATCAGGGTTGCTGTGGGTTGAATGTGTCCTCTCCGAAACTGAAGCACTGCCGATGTGATAGTGTTAAGAAGTGGGGCCATTACGAGGTGATTAGCCAATGAGGGTTACTCACTCCTCAACAGAACAAAGACTGTTATAAAAGAGGCTTCATGAGTCACTTGGCTTGCTTGGACTTCCACCTTCCACCACGTGGTGATATGGCAAGAAAGCTCTCAGCAAATGTTGGTGCCTTGATCTTAGGCTTTCCAGCCTCCAGAATTGTGAGAAATAAATGTATGCTCTTTATAAATTCCCCAGTCTTAGGTATTTTTTATAGCAGCACAAATAAGGGTATTACAATATTTCATTAAAAATGATGAAAAAAAAAAACCAAGAAGAAAAAACACACAAAACTATACCCATAGCAAAACACAAAAGCAGAATACACAAAGTTCAATATAACTGTAAGTAAAACAGTAGAAAGCACCAAATAACTTCAAGTGGTCTCTTAAGTACCTGTCTTACCACAAGCCCTTACTAACAAGAGAAGGCAGACAGACAAATAAAAATAAAATTAAAAAAAAAATAACCGAGAAGAGAGAAGAAGGGAACTAATGTAATGTTTAATCTAAAACCACTCTCAAAAGAAGCAAGACTGTCTTGAGGTTGAAAATATAAAAAGAATTGTTAAATTAGAGCATAGTCTACAGAAAGGACCTTGACACATTGATTTAAAGGGAAATTTTGAAATGCATAGCTTCTCTAGGAGAAAAATGGACAAAAAGAGAGATGAGGAATCCTTCGCCAATTGGGAAACATTTCAGTCTGGGAACAAGGCAAGAATATCCACTATCTTTTCTAATGTTCAATATTGTGCTGTGGGTATTAGTCAAAACAGTTAGGTGAGAGAAATCAATAAGAGTATAAGAATAGGTAAAGAAGAAGTTAAACTTTCTATTTTCCGATAATATGAAAACCAGAATCCTGGAAAACTCCAGATGATTAATGATAAAACAGACTCAAACAATAAAAGAAAATGCAATGATGTAGCAAGGTATAAAATTAACATACAAAAGTCCCATGACTTCATATACACAGTCAATAATTACTTAGTGAAAATGATGGTAAAGGAAAACCTCACTTACAATAGCAATACAGATATTAAAAACTTAGAAATTAACTTAAGAAGAATAGACTAAAATTTAAAGATAGGGATCTTTAAAACATTCTAGAAAGATCCAAAGCTAGATTTGAACAAATGGAAAGATGTCTACTAGAACCATATGATTCAACACTATAAAAATGCCACTTCTGCCAAATTTAATTTATACATTTAATTCCAAAGATAATGCTAACAAATTTTATTATGTATTTAGACAATTTGATTCTAAAGTTTCTACAGGAGAAACAAGCCTGCAAGCAAAGCCAGAAAAAACATCCAAAAGCAAAAACTTTGAAGGGAATTAGCCCAACCAGGCACTAAAACATACCATAAAGTCTCTATAATTAAAAAGATGAGGTACAGGCATATGGATAGAGAGGTAGAACAGTAGCATAGAACAAATCTAGATATGAACTTAAGAGTATATGGAAATTAAGTGTAGGATAAAGGTGGCTTCTCAAACCACTGTGAAAGATGGACTTTTTAGTTAATGGTGCTGGGACAATTAGAATTTAGAAAAAAAATTAGATCTATACCTTATACCATCCAGAATAATAAACTCCAAATGTATCAAAAATCCAAATGCCAAAAAATAAAACATAAAATTTCTAGAAGACAAGCAGACAATCTGTGGTTAAAGTTAAAAAAATTACTAATTAAAACTAGTTGCAATGAGTCTGAATTAAGGACAAATCATGTATTTATGGTCATTTAAGTCAGGCTTAAAAAAATGTTGCCTTGTAGCTTTATTTTTTAATCCAAAAGTTTAATAACTAAATAAAATGGTTATATATAGATATACATGTATATATAGATTGTATGTACTTATTAATATGTCAAGAGCAAATTATATATAGATTATATATGTATATATATAATATATACTTAATATAAGCCATATTTTAATGATTATATTTACTTATTAATATAAGTCATATAGACACAAGTAATTTGCTGTTGACTTATATTAAGCTTGGTGACATTCTGAATTTTTAAAAATGGTCTTCAGTTTTCACTGTTTATGAATTTTGCATAGTAAAAGTAAACTTAAACAGCCTAGTTCTTTTACAAAGAAATAAACAACAGAAAATATAACTTAAGTCATACCTACATGAATGGGTTTAGCGATCTTTGAAAGCAGATTGAACAGAATTGCTGACTGCTCTAGGTGCAAAGTTCTAGATTAGCTATGCAAAGATGTAAGATACATATATTTCCTACTTTCAAATAGTTTACAATATAAAGAAGTCAATGGGACCCAAAAACCACCAGCCTGCATTCACAATAATTTGTTAATTTTGTTAAGATAAACTACTCATAAATTGAACCAGAGAAATGATTTCCTGAGTTTGTGAAATACTGAACTTGAGAATACATCTTTGTGTTATCACTAATCTTCTTTCTAATGCTATACTGAATTATTGCCTTTTGAAGAACTTTACATTCATGTTTTCATCTCTTTGCAAAAAAATTCTAAAGGTGCATAATATTATAAAGTCAAATTTGCTAGCTTCAAATTTTGGATCAGCTTGGTTAAAATGAAAAAGGAATAAAAAATTATAAATCTATTTGTTGAGAGATAGCATTAAAGAGGAAACCTGATAACATAGGCAATTTATATTTTAATTGTTCCTCCCTGTAAGATGAGGAAGAGAAGGCTAAAGAAAAAAGATACTTTCTGGTAATCACAGGGTAACAATGATCAAATACTTCTTTTGGAGACTGTCAAGGTGCAGCAAAGGTGCTAATTTGAGAACAATATATATGTACAGTACTTGGTTTCTGGTTACCATTATTTTGGTGCCACTCATTGTATTGATTGTCATTTTCAAATATGTTTTTATTTACTATCCCAAGAATGTAATCTTAATCCAGAAAAATTAACCAAAAAATTGTACAACATGTTTTTATAATAGTGAATTATTATTTAAGTGAAAAAATACTTAAAGGAAATGGAATTTAGTTACTTTAGCAGTAAATGAGTAAACAAGACTTTTGTTACTTGATTCATTAACATACATACTGTCTATACTGCATGGTTTATCTTAGTCTGAAAACATCAGAAATATGATATATTTTTCCCTCTGCTTTTTAATAAAAAGTGTTTCTAGATAATTCTCATCCAAACATAACAAAATGCTTTTATCTGTCTCAACATATGGCAATTTAAAATTTTCATTTGATATGGAAGATCCAGTAATCACTTAGCTAATGAATGCATTTGAATGACCATTGCTGAGTTGGTAGTATGGGTTAAGGCTAAGAAAAATTGTCTCATTGCCAGAGAATAGAAAGTGTGGGTATATTCTGTGTACTAGAAAGGAGCTCTCCATTGTTGTAGAGTAAGTATTTTGAAAAAATGCTTAAAAATTCTTAATAATAGAAAAATGCTTAGTGAAATTCAAAAGTGGTAAATTTTAGGTGTGAGATATACACAGAATACCCATGTATCGTTGTGAAACTGTTATTTGGTATAAAACCAGAAATGTGGACAAACAGTTCTGCAATTGTTAATTGAGCGTTCAAGCAGTCATATTATTCTTCAAAATAGCGATGGTTTCATTATGTAGAATTCTAATGGATATTCCTATTATCTACTCCCTCATCTATCTTTAAGCTCATATTTTCTATCAATAAATTAAGTGATATGTATAACCCATCAACTTCACTTAGTTGCCTGTCTGTCCTTTTAAAACTGAGTTTGGCCTAGATGTACTGAATATGCTCAACTTCTGTACGATACACACTATATGTTAATAGTTTTCTTTACCTTATGTAGCCAGAGCTGTAGTCAAATGGGTACTTATTTTTATAACAATGAAGAAAAAAAATAAGTGAGGAACATTTTCTTTTGAAAAAAAGATTTTATTTACTCCAAAAGTGGTTCTTTGAAAATTATCTCAATAGATATGCAACAAATATATTCTGTTTGTGAAGTCAAATTAAGCTTTGATATATTTTGAAAAAATGCTGCAGTTATTTTCTTAATTCAGTTCACTTGTTTTAATAGATCTTTATGCAAGCTGAAAATTACCATGACCCTTGGCCTTTTTCTGTAGTTCCGCTATTTTTCACCACTAACAAAGTGAACTCAGTGTTACAAGGATAGTTAATGGCCAAAACAAAGTGAAGATACATGGAAAATAAAATTCAAAGTCTATTGCTTAGAAGTAGGCTGTATGAAAGATTTAGTTATCACAAGGGATAACCTAAGAAATAGTAAAAAAAAAAACGTTGTTTAATTTTTCTGAGCTCTTTGATATGGATCATAAAATGTTATAAAACCCTTCAAGTAGAAAATGTTTATTCTCAGGAGGTGAACAGGTCATTCAGTCAATAAATTTCAATATACTCCCTTATATTAAAATGTAATTTCAAAAAAACAAGTTAATTTTTATCTTTCTTTAAGAATTAGTTACTACATTGTTTCTATTTTCCTCTTTTACCTCATAGACTGATAAACACACACACACACGCACCTCTTTACAGATATTTTAAATTAAATGCTTTTTCATTATCATTATTTTCCTCCACAATTATAATGTGGCTTTTTCAAACCAATAATTGTTCTCACTAATCATCTTCAAATTTCACTGCTTTTCCTAGCATTACTGAACTTCAATTCTTTCCCCAGGTTTTCTGAAATAAAAATATTGATGTGTTTTCCTTTTTAAATTTTTATTATTGTTTCTTTTGAAAATCGTTTATTTTGAAATAATCATACATACACAGAGATTTGCAAAGATAGTATAGAAAGGTCCTATGTAACATTTACCCAGATTTCCTCAATGATCAAACATTATATAACTATAGTGCAATATTTAAACCAGTAAATTTACACTGGTACAATACAATGGCACTATGCCATTTTATTATCTGTGTAGATTCATGAAACCACCACTGCAATCAAGATACAGAATTGTTCTATTACTGAAAAAAAATTCTTATTTTACCTCTTTATTGTGACACCCACCCTCCCTTTCCCACATTGTCCCTACTAACACCAGCAATTGCTACATTGCTCTCTATCTCTATAATTTTGTTATTTCAAGAATGATACATAAATGTAATCAAAGAGAATCTTGCCTGTACATATTGGCTTTTTTATTTTTACTCTTGCCCCTGCATAGGGCTGTTGTTGTTGTCACTTTTAAAATCTAGTCTGCCAATCTCTGATTTTTAATTGAGATATTTATACCGTTTACATTTAATATAATTACTGATATATTAGGATGTATTTCTGTCATTTCATTTCTGTTCTCTGTTTGCCCCCTTTGTTTTTTATTTCAATCCTTTCTGTAGGTTATTTGAACGTTAAAAAAATCCATTTTGATTTATCTATAATGTTTTTGAGTATATCTCTTAATATATGGTTTAGTGTTTGCACTAGTTATTACAGTATATATTGTTTTGTTAAGGTTCTCTAGAGAAACAGATCCAGTAGGATATATACAGATATATGAGAAGATTTGTTGTGGAAATTGGCTTCTGCGATTATGGAGGCAGAGAAGTCTCACATTATCTCCTCTATGAGATGTAGAAACAGGAAAGCCAGTCATGTAATTCAGTTTGAATTCAAAGGCCTGAAAACTACGGGAGTCAATGATACAACTTCCAAGGTCAAAGGCCTGAGAATGGGATTTCACTGGTGTATGTCCCAGAATAAATAGGCTGGAGAACCAGGAGATCCAAGGTTTAAGAAAAGGTGAAGATGGATGTCCCTGCTCGAGGTTGAGGGGCAGAGGGGGTGGGTGGGGAGAGAGAGAGAGAGAGAGAGAGAGAGAGAGAAAGAGAGATTGAGAGAGAATTCACCCTTCATCCATCTTTTTGCTCTATTTGGGCCAGCAGATTGGATGATACCCAGCAACATTGGTCAGGGTGGATCTTCTTTACTCAGTCTACTGATTGAAATGCTTATTTAAATTTACTAGATATCTGAGCATTCCTTAGCCCAGTCAAGTTCACATGTAAAATTAATCATCACATATATACACACTTTATTACAATCTGCTGGTGTTGATACTTTATCAGTTTAAGTATAATAATCTCACCTCCCTTTATCTAAATTCCTTTACCTTCCCTCAAGTATTATATACTTACATATTTCCTCTACGAACATTGAGAGCCACATCTGGCAATGTATTTTCTGCTTCAGTTCTCAAACATATTTTAGAAAACTCGAGAAAAGAAAAGCCTATTTTATTTAACTATGTCTTTGTGCTTTTCATTGTTCTTTCTACTTTTCTGATATGCCAAGATTTTTTTTTATCATTTCCTTTTGGTTTCAAACTTAATTTTTGTTATTCTTTTAGAAGTTACAAATTCTCCTAGTTTTTCTTCATCTGAAAACATCTTTATTTCTCCTTCATTTCTGATAATGAATTTTGCCAGATTAGAACAATTGTTTGACATTTATTTTGTTTTAGCACTTGAAAAATGTGCAATTTCCTTCTGGCCTCCATTGTAATGATGAGAATCCATTGTCATTTAAATTGTTTTTCCCCTATAGTTAAATTGTCATTTTTTTCTTTCTCATTTCTTTCAAGATTTTCTCTTTGCTTTTAGTTCAGAAGTTTAATCATGACCTGTCTTGGAATAAATTTCTTTGGGTTATCATGTATGGAATCCTCTCAGCTTCTTGAATCTTCTTGGTTTATGTCTTTTTTTTTTAACAAACTGGAACTTTTTCAGGCTTTTTGAAAAAAGTAATTTGTCAGTCCCATGTTCTGTCTTTTCTCTTCCAGTGAGTCGAATGACAAAAATGTTAAACCTTTTGTTATAGTTTCACAGGCCCTTGAATTTCTGCTCTTTTAAAATGTCTATCTTTTCTTTTTAAATGTCTATCTTTGTGAGTGATATTAGGTAATCTCTCTTGTTCTGTTTCTAATCCAATGATTCTTTCTTCTGTCCTCTCCATTCTATTGTCGGTTCTCAGCCACTGGGGTTTTCTATTACATTTATCACCTTTTTCAATTCTTACATTTCCAGTTTTTTTTTTTTTTTTTAGTATTTTTGGTTTCTTTGCTAAAACCTTCTATTTTAAAATGTATTTCAAGCATATTTATAATTGCTTATTTATGACTTTTATAATGTGGCTTTAAAATTCTTGCCAGATAATTCCAATATTAGTGTATTCTCATTATTGACATTTGTTGATTGTATTTTCTCATTCAAGTTGAGATTTTTCTGAGTTTTTGGTATGATGAGTAATTTTTGAAAATCCTAGATGTTTTTGGTATTATATTAGGAAACTGTAAATGTTATTTAAAGAACACTCAAATGAAAAAAAGCTCAACATCACTGATCCTTACAGAAATGCAAATAAAAACTACGAGCTATCATCTCACACCAGTCAGAATGGCGGTTAGTCAAAAGTCAAAAAATAATGGATGCTGGCAAGGTTGTGGAGAAAAAGGAGTGCTTATACACTGTTGGTTGGAGTGTAAATTAGTTCAGCCATTATGAAAGACAGTGTGGTGATTTCTCAAAGAACTGAAGATAGAAATACAATTCAAGCCAGAAATCCCATTACAGGGTATATGCCCAAAGGAATATAAATTGTTCTGTTATAAAGACCATATGCAAACATATGTTCATTTCAGCACTATTCACAATAGCAAAGAAATGGAATCAACCTAAATTTCCATCAGTGGTAGACTGGATAAAGAAAATGTGATATCTATACACCATGGAACACTATGCAGCCATAAAAAAGAATGATTTCATTTTCTTTGCATGGACATGATTGGAGCTGGAGGCCATTATCCTTAGCAAACTAATGCATGAACAGAAAACCAAAACCTGCATGATTTCACTTATAAGTGGGAACTAAATGATGAGAACACATGGACACATAGAGGAAAACAACACACACTGGGGCCTATCAGATGGTGGATGGCGGGAGGAGGAAAAGGTCAGGAAAAGTAACTAGTAGGTACCAGGCTTAATACCTGGGTGATGCAATCGTCTGTACAACAAACCCTCATGACACAAGTTTACCTAAATAGCAAAACTGCACATGTACCCATGAACTTAAAAAAAAAAATTAAAGCAAAAAGCCTTCATACATGAAAAAAAATACGTTTTAACTGGCCTCCTTAGGCACTGAATTATACTATTATTTAGTTTGCTTTGATTCATTTAGTAATTGATGTGCATATCTCTGCGTGTGATTGTGCATTGTGTGTGTTGCTTTTGAAGTTTCATCAAAGACAAATCAGAGCTCTTTTTTCCCCTGTAAATTCTGATATATTGTCTTTTACACAGATTGTATATTAATGTGTGTTGTTGAAAACTGACTGTTGAAAGCCAGCTGCAAGAATTCAACCCAGAAAATGTATTATTGTGTGAGAGAGAAAATGCTTACTTTGTGTCATCCAGCAAGTCCTTTTGCCTTTCTAAAGCTCATCTCTCATGTAGCATTGTGAGCACTTTCAAAGGCACATGAAGATATATTGATTTTGAGTACCATTTTTGTGCATTTGTAATATGGTCTTCTTCCTCTTCTTGTTCTTATTCTTTACCATATTGTTTTTATTTTCATTCTTATTATATGGCCTTAAAATATTCTTTTTAATATTTGAGGAGATAATGTTACTCTATGTTTTCATGAATCACTACCCTTGATATTTGACATTTATGTTTGTAAGTCAACAGTTTTCTGACTGTGAATTAGCCAATTTCTCATTTTAATAGCAGTTGTGCTCTGACAATGTTAATTTGGCATTGGAAAGTTGTGAACAACCAGTTCATAAGACAGTAATCTAAGAGGAACATGTGTGTCAGGTTATTATTTTAATTAGTTCTCATGAGCTGAGTTCCCTGAATAACATATTGCCAAAATATTTCTCCTCTTCTTAGCAGTGATTGAGACAGGTGGATGACTGTTATACCAGAGTTGATAGAGCAGAAGCAACATTTAAGAAGTATTTTCAAAGTGTCATTTGTTAAAAGCTTGGACACAGGCTAATTTGCCCTCAAGTAAAATTTAAAATTTGCCCGCAAGTAAAGTTCAAAGTGAGTAAAAAATAACTATGAACATGCACAAGATGTAAACATATGTAGCTATATAAACATACATAGTTATCATGATGAGAAAACTTGGACCATGTGTCTAACAATGAAATAAGTAGTCTGAAAGAAACCCACAATTTTATACAATAGTACAAGCATGAATTTCTCTGGGTTATCCAAAGAATTTAAGCTGAGAAAATAAAAAAATGGAATTTCAATGTATTCAGAAATGAAAAAATTATGGAAATTGGAGTTAGTTAATCTGTACATATTAGCATTATCTTAGAGGATTTTATAATAAGCAAGAAGATGAATGATAAATATGCTAATTTTTCACAATATGAATATTAATTGTATGCCAGTTGATATTTTAGCACTAGCTTTTGTCATCTACAGGTTCAGACTTAACATCGGAGATAATACTTTCTAATTAGTTGTTTGCTTGTGACTAAAGGGTATCTTCTTTATTCATCTCGGGAGGTACTGAGACTTAGGCAATTTTATAACTTTATTTGCTCATGTTACGGCTCTTTCCAAAGTTATCGCATAAGTTTTCTCACTGCTATTTTCCATTTCTTTTGCAACCTTGATATTCAAAACACAATGTGCATTTTAGTGGATGTTTAAAAAATGGATAAACAAATATAACCGAGTAAGCTTTACTTCCTACACAGTTTGAGAATACTCCACAACCTATATACCATGAATACCACACCCTCCATTTAAATATATTTGTGGTGTGCTTGTCCACACATATGTGCATGTATATATACAGGTACACACATGCACGTGCAGTATAATTATATACATGCACATATATACTCATACATAGATGTGCATGTACATACATACATGTATACACAAACCTACACATATTTTTCCCCCCAAAAAAGGCCCAATTTACTGAAACTATAGAAGTTAGGTATGGTATTATGCATTAACATGTATATTTATCAAGCTGAAATTCTTTGAAATGACTCTCAAAAATGCAAAATTGTCTTCCCAAAGAAATATTATTTTCCTGAAATGTAAAACAAGGAAAAATGTCTTTTTCGGAAACTTTTGGTGGTGGTGGTGGTGGTGGCATCTAACTGTAGAGTTACTGTCTGTATGAGGAGGTAGTCAGATGGCAGAGGAGTTCTGGAATTAAACATGTGTTCAGTAGTTGAAGTGAAAGAACATGGTCAGAAAATAACAAAGCTATTATCTTGACTCTTCACAATTTCAAGCAAAGAAAGCAAGTGAGACTTGAATATCTGGGCCCCAGAGGCCACTATAGTCATAAATAACTCTCATGAATGTCACAAACTGAGAGTTCTCAGAACCAACCTGCCTTTTGTTATTAGTCATATTTTCTTGTGTGTTAATGGCTCTCTTTAGGAAAATACCTCTTATTAGTAATACAAATAAAAGAAAAGCAAAGAAGGATGGAAAAGGGAGGAGAGGAGCTCACTGGAGTCAAACTTATATTTAGAAAGTAATCTGCTATTCAAACCATCTGAGCAGAAACATACTATGGAGAAATTTAATAATGTTAACCCATTAAACTTTATGAAAACCTGTGCCACAAAATGGAGCACTACACAGAGGAACTAATGATCCGAAGCTGCAATTAGCTGGGCAGCATTGAAGGCATATATAATCCAGGCACTTTAAACATGAAAACTTGAAGCAACGTGGAGACAATTCAGAATGGAAGGCCATTCTCCATATCATTTCAGCTATTAACATGCGTGCTTACTGAGCACTTGCTGTGTGGCAAGTTTGCCCTTGAGTACTATGTGGAAACACACATATGGGTAAATCTTGTAGGCAGAAACCATATCTTTGTATCTCTTTGTCTAAAACATCCAGCATATTGCAGGCCTCATAATTCATTCTCAAAAGCTGTTTGTTAAATTTAGTTAAAATGGAAAGTAGAGTTACTGTCTGTATGAACAGGTCGTCAGATGGCAGAACAAAACATAACTATATGTAAGAAGTAGCAAACAAGGTAAGTGCTGAGAAACGGTGGAGGCAGTAAGTGCCAAGGGAATAATCATCTGGATGTGAAAGTGAGGAAAGAAAACAACTCAGACCGTGGGTATTGCAAGAACAAATGTTAAGAGGAAAGAATGTGTGGCATGTACTCAACAGATAGTTCAGGGGATCAGCTGGGATAGTTGGTTGGTGGTGGTTAGAAACAGCAGACATAATTAGACAAATGCAGTGGGACCAGATTGGAAATTTTGGATTTTATCTTTTAGAAAAACTGCTGGCATTTAAATTTTGAAAAATATAATGGTTGGATTGAAGCATAAAAGAATATTAGAGGCAGAGTCAGCAAATAGATTGCTTCAGTATTTAGCGTGAGCTGATTCAATAGCTTGGTCTACTAAAAGGGTACCTATATAAGGACCTAACTTAAAATGTCTTTAGAGGAAAGAGTATGAACTTTGGAGAAAGATAGACATGGTGTTAAATCCTGGCTCTGCTGCTTTCTGGCAGTCAGGCTTGGGAAAATAATTTAATATTTTTGAACCTTAGTTTTTTCATCTGTAAATGAGCATAAAACTCCTATCTTTTAGGATGTCTAATAATACAAAACAGAATAGATGCTCAATAAGTTTCAAATATATTCCTTTCATGTGACCCATAAATCCCAGCTCTTTCTGTAGCCCAGGTAATTTGATCTTTACCAAATTACCACTGAGAGCTCTGAAATTAACCCTGCACCTAAGGATAATTAAGGAGAGTTAGTATAGTATCCAAAATGCCTTGGAACCTTCTCTTTCTCTTTTTTTTTTTCTCTTTTTCTCTCTGTATGTGTGTCTTTTTCTCCATTCTTCTTTCTTAGCAACACACACCTCCTACCCTCATTATTCATGAATACTACTAAAACCATTTGCATTTGTGAGAAGGAAAGCCTTCACAGATAGGTTATCATTACCTTTGTTTCTCACCCCAAGGCAATAGAAACTGATTACTAGCTCTTTTTGTGGAGAACATAACTTCCTCCTCCAACTTTTTCACCCCAATCAGAGGAGCATACTTTCTGTTTACCTTTTTCCCCTCAAGCAATTCAACTGCTTTGCAGTAAGGAGAAGCTTGATTTGCATACAGAAAACAATGATACTTTCTGTCTCAGAGTAAAAAGTAGCATGGTTTGGCAGAAAAAGCACAAGATTTGGACAGTCTGGAGTTCAAAGTTTTGTTTTGTTACTTATACACCAGATGTGAAACCTTAACTTTGCTGTTTTGAGGACTGTTTTTTTTTCCACTAAAAATGGGAAAATCATAAATTCTGCATTGCAGAGTTGTTGAATTAAGTGAGATATCTTATGTAAACCTCTTGTATCAGTAACATAGCAATCTAAACTGGCCCGACTTAATTTCTGGAATTAAACTACCTCTGTTTGAGATACAATCAGCTTTCTGCATCCATAGGTTCCACATTTGTGGAATCACATTCATGGATGCACAACCATAGAACAAAGATAGTCAGAAAAATAAAAGGATGGTTGTTTTGGTACTGAACATGTACAGAGTTTTTCTTGTCATTATTATGTAAACAATACGGTACAACAAATATATGCATAGCATTTATGCTATATTAGGTATTATAAGTAATCTAGAGATGATTTAAAGTATACAGGAGGATGTGGGTAGGTTATATACAAATCCATTTTATATCAAAGACTTAAGCATCTGTAGATTTTGGTGTCCATGGGGAATCCTAGCAGCATTCCCCCATGGATACTGAGGGATAACTATTAACTCCGCCACTTACTAGCTGTAAGTCCTTTAGACAACTTATTTATCCTCTTTCTCATCTATAGAATGTGCATAATAAGGGAACCTACCTCTTTAAATGTTTGTTGTTATTAAGCAAACTAACGTGATAAAGAGCTTGTAAGTGTCTGTTCTGAAACATTTACTGAGTAAGCCCTCAATAAATATTAGCTCTTGTTATCTTGGTACTGCTTTCTTCTACAGTTTTGCTTCTAGAATCCAGTACTGATACACACACACACACACACACACACACACACACACACACACATTTTAATATTATGCTTGCTCTATCCAAGTTCCCTGCATCTTCCCAAAGAGAACTATTCAAGTCTGAGCTCCTAGACATTATGTCTCGCTTACAATATTTTCAAGAAACCTTTGTTTCATCCAAGACATTAGTCTTAAAGAAGAACACAGCATAGTTCTGTTTCCACCCAAATGGCAAGCTATAATAATGAGTTATTAATCAGAGAAGGTTCTGGCGTCGGAGATTTCTACCTGCGGTAATGGATGACCCAACAGTTAGGTGGGATGCAGCTGTGACAGTCTAGGGGCATCCATCATCCTAGGCTAGCCGTCTGGAAGTCAATGGCAGGAGAGCCTGAAAACAGTAGGCAAAATGGCCTCAGGTAATGCACCAAGGCTGAGCATGAGGACTCCAGTTTCTGCCTATTGGGAATCCACAGGAATAAACCTCTTTCTTCTTTTGGAAAGATTAATGGGAACTAGGATACAATGTGAAAATCAGTTGTAGAAAGAGAGCAGCTCACTTTTCAGAACTAGCAACAGACAAAAACAAGGAGGATGAATTCCCACTTGTTGGAAGGTGATTCACGAGGTTGCCTTGATTTAGTGAGAAATTCACTATGTATGTAGGCATCTAGATGTGGTAGGAATAATACAGAAGAGAAAAGAACTATGTCAACTGTAAAACCAAAAGAAAAAAGCTAAGTGAGGCATGTCTGGAGATGGATAAACCTATCTGGCTTAGGCAATGCTATATTTAGTGTCTAAATTTGGAAGGCATTTAGTGGAAGGCTAAGAGCTCAATATTTCTCTTTTAGGAAGTAGGGAGCCATTAAAATTTTAAACTGAGAGGTGGAATAATGCATGAAGTGCTCTAGAAAGCTTCTCTGCTTGTGTACACAGTATATATTAAAGGTGTAAGGACGGTAGTATCAATTAAGAAATAATTCTGTCAATAGTCCAGGTTTCAGGAAAAAGCCTGTCTTGCATTGTCAAAGTTTCAATCAAAAGTCTTGAAGATACATTTGGATTTTAGCTGATATTCAGGATGTGCTAATATGAAAACATAACCAAAATGCACCTCTATTAGTTTTTCTAATAAGGAAGTTTCTATCTAATTGTAACTTTTTACCTGTTGACCAAATCTCACGATCTCCCCATTCTCACCACACTGCCTAGCCTCCGGTAACCATTAGTCTACCCTCTACTTCCATGAGATCAGCTCCTTTGGCTCCCACATATGAGTGAGATGATGTAATATTAGTCTTTCTGTGCTTGGCTTATTTCACCTAACAAAATGTTCTCTAGTTTCATCCACGTTGCTGAAAATGGCAAATTACATTTTTTAATGGCCAAATAGTATTTCATTATGTATGCATACCATTAAAAAATTATTTAACCTTTGAGAGAAAAAAAATTTGGTATTCTATTATACTGCAATGTGATTATGGTTAAAAGAATTGTATTATATATTTCAAAATAGCTAGAAGACAGGATTTTGAACGCTCTCACTATAAAAAATAATAAATATATAAGATCATAAATACAGCTAAATACCTTGATTTCATGATTATACAGTGTATGTTTGTATTAAAACATCACACTGTATCCCATGAATATGTACAATTGTTATGTCAATTAGAAACAAAATAAAAATCATGAAGTCCCTGAGAAGTAAATAAATCCTGTTCTTTTGGGATTAGTTAAGCTTACGAATAACCCTTAAAGGTAAAATAAATAAGAAAGCACACACATTCAAAACTGTGTAAAATGATAAAACAGGCAACAACAGTAAATAGAAAAGAAAGATAAGGTATATTACATTACTATGATATGCTGTGAAGTAATCGTTACTCTCTCTGGTGGACTAAGCAATCCAGCTACTGAATTTATTGGTGAGCTACAGATGATGGGTTACTCAATGGTATGACTATATATCCTCAACTATGGCCTGGCAACTAAAGTAATTTTGATTTCTGTAGCTGGCCCATCCCCTTTCTTCCAAACATTCGAAGATATATATTTCTCTTTTTAAAATATTTTTCAAAGTAATCCTGGCAATCTCAAAATGTTGATCAATTTTTACTTTTGGCAGGAAAGACAAAATACATAATAAGAAGACTCTATGCATTAGCTAAAGAGTGGGTCTACATTTTATATCTCTTTGAGTGCCGGGTTCTCTCTCAACTGTTCTTTTGAGGGAAATATATTCTCGGCCTCCAAAACAGGAAAAAAAATCGGAAACAAGTTATGGACTTACAAACTCAGTGATGAGATTCCAATCAGGCACCTGGGCATGTTTTAGATTGGCTATAGCCATTATCATTATTTTGGACTTTGCAGCAGACATGGAAGGAACAGGGTCACATGCCTGGTTGATAGGTACAGCAAACCACCATGGCACATGTATACCTATGTAACAAACCTACGTATTCTGAACATGTATCCCAGAACTTAAAGCAAAATTTTTTTTAAAAAAGAAAATGTATGTCAATTCATCCATCAATGGCCATTTGCATTGTTTCCTATATATCTTGACTACTGTGGATAATGTTGCAATGAATATGGGGGTATAAATATCTCTTCAAGATCCTGATTTTAATTATTTTGTGTAAATACCCAAAAGTGGGATTGCTGAATCATATTGTAATTCTATTTTTAATTTTGGTATGTACATGGAGTAAGATATTATTGAGCCATTAACAAAAGGAAAATCTGTGAAATGCAACAAAATGGATGAAGCTTAAGGATGTTATGCTAACTGAAATAAACAGGTCACAGAAGGACCAAAAAAAAAAAAAAACAGGGTCACATCCCATGAGTCATTCAAGAGTAGACAGGGCTGGAGCAATATTTGTCAAAGTGAATCCCATGATGACATCAGAGATCTTCTTAAAATGGATTAGGCTCTCTGAGGTTGGGGCCTAGCATCTGTATATTTAATCAGATCCTCAAGGGAATTGAATCATGCTGAAATCTGAAACTTACTAGTGTATCTTTTCCTGACATACATCCTTCTTTTCCTCTTAGGACTCAACTGTATTTTTTCGTCGCTAAAAATAAATACTTACTGGAGTGGTAGCTCCATCTGAGACATTCAAATTTGTAAATGTCAAATTATATGTATGTGTGTGTTTTGTGCACATATGTGCATATTAAGTCTATAGAAAATCCCTCACCAACTGTTACTTTGGCTCTGCATAAAAGTTTCATCTGTTTTGTACAACTTTTTATGTCTTATTTTAAGTGATAAAAAGTAGGTAAGCCAAATGAAGAGGACATTTCCCAGGCTTCCTTGAAGGAGGTTGAGAACTTGCAGCTAGGTTCTGACCAAAGAAATAGAGGGAGAATTTATATGTAGAATGTCCAAGATTGATTTATAAACTATTTTTTTAACTCTGTCTATGTGTGTCAGAGCCAGTCAATGAGGGACTGTACTATAGAGTCATAACTTGTGACTTATCTGTCTGTCAAAACTCACTTCTCTTCAGGTCCTTGAGGTTCTTAGGTATTCCTAATTATTCTCATCATACACAGAAACTTGACTTTTTCATACAATACACTATTCTATGACCTCTTCCATCCGTGTCATTACCGTGGTTAAATTTAATTATGTCATTGTTTGTTAAGGTAAAGACTAACTAGTCTGATAAACTTAATGGGCAGTGAGAGTTAATGGCTTAATTTTCTCTCATTATTTAATTAATGTGTTAAGTATTTCTCATTAATTAAATAATAAATGGATTTAAACAAAGTTCTTTAACTTGAAGCCGTTTGGAGTTTTTTCCTGACTTTCTTTCTATCCCCAATTCCCATTAATGCTCAAAACCACACTTTGCTCAAGCCAAAGTCTTTGTTTATTCACGGCGTCTGTTTCCCACTCTAAACTTTCTTCATGTTGGATGGGCTGCTCACTAAGACTCTTCCCCAGATGTAATTCCTTCCCAGACTTCAAGGTTTACCCTTATTCTCAGCCTTCCTTGATAATCCCTAACAAAGGCCTCTCTCTTGCTACATGATACCTCTAATAGGATTTTTCCAACAACTATGTGCTGTCCATATAAGACACACCAGGCCGTGGGGATATAAGAAGAATAAAACTCACTTAATCTCTCTCGTCAAGAAAAGCATCATGCCCTGAGTATAAATAAACAAATATAATAAAAAGAGATGACATACAAGGAGTTACATTTAGTGGAGAAGTGCAATCTATAATCAATTAACATCTAAGGTGTATGACTTTGTTATGCTAGGTATCTATTACACATGCTTTTCTAAGGTGTACTATGTGGGGAAATTATGGATTACCCTTTATTAGATATGCCTAGGAATATGTTATAAATCTAGTGAAAGCTAGAAAGAAACAGGGACAACTGAAGAGGAAATATATTTTTTAAAGCATCAGGGGAGAATAAACTAATATACGTAGGAGTGATGTGCTAATTTGTAAGCTTAGAATTCAAGAGGCTTAGCCCATTTCCACAAACCCTCATGGAATCTGCCTCTATCATGTGAACAGGTCCAAGCTAGCCTGCTGGATAATGAGACAGAAGACCCAGAACCACTGTCGTCCTGATGACAGCCACTGGCCAGACCCCCTACCAGCTGACCAAAGATACAAGAGCAAGCATGTCTTGCATCAGCAAAGCCTGCCACACATCCACAGAATTGCTCAGTTGCTCCATAAACTTGTTAACAATAATTAATAATTTTTGATTTATGCCACTAAATATGGAGTGGTTTGTTACTCAGCAAACAACAAACATTAACATATATTTGATTAGTAGTTTAAAGGGCTTAAAATGGGAAGAAATGATATAATAATAATTATTAGTAATAGCTTACATTTACTGAGCATTTACTATATGTGAATTATTGTTTGTATATGTACTGAAGGATACTGTGGGTGGGAGTGTCTACTGAAAACCATCCTGAATGGTAATGCATTATTCTTCTCCTCTTTATAGATGAGGAAACTCAGACCAAAAGTAGTTAAGTAATCTGAGCTAACATGAAAAGCTCTAAAGAGCAAAGTCAGCATTTGAAGCAACCTTCTTATTTCCTATCTTTGTAACATCTGTCTTGTATCTTGTATTGCCTTTTAGTAAAAAGAGCAGATCAGAACTAATGTCAACATGTGTTAAGATGCTCCTTTAATGTGCTTCTCCTGCATGTTCTCACTAACTTCTGTGGCTTCTTAATGAATCATATAAGCCTTAGTATGCCAAATACCTGTGACAAATTCCATTTTTGAAGAAACATAGTTCCCATCTCAGTTTCTTGTTTTAGTTACTTAATCCAGAAGAGAGATATTGATGAAAGTTTCATGCCCAATGGTGAACCATGGAGAAAGACTTTGGAACAGGCTGAGATTGAGGTTCTTGAATACATGGTTGTACGGGTAGAACTTTTCTGCCTTTACCCAAGGCAGTCCCTAATATTCATTAAGATAGCTCTGGAGCTTTGAGACAACCAGGTAACAATAATGACATTTTTCATAAGTGGAAACTAGTATGCCATATAGGCCATTCCAACACTCACAAATTAATGTTCTGTTTCCTTTTTAACACATAACAATTTTACTGGAGTTACAGTTGATGTCTATTAAAAGGAGTTTTCTAAGGGCATCCTGCGATCATGTTAGTCATCTAGGTATTTTTTAATGCTAGTTTTTTTGAGGTATGATTTTTATATAGATGCAAAATTTCATGCATTTTAATAAATGTATATAGTCATCTAACCACAAGTACAGCCCCTGGAAAACACTGATTGATTTCTGTCCCTATAGTTTTGACTGTTCTGGAATGTCACATAAACAGAACCATATGGTAGTAGCTATCTGTACCTGCCTTCTTTCACTTAGCACAGTGCTTTTGTGTGACAACCACATCACCCACATTGTGACGTGGATCAACAGTTTGCTGTTTTCATTATGGAACAGTGTTTCATTTTATGGATATACCACAATGTGTTCATTCATCCCCAAATTAAGACATTTTTATTGTTTCCATTTTTTTGTGTGTGATTATGAACAAGGGTTCTATCTATAAACATCTACATACAGATCTTTGTACAGACAAGTTTTCATTTTGGGGAGAGTAAACATGTAGGCATTAGATTTCTGGGTTATGGTATTATGGACTGAATGTTTGTGTCCCCTCAGAAACAATCATGGGTTGAAGCCATAACCTTCACGGTGAAGATATTAAAAGGTGGGGCTTTGGGCGGGAGGTGTGATTAGGTTTAGATAAAGTCATAAGCGTGGAACTCCCATGATGGCATTAACGTACTTAGGATAATAGAAGGTGACATCAGAACTTCCTCTCTCTTCCATGGGAGAACACAGCAAGAAGATGACGATTTGCAAGCCAGAAAGAGGGCTCTCATCAAGAACTAAATCTGCCAGCACCTTGGTCTTAGACTTTCCATCTTCCAGCACTTTGAGAAATAAATGTCTGTTGTTTAAGCCACTCAGTCTGGTATTTTGTTATAGCAGCCTGAGCTTACTAAGATATATGGTAAGTATATATTTTATCTAGATTTTTGACATAGTTATCTTTTAATTTTTCTGCGGAGGACCAATTCACTTACTTTCATCAATTACATTTTATTCGTACCTAAAATTTAAAATCTTTTCAAAAGTAAACTAAATATTAATATATTCTAATTTTTGCTTGCTATAGTAATGTTACCAAATAACTCTTAAATTCAAACATATGGTCTATAACATATGCCAAATACATGCGAAAAATTCCATTATTCAAGAAATAATTATATATTACTTTATTTTCTCCCAAATATTTAATTTATATGTTAAAACTTACGCTTCACATGCTGAAACCAAAGTAAACATCCTATGAAAGACAGTGGCAGGCAGGATTAGTGGAAGAAACTTACATAAATGTAAAATTTATTCAACCCTTTTTCATGAGGGCCTAATTTAATCAATGCATCTGCAGTTGATTGCTACCTTTTAATGTGTATATCATATATCGCACATAGAGTGAGGGGAAGGCACATCACTGTTGCACCTTGAAATATGAATAAAGAGATAAAAATAGGAAAGAGAAAAAAAGGAGTTAGATGATTACAGCATTTTGCAGGAAGCTAGCCAGACAGGCCCTAACTATATTTTAGATCTATTGAATTAAATCATAAATGAGTCATTGTCTGGGAGAATAATTTATAGTAAAGTATCAACTTGACTTTGTTGGCATAGAAATTACTGATATAATGCATTCTATAGCAATCAGGACAAAACATTTATTTGGAGTGCACTTATATCCTAAAGGAAAGGTAGATAGTGCTTTGCAGAAGGAAAGAATAACAAAATGGATACCATTAGAATAAATTTCTCAAGTTTAAAACTGCATTAAAATCCAGTAATGAATGTATCAATTTAGAGACAGTCAAGAATAACTGCCCTAAAATAATAGGAAAGCTGAATCAATTAATTGGAATGTCTATCTCACTATCTATCTATGTGTCTATCTATCTATCTGTCTATCTATCTATCTATCTATCTATCTATCTATCATCTATCATCTATCTATCTATCTATCTATCTATCTATCTATCTATCTATCTATCTGTGTATTAGCTCAGAAGAATTCCCTTTGGAAATTGTCATGTTATCCCATTCATTCAGCTTTTGGGCCACAGCAGATGGTGGAGCCTCTGTGTTTCTTACCATCCCAGGCAGGACAGAGAGCCAGCATGATGGCTGGCATTGTGACAGCCTGGGCCCTGGAGTTCCTGAAGTGATGCCTGCTGGCACTGGATCTATAGTTATTTTCTAAATGGTTAAGTCTCAGTAGATTCTGATGAACATCTTTACAGGATAATTAGACATATTTTAGAGATTGCCATTTGCTTTTCCTTGAAATAAATCTACTCTCTTAGCTGCATGTCTGCACTTAAGTCCTCCACATCACAGTCCATTATACTCACAACAAAACGATAACAGTAATTTCTCCTTTTTCTTCTCACTAACTTTTTTGGAACAGGTGACTTTGTCCCTTTATACATGTCATACTCTGTGCTAAATTGTACCTACATATTATTACCAATCATCATAACTATCCTGTGATTTGTAATTCTTATTTTAAAAATGATAAAGAGAGCATCAGGTGTAGATAATTTATGATATGTTAAATTGGTTGATTTGAATTATATAGTCAGGTATGTCTTGAGGTTATTTCTGGTGGGCACTTTGGACCTTATACAAGAACAATCATTTTTCTCTTCTTCCTCGTTAGCAGGTACCTTGGTATTATTCAGGTATTTTTTTCTTTCCCCCAACTGATAGCACTGCAGAAATAGAGCCCAGTAACTTTAAAGCATCCAGGACAAAACTTTCCTCTGGCTACTTGTGTTAGATAGGGAATTTACACCTGATTAAGGTAGACTCAACCAGATCAAAGAAAATTATTAATATTCAATCCTGAGGATTTTTTTCCCCAATGATTATGAACAGGAAGATTCTGCCTCTATTGCTCTGGAGCAGGTATCTTGTGACAACAAGCAAAACTAGGGTAAGGATGATGCCAACCAGGAATGATGGGTAAGGAAAGAGAGCTAGAAAGAAACATGGACCTTGGTAACACCATTGAGCCACTGACTCAATCAGCCCTAGGGCACAACTTTGCCCTGGGCTTCTTGTTACATGAGATAATAAATATATTTGTATGGTAGGCCAGTTTGTCTAGTACTTAAATACAAAAGCATGCTAACTTATAGCCAGTATAGTGTATTCTCCCCAATAAGCAAACGCCAATCAATAGCTGTCTCCATCCCCCGTATAGAATAATGTTTTTCTATAATAGAATAATGTTGTTCTATCCCCCGTATAGAATAACTCTCAATAATGTTTCTGCATATCTCTGTGAAAACCAGCAAAAGACGGAGATGTAGCATGTGGCCTATTTCAATAGTAAAGCAGTTTAAATAATGCTTGCCTGTGCAGGATTCTCATTTTATGGAACTAAGTAAAGCTATATACACATGTTTAGGGCCATGGCCATATATTACAGTTTATCCCTGCACAGAGCTCTATGTAATTTGAAGGCAGTAGCAGATAAATGATGAAGATTGCTCTACTGGAACATAACTGCAATGAAGATATCCAGAGCTGAAGCCCTCGTCAGCAGCAGACCACCTAAGGTGAAAGCCTGATAAATTAATTCGTCTTGTAGCAGAAGGTGGCATTCTTTGCGTTTAAATATATTCAGTTTATCTGCCATCATCTGTGGGAATGGATCACTGGGCAAAAAGCTATCTCCAGAAACATTTTGAGATAGGATGATGATTTTTCTCTAAAAATTGTATTTTTATGTAAACCACAGCCCAAATATAGTTGAATTGCAGTCAGAGAGCATATTCATCTCCAAATTATGCATCTAGATGCATCTGATGACCTTGAAAGTATATCTATTTGGAAGGGTTTAGTGCTGCTGTTAAATAGGTCTGTATTTTTAAATACATTATGTTTCCATGCAAAATATAACAAAATATGTGTGCCTATTAAAAACTTAAAATCAATGTTTCAAGTTTAATGCTATAAAAATGAATTTTCATAAATATGCATAACAGAGACATGGATGCTAAAGATAGAAAAGCAGTTTTTTTGTTGAAATACAAAATGCTTATATCACTCTGAGGATTTTTTTATACGTGAAGTTTTTTTCCCCCTTAAGCTGCTGAGGCAGCAATGCATATTTTTATTACTGTTTTCTAATTTTGAAAGGAATGACAACACTGTGGACAGTCCTATTAAAACAGTCATCTTTTAATAGTTATAAGTAGATAAATTAATTGAAATTTTTTCCTTTCCCATGTTAAGAAAGCTACTGGTTCTAGGGCCTGCCCCCAGCATGTGGACTTTCATGTATATGTTCAGAGAAATGTTCGTATACAATTAAATTCCCACAACTGGTAGTTTTTAAATTGTATTAATTAGTATATTGATGTCTGCTATTTTCTTTAAAAAGCAAGTTTTCAGTGAACCCAATTCAGTGTTGTTTTCTGCAACAGCTTGAAAATGGGAAGTTATTTTTTGTCTCCTTTAGTTATAAATTAAACAATTGTAAGCACTAGAGAAATTCGACTCCAATCTAGTATTTTATTACATGATATTAAGAGAAGAAAAGTAACTGGGTCATCTCATTATTACATCCCTGAATTTCGAAGATGTCTATAAATTCCTTGAGACTATGCTGAGCTCAGTCCGTCAGGTACCTTTTAAGTCTTTTAAGGAGCTTCTTTTTTTTTTTTTTTTTTGGACTAAAGGAGACATTTTTCGCAATTACTCTCATAGATGCAAGACGTCTTTAGAGCAGCTCAGAGTGGACCAATCCTATTTATTACCATAACTGCCAAATTCTTGTTAAGGCCTTTATTTTCCTGGTTGGAAAAGACATCTCTGCACATGTGACTGATGTGCAAAGTACTCCCTGAGAATTAATATTGACCAGAAATTTTAGAAAAGTTTATTTAATTTTATCAATCAAATACTCTCCAAGATGGGGAAGTCTATAATTTGTGGTTTTGAAAATAAAGTAGAAGTATTACACAAAGTAGGTCAAACCTACATTCTGGCTGGTTCTCTGCAACTTTAATTTGGAGTTAATTTTTGTCCTTAGTGAACTCCTTACATGCTTCATTAGTTCTTTCACCATTCCAGAATTGTGAAATTTTGTGATCTTTGCCCAAAATTATTTTTCATATCAACCATTTATTCAACGCTTTATTCACATGAAGCATAGGCATGGTTCATTTACTATGAACAAGGAACTCACTTGGACCAAATAGGTAAAAAAAGTTAAGGAGAAATCCTAAGTTTTAGAATTGTTTAAACTCCTCACAAATGAATTCCATTGGCCTAGAGATTCCTGTAATACTTAAGAAAGGTTTGCTTTCTGCTGGACGCTGGTCTAAGCATTTTGACTATATTGACTCAGTTCACAGCTCTACAAGTTAGAATTTATTGGTGTTACTTCTACTATGTGGTATAACTCATCTTGCAGGTGAGGAAACTGAGGCAGAATCAGAATTTAAATTCTAGCAAAACAGCTCCAAATTTTACATATTTAATCATTACCTAAACTTTCTGCCATAAATATTTCTCTGCAAGTGAAACTTGACTTACTGCGTAGACACAACTAGCAAAACTCTATTTGCCCTTTAATTCTTTCTTAGTCTGGGTTCTATTTTAAAACAATTCTTTGCTTGTTATAATTTCAGAGGTTTTAGATGCATTCCATGAATTGAAGAGAACGGGATCCCCTTCCCCTTGTGAAATATCTCTCTCAGTATTTCCTCTGGGTGGCAATGGAGTTTTCTAGAAAAAGAAAATAAATTATATATGCAGACCCTTCTTGTATGTCAAAAAAGATATACAATGGGTAGAGGGACATTCAGTGATGCATTTAAACCATACTAAATGCTAAATGGAAAGGTGAATATTTGCCAAAGTTATGTGTTATTTTTTGGCTGCCGTCTTAAAGTTGCAATTAAATCCCGAGGTTGATATTGTCATCTCGAGATACTGACCTATTTAGTTAAAAGTTTGTAGTGAAGTAATTATATGTTGATTACATTATTAGGTATAAAGATACTGTCAGTAAGTGTAAATCATGGTTTTTGTCCATGTATAGTTCAGTAAATGCATGAACCACGCCACACATGCAGAAATGAGAGAATATATGGCACGACTGTATTTGCCTCTAAATGTTAGAAAATCTAGGAAGAAAGTACTGAATGTATGTGAATCTTGGGCAAGGGATGGATAAAAAGAAGTCGGCATCAAAGGGAAAAACTGTAAGGAGAAGTGACACTGAAGTTATCTACATGTAGATTTAGAAGACAGGACACTTCTTGTTTGTGTGAAAATATATGAGGAAAACTGAATATGAGGGTGAGCACAGTTCATTTAGAGCATATTTAAAGTAGACAATATGAGACTGAACAAGTACAGTGGAGCTAGGGTGAGCAAGATTGTCTTTGGTTCACGACATTTGGCTGTGCTGTGTCTTAAATATTCTGTTCCCACCTTGTCAGCCTTACCTGAACACATCAGATACACAAAAACACCTCTGCACCTTTGATCAAACTATTCCTGTAGCCTACAATTATCTTTTCTCTATCTCCAGCTTATTAAAAGTCATATACCCTTCAAGGTTCCACTCAAACTCTTCTCTGAGTCATTTGATAATAGCCCCCCAATTAAACTTAATTATTCCATCACCTGCACTCTATAGTATCTGAAAGCTGCTATAATTGGGCTGTTCTGTTCTAACACATTAAATGTGGTTCGCTGTTTGCAATGACTCTCTTTCCCAGAGAGCAGAGTTGGTGTTTTGGCATCACTCCATGGCATAGGTATATGTTTTTGAATAGATTTTTCTCGATACTATGTGTTGAATTAAGAGGAAACAGTTTGAAAAACAGCTCTGGGGTAAGATGTAATCCTAAGGGTAGATGGTGTCCAAAAATAAAGTGGAAGAAAGATAGCTTATCTATGGCCGGCTCATTCTTAGAGCATGCAAAGTACAGACATCATGGGCCTGGAATGACATATCCGATCCTTGTGTGATGTGCTAGCTTTATGCTGCCCCATGGTGATAAACAGAACTCTTTCCATTCCAGCCAACCCTTTTATGTATTTGTGTTCCATGGACAGTGCAAATCATTTCCCAGTATTCCCAGTAATGAAAAAACAAAAATTACAAAAAAGATTCAATCTCCTGCCTTCTTTAGAACATAAAAGTCTATTGCACATAAGAAGGGCTGTTCATTGTTATAATCCATGTTTTGTTTTTAAGTTTAAATCTTCCAAAGTTGGATGATTTTTAAAAGTACATATCATCTCAGAGAAGCCACATAAGAACTTTTATGAAATATACATTTATTTATTTAAGTACCTCTTAATTCACATTTGGCCTACTATATAAATGGATCAAAATGTGATTAAAGATAGTCTTTTTCTCTCAGGTCATTCGTGATTCAGAGACTAAGAAAACTAACTGAAGCATACTGTGGAGAGTCCTTTACTCCTAATAAACGACTTCCTGAGCCCAATGCAAGCCCACAGCACCCTCATCTGTAATATATTCAGCAGAAATGCAATGTAACACAAATTTTAAAAAATTATTATTAAATATACAAAAGAAACTATAATACTACAATTAGTAGGTTGGTGCAAAAGTTAATTGCAGTTTTTGCCATTGAAAGTAATGGCAAAACCGCAATTACTTTTGCACCAAAATATTTCCATTTTGTTCCACAGAGCTGCACTCTATTTTTGATTTCCTTGCAGTTAAATGAGGCTTTGTGACTGAGTTTCAACAAAGTCACCAGTCCCCATTTCACTAGGCATGTGGATGGATAGCTTGTGCTCCAGGTCCAGGCCTGTCTAGTGGAAATCTACCAGCCATGTTCTTCTCAGCTCTTTTCCACCTGCTGACTGTGTGCCAATGGTCAGGGCAAACACGAAAGTGGCAGGGCCCAAGTAACCTCCATCATGGCATGAGACAAGCCTTACAATCCAGACCCATATTAGACTCTTTTTAGAGCAAGAAATAAACTATTATGTTCAGCCACTGGATGTGTGTGTGTGTGTGTTGGTAACAGTAGTCAGCCTGCCTTAAACAACAGAACCTCAACAAAGCTTATCTGTTATGAACAGTGGCTGTCCATTCAGGGAAATTTTATCCCCCAGGGAAGACTTGTTAATGCCTGGAAACAACTGGGAGAAAGTCCTGTTGGCATGTAGTGGGTAGAGGCCAAGGAGGCTGTAAACACTTTACAATGCATGGGACACACCCCACAGCAAAGAATGATGTGAACCCAAAAATCAGTGGTGCAGAGGATGATAAACCTTGCATAATGAGGGCGAGCACTAGATAAAGTGTCACTCTTATTAACTGTTGAAAAACACATTTTTATCTTAAAGTGAGTTCTATTGCAAATATATTAGCAATTAAAGACCTTGACCTAATGGAATTTGAAATTTCAGGATATTCTTTATGGTCTGAGTCAACACTATACCACAACAATTGCTGGATAAAACTTGAAGTAATTTGAATTTGTCATCAGAGCACTTCTTATCCTCCCCATTGTCTTCCTGAACTCAATTTTCCGTGCTTCTTTGTCATAGCATGCATGCATGCATATATACACACATACACAGAAATGCACACACCACACTAAAACATCCCTTGCTATCCTAATGTCTTTTTGCTTACTCCTGACAAGCTGTGATATCTCACTGAAGAACCGTAATTGAGTAAATGGTCAGGCATCAATCTACATTTTCTATCATTCAATATGTCACTTTTCACATATTTGATTATCCAGGTCCCATTCTCTCAAGACTTTGCACTCTTATAAGTATCTAATACAATTTTAAAAACCACATGTTAATGATTTCATGTTGTTTTTCTTCCATAAGAATACACTAAGTTTTTCATAGGGTCCTATTATTCCAGGAGGACAATACCGTGTTATGAAAAGAGCCATGGACTGAGGATATGCAATCTGTAGCACTAGCTAGATGACTATTGATTAACTAGCAGAGTAAAAGTTAGGCAATATGTTCTCTATAAATCAGTTTTGTTGCTTGAATGGGAAGAAATTTAACTGCATGGTTTCTAAGCTTCATTTTAATAAATTTACTTGAGCATATTCACGCCACAAATACTAAACACTGCTTTTTTTTTTTTTTTTTTTTTTTTGAGATGGAGTTTCGCTCTTGTTCCCCAGGCTGGAGTGCAATGGTGCGATGTCCGCTCACTGCAACCTCCGCCTCCTGGGTTCAAGCAATTCTCCCGCCTCAGCCTCCAGTGTAGCTGTGATTACAGGCATGCCCCACCACGCTCGGCTAATTTTGTATTTGTAGTAGAGACAGGGTTTCTCCATGTTGGTCCGGCTGGTCTCGAACTCCCAACCTCAGGTGATATGCCCGCCTCAGCCTCCCAAAGTGCTGGGATTACAGGCATGAGCCACCGCGCCTGACCTAAACACTGTTTTTGTATAGGCACTGTGCTGATGTTGGAAACTTGATGATGAATAAGGTAAACATGACCTTTTCCCTAATGGAAATTACAGTCCCAATTCCTGTGCGCAGAGCATGGTTCAAGGCACTATGGAGGCTCCAATGGTGTCACAGAAGGCACTTGCTTTTAAGGACTGGAAGTGCACTAAGAAAAATGACAGGTATACCTATGACTGTAGTATGTATTGGGCTGTGGTAGTTACTTTATTAGAGTTAAAAATAAAGTGCTATTGGTGACCAGAAGAAGGATTATCTCCAAGTTCAGGAATGTGAGATAACTTTCAGAAAGAAGGGAACATTTGAGCTAATTATTTAAGAGTACAATAAATTCAGAGACAGAGAGAAACATTAAATATCAGCAAGAATGTACAAAATGGTGAGCAGAAAATATTGGAATAATGTTTCTGTAACTGGAAAATACTACAATGTTATTAAGTTTCAAAGTGTATGTCTTTGTTTGTTAGAGTTGTTATAACAAAATATGACAGACTAGGTGGCTTAAACAACAATTTATTTTCTCAGCTTGGAGGCTGGCAGTTCAAGATCAAGGTGTTGGCAGGGTTAGTTTCTTCTGAGCTCTCTTTTCTTGACTTGCAAATGTCTGTCTTCTCCCTATGCCTGCATATGACTTTTCCTCTGGTGCACAAGCATATCTGGGCCCTGGTCTTCTTTTCCTATGAAGAGATAAGTCAAGGCTGGGCACGGTGGCTCATGCTTGTAATCCCAGCACTTTGGGAGGCAGAGCAGTTAGATAACCTGAGGTCAGGAGTTCAAGATCAGCCTGGCCAACATAGCGTAACCCCATCTCTAATAAAAATACAAAAAGTTGCCAGGAATAGTGGTGGGTGCCTGTATTCCCAGCTACTCTGGAGGCTGAGGCAAGAGAATCACCTGAATCTGGGAGGCAGAGGTTGCAGTGAGCCAAGATCACCCCACTGCACTCCAGCCTGGATGACAGAGACTCTGTCTCAAAAAATACAAAATAAAAATAAACAATAAAAAATAAAAATTGGCTGGGCACAGTGGCTCACGCCTGTAATCCCAGCACTTTGGGAGGTTGAGATGGGTGGATCACCTGAGGTCAAGAATTCGAGACCAGCCTGGCCAACATGGTGAAACTCCACCTCTACTAAGATACCAGGAGGCCAAAGGTTGCAGTGAGCCAAGATTGCACCACTGCACTGCAGCCTGGGCAACAGAGCAAGACTCTGTCACCAGAAAAAAAAAAAAAGAAAAGAAAATACAAGTCAGATTGAATTAGATTGGATTAGGGCTCATCCTAACAGCCTCACTTTAACTGAATCACCTCTTTAAAGGTTTATGCTGCAAATACAGTTATTCTGAAGTACTAGGGGCTAGGGCTTCAACATGTAAATTTTGGGGGGACACAATTCAGCCCATAACAGTGTGTGGGGCTATCGTGAGAGATGAGGCTGGAAATGTACCAAATAGAGATTTAATAAAATTGAAGTAGATGGGACTTTCTCTGTAGGTCCCATTCGGGATGTAGAGCAAGGCATTAACATCATCACATTCTACTTTAAAAAGGTAAATCAGGCAACAGAAAGAATAGTACAGATAAGAATGAACAGACAAATCTCTTTGAAAGGTAAAATGGAAAGACATTCAAACTTATCAGATGTGATTTTTAGAGGACAGAGAAGGGTCAAAAGATAACCCAAATTTCCCTGCATCTATCATTGGAAGCATGGGATCCAGTAATAACAGTATGAGAGTCAGAAAATACATGGTTTTGTGTAGGATGTGATGCCTTGGATTTCAGGTACATAGACATGGAGGTTTTGCTGACTGTCAGAAAAGGTGGCCAGAAAGCACTTGGTACACATATTTGGAATTGTAGGCAGGTGAGGAGGGTTGGTCCAGCAGCCTAGAGGTGATGTAAGCAACTTCAGAATGAGTTAGGATCCCAGTGCTTCCCATGTGTCCAGAGGAAAGGAAAACTGGTCTGAGACAGGGAGTGATGGCATGATAGGTTCTGACACCATCACAAGAAGGGGTTTTCAAAAGAAGGGGACGCTTTACATCCTCTAAACTGTGATACCATCTCTGCTCACAAGAGTGCTGTCCACCTGATGAGAATCGAACTAGCCAGACCCCATCTGTCTCACAGTGGAAGCCCTGCAGTTTGAATTTCCCAAATTCCCAAGAAACTTTCTAACATTTGTCAGAGAGGAATGGCCCAGTTAGTGTTGATTTGGAGATTTCCTTTAATCAAGCATTTTCATGTAGAGTAGACACAACCCAGAGATTCTTATCCAGTAACCCTGAAGGCAGGTGGTAGTGGTCACCCTCTGAACTCTCCTCTCTGTTTTCCAGCAGGGCAAGTCATGTTTTCAATGAAAGTTCTTCTATCTGACCCCATTAGCATTATCCTAGTAGATCTGGCATCGACAAGTTATTATTTAGTCTGCTGGGGAATACACACTGTAGTCTATTTAAACTGCAGGAGACTTGGACTCTTGCCTTTGTTAGTCTCTGAAATGCTATTACATTAATTGTTTCACCCCGCCCTATTTGATATACTATTCACAATGAGAAGTGGGTACCTTTATGCAAATGCATGCAGCATTATCTTTCCATTTTCCCACTCAGCATTCCATGTCTTTTCTCCTCATCTGTTTCCTGTTTTTGAATGCAATTTATTTTTTAAGTACCCGGAAGAGATACTTCAACATTTGTTGATACTAACTAGTTCTGATCTTTCCCGCCCCCATCCAGAAGCTCTGTGGAAAAACTCCAATTGCAAAATAACAAATGAAAGCGTTATGAAATCTCTCAGGAGAGCTAAATAAATGATTAGATGCTCAGGCGGCAAACTAAATTACCAGAATCCTCTCAGGCTTATGTCTGAATTTGACAATCTTCCTGCTTCTCTGACTCTCCTATTGAACTGACCTCTGGATACCAATTCCAATGTATAAGTCTTTTCACACTGAACCAGTATATACATTATTATAACTGGAAGTCCCAGACTTGGATTACCAAAAAAAAAAAAAAAAAACTGAAAATAAAAGCAGTGTTTATCACTCCATTACTAGTTTAAGTGCTATGCAGACACCCTCGGGATTTAAGATCAGAAACTTTCCCCAAATTAGAATTGACAATATCTTCGTTGCTGTATTTGGGTTTACCACTTTGGAGTACTGAGCTATATGATGAAATTATTGAGCAGGTAGAGCGATGAAAGCAGTTGAGTTGGAATAAAAGGCAATAAAGAAGAATATTACTCTCTTTTTGAACACAAACAAACAGAAATCTGTGTTTGACAACTGTGAGATATGTGCATTTCAAAGGTTAAGATATGGAGGGCATAAGAAAATAGCTCTTTCATGATTAAGTTAAAACTGTAGAAGCCAGCAAATATAAAAGATGAATCCTGAAAGGACAATTGTATAGAAGTCAACAACATCCTTCCCCTTAATAAAAATAAGCTGACTAAAGGCAGTATGAGGCATTTCTGCTCTTTTAGGTTGAACTATATGTTTCCAAGTACTATATAATAATAATATTTCCCACACTTCAACACAGGAGTAGAGAAATCTGAGTGAATTGTTATCTAAATGAACAGACCTCAGGAAATGGAAAAGCTGTTCAAATCTAACATGGCAGCTTAAGAAACAAATTCCTTCCTGGGAAAACTTTGTAAGCATGATGAATGGAAACTTCTCCATTATCTCTTGCATCGCTGGAGCTGAAGCCTCTCCATTTTTAATTTTTAATTGGCTGTAATAACCTGAACTGTTGGTCAGCCACACTAAACAGCTTGGTTTAAAAGGAAAAAATAAATAAACTCCTACTCAGAGCAGATGTAAGTTCTCTGTAGGGAGAAAAATAGTCACAAAATGTTTGTGGAATATAAAATTCCAAATAAAAATCCTTTTAATTTGTCTTGGATGTTGAAGTAGGGGGAGTGCAGCAAGCAGAGTTTGTGTGCTTTGCAAGCAATTTCTGAAAATGACAATGCCAAGCCTATTTAGCTCTTATAATTACCTGTCACCGTGCTTCCAGGAACTGGCTGGAGACAAGGGAGCTGCACGCCTGGCAGTGCAGTGCTGCCTGGGAGATAAAAAAATGGGGACATGCCTGGGGCTTGCTCATCCTGACTGTGTTGTGTGGGAAGATAAGCCCGCTGACTCAGTCCTCCACTATAGGTAAAGCAGTTATGTGGCCCCAAGCAACTGCACCTTTGCTCCAGGGTCAAAAAAAAAAAAGTGTCAGACAAGTTTGACTGCACTACCAAGACTAGAAATCAGAGATACTTCTATTTTTAGATGCACTCAATTTTTTTTGAAAAAGTATAAATCTTATAAATTGAGTTATTTGATTTGTTAATTCCTGCTAATATCTGCCTTTTTGATGTAATGATTAGTTTGACTTTAAACTTTGAGACCTTCCTGCCATCCTATGTCTCCTCTCAATTGCCAGCCCGGTTGTTGGGGAATATGAATGATTTCTTGGAGTGTCTTATCTCACTCCTTGGATATATTTGGCTATTTTCATGACTCAACCCTACCTCCAATTTTTGGTGTATTATAATATGGGTACATTAACTTTAATAAAGATATTGCTGTAGCAAACAAAAGATATTCTAGGAATACCCAAGGCTGTCCAAGCTCCACTGGACTTATCTTTCAGTTCTCTTCCAAAATATGAGTTAAGTGAAAGGTATTAACTCAAGAATCAGAAGACTTTATTTTAGTATATGCTTTATAGGGTGAATTCAGAAAACAAAAAAAAAAAAACAAAACAAAGAAAGACAATTTTTTTTGTTTCTTCATTTGTAAAACATGAAGTATATCTTTTGCCCCTCTGCTTCTGAGTGGGCTGTCAAGTATAAATGAGATACTATAAGTGAAATCATATTTTGATCTGTAAAATGCTGTGCAAGGCGTGCATGATGATAATAGTAGATATGCAAAACCTCATTCATGGTAAACAAAAAGCGCCTGGATGACAGGGGAGTCACACACGTTGTACTGTTCTGGTTTGTCGTTTGGATGTGTTTGCCTTCTGTCCAAAATAAAAGGTTAAGGTACATTGTTGCTGTACATGGTTGTGAAATCATTTTAATAAAACTGGCTAGCATAAATATGTGTGTTTGATCATTCATTTATTCACTTAAGATATATATGTGTGTTTATTCATTTACTTATTCATTTGTTCTGGAATGGAGTTTTGGCCCTCCAGAGATTTTAAATCCCTTCTTCAGGTCCCTCTTATACCATTCCAGAACTTTGTTTGAGATTGCACGGAAATCTAGCCTCTCAATTAAGACAACAGCTGCTTTGTACAAGAGAATAGATAGGACATCTGCTTTTCGTACTGAAAGGTAATCCGTTTGTCAAAGGGATTTGCAATGTGTTTCAAGGAAATGATATGTATTGAGAATAGCATTGGATCTGTATCTGTAGGGAGAATAAGTAAAAAAATTATACTAACACTTTGGTTGAGATATGGGGACAAAAAAGAGAGAGGCATATATGGGATTTTTACCTCATCATGTGTCTGTCTGTTTCTGCATTTGAGGCTTTGCCTAATTTGGATATGACTTTCTTTTGCAATTGAACTATATGGTACATATCATAATGAGTTCATGGAATGCTAAGGGGCTGCACTGTGAAGCTTTGGACCCCTAGGGAGCCTTTGGTGTCCTGATATAGAAAGGATTTCTATAGGTGAATGGCCTCATGATACATTTCTTCCACAAGAAGAGACTGGTGAAACTACAAGTTACTTGCTTCACAAGATCAGCATATTTTCAGAAGAATAGAAGATATGCAATGTTGTCAAAGTAAAATGAACTTCTGAGCCAAATTAATTACTGTCTGAAGTATTGACATGCTTGAAACTTGACATGAATATACAACTCGATCAGACTTCTTTTTGGCTTTTCGAAGAGTTGTATGCAATAGTTTTACTGTTCACTGAGATACAATAAAACCTGAAACTAGAATGCAGTCAATTAAGCTGCCTGAAAATCAGATGATGACTATCGTAGAAATATATTGGAAAAGATAGAAGGGAAGAAAGAACATTTCTTCAGTGCACACTGGATTCTTTCATGAATCAAATCAAGTGCTTACATGCTAGAATTAGGACCAGGTTCAATCCAAGTAACAGTCATCTTGAGACACTATGTACACATCAGTAGGACATGTATAGCATTCTTCAGAAATCACAGCCGAACTCTGATCCCTCATATTCTGTATATCAATGGTTACATAGCTCAGCTTCTTCTTTTTTTTTTTTTTTGAGATGGAGTCTCTCTCTGTCTCCCAGGCTGGAGTGCAGTGGCACGATCTCGGCTCACTGCCAGCTCCGCCTCTCGGGTTCATGCCATTCTCCTGCCTCAGCCTCCCGAGTAGCTGGGACATAGCTCAGCTTCTTTAAGGGTATGTTGGGAGTGCAATGCTCATACAGGGATGGAATAAGTAGAAATTATCATCCTTGGAGATGTACCACAAGGAATGTTGACAAGAAAGATATTTTTAACTTGCTGAATTAATAACAATCATAGAATAATTTATACCAGAAAATTCAATATTTTATGGATTAAATACTTAAATATAATTCTCGATTGTTATATCTTTTCTCTGTCTCTCTGTTTCTCTCTCTCTCTCTCCCTGTAAAATATGGATATAACTTTATTATGTGTGGTATTAGAAACCAGGCTTGCCACACTAGGGTATTAGTAAAGCCTTATCTTTGTTCTTATTCAGGTTCTCTTGTGTACTCTGAAAACTATATCATCCACTAATATTGACTAGAATTTATAGCCAAGTGAGGTTGGTAAAGAAAACCACTTAACTCTCCAAGTACTGATTTAAACCCAGCTGACCATACATTGACTTTCCAGCACTTACTATGGCAGTAGGCACTCAATATATATTTCCAGAATGAATTAATCAGCATCTTACCTTTGTCTACATTTATACATCTCAGATTCATCATTTTATTCCTTTGCATTAGACTGGATCTATCAATGACAAAGCATTTCTGTCACCATTGCCTAGATGTGTCCAACATTCAGGCCTCAAATTACAGAAGTTTTACCACCCCAAATTGTATTTCTGAATGTTTTTAGTGCCCTATCTAGGTATTTCCAGTCCTTTCTTGCTGTGTCAGATTCTGGGCAACATAGAACATGTCTGCTATTTTGCTTTCCTCGAATGTGGTAATGATGTACAAAAAGCCTGCAGTTTATGAACACCTGTAAAAGGCTGATGCAGTTGCAGAGGAAAAATATTGGTTGTTGTCATTTCCTAGACTAAGTGTTCACTGGACAATTTCTCTGTTTCCCTCTATTAAGTGATCCCTATGTTGCTGCAGCTGGTGTTAAAATCTATTCCTTTGCAAACAAATGCTGCTTTCCCATGGTATTGTTGTTTATCTAATTTGGTCTTTTTTACATGTTGATTATAGCAAAAAAACCTCAATGTCAAAAGATCCTGGGAATAAGAAACAGAGCTTGTGACATGCTTCTTTTCTTTCTACAGTATCTATCCTTTTGCTGGCACCTCCTGTTCATTTTGGGAAAGACTTTTTTTCACCTGCTGAATTGTATTCTTCTGTGACTATTCTCTTTATTGCAGTTGCTTGTTTTCAATTCACCACAAATGGGAAGTCATCATGCTGATAGGTGGGTATTACTTTGCTCAAGAAGAGGGTTACTGTGTGAGGAGGATAGAGCAAAGAGAATACAGCACTAAGAAGGAAAAACGTTTTCTATGTATGTTTACGTATGTTTTCGTTTTCCTCTGCAGATTACTTTCAAAGCCTTTGAGCTCACATTATGACCTTTTGTTTAGACATGGTTTTGTGGTTCTGCATTGATCGAGCCACTGCTGCATTTGGTTGACTTTTCTTCCAGCTGAGAAGCAGGTAAGGCACAGCAGTACAATAGAACAGAATTGGAATTAGGCAGCATGCAAATTGTATAAGTCAGGCCCATGGCCAGACAATAGCCCTTCACTCTGGCTGTAGTTGATAACCTAGTGAAGGAAAGCTGTCCCTTGATTGGATGAAGCCTGCTATTGCACATGCACAAAAGACCAAAATTAAAAAGAATTGTCTGTGAAACAAAAGGAGGATTTCTGAAAATAACCAGAGAAAAGCACATTTTCTTCAACACCTTTTGCAAAGGAGAGAGCCAGTCTAAAAAGAGCTTGCATAGTCATTGGAATGTATATTTGACAGTAGGCTTGTTCTTTGACCAAGGGTAAACTAATGAGATGAACTTTGGTCAAACAATGGAAATAATGGTCCATAAGGAAAACAAAACACTGTTCTGTATGAGGAAGGAGCTTGATTTGGTTAGCAACCTAAAGAACTGAAATATCATGAGAAGTTCCACAGAGTCACATTTTTTAAAGGGTATTTTAAATTTCCCATGGTAAAGCCTTTTTGCTTGGGTTTGATTCATGTATGCCCTTGGAGCTTAGCTATTAACTGCAAGTTTCCTTAACACAGGTCTCAATTTGTGGGGAAAAAAAAATTTCCAACTGAAGACTGGCAGAGTAGAAAGTAAAGCTAAGAGCCAGGAATAAATAATACTAAGACTCATAAGATCAAATTGATTCAACTAAAAATTTTCAAAAAATTAGTATGCTTTAAATATTTGACATTACGATAAATACCTCACATATATTATGATATGTGGTCCTTACAGTATAATCATTTGTAGCTATTTTGATTCTTATTTTAAATATTATGAATCTCATTAGGGCTATATTAAGGTTCAGTTCAATAATTTACATAAGGTTTCACAGCTAGTAAGTGGCAGAGATAGACTGAACACAGCCCATGTTCCAAATTCCATATTCTTGACCACTGCACTATATTTCCCCAGATGAAGTCTTTGAAACTCAGTCCTTGGAAGCAGTCTGAAGAAATATGATGGCAATATGATGGCAAAATAAATTAGAGAAATACTGTGAGTTACAACAAGTTCTCCTATCCCTTGGTGATCCACCACATTAGGTGACTGACAAATGTGCCATACATTTATCAATTAAAGCATGGTAAATTCTAAAGTTACAAAGTTTATTATATACTTTTAATAAATCTAACATTTTCTCAGGATAATTGATGATAAGATTCTTCCTTTCTCTATTACACCAAGCTTCAGCACACTCATTTTGCTATACTTTGGAGAAGGATTCCCCATTTTAACAATGATGTTTCAAGCACCTGTAAAGTCAAAGACACTGTGCTAGGCTTTGTTTATAAATTTAGTCTCTGCCCTTAAAGAGCATATGATCAAGTGAGGGGTTAAGGGTATGGAACACAGTGCACTAAAATCCATAATGACGACTGTAATTGGATAGAGAGAGGCTAACAGCTACGGGAGAAATAATAAAAGGGCAGTTCAGTGATTTTGAAGAACTGTTATCAACTGTTGATAGTGGGTGGCAAATAATTTGCAGAAAGACTGTCATTCCAGTATCCACAGCATAGGTATATGTTAATTGCCAATGACTTCAGTATCTTCTAATAAGGATAAAAATTTTAAATTTTGTTCAATCAAATGGGTTACAACCAGTAATGGAGCACGATGACTATATGGTGTTCAGTCAGAGATTAATGTTAGGAAGATGATTGCTACCATTAATATGTTGGATCCATTCGTAATATGTATGTTGACTATGCCAATGATTTTCTTATAGGATTAATAAAGAAGCTAATTCACAGGCCAGACATTATTATCTTTACATAGGAGATAATAATTATGAACAATTTTATTCCACCAACAACCAGGAATCCTTGCATTCTACTTAATAATGCATTTAATGTGTTTATCTATGTTGATCTAAAGGAGTACATAAAGGTATACATGCTTGAATTATACTACATAATGTAGTGATTATAAAACCATATCGGAAATTAGTCTCTCTTATTAAAATTTAAAATATGTTTTAAATAGATAACTCTCAAGAATTTGTGATTGAGGTCAAATAACAGATTAAGAATTAAAAACCAACATCCTAAATAAAAGAACTAAACCAGATATTATGAAAGGCGTGACTCCAAAAATAAAACTTAGATGCAATGGAAGAAAGAATTGCATAAGTCAGATGATATGCAACAGAACGTTCATTATACCTTAAACGTTCATGTACTAAGGGTCTGTTTTGGCAAAATCTGAGAATAATTAGTCAAGATAAGCCTTAGAATTTTGCAGTGTATTCAATGAACAAAAATTTTGTTTTGCAAGAACTGATAGGAGGAGGGAAGGTAGTTCCTCAGCAGTTAAAAGTAAATTGGGCAGAAAAACACAACAGACGTCTAATTCTGGCACCAATTTGCAATGCTTCCATTTTTGTGACCATTGGATATAAGGCAACATACTGTCACAATCATGAATTCAGCTGGTTGACTAATACTAAGACCTATGGCAAGTAGGGTGTCTCTCTCTCTCTCTTGCTCTCTCTCTCACCCCACATGCCTCTCCCTCTCTCTCTCTTTTTAGACAGAGTCCCACTCTGTCACCAGGCTGGAGTGCAGTGGTGCGATCTCAGCTCACTGCTACCTCCACCTCCCTGGTTCAAGCAATTCTCCTGCCTCAGCCTCCCAAACAGCTGGGACTACAGATGCGTGCCACCACTCCCACCTAATTTTTGTATTTTTAGTAGAGACGGGGCTTCAGCATGTTTGTCAGGATGGTCTCAACCTCTTGACCTCCTGAACCGCCCACCTCGGCCTCCCAAAGTGCAGGGATTACAGGCGTGAGCCACTGTGTCAGGCCAGTAGAGTGTTTTTTGAGGGAAAGCTGAGAAGTCAAACTGAGTCTCAAGGCATCATTTGAAACAACAAAGATGTACACAGCATTAGCCTCAGTCTGTGACCAAGTTTTAGTCCTGTCAAGAGTTCCCTTCAGATCATTTCCCCAGAGACCAGGGCCAGCTTCTTGTTACTTTATATCCTCTAAAACAGTTGCATTGAAGCAAGGTTTTATTTCACATTGATGTAATTCTTTTCTTAGTGAAATTTAGAAGCTAGAGCAACTAACACATTTTCTGGTAGGCAGTAATGATTACAAGCCTGTTACATCTGCTTTCTTATCACAAAACTTGCAATTCTAGAAGCAACTGGATACTCGCTCTTCTTTATCTCTGGAGGTGAGATAATCACAAGTAGAGTACTTAGGAGTTTTGAATACACATGCTTCCTTCTAATGAATTTTGTATCTTCCTCTGATCTCTGTGATACAGAAATTGTGATGTGTTTTGTTCATAATATAGAGCTTACCAAAGTAGTTTAAAATAAACTTGAAGGTAAACTAAGATATTCAAGGCTGCTTCAGCAGTTGAAGTGTATTTACAGATCTGTTAATTAACTGAGGGTACTTCCAACTTTGGACTTCACAAGCAAAACGTCTCTCAGTCCTCTGTATGCCTTTGGAATGTTTACTTTTTGATATTTGTCTTTTTAATTTTATGAGAATTTACTTCATTAATTTGTATGCGAAAGTCCCCATGTGAATGGAAAGTAGAGTTAAAGATCAGGAAGTGGGTTTCTTGTTTCAATTGTTCCCTTTTTTTCCGTCTGTTTTAGTGACTGGATTTAGAATTGTCATGAACAGCACACAGCTTTCTCATCTAGCCCCAATATATATATATATTCTCCTAACCCTTTTGCAAATTTAATTGAAGAAATAAAAGAGGAAAAATATCTGTCATGTCTCTCACTGTAGCTAAGGGACTTTCCCAGAACCTTAATTTCTCTTAAGTGGACTATGTCTTCAAGATTCCTTTCCATCGGCATAAGAAATAAGAACACTGTAGCACAACACTTTTTTTTTTTTGTAAGGAACTAGAGAAGATCCCAATAATCATAGAGGACTGTCTAGCCTCTTTTTCATGCTTTAATAATAATAATAATAATGTGGATGTTTTATGAGAAAAAAATTAGAACAGGACTCCGAAGTTAAACATCAAGTACCCAGTACAGGCCTACATGTAATTGGCAGTTTGAAAATTGCAGTTTATACAGACAAAATGAACATACAATTGGGAATATATACTGAGCCATTTCTTTGCATTAAATTTTAAGAATTTTGTCTTTTTTGATATGGGCATTATCAGGATGCCTTTTTATCGCTTATTTCTAGTGGACATATTTGTTGTAGGTCTGTAAATGACCTTCCCTTGCCTCTGGCTACAAATTCTAGATGTGGGGGATCCAAACTAATGTTTATCTTTAGGTGTCAGTGCTTCTTTAACTGTCAATAGACATCACAATAGCTTTTATTTCATTCTGTTATATGCTATGCTTTATAACATTCAACATACAGTGGGCTCTCAGTAAATATTGCTGACAAAATGGGTTGCCTGCAAAAGCCAAAATTTTCAAAATGCCAGCTACATGTAGTCCCTGTGCTGGAGCTTCTTTTTTTTTTTTTTTTGAGATGGAGTCTCGCTCTATCACCAGGCTAGAGTGCAGTGGTGTGATCTCGACTCACTGCAACCTCCAACTCACTGGTTCAAGCAATTCTCCTGCCTCAGCCTCCCGAGTAGCTGGGATTACAAGCACGCTCCACCACGCCCAGCTAATTTTTGTATTTTTAGTAGAGATGGGGTTTCACCATGTTGGCCAGGATGGTCTTGAACTCCTGACCTCGTGATCTGCCTGCTTCGGCCTCCCAAAGTGCTGGGATTACAGGTGTGAGCCACCACGCCCAGTCTGGAGGCTTTTTTTTTTTTTTTTTTGGCCTGATTCCAGGGTTCAGTTTAACATTCCTCTCACAAGTTTTTCAAAGTTTGCCGATGGCCAGCTTTGTGACAATGTCTGTCTCGGTGACATCACTTTGCAATTAACATTAGTTCTTACAGTTCTGATAATGGCTCCGAGGTTTATCCGGAGTGAAATGAAGGAATGACTATTTTCTTTGAAAACTTGTTTGTGAATCCAACAGAGCTCTTCTCAATGAATGTCCTTGATGTGGTTTCAGACCATGATTTTAAATTTGTCTGTCTCAAAGGGGCTGTATTGTGAAGGTTGCAAGCCACTGTTCACATACTATGTTTATTGTAGTGCTACAACAAGTAGTTTTCTTAATATTGCTGTTCGCCTCATCTTTGTTGTTATTGTTCATGCACCTGGAGGCTACTTGGCAATGGGTGTACACATAGAAAATAAGAAACCAGCAAATTTCATTGCATAATAATAATCTAGGAAAGGCAAGCACTGTGACAGAAATTATTCTCATCATATTACTCTGCTTTCTATGAAATACACATGCTCACATTCACAAATTGGGTTGCCTCAAGCTTTGAGGATAAGCATTGCCCTGTTCTGTCTCCAAGGAGAAACACAGTAAAAACCTGAGATAGTGCATGCATTAAGCATGCTCAATTCACTCAGCTGCAATTTGGGGGAAATTATAATTGTATTCCAGTCATAGAGCATATTAACTCACTTTTACAAATTATTATATTTGCTGTGTTTCTGTGTGTGTGTGTGTATACACATACATGCATGCATATGTATGTGCAGTATTGGAAAATGAAAGAAATCACTTTTTTCTTTTTTTATTAACAAGTATCAATTGTATATACTTATGGTGGACAACATATTTTGATATATGTATCAATTGTGGAATGGCCAAATTAAACTAATTAGCATGTGCATTTCCTCACACAGTTTTTTTTTTGTTTTTTTTTTTTTGTGGTGAAAACTCTTAAAATCGACTCTCTTAGCAATGTTTAAGGGTACAATATATGGTTATTAAATGCAGTTACCATAACATATATGAGATCTCTTGACCTTATACCTCTTGTCTAGCTGAAATTTTGTATCCTTTGACAACCTCTCTCATCCTCCCACCCCCAGCCTCTGGTAAACACCATTCTACCCTCTGCTTCTCTGAGTTCAACATTTTTAGATTCCACCTATAAGTGAGATCATGAAGTGTTTGTCTTTTTGCTTCTGTCTTATTTTACTTATCATAATGTCCTCCTGATTCATACATGTTGCAAATGACAGGATTCTCCCCTTTCTAAAGGCGGAATTGTATTTCATTGTGTATTTATACCACATTTTCTTTACCCGTTCATAGTTGATGGCTAATATAATTGGAATATTGCATCCTCCAAATCATAGGTCGAAATTTGCTTTCCAATGTTGGAGGTGGGGCCAGGTGAAAAGTGTTTTGGTCATGGGGGTGAACCCCTCACGAATGGCTTCGTGCCATTCTAGAGGTAATGAGTGACTTCTTGCTCTATAATTTCCCTTGAAAGCTGGTTGTTAAAAAGAACCTGCTACGTCCTCCTCTTTCTTGCTTCCTCTCTCTCCATGTGACATGCCTCTTCTAACATAATTGGAAGCTTCTGGGTTATGTACCAGAAGCAGATGATGGTCCCATGCTTCTTACACAGGCTGCAGAACTGTGAGCCAAATAATTTTTTTAAATAAATTACTCAGGTTCAGGTACTGCTTTATAGCAGCATGAATGGACTAAGACAATGGACTGAGATTGATTCTCAGCTATTGTGATAGTGCCACAATAGACATAAGAGTGCAGATGTCTCTTTGACATACTGATTTCATGTCTTTTGGAATTATACCCAGAAGGAGGAATTCTGGATCCTGTGGAAGTTCTATTTTTAATTTTTTGAGGAACCTCCATACTGTTTTCCAAAACTGTTGTCCAAAACTAATTTACATGACTACGAGCAGTGTACAAGAGTTCCCTTTTCTCCACATCTTTGCCAACACTTATCTTTGTTTTTTTGATAGCAGGCATTGTAGCAAGTGTGAGGTGATATCTTGTGATTTTAATTTGTATTTCCCTGATGATTAGTGATGTTAAACATTTTTAACATACCTGTGTGCCATGTGTATGTCTTCTTTTGAGAAATGACTACTCAGGTCCTTTGTCCATTTTTAAATTGGATTATTGTTACTTTCTTACTATTGAGGTGTGGTTCCTTATATATTTTGGATATTAATCCTTTGTCTGATGTATGTTTTTCAAGTACATTTATCCATTCTGTAGGTTGTCTTTTATCTCTGTTTGTTGTTTCCTTTGCTGTGCAGAAGCCTTTTGCTTTAATGCAATCCCATTTGTCTATTTTTGCTTTTGTTGTCTGCACTTTTGTGCTCATACCCCCCAAAAAATCATTGTCCACACCAATGTCATAGAGTGTTTCTCCTATGTTTTCTTTTAATATTTTATAGTTAACAGTTTTACAATTAAGTCTTCAATCCATTTTTTGTTGATTTTTGCATATGGCATGAGATGCGTGTCTAATTTCTTCCTTCTACATGAGGATATCCAGCTATCCCAACACCACTTACTGAAGAGACTGTCGTTTTCCCATTGTGTAGTCTTGGTACTTTTGTCAAAAATCAATCGATGGTAAATGCATAGGTTCATTCTTGGGATCTCTATTCCATTCTTTGGTCTATGCATGTATTTTTATGCTAGTACCATGCTATTTTGATTACAATTGTCTTATAATATGTTTTGAAATTAGGAAGTGTGATGCCTCCAGCTTTCATCTTTTTGCTCAAGATTACTTTGGCTATTTGGGGAATTTTGTGGTTTCATACAAAATAATTGCTTTTTTCCCCTATTTCTGTGAAAAGTGTCAGAAATTTGGTAGGGATTGCATTGAATCTGTATAGCATTTTGGGTAGTACTGACATTTTTACAATATTAATTCTTCCAATCTATGGACACTAGATATCTTTTCATCCATTTGTGTCTTCCTCAGTTTCTTTCATCTATGTTTTACAGTGTTAAGTGTACAGATCTCTTACACTATTGGTTAAATTTATTCCATTTGATGGTATCTATTATAGATGAGATTATTTTATTGATTTCATTTTTGGAAAGTTTTCTCTTAGTATGTAGAAGTGCTACTTTTTTTGTGTGTTGATTTTGTGTACTGCAATTTAACTGAATTTATTAGTTCTAAAAGTTTTTTGGTGGGGTCTTTAAAATTATGTCATCTGCAAACAGACAGTTTAACTTCTTTCTTTCTTATTCAGATGACTTCTACTTATTTCTTTTTCCTAATTGCTCTGCTTGGGACTTCGAGAAATATATTAACTAGAAGTGATGAGAGTGGGCATCCTTGTCTTGTTCTTGATCTTGGAGGCAGATCTGAAGTTTCCCTGGATCCCCTTAGAAAAGTTGCTGAAAGAAACTAACAAATACCTAATCCTCCTACTTTGTTTTCTTCCCAAGTTGGATGGCCAACTAAACACATTGCTTCTTTTATTCTATCATTTTGTTCATTGATTAATACTCTCTGTCCCAATGTTCAAATTTTGTGATTCAGTGGACAGGCAATGGGTTTTGGCATTATACTGACCTGGATGAGAATATGACACTAATGTATGTCACAATTATCTTAAGACATGCTAGAGGTAAGCTAAGTATCCAATTTTGTAGTCCAGCAGGTTGAATGCAAAGATTGCAACATAATCAACAACAGGATACAAAGTGTTCATAAAGAAGAACCAGACAAAGCAGGTTGTTGGAAGGAGAGTTTATTGTTCTTTTTGCTTACTTTTTCTAATTGTATGAATTGAACTTAATTTCTACCATTAATACGCATAAAATAAACATGGTATAATGCATGGAACAACGCTCCTAAGAACATGTACAACATAAGAAATAATAAATTTGTAGGGCTGTTTCTTTTAATTCATTTATTATCCATAAGTATTTAATGCGTAACTAATACATGCCAGACACAGTGTTTAGGACTGGGAATATGATGTTGGTTAAGTCAAGGTCCTAATTTCAGAGAATACAGAGTATAATCAAGGTGATAAACTACAACAGATCATGTCACTAAAGTGACTTAGGTGTAAGGATACAAATAACTATAGGGTTTAATGGGTCCTGGGAAATAAGGAAACAGAAAGAATGGTAGACTGTGATTTAATGGTATGCTATGGAAAGATTTCTGAAGACTGTGGTTTAGCCTTAAGAAATTTATAGGAAACATTCAATAATAGCAATAATAAAATTTGGTGGAACATATGGAATTTCATATAATTAAGGCAATACTCTGTGAATGTTATTCCACATAACTATTTTTAATACAATTTTGGCATCAAAGAGTTTAATATTTTAATCTTAGAGTAAAAATATTTGTTTTACCCAGTTTTTTTTTTGCATCAATACTGAGTAGGCAGATAATTCTGTCATGTCTATCAACAACTTAGAAAATAGGCTATGTAAAAATCTACTTATTCAATAATTTATTTATTCATTATTTAGATATTTATTGAGCACCAGTAGGTGCTGTGTCTAATTTCTGTTGGCAGACATAAAATCAAATGCGTAAGTTAAAAATATAAATAAGATAAAAGATGTTATTCTTGCAATAATTAAATACAAAATCTGGATTATAATCAGTAAAATTTTGGCTGTACTTTGTATTGATCAAATTGATAAATTGTCATTTAGTAAGGGAAGAATGAAAAAATAGAGCATATTCAAACTTATGCAATCAGAGTGATTACAAGGGAGAAAAACACATTCCTTTAATGGTTGACTCCAGACTCAAGTGATTGAAAAATAAGTCTTTTGAATGGTCAGCCATTCAAATTATTTTCTTACATGGCTGACTCACTTGCTTAGATTTGGCACAAATTCAACCAAATTAAAAATAAATTTATTCATTAATGCATGTTTTTCCCAAAAGGAAAAACTCAGGGAAAAAAAACCCTATTTTATTTATATGATTGTGAAATTAACATGTTCTTGTCTGCAAAAGAGGAAAAGATGTTGATTTATTATTTCCTCTCCTGGTGTCAATTTTACATTTTTGGTTTGCTCATTTGTTATTTTATTTTTAATTTTTATCTGTAAATAGTAGGTATATATACTTATGGAATACATGCGATGTTTTGATGCAGGCATACAAAGTATAATAGTGATATCAGGGTAAATGGGGTATCCATCACCTCAAGCATTTATATTTCTTTGTGATAGAAACATTCCAATTCTATTCTTTTATTATTTTAAAATGTACAATAAATTATTGCTGACTATATTCCACCCTATTGTGCCATCAAATACTAGATCATATTCATTCTATCTAACTATATTTTTGCATCCATTAACCATTTCCACAACCCACCCCACTGGTGTTAGCTACTTCAGATAGTACTTTTTCTTAAAAAAAAAAAAATGATTTGGCTCCTGATTGGAAAAGAGGTATCTGTGGCTAATTGCTCCTTGAGATAAATGGTGGAGAGGATACCTGAGTTTTACTAACAATGCCAGTGACAATCAATGTTAAATCCAAAGGCAATTTCTGAGCCCTCATCTTATTCTAATTGTCAGTGTCACATTTGTGACTGCCACAATTTTTTTTACACAACACTCCGAGTTTACTTCCTCCTCTATCTCTATTTTTTGTTTGTTTGCTTGCTTTTTTGTTTGTTTTTATTTTCTTCATCCTGGACTCTAGATGCAGAAGCACCAAGAAGTTTGATCTTTTTCTGTCTTTTCTCTCTAGACTTACTCTTTTAACTGAATTCATATAGTCCCATAGCTTTAAATATGATCTCTACCTGATCATTTCCATTTTTTTCTTCCATCTGGACCTCTTTAATAAAATCCAGTCATCTCTATTATGATGCCTAAAAGAGTCAGATTTAACAAGTTCAAAAATAAACTTTTAATTCAAAATGTACTTAACCTACTCTTTCCCTGGTTGAATAGGTCATTATGCGGATCTACATTCTATCATTTGATGGCAGTAGAAACCAAGGCTACTGTCTGTCTCTCTCACTTATGAACATGTCATCAATTATGCCTTTAAATGATACATAAATGTGACCACTTCTCATCGCTTTCAACCAGTTTCAGTTTTCACCTGGCTATTTGCAGTAGTGCCTCAAATAGTTTCCCCAAATCCTCTCTTGCCTGCTATTTTCTTTCCTGCCTACATCAGCCAGAGTGATGATAATGCAACAGATATGCGGTCATATCACTTTCTTCTCAAACCTTCAACTCGCTGTGGTCTTGGTCCTGTATGTTTCAGTTCCAGCTGGCTTTCTGACTCCCTCTCTGATCACTTGATATCTTCATCACTCTAATTCAACCACACCATCCTCCTCCTCTTCCCTTAAACACACTCACCTTAGGCCCCTTGAGTGCTAAATGCTCTGGCTAATAAGCTCTTCCTTATGTTTACTCATTGTCTCTTCCTCAGTTTCTGTAGATATCTGTATAAATATTCCCTTAACAAAGAAATCTTTCCTGACCACCCCATACAAAATAGCATTCCTCACTCTTACTTTCTATCCAGTTATTACCACATGGTTCATTTTATAAATGTATTTATTTCTGTCTCCCACCACTAGAAGGTAACCTCCATGAGAGTGAGGACTTTGATTTTACTTACTGTTGTGGCTCAAGCACCTTAACTAGTGCACTAAAAAAAAGTGGGCACTAAAAACAACACATAACTTATTTTCTGAATCTATGAATTAATAAAAGTATACTCAAACTTACAGCAGACATTATTTGTCTCATTGCTTTTGAGTCAGATTAGTTGCATAGGACAATATTTTTTATTTTCAAGTTTAATCAGGGTGGAAGAGATAAAGATATGTTAATTTCAGATTTAAAGGAGTAGTGATGCAGGATTAGCATATTATGGCTTACTGTTTGGGTAGAAGCTTCATGGGGTGAAAGTCCATGCTGACAAAACTCCAGAAATGATTAATGTGGCTCACCTGTAACTCACAACCAGCAATTTCTCATAGCTCTAGTAAGCAAGTCTGCTGACTCTCAAGAATTATCCCAGTAAGTAATAAATCACAAAAGTAATTAAAATCCCCCTTAGAGTTCAGTAGACTTCTTACATTCGACCCCACATCCAATTGTCTAGGAGAAATTATTGACTTAAGTTTAAGATCAGAAAACAGTGCAAAGCAACTTACGTGAAGTATTGTAAGATAGGTTATCTTTATTTTTTTCCCTGTCTGTTTCTCAGCTCCCATGTTCAAGAATATAACCTTGCCAGAGAATGACATGCAAAAATGTTGGTTATAGAATTGACAAGAAATAGTCTACCTTCTTAAGGTGTAAATCTACCCACTTAAAACTGGAAAATAAAACTTGATGTCATATCAGACTTATAATTGAGCCCATTGTCACCTTAGTCACAAATAAGGCACTGAAAAGAAATGTATTACTAGGGTTGATGTGTGTCATAATACTGGCTCTGACAAAGTCTGTGAGGCAGATAATGTGCTGGGATTCTAGAAGAAGAACAACACCCTTCAAGTTGCTACTTGCTTTTAGCCTTACGTCTCTTTTCCTCTTCCATGTTTTCCCCACACAAACACTGTAAAATTCCAGGAATTGTACATTGCAGCTTCCATATTCAGACCTATTGCTCTTTTGGGAGTATGTACTTGCTTTGAAAATTCTTCTATTTTACTATGAGGTATGGGGGAAGGTTTTTCATTTCTTTTCGTTTTTGGTACCTATTTAGTTGTTCTAAGGTTCACATTTTTTTTTCTCTTGGTACCAGGAAGAAGAATTGCTTGGAAGTACAATGAAATAGAAGAAAACCTCAGGAAGTAGCCTTTTTAAGGGTACTGGGCACCCACCTGCATGTCTTATGGCAGAAGTTACAGGGCAGAGACCTGTTGATCACGTGCCTTCCCTATCTCTTATCTATCTATACTCATCCTCCTTTCACCCTCCCACAAAAAATGATGGAACAATTATGTGAACTCTTTTATTATTCCAGGTTCTCACTATAAAAATTGTGAAAAGATCAACTAAATAATAAATAAGAAAAGACTGTGAGATGCTGAGGAAAAGTGCTGCATTTATAGAAAGTGCCATGTTATGATATTTTTTTCCCTACAAAACACTCTGCACTGCCATAAAATACCCGAAGACTTTAGTAAAAGTGTTAGTTATTTCTGTACACCTCTCTGGGAATATTTGTAGGTGTTTCACCCCTTTTATTTTTCTCTTTTCTCCCACACCATTTTTCTTTCTTCTTAGTCTGTTTTAGTTCCATCCTTCGGAACTCTCATTATAAGAAATTTCTTCCTAGATTGCAGTTTAATATCTAAGTCAATCAGACACTCTCTAAGGTTAGGAAAGAAATTAGAGGTCACCTAAAGTAGAGAAAATGAAGCAAAAATAGATGAATCCTTGAAATAACATTTTATTGTGAAATTATTTATTATTCATACTGGGACAAAACATTAAAAGAGTCAGAAATAAATACTCAAGGTCTCGGTATATATACTTAGAAAGTAAAATATGGCACACACAGCTGGAAACAGCCAAACTAAAAAAGCTAGACAGTTTCTAAGGTAGATGATTTTACTCTCCTAAGGAAATTGTCTCAAAAATTCGTCTGCCTATCTTAGGACTGTTCATTTTCTAGTTTTAACGTGGAGTTCACAGCCTGAGTCGGCATGAAGAAAACGACCTCTGGGACTGAGTAGCTAATCTAATTGATGTGAACGTGGGTCCATAGTGGGTACTGCGGTGCCGGTGTAGGCACTGGAAAAGGTAATTTGTTAAATGGCTCCCGGTGCTGTGTTAATTTGTCTCACACCAGGAGCTTTTGCTCTCAGAATGTAGCATATACTATTCTCCTGGCTCATGAGGCCTGGGCCTAGGAAGTAATGAAGCATGGTGAATTAAGCCGCTTAGGGCATAATATGCAAGAGGAGGAGCAAAAAGAAAGCCTTGGGGAGGTTCTTATTTAATATTAATTATTTTTATTTGACATTGCCTTTGAGCCAATATATACCTATATATTAACCAACATTTTGAACTTGTAGCTAAGATTTTGTCATGTTTATAGGGCTAACAGGCCCTTTTTGACTCAGAACCTACAAAATAAATTAGTAACTTACTAGTTTATGGTATACGTAAATATATATTGTGTGTTATGTATAATATGCAATATTATAGATAATTAAGATAGTCATTCCTTTATTAGTAGAGGGACCACTTATATAATAAAAAATAATTCCCTTATTAGTAGAGTATTTCTGAGCACTCTGACTCAAGTAAAAGGACATCTAAGGCCATATGTACAAAAAATTTAGAATGTTTTTAGTTATTGCCAGAATTGTTATCTTTATTTTGTAGAGAAATTTAAGTTCACATGGCTACTAAGGGGCAAATTCATAAGCCACATTTTTTACTCCAAACCCCGTGCTATTTACACCAGGCACATATACAGTCTAAGTGAAAAACAACTTCTTATCTGACCAATGATACTTAGCCATACTTTGCTAAGTATCGGGAAGGTAATTACCGCAGTTGCTTGGCATCAACTGGGTTTAAGGCAATGTTGCACAGAGGAATGGATGTGCAGTGAATTTAATACTGACCTATTTCTAACTTCTTGCTCTTTCATTAACAGGCTGTGTGATAATAGAAAAATTACTCAGCTACTCTGGATATCAGGTCACAATTTTATTAAATCAGTAAAGGTGTTGGTTTATTCCATTACATGCTAACACTTTCTGAGTACCTATCGTGAATTGGGCACTACTCTGTGTGCTAAGATTCAAGAGAGAAACAAGATAACATGCCCCAAAGTGCTTAAAATATTGTTGGAGAAATTAGCTTAGATGAATCCTGAAGTCCCTTCAGGCTTTACATTCTAGGGTCTAACAGAGTGCAAAAGACCACAATACAAGCTGTTCATCACTGGCAATCCTGACAGGCTTTTGAGAATTTAGAGAAAGTCTGACCAGAGGCATTGCCACCAACAGAAAGATTCCATAGACACAAATGGCCACCTGGTATCGGAATAATTTCTCCTGAGCAAATCACAGCTACTTGACCAAAAGAGTTGATAAAAGAAAGAAGGCTCTAAAAGTGTTAAAAACAAGCTATGCAATGGAATTGGAATAAATGGAAAGAAAGGAGTCTCTTTGACAGAAGCAAGAGACTCAAGACCCTCCAGGCTTGTTTTCATTGTTAATTGCTCTGCCATGTTTTTTCTCTTTCAATGCAGGAGAGTTCTGGGTTAAGAACAAGACTTTCCCCCAATCTCCAAACACCCAGCAGTTATTTTATTCCCTCTAGCCAGAAAGATTCTACCAGAAAGTCTTCATAGTCCCATAGGCCACACAGCATGTAACACTTTTACTGCAAGCAAGAAAGCAGGATTTCAAGTCTGGGAGGGCTACTTTTCATGAAGTTAAGGGAAGAAAAGTAATACCTATTTATCTACATATCATACATGTGTGTAGTTGTGTGTTTCTGCCATGAAAACAAAAATACTTGCCAGAGGGTGTTCAGAAAAAAGCACTGTGAGAATATGTAGCTGTTCCCTGCTAAAGGCAGACTTCCCTTGACAAATTTGAGCTAGCTAACTAATTTTCCCCTGGGTACAAAGCAGACTTCATGGATCACAGAACATCTAACATTGAAATGCATGCTCAGGATTTGCCAATGCCAAGACCACAAGACTTTCATATGAAGATGAGTCTAGTAATTCCAAAAGGCAAGAGGCATAGCTGTTGAGTACCTATGCATTTTCTTTTGAAGGAAAGGACTGCCATTTAATGTTTTTAAATATTAGGATCACCATCCCAGGACACATATTTAATTCTGTTTTCTCCACGATGAATTTGTATGAGTATAGTTAACAATAATTTCTAACTAAGGACACACTATTCAGTCTAAATCCAGTTAAGCACATAGGCCAGAGTCAACTAATCATTTTCTCTGAGCATATATTTGGCAAAGGAGTATTTCTACTAACCTACTGGTAGCAAGTGTAAGTGCAGGTTCAGAAATAGGAGTCCCTGTTCTTTGTATAGAGGTGGCTGGCTAATATGCCACGTTATGAAACCAGAATATTAGAGCCAAAATTAATCTAAATGCTCTACTTAATATGTATGTGAGAGAAATACAACTAGTGTCTAGTTTAAAAAAATAAGAAATATAGTAGGGAAATGGAGACCCTTTGCATGATAATGCCCCTGTGAGAGGACACTTTTGTTCTTAGATATTCTATATTAATCTTTAGTTTTCCACTTCCTTAATACCAATGTAACAAGATATAAAACTACACAAATGAAAAAGAAGGGACTAAGAAAAAAGGAGATTTGGAGTTTTACAGCTATTTTAATTAGAAGATGAAAACTGTTAATTTCATTTCTTAAAGACCACGGTCTTGTTTTGACAGAATTAGAAGACTGAAATACATGGTGATTGACCTTGGAGAAGATTATTGAATATGTTAATGGTTAAACATTTGCTTAGCCCAAGGTATGCTCCTGAAATAAAACAAATATGATGACAAGGCCTTCCTGGGAAACATTAGCAAATATTATACTTCACATAAACTGAGTCTATACAGGAAAAGCTGATTTAGGTTAAGACTAACATGATGTTTTTCTTTTGCTCATATGAGGAGTTTATGGAGTCTATTGTGTAAAAATAAGTGCTAGAATATAGTCAAAATTATTAGATGCAAGGTTAATTTTTGCTGATTTTGATAGCTGTTCTGTGATTATATGATGTCACACATTGAAACATTTAGGATTTTAAAGGCATGGCTCATGCAACTTATTTTTAAATAAAATATATACAAAGAAGGAGTATAGGGAAAAGGGTATTAGGTGTAGGGGGAGACAAAAAGAGGAAGAGGTAGAAACTCATAAAGCACATATGGGTGAAGGGTTTACAAGAATTCTTTGTGCTATTCTTGCAACCTTTGTCTATGTTTAAAATTGATTCAAAATTTAAAGTCTTTATAAAACATGAATTCTTCTATGTGAATATATTACAAAATAATTTTCTGGGAAAAAACTGGGTAGCAAAAGCTTACACCTATTAAGAATATCAATCATGCACATTCTTTGGTTTCCTCTGTTCTATGTGGCTACTACTGATCAACAGTGGCTCATTTCACTAGGGTGTTCCAGAAGAAAAGTTGCACTTTCACTGGCTCCCTTGATATTCCTGAATCACTGTCATAAATACGGACAGAAAATTCCTCTCTATTCTTCTATGTATAGTTTTTATAGAGAATGTGAACTTCATATTGGATGTAAACCAGAGAAGAAGCTGGTTCTTTTAGAGGTATGTGTGTGTGTGTGTGTGTGTGTGTGTGTGTGTGTGTGTGTGTGTGTGTGTGTGAGAGAGAGAGATTGAGAGACTGAGAGAGAGAGAGAGTTGCTTTTGAGAATGGTTTGGACCAGTGTACAGTAGAAATAACCCTGTTTTAGGCTTCAGGAGACTTGGAATTTACATGGGATTGTCTGTCAATCTAGCTGAATAACTTCGGAAAATCATTTAACCTTCCTGAGACAGTTTCCCTAATCATGAAATAGATGGGTTTCTGTACATTAGCACTGAGCAAGAAAATTTTCTGTGATGAAGTAAATGTTTTATAATCTGTCCTGTTCACAGTGACAACAACAAAGCCCTGTGGTTATTGAACATTTGAAGTGTGGCTAATGTGTCTAAGGAAAATAATTTTTAATTTTATTTAGCTTTAATTAGGTTAAAATAGTCACATACTGCTAGTGGCTACCATGTAAGAGAGCATAGGACTAGATCATTTAGATTTTTAATAATGACATGTCTATGTTTAAGTTCTGGTTTTACTACTTAGTGATTATATAATATTGGGTACATTGTTTCAATTTTTGGGTCTCAGTTTTCTCATGTGGAAAAAATAAAAATAAAGGTGAATCAATATCATATACACTGTTTTAATTCTAAAAAAGTGCTTTCACTCACCCATATTTTCTTATTTCTGAAATCAGATTGCCTTTTCTAAACAAAGCAAAAAAAGAGAACACCTTTCTGGCCACCTGAGCAGATGTAATCTCAGCTGCACAGAGAGGAAAGCTGTTTCTTTATTTTTACCTAAGTTATATTATTTGCTTTGGTAAGGACCTAATGTTTATATTAGGTTTGCATTTGGATCCATAATTCTTTCTTAATATGCTTTGAAAAAGATTATTCCCAAATATAAAATAAATAAGAGTTACTGTATTTCCAGAAGGTAACTTCTATTATAAGTCAAGCAGTAACATCACAGGTAGAAATTCCAAGTCTCAAGAGTAAACTGAAAATGTTCAAATCTAGGAGAGATTAAAACAAACAATCTATGTGTCAGGAAGTCCTGACACTTGGTAACTTGGTCTATCTCTTAAAAGCTCCAAGTGGTTTTCAGAAGAAGCTTTTTCAATTTAAGGGGAAAAATAAATCTATAAATCTAATAAAATAATAAATTCCTTAATCTATACTGTCATCCTAAGAATGGTAAGTAGATAAAAACCATGAACTTGCACTGTGACCATCAATGCCACCATGTCATTATTTATGAATACATATGACCAAGAGTAATTCAGAAGAAGCTTTGAACTCAGAATGTAAGTGCACAGACTTTGACCAAAATGTTAAAAAAAGATAGAAGTTACATGTAAATGTGAACCTAAATGTATGTTCTTCTCTGCATTTCATGTGCACATATAATCTGTGTTAAATTTGAATATTTGCTGTTTATTTCCTTTTCTTTACATGTTCCTGTCCAAATTCCCAGGAAAAATATGTGCTGTCTCATGCTGAGTTTTTGCACTGGGCCACACCAGACCCCCTAATTCGTTATAAATGAGCTATCCAAAGAAGAGGGAAACAAGAAATAGTATGACGTGCTGTTCTATCTTTTAGGAAACAGATTTTCCAAGTGAGGACTAGAGTATACTACTTGTGCCTCAGTGCTTCACAGAATTCTTTGTGAAATGAACTGATGAATTGGCATCTATTTGTTGTTTCCTGAGTCTACCTTTTCATCATTCTTTTTATTATTATTATTATTATTATACTTTAAGTTTTAGGGTACATGTGCACAATGTGCAGGTTAGTTACATATGTATACATGTGCCATGCTGGTGCGCTGCACCCACTAACTCGTCATCTAGCATTAGGTATATCTCCCAATGCTATCCCTCCCCTCTTCCCCCACCCCACAACAGTCCCCAGAGTGATGTTCCCCTTCCTGTGTCCATGTGTTCTCATTGTTCAATTCCCACCTATGAGTGAAAATATGTGGTGTTTGGTTTTTTGTTCTTGTGATAGTTTACTGAGAATGATGATTTCCAATTTCATCCATGTCCCTACAAAGGACATGAACTCATCATTTTTATGGCTGCATAGTATTCCATGGTGTATATGTGCCACATTTTCTTAATCCAGTCTATCATTGTTGGACATTTGGGTTGGTTCCAAGTCTTTACTATTGTGAATAATGTCACAATAAACATACGTGTGCATGTGTCTTTATAGCAGCATGATTTATAGTCCTTTGGGTATATAACCAGTAATGGGATGGCTGGGTCAAATGATATTTCTAGTTCTAGATCCTTGAGGAATCGCCACACTGACTTCCACAATGGTTGAACTAGTTTACAGTCCCACCAACAGTGTAAAAGTGTTCCTATTTCTCCACATCCTCTCCAGCACCTGTTGTTTCCTGACTTTTTAATGATTGCCATTCTAACTGGTGTGAGATGGTATCTCATTGCGGTTTTGATTTGCATTTCTCTGATGGCCAGTGATGGTGAGCATTTTTTCATGTGTCTGTTGGCTGCATAAATGTCTTCTTTTGAGAAGTGTCTGTTCATGTCCTTCACCCACTTTTTGATGGGTTGTTTGTTTTTTTCTTGTAAATTTGTTTGAGTTCATTGTAGATTCTGGATATTAGCCCTTTTTCAGATGAGTAGGTTGTGAAAATTTTCTCCCATTTTGTAGGTTGCCTGTTCACTCTGATGGTAGTTTCTTTTGCTGTGCAGAAGCTTTTTAGTTTAATTAGATCCCATTTGTCAATTTTGGCTTTTGTTGCCAAAATTGACAAATTTTGGTGTTTTAGACATGAAGTCCTTGCCCATGCCTATGTCCTGAATGGTAATGCCTAGGTTTTCTTCTCATGTTTTTAGGTTTTAGGTCTAACGTTTAAGTCTTTAATCTATCTTGAATTGATTTTTGTGTAAGGTGTAAGGAAGGGATCCAGTTTCAGCTTTCTACATATGGCTAGCCAGTTTTCCCAGCACCATTTATTAAATAGGGAATCCTTTCCCTTTTCATCATTCTTATAACCTCTCTTTCTTCTACAACAATCCCTTCAAAGACTATGGAGCTTTTAGATGCTCGCTTTGGAAAACATACTCATACCTTTCATATCTAATCCCTGACAACCAATTCTGAGCAATAAATTTTTTAAATCAGTTTCATCTTGACTGTAACATTGTTTTTCCTGAGGTGTGACCATGCACTGTTGACATAAATCCCAAGTGCATCTGTGACAGGCCTGCCAGAGAGACCAGCTTCGCCTCACATGTGGGTTAACAGGAAGTGGGGAAAAACTTGAGAAGCTAAAGGAGAGCCATCTACCAACACTTGCACACACACATTTAAATAACTGTATTCTGTGAAACAACCACCTAATGGGAAAGAAGTTAATAACTAATGTGTAATCAAAGTTGGGGATCTAATGGGGATCTAGGAAGGGTTCGGTGTAGCTTATGTTTACTGAATGAAGCTGGAGCTGGTGAGAAATAACTTGTTAATGTATCAGCACATGACTCACTGACATCATAAACATGTAAGGCATTATGTGGCTCATATGATTTAGAGACTGGAAAATATCTGGAAAACAGAATAATTGATCTACAATGTACATATCTTTGAACTTAAGAAGACTACTGGACTTTGAGATGCAAAAAGATAGCATATTGTGAAAGACAGTCAATTAAATTCATGCTTTTTGAACAATTTTTGGCAGATGTATTTTTATTTTTAAGGTTAACATTAGTTATTACAAATATTTGGTTGACTACAGCTTTAAATAAATACCATGTAGATCATGCATGTCTTGAAAATAGATCATGTATATGTTAAAAATATTATACCTCTAAAACATATATCTGAGGTAAAAAAGAACAGTGTTCAAAATGTATATTATGTATAATCATCAGTTGAAAATCTCCTGCATCTATTGCAGAAGATTTTTTTTTTATTTCAGGGGAAGATTGTGAGATTCATTGTAAAAATATATTTTTATATTCTTAAGAAGAAAAAAATTGTTATGATAGTACTTTACATTAGGTTGATGTGAAAGTAATTGCAATTTTTGCCATTAAAACTAATGACAAAACCACAATTACTTTCATACCAGCCTAATACATAGTAATCACACTATTTATTTAGTAAATAAATGAATGAATTATTCAATTTTTCAACAAATTAGTTCAACAAATACTTATTAAATACCTACTGTTTGACTGGAGTTGTGTTAGATTTTTGCAAGAGAATATAAATGATTTATGTGAAATATTCTTTGAACTCAGAGAAGTTGTCATTGTTTAGTGGTACTGTCAGGTGTACAGAAAGGCAATTTTACATTAAAAACAGAATAATCCTTGGAGTAAACAATGAAGTGCTAAGCATTATTGACATCAAAATATAGGGTATGTGAAGTAATTACTGTATGTCATCACAAAATGGAGAGATCAACATGAAACATATAAATCAACTTTAATATTTGTTTCTTAGAAAGGATCACATCCTACTTGCTCTTTTTATCTTGTTCCTAATGTGATTGTCATACTTCTGACCACTATAAATACTAAAGTAGAAATTCACTACCTTGAAATTCCTACCTGAAATATGAAAAGGTTACTGAAGTTTTATAAAGAGTTCTTAGTCTATCAAGTTTTTGACATTATTTTCCAAAAAAATCTTTAGAATATTCAAACGTTCATTTTCAGATCTGAGTTAACATTTTTCCCCTGTCATGCCCAATTTGATATTTAAATTAGCAGAAAGCATTGCAGTAATGAAACTGTAAGTCACGTTTTATATCAAATAATATATATAGTATTCTAAATATATTTAGAAGGCTTTACATTGTATTCAAATATGAATATTAATGATTTGGCAGTGGGTTATGTTTGCAGTCCCCAGGTTAACATTATTGCACTCACCCATATATTTTGAATCTCATCAACATTATTATAAATAATATCTTTTTTACCATGGGAACTCTTACATTAAAAATGTTGTTATAGAATGTGCATACTTTTGCATAATACAAATATGCAATCAAAAGGAAAATACCTTGAAAAATAGATTAGTCAGTTTTTAATCTTAAGTGTGTTGAACTTTGATTTTCCAATTCTCTTTAATCACAATGTTTAGTAAATCATGAAGTGAAGAAGAAAACATGTATTTGATTTTAATTTCATTATTACCATACATTGCAAATGAAAACATTTGTTAACAGAAAATGTATAAACCTTAGTATTTACTCATTTGTTTAAGAAACACTTACTGAGTACCTTTACAACTAAATTAAGAGCCCATCCATGATGTCCTGGATGAGTATTCTTTGACAGTTTTGGCTACCACAGGTGGCTGGCTAGTAAAATTGTTTAGAAAATTGACTACAGTAATGTCAAGATTATTGTTCCATTGTTTTTATAGATCAATTAACCTTGATCTTTCTAGTCCTTTAATCTTAGTTATCATTCTCACAGATATTGGCTTGAAAAATATTAAAGAAATCATGGATAAAGAAATAGGGAAAATATTATGAATGGTTCAACAAAATCTATGATGTTTACAAAAAAACTATTTTAGAGTGTGTAGCCTCTATCTCTAGACAGAGAGCATTATGAGATTTGCAGTTATTAAAATAATTGTAAAAGGTTGAAGCTGATAATCAGGGGGAAAATTGAGGTGATTAAAATAAATGGTGTAGCATGAGTAGAAATTTATGCGAGATAGCCTTGAGTCAAAGAATTGAAGTTAAGCATAAAACACCTAAGCCCAAAATCTAATAAACCTGTGTTCCTATGGGTGGTTGGGTGAGAGAGGAGTCAGGGAATCAATGGAGCTGAGATTATGTTTGAAGGGCTGCTTTAGCAGTCAGAACATTTTTATTTCAGGTCATGGTCAGCAGCCACCATAGCTGACACTCAGATATCTGGCCCTCTGTGAGGAAAAGGATGGAACCACTGAATGGCTGAAACCGAGATGATCACAGGCAGAATGCAAAGACAAAGATGACTTGTTTTCTCTGTCCAAATTATATCTTACAGTCAAGCAACAAAACTGTCTTACATAAGCACCATTCTATCTTTCTGTTTCACAGTTAGAATCTATAAGGTTACGAGCAAAAACTTCTGACAAAATAAGCTCACTCACATTCAGGAGGGTAAGCACATGAGGTAGAAAATGTGAGTTAATCAGAGAGTGAAAGATTTTCCATCTCATGGTGTGCAAGAATTAAAGACTTCTGAATAATTAGAGTTGGCAAGAGCATAATTCTGGCAAGAGCTAAGAATGTTCATAGCAATGGAATTAATAAAAGTTGCTTATTTGTGGTACAATATTAGCATTATTTAATATACTAGTTGTGTCTCCACTAAACAATTGAATCAGCTGGCAGTGATTTCAATCATATAAGTGATTTGATTCATCTTTTCACTGAGAAACACTAACATAACAAACTATATAAATTAAGTATGAAATAATTGTGCTCTTGCTGAAAAAGAATCAATTCTTCAAAAAAAAAATCCATTAACTGATGAGCTTGTAAAAATAGGTCCTACATATAAGGATTTCTTTAAAAATTATGTATAAATTCTATTTTAAATGCAGATAATTTTTCCTTTTCTAATTCAATGACTACTCCTCAAGAGCTTGTGTCTTCAAAAGCAATTCCAAATGCAGATTGTTTCAGTGGCTCACAACATGTTTATGCGATTTTCATGGACTCTGTCAGTAGTCTTGCTATTGGTACTGTGTGTGTGCAGAAACTGGGGGGCATGAGGTGTTTGTCAGGAGGTCTTCTGAATTTAAAAGGAAGAGGAATCTTGATTTAAACTGTGTATCAGAGACTGTAAAATGACAAGTGAAGGTGACTTACAGAAGCAATTAGGGTTTCCCAATGTCTAAAACAAAACTAAAACTAAACAAACAAAAGTAGAGAATTAATTGTGAACGTTTGAAATCAGATTTCACCCCCACAGTTGGCTAGAACCTAGTGACAGCCATTACCTTCAAAAAGGTACATGTTCTCCAGCCCTGTTGCTTCTGTCATCTCTTGGTCTCTAGACATTTGAGTTTGCCACTCTCAATATTAGTTTTGGGAATGACTGTAACAAATATTATTAAAGGAATGATTTATGTACGCTTAGGAATGAAATCGGTGATCATCATTAAGTGTAAGTCATACCAGACTAAACTAATTTCATCTGATGATGGAGAAGCTAGTCTGAGGAATCAGAAATAATCATTCAGCAAACAGCATTAACTTCTTTCATTCTATTTTCCACCAGTGTGTTTTGGTGGCATGCATAGATAATCACATTTTTAATAAGAAAATGCTCTCTTACTTTTAGTTCAAGAAATAGATTTGTGGATTTTTATTATATGTTTATTATATGTGTTACTGTGTTTCTTTGCCAGTCATAAAAAAGTGGTTGCCTTGCTCAGTTATAAATGATACTCATTGTGACAAATAGCTCATTGAATAACTTCCTTCCATTTTATAAATTTTCAGATATTGAATTCTACCAGTTTCTTATCCTTTCCATGTTATTATCTAATAGGAAAGTGGAATAAAATAATTAATACTTATTTTTATATTCAGAGAAATTGAATATTTGTCTTAAGAGCTGCAGTTTCCTACCACTGATTTGCTATTAATGACATATTACCAGGGATATTAAACTAAGATCTCAATATTAAGTGCTTTTCTCTTTATTAATAAAATGAATAAGTATAAAGTGGATATATCAGTACTTAATGTAATTAAGTTTAGAATATATTCTTTTATAAGCAATGCTTATAACAATCTACAAGCTTAGCTGTTATAGGCAACTTCTATATGAAGTTTATCTATAAATGATTTATCCATTTTTTAAATATCATACTTTTTAGCAACATCAACAAAACAATTATTAAACTGTAGTGTTCTTGAGATTATACTATAAGTTACCAAACCATGTTACCTTGTTACAATTTAATGTCATAATTTTGGTGGTTCACAAAAGAAACACTCATAAAAATTATTGGTAATGGATATGTAGAATTTTGGCAGCTTTTCCCAACAAATTGGTTTTCAAGGAAATCAAAAGGCATGTTGCTGCTCTACATTTACATTTAACAGATCATTTTTACAGTAAACTTGGTGATTTTACAATTTACATTAAAAGTATTTTCATTTTTGAGGAAAAAATAGGAAGATAGAAATATTATATACGGGTACTTACAAGAGGGCAAGAAAACCAGGGATAAAGTCACAGTACTACAATGAGTGAAAAGAAACGGGTCTGAATCTGTTTTTAAATTGGATATTGTGAAATAGAAAGCATTGTGAATGTGAAGAGAAAATGAGAAAGGAATTAAAGATGAATTGAAGACTTTGAACCTGGGGAATCGACAAAGTGTCTATGCTATTGGAGTAATTAGGGATACGTGATTAATCGCGAATGGAGGGAGTCAGTGAAGGATATTTGTGTTTAGTCTCCTAGCTACTGAGATACACAAAATGGATGCACCTTCAGTCAAAAGGACTGAGAGGCATAGACGGATTTTCAGTTCCTGGAGGGTAGTGACCATGTACATTTCACCATTTTTTCACTCTGAGCCTAATGCATACAGAGTATACAGTAAATATTTGTGTAATGATTGAAGGAGACACACACAGTCTGGCATACATACACACACATTACACATTTGTGTATAATCATATGTATCAAACACATATATTATACTACAACATATCGTATATCTATATCCATATATACATTATACTACACTATTTAAAATTAAGGGCACTGAATGTGGCTTTGAGATCATGGATGAAATTAAGGGAAGTATGAAGATGAGAGTAAATTCTTAGAGGTGACTAAGTAATGAAAGTATAACAGTGAAATAGGAAGAAGTGGATTGTTAACCTGACCAACAATTCAGGTCATTAATCAAAAGGTGAAGATTTGAGAAAACTCTTCTAAGGACTAGTTTAACCTAAGACTGACAATGTTTAATACAGCAGTCAGTGTCCACATGTGGCTTTTGAGCACATAGAATCAGGTCAGTCAGACTGAGATGTGCTGTAACTTTAAAATATATACAAAAATATGAAGTTAGTAACAAAATGTGCAATCCCTCATTTATGACTTATATATACATTGTATTAAATATAACATTTAAAACTAATTTCAACTATTTCTTTTTGACTTTTTAATGGGGCTACTAGAAAATTTCAGTATTCAAAGGTAGTTTATGCTTCTGGCTGACATAGAAAGCACTGAGAAGTGTCTTGAAGCTTCTCTTTTGATATTGAAAACTTCCAGAATATTGACAGGAGTTAGAAAATGTTTTTAGATTAACAGATTTATAATCCTACTGAGTATATTTTTTCCTGCAAGAATGTGCTTTATTTCTCATTTGTAGAAATAAAACCAAATTTATTAGTGTTAATAACTTTATTTCCCCTATGCCATGAAAATCTAAAGTACAGTGATAACAAATATTTATGATAGCTTTTCATTAAAATTATTTAACCTAAGGAAAATGTTAAAAGTAATCTTAAAATAACAATAATTTGGGGTTGTTCAGTCAAGAAAAAAATATGTTTAAAAGGAAGCAAATTAATTTAGAGCAACTCATTGCTAATAAAAATCAATCAAACACTGAAAATATTTAAGATTTGTTGACAGGTATCACCTCAGAGGGTCCAATGAATGAACTTAAATTATTTTCCCCAGAAGATCACCTGAGTACTTTCAATTGATAAAATAATAAAAATAAAATATTGTTTCATTACAGTGAACATTAATACTAAGCTGGGGGTTAGGTAATCTAATAACTTTTCATAGTTTAATTTGCTATGACTCATCATTTCATTCCACTCTATTTAAGTTTCTACACTCAATTAACCAACCCTGAATGCTGCCTCCTATCCATTGAAGCATTGTGATGGTTAATACTGGGTGTCAAATTGATTGGATTGAAGGATACAAAGTATTGATTATGAGTATGTCTGTGAGGATGTTGCCAAAAGAGATTGACATTTGAATCAGTGGGCTGGGGAAGGCCCACCAACCCTTAATCTGGTGGGTACCATATAATCAGCTGCCAGCGAATGTAAAGCAGGCAGAAAAATGTTAAAAGGCGAGACTGGCCTAGCCTCCCCTCCTGGATGCTTCCTGCCCTTGAACGTCCAACTCTAAAGTTCTTCAGTTTTGAGACTTGGACTGGTTCTCCTTGCTCTTCAAGCTTGCAGACAGCCTGTTGTAGGACCTTGTGATCCTGCAAGTTAATACTTAATAAACTTCCATATATATGTATGTGTGTATGTGTGTGTGTATCCTATTAGTTCTGTCTCTCTAGAGAACCTCGACTAATGCAGATTTTGGTGCCGGGAGTGGTTCTAGAGGAACAGAATATTAAAGATGGAGTTCTTTCATTGGTTTTGGGGTTTCTGGAGTTGGCTGCTTAATATGATTAGACCCCAAAATGCTAAGGACTCTACTTCTAATAGTATGGAAAACACTGATAGTCCTTGGCATGAACTGTTCAGAGAGTTATGCAAAATAAATGCATTTGACATTCCTGATTCACCACTCTGCTTGTGAGAGGCAAGGCGTTTAGTGGCTCTATACATAATACCTTTGATCATATGTGGAGAACCAAGGAACATAATGAAGGTGGTTGGTTTCTCCTAAATTCAGTGGACAAACTGATGAAAGAAAATGATGAACTCAGGGATTCTGTCTCCTGTCTTCACAAGCAAATACTGAACCTCAAACCTCTAAGTTGCCATGAGTGAGAGTCTTATCTCCTGTAGAGAAAAAGCTGAAATTGTGGAAAGACAGACACAAGCTCTTATCATGAGAGTGGCTGACCTGCAATGAAAGGTGCATGCACAGCCTCGCCAGGTGTCTACTGTTAAAGTGAGGGCATTGACTGGAAAAGAATGGAACCCTGCAACTTGGAATGGGGACGTGTAGGAGGACCCTGCTGAAACTGGGGACATTGAGTTTGTAAACTCTGATGAAACTTTTTTTTTTGCTAAAAGGAACAGTTTTCCCACCCCCCAGTAGTGGCAACATCCCCTCCCCAACCCATGCTGCTGTCAGTCTTTCTACCTTTGCCTGAGGAGATAAACGCTGTGCTGCCTGAGGCAACATTGATGGCCTCCCCTGACACATAGTTGCCATGCAAAATAATGTTGATTCTTTTCAGGAGCCACCCCCAACACCCCTGTTTTCTTCTAGACCTATAACTAGACTAAAGTCCCAGCAGGCCCCTAGAGGTGAGGCTGAGAGTGTGACCCATGAGGAGGTACGCTGCACTTGAAAAGAATTGCTTGAGTTCTCTATATAAATAAAAATCTGGAGAACAGGCATGGGAACGGATATTAAGGGTGTGGGATGATGATGGAAGGAACATAGAGTTGGATCAGGCTGAATTTATTGATTTGGGCCCACTAAGTAGGGACTCTGTTTTTAATGTTGCAGCTCTGGGAGCTAAAAATGGTTCTAATAGTTTATTTGCTTGGTCAGTGGAAATATGGATTAAAAGATGGCCCACTGTGAGCAAGCTGTAAATGCCTGATCTTCCTTGGTTTAATGTAGAGGAAGGGATCAAAAGGCTTAGGGAGACTGGGATGGTGGAGTGGATTAGTCACTTTAAACCTACTCATCCCAGCTGGGAGGTTCCAGAAGATATACCCTTGACCATTGCCTTGCAAAATAGATTTGTGAGGGCAGCACCTGCATCTTTGAAAAGCCCTGTAATTGCTCTTCCCTGTATGTCAGAGCTAGCAGTGGGAATCACAGTCACTCAGCTACAAAATTTAAATACAATAGAAAAAATAGGATCCCAAGGTGGCAGGAGCCAAGTGGTGCCACTCAACTGTAAACAGCAAGATGGGCATGGCTACGTAATGGACAGCAGAGACAAAGCAGCAATCAGAATAGTCTGACCCATGTAGAACTCTGGCACTGGCTAATAAATCACGATATTCCTAGAAGTGAAGTTGATAGAAAGCCTACTGCATTCCTACTTAATTTATATAAGGAGAAAACTTCTAGGTCAAATGGACAAAAGACTAATTTCAATTATAAAAACAGAGAATCACAACCCCTCTATCAATTTCCAGACTTGAGCCAGTTTACAGACCCAGAACCCCTTGAATGAAGGGGAGGCCGGGTCCCCTAGAGGAAGGACCTCACTACATTACTGACAATTTATGCAGTGAATCTTTTCCCTATCCTTCCCCAAAGAGACCTCCAGCCTTTTACTAGGGTAACTGTACACTGGGGAAAGGGAAATGATCACACATTTGAAGGACTACTGGACATTGGCTCTGAGCTGACATTGATTTCAGGAAACCCAAAATGCCATTGTGGTTCTCCAGTTAAAGTAGGGGCTTATGGAGTTCAGGTAATTAATGGAGTTTTAGCTCAGGTCCCACTTATAGTGGGTCCCCGGACTCATCCTGTGTTCATTTCCCCAGTGCCAGAATGCATAATTGGCATAGACATACTTAGCAGCTGGCAGAACCCCCACATTGTCTCTCTGACTGGTAGGGTGAGGGCCATTATGGTGGGAAAGACCAGATGGAAGCCATTAGAGCTGTCTCTACCCAGAAAAATAGTAAATAACAGGCTGGGTGCGGTGACTCATGCCTGTAATCACAGCACTTTGGGAGGCCGAGGCAGGTGGATCACGAGGTCAGGTGATCGAGACCATCCTGGCTAACATGGTGAAACCCCATCTCTATTAAAAAAAATACAAAAAAATTAGCTGGGCATGGTGGCGGGTGCCTGTAGTCCCAGCTACTCGGGAGGCTGAGGCAGCAGAATGGTGTGAACCCAGGAGGCGGAGCTTGCAGTGAGCCGAGATCATGCCACTGCACTCTAGCCTGGGCGAAACAGCCAGACTCCACCTCAAAAAAAAAAAAAAAGAAAAAAGAAAAAAAGAAAAACAGTAAATAACAATATTGTATCCCTGGAGTGATTGCAGAGATTAGTGCCACCATCAAGGGCTGGAAAGACTCAGGGATGGTGATTCCCACCACATCCTCATTCAACTCTCCCAATTGGCCTGTGCAGAAGACAGATGGATCTTGGAGAACAACAGTGGATTATTGTAAGCTTAACCAAGCGATGACTCCAATTGCAGCTGCTGTACCAGATGTGGTTTCATTGCTTGAGCAAATTAACACATCTCCTAGTACCTGGTATGCAGCCACTGACTTGGTGAGTGCATTTTTATCCATTCCTGTCCATAAGGCCTACCAGAAGCAATTTGCCTTCAGCTGGCAAGGCCAGGAATATACCTTCACTGTCCTACCTCAGGAGTATATCAACTTTCCATCTTTGTGTCATAATCTTATTCAGAGAGAACTTGACCGCTTTTTGCTTCTGCAAGATATCACACTGGTCTGTTATATCAATGGCATTACACTGATTGGATCCAGTGAGCAAGAAGTAGCAAACACACTGGACTTATTGGTGAGACATTTGCTTGCCAGAGGGTGGGAAATAAATCTGACTAAAATTCAGGGAACTTCTACCTCAGTAAATTTTCTAGGGGTCCAGTGGTGTGGGGCCTGTCGATATATTCCTTCCAAGGTGAGGAATTCCTTCTAAGATGCTACATTTGGCCCCTCCTTAAACCCAGAAAGAGGCACAATGCCTAGTGGGCCTATTTGGATTTTGGAGGTAACGCATTCCTCACTTGGATGTGGTACTCCATCCCATCGAGTGACCTAAAAGATTTCCAGTTTTGATTGGGGTCCAGAAAAGAAGGCTCTGCAATAGGTTCAGGCTGCTGTGTAAGCTGCTCTGCCACTTGGGTCATATGATCCAGCAGATCCAATGGTGCTTCAGGTGTTAGTGGCAGATAGGGATGCTGTTTGGAGCCTTTGGCAGGTCCCCGCAGGTGAATCACAGTGGAGGCCTCTAGGATTTTGGAGCAAGGCCCTGCCATCTTCTGCAGATAACTACTCTCCTTTTGAGAGACAGCTCTTGGCCTGTTATTGGGCTTTGGTGGAAACTGAACGTCTGACTGCGGCTCATCAAGTCACCATGAGACCTGAACTGCCTATCATGAATTGGGTGCTTTCTGAACCATCTAGCCATAAAGTGGGTTGTGCACACCAGCACTCCATCATCAAATGGAAGTAGTATATACATGATCAGTCTCAAGCAGGTCCTGAAGGCACAAGCAAGTTACATGAGGAAGCAGTTCAAATGCCCATGGTCTCCACTCCTGCCACCCTGCCTTCTCTCCCCCAGCCTGCACTAATCGCCTCATGGGGAGTTCCTTATGATCAGTTGACAGAGGAAGAGAAGACCAGGGCCTGGTTCACAGATGATTGACAATATGCAGGCACCACCAGAAAGTGGACAACTGCAGCACTATAGCCCCTTTCTAGGACATGCCTGAAGGGCAGTGGTGAAGGAAAATCTTCCCAGTGGGCAGAACTTCGAGCAGTGCACCTGGCTGTGCACTTTGCATGGAAGGAGAAATAGTCAGATGTGCTAGTATATACTGATTCATGGACTGCAGCCAATGATTTGGCTGGATGGTCACGGACTTGGAAAAAGCATGATTGGAAAATTGGTGACCAAGAAATTTGGGGAAGAGTTACGTGGATGGACCTCTCAGAGTGGTCAAAAAGCATAAGATATTTGTTCCCATCTAAGTGCTCACCAATGGGTGACCTCAGCAGAGGAGGATTTAATAATCAAGTGGATAGGATGACTTGTTCTGTGGACACTGCTCATCCTCTTTCTCCAGCCAACCCTGTCATCTCCCAATGGGCCCATGAACAAAGTGGCCATGGTGGCAGGGATGGAAATTATGCATGGGCTCAGCAACATGGACTTCCACTCACCAAGGCTGACATGGCTATGGCCACAGCTGAGTGCCCAGTTTGCCAACGGCAGAGACTAACACTGAGACCTCAATATGGCAACGTACCTCGGGGTGATCAGCCAGCTATCTGGTGGCAGGCTGATTACATTGGACCTCTTCCATCATAGAAACAGCAGAGGTTTGTCCTCACTGGAATTAACACTTATTTTGGATATGGGTTTGCCTATTGTGCATACAACGCTTATGCCAAGACTACCATCTGTGGATGCACCAGAATGCCTTATCCACTATCATGGTATTCCACATAGCATTGCCTCTGACCAAGGCACTCACTTTGCGGCTAAACACGCATGGCAGTGGGCTCATGCTAATGAAATTCACTGGTCTTACCATGTCCCCCATCATCCTGAAGCAGCTGGATTGATAGAATGGTGAAACAACCTTTTGAAGTCACAATTATAATGCCAACTAGGTGACAATACTTTGCAGGGCTGGGGCAAAGTTCTCCAGTAGGCCATGTATGCTCTGAATCAGCATCCGATATATGGTACTGTTTTTCCCATAGCCAGGATTGATGGGTCCAGGAATCAAGGGGTGGAAGTGAAAATGGCACCACTCACCATCACCCTTAGTGATCCACTAGCAAAATTTTTGCTTCCTGTTCTCGCAGCATTACATTCTCCTGGCCTAGAGGTCTTAGTTCCAGAGGGAGGAATGTTGCCACCAGGAGACATAGCAATGATTCCGTTAAACTGGAAGTTAAGCTTGCCACCTGGACACTTTGGGCTCCTCCTACCTTTAAGTCAACAGACTAAGAAGGGAGTTACAGAGTTGGGTGGGGTGATTGACCTGGACTATCAAGATGAAATCAGTCTACTATTCCATATCAGAGGTAAGGAAGAGTATGCATGAGATACAGGAGACCTATTAGGGCCTCTTTTAGTATTACCATGCCCTGTGATTAAGGTCAATGGGAAACTACAACAGCCCAATCCAGGCAGGACTACAAGTAGTCCAGACCCCTCAGGAATGAAAGTTTGGGTCACTCCACCAGGAAAAAACCACAACCTGCTGAGGGGCTTGCTGAAGGCAAAGGGAATACAGAATGTGTAGTAGAAGAAGGTAGTCATCAATACCAGCTATTATCATGTGACCAGTTGCAGAAAGGAGGATTGTAACTGTCATGAGTATTTACTCTTTCTTTTGTTAAAAACACGTTTGTGCATGTATACACTTGTACTAAGAAAATATCTTCATTTTATTTCTTTTTCCTTTATCATGTGACATAAGATTTATTGCCCTCATATCAGCATTTAAGTATTGTTAACTTTATGTAATAGTATTTGGGTTGGGGATTGGTGTGTTTCCAGTTGTACAAAGGATAGTTGTATTATGTTAGGTGTAATTAGGACCTTATTATTGCCTTTATTTGAAGATTATGTATGATCTCAGGAGATGTATGTGGGTTCAAGTTGACAAGAGGTGGAATTGTGATGGTTACTACTGAGTGTCAACTTGATTGGATTGAAGGATACAAATTATTGATCCTCGATGTGTTTGTGAGGGTGTTGCCAAAAGAGATTAACATTTGAGTCAGTCGGCTGGGGAAAGCAGACTCACCCTTAATCTGTTGGGCACCATCTAATCAGCTGCCAGCAAATGTAAAGCAGGCAGAAAAATGTGAAAAGGCATGACTGGCCTAGACTCCCAGCCAACATCTTTCTCCCATGCTGGATGCTTCCTGCCCTTGAGCATCAGGCTCCAAAGTTCTTCAGTTTTGAGACTTGGACTAGCTCTCCTTGCTCCTCAAGCTTGCAGACAGACTATTGTGGGAACTTGTGATCGTGTGAGTTAATACTTACCCATTCTCTAGAGAACCCTGACTAATAAAATCATCTAGCAGTCTAATTGAGTAAGTTGAAATAGCAACCTCTTTGTACCTTTTACATTAGTCACTCCACTGACCCTCTGCATATTCTCTGCATAGAATACTCTCGCTTTCCCCAGTCTTCCTTAACTACAACTAATGCTTCAGAACTCAACAGAAGTAGCCCTATTCTACTTTCTTGTCAAATTCCCATATTTACAACTTTATTTGTGGAATTTATTATAATTACAATGTTTCCTGCATCTGTGTGGTATTTTTATTAATGTTTGTCTCTTCCAATAGACTGATCCTAAGGTCAGAAATGAGGTCTCTGTGATGCTCAGTGTTGTACCCACAGCATACCATATTGGTGTCTGGCACATAATGGGGACTCAGTAAATATTTGCCAAAAAGTAGAGCATCTATGTTCATAAGCTTTAAAATAAAGTACCTGAACTCTTTCTTAGGTTTCTTACCTAATGGCTACGTTTAGGTAATACATTTCGTTGAGGCAATTAGGAATTCAATCGATACAAATTATCAGATCTTTGTATTGTTATATTCCTTTTTTTCAAATATCATTTTATTTCTGCACTTAGGGTTATATATTTTGAAGAGTAATAAAAATAATTTTCTCCTCTTGATGAGTAACTCTTACAAAAATAAATTAATCAAGTCTCCAAAAATATTACATGCTAGGTGTTATAGAGGCTACAGATCGACCTCTTTTTCTCCCTGAGCATATAAAAATAGAGAATGCAGGTATGTAATAAAAATTCTGGTTAGAAAGTGATATTGTTCCTAGAGAGGTCCAGGGCTTTTCAGCACAGAGTCTGGGGAGACTATCTTGAATTAAGGTAATATTCAAGGAAAATTTCAAAATAGGCAGGATTTGGGCTGCAGAGTGTGTAAGGTAGAAATGTATTTTCTTTGAAGAAAGATATATAAGTGGTGGCATGGAGGCCAGGCATTGAGGGACACATATGGATGATGATTATTTCACCATCTTTCTAACAGGAAGGGCAAATGAATGCAGAATGGTACAGTTGTCTAGAATGTAGACTTAGAAGGCAAGATCATGATTTCAATTCCTAGCTCTGCAACCTATTGTGCATGGGACCTTATGCAAATAATACCTCCTCTCTAAGCTTCAGTTTCTCCACATGAGAAAAATGAGAGTAAGAATAATATCAATTTCATGAGATCATTGGGAGGACAAAATAAAATAATGTGTATTAATAACTTAGGACAGAATATCCCAAATAAATCATTAAAAATGGGAGTTAATTTTAAAAAGCAGTTTGGGACACAGTTTTATAAAGGTTCTTAAGTGTTTGTCATTTTATTCTGTAGGCATTTTTTCTATGTGGCCTTAGAAGTCATTTTAGTATAGTGATTAGTAGCACAGATCTTTAAAACAGGCCACCTGTTTGATTTCTGATTTGCTTGTTTGTAGGTATATAATTTTAGGTGTTTGTTCTCATTTATGAAATGAGATGATTATTATGAAGATCAAACAATTTTTTATAATGCAAAATCTATAGGGTAGAAGCTGGCATGCAAGAAGTACTGTAGATGGATAGATAGATGATAGATAGATAGATACATAGATAACATAGATAGATAGATATGTTATCTATTACTATTGCTTAGTCATCAAAAGCATTTTAGAAGAATGTGTCTGAATCAGAGATGTACTTGATATTAAAACAATGACCTATCCCTGTGTAGAATAAATTGAAAAGGGAAACACATTAGAAAGCATCTGCAATCCTCCTAATTGGAGGGAGTGAGGGCATGAATTAAGATAGAAATAGTGAGAAATTAGAATTGAGGGAAGGATTTACAAAATAAATAAACCTTAGAATAGAGAGTACTTGGAAACTAATTGGATATGGGGAAAGAAATACATGAGTGGTAGATGTCAATATTGAGATATTCAGTCTGAGCATTGACAGATGATGCCTCAGACAGAAATAAGAGATTGAGGAAATACACAGATCTGAGATGGATGTATTTTGGACATGTTGAGCTTGTGCTGCTTTTGGCACTTTTCACTGGAGATGCCTACGAGGTGAAAATGAAGAGCTAGGGCTAGAGCACTGAAATATAGATTAATAGGTGCTAGTTGAAATTGGAAAATAACAAGGAAGAGAGGTGAGAGACATAAAACAATAAGACTGAGAGAAGTTACACATAAAAAATATATCTAGCAGGATGAAAGAAAAAGTAAAGTTACAGAAGAAAGGGATAGGAGGGAATCTAAAAGGCCATAGTTTTATAGAAACTAAAGAGGAGTGTTTTAAGATAGAATTAGGCAAAATATCAACTGCTATGAGGAGGTTCACATATAATGAGAGCTAAGAAAATGTCATTAAATTATAATGAGGAGACCCTGACATGGATCACATAACATCTCAGCCCTTCTGGTTTTAGCATCCCTGGATGGACAGTTCCAGGCATCATTAACAGTGACACACATCAAAGCCAGGCCAAGGTAGTTCTCTCTTCTTCACTTCCTCCTAGATTACAGATCGTTCAACAACCTGAAGGCCAACCCAGGAGTGTGGAGGAGTGAAGGTCTGAAAGAAAACCCTCAATCAAGGGGGAATGTAGTTTCAGGATGATATGGTTTGGATATGTGTCCCTGTCCAAATCTCATGTTGAATTGTAATCCCCCATGTTGGGGAGGGACCGGGTGGGAAGTGATTGGATCACACAGTGGATTTTTCCCTTGCTGTTCTCATGACAGTGAGTGAGTTCTCATGACATCTGGTTGTTTAAAAGTGTGTAGCATCTCCTGCTTCACTCTCTTCTTTCCGCTCTGGTCACGTAAGGAGTGCTTCCTTCCTCTTGGCCTTCTGCCAGGACTGCAAGTTGTCTGAAGCCTCCACAGCCATGCTTCCTGTACAGCCTGTAGAACTGGGGGCCAATGAAACCTCTTTCCTTTATAAATTACCCAGTCTCAGGTAGTTCTTTATAGTAATGCAAGAATGGACTAATACAAAGGATAAATGCCCCAGCTCTATAGTCCTCTGTGGGAAAATGCTGAGGCCTGTTGTACATGTCTTCTCAGAGGATATCTAGCAGGAATGAACCCCAGTTTTTCACATAAAAAAATCAGCATATTAGCACACTTTTCCCTTTTCTCTCTCCCAGGAATCAGTGGTCCCACTTTCTCAATTCTGTTGCAAGAGACCCAAATGTATTATCTGCATCCACATCCTTGTCTAAGCGTTTGTTTCCAGGACAAAAACCTAAGTTAAGACAGTTGATACCAGAAGTGGCTTTCAAAATCAGATCTTCATGATGAAATTATGGAATGAATTTATCCCACAGTCAGACGACAAGTAGGGTTTCATTGCTCACGGCAAGTGAAGTGGTTGTAACTCTTGGCATGCATTGACTAACATGAAACTGTGGTGGATTGGAAGGAGTTACAGATTAAAAGAAAAGCATTAGCCAAGCCAAATCTTTACCCATTGATATTCATGGCCACACAGGTAATTATAAAAATTGTGTGGTTGCCTGGCTTTTATTAACTACCTTGGTATCTTGACGAAAGGTGATGACAATTTCAGTTCAGCCAAATATCTACTCAGAGAATGCTGTGAAAGTTGCATGGTAGTATTTAGAGCTATCTTTATCTCCTATGACTAGATTGCAGACTGTACTAAAAATAAGGCTTTCAAATGAATCATAAAGGTGGCAGAACTTGCAAAGAAGACTGACTTCCTTTGGTTTTAGTATAAATGTAGAAGTTGTCGTCAAGGAATATCATTTTAAAACTGAAGATTTTGGCAGTGGATCATTGCTCAGAGGTGGTGAGATTCAAGGTATAAAGCCAAGATTATAGGCAGCTGACTTGAAACAATAAAAAAAGATAAAGAGTTGAGAAGATGAAGAAGCTACAAGACTGTAGTGCTAGAAAATTTATTGATGAAGGCTTGTGACTGTGACCAGAGAATTCAATGCATTTTATCAGAGTGAATGGGGGGAGGAGCTCATAAAAATATGTAGCATGGGGCCTGTAGGCCCTTTGTTTTGGCCAATTTGTCCCATTTGGAATGGCTGTATTTATCCAATGCCTGTACCTCCATTGTATCTAGGAAGTAACTAATTTGCTTTCGATTTTACAGGCTCATAGGTGAAAGGGACTTGCATTGTCTCAGATGCAACTTTGGACTGTGAATTTTTGAGGTAATGCTGAAATGAGTTAAGACTTTGGGGGACTGGTGGGAAGGCATTATTGGTTTTGAAATGTGAGGACATGAGATTTAGGAGGGCCAGGAGCAGAATGGTATGGTTTGGCTGTGTCTCCACCCAAATCTCATCTTGAATTTAGCTCCCATAATCCCCACGTGTCATGGGAGGGACCTGAGGGCAGGTAATTGAATCATGGGGTTCGGGTTTTTCCTGTGCTGTTCTCGTGATAGTGAATAAGTCTCACGAGATATAATGGTTTTAGAAAGGGCAGTTCCTCTGCACCTGCTCTCTTGCCTGCCCCCATGTAACTAGAAATCTCTGCCTACTTTACACTTTTTGGGTCAATCTGCTAATGAATTAAATTCTGATGTTAAAACAAGATTTGCTGCCTGCCACTGTATGCTTCTATACATCTTTGTGCTTTCTATGTCCATATCTTTTTCTACACACACACAATTATGCAAAAAGAGATATATATACAGCGAGAGAGAGAGAGGAGAGAGGCTGGAGAACTAGATGGACAAAAATGTCTTTTCAAGTAAGAAAGTAAGTAATGGGGGCTGGAAACACATTCTCGAATAACATAAGAACATAACTGAAAAAGTAGAGTAATGGAGTAACCTGCAGGAAAATTTCTACCTTGGAATCCTTGTAGAAGTGATATGTGTTCACAATTTCCAGTGAAACATAGAAAATGTGCAACTGAGAGTCTGCATGGTGGCCTCATTCAATATGCTTGGAGACCGCAGTCATTGTAACTGACTACAACTTGCATTGTTAAGGCAGGTGGCAGGATGTGGGCTGGGTTTTCTGCCTCCCTCCAGGGCTCAGTGACCTTGGTGTATGAAGTCAAGAGTAAAAGAACTGGTTTAGATGAAAATGTATGCAGCTTGGGCATTGGCGAGAAATGAACTTGGCTCTTTTAGTTGAATTCTATAATAGCAGGATGAATTTTTTTACAGACACAGAAAAAAGGAAAATAAACAACAACAACAACAAAAAACCTTCCGGTGCTGAGAGGAATGGGTTTTGTAAATTTTCACAGGTTAGGTCAGCATCTAAACACTTATTTAGAATTTTATTTCATCACTTAAACAATGGGGAGGCTTTGAAGGGGTTTTACTTTAAAGAGATCAATGTGATTGCTGTGTCAGGGTATGGAGAAAAGAGTCACCGGAAACAGAGGGAACATGAGGAGCTTGTTATATTCTTCCGGAAGAGAAGTAATAAGGGCTTCGGCTGTTTATATTAGATGTATATGTTATGTACCATTTTCCGTTAATTAAGCTTCTTAGTATAACAGTGCAAGAGAGTTTGTTTTATGGATATCCTGGAGTGCTAAGAAAAGGGGAGAATACTCCACCCCGCAATAGTTCATTAAAAATTAATTTCTGCAAAATTTCTTAAAAGCTTGAAGGGATTAAGTGGTCATATATGTACCTTATGTAATCATTCTCTGATAAATCTCTTTGGTTATATGCATCTAAGAGTCACTTGGTAAAATGAGGAAAATATAGGTAATATCTATATGGTTAAAAATCTGATCATATGGTAAACTACGGGCATTTGATGTTTATAAATTCTGAACAGGTATCCTCTGTAAATAAGCTATATTATAGAGAATACATACAAATTCTCCTAATGCAGTTGAGTATTAACTTCCCATGCATGGGTGGGTAGATTATTAAACAAATCAGGTATAACTCAGAGACTAGGAAAGTGGGGACAACTGAAATTAATCTGCATCAGATTCTTAGAGAAAAGTCTTTAGAACAATATAAAATGATAAGTTAAATTCCACCTGTTGGAAAGTTGAATTCTGCTGACTTAATTTGCAAGCAAAAAATGTGGATGTAGAAAATGAATCATAAAATCACATATTTTCATTTAGCTTTTCTATATACCTTATCAGAAAAAGGAAAAAGAAAGCCATGCAGAAAGGACTGGAAAATAATCCTTGTGATGCCCCTGGTTTGAGCATTGACAGCAAAATCTCAATCTGTAGTAGTGCTTAAAACTAAGGAAATGAAACAAATAAACTATTTTACTTTTTTTTTTTTGCTTCAAAACTAGGAGTATTTATATTTTAAACTTGTAGTTGGAAAGATGAATAAAATATCCAACAATGCATTCCTTTATTGCTTCCATTTTAAATAGAAATATTTATAAGGGCATGGATATGAAGTTTTGATGTAAAAGCTTTGTTGGAACCTTAAGGTCATGTGCAATGAAGACAAGCTACGCACTGTAGCTTATAAATTAAACAGGACACATTTTTGCTTCTGTGGGGCCCTGGATTCTACAGCAGGAAGTGAAGAATCAAGTGACTTCTTGTAGTCTTCTATATGTTGACTTTTGCTGTACACTTTGGTGAAAACATTTCTGTTCTCCAAACTAGATCTCAAAGGAATGGTGTTGAAATGCAGTCTACAAGTAGCATATATTTATTTCTGTAGCAGTCAAAGGATGGTTTCTTTTAAAAACACATTCTTGACCCTCACTTCCTTTTTTTTTGTTTTTAAATGGGGTCTCACCCTTTCACCCAGGCTGGAGTGCAGTGGCATGATCAAGCAGATTCAAGTGGTTCTCCTGCCTCAGCCTCCCGAGTAGCTGGGACTACAGGCACGTGCCACAACACCCAGCTAAATTTTTGTATCTTAGTAGAGACTCGATTTCTCCATGTTGGCCAGGCTGGTCTCGAACTCCTGACCTCGTGATCCACTCACCTCGGCCTCCCAAAGTGCTGGGATTACAGATGTGAGTCACCGCGCCCATCCACTTCCTTATAAATTGAACAATTTCTATAAATGCTTGACATAATGAAGGCATTTACTCCAACAGGCAGTTTTTAAATTTCTTTTTATATTGAGGGTAATTTTTGTTCCAAGTTTTGCCTTTTCTGAAATGAGATAAAAATGTGATGCAAATTCCTTAAAGTTAAGCAGTTCACAGCTCCATTTATAACTAAATTTATACAGATTTAAAAGTAAATTAAATTAGTATGTATTATTTGCCCGAATGAACCATATGTCTATACTCAATAAACCAAGAAAGATAGTTTTATGATAAAAAAGTTATGTTTTATATGTAATATCCTCCTAAATTTAAATTTAAATTTTAGGCAATTTAAAGGGTAGTGAAAAGCATATATCTGAAACTCTCAGAAAACTGAAACAATTATAATAAATCATATTCTTATGAGACAAGTAAAATAAAAGAAGTATAAAGCACAAAGTACTGTGGAAATTTCACAATAGTGCATCTCACCTATGCAGACTCCACTGTACTGCCCAGATGAGGAAGAGAGAAAAGGAGATAGAATGTTTTTAGTATGGGAGACTCAGCTTATCTTTTCACTAGTCACCAGGGATGAACTTGGGAAGAGACATGTTACTTGATTCCTCTGAGTGTATATAGCTCACTGTATTAAAGGTAATTTAGTGCTAGAAAATACTTACCTACTTTTCATCCAACTTGGCCCCTAAACACACGCTAACCACTAGATACGATGCGCAATGGAGAAACAGTGACCCACTCCAAATCTAATCGGAAAACAAATGCATGTGTTGGACGTTTGTAATTTGGGGCTAGTACTTTATTCTCTAGAGCAGTGCTTCTGTATGGGATCTATATGAGTTTTCTTGGGCTGCCAAAATAAAGTACCACAAACTGGGTGTCTTTAAACAACAGAAATATATTCTCTCACAGTTCTGGAGAGTAGAAGTCTGAAATCAAGGTGTCAGCAGGGCCATGCTCTCTATAGGGAATCTGTCCCCATGCCTTTCTCTTAGCTTCCGGTGTTGCTGGCAATCTTGGGCATTTCATGACATTCACCACTCCAATCTCTGCCTCCACTGTCATGTGGTTTGCTCCCCGTGCCAAGCTGTCTCTCTCCACTTATAAGGACACTAGCCATATTGGATTAGAACCCACCCTAATGATTTCATCTTAACTTAATTACATCTACAAAGACCTTAATTACCAAATACGCTTCCATTCACAGGTTCTTGGAATTAGGAATTCAACATATTTTGGGGTAGAGGGACAAAATTCGACCCACACCAGGGTCTTAGAGTTAATTTTTACTATGGTAGATTTTTATTTTTAACCGTCTATATTGATTTTGGACTTCAATTCCTGTTTAGGATGTGACTCTACAGGACGTAAAAGTAAAGGTACCAGAAATATTTCACAAAAAAAGTTGTTTTATCTTCTGTTAAATTTCTCTTCCAGTAAGAAACATTAATTATTGTGGTCTATGGGTAGATAATAAATTTTCCTAAATATCAACTTGTAGTCAGAATTCTGAAGAAGGTACTAGATAGTAATTACTTCACTTGTGATATGTCCTTAGTTTTTCACCTCATCTGGTGATATTTGTTCTGCCTTCATCTGAGCTGACAGTACAAGAGGCAAATATTTAAGGTTAGTTCAACCACAATTAACTTTAATCCAAGTATGTAACTATGCAAAATGAAAAACTGATCCAAACTAATATTAAATATCCTGAAAAGAAATAGCTTTCCTGAATTCAATCAGTTACCACACTTTGTTTTTAGGCAGCTTTAAATTTAGTAAATCTTAAAAAGATAGGGCAAAATCTCACAGACATGTGAAAATAAGCTATAAGCAGAAACATTATTCTTCTTTTTCAAAAGACTAAATGAACACTTATGTTCTCCGTAACAGAAGTATTGGTTATAACTTGGGTCAAACAACCCAGGTATAAATTCTAGTTCTGTTACTTACTAAGACAGATTTTACTTCTGTAAAATTGGCATAATAGTGATACAAATATCATAATGTATTAAATGAAATAACGGAAGGAGAAAACAGCACAGTTCCTGGTACAAAGTAAGTGTTCAAAATGTTTGCAATAATATTTATCTAAAAATAACTCCAGTGAATATTTATTTAATATGTAAATTTTTCCAGGTGGCTTCAGGCTAGATGCTGAGGTAATTAATAAAAATAATTAGAATTTTTTTTTCTGATTTCAAAGATCTGTTAATTTAGTGGGAAAACTTATAATTTTAAAAACCATCACAATCAATATGTTGCAAATATGGTTAAAAAAATAAAGTAAGTAAGCAGAGTCTAGAAATATCTTATTTTCTAGGAGCTTTGGAAAGAGCAAGTTATTGGAAATTAGAATCTGAATGTTGTTCTTAATTGCTTCTGAAGTGCCATGAAGAGAACATCTTGAACGTGTTCTCCAGTAAAATTACGTTGGCGTATATGCTATTTCCAATTTATTTACATAAAACCATGCACACTGTACTTTATGAGATATTAAAATAATTTCCCAGAGTGGTTTTGGCTGCACGTGATCTTTGCCTAATGCCCTGACATTAAAATCAATCTCACTGTATAGTGTAATACTCCTATAAATTAGCCCAATCTTACTGAGGGATAATTTTACATTTTTGCAATTCATACCAGAAAAATACCTTGACATGCAATTTCACTTTCATAAATTTAGACTCAGTAAAAAATTAAGGATATGTACCAGTATTTAGCTATAAGCATGATTATTTCAGGCTTATATTCAATAGTAAATATTGGAAAGACCAACATCAATGTTCAAATACAGAAGATTTACTGAATATGTGTTTTTATTTCAATATAATCAATAGAAATACAGTCTTTTAATAATATTGCAAAATTATATGTAACAAAATTGAAGTATATTTATGATATTTTCAGTAATGGCAGCAGATTGCAAAATAGCAAACACAGATTCTATTAATATTTATGAAAAAAGTATAAACTATATATACACAGGAAAAAGTCTGTCAGAAGATATGCTAAGAGTGATTTCAATTTTCTTGATTTTGCTTGTACACGTTTTCTAATTTTTCTATACATACTTAACAAGCACAGTTTTAAAATCTTATTACAAGTGAATTGTTTAGGAATCTGTAGCCACGATCTGAAACTATGGATTCATTTAGTAGAACAATTAGGTTTTGCTGATTTTTAAAAACCTTATGGTAAAATAGAGCACATATTTTATTGTGAAAACTTTAACCCTCTTATTGTAAAATAAAACATGGATAAAGAAAAATCGCACAGAAGACATATGCACCTTAAATAGTTCTTATGAGGCAAACACCCTTGCAACCACCAACTTTGTTAGTCACTTCAGAAGCCTCTTGTACCCTGTTCCAATCACAATCCTTGTCTTCTCCTAATAAGTAACCATTATCTTGATTTACAGCACTTTCTTGTATTTCTTCCTCATGTTTTATCATCCAAATATGCATTTCTAGACAATCTTGTTTAGTCTTGCCCATTTAGATGTTTAGTTTAAACGTTGTTGATGCCGTGAGAATATTTGACATGTTTCTCAGTGCCCCGTATATCCTGAGATTTGGCTGCTGGATTGAAAGTCCTCATTAGGCTCAGGTTTAATACTACTCTCAAGACTGTGGGGTGACGTGTTTTCCCACTGGAGGCTCATAATGCCTAGTTGTCCCACTTACTGTATAATTAGCAGCTGCTGATGCTCTATGATTCATTTATTCACTGAGAGTTGCAAAATGGTGATATTCCAGCTCTATAATTCCTTTCTCATGTATTAATTGGACTAATTACATGTATTATATGGATTTTTATAAAAAGATGCTTCCCTCATCTATTATTCAGTAACCCAGTGGTAAAATTCACATAGGAAAAATAAGATAAATGCGTGATTCTTCAATTTTTAGTTTGCTGACTTTTCTAAAGGGGACCAATTCATTTTCTGTCTTTTAAATTATTATTTACAATAGATTTAACCATATTTAGTGGGATTCAATACATTGTAATTCCTTGTTCTGAAGCTCATATTGCGTCATTTAGAGTCTCATGTACTCCACTGTCTTTAACAGTTAGATCTTTAGCAGTTGTAAGAAGGTTCAGGCTCATCTTGCACATTTTCTGCTTTGTAAATGGATTTAGCCATTTCCTTAAGAAGGAAGTAACATTGTGAAATAACTTGGAAAAGAAGCATTTTAAGACCACAAGATATTTGGATGCTAGAGATTCTCATGATATTGTGTTGGTTGTTGCTTCTAGGCCTTTTGAGTGGCCAGGCTAGAAAACATAACGGTTAATTCATACATATTAAAACATACACATATACAGTTATCATACATATATACGTATATATGATAAATTCAAGTTCATACTGATAAGTCAAATTTAGAACTATGGAGTTTTTTTCTTAATCTCTTCTATATTACTTCTATATCTCCTTTCTTCCACACTAAGAAACCTACTTTTTAAGGACACAGGGGATGGCTGAATCAGACTATCCCGTAATTATTCATTTACTTTATCTCATTACACACACACTCATCTGAGAATAACTGTACTAATATTATCCCTGTCAACATAACATTTCTTTAAATATGCATTCTCCATTCTTTCCCCATTGTAATAGTTTTACCATACCCACATTACCTGAACATATAGCCATTTCATATTATATTCTTTGCCTCTTAGCCCTCAGCTAGTCTTCCTTCTGCAAGTAGCCTTATCACCACCCAGCCTTATGTCAAGCTTGTATGGAATTCAGTCTCTGTAAGATTTGTAAGAAAGATTCACGGAAAAAATATTCGGTGGGTTCTTACATGTTGATACACATTTGGGTCCATATTTTGAAAGTCAATTTTGCTGGATATAAAACCATTTATGCATATTTTAATTTGGGGGGATTACTTTAGTTTGTAACTGTTTTATTCTAACATAAAATGTCACTGTTGAAGTGCTTAATGATGACCTAATTCTTCCTTACTTTGTAAATCACTAAATGTTTTTGCCAGAGGAAAGAATCTTTCTTTCTTTCTAAAGCACATTTAGTAATTTTAGTAAAATATCTTTTTATTAGTTTCAGGTATGTGATTTGCTTTTTCAATACGGAGTTTCTTTATTTTAATTTCAAAAATGCTTTTATGATTTTAGTTTTTATTCTGTTCTCTTGCAGACTCCTGTTTCCATACATTAGATCTTTGTCTATTGTTAACATTTGCCCTTTCTTTCCAGTCTTTCATACCTTTTGCTTTATTTCTTTTTGATTAAAAAAATCTTTCATCTTGTACTTCTCTTAAGGCACCATATTCTTTGTATTCCTTCTTGTGTTCCCTCTAATTTAGTCTTTATTCAAAAATTGTTTTTTTCTTTCTGTTCCAATTTTTTTCTTATAGTTCTATCATCTTTCTGAGTTTTTCTAATTTTGAGTTTTGTTATTCTTTAATGTGTTGAATCATTTCATAAATGTCTTTCAACTCATTCTGAAATGGAATGTTGTAGAGCTCCAATCGGTGGACATGTCTTTCTGGTATTTTGTAATCGTTTGTAGGGATTTTATTTTGCTCTTCATTCTCTCCCTCTTTTCTGTGGTAACACTGTTCAGATTTGATTTTGATATTTTTCTGTTGCTCATTTTTATGTGAAGTCAGTTTCCTAAAATTTTAGAAGAAAGCATGGTTTAAGGTAGCTTCTCTCACTTCATAGACATCTTCTGTTGTTTTTGTGAAATGTTCAAAATTATGATGGCTTGCTTACATTTCTGGTTCTTTTCCTCATCCTGTCCCTATCCCCTGCCCAGTCACTTTCATCAGTATATTATTATTTTTTTTTTCAGAGTTTCACTCTGTCACCCAGACTGGAGTGCAGTGGCACAATCTTGGATCACTGCAACCTCCACCTTCCAGGTTCAAGATTCTCGTGCCTCAGCCTCTGTAGCTGGAACTACAGGCATGCGCCACTGTGTCTGGCTAATTTTTGTACTTTTAGTAGAGATGGGGTTTCACCCTGTTGGCAAGGCTGGTCTCCAACTCCTGACCTCAGGTGATCCGCGTGCCTTGGCCTCCCAAAGTGCTGGGATTATAGGCTTGAGCCACTGCTCCTGTCCTATCAACACATTCTCTTCCTCTCCTCTAATTGGCCCCTTTCCTGCTCCACTTTAATTTTACACCATCAGTTTCTTCCCGGTGTAAATCCTGGTTCTGGAAGAGAGCCAAGCTGGCCAGTTTCAAGGAGTTGTAAGATCTAGACTTCTTCTTTTTGCAGCCTTACCTCAGGCCCTTAGCAATGATTGGTTCCTGGATTGGGCAACACCTCTCCCGTTTTAACAGCTGTTATCAAATTGGACCAATGTGATTTCCAATAAGCACCTGCAGGATATTTTAAGATTATTCTGTTCTCACCGGCATCCCTTGCTCTGTTGCTTCCACACAGATACTAATACCATGCAAGTCTCCTGGCTGTTGGTGATTCACCTCACCTGCTTAAATACTGTGGTTTGTGGAGAAACCTTGTGGCCTTGTTTTCTGGTAAATACTGTCTACAGGTTTTATTCTTTTTTTGTTCTTGTTTCTTGCAATATCATTGCTCTATTCTTATATGGGATTAGGAGAGAGTCACAAATGTGCCATTGCTTCTGCCCCACCTTCCTTAATTTTTAAACTGCACAGAAGTCACATATATATAGATAGCCTTGATAATTGGTTCCTTTCCTCATTATTAACTGGTCAGTCATTATTAACCGGTTAATCATATACTATGTTGTTCAATATGGACAATGGAATTAAAGTAAGGATTTGCCTTTCCTTTTGCATTTTAATGAAATGTGGAATCACAGATTGAAACAGGTTGTATGTTTTCCACTATGATATAACATATTATGTTTGAAGAAGGCAATAGTCAAAGGACACTAGTATTTTTCCTATATTATATTGTAGCACTTGGGATGAATTTGGGTTTTAGTGCTTTATCTGCATATCTTAATTAAACAAATTGTCATGGTTAATTTTATGTGTCAGCTTGGCTTGGCCGTGGTACCCAAATATTTAGTCAAACACTGTTCTAGATGTTTCTGTGTAGGTATTTTTTTGGACGATCTTAACATATTAATCAGTAGATCTTGACACCTTGAGTAAAGAAGATTGCCATCTATAACACGTCATCCTGTCAGTTGAAGGCCAAAGGAAAAAGGCTGACCTCCTCCAAGTGAGAGGGATTTCTTCCAGAAGAGTGCCTTTGAACTTGAACTGTAAGTCTTCTGTGGATCTTCAGCCTGCAGGCCTGTCATGCAGATTTTGGACCTGCCAGCCTCAAAAATTATGTGGATCAATTTCTTAAAATCTCTCTCTCTCCTCTTTGTCTCTCTATATATCATCTATAAATATGTAGATATATCTATATCTATATATGTGTGTATATATCACTATATCTATATTATCCATATATAATGTAGTATATCTATATAATATATAGTATATAGATATCTATACTATATGTATATCTATACTATATATGTATAGTATAACTAGATCTAGTATCTATATCTATGCTATCTATATTATGATAAATTTAGTTATCTATACTATATATACCGTATCTATATCACATATATAATATAGATATACTCTGTATAGTATCTATGTCTATATACTATCTATATTGTGATAGATGTAGGTATCTATGCTATATCTATATAAATTAGTCTGTCTATACTATAGATGTACTACACAAAGGAAAGTTTACTAGAAAAGTAGTATGTGCACACCAATGCAAAAATTCTATAATCTTTGACTACGTATGAATAATTTGTGTATGAGTCAGGATTGTTTAGAGACAGATCCAGTAGGGTGTGTGTATGTGTATAGATAGATACATCTATACTGTATCTATATCTTATCTATAGACATAAATCTATATGTATAGATATCTATATTTACACTATATATATCATATCTAAGATATAGAATATCTATACTATATAGATATTTATATCCTGTCTATACTCTAGCTATATCATATCTATCATATTTATAGATAGATATGATATAGCTAGAGTATAGATAGATATATCTATCATATCTATCATATCTATAGATAGATATGATATAGCTAGAGTATAGATATGATATAGTACAGATGTATCTATGTATACACACACACACACACACACTCTATTGGTTATGCCTCTGGACACCCTAGTAGGAATCCATACCAGATAAGAAGATCACTAGGACAGTTCGGCTTTAGGCTTCGAGAAAAATAATTCTTTTTTTATTTTCCTTTTTAAACTTTATTTTATTTTGGTAAAAACACTTAATCTGAGATCTACCCTCTTAACAATTTTTAAGTATATAATGCATTATTGTCAACTATAGGTACCCTGTTGTACAGCAGCTCTCCAGATCCTATTCATCTTGTTTAACTGAAACTTTATAGCTATTGATTAGCAACTCCTCATTTCCGCCTCCGCCAGCCCCTAGCAACCACCATTCCACTGTAGAAGCCTGTGAATTGTATTATTGTGGATACTTCATGTAAGTGGAACCATACAGTATTTGTCCTTCTGTGACTGGCTTATTTCACTCAGGCAGATAAAATGTAAGCGGTGAGGGACCTGTAACAAGGTTGAGACATAAGGAAGAAGTGAGGAAGCAAAATTCCCAGCTTGCCTCCAGCCTACACTCTAAATAAAAGTAACAAAAGGAGTCTACATAGGTCGCTTGTGACATTGCCATGCTTTCCAGGGCAGGAGACCAGGAAAGGATTTGGAGCTAAAACCCCTTATAGCAAAATATAGGATATATTTACGAATCTATGTCTGTATCTATAAATTTATATATGTATAATATATACTATGCATACACATATATGTTTGTGTATATACACACATATTTGTATATAGCATATATTATACATATATGTGTGTGTGTGTGTGTGTGTGTGTGTAACCAAACATAGATAGGGAATTAACCAAGGATACATGATACTGGGATTCTGGCTATTTTCTCCTAGAAGGCGGAATGACAGTCATAAGTCCTGTCCGGAAAGACAGTCATAAGTTAACATGACTGTCATGTTAACAATTAACATGGTTCATTGTTATTAATGATTAAAATGAAAAGATTTGCCCAGAGGCAGTCCCTGTGCTATTCTATCTATATGAATTTATTTTCTTAATCATTGCAGGAATTGTACTGAAGGAAGCATTATTGTCAACATTTCATAAACGAAGCAACTGAGTTTCAGAGAAGTTACATAACCAGTCCAAGGTTATGTGTGATTATCTTTGAAGAATCATCTTGACATTTCTCCAAACTACATCATTAGCTTCAACTTCTTTCTGTCTTTATTCTTTTTTAAGGGCAAGGGCAAGTGCCAGGACAGATCTTTTAAAACACTCAAGTTTCTAATCACGCTGCTCTGACTCCCTTTGGTCCACTTAGCTTGATTTCTTGTACATATTTCTCTAATACACTTCCGATGTGTTTTGTAATGTTTCTTGACACTCACCCTGATTAAGCAACTGGCCCGAGATTGCACGAGGATTAATGACAGAACTATAAATTAAAATTTTTCATTCTCCTATTCCTTTAGTTTATTGAGCTATGTTGCTTTCCCAAAGATGCATTATAGAGCACAACATCTTTTCAAATAAAGGAAACTCATTTGTGTTTCCAGTCCTACAAATCTAGATGAGAAATGCATGGCCACCATAGGCAAAACAAAGTTTTAAGGTTAATATTTTCATGCTTACAGTACTCTCAAGAAATTTTATCTATTCTCTTGTGCTCATTGTCCAAGTAATCAGAAGGATATTAATGTTAAAGAGTGAAATGAAATATATTATTATACACTAGTTCTGTATTGCCCAGGGACTGTCACTCCTTATGTTAAAAGTTCATTTGAATATTTGCTGAATAGAAATTGTAGCTAAAATAAAAAGACTCCCTCAGGCAAAATTAAGCAGGAGGTATTTTACATGCATAGAAAGAAAAGGGTTAATTAAACCATCACATTTAGAGCCACTTTTCTGGGACATTTCCTTTTACAGGAGCTATTTGGGTAAATGTATGCAAATTGTACATGGATTTGGTGAGCAGTAAAAGGATATTGTAAAACTTCATTAATTATAAATTCTAGAGAAGAGACAAAATGGACTTTGAATGAACTGAGTCCATTTGCTCCATTATGTACATTTATCTGCATAGATGTGGAATTTACAGAATTGAAACTCCATTTATCGGACACCTGCTACATGTCACATGAGGCTAAGTGACTTACATTTGGTTTCTCACTTAACCTTCACATTTAATCCATGAGAGTGCTACTCATATCCCTCACTTTATATGTTAGAAAAGTAAGGCTCAAGTGCATCTCACACAAAGATGCACAATATGAAGTAGCGACTCAGGCATCCTAAAGAGTTCTGACTTAGTCTCCGGACTTTTCAAGTGATATTCTTTCCAATACACATCCCTTCTATACATTCATGTGCTTATTTTTACATAGATGTTGCTATTCTCACACATCTGAGGTATTTGCATTTCCTTGTTTGATACGAGTAGAAACACCGATGTTTGCTGTATTTTGAACAAATTACTATTAGTCCAATTAATGGACCAAAATTAACCATTTATCTGGCCCCTAATTTTTTGCTCAGCCAATAGTGGACAACAGGAAATATGTTTAGTGCATTTTATAAATTTTTTTCCATTTCTACCTTATCAAGATTTTTAACAGGAATAGGTAATAAAATGTATTAAATGCTATTATGGTACATCCATTGAGATGAATATGTTTTTCTTCATACTTAAACTTTCATGTAGTGAGGAGAATCAGAAGACTTCATGATGTTAAACCTATGTGGTCATGATATTTTATTTAAAAATGCACTTAATGTCTTATAATGTTAGATTTAATTTGCGAATATTGTATTGATGAGCTTTTACATTTGTGCAGCTATTACAAGAGGGACGGTGACAGACAAAATAATGCAAATATGAATAAAAGATGTAAAACACATAAATACACACAGATGGCTCCTGAGAGCATGACACTTGGTCACCTTACCGTTTGGATCAGCCAAATTACCAGTCTTCAAATCCCATGAAAATGACCTACAGCCTAAATGGAGTGCTGGAGTGCTAATACACTAAGGAATCACACCTTCTGGGGGTGGTGTGTGTGTGTGTGTGTGTGTGTAGGAGTAGTTATATGTATCCCTGTGGCCATTCCTAAATGCTCTAAGGAGCATGAAACATGTGACCATTCTGGCTATGAATCCACCAGCTGATCTGGAAACTCAAAAATAAAAAATGTATCTCTACATATCAACTGAAATCAGGGAATATTTTTCTCTCTTGGCAGCATTGAAGTTATGATTAGCCAATTCCAAAATACTAATCAGCAAACACAGACAGAGTTCAATCAGAAGTCCTCAAAAGTCAATTCCACGGGTTCCCCTGAGTTAATGGAATTGTCTTTTAAGATCAATCTCACAGCATTTCTGTTCATTCATGTGGGTATGCACTTATGAATTTTTAAAATCAGTTTTAGGTTTTCTTCATGGATTGACTTATTACAACTATTTCAAATATGAAGAAAAGTACAGGTAATAATATCATGAACACCTGTTGGAAGGAATAAACTATAACAGAATGATTTGAAGTTTTCTTTGTACTCTGCTTCCCATTTTCCTTTTTTAGAGGAAAGCACCACGTTCAAGGTGGTTTGTATTCTTGCTATTTGCATTTCTATACCGCAGTGTTAGTAGTTTACAAAAGTGGTTTTAACTTCTCCTTTAATAACAGCATGTTGTAGGTACCATTTTGCAGTTCACTTTTCTCACTTGATATGACAATTTTTCAAAATTTATTCCTGTTGATATTTGCAGACCTAGTTTCTGCTCTCTAACTTTTGTATCAATTGTAAACAATTGTGGTTGTGGTTATCACACAGTGTTTTGTACCAAGGGACATTTGGTTGTTTTTATTTTACATTTTTACAACAAAGGTTGCAAAGAGTTACTCACAAATGGCTTCTATCTCTTGCGTGAGAATTTTGCAACTGAAAATAGAGCTGTTGGCGGAAGAGTAAGCTCACATTTAGGTTTAATGTATCTTGCCAAATTGCTCTCCAATAACAAAGGTGGTCCCACTGTGTGTCAGCTGGATTGGGGGATATCTGCTTTGTATTGAATTAAAAATAGCATGTTCATCAATCAAAAGTAACCTGAAGGGACTGAGGAAGTGGTTTAAGCAAGACAAATGGTAAACAACTGCCACTGAATAAAATCCTTTTGATGTTGCAACTGTACAAAGAAAAGACACTGCCTATGATGCCCATGACAAAATGGAGCCGTGTGCTTTCCCTCATGTTGACAGGCATTTCTATAGCAGTTTCAGTCATGCAGAAGCATCAGTTCAATTTTTACCACAATTTTATAAACAAAAGAATGAATCAGAACATACCTAATCAGAAAGTTTTTCATGTGATTATTATAAATTATGTTCCTCTGACCCTCCTCGCTCTGCACAGAGCTTCATCTTCTGGAACAGATCCACCAAACGAGAGCCAGAAGATGCAGCAGCCCAGGTCTAATTTGTATGCAGAGACCCTGGTCAGACAGGCAAAATATCTTTGTCCAAAAAACCTCAGAATTGAATATCCAAACCCCTATCTAGATAGTGTGCTTCTTAGAATACAAATAGAATTACAAAATGTTTCAGTAATCAAAAAGGGACAGCATCGGCAAACAGTTGACATCGAAATGTAAGCATATTTATTTTAAAACTATTTACCCTTTATTATAGCTTTTATTGGAATTTTGGGCTTTATATTTGAAAGTATGTGTGTGTGTGCATGTGTGTTTGGAGAGCGAGAGAGAGAAAAAGCCTGAAAGGACAACGGAGATATATAGATATGGGCATTGTTGGGTACTGTCAAAGTTAATGTGTACTAATTTCATTAATCAATTGGCAGGATTTGGGGAGCAAAGTTAAATATATGCAGAGATCAGAAAAAAATCACCACATAAAAGCTGTGCACTTACCTAGTTTCTCTTCAGCCATTTTATTTATTTTGTGGACTTGGAAATCTGACTTTAAAAAAAATTTTCTGCATGATATAAACATCAAAATATTTAACAAACATTTATTGACCAATTTCTCTTTATTGCGTGCTTCACTTTGTGCAGAAGATTTTATATCAATAACTACAACCAACTGAGCTTTTATTCTCTGTCAAAATATTTGTATACTTTTTCAATAATCCTAAAATAATTCTATAATAACACTGTAAGGATGGAATTATTAATCTTTCTTTTCAGCAAATGAGAAAGTTGAAAAAATATTCAAGGTAATCCCACAGTAAGAAGCAGATCTGATATTCAAAACCAAGACTATCTGATTCCAAAGTTTGTGTTTTTTCAGCATATAATTTTTTTTCATAGCTGTAAATATATTTCCACCCTTTGTTCAGGCATCTCAGACACAAATGAGGGGAAACATGTAGAACAAAACAGTATTATGGTATGCCTTAGCTGAATTTTTGTTTCTTCTCTTGTATCACTCCATTTGTAACAGCAGCTAGGTGATACTGTTAAAAATATAACCTAGATCTTAGGACACTTCTACTCAGACTGTCCAGTGCAAGTCCATTCCCACTCAAGTCAAACCCAATGTCCTTCCAATGGCCTACCTGATCCTGCAGATCTTCTCATTTTTCTGATCTCCTGTCTTACTCTCCTTTCTGTTATTACTGCTGCAGTTACACTGTCCACCTTGGTGTGCTTTAAACACACAGCCAGCCTCTTGCCTCTGGACTTGCACTGCCTGGTCTTTTGCCAGAAGGTTCTTCCTGCCCAATCTTTCTTCTTCTCTATATCCTCATCCCCATGAAATGTACCATGGGTTTTTATCTTCTTTTTTCACTATGATAACTCCAATCCTAAAGGAATGCTTGGCATACAGAAAGCATGTATTTAGTATGTGTCGGATGAAGATAAATGGATGAACAAGTAATAATCAGTGAATACATGAATAAACAAATACAAACATTGATGTAATTAGGGTATGCACAAAAAGTTAAGGGCTCTCTGAGTCTGATCATGAAGGCTAGGCAAGGCTTGACAGAAAAGACACTTCAAACAGGGACCTGAAAAATGAGTTGTGGTTATTCCAGTGACATATTTTAGATGTTTGTCCTCACACAAATCTCATGTTGAATTGCAATTCCCAGTGTTGAAGGTGGGGCCTGACGGGAGCTGTTTGATCATGAAAGCCGATCCCTCATGAAGGACTCGGGCCATCCCCTTGGTAACAAGTGAGCTTTTGCTCTGAGTTCACAGGAGATCTGGTCATTTAAAAGTGTGTGGCACTTCCTTCTTTCTCTTGCTCCTGCTCTGGCTATGTGAATGCCTGCTTCTGCTTTGCCTTCCACCATGATTGTAGGCTTCCTAAGGCCTCCCCAAAAGCTGAACAGATGCTAGTACCATGCTTCCTATAAAGTCTGCAGAACCATGAGCCAATGGAACGTGTTTTATTTATAAATTACACAGTCTTATGTATTTCTTTATAGCAATACAAGACCAGCCTAACACACTTGGTGAATAAGGAAGAAAAGTGACCTGAAGGCAGAATGAAAAACATAAGCGAATGTATAGAGAGACTTAGAAGAGCATACTTTGTTTGGAGAACTACAAGCATGACAATTTAGTATTGAATAATAAATATGAGGCTTAAAGGAAAAAACTCAAATACTATAAGGAAGCAAGATGATGAAGTACCTTGGATGCCATGCATATCAACCAACATCTTAGCAAGAGACCCTGCAGAGATGACACACTTGTAGATGATAACACTCACCAGGTCCTAGAGGACATATTAATGAAGGGGCCTCTTATAAAGGTATGAACAGGTTAAGGGAAACTAATAAGGTATGGTGAAGTACTCCTCGGCTGGCATCGCACATAGGCCTAAAATGGAAAGAGAGAAAGTGATAACAAAAGAGTAATTACAGAGAGTTAATTGCAGCTCTAGGAAAGGGCTCCCAGTCAATAGAGAAATACAACCAATTTACTACCTGGGAGAATTAATACCCTAAACTCATTCTTCTCTCACTTCCAATCTCCTGCCATTACCTCTCATTGCTAAACCCAACGAGAAGCCAGATGGGAAGGAAGCCAACTGATGATGTCAGTATAGATCAGGCTCCCAGGGCACACAGAGCAGGGTGATGAAGGGTAGACCGTGAATCAAAGTGAAATAGGAAACGCCCAGTAGAGGAATAAGAAATTTCACTGCATAGGTGTTAGAGAATCATTAAAAAATTTTAGGCGGAAGTATTGCAGGATCAGATTTGAGAAAACGAAAGATGACTCTGGCAAGAGAAAAATAATAAATGTAGACAACTAGTGAGTCAGTAGAGAGGGGACAGTATTAAGTGGGATTACAAAGATCCTGGTGAGAAATTATGAGGATCTGCACAGAGCAATGACCGTTGGCGAAGGAAGGAAAGAACCAAAATCAGAGACATAATAGCAATTTACCTCACAGCTAAAGGCCTGTCACGAATGTCTGCAGGCAGAACAATGATCAATTCCCTGAATTGTATATTAGCTTACATGTCTAATATGAAGGATAACTCCTTTTCAGCTTCAGTAAGACTTTGCACCTTATGTAGACAGGATATTTTCTCTGAAATTCAAACAGTCCAGAAACGATTTCAGTCTAGGGAGAAGGTACCTCTTTAACTAAATATTTGATTTGATTATTGAACTGTGAAAAGTATCCAAGTTCATTTAATTGCTAGCATTTTTCCTAAGGATCAAGAATTAAGGATATTAACTGTTATTGTACCATTAGCTAGTGTGCTAGCTAGTTGTATAGATAGAGATTCTATGTGCATGCAGCAAGTGATGTTTTTGTACCCATGCTCCTTGCACAAAAACAAAACAAAACAAAAAACACAAAAAACACCAAGTCTTCCAAAAACTTGTAAGTTGAAGGAAGGCCTCTAAATGTAGCAAATAATAAACTTTGTCTAAAAGATTCAAATCGTAGTAAAAAAAAAAAAAAAGAAAAGAAAAGAAAAAAGAGCTTTGCGTTAGGCCAAACTATAAAGCCTGGTCAAGGCATGAGAATTGAGAATAATGAGCTGACCTCCTTGACCAAGATTACTTTCAGTGATTGTAGATTTAGCACACAATGCGAGGGGTAAGCAGGTAAGCAGGAGATCACACACTCATGATGCAGAGAGGAGCTGGGGCTCCACAGTGCCTCTCCTGTTTCTTACTGAGGAATACCTCAATGTTAGGAGCTTCTGCAGCCTTATTCTCCATACCTTGCCCTATGCATCTCTTCTTCAGGGCTATCAGCTCAGCAGTGTATTTTTATAATTGACAATTTCCAACAGGTTACTTGGTGGGATTTCTATTTCTAGCATTAGTGTTAGGAAAAGTGAAGGAATTCTCATCTTAAGTTAAATGTTATTTAACCCCTGGACAACTGTATGTAGTCTTTGATTATCAGTAGTAAACTGTACTAGAATTTCTAATGCTGTTGTTTTGATATTGGACACTTTTACATTATAGATAGTTTGGGGAGGGGTGTACATCAGCTAATTAAACTCTTAGAAAAGTTTTAATTTCCTAATGAGAGCTTAATGAGACAGATATAAGCATAAAACTAGCCAGACTCCTTTACAATTTCAGAATATTCAAAAAGGGATACAAAAATGTAAGGGGTAGGAAAACCAAGGAGGGAGTGTATAACAAATAATTTGGAAAATCCTTGATGTTTCAGTTGCACAGGTGAAACTTTCAGGCACTGTGAGGGTTAATACTGAGTGTCAACTTGATTGGATTGAAGGATACAAAGTATTGGTCCTGGGTGTATCTGTGAGGGTGTTGCCAAAGGAGATTAACATGTGAGTCAGTGGGCTGGGAAAGGCAGACCCACCCTTAATCTGGGTGTGCACCACCTAATCAGCTGCCAGCATGGCCAGAATATAAAGCAGACAGAAAAACATGAAAAGACTAGACTGGCTTAGCCTCCCAGCCTACATCTTTCTCCAGTGTTGGATGCTTCCTGCCCTCGAACATTGGACTCCAACTTCTTCAGCTTTGGGACTAGGAATGGCTTCCTTGCTCCTCAGCTTGCAGACAGCCTATTGTGGGACCTTGTGATCATGTAAGTTAATACTCTTTAATAAACTCCCCTTTATATATATATATATATATATATATTTATATATATATACACACACACACACGTGTATATATTATATATATAACATATATAAATATGTATTACAAATATGTTCATATATTACATATATAAATAAATATCAATAAATAAATAAATAAATATATACATATCAATCAATATATATATACACATATCAATCAATCAATATATATATATACACACACACACACACACATATATCCTGTTAGTTCTGTCCCTCTAGAGAACCTTGACTAATACAGACATGAACCCATTTGGCTTATACTTTCAACTATGCCAGAGGGACCATAACTTCCTGAGGTAAAAGACTTTATCAGATCTTATCTGATATTTTTCCACCTTAGTATACATTATCTCCCCTTCCAACATGACTTTGTTCTTTCAACCCCAGTTAAGTTAGCCCATCAGATGATGCAAATGTACTCTAAGTGTTCTAACTCACCTTAACTCAGCAGAACTCACTGTTACAGTAGAAAGGAGACTCAAAAATACCTTACAATCAGACTGGCTTTACAAACTGGTATTTCAGTGTCTAATCATTCTATAGAAGACTGTCATAATAGAAATATTTTAGAGAAATTATTAAAATATTCAAAGAGAGTCTATAGTGATGTGTATGGCATACTTTAAGATTCTATTTTAAACCCACAATTCATGGAAGTAGAACATAAATCATGCATCAATGAAAGGGCCACCTTTTTATCTCTCATGAGATCCATTGAATAATCTTGTATATCCATGAATAGGGAAGAGGTGTATGCCTACTGCAGGGTGTCTCCCACCTTGGTGTCCTTCCCAGGCATCTGGGAATTCTGGATAATTCTTAACGTTAGTGCAATGTTTTTTTTGGATATCTGTAGCTTCTTTGGGTCCTCATTATCTGTTGGGATATAGGATGCCACAGAAAAGGAGGGGGATAGAGGCTGACATTTCTGTAAAAGGAAAAGTACGGCACGAGAGAAACAGCAACTTTATTCTACTCATATCATTTACAAAGTTCTATTTGACCTTAACAAAGTAGACATGAGTATTGGACAGAAAATCAGACTCAAAGATATTTTATTATCAGAGCTGTTTTTTAGGATTGTTATCCAAGTTCATAATCATTCTACAGAATGTCATCATTCTGAAAGACTCTAGAGAAATGCTATTAACATATTCCAGGAAAGATTTTAACAACTGTGCACAGCATATTTCAGGATTCTCTCCACTGTATAATGATGTAGAAGGTATCTAGTAAATGTCTTAAAATAGGCATTTTTTTAAATCAGAAAGCTAATGAATAATTTTCATTATAATTTAAAGAGAAATTAGAAAAGAGAAATAATTTAAAGCCTACTTAATTCACTCTCATTTCTGATAATAAGTCATTCTCCACTGAGCCCTGTCTCTGCCCTTGCTTTTTAAAGGGATGTTTAGTACATAGTCCTTCTGATTGGGTAACCTAACTGGAGTTGTTAGTTAAGTCATGAGAAAAGAAAATGAGGTCAAGATTCTTAAAGACCATTTTCTTGCTGATCCAGAAGATCAGAGTTAAAGGGGCACTAAAATATATGAGAGCGTGCTGGTGATTACCAAGGTAGATTTGATTTAGTGTCTTCTTTTCCCCTCACATTGCATGAGTATCACTCATGAGTCAGAAAAAAAAATGATCCCAAAGAGAAAGGGCTTTTGGGCATAGGCAAGGACGAGTTTCTACAGGGCACTCTTGTCGTTACTCGGGGACATTAGCTGGGATGGTCTAACATCCTTTCTGTCAATATGAACACACAGACTGCTCACCAATGCTAAAAAAAAGTGATGGGAAGGGTCTCTTGAAGATCTGGATAAGCTCTTGGTAGAACAATAGGCTTGAGCTCAGGTGCTGTCGTCCAGTCATGAGTGCCAGGGTGTTTTCAGGAAGTCAGACTACTACCCTACCTGTAAATCTGCATAGTTGCAGTGAGGCCAGAGTTAGTCCAAGATAAAATATCTCTGGAGTATTCATAACATGCAGGAAGGAACTGAAAATACATGTGCACTGAAGGGAGATCATTATGTCAGCCTTGTATAATTAGTGAATCATTGGGGTTCAATCTTGATAGTTGGAGACAGATTGGAAGATTTCCATATGCCTAGTATATTACATAAAAGTGAACTATAACAGAGAATCTGCTACAATATGTTTCTCCAATGAGTCAGGCCTGTTTAGGGTAAGCTACACATAAGGTAAAACATGTCGTCTTTGGAAGCATTCAAGCTTGGAATGACTAGGGTTCATGTGTTGATTCTGGTACTTTGTAATTGAACACCTCAGATGCATTAATTAAACACACCATTAAGAAATTCTTCATCTGTGAAATAAGATTAGTTCCAATTGTTTCCCTGCTGAACATGACATCAGTATTTCTCTTAAAGAAGAAATGTCTTTACTTATAAACAGACTCTGATTGGGGTAGAGACAGTGAAGCTTTAAAAGCATGATATTGCAGGAGACGAGGGACGAAACTAACAGCTCGTCTTCTCTGGTAAGTTGATGAGAATTGCCAAAGGATTTTATTTGTGTAACAGGAAAATATAATGTTTTGTTTTAAATAATATTCTGTATAATCTTGCAATGAAGTGCTTGTCTCCATTACCCCCATGAATCTCCTTTCTGTAAAAGCCTATTGCAAATTCTAGATATGCCATGAATGGCAGTTTTTTGGAGGTTTTAGGAATGGAATCAAGAAGTAAAAACTGTATCCCAGGAGGAACTCACTAAATTAACAGAATAAAATGCATAACATAAAATTGAGAATTCATGAAGAACATGAAATAACATCTGAAAGTGCTAGAATTAGAAGAAATGTTGGAAAAGGCACGGACTTTCCATGTGAACAGGATGGAGCTTGAGATGATTCTCCTCCTGAGGTCACAAAGGAAAGGATGACACTGCTGACATCTTGATTAATTAGTTGATATGATATTGTAATTGAATACCAAATTAGATTTCATTACATAATGCATATATTTCTTCAACAACATGGCCACCATCTCCTTTCTCATAAATTTATTGCTTCTTTTTTTCACTTCCCCTGGATTTCTATGCCCATATGCTAAGTATGGCTATTCATGACTTCTACTCTAAGATTCTTCTTGAATCTGCTCTTAGTGATAATGTGCCATTATGAAACTCTCAGAGTCTGTATAATTGGTTAATATCTTCCTCAGAAATTTGTGAGGATTTCCTAAAATAAGATACAGGAAGAAAGCAAGCTGTAAAATACAGTTTTTATATTTAAACAACAGCTCACAACTTTTCTAATAAAAGAATAAACTAAGGCAGAGAATAGTCTCTAAACAACCCCCTCTCCCTGTGGACAATGCAGCTGGAAAGAGCCCTAGAGACTCCCCAGCACCGTCTTCATGTGACTCTGTTTAATTGCACACTAGAACCTGAACTCTGTCTTTCCCCGAGGTCTTTCTGCAGGAAGCTGTGTTCCCAGTGCCCGCAGACTGGGATGTGATGGTGGTGTGATGATAGACTAGAGATAGTCCTGGCCCCTAAACCCCATACGTCCAGATTGTCCTTCAAACGTGACTTTCAACTGAGTAGTTACCCATACACAGAGATAGATGCCAGGCATTTAGAGTAAGTGCTTGGATTGGCTAATCTATCTTCATTTGGTTGTCATGGGAGGACTTGAACTATTTCAGAATTTACTGAATGTGAATAATGGCTTGATTTCCCTCATTTCTTTGTATGAGAATGTGGCAACATCGATTTAAGATGGGTTGAGGGTGGGGTGGGGGGTGAAGCTTGCCTTTCCTTAGAATTTTTTCTGCTGTCGTTTAACTCAATTTCTCCTGATTGTGGTCAATGGCAACAACACATCGCTTTGATATCCTTTTATATATGTGTTGACAGCTTTGATGTTTCCACTTTGTCTTCCTGTATCCCCCAGACTGCGCACATACAGTTCTCTTAACCTTCCCACACAGATCTTATTTTGTAAATTTTCTACCATCTTGTAGCTAGCTTCAAAGCATCCCATCTGTTTCCTCTGAAGAAAATCCATAAAGAAAATCAAAAGGGCAAGTAGAAATAAAAGGGCAAATATATATTTATAGCTTCTTCCATCTACTTCATTTTTCTTATTTGCCCATTAGCAAGAAAGGTGTACAAAAAAGAAATAAACCTGATATTCAAACCAGCAGTTGATCTTGTGCTATGCGACAGCATGGCTAAGCCAGGTGCTTCCTTCTGAAACATTACTACTAAGCTTTGGTGCACAGTACAGTAAATTCAATGCCCGAGTTAAAAAATAAAAAGTTTTTTACTTCATTGGTACAGAGCTCATTGCACTAGATCTAATCTTCTTGATGTCGATATGAACAGGAGTATGGATGACATGTCTTTTTTTAAAACTTTAGTTTAGATAAATACAAGATAACCATAAAACCAAGCTTTACCAAGATTTTTCTGGGAGACTAAATAGATTTTGAAGCCACTCAAGTATTTTGCCTCAAGTTGAGTCTTGCCATGAAGCTTACTTAAGATTGAGCTACCCACAATGGAAAAGTGTTACATACACACACATATACACAAACATATAATCTCTACTCATTATTTAGTCCTTCTGTATCATGTTCAATAATGGATTTATAAGGTGTTGCTCTCTGAGGTTGAGGTGTTGGTTGTTTCTGCCATCTTTTTTGTTTGTTTGTTTGCGATGAATTCCCGCTCTGTCACCCAGACCGGAGTGCAATGGCTTGATCTCCTCTCATCGCAACCTCCACCTCCTGGGTTCAAGCAATTCTCGTGCCTCAGCCTCCCAAGCAGCTGAGACAACAGGCGCTTGCCACCATGCCCGGCTAATTGTTGTGTTTTTAGTAGAGATGGGATTTCACCATGTTAGCCAGGCTGGTTCTGACCTCAGATGATTCACTCATCTCAGCCTCCCAAAGTGATGGGATTACAGACATAAACCACTGCACCAGACCTTGCTAACCCTTTTTTTTTAAAAATGTGTTTTACTGGGAATGCTATATACTTCATCTGTGTCCTGATATTATGTTGGTGATATTGTCCAATACCAGTTTAACAATAATAAGAGAAAAATAAAAAATACTGTGTTTTTGACAAAATCAGTGTTGTTAATGTTAATTTACTTCGTGTTGGCATTTCCATTGTTGACTTTCTCCACCAGAGATTTTAAGAACTCTTAGAATAGGAATTTATTTTTTTCATTTCTCTTTTCTAAGAATATGTAAGAATGGCAAGCAAAATCTTTGATTTTGATTATAATACTAGGGTGCTTTCAAGAAATGGGTTAGTATAATTTTGAATTGTTTGAATCAGTACAATGAATACAGAAAAATGAAAGATTAATTCCAGAATTAAATTGATTTGTAGGAAAATAATTCTCTCCCCATTCCACCCTTCCCAAAAATAGCAGATAAGTGAAAACTTACTAATTTACATGATGTTCTATATAACTATGTATAAATCTAGAATGTGTTTTTCCCCCAATTTGGTATCGATAAAATTTTTAAGTGATCTTTGCTAACTTATTTGAATGCTCTACAATAAGAAAAATATAAAAGTGAAAACCAAACCTGTGCTAGTTTTTCAAGGTAACATCATTTTTCTTACCTTTATGTTACTTCTTTACACTGTGAACATCTGAGATAAATCTAGGTAATATTGTAGTATAGCAGAAATGTGATTATTTAGATAACCTCACTGCTGCAGATCCCATATACCAATGCCTGAAATTGCATTAATGACATGTAATCACTTATTTCTCTATCATAGATAAGGTTTGAAATGTAAATACCTTGGAAGAGGGTATATATTGATTTTAATTTGTGTGAAAATAAATAGGTAGTCCTAGATCCTTTTTTGAATGTTTATTTTCAAAAAAAGGATAAAGAGAAAAAATATGGGCAAAAGGGTGGAGTGTATCGCAGAAGGAGAAAGAATACAGAGAAACGATCTTGAAGACACTGAGTTGCTTCTTTTCCTATTCCACATTAATACGAAGGCCACCCTAATGAAGACTCTCTCTCAAAGCTGACCTGGTATATTTTCACTCTACTTGAACCCTCGGGAGTGATGCCACAGATAAGCCGTTACCTGCTTTTAAAAGTTAATTTATTTTCTAACTAGAATTTTAAAAATATTCAGACTATTAAACATAGGGCAGTGTGCCATCTGGGACAGCCTGACCCACTATATAAATTCTAGGAGTTGAGTAGCCGGAAGATTCTCTTTCTATTTGGGGTTAATGTAGGCATCAGTACAGGAATATTTTTTCAATAATGAATAGAATCATGTCTCAATTGTTTACTTGTCAGGATCAACTTGACTGCTTTCTGAAGATCACTGTGACACGGTAAATGTGAGAAAAGTAAAGGAAATTCTTAAAAAGAAATGGTTTAAAGCCTGAGTTTTTGTCAGTCACTTAAAAGTAAAAATAAAATCCATATACATATTTTTAATACGTACAAAATACCAAATTTGATTTTATGCTAAACTGAGCATCCTTATGGGATTAAATAGTTTGGCTGGTAATTTTTGATATTACAGACATCATTTTTTTAATTTTAACTTTTTGTCTGTCTGGTTAAAACTCTCAAATATCATCACATATTGTAACACATTGTCTTGTCCTTATATTATCTCATCATTTCTAAAATCATCAAGAATGAAGAGAATAATTGATTTTCTTAGTCATATTCCCTCCACCCCAAGGGAATGTATAAATGCTTCAACGTTCCATTTTAAAATTTTAGGAAAGTCTTTTAATTATCTCAAACTTGGAACTTAATTAATAATCTTTTACCTCATAATTAGCTCATTGCTTTATCAGATATGCATGTATTTGCTAACTCATGATTGGAACATTTGTTCTAGTTATTGTTTTAGGTGCTGCAGAGGAAAGGGTGAATAACACATGCATTCAGCCCTCCATCAGCTTGCAGTCTTTGAGAGAAAAACATTTATGAAAATTATGAAACCCTTCTACCACAGTGCTTAAAAAGAAAATCTGTGTGGGATCTTCCTGGAAGAATGTGTACAAATCCGGAGGAAAAGCCATCAAATTCAGTCTCAGGTGTAGTAAACTAGGCTGAAAAAATCTGTAAGGTAAAGTGATGTAAATGATGTCTTCATCTTGAAGTGCAAATGCAAATAAGAGCTGCAGACCAGTTGGGAGGTTACTACAATAGCACAAGAGACAAATGGTAGTATGTTTCATACCATGGTGATACTTAAGCTGGAGAGATTTATACTGAGATAGCTTTGGTAATGCATTCATTAAGTCTCAGTTAATTGAATTCAAGGGGTACATAGACGGAGTCTCGCTCTGTTGCCCAGGCTGGAGTGCAGTGGCGTAATCTCCACTCATTGCAAGCTCCACCTCCCGGGTTCATGCCATTCTCCTGCCTCAGCCTCCCGAGTAGCTGGGACTACAGGTGCCTGCCACCATGCCCGGATAATTTTTTGTATTTTTAGTAAAGACGGGGTTTCACCGTGTTACCCAGGATGGTCTCGATCTCCTGACCTCGTGATCGGCCCTCCTCGGCCTCCCAAAGTGCTGGGATTACAGGCTTGAGCCACCGCACCCAGCCTCAAGGGGTACGTATTCTTAATTAAATAATATAATCATAAATAAGCAGAATTCAAGCTCTGAGTTTCTAGTATTTATTAAGAAACTATGCTATATTATGCACAGAAATGTTTATTATGAAATAGGAAATATAATATGAATACTTACTCAGAATATAATAAATGATAATCATAAGTAGGTTCAAAAACTATAAATCTCCTATAATTTCTCCAACCTCTAGATGGACTCTGAGGCAAGATGGCTGTGAATGACTACAGAGCTTTCTTTCTTTTGGGCAACCTATGTTGGAAAATTTTGTTAAATACATTTTTATCTTGGACAGTTAAAACCCTAAATAGGCTGGACATGATGGCTCACGCCTGTAATCCCAGCACTTTGGGAGGCCAAGATGGGCAGATCACCTGAGGTCAGGAGTTCGAGACCAGCCTGCTCAACATGGCAAAACCCTGTCTCTACTGAAAATACAAAAATTAGCTGGGCATGGTGACGGGTGCCTGTAATCCCAGCTATTTGGGAGGCTGAGGCAGGAGAATCGCTTGAAGCCAGGAGGCAGAGTTTGCAGGGAGCCGAGATAGCATCACTGCACTCCAGCCTGGGCAACAAGAATGGGGCTCTGTCAAAAAACAAAACAAAACAAACAAACAAAACCCTAAATAAACAAGCTTCTTTGTGGGAAAAATATATTTTTTATCTTGGACAGCTAAAATCCTAAATAAATTTATTTGTAGAAAAATAAACTTTAGTATATTTTAAAAATTTCATTATGACTATCAAATAAAAGTACATATACTAATTATAAATAATTTAAACAATAGACCAAAGTTGAAGGATAGTATTAAAAATAATTTATCTCTTAATAACATTTACTTCAGGTATATTTATATTGATGGAGAGAGAATAAAAGAGAGTAAGAGAAAAAGAAAGTTATACAGACACTCAATATCGAATCATATCATACTAAATAAAATGTATTCATTTTAAGTCTTCCCAAGTTTACCAAGAAAAAGAGAAATTATAGTGAAATTAAAAACATTGCTGAGCTTTTAATAATTAATTATTCATCTAAGAAATGAAACAAAACAAACTCCGTCAGATCTTTGGAAAGTTCATCCTACAAGTTTCTGGGAACTTAATCATTTGGCAATTATTTCTTCATCTAGAAACAGATATGCTTGATTATTCCTTGTGTTCTTTGTGCATGACATTTCAAGTTGTTAACTGCTTTGTCACATCACGTATCTATTTACGCGTTAATAAAACACCTTGTTGGGCATGATGGCTCACGCCTGTCATCCCAGCACTTTGGGAGGCCGAAGTGGGTGGATCACTTAAGCCCAAGAGGTCGAGACCAACCTGGCCAAAATGGTGAGATCCCGCCTCTACTAAAAATACAAAAATTAACCCGGCATAGTGGCACGCACGTGTAGTCTCAGCTACTCTGGAGGCTGAGAAAGGAGAATCGCTTGAACCCTCCCAGCCCCCAATAAAAACACCTTAAAGCAAAACCCAACAGTTTTCCTCAGTGGTTGAACTAATTTAAATTCCCACTGACAGTGTAAAAGTGTTCCTTTTTCTCCACAATCTCACCAGCATCTGTTGTTTCTTGACTTTTTAATAATCGCCATTCTGACTATGAGATGGTATCTCATTGTGGTTTTGATTTGCATTTCTCTAATGATCAGTGATGTTGAGATTTTTTTTTCATGTTTGTTGGCCACATGAATATCTTCTTTAGAGAAATGTCTGTTCATGTCCTTTGCCCACTTTTTGATGGTGTTGTTCATTTTTTTCTTGTAAATTTTTTTAAGTTTCTTGCAGATTCTGGATATTAGACTTTTGTTAGATGCATAGATTGCAAAAGTTTTCTCCCACTCTGTAAGTTGCCTGTTCTCTCTGATGATAGTTTCTTTTGCTGTGCAGAAGCTCTTTTATTTAGTTAGATCCCATTTGTCAATTTTGGGTTTTGTTTCAATTGCTTTTGGTGATTTCGTCATGAAATCTTTGCCCATGCCTATGTTCTGAATGGTATTGCCTAGGTTTTCTTCTAGGGTTTTTATAGTTTTGGGTTTTACAGTTAAGTCTTTAATCCATTTTCAGTTAATTATTGTATAAGGTGTAAGAAAGGGGTCCAGTTTCAGTTTTCTGCATATGGCTAGCCAGTTTTCCCAGCACCTTTTATTAAATAGGGAATCCTTTCCGTATTGCTTGTTTTTGTCAAGTTTGTCAAAGATCAGATGGTTGTAGATGTGTGGTCTTCTGAATTCTTTATTCTGTTCCATTAGTCTGTTTTTGTACCAGTACTATGCTATTTTGGTTTCTCCAGCCTTGTAGTACAGTTTGAAGTCCAGTAGTGTGATGCCCCCAGCTTTGTTCTTTTTGATTATGTTTGGCTTGACTATGAAAACTTTTTTTGTTCCATATGAATTTTTGAATAGTTTCTTCTAATTCTGTGAAGAATGTCAATGGTAGTTTAATGGGAAAAGCATTGAATCTATAGATTACGTTGGGCCATATGGCCATTTTCATGATATTCATTCTTCCTATCCATGAGCATGGAATGTTTTTCCATTTGCTTGTGTCCTCTCTTATTTCCTTGAGCAGTGGTTTGTAGTTCTCCTGGAAGAGATTCTTCACTTCCCTTATTAGCTGTTTTCCTAGGTGTTTCATTCCCTTTGTAGCAATTGTGAATGGGAGTTCATTTATGATTTGGCTCCCTGCTTACCTGTTGTTGGTGTATAGGAATGCTTGTGACTTTTGCATATTGATTTTGTATCCTGAGACTGCTGAATTTGCTTACCAGCTTAAGAAGCTTTAGGGCTGAGATGATGGAGTTTTCTAGATATAGGATCATGTGATCTGCAAACAAAGACAATTTGACTTCCTCTCTTCCTATCTGAATACCCTTTAAAAATAACATTTTTAAAATAAAAATTAAATTAAAAATTAAAAAATCAGAGTCTTTTGAGCCAGATCCAGTTGACTACACATTCCAGATCCACAAATTACTTATTATGTTGCTTTGGGAAAGTCACTTCATATCTCTAAACTTACATTTCTTCATATGTAAAGAATAACAGTACTACTTTATTGGGTTGTTGGGATGATTGAGGAGATAATTTATGTGAAATGCTTAAAATAGGGTGTGCATTATGCACATTCAATTAATGTTACATATCAGAGTAGAGTTTATATGTTTATTTCCTACTATCTTTCAATGGGCATGCTCTCAGTATAACATTATATTCCACAGATGTTTAATTTTATGTCTTTATTCAAGAGCACTTAGGTAGTGAACAACACGCTGAAGAATTTGATATGGATTGCTAAATGCCCATGTGAAACATAGCTTATAGGAGGCTGAGGCAGGTGGATCGCTTGATGCCAGGAGTTAGAGACCAGACTGGTAACATGGTGAAACCCATTCTCTACTAAAAATACAAAAATTAGCTGAGTGTGGTGACACATACCTGTAGTCCCAGAAATACCATTTGATACAGCAATCCCATTACTGATTATATACCCCCCAAAAGTATAAACCATTCTATAACAAAGATGCATGCATGTGTATCTTCATATCAGAGCTACTAACAATAGCAAAGGCATGGAAGCAAACCAAATGCCCATCAGTGATAGACTGGATAAAGAAAATATGGTACACATACACCATAGAATACTATGCAGCCATAAAAAGAAATGAGATCATGTCCTTTGCAGGGACATGGATGGAACCAAAAGCCATTATCCTCAGCAAACTAACGCAGGAACAGAAAACCAAACACCACATGTTCTCACTTATAAGTGGGAACTGAACAATGAGATCACATGGACACAAAGAGGGGAACAACACACACTGGGGCCTGTCAGGGGGTGTGGTGGGGGGAGGGAAAGCATTAGGAAAAGTAGCTAATCCAAGCTGGACTTAGTACCTAGGTGATGAGTTGATAGGTGCAGCAAACCTCCATGGCACACATTTACCTGTGTAACAAACCTGCACATCCTGTACCCCAGAAACTTAAAATAAAAATAAAATTTTTAAAAAACCAGTTTATTATTTCTCACAGTTCTGTCCGTGGGAAGGGCATTCTTCTGCTAGTTTCCCATGGACTCACACATGTGGCACCCTTCAGCTGGAGAATCCACTGAACCTCTCTCCTCACGTGGTCATTGTTCCTTAAGGCCACTGGACAAGACTGGAATTTCTCAGCTGGTGGCATCTGTAGCACCAGAGTGCAGTCCACAATGTGCAAACACTTACCAAGCCTTTGCTTGCGTCATGTTTGCCCATGTCTCTTTGGTCAAGCAAGTCCCATGGCCAAACCCAGGATACTACGAAAGGGACTACATAAGGGCAAGAATATTGAAAGTGGGATTGATTGGTGGGACAATCGATGATATAATCTACCTCCTTTTTAATAAATAGTACACGCACATTCTAATTCAAATTTTAAAGTAAGATAGACTATGCATCTTTGCCACTTTAAAAAATATCTTAGATAGGTAAGCTCTTTTTTTTTTTTTTTAGTTTCCTTTAAAAAGGAGTTAAAGCAAACTGCTGTCAGTCATCTGGGTTACCAAAGAGGGTATCTCATCGTTGTCTCATCTCTTTAGAAAAGGCCATCTGTCTGCACACCTTCAGTGGAGGGTCTCAGCATATCTTGATGTAGGACAGAGTGAAGTTTTCCAAGCTATTTTTTTTTATTGAAAATATTAAAGTATGACAATCTTCTTCTTCTTCTCCTTCTCCTTCTTTTTTTTATTGAGACGGGGTCTTGCTCTGTCACTTAGGCTGGAGTGCAGTGGCACGATCTCGGCTCACTGCAATCTCTGCCTCCCAGGCTCAAGCCATCCTTCCACTTCAGCCTCCCAAGTAGCTGAGACTATAGGTATTTTCCACCATGCCCAGCTTTCACCATGTTGCCCAGGCTGGTCTCAAATTTCTAGCCTTGAGTGAGCCACCCATCTCCATCTCCTATAAACTATGTTTTAATTTAAGATAATACCCATTGATCACTGTTATGAAGGTTAGGGAAGTGATCCTCTTCCAATTCTTCCGCCACTTCTTTCTTTACTTCCTGATTCTTATTAGTTATATTACCATTATTACTCAATTATATATATCATTAATGTTCTCTAAATTATGTTCTCAAAGTTTGTAATTTTACTTAGCATTTCTTTCAGAAAGTTTAGTATAGAAGAGCCCAAGCCCTGAAGTCGGAATACTTGGGAGTAAAATCCCTCTTCCACTTCTTCTTAACTGTTTATATTTCGGTATACACACACACACACACACACACAGAATGATGCATGCATATATATAGCTAGATATAATTGTGTTGATATACATAGATATGTATATATTTGTGTGTACATGTACACATAAAGTTTTTCCATCATAATAAGCGATCAAATACTATTCTATATTTTCATTATAGTGTGCAGACAAACTGATTCTTACCAGTGGCTCTTGTACCCCAATACTTTTTACCTTTAAATATGTTTAATTTGATTCATGTCTTAATTGGTTGAATTTCAACTTTAAGAAATTTACCCAAAGAATACTTATAATGGCAGCTATCATATTACCTTGTATATGATGGGAGCTTGGTAAATATTTGTTGAATAAATTAAAGCTGGATATTACCTGTATTGCTTCATGGCATAGATATTTTATGTTTTGCTTTTTTATTTGACTTACATCTTAATTGGATATGATATTTGCAGTTCAAACTTTATTTCCTTGAGAAATTTGTAGACATTTTTGCTATTGAATTTTAGTATGTGGTAGTTTGAGTCAAGCCAGATTTTTTCTTTTTCTCTTGCAGATAGTTTGGGTTTTTTAGCCTAAATGTTTGAAGAATTATTTTTTAATGTTGGAAGTTTCCCAATTTAACTATTATGCATCTCATTGTTGAGCAATCTGTATCACTTATTTCTTCTTTTTTTTTTTTTTTTTTTTTTTTGACAGTCTTGCTTGCTCCCTCACCCAGGCTGGAGTGCAGTGGCGCGATCTCGGTTTGCTGCAAACTCCGCCTCCCAGGTTTAAGCGATTCTCCTGCCTCAGACTCTCGAATAGCTGGGATTACAGTCGTGCTCCACAACACCCAGCTAATTTTTGTATTTTTAGTAGAGACGGGATTTCACCGTGTTGGCCAGGCTGGTCTTGAACTCCCTACCTCAAGCGATCTGCCCACCTGGGCCTCCCAAAGTGCCGGGATTAGAGGCATAAGCCACCATGCCCAGCCTATATCAATTATTTTTTCTGAAACAGATTATCTTTTCTTCTGAAGACTGGCCTTTTTCTGTCATAAAATGTTTCTGGTAAGAAATGTTTCTGTTAATATCTGCCCATTTGTTGGGCGTTAGGCCTCAGAAACACCAGTTGTCTTTGTGTTGGGTCCTTTCTGCCTCTTCTTCATAACTACATTTTCTCTGTTAAAATCTTAGGCTGGGCACAGTGACTCATGCCTATAATCCCAGCACTTTGGGAGGCTGAGGCAGGCAGATTACCTGAGGTCAGGAGTTCGAGATCACACAACACAGGACTTATGAGATAAACAGGTTGTGAAACCCCGTCTCTATCTAAAATATGAAAAAATTAGCAGGGCATGGTGATGGGAGCCTGTAATCCCAGCTTCTCGGGAGGCTGAGGCAGGAGAATCGCTTGAACCCAGGAGGCGGAGGTTGTAGTGAGCTGAGATCATGCCACTGCACTCCAGCATGGACAACAGAGTGAGACTTCATCTCAAAACAAAACAAAACAAAACCCTTATTAACAGCCTACTAATAGAAACCGCATGAAGCATTTCTTCATGTTAGAATTATGACTTTCAGCCTTGTCTCTTTGTTATTTTAAAACTATTTATTAGGCTTTAAAAATAATACTCTTGCTCATGCTTATTAAATTCTCCAGCAATTGTATTTGCTGTGTAAAGTGTGGCAGTTTTCTAAAATTTATTTTTATTTTATTTGAGAAGACTTTGATTCCCCACTAATTTTAGTTCGAGAGTAAGGAAATTTATTGTTCTTTCTACTCTTTTTCCTTTCTTCACTTATTTGGGTCAGAGGAAACCTCATTGAATGCCAGGACTTTCACCATTACCTAGTACGAATTGTCTATCCTACTAGTGGTAGTGGAGACCATTTAGGAAGCAATGCTAAATGTGTATGCTCAAAACAGTAGAACTACAAAATAGATGAAGAAAACCTGAGAGGACTGAAAGAATAAACAAATGCACGACTATAATTGGAGAAGTTAACAACTGGTAGACCCAAAATAGGAAAGGATGCAGAATAACTCAGTAACACCATCAAATAAAAAGTATTTAATGAACATTTTTAGAACACTCCACCCAACAGCATCAGAATACACATTTCTTTCAAGTGTCCAGGAAAGATATGCCAAGATAAATCACATCCTGGGGCATGAAACAAACCTCAACAAATTTAAAAGAATTGAAAGCATACAGAGTGCGTTCTTTAAACACCTTGAAATCAATAACAAAGATAAAGGACAAATCTTCAAATGCTAGAAACTTAACAATATACATCTAAATAATCCATGAATAAACAAGGAAGTCTCAATGGAAATTAAAAAATACACTGCCTGAATGAAAATAAAAATAAAAAATATTTAAATTTGTAGGGCAAAGTTAACCAGTATTGGGACGAAAATTTACACCACTGAATGCATACATTAGTAAAGAGAAAATGCCTTAAATCAATAGTCTAAACTCCCACCTCAAGAACCTAATAAATAAATAAATAAGTAAGTAAAATAAACCCCGACCAATCAGAAGGAAAAAAGAAATAATAAGGAGGGGAAATAGCAGAAATTAATGAAATTGAAACAAAAAAATAAATAACAGAGAGAAACAACGAAAACAGCTAGCTGGTTCTTAAAAAGATTGATAAAATTCACAAACCACTACTAAGACAGATAGAGAAAAAAGAGAGTAGAAAAAATTACCAGTATCACAAATGAAACAGGGACATCACTATAGACTTTACAGACACCAAAAGGATAACAAAGAAATACTTTATAACTCTATAAATGTGAATTTAGCAATTTTGGTGAAATGAGCTAGTTCCTAGAAAAACACAAACTACTGCAATTCACGCAATATAAAATCAATAAGTTAAACAGTCCTATAACTGTTAAGGAAATTAAAATTTTAATTTAAAAAATACACCAAAAAATCTAGGTTCAGAAGGTTTCACTGAAGAATTATTTCAAATGTTTAAAAAATTAATATCAATTCTATACAATCTCTTTCTGAAAATAAGAGTAAAGAATACTCCAAATTCATTTTATTAAGCTAGAATTATCCTGAAGCCAAAACCATACAAAGACAAAGGAAAATAGAAACTACAGACCACTATTTGTCTTGAATATAGACACAAAAATCCTGAGTAAAATATTAGCAAATATAAATCAGTAATTATTTTTAAAAACCATGATTAAGTGGATTTTAATCTAGAGATACAAGGCTGGCTTAATTTTGAAAATAATGTAAACCACCATATTAACAAGCTAAAGCAGAAAACTCTCATGTTCATATCAGTTGATTCCAAATATATACATACGTGTATGTGTGTAAGTGTTTCAATGTTTTTGCCAAATTCAACATTAATCATGATATAAACTCTCAGAAAAATGGGAATAGAGGAGAACTTCCTGAACTTTATAGAGAACATCTATAAAAAACCTGCAGCTAACATCTACCAATGGTAAAAGACTGAATGTTCTCTCCTCAGATAAACAGCAAGGCTAGCGTGTCTGCTTTTATTCAGCCATTCTTATTTAACATAGGACAGGAAGTTCTAGCCAGTACAATAGAGAAAAGAAAGGAATAAAAAGCATGCTCATTGGAAAAGACAAAATAAACAGTGTCCATTTGCAGATGACATATTTGCCTACATAGAAAATCTCAAGAAATTGTGAAAAACGGCCGGGTGCTGTGGCTCACGCCTGTAATCCCAGCACTTTGGGAGGCTGAGGCGGGCAGATCACGAGGTCAGGAGATCGAGACCATCCTGGCTAACACGGTGAAACCCCGTCTCTACTAAAAATACCAAAAATTAGCTGGGCATGGTGGCGGGCGCCTGTAGTCCCAGCTACTCGGGAGGCTGAGGCAGGAGAATGGCGTGAACCCGGGAGGTGGAGCTTGCAATGAGTGGAGATTACGCCACTGCACTCCAGCCTGGGCGACAGAGCGAGACTCCATCTCAAAAAAAAAAAAAAAAAAAAAAAAAGAAATTGTGAAAAACACTCCTAGAACGAATAGGTGATTTCAGTAGTGTTACAGAATGCAAGATAAACATACAAAGCTGAACTGAACTTCTATATACCAGTAATAGACATGTTGACAATGAAATTAAAATGTCATTTTCAATCACTCAAGAAAAGAAAATACTTACGAGCAAATCTAACAAAACATGAGCAAGGAGTGTATGCGGCAAACTGTGGAATGTTGATGAAAGAAATCAAAGGAAATGTAAGTAAATATAGAGGGATTTCATAGATTATAAGACTCAACATCCAGTCTGTGCAACATTGTGAAATCCTGTATCTACAAAAAATACAAAAATTAGCTGGGCATGGTGACATGCACCTGTCTGTAGTCCCAGCTCTTCAGGATGCTAACGTGGGAGGATCACTTGACCTTGGGAGGTTGAGGCTGCAGTGAGCCTGACCACACCACTGCACTCCAGGCTGAAAGACAGAGTAAAACCCTGTTTCAAAAAAAAAAAAAGATTCAACACAGTAAAGATGACAATTTCCCCAAATATATATATATATATATATATATATATAGGTTTTAAATAATTCTTATCAAAATCTCACCAAGATTTTTGTTGATATAGAAAATATAATTCTAAAATTTATATTAAAAGACAAAGAAGCTTTAATAGCTAAAACAATTTTGAAAAAAAAAAGAAAAAAAATTAAGTGGGAGGAATCCTTCGACCTAAGATGCATTTTATAGCTACACTAATCAAGACTATGTAGTATTAGTGGAATGAAATACACAGAGACAAATGGAGTGAAACAGAGAATGCAGACATACAGTATATCTCCATATATATATATACCCAATTAATTTATATATATGTACACCCAATTAATATATATATATATGTACACCCAATTAATTTTTGACAGAGATGCAGAAGTACTTCAATGGAGGAAAGACAACCTTTTCAGCAAATGATGCTGGAATAATTGGACATCCATAGGCAAAACAAACAAAAAGACCTTGGGAGAAGTCTCATGCTTTATATGTAAAAACAAAACAGAACAAAACAAACAAACAAAAAACAAAAACCTCCAAATAAATTCATGGACTTCAATGTAAAATATAAAACTAAAATACTTTTGATTAAAAAAAAAACCCTGGAAGAAAATATTCAGGATCTAGAGGTTGACAGAGTTCTTAGCCTTGGTACTAAAAGCACAATTCATGAGAAAAAGGTGAAAAATTGAACTTGATGAAAATTAAAAACTTTTACTCTGTTAAAGCCCCCATTAACGGGTGAAAACACAGAGTGGGTAAAAATTCTTGCAAAGTACATATCTGACAAAAGCTAGTGTGAAGAATATATTAATAGCTCTTAAAAGTCATTGGGAAAATAACAATCTGATTAGAAAATGGGCCAAAGATATGAAGAGAAATTTCATTGGTGAAAATACACAGATATAATTAAGCACATGAAAAAATGTTCAACCTTATAAGCCATTAGAGAAATGCAAACTAAAACCACAATGAGATATCTCTACACATATCAAGGTGGCTAAAATAAGAAAATAGTGATAAATCACGGCAAGGATACCAAAAAAACTCATCACTCACATATTGCTGTCACTCTGGAAAATAGTTTAGCAATTTTTTAAAGAAAACTGAACGTGCAACCAGAAGCTGCACTACTCTGCTTTATCTCCAAGAAATGAAGACCTATGTTCACACAAAAACCTGGACTTGGATGTTTATAGCAGCTTTATTTATAATAGCTCCAAACCAGAAAATATCCAGATATTCTTTAACAGGTAAAGGGTTAAATAAATATGGTATTTCCATACTCTGGAATACTCAGTAATAAAAAGGAATAAACTCATGATACACAGAACAACATGGATGAATGTAAAGATAATTATCCTAAGTGAAGAAGAGTCCTTCTCAAAAGGTTGCACAGTGTAATTTCTTTTACACAGCATTTTTGAACTGGCAAAATTATAAAAATGGAGAAGCGATTAGTGGTTAACAGGTGCTAAAGAAGTGGTCCAGGTGAAAGGAGAGTAGGTTTGGCTACAAAAGAGCTACATGAAATTTCGTGTGTTGATGAAAATATTGTGTATTTAACTGTATTCATGTCATTATCCTGTTTGTGATATTGTATCTTTCAATATGTTACCATTAGGGAAACTGGATTAGGGTACAAGAAATCTGTCTGTATTATTTCTTAATGATTACAAGTAAATTTACAATTATCTTAATTAAATTAAGTAAATTAATTGAAAGCTTAATTAAAAAGAACACAACACAGGACTTATGAGATAAACAGGTTCAGACACAACACTCCAAAACTTAGTAACATATAATAAAGATAGGAACCTAATTAAAATAGTAGCAGTTTTACACATTTTAAGTGGTCACGAAATACATAAACTCTGTGATAAATATTACATTTCATCTTAAAAAAGAAAATCCCTTAAAGCCTAAAGAATTCTGTGCTTACTCAACCACTAGGAAAGGTTTAATAATATCATTAATATGGTTTTTGTAATTTCAAAACTATTACTAAGTTCTTATGTGCTTTTATGGGAAGAAAAACATGAGTCAACTTTTTAAATATCTTAACTGTACAATTTTTTTAGATAGGTTATATGAATAATCAATAATATATTATAAACTTACACTAGGATGAAATCTAGTTCTTATATAATCTTGTCATTTATTCAGTTGATTTGGTCTGTCATGAGGTAGAGAATTGTAACAACTTTTTGAGTACGAGACTGTTATACATTCAGAGTAAAATAATTTGGATTTATAAAGCATTTTTTTTTACAGACTCTGTAGAGACTAGACAAAAATGGGAAAAGGTAAGTATCTTAGCTTCATTTTAAGCTGATCTTTGTAAAGTGGAGTTCTTCCAAAGTAAGCATTTATACTAGCATTTTGAGGAAAATGTAATATTGAAATCTGTATGACTGTGCATAAACTTAATCCATGTGTGCCTATGTTTAGCAACCAGCTAGAGAATTAATATCCATCCCTTCTCTGGTGATAAAGACTCCAATTTTTTACAACATTGTAAAGCCTTCTTAACTAAATCATGGTTATGATAATAAATTCATATCTTGAAGGGCTTAAACTCAAGAGAATAAAAAACTTAATAATGAAAGTTAATGGATTACAATCCATTTAAACTGTGCATTCAGAAAGACTTTGTTTCATTGGGGAGCTTTCTCTAGGTTAATAAATGAGAATCTTTTGTCCTGCATGTAAAAAATAACCCTGGATAACCACACAAGCAAGGTCAGCTCACTCATCAAAGTACTAACAGGGAAGTTATGGACATGAGGTGCTTTAAGGGCACTTTATCTCCAGACCTGGACCATGACCTTGACACAGGACATTTTTTTCCCTCTCTTACAAAATAGCTATTTACAGTGAGTTTGTTTTTGAATGACTCATTTGAGAAAAGAAGTAGCTTTTCACACCTAAAGATGAAAAATACCTGTAGGGAAAAATGTCAAGTTACTCCCTCATCTACTTATTGTTTGTGGGTCTCAAAAACACAAGCCACTTTGATGATGGGATTAAATGAGTCAGGAAACACAGGATTTGGCCATGAGTCAGTTAAGCTGGGTTTTGGAGTTAGGTCCCGTAAACCCCAAGAGATCCTCTTTGTTCCATAGGCACACCAACTGCCTTACCGCTTTAGAATGCTCTGAAGGTGATTTAACTGACCCGTACCAAACTGACCAGCCACTCTGAACTGGGTGCCCTGACCCAGGTGCATGTCTAAAGATGCACGTAGGACGAGTTAGAAATTAGGAATTGTGAATAAGAAATACATAAATTGGGAAAATGGACGAGGTTTCACTCAAGAGGTGGAACTGGAAGGGAAAACTGTGACTCCCCTGAAAGAAAATAGCCATGAGTTAGGCGGAAGTCTGGGAGACAGGACCAATCTGCATATTAGACCCTAGAGGCAGAGAGAGCAGGGGTTATGGCAAAGTGTAAGGCTGTGTCTGGCCATTAGAGGACACACACACACACACACACACACACCCCTCCCAGTCCCAATCCTGAGTATGTAGCTTTGGGAAAGGGAAGACCATGACACATGGCAAAGAGCTACATCACTGTGAGCCAGTGATGGGCAGTGCAACAATGTTGTGTAGTGCAACGTCCTTTAGAAAGAGCTGGTTTTAAAACTGAAGAAGAAAAAAATAACAACAGTAGAATATCAGCACTTAAAAAATCTACCATGACAGAGGTAGTGGTAATAGCAAAGATGACCCTAAACATATCTGATTTTATGCATAGGTGGTATAAATCTCAAGCCACATAATTCAGGTATATTGAGAATGATAACTTGTTCTATTACTCAATTTTATATTTTACATCCTCTTTCAGCTGGAATGGAAGAAATTGAAATAATAATTTATCAGGGTCTTTCTTGATCCATGCATCTGTGTTCAAGTTGCAGGAGCCTAATGAACTGCCAAAGGGTCATTTCTAGTTATTTCTTCACTCTTGTGGAATGCCAGGTCATAATTTATTGTTCTTTAACTAGCCCTTTTGTGCCCCAGAGCTCTCAGTGACACATTAGTGACATACTTGGGGTCACAGGGATTAGTTTGCCATGCTCTGCTTTCCTGGGAGAGCAGAAACCTCACTGAGGATGCCTGAAACATAGAGATAGATTGATGTAGATAGATAGATAGATAGATAAGCAGATAGATTGGCAGATAGATAATAGATAGATGATAGATAGGTAGATAGATAAATAGATCAGCAGATAGATTGGGAGATAGATAGATAGATAGATAGATAATAGATAGATTGGCAGGTAGTTAGACAGATAGATAATGACTCTGCCATATGAGTGAGACTTCCAGCTCATAGTGATAATGGCGCTCAAGAGTACCGAGTTCTGAATTACCTTGCATGCTGTAGTAGTATACTACTGGATAAAGCTGAGAAGAGATCACATCCATTTTAACCCATTATTTAAGATCTTGGAGTGACTGCCATGCTGTCCTCACAACCCAGTAAATGCTCATCTTGTAGAACTTTCTACAGTATGGCCATTGAAATACTACTTAGCACAGATCCAGGTGGTCAGAAATCCTAAAATGTGAGAGACACATAACTTTGTTATTAATAATAATGTTAAATAAACTCGGTCGATACTTGACTGAAGGCTATGGAGCATGAAAGAAATGTAGATCAAAAGCACCTAGAGGCTTCATGTATATCTAATTTTTCTTTTTAGGTGCTCTTTCTAGTAACCATAAGACAACTAATATTTAAGATAGTATTTATTAAAACTAAAAACAAATAGCTGTATATTATATCAATAAGGTATTTCCATTTAGTTTGCTCAAAACTTGTGCATATGGCAACAATTAAAGCTAAATACCCAATAGTAGTTGTATAAAGTAGTTAGGTTTACTTGTTTATAACTCTTTTAGGTATACAAGTTAGTGTTAGGGAAACAACTCAATCCCTATAGGAAACTCAAGGTTTCCTACTGCATCTAAGAAAGAGCAAAACTGGTAGGAAACAGGGCAAAAATACTTTAATATCCTCTATAATAGTATCAAACAATTATTATGTATCAAGTTTTATTCAACATGTAACTCATTTAACCTTTAATGAGTAATAGACTTATTATCTTCATTTACAGATGAGGAAACTGAGGCACTGAGAGGCTGAATAGCTTGTCCAAGTCAGTGGATGAGCCAAGATTTACAACCTGGCAGACTGCTGTAGTCTATGAACTTACCTTCTTCCCTCCACACCCCAGATACTCCAGTTCCCTTGGACCTTGTAGTTAACATGAGTTCAGAGGCACTAGGGCTTCAAAGTGGCATTTAAATTTAAGAATAGTCAAAGGTAATAGTTGCAGCGTTGAGTCAAATTATTAGAGATTTTAAATAAATTTGTTTACTTATTTGTAATAATGAAAATATTAATTTGTTCAATTGATTGAAGACTTCACATATCAGGATATATTATTTAGGTATGTATAGTTGCTGAACATTTTTTTATGGCCTTGTCTAAAGAATTTCTCCCTTCTTAGTGACTAGTTGTGGTCAATTTGTACCTGAGTTTATGATAATTTCCAAAGCATCATATGGAAATATGAAGTTCAAGACATTAATTGGGGTCTTTAGGCAAAACCAAAAATGTAAGTTTAATTTACTTTCCTAAAGAAATCCACAGATCAAATCTTCCAATCATATATAATTTTAGAAAACGTGGTATGTGGTATGGAGTGAAATTTTGAGTCAGTAGACTAGAATATGTGTTTGCTTGCAGTGTGAACTTGGGAAAGCTACTTAACTTCTCTAACCCTTAATTTCCTAATTGTAAAATACAAATAAAAACGTGAGTCAGGGCCAGGTGCGGTGGCTCACGTCTGTAATCCCAGCACTTTGGAAGGCCGAGGCAGGCGGATCACGAGGTCAGGAAATCGAGACCATCCTGGCTAATACAGTGAAACCCCGTCTCTGCTAAAAAAAATACAAAAAAATTAGCCTGGCGTGGTGGCGGGCACCTGTAGTCTCAGCTACTCGGGAGGCTGAGGCAGGAGAATGGCGTGAACCCAGGAGGCAGAGCTTGCGGTGAGCCGAGATCCCGCCACTGCACTCCAGCCTGGGCGACAGAGCGAGACTCCGTCTCAAAAAAAAAAAAAAAAAAATGTGAGTCAGATGAGTTGGCTCACACCCATAATCCCAGCACTTTGGGAGGCTGAGGAAGGTGGATTGCTTGAGTCCAGGAGTTCGAGACCAGCCTGGGCAACATAGGGAGACTTTGTCTCTACAAAAAGTTATCCAGGCATGGTGGCATGCACCTGTGTTCCAAGCTATTCAGGAGGCTGAGTTGGGAGAATTGCTTGAGCCTGGGAGCTCGAAGTTGCAGTGGGCCATGATGGCACCACTGCACACCAGCCTGGGCAACAGACTGAGATCTTGTTCTTTTTTTTATTTTTTAAATGTCTATATAGGTCTCTGTGGAGACAAATGAGATAAAATACAAATGCATCCTGAAAAATGGTCGTACCTGCTCAAGTAATATTAGCTACTATCCCTATTTGAGCAAGAACATTTTAATGGCACCTAGAAAAATGTTTTGTCATCAAATCACTGAGGTCAGCCAATAAGGTATCTTTTGGGCCTGAAAAGTTCTTGTCATGACTCTCATGAATTGCAGAAAAGTATACCCTCTTTGGTCAGAGTGCCTGGATTTAAATCCTGTATCTGCCACTTACTAGCTTGTGATTCTGGGCAAGTTGCTTAATGTCTCTGTATTTCTGTTTGCTCACTTATATAATGCGTGTAATAATAGTACTCTCATTGGTTGTTATGAAGATAAAATAAGTTAATATTTATAGATTTCGCACAGCAGTGATTTACACACAATTACTACCACACAGGTGCTTGTTAAGTAAATACCTTCACAATGTCTTGCTCATTTAAACTCTAATAATGGTATTAGACTGTATGGTTTATTTAGTCACATACATTTCTGGCATTTTTTGGTTTATGGCTCAAATAGAAAATTATATCATACCTTGTAGAGGTAAGCAGAAGTACAAGCTTTCAGATATTCCGCAAATATTATTTTACATAGCTGAATAGTTCACCTTCATGATGCTGACAAGTCTTGGTTGATTTATTATTTTTGGAATGTGGTGTCCATTGTGTATTTAAACTGAAATAATACAAGTAAAATTTTGAATTTGTTATATATTCTCAAATTTTGAATTTGTTATATATTCTCAATTTTGAATTTGTTATATATTCTCAAAGATGTCTGACATTATATATCATCCACATAAGAATTTGAGTTCATACACGAAGGAGAAAGCCTGAATAAAAGTGCAGTTACCTTGGTGGTGAGTATTGTGATTATTACACACACACACACACACACACACACATCTTATTTCTGTAATAACGGAGTATTATAGAAATAAGTAATCAAGGGTCCAAATCTGCAATTTCCTGCAATCCTCAAGATTCTTGCAAATCTGCAATCTGTTGCTAACCAATAAAATTGCTCCTCAAATATAAACCCCATTCTCCATGTTGGATTCAGAGATTCTAATCTTGTTTTTCATCCCAATGTATGATTAGATGCTGGCTGATTGAGTTTCTCAGACAGTGATGAGACGCCTTGTCAAGGCTACAGTCAGTAACTCAAACACTCCATCTCGTATCATTTAGAGTTGGAAGGTGGTAGCTGCATTTATTTCTGTTAAGTGAGCATTGGAAATAAATGGCAGGGTTTACTTTCCAACTTAACGCTTTTGTGAAGGTGAATAATGGATAGCTAAAAGCACCGGTGATATCTTAACAAAAAAGAGTGGGAACTTGGATTTAGCCTGCTCTATCTGTCTAAAATAATATTCCCTGTTTTTACCTGTTACTGACCTCTCAGTAGTACCCTATTCTGTAAGCTTATTTTTTGGCAAAAACAAAAAATGTCAGAATTGAAGAAGAGATCATTAAGTATTTCTTCTGTGGAGTGTGGACCATGTCATATACATCCTTAATATATTTTGTCAGAAGGTAACATCTACTTTGAGAGTGAAATTTAAAAATAAATCTTTTAAGAATATAGTTATGAATGGAGGCTTAAAAGGAGTGCTTTCTAGATCAAACCAAAGTCCACAAAAACATGATGTGATGATAATATGTCTGGGCTTCAACACAGAAAGAACAAGCATAGTTTCTTTGTAAGAAGTTACTGATGAGCATCACAATAACCAACTCAGGTGCATATGCCATCAAGAGAGAATACAGCTCTTTCTAATTTCCTTGTAGAAAAATGGCCATTTTGTAAATGGCAAGAAATGACTTTCAAAACTTTGATGGAAAGAATGTGATCTCTGCCCGCTGCTATTCAGTAGTGATTCTCCTGACTTGTGTTGAACGGGGAGCAGGGTGGTTAAACATGACCAACCCATTGACTTTAAAGCACAACAAAATATGAGTTTTTAAACTGCCTACTCCCTTTGGCCACTCCTGCCTCTTGGTTTAACTATTGATCTCATTATCAAAATCAAGCTAAATTACCCTAGCTGCTAAGGTTTGTGAGAAAGCACAGCGAGGGAAAGGTTAGTGGAACCCATCTCTTGACTGCTGCATGCCTGGGGTCCTTTTACATGGCAGGATGATACATTGTTCCCTATGCTTTCGTTGCCACAATCCTACTGTTCTGCAACCCAGCATATAATTTTTAAATCTAATCTCATGATTAGCACATTTCGATAAAGTTCAAATTTGTATAGACTCAAAGCCATTAACATTTTGTAGCACATTCTGGGTGGCACATTTCTCATTCAGAAAAATGTCTACAGAGGAACGCTTTTCTGATAAATTACACTCCTTGGTTCATCATTTAAAACTTGAGACATCCACCTGCATATACATCTTATTTAAAGTGTCAAAAGAGGGCAAAAAATTGCACTGACATAAAGAGCCTTGTTACTTAAACTTCAGGGATCACTGCATCCATTTTCCTTTTTCTCTGTTAACTGTTTTTTTCCCCTACTTTTGTCTCTGTTCATTCTTTTTCAAATGAGAACCAATAAGGAGACAGAGAGAATGGGTAAGTGTCTTTTAAAACATAGTATTTAAACCCAATATTTGAGGGAAAAATATCAAAATGATTTGTTCACGCATAAAGAGGGCAACCTAGAAATTATCTAGATACTTAGAAGCATTCTTTTGCAGATTCATAGCATTGCAAAATAATAAAATTATCTTCAGATAGATAAAGCTGAAAAAAACAATCAAAGTATTTTTAATTATATAGGAAGACCCAATAAAACCGTTAAGGTCTGGAGAGGTTTTTTTGGAGTTTGCAAATTGAATGTTTATATCTTTTACTACTGTTTAGGGATTTGTTATGGAATAAATTATAAAAGAACATCAATGTCATGTGGCTTAGCAGAGGCACTGTATAATTGCTTGCTTTATATACATCTGGGTGTATTTTCGAATATAATGGATAATCATCTCCAAAGTGTCATGGGAAAGGCTCTGCTGAATGACTCCATTTTCTTATTTTGATACTGTACAAGTTACCACTTGAGATTTATTGTCTTAGTGGTTCTCAAACTTTGCTGGACTCTAATTTGCTTAGGAGGCTTGTTAACAAGGATGCCCAGAGCTCAAATGCAGAAGAGCCTGGGATACAGTCTTGACTTCTGCAATCTTATACACTTCTTATATGATTCTGATGGACACTAAATTTGGGAAATATTGAGTTCATGGAATTCTTCAGGGAATTTCTGTTAAACACAAATGTTTTTGGATATATTATCTTGTAGCACATTATCACATGCTAGATTTAATACTTTTTCTGATTTATTTCTGCCTCATAAGATGGTGCTCAGGAAAAAGAACAGTGGTGTGTGATAAACTTGCTGGAAGGAGAGGCGGGCATTGGGGAATTGAGTGGGGGGATGGAGAAAACTTTGATTTAAAGCATTTGCCAATTCCTGTGGTGTAAATATTCTTATCATGGCTGACGTTAAGCCGCTAACGGATTGACAACCACTCATGAAATATTGGAATATCTAACAATCATCCCTTGTGAGCCAATGAGATTTGGCTTCTGCATTCCACTGAGACTATGAGTAATTATTTTTCAGAAGAAGGGAAGATAGGCTCTGACAATATGGTCTAAGGTCAATAAAGTGAGGCCAGAATGTGATGCTGTGTTGAAGACACCTAGGGAAGGACTATGGTTAAGAAAAACACATACACACAACAAGGGAACTGTGTTTTAAACAGGGTTTTATTTGGGGCATGGTTCTCTGGGCCTGTTGAGAAGGCTATACGGATGGGGAAACTCCAGGAGGATGGCTGAGGTCAGGAGTCAGGTTAATGGTTTTGTGTAGGCAGCCGGAAAAGAGGCATTTTAGCGAAGAGTAGATGAGCCATTAACCAGAAACCTAACGGGCAAAAAATAAAAAAATAAAAATAAAGAAGTAGATCAGTCAAGATGCCAAAGCCAGAGGATGTAGAGAGCTAAAGTCTCTTGGGCAGACAAAGGCATGCAAAGATAAGACAAGTTACAGATGAGACTGAATGCCAATTCAGGGCAAATATCAGGAGCCCAGAGACTAATTGTGTGCTACATTTTTGCAGTGTTAAGAACAAAGGATCTGTTAACAGAGAAGAGCTGTGTGGATAACTAAAACCACTGAAATACAGAGATAAAATCCATATAAAGGGGAAACTCAAATTATCTTAACTAGAGTGATGACTTCCTAAACTGCAATATCAGTGTCATGGTGTGAACTTTCTGACATACACTAAGGATACCTCTTCAATTCTTATGTCTGTGACTTGGAAGCCACTTTTTGATGAAAGATTTTCCTTGTGGTTTAATATTTGAGGTTCCTTTTTCAAATACAATATCAAAAAATAGCTGCACAGCTTCCTGAAATAACACTAACATAACATTCTCTGTTAGGGATCTTCAATTAATTTATTAGCCTTATACTCACAGGGGCAGACCCTTGGAATGTGTATGAGCTTTTGTTCTTTCATCTGAGAGTCACTTATAGAACATGAAGGATTATTACTTTCTCTACTTCCCAGTCCCCTCAGGATGAAGAAGTGATCCCTCTTATCCCAGGCAGAAAAATGAAGGATCAATGATTCATGACATCTTAAGAGTATCATAGGGGTTCATGAACATGATGGGAGGACAAACAGTTTTCCTTTTTCTCAAAGAAATGCCTGTTATAACTGTATAAAAAACTGATATAATATGTTAGGATAAAGATACTATTTCAAGAAACAATTTGCCTCTTTGTTATAATGAGAATAAGTCCATATAATGAATTATAAGGAAAAGGAAATAGAGCTGATTTTTATCCACAGAAACAAATGCTGAATGAATAGCCTTATTACGAATGTATACTCATTTTCTTATTTGATTTTGTCCAAATGGTTTCTCACCCTGACACTCATCTTGCAATATGATCCAGCATAAGGATTTAGAGACAAACAGTAATGTCTCTTATTGGTTTTGTATGTGAGCTGCTTCCCCAAACCAAATTGCTTCATGAAAAAGAATAGGAGATTTGATATCACAGAATTAAGAGGAATATGCTATTTACAACTGCCAGCCTTGAGAATCTCAGATCGAAAGCCAATCTAAAACAATACCTTGAGATATTAAGGCAGGGTGTTTTACACCATACATTCCAAGAACATACTTTATTTTCCACAGCTTTCCTCTGTCCTTTAATTTGGATCCTACTAATTTAATTTGTGTAATGATCATGACAAGGGTTGGGTTAGAATGAAATCTTTCATTTACAATAATTTAACAATAGTCAGAAACAGCATAGTACAAAGAAATTTTGTTTGCCTGATAATCATAAAATAATAATATGAAAAGGTAATGTCCTTTAAGCTTCTTGGTAATCAGAGGAAAAGAAAACATTATTGATTGTATGATTAGTATCAGAAGTGAGAAAGCACACCAATTTTTCAGATAAAATATTATTTTCTCCTTGAATTCTAAATTAATTTATATGAGAGATACTGAATACCATCACAATTTAAGCCCCTCAATAATTATAGTAAAGGTAGTATGCCCTTAGGTTGATAATTCCACAAAAGACGAATCATGTAGTTCACACACATGGCTTTGTATTCAATCAGCGGATTTTAGTACTCTGCAAAAATCAAATTCTATAATAACTGCCAAAGTTATAATAGATAATAGTCTCCTAATTTCTTTATTCTTGATGGGTTCTCTTTTTTAAAAATAAAAAGCAAAATCTATTAGCTGGTGATCTTAGTATATGAGCACCTGTATACGTAAGAATAGCATCTTTTGACATTATTGTACAAGGGGATGACAAAAGACAGCTTTACTTCCTCTCGAGTTTGCCCTATATGAAAATCTATCTACTTTTCCAGAAAAGTTGTATTGGAGTTCATCAAAGCCATTAGAATTGACATGTAAACATATCAGTGAATTTTTATGCATGTTAAAGACAATAATGCTTTAATCATATTATTTTACAATCAAAGAATTATACCAATTGCAGGTAACAGACTTATATATCACTACAAGCATTCCGTTTTTTTTTTCCAGAAGTACATCAAAGAGGTAATCTTTGTGTTCAGAATAGCATAATTGTAACTTAAATTAATTTTCTCAAGGAGAAAATAAAAATAATTACAGAGAATGAGACGGATTCAGTTGTTTTGCAAATAACATTTGCAGTTATTTAAGAAAGGACTTTTTTGAAAAAAATTATGTGAGTTAAAAATGACTATAGATAATGGCTGTAGTGTTCTTACAGTTTCTAAATACTATATTTTAAATCTATCATCAGTTGTAGATAATTGTTTGAAAGATAAAGACACAGTTCCTAACTATGAAACAGAAAAACTGATGATTTTTATAAAATTTGAAACTTTTTTAGAGACCCAAAATCTGAATATCTGAAAGAGAAGATTTGAGCTTCTATCATCTTGGAGGTCTTTTTCTAGAAATATCTTTGGGTTTGTGCTGACTAGAGGAGACAATAAGTATAACCCCACCTTGCAGTGACCAGATTGAACAGTTTAAATCCTACCTATTAACAAATGAAGGCTACTGTCAAATAATAACAATACATGTGAATAAAATCGTAACAGCACACTAAATGAGTTCTTTTAGGAGGAAATAGTTCTGTGAGCAGACGCTAAATCAACAATGATTATATTATCTTAAAAGTGTCTATCAACAGCTCTTTTTAGGTTACTCTAACGTCCTGAACAATATAGCAAAATATGCTGAAAAGTAAAAGAGTAAGATTAAAAATATATTTTAAAACAAAACCCCCAAATCCTGAATTCTGACCTTGTCACTGAAAAAGAAATTGAACTAGATAAATTGAACTAAACACTATTATTCTATTAATTTGCATTTGAGATCAAATATTCATAGTTGTATATGGATGTAAATCTGTCTCAATAGCCAATAAAGAAACTAGATTATTCTTCTGTGCCTGGCTTATTTCACTTAAAATAATGATCTCTAGTTTCATCCATGTTGTTTAAAATGACTGGATCACATTCTCTCTTAAGGCTAAATAGTACTCCATTGTACATAACTACCACATTTTCTTTGTCCATTCATCTGTCGATGGACACTTAGGTTGCTTCCAAATCTTAGCTATTGTAAACAGTGCTGCAACGAACAGAGTGCAGATATCTCTTTGATACACTGATGTCCTTTGTTGGGGGTATACTCCCAGCATTGAGATTGCTGGATCATATAGTAGCTCAATTTTTAATTTTTTGAGGAACTTCCGAAATGTTTTTGAATTCTGTACTCAAAATGGCCAGTGAAACAGTTATGGTGCCTTTATTTGCAAAAATCACAATCTATCGGACTGCTGAACAGCAAGAGCTCACTGTCTGGTTCCTCACTTGGCAGGTGCCATTGGCCTGTGGTTTTGTCTCTGAACTGGGATTTCTGGTAAACAACATGTTTGGAGGGTTCTTGCTTAATTTTACCCCACAGACTCAAAACTGTTGGTCTGAGTTCAGTAAATGTGTAAACACGAATAACTAGTAAAGCATTTGACATCAAGCAGTTGCTTATTTTGGTCTAAGCATTTGACCTCCAAAAGTATATTGAAAGTTCCAGCCATTAACCAGCTTGGGGGAAATAACAGAATCTAATACATTGTGCTTTGCTGAACAGAATCTAATACATTGTGCTTTGCTGAAATACATGTGTACATGCTTCACTATGTACACAGTGAAGTGCATAGGAAGTTTAAGACAACAGATGTTTGTTGTGTTGTTGTTGTTAAATGATAGATAAAAATAGCCGTTTGTCCTCAAAATTAATTTTATGTTTTTAAAATTGAACCATTAACTTTCTTAGTGTTTTGTTTGTGAACTTTATATATTACACAACAGCTTGTCAAAACAACTATCATTATCAACTTTAGAAAAGTAAGAGATATGATATAGAGCAGGGATCCCCAACCCCCAGCCACAGACCAGTACCAGTCCTCCCGCTGTGCGCCTGGTCCATGGCCTGTTAGGAACCTGGCCGCACAGCAGGAGATGAGTAGCTGGCAAGCACACATAACTGCCTTAGCTCTGCCTCCTGTCAGATCATCAGCAGCAGCATTAGACTCTCATAGGTGTGCAAACCCTATTGTAAACTGTGCATGCAAGGGATCCAGGTTTCAAGCTCCTTATGAGAATCTAATGTCTGATGATCTGAGGTGGAACAGTTTCAGGCTGAAACCATCCCCTATCCCACCACAAGTTTCATGGAAAAAATTGTCTTCCACAAAACTGTCCCTGTTGCCAAAACGGTTGGGGACTGCTGATATAGAGAATGAACAACAATGTTAAAATTAGCAATGTGCCTCCTGTCACTTTTCCTGAGTTTATACTTTTACTGTTTTGGCAAACACAAGTGGATCTCTTTGTCATTCAAGTTTGTTTGCCCCATGCTTTCAGGTACTTCTCTGGACTGCCCATATTGAAATCTAATTCCCTCTGCTTAGATACATATAAAGACATACATGAGACAAAATAGAGAACTGAAGGAAGTGAGAGCTATGGAGGGTGCTTGTATATTATCCCAATTGTCTACTGCTGAGTTACAAACAACCTAACACTCAGTTGCTAGAACAGTAATAACAATCATTTATTTTGTTGCAAATCTGCAGTTTGGAGATGTTTCTGAAGAGATGTTTATCTCAGCTTTGTGAGGCCTCAGCTGGGATTTCTCAGCCACAGCTTGAGGACCCATTCTTACAATGGCTTACACACAAGCCTAGTAAGTTGTCAGGGGCTGTCAGCTGGGCAATCAGTCGGGGCTATTGCTGGGGCCTCACATCTTGTCCATATAGGCTTCTCCATGGTACTGCCTTTACTTTCTCAACACATGGATGCAAAAGTAAGTGTTCAAGAGGCAAAGTAGAAGCTGATAGTCTCTTATGGGCCTAGAAATTGGTACACACCAGCTTTTGGCATATTCCTATTGACCAAGCAGTTCTGCACCCACCAAGATTCAAGAGGTAGGAACACTGATGCTACCACTGTTTGGGAAAGTTATAAAATATTTTTGACCTCCCTTAATCTATCACATATATATTGCCCACCTGGATATCTCAGAATGTTAAATGCTTCTGCCTGTAGATGAAGACACAGTAGGTGACCAACTACACTGTTATTTTTCTGCATTCAAATTAATTTTCCCAACAGCTTCCCAGGGTCTCTACAGTCTAGTTATTTAATTTGAGAGCTGAAATTTGTCTTAGGATAATTTCCTTGTTTTAATGATGAGAAGAAAGAAAAAATAATAGTTATTTGATGGCAAAATTCAGACAGAAACTAGATTTCTAAAAGAGTTCCCTTTCCTCCATTTGGGTTATGCATTTTCTTCAGAAAGTTTTCATTAACCTGTACCTAGAAAACCTAGAATGTCTCAACATCATCACAAGATAAATTTACCAGATTGGCCAGCTGTCTCCTAATGAAGCTCTGAGTGAATAAAGTGTACGTATTTGGAAGGTGAAAGAGAAAGAGTGCACTGAATGCTAATCACTAGACCACCAGGGAAAAAAGGTGAAAGAAATCCTAGAATGACTGAAGACATATGTAAATAATTTATGGATAAGGATTGGGGTAGTTGGTGAATAGAATCAGTGAGGTAGCAGTAGAAGGAAACATACAAACATTAGTTGATTCAAATGTATGGAGGGGAGAAGTGAAAAATGAATTTTGAGGGAAATTTCTGTTTTGCCCTGAGGACAAAAAGAGAAGATTTAACAGGGCTTAGTGTAGTTTAATTCGAGCACTAACCAGAATGAAAGTATAATTATGATATTTTGATCTGTAAATATATAGGACTGAAAGCTCTTTTGCATATGAAATAAAAATGATATGCACAATGCTTTGTTGAAGAATAATAAGAGATGTCTTAAGTATCACATAAGCCCATCTAAATGCCTTTTACATAGTGTCTTCCTTTATTCAATTCTAGAAGATTTTAAAAACTGCTTGAAATTGATTAGGCCATCTTGGTTCCCTAATATAAAAAAGCTTAGAAAATAGCTTTCACGGTGCTGCAGTATATTGTAATTTAAACTGAGTGATTTTCTAGCCACCACAGGTAAATTATGAGCCAAACCACAGTATGGCCTTAGATGAACCTATTTGAGAAACGAGTAACTTACATGTTAACTTGTTTTAGCAGAGAAAGCACAGAAGATGCTATTTATTAACCTTGTTCTCTGCAAGTAGAGAATTTGTATGTTACAGTGCATCTGAGTGGTTGGACTGAATTGACCAATTTGGAAAAATTGACCAGTCACCTCAGAGCTAGGGATACACAACCAGGTTTAATTATAATTTAGATGTCGATATCAGCAGTTTCCCCAGAACAGTTGAGGTGATTTGCCGCTGTGTTATATTAAACTAGGATAAGAGTCAACCAAAGCATTCAACTATTTTGTTTCCTGTGGGTAGCACAAAAATAATCTATATTAAAAGCTCTATCTATAATAGTTGTATAATCACCACAAGTAATAATATTTTAAAATTAACAGCTGACATATGTCAGGACTTTTAGCTGAAAGCAGTAGACATTGACTGTGGCTGATTTTAGAAAATGTTGGGGTTATGCAAAGGAATGTCTGAAAAAATGCCAGAAATCCAGGCTCAGGTGTTTGTGATAAAGCCCCAAACCCTATCATAGATCTGGCCCAGTGATAAAGCCCCAGACCCTACCATAGATCTGGTCCAGTAATGATACCAGGGGGCTAACCTCTAAGCAGACACATCTTCCACAGCTTTTACCATGGGCACACTAGCATGGAACTCTGCAGCTAGGAAGGCTGCCATGGCTTCCCACATATCACCCAAATGAATGCTGATGGGTCCTAGCTTTTGTCTGGATCAGTACAACTCATGGGTGGAGCCAAAGTGTCTTAGTCAGCCAATGCTACCATAAAAAAAAGTTATAGACTGGTGGCTTAAACAACCAACATTTTTATTTTCTCACAATTCTGGAGGTTGAAATTTGGAAATTTGGAAATTGGAGGACATACCTTGGAGTGTTCTTGATGGAGACAATTCTTGATGCCAGTTAAGATTGGACTCCTCTCCATGAGTGGTTTTGAAAAGTAACGTAAGTATTCACAGCAATCAAGAGTTCAGCTCAGAAATAAATAGACTGACAGGAAACAACTTTTTTTGCAATCATTCTGTCCCATTGGCTTGGATCAGGCCTGTCACTAGAGTGGGTAAACAATGGCAGGGGATCCAATGCCTGCTTGTGTACGGTTAAACTAATCCTTATATCACAATTGTGCCCTATAATCAGAAGTCACTTGACACTGGCACGAGAGTGAAAGAAAATGATTTGAACCTGGAATTCTATAATTGGCTATGCTAGCATTCTAACAAAAGGGATAAATGAGATTTTTCCAAACAGGTATATACCACAGAAAGAGAAAAAATAAATCCATGGGGAAAAAAAAGTGTGAGTGAATGATTTAGTAAATCTTATATTTAACTCTGAACATTTATTTTGCTTTACATTTAAAAATATTGTTGTCTATTTTCTACTAAAAACCTAAGACATAATCAAATTAAGAAGAAGCTGCAGTGAATGAATGCTTATATTTTTATTCTCTGGTTGGGAAATAGACTGTATAAATATTTATTAAGACTTATTTAATAAATGTGTTAGAAATGTGAAAGTAGCCACTAGATTACAATACTATATCTACATATCAGATCATTAGAAGAAAAAGTTAGAATTAAGAAAACAGAGTCAAAAAGGCAGAAAGGTAAGAAAAGGAGTAAGAAAATGGAACAAAAAATTTAAGATAAAATATCAGGAATAATGCAAAATGCATCAATAATCACACTAAAATAGGATGAATTACATCTTTTATTAGAAGTAAATTCTCATTTGAATTTTGGTTAAAAAATAAACACCTCATAAAAGACAAAGTTTGACAATAACACAAAATTTGAATATAATGTAATGTTAAAACATTAGAAGGCAGATGCTGAATAAAATTACAGAGATGTAGCAATACTAACATTAGACTGAACATTTCTCATTATATATATATTCAGTGGGATTTTAAAGAAGGATAAAAAGAGGTGTTTAATAATAATAAATGTTATTATCCACTCAAAACACATTAGTCACAAATATTTATGTACCTAATAAAAATAGTATTAAAATATATTAATAGCTTTGAATTTTTTTTTTTGACACTGTGTCTTGCTTTGTCACCCAGGCTGGAGTGCAGTGATGCGATCTCGGCTCACTGCAACCTTTGCCTCCCGGGTTCAAGTGATTCTCCTGCCTCAGCCTCCTGAGTTCAAGTGATTCTCTTGCTTCGGCCTCCTGAGTATCTGGTATTACAGGAGCACGACACTACGCCTGGCTAATTTTTGTATTTTTAGTGGAGATGGGGTTTCACCACGTCGGTCAGGCTGGTCTTGAACTCCTGACCTCTTGATCCGCCCGCCTAAGCCTCCCAAAGTGCTAGGATTACAGGCGTGAGCCCCCATGCCTGGCCAATAGCTTTGAATTTAAAACACCTAGTGAAACATGAAAATATTTGACAAATCACAATCATTGTGGCAGACTTCAGCAAATTTTTCTCAGCAATTTTAAGATCAAGAAATTACACCAAAGGTTGACTAATGGGAATAAAGTCTGATATGATAAAAACTTTCCTTCATAGAGTGAAAATTTCTAAAACACAGCTCAATGTAGGAAGGATAGAAGCAGTTCATAAAAGAATACAAGTTAAACAGTAAGCATTTAAATAGATGTACAAAAGCATTAATCACTAGAGAAATGCATATGTAAACACCTTTTTAACTCTATCAAACTTTAAAGAGCGTGGCCGGACACGGTGGCTCACGCCTGTAATCCCAATACTTTGGAAGGCCGAGGCGGGCAGATCACGAGGTCAGGAGATCGAGACCATCCTGGCTAACACGGTGAAACCCCGTCTCTACTAAAAATACAAAAAAAAAAACAGCCGGGCGTGGTGGCGGGCACCTGTAGTCCCAGCTGCTTGGGAGGCTGAGGCAGGAGAATGGAGTGAACCTGGAAGGCGGAGCTTGCAGTCAGCCGAGATCGCGCCACTGCACTCCAGCCTGGGCAACAGAGGGAGACTTCATCTCAAAAAAACAAAACAAAACAAAACAAAACAAAACTTTAAAGAGTGTGATAATATCCAGTGTTGGTGTGGATACAAAAAGGAGTGATCTCATAGAGTGAGATCATGATTGGTTTAGCCTAGGAGCAACTTGCCAGCATGAGCCGAAATTAAAAACCTAAAAAAAACCCCTAATCTTTGATCCAGCAATTTCAATGCTATGACTGTACCCTAATGAAATATTTGTGTGTTTGTTTAAGAATGCTACTGTAGCATTGTCTATATGAATGAAAAAATATAACTATTCTAAACATCTATCAATTAGGAAACCAGTTGAATAAAATTATAGTATATTAACAAAGAATTACATATATTAGCATGTAAATACTAGAAAAATTACTAGATATCTCTTGATGTCAAACTCTTAATTTTAGGAATTGCTGGGGCAGGTGATGGAAAGCAATAAGGAAAAGGATAAGGAGTAATGTTCCTGTTTCTCTCTAAATATATATTTGAATATTTTTCAGAAAGGAAATATTAATGTGTCCTATACGTGAAATTAAAAATAACCACAGCAGGCTGAATAGATGTTTACCCCATATTACAATTAAGTGAATTGAATTATTAGGGTAACTATTAAACCAGTAAGTTCAATGGCCATGATATGAATTTAGGAAGGTTCTTTTCAAGACCAGTTGAACTGTCTTTTATTAGAAATAGTTAAAAGCCTTAAAGATATTAGGTTTTAGTCATTTATATTCTTTCCCACACTTTATTTGTCATTAACTAGGTGCCTGTGCTTTAACAGATTCCAAAGTATCAATGTGCCTGATTGAAGTTTGATGAACTGGTACATGTCAGTGCATTTCCAGGGTTTTCTCTATGTTGAATCAAATTTGATAGTAAGTTGTCATTCTGCCTTATGGCTCATGTCATTTGCATTGGGGGAAATACAATTTTTTTTCTGGTAAGCATAAGTTTAAATGAAAACATTGAATTGTTTTTAGCTTCTTTCCTTTAAAATACTACATGTTAAAATATATCAATCATGTGCACTTTTTTAAGCTTTACAAATGTTACATAATCTGAACAGTTTATTCTGCCAATAAGTTTAGGTAATGGAAATTTTATTGTATATTAGTTGAAATCAATCAAGTTTATAAGGCACATGATAAAAATGGAAAATAATCCAGTGATGTAACTGTAAAAACTAAATGCTGTTTTGCCTACAGAATTGTTTGGAAATAGGTTTATTATTTCCTTATAAAAGTCAGGAGGTATTTATGATTGATGAAGAGAAAAAAATCACTACCTTAGTTAGGGATATGTAATATAAATCTGAGGTTCTGGTAAATCTGAATAGTATTCATGGCACATAGCCTAGAGTCTTTTCCCTGGTGGTTTTACAGCTTGGGCTTTATTGTTGAACTACATCATTAGCTAACTATATCATTAGAATTGGGAGTATTAGCAATTTAGCAAATCCTAGACTGATTGCTTAGGTGCAAACCTAGATTTGTCACAAAAAGGAACTATTCATTTTTTTAGTCATCTAAACAAATCCTGCCCATCTTGGCAACTTTAGGTGTTATATCTGGATTACAAAACTCAACAAAAATGTGTAATTATGAGATTTTGTTACTGGAGAGGTTATTGTGTGTGTGTGTGTGTGTGTGTGTGTGGGTGCACACTTGTATATTTGTATGCAAATGGATAAAGAACATGGAAAGAGAAAAGGATATCACAAACAGAAGAATATTTTCAGAATTGTTATCTTGTCTTCAAGATGGGGGATGATTCTCTGCACTCTTCTCTTTAATTCTTGATATTTTTGCAATTTGCCTCTGTTGCCTCAGTTTCCATGGATTGTCCAAGACTTAAATTAGGAAAATTGGAACAGGTCAGTAAAAATCCTCTAGGAATTTTTGTCTTCTAATAAGTGTTGTAAGTAGTGTCTAGGCATCTCCTTCTCTCTCCCACCCCACCAAGCAATTGAAGGACTAAAATATGGTAATTTTTGGAGAAAAACTATGGAAAAATTTCCAGAGTTAATGATGACAATATACAAGCAATAATTCCCATCATCGTGTGACCTCTATAATAGGGCTAATATTTCTGCTGGTTTTGTTAAGACATATAATGTTCTATGCCTAGGGGTGTTGTGGCATTAGCAGTGATTGAGTAGCTAAATATAGCAGAGGTTTCCACACCACTATTAGAAATAGTGCTCCCTGCACAAAAATTGTGGTAATATACTCATTCATATCAAAAGCTAGTACAAAAATATGAGGCCAATAAATGTCCAATAATATGTATTTCAAATAGGTAACTAGAATTATACCCATATAAGGAGTACAGTAACATCACTAAAAATATTACTGAAGTAAATTTACTGACACTCAATGTATGTAGTGGAAGAAAAAGCATTTGCTTCAAGGCAATCTGTGAAATTAACCATAATCTAGTTTTTTTAAAAGTAAGATACATGTGGGTGATTTTGTATATTAAAAATGAATCTAAAAGTAATATCTTCTGTGTTGATTGGTTAGACTGGAAGCTCTGCAGGTGCCAGGGAAACTTTATTGTTAACTATTATGTCCCAGATAGCTACCACGCTATGTGGCATATAAAATATGTTCAATATATATTTGAATAATTAAATTATATTTCTAGAGCAAATAGTTTAATATCTACCAAGTAATATTTGGTTAAAAAAATGAAAGAAATTATTACTATTAATGTATATCAAGAAACAGAACTAGAAAACACCATGTAATTATCAGAAGAGTTATTCAGCTCTATAGCTTGCATGTATGGCACCTTAAGGCAATTACATGAGGTCAAATAATTAAAAGGACCCATGAAACTATATAGAAAGCTTTAATAAAGGTGAAGGATACAGTCCAACTGGAGAAAAAAAGCACAGGCAAATAGCAGAGAAGTTCTAGAAGTACAGGCCCAGATCCAGGCGCCTTGCTCAGTAACACAGGAAATACTTTATTTTGACATCATGAACCCACAAGAAACATACAAGTTACCTTAGTTTCAGGAGAGCCAAAGCACTGGTAAATGTAGCTCAGACTTGGCTAGGCAACCATATAAATCTGACACATTTTCAAAAAACAATATAAACAAGCTGGTACAGGTTGCCTTCCAATGAGTTTTGGTCTTTAAATAATCACAGTATAGTATCATTAATAACTATAGGATAGGAATAACTTTCATTTCTATCTTGGCCAAGGACAGTCAGTACCATGATTCCAGGCATTGTTGGAGATAAGAATGGGACAACTTAAGCCAGCTGCAAGTTAAACTATCCTTGCTCAGCCTTTTCATGGGAATTCGAAAAAGGCACTATCCTGGTATATCTAGTGCTTGATGAGCCAATAATCTGAAGGAACAGGTAAAGCTTTCCTCCTCTGGGATCATAGCCCCATAGACATACAGTCTCCAGTAAGGGACGGATCCAGTTGTGGACAATGACCACAGTCTCAGTCTAGCAGACACGCTTCTTAAATTGAGATTATGGTGACATCTACTCCTGAATGCAGTTGATATCAAAGGGGTCCAAACTACCCCAGTGCTATGGGGCTGTACTGTGTCCCCTTCAAAATTTACATGTTGAAATCTTCCTCTCAGTACCTCAAAATATGTCTATATTTAGAGATAGGGCCTTTAGAGAGGTAATTAAGTTACAATGAGGTCTCTAGGGTGGGCCCTAATTCAACATAACTGGTGCCCTTATAAGAAGACACAGAAATACACAGAGGGAAGACCCTGTGAAGACAGGGAGAGGATGGCTACAAGCTAAGGAAAAAGGCCTTGGAAGAAACAAACCTGCTCAGATTTGATCTTGGACTTCTAGCCTCTAGAACTCTGAGGAAATGGCTTTCCATTGCTTAAGCCACCTAGTCTGTGGTATTTGTTACAGTGGCCTGAGAAAGCTAATACAGCACATCTGTTAGTAAAGTGGAGCTCAATAAGGGTGAGTGTAAGATTATTAGTGTTTGAAGAACAGGGTAAGCCGATGATGTCTAGATGGTAAAAAATTACAAAATACTTAATAAGTATAAACAAATGATTATAACAATTTCCAGCAACCGTGCCATGTACAGAGTCAGGACACATGATTCAAGAAGGTTTGTGAGATGGGACTTGACCTTGGTTTTGTAACATTTGATATGAGGCAAGGAGGTTCAAGGCAGCATTTCCAATGTAGAAGAGGCAGAACTCACAATACCAGAACTGGAGTTTCAAGTGAGCATTTGATCCCAGCCAAGAATCACATGCGAAGAAATTACAAGATGGGACACAAGGTAAGCATAGGAAAAGTAAACATAAACTTAGAGAGTAAAATGGTAATTTTACTCATTTAGGATTTGCTTTTTAAAATCCAGCCTAATTAAAATGATATTAAGAAGCAAAACAGAAATGAGGACATGTGCTGGAAGGAAAATGGCAGATAGGAGTCAGGACTAAATTGCCGCTCTCACTTGGATGGACAGAGCAGTGTGTGGGGACTCAGATCGTGAACTGTTGCTCCAGAAACTACTGCAGGTACATACCAGGAAAGCTGAGAGAATCCACAGACCATCTGAAGGAAGCAGACTGCTCCTGCAGGACCCAGGAAACAGTCCAAATACTGTGAGTGCCCAAAGTGTGAAAGTGTAAAAGGGGGATCATCTGCCCCTGAACACACACCCTCACTGAGGAACCTGAAGGTCCAGATCATGGGAGAAGGATTTGACCTCACCTGGAGCTGAGATGAATTTATAGAGCCCAGCAAAATACAGAAGCAGCAGCAGGAAGAGCCCTGTGGGCTCTCTTGGTCCCCAGGGAAGCCATTTCTGACTTCGTCTTGAAATTGTCCTTGGGGAGGGCTGCCAGAGGAAATGAGAAAAGACCACAAAGAGAAGAAAAATTCCAGCTGAACTTTGTAATAATTTCAACTGAATGTAAAGTTTCCTTGATGGATCTTGGGGGAGGGGGTGAATCTGGAGTGGAGACACAGCACAGAAGCCACAGTAGGCAGCGAGGTGTAAAACCTGAAAACCCTGCTTGCTTTCTAAGCCAGGAGGCTGGTAGCCTGGAACAAATTATCAGTCCTGATCATCTGCTAGCTGGAAATAAACTCAGTGCTACTGGTGGGCATGGTGGGAGTGAAACCAGCCTTTTGGGCTGCATGGGAGCTAGATGAGGCCTTTGGCTGCCGGCCTTCCCTGGCTTCCCTGGCAACCTGCATAACGCAGCAGAAGCAGCCATAATCCCCCTGGGAATATAACTCCATTGGCCGAGGAACCATACCCCATACCCTATAGCATCCACAATAAGCCCCACCCAAGGACAGTCTGAGCTCAGACACACCTAACCCTGACCCACTTGATGGTCTTTCTCTACCCATCCTGGTAGCCAAAGACAAAGAGCATAATTTCTTGGGAGCTCTAGGGTCTTGTCCACCTCCAGAGCCTCCCTACACTACCACAGCGATGCTGTCTTGAAAGTGCCACCTCCTGGCAGGAGGCCAACCAACACAAAACTAGAGTAATAAACAAAACTAAGGACCCTCACAGAGTCCATTTCACTCTCCTGCCACCTCCACCAAAGCAGGTGCCGGTATGCATGGCTAGAAGACCTGAAGACGGTTCATGTCACAGAACCCTTTGCGGAAACACACCCAGTATGAGCCTGGAGCCTGGTAGTTCCACTGGGTGGCTAGATCCAGAATTAAAAATAACAATTACTGCAGTTCGGGCCTCAAGAAACCACATCCTTTTGGGAAGGGGCAGAATGCTACATCAAGGGAGCACCCCACGTGACAAAAGGATCTGAACAGCAGCCCTTAAACCACAGACCTTCCCTCTGACATAGTCTACCCAAATGAGAAGGAACCAGAAAAACAATTCTGGTAATATGAAAAAACAAGATTCTTTAATACACCTAAAAGATCACACTAGCTTACCAGCAATGGATCCAAACCAAGAAAAAAGCCCTTAATTGCCAGAAAAATAATTCAGAAGGGTGATTATTAAGCTGATCAATGAGGCACCAGAGAAAGGTGAAGTTGAGTTTAATGAAATCAAAAAGTACATAAGATATGAAGGGAAGGATCCTCAGTGAAACATACAGCATACATAAAAAATAATCACAACTTCTGGTAATGAAGGACACATTTAGAGAAATGTGAAATGCACTGCAAAGTCTCAGCAATAGAATTGAATAAGCAGAAGAAAGAACTTCAGAGCTCGAAGACAAGGTTTTTGAATTAACCCAATCAAAGACAAATAAAAATGAATTTAAAAAAACAAAGTTTTCAAGAAGTTTGGGACTATGTTAAATGACCAAACCTAAGAATAATTGGTGTTCTTGAGGAAGAAAAGAAATCTCGGTTTTGAAAAGTATATTTGAGGGAATAATCAAGGTAAGCTTCCATGGCCTTGTTGGAGATCTAGACATCCAAATACAAGAAGCTCAAAGAACACCTGAGAAATTTATCACAAAAAGACAATTGCCTAGGTACACAGTAGTCTGGTTATCTAAAGTCAAAATAAAGGAAAGAATCTTAAGAGCTCTGAGACAAAAGCACCAGTTAAACTATGAAGGAAAACCTATCAGATTAACAGCAGATTTATCAGCAGAAACCTTACAAGCTAGAAGGTATTGGGGACCTATATTCAGCCTCCTTAAACAAAACTATTGTCAACCAAGAATTTTGTATCCAGAGAAACTAAGCTTCACAAATGAAGGAAATATAGTCTTCTTCAGAAAAACAAATGCTGAGACAATTCTCCACTGCCAAACTAGCACTACAAGAACTACTAAAAGGTGCTCTAAATCTTGAAACAAATCCTTGAAACACATCAAAATAGAACCTCCTTAAAGTATACATCTCACAAGATCTATAAAACAAAAACACAATACATAAATAAATAAAACAAGGTATTCAGAACACAAATAGAATGATGAATAGAATAGTACCTCACATCCCAATACTAACATTGAAGGTTAATGGTCTAAATGTTTCAATTAAAAGATACAGAATAGCAGAATGGGGAAGAATTCACAAACTAAGCATCTGTTATCTTCAAGAGACTCACCTAACACATAAGCACTAACGTAAACTTAAGGTAAAGGGGTAGAAAAACATATTCCATGCAAATGAACACCAAAAGCAAGCAAGAGTAGCTATTGTTATATAAGACAAAACAAACTTTAAGCAACACCCATTAAAAAAGACAAAGAGGGACATTACATAATGATAAAAGGACTTGTCCAACAGGAAAATATCACAGTATTAAATATATATGCACCTAACACTGGTGCTCCCAAATTTATAAAGCAGTTACTACTAGACCTAAAAATTGAGACAGCAACACAATAATAGTGGGGGACTTCAATACTACACTGACAGCACTCTAGAGGTCATCAAGACAGAAAGTCAACAACAACAACAAAATAGATTTAAAATATACCCCAGAAAAAATGGTCTTAATAGACATCTATAGAGCACTGTACCCAACGACTGCAGAATATACATTCTATTAATCAGCACATGGTACATTCTCTAAGATAGACCATATGATAGGCCACAAAACAAGTCTCAATACATTTAAGAAAATTAAAATTATATCAAGTACTGTCTTAGACCACAGTGGAATAAAATTGGAATTCAACTCCAGAAGGAACATTCAAAACCATGCAAATACATGGAAATTAAATAACCTACTCCTGAATTATTGTTGGGTCAACAATGAAATCAGATGGAAATTTAAAAATTCTTTAAACTGCACAATGATAATGACACGACCTATCAAAACCTCTGGAATATGGCAAAGGCAGTGCTAAGAGGAAAGTTCATAGCATTAAATGCCTACATGAAAAAGTCTAAAAGAGCACAAATAGACAATTTGAGGTTATATCTCAAGTAACTAGAGAAACAAGAAGAAACCAAACCTAAACCCACCAGAAGAAAAGAAATAACAAAGATCAGAGCAGAACGAAATAAAATTGGAACCAAAAAATACAAAAGGTAAATGAAACAAAAAGCTGATTCTTTGAAAAGATAAAATTGATAAACCATTAATGAGATTAACCAAGAGAAGAAGAGAGATGATCCAATTAGAAAAGAAATGGGAGATATTTCAATCAATACAAGAGAAATAGAAAAGATCATTCAAGACTACTGTGAACACCTTTATGCACATAAACTAGAAAACCTAGGAGATGGATAAGTTACTGGAAATACACAACCATCCTAGATTAAACCAGGAAGAAATAGAACCTCTGAACAGACCAATAACAAGCAGTAAGATTGAAATGTTAATAAAATAATGCCAACAAAAAACCTCCAGGACCAGACAGATTCACAGCTGAATTCTATCAAGCAGTCAAGGAAGAATTGGTACCAATCCTATTGACACTATCCTACAAGATAGAGAAAAAGGGAATCCTCCCTAAATCGTTCTATGAAGCCACTATTGCCCTAATACTAAAGCCAGGAAAAAAAATAACAAAAAAAGAAAACTATAGACCAATATCCCTAATGAAATTGATGCAAAAATCCTTAACAAAACACTAGCTAATCAAATCCAACAGCATATCGAAAAGATACCCAACCATTATCAGGTGGGTTTCATACCAGGTATGCAGGGATGGTTTAACATACTCAAGTCAATAAATGTGATACACCCCATAAACATAATTAAAAACAAAAATCACATGATCATCTCAATAGATGCAGAAAAATCATTTGACAAAATCTAGCATCCCTTTATGATTAAAACCCTCAGAAAAATCAGCATAGGAGGAACATATCTTAATGTAATAAAAGCCATTTATGACAAACCCACAGCCAACATAACACTCAACAAGGAAAAGTTGAAAGCATACCACCTGAGGAATGGAACAAGAAAGAGATGACCACTCTCACCACTTCTATTTAACACGGTACTGGAATTTCTCGCCAGAGCAATCAGAAAAGAGAAAGAAGTAAAGGGCATCCAAATCAGTAAAGAAGAAGCCGAACTGTTGCTGTTTGCTGATTATATGATCATATATACCTAGAAAACCCTAAAGACTCTCCAAAAAGCCCCTTGAACTGATAAATGAATTCAGCAAAGTTTCAGGATACAAAATTAATGTACACAAATCAGTAGCTCTGCTATACGCCCACAGCAACCAAACTGAGAATCAAGTTAAGAACTCAACCACTTTTACAATAGCTGCAAAACAGCAACAACAACAACAGAACCATTAAGAACATACCCAACCAAGTAGATGAAAGACCCCTACAAGGAAAACTACAAAACATTGCTGAAAGAAGTCATAGACAACACAAACAATTGGAAACACATCCCATGTTCATGGATGTGTAGCATCAATATTATGAAAATGATCTTACTGCCAAAAGCAATCTGCAAATTCAATGTAATTCCCATCAAAATACCACCATCATTCTTAACAGAACTAAAAGAAAACAATCCTAAAATTCATATGGAACCAAAAAAGAGCCCATACAGCCAAAGCAAGACTAAGCAAAAAGAACAAATCTGGAGGCATCACGTTGCCTAATTTAAACTCTACTATAAGACCATAGTCACCAAAATAGCATGGTACTGGTATGAAAATAGCCACATAGACCAATGGAACAGAATAGAGAACCCAGAAATAAAGCAAAATACTTACAGCCAACTGATCTTTGACATAGCAAACAAAAACAAAGTCAGGAAAGGACACCATATTCAACAAATGGTGCTGGGATAATTGGCAAGCCACATGTAGAAAAATGGAACTGAATCCTCATCTCTCACCTTATAAAAAATCAACTCAAGATGGATCAAGGACTTACACCTAAGACATGAAACCATTAAAATTCTAGAAAATAACATCAGGAAAACCTTTCTAAACATTGGCTTGGGTGAAGACTTCATGACCAAGAACCCAAAAGCAAATGCAACAAAAACAAAGATAAATAGAAGGAACTTAATTAAACTAAAAGCTTCTGCACAGCAAAAGAAACAATCAGTACAGTAAACAATCCACTGAGTTGGAGAAAATCTTCACAATCTATACATCCAACGACAAACTAATATCCAAAATCTACAAGGAACTTAAACAAATCAGCAAGACATGACGGACATGAATAGACAATACTCAAAAGAAAATATAAAAATGGCCAATGGGGCCGGGCGAGGTGGCTCACGCCTGTGATCCCAGCACTTTTGGAGGCGGAGGTGGGCAGACCATGACGTCAGGAGATCGCGGCTATCCTGGCTAACATGGTGAAACCACGTCTCTACTGAAAACACAAAAAATTAGCCAGGCATGGTGGTGGGCACCTGTAGTCCCAGCTACTCAGGAGGCTGAGGCAGGACAATGGTGTGAACCCGGGAGGCACAGCTTGTAGTGAGCGGAGATGGCATCACTGCACTCCAGTCTGGGCGACAGAGCGAGACTCCGTCTCAAAAACAAAACAAAACAAAAAAAATGGCCAAAGAACATATGAAAAAATGCTCAACATCACTAATGATCAGGGAAATGCAAGTCAAAACCACAATGCAATACCACCTTATTCCTGCAACAGTGGCCATAATAAAAAAGCAAAGAATAATAGATGCTGTGAAAAGTGAACGCTATTATTCTTTACCCAGAGGTAAGGAAGTCACAATACAAAAAGGATATTTGTGCATGCATGTTTATAGCAGCACAATTTGCAATTGTAATAATATGGAAGCAGCCCAAATGCTGGTCAATCAATGAGTGGATAAATAAATTGTGACACACACACACACACACACACACACACACACCATGGAATACCACTCAGCCCTAAAAAGAAATGAAATAATGGCATCCACAGCAACCTGGAATGAATTAGACACCGTTATTCTAAGTGAAGTAACTCAGGAATGGAAAACCAAACAATGTATGTTCTCACTCATAAGTGGGAGCTAAGCTATGAGGTTGCAAAAGCATAAGAATGATACAATGGACTTTAGGGACTCAGGAGAAAGAGCGGGGGTGGGTGATGAGGGATAAAAAAAACTACACATTGGGTACAGTGCACACTGCTCAGGTGTTGGGTGCACCAAAGCCTCAGAAATCAACACTAGAGACCTTATTCATGTAAGCAAACACCACCTGTTCCCCAAAAATCTACTGAAAAAAAGTAAGAAGCAAAACAAAATAGGAATTAAGAGCCAAATTCTGGTGCCAGAGTCCGATGCAAATTCTAGGTTATGTGACTTATCATCTGTGTGATCTTAGACATGCTATTAATTTTAAATCTATTTTTCTCCCAGTTTCCCCATCTGTAAAACAAGTGTAATAACAGCACCTAATTCAAAGAGGTGGTTTTCGAATCAAATGTAATAATAACAGATATAAGATTCTTAGAAGTGTGCATATAACTTTGTATATTACACTTTGTATATAAGATGTAAGCATTGTTGTAAGCCATTCTTATTATTCTTCCCAGAGGCAGAAATGGAGCAAAGCTGCAGCAGAAGGTGGAGCCTGGACTGATGCTTTTAAATGGGCCAGATGCCTCTGCTCTAATGTGATTAGTATTTGGTCAGAACAGACATTTCTCTTCTCATTAATTCCCATTCCTGGGTGAACAGTTTGTTTCAACAACTCCCATTCTGTGCTATTATACAATTCCTAAGCCCGGCTCACCTCTCTGGCTTTTGAAGACTGAACTGTTTTTCTTTTTATGGATTTTATTCAGCAGATTATACTTTGAGATTGATATATATTTTACTTTCTTGACCATATCTATTAGACTTTTAAGCTCCATGAGGGCAGGAGCTACATCTGTTTTCACCAGTGTGTATTTAATATTGAACAAAGCGCCTGGAACATAGTTTAAAGAAAGAAGGACTTACCCTTACCACATGGACCCGGCATTCGATTCTTCTGCTTTGGTAATAACTTCTGGCTCCCTTCTTTGACACCGTTCATGGCTCACATCTTTGCTGGCTCTATACTCACTTCTGCAAGTTAATATCTTACTCACTCCAATTCCATCCTTAGAACTCAATCACCTATTAGAATTTCACCATTTGTGACCCCTGAATGAGTCCTGGGCATGAGGAGTATTGAGATGTTGGTATGAGAATCAACGAAAGTTATTGCACCAATAACTTCAGAATGCACTGCATACGCAAAAAAAAAAAAAAAAAAAAAAAAAAAAAAAAAAAATCATTATAACTTATCCCAGTATGCCAATTTTGTGCATTGTGTTCATGTCAACATTCATCCCTACTAAAAAACAGTTATTTGGAAAACAATCTTTTCACAGAGTTATGGGATATATAATAGATAATACCATTAAGCTATATATAAATGACTAAATGACTCTTCTTTCGTCTTCTTTCATTCTAAGTATATTTTACTATCCCCAACCCATCTCAGTAGTAACTACAAGGTTGAGAATATGCTATCATTGACTCACAATGCCGTGCTGCTAAGGGTATTCTCAAAGATGACTCGGTAGGTGTGAAAACTGTCCCTGGAGAGATGGTCACTTGCCCTAAGTCATATTGCAATATAGATATAGACTGTGTTCCGTCTATTGTATTAGAATTCCTCCCTATGGACCTGCCATAATAAAATGAAAAGTTAGTCATTGGAATATATAGTGTACATCCCCATCAGGGTATATTATACCTTATATAGTGATAATTGGCTACATACCTTGGCAATAAGCTTTGTCCTTTCACGTGGGGTGCACCTTTACGCTTGGTGCTTCAGCCATTACTGATTATATTTCATCAATTTATATTTTTTCTCCAAAGTAAGGGCACATAATTATTAGCACTGATGTTGGATTGTATTAAATTAGTTGCAGTTTTGAATTTAAAAATTGCTTTCCAAGCAGGATGGATTGTTTACTTATTTCATCAGGCAGTTGTAGCAGTGAAGATTGAGAAGGCTTTAATGACTTGGAATTTTCTTTTTATTATGCTATTGAACAAATTACAGAGCTAATGAGATTTACACTAAGTGGAAAATCTCTGCATCACCTGCTGTTTTATGGGTCTTAGAAAAAAATTATTGATAATTCTTCTCTTTCTACAATTAAACAAAGTTTTGTTTTTAAACAATATTTTCTCTGAACGTAAAATGTAAAATTAAAGCTCACATTCTTTCCTTGTGGGAATTAAATTTGATATGAAAAATGAAACACAGAGTTCACATCAAGGGTCTCTTTGTACACTAAATACTTAATCAAAATAATGCAATGATATCAAACTAAGTTTGATATCAGGAAACCTGAGTTCAAATCACAGCTCTTTTACATTTAGTTTTTAAATAGAAAAAATCACTTACTCTCTCAGCCTTCATTTTCTCAGGTAAAAAATGTCAGTATTTATGTGAACTATAAGTCAAAGTACACCTGTAAAGAACGAAACCAATTGCCTAAAACATTATAAAACCTCAGTAAATAGTAGTGGTGTTGAAGTTGTCATTGACATTGAAAACCATCACTATATATTATTTTTAGGACATTTTATTTTATTTATTAATTATTATTATTATTTTGAGAAGGAGTTTTGCTCTTGTTGCCCAGGCTGGACTGCAGTGGCACTATCTTGGCTCACTGCAACTTCTGCCTCCAAGGTTCAAGCTATTCTCCTGCCTCAGCCTGCCAAGTAGCTGGGATTACAGGCATGCACTACCATGCCCAGCTAATTTTGTATTTTTAGTAGAGACAGGGTTTCATCATGTCGGTCAGGCTGGTCTCAAACTCCTGACCTCAAGTGATCCACCCGCCTTGGCCTCCCAAAGTGCTGGGATTATAAGTGTGAGCCACCACATCTGGCCTACAGGACATTTTAAATAGTTGGTTTGGGTGGAGATGAGCAACCCTACAGTATTGTAAGAAAATACACTAGATTACCTTTAATCTTTCATTAGTGACTATTACAAGACATGAAGGTTTAAGAAGAAAAGAAAATTAGAATTAAAAGGAAAATGGATTAGATGAAAATAGCAAATCAGAAACCATTACCATGACAGGTCAATACTTTCACATGGACTTAATGAATAGGAATAGGACCTTTCTAAATTTGATTGGGCAATAGTTTAGAGTAAAGGAAAAGAAAGAGATTAAATTAGATGATGCTCATTGGTCATAATTCACATGAAGACATTATTTTATTTGGAAGTTTATGGGTTTTTTTTTTCTGCTCTCTCTTATTTACCCAAGCCTCTTTGTTCCACATTGCTAAAGTACCACTGCCGCTCTGAAATAAAATTAGCAAAACAGGCCCACAATCCAACTCTGATCTCAAAAGAGATGACTCCCCGTCTACCCTAGGCACAGTGTTTTTTTTTTTCTTTTTTTCAAGTTTCTAAACAATAAAGGAAACTACTTTCTTATTACCTTGATAGATATTTCTGTGGAGCTGTACGAGGGCACCCGGCTTGCCACTGAAATCTAGATAAATGATTCAATAAAGATACACAAGCATATAATAGAGGTTCATGTGGTCTGCAAAAGATAAGACACACCACATTAACCCTCTCCATGAGAAGTAAGAAAAACGTACACATCTATCTAAATACCTCTGGAATTGTGAGCTCAATGCCTTTATATCATTGACTGAAAAATAGTTTCTGTGGAAATATCCCCCTTGCTGGGACTTTTCTATCCAAAGCAAACTGCCAGTATAAAGTAGTCCTCAGTCAAGCAGCCATAAAGCAGCAAAAGAAAATAAGTCTGTGATTTTAAAACCTGCTGTTTGGTACAGAAAATAAAAGACAGCATATTCTAAAGGAGCTGTGGCTTTCCCCCATGAAGCACCTCTCAGCTCCAGAGACTTGGGGTAGCAATTCTTCAAAACAAGTAACACTGTAACCCAGGCTTGCCTCAAATTTTCCTGAGAATGGGTCCCCTGAACCCATCCTTCACCATGCACTTTCTTCTCCTGCTTCTTAATGTTTTAAATTCTTTTATAGAAGTACAATCTTTTAATTTTAAGACTTAAAAGTGTTTAATATGCAAATAGCCCCCAGTAAGATGTATGATCTATCTTTTAAGCATTAGTTCAACAATCATTTATCAAGCACCTACTCTATTTGCTGTCTGCCAGGTACTCTACCAAGTCCTGGTGATAGAGATATCAATACTAAGAGGTCAGAAAGCACCTAAAGACTACTTAGTGGTGAATATAAAAAAGCAAATGAGCAGATACAGAGAGTGAGACAGTGCTACTTTTCCAATAGTGGTAAGAAAGGGGTGTCATGGGAATATGAAGGAGAGAAACATAATCTGATATCAGAATATCAAGGAAAGGTTGAAGGAAGTGGCTTCTAACCTAAGACCTGAAAAAAGGAGGGTTAGTTGAAAAGGAGAGGGGATGAATTTGAAGAGTAGTTCATACAGGGCAGGTGAGCTAGGAAGAAGTAGGATTGTCCCTTCATAGAAAGAAAGAAATACAAAGGCCAGAGTCCCTGCTTTGAATGCATTCTGTGTAAACTAGGTGGCTGCGGCTTGAAGCATACCTGGGAAGAGCGCAGAGTGGCACAGATGAGGGTGGCGAAGGAAGCAGGTTCTGTCGCACAGGGCTCTGTAAACCAGAGCTTTTCAAAGCATAGGCAGAAGACCGTCACTTTCAGCTTGTTGTGGGAGCTAAGTAGAAATGCAGAACCTGATTTAGGGGACACAGCATTGAGCCTCAGGTTCTACAATTCTACCAGGTTCTCATATAACCATTTTTAGCAGCAAGGTATAAACCACATTAAGAGTTGTTTCTTCATCTTATGGACAATCCATGGATGAATATGATTTGTACTTTAAAAAATTACTCTAGTTGTATCAAGGAGGCCATATTTCTTGACACAATGCATCATTCATGACATTGAATGAATTAATGAATTAATCAATATGTGACTTAATTTATTCTAATAAATCCTAATGTTTAGATCCTAATTTTTTTAACTTAAAAAAAACTTTCACTTGGAGGCTCTTTCTATGAAGGTAGAGATGTTGAAATACACAAACTGTAGAAAATACTATTGTGCTTGATTTATAGATAATTTAATGAATATTACTGGACATTTTCATTCTGATATACCAATGAAATATAGATCAAGGATTTCTTTTTTGTTGAGTACAGTTTCTAGTTGCTGCGAATTTTTAATATGCTTCTGATGAACTGAGATTGGAGTTGTTTGGGCTGTGGCTGGACAATCCTGGGGGCCACTGTTTGGGAAAACAAGCTCATTAGAGAGAGAGGGAGTATCAGTGCTCACCTACACTTGGAAGTTTGACTTGGTAGATTAGCTTTAGGGGAATTGGCCCTACTTGTCTTATTTGCTCTGAGCCAGGGTTGTCACGAAAAGGAGAAAGTGAGTATTTTAAATTATTTTTTATAGAGAGGGAGAGAAAATGAGAATGAGGGTACACAGCTGCCTATTTCTCAAGAATATTGCTCAGCTCAGAGCCTCAGAGTCAAAGAATTCCTCCCAGGCTGTTGTTGATTATGACTTATGAAAGGGCACCTGTCCAACCTGACAAGTGTACACAGTGCTGTAGGCTTCAACTTTCCATTAGTAGCAAGAGCCCCAAAAGGTTAATTTGTTTTGGCACTTGCTGATTACTTTCTGTGTTCATCTCATTCTGAGATTTCACATTCACCATCTGATTTAGGGGCTCTACTTAGCAACATATTGTCATTTTTCCCAACTTATTGCTAGCTTTGGTCTTGTGATCTCTAAATGCAGGTAAATAGCTGAAATCAATTTTCTGTTTAGAGGGGTTGATGACACCTAGAGGAATTTGCAAATCTCTCTTCTTGGATGTGTTTGGGAGTCATGCTGAAGCATTATCCCAAATGGATGGAATTTGAGGCCTTCCCCTTCCTGTTCATGACCTTGGTGCAGGTCCCCTTAGTTTTGGCTTATTTGATTCCTTGTAATGGTTTTCTCAAGTACTTCATCAGCTGCAAACTTTTTGAGGAACATTAATATTTTAATTTATTTCTTTTTGCAAAAAAAAATTAATAAATTTAGTAGACAAAAAATTCCATGCTGTTTGTGCATATTCAGGACCTCTATAATAACCCAACCCTCTTACCTTACTTCTATGAAAGCCCCCAGGTGGGTTAGCCTGCCAAAGCACATCACATCCATAATCTCTCACTCAGCCATCAGACCTTTCATTCAGCTACTACCTGGGCTTCCACGAGCTATATACAGGTTTCTATCCTACTTTCTTTCTCTCTTACCTCATTTCTTTAGACTTCCTATCATGAGGTTATTGACCCATGTAAGATTTTGAAACACATACCTGGAATCTAGGGACACACACACACATATACACACCACACACACCTCACATGGAATTGCAGGAAAAAATGAACTAAAAGTGTTTGCTTTCAAAATCAGTGATAAAATTGAGTTCTTAATATACAATGTTATAGAGAGGTACTGTGTTTCATAAAGACAAGAAGAATAATACAACAAATTTGACAAAACAATAGTCAAAACACTAAAGCTAGCAGAGTATACAAATAGAAATAGAAACAGTTGAAAATGTATGAGAAGACAGTCAACCTCACTAATTTCTATTGAAATGAAATAATATGAAGAGTTTGTTTTGACTACCATACGGGTCAATATGAAAATGTTAAATTGTCAGATATATTTCTGCCTAGCAAACCATCCCAAAACATGGTGACTTAAAACAACAACTACTTATTTTTTTCTCATGTCTCTACTTCAGAGATTTGTGCAATCACTTTTTCACTCCATGTGCCACTGGTAATCCTGGCTGGGGCCGCTCACACAGCTCAGTTCAACTGGTTAGCTGGGCTGAATTGAAGTTCCAGAAGGCTCCACTCACACATTGATTCACCGTACTTTTTCATGTGGCCTTTCTCTTTCTCTTCATGTCATCTCGGCATTTATTTGGTAATCTTGACCTTATTTACTTCCTGGTGGCTGGCATTCCCAAACAAAAGTGAAAGCTGCCAGTCCTCATAGGGGCTGGGCCTCCAGCTGGTGTAGGTGGGGTTATATCTGCTGTATTATATTGGTCAGAGCAAGTCAAAATCAGTAGAGATTCAAAAGGAGGGGAAAAAGACTCCTCTTTCAACGGGAGAGGTGGCATACATAGAGAAGGAATCATAAGAGGAAACTTTGAGGACTGCTGCAATTGAAATTCAGAGTTACAAAGAGTGGAAGGAAAGAAGGAGAAAGGTCTCATCAGGTTTTTGTGGAAATGAACAATGAAATAGAATACTAAAAAGGCACATACAATTATGTTCAAATCTATATAAATCAACAAAATCATATTATTTTACCTAGAGATGTATTTACTAGGAATCTATCCTATTGAAAACCCAAGCTTCACAAATACTTTAAAAAAATTGTTCAGTACAATATTTTTTTTGTAAAACTTAGGGAGAAAAAACCAAATGCTTATCATTGGAAGTTAGGTTAAATATAATATGGGATGTCTACATAATTAAATACTGTGAAACTCTTAAATACCTGGGACTTTTGCTAAGATGAAAAGGTGTCCAAATTGAAATTCTGTGCCAATTAATTCTTATTTATTCATTGACTTATTTAAAAAAAAAAAAAACAGCTAGTGTCTGTTGTACTAAAGCAGTGGAAGAAAGTTAATCTTTGTAAGACTTGACCTCTGATCAGGGTTTTCAGGACCTAGAATTAAATTATTACATTGTGAGTACTAAATCTGAAGTCAGATTTTAACTTAGGATTATTTTCAAACAAAACTTTTAAAATTTAGCACTCTCTTTTCTATAGCCTGAAGCTTAATCTCTTTTGAAATAGGATTAGTAGAAAATTATAGCTAATTCATTTAACTACAACAAATCTGTATCCAATGTACAATTACTTTTATGGTAGGACTTATAGTTACTGATTGTTGGTGTATAGTTATAATGGACAAATTTTAACGCAGAATAAAGTAAGACTGATATTTTTTTTCCTGATTTGTAAAATCTAATTGTTTAATCTTCCTAATGCAATATCAGCATTTAATTTATAGATGGTAAATATTATTCTGTAATTAGTGTTGCTCAGGGACTATCATGGCATGTTAACTGTGGTAAGGGAAGCTAGTCATGAACAAGAGAAGTAGTGAACTCTTAATAACCTGCACTCATAGAAGGTAGGGTCTGGGTGTGTGGTCCAGTGCAGTGCAGAGCACCGAAGCATACACACTACAGTGCTAGTATCAGCCCAGAATGACATATTTAGTAAGAAATTAATAACCACATTAGTGCTCTCCTTAACCGTAAATTTATTGTTCTCTAGACCTGGGGCTTGTCTGTTGCTAGCTAACTTGACAACCCTTGAAACTGCCTGGCTCTCCCAATGCTAGAATTCAATCAGAGATTCTGCCTTCTAGATGCCCAGGTATAAGGTAAGGTTAAGGAATGAGCAGCTGTCTTGTATCCCTCTATCAATATCTCTTCACTGAATAGGACAGGCTCTTATGCTGAGTGATTTTATGGACAACCAGAATGGCCCTTGGCACTTGTGAGTAACCTTGGCTCCTGGCCATTTCAGCCCATATCTCACTGGTGATTGTGGCTTATTAGGCTTGGGATGGTCAGAAGTCTAGAGAGTCTCTAGGATGGTGGGAGGCAGGAAGAAAGTCCCAAAGATCTCAAGAAAGATATGACTTGTTATCTTTTCTAGGAAGTGTGGTCTAAACTAGTACTCATCCCACCTGAAGAATGGGGAACAGAGGGAAATTCTGAAACATTCTTTCTCTTTTCTGCAACTAGATTCAGAATAACACCTTCAAGATCTCAGCTGAAACCTTAGGCAACTCCAAAGATTCGCAACTTTGGGGGTTTGTGGATATGTTGTTATTGGGTAGAGAAGCCTAGTAGTGTCCATAATCTCTAGAGATACTGCATTGCCACTGACATCACATGATGACTGGGTATGCCAGGCTGTTGCTGTTTTTAACGTCACCACTTGATTACGATGTGGCGAAGCACACTGCATACCAGTGACCAGGTAGCAGCATCAATCTATTTTAGCTCATTTCATTTGACACATCATTGAATAATAATGAGAGCTAATTTAAAACAGTCTAGCAGTCTGCCTTTTCATGGAATATGTCTATGCTGAGAATAGTTTCACTGTGGACTGAAAAATTTACTACTCCTGAGCATGCAACTAATTTTGGAAAAAAGTGATTATGATTTAATTTAAACTTTATATTTGACTAGAAGGGACCTGGCATTTTTTTCTATTATGGAAATACTGAAACTTTCTTCCTGGAAGGAGGATGCCATAGATTAACTGGAGGAATATCAGGGATCCTATCTGACTCACATACTGTCTTGAGGCAATTCAGAATGACCATTTAATTTGGCAGGAATCAGTCTAAGATGAGCAATTCAGGTGAAGGAGCTATAATTTATTTTTTAACCTCAATCATTCAGTGTCATTTTGGCAGTTCTCTGTTGGTAAATATGTTTCTTCAGCTCTGAGTCCTCTTGCAAAAGCAAATCTAAACAAGTCTGTCAGAACTGAATTGTCAGTGCTAATCACCACGGTTATATTTGGTAATACATCTGTGGTAGCTGGAATTCAGTTGACTCACAAAATCGTCAAGCCTAATGCATCCTTCACTTACAATGCCATGACATGACTGATTGATTTAAGAACAACTTTTCTCTTCTCCACTCTACCCTCACACACTCCCACACACACACCCAGTTGTCTGTATGTTATTTAGAAGAAATCTGTATTTCCTCAGTCTCTATTTCACTAGGGATGTTAAGGAGAGGTAGACAGAAAAAATATATATATATACACACACACATACACACACACACACACACACACACACTTTTGCTTCTACATCCAGGACTTGCATCCAGGCCTCTTACTTCTCACAGAAGATTTTTCCCCTCAACCACATTTTTCTCTGACTACTTCTTTCCTTTATAGCCAAATTTCTTTAAAAAGGGGGCTTATAGCTGCCACTACTGTCTCACCTTCTCTCAACACTTGATTCCACTGTGATCTACTTCCACTTTCACAATTTCACTGAATTTACTCTTGTCAATTATAGACAATGTCCTTCTGGCTGGGTGGGTGGCTCACGCCTGTAATCCCAGCACTTTAGGAGGCCGAGGCAGGCGGATCATGAGGTCAGGAGATGGAGACCATTCTGGCTAAAACAGTGAAACCCTGTCTCTACTAAAAATACAAAAAATTGGCAGGGCGTGGTGGCAGGCGCCTGTAGTCCCAGCTACTCGGGAGGCTGAGGTAGGAGAATGGCATGAACCCGGGAGGCGGAGCTTGCAGTGAGTCGAGATCACACCACTGCACTCCAGTCTGGGCGACAGAGCTAGGCTCCATCTCAAAAAAAATGAAATGAAGTGAAATAAAATAAAATAAAACAATGACCTTCTATGGGCTTAATGTAATGCACACTAGTAAGTCCTTTACTATTTGATCTCTTGCATTACTTTGCAATGCAGTTTACCCACTCTGTTAAAATAAAAACAAAACAAAATATAGAATCCCTTTTCCAACCCTGGCTAGGATGTATTACTCCCACCTGAGTTTCTAACTACCTTCTCCTTATGGCTTCTTGCTGTTGTTTGAGACATTTCTTCCTGACACAGCATCTTGAGTGCTGATGTTTTCCAGAGTTTCATGTTTATTCCTTCCTTTTTATAATTCAGTAAACTACATGGTTAGTTTACTAATTACCATGACCTCAATTTCCACAAATGTGAACATTTTGCCAAGTCTTCAATAGTTACGTATGGCCAATTCATACAGTGTAAATGTGTCAGAGATAACTAACTGGTGGGTGACACTCAACATTCAATTCACTCATTCCAAAGGTCTTATTATGCCTTCTCAGTCCTGAATGTACCCTTCTTACTAATCTGAATTAAGAGGATTGGTTCCCTTTTGACATTTGCCTTGCCAATAATATTGCCTGCCATTTAACCCAAGGTTTCCAATGCCTGGCAGATAGTCTCTGTCACCACACACAGCACTGGTCACATAGTGTGTTCTCAATACATGTGTGTTTAATGAAACTGAAAAGAACACATAGCAGGATATAAGAAGATGTTAAGCCACATGAAAGGATAGTAATAATGGCAGCTTAATGTACTGGGTGAAATGGTCAGAGAGACATGAGGGCTGGCACTAATCAACTGCATAGTCTTAGAGAAGGTTCTTAATCTGAATTTCACTTTCTTCATCCACAATATAAGAGTATTGGACAACACGATCCCTGTTTTCTCTTCTAACACTAAATAGTGCTGTCTTAACCTATAGGGTGGATGGACCTCATTACAGACAATCCTTGGGATGGTAGCAACATGGGATTAAGAATCTTGTGCAAGATATATTCCCAAATATTTTCTTCCAAAATGCTTCAGTTGAAGGGGTACAACTGAGATGAGTCTGTCAGAAGCTGATATTTCTCTCTTGATAAAATGTTTTCATTATTTCACTGTTTAACTGAGTGGTCCCAAGAGTTTAGGTGTTTGTTTTGAACAAGCTGCACAGATGCACAGGCACACATCTGAAGCTATATCTGTCTGCCTTCCCATGGAGCAGTTGAGCAAAAAGTAAATGTTGTGTCTAAACAGCAAACCAATTCTTTCTATATATAGGAACTTAATTACTTCTCTTTTCATAATACATGGGGGAGGAATAGTGTCCCTAGGTATTGAAATTCAAGCCACGGTTTCAAATGAGACAAGCATTTCTTAACTTAGCCAACTTTAATTAGAGCTATAACTTTATTTTTCTATAAAATGCTTGAAATCAAAATGAAGAGATTGTGTGTGTATATATTATTATGTGACAATGGGGGTATTTTTATGCACCACCCCAAATGAGCAATAGCATGATACAGATGTATATATATGGTGGTATGCTATAGGAATATCTGCAGATGCTGCCTTTAATTTGTTGCAATTTTTAGGATTCAACAACTTAACAGGTTAGTCTTGGATATCTACTTTGCTAATCTTAGTTTAGTTCAACTACGACTTTCAGTAACACAAGCTCTTAACTCATCAGTATAGGCCTTATCTATGAACAGAAATATGGAAAGAGAGAAATAATTTTGAACTTTGCTGAGATCAGAGGCAAAACAAAGCAAAACCCAAAGTATGTGACTCCATCATCTGTCTCCGCCCACTCCCCCAAAATGTTTTCACTTGGAATAAACCATCATAGCCAAACCAAAAACAGCCAAAGGGCCAGCTCATGTAATTTTTATTAACATTGTCAAGGAAAATGGTATGAAGTTACAAATTTCTCATTATTTCCCCAACTGAGGTGCAAAACTAACATAATAATATGAAACTCAAACTGTCATTGCTTTTTCATTGCAGACACACATTTTGATTTTTAAAACAAGCACAAATAAAGAAGAAAAATTTACCAGTTTTTATCAGTCAGTGTCCTAACAAGAAGCAGATGGTTCACTCACAGTGCTTATTCAATAGAAGAGAACTTAACAATGAGAATACTTACAGTAGTGTGAGGAGGGCAAAGAGAACTAAAAAGAACTCCGAGCCAGGTATCGGTGAGAAATCATTACCATCCCTCTGATTAGATGGGCACAAGAAAAAAAGAGTGTTACTGAAACTTAACTAGGATTTTAACCATGGGAGAATGGCCACCCAACAGGACATGAATTCATATGTGGACCAAGAACTACAGCCAGATTGGGAGAGGACAAGAATAAAAATATCCCACCCTTCCTCTCCTCTACTACTCATCTCTGGCTCTGGGATGGCTCCGAATTCATTGTCTGAACCCAGTGAGCAAGAGGCCAGACAGCCTGATGATGGAGTCCATAGCGGTCCACCTCCCAGGGCCATTCATGGCAGAGAGGTCAGGAGAATGTATCTAGAGGAGCAGAGAATCACACACACAGCAATGGGTCAATCATTTGGAAGTATGCACTGTTAAAATGCTGGTATAAATCTTTCCAAGCTTTTCCAAACTTACCTCCTATGATGATTGGGACTACTTTTTTCCCCTTTCTGAGACTTGTATCAAATTGTAAGTATGTGTGTCCACGGCAATATTTCAAAGGAAAATGACATCTGTTAGAAGAATCAGAAGAACCTTCTTGTCCTCTTCTTATAAGTAGAAAGTTGCCTTTCAGAAAAGTCTTCCCTGGAGTAGTACTTTCTACATGTTGATTAGGTTTTAATGAATTAGATTTTATAGATCAAGGAAAAAGACATGGGTCTAAAATCCAGCTACCCTGAATTATCTTTTTTTTCCTTCTCAGAAGTGACTAAGCAAAAATGTTCATATGCAGTATCTAGTGCAGTTCCAGATATTCACAGCTGTTGACTGGGATGATAAAAAACAAAGTTTGTAGTTTATAGTTTTTAAGTGTGGAAAGTACAGGATTGTCTTTTATCTCTAACTGTGACATTCATAATAATCACTGCATTTTGCTTGTTTCTGATGATCAGGTGCTACCAGACAGTCTCTCTGATCCAGGGAGCATACCACCACATTGCTCTTGGGGAAGCCAGTCCTTCAGCAATATATGTTGTCTATGGAGGGGAAGACTGGCATACAGAGGACAGCTCCACTGACTTTATTAACAACGTTGGTGCCCATCCTAGTAGCACATCCCTTAGCACTTTGGTAACTCAAACTGTCAATACTTTTCATTGTAGATACACATTTTGATTTTTAAAACAAGTACAAATAACAGATGGTACACTCAAAGTGGTCTAGTCAACAGAAGAGAACTTGACATATTTACTCTGGCTCCTCCATGATAGTTAACCAGTTAGTTGTTTGGCTTTAGATAGTATATCCACTTTAGAATGCTTATTCATTTGAGGTATTTGATTACTTCTTCCCCTTTTTCAAGGTAGATTTGGTGTCTCTACTTCTCTTAGAGTGGACCATCTCTTTTACTAAGCTTCTACGGCCCAACCAGTGTGTATAAGCACTGTATCCCAGGGTCCTTTCTAATAGGTTCTAGTTCTAGGATTTGAAATCTTGTATTATATGTGAATGCTCCCATATTGGTACTTTTTCTTGTTTTACTTTACATCTGTCCCTCTCCCTCCTTGATCCAGCATTCTCAGCATCTGGCCCCACACATACTCTCCATGTTCTTGCCCCAGCATGTTGGCTGGGTCCAGCAGCTCCTTCTGTGCACTGCCTCATTTTCTTCCTTAGCCAGCCCAGCACTTCTTGGCAGGGCAGGGTTATGCTGTGAATTGACCCTTTCATTGGTCCAATAGGAAGATAGATGAGTGTAGATTACAAGGGGAGCACATGTTATCTAACAAACAAGACTCTTTTCATTATATTTAAGCAAGGTGAGAAAGCTTATGTTTTGATCTATTGGAGAGGTAGTTTAGGATATTACATGCCTAAAGTGTTCAGAATGATCTGGGTATTCAAGAATTCCAGCTTCCTTGACCCAGATGTAACCATTTCAGGTGTCTGAGTCTTATTCCTTCATAATCAAGGACCTCACCCAGCACAGCATATCTGCTAAGGTTGGTAATGCATCTATCTCTAGAGTTCTGCTAATCTTAGTCCTGGCACAAGAACATCGGGTTATTTTGACCTTTGGCTATTCTGGAAGAGACTCTTTATATGCTGCTAAGAAGAACTTCTGGCTTAGAAAATTTACCTTATATTGTTGATTAACTAGTACATTGACGACTTCCATTCATCTGATTCTATAATCTTTGACTTGTCCTTGGATCTCCCAAATGCCTACAATGTTGCACCTCCTGGTGCAGTCCCTTCTCCAGGATTCCAGTATTAGTTTCACCACTTGTGAAAGGTTTGTAATTGCCCTCAGACTACCCCAAGTGCTATCTATCCACCATCTACCACCAGAGATAGGGGCTCCATGGCCAGTTGGTTAGTGAGCCACTCCTCTGCTAGAATCACTTCTAGTACCAACTCTAGTAAGTGAGTTTCTTCAGGGAACAGTTTCTGGGATAAGTGTGCAGGAAGTTTATTGCTGAGAAATTCCAGGAATAACATTTGTGAAGGGTGAGGAAAGCAGGATTGAGCAGAGGGCAGAGTTCATCCGTAATGCAGCTATAACAGAGGCCTCCGTTGATCCAAAGGGAAGCTCTGGAATTGGGATAGTTTTTCTGAGTTGTCCTGAATTGTCAAGGCATTTGTTCTCCATCAGTCATTGTGTGCGGGCTGCTCTCTGGGAGAAGGACAGAGCAGTTCCTGGCAAGGGGTTTAGCTCTGTGTAATTGGCAACTAACCCTCCTGGCCACTGGAGGTGTCAATCCATTGCTTTTGCTACAAGTACTTCCTACGTGGGTGGTGAAAGAAACAAGACATCAATGACTTTATTGCACTGAATTTTCATAGCTAAATGAAATGAGTAATTTAATAATTTAATAGACTACATATCTAATATCAATCATGTCAGGTAAGATTAGTTAAAGGATTGGAAAAACACTGGAATTTCTGCATCATTTTCTGGATAACATTTATGCCATTATGGGATCTTTGGTATAAGCTCATTTCTTTGGTTAATCATAGAATTTTCATATCTCATACCTTGTAATTTAATTAATTGGCAATGGCTTTTTATGTGGGACTCTTGCTCACATGGAGTCTAATCAATATTCTCAATTTGCACATGTAGTCTAAGTATAGCTTTAAAATGACTCCAGATCCATGAACAGTTGAAAGCTTTTGTGATAAAATAACATAAAATATACATAATTATGAACTTAATATTAAAAACCACAAATGCTTCAAATAAATTACTAAAAGAACACCTTTGCAAAGACCCCCTGCTCCAAAGTTTAGTACACAGCAAGAGAAAATTAAGAAAACTGGACTTGATTCTGACAAATGTGTAAGTGTCCAGTAGAAGAAATAATAGTTATACAAAGGAAGCAAAGCTGGTCCTATCAGGGCTAACACTGGTGCCTTTATGCAAATTACAACAAACAGAAAAATCAGTATCTTCTCTAGGTGGACTTGCCTCCAGGAATACACTGCTTAGGAAATAACTAGTTCTTATTTGTATCAGTTAAGAAAAGGACCCCCCATATTGTAGATTGATGAAGCCCTATCCTAGGGAGTGTGCTTGGCAAACAGAATGTAGTCTGGATTCCAATCCCTACCTGCTCTTTCAGTTTATGCCTTCATGCAGTGAAAAACCTGTATAACTGCATGTTGGCCTTGTAAGCCTTGGGTCCATAATGGGTAGCGAAGGCAGTCATTCAAATAGTATGTCTAGAGATCCCGAAGAACGACATACAAGCCCAATATATGGCTTGTATATTTCAAGACTGAATCAGTATTAAATTATTAAGATTCACATTAATAATTATTTTTGTTGTCAAGAATTGGTTTTAATATGTTTTTAGCCATTACCACTTTAGTTCTAATTAAATTATCATTTCAATGGACTGAATAAATAATGCTTACAAAAAGTAACGGTTAACTATGGGAGAAGAAAATTCTGGTGCAGGAAGTAATGACTGGAGCAGCCAGAGCAACTGCTTAGGAGTATATGCGAAGTAGCGACCTAGAAGAGGACAGCCCTAGAATATGTTGGTGCAAAACATCAGCCAATAAGGAGCTGTCCTAAAAGTACAGGGAGTAGAGAGTAGTATTGATACTTTTACTTTCTAAAAACAAATCCCTCGTGAAGTCTTAGGAATGATTGTATTAGAATCAGTTATACCAATCATGCTAGAATATGTGGAGGAAAAACATAATTGACTTACATAAAGATGCAGCTCAGGGACACCCCTGCAAGAAAGAGAGAGGCATTTCCTTCCTAATTTAGCGCCGTGTCACTTTTCCTTAAACATTTCCAATCAATTCATCATACTTATTTAATAACCTTGATCTCGCCACTGATTTAAGTACATTTTCTGAGCAGTTTTCTGTCCAATGTTTTTTCAAAATAACAAACAAATATTGGTAAAAAGGTAACAAGATATAGATAATCTTGTTCAGTGTTTGTAAGGGGCTTTTTTAAACTTTATAATTTTTTGTATAATTTTTGCCAATTATGCTGCAATGAAATGAAAATAAAAGTAAATAAAGTAAGTGAATAAGCAAATGAAGCCACCCAAATGCATACTCAATCAAATTATAAGGAGATTGAAACAAATAAGCCTATTATATCTAAAAGACACAGTTTATATTGGCAACTTACTCCAACTTTCATTCATAGGATCCCTAGATTTAGCACTGAAATTGTCTAGGTGACACCCTTCAGCTTGTCACATGAGCAAACCTCAATTAATTACTGACAAGATAGCATTTTGTAACAATCAAAGAAGGACTCAATACACTATTGATGCCTCATTATTAAACTCAATTTGAAAAGGACTGATTGTTTGGGTTCTAGAACTCTTTAAATACGGGAGTACAGAATTAAATATTGAAATACTTTAAATACTAAGAGCATCTCTCTTTATTGTCAACTTGCTAATGACACCTCCATATTTGAAATTAAAAAAATAGAAGGTTGACTCAAGAGATCTTTGCCAAATGTTTCATCTAGTTTCAATTAGGCTGTTTCTTTAGACTGGATCTATGCCCCATGTACATCCTTTATGCTGAAAGACGTAGATGGAAATCACAGGAGCTCAGTACAGTTAAGGTGTAGGTGGGCATAAAGGTCATGGGCAAATTTCAGGATCTGTTTCAGAACAAAAGACACAAATATGGCCTGAAGGAAGAAAGCAAGGCTCAATGAATGCTCTGAAAACCAATAGATAAAGACTAAATGTCTTGGGAGTTTCATACCTCTGTTAGCAGTAGGAAAGAAGTCTGAGAACTAGGAAGTCAAGCAGAGGGGCAAGGGACTCCAAAGTGAGTTAAACATTCACTTAATGCACATTTACTGAGTCTAGGAATAAGCGTAACCTGCCTTCAAAGCCTAGGCTAGTGTCTGTCATTATCCGTGAGATGCAGGTCAAACATTTAAAATTTTGCATGAGAAGAGGAGATTGATGGTCTTAAAAAAGGCTTCAAATTTAGTATGTTAAAAATGTAGAACAATAAAGCAATGATTAGAATAAACGACTATAATATTATGTAACCAGAAACATCTAAGTTAAGAATAAATGGTCCCTTCTTGTCCTTCATATAACTTGTACCTAATCTACATTCACTTATACTTGAAAAGTAAGAACACGATGTATTCCTGAGACTAGAACTTTGATTGTAACTTTTATCCTAGTTTCTTAGACTTAAACAGTCATTTGGTACCATGTTGCTCTTGTGTAATTTCATGGTGCATATACCTTAGCTCCTTAAGTAGCTGATGGTTTTTAAACTCAATATGTAATTGTTTAGGAATTTATAAAGGTTGTATTGCTCATAAAAAATGCACTTCCACCCTTTCACTGTATTTTACTGAAGTCTTCATCTTCATTCATAAACATTTAGGTCACACTGGAAGAAAAAAAGGCCCTTGCTTTATAAGTCTATCTTGAGAATCAGTACTTTCATTTTTTTCATTCATTCATTAAAAATTGATATTATGGACAGCCTATTTGTAATAGATTCTGTTCCTAAACTTTTGGCAATAGAGGGTCATAAGGAGACAATAGGTATATATGAAGTAAATAGAAAAGAGATGTTAGATTGCACTATATGCTATGAAAGAAATAAACAACGTAATATGATAGAGAGTAAAGAAGAGAGGTACTCAGGGAAAAATGAAGAAAAACATGGGAAAAAGATGAAAGTAATAGAAACAACAACAGGGAGAAGAAAGGGAGTTATATGGCAGGTTGAATCACCGAATAGTAATTCATCCTGTGACTAGGTGAATGGGGCAGAGAAAGTTCTTAGAGAATAGACAAAGAATGTTTTCATGAAAGAGGCAAATATCCCAAAAGGGGAGTGCTTCTTACAATGGACTCTCTAAGAAGTTCATGCTTATTCTTCTTAAGTTCCAAATATTTGGAATCTATTTACAGCGAATTGCAGTAGGTTATGGGTGGCTTTCTAGACGATTGAGACATAAGCACAGAGCCGAGGGTGAGATTTCACTGATATATTACTGAACCTGCCCTAAAGTAACATCATGAATATTTTAGTCATCTCCTTGCTCAGTGTGCACAAAACTTCTCTACGATTATTAAAACATTGAGATGCATTCCTATGTCCTTCAATAGTATTATTTGTCACCTCCTTAAGTTGTAGAATAAAATAGAAGAAATATCCAAAATTTAGAGTACATTTATAAAGATGCTCAGACAGGTGAGCATTTATTAAAATTAAAACAAAATGGCAATATCTTATTCTGTCTTTTTTGTTTAATTGATTTTTATTTAATTGATTGGCATTTTAGCAGCTGTTTTAACACATTATTACAAAGATTATAATAATGCCTTTCATCTGAAAATAGTTCTTTGGTAGCTGGGAGTTATAATTTAAACAAGTAATTAATAAATGTTGATTCCCAGAAACATTTTTGTTGCACAATATAAACACGCTCAAGGAAAGCATAAATACTTCTAATACTAATCCTGAAAAATAATGTATATCCTATTAGATCACAGAAAACAAATAATGTGTAATAAACTAGAATTGAAGTCTTCCTGGTTTAGCTATCAGACTATAGCTAGCCACCGAGAAGGAGCCTCCCTCCTTTGTTGCAACTCTATTCTGGCTTGTGTACACCTATCACAAGCAATTGCCTGATGAGAATTAATTGTAGGTGAAAGAAATGATAGTTCCTTTTAACTGACATACACTGGAATTCAAAGGCAAGGATTCAACACGAAGTAGAGGACAATCATCCTTCACCATTTCTTCAAAGCCCCAGAGTGCATGGAACTTATACTTACCGACAGGTAAAGCCTCCTGGAATTTTCTCACTTCGTCAGGAGAATCTTAGTTTATCCCAGAGGTAATCATTTGGTGGTGGTAGCAGAAAAAGAAGAGAGCACCATGACTAGACTCTTATAAAACCCTATTTTGACAAAGTTAAAAAATGTGTAAATGTATAAATACATTTTTTCCTCTTTAAAAGTGATGCTTTGTGTTTTATTAATTATACTACCCATTTGTACGTGTGTGCATTCACAATGTGCCAAACACTGTTTTAAGTATTTTATTTGCAATTTTTACGCAACCTTATTAGTTTGATAGCACTACACTCATTTATACAGATAAGGAAACTATGGCACAGATAATTTAAGTCTTTTATCCATGATTTGCTAAGTAGTTAAGTAGTGAAGCTGGGATTCAAGTCCAGTAGTCTGATTCTAGAATTTTTATGCTTAACAGGATAGGTATATAGCACAGGTAGTTCCCACTTGTTTCTCCATTTCCAAGTAAAACTAGTCTGAATACATACCTTTGCCTATTATCCCATTTTATTAACATAAAGGATATTACTAGGCTATATCTAATTTTAATTTCTATTTTAAATTTTTGTATTTTGTAGTGAAATCATTGTCTTGCTATACACAGTAGCATGTAGATTTCCTTTGCCATTGACATTAATGTTTTAAGAAAAAATCCTATAAAGATCAGAAGACATTAAAAAGTTTCCTAGGAACAACCTGCTCCTGAATGACTACTGGGTACATAACGAAATGAAGGCAGAAATAAAGATGTTCTTTGAAACCAACGAGAACAGACACAACATACCAGAATCTCTGGGACACGTTCAAAGCAGTGTGTAGAGGGAAATTTATAGCACTAAATGCCCACAAGAGAAAGCAGGAAAGATACAAAATTGACACCCTAACATCACAATTAAAAGAACAAGAAAAGCAAGAGCAAACACACTCAAAAGCTAGCAGAAGGCAAGAAATAACTAAAATCAGAGCAGAACTGAAGGAAATAGAGACACAAAACACCCTTCAAAAAATTAATGAATCCAGGAGCTGGTTTTTTGAAAGGATCAACAAAATTGATAGACTGCTAGCAAGACTAATAAAGAAGAAAAGAGAGAAGAATCAAATAGAGGCAATAAAAAATAATAAAGGGGATATCACCACCGATCCCACAGAAATACAAATTACCATCAGAGAATACTACAAACACCTCTACTCAAATAAACTAGAAAATCTAGAAGAAATGGATAAATTCCTCGACACATACACCCTCCCAAGACTAAACCAGGAAGAAGTTGAATCTCTGAATAGACCAATAACAGGCTCTGAAATTGTGGCAATAATCAATAGCTTACCAACCAAAAAGAGTCCAGGACCAGATGGATTCACAGCCACATTCTACCAGAGGTACAAGGAGGAACTGGTACCATTCCTTCTGAAACTATTCCAATCAATAGAAAAAGAGGGAATCCTCCCTAACTCATTTTATGAGGCCAGCATCATTCTGATACCAAAGCTGGGCAGAGACACAACCAAAAAAGAGAATTTTAGACGAATATCCTTGATGAACATTGATGCAAAAATCCTCAATAAAATACTGGCAAACAGAATTCAGCAGCACATAAAAAGCTTATCCACCATGATCAAGTGGGCTTCATCCCTGGGATGCAAGGCTGGTTCAATATATGCAAATCAATAAATGTAATCCAGCATATAAACAGAGCCAAAGACAAAAACCACATGATTATCTCAATAGATGCAGAAAAGGCCTTTGACAAAATTCAACAACTCTTCATGCTAAAAACTCTCAATAAATTAGGTATTGATGGGACGTATCTCAAACTAATAAGAGCTATCTATGACAAACCCACAGCCAATATCATACTGAATGGGCAAAAACTGGAAGCATTCCCTTTGAAAACTGGCACAAGACAGGGATGCCCTCTCTCACCACTGCTATTCAACTTAGTGTTGGAAGTTCTGGCCAGGGCAATTAGGCAGGAGAAGGAAATAAAGGGTATTCAATTAGGAAAAGAGGAAGGCAAATTGTCCCTGTTTACAGACGACATGATTGTATATCTAGAAAACCGCATTGTCTCAGCCCAAAATCTCCTTAAGCTGATAAGCAACTTCAGCTAAGTCTCAGGATACAAAATCAATGTACAAAAATCACAAGCATTCTTATACACCAATAACAGACAAACAGAGAGCCAAATCATGAGTGAACTCCCATTCACAATTGCTTCAAAGAGAATAAAATACCTAGGAATCCAACTTACAAGGGATGTGAAGGACCTCTTCAAGGAGAACTACAAACCACTGCTCAATGAAATAAAAGAGGATACAAACAAATGGAAGAACAGTCCATGTTCATGGGTAGGAAGAATCAATATCGTGAAAATGGCCATACTGCCCAAGGTAATTTATAGATTCAATGCCATCCCCAACAAGCTACCAATGACTTTCTTCACAGAATTGGAAAAAACTACTTTAAAGTTCATATGGAACCAAAAAAGAGCCCTCATCGCTAAGTCAATCCTAAGCCAAAAGAACAAAGCTGGAGGCATCATGCTACCTGACTTCAAACTATACTACAAGGCTACAGTGACCAAAACAGCATGGTACTGGTACCAAAACAGAGATATAGATCAATGGAACAGAACAGAGCCCTCAGAAATAATGCTGCATATCTACAACTATCTGATCTTTGACAAACCTGAGAAAAACAAGCAATGAGGAAAGGATTCCCTATTTAATAAATGGTGCTGGGAAAACTGGCTAGCCATATGTAGAAAGCTGAAACTGGATCCCTTCCTTACACCTTATACAAAAATTAATTCAAGATGGATTAAAGACTTAAATGTTAAATCTAAAACCATAAAAACCCTAGAAGAAAACCTAGGCAATACCATTCAGGACATAGGCATGGGCAAGGACTTCATGTCTAAAACACCAAAAGCAATGGCAACAAAAGCCAAAATTGACAAATGGGATTTAATTAAACTGAAGAGCTTCTGCACAGCAAAAGAAACTATCATCAGAGTGAACAGGCAACCTACAAAATGGGAGAAAATTTTCACAACCTACTCATCTGACAAAAGGCTAATATCCAGAATCTACAAAGAACTCGAACAAATTTACAAGAAAAAAACAAACAACCCCATCAAAAAGTGGGCGAAGGACATGAACACTTCTCAAAAGAAGACTTTTATGCAGCCAAAAAACACATGAAAATGTGCTCACCATCAGTGGCCATCAGAGAAATGCAAATCAAAACCACAATGAGATACCATCTCACACCAGTTAGAATGGCAATCATTAAAAAGTCAGGAAACAACAGGTGCTGGGGAGGATGTGGAGAAATAGGAAAACTTTTACACTGTTGGTAGGACTGTAAACTAGTTCAACCATTGTGGAAGTCAATGTGGCGATTCCTCAGGGATCTAGAACTAGAAATACCATTTGACCCAGCCATCCCATTACTGGGTATATACCCAAAAGACTGTAAATCATGCTGCTATAAAGACACATGCACACGTATGTTTATTGCGGCACTATTCACAATAGCAAAGACTTGGAACCAACCCAAATGTCCAACAATGATAGACTGGACTAAGAAAATGTGGCACATATACACCATGGAATACTATGCAGCCATAAAAAATGATGAGTTCATGTCCTTTGTAGGGACATGGATGAAATTGGAAATCATCATTCTCAATAAACTATCGCAAGGACAAAAAACCAAACACCGCATGTTCTCACTCATAGGTGGGAATTGAACAATGAGAATACATGGACACAGGAAGGGGAACATCACACTCTAGGGACTGTTGTGTTGTAGGGGGAGTGGGGAGGGATAGCATTAGGAGATATACCTAATGCTCAATGACGAGTTAATGGGTGCAGCACACCAGCATGGCACATGTATACATATGTAACTAACCTGCACATTGTGCACATGTACCCTAAAACTTAAAGTATAATAATAATTAAAAAAATAAAAAATAAAAAGTTTCCTAGGAGTTTTGGATTATTCTTTACAAATTTGACCATTGTTATTTTCTTTTGAGATGGCATTGAGGTTATTTCCAACTCTGCAGTGTAGCGTGAGTTCAGTAATGGGATATACTGAGTCGTTCACCCCTAGGCAACTGGTTTAGATACAGCCCGAGGTGGGAGAAGCAGAGAACTCTTTTCGTCTGACAGTTTCTTGTTAGTGTGGGTGAGATGAGTTGGTGGTGTCATACTAGTTCCTGTAGTCAGATATCCACACTGTAATTGGCACCAGACATTACAATCTCTTCAGTGAGTTCTTGGAGGACAAATAGAATTACCCTCTCATTAACTCTGAGGAAGCCAACCAGGTGAAGTTTTAATCTCAGAGTGAAAAAGGTACCTACTTGCCTACCCCTGCTATCTAAGTTCTATGTACAAATATAGTTGCTGCATTTTATTCAAACATGATCATTAAGTTAATGGAAAACCCAGGGATTAAAAACATCAAATTGTTTTAATGTCTTTAAAAGAGGATTGGTTTCCTCTCTCCCTCTTTTCTTCTTCTTTTTTTCTCTCTCTGTCTCTGTGTCACCATCTGTCTCCTTTGTTTCTCTTTTACACACACATGCGCACACACACACACACAAGAAATGTCAAGAGATAATATGCAAAATACAAAACTCTAAATAAGGCGTATTTTAAAAATCTGGTCCAATAGTAGTAAAGGTCTTTGCATAATGCCTTGTATTATTTTAAAAAAAAAGAGAGATAAAGAGTTAGTATGTATGCTCTTTTACCATATTTTTTCCTCACCAAAATACGTAAACACCTTCCATTTCACATGGGCATCTAGAGTCTTTAAATGGACAGCCAGAGGGCTAAGAAAGTGAAACTAGCTGGTTTGGATTTATCTCCCTTTCCTTTGTGTCTTGATAATTTAAAAGGCAGAGTAATTTCATCCTGGATTATATATTAATTTTCTGAGTGATTTGTTACATGTTCTTTGGTTCTCTAAATACTCACCAGAGACAATTTCAATATGTTTCTCTTTCCTGAAGTTTCCCTGTTACTTAGGCTTTATTTCAAGCTCTTATTTTTGGACAGAGGGTAATGGAAGAACAGGCCACCAAATTATCTTTACAAAACGAGACAATTTAAATTTGAGCAGTTACCAAGTTATGACTTAACAATCATTTTTATATATGTTCTCTAGATATACCCCACTTAGTTTGCCTGATGTAAGAGTCAGGATAGGAGCATTTGAAATATTTCCATTCCCTTCCACTGCAGTGTTTAAAATTATGTCAAACACCGCAATCTAGTCTTACTATAGCAAATAAGAACATGAGAATGGTGTTCCTTCTATCAAAAGTATAATAGATTGTTATTTTGCAAAATTGAGTAGAGAAATATTTATGTTTCATATGCATACTGAATCAAAGAACAAAAGGGATCTTTAGACACCTTCACATTTTGCAGAAGTGAAAATTGAGTACCAGATAGATAAAGTAACTTCTGTAAGATTTTGTTGTTGTTGTTGTTATTGATATATTTGAAAGTTATCTCCTCAAATAAGATCAGTGCTTTACATTTTATCTCCGTGGCAGAAATCACCTTTCACAGTTAACTGTACAATGACAAGCAGAGTCTATATTCCACAAATACAAAGGTCAGTTCTAATACAGAATTCAACTCAGCCTGTGTGAATTCAATGCCAAATTCCTCTCTTTCTTTGAATAATAAATAATATTAACAGTAACAAACACACAAAAACACCATAAGGTATGTGCTTCTTTCTTATTATATAAGACCCTTTCTAATATAGAAGCAATTGGGTGGAATATGTAATGCTATGAAATTAGTCATTCATAGCATGTAGTCTTGTGGATCTTCCACACAGAATTGATAGATGGCATTAATGTTCTTCTTGCCAAATTCCTCTTCAAGTTTAAAAGGTGAATTTTCTAACTTTTCATCCTTTTTTAAAACCCTTTCCCAAAGAAGTAAACTTAAAGTTCTTTGGGAGTATAATTTAGTCTTTCCAGTTTTCTCTAAAAATTTAACAGGAAAAAAAATGTGGCACATATATATTATTTATTGAAAGTGCTTACTTTTGAAATGCAGTATATTTGGAAGCACAGTTGGTACATGTTTCATTTAAATAGTTAAATGAAATCATTAATAATTAGCTAAAATATTTGTTCCAATACATTCTTCCATGGGATTCAGGATATCAGCCTGCATATCAGTGAAAGTCCTTTACTCTTGCTCAGTTTGTTTGTGGGATGTTTTGGTTTCTTTTAAGTACATACTTTTAAAAAAAAAACTAAATTTGAACAAATACTTTAAGTCTTATTGTTCTTTCCCTAACTTTAGTTCCACCAATTCTACCATGGAAGTGGAAGTGAAAACTAATTCATTAAAAGAAAAAATCCTTCAGTACTAGGAATCTGCATCGTACCGTATTAAACCTATGCTATCATTGGACAAACATAGCAGCTCATTCAAGACTCACGAAGAGACAATGGAGGTAGAGAGAGGACACTGTGAAAGTATCACTGCACTGCTCACCTCCCTCCAAATTCCAAATGCAAACTCTGAATTTAAAAGCAGATTAATGAGCCATTAACAGGTTCCACAAGAGTGTTCTTTCCAAAAGCAATCAATAGTTCCTCCTTTCTTTCCCCCACTATATACACACACACAGACACACACACACACACACACACACACACACACACATATATATATATAGTTTCTATGTTCTTAGAGATATTTATTTGATTAATTCATCATTACTGCTATGCTGGAAAATATGCATTTACTAGGAAATAGCTGAAGCCCTAGCTTTTAAGACAGTAACGAATTATTACAGATAATGGAAATTGCATTCAAGCAATAGCACAATAAACAGGTTGTTCTGTGTGGAGTGTTTATTTATTTATTTTTAATTTAATATTCATGGCCAATTCCACATTGTATCTTTTCTAGACATAGTACTCATTAGCCTTCTGAAGTAGAAAAAGTGTGAACTTTAGAGCGGACTCTCAGGAGAACAGCAATTTGGCTCAGGCCCCAATCCAACATTACACAGAGAGTACTGGTGGCTGGCAGGATTTCTGTACAAATGGGCTCCTGGAATGCCTCAAACCCTACAGAAATGGCTTTAAATTGTTAACATGTTAGGGCTGAACACAATGCCAGAAAATGTGCTTATATTTTCCCAGATGACAAAGACCACTCCATTATAACTAAGTCTGCACCTGTAAACCTGGTTATGTTAATCAAAATGCCTGACTTATTGTGTGTGGTTTGTTTTGTTTTGTTTTACCTGACAAGAGAGTTCCAGACTTGAAGGGAGGGGAATGTCAGGATCCAGAAGAGGTAAGATGTAAGTGTGTAAAACATAATTTCTGTTTCTTTTCTGTGTTTATCTTCTATTACTACAAGGGCAAATACTGTGTGCAGTTCTTAAGAATGATATTGAGGTGAGTGAGGGTTACCAGGAGAGCTGTAGAGCACTTGGGGATATGAAATTAAATGTAGAGGAATTAAAGCATTCCCTAGCATTAGCTAAATATACCAAATGACAGAATAATATTTGTGAAAGATTAACCAATATTTTTCCTATATCCTTAGTCCACATTTGGATACATAGGAAATTTGTGTTTTTAGTCACTCTGCATATGTATGTAACAAAATAATGCAGAAAAAAAGGAAGACTCTTCCTTGCTTTTGAGTCTCAAAAGCTAAGGGCTCGCACAAGTTATAAATAAAAGATTTGGGAAAAAACCTCATGTCTAAGAGCAAGGCCTTTACCACTTCTTCAACTTGAATAACACAATAACAACAGCAAAAATTCCTTAAGGATGTTCGAGTAAAGAGTATAATAGGAGTTGAGATGTCAGTAGATCCTAGAAGTCCACATAGGTTCAGAACATGAGGCAGTGCCTGAAGGGAAATAAATAGAGGAGCAACAGCATAGAAGCCTGGGGCAGATAGGAGGCAGCAGAATGATACATGGGAACTGTCTGCATCAACGTGGACAAAACAAGGGCCAGGTCAAATAATTGGAGCAGCAGGGTTCTGATGCCACATTCCTCTAAATGTCCAGACTAACCTGCACTCAATCACATATTTACCTATTGTCTCCTTAAACTATTGGGTCATAAATTTGGTTACTCTTAACTGGAGATTGGAGTAACCATCCTCCTGGAGATAATTAGAATTACACAACAACTTCTAAACAGTAATATTTAAGAAATATGAAATATCTGAGTTTGGCCAGTCATGGTGGCTCACACCTGTAATCCTAGCACTTTGGGAGACTGAGGCAGGTGGATCACTTGAGGCCAGGAGTTTGAGACCAATCAGGCCAACATGGCGAAACCCCGTCTCTACTAAAAATACAAAAATTAGCCAGGCATGGTGGCACATGCCTGTAATCCTAGCTACTCGGGAGGCTGAGACAGGAGAATCACTTGAACCCAGGAGGCACAGGTTGCGGTGAGCCGCGATGATGCCACTGCACTCCAGCCTGGGTGACAGAGTGAAAAAAAAAAAAGAAAAAGAAAAGGAAAAATCTGAGTTTTTCTAGAATCATGTTTTACATCACTATAAAACTTTATAGGCCGGGTCCAGTGGCTCATGCCCGTAATCTGATCATTTTGCGAGGCCAAGAAGGAAGATTGCTTGAGGCCAGGAGCTCAAGACCAGCCTGGACCATATCATGATACTCTGACTTTGTGAAAAAAAATTTTTTTTTAATTAGTAGGGTGTAATGGCATGCACCTGTGTTCCCAGCTACTCTTGGGAGGGTGAGTTAGGGGGATCACTTGAGGTCAGGATTTCGAGGTTGCAGTGAACTATGATTGCACTACTGAACTCCAGCCTGGGCAACAAAGTGAGACCATGTCTCAAAAAAATATGTATATAGAACCCACACTGAAAACTTACAGGATATGCCAAAGTCTAGTGGACAACACATAAGGATTAGAAAGGTAAATTAACGCAGGAGTGACTGATACTCAGTGCAGGCAGCTTTGATACTTTATAATTATAATTGTTATACTTTTCTTGAATTCCATAAATTACCTTAATATATGAGAATATGTTCAAGTAGTCTTTTAAATATTTCTCCTTAGTCACAATTACTTACTAATAAAAAAGTGACCATAAAACACTTTTTTTTCTTTGCCTGTCCTTTCATGTCAAGATGTTGCTTGAAAAATTGCGGGATATGCCAAAATCTAGCGGACAAAACATAAGGATTTGAAAGGTAAATTAACACAGGAGTGACTGACATTCAGTGTAGGCAGCTTTGATACTTTACAATTAAAATTGTAACACTTTTCTTGAATTGAATTCCATAAATTACCTTTATATATGAGAATATGTTCAAGTAGCCTTTTAAATATTCCCTAGTCACAATTACTTATTAATAAAACAGTGACCATAAAGCAGTCTTTTTTTTTTTCTTTTTTCCTGTCCTTTCATCTCAAGCTGTTGCCTTGTTTTTATCTATTCTAATCTCTTCTGCCCTGGAAGGTTCTTCTCTAACCACAGCTTTTTGAGCAGACAGGTTAGCAGGGGGATGAAGAATAGGGCTCAGGTGAGAGACAAGAAGCCTGAAGTCTGATTGACCTGCACTTCATATTTTCTGAGTGCTTATGCTCTGTTGCAGCTCATTCAGTTGTTGGCATTATTTAGGTTGCATCTCAAACACAGTAGAAACAGAAGAGAGACAAAAAAGAATACATTTACTTTGAAATGTAATAACTAAATTCAGTTTTTATTAGATTTTAGCTTCTGGACAAAAACTTGGTATTCAATGGAAAAGAAGGCATTTGTTCACTATTAATTGATTATGACCTGCTAACACCACTGGGTCAACTTCACCATCAGATTCTCAAGCTTTGTATAATTTCTGATGGTGAACTGGCTGGTCCCTGGATGATTTCTGGGCATTTGTCTCCTGAAATGCATCTGCATTTATCTTGGTTTTTCTCTCTTTTTTAAGCACCAGCATTTAGTTCTTTGAAGATTTTTTTTTTTAATTTCTTATTTTTCAGTGACCTTAGGTTTCTCCCCTGGGTGGGAATTTTTTTTTATTTGATTTTTTTTTTCAGACAAATTTTTAAACAATTTCCCTCCTTTCCAGAGCTTTTTACTTACTTCTCCCTTGCTGTTAACTTCCCTTTAGTTTGGTGGGGCTAATGGAGAATAGGAGAGGTCTGGGGCCACTTTCATTGTTACGGAAGTAAAAAGAAAGAAAACTTGGCTTAGAAAGCAAGTTGTTCTAATGGCAAGGAAAATATTCAAGTTGAAACCTCACAGTATCTGCTTTGCCCTCCTCCCTACTGGGTTCCAATTAGTTCAAAGTACATTTTTATTTTTTATTTTTTTGTAGCACTGTTTATAAGGCATCAGGGAAATGATGTTTGCTCTCTGCCAGTAACAACGATGTTTAAATATACGTGTAACAAGAATGAGCCAGTTTCTACCCCCAGAAAAGGGCTTCTTTGCATGTGCTCTACATAATAATATGTCTTTAGTGCTGTCATAATTTATTTCATTATTGCTTCATGCATACATACATTGTAATTATCAAAAAAGTTTATGCTGAGAAAGTCACCGATGGCTTTATTATTTGCATGCCAGTTCTTTAAAATGGATTTCCATTGCACAATTCCTTTTAAAATAAGTTTTTGCACTTTCTTATAGTGAAAAAGGATGAAACTTTCCAAGTTGCAGGTCCAAGGAAGAAAGTCCAATGATTAAGCTTGAGAAATCTATTCTCCTCCCCTTCACTAAGATTTTCCAGGGGCAGAGAACATCTGGAAGGGATACAGTGTCTTGGAAATGCTACTTAAATCTTCATTGCTGAGAGGCTTACTAAAGCAGTGGGGTACACAGTGACAGAACAGGTATCGGCAGTGCTTTTAAACAGGTAGTTATGACCTGATGGTTTAATTAAGACTCATACACTTAATTCTACCATACATGACTTGTGGGAATTTATCAAATTTGTTTAGATGTTAATTTTATTCAGTAATCCTGTGTGATCCCAAGAAGATAACGTACTAAAAGTAAGGGTGGATGCTCTCCAACCAGTTTAAATTAACTCTGTCCATGTTGAAAAAAACAGACTTCCTCTAAAACCTTCATGTAGCCATAAACTTTTGTGAAGGGAACAGTGTACTGAAGGAGTTAAATACAAAGTCATTGGAATCTAATAACCCTCACGCTGAAATCCAGCACCTCCACCTATTAAAAATGGAAACTTGGACAAGTGGTTTCATCTTTTTTAACCTCAATTTCTGTGGCCACACAGATGCTCTAAGGATTAAATAAAAGAAAATTAAGTGCATAACACTTTATTTGTATCCATTAAAAGGAAATTATTTTAATTCCTCCTATTATGATTATTCTGATAATGTGGTTTTTTTAGTATTATTGTGTGCATCATATAAAATAGTTTTGTTGCCTTGTGTCTTTTTTTGTCCCAGCATTGCTAAAAATAAATAGAGCAGGACCTTGGCAAAATCATAACATTAACATAAAATGTTCATCACTTTATATTTTATTGTATTATATCTTCTATTTTTCAATCACTCCTACCACTAAAATACACACATCAAAAATTATCTAAAATTATTTGCACAAGTTTATTTTGTTTAAAAGTGAAGATAAGACCCACTTCCTACTCCCCCACCCATCTGTTTATTCTATGGCTTCCGATTTTTCTTAATTTCAAAAGCAATCTTTAATTATATGATCAGATAGATGGCCTACACGGTAAGTTTTGGGACCTTACATTCAAAGTGTCTTGGCAATCAAAGACCCTTTCCTGTTTTCCTGAAAGAATGGAGTGAAAAGGAAAGTATAAACAAAGATAAATTTTTTTCTCACAAATTCTCCACTCTGAAGTACCCTGGCACTCTGCTCATACAGTTAACAGTGAAAGTGATTGTGTTGGGATTCCCTAAATTTAATACCATGGCTATTTGCTTTCTAGATTAAAGCTAATATTAGTCTGGGAGTGGTCCAGACATAACTGTGATGAAGATCACTTTTAATGGTTCCCTTCTTTTCTCCTATGAGCAACCCTCTCTATTTACTTCTCACCAACAATTCTGATCCTTTCTCTGTTCTCAAGGTGCCCAAGCCTCCCACTTAAATGCGCTATTCACCTCTCAGAGTACTTAAAGCCCTAATTTGTCTTTTCTCTTCTCCTGTATCTTATGCAATCCAAGAAGGGTACACTCCCTCAGGGATACATTTTAGTTTGTACCAAGGTGTTAATGGATCAATAACTAATATGTCCCATTTCAAGACAACTTTGTAATCCTAGCAGTGTCTCTCAGTGAGAATTTCAAATATATGGGAGAAGAATGAAGATCTGGGATACATACTGGGATGATACATGCTTTTTAGCAATATTTATTTATCCAATAATTTATTTTTCAAATACATCGTAATTGAGCATCTAAGGTTTAGCACTGCCAGTATAACAACAATATAGAATCACTGAACTCAAGCTCTGGCAATGCAGTGAGCTAATACTAGAAAGGGAAACAGTTTTTATGTTTATCAAAGAGATCCATAGAGGAGATTTTACTCAAGCAGAACAATCTAGCCCACTGAAAAGAATCACCAAAATCTTTATATATATATATGTGTGTGTGTGTGTGTGTGCTTTTGTGAGTAGCTTTGTTCGTTACTTCTAAAGACAAAAATATGAAAAGATACTGACCCTGAAATCTCTTGGGAAATGTGTTCATACTGCAAAAGCAGGAAAGCACATGCCTAAACATTTGACCATTGGATGAATATCTTCATAACTCTTTAGGAAATAATTATCTTTTCATTCAGTCAAATGCCTTGCAGACATCTTTAAGGCCTTATTAAAGCCAGTTTAAAAGGAAAAATACACACATTACACAAATTCAGGGAAATGCTTGGAGGTATTCATTCTATATTAGAATATCATTGTCACACTTTGTAAGTATCAAGAAGAGTTTATCTTCATGATCCTTTCAGAATTACCCAGACTCCTCAGGCAATGACATTTTAAAGAGGATTTGGCTGAGAATAAAAGGCTTTTGATGAAAAAAATTAATTTATGTCAGAACTGCACATTCCAAAAAGTAGCCATCTGGGAAGTTACACTGTTTTGTCGTTGATATTCTCCCTGGCTCAAGTGGAAGCTTGCCCTTGGGACCTTTATATCCCACCATTATAGGCCAACATAAAAGTACAACAAGTTTTGTTCCAATAAAAAAATTCTGGATAATTATTATAATTCATTATACATGAACAATGGATTATATTATTATTATTATTTTCAGGGCAGACTATTTGAGATGAGAAAAAACTTTAGTTACCACCTAGTCCAGTACCTCTCTTTACAAATTGGGACCACAAAAGACACCAGACTACTCTCTTAGCTTTGGAGCCAAAATTAAGACTCTTTTCTTTTTTTTTTTTTTTTTTGAGACGGAGTTTCCCTTTTTGTTGCCCAGGCTGGAGTGCAGGGACGCCATCTCGGCTCACCGCAACCTCCGCCTCCCAGGTTCAAGCGATTCTCCTGCCTCAGCCTCCCGAGTAGCTGGGACTACAGACATGCGTCACCATGCCTGGGTAATTTTTTTGTCATTTTAGTAGAGACGGGGTTTCTCCGTGTTGGTCAGGCTGGCCTCGCCCTCCCTATCTCAGGTGATCTGCCCGCCTCGGCCTCCCAAAGTGCTAGGATTACAGGCGTAAGCCATCACTCCAGGTCTAATTAAGACTCTTAATTTACTCCTTCTACTGTCCATGGCACGAACCTTATTGGTTTTGATTTATCTTTTCATATTATCGTATCAGTATTACAGCAAAATGAATATAGATAATAACATGAATAATAAAATACCATAATATTACTTCTAGAATTATATTATTAAATAATATATTATTTATACTGTTATAGTATAATAGAATATTAATAACTTTAAAATAAAACAAATAATGAAAGGGAAATTGAAAAAATTATCATGATAATGTCTGAAGAAAGATCAGATAAAGAGAAATTTGTGGCCAAGGATTATATTTCCCATATTTATTTTTAATGTTTTACCAGTTATTCCTTTTTAACTTGCAAATATACTGAGAAATAATTATCCTACAAGAAAGTTGGTGCTCCAAATTTTTAAATACCTCACCTCAAGATTCATGGCTTCAACAAATGCTAATTTATTTTGCACACAACCTGAAGATTGGTCAGAGCTCCAGCTGCACATTTGATCACTTTTCATGGTTATATTTTACTTTCTGTATACATTTTTGTAGTAAACATGTATGAAATAAGAATCTAACAGTATAAAAAAGTGCTGATTTAATATATTAATAATTAGCTAATTAATGTTGTGTCCAGGAAATCACAGAAGTGATTATCTAATTCCTTAAAAGGCCTCCTAAGTTATTTCCAATAAGTACTTATTTTATCAGACCAAAATGGAAGCATAAGTCAGAAAAATAAATGTATAGACTTATTCCATTCCTGGCATATTACCTGCTACATTGGCACAATCTTGGAAATGTATAGGGCATTCAATAGTTTTTCCTTGATTAACAAGAGACTACAGACTTTAAATTAGGTCTTCTTTCATTGGTACAGTGGAGGGTGCCTCGTATATAGTACAGAAAGGAGAAGAACAGGCTGAGAACAACTGCAATACAGAATAGAATTTGCTAATTAGCTACTATGACTTAAAACTTCAAATTTTTCTGTTAATTTGATACACAGAGTGGAGTAGGATGGGATTTGTGGATGTCCAATGCCTCAGAATGTTGGGATGGCTTTTCAAGAAACCATCATTACTATCTAAATAATATGGGAACCATAGTATATGTCAAATTCTCCAAACGAGTATTGTCCACTCTTCCTGAGTGCTGTCTTCATACACTCTTGATTCAGGGGTCAACAAAACAACAGCAGCAGCAGCAGTAATAACAACAACTACAAAAGCAGCATCAAAAACTATCCACTTCTCGGTTACCTTTCTGCCAATAAACAAATGTAAAATATTGATCGCAATGGAAACCTTTTGTAAATAGCAATCCTCAAGTCTTGCGTCTGGCAAAAAAAGTGTTATTAACATTTAAAAGTTAAAAATATTTGTGACTTTTGGTACTTAAAACACTTATTTTTCTTAATCTTTTATCTGGAAGTGACGTTCTTAAGAGAATAAATTCAACTTAATTTTGTTCTACCATCAGGTGCATGATTTCAGTATGATGGCCAGGCCGTCTGGCTTCCATTTTCACAGGACACTAGAACTGTCTTCTTTCTTCATTCCATATATTTAGTTTAATTCTCATAATAGCCTATTACATGTCACCACTAGACTTCTATAGAAATTTCTATTTGAGATTGCTGGTTTAATTGAGGTAAAATTGAGATAGATAATTACTGCTAAATTTTGACTAGATATTAGCATTAATTTCAATTGACATTTTGTCTAACAAAAATGATAAAAAACAAAAACTTTGATGAAGGTTTCAAATGCTTAATATTTTCTCTAAGTACCAGGTAATTGCCTTTTCATTATTTTTGCTATTGTTTTTATTTATTGTGTTTGCATGCATGTTTGTATCAACTAAATGGGCCAGTCAATCTGGTGAAAAGGGTAAAGTTACTTACATGTGCATTTTCAGGCACAAACTCAATTTACCTTCAGCGACATAAAACATCAAAGGAGGGAAGCATGAAACATATATAAATAAATGTGACAAGTTGGCCAAAGACCATTTATCATCCTGGGAAATGAAGTCACATGATTTATAGTGCAGTAAGCATTTTCAAAATGTGACTTGCAATTGTCTTAAAATCAACAATATGTTCTATTCTGATTCTATTAATTTGAAAGCAAATCAAAATATAGCAAGTTTGTTTTCTAATCATTATACTTATGCAGGATTTGAAATTTAAATTTGGAAGTAAAGAAAAAGGTATTCCAGAGAATTGTAATTGAAAAGGATGCTTACTACTATAATTTTTTATTGAAAGTTCAAGCATTCTTCAAACACCAAGTTTTATGAGACAGAGTGTAAATGTTGATATCCTGAGAGATAAATAGCCCTACATTAAAAATTAGAAACAAAGAACTTCATATATGAGACTGGATAACCTCATTTATTTTATTTTTAAAAAGGTTGCATATCTGCAAATCAAATATCCTCTGAAGAAGAAAAAATGCATTATTCAACACAGTTTTTTTTTCTTTAATGGCTTTTTTTCAGAAGCCTTAAGGTTTCAGATTTTGCATGTAAATAGTAATAAACATTAGTAATGACAATGAATAAAAATGAATGTAAATGGGTTTAATCTGACCGGTGTGATCCTGTTCAATCCTGGCTAACCAAATTCTGAAAGGAAATTTTGAAAACGAATGTGGAGTCTGAGAGATAAAAACGGTGAACCTCGGTATCTGCTAGTCTGCTGTTCAAATGGATAAACCTATGGAATGATGAGACAGGGGAGTTTGAAGAGGCTGTCTGATGCGTCACTCATTTCTCTACTCACAGATGATGGAGAAACAAAGCCCTGCGAAGAAAAACTATGTCTGCTTTTCCCCTTTGCATCAAGATATTAGAGTCAACTTTATTTGAGCCAATTGTTTTCTCAACTTCACACCCCATTCTATTGCAGTGCCTGCTCATCAAAGAGGAATGACAGATCCTCCTTCATCAACATGTTTTCCTTAGGAATGGTGCCAGGATGCAGGGCATAAGTGAGAGGACAGTCCCCTTGGTTATGAGGTAACTAAAAATAGCCACCTTTGAAAGCCATCAGAGGTGAGTGCGAAGTTTGCAATCAGTTGTCCTCTTTGCCAATGTCAATCTTCTATTTCTAAAATAAACATTTTAGGAGATAAGAAATCATAAGATAGTTTGATCTTCATTCAGTCTAGATGATTGAAAGATTCTAGTGAAGGACAGCAATAATCAAAGGCTAAATGAGAAATACACAGCAGAAGATAAGCATAGTTTATGGACAGAGATAAAAGGACAAAACGTCCATCTGACATTTATTATAGCAAAACCTTAAAAATGTACACATAGATGTTTCATGGAGCCCTGGATGAGTCAATATTTATATTTTCTAGAAGGCCATCTTCCTGAACATCTGTATTAGAAAACAGGTCCTGAGAATTCTGTAATATTGTCTTAGACCCACCCGAACTTTATAAGGTGAACTTCTGGAATAGCTTTACTTTTCTCACATCATTAGTTTTCAAACAGTCTCTTTTGAGTTTCTCTTTCTTGAACCTGGCAGAACCAGAATATCTTCTTACTCACTTTTATTCAATAACAGTCTCATCATGAGGTATGAGTCAGAAAAGTCTGATATAAATTAAAACATTGTTTTCATATTCAATTTAAAGTCAGGTCATTTTAGGCTTAACTTGGGCTAAGAAACCTAAAGTGGAGAACGGCAGCATGGTCAGATTCTTTACTATTCATTGGCCTCTTCTGTTCCCTCTCCTCTACTTACCTATTGTCTCCAACTCAACCAGTATAAAAGTAAAAGTAAAGAAATATCAATTTCTTACTTGACTGATGTGTCATGTGCTAAAATGTTTTTTTGGTGTGTCAGATGCCAAAATACTCTTTCTTATCTCTTGGGGTGTTTTGGGGGGTCATCAGGGACCACCACCTACTGTCCTCCTGGAGGGCTTTCGACTTTACTGTGTTCTGTGGTTGATCCGCCTCTCAATTGGCTACTAACTACCTTTGCCTTAGCTCCAGCTGCTTGTGGGACATCCTGTACAGGCTCTTTCTGTTGTGGTCATCCAGCCCTGGGGAGGAAAACCTGTAGCCAGGATTGTTGCCAGATGTTTTAAGTTTGGCTTTTTGAGAGGTTCTCACTGCCTACCAGAAATTGAGATATTTGTGCCGTGAGTAGAAGTGAATTGTGTTCTTCACTCCTTGCTTTGCCATATCAGGCAATTCTATCCAAACGTTTGCCACTAAAGCTTGCCAGGTCAGAGTCAAGCACTAGCTTCTGCATTGTCTGAACCCCAGAACTACTGATGTAGTCGTCCTCCCCAAATTTGATCTGAAATAGATGAGTTGCCCAATACTCATTGACTTGTCTCCAGAGAAATTCTTACTATCTGTCTTGTGAATCCTTAGCCTTCTCTTTAATGATCTGGTGGTGGGTGATATGTTAAAGGTGTCTGACTCAGCTTTACAGTATTTTCATGTGTTCTCTATGGCTATAACCTGAATATTTATGTTCTCTTAAATTCATATGCTGAAGTCCAGCCCCCCAAGATTATGGTATTAGCAAATGGAGATTTGATGTGGTGATTAGGGCAAGAGGTGGAGCCCTCAGGAATGAGATTAGTGCCCATGTAAAATAGCCAACTTCCATCATTTGAGGACAGAACAAGAAGTCACCGTATATCAGCCTGAAATGAGGCCCTCACAGACACCGAATCTACCAGTGACTAGATATTGGACTGCCAGGCCTCCAGAGTTGTGAAAAATACATTTCTGATATTTTTGGACACCCAGTTTATGTTTTTTTTGTTATATAGCAGCCTGGATGAACTAAGACAATATGGACGGTCCAGCACCAATAGTAAAACTCTGCCAAAGCAGATAATTGGCTTAGTTTCGACTTTACATTATGTAATACATAGGTAGGACATTTTGCAATGTGACACAATAAGTGATAACTATTTGGAATTAGAATTGTCTCTTTGAAAGGGATACCAATCTTAATTTTAAAATAATTTTCACATTTATTTAGTTGAATCTCACATTCCATATTTCTCTCTTCTTCCTTCCCTACACACCTATACTCACTCTAAACTTATTATCCATGGATAATAATGCAACACGGGAACATGAATCTCAATAAGGTTCACTTGATTTCAAACAGAAATGGCAGGCAGGAGTCGGGGAGAAGCTAATAAATAGATTCAGAAGCACCTTGAGGCATTTAAGGCCTGAAGGTATAAAAACTATGTATTAAAAAACAATAGCACAAGTAAGAGAAAAGTCAAAGGTAAAAGTCACTCATTTCATCTGCTTCAATCTTCTCAGTCTCTTGGGTTATCTTTATCTGAAGTTATGTCTCATTGTTTTAGATAGCTTCTTGCTCATTCCGCAACATGTGCATGTGTCTCAAACGTGCTTGTTCATGGCTTCTAGCAATTCTGTTGGAAGAGGATTTCCTAGCAGCATCTCTAGCATATGTGAGCTAAAAATTCAATAATGTATTATAACTCCTTTTATATAATACTGATAGGATGCAGACAGCAGGTATAACTTAGAGTGGTTATAGGTCCAGTTATCACTCGTATGTTCAATTAAATTATGACAGGTCTCATTCTTTGATATTATACCATGAATGACACGGCTTTAAGGCCATTTTCATGGAGCCCTGAAATATCCTAAAGAAAGGGAAAAATATTAGTAAGAATGCCTACAGTGAGACAAAGCTCTATCTGATGAAGTAAAAACATGGCAAACAACAGCTCATCATTCAATAATTAGCAAACTAAAAATTTGTGTCCTAGTTAGCCTTCTATTATTCTAACTATTTGCTTTCAGTCAAAGATTCTTTCCTGACTGTATATAAAAATATATTTCCTGAGTTTTGCTCATGTAAAATGCAACTTCAGCAACACTGTGAAATATGCATATGCATTAATTATCTTGACAGATACAGTCAAAGCAGAAACCCTGAGTTTAATATGTTGACATTTTAACCTTCATTAAGGAGAAATAATTTTTTGCTTGAAATTTTTCTGTCCTTCTATTGACATTAACCACTGTGTTGGCACTTGTAGCCATGTGCTGATCTGTCAGTCAATCCATTCTTAGCATTTTCGTGTCCGAAGGTTGGCTGACCCAAAAAGTTAACAATAGTAATATATTCTGATGATGATGTTGTTTGAGATCTTGGTGATTTTTATTGCTCATTAAGGGACAGGACCTCATGTTTACTTGAATGTCCTGCTGTCATCTCAAATTTAAGAACTTTTTTTTTTTTAAGCACCATTATTGACTGGGCATGGTGGCTCATGCCTGGAATCCCAGCACTTTGGGAGGCCGAGGCAGGCGGATCACGAGGTCGGAAGATCGAGACCATCCTGGCTAACACGGTGAAACCCCGTCTCTACTAAAAATACAAAAAATTAGCCAGGCGTGGTGGTGGGTGCCTGTAGTCCCAGCTACTCGGGAGGCTGAGGCAGGAGAATGGCGTGAACCTGGGAAGCAGAGCTTGCAGTGAGCGCCAAGATCACGCCACTGGGCTCCAGTCTGGGCAACAGACTGTATCTCATTTTAACAGTGAGATACAGTCAAAGAAAAAAAAAGCATCATTATTTCCTCTATAATCAATTATTCCTTCAACTAATGTTTCTTTAGTAAATTTGTACCTCTCAAACAAATAAACATTAAGCCATTATTATATGATACAAAATTTTCAATCTTGTTAACAAGCTACACTTGTTTTCAAAAATAAAATTTCTCCAAGGAAGCTAATGATGACAGCTATGTTGCAATGAATAAGAACACCTAGAATGATTTGATGAAAACCATACTCAGGTAGTCATGAGTTTGCTATTGAGTTTCACTTCAATATTATTGCCATGTTTTATTTAATGAATCCATATTTGTAAAACTATATGGAAAAATAGCTGACACATAAAAAGAGCTAGATGAATGTTTATTAAGTTAGTAAAAAATAAAGCCTCAAACATGAAAGGCTGAAAGGGAGGAGAAAGACGTCTACAAATATTGATATAAAAGAACATTATGTTAAGACTATCTTTTTATTTCCTTACAGGTGCTCTGTTTAGAAAGATGACACAGCCTTTAAAAAAGTCCAGGCATAGGTATAGAGTGTCTAGACTATAAGAAAGGCAAAAGGACAAAAAGCTACCCTCTGGGAAAATAAAAAAAAATGTTACAAAGTTCATGTTTCACAATTAATGCATACACCAGCGGACATTATATATATGTTTGGATATGGTCTTTTTATCAGCAGTATATAGGCAATGATTAATGACTAAATTGCAGCAGAAATGCATGGCAAGTAAGATGGATGAAAAAATTCATGAATTTTTCTCTTCTTTAATGACAAATAATCTTTACTTAAAGATAAAGATGTTTATACCTTTTGGTTAATTAAGTTGTCTCAATCATAGAGGTAGTTTGATTGAATGTTAGTATACTATTTTAAAAAATAGGAGATCTTAGGCATAAGGACCTACTTTAATGAAAAAATAATTAGGCTTAAGAATGCAAGTGCAAATGGAAGCAGATTCACAATATTATTTTAATATTAAAAATTGTTTAGCTGCCTACCAGGTGCCTGCACTCATTCTACGACTCACGATACATTGCATATATAATACAACTCTGGCCCCATCCTATGAACTTTAAAGTCTTATGTAATCTGGCCTCTGTCTGCCTCTTTGACTTTGGCTGTTGACACTCTCCCACTTACTGACCATGCCTCAGCCTCACTTGGCTTCCTTCAGTTCTTTGAACATTTAGAGCATCTTTTCACCTTAGGCCATTGCATTGCCCATCTTGCTGCCTAGGGTACTCTTGTGTGTACTGTCTTGAAACATCCTTCTCTAACCATCCTAAATATACAGCCACCTTCCCCAACCGTGAAGACCCTTTTTGTCATATAATCCTATTTAGTATTCTTCATAGTATCTATTCCTAGCTGAAAATATTTTTATTACAATAAGCATAGAAATTAACATTCATGAGAGCAAAAACTTGTCTAGTTTGTTATACCACTGTATCTCTGGACCCTAATATTGTATCTGGCTCCAAGAGAGTGTCTAATTAATATTTTTAAGTAAATTGAAAAAGAAATGAGATACATTTCTTGTATTGAAAAAGTATGAAAATTATTTTTGCCCCTCTCCTAAATATTTTCTGTTGATCATGCACAGATCCTGAAGCTACCAAATAAATAAAAATCCAGATTAATCACAATCAGATAAGATCTATGATCATTTTTGTAAGGGCAAGCAATTTGGAAAATTTTGCAAACTGATTTTCCTGGGAAAGCTGTTTTTTCTTCTCCTTAATCTATAAATCCATTGCATCTATATCCATGTAGGAATCCACGCATGTCTCTCTCCAAAGCACAAGAGAGAAAATACTTCCTCTTGGGATTCTCTATTTTCTGCTGATACCAATCTAACTTGGCGAGATCAGGAAAGTGTATTTCCTTCCCAGGCCATGTTTTTAGAAGGCTTCAGGCTAAAATGATAAAAAAAACAACAACAATAAAAATATATTATCTCTATGAAAAGATTTTTTAGGGAGCTTGTACAGTTTGCTTTATACTCCTTGTTCTCTGTTTTTTAAGGATAATGAGACTACCGAGTCCTCACCTCTAGACATATGAATACTTAGGAATATGATATTACTCTTGGGAGCTGGATAATTCTCCATGGTTCATCTTTATTTATCTCGATATCTCTAGAGATATTCTTCATAGTCATTCCTCGTTTTCAAAATTCAGCACACAAACTTGTCCTCCAGGGCTCCTGAAGTTTATCAGAAACAAAGTATCTTCTTTTGTTGGGTAGATATGAGTGGTTTTTATTTCCTTGAAGGAAATCAAATACATTTAAAACAAAATACATCGCTCCTTTAGCATTATAGAAAACTTTCAATGCTGTAGGTCATATAAGTATTAATAATTACAAAATAATCACTGTCTTGACAATAGGATGGTTTTCAAATGTGTTTTTATATTACATCCTTCTAAATGGAAATGTGTGAAGAATTACTACTCTTGTGGATTGCTTCAAAAACACTTTGCCAGGTCATTAATTGTCAGAAATCAGAATATTTAACTGTATATTGAAATTACCCAATATATGTATTCAGTGTATATGTATTTAATATACTTTTTAGTGCACATATGGGCACACATTATTCATATTTGAAAGGAACTGAGAAAGACAGAAATCTGAGTATTTTACAGAATTTATGCAAATAAAAGAGATGACTGCTGGAAGCCAAATTAGCATCTGACTTTTAAGAAGAAACCCTCTTAAAGACAGTTTGGGGACAATCTAGAGAGTCTATATTAATTATTGCTGCTGGCAAAAGCCTAAATATAAATGATAGCCTTTTGATGTGTATATTAAGTATTTGTGGGCACATGATATTCCTAAGACATGATAAGTAACGGGAAAACAGAGCACTGAATCCCATCTATAAGAAGTTTTGATAATATTTTTATCCCTGGTAGTCATAGTAGTAAAAGTTTTATTGAAAAGTGAAGAAGTGGATTTGAGATATTTTGCATAATGATAAACAAAGTATATCTTGAAAATGAGAGTTGAGTATTTGGAAAATGTTGTTAATTCTATCAATTCTTTCTGTCACAGGCTATTACTATAGGGAGCAAAATAAGTTTTGAAAGAATGTGAAATGTAAACATTGATGATAATGTTTTTTAGGTCACTTGTTTTGAAGAAAATCATCAGAAGAACTTTGAACTATAAGATATTGACTATTAAATCATGTTATTTTCTTCATTTGTCAAAATTATTGGCATGTAGCAAATACTTGAGACTTTGAATTGAGTAGATTTTGAGTAGATTTATGAATGAAATCAAAGGACACACAAAAACAGTGTAATTCACCCATCTGGAGACTCTACGTATGAGTTTGAAAACTTTTAGTATGTATGCCAATTAGTCCATCCAGCCAAATAGGCACAACAATTTTCTGATAATAAGAAAAATAAGACCAAGAAGCTAGCTGGAATACTAAGAAAAACAACAGAGGGAGTTAAATTCTTCATTAAAATCGACCACTTCTAGAGGCCTTGCAGGAAATATTAAAATAAGTTCTTTAATGAGAATGAAAATGATACAGGTCAGAAACTTGGATCTGCATGAAGATACACCTTAAAAAAGGAAGAGCATCAGAAAAATGAATAAGTGAAGGTAAAATAAAAATTTTTTTTTAGTTTTAATTGATCTAACAGGTTAACATGTATTTAAAATAATGATAACGTGCTTGACTATATATATAGTGTATGTGTGTGTGTGTGTATGTATATGCTTATGTATGAGATAAATGAATATTTGCATTCAATGCTATAATTTTTTTCTCTAATATTTGCTTTCACTGCCCCCTACAAATTTTGAAAGATTATAGCTCCATTTTCATGTGGTTCAAAATATTTTTTAATTTCTCTGGAAAGTTCTTCATTGATCCATGTGTTACTTCAAAGTGTGTTCTTTAATATCCAAGTATTTTGAGTTTATTCAATTATCTTTCTGTTACTGATTTCTAGTTTAATTTTATTGTGATCTGAGAATATACACTGTATGATTTATATTTTTTCTGAGTAAGGTGTGTTGTATAGCTCAGAATGTGGTCTATCTTGGTGAATATTCATTATGAGCTCGTGTTCTGCTGTGGACTGAAGTAGTCAGTAAATATCAATTATGTATCATTGACTGATGGTGTTGAACTCAGCTGTGTTCTTACTGATTTGCTGTGTGCTGGATCTAACCATTTCTGATACGGTGTTGTTACAGCTCAAACCATAATAGTAAATTTACTCGTTTCTCCTTGCAATTCTATCAATTTTTACCCCAGGTACTTTCATGCTTTGCTGTTAAGTGCTATACATTAAAGATTGTTATGTCTTCTTGTGATATTGTCCCTTTTGTTTTTATGTAATACCTCTCTTTATCCCTGAAAAATTTTCTTTCTCTAAAGTCTTCTATGTCTGAAATTAATAAAATCATTTCAACTTTTTTTGCTTAATGTTAGCATGTTATATCTTTCTACACCCCTTTACTTCTAATTTACAAGTGTCTTTATATTTAAGGTGTTTTTTTCTTGTTGAAGAAAAACACAGTTGACCTTTGAATAACATGAGGTTAGGGTCACTGAGACCATGCACAGTTGAAAATCCATGCATAACTTTGGTTCTCCCAAAACTTAAGTACTTACAGGATACTATTGACTGGCAGTCAATCAACACATATTTTCTACGCTATATGTGGTATATATTATATATTTACAATACAGTAAGCTATGGAAAAGGAAATATTATGAAGACAATTGTAAAGAAGGGAAAGCATATTACTATTCATTACATTGAAATGGATAATCGATAATCATAACAATTTGTATCCACATTGTTTTCATGTTGAGTAGGCTTAGAAGGAAAAGCAAGAGGATAAGTTGGTCTTTCTGTTGCAGGGGCAGCAGAGGCAGAAGAAAATTCACATGTAAGTAGACCTGTGCAGTTCAAACCCGTGTTGTTCAAAGGTCAACTGTAGTTCAATCATATTTTTTAATCCACTCTGATGATCTCTGTCTTTTAATTGGTATATTTAGAGCATTGATATTTAAGGTGATTATTGATATAGTTGAATTAATATTACTATATTTGCTACTGTTTTCTATTTGTTGTTTTTGATCTTTATTCCTGTTTCTGTCTTCCACACTTTTTCTGATTTGTGATATTAATTGAGCATTTTATATTATGTCATTGTTTCTTCTATCTTAGCATATTAGTTATACTACTTTTTAAATTTTTTATTTTTATGGTTTTCTCAGAGTAAGTAGTATACATTTACAACTAATTCAAGTTAACTTTAAAATAATGCTAAACCTCCTCACAGCTAGTTCAAGTAACTTATAATAACAGAATATTGCTAATTTCTTTCTCTCCTTCCTCGTATCATTGCTGTTATTCATTTCCAATCAAGAATTTCATATCCAGCCAAACTAAGCTTCATAAGCAAAGAAGAAATAAGATCTTTTTCAGACAAGCAAATGCTAAGGAAATTAATTACCAACAGACCAGTCTTACAAGAGTTCTTGAAGGGAGTACTAACTATGGAAAAGAAAGACATTACCAGCCACTAAAAAAAATGCACTTAAATACATAGACCAGTGACACTATAAAACAATGAAACAAACAAGGTTTCATCATAACCAGATAATAACATGATGGCAGAATTAAATCCATACTTATTATTACTAATTTTGGATGTAAGCAGACTAAATGCCCCAAATAAAAGACATAGAGTAACAAGTTGGATAAAGAAGCAAGACCTAAGCCTTACAGTCTTCAAGAGACTGAGCTCATATGTAGTGACACCCATAGGCTCAAAGTAAAGTAATAAAGAAAAACCAAGCAAACAGAAAACAGAAAAAAGGCATGCGTTGCTATTCTAATTTAAGACAAAATAGGCTTTAAGCCAACAAAGATTAAAAAAGAGAAACAAGAGCACTACATAATGGTAAAGAGGTCAATTCAACAAGATCTAACCATTTTAAATGTGTATGCACCCAACACAGGAACACCCAGATTCATAATGCAATTTCTTAGGGATCTATGAAGAGACTTAGATAACCACACAATAATATCAAGAGTCTTCAACACCCAAATGGAATTATTAGACAGATCATGGAGTAAAAAAATTAACAAATATATTCAGGATCTGAACTCAATAGTTGACCAAATGGACATAATAAACATCTATAGAACTCTCCACCTTGAAACTGACCACAGAATGAGACATAAAATAATACTCAGCAAATTCAAAAGACCAGAAGTCATACCAACCACACTCTCAAAACACAGCACAATCAAATAGAGCTATATACTAAGAAGATTGCTCAAGACCATACAATTACATGGAAAAACAACCTGCTCCTGAATGAGGTTTGGGCAAATAAATAAATCAAGGCAGAAATCAAGAAGTTCTTTGAAACTAATGAGAACAAAGATACAACATACCAGAATATCTAGGACATAGCTAAAGCAGTACTGAGGAATGTTGATAGCAGTAAATGTCCATATCAAAAAGATAGAAATATCCCAAATTAACAGCCTAACATCACATATACAGCAACCAATAAAACAGAGCAAACTAACCCCAAAGTTAGCAGGAAAAAAGAAATAACCAAAATCAGAGGACAATTGAAAAAAATGGAAAAAATGTACAAAATATTAACAAATCCAAGATTTGATATTTTGAAAAAAATAAGATATACCATTAGCTAGATTAACAAAGAAAAAAGAAAGAGGATCCAAATAAACAGAATCACAAATGACAAAGGAGACATTACTACCAACCTCACAGAAATACAAGAAACCCTCAGAGAGTACTATGAATACCTTTGATCACACAAAATAAAAAAAAAATAGAAGAAATGGATAAATTCCTGGAAACATATAACCTCCCAAGATTGAGCCAAGAAGAAATTGAATCCCTGAACAGACCAATAACAAGCTCCTGATCTGAATCAATAATAAAAAGCCTACCAACTAGAAAAAGCCCAGCACCTGATGGATTCACAGCCAAACTCTACTCGAAGTATAAACAAGAGCTGGTATGATTCTAGCTCAATTTTGAAACTATTCAAAAAAAAATTGAAGAGGAGGGATTCTTGCCTATCTCATTATATAAGGCCAGCATCATCTGTTACCAAAACCTGGCAGAGGCACAACAAAGAATGAAAACTTCAGGTCAATATCCCTTCCTGAACAAAGACACCAAAACAAACAAACAAACAAAAACACAACAAACAAACAAACAAGCAAACAAAAACCCCTCAACAATCTACTGGCAAACCAAATCCAGCAGCACATCAAAACCTAATCAACCATGACCAAGTAGGTTTCATTTCTGGGATGCAAGGTTGGTTCAACAAATGTAAAACAATAAATGTGATTCATCACATAAACAAAACCAAAAACAAAAACCATATGGCCATCTCTTTCTTTCTTTCCCTTCCTTCCTTCCTTCCTTCCTTCCTTTCTCTCTCCCTTTCTTTCTTTTCTTTCTTTCTTTCTTTCTTTTTCTTTCTTTCTTTCCTTCTTTCTTTCTGTTTTGTTTCCTTGTAGTATATATTTATTCATAGAAAAAGAAAACAACTTAGTAAAATGCTATCAAAATTTTAACAGAAAATATCTTCTCCCAGGTCTAAAATTTCTTAAAGGAGATGTTTTTTCTTTCAAGGTACCACAGGTAACAATTTTACCAAAATTTTTGCCACTACAAAATATAAGTTGCCATTTATTCTATCCTTGCAATAATAGCTTTCTTGCCATGTTTCTTACTTCCCTTAACAGTTTCTTTGTCCAATGCTGTCTAATCTCAAAGCAAGTCCAAAGGGTTCTAGGTTTTGTTACAACAGCATTTCACTTCCAAGTAAAAATTTCTTTCTATAATGGTAATTCATTGCTCCAATAGAGCTGCTCAACAAATCACATCGAATTCAGTGGAATAAAACAATAAACTTTTATTTAGCTCACAAACTCATAGGTTAACTATTTTAGTTGGGCTCAGCTGGGCAATTCTACTGCTCTGAAGTGAGCTGGATTTACACACATGCACACTCTTCATTTGGCTGTTGGCTAAACGCGGAGGTCCCCAGTTGGAACAACTAGTACAACTCAGCTGTAATTCACATGTTTTTTGCTCCAGCAGACCACTCTGAGCATGTCTAGCATTGGCAGAGATTCAAGAATGGCAAAACATAAATGTCCAAGTGCTTTTTCCTACCTCAGCATGTGGCAAGTATCCTTACATTTGTGGCAAGTATGATTTGCCAGAGCAAGTTATATGGCTGAGACTAGAGTCACAGACAAATAGTACTACTGTGTTACAGTATAAAAGGCTTGGATACAGGGAGGGTAATTTGAACGTTTTTTTGCAATATATCATAGCTGCTATTCTAGAAATGACCTAAACAGTTAATAATATACGTCTGTAGAAACAATGATCTTTCAAAACATGAATGCAATGAAATGATAATTAAAATATATATTATGATGTTACTGATTATCCCTATGTAGTATAAATTGAGATACAGAGCCTCAAAAGCCTACAGGTATATGTAATAAACGTGCTAGATACAACAAAATCAATAGCTCAAGTGAGATGATTAAGTTATATCTGATCCTTGGTTTTAAGATGAAAAAAATAGGGAGTAAAGAAAAGCTAAATATCAACCAGTCATGGTGGCTCACACCTGTAATCCCAGCACTTTGGGAGGCCAAGGTGGGCGGATCACTTGAGGTCAGGAGTTTGATACCAGCCTGACCAACATGGTGAAACCCTGTCTCTACTAAAAATACAAAAATTAGCCGGCCGTGGTGGCAGGCACCTGTAATCGCAGCTAATTGGGAGGATGAGGCAGGAGAATCGCTTGAACCTGGGAAGTGGAAGTTACAGTAAGCTGATATTGCTCTGGTGTACTCCAGTCTGAGTGATGACAGAGTGAGACTCTACCAAAAAAAAAAAAAAAAGAAGAAAAGAGAAATATCTAGGTTTTAATGTGAATTTTCCTGATTTTTAAAGTGTTGGAATTTAAATGAAAGTACATGGGGCACAAAAACAAAAGCACAAATGCAGAGCAGGCAAGTTACAACCACATTAAAATAGAATTGATCAGTAAGACTGAAATAATTCCTGAAAATTTCAATGTCTATTCTCGTGCAGCTTTCTCTGTGCTGGTATTGCTGGCCTACCAACTTAAAACCACTCAGCATTCTAAATTTGTCTTAAAACAGAAGATCTTCCCTAAAATGTAGCCTAGTTTGTAAGAGTTCTAACATATCACCTGTTTTTCTAGAAAAATTATCCAGGCTTCCCATATTTTTATCCACTGGCTTGGGTAATTGCCACTGGGTCATTAGGAACCACAGCTACTTGTCTTCAAAAGTTTTGTGCTTTTGTTGCCATATATCAGCCATCAGGTGCCACACTGATCCTTTCTGAATGAATCTCATACTATATTAAGCCCTAATTTGCTACATATCTTTGGACAATTTGTATGAAACTCCTGGCTACTCCTCTCTGAGGGCAGTTGTATGGTGCTGTCATTTTTTTAACAACTTATATTGTTCAATTAAAACTTTTTATTTTATTTTATTTCATTTTATTTTATTTTATTTTTGAGACGGAGTCTCCCTCTGTCACCCAGGCTGGAATGCAGTGGCCGATCTTGGCTCACTGCAGCCTCTGTTTCCTGAGTTCAAGCAATTCTCTTGCCTCACCCTCCTGAGTAGCTGGGATTACAGGAACACACCACCAAGCCTGGCTAATTTTTGTATTTTTAGTAGAGATGGGGTTTCACCATGTTGGTCAGGCTGGTTTTGAACTCCTGACCTCGTGATCTGTCCACCTCGGCCTCCCAAAGTGCTGGGATTACAGGTGTGAGCCACGGCGCCCGGTCCAACTAAAGCTTATTTTTGTATTTCATTGACTTACTCAATATATGAGACCTACATTTCTTATTTACAGAATTAGATAATTAAACTAAATCACATTCAAGATGCCTTCTAGCTATGCAATTTTGTAAGTATTTCAAACACTCAGTATTTTACTGTTATTCCTATTCTGCTCTTCTAATTTACCTGATTTGCTGCTTTGTCTTTGAGTCTGTTTCATAGGTTTGTACTCAATAACATGATACCTATCTCAGGAGAAGGAAGGTGGGGTAATCACGCACATCAGAATCTTCTACCTTTGAGCTGCTGCAGTTTTTGAGTAACTACATGACTGGTGGTGTTGTCAATGAGCAGGCAGGAGCAAGTGAGCCCATGCTGATAATTTGAAGTTGAAGTTTAGACACAATGTGACCTCTTTGAAATGAGGTCGGCCTTCAGAGAAATACTTCAAAATTGTTGAAAATATATAATATTTTATTAACTAACATAACATAAACAAAAACACATTTTTTCTGTGTGTTATCTTGACTGTTAGTGTAGGGCCCTCTTCTCAGAAACCCTGAAGAAAGAAGCATAACACAATAATCTAACATGCTCTATAAAATTTTCTAGCACAACCCAGAATATTTACATGAAAGATGCTCTAATCATGCAAAAGAAAAAAACTTTCTACTTAGTACTGATAGTTCACATTCAAATCCATTTATCAGTACATTCAAGCATACAGATAACATATGAGCCAAATGAGAAATAATACTGTGATTTCAAGCTTCACTGAACTAGGGTATAGAAATTCTGAAGTAAACAATTGTTAAATGCCTGCCAGATAAATTACTGTGGATGAATTGTTTTTATTCACTGTCTCTTCTTAGAAGCAACAAATGAAAATATACATTTCTTTATGATGTAGTCACCATATTTAAACTCACATGATACTTGCTTTAGCCACCCTACTGACTTAGAAAAAGAAGAATCAATAAATGCCTTGTCCGAATATGTTCCAATTGGATAGCAAGAGTCTTTTAAATCACCCAGATCCTACCTAGTTCTTATGTGTGTGAGCTCACGATGATGACACAAAAGAAAGAAGGCATCTCTCACTGTTGCATAAAAGAAATCCAACAATGACCATTTCAATCACCTTTCTGTTGTTCTAAATGCTATTTTAATGGAGGTCGAATGTTCACAAATTTATGGGGAATAATGAATAAAAGATTAAGGAATAGTTGTAATGGGAAGCATATTTACAACGATCTGTAGAGACACAAACTGAAAATAACTCAATTATGGTTTTGCTTAACCTATTAGATAGTGTTATAAATAATAAGCTGTACATTTGGAGCCAGCTTCTTGGTGATGACTTGTTTGGCTTGATTTCTCACTTAGGTCAAGTGCTGTGCTGTACTGATTGATAGATTGTCTCCAGCAGGAAGTTTGACAATGGACAACCTAGAAGCAGATGTGCCTGGTACATATCAGGGGTGATGGAGGTTTCAGGATTATGCTGACTAAAATATGGAGGCTTTGTATCTGTATATAGGTATCTGTATATAGTCTCATTTTAACTCACTTGTATATTGAGAGAGAGAAAGATAGTCTTTTGCTGTAGCTCTTAGCCCCCCGAAGTCCTGGCATACCATTGAGGGAAATGCATAACAATACTCAAATTTCCAGTATCTGTGAAAAAATGTTCCTTTAAATCAGAGTACACCCAATTCCACATTTCCTCCAGCATATTGTTATCAAAGCCCAGTCATTTTGGGGGTGGCAGGAGAGAGAGATAGAGTGGGAGAGAGAGAGAGAGAGAGAGGAGAGTGGGGAGAGAGAGAGAGAAGAAAGAGAGGAGAGAAGGGAGAGGAGAGAGAGAGGAGTGGGGGGAGAGAGGAGAGAAGAGAGAGAGGAGAGAGAGGAGAGAGGGGGAGAGAGAAGAGGAGAAAGATAGCAGAGAGAAGGGGGGAGAGAGAGAGGAGAGAAAGAGGAGAGACAGAGGAGGGAGGAGAGAGAGAGAGGGAAGGGGGGAGAGAGAGAGGAGGTGAGAGAGAGAGAGGGAAGGGGGGAGAGAGAGGAGGTGAGAGAGAGAGAGGAGGGGACAGAGAGAGAGAGGAGAGGAGAGAGAGAGAGGAGGGGGGAGAGGAGAGAGGGGAGAGAGAGAGAGAGAGAGAGAGAGAGAGAGAGATGATTTCCAGAGGCACTTTTATCAATTTTAAATTAAATCGATCAATTTACCTATATAGGGTCTGGTATATTTATGAGGTAAGTTGTCTTCTACTTCCTCTGTTAACCTGGTACACTGTTGCTTGCACTGATAAATTTGTCAAATAGAAGTGGCTTGATTCAAATGATGTATAAATCGATCTCTTCTTATATATATTTTGTCCTTTGTGCTGAGGTCATTATATTTGAATTGAAAGGCACTATGTAATGTATTAATGATATGTTGGGGTTTTCTTTGGGCCTTTGCAGATTTGTTTTTATGGGGTTTATAGCCCTCATGAATCTTCGTCTTCTTGACTTACAATAACATAACATTTTTTTTCTAAACAAGCTGTTTTTAAAATGGCACAGTATTTGAGAGGTACTTTAGTACTTTAAATTGTGAATAATAAAAATACATTTATGTACTTTGTATATCTGAGTATCCTCCCAGAACTGTTCATTAAACTTTGTCAAGCTACCATTAAAATCCACACATTCAGAGGATAAAACTTAGAGAGCTTTTAAAACTTAAGTATTTAATGCACTTGATTTGGTCTTTTAGGCCCAGGAGGGGGCTAGCTAAGTGCCTGAGATGTTCAAAGTTACCATCATAACAGCTAAGTCCCTTTCTCCCCTCCCTAGGGAGCTGGTAGGAGCTCGATCTTTGAAAAGGGATTTTTAATCTTTTATTCATTATTCTTCACAAAGCACTTGCCTGATAACAGGGTACAACCTGACAGTAGGATGTCCTTTTTCCCAACTTCAATAATCTGTTTTTTTCTCTACCTTCTGTCTTTTTCTCATTTAATGTGACCTCCTCTTTCTCAAACCCTGCACACTTTAATTTGGTCATTTTTTTTTTTTTTTGTCTTCTACTGTGGGGATTCAGAGTGTTCAAAACCCTGCTTCCAACGTCATTGTTTTTCCATTTGTTAGAGCTAAGGTAAACTGACATTACATCTTGAGGTGACCATGTCTACATCTTTTGCTCATAGAATTTACTGAAATTGATTAAGTTTTTTTCTGGGTTGGCCAGGCTGCCCAGACATGAGAAGGGCTAAGTGCTGAATGGTGTTTGCCGAGTATTTGCATTGTATGATTAGCAGAATCATAGAATCTTAGAATGGAAACAGAACTTATCTGTCTTTGGTCAGTTTCCTATCATGATTCCTTCTCCAATAATTCTATGGAAATGTTTAAATCTTTGCTTTAAGCCTTTCTAAGATTTTAGAGCTCAGTACTATCTACTGAAGCCTTTTACATTGTTGGACAATTATAATTTTATAAAGATCTTTCTCATATTAAGCAGAAATATCATGAGCTACATTTTCCTATTCCCATATTCAGGCAATTCTAATAAATCTAAATGCCTTTCTAAGGCATGACTTAAAAACTGTCCTCACATAACATTTTATTAATTGATGCATTTGTATAGTTTAATAGTATGAGCAATTCACAGTATGGATTAGGTAGCTGTATATAGTCTCATTTTAACTCACTTTTATATTGAGAGAGAGAAACAGAAATACTTTATTAGTAATACAAATATAAGAAAATATTGAGGGGATAAATAGCCCCTATCATGTTGTAAGTAAATTAGTGCAAACCAAAATATTAGTGTTCTGTTGTAATTTTTAAATCTAGCTAGTTCCTGGAGATTTTATAACTTATACAAATGAAAATGAACACAAAGATTGTTACAATCCAGAGTTTTGGTTTAATTTCATCTAAAATAAGTACTGTGATGTTGAATTTTAACAGCTTGCTAAGAGTGAAGAATTCTTTTTGTTGTAATTTAATCACCTCCAAATGTTATTTATTGAGTCCCTGAAAGTATTTTCTTACAGTATGTAGATTTTCCTCAGAGATCTCATTTGTGCACAACCCCTACTTGTCTCAGCTTATGAAAGCTGATACGATCTCATCTGAAATACTGCAGGGAGTCATTTGTTTCATAGAAATAAGCAATATCATCATAGAATACTGTGGGGCACAGGATGTGATTTTAGGGGAAAAAGCATTTTTCTGAGTACAAATAAAAAAATGAAATGCATTATCCATATAAAATATCAAATGTATTTAAAAATTTACATCTTGAAAATTAAACCAAATAAAATCTCAAAGAAGAGGGTAAATTACTAATAGATGAAATGTAGAATTTCATTTTTTTCACGTTTACTCATTTCATTTTCCACTGTTTATCTTTTATTCATTATCTTTCCATTTCTACTGTAACTTCAATTTTCATAGAAAAGCTCAGATGTGAAAAAAAAATAGAAATATTATAGTATTGATATTAGAAACTCTTGAGCTAAGCAGATCAGGGTCCAAATCTCAGAAGCACCACTTTCCAACTATATAATCTTGGCTTAGAGTCACAATTCTGTAACTCCAAATGCATGCAAGTGAAATCATTTTGACAGCTATTAGTGCTCTTTACCAAATATTTACAGTATCTGCTTTCTGGGCGGAGGGTACGATTGCATTGCCTTGCCACCTCATGTTTGGATGGGGGCAAATGATTAGTTCTGGTCAATTGCTTATGAACAGAAGTGACTTGCATCAATTTCAAATCAGAATATTTGTCTGCAAAGACTTCACAGAACACCCATTTTTTTTTCTCTCAAGATAAATGTAAATGGTAGCTTCTTTGTGGCCCTTCCACCAGAAGTGAAGAAGCCTGGTGCAGAGCTTCTACTTGACCTATGATAGATATGCTGCTGGAGAAGAAATCAACCTCCTGGTATGATATGCTATTTAGCTTTGGGGGCTGTTTCTTACTGAAGTATAATCTAGCCTACTAGTTATGAAATAGTCATTAGCATTGTATCTCATCCATAGCAAGAGCCTAGTAAATATAATATTGAAGCAGTGTGTCTAAAAAGCATACTTTTCATGGTTTTTGTTTTTGTTTTAGTTTTTTGAGATAGAGTCTCTCTCTGTAGCCAGGCTGGAGTGCAGTGGTGCAATTTCAGCTCATTGCAATCTCCGCCTCCCGGGTTCAAGCCATTCTCCATCCTCAGCCTCTCGAGTAGCTGGGATTATAGGCATGTGCCACCACACCCAGCTAATTTTTTTGTATTTTTAGTAGTGACAGGGTTTTACCATGTTGGCCAGGATGGTCTCGATCTCCTTACCTTGTTATCCGCCCGCCTTGGCATCCCAAAGTTCTGGGATTACAGGTGTGAGCCACTGTGCCCGACCATGGATTATTTTTTAATGCAACAAAGAGAAAAGACTTGCAGAAACCTCTCTGCCTTGGTTTAGGTCTGTTGAACATATTGAATCTTTAATATTGTCAACACCATGCAACGTCAAAAAAGGTCCTGATACATTTTAATAGGTCTAACTAGAGTTGAGTGTTCATTTTTATGCAATCTCAGGAGATTTTATGGAGTTCTTTAGGAAATCTGAGTCAAATTTAGATTGACAACTAGCCAGTTTTTAAAAGTTTTGTATATATTTTTGGTTTCTCAAAAGGTACCATTTATTCATTTGCAAGTCTGTATTTCAATAACTTCCTGTCTGCCAAAGATCTAGTTTAATGCTGTAAAATAATCCTACACATCACAACCCATCTGTGTTTCCCAGAGATACCATAACAAAGCATCACAAACTGAATGGCTTCAATGGCAGAAATTTATTGTCTCCAACTTCTGGAGATTATAAATTTGAAATGAAGGTGTCAGCAGGGCTGGTTCCTTCTGACAGCTTTGAGAGATGATCTGGCATGTGCCTCTCTTCTAGCTTCTGGTGGTTTGGTGGCAATCTTTGGTGCTCCTTTCTTTGTAGATGTGTCATTCCAATCTGCCTTCTCCTTCATATGATGTCCTCTCTGTGTGTCTTCACATTTTCTTGCCTCCGTGCATGTCTATCTTTAGTCCAAATTTTATCCTTTTTAAGGTATCAGCTATATTGGATTTGGCCCAATCCTAATGAGCTCATTTTTATTGAATTACTTATGTAAAGACTATCTTTAAATAAGATCACATTCAGTGGTACTAGGAGTTAAAACTTCAAAGTATCTTTTTTGGTGGGACAAAATTCAGCCCATAACACCACTATATTAATTGGCAATACTAGTCGAAGTGTTTACTGGATAGCTCTGTATGTGCATGCCAACAAACAGTGAGTGCGTAACACAAATGTAACTGAATTATTACTAAAGATAACTCCACAATATGCACCATGTGGATTATAATCTATGGTGCAAATCCACTTTCTCTTCCTCACTTTACTGAATCATCTGAGAGACAGAAACAGAGAAAGTGAAGTAGGTGGCTGGGATTTTCATAATTCTCAATATTGAGTGTGTGTGTATGTGTGTGTGGGTATGTGTGTGTGTGTGCATGCACACACCCACAGGGTTGTATTTCCTCACCACCTCATGTTTACATGACTTTATCTTGTCTTCATATTTGAATTAGGATGAATAAATACTTGCATTCTTTGAGAGAGTCACAGTATCAAATTACCTTTCGTTTTCTTAACAAAAATAGTTTTCTTAATGATAAAAGTTAAGGTCCATTTTCAAAATTAATTTGCTGAGCCACAGCAATCTTTCCATAAAAGATAACATTGACCTGCAATTTTATTATCAACCACAAAAGTAATACCTTTTTTCATAGCTCTTCCTCAATGCCCAATAAACTGTGGGTTAAGAAAGTTTCAAGTAGGCCGGGTGAGGTGGCTCATGCCTGTAATCCCAGCACTTTGGGAGGCCAAGGTGGGTGGATCATTTGAGGTCAGGAGCTCGAGACCAGCCTGGCCAACATGGTGAAACCCTGTCTCTACTAAAAATACAAAAATTAGCCAGGTAGTAGTGGCATTACCTGTAATCCCAGCTACTCTGGAGGCTGAGGTGGGAGAATCCCTTGAGCCTGGGAGGCGGATGTTGTGGTGAGCTGAGATCAGGCCACTGTTCTCCAGTCTGGGCAAGAGAGTGAGACTCTGTCTCAAAAAAAAAAGTTTCAAGTAGAGAAAATGGGAGAGTAATAAGAAGTATTCTGCCTGCTGGTACAAGTAGATGATAACAGAGAAGAGATTTACCGTGCCTGCAAGGTCAAAATGTCAGCTTTCCAGCTGGCTCCTAGAAAATTCCTGATGAGGTAGCATCCATATGCAACAGTCATGTTTGGCTACTTAGAGGATTTTCTTTTCTTTTTTTTTTGTGTTTGTTTTTGTTTATTGAGACAGAGTCTTGCTCTGTCGCCCAGGCTGGAGTGCAGTGGTGCAATCTCAGCTCACTGCAACCTCTGCCCCTGGGTGCAAGCAATTCTGTGGCTCAGCCTGGCTGGAATTACAGTTGTCTGCCACCACGCCTGGCTTGGGGTTTCACAGTGTTGGCTAGGCTGGTCTCAAACTCCTGATCTCAAGTGATCCGCCCGTCTCAGCCTCCCATAGTGCTGGGATTACAGGCATGAGCCACCACGCCCAGCCTACTTAGAGGATTTTCTAAAAGTTATAATTACATGAATATGGATTGATCGTCTTGAATGAATTTACTTTTTATTAGATAGTCTCCTCTCAGTATGACAAGAAGGTTGAGGTTCATTTTCTAATACAGTATACATAACACACCAATAAGAAGAAGTATTTCGATGCAAGAGTAAAGAGGTGAGTTTGGGCCATCTTTATTCACTTTGAAACATTTCTTATGCATGTAACCTTAAGCACTATGCTGGGAAATGGGGGCTTATAGAGGAAAACAGCATGCTAAACATGTTTAATGACACAAAATGGTACATTTGCAAATTTAATCCTAAATAGTAACACTTGATTGATGAGGTGATTATTTACCTAGAATTGAGTACTTCTCCAGTGAATGTTTAAAATAAGACAGCATACTCACCTTTTAAAGGAAATATTCAAGATTTTCTTGTGTTTAATACTAAAAGAATGTGTTTCAGAAGTACCTGAAAATATTTTTCTGCAGAGGATTTACAAATTATATGCACAAATTTATCCTAAAAGAATCAGAACTGAGAAAGTATGCTAAGAGTTCCATTTAAGGCTTATAAACTGACTAATGAATAAAAAGCATTTATTTCATCCGTGGTCTGAACTCATATTTACCAAGAATATTTATTTTTATCTACAATGCTTGGGAAATACTTTTTCTTAAAGCCAATAGTCTTGTGGAGTGTTCAGCTTAAATTGTTTTGTGTAAATGGAAGCTGAACTTACAACCTTTTCCCACCCCCTCAAGGAAAGGAAGAAATTGAAATCCATTATGTGAATACAGCTATTTAAAACAACACGGAGTTTCAAGCTAACACAGGTGATCCTAAGAATGCAGGGCTGGACCACAACTAAGAGGTCATGCAGTCTATTCCTTTTACTTTTGGAAAGAGTGTGCTTAATCCACACGAGAAAGCTAAAGAAACAATTCTGAAACTTTGAAGCAACGAAGATTCCATAAGTTCTACAATGTCTCATTTCTCAGTTCTTCTTCTTTTATATATACTTCAAGTTCTGGGATACATGTGCAGTACATGCAGGTTTGTTACATAGGTATACATGTGCCAGGGTGGTTTGCTGCACCCATCAACCCACCATCTATATTAGGTTTTTCTCCAAATGCTATCCCTCCCCTTGCCCCCCACCCCCTGACAGGCCCCTGTGTGTGATGTTCCCCTCCCTGTGCCCATATGTTCTCATTGTTCAACTCCAACTTATGAGTGAGAACATGCAGTGTTTGGTTTTCTGATCCTGTGTTAGTTTGCTGAGAATGATGGTTTCCAGCTTCATCCATGTCCCTGAAAAGGACATGAACTCATTCTTTTTTATGGCTGCATAGTATTCCATGGTGTATATGTGCCACATTTTCTTTATCCAGTCTAACAATGATGCACATTTGGGTTGGTTCCAAGTCCTTGCTATTGTGAATAGTGCTGCAATAAACATACGTGTGCATGTGTCTTTACAGTAGAATGATTTATAATCCTTTGGGTATATACCCAGTAATGCGATTACTGGATCAAATGGTATTTCTAGTTCTAGATCCTTGAGAATCACCACACTGTCTTCCAAAATGGTTGAACTAATTTACACTCCCACCAACAGTGTAAAAGCATTCCTATTTATCCACATCCCCTCCAGCAACTGTTGTTTCCTGACTTTTTAATGATCATCATTCTAACTGGCATGAGATGCTATCTCATTGTGGTTTTGATTGCACTTCTTTAATGATCAGTGATCATGAGCTTTTTTTTCATATGTTTGATGGTTGTATAAATGTCTTCTTTTGAAAAGTGTCTGTTCATATCCTTTGCCCACTTTTTGATAGGGTTGTTTGTTTTGTTCTTGTAAATTTGTTTAAGTTCTTTGTAGATTCTGGACAATAGCCCTTTGTCAGATGGATAGATTTCAAGCATTTTCTCCCATTCTGTAGGTTGCCTGTTCACTCTGATGATAGTTTATTTTGCTGTGCAAAAGCTCTTTAGTTTAATTAGATCCCATTTGTCAATTTTGGTTTTCGTTACCACTGCTTTTGGTGTTTTAGTCATTAAGTCTTTGCCCATGCCTATGTCCTGAATGGTATTGCCTAGGTTTTCTTCTAGGGTTTCTATGATTTTAGGGCTTATGTTTAAATCTTTAATCCATCTTGAGCTAATTTTTTATAAGGTGTAAGGAAGGGGTCCAGTTTCAGTTTTCTGCATATGGCTAGCCAGTTTTCCCGACACCGTTTACTAAATAGGGAATCCTTTCCCCATTGCTTGTTTTTGTCAGGTTTGTCAAAGATCAGATGGTTGTAGATGTGTGTGATTATTTCTGAGGCCTCTGTTCTGTTCCAATGGTCTATATATCTGTTTTGGTACCAGTACCATGCTGTTTTGGTTACTGTAGCATTGTAGTATAGTTTGAAGTCAGGTAGTGTCATGCCTCCAGCTTTGTTATTTTTGCTTAGGATTGTCTTGGCTATATGGGCTCTTTTTTGGTTCCATATGAAGTTTAAAGTAGTTTTTTTCTAATTATGTAAAGAAAGTCAATGGTAGCTTGATGGAAATAGCACTGAATCTATAAATTACTTTGGGCATTATATCCATTTTCATGATATTGATTCTTCCCATCTATGAGAATGGAATGTTTTTCCATTTGTTTGTATCCTATCTTATTTCCTCAATCAGGGGTTTGTATTCCCCTTGAAGAGGTCCTTCACCTCCCTTGTAAGTTGTATTCCTAGGTATTTTATTCTTTTTGTAGCAATTGTGAATGGGATTCCACTCATGATTTGGTTTTCTGTTTGTCTATTATTGGTGTATAGGAATGTTTGTGATTTTTGCACATAGATTTTGTATCCTAAGACTTTGTTGAAGTTGCTTATCAGCTTAAGGAGTTTTGGGGCTGAGATGATGGGGTTTTCTAGACATAGGATCATGTCATCTGCAAACAGAGATAATTTGACTGTCTCTCATCCGATTTGAATATGCTTTATTTCTTTCTCTTGCCTGAATGCCCTGCCCAGAACTTCCAATAATATGTTGAATAGGAGTGGTTAGAGAGGACATCCTTGTTTTGTGCCAGTTTTCAAAGGGAATACTTCCAGCTTTTTCCCATTCAATATGATATTGGCTGTGGGTTTGTCATAAATGGCTCTTGTTATTTTGAGATACATTCCAGCAATACCTAGTTTATTGAGTGTTTTTAGCATGAAGGGGTGTTGAATTTTATCAAAGGTCTTTTCTGCATCTATTGAGATAATCATGTGGTTTTTGTCATTGTTTCTGTTTATGTGATGGATTATATTTATTGATTTGCCCATGTTGAACCAGCCTTGCATCCCAGGGATAAAACCGACTTGATCATGGTGGATAAGCTTTTTATTGTGCTGCTGGATTTGGTTTGCCAGTATTTTATTGAGGATTTTTACACTGATGTTCATCAGGGATATTGGCCTAAAATTTCCTTTTTTTGCTGTGTCTCTGCCAGGTTTTGGTATTAGGGTGATGCTGGAGTCAAAAAATGAGTTAGGAAGGAGTCCCTCTTTTTCTATTGTTGGTAATACTTTCAGAAGGAATGGTTTCAGCTCCAATTTGTAATTCTGGGAGAATTCAGCTGTGACTGTGTCTGGCCCTGGACTTTTTTTGATTGCTAGGCAATTAATTACGACCTCAGTTTCAGAACTTGTTATTGGTCTATTCAGGGATTTGACTTCTTCATGGTTTAGTCTTGGGAGGGTGTATGTATCCAGGAATTTATCCATTTCTTCTAGATTTTCTCATTTATTTGCATAGAGGTGTCTATAGTATTCTCTGAAGATAGTTTGTATTTCTGTGGGATCAGTGGTAATCTCCCCTTTATCATTTTTCATTGTGTTTATTTGATTCTTGTCTCTTTTCTTCTTTATTAGTCTGGCTAGTGGTCTATTTTGTTAATCTTTTCAAAAAACCAGCTCCTGAATTCATTGATTGTTTGAAGGGTTTTTGTGTGTGTGTGTCTCTATCTCCTTCAGTTCTGCGCTGATCTTACTTATTTATTGTCTTCTGCTAGCTTTTGAGTTTGTTTGCTCTTGCTTCTCTAGTTCTTTTAATTGTGATGTTAGGGTGTCGACTTTAGAGCTTTCCTGCTTTCTCCTGTGGACACTTAGTGCTATAAATTTCCCTCTTAATACTTCTTTAGCTGTGTCCCAGAGATTCTCGTATGTTGTGTCTTTGTTCTTATTGGTTTCAGAGAACTTATTTGTTTCTGCCTTAATTTTGTTATTTACCCAGTAGTCATTCAGGAGCAGGTTCTTCAGTTTCCATTTAGTTGTGCAGTTCTGAGTGAGTTTCTTAATCCTGAGTTCTAATTTGATTGCACTATGGTCTGAGAGACTGTTTGTTATGATTTCTGTTCTTTTGCATTTGCTGAGGAGTGTTCTTCTTCCAATTATGTGGTTGATTTTAGAATAAGTGCTATATGGTGCCATCATCACTATGAAGAAACTGCATCAACTAATGGGCCAAATAACCAGCTAGCATCATAAAGACAGGATCAAATTCACACATAACAATATTAACCCTAAATGTATACGGGCTAAATGCCCCAATTAAAAGGCACAGACTGGCAAATTTGATAAACAGTCAAGACCCATCAGTGTGCTGTATTCAGGAGACCCATCTCACGTGCAAAGACACACATAGGCTCAAAATAAAGGGATGTAGGAATATTTACCAAGCAAATGAAAAGCAAAAAAAAAAAAGCAAGGGTTGCAATCCTAGTCTCTGATAAAACGGACTTTAAACCACCAAAGATCAAATGACAAAGAGGGCATTACATAATGGCGAAGGGATCAATGCAACAAGAAGAGCTAACTATCCTAAACATATATGCACCCAATACAGGAGCACCCAGATACATAAAGCAAGTTCTTAGAGACCTACAAAGAGATTTACACTCCCACACAATAATAGTGGGAAACTTTAACACCCCTCTGTCAATATCAGACAGATCAACAAGACAGAAAATTAACAAGGATATTCAAGACTTGAACTCAGCTCTCGACCAAGCAGAGCTAATAGACATCTACAGAACTCTCCACCCCAAATCAACAGAATATACATTCTTCTCAATTCTTTATACAAATATGAAAAGATAATTTATTTCTCAGTAGGTTAACTCTAATTTCTTTTTTTCTTTTTTTTTCTTTTTGATGCAGAGTCTCAGTCTGTTGCCCAGGCTGGAGAGCAGTTGCACAATCTTGTCTCACTGCAACTTTTTCCTCCCAGGTTCAAGCGATTCTCATGCCTCAGCCTCCCAAGTAGCTTGTACTACAGGCTCCTGCCACCACGCCCGGCTAATTTGTGTATTTTTAGTGGAGATAGGGTTTTGCCATATTGGCCAGGCTGGTCTCAAACTGCTGACCTCAGGTGATCTGCACAACTTGGGCCTCACAAAATGCTGGTATTACAGTCATGAGCCACCATGCCTGGTCAAATCTAATTTTTATATCACATCTTTTAGTATAAGGCTTCTCAAATTTTAAAGATTCATAAAAATTACCTGAATATCTTGTTAAAATGCACTTTCTGAATCAGGTGGTCTATGGTGGCAGGTTTTTCAGGTTTCTCATTTCTAACAAGTTCCCAGTGATGATGCTGCTGCCTGGTCCAGGGACCACATTTGGGGGTGTGGTAGCAATGCTCTAGAAATGGGAAATGTAGATCTAGAAGTACACTAAGACGACGCTTAGCCTGACACATGTGTTTTATTAAAGGATTTCAGCTACTTTGGTAGATAGCTTTCTTTTTCTGTTTCACGTATTCATTAAAACAATTGTAAAATATTCAATGGCAAACAGAATCCTAGTATTTTGTATTTTTGTATGTAGCACAGAGGCTGTACAACCACCAAACAAAATGTTACAGAGCAGTGCAAGGATTTGGCCAACAATGCATATGACAATGTCATATTGAATAATATTAAGCAAAACATATAGACTTGAATTAGCCAATAGCCTTATCATTTGTTACATACAGCCATTATACACATTTATACGTTTCTGTCACTTGTTAACCATTGAGACACTGGAGTTTCAAATCCCTGTTGATGGCTGGACATTAAGTTGGTAGTTGGCAAGATAAGTTTAGATTCCTTTTTCAATTTTAACATTCTATCATGTGGCATGACAGTATTAAAGAACTTGCTCACATTCACGTAACTGTCTTGCCTTAAAGATGGGAACATAGCAGCTTTCAGTTTAAGTTAAGTGCATTATGTAGCCTCTAAACCTTCAGTCATTCAAATGGTCCTTTCCTTACCAAGAGACCATAAACATATATATAAAATTGGATCTTACATTTGATTTTTGAAAACATTGGAAGTACTTTTTACAATTTTCTTAGCTTGTGTCAAGTGGACCAAACACTTTGATAAATAATTAACATTTCACTTTGTGAATGTGTCATCATCTAGGCAGAACTATTAAAAATGCATTTTATCTAGGCAGGTTTTGGATAGTCACATTGTGGAAAATGTCCCTTAATACATGAGAATTTTTAAAGAAAAATGTGCTTTGTTGGTGTAAATCTCTTATCTAGTAGCAGGTTCTTGTATTTCCATTTGGATTTTTCTTAATGCCCATTTTCTCTATAGTATGAGACTTCTTACCACTATTTGTTACAAATCATATTATACATGCATGCTATTACAATCCCCACTTTTCAAACAGTTATTGTTTTCATTGGGGAAATTGGGTTTATATTCTCCTGGATTTTTTAATTACTTGAGTATGTCTTCAAGAAGTGGGGCATAGAATGTGGATATGTTCTAAGACTGCCTGCTGCCTAATCCTTTCATTCACCTTACATTGGTATGTCCAGGAAATACGGATGCTATTTCCAGATCATGGAACTAAATGACTTAAATTAAATGTCCATTTTTTTCAAACAGATGTCACTACTGATACTCATCTGTATTTTGTTCTATTGAATATTGTCTATTCTCTTCTTTTACATCTTATAGATTAAATATACATAATAATAAAATCTGGTTAACAAAAAGGTACTTGATGATACTAAAATAATTAGAGGCTTTAAAAATCTATCATTTTTAATATGAATTACTTTTCTATTTAAAAGCACCAAGCTGATTATGCTATAGTGAATCTATTAGTCTGAAAGTGTACAGTCAATGGAAATTGAATATAAGAGAATATCAAATATATATCATAAGATTGAGAGGTTACATACTCAGTAATTGATATGGTTTAGCCGTGTCCTCAACCAAATCTCATCTTGAATTCCCATGTGTTGTGGGAGAGACCTGGTGGGAGGTAACTGAATCATGGGGGCAGGTCTTTCTTATGTTGTTCTCATGACAATGAATAAGTTTCATGAGATCTGATGGTTTTAAAAATGGGAGTTTCCCTGCACAATCTCTCTCTTTGCCTGCTATCATCCATGTAAGATGTGACTTGCTCCTCCTTGCCTTCCGCCATGGTTGCAAGGCCTCCCCAGCCATGTGGAACAGTAAGTCCATTAAACCTCTCTTCCTTTTGTATACTACCCAGTCATGGGTATGTATTAATCAGTAGCATGAAAGTGGACTAATAAATTGGTACCAGTAGAGTGGGGTGTTGCTGAAAAGATACCCCAAAATGTGAAAGTGACTTAGGAACTGGGTAAAGGCAGAATTTGGAGGGCTCAGAAGAAGACAGGAAAATGTGCAAAAGTTTGGAGCTCCCTAGAGACTTGTTGAATGGCTTTGACCAAAATACTAATAATGATACAGACAATGAAATCCAGAGTGAGGTGGTATCAGACAGAAATGAGGAACTTTTTGGGAAATGGAATAAAGATGACTGTTGTTATGTTTTAGCAAAGAGACTGGTGGCATTTTGCCCCTGCCTTAGAGATCTGTGGAACTTTGAAACTGAGAGAGATGATTTAGAGTATCTCACAGAAGAAATTTCTAAGCAGCAAAACATTCAAGATGTGACCTGTTTGCTGTTAGAAGCATTCAGTTATTAGGGAAGGAAAGCATAAGAGTTTAGAAAATTTGCAGCCTGACAATGTGATAGAAAAGAAAATTCCATTTTCTGAGGAGAAATTCAAGTCGACTGTAGAAATTTGCATAAGTAATGAGAAGCCAAAAGTAAATCCCCAAGACAATAGAGGAAATATCTCTAGGGCATGTCAGAAGTCTTCACAGCAGCCCCTCCCATCACAGGCCTGGAGGCCTAGAGGGAAAAAATGGTTTTGTGGGCCAGGTCCAGGGTCCCCGTGCAGTGTGTGTGCAGCCTAAGGGCTCGGTGCCCTGCATCCCAGCAACTCCAGCTATGGCTAAAATTGGCCAAGGTACAGCTCGAGCCATGGCTTCAGAAGGTGCAAGCCCCAAGCCTTGGCAGCTCCCATGTGGTGTTGAGCCTGCGAGTATACAGAAGTCAAGAATTGAGGTTTGGGAACCTCCAACCAGATTTCAGAGGATGTATGGAAATGTCTGGATGCCCAGGCAAAGTTTGCTGCAGGGGTGGGTCCCTCATGAAAAACCTCTGCTAGGGCCATGTGAAAGGAAAATGTGGGGTTGGAGCCCCCACACAAAGTCTGTACTGGGGCACCACCTAGTGGAGTTGTGAGAAGAGGGACACTGTCCTCTAGACCCCAGAGGGTAGATCCACTGACAGATTGCTCTGTGTGTCTGGAAAAGCAGCAGACGCTCAATGTCTGCCTGGAATGCAGCCAGGAGGGAGGCTGTACCCTGCACAGCCACAGGGGCAGAGCTGCCCAAGACCATGGGAACCCATATCTTGCATGAGCGTGACCTGGACGTGAGACCTGGAGTCAAGAGATATCATTTTGGAGCCTTAAGATTTGACAGTCCCACTGGATTTCTGACTTGCATGGAGTCTGTAGCCCCATTGTTTTGGCCATTTTCTCCAATTTAAACCAGCTGTATTTACCCAATGCCTGTACCCCCTTTGTATCTAGGAAGTAACTAACTTGCTTTTGATTTTACAGGCTTATAGGCAGAAGAGACTTGCCTTGTCTTGGATGAGACTTTGGACTGTGGACTTTTGAATTAATACTGTAATGAGTTAAGACTTTGGGGGACCATTGGGAAGGCATGATTGGTTTTGAAATGTGTGGACATGAGATTTGAGAGGGGCCAGGGGCAGAATGATATGGAAGAGGTAAGGAACAGATTTTCCTCCTGAGTCTCTGTAGGGAGTGTGGCACTGCTGACACCTTGATTTTGGCTGGCCTCCAGAACTGTAAGAGGGTAAGTTTCTGTTGCTTTATGCTACAAGGTTTGTGGTTCTTTGTTATGAGAGCCCTAGGAAACTAATACAAATGGTATTCAAAGCAGTAAAGAAGTGCTTATGAGCATTAATAATGATCAGAAGGTGTCTAGGAAAGAGGGCGGGCGGAGAGTGGAGGAAACAGCATTGCCAAGCCCTGGAAGTGAGAAGGGATAATGGCACGTTTAAGGTAGAGCAGTGAGAGAAGTTCAGTACAGCAGATCCTGACGGTTCTGAAATGATTCTTTTTTCCTTCCTGGCCAGTGTTCCAGAAATTATACTTTACTCTTTACGTAATAAACAATATCAACAAACTATGCAACAGAAAGCTTCACAGACAGTTTTCTACACCAAGGAGAAGTATAAAAATTCACTGCTTTTTGATTGTTTTAGAACTTAGTCTCCAGCTCTTTCAGAAAAGAACAACGTAGGAGGCAACAGTGAAATCATTAAGTATTGTATTTTTTCTGAAATTGAGCAAATTGAAAGCAAACTCAACCCAGTTCCTAGATCACAACTCCCAGAAAATAATTGACTGGGTAACTCGAACTCAGCCAAGGGGTCCTTCTCAGCCAATCAAAGGAGAGAGCTTCAGGGAGACTTATGACAGCCTCCAAATCCAGGTGGAACACAAAAGCCCCTGCAAGATACTCTTAGAAAACAAACTCAGAAATTCCAATCTTTGCTTTGGGAGCAGAATATCCTCAGAAGCAGGGGATGCACACCCACAGCACTTACAGCTGAAGGCCTACATTTTATTTTCACTTGAGGGCTTTCCTGGTTGGAACACTGCTGTCACATTATACCTGCCCCTTATGGATACCACTGTGCTTATAATACTCTCTACTATGAAAAAAATACTTGTTCATTCAGCATATTGAAGAGAGGGAAGGCATAAATATAAACGCTTTGCAAAATATTAAGAAGGAAGTGAAGTGAATTTAAGAAGTTAATAACAACCTTGCTGATAAGGCACAACAAATGGGTTATAACTAGAGTTTGCAAGCCTATTAATATTCTATGGATGTTCAGGAAAGGGAGATAGCTGCAATGGGCTAGTTATATTTTTCAGGCATCTCACAGCAATTCCTTCTTTTTTAATATCTGGGATGCAAACCCACATGTACTGTACAAGACTTCATTTCTTGATCAAAAATAAGGTTGATTTCTGTTCCAAGATTATATTTGCTTACTGAATAATTGGTAGGGCTTTATTGATGATCTTTTAGAGACACTCATTCCACTTATTCTCTCTGTCCAGAATGTGGCTTATTTAATTTCTTAATAATATAGCAATAGCTGAACCATGCCAATTCGTATAACAATCACAAAGCAAAAACAACACACACACACACACACACACACTGTATCCAATTATCAACTTTAAAGCAAAAACTATCCTCCCCACGATATCTTCACTATCTTCTTTCTCTTATAGTTTCAATTCCTAGCAGTAGATGTACTCATAAAGGAATCACTGAGAATAGAGTTTTAAAATGCATTACAATTTTTTCAAATCCTGAGATTTAGTTCTTTTCTAATTGTCACACATTATGAAATGAGAGAAAGAAGCTTTGAGCAAATGAAATAAGGGAAGGGCTAATTTTGATTAAGGAAAATTACATGATTCCTTAAATCTGTAATATGAGGCCTCCAGGGGATGTCACCTTGTAGAATTTTATAGCAAGCACTGGGTAATTTTACAGCAACCTGAACAAAGCTGAAAATAATGTTGAGTTGTTCACTAGGGTGCTGAAAAGATGAATAAGAAGCAAAAAATTAAATTAAACTTACGTAATTTACTAGGATGACATAGTTTTTATATACATCCAATGGATTAGTTTTTTTTACAAAGGTTTATCTACTTTGTGTTTGGAAAATCATGGGAAGAACCTTTTCAGTTTCTGGCTGAAAATCATGACTGAGTCTCTAAAAATATCACAGCTATATTAAGAAGTCACAATAGGAGAGGGAATTTATAGGCTAGTACGTAGAATACATTAAATGTAATTCTATGGCATTCTTATTTTTTACCAAAAATCACAAGTGAATATATTCTGAGTCCATGTAGTATCACAAATAACCTTAAGTTGCCATCATTTAACTTAGTGTCCCACATTTGTATTAGAGGCATCAACATGAACATTACCCTCTCTTTGTATATCATTAGTTCTAATTTGTCAAATTTCCCTTTGCGCTTTGATTTCTTGGTGGGGAAAAAAATATGACAAGATGATATTCTGTCCACTGTATAAAAACCTCCTGAGTAAAGGCTCAAATTAAGAAATTGAAAGGGAACTGGTTGAGGGAGGCATACAAAGGCCCATATCTTTTCTATGTAGTTAGCATACCATATACTTAGTTTGTGGAGAGTTGGTTTGTTGGTTTAATCATAGTGTCAAAGCATGCACAGCTGTTCTGTTTTGTTTTTCAGAAGCCTGGGGTTCTCTTTTATATTACCCTCTCTTATGACCCATGTTAAGTAAATATTTAAGTTATCAAAAGGGTTGTCTAAAATATAACTGGTCTCACCAGGCACGGTGGCTCACGCATGTAATTGCAGCACTTTGGGAGGCTGAGGTGGGAGGATCAGGAGGTCAGGAATTCAAGACCAGCCTGGCCAACACAGTGAAACCCCGTCTCTACTAAAAATACAAAAATTAGCTAGGTACAGTGGTGTGGACCTGTAACTCCAGCTACTCAGGAGGCTGAGGCAAGAGAATTGCTTGAACCCAGGAGGTGGTGGTTGCAGTGAGCCGAGATTGCACCACTGCACTCCAGCCTGAGTGACAGAACAATACTCTCCATCTCGGGGGGAAAAAAAGAAAAAAGAAAATATATATATATATAGTGATCTCTACACATCCATGTCACCAACTTTCCACATAGAGATAGTGATCTTTTTGAAAGTTAAATTTCACATTGCAAATGTTCTGTGTGGGATACTTCAATGTGTTTTCTCCTGCTCTTAGGGTCAAGTCCAAAATTTCTTACATAACTTATAAGCCCAAAAGAATATCAGCCCCAAATTCAACTTTATGTACTCCCTGCACTGTTCACAGTGATACCTGGGTAAACTGTTGTGGTCATTGATTAGAAGATGGAACTATTACCAGAAGAATATTGGATGTGGAATTAGGTATGCTGGAACAAAAAGAGCATGAATGGTTACAAAGCCCAGGTGGTAGTTATAGGTCACATCAGTTTACATATATGTATTTTAGTGACATGAACCCAGTTCTTATAACTTTGCCTGGCAAAAAGAGTTGGAAAGAAGGAAGCGTCTACAAAAAGAATTGAAGGTGCTTCCCTGAATTTTACGGTAACAAATGGAAATGAAGCATGATTCAATATAACATGTGGTTGGTAGTTCTTACCCTGGCGAATTGTTGGTAATAGAGATTGGTTCTGTGCTCTGCCCCTCTCTGTGTGTTCCCTTGGGTAGTCATTCCAGATCAACTTGCTCATTTATAATGCTGTGGATAATAATGCTTGCTTTCACCAAGCCATTGTAGAAGATGAATGTTTACTGTGTGTTTAAGATTAGAAGGTAAAAAGTGGTATGCAATCAGAAATGGTGTGTTGAAAGGTTATTAATGATGCTCAAAGCTAAGAGGAGAGGGACAGGCAATTCTCTTTAGGGCTCAGTAGCGTTTAATGCCAGGCAGGAGCACACTTATTTTTAGATATACATTTCCCTGTTCATTGAAGACAGGATTCATAAAGAAAAACAATATTTTGACATGTAATAGGATTACAATTTTTTAGAAATTAGGTTAAAATCATCAAGAAAAAGAAACATCTGAATAAAGGTCAGATGTGAGGCTAACACCTATAATCCAAGCAATTTGGGAGGCTGAGGCGGGAGGATCTCTTGAGCCCAGGGGTTCAAGACCAGCCCGGGAAATATGGCAGAACCCCATCTCTACAAAAATATATAAAAATCAGCCAGGGATGTTGGTGCATGCCTGTAGTACCAACTACTGGGGAGGCTGAAATAAGAGAATTGATTGAATCTGGGCTGCAGTGAGCTCTGAGGCACTGTACTCCAGCCTGGATGACACAGTGAGACCCTGTCTCAAAAAAAAAAAAAAAGAAAGAAACATATTCATTGAGCAATAAAAAGTTGTCTGTGTGATCATTAAAAAAGTATTTTAGTTAAAAGATGCATAACACATTTGAGTTATAAATAAATTATGTATATATGTTATACACACACATAAATTTACTTATTTCCATAAGAAAGAAGTATGCCAATTAGGTAACATTACCTTTTTTCCCCATCCCCTGTTTTCCTAAATCATTTTTGTACAGATTTTTGGCTGATCAGTGTCCCCAAATCATTCTTATTGAATCTAAGTGGAATTATAACTATGTAATTCCATGTAGCTTCACCTGTTTCAACCCTAGTTCATATTGCTGCACTGAGAGAACCAAGTCTGGCAAAAATCAGGGCTCACACTCTGGCTGCCATGTAAGAAGGCTCACGATTTCAGACATCTAGGATGCTGCTATTTAAAATGCTCACTTTGGTATCTTCAGGGCTTTGGAGGACTGTACTTGTCCAGCCTTCAGAGAACAGAATAGACTTAATCGCAATCTAAGAGAGAAGCAACAGGTCTGCCTTATTCCAAAGCTCTCAAACATAGATGATCAATTTTACACATTCCTATGAAACCGTGGAACCCCATTCTCGTTGCTTCTCTTTTTGACTGTCCAGGTTCCCACTCATATCTTGCTCTGGTTAGTCACAATCAGAATCTTCACAACCACAATCAGAATCTTCCCACAGCCCTACCTGCAACACCTGCTTGTCTCTGCCATTACAATATAAGGTATGGTTTGATTCTCTTATGTACTGTGTTTGGTGCCCATGCAGTCCCTCATGAGTACCAGCTGATTTTCTTCCGTGTGTGTATAAACGATATCATGTTCCTTTAATTCAAATAATAAAAAGATATATAATCAGCACTGTATCTTTGAGTCACAAGGTTTAACATAGACTTATCTGAATTATTCTACATCCTTGTGACTTGGGAGGGGGACATGTTTATTACTTTTTCTTTTACAGCTTGAAAGTATTCTTTTCAAGTGTTCATTTTGTCCTGTGCAGCAATCTCTAATTCACTCCATACCCAAAGTTGACTAGAATACTTTAATCTATCATGATTAATATCAAGGATTCTATAATTAAAACACCTCATTTTGATGGGTGGTTTCCTCACTTCCTATCTGTGACATTGGGCAAGTTACTTAACCTCTCTAAGCTTATCTGAGCCTATTTTATAGCATGCACCAAAAAGCTATTACATTATGGCCATTGTTTTTACTCTAGCTCAGCATAGCTCTGAAGACTGTTAAACATTTCACTTTTTATAATACTGTTTCTTAGACTTTATTTGAATATAAATAGTTTATACCTTCATTAGAAACATTATTAGATCACTTTATCAGTCTGCTTGGGCTGCCATTAAAAACATACCATAGACTAGGTGGATTAAACAACAGAACTTTATTTCCTTACAGTTCTGGAGGCCGGAAGTCCAAGATTAGGATGTCACCAGGATTGATTTATTCTCATGCCTCCCTCCTTAGCATGTAAAGACTGTCTTTTTGTGGTGTCTTCATGTGGTCTTTCCTGTGAGTGTCTGTGTCTTAATCTGCTCTTGTTATATGAAGACAAGCCATATTAGAAAAAGGCCGGTCCTAATTACCGCATTTAAGTGTAATTACCTCTTTTAGGGCCCTGTCTCCAAATACAGTCATATTCTGAGGTATTGGGGGTTAGGACTTCAACATATGAATTTTAGGGGGACACAATTTAGCCCAAAACAATCAGTATCTCTGAAATGTCTAAATTCAGGAATTTAAGATTTTTTTTTCATTGAATAGAAACAAAATAAAACTAAACATCAATGACAAAGAGAGGCAGAGAGAATAACTACTAATGTAAATGTAATTTTTTTTTCTGCATTGGCTTCCCTTGTCTCTTCTTTTCAGTGAAGTCAATGAAGCCGTTGCCCTACATTTACTTTTATTATACCACAGAAAACCTTCCCTTTGAAGCCCAGAGCTTATATCAAGGCTAGTTTAACTTGAATATGACTAATTTACCATGTCTCTTAACAGTAGCTTTTACAATCTGGCACCTGACCCAGAACCTATTTCTGGAAGATTTTAACCTATGTGTAAACAGCACATAACAGACACTTTCTCTAAGGCCTATGAAGGAATATATAAATTGTTCCATATTAATAATGATGATGATAATAGCAAATCCTTCTATAGTGCTTTCTCCATGCCAGTCACTATTCTAAGCACTTCACAGGTATCTGCTCTTTATTCCTTTTGTGGGCTTTAAAGTTCCTATTGTTGAGAAATGCAACATTAATTTTTGTACTGTCAAGAGATTCCAGGAAGAGAAATTTTAAAATGCTGTGGCTTTTGTTGACTATATGACCAACCTCCTATCAACTTAAGAATATCTTGCGGAAAAATGTGAGGTTTTATAATTTATTCATGAGTTTTTAGTCATTTTTAATTGGAGACAATGAAGTGGTTATACCAAATAAAAGGCCTACAAATTAAATTTACATTTTTCTAGACATTATACTAATATATGCTTATCAAGTGCTAAACTTTTTATATCATCTGCAGTAAAATGCTTAGAGAGAGGAGGGTGATAGTGCTAAAACTGGTTGAAAATCTGACACATATTAGACATTGAGGTAACAGACCTGTCCAAGGTCACAGAACTAAAACATGGTGGAGCTCCCTAATTCCATGCTACAATTTTAAGCTATTGATAATATCCTGCAAGTTGTTTTATTACATATAAATCCAAGCGGAGACACTTAGAGAAATTGATTAAAAGAAAAACGGTTGAGCTTAATCAAACAGTACTGTTGAAAGGCTGTTTTATTTTATTTGCAGAGCATTTTATGTTAGCCACTATCCTGTTATAAGGACTTGTTCATTGTGAGTATGCGGCACTATAGTAATTGGTTATAAAGAAGAATGTAGAACAGCAGGTGTACAATAGAAATTGCTCTTTGTAGTTTAAATAAATTTCTAAGAGCTACCATATATTTAATTCTTATTCCATGATAGGTACAAGGATAGAACTTTACTTACTTAGATTTCTTAAATCTCATGCAAATAAGTACTTTTAAAACCAATTTTCAGGCTGGACACAGTGGCTCACACCTGTAATCCCAGCACTTTGGGAGACCTAAGTGGGAGGATCATCTGAGGTCAGGTGTTCAAGACCAGCCTGGCCAACATGGTGAAACCTTATCTCTACTAAAAATACAAAAATTAGCTGGGTGTGTTGGCATGCACCTGTAGTCCCAGCTACTTGGGAGGCTGAGGCAGAAGAATTGCTTGAACCTGGGAGGCATAGGTTGCAGTGAGCCAAGATTGTGCCACTGCACTCCAGCCTGGGCAACTGAGTAAGACTCTCACTCAAAAACGAAACAAAAACCAAAGCAAACAAGAAAAAACAATTTTCTATGTCTATGTTGGATAAATTTAAATTTATTTACTTTCATATCAAAACAAACACCTTAATTTGGGACTAATGTAATAGTTTGTAATTGATTTTAACCTCCTCCAAAAGACACTATAAGAATAACTCATATATTAATCATCCTAAAATATAAAATGTGGTGTCATTTTCCAGTTTTTAAGATTTCATAGTCCTAGGAATTCAAGTCCAGGCAGCACTGAATGTCTCTTAACCTTAGTCCACTTATCTTTCATGCCTTGGGGCCCACTGTTTCACTTGGTTTCAAAAAAATACCCTGGCTCAGCGTATTATTGTAGATTCCCTAGTGAAATCCATCTGCTTTTTCCTCTCTTTTTTCTCACATGATTGTCTTGCCTCACAGACCCTTCCATCATCCTCCAAGTGAGGAAACCTATTGAGGTATCAAGGGCCAACTTCAATGAAAACTTCCCCGACTTCCTCTGAATGGATTTGAGCTCCTCTTCTAAATTCCTCTAGCTCTTAGTTGTTATATGCTAATAATATTGATCACATACTACATTTCAGTGCAGAAATAATCCTGCTTATTATCATATAGATCCTATCATATAGATCTATAGATCATTAAGCACTGTGTCTGTCACACAAAGGAAATTTTTGATAAATATTTCTGGGGAAAAGGCAATCAGAAAATGGGAAGTAATAAAAGAATGACATTTGGTGCTGTGTCCTTCCTCTTATTTCTAAAATAAAATACATAAAAATTTGGTTTTTGCTAACATAACCATCTGAAGTGATATGACAGGCCTTTGGCTAACTATCTAATGATATACTAGCAATTCACAAAAATTTGGGGAAAATGAACATATATTCACTAATTCACAAGTAGTCACCCATGCTAGATTAGAAGATGAAGAATTGAGTAAAAAAGGGACCCTATTTTAATTATGTTACAGCCTACTGATAAATAAATAATCCCAGTATGGAGTGGTAAGTCCCATAATAAATATCTACAGAGAGGTCTCTGGAAGCACAGGGAAGGACCGTCTGGGTTTGACAGGGGATATTAGAAAAAGTTTCAAAGAACACATGACATTTGTTCAAAATCTTGAAGGATGGAGATGAGTTTGCCAAGCAGAAAAGAATAAAACATTATTTTATCACTTGAGAAAGGGCCTGCCCATAGTTGGTAAATTCAGGATGTGATATTTGGAGAGAGAGGATATTATGGGGTGAGAAAGGAAGGGAGTAGCCATGTTGGGGAGGAATCAGAGAGCCATGCTAACAAGTTTAACTTTTATTGCATGCAAGACGGACAGCCATTAAAAGGTTTTAGGCAGGAAAGTGATGTGATCAGATTTACAGTATGCTGAAGAATAAATTAATGTGATGAGCCAAAATCAGAGGCAGGGAGGTTAGGGGACTGCAGCAAAGCTTAAGGGAAAGGCAGTAGTAATAGGATGTGCAGGAAAAAGTAATGTAGATTGCAGAAACTTAAAATGGGTGAAAGAAAGAGAGAGAGGCAAAAGATTGACTGTGGCTTATAGTGTTTGATACATAATAATGCCAAAAATCAAGATTTGGATTAAGAGGGAGATCTAGTGTGAGGAAGAAAGAAAATCAGTTAGCATTGCTGGTTTTTATCTGATTCTGTAAAATCAACAACTGTCCAGTAAGCAGTTATAAGTATTTTTCTGGCATGAGTTGAGACTCAGCTAAAGATATATATTCCAAAACCAATAGTTTAAGCGTGGAGGTAAAAACCTCCATGCATAGAGGTATATGAAATTGGCTATGGACATTTCTGAGAGAGAAAAGGGCTAAGTATAGAGTCCACAAAGAAGACTAAAAGGAAGGTTTTGAACTCAGCTGAAAATTAAGGAAAAAATATTGTCATGAGAAAAAGAGTGAAGACAGTTTTAAAGAGAATGTGCTATGGTTTGGATGTGGATTGCCCTCATCAAAATTCATGTTGAAATTTGATCCCCAAAATGTCAGTGTTAGGAGGCAGGACCTAATGGGAGGTATTTGATTCATGTAGGTGGATCCCTCATGAATAGATTAATGCTTTCTCCCAGGAGTGAGTTCTTTCTTTCAAGGGAATGGATTAGTTTCCACAAGAGCAGGTTGTTAAAAAGAGTTTGCTTCATCTGTTTCTCTCTCTTGCTTTCTCTCTTGTCTTGTAATCTCTGCACATGCCTGCCCCTCTTCCATTATCTTCCATGAGTGGAATCAGCCTGAGGACCTCAACAAATGCACCTGCCCAATCTTAAACTTTCCAGCAATCTGAATTATGAGCCAAATAATTTTTTTTATAAATTATCCAGCTTCAAGTATTATAGCAACAAAAAAAGGTAAGCAACAAAAAATCAAGTGAGACAAAAAGTCTCCATAGTTCTTGATACCATGAAACATACAAAGGAAGAATTAGGAAGATACAAAGGGAAGACAAGGGCTTCAAGGACACTTTTACAGGTGATATATACATCTAGACTCTCGACTGTGATTATGATTTTACAGGTATATGCATATGCTCAAACTAATCTAATTGTATACATACATTTAGTTTTATATGTTTGATATGTGAAGTTCTGAATATCAATCACACATCGATAAAGCTGCTTAAAAAATAAAAATAAAAAATAGAAGCATACAACAAGTCAATTGGCACTTAAATTAGATAGTGGAATTCTGTGTGTCCCTTAATCTTTATCACTTATTTTAAATTTAAAGTCATATTATTGTCTGTATCTAGACCAAGAACTTTTCATAAGACAAGATGTTACTATTACATCTTGTATATATAAACGTATATATAAAAATTCAGCAGAGAACATTTATCATGTATCTATTTCCTATAGACTTCTGGACATTTGGAGATATTTTAGAAAAAATATAATAGTCACAAACTCGATTCAAAAGAAGTTATTATTCATTAAAAAACTCTCCTATTTTTTCCATGTGGCATGGTAATTTAGTTTGTATCAAGAAGCTCTGATATAGGGTCCATTTACTTCATCAAGCATCTAACTAGCATCTAAAAATGGATGCTTTCTGTCCTTCACACAATTGAACTTATCTGTGGCAACCGTCAATCTTCCTAAGGTGGCTCCCAGGAGACTACCAATCGTCACACAAAGCAGAGCCCCAGAAGTCTTTGTGTGCTACGAACTGATCAGATTATGTTATTTATTCCTGTCATTCTCCATTCTTTCACTGCTACTGACCGTATAATAGGCTGGCAGACAGCTCTGCATTTATCACTCCTCCATCTATAAGAAAAAGGATCATAATTTAGAGTAACTCATGTAACTGGTACGATGAATGTCACAGGGGTTTGCTTGACTCTGTTTTACTGATTCTAACATTCATATTGGTCTGAACCACCCCTTTATTCCTAGGAACTTTTCAGTGTATGTGGAGGATCTTCATATTTTCTTATGCAACACAAGCCAAGTCTCCACAGTGTACATGAAAAATTATAATATATCTCTATTGTTGTTTTTTTTGTGTGTTTACCTCAGTGAGCTATATAAATTTTTTCATTTGAAGATAATTTTCTATTTTTTTAAGCTGAAGAAACTTCAAACTACAACTTGTGAAATGTTATTACTTCAGTGAAACTCATTTATTCTTATTATTCCACTTTTTTTTTTTTTTTTTGAGACGGAGTCTAGCCCTGGTGCCAGGCTGGAGTGCAGTGGCATGATCTCGGCTCACTGCAACCTCCACCTCCTGGGTTCAAGTGATTCTCCTGCCTCAGCCTCACAAGTAGCTGGGATTTACAGGTGTGCACCACCACACCCAGCTAATTTTTGTATTATTAGTAGAGATGGGGTTTCACCATGTTGGCCAGGATGGTCTCAATCTCTTGACGTCGTGACCCACCTGCCTCATCCTCCAAAAGTGCTGAGATTATAGGCATGAGCCACGAGCCCAGCCGACATTGTTTTTTATATCGTAATTGCTCTCCAGAGCTTTATACAAGGTGTGCATAATTACCCACTATGTATACTTCTCCTGTTATAATTTTTATGGCCAACGTGATCAACATGTGCAAATTGCATGTACCAGTCTGATTCCTTAACTGTGATAATTGGATTCTCCATGTAATTAATTACAGGTAGCAATGACGTTTTGAGCAGCTTATACGGGTGCTGGAGAGTTTTGTTTTGTTTTAGTTTTGTTTTCTAAATATGAAATAGCATTAAGAAAGTCTAAGTTCCTGGAGCCACACCAGATTATAGGGGTGCCTTTCAACAGTAAATAGCAATTTTCATTGTCACACCAACCACCTCAGGACAAGGAAATCCCCAGAGGAGATTCAATGTTTTTAACTTTATAAGCCAAGAAATTAAACATCTCTTTATTACTAAGTAATGTTCATTGGTGTTGGATTAGAATGTAATACAGTTTGAGTAGTATATACACTCTGGGGTATCATGAACAGTGACTGCCCAACTGCAAAAAAAAAAAAAAAAAAAAAAAGGAAAAAGAAAAAAAAAGGAGTTTAATCCATTCTACATGATCAGGTAATCAGGAATCAGACTCTGCATGCTTAAAGCCAAAACATGCCTTCCAAATATGTGCATGTGTGTGTGTGTGTGTGTGTGTTTGTGGGTGAGTGAGTGTGTGAGCCACTTCTGAGCAAAGTGGCGGACTGGATGGTTGATCTACTTATCCACTTATGGCCACATTAATTATACTTCAACCCCTTATTTTGTTCATGTGTGCCAGGAAATGCAATGAGTCAATGTACTTACTGAGATTGCAGAAGAGACTGAACACTGCGCTAGACTCTGAAGAGAAAGATGAAAAAGAAGAAAGGTGTGATTTACCTTGATAAAGAATGGTGACAATTGTATAGGGTTTTTGTTAAAAATTAAATGGCAGAATACACGTACAGCACTAACATCATGTCTACCAAATACCAGGCAGTTGATAATGACAGGAGCTGGTGTTATTAAGGAAAATGACATCATAGAGGAGATAGACACAGATGTTGGTGTTTGCATACCAACCAAAAATAATGTGCAGCTTGATACTGTGAAAACAGGTATGTAATATAGTTAGGAAATGGCATAGAAAAAGACCAGCCACATGTATACATTGAGAATTTTTTATTTTTGTTGAGGGTGCTGTGACAAATGTGAAGGATACTCATTTAATTCATTTTTAACTTGGAATTCAGAGTGCAATTTTGGCTAGGCTCATTTCTTAAAGTAATGGGAAAATACACACCCAGCTTGTAATGCCCTTTCGCCTCATTACTCATGTATCTTTATCCCTCTGGTAAATGTCAGACAGTAAAATCAAAAATACAGTTCGTTTGGTGTGTAAGATACAGCCAGGCATGATTCTGTGTGTCTGAGGGAGGCACTGCTGTTCTTCAGTTCACTCTGTCCGCTTTTCACGCATTTTCAACGGGTCCAATTCCCAATACAGGTAATATCGGCTGTCCTTGTCTGAGGGTGGTCATACAATCCCTTGACAGAAGTGAGATTAAGGAATATTTGACCTGCATGCCGGGGAACTGATGGTATTTCTGTCGACATACTCATCTTTTATGGGAGAACTTCAATTCCCCAATCAATGACTGTTCTTGTCTTATGCTTTTCATAACAAGAAAGGTTAGCAGAAAACGAGAGACCTGTGAGAGTTAGTCATTTTCACAGAGTTCCTATGATACAGTGGGTATAATAAAAGCAGATACAGAAGCAATACTAATTGTTGTTTTCTGCATTTCAACAAAGATTGAATTACAGCATCGAGACAATGATAAATTACTTGGTTTCATCTTTAAATGTTTCTGTCTTTTGAAAGACTGAGATTTCTGTTTCTGTTTTTCAGAGCATACTTGAAAGGTGATTATTAAAGCTGCAGGCATTGCTAGATATTAGTAGTCTACTCATCTACTAGTCTGCAGATGTCCTTAGTATTATCCTACATAAAAATGAGATCAGTGAGCAATAATAATTCTCTGGCTTAGAATTTGCAACATAAAGGCGACTTCTATACTTATTATTTTTGCCCAAATGAAACAAGTGGCCAAATAATTCATTGCAGTGTCTCTGGTCTTTTTCTTTCTACAGTGCTCCTGAGTATATGACTACTTGTACTTGCTAGCACTGAGGCAAGTACAAACTCTAGGCATCAGGCTTTTGGTCTCACTCTTAGCGAATTTGAACACTGGCTTTTTTGTTGGGCTTCCATTCTTCTCTCAGTGCAAGAATACCAACGTTTATGACCCAGGAAGCACCAACTTGTACTTCACAGAGCTAAGGTAAGGATACGTTTAGTCAATATAGTTCTCATATCTGCCAAATCAGTTAAAGTGTGTTCTGCAGGTGAAACTACCAATCCATTGTCTTTTGTACTTGTCTACCATGAAAACTTTTGTCATGTCAGTTAATTATCTTGTACAGCATGCTGTGGCCCTGATGACATACTGGACCCAGACACTACTCAATATGTGAAGCAGTGACATATAATGCAATTGATTAAGAAGTATCTATATTGTGCTTAGCTTCTTGCCAGACACTAGGAGGGTATGAGAAATATAAGACATGAATCTTGCCCCCCAAAAGTTTTTAATTTCATTAAGAACTCTGACCCTAATGAAGTAACTACAGATAATCCAGACTGCATTTTAAAAAGGTGGTTCATACACTAGAGTTACACGGGGTTAAAGTAATTTCAGAGTTCAAGGAATGAACAATTAATAGTCCATTGGGATAAAGTAATGATGTGAACAGATGAGCGCAGAAAATGAAGATTTGGAAGAATAAATAAGTACATCTTGATAGCAAAGATAGGGACCAATTATAGTGGTCTCTGAGTGCTCTCCTGTGTCTTAGATTTAATACAGCACATAATCTGAGCTTGTGAAGACTTCTGAGCCAGAAAGTATAATGTTCAGATTGGTGTGCAGTGACTTTGAATATAGAGTATATTGTTGAAATGAGAAAAACTTCACTCCAATTTATGTTTGAAATCAGATAAATCAGGCTTGACCTCTACCTACAAAAGATAGCAATAAGTACTATCTCAGTCACAGTGATACTGGGGGAAAGGGTGCTTCGGACTCCCCTTGATTCACATAAAAATTTCTGAGTGGAGAGAGCGGTTCTAGTCTTTAGTCCATGATGGTGATTCCCTACTCACTCTTATTCAAGTTTGTGTGGTCCTTTTAAAGTAGCCTGCTACATTCCTGTTCTTCCAATATGATGACATGCTCTTTCTCCTTGGCTCCAAAACCATGGCCTTTTTGTGTTCTCTCACCTTGGTGAAGATCTGTATTCTATTACGGATCCTTTTGCCATTTGGGGCACTGTGTGGGAGGGGAGAACAGTTCAATTCACTCTAGAAAACTGTCAACTCTGATCCCTCCATCACCTTGCTAAATGATGTCTCCACTATAGAGCCAGCTCTGCTTTCTTCACCCTAAGTATTATCATTACCCCATTAGCTTATTTCTTACAAAAGCTTGGTTAGGGAGCAGTATTTCCTGGATTTCTCCACATTTCTGCCTATGGCCTTGCTTCACAGCAATCATTGCTAACCTAACAGCCCAGGATTGGAACAAAAGACTTTTAGGGCTGAACATAAAAACTACCTTCAATTAATTCCCATCTTTAGTATCAAGCAGAATAGTGTAAAATTAACACCTCAATAATTACCCAGTCACAGGTGTTTAAGCGAGTTAATTCTTGTCAGCAGGATGCCCTGGATGAGGGGCTAGCAGGAAAGGAGAAAGGGAGTTTAAAGGCTGTGTCGTATCCATATCCACAGGTGTCTGCTGAGACACCCATCTAGGATGATGAGAAAGTGACTCTCTGAAACATAAATTGATGAGCTACAGTAATAGAAAGAGAGGGCCATATTGCAAGGCTGTAAAAGGTGTGGGTCAAACTTTTAATCTTCTACATTAGATAATAAATATCCTTATTAGATCTCATATAAAAAAGAGTTTGACATCCAATCTCCTTGTTATTTCACTTTCCTACTCTCCCCACAGCGATTCCTGCTGTGAGATTGTCAAGCAAACATGTAAGACCTAGTGACGCACTTGTAGCCTGGAGCAGTAGAGAGCAGTTTCTAACAATCTTTGCAGTTTCCATATGGGAGTTGCAATGATTAGTTTTTTTTTCCTCCGACAAGCTGTATTTAGCATAGAAAAAAAAGTGGCACTATGTTGAAATAGCTGAGAGGAGACAACTTGGGTAACAGGGAGAATGGCATTAGGTTCGGGAGATGCAAGGAATGTAGATAATGTAAAAAATTGTAAGTATAACCAGCATCAGTTGAGTTTAGATGTGGGGGTGGGAGGAATCAGGAAGTTACTAACCACATGATTGCAGAAAATAATCAAAAGAAGTTCGGAGTAGATACCTCCAGGTGTGTAAAGCAAACGAGAAAATATGGTTTTTCTGCTTACCAAAATGTCTTGAATAGAATTATAAAATATACTTTTTGTTTTTGAGATGGGGTCTTGCCCTGTTGCCCAGGCTGGAGTGCAGTGGTGTGATCACAGCTTGCTGCAGCATTGAACTCCTGGGATCAAGTGATCCTCCCACCTCAGCCTCTCCAGTAGCTGGGACTACAGTCTCATGCCACCACAACTGGATAATTTTGTATTTTTAAAATTTTTGTAAATACAGGGTCTAGCTATGTTTCCCAGGCTGGTCTCGAACTTCTGTGCCCAAGCCATCCTCCTACCTTGGCCTCTCAAAGTGCTGGGATTACAGGTGTGAGCCATCACGACTAGCCTAAATATGCTTTATTTTTACCCCAGACCTATAAATGATAACTAATGAAAAATTAAACCATGATATAGAAACATAATATTTACTCTTTGATTAAGCTAATATACTTTAAATTCACACTGTGTTTGTAAATGAGTCTTAATATATACCTGTGATAGTTATTATTTTCCTCTCTGTGGATAGCACTCAGCAGAAAGAGAAACCTGGAAAGTGCTACCATGGGTATTCTGAAGCATCGCTCTACTGAGAGCCAGATTGGGGAAGTGGAGTATTCCAAGGGGTGATAGCCATTAGCACTCTTCACAAACATTCTAATTCTCCTTTTTCTGAGCTCATGCAGTGTTGTACCTCCCCACCCACTTTGAAGTTAGCTGTGGCCTTACTTTGACCAACAAAATATGAGCAGAAGTGCTAGAAATTGCCTGCATCTCCCTCCAAGAAGCAGTATTTAATTGGCCCTGGGAGGCAATGTAGTGCTCTGTTCTCCCTACCCAGGTGATAGAAGTCTGTGTTAAGATGAAGCATTGTGCACATGTACCCTAAAACTTAAAGTATAATAATAATAAAATAAAACAAATAAATAAATAATAAAAAATTTAAAAAAAGATGAAGCCTATGTCAACCTGGGTCTACAATGAGCAGAGGCCCATTGGCCCATATTGGATATACAATTAGAGTGAGAAGTAAATATTTTGTTTTTAGACATGGTAAGATTTGGGGGTTATACTGCAGCATGAAATACTCCATCTTGATTTTTATAGGTGGTCTGTAAAATTTGCCTTCACATTTGGAAGACTCAAAATCTAATTTTTGAAGGGGTAGAAATTTGAAATTGGAGCGAAACCAAAATGATATCAAAGCAAGGCAGGTCCAGAGTGTGTGGAGCAGTTCCAAGACAGCATCCTTGAAAGACCCAAACATCCCAATATGAACTCTCAGAGAAACAGAAGAGTTTTACCAAATATTTTGGCTCACTTTTAATGTTAAAAGCATCAGAATTTGTGTTAGGCTTCAAATATATACATCATTTATGCTTCATGTATGATCTGCAAGTTAGAAGCATTTCAGAGAAAAAAATAAGAACTTACCTTAACATTCTATTGGCCACACAACTTTTCTGAGAAGATTACATTGATTTGGGTATGACATCAAGATGGTGAGACATGAAAATTGGCTAGCCATATGTAGAGACCTGAAACTGGATCCCTTCCTTACACCTTACACAAAAATCAATTCAAGATGGATTAAAGACTTAAACGTTAGACCTAAAGCCATAAAAACGCTAGAAGAAAACCTAGGCATTACCATTCAGGACATAGGCATGGGCAAGGACTTCATGTCTAAAACACCAAAAGCAATGGCAACAAAAGCCAAAATTGACAAATGGGATTTAATTAAACTAAAGAGCTTCTGCACAGCAAAAGAAACTACCATCAGAGTGAACAGGGAACCTACAAAATGGGAGAAAATTTTCACAACCTACTCATCTGACAAAGGGCTAATATCCAGAATCTACAATGAACTCAAACAAATTTACAAGAAAAAAACAAACAACCCCATCAAAAAGTGGGCGAGGGACATGAACAGACACTTCTCAAAAGAAGACATTTATGGAGCCAAAAAACACATGAAAAAATGCTCACCATCACTGGCCATCAGAGAAATGCAAATCAAAACCACAATGAGATACCATCTCACACCAGTTAGAATGGCAATCATTAAAAAGTCAGGAAACAACAGGTGCTGGAGAGGATGTGGAGAAATAGGAACACTTTTACACTGTTAGTGGGACTGGAAACTAGTTCAACCCTTGTGGAAGTCAGTGTGGCGATTCCTCAGGGATCTAGAACTAGAAATACCATTTGACCCAGCCATCCCATTACTGGGTATATACCCAAAGGTCTATAAATCATGCTGCTATAAAGACACATGCACATGTATGTTTATTGCAGCACTATTCACAATAGCAAAGACTTGGAACCAACCCAAATGTCCAACAATGATAGACTGGATTAAGAAAATGTGGCACATATACACCATGGAATACTATGCAGCCATAAAAAATGATGAGTTCATGTCCTTTGTAGGGACATGGATGAAATTGGACATCATCATTCTCAGTAAACTATCGCAAGAACAAAAAAACAAACACCACATATTCTCACTCATAGGTGGGAATTGAACAATGAGAACACATGGACACAGGAAGGGGAACATCACACTCTGGGGACTGTTGTGGGGTGGGGGGAGAGGGGAGGGATAGCATTGGGAGATATACCTAATGCTAGATGACAAGTTAGTGGGTACAGCGCGCCAGCATGGCACATGTATACATATGTAACTAACCTGCACATTGTGCACATGTACCCTAAAACTTAAAGTATAATAATAAATAAATAAATAAATAAATAAATAAATAAAAAGTTGGTGAGAGATAATGAGAAACTATCTAGATGTTACTGAGTTTATTATCCCTCATAGAATCAAACAGAAAACTGAATTCTAATGTAACTTTTTTCAATGTTTTAATGAACTTTACTATATGCTGTGAGAATTGTAATAAGAAAATTAGAAATATATTTCTCCCAGAATTGTGAGTGTCTGACTCTTTTGTAAAACCCAAAATATATCAAGAGTAAGGTGACACTTTCTTGATCTTGGAACTTCAGAATGGGAAATTGAGATGCCTACAATTTAGGTTGAATTGAATTTCAGAACGAAGTGAACTTCCTTTGGATGAACAATTCTCATTTAAAATGTTAAGCAGCCAATAAGCATTCAAAAGGCAAGGAAGTTCTCACAGATTCAGTATTGCAATAGCTCTGCTATTTGAAGTGGAAACAAATCTCCACGAATAATGTTTGAAAGACTGAGAGGACAATCTCTAAACATGAAGCCACACAGCTATTGTTTTAGATTTGAGATTCCTTAGAAATACTGAACAAATAGATGTCAGTCTCTGTGCCTAGTGAGTTGGGTCCAGCAAGACATGATATTTGACTTATGTTTATAACACCTAAAGCACTGGTGAACTAAAAAAAGTTCCATAAAACATAGAATATATCCAGTGTTCCTGGAAAAAAAAATACCAACACCAAATCAAAAACTAATACCAAATAAAAGCAAAACCATCCCAAGACAATCTTACTCGTTCTTTGAATAAGTTTAGGACTTGTCTATTCAATTAAAATATCTGATCCAGGTTTCTTATGGCTCACTGCTACATTGCTTAGTTCCAAGCATATCTTATAGGAAGAGGCAGATGGATTATCTTTTGTTTTTAAATATGTGTAATGAACATGTAAAGGATGATGATAAGACTAAAGAATGTTATGTATGTATGGAGTGAGTGTACACTGGTGATTTTGGTCTTGGCTCATGGATTACATTTTTTATAGCTTAATAGGTAAGCACATTTGGACTAACAAAAGAAGATGCTTTAGTTTTATAGTAATTGATGTACCATCTTTGGCTTTCTTTCCTGAGGGCCAGGGCCTGCATAGGACGACTGCACAGTGCAACTTGCGCATATAAATCACAGCCTGCCACCTGTTATTTAATAGCTAGCACTGCTGACTCAATAACAGTAAGATTCTGTAAAATTGTTCCCTCCAGCCCTGGGTGTTCCCCATAGAGGTAATTGTCTAGAAAATAAATTTCCTGGACAAAGAACAAGAAGTTACAGACCTAGGAACATCTTTTAATGTCTCAGAAGTTAACTTTCAACTACGCTGATGTGTCTGGTTCCTCATTCTTTAGAGTTACTGTAAATTTTCAACACACATAAGTGGATTTACATAATTTGTTTTCAAGTAAAGGACTCTGAAATACCCACCGAGCATCTATAATGATTGCAGAGGCTACTGATTACTTAGACTTTCATTTTTGTTTTCCTTTCCAGCAGGTTTGTCAGCATCCAAGTAATATATCAGATACAAGAAAAAAACACCATTGCAAAACCAATTTGCTAAGGGGCTTGTAAAATTCAGCTTTAAAAAGTTACTGAGGCATCAAAGTAAAGGACCAAAGAGCCAGATATTTTGATCAGTTTCTCAAGGTCAAACACATTACTAATTCATCAAATATTTCTTTCTGCTAAAGTTATTTGAAAAGCAAACAACCTGTTCTGTGCAGATGTTGCACTTAATAACCCTAATACTTTAAGAAAAAAGGCAGTGAGAGAACAAACGGAATTTTCTACTGCTGTAAGAAATACCTTCCTTGGTTTGCAAAACACTTGCATCATTAATAAATATGTTGAATACTTTTAATAATAGGACCTGAGAAATTTTGATTGTCGTAGGTTTAGCTGATTATCTCTAATGTCAGTTATATGTGCTAACTTAGAGGACAAACAATTACAAATTAATTATAATTATAGACTCAATTGAACCCTCCTTCTGTCTAAGATATCCTGATTGCCTTTGTCTTGGAAATAGAAGTTGCTCAATGTATGCCTTTGTATAGATGAGTCCTGACTGATCTGGCCTCTAAAGTGGAAAAATAACTCAGCAATGAAGTCTGGACACCTATTACTACTTTTTCAGTAACAAGTTTCTCGTATCCTGGCCATGGGACTTCTCCTCTTTGGCCTTACAAAACGTGGCCTTAGGAATTGGGGATGCAAACATTTCATTTGGTTCTAAAGTTTATCTTTTTCTCTTTAAATTTATTCAGAAATATTGTAAAACAGCTTTACACTCTACATGTAATAGAAAAACTTTTGTAGGTATTCTGCTCAAGAAATGACTTCCAAAGGGAAGTTAGCATAAATTATTGGGTAGATGCCACCATTTTGCATGCCAAAATTGAAGGAGGCCTTAACTTGAGAAACAAACATCATGATCTGAGACAACAGTGGGCCACAAGTATTTATCTTCTGCAGCTTAATCTACTCACATATTGATGTGGGGTTGCTCTACCACCAACCTACATAAACGAATTCTGATTGTCTAATCAACAGGTTGAAAATATGCATGAGAATGAAGGGTAAGTACAGAAGCTTAAGGAAAGAAGAAGGAGAAAAAGGAGGAGAAGGAAGAAGAACTAGTAGAAATAGCAGTAAAAGTAGTAGCAGTGGTGGTAGTGGCGGTGGTGGTGGTGGTGGTCGTGTGAATGATCCCTCCTGATGTCTAGAAAGTATGAAAGTTACAAGCTATAGTAGAGCTCTTGTATCCCTAGTAGGAATAAGAGGAGATTATTGCCTTTCTTATTCTAAGTGTTGTCACAATCATATGAAGGTGGCACTGGGCTATGCCTGTAAGAACACTTGGCAAGGGAAAGTCACAAGGTCACCCATAAGTCATGACATGAAGTGTAGTTTTAGTGCAAAGTCCAACCCTATAAGAAAATTGAGAGAAACTAATCACTTAATAGGGCTGACTTCATTGAATTTTTTGAACCATAGTATAAGGCAAATGGGTAAACTATTCCTCATGTTAGACTACACTAGAGAGTGGACCTTTTACAGTGATGCCCGTGACTAAATGGCAGATGCTTAGCAGGTCCTCTCAATATCTTGGCTCTAGCCTAATGAGTTAAAATCCACTTCTAAATCAGTTTTAGTGAGGTGAGTCTATCTGGTAGTGTAGTCCCCCTGGAGCAGGTGTCAGGCGAGGATGCCAGCAGGTGGCTAGATGGGCACTGAGACAACAGGACTGGATTTGAAGTCAAGCAGATATTGATATTCAGTCTTCTCAGATTCAAACACCATGGAGCTCCAGTGTAACTGATTCCCTTCTTGTCAGGCTTTCCTTCAGGTAAAATCAAAGGAGGTGCCAAAAACAATTTTCTCGCCCAATTAGTTTTTGATCATGTATTAGTCCGGACTCTTGCTGCTAATAAAGATACACCCAAGACTGGGTAATTTATAAAGAAAAAGAAGTTTAATGGACTCACAGTTCCACATGGCTGGGGAGGACTCAAAATCATGGCAGAAGGTGAAGGGGGAGCAAAGGTATGTCTTACACAGGCTAGAGTGCATGTGCGGGGGAACTGCCCTTTATAAAATCATCAGATCTCATAAGACTTATTCATTATCATGAGAACAGGAGAAACCCACCCCCATGATTCATTTACCTCCCACTGGTTCCCTCCCATGACATGTGGGGATTATGGGAGCTATCATTCAAGATGAGATTTGGGTGGGGAGACAGCTAAACCATATCAGATCACATGTAAAATAATATCATCAATGGTAGAACTGGAAAAAAGTGTGCATATACTAAAAATATTGCTGATAATTTCCTTGCGTTATTCACCACTTCCTGCCCAGAACAAGAAACTTGGACATGCTGATTGGAAGAGCCAGTGGGAGGGTAGGCAGTGCCCAGGGATTAGACACTAAACAAATATCTACCAACTCTGCTATATTAGTTAGGGTTCTCCAGAGGGACAGAACTAATAGGATACATGTGTATATAATAGGGAGTTTATTAAGCAGAATTGGCTCACGTGATTACAAGGTAAACTCCCATGATAGGCTGTCTGCAAGCTGAGGAAGAAAGAAGCCAGTAGTGGCTCAGTCTAAGTCCAAAACCCTCAAAAGTAGGGAAACCAACAGTGCAGACTTTAGTCTGTGGCTGAAAGCCTGAGAGCCCCCGGCAAACCACTGGTGTAAGTCCAAGAGTCCAAAGGCTGAAGAACATGGAACCTGATGTCCAAGGGCAGAAGGGACAGATGGAAGCATCCAACACAGGAGAAAGACAAAAGCCAGAAGACTCAGCAAGCCAGCTTATCCCACCTTCTTCCTCCTACTTTGTTCTAGCTGCACTGGCAGCCGATTGAATGGTGCCCACCCATATTGAGGGTGGGTTTTCCTCTCCCAGTCCACTGACTCAAATGTTAATTTCCTCTGGCAACACCCTCACAGACACACCCAGAGACAATACTTTACCACCCACCTATGCATCCTTCAATCCAATCAAGTTGACACCTAATATTAACCATCACATCTGCCCACTGGAGAAATTGATCCCACCAAACCATTGCTTCACAGAAACAGATATTTTTCACTTAAATTCTGTGCAAAAAAACCCCACAAAAAATAAAAACGAAAACAAAATCTTACTTTAAGCTGCTTTATGAGGCTATTGTCTGGAAATCAGTGCTCGCCTTTGTCTTTGTATGAAAGATCCTCAAGGGCATGGATTATGGATGCATCTTGTTTTGTATATCACCTGTCACCTTGCCACAAGAAAACAGGACATGCATTTTCAATGATGATAATAACAAAGCCACCTACACCTGGTGTGCAGAAATTTTGACTACATGCTTTAAGCAGAATTCAGGGGAGCAGTTTCCAGATTGCTATGCCTGAAGTTTTACTGTGCAAAGGGTAAATATTCACAGGTGCCATGGAATTCAATACAAGGTAAATGATCATAATCCATTCGGCTTCAAATCTCTCTGGGTTTACTGTCTCTGATGAACCTGACAGAATCAAGAATTTGTGTGTATTGCAGACTTAATCTACATTCAGGGTTATCTTTCTTTGCGTCTGGCTAAGGCAGATATCTATTTTCAACAGACTCTGGCCAGCATTCCCCATTATTTCTTATAGCAGATTCTATTTACTGTCAGTGACATTTGAATGTAACATCTAGATAGGGGCTGCGGAAGTGTAATCCACATTATCCTAATGGCAGTCCTGAAATTGCAGAAGAGGAGTGTGATAAGTGTTACATTACAGAGAGGAGAGACAACAAGTACTGTGAGTGACACCGACAGGCATTCAGGCATTCTTCTTAGTGTTCCTTCCCAAAAGGGGCGGTCTTGAGTCTTTTTGGTTTTTTGTTTTGAGATAGGGCCTTGCTCTGTAGCCCAGGCTGGAGTGCAGTGGCACGACCAGAGCTCACTGCAGCCTCAATCTCCTGAGCTCAATAGATCCTGCCTCTGCAGCCTCCCAAGTAGCTGAAACTACAGACACATGCACCACCATATCCAGCTAATTTTTGTATTTTTTTGCAGAAACAGCATTTCGCCATGTCACGCAGGCTGGTCTTCAACTCCTGGACTCAAGCTATCCACGGGCCTCGGCCTCCCAAAGTGCTAGAATTACAGGCATGAGCCACTGTGTCCGGCTTGGAGTTTTTAGTCTCATCAAACCAACTCACCCAAATGTCCCTTGGTGACAAAAAGTTTTCTGAACAATTAAGTAATCTTTGTTTCTCAAGCCTGACAAAATAAAAAGTTTTCTGTCTCTCTCTTTCTCTTTTGCACTGTTTCTCTTTAAGTCTTGTTAGAATACAGAACTGTAGACATTTAGACAGAGCCAGGGTCATTGTCTTGACTGGCCCACTGACCAGATTAGTAATTCTTAAACTAGGGTCCCTAGACCAGCACCACAGGCATCTGTGGGCTTGTTAGAAATGCACAGCCTTGGACCACTGAATCAGATATTTTGAGGGTGGGCTCAATAATCTCTGTTTTGAGAAGACCCCCAAGTAAACCTGATGCACAGTAACTGTTGAGAAACACTGAATAAATTGTATACCATTAGCCTGTTTTTAAAAATCATCTGAGCCATTCCTTTATTATATGAGATGACCATTAAAATCTCACTCAGTTTTATCATATAATGAAACATTTGGTGATAGCATAAAACTCTATTTTGATGGCTCAGTTTTTATGATTTCCTTTGATATAATTGTTTCCTTAAGAAGGTGCCAGTTTTGAAAAGGAAACTGTTTTGTTCCCTTTTGTACAGCACAAGCTAAGGATCTATGATGGAATGATAATTAATCTGTAAACTATAATTATGTTGTCGATTCTGGCTGTATATGGGGCATACCTGATTCATCTGCTACTTGATGTCCTGCATGACCATCACCAGACACCAAGCAGCAGAACAAGACCATGGACCACAGAGTCCTGGAAATGTCCACCTCCTGAGCTGAGCCACCACCAGGAATGGTGTCAGTAAATGCATGAGCACCAGAGTATTTTGAATGAAAGGAAAAAAGTGCAATTCAGGATATGACTCCCTACCCCACCCTACTAGCAGATCCCAAATGTTGTCATAATCCAGTAAAATATAACACCTCTACCAAGTTGTGAGGCACTGAGAAACCATTGCAGGTGACAGCCAACTGTGTGTTCCCAACTCTGAGCAGTTCTGCCTGTCAGAATCTTCCCATCTCAGTCCCCACCCACCTCTTCAGCCTCATGTTTCCTCAAGCCTTTCTTCAGATTGACCACACTTCACTTCTGTGTCTACGAGGATTTGCCTTGTCACTAAAATTGTTATGTTACAATAGGGCCCCATATCCATTAGGTAATTGGCTTTGTCATCACCTTCACTTCTAGTTACTTTCTTGGAATGTTAAATGAAACATTCTTGCCTTAGTAGTAACATCAGTTCCTACATATCTTCCTTGTGTGTGTTTGGTTGGCTGATTGTCACTTTCTACTCTGAATGTTGAATCAGACTGTCACTTTCTACTCTGAATGTTGAATCATCTTCTTGCTCTGCCCTCTACTTGCATTTTCTTGTCTACTTACCTGTCCACTTATCTTTTGATCTTTTTGCCTCCCCTTCTTTGGGCATCCCTGTCCTTCAGCTTGCCTGGATATAACTTCTAGCCTTGTGTGATCTTGGATATGTGTGCGTAGCCCAAAGTTATACCATTCAACAGACTCCAATGTCATTAAAGGGATCTTGTTCCACCATGTATTTTTCTGCCTTTTCCCCTAAATTACCAAAATTTTTGGCCTGTTAACATTTCTGTCTCTGTATACAGATCATAGTCCTTTAATGTACTTTACTACATGCAGAAATTCTATTGATTTGGATTCAAGTCTTTCATATTTGGCATTGCTTTGCAATTCACTTGCTCTTTTATAGACCCATTTTGACAGTTCTCAAGAAGGCTGGTGAAACAAGCCTGGCTGTGATTTGGGCTGCAATTCTTTCTTTCTCTCCTTGAGAAATCTTTGTAGCACTGTAGTCAAAGCTGCATACAGAATTGTCTGACCAGCTGCTGTCCATGGATAGAGCCAAGGCACCAGGCTGACCTCATACCTAAGAAGCAGTTATTCAGAAGTTGTAGATGATTATCAAAGATGGAATTTATCTCTACCTAGGGCTAAAAGTTTAGGCAGTTCTGTACTGATTACTTTTTTCAGTCACATCAAACTCATCCTCATACAGAATAAAATAAAATAAGTTTTTCGTGTGCCTGTCTTGCTTTGGGAAATGAAGAAATGAGAGTAAGTATCATCTTGTTTATGAAGAGCAAATACTATGATTAAAAATCAAGATTAAAAACCTCACACTGTTCAGGACAACTGGATCACAAGAATATTTTGGTTTCAAGTATCACTGAATTTTATTAATCTCTCTAAGAAAACTTTATACAAATAATAATTAAGCCTTGGATTTGCTGAATGGATTTTGGAAAATAGTAAGGTAAAGAGAGGCCAGCAATCTCTTTTGAACTACTAGCCTTCTGGACCAGTGTGACTCTGCCTTTGATGAGGAGTAGAGGAGGAGGAGAAAGACTTTTAAGAAGATTGAGCACTTGTCATAAAACAAGACTGCTAGGGACATACATAGCATGGTTGAAAAAATGACTTTTGGAGTCTCACTATGGTCTGTACTAGCGCTAACAACAAATGAAAATACAATGTGGGCCAATTTGTAATGTTTAATGTTCTAATAGCCACATTAATATATGTGAATAATCTGATAAAATTAATTTCAACAATATATTTTATTTACCCAAATATGGATGAAATTATTATCCAACATATAACCAATGTAAAATGTTTTTAATGAAATACTTTCATTTTAAAAAAATTGAACTAAGTTTTTGAAATCCAGTATGCATTTTAAACTTGCAGCACATCTCAGTTCAGACTAACTATAACTCAAGTACTCAATAGCACCTGTAGCCAGGGGCTCCCCTATTGAACAGTGTAATTTTGGTCCCATAGCATCCTCCATTGACCAAGCAATGAAGAAAAAAGTCCAACTATGGTCCAGGAAAAATATCCAGTGCTGGCTGTGTCTATATTCTAATAGTGAATGCACAGGTCATCATACATAGTACATGATAAGCACTAGGAATTGGGAAGACAATAGTTAACGTCATATCTCTATTTTGCAATAGAACTCTATAAACAGACATCTTGATGTTACAAGTTTTCTATGTGGTTGATGATGTAGTTAAGTTAGGAAAAGTAGAGCCAAGCCGTGCCTCCAGAGATAAGTCTTTTAGTTAACTTGATCCTCTGGAAAAACATTCTCTATGATGAAAGCTCAAATGGTTCTTGCCCATGTCTAATACATTGTGAGGTTTGGCTCTATGTCCCCACCCAATCTCATGTTGAATTGTAATCCCCATGTATTGGAGGAAGGGCCTGGTGGGAGGTGATTGGATCATGGGAGCGGATTTCCCCCTTGCTGTTCTTGTGATGGTCAGTGAGTTCTCATGAGATCTGATGGTTTAAAAATGTGTAGCACTTCCCTGTTTGCTCCCTCACTCTCCTGCAACCATGTGAAGAATGTGCCTTGCTTTCCCTTTGCCTTCTGCCATGATTGTAAGTTTCCTCAGGCTTCCCAGCCATGCTTCCTATTAAGCCTATGGAACTATGACTCAATTAAACCTCTTTTATTCATAAATTACCCAGTCTCGGGTAGTTCTTCATAGCAGTGTGAAAACAGACTAATACAAACATCAAATGTAGAACTCACTAGTGAATTAAATTAATCCAATTCAGCTGTAAAGATGGTTTAGCTTTAAACCATCTTTCAAGTTCCTGAAATTAAAACTTTCAGTCCATTGGTTATTTCATCATCTACTCATGGAATTCAACAATATTTTTATCTGATAGCCATTCCAGTTATTGTTTATATCTACAATATTCCTGTATGAGAGCTTTAGCTCTACCCACTTCAAAATATTTGGCTTGGCAGATTAGCTCTCCTCTAGTTTCAATGATTTCTTTGAAAAATAATAGTACTTCGTTCATTCAGAGACAGAACTGAAAAATTCTGGGGTACTTAAGGTAGAATGATTCCTAAAGATGTCATCATCCAGTTGTTTTCAAATGGGGCAGGGATATGTGAGTAGGGAATGCTCAAATACTCGATGATAGGCAAAGATTTCCAGGGCATTGTTTTAAGAAATTTAATGTCACAATCCTGAAAAATAGGTGTATCCAGCTCAAAATTAATTATTCTGGTAAACTGATTGTTTCATAACCTTTTTTTTTTCAGAAGAAAGATTCGTAATGTTACTATAGTACGTTGCTTTCGTGCATTAAATTACCAGGGCACCAAAGAGAGGGAATTTCTCCTTTCATGGTTAACCCGAGTCTCTTAAACTCACAGGACTTCCATATTCCTGTTCTAGAGTATAAATTTATTTTAAGAATAAAACAAGGTCCTAGAATTTGGCTGGCAGAATGACCTGGGTGTATGTAGTCAAAAGAGCTTTAGCCCTCCTGATCTTTGCTCTTACTTTTACTCCCATGTATGTTCTATTACATAACAAAAGGAACTTTGTAAAAGGAATTATGATTAAGAGTCTTAAGATAGAAAGATTATCCTGGATTATCTGGATGAGCACAGTGTAATCACAAGAGCCCTTAAAAATAGAAGAGGAAGGCAGATGAGTCTGTCAGGGAGATGCAATGGCTGAAGAACAGGTAGGAGAGATTTTAAGAGTGAGAGGGACTCCATCTACCATTATTGGCTCTAAGATGCAGGGGCCACAAGCCAGTGAACATAGGTGGCTTCTAGAAGCTGAGAATGACTCCCAGCTCACAGCCAATAAAGAAATGGACTTTGGCCCTTCAATTGCATAGAAATAAATTCTGTCAACCACCTGAATGAACAATGAGATGGATTCTCCTCTGCCTCCAGAAAGGAACATAGTCTTGTTGATTCCTTTATTTCAGCCTTGTAATACTTAAGCACAGACTACAGTGCCTACTGGAATTCTAACCTACAGAAACTGGGCAATAATAGATGGCAGTTGTTTTAAGCCACTAAGTTTGTGTTATTTTTTTACAGCAGCAATAGAAAACTAATACAGGATGGAAATAAAAATTTCTTTAAATACTTGGCCTATTTTATTTCCTGACCTTTGTTAAGGAATAAAATTCCCTTGAGGGACAGTCCTGTGAAAGAAGAAGAAAACAAAAAAAAAATATATTGATAGGAAATAATGACCACTAAAATGCTTTCTTTTTTTCCACATAAAAACCTAAGCAGTTATTTTCAACTATCATTAGGAGAGTAATTTACTCTTTCATTAGAGTCAGTAATTGGAAAGAAAACCACCCATGAAAAGCTGAATGAGTCAGTGATTCTGAATCTTTTATGTGATACTTGAATGTTTCAAACTAGGACTGCCAACATTTTCAAGATAAAATTTTTCAGTCATGCTGGAATACGTTTAGTATATTGTTTGAGCAGTATCCCAACACTGAGGGCTTTTGTCTTTGAAATAGTGCCATAGCTGATCCTTTAACATGCCATTCCACATTTTGAATTAGGAAGCTTTTATGAATGATGATGTGTGGGGGGCATGATGAGGTAAGAGCCACTTAGCAAGACCAACGGATCCTATGAGACCTTCCCTCACACCTCTGTGGCTATAAAATGGTTCTGTTGGCCTAAGGCAATATTATATATGATACCATGTCAATAAGTTAGGAAATCCTATAAGTCCTCTGAAGATTTTTCCTGTTCTGGCAATTATAGGATGGAAAAAAACACACCATAATTATAGTAGATATCAGTTTTGGTATGAAAAGTCACTGTCATATTTCTGGGGGGTTGGGTGGTGCTACATTAGAGGGGTCCAATACATTGAACTTACTACCTAGTGGCTGGTCTCCTTGAAGAATGGTGATGCTTACAAAGTTTATTATTGGTCTCAGCTGCTGGAAAGTTGGACACTCAGCAATGGTAGTGGCTCCATTAGTCTTGGTGAGAGGAAGATCATATTATTGGGCATGTGTACAACCTTAAACCACATCACCACGCTCACTCTTCTCATGGGCTTATTGCATTACCACTAAGATAACCAAGAAGAAAGCCTTTCTGGCTTTCATGAAATGAATCATCTTATCATCTCATTGTAAGAAGACTCCTACACAGTAGATTTTTTTTTTTTAGACGGAGTCTTGCTGTGTTGCCCAGGCTGGAGTGCAGTGGCACGATCTCGGCTCACTGCAAGCTTCACCCCCCAGGTTCACGCCATTCTCCTGCCTCAGCCTCCTGAGTAGCTGGGACTACAGGTGCCTGCCAACATGCCTGGCTAATTTTTTGTATTTTTAGTAGAGACGGGGTTTCGCTGTGTTAGCCAGGATGGTCTTGATCTCCTGACCTCATGATCCGCCCACCTTGGCCTCCCACAGTGCTGGGATTACAGGCATGAGCCACCGCGCCCTGCCCACAGTAGACATTTTTTAAAGGATATTAACTTAAGATACAAAAATAGACATACTTTCTGTTCACTAAATAGGTCAATTCATATACTTCTTTTCTTTTTCTTTGTCTCTGTTCTCTGAATCTCATTGCATCCAGGTCCCTGGGTAACCCACCAAACTATGCTACTTCCCAAGAGCTCATGTATATATGCAATTCACACCACATTTTTCTGTGTATAAAGAAGATGGCTAAAGGATTCTTTACAGCTCTGTCCACTGGGAGGATCTCCCTTCAACACACTCCTTTATGGCTTTTCCATGAATGTGGTTAAGATTTCCTAGTAGTCCATTTGGGTCAACATCAATGAACTAGGCTGACTTTTTCCTCCTCCAATATCTGGTTAATGTTAATAACCAATAAAATTATAACAATAAATTGAAGAGAGACAATGATGCAATGTCGGCTTCTGAACTGGTTTTTTGTATAATTTAATGCTGGTTTTGGAACCGCATAGACTCATTCCCAAATTTTCTCTATGTTTATAGACCATGACTGTGTCTGCCTTACCTATGACACAATGGAATCTACAATACTCAGTCAAAGATGGGCAGACCCACTTCCACTATCACTGGATGTTCCAAGGTCAGGTGATCAGCTCTCCTCCCACAACCGAGAACCCAGTTGCATACCAGGACCAGTTTTCAAACACAGAGATGTTCCCTGCCCCAGAATGTATAGCCTTGCTGAAGAAGCTTAGGAGCCTTCACTCTAACTCTCATACTATGGCTTGACAGAAACTACCTCTAACAATATTAGCTTAGCTGAAATGTCCTGAGTGGCAGAACCACTTGTAATGCAGACTGGATTTACTGCAGAATTTTAACTGTCTGAGTGCCTCAAATATGGAAGCCTCCCATATCACCCCAAAATGGATCGGAGCTGTATTACCAAAAGCAGTCTATGCTACCATCAACATCTAAAGAGGCCATTTTCTTAGCGGTAGGTGGTGTGAGGGGCAACAATTTATCATTTCTTCTATAGAGGATAAGTAAGAGGATTACCTTTGATAGCTCTATCCTAAAAAAATACTCACAATAGTGCAAGCTTCTGAATCTTCATAGAGTTTAGATCCCTTTTCTGACATGGGTGTCTTGCTGGGACATCTAGAGTACCACCACTTACTGCTCACTGAGACCTAATAGTATGATTCATCATTTAGTGGGCCAGCAGCATATTGTGAAATTCCAAGATGACCAAGTTCTCTGCAGACACTACAATGACAGAAAGCAAGATTGTTAACAATGCCCTGGAGCAAATGAGCGCTCATGTGCTGCATCACTGTCATGTGAAGGTGTATGGCTCCTACCTTCCTTACTAATGCAATCAAGAACATATTTGCCAGATCCCTAGCTATAAACCAAGAGCCAGAAGCTGTGTTGATCTCCTTCTGTGAAATTACTGTATCCAGTACAACAGGCTTTATTTCCTGCCATAATTCATCTTTTCCTCGTTTTTTTTTTGTTTTGATTTTGTTTTTGAGACATGATGAAATCTCTTTATGATTTTGTTGGAAGTGATACCTTTGCAGTCCTTTCTAGGATATGACATTTTTTTGTTATCTCTCTTAACTGGGGAAAGCCTCATGAGCTTCCATTTAGGATTTTCTGGCATGAGTCTTAGCTCAGAGGTCAAAAAACCAGCAAAATATTTATGATAGCTGATAAGTATATCTATCCTGGTCACGCATATGGGCAATGGGAACCACCTGGGCTCTGTTGAGATGTACATAGACCAAAAATTCATTCATCACCTGGTTTCCGTAAGTTTCTCTCTGCCTAGTGAAGCATGATGGCATTTTCAGCTTTCTGGAACCAGTATGAGCGCAAACCTTGCATCTATCAAGCCTCAAAAAATCTAAATATTACTCCTTTCCCAATGCACAATTATTTTAACAAATGGCTTCAGATTTCTTTCGGGAAGTATTGAAGGAATATTTACCATATTTCCTTGCAGTGGTGTTACAAAGTGCTTTCTCAAAGACTTTTGACTTCAGTTTCAATCTGCATCTGACAAACTTAGATCTAGAATCTGAATAGATCTAGAACATGGATGAAATGCTCCAGTTCTCAGCATTTGATTTTTCAAAATTCTGCTTATCAGCATTTGATTTTTCAAAATTAGTATTAGTACACAACTCTAGCAACACCCAGATTGACTGCCTGTTTGTCTCACTATTGGGACTATCATGGTCTGCTATTCATTGCCACAGACCTCTATGGATCAAATATCCCTTTTTGCTACTCTGCTTTGCTGCCCATTATGGAAATTGCATTTACTTTACCTCTGACGGTTATACACAGCCTCCAGATCACCACCATTCCAGAATCTGCTACTCCCTTTATTACTAGGGAGACAGTACCAAGGAAGCATCTCCCATTATTGTGCTACAAAAGACAGACACTTTCAAGCTTTTCAATGATCACCTATTTTCTTAGTAATAAGAGTATCACTGGACCTACTAAGGAACATAGCTAGGTGGTGGATTCTCAAGTCTAACATAGTGATTTCATTGTAACATTCCCACTTCTCTTGACCTCACTGACTACTTTCTTAGTATATTTCAGGAAGTATTTTATCTATTGGCAATCTTCAGAGCATGTTTCAAGAAGTTATTGCCAAAAAAAATATGCCCTTGTTAGAACATCGAAGCTCCAGTCATGGGTGAGTGGCCCACGTAAATAACTTACTCTATAGCCCACATGTAGTCTAGCCCTATTTTCTAACCCACAAGATTTACTCTTACATTTGCTTCCAGTCACCAGCAGTGCACACAGGCAGAGTCTAATTCCTTCAGCATGTGAGTCACTTCTTTCATTAACTAGAGTTGTACTTACCCACTGGGCTTGTCTGGGATGTGATGTCGAATGCCAGCCTGAAGGCAATAGGAGTGGCATGTGAGGATTCTAAGAAGAACAAGTGCATTTTGTGAGTTGCTGTCACAGGCTTTCTGTCTTTCAGAGTTTGCCTTTAGTTGGAAGCTGACTTTCAGAGCCTATTTTTGTAAAATTGGTGCTTTCGAAGTAGTTAAAAACAAAAGTCAAAAAATATACTTTACAATACTTCAATTTCCTATTGCTGTCATGTAGTTCATATGCCACATCCCCATACTAGATGTTGATATGTTCCTTATAGCAATTAGTCTCAGGGGCAAGCTTTAGTCATTATAATATCACCAGCAATGGGGAGTTTTTGCTATGCTATTGGTGACTAGTCTTTCTGCAAAATCCCATCCTGAGGTTTTTTTTATTGCTGTTCCTACCAACTGTTTTTGCCTGGGTGCCCCAGAAGGAAGAGACTGTGCTAAGGGCTCAGGAATTACAATCCCGGGAAGTGAGAGGAAAGGAAAGGTATTATTCAGGGTTCTCCAGAGAAACAAAACCAACAGGATATATACACGTAGATATATGAGATTTACTTTGGGAACTGGCTCCTGCAATTAGGGAGCCCAAGAAGTCCACATATGACATCTGCAAACTGGAAAACCAGGAAAGCTAGTGGTAGATGTCAGAGTCAAGAGGCCTGAGAACTGGGGAGTCAATGGCATTCTTCTCAGTCCTGGGCTGAAGGCCTGAGAATCTGAGGTGCTGCTGTGTCCTGGAATCCAAAGGCCTGGAAATATGACGTTCTGAAGTGTCAAGGCAAGAAAAGATGAATGTTCCAGCTCCAGAAGAGAGAAATAATTCACCTTTGATCTGCCTTTTTGTTCTTTACAGCCCCTCAATGGACTCAGTAATATCCGCCCATCTTGGCGAGAGTGGATCATCCTTACTCAGTCTACTGACTCGGCTGCTAATCTCTTCCTGAAACACCCTGGCACATACACCCAGAAATAATATTTTACTGGGATCCCTCAATCCAGTCAAGTTGACAGACAAAGTTAACCATCACAGAAAATGAATTAGGAACATATGAAGAGACAATATGAGATGCATTATCAAGCTGGACACTGCCAAGTACAGTTGATTTCTCAATCCATTGTGAGAGTTTTTCAATAAATGATATAAACTGTATCTCAGGTCTGCACATGCAGAGAAAGAAGAAAGAATTTATCCATCATATTCCATTTCACATTGGTCAAAAATTTTCCAGGAGTTAATAACTGCCTGCTTTTTCCATCTGCACATGTGCAATCTCTGATCAGGACCAGCATCTATTGGAAGCACCATGACACAAGTGAGAAGTACACAGCATGGGTATGAGGCACTGTCCAGCACTCCTGCCTGAAATTAGGTGGAGCCCACACAGACAGGTAGCTGGAAAAAGGGACAGGTGGGAAAATGAACTGTAAAATGAATGAAATATGTCCGGCATATTCACCAACATCTATTTGTACATTTTGGGAAACTGAGGCCCATAGAAGAAAAATTAATTGCTCAAGTCCTCACATATAGAAAAAATAGAGAAAACTGATCCATTGTACTGGCTCAACAGAAACTAAGTTTTGGGCTATTCCCTCTGATGTTAGGGCTTTAGAGTACTTGTGTTTTTTAATAGCCTGCATTTGTGTGTACAGATATATCTTGTTTTTTTCTTAATGGACTTGTGTCTATATTTGTATTTGTGGTTTTTAATAGTCTGTCAAAGATTAGCCAGATCTGATAATGGTAAAAGAAAACTGCTAGACTCCATAACCTATAGAAGAATGATAGTAAAATTCTACTTTAAAAATGGAAAGGGGAAAAACGCTATGGACTTATTTGTAACAATGTGATCAATTATGTTGATTCCTGGCTCAAGATTCTTTGGAGGGCAATGAGAAGGTGTGAGTCCAAAATGAGAGAGTTGGTTTCACCTTAATCTGAGATTTCTAAGTGGAACATTATCAGTTTATTTAGGGAATAAATCAGATATAATTCATCATCACATGCAGGCGAGTATGTGCTCTTTTTTGAGAACTTTCTGAAGATATTTTATTCATTAATGGGAAGGAAACTAGTAACTATTGAGTGTTTAATATAGGCTAAGCAGAGATTTTCACCCTTTAAAATACCTCACCAAAAGGAGTTGTTACACTTAAACTTCAATTACTTCTAAGGTGGAAAAAAATCACTAATTTGTCTTGAATTAGAGTTTTTTTCTTCAGCAAATTCTAAGTGGGTTAGAATCCTTGATGTAAGACTGAAACTGCTGTAGACCTGTGACCCTCTGGACTGGAAGGGAGCCTAAAGAAGCACTGTGTGTACAGTGAACTAGCCCAGGAAATGCTGGTCTGATTTTAGAGCCTTGGGACATGGGCTTGCAATTGACTGCCTGTATTGATGTCTGCACAGTGAGTCCACTAGTCTAATAGCTGCCTAATGAGCTGAGGCATCTCTCTTTCACCAAAAACGAAAAAAAAAATTCAGACTTTTTCAGCACCTGGACAAACCATCTAAAATTGAAAGATCAAAAAAATCATTTTAGTTGAAAAATAGTTATATTTACCACTTACATTTACTATGGTTTTTGGAAAACCTGAAAAGATACCATTTTATCTTAAACATTTAAAATAAATATATTTAATTAAATGTTTCATTTTTAGATCATTGCTGCCTCACATGCAGTGATAAAATGATACAGAGTGATTATAGATACATTTTCTAAGTTTTCTCCAAAGGCAACATCTTGGAAAATTACACTGCATTGTAACAAACAGGATATTGGCCCTGAGACAGTCAAGATACAGAACATTGCCATTGCCACAAAATTCTCTCATGCTGCTCTCTATAGTCACCCACACTTCACTCTCTGCCAATCCCAGGCCCTGGCAATCCCTTATCTGTTCTCTATTCCTATAATTTTGTCATTTCAAAAATGTTAAGAAAATGAAATCACATAGTATGTGACCTTTGGTGATTGGCTTTTTTTTCACTCAGCCTAATTCTCTAGAGATTCGTCCAGTTTCTTACAGGTATCAATAGTTATTTTCTTTTTATTGCTGAGAAGTAGTTGGCAGTGTGAATGTACCACAGTTTGTTCCTTGTTCACCTGTTGAAGGCCATCTGGAGTTATTTCCAGTTTTTGTCTATTATAAATAAAGCTGCTATAAATAATTTTGTACAGATTTTTCTGTGAGCATTTACTCCTCTGGGATAACTGTGCAAGAATACAGTTGCTGAGTAGTGTTTAGTTTTCTCAAGAAGCCTCCAAACTGTTTCCCAAAGTGACTGTACCATTTTATATTCCCAACAGCAAAATGTAAGTGATCCAATTTCTCTGCATCCTTGCCAGCATTTGAAATTGCCACTAATATATAAAATATATATTATATATATTCGTATATATGATCTATATATACACAAATATATATACACACACACTAGTGGCAATATATATACCAGTGGTGTGTGTGTATATATATATATGTGTGTGTGTGTATATATATACACTAGTGACAATGTATATACTAGTGGTATATATATATTAGCTATTTGATATGTGTGTACAAATATATATGTGGTTTTTAACTTGCATTTTCCCAGTGATAATGATGTTGAATATCTTTTTATGTACATTTTTGCCATTCGTGTATGCTTTCAGTAAAATATCTCTTTATGTCTTTTCCCATTTTATTATCGAATTTTTTTAACTTTAGTTTTGAGAGTGTGTATATATTCTAGATACTAGTCCTTTGTCATACATGTGGTTAACAAATATTTTTTCCTACTCTATAGCTTATCTTTTCATCCTCTTAACGGGATTTGTGTATTTATTTTTTTACAGACAGAGCAAAATATTTTAATTTTGATAAAGTACAATTGATTTAGTTTCACTTATATAGATTGTGCTTTTGGTGTGCCTTTTTTCTAGCCTTAGATTCTGAAAATTTTTCCTATTTTGATTTGGCTTACAGTTTTACATCTTGAATATAAGTCTGTTCTCCATTTTCAGTTAATTTTTGCTTGAAATGTGAGACTTAGACCAAGCTTCTTTTTTTCTTCTTCTTTGTCTATGGATATCCACTTGCTCTAGCACTATTTGTTGAAATCTATCTTTCCTCAATTGAATTGTACTTTTGTCAAATTTGTTTTGGGCATGTTTGTATTGGTCTATTTCTGGTTCCTGTGTGCTGTTCAATTTATCTGTGTGTTTGTCTCCGCACAAATATCCTGCAGTCTTGACTGCTGTTGCTATATTATACCTCTTGAAATTAGGTAGACAGAGTCTTCCTATTTTATTCCTCTTTTTCACATTTGTTGGCTTTTCTATTTTGTATATTTCCATATAAATTTTAAAACAATCTTGTTCATATCCAAAGGAATTTGATAGGAGTTATGTTAAAACTGTATATCATTTTGGGTAGAATGCATGTCTTTATTAATTTTTGGTCTTCCAATTCATGAATACCATGTCTCTCCATTTATTTAGATATTAGGTGATTTCTGTCATAAACATTGTGTAGTTTTCAGCATACAAGTCCTCTACATTTTTGGTAAATTTACAGTTAAATTTTTTTGAGTGATGTAAATATTATTGTATTTTTAATTTTAATGTCTATGTATTCATTGTTAGTATATAGAAATGCAACTAATGTTTTCAATGTTTACACATATGTGTTTAAAGCATCAATAATTATGATAGTAATCCTATGTATTATGTATTTCTATTGTTCTCATTTTGGAAACTATTTTACTCAGATGTAGAAACTGGGCCTAAGAATGATTGAGTTACATGCTGTATCAGTTACAACTACTGCATAGCAAACAACTTCAAAAGTTCAATGGCTTAAAACATTTATTTTCTCTCATGCATTTGTCAGTTAGCTGGGGATTACCTGAGAGGCAACTGCCCTAGGCTGGGCTTGGTTAAGCTGCAGACTGAATCCAGCTCTATTCTGTAGCATCTTTCTTTGGACAGTGGGCTAGGAGAGGAATATTCTTCTCTTGGTGGTAACAGAAGTCTGAAAAGGCAAGCCAAACCATTTCAACCATGTTAAGCACATGTCAAACTTCTGCTTGTATCACAAATGTTAATATCTATCGGCCAATGACAGACACATGCTATAGTCCAACATCAGTGGAAAACAGTGATATATTTCATCTCTACCAGGACAAAAGGCAGCTTGGCACAGGGTATAGATACAGATAGATAAATTATTGGTGCAAATAATTCAACCCTCCACATGTACCCAAGATCCAGCTATTATTAGTATAAGGCAGAACTAGAGCAGAAGTCCAGGTCTGTCTGAATTCAAAGTACATATATTTTAAGTGATTGATATTATTCCCAATCAATAAAATAAAATGATCACAGGGTAGGGAATATTTGTTGAATAATGGATTGAATGAAATATTCAATTCTGCTACTTGCTAAAACTTACTTTGGATATGTAGATATGAACTTCATTTTTGTGGCAGTGGTGTAAAATTTTTCATCAGGTAAGCAGACTCAGTAATGACTCTGCTTTATTTCCTGTTCCTTCAATATCCAAATATCCTCTGATCACACTGGGTTATGGAACCTAAAAATGAAACTTTCTCAGTGTTGCAATGAAGTTGTTTTCAGATTTCAGTAAATAATGTTCTCTCTGACATTGTCCTGACTTCTATTTCATACCGTTCTCTAGCAAACAACATTATCATCAAAGATCTCCTGCATTTTCATTACCTTCTCATCCCTTAATGTTTTCAGAAGACCTTTTCAAATGTCTTTTAGGAAGTTAAGTTATGTTTAATGTGTACATTGCTTTTACAAGTCACTTGTGTGTTTATAACAAGTTTCGTAATTGCTCTCATGAGGAGGAAGTCTCTATTTACTATTCAGGGAGTGAAATTAGTACGAAAGAACATCAGAAAGAAGAAATTGAACATTTCTTCAACAGACTTTCAATTATAAATTTTTCCAAAATGGATGAGAATTCCAGAGGATTTTTGTTTTTGTTTATTTTTTAAGAGGAAGTTGGCAGCTTCTGAGGACAAAACTTGTGATAGAATCTTTAATGTTCTGGAAGAAACTGTCATAGCAGACAGTAGAAATCATGCGCGCATGGTCTCATGATGCTGGGCCCTCCTATTTTGTCTTTAGAATCCTAGAATAGATAATTAACAGCTTATTTTATGCAGGAAAATCATGAAACCCATATATGATTTATGATGTATTTTTCTATCTTAATCATCTTAGTCAAGGACGTCGTCACTAAATGTAATAGCCAATGAGGTGGGAATGCAATCCTCTAGCCTGTGGAGGTCTTTAGGACTATTGATGATTGATATAGCAAGATAGCCACTGAGCTTATTCAAATTGATGTAGAAGGACATACTCTCAGCCTCATACCTGTCTTGCTGGCATCAGATTCCAATACATTATCAGCACCTGAAAATAACAAAATTTTACGAGCTAAATTTCTGTAGAAATACCTTGATGGGAAACAAAAATCCTTATCTAATGTTTCAATGGCAAAAACAGATGCTTGGCTACTTTTGCTAAGTATCTGGAACATTACTGTCAGCACTCCTGTCACTTATTAATAGTTTTCAAATGATGTGAGTATCTGACAGGAAGAGAAACAAGCACAGTCTGTTTTGAATTCCTTTTAAAATAAACTGTTTCCTTTGAGGGTTTCTCTTAGGTAGGTGGTGTTTAAAGCTGTCCCTGTGGCTCCGATTTACCCACTGCTTCTTTGTCAAGGAAATTGGTACTTTCATATTAACTGTTAAATCTGTCTTACCACTCATTTTCCATCTGTTTGAAAATAGCTTTCATTTTCAAACTTTGCCAATTTACTAGAGTCACGCTTAAAGTTATTAACCAAGCACCCACTTGGGCCATGAACTGAGCTTGCTTGAAACAAAGGGTCCCTGCCGTCTGGTAGTTTATCCTGTAAAATTGGAAAGAGTATTGCATAAAAATATATTAAATGTAGGGAAAAGCAAACAGCAAAGCAAATGCATTTATGAGATCAACAATGCAGACTGACAGAAAGAAAATTAAATCTATTCAGTCATTATATCAAAAAAGAAATTTTTATTTGTGAAACAAACTGACACTCACAGGTGCTCATGTTTGGTTTGTTCTGTGATCGAACACATAGCTAAAATGTAAAAACCTTAATTAAACCTCAAATGGACATTATTTTCTTGTTTGTCATTTTTAGTTTGCATTTGGGTAGACAGAAATAGACAGAGTAATGATGAATTGATAAAGTATAATAATTTCTCAATTTTTCTTCTGTGGATGATTGTTATATTGCCAGTGCTTGTTTTTTCTGTTTGTTTTTTGTTTTTGTTTGTTTGTTTTTGTTTTTTTTGTTTGTTTGTTTTTTGTTTTGCTTTGTTTTTGAGACGGAGTCTCACTCTGTTGCCGAGGCTGGGGTGCAGTGGCACCATGTCGGCTCACTGCAACCTCCGTCTCCTGAGTTCAAGCAATTCTCCTGCCTCAGCCTCCCAAGTAGCTGGGATTACAGGCACTCACCGCCACGCCCGGCTAGTTTTTATATTTTTAGTAGAGACAGGGTTTCACCATATTGGCCATGCTGGTCTCAAACTCCTGACCTCAGGTGATTCACCTGCCTCAGCCTCCCAAAGAGCTGGAATTACAGCACTTTAGGAGGCCAGTGCTTGTTTTATACCTGGAAAATAGTAGACCATCTATATACAATTTTTGGATAAATTAAAATATTTCATGTGAGGCAGTTTAAGGCTGCATGAATATGATTGTAAACTCTGGTGTTACACTGCCTGATTTTGAATTCCAGCTTCAATACTTTCTAGTTTTGTGATCTCAATAGATCTACTTTACCACTTTGGGCCTATTTTTTTTTTTTTTTTTGGTCTGAAAAAGAAAATAACAATAGTTTTTATCTCATAAATGAAATAATATACAAAAACAATCAAGAGTGATGAATGAGGCATAATAAGCACTCAAAAATTGTCAGTTATTGTTATTTAAGAATTAATTGACCAGGTGTGGTGGCTCACATCTGTAATCTCAGCACTTTGGGAGGCCGAGGCGGGTGGATCACCTGAGGTCAGGAGTTTGAGACCAGCCTGACCAATATGATGAAACCCCATCTCTATTAAAAATACAAAAATTAGCCAGGCGTGGTGGCATGTGCTTGTAATCCCAGCTACTCGGGAGGCTGAGACAAGAGAGTCACTTGAACCTGGGAGGTGGAAGTTGCAGTGAGCCAAGATCACACTATTGCACTCCAGCCTCGGCAACAAGTGTGAAACTCCGTCTCAAAAAAAAAAAAAAAAAAAAAAAGGATTAATCACAGAAAATGTTTCCTTTGCTTGTCTTGGGGACATTTTTCTCACATTTTTTTCTGAACTCTGAGAATTATAAGCTAATTTCATTAGCCACAAGGTACAATGCAATAATAAATATTTAATAAAAGAAAAGCCACACACTGAATTAAATTTAACATAAATTATTTGTGCATAAGTTTGTGTTTAAGATTACCTACACTTCCATTATCACAACTTATGGAATGAAAAATTGCTTCATGCTTATTTATTTCAAGTTTTTGCCCTCGTTTTATATTAAATATATCAGGTAAATTTTAAAAAACACATATTAATATTTACTGAAAACAAAACATATTAATATTTACTAAAATACATATATAAGAAAAATTTCAAGATTGAGGGAAACAAAAGCAAAAATATGATAGCAGTAAAGAAGCATATAGTTCTTATGATTGTTCTCATTTTTGTCTGAGCCCCAAATGAGATCTCTTCAAAGTGCTGTAATCAGTTATACAGGTTTTTATTCATTTGCTTAACATATTCTTATATAAAACCTACTGTGTGCACTATTGAAAAGTAGAAAGCATAATAATTCTGCTGAAGAAAGACTTTTTCTAACATTGAATTCTTAAAGTAATTCATCATGGAGTTATTACAAAAAGGACATGGAAGAAACAGAATCAGCAGTATCTTTAACAAAATCTTTACTACAAATGTAATGATCAATTTATATGGCAGTTCTTCGTATGACCTTTGAGAAAAGCTAGAAGCAATAATCAAACTTTGATTATATTTATAATGCATTATGTTAATATTATATATAATATAATAACTTGAAAGTAAAAAGCAAAAATAATTGATCCTTTGTCAAAGCAGCTGAGGGAGGATTATAATCAAAATTAAAATCACTTCAATAAACACTTATTGACTGTCTGTTGTGTACCTGAACCTGAGATAGGTGCTGATGTTTTAAAATTAATGAATTAGAGCAGCTTCACCTCTTTTGCTTGGTGAGACTTCATATTGGCAATTACTTTACAGAAGTGGTCATTTTAATTTTACTGAAAAGCAAAAATTTTTTTACACTGCCAGTGATAATTTTCAAAACTTTACATTGAAGAATTAAGTATAGGTTACTTGCCCCAAACCACACAACTACATAGAAATTGAACAACCTGCTTCTAAATGATTCCTGGGTAAAAAATGAAATTAAGACAGAAATCAAGAAGGCCTTTGAAACAAACAAGAACAAAGAGGAAATGTACCAGAATCTCTGGGACATAGCTAAAACAATGTTAAGAAGGAAATTTATAACACTAAATACCTACATCAAAAAGCTAGAAAGATCTCAAATCGACACCCTAACATCACAAGTAAAAGAACTAGAGAACCAAGAGCAAACAAACCCCAAAGCTAACAACAGAAGACAAACAAACAAACAAAAAAACAAAAAAAAAAAAAAAAAAAAAAAACAAGATCAGAGTGGAACTAAAGGAGATAGAGACACAAAAAAACCCTTCAAAAAAATCAATGAATTCAGGAGCTGGTTTTTTAAAAAAATTAATAAAATAGATAGACCAGTAACTATACTAATTAAGAAGAAAAGACAGAAGAATCACAATAAAAAAGATACAATAAAAAATGACAAAGGGGAGATCACCACTGATTCCACAGAAATACAAACTACTATCAGAAAATATTATAAACACCTCTATGCAAATAAAACAGAAAATCTAGAAGAAATGAAAAACTTCCTGGACACAGGCACCCCCTAAGACTGAACCAGGAAGAAGCTGAATCCCTGAATAGACCAATAACAAGTTCTGAAATTGAGGCAGTAATAAAAACCAAAAAAAAGCCCAGGATCCGACAAATTTATAGCTGAATTCTACCAGAGGCACAAAGAGGAGCCGGTACCATTTCTTCTGAAACTATTCCAAACAATTGAAAATAAGGGACTTCTCCCTAACTCATTATGAGGCCAGAATCATCCTGATATCAAAACCTGGTAGAGATACAACAAGAGAAAACTTCAGGCAAATATTCCTGATGAATGTCAATGCAAAAATCCTCAATAAAATTCTAGCAAATCAAATCCAGCAGCACATCAAAAAGCTTATCCATCATGATCAAGTTGGCTTTAACCCTGGGATGCAAGGCTGGTTCAACATATGCAAATCAATAAATGTAACCCATCGCATAAAAATAACTAAAAACAAAAACCACATGATTATCTCGATAGATGCAGAAAAGGCCTTTGATACAATTTAAATCCCTTCATGTTAAAAAAAAAACTCTCAATAAACTAGGTATTGATGGAACATATCTCAAAATAATAAGAGCCATTTGTGACAAACCTACAGCCAATATCATATTGAATACTGAATAGGAAAAGGCAAAAGCCAGAAGCATTCCCCTTGAAAACCACCAGAAGACAAAGATGTCCTGTCTTACCACTCCTATTCAACACAGTGTTGGAAGTTCTGGCCAGTGCAATCAGGCAAGAGAAAGAAATAAATCATATTCAAATAGGAAGAGAGAAAGTCAAACTGTCTCTGTTTGCAGATGACATGATCCTATATCTAGAAAACCCCATCATCTCGGCCCCAAAGCTTCTTAAGCTGATAAGCAACTTCAGGAAAGTCTTAGGATACAAACTCAATGTGCAAAAATTCCAAGCATTCCTATACACCAACAATAAACAAGCAGAGAGCCAAATCATGAATGAATTCCCATTCATAATTGCTACAAAGAGAATAAAATACCTAGGAATACAGCTAACAAGGGAAGTGAAGGACCTCAACAAGGAAAACTAGAAACCACTGCTCAAGGAAATCAGAGAGGACACAAACAAATGAAAAAACATTCCATGCTCATGGATAGAAAGAGTCAACATCGTGAAAATGGCCATACTGCCCAAAGTGATTTATAGATTTAATGCTATTCCCATGAAACTACTACTGACATTCTTTACAGAATTAGAAAAAACTACTTTAAAATTCATATGGAAGCAAAAAAGACCCCATACAGCCAAGACAATCCTAAGCAAAAAGAACAAAGCTGGAGGCATCACGGTACCTAACTTCAAACTACACTACAAGGTAACAGTAACCAAAACAGTGTAGTACTGGTACAAAAACACACATAGACCAGTGGAACAGAATAGAGATCTCGGAAATAAGACCACACATCTACAACCATCTGATCTTTGACAAACTTGACCAAACAAGTAATAGGGAAAGGATTTCCTATTTAATAAATGGTGCTAGGAAAACTGACTAGTCATATGCAGAAAATTGAAACTGGATCCTTTCTTTACACCTTATACAAAAGTTAACTCAAGGTGGATTAAAGACTTAAAATCCAAAACTATAAAACCCTAGAAGAAAATTTAGGCAACACTATTCAGGACATAGGCACAGGGAAATATTTCATGATAAAAATATCAAAAGCAATTGCAACAAAAGCAAAAATTGACAAATGGGATCTAATTGAACTAAAGAGCTTCTGCACACACACACACACACACACACACACAAACTATTATCAGAGTGAACAGACATCCTGCAGATCCAGAATCTATAAGGAGCTTAAACAAATTTACGAGAAAAAAAACTAACAACCCCATTAAAAAGTGGGCAAAGGACATGAACAATCACTTCTCAAAACGGCTGGAGTATAGTGGTCTAATCATGGCTCAGTGCAGCCTCAAACTCCTGGTCTCAAGTCATCCTCCCACCTCAGCCTCTGGAGTAGCTAGGAATATGAATGTTTGCTACCACACCCAGCTAATCTCTTTTTAAATTTTTTATTTGGAGACAGGGTCTCACTATGTCACCTAGGCTGGTCTCAAACTCCTGGCTTTAAGTGCTCCTCCTGCCTCAGCCTCCCAAAGTCCTGGGATTACAGGTGTGAGTCATTGCTGATAGCCTAAAATTAGTTTTCAATTTTCATGCCATCACCAACAAAAGGATAAAGAGACGACAGCTCCAAAAGTGTGGGCACTAGGGAAAATCATTATTGTATTAAGAATTCTCCACAAATAAAACATGGAGGTGAAACAGTGTGAAAAAAACAAGACTTGACTCCAATTGTGTTTCAGTTATTTGTCTCCATGAATCTGTAGCATTCATTTAAAATAAGGATTACTGAAGAGAGAAAACATTTTAAATGAATTAAGTCCATTTTATTAGAATATAATCCTGATTAAGGCTAAGGATCTCATTTGATCCATATTGTTCTTGAAAGATATTGATAAAGCTTCAGAAAATTTAAAGAAGAAAATCCTAGAGAAATTTTTTTTTTCAGTTTTTCCCGTAATTGAGGCCACATTAAGCTTGGTATTTCTCCCTAAATTTATTATTCTTCTGTGAATAATTTTTGTTTCAACTTGTCTTTTTCAGAGGAAAAATTATCCCACTTTTTTGCTCTCAGATATTTACATTGAAGTTTAAAGGTTTTAAATAAAGATACACAATAGAGATAAATTTTTCTTTTATCTGTGGCATTTGAAGTCTTTTTTTTTCTCAAAAATGAGTGCTTTGTGTTCAGTTATATATTGCTCCAGTGTGCTGTCTCAAAGATATTTCTCCCTGGAAATGTATATAAAATGATTATAATTTAATTGCTTTTAAATGTTACATGATGAAGTATGAAATTATAGTGTTGCTTTTTGCATTTGGATTGCTAATGATGGCTGTTTTTGGTGTAAATATGTGTGTATATACTTTTCAAACAAGTGCTGGTAATGATTTACTTATAAGAATTCTTTGGCCAGGCACGGTGGCTCACGCCTATAATCCCAGCACTTTCGGAGACTGAGGCTGGAGGATCACAAGGTCAGGAGTTCGAGACCAGCCTGACCAACATGGTGAAACCCCGTCTCTACTAAAAATACAAAAATTAGCTGGGCGTGGTGGTGCGTGCCTGTAATCCCAGCTACTCAGGAGGCTGGGGCACGAGAATCACTTGAACCTGGGAGGTGGAGGTTGCAGTGAACCGAGATCATGCCATTGCACTCCATCCTGGGTGACAGAGTGAGACTCCCTGTCAATAACAACAACAAAAAAATTATTTGACCATGCTATAGGATAACATAATCATGTTTTGTTTCATATATCCAATCACTTAAGCACAGTTCTAGGCATTGACCAAGGAAAAAGAACAAATGAACATATAATGAGGAAAATGTTACAACAAGACCTTGGCTATATTTATGGTCCTTGGCTGTATGACGCTCTGGGAAATTCTCTGTCCTAGTAAGATTTCTCTTCTCTATACATTCTTTAAATTAGGAGGAAAAAAGATAAGAACTGAGAAAAATAAAAATAGGTATTCCTCTGCCTAATGTAAGACTGTAGTTTTTTTATTATTAGTTTTAATTTTTTTCATATATATTCATCCATCAAATACCTAGTCTAGTTTCAATACATATGTGGCCAGTTGATTTTATGTTTTTTTTTTATTGGTAATACATTATGTCTGCTCACTCATTTTCAAATTTGAACTACTGATATAAATGAATTTGTCAGACATATGGATAATTGGCCACCAAATACCCAAAATCCTAGAAAAGATTCAATTTATATATAATACCTTCCCATTGAATGGATAATCTGTCAGTAGGTCAATCTTTATAGACTAATAGGAACTCACTATTCCCCTAGTTAGAATGTGGTCTTTTTATATTAAAAGGCCAAACATATTATCTCTTCATAGGCATATCTTAAAATACTGTTTTTAAATATATGATATAAAATATACATATTATATATATATATGCTTATTTTTCTCAGTAGTCCCAGAATAAGCCAGACATTTTGCTACTGAAAATAAGATGTTATGTAAAGTTAATACTAAAATAAATAAATTTCTTCACAAATTGTTCCTAATTTATCTTTGTATTATTATCTCTCTAATGGCTATAATTGTTGTCATCTGTATTCATGAATATTACTTGAGTTCTAAACCTCCATTTTATGACTTTGGTCATGCTTTTTTTTTCCTGCCCTGAATTTTTCCTCTTCCCCTTTATTTTCTTTCTAAGACTCTGTGCTTTTAATTCCAAACGATAGTCTCAAATGACCGATGAAGTAAACTAAAAATACTTTAGCCTGCATCAACATTTCTTTTTCTTTGCATTTTATAGTACTTATACTTTATACCTGATTTATTCATCCATTGGTTCTTTAAATAAGTATGTCTTAAAATTTATGAGTTACACTATAGTCTGGGAACATAACAATGAATAAAGCTCAATCCCTGTCCTCAGCAATCTAACAGCCTAATGTCTCAGCTGATAAAAACATACTATGAACTTTCCAAGTAAACAGAAGTTTCTTTGAGTTCAATTATCTTATTTTCCTTCTTTACTCATCATGGTATCATAGTACTTATAACTCTGAAAAGCACACAGTACGTTCTTAATTAATATTTGACAAAATGAATGTATGAAAGCATTAATGCATAAAATTGTGTGACGGTGCAAGTGCTATAGTACAGAAGTTTACAGGAAAAGGAACCTAGCTGCTTCAAAAGCACCTGAAGAAGAGATGTTGGACTATTGAGTTGATACTTAGATAGCAAGGGATGGCTACTAGGTGTAAAAAAAGAAGAAAGATGTCACAAGAAATGGCAAAAAGACATGAAAAAATGCGGTACATGGCACTTTAGAGAACTGTAACGAATTTGATATAATTCATTCCAAGCTTCAAACCCTTCTATATTTCTCTTGACAAACTCCCAGATCTTTTAAATACAGAAAGGATTGTTGGTTGGTTGGTTGGTTGGTTGGTTTTTAATTTAAAGCAGATCCAATTTCTTTGCTTAAAACTCATGCTGATGTCAAACAATAAGTAGAGAATAAATCTTGGATTAAAAATCAGAACATGCTAGTTATAAAAAATATAACTTTAACTCACTGTAGGGCCTTTGAAAGTTAACTTTCACTCTCTAAGCCACAATTTACACACAAATGTAATGAAAATGTTGCAATAGATAGTCTCTCTAGTCCTTCCCGCCACAGAATATTCTATGATCCTTGACTCTGAACTTCTAAAATTTCCCATTTTCAATAGGCTGAGCAAGAGAAGTAAAATACAAAGGGAAAGACATTATGAAAATATTACAGAGATAAGATATTAGGAAGACTGCAGCACTGCTTTCTCAGAAAAAGTGAAGGGAAATGATGGCTATATATCTAATTATGAAGAGTATAATCATTATTTTGAAGGCAAGAGAGGTCAGATCAGAGGACTCTGAGTGTTATGCTATGACCTGGCCATTGTCTTTTAGGAAATTTAGAAGCGGCAGAGTCTCAACAAAAAGGAAAGAACTGGTACAGTGAATTAAAAATTAAAAGACTCTAGTTATTGCGGTGCTTAGAAATATCACAACAAGTGCAGTCAGGAATTTAGTCTATGCTACACACATCTTTCTAACTTTACAATACTACGTTGACAGACAAGCACCTTCATTAACGCAGTGAGGCACCTGGTCTTGAAAAAAGGAGGCAGTTCAGGACATGTGAAAACACTCATTCAGTGCCATAAGCAAGCTTCCACCACTGTAGTTACCAGTCTGTGTGTGTATGAATTCTTGTGATGTGTTCAGCTCTGTCTTAGAGCTGCTTCTATGGCAACTGACATGGATAAAAAAGGATAAACATTTGATAAAAGCAAACAGGAAAAAAATCTCTTCCTCTGGGGTGTAATAAATATGGTGTGTTTTGTAATGGGAAGCTTTCACAGCATGATGTTTTGGAAGGGAAATCCATATTAAGCAACCTGCTCATGGACGGTCCAGCAACTTACCAGAATGACTGTGGGGCTTACAAAATGATCAGCTCATTTACTCATCTATACACGCGTGGGAGCAAACCCTATATATCGTATACTGTGCTTGGCACTGTAAAGAATGCTAAGACACATGCTACTAAATGTTGCATCTTAAGTGGAAAAACAAATAAAATAAAAATCCAGACAGTTAATTAAATTACAGAGATGTATGTAATAAACATCCTAAAAGCTGTAATAAAACAAATTTTAGAGATTTTAAAGGAGCAAAACATAATTTCAACTGAGTACATTAGGAGAAAAAGCAGAGAGGAAGTGGTGTTTGAGTCAATAAAATAACGCATACGTTAAAAGTCAGATATTCATTGAATATTATTTCAAATACACAGAAAAATAATAATAAAAAAATTATTTGGAATCACCAAAATATAATTACTGTTTAGCATGGTGGTATATTTTCTTCAAGTCTTTTTACATATAAATGAGAGAAAAAGTAATATTTTATTTAATGCATTTTTTCTGATTTTTCTCCTTGTCCCTATTCTATAAGTATTTTCCCACATTTTCCCCTAGCCTTAATGAATGTGATTTCTTACAAACACATTGTGATTACTCCTTGGAATCCCTCCTTCTTTAATGGTTGAGGTCTCCCTGGGGGATCCAGGGCGATCAAGAGACGATAGAGACCGAGACCAGTCAGTCTTATAGAACCTAAGGAAACTTTATTGAATTCATAATGCCTAGTGGCATGAGAGAAACAGACAATCAGGCAATGTGATTTCCAAAACCCGGCTAAATGGAGTAAAACATTTTTCCTACTAATATATCAAATGGAGTAAAACAGTTTTCCTAATAATACATCATTTGAGTTTCAATCAACTTTATTTCTTTATCAGTGCAACTTCATCCCATTATAAAAATCCACATCCCACATTATTTAGCAAGGGTCATTAAAGGAGAGGCAAAAGAAAAGCTTTACGTTTTCTTTGGGTTTCTCATCTGGCTTTTTCTTAGTAGTCTGTGGGCCATGAAAATATTGGATATATTTCAGGGCTTCTGATAACTAGGTAACCAGTATACTGTGATATGCCATTTTGCCTTGTTATAAAGAAATATCTGAGGCTGGGTAACTTAAAAAGCAAAGTTCTTCAGGCTGTACAAGCCTGATAGTTCTTCAGGCTGTACAAGAAGCATGGTGCCAGCATCTGCTTCTGGTGAGGACCTCAGAAAGCTTCAAATCATGGCAGCAGTAGCAGATTTCTCATATGATAGAGAGAGGGAGCAAAAGAGACAGAGAAGGGAGGAGCTTCCTGGCATTAAACAACCAGATATGTAAACTAACTGAGAACTCACTCATCACCAAGATAATGGTGCCAAACCATATATGAGGGATCCAACCTCATGATCTAATCACCTCCCACCAGGCCTCATCTCCAAAACTGAAATCACGTTTCTTTTTTTTTTTTTTTTTTTGAGACAGAGTCTTGCTCTGTCACCCAGGCTGGAGTGCAGTGGCATGATCTCAGCTCACTGCAACCTCTGCCTCCCAGGTTCAAGAGATTCTTCCGCCTCAGCCTCCTGAGTAGCTGGGATTGCAGGTACCCGCCACCACACCTGGCTAATTTTTGTATTTTGTAGACATAGGGTTTCACCATGTTGGCCAGGCTGGTATTGAACTCCTGACCTCAGGTGATCCACCCACCTCGGCCTCCCAAAGGGCTGGGATTACAGGCATGAGTCACCGTACCTGCCTAAAATCACATTTCAGCGTATGATTTGGAGAAGACAAACATCCAAATCATATTATTGATGCATTACGTTTACTGTGTCCACGTGAGCATCTTGGAGTCAGTATCTACATAACTAAATATGATTATGCCAACTTTTGGATTCAACGTGGCAGTGTAAAGGATATGCGACATCTCTCTTCCCCAAAACCACACCTCTATATATTACACACAAATAAGAAATAGAAGCTTCACCACTGATGAAAACAAGGAGTCATTTGTAACTTGCACCAAATGTAGAGAGCAAATGATAGATAGGTAAATGACTTGGCAGAGAATCCAACCCAAGTTCTTGCAGGGGAAGTACCAATAAGACCCTGATTTCTCCACTGGAATCCATTTTGAAGTTAGGTGATAAAGAGTCAGGAATTGCTGGTACTGCAGAAAGTAGGAATGGCACAGGAAGTGAAAACTAATCAACGGTTTGATTGTTGTAGAAAGGAGTGCTCAGGCTCCGTCTTTGTTTCCTGTCCCTTTAGATATGATGTTCTTTTCTTCTCTTTTCTTTTTTTTTTTTGAGACAGAGTCTCACTGTGTTGCCCAGGCTGGAGTGCAGTGGGGTGATCTCAGCTCACTGTAACCTCCGCCTCCCAAGTTCAAGCGATTCTCCTGCCTCAGCCTTCTGAGTAGCTGGGATTACAAGCACGCACCACCACACCTGGCTAATTTTTGTATTTTTAGTAGAGACAGAGTTTCTCCATGTTGGTCAGGCTGGTCTCGAATTCCTGCCTGCCTGGGCCTTCCAAAGTACTGGGATTAAAGGCATGTGTCACCATGCCTGGCCTATTTTTCTCTTAAAAAACGGAATCAGAAGGACTTCTGACATGAGATATCAGGCATTAGAGGAGGACAAATTGAGAGCTCCTACTGGGAACTGGATCCCTAAATAAAACTCTGCCTCTAATACGGAGGCCCCTTAGCACTTTTTCCCTATGCAACTCCAGAAAATCAACTGCCATGTTAATAAATATAAAGAAAAAGGAAGGAAGGACCTTCTCTGATTAAAAAGCAAAAAGTGGCCATCTATTTGCTCTGCATTGAAACCTCCCTGTTTATAAGAACTACCTAATCACAGAGATTTCAATTCCAGCTTATGTTTCTCTTTTTTAGTGTCTCTTTATTGCATATTAATGGACAGTTCACTTCTAGGAAGAGATAAAAGTGTCCTTGTGCCTCTTGGTGATGTCTTCTCTTAGCAAGAGTAGTATCATGGGCTATGTCCTAGAGACTGCAAAGTCATACCTCCGTCTGGGAATATCCTGCTCTAATCTCCTAATTTGTGAGATTTATAAATTCCCACTAGAAATTCTTAATTTATAAATCCAACTCCTAATTTATAAATTCTCACTAGAAAACTCATTGTCTTCTGTGTTACCATTTCTCAAACAAATATATCATGATTCTGTTTTGAAAGTCTCATAGCAATATGCTCTTATTATTTAGAGATATGAATGTAAACATCTGAAAAAAGTACTAAAAGAATTGAATGGGATCGCATCTGGAGAGTGGGATGAAGTAGGAGTGAAAGGAAGGACAATTGTTGCCTGGAAAAATTCTGGCCACTTGGCAGCTCACACCTGTAATCCTAGCACTTTGGGAGGTTGAGGTGGGCAGATCACTTGAGGTCAGGAGTTCGAAATCAGCCTGGCGAACATGGTGAAACATGGTCTCTACTAGAAATACAAAAAAATTTAGCCGTGAATGGTGGCAGGGGCCTGTAATCCCAGCTACTTGGGAGGCTGAGGCAGGAGAATCACTTGAACCTGGGGGGCGGATGTTGCAGTCAGCCAAGATCACGCCACTGTACTCCAGCCTGGGAGACAGAGTGAGACTGCCTCAAAAACAGAAAAGAGAAAAATATCTATTAAACTTTCTGATTTTTAAAAATAGCTTACCTAATACCTTGATACCTTTATATGAGAGAGAAGAAAAATGGATGTTAGAAATGAGGTATTACCAAATTTAAAGCTTTTTTCTTTCTTTCTTTTTTTTTTTTTTTGATATGGGGTCTCACTCTGTCCCCCAGGCTGGAGTGCATTGGTACGATCTCAGCTCGCTGCAACCTCCACCTCCCGGGCTCAAGTGATCATCCCACCTCAGCCTCCTGAGTAGCTGGGACAACAGATATGCACCATCACGCCCGGCCAAGTTTTTATATTTTTGGTAGAGATGGGGGGTTTCACCATGTAACCCAAGCTGATCTCGAACTCCTGAGCTCAAGCAGTCTCCCCACCTCAACTTCCCAAAATGCTAGGATTACAGGCATGAGCCACCATACCTGGCCCCAAATTTAAAGTATTTTTAAATCAGATGGCAGTAGACATTTAAGTTTTATACAGATTTGCCAAGTTTTGGGAATTATTGTATTGTAAAAAGTTCCAATAAAAAATAATTAATATACAAATATTTTAATTGTGTGTTTGTTTGGCCTAAACATTCTTCTTTCTTTCTAATATATTTATAATTATTTTTCCTTGCTAGATTCCAAAAAACAATTCTGGTCTAAAAAGAGAGAAAATTTTCCAGCCTCTTGAAACTTGTCAAATTACTTTTTGAGATATTTATAACAATAGTCACACTTATCAAGTAACAACTGATAGGTACCCTCAAAGTAGGAACATTCTATGATTTTGGGGACCTGCAAATAGCCCATTGTGGATTATCCACATAATGGAAAACAGCAGGAAAAATAATTAGAAAGTTGTATTTGGACCAATTAAGAAAGGTTTGACTGAGACATATTATATTAATATATTATTTTGGCAATGGGGAGTCATTGTTCTTCTTTGTAAACGAGGAACAAAAAAGGGCATAATTTAACATGAGAGTTTCCTCATGGGTTTCCTTTGTTTTTTCTTTTCAGAACAGAAAAAGAAAGGAGAAGAAGAAACTCATGTCAAATTATGTTGACATAAATGAATTGGAAAGTAAGATTAATAAAGTTATTGGGTTATTGGCTTATCTATTGGTATTAAGAGGTTAAAGCAATAAGTGAGTGCTTGAAGGTGTTGGTATTGAGGTCAAAACAGTAAGTGAATGCTTGAAGGAATATCTACAAATGGAAAGTTAAAAAAGGCATAAAAATATTTCACCTTTTTAGCAGGGAGGGTGTAACTAAAAGGTAGAAAGAGTGATATGCAGAGATCTAAATCAGAAAAAGATCAGTTAAGTTTAGGAACAGAAAAATACATAATATGAGGGCTACTCTGAATGTACACAGTATTATTGTCTTTGGGTAGAATATTGACAAACTAATTTCTAAGATGTCATTGATTGCATCATTAAATTATCTTAATATGGAGTTCAGGCAAGGTAGAGAAACTGATAACCCAAGAAAATAGAGCAAGATTATAAAGATAAGCCATAGTGAGGCAAAATTTGGTTTAGTGAAAAAAAATTATGTGGAAGGGGTAGAAAGAATAAGTGGTCAGAGAGGAAATTGTTTCTTGACCATTCGTAAGCAGTTATCTAGACTTTCTAGGACATTTCAACAGTACTGAGAACAGGCTGGGAGTGAAGAGGCCCCGTGCTGAGCAGGCTGTGTGCAGTCTCAGAGCCAGAAAAGCTCTGCTCTCTCTCAAATGGGCCAGGCACATGCAGTCCCAGCCATTTTCCTCAGGCAGCTGGCTGAGAGGTATAGTATCCTTCCTTCACAATGCCCAAAAACCTCAAGAAATAATAAAATTAATAGTCAGGTACATAAAAGTAGATATAAAATAAAATTTTTGAGTACCTCTGCAATATCCCTGGTCCCTTTATTTGGTCCTTTTGTGTCATAATCACATTCCTTTGTGATCTGCTTTGGCAATGAAAAAGTAAGTGTAGAATGCTTTGGAAATTTTAAAAATAGATTTTTTTATCCTCTTTCTTCACACACTTTTTAAATCTATTTCTCTTAAAAACCCTAAGCACCTGGGTAGGAAATGGACAGTTTACTTCAGTTGAATTTACATGTAATAAAAGGTAGCAGTTATAAGTGCACAGCTTGATGAGTTTTGACAAATGTAAATACCCACATAACTGAGAGGTGACAACGTGCTGGCAGTCCTCACAGCCCTCGCTCGCTCTCCGTGCCTCCTCTGCCTGGGCTCCCACTTTGGCGGCACTTGAGGAGCCCTTTAGCCCACTGCTGCACTGTGGGAGCCCCTTTCTGGGCTGGCCTAGGCCCGAGCCGGCTCCCTCAGCTTGCAGGGAGGTGTGGATGGAGAGGCGCGAGCGGGAACCGGGGCTGCGCGCCGCGCTTGCGGGCCAGCTGGAGTTCCGGGTGGGCGTGGCTTGGCGGGCCCCACACTCGGAGCAGCCGGCCGGAGCAGCCGGCCGGCCCTGCCGGCCCCGGGCAAGGAGGGGCTTAGCACCCGGGCCAGCGGCTGCGGAGGATGTACTGGGTCCCCCAGCAGTGCCAGCCCACCGGCGCTGCGCTCGATTTCTCACCGGGCCTTAGCTGCCTTCCCTCGGGGCAGGGCTCCGGACCTGCAGCCCACCATGCCTGAGCCTCCCACCCACTCCATGGGCTCCTGTGCGGCCCGAGCCTCCCTGACGAGCGCCACCCCCTGCTCCGGGGCGCCCAGTCCCATCGACCACCCAAGGGCTGAGGAGTGCGGGCGCAAGGCACCGGGACTTGCAGGCGGCTCCACCTGCAGCCCCGGTGCGGGATCCACTGGGTGAAGCCAGCTGGGCTCCTGAGTCTGGTGGGGATGTGGAGAACCTTTGTGTCTAGCTCAGGGATTGTAAACGCACCAATCAGCGCCCTGTCAAAACAGACCACTCGGCTCTACCAATCAGCAGGATGTGGATGGGGCCAGATATAAAAGCAGGCTGCCCGAGCTAGCAGTGGCAACCGGCTCGGGTCTCCTTACGCACTGTGGAAGCTTTGTTCCTTCGCTCTTTGCAATAAATCTTGCTACTGCTCACACTTTGGGTCCACACTGCCTTTATGAGCTGTAACACTCACCGGGAAGGCCTGCAGCTTCACTCCTGAGCCAGCGAGACCACGAGCCCACCAGGAGGAACGAACAACTCCAGAGGCGCCGCCTTAAGAGCTGTAACGCGGCAAAGGTCTGCAGCTTCACTCCTGAGCCAGGGAGACCACGAACCCACCAGAAGGAAGAAACTCCAAACACATCCGAACATCAGAAGGAACAAACTCCAGACGCGCCACCTTAAGAGCTGTAACACTCACCGGGAGGGTCCGCGGCTTCATTCTTGAAGTCAGTGAGACCAAGAACCCACCAATTCCGGACACATAACCGCTATGCTAGACCAGATACAGGAAATCTTCATAACCTCAGGAAGTTCTCCTGGGCCTCTTTGCAGTCACTTCCTCTCCGTGCCTTCCTCCCACCCCCGCCATCTGAGGCAACCACAACTGGAATTTCTATCATATTGTGTTAAATTACTACTTCTAGAAATTCATGTAAATGAAATCAACCAGAATGTGATGTTTTCAGGTAAGGCTTCTTTTATTCTGCATAATATTTTTGTTTCTGTTTTTAAGATTCATTCATGTTGTTTGTGTATCATTAGTTCATTTTATTTTATTTCTGAATACAGATTGAGTATTCCTTATCCTAAATGCTTGGGACTCAAAATGTTTTTTTTTTTTATATTTGCATATACATAATGAGAAATCTTGGGGATGGGACCCAAGTCTAAACACAAAATTTGTTTTTGTTTCATACACATCTTATACGCATAGTTTGAATGTAATTTTATGCAATATTTTAAAATAATGTTGTGCATTAAAGTTTTCACTGTGACTCATCACGAGGTCAGGTGTGGAGTTTTCCACTTGTGGCATCATGTCAGCGCTCAAACAGTTTTGGATTTTAGAATAGATTTTCAGATTAGAGATGTTCAACCTGTAGTGGGTTTTATTATGAATTTATCACAATCAATTTTTACGCTCATCTGTTGTTAGACATTTATGTTGTTTGCAGTTTGGGCCTATTATAAAGATTTTATGAACATTCTTGGACAAAGCTTTGATACACATATGCTTTTATTTTTCTTGACCAAATAGGAGTGGAATTCCTGAATTATAAGGGAGGTAGTTGCTTAAGTTAATGAGACAGCCTAAGATAACATTTTACAATCTATGGTAGAGGGAATCATGGTCCTCTAAAGATATCCTAATCCCCAGAATTTGAAAATGTTACCTTACATGACAAAAGGGATTTTGCAGATGTGATTAAATTAAGAATCTTGAGATGGGGGATTATCCTGGGTTATCCTTGTGGGCCTAATTTAATTACAAGTAATTCCTTATAAGAAGGGGGCAGGAAAGTCAAAATCAGACAGAGGAGATATGATGATGGGAGAAAAGGCTGGAATAATACACTTTAAAGATGGAAGAAGGAGCCATAAGCCGAAGAATGCAGGCAGCTTTTAGAACCTAGGGAAGTCAGAGAAATTGATTATGTCCTAAGCCTCCAGAAGAAAGATAGCACTGCTGATACCTTGGTTTTAGACTTCAGACCTCTAACCTCGAAAATTGCATGACAGTAAATTTGTATTGTTATAAGCCCCTAAGAAGTATTTTTATTTTACAGCAGCAAGAAAAAAATAATTAATACACATTGGTACTATCAATGTGTGATAGTTACAATTAAATTGCATCTCATAAAAATTTGAAATGCTCAGTCCATTTAATTTTGGTCATTCTAATGGATATATACTCATATCTCACCGTGGTTTTAATTTGCAGTTTGTATTTACCTAACGAGTATTAATTTTGACTGCATTCTTAGTACTTTCCAAAAATCCATAAATTTTCTTTGGTAAAGTGTCCAATTTAATTATCATTTTTATTATGCTGTTTGCCTTTTATTATTGAATTGAAGTTCCCATTTATTCCATACACTAGTTTTTTTATGATATATGTATGCAAATATTTTCTCTAACTTGTAACTCTTATTTTTCTTTTCTTTTTCTTTTTTGAGACGGAGTTTCACTCTTGTTCCCCAGGCTGGAGTGCAATGGCACGATCTGGGCTCACTGCAACCTCTGCCTCCCGGGTTCAAGCGATTCTCCTGCCTCAGCCTCCTGAGTAGTTGGGATTACAGGCATGTGCCACCAAGCTTGGCTAATTTTGTAGTTTTAGTAGAGACGGGGTTTCTCCATGTTGGTCAGGCGGGTCTCCAACTCCCGACCTCAGGTGATCTGCCTTCCTCACCCTCCCAAAGTGCTAGGATTACAGGTGTGAGACACTGCATCTGGCCTTATTTTCTAAATAACATATTTTAATGAGCAGAAAATTTTAATATTGTCGTAGTTTAATTAGTCCTTACTTTTAATGGTTAATTCTGTTTGAGTTTTCTTTTCTTTTCTTTTTCTTTTTCTTTTTTTTTTTTTGAGATGGAGTCACCCAGGCTGTCACCCAGGCTGGAGTGCAGTGGCTCAATATCGGCTAACTGCAACCTCCGCCTCCCGGGTTCAAGTGATTCTTCTTCCTTAGCCTCCGAAGTAGCTGGGACTACAGGTGTGCGCCACCACGCCGGGCTAATTTTTGTATTTTTAGTAGAGACAGGGTTTCACCATATTGGCCAGGCTTGTCTCAAACTGCTGACCTCGTGGTCCACCTGCCTTGGCTTCCCAAAGTGCTGGGATTACAGCATGAACCACCCCACCCGGCCTAATGCTGTTTGAGTTCTAAGAAATATTTATCACTTCAATATAAAAATATGTTCTCTATTTTTTATGTTGACTTTTTTATAGTTTTAGCTTAAATGTTTAGGTGTATGATATAATTAATGAAATGTTGTTCATCATTTGATGTAAAGATTGAGGTTTATTATTATTATTTTTTAGTTTTTTATTTGGTTACAAAATTATGTTCTTTAGTGGTGATTTGTGAGATTTTGGTGCACCCATCACCTGAGCAGTATGTGCTGCACCCAATTTGTAGTATTTTATCCCTCACCCCCCTTCCCACACTTTCCCCCAGAGTCCCCAAAGTTTATTGCATCATTCTTATCCCTTTGCATCCTCATAGCTTAGCTCCCACTTATGAGTGAGAATATACGATGTTTGGTTTTCCATTCCTGAGTTTTTTCACTTAGAATAATAGTCTCCAATCCCATCTAGGTCACTGTGAATGCCATTAATTGGTTCCTTTTTATGGCTGAGTAGTATTCCATCATAGATATATACTACAGTTTCTTTATCCACTAGTTGATTGTTGGGTATTTGGGCTGTTTCCACAGTTTTGCAATTGCTTATTGTGCTGCTATAAACATGAGTGTGCAAATATCTTTCTGACACAATGACTTCTTTTCCCCTGGGTAGATACCCAGTAGTGGGATTGCTGAATCAAATAGTAGTTCTACTTTTAGTTCTTTAAGGAATCTCCAAGCTGTTTTCCGTAGTAGTTGTAGTAGTTTACATTCCCTCCAGCAGTGTAGAAGTGTTCCCTGTTCACTGCATCCACATCAACATCTATTATCTTTTGATTTGTTGATTATGGCCATTCTTGCAGGAGTGAGGTGGTGGTAGCGCATGGTGGTTTTGATTTGCATTTCCCTGATCATTAGTGATGTTGAGCATTTTTTCAGATACCTGTTGTCCATTTGCATATCATCTTTTGAGAATTGTCTGTTCATGTCCTTAGCCCACTTTTAGATGGGATTGTTTGTTTTTTTTCTTGCTAATTTGTTTGAGCTTTGGGTAGATTTTTGATATTCGTCCTTTATCAGATGTGTAGATTGTGAAGATTTTCTCCCACTCTGAGGTTTGTCTGTTTACTCTGCTGACTGTTCCTTTTGCTGTGCACAAGCTCTTTAGTTTAATTAAGTCCCACCTATGTATCTTTGTTTTTGTTACCTCCACTTTTGAGTTCTTTGTTATAAAATATTTGCCTAAACCAATGTCTAGAAGGGTTTTTCTGATGTTATCTTCAAAAATTGTTATAGTTTCATGTCTTAGATTTAAATCCTTGATCCATCTTGAGTTGATTTTTGTATAAGGCGAGAAATGAGAATCCAGCTTCATTCTCCTACATGTGGCTAGCCAATTATCCCAGCCCCATTTGTTGAATAGGGTGTCCTTTCCCCACTTTATGTTTTTGTTTGCTTTGTCAAAGATTAGTTGGCTGTAAGTATTTGGCTTTTATTTCTCTGTTCTCTATTCTGTTCCATTGATCTATGAGCCTATTTTTATGCCAGTACCATGCTGTTTTGTTGACTATGGCCTTATAGTATAGTTTGAAATCAGTTAATGTGATGCCTCCAGATTTGTTCTTTTTGCAAGTTGAGAATCAAATAAAGAACTCAACTCCTTTTACAAGCTGCAAAAAATAAAAATAAAATCCTTAGGAATGTAACTAGTCAAGGAAGTGACAGACCTCTACAAGAAAAACTATAAAACACGCTGAAAGAAATCATAGATGACAAATACAAATGGAAACACATCCCATGGTCATGGATGGGTAGAACTGATATTGTAAAAATGACCATACTGCCAAAAGCAGTCTACAAATTCAATGCAATTCCCACCAAAATACCACCATCATTTTCAAAGAACTAGGAAAAATAATCTTATAGTTCATATCAAACCAATAAAGAGCCCACATAGCCAAAGAGGTTTATTATTTTTCACAGAGCTTTCTAGTTGTTCCAGGACTCTGTTGAAAAGACTTTTCTTTCCTCATTAAATTACCTTGCTGCTTTCATTAAAAATAAATTGACTGGCTGTATATGGTTCTATTTCTGGACTCTCAGTTTGGTTCAATTGATCTATTTTTGTTCATTCTTAATTTATAAAATATTGATCTTGTATATTACAAACTTATTTTTAGCAGCACTTTTTGATGAGTATAAAATTTTAATTATGTAGAAATTCAATTTATACAGATTTTTTCCTGATATTGTTTTCATTATATATATATTTTTTCATATTTTTAACCATACCTAATAAAAGTGTTTCTACTCTAAGGCAGTGAAAATACTCTCTTATTTTTTACAGAGTCCTTAGGCTTTTCTGTATAACATCTCATCATTTGTAAATCAGAGTAGTTTTATCTATGCCTTTCTAAACTTTGTCTTATTTGTTTTTCTTACTGTATTTCATTGGCTAATGCTTCTAGCACATTATTGAAAATAAATGGTGAGAGGAAATATCCTTGCCTTGTTCCCAATATTGGAAAGCCTTCAGTAGTTTGCCATTAAGTTCAATATTTTAATTGGAATTTCTTTTTAAGTTGCCCTTTAACAGGTTGAGTAAGTTCTCGTCTACTCCTACCTAACATTTTAAAAGAGAATGTGTTGATTCATTGTGAAATCCCTTTTCTGTGTTTATGGAGATTACCACAAGTTTAATCGTCTTTATTCTACTGATTCTTTTCTTCAATATTCTATTAATTACATAATATTACATAATGCGATTTTTGAATGTTGGATCAACTTTATATTCTTGTGGTAACTCGTCCTTGGTATATTATTATTCTTACATATTGCTACATTTAGTTTTCTACTATTTTGTTGAGGACATTTTTGTTATATTTATAGGGAATATTGATCTATGATTTTCTTTCTGTGATTTCAAAAATCAAATAAAATTCTTGCAAGGTTTTGATATTAATGTTATGTGACTTTATAAAACTTTTTGGGACTAGTCCTCTCCTCCTGTGTTTTTATAGTTTACATAAGTTGGTTTTTTCTCCTCTTAAGCATAATGTACTAATAAAACATCTGAGTTGGCATTAGGATTTTACTTTTTAAGTTTTAAGTGTGAATTCAGTATTTCAAAGTAGATATAGAATTAATCAGATTTTCTGTTTTTCTTTTATTTTTTGGTAAATTGTATTGTTCAAAGATATTTTCTATTCTATCTAAATTGTTGGATTTATTGGCATATAGTTTTAAAATGATTTCTTATTTTTCTCTTTAATGTTTGTATGATCTTTAATGTTCTGAAATATACCTCTTTCATTTCTGGCAATTTATGTGTGAGTGTATTTTTCTTTACCAATTTTGCTAGCTGGAATATTCCATAAATGTCAATTAGATCAAGTTAATTGACAGTGCTGTTTAGGTTATCTACATCCTTGATGATGTTCAGCTGGTTGTGTTTATCAGCTATTGACAGAGAGGTGTTGAAGGCTTGAGATAGTCACAATTTCACTTTCCAGTTTCTTGTGTTATTGCTGCCAGGCTCCATCATGATTACTGTTTCCTTCCCCTTACCAGAGCCATGTGGGGGTCCTTCCAGATCCTCACTCTGAGAACCTGGTAGGGTTTTTGGAGAGAAAGCCTGCAAAAATGTGGGCCCTTCGTAAGACTGCAACAAACAGGGGTTTCTCACTTAGACTAATCTGCACTCAGCTTCCAGCAATTTGTCAAAATCACTATTTAAGTTTCTTTCCACTTGAGGCATCAGTAGCTTCTGCTCCAGATAAGCAGACCTTGATTGCCATATTTCTCTGAATATCTTTAGATTTAATGGTGATATTTTCCATGTAACTTCAGGCCTCTGATGAGTCCATGAAAATATTTTGGTTTTCAATTTGTTCAGCTTCTTTGTGTTGTAAGGTCAGGAGTGACAACTTGCATGGCATTTACTTGTCATGAGGACAACCAGGAGATCTCAATTACCTTTTAAGCCATATTTTGAAATGAAAAATATTTTATATTTCACATATATTTTTCTTGTCTGGTGCTCTTCTTTCCTTTGTATAAATCCAAATTTTCACCTGGCATAGTTTTCCTTATGTGTTAGAAATGTTTGTTGTTGTTGTTGTTGATCATTTGATGTAGTATAGGTTGGCTTAGCATAAATTATCTTAGCTGCTGTTTGTCTAAGTCTTATTTCTCTTCATTTTTGAAGATTTTTTTTCGTTTCTCACTAGAAAGTTTTCTATATAATGTCTTTTTTGTCAAGGTGTTTTAAAATTTTTCCTTTATTATTATTTATATATTTTTAGAACTTTGATTACAACCTGCTTTTATGTGGTTTCTTTGAATTTGTTCTACTTGCGGTCCACTGAGAGTTTTGACTTAGTGAATGTATTAGTCCATTTTGCATGACTATAAAGGAATACTTGAGGCTATGGTAATTTATAAAGAACAGAGATTTATTTGGTTGATGGTTCTGCAGACTGTACAAGAAACATGGTGCTGGCATCTGCTTCTGGTGAGGGCCTCAGGAAACTTACAAAGAAGGTGAAGCAGAAGCAGATGTGTCACATGGTGGGAGAGGGAGCTAAGGAGAGAGATTGAGCAAGAGAGAGAAGAGAGATGTCCTAGACTTCTTTGAACAACCAGATCTTGTGTGAACTCATTGCTGCAGGGAGTGAACCAAGCCTTTCATGAGAGATCTGCCCCCATGATCCAAATTTCCCCTGCCAGGCCCCACTGATAAGGGAGAGGGGAAGGGAAGTGCTGGAAGGGAAGGACATGGTCCCTGGCTAGAGCTCCAGCCCTGGGCCTGTACCCACAGACCTAGATGAACACAGGCATTCCTGTTTTCCTGCCCAAATGTTGCATTTTCAAAGACCACCCTGGCCCGTCACACCCCCATCCTGTGCCTATAAAAACCCCAAGACCCTAGCAGGCACACACACAAGCAGCTGGACATTGAGAGGAACATATCGGTGGAAGAACACACAAGTGGCTGGGTGTCGAGTGGAACGTGGATGGGAGCACGCCGACAGAAGAGCACACCCACAGATGCTGGCAGGCCAGGAGGCCATTGACTAGCAGAATGACACAGAGTTTGGCCGGGGTGGTTGGAGGAGAGCCTGGGCTGCTTTGCGGCCCGACTCCGGGGACAAACTGCCTTCCCACTCCATCTGCCTTCTGGCTCCCCCATCTTCTGAGAGCTGCTTCCACTGGAATAAAAGCTTGCACTCATTCTTCAACCCCATGTGTGATCTGATTCTTCTGGTACACCAAGGCAAGAAACCCTGGGATATAGAAAGCCCTCTGTCCTTGAGATAAAGCAGGAGGTCTAATTGAGCTGACTAACACAAGCCACCTAAGGATGGCCAAACTGAAAGAGCACATGTAACACAGGCCTACTGGGGCTTCAACTGTAAACATTCACCCCTAGGCACTGCCATGGGGTCAGAGCCCCACAACCTGCCTGTCTGCGTGTTCCCCCTAGAGGTTTGACCAGTGTGGCACTGAAGAAGCAAGCCACTCCCCCATCACATGCCCTGTGAGGGGGATGAGGGAAAGGTTCCCTTTTCCAGTTTTACCACCTCCAACAATGGGGATCACATTTGAACATGCAATTTAGAGGGGACAAATGTCCAGACCATATCAGTAGGTTTATACTTTTCATTAAATCTAGAATTTTGTTTGTATTATTTCTTCTAATACGTTTTCATCCTTTTTCCTCTCTTTCTGGGATTCTGATTATACATGTGTTAGACTTTTTGATATCACTACGTAAGTATAAAGGCTCTGGTAACTGTTAGTCTTTTTTCTCTATATGTTTCAGTTTTTAAAATTTCTATTAATATGTCCATAAGTTTATTGATATTTTCTCTGAAAGTTTCTATTATCCCATCAAATTAATGTTACATTCTGTATATTGTATTTTTTGTATTTTATGCTTTTTAAAAAAGTTTCATTTCTCTCCTATTCTTTAGTCCTTAAACATATTTTTAGTAGCTTTTTAAAAAAGGTTTTATCTGTTAATTCTATGTCTGTCGTGTCTGCATCTATTTCTATGAACTGACTTGCTTTTGGTTAGGGTCACATTTTCCTTTTTATATTACTAGGAATGTTTGACTTAACATTGAATACTGTGAATATTACATGGTGGAATGATTGGTTTTGTTATCTTTTAGAAAAATATTAGACCTTTTTCTGACAGGTGATTAAATTATTTGGCAATCGGTTTGATCTTTCCAAGTTTTCTTTTTCATTTAGTTATGGTGGGGCTATAAAAGCTTTTGATGCAGAGCTAGATCAGCACTACTACCAAGTCATGCTTTTCCTGAGGTTTTTATTTAGTGTCCTTCATGTTAAGCAAAGAATGTCCATTTTGATGGACTGGAACTCAGTTTCTGGTAGCCTAATACGAGCTTTGAAAATCATTTAGCTTACTGCTTCCTAGTCATTTTTTTTCTTGGCCACATGAAGTTTCATCTTACATATGCATGGCATAGAATTTAGCATAAAAAATGGAATCTTGACCAACTTTCTGGACCTCTTTCTCGGTTTAGCACCCTCATCTTCATTACTCTGAATTTCCAACTTTCTTATCCTCCCTCAACTGTGATATCTCACTCCTAAACTTAATAATAACTTAATAAAGTAAAATAATGCTTTACTTATCTTACTGTGCACTGAGCTCTAAAATGTTATCTTTAGGCAGGAAACCAGGATAATTGTAGATAGATCTCTTCTCCTTTTCCTCTTCTTCTTAGGGATCACAATTCTACAATGATTGTTGTTCAATCTGAAAAAAAAAGTTGTCTAAATATTTTGCCTAGTTTTTTCGATGGTTACAGCAGTAAGGCAAGAACACTCCCAGTTACTTCACCATGGTCAGAAGCAGAAGTAATAGAGTTATGTTAAAGTTATTTTCTACTAATTCCAAAATCTGTGTCATTTACCTGCTTCTATTGAATACTGTTCTGTATATGATTAGTTATTACATTTTCCCTTGTATTTTTATTTCTAGCGCTTATTCGTTTATGTTCACTTTTTAAAGTTGAAGAGACTGAATTTTGTTATCTGCCTCTAAGTTGTAAAGATTTTTTTTTTTTTGGAACAGCCTGTTATTAGTACAGTATCTTGATTTTACTGAGGGTTAGCTTTAACTTTTACTTTACATAGGTCAATCTATTTCTCTTTTGTCTGTTAATCCTAGAGAGATACCCTTAGTTCTGAGATACAGGTTTTAATTATAAGGCATAACCCTTCTGGGAATTCAGTGGAAAGCCTGAGATGGCTACTAGGGCCCTATAATTTGGCCTAAAATGAACATCAAACTCTTTCTTGCCAGCAGCAGTTGAAATCTGTGCTAAGATCTTTCTTCCTTAAGAGCTGTTGTTTCTCATGAACTGTATGTAGTCTCATCCTATGTATGAACAATGCAGATGTCAGCCACAAATTTACGTACAAGCTTATGTGACAGTTTATACTCACGCTTTATGTTCTCTTCTTTGTCCAGAATTTCTTTCCTTAAATTCCAGTTTCTTACTCAGGACTAAACTTCAACATCTGACTGCCTAGTTCAATAGGACTGCAGCTTTCTTCTTGATCTCTATCTTCTATGTGGCTATGACTCTAATTTTCTTTAGACAATCTGAGTATGATCTTCTTATTCAATAGTCATAGTGGCTCTAATTTTACCTTTTTCTTTTTGTTCCTCAGTTCCTTTCAACTGTTGTTTTACATATATTATCCTGAGTTTATGATTGTTTTTATTAATACTAGGAAATTTATAGTAGGAAATAGTAGTATGATATAACTTATACAGTCTACTCTACCATTACTGGAAGGGCTAGAAGAAAAAGAGTTATTTATTTATTTATTTTTTGATTAAACTTTATCAGATGTGTGCACATACATTATTCCCTATTTGCTTTTTTAAACATTAACATTTCTGACATTGATTACAATGTGGGACCTCTCTCAAATGACCACTTAGGCATTTTGGCTGTAAGTGTTCTTTAGGAAATAACAATTAGTAGTGATTCAGTACCATTTCTCAAGATGTGTTTGGGGAAGTCAGTTTATTGGAGTGTGATGAGTTAGTCACAAGTAAAAATAAGGATGTCTATGAGTGGACCATACCATTAATGAATGCACTATCTTTATTCAGTTCTTGAGCTCTGAGAATACTCCTCAGGCTTTGTTGAACATATATATGTTTTCTTGCTTCCTCCCCTTTATTCACTCAACACTGATTGTGTGCCTACTATGTACCCATGTATTGTTCCAGATGCTGTGGATCAACTGAGCAAACCCAGAATATACCCTGGAGTATATAGTACAATGGCAGAGAAAGACAAAAATGTATATGCATACACACACATACACACACAAACACACACACACATAGGTTTAATTTCTGAATATATATATATATATATATATTCAGATATTCACCATGAAATAGTAGATCAGTGTGAAGGTCTAGAGTTGCAGGGGCTATTTTAATTGTAGTAGTAAATAGGGCCTCTCTGGCAAGAGAATATTTAAACAGAGATCTGACTATAGTGTGTGTAGGGGGAAGAGCCATGTAAATAACTGTAGAAGAGCATTCTAAGTTCTAGAAATAATGAGAACAAAGACCTTGAGGATACACTGTAATCAACATGCTCAAAAACAAAACAAAACAAAAACCATAAAGGCCAGTGGGATTGAAGCAGAATAAATGGAGAGGATAGTGGTAGAGACCTTAGAAATAGGAAAGGCTAGATGATGTTGGCCATGATAAGAGATTTAGATCATAATAAGAGTAAAAGAAGCCAAAGAGCTTTAAAAGCATGAGAGTGATGGGATCTTACTTGTATTTTTAGCAAATTATTCTGACTGCTGTTGGAGAATAGATTGAATATGAGCAACATGGAATAAGGAGATTATTTCTGTAGGATGCTATTACAGTAGACTATCCAAGAGATGATGGTAGCTTTACCCAAAATGAAAGTCCTGAAAGTAAGTTGTTTTCTTTCCCAAACCCTTAGCCTGCTTCAAAGGGATGCTTGCTTTATTTTTTTAATGATATAATAGAGTCAAGTCAATGTATGCCCCCTCTTAAAAGCACCAGGAGTGAAAAATAGCAATATGCATCTCATAGAAAATAAAATTGCTTTACCGTTAATAGACCTTTCGAATAGGACTCTAGTTTAAATAAAATTGGGATAAGGAAATGCAAACCTATTAGTAAAGATACAAGGCATTCATTTTAAAGCTAATCACATATAATGAAACACATATGAAGGCTGTTCCCAGCAGCCTTAGTGAGACAAAAAAACGTCATCTCCTTGTGCTGTAAAAATAGCTATAAGATTTCCATGTGAACAAATTTTCAACTATAGGATGGTGCAAAAGTAATTGTGTTTTCGCCATTTCTTTCCTTAAATTCCAGTTTTCGCCATTTCTTTCCTTAAATTCCAGTTGCCATTACTTTTAATTTCTTTTCTTAAATTCCAATTTCTTTTGCCATTACTTTTAATGGCAGAAACCTTAATAGAAAATACTAGAAAATATTTGAAACCTGTAACAATAGTATAAAAAAATACTATACGTTTGTGCAAAAGTAATTGCAGTTTTTGTCGTCCATTAATTTTTAATGGCAAAAACTGCAATTACTTTTTCACCAACCTAATACTTTTTGTTGATGCTTTACTCTGAGGGGCTTGAATCTTGGGTTTTAGCTTAGTATTTAGTTTGGTATCTAAATAGGCAGAGAATGCTATAATTGGAGACCTGTCTGACATCTTCCTATCCGGGGATAAATGATTTTGTAAGTGAAGGAGGCAAAGGAGCAGTGATATCAAGTAGAATCAGCAAACATTTATGGAATACCCTCCAGGTTTAAGCACAAGAACAGTGTCACAGGAAAATACAAATATTAGCTCTAATAGAAATAGGTCTTAATTTTTATCCTTTAAAGAAAACAGAGGTGCTCCTTTGTCAAAAATCTAGGGGGTCATTTAGCTCCATGTGAAAAATAAATGTTAGTATTTTCTACTTAGATTTGTTCTCCTAATTTCCATCCCATAGACCGAAGGCATGTGCTGTTTGGAATATAATCTAATTATTGGTTTACGTAGTCTATCAGTATGTTTATCTGTAAACTTTATTTCAAAGAGTTCACATCGCAGAGTGGTGAAACCCTCAGCTATTGTTAATGGTAATGTTTGCTATGGGGAGAAGAAGCTGTTGAAACTCACTTTTATGATTCCTCGCCAGCCTTCAGCTTCTCCTGTCACTTCCATGCTGAGAAAAGAGAAAACATTAGCTGATTTCTAGAGAGAATCTCAGATAAGACTGTTGGGGTGAGGGTAGACTGAGCACAATTTTCTGTCTTATCTTTCATCTCAGATACCTCACCCAATTTCTCATCAAAGGGTCTCTTTGAACATTTCTTCACACAAAAAGAAAACAGCAGTTGCTTTCTTTGTGGGTGCTAGATTTTCATAACATAGGCAGGGTATGATTATTTCTCATGTGTTTTTATTTTCTAGCCTTATGAAAAAAGTTTGCAAGTTTTACATTTTCATAAATAGGCCTGGGATTTTTGCAAAATATGCAGCTTATTTTATGTAGTTTTTCAGTTCTATTAGATGTTACTCAGTTACATTTTTTTTACTTTAGATCTCGTGAAAGAGAAAGGTGAGGTGTTAAGAGAATACACTCAGAGACTTATTAAGGCAGTAAAATAATGAAAGCTTGCCACAAGAAATGCTGGGGTAAATGTATAACACACACACACACACACAAAGACTAATAGGAGAATAGAAAAATGAACGAAATTAAGTATAGATATATGTATTGTTATCTTCTTGGGTTTGTTTGGATTTTGTTTTCACATTTGGCTAGCTATTCTTTCTCCAGCTCCTTAATTATTACATGATGTATTAATGAGTAACTATTATTTATTTCTAGAAAATAAGCAAGAAAATTAGCCTTTTGTTGTATAGTAAAGTGGATATAATGGTTGGAAGTAGGTAAAGGAAAATACCTCTCTACTTTCCTCTTGTTTAGATAATATTTAATTCTTTTGAAAATCTATTAAGTAGATAATTACTAGTATTTAGCTTCTTCCTGTCTTACAGACCTAAAATGTGATCTATAGATGAGTAACAAAAACATTACTTGGGAGCATATTGGAAATACAGAATCTCTGGATCCACCCTAGAACAACTGATTCAGAGGTTCTGAGATGGGTCCAGGAATCTGTTTTATCAAATTCTCTACATAGTTCTATGTATGATAAATTTTGAGAAACTCTGTTGTAGTTGTGTAGAAGTGCCCAAGATTTTGCATTTCTGAGAAGTTTCCAGGTGATCTATAAATGATAAAAGAAATAATCTTCCTCTAGTATATAACCAAGATTATGTATAATAATCTGTGCTTATTCTAAAATGCTGCTGGTCCATAATTCTGAGATTTTTTTTCTTTTCTTTTTCCCTTTTTCCCATATGAAAATAAATGCAGGTTAAAAGCTGTTGGAACTCCCCAAATACTTTATGTCTTAAGGGAGATGTGTCTATGATCTGAGTCATATATGGTTACAATTTCTGTTTCTCATATTATAGATTAACTAGCTTTCTTATTTTTCTTGCTCTGTATAATGACTAGAGAGAATTAAATGACATCAGGGACAAAAACCTCCTGCCTTTTAAATTAATGATTCTTGTTATAGATTAACTTCCCCTTTGTTGTCCTGCTTTGCTTAGACCAGATGACAGAAAACCCACGGCTATTAGACCCCCTGTAAAAGGTGTTGAATGTACCCTTTCCAAAAGGAAACGCTGCCTATAACGAATCAAATTGCTGTAACTACTTGTCAGTCTTGTATAAAAAATGTCTGGATAAAGAAAATGTGGCACGTATACACCATGGAATACTATGCAGCCATAAAAAGTGATGAGTTTATGTCCTTTGCAGGGACATAAATGAAGCTGGAAACCATCATTCTCAGCAAACTAACACAGGAACAGAAAACCAAACACCACAAGTTCTTACTCATAAGTGGGAGTTGAACAATGAGAACACATGGACACAGGGAGGGGAATATCACACACTGGAGCCTGTCGGTGGGTGGGGGACTAGGGGAGGGATAGCATTAGAAGAAATACCCAGCGTAGATGACGGGTTGATGGGTATACAGCAAACCACCATGGCACGTGTATAGCTATGTAACAAACCTGCCCGTTCTGCACATGTGTCCCAGAACTTAAAATATTTTTTTAAAATGTTGTCATCCTGCTAAAAACTCTTGTCTCTGCCTCTATAAATGAAGCCTTAACTTTCCTACTTTAGATCACTGGCTTCATTCCTTTGAGTTGCTCTTCAGGGTGGTTCATCCTCACAGTTTTCACTTGAATAAACTCCCTTTAAATTGGATTCTAACCCTTTTGATTACTTTAGGTTGACACTCTCAGTGTTTACCTAATACCACTCTCTCCTTCCCGTACATGTGCACTGGTTTACTGAATGACTGGTATCCAGCAAGCTACAAATATAATTTTTGTAAAATTTTTCCAATGACTGCTGCCTTCAAACCAGCAGCAGGAAAAAAAAATCTCTTTTTCCTGGATCCATAATGATATTCAAGATAGATTCTGCACCTTTACTTGTCTATAGCCTAAGTCCCATCAGTAGGAGAAGCAATTTGGTTATACTTCCCAACCTCTAGTTCTAGCTCCTCTGGGATGGGAGAGAAAGATGGAAAAAAAGGTCTCCTATACTGGGCTACATTTTGGTAATGTGGAGAAATCCCTAGTTTCTTATGTCTCTGTTAAGTATATTTTCTGATAGTAGAGTCATTGAACTGCCGAAGTTCTTTTTTCTTCAAGGGCACCACAAGTCTTGGGTGCTGTGGAGAATTGCTGATTATTTTTTTCTCCCAGACATATAATACCTTGGTCCCTTATTGTTCAATTGATGTAGCCTTTTCCAATAGGCTTCTTCAGTACACTCTATGAAGGAAGCAGACGTAAGAGTCTATGTACGAGTGAAACTTACCCTAGGAGACCCACTTCAGGTTCACACAACAATTCTCTCACTATGTACCATTTTGACATTAGAACCTTGGAGAATCTGGAGCTTTCTGCAGGTGAGCCAATATTCAGCCATAAAGTAACAGATCTGGTCTTGTTCGTCTTACTGATTATCTGATGACATCGTCTGAGGTTGAGGATGTACAAAGTCAACAAGTTCTTCTTGATTCTTCTCCCTACCCACCAGTACGTAGACAGCTTATTAACAAGCATTGAGGAAATTATCAGCAGGTACTATCAAGCTTTCTGTAGAGAATCTGGTTACTCAATGCCTCTTTGACCTTGTATATAATATATGTTAATTGTCAGGCAACCAGAAATATCCAATTACACACATGTTGTCCTCTTCTTTGCTACCAACATACCCTCAGCCCATCACTTACTCTATGGGTAGCCCCTGCTGCTATTTAAATTTTACTGGTTAAGGAGAGAATTGCAATGGAAGCAGCCACATTTAAAAACCTTAGGCTGAAGTATTTGTAACTCAGATGACTATAAAGTGGTCTGTGGCAGAAAGGAGTTCTGAGGGCAGAAAACAAAAATCATCACTATCTTCCTCTTTGAGAAACTAATTTTAGAATAAGCACAGATTATTGTACACAATCTTGGTTATATCCTAGAGGAAGATTATTTCTTTTATCATTTATAGATAGCATTTGAGATCACAAAAGTATATTAGACATTGTCATGCCCAATCCCTTTATTTGAAAAAAGAATCAAATACAGTCATGCATTAATTTAATGGACATTTATTAGGTGGCTTCTATTGGCAAAAGACTGAATTTTAATAGGCTTTCTTGAGAAACCTTAGTGGTTAATGAAGGAGTTTACCACCTGGGCTCTGCCTGCTTCATGGTGTCAAGTTTAAAAAATGTTTCCAAGTGACACTCTGTCTTTGTCAATTTTCTGTTACTTATGACAGAATACCTGAAACTAAGCAATGGATAAAGAAGAAAAACGTATTTCATGTAATTCTGGAGGCTTGGGAAATCAAGGTCAAGAGGGAACATCTGGTGAGAGCCTTCTTGCTGGTGAGGACTCTTAGCATCTTAAGGTGGCAAAGGGCACCACAGGATGAGGGGACTGTGCGAGCTTTCTCAAATCTCTCTTCCTCTTATAAAGCCACCAGTTCCAATCCCGGGATAACCCACCGATTCATTAATCTATTAATCTATGAATGAATTAATCCATTCAGGAGAGCAAAGTCATCATGCCCCAGTCACCTCTTAAGGGCTCCACCTCTCAATACTTACACATTAGAAATTCAACTTTAACACGATTTTTGGAGGGGACAAAATTAATTAAACAGCACATTTTAAGTATTAAAAACGATTCAAGTAAATACTGAATTAGTCTTCTAAAAAAAAGCCCTTTCATTTAGAGATAATGATGAGCTTAAATTGGAGCTGATTTTGGTATTTTAAAATTTACCAAATTATTTCTAAATGTGCCATTTATCACATCTTAGTAAGTCACAGTGAGGTGTCACTGCTTGCTTTATGGTATTTCCGGTATAATTCAGGAACACTGCAGCACATTACTCTTGACAGGTAGCTATGCCTTCCGGGAACCAGGGCCTCTGCTGCTCCTGGAAGTAGCCACAGGGGTGCTCACTGTGATGTAAACACCTGCCCACCATGCTGGTAATGAGAGCCTATCACACCTCGTATCCCGTTAACAGCTGTAGGATGACCTGTCAACCATGGGCCAAATTCTGACTGATTACCACAAGGTGAAAAGTCTCAAATCCAATCAGCCATCCCATGAGCTATTCAGCCACCTGTACATGGTTAACATCTGTTATTTGACGTTTGTGATTTTTTTTTGTTTTCAAGCAATGCATTTTTTAATCAACCAATATGAATTATGAAAGGTGATGATCAATCCAGAGAAATATTATAAAAATATCTCTAACAAAGTGAAATTCCCATTGTAGATATTGTTGCCTTTAAAGTGCACATTTGGCTAAAATCTTAACTCTTCAGTAATAAAGGTTTTGGTAAGAGTGACATGAGGAATGTTGAAGGGTACTTGAGTGACATGAAGTGAATGATGACTCTTATGAAGAAATTCTAACCATTGTATCTACCTTAGGAAATTTAATGAAAGCAATAATTATAAATGAAAATATTTTTAAAGATAAATGTATGCTAATTAGGGGATGACATAGTTTGGATGTGGTCCCCTTTAAATTTCACATTGAATTATAATCCCCGGTGTTGGAGATGGGGCCTGACGGAAGGTGACTGGATTATGGGGGTGGATTTCTCATGCACGGTTTAGAGCCATCCTCTTTGTACTATCTTTGTCATAGTGAGTGAATGAGTTCTCGTGAAATCTGAAATCTGGTTGTTTAAAACTTTATGGTACCTCCTTCCTCTCTCTGTCTTGCTCCTGCTTTTGCCATGTGACGTATCTGCTCCTGCTTCACCTTCTACCTTGAGTAAAAGCTCCCTGCGGCCTCCCCAGAAGCTGAACAGATGCTGGCACCATGCTTGTACAGCCTATAGAACTGTGAGCCAAACACCTCTTTTCTTTATGAATTACCTAGTTTCAGGTTTTTCTTTATAGCAATGCAGGAATGGGTAACATAGGGGATATTATTGTTTTGAAGTACCATATAATTTTATAAGATGAGTAGTTTGATGAAATTGTCGTAAGAAGGTGGATGACTTTAATTTGGCCTTTAAATAGGTCAAACTTTCTGAGTCAATGGGAGAAGAGAGAAGAGAGACCAGCAGCAAATCAGCATAGTAACAAAGCTACAGCAGCAAGAATTAATTAATGTGCATGAGGAAATGGGTCTGAATAAAACAAATGGGTTGTGGAAGAGAGCAGTGGAAAGGCAACTTTTGTAGGGTAGAGGGAGTCAGAGACTTCAGAATTAATACAAGTAAAAGATAAAAGTCATTGTGAGTTTTTCAAGGAGGCCCTTGGGTGGGCCCAAAACAAGGTTCAGGAGTCTGACTAATGTTTGATCAAGAAAGCATCAAAGGAGATGGTAAGTGTTGTCAAATGTAATGTTTAAAGAAAGATGAATAAGTTTGTAAGGGTAAAACTGACTCTGTTGCACATTTTGGAATTCTGTAATTGGGAAGGTAATAATCAATATATGTAATGTATGTCAATGTTTCTCATGTTATTAGCACTCATCTAAGTAGTTGTTTTAATGCCTCTTCACAAAAATACTCCTAGGAACAGAAAGACGTTGGAGTACGGTTTATTTCAAATTAGTGTGGTGGTATAGTTTGAAGCAGCAGGTCAAAAACATGAAATGCATTCGATGTCTTATGTTTTACTGTAAAAATACATCAGATTTTTTTCTGCAATCTACTAGATATCCTGGCTAACCTTTCAAAATCTGAAAGTCTAAAGCAAGCAAAAATTAATGAAAACATCCCTTTTAAATAAACTTTATACAATAAAGTGTAAATATCTTTCTTTACAACTCCACATTTCCAGATACCTCACAGTCTGAAGACTACTGTCAACTTTTGAGACATATTGCTGTTTTTAGCTCTATGTTTGTGCCCCCTCCCCCACCCACCTCCATCAGGCCACCAAGTTATCTCAATTCGTCTCCCAGGCATTGCCAAGAGAGAACATTCTACCTCTTCAGGACTCAAGTCAAAACAATGATACCTGTGGTTAGAATAAACGAAGCAATAGGAATCTGTTCTCAGATATTAATTTACATAGAACAGTGATGAAATCTGGAGAGGAAGGAGATGAGTATGTAATAATCCAAATGTTCTTGAGCACAAATATTAGGGTTTATATAAAACTAAAACCTCCTTTTTTTGTTGTTGTTATTGTTATCAGCCTTCTTGTCATTGTTGCTTCTTCTAATTTTATTCTGATTTCTAACCAGTATCTACATTTTGGGTGGTTTCACATTGTTGCCCACTTCCATTTCCAAACTAAGATTTTATATCCTCTTTATATTATAACCACTGTAACTTGGTGTCTAAGGTCCCCTTGCTTGGCACCTGTTCACTCCTCCCCCTATAATGCTAATCTATCATTTTTTTTTCACTAAGATTGTGCAAACCATTCCATATGTTCTTGAGCCAAAATATATAAAGGATCAGCAGTTATTGTTTTCAGCTGGTGTTAAATTGGCCTATGTGTATTTTCAGAATTCTGGTACTCAGTGCCATTTTTGATATAAGCTGCTATTTCTCTGTCAAGTAAGTCTACTTATTTCTGCAATGCTATTTGAACTCAACATTCATTCCTCCTTTATTGTGGATTATGGGCTGAAAGTGTGTGCACATTTTAGAGGACACTGCTAGGTTAACTTCCAAATACTTTACATCAGTTTGTAGTTCCTGTAATCATGTAGGAGAATGACTATTTCCTATCTGTCATTACACTAGATAACATTTTTAAAAATTGTTTTAACCCTTAGTGGTATAAAATTGTTTCTCAAAATGTTTAATTTACATTTACTGAACTGTTGGAGAGTTTCATGTTTTTATTGGCCGTTTGAAATTCTTTTTTTGTAAAATATCCCTTCATAGCCTTTACTATATTTTCTAAGTGATGCTTGCCATTTCCTCATTGATATATAAGGGTACTATGTAACTATAGATAGAGAAGTTTTCTAGTATATGTATTTCAAATATTGTGTCCCTGACTACAGTTTGTAAATTTTGTATACAGAAAATTTTGTCATATAGGTTATTAGAAATATATCTAGTCATAGTAAATGTCTCCTTGATTTGGGGTTTTGCTCAGGCATGTCTTCCTCACTGTGAGAATATTTTGAAGTCTTTGAAGTCATTCGTTTTCTTCTGATTAATATTTTTTTTTTTTTTTTTTTTATAGACAGAGTCTTGCTCTGTCACCAGGCTGGAGTGCAGTGGTGTGATCTCGGTTCACTGTAACCTCTGCCTCCCAGGTTTCAAGCAATTCTCCTGCCTCAGCCTCCCAAGTAGCTAGGACTACAGGCATGCACCACCATGCCCAGCTAATTTTTGTATTTTTAATAGAGACAAGGTTTCACCATGTTGGCCAGGGTGGTCTCAATCTCCTGACTTCGTGATCCACCCACCTTGGCCTCCCAAAGTGCTGAGATTATAGGCGTGAGCCACTGTACTCAGCCATATCTTTTTAATTCACGTATTAAATTCCATTTGGAATTCATATTCATGTTTGAAATTAGGAAGAGGTTTAACTATATACACACACAAAACACACATTGACATATATTTACAAATAAACAATTGTATAAATTCCTTTATTGAAAAACTTGTATTTTCCAGGTTGGTTGAGTCACCATTATCATATATTAAATGATCATACATGTATGGTTCTGCTTATATTTATTTCTCTACACTAGGTAGAATATTTAATAATGTTGGAACAGATACCACTGTCTTGTTCTGGCCTTATTAAAAATGTCTTTATACTCGAGAAGCAATATGATGTTTGATATTGATCTTAGATAATTATGTTTCATAATATTCAGAAATTCTTCATTTAGTCCAATTGTATCTTGGTAATTTTATAAAAAATGTGTGCTGTATATTATCAATATTTTTGTGTCTACTATATATTCATAATTTCTTCCCATTATTTGCTAACTTGATGATAAATGTTTGTTTTCTCATACTTATCCATCCTTGAATTGCTAAAATTAAATATGTTTGGTCACATTTTTGCATTTCTAATGGGGCATGGATACATCTGTTACAAATTTAGATGCTATATTTAACTATGAAAAAATGTTTTTTAATAAAGGACCCATAAAACAAACATGCTTCTTAAATGATTAGTGAAATATATATGCATTTACAATATAAATAAAATAGTTGCAAAATTATCAGAATATTTTGTTTGTTTGTTTTGAGACAGAGTTTTGCTCTTGTTGCCCAGGCTGCAGTGCAATGGCTCTATTTCGGCTCACTGCAACCTCTGTCTCCCAGGTTCAAGCCTCCCAAGTAGTGGGGATTACAGGCACACACCACCATGCCTGGCTAATTTTTTGTATTTTTAGTAGAAACGGGGTTTCATCATGTTGGCCAGGCTAGTCTGGAACTCCTGACCTGAGATGATCTGCCTGCCTCGGCCTCCCAAAGTTCTGGGATTACAGGTGTGAGCCACTGCACCCGGCCAATTCTCAAATTCTCAGAAGTTTTTTTTTTTTTTTTTTGAGACAGAGTCTCACTTTGTTGCCCAAGCTGGAGTGCAGTGGTGTGATTTTGGCTCACTGCAACCTCTGCCTCCCAAGTTCAAGCAGTTCTCTCCCATCAGCCTCCTGAGTAGCTGGGATTACAGGAAGCACATGCCACCACACCTGGCTGATTTTTGTATTTTTAGTAGAGAGGGGGTTTCGACATGTTGGCCAGGCTGATCTCGAACTCCTGACCTCAGGTGATCCACCCACCTCAGCCTCCCAAGGTGCTGGGATTACAGGCGTGAGCCACCATGCCCGGCCAATTCTCAGAATTTTATATGCACGTGTGCACACACACGTGTGCACACACAGAGACTCACACAGATTCTCTTTAACCATGAAAGTCTAAAGAGCAGTTATGAAAAGAAATAGGTTATGGAATAAATTTTAGCAGAGCATGACTCTTTATAAATAATGTAGTGCGAAATTTTAGAGAAAAATTTAGCTTAAAAAATCCTAGGAATTTAGCTTTGTGCTGTCAACGTAAATAATAGAAGGAGGCTCTCTAAAAGAAAATAATGGGTTTCAGGGAATAGATCACTGCAATGGAATACATATGTCATAGTAAACTGAATATTCAGGGAGGAAAATAGAAACAAAGGTCTTTAAGGAAAAAGAGGAGGAGGATTACCTAATTATCCTTGGGTACAAAGATCAATAAGGAGGGTCACACTAGTCAAAGGTTGGACAGGCAGTGGCTGAGATGTCTTTGCAAAAGAGAAAGTATTTTTGTGTAAGATTGGTATGGTCTGTGTGCAAGGTTGTGGGTTTTGCAGTCTTTTATGATAGTTCTTTTGTGATCTTTTTTTTAAATCCGTCGTTTATGTATGAGAATTCTCTTCATGATCTTTTTTGGCTCTATTCGACAGGAACTCCCCAACCCCCACCCCCTAACACACACACACATACAAGTAACTTCACTTTGATTCTGATAACTTTCACATTTCCTCCTTTTGATCAAGATCTTTCTTCAAAAGCATCACTAATCAATCATCCCATAGTTATGTTTGGATGTTCCTTGGTGTCAGGATGGACCTGTCCTGAGTTGCTGGTCTTATCCCACATTGGAAGGATTGAATGGTGGGTAGGAGTCAGTGTTAAAATGCTTTTAGCCACATTTGAGCAACATGGGAGGATTGAAAGGAGTGACTCGGAGACTAATTCTACCGGGAGTCCGTTATTAAGTTCAATTATATCTGTTCCATAGTTTCATAAAGTGCTGGGCCAGCATTATTCTCTTAGGAGTTGGTGTCTGCAAAAACTTTAAAAGTTACAGATACAGAGTTTTAAAAGGAAAAATGAAAAGAAAAATTAATAGTAATATGACAGTCCTAGTTTTATAATAGTTTTGAGATATGAACTGAGGCTGAAAGGCAGCCAAATGAATAAATTAAAGGGCCTTCAGCTTGCCAAGTGGAAAAGTGGGCACTAAGATGGTTAAGAGTCTCATTATAACATGTGCTGGGAAACATCTTGGGAAAAGCTGTCTAATGGGTGAAAACTTCAACTTATTTTCCAGGTTTGTAGTTTGAATGTCTCTGGTTATGGCATTGGGTGGGTTTGTGAATATTTGTGTGACCCTGGACATCAGGCTTGAGAATTGTTTCGAAAAATGCATCTAGTTTCAGCTTATAGGGCTTCAGAAACAGAGCAGTTTTCATTTTTGTTAATTCTGTGGAAGAAAATTAAATTGGAGGAAACTGGAAGAATTTAGGATTTAGTCTATTCTATTGGTTAAGAAGAACTTGAAAACAATGCGTAGGGCTACAGTCTAATATCAGGTATATAATAGCTTTTCTTTAAAAACATTTCTTCTGTCTACATTAATCACATAGGAATCTCAGATTTAAAAACTTGTTGATACTAGAAAGCCAAACGAAAGCAGACTTCAGATTTTACCAGGTTCCGGGCCTTCCAGGAAGTTACAATTTTTTTGTTATCACTATAAGGCTGGAAATCCTTGAAGCCAGGTATTCCATGCACTCAAATACAATATTTTAGTCTAAGCCTTGGTAATATAACCAGTCTTTTCACTTGCATCCTGTTATAATGAGAGGGATGATTTTTTATTAGATATACGCAAATAATCATATTGCCGTAAAAATACTCATGAGTAGTTTCTGAATTATGGAGAAATCAAGTAGGTAAAAAAAGACAAATGCTCTCATCTTTGTTTACAGAAATATATTTTAACTGCTGTAAACTATATTTAGCTTAAGAAAGAAAATTTTCTTAAATGTGGAAAACATAACATTTAAGTGAAAAACCAATGTGTCGAGTAAAAGTCATAAAAACATTACCATCATCAATTATTCAATTATTTCATAGAAAAGCAATTTTGGCTGTAGCTGATTACAGATGCTTTTAGAGAAAAATTAAAAAATAACCATAGATTAAAAAAACTTTTAATAGCCATGGTTAAACTCAAATGAAAGTTCACCATTGACCATAGAATTTAGTTATTTCTGTTATATACAACCTTTTATGTAATAACCAGAATCATGACAGTTTGAGAACCAGATCATCAAATGTTTATAAATTTTATATCATCTTTAGAATAGACACATAATATTTCCATACAAAGTAACTTTAAAGAAGATTTAACATAATAAAGTTATAACTAATAACATTAGATTTTATGAATTTACATAATTTTTGAAACAATTATATCAATATTAACCCATAAATGTAACTGAAAAAATACCTAGACTTATTTATCATTTGACAATGTTTCCCATACAATCTACCAAACAAAGCCTGATAATTTACTATATCCACAAGATGAGGAATACATTCTTGAGGCTCTCCAGGACTCCAACTTGAAAATCCCAAAGTCAATCCTAGGTCACATAAGACTTAATTTTTAATTTTTTATGATTTGAAATATACCTTTATTGAGGTACAGTCAATATACAAAGAACAACATTTAACATGTGCAATTTGATGAATTTGGTTATAAACACCTGATACCATCACCAAATTTGCAATGATAGACATATCATATCCAACACTTCCTAACGTTTCCTTGTGTTCCTTTGTTTTCATTTTTGTTTTTTTGTGGTAAGAACACTTCACATGAGATCCTCTCTCAACAAATTTTTAAGTGTACAATACTGTATTATTATCTATAAAGAATATTTAATACAGCAAGTCTATAGAATTTGATCTTGGGAAGGTCTGCCAAAGATGTCAAAACTGTTTAAAACACTTGATCATGACAGGATCAGAGGTTCGTGTGAAATAACAATAATTTAAGCAGAGGGATACTTGAAAGCTTCATAAGCAATACAGAAAGTTACATAGATTTATAAAATCTTAACCTTTTCAAAGCTCAGTTTTCTTAAGTAATCAATAATGTAGAAAAGAGAACACAGGGCATTATCTTAATAAAACACAAAAAATTATTATTTTTAGGTTTGTTACCAAAAAGGTAAAGGAAAACCTCTTGCACTGTGATTACTTCTCCTTATTGGGAGTCTATTCCATTTAGATAACCTGGAAGTCAACCTGATAAAAAAGAGCAGTTGAATTTATCAGACACAGGAAGAGTGTGTTCAAGGTTATGCATGTATACCAGATTCTAGAGGAATGTAAACAAGAACACTAATACCTTGATCAGGGGAACACGTAACTTTTAGTAACAGCATGGAAAGTATTCTGCTTAAATGAAACAATTCAGACACATCAGGAAAAATCAAGTGTATCGTATCAAGTTACACTGGAGGAAAACTTTGCTTTCCTAGGCCTTCATGATACACATTTCAGCATTAGGTCAAAACAGTAAAATTAGAACAGCAGAAGAAGGTTATGTGACCCGACAAAAAGGTAAAAGGAAAGAGAGATTATCCCAGTCCTCTTTGGGAAAAAGAACTAAAAGTAATGATGCATGAACTATAAATAATATACTGTTAATTACAGAAAAAAATTAAAGTTTTGAGGTATATATCTGAGAAGCTTCAAGAAGAAATCTCTGCTGCAAGAAATGAGATTACTATGCTGAATAAAAAAGGATAGCATTTCGTATTTGAAACTAGAAAAAAATAATTAAAATTAACTAGGAGATACATGGCAGAAATAGAATCTGCCTTCAGTTGAAAAGATGACTATTGAACAGATTTGTAAAATAGAAATCAATACCTGTTCCGGTTTTGCTAAGAGCAGATTAATACTTCAAGAAAACCCTGTTGTAATATAGGGGACCAAATTTTCAGTTTTGTCTTAGCGTATTTTTACTATCAAAGCTCAAACTTTTGAATGGCATATAAATAATTTTCTTCTAATTATAGCCAACTTGATCACATGCAAAATTACTTTGATAAACAAAGGAATGACAATGTGAAATTAGTCTTACTTACCAATCAACAAAGATTCTGTTTTAGGCTGGGTTTATAGTCTTAAAACCTTTGTGTCAAACCCTAACTGTTTAAAATATCTAGCAGAGACAAATAGAAAACTATATGTATGACCCATAAACCCAGGAAAAATTATGCTATTTTGAATATATTTCTATTTGTATTTTTCCAACAAGTTTAAGACCAAATTATTTATTAAAGATTAACTCAAATTGGGTGAAGTAAAAGGCATTTGAGTTAATTACTACATATTTTACATGAGTGCTCATTTATTTAAGCCAAGCTGGATAGGATTTCTTAGGGATTTCTGGCTAACAATGCCAGATTTTACCATTTAAACACAATATAACATAATGTATCTGCATAACTATAAACACCTTTACACACACACACATATACACACACAGAGATCTTATAGCTTTCATTTAGAATTTTAGTCACAAGGCAATAAACATAGCAATACAAATTAACTTGTTTACAAAAGATAGTTGTATCCAAATACTTCTGACAAAATAGGATCAGTTCACGTGAACAAAATTTCTTTGCCCCAATAGGTAACCTAATGAAGACAGTGGATTGCAATTTTGGATAAAGCAGTTTTCATAGCATTTTAAGTTTAAAATGTTTTTTAGTCAGTTTCAAATAAGTTGAGGTTAAATCTTTAAAATTTACATTTTAGCTAGAATCAGTTGAACTGTGGAAGAGAAACAAAATCCTCAAATAATCTGAATTTTTCAGGAACAAATCTATCTTTTGTTTGCTATTGGTTTGCTTAACTAGTCAAAATGGGCAGGGAAGCATTTTAGCAGTTTCTTTTCTTTCTTTTTTGCCCTTGCATGGCAGAACAATTAATTTCTGTGCCTGACTGAAACAATATATATTATTACTCTGATATCAAGATTTTGACCTATTTGATCTGAAAGCCTAACTTTTATAAACATTTATCTAGTTCTTTTTTCGTTGACTATCAAGACTTCAATTAACTGTTCTATCACCCTAGCAAGTATTAGGTAAACTAAATTTACATTTCCAAAATGTGTTTGGGTTGTTGATTAACATGGAGCTCTTGTAATTTGTAAAACCACTAATTTAAAAGCCCTTTAGGATTTTATGTTTGATATTGGCTGGAATACCATAAGCAGTGAGTTTTATTTCAACACCAGTAGACCTGTCTGGAGATTCAAAATGGCAGAAAAACAAACAAAACAGTTATAAAGAACATAGAAGGCTCTACATGTTAACTCTGGAGTTATGTGCATTTGATACTTGTTTTGCAGGTTTTTGTAAGAGAATTTGAGTAGTGACCATTTTAACTCTGAACCTTCCTTGATGTAATTTGTCCATAAATTAAAAATGAACACAAGAATGAACTACACTGTGTAGCTGGCTAGAGTCACTTTGGCATTCCATAATGTTTGAGAATCCCATTGTATTTCCTATTAATTTTCTGAAAGAAGTGAAAAATTTTATAAATCCTGTCAGAGTGTCAGAAATTTGGACCAGTATTTTAGATGGTGGTGACTGACGAGTCACTTTGCATTAGCCACCACGTGTACATCATTTAGAGAGTTTATTTCTGCTCTCAGAGGATTTTTAGAAACAAGCAAAGGAAAAGAGCCAAATAATTTATGAATGCACGTAACTAAATTAAAATAAAATAATAAAGAGTGTTCGCAGAAAATTTAACCCAGGCGTACAGATCAAACAAAATATTAAATTAGGCATGCAGAGAGAACCAAAAGTAACTACACCAGAAAATTCATGCCTCACAGGCAGAACAAATTCTGTAAAAACCAGACTACTCCAACCAGAAAGACACTTGTTTTCATACCTGAAAGAACTTGCCAGAAAATACAAAAAGTATTTTATTATCCCAAGAGGGATGTAAAGATTTTTATTAAGGCAGGCTTATAACCAAATCAAATCTCAAATAAACTGAAAACCTTCTATCAAAAGAGGGAGGCTCAGTCTGAGAGAAGACTCACCTGGGGAGAAAAGGTGAGTTGTGGAAACAAAGAGCTCAAAGGTTTCAAATGAGTACCTCACACAAGTTTCAAGAATCAACAATTTTTTTTTAGTGATTTTTCTTAAGATCCCATTTTTGACACAATTTATGTCAACCTAAATAACAAATAAAGAGAGATTATCTAAAAGAAAATGATATTTATTTAAGAATAGGACATTGCAATGAAAATATGTGTGTCATAGTAGCATATGTGTGTATTCAGGGAGGTAAAGGAAGACAAAGTTTTTTAAAGGAAGAATGAGGAGGATTACATTACTGTCTAGAGATAATTATCCTTGACTACAAGCATCAATGACAAGGGTTACATCATTCTAAGTTTGGACAGGCAGTTGCTGGGCAGATGTCCTTTCAGAAGTGCTTTTTGTGTAAGGCTGTGATGACCTGTGTGCAGTGTTGTAATTTTTGCAGTGTTTTACGACAGTATTTGTTATCAGGCATTTATGCATGAGAACTCGCCCTTCATGGCCTTGTCCAGCTCTATTTGTCAGGGTTTTTTTGCGAGGGGCTTTAACACAAGTGACTCCATTTTGATGCTGACAATTTTCACAGTGCTTCTACTATTGAAAAAAAGACAAAAAATTCCAAGCCACATTTCTTTTCTATTATGTTATAGTTAAAAGCTCTATTCACTTCAGTGCTCTTTTGAAAGTGATATAACTTCCTGACTTTTCTTCCACCACTTCTCCTCATTCTCTTGCTGCTTTAAAAAATCCTCTTGGCTTTTGTAATCTGATTCTGTTAAGTGTGGACCAAGGCAATAATGAGATGGGATCCAACAGTAAGCTGTGAATAGAGGCAATTTCAAAGACAGTAAGATGGGTTTCAAGTCCTGTCTTGGGGTCATGATGCCAGGTACTCTCAGGGCAGAAGGGTGACTCTACATAATCAGAAGTTGAGCCATGACATAGGACCCATCCATGGGCAATGCTGGCTCAAGGGCATGATGACTGAAGCATCTCTTGAGAGTCACCTAGTGTTGCTGGTGAAGCATGCAGGATGAGTTGACTCAGTTGTTTGTCCTCTCAGATCAATTTGCTTCTTCGTATATGCTTTGAAAACCTGAACACTGAGGTATACCAGACATGATCAGGCTTGTATATTCAGTTTTAATTCTCTCTCTTGGAATCCACAGTCTTACCATATACAATTTTACCCCAAGAAGAAAGAAACATTCTCAGAGTTCAGCCATTTTGCAAAGGGAACTATTTTGCCATTCTTCAAACAATTGCCACACTGGAATTAAAGTGTTGAAATCTTCTCATTGTCTTCTAGGAAGAAACCATTACCAAGATACCTGTCCCTCGTGTTTCACTGTGCAGTCTTGGAACTGCTCCAGATTCCAAAAATCTTATATATAGTCAAAATAAATATAATAACATAATTTTACTTAAAATGTATCTCTTTTTTTCTTGTTTAAAAAGTATATAGTTGGCCCTCTGTATCCGTGGGTTTTACATCTGTGGACTCAACCAAGCATGAATCAAAAATTTAAAAAAAACAGCAGCAACAATACAACTGAAAATACAAATAAAAATACAGTATAAAAACTATTTACATTGTATTATTATAAGTATCTACAGATGATTTAAATTACACAGGAGGATGTGCATTGATTATATGCAAATACTACATTATATTGTATAAGAAACTTGAGCATCTTAAATTTTGGTTTCTGAAGGGGCACTTAGAACCAATCCTTTATGGACACAAAGAAACTACTCTATAGCAAGAAACTTATTAGGTATCAGAAAGATATGGAAGGCAAATTGAAGTAATAACATTTCTATATTCCTCTGAGACATCGAGCATATTCATAAGTGAGACTAAGTGTGTTTTTTTTCTCTGTTCTCTTCCTTTTCTTTGTCCTCCCTCTTTCTCTTCTCCCTTTCTCTCTTCTCTTATTGTCAATATTTTAAAAATTTTCTTTTTTGTGTGCTGCCAGACATTTTAGTTTTAAGAGCACATAGCGTAGATATCAGAAATATAAGTTCTGCAGTGAGGGTGCATATATTTACTTCTAACTCTCCCCATATAAATATTCTGAGCAAGACATGTATCCTTCTTAAATTTCAGACTTCCTATCTCTAATATGGGCATGAAAATGCTGTTCATATTAAAAGTTACTTTATGATAATTAAAATCATTTAAATAGAAGAATGTATATCAAGCACTCATTTTATAATTAGCATAGTTAATACAGTTATAGTAAATTATTTTAACTAACATTAGTATTTATTAAATAAATCAGGAAATTTTTTTGTCTTTTGTGTTCCTGAATAGTTAGGTAACATAGAGAAAAAAACAAGAACTTGTCTGTGAAACACTGACTCCTAATACAGTCCTTAATCTTTGATGATATTTTCTGTGTGTTTTGCAGCTGTCAGTTTAGCTTCTTAAGTGAATTAAGATCAAATGTATTTTAAAATTTAACTAAGTTTTCAAATTTATCATGAAATTTTATTGAGTATACTTTTTCTGATTACTTAACCTCATTTATTTTCTTTTACTCAATGTTATTGTATATTCATAGTGTTTCTTTAGACAAATTTGTTGGCTATGTCTCTTTTGCTAATCCTTTATAAGCATTATAATTTTTTATTAATTTTAATGTTTATAATTTTCTGTTTTCTTAACTTTGCTTTTATTTTAATTAATTACTTTTTTTGAGATGGGATCTAACTCTTGCCCAGGCTGGAGTGCAGTGGTGCAATCACGGCTCACTGCAGCCTCAACCTCCCTGGGCTCAGGTTATCCTCCCACCTGGGCCTCCCGAGTAGCTGAGACTACAGGCGTGCACCACCGTGCCCAGATAATGTTTTTGTATTTTTTGTAGAGACAGGGTTTTGCCATGTTGCCGAGCCTGGTCTTGAACTCCTGAGCTCAAGTGATCTGCCCGTCTTGGCCTCCCAACGTACTGGGATTACAGGTGTGAGTCACTGTGCGCAGCTATTTTTATTTTTTAATTTTGTATATTTTCTTTGACTTTATGTGTGTGTCTTTTATTAAATGAAGTAATCTAAATATATCCTTTTTTAACTTATAAAAATAAAAACTCTAAGACTACTTTTCTATTGAGTACAGTGATTTATATTGATTCTCAGTGATTGATCTTTTTCAATATATGGTTCTTGAACAACCTGGATGTTTTTCAGAAGTGAGATGCCTGGGACTCAGTCAAAAATGTCTACATGAAAATAGTAGAAAGCAAACAACACACAGTTGCATTAAAATAAATAATCGTTAACTATAACAGTTTCCATATTTTTAGTTTAATAATTTCCATTACTTTCTTGATTACATTGCAGTTTAGTTATTTTAAATCTAATATTAATTTTAACAAATATTTTAGGCATTTCAAATATGGTTAAACTTTTATTTTTATGTGTTTTGTTGTAATTTGTCTTTTCATTGTTGATTTTGTCTGTTTGTTTATCACTTTTGGTCAGAGAAAAATCACCTTTACTATTTAGAATTTATTTACATTCTCCTTATGTTCAAACATAAAATTATTTTATAAAATGTCTTATAAACAAAAATTGTAGCCCCTATTAATTATAGCATTAATATTGTTTTCATACTAACCCATATTTTATATTCTTCATTGCTCAAATTCCAGAGAAGTAAATTAAAATCCCTCACTATAATTGCGCTTTCTCAAAGTTTCCTTGTATTTCTAAGAATTTTGTCTTATGCATTGCACTGCTTGTGTACTATATAAATATATTTCATCCTTGATTGTTTGTTGCTTTCATAATTACTACTTTTTCTTTTGCCAATCTAATATATTTGGCCTAAATTTCTATTTTAATTTATGTGGGTTTGCTTGAAATATTGGCACATCCTTTCTCATCCTGTTACTTAAATGTAACTGAAATTTTTTTTGGCCCCTTTGGCTTTTAAAATGGGGTACTAACCCATTCACAATTATTTTGATAAATGATATATTTGGTCTTATTCTTAACATCTCTTATACATTTATTTTTCTTGGTATTTGTAGTTCATGATTTCAAAACTTATTGGGCTTGATCAATTTTTCTTTGAGTTAAACCAAGAAAATTTGTATTTGTACAGCTTGTCAATTTAACTTAAGTATTCACTAAATATTGAAATTTAAAACATTTCTGTTTTTATATTCAAGTTCTTCAAGGTGAAAGCACCCTTACTAGTAGATCTTCCAAAATTGAGCCTGAATCATGATTTGAAAATATCAAGACATTGAACCTTGCTCCTAGTGTAAATAAATGTAAGACAGCAGATGGCTATATAGCTCTTCATAAGATATATTTTCTGAAATAATGCTAATACATGGCCTTGTACAATTTTATACACTGGTTGTATTTTGCTTAAATAAATGCTTTGAAAATATTATAACCTGTTAATATTTAAGTACAGTCAAATCACCACAAAGATTTCCTTTTATTAAGTCTATCTGCAGGTGTTTTTATTTAATCAAAAACTACTATATGCTAATGTTTTCTATTTACAGAATGACTGGCTGTTGGAATTCAAGTAGCTCACAATTCTGTGTAAATGCCATATAATTTCACAATATATCATAATCAAGTTTATACTAGAAACGTGTACTATAGAAACACTAATGAGGAAGGTTTCACAGATATGACATTGACATGGGATATGAAAATGAGACATTGAGGAATAATATTTTAGTTAGAGGGATTAGTGTAGACAAAGTCATAGGTGTGTGAGTGTTTGTTGAATGCTAACTGCAATGTGGTTACAGTAAAATCCAAAACATAAGATGTGAGATGAATCCAGACTGGGCCAGTTCTGAATGGCATGCCAAGTTGTTGACTTTTAGAATATAAACAAGAAGGAATTAACAGTAAGTCATTGCAAATGGTGAAACATGATATAACTAGATGGATTTTGAGAAAGGGAATACCAACAATGTTGCAGAAGATAAATAGAATGAGGAGGAGATGGAAAATGAGAGACAGTTGGTAAGAAAAGGTTTCAGATATGAGAGGCATTTTTTAAAGTTGGAATTTATGTGATTTGCTTGCTGTTTGGATATTAGAGATGAAGGGGAGGCAGGAATTCAAATAAATATTACCTACTTAAAGATTATTACTTAATACTTATAACAACTTTAAGACTTAAAACAACTTTAAGAAATAGATATCATTATCCTCATTTTAAAAATGCTTAGTTCTTAATTTTTGTGGGTACATAGTAGGTATGTATATTTATGAGTTACATGAGATGTTTTGTTACATACATGCAATGCTTAAGAATCATATCATGGAAAATTGGGTAATCATCCCCTGAAACAAGAGGAGAAGATCCTGAAGTTTAGAGAAAAAAGAATAAAAAGAAATGAACAAAGCCTCCAAGAAATATGGGACTATGTGAAAAGACCAAATCTACGTCTGATTGGTGTACCTGAAAGTGATAGGGAGAATGGAGCCAAGTTGGAAAACACTCTGCAGGATATTATCCAGGAGAATTTCCCCAATCTAGCAAGGCAGGCCAACATTCAAATTCAGGAAATACAGAGAACGCCACAATGATACTCCTCGAGAAGAGCAACTCCAAGACACATAATTGTCAGATTCACCAAAGTTGAAATGAAGGAAAAAATGTTAAGGGCAGCCAGAGAGAAAGGTCGGGTTACCCACAAAGGGAAGCCCATCAGACTAACAGCTGATCTGTGGGCAGAAACTCTACAAGCCAGAAGAGAGTGGGGACCAATATTCAACATTCTTAAAGAAAAGAATTTTCAACCCAGAATTTCATATCCAGCCAAACTAAGCTTTATAAGTGAAGGAGAAATAAAATCCTTTACAGACAAGCAACTGCTGAGAGATTTTGTCACCACCAGGCCTGCTCTAAAAGAGCTCCTGAAGGAAGCACTAAACATGGAAAGGAACAACCAGTACCAGCCACTGCAAAAACATGCCAAATTGTAAAGACCATCGAGGCTAGGAAGAAACTGCATCAACTAACGAGGAAAATAATCAGCTAACATCATAATGACAGGATCAAATTCACACATAACAATATTAACCTTAAATGTAAATGGGCTAAGATCCTGAATCTAAAAGAGTTTAGATCATTTGCTCTGGTACTTGCTGCTTACAGATACTGAAGTTCCAAGAAAACCTCAGTTTATCTGATTGCTGAACTGACATCAAAACCTTACCTCCACAGAGGTAGCTTGGGGTACTGAGTATATGGTAATTCCTCAACCAATCTGGGGAATAAAGGAGAGAAACACATTTGATGGTGCCGGGAGAAGGAAGATATACATATTCTTGTAGATAATTTTCAATCTCTAATTCTCACTCAACATAATTCTTAAGAACTATTTTTGTGCTATTTTTGAAAGCAGGTAAAAAGCTCAATTGACCTACCTCATTATAGAGTTGGTGCAGTAGAAAGTGGGAGGGTATAAACATTTTAAGCCGATTTAAATTTTCTGTAGTAAAACTGTTCCTAATATATGAGTTAACCTTTTCATAGCTACATAGTTTCTACTCATCCTTTGACAAGACTTTGTTTACCAAAAATGGGGAATTTTTACATCTTAAATCACAATCACTTTGATAAAATATGCAATATTTTAAAAAATTGGAAAAATCTTAAATTGTGTTAAAATATAAAGTTTTAAAAATTTCTCATATCAAAATTTAGCTCTAATAACATATCAGAAGTTATAATTATGCACACATTGCTTTGAGATATATTGCTATGAAGAAAAATTATTTTAGCATTTAGCTTGAAGCTGATAATTCATTTTTAAGGATCTATAATTTATGACATAAAAGGGTTTAATATTTATAATAATCACAAGTAATAATGAGGCTTATCTCCCTTCTAAACTTTCTTCGCCAGATTTGAAAACATTTTATTTAAAAGGCATTTTGCTATAAAAGAAAGTGCACTTTTGGAGTGTTTGCCAGTGTAATTAATGTCATCACACTTAAATGCATCAACAAGCTCAAATTGATAGAGCTTGTGCTACGAAAAATGGAACATTTTTTATTATCAGCTACTTTCTTTGGTGAAAAAAATCAAGAGTTATGAGTCATATGTTTTCACATAAATGTATTTATCAAAAGGCATGGCATAATTTGATATGGATCTTTTGCCTCTTAATGCAAGGAAGTAAGAAGATAAAACAATGACACCAAAGATGTGGGATGTACATTTTCTTTGATTAATGTGTCAGCCTGGAGAATTCCATAAAAACTGTAATGGTATCTGGTTAGAAAAAGGTGATCTTATTTTTTAATGTGTTTATGTTATAATTTTTTAAAAAAGGAAAACTGTATTTTCACAATATTTCAGCACCTTTTAAATCATCTGCAACTCTACTAACCTAGCACAATTAAAGTTCTTATATCTTCTCTATTTTGCTCATTTGCCTATAAAATTTTATATCATTATAATCATAGCATATGTACCATTTGGCAATTTAACATTTTCTATTACATTATATAAATTTACACAATTGTACACATTCTTCATATATTTTAAATTGTATTTTAATACACAATAAGAGTAGCAACATTTTTCAAAGAGAGAAAAAAGAGCTAAGTTATCAGCAAAGTTATGGAATTTTCTGTTGGTTAGAATTAGTTTTACTCAATGAAACATCTTAAACCGAATTGTTATAATAGCTTTATGGTTATAACTAATTTTACTGGTTTGCCAGAGAGCAATGACTGACATTGGAACTTCACCCTGGTGAGAATGACTTTGACCTTCATATCACTTTCACTTCTTATTCCCATGAAACCTTAGAAATCTTAGCCTAAAGTCAGTTTTCCCCCCAATCATTTTCAACATGTGTCCTTTCCAAACACAAGTAATATAAGGTAGTCTTCAGCACGTTTTTGTGCTTGTCTAAGAGAACGTATATGAATTATTCTCAGAAACTTCATGATGAATTACTAGAGAAATAGATTTAGTCCATAAATATATGTGAAATCATAAAAATTTAATATGTCTGTAGACACATATGCAGGCACACATCCCTTCCTCCCCCCTTCCACCATCACACATCTTTCATCTTCCTTTTTGTTTTTGTGTCTGACTCTCACTTGTTCTATTCTGTCATCTTAAAATGGCTAAATTGATTGGAAAAGTCCAGGATGTTATAGTTCATTGATCTTTTCAGCACACCTGAGTATTCTAATATAGAGTTTGGGAAACAGTAACAGTGGCCCAGATGAAATATGCAGATGGAAATTTCTCATTAAATCTTCTCATTTAAATTCATCGTTTAATTTAATATCATTTTATATTCATTAAGATTTACATAATAAATTAGACCCAGGTGACCAACTTGATATCATTTCTAGTACTATAACAGTGAGCCCCCTAAACCCACAATGCCGTCAAATGTCTTCCAAAACCCCTCAGTTCTCCCATGTCATTTCTAAAACAGATGCTCACACACAGGGAATAGTAATATTTATCATTCATTCTAGACAGGTTAACAGAGCATCTTCCAAATACTTAGAATTTTTCTAAGCAGCATGGGAAATGCAAAGAAGATGAAGTTCTTGACCTTAAGAGACACAGAATTTAGTTGAGGAAGCAAGACATATTGACAAGAACACTCTCATAACCAAACAGGGCATCAAAGTAAGGTGACAGGTCTAAGAAAAGAAAGCAAACATTTTAGAGAGTCACAAAATAATTGAGTTCCATGCATGCGGATGAGAGAAAGATCTAAGATATGGCTTAACCTTTTAATATTTAACACTCTGTAACGTGCAATATAGAGATGCCTTGTATCTCTCAGTTATTTGTTAGTTCTGTAAGTACTTCTGACTCATCTGTGGTTGGCTAAGTGTGAGGATCTACCATAATCTTCAAATGTCTACTGTTCTGTCAGCTTTTTTATTTGCTTCCACTGCAGGCTCTCAAATTCACTTTTAGAATAGTGGAAAGATCATCTGACTCTTTCTGAGTTTCAGATAGTGATCTTATCATAGTATCCTGCAGTTTGTGTCTTAAGTCTCCTGCTCCAGCTGCTTGTCTACATGCTGGCTTTCTCGCTTTGCCCTACCTTTCCATCTTCATAAGTTTCTGGACCTTTCTTTGACGGGTTTTTGACCTACATCTTTGATTTGCTCTCAAGTGACCAAGGTTTCGCCCTGCTCACTGTCTTCTCTCTGCTTGGTTTGCTGTATGGCTTTTCCTCAGAACTCTAATCTATTGTGTTCACTGATACAACTAACTCCCAGGTTTCTATGTCTTCTCCTGCTGTGTCATGTATTCTTTCCCATGTATCTGTATGGTAAACTCTAAATACTGTGGTTTCCATTGAATCTCAGCTCCATCCCCTCAACTCATGAATTCCGGTGGGCTCTGCCTGAGATCTCCTTCCTCCCCGGCAGCCTAGAGACTCTCTCCAGGCAGAAAGCTGGAGCAATAATAAGCTGATTGCTATATGGAAGGGGGTGGTACATTCGTTTAGTAGCTAGAAGCCAGAAATGTTGCTAAAAATTTCATAATATACAGGACAGTCCCCCACAACAACAAAGCATCCAGCCTCAAATGCCAATAGTGCTGAAACTGAGAAATTCTAGCCTAGGCATAAACAACAACCAGTGTTTTGGAGCAGAATTATGCTCACTTTTTCTCTTTCTGTATGTTTTAGTCCTAGAGTCCTATTTTTCTCTTTCTCTATATTTTAGTCTGATTCAGTCCTTTCTGTATAATTTAGTACCCGTGTGTTTGGTTTCAATTCAATTTCTGCATATTAACTGTCATATTCAAGGCAAGAGCACTATTTTTGCCACTAATGAGTAAAGACCACAATAAGATCTGTAAATGTAACAAGTGAAAAAAAAATCAGTAAGATACAAAGATATAGAAAGACTACTAAACTTTCTGTTATCCCCAAATAATAAACTCCATTGAAATTTGTTAAGGATTGAGATATACCTTAATTATTACATTTTAACACTCTATAATTACTTTATAAAACCTACCACGTGTTATTATTCTAATTATGTAAGGAACAGAGAAGTTAAGTGATGCCTGAGGTGGTATGGGTGATAAGTAGAAGAGTTATTGTTTTAACTTGGTTCTTTCTGACTCCTAAGCCTTCATCCATCACTTCTTATGCTGCATGAAACAATAGAGATAGGCCAATATGAAACTTCAAGCTGTTGAGTGAAAATATTTCATTTTACTGTGTCACAACTAAGATTTTTGTTGGTGGTAGGGGAACTCTGTTCTGATCTTGGGAGAAATAGGACAATATAAACTGTCCACCTGGAAAATCAACAGAATGTTTATCTCAAGGTATTATGTATTTTTAGTAGAACATCTAAGAGGAAATAAGCCCCCTGAAGACAGCCTTTTAAAAGGAGGAGAAATTACTTGACTTTTTGAGATTCAGAAGAATTGTGTGGCCCAGGGTTCCCTATATATAACATCCTTATATGTAACATTCCTATATATAACCCTATATATATAACATAACATCCCTATGTATAACATCCCTATGTATAACATTACCAGAGAGAAATTTTTGTTCTTCAGTTTAAAGCTTTCTAATGCAGAACAGGTGATACTCTTGGGAGCAGCTGAGTTCTTGGTACTCTAAATTTCATGATTATTTTTAAAATAAGGTTACCAAGCTGAAATTAACACAATAGAAATCATACATCTGCATTGGAGTGTAATATTAGTCTACATTTTTTTTTCTTATGATATAGCATTGGTTTGGAGCAACAGAGTTTGTATATAGTCTATAAGTATCTTGGCTTCTCATTGCATCTTCGTGGTTCTCAGGTCCCCTACATATATCTTCAGACTGACTCCTTCTTGACATCATCTGTACCACACAAAGCACCTGGGTTGTTCTCAAAAGCTTTACAACCAATCTCCAACAGGTGTTAGGCTTTACTCATGCCTTTATGCAAAGTCTAATCTTATATGAGAACTTGTAATTAACAGACTAGTGGGGATTTCTTTTCTTCTTCCTCAAATATACTCTACAAGTCCTGCTTACTTTATGAATTAATGTGAAGAGCTTTGTAGGGCTGCCATTATGGGTATTTCTGTCTCGAATTTCAATACCCTCTTTATGACTTTGTCTTCTGCTGGCTGTGTGCTCCCTGGGGTACTGGAACAAAGAAAATTGTTTTATTCTGCTTTCTTTTTTTGGATGGAAGATATTTCTATATTAGAGTTAATACACTCTCAGATACAGTAAACTTGTTTGGCAATTTCACATGGGCTGTACAGTAAGCCATGATGGCTGAGCCAAATATGAACCTGTGTCACTTTGGTTAAAAGGTATAACACTTTAAGGAATACCAAAGCTGAACAAAAAAAGCAGACGAAAACAAGAACAACTAAGTGTCCTGCCAAAATGATATAGTTTATACAACTGCTGTAATTCACATAAACATTGGCTAAAATCCAGGTTTTTTTCCTCTGGAAACAGTGATGGATAGTGCTGTCTCACAAAATTCTGTCATGTGTATAGAAAGGTGAAATCCCATTCATGTGACACACAGCAAATGTACACAGTAAGTAGGCATTTAAACACAGTCTGAAATTTTATGTGAAGATACACTAGTTTCGTCTATTTTCCTGGCAGAGAGGGGAAGTGGTAGAAAGGAAGTAGATTATACATATATAAGCATTTTTAATGCATTTTGATCACCAGCCTTAAAATGTAATTCATACATAAGATCACTTATGTGTTCTATTATTTCTTTTCTTTCTATTTCTTTCCTTTTCTTCTCTGATTTCTGTTCTATTCTATTTTATTCATTCTATTCTATTCTATTCTATTCTATTCTATTCTATTCTATTCTATTCTATTCTATTCTATTCTATTCTATTCTTTACATTCCAGACCATTTTGCTTTATTCTACTCTATTTCCTGTTCTAAAAAGATGATAAAATGATTAAACAACTAAATTGGTGTTTTGATTCAAAAATGTATTACAGCCAAATGATAAAGATTGATTTGTACACTTCCAGTTATTTTTAAGCAACAGTTAAAAGTCAATATTCTTTTTTGTTGCTAGTACCCATTTTTAAACAGCATTAGTGAGATATAATTCACATATCACAAATTTGCCTATTTAAAGTACATAGTTCAATGGTTTTCAGTATATCCTCTGAGTTGAGCAATCATCACAAAAATCTAATTTTATAACATTTTTATTACCCCCTAAAGAAATCTTATACCCATTAACAGTCACTCTTCACCCAGTCCCCTCCTTCCGGCCTGGCTTGAATAACCACTAATTGAGTTTTTTTCTGTACCTTTTTTTTTTCTAGGCATTACATATAAATGAAATTACACCATGTATAGTCTTCTGTGACTAGTTTAACATAGTATAACATTTTTAAGGCTTAAGAATGTCATAGCTTGTATAAGAATTTTCATCTTTTTTCTGATGCTCTTTTTTAACAAAATTTTATAGATACATACTATTTTACATATTTATGGGTTACATGTGATATTTTGTTACATGGATAGAGTATGTAATGATCAAGTCAGGATATTTGAGCTATCCATCATTTTGAGTGTTTATCACTTCTACGTTTTGGAATAATTTAAGTTCTCTCCTCTACCTATTTTGAAATGTACAATACATTGTAAGTAACTATATTTAAACTTTTTATCTAGCTGTATGTTAGTACCTGTCAAAGTACCTGTTTTTATCCCTCTTCCCATTCAGCTCACCTTCGTCCGCTCTAGTATCTATTATTCTATTCTACCTATATGAGACCTACTTTTTTAGCTCCCACATATGAGTGAGAACATGATATTTGTCTTTCTGTGTATAGGATATTTCAATTAACATAGTGACCTCCGGTTTCACTATGTTGCTGCAAATAACATGATTTCATTCTTTTTATGGCCAAATAGTATTCCCTTGTATATACATACCTCATTTTCTTTATTCATTCATCTGTTGATGGATACTATTTGGTGGATTCCGTATGTTTGCTAGTTTAGATAGTGCTGTAATAAACATGAGGGGGCAAGTATCCCTTTGATATACTGATTTCCTTTGGGTAGATAGCCAGTAGTGGGATTGCTGGATGGTATTGTACTTCTATTTTCAATGTTTTGAAAAACCTCCAGCCTGGCACGGTGGCTCACCCCTGTAATCCCAGCACTTTGGGAGGCTGAGGCAGGTGGATCATGAGGTCAGGAGAGCAAGACCATCCTGGCTAACACAGTGAAACCCCGTCTCTACTAAAAATACAAAAATTAGCCGGGCGTGGTGGTGGGCACCTGCAGTCCCAGCTACTCGGGAGGCTGAGGCAGGAGAATGGTGTGAACCCATGGGGCGGAGCTTGCAGTGAGCCGAGATTGCTCCACTGCACTCCAGCCTGGATGACAGTGCGAGACTCTGTCTCAAAAAAAAAAAAAAAAAAAAACCTCCATACTGTTTTCTATAGTGGTTGTACTAATTTACATTCTCACCAACAGTATATGAGAATTTCCTTTTTATCCACATCCTTGCCAGCATCTGTTGTTATTATGTTTTGTCTTTTTAATAAGAGCTATTTTAACTGGAGCAATACGATATCTCGTTGTAGTTTTTATTTTTGCTTTTCTGATGATTAGTGATATTGAGCATTTTTTCATAAACCTGTTGGGCATTTGCATGTTTAGTTTTGAAAATTATTCATGTCCTTTGCCCATTTTTAATGAGATTGTTTTATTTTCTATTGCTGAGTTGTTTGAGTTTCTTATGTATTCTAGATATTAGTCCATTGTTGGATGAATAGTTGGAAAATATTTTCTCCCATTCTACAGGTTGTTTCTTTACTGTTGATTTTTTCTTTGCTGTGCAGAAGCTTTTTAGTTTAATATAGTCCCATTTGTCTATTTTTGTTTGAGTTGTCTGTACTTTTGAGGTGTTAGCCGTAAAATATTTACCTGGACCAATCTCCTGAAGTGTTTTCCCTATTTTTTCTAGTAGTTTTAAATTTTGGGGTCTTACATTTATGTAACTAATCCATTGTGAATTAATTTTTGTATATAGGGAGGGATATGGGTCCAGTTTCATTCTTCTGCATACAGATATCTAATTTTCCCAGCACCATTTATTGAAGATGGTATCCTTTGCTACTGTATGTTCTTGATGTCTTTGTCAAAGATAAGTTTGCTATAATATATATGTATTTGTTTGTATGTTCTCAATTCTGCTCCATTGGTCTATATCTATTTTTATATCATATCATGCAGTTTTGGTTATGATAGGTTTGTTGTATATTTTAAAGTCAAGTAGTGTAATGTTTTCAGCTTTGTTCTTTTTGCTCAAGATTGCTCTGTATATTCTGGCTTTTTTTTTTTTTTTTTTGCTTTTATACAAATTGTAGGCTAAGTTTTTCTATTTCTGTGAAAAATAACATTGTTATTTTGATATGGATTACATTGAAACTACAGATTGTTTTGGGCAGTATGAATTAGAGATAATCCTCTACTCCTCATATTTTTTGAATTAGTTTCAGGAGGATTAATATTAGCTCTTCTGTATATGCTCTGTAGAATTCAGTAGTGAATCCATCCAGTCCTGAAATTTTCTTTGTTGTGAAACTTTTTATTATTGATTCAATTCCACTATTCATTATTTAACTGTTCAGATTTTCTATTTCTTCCTGATTCAATCTTGGTAGCTTGTACCTGTGCAGAAATTTATCTACTTTTTCTAGATTGTCCAGTTTCTTAGTGATCATTTCTATTTCAGTGATGTCAATTGTAATGTCTCCTTTTTCATTTCTGATTTTGTTTATTTGTGTCATCTCTTTTTTTTTCTTGATTTGTCAGTGAGTGGTTTATCACTTTTGTTTGTTTTCAAAAAATAAGTTCTTCATTTTGGTAATCTTTTGTATTTTTATGTCTATTTCATTTAGTTCTGTTCTCATGTATATTATTTCTTTCCTTCTGCTAATTTTGGGTTTGGTTTGTTCTTGCTTTTCTCATTCCTTGAGCTGCATCATTAGATTGTTTATTTGAAATCTGTACTTTTTTATGTTGGAATTGATTGCTATAAACTTCCCTCTTAGCTCTGCATTTGCTGTATCCCAAAGATTTGGGTATTGTTTTTTTCATTTTCATTTGTTTCAAGAATTTTTTTAATTTGCATTTTATTTTTTTAATAGACTCAATGGTCATTCAGGAGCATGTTGTTTAATTTCTAGTATTTATATAGTTTCCAAAGTTTCTCTTGGTATTGATTTCTAGTTTTACTCCAGTGTGGTCTGAGAAGATACTTGATATTATTTTAATTTTTTGAAACTAGTTTTGTGGCCTAATATATGGTCTATTTTGGAGAATGTTCCACATACTGATGAGAAGAACATATATTCTGCAGTTATTGGTTAAAATGTTTTTTGATTGTTAGGTCTAAATTTCACTTTAAATCTAATGTTTCTTTATTGATATTCTGTCTCAATTATCAGTCTAATGCTGAGACTGAGAGTTGGGTATTGAAGATTCCTACTATTACAGTCTCTCTCTTTAGATCTAATAATATTTGCTTTATGAATCTGAGTGCTCCAGTGTTGGATCCATATATATCTAGAATTCAGTCTGAGCTTCTTCAGAATCAATACTTGGAATTGTTTTTACAAGATTTCATGAAATTCTTCCTGATTGGGATCCATTTCTGAAAAGTTATTTTGTTCTTTTAGAGGCGTCATATTTCCTTGTTTTTTTCGTGTTTCCTGTGCTCTTATTTTGATATCTGCACATCTGATATAACAAGCTCTTTTTCCAGTTTTTTGAATTTGCTTTCATAGGAGATGACTTTTCTGAGTATGTATCTGTAGTGTCGGTTGGGTAGGGCACTTTGGCTTTACTTCTTGGTGTGTGTGGTAATGCAGTCTCTGTATGATTTCTTCACTGTAAACAGTGTCAGTGGTACGTGTGATTTTCTCAGTTGCTTAGAATGTGGTTTTTTCATGGGGGCTGTGGTGAAGTTTATCTGGGGACAGGGATTTCTTTTAGGCCAGTCTTTGGGCCCCAGTGGTGGTAGCAGTGGGCTTCGTGTATCTGCCCTTGGATTCCAGAGTAGTGTACACTGACACTGGTGTTAACGAATCAGGTAGGTCAATTCTTTGACCTCCATGTGCCTTATCTGGATTCCAGTAGTGGCAGTAGTGGGCCAGGTGGATGAGTGGCTTCTCAGTTCCCTGGCCAGCCATATGGTATGAGTGATCGCATTGGCAATGGTGGGATGACCCTCAAGGTCTTGAGTGGTGTGTGCTGGTGGTGACAGTGGCTTCAATGAGTTCAGTAGGCCAGTGCCTAGGCCCACAGATGGCACATGCAGATAGGTGCCAGTTGTGGCATTAATAACTGGGTGTGTAGGTCTAACCTTCAGGCCCTGGGAGGAATGTTCTAGTGTCAATGGTGATGGACTGGGTTGGGCAGTCCTCTGGCCTCCACACCGTATACTCTGGCATGGAATGTGAGATAAAGCTGGGCTAGGGAGTCTTGTTTTTAGGTCTCTTGATGGTATATGCAGGAGCCAGTCATGGTAGGTAGGGGTGGGTTGATTCCCAGGCCACCATCAGAATGCTTGGGTGGTGGGCATCAGAAGTCACATTGTTGCTTTGCCATTGGAGAGGGAGGTGCCACTCTCAGAGACAGCAGCTTAGGCTGGCAGGTGTGGTATAGCATGAGTGCTCCTTGTGCCTCAGCTCAGGCAGCTTTAGCGACTCAGTCCCTGCTGTGGTAGCTGATACTCACAGCTTTAGGTAGGGTAGCCTGCAGTTGTTCACACCTCAGCCCCAATGGTTTAGCTTACATCTCAATCATGCCTCAGCCCTGTCTGCAGTAGTCCATAGTCACTCATGTCTCAGCTCTGGGGGCAGCAGTCTGCTCTTTTCTGGTGCCTCACCTACAGCACCACTGGGCTCCAGGGCAGTGTATAGTCTGTTGGGGACAGAGCTCTACAATGACTCCTTGCTCTAGCTGCTTAGATGTCAAGGAGTGTGTGGGATTCAGTATGAGCTTCCTCCCTGTAGCAGTGCCATCACACAGTCTCCTGACAGCTTCCTATGTTAGTTTCATGGCCCATGACATTTGAGGGGCTCTCTCAATAGGATTTGGGGAGTCCATGGTGGAAATGTGGTCCTCTGGGAGTCTCTCACACTTTACCCACATTGGGGAGTCTCTTCTGCCATCCAGCCAATCCTAGCTGAGCAGGCTGCCTTGCTTCCTTCATCTTCCTTATTTTAGATATTTCCTGTTACTTTTCTGTTGAATTCCAGTGTTCTTTCTGGGATGATCTACTCGAAGCGTGGTTATCTGCTCACCATTTGGTTCTTCTTAGAGGAGGAGGTGAGTATGAAAAGCCTATAGTTAGCTGTCTTGAAGCTCCTCCTTGTGCCTACTTCATTCTTTTGTATTGCCGAGTAATATTCTATTGTATAAATATACCACATTTTGTTTATGCATTCATTAGTTGAAGGAAAACAGAGTTGTTTTAAATTTGGGGCTATTATGAATAATGCTGCTATGAGCATTTATTTGCATATTTTATTTTGTGTGTGTATGTGCGTTTGCGTGAACACCTGTTTTCTTGAGCATACATCTAGGAGTGGAATCACTGGGTCATATGATAACTGTATATTAAACATTTTGAGGAATTGCCAGACTGTTTTCCAAAGCAACTCTACCTTTTACATTCTCATCAGCAATGTATAATGGTTCCAGTTTCTCCACATTCTTGTCAACACTTGTTATTATCTATCTCTTTCATTGTACCATTTTAGTGACTGCAGAGTTGTATCTCCTTATAGTATTGATTTAGATTTTCCTATTGACACATTATTTTAAAAGTATTTTTACATATTTTCATGTGCTTATTTTCTATTTGTGTATCTTTGGAGAAATGGCTATGCAGATGCATAGCCCATTTTTAAAATGGGTCATTTTTCTTATATTATTGAGTTATGAGTGTTAGTTATACATTCTGGGCGTAAGTTTCTTGTCAGATATTTAATTTGCAAATATTTTATCTCATTCTGTGGTTTGCCTTTTTACTTAATGGAATTAATTTCAACACAAAAGGTTTATTTTTCATTAATTTACAAGTAAAAATTACATATATTTATGGTGTATAATATGATGTTTCAGTATATGTATACATTGTGGAATGGCTAAATCTAATTAGCATATGTGTTACATCATATATATATCAGTTTTTTTGGAGTAAGACCACTTAAAATCTAACCTCTTAACAATTTTCACATATACAGTATATTGTTGTCAACTATAGTCACCATAATGTATAATAGGTTTCTTGGAGGTATTTCTCCTGTCTACCTGAAATTTTGTTTCTTTTGACTAACATTTACCAATTATGCCACCCACCAGCCTCTGGTAATCACCATTTTACTCTCCGTTTCTAAGTCCAACTTTTTTACATTCCACAAATGTGAAATTTTGCAGTATTTGTCTTTCCATGTCTGGCTTATTTCATTTAACATATCCTCCGGATCCATCCATGTTGTCACAAACGACAAGATTTTCTTCTATTTTATGGCTGAATAGTATTCCATTGTGTATATATAACACAATTTCTTTATCCATTCATTTGTGGATGAACATTTAGGTTGCTTCCATGTCTTGGCAATTATGAATAATGCTGCAATGAACACAGGACTGCAGATGTCTCCTCAACATACTGATTTCATGTGCTTTGAATATATTCAGTAGTGGGATTACTGTAAAATGGTAGTTCTATTTTTAATTTTGAGGAAAGTTCGTATTGTTTTCCATAATGGCTGTACTAATAAAAGGCTTTAATTTTGATGAAGCCCAACTTATCTATTTTTGTTGTTGTTGTTGCTTGTCTTTTTGGTGTCATATCTAAGAAATTACCTAAAACTCTGTAATGAAAATTTACTTTTAAACTTTCTTCTAAGAGTTTTGTATTTTTAGGTCTTACATTTAGAATATTATCAATTTTGATTTAATTTCATAGTGAGTACCTTTCAAAATCAATTTCACTGTTAGGTCTAAAAGAGTAGAGAATATGTTTATGACAACATAGCAGAAATAAATAGAAAAAAGTAGAGACAGCACAGACACACTGATATAATAAATCCATTTTGGTAAGCCATTTGGGTCAAACCAATGAAAGATCACAACACAAAAACTTTATAACTGAGTTCAGAAAATGAGTCTCAAGCTGATTAGAATAGTTGGATTTTCCCAATAGGAAAAGTGAAGCTGAGGGGAATGATCAGTCCTGCCAGGTAATGAGGATTGACCTCTTTCATGAGACCAGTAAATCTTAAGTTGTTTAGGAGAATGTTCAGATTTGACTGCAATATGTTAAAAAGAAATAACTACTTAGCTATATGCAAATTTTTAGCTATGAACTATTGCTATTCTTAATCCTCACCAGCTTTTGTGGTTGATCTCTTTCATCATATTATACTGACTTTCAAATCACAAATTTCCTGGTTTCAACTTTTAGAAGCTATTTCTATAGAGGCCTTCAAACTCAGGAAGTTAAATGTACTCACTTTCAAATGTATCAATTCTGCAGTTTTGTTAATAGATAAGTTGACAAGTGACAGAAAAACTTTAGCATTCTCCTTCTATTGAATTAATCTTAAAAGAAAATTACTCAGTGAACTCTTTCATCCTCTCATATTCTAATATAAAAACAAATGCTGCATTAGCAAACTGTAACCAGTCATCAGTCCAAATGAGATTGAGGTGGAATACTCACTGTCCATCAACCATGATAATCCTTGGATCAGTACAGAGCTGGCACTGTCAGAAGGTTTCGAACTGTGACCTGATTAAAAAGAAAAGCCTAACGGATAGAATCTTTGTGGCAGATTCCCTTCATTATTCTTTCTAGACAAAACGTCACAGGCAGCATCTGGTGTCAGGAACAAATCATATTCTGACTTATATCTACACTAAACACTTTTGCAGCCATAAAACATGCTGCAAACTGGCTCAGAGACATCCATTTTTAAACAGCTGACATTAATGATATATGTAGAGCGAACAAAAAGCTGTATTTTGCCCATCTCAGTATGCTGTATTTTCTGGTGAAATCTTTTTGGAAGAAAAACTTGGGTATCAAACTTCCTTTCAAGAAGAAATGTCCCCTCCAGAGTATGAAATGCTGTTAGAGCTATTTCCTCATTTAAGAGGGTGAAGTGTGTGGTGCGGCAATATGCAATTATTTACCATTAGCATATTTTTGCAACTAGTAAACATCCAGCAATATGACCTTATATTTTACCGTACAAAGCTTGATTAAATAACTTACCACACAGATTACTACTAGTGTTCTTAAAATATACAGTAAGAAGTGCAAGTGCAGAAAGAGGCAAAGCAATATACATCCTTTTCTTTGATGCAAAATAGTATTTGTCCCACTTCTACTGTGTACCATAGAACAAGCTAAAATACTTCCTAAGGAGTAGGTATTAAAAGGTTAAAAGGTGGCAATGATTTCATATTTGCCCAATGTAAATGAAGTATATCAAGAGTAGACAAATTAAAATCAGCTAGAATTGGCTAACATGGTGAAACCCCGACTCTACTAAAAAAAAAAAAAAAAATTAGCCAGGCATGGTGGTGGGTTTCTGTAGTCCCAGCTACTTCGGAGGCTGAGGCAGGAGAATGGCGTGAACCTGGGAGGCGGAGCTTGCAGTGAGCCGAAATGGCACCACTGCACTCCAGCCTGGGCGACAGAGCGAGACTCCGTCTCAAAAAAAAATAATAGCTGGGCGACAGAGTGAGACTCCGTCTCAAAAAAAAAAAAAAAATAGCTAGAATTATGAAAAAACTTGTGGCATTTGAGCACTATGTTATAATAAACTAATCATATAACATTTCAAGGCATAAAATAGCTCGAGGAGATGATTAGGTCATGAAGGTGGTGCTCTCATGAATGCGATTAGTGCCTTTATAATAGAGGATACGGAAAAAAGCCTCTGACTACGAGGCCAAAAGTGGGCCCTCACCAGAAACTAAACTGCTGGTGCTTTGCTCTTGGACTTTGCTCAGACTCCAGCACCATGAGAAATAAATTTCTGTTGTCTATAAGCTACCCAGTTTATATTTTCTTATAGCAGTCTCAATGGACTAAGACAGAGGTAAAGACAAGAGGTTTTCCAGAGATTTGCTGGTGCTTCATCCTAGAAGACTGTTTTTAGTTCTCAAGGGTGTTAAACTTTGGAATTTTCTATATACAGCTTGAATTTTTCTTTTAGCCCCTATCCTTATAAGTGGTTCTTGCATTCCTATATATGTGTCTTGTTATTTTATCTCTTAAATTTCTAGTCCTTTTTAAAAACTCTTTAAATTTATTTGTGTTCATGTTTTATCTTTTTTAATCTTATTTTTCTACTTTATTCTTCTTCAAGATCTTTTCATATCAACCATCTCTTAACATTATGTAATTATCCTAGCTCATTAACCATGTATTTTTAAAAATTTGTCTTAATTCAGTTTATTTTTACCCTCACTATTGTATTTTTCTTATTAGTATTGCTTAGCATTGACCGCTCTTTTTCATTTGTGTTAAATAATGAGGCAAATAAAATTCCTGGACATGTTAAGTTTGGATCTAAAAGCTAAAACATATTTTGAATAAGAAGGTTGGTCTGTTTTTTCTTTCTCCAATTATTACTGATATTTTTCTATGATGTGGGTATTTATTGGGTTATAAGCTATGTATGTTACATTTTGAAACATCAAAATAATTGATGGAAGTCAACATATATGCAGTTTAGACGTTTCTGAACATAATGTTCTGGTTTTACATTATCTGTTCAGACTCTGATTCAAGCTAATCTAGGTTTCTGTCCTTTACTGCCTAAACCTACTCTCTGCTGTGTGCCTGCCATGGTTGGGCCACATTCCCCTCTAATTATCCTTGAATATCATCCTAGTCCCATGTAGTGGTCCTCCAAAGGTAAAGCGTTCACTTCTAAATAACTAAAATTGGCAGCACAATAGTATATTCTAACCAGAATTCTTTCTGATCTAACAGTAGACTAATGAAAAGATTCTCCTATGAGATTTGTCAAAATGTTTCTGAATTTTCATGTATCATTTAGTGATTTTGCAGAGACTTCAGATTTGAAATCCAAAGTCTCTATCTAATGGAATTCATCATTATTCCTTAATACATGAAAACAGACCACTGCAAACTGGACCTAGGATGCCTGCGCAGATTTCTATTCGGGAAAGATCCCTACAAGGATCCACGTTGCATTTAAAATTAATAATCGATGACTTTGAATTATTCAACAGAACTCCTCTAATGAGAAATAATGAAGAATTATTAAGACTACTGAGTTAAAATTAAAACCCTCTAGGTTGAGTTTCTAGATTATAAGAAACTTATAAAATATGTGTTTTTGGTGCCTGCTTTATAGAGTTCATTTGGTAGTAAGTAAGGACCAGGAATCTGAATATTTAATAAGCACACCCCCATGAATCTGAACCAGGTGGTCCACAGACTGAAGTTTAGAAACACGACCTGTAACACTGATCTTTCAATTTCCCTGCCCTATTCTGAGCATCAAGATTTTTATCCAGATCAGAAATTTTGACAAATTGGCATTTTAGAAAAAAGATGAAACCTTATTAGAGTTATTTAAGAAAATAACAAACCTAGATTTGTCCCATAGGCTGCCATTCAGCTGTATTTGATTCTATTGATCAACAAGACCAGTTTGTTTTTTTTTTTCCCCTGCATTCAGTAACTAATGCTGAGAAGCAACCCTTAGGGAAACAATTGTCCCAGTCCAGATTGTGTATTAGTAAAGGTTTGGCAGTGAGTTAATCAATCGTGGCATCCAAATCCCCAGAAATTATCATACCATCCAATGAATGGAAACACTGTTTGAACTGACAGAAGTTAAATTGGGAGCAAACAACCCTACAGGCTGTAGAACACTGGTAGTTCAAATACTGAACATGAGCAGTATGGTCAGCCCTTTTTAGACCTGTTAATAGTTATTTCCCCCCTTATAACTAGAAATAAACAGATTTAAAAGTACAATGTGAAGAAACTTCTACTGTAAAAGTCATGTATTTTAGGCCTGAAATAAATCTTGCTTTCACATTTAGAAGCCCTTTCTTCTAATTGCAGGTAATAAATCTTACTCTAGTTATTTAGAGATAAGTTTAGTCACCCTACCAAGTCATTTACTTCTGTTAGTTTCAATAATCCCATTAGATTTGGGTGCCTTTTTCATATGAATTAGTAAATATTATTTTTTTATTATTCTTTTTGAGTTGGTGCATACAGATAGTCCTCAGCAAGGTGCAATGAACAAGGTTGGCACTTTTCATGCTGTTGCTCACATACTGGCTATCCTGAATTATCCTTCATAATCAAGACTTTGATTGTTATCAGGGCAATATAAGAACCAGCATTTTGAATTCTGTTTCTTTAAGCTTTGAAGGTATTAATAAGAAATTGTCCTCTTATCCCCACAATATCACCCTCTATACATGCAAATGCATTTTGTAGGATTTAGGTGAAGAAGGGTCCATTGTAACTACTTTTTGAAAAATAAGTTAGAAAAATCCATCTTTCCTCCTTTCTCAGTGTCTGCCAGAAAAGATGGCCATTATGATACAAATGGTTTTCCTTTTGTTTCTTCTTAAATTCTGCTCATTTATTTTTATGTATTAATTTTATTTAAAAAAATTCTTTTAGCTTTGGATTTGGTTTGTTTTTATCCTCATCCACCAGACTAGGTGGAAAGAATAACATTGTTCTGATTAATATTCTTTAGGTTGGTGACATCATTTCTTCACTGGTCCAAGTAATATCCCATTTTTTATTTTTTATTTTTAATCCTTTTATACCCCGTTCCCAGTTCTATTTTCCTATTCTGACATCCATTTTAACATATTTAAGGTGAATGTTGCTAATCTATTTTTTTTACTGTGTCTTGTATGTGTAAAGTCAATGAACCACGAACAATAATATTTGATGTTAGCTCTATGATGTTACATTGAAATGTATCTCACTGCACTTTTCTTTGCAAAATTTTTTCTCATCGTTATTTTAAAAATTCATTCGATACTTATAAATCAGATCACCATTTTTAATTGCTATATAGCATTTCATCATAATGTAATTGATTTCTTCCTTCACTGATGGAAGAAAGGCTGTTTCCAATATTTTTGCTGTTATGAATTATTGTGAATATCTTTCTATATTCATGTGAAAGTATAGGTAAAATAATTAAAGATGAAGATTTTTTTTTATTTTCAGATGCCATTTTATCTATATAGGACAACCAAAAGAATAAATGGGTAATTTTAAGTAAGAATTAATTTTTTTAAGCTTAATAGGGCATCTGAATACAAGATCAATATTTTAAAAGCAGTAGTGTTTTTCCATTAGTTTCAGTAATTACAATTACAGCCTTTCTTTTCTCTCTTAGAATTCCATTTCTTTATTTTCCTTTTTCAAATTTTTATATTACACTTATCATCTCATTATTCTATTCTGATGTGATGAAAGAAAATTCCTAAATCAAAATTTGGATTTGTTTACTGTTTAGTGCAACAATGGACTGTTTTTGTTTAAAACTGTATTTTTTATCTTCACCTTCACCATCTCCAGGTGTTTGTTTATACATTTTTTTCTAACTCTTTCTGCTGATGTTCCTTTGATTAAATACCTTCTGTCATCTTCCTGAAATTGTTGGTTTTATTTGGTTTGACTTTTTCTGGCTGCTCTGTCATCTCTTCCCTTGGATATAATGTCTTTTGTTTGTTTTCAGTTTCTTTAGGCTCTAGTGTTTCTTGGATGTCTGGTAGTTCCTTGCTTCATTAATGTTTCCAGTTGAGAAACTGCACAACACTGTTGGCTGCTGCTCCTCTATCGCAGCCCTCTCCCAGCTTTCAGCAAGGGCCTCAGGCTGCTGTTCTAATCCTGTATCTGACCCCATTTGCCCTCAGTCTCTAAGGTCCTTAACAACATCTGTTGCTCCAAGATATTCCCTTTTACCTCTAGGCATTTGCATATTTTTTTTTTCTTTTTTATCCTCAACATATATTGATTATGGAGAAGGCAGACAACAAATTGAACTATCTTCTATTTGTGTTTTAATGTAGAAAGAATTATCCTGAGGTGGTCATATAATTTATCAAACCCGTACACTTATGAATGTTAAAAGTGACACTAACTGAAACATACAGTCTACTTTAATTCTTCTTGAAAAAAGATGGACTATCAAAAGATTTCGTAGGTTTATAAAAATAAATTCTTCTGGCAGGCACAGTGGCTCAGGCCTGTAATCCCAGCACTTTGGGATGCCGAGGCGGGTGGATCACCTGAGGTCAGGAGTTCGAAACCAGCCTGGCCAACGTGGTGAAACCCCGTCTCTACTAAAAAAAATTACAAAAATTAGACAGGTGTGGTGGCATGCACCTGTAATCCCAGCTATCTGGGCGACTGAGGCAGGTGAATTGCTTGAACCCAGGAGGTGGAGGTTGCAATGAGCCAAGATAGCGCCACTGCACTCCAGCCTGGGACAGAGCGAGACTCTGTCTCAAAATAAATAAATAAATAATTCTATCTAGAATTTTCATGAAAATATCTGTGATACATATTTTAAAGTAACTTTTTTTTTTTTTTTTTTTTTTTGAGATGGAGTCTCACTCTGTCATCCAGGCTGGAGTGCAGTGGAGCGATGTCGGCTCACTGCAAGCTCCGCCTCCCGGGTTCATGCTATTCTCCTGCCTCAGCCTCCCGAGTAGCTGGGACTACAGGCACCCGCCACCACGCCTGGCTAATTTTTTGTATTTTTAGTAGAGACGGGGTTTCACTGTGTTAGCCAGGATGGTCTGGATCTCCTGACCTTGTGATCCGCCCGCCTCCGCCTCCCGAAGTGCTCGAAGTGCTGGGATTACAGGCTTGAGCCACCACGCCCAGCCTAAAGTAACATTTTACATGAAAAAGCATGTAACTTATTAAGTATGATATTATTTTAGAGAAACTGTACACTTAACAAAGTTTGGTAATTGCTTTTCCTTTTCCTTTTTTGCTTTCAAATGAGATGAATAACAAAATGACTGTAGTGTATCAGTGGCATGATGTTGCTCTGTACACGACAGTTTCCCCACATTTATTAAATCTATTGAAAATAATCCTTTTGTCTATAATGGTAGAAAGTAGTTGCCAATTAATTCCAACCTTAGCAAATTAACTAATTTTCCTTTTCCTGTCTTGTTGAGATGTATGAGACCAGAAACTGCTATAGAAATTGGATAAGAAATTAATTGGAGTTCCAAAAATCTCACATTCTGACAATAAAGCTTTGTGGTCAAATGATGAATTTCTAGCCTCGATTCTGATTTAATGAGGTTTACATATTACACTTGAAACCATAATATGGTAAACAGAATAACAGTCCCCAAAGGATGTACATGATCTAATCACAGAACCTGTGAATGTGTTGCTTTATGTTGGAAAAGAGATTTTGTAGACTTTAAAAATCTCAATATTGGAAGATTATCCTGGATTATGTGAGTGAGCCCAATAGAATTGCAGAAGTTCTTATAAGGGGGAGGCAGAAAGTTCAGATTCAGAAAAGGAGATGAGACAATGGAAGCAGAGGTCAGGCAGTAAAAGAAGGATTTAAAGATACTAGGCTGCTGGCCTTAAACATGAGGGAAAGGGTCATGAACCAAGAAATGTAAATAGCCTCTAGAAGCTGAAAAAAGTAAGGGAAACATTCTCCCTTAGAGCCTTCAGAAGGAATGTAGCCGCCCTGATGACACCTGGACTTCAGAGCTTCTGAACTCCAGAACTATAAAATAATAAATTTATGTTGTTTTAAGGCACTAAGTTTGAGGTAATTTGTTACAGAAGCAACAGGAGACTAATGTGTGTATCTGTCCTTGGAAACCTTACACAGAATATGTCCTCTGGTCATTGGACTCAAGTTTTGCTGAACTGTCCCCTTATTTCTGCCATCCAAAATGACAGCACAGTATCAAACAGGATTTTAACATATATAATGTCTATAATTATATAAACACAACTGATTACATATTTATATAATATAGTATGTAATTATAATGTAATATATAATTATGTATTAAATAAAAATAAATATATTTATATCTAAATATAAATATATTTTTATATAGACTTAAATTTATTCAAATATAAGTAAATATATAGTCACAGCATCCGTGTATTTTTGGGAACTTGCTTTGTGGTGCTATAAGTGAAGTCAGACTAACCTTTGTGGCACAATTTATACTCATGACAGATAATTTTGCTGTCAAATCACCACTTAATAATTTCCTTTATTAAACTTTCATCTACAAAGAGCACACATGGGTTAGTGATATAACTTCCCAAGTTGTTTCTAAATCTCCAGCTCTTCTCTCCCAATCCTAACTCTCCCTGCATTCAGAATCCTAAAGATCTTCAATTATCACGGCCTTTCTTGAGATTAGGGAAACTGCTCTTTAATCATCACATTTTTTTACTCACTCAAAACTATAATTCCTTCAAAATTTTCTCATAATGCCCAGAGCCAAGTTTCAAGAATTCAAAAAATTCTTTAATCGATGAAAGCCAGTGCTCTGAATTTTATTTTTATTTCTGCTACACAAACAAAAATATTTATTTATAAATTATTATGTCCTGTTTGTTCTAGGCTAATGTATACTTCTCCTTGAGGCAATAAACGCTACTGGGTGGAGTGTAATAATAGTAACAACAAGAAATGAAACCTTGCTTACTTTCTCAAAGAGCTCACACTGTACTAGATGTATTGCTTGGTTCATTCACCTCAAGGAAAAAGGATCAACCCTGGATAGTGATGCCCCTTACATATGTATTCACAGAGACGAGGAAAGCAATCACGGGCATGCCCCAGAGGCCAGGACATTTTAGACCTCTTTCTCTGCAATCTCTTCTTTTGGGAAATCTCTGCTTAATCAAAGTATCTGCTTTTTTGCCACCTAAAGAGTGCTTTCATTTGTAAGATCCATTGTGTATCTGTTTTTGTGCTTTAAAAGTAAATATCAGAAGAAATTTCCTGTTGCTATGCAGTAATCTTAGTCAAATCTCAGCTTCCAATACCACCAACCATCACCATCAGCATTTCAATATTTTTTTTTTTTTGCTTTTTAATGTAATTTCTGGTGACCATTTGTGTGGATTAGTCTTCACATTTGTGGACTGAGACTCGCAGGAATGAGTTTTCTAACATATGTAGGGGTAAAGGGAATTTTCCCTACCCTTCAAATGTTTGAATTAGCTAAAAAAAAAAAAAAGAAAAAAAAAATCCAAAAAAACCTGACAGTAGATTAACAAAAGAAAAAGGAAAGTTTAGTATGAATACAGGGAAATCACAGGACAGTGATTACCCAATGACCCAGTGAGGTGTAGAAGCTTATATAGTCTTCTTCATAGTGAACAGGGAGATGGGGAAAAGTAGGTAAATTTGAGGGGTGGTACATGATTTTTAGGACCATCAAATGGGCCCAAAAAACAGACAATAGTTTGGAAATTGAATGGGACTGAAGAACAGACAATGGCTTGTGACAAAGTCAGTGTTTGATGACATTCCTCAGTCTTCCTTTCTACAATATGAGTTGAATTTTCCTTGGTTAATACATTTTAGGGAGGGGGTGGAAGGCAAAGCCATTCCTCCTGGAGGAGCTTCAGATAAGGGAACTTCAGAGAGAGAGTTCACCCTATGCTTGTGAGTGGAAACAGAAGGTCAGAAAGTCCGTGGTTCTGAGACTGCTTCCAAGGCCTTTTAATTTTCTTTAGCTCAAAGTGCTCAGCATGCCAAAGTGCCATACTTTGGAGAATTATTTTCTGAGCTGCAATACATCCAACAGCTTTTTGCCAATCTGGAATAGTTATTATGTATAAATCAAGCTGGTGTCTTACCCAGGAAGGTACAGATTCAATATTACGACGCTGAAGAATAAGTATCTGCCTACAGAAATAGGTGTAAGCATTGCAGAAAGCCTCCTGAAATAAAACTATCCAGCAGACTCTCCTATGTGGCTCATTAAAATCAATCTGCAAAAGCAACAGATATGTAGTGGGAGAAGAACTTAGATTAAAGAAGAAAGTTCTGGTTAGATTTGAAACATATAAAGAAGAGGGTAGGCTTGTGAGATGCAAATTACCATGTACTGTGAGAGTCCACGGTTTTGGTTTGCTAAGGGATAGCACTGGGGTTCTCAGAATGTGGTAGTGGAATTAATAAAAGAGAAAAATGAGGTCATCTAGTGGAGGTTGGAGAAGACCCATATTTCACACATTCAGGTAGTCACACTCTTCAAGCATTGTGGGTTTTGATAACAACATGCTCCCTTAAAATTGTGGAAATGAGGTACACTAATACTAAATTCTCAAAGCTTATCAACAGTGCAGAAACATTTCATTCAGATCCTTCTTTGGGAACTGGATCATAATATGGGTTGAAACTAGTGTCAGGAATTCAGCTAAGTTGGGAGAGAATGAGATTGCTGTGTTGTCAGGTGTCAGGATAGCCGAATAAAACAATAAGCCAAAAAAGAAAGCCTTAAGATTTTAATCTCTTATGGCTGTGATATATGCGAGAGGCTAAACCCAGAGAAAACACAGACTCCCTCTGCTCCATTTTCCACCACAGAACAGAGCACCTGTGGGAGGTCAGGTGAATCAATATAGATGTGATGTCCTCTCACAGCTGAGGGAGCCTCCAACAAAAGGCTTGGCAATGTTATAGACTCTGGGGTTGGTGGAGAGGTGAAGGGAGGGCAGTAGTCGTGGAAAAGTGCTGGGTGCTGTGTCAGAGTGGGGAAAAGTGTCTTTAAGCCCCACCTACAAACCATAAGGAAGCCTTGGTAGAGACACCTGAAGAGAAACTCTGCCCAAGGCCTCAGATAGAAACCTAGGAAAGAAGACACCTGGGCTAGGAAGGTAAATGCATGAAGAGCATGACCTGCCTGGGGAACCTGAATCCTTGACTGCAACCCCCTGCAGAGACCTCCCCGTACACTGGCTGTGCACCCTATCTGCAGTGGGGAGAGCAGCTTTCTTCTCCATGAGACCTGCTAGGCAAAGCCTTTGTAATTGCTTATGGTCAGGCTTGGTAGGTCACACAAAGGTTTTTAAATAGAAGGTGGACTCCTCAGGCAATAGAGACCACCAAACTCTACTACTTTAGACAGTCACTTAAAATACGTAATGTAAATAACTAATGCCTTTTAATTTTATTTAAATTTATTCCTTCTGGCTTAGCCTAGTAGTAGTTTGGGGATGTCACGACAGGTGACATTTGATATTTAACTTTGAGGAGATAAAAATGGCAGAGTCTATCTAGAAGTGCCTCTCAATGGCAGATATTTGAATGAAATGTAACATCTAACACAAAAATGTTTTCAATATTTGGATTTGGGTCATTTTGTAAACACCACCTGCAATGTTCCAAATTTATTAGGATCTCCACTAAAATGAATATTTTTGTTGCATTTATTATTACTGAAGCTGCCACTTTATTTCAAGTACCAGTATAGGCAATATGCAAAATGTTCACTTTAAAGTGTATGCAGGAAAGGAACATTAAATATTGAATGAATATACATATTGTCTGTGTTTGCCTTCGTGTCATTCACATGATCACCCTTCAAGCAGGTTTTCAAGGGCAAGGGGTTATTAGTTTAGGCTACAAGCAGTAAAGATTAGAACTGACAGAGACCCAAGGGTCAATAGAGGACGTTTTTCTCCATACTGAGTGTTAACTTCACTTGTGGCTTAGCTAGGAGGATTTTATTTAAACAAACAATGGGAGTAGGAATATAATAACCAATGACTCTTTCACTTGCTGTAAGTTACAATAATTCATTTTTAATTTTATTTTTATTTTTTGAGACAGAGTCTTGCTCTGTCGCCCAGGCTGGAGTGCAATGGTACGATCTTGGCTCACTGCAACCTCTGCTTCCCAGGTTCAGTGATTCTCCTGCTTCAGCCTCCCGAGTAGCTGGGATTACAGGCGCCTGCCACCACTCCCAGCTAGTTTTTGTATTTTTAGTAGAGATGGGTTTTTCACCATGTGGGCCAGGCTGGTCTTGAGCTCCTGACCTCAAGTGATCCGCCCACCTTGGCCTCCCAAAGTGCTGGGATAACAGGCGTGAGCCACTGCACCCAGCCAAGAATTCATTTTAAATAAAATTCTAAGAGAAAAATATTTTGAAAAAGCAGCAAGTGCTGAAGCAGATACATTAAAAATGGAGCATCGTTCATAGCTTTGACTGATATTTTGGTGTTTGCACAATATACCTCACTGGGTAAGCATTTTTGGAAGTAAAAGCTGATACAGTTTTCCTCATTTATTTAAAACACAATATTGGTAAATTTCAAAACATTTCTGCTGTGCAAAAGTTTAGAGAAATGTGCCATTTGAAATATCAACTTCTCTGAATAATTGGGAATACATGTTTTTAGCTAAACAACAGATTTGTGTTTTAATTATTTGTGTTCTTTCCCCAGATATATGATCTCTGGTTGTTTTGTGATCCCAGGATCTACTGAGATGTATAGCATAAGAAGTTATGCACATCCTGGATTTTGTAAGTTTCCCAGCTTCTCCATTGTTCTTGAGTATCATTTTTCAGGGCAATCATAAAAATGGGCAGGGCATGAAGCATTGCACTTCTAAAACTTGCAAATCTGAAACCTGGATTTCCAAACATATCAGAGGTATGTGTAAAATAAGAATACCTATTTTCTGAGTGAAGGCTTGAGGGACTCCTCTATGAATAAATGACACTATTTTGACTACCTAGAGGTCATTTTTGTGTTCCTTTGTTTTATTTGTTAGACAGGTGAAGCTGCTTGGTATTTAAATTCTACCCAGGAGGAATGTTGCTGTATTTCTTTGGATTACCTATCATTTTCTCCATTGAGATGAAAGGTTTCAGATGTCAGAGGATAATGGAAAACAGTGAGGTGAAGAGTTCAGCTTCCTGCACATGCATCTGACTTTTACCATCTTGTAAGACAGAGAATCTAGATTCTTATGGCTTATTAGAATTTTCTAGGAAGCTTTTAATATATATCTTTATACTTGGCTTTGCTCCAGTCTTTCTAGGGGTAGGGACTTGAGCATCAGATATTTTCAAAATCCCCAGCTGATTCTAATGTGCAGGAGGTTGTGAATCATTGGTCTAATGTCAAGTCAATGATATTCTCCAAAATCAAGTTTCTCATCTATATAATAAAAATGTTGGATTATAAAATGGCTTCCACTTTTTTTTGAAAGGGGACACAAATCTCAATCTGTATCTTAAGAAAAATCTTAACATTTGTGGAAATAAACAAAGACCAACCAAATTAGAAAACAAAAGCTTTTATTCAAAGCTTGCTATAGCAAGGGAGTTAGCCTTTGTCCCTTGCATTTTGGCAGAGACTCAAAGTCAGGCAGAGGAGTGGAAAAGTTTTAATTAGTGGAGAAAGAGAAGGTTTCAATTATGCCCTGATCAAAGGCTTTTGGCATGGGGAATGCTACAGGCTAACTAGAAGTGAGACATCCTATGGAATGGCTAAGGGATACATACATTCTCTGATTGGTCCTAAGTTGGACATGGGAACCAAAATTAGAAAAGCTGTAATTTATTAAGTTCCGACTATTCAGAGCTGATTGTTACAGAATTTTTTGCTTCTAGATTGTTACTCGAGATGGCAATCTGGCTTTCCACAAGTCTGACTTACGGCAGGCTGGCTTCCTGATTGGGATCCTAGGCAGGTTGCTGCCAGTTATAGGTCAGAGTTTTATTTTTATATATGGTCTGGCCATGGTCCATTGGTATATTCAGTCTCTCACATTTATAATCCAAATTCCTGTCACTCCCTTCTCCCTGTCCCCCACAAAAAAAAATAAAAGGAAAGGAAAGGCTTAAACCTTATCTCATATAATAGTGGAATCTATTCCCTACTTCGGTTCTCATCAATCATCTCCTTCCTCTCTATCCTGGAGGGAAAGCAGAATTGCCTGAATGTACCTCCTGAGTATTGGCAGCCTGCTTTTCTGCAGTTATCTAGCTCATAAGCATTGTTTCAGCATCTCTGAAACATGATCTCCATTCCCGTAGAAGGACCCAAGTTAGAGCAGCTCTTTCTCTGCTTTCCCTGTAACATAAACATGGCAATTAGTATCACGTTATTACTAAAGTTTTACAGATTATGGAAGTGGTGTTGGGATACTTTTAGCAAAAAGAATAAAGCAAAATCATAATATAATACCCTGAATTCTAAAATTCATCGACCATCTCCACCACAAGAACATTCTTACTGGTCGTCTTCTGAGATTTCACTTCATACCATGTTGCAGAGCAAACTCCCCATGTCCGCCCTTCCATTAATTCTCTCTTCTGCTTCTTGTGCACACCAAGGTCACTCTTACTGCCATTCTGACAGCATTTTGTTTCAAAGGTATAGCAGGAGGAAATTGAGCATGTTTCTTATATTATAATACAGTATAATTTGCATATTTGGTATAAAACTCTTATCTATATCAGGCCCAAAGAACTTTGCTTTTTCACCAAAAGGCTTATTAAGATATTTTCTCCAAACCAAATTTAACAGCGTATTAGAAGAATCATGTACCATGATCAAGTGAGATTTATCCCTGGGATGCAACAATGATTCAACAAATGCAAATGAATAAATGTGATACACCACATTAACAGAATCAAGAATAAAAATTAAATGATCAACTGAGGCAGAAAAAGCAGTCCAAAAAATCCAATTTTTTAATGATAAAAATTCTCAACAAATAAAGTATAGAATGCTCCTCCATGTCACTATCAGGGAAATGCAAATAAAAACATCAGAGAGAGATTTCTTCACATCTATTAGAATGTTTATTATCAAAAGGTGAAAGGTAAGTGTTAGTGAGAATAGAAAGAAAGGAAACCTTTTTACATTGTTGGTAAAAATGTAAATTTGTACAGTCATTAGGAAAAAACATATAGAAATTCCTCAAAAGATTAAAAGAAAAACTACCATATGATCTTGAAATCTCATTTCTGGGTATATATCCAAAGGAAATAAAATCAGTATGTTGAAGAGACATCTGCACTCCATGTTCATTGCAGCATTATTTACTGTGGCCAAGATATAAAATCAAGCTAAATCTCCATTAATGGATGAATGGATGGAGAAAATATGGTGTATATATACAGTGGATTATTATTCAACCTTAAAAAAGACAGAAATTCTGCCATTTGCAACAACGCGGATGAACCTGGAGGTGAAATAAGCTATGCACAGAAAGACAAATACTGCATGATTTCTCTTATATGTGGAATCTAAAAAGCAGAACTCATTGAAGTGGAGAGTACAATGGTGGTTGTCAGGAGCTGAGGAGTCAGGAAACAGGAAAATGTTCATTAAAGGATAAAAAATTTCAGCTATGTATGGGGAATAAATTTTGGAGTTCTAATCCACAGCATGGGGACTATAGTTAATAATACTGTATTGTGTATTTGGAACTCACTAAGAGAGTAGATCTTAAATGGTCTTATCACACCCACATACAAGGTAACTGTGATGTGATGGATATAGTAACTTGCTTGATTGTGGCAATCTTTTCACAATATATGTGTATACCAAAACATCACGTTGTACCCCTTAAATATGTACAACTTTTACTTATCATTTTTAATTCAATGAAACTGAATAGAAGCGATATTTCCTGGAATAAGAGTCTTTGACCTCTAAGGCAATTGCTACTACTCCCCTGGATTATGGGAGAAAAGACAGTTTAATTTTTTTCTCATTTTTTTTCTTCTACTTGTGTATTTTAATCCCATATGTGAAACAGATAAGATCACCAAATCTGACTCAAATTAAATATAGATCAAGTGTGGGCAAACTTTTCCTAGACAGGGGTAGTAAACATTTTAGACTTTTCCCATTTTATGACCTCTGTCACAACTCATCTCTGTCACAACTGCTGCAACAAAAATCTCCTGTTGAATCATAAAGTGGCCACAGACAATACATAAGTAAATAGTTGTAACTGTGTTCCTGTAAAACTTTATTCACAAAAACACATGGTGGGATTTGGGAACAAGACATAATTGGCCAACCTTTCATCTAGAGAGACTGACTTTAGAGCCCTGGTCAATCATCTGCCACTCCTTTCCATATTCCCCTTTCTTGTTCTATTTATGATCCCCTGGAAGTTTCCTCTGAGCTCTATTGATTCTAAGGGATACAGTTTGGAAAGGCACGTTTATAGAAAATACATGAAGAGTCTTAAATTTCAGAATCACATAAGTTTAATGAAAAAATTTGTTAAAGACTAAATGTGTTTTTAAGTCATGTTTTTCATATGTCTCAATTTGGAATTTAGATCTATGGTAGAAGTAGAAACTTTCCACGTGAATTTTTCCAGAAGAATAGAAGTTTCTTGCAGTAGAGTTATACGTATGTATTTCTTGCTCCATTAGGGCTGTGAACTTCTTAAAAGTGGGTATTTTATTTTTCTCATATCTATGCCAAGCATAATAATTTATATAGAATAAGTGGTTAGTTAATATAGAATAATTGCATTGAAAAATTTGCATCCTTCTGTATTTTGAGATTGTTAGCACTTTATCCTAATTATCAGATTAGCCTCTGGAAATAAATGAAAATGAAATTTTTATAAACCCTATTTCCTCTTAATGTCACTGGCATTCATAGGAAAGATAGTTGCTTAGGATAATTAAATCTTAAATACTTTAGAAGTATCCCATATTTGGAAAATAGCCCAGAAATCACTGGGGGAAAAGAGAGAAAAAATAATTGGTTATGCAGCCATTTAGACATCCAAACTTCCTGAATAACAACTCCAAATTCTATTTTGTTTTCTTTTGAAAAGAGGGGCTGGCTACTATTGGGCCAGTCTGACTTCTATGACCACCTTCCTTCCGAAGAGCTTTGCTCATGATTGACTAGGGACTCAAGCTGATTGACAGGCTTTCCCCTTGCTGAACATATATTAGAGGCCTGTGTTAATTAATAATTTCTCCCAACTACTTCAGTTTTTTTAGGGTATACCCTTAGATTCTGGTAATTTATTCAAAACCAAACAAATGGGTGCCCAGAATTGTCCATTTTCAGGTTGTATAAGGTGTGTGCTCTGTGCTCTCATTTAAAAACAAGCAAGTAAAGAAACAAGAAAACTTGAACAACAAAGCTAAAATACAGTTCTCCCATTGAGTGCATTTTAACTTTTTATTTTATTTTATTTTATTTTATCTTTGGTTATTTTTCTTAAGTAAAGAACAGCTTCATTACTGGGTACAAAAAAAAGCAAGATAAAGATCAAAACAAACCATGTGCCACGAGTCCTAAATATATATCACCATTCATTATGAAATGTTTATTCTGAAAAATGAAGTGCTTAAAAAACAAAATCAAGCTGAAACTTCTGTTTTCCGGTGAAGAACCAAGATGGAGATCATCAACTGGGCAACATTTGTGGTGTAATTTCATGTAGATCACTGTCATAAGCTTATTTTATACACAAGCACCCATGTAAATGTGCACACACTCAATAGCAATATATATAGCTCTTTCGTGGATCAATTGCCATAAAATATATTAAAAAAAATTATGGCTTGCAGCAAGTGCTATTGGTTAATCATTGAATATCCTTAAGTTTTTAAGTGACTCAGAAATATTAGTCATATGGGAGGATAATTTAGCTAAAATGAATACAAGGATTCTTGTACATTCATTCTCATTTCTTTTTTTCTTCTTAGCAGTTGTTTTTCAGGGTACCAACAGGAATAGCTACAGAAAACAGAACACTTAAAACAGTAAAATCAAGGCCTTCTAAGTGTATTAAAAGAGTAGAGAACTATCCAGAGGTAATAGGTGAAGCCGGTGCCTCTCTCTAGCAGAGCACTGCAGGATAAACCAGGAACCATGGCTCTCATGGTTTTGCAGTTAGAGCCAGTGTCCTGCCAGCAATGGAAAGGAGAGATCTTACCCTGTGCTGTAGGTAGCTTCTGAAATGGCTGCCAAGGATCCCTGCTTCCTTGTATTCACACCTTGTGTAATCATCCCTCTGAGGGTGGGCTGGACCTAGAGACTTGCTTCTAACAATTGTAATTCATCAAAAATGATATGTCACTTCCAAGACTAGATCCCAACAAGGTTTCAGGTTGAGAACCCTTTCTCGCCCTCTCGTGTGCTGGATCTGAGGAAAGCAAGCTGCCATGCTGAGAGCTGCCCTATGGAGAGGCAAGGTATTTTGAGGTTCTGGTACTATGGTAGGCACTAAAAATTTAGCAGTCAGCAAGACTGACATGATACAACCTCACTCCTTATGGTGCTTTCATTATTACTTAGCAAAAGAGAGCATCAATTCTTTGTCAGGCAGACCTGGGCCTTTATTCCAATTTCTACCCATATTATCATGACTCGGAGGAAGTCTTTTAACCTTTCTAATCTTTAATTTCTTCTTTTTTAAAATGTAGGGGTGATAAAAGTACTTCTTCCATGAAACTGCTGGGGGTTAAGTGAGATAACAGTAACTTTCTTTGTAAAGAGATTATTGTAAGCATTTATAACGAGAAGTACTATGTTGCTGTTCCTCTTATCTGTATCCTGGTCATCATTGTTAGAAAAGGGCAAACATTTTTTTTCCCATTTCTTAACTTCCAGAAAGAGAAGTTGTCCCAGAGTACATTATATGTCTCTCTTGTCTTTTTACTCTTCACCTTTAGGGAATTGAAATAATTTATTTTTAAGTCAGTAACTGTGACAGAAGAACACAAAATCACTGGATGAGAGAAATAGATAATTTTTAAAGCAAAAAGATCAGGCAGAGCAGCATCTTGCATCAGTTCCTAGCACCCCAGTTCCCACAGGGCAATATGATGAAGGCCAAGTGTTACCTGTGTGTGTAGAGGATTACATCACAGGACAGGAACCGTGACAATAGGAGACTGACTTTCTGTGGGGCTGGTGGCACATCTACCTTTCTTGTTACGAGAGACAGAGAGAGAAAGAGTGAGAGAGACAGAAAAAACACATTACCCTTGTATAGAAGCAAATATCTCCAGGAAGGAGAAAAAGAGGGTATTACGATTATTATCCTTAGATAGTTCTGGGAAGGTTTGTCTTCATATCTCTCTGGAGGTGTACATTATCTGTAAGACTTCTCTTCAAAGAAAGGCCCTCACCATGCAGGTGCATGGAAAGTCATCTTTCAATAGTAACCTAGTAGGAAATCAAGAAAGAATAATTTACTAGATTGAGCTCAGTTCTACCTTTTTACCTCAAACAGTGGCCTTTCCACTGGAATCATTGATGGTATAGAGAAAAACTTGATTCAGGAGGGTTAATAAGCATGAGGTTCCAGCAGCAGGTCCAGTTGGCTCTCACACAAATCGTTCATATTCATCACAACAGCCCCATGTCACTGAAGCCATTATTTTGTTCAATATGATTTATTTAAAAATACATGAAGATGTAATTTAGTTTGGAAACATTTTCATCCAAAATCATGAGAGTCAGTTTTAGATGTTTAAAGCTATTGCTTATGTATCATTTCAACTAATTTCCGGAAGTTGATTTAAAAAAAAAACAACACTTTTGTATTGGGTAACCCTCATATGAATGTGTAAATTCTTGCTATTTTGTTAACTAACTTGTTTTTAGTTGTCTGGATTGCAGCAGGGCCCATTACTAAAGCAAATAATAGGGTGGCCCAACGTTTTACAACAAGATAGAGAAGGATCCTCTAAGCATGTGAGAGGCTGAACGTTGAAAAATAAGTAGGAGCTGACCAAGGTGGTTGGGGTAGAGTGAGGAGAAGGTTCTAAGTATAAAGAAGAGCAAAGGAGTGATCACTGCACTGAGAAAGGACTTGGAAATGACGTGTCTCTGAAAAAAGGCCACTATGGCAGAACTTCCCAAAGGAAGGGAAAAAGACATCAATATGAAGCCAGAGAAGGAAGCCAGAACTGGATCCTATAAGGACTTAGAGTGCAGGTTGAGGATTGTACCCTTTATCTTAAGAATTATTATAGTATAGTAATAAGGACACTGGGGTAATTGCATAATCGATTGCAAGAGAACAGAAATTGATGAGGAAACCAGTTAGCAGGCTATAGCAGTTGTCCAAATGAGGGACATAAATGGAAGAAACTTCCTGGGTTGGGCAGGAACTTTCCAATATAGAGACTTTCCCACCACAAAAAGAAGAAAAACAGGTCCTCACTGCCCTATAGGACAAACCAGAACACAACGGCCAGGATTCAGCTCCTAACCAATCAAATAGAGGATTCAAAAATACCCAATCAAGAGGAGGATTGAAAAACAGACTCTTCTGAATGGACAAAGGGAGAATATGGGAGGGAACAACATGGGAATATAAGTCAGACTAGCAACGGCACCCTCTTCTGGGTCCCCTTCCACCACGTGGAAGCTTTACTTTTGGTTTGCTCAATAAACTGCGCTGCTGCGCACTCTTCTGGCCTGTGAATTTCTTTGAGCTGTAACACTCACTGCGGGACTGTGGCCCACTATTCCATTCTTCGGAGTCAGCAAGGCCAAGAACCTAAGCTCAACTCCAGTTACACAAGCAGTTAATTAAACCGGCCCAGCAGAGTAGGTGACATTAGAAACAGTGGAAAGCAAGTAGATTCCAGATATATTTAGACAAAAGGATTATATTCAGATTAATTCTCCAGAGTGAATTCTGTGTCTTATACACTTAAGGATCCACAGTAAATGTTCACCAATCGTGCTGAGCTCATCACCTACCGAACATTTTTTGATTTACCTAGCTTCTTGCTTTTTTGTAGAAAACCAAGAAAAGACTGCACAGAACATTCTTTCTCAAGTAAAAAGTAAGCTCAAAGCTAAATTACATAAAACAGGTAACTAATTAAGAAACAATTGTTTAGACAACTGTTGTAAATCTACACTTTTCCTGGTTAACAGTGGAAGGCAGAGTATTTGTTTTGATATGTATGATGTTTCCTGTGGGGAAAAACAATAAAAAAGTGTCTGGAAGTCATAAAGTTGGATAGTGCTATCTGAGACACCCTTTCAACAATGAAAATGATAACCATATGACTCCTCCATCAGCTAACAGCTGTTGGAAAAGGGCCTAAGCCTTTCTTTCTATGTACTGAGTCCAATTAAGTTGTAAAATCCTGACATACTAAATTGGTCTGTGGCCCATATTTTGAAGAGCTTTAAATAATTACTTACTCCTGCTGGAGAAGCTCAGTTTTTAAAGACATTTGGGTCATTTAATTGGGTGGCATTCATCCTTGCACTTATAGTTTCTACTAGGGGTGATGTGGTTGTGATAAATCCATTATAAATTGATTCTATGAAGACAATCCTTAAAAGCTAACACTTCCTTAAAAGCTCCAGGGATTATGTGTCTGTAGCTTGAAGAAATGACCAGTAGATGGGGCTCGGGATAATAAAATTGTAGCCAAAAATAAATAAATAAATAAATAAAAAGTAAAATGATCAATTTATGTATTGTTTAGTCAAAAATTCTTATTGAGCCACCACTGTGCATCTTGGATTATGCTAGGCACTAGGAGTACAAGAAATTTTAAAAAAATGGTTTATTAAGGTATATGGATATATTTTTTAAAATTATAATCATGGCAATGAGTCTAAATTAGAAGCATGCTGATGTTACAGTGTTGATGCAAAGAAAGAAGTGGTCATTTATCTGAGGTTAGAATTAAAATGTTTATGGAAGCCTGTCATTTGAGCTGAGTGTTAAAATGAGTGTATTTAGTATGAAAGGGAGAAGGCATGCATTTGAGACAGAGGGATCAGTATATGCAAAGCACAGCAGATTGAATTTTATATGCTTTCCGAAAGAAATACGATTTTGGCTAGGTTGAAGTAACCAGAAAAGAGGAAGTTAACCATTAAAGAAATTATGGGAAACAAAGACCCAAGGAGGCCAAGGGAAGCAAAGAGTTTAGCGATAGTTAAGGCTGGAATAAGCATGGACACAATCAGAAAAGACAAAGTAAACCATTAAAGAACCACAAATTCAAATGAATTCATGGGTTAGGCAGAAAGGTGTCTAACATGAAGAATGCCAGGAAGTAAGATATAGGAAACTGTTTAGTTCTGTATTGAAGGGGATGAGTGAAGCCACTAATTGAATACATTCAAATCTAATGTTTTTAAAACACCAAAAAGTGCCAAACAAAATGTATCTGAAGAATGAATGGATTAAGAGTTTTAAACTCCTACGTTATCTTAAGGTGCTGAGATAATTAACAAACAAATTCAAGGAGAGTGACATGATCAGATTTAGTTTTAAAACAGTCACCGTGGCTATAGAGTGAGGAACAAACTGAGATGATACATCTATGGAGGAGGAGAAATGATATCCTACATGCCTGATAGGTCTACCAGAATAATTGTTAAAAAAAATTAGTGCCCATCTAGTAGGCTATTATAAAAGATAAGGTGGTAGATTGGACTGAGATCAATGGTGATAGCAATAAGTATATATTTCTAAGAACCACTTAAAATACACAATTTTTAAAAAATGTGATAATATGATAAGATGTTGTGGTGGAGAAAGGGATGAAAGAAAGCTCCCTATTTTACAGCTATAATTACAATCAAATATATTGTTTGTTCAAAAGGGCATGTCAGATTAGCATATTTTAAAAGGAAAAACGCTGCCAGAGCTTAACAGCTTAAATCAAAACCTAAAGTACTCAGATGAAAATGAGAAAGTCAGATTTTAATTAGTTCCTTTTTTGACTTTTAATATTTGAGGCATTGGAAGGCATGCAAGTGGAGACACCTTCTCTGGGCCTGTAGTGTCTGTAGAGAGCTGTATTTAGAGATATGGAGTACAAAATGAGGATATTTAATTTGGGGTTAGTGGTATGAAGGTAGGTAAAGCTATGGAAGTGCATGGGCTATTTCCAAGGGCAGTAACAGAGTGAGACCACAAAAGAGCTTAGTATGGAACCTTGAATAACAACAAACTTAAAGGAAGATCAGATGGTGAAGAACTGACACAAAACTGAAAGAAGTCCATTGAAATGATGGGAAACAAAGACCTACGGAGGCCAGGGAACAATGGCTTCTTCCCAAAAGAGAACTCACTCAGATTGTGAAATGTTTCAGAGTGCTACACAAGTTAAACAGAGACTGAAAAGTGTCCATTGTGTTCAAGAACAAGGAGCCTGGAGAAGGTTGCAAGTTGAGTTTTCAGCAAGCGGTAGGGTAGTAAAACAGATTATGATTTAAATTTGAATGGCAAGTGTGAAAATGTCGATGGAAAGTAGAAGCATCACAAACAAAAGTTTGGATGGGAAGAGAATTTAGAACAAGAGCAGAAAAGGATATTAACAGACAACTTTGAAATAATGAGATCATTTTTAATGGGAGGGAAGGTTTACATAAAGAAATTAGAACTATAGATATATCAAGACCTGTATTCAATTAGTGGTTTAATTATTTAAAAACATTTTTTCTGCTTCTCTTAAGCAGTAACCATTGCAAACTACTCATTTTGAAATCCACTTAATCTCTAAGCCTCCTTTGTAGGAATTCTTCTGTCATCATCCCAGCACCTATAAGGAACTAACTAACGTAATTGGGAGGGGGTAGGAGAGTTTTGAAAAACTGTGTGATCAACGTGTATACTACAATACGTGGAAGAACATTGCCAAAGGTTAGGTGATTTAAATCAACACCGAATGTACACAGTTGATGATTAGAAAGTCAAATTTTAATTAAATCCTTATGGATTTGTGAAAATTCTTAATTATTGTTGCTGTTTTATCCTTAACTAAATTTCACTCTATTGAAGTACAGCAGAGCCTTCAGTCTCCTGGTGGAATGCATGTAACCTGAGCAATTCATTATAAAGCAGTTTCTCTAGGAGAGCTTAGAAGTGTCAGAATTTATGAACATCCAAGCCCATTTGATTTGATTTTGTCTCTGGAGCATGTTTGCTAATGCACAAATATTATTCATTAATGTGCTAAGGGGTGTTCACTAAAGCTGAGTGGTGGAATTACCTTAACTTCAGCAGAAAAGCTATCACTCTTTTCAAGCAAAGAATGCTGATGAGAAAAGTCTCCCAAAGAGTTGTGATGGTGTAGAACAGCCCCAATAAATAAAGTGCATGTTACTGCTTTTGTTAATGCCCATGGGAAAATAATTACATCTTTTCCATTAATCTGTTTGGGAGATTTTATGTCTAATGAAAATGATGGAGAAATTCAAAAGTGGGCCTAAAGAATGGTTAACTTTTAAGTCCCTTGTTATTATTCCTTTTAGTCAAGAAGAAAAGAAATGGGCTGTCTAAACTCTGGCAGTATGAACTCTAATTTTGTCATACTGTTTAGTGCGTAGGAAAAAAATACTGCTCCCTTACTTTATATGTAACAAGATAAAAATATATGTATCATGTAAGAAAAGCCCAGAAGTTGCCAGTTTAGGGCTGGCATAGCAGCTTCATGTTAACTGGGACCCAGGATCCTCCATTCTTATTGCTCTGCCATCCCGAGAATGTTGTCTCAAGATTGCTGACTTAAAACAGCTCCTTGTGCTCCTACTATCACATTCATATTCCAAGTAGAAGAAAGGAGAAAGGGAAAAAAGAGAAGTGTACCTTCTCCCTTTTCTAAATTTACATTTCATTAAAATATCACATAATAAAGAAACACACTCAATGTACAGCTTGATAAATTCTCACAAAGTAAAGACAAACTTTTAACCGTCACCTAGATCGAGATATGGAACACTATCAACACTCTAGAAGACACTCTTATGACCCTTCTCGTAATTATTCCCCTCAAAGGTAATCATTATTCTGAATTTCAAAACCATAAGTTAATTTTGCTTACTTTTGAAACTTACATAACTGCAATCACAGTGTATGTTCCTTGTTTTTCTCAAAACCATGTTTGTGATATGTATTTATGGTTACTTCTAATTATAGTTTTTCTCTCATTGATATATGGCATTGTACTGTAAAAATATACCACAATTTATCGGTCGATTCTTCTAACATTGGGTAGTTACTACAATAGTGCTATTTATGAACATTGCTTTATGTGTCTTTGTAAACATATGTCTGTATTTCTGTGGAGTATAATTAGATTGAGAAGGCCAGAGTATAACTTGTGTCTATCATCAGCTTTAGTAGCTATTACTAAACAGTTTCAAGAGGTGTTGTACCAATTTATATAACTTCCATCAGTGTGTGGGAATTACAGTTATTTCATAACCTCGGCAACACTTAACATCATCTTTCTTTGTAATTGTTAGCAATTCTGATAGGTTTTCTGATTTTAATTCACATTTCTCTGGTGTCTATGCATGAGGATCTTTTCCATATATTTAATAGTTATTTGAATATCTTCTTTTGAAAAGTGTCTGCAAAAGTTTTGGCCAATTTTTCTTTTGAGTCTTTACTTTTTCTATAGATCTATAAAAGTTCTTTGAATATCCTGGATGTGAGTTCACTGTGGCATATATGTTTTGAAAATATCCATCATAACTCTGTGGCTTGTATTTTCATTCTCTGAAACTTTTGATTTCATTTTATTTTAATCTAAGTTTTCATTTTTAATAAATTTCATTTCACCAATATTTTCCAGTATAGGTAGTTCTTCTTGTGTTTCATTTTTTAAAACTTTGCTTTCTTCAGAACTACCGTGATATTATTACTGTTTTTGTCCAAATAGCTAATTATTTTAACATTTATATTTAGATCTGTAATCCATCTGGAACTGGTTTTTATCTGCGGTGTGAGGTAGAGGTAAAGATTCAATTTTTTTTTCCCATATGGAAACTCTAATACATTAGCATCATTTATTGAAAGGCCTTCTTTGTCTTATGCACTGCAGTGTTATAAAGCAAGCAACTTTGTTATAAAGCAAATTATTATATTTGTGTGAATCTGCATTGAATCAGGTCTCTTTTCTCCCCATTTCTTCTGTCTATTGGACTTTCTATGTACCAACATAATATTATCTAAATTACTGTAGTTTCATGACAAGTTTTGATTTCTGGAAGCATAAGTGCCCCTGGCTTTGTTCTTCAAGATTGTCTTGGCTATTCTTAGCTCTTTGTATTGCAATGTAAGTTTCAAAATAAGCTTGTAAATTTGTAAGAAAATAATGGAGAGATTTTGGTTAAGACTGCCTTGACTTTATAGATAAATCTGATGGAGAGTTGCTATCTTTATAGTTTTGAATCTTCTAACCTGTGAACATCGCATTTGCTTCCAATTATGTAGTTTTCTTTATCTCAGTAGTATTTTAGGACTTTTGTTGCTGTTTTTGTTGCTAGTTTGTTTTAGTGTATATGCCTCATATCTTTTACGAAAACAATTAATGGGTTATATTTATTATAGCAAATATTTTCATTTAAAATTAACTTTCCTGTTTGTTACTAATATATAGCAATACAATTGATTCTACATATTTACAATATTTAGTGACCTTGTAATATTCCCATATGAATCCACTTGGATTTTTCTACCTGCATCATTATGTCATCTATAAATAATTACAGTTTTATATTATCTGTTTCATTTATTGTTTTACATCCTATTTTTATCTTTCTCTATTGCACAATTCTAGCTTCTCAAATTCAAGGTGAATACAAACGTTGGTAACACGTGTCCTTGTTTTTTCCTCCAGTTTAGGAAAAGCTCTAAATATTTCACCTTCAGTGTAAAGTGGTATAATTTTCACAGGTAACTGTTAATCAGGGCAAAGAGTTTTCTTTTTAATTTAATTCAATGAGTAGTTATCATGATTGAGTTTTTAAATTTAACAAATAATTTTTATTTACCTATTAAGATAATCATATGATTTTCTCCTTTATTCAGTTAATTTGATAAATTGTACTACTTATATTTTTATTATTAGGCTAAGTTAACATTCCTCAAATTAAACTGTAGTGAAGATTAATGAAGTAATAGGTTATTAGGCAATAGTTGAATGTGAGATGAGGCTGGTTAGACAGATAATATAGCTCTACCTATAGATATAAATAAAGATGTATGTCTTACCCAAACAGGGAGATCAATAGTACCAGAATTACAGTGATGTGTGTGACTCAGAGCCATGAATCCCATATCTGTATTACTTTCTCCCATCGTATAAGCCAGGATATGGCAACCACCACCACCCGCCTCTTAAAAGCACACATCCCACACAGATATATCCTAAGTAGCATTTCATTATCTCTCTCCAAAACAAACTTGGCTTTTCAGGAAGTATTGAAAACTGATCAAAATAGCAAGCACCAAATTGCAACTTGATGTGCTGTGTTTTCCAGAAAAATGCCATTTCCAGAAGAATGCCATTTTTTAAAGTATCTGAATTATAATTTTTTTAAAAAAAGAAAAGAAGATACAGATCTATGATAAAAGGAGATTTTATGTTAAAAATGAAATACTCCAACTCTATATTAGTTTTCTTATTTTTAAATTTGTGAATTTTGAAGACCAGAAGAATTGTGTTCTGATATAGGTTGTGCCCTGTCACTTGATAATTAATGAGGCTTAATTAGTCATTCTCCTTTTGTGAACTACCATTTCTTAATTTGTTAACCATGAATAATGCTATCTTTTGTGAAAGGAAAATAAATCTTTGGGCCCCAAAATCACTAAGCTAAAGAGGAAAGTCAAGCTGGGAACTGCTCAGGGAAAACCTGCCTCCCATTCTATTCAAAGTCACCCCCTTGCTCACTGAGATCAATGCATATCTGATTGCCTCCTTTGGAGAGGCTAATCAGAAACTCAAAAGAATACAACAATTTGCCTCTTATCTAACTCTGACCTGGAAGTCCCCTCCCCTCTTCCAGTTGTCCCACCTTTGCTTCGAGTTGTCCTGCCTTTCCAGCAGACTGGACCAATGTTAATCTTACACATGTTGATTGATGTCTCAGGTCTCCCTAAAATGTGTAAAACAAAACTGCTCTGACCACCTTGGACATACGTTGTCATGACCTCCTGAGGCCATGTCATAGGTGTGCATCCTCAATCTCGGCAAAACAAACTTTCTATATTAACTGAGACCTGTCTTTAATACCTTTAGGGGTTCACAGTTTCAAAGGATTGTAATGGGTTAGAGACAATAAAGTCTAGCACAAAGCCTAGATATGATTGTTACTTAAAAGTTATTATTCCTATTAATATTCTATATAACAGTTTTTCTTCTTCATACCCTGATTTCAATTTTCAGCTCAGGAGAGTTTCTCCCAATTCATCCCTCCATGCTTTACTATCCCCAAATTTTATCTCTCTCATTAGAAAGAAAGAATAAAATCACCCTGTGGTGGGCACCTCTCTAACATGGCTCTCAATGACCCCTTCCTCCTGGTACTCACTCCCCAGTGTAATCCTCTTTTCTTGAATGTGGGTAAGACCAACTGACTGACTTCTAATGCACTGAATAGGTAAACGTTATGGGATGTCACTTTCTAGGATAGGTTACAAAAGACTGTTGACTTCATTTTAGCCCACACTCTCTTCCCTTGTTGTTTTCTCACTTGGAGGAAACCAGCTGCAGTATTGGGAGCTGCTCTCTGGAGTATGCCACATAGCAGGGAATTGAGGGAAGCTTCTGATCAACAGCTCATAAGGAACTAAGGCCCTCAGTCCAACAAACTGTGAAGATCTAAACCCCGCCAACAATCACTTAACTGAGCTTGGAAATGACTCTAACCCCAACTGAGCCTAAGATGACTGTAGCCCCTACTGTCCATCACCTTGATCCAACCTTGATAGGGACCTAGAGCCAGAGGACTTGAAACACATTCCTCTGTGCTATAACAAATGTTACTATGTTTTTAGGCAAGCCACTAAATAAGGGGGTAATTTGTTATACAGCAATAGATAACTATTACAAACCTATTCACACCAAACTTTTATTTCCCAAACTGCTCTATTTGTAATAATCCCTTTCTAGGGTACTTAAAAATACGTGAGTGGTTAAAGACGCATTTTATACACAAATGTATTCTTACAGTTATTTCCCTCTACCTCCATATGCTAGAAACTGAACAGGCAGTAATTTTCTTCAAGTAGATGTCAAATGAGAAAAAATCTATATATGATGCTCTAGTAGGAATAAAAAACACTATTTTAATAAATACATTATATAATAAAGTAGTCAGAAAACAATTTTGAGCAACTAATTTTTGAAAAGCAACCTGAGAAATACAGTAAGAATACAATGTAGTTCTCCTCCCAAGGGGGTTACATTCTAATTAGTAAAATAAGAGCTATACAGATGAAAAACCTACTAGTACTCTAGGTAGTAAATGACAAATAAGTCACACAGACAGTAAGCAATCTGGAAATAAAAAGAAGAAAGTAGTTTCCCAGGGTAAGCAGAGCATGCTCTGGTTCTTTAAAATGATTAGAATTAGAAATTAACATAATTTTGTAGTTTATACTTTTATAAATATGAGAATTCCTTTCCTTATGTTTATTTCATTCCTGATTATCTATAAGCAGGGATAGCATTTTACTTTACTCGTGAATCTATAGAATGGTAAAAACAAAGAAAAGGTTAAATAGTTCCCCTGAGAATAGCAGCAGTGTTCGAATTAAAACTAATGTCTCAAGACTCTTAAAATAGATTTTACAAATATGATCAATTAATTTTTAAAATTAGCCAAAAGAGAAACAAAACTATCAAAATATATCTATCATATTACTTGTTTGATATTAAAAAAATTTCAAAATTATAATTTGTTTTAAAATTTTAGTTTTCCATAAAATTTTTAAGCATGATTCCATTTTACACTTTAAAAAATTTATAGAATGGTGAAATAGGAATCTTTTTTGGTGGTACTGATGAAATTGCCTAGTAAATTATTTTGTTTGTGCTCTGGGAGAGAATTAATACTCAGAGAAGTGTGCAGAAAGAAAGGAAGTTCTGGTGCCATAGAAGTAAATTTTTATTTTAAGTTCAGGGGTACATGTGCAGGTTTGTTACATAGGTAAACTTATGTCATGGGGGTTTGTTGTACAAATTATTTCATCATCCAGTATTAAGTCTAATATCCATTAGTTATTTTTTTCTGATTCTCTCCCTCCTCCCACCATCCACCCTCTGAAAGGACCCAGTGTGCGTTGTTCCCCTCTGTGTGTCCATGTGTTCTCATGATTTAGCTCCCACTTATAAGTGAGAACATGTGGTATTTGGTTTTCTGTTCCTGTGTTAGTTTGCTAAGAATAATGGCCTTCATTTCCATCCATGTCCCTCCAAAGGACATGATCTCCTTCCTTTTTATGACTGTATAATATTCCATTTTGTATATGTGCCACATTTTCTTTACTCCATCACTGATGGGTATTTAGGTGGATTCCATGTCTTTGCTATTGTGAATAGTGCTGCAATAAACATTCATGTGCATTTGTCTTTATGTAGAATGCTTATATATCCTGATGTACCCAATAATGGGATTGCTGGATCAAATGGTAGTTCTGTTTTTAGGTCTTTGAGGAATCATCATACACTCTTCCACAGTGGTTGAACTAATTTACCACCCACCCCCCAACAGTGTATAAGTGTTTGAGTATAAAATGACGGCATCTGTTATTTTTTGACTTTTTAATAATAGACATTCTGACTGGTATCAAATGATATCTCATTGTGGTTTTGATTTCCATGTCTGTAATGATCAGTGATGTTGAGCTTGTTTTCATATGATTGTTGGCCACATGTATTTCTTTTGAAAAGTGTTCATGTCCTTTTCCCACTTTTTTATGGGGTCGTTTTTTTCTTGTAAATTTGTTTAAGTTCCTGATATATATGCTAAATATTAGACTTTTGTCAGATGCATAGTTTGGAAAAATTTTCTCCCATTCTCTAGGCTGTCTGATCACTCTGTTGATAGTTTCTTTTGCTCTGCAGAAGCTCTGTAGTTTAATTAGATCTCCATTTGTCAATGTTTGTTTTTGTTGCAATTGCTTTTGGCATCTTTGTTATGAAATCTTTGCCTGTGCCTGAGGGGTATTGCCTAAGTTGTTTTCCAGGATTTTTATAGTTTGGGGTTATACATTTAAGTCTTCAAGTTATCTCGAGTTAATTTTTGCATATGGTGTAAAGAAGGGGTACCATTTCAATCTTCTGCATGGCTAGACAATTATCCCAGCACTATTTATTGAATGGGGAATCCTTTCCGCATTGCTGGTTCCTTTTTTTTTTTTTTTTCAGGTTTGGCAAAGATCAGATGCTTGTAGGTGTATGGTCTTATTTCTGGGTTCTCTATTCTGTTCATTGGTCTACTTGCCTGTTTTTCTACCAGTACCATGCTGTTTTGGTTGAACATTGGTAAGAAGAGAGGAGCATGACATTTTAAACAGAAAGAAGTAATTAAGGCAAATTCAATGCAAAGATTTAGTATAATAAAGACTTAGGAATATCCACCAGATTTAAAAATGTGGATGCTCTTTTTGATTTTAGTGAGAGATAATATTAGTAGAGTCAGGGGACGAGGCTGGAATTCAATAGATTAAGAATGAACATGAGGTTAGAAAGTGGTAACAATGAGAATAGATCATGTTATGAAGTCAGATGAGAAATAAAAGAAAAATATTTGATTATTGGAGGAGGATTTAGGCTCAGGGGTATACAGAGACAAAGAAATGTAAATCTAAACTAGGACCTAGGAAGTGGATAATTACAAGGAAGAGAGAGTAGAATGCCTTTGAATAGAAGGGACACTACATCTGAGAATGAAGAAAAATATTACAAAGACAGAAATCAAAACAAATATGTGGTTGCATAGTTGTGTAAGAGAAGATTTGTATTTGAGAAAGATGATACCTGATTGCATTTCTGTCTGCTGAATATGATGAACCTGGGGGCATAGAGGTTAAGGGCAGTGATGAAAAGTCCTTGGAGAACATGTTGGCCAAAACAACTGGAGAGCTTGGCCATGGCTTAGAAGATACACACTAGATGGAGACCAGAAACATGTAGTGGCACCAAATAGCTTTTTAAAAATATATAATTTCTTCCATTGCTATGCAGTATTATTAATATTTTATTATACTAAGACTTGAACAAGGGATCCTATTAGTGCTTGTGATGTCTTGTTTCCATAGCTCTATGTGACATTTCAGGTCTTTTGTTTTAAGACGAGTTTGCTACCCATTATCCTAGAGACAGCTCTGAAAAATCAAAGTTAGAAAATTATCCACATATTGGTCATTGAACAAATACTCTTCATTAAAGTTATCTTATTTAGATGATATAAAATTAATTTACTGTTTTGTCCTCTGTGGCACAGGCATGAGGTGACACAGAGGCATAAGTTATTGGCAGGTCTCAAAATAAATGCCTTATATAAATTTATTGGAAGGTTATTTCTCTTTTGGACTGGATGTGGGGGATTGTGGTTATCATACATGTCTTTTTTTTTTTTTTTTTTTTGAGACCGAGTCTTGCTCTGTTGCCCAGGCTAGAATGCAGTGGTGCGATTTCAGCTCATTGCAAGCTCCGCCTCCTGGGTTCCAGGGTTTCACCATGTTAGCCAGGATGGTCTCCATCTCCTGACCTTGTGATCCACCCACCTCGGCCTCCCAAAGTGCTAGGATTACAGGCGTGAGCCACCGTGCCCGGCCTGTACATGTCTTGTATTAGCCTGGACATTAAGATCACTCATGAAAACATTTTCTCACTTTATTGTACACTTTATAAACTCTGTACACTTAGGCTACACTGCATTTTATCCTGCTTTTTTTTGTGTGTGGGGTGACAGAGAAAAGCATTATGAATTATGACCTAGAAGGGATGTTAAGAGGCATTTGAGATCTAGAAGTAACTACCCCAGATACATTATGGTTTATATTGACCATTGGATGCATTATTTTAAATAAAATGTCAAATGGGCTTTTATTTTTAAAGGCAAAACAAATAGTTTATGTATAACCATGGGCAAAAAAAAAAAGTGCTTGGAAACCAATGTTTAAAATGTTCCTTTTGTTGAAATAACTTGTCCCAACGTACAAGTGAAGTCAGAAGCTATTATTGTAGTGAGAGACAATATGTGCAGAATAAACACCTTAGACCCAGAGTTATGAAATGGGGGGGATTTGAAGCTCAGTTCTGATGTTTACTAAATCCTCACTTTGGGGCAAGCCATTTAACCTGAGTTAGAATATACTGATCTAAAACAAGAATAATGTCTATTGTCCAGGGTTATTTGGTGAAAAGATAATGACATAGTATTTCTGAAAGCATTTGGTGAAATATAAAGTACTCGAAAATACTATCTTTATTTAAGGGGTCCTGCACAAAAATTTCCATCTATAAACCTATTTAAAAAAAAAAAAACATTTCTGCCAATCTGGAGGCTTTGGGCCCCAGGTTATGTACAAGTTAAGCAGGTAAGTCAGAAGGGCAAGAAGGGCAAGCCTAAATTTATGTGGGATGTATTTTGATTTTTCATGATATGTTTTTAAAAATTTAAAGAACACAGAAGAAAAGAAATAAAAAAGAATTCCTGTATTTACAGTTCTGTCACTTCAGACAATGTGATTTTTTTCTCAATCTTCTTTCCAATTTGTTACATTTGAGAATTTTTTTTTGGAGGGATATATGTAAGTAAAAAGTAAAATGTTCTATGTCACTGTCTTCACAGACATGACTTCAACGGCTCTATTGTGTGAGACTTATCACTATGATTGATTAATTAGTATATAGTCATGCATTGCTAAGCAAGGGAGATACATTCTGATAAATGCATTGATAAGCATTGTGAGAACATTCACAAACCTAGATAGTACAGCCTACTATACACCCAGTCTATATGGTATAGTCTATTGCTTCTAAGCTACAAATCTGTACAGCATGTTACTGTACTGAACACTGTAGGCAATTGTAACACAATGGTAAGGATGTGTGTATCTAAACATAGAAAAGGTACAGTAAAAATAAAGTATAAAAGATAAACAATGACATACCTGTATAGGACTGTCACCAGGAAGGAAACTTGCACAACTGAAATTTGCTCTGGGTGAGCCTGTGAGTGAGTGATGAGTGAATGTGAAGGCCTAGGACAATATTGTTTGGTACTGCACACTTTATAAACACTGTACACTTAGGCTACATTGAATTTATTTAAAAAATTCTTTCAATAATAAATTAATCTTGGCATATGGTAACATTTTTGCTTTATAAACTTTAATTTAAAAAAACTTTTTGACTCTTTGCAATAACGCTTAGCTTAAAACACTAACACATTGTTTAGATGTATAAAAATATTTTCTTTTAAAGTATCTTTATTCTGTAAGCTTTTGTCTATTTTAAACACCATTTTTTAACTTTTTAAATGTTTTTGTAAAAAACTACGACACAAATACACACATTAGCCTAGGCCTACCCAGGGTCAGGATCATCAGTATGACTGTCTTCCACCTCCACATCTTGTCCTGCTAGGTCTTCAGGGACAGTAGCACCGTGGAGCTGTTATCTCCTATGCTAACAATGCCTTCTTCTGGAACACCTCTTGAAGGACAGACCTGAGGTTGTTTTACAGTTAACTTTGTTTTCAAATAAGTAAAATGAGTAGGCTCTAAAATAACACTAAAAAGTATAGTATATACATAATCATATATAGTATACATATAAAAGTATAGTAAATACATAAACTAGAAATAGTCATTTATTATCATTAACAAATATAATATTTGTTGTTAACTAAAAGGTTGTTATATGAAGCATGACTGTATTTACAGCTTTTTATTTTTATGTGTAATGTACGTGAATCTTTGCTATATTTAGCATTATTTTTTTTAATTCCAATGACCTTGAATTTTATTGTTTTATTTCAAAGAGAATGTCTTTAAAAAATCAATTAAAATAATAAATGTACTACAATAGACTGCTCTGGCTCCCAGAAAATTGTAATCTTCATGAGGGCTCAGGTGGTGTAATTAACCTTTGCCATCCCCAGCAGTACTTGACACAGTATTTCAGCAGAGTTGGCACCTATTATTGGAGAGTGAATTGTTTGTTAGCTTCAGTGTATTTCATTCCCCAAGCTAGAGAAATTGCTGTCCTCCAATAGCTATGTAGAGAAATGATGTCATGGCAGGGCCTATAATATTTTGTCATATGAGATATTTGATTTCAAGGCTAGTTGGGCAAATGATAATGTAGGCAGAGCACATTCACAAATTGGATAAACAGATGGGCTTTTATTGCCGGAAATAATTTGTTCTTGGAAGAAACATCTAACACCAGTGACTGCCATATTTTGACAGAAGAGTGACATTTGGGATTGGAGTCATAACTGACCTGGCACATTTTGGATGGATAGCATTGCTGAAACAAATGAGTAGCAATTATTTATTAATATAGTAAATTTAGTACGTTATTTACCGGAAATCTCATTTACTTGCTTATATTTTTTATTTCTAAATATGTTATCTTATATGTGCAATAAGTACATGAATTCTCACTGGTGCTAAAACCAATGAGCTTAGCTTATACATTAGACAGTTGAGTTATAATTTCAAATAACTACAATCAGGAGTATTTCATTACTGCAAGCCCGTGGACTGAAGTACAAATCTGATATGACATTTTATTACCCACTTAATGCTGGTCCGGAATCGTCAAAATTCCAGATAAATGATTTAGCATTATTTGCATTTTTTTATATTGTGAACAATTTAAGGTTAGGAACCACTTCTCATATATTTTATATACTTTATTTCTATCTCCCAAAGCCTAGTGCTGATGTCATAAACAAATTCTAAATACCTGCTTGCTAGTTGATAAATTGATGAATGGATGAGTAGATGGATGGATGAAAGGACGGCACAATCACCCACCCCATCACTAGTCATTGTCAAACTTGTTCCATTTTTTCTTTAGTGCCTAAACTTCTTTGAATACTAAAATTTTAGTAATGAATGGATTATTCTTTTGTTTACTTTCCTATTCACTCAATAGCTGAGTTATGAAAGTCTGTCATATGTTTAATACTGCAAATGGGCTCAACCTGCAAACACTGCAAAAAGCCAATTGCTGCTTTAAGATTATAATCTAGTAGACATATGGCATGTGCCACAGAAGTGTTAGAGGGTGTTACTAAGTACTTATGATGGATGCCTAACTTGAATGGGAAAAGTAGTAGAGGAGAGGGACAAAAGATAGAGACAGAGATAGAGGTAGAGAGAGAGAGAGAGAGAGAGGTGGAGAGAGAAGAAATTCAGCACTGAATTCACTCAATAAAGATTATTTAGAGCATCAACTCTGTTTCAGGCATTATTGATAGACCTCAGAGTAGCAATAGTGAACAAGGAAGACACAGTTGCTAACCTGGCAATCTTCACAGTTTAAAGAGCAAAACATAGACTCTAGTAGAAGAAAAGGATTGATACGTAAGTCAAGCAATAAGTGGTGAATTTCAGAGGGGATTAGACACCCAAATGTCTGAAATAAATGGACAACTGAACTGAAAGTATTGTTTATGTAGAAATCAACCTTTACAATGTCCTCAAAAAGCCTAATCAACTTGAAATTAATCAATCTAGAGGAAAGTCATAATACCTTATTAAGCATCTACAATACAATTGGCATTTTCCCAACACTATCTTTTTAGCCCTTTTTGAAGTGACTCTAAACTTTATTTTGAAGATGAGGAAGCTAAGATGAAGAGATATTAAAAATTTTACCATAATAGTCATGCACGTTTATGGTTAAGTAGGGATTCACAGTGATATTACTGAGTTCTGATATTTATTGACCACTTGCATTTATAATAAGCCTCTTAAGCCTAAAAGAAAAGAGAAAGTGCTGAAAGTTTTCTCCTGACCAGGATCTTGCATTTCAGCATTTGAGTAAGAAAAAGGCATTGCAATAAAATAAAGAAGCGAGAGTAAAAATTCAAGAGAAAATATAGTTAAATACATTTATAGATTTAAGAAAGTGTTTATTGCTTCTTTTAATATAAATGTTCAACCTGATTTTCGGAGTGAAATGTTCTCAGTTTTCTATTAACATCACTTTTATCAGCATATCTCATTACCCAACTCTGTGCTTACTATAATTTATAGATGCCCAGGGCTCCAGGAAGGGAATGGCCTCTGTCAATACCATATAAATAAGACATAAGACTGCTAGGATTTTCAAATCGGAGGAATAAAATTATTTTAGGTTTTGTATAGAAAGAGTGACAGATTATAGATTTATTTATTAAAGCCAAAATTGTTTGAATAACATAAATGCTACAACATATTGAGTGTAATAACAAAATCAGTGCCCAGAGTAAAATTGAAAAGAAAAGAAAAAAAAAGAAGCACATTTGAACATTATGAAGAAATATCTCTGCTGGTTTATGCCGGGAGAAAGTCAATAAAAGTTCAAACCATAATGTGATACTAAATCTCAATTACTCTTTGTGAGGAACCATTAAAACAATTATGTAGTTTTATTTATTTAGGAGAGCATATTGATGGTTTCTTTCTTCTTGGTTCTGGTACTTACCTAGTAGGGTAGATATAAAATAGAAGGCTTTGTAGGATATCAATTACTTCCAGGGTTTTGTTTACGGTGCCTTTTCCTTTATCAAGTGATAAGTTTGTTGAGCATGTAACAGGAACTAATAGTTTAGCCCTTTGAACAATGAAATGCCCAAAGGCACAAATGCACAAATCACAGAAGATCAAAACTGGCATGAATCAAATTAGTATAAAAGGATGGGTGAATTTTTTAAAAAGTATGTATTGGGGCAGTTTTTTTGTGAGAAGTGATTCAATTTAAGCATTAAAAACTGGATATATATGAATTCTAATAACCAGATTGTGCATGTAAATGAATGTGACATTTGGATTATTTCTAAGAGTGTGACTCAAAATATTAATGCCTTGCAATGAGTATGAGATTCTAAAACTGAAGAAGGGAAGAAAAGAACAGTCAAATAGAGCTAGGGAAATGGTAAATCAATGTGTTACATTGTTACAAACTTTTTGCTTTATTGTACATGAATATCTTTGTGTGACTATGTATTCAAAGAACAGAGAAGGGAAAGCTAGAGAGTGTTACCCTAGAGAGCTACCTGCATGCTACATCAATATGATGTATATTGTATGTGTAAAAATTACCCATATGTTAATGTGTGTAAAGTAAATAGGAATGCAGAAAAATAGAAATGCAGTCTCCAACCATTGGAAATATAAAAATATACAGAAAAAAAGTAACAATTGCAATATATATCCATGTCATTGTGATTATTTAAAAACTGACTTAATCTATCACAAAGAAGTATAACTCCTTTTTAAAAAGCCAGAGAAACTAAAGAAACATAGTTTTGGTGTCTTACAATGTTCAGATTTTCTTCATTTGATATCAGTTGAAAAGGAAAAATTCAGTCTCGAGGAAAGTTATACATACTTTATTGAGCATCTACAACATACCTGACACTTTCTCAACACTATCTTTTTAACCTTTTTGAAACAACTGTAGATTTTGCAGATGAGAAAACTAAGATGAAGGGATTAAAAATTTTACCAAAATCATAATGGAAGTGTATGATTAAGTAGGGATTCAAAACATTGTAGAGTTCTAATCTTTCTTGACCATTTGTATTTGTAATAAATCCCTTCAGCCGAAAGAAAAAGAGAAGGTGTTGAAAGTTTTGTATTGGTCAATGTATTGATCCTCTACAACAGGGATCCCTAACCAGGCCACACAGCAGGAGGTGAGCAGCAGGTGAGCGAGTGAAGCTTCATCTGTATTTACAGCTGTTCCCCACCACTTGCATTGCAGCCTGAGTTTCACCACCTGTCAGATCAGCGGCAGCATTAGATTCTCATAGGAATGCAAACCCTATTGTGAACTGCATATGTAAGGGATCTAGGTTGTGCGCTCCTCATGAGAACTTGTCACTGCCTCCCATCATTCCCAGACGGGACCATCTAGTTGCAGGAAAACAAACTCAGGGCTCCCACTGATTCTACATTATAGTGAGTTGTATTATTATTACACTGTATATTACAATGTAATAATAGTAGAAGTAAAGCGCACAATAAATGTAATGCACTTTAGTCATTCTGAAACCATCCCCTTATCATGCTGGTCTGTGGAAAAATTGTCTTCCACAAAACCGGCTCCTGGTGCCAAAAAGGCTGGGGATTGTTGTTCTACAATACAAGTAGTATTGTATTTAATTTATAGGTTTTTAAAAATTTTGTCATTTTAATTATCAATGTGTTGTTCCTAACAGAAAATGGAATGTAATTAAATAACAATAAATACAGTTCAAAGTCCAATAGAGAAAAAAAAAGATGGTTTTCTTTTTTCCCTCTTTTAGAATAGTTTATGATGTTAGTAATATATTTTTATTATATAAAAATTGGAACATTTACATAAGAAAAAGTGCAATATTTACAATCTTGTCCTAGAAATAACTGTTGCCAACATTGTGGTAAAGTTTCTCCCAGATGTTTTTTTCCTTATGTATTATTAGTTAAATATTCTTATAGCATCAAGTAGCATATCCTTTTTATTCCCACTAAACCATTTATCAAGACCATGCTTCTTTCTTATAAAAGTTTATCCCAATATCACTTATAACAGTGTGGTATTATTCCATTAATGAATTAATAAGTTATTGTTATAATAAGTTACAGAAAATGTAAATGCTTAGAAAAGACCAAGCAGGTAACTTAAGTGTCTAAATTAGACAATGGAGGTCTGTGAAACAACCAGAAAACCCAAGCCTAGCCTAATGAATTTTAAATTAATGTTTTACTTTAATGTAAAATAAAAACATAAATAAATATCACAGTGCTAGCCAAACCAAACTCGCCTCTAATAAATGCTGTCTGAGGATTGTTACTTTGTCACCCCTAAACCAAAATAGCCGATTATGGATATTTAGGTTGGTAAAAGAAAGTTTACCAAAATTAACCACAATATAGAATGCCTAGATACCCCCACTTTACCCTAAGAGACAAAAACAGATGAATATCCCCTAAGAACTAAGAATATTCTCAATCTGGAGAAAATGTACATACTTTTAATTTGAACAATTGATACTGAAATGTATCTTTAAAAATATTAAATTTTGTACTAAATACAAAATCTAGGGCAGGGGATACATACATGCAAACAAAATGATAACAGTAGTTGTGTCAGGGAGGAAGAGAATTGGGTGGCTAGGAGACTTTTTGTCATATAACCTTATCTTTGATAGCGAGTTAACCAGTTTGTGTAGGTATAGTTGTCTTTTCCTTTTCACTCTTTTAATATGTGTTAGAATTTTGAAACTGAGAATTCATATTCCTCATTAGTTTTTAAAACTCCTTAACCAGAGTATTAGTTTTCTAGGAATGCCATGACAAACTACTATAAAGTGGGTAATTTAAAACAACAGAAATGTATTATCTCATAGTTCTGGAGGTCATAAGTCCAAAATCAAGGTGTCAGCAGGGTTGGTTCCCCCTGGAGGCTCGGAGGGAAGAGTCATTCAATGCCTCTCTCCTAGGATGTGGTGGAACCCAGCAATTCTTAACACTCCTTGGCTTATCAATATATCACTATAATCTCTGCCTCTGTCTTCATGTAACCTTCCTCTCTGTGTCTTCTCATTTTAGTCTCTTATAAAAACAGTGATGATTAGTTTTATGGCCCATCCTAATCCAGTATGATTTCATTTTCAGATCCTTATTTTAATTGTATCTGTGAATTAAATCTTCATTCCAGATATGTAACATTTTGAGATTCTTGATGAAATTATCTTTGGGGTACGGTGTGGGCCACTACTTAACCCACCACAAGCATTATTATCTTTTCAAATATCTCTTCCTTATTCTATTGTTTTCTTTAAGAATTTCAAAGTGAGCATTAGATCTTTGAATGCTATCTTTGAAGTCTCACAGCCGATCTTATATTCTCTCTCTCTGCAAGTCTGTGTTATATTCTGTATAACTTCTTCACATATGTATCAGTTAGCTTTTACTATTTGTCAAACTACTCTGAACTTGGAATAATAATTTATTCAGCTTATGGTTCTGTACATCAGCACTTAGGTCTGTGTTCAGGTGGTTGGTCCTTCTTGTATGAGCTGGGCTTGGATGATGTTAGCTAGGTATGTTCAAGTGTCTGCAACCAATTGGAGGGTCTTTAGGCTGGGTGCTTTATTATAGCTATGGATGAAACAAGCTTTGGTCTCTCATCCTCTAGCATGTTAGCTTGGGCTTATTTGCCTCATGGAAGTAGAGGTCCAAGAGTGTGAGCAGAAATGTTGTAATGCTTTTTTAAAGCCTAGATTGGACCTATCACAATGTTGATTCAACCATATTCTGTTGGCTAAATCAAGTCACAAAGCCAAAACTTTACTATTGTAAAGCAAAATTTGCTTAGTATTGTAAAGCAAAAGTTGCTTACTATTGTAAGCAAAAGTTGATAGACTTCATTACTACCAGACCTGCCTTACAAGAGGACTTGAGAGGAATACTAAATATAGAAAGGAAAGACTGCTACCAGATAATACAAAAACACACTTAGACACACAGACCAGTGTCACTGTAAAGCAACACACAAACAAGCCAACATAATAACCAGCTAACAGCACAATGACAGGATCAAATCCACACATAGCGATACTAACCTTGAATGTAAATGGGCTCAATGCCCCCACTTAAAAGGCACAGAGTGGCAAGACTGGATAAAAAGCAAGAACCAATGGTATGCTGTCTTCAAGAGACCCATCATTCATACAGTGACACTCATAGGCTCAAAATAAAAGGATGAAGAAAAATCTACCAAACAAATGGAAGACAGAAAAATGCAGGGGTTTCCATCCTAATTTCACACAAAATGGATTTCAAAAGAACAGTGATCAAAAAAGACAATGAAGAGCATTGCATAATGGTAAAGGGTTTAATTCAACAAGACCTAAGTATCCTAAATATATATGTACCCAACACAGGAGCACCCAGATTCATAAAGCAAGTTCTTAGAGACCTACAAAGAGACATCGACTCCCACAGAATATTAGTGGGAAACTTCAACACTCCATTGACAGTACAAGACAGATCACTGAGGCAGAAAATTAACAAATATTCAGGACCTAAACTCAGCATTGGATCAAATGGGTTTGATAGACCTTTACAGAAGTCTCCACCTAAAAACAACAGAATGTACATTCTTCTTATTGCCACATGGCACATCCCCTAAAATCAACCATGTAATTGGGCATAAAACCATCTTCAACAAATGTAAAAGAACTGAAATCATGCCAAATACACTCTTGGACCAAAGCACAATAAAAATAGAAGTCAACACAATGAAAATTGCTCAAAACTATACATTTACATGGAAATTAAACAACATGCTCTGAATTACTTTTTGGTAAATAATGAAATTAAGGCAGAAATCAAGAAATTAACTGAAACTAATGAGAACAAAGATACAACATACCAGAATCTCTGGAACATAGCTAAGGCAGCATTAAGAGGAAAATTCATAGCACTAAATGCCCACATAAAAAGTTAGAAAGATGGCAAATTAACAACCTAACTTCACAACTGATAGAATTAGAGAAGCAAGAACAAATCAACCCCAAAGCTCCAGAAGATGAGAAATAACAAAAGTCAGAGCTGAGCTGAAGAAAAATGAGACACAAAAAAACATTCAAAAGATCAAAAAATCCAGGTGTTGGTTTTTTGAAAAAATTAATAAAATAGGCCACTGGCTAGACTAATTAAGAAGGAAACAGATAAGATCCAAATGAACACAATTAGAAATGACAAAGGGAATGTTAGTACTCACTGCAGAGAAATAAAAACAACCATCAGAAACTACTATGAACATTTCTAGACACACAAACTAGAAAACCTGGAAGAGATGGGTAAATTCCTGGACACATACACCCTCCCAAGACTAAGCCAAGAAGAAATTGATTCCCTGAACAGACTAATACTGAGCTTTGAAATTGAATCAGTAATAAATAGCCTACCAACAAAAAAGCCCAGGACCTGAAGGATTCACAGTCAAATTCTAACAGATGTACAAAGAAGAGTTGGTACCATTCCATGAAAGCTATTTCAAAAAATTGAGAAGGAGGGACTTCTCTGAGTCCTTCAACTCATTCTCTGAGGCCAGCAGCATCTTAATAGCAAAACCCGGCAGAGATACAACAACAACAACAACAAAAACTTCAGGCCAATATTCTTGAGGAACATGAATGCAAAAATCCTCAACAAAATACTTGTAAACCATATTTGTCAGTACATAAAAAGTGAATTCACCATGATCAAGCAGGCTTTATAACCTGTGATGCAGGTTTGGTTGAACATATGAAAATAAATAAATGTGACCTATCACATGAATGGAACTAAAGACAAAAACCACATGATCATCTCAATAGATGCAGAAAAGGCTTTTGATAAAATTCAATATCCTTTTATGTTAAAAACTCTCAATAAGCTATGTATTAAAGGAATATACCTCAAAATAATAAGAACCACTTATGAGAAACCCACAGCCAACATTATACTAAACTGGTAAAAGCTGGAAGCATTCCCCTTGAAAACCAGCACAAGACAAGGATTCCCTCTCTAGCAACTTCTATTCAACAAAGTATTGGAAGTCCTAGCCATAGCAATCAGGCAAGAGAAAAAAAATAAAGGACATCCAAACAGGATGGGAGGAAGTCAAACTATCTCTGTTTGCAGACGACATGATTCTATATCTAGAAAACCCCATAGTCTCAGCCAAAAACCTCTTTTAGCTAATAACTTCAGTAAAGTTGTAGAGTACAAAATCAATGTACAAAAATTACTAGCATTCCTATACACCAAAAACAACCAAACCGAGAGCGAAATCTGAAAGGCAATCCCATTCATAATTGACACACATGCACACACACACACACACACGCCTAGTAATACAGCTAACCAGGGAGGTGAAAGATCTCTACAATAAGAACTACAAAACACAGCTCAAAGAAATAAGAGAAGACACAAACAAGTGAAAAAACATTCCATGTTTATGGATAGGAAGAATCAATATCATTAAAGTGGCTATACTTCCCAAAGCAATTACAAATTCAATGCTATTCCTATGAAACTACCAACAACATTATTTACAGAACTAGAAAAAATTACTTTAAAATTTATATGGATTCAAAAGCAAGCCTGAATAGCCAAGGCAATCCTAAGCAAAAAGAACAAAGCTGGAGGCATCACACTAACTGACTTTATATTACAAGGCTACAGTGACTAAAACAGCATGGTACTGGTACAAAAACAGAAATATAGACCAATGGAACAGAATAGAGAGCCCAGGAATAAGACTGCACATACACAACTATCTGATATTTGACAAAGCTAACAAAGACAAACAATGGGAAAAATACTCCCTATTCAATAAATGGTGTTAGAAAAATTGGATAGCCATATGCAGAAGATTGAAGCTGGATCCCTTCCTTATGCCATATACAAAAATCAACACAAGATGGCTTAAAGACTTAAACTTAAAACCCAAAACTATAAAAACCCTGGAAGACAACCCAGGCAATACCATCCTGGACATAGGAATAGGCAAAGATTTCATGACAAAGACACCAAAAACAATTACAACAAAAGCAAACATTGACAAATGGGATCTAATTAAACTAAATAGCCTTTGCATATCAAAAGAAACTATCAACAGAGTACATAAACAACCTACAGAATTAGAGAAAATATTTGCAAACTATGCATCTGACAAAGATCTAATGTCCAGCATCTATCAGGAACTTAAACAAATTTACAAGAGAAAAACAACTCATAAAAAAGTGGTCAAAGGACATGAACAGATGCTTCTCAAAAGAAGAAATACATGGGGCCAACAATCATAGGAAGAAAAGCTCAATATCACTGATCATTAGAGAAATGCTAATCAAACCCACAATGAGATACCTATCTCACACCAGTCAGAATGGCTATAATTTAAAAAGTCAAAAAATTGCAGATGCTGGCAAGGTTGCAGAGGAAAGGGAACCCTTATACACTGTTGCTGGGAGTGTAAATTATTTCAACTATTATGGAAGACAGTATGGCGATTCCTCAAAGTGCTAAAAGCAAACTAACATTTGACCCAGCAATCCCATTACTGGGTGTATACCCAGAGGAACATAAAGTATTCTACCATAAAGAAACAAGAATGTGAATGTTCACTGTAGCACTGTTCACAATATGGAATCAACCAAAATGCCCATCAATGGAAGGACATGGAATCAACCTAAATGCCCATCAGTGCCAGACTGGATAAAGAAAATATGGTACATACAAACCATGTAGTATTATACAGCCATAAAAGAATGAGATTGTGTCTTTTATGGGAACATGGATGGAGCCAGAGGCTATCACCCTTAGCAAATTAATGGAGGAACAGAAAACCAAATATCACATGTTCTCACATAAAGTGGAAGCTAAGTGATAAGAACTTATGCACACAAAGAGGAAAGCAACAGACACTGGGGTCTACTTGGAATGGGGAGGGTAGAAGGAGGGAGAGGAGCAAAAGAGATAACTAATAGGTACTGAGCTCAATACCTGGGTGATATAATAATATGTACAACAAACCCCCATGGCATGTGTTTATCTATGTAACGAACCTCCACATGTACCCCCAAACCTAAAATTAAAAATTAAAACAAAGAAAATACAATAGTTTTCCAAAAGCTTGTGTCATTTTACACTCTGACTAGCAAACACTCTATGAGACATTCTAAAAGATATGTATTGATATGTCCATAATGACTGATTTAGCTAAACATCTTTTCACATGCTTATATCTGTGTATCTTCTTTGGTAAAGTGCACCAATACATTGCAGACCTTTTGTGGGTTGTTTGCTTCCCTATTGGGTTTGAAGACATTTTGATATAATCTTGATATAAGTACTTCATCAAAAATATTATTTACAAATGCTTATTTTTTTCCATCCTATGTCTCCATTTAATTATCTTAGCAGAAATTTTTGAAGATTAAAAAGTATTAATTTTGATAAAGTCTAATTTACATTTTTTTTTCTTTTGCGGGTCATGGTTTTGGTGTCATATCTAAAAAATCTTGAGTTCTGTAAATAAAGAGCTTAAAAGTCACCATTCCATCCTAATAGTAAGCAAAAAGCTGAACAAACTGAAAAATAAAAAAAAATCTTAGATCCATAAGAGAAGTCAGATCACAGGGCAAACCACTGTCCTTAAAACTGGAGAAACTGACAGGGGGATATAGGAAATTGCAACATATCAGAGCAAAAACTTCCATGGGAACCAGTGTCAAGGTAATAAAACCTAAACTGTATTTGACATTGCTGGAGGCTAGGTGTGGACAAGTATGAGAATTAAAAACTCCAGAGGGACGTAGTCATAGGGGGACCCCACACTTTCATGAGTTTACCCTCCAGGAGTTTACTCAGGTTCTCACAGTAAATATTGGGAAAAAATCCCTACAGACAGAAATAAAGAATATGTTATTGGAAACTGGAGAAAAGGCAATCCTTGTTATAAACTGACAAAAACCTTGGCTAAATTGTGTTTTGTGGAAGGCAAAAGGTATGAGCAATGAATTGGGTATTTGGCTGAACAAATTTCTAAGCAAAGTGCTTAAAGTGTGTCCTGGGCCCTTTTCAATTCTTACAATAAAATGTAAGAAAAGAGAAATGATTAAAGGCCAAACTTTTAATCAAAAAGGAAGCAGGACTTAAAAATTTGGAAAATTCTCAGCCTACTCATGTTGCAAGGAATGATAAAATATGTTCAGGAGAGAATAGAGGTAGAGACAAGTGATTTTCATAAGATTAGTCTGGATTTGCTATTTCAACAGAAGCCAGGGGCTACTCATCTAGACAATAGAGGAATAATCCTGAGGGCATTTTGTAAATTACTGGAGTTACCACCTCCTATCATAGGTCCAGAGTGCAAGGAACTGGAGGTCGAAGCCATTTCAAGGCTCTACTCCATGAATTTTAGCACAGTGTTCCTTGGCTGCCCTAGGTGTGACTCCAGTGGTTTCAGGTGCAGTGTGGACTGAATTGGCTACCTCTCCAGAGGGCACAAATACTTAACGTTGGCAGTGTCCACTGTGTGCCATCTCATCTTCCCCAGAGCATAGAGTGCATGAACTGTTGAGATGTGGCTATCTCCATCTAGATTTTGAAGGACAAGGCTGCCTGGATCCTGGTGCCCAACCCCTATCCTGTATTTCCAGAAAACATGACATTGAGTAAAAAAAGATTATTTTTGATCCTTAATATTTAATTTTGTTTGCCCTGTTTGGTTTCAGACTTGCCTGGGACTTGTTACATCTGTCATCTTTCCTATTGCTCCCTTTTGGAATCAGAATGTGTATCCTAAGCCTGTACCAACACTGTACTTTGGAAGAACATAACCTGTTTATTTTATAAGCTCACAACTAGAGAGTGTCACCCATATCTAGTTTAGATAGTATTTTCACGTAACTTTGGACTTCAGACTTGAGTTGATGTTGGAACATGTTAAGACTTCTGAGGCTATTGGGATGGAATGATGTGTTTTACAAGCAAGAAGGACATAAATTTTGTGGATCTGCGGTAGAATGGTATGATCTGAATATTTGTGTCCCCCCCAAATTTTATATGTTGAAAATCTAATCATCAATGTGATGGTATTCAAAGATGGGGCTAATTCAAAGATTGGATTATGAGAGTAGTGCTTTCATTAATGGAACCAGTACCCTTATAAAAGAAACACCAGAAATCTATCTTTCCCCTTTCAATACACACAGTGTATTGAACACAGGGAGAAGCTATCTATGAAAAGCTATCTACGTCCCTCGTCAGACACCAAAATTTTGGCAGCTTGGTCTTAGACTTTCCATTCTCTGCACCTATGGAAAATGAGTTCCTTTTGTTTATAAGCTACACAGGTTATATAATTTTGTTATAGCAGCCTGAACTTACTAAAACTCTTCCAAAACAGAAAGCACCAGGTCCAGATAAGTTCACCAGTGAATTCTACCATACATTCAAGGAAGAAATTTATCAATTAAAAAAAAAAGGATCTCTTTAAGAATATAGAAGCAAAGAGAATACTTCTTAACTCATTCTATTAGTCCAGCATCATGCTGATATTAAAACCAGACAAATGCATTACAATAATTAAAGGGTTTAATTACTTTCACAAGCATAGTTGCAAAAATCCTCAACAAAATACTAGCAAACAAAGTCCAACATTGTATGAAAACAATTGTACACCAAAACCAAGAGGGAATTTTCTCAGGAATGCACAGCTAATTCAACTTTTAAAAATAAATTAACATAATTCGTCACATAATCAGGCTGAAAAAGAAAAGTCACATGATTATATCAATAGATGCAGAAAAGGCATTTCACAAAATCCATTTATGATAAAAATCTCCCTGCAAAATACAATGCTGGGAAACTTCACCAACTTGATCTAAAATATTTATTTAAATAACGATAGCTAACATAATTCTAAAGTGTGAGAAAATAGCTTCTTTTTTATTGAGATTGAGAACAAGGCAAAGACTCCAGTATGGTCAAGATGCCATTTCTTTCCAGTTTGATCTTCAGATCCAATGCAGTCTCAATCAAAATGTCAAACAGTTATTATTTTTTTTAGCTATTAGCAAATTGATTCTAGAGTTCATATAAAGAGGCACAAGATCCAGAATAGCTGAAACACTATTGAAGAAGAACAACAAATTTGAAGAACTGACACTACTCAAGTTTAAGATTTACTATAAAACTATAATAAGAGAAACAGTGTGGTATTGGCAAAAAAAAATCTACAAATAGGATAGAGAGCTCAGAAATAGATCCACATAAATATAATCAACTGATCTTTTAAAAAGAAGCAAAAAAATACAATGGAGAAAAAATTGTCTCTGTAATAAATGGTATGAGAACAACTGGACATTCACATGGAAAAAAATGAATTTAGACACAAAACTTAGGCTCTTCACAAAAGTTAACTGAAAATGGATCATAAACCTAAATTTAAAATGCAACACTGTAAAACTCTTACAAAATAACAGAAGAGAAGATCTTGATGACCTTGGGTTTGGCAATGAGATTTCAGTTATGAAATTAAAGGCACAATCCCTGAAGAAAGTCAAACTCTCTCTCTTTGCACACTCTATACCTAGAAAACCCCATAGACTCTACCAAAAGGCTGCTAGAACTGCAAAACAACTTCAGTAAAGTTTCAGGAAACAAAGTCAATGTACAAAAATCAGTAGCATTTCTATACATCAGAAATCTCCAAGCTGATAGCCAAATCAGGAATGCAATCCCATTTACAATAGCCAAAAAAAGAATAAAATACCTTTAAATACAACTCACCAAGGAGGTGAAAGACCTCTACAGTAAGAATTACAAAACACTGCTGAAAGAAGTAACAGATGACAAAAACAGATAGAAGAACATTTCATGCTCATGGATGGAAAGAATCAATATTGTTAAAATGGTCATACTGCTCAAAGAAATTTACAGATTCAATGCTATTCCAATCAAATTATCAACATTATTTTTCACAGAATTGAGAAAAGCTATTCTAAAATTCATATAGAACCAAAAAAGAACCAGAATAACCAATCCTGAGCAAAAAGAACAAAGCCAGAGATATCACACTATCTGACTTCAAACTATACTACAGGGCTACAGCAACCAAAACAGCATAAATCTGGTACAAAAACAGACACAGAGATCAATGAAACAGGATAGAGAACCCAGAAATAAAGCTGTACATCTACAACCACCTGATCTTTGACAAAGTCAACAATAACAAACAATAGGGAAAGGACACCCTATTCAAAACATGGTGCTGGGATAACTGGCTAGCCATATACAGAAGAATGAAACTGGACCCCTTCCTTTCACCAAATACAAAAATTAACTCAAGATGGATTAAAGACTTAAATGAAAGACCAAGAACAGATGGTGGCAAGGTTACAGAGGTAAAGGAACACGTACACTGCTGGTGGAAATTTAAATTAGCTTAGCCACTGTGGAAAGCCCTTTAAAGATTTCTCAAAGAACTTAAAAATTATCATTTTATCCAGCAATTTTACTACTGCATATATACCCAAAGAAAAATAAATTGTTCTACCAAAAAGACACATGCACTAATATGTTCATTGCAACATTATTCACAATAGCAAAAAGAGATTCAACTGAAGTACCCATCAATGATGGACTGAATAAAGAAAATGTGAAATATACATACATACACACACACACACACGCGTGCGCACGCACACACACACACACACTAAGCAGCCATAAAAAAAGACCAAAATTATTTTCTTTGCAGAAATATGAATGCAGCTGGAGGCCATTATCCTAAGCAAACTAATGCAGATATGGAAAACCAAATACCACGTTCTCACTCACAAGTGGGAGCTAAACATTGAGTACACATGGACACAAAGATGGAAACAATATACACTGGGGACTGCTTGAGAAGCGAGAATGGGAAGCGGGTATGGGTTGGAAGGCTACCTATGGGGTACTATGCTCACTAGCTGTGTAATGAGATCACTTGTACACCAAGCCCTAGCAACATACAGTTTACCCTTGTAACAAACCTGCATGTGTTCCTCTGGATCCTAAAAGTAGAAGAAAAAAATTAAGAAAAAAAAAACAAATAATAGATAAGTTGGACTTAACTATAGTTAATTTTATTTCCCATGCATGAAATGCTCTCAAGAGAGTGAACAGACAAGCCCCATACTGGGGGAAAATATTTGAAAAAGACATAGTTGATAAAGGACTATTATTCAAAATATACAAAGAGCACTTAAACTTCAACATAAGAAAACAAAACAAAACAAAACTTAAAAATAGGCCAAATACTTAACAGACCTTACCAAACAAGATATGCAGATGGAAAATAAGCATATGAAAACATGCTCCACATCAAATATCATAAGGGAAATGCAAATTAAAACAATGAGATACCACTACATACTTATTAGAATGGCCAAATTCAAAGCACTGACAACACCAAATGCTGATGAGGATGTGAAGTGACAGGACTCTAATTTATTACTGTTAGAAATGGAAAATGGTACAGTCACTTTGAGAGGTAGTTTGATGTTTTGTTTTCTTTTTAAATATAACTAAGCATACTTTTATAATAGGATTCAGCAATCATGCTTCCAAAGGAGTTGGAATTTACCCAAAAGAGTAAAAATCTTATGTGCACAGGTGTTTACATCATCATTAATCATAATTGCCAAAACTTGGAAGGAACCGCAATGTCCCTATTTAGTTCAATGGATAAATAATCTGTGATACATCCAGAAAATGGAACATTATTCTACAATAAAAGAAATGGGTTATCAAACCATGAAAAGACATGGCAATTACTTAAATGCGTGCTACTATATGAAATAAGGCGACCTAAAAAGGCTACGTACTGTAGAATTCCAACTATATGACATTGTTGAAAAGGCAAATGTATAGAGACAGTAAAATGATCAGTGGTTGCCAAGGCATACAGAGGAGGGAGGGATGAATAGGCAGAGTATGGAAGATTATTAGGGCTGTGAAACTACCACAATAATACTATAATTATGGATTTTTATCGTTATACATTTGTCCAAACTCATAGAACAAACAACAACAAGAGTGAACCTTCATATAAACTATGGACTTTGCGTGATAATGATGTGTCAATGTAGGTTTATCAGTTGTAACTAATGTATCACTTTGGTGCGGGATGGTCATAATGGGAGAGGCTAGGAATGTGTAGGGGCAGGAAGTATATGAGAAATCCCTGTACCTTCCTCTCAATTTTGCTGTGAACCTAAAACTACTCTACACAACAACAACAAAACCTTTTAAAAAAAGACATAGAACATCTCATCACCATATACATATTTTTGCACTCCTTTTCAATACATGCCACCACTACTACCCTCATCCTTGCTTGCCTAGAGGTAATCTCTATTCTGATTTCTATAAACTTTAATTAGTTTATGTTGTTGTTGAACTTTATATAAATGAAATCATATACTGCAAAAAGAAGATGCTTGCCTAATCCATAGTTACAAAAATTTTCTCATATGATACCTTTCAGAAGTTTTACTTTAGTTTTAAAATTTAGATCTTTGGTTTATTTTGAATTAATTTTTGCATTGTGCAAGTTATGAAACATTTGTTTTATTATTGCTGTATGTGAATATCTAATTGTTTTATTTGTTGAAAAGTTTATCCTTTCTTTACTGAATTGATTTAGCATTTTTCTTGAATGCTAAACAATTGACTATCTATGCATGAGTCTACTTCTTGTCATATAATTTTATTCTATTGACCTATTTTTGTGTCTCTTAATGCAGTACTATATTTATTACCACAGTTTCATAATAGCAGGTCTTGAAATCAGATGGTATAAGTTCTCTAATTTGTTTCTTCTTTTTTCAGTATATTTTGACTATTGACATCTTAACAATATTACAGTTTTTGATTCAGGAACCTGGCATAACTCACCAATAATTTTAGTATTCCTTAATTTCTCTTAGTAATATTTTTGTACATTAGTGGTTGCTTTAGTGTTTATAATATATGTATTTAATTCAACACAATCTATTTTCAGTTGATATTATACTATTTCACATATAAGAACCTAACAACTAAATATTTCTATTTTTCCTCTCAGCCTTTGTGTTATTGTCATACAATTTATTTCACATATGTTATAAACACCACAATATATTGTAAAAAATTATTTACACTGTCAGTTATCTTTCAAAGGCACTAAAATAATAATAAAAAGAAACTTTTTTGTATTTACCCACATACCTACCATTTCCAGTGTTCTTTAATCCTTTTGTGGATCCAGATTTCCATCTGGTGTCATTTTCCTTCTCTCTGAAGGACTTTCTTAATATTTGCTTGTTTTAGACATCTGATGGTGATGAATTATTTAAGATTTTATATATATTTTGAAAGTCTATTTCATCTTGGTTTTCAAGGATGATTTTATTAGGTATAGAATTTTGGATCCACAGGTTTCTTTTATTTTTTCATGTTTTGTTTTATTTTGTCTCCCCTTTTTATACTTTAAAGATATTGTTCTACTGTTTTCTGGATAGTCTTTTCTCCCAAAAGAAATCCGCTGTCATTATTTTCATTGTCTTCTGTATTTTCTGTGTCTTTTTTGTCTAGTCGCTATTAAGGCTGGCCTGCTTTCTTTTTCTTTCTCTCTCTCTTTCTCCTTTCTTTTCTTTTGTTTCCTATCTCTCTTTTCATCTATCTATATATCTATATATCTTTTTTCACCTATCATTACTAATTAGAGTGATTTTTTTTTTTGGCTATGGCTTTCTAAACTGTATAAGTATTCTTAATTAAAATCTTAACTCCTTTTAATTTAAGCCAATGATTGCATGTATTTTTCCCCAAAGTCTTAACCAAAGCAGGAAAAAAAAAAAAAAACCTATTTAAATTTGCTGTCTTATTTGTTTGTTTGTTTTACTGGCGTGTGTGTATGTGCGTGTGTGTGTATGTGCGCGCGTGTGTGTGTGTGTGTGTGTGTGTATTTCTAGCCTGTGTTTGTACTGGAGATGTAGTAGCTTAAAGGTGTTGGATGTATGTGAGGATTCTGTCGGTCCACCACGACCTTTTCCTCCTTTCTCCAGGTGATGATTAATACTCACAGTTTTGGATTTCTGGTATCATCATATATCTTAGAACAGATGTGGCTTCAGTTCTTGCTTATCACTTTGGTGTCAGCTTTCTTTTTGTTTTGGCCCTCTTTGGATTTTCCTTTAGCCTCTTGAGAGCTCTCCTATGCATTTAAAGATATAGTTTATCCTGCATTCCTAGGTGTTTAATACTGCATAGTTTTTCAGAACATCAAGGCTGTCATATTGCCAGAACAATTCTAAGTGACAGTTTTAAAGATATCATTTACATTATTCACTTCAGTGTAATTGTTATTATTTTTATCATGAATCTAAAGAACAAAAATTGTCTAGAACTTATCCTGGTTATAAACTCTTCTTCACAAAGCATTAGTGAAATTGATGTATCTTAATTTAGGTGATACCAAATAATTATTTTTATTGATATTCTTTCCCACCAATTGAATTAAGCATTTCTTCTGACATTAGTATCCTATCTTGTATCAATAAATGTTTAGTTGTTTTTCTAACATTCAAAGAGTTATCATATTTTCTGTGAATATTCTCTGTGTTCTGATTATGTGAGAGCCAGGACAGGCTAAACATTTGCTACATTAAGACCATGCATGTGTACCCAGATGTAGCCCATTCCCTAGCTCTGGTCTTATAAATGCTGGTGATAAACCAGACAAAAGAAAAAATGAGTTATCATATTTTTAAAATGTTTCTTGTGATGACATGCAATATCTTAGATAAAAAATAAAATAACAAATAATGAATGTCTGTCTTAGCAACATGTTAAAATGAATGTTTAAGACACAGTTGATACTAATTAAGAAATTAGGAAGTTAATTGCTCAGAATAATATTGGTTATCCTAGAAAATACATTTTCAACAGAAGCAAAATTTGGCAATACCAATTTTGAAGTATTCACTGGACATGACATGGTTTAACATTATAATCATTTACCTTAACACCCCTTGTACTAATTTATATTTCATTAGCAACATTGTCTTTATATTTTGATTTTCCAAGTAATTTCTTGCAAAGTAAATAAGTTGGCCAGTAAAACTATAAGTATTGTCTACCTAGCAGTTATATTTCTTTTTGTAATTTATTAAATTAGCATTCAATTTTATGTCAGTTCTATGAGCTTGGCTAATATGAGACAATGTGAAAAAGATTGAAAAAATAAAAATTAATCCTGAAATACTGTGAACAAACATACTCTAGATGCTATATATATGTCATCAACTTATCAGCTACTCCCTAGAGGACCCCTTTGCCTTAGTTATATAAGCAGTTATTCATTTCCCTGTTATTCATTGAATCAGGCAACCATCCATCCCTTCCTCTATCCATTCATCCATCTATTCTGACACTGAACCAACGTTTGTTAAGTATCATATATATATGTATATATATATATGTTTCTTGTGATGACATGCAATTTCTTAGATAAAAAATAACAAATAATGAATGTCTGTCTCAGCAACATGTTAAAATGAATGTTTAAGAGACATTTGATATTAATTAAGACATTAGGGAGTTAATTGCTCAGAATAATATTGGTTATCTTAGAAAATATATACTATATATTTTTATACATATATATACTATACATATACACACACACAAAGCACAACAATGAAAAAAATGTTTGGTCACAAAAGAGAGTGTAATCAGGTATTTTTAGTTTATCTTTAATATAAAATTATAAAATAAATATTTGTTACTCTTTCAATATCATCACTTCTTTCACTTTATCTGAAATTATTATATCTGTGGCTGTGAGAGAGTAAGATTTGATCCTGGGCATATTTTTTAAATGGGAAAATACAGTAAAAGTAAAAATTAAATGGATAAAAGTAAACAAAATCAAAAAGTCACATCACAATAGCAATCATTTGTGATAGTCTTTTTTTATTTCAAAAATATATGTTGAATATCAACCATGTCCAAGGCATACTTTTAATTGCTGTACTTTCAAAAATTATATATCAGTGTTTTTGAACTTGGCACTTTCTTTTTTCTACAGCATGTTCTAGGTCATTATTTATTACACATTGAATTTTTTTATATTAAATTTTAAATGACTTACAATAACCATTATTACAAATCTAAAGATTTTTCATTTTAAATTTATTTTTATTATATAAATTTAAGGTTTACAAGATGTATTGATATACATATATTATAAAATGATTACTATAGTCAAGCAAATTAACATATCCATCACCTTTCATTACCTTTTTCTGTGATGAGAGCACCTGAAATCTGCAGTTGTCACAAATTTCAATATATAATGCAATATTATTAGCTATATTCCTCATGCTGCACATCAAATTTCTAGATGTATTCATCCTACATGGCTGCAGGTTTGTACTTTTTGACTTACTTCCTATTTCCACTTTCTCCCCTCCCCTGATAGACACTATCCAACTCTGTTTCTATGTATGCAAATTATAGAGATTCCATATATAAGTTAAATCATGCAGTATTTTTCTTTTGGGGCCTGGCTCATTTCATTTCATTTCTTTTGGGGCTTGGCTCATTTCATATTATAGCACATTTACCAACAAATGGCACATCTATGTTTAGCAACTGAGCATTAATATTTAAAACATATATGCTATGTAGACATACACATTTCTATCTATTATCTATGTATGTATCTATAAGGAGGACATATTTTTTAAAACATAGAGAAACAATCTTTGTTTTCCTGAGAAATTGGATTTGTTCTCAGAGAAAATGGAATAAACCAAGAGGAGTCTTGAAATATAACTGGTCATGTTAATCATTAGCCAACATTTTGGATTTCCACAAATTATGGGATGTAAAACTACTGACCTGCTATTTAGAAGCATAGCTTACAATTTTTTCAACTGTCTCATTAAAATATTTGATTGTCTTTATAAATACTGGTCATGTGTTAAGAATTTTTGATATTTATTTACACTTTAAAACTACAGAAGAAATATTTGATATCTTCCTATTATAGTACAGACATATTCCTAGAAGTGTTGCAGTTTTTACTCTAATGACTGATACTGTACAAACAGTAATTGACTGTTTTAAAATGTTTTACTAAACGGACCAATACAAGTCCTAAGTATATTCTCATACTCGCTTATTAAGGTAAATGGAACTAAATCAGCACATGTAACAAAGGATCATTCAAAATCAAAAGATCAAGGATTTTAATTTTATCCATACATACTATTTCCCACCTATAAGGCATAGTGCTAGGTAATGCAAGGAAGAACATAATATAAGCTTTGTTTTATGTTGAATTGAATATGATAGCTCATAAATGTAAATGACAGAAAAGAGGTATGTGGCAAAAGGATAGTACAGAAGAGGAAGGGATTAACTGTTTGGCACAACATAATCTTTAGGGAAGCAGTCTTGCTTGAATGGGGCTTTTGATTACAAACAGAAATTAACTGGATAAATGGGGGTGGTAAAAAAAGAATATTGGCAATAGAGTGAAATAGAATTGCATATTCAGAAAACTACACATAGTTAGTTATCCTGTAATTTAAAATGAAGATTTATAGCAATAGGTGGGAGATGAGTATAAAATACAGAGATGTGATTCTGTAGGGTCACATGACCCAAGATAATACCTTTGTTATATGGACAGTGGCAAGCTACTGAAAGATTTTTAAAACCAGAAACTATGATAAAAGCTGTTACTCACATAAAGAATTGCTTCTTGCTTTAGGAAATATGTGATTTATATTTTCCAAATAAAAAAGAAAACAATTGAATCATTCCAAAGTCATACAAATTTTATTTTTGGATGGGGCCTAAGGAGTATTCAAGGCCAATCTCCACTTTGTACAGATAAAGAAATTAAGATTCTTAGATACATAATGAGAATTTTAAGGTCTTACCACCAGGCAGGTGCAGAGCTGGACTGGAATGCAAGTCTCTTAATTAATTTTTCGGAGTTATTTGAAGATTTCACATCACTGTGACTTTGGAAGATTGTTGCAAAATGTCATCACTTGGCACTGCTTGGTCCCAATCATCATTCTCCTACAATAGCTTTTATCTTTAGCTTTCGTTAATGCTGATTTTTAGGGTTCCTTGTCTTTCAGACGAATGTTTGGCATATGCTTGGTTAATAGGAATAGCATTTGGTTTTTATGTGACTTCTTTTAATCTGAATCTGGTTGAAAACAAAGTGAATTCTGGTGACTATCTATGCCCCAGCCCCAGCATGGAAGTTCAAATACAGAATAGCTGTGTATTGGCAGAGTCCCAAGACTGAAACAGAAGGAGATGCCAAAGGTCTGATGACAGAGTCAAGGTTTTTGGCTTATCTATGAAGGAAAATTAACACATGGGCTTTAAATGAAAAATACTCCATCTTCATGCAAAATGCAGCAATATCAATTACTAGGGTAAAGTCTATTCATATCTTATTTCAGAAGAAGGCGGGTTATTTTTCATTCTGGACGCACTGATTGTTATTCAATAACCTTGCTGAGTTTTGCCCTTACGTACATTTATCAACTATGAGAGTTGCTCAGAAAATAAGTTTATGAGGTTAATTACCAGCACATTATGCAGAATGCAGAAAATTTGATGGTGGTTGAATATTATGCTGGCATAGGAGGGAACGTTTCAAAGAGCTCAGCTCTGATTGTTTGTGATATGGTGTTTCCTTAATTAAGAATGGCTGTTTGTATACATATGCACTCCCCACCCAAGGTGCGTGCCAAGGTTTAATTTTTTTAACTCAACATTTCTTTCAGTTGCAAAAAGTCAAGATAAATTTATTGAGTTGTTGAAAAAATGCTAATACTTAATACTTTTAAATTGCTGTTTAAGAAAGGAGCTTTTCCACCAATCTAAGTGAACTTGAGTTTTAAAAGAAAATGTACTTACGTGTGTTTCTGAGTGTGTGTGTGTGTTTGTGGTTATATGATAATCATAGACTGCTCAGTTTTCCTCACAAAGCTGTTGGTATATCATTAGTCAACTAAGGCTTTCAGTTTTTACACTGATATTTAAATGGAATTTATATTTTAAACATTTGCTTGATTAAGAGATGAGCATCAGTCTGCTTCTTGAGATTCATGAACTAATAACTTTCAGCATATTTTGAATAAAACAAAATGGAAAAGTAGAAGACTGAACAGAAGCATATGTATACCTAGCAGTCTGTTGTGTTTATACAATTAACATTTTATGGACACCATTACCCTCTATTTGTTAAGCTTAACATATTTAATCAGGCTTTGGGATTACTGAGCAACAATCAGCCTTTTAATTTTTTTTAGAAATTGAAAGTTTTAAATAGAGAAAAGAGGATTTCTTTCTTTCTTTTTTTTTTTTTTTTAGTGAGACGGAGTCTCACTCTGTCACCCAGGCTGGAGTGCAGTGGTGCAATCTCTGCTTACTGCAACCTCTGCCTCCCGAGTTCAAGTGATTTTCATGCCTCAGCCTCCCGAGTAGCTGGGATTACAGGTGCGCTCCAACATTTCCAGCTAATTTTTGTATTTTGAGTAGAGACGGGGTTTTGCCATGTTGTCCAGCCTCAAGTGATCCGGCAGCCTCAGTCTCTAACAATGCTGGAATTATAGGCTTCAGCCACTATCTATGACCAAGAAGAGGATGTCTTTTTGTCATTTTTATAGTCCCAGGAAAATTGGGAGAATTCCTAGATAGCTATGGATCACAACACCTTGTAAAGTATGATGTACCAGAAATTATTTTTCTGTCTGAGAAAGTTTATTTTTTCTCATTTTTATTTTAGGTTATTTTTTAGGTGCCATTCCATCCACCTAAAATTGTCTTCACCTAGATCTTGAATAACTGACTCCTGGTTGTCACTCAGGTCTCAGTTCAAATGGCCTCTCCTCAAAGAGGTTCTCCTGATAATCTAGTCCACGGGATCCCATTCCCTAACATCAGTCACTGTCTCTCTCTCCACATGTTTTTTCATTATCTCCATTATACTTAGAACTGTCAGAAAATATCCATTTGCATTTCTGTTTACTTGGTTATTGTCTGTCTTCTGTTTCTAAAATGTAAGGACTTTGGTAGTCCCTGTAACCACCATATTCCCATTATTTAGAATGGGAGTACTGTAGTTCAAAAGCATTGATTGACTAGAAGAAAGAACAAAGGAGAACTTCTTATATGTGGTGTTTTCCATAATACATCCAATAAGTAATGTAAGTGTGTGAAACAGGCTAGGTATGGTGATTAATGAGGATTAGTGGAAGGTGTAAAGACTGTGATGAAATGTAGAACATCTGCCTCATCTAAACTCAGCTCTAACTGTTATTATGATGCATTTGGACTCCCAAATGCTAGATTTTATGTGTAATTCATGACTTTAAATGTTGAAAAAATTAGTGTTTGAATTCTTACTGGCCAAAAATCTATGTCCTTGTGCCATTTAAATCTCTCTGAGCCTCTTGTTTGCAACCACAGCTATAAAATTAAATATGACAGTGGACAGAGGATTAAAAAATGCCAGGAATTTGGATAGGATGTGTCATTCCAAATAATTTATATATTACATTATATTTCCATCCATAAAGATAAATTCAGTTGTAAGAGAAACCCAAAAATAATAGTGGTTTAAATAAGATAGAAGTTTAATTTTATCTCGTAAGGAGACATGGTATCTTGACTTTGTAGATTTAGTTACTTCACCATTCTTACAAATGAGTTTTGTCTCATGGTCCTCAGTAACTGCTTCATCTCAAGCCATCTGTCTCTACTCCAATGAGCAGAGTGAAGGAAGGTAATGGCAGAAAAGTGATAAAAGAATATTAATTACTCAATTCTTAGGAAACTTCCCTGCAATCTAAGATATATATTCTATATAATTCTAAGATATATATTCTCTACAATTTTAAATTATTCAGAAAATATTTACTGAGAGGAATTGGGTATGAATACATGACACATTTTTTTATTTGTCCTCTAGGATATAGTGATTAGAAGGCATCATTCTGGAAGATGGGGAAACACCAGTGAACAAAATGACATCTGCCTTCATGGAATTTATGTGCAGGCAGAAGAAAGACAAAATTAAAAGTGACATGGAAGTAAAATATATTATATGTTATATACAGGTGGATATTCAGTGATATATCCTATCATACATGTGCAGAGGCAAGCCTGGGGTGCACAAGTAATAAACCATTGCAATAATCCAAGTAGGAAGTGTTGAGGGCCTATATTTGCAGGACAACTGGTGAAGTATTTTTGAGGTAGAATCAGCAGGATACAGTAGTCAGCTGAAGAGAACAGATGTCTGAATTTTTCATATCACGATTCTCCTTGTAATATAAACATTTTTCTTTTAAAAAATTACTGCAAGTGGACTCTTTGGAACAATACCTCTTTATTTTTAGTGCTTTTAATGGTTGTAGGAAAAAGATCTTTAGAGCAACAGGACAAAAAAAAGAGTAAATGATCTTTCTAGTCTCATGCTTTGCCATGAATATTGTCCCATCTGGCCCCTGCAATCTCCATCTCTACTACTGAAAGGATATTCCATAAAGCATTTATGAGTTCCAGCTTTAGTGTACGGAAGTCTGCGACCTACAAATTGGCAAGGCAGACCACTATAGGCGGAATAATCATGTATTTTTAAAAACTGGCATCTTTCAATTGTGAGAAAAAATGATAGTGTGAATTAGACCATATGCCTGTTCTCGGAATGTAATTATTACTGGCTCTAGCTAACATCGCCTGAATCTCAAATACAAACTAAAGAAGATCTATGGCTTTGATACATGCTGAGAAACTTTCAATGATGTAACAAAGCATCTGAATTGGGAAGCAGGAAAAAGCTTTAACTCTTTTGCTTAATATGATGTAATTTAGTAAATATCTTGTGTATGATATGATATGTAAAGGTGTATGTTGTAGGGATATGTTTCTGGTTGATGAATTGAAAAGTAAAGGGAAAAAAAAAAAACAGTTATTCAACTGGTTAAATGACTCTACAAGATACCAGGCTATAATTTTGACTGACATTGTAACTCAAATGACCTTGGCTGACAATAGCCTATGTTATGGTATTGCTTAGACATATCTTAAAGAAGGCCATCAAGCCTCAAAATAGTAAAAATATCCAGAACAGAAAAAAATCCAACAACATGGAAAGCTCAAGCTCAACTTTGGGATAAGATGTGACATGGTTTGGCTGTGTCCCCACCCAAATCTCATCTTGAATTGTAGTTCCCATATTCCCCACGAGTCATGGGAGGGACCCAGTGGGAGGTAATTGAATCATGGGAGCGGTTACCTCCATGCTATTCTCCTGATAGTTCTCATGAGATCTGATTGTTTTATAAGGGGCTTTTCCCCCTTTTGCTTCGCACTTCTCCTTCCTGCCACCATGTGAAGAAGGTCATGTTTGCTTCCCCTTCTGCCATGATTGTTTCCTGAGGCCTCCCCAGCCATGCGGAACTGTGAGTAAATTAAGCCTCTTTTCTTTATAAATTACTCAGTCTCAGGCAGTTCTTTATAGCAGCATAAGAACGGACTAGTAGAAGATGGTTTTGTGTCTTCAAAACAAGCTACTCTACTTTCATCTGTACAATATCAACAGAAAAGTGTAGTAGAAAACTAAATGAAAATAATCAGAGACACCTGGCTGTTTACAGCTGGTATGTTTATTCACCTATCTTGTGATCCGAAAAATGTTTTTAAGTTTCCTGTGCCTCAGTTTCTTTATTTATTGACTGAATATTACATTTCAAAAAATACTAAAAATGTAAAGTTACGTTTATAGGGTGCCGAGTCTCCAGCAAGAAAAAGTAAATGTTTCAATCCACTTGTTCCTAGTTCTTGCCTTTGTAACAAATAGAAGTTAAAAATATAATTTTTCAGGACAAGAGAAAAATTCCCATGTGGTTTCTCCACCCCTGATTTTGGCCATATTTATTTTGATGGAAATTTCTAGGGGAGGGGAAAAACATATGCTTATGCTATTTTGTATGGTTAGAACTGTTTGATATGTAATAAAGGAGTACATTGAAGATGACATGTGAAGGATCATGAAAAAGTATCCTAGCCAGAATACAATTCTCTTAGCTAGCCTTGGTGACTGAAAAACTACTGCTACAACTATTCTCATAAGCTGGAGTAAAGAATCACAAAATTGGTCTTAATCAAATGAAAGCAATCACCTTATTTAAGACCTCATTGATCTCCTTTAATTTTGGTATATGTTAACTCATGAGAACTAAAAAGCATTTGTCAGAGAATACAATTTCTTTCTAATCAGCTTAACTTTCTCCATCCTCAATAGACCCTCTCACAAGAGCTCAGGTTATCTCTGTGGTAGATATAAGAAAGATTTTTGCCGCTGCCTCTTCCTATCTCAAACTATTGCCTTCTTCTCCCTGCCCCTGTTTCCATCTTTTCTTATCACTCTTCATTTCTTAACAACTTTTAATCTAGTTTCTAACTGTGTAACACTACTGAAACATGCTCACTAATATACCCTTCTTTTTGAATCTTACATCTTTTGTTTATGCTTCATTCTCCCTATAGCCTCACTAGCACCGAGCAAAGTAAATGTCCTTCTTTACTTGAAATTCATTTCTCTTTTTGCCTCTGTGGCCCTGAATACTCTTGTTCACCTTATACTTCTTTGGATACTCTTTCTGTCTCTTTAGGTGGTTCTCCCTTCTCCTGACCCCTAAATTTAGAATTTCCCAAATCCAATTTTGCTTCTTAACATTTGAAGATTAGGGCTAACTATTGCAAGACATTATTTCCAGACTGGCTGCAGCAAAGCTTCATAGAAACTGGTACACTGAATGCTTAAGGCAATCAATCTTGGCAGTGCTACAATGTCAGTTCAGGGCAAGGTTCTGCCAGGATACATAACTGTAACTAGAGGACTTGTGCCCCACACCTTGATCATGCTGGTGGTGGGGATAAGACTCCTACAACCACAAATACTGGAGTGATAGATCAGCACTCCACTGGCCTTACAGCTGTAGTCTCAAGGCTTGGACCTAGTTTCCTGATTGCTCCAGGGGAGGGAGACTCTGGTGCTCTCTCAACCAATGAGTGCTTAGATGTTGGACTACATTTGAGCCTAGGTTCTGCGATATCATACCAGTATTGAATCTCAGTTCCTAATAATGCCATGAAAGATGGGTACCTCCCCAGTCAAGGAGCTTAGAAGCCCCCAGGCCAAGGGTCAGGTTCCTCTCTAGAAGTCTAATATATCTTTATATGCTGCCACAGACTGCAAAGAGCCAGAGTCATGCATACCTACTATTACTGCTTTCATTTCTGTGACTTTTCCCCAATAATGGTATTCCAGAAGGCTTGTGTGTGTGCTTTCTGATAATTCTTCTTAGCTTGATTCACAGCCTTCTTTTTCTCAAGGTGTTTACCCACTTTCATGACTCTCTATTTACACTGAGTTCAGTGGCAGAGAGTCCAGTTTATTACATCTTGTGTTACCACTCCCTAGCATGAAGGCTGCTAAAGGTAATCATTTTGCTCTACCAAACTCTACAAGCCGCCAGCAGGAAGTCATGGGCATTTTTTGAGTAGGATAATAACATCATCAAAGCAGTTTTTAGGTGCATTTTCTTTTTAAAAATAGCTCCCTTTGTTTTCCTTCTGTCTTTGTGAAGAATATAATCATTGACTGCCACCCAAGCCCAATACCTTGGAGTCATTTCTGAATTTTCAATCTGTCAGACTTTATGTTAGTGACAATGGGAGGATGAGGGGATATAATATTAGTTACAAATTTTGATTGCTCCACATTACCTTTCTTCTTGGATGTCATGTAAACTCTGGGCAGGAACCAAACTACCAAACAGCTCTGTAGTAGTAGCTTTTCACATTATTGTTATTAAACTATTTCTTTTGTAAATGCCTTGTCTCCTCATCTAAATTAAAAGCTCTCTAAGGGCAGTGACCCTATTCTGCAGTACCTACACAGTTTTGTGCATAACTACTGCTGAGGAAATATTGGTTGAATTTGATTAGATGATGATAATGCCAAGGTCAGTCATCCTTCAGTTACACAAAAGAACAAAAACACGAGGAGGAGAGAAGCATCACAGGGTAATCACGAGTGAAAAGGAGCTAGGAGATGTTGAAAGACTGTCGTCCATCTCCCAATTTTCATTAGATAAGGTCTTAAAGAGTTTAAATGCCACCTTTACCAATTATCATAAACATACATCCTTCCAGCTATACCCCAGACAACTGATGCTTTCTAGCCTGATGACAAGGTGTTCTCTAATTAAACCAAGGAAGTCCTCTGTTTTTCCTGTTGAAAACCATAGGAAAGGTAAACATGGAAACATTTATTATGTTCCCTGACACACATAAAATTATTCTGAGGTAATTTGTAGACAAAATTCGCAGACAAAATAAACAAGCCTATGTTTCTCTGAAGGGCAACAGCTTCTACAAATGTCCGACCTTGTTTGCAGGGTTCAGGACAGTATTACGAGATCTCCCAATCTGAAATTAACGCCATCCATCTACCACCAGCAAGTGTCTAGAGAGGCGGTACCCAGAGAATCAGCTTGCAGACTGAGTGGGAATTGAAGGCCCAGGTTACCTGGGTCTTAGGAGCAAAATTTGTTTTTATGCGCTCATCAAGCCAATGCCTATTCCATCAGCAATTTCATTTTGTGAACTTGTTAAGAAATGTATTGGTATTATACAAAATATTTAACAAAAAAGCTCTGAATTTAGTTGTGGAGATTTCAGCATTATTATGCCTGTGCAGAACTATACCATATGTTTAAAAATAAAATTCAGCATGTAGAGATAATGTCGCATCATTCCGCATTCCTTTTCTTCTTGTCTCAAAGTTCCAATGCAAGGCTTCTTCATCTGTCATTTTCTGTGTATGTGCATCTTTATGTTTTATGTGGTTTTTGTAGCTCAGCAACAACATACTGGCCTTCGATGGCATTTTCTCTACTCCACTTCTTTAAGAGGGTTCGTATTATGATAGGCAAACCTAAAAAATTAGAATCCCTCAGAGGGGACTCTATTAACTGATCCTCTTTATACTTCTGCAGCTTCATCAGCCACCAACCACTCCTCATGTGGAACCTTCTATTCTAGAACTGGAATTATATGTAGTTCTCTCAAACGCTGGGCCTTCACACATCTATGTGTCTTTGCATTTGCTATTTCCTCTGGCTACATATTTCCTGTACAAATAATAAAATCATAAATTGTATCTGGCTTGAAAGTAATACTTTGATATATGAAGATTCCTAATCTTTATTATGAAAGGAGGAAGGAGAAAGAAAAAAATGGTGTAAAGGTATAGAGTCTTTTTCCTCTGAGGTTATAGAAGAAATTTTTACTTTGCCACTTTCCTCTGTGCAAGTTATGAAGCCTCTTTGAGTCTTAGTTTCTCATCTGAAAAAATGAGGATCATAATATACATGTCATGTGGTTGTTATGAGGATTAAATAAGGTCATATGAAATGTTATGGGCAAAGTAAATAGTAGTTTTTTTTTTATTTCAGACCATCATTTCTATGACTTCAAGACTTTCTCTCAGCTAGGGCCCTTATGATTCTGTGAGTGTTAATTTTTTTCTTTAGGGCTGTCTAAGAATAGGTATCAAGAGACATTAATCTCCTATATATTTATTTTTTGTATATGTCTTCTCTAGGCTTATCTAAATTAATATTATTCACTCTTAAAAGAATAAAACATTCAATTACATTTAAGAGCTTTAGCAAACATGTATAGGGTAAGGGTGGAGGTACTGTCAGAATTTAGAGACCTTAGTACAACTGTATTTCACAGGAAGAAAGTCAGCAAACAGGCCCTTCTCCATCATCCTCCCTCCAGAATCACAACATCCTTTCTTATTTTTCTGTGTGCTCATTCTCCATTCTGCTCTCTGTAGATAAGTTTCTTTCATACCATTTGTGATGTCTGTTCTACCGTGATTTCAGCTCCTCTGCATCTCTGTTTGTTGTAACTTTATAGCTCTAGTGTTTAACAGCAGAAGACCCCGAGTGTCTTTGTCCCCTAGTTCACATTATCATTAGCTAGGTTGTCATCTTTGTTCCAGCCTGCTCTGGCCAGGGAAGTTAGCATTACAGCTGGTGGAATATGTCCCCTGGTGGATGGACACTCCACACCCCGATAGCAGTGTCGTGGAAGACAATTTGGGTCTGAAGCCAAAGGGTAGCAACTCTATTAAAGGGTTTACTGTTAAATCTTACTAGGGTTTGAGGCTACCTGAAACCGAGATGAAGTTCTCAAGATCTATCAGAGGATTTGGCTGGATTAGAAACAGGGTAGAGAGCAGGTCTAACGATTGACCTCAGCTTTTGGATTTGGCAAACTTTTCTTGTCTTATTTGGTTTCCAATCCACTTTCCAGAAACCATTCTTCTGTAAACAGTCCTCCCATCTTGTCTCATCTAGATTTTCTGGGGTTACTGAAGCTTCAAGTCAGAGGAAGGATGGAATAAGAACATAAAGCAACTGTGGTTTCCAGTTTCTCCCCCAGGTTTGATTTACAGGTTTCAAATAGGTGTTGTGTAAACTGAAGTGCAAATTAAACGAGATACTCTACTAGAAAAATAGTGTCACAGGTTAAGTGACAAAAATTTTATACGGACCTGGCTGTGTCAGACATTGTGGCTGTCTCCCAACATCACCTTCACCACTTTCCTGTTATGCTATCCTCATGGAAGGTAGATGAGATTGACTCACTGCAGTATCTGAGTAGGTGAGGTCAGACTTGTTAAAGCCACAAGGCCATAGTTATTGCTTTAGGAAATCTGGTTCTAAGCTCATCAGCTATGGAAATCCTCTGGCCACAGAAATTATGTAAAAATGAACATTTCACTGAATTTAGTAAATATGTAGCATTTTGTAGGGAAAATACTTTTCTAACAGGTTTACGAAAAAGGAAGATCTGTCCTTGCCTTGGACAAGGAAATATGTAAATCAGATTGCAACTGGCCATCTTGGTACTATAAGGGAGCAAGTTTTTATATGAAACTTTTTGTTTCATAACTTTTTGTTATGGAAATCAGATTACAGAAATCAAAAGAATGTGAATATTAATGACATTATAGGCTGCATAAGTGAAACAAATCTAATGCTCTTTTAATATTTGTACTTTTTATCTATATAAATCCATAAATTATCTCTGTTATTTAAGTCATTTGTAGTAATTTGTTTTTTCATTTGTACAAAAAACAATTTCAACTTGATACCCTGGCATTAGTATGCACACATGCACACACACACACACACACAGACACACACACACACACACCAGTTGTTGGGTTATATAATTCTGATGTTACCAAGTATTCTATCTTTAGGCATGGCTGCATTATAGGAACTCAACTGATTACATCAGGATTTGTTTTGTCTCTCTTGAGTCTTTCTTCCATTTAATTGGGTTCATTTTGTGGTTTCATGCTGCAGTTCCTAGAAACTCTGTCCTCACCCCACCACAGTCCAAAAATCGCTATTTATTTTATGAATTCTCAGCCTCAAATCCCAAGGAAAAGACAAGGAATTTTTTCCCAGAAATCCCAGCCAACACCTTATTGTTTCTCATTTACTCTGATTGCATCTCAAACCTCTCATTGAATAATCAGTGTGAACCTAAAAATATGCTACTCAGTCAAATGTCTACCTCTGAAGAAAGGGGTGGAGTAAACTATCCCCAACTGAACATGGTAAAAGTAAAGTGAGGGGTGGTACTCCAGAGGAAAATTTGATGTAGTTATCAGATGAACGGATAAAATCTGGGCAGGTACAAAAATAGATATCTACTAAAGATACTATCACATCAAATCAAGCTTCATTAAAATCAAAAGTTAAATATTTAATAAAGGTTATCAAAAGCTTCAGCATTAAAAATGAAGACTGAAAGAATTTAAGTAATTTTTCCAAGGTCATATCCAGCGAATTACAAATTAATTGAGAGTAGAATCCAGAACATCTCCTTCTTAGTCTCAATCTGTTCATAAAAATGGAAAGAAGGCATATTATTCCATTTTCACACTGCTATAAAGAAATATCCAAGACTGAGTAATTTATAAAGGAAAGAGGTTTAATTGACTCACAGTTCTTTATGGCTGGGGAGGGCTCAAGAAACTTACAATTATGGCAGAAGGTGAAGCAGGGACATCTTACGTGGTAGCAGGAGAGAGAGAAGAGTGAGTGAAGGAGGAACTTGCCAAACACTTATAAAACCACCAGATCTAGTGAGAACTCATTATTATGAGAACAGCATGGAGGAAACCACCCACATGATCCAATCACCTCCCACCAGGTTCTCCTCTCAACATCTGGGAGATTACAATTCAAGATGAAATTTGTGTGGGGACACAAAGCCTAACCATATCAGGAGGTATTAAAAATAAAAAAAGTTAAGTGCCTCAGTCAGGTTTTTTACATGGTATCATTTTGGGGCCATTAACCTACTGGAAGAAGGGTAAAATTTTGTCTTTCTTCATTTTAGGAGAAATAAAATAGATGCTCATATTTAACACAAAATTATAATTTAAGGGGAAAATCACTTCAAATATGTCAGAGCATATCTCTGTGAATGCCCTTTCTCTATTTCTTGGCAGGTCTGCATTCTAATTCATTTAATTATTAGATTGTTATATGGATTTCTCCTGCTGCCTGGTACTCAGAAATAAAGGAAGTTAATTTGCAAGAATATTTTCTTCCACAGGAAGAATTAAATATAAGTCAATGACTTACAACTGTCTTAGCAGAGCATCTGAGATCCTGATCTCATCTAAAAAGGCAAGAAGAGGAAGGGAAACATGTCTACGGACTATCATTTTCCCAGATAAGGAATCAATTTTCATGTAACCACCTTCCAATGAACATGTAAATGAAAAGCAAAAGAAAGAAGCAAAGGCAGCTAAACAATGACTATAGGCTTGAGAGCTTAGATTCAGAGAGGAATAAGGAGGAAAAATAAAATGTCTGTCAGAGTTCAAGGGCTTCAATACAAGGGCCAGTAAGACAGATTCTGAAGTCATGAGGCTTTCCATTGGCTTCCACAGCTGCAGCTTATGTTTCTCATCTGACACTGGCAGAAGGAACTGTAAGTATTTTATAGGCTACTCACATGTTAGATTTCCAAAGAGCTTTTGAAAGTATCATAAAGGTTGTAATAAAACATATTTTTATATAGAATAGGTCAGAGGTTCTATTTAAAATTCCTTTCAATATAAAATGAACGTGAGGCATTCTCAGATAGAAACTCTACATAGAGTAGACAGAGAATGTCTAACATAATGACACCAGATTTTGTCCCAACAGAGGGGTCAAAAATAGCTGCAGTGTAGTACCTCAGGAGCAGTAATTTTGTATTACTAACATTCCGTTAGTAGTACCATGTAGGGGATTTGATTGAGAGCAGAGAGAAAACAGCCCTCCCGTTATTGGCCTTATGTCTTATTCATGTGTAAAAGAAGAGGTATGCAGTGGTTATCAGCAGTGGTAGACAGAAAAAAAAGAAATACAAGATAGTATGAATTTCCAGCCATGTTAACATGAAGAGAAGTCATTTATTAATGCATTTATTCATTCATAATTCTTCAAATATTTCTGAATGTTTCCTGTCAGCCAAACTGTAGTATTACTCGTTTAATTCTTCTAGAAGCACTCTTGTAGAACATGAAGTGTATTCATTGAAAGAAAGATTAGAAAAATGTAAAAAAAAAACCAGCTAAGCAATTGTGTGCATATATACATATAATGTGAAAAATTATTTTTTAAGTTTTTGTTTAGATATAATTTTAAATTCCAGAGGTGTTACATAAAGAGTTCAAAGAGTTACTTCTAGGAATGTATGTTAAATAGAAGGAACTAATCAGGCACACAAGCCCATATTTATTTATAAAGATGTTCATTTCAGTCTTATTTCTGACAGTAAACTTGTGAAAATAATCTAAATGAATATCAGTTGAGGACTAGTTAAATTAAGATGTGTTTATGTTATCAAATACTGTATAGTCATTAAAATCATGGTCTCAAAAATTAAATAATTATTTCCACATTGTAACCTCAATTTTATGATGTATGTTCACAGATATATATAAAATATAATGGAAGTTTATACCCAAACAGTGCTTATTCCTAAGTGATAACTATGAATTTCCTGCATAGTATGTCTCATGAATTTGAGCTTTGTCAGACAAAATACAGGATTTGAGGAACGAGTATCAAGGAAACATTAAATCTGAACTGACCCTCAAAACTTTAGTATTATCCCAAAGTGCAAATCTTTAAGGCTAAGTTAGTCTATGTAACTCACAAGAGTTTGAAACTGTGCTCTGAGTAATTCACCATTTAAATGACCTTTAGTTTGACAGAGTAAAGATTATTTATATGGCAGCAAATGAGACTGGCTTTTCTTCAAGACTCCAACTTTTAAAGTGGAGGTACTGTCAACCTTGCTCTGAGTTGACACCACCAGGCCCCAGGCCAATTTCTACATAGCTTGGGGCTGGGGTTTGTATATCAAAGTCTATAACAGATGTGCAAGCTCTTCTCCAAGGCTTCCAGGAATGGAAATGCTGAGAGGTAAGTAGACCTAGATTCCTGTAAGAGCCATGGAAACAAAGGATATTAAGGAGACAAGAACAACACAATTTATAAATAAGGCCAAGCTTTATATTGTATAAAATCAGAGAGAACTGGGTAGAATATTAGAAACACAGTTGTTGGAAGATGCCTACGATGTCATGTAAATTTTCTTCCTTACTGGTTACCTTAGTTTAAAAGTAGAGCATTAAGGCAGACTCTTGATACCTGTAAAGTCTTGAGGTGCCTGGAGTCAATAAACAAAGAGACCATTAATTGGAGAGAGAGGCTAGAAAGACTGCCAGAAATCTTCAGATGGGAATTTATGGCAACAGCTTCTAGGCCAGTCCTACTAAATGCAGAAAATCCCTGCTGACTGCAGAGAGGGACACATCAGCTGCCACCCTAGTGTAAATCCAACTGAATTTTGAGATTAAAAGTTCAGTTAAAATAGAGGGTTTGGGGGCATCTATAATATACAAATTGGAGGAAAAAATGTGGAATTTTATTAATTATAAAGATACTTTCTTGTTGAATCTACATCGGGACAGTTTGATTTCAAATGGCAGGTCCCTCTAATTATCATTCAAAAAAAGTGAGACCTTAGGAGGCAAATCTGTGTAACTGCGAGTACAGGAATGCTTTCCTTTAAGCATGACTAGTTCAGAAGGTTGGCACCAAAGACAAGCAGCTATTTGCCTTCCCTGTTTCCTAGCTACAACAGTGAAGCAAGCTCCATGTAGGCAGCTGGAAATGATTTCTGACTGGGCAATTATATAAATGTCACTCTAGGTGGTTATCTTATCAGGCTTTTTTTTTTTTCTTTCAGAGACCCAGCGTCATATTTCAGGGGTAGTGGATTACTTAAGATAAAGAGAAGGCTTAGATATGTTGCCACAATAAAAACAAAGATGTCTCAGACACTGGCTTTATAATATCAGCTACAGACGGAGACTGTTGGAGAGGCTGTGTGAATGTAAAGCAAATCCAGTTCACTCATTGCTCCAGCTGTATTGATAGTCATACTTTCCAAAGACTCTAGACAGTGACTGATTTATCCATTACACAGTCTGCATTTTACTTGAGGCAATTCTTTAAATGCAAGGTCACTACAATGCATGCCACAATGCCTTTTAACATATATTAGAAGCACCTAGAATCTTATCAATAAATCTTGATTTGGGGAAACCCATTAAACTCTCTGAACAATAATAGGCATATCCAAGAGTGAGGTCTCAGAGACAGACCACAATCTGCCTCTCTGTCTGATTGAGATGTGTTAGGAATGGACAGTAGCCTCTGAAGTGTCCCAAAGAAGCTCAAGCAGGTAAAACAGATAATGCAATTTTACATATCTGTGAAGTAGAGGTTGTTTTAGTGAAGTGAGAATGACATGTTAGCTTTAGGCTACATTTTCCATTAAAGAATGGGGGCAAAAGAGTTGTATGTTAACTTTTAGAAAATGTTAATTCACATATTTATGGTTATGTTTTTCTTCCCATTTGTTCATGTCGTTCCTCATTTGTAGAAGAATTGTACTTCACTTTCCAATGATATGCAACTTAAAGTGCTCTCTGTGGTAGAAGTATATATCCCTGCTCCACACGACTTTCTTTAGGTAACATAAAGTAAGCAGAAGTGCCAAATGCCCCCAATTTGCAGAATTTTAAATGTGGCCAGAATGTGGTGATACCACTCTACCCTCTGCCACAAGACTGCTTCTTCAATCTGTCAATCTGGGTCCTGAAATTAGAATCTAACTGAAGTAAACTGAAATCAAGCTGCAGCAGATACATGTGAGTGAGAAATAAATACTGCTGTAACCCAGAGATTTTGGGGCCATTTGTTACCACAGCATGACTTAAAAAGCTAATTAATATATGATCTCAGAATATAAATAAAGTTATACTACAAAAATATATACCATTAGTACATCAGGGTTTTAAAAATTGAACTCACTCATCTATTCATTCAATAACCCATAGTCAACTATCATTTGTATTTTTCCCCTCTGCCTTTATCAACTTTTAGGCTGTATTGACCTGTTGGTCTGGCACTGTTCAGGCATCACTAAGAACAATTTAAGTGAACTCAACGAATAGGGAACTAAAGATTTAAACTTAGGTAGAAAATCTAGAAACCTGAATTCCACTGGCAATTCGATTAAGATGTGAGAATTAGCTTAGACAGGTCGGAGTAGACTTCTTAGCCACAAAGGGAAATGGCTCTTTTCTTGCTACAGTTCAAAATCTAGAGTGACTGATTCGTCTTTAGCCAGTCTGGTTTCTGTATTCTTCTCTGGACATGGCATATTTGCTATCATGGCCTTGTCTTTGCTTCTACACCTTGCCTCCTCTTGAACCAAATGCAGTATCAAATTAGCACTTGATATATGCCAGGCACTGCACTGGTCTCTTTCATATATACTATCTATTAAAATACTCTCAATTAACTTGTGAAAATAGGATAATTACATCATTACTGTGGCTTCATTTAATTGTGCAGGAATCTGAATGTTTATGAGTTTTAAATGACTTTTTGAAAAATGCTAGCAGTTTTTGCCTCAACAGCAGTGTAATTTCAATTATATAATAATGGTTTCTTTGTTCACCCTCAGAAACTTCTACCAAGAACTCCAGGCACAGACTAAGTCCTGTTCCCTCATGAAGTCTTCCTCCCCTCCTTCCGTTTATCTCAACTTTTCTCTTTCTTTCCTAAAATGCCACCTTGCAAATGTCCTCATAATAGAATTTAAGCAAACATTACATGACTACTTTTACACATTTCTTATGTGCATGTTATCCCTGCTTAACTGAACTTAAAATTCATTAGAATACAGCCAGTGTCTCATTCGCTTGTGATCAATCTTTTCTGGATGAGCAAATCACTTCCTTTTTCAGGAAAATTTCTGTGTGGAAGGAGAGAGATTGGACAGAATGACTCAGCACCGTTTATGAATGATTATAATGAGTTGGGGTAAAGAGAGGTAACAGACATGGGGAAAAAGATGACACACGATGATAAGAAGTGCAAGCAGCATTCTAAAATTCAGTTCACATCTTCAAACTCTGAGTTCAAGATGCTTTCCACTGTACCATGTGGTCCCTATCACTGAGTTCTATAGCATGTTTTCTATGTTTTAAAGCAAAAAGTTTCTCTGGTTTGTCCTCCTCAAATTGTCCAACAAAAATATATATTGAAAACTCTCAGATTTGCTACACATCACTTGTGAAAAATTGCTTAAGAAATAATTCCTCAACTCATTCAGTTTCATTAATTTTGTCCTTTGAAGGATGGAAGAATATATCTTTCTAGCAAAAATCGGATTTGTGCATGACAGCTACTTGAGCTCAGAGGTCAAAGAATGAATTTGGGCTGCCTCCCTGCATTCCCATCCCTTCAATCTTTTGTTGTGCTTCCACAGCAGGTAGGATTTGAAAGAGATTCTGCCCTTGCTAGAAGAAAAAAAAATTGTAAGGTAGAAAATAATCAAACCTTGGCTTGAGAGGAGCCAAAATTAATGCCGCTTCCAATACTAATGTAAACCTTCTACCAATACTTAGGATTTACAAACAAATTTCAAAAGTGTCATATTTCATGGCCAAGGAGACCTAGTATGGTGGCGATGTATGCTATGCTTATGCCTGGGAATAGAGTAAGAGGTTAGGAAGATCAGGAGATAAATTTTCAAGGAAAAAAATCTGAAAAAAGATTGGCATTTCCACAAATGTGTGAAAGGGAATGCAGACAGATAAACCTAAAGCTAATATCACCAAACACCAATATCCCTGTCAAGCTTTAAGGTCCCAGTGACTTTACTAGGGCAATTTCAATTTTAGCTTTTATGCTCCTGTTCTTACTAGAGTTAGTAAAAAGCAAAGGACAGGAGTCAAAAATAGAAATGATCATTTGAAATAAGAATCAAAAGCAGACACCTCTGTTGGTCTCTTTTTCTAGCTCTACTTTTCAGGAATTCTGTCTCCAACTATATGACACACTTACTTTTAGAAAGAAACTGCTTTGAGCATTCAAAAAAGGAGGTGGTGATGTCAAATGACTAAACATTTCCCAAGTTCTAAACTTTAAAGTCAGTCCAATACTTTCTGTTGAAGCTTTAAAGTATTGATGTTAAGTATAGGGCAGCCTTGTTGTGGAACACAACAGACTTTGCTGATTTGTTGGACATTGATGATGTTTAAATTGAGAGACTTAATGATATTATCAGATCTGTTTTTGACATTGTGGTCTTCCATTTTATATGGGACATGCCTTTTTGTCTTTTTTTTTTTCTTTTTTTTTATGTCAGGTGCGCTCCTGTCTTTTATTTTATTTTATTTTATTTTATTTTATTTTATTTATTTATTTATTTTTATTATTATACTTTAAGTTTTAGGGTACATGTGCACAATGTGCAGGTTAGTTACATATGTATACATGTGCCATGCTGGTGCGCTGCACCTACTAACTCGTCATCTAGCATTAGGTATATCTCCCAATGCTATCCCTCACCCCACCCCCCACCCCACAACAGTCCCCAGAGTATGATGTTACCCTTCCTGTGTCCATGTGTTCTCATTGTTCAATTCCCACCTATGAGTGAGAATATGCGGTGTTTGGTTTTTTATTCTTGCAATAGTTTAATGAGAATGATGATGTCCAATTTCATCCATGTCCCTACAAAGGACATGAACTCATCATTTTTTATGGCTGCATAGTATTCCATGGTGTATATGTGCCACATTTTCTTAATCCAGTCTATCATTGTTGGACATTTGGGTTGGTTCCAAGTCTTTGCTATTGTGAATAGTGCCGCAATAAACATATGTGTGCATGTGTCTTTATAGCAGCATGATTTATAGTCTTTTGGGTATATACCCAGTAATGGGATGGCTGGGTCAAATGGTATTTCTAGTTCTAGATCCCTGAGGAATCGCCACACTGACTTCCACAAGGGTTGAGCTAGTTTCCAGTCCCACCAACAGTGTAAAAGTGTTCCTATTTCTCCACATCCTCTCCAGCACCTGTTGTTTCCTGACTTTTTAATGATTGCCATTCTAACTGGTGTGAGATGGTATCTCATTGTGGTTTTGATTTGCATTTCTCTGATGGCCAGTGATGGTGAGCATTTTTTCATGTGTTTTTTGGCTGCATAAATGTCTTCTTTTGAGAAGTGTCTGTTCATGTCCTTCACCCACTTTTTGATGGGGTTGTTTGTTTTTTTCTTGTAAATTTGTTTGAGTTCATTGTAGATTCTGGATATTAGCCCTTTGTCAGATGAGTAGGTTGCGAAAATTTTCTCCCATTTTGTGGGTTGCCTGTTCACTCTGATGGTAGTTTCTTTTGCTGTGCAGAAGCTATTTAGTTTAATTAGATCTCATTTGTCAATTTTGGCTTTTGTTGCCACTGCTTTTGGTGTTTTAGACATGAAGTCCTTGCCCATGCCTATGTCCTGAATGGTAATGCCTAGGTTTTCTTCTAGGGTTTTTATGGTTTTAGGTCTAACGTTTAAGTCTTTAATCCATCTTGAATTGATGTTTGTGTAAGGCGTAAGGAAGGGATCCAGTTTCAGCTTTCTACATATGGCTAGCCAGTTTTCCCAGCATCATTTATTAAATAGGGAATCCTTTCCCCATTGCTTGTTTTTCTCAGGTTTGTCAAAGATCAGATAGTTGTAGATATGTGGCGTTATTTCTGAGGGCTCTGTTCTGTTCCATTGATCTATATCTCTGTTTTGGTACCAGTACCATGCTGTTTTGGTCACTGTAGCCTTGTAGTATAGTTTGAAGTCAGGTAGTGCAATGCCTCCAGCTTTGTTCTTTTGGCTTAGGATTGACTTAGCGATGAGGGCTCTTTTTTGGTTCCATATGAACTTTAAAGTAGTTTTTTCCAATTCTGTGAAGAAAGTCATTGGTAGCTTGATGGGGATGGCATTGAATCTATAAATTACCTTGGGCAGTATGGCCATTTTCATGATATTGATTCTTCCTACCCATGAGCATGGAATGTTCTTCCATTTGTTTGTATCCTCTTTGATTTCATTGAGCAGTGGTTTGTAGTTCTCCTTGAAGAGGTCCTTCACATCCCTTGTAAGTTGGATTCCTAGGTATTTTATTCTCTTTGAAGCAATTGTGAATGGGAGTTCACTCATGATTTGGCTGTTTGTCTGTTATTGGAGTATAAGAATGCTTGTGATTTTGTACATTGATTTTGTATCCTGAGACTTTGCTGAAGTTGCTTATCAGCTTAAGGAGATTTTGGGCTGAGACAATGGGGTTTTCTAGATATACAATCATGTCATCTGTAAACAGGGACAATTTGACTTCCTCTTTTCCTAATTGAAAACCCTTTATTTCCTTCTGTTGCCTAATTGCCCTGGCCAGAACTTCCAACACTATGTTGAATAGGAGTGGTGAGAGAGGGCATCCCTGTCTTGTGCCAGTTTTCAAAGGGAATGCTTCCAGTTTTTGCCCATTCAGTATGATATTGGCTGTGGGTTTGTCATAGATAGCTCTTATTAGTTTGAGATATTTCCCATCAATACCTAATTTATTGAGAGTTTTTAGCATGAAGAGTTGTTGAATTTTGTCAAAGGCCTTTTCTGCATCTATTGAGATAATCGTGTGGTTTTTTTCTTTGGTTCTGTTTATATGCTGGATTACATTTATTGATTTGCATATATTGAACCAGCCTTGCATCCCAGGGATGAAGCCCACTTGATCATGGTGGATAAGCTTTTTGATGTGCTGCTGGATTCGGTTTGCCAGTATTTTATTGAGGATTTTTGCATCAATGTTCATCAAGGATATGGGTCTAAAATTCTCTTTTTTAGTTGTGCCTCTGCCCGGCTTTGGTATCAGGATGATGCTGGCCTCATAGAATGAGTTAGGGAGTATTCCCTCTTTTTCTATTGATTGGAATAGTTTCAGAAGGAATGGTACCAGTTCCTCCTTGTACCTCTGGTAGAATTTGGCAGTGAATCCATCTGGTCCTGGACTCTTTTTGTTTGGTAAGCTATTGATTTTTGCCACAATTTCAGATCCTGTTATTGGCCTATTCAGAGATTCAACTTCTTCCTGATTTAGTCTTGGGAGGGTGTATGTGTCAAGGAATTTATCCATTTCTTCTAGATTTTCTAGTTTATTTGAGTAGAGGTGTTTGTAGTATTCTCTGATGGTAGTTTGTATTTCTGTGGGATCGGTGGTGATATCCCCTTTATCATTTTTTATTGCGTCTATTTGATTCTTCTCTCTTTTTTTCTTTATTAGTCTTGCTAGCAGTCTATCAATTTTGTTGATCCTTTCAAAAAACCAGCTCCTGGATTCATTAATTTTTTGAAGGGTTTTTTGTGTCTCTATTTCCTTCAGTTCTGCTCTGATTTTAGTTATTTCTTGCCTTCTGCTAGCTTTTGAATGTGTTTGCTCTTGCTTTTCTAGTTCTTTTAATTGTGATGTTAGGGTGTCAATTTTGGATCTTTCCTGCTTTCTCTTGTGGGCATTTAGTGCTATAAATTTCCCTCTACACACTGCTTTGAATGTGTCCCAGAGATTCTGGTGTGTTGTGTCTTTGTTCTCGTTGGTTTCAAAGAACATCTTTATTTCTGCCTTCATTTCGTTATGTACCCAGTAGTCATTCAGGAGCAGGTTGTTCAGTTTCCATGTAGTTGAGCGGTTTTGAGTGAGTTTCTTAATCCTGAGTTCTAGTTTGATTGCACTGTGATCTGAGAGATAGTTTGTTATAATTTTTGTTCTTTTACATTTGCTGAGGAGAGCTTTACTTCCAAGTATGTGGTCAGTTTTGGAATAGGTGTGGTGTGGTGCTGAAAAAAATGTATATTTTGTTGATTTGGGGTGGAGAGTTCTGTAGATGTCTATTAGGTCCACTTGGTGCAGAGCTGAGTTCAATTCCTGGGTATCCTTGTTGACTTTCTGTCTCGTTGATCTGTCTAATGTTGACAGTGGGGTGTTAAAGTCTCCCATTATTAATGTCTGGGAGTCTAAGTCTCTTTGTAGGTCACTCAGGACTTGCTTTATGAATCTGGGTGCTCCTGTATTGGGTGCATATATATTTAGGATAGTTAGCTCTTCTTGTTGAAGTGATCCCTTTACCATTATGTAATGGCCTTCTTTGTCTCTTTTGATCTTTGCTGGTTTAAAGTCTGTTTTATCAGAGACTAGGATTGCAACCCCTGCCTTTTTTTGTTTTCCATTTGCTTGGTAGATCTTCCTCCATCCTTTTATTTTGAGCCTATGTGTGTCTCTGCATGTGAGATGGGTTTCCTGAATACAACACACTGATGGGTCTTGACTCCTTATCCAATTTGCCAGTCTGTGTCTTTTAATTGGAGCATTTAGTCCATGTACATTTAAAGTTCATATTGTTATGTGTGAATTTGATCCTGTCATTATGATGTTAGCTGGTGATTTTGCTCGTTAGTTGATGCAGTTTCTTCCTAGTCTCGATGGTCTTTACATTTTGGCATGATTTTGCTGCGGCTGGTACCGGCTGTTCCTTTCCATGTTTAGTGCTTCCTTCAGGAGCTCTTTTAGGGCAGGCCTGGTGGTGACAAAATCTCTCAGCATTTGCTTGTCTGTAAAGTATTTTATTTCTCCTTCACTTATGAAGCTTAGTTTGGCTGGATATGAAATTCTGGGTTGAAAATTCTTTTGTTTAAGAATGTTGAATATTGGCCCCCACTCTCTTCTGGCTTGTAGAGTTTCTGCCCACATATCCGCTGTTAGTCTGATGGGCTTCCCTTTGTGGGTAACCCGATCTTTCTCTCTAGCTGCCCTTAACATTTTTTCCTTCATTTCAACTTTGGTGAATCTGATAATTATGTGTCTTGGTGTTGCTCTTCTCGAGGAGTATCTTTGTGGCGTTCTCTGTATTTCCTGAATCTGAATGTTGGCCTGCCTTGCTAGATTGGGGAAGTTCTCCTGGATAATATCCTTCAGAGTGTTTTCCAACTTGGTTCCATTCTCCCCGTCACTTTCAGGTACACCAATCAGACGTAGATTTGGTCGTTTCACATAGTCCCGTATTTCTTGGAGGCTTTGTTCGTTTCTTTTTATTCTTTTTTCTCTAAACTTCACTTTTCGCTTCATTTCATTCATTTCATCTTCCATCGCTGATACCCTTCCTTCCAGTTGATCGCGTCAGCTCCTGAGGCTTCTGCATTCTTCATGTAGTTCTCGAGCCTTGGCTTTCAGCTCCATCAGCTCCTTTAAGGACTTCTCTGCATTGGTTATTCTAGTTATACATTCGTCTAAATTTTTTTCAAAGTTTTTAACTTCTTTGCCTTTGGTTTGAATTTCCTCCTGTAGCTCAGAGTAGTTTGATCGTCTGAAGCCTTCTTCTCTCAACTCGTCAAAGTCATTCTCCATCCAGCTTTGTTCCATTGCTGGTGAGGAACTGCGATCCTTTGGAGGAGGAGAGGTGCTCTGCTTTTTAGAGTTTTCAGTTTTTCTGCTCTGTTTTTTCCCCATCTTTGTGGTTTTATCTACTTTTGGTCTTTGATGATGGTGATGTACAGATGTGTTTTTGGTGTGGATGTCCTTTCTGTTTATTAGTTTTCCTTCTAACAGATGGGACCCTCAGTTGCAGGTCTGTTGGAGTTTGCTAGAGGTTCACTCCAGACCCTGTTTGCCTGGGTATCAGCAGCGGTGTCTGCAGAACAGTGGTTTTTCGTGAACCGTGAATGCTGCTGTCTGATCGTTCCTCTGGAGATTTTGTCTCAGAGGAGTACCCGGCCGTGTGAGGTGTCAGTCTGCCCCTACTTGGGGGTGCCTCCCAGTTAGGCTGCTCAGGGGTCAGGGGTCAGGGACCCACTTGAGGAGGCAGTCTGCCCGTTCTCAGATCTCCAGCTGCTTGCTGGGAGAACCACTGCTCTCTTCAAAGCTGTCAGACAGGGACATTTAAGTCTACAGAGGTTACTGCTGTCTTTTTGTTTGTCTGTGCCATGCCCCCAGAGGTGGAGCCTACAGAGGCAGGCAGGCCTCCTTGAGCTGTGGTGGGCTCCACCCAGTTCGAGCTTTCTGGCTGCTTTGTTTACCCAAGCAAGCCTGGGCAATGGCAGGCACCCCTTCCCCAGCCTCGCTGCCGCCTTGCAGTTTGATCTCAGACTGCTGTGCTAGCAATCAGCGAGACTCCGTGGGCGTAGGACCCTCCAAGCCATGTGCAGGATATAATCTCCTGGTGCTCCGTTTTTTAAGCCCGTCGGAAAAGCGCAATATTTGGGTGGGAGTGACCCGATTTTCCAGGTGCCGTCTGTCACCCCTTTCTTTGACTAGGAAAGGGAACTCCCTGACCCCTTGCACTTCCTGAGTGAGGCAATGCCTCGCCCTGCTTCGGCTCGCGCACGGTGCACTGCACCCACTGATCTGCGCCCACTCTCTGGCACTCCCTAGTGAGATGAACCGGGTACCTCAGATGGAAATGCAGAAATCACCTGTCTTCTGCCTCCCTCACACTGGGAGCTGTAGACCAGAGCTGTTCCTATTCGGCCATCTTGGCTCCTCCCCCCGGGAAAACGGGCTCCTGTCTTAAAGAGTTTTCGCCTACCGTCTCTTTTGAAACAGGTTTTTACTCAGCTCCACCAGTCTTTAAAAGGCTTAAACTTAGTTTATATGTCCTCTAGTCCCTCCCTTCACTAGACGCAGAGTGTGGCCTCTCTGTTGGAGGAATGATCATCCACCCAGGACTGAAATCACTAACACACCTCCCACCTGTTTCTGCCACAGGACTAGGAGAAGTCAGAGTCTTTAGCACTGGTGGGTGTGATAAATAAAAGCAGCTTTCTACCTAAAAAGTTTTAGCCCAGTATTTGCTGCCAATGAGGAGAGATAGAAGGTCTTAACTTTCAATAGACTAAAAAGTAATTAAAGATCTTAAAACAATTCTTATGTGGTGAGAGAGAGAATAATGAATGGCATTTTCATCCACAGTCACACGTGCCTGATGGATATGAGAATATTCTTTAATGATTACATTAAGAGAAATATGAATAAAATTATATTTGCATACTGAGATTTTATAAAGAAAAAACCTATCCTATGGAGTGCTGTTGTTTCTTTTTTTTTTTTTTTTCTGTTAAAAGGATAAACCTTTAGGGTTGGGCATGGTGGCTCATGCCCTATAATCCCAGCACTTTGGGAGGTCGAGACAGGCAGATCAACTGAGGTCAGGTGCTCCAGACCAGCCTGGCCAACATGGTGAAACCTCATCTCTACTAAAAATACAAAAATTAGCCGTGCACGGTGGCATACGCCTGCAATCCCAGCTACTGGGAGGCTGAGGCAGGGAAATCGCTTGAACCCGGGAGGCGGAGGCTGCAGTGAGCCAAGATGGTATCACTGTGCTCTAGCCTGGGCAAGACAGCAAGACTCTCTCTCAAAATAAAAATAAAAATAAAAAAAAGTATAAAATTTTAGTTTAGGGAAACAGTTGTACTTAGGTGGGAGCATCTTGATATTTAGCAATATTTCTACATTAAACAATGATGGAAGCATATGGGACCCGGCATGATTATAAAACTTGTTTAGTGGCTAAAATAAGGATTCTACCTTTTTTTTAAAAAAAAAAAAAAGAGAGAGAGAGAGAGTATTGATTTAAAATTGTATAGATCCAAAGGGAGGCTAACAGGAGGCAGCCTGGATGGTGATAATGATCCAGGAGTCAGGGACACAGAAGGACCCAGTTCAGCTTTTGCACCTACTGCTGTGCCACTCCTGGCAAGTTATTTATATTTCAATCCTTAGTTTTCTTATCTGTAAAATGCAAGAAATAATACTAATTCCTTTTTGTTGAGATATAATAATTCTTTTGAAAGTAAAAAGAATTTTGTATAAGTTGTACTGCAGTAAAAGTCACTCACTATGATTATTCCTTCAAAATAATTATTGAAACTCCCACTACCTTCTAATCATTTTAGAATCATGAAATATGGGAAAGGAAGAAAGAAAGAAGAATCTTACTGAATTTCATGGTGTCTTCATAATGAGTATTTATCTGAGGTACTTTTGTTTGTACCTTCCTATTTTTGCCATTACCTCTCCAATATTTTGTTTATCAAAATCTCATCCAAACTTCAAGTAATGCCCTCTCCAAGCCTTACCTTGTTCTTGATAAACTCAGATGAGCCTTTATCTACACATGGACATCTGTGTATCACCTATTTTGTTGTCTATAATCTCTTGCATGGTACTTATGTGCTGTATACTCTCCTATGTAATCTCTTAGCTCTTCATTTTTCTGAAAAAAAAAGTTTCTTGAATCTAGAGCCTATAAAGTTAGTCCAATTCTACACATTCACATACTTCACAGACTTTTATATAAATACACACATATACATATATGTGTGAGTATACATATTGTGTGCAGTGTGTGTGTATCAGAACATATGTACTTATATACATATATGCCTAAGTATAAAGGACTTAAATACATATGTCTTTTAACACATAAGATTTAAAAGTTAAATTCTTATTTTTATTTAAAAAAAAAAACCCAAAACTATATGGCTATTACTCTAAAAGCACACAGAGAGCTGAAATGTTAAACCAAATTGTGTATGACTTTCTCAAAAATGTCAATCTTTTATTTTTACATTAGTTATAAATTTTAGCAATACTTTCCTTTAGCATAATAAAAACATTTACTCTTTGTGCTTGCAAGAGTAAATCTTATTCATGTGTGTGTAGGGGGTTTCTTAGATCCAGTCATGTAGTAGGTACACAATGAATTATGTTGAATAAGTTAATGCATATTTTTGCTAATAATGACACTTTCTTTCTTTCTTTTTTTGTTTTTCTTTTTCTTTTTTTTTTTTTTTGAGATGGAGTTTCGCTCTTGTTGCCCAGGCTGGAGTGCAATGGTGCAATCTTGGCTCACTACAACCTCCGCCTTCTGGGTTCGAGCGATTCTCTTACCTCAGCTTCTCGAGCAGCTGGGATTACAGGCATGCACCACCACTCCTGGCTAACTTTTTGTATTTTTAGTAGAGACAGGGTTTCTCCATGTTGCTCAGACTGTCGAACTCCAGACCTCAGGTGATCTGCTCGCCTCGGCCTTCCAAAGTGTTGGGATTACAGACGTGAGCCGCCATGCCTGGCCATAATGATACTTTCAAACATACAAACTTTGAAAGATTTTACTACTCATAGGCAACCACTAGCAGAACTTTCAAAGAAAGTGTCTCAGAAAGAAGTAAAGAAATGTACACACACAGGAGAAGAATTGAAAATACATAAGAAGTAGTGAATATTTCTTTGTTGCAAGGAATAGCAACTAACTTTAGCTAACATAAACAGAAAAGGAACTTATTGGAAAGCTAGCATATATCTCACAAAATGTTTGGGAAGACTGAATATTGGGGCCTTGAAATATAGGCATGAAACAAACAAGAGGGAAACAGAAACCACAGCTAGTGTCCAGCAGTTGGAAGGATTTGGCTAGGACCCTGCTGCCAGTGCCATCACCACAATTGTAGGCACCTCACCACAACTGGACTCAGGGTGTGCCCTTTATTCCCAGGCTAGTGTAAATCAAGTTTAAACTCCTTAAGCATGTTTATCACTCAGGTAAGTTTTAAAAATCACTGGTAGAAGGGTCTGCTTGCTAAAATTATTCAGACGCCCATCTTCAAGCTCCCATGGTTTATGGTAAGGGAAGATCTATCTTCATTGGCTTCCATAGATGCATATGATGAAGAACTCCCTCAAATTAAAATGTAAGTTGAGGTTAAAGGTCACTGACAGAATCTTCTGCAATCCATTCCTTCTACTTTCTTTTTTTAATTTTTTTATTTTTTTATTATTATTATTTTTTGAGATGGAGTCTCGCTCTGTCACCCAGGCTGGAGTGCCTTCTACTTTCTTAGCACACATGTGTAGCCTTATTCCCATGCTCAGAATTTAAGGGAAAAAATCTCCACTATATGATAATGAAACTGACCTTTCTTTATATAAAATTGAAAGCACATTTATCCCATTTTCAAAGACATAAAACTTCAAAAATCTGATCAGATTATTCATACAACTCAGGGCCCAGACGTTCTAGACTATATGTCCTTTTGCATTTGTAAACTACAGCTAATTTTCTTTTAGGCATCAAAAGTGCCTAAGTTATATTTTTAAGGTCTTTAAAACAAGTTTGGATACTTGGCTAAGCCACTGTTCATTAGAAGCACTAGTGTCATATATTCACTTGAGCATCAAATATTTGTTGAATATCTTCTATTTGCTGGGCTTTGGGGATAGAGCAGTGAAATAAGCAAATGAGGAAGTGTTTGCAGTTATGGAGATTTTGTTTGTAGGAGAGAGCAATATTTCATATAAACATATAATATAAAGAACTTTATAAAGTAGTGATAAATATCATAATCAAATCAAAGCAGGGTCCAGAAATCTAGAGAACATAAGTTGGCAGGGGAGAGTAGGGGTGGTCAGGGCTTCCTAAGATGATGGTGGGCAGGGATCTGGAAGTGGTGAGGGGATGAACATTCCAGGCAACAGAGGAATTGAAGCAGACATCCTGAATGACACAATGCTTGCCACGTTTGAGGAACAGTGAGGAGCCCAGAGGCCAGAGCTAAATGAAGATGGTAGAACATGAGGGTGGAGAGAGGATAGGAGCTTGGTCTCGTTGAAGTTGTTAGACCAGTAGTCCTCAAACTTTTACGTGTCTGAAAAACACCTGGGAACCTTGTTACAATGTTGTCTTTTTTTTTTTTTTTTTTTACAATGCAATTTCAAACTTTTGAAAATTACTGATTGGCTAAATTGTGGGATATCGATGACTAAATGAAGTCACTTGTGTTAAAAACTTTGATAAATAGGGCTAGGGAAACCCATGAAGAGAGGGTTCTCATTGACAAATATCTGACATCAATGACTATCATATTAGACTCCCCAAAAAGCACAACCTTGCACAGAGACCACCACAATCTTACACAAAATAGTACCTCTGCAAGGACATCTATCCCTACCTGCCTGTCCAACCTCAAACTGAAACAACCCTTGTTATTAATCCTTTAGTCAAGGATAATTATTTCAAAATAACTTTGAAATTCTCCTTGTTTTCCCTTTCAAAACCTTGCCTTCGTTTATAATACCTTGTGGAATATGCACATGGTTTACTATGGCATATTCCCATTGCAATGCCTATTCCTGAATGAATATTTTCTTTTAGAGGGTCTCTCAATGTTATGTAGATAGTGCTTCAGAAGTGGGACCAAAATGAGGTCACCTTGGATGAACTGGCTGCCTCTGGAATCCAGTGTGGTACCAACTGAGTCCTTCACACTCTACGTTTCCATGAATTGCCTTTTTTGCCCTAATGAATCTCCTCTGGGATTATCTGACTACTCATTATTGGCAAATTCATTTTTACATTATTTGGGATCTGAGTCAGTGATAAGCCCACCTTAAATACAGGACCTGGCATCCCCCTTGAGACTACAAAAGTATTGTTTGCTTTTGGCAGGCCTTTTCTGGTATAAAGACAAGTGTCCTTATTTGAATACTCTGGTTTCCAAGAATAGATGTTTTGTCTGTGAGACACATCTTATCTGGAGAATTCACTTTGGTTCTGTTTCCCTAGTTTAAAATGTTGTTTTGTCTGAATGCCTGGCTTAAAATTTCTGTGAACACTATTATTTTGGTTTGGTTACATGCATCTGTAAGTGATTTGGCTCTTTCATGTTTGATTCTCCCCTTGCTTGCTCTTCCAAGAGCAAAAATAACCATTCTAAATAGTGGTCGTTAGATGGCCAATGTAAAGTGCCTAGTGCAGTCAACACCATCTAAAACACCAGTCCAAACTCCTGACAGTCTCTGACAGGATTTGTAGATTTTTTTTTGCTTTTGAGAAATTAACATGAAATGGAGTAAGATCCTCAAATATTAAGGCATGCCAGGCATCCCGGGACTCCAGCCAGCTACATGGCTTTTTCTTGCGCATATTTTTAAGTCAATGACTATCATGGGGCTCATTTAAACTCCCCAAGCCCATTTTCCATACATATGAATTAAAACTGCAACCAACTGTAAAGTCAACATGTAGAATCTTCTAAGTTCTTTATCTCTCTATTTTTTTTTCTGCCTACTTTGAATCCATTGATTTTCTGATGGTATTAAGATAAACTAAATCCTTATGCCATTCCAGCCAAGATAGAAAACAAAACTTCAAGGGATTTCAAATTAATGGCTTTACAAATTACAGCAGCTCCATGGCAACCACTAACCTAGACCAAGGAGTCATCCTTTTTAATGTAAATTTAGGTTTGCCTGGCTAATGATAACTTAGGGTGAGGGAATAGTTAATTGAAAAATTGATAGTCTGAGAAGAAAGAACTAGATAAATGTTTATAAAAGTTAGGCTCTCATATCAGATAGGTCAAAATCTTGAGCTCAGATCAGTAATAAATGATCTCCGTCTGGCATAAAATTGCTTTGTCTGCCACACATGGCCCTGCTAAGAGCCATAAAAAGTGCAAATTATGTTTTCTTAAAAAATGCTTTCTTCCATGCATTAACTAGTCAGACCAGCAAACAAAAGAAAAATATGTTACTAAAATTCAAGGTAACCTGAAGATTTTGTTTTTCTTTTACACTTCAGCCAGTCATAGCTTAAATGTAGACATCTGAAAATTTAACTCTAAACACAATTTGAAGCTGTAAGGGGGACGAAAAACATAAATAAGGATTTTTTTTAAAGCCAAACTGGTTTACCCAAAATTTTGGCCCATAGCCTTTGTAAGATTACCTACCACAGCAAATAAGTTTAGATATGTCAACAGTTCCCATTTTATTAGAAATATAATTTGTACTTAAATATGTTTTATAAATTTGTGGATTTGTAGTTTGTATTACTATCTTTTACTGTCTCATAATTAAAATTCTAAAATGAAAGCTCTAAATCTTTGATTGTATGTGAATAGATATTTGGTGTTTTTATACATATATAAATGCATCATGTTGTATTTCATGGCTACATGGTAAAATCTGTACTAGTCAGCTAGATATTTCTTAAGAAATTCTATTCAGATTGTCTTAGATAAGTGAGCAATCACATAAATATTGTTAAAATGTATAGTAATTAATCCAAATGCTTTTTAATTCATGAGACTTAAGTAAATCTTTAACAAATAAGCTAGTATTAAATTTGTAGATAAAATAAAGAGAATCATTTTGAGAATTGTCAGCATACATTTTTATCTGGGATTATCGGTCAGACAGTTTTGTATTTGTCTCTGCAAGATGTCTTAAGGTGTCAGGATTTGACACAAAATTTATAAAATTATAAACCTAGAAAACACAGAGTGAATGTTCTTTGTTTTTGTAACTCTTTGATAAGTAAGGTTAATTTAATATTGTTGGTTTAATTAAACAACTGTATCTTTTGACTTATCAGTAAAATATCTATAAATCTAAGTTTTTTACTTAGGTGAACATGTGATATTTACAGTCTATAAAAATGGTTAACAAGGGTATATCTTAAAATAACGACTAGTTCTGTTTACATTGTCAGTATATATAAGTAATCCAGGAATAATTGATCAAAATAAATAAATATAAATGGAATAAATGTTAATAAAGAAATTTTTATGTATTTTAAAATCTTAAAGTTATGTTAAATTAAGTAATAGATAACAATTTTCAAGTAACATAAAATACTAAAACATTAATTGTTGAGTATAAATATTTGTTATTGGCTTCTTAAATTTTACAGAAAGACTGCATGTATTTATGTCTATTAATATACATAAAATTATGTTATGGAGAAATATTTCTACAAATGACAAGATGTTTTACATCTGGAAAATACTGACATGTGACAAGATAGTTCAAAATGTCTTGCTTCCTAGATTTAACTAGAAATAAGTTTACTAAGAGTTAAAATTCTAATTAATATATATAACTTTGTGCACAAAGTATGCAAAAAAATGTGTTTTTTATGAGAAAAATTATATGACATATGTGCTCTTTTTGAGAAGAAAATTTGTTTTGTCTGATATAAGAATAGCTGCTCCTGCTCGCTTTTGGTGTCCATCTGCATAGAATGTACTTTTCCACTCCTTTACCTTAAGTTTAGGTGAGTACTTATGCATTAGGTGAGTCTCTTGAAGGCAGCAGATGGTTGGTTGGTGAATTCTTATCCATTCTGCAATTCTGTATCTTTCCAGTGGAGTATTTAAGCCATTTACATTCAATGTTACTAATGAGATGTAAGGTACTATTCCATTAATCATACTATTTGTTGCCTTTTGTTTTACCTTTGTTTTTACCTTTTGTTTTTTTGTTTGTTTGTTTGTTTGTTTTTCAGATGGAGTCTAGCTCTGTCACCCAGGCTGGAGTGCAGTGGTGCCATCTCCACTCACTGCAAGCTCCACCTCCTGGGTTCATGCCATTCTCCTGCCTCAGCCTCCCAAGTAGCTGGGACTACAGGTGCCCACCACCACGCCCGGCTAATTTTTTTTGTATTTTTAGTAGAGACGGGGTTTCACCATGTTAGCCAGGATGGTCTCAATCTCCTGACCTTGTGATCCGCCCTCCTCAGCCTCCCAAAGTGCTGGGATTACAGGCGTGAGCCACTGCGCCCGTCCCCGTCTGTTTTTTAATTGTACTTTTGTTTCATAGGTCTTGTGAGATTTATACCTTAAAGTGATTCTGTTTTGATATGTTTTCAGTATTTGTTTCAAGATTTAGAGCTTCTTTCAGCAGTTCTTTTAGTGCTTGCTTGGTAGTGGTGAATTCTCTCAGCATTTGTTTGTCTGAAAAAGACTATAACTTTCCTCGATTTATAAAGCTTAGTTTCACTGGCTACAAAATTTTTGGCTAATAATTGTTTTGTTTAAGGAGTCTTAAATAGGGCTCCAATCTCTTCTAGCTTGTGGGCTTTCTGCTGACATATCTGCCGTTAATCTGATAGGTTTTCCTTTATAGTTTACCTGGTGCTTTTGCCTCACAGCTCTTAAGATTCTTTCCTTCGTCTTAACTTTAGATAACCTCATGACAATATGCCTAGGTGATGATCTTTTTGTGATTAATTTCCTGGGTGTTCTTTGAGCTTCTTGTATCTGGATGTCTAGGTCTCTAACAAGACTCAGGAAGTTTTCCTCAATTATTGTCCCAAATATGTTTTTCAAACTTTTAGATTTCTCTTCTTCCTCAGAAATGCTGATTATTCTTAGGTTTGGTCATTTAATGTAATCCCAGACTTCTTGGAGGCTTTGTACATATTTGCTTATTTTTTTTTCCTTTGTCTTTGTTGGATTGGGTTAATGTAAACACTTTGTCTTCATGGTCTGAAGTTCTTTCTCCTGCTTGTTTGATTACATTGCTGAGACTTTCCAGAGCATTTTGTATTTCTATAAGTGTGTCCATTGATTCCTGAAGTTTTGTTTTTAATTTATGTTATCTATTTCATTGAAGGTTTCTTCCCTCATTTCTTGTATCATTTTTTTTTTTTTTTTTTACTTCCTTAAATTGGACTTTGTCTTTCTCTGGTGCCTCCTTGATTAGCTTAAAGATTGCCCTTCTGAATTTTTTTTTACAGGTAAATCAAGGATTTCTTTTTGGATGGATTCATTGCTGGTGAGCAAGTGTGAATTTTTGAGGGTGTTATTGAACCTTATTTTGTCATATTACCAGAGTTGGTTTTCTGGTTTCTTCTCATTTGGGTAGGCTCTGTCAGAGAGAAGGTCTAGGGCTCAAGGCTGTTGTCCCATGGAGTATTTCCTTGAGGTAGTACACTCCCCGTTTGTTTAGGGATGTGGCTTCCTGAGAGCTAAGCTGTTAGTTATTGTTATCTCTCTTCTGGAACTAGCCACCTAGCAGGTCTACCAGGCTCTGGGCTGGTACTAGGGGGTTTCTGCACAGAGTCCTGTGATGTGAACTATCTGTAGGTCTCTCAGTTCTGGATACCAGCCAGTATTTGGGGTGTCAGTTCCTGCAGGAGCAATCTGCTTCCTTCAGCGGGTCTGTGGGTTCTCTTGCCTTTCTTGATTTATTCCAGCCGTAGGTCTGGAGCAAAAGTTTATGATGCAAGACTTCACATGCTGCTGTGTCTGTCCAAGTGGGAGCTATAATCTAGTCCTGCCTCCTGTCCACAATGATCCTCCTCATTCAAAACAAACAACTCATCAGATAATATTCTGTGTTCTATGTTGTCTTGGTGTCTTTATTAGGTTTTTCGATTACATAGAAAACTGAACTTTCAAAGTATTGGTTTTTGTTTTGTTTTTACCTTCATGTAATTTTCTGTATCACTTTTGAAGTAGAACTTGGATTATCATTCTGGCTAAATGAAGGACATTATCTTACAATGACATGTCATGATGTTTTGATCAAGGTTTTAAAATTTTTGGCATTCTTGATGGGCGTCCCCAGTATCAAAATTCTAAATTAAGTCTTTTTCACCTAGAATTAACTAAGTGACTTAACAGTTGATCCTTTGCAGAGCATTAAGGGGCGTTATCACTCATGTTGTAGTAATATCAAATGATTAGGCATATTTGGTAAATTGTATGGATAATATTGTCAAATGATAAATGATGCTGAATCTTCTTTCAGATAGGTGTGTTTTAAATATGAGTTTCAAAAACCATATGAATTTATAGAAATCTAATATGGTTTTAGTCATGATCTCATTTGTTATGTTAAAATGTTATGTGCCACAAAAATAACCAAATTTCCATGTCAATTGATCAATATAACTAAACTTCCGTCATATTTTTAGCCATGGCTATTCTAAGTCTCTTTTATCCACAATTTTGATACTTCTCTAAAAGCATTTGCAATTAGATTCATGGAAAATAACTAGTATTCTTAAACACAGGTTTCTAAAACTTGAAGATCAATGAACTACTAAAAATTTCCAGAACTCTAATGAAGAAAATAATGGTTTCATGAAACTGCTAATCAAGATCAAGCAGAACAAAAATTAATTATACGTGATTGAATGACTGCTGAAAGTGGTGCGCTTATGCCTTTTATTTAAAATAGTGTTTTTGCTCTTTACTTACTTTTTTCCTATATTTAAGAACATTTTCTATCATAAGCTATCTCTATTTTAGAGCAATTTAATAAAATATACTTCTGTGAATAAAAGTGGAAATATGTGCTTTTTATTTCTACCTAGCCACTCCAAAATATAAAAACTAATTATGACTGTTCTTGTTTCTTGTAGCAATATGCTTATTTGTATAAGTTCAGTAAGAATGTACTCTCTTTATAGCTGGATACAATTAGAAACATTGTTCATATTACCAAGGCTTCTACTGGAATGCCATATTGAGAACAGGGTATAATACGTGGCTTCCAAGATTCCCAGCCTTACAGTGAGTGAGTAAATATTATCACATCCCGAGAGGCCCAAGAACCTTAGGACTACATGTGAAATCTACAGTCTGCCTTTGTTTGGCTTCCTAATCTCAAAAGGTTTTTAAGTTTGAGATTCCTATATAATCAATCACATATAAATGATCAGACCAAAATTGATAAAATAAACTTACTTTCACAAAAATTATCTTTATTATCTTTAGTAGAATTGGGGATTATTATGAATAAAAAATTATTTTTCTAAAGAAAAACTATAATACAATCTTTATTAAACTGAAGCTCTATGCATGGTTTTTGAGTTCTTCTTATCCTCCTATAGACTGGACTGGCTCTTAAATTCTTCATGGTTCCTCTAATCTAATTATTTTCCATAAAACTATTAAAACCAGGAACTACTCTTCTTGAAGAACTATAAGCTGAAACTAAATAAATTTCAAGAGACAAGTCTTAGGCCTGACAAATGGGCCACACAGAAAGTTTATGAAGCTGCCAATAACATCACTAGAGACATTTAAACTGCAAACTAAGACAAGAAGCTGATGACTTCATGCTATAGATAGCTTTTCTCAAGATGTCAGAACAAGACTCCATATCATAATGATATTCTTACCCCTCTCAATGCCTACCATTTTACTTGACAGGATAAGAGTGTAATTGAAATTTTACAATCAGTAGCTTCTGTTGGTAACTTGACAGAACCTGACCTAAGAGATCCTTTAATCTATTTAGTGGGTGACTTTGACAACAACCAAAATATGACTGGTGTTCATTCTCTGCTTTAATTCAACCCAGCCGTGAGATAGTAGATGATAAAATTGCTTTATATTATCTATTGGCCAGATAAGAAAACTACTTTGTTATTGCTAATACTACATGCTGTACCTGGACAAATTCATTTGGGAAAATTGAGACTCATATATATATAAAATAAGAAAACAAGTCACATGGTTACAAAACAGGTGTCACCTAATTTGCATTTAATTTATTCAATTGGTTGCCTTTAAGACTAGATTCATAACTCAAAACTATTATACAATACTAAACCATTATGTTAAAAGTTCTTATGTTGCTTTTATATTACTTTACATTTTAAACATTTTACCTGTTACTTGCAAAATTTCTGCAAAAATACAACTCTTAACAGAATAGTGCTGGCCAGCATTTTGAGATGATAGCCAATGCCTATGGAAGAGACAAAATTAAACTTAATAATGGTCTCCAGTTAGACTTGGCTTGAAAGCCACTCCCTCCAACTCTCCCTTGTTGCTCAAACATTGTTAAAATTCTGTTGACATTTATGACTAGTCTCCAATCACTCACAAACTTGAGACAAGACCAACAAGCCAGGAAAGGTCTATAATAGCACCAAGAGATAATCAAAACCAAACTACAGGAGGATTGGTCAGCAATGCTTTCAGAGAAAGATTGTAATAAAAAGGAAAATTGTGCAAGTTGTCAGAATAAAAATGGAGTCATTTTTTAAAAAGAAAAAACCCTGAATAATAGAACCAAAGAAAGCCATGAAGGGCAGCTTCTCATGCAAAAGCACCTGATAACAAAAACTATCACAAAAGAATATAAAAACCACAGCCTTGCATAAAGCCCTTTGCAAACTAATACAAAAAAATACTCTCCAAGGACATTGGCCCAACAACTCCTTGTCTTACCTCAGACTTGGCACCACCCTTGTTATTGATTCTTATAGCCAAGGATAATTATCTCTAAACAATTATGTAATCTTCCTCATTTTTTTGAAACTGTTTTTCTTTATCTCCCTGAATACATGTATTGTTTACCATGGCACATTGATTTTCATTGCAATGGTATATTCCTGAATATATAAAATTGGTTTTAAAGGGCCTCTCTCTGCCTGTTATTCAGGCTAACATACCTCTTTCCCTCCCTTCAGCTAACACTTCATTTGGTTGAGGTCCCTTTTGTAGTGAGTGAATTAAACCTAGTTGCACACACGTAAAAGCCTTGACCACATAAGATTAGAGGGGCACAAGAGGGCACTCTGATGATCACCTTCACTCGTATCATACTTCTCTCAGCTCTCAATGTACTGAAACAACCTTGTTTCTTTGATGATCACAATCAATCACTTCAACTCAAAGTAATCTTTTCTGCCTATTCATGCTGTTACTGGAGGAACTGACAATAGCTATAATGCACACTAAGCTTTCAATTTGGTGGAGTCCGTTTGTGGTCCTCTGATGAATGAATTATGCTTTAGGTAATCAAAAATAAGCACTAAGACTCTGAGGCAGCATAACAGGAAAGAGAAGTCTCATGTATCACACTATTACCTAAACTTAGGTCACATAACCACCTTGAACTGATGTTTATCTTGACTTTTCTTGAGAAATATACATTTAATATTTTGGTCTCCTCTTCCTCTTTCTTCTTCTTCCTCCTTCCTTGACCTCCTCCATCTCTTCTTCCTCTTTCTCTTCCTCCTCCTCCTCCTTCTTATTCTTTTCTTCCTCCCCTCTCTCTTTTTCTCTCTCCCTCTATCTTGTCTTATATGTATTATTCAAGGTCATTTATGAAAAAAGAGATTCACTATGCATGTGATGGAACAGGAAAGGAGGAGTTTTGAAATTAAAAGTACATAATGAAAGGCTATATGTTTAGAGAAGAGGTCAGCAAGCAGAGTAGTAAACTAAGAAGTCAAGTGCGATGAGCTATTGATGTGGGACTGCCAGCCTCAGTGGGCTCACAAACAAGTGTCTGGTGTTAGAGTTAGAATCACTCTTAGCAGGAGTGAATTGTAAGTAGCAAGTAGGAATAGGAGCTAAACGGAAAGCAGAAGGAACTGGGGCCAAGCTGGAAATGACCAAGTAACCTGTGCTCATCCATCAATCATAAACCTTAAAAAAAATTCAGACAGAGATGATGGCTACTTCACTTCTACTCTCCAATTTTGCATGATATTTCCACCAGAGGACCATCAATGATTATTTTGTCAGATGCTAAACTGGCACCACATAGTTTCCAGGTTAATCAAGTTGGCATAACCCTATCCACCACACTGTGTATCTGTATTTATATGTGTATGTGTTTATAAAAACTGTTAAAAATAGATAAGTACAAAAATTGTATCTTTGTACAAATCCTTTATTCAAATTTTTATTTTATATTGATAACTATTGTCACATGTATTTATGGAATACAAAGTGGTATTATAATTTTTGAATGCAATGTGGAAACATTAAATTAAGATAATTAACATTTCAATGACCTCAATTATCTAGTATATTTTCTGATAACATTAAAAATTTACTCTTTAAATAATATTAAAATGTACAGAACTTCATTACTAGCCATCTTCACTATGCTGTGCAATTAATCTAAAGAAAATCTAGCTAATTTTTCCTTATACTCTTTGACTATTACTGTTCCATTTTCCCTATCTCCTAGCTTCTAGTCACTACCAGCCTAACTCTCTGCTTTTATGAGTTCAATTTCTTTAGATTTCTTGTATAATTGAAACCGTGGTATTTGTCTTTCTGTGTTTGTCTTATTCCACTTAGCATTAAGTTCTCCAATTCCATTTATGTTGTTTCACATGACCAAATCTGTTCTTTTTTAAAGCTCAACAGTATTACATAATGTATATATGCCACATTTTCTTTATCCATTTATCCTTTGTTGGACACTTAGGTTGATTTCATAGCTTGAATCAGCCTGTGAATAGTGCTGCAATGAAATGGAACTGCAGACATCTATTTGACATGTTGATTCTCAATCTCAAGTAAATACTTAGAAATGGGGTTTCTAGATTGTATGGTATTCTATTGCTAGTTTTTTGAGGTACCACCATAATATTTTCTATAATAGTTGTATGAAGTTACATTCCCACCAATAGTATGTAAGAATTTCCTTTTCTCCACAGCCTCGACAGGACTTGTTATTTGCTATCTTTTTTTTATAATTACCATTCTAACAGGCACGAAATAATATCTCACTGCAGTTTTAGTTTGCATCTCCCTGGTGATTGGTGAGGTAGATATTTTTTTCATGTATCTGTTAGCTATTTGGTTGTTTTTTATTAGAAATATCCATTCAATTCCCTTGACCATTTCTTAATTGGATTATGTATTTTCTTTCTATAGAGTTGTTGGAGTTTCTAACGTATTTTTATCAGATGTATGGCTTGCAAATATTTTATCTCAATCTGTAGGTTGTCTCTTCACTTTGTTAGTTGTTTTCTTTGATAGGCAGAAGGTTTTAAATATGATTTCATTTGTTACCTTTCCTTTTGTTGCCTTGTACTTTTGGGGTCAAATTTTAAAAATTATTGCCCAGACCAGTGTCATGTAGTTTTTCCAATGTCATTTTGTATTTTCCTCTAGTAGTTTTATAGTTTCAGATTGTTTAATTTTTTCATCTATTTTGAGTAGACTTTTGTATATGGTGTAAGATGAAGGTCCAATTTTATTCTTTTACATATGGATATCCAGTTTTCCTAGCACCATTTATTGAGGAGATTATACTTTTTCCATTGTATATTATTGGTAATTTTGTTGAAAATCAATTGACTGCAGAGGTATGGATTCTTTTCTGGGCTTGCTATTCTGTTCCATTGGTTGATGTGTCTATTTTTATGTTAGTGCCATGCTATTTTAAATATTATTGCTTTAAAGTATAGCTTGAAATCATGGAGTGAGATACATCTAGCTTTGTTCTCTTTTCTTATATTGCCTTGGCAATTTGCTTTTTGTTATGGTTCACATACATTTTAGGATAGTTATTTTCTGTATATCTGAAAAATGACATTGGAATCTTGATAGAGATCTCAATAAATGTGTAGATAGCTTTGTGTAACATGGACATTTTTACAATATTAATTCTTCCAATACATAAATAAAAAATATTTTTCCATTTATTTGTTTCTTCCTCAATTTTTTTTTTTGCTAATATTTTATAGTTTTCAGCATACGGGTCTTTCCCATTCTTGGTTAAATTTATTATTAAGTATTTTATTTCTTTTTTTGTAGCCATTTTAAATGGGATTGTTATATTAATTTATTTTTTGATAAGTTTGTTGTTAGTGTAGAGAAGCACTACTAATTTTGGCATGCTGATTTTGTATCCTGAAGCTTTACTGAATTTTTTAATAAGTCCTAATAGTTTTTGGTGAAATGTTTAGGGCTTTCTATATATAAGATTATGTTGGCCAGGCGCAGTGGCTCATGCCTGTAATCCCAGCACTTTGAGAGGCTGAGGTGGGTGGATCTTTTGAGGTCAGGGGTTTGAGATCAGCCTGGCCAACATGGAGAAACCCTGTCTTTACTAAAAATACAAAAATTAGCTGAGTGTGGTGGCAAGTCGCTGTAGTCCCAGCTACTCAGGATGCTGAGCATGAGAATTGCTTGAACCCAAGAGGCAGGGGTTGTGGTGAGCCGAGATAATGCCACTACACTCCAGCCTGGGCAACAAGCAAGTCTCCATCTCAAAAAAAGAAAAAAAATTTAGAATGTTATTTCTGATTCCAGTTAGAATTTAGGATTTTAAGTTCTGGCTAGAATGTGTAATGCTATCTTAAATAGATATGGCAAGATGGGACATCCTTGTCTTCTTTCAGATCTTAGAGAAGACATATTAAAATTTTCGTGTTAAGCATGATGTAAGCTGTGGGTTTGTCATATATGCCTTTATTGTGTTGAGGTACATTTCTTCTATACCTGATTTATTGAGAGGGTTTTTCATTATTATTATGAAATAATGTTGAATTTTGTTAAATATTTTTCTGCAACTATGGAGATGATCATATGATTTTTGTTCATCATTCTGTAAATGTGGTTTTTTCACACTTGTTGATTTGAGTATGTTGAATCCTTTTTGCATCCCAGGGATAAATATCACTTGATTTTGGTGAAATCCTTTTAATTTGTTGTTAAATTTGACTTGCTGTTATTTTTTTGAGGTTTTTGCATCTATGCTTATCAAGAATATTGGCCTGCAATTTTCTTTTCTTGTGATGTGCTGGTCTCGCATTGATACCAGAGTAAGGGGGGAAGAGGGAAGTATTCCCTCTTCTTCCATTTTCTGGACTCGTTTGTGAAGAATTGATATTAAGTCATTTTAAAAGTTTGGTAGAATTTAGCAGCAGTAAAGCCATCAGGTCCTGTTCTTTTCTTTGTTTGAAAATATTTTATTACTGATTCAATCTCCTCTCTCGTTATTTGTATGGTAAGATTTTCTGTTTCTTCATGATTCAGTTTTTGTAGGTTGCATGTGTCAAGGAATTTATTCATTACACCTGAGTTTTGCTCTTGTTTTTTGCCTAGAATTGTTCATATCAGTTTCTTATAATCCTTTTCATTTCTGTGGTGTCAGTTGTAATCTTTTCTCTTTCATTTCTGATTTATTTATTTGAGACTTTTGTTTAGCTATAGCTTTGTCAATTTTGTTTATCTTGTTAATGAATCAACTCTTAGTTTCATTGATCTTTTATATTATTTTTCTAGACTCTATTTTATTTATCTCTGCTCTGCCCTTTATTATTTCTTTCCTTCTTCTAAAATTGAGATTAGCTTGTTCTTCTTTTTCTAATTCTTTGAGGGAAAACATTACGCTGTGTATTTGTAATGTTTCTTTCTTTTTCTGATACAGGCATTCCACAAGTTTTGTTATAATGTTTTTGTTTGTCTCAATATGTTTTAATTTTTCTTTTAGTTTCTTCATTGACCCATTGGTTGTTCAGGAGCATGCTATTTAATTTCCATGTATTCATACATATCCCCAAATTTTCTCCTGTTACTGCTTTATTGTTTCATACCATCGTGTCCAGAAAAGGTAATTGATATGATTCCAATCTTTTTTAAATTTGCTAATCCTTTGTTGTCTTGTAGTTTACCATATAATGTATCCTGGAAAATGTTCTGTGTGTTCTTGACAAAAAAATACACATTCTATTGCTGTTCAATAAAATACATTGTATATATCTGTTAGGTCCATTTGGTCTAAAATGTTGCTCAAATCCAATGTTCCCTTATTAATTTAATGTGTGGATGATCTGTCCATTATTGAAAGTAGAATATTGAAGTCCCCTACTGTTATTTAATCACAATCTATCTCTCTTTTCAGATCCTTCAATATTTATTTATTTAGGTGTTTTGCCCTTGGCTGCATATTGTTATATCCTCTTGATGAATTAACTCCTTTGTTATTTATTTATTTATTTATTTATTTATTTATTTTTGAGATGGAGTCTCGCTGTGTTGCCCAGGCTGGAGTGCAGTGGCATGAACTTGGCTCATTGCTAGCTCTGCCTCCCGGGTTCATGCCATTCTTATGCCTCAGCCTCCCGAGCAGCTGGGACTACAGGCACCCGCTGCCATGCCCGGCTAATTTTTTTGTATTTTTAGTAAAGATGGGGTTTCACTGTGTTAGAAATTCTGCATTTTTTGTCCTCACCTACATTTTATGTTTTTGATGTTTAAATGTACATAATTTTGTTATATTGTATGTATCCCTACACAGTTTATTTTAGCTATTATTTTTAATACTTTTGTCTTTTATCCTTTAGAGTAGGGATAAAGTTGTTTTATGTATCACCATTACAGTCCTAGTGTTCTGAATATTTCTCATTATTACTTGCATCATTAAGTTTTGTGCTTATATACATTTAATTTTATTAATTGGCAGCCTTTCATTTTATCTTAAAGAACTGTATTAAGCAATTTTTCTTAAGGCAGGCCTAGTGGTGATGAACTTCCTTGACTTTTGTTTATCTGTGAAAGTTTTTTTTTTTCTCCTTTATTCCTGAAACAAAGCTTTTTTGAGTAAAATATTTTTGGTTGTCAGGTTTTTACCTTCACTACTTTGAATATATACCACTCACTCTCTCCTGCATAGCAGGGTTTCTTTTAAGTCCACTGATAGCCATACTAGAACTACTCTATTTGTGATGTACTTTTATATCTTGCTGATCTTGGGATTTTTGTTTGTCTTTGATTTTTTAAGAATTTGATTATTATGTGTTGTGATAAGCTCCTTTTTGGATTAAATTTTACTGAAGATTAATGAGCTCCCTGTGTCTGGATGATGGCTTCTTTCTTCAGATTAGGAAAGTTATTCATTATTATTTATTTCTTTAATCCATTATTACTTTAAATATGTTTTCTGGCCCATTTTCTCTTTCTTGTACTTTTTGAATTCCTATTATATATATAGCTTAGATCTCTTGATGATGTGCCATATTTCATGTAGCATAGGCACATAGGCTTTCTATATTCTTTTTCATTCATTTTTTTTGCAAGTTCACTGATTCTTTGCTCAGCTTGATCATGCTAGGTGTTCAAACTTTTTATTTGCATGTTTCAGTTAAGTCATGATATTTTTCATTATTAAGATTTCTATTTTTTTTTAAACTACTTGATTTGTTTATGTATTGTTTTTCAGGTTTCATTTAATATGTCATGCATATATTCTTGGAGTTCATTGAACTATTTACAGAGGATTATTCTGAATTCCTTTTTCTGAATTTTATAGATTTTCCTTTCTTTAATGTCTATTATTGGAGATTTGTTTGTTTCTTTTGGAGGTGACATAATTTTTTGAGTCTTTGTATTTGTTATGTTTTTGTGTTGATGTTTGCACCTTTGTGGAGACAGACACCATTTTCAATTTTTACAGACGTTCTTTGAGAGGGATAGACCTTTACTATTTATTATATCTTATGATTCTGATTGGGCTGGCTGGTATTGACCCTAGGGAGGCAGAGCTTCCTTTTAGGTTCTTTAGATGTCTGGGCTGCTGTTTTTGGTCTGAATTTATGTGAGGCAGCAAGTTAGGTTCTGCAATACAGGGAGACCACTGGCTAAACTGTCCAATCAGGCTGTACTTCTGGATGGGCATTGCAATCACTTTTGATGCAGCTGGGACACAAGATGTATTCTCTGGCCAGAAAGCAACCTTGTTTGGGTTCAGCAGTTGGAAAGGGTTGTAGGAGAGGCCCCAAGGTTAGTAGATCAGGATAGGTGGACTGACTGTTATGCTCAGTAGAAATGTAGTGTTGAGATCGGCCACCCTCCATGAATGTGGTCTGGTGATGAGCTTTGAGTCTGTAAGGAGTGCTGACTAAATTCCTTGATATGGCAGAACTAGTGCCTGCTTGTTGTCTCATACTCTCATAATCATAAATTCCCTCATAATCTTCTATGAGATGAAGGCTGGCGAGTTTTCATGGTGGCACCAATAATCCAGTCTTCATGTGTAGGTGTGGAGGCTCCCAGGCTGTAGCAGAGAGAGTCAGTAACAAACACAGGGCCTCTTCAGAATATGCTATGGGACAGAGGCTGGCAAGCTGGTCCCTGTAGCTCAGATGGGTGAGTCTCTGTCTGGGTCACTGTGTGAATAGTACTACATTGGAACAACAACTAAAGTGGGGTAGAGCCAAATTACAGGCTAACTTTTACTTTCACTGCTGAGACCAATATCAGTGGGCAAATGAGCCTTTCTGTCAAGGCACTAGTGTGGGTGATTCTCCTTGGCAGATGGTTTTGGTTGCAGGCTTATGGCCAAAAGGGGTTGTAGCCAAGCCATTGAGGAACAGAGCAATTTCTGGGTTTGAACTTGGGATCACCACTGGTACTCCTACCACCTGGGTATGGGTTTGAATTCTCAAAATATTCCTCCTAGGTCTTGGGCTCCATTAGGGTTTTGCAACCTCCTGCCTGAATCCCAGGGCTTCCACAGTGAGACGTTTGTCTATGGATGAATACAAAATTCTTGTTGTTGTTAGGGAATAAAAGTGAGTGAGCTCCTATTCTGTCATCTTATTGATATATTCACCCATGTCATAAAATTATACCCCCAAAATATACACACAAGACAAAGCTAACAAAAATCTTGAGAAAAAAAGAACATTTGAGCAGAGAAGTAAAAGTAACATTTTAATTATCCATTGAGGAATAGGAAAAAAAAAAAAGACAGAAGGCAGCATTCAGGCAGAGGAAATAACATAAACAAAGAATGAGGAGAATGTGTAATGTGTTTAGGGAATGTCTAGTAGCTTTCTGTGGACAAAGTAAATGATAAACATAATATTAGGAAACATGATAGAAAAATAGATTTAACTAAATTGAGGATAACTTTAAACTTCATGTCAGGGAGTTTAGACTTAATGGGGAGCCAATTAACATTTTTAAGTTTGAGAGTTGTAATCAGGTTTGTTTTCCAGATAAATCACTTATGAAGAAGGGAAAAAATGAGGCCAAGCACGGTGCCTCACACCTGTAATCCCAGCATTTTGGGAGGCCGAGTGGGCAGATCACAAGGTCAGGAGTTCGAGACCAGCCTGGCTAACATGGCGAAACCTCATCTCTACAAAAAATACAAAAATTAGCTGGGTATGGCCATGCATGCTTGTAATCCCAGCTACTCTGGAGGCTGAGGCAGGAGAATTGCTTAAACCCAAGGGACGGAGGTTGCAGTGAGCCCAGATCACGCCACTGCACTCCAGCCTGGGTGACAGAGCAAGACTCCATCTCGGGGAAAAAAAAATAAGGCAAAAAAATGGAATAGAGGGCCAAGTGACTAAAGCAGAGATAATTGTTAAGAAATAGTTGAAATAGTTCTAGAGATACATGATTCAGAATTAACTAGGACAAGAATAATGCAAAATGAGACGGGCGGAAAACTATGAAATTCACGATGGTGGCCAGATCCAATTGTCTGGAGACTAAATATGGAAATTGGGATGCAAAATTATTTAAAGACAATTCCGTATTCTTATTTTAGGTGAATGTATGGAGTGTAAAGCTAATTTAAATTCATATTAGCGGTAGTTTAGTCAGGAAATCTCAGAATGTGAATTGCACAATATAACCGGAATTGCTGCAGTGATTTTCAAGGGAGTCTCCATAGAGCCAATTATCCATGGCTCAGAGAAGTGGTTTTCAGACATGGTAGATCATCAGAATCACAAGGTAAAAAAGGAAGGCTAAGGGAACAGGGAACAGCAGGGATGCGGGAAAAAGGGGATGGCTTTAAAACAAATCACATATCTGGCTTTATTCCAGATTTACAGAATCAGATTCTTGAGCGATGGAGCCTCAAAATCTGTATTTTAAGCTCATGCAGTGATTCTAAGTTTGTGAGCTGGCATGTTGACTTGCACAACTTCAGGGGATGCCAATCATGTCATGTAGTATTTGTGAATGTGAAAAAGTGCACAATGTACAAAGCAGTAATCAGTGGCCTTGCTTACTTAAGGTCTAAGAGATTTCATTATTAAGAAAACACCCAGAGGCAGATCACAAATGGAGCAGAATGTAAAGAATAAAGAAACAAGCCCAGATTGCAGTAATAAAAGCAAATGTTTCTATGGATATCCATAGGACAGGTCACAAGGCAATGAAATAATAGCCATAACAAAGCTTCTGCTGTGCAACTTTCCAACCTTGTCTTTATGTACTTTGAACATTATAGTGTGAGATTCTATGAGGCCAGAATCTTTTTGTTCACCAATATATCCCCATCATGTAATACAGAGGCCAGCATATAGAAAGTGCTCAACAAATATTCACCAATGAGATCAATAATTTGTTCAACACATACTATCAAGCTACATACATTTTCTAGACTCTGTGCCAAGTGTCATGATTATATAAACTAATAAGATATTGTCCCTGCTTAAAGGGAGCCAACTGTTTAAGAGTAAAAGATACATTTATTTGTAAACAAATAAGATCAATGATATTACAGGTTTGTGGATTGGAGATGGAGCAAGGAGGGCTTTCAAGGTCATCCAGAAGTTAGGATTAATCATCTGAAGGCACAAAATGATGTTACGGTAGAAATGTGCAGACACACAATAATAACAGTGTTATATAATTAATACCAAGAGTGCATACTCAGAGCTAAACCATTTTTATATAAGCCTTTATTACATGTTTGTTAATGTGCATGTACTCAATTGTTGATCAAAACTTGTGACGGGCTTGAAGGTGTTCTGCAGTGTACTCTGTGCACACTGTGTACTCAGCTTTGATACACACTTAAGTAAGCTTTTATTGGCATTAAGAGGACCAGCTTTCTGGGAAGTAAGATATGCCATGATTCTGATTTTTCACACCATAATTGCATGTTTTAATGAGTCTCACTATGTTGCCTGGGCTTCTGCTAATGTTTTTGAAATAGTGTTTTGTCCCAAGACAAGGTGCCACAAGAGGATGGGACATAATACCAGACAAGTCTGGAGAACAGTGTTCTGCATTCTACTACCCTGGATGATCCATGGTTCTTCTCCTATTTCTTTTGCAACATATTAGCCTTTTTTCACTTTCTGGAGAAGACATTAGCTAAATAGAGTTTTAAAAGATAATTCGAAGTCGAACAGGTATATGGGCTTGAGAATGAGAAAAATGATACAGAAGGAAGCAGTTGTCCACAGGAGTTTTGCAGATCATGTAGCTTTTCTGAGATAGCAGAGATTTCGGTATGGCTGAAGTTTACTGTGTGATGGCCAGGGAAGAGGACTGCAGGAACAGAAAGTTTAGAGACATGAGTAGGGGTCAAACTCATGCTTCCTTCACAGCTATGGCCTCAGGGTCTAGGAAGTTACCTATACTTTGTAAATGGTCACTTTATTAAAAATAAATTAATGAATGGAAGTATTACTGAAATAAATTTGGAATTTTCCCAGAGGAAATGAGAAAATACTGAAAAATGTACAGTAGGCAAATAACGTAATAAGTTTTCCAGTTTAGAATGATCAACTTAGCAGCATTGCAGTATCTTGTGCATTAATAAGAAGAAGACCAATTAGGTGATTATTGCAATATTCCGAACTAGCATAGATAAGAATCCCACCAAAAAGGATAAAGGTTAAATTAGAGATGTGCCTAAATAAATCTATTTTAGGTCTATATCAATGAGTGGATGTTACTCGTAATAGTTGGGGATAACTAGAGGAAGAATGAGAAACTGACCAAGATAGAAATATAGGAAAAGAGAAAGTTTGAGAAAATATCATGAGTATAGTTTTGTATCTAGTCTTGTTATAGATGTCCACGGAATATCCATGTAAGGATATCAAGAAGGCACTAAAGATTTGGAGCTCAAAAGAGAAGTCTGATCTGGAGATATATACCTGAGATTTATTAGTATGTATGGGGCTCTTATTAACACATATGTGGCAGTCAAAGCATGGAAATGAATGACGTCTCTCAAAGAGAATACTAAAAATGTAGAAAAAATTGGTAAAATACTAGCACTGCAAGGTAGTAGACAAGGAATAGCCTTCAAAAGAAGCTGAGAATCTCTGAGCATACAATAAACTCAAAGGGTGAAGTGAGTAACAGTTTAAGTAGCTATCCATGATCTAGATAACTAAGTACCTAACTCTAAGTACCCATGGCTGAGGAATAGAAAATGTTTTTAAAAGTAGACTCATTAACTAAACAAATCAACCTTGTCAGATTTATGCCATAATTAATATTTTTTGTAACAAGTTATCCATTGGGTAAGCCTATATGTCACTTTTCTTACAATTGTTTTGTCTTCTCAAATAATCCCTTTTGTCATTTTCCTAAATTCCCAAGTTAAAAGACCCCTTGAGATACTTTAAGCCAAAAATGCCTAAAATTTCAGGTACCCAAACAACTGACTGAAGTTTACAAAAAAAGTCTCACTTTCTCAGACTACTACATACCTGGAGGCCTTTCAGAATTGTTTGGATGAATGACATCTCTGTATCCAAAAATAACTCATTGATTTCAATATGGCAAGTATGAGTTCTATAGGCTTAGGGACTTGCATAGAATAGTTGTCTGTAAATATTGTGTTAAGGATAGGATTGTACTAACACAGAATCTCTGACCTTGAGATGCTGAGCTATAGTACTAAAAATCAGAGTCCTGACATTAATTATAAGCAAAACTGTCAGATAAGGCAATTTGCACCTCCTTCTCCATGACCTTTAAGAAAAGATGACTCTTAATGGATACATCTGCATAATGGCTTTCCTCTGTTACTTTCACTTAGAGCTAATTGACTATAGATTGAGAAAGATTAAAAATGGATGTTTATGGCCTGGGGTGCCAAGGACCATTCCTCTGTGGAATATCAAACCTCCCAGGAGAAGTATAAAGTTTGTAGAAGCAAATTGCCTACTAATCTTTTACCATCCACTTATGTGGGACATTCTAATTATTGTGTAGGATGGAAAAGTAATGGGATTTTATTGAAAGTTGAAATTTCATAAAAATATTTGTGAAGGCCTCTCACTTTGAGTCAGGTATAGATAAGAGCAACACCTATCTCCCAAGCTAGATAGCATTTCACGTGGCAAAAAAATTTCCTTAGCTTTTGACTGACAAAAAGCCATACAGCTTTATAGTCTTTTAAATTATATCAGGTTCCTAGTGGTAATGACTAATGGAGGTAATGAATTTTGGTACTTTTAATATTAAAATAAATTAAAAATTAAATGGAAAATATTAAATAACTTGACCAGAGACATGTAGTTCATTAAAAATATATATGAGACTAGAATGCAAACCTTCAATTTTCACAAATAATGCTTATTTGTCTGTTTGTAGGTTTGTCTTACATACACTATGCTGCTGTCAACAGCCAACTAAGAAAATCAAAAGCACCTGTGGATATTTAATATTTAATAAAATGATCATGTTGCTCCAAGTGCAATGTGATGAATTGCCCTCCCCCAGCCAAGCCAAAAAGTTTTTAAATAAAAAATCATACTATGATAAAACTAAGTTTAAAAGGGACATAATTGGTTACACACACACACACACACACACACTCTAATACATCATTGAGTTCTCAGTAACCTTTTAATCTATTTAACTCAGAAACCTTAAATTAGATATAGTAGAAACTTATGCTGTTAACCAGAACAGTGGGAGAACCCATTAGCAACGGACCATGACGTTACATCTCTTTCTCCACTTGCAATAGTGATCAAGTGCCTTGATTGATTGGAACATCTTAGGTGTTTCCTAATTGCACAAAGAAGCTGAATCAAATTTGCCTTATTTTATGAGAATTACATTAAAATGATTTTTAAGTGCATCCTGTATATCACACTACTTTTTAATATATTCCAGAATCAGAATGAATGATCATCTGGAATAGTTTTAAATGACTTAGAGTGAAAATAGAGAAAGCATTCACCTATCTCAAACTGTTTGCTGATTAGTCATGGTATATAATATTATCTATCTATCTACATACACATATTTATATAACTTATATATAAACACCCCCCACACATGTCTGTCTATCTATCTATCTATCTATCTATCTATCTATCATCTATCTGTATTTACTGTTCTTTGTTTCTTAGATATTCATACAGTTAGATCCTCTGAAATGTTTTAGATCTTAACTCAAATATCAACCTATCGGAGAGTTTCTCTTTGACTAAATAATAGTAACTGACATAATAATTCTAGATGTTATTAGCTAATTTTATTTTATTAATTGCATTAAATCCTTATTGAGAAAAATCTTATGTTTAATTATTTCATTATTCTGGATAATTAAAACCGAAACTCTACAAGACCAGTACTTTGTCTGTCTTAGTCACCCATGCATTAGTCACCCTGTGCCTGTAATGATACCTACCAAAAAAAGGAGCTTAATAAATAACTAGTATATATTTATTAAATGAATGTATTAAATGATTGGAAAGATAAACAAATGTTTATTACAAAGTTATCACCAAAATGTTCTAAAATACGTGACTTATAATCACATAATTACTAAAGCCAGGCTTCCAATTACAAAAAAAGAAAAAATCTAATATCAATCAGAAAGCTTTTGACGGGAGATAAAGCAGAAACTCAAACACTAAAGAAACATGTATACATTAACAAATGTAAGCATCAGCAAAATCAGGAAAAGGGACCGGATACCTTGTCTTTTACTGTAATGCTTTTTCATTGCATTATTTAACACAAGTATGTGAAAGAAAATTAAATTAATTGTTAGTTGATAAAGGTAATCACTATCTCTGTCCTCCTTTCCATTTTTACATAAGAACGCAACTAAATATGCATTCTTTAAATATATATTATTCATCTGTCCCCAACCTTACCTATATCCAATTTAGAAACATAAAATAGTCTTAGGCAAAAATAATGATTTTATGAAGAAGATCATTTAAGGATTCCTTAAAACAACTTGTTGGAATAAAAAAGAACATGGGATTTGGGAAGACATCTGATTTCCTCTCAGGGATTTAGAAAACTAGAAAAAGCATTACTTCCAGTCATAAAAGAAACAAAACAAAACAAAACTGGACAAATGCAAAGTCATGAATTTCCTTTAGTCTGAAGTGAGATTACCAGGGAACAAACTGGTCTGAAATCTAAAGAGAGGCAGATGCCAAAATCTAGGAAAACAAGACATGCACACTGAGTTAATTGGGGGTAGACACAACAAGATGCTGGTAACAAGAGTTCATCTAGAGAGGTTAAAGAATTGGTAAAGGTTTACAGTCTTACACTGGAAAGAGTGTGAGTCTTTGGGAATCACAGAACCTGGGGAGGCTGAGCACTTTTCTTGGTCTTTCTCTAAAAATGCCACTGTGTGCTCCCTGAAAAGTTTGGATAAGATTGTAATAAAGTATCCCTTGTGGAATATACCTGGGAGAGGAGAAGAGCAGCCATTGCAGGAGGGACACAAACTGCCTTCAGATTCTTCCTCCCCACCTCTCTTATGGAGCAAAAGCTTTCATCTATAGGGACAGACAACAAATAAAATCATTCCATGTACACTCATGAAAACCCATCGCAGCTAAGAAGAGGGAAAATCGGGGGAAGATTTTGTGTGAGCAATGAAGGAATACGTGATGGCTCGGAATAATGACTTGGAGAAATGCAGGCAGACTTAGCAGTCCTCATGTCCTTATGAACAGATTGTCTACCTAATCAGCCACCCACCTTCAGACTAACAAGTGTTAACTAACAAATAACTATCAAATACTACTGAAGAAAAAAAATAAAGAGGAGAAAGAACATGGCAAGAAATCCTCCCTGATGGGCAGCCCCTAGAGCTGAGGGTAAAGAAGATGTTAGGAAAACAAACAAACAAACAAACAAAAAAAACCAAACTATCTGGTAAACTAGCCATTACTTGTATCATTAAAAATCTGAAACAGTTGCAGAATACAAAATCAACATACAACAATTGGTAGCATTTCTATTTGCCAGCAGTGAACAGTCTGAAAGAGAAATAGAAAAGTAATCCCATTTACAATGGCCACAAATAAAATACCAAGAAATTATCTTAACTGAAGAAGTGAGAGATCTCTACAAAGAAAACTTTAAACACTAATGAAATAAATTGAAGACGACATCAGAAGATGGAAAGATATATCATGTTCCTAAATTGGAAGGATTAATATTGCTAAAATGTCCATACTACCCAAGCAATCTACAAATGCAATGCAATCTTATCAAAACACCAATAACATTCTTAAAAGAAAGAGAAAAGAATCCTAAAATTTATATGGAACCAAAAATACCCAGAATAGCCAAAGCTATTCTATGCAAAAAAAACAAAACTGGGGAAATCACATCAGATTTTAATAATACCACAGAGCTACAATTACCAAAACAGCATGATATTGGCATGAAAACAGAAACATATATCAATGCAACAGAATAGAGAATCAAAAGACAAATCCATACATCTACAGTGAACTCATTTTTGACAAAGGTGCCAAGAACATACACTGGGGAAAGAACACTCTCTTCAATAAATGGTGCTGGGAAATTTGGGTAACCATATGAAGAAGAATGAAACTAGGCCCTTGTCTCTCAATACATTAAAAAATCAAATCAAAATGGATTAAAGACTTATATAAGGCATCAAACTATGAAACCACTAAAAAAAAAAAGATTGAGGAAAGTTTGTAGGACATTGGACTTGGCAAAAATTTCTTGAGTAATACCCTGCAAGCAAGGCAAGCAAAGCAAAAATGGACAAATGGGATCAAATGAAGTTAAAAACCTTCTACAGAGCGAATAAAACAATCAATAAAATGAAGAGAGAATTCACATAATGGGAGAAAATATTTGCAAACTATTCATCTCACAAAAGATTAATAACTAGAATATGTAAGGAGATTAAACAACACTATAGAAAAATATCTAATAATCTGGTACAAAAAAATGGGCAAGAAATCTGAATTGGCATTTCTTAAAAGAAGACATACAAATGGCAAATAGGTAAATGTAAACATACTCAGCATCACTGATCATCAATGAGATATCATCTTATCCCAGTTAAAATGGCTTATATCCAAAAGACAGGCAATAACAAATGCTGGCGAGGATTTGAAGAAAAGAGAACCCTCATATACTGTTGCTGGGAATGTATGTTAGTACAACTGCTATGACGAACAATTTGGAGGTTCCTCAGAAAACAAAAAATAAAGCTACCGTATTATTCAGCAATCCCACTGCTAGGTATATACCCAAAATAAAGGACATCAGTATATCAAAGAGATATCTGCACTCACATGTTTTTTGCAGTACTATTCACAATAGCCAAGATTTGGAAGACACCTAAGTATTCCTCAGCAGATGAATGGCTAAAGAAAATGTGTTACATATACACAATGGTGTACTATTCAGTCATAAAAAGAATTAGATATTGTCACTTGCAACAACACGGATGGGACTGGAGGTCATTATGTTAAGTAAAATAAGCCTGCAACAGAAAGACAAACTTCACATGCTTTTACCTATTCGTGGGAGCTAAAAATTAAAACAATGAAACTCATGGAAATAGAGAGTAGAATGATAATATCAGAGGCTGAGAATGGTAGTGGGAGTTTTGGGGGAAAGTGGGGATGGTTAATGGGTACAAAATACTAGTTAGAAAGAATAAATAATATCTAGTATTTGAAAGCACAACAGGGTGACTACAGTCAATAATTTAATTGTACACTTAAAAATAACTAGAAGAGTATAATTGGATTGTTTGCAATGCAAAGGATAAATGCTTGAGGTGATGAATACACCATTTATCCTGATGTGATGATTACTATGTACCCACAAAAAATAAAAAGCAAAAAAGTAAACAAATAAATCTTAAACACAGGACAACTTCTAACTCAATGGCCTGCATTTAAGACCTAGAAGAAAGAAGAACATGCTCATTCTCAGGCACAAAAATAATTTACTTTGTTCTCTACTGTTCTGCACGTGTTTGGCTTTCAGGAGAAAAAAAAAGGCATATAAAGTGCCTCAACCAACTAGACATTGCTATGCAAAATAACAAACCCACAACTAACATTATGCTGAATGGGGAAAAGCTGAAATTCTTTTTTCTAAGAACTGGAATAAAACAAGGATGCCCACTTTCCCCACTCCTATTCAACCAACTGCCGAAAGTCCTAGCCAGAGACATCAGATAAGAGAAATAAATAAAAAGCATCTAAATTGGAAAAGAAGAAGTTGAATTATCTCTCTTTCCAGAGTAGATGACATTATATTTAGAAAAACATAAAGGCTCCTTCCAAAAAACTCATAGATCTTATAAACGAATTTAGGAAAGTTGTAGGATACTGAATCAATGCACAAAAATCCATAGCATTTTTACACACTGATAATGATTTAGCTGAGAATGAAATCAAGAAAGAAATGCCATTTTCATTAGTGACAGAAAAAAACTCTTAATAGTTAATTTAACTAAGGAGTTAGAAGACATTTACAAGAAAAGCTACAAAAGACTGATAAAGGAAATTTGAGGGATTATAACTGAATGAAAAGATATCTTATGCTCATGGATTGGAAAAATTACTATTATTAAAATGCTCATACTTCCCAAAGCAATCTATAGATTCAGTATAATTTCTGTCAAAATGCCAACCTCATTCTTTCACATAATTAGAAACAAATTCTTAAATTTGTATTAAATGAAAAAAGAGCCCCGGTAGTCAAAGCAATCCTGGGTATAAAGAAAAACTTGGAGGCATTACACTACCTGAATTCAAAATATGTTACAAAGTAGTAACTGTACTAATCAAAACAGCATGGTGTTTGTAAGAATGAAAACAAAAACTACAAACAAACAAACAACAACAACAACAGAAAAACCACATATACCAATGGAACAGAATAGAGAATCCAGGAATAAATTCACATATTTACAGCCAATTGGTTTTCAACAAAGGTCCCAAGAACAAGAACATACACCGGGGCAAGGACACCCTCTTCAATAAAAGGTGCTGAGAAAATTGGATATCCATATGCATGAGAATGAAACTGGACCTCTCTCTCGAACCATATGAAAAAATCATGTCATGATAGATTAAAAATTTAAACAAAAGACCAAAAACTATAAAACTATTATAAGAAAGCATATAGAAAACATTTCAGCATGCTGTTCATGGGAAATTTTATGATTAAGATGTAAAAATCACAAATGAAAATAAAGAAATGGGACTATATTAAACTAAAAAGCTTCTGCACAGCAAAGGAAACAATCAATGGAGTGAAGAGTCAACCCATAGAATGGGGGAAAATATTTGCAAACTATTCATCCAACAAGGAACTAATATTCAGAATAAACAATGAACTCAAACAACTCAATAGCAATAAAAAACAAATATTCCCATAAAAAATGGACAAAAGACATATATAGATATTTCTCAAATGAAGACATACAAATGGCCAACAGTTATATGAAAAAAAACTCAGCATCATTAATCATCAGGAAAATGCAAATCAAAATCACAAGAGGATATAATCTTACCTCAGTTTGAATGGCTTTTATTAAAAAGACAAAATATAACATATGGTGAAGAGGACAGAAAGAAAACTCTTATACACTGTTGATGGGAATGTAAATTAGCATAGCTACTATGGAAAACAGTATAGTGATTTCTCAAAAGATTAAGAATAGAACTGTCATACAATATGGCAATCCTATTACTGGGAATATATCCTACTACTGAGTATTTACCAAAAAAAAAAAAAAAAAGACATGAGTGTATCATAGGAATACCCACACTTGCTTGTTTATTGCAGCAATATTCACAATAATAAAAATATGAATAAACCTATGTGCCCATCAATGGATGAATGGATAAATAAATATGGTAGATATACAAAATGGAATGCTATTCAAACACAAAAATAAAATCATATCATTTGCAGTAACATGGATGGAAGTGGAAGCGATTATGCTAAGTAAAATAAGCCATGCACAGAAAGACTAATGTCACATGTTCTCACTTACATGTGGGAGTTAAAAAACATTGATCTCATAGAAGTAGAGAGTAGAATGATAGATAGATACCAGTGGCTGTGGAGGATGTATGAGTGGCAGGGCAGGATAAAGAGAGGTTGATCGATGCAAATAAACACACAGTTAGATGGAAGGTATAAGTTTTAATGTTTGATAGCAGAATAGGTTGCTATATTAGCAACAATATATCTTTCAAAGTATCTAGAAGAGAAAATATCAAATGTTCCTAAAACAGAGAAATAATAAATACTCAAGGTAAGGGATACCCCCAAGTACCGTGACTTGATCATTACGCATTCTATGCATTTAATAAAATATCACATGTATAAATATGTAAAATATTATGTATCAAAAATTATTGCATTAGTAAAAAAAAATAATTCAATTGAATGCTAATTAGTAATAAAAGGGAAAGCATACAATAACATGATCAAATATTAAAAACTTGTATTTAAATAAACATAGCAGACACTAAGAGGCAAACATTGTGTGATTCTAAACAGGCGAAAAAAATATTTGGCAATACAAATCAGAACAATGATTAAATCTGGAAATAGTGAGTGAGAATTTATTAGAAAGAAGAAAGAGCTTTTAATAATTTATATCTTAATGAAGATGATGGGTTTCCATGAATTTCCATGGGTTTAGAAATTGGCTGAAATTCATTGAATTATACACATGGATAAGTTTTATTGTATATAAATTACATCTTAACAAAAAACCAGTCTGGGGAGATATCCAACTCTGTATATAATCACAATAAATATAAATGGATTAAAAATTTCAATTGTAAGGTAAGTGTCAACCTATGGTTAAGCAAAATTAATTTATACACTCTATCAGAAATAACAAAAAGATTGAAAATATAAATAAAAAATGTACCAAAATAAATTTGCTTTAGGTTTATTAATATCTGACAATATAGGCATTAAAGTGTAAGCAATACTAGAAAAAAAGCAGGTCACTACAAGATAATATACATTTAATTCACCAGAACAGTTTGGAATTTACTCATAAGGCAATGTATATATCTAGGGGAATTTTTTTTTAAATATGAGAACAATTTTTACAAACAGAAGTCAAAGGTTAAAAATAGTTTTTACTGCTATATTATACATCAAAAAAACTCAATGGGAAATTAATCAGATAAGAGATATCTAGAACTAGGTTTGGAAATCAGCTATACGATTATTCATGCATAAGACAGTTTATATCAGACCACTAGAATTAAATTAATGAATATTAATATGTACAGCATTCGAGCACATTAAAAATTAGAAAATCATGTGTTATAAAACACATACACACAAAATAGTAAGATGAGAAAAGAATATGGATAATGTTTTTCAAACTTACAAGCTGGAGAAGAGACAAAAAAGTAGTCATGAGGGGCTTCAAATAATCATAATCTTACTCTATTCTAAGTAAAGCATCTAAAAAATGACAGACTTTCTTTAACAGAGACATAATGTGTAGAATCTAAAGTTAGCCTACCTCATCTTGAGTACTAGCAACACCATTAACTTGATTATATCATAAGGTATATTATTTGAAGTTGCAAAGCCACAGTCGACTGTAACATAAATAACTAGTGTACCTATTTCATAGAGTTTTGTGGGGGGTGGGAAAAGAATGTGGAAATATATATTAAATGTTTAAAAACTTGTGACACAAAGGGAATAATTTGTGAATTTTAAGTATTATTATTATTATTAGGCTCATCTTGCAATATGTTGATGAGTAAATCAATTTATATGTAAATGCTTTGACCAAAAGGAAAAACTGACTGATAAAGTTGAAGTCAGGAGAACCTTGGCCTGGAAAATTTAAGACAACGAAGTCATTTGAGAATTCCTAATATCAATGTAGTATAGTTTGGATGTTTGTCCTCTCCAAATCTCATGTTGAAATGTGATTTCTAATGTTGGAGGTGAGGTCTGGCGGAAAATGTTAGGGTTATGGAGGAAGATCCCTCATGAGTGGTTTGGTGCCATCATCGTGGTAATGAGTAAGTTCTTGCTCTATGAGTTCCCATGAGAGCTGGTTGTTTAAAAGAGCCTAGAACTTCCTCTTCTTTTATTTATTTATTTATTTATTTATTTATTTATTTATTTATTTGTTTATTTGTTTATTTGCTGCTATTCTCACCATGTGACATGCTTACTCCCCCTTTGCCTTCCACTATGATCGTATGCTTTCTGAGGCCCTCACCAGAAGCAGATGCTAGCACTACACTTTCTGTACAGCCTGTAGAATCATGAACCAAAGTAAATCTCTTTTATTTATAAATTACTCAGTCTCAGATATACCTTTATAGCAATGCAAATGAACTAATACAGAAAATTGGTACTGAGGAGTGGGGTGTTGCTATAAAGATACCTGAAAATGTGGAAGCAGCTGTGGAACTGCGCAGAACTGCGCAACAGGCAGAAGTTGGAAGAGTTTGATGGTCTCTGAAAACAGGAAGATGAAGGGAAGTTTGGAGCTTCTTAGAAACTTGTTAAGTGGCTGAGACCAAAGTGCTGATAGAAATATGGACAGTGAAGGCCAGGCTGAGGAGGTTTCAGATGGAAATGAGAAAGTTATTGTGAACTGGAGCAAAGGTCATTCTTGTTACGCCCTAGCAAAGAACATGGCTGCATTGTTTTTATGTCCTAGGGCTTTGTGGAAGGCTGAAGTTTCTAAGCAGCAAAATGTTCAAGATGTGGCATGGCTCATTCTAACAACCTATGTTCAGATACAAAGCAAAGAAATCACTTAAAGTTGGAAATTATATTAATATTTAAAAGGAAAGCAGATAATAAAAATTTGGATAATTTGCAGCCTAGCCATGCAGCAAAGAAGGAAAAGGCATTTTTAGGAAAGGAATGGTAGTGAGCTGCAGAGCAACTATGTGCTAGAGAGATTCACATGACTAAAAGACAGCCAGATACTAATATCCAAGAAAATGAAAAGAATGCATTGAAGGCATTTCAAAAGTTTTTGGGACAGCTCCTCCCATCACAGGCCCAGATTCCTAGAAGAAGATAATGGTTACATGGCCCAGGCCCAGGGTACCACTGCCCTGTCTCACCCTGGGAGGCTACTCCTTGCATTCCCACTGCTCTAATTCTAGCCATGGCTCAAAGGGCCCCAAGCACAGCTCTGGCCACCACTCTAGAGTACGCAAGCCATAAGCCTTGATGCCGTAAGCCTTGGTACCATAAGTCTTCGTGGCTTCAACGTGGTGTCAATCCTGCAGGTGCACAGAATGCTAAAGTGAAGGAGGCTTGGCAGCTTCCACTTAGATTTCCGAGAATGTATTAGAAAGCCTGGATGCCTACGTAGAAGCCTGCCACAGAGGCAGAGTGCACGCAGAGAAACTCTACTAGAACAGTGACAGTGGAAAATATGGGGTTGATGCCCTCATACAGAGTCCCCATTTGGGCACTGCCTAGTGGAGCTGTGGGAATGAGGCTACCACCTTCCAGACTAAAAAATGATAGAGCCAACAGCAGCTTGTACCCTGAACCTGGAAAAGCCTCAAGCATACAGCTCCAACTTGTGAGAGTAGCCATGTAGAATGCACCCTGCAAAGCCACAGGGATGTAGCTGCTCAAGGCATTGGAAGCCCACCCTTCACTCCAGTGTGCCCAGAATGCAGGACATGGAATTAAGGATTATTTTGGAACTTTAAGATTTAATGCCTGCCTGGCTGGGTTTTGATCTTGTGTGGCTTCTGTTGCTCCTTTATTTTGACCAATTTCTCCCTTTTGGAATGGGAATATCTATCCAATGACTACACCACCAATGTATCTTGAGAGTAAATAACTTGTTTTGATTTTATAGGTTCATACGTTAAAGAAACTTACTTTGAGTCTCAGGTGAGACTTTGGATGTTACTTTTGAGTGATGTTGGAGTTATTTAAGACTTTGGGGGACTATTGGGAAAGCATGACCGTGTTTTGCAATTTGAGAAGGACAAGAGATTTGGGGAGCAGGGACAAAATGATATAGTTTGGATGTTTGTCCTTCTCAAATCTCATGTCAATATAAGAGTCCTGATGTTGGAGGTGGAGTCTGGTGGGATATGCTAGAATCATGGGACAGGATCCCTTATGAATGGTTTGATGCCATCCTCACAGTAATGAGAGAGTTCTCACTCTGTGAGTTAATGAGAGATCTGGTTATTTAAAAGAGCCTGATACTTCTTGTTTCTCTGACTCCCTCCAGTGCTATGTGAGTTCCTGTTCCTCCTTTGCCTTCTGTCATGATTGTAAGCTTCCTGAGGCCCTTACCAGAAGCAGATAGTAGCACCATGCTTCCTGTATATCCTGCAGAACCATGAGCCAAAATAAACCTCTTTTTAAAACTAAATTACCCATTCTCAAGTATTCCTTTACAGCAATGACAATGGACTAACACATCAAGGTAGGGAATACTACTTATATTCACAAAGTTTAGAAAAATACGTATCAAGATTTTATGAGAAATGAAAGTATTTTCCTTTGAGCAGAGACTTTATAAAAGAATAAGGATCAAGGAAAATGTATGTCATTCTAGGGGAAAAATAAAAAGTCAGTGATGAAATCACAAGTGATCATAGTTTTAAAAGGTAGAGCTATAGCTAATAAATTATTTTGGCCACAGAAAAACTTTCCAGTGAGCAATGACTTCAAACGGAAAAGACATCAAACAGCAAGAAAAAAATACAAAATAGTGTCCTAGAACTGTAAAACCAGACAAAGAGCATTAAATCCCAGAATAGACTGCAATAAAGCATATTAAGAGCAATCTAAGGCTTTTAAAGCCCAGAATAAAATGAAAAAGAAGGAATAGAACCAGAGCTTGAGTTGTAATGTTAATAGCCAATAGACATCAAGTAGAGAAACAGAGCTTCAATTTTCTCCTATTTTCTTTTGTAAGAATAATAATTCTATCCACTGGAAACAAGAAAAAGATTTTTAAAAGAATAATAATCTTTAGTCTTTAGTATCCCATTAACTGAAGAAGTGGTAAAGAATATTTGAATTATAGAAAGAAAACAGAAGAAACCAGAAAGCTGCAGAAGAATAAATTCTTCAGCTTCCATAAAGGTAAACATTAAAGATGCCCAAAATTATAGCACCTAATGTAGATTCCCAAAAGTGTATAGTCCAGATTACAAAACAGATGGTCTGTGAACACTCAGAAAAGGAAGAACATAACATTTGGTCTCAGCATGATCTCTGTAAATGAAACATGACAAACTAAATTTATTTCCTTCTTTGATATAGCTCCCAGACAGCTAGATAAAAGAAATGCCCCAGAAATAATACATCTGGATTTTAGAAAAACGTTTGACAAGTTCTCAGCTGTCCTTGTGGACAAGCCAGAGCAATGTGGGCTAGCTGATAGTGCATGGGATGGATGTGAGCCTACTTCTGTGCCCATACCCAGGGTGGTAATTTATGAATCAGTGTCAGGCAGGTGGAAACTGTCTAGCACCATGTCCCAATGCTCTTTTCTTGGCCTTGTTTTATTCAACCTATTCATCAATATCTGTTTGAGCTCTTGTTGTAACTGTGTGTAAGCATATCCAAAGCAGAAGAGAAATTCACTAGCATTTATTCAGCAGCCACTATATGTTTGTCATAGTACATATATTATCTAAATTTATCTTTATAACAGCCCTATAAGGTAGAGGGTATTAGCCCTATTTTACTAGGAAGCAAATTGGAACTCAGAGAGTTGAGATACTTGTCTCATAACCAGCATGTAGTTGAACAAGGAAATGGGTTTGTGTAATTCAAGACTTTATCACTGTATTATGCTATCTCAAAATAAAGATCAACTGCAGAATGTGATTATCATAAAAATTATTGCTGTCTCCTGTTACATTAATAGTCATTTAGTCACCTGATTAATGGAGGCAGTTATTTAACCATGCTCTGCAGTGGTCTGGCTATACCTGGACTTATGAGTGCAGGTCTTTATTACATGTTCAGAGACACATAAAATGCAGAGTGTTGAGATAATAACTAGGTTTGGGAAACCAAGTTATATGACTAGTTGTCTGGCCAATAGAAGACATATACAGTTAGGACAGTTGTTTTCAAAAACCAGAGGGGCTATGAGGGAAAGGAAATATCCCATAGAGTCTAAGTAGTAAATTATAGAACAAGTAAGTAGCAGTTACAAGAACAGGGCACTATGTAAAGGTACTGTGTAGATAAAAGGACATTACAAAGAAGTGAATATTCTACCTTGTAGGGTATCCAGCTCTTTATAGTTGAGCAAACAATAAGTATCATCAATTTTCCAAGCTGTTGTAAGGGAGATTTTTTTTTTTTTGCATTGAATGTAAAGTTGGACCAGATGACTCCTGAGACTTTCCTTTTTTTTTTTTTTTTTTTTTTTTGCATCTTCATCCCTAGTCCCCCTGTAATATCTCACCCTCTCAGGCTTGTAAATTTACTGTGGACCACAACTACCAAGTCAGTCCTTCCTTCCTTTCTTCCTTCCTTCCTTCCTTCCTTTCTTTCTTCCTTTCTTTCCTTATTTTCTTTCTTTCCTCTGTCACCCAGGCTGGAGTGCAGGGGAGTGATCTCAGCTCACTGCATCCTCCGCCAGTTCAAGCGTTTCTCCTGCTTCAGCCTTCCAAGTAGCTGGGATTACAGGCTTGTGCCACCATGCCTGGCTAACTTTTTTGGATTTTTAGTAGATAAGGGGTTTCACCATGTTAGCCAGGCTGGCCTTGAAGTCCTGACCTCAAATGATCTGCCCACCTCAGCCTCCCAAGGTGCTGGGATTACAAGTGTAAGCCACCCTGCCCGGCCCTGTAGTATTATTTCTATATTATGTAATATACTATAACTATATTAAAATAGGATAAGCAGGCCATTCATTTTATTCATTTAGATAAGACCAGCGTTTTGACATTATTATGCCCAAACTACCTAATCACCATATCCCCAGTTTTACCCTAAAACAATTTATGCAAAACCCTTCTCTTTTCAACTATCTTTTTCACCCTTCCAATTATACTTTTCTGTCAAGACTTCACGCAATTTTCTCTTTATTTGAAACCAGTCTAGCCTACAATGACCTTACCACTCTGAAATTCTAAGCTTCTAGCTGTCCTGTACTCTCTATCAGATGCTTTGTCTTAATTTATAATAATTTTTAATTTTTGTGGGTACATAGTAGGTATATGTATTTATGGGGTATGTGACATGGTTTGATACAGGTATGCTATGTGTAATAATCACATTATGAAAAATGGGGCATCCATTCCCTCAAGCATTTTTCATTTGTTTTACGAACAATCTGATTGTACTCTTTTAGTTATATTAAGCCATTTCCTGTTTGCCCTGAGAAATGAGTGCTGGCAGTGAGCTTCACTTTTTTTTTTCTAAATGGAAAAAATGGGTGAAAATTGTACTATTAAATTATTATTGACTATAGTCACTCTGTTGTGCTTCTAAAACAAGGCCTTGTCCATTCATTCTATTTTTTTGTACCCATTTATCATCTTCACCTCCCCACTGACCCTCATACTACCCTTCACAGCCTCTGGTAGCCATCCTTGTACTGTCTATCTCCGTGAGTTCAATTGTTTTGATTTTTAGATCCCACAGAGATCATGTAAAGTTTGTCTTTCTGTTCCTGGCTTATTTCATTTAATAAGATGTCCTCCGGTTCCATCCGTGTTGTTGCAAATGACTGAATCACATTCTTTTTTATTGAGTGTGTCTTTTTGCTACTGAGGACAGGGTTAATAGCTTCATTTCTTGTATCACAAAGTAAGTCCTTTTTATCCATAAAGGTATGACCTAAATGCTTCCAAGTTCTTAAAAATATTTAGGATTTTAAAAATTCTATTTTGACCTCAGACTTAAACTTTGCATATTAAATGTTTTTTAAAAAACTGCATATTAAATGTTTAATTAATAAACTTAGAATATATTAGCAAATAAATTTTACTCTATACATTTTATTTAATATAATATATGTATATTTGTGTTTTATATGCTGTGAGTTGAGAGGGGCATGGAAAAAAGGGGTGAAATGATCTTATGATCTTATTTCACACAACACATCACTCTGGTTAGGCACATAGCAATTGCTGAAATAATTCTTGCTCAATTAAATTTGATTTTAACAATAGACTTAATTTAAGGCTACATTAATAAAGATACTACAATAATAATGGGAGGATAAACATAAATAAATGAAACTGAACACAGATGCAGGAATAGATTCACACATTCATGGTCAATTGATTTTTGACAAAGATGCAAAGGCAATTCAAAGGGGAAAAATAAGTCTTTTCAATAAATTGTGCTGGTACATCTGATATTTGTGAGATAACAGAAATGAGCATTAATCGTTTTCTGACATTACACATACACCAAAATAAATTGAAGTTAACCATATACATAAATATAAATGCTAAAAAAAAAAAGCTAGAATAAATATAGGATAACATTCTTGCAACCTTGGGAGTAGACAAATATTTCTTAGAACACACACAAAAAAGCATCATTAGGGAAAAAAACCCTGATATATTTGACTTCATAAAATTAAAACCTATTTCTCTTTGGAAGAATAATGCTTATAACTCAATAACAATAAGAGAAAGACACCTATCAAGAATAGATAAAATATTTTAAGAGACACTTTGCCATGGAAAGTATACAACTGGCCCCAAACTACGTAAAGAGATGGTCAACATCACTAGTAATCAGGGAATTGCAAATGAATACTTCTATGAGAGGGGCTTTCACTTCTGATCAAGATTGAGTAACAGGTATCAAATTCATTGGAACCAAAAAAGAGTCCAAATAGCCAAGACAATCCTAACCAAAAAGAAGAAAGCTGGAAGCATCACACTACCCAACTTAAAACCACGCTACAAGGCTATAGTGGCCAAAACAGCATGGTGCTGGTACAAAAAGAGACACATAGACCAATGGAACAGAATAGATAACTCACAAATAAGACCATCCACCTACAACCATCTGATTTTTGACACACCTGACAAAAGCAAGCAATGGGGAAAGAATTACCTATTTAATAAATGGTGCTGGGAGAGCTGGCTAGCCATATGCAGAAAATTCAAACTGGATCTCCTCTTTACACCCTATACAAAAATTAACTCAAGGTGAATCAAAGACTGAAATGTATAGCCCAAAACTATGAAAACCCCAGAAAAAAAAATCTAGGAAATATCATTCGGGTCATAGGCACAGGCAAAGATTTCATGATGAAAACACCAAAAGCAATTGCAACAAAAGCAAAAATTGACAAATGAGATCTGATTAAATAGAAGAGCTCCTGCACAGCAAGAGAAACTATCATTAGAGTGAAAAGATAACCTACAGAATGGAAGAAAATTTTTGCAATCCATCCATCGGACAAAGGTCTAACAGCCAGAGACTACAAGGAGCTTAAACAAATTTAAAAGAAAATAACAACCCCATTAAAAGGTAGGCAAAAGACATGAACAGATACTTCTCAAAATAAAACATTTATGTGGCCAACAAATATATGAAAAAACACCAACGTCACTGATCATTAGAGAAATGCAAATCAAAACCACAATGAGATACCATCTCATGCCATTCAGAATGGCGATTATTAAAAAGTCAAGAAACAACAGATTCTGGCAAGGTTGTAGAGAAAAAGGAACACTTTTACACTGTTGATGGGAGTGTAAATTAGTTCAACCACTGTGGAAGAGAGTGTGGTGATTCCTCAAAGATCTAGAAGCAGAACTACCATTCATCCCAGCAATCCCATTGCTGAGTATATACCCAAAGGAATATCAGTCATTCTATTGTAAAGATACATGCCCGTGTACGTTCATTGCAGCACTATTCACAATAGCAAAGACATGGTATCAGCTCAAATGCCCATCGATGATAGATTGGATTTAAAAAAAGTGTGGTACATATACACCACAGAGTATTATGCAGCCATAAAAAGGAATGAGATCATGTCCTTTGCAGAGACATTGATGGAGTTGGAAGCCTCAGCAAACTAAGGCAGGAACAGAAAATCAAACACCAAATGTTCTCACTTATAAGTGGGAGCTGAACTACGAGAATACATGGACACACTGGAGGGGAACAACACAGTGGGGCCTGCTGGGGGGTTATGGGGAGGGAGAGCATAGGGAAGACTAGCTAATGGATGCTGGGATTAATACCTACGTGATGGGTTGATCTGTGCAGCAAACCACTATGGCACATGTTTATCTATTTAACACACTTGCCCATCCTGCACATGTACCCGGAACTTAAAATAAAAGTTGAATAAAAAAAATTTATTCTACTACTTGAAATAACAATAAAAAATACAGGTAAAATACATGAAACAATGCTTTATCAGAAAAATGAATACCAGGTAATGAAGGACTGTGATCCTTGAGAAAAGGGAGACAAACAAGGTGAATCCTATGATTGTTACAGCTTACTGCCCTGAGAAAATTTCCAGATGATAATATAGGGAGGAGGAAGCTAGACAAAGCTTGGCAAGGAGTTCTAGAGTTGCACAGAGAGAATCCAGAGAGACCAAGATGTATACAGTTTGCAGGGCAGAGTACTATAGAAGAGAGAACACCACAGAAAGATTACTTGAGAAATTTGCAAAGATTGTTTTTCTTGAGCATTCACATGAGTACTGGTCAGTATATGTATGTGAGGAAACTAGGCCAGATTGGGGAAAGAATCATGAATAGAAATAACAGCATTGGGTATTCACAAAGGGCTGGGAATAGTGCTTGTCTCCTTCATTAAAACTGGAAATCCTCATGACTTATGAGGTATTGTGTAGACTACACAAAAAAGATTTGCCTCAATGGTGAGAATAGTGAGTCTTAGAGGGAGCACTGCTCCTTCCCTACCTAACGCATCTTAAAAGTAAAATTTGAAAGGATTGAACTGTTTCCAAGTAAGCTAATGGCACACTAAAACAAAGCTCAAAAACATTTCTAGGAATGCCCACATTCTCAGTACTCAACAAGGTAAAATGCACAATGCCTGGCATCCGTTCAAGAGTTACCAGACATGCAAAGAGAAAGAGGCCAGAAAATGGGACTCATCAGAAGGAGAAAAGTCAAACAATTGAAACTACCCCATAACTGATAGATATTAAAAGTAGTAGACAAAAACATTATGACAGTTATTGTAATTGATTTCATCCACTCAAAAGAGTAGTTATTAAATGGAAAACATAAAAATGATCAAAATCTAACTTCTACAGATGCAAACTGAAAAATGTGAGATAGAAAAGTCCAGGGGTTGGATTAACAACAAATTGCATATTGGAGAAGAAATGATTATTCAACGTGAAGATGTAGCAATACAAACTACTTAAGAAGAAATACAACAACAACAAAAAAATTAGAAAATAAGAGTATTGATGAACAGTGATGCAAGTGACCTAATTGATACGCAATTATAGTCCCCAAAGTATACAGAGAGAGAAAAGATATTTAAATAGATAATGTTCAAGTTTGATGAAAAGTGTAAGGTCCACAGACTCAAAAGCTCAACAAACTCCAAGCACAAGAAACAAACAAACAAAAAAATGTCACCAAGGTGTATCATAATTAAATTTCTCAAAATCACTGATACAGAGAAAATCATAAAAGCAGCCAGATAAAAATGCACATTAGGTACAGAAGATAAAATAAGACATCAGATTGCTCATAGGAAACAATGCAAATGAGAAAGCAATGGAACAACATCTTTAAAATACAACATAAGAACATTGCTAACACATAAGTCTAAAAATATCTTTCATATATTAAGAAAAAATAAAGACATTTTCAGATATACAGAAACTAAAATAATTTCTCATCAGCAGAACCACACAATGACAATGTTAATGGAAGTCCTTCAGGCAGAAGGACAGAGTATCTTTGCCTTTCACGGAACATGCGTAACACATTCCAGCCTCTAGGCCTTTGCACTTGCCTTTTCCCCTGCCTGGGGCTCTCCTATTGCAGAATTATGAATGACTTACTCCATTCCTCCATGGATGTATCCTCTGTTCCAACATCTTTTCCTTTGAGAGACTTTCCCCAAATACCTGAATTAAGATAACACCCTCTACAAACCCTTGTTCTGTTTTTCTTTATATCACTTACCACATCAACAAATTATATTGTAGGTAACCTAGCACCCTCCCTTTTTTTTTTTTTTGACCCAGCTAGTGGTTACACTATGTGTTCACTTTGTGAGAATTTATGGAACTGTACAATTATCATTTTTGCATTTTTATATGTGTATTTATTTATAGTTTTTCAGTGGCTCATACCTCTAATCCCAGCAGTTTGGGAAGCCAAGGCAGGAGGATCGCCTGAGGCCAGGAGTTCAAGAGCAGCCTGAGCAATATAGGGGAACCCCCATCTTTACAATAAATAAAAATAAAGGCTTTCATTTACAATAATGGTAGACCAAGAAATTTGGACTAGAGCTTCTGCTGAGAACATCTAGAAAAGCTGACAACTAAACAAAATTTAAAAAACAACTGGGCTCAGTGCAGTGGCTTACACCTGTAATCCCAGCACTTTGGGAGGCCAAGGTGAGAGGATTGCTTGAACCCCAAAGTTTGAGAATAGCCTGGGCCACGTTTGGAGACCCCATCTCTACAAAAAAATAAGATAAAATAAGAATAAGTTAATTAAAAACACTCGCTTGAAGATCTCAGTGAGCTGGCAACAATGAAGAATTCCTAAGGAAGCAGAAAAATTTTGGTAGGGGAGCTGTTTTCCTCTCTGTTCCATTGTATTCTGTAAGTGGTTGCTGAGATGTTGAATGGCTATGTTAATAAACATAGCCATTTTAATAAAAGCATTTAAAAAATAAAATCCTAGTGTGACACCACAACACAGTCATTAGAATGGCTAAAATTACAAGTACTGTCATGACTAAGGATTGAGGAAGATGTTGAGCAGCTGAAACTCTCATTCACTGCTGATAGGAATGAAAAATTATACAGAAATTTTTAAACATGATTTGGCAGTTTTATCTAAAAGTTTAACCTCTCCTAGCCATTCTATACCTAGGCATCTCACCCAATAAATTAAAACATATATTCACACAAAGACATGTATACAAATGTTCCTTGAAGCTTTGTTCATGATAGCTAAGAACTGGAAACAACTCATCAAATGATGAATATCTATTAAGAGTTGAATCAAAAAATAATAAATGTAATTGTATATTATTAAATTATACTCAACAATAAAAAGGTATGAACTACTGCTGATACCACAAAATGTGAATAAATTTCAAAATTAATATGCTAAGTGAAAGAGGCCAGACACAGGCGAGTAGGTACTGTATGATTCCATCTATATAAAATTGTAACAACTAGAAGTAATCTATAGTGACAAAAGGAAAATTGGTGGTTTCCTGTGTCTGGGAGCAGAAGGAGGGATGAACGGTAGAGGGGTATGAGGAAACTTTGAGAATAATATAAAAGATTATGTATCCTGATCACTCCATGAGTAGACATCTTTCAGAAGTCATTAACTTGTGCCCTTTAAATGAATGAGGTATATCGACATAAATCGTACTTCATGGACATTGATTCAAAATGTAGTTTTGCTTGGTTCTCTCTTGCAGACACTTCTTATCTTCTGCACTTTTACTTTTCTTCCCATGCCTTTACCTAATCTTGGCATTAGAAAAGCACAATAAATAATGTATAGAACTTTCTCATATTTGGCACCAAATTATATACTAGCACAGGTTAGAAGTCTGAATCTGCCTTAGTCAAGTCATTTTCTCTCAAAAACTCTATTATTCTAAGAAATTCTTTCTGTAGCTTCCAATATGTGACACTGCCTGAGTTTGGCTCTCCTGCTTTACTGGGCAAATGAAGTAGCAATATGCTGGTAATGGATATGCATTACCTACATGCAATTACCATTCCGAACCATGTGGATCAGACTGAATACCATCACCTGAAGCCTTCTGCCATGTATGTAAAATCCATAAAAATGGTAATTTGAGAAAAGGTAGGATTTACGAAGTTATGGGAACAGAGACCTGCTCTCAAGGCATTATTATGTAATGAGAGTTTGTTCTCCCAAAGCAAGGCTTTTAACTAGCAGTTTCATTTGCCAAATGTGGCCTCCCACTGGAATACTCAGTTAATGCTCTGGTTCAGTACAATTGTACAGCTTTCAGGGAGATGAAAGTTGTTGCACAGAAGCAGACCCTTTTCTCTCTAGATCATGGAGGTTTATTTGAGCAGCCTAGTAAATTTGGCGATTTCTCTTGTAATCTGATGGTAGTTTCCTCATTACTGAGAGCATCCTTCATTTGTTCAGAAAAAAAGAGGTACTTTTTATTAAACTTTAGCCTCACTACAGTCTTGTGTATTAAATGAAACAAGTATTATTTTTAAGGATAAAATATAAACCAAAGTCACAGAGAGATTGAGTGAAGGACAATGAATGCAACCTACAGAGCAGTCAGACCGGGATTTGGATACCAGCTCTGCCAGTTTTCTTTGAGCAAGTCACAATCTATAAGAGCTTCGTGCATTTTCCTTAGTAAAATAAGGATATACATATTTACCTGACAGATAGCATGTAGTAAGGATAAACATATGCATAAAATGCTTGATATAGTTTTTACATTATCCAAGACATAAGCTATATTATCCAAGATACAACCGCTACACAAAAGATATATCTTAGATAAATTATATCATGAAGAACTAATTTAAAATTAAGAGCTGCTAACCATGTTAATTAAAAAGGTGTATTAAGTACCCACAAGGAACAATATTTCACACTGAAATGATCAGGAAATAACTGGCTTTTCTAATTAAAAAAAAAAAAAAAAAAAAGCTTACTACCGGCCTCACTGCCCGCACACCCCCACTCACCACCACCCCCAGTGCTCCCAAATGCTGTGTATGGAGAGATCCAAACAACTGCCAAGTAAAATGACAAAGTATTACATTTTTAAAATAAATGTAGATGTAGCACAACCTGAAAAACTCAAATATCTTAGACTCACTTAAAGCAATTGTGAATTGACAGAAGCTAATGACTGCAATAATCCTTAAAATTAATGAGTGTTACATAGAGTTCATTTTCTGATTCAGCATGAACTCTACAGAACCTCATTCTATAAAATAATAGAGGTAATCCCTGGCTTATTTACATAATCTGACATTTTGTAAGTGATGAAAGTGATGGCTGGGATACCACTTTGATAGCAGATTAATTTCTTTTGAACTTAATTTACTAAGGACAACCTAAAGTTGGGTTGTTTTATACTAGTGTAACAATTTTTCATTTGTAGAAATATAACAATATATTTTCCAAATATACTTTCAGAGTGTCCTCTGCAGAGGCAGACCAATTATTCCACTGGAATTAAAGGGATGCTACAGTCAAGACTTGTAATATAACATAGCATGTTCAAAAGAATTCACAGACTGTGAACTTAGGTAGATGCTGGATTAATTCTCAGCCTTGAAGTGTATGCTATGTACAATCATGAATAAAACCCTTAACTTTATTCAGTCTGTTTATCTATTCACCTGGAATATCAATGGTTATCTCACAGGGCTGTTGTAGAACTAAGGTAAGATTTTTTAATTGCCTTTTATATAGTAGACACTCAACAAATAATAGTTCTTTTAGCACATGGAGGAATAATAGGCTATTTACCATCCAACGCCTGTTTTTCCAATATTATTGTTCTCACATCACATTTATATTTGTGTATCCACTAATTTATTATTAATATTGATTACTATTAACAAGATAAATGAGTCCCCTAAGGCTCTAAAAAATTACCAAAGGATGGAGAGTTAACTACTGGTCTTCATGTTTCTAAGGACACAAAATTCACAATGTACTTGGCAGTAATTTATTGCCCAATGAGGTAATCCAGACATATAACCTTCAATGCCCTCTTCATGTGATGGGCTGTGCCTTGCAGAAACAGCAAAACAACTTGGCAAACTACTAAGGCTACGTTATTCCATCAAGGCTCAAGTTGATCTAAATGTTACAGGGAAATAAAAGTCTTGAGGCTTTATTAGAAAAGTGAACCAATTATACTTTCTTTCTCTGCAAGATATCCAACAGATATCTTGGAGGAACTATGCTAGATGTGGATCATAATCTCCAAAGCATATTTGTCTTTAGAAATCTAAAGGCACAGAAAAGGAAATAAAATCCTTTCTCTTTCTCTTTCTTCCTTCCTTCTTTTGATCAATATTTTTTGAGAATATATAGACCCAGCACGATTCTAGACACTAAGGAAATAGTAATAAACAAAATAGATGGGAATGAATATGTCAGTAAGGGAATCAGACAGTAAAAATAAGTAAGTATTAAGTGGTCCGCATGGTGCTAAATGCCATGGAGAAACACAAAACAGGGTCTGGAAGATAGGAAAACCTGGGATGAGGTTGTTTTATTGGCATTTTACAAAAGGCAGTCAGGAAGATTTCACTGTGAGGACAGTATTTGAGTAGAGAAAGTGAGAGTAAAAATGTGAGGAAGAGCAGTCTATACTCAACTGATGAACAGATAAAGAGCATATTCTTTTGGAGGTCCGTCAAGTAAGTGAGACTATCTGGAATGAGTCAGGAAAGAAATGGTTGGTAAAAATCTAGAGTTAATGAGGACCGGATCATTAAGAGTCTCCTAAGCCATTATAATGACAACAGCTTTCATTCTAAATGAGATGGGATGCTACAAAGCTTTTGAGCAGTGGTCTGATGTACTCTGATTCATGTTTTTAAAACACCACTCAAATTTCTCCTTTGAGAATAAACTATACAGGGAGGCTAAGCAGAAACAAAACCACTTAAGGGAAAATTGCTATAAACCACATGAGATTTAGCAAAGACTTGTACTTTTATAGGAGCGAAAGAGTTGGTGCATTTTGAAGATAATTGAAAGAATAAACTTTGACTTGGTTTTGGATTTTAAGATAATGAGAAAAGTAAGTTTTGCTCTTAGAAACTAGTAGGATGGAATTGACATTTCCAAAGATTGAGGGGAAAACAGGTACATATTGGAGCAGAAAAAAATGTTTGATTTGGACATTTCAAATTTAAGATATGTGTTATACATCCAAGTGAAGAGTGAGCAGAACAGTGCATTGAATTTATCCTGAAAAGATTGTATGTCCTTTTAAAAAGTAAATATTGCAATAGTTTTTAAAAACAGCATGGTTAATGTTAGTTTTAAATTTTCAGTAAAATATGATATATCTTAAAAGGACTGTAATCCCCAAAACATTCCTCACTAGGAACTCTACCAACCTAATACATAAATTTTTAGAACCAATATATTAAATGTTTAAAGTTACTTCAGGGCTTAACTCCAGGCCCCTTTTAACTTGACCGTGTAATTTCCCTTCTTTTATAAGACAAGAAAGAAAAACAATATTGAGCTCCTAATGTGTGGCTGTGAGTCTAAAAACCTGACTATCCTTAATTCTCACATAAACCCTGTGAGTAGGCGTTATTTCTGCTTGAAAAAATAAGAAAATAGCCTTCAACTAATTAAGGGGCTTAACCAAAGATGCCCAACTAACAAAAAGAGCTAGAATTGAAATCCAAACAATGCTGTATTTTTTCACTAAAAAATTTGCTTGCCCACAGAGTGATGAAATCAGACATGCAGAGTGAGAAATCAACCAACCACTTGTACTAAATTGAGAGAGTGATGGGATTGAGCCAGGGTTGAAATGTGACTATTATTTTCCTTATTCTCTTTAGATCAGGCTTGATCAAAAAGCAGGCCTAGTGTATTATATAGAATCCTATGTTAATATGGAACCAATTTCAGACATGTTTCAACCTACTATTTACACGAAATTTAATTTGTATATTTAAGATTTGCTCCATAGAGAATCTGTTTCAGTTCTTTCCTTTCCCACAGGACTCTTAATTGCTCTATCACCTCCATGTGGTGCTTCTCCAGCCATGACTCAACGACTTTAAATGACTGTATTTATTTTAAGAGAAACTTTAGTGCCTATAAAAACAGCATGTTCTCCTGCAGCACATCTGTTCTCTCTCTGAGTTTTATATCATCACTTTGCCAGAGGTTTTACTTGATAGTTCAAGGGAGCTTGGTGTGCTCTGATTCAACTGGATTCTTATTGGCAGTGAGTATAATTAACTTAACATTTAGTACATACTGTGTATTTGTGACTGTGTGATCTTTGCCCGATTCCTTAACTCTGATCCTTAAGGGCTTCATGTGTGAAAAGGAAACAGTCATCCTTGCAAAGATGGGTTATAGCTGTCCTCTTTACTTATATTCTATTTTAGTTACACTTCAGATTAGTGAGACACTAATGGTTTTGTCTAGTATTTACATTTGTACCCAAAGCCATGTACTTGATTTCTTTCTTATATTTCCAATATTCAGGACTCTTAATGACTTAGAGTATTAAAAATGGAGAAAATGGTATATAATGTTTGCTGGGCTTTGTGCTTGCGTGAGATTTTGAAATAAATCTATCTTGCCTAAAAATGTGATTTCTCTAGTGAAGTATATTTTGACAGGTTCTTGCCATTAAATTGCTATATTAAATTTAACGGCTGTGTCTTCACCTTCATATATATCATTTAACATAAGTAAGAGCTGGGATCATGATTAATTCTAAAACACGGGTGTATTGGGTCAGTTTTGGTGTGCTGTGGTGTCAAACAAATTCCTAACATCTGATATAGGTTAGCCAGTCTTCCTCGATCTTTTAGCTTTGCCATCTGAAGCATATAGCCTCCAAGGTTATGGCAGCAGGGAAGAAATGGAAATGTACACCTGTCAAGAAAATCATTAATTGTGCTCACACAGTTCATTGGCCAGGAGTAATAATTTGGCTCCAATCTAATTGCAAGAAAATTCAGTGAGTACCAAATCACTGGTAAAGAGGAAGTATCTATTTCTCCTTAAGAATTGAACATCAAATTCCTCTATATGCCATCTGGATTCTACTGCTTCAAGGAGAACAAATCCCAGCTTAGTAGTTCTGTATCTTACGGAATTTTACAGCAAACAACAATAAAATCCTAACAATGAAATTTATAGCTGGAACACAGAATGCTGGCAGAAGTTAACCTATTTTAAATTAACAAGAGCACACAAATATAAATGAATGCATGTTTAATGACAAGAAGTATTTTATCCTGCTTCATAGTAAGTATGCAAAAATGCATTAATGGTTTTTATAATTGTACATCATGGAATTTGTTTTCTTTTAGTAAATACTAGCATTCAATAATTCATTAATCTCTATTAACTCTCAGCTAGAACTGAGTAATGGTACACCTAGGGATGAGAGTTTTAGTTACTTAAGATATATCTTGCCTGCAAGCCCTGTATAGGCACTTATCCTTTTTTAAAGTAAAAGAATTCTTAAATCACAAGAACAGATTTATTAAATTTCAATAAAAGTCTGGGGCTTCAACTTTGAAAAAGATGTTTTAGACACCAATCTGGACTTTCTTTTGCTGCTTATGTTTTTTTTTTTTTTGAAATGTAGACAATTCTCAAATTGATTGATTGATTGTCTCTAAAAGGTTGGAATCCTCTAAAATAAAACCAATTTGACAAAAGCTGTCATAAAATAACTGAGCAACATTGGAAGAGTAAGAAAGAAAAGAATAAGAAAATTAAGAAATGTTTGGTCTTTTTGATGAAAGCCAACTAATTTGGATTTTTAATATAAAATTAATTCACTATAGAAATGCTTTTATTGTTGTCATTATACTCCCCTAGAAGTTACAGTGAAAGTGACAGATGAAGCAATTTCTGGATAATTCCAGAAAGCAAACAAACACAAAAAAGTCTGTATCCATATGTGGGCTTATGCTTCACTGAAATTTTTATATTTCATCCGAGTCTTTGCTCACACATGGACACAGGGAGTTAAGACAAATAACTAAACTTTTCAGGTTTTTAGTAAATGTTCATTAAATTTTATAACACAGTTACTAACCAACTGTGCTTATAGAAAATAGCCCTGTTGAATACAGGTCTATGTAAATATACTGTAGGGAATATGAATAATAACCAAGTGTGGTGAATCTGTGAAGGCCCAAAAGATTATGAGCGGTTTGTGTGTTTTTTACTAACTATATATATTTTTTCATATCACTTTATGTTGTGACTACATTTAATTCTGGTGATAATAGTAGTACATGCTTATTGCAAAATACTTGGAAAATAAAGAAAAACAGGAAAAAATAAAACCTATAAGTAAATATTTCAAGAAAAAAACAAATGTTTTGGTTTGTTTATTTCTGTTATTATTCCTAGGAGCATATCAATTATGTGAAAATTTGGGTCATACTGTATTTGTCTGATATATAATGCATATTCTCCTCTACTTACAGTGTAATTATGACCTGATAAACAAATTGTAAGTCAAAAATGCATTAATACCCCAACAACAAACCCATTGTAAAGTCAAAAAATTGTAAGTTGAATCGTCAGGGACTGTTTTCCAAGCCTGGTTGTTAATGGCTAGATGATACACACAAGCATGTGTACATACATGCCATGATGCTTAACAGCCCCTATTTTGGATATTTGAGCTACATGTAAAACCTTTACTATTATAGTGAACACTGTACTGAACATCCAAGTATATAAATCTCTGTCAATCTAACCCATTTGTTTCTTGATCTGAAATGTTGTTCTAAGGTTGCATGTTGGGCTCCTGATAAATTTTGCCAAGTTACAATGGCATTCCGTGAAACAATCAAAATAATATTTTAGTTATTTAAATTAATAAAATATACACATTACTCATAGAATTGTTTATATGCATTGAGAAAATGAGTGGTTAATTTGTAAAGAAACTTTGTGAAAAAGAAGGATCTAAGAGGAGAAATCTAAGATTATTACTGAATGGAAAATGTAAGATTTGTACATCAGGTGGTATTGACGATATAGAATAGGTTAAGTGAAGCAGAAAGTGTGCCAACAGAACAAAGTGAGCAAAAGCTCATAGGACAGTTTTACAAGATAATGTATTCCCTTCTGGAACAGAATAGTGAGTAACTCATAATAAAGTGAGAAAAAACAATTCTGATTTATAGGATGTGGGAAGCAATTAGTATTTGAAAGAAGGAAATAACAGGATTGTTTCAAAAATAGAAGAGGATATTGCTGAAGTCTTTAGGGTTTCTAATATGATTGAAGAATGGAGTTCTAGAAGCATTTTTTAGAAATCTGATTTATTTTGTTAGGATTAGTTAAGCAATACTGGTTGAGGAAAGAGCACAATATTGGGAAACAAAATATTACCGACAGAACTATAAATGTTTTCAGTTATTCTTTCCAATTTCTTATATGTCTTGTGAATATTTAGCGAGGCATTGTCCTAGACGATACAGGTACAAAGGTTAACAACAGAAAATCTCTATGTTGTGAGGACTTATAAAATAAAGGGGAGGAGATAAGAAATTATTAGCAGAGTTTATATTATAATACTGAGGTATAATACAGTAAAATAGTAGAGAAATAACACAATATGATAATGGAGGTCTTAGAGCAAAACAAAGGAAGTCAACACGTTTTTGAGGAAAATTCAGAGAAGATTTGATGCTGAGATGACACTTAAATGATGTGTAGGAGTTTTCGAGAACTCATTCCAAGCAGAGAAAAGTACACGCAAAATTCTGGAGGCCAATACAGGCATGGTGGATTCAGGGAAGCAGTGTTAGTTCAGTAGGGCTATAGTCCCAGACTGACATTCCACTCAGGTGGAAAGTGACGCCAGATTCAATTTTAAAGATCTTGTAAGGAGTTTGTGTTTTATCAAGTTGTGTCAAAAACTCAATGAAAATTTTAAGCTGGTAATTAATGTCATCAGATGTGCATATTAGAAAGACAATCCTAGCAGCAACATAGGGAATGGTTGGAAGAGGCAAGAATTGGAAACAGGTAGACCACAAGAGGGATAGAGTAAGCGTTTTCAATGAGGGCAATAGAACCCTCAAAGGGGTAAAAATTGGCTAGGGGAAGAGGAATCTTAGCTATTAAAATGGTTTTTGAATCTCCAAAGCTCAATCCTACCCAAAACAATTGTATTGCCTGGTATTTAATTTCTCTCGTTAGGGAAAATAAATTTAATTTTGTTAGGGAGAATATATTTAATTAAATGTTTTAATGAACAAATAATGATTTTAAATTAAAATATATTAGTTTTCCTCTTGGAAAGGATAATGAAAAAATGTTAAGAAAAGTAATGCTAGACTATTACTCCAATTTTGTAAAAGAGAATCTTAACAAGTTTAAATAGGAAATTTGGGGCAAGAGATAAAGCAATAGATTGAAGAAATATTTAGAAGGTAAGATTATTAGCAAAACATGCCCCCATCACCTTGTGTTTTCTTGTAATGGTTATTCTTATCCACATTAGGCTTTTAAAAGATTATGAGTATCCCAGCAACCTGAGACTCTAGCAGTCAATTTGCACCTATAATACAGTGGTCCCCCATTATCAGAGGTTTCACTTTCTGTAGTTTCAGTTGCCCATGATCAACTAGGGTGTGAAAATATTAAATAAATATTTCCAGAAATAAACCATTCCTAAATTTTAAATTGGGCAACATGCTGAATAGCAGGATGAAATGTCACACCATCCCTGCTCTGATCCATCTGGGATTTGAGTTATCCCTTTGTCTAGTGTGTCCATGCTGTATACACTACCAGCCTGTTAGTCACTTAGTACCTCGTCTAAGTTGTAAGAACAAAGAAACAGTATATGTAAGGTTTGGTAGTATCTGTGGTTTTAGGCATCCACTGGGGGGTCTTGGACTATGTCCCCCACAGATAAGGAGGTACTACGGTAAATTACATCTTTGTGCAATCTAACACCCAGAACTTGAATTAAGTTTGTATATTGGTTCTTTAAACAAATAGTACAATTAATAAGAAAGTTGTCAAGTAAAATGAGGCACATTGTGGTTTTGTCCTCTTACTTGACTCACACAGGTACTACTTTACATATATTCGCAGATAAGTAGATTATGTAAGCTACTCCAAAATTAGCCTGTGAAGAGAATCACCTTGATTTTCTGCCTGAATCTTTTTGTTTTTAACTTTGAGAGATATTTTAAGTGACAAACTGGGGTTACTGCTCTCTAAATAGCTTGATTTAAATGCTCCCCAAAGATTCCATAGTAAATATTTGAATTATGAGACTGTAGAAAGTCCACGAAATGTATTCTAAAGATGCAGAAAGTGTTAATGGTTGTTTGTTAGAGCCGATTTCTACTAGAAAAACAATATAAAAATAGTCCGCAATAGCATCTAGCTAAGCCATGGCACAACTATGTAATAAAAATCTATGCAGATATAAAAAGAATAATGCATATATGTATGTATATGTATTTATATACATCATATATAAATATATATAATGTGTATATATACATATATGTATATAATATATAAATATATTATAAATATATTCTGCAACTTTTTTCACCTATGATCTAGTGTATCTTGACATGTCAAGATACACAAAAACATGCACACACAGAAATTTTATATACATATGTGTGTGTATATATATATACACACACATATATATATGTAAAGATATACATACCAGAATTAGGTGAAAAACTACAGTTGATTAACCATTTGTAAAATATAATAAACTTACATAAAAAATCATGGGAAAGACAATAAAAACAGAATGTACAGTATTTTGATACATACACAATTATGTATTTCTATGCAGAAATTGCTGAAATAATATGATAGAAGATATTAATATTAGGGATATGTTTGGATCTGTGTCCTCACCAAAATCTCATGCTCAATTGTAATCCCCAATATTGGAGGTGGGGCCTGGTGGAAGGTGGTTGGATCATGGGGGTGGTTTCTCATGAGTGATTAAGCACCATCCCCTTGATTGTGATAGTGAGTGAGCTATCATGATCTGGTTGTTTAAAAGTGTGCAGCACTTCCCTGCCCACTATCTCTTCCTCCTGCTCTGGCCATGTAAGACATACCTGCTTCCCCTACACCTTCTGCCATGATCAAAACTTTCCTGAGGACTCCCCAGAAGCCAAGGAGATGCATGCCAGCATCATGCTTCCTCTGCAGCCTGAAGAACTATGAGCCAACTAAACCTCTTCTCTTTATTATCCAGTCTCAGGTGTTTTTTATAGCAGTGACAGAATGAATTCATACAGAAAACTGGTACTGATGGTGAGGCATTACTATAAAGATACCTGAAAATGTGGAAGTGATTTTGGAACTGGGTAACAGGCAGAGGTTGGAAGAGTGTGGAGGTGTCAGAAGAAGACAGGAAGATGAGGCAAAGTTTGAAACTTCCTGGAGACTTGTTAAACTGTAGTGACCAAAGTAGTGATCATGATATGGACAATGAAGTCCAGGTTGAGGAGGTCTCAGATGGAGATGAGGAACTTATTGGGAACTGAAGCAAAGGTCATTTTTATTATGCCTTAGCAAAGACATTGGGTGCATTGTACCCCTGCTCTAAGGATCTGTGGAACTTTTTAAACTGAGACTGATGATGTAGGGTAACTGGCAGAAGAAATTTCTAAGCAGCAAAGGGTTTCAAGATGTATCCTGGCTTCTTCTAGCAACCTATGCTCATATGCATGAGCAAAAAAATGACATGAAATTGGAATTTATATTTAAAAGGAAAGCAGGAATTTATATTTAAAAGAGAGCATTAAAGTTTAGAAAATTTGCAGCCTGTCCATATGGTAGAAAAGAAAAGCCTATTTTCAGGGGAGGAATTCAAGCAGGCTGCAGAAATTTGCATAACTAAAAAGAATGCTAATACTAATATTCAAGACAATAAGGAAAAAAGCCCTGAAGGCATTTCAGAAACCTTCATGGCAGCCCCTCCCATCACAGACCCAGAGGCCTAGGAGGGAAAAATGGTTTCATGGGAAAGGCCCAGGGCCCCACCGTGCTGTGCAGCCTCAGGAAACTTCTCCCTCAGGCACTCCAGCTTCAACTGTGGCCCAAGGAAGCACAGGTAGAGCTTGAATTGCTGCTTCAGAAGGTGCAAAAAATAAACCTTAGTGGTTTCCATACAGTGTTAAGCCTGCGCGTGTGCACAGTGCAAGAATTGAGGCTTGGGAGCCTCTGCCTAGATTTCAGAGGATGCACGAAAAAGCCTGTATGTCCAGGCAGAAGCCTGCTGCAGTGGTGGAACACTCATGAAGAACTTCTACTAGGGCAGTGCAGAGAGGAATGTGGGTCTGGAGCCCTCACACAAAGTCATCACTGGGGTACTGCCTATTAGAGCTGTAAGAAGAGAGCTTCCACCCCCCAGACCCAGAATGGTAAATCCACCAGCAGCTTGCTCCCTGTGCCTAAAAAAGCAACAGGCACTCAATACCAGCCTGTGAGAACAGCTGTGGGGGCTGAACCCTTCAAAGTCACAGGGACAGAGCTGCCCAAGGCCTTGGAAGCTTACACTTTTCATGAGTATTCCCTAGATGTGAGACATGGAGACAAAGATTATTTTAGAGCTTTAAGATTTAAAAACTGTCTGCTAGGCTTCAGACCTGCATGGGACCTGTAACCCCTTTCTTTTGGCTGATTTCTCCCTTTTAGAATTGGGGTACTTACTCAGTGCCTATACTCCCACTGTATCTTGAAAGTAACTAACTTGTGTTCAATTTTACAGGCTCATGAGTGGAAGAAACTCGCCTTGTCTCGATGAGACTTTTGACTTTTAACTTTTGAGTTAATGCTGAATGAGTTAAAACTTTAGGGGTTATTGGGAAGGCATGATTTTATTTTGCAAAGTGAGAAGGACATGAAATTTAAGAGGGTTCAAGGATAGAATGATATGGTTTGGATCTGTGTCCTCACCAAAATGTCATGTTCAATTGCAATCCCCAAAATTGGAGGTGGGGCCTGGTGGGAGGTGATTGGATCATGGAAGAGGTTTCTCATAAATGGTTTAGCTCTGTACTCTTGGTTGCAATAGTCAGTTATCATGAGATTTGGTTGCTTAAAAGTGTGTAGCACCTCCCCTCACCCTCTTCCTCTTCCTCTTGTCACTTACAATGAGCCTGCTTCCCCTTTGCCTTCTGTCATGATTGAAAGTCTCCTGAGGGCTACCCAGGAACCAAGCAGATGCCAGCATTATGTTTCTTGTACACCTTGAGGAACCAGGAGCAAATTAAACCTATTTTCTTTATAAATTACCCAGTCTCAGTTATTTCTTTATAGCAGTGCAAGCATGAGCTAATATAATTTGTTACTATCAAAGAATGACAATGAAGAATCGGAGTTAGGGACTGGAAAATATTTGCTGCTAACATTTTACTCTTCTGCTGTACATTTTATAGCTTGATCGTAAAAAAAAGTTTACACTTAAAAATTGTTTTACTTCATTATTTGTGTTAGTGTTTAGATTGGAAACATGTGTATATGATACTTCAAGTTCACTCATTAGTATTCCATATGAGCTTGAGAAAAATGTGTATGTCGATATTTCAGTAGCAGAGTTTTAAATATGTTTATTGGGCCAAGCTTGATAATTATGTTATCTAAATTTTCTGTATTTCTATTAATCTTTTAGGCTTCATGATCTATTAGTTTATGAAAAGTATGTGAATATATTACCATATAGTAACTGATTTAATAATTATATTAATTCTGACTTTTTTACTTGATATGATTGAGGCTATACTATTGAGTATTGAATACATGGATAAATACATATTTTTGACAATTTGTTCTTTCTATCATCATTGAATAATTCTTGTTATTTTTCCTGCAGTTTCTATCATTAAAATTTGTAGTTAAATAAACAAGGCTGAGTTTTGTCATAGAGGTGAAATGGTTTGAATTATCATATATTGCTAGTGGGAGTATAAATTTTATAACCACTTTAGGAAGCTATATATTTGACTGTAACAACTAAAATCGAATATATGCATTCCTTATGATCCGACAATTCTACTCCCAGATGTATACTTAACATGCACATGTCTACTAAGCCAATATATGTAAGAATATTCGTGGTGCCATATTTTATAATATCCGCAAACTGGAAACATTCCAAATATCCATCAACAGTGCATGATGTACACACATTGTAGTAAACTTATACAATCTATGTAATATAGCAATAAAAATGAATTCAAATGCATGGATGAAACCTACAAACTTAAATGTTGAGTAGAAAATTAAACCCTGAAAAATACTTGCAAGCAATACTAAACCACATGGAAGTGAGAATAATATTCAACTTTGGGGATAAAGAGGAGATATTACTTGATAGTGTGTATGAGCAGTGCTTTGGTAAACTGCCAATTATCCTTTCTTTGACTTTGCTAACAGTTATATAGTTTTTTGTTTTATGGTAATCTATTTGTTATTATGTAAATTTATGTTTTGTGTACCTTATTGTACATTTAGAATACTCAATTATAAAAAAGCAAAAATAGGCCTGGTGCAGTGGCTCTTACCTGTAATCACAGCACTTTGGGAGGCCAAGGCAGGCAGATTACCTGAGATCAGGAATTTGAGACCAGCCTGGCCAACATGGCAAAACCCCATCTCTACTAAAAATAAAAAAATCAGCTGGTTGTGGTGGTGAGCGCCTGTAGTCCCAGTGTACAGAGGCTGAGGCAGGAGAATCTCTTGAACCCAGGAGGCGGAGGTTTCAGTGAGCCAAGACTGTGCCACTGCACTCCAGCCTGGGCAACAGGGTAAGGCTCTGTCTCAAAAAAAAAAAAAAAAAAAAAGTAAAAATGAAGTTTTCAAGAAATAGGAATACATGAATTATTTTAAAACTATAAAATGTATTTACCTCTCTTGCCAAACCAGCATGATTAATGAGGAAACAATAGAGCATTTCTTGTTAAGTCAGAAACAGGAAAAATAGGGTCATTACACTATTTTGTGTTAAAAATAACTTTTCACTGGAGGTGCTTTGCAATTGCATTTGGGCAAGAGAATGTTATTTGAGATTTTTAAACACATTAAAAGAAAAAGCTAAAATTTTTCAGTTTTCATAGATTCTGTAATTTTATACATGTGACATCCAAGAGAAAACCCTAAAAATTTAACAAGCTAGTTACCGAAGTATTAAACTGGCAGAGACACCAACAGCTTTCTATATATCAGCAGCAACCATTTAGAAGATAAAATAAACATCACCGTTTACCATAATAACAACAATAAAAATCAAACTCCTAAGAATACAGTAAAAAGAAAAGTAAAAGTTATATATGCAGAATATTTTCAAGCTCTACTGAAAGACACAAAAGATTTGAACAAATGAAAATAAATTGAATATACTTGGGCAGGAAGATTCTGCATCATAAAGCACTCGTTTTTCTATAAGTGATATTATGTTAATGAGATCTTCAAAAAATACTATCTTTATTCTTTTCATCCATGGTTCATATGAAAAAAAATAGGCTAATAATAAAAACCTGGAAAACCCAGAAATAGAAGAAAAATAAGGAAAGGACTGCGCCTCTCAGATGTTGGTATATGTTTTAAAATCTGAAAATTAAAACACAGTATACAGTTTCATTAGTAAACAAACAAACTGATGTAAAATAATAGAAATTCCAAAGATCAATCAAAATATGTATGGGTCTTATTATAATATAAAATTGGCATCTCAAATCAGGTAGGAAAAAGTTATAATTACCCAGTAGTCTTAAGACAACTGAATTAGCCCTTTGAAAACTAATTTAGAGTTATGCCTCACATTGTAAGGATATCTTCTAAACAGGCCAAAGATTTAATTGACAAAATAGTAAATATTTTTAAATACTAGAAGTTATGGAAAAATTATTTATGTTCCTAGAGAAGGTAAGATAGGCCTTTCTAATTATGTCTCAGAATCTAGAAATCATAACCGAATAAATTGATAAATTGTTCTAAATATCGAGACCATGATTCTCAGCAATAACTGTAATAATGTTTATGTCCAAAATTGTAATTCCACATCAGAAAATTGTGCAAATAACAAGAACTAGATAAAGTTCAACTTGTTAGGAGAGATGACAAAGGTCAATCACTTTCTGCACTGGGAGAATTTGTCAATTCTGAGCATGGCCTGAACATTAGGCATAACCTAAGCAGAAGGGCTCAGCTGGGGAAAAGAGAGAAAGTGGAGTTGGTTATGGTTGTGAACCCTAACATGACAGATCATTATTTAGGCGAGCCTCAAACACACATCTGCCTTTCCCCAGGAGAAATTTGTTGACATCTGTCATAGAATAGAAAGCTGGAGGGCTAGGTCTGCAACACCTAAACAGGGCAGAGTAAAATCTGTGGTCTTGTGGTTCTTAGGAATCAAAGTCCCACTAGAAGAGGATCCCACGTCAAATACACAAAGCCCCCTTCTCTCTTAAGACATGTGCTAGATTCTGAAGCTTTGTGGGTGGAGGCTAAGGAGCTAAACTCAAGACCTTCACAGGACAAAAATGATTCTTCTAGAAATGTTTATTAGTGAGGAGACAAAAATAATAAAATTCAACAACAACAAAAAAAGAGTAGGGTAATGCCCAAGGGAAAGGACAAATTGAAGTGAAAAGAATCTTTCTAAAACTGCAACTCAACGAAACAAGCCTAACTCCTGATTGGTTGAGGTTACCAGTGTATCATCTTATTTGTTGTCTTAGTCATCTCAGACTGCTGTAACAGAATACCATTGACTGGGTAGCTTATAAACAATTGACATTTATTTCTTACAGTTCTGGAGGCTGAAAGTCCCAGAGTAGGGTGCCACCATGGTTCTGGTGAGGGCGCTCTTCCAGGCTGCAGATGGCAGACTTCTTGTATCCCCATGTGGTGGAAAGACAGCAGATTAGCTCTCTGGCCTCTCTTATAAGGGCACTAATCTCATTTATGAAGGCTGCACAATCATGACCTAATTACCTTCCAAGGCCCCACCTCCAAATACCATCACATTGCATACTAGACTTCAACGTAGGAATTTTACACAGGAACACTCTCAGTCCATGATGCTTGCCTGACAAAGAATATCACTTCTGTTGAAATGTAACATTACTGTAGGATCCCCAGTTCTCTTGCTCACATATCTGACATAGATAGAAAAATTAGAAAACATGTGGGGGCAGGGAATTATGATCCATTGTTAAGAGGAAAAGCAAACAATAGAAATAATCAAGGACCACAATTCTCCTAGGTTTTTCCAGTGAAAGACTGGGAAAATCCACCAGGATTATGATGCTGGCCCATTGATGCCTAGAGAGGGATTCTTCTAATAGGAAAATATTGCTTACTGATTTCCACCACCATGACTGAGGCTTTCTCAGAATTGTGCTGCAGTCTGAGGCACTTCCTACCTGATACTTTCTTTCCTCTCTCCCTTAACAGGAGTCTGAAGTCACTGCAGTCTTAAGTCTCTCCCTGTTTATTCCATTCTTCAGAAGTGTCTCCCTCAATAAATATCTTGCACACCTAATTCCATCTAGGCATTTGTTTCTCAGAGGATTCAAAAGACATAAATAGTGGATTAAATAATCTATTGCTATGCTTATTGGGAGCCCAGTATAAAAAGGCCAAAAATGTCAACCTAATTTTAATGCTAGCCCAAGAAAATGTCACACAATGAGCAAATCTTCTATTTAAGAGAAAAAAAAGACATTTAAGCTGGTCTAAGTCCTATTACATAACATACTAGCTATTTGTGATTCTTCAAGCCATTGCTGTGCTCTGCATCTTAAAAATCTGTAAACTTTCTGCAGTAGATGTGGACCAGTCTTTTGGAAATGAGGTGTTGAAGGTGAGCAACGTAGTGAGCAGTCTACTCACATCATACTTGGCAGAATCCAATTCCCGGTACCATATAATTGAATAGCTCTAGCCTTCCTGACTGGAATTCCCTTGGAGCTTAACTCCACACTGTTCATTTTCTTTCACCATCTGTTGATAACAATATGCCACCACTCTCTGGGGCTACTGGCCTGCAGTCCAGTGGTTGCTGCCTTCCAGAACTGCATGAAAACATTTTCAGAGATCTAGCCTAGTCTCAGGAGATACACAGAAGCAGGGGCACAGACACACCAGTCATCCTTAATTATAGAATCTGTGCTGCTACTCTAGAGTTCCTAATAATGATGTCAGCTATAGGTATACATCAGCAGTAAATTTAGTGAGTTAGCTAGCACACTGGTTCAAATTGGCAAATCAGACACAAATCAGAAATCTGTATTGTTTTACCAAAAAATATTACAGGATACTGTCTACCAAGAGGCTCATGCAAAACCAAAAGAAATGTTGAATTTTAAAGGCAGATCCCCAGGTCCTTCCTTGTATGTCAGAAATGTGCTTCTGGACGAGAAAAGATGAGGTCTCTAAGTGAGGTTCATGGAGTTTCTCAGACAGAGTACAGCATTTAAACAGAGCTGTGCAGTTTATACTACATTCTCTGGGGAGCCATGCCTCATGGTTTCTGTGTCCTGTTTACTAAAGGTAAAAAGAGAGATGCTGCTAAAGGCATTTCCAACATCAGTCCCTTCATCCTAGCAAATGTCATTAATCAATTTACCTGAAGGTCCAGTTGACAAGGTGATTAGACTTGGTCACCTGCCTTTTTTTTTTGTCCCCTGGGGTCATGTCCTTGCAAACCACCTCCCTCTCAGGCATGAAGGGATCAAAGGCTAACTGGTTTAATTCATTCCCTGGTGAATACAAAATGTAAGAATGAAAAAATAGAAAAAAAAATCCAAAGGAAATTGCTAACAGAGAGTGAAGAATAGATCTTGAAGAGATATGAAACAGAGAAGACCATGAATTCATTAGCAATCAGAGGTAGAGTGATCTATTCAAAACATATAAGATTTGATTTCATACGTAGGACCTAGTGCTCTCTTGCTCTCTCTCTCTCTCTGTTTTTTTTTTTTTCAACTTTTCTTGTGTTATTTAGCCTCTTTAGGCTTCAGTTCCTCAACAAAATGGTGAAACGGTGATAATATTATCCACAGGAATGCTGTGAGGATCTAAATGAGGCAAATTATGTGAGAGTGCCTGGTACCTGCTAGAAGCACATAAAAATGTTATATGTTAATATTTACTTTTTTCTATTACTTTTAAAAAATAGAAGAAAGTACTTTTAACAGTACTTTTCCCTTTTAGTGGACATAACGCAAACATCCCAGGTATCTGGTATCTATTCTTGTATGCTTTACCTGTTCTAAAATTCTCAAAATTGGTATTGTATTCCCTTGGGGAAATTTTAATTGCTCTTTCTGACTACAGAAGATTAAGGACTAAAGAGGTCAGATGTCAACTCCATAGCCGAATATTACTTTAAAACTAAGTTTATATGGTGCTTTTAACTAATGCTATCTCTCTAAAAACTAGGACATAAGAAAAATCACAATTTATAAGTTAGGAGTTAGGGGAAAGTTCAAATAATTAATCAGCTTCATTCTAGCTCTTGCCCCTTTTGCACAGATAATAGCAATATTTGTGTGACATGGTACCAAATGCTAAAGCTGTACCTAAGAAGGCTCTTCTCTCAAGATATGCAACTTTCTGCTTAATAATATAGCCTCACTCTCTCTGAATGAAATGAACAGAATCTCATTTGCTATCACTGATAACTAAAAGTCAGACACTAATGTCACATAAAGCACTGTGGCAAGATCTCCAACCAGACAATTGATCTCATGACATAGGGAACAATAAAAGGCAATACCCTAGGCTGATACCAAATTGTTGCTATTTTCTGGAGAGATGCTTCCTAGGAGAGGTCACTTTGAAAAGCAAGTAGTCTCTCTAGGAGTGTGTGTGTGTGTGTGCGCGCGCGCGTGCATGTGTGTGTGTAGCTGATATTTTACGACATTGCTCATTTAAATTTTATATCAGGGTGATAGGGATGTTCTTATGAAGATAGGAAAATAGCTCACACTGCATTATCCTCATCTAGCATCTCTATGAGTTTTAGCACAGATGTGTACAATGTTGTGATTCATTTTGTTTGTATAAAACATGTTTATTTTTGAACCAGTCCTGCCAACAGTATTTTGCATTAACTTCAAGCTACAGTGAGCTTGAAATTATTTTATTTCCTTATTAGATTTTTAATCTTTTAAAAATGAAAATTATTTCATAGAACCCCACAAAAGTGAAAATCTTATATTTCTTTTTCAGAGTCCTTGCAAGCTCTACTGACTTCAAATTATTGGTCTTCCACCAAGTGATGCTCTTCTGATGAGTGTAGCATCAACTTCCTTGTTAAATGTGGCAACCGAATGTCATGATGAGGAAGTCATGTTCAAATGAGACTAGAATATGTTAACAATTTGGGCCCATGGGTGAAGCCCAGTGCTTTTTTGTTTATATTTAAATTAATAGACTTTATTTTTAGAGTAGTTTTACAGAAAATTGAGCAAGTAGCATACAGGGTTCCCATATATTCCCTCTCTTTCTGACTTAAAGTCTCTCCTAGTATTATTTTGTATTAGTAAGGCACATTTGTTACAACTAATGAGTAAGAATTGATACATTGTTATTAACTAAAGACTAGGAGGTACCTTAGGGCTCACACTTTGTGTTGTACAGTTATATGGGTTTTGAAAAATGTGTAATGTCAAGAAACCACATGTACAGACTCATACAGAATAGTTGCACCACCCTATAACTATCCTGCAACTCACTTGTTTATCTGTCTTCTTATCTCTCCTGAACCCCTGGAAACCACTGATCTTTGTTTACTTCTAAGTAGCTTCTCTAATTTTTAAAGTTTTTTTGATTTTTAATTTTGGTGGGTACATAGTAGGTATATTATTTCTTGGGTACATGAGATGTTTTGATATAGTCATGCAACACATAATAATCACATCATGAAGAATGAGGTATTCATCCCCTCAAGCATTTATCCTTTGTGTTACAACCAATCCAATTCTACTCCATTATTTTAAAGTATACAGTTAAGTTATTATTGACTATTGTCACCTTGTTGTGGTATCAAATACTAGGTCTTATCTAATCTTTCTGTTTTGTGTACCCATTAATTATACCCAACTCACCCCCACTCCTCCACTACCTTTCCTAGCCTCTGGTATCTTTCTACTGTATAGCTACATGAATTCAATTGTTTTCATTTTGAGATCCCACAAATACATGAGAATATGCCATGCTTGTCCTTCTATGTCTGGTTTATTTCGCTTAACATAATGATCTCTGGTTCCATCCATGTTATTTCAAATGACAGGATCTCATATTTTTATGGCTGAATAATACTCCATTGTGTATAGATGCCACTTTTTTTATCCATTCATCTATTGATGGACACTTATGCTGTTTCCAAATTTTGGCAATTAGGAACAATGCTGCAACAAATATAAGAGTGCAGATAGCACATCGATAAACTGATTTCCTTTCTTTTGGGTATATACCCAGCAGTAGAATTGCCAGATCATATGGTAGCTCTGTCTTTAGTTTTTGGAGGAACATGCACACTGTTCTCCATAATGTTTGTACTAATTTACATTCCCACCAACAGTGTGCAAGGGTTCCCTTTTCCCTATATCTTCACCAGCATTTGTTATTGCCTGTCTTTTAGATATAAACTATTTTAAATGGGATGAGATGATATCTCACTGTAGTTTTGATTTGCATTTCTCTGATTATCAGTGAAGTTGAGTACCTTTACATATACGTGTTTGCCATTTTTATGTCTTCTTTTGACAAATGTCTATTCAAATCTTTTGCCCATTTAAAAAATCAAATTATTAGATTTTTTCCTATAGAGTTGTTTGAAATACTTATGTATTTTGGTTATTAATCCCAATCAGATGGGTAGTTTGCAAATATTTCCTTCCTGTCTATGGATTGTCTCTACACTTTGGTGATTGTTTCCTTGGCTGTGTGGAAGGTTTTTAACTTGATGTGATTCCATTTGTCCATGTTTCCTTCAGATACCTGTGCTTGTGAGGTATTGCTTAAGCAATTTTTGCCCACACCAATGTCCTGCAGATTTACGCCCCCATGGTTTTCTGTAGTAATTTCTTAGTGAGGTCTTAGATTTAAGTGTTTATTCATTTTGATTTGATTTTTCATATGGTGAGAGATTTTTCATTTGGTCTAGCTTCATTCTTTGCATAGGATACTGAGTTTACCCAGTGCCGATTATTAAAGAGATTGTCTCTTCCCAAGTGTATGTTCTTGACACCTTTGTCAGAAAGGAGTTCACTGTAGGTGTGTGGAGTTGTTTCTAGGTTCTTTATTGTATTCTATTGGTCTGTGTGTCTGTTTTGATGCCAGTGCCATGCTGTTTTTGTCACTACAGCTCTATAGTACAATTTGAAGTCAGGTAACGTGATTCCTTCAGACTTTTTTTTTTTTGCTTAGGATAGCTTTCACTATTCTGGGTCTTTTGTGGTTTCATTTAAATTTTAGGACTGTTTTACTATTTCCGTGAAGAATTTTATTAGTGTTTTAATAGGGAATTACATTGAATCTGTTGATTGCTTTGGGGAGTATGAACATTTTAACAATGTCGATTCTTCCACTCCATTAATATGGAATATCTTTCAATTTTTTTGATGTTCCCTTCCATTTTTCTCATCGATGTTTCATAGTTTTTATTATAGAGCTCTTTCACTTCTTTTGTTAATTTCTAAGTATTTAATTCTATGTGTGGGTATTGTAAGTGGGATTACATTTTTTTTCAGATTCTTCACTGTTGGCATGTGGAAATGCTACTAATTTTTGTATGTTGATTTTGTATGCTGCAACTTTACTGAATTTATCAGTTCTAATCATTCTTTGATGTAGTCTTTAGATTTTTTCAAATACAAAGTCATATCATCTGCAAACAAGGATAATTTGACTTTTTCTTTTTGAATTTGTATGCCGTTTATATATTTCTTTTGTCTGATTGCTCTAACTAGAACTTCCAGTAATATGTTGAATAATAGTGGTGAAAGTTAGTATCCTTGTCATGTTCCAGATCTTAGAGGAAAGGCTTTCAGGTTTCCCCGTTCTGTATGATACTAGCTATGGGTCTATCATATACGGCTTTTACTATGTTGAGGTATGTTCCTTCTATCCCCAGTGTTTTGAAGGTTTTTATCATGAAGGGATATTGAATTTTATCAAATGCTTTTTCAGCATCAATTGAAATGATCATATAGTTTGCATCCTAGAGATAAATCCTACTTGATCGTGATGAATGTGATGATCTTTTTAATATTTTGTGAATTTGATTTGCAGTTTTTTGGGGGGGATTTTAGCATCAATATTCATCAGAGATATTGGCCTATAGTTGTCTTTTTTTGATGTATCTTTGTTTTTGGCATCAGGGTGATACTGGCTTTGTAGAACGAGATTGGAAGTATCCCCTCCTACTCTATTGTTTTTGGAATAGTTTCAGTAGAATTGATATTAGTTCTTCTTTAAAGATTTGGTAGAATTCAGCAGTGATGTCATTGTGTCCTGGGCTTTTATTTACTCAGAGACTTTTCATTATGGCTTTAATTTCATTACTTGTTATTGGTCTATTCAGGTTTTAGATTTCTTTATGATTCAATCTTGAGAGGTTGTATGTGACTAGGAATTTATCAACTTCTTCTAGATTTTTCCATTTATTGGCACATAGTTGCTCATAGGAGCCACTAATGATCCTTTGAATTTCAGTGGTATCAATTTTAATGTGTTATTTTTTATCTCTGATTTTATTTATTTGGATTTTCTCTCTTTTTTTCATAGTCTTCCTAAAGGTTTGTCAATTTTGCTTAACTTTTCAAAAAAATAACTTTTTGTTTTATTGATCTTTTGTATTTTTTTCATTTCAGTTCCATTTATTTGTGCTCTGATGTTTATTATTTCTTTTCTTATTATTTTGGGTTTGGTTTGCTCTTGCATTTCTAGTTTTTTAAGATGCATTGTTACATTGTTTATTTGAACTTTTTTCTCTTTTTTGACATAGGCACATATAGCTAAAATCTTCCCTGTTACAAACACTTTGACACAGGGTGGGGAACATCACACACTGGGGCCTGTCATGGGGGGTGGGGGGAGGGGGGAGGGATAGCATTAGGAGATATACCTAATGTAAGTGATGAGTTAACGGGTGCAGCACACCAACATGGCACATGTATACATATGTAACAAACCTGGACATTGTGCACATGTACCCTAAAACTTCAAGTATAATAATAAAAAAAAAACTTCCCTCTTACTACTGTTTTTGCTGATTCCATAGAATTTGGTATGCCATATTTCCATTATCACTTGTTTCAAGACATTTTTTCATATCCTTCTTAATTTCTTCATCGATTCACTGATCATTCAGGAGCATATTATTTAATTTCTATTTATTTGTATAGTTTTCAAAATTCCTCTTGTAATTAATTTCTAGTTTTATTCCATCACAGTCAGAGAAGAGGCTGGATATTCTTTCATTTTTTTTGAAGGTTTCAGACTTGTTTTGAGACCTAACATATAGTCTATCATTGAGAATGATGCAAGTCCTGAGGAAAAGAATGTGTATTCTGCAGCCATTGGATATAATGTTCTGTAAATATCTTTTAGATCCATTTGGTCTATAGTACAGATTAAGTCCAACATTTCTTTGTTGATTTTCTTTCTGGAAGATATGTCCAAGGCTTAAAGTGGGGTGTTAAAGTCTCTAGCTACTATTGTATAGGGGCCTGTCTCTCCCTTTAGCTCTAAGAATATTTGCTGTATATATGTGGGTGTTCCAGTGTTGGGTGCATATATATTTACAATTTGTATATCATCTTGCTGGATTGACCAATTTATCATTATATACTGACCTTCTTTGTCTCTTAGAGTTTTTGTCTTGAAATCTATTTTCTCTGTTATAAGAATAGCTACTACTCCTCTTTTTTTGCTTTCCACAGGCGTGCTATATCTTTTTTCATCCCTTTGTTTTCTGTCTATGTGTATCTTTATAGGTGAAGTGTGTTTCTTGTAGGTCATAGATCAATGGGTCTTTAAAAAAAATCCTTTCAGCTACTCTATATGTCTTGATAGGAGAGTTTAGTACATTTACATTCAATGTTATTATTGACAAGTAAGGACCTACTCTTGCCATTTTGTTATTTGATTTTGGTTGTTTTGTGGTCTTCCTTCTTTCCTTCCTGTCTTACTTTAGAAAAGGTGATTTTCTCTGGTGATATAATTTAGTTTCTTGCTTTTCATTTTTTCTGTATCCATTGTATATTCTTGGCTTGAGATCATCATGAGGCTTGCAAATACTATCTTATAACTCATTATTTTAAGCTGATGACAAATTAACACTGTTTGCATAAACAAAAGAAAACTAATGAAAACTATGCCTTAACTTTGTCCCTCCACTTTTAAACATTTCATTGTTTTTATTTATATCTTATTATACTGTCTTGATAAGTTTTATTTATTAATTTTATTTAATCATTCTACTTAAGATAACAGTAGTTTGCATACCCCAGTTACACTGTTATAAGATTCTGTGTTTTTCTGTGTACTCTCTATTACCAGTGAATTTTGTACCTTCAGGTGATTACTTATTGCTCATTAATGTTCTTTGTTTCTGACCTGACGGAAATACTCCCTTCAGAATTTCTTGCAAGATAGGTCTAGTGTTGATGTAATCCCTTAGCTTTTGTTTGTCTGGGCAAGTTTGTATTTCTCCTTCATGCTTAAAGAATAGTTTCACAGGATAAACTATCCTAGGGTAAACGTTATTTTTTTTCCCCTTCAGCACTTTAAATATGTTATGCCATTCTCTCCTGGCCTGTAAGGTTTCCATTGAAAAGTCTGCTGCCAGACGTATTGGAGCTGCATTGCATGTTATTTGTTTCTTTTCCCTTGCTGCTTTCTGAATCCCTTCTTCATCCTTGACCTTTGCAAGTTTGATTTTTAAATATCTTGAGGTAATCTTCCTTGGGTTAAATCTCCTTGCTGTTCTATAACTCTTGCATCTGGATATCGATATCTTTCTCTAGGTTTAGTAATTTCTCTGTTTTTATCCCTTTGAATAAACTTTCAACCTCTAGCTCTTCCTCTATTTCCTCTTCAAGGCCAATAACCCCTATATTTGCCCTTTGATGCTAATTTTAGATCTTGTACACATGCTTCATTTTTTAAATTCTTTTTTTTCTCCCCTGTGTATTTTCAAATAGCCTGTCTTCAAGCTCACTAGTTCTTTCTTCTGCTTGATTAATTTTGTTATTAGAAGACTCTGATGCATTCTTCAGTATATCAATTGCATTTTTCAGCTCCAGAATTTCTCCTTGATTCTTTTTAATTATTTCAATCTCTTTGTTAAGTTTATCGGGTAGAATTCTGAATTCCTTCTCTGTGTTCTTTTGAATTTCTCTGAGTTTCTTTAATACAGCTATTTTGAATTTTCTATCTGAAAGGTCACGTAACTGTTTATCGAGGAATAGTCCCTGGGCCATATTTTGTTCATTTGGGGATGTTATGTTTTCCTGATTGCCTTGATACTTGTAGATGTTCTTAGATGTCTGGGTGTTGAAGAGTTAAGTGCTTATTGAAGTCTTCTAAGTCTGGGCTTGTTTGTACCTGTCCTCCTTGAAAAGACTTTCCTGATATTTGAAAGGATTTGGGTGTTGTGATCTATGCTGTATCTGCTTTAGCAGGCATCCCAAGCCCAGTACTGCCGTGGTTTTTGAAGACTTGCAGAGGTACCACCTTAATGGTCTTTGACAAGATTCAGAATTCTCTGGATTACCAGACGGAGACTCTGGTTCTTTTCCCTCACTTTCTCAAAAACGGTCTCTCTCTCTCTCTGTTCTGAGCCACCTGAAGCTGGGGGTTTAGTGACATGAGCACCCCTGTGGTGACCACCACTATGAATGTGCTGAGTCAAACCTGAAGCCAGCACAGCACTAGATCTCACCCAAGGCCTGCTATAACCACTCCCTGGCTATTGCCTGTGTTCGCTCAAGGCCTGTGGTGCTCTGCAGTCAGACAGCGGCGAAGCCAGCCAGGCTTGTGTCCTTCCCTTCAGGGTGGCAAGTACCCCCATGCTCTAGGCAAGTGTAATGGTGTTGTCTGGGACCCAGGTACTAGAGTCAAAAATCTTAGAAGTCTACCTGGTGTTCTATTTACTGCGGCTAAGCTGGCACTAAAATCCCAAGACACAATACTTCCCACTCTTGCCCTCCCTTTCCAAAGGCAGAGGAGACTCACCCAAGGCCACTGCCACCATGGTTCCACGAGGAGTACTTCCAGACTACCACCAATGTTCTCTTAAGACCCAAAGACACTACCATCAGCTTTGTGAATGCTGCCTGACCTGGGACTCACCCTTCAGGGAACGTGGGCTCCCTTTGGCCTAGGGAAGCTCCAGAAATGCCATCCAAGAGTCAAGTCCTGGGACTGGGGACCCCAGTAGTACACTTGGTGCTCTACCTGCCTGTGGCAGAGCTGGTACCTAAGATGCAAGACAAAGTTCCCTTTACTTTTCCATTCACTTTCTCAAGCAGAGGGTTCTCTCCCCAAAGCCACCAAAGCTGATAATGTGCTGAGTCTCACCTGAAGCCAGCAAGTCTCAATGTGTCACCCAAGGCCCTCAATGTAGTACCTGGGTATTGCTGCTGGTTATTAAGCACCCAAGTGCTCTTCAGTTAGCAAGTGATGAATGCTGCTGCCAGGACTGGGTGCTTCCCTTCAAGGTAGTAGTTTTCCTTCTGACCCGAATGTGTCTAGAAATGTCCCTTCTGGCCCAGAGTCCAAAAATATCTGGTAGCTAGGGCCTAGAAAGAGGGCCTCATGACTCTGACCCATGCCCTATCCTGCTTTGTCTGAGTTAGTATCAATGATGCAAGACAAATACCTCCCCCCTTTCTCTCTCTCCACTCCTCAAGCAGAAAAAAAAGGAGTCTCTTTTGGATCCACGAGCTGTGCAATCTGGGTTTTGGGTAGGGGTGATTCTAGCACTTCCTTACCCACCCCAGCTGATGTCTCAGTAAGTCATCTGCCCTCTAGTCCAGTGTCTTGGGGCCCAGTTCAGCACTAGGACTCTCCTAGGAGTTGCAGTCCTTATGGCCTAGACTGCCTTTTGAGTTTATTTAGAGTTGTAGAGAACTTCAGTCCATGGTGGCAAGACTTGTGGGAACTCAAATTATGACTGCTGGGATTGGCAATTCCCCTCTGACTAGGGCTGGTTTAAATGCTCCCTCCATGGATGGGTGTCAGCTGAGTTTGGTCCAGCCTTTCTTTCTGCTATAACCCGGCAACTCTGAGTTCAATGCCTCACAATTACGGTGCTCTCCTTCCAACAGTGTACAGAAACTCTCTCAGCACCACAGTGCTGCTGCTGCTGGGGGAGGGGAGAGGGGTGGTGTCAACCATTCAAGAGATTTTTTTGTCACCTCCTCAGTGCCTCTTTCAGAGATATAACAAGTTAAAACCAGATATTGTGAGTGCTCACTTCATTATTGGTTCCTACGAAAGTCCTTTTTGTGTATGTGAAGATAGTTGTTAAATTGGTGTTCTTGTTGCAGAGACAGTGGGGCCTTCTATTCTAATATCTTTTCCACTGATCTTTTTAGTCTCTATAGTTTTGCCTTTTCCAGTATGTTAGATAGTTGAAATCACATAGTGTGTTGCATTTTCAAAAGCTTCTTTCACTAAGGAATATGCATTTAAGTTTTCTTCATGTCTTTTGTGGCTAAATCATTCATTTTCTTTTATCACTGAATAGTAGTCCATTCTATGGTTATATCACAATTTGTTTATTAATTCACCTTTTGAAGAACATTTTGGTTGCTTCCAGTTTTTGGCAACTATAAACAAAGCTCCTAAGACATTCATCTGCAGGGTTTTGTGTAGACAAATGATTTCAATAAATTTTTGTAAATATTTAGCTGCACAATTGCTGGATGATGTGGTAAGCTTATGTATAGTGTTATAAGAAACTCTGAAACAGCCACACAAAGTAGCTATTCCAGTTTTTATTCCCTAAAACAAGGAATGAGAGTTCTTGTTCCTCTCCATCATTGCCCAAATTTGATTTCATCAGTATTTTGAATTTTAGCTATTTTGATTATATGTGTGTGTGTATGTGTATATATATCTATCTATCTATCTCACCAAACTCAAAGCTACATAGATTTTCTTCTATGTTATTGTATAAAATTTTAAAGATTTTTATTTTACATTTAGGTTTATGATCTGAGTTAAATTTTATTAAAGAATGTAAGGTCTGTTACTAGATTCATTTTTGTTGCACATAAACATCCAGGTGTTGCAGCACTATTTGTTGAAATGACCATATTTTTGCCATCGAATTGCCTTAACTTTTTTGACAAAGATCAATCTACTCTATTTGTATGGGTTCATTTCTGGATTCTCTATTTTGTTTCATTATTTGTCTTTTTTTGTTTTTGCCAGTGCCAGACTATCATCTTAATTACTGTAGTTTTTTAGTAAATGTCAAAGACCTATAGTGTTAGTACTCTGACTTTTTTCTTCAATATCGTTTTGGCTCTTCTGGTGTTTTGCTTTTTTGCATGAGTTTCAGAATCAGTTTTTCAGTATCTGTACAATAACTTGGAATTTTGAGTGATATTGCATGCATATACAAATCAAGTTTAGAAGAACAGAGACAAAATTGAGTCTTCCTTCTATGAACACAGAATATGTCTCCATTTATTTAGATTTTCTTTTATAGCTTTCCTCAGCATCTTATAATTTTCCTCATATAGATCTTGTACAAATTTGTTAGTTTATATCGAAGTTTTTCATTTTGTTGAGGATGCTAATGTAAATAAAAATTTGGTTGTAACTTCAGATTTCATCTATTCCTGGTATATAGAAAATAAATAGAATTTTGTATATTGACCTGGTATCATGCAACCTTTTTGTAATTGCTTGCCAGTTCCAAGAGTTTTTTGGTATGTCAGTTCTCTCAGATTTTCTACGAACTTGACATTTATGAACAAAGACAGTTTTATTTCTTTCTTCAAAATCTGTATATATTTTTTCTTCATTTACTTAGCTCATTGCATTAGCTACAATTTCCAGTATGATGTTAAACAGGAGTGGTGAGAATATAGAAAAAAACTAGTTTCTCATCCCTAAGGATGACACTAGCTGTATTTTTTTGGTATGTGTCCTTTATTAAATTGAAGACGTTCCCCTCTATGCCTAGTATAATGAGAGTTTTTACTATAAATTGATGATGAATTTTGTGATTTTTTTTTACGTCTAATGATATGATTGTGTAATTTTCTTTTTTAACTTGTTGATATGATAGCTTAACATTAATTGATTTTTAAACATTGAACCAATATTTTATACCAGAAGTAAATCCCATTAAATTATGGTATAAAATTATTTTCATATATTATTCGATTTGGATTCAATATTCTAGTATTTTGTTGAGGATTATAATATGAACAGGAGGCAGGGAAATACTGGGTAGAAGAGGGTGGTTCCCCAGCAAAAGCCCCACCCTCAAGCCTAGAAACCCATGGCCCTAAATGGGAACAGACATTCCTGTTTTTTTGCCCAAATGTTGCCTTGTCCAAGACCACTCTGACCCACCATTCCTTCATCCTGTACCCATAAAAACCGCAAACCTCAGGCTCCAGAGCAGAAGAGTGGCAGAGTGGCAGAGGAGCAGAGCAGTACAGCAGAGAAGGAGAGAAGAGAAGGAGCGTCTGAAAGTTGAGAGGAGTTTGTCTTGGGACGTCAGAGAGATCGGCCACTGGATGGCCCAACTCCAGGGAAACATCATCTTCCCACTCCATCCCCTTTCCAGCACCCCATCCATCCCACTGAAAGCCACCTCTATCAATTAATAAAATCCCTGCATTTACCATTCTTCAAGTCTGCATGATCCAATTATTCCTGGACACCAGTGAAGGCCCAAGTACAAAGAGGGAAGGATGTAAAAGGCTATTACCCTGACTCTCCACTGAGCTGGTTTAACACTTAGCCATCTGTGGACAGCAACTGCTAAAAGAGCATTAATTGTAACACACCCCTAGGGTGTGTTACAGTGGGCCACAGCCCAAAAGCACTCATCCCAACTCCTGCACCTGCCTGTCTTGTGTGCTGCCCCTCACATACGGGATTTGAGCTCAGGGCAGCCAGCTGGGCAAACAAACCATCCCCCTGTCACAAGTCCCACAAAGGGGTCAGGGAACTCTCCTGTCTCAATTAGTGCATTCACATTTATGAGAGATATTGACCTTTACGGTATGTCTTTATTTTCGTTTGTTATTAAGGCAGCGCTGGCCTCATAGAATGAATTAGAAAGTGTTCCTTCTGTCTATATTTTTACAAGAGGTTGTGGAGAGTTAATATACTATTTTACTTAAATGCTTTGTAGAATTCATAGTGAACCCATCTGGACCTGGTGTTTCTGTTTTGGAGGACTATTGTCTATTCAGTTACTCTAATAGATATAGTCCTATTTGGATTATCTATTTCTCCTCATGTGAGTTTTGATAGATTGTGTTCTTCGTGAAATTGGTGCATTTCATCTAAGTTGTCAGATTTGTGGGCCTAGAGTCTTTCATAATATTAATTTATTTTCGTTTTGCCCACAGGATCAGTAGTGATGGCTCCATTTTCATTTCTGAGAACAGTAATTTGCGTCACTTTTTTCTTGGTTAAATGCTCACTTTCCCTTCTGACATTTTTGTTTTCTTACATACATAGACACACATGTGCACACACACATACTTTCTATTCTCGAGAGAGAGAGGTATAGAAATGCACATTGTGACAGACTGTTAGTCCTTCTGCTTTTGTTGGCAAACAATGTGAATAATATATAAAAAGGAAGCTCACTTACTTGACTATTATCAAACCCAGGCGTGCACCATGTGGAAATCAGGAGAATCATAACTGCCAGGCTTTTGATGGCCTCCTGTATACCCAAAGCAATAAATGGAAAGTAATTTGCTTTTTCATAAATTTCTAAAACTCCCCAAGATGGAACTTCACTGTATTTTTCAGAGAAATAAATTAAATTAGTCAACATAAGCTACAAAAAATATGAAAAAGCGTGAGGCCGGATTTTGAATCCATGTCTTTCAGACTTCAAAACCTATCCTCTGAAAATTCTTCTTTGTTGCTTGTGATAATTCAACCTCCATTGACCCGAGTTCTGAGTTCCAAGAAAAAATATCTAACTAGTATAGTTCTTGTTTTTTAGCACAAGATAAAATAAATAACACTTTTGTAGATACTGGAACTTAGCTACGTTTTAGCACATTAAGTTATTTTAATGCTGTTGCCTATTCCTAACGTTAGAGTTCTGGTGAAAGAAAAAAAAAAATAGTAAGTTGTGAAATTATTTTCAAAGCTTATTTGAAAGTATAAATTATTATAATAAAAGTGGCATATGTTATGAATAAATCAATGAACAAATATGATTGATAAACTATATTGATTATATGTCCAGAATTCTGCACTACTTATGTGTGATTTTATGCCATTAGTGAAGCCAGTGGTTATAAATCAGTTGCAGGGAGGGGAGACAGGTGCCTTAAGGTCATTGTCTTTACTGATGCATTTTTATTATCACTATTTGTTACTGACAGTTTCAATATTAGAAACCATTGGATATATCCCCTTAAATGACTTCTAGAAGCAAATTTTTTCCAGGTGATTTTGAAATGCCCTTTGAACAAAAGCTTCTTAAATAAATTTGAATAGACTGATCAAGGGCACATAATATATGTTTAACACAAAGAATATGAATTCAAAAAAAGCTTTCTGAAAATAACAAAATGATTATGATTAATTGCATACATATACACATCTTCCATAAATCTCTGAATAAATTAGAAGTGGCTTACCCAAGTTCTTTACATTATATTTAATCTTATTAATTTCCTTTGTATAGGTATATGAGAAATGGTAGGCTTGATAGCCCCAGACCCTCCCTAGTCTAAGATAATGTCAGACACAGAAGAGATACTTTACTCAGTCATTCTTCATCACCATACTTGTCAAGAGCATGCCCAAGAGGTGAACAGAATTTGCAGTACATGGCAGGAGAAAGGTAAAGAGATCCAGAAAGAAAAGAAAGAGAAGAAATGGGAAGAAAGAAATGAAAAAACAAAAAAAAACAAAAAAAACAGCTTTAGAAGCTGCGGCTCTTTCTTTGCAGAGTAGAGTGGAATCTCCAATCTGATTTTTATTAGCTTTCCTTGTTGAAATGGGAAGATGAGTGGGAGAGGTGTGGGAGGATACATGAGCAAAGCATGAGTAAATTGTTAGGGGAGAGAAACATTTCTTGAATGAGATGTAATAGATTGCTACACCATTTATTTAGGATATAAAGTATTTCTTTATTTGAATTTTCAGCCCTGATAAAATGTTTGTAATTTCTACACTGTCAGAGGAAAAGTCCCCATAGCATTTTGTAACTCCCAATTTGCATAGTTGATTTTACATGTTTTCAACAGTCTGTCAAGCTGCTGACAGCTGTGACATTTCTCCTCTGGAACACTGGAAAGACACTGTGTTGGAATATTGTGTTGGTAAATTAGCAAGCCATATTAGAATTCTGAGAGGAATGAAAGCAAATTTCTTTGCAGCTGCACATATGGGGCTGGTGGTTAAGGGCATGACTCACAGGTTTAGGATCTCTGGAAACAAATACTTCTCAGTGTCAGATAAGTCTAAGCCAGTCTTACCTAGAAAACACTTAAAAAAGTAGTGCCTGGAAGTCACCTTAGATTAGTAAAATCAGAATCTCTCAGAGACCTGGGCATTCACACACACACACACACACACACACACACACACACACACACACAAAATCATATTTTATTTTAATATGTAGACAAGGTTTAGGGCAATTTTTCTAAGACATTAACAAGGGAAAGTAAGCTAAGGGAGACTAGGAGCTGGGCCAAGGACCATCACATATTGGTGGAGATCCATCTAGTATCTGGTACTGTCAGAACTCTTTGTTTTATTTATTTTTATTTTTAAATTTTTTTAGACACAGGGTTTCACTCTGTCATCCAAGCTGGAGTTCAGTGGCACAATCATGGATCACTGCAGCCTCGAGATCCAGGGCTCAAGCTATCCTCCCACCTCAGCCTTCCAAAGTGCTGGGATTATAGGCATGAACCACCACATCTGGCTATCAGTCTTTTATCCCTCACACCACTCCCACCCTTTCACCCAAGTCCCCAGAATCTATTATATCATTCTTACACCTTTGCTGCCGCATAGCTTAGCTCCCACTTATAATTGATAACATAAAATGTTTGTTTTTTCATTCCTGAGTGACTTCACTTAGAATAATGGTCTCCAATTCCATCCAGTTTGCTGAAAATACCACTATTTCATTCCTTTTTATGGCTGAGTAGTATTCCATGGTGTATATATGTATACATATATATATACACACACACACACATATATATACACACACACACACACACACACACACACACATATATATATATATATATGCCACATTTTCTTCATCCACTCATTGGTTGATGAGCATTTAGGCTGATTTCATATTTTTGCAATTGCAAATTGTGCTACTGTGTACAAATGTCTTTTTCATATAATGACTTCTTTTCCTTTGGGTAGATACCCAGTACTGGGATTGCTGGATAAAATAGTAATTCCTACTTTAAATTATTTAAGGAATCTCCATACTGTTTTCCATAGTGCCTATACTAGTTTACATTTCTATCAGCAGTGTAGAAGTGTTCCTTGTTCACGCATCCACATAAACATTTATTATTTTTTAATTTGTTGATTACAGCCATTCTTGCAAGAGTAAGATGGTATTGCATTGTGGTTTTGATTTGCATTTCCCTGATCATTAGCGATGTTGAGCATTTTGTAAAATACCTATTAGTCATTTGTATATATTCTTTGATAACGTCTTTTCATGTCCTTAGCCTACTTTTTGATGGAATTATTATTTTTTTTTTTTGCTGATTCTTTGAATTCCTTGTAGATTCTGGATATTAGTCTTCTGTGGGATGCACAGTATGTGAACATCTTCTCCTATTATGTGGGTTGTCTGTTTACTCTGCTGAGTATTTCTTTTGCTGTACAGAAGCTTTTTAGTTTAAGTCCCATTTATTTATCTTTGTATCTTTTGTATTTGCCTTTGGGTTCTTGGTCATGAACTCTTTGCCAAAGCCAATGTTGTTTTAGTCCGTTAGCATACTGCTATAAAAAACTACATAAGACTGGGTAATTTATAAAAATAAAAATAAAAAAACTACATTTTTTTCCCCCTAGGCCTCCATCCTGTGATGGGAGGAGCTGCCATGAACATCTCTGAAATGCTCTGGAGACATTTTCCCCATTGTCTTGGCTATTAGCATTTGGTTCCTCATTACTTATGCAAATTTCTGTAACCAGCTTGCATTTCTCCCTAGAAGATGGGGTTTCCCTTTTACCACATGGTCAAGCTGCAAATTTTCCAAACTTTTATGTTTTGCTTCTCTTTTAAACATAAGTTTCAATTTCAGATCATGTCTTTTTGAATGCATATGACTGTACACTTTCAGAAAGTGCAAGGTCACCTCTTGAATGCTTTAGTGTTTAGAAACTTCTTCCACCAGATACCCTAAATTATCTCTCTCAAGTTCAAAGATCTACAGGTCTCTAGAGCAGGGGCAAAATGCTTCCAGTCTCTTTACTAAAGCATAGTAAGTGTGACCTTTGCTCCAGTTCCCAATAAGATCCTTATTTTCATCTGAGACCACCTCAGCCTGGATTTCACTGTCCATATCACCATCAGCATTTTGGTCAAAACCATTCAACAAGTCTCTAGAAAATTTCAAACTTTCCTGCATCTTCCCATCCTCTTCTGAGCCTTCCAAACTGTTCCAACCTCTGCCCATTGCTTGGTTCCAAAGCTGCTTCTACATTTTCAGGTATCTTATAGCAAAGCCCCAATTATCTCGGTACTAATCTTTTGTATTAGTCCATTTTTGCACTTCTATAAAGAACTACTTGAGATTGGGTGATTTATAAAAGGGAAGTTTAATTATCTCACAGTTCTGTATGGCTGGGAAGACCTCAGAAAACTTAGAATTATGGCAGAAGGTGAAGGAAAAGCAAGGCATGTCTTACATGGAGGCAGAAGAGAGAGAGAGAGGGTAGAACTGTCAAACACTTTAAAACAATTATATGTCTTGAGAATTCATTCACTATCATAAGAACAGCGTGGGTTTGGTTTGTTCTTGTTTCTCTAGTTCCTTGAGGTGTGAGGTTAGGTTTTCAGACTTTTTGATGTAGCTGTTTAATGCTATGAACTTTCCTCTTAGCACTGCTTTTGCTATATCCCAGAGTTTTTTATAGGTCATGTAACTATTATTGTTCAGTTCAAATAAATCTTAAATTTCCATCTTAACGTCATTGTTTGCCCAAAGATCATTCAGGAGCAGGTTATTTAATTTCCATGTATTTGCATTGTTTTGAGGGTTTCTTCTGGAGTTGATTTCCAATTTTATTCCACTGTGGTCTGACATAATTTCAATTTTTTAAAATTTATTGAGACTTGTTCTGTGGCCTGTCATATGGTCTATCTTGGAGAATGCTCCAAGTGCTGATGAAAAGAATTTATATTCTGCAGTCATTGGGTAGAATGTTCTGTCAATATCCTTTAAGTCCATTTGTTCTAGGGTATTGTTTAAGTCCATTGTTTCTTTTTTGACTTTCTATCTTGATGACCTGTCTAGTGCTGTCAGTGGAGTATTGAAATCCCCCACTATTAATGTGCTGCCATCTATGTTATTTCTTAGGTGTAGTAGTAATTGTTTTATAGATTTGGAAACTCCAGTATTAGGTACATATCTATTTAGGATGGCAATATTTTCCTGTTGGACTTTCCTTTTACCATTATATAATGTCTCTCTTTGTCTTTTTTAACTGTTGTTGCTTAAAGTCTCTTTTGTCTGAGATAAGAATAGTTACTCCTGCTCACTTTTGGTTTTCATTTGCATGGAATATCTTTTTCCACCCCTTTACCTGATGTTTATGTGAGTCCTTATATTTTAGGTGAGTCTCTTGAAGACAGCAGGTACTTGATTGGTGGGTTTTTATCCATTCTGCAATTCCATATCTTTTAAGTGGAGCATTTAGGCCATTTACATTCAATGCTAGTATTGAGATATGAAGTACTGTTCTACTCATTATGCTAGTTGTTGCCTGAATACACTGGGATTTTTTTTCATTGTGTTATGGTTTTATAGACCCTTTGAGATATACACTTTAAGAAGGTTCTATTGTGGTGTATTTTAAGGTTGTTTTTCCAAGATTTAGAATTCCTTTTGTCATTTCTTGTAGTGCTGGCTTGGTAGTGGTGAATTCTGTCAGCATTTGTTTGTCTGAAATAGACAAACAAATCTTTTTTTACCTCTTCTTCCTTTATAAAGCTTAAATTATCTCTTCTTCATTTATAAAGCTTAGTTTCACTGGATACAAAATTCTTGGCTGAAAATTGTTTTGGTTAAGGAGGCTGAAGATCCCAATCCCTTCTGGTTTGCAAGGTTTCCACTGAGAAAACTGCCGTTAATCTGATAGGATTTCCTTGATGGTTTACATGATGCTTCTCTCTTACAGCTCTTCAGATTTCATTTGTCTTGACTTTAGATAACCTGATGACTATGTGCCTAGGTGTTGATCTTTTTGTGATGAATTTCCTGGGTGTTCTCTGTGCTTCTTGTACTTGGAAGTCTACATCTCTAGCAAGACTAGGGAAATTTTTCTCAATTGTCCTCTCAAATAAATTTTCCAGACCTTTGGATTTCTCTTTTTCCTCAGGAACACCAACTATTCGTATGTTTGGTCCTTTACCATAATCCCAAGCTTCTTGGAGGCTTTCTTCATTTTTGAAAATTATTTGTCTTTGTTAGATTGGGTCAGTTCAAAAGCCTTTTCTTCAAACTCTGAAGTTCTTTCTTCTACTTGTTTGATTCTATTGTTGAAACTTTCCAGTGTATTTTACATTTCTCTATGTGAGTCTTTCATTTCCAGAAGTTACGATTGTCTTTTCTTTACAATATCTATTTCTCTGGAGAATTATCTTTCAATATCCCGTATTTTTTTTAAATTTCTTTAAGTTGTTTTTCACCCTGCTTTTATGCCTTTTTGAGTAGCTTAACAGTCAACCTTCTGAATTCTTGATCTGGCAATTCATAGATTTCTTCTTGATTTGGATCCAATGCTGGAGAGCTAATAAGGTGTATTGAAGGTGTTATAGAAACTTGTTTTGTCATATTACCAGAGTTGTTTTTCTGATTCCTTCTTATTTTGTAGACTGTTTCACTGGAAAGACATAGAAGTCAAGATCTGCTGTTCAGATTCTTTTGTCCCATGGGGTTATCCCTTGATGTGGTGCTCTCCCCTTTCCTCTAGGGAAGTGGCTTCCTCAGAGCCAGACTGCAGTGATTGCTATTGCCCTTCTGAGTCTAGCCACCCAGTGGGGCTACCAGACTCCAGGCTGGTGCTGAGGAATGTCTAAAAAGAATCCTGTGATATGATCCATCCTGAGATCTCCCAGTTGTGGATACCAGTACCTGCTCTGGTCGTTAAGTGGCAGGAGAGTGAAGTGGACTCTGTTAGAGTCCTTGGTTATAGTTTTGTTTAGTGAAATGGTTTTCTCAAATGTGGGTTATGCTAGCAGTGAAGTTGTCACATGGATAGACTCAGGACCTCTGTTTAGCCAAGGTGTTGCAGGTGGTGAAATTAGCTGTTGTTACCTTCTTTGGAGCAAGGTTGCTCTGTTATGAGTTGCTTAGTGGCTTGAGTTGCTTGGCCTCCAGTCAGGAGGTGTTGATTTCAAGAGAGCACCAGCTGCAGTAGTAGAAGGATGATATAGGCTTGCCCTACATTGTCTAGGACAAGTGTTCAGTTTTCTCAGGTGATGGGTGAGGCATAGAGCTCCCAAGAGTTTATGTCTTTTGTCTTTGGCTACCAAGGTGGGTAGAGAAAAACCATCAGGTGGGAGTAGGGTTGATGGGTCTGAGTTCAGAATCTCCTTGGGCGGGGCTTGCTGCAGTGGAGTTTTTCAACTGTCTTGCAGTATTTGCAGCAGCAAGCCACTGCTTTTAAAGGGTCCACAAATTCTTACAGTCTTCCTGTTGTGTTCCTGCAGTGGTTCTTGGAGCAAAAGTTCTCAGTGTGTGTCTCCAGACGCTGTTCTGTCCATGCAAGCAGGAGCTGCACATTAGTCCTGTCTCCTATCAACCATCTTTTCCTCCATCTACCCATAAATTTTTATTTTCCAACAATAACTCCTAAAGTACACCAAATTTCAGTGGATGAACAACTAAGCTACAGGCTTATTTGCAAAAGTAACCTGAGGCTTTGAAAACACCAGTAAATGCAAACAATCAATATCATGTTAAGCAAAAGTTATATCTAAGTACAGAGGGTCCCCAACTTACAATGGTTCAGCTTATAATTTTCCAGCTTTACAATGGTGCAAACATGATATGCATTCTGTAACAACTGTACTTTGAATTTTGATCTTTTTTTCTGGGCTAGCAATATGCAGCACAATACTCTCTGGTCGGGGTGATGCTGGGCAGCAACAATGAGTGACAGTTCCCAGTCTGCCACGTGATGATGATGGTAAACAACCAATATTCTGCAGTGTATGGTGTGGCCAGCACTTTATAGATAATTATGAAAAGGAAAAACTATACAGTCAAAACTTAATATCTTCCTGAAGAACACTGTGCCTACTACTCTTAAGCCTCATCAAAAGAGAGAAATTGATGACCCTGTTGCTATAGCATCCCCATCATCCAGCTATTAATTTTAGTTCAATTCTTCAAACACTCTCCAGGCCTAGTGTGCTTTTGGCTGTGTACATGAATGATGAACACTCATATTCTCAGTATAGTATTCAATAGTTTAAATAAGATATTCAACACTTTATTATACAATATGTTTGTGTTGGATGATTTTTCTCAACAGTAGACTAATGTATGTATTCTGAGCATGTTAAAGGTAAGTTAGAGTAAGCTATGATATGTGGCAGGCTATGTGTATTAAATACATTTTCAACTTAAAATATTTTCACCATAGGATGGGTTTATTGGGCCTGTAACATCATCATAATGTGAGGAGTATCTGCAGTATATCTGGCTCAATTAAGATAACCTCTTGGCAATCACATTCTCTCTTTATTTCTTTTTATATGACTGCACAAATTGAATTCTTGCTCAAGAAAAAGAGAAAGTTAAGGGAAAGTGGAGGTTTGAGAGATATCAGAATCTGGTGGCATGCCTCCCTCTTATGTTCTGAGCCTGTGGATATTTCTTTAAAGACTCCCTTTAAGGGGGACACACGCTGAGTGTTCTATTGCAGCATTTGAAAATTACTAGAGCTCAGCCTGGATCTGTGGTGTCACCGTAGGTGGCTGTCTAGTCATAAGCCAAGAATCCTGCAGGTGGACAAAAACAAAAGACAGCTGTAGGCCAAAGAAAGCTCTGGACTGACACCCAGAATTCTAGTTAAAGAAGCAGGTGGTTTGGATGTGTGCCTTCACCAGGGATCTGAGGTTAAGGGGGTGGGGAAGATATTTGGCTTTCTGGCTGATTACTGGGTGAAGAGAATAGGAGGCAGAAATGCCATCTTTTAATGGCATCAATGCAGATAATAAAGAATTCTAGGGTACAGCCACAGAATTTGGGATAGCATCAGGGAGTGACCATTGAAATGAAAACTATTAATAGTGGAGACGAAATAGATCTAATTTTTCTCTGTGGAAATCTTAATAGAGGAGAAAGGAATTCAGCCCAATAAGATTTGAATGACATCTCAAGGGCTTTATAATCTATCCTAAAAAAATGACAATTTAGTATAACTATGTAGTAATAAATACATAAATGGGTATGTACATGAACACATATAGACATAAACATGTCTCTATTTCTTTACATATATACACACGTAAATAATAACCACGTAAATACAACTGTTGAAATGTATATGTAACAGAACTATATAGGTAAATATGTAGATAAATATTGTTAATAAATATAACTCTAAAATCTACAGAATGGAAGGAAATTACAACTTTCCTGTTATGGGATTGTTTTGGAGGAGGAGTCAGTAAGGCACCGATGTGTGACAAAATTCACTGAGTCGTCTGGACATCCCAGGCACAGGTGATCCTGACCAATTTCTGTGACAAGTCTTGACTTTTTTGGTTGTTGTTTTTGGTGTATCACTTTAATGAGACCATTAGAAGTGAAGATAAAGATAAGTAGAGACTGTTTACTTGGCTAAGGCCTAAGGGCAATTTAAAAAAATCTTAAAAAAATGCTTTGATTAAGATACAGTGTTCTATAAAGTAATGTAAGGTGGATTAATTTTAGTTGAATCCTGTGCATGTGAATTAAATTTTTTCTAAATCTAGATTTATTCTTGTTTCTGCCAGAACATTTTTTTCACCAGATATTTATCTTTATTTTCTTATTTAAACATTTGTTGCAAGGCATTCAGTATCTGAAATCATGGTTCTAGAGAGATGCAGACCTGGTCTTTCTATTTTGTGCTGAAAAAAGGATGTGAAAAGTATCTAAATTAGCCTGGTTGTGTTGCTGTCTGGGCTGTAGTACAGGTGTCTCTGCCCTACTGCCATTTAAAAGTGAATAACCCAGACTTCAAAAATGCACTGTTCTTCCCCATCCTGGACCAATGCCATACTCTTTTGTTGAAAATAAGATTATTTTATTTGAGTGAGGGCTCTTTTTGTCATTCTTGGGCAGGAAAGTAGGCATGATTAAGATTGGGATACAAAAATATTTTCTTCCATACAGGAGTCTAGGGAAAGTTTACCCTCATTCTTAGGAATGGGGGTTTGGGAAGTTCATAGTGCTTGGAGTAAGCTGGCCCAGCCACATTGAGACAGATTGTGATGATAAATATATGTTCACCAAATCAGAAAAGAAATCTTTTTAAATTGCTTCTGTTATTAGAAAAATTGTAGAGATCAAAGAACGGCCAGCTGGATATTTGGATAAAGTATTTTGTGAGCAGGTAGAGTGAGGCAAGGAAGGATAGGCTTCTAGTAAGAACTGTGAGGAGTGAAAGCTGGTAAGAAACAGATGGTAAACAGGATTTAAGAAATACTGGCTGGTTTATATTGGCTCTCTCTGACATTTTTAAAGAAAGGCCTGCAAATATATGAATTATGATTAATAAGTTTCATTTGTTTCTTGTGCTTCTGTGAATGTGTAACTATAGAGAGACATGGGCTCTATGCTTATATTTGAATGGCAAAGAACCCATAATTATTTGAATACATATGCAATTTACAGTTTGTTGGTTAGCTTGCTTGCTTGTTAACAATAGCTTTAACTGGGAAGAGGTACAGTTTTCCCTTTGTCTAGATAGAAGATTATTTGACTTTCCTAGATTAGAGTCTGATGAGGGAAGGAATAGAATAGATTAAATTTTCAAAGAGACTGTATACAGTTGATGAGATTCATTTGGTGAGTGGAGCTTTTGACAAGTGGCAGAGAGTAGTAGCTCAGGACTATAACGTGTAGTGTGAATGTGTGGGATTACTGACCGGGCATTTTCATTGCAACAGGATGCTTTTGCTCAATGTATGCCTTACCTTTAGTAAACCATATTAAAGCTTCATTGGGCTTCTTCTGTATCGGGGAACCTGCCCCGATATTCACGTAGGTTCTTTTCTATTTTCCCTAAGCATCGGCCAGCTTGAGAAATAAAGGGACAGAGTACAAAAGAGAGAAATTTTAAAGCTGGGTGTCCAGGGGAGACATCACATGTCGGTAGGTTCCGTGATGCCTGACAAGCTGCAAAAACCAGCAATTTTTGTTAGGGATTTTCAAAAGGGGAGTGAGTGTGTGAATAGGTGTGGGTCACAGACATCAAGTACTTTACAAAGTAATAGAATATCACAAGGCAAATGGAGGCAGGGCAAGATCACAGGACCACAGGACCGGGGCGAAATTAAAATTGCTAATGAAGTTTCGGGCACCATTGTCATTGATAACATCTTATCAGGAGACAGGGTTTTGAGAGCAACCGGTCTGACCAAAATTATTAGGTGGGAATTTCCACTTCCTAATAAGCCTGGGAGCACTATGGGAGACTGGGGTCTATTTCACTTCTGCAGTCTCGACCATAAGAGACAGGCACACCTGGGGGGGCCGTTTATAGGACTATACCTCCAGACGCGTATTCTCTTTCCCAGGGATGTTCCTTGCTGAGAAAAAGAATTCAGTGATATTTCTCCCATTTGCTTTTGAAAGAAGAGAAATACGGCTCTGTTCCACCTGGCTCACTGGTGGTCAGAGTTTAAGGTTATCTCTCTTATTCCCTGAACAATTGCTCTTATCCTGTTCTTTTCTCAAGGTGCCCAGATTTCATATTGTTTAAACACACATGCTCTATAATTTGTGCAGTTAATGCAATTATCACATGGTCCTGAGGCGACATACATCCTCATCAGCTGACAGGATTAAGAGATTAAAGTAAAGACAGGCATAGGAAATCACAAGGGTATTGATTGGGGAAGTGATAAGTGTCCATGAAATCTTTACAATTTATGTTTACAGATTGCAGTAAAGACAGGCATAAGAAATTATAAAAGTATTAATTTGGGGAACTAATACATGTCCATGAAATCTTCACAATCCACGTTCTTCTGCCATGGCTTCAGCCTGTCCCTCTGTTTGGGGTCCCTGACTTCCTGCAACACTTCTGGAAGCCAAAAATAAGCTAGGTTCTTTTTCAGGTTGGCATGAAGGTGAGAAGGTGGGTCTGAGATGAACTAAAACATTCCTCTTGGGTTTAGGAACAAAAACAAAGAGACTAATAAGAAATTAAGTTAAATAATTCATCGAGATGATATGTTGGACATGAAATTTGCCTAGGTTGCAAAATCAAGGGATCAAAGCAAGATTATCTAAATTGCTAAAAGGTTAAAATAGCCCTTAGAGTAGAAAAATGCTTGAGAGTAAAAGGACATAGAGAACAAAATTTCTTGCCATAGGGGGAGCTATATGTAGAACATCGTTAGTTCAAAAAAAGTAAAATGGCTGGGTGTGGTGGCTCTTGCCTGTAATCCCAGCACTTTGGGAGGCCAAGGTGGGTGGATCGCCTGAGGTCAGGAGTTCGAGACCAGTCTGGCCAACATGATGGAACCCCGTCTCTACTAAAAACATAAAAAATTAGTTGGGCATGGTGGCAGGCGCCTGTAATCCCAGCTACTTGCGAGGCTGAAGCAGGAGAATTGCTTGAACCCAGGAGGTGGAGGTTGCAGTGAGCCAAGATCTTGCCATTGCACTCCAGCCTGGGCAACAAGAGTGAAACTCCATCTCAAAAATAAGTAAATAAATAAATAAAGTTTTTTTAAAAAGTGAAATAATTGACATTCTCTGGAAGATAACATAAAGAATGAAAAATAGAGCAGTAGAACTCTAAGTATTATGGGGAACAAATCAGTATCCTGATCAGTCAGTGACTACATATATGGGAGGCAAGTAATTAATGACTTAGAAAGTAAGAAGTTGAAAATTCAAAAGTAAATAGAGAAGGAGGTGCATAGCACAAAGCAATTTTGTTTTAGAAGTAATAAACTGACACATCGAGATCCAGACACTTCTCACTGTCTTTGCAAATATCAGAAAGAGGCTTCTGAGTCGATAAGAATGTTTGTTTATCTTGAACATGAGCCAAATAGTAGCAACAATTGGCAGAAGATTGTGCATGAAAAAGGAGGCTGGGGAATCAGGGACATATGTTTGTTGTGAGAAAATGCTATTGCCCATGTACAGGGCCCTCTCCAGAGGGATCTGGATATCAGGGAAAATCTATCACACACAGAATCCCTCCCCTATCATTTTTATACAGTTGAACTTGGATTGAATTACATAACTTTTTCCTTAAAAGAAAAACAGAAAAGCAAGAGCCTCAAAAAAGCAGCCCATAATTTCAGAAAATGTGTCAGAGTGGTGGAGAATGTATGGATTGATTGTAATAATAATAAAGCTAATATTTCTTAAATAATATATGCCAAGCAATGTGCTAAACATGCTATATATGCATTGTTTCACTTCATGACCATAACAAACTTGTATATAAATTATAATAGTATCTTTATTTTGTGGAAATAAAGTATGAAGAAGTAAAAGCACTTTGCCCAATTATCAAACAGTTATTAAAGATTTATGATATGACAATAACTATTGTAAGAATTTCTCATACTTTAGGTCATTTAATTCTTATTAGATGCTACCTTTGAGTAATATTGCTCCCATTTAAAAGATCATAATACAAAATAGGTGAGTTTAAAAATCCAATTAGCACACCCTAGAGTCTGTATGTTTAACTTTTGAAATAGGCTGCTCATATTTTTTGCCCGTGAGCCTGACTGAAGAAGACATCCTCAGACCTTTGTGTGCCCATTAACCAGGTCATGAATTTAAGACTCCTCCCATGGCAGTGACAACTAAAGAGGTTGTCATATAGTGAAGAATAATGGAAGCAAAACATTGTAGCTAAATTATTATCTTTACATATTACCAACTTTTATAGTGGTGTAAAGATAACAATAGGTAAGTAAAGGGACGATTCATGTGTAGTTAACTGATTTCTATCTTAAAAAGTATAAAATTTATCCTAAAATATGACTATTAACTTTTTCCAAGACTATCATGCATGATATAAAATTATTTAGACTCCACTTTATAAAACATTTAGAAATATACTTTTCTTAATAGAAGGCTAGAAGGTGTGGTGCTCACATTGCATTTCTTTGTAAAATTTTCATCAATCTCCAAAAATATAAAATGTGGCGAGTTCTTCATTGTGTCAAAATTAAGTAGTGTGCAAATATAAATATATATAAATAAATAATCCCCCTACACAACAGCTTTATGATAGCATCCAGTTCTCTAGATTAATTTATAATTTACTTCATGCAATCCAAAGACTTGAACTTACTGATGTAGTGTATCTCTGTATCTTTATATAGAATGATACAAAGTTGTGCTATGAATAACAACAACAACAAAATCACAGGAGATGAATGCAAGGACCTCTAGACATTTACAGAAATCAAAGTATCTTTAAAGTGTCTGCAAGGCAAATTTCAGAAGTGACAGATTTTATTTTAATCATTTATTTTTTGTTACACAACTTTTTAAACTATGGATGACAATTACTCGTCTGGTTTAGTAACAAATTAATGAGTATCTGACTATTTAACGGATGTACTCTTCTGAGGATTCGTCTTATTAAAATAGTCAGATGTTGATATAGAGCTATAAAATCGTTAACTATAATTTCAGGCCTAAGATCAGTACTTGTGACATTGTACCTGTACATTGAAGTTTACCTAGGATTTACCAACATCCTGAAGATTTCTGCAACAGATACTCTATAAATTTTTTCCCTTGTTTATATCAAAACTAAAACTTTTTCTGACAACAGAAAAATAATATAGTGGAAATTCAGATACAGGGCAAAAGCATGCTTCACTCAATCATTTATTTTCCCTGTTCTAGAAGACTGATTAATATATTTATAGTCCCCGATAAAAGCCTACTCTCCACCTATGTCCTCCTAGATATAAGTGAATAGTTAACAAATACCATTAAGTCAAATTCATCAATACACTAGCCAGTCTTCCTGCCTCGTTGCTCATTGAAGAATGAGTTACTATGGGAACAGTGGCAGATTTGTGAAGAGCCCAGTAAAAATATTACACTTTAACAGGGATTCCTAGCACTTCATCCCTGAGAACATGTTGGCTTAAAATCTGACATTTTCAGAAACAAAACATTTAAAAAGTCATCTAAAAGCTGTGCTTTAAAGACATATTTTTCATCATTTTTAAAAAAAGAAAACAGCTCTCATTCAGAAGGCTACAAAATTCTAATTGACGTGTGTCATATTCATATAGATATTTTGGTACACATTTAATTTGACAAGAGTGCAAAATGAATTTATCTATGGAAAACCTATTAAGATGGAGTCAATTACAAACAACAATAAACTTTTTTAGAACTAATACCTAATTAAAATAAAAAGGAATAAGCAGTGCAGCCAGTTGTTTTGTTTGTCCGTGATAGCAACTGGCTTGATCACAAGGGATTCTCACTTCAAATGTTTGAAGCCTCTATCTACATCTTGACAACTATTATCTTGGGTTCCTCCCTTTTATAACATTCTACTTTTACTAAGTCTTTTTTTTTCTCATAAAGATATCTGTACCTGAAATAATTAATCCACAGAGCTATTCAGTATCAACAATATACTTTGCAATTTATTGTTTCCAAATGATCACACTTCCCAAATGGTCAAGAATGAAGTAAAAAGCTGAAACAAGTAATTAAACATTTTCTTTAAAAAATGTGAAACAAATGGCTTCTATTAATACACACTACAACAATAGTTTTGGTATTTTGTGTCAGTGTTGATAAATATTACAAATACAAAATGTATCAGAGTCTGTTAAGTTTCAATGTCCTGTGGTCCTTTTTTCACAGTGTGGATATCAATTTGTCCAGAAAATACTAGGAAAAATTCCCCTTTCTTCACTGTTGAATTCCAAGTGTCTAGCAGAGTACTTGATACATAAGTGATGTCAATAAGTATTAACTAAATGGATGAATAAATAAGCGTTCTCATTAGGTGGAAGAAATTGAAGAGAAATAAACAGAAATGAGTAATTGTTTAGTGCCCACTTATGTGATGTCAGGTGTTATGTTTTATGTTGTCCATCTTACCTGTTCTCAACAACTATTCAAGAGAGTTGGGGAAGAATAAAATGAATTGCTTAATTAATTGTTAGCAATCAAAATTCACCATCTCATTTTTCATAAGGCAACAACAGAGAAAATTTTATTTTCATTTCTAATTTTTTCACTTTTAATTACTGCATTTAGAAAGGTATCCTTGCCTGGCATAAATGTTTTTTAATGACTATTAAAACCTTATTTATAACTACTGTCACCATTATACTAATTTGTGTAGCATTTGAGTATCAGAACCAATGATAAATATTTTGTCAGATAAGGGAAAATGCCTTATGGATTTGCAAAGGTTGTTATCTTTTGAGGTAATTATGACATATAAGAAGGCATTTGAGCAGTTGATAAAAAGAGAATTGTAATTATAATTATTGACTGACTTTTCTGTTCCTCTAAAAACGAAAAAGTGAGAGTAAATGACAAAAGGTTCTTTCTTTCCAGTAATCTCAACTAAACATACATCTTCAAGTATTGTTTTCCTAGACTAACAGCAAAATGAACAAGGGTGTTTTGATTTTGGAGCCCAGAGGGCTTAATTCTCATGTAAATTGATTTCCATTGTTTCTCCTATTGAGAATCTGTGTCTCCATACAGTACTCTTCCATGATTTAATTAACAAGTATTAATTAAATGTATCCAGAGTGTATTCAAGGATAGTATATTCTAGCAACATTTACGATCTATTTGAAATCCTTTTTTACATTGCTGCTGGTTCTGAAAAACAAGATCTGCCACCATGTCAGGGACCTGAGCAATGAAATAACATGAAAACTAGTTTTCCTTGATTTATGGAATGAATGAGACCAACAGTGCTAAAGACATCCATTTTTTTAACGACCTTAGATTGAGCTGTGATTCTCTCTGAACTTGTTTCAGGTGCCCCTCCAACTGCACTTAAATCTGGTTCAATATTCTTACCTCTGACTTCGACTTTATAAAAAAAATTGGGTTCTAGGATATCCTGTGAAGGCTGACTAGTGAGATATGTACACATATTTTCTTTAAAAGTTTCATATTTATTATGGAAAAAAACGGCACTTATTTTTCACCAGTGTGGTTTCAGTTTACTGCAATTCAACAAATATCCTCTAGTACTTCTGCTAGGCAGGCAGTATTCAAAGACAAATGAGGCCAGACCAATGACTTCCAAGAGCTTATTTAGTTTTAACACTATCCATGTTGGTAGCTCCTTATATTTTACTCATCAGGCAAGACCATTGATTGGTAGTTTTATTGATGTGTGGATTGCACTATTTCCCAATGAGTTCAGCTTCATCATATGTCAATTGAGTTAAAGTGTAAGATCCTTGGGAATTGTGTTTACTCACCTTTTAATCTGAGTGCCTAGCAGAGGGCCTGTCATATAGTAAGTATGAATACACATGAGTTGAACAAATGTCTTTTGTGGAATAAGACATGATTCTTTCTGCAGGTGTTATCATTCACAGGGAGGAGAAATCAAAGCATTCACAAAATACAGGTGGCTATGTCTTCCCTTTCAGGATTTTAATGTGGTTTTCATTAACAATATAAGCATTCTAAAAACTTGTTTCTATTTATTTGTGAAAGTTTCTTCTATTTCATTGCCTAAACTATTCTTCTTTGGTTTCTTCCTGCTCAAATTGTTTGATGATGTGAATTGGTGAGTATTAATCATCCACCCTAGAAGTTCTTCTCACTGCTTACACATGTAATCAATAGTAGAAGGAGAAACTCTAAGTTGTCATGTTGGAATAGCTTTCAAAATACCAAGGAAAGAGTTCAGAAACAGAAACACTCAACAAGTCTGCCTGGCCAGCAAGATAAGCAATGGCTTTATACTCCCTAGCACGAATTAAAACATTAATTCCAACAGCTTTGTTGTAACGGTGGTTTATCACAAATCCTCAGTGTTCAATTTTTCAGCATTTGCCAAATGTACTGCCTAGACATATGGTAATGATTCACTTTGAATATTCAAATGCTTGATCTTTCTATTGCATTTTAAAATTCATATAGTAACAAAATAATTTTGGTTTCCATTGGCAGTTTTACTATCCTCATGAAATGTTTCTTTAGGGATCTTTATACTTCTTATTTTGAGAGAAATGGCCTTCTCTATGAACATGTATCTGCTGGTTCTTACAGAGATACAAAACATGAAACAGCATGTTTTGGCACCTATGAAGAACAAAATCTAAAAAACAAAATATCTGTTGGATGCATACACATTTTCTGTTATTTCATTTGGAAGAAAAATTGGCTCTTTTATTGTTCAAGATAGTCTCCACATGAGTTATGTAATCTCCACTTCTCCACATAAGTTATATAATCTCCACTTAAAATTTGCCAGCAGCAATAAATTTGGTTAGAACAAAATATCTTGGTTAAAAATATTCAAAGTCATTTAAATGAAATTTGCTAATCTCAAATGCTATAGACTTTAAGTTCTTTATTCTAATGTTTGGAGAGGATTTATAAGCCCATCTTTAAGGATCAATCCTTATTCAATTTTGTTATTTTTCAACATGAATAACCAAAGGACTTAGAATTCTAAGAAATGATGTTGGGATATGAGTAGCAGATGGGTGATCTATCAAAACACCTTCTAACTCAGGATATTTGACTTGATGACCAGACTGAGTTGATAACATATTTCAAACATAGATTCAGAAACAATTTCGCAACTTCTAAGTGTGTGGTATAAGAAGAAAAACAGTGAAACCCACAAACCTTAACCATAGTTTTCACAATGGATAGGACCTATTTGTTGGACTTTTTTAAAAGAAATGTAATATTAAGCCATAATTTAATTATGATTATACTGCCATAAATATAGCTGTTTTACTTATATTGTCTTATTCAAACTATCCATTTGCATAATTTCCAACTTTTTAGAATAGTTTGTGTATATCTAGAATACAAAAACCGAAGAACAAAACTACTGGCCGGGCGCAGTGGCTCACGCCTGTAATCCCAGCACTTTGGAAGGCTGAGGCAGGTGGATCACTTAAGTTCAGGAGTTTGAGACTAGCCTGACCAACAAGGTGAAACCCCATCTCTACTAAAAATACAAAAATTAGTCAGGCGTGGTGGCAGACACCTTTAGTCCCAGCTACTCGGAAGGCTGAGACAGAAGAATTGCTTGAACCCGGGAGGTGGAGGTTGCAGTGAGCCAAGATCGCACCACTGCACTCCAGCCTGGGCGATTGAGTGAGACTCCGTCTCAAAAAAAAAAAAAAAAGAAAATTACTATGTTTTCTTCTCTCTAAACCATTTTACAATAATTTTTTTAATTCTCTACTTTGTAGTTAAATCATTTTTTTCCATGTTTATTGGTTTGTTTAAATTTGGTTCCACATAGCATATTTTTTGTATCAGCCACATAGAGGGGATACTCACCCAACCCATCCAACGCACCATACGCTTATAGTTGAGGAAAATGGTGCAGGAGTCCATGTGAAGAATAAGCCATGTGTCATTCATAGTATTCAAATTACTGGATTGCCTGGAAGAGTCAGCTAAGTGAAGCTGAGGATTGGGAAAAAAAATGATCTAGAGAATCACTTCAAATAATTGTTAATGGTGGTTTAAGATGAGCATCTTTATCTTTTATGAAGAAAAACACTTACGAAAGTGATAAAGTCCTAACCTTCTGCTTTGTTAAGAAATTATATTGATAAAATAATTTACCAAAAATAAAGATGAAAGGTGTATTTTATAAGTAAGTGAAAAACGGTAACATTGGTACATGAGATGAGAAAATTGGCACAAAAAAATCTCAATTTCTCCGTTTTAACCAATGAAAACTTGAATTAAGTGATCACTAAGGAGGTCCCCTGTTACTTTAAGTTTTCATGAGAGTATATAAGTTATCAAAGAAGCATAATTTTATAAATCACAGAGGTTACAAAGGTATCAGTAACCTATGGTAGCACCTGACTTTTCTTCTACATTAACAATGGTGGTACATCAAGACGGTTAGGAGAAGGTGAAACAAACAAACAAAAACAGTTAGCAAAGATGATCAAGGGGTTAAATGATTGAGAACTTGTCAGTCACTAAGGTCCCAGAGTTAATTAAGCCCAAGTGATTAAAAATTCCATGATATAATTACAGATTGTAGTGTTAAGTATTTGGGCCAAAAAGTAAAAAGAATCCAAATGCTGCCTGCCCTCACTAACTAACTAGAGACAGACAGAAGCATTTTTTTTCCATAGTAGCTTTGTAACATGGGTGCCAAGCAATTATGTATAACTTAATTTTCAAGCTCACAATCATCAGTGTTATTATTCACAGAAACAGCTTCCTAGAGGATAAAAAATTATATAGAATCTTGGAAAAATGAAAATGTTTAGAAAGACTTGTTTTTAAAAGTCTATTGTTAGCTTTTTCTCTCTTACTCGCTTACTCTCTCCGTCTCCCACTTTCTCTCTTTCTCTGCGCCATGTTATTCAGTGAATGCCAACTACATGCTAGGATATGAGCTCTTTGGATGACCTAGTTAAAATCGGCTTGTACTTCGTCAGTTCAAAATCAAAGACCCGAGAGGCTGAGTGCGGACTCCGGAGGTCGTTTATCTCAGACCCCTGCCTTGAGGAGTCACTGTTCTAATCCATCCTAGACTGAGGTTGGACGAGTCATTTCCAAAGGACCCCAGGGTGCTATAGAAGCTGTGTTGCTGACTCAGTTCTCTGCATTCTCCTTCGCAGTCAGGATCCAATCAAAGTTCCTGAGAGGTGGAAAGGCCACCGCACGTTTAGATGTTCTGTCTTTCAAACGTACTCGAAATGAGTTTCTCACAATGAGCGGCCACTTAAAACTTCCTAGGCTATCTGAAAATGACAGAGATTTAACTGTTTCTTTAAAGAACTAAACTTCACTTGATATATTGAGTCTTCTTTCTGTTCCTTAGAACAGTCAGTTAACTTACCAATCTTCCATTTTCTCTTCATGTTGGGCATTTAGTGGATACCTGGGTGTCATTTAGTCATTTATTTCCTGGGGTAGTGAGGACTGTAGTGCAGATAAGTGAGTTGTTTGTGAATTTGTCATAAAATTTACAGGAGGACAAAAATGTATTTTATTTAAATATTTTAGGGAATTAAAAATAAAGGACATCTCTGATTCATATGGAAGAGAAACTGGGTCAAATATTGGCAAGTGATATCTTTCTCTGTTCACATGCAAATTTGCACTTCGAACTTTAAATTCAGTTAATGCTCATGATTATAGGAAGGTCATGAGTAGACCTTGAATTTAGGATATGTCTAAATTACTGTGGTTTCAAGACCATTTATTAATTGTAGATGCCCTGGATATATTCTATTCTCCTAGGATCCAGCACTGGTGACTTGGTTTTTGGCCACAGATTTCTATATTAATTACATTTTGAAAGATTTTACATTTATATGTATGTGTCTTTTTCCTGCTTTTCTAAAGCATCTTATGAGAAACATCTTTGCACTTCTGATATTCCGTCACAGACCGACTCTACCTCCAAATCCAGGAATTCAGGTCACAGTCACCAATAGAGGCCATGGACCTCAAGAGGAGCCACAGAAAGGCTCGTTATGAGTTCTTCATCAGTCCCATGACATTACTAATAAAATAATTCTAAGTGCTTGCTCAGAGGATAGGGGATCCTCTTCCTTTTTAAAACTCAAGAATAAAACATGGTCCTCCCAATTTAAGAGTAATGCCAATGATGATAATGTGTGAAATCAGACAGATCTTACATGAGAGGCGAACTTCTAGCTATGTGTCTTTGCTGCATATATGTCCAATGATCCCCTACTAATACATTAAAAGAAGAAGAAAAATATGACTCTAAAACAAACATTTAGAATCTACCTAACATAAAAAATGAATCAATAAAATGTGAATTTCATAGTATCTTCTTAGAACTCAGGCCAGAGAGCCTCCCTGGAAGGAAATACCTGTAACTCATTCATGTATGAGAATTCAAGGAATCTATTTAACCTACCTTTCTGAAATTTGGGGGCTTATCTGTAGCCTGTTTGCCTTCCATTTCTAAGAGGTTTTAAATATTTAGTACATTATATAGGTAGATTTCAAATCAGTGGATAAAGGGTGACATAAATAAATGTTTAACTTCTTTACAAAATAATACAGTATTTGTGTTATATATCTTAGGGGTCAGCAAATTTCTTTTTGTAAAAGACCAGATAGCAAACAGTTTGGGGTTCGTAGGTCTCTGTCACTCTTTTCAACTCTGTCATTGTATTGTGAAAGTAGCCATAAACAATACATAAGTAAACTATTTGTCATGGCCAGATTTGGCTTGCTGGAAAACATATTTGGCCCATGGGCTCTAGTATTCCAACCTCTGCCTTAGACCACAAAATTTCAAGAAATACAAAGATTTAAATGTAAAATAATAAAACAATAAAAGTACTAGAAGAAAACATAACGGAAAAGCAGTCTAATGTTGATGACAAAATATATTATTAATTATAATCTCAAATAAAACAACTGATAAACTTGACTACATATAATTTTAAAAATAACAAAAGTATGAATAAACACTAAAAGGCTGGGCATGATGGCACATACCTGTAATCCTGGCTACTCAGGCGGCTGAGGCAGGAGGATCACTTGAGCCCAGGAGTTTGAGGCTGCAGTGAGCTAAATTCACAGCATTGCACTCTAGCCTGGGTGGCAGACCGAGATTCCCCCCCAAAAAAAAACTGATAGAAAAATATATTTGCAATCCATACCATAGATCAGGGGTTCCCAACCCCCAGGCCACAGACTAGTACTGGTTTGTGACCTGCTAGGAATTGGGCCGCACAACAGGAGGTGAGTGGTGGGCGAGGGAGCATTATCGCCTAAGCTCCACCCCCTGTCAGATCAGCAGCTGCATTAGATACTCGTAGGAGTGTGAACCTTGTGGCAAACTGCATATGTGAGGGATCTAGATTGTGTGTTTCTTATGAGAATCTGATGCCTGATGATCTGAGGTGGTACAGTTTCATCCCAAAGCCATCCCCTACAACCCTGATCCATGGAAAAATTATCTTTCATGAAATCAATCTCTGGTGCCATAAAGTTTGGGGACTGCTTCCATGGACAATAGACAGATACTTTTACTTCATGAAAAACCCTCCTCTAAAAAAATGGGCAAAAGGTATGAAAAGATCGCTCACAGAACACAAATATAAATGGATCTTAAACATATGACCCATACTCTCAGCCTCATTCCTAGTAGGAAAATTTAAAATTAAAATGACCATGACTTACCATTTTTCATCCTTAAGATTAGCAAAGATTAAAAAGTTTGATAGTACATTATATTCATGGAGGTGAATACGAACTGGAACTCTTCAATTTTCCTGATATTTGCATAAATCAATGTATATTTATGAAGGTCAATTTTTTATTTAACCTTACATGAAAATATTTAAAATAATGGGCAGTTGAGATATATAGATTTCCATTGACACTTTGAAACGTGTTTGGGTTTAACTTTAAAATTCAATTGATGAAAATCTAATGCAGCAATAAAAATTTTTCTGTGGATTAATGCGTAAAGCACCCACAGGAGATTTATCCTCACTTCATCATAAGTCATTGCAATTTCACGTAGATACAAATTTTGAAAGTATTGTCACACCTATTATTTAGATGTTTTGTGACCTGACTTTTAAATTACAGCTTTGCAGAACTCTTTGGCATCACCTAAAGACAGTGGCATATTATCTGTATTTCTTGTAGTGTTGGTTAATTCGTAAAGACTTTCTAATTTTCAAAGTATTTTTGACTATGAATGCTCCAGGTGTGTTTCTGTATTTGAATTTCTTGTGCATTTCCACTTTTTTCAAAAATTTTATAATTTCTGATGATCCTGCCCATGATTCATATTCATAAAAATCCCTGACTAGTCACTTTTAACTCATTGTGATCACAAAGCCTTGGTTGGCATTCTTCGAGAGAGTTTGTACAATTATCTTGATCTCACCACCTTCATATTGTTGTATTAATATTGAAGTGAAGAAAAATTTCCACAGAAATTTCAGATAGTGAAGACTGGGGAAGGTTGGAGCTAAAAGCAAATGTTCTTGCTTTATACAATACGAATGTAGGATCCTAACAGGCAATCCATCTTCGATCATGTTTTTAGCACTGAAATGATCAGATAAATCATATGATTCAGAAACTTAGACAGATGTGTGAAGGCTGGATTCAAGGCCTAAGAGATTATAAGCAAAAAGTTTAACTAGAAGGCTATTATAATAGTCCATAGGGAATGAAGGATTCAAAAATAGGAGTGAAGAATCAGGAAATTGTTAAATTAATGCATAAGGCCATGTCAGTGTGGAGGAAGGAGTGTTTACCTGGGGTTTTACTTTGCCGACTCATTCTAATATCTCTTATATTAGGGTAACTGTACTTACTTTTTGCAGGAATTTTAAGCACATTTCTCATCTTGTTTGAATAACATAGCTGTCATCTGCTTAGCACCATGACCCTTTACTGTGATAAAAAATTGTAAGCATTAATGTCACATGCTTGTCTACAGCTAGTAATCTATTTCTGCTAATTCATCGGTGATCCCATATTTCAGGTAGGTTTTTCACTTTGAAGCCTTATCATTTATACTTTCCATTGGAAAATAAGAGTTTTTACTAATCTTTTAATGAAGATGTCATTGCAAACTGCACAAATGCTACTTGAAACATATGGAAGCTTTGTGGTCTTTGGGAATAAATGGTTTTCAGCAAATAATGAAACAAAATCTTTCATCTGGATGAGATATATTGCATAAATGAAGCTGGTTGAACAAATAGACATTGCTGATATTTTTCACTTCATTAATTAGAATAGACACCGGCAACCAGTCCAGTACTCTTCTTATAGTTGCCTAAGCCAACTGGACAGTCCGAATACAAGTAATGGTTTATTTTCTTCCAACTGTATAAATTGGTCAGGTTTGCAAGAGTGGGTTTTTTATCCCCAGAGATGCTGAATGGTTAGTGGGGTTGATGTATAAGTAATAGAAGGTCTAGTTGTCAGATTCACACTGATTTCTGTGATTCTTTGATCTGAATATGATATTCAGTGTGACCAACCAGAGCCATCATAAAAGGGAAGTTACAGGTCAGGACTCTGGGGCCAGACTCCCAGGTTTTAAAGTAACTTCCTCAGTTGAAGTTTAGTTGACTGTGGACAAGTTATTTAATTTCTCAATGTCTCAATTTTTCTCACATGCAAATTGTGAATGAAAATATTACCTCATGTGGTGTAATATGAATATTAAGCAAGTAAAATACATATAAAGGGCTTAGAATATGTCATAGCCCAATAGTAAGCATTTAATAGATGTAGTAATTGCTGATATTAGTTCTACCTGGTGACAGAATTGATGGTGGTGATTAGACAGATTGCTAACTTTTGAGATTAACATGTTACTTTCAGAAAAATACCACAATTCCTGGAAATGTCTAGTTCAGGTCAGCTAAGAAGTTCATCTTATTAGGACATTTTGGTTAAAATTTCCCTCTAGGAAATAAAACTGAGCTTATAACGCAAGGACCACCTTGGGGAAAAAGGTCATTTACTTTAGGAGCAAAGATGTTCATATCTTCTAAGACGTTTTTCATCCCACTTTACAGAAGCTTTTTGTTATTATTTTGCTACATGAACCCCGAATACAGAATTTTTTCTTTGTTGCGACTGTACTCAGCTGGTCACTCACCAGCTCAAACCAAAGATGGATTCTGACTGCTCAGAAAATATATTGAATAGGAAGACCAGAAACCAAATAATATTTTGACCCTTTTCTTCACATAATTCTTCGTAATAAGTAGTTCATTTCTTCTAAAAAAAAAAAAAAAAAAGAAAAGAAACCTTCACAAATCTTGCTCTTTTTATTTGGGCAAAGGGAAAAGAAATTTTTATTTCAGTGCCTTTTTTGTAGGTCAAATGGCACTATAAAGAATCTGAGAAGTTTAAAAAATAATTTAATAATAAACAGAGAAAGAACTCTCTGCAAAGAGCATCTATAGGAATCGCCAGAGGTCATTTAAGGAACCACAGTGGCCTGACATATATTTTCTTTAAAAGATTTTTATTTCCCAATAAAAATATTCATATTCATTATTCCATGAACTTTGCTACTGTTCTGTCTTTGTATAACTTCAAAATCACTTTTTTAATGAGTTCATGAGTTTTACAGTAAACTTTGACTGGTCATGCTAGTTGAGACAGAAGAGAATATAGGAAATGAGTATCTTCAAATCACATTTCAAATAATAAGTTATTCTCCCAAAAGTAGGCAGTGCTATGGCTAACCCATGCAATAACTTTATGGGAATTAAAAATAGAAATTTTCCAAGCAGGTGCTGTCCAGAACCAGAAGAAATAGCAGAGTAAGCAGAGCTTCCACTTGCCTCTTAAGTGACCTTGTCCAGTGCTCAATTTATTCAACTATGTGTGATAGCTTGACTTTGAGGAAAATAAAATTTTGCTTGGCAGTTATACTTGGTAACTTAATAGTAGAGGCAAAAATAAAGGTGCTTCTAGGAAACTAATTCATATTTTACTTTAAATAATTTAATTATTTAAATATCAGTGCAACAAAATTAAAAACATTTAAAATAATTCAATGGTTTAACATTCATAATCCTACCTTCCTCTCCCAACTATATCTGTTTTGTATATTATATTAAACATTTATCACACTTACTATATATAGTCCCACAAAAATGCACATATTAATTTTCCTTAAGAGTAGCCATAAATATGTGCATGTTTCATATAACCTTATTCATTATCTTTTTGATGACCGAAAAACATACCGTTTTAAGTAAATTTATTGCGGTGTTTCATGATTAAATTGTTTCTTAGTTTTTGCAACCTCATTTATCAACGATCACCTTTTTATGCTGTGATCTCAAAGTGCTGGTATTTCAGTGAAATGACCAAGATTTCTCTCTCTGAAATTTTACACGTGTTATTCTCTACAGAAAGTTTTTCCTCGTGTTCTCCTGCTGATTCCCATTATTTTTTTTTCCAGAGAATGCTGCTCATCCACCATGTCTTAGCTTGCAGGTTACCTCCTTTGGCAGATAATGTCACTTAACCAATAGCCAAATGCTACTTGATCTTATTTAAGTAAATGTTGGACTTTACTAGTAAAAAGCTAATTTTACAATGAGTATGGGCCCTCCACTAGTGTCAGAGTATGAATTATTATAAGATTTACTTAATCATGGGAATCTTATTCCCTTATGTCAAAAGTTCACTTTATCATCCTCTCACTAATGAGGCCTATGACACCATTCATTCTGGCAAAGGCACTAGTGTATTCTCATGATAAAAAGAGAAAACTGGCCTGGCATAGGGGCTCATGTCTGTAATCTTAGCACTTTGGGAGGCTGAGGCAGGAGAATTACTTGAGGCCAAGAGTTTGAGACCAGTCTGAGCAACACAGCAAGACCCTGTCTCTAAAATAAAAAATAAAAAAATTAGCCAGGCATGTTAGCACGTGCCTGTAGTCCTAGCTACTTGAGAGGCTGAGGCAAGAAGATTGCTTGAGCCCAGGAGTTCGAGGCTTCAGAGGGCTATGAAAACACCACTGCACTCCAATCCTGCGAGACAAAGTGAGACCATGTCCAAAACCAAAACAAAACAAACAAAAAACAAAGAAGGCAGAACTTCTTGAGGAACAAATCTATGGTCTTACTCCATTCTTTTTTCCCTTGGATGTGACAGCATGGACCTGCAGCAACCATCCTTACCAAAAATTGAAAAGCCAGCATGCTTAACTGGGGGAGTAGCATAGTGAAGTAGGGCAGGGAAAGAGAATGACATATTTGATGGCATCACTAGGTTCTGATGACATCACTGGGCTTTGGTTTCAAATTTGGCACTGCCTACCACTTTCCCTGTTTTGTAAGTGAATTGAGTATATTTATTTAAAATATTTGTTTTGCATAAAAACTAAATATTTTTATTTGTAAACCACTGCTAATCAGATAGTTTATTATTGATAGTCAATTCTACCTAATTTTTTCACTTTATTTGTAAAACATGCTCTAGACACCCATATCTTGTCTGGGTGCCACTTCTGTGTGATTCAATAGCAGAGGCATCCACTATTAAAGAAGATATCAGAAAATTTTAAAATTGCCTATTCATCTAAGTAAATAAATTACTATATTTTAGCTATGTTAGTGTTAGAGTACAAGGAATATGTTTATCTTTTTAAATATTTATCCTTGACATCTAACTTAGTGCTCGTCTCCTAATAAATACTGTGTACTAAATAGATATTCATGAGAGAAAGAGTTGAAGTATTCTATTATATTCTCTTCTATTGTTTATCATAAATCATTTTGTGACAATGGGTATATAGTTAAAACCTTAGAAAAATGTTTTCATATTAGAATTACTGTATAAAATGTTATGTATATTTTGTGCATTTTTATTATAGTAATCTTATTTTGATATCATCTACTACTCAAAGTTAGGACAAACTCAAGATTAAGAGCATAGTTCTCTACACTGCCAAGTATGTCCATGACTTTAGACATCAGTTGCAAGTTTTGAGATTCCTAGGATCACCCACATTTAGACTAGAACCCTCACATTTGATAGCTTGCTAGAATGACTAACATAACTCAGGCCATCACTATGCTAATCATTAGTTTTGTTATAGTGCAAGTATAGAAATTAAAAACAGCCAAAAGAAGAAACATGTAGGGTGGAATGTGGGACTAGGAGAAGCTTCTAAATAAAAACCTACTGAGTTCTAAAGAGACATGTTACTCTTCTGATATCGTAATGTAGCAATAGCATATAGATTATTGTGAACCCAGGCCACTCACTTTAGCTTTGGTGTCCAGACTTTTGATTAAGTCTTAATTTTGCAAGGATGATTGATTCAGTTTTTCAACACATGGATGAACGAAATCTGCAGCTCCTATTCCTGGAGGTTGGGCTGATATCTCATGGCCCAAAGTCCTGAGTCTTTACTTTTAGTATTTTATTATAGCAACTTCTGGAAATTTACATTTTCTCTCCTTTCCTTTTTTTTTTTTTTAATAATTTTAACATTTGTTTTAGATTCAGGAGTTATATGTGCAAGTTTCTTACATGGGTATATTGCAGGATGCTAAAGTTTGGGGTACAACTGATTCCATCACCCAGGTACTGAGCAGAATATTAGACCTTTGAATATCAGATCTTAGAATATTAGACCTTTGTCAGATACATAGTTTGCAAATACTTTCTTCCATTCTCTAGACTGACTGTTGACCCTGTTGATAGTTTCTTTTTGCTGTGCAGAAGCTAGTTAGCTTAATTAGGTCCCACTTGACAATTTGTTGTTGTTGTTGTTGTTCAGATTACTTTTGAGGACTAAATAGTAAATTTAGGCCAATTTCCAGAATGGAGTTTCCTAGGTTTTCCTCTACGATTCTTACAGTTTGAGGTCTTACATTTAATTCTTTAAACCGTATTCAGTGAATTTTTGTAGATGGTGAAAGATAGGAGACCACTTTCATTCTTCTTCATATGGTTAGACAGCTATCCCAGCACCATTTATTGAACAGCAAGTCCTTTCCACATTGCTTATTTTTATCAACTTTGTCGAAAATTGTATGGTTGTAGGTGTGTGGCTTTATTTCTGAATTCCCTATTCTGTTCTATTGGTCAATGTGTATTTTTTTTGTACCAGCACATTCTGTTGTTGTTACCGTAGCCTTGTAGTATAACTTGAAGTCACGTAATGTAATGCCTCTGGCATTACGTTCTTTTTGCTTAGGATTGCTCTGGCTATTCAGGCTCTTTTTTGTTCCATATCAATTTTAGAAATTTTTTTTCTAATACTGTGAAAAAATGATGTTGATAGTTTCACAGGAATAGCATTGAATCTGTAGATTGCTTTGGGCAACATGGCCATTTTAATGAACCTGATTGTTTTAATCCATGAGCTTGAAATGCTTTTTCATTTTTATGTGTCATCTATGATTTATTTCAGCAGTGTTTTGTAGTTCTCCTTGTAGAGAGCTTTCACCTCTTTGGTTAGATATATTCCTGGTTATTTTGTGTGTGTGTGTGTGTGTGTGTGTGTGTGTGTGTGTGTGTTTATGGCTATTGTAAATGGGATTGTGTTTTGATTTGACTGTCAGCTTAAACATTATTGGTGTATAGAAATGCGACTAAATTTTGTACATTGATTTTGTACCCTAAGATTTTATCAAGTCACTTATCAATTTTAGAAGCTTTTTGGCAGAATCTTTAGGATTTTCTAGGTATAGAATGATATTACTCATGAAGAAAGATAGTTTTACTTCTTTTCCTATTTAGGTGCCTTTCATTTCTTTCCCTTGCCTGATTACTCTGGCCAGTCTTCCAGTACCGTGTTGAATAGGAGTGATGAGACTGGGCAACCTTGTCTTGTTCCAATTCTCAAGGAGAATGCTTCCAGTTTTTGCCCATTCATTATGATGTTGTTGTGGGTTTGTCATAGATGGTTCTTATTTTGATGTATGTTCCTTCAATGCCTAGTTTGTTGAGTGTGTTTATCATAAAGGGATGTTAGATTTTATCCAAAGCTTTTTCTGTGTCCATCGATTTGGTCATATGGTTTTTGTTTTAATTCTGTTTATGCGTTTAATCAGATTTATTGTTTTGCATATATGGAGCTAACCTTGAATCCTCAAAGTGAAACCTACTTGATTGTGGTAAATTAACTTTTTGATGTGCTGCTGGATTCGGTTTGCTAGTATTTAGTTGAGAATTTTTGTGTCTATATTTATCAGGGACATTGTTTTTTTGTTGTGTCTTTTTCAGGTTTTGGTATCAGGGTAATGCTGGCTTCCTACAATAAGTCAGGAAGGAGTCTATCCCTCTTAATTTTGTAAAGTAGTTTCAATAGAATACGTCCCAGCTCTTCTTTGTATGTCTGGTAGAATTTGGCTGTGAACACGTCTGTTCTGGGGCTTCTTTGATTTGTATGTTTTTTTATTATTGATTCAAATTTGGAACTCAGTATTGGTGTGTTCAGAGTTTTAATTTCTTCCTGATTCAATCTTGGGAGGTTGTGTGTTTCCAGGAATTTATCCATTCCCTCTAGATTATCTAGTTTGTGTGCCTAGAGGTGTTCATAATCGTCTCTAAAGATTTTTAAAATTTATTTCTGTGGGATCAGTTGTAATATCACCTTTGTCATTTCTGGTTGTGTTTATTTGGATCTTTTATCTTGGCTAGTCTTGGTTGTGGTCTATCAGTCTTGCTTATCCTTTCAAAGAAACAATTTTTTACTCTGTTGGTTCTTCGCATAGATTGTTGGGTCTCAATCGAATTCAGTTCTGCTGGGATTTTAGTTATTTCTTTTCTTCTGCTAGACTTAGGGTTAGTTTGTTCTTATTTCTTTAGTTCCTCTAGGTGTGATGTTTTGTTGTTAATTTGAGATCTTTCTAACATTTTTAGGCAGGTGCTTAGCACTATAAACTTTCCTCTTAACACTACCTTTGCTACATCCCAGATACTGTAGTATGTTGTGTCTCTGTTGTCACTTATTTAAAATAAATTGATTTCTGCCTTAATTTCATTGTTTACTGAAAAGTCATTTTGAAAGAAGTTGTTTAATTTCTATGTAATTGTGTGTTTTTTAGAGATCTTCCATGTATTTGTTTCTATTTTTATTCCACTGTTGTCAGAGAATGTAATTGGTATGATTTTGATTTAAAAAAAAATATTTAGACTTCCTTTATGGACAAACACATAGCCAACCTTAGAGTATGTTCGGTGTGCTGATGAGAAGAATGTATATCCTGTGGTTGATGGGTGGGATATTCTGTAGATATCTATTTGGTCCAATTATTCATGTGTCAAGTGTTAGCTTTTTTGATTCAGTGATCTGTCTATTGCTGTCAGTGAGGTGTTGAAGTAACCCATTATTATTTCATGGCTATCTAATTTCTTTCATAGGTCTAGAAGTCTTTTTTAAGAAAAATTAATCTGAGTGCTTCAAGGTTGGGTATGTATTTATTTAAGATAGTTAAATCTTCTTATTTAATTGAACCCTTTATCCTTATGTAATGCCCTTCTATATCTTTCTTTTTTTAATGTTGTTGACTTAAAATCTGTTTTATCTGATATAAGGATAGCCACCCCTGTTCTTTTTGGTTTTCTATTTGTATGTGTGGTCTTTCTCCAAGCCTTTACTTAGAGCCTATGGGAGTCATTACATTTAAGATTAGTCTCTTGAAGACAGCAGATGGATGGGTCTTATTTATTTTCCTCCAATTTTCTATGATATGCCTTTTAAGTGAAACATTTAGACCTTTTACATTAAAGGTTAATATTTATACGTGAGGTTTTGATCCTATCATGAAGTTGCTGCCTGGTTGGTTTGTAATTTCTATTGCATGGTGCTTTACAAGGTCTGTGGTCTATATACTTAAGTGTGTTTTATGATAGCAGGTATTGTTCCTTTGTTTTCATGTTTAAAACTCCCTTGAAAATCTCTTGGAAAGCTGGTCTAGTAGTAACTAATGTCTTTATTACTTGCTTGTCTGGGAAAGATTTTATTTTTCCTTTGTTTACAAAGCTTACTTTGCTGGGATATGAAATTCTCATTTGGAATTTCTTTTAAAAAATGCTGAATATAGGCTCCTAATCTTTTCTGGCTTGTAATATTTCTATTGAGAAATTTGCTGTTAGCCTGATAAAGTCTTCTTTGTATGTGTTCTTATCTTTTTCTCTAGCAGCATTTAAGATTTTTATACTTTTGCATTGACCTCGAACAATCTAGTGACTATATGTGCTGATCATGTTTGTTTTTCTTAGTGTCTTTCATAAAATACCTCTGGAATTTGTGTATTTGGATATTTATCACTGGCAAGATTATGGGAATTTTCTTGAATTATTCCCTGAATATTTTTTCCAAGTTGTTTACTTTTTCTTCTTCTGTCTCAATAGTGCCAATAATTCATAGATTTGCGTGCTTTACATAATCCCATATTCTCAAAGATTTTGTTTATTTTTCTTAATTTTTTAATATTTTTTTCTGTCTGGGTTAGAAAGACTGGTCTTCAAGCTCTGACATTTTTTTTCTTCTACTTGGTTCAGTCTGTAGATAAAGCTTTCAATTATATTTTTAAATTCCTGAAGTAAAATATTTAATTCCAGAAGCTCCAATTGATTTCTTTTTATGATGTTTATCTGTTCCTTTATTTCCTGCATTGCTTCAGAAATTTCTTTATGTTTATTTTCAACCTTATCTTGGATCTTGTTGAGCTTTTTGCAATCCATGCTTTGAATTCTTTATCTGTCATTTCTCAGCTTCCCTTTTGGTTAAGAACCATGACTGGACAGCTAGTGTGATCCTTTAATGGTGTCACTACATTCAGATTTTTTACGGTGCCAGAATTCTTTTGCAGGTTCCTTCTCATCTGCAGTTGTTGACACTTCTAATTTTTGTAATTATTTTTGTGCAGGTAGATTTTTGTTTATTCCTGCCCTATAATATTATTATTTTTAAAAATTTGATTTTCCCTTTCTCCTCTCTCTAGTTGGTGTGATGCAGAGAATGTTGAGTAAAGTTTTATTGCTTTGCTTCTGTAGCCCTATGCACTTTGGTCAGGAGGTTTTATATTGGGCCCTGTGGTTTGACCTACAAACCAGAAGATGTGCTTATGGCTAACAGGCTGCTGTTCCAGGCAAGTATGTACTGTGAATGTCTGGAGTTCTGCACTGTCAATGTGCAGCCAATGTGTCTGAGTACATTGTTTACTAGGAGGAGCTCTCTGTTGCCTCAGACGAAGGGCTGGTCCATGGAGTCCACAGTGGTTTGATCTCCTTGCTCAGGCTTGGGAGAATGGGGCAAAATAGGTGAGACCAGACTGGGCAGGCTGCCTACACATCCCCTGATAGCACTCAAAAGCACCAGGACTAAAAGAATCCAGTGGGCAGTCAACATATGCCTGGAGGTGTGCCTAGGTGCCCCCAAGTTCTCTGAACAATGAAGGGGGCAGCGTAAACTCCTAATTCAGAAAACTGAGTGTTCCAGATGCTTGGATATCTGCCTGGATGTGGCATATAGAGGGCACCACTGCACCACGATCTCTACACAGGAAGTGTTGGGCAGCTCAGGCTGCTAATCTATGTGAGTTGGGTGCTCTGAATGCCTGCAGATATGTCTCGGTGTGGGGTAGAGAGGACCCTGCTTCACCACTGCCTCTGCACAGGAAAGATGGGCTACTTAGGCTGCTGATTAAGGTGAGAGGGTGCCCATAATGCCTGGAGATAGTCCTAGGCATAGAGTGGAGAAGGCCCAATTTTACCACAGGCTCTGCACAGAAGAGTGGGGCAGCTCTCAGGCTGCTGATCTGGGTGAGTGAGTGCTCTGAGTTCCTGGACATCTTCCATGTGTGAAGCAGAGAAGGCCTTGCTTCAACACAAACTCTGCACAGGAAGGGTGGGGAGGCTCAGGCTTCTGGTCCAGTTTAGTGGGTTGTCCAAATAGTTGGAGACATACCTGAGCATGCAGTAGTGAGGGCCCCATTGTGCCCAATCTCTCTGTTCAGGAAGGGTAGGGCAGCTCAGGCTGCCAATCTAGGCAAACAGGTACTCCAGGTTTCTGGAGATCTGTCTAGGAATGGAGCAGAAAGGACCTGGGTATACCATAGTCTCTTCACAGAAAGGGCCTGGGTATACCATAGTCTCTTCACAGAAAGGGCAGGGCAGTTTGGGCTGCTTATCCAGGAGAGTGGGTGCTCCAAATGCCTGGAGGTCTGCTGGGGTGTGGAGCAGAGAGGGCTCCCTTCACTCAGGTCTCTGCATAGGAGGTGTAGGACAGCTCAGGCTGCCAATCTGGGTGAACAGGTGCTTTGGATGCTTGGAAATCTGCCTAGATATGGAGCACAGATCACCACTGCACTACAATCTTCCCAGGAAGGGTGGAGCAGCTCAGACTGCTGAACCACGTGAGCAGGTGCTGCAGATGTCTGGAGATCCCTGTGTGTGGAGTAGAGTGGCCCACTGCACCACAATCTATGGAAGGGTGAGGTGACTCAGGCTTCTGTTCCAGGAAAGTATGTGCTGTGAATGTCTGGCTTTCTGCACTGTCAGAGTGCACTCTGCTGCACCACTTCTCAGGGGATTGGGCTAGGGCACCCAGCAATGAAACACACAGACCAGTTTCAGCTCATCCATTTGGCTCTGGCTGCAAGTCTCATTACTCAAGAGAAACTGCAGCTGTAGCAGCTCTCCTGTAGCCCCAGGACTGTGATTGGGGAGAGCACAATTCCAGCACTTACTGTTGTGCCTTCCACAATACTAGCTATGGAAATATCTACCCCATTCCAGAGTACGTGCTCCAGTCTCTGGCCCGAGACTAAAATATCTATATGGCCATGCTGTCAAGTCACCAAAAATGACAGATCTTGCATGTGCCCAGATTAAAAATTGCATGCTGCTCTGCATCTCAGGTCTAGAATGTCTGCAGCTTTTCCCAGTTTCTTTTCCTTACAGTATCTCCATGCCTCTTCCCAAGTTAACTCCAGTGCTTGGGAGAAACAGAGTGTTCTCCTTTGTCCTGGGTTGCTCAGATCTCCAGCGGAGAGGTGAGTCACAGAGGGAGGCTCTCTGCCTCTCTCATACACTGGTGCTTCACTCACTTTCATCCGCCAGCCACCATCATGGGGGCTATTTGACCTCATTCTCTTCCTCAGTATCTAGGTTATCCTTCATAATTCTGGTGAATTTTCATTTTCCTTCTCCAATTAAAGCTCACAGCGTTGACCTTTTACATACTGTCTTGCTGTTTCCAAGTAGCTGAGGCATGTTAAAAGCGTCTAATCTGTCATCTGTCAACATACTCCCCAACTCTTCAATTACAGAGTTAGTCTTCAATTACAGGGTTGATCTTTCAGTCATGTCTTACCTCCACAAAGAATCATCTCTTTAAACTGTCAGGTGGAGTCTGATAAAGACGGAAACTGACTATATGTATGCAGAAATCTAGAATTAGAGCTGGAAATTACAGCCTATCAACTGTTTTTTTTTTATTGTTTGTTGTTTCTTAATTATAATTATTACTTTTTATTCATTTAGTTTTATTATACTTTAAGTTCTGGGATACATGTGCAGAACGTGCAGGTTTGTTACATAGGTATATATGTGCCATGGTGGCTTGCTGCAACCATCAACCCATCATCTAGGTATTAAGCCCCACATGCATTAGGTATTTGTCTTAATGCTCTCCCTCCCCTTGCTCTGACCCCATGACAAGCCCTGGTGTGTGATGTTCCCCTCCTTGTATCCATGTGTTCTCATTTCACCTCCCACTTATGAGAACATGTGGTGTTTGGTTTTCTGTTCCTGTGTAAGTTTTCTGAGAATGATGGTTTCCAACTCCATCCATGCCCCTGTAAAGGACATGAACTCATCCTTCTTTATGGCTGCATAGTATTCCATGGTATATATGTGCCACATTTTCTTTATCCAGTCTATCATTGACTGGCATTTTGGTTGGTTTCAAGTCTTTGCTATTGTAAATAGTGCTGCAATCAACATACATGTGCCTGTGTCTTTGTAGTAGAATGATTTATAATCCTTTTGGTGTATACCCAGTAATGGTATTGCTGGGTCAAATGGTATCTCTGGTTCTAGATCCTTGAGGAATCGCCACGCTGTCTTCCACAATGGTTGAACTAATTTACACTCCCACCAACAGTGTAAAAGCATTCCTGTTTCTCCACATCCTCTCCAGCATCTGTTGTTTCCTGACTTTTTAATGATTGCCATTCTAACTGGAGTGAGATGGTATCTCATTGTGGTTATGATTTCCATTTATCTAATGACCAGTGATGATAAGCTTTTTTTATATGTTTATTGGCTGCATAAATGTCTTCTTTTGAGAAGTGTCTGTTCGTATCCTTTGCCCACTTTTTGATAGTGTTTTTTGTTTATTTCTTGTAAATTTGTTTGAGTTCCATGTAGATTCTGAATATCAGCCCTTTGTCAATAGATAGATTGCAAAATTTTTCTCCCATTCTGTAGGTTGCCTGTTCACTCTGATGACAGTTTCTTTCTTTTACTGTGCAGAAGCACTTTAGTTTAATTAGATCTGATTTGTCAGTTTTGGCTTTGTTGCCATTGCTTTTGGCGTTTTAGTCATGAAGTCTTTGCCCATGCCTATGTCCTGAATGGTATTGCTTAGGTTTTTTCTAGGGTTTTTATGATTTTAGGTTTTGTTTAAGTCTTTAATCCATCTTGAGTTAATTTTTCTATAAGGTGTGAGGAAGGGATCCAGTTTCAATTTTCTGCATATGGCTAGCCAGATTTCCCAGCACCATTTATTGAATAGGGAATCCTTTCCCCATTTCTTGTTTTTGTCAAGTTTGTCAAAGATCAGATGGTTGTAGATGTGTGGCATTATTCCTGAGGCCTCTGTTCTGTTCCATTGATCTATATACCTGTTTTGGTACCAGTACCATGCTGTTTTGGTTACTGTAGGCTTGTAGTATAGTTTGAACTCAGGTGGCGTGATGCCTCCAGCTTTGTTTTTTTTTTTGCTTAGGATTGTCTTGGAAATATGGACTTTTTTTGGTTCCATATGAAATTTAAAGTAGTTTTTTCTAATTCTGTGAAGAAAGTCAATGGTAGCTTGATGGGAATAACATTGAATCTATAAATTACTTTGGGCAGTAGGCCATTTTCACAATATTGATCTTCCTATCCATGAGCATGGAATATTTTTTCAGTTGTTTGTGTCCTCTCTTATTTCCTTGAGCAGTAGTTTGTAGTTCTCCTTGCAAAGGTCCTTCACATTCCTTGTAAGTTGTATTCCAAGGTATGTTATTCTCTTTGTAGCAATTGTGAATGGGAGTTCACTCATGATTTGGCTCTCCATTAGTGTATTGATGTACAGGAATGCTTGTGATTTTTTGTACATTGATTTTTTATCCTGGGGTTTTGCTGAAGTTACGGATCAGCTTAAGGAGTTTTGGAGCTGAGAAGATGAGGTTTTTTAAATATACAATCATGTCGTCTACAAACAGAGACAATTTGACTTCCTCTCTTCCTATTTGAATACACTTTATTTTTTTCTCTTGCCTGATTGCCTTGGCCAGAACTTCCAATACTATGTTGAATAGGAGTGGTGGGAGAGGGCACCCTTGTCTTGTGCCTGTTTTCAAAGAAAATGCTTCCAGCTTTTGTTTATTCAGTATGATACTGGCTGTGGGTTTGTCATAAATGCCTCTTATTATTTTGAGATGTGTTCCGTCAATACGGGGGCCTGACTGTTAGAAGGAAAGCCAACAAATAGAAAGCAATAACGTCAACATCAACAAAAAGGGCACCCACACAAAAACCTCATGCAAATGTCATCAACATCAAAGATCAAAGGCAGATAAATCCATGAAGATGAGGAAAAACCAGCACAAAAAATGCTAAAAATTCCCAAAACCAGGATGCCTCTTCTCCTCCAAATGATCACAGCTCATCTCCAGGAAGGGCACAAAACTGAACAGAGAGTGAGATTAAGGAATTGACAGAAGTAGTCTTCAGAAAGGGGGTAATAACAAACTCTTCTGAGTTAAAGGAGCATGTTCTAACCGAAGACAAGGAAGTTAAGAATCTTGATAAAAGGTTACAGGAACTGCTAACTAGAATAACCTGTTTAGAGAAGAATATAAATGACCTGATGGAGATGAAAAACACAGAAAGAGAACTTTATGAAGCATACACAAGTATCAATAGCCAAATCAATCAGGTGGAAGAAAGGATATCAGAAATTGAAGACCAACTTAATGAAATAAAGCATGAAGACAAGATTAGAGAAAAAAATTGAGATGAATGGACAAAGCCTCCAAGAAATATGGGACTATGTGAAAAGACCAAACCTACAATAGATTGGTGTACCTGAAAGTGACAGTGAGAAGGTTACCAAGTTGGAAAACACACTTCAGGATATTTCCCAGGAGAACTTCCCCAACCTAGCAAGACAGGCCAACATTCAAATTTAGGAAATACAAAGAATATACAAAGATACTCCTCGAGAAGAGCAACCCCAAGACACATAATCGACAGATTCTCCAAGGTTGAAATGGAAGAGAAAAATTTAAGGGTACTTAGATAGAAAAGTCAGGTTACCTACAAAGGGAAGCTCAGCAGACTAACAGTGGATCTCTCTGCAGAAACCCTACAAGCCAGAAGAGAGTGGGTGCCAATATTCAACATTCTAAAAGAAAATAATTTTCAACCCAGAATTTCATATCCAGCTAAACTAAGCTTCATAAGTGAAGGAGAAATAAAATCCTTTACAGACAAGCAAATGCTGAGAGATTTTGTCATCACCAGGACTGCCTTACAAGAGCTCCTGAAGGAAGCACTAAATGTGGAAAGAAAAAACCAGTACCAGCCACTGCAAAAACATACCAAAATATAAAAGACCAACGATACTATGAAGAAACTGCATCAACTAATGTGCAAAATAACCAACCAGCATCATGATGACAGGGTCAAATTCACACATAACAATGTTAACCTTAAATGTAAATGGGCTAAATGCCCCAATTAAAAAACACAGACTGGCAAATTGGGTCTTGATAAAGAGTCAAGACCTATCTGTGTGCTATATTCAGAAGACCCATCTCACGTACAAAGACACACATAGGCTCAAAATAAAAGGATGGAGGCAGATTTACCAAGCAAATGGAAAGCAAAAAAAAAAAAAAAAAAAAAAAAAAAAGCAGGGGTTGCAATCCTAGTCTCTGATAAAACAGACTTTAAACCAATAAAGATCAAAAAAAGACAAAGAAGGGCATTACATAATCAATGCAACCTAACCAGGGGATCAATGCAACAAGAAGAGCTAACTGTCCTAAATATATGTGCACCCAATATACGAGCACCCAGATTCATAAAGCAAGTTCCTAGAGACCTACAAAGAGACTTAGACTCAGACACAATAATAATGGGAGACTTTAACACCCTACTGTCAATATTAGACAGATCAACGAGACAGAAAATTAACAAAGATATTCAGGACTTGAACTCAGCTCTGGACCAAGCAGACCTAATAGACATCTACAGAATTCTGCACCCCAAAACAACAGAATATACATTCTACTCAGCACCACATAGGACTTATTCCAAAATCTACCACATAATTGGAAGCAAAACACTCCTCAGCACATGCAAAAGAACGGAAATCATAAAAAACAGTCTCTCAGAGCACAGTGCAATGAAATTAGCACTCAGGTTTAAGAAACTCACTCAAAACCGCACAACTACGTGGAAACAGAAAAACCTGCTCCTGAATGACTACTGGGTAAATAATGAAATTCAGGCCAGAAATAAATAAGTTCTTTGAAGCCAATGAGAACAAAGACACAACGTAACAGAATCTCTGGGGCACAGCTAAAGCAGTGTTTAGAAGGAAATTTATAGCACTAAATGCCCACATCAGAAAGTGGGAAAGGCCTAAAATTGACACCCTCACATCACAATTAAAAGAACTAAAGAATCAAGAACAAACAAATTAAAAAGCTAGCAGAAGACAATAAATAGCTAAGACAAGAATAACTAAAATTGAAGGAGATAGAGACATGAAAACCCCTTCAAAATATCAATGAATCCAGGAGCTGGTTTTTTGAAAAGATTAACAAAATAGGTAGACCGCTAGCAAGACTAATAAAGAAGAAAAGAGAGAAGAATCAAATAAACACAATAAAAATTGATAAAGGGGATATCACCACCGATCCCACAGAAATACAAACTACCATCAGAGAATACTATAAACACCTCTATGCAAATAAACTAGAAAATCTAGAAGAAATGGATAAATTCCCAGACACATACAGCCTCCCAAGACTAAACCAGGAAGAAGTCGAATCCCTGAATAGACCAATAACAAGTTCTGAAATTGAGGCGTATTTAACAGCCTACCAACAAAAAAAGCCCAGGACCAGACGGATTCACAGCCAAATTCTACCAGAGGTACAAAGAGGAGCTGGTACCATTCCTTCTGAAACTATTCTAAACAATAGAAAAAGAGGGACTCCTCCTTAACTCACTTTATGAGGCCAGCATCATCCTGATACCAAAACCTGGCTGAGACACAACAAAAAAAGAAAATTTCAGGCCAGTATCCCTGATGAACATTGATGCGAAAATCCTTAATAAAATACTGGCAAACCGAATCCAGCAGCACATCAAACAGCTTATCCACGACGATCAAGTTGGCTTCATCCCTGGGATGCAAGGCTGGTTCAACATATGCAAATCAATAAACATAATCCATCACATAAACAGAACCAATGACAAAAACCACATGATTATCTCAATAGATGCAGAAAAGGCCTTCGATAAAATTCAGCACACTTCATGCTAAAAACTTTTTTTTTCAAGTAAAGTTTTATTGGAACATAGCAATATCTTTTTATGTTCATGTTGTCTGTGCTTACATTTGCACTGCAACAGCACAATTGAGTGTACTTGTGACAGAGAACATGTAGACCTCAATATTTGCTATCTTTTCCTTTATAGCAAATGTTTGCCAACCCTTGCTCTTGATAATCCAAGATCCTCATCACAGAATATGAGAAGGGATCATTTTCTTTAGCAGGAGGTCTACTAAAATTAGAATTTACAGAACAAATGGAGCATACAGTAATTTCTTCTTATCCACTGTTTTGCTTTCCTCAGTTTTAGTTACCTGGTCAACTATGGTCCAAAAATATTAAAAGTGTCATTCCAGAAATAAGGAATTCATAAATTTTAAAATGCAAGCCATTCTGAGTGGCATGATGAAATCTTGCATTGTCCCAATCCATTCTGCCCAGGACATGAATCATCTCTTTGTCCATTGTATTCATGCCAGACACACTACCTGCTAGTTAGTCACTTAATAGCCATCTCTGTTATCAGATGGTAAAAAACACAGAATATATAGAGTTCAATATTATCCACAGGTTCAAGCAAACACTGTGGGTCTTGGAATGTATCCCCTGTGGATAAGGGGGACTACTGTATGCACATCAGGTGCCATGAAAATATTCGAAGGAATGGATGTTTTCACAGTAGCTGCAGTATAACTTAGTTTTCAACTCCTATTTTGAATGTCCTATGCTACTTCTCAGGATGGAACTATGATCTTCCTGTAGTCAGTACTTACCAAAATATTTACATTAATTAACATGTATAAACATTTTAATAATAGTATGGCGTGCTTATACTCTAAATCAATTTATGACACATATGGATTATATTGAATTATTACAAAAGAACACTCAAAGAGTTAAATGAAACTGCACTTTTAAAAATAGAAGTTGTTGCTAAACATTGAATAATACAGGAAAATAAAACTGGAAAGCTTGGTATGTGCAGACTTCTTGGTCAAAAGGTATAGTAACATTATAATATATTTAATTACCAAATATGTCATGCAGATAAAAAGACACAGTCAAACAAATGCTCATATACTTGTATACATCATTTTCTTCAGGTTTATTTTTTAATAAATATTTCAGGTACAGATAAGTTCTTATATATATTTATATATATAAATATTTATAAATATTTTTAATAAATATTTCAGGTACAGATAAGGTCTTATATATTTTCATGCATTTTTTTTATTTTTGCTATACATATATATCCATTAACAATACATAACATTATCTTCAAGTCTTAAAATTATATAAATGGTGCCATGCTTTATGTCTTTCCTTACAAATGTCTTAAATGTTATTCCCTTAAATTTATTCACATTGACAAATATAGATCTAATTTATTTATTTTATCTGATGTATGGTCTAGGGTCTTTTGACCAGTATTAATAATAGCTTACGATTATTATATGTTCACTATGTATCGGATTATAATCTGAATCCTATATTAACCTTTGAATCTTGACAACAAAAACATGAGGTCAGTACAATTTTATTCCCATTTTACAAATGAGGGAATAAAATCAGAGAACTACGCTGTGTTCAAAGTGACAGAGTCAACTTCAAACAAAGTCTGCCTCAAAAAAAAAAAAAAAATCACTTTTAATTACTCTGCCAAAGTTGGCTGCTTTAAGCACAATTTAATTAGTTCTGCTGTTGGTGGGTATTTAGGTTATGATATTTGCCATTATAGACAATATTTTAATAAACATGTTTGAGCATGTCTTCTTTTGCCAATGTGAAATTTCCTTTAGTTTTACAGTAGTGAAATTGCTGAGTTGTAAGGTATGTGCATCTTCAACTTTATTAGGTATTGACACATGTGCTTTCTCAGGTAGTACACTTAAAATTACATCAATATATAAGCAAATGTAGTTGGTATTTGCAGATTTAATTTTTTTTCCTTCAGTATCATGAATTGAAAGTGATAGCTCCTGGATTTTTAAGTTGTTATTTCTTTAATTAGTAGTGAGTTTGGGCAACTCTTCAGATGTTTATTCATCATTCAGTATTTCTACTTCTACATGTTGGTTGGTCTCTAAAAAACACATTATAAACACTATTTTTAACTTATTAGGTAATAAGTCCATTTCCTAATTCTGTACTTTGCTTTAGTTTGATCATGCATTTAGTTCAAGAGAAATTTTGAATTTGAATATATTCTCATTTATCAATTTTTTTACTATGATTTCATGTCTTATTTTTTAAAAACGTTCCCCTTCCATAAATTTTAATTATTTTCTTTTAAATGTTTGAAGTCATGTTTTTGAGGCTGGGCATGGTGGCTTATGCCTGTAATCTCAGCATTTTGGGAGGCTGAGTTGGCAGCATCACTTGTTGCCAGAAGTTCGAGACCAGCCTAGGCAACATAGTGAGATGCTGTGTCTAAAAAAAAAAAAAAAATTAAAATTAAATATGAAAAATAGCCAATTCTGGTGGCATGTACCTATAGTTCCAGATACTTGGGAGGCTGAGACAGGAAGCTCCCTTGAGCCCAAGAGGTCGAGGCTGCAGTGAGCCACAATCACACCACTACATTTCAGCTTGGGTGACACAGCGAGACCTTGTCTCTTAAAATAATAATAATAATAAAGTTATATTTTTCACATTTAAATTTTCATCCACCTGTATTTGATTTTTTACTATGTCATGAAGTGTAGCTCTAATTCCTTATTTTAAAATGTGGGATGAGGCTGGGCACTGTTGGCTCACGCCTGTAATCCCAGCAATATGGGGGGCCGAGGTGGGTGGATCACCTAACGTCACGAATTTGAGAGCAGCTTGGCCAAAATGGTGAAGCCCTGTCTGTACTAAAAATACAAAATTAGCCGGGTGTGGTGGTGGGCACCTGTAATCCTAGCTACTTGGGAGGCTGAGGCAGGAGAATCTCTTAAACCCAGGAGGAGGAGGTTGTAGTGAGCAGAGATCATGCCATTGCACTCCAGTACTCCAGCCTGGAAGACAGATCAAGACTCCATCTAAAAAAAAAAAAAAAAAAAAATTGTGGGATGAGATCACTTCTTCAGTATAATTAGTTGATAAAGACATCCTTTGAATATTATTTTATATTCTCATTCATTGTGAATTAAAATATATGCTATGTCCTCTCAAAAACTCAGGTGTTGCCAATGTAATGGTATTAAAGGGTGGTCCTTTAAGAGGTGATTAGGCCATGAGGGCTCCTCCCTCATGAGTGGAATTAGGTGCCCTTACAAAATAACTTGGCAGAGGGAGCTTGTTTCCTTTTTTGTCCATGTGCTGTCTTACATGTGAGGACACAGCATCAAGGGCCATCTTGGAAGCACAGTCTGGACATTTGCCAGACAAAAAACTTGCTAGCACCTTTATCTTGGACTTTGCAGCCTCTAGAAGTGTGAGAAATAAATGGCTTTCTTCTAATAAATTGCCCATATTTACTCTACCTTTATAATTAGCCTTCATGTATGATAAGACAAACCTTCCTCATAAACGTCTTGGATATTCTTAAGCTCTGATATTTTATAAACATTTTTTAAAATCTTGCTAGGATATTAACTGGAGTCTCACTGAATTTGTAGAGTAATCATTGATATAGACCCTTCTCTTCCATGGTTATTGTATAACTATAAATTATTTAGTTATTCTATTATGATTTCCATGAATTTTTCTTTTTTTCCTAAAGATCTTACAGAGTTTCCTTGTTATTACATTTATATCTAGCATAATATAATTTTTTTAATTTTTTGTTATAAATGATATATTTAAGATGTATTTAGATGGTGTTTACTAATGTGGAGGCTATTGAGGTACACCACTCAAATATCCCTTCAGGAATGAACCTATTGCATATGGTTAAGTCATTTAACTGTCTTAAGCTGCTAAACTTTGGGGATCTATTATGGTATTTGAGACATATATACATTTTCTCTGGTCAGCTCTCAGTTGCTCACTGAACATGATAGGGATTTAGGGCCTGGTGACTACCCTATGCAATACTCTTCTTTGAATTACTTACCCAGGAACATCCTATTGGGCCACCTAAGGCTTTTATTCATTGCTGTACCACAGTTTAATGCTCTTCCCTCCTGTTTTTTCAATTGAAATTTTTTTCATAAAGATATTGTTTAACTTAAAATATTAACAAATGTATAATATAAAAAGCTTCTATTCTACTACTTAAATAATCTGCTACCTTTCCTAATCACCACTTCTATTATCAAAATGCATGATATAATGTGCTTTTTTTATATCCTAGGATTCAATTTGTCATGCTAGCTTTCACCAGAGGGAATGTAAGCTTCCATGAACCATTGTCAAAAAGCGTCTGACTACATCACTGTCTCGGGTGCAACTTGTTTTCTCCAACCCAGAATACATTTTTATATTCAGTTGGAACAAATATAATCTGCCAAAGAACTTGATTTTATGTTGTTACTGAAACATAGGGAACTTAAAGGAAAATACATGCACAGATCATTAAAATGCACACATAAATTTTCATATTGTCAAATAGAAAAATAATAAAGGTTAATTAATCCAGGTGATAAAAATCTTGCAGCAAAAATTCAGTTTGCATCCAATTTACTGGTTCAAACATTTGTTACTACATATGGTTTTAGATATTTCAAGATATTTGATTTGATATTTACACCTGACAGTGTGTGACTCTTCCACACGGCTGTTTTTTTTTTATTATACATAGTATTTAAGTTATATAGTAACAGTGGTAGAAGTTTTCATTTCAAGTGCTAAGAATACATTCTTTTACATATACATACATATATACACACATGCATACACACACACACACTCACACAGAAACACAAACTCACACAAGTTTTAAAGGTTAGAATAAGCCTTCAAGACCAAAAAATAATAGCCCTGATTATCAGCCTATATACATATTGAGGAGATATGGTACCAAAATACAGAATTTTTTATGTAGGCTATTCTATGTAAAGGACATAATTTTTAACTCTATTCCTCATATTTTTGACAGAGATGACAAAAACTAATTCAGATTTGTTCCGATTCCTACAAATCAGTTACTAATACCTAACTTTATCACCCTCTTCTTGCTTTCTATCTCTTGGAGAAGCAAGTATGATTAATATTACTCTTGTTTAGATTATCCAAAGAGTAAGAGGCTCAAGTTTGTGTGGAAAGTCTATAGAAATGGTAAAATAAACAGAGAAGCTGAGATTGTCTGGTCAGGGCCTAGAGATAAATGCAGCACCTTCCCAACAGAATAATATTTTCTGTTTTTTTGTTTGTCTTCTTGGTTCCATGCCCAGAGACAAAAAGACTTGACAGTCTTTGACCATGCAGCAATGGCAAGAAAAGTGTTTGAAAAGAGCCATACAGTTAGCAGAAACATGACCAAAAAACTAAAAAAAAAAAGAAAAAAAAAAGAAAAAGTAACGTCTTTAAGGTCTCAATAAAATAGCCCATCCAAACTGGCAGATAGGTTTGGATTACTTATGACACAAATGTTGAAGAACGAATTTCTTTTGGAAAAATGCCTATGCAGAATTCAACCCCCATGTGCTTAGTAATTGGGACCTTCATAACAAGGAAATTAGCCTCCCAATTCTTAAATATAAGACATCAGGGGAAGTGCCTCAGCAGGAGATGATATGTATCATATATATCAAAAGGGATAGATAGGTAGATGGCTCAATGATAGCTAGCTACAGGTCTCTGTTTCTTTACTGAAAAATATAATTCCAACTCAACATATTTCTTGGAAAAACAAAAATTATCAAACTTCAGACATCTCAAGTTATATAATGTGAAACACTCTTCTTTGCTTGATGGCTATTGAAGAAATATTTGTACCAGATATTTTACGATGAGTAAGTGACAAAATGGCAGTTTAAGGGCTAGCCACTCTTTATACAGAAATTTACACAAACAAATGAATCCAAGTTGATTTACATAAAGAATGGATTGGTATTGCAAGGGTCAAGACCAACTTCAAATTTAACCAGGCAAAGCATTAGTTTCTGATTTCTTTTGTAGAGCCTTGACTTTTCTATGGTGACAGAAGATGGAGATCTTGGGAGAAGCAGCTTGCATTGCTTCACAAATGAGTCATTCATACTGCAACAAGTATCTCTTCACTTAATGGCAATAATTCATCTCTGCTTTAAATGACAATAGTTGAGATTATTATGTTTGTTTTTAGCAAACCCATAAAGAAGAAAAATTAAACCCAAAGAGTAAATGGAGCAAAGATCATAACTGAAATGAAATTTTAAAGAGGTGGGCAGGATTAGAAGGACAGTGTTTTTGCATATAGTCCCTTCCAATATGACCCTGAATAAATACAAACAATAGCTGAAATTGAGTTTGAACCTATGTGGATAATAACCATGGAAAAGGGGATTTTCTCACAGGTTGTCTCCAGATGCTCTTATTTGTAAGTGGTATGGCCCAGTGCTACAGAATTTGCTATTGGAATCTGACGTATGTACAAATGTCTTACATAAAATTGATTAGTTAAATCAGGATATATGGAAGATGCTAACTACTTTCCTGGCTCTGTTTTGATACATTCTTGGTAATGCGTTGCCTAACAAATGCTTCAGAGTAATGTTAACAGTCATGTAACTCATTTTTTGTGATATATAATAAAGTTCTAACTTTAAGCAATACATTTTATAGTTATATTTTTGATGATTAATTAAATAGAATCTTTAATAACATCCATTTTTCCTAGGCACATTTTTGCCTTTTTCTTCATTAGCATGTGATGTATAGTATTTACACTAAATTAATATGTAGCAAAAAGGATGTATTTATTCATAAACACATTTTTAATAACACATATAATGTTTGGCTTTGGATCTATTGCATATTAAGAAGATAGGCTATTATTTAATTATGCTAAAATTATACATAGCCAAAAAAGTTTCCAATGTCCAATCTTTAAATGTATTTCACTTTATATTTTAAAGTAATCAACTGACTAATCTGATTATATTGTACCCTTTTCTAGATAAAATTATGGAAGAAACTTCAACATATTAATTGCAAGTACTGTTCCATAAAAATACTTTGCATGTATTTATTTGTATTGCTATGTTGTCATGTTCATATCTAATAGCATTCTGTCTTTTTTTTTTTGAGACAGAGTCTCGCTCTGTCACCCAGGCTGGAGTGCAGTGGCGCAATCTCAGCTCACTGTGAGCTCCACCTCCCGGGTTCATGCCATTCTCCTGCCTCAGCCTCCTGAGTAGCTGGGACCACAGGCGCCTGTCACCATGCCCAGCTAATTGTTTGTATTTTAAGTAGAGATGAGGTTTCACCATGTTAGCCAGGATGGTCTCGATCTCCTGACCTCATGATCTGCCCACCTCGGCCTCCCAAAGTGCTGGGATTACAGGCATGAGCCACAGCACCTGGCCATAGCATTCTCTTTACTTGCGCAGTGTAGCCTATCTACTCTTGTTTAACCCATGTTCATTTCGCCAGAAATTTCTCCTTTTATCATCAATGTTTTACCATCCATTTGATCATTCCTATTAGCATACAAATATACTATCCTTTCTCCTTAAAAAAAAAAAAAATTATGCCAGGCATGGTGGTTTACACCTGTAATCTCAGCTCTTTGGTAGGCTGGGGCTGGGGGATTCCTCGAGGCCAGGAATTTGAGACCAACCTGGGCAACAAAATGAGATCCTTGTCTCTACAAAAAACAAACAAACAAACAAAAAAGCAAACCAAAGTTGTTCAGACTTCACTGTCCCTACCAACTACTTCTTATTCTGTTTCTCTTTATAGCAAAATACCTAGAAAGAGATATTTTATTTCCTTTGCTCAAACATGCTTGTATAACTACTCTGATTATGTTTTATATCTCATCACCCCATTAGGAATACTGCCATCATTTTCACCATCGAAGTGATCAAAGCCAATTTATTTGACCTGTAGCAGCATTTTAAGTAGTTGATCATACCCTTTCTCCTTTATATACTTTTCCATTTGTCTTCCAACTATTCCCCTTTGGTATTCCTTCTACCTCAATGGTCATTCCATCATTGGCTTCTTTGCTGATTCTCCTCCCCAGTCCCTAAATTCAAGTATCAATCTTTAGTGCTCTTCTCTTCTTTATTTATACTCATTCTCTTGGAGGTATCATCTATTCTCATATATTTAAACATTAGTATATGCCAAAGACTTCTAAAATGATATTTCTCACCCATAATTCTCTACCAGATTGAATTTCTGTAAATCCCATTGTCTACTTCTCATCTCTGCTGGATGTCTAATAGACATACTTCAACATACTTCAAAATGAATTCTTTTTTTTTTTTTTTTTTTTTGAGATGGAGTCTCACTCTGTTGCCTAGGCTGGAGTGCAGTGGCTCAATCTCGGCTCACTGCGACCTCCACTTCCTCGGTTCAAGCGATTCTCCTGCCTCAGCCTCCTAAGTAGCTGGGGTTACAGGCACACACCACCACACCTGGCTATTTTTTGTATTTTTAGTAAAGATGGTTTCACTATGTTGGTCAGGCTGGTTTCGAACTCCTGGCCTCGTGATCCGCCCACCTCGGCCTCCCAAAGTGCTGGGATTACAGGCATGAGCCACTGTGCCCAGCTCAAAATGAATTCATAATAACCCCTTCCAAAATCTGTTCCAACCATAGTCCCCCCACCCAAACCATTTTTCCAGTACTCAAGCAAAGATCATTGGAGTCATCCCTGAGTCATCATTTTCTCTAACAATCCCACACCCAGTCTTCAGAAAATTCTGTTGTTTAAAATCCAAATATTTCTAGCACTTCCACTGCTACTTTCAAAATTTATTTCCAAGATTACTACAATGTCATCTCAACTGACCCATGTACTTATATTTTTGTTTATTAGTGTCTATTCTCAATACAAGAGCCAGATTTTATTAGGAAACACTCTCAGAATCCATACCTATGGTGGCTGGGAGGAGGGAAGGAAGCATTTTTGGGCAAAAGGTGAAGCTGGGCTGTAATTGAGTTTCAGAAAAGGTCAATGAACCCTGAAGGAATCTTTGAAGCTATAATGGCTCTTTTAAATTGTTCCATGGTTGTGGATCACCTGAGGTCAAGGTCGGGAGTTCGAGATGAGCCTGACCAACATGGAGAAACTCCATCTCTACTAAAAATACAAAGCTAGCCCGGCATGGTGGCTCATTCCTGTAATCCCAGCTACTTGGGAGGCTGAGGCAGGAGAATCGCTTGAACCCAGGAGGCGGAGGTTGTGGTGAGCCAAGATCACTCCATTGCATTCCAGCCTGGGCAACAAGAGCAAAACTCTGTCTCAAAAAAAAAAAAAAATTGTCCCAAGGTTGTAAGGAGTGGCAAGGCTTTTATGGCTTTTATTTCCCTATCAACCATTTAACGCATATAGTCTGCCCCCAGAGACAGAGAGTTTGGGTGAATAGACTCTCTTCAGCCGGCAGCAAATAATAGGAACGCTTGATAGCTGAAAGCTACCAGGTAGCAGCACTGCCAGAACCATTTAATGCATATAGTCTGTCCCCAGAGACAGAGTAAGAGTTTGGGTGAATAGACTCTCTTCAGCTGAAAGCAAATAATAGGAATGCTTGATAGCTAAAAGCTACCAGGTAGCAGCACTGCCAGAGGCTGTAGAATAAGTCCTTTAATTCTGATAGACAGTGTAGTTGGAACATCACAGTATCCACTACACAACCAGTTGAAAATCACTGGTCCTTAAAGAAATCATTAGGGGGTTAATTAGGTGGCATTTATGTCTTAGTTCTTTTAAATTGAGAGTAGAATATTACTAGGGTAGTTGTCTCTCTGACAAAATATAAATTCCATCTCTTCCAGTGAGCTTTATACAAAACCAGAGAGACAGATACAACGAAGGTACAAGCATTAGGTAATATGCTCATTCCAAAGAGGGGAAATTGGCCAAAATAAAAGGTTCTATGGGCCCCATGCTGTATAGTCATTAAATCTTAAAGCTTCACAGTAATCACCTTTGAATCCATGTCCCACATCTGGGTCAAACTGATGTGAGAAGTTGGCTCCTAAAGCCTTGGGAAGCTCTGCCTCTCTGGGTTTGCAAGGTTCAGCTTCTGCAGCTGCTCCCACTGGCTGCTATTGGGTTCCTAAGGCTTTTCCAAGTGTAGGGTAGAAGATGTTGGTAGATCTACAGTTCTGGGGTCTGGAGTACTGTTGCCCCCTTCTCATAACTCCACTATGCAGTGCTCCAGTGGGGGCTCTGTGTAGGGTCTGCTCCCCCACATTTCCCCTGCACACTGCCCTAGTAGAGGTTTTCAATGAGGACTTTGCCCCTGCAGCAGGCCTCTGCCTGGAAATTCAGGCTTTTCTATACATCCTCTGAAATCTGGGCAGAAGCTACCAAGCCTTAACTCTTATACTCTGTGCACCCACAGTCTTAACACTACACAGAAGCTCCCAAGGCTTATGGCTTGCATTCTCTGCAGAAGCAGCTTGAGTTGTATCTGGTGCCCTTTGGGCTGATGCTAAAGCCAGAGCAGCTGGGATGTGGGGAGCAGTGTCTTGAGGCTGCACAGGGTAATGGGGCCCTGGTCTGGCCAACACAACTATTCTATTCTCCTAGACCTCCAGATCTATGATGGGAGGGGCTGCTGCAAATGTCTCCAAAATGCCTTCAAGGCCTTTTCTCCATTGTCTTGGCTATTAACACTTGGCTCCTTTTCACTTATGCAAATTTCTGCAGCCTGCTTAAATTGCCCCCTGGAAAATGGTGGGGTTTTTTTTCTACCACATGGCCAAGCTACAAATTTTCCAAACTTACACATTCTACTTCCCTTTTAAATATAAGTTTCAGTTTTAAGTCATTTATTTGCTCACACATATGAGCATAAGCTGTTGGAGCAGGCAGGCTACATCTTGAAAGCTTTGCTGCTTAGAAATCTCTTCTACCAGATACCCTAAATCGTAATTCTCAAGTTCAAAGTTCCACAGATCCCTAAGGCAAGGGAACAATGAACCTAAACCCTTTGCTAAGGCATAACAAAAGTGACCTTTGCTCCAGTTACCAATAAATTCCTCATTTGCATCTGAGACCTTCTCAGCCTTGCCTTAACCATCCATGTCACTATCAACATTTTGGTCACAGCCATACTACCAGTCTCAAGGAAGTTCTAAAATTTCCCTCCTCTTCCTGTCTTCTTCTGAGCCCTCGAAACTCTTACAACCTTTTCTTGTTACCCAATTCCAAAGTTGCTTCCACATTTTCAGGCATCTTTATACCAATGTCCTACTCCTTGACACCAATTTCCTGAATTAGTCTGGCCTCACATTGCTATAAAGTAAGGCCTGAAACTGGATAATGTAAAAGAAAAGAACTGTATTCAGCTCACAGTTCTGCAGGATGTACAGGAAACATGGTGGCATATGCTTGTGAGGAGGCCTCAAGGAACTTTTACTCATGGTTGAAGTCAAAATGGGAGCAGGCACTTTACATGGTTGAAGAAGGAGCAATAGAGAGTGAGGGGGAAGGTATCATTCACTCTTAAACAGACAAATCTCATGAGAATTCACTGTCACAAGAACAGCACCAAGGGGTCGGTGCTAAACCATTTCTGAGAAACCACCCCCATAATTTAATCACTTCCCACCTGTCCCCACCTCCAACACTGGGGATTACAATTTGACATGAGATTTGGTAGGGAAACAGATCCAAACCATACCAGCTATCTTGGACCTAACCAGTCTCAGCTAGTCTGAATACAGAGAAAACTTCTTACAGCAAATATCCAGTTTTTTAAAGATAAGCAGACTTAGTGTTGAGTAGAAATTCAGGTATGTCATGTAGTCATTACACTGGGTAACAAATTCCCCCTTTTCTTATATTCACTCCTTTAGAGGTTCAAACGAGCCAGGGTTCATCTTCTATAACTTCTTCCAGCTGAATTTAGATGTTGATATGTCCCCTGAGGAGGGAAATTCTTCTGTAGCTAGTCTTAGGTAGGTCTGGTTATCTCCTGGGTGTGAGCCTAGCCGTTTATATCACTGAGTAACTGTTTTCTGTAGTTTTATGGCCTCTATTTGTTTAGACACAAATAAGAGCGACAATTTAGGAGACAGGGCCCCAAAATCAAGAGAAGTATAATAGCAGCTAAAGGGCCTAGGAAGAATAAGAACTAAGTGAGATTAGGGATGGCTTATTTTATGTTTTTATATTCCTTGAGGGTCTGTGTCCTTTGGTTAATTGGTGGAACCACTTGGCCTGGTTGTAGATTATTTTAACATCTTTTTGAATTAATCCTGAATTATTTACCCAAGTACAAGAGGAAGACTTGGTGACTATATACACCTCACCTTGTTTTGACAAGTAATCAAGAGCCAGACAGTTACCAAGCACAATATTGGCTAATTAGACTAGGGAGAATTCAGGTAAGGGGATCATCGTTCACATCAGCTCGCATTTCCGTAATGTTGTGAGGTTGCAGAGGGTAACCTCATGGTAGGCAAACCTTCCCTGGGGTTTAGGAAACTGCCTGTTATCCTGGTGGAAGCTAGAATAAGCCTAATCACCCTTTTATTCCTTGGGCAAAAGGAGGACAGGAAACAAAGATTTTGACTTCTCTGGGGATTAGGTGCCATAGGGTGCAATCTCCTTGAGGTCATGTGTTTTCCAAACAGGGGTAGGCTCTGGATGCAACAAGGTTACTCCCAAAGCAAAAATGACAATACATATAAAAGGGCAAGTAAACTAAGTCCTGACAGAAAGTATATGCAGGCCCAGGGTTGAGGGTTTAATCCTCAAACACATCAATAATTTTAGATCTGAGAGTGGTTCAACTCAGTAGAAGGGATTTTCTTCCTTAGGTTCAAGCAGCTGCCATTAGCTGGGTATGTCCTATAAATGAAGACTGCAGTCTCCAGGTGGCATGTAGATGCCATTTTATTCCTAGACCCTCAGAAGTAGCGTTAGTAATGGAACATGTGAATGCTATTCCAATATTTCTTTGAATTGACTCAGGCAGCCTGAATCTGAAGACAATTTTTCTTCAGTAGCAACTTTACCATCTCATGTGCAATCTCAGTGTGGGTGGCAAAGTCTTTTACCCATCCTGAAAAAAGTGTCAGTGAGAACCAAGAGGTATTTAAAGGTTTTTAAGGCTCTGGGTGTATCTGTGAAATAAATTTACCAATCTTCCCCTAGGCGTTTATGTTGGTACTTCACCAGCTGAGAGCTCCCTTTTGCCTCCCTGACCCAACTCTGCTGGGTGCTTATTAGAATTTTTAACATAGCATGTGGGGAAAATCTCAACTAGCTCCTTGTCTAGCTTCCTGAACTTTGGGGCCATCATGCTCTTGAAAAGCCAGTTATGAAGGGCCTCATGACCAAAGTGAGTGCTAGAATGAGCTTCCCTAATGGCCTGTAATGTAACTTCTTTTGGGAATATAAGTTGTTCATGAGGACTTATTAGCTCTCCTGGATGATTCAGAATGTCAGGTATATTCCAATTTGGAGGTCTTTCTCCATTTTTTTGAAGAGTAAACCAGGGTTTTTTGTTTTGTTTTGCTTTAAAACAAGGAGGAGGATTCAAGAGGGAAAGCAAAAAGTGGCATTTGAAGGGTAACTTTCTTAAAGCTGCTTGTTTTGGCATTAGATTGGCTTTATTATTTTCTTTAATTACCTTAGTTTCCCCCTTCTGGTGGCCATGGCCATGAACTGTTGCCAGCTGGGCTAAATTTCTTACAGCTTGCAATAACTTTGTAACTGGAGAGCCTTGCCTGGAGATAGTCATTCTACTCCTGTTTCTCTTGTGAGGGTCTGGGTATGGTGGAGAGTTCAGATGGTTGGGGGTTCTCCAAAGGTTAACTTCTCTCTTTTCAAAGGAGGGCCATGGCTGCCATCAACCAAAGGCAGGGTGGCCAGCGTTTAGCAACTGGGTCCAACTGCATGAAAAAGTAGGATACTACGTGGGTCAGTGGGCCCAACCTTTAAGTTAGTACTCCTAAGGCTTTTCCCTTTTCATGAACATAAAGATAGAAAGATTTAGTTAAGTTGGGTAGGCTTAAAGCTGGGGCCCTTGTGAGCTAGGTTTTAAGTTTGGGGAATGCTTGGTTACATTTTTTCATTCATTTAAAAGGGTCTGTGCCCTTTTAATTGTTTTTATAGAGGATGGGCAATGAGGCCAAAGCTAGCAATTCAGAGGATGCCAAATCCTGCCATGCCCAGAAACCCTTGTAGTTGTTTCCAGGTCTTTGGTTGCTGTAGTTGGCATGTTACTTCCCATCTCCCTTGGAACTAACTTTGTTGTTCTTCTTCTAGGAGTAACTACAGATAGGTTACTTGTTGCTGAGATATTTGTGCTTTTGGCGGGAAATCTTAGAACTCCTTTCTCTCAGGAAGTTAAAGGCTAATGGGTATTTTGATCTCAAATTTTTTAGAAGGGCTGGCAACAAGGATGTTATCCACATACTGGAAGAGGATTCTTTGTTCAAGAGTCAGTTCATCTAGGCCTCTCCAAATATTGTGGGGGCTGGGTATAGGGTTTGAACTCTTGAGACGACATAGTCCACGTTAGCTGCTGGGGAATCCTGCCATTTTGTTGAGTAAGTATACCCCTGGGTGTGTTCAAAACAGAGTAGGTGGACCCTGTCCCAACCAAGGAGCCAAGAGGCTTGTCCCCTATGTCCAGTGTCAGTCAGGACACCTTGAAGGATACCTAGAGTGCCAATTGAGGAGCCCCTAGGACCTGTAGACTTTTTTTTTCTACTTAGACCATCTGCTACTGTGAAACACCTGGGTGGGACATTCACCCTTCCCCCTCCTTTCAGATGGGTCCCTTTTCCAGTGACCCTCTTCCTTACAGAAGGCACATTGGTTTGGTCCTAGTCTCTTCGGTCTTCGGAATCTTTTCTACTGGTTAGAGGACCAGCAGTAACTCACTGGAGCTGTGATTTTCCATGGATAGGTAACAACCAGTAGTTGGGCTTGCTTTTTGGCCTCTCTTTCTTCTTTATGCTCCTCCTCCCCTTCTTGGTTGTTGAACACCTTATTGCCTAGGTATATTAGTCTTAAGATGGGAGCATTGAGCTCTAATTTTACCTTTTGGAGTTTATAGCTAATGTCTGATGTCCTCTGGGAGACAAACAGATTTCAGAACTGCCTCTCTCCCTCTGCTGAATCAGGAGTAAGAGCAGTATACAACTTCATATTTTCCCCTCAACCTCTCTGGGAAGATATATAGTTTTGGGGGTTGTTGATTAATTTTTCTTAGCTTACTCCAATTAGTGGGTCTTTCTTCTGTGGCCTTATTCCCTTTAACATTAACGTTTCATCATGCCTGAATCTTGCCTTTTTCATTCCTGTCTCAGGATCCTAAAGGGGTCAAGGTCTGTCACAACCTCATTCTCTGGTCTCTTAACAGGATTTTTTATCTTGTCTCTGTGGGCTCTGTCCATTTCCTCCCTAGCACTTCTAATAACCAAGGATTTTTTTTTTTTAATTTTTCATCCAGTGAGGAGAATGTTCAAAAGGGACTGGACATCTGCTCAATTAGGGTTATAGGTCTGAAAAGTACTCTGAATGAGGTTTTGAATCCCCATGACTTTTTCCTAATCATCTAGAATGTGACTTCTAGTTGTAAATATCTGAAGTTGTGAAGAGAACATGTACAATAACCATCCCTCTTTCCCATTGGTGACCTGCCAGAGGTCATCATAGAGGAAGGCTGGTAAGATGCCTTGCACTGGGTACTGTCCGGGTTGACTATCTGAAAGGAATCAATGGGTGATTGGTGGCAATGAGGTGTGTTGCCTGCAGAAGCCACTGGGGATAAGGGAGCTGTAGGTCTAAGATTATAGAATTAAAAAACAAACCTCTTATAATTTTATTAAGAGTAAATTAATACCTTAGAAAAATCTTATTTTAACATAGATGACCAATCTTAGAAAGACTGTTATAGGTAATTTCTTTTTAATTGTAGACAATTAAATCACATACAAAATTTCTTTTCTAAATTTGTTTTCCCACAATCTTTATTAGGACTTAGACCATGAACAACATATTGATTTGTTTGTACTACTTCTTTTAAAATAATAAGTCATTTTACTTTAGGACAAAAATTTACCATATAAGATCTTCTCTCATACAAAATTATTTTCTTCTTTTTATAACCTTCCTTATCAAAAATATATCTCTCTATATATAATCCTTTTACTTCTCTGTCTCTCTCTCTCTGACTTACTGTTTTTAATCTTGTGTTATAAATAACTTTTAAATAATCTCCAAATTACAAAATTATATATATATATATATATATATATATTTTTTTTTTTTTTTCTCAATAAGAACACAACTTACCTGATCTGGGTTTAAGATGGTGATGCCCATATTAAACACCTACTGAGGCAGCTTCCTATCCTTTCTGTCTTCTGAAGTACAAATGGAGTTCAGGTTCCCCTCCAGACTCTTTCACCAAAGCTCCTTCTGAGAAAGATTCTTTGCCCCCAGTTCCCATTTCACTATATGAGAATGAACCCTGGAAATATCTGGAATCAGAAGAATACCAAGAACCATAGGGTTCTCGTCCCAACTGGGTGGACTATTGCCACTACAACAAGGGTGGTATACCCCCACAGCAGACTCAAAAGACATGTATACATAGGAAAAAAGTTGCTGGGAATCCCTGCCCCATCTGCCAAGATCACAAGTTGCATGTTGACTTTAGGAATGTTAAGCTCTTGGAACAGTTTGTCAGTGCCCACACGGGTATTATCTTCCATGCTCCATACACAGGAGTCTGTATGAAGCAGCACAAGATGTTGACCCATGCCATCCAGAAAGCCAGGGATCATGGTCTCCTCAGTTACCACATCTCCCAAGTTGAACCCCGGGACCTTGATTTTAGTGCCTCTCATGGAGCTATGAGTACTTCTCTGCCAGTCCCCACCCTGGTCTCAGGTGAACCATGGTATCTATGGTACAGCTGGAAACAGCCATCAGAGAAAGAACTGTCTCACCTTTGCCAGCTCTATCAGGATTATCTCGAAGAAGAGAGTGGCCCCCGCACCTGAGTCAATGCCCAAGATGCTCCCCACAACACCAGTGGAAGCCTCCTTCACTGAATAGACAGGCCCCTAGAGTGCTCTGGAGTCATAGACTGGGAAGAGAGGCTGGGCCCAGAGGCTCATACCTGTAATAAGAGCACCAGTCTGAGGTGGGAAGATTGCTTGAGCCCAGGAGTTCAAGACCAGCCTGGACAACAAGGCAAAACCCTGTCTCTACCAAAAATTACAAAAATTAGCATGGTGGCTTGTGCCTGTAGTCCCAGGTACTTGGGAGACTGAGGTGGGAGGATGGCTTGACCCCTAGAGATGAAAGTTATAGTGAGCCAAGATCATGCCACTGCACTCCAGCCTGGGTGACAGAGCAAGACCCCCTCAAAAAAAAAAAAGAAAAAAATGTTTAAGAAAAAAAAAATACTGGGAAGAGACCCAGAGGGAGTAGGAGATAATGCCTCGATTTGTATGATGGGATATCACCCAGAAGAGTTGTGTCTTTTATGGCCAAGGCAGATCCAGGAAAGAAATGAGTGTGCTGATAGGGATAAATCTGAAGCTGAGGGAGGGCAGTACAGAAGTGTATGGAAAACCCCAGCTCCTGTATATTGTAAATAGATGGGCTGGGCTAAACCTTTTGCTGTTGTTTCAGAATTCTGCTACCTCAGCTTTTCTACAGTTAAACTCTATCTCTAGTCAACAAAAATACCTCACAACTTACAGAAGTATATATTAATTAAAATTCTTATTCTTAGTTGCCTCAAATTTTAGTAAAAACCTGAGAAGCAAGAAATCCTGAATGGTTTTTAGATGTCAGCGTTTTATAGGTGAAACCATTTCACAGTTTTTAGAAACATGTTTTTTCATATTATAATCCCTTTTCATTGGAAATGACCCAGACATCTAGCAGGCATTGACTATTGAATTTAAAATAACTTTAAGATTTTAAGTTACACAAAAAGTTTACCTACAAGTATTTATCCCTTTTATATGTATTTAATTCTTTCATTTTTAAGAGTTTATCTAGATTACTTTTGAAAACACAGAGAAAGCTAGTTATCATTTCAATTTAATTTGTTATTAACCATTTTTATAGCCTGTGAATATCAGGTGTTTACCTAAGAATGAAAAAGTTAAATACATAGCTATTTTTGCCACTAACAAACAAGAATTTGCTGTTTTTATTGAACCAGCAATATTAAGTTAGTCTTATCTGTCAAACAAATTACACAAGATTATTTTTGGCTGGGTTTATAGTCTAATAGCATTTGTGCCAAACCCTGACATCTTAATCAGTAAACTCAGATAAGAATGTAGGCTAATAATTTTCAAGGCTTTTTAATTTCAATTTTATTAAAAAAATAAAAGTTTTTATTTATCAAAAATTACTAAATTCATGTAAACTTAAAGAATATTTGGACTTTTAAAATTTATGAGTATTCATTTACTTAGAAGCCATTTGGTAGCATGCTAGACATACCACATAGCATAGTACAAATGTATACACATAAATACATTTAAGCATGTATACACACACACACACACACACACACACACAAACATACCCTCACACAAGATCCAATGGCTTTTACCTTGAAATTTTAGCCATGAGATAGTAATATAAATTACCCATTTTAGAAAATATAGCTGAATCTAATTTTTTAAACAAAATTGGAACCTATTGACCTGGCTAAACTTTGTTTCCCCAGTACGTAATCCAAGGAAGGCTATGAATGAAAATTTGGGGAAAGTATTTTCTATGGCAGTTTATTTTAAAAACCCTGTTTTACTTTTTTGTTTTTTTTCAGTCTCAAATGAGTTTCTAATGTTTTCATTTCAGTTAGACCATAAATAATGAGTCTTATCTCAGCACCAGCAGCTTAGTAACACCAGATTCAAAGCAGACAGAGGAGAAAAGAGAAGAAAACATAGAGCTTTAGAAGACTCTACTTAACCCTAAAGTCGCAGGTTAACCATTTGAACTCTAGATTTTCCTTATTGTGCGCAAAACCAATATTGACCATTGTACCCAGCTGTCTCTGGTGCCTTCCTGAAGGCCAGCCAGGTGTCTCTGACACCCCGTCTCAGAGGGTCTTCCCTAGGCACTTTAGCCTCAGAATGCAGATTTCTTCTAATCCCTCAAAAGTGTTCCCTTCACCTCTCAGTCTCTGTATCATCCTCCTCAAATGCTCTGGTTCCTCTCACACTTTAGAGAACTCCCACAGGACCCTCTACTGAGGATGGGACCATGGTCTGGTGCAGGGCATCCTTGTGCACAGCCCTGATTTTGGGTGAGCATACCCACTGTGCTTAGCTTAGGGGGCCCTTCCCAGTACAGCTAGATAACCTTTGCCTGCCTGCTTATGATCTTACAACAATGATGTGTTACCTTCCCCAGAGCTGATCCCTGCACGGAAAGTCAAGACAAATGTGTGTTCATTACCAACTGATGCTGTCAGGTGCCAATTGTCGAGTCTCTAGGGTGGTAAGGGAGATTCCCAAGCAGATAGATTGATCATCTAGCCCAGGACCCCATGCTGGGTCACTAGTTTTGTTACTGACAAAGCCAGTACCCATAAAAACGGAGTCTTTCCCTGTTTGGTGTCATGAAGCCTTGACATAAAACTGAACATGAGCATCAAGCAGTGAAGGCTTTATTCAGTGGCCATAGAATTGAGAAGCAGGAACACGGCTTACAAATCAACTTCTTGACGAGTGAGGGATGAGTGGTTTAAAATATATAATTTTTTTTTTTCTAATAAAGGGGTTGAACATTAAAAGCGAGGGGAGTAATCCCTGTCTTTTCGGGCAAGGGCAGTGAACTTCCCAGAACCAGTAGTATCACCTTCCTTTTGGTCCTTTTATGACTTCTTCCAGTCATTGTCATGGCAATTGCTAACTGTCATGGTGCTGGTGGGAGTCCCATTTAGTAAGGAAATTAGATTATCATGAAGCTTGAGATCTTTTAAAAGTCATTTGATCAGCTATCTTGGTTCTAACCAGTCTCAACTGGTCTGATTACCAAAGGAATTTTTTACAGCAGGCATCCTGATTTTTAAGGATAAGCAGAGTTAGGGTGGGGCAGAAATTCAGCTCTATCATGTAGTGATTACACTGGGTAACAGTAGGTCTCCTAAGGCATCAACTATATGATATGAAGTTAGTCACTTCAGTGGCTTCAGAAAAGTTTCCTTAGTACCAGGTATTTTCTACATTGCTTCTTTCTGCATTAAATTAGTTCTAAAAGTAGTTGTTAATTTCTTTAGCCTATATAATATTTTTTGCCTAAAATACATGCACCCTGAAAAAGAAAAACTGTCAACTTTTTTGGTCATTACAGCTTGTTTGTTTTCCAAAATAATCAACCTTCAATAAACCTTCCCAAGCGGAGAGATTGACCATCTAGCCCAGGGCCCCACGCTGGGTCACTAGTTTTGTTGGCTCATTAAATGCCAGATGTGATATGAGGCTGCAGGCTTATCAAGGTGAATAAAGTACTAAACATGTATGATCTCAAGAAAGTCTGCAATTCAGAAACATCAGAAAATAAACAGATTATTTTAATGCAACTTGACATGTGCATTGACAGAGATTTGCCCAGGGTCCTGGTTGAAGGTCACCAGAGAGGAATCCTGAAAGACAATTAGGGTTAATCTGTTGAAGGCAAAAGGTGGATATACTGTTTCAGACAGAAAGAGCTATGTCTACAATGGGTAAGAGGTTAGAAAGAGCGCAAAACACACTGGAAATTGCAGGGGACAATAGACCTGGGACAGGGAGTCTGAGGGAGACAGGAAGAGGCCAGAGGGAGGTTGGGGCCATAGGCAGTGAGAAGTATGATCATATTATATTTATAAAATCATTTTTCCAAATCAGAATTCCTTCAGTAGGATAGAGAGTATGCTTGGAAGGAATTGTAAGTTGGAACACAAGAGTCAGAAACTGTAGGAGAATTCTGGTTTTTTATTCATAGTTAACAACACATTGAAAACATCACCATTTGAATCTATGTGAATTATCCTTTCCCTAATTTCAAAGGTATCTACTGAGGACTAAGCTCTGACTTTTTTATCTTGCCCAAATTCCTATCTAAGAGGTCCAGGGAGTCATGCCCTACAAACCATAAATTCCCATCAGATGGGTTTTAACCCTATATATTGTGACTTACTTTTCAATCTGACTCTGGCATAACATTATGAGACAAGGAAAAAAGTCAAAATATTTAACCCAAAATATATTCCTTTGCCATGCCTTCAAATTGCTCTGCAAAGTCTTGTGGGAACTACCCACATTCTACAGAGAATTCCCTTTCCCCTTTGTTTTCCTTCCTTCCTTTCCAGATCCAGAAGACAATCAACTAAGGGCCAGGCACCCTTTTAGGTCCGATAAGAAACATTTTACAACCTGCTCTCTCTCTGAAGTCTGCTATCTGAGAGCTTCATCTGCACAATAAAACTTGGTCTTCACAATCCTTTATCATAACCTGAACATTTCCTTTCTATTATTATTTTTTTTTTTTCAGATGGAGTCTCACTCTGTTGCCCAGGCTGGAGTGCAGTGGCATGATATCAACTTACTGCAACCTCCGCCTCCCGTATTCAAGTGATTTTCCCACCTCAGCCTCTTGAGTAGCTGGGATTACAGGCGCCCACCACCACGCCCAGCTAATTTTTTGTATTTTTAGTAGAGTGGGGTTTCACCATGTTGGCCATGCTGGTCTCGAACTCCTGACCTCAGGTGATCCAACCCCCACTCGGCCTCCCAAAGTGCTGGGATTACAGGCGTGAGCCACCACATCAGGCCGATTTCCTTTCTCTTGATCCCAGGTCTTCAGATCAACTCAAGCAATTGTCAAACAGAAAATGTTTAAATTTACCTATAGCCTGGAAGCCCCGGCTTTGAGTTGTCCCGCCTTTCTGAACGAAACCAATGTATTTTTAAAATGTATTTGATTGAGGTATCATGCCTTCCTAAAATGTATAAAACCAAGCTGTACCCCGACCACCTTGGGAACATACTTTCAGCACCTCCTGAAGGTTGTGTCATGGGCCATAGTCACTCTTTTTTGGCCCAGAATAAATCTCCTAAATTATTTTACAGAGTTTGACTCTTTTCATCAACACTACAAGTAATATTAAATCATTTTGTGTGTGTGACTATAGATTATACAGAGAATCCAATGAAAGATACAAGTTTTCTTCTTCTATAAAAGTGTATGTATGTATCTATATGAAACTGTGTATACTTAATTTCAAGGTGTTCATAGTTTTCCTGAAGCTCATTCATAGTTGCTTTAGGGAATTGAATTAAGAATCTTAAATCTAGTACTTATGTATCAATTTGAAATAAGTATGTTTGTCCCCTTCCCCTAAACCCACCAGTACACAACAATAATTTTTGTTTCCAATTCATTCATCTAGTGACCAGAAACATGAAGTACTACATTACTTGGCTCCTGGGTAGGACCAGATGTATATCACTCTGGTTACATAATCCCTTATCTATGAGTGTATAAACTTCCAGGGAGTAGTACCTTTCTTTATGTCCATTATAAATCACTCAGATGGTATTATAGCCCTATTTCCTTCTGTTTCATTCTCACTGGAGTTAGAGACCAAATGTGAACACAGCTTAAAGAGTCATTTTGCAGGAGTAAGTGTAGGTGCTTGAAGCAGGGGCCCCATCATTTATAGTTACAAGATGTCACAATAACTTTATTAAGGGAATAGATGTTTATCCATGTTCTTAGTGAAGCTCAATTAAAAAACTACACCTACCCTTCGGATGTGTCCCTCTATTGAGCCCTTGAAACAGCTGTCTTTGGCTCTAGAGTACAGTGGAAATCTTTTGTTATAAAGTGAGAAAAGTGAAGACTTTTATTTTTTCATTTATTTCTGCTCTGCCACTTCTATATGCCTTCCAATGTAAGCTTAATTCACACAGCAGGTGCATACTCATTTGATTGAATGACTATTTTTTAAACAAAGCCTGACACATAATTATAAAGCCTCTAGTTAACATAAAAGTTAATATATATTTTCCATACCTTTCAAGTTGGAAAAATACAAATTCCATGCCAAATATTTTAATCACCTAAATGTGGATCTATAGTGATAAAAATGAAAGCCACTTAAGAAGTGTCCTGATCTGCACACAACCTTACATATTCCTCAGTGAAAGGCAGGCTGAAAAGGTTTGTGATACACAGGAGGTAGGCATTTTTTGACAGTCATATCTGTCTGTCTGCACACCTGAGAGGTTATGGAGAGATAGTTCATTGTGAGCTTCGATTAACAGAAAATGTCCAGTGGTTGAAATCCCAGTAAAAATTATATATACATATATAGTTTGAGCCAAGTGTTTGATTATAAGAAAAATTGTCCATTAAGAGTATTTGGTGGCTGGGGGCGGTGGCTCATGCCTATAATCCCAGCACTTTGGGAGGCCAAGGTGGGGGGATCACCTGAGGTCAAGAGTTCAAGATCAGCCTGGCCAACATGGCAAAACCCTGTCTCTACTAAAAATATAAAAATTAGCCGGGCGTGGTGGTGGGCACCTGTAATCCCAGATACTCGGGAGGCTGAGGCTGGAGAATCTCTTGAACCCAGGAGGTGGAGGTTGCAGTGAGCTGAGATCACGCCATTGCACTCCAGCCTGGGTGACAAGAGTGAAATTCTGTCTCAAAAAAAAAAAAAGTATTTAGTGAGTGATACTGGTGTCAATAAAACAAAAATGGTTGATGATTGTAAGATTCCTTGAAAGCCTTCTTATCTCAAACTATTTTCATCACAAGTCATATCTTCCACGTACTATAAACATTCCTTTCAGTTAGAAGGAATCTTCACAAAATACTGGAGAATTGTAACACGTAAACCTAGTTGTTAACCACATTGAGATGGATTTATTAGATTTATCAATTTCAATTATCAATTTATCAATTTTGTATCTCTTGTTTTTTTTCCCCTAGGGACTTGTCTAAATTCTGAGTGATGAAGACTTTATGGTGCCAAAATATTCATTTGATGAGAAGTCAATTGGGGGTCAGTTTATTGATTGGTTAAGGTACCCCTTTATTCATCCATGTTCAACCACTTTTTAATGAGTTATGTGACATGTTTTAGGGCACAGGAGTTACTCTACAGCTTTCACGCCATTCTAGGGCACAGAGATCTTTGTGAAGTTATCTTTAGTCCTGTAGGCCGCGTTTCATTGCATGGCCAGTTTCTCTGGAGAGTAGTGTAGCCTCCACTTGGCTGTAATTGGTAAATGAGGCAAAATTTCCTACTGATATTGAAAACTTCTATTCTAATTTGGGAAGTGTTTTCCCCCCACAGCCCACAGGGCCTTGACCTACTCTTCTACTGTACATGATTTAAAAAAAAAAAACAGGAAAAAAGGAAACCACTGTTTTCAAGTATTAGACAGCAGAACAGGACTGTTATCTCCAAGAGAAGGGAAACAAACAAGCTCAGCCAAACAATCACCCCAAATGTTAAACTATTATTCCTGATTTAAAATGAACTGGTTAGCTTTTTAACCTTCAGTTTCTTTACTTGTGAAATAGGGATAATATTAGTGCCTACCTCATCAGATTGCTATAAGAAATTAATGAGAAAATTAAGTTTGGTGCCTAGCACAAAATAAAAGTTTAATAGATGTATCTGTTATTATCATTATTACTCTTTTAAATTATATATTATATACATAATATGTGATATATATTTATAATATATGTCAAAAGATGAAATATAACAAATTTAGCTTTAGATCAAATGGCTTTTATTCACAATTCATGCATCAGGGCAGCCTCCATTCTACGAAATAGAATTAGCTTCTATTTGGCAATGGCAGAACAGTAAGGCAGAGTGGACTTCCTTATTATGCTGATATAGGTAGACTGGAATATCCTATTTTCAGGAAAAAAAAACTGGTTTGTTTTAGGATCTATCTGCTTTCTTCAAGTCTCAGTTTGATTATGCAGCATGTGTCAAGAGTGATTCCATTTTGGTTTAGTATGGTCTGTTGGGGCCTAGTACAGGTGCTCAGACCAGAACAGTGACCTCCCATAATTTTTGTTTGATATATATGTATTATAATAGTAATTATAATTACTTATCATTATTTTTATAAGTATCTGTTCAGGGTATCTGTATCATAGTGGTTATCCAGAAATAGTTTCCTTATATGGTAACAGTTCCCATTCCATTTACTCTTACTTAATTCAATCTCACATTTTGTACTATGGAATATATTTTGGTGAGCAAAGTTAGGGAAGTTCCTCAGGGGTAAACCAGTTGGGTTAAAATATTTAAATTCCAATATCATCTAAATATGTTGGTTATCTTAAGCTTATAATAATGATAAAGTTAAATTATAAAATCATAAAGGTTGGAATAACTTTGAACCATTTTTTAGTCTATTGCTTTATCTTTCTGCAGAATATCATGTGTCTACAAAACTTTTAAAACTTACAGATAACATGAGGAAATAGAGTTCTACCACTTCTTTCATTATCTTTATAATTTTACTTTTGCCCAACCTCTTGGACTTCCACCGGTGCTTCAGTTGTTACCATTTTCCTTACTCCTAAATTCTTGGATACCCTCACCCAAGGTATTACTACAGAAACTGAATAAAATCCAAAAAACCTTATTTGCTTTCACTAAAATGAGACATCCTTGCTATCAGTGCACTTATTTGGTAGTTGGCTGTACTGTTTTAAGAACCATTTATCCTGTTAAACAGAAAATATAACATGCAACATTCATGTCTTTGGGGAGGATGAATTACTTAGAAACACACAGTGTGCTTTCTAAAACTGCTTATTAACTGTGTAATTAAATACTAACTCCCATATATATAAATATATATACATAAATATATATACACATATATGTATGTATATATTTATTTTTCTTATTGTATATGTGTATATATTATATATGTATATATTATTATATATGTATATATAATTATATATGTGTGTATATATGCATATATATGTGTATATATATATTTTTTTCTTTGTCTTTTTTAGAGAGTCTCATTCTGTCACCCAGGCTGAAGTGCAATGGTGCAATCTTGGCTCACTGCAACCTCCACCTCCTGGGTTCAAACAATTCTCCTGCCTCAGCCTCCGGAGTAGCTGGGATTACAGGCACCTGCCACTATGCCCAGCTAATTTTTTTGTATTTTTGGTAGAGATAGGGTTTCACCATGTAGCCAGGCTGATCTTGAACTCCTGACCTCAGGTGATCCTCCTGCCTCGGCCTCCCAAAGTGCTGGGATTACAGATGTGAGCCACTGCACTCGGCCCAATAATTTTTAAGTTTTGACTTGCTCACTTTAGTTGCAGTAGCTTTAAATAAAATATTGAATTGGTGTTTTCAGACGAAAGTAGCTTGGATTAGATAACTCTAGCTCATCAATCAACTTTCTGTAGTTATTTAGTATAACATAAGGAGAAAGCACTGCATTGCGAGTGAGGAAACCTTGGTTTTACTCTTGATTCTGCCACTAAAGAACTGTGGAACTTCATATATTACTTAATTACCATAAATTTGAGTTTATTTATTCATCAATTGAAGAACTGACCTCTAAGACTAATGCCTATTTCATCTTCTCTGACGCATGATTCTAAGTTGTACAGCATTTCCTACGTGAGCTGGTTAGATGTAAAAGTTCTACTTTTTTTTTTTTTAACACACATTTGCCAGTCACTGGTGGGTGCTAAGTCTGAAAGGCCATTTATCGCATATTACTGGTTTATTATAGTTACTTCTGTACATCTGTTTAAAGTGCCTACAATAAGCATTTTATAGCACTTCAACAGTGTGTTGAACATTCTGCAAAAATGAGAAGCCTTGTTTGCCAAAAGCACATTTGAGGAACTTATTGAGATAATGAAGATTATTTGGTAACCAGGGAGGAACTGTTAACTCTGTAGATTAGTTGAATCTCAGATCCATCTCATGAAGATAACTTATCACAGAAAGATGCCATCGTCTAAAGTGGTGATAGTTGGGGGTCAAGGGAAAAAAGTTGATTAACTCCAAATATTTCTTACTCTGACTCTCAAGTCTGGCTCAGTTAGAATGTCATTGCATTTGGTTTAAAAGGCTTTTGCAAAATTTTGAGGTAATCAATATTTACATGGAAAAAGATAACCTCCCTTTTATATCATTAAAAATGGTAATAGTAAATATAATTTTTAAAATGTTCAAAATACTAAGCAAAATTAAGCTTTAGATCTTCTTTATTCTACCACAGCAGTCTATTAGGCAGATTTCAGACCAGGAACAGAACAAAAATTAGAGCTTTATCTCTGTCTACTGCTTTGCGCTTCCAGGCCATGTTTGGTTTTTTCTTCATTATATTTCACCTGCCTCTGTGCTATCTTCAGAGCAAAAAGTTCAAGTAGAATTGAACTTCCCATACCACCTAAGAGATATGAACTCACTGTGCCATACAGACATAAAGCCTACACAAATACTGTGTGCCAGACTAATTTTTTATAAAATGACTTCCATGCCTTGGTTATCTAATGCTAGCTCTAGCACTCTCTGCTTCTTGACCTTCTCAAAGCTGCTGCCTGGACAAGGGGAAAGTGAGAGTTCCTGTGCAAGGGAAGCCATGGTTGGTTGCCCCCTCAGTGGTACACCAAATTAGCCCAGTGCTGGTCCTTGATTCCTCTCTGCTCCTGGTAACCACAAATACATCCTGGCATTGTTACCAGTGGCAAATGTCTGAGTCACAGAGCACCAAATGTTACTGGTGGAAAGTGTCCGAGTTACTAGCTGCAAATCCATATGCATCTGCAGCAACCTCAATTCTTGCCTCCTCAGAAAAAGGAATTCAACTAAAGGGCACAAGGCAGAAAACGAGAGCAAGGCAAGTTTCAGAGCAGGAATATAAGTTTATTTAGAAAGGCTTCAGAGCAGGAAAGAAAGGAAGGTATGCTTGGTAGAGACCCAAACGGGCACCAAGGTCAAGTGCAACATTTTTTTTTTTTTTTTTTTGAGACGGAGTCTTGCACTGTCGCCCAGGATGGAGTGCAGTGGCGTGATCTCGGCTCATTGCAAGCTCCACCTCCCTGGTTCATGCCATTCTTCTGCCTCAGCCTCCTGAGTAGCTGGGACTACAGGCGCCCGCCACCATGCCTGGCAAATTTTTTTTTTTTTTTTTGTATTTTTAGTAGAGATGGGGTTTCACCGTGTTAGCCAGGATGGTCTCGAACCTTGATCCTAGGACTTTATCGGCAGGCCCCTTTCCCATGATTCTTCCCTTAGGGTGGGCTGCCGCATGTGCAGTGCCCTCCTTACGCTTGGGAGGTGAGCATGCACAGTGTGCTTATGAAGTTGTATGAATGCCCACCCGAGGCTCTCTTGCCTCTACTGGTGGTGTGCCCCAGGGAGGTCATACTCTATGGTGTCTCACTCTGTCACCCAGGCTAGAGTGCAGTGATGTGATCTTGGTTCACTGCAACCTCTGCCTCCCAGGTTCAAGTGATTCTCCTGCCTCAGCCTCCCAAGCAGCTGGGACTGCAGGTGCCCACCCCAATGCCTGGTAAATTTTTATATTTTGCGGAGAGACAGGGTTTCACCATGTTGGCCAGGCTGGCCTCAAACTCCTGACCTCAAGTTATCCACCTGCCTTGCCTTCCCAAAGCGCTGGGATTACAGGTGTGAGCCACCACGCTAGACTGAATTTTTATTGGAAGCCCATTTTGCTTCTCCTGGCATCTGCATTCAGTTAACACTCTAATGCAACAGTTGTGGAACATCAGGAGATTGTCTTTCCCTGGCTTTGTCTGCCGAATTATCATTTTTAGAGAGGCAACGCGATAATTGTTGAACCATCACTGATGATCACCTGACATTACTGATGGGTGTGGGAAGAGCCCTCTCCTGCCCCATTCATGCCTGTCTAACTACCCAAAGCAGCATAGCCCATTCTTGATGCTGATTCTGCCTTTTTTGCATCAATAATATGCTTCAGGTAATTTTAGTAGTTATTTCCTTTTTTAATTGTTTCAACTATTTTGAACTTTCAAAAATTTCTCAAAACTTGTGAGTCAATGACTTTCTTCCGTGTGTGTGCATATATGTGTGTTTCCTCTCTTTTACTGTGACTCTAGATTTTTGCATTTGTGTTTTCTAAGCACAATTTGAGGGAAAGATAATCATGCTTCTTCAAAAGTGTAAAGATGCATCTTCAAAAGAATGATTCTCTTTTACTACTTCTCCATCAACCTTTATTAATAACCTCAATCAACCTGTTTTCTTCTGAGTGAGCAAACTTTCAATAATTGATTTTATTTTTCTTTTTTGAGATAGTCTCGCTCTGTCGCCCAGGCTGGAGTGCAGTGGCACAATCTTGGCTCACTGCAGCCTCTACCTCCTGGGCTCAAGTGATTCTCCCACCTCAGCCTCCTAGGTAGCTGGGACTACAGGCATGTACCACCATGCCCAGATAATTTTTTGTATTTTCATCATGTAGAGACAGGGTTTCACTGTGTTTTCCAGGCTGGTCTCTAACTCCTGGGCTCAAGTGATCCTCCCACCTCAGCCTCTCAAAGTGCTTGGACTACAGGCATGAACCACTGTGCCTGGCCAATTGCAATTTATTTATAAACTATACTTGTATTATTGTTTATCACTTACATGTTTATTTGCATAATTCAATTGATATATTTTTCTTTTTGTTAATATTGCATAACTTGGATTCGTATAGAATGTACCATAATTTTCACAATATAATTAATAGAAATATACTTTTTCACCTAATAATATTTTTAATCCTAAGTCATGTTTTTAAAAGCCAGTTAAATTCCCTATGTGGCCAGGCATGGTGGCTCATTCCTATAATCTCAGCACTTTGGGAGTCTGAGGTGGGAGGATTGCTTGAGACCAGGAGTTCCAGACCAGCCTGAGCAATAACAAGATCTTGTCTCTACAATTTAAAAAAAAATTTTTAAGTGAGAGATAAGTGTACATAATTTATTTCCATTGTCATTCCATATTATGTATGTATTGTTAAAATACAAATCTCTAAATGTCATAAACATGGTCAAAGATTTTACTTAGCTCATAAATACAAGAAACAGTAAGATGTTAAAAATAATTAAAAACAGAATTCAAGAAATGGAGATTAAAGGAGGACAGACAACTTTACCCCCAAAACATGGTTCCCTGGTATAACGAATATTTTATATTAAAGGGCCTTAGATCAACAGACACTGGAAAATACTCCCCGCCCCCCAAGATACATGAAGACAGGAGGGACTCATCAAGGAGAACAATTGTTTTTCTTCCCCTTCCTGTTATCCCATTATCTATTGCAGAAAAGAAGACCAAGAAGGTAGCCATACCTGAACAGACTCTTTCACAAGATCATTCTAATTCCAAAAACTATTTACAAGTAAATATCAGTTCCCTAATACATTTGCTTTTGTTAGTAATCATTTATTGCCCCTCAACAGAATTCTTCTCTCACCTCCCATTACCCGTTTTCCAGGATGCAAGCCCTCATTCTTTTCTGTAATCTCCAGATGATATATAAGATTCTGAACCCTATTTGGGAGTGGGTAATCATTCTGTGGTACTCCTCTGAGTATATGTTAATACATTTGCATGCCTTTTCTCTTATTAATCTGCCTTTTGTGAGTTGATTTTTTCAAGGAAGACTTTTAAAAGATTTATGTAGTCTGTCAGTCACAGTAAGGCTGAAAAGAATTTGCAACTAGATACAAAACTCATTAATACCTGAACAGCAGTAAGCTCTAACATTTGCAATTACTTCCTTTCCTGGATAAAAATAATTTTGTGTTACTATTGAACAAGAATCAGATGTGTTGTTCTCAGTCAAGACACATTTTCAAATATCAGTTTTCTACAAGTTAATCTCTATACTAATCAATAGTAAAAGGCAGTCTAATAAAGGGAGCCATCCCTAGAAAATTAGAGAATCCTCAGTCAGGTTTTGCCATAGTCATGCTCAGCACTACACTGAAAGAACACCTAGTAATTTCTTTACCTATTTCCATGTCTTGGATATTTCTTCTTAAAAGTGTCAGCCAGGCACGGTGGCTCATGCCTGTAATTCTCCAGTTTGGGAGGCTAAGGCTGGTGGATCACCTGAGGTCAGGAGTTCAAGACTAGCCTGGCTGACGTGGCGAAACCCTGTCTCTACTAAAAATACAAAAATTAGCTGGGCGTGTTCGCACGCACCTGTAATCCCAGCTACTTGGGAGGCTGAGGCAGGAAAATCACTTGAACTCAGGAGGCAGAGGTTGCAGCGAGCCAAGACCACACTATTGCACTCCAGTCTAGGTGACAGAGCAAAACTCCGTCTCAAAAAAAAAAAAGTGTCTATACATGTGTCTGCAAAGAAGCAAGACAGTGTTAGAATTATTACACTCAGGAAACAAAGGAAGGGAGAAAGAGTTAAGATGCAAGTTTTGACACCCAAACTAGTGTGTTTGAGATTGTAGAAAGAAAAAAAAATGTTGAAAGCAAGCAAGGTTCTTTTAAGAGAGCAAAATAACTTTGTTAAAATTATTTTATCTATCCATTTAATATATCAAGAGAAGTTCTGGAAAACTTGATTGTTGAGTTTCATCCAAAGAAAATTTAAAAAAAAAAATGGAGAAAAATCCACATCCCCTACAGGCCTGGTAGGTTAATGGGATGACTGGAGCCAGTGCTGAGGAGTCAGGAAACCATGAATATGACCAGATCCCATTTCTTTGGACTGAACTCCTCAAGTGGGGTATGAATTTCTTTCATTTTGGGGAGTTCCAAGAGCTCAGGAGCTTCTGCCCAAGTTTTCTTCATGTGTCATGGCCGATCCAGTATGACAGAATGCTCAAACTTCCCTAAAGACAACCATCTAGAAAACAAGTGAGAACACAGCATATTTGGGCAAAGGGAGGAGCTAGACCTTTTAATTGAGTGCTGCCTTGCAATTTTTGCGGGCAGTGATAGAATATAGAAGTTCTCACACGCCCTTGCAAGGCATCACTATGGTACAGGAAAGGATTTCTATAGTTGTACCTAGGCTCGAAGCTGATGGGACTCATGCCCACATCTCAGCAGGCTCCACAAACAGGGAGAGCCAAGGTATGGCCGGTTTATCAAGGAGGGCTGCCAGTACCCTGGCCAAACGGAGAAAGGACAGACTGTTGCCCAGCCACAGATTACAGCAAAAGCCGTCAGCAGATGGCATCTAGGGTGGGAGGCCATAACCACTCACAGAGCAGCAGCCAGTACTTCAGAGGGAAGGCCAGGTCAGCTGGGCTTCAGAGAAACACGAGGATAGAGCTGGAGCCTGAGGAGGGGAGGGATGAAGGGAGGGAGGACACTACTGGGATCAGAGATATCACTCTTTCCCAAAGCCTCAAGCCTTTGAGGCCACTAAACCCCTCCTTCATACATCTAGATTTCACCCAGGAGATAAGCAGGAGACCAAAGAAAAACTCCAAATTTTATCCAAAATTTTCTGAACATCTACCTTAAATGACTTTAAATATGAATAGACAAATTTTACTGGATTAGAGGGTCTTTTTCCCCCTCCCCTCTTCTATCTCAGAAGGGTTGAAGCAGATGATGAAACCAGATACCTATGGGAATTAGTCAGCATTTCTTTATGTGAGTAGTTGTACTTGAGTAAATATGCAATCCTGTTTACCAATCTATTCTGTTTTACTCAGTTACTTGAACTCTTTTTTCTCTTTAAAAACAGCAAAATGAATGAAGGAAGGAAGGAAGGAAAGAAGGGAGGGAGAGAGGGAGGGAGGGAGGAAAGAAGGAAGGAAGGAAGGGAAAAGAAGAAATGAAGGAAAGAAAAGAAAGAAGGGAGGAGAGGAAGAAAAGAAAAAAGGAAAGAAAGAGAAAGGCAGAGAGGGAAAGAAGAAAAAGTCTGGGGCATGTTTATTTAGCTGGAGCTGTGTATGTGTGGTGGGGCATTCTATTTGTTTGCAAATGTTTGCATATATATATCCTGCTCATTCAAACTAAGTAATATACACATCCTCTTCACAATAGACTGCAGCGTAAGTTTGGAATCACATTAGAGTTCCCTGTGAAGTTAGAGAAGTAGGAGGGGATGACACTGTACTTTATGCTTCTTGTCTGGGATTCCTAAAGGAGGCATACGTGCAGAAGCACTGAATGACTGTGAGGGAGCAGTAGGCAGAACCCAGATACACTGGCAGAGCTGGAGTCTGCCTTCGAAAAGCCCACAGCTTTTGAGGCCTCAAGTGTAATGCTGAGGTTATTGAGAGAAAGAATTACTTAGCTGGTTGTGGTTTCATTAGGCAAATGTATTATATTAAGAAAACACACACACACACACACACAGCAACAAACAAACAAACAAAACAAAACTCTAGTGTGGATGAAGAGTAGGGCCAAGAGCGAGAAAGCTATTTCCCTGTGGGTGGAGCATGGCCCTAGGGAGCCTCCTCTTGCTATTCATAGGTACCACCTCTGCTGGGCAGAGACAGGATAAGCATGCCAAGGATGACAGCACTGGAGTGTGGGGGGCATAGACTACCAGAAACATCAAACAACCTAGAAACAGTGGGAAGGAAGGAGAACAAGGGAAATTTAAAACCTGGGAGAGAATGCTCACCAGAGGAGAACTGAACTGTAGACCTGAATAGAATGAGAAATCAATCACTGTATTATACAGAAATTAATCACGGAAATGACTAAATTAATGAATAATAGGCTCTAAGTCAAAAAGTTTAAAAAATAAAGAACAATGCTTTTTTTTAATACCTAAACTTGTCACTGTGGTTGTAATTATTAAATGTATATACATTAATATTACTTATTAAAGTAGATGAAATAAAACCTAAATTCCAGTTCAGCTGCTTATGTCATTATATCCAACACTGTACATGTGATAACTTTCGCAAACTTGAAAATGTAGTGAGGGAGCCCAAACCTATTGTTTCACTATCTGCTGAATATTTTAATTTGAAGTATTTGGAGATTTTTTTTATTGTAACGCACAACGGTGTGTGAGAACCACGGGGCACAAACTGAACAAAAAAGGAGAAACAGTATAACTGAGAGAGAACCGTAGTTGTACTAAACAATAAGAAAGCCCAGCATATACCTTAGGTCAAAGACAACACTAACAAAAGAGAAAGAGAAAGAAAAAGAGAGAAGGGACGATTTAGCAATTAGGACAAAGCATTATATAGCTAAAGGTTAAGATTTGATTTGCTGAAGATCAGGAGCTCATGGTTATTTTGAAAATTAATTCCTCAGCACTTTACTTTCTATGATGCCTCCAAATGCTGTTTCTTTACATTGCAAAACTATATATACAAAAAATTCCCCTTTCAACTGCTGCCAATGGCTGAAAAGAATGGGATTTTTCTTTCCACAAGGTAGGCCTTCTTATATTAAGACACTACTTTGTCTTAATATAAGAGTAAGAGTAAGACAAATTGAGTCATAATTTGTCTTACTTTGGTAAAATACAGATAACATCAAATTTACCAGTTTAATCTTTTATTTATTTATTTTTTTAGACAGGGTCTGTCTCTGTTGCCCAGGCTGGAGTGCAGTGGTGCTATCACAGCTCACTGCAACCTTCACCTCCTGGGCTCAAGTGATTCTCCCACCTCAGCCTCCTGAATAGCTGGGACTACAGGTGTGCACCACCATGTCTGGCTAATTTTGTTTATCTTGTATAGAGACCAAGTCTCATTATGTTGTCCAGGTTGGTCTTAAACTCCTGGGCTCAAGCAATTCTCTTGCCTAGGTCTTCCAAAGTGCTGGGATTACAGACGTGAGCCACCATGACTGGCCATTTTAATTATTTTAAAGTGTGTAATTCAGTGGCATCAAGTACATTTACAATGTTATGCAGCCATCATTAGTATCTAGTTCCAGAACCTGTTCATCAGTGCAAATAGAAAACCTACATGCATTAAGCAATTACTCCCCCTCCCCCATTCCTTCCAGCCCCTATCAACTGTCAACTGCTAATCTACTTTCTGTCTCTATGGATTTGCCTATTCCAGATATTTCATATAAATGGCATCATAATATATGACCTTTTATGTCTGGCTTCTTTTACTTAGTATAATGTTTTCAAAGTTCATGCATATTGAAGTATGTGTCAGTTCTCCATTCCTTTTTATGGCTGAATAGTATTCCATGGTATGGATATGCATATTTTGTTATTCATTGATAGACAATTGAATTGTTTCCACCTTTTGGCTATTGTTAATAAAGATGTTATTAATATGTGTGTACAAGTGTTTGTTTGAGTACCAGTTTTAAATTCTCTTGGGTACACACCTAGGAGTATTATTGCTGGGTCATATAATAATTTTATGTTTAACTTAATGAGAAACTACCAAGCAGTTTTCCGTACATGCTGAACATTTTACATTCCTACCACCAGTTCATGAGGTTTCCAATTTCTCCTTGTCTTCTTCAACACTTGTTTTCTGTTTTAAGGCGTTGTTTTTGTTTTTGTTGAGTATGATCATCTTGCTGAGTATAAAGGGGTATCACCTTATGGTTTTGATTTGCATCTTCCTAACAACTAATGATGTTGAAAATCTTTTCATGTGCTTGATAGCCATGTATATATTATTTTTGGAGAAGTACCTATTCAAGTCTTTTGCCTATTTTAAAAATCGAGTTGCTTATATTTTTGTTGTTGAGCCATAAAATTTTGAACATGAGAGTTAATTAGAAATTATCTTGAAAAGCACTTTTGTCTTGCAAAAGAGGCAACTAAGATGATGGGAGTTAAGTGGCATGACCAAATCCACCCTGTTATTACTGAGCCTGGAATTCAGACGTAGGTGTCCTGTCCTCTAGGTGTTCAAGCTGTCCATACCACAATCTTTTATATGCTACATCATAAAACCAACATAGGTTTTGAAAATAGTTGACTAAAACAGAAAGATGATCTGTAATGTTGAAAGAATGATGACCACCTGGGCAATTTTAAACATATATTTTGACTTAGCAACAAGATATAGGACTTAATAAAGGAGTTAAAGGAAGATGTGTATACAACATCAAGACCTATGAAATGTGGAAATACGTAGTTTGAGTGTTATTTTGTAATTAAGGCAATTAACAAAGAAAATGCCAATTATAAATAAATTTCAATAATTCCAGCCTAAATCTGGCATGTATTTTATGTTATTTATTTATTTATTTATTTATTTATTTATTTATTTATTTATTTATTTTGAGATGGAGTCTCACTCTGTTGCCCAGGCTGGAGTGCAGTGGCGCCATCTCAGCTCACTGCAAGCTCCGCCTCCCGGGTTCACGCCATTCTCCTGCCTCAGCCTCCCGAGTAGCTGGGACTACAGGCACCTGCCACCATGCCCGGCTAATTTTTTTGTATTTTTAGTAGAGACAGGGTTTCACCGTGTTAGCCAGGATAGTCTCGATCTCCTGACCTCGTGATCTGCCCGCCTCTGCCTCCCAAAGTGCTGGGATTACAGGAATGAGCCACCGCGCCCGGCAAATCTGGCATTTAAAATATCTATCAAACAAAATTAAAGAGGGAGATTTATGTATACTATAAAATAATTAATATAAAATATTACTAAACAATTAGTTTGCTCTTGTCACCTGTAATATGTTTTCAAGCCTTTTTGTTTACTTATTATTATTATTATTAAATTTCAAGTAGTTGTAAAGCATGAAAGGGCATAAGAAGAAATGAAAAGCTAAAAAAAAGTTTGAAAAATGGTTGATAGTTCTCCAGAGACCAGACTGCTTTTGGCAAGGTATTAACTGGAGTGCAAGGAGGCTGTCAGGCTTGCCCCGCTTAGGGCTCTAAAACCAACCTTTGCTGTTCTGTATCAATCAGAGCATGGAGGGAACCTCAGAAAGAACGAGGCCAGAGGTCTAAAGCCACTGAGATGGGAGATAAAAGATGGAGCTAATCAGATGCTTAGATGGTCCAGGAACCAAAGCATGGATTTAGGATGAAAGCATTCGGCTATTTCAGATACAGCAAACAGAACAGAGCATGACCTTCAGCTGGGGAGAGAATGCGCAGGGCCCAAATTTTCTCAGAGGTCAGGGATTATAAATGAAGGATCGTTGATAAAAACACAGACAGGAGTAAATTGCCTTAGTGCTTTGTGACCTGAGAGGTATATTTGCTCTGCTATTCTTTCCTGTATAAGAAAGAATAGCCTTTAGCTCAGCTACTAAAAAGCATTGTAACATTTTTTCCCAGAGTCTCCTTTCATTGTTGTATAGTTTTAACATAATCGAAATTTATTCTTTCCTTTATATGGGAAAGTCTTAATAATTATCAGCAGTTTTTCTTCACTTTTGACTTTTAAAATAATTTGAACGGTTTAAATAGTATTTGGGGACTATTCCAATATTCCTACGTGGCGTCTTACGTTTGGTGGACAGGGGTATAATGAAGCAGCAAGAGAAGCTAGGACTATTACACATGAACTGAAATGCATTTGGAATCACATTTCTTCTGCTTAGATAGTTAATTTGCCTTGAAGACAAAGAAGTAAACTATGTAGGAGCTCAATTTCCCATTAGGATCTTATAAATTCCTCCTTACAGATAATGCAAACCATTAGTTTGAAACAATGGGCTATACCTCCTAAATACAAAATATGTTTCCACTTGATATCTGGCAATATGAAAACAAAACCATGCATTTGTTGTAGAAATTAAAATATAGACACATTTATTTGCTATGGAAAATGGTATAATTCATTCTTAACGTTTTCTGTGCTTCCTTTGCAGGCATTCTTTTACTTTTGGTTTTAAGCAGTTGTCTTATATCCAATTTATAGTGACAACTCTAATTCACAGATACTATGTACAAATCCCCCTGCCACTTTTCTATTTGCCAGCTAAAATTTAGTGCAGAAGGTATATGGAATATGAAATTCTAGGAGTAAAGTTTATGTGATGAGTCAGTCTTTGCTCCTCAAAACATAATGTGGCAGATAGAGCATGTTGCACACTCAAATCCCGTCTTCATGTATTCTTTGCTAATATAAACCAATTTGTTCTGATATTCAGCTTTCAAACAAGATGACCTTTTCTCCAGCTCGGGGATAAATACTGATCTTCCTGAAATTCCAGTACTCCAATAGGAATTTCTGAGATGAGAGAAATGTTCAATTTCTACGCTGTCCAATATAGTAGCCATTAGCTTTATGGACCGCTTGAGTATTTGAAACATGGCTAATGAGACTGAGAAACTAAATTTTAAATTCCATTTAATTTTCATTCATATAAATTTAAGTGTAAGCAAATGCATGTGACTACTAGCTATCATACTGGATAACACAGTGCAACTAAACATGGTGATTCCATGCCAACAATTACATTGACATCAAACATTAGACAAAATTTTGGCTGATGGATGGGAAAAGATTGTTGCTGGAATGCAAAATAGTCTCTTCTCACTCTTGACTATGCTCTACCTTCCACTGTTGCCTGGAACTCTGGCACCATTCTTACTGCACCATGGATAGTAACGACATAGCAGAGCAAGGCTGCTCCAGAGTAAATTGTTTCACTAAATTTCACAGCTAAGAAATTAGTGAGAACTAGCATTTACTACTATTAAAGCTAACTTTTCAAACCATAGGTCTTAAAATGTCTGCTATTAGTTGCAAATGTGAGAATTTAGAAAGTGTGTTTAACAATGGGTGCAATTGGTTTTGCTTTAGCGTTTTCTTGCCTTTGGAGATAGTCCTGTTGTTTTCTCTTGTCTTTCATGGAGTGGGAGGGGAGGGGACAACCTTTGAACAGCAGCACAGGCTCTTTGGTTTAGACCTGAAGTTTGTGAAATTCTAGAAAGGTCTGTTGAGGCAGACTATGCATCTTCTTTACTGAAAGCATTTAAACATAGATTTGATCATTATGTGTCTACAGATAACACAGATTAATAAAAATAAGATAAATGCCACAACAGAACAAAATTACAAAAATATATACATATAGGCCACCAACATGTAGAATACTAGTTAAGCTTGATGAAAATAAAAGAAATACAAACTAACACAAGGAAATATTCTATACATCAATCAATTGTAAGGTAATTATAAAATATAAAAATTCTCCCAACATTGCCAACATTCATTCTCATTCATTTCTGTTGCCAGTAGAACCTGAGTAAAACACATACATCTCAAAACTTCATGTCATTTATTCCATTTCATCCAGTGATCTCACTTGAAGTAATCTAGCCTAGTGAAGTATTGATGAGTACTGTCAAGTCATTATGTATAAAAATATTCACAGCAATGTTATCCATAGCATAGAGTATGACACTAGACACGGCAAAATAATCAGAGATGCAGTCCAAAATTTAAATATAAAGATGTTCATTGCAGTGTTATTCATAGTAAAGATAGTTTCTACCTTTGTGTGTAAAGGCGTCTTGAAAATATGTGTCTATTCTGAATGTCAGTAAGATAATAAACTTACATAGAATAAAGAGGTTTCTATTCCATAAGAACCAGAAATATTATGTTGTGATAGCACCTTGCCAAAGTTACAATTTCAGTGATATACTTTTAGATATTATGCTTTATGTTCTACTTTATTTCAGTTTTATCTTGAGAATACCTTTTCTTATTAGTATCTATGTTTTTCCGTACTTACATTCTTCACACAATAAAGAAGAATACGTACAAAATACAGTATAATCTAATTGTACAAACTTGCAGGAGCAAAATCAGAGAGCCAACTGTGTTTGTTCATTATCTGATTTATCTGTAGTAAAGATTTAATTCAGCAGGTGAGAGGTGATTTAAGGCTAATAGGGCATATTTTAGGATACTTTGAATTTTTTAATTTCAAGCATATTTTGTCAAGAAATACCTGTGCTTATATATTAAAAAAAGAAAACCAAAGTACCCAACATAAATTTTGAAATATAAGAATCACAAATACTTTACAGGAAAGGCTTTCAATTCTTTGGCTTATTAGAACAGCTATTCCAAGTGGAGAAACTTCCAGTTAATGTGCTCTCTGGGCAACATCCATAATCTTGGCTACTTTTTTAGCTATTGGGAAATCATCCCAAGGATGCTTGGACCCGGAGGCTAATGATAATGAAGGAGACAACATTCCTACAGATGCTGTGTGCTACAGCTTTTCTTTTTCATTCCTTTAAGTAAAGGAGCAAACTAAGTAAGCAATGGAGCTGACATTCCTACAATTCAACTAGTAGTACTAGTCAAGGCAAAATTTTCTTCCAGGTCTGGTAAAATAAATATGTACCATTATGTATTAATAGCACACACAAGTCTTAGATGGAGATAGGACAAATAATATATACGTAGTAAATTATTGGATGTTTTCTTTGGTCTCTTTTCAAGATATTAACATAAATGTTAAGCTCTTGTATATTCTGTTAGCAGCCTCTGTTATAAACTATACCATCAATTTGTTACAAATGCTTATTGGCTCCTGATCTACTGGAAGTGTCTTAAGGGCAGAGAACATGTTTGTCATATTGTTTTATTGCTGGCACCTAAAACAGTGAGTGGCGTATGTTATGTGCTCAGCAAATACTTATTACATAATCAAATAAGTAAATAATTAAATACGTACACGCTGAGTAAATGAGTGATTGAGCTCCAGGCTGGGAATTTATGGAAATCTGCTTAAGGCCAAACTCTGTAGCCTACACATTTGAGTATGATTTAACAAACGAACTTGACATATTTAGCCTTGCTACTCCATGTACTACATTTCAGTCATGCCAAACTACCCTTGGCAGTCACATCATTCTCCTTTTTTTTTTTTGGAGACAGAGTCTTGCTCTGTCACCCAGACTGGAGTGCAGTGACACAATCTCGGCTCACTGCAAGCTCCACCTCCTGGGTTCACACCATTCTCCTGCCTCAGCCTCCTGAGTAGCTGGGACTACAGGTGCCCACCACCGTGCCCGGCTAATTTTTTTTTTTTTTTTTGAATTTTTAGTAGAGATGGGATTTCACCATGGTCTTGATCTCCTGACCTCATGATCTGCCTGCCTCAGCCTCCCAAAGTGCTGGGATTACAGGCGTGAGCCACCGCGCCCAGCCTAGCAGTCACATCATTCTCAAAGTAAACCATACTCTTTCAGATCTTCCCTTTTAGGTATTTTTAGAGCTTATAAAAGAATATATTAGGAAGTAATTGTTTAATAAATGTTGAGTTGCATGGAAATTTAGAGAAGGAAAAGCTTTTCCTCTACCCTCTTTGGTTCTGTCTCTAGGGCTCATGAATTAAATTGACAAAAGATAGATTAACAAGAGAAAAAGCATAAAAATTTTATTTTATGCAGATATTTTTATGTACATGACACAGGGGCTTCACAGAAAAGAAGTGAAAAACCCAACAAAGTAGTTAGATGTGGGGGCTTTTTAGATAACTTTTTAACAATGGTTGATTAATTATAGGAAGGTTAACTAGAAATGTGTGTTAATAGGCATTAGTAAGATTGTCTATGCAGACTCACTTTGTCATCTCTGATCTTTCTGGTACAGAAGAGAGAAACACATTCACAAATGGAAATTTATGTCACGTACAAAAAGGAAATTTATGCCCTGCTGTTAAACAGAAAGAGTGAGAGCTCTTCTTGTATCTACTGTTTTTCAATTGCTTTCAGTTCAAAATAATCTATAGCCAAAGTGGCATGTTTTGAGGTGGCATATTTTGTTACCTTTCCAAATCTTTTTGAGCATTTTAACCTTTGATCATGTGCTGGTGTTATATTTACAGTAGGTTAGTGTTCAGTCCCATAAACTTCATAAGAAGTTATTAATACAGGGACCCATTATATTTTAAATTCCAAAATCTCTCATTTGTCTTTTTAGCACACCTGTTCAGTTTTGGTCTTCATAGTCTAAGAGAAAAGACTTGGTCTCAGCTGTTTCTAAGATCAATTCTGGAAAACTTCTTTAGATCAATAAAAATACCTTATATTAAAAAAAAATCAAACAAATAAACTTTAAATCACCTTCATGAACATATGAAGTAAGAAATGATTTCAAAAAAGGAAAATAAAATTATACCTCTAAGTTATATTGGCTTATTTTTCTCCAGCTCTCACTATCTTAGTATCCTGCACTTATTTCATGAAAATTAAATTTCTTGTAAGTAGAATGTCATTTCAGGCCTTCTTCAGTTGGCCTCTGATATTTGCATATAACTGCCATTTCAGTGAATATGGGTTTTGCTTAGCAATTAATCAGAGTCAGAATGCCTTCCGTTGTAGAAAGTAATTCACATGCAGATAGTTTCCTTAACTTTCTTCATTGAATTCCAAAGGAAATGTATGAAGCATCTGGATTTTTGACATACCTCTGTCTCAATAGTTGAAGTGATAATGTTTTTATTGAAGAGATATAAAACACCTGGGGTGTTAACATTTAATTGAAGCTTTTTTTTTTTTGAAAGAACAGAAATGAATTTGTACTTTGTCATAATCTATTTCCCCAAAGAAGCAGTTACTCCACAGAAATCAGGCAATAGAACTGATACCTCATTTGATTTTTAGCCAAATGATCAAAATACTCATTATCTAAAGAATACTAATCCAATTGTAATAACACTGAAAATAAGAATAAATATCATCTTGTGTTAAATATATATTCCATTCAACAAAAATATATATTTAAAATATAGTTTTAGCTTATATTATTTTCAGTCTATAACAACACCTGGATCTGGCAAGATTCAAAGTCAAGTGTGCCTAGAATTATCCTATCTGGTAGAATTTTGAAGATTGTGAATTGTGTTATTGCATTTTCTTATAAACAAACAAACCACATAATAGCAAATAACATCGTGATTGGCTAAAATTGGAAGACTTTAAAATAGTAACCCTGGTAAATACTGTCATTTTAGAGAACGAGCCTTTTTGTAAGAAATAATAAGTAATTAAAAATTTCAATCTTATCTTTTCTATATAACTAGTCCATTATACGAAATAGGAGCTCCGGAACTGGAGGATCTCTTTTGCACAAAAATTTAAACTCACATATCCATGAAATAATATGATTTTTTTTCATTTTTATTGCTCATGAGCACTTAGACTATGTGTTGAAGAATTTTTAAAGTTAAAATCATGAAACACAGAAAAAAATGAACATATTTCAAAGATTTTTATTCTACATAATAATTAGTAAAGGAATCAGTAAGATGTAAAAACTGGCTCAAAGGAGAATTCAAAGGATACACATGTATAAACAATTAGAAATACTGAAGTGAATTTGCAAACAAATGTAAATTAGGTCAATATCCACAGGGCAATGGTCAATTGCATTTGCACTGGACAAAATTAATTTTCATTTCTAACAAAAAGAATCATTTGCATTACTATCAGTTTTTCACAACTTAGAATTGTGAAATAGATTGAAGACCATGAAAGGCTTAAATAAAGGTATTCTGGACAGAAAAATACTAATCGATTTTTCCCATTTCAAAGTCTTATGGTTTTTCCTGACATATGTCATTGTGAGGCCATAATTTGAAAGGCAGAGTTAATGTTGCCTTTCACTGTGAGGCAGTAAAATTAATGAAATAAAGAACATAACCAAAACCAGTCACTTTTCAAGAATGGCTGATAAAATTTGAATACTTATTGTGTACTTTTAAAATAAAAAATTGCAATTAACCTTTACAAAGGATAATTTCCTTATACCTACCTCACATGACCATTTATATAGATTTTTGGTCTTACTTTCTAATAATTGTTAAAGAAGTATGAGAGAAAGATATGAGTTGTATTAATAGAAGAACAAACTAAGCTAAGATTCTTAATATGAGGCAGAAGCAGTTGGATTGTTTGAAACCAGGAGTTTGAAAACAGCCTGGGTAACAAAGTAAGATCTTGTCTCTACTTAAAAAAACCATAAGGCTGGGCGCAGTGGCTCACGCCTGTAATCCCAGCACTTTGGGAGGCCGAGGCAGGCGGATCACCTGAGGTCAGGAGTTCGAGACCGGCCTGATCAACATGGAGAAACCCTGGCTCTATTAAAATTACAAAATTAGCTGGGCATGGTGGCACATGCCTGTAATCCCAGCTACTCGGGAGGCTGAGGCAGAAGAACTGCTTGAACCTGGGAGGTGGAGGTTGCAGTGAGCCGAGATCGCGCCATTGCACTCCAGCCTGGGCAACAAGAGTGAAACTCCGTCTCACACACAAAAAAAATAATAATAAAAATGTAAAAAAAAAAAAATGTAAAAAAAAAAAAACAAACCATAAAAAAATTTAAAAAATTTAAAAAAGGGTTCTTAACATGACAGAGCATGGCACTCTATAAATGTATAAACAAATTTGTTTTATGAGTTTATAGTGTGATTTACATATGATGCAGTTTACACGTAGACTATCATGTGAATATCTCCCCTGAAATTGTGCAATGTGGTAGACTTGGTATATTTGCCAAAACTTGTATTTCAGAGATAATATCTAAGGCTTAAACCAGATTCTTAATGGAATCCACAATTTCTAAAAGTAAAAACTTCTATTTCAGAACAAAATGATTCTGACCTACTTGTGTGCCTCATATTATTTCATTCAATCTTTTGGACTATTTATAGCAGAAAAGACAGCCAGGCTAACACAGAAACTGAAGTATGCTGGCGCGACAGGCAGATTTGTCTGAAAATCACACTGGGGACTCACACTAAGTTGCCTGAACATTGAGCTATTTGGGAACCTCCATCTTCCCACTCATTTTTATTTTATTCCAGCAAAAACATTATGGGTGCCTCATAATTGAGGTTCTCATTGGACCGTTGCCTTTTTCCTCCCCGGAATGAGGAGCTACAATTATCTCATACGAGACAACTCCTATAAAGCACTGGTACTGCTATCCAGTCTGTCTGGCACCTCAGTCAGCTGATTATTTGCCAATTGCTCTATAAAAAAGGGAGAGAAATGTCATGATGGAGTCTCTTCCTTGGAATGCAGACATATGTTACACATCTTAGAGAGAGCCCTCGCGTGAGGACTGTGTGATGCTATTGAAAATTAGAAGGCCTGTGGTTTCTATTCTTATGAAACCTTGGCTGCAGAGTTCCTCAATAAAATCTGTTCCTATTCTTGAACCCATGCTGTAAGGTTTTGTGAATTTTTTACCTAGCTTTAGGAAAATACAGTGGGTGATGCTAAAGGGAAATAAATTTATGAAACGTGGTGATCACAAAGAGATCAAATTCATACACTAATCACTGTAATAATATATACGTACCTATTCTATTATTTCAATGATGCTTATGACCTTGATAAGAAAAAAAAAAAGCTGGGAGATTTGGGGATTCAGAGACATATAAGCAAGTACAGCAAACTTGGGAGACAGCAGCTGAAGCTAAATGGTAGGTAATACTTCAGGGCTCTTGGGACTTGAAGAAAGAGACAAGTATAACTATCGGGACTCACCAACTGGAGTGAATTTAGGGAAGAGGATATTATGGTGGCTGTCATTTGAATACATCCCTGACTCCACCAATATAGTTGAGCATGTTCATACCATTGGCATGAAAGAACTGCCTATAAAACAAAAAAGAACCGTTTTACTTAAGCTTTGGGACTCTAGTAACTCTGATATGGTTCCCTGATGAAAGGAGCATAACGTAAAGTGATAGGAGACATCTTCCTACCAACACTAGAAAATTAAGCACAGATTGACCAGAGCATTAAAAGGCATTTGTCAAGTGCCTGAGGTGAGTGACATTTGTGAGAAAAGCTGACTGAGAGAGATTAGTCACAATTTGAAAAGAAGTACAAGTGAGTTCTGAGATATCACCTGGAGCAGCCCAGGAGCAGTGGTGAGAGTATCTGGGCCATAGGCAACAGCAGGAAATCAGCAGTTCAAGCCAGAGATGGAAGGAATTTCAAGGGCAATAACATAGTTTGAATTGTCTATCCAAAAATATTTATTTACAGGCACTGGCATAGAAACATGGATATGGCATCGAAGCACAGATATAGATTTTGACATAAAAAAACTTATTACAGCACAAATGGCATAATCTATACTGTCTACAATGAGCTCTTTCACTTTGTAGATATATCTTGAATACCTTCCCAAACCTGTATCCAAGCATCTTCAGGCTATAGACTTAGATACTTCGATTTGAAGCCTGGGTTCTCCACACGCTGAGCCCACCCTCAGCCTGGGCTTTGCTCTTGTGTTCACTTGCTTAGGACATGCTTTCTCCATCTATATGATTTACATCATCCCTTGACACAGATCACTTCTCAATTGTCACCAAGCACCCTTTTTAACTCAGTTCCCTGTTCTTCTCTACTCCATTCTCCCCCATCATTCTTTATCCACAGACTCTATTTTTTTATGATAGCACTGATCACTAATGGCCTTGGCATTACGTATTTATCTGTTTATCATCTACCTTTCTTACTAAAATGTGAACTCTAGAAGGATAAGAACTTTTTAGGTTTTATTCACTGCCACATTCCCCAAGTCCTGATATAAAATAAGCTCTTGATAAATATTGTTGAAAGGATGAACATGTCAATTATTTAACTTGCTGATTATCAATGGTGTGACTTTCTGATAGCCAGCTTTGTCCTTCATACATAAAAAATATTTTATGTATTATGCTAATAACACTATATATTTTGCATAGTAGATGTAAATATAAAAAGAGATTATTTTAGTAATTATAATAATAGCTAATACTTATTGAGTACCTACTGAGCAGACTTCTCATTTTAGCATCTCTCCAACCTATAAAATACAGATTATAATTAAACCTACTGTGGATGAGGGTGCTGTGTCTCACAGAGCTCAGAAGTGATGGAGATATGATTTTACTCCAAGCTGTCAGATTCCTCAAAACTGTACTATGCTAGTTTCTTGATGCATATACCATAGGCTCAATTCATGATGATTAATATTGTTAGTAACATTATTTATTGTTGTTATTACATTGTTCTTTACATGACCGCACAGTAGTCACAGATATATGTGGTTTATTTTACTTGATATTGCTATATGTTTTTAAGAAACTTGTATAATATTCTTGAATGATTTAATTCCAAAAGGAAGCCTCTATATTTATTTCTATTTTAATAAAGAGGGTGCTAATGTCTTGGTCATTTAATAATTACCAAATATTTTAGGTGGTCTACCCTAAAGGTTCTGCACAAAGGGACTTCTGGAGTATTCATTAAAATGCAATAAATGTGCTTTCTGACTTTATATTATGTATCAAAATACTTAGGCAAAATCGAAAGAATGGAAATAACATACATTACCTTTAAAGATCAAAGCTCACTTAAGAAATGCACCTATTTTATTTATTTATTTATTTATTTAGAGACATAGTCTCGCTGTGTCACGCAGGCTGGAGTGCAGTGGCGTGATCTCGGCTCGTTGTAATGTCTGCCTCCCTGGTTCAAGGGATTCTTCTGCCTCAGCCTCCTGAGTAGCTGGGACTGCAGGCACTTGCCACCACGCCCGGCTAATTTTTGTATTTTTAGTAGATGGGGGGGTTCCACCATGTTGGTCAGGCTGGTCTCAAACTCCTGACCTCGTGATCCGCCCACCTTAGCCTCCCAAAGTGCAGGGATTACAGGCATGAGCCACTGCGCTTGGCCAAAATGCATCTATTTTAAAGCCCACTGAAGGGAGCAGCACAAGTCACTATAATCCCTTCTTGAAGAAAACATATTTTACCTGTCACTAAAATGACTATTGAGTGTTTATATAAATATTGAAAACATTTGAGAAGTAGTTATGGTTCAAGATTACAATTAACACTTCTAAACGGAATAGAGTACCTGTAAGATGCTAACTTGTATAAACAATGCATGAAGTGTGCTACAATAATCTTAATTGCCATCAGTCTTCCAGTGAACCTTTTCAAAAGATACTTCAAAAGATTTGTCAACTTAAACTGTCCAGTTGTTTGGAAAGCCTTCCACAATACCACTTACAAAGAACATGTAAAATAAATTAAATGCATATTCCATGTATTTTATTGCATCTCCAACTTTTGCACAAGCAAGCTAGAGTTACACATACACACACACATATATATAAAACATTTATTAATGTATAGTATATTTCTCAGTCTGTTTAGGCTGCTATAATAAAATATCTTAACTGGGTAATTTATAAACAATAGAAATTTATTTCTCACAGTTTTGGAGGCTGGGAAGTCCAAGATCAAGGCACTTGCAGATTTGGTGTTGTTGAGGACCTGTTCCTTATAGATGGCTACTTGTTGCTACATGCTTACATGGTGGAAGGGAAGGAAGCAGCTCCCTCCAACCTCTCTAATATGGACACTAATACCATTTATGAACGTGGAACATTCATGCCTCAATCACTTCCGAAAAGGCTCCACTTCTTAATACTATCACATTGGGTATTAGGTTTCAACATACAAATTTTGGTGTGAACCTCAAATTCAGACTATAGGTATTTATCTTTGGGAAGTTATTTAAAATTCAGAATTGACCCTTATAATACTTCTGATAGTTATTATTAATCAGATCTATTTCAATTGAAATAAAAACACATTTCTGTTTTTTTTGTTTTTGTTTTTGTTTTTTGGCAGAAAGACAGTATTTCACAAAGTTGAATGTACAGAAAGCCCTGTGACAACTCCTGGAAGCTTTCCATCTGAATATGTGCATCTCTATTTTTTGTGTAGTACAAGTTTAGCTCAATATTGAGCTAAGAACAAGGAAGAACTATCTCTTGCAACTTCTGCTTCTCTTCATCCTCAAAAACATCCTCCTAGTTCAACCTCTGATTACTTGTGCTAAGCCAATTGTACCAGATTCCTCTCACTTAAGAGAACTACAAATTGGTTGGATTTGACAATAAGCCAGCTTTGCCCAGAGTGAAAGGTAAGCCAGTTCAGTAAGTAAAAAATACAGAATTCTGAGCCATAATCAAAAAGGAATACCCGTTATATCTTTTAAAATGTATGTGTCCACATTATATGTAACACATTATTAAAAATGATTTCATGCATTTTTATTTTCCAGAGAGATTCATTTTATAAATTTATACTCATTTCATTTTTCTGACATGTATTACTTTGATATTTCTGACACTTATCACTTTGTGTGTGTGTGTGTAACTGTCTGTATCTAAGGACCCTGAGGGAATACATCCTAAAATTCTAGAAAAGTGAATTGAATTATTTGGAACCCTATATGTTCATCATCATATTCAATTAATTTGGAAACGTACATAGTAGGAAACAGCTATTGTGTGAAAGACATTGTTGGATTGTTGGCTGCGTTGAGGGAGATGTAAAGCTTTAAAGCTGTGGTCCCTGTCACAGAGAGCTCACAATTTAGTTGAAGCAACAGAGTTACATTAAAGTAAAATTCAAGGGAGTGTGTAATTTGGCATGAGATGAGAGATATAGACAATGAGTACTATGGAAATTCATAGGATGAAGAGAATACTTAGTACTTTGCAGCTGAAAAGCCCTCTGATTTATTCTCATCTTTAACAGAATCATTCTGCTTTTATCTGTTTTATTTGTTTATGCTTCTGGCTAGGATTTCATCTAAAGAGAGGGTTCTGTGGGAAAAATGATTTTGAAAATCACTATTCCCATAATAAAGTGGAACAGTGACAAAGATATTTAAAACAATATTGGGTAATCTAACGTATATGCATATGCTTGTTTTTATAGCACATCATGTGGTGCTTTGGAAGTATGTTGATTTACTTTTATAACCTACCAACCTGCCATGGATTTCAAAGTAAATGTAGATGCCAGTGTCTTTACAAAGGCTTTAGCCACCTGCGATTGCCTAAGGAATATAATACAAACTTTTTAGCAAAGCCCATTCCCCGTTCAGTCTCCAACTTGCCTTTCTTTATTCTATTTCTTTTGATTACAACCTGATGCCCAATACCACAACCATACCACCCTATGAGATGTTTATTTTTAATTTCCATTTTACAAATCAGAATACTGAGGTTCAGTATGGCTGGCCATCAGTAGATGAGAGGCTGTCACATAAACACACAGATCTGGCTCTAAATACATGTTCTTTCCTTAATGTCATGTTATGTACCATTAGTCATTCACTTCTACAACTGCAATGTTAATCTCATCACCCTTGCTTAACATGCTTGTTAAATCAATAAGGAAACAAGAAACTAGATATAAAAGATAAATTTATAATAAAATTCCACTCTTAAGCTTACCTCATGTGGGAACATAGCATCAAATTTTCAAAGTGGGTTTCCTAGTTTCTCATTATATTTTCTTCTACAGAAAAGGGATACAGTTTTTCAGTCTTTGATGGTGTCTGAACACTAGACGTCCATTCATCTCTGAGGCTATTGTTAAATTCTGATAGCAACATTTTGAGAATTTCTATTGCTGTTTCTGATAAGTGAAATCAGTATAGTGTTACAGTTTTCTAGAATATTATATGAATGCTGTGGGTAGGTAAAGATGAGAAGTAAAAACATGGCACATAATTCACGATCTCATAAAAAGGGCCTATAGTGATTTCTCTTTGTTTTATAGCTAACCAAGTATTTTCCTTTTTTTGAAAATAAATTGAGGCAGAAAAAAAGCTTTCTTTTAATTTATATATTGTTTTATTTTAAACAAAAACTATTAGATGAAGTGCCAATTTTACACAGTTTGCAATTTGACAATACTTCAAAAGAGAGACATTTTCATCCAGTCAAGTTACTATTTGAAAAATAATAACATTTTCAGTTGACTTATTAGATTTGTAGATAGGGTATGACAAGCTCATTTAATATCCCAACTTCCTAGATATGATTTAAGAAATGAGTTTTACTTAGGCTGCCAATTCAGGATAACACAAGCCCTTGTAAAGAGCCTGCTCAAAGTTCCCAAATTTATAGAAAATGTAGATACCATTAAAATAATAAGAACTAGAAATGGTTCCATCTTCTCCATAATAGTTCTTCATAAAATGACAGCAATCTATTTTAGTGCCAGGAGACACTGAGTTAGATCTAGGCAAAGCTTTTCTCTTGTAGAATGTGTGTGTGTGTATCTGTGTGTGTGTGTGTATATATCTGTGTGTGTGTGTTTGTGTGTGAGTGTAGTTCCCATGGAATTAGGGGGTTTTGATAAAATTATGGGAAATTTTATTATACTCTGTAAGTCAGCCTGGTTAAATGTGATAGAAGACAATCTTTAATAAATTCTCCTATTTATTTGTCTTTAGCAAAAAAAAAAAAAAAAAAGTGAAACTATGCATATACCTTGATTTGCCTCCCAAATAATCCATTCTTCCCTGGTATGCCCTATTAAGTACAACGTGCTTATGCATTTTATCTTTAATAAGCAAGTTGTAGTAGTAGAAAAGTTTAAGCTTTGTTATGAAAAGTTAAAAAGTCATTTTATCCTTGATGCAAACCTTTCCTTCTGGATGAGAGGCTGTTGTACATTAGCAAAACTGGCAACCCTTTAAAAACAGTTCTGAAAGCAACTGTGATATTTGAAGATAAAAAGGATAAGGACATTACCTGCATTCTGTCCTGCCAACCTGAGGGGTAAATCCTTTGATGTTCAAATGAGAGAATCTTAAATTCCTTTATCTTTCTACTTTTAAAAAACTGTCCATAAATTCATTTTATAAACATGTATTATATTTTCCATACTGAATCTCTGCTATTATGCATGCATACTAGATAAGTACATTCCATTTGAATGTCAATGTCTCATTACATTTATTTTTCATATCTTCACTGAGGCAGACTCTTTCACAGGAAGTGGAAATCTTGGTTATCATTCATTACATTAGAGAATTGAAATAACCTAGAAAATTTAAGTACCAAAGAAATATTTACTCATCCATCCATTAATTCATTATCAATCAGCACTTTTTTGTCATCTAAAAATGAACAGAACTTTAAGTTCTAGTTTTACAGTCCTCTATGGCTGCTATTAAGCAGCAGAGGGTAAATAAATGAAAGAAATTAGATATAACCTGAATTTCCCTACTGTGTAAATGGGACACAGATGAGCAATATTCTGCAAATACCCACATGTACACTGCAAGCATTTCTGGGGTTTCCTGGGAAAGTTTCACATGTACTCCAAAAATTACCCTGATCCTCATGGTCAGAGAGCTATTGCACTTGCTGTGACTTCTCAAAGGGCTACAGTGTCTCCTTGTGTCCCTGCTGGGCTGCTTGGTCTCTCCCTGTGCTCTTCCCTGCCAAAGCCATTAGTACAGAACATTGATAGGGACTATGCTGAAACACAGAATTTGTTCTGAAACAAGGGACATATTTTTTAATATGGCCAAATATACAAGAGGTACAAAAGATAATATAATCTCTGTACATCTACCACCCAACTAGGGAAAAAAATGCCAGTATATTGGAAGACTCCTCATAATGCTATACTCTTTTCCCATATCATTTAAATGTTTTAATTTTTATTTTTACTATAGGTACATTATCATTAAACTATATCTAATTTTACATGATTTTAAATATCATATAAATGATATCATAGTATATATGTATATTTCTATCTTGCCTTTTTCTCCTAAATCTTAGCTAATTTGTTCAATGTTTAGTTTTCAATATTAATTTTGCTTACCTTTTACCTGAGTTCATTTATTTTCACCATCACTGCATTACTCTGTTCTCATACTGCTATGAAGAATACCCAAGACTGGATAATTTATAGAGAAAAGAGGTTGAACTGACTCACAGTTCCGCATGGCTAGGAGCCCTTCAGTAAACTTACAATCGTGGCAGAAGGCACGTCTTCACAGGGTGGCAGGAGAGAGAATGAATGCCAGCAGGGGAAATGCCAGACAGTTATAAAACCATCGGAATTCATGAGAACAGCATGGGGAAAACCGCCCACATGATTCAATTACCTCAAATCAGGTCCTTCCCACAACACATGAGGATTATGGGATTACAATTCAAGATGAGATTTGGGTGAGGACACAAAGCAAAATCCTATCAACCATATAAATTTTCCTTTGTATATCCTACCAGATTTATTATAAATCTAAACTAATTTAGACAGTGTGAGAATTGGAAGAAAGAAAATAATCAAAATTGGTAACTTGGTATATGACAGCAATAGTAGCTCATTTGAAAAAAATAGTGATAATGGGGCTGGAAGAACTGGTTGTTCACAAAGGAAAAAAGTAGGATTTATATTTCATAACATATACACACAAATCAATTTCAGGTGAAAACAAAAACTTTAAATCATTTGAGTAACTACATGGTGCTCTTTGCATAACTGTGGGATTATGCCATGGCTTTGAAATGTGTCAACTTGTCACACTGAACTGCATTTCCCAAAATCCCCTTCCTGGATAAGTATATTCCATTTGAATGTCAGTTTCAGTTGGAGGATGCAAAGGAGAGTCTCACTGGTTGGTGCACAGAGGGAGGCAGGGACTGGGACTGTGGTTGCTCTGACTTCCCCAGAGTTTTTCTTCAGTTTCTCTGCCTACTGGGCTAGGTGTGTATATTTACCTCCATGACTAAGGGCCCCAGCTTCTGCTGGATGCCCAGCAGACACACAGGCACTGAAATCAGAGGGAACAAGAGCAGACCAGAGTTTTAGTCTACCCTTACGGGATTTCAGCCCATGCTCATGAGTTTCTTGCCTCATAGTGACCTTCTTTTCCTGACTGACTGCAAAGTGAACTCCGAGCTCCAGTATCCAATGTAGAGACAGTCTTCCTAGAGACTGCCTAGACCACATGTGTCAACCTCAACTACTATCATGATTTGTATTATTTTTTGGAAGTTTCCTTAATTCCAAATCAAATAGATGTTCTTGGGCCCTGTACACTTGAATATTTCATCAAACATGTATTAACTCCAGCAGGGTTTTTTACATTGTCATAGAGATATTTTATACGAATATATTAATACATTTTCTCCTTAAAGCATGATTTTAATTCTGTTTGCAAATATTTTCCAAAAGGTGAATTTTGAACTTGCAATTATGTGTGTCTGAAGAATTAGAAATCATACGTTCATATTTTCTATCTAAAATATTACTTCAATTTAAAAAAATCATTTCCTTTTTATACTTTAGTATCTCTTGTGAAATCTTATTTTGATGGTTTCTTCTAAATGAAACATACAAACAAGTTGTATATTACTTAAAAATTGGTTTATTACTCAGGAAATCAAATCTGCTATCAGAATATATCCAGAAAACTCTAGAGTGCAAAATAATATTTAAAATGTAGGGGAAAGAAAGAATATTCCAAGTTAAATCATTATCTCTTTTCATCTGCTGGAACTGTGGACTTCTTAAAATTTAACTTTCAAATTTTGAAGCTGAAAGGAAGATAGCACTGTTGATTGCAAACTCTAATATCCCTTTCTTCCCTTGTTTATCAGTCTTTCTCCTTGGTTCATACTGTACTCATTCTACTGTTAGTAATAATGTTAATTCTGATAAAAACCAAACTTATATCTTGCCTCTCGTATCTTTGTGCTTTTCCAAACTTATCCAACACATAAAATTTATTTTAATTGCTGAAATAGGGTCTCATTTCTCTCATTACTTCTGCTTTCCTCCCCCACCTTCAGATTTTTGTATGTGTTTCTTCTTCTGCCAGAGACACTGCCTCCACCCTTGAGTGCACAGATTATGTCTGGCTTATTCATCATAGCATACCCTCAGTGCCACAAGGGCACCATGTTTGGCACGTTACAAGCATGAAATAAAAATTCTATTTAATTTTATAAGCATCACAGAATCCTCATACTAGCCTGCATTTTTCCTGTAATCAGCCACTCTCTTTTCAACCTCTTCTTCAATTAGGTTTCATGAGCAAGTCTCACATCTGCCTCCCTAATCTGCAACACACAACAGAAAATATCTCAACAAATTATTTCCAGTGTTTTTCCCTTTATCACTTCCAGTAAAGACAGGAAGTATCTTCATTTCCTTGTAGTAGTTATTTAAAAATCATAATTACGGTGATCAGGGGTAACTATATCAACCAGGCTTCTGGAGGAATCAGGTACCATGTAACATTCCATAATTTGAATAGACTGTAATAAAGATAACATTTACAAAAGCATACGTAGAATTTAGAGACAACAAATGACATAGTGCAATACTGTGGGATAGGTAGCCCTCATAACACACTTGGGCCTAAAGCAGCAAGAGAAGAGAGTGAATTATTGGAACCTAAAAGAAATGAGTCATGTGGAAAGGACCACCTTGAAAGAATTATATCTTTTGGTTTAGGGAAGCAACTCGGCATGGGTGGCCACATGAGATGTCGGCAGGAAATGATATCTTGGCATTCTTCCTGCCTTCTTACTGATCTCTTCAATGGACAATTCCCATCGGCCATGCCCAATCATAGCTACAGTAGGAAAGTCTTGTTGATATAGTCCATACACATCAACCTTTATGGTCAGAGAGCAAGATGAAGAAGTTTGAAGAGTTGATCAAGGATAAATAAAAAGTACTCAGCAAAGTAATCAGTTACCATTAGTATAAATAAGAAAATAATGTGACTGCTTAATGCAAATAATTTCAAGTATTTTTTGTTAACATTTAATGATAAAAATTTTATAAGATATCAATAATATATTAAAAAGGAAGTTTTCAAAAAAGAGCAGTAAAATCGTAGATTGAAATCAGACCTGTTTTAGATTAAGACTAAATTTAGAAAGCACATTATTTGTTTAGGCATATATCCCTTGATGAAATAAATTCTGGAATTTTCTCTATACTGTGAAATGTCTATTGTATGAAGCTGTTCTGATGTGGTCCATGAATCTGAGTGTGTGCCCAATCTTTTTGATACAACTGTGCTCTGAATGTAATCTATAATTTGAAGAAATTGCTTTTACATCTCAAACTCCAGTCTGGCACATATGAAATATGGGCTGCATTATTCTGTACTCCTATTTACTTGTCATTGTGTTTTTACCTTGTTATCTGTAACATCTCAATCTGATTAGTTGCTGCACATTCTTCTATGGAAGTGGTTTTCAAACTTTAGCATGCAAGCCTGAAGGGCTTGCTAAACATACATGGCTGGGCCCCACCACAGAGTTTCTGATTCAGTTAGTCTAAGGTGCGACCTAATAACTTGCATTTCAAACAAATTCCTAGATGATGCTGATGCTGCTAGTGTGGAGATCACACTTTAAGGATTACTGATTTACAGGATTATATAAACCACTATCTCTTAGCATAATACATTTTTCATGTTATATAACCCTGGAAATTATAATTTTTTAAAAATATACATTTTTAAATATTTTATTTGTGGGTTTATTTGTGGGATCTAATTAAAATAACAGCTTTGAAAATGTGACACCATACTATACTCAGAAATTTAAAATAATTAAGGTACTGACTTAGTCTATTTTGTGCTGCTACTACAGAATACTACAGACTGGGTAATTTATAATGAACAGATATGTATTTCTCCCAATTCTGGAGTCCAGGAAGTCCAGGATCAAGGTGACAGCATCTAGCAAGGGCCTTCTTGCTGTATCATCCCAGGGAAGAGGGTTTAGAAGGGCAGAGAGGTGTGCAAGAGAGAGTAAAGGGGGCCAAACTCCTATTTTTATAAGGAACCCAATCTCTTGATAATGACAATAATCCATTCATGAAGGCAGAGCCCTCATTGCTAATTACCTCTGTAAGGTCCTGTCTCTTAATAACATTACACTGGCACCTAAATTTCAGCATGAGCTTTTCAGGGACAAACATTCAAACCATAGCAGGTAATGTGGGAGTAGATGACTTTATATTAAGAATGATTAAGAAACATGATTAATCCTGGTTTTAGAAGAGTGAAACCAACTAGATTTGATCAAATTTTGATTTCTAATTAATATTTAAAATTTAGGAATTCTAACATAAAAGCATTAGTGCTTTGACCAAACTATTATATTATTTAAATAGACCTCACACCTATTGTACAAAAAGATATAATATCTTTAGTGGACCTACTTTCTAATGTCAAGGGCAAGTATTTTCATCAGTAATATGTTTAAAAATGTATTTCTTATAAAGCAAATTAATCACACAACTTTTAAATCACTAATGGCTAATTCCGTTTTGAATTTAGAGCTATAAATTTAAGGACTGACTTTTGGATTAATAACAGAAAGATACATTCATGTTAATGCATATTTATCTATTCATTTGTTCAATAAGGTAAAATTTGTTAAGAATTTATCTTATTCTAAGCCTTGTTCAACTTGACAAAAATACCCTGAGGTGCTTGAGCAGCCCTTTCCTTTCTTTGTTTTTTCAACACTAAGCATGGTACTCAGGATAGAGTAGAGTCTGGATATATATATGTTCATAAATTAATGAAATAAAAGAGCATAAAATGTTCTGTGTAATATAATAGAAGCATACACTGACAACAGAAAAACAAAAAAAAAACAAAAAAAAAAGCAAAAGAAGAGCTGGTCAATCCAAACAATCAGCACTGTCTAGTAGAAATGTCTGCACTGATGGAAATGTTCTGTTTCTACCTACCTATCCAATATGGTACCTACTAGCCCTCATGTGGCTATCGAGTATATGAAATGGGATTAGTGAAACTGAACTGAGAAAAAAAAATTTTAATTGTATTTCAATTTAATTATTTTAAATTTCAGTTTAAATAGCCACATGTGGCTAGTGGCCACTGTATTTCAGTATTTTCACAGAATAGACAGCACAGTACTAGAGTGAAAAGAGGGGTCTAAAAAGAGTTTTAAGAAGCGGTGAACCATGAGCTAGGTTTTTAAAAAGGAGTTGATGTTTTCCAGGTGATTTTCTTTAAGTATATTTGGAATGAGGCTCCAGAAGCTACATGATGTGCTGTCTGTCCTCCCCCAGAGAAAGTCCAGAGACTGTTGTTTGAACATACTACTGTATATGATAAAGCCAAAGGTAGTGGCCTAGTAAATGTGGACATGTAAGAGAAGTAAAGACAGGAAAAAGAACTGAGAGGGCCTGCCGGTTTTGGGGAATGAGATGAGGACAAAGTGGTTTTTGAGAGTCAAGCAAGAAGAAGTGAAGGATTGATGGAATTCTAAGCAGTTTTATTGCCAGAAATCAATTAAGAAGTAAACCCAGGCAAAAAGATTAAATTTGGCAAGTGAGCAGTTGTTAGCAATGCTCTTGTAGATTCAGTGGAGTGGTGCTATCTGTTGGAGGTTCTTGGTATTGAGATAAGAGAAGCGAGAGACTAGATAATTATTTTGAGGAATAAGCTTTGAAAAGAAATGATAAGGTCACAGCAAGAAAGAAAAGCAGGGTAAAACATTTTTTTATTGTTGTTTATTTCTTAAGGGGAAAGATTTGAATGTGTTTGTAGACTCCAAGGAAAGGGCCAAAGAATACATAATAGAATCAAAAATAAGCTGCAAATATCTAGGATAAATCAAGAATGAATTGGGTGAAAATCCCAAGTGATGATTCGCCTCAAGTGTAAGAAGTCCTTAGTTCACCTATAGTGAACAAACACTTGTTGAGCCCTTCTTAGGTACCAGACACCTATCTGAAGATTTTAATCACATTAAGTAACTAATCCTAATATCAACCTAATGAGGTAGGAAATTAATTCTAGTTTTACAAGAGTGTTTTACAAGAATGTGTAAATGCTCACCTAAAGCCATCCAGCTAGTAAGTGGCAGAGCAGAGATTCTTTTCATTGCAAAATTTTCTCTTCAATAGGTGATTTCTTTTTATCTCACCCTCATCTGAATATGCCACCTCGGTCTCTAAAGCAATTTTTCTTTGCCACCTGACCCCTTCTCCTTTGTGACAAACATAGCCTAAGTTTGTTCTTAGGCATGAAACTAATTCCCTATCCCCAACCAGGAGGCCTCCCCTCCCAGTCCGCTTCTGGTCATGCCAACACAAGTCAGATATCTTAGAAAACTGTTCTAACATTCTTCATGTACCTAGTGTTAATACAACAACAATCTCATGTTCTCAGCTGTTTTTATAAAATATCTGAGGCAATATAAATGATTATGTGTGAAACCGCATTTCACGATATTATTTGTATCAAATGATGGTATGCTTTGGATCCCATAAAATAATTCAGAAAAGAAAAGCTCTGTGTAAAATTAAAACCCTAAATTTAAGTTCTGGCTTTGCCAACTATTAGTTATAAATGAGGGACCTTGGAAAAGTATCTCACCCATCCAAGCTTTTAAAATAGATCTCATAGCATTTCTCCAAGGATTGGCAAGATTGTGAAAATGGAAATCCTGTGTAAGGCGAAGTACATTTAAAAAGGTACCTTGCCCTAAGTGGGTTTTCTTGCTGTGACACTTTTATTAAGATATAATTTGAATGCCATACAATTCACTCTTTTAAAGTGTACACTTTATTGTTTTTTAGACTATTAACAGAGTTTTGTAATAATCACCAGAATCAATTTGAGAATATTTTCATTACCCCACAAAGAAAACTCATACATTTTAGTCTTCATTCCCCAATCATCCCCCTTCTCCTAGACCTAGGCAACCACTAGTCTACTTTATGTCTCTGTAGACTTGCCAATTATGGGCATTTTATGTAAAAGGAATTCCTTTGTATGGGCAAATTATATTCTATTGTATGGATGTACCACATTTTAAAATTTATTCATTCCTCCGCTAACGAACATTTGGGTGTGTTCTACTCTCTGGCTGTTATGAATAATACTGCTATAAACATGCATGTGTAAGTTTTGGCATTGATATATATGTTTATTTCTTTTGGATGTATACTGAGGAATGGAATTACTCAGTCATATAGTAACTCTAAATTTTAACTTTTGAGGAACTACCAGACTATTTCCCAAAGTGCCTGTCAAGTAAGCATATTAAATAAGTTAAAGTTTTTCTCTTTTGGTTTCTATTTTACTTTTGGGTCTCAGCTTGGATGTTACTGGATCAGAAAGCATTCTCCGAATTAAGTTCCCCTCTTTTGTAACCCCATGCAGACTATGATTACATTTTAATAGTACATTATGCTATTGCAATATGCTAATTGGCCATTTGTTTTTCTGACATCTCTTGGAGTGTCTTATGAACTTTTGATTGCCCAAAGCCTAATACATAGCAGGTACATGATCAATATGAGTGAATCATAGTGTTTGAGCTCTAAGTAATTTTTACATGCTTTACATTTCTTTATAATTTCTATTTTTATAATAAGCAGGTATTAATTTTCATACTACTTCTTTAATTAGAGCAAATTATATAATTATAATACATAACTATAGTTATATAATTAGATACGGTATATAAATTATATAATCTATTTTAAATCATTTCTTCTGAGCACGTTTAATTATATCATCAAGAACAACTTAACTTAGAAAATTTTTTAAATGTACAATTTTACCTATTTTATCAGGCATAGGAAAAAATACCTTATAATTACCTTTTGAATGGTAGCATTTTTGTAAGGTATATTTTTGGATATTTCAGTTCTCTACAATAAAAGTGATTTACATTTTTAAAAAAATCTTTATATTTGAAAGTAGCATTCAATTTCCTTGGTACAGAATCCATGTTCAACGAGAAATCTCATAAACTGGATTTAGTTTCCAAAGAGAAGTGAAAATTCCCTAAACCAAAACATGAATATTGTAATCTTTGCAAAGGTAAATATAGCCCTTAATATACAATGAATACATTGCCATTCTGAAACTTAATTTAATAAATCTGTCTCTGAGTGCACTAACGCAACTGTGTATTCATATATGTAAAATAAAGGGCCAGGTTTTATGTGGTGACAACTTCAAGATATTGCTATCATTAAGAACTCAGCTTAGAGTTGGCAGCCAATATTCCACCATGACACATCAATTTTACTATTCAAAACTTTAGCCAAATATACGAGATTAAAATATTTGTGGCTCAGATAATCTGAATCTGATTACATAAGAAAGTATTCATATTACATAAGAAAGTATTGGCCGGACGCGCTGGTTCACGCCTGTAATCTCAGCACTTTGGGAGGCTGAGGCGGGCAGATCACGAGATCAGGAGATCAAGACCATCCTGGCTAACATGGTGAAACCCCGTCTCTACTAAAAATACAAAAAATTAGCCAGACGTGGTGGCGGGCGCCTGTAGTCCCAGCTACTCAGGAGGCTGAGGCAGGAGAATGGCATAAACCCGGGAGGCGGAGCTTGCAGTGAGCTGAGATGGCACCACTGTGCTCCAGCCTGGGCGACACAGAGAGACTCCGTCTCAAAAAAAAAAAAAAAAAAAAAGAATGTATTTTGAACAGAGTCAACCTCAGTGGGTAAGTCTCTGGGTGATGGTAATCTTGCAGTGTGCTCTTTACCACAAAATGGAAAAATGGTTAAGCTATGAGCTTTGCTGCCAGACTACCTATGTAGGAATTCTAGTTCTGTATCTGTGGGAACTTGGACATAGAAGCTGTCCTATTCCTCAGTTTCCTCATTTGTTAAATGGGTGCATGAGTACTTACATCACAGGATTCATGTGAGGATTACACGCACTACTGCTTATATAACGACTGTATCTACAGAGAACACACTTGAAAATATTAGTTAGAATTACCGTATCTATTCATTTTCACTCGCAGCTGGATGATTTTGAATGTCTGACTGCATTTCCTTAAATCAGTCTAAAATTTAGACATTTTACTCATTTAGGCTATCGCATCCTTAAGTGATTCAAAATTTTGAGAGTTTGTATGCTCTTCAGTGTTCTCTTTACTCACATTTTAAGCCAAGTAACCTAATGATGCGTAGAAATATAAATTGAAAACATATTGCTTTTCTTCTCTTTTTTTTTTGTACGTGATGTTAGCTAAAATATCAAACACAACAAAAAAACAGTTATAATACCTTTAACCCTACTGAAGTTGAAAAAATGTTTCATTACTTGTGGAAATTGATGTTTTGGACATAGCTTCACATGTTTAGTGAATAAAGTATAATTACAGAAAATAAAATAAATTTACTTGCTTTTTGAATTAAATGTTGAAAACACTGTAACCTTGTTTTAAACACAAGCAGCCTCTGGTAAAGTGAATGAAAGAGGTGTTAAAAATCACCACTGGGGAATTTAAGAAAATAACTTTGACATTAATAAGTTAAAACTATCAGTGTAGAGTTTTGTCCAATCTCTCATGAGCTAATATTACTTGCACAGCTAAAGAAATAGTTACATTTACTAAAAGCCAAGCTTAGATTTTTTTTCTTTTATTTTTGTAACAGTGCTATGCCTCAATCCTTCTTTTAATCATTCTTTTTCAGTTGCTATTGCCTTTAAGGAGCAACAGAATTTAGTGCTCTGCAAAAGGAAATGACAAACGCAGGGCAATAAAGTCAAGGCAAGAAAGAGCCTGAGCTATACCTGAGGATCCATCGTATTACCTTTACAGGAGAATGTCCACATTAGGCTGCTTTGTTTATGTAACTCTCTGCCCCCATTCCAGAGATTCTCAACCTTGACTGCACAATAGAACCAATTGGAAGCTTTTAAGAATCCCAATGACCAGGTTGCACTCCAGACCATTTAAGTCAGAATCTCCTGGACTGAAATCTAGACATCCATGTTTTTTAAAACTCCTCAGATGATTTCAATGAGCAGCCAAAATAGAGAACCACAGCTCTGGAAAGTTACTTTCACCTTCTTGTGAAAATAAATTAGGGGCTATTTTCCATAAATCAAGACTTTGTTATTAGTAATCACGTTACTACTCACAACGCCAGAAGTTGTGGGGATGATGGCAACCATATTTTCTTTCTTTCTTGCGACCCAGAAGCATTCCATCTCACCTGATGTCTTAGAGAGCACAGAAGCTGGACTCATTGGATCCTATTAGTATGATCTCAGGTTCATCTTGTGACTTAGGAAAATAATGATTACAGAAGAACAAAAGAAAAGAGAGAGAAGGAAGGAAGGAAGGAAGGAAAAGAAAGAGAAGAAAGAAAGAAGGAGAGAAAGAAGGAAAGAGAGAAAGAAAGGAAATAAAGAGAGAAAAAAGAAATGAAAGAAAGAGGGAGAAAAAGAAAGGAAGAAACATATAAAGCAATATCTACACCATTCGGTTAATTAGATTAAAATGTGACAAAAGAGATTTTGTAAAATGAAATAAAATGTTAACTGTACTAACTGTTTTACTCTGGTTTGTCTCAATTTATTATGTGTTCCGACTAACAGGTCATTGTGATCCTCCACAAAATAATAATAATGACAGCAGATATTTTTCATACAATTCAAGCTTATGGAGATAAACTTTCACATGTGATCTTATTATCGGAAAGGGGTCCCCATCAAGACACCAAGAGAGGGTTCTTGGATCTCTCACAAGAAAGAATTCAGGGTGAGCCCACAGAATAAAGTGAAAGCAAGTTTATTAAGAAAGCAGACGAATGGCCAGGCGCAGTGGCTCACGCCTCTAATCCCAGCACTTTGGGAGGCCGAGGTGGGCGGATCACAAGGTCAGGAGATAGAGACCATCCTGGCCAACATGATGAAACCCATGTCTCTACCAAAAATACAAAAATTAGCTGGGCATGGTGGCACATGCCTGTAATTTCAGCTACTTGAGGGCCTGAGGCAGGAGAATCCGCTTGAATCTGGGAGACAGAGGTTGTGGTGAGCCGAGATCGCGCCACTGTACTCCATCCTGGCAACAAAGCAAGATTCCGTCTCAAAAAAAAAAAAAAAAAAAAAAAGAAAGAAAGAAAAAGAAAAAAAAAAAAAGAAAGTAGAGCAATGAAAGAATAGCTAGTCCATAGACAGAGCAGGGTGTTCTCAAAAGCAAGAGGAGGAAGGCTTCCACCTTAGGTACGATGATTGTTCATATATAAGATAACAAAGCAAAAAGTCATGGGGAGATGTGCTCTACTATAAGGGCTTGAGACAAAGGATTGTTAATCTTTGTGCAACTACTGTCTTCTGCAAGAATCTATATTATTATATTTAAAGTGAAACTTTCTTAAACTAATGATGCTTTTGGTCTTTTTTATATTTGTTTATTTATTTACAGACAAAGTCTCACTCTGTTGCCCAGGCTGGAGTGCAGTGGTGCAATCTCAGTTCACTGCAACCTCCGCCTCCCGGGTTCAAGCGATTCTCCTGCCTCAGCTTCCCGAGTAGCTTGGATTAAAGGCACAGACCACTATGTCCAGCTAATTTTTATATTTTTAGTAGAGGCGGAGTTTCACCATGCTGGTCAGGCTGGTTGTTCTTAAGATATCAGGACATCAGGATATTTCCTGGGTCTGATATTTCCTGAGTCCGCTAAGTCCTAGATCTGTTCAGTAAACATTATTAACTTGTTCCCTTAACTGTAAATATCTTGTTAACTAAGAATGCCTAGCCTCCTGGGAATACACCCTAGTAGGCCTCAGCTTCATTGCACCAAGCCCCTATTCAAGATGGAATTGTTCTGGTTTGAACACTTCTGGCTCACAAAAATTTCCTCACTTTGTGGAGTCAGTAGAGCACCTGCTATATGTTTCTCCCGGTTCAGAAAAGAGGAAAGCTAGTCTCAAAAACTTTCCCAAGCTTATTCAGCTAGTAAGTGGCAAAGAGTGCACATCTGAACAGCAAACTGACCTCTTCATTCTCTTCTGTATACTTTATTCAGGCTGTTTTACTCTCATGGCTCTTATTATGGCCCCGAGATCAATATCTTGCCAAAACCATTGGTCAGTTCTTTATTCTTGTCACATTTCTTCTTCCAGAAACATTGAACACAACTGATGATGCCTTTCTAGATTTTTTTTTTTTTTTTGGTTCTTATGATATCAGATCTTCTGATTGTCCTCCAATCCCAAAGGCTTTTTTTTTCTTTTTCTTTTTCTTTTTTTTTTTTTCTCAGTTTGGCTAGCTGGCTTTTCTTTCTTTGCCCTAACTCCAGATCATGAAGCTCTCCAGGCCTTGGTCTTAGACCCTCTTTAGTGTTTCAAACTTTCTGTCCAGGTGATCTCATTAGTGAGATAACTTTTAAATATCATCCATAAGACAATTCAGTCTGAACTGATACTTCAAACCCTGACGTCTCCACTGACCTTCATCTATTTACACATCCTTTCCTTTTCAAGTCTACCAGACATTTCAAACTTCAATGCCTAAATAATCCATTAAGTTTTATCCTCAGATCTGCTATGCTACTGCCCAGACTATCATTAGTTTCATCTAGACTACAGTGGGAAACTCTTACCTCTCTCTTGGCTTCTATGCCTCCCTGGAGTTCATATTTCTACACAGAAACCAAAGTGACCTTTTAAAATTATGTTTTAGACCACAGCACTCCCTTGCTCAGTACAACTTAAGGACTTCCAAAATTCCTTACCATGAGCTAAAATCTGTGTGTAATCTGATTTCTGCCTTTCTCGTTCATCTATTCATTCACTCAAAAAATATTTATTATTCAGTTATCCTGTGCCTCTAAGAATCCACAATGTACCTGTTCATGTGAAACTTACATCTTGGTTGAAGAGAGCAACTAGAGGGGAAGAGGGTGTGCGTGTGCATAACTGAATGTTCTTTAGGTTGATGATCAGAGTAAACCTCTCTGTGTCTGGGCCTCATGGAGTGACATTTAGCATATCTCATTTAAATGAGATCAGGTCGCGAATCTAGCATCTGGAGGAAGATATTGCTGAAATTCTTTGTCACTTACACTTCTTCAATATCCTTCCAATGTGGTTGCCTTTTTTTCTGTACCTTTAGCACCTCAAGCTTATTCTTGCCCTGAAGTCTTTGTACTAGTCCTCCCTTTGCTTGGAAATCCCTGCCATCAGATAGTTGCAGGTTTGGGTTCACATCATCATTTGTATTTCAGTCAAAACCAGCTTCCTTAGATAGTCCTTCCCCAACAACTCTCAGTAGCTCTCCATCCCCTGCTACCTCACTCTCCAGTCTCCCTACCAGGGTCTCATTAGTTACTTTATGGCTTCATACATTGCTACATGAAATGTTTTGTTTGTGTGTGTTGGGGGTAGGGATAGGGAGGGGATTGTTACTTACTTACTTTTTGTCTGGCAACTTTCATGACACCAGAAACCTTGAGTCTTATTCACTGTTGCGTATCCAGAGCATAGAACAGTGCCTGCAACAGTGAAAGACTAGACTTGAACCTTGACCTTCAGATTCCATGCCTTTCCCACTATACTGAAGAAGTTTGTTGCTAATTACTACAAGCTTTCTTGTATCCCATAACCTCTATTTGCTTAGGCTAGTTTTACTTATACACTTCTATGAAATTCTCATGATTAGACTCTATAATGGCAAGGAAAAAATGGGTATGATCCTCAGAAAATATGAATTAAAATATTTGGAGTTCTGTCTTCTTATTTTAGCATGAATTGGTTCATCAGATGGAGATAAAACAAATCTTAAGCCTTGGGGGATGAAAGATCTGAATGGGAAAACTTCAGCTTTGAGAGATCTGGAGATGGAAATGAGTCCAGCATGGTATATAGGCCCTCAACAAATACTTAGGAACTGCGTAGTTGCTCACATTTGTAATCCCAGCACTTTGGGAGGCCGAGGCAGGTAGATCACTTGAGGCCAGGAGTTTGAGACCAGCCTGGTCAACATGGTGAAACCCCATCTCTACTAAAAATACAAAAATGAGCCAGATGGGGTGACACGTGCCTGTAGTTCCAACTACTCTGGAGGCTGAGGCGTGAGAATCCCTTGAACCCGGGAGGGAGAGGTTGCAGTGAGCCGAGATTGTGCCACTGCACTCCAGCCTGGGCAATAGAGGGAGACTCTGTCTCAAAACAAAACAAACAGGCCGGGCACGGTGGCTCATGCCTGTAATCCCAGCACTTTGGGAGGCCCAGGCAGGCAGATCACAAGGTCAGGAGATTGAGACCATCCTGGCTAACATGGTGAAACCCAGTCTCTACTAAAAATACAAAAAAATTAGCGGGCGTGGTTGTGGGCGCCCGTAGTCCCTGCTACTCGGGAAGCTGAGGCAGGAGAATGGCGTGAACCTGGCAGGCGGAGCTTGCAATGAGCCAAGATGGTGCCACTGCACTCCAGCGTGGGTGACAGAGCGAGACTCCATCTCAAAAAACAAGCAAACAAACAAACATTTCAAATGCGTATTTTTCACCTGTCATATGCCCTTAGGGATTGAATAAAGCATCAATCACCAGCTTTAGGTTATTCATCAAACGGAATCAGTCAGGCTGATCTGGTCAGTTAGGTTAGCTTTCAACCCAGGGGGAAAACAAAACAAAATGAAACAAAAAAAACAGTTGATTCCCAAAGGACAGTGATCAGTGTTTCTTTACCCTGTCCCCATATTAGAATCTCCTGGGGTGACTTTACAAGGTACCAATGCTTGAACCTCATCTGCAGAGATTGTGGTATATGCAGGGTGGCCTCAGAGGTGGGGAGTAGGGAGCTGCAGTCAGGGCATGGCATTTAAAAATCTCCTCCAGTGATTTTAGTGTGCAGCCAACACTGAGAAACACTGCTCTAGGAAAAAGGAGCCCACCCAAAATGAAGTGACAAAGTAAGAGAAATGGTCATCTAACTGACTGTTTACAGAAAGCATTGCTCTGAAAAGTGCTTTGAGGATTACATACAACTCTTTTTAAATTACCTCGATAAAATCAGAATGGCATATAGAGTGTATGGGACACATCACAGGAAAGCGTATGAGTATTACTATCAGGAAACAGGTTTACGTATCCTAATAGGATGAGAGAGATTCTGAGCTGCTTCTCTGCAGGAGAGTAATGCTTTTTTCTCCTGGTATCCTTTCCTCAGGGCCCTGAGTTATAGCAAAAGAAAATAAAATGGAACCCTGGAGGAGCCCCATAGGAAATCCATGTGAGAAAAACACCACACTTTATAAGCGCATACGGAGCGGGTAGGAGGAGCAGAATCATTTCTGCCCCTGAGTTTTGCTGTGCTTCCAACATTTCTGATCTTAGGCAATAATTATTTAGTGCAATAACAAAATATCATTCAATAACTACTATCAGAAATATAATGTGTTGAGGGCAGATTATTTAATGCAGCACAAGTAGGTGCTTCACATACGTTAACACATTTTATCTTCAAAAAAAACTATACAAGGTGATATTTTATCTCTACGTTTTAAATGAAGAAATAGGCAGAGAAAAATAACAGAATGTGTTCAAGATCACTCAGATGAAAAGTCATGGAGTGGGGATCCAAAGTCAAGCTTTTTTAGACTATAAATTAATGTTCGTTGACGACAGTACTCCGCAGTGCTATTATGATAAGTCCAACACAATGTCAGGTACAGGGGAAGAATGCTCACAGAGGGAAAATTATAACTGACCAAAGACTCCCAAGTTACTGTTCTGGAGTCAGAAATGCTCCTGAAGGCTACCAGTTCTCTTTTCTCTCCTCTCCCCATCTTTTTTCAACCAAATGATCAGATTGTCTCAGCATACATCTTTCTTGAGAATTGTAAGGATGAACAGCCTGACTTAGAAAAGGAATATTCACACGTATCTCAAAGCCAAATGCAGAGATCACAATGAACAAGGGTCAAAGCCTGGGGTTAAGAAACAGATTAGCAATGTGGAGTTAAAGCTCACAGCTAGAGCCAGAGACGGTGAACTGCCCAGCTGGCAGCAACCACATCAAATGGAGTCCAAACGACTACAGAGGAGATCTTTGCCTGGGATGCTGAGAAATTTAACCAGGCTTTTGGATTCCAAACTCCAGGTTGAGGAAAACTGAAACTGCAGCTTCTAATGTGATGATAATGAGACATTTAAAAATGAAAATGTAAAGATTATATTAAGCTAGGTAATTTCTTTCACTCCCATGCCATTCCTGGAGCCACCTGAAAGGAAATACCAATGATTCATTTTCTCTCTCTCCTACCCTTCTGAGAAAAACCTACCAATAGTCTGTAAATAATAAGAAAGGGAGAGCTGGTGGCAAAGGCTTTGAGACAAACTCCACACACATACGCCATTCTTCTAACTAGATTTTGTGCTTTTTATGTGTTCAGTCAAGAATGAAAACAATATTATAAATGTTGTGCTTTCCTGGCTTGACAGATGCTCATCTTGGGATGGAGTTATATACACAAATAGAAAATGAGCTGTAACAAGTTCTTTGCAGAGGATAAGTGGGTGTTTTTAGAATCCGTGATGAAAACCCACTGTAGCATGTATACATTTTTCCTTATTACACAGATTTCTTCTGTAGAACTTTCCTTCCACCACTTTAACCCTCCAACTGACAATTTTCAGTGTTCCTATGTTATTACTGCTTACTTGGTATAAAGCAGAAAGGATGTTTTACAGCAGCTATATGAAGTACCATTGAGAATTAAATTGCTTTTCTTTCTCCCTCATCATTGCGAATTTGGTACAGATGAAAGATGAAAGATTGGCAGCCAGGGAGTCGAGGGTTCACTGTTATCTATGAGATGTACATGATATGGGTAGAAGCGGCCCAAGCTTCCCTCTTCAAAACAGCCATATGCCGGCTTTCAAATCTTGGAGAAAGAGCTCTGTGGGAGAGTGTGTCATTTGTAAAAGATAGGATTTCTTAAAAAAAAAAAAAAAAAAAAAAAAAGAGTAGGGATTTACAAAGCAGTCAGAGGAAAAAAAAAAGTTGGGAAAATAATTTACAAAGGTGCCTTTTGGGTTCCTGTTTAGCTCGAGAATGGTGTGAGCCACACTCCTTTTATTTTGCTCATCTTCATCTGTGTGTCTGTTGGCCACCGGAATTCTCTGCCCATTTTTGTTGTGTCTGAACAAGCCAGTTCCTGTAACAAACTCTCTCAGCCATAGCCAAGTCCTGAAGCTTCCTATAAAAAGACACAGTCTGAGACTCCAGACCATTGTGGAATGTCTCCACATGCTGCTGCTTTCACTTTATCTGTTTTCGATCTGCCTGTTCTTGCCTAGGTGATTTAGCTTTCTTACTGCCTTGCACCTGGTCTCTGCCTTGCAGCTTAGCTTGATTCTAGCTTTGTTCCTGCACAAAGCTTTTAGCTCCCTCCTTGCAGCTTGGCAGCCAGGTCTCTACCAACCTATACCAAGCCCTGCCTCTTGAAAACCTGGCCCAGGCTCAGGCAGTTCTGACAGGATACATCACACGCAAAATTTGTAATGGGTTTCTTTCCATCCTGCCTGAACCCTTCTCTTTCCTGTTGTTTCTCATTGATTTCAAAGCGCCTCTAAACTGCCCAGGGCTTCACCATGAGGGAGCTCACCAAATGCTCAAGTCAATCCTTTTCCTCAGCTATCCACCCTGCTGGGCTTCAAGCTGCAGCATTTACCTTCCTTTCTTCCTACTATGAGATTTTGATGGCAGACTCACCTAGCTTGCTTTGTCAAGCATAGCTTCTCATAATGCAATATTTAATACACGTTTTTATCATGATGATGAATGTGCTGACCCCACAATTACATTTTGTCTAAATGTTTTATCTCGCCAGTGCAAACCTGCTACTACTCCTGTGATCTCTGTTTTTGTTTATAGTTCCACCATTTTTCCAGGCTTCCAGCCCCAAATAGCAAGAACTCCTCTGATTTCCCTCTTGCTGCCACACTAAACCTTCTTTCAAATCCTGATTCTCATCCATCCCCAATTTTCTATTCCCACTACCGTGGGATATTGAAAGTGTCTCCTAATTTGCCCTCCTGCTTATAGACTTCTCCCTTCAAATCCACTTTATATCCTACTGCCACTTTAAGCTTTCAGAAGCTGCTGAATTTCTGCTCCTCATTTACTTACTGAAGTCATTCCAGAAAAGGTGGTTAATTCCTTTCCATTTCAGTTTCTCATCTATAAAATTATATCTCAAAATAATTATATTATTGTTAATTACTTTTTAGTGCTCCATTGTGACAAGGATTCTTTGCTTGACCAAACTTTAGTCAGGATTCTGAACCTTCTCCTAAGCCCATCTGTGCATTTACTGGTAAAATCTAATTTTAACAAAAACCCTGCATCCTTGATATTGGCTTACCCTCTACATCTGATCAATGATTCCTCATCCACCATTTCACAGGTGATGGCTGCTCACTCTGGCCTATCTTCAGCAAGAATCCATTCAGGTTGGTTCAACTAGAATCTTCGTTGCCTCTGATATCTCCTCTTAAGTAATTTTTCATACATTGACCTCCTGCTCTGCTCCTTGGCTATTAATTCTTGCTTGTCCATGCTATATGCAAAGTTGAACCATATCTCTCTCTCCCCTACTGCAAAAATCCCATGGCCATAGTCTGTATACCTATTGGGATGATCTGGAAAAAAGTCTTCTCTGCCATGCTTTATCAAACATCAATGAATTTTTTTCTTCATTAATTGTCATAGAACAAAGCACAAGACTTTGTGAAAGAAAAATAAAAACTTGATACTCTAATTTACTATTCCAAAAGGAAAAAAAGTAGGCTGAAAGTTGAGTTGTATGAGAAGCTGTCTTTCCTTTTGTTCCTAAGCAGATAGCTACAGATAAAATGTTAAATATATCCACAGGTAGCTACTCTATGTTCAGCTTATCTTATGCAAAGTGCCAATTTACTGAGCATGAGACAAATACATAATTGACTCTTCCCTTACCTGCTTTTTTTTCTCTTGACAACATGTGGATTACCAAACCCTCCCTCTTTCCTTTCTAGCCCACTTTTCCCCTTTAAATATTGAAGCTCTCAGATTCATCTTTGGAGAAAGGCACAGACCACAGATTGTTCTGTGATTCTGTGTTTTTTCCTTGTGGGCATGTCCTTAACCTAGGAAAAATAAACTTCTAAATTGAGTAAGAGCTATCTGAGATACTTTTTGGTTTACAAATTCATGAGCAATGAAACGGACTCTGAGTGGAGATGGCCCTGACATTTCATAAATCTCCTGTGGGTGCTTGGTACCAGCTTAGGCTATCTTTACTGCTCTATCCAATAGGACAATTTGCTGAGGTGTGGGAGCTCCCTGCTCCAGAGAATCCCTGATCTCCCAAATTTTTGTTGAGAACTAAGATTTACTTTGCTGTCCAACTTTTCTGGAGTTTCAGCTCACTTCCAACAAGGAAGAGAAGTTTGAGTTTCTTCCTGCTTCTAAGATAGAGAGCAGTCTTAAGCCTGGGCCCTATTCATAGATAAGTAGCTGAATTGGAGTTTTGACTTGGAAATTCTCATTAATGACTAAAAGTTAAGATTGACAGCCAGCTGCTCTTAATTTCTCTTTACCATTAGAGCATTCCATAATTGTATTGTGTGTTTCTGTTGTTGTTGTTGTCATTGTTGCTTCAGTCTTTTTCCCATCAGATTTGACCAACTGTACCCAACTTGGTGAAATCCAAATGAGAATTCCAAATTATGGAGAAAAAGGCCTCTGACTTGGCTAAAATTCCACACAGCTGCAAAAACAAAAAACAAAAAAACAAAACAAAACAAAAATACACATGCTTGGTTTCTCTGTTCACTCCTTTCTTAAAATAATGGTTTTTTGTTTACTTTTATTCCACCCTATTCCTCCTTTCCCTTTTGTCATCTTTAGTACCAACCAAAAAAGAAAAAAAAAAGAATTAGAGAAGGCTTCAAATACACTGACCTCTTTAAGAACTCAGGATAAAGGTGCCACTCACCCCCTTTTGGGGTGTTCTGCTTTCTTTATGGAATTTCAACAGTCATGGGCAGATTCTTCTCAGGTCTAAAGCTCTGCTTTTTTGTATTGCATTATCTAACCTCTTTGGCTTTTGTGGGTACCAGAGATTACCTTATACTATGAGAGGATTTGACCTTGGTGTGTGTAATTTTGGACAAGAGCTATAATGTTAGTGATGGTTAAGAATAGGTTACAGGAAATAGTCATTACTACGGGGGGCCACTCATTTCTTTGCACATTTAGATAAGAAAATTGTGCATGATTTCTTTGCCCTGTTCCTTAAAGGGCTCCACCCAAAAGCCAGTAATTGAATCAAGCTAAACTGAAAATACTACCTATCAAACTAAGTGACTTTAACAAAACTCTTTATAAGGAAAATTTACATCTTTAAAGAATATTTCCGTTTTGTAAGAGCATCTGTATTGGTCTGTTCTCATGCTGCTAATTAAGACATACCCGAGACTTGGTAATTTATAAAGGAAAGAGGTTTAATTGACTCACAGTTCCATATGGCTGGGGAGGCCTGGACAATCATGGCAGAAGGCAAAGGGGAAGCAAGGCACATCTGACATGACATCAAGCAAGAGAGCTTGTGTAGGCAAACACCCCTTTATAAAACTATCAGATCTCCTGAGACTATCATGAGAACAGCACAGGAAAGAGCCACTCCCACGATTCAATTACCTGCCACTAGGTCCCTCCCATGGCACATGGTAATCATGGGAGCTACAATTCAAGATGAGATTTGGCGACACAGCCAAACCATACCACCATCTCTGTCTCTGCACCTAAACCACTAGGAAGTATAACTAGAGTGAAGACAATAGCTTAAAGTTTACACAACAGAACTTTCCTTTGTTTCAATCTAATTGGAAATTAGATATTGCGTTTGAGATGTGCATTTTCTAGCTTGCTTCACCTAAGTCATGTCTTTGGAGATGCAAATTTAGAGTTGCATCTAGTTAGCAATTATTTAGGACATGAAACAGATAATCAATAAATTAATAGTCTAAAGTAGGGAAGGCAACATTTTTGAAAACAAACAAATGAAAAATCTTAAATGTATAAGATCTGCCTCTGTCTGGGTCTGTTTATATGTGCCATATATTTATATGTGTTATGTAGAAATAATATGAAACTACCAATTGTATGAAAGAGCTCTAATTAATTGACTAAAAGTAAGTGTTTATCAAATTAATAGAAGCTAGCTCAGAGTCATTTCTGTTCACACGACTTTAGTAATCTTTGGTAAGATTAATTTGGTAAATTTAGTTTCAAAATTCTCCAGTAATTTAAAATCATGTTATGTTAAATTAAGTAATTCTAGGGTTTTCACTGGAAATTAGTAGAATAGTAGGAAGGTAAGATGTGTTTTTGGTACTTTTTAAAAGACATGAGGATGTGGTTTTTGCTTAGAAAAATGTAGTTTTTTTTCTAGTTTAAAGGACCTTTTTACTGGTGTTGAGATTAAAAACCACCATTCACATCCAACCGTTATTTTATAAAGTGTTAAGTTTGTATTGATTTTTCATGGCTAGAGTTACAAAGTAAAAACTATAAGATCTTTATTTGTATGAGTGTGTATGTGTGCTTAGGTGTGTTATGTGTATGTACATGTGTTTTGCTATGTATTGTGCGCACGAGATACCAAATTAGTTTAAAAATTAAAGTACTCATAAATTTAGTAAACAAGCCCAAATGCTTTTCAAGGTCACGTGACGTAAGTAAATATTTAATAAATAAGCTGGCTTTATAATTATTGGTAAAATAAAATTAGAAATGTTTTCTGAATTGTCAACATATATTATTCGTTAGGTTTATTAGCCAAATGGTTATATATTTATCCCTGCTAAATATTATAAGGTGTAAAGATTTCGTATGGGGGTTAAAAAACTATAAATGCTGCTCAAAAAAGAATTATCTTTGTATTTTTTAAATAAATAAAACATTTAATATTATTGGTTTAATGAAAATAGCTAAATCCTGAGTTATAGGCAAAAAAAAAAAAAAGCACCGAACACATTTATTTAAACGTAAACTTTCTACTTAGGTAAATACCTGAAATTCACAGACCATAAAAATGGTTAACAGGGAAATAACTTTAAATGATGACTATCACAGTTTTCATAAGTAATCTAGGTAAACTATTTAAAAAACTAATTAATTAGGTCAATGTAATGGCATAAGTACTTATAAACTTGTCATATACTTTAGAATTTAAGATTAAATTAAATAATAGATATTTATTAAATATCTGAGACATTTTCAATTTTTGTTTAATTATAGAACTTTAAAAAAAAACACACACAATGCTTTCCTATTAAAAGGAAACAATTTTTCTCTAATTCAAAGGCTATTTGTAAAACAAGGTAAAAGGAACCAGTAAATAAGAGAGATGGAAAGAAAGTTATAAACATATAGAGGTGTTTTTAGTAGGAAAGTTTAAAAGGAAAATAATTTTATATGAGAAAAAGTCTTGTATGGTAAATTTTTTGTTCTAAAATAAATTGACTAATATTTAAGAAAATGGGATTTTAGGATAAAACAGGAAATTCAAGCTTGTCAATGGTTTGCGTAAGTCATAATAAGTTTGTAAAAAGTGAATTTGTGGAAAAATAAACTTTATTTGATCAGATTGGCTATAATTAAAAGGTAAGTATTTCTAATACTGTTTCTAGAGATTGGGCTTTGATATTAAAAATATACTAATAAACTAAAGAATTGATTAAAACAACAAAATCACAAGAGATTTCAATTTTTTTTTAACCCAACGGTTTCCCTTTTACTGCATCTCAATGTTTCCAGCTTTCTCCTTCAACTTTTCCATCAGCTCCTATAACCTTTTTTCCTCAGGTTCTAACTGCTATTGTGGTCTGATGTGGTTTAATCTTAAAGGTCTAAATGAAAAGTTTTATTTCTTCTGTGCTCTTGGCTTTAAATTCTTCTATGAAATGAGAAACATTCACTTATGACCCAGGACACACTTTTTCTATGTCTAACTAATTCAAGTACCATTTTCATTAGTTTTGAACTCTAAATGGACTCCCCATAGGGAAGAGCAATCACACTGCAGGCCTTCTTTTTTCTTTTTGATAACTGGCCTAACAAACAGACATTATATTTTATTGAAATAATTTCTATATCATTGTTACTAATTTTTTGGATTTGCCTAGGAAAATTAAAATTAAAAAAGATTAAGGTTATTACATCCATGTAACTTTTCGTATTGCTTTTAAAGGCCTTGTGCTCTTAAGTTATAGGACTTTAATTCCTGGGTCTAAAAAGTATACCAAATACTGATAAATCTTAAACACTGACACCAATTAGATTGTCACCTTCAGACTTGGGAAAGGATGACAATCAAAATAAATATATCTGTGAGACACAGAGTCAGAAATTAAAACTATTCAACCCCTCTAGGCCCAGGGACTATTACAAACGAGATGGGCATGTGAGCTTTTAAGGGCTGATTTTGAGAGACATAACTCATTCAGAGTTTCTCTATAAATTAAAAATTATTATTAAAGGCACACTAATGCAAGAGCAGCAGCTGGGCCCCTGTATCATATTAACAAGGTTTTCTTGGAGCATTCACCCATTATTTAATTTGAAAAAAAACAAAAGGCCATAAAAAGGTTTATAGAAATTATATCTTGAGGTCAAGATGATTAGAATTTAATAGATTTGTTTAGAAGATTTGAGAGACAGATTTAATTGGTCTCATAATGTGTTTATTAGGGTTTATTATTTGGGAATGTAAGTCTCCTATCTCAAATAATAAAGGCTTTTGCTTCTTTTTTTGAAGTCTTTTGGTTGTTACTTTAACTAAATGAAAGGCTTATTTTAGGGATCTCCAAGCCCTAGGCCATGCACTAATACAGGTTCGTGGCCCTTTAGGAGCCAAACTACACAGAGTTGGCGAGCAGCAGGCAAGCAAGCATCACCCCCTGAGCTCTACCTCCTATCAGATCAGTGATGGCATTACATTTTCATAGGAGCACAAACCCTAATGTGAACTGTGCATGTAAGGGATCTAGGTTGCACTCACCTTATAAGAATCTAATGCCTGATGATCTGAGGTGGAACAACTTCATCCTGAAACCATCCCCACCCCCTGCATTCATGGAAGAATTGTCTTCCACAAAACCAGTTCCTGGTGACAAAAAACTTGGGGACCACTGGCTTATTTTACAATGACCTGAGATACTATTTTGTGATATCAAGTGTTTTAAACTTTTGATATTTGACAAAATTTCCAAAATGAAATATTAAATTTAGTCTTTTGACCTCATTAATTATTTCATATTATATCCCCTGAAGTCCCAAAGAGATATATTTGGCTTATTTAGTATAATAATATCATACCGGAAGCATTGTCAAATACAAAATGGTATTTAACCTTCTTTGTATTAGATTTATATTATTTGGATTAAATAATAACACATTGACATAAATTTGTTATTTGTTTTCCAAAATCTTGCTGGGCGCAGTGGCTCACGCCTGTAATCCCAGCACTTTGGGTGGCCGAGGTGGGTGGATCACGAGGTCAGGAGATGGAGACCATCCTGGCTAACATGGTGAAACCCTGTCTGTACTAAAAATACAAAAAAAATTAGCCGGGTGTGGTGGCACATGCCTGTAATCCCAGCTACTCAGGAGGCTGAGGCAGGAGAATTGCTTGAACCCAGGAGGTGGAGGTTGCAGTGAGCCGAGATCGTGCCATTGCACTCCAGCCTGGGCAACAAGAGTGAAACTCCATCTCAAAAAAAAAAAAAAGAAAGAAAGAAAACTTTCTCTTATTTTAAGCATTTATAGCTTTTAACAATTGACTATTCCCTAGTGAGCAGAATTTAAAACACAATTTATTTCTACATAATTTCTCTAATATTTAGAAACTATTTGTGAATATTCTTAATCTATGGCAATGTAGTTATTTTCATAAATTCAAAATGAGAAACTGTTTTATTTTACAACAGTACATAATTGAAGACACTGGTTATTTTACCAATGCTTTGACTGGAATGACGTATTTTCATATAACCTTGAGAACATGAGGCTCACTTATACAGCTGATAAAAGCCCCCTGGGAAAACTGGCCTCATACCTCATCTTTTATAGGGTCCTCACCTGTGGTATGTAAAGAATGTCAATTTCTGGCAGGCCTAGGAACTCCAAGTTTTATCAGGACCTTAAAAAGAGAGGAATTCACTCAATACATACAGGTATATGCAGACACAAATAAATTTTTGGCTGGGCTTGAGGTTTTAAAAAATCTCTTAATGTTAGATTCCTTATGGAAAAGTTTCCAGCAAAGCCAATTAAAAAAGAGATCTTATATGGCAAATAATTATTTCTCCTGCACTTTATGCAAATAATCAAGCTAAGTATATAAGACTACAATTTATTTTACAAATTAATTGGTCTTACTATCATTTTTTCTTTAATAAAATTGGGGAATTGAAGAGATAAAATTATGTTTACAAATAAACTATACTATACCTGTTATTAGATTCTTGCCTTGTCCAGTGTTTTTCAGTTTTTATTATTTTCTACAATTTAGACTGAATCCTGAAATTTTTCTGGCTGCAAGTCTCCAAAATAATGACTTTTTTCTTCTATTGCCATGTTGCCTGATTTGAAAACACTAAAAATTAAGTTATGCTTTCCTTAAATTTCTGCAAACGGATACAAGATGACTTAAACTTTTGAGGAAAATAACAGCAACTTATTCATATACATGAAACATTTTCATACCTGCCTACTGATTTATGGACTTGAGAATAATATGGCTTCTATCAGTTTTCCAGGATTGTGCTACCTTTTTGTTTTTTATTTTCCACCTTTTGCTCCGTTTTCTTTCTCCCTATCTCCTCCTATTTGTTTTCTTCATGAGACATGAGTCTTCACAACCTGCTAAAAATGAGTTTGCCTAGCAACGTGGGACCTATACCTCTAGGAATAAACTGTACTATCAGCAAAAGATCAGAAAAAAAACCCAAGACCAGAGACTTGTTTTCTTCTAAAATGCTTTCTCCTAAAGATTTTAAAAGGAAAAAAGAGGAGAAATGTAAAACAAAAATAAAAACTTGGGACCCCAATTCACTACACCAAAAGGAAAAATTAAGCTTAAAGCTGTGTCATGCAAAAAGCTGGGTTTTCTTTTGTTGCTAAGCATATAGCTACAAAGGATTAAATGTCTCCACAGGTAGCTACTATGTTCAGCTTATCTTATGTAAAGTACCAATTTGCTGAGCATAAAACAGATACATAATTGACCATTCCCCTGTCTGCTCCTTTTCTCTTGCAACATATCAATCGCCATACCCCTCCCTCTTTTCCCATCCAGACCACTTTTCCTCTTTAAATATTGAATCCCTTAAATTCATATTTGGAGAAAGGCACAGACCACAGATTGATCTGTGATTCTGTGTGTTTTTCTCCTGGACATGTCCTTAACCTTCGCAAAATAAACTTCTAAATTGATTGAGACCTATCTCAGATCCTTTTTTGGTTTACAGCTCTTAACCAGTCTTTGAAAGCTTTTAAATTTCCATCTATTTAGTCAAACTTATTTTCCTTTTCCCTCATTTTACTTTCAATGATTTAATGTTGGTGAAGATAATAATGACATCAATGCCTAATATTTATTTAACATTTACTATGTTCCAGAATTATTTTTCTCACTTTTACATGAACTAACTCATTTAAACCTTAAATTATAACAAGAATAATTATAATGCCCTTTTTGCAAATGGGAAATTAAAGCTAAATGAAATTAAGATAATTTGTCCCAAACTGCACAGCTAGAAAGTGGAGGAGCTCGAATTTGAACTTACAGCACCTCTCACATAGGTAAAGTTTTAAGTCCTTTACACAAATCAGTTACATTTTTAAAACTATTACCCTTTTATTGTGAAACATTAAGAACTGACAGAAATGTGAACAAATATGTATAGTTTATGTAGTTATTACAAGACAAAACCCAAGTAAACTATAGAAAATTGTCAACTTCCCTGGAGCTTCTTTGTGCCCTCTCAATTACCTCTTCCATTCACAAATGTAACTACTCCCTTGATTTTGTTTCATGGTAAACATTTCCTAGGTTTTATTTATAGATTTATAGTCTTATCAGCTAAATATGTACCCTAGCAATTTATAAATATATATAGCATACAGTATGTTTGAATATACAGGCATTATATATATAATATACAGACATTATATATAATAATTTAAAATTATATAAAATTATATATGATTTACATATAATATCTGTATATTCAAACATACTGTATGCATTCTTTTGTGCTAGGTTCCTTTTACTCAATATTTTATATGTGAGATTCTTCCTTGTGGTTGCATGTACCAGAAATTAATTCATTTTCATTCTATATATTATTTCATGAAAAGGTCATTTTTTAAATCCATTTTTACCTTGGATGGATTTTTGAATTTATTCTACTGTACATCTCCTGTATTTACATGCTAGGGCATACATGCATCCATTTCTGTTGAGTATATATCTAGAAATAAAATTTCTGGGCCAAAGAAGATAAGTATGTTTAACCTCACTAAAATATGCCAAACTATTTTCCCCAAAATGGTTGTACCTATTTATATTACCACCAGCAATGTACCCAAAGTTCTCATTGTTTCTCACCCTCATCAATATTTCACCTAGTAGTCTTTCTAATTTAGATCATTCTGACAGAACCACAGTGGAATCTCATTGATGTTTTAATTTGCATTTCCTTGATTACTAGTGAGTATGAGCAAAGTTTCACTTGTCTGAATACTTGAATATCCTGTTTCTTGAAATGCCTGTTCAGGTATCTTGCCATTTTTATATCAAATTTTGTGTCTTTTTCTATTTGCTCAAATATTTTTATGTATTTTTCATATGAGTGCTTTATGATTATATTTATTGCATATATATTCTTGTATGTTTTAGCTTGCATTTTCATTTGCTTAATGATGTTTTTTGGTTTTTATTAATATCGTCCAAAATAGCAAGGTTTTCTTCTTTTTCTTGTTTTCAATAGGGGGCATTTATTTCATCTTTAACATGGGACAAATAGTCCTCAGAAATCATCCAACTTCTTTCTTTGTTTTATTTTTATAATTTAAACTTTAACTTTAGATTCAGGGGGTATATGAATAGGTTTGTTACATGGATATGTTGCCTAATGCTGAGGTTTGGTGTATAAATGATCCCATCACCCAAGTAGTGAGCATGGTACCCAATAGTTAGTATTTCAACCCTTGCCATGATGCTCTCCCTTGTACTAGTCCCCAGTGTTTATTGTTCCCATCTTTATGTCCGTATGTACCCAACCAGCTTCTCATTGTTTCTGCAGCTGAACAACTCGTGGATCTCTTTATCAGCCTGTTGAACTATTTTTTTTTCAGATGAGATCAGGTGCATTCAAGATGGTATGGCCATAGACCTACTCCATTTTCAGAAACATAGCTTCTATCCAATTTTTTTTGGATATTTTTTGTTTTTAACTGTTGGCTTACTGAACCAAAGCAGCTGAATTTGATACGAGTTCCATGTCATTTCCTTCTAGGACTACCTCCACTTTCTGGGCTTGAGATACTAAGCAAGTAACACCTAGCCTCATCTGAACCTGCAGATATATTTTTTACTTAAGAAATTTTGTATTTAAATGAGACCCATTCTCCTTAATAAGGATGTTGATAAATAAGTCAGCATACAGAGGACTCACCTTATTACAGAAGCTGTGTAATACCCTTGATTATGTTCTGTATATGACTAAAGGCAATGGAAATGGTAGCCAGTTATTTCTCCATTATTTGTCAAACAGGAGTCTTCCTTTTCTTTCTAAGCAGATGGAGTTCTACCTTGATATAATTTTTTAAAATTTATTTATTTACTAATTAATTCATTTCTAAATACAGATGTGTGTTATGAGCATTGATATGATTGAAATCACTCTGCAGAGCTCCTCTGGGGCCCATGACAATAACTGTGCATCCTTTCAGAGTGATGTTAACAGACTGATGTATCTATCTACCTGTCTAGTTATCTAATTTATTTCTTTGCATTACAAAGTAAGTTACAGATAATACACATTCCTGAACACTCCAATATTCATATTATTAAAATAAATTCAATAAATGTTTATGGGTTTTTGTTTTTTGATTTTTGAGATAAATTTACATAGAATGTGTATTAGTCCATTCTTTTATTGCTATAAAGAAATACCTGAGACTGGGCAATTTATAAAAAGAAGAGGCTTAATTGGCCCACAGTTCCACAGGCTGTACAGGAAGCATGATTCTGCCATCTGCTTGTCCTCTGGGGAGGCCTCAGGAAACTTACAATCATGGTAGAAGGCAAAGTGGGAGCAAGGGGTCTTACACGGCAGGAGCAAGACCAAGAGAGAGAGGGGGGAGGTGTTACATACCTTTAAAACAAACAAATCTCGTGATAACTCACTATCACTAAGAAAAACACCAAGGGGGATCGTGTTAAACCATGAGAAATCTCCCCCATGATCCAATCACCTCCCACCAGGCTCCACCTCCAACACTGGGTATTAAAATTGAACATGAGATTTAGGAGAGGACACAGATACAAACCATATCAGAGTGAGGTGTACAATCTTGATTACTGTTGAATAAAATTTTTTTGAGGTAGAGGTCTTACTTTGTTAACTGGGCTTGTCTGAAACTCCCAGGCTCAAGTAATTCTCCTGCCTCAGCCTCCTGAGTAGCTGGGACTACAAGGGTGCACCACCATCCCCAACCCAGTTAAAGTTTTGACATATGCATATACAGATTAATGTGGCCAAATTCATATGAATAAAATAATACAGTATATACATTTTGGGATAAAGTTTCTTTCATTAGTATAATATTTTAAAAATTCATCCATGTTGTTGTGACTACCTGTGCTTCATTCTTTTTATTGCTGGTTAGTATTTAATTGTATGAATATACAGTAGTTTGTTTCTCTGTTCTCCTATTCATGAGCACCTAGGCTGTTTCTAGTTTTTGGCTACTATGATATATCAAGCTACTATGAGCATTCTTAGAAAAACATTTAGTGAACATATGCTTCTCTATCTCTTGGGTAAAAACCTATAAGGAAAATTGTTACATTATAGGACAGGTACATTTTAGATTTATAAAAAACTGTCAGAACTTTTTCAAAGTGTTTTACACTCCATGAACAATTAAAGAGTGTTCTGATTACTCTGCATCTTCATCAGTATTTAGTATTATTATCAGAAACTTGTTTGTTTGCTTTAGAAATTCTGGTAAATGTTGTCTCCCTAATCAGTAATGATGTTGAAATCATTTCATGACCTTATTGGCCATTTGTATATCTCCTTTTGTGAAGTGATCATTCTATTCTTTTGCCCATTTAAAAAAATTTTCTTTGTCTTTTTATTGCTGAATTATAGACTTTTTCATGTATATATATGAAAAATATATATTTCATATAGATAAAAAATTTATAGTTATATGGAGATATATCTAACTACATGTAGATTTCATATATATATATTTCAAAATTATGTTTGTAAAATATTTTCTCCCATCTATGAATGCTTATTCATTTTCTAAATGTGTAAACTAATTTAGCTTTTATTTTTTCTTTTATGGTTATACCTTTTTGCGTCCTGTCTAAAATACCTTTCCATACTTCCAAGTTGCAATGATACTGCTTTCTCTTTTTTACAAGCATAAATATTTAGCTTTAATGCTTAGGTTTCCAACTCATTTAAATTTAAATTTTGTGTATAGTGCAGCTGCAGTTAGTTTATTTTTTATTAAAAACTCTAGTTGTTTCAGCATGTTTTGTTAAATAGATTTTCCTTTTCTCATTGGATTGCTTTGCAACTTTATTGAGAATTGGTTGACTATATAATTGAAGGATTATTTCTGAGTTCTCTGTTCTCTTCTACTAATTTGTCTATCTTTATGCCAGCATCATTCTGTGACATTTACTGTAGCATTATAGTAAAGTTTAAAATCCTGTAAGTTTATTTTTTTAATTCAAGATTGCTTTGAATACTCCAGATTTTTGCATTTTCACATAAACTTTGAATCATCTTGATTATTTCTAAAAAAAAGTCTGCTGGAATTAAAGCACTTGCATTGAATCTATAGATCAATCTAAATTAATTCACATTTTAACAGTATTAAGTATTCCAATCCATAAACATTATATATTTTGCCATATATTTACATCTTTGTTAATTTTTTTCAACAATATCTTGATGTTTTCAATGTACAGGTTACATTTTCGTTAAATGTATTCCTGAGTATATTAAATTCGATGGATAATCTTTCTTTTACTGCTGTGAAACTTTTCTCCATCTTTGTTTTCTGCCAGTTGGCTATACTGCAACTGGTGTGATGTTCTTCATATTTATTCACTGAATTTCTTGAATCTGAAATTTAGCATAATTCATCAAATGTGGACATTTTTTAGCAATTATTTTTTGAGAGATTTTTCTTGCCTCATCCTTCTTCTCTTTTCAGCAGTTTTCTATGTCATGCCTAGGTGTTACTTTTTTTAATTTTTTTTTCTACTGAGTCTTCCATAGGATTATTGATCTGTGTCAATTTTTTTATCCATTTTGGAAAGTTCTCAGACATTATTTCTTAAAATATTTTTTCTAGACCCATTCTTACATTTTTGCCTTCTGAATCCATTTATACAAATGTTAGACCTTCTCACTGTACCTTTATATTTTATACTCTCTCATAATAAAATTTACATATGTTTTCTCTTCATGTTTTATTCTGGAACTTTTCTTTTGATGTATACTTCAATTTACTAATTCTTACTTTAGCTGTATCTAAGAAACCATTATACCTTGGTATGAAATTACTTATTTATTTATATGTTCCAGGATTTTTATCTGGTTCATTGCTGTCTTTCTATTTTCCAAGTTAATCAAGGCTACATTCAGTCTCTCATCTCATCAACTCTTCCCCTGAAATACTCCCAGGGGAAATGATGGTTCTTATTTTCTTGAGACTGTAACATTTCCTGAGTTTTGAGATATTTTTTCACCATCTTATTAGATTTCTATGCCTTCAATCATACATTTTTAAGAGACTTTTTTAAGGGCAGTTTTCAGATTCTAGAAACATTGAGGGGAATGTGCTGAGAGTTCGCATACGCTACCTCCCCACCTCCACATACACACAGGCACACACACACACACACACACACACACACACACACTGCACATAGTTTCCCATATTATTAACTTCTTGCATTGGTGTGGTAAGTTCATTAAAATTGATGAATCAATATTAATACATTATTCTTAACTAAAATTTATAGTTTATATTAGGGTTTGCTTTTTGCATTCTGCATTCTATGATTTTAAGAAATGTAAAATGACATGTATCCATCATTATAGTATCATACAGAAGTTTCATTGCCTAGAATTCCCTATGCTCCACCTAATCATCCTTTTCCCTGAATCATCTCAAAATCATGATCTTTTTACTGTCTCTATAGTTCTGCCTTTTCCAAGATGTCTCAGTAGTCTAAAGAGCACTGGAGTTGGGTACTAATCTTCTCCCATGCTGGTTAGGCTCTGGTAAAACCCAACGTACTGAACACTTTGGCCCAGTTGTTTTCCTTAAGGGCAGACTTTTATTAAGGAGAACAGAATGCTCTGGCATATTTCAGAATGGTTACTTTTCCTGCCCTCCTGCCAGAAGCATAAGGGAGTTTTTCATTGATTTCACCCTGAGAACCTGGAGGAGCTCCTGAATGTAAAACTTTGTATTTTATTCCCAAGCTATCCATGTTGAGCTTGCAGCAATTCATCAATTACTATATATTTAATATGTTTCCTCTGGTACTGGCCCCAGCAGCAGGCTTTTACTTTTGGGCTTCTGGTCTGGTGGCTATGATTCTTTGTATATTCCTGCGCCTCCAGTTTTGGGGCAGCAGTTTGCCCTATGGCGTAAATGCGCTGATAGATTTAAGAAGTGTTGTTTAGCTCTTCTAAATTTTCAGTTTGTTTAGCTTTTTATCTAGCTCCTTACATGCCAGACCAGAAAGAGAAGGTCAACAGAATAATCCATACAACTTAAAAAAAAAACATACTTTTTGCCAATTTGTTTTATCTGAATTGGATTGTTGCCTTAAATTATATACTATTACGTGAAGCAGAAGTCTTCTTTATTATCTATGTTAACCTTCATATCAGCTCTATGAATAATTGATTGATCATTATTCCTTGGATATTTCTGTTAATACCATGTTTCTTTGCTTGCCTATATTTCCCCCTTAGTAGCTGAAATGCCTCAACTATTGAACCTAAACTTTAAATAACTTTAGTCTTTCTAAATTCTACTCATCCTTTATAATCTAATTGAAATGGCTCTTCTTCCATTAAATATCAAAAGCATTACCTTCCTTCTTAAATACTCTCAGCACTCTATTTGCACTCTTCGTCACTTTCTTTTGTGCATTACTTATTTATGTGCAGATAGGTCACTATATAGTTATAAAAGCACATCTTCCCAAAGATTAATTTTTTATTTACCTCAAGAATCAAATTTAGTGACACATAACTAATAAAATATGCTTAGTCACGTTTAACACTATATCTCACATGTTAAAAGAATGAAACTTAACAAAGCCTAGAACCAATTCTTGTGCTAAGTGACTGAATCAAGATTGAATAATCCCAACTCAGAGACTGCTTCCCATATCTTTTCTGTAAAATCATCTTCTCCTGTGATCTTAAATCCCCATTCTATGTTGGCTATCATAAACATGATCACGAACTAAATTGTATTTAATATCTAGTAACTGAATATCTTTTTCTTGTCCTAAGACTTTTTTTCCCAGAATTAGCAATGTCAGCAGGGTAGGAAGCAGGAAAGAAGAGATGAGGTTAATAATTAGTTGGGCCCCTTCATAAAGAGCAGTGGACATTCATAGGTTCTATGAGAAAAAAATGCTCTATGACAATTAAACTGGGAAATGCTAGATCAAGCAAAAATAAGTGCTTATTTTTAAATTTACATTGAAAACTTCCAAGATGAAGCTATAGTTGGTTTATAGTTGGTTTCTTTGTGTAGAAAATCCATTTCTAAGAGATAACTCAAGGGACTAGTGTGCCCAACCTATTTTGTGAAAAGCTTACCTAGATATTAAACTTTATCCTGAACCTTAGAAACTGTCTACCTTCAAATTAGGATAAATGTAGGTAAGATGGCAAAAGTAAAAAATCATTTTTTCTATTTTAAAGGAAAGCTAAGCTTTTCCACAATAAAAGGGAAAATTGAGTTGAGATGTAATAATGTGAATTTTTTTCTCAAAATAGAAACATCTATTAGAATTTGCATTAGTCATACCTTTGCTGTATCTACTTTTGGTTTTCACACCTTAAAAAAAGATTAAGAGAAATAAGACAGGGTCAAGAAAAGTCATAAAAGTAATTAAAGAGTTGTAAATCAAAAACTTTGTGAAAAAGTTAAGGGTACCATGATATTTAATGTAAATAAATTTAATTCTACAAATACATATTAAGTGTGACTCTCCACTCTTCATGGTTATGTAAGAGAGAATATACAGAATAAGTTATGCACAGCATAAGTAGCTTTAGCATTTAAAAAAGATGAATTTCTGCAGATCAATTATTTGCCATATCTTCCTATTGGAATACTGCTTTGCTGGTAGGTAGTATAGTGTGAGTAGTGAAGAGTACAAAGATTGGCCTTAGATAGATCCAGTTTATGTCCCAACTTCCATATATACTTGTTATAAGAATTTAGATGAAATGTTATTTTTTTCTGTGTGCTTTCGTTTTCTCCATAAAGGGGAGGATATAATGAATGCCACCTAACTTAGTAGGTTAAATGAAAATATACCTGATGTATGTATATACACAGTCCTTGCCTGTTGGCTATTGGATATTGAATACTTAATCAATTATAATTTTTTCTATAATAAATTAGTTTAGAATCATATCATATAAAATCGCACATTATGTAGGTCTGTAGAGTAATTGTTCTGCTTCTAGAAACTAAAGTGGAGGCAGTTACTGTGAGCTAAGAGAAATGCCTATTATTGGAAGAAACTAATAAATTCATGATAATAATGGCCAATAAGTATTGAGCGTTTACTATGTGACCGCTTCTATTATGCCACCTCAAATATATTAACTCATTTAATTTTCACAAAAACTTTATGATGTGCTTATTTCTATTATGCCTGATTTATAGGTGAGAAAGAAAGAGATGTTAGTAGCTTGTACAATGTCACATAATAGGAGTAGAACTAGAATTCGAACCCAGGAGTCTTGATCCATTAATCCAATGTCAACGATGGCAAGGCAAATGCATTTAGAATTTTTTTTTCCATACTGGTATAGACAGATCTCCATCTAATGTGCTTTAAACATGTTCATTGATATATTAAATTGTATACATATTAGTGAGAGGGAGCATACCGACAGCTGAGAAGTCTTTTAAATTTTAGGATATCAACATAAGTAGCATTCGTAATATACAGCTTAAACACACATGCAAACACACAATATATTCTCAGCCTATTGACAATAAAACAAAATTGCCATTTCCACAGCAGCTGTGGATTTGGTCTTGACCAGTTTGTTTTGGAACTTCTGTGTCTTAATGATGCCAGTATTTTTAGTGTACTGTAAGTGAATGATTTAATCTTTTTCCTCTTTTAGTTGCTTTTCTTAGTATAATTAAGATAGACACATTGCTTAATTTTTGTATCTGGGATTTTATGCATTTTGACGTTAGTTGAGAAATTTAATGATGACAGGCAAAAGGAGAATATTTGCTTAAAGAAAGAATGTATAGACAATTGTTAGCTATTAATGACCCTAAACCATTATTCTTAAAAGTTTTAAGTGTTTGAAAAGATGCTGGTTATCCATGCCTGTTTTTTATTTAAATATTTTGCATCATTTAGCATTATTTAGCAATTCAGAATGCAAAAATTGAAAGGAAAAAAGCTATGAATGGAGAAAAGATTCTCAGACAACAGTCCACATACCCCATGTTTGATAATTTAGATACAGTTAAATAATTGATAAAATAACAAACAACTAGTAAAATTAAAAAAACACTGATTTTTAAAATTAATTATGATGTAGATAGAATGCACTCCAAATATTAAAAATTATAAAGTAGCTTAAACATATATGAAAAAAGAGGCCATGTAAGTATTTCAATCCTATATGCATACATAAGTATTCTCACCCATCTATGTCAGTTCCAAAGACATGTGACAAACAGATAGAATACCACACCACAGTGACACAAGTTCATACCTCACATGATGCACAGCTACAATTTATCTGCTAGATTGAATTACTTGGACCTGAATGATAAACAGAGAAAAATGATATAGAGGATGTGCAGCAGTCAAGGCTAGAAACTTTTCTTAGTTCTGTAGGTATCAACCTTTGCCTAGTTGCTACAGAAGCCATTTTAGGCAAATAAGGTCTAATTAGCTTGTGAATTCTTATTAATTAGCTTCATAATTCTTATGAAGGGAAATGAAAATATGCTAATCTCTGTTTACCTGTGTTTATATGCTTTTTGCTCTTTCGGCATTTGAGCTGTCAATTTACACTTAAAAATTAGGTTGCAATAAATATAAAGATCATACTCATTTGGTTTCTTTTGCCTTCCTATAAATGGTAGGTGATTTAAGTTATCAGATTCTAAATGAATGATTTAATCTTTTTTTCTTTTAGTTGCTCTTAGTGTAATTAAGACAAATGCATTTTCTAATTTTCACATCTGGGATTTTATGCATTTTTGATGTTAGCTGAGAAATTTAATGATGACAAGCAAAAGATTTACTTGAAGAATGTATAGACAATTCTCAGCTATTAAGAACCCTAAACGCATTATTCCTTAAAGTTGTGTTGTTGTTGTTGTTGTTGTTGTTTTGAGACGGAGTCTCACTCTGTTGCCCAAGCTAGAGTGCAGTGGCACCATGTCAGTTCACTGCAACCTCCACCTCCCGTGTTCAAGCGATTCTCCTGCCTCAACCTCCCGAGTAGCTGGGACTACAGGTGTGTGCCACCACGCCTGGCTAACTTTTTTGTATTTTTAGTAGAGCTGGGGTTTCACCATGTTAGCCAGGATGATCTCTATCTCCTGACCTCGTGATGTGCCTGCCTGCCTCGGCTTCCCAAAGTGCTGGGATTACAGGCATGAACCACTGCGCCCAGCCTCTTAAGGTTTCAAGTGTTTGAAAAGATACTGGTTATCCATGCCTGTTTTTTATTTGATATTTTGCATTAACAGCAATGTCTTTTTCCCAAAATATCAATTGGATATTAAATTATTGGTGATTTACGTTTACTCCCATTGAGACAACATAATTTGACATGAAAAAATTGTGATATGATATTAGAAGTTATAATAAAATATGTTTAACGCAAATGAAAACAATAGTATTTAGCCTACAATGAACAAAAATTCAGTTGTACCTATTAGTCAGCAAGGATTCACTGAGGTTTTACTTAGTATGTATATTCACTACTATCCTAAGTAAAAGTAAAGGTGACCAATAATTTCAGAGAGTGTGCTGTGTATCTGTCATTATGCTAAGCACTGTGAATACCCATCACATTTATTTTTCTGGAAGTTCAAGTAAGTTTGGTATTATAGTGAAACTGCCAGTGGGAAATTAACGGAGACAGTGAAAGAGATCGAACCCAATCAGCTCCATCTTGCTTCTAACCTCCAAGTTGTCCTTGTTCATTTCGGGGTGTACGCTGAACTAACTTTGCAAGGAACTTAGTTTATAGTTTGTAGTTTAAAACAAAGACGGTAACAGCCCTTTCCCAAAACAAACCCCCTTCTTGCCTGGGACAAGGCTGCCTTTGTAGGACTAACAAATTAGCCACAAGATTAGAAATTATGGTTTAGTAGTCATGCATCTGGAGGCTACAAGATTCTGACACCCCCTAAACTGCTCCTAAGATCAGTGCTTGAGATACTTTGCAGACCCTGCAAAGGATGGATAAGTTGGCACCACCCAGATCTATAAATGGGCTCATCTGATCTTGTGACCGCCAACCCAAGAACTGACACAGCACAAGAAGACAACTTCAACTTCCTATGATTTCATCTTCAACCCAACCTCTTAGCACTCTCGACTCGCTGGACTTCCCCCACCTACCAAATTATCCTTAAAAATTCTGATTCTTGAATGCCTAGGGAGACTGATTTGACTAACAATAAAACTCCCATCTCCCGCACAGCTGACTATGCATGAATTACTCTTTCTCTGTCTCATCACCTGTCTTGATAAATTGGCTTCCTCTAGACAGTGGGTAAGGTGAACCCATTGGACGGTTACAATATCCACTTTACACAGAACATAACTGAGGTGCTATAACTGTAAGTTACTTGCCCAAGTCATAATGCTAAGAAATTGAGTGGCCAGGATTTGACTCTAGTACTATATAACTCTAAAGTTTATACTCTTTTTAACCATACCATGTTTTCTGCCTTCTGTTTGGTGGTGAGAAAACTAAAATAAGGGAAATATACTTTTTTTACCCACACCATGTTCTCTGCCTTCAGACTGGTGGTGAGAAAACAAAAATAACTGAACGAAACAGAGAAAGCAGGTGTTAAATTAAGTTTAGCCTAAAGCTGGCTCTATACATATATTAAGTTTGGCTTAAAGGTTTCTATGTACATAATGAACTGTAACCTAACTGGATGCATAAACAGACTATAACTTACCCCTATACTAATCACTAAGTTTTGGCCAAAGGCTGCCCATTATTGAAGCAATGTTCAAATAAGGCAAACGTCGAACTGTAACCAATCCAGCTGTTTTTGTATCTGTGTTCTGTTTTCTTAAATTACTTTCCGTTTTCTGCCTATAAATTTTTTCTCACCATGTGGCAGTGCTGGAGTCTTTCTGACGTTATTCTGGTTTGCTGAGGGGCATGGGGGAGGGATTCCCAGTTTAAGACTTGTTTGCTCAATTAAACTCTGTTAATTCATCTAAAGTTTTCTCTTTTAACACAGGTATCAGCAAGAGCCAGGAAATTTGGAAAAGGATAGCTAAATTACTGTGGGAAAGAGAAAGATGAGAGATCTATTTCTATAATAAGTAGCACATTGTGTATTCAGGCTAAAAATACCTGTAAAGTCCAATGATTGGGGATGTAAGAGTGGAATAATGTTGCATATTATAGAATTGGTCATTCACAATCACTGAATTATGTTTGATAGATTTCAGTAAAATTTTGCTGACCTACAATAGTTAAAGGTAGGGGATTATGGCCAGGCATGGTGGCTTATGCCTATAATCCCAGCACTTTGGGAGGCCTAGGTGAGTGGATCACTTGGGGTCAGGAGTTCAAGACCAACCTGACCAACATGGTGAAACTCCGTCTCTACTAAAAATACAAAATCAGCCCCGTGTGGTGGCACGTGTGTGTAAGCCCACCTACTTGGGAGGCTGAGGCAGGGGAATCACTTGAAACCAGGAGGCGGAGGTTGCAGTGAGCCAAGATCATGCCATTGCACTCCAGCCCAGGCAACACGAGTGAAATTCAGTCTCAAAAAAAAAAAAGTTGGGGGATTACTGAGAGGTGAAGCCAGCTGGGCTTCTGGGTCCAGTGGGGACTTGGAGAACTTTTGTGTCTAGCTAAAGGATTGTAAATGCACCAGTCAGTGCTCTGTGTCTAGCTAAAGGGTTGTAAACACACCAATCAGCACACTCTGTAAAACCACACCAATCAGCACTCTGTGTCTAGCTAAAGGATTGTAAACGCACCAATCAGCACTCTGTAAAATGGACCAATCAGCACTCTGTAAAATGGACCAATCAGCAGGATGTGGGTGGGCCCAAATAAGGGAATAAAAGCTGGCCACCCAAGCCAGCAGTGGCAACCTGGGTCCCTTTCCATGCTGTGGAAGCTTTGTTCTTTTGCTCTCCAGAATAAATCTTGCTGCTTTCCACTCTTTGGGTCCACACTACCTTTATGAGCTTACTGTGAGGGTCTGTGGCTTCATTCCTGAAGTCAGTGAGACTATGAACCCACTGGGAAGAACAAACAACTTCAGACATGCCACCTTTAAGAGCTGTAACACCCACTGCAAAGGTCTGTGACTTCACTACTCCTGAAGTGTGTGAGACCACAAACCCACAGGAGGGAAGAAACTCTGGGCACATCTGAACATCTGAAGGAACAAACTCCAGACACACCATTTTTAAGAGCTGTAACACTCACCACGAGGGTCTGTGGCTTCACTCTTGAAGCCAGCGAGACCAAGAATCTACCAGAAGGAATAAATTCCGGACACATTACTACTTATTTTTCTTGCCTTCTACTTCACTAACAGGTAGGAAAATGAAAAATGAAAAAAAGCAAGTGTCAGAATGAACCCTGCCACATACACACATATACAGGCATTGGCAAGTAAGCACATAGAAATTTATTCATAAAACTTGTCCTCTCAACTCAGCTTGCTCTGCCTTTTCAAGCATTCGACTCACAAATTGCATGAAAACTTCACTCAAGGTAACCAATCTTCTCTTCTACTTTTGGTTAAAATATACTTCCACAAGTGGCTTTACTTGGGATTTAGTCATATTCCAAGTGTAAAATTCCCAGTGGAAAATAATGTTCTGGCATTTATTATGCTAAACAGCAAATTTACTAGGATTGCACTGAGTGAGAAAGAACTTGGTTGCTTTTTCAAATGGTGACTACATACCCCTAGGATGGTGGTAATGGTGGGGGTGTGTGTGTTTATGTGCATTTCAATCAATGCTTCAATTGAAGAGTTTTAAGGAAAATTACAGAAATATAACAATTACTCACATAAGGCTTGATGGTGCTCTTGAAGCCATGACCTGGAATTCTGAAAATAGCTTACCACGGTAAGAAAGGAGGAGATTCTATGAGAGAACTGGCACGCTTGGAGATCTGTAGGTAGGAGCAAGCTTTGTGTTTTTATTAGGTAGCGACCAACCCCACTAGAAAAAAATACAATGAATTTTATAATCCCCAGGCTTGCTCTCCAACTTTGGTTCATGTGCCAAAGTTGATCATAGAAGCACATCTTTGAAGGATAGTAGCGGTGCAAGATCAGGTCACATAGCAATTAAGACCCTTTTAAGGAGCGGAGAGGAGAGGGAGACAATCTCTAGAGGATTCCCACATTTGCAAGTAAATTTCCCCCAGTGAAAGTTTTACCAAATGAATGAATTGCCTAAGGAGTCTGTTTTGGAACTGCAGGACTGAGGCTGTTTAGCTTTGGGTTTCTAGGTGTCACGGAGTATGATCATGTTGCCTCTCAACTAAGATTCCTCTCAGCCTTTGTGATTCTAAAACTGAGGAAGACTTTGAAAAAACACTTTGTAAAAACACTTTGTAATCTTTTTCAGTGATTTCTTAGTAATGCATTTCTCAGGAGCTAGGCCCTAAGGCCACCTTCTAGAAGGTACCACTTTAAAACAAGTTTCCTTTGAAAATTCTCCCTCCTTAATAATCTTTTATTGTTTCTTTAAAAAGGGTTGATGTTGCAGGGCAAGTCCCAGAGAAACTAAGCTCTGTCTGCCTTTTCTTTTGGTGGTAGTTACTTCCAAGTGATTGGTGTTTTTTATTATTGTACTACAGGCGCAGCAGCTAGAATTATTTCAGTTATGGATCTTACAAAAGGAATAATCCCTTTAGTAATTGCAAACATTTCTCTCCATTAAAAATGAAGTAAAATAAACGGTTTAAATAGACAAGAACATATATGACTTAAATTTTCAGGCCATGTTTAAAATATAAAATACACTAGCTAAAGGAAGCAAGTGTAAAAAGAAATAAAAAACAAAGACTACAATACACATTATTATCACCTTAAATTTTTATCAGTTTTTTTATTCTCTAAACATTGGCTTATTATAATTTTCTCACTCATGATATGCCTCTGGCTTCCTTTACAACTTCTGGTGAAGGGTGTCAACTTAAATTAAGCTGTAATACTATCCTTGTTAAATTCCTCATAAATATTGCTCTGCTTCTTATGCTGAAGCAGAAAATACTCTCAATAATATTTTATTATGAAATAAATTGTTCCTTCAATCATTTATTTCCAAAGATCAGTTTTAACTCTCTATTGATTTCTCCCAATTCGAAAGACTTTGAACTATCTTTGATAAGGGTGATGTATGGTGTTAACTATTAAGAAGACAGGACGAATAAGTCACTGAGTAAAAGACAAAATACCTGCCAATTATTACTTATTAAATGACATCCACTAAACTAAAAATTACATACATAATGGCAGGTATCTTTATAATAACTGAAATAAGTGTTATTTCCATTGCGTTGAGAATATGGAATCCCAGAAATGCTAACCAAATTCTACAACTTCACACAGCTGGTTAGTAGTGATACGGACAGGAGACAGGGTGGGAAACACCAGGTGGAAGAGGGCGGTTCCCGGGCAAAGGCCCCACCCTCAAGCCTGAAGATCGGCAGCCCTAAATGAGGATAGGCATTCCTGTTTTTGCTCCCAGAAAGTTGCCTTTTGGCCCACGACACCACCTATCCTGTAACCATATAAACCCCAAACCCCAGGCTCCAGAGGCAGACAAGCAGGTGAGGAGATGAGGAGACAAGCAGATGGACGGTGGAATGACACGGCAGAGAAAGAGAAAAGAGGAGGCGGCAGAGAAAGAGAAAAGAGGAGGCGGCAGAGAAAGAGAGAAGAGGGGACACATCTGAATGCAGAGAGGAGTTCTCCTGGGGGCGGTTGGAGAGGGGTTCGGCAGCTGGACAACCAGGCTCCGGGGAAGATCACCTTCCCACTCCATCCCTCGCTTCTGGCTCCCCATCTCGCTGAGAGCCACCTCCACCACTCAGTAAAACTCCTGCATTCATCCTTGGAATCCGTGTGTGATCCAAATTTTTCAGGAAACTGGACAAGAGCGTGGGATACAGAAAGCTGTCACACTGGCCCTCTGCCCTTGCAGAAAGGCAGAGGGTCCTTTGAGCTGATTAACACTCAAGCCGTCCATGAACTGCAAGGCTAAAAGGGCACAAAACGCCCACGTGGGCTCCTTCACCTGTCTGTCTGCCTGCTTCCCCTCCCATAAGGGATTTGAGCAACCGCGAGGACCTAACAGAAGATCCACACCCGTGTCATACGTCCTGAGACGGGGATCAGGGAACTCTCTCGTTTCAGTAGCAGAAGTGTAATTTGAACACAAACATATCACATACCTTCTTTTTCTATATTTCACTAATTTCAAAATCTCCTTCAATTAAATGACCTGTTTTTGGAATTGAATACCCTATTTTTAAGTTTTGTTTCCTCTTCCTTCTGCAGCGATTTGTATTTTTAGTAACGAAATAATGACTTTTACTCTTCTTCTTTCCACCAGGCATGTCCTTGAATTTCTAGCTTATCTAATTACCTTTGCTTAGAAGTTCCAGAAACTGAATCTTGCGACAGTTCAAGTATCTGTACGATTCTTCCCCACCAGCTTACTTCAGGGCTGTGGCTAGTTTACAAGCTGGTTGAGCACAAGATGGCACCAGCCCATTCACCCGATTGCAACAAGTCAAATAGACCTGCATTGCCTCAAGCACCCCACGTGCCCTCCATACCAAACTTCTCCTGCTTTAACCCTAGCTTTTTGCCTAATAATTTTGACGCAGTTTTGTTTAGGCAGGAGCCTGAATATCTTCCCCACTGCTAACTTTGGAAAATAAAATAATTTTCCTTCTACCACACCTTGTCCTTATTTGATTTTGAAAGCAGGAGTGGCTGACCCTGCATTTGGTTACATTTTTCAGAGTCTGGAGACTCTTACTCATTCTGCATAATCACGAATATTTTAGACAACATCCATATGTTAGATATCCTACTTTTGTTATTGAGAGTAAAATATAATTTTTAAAAACATTTCAAGGAAAAAACAATACTTTTAGCCATAGCTGTCATTATCTCATTTTTCTTCTCGAAAACATTCAGGAGGTTCTGAGTATTGCTCTGTTTCTTGAATTTCAAGGTCCCTTATAATCTGGACTTAGCTTACCTCTTACACTACCTCATACTCACTTGCAAGATGCATGATTGGCCAGGTGCTGTGAGTCTTGCCTGTAATCCCAGCACTTTGGGAGGCCAAGGTGGGTGGATCACCTGAGGTTGGGAGTTCGAGACCAGCCTGGCCAACATGGAGAAACCCCGTGTCTACTAAAAATACAAAGTTAGCCCAGCATGGTGGCGCATGCCTGTAATCCTGGCTACTTGGGAGGCTGAAGCAGGAGAATCCCTTGAAGCCGAGAGGCGGAGGTTGCGGTGAGCAGAGATTGCACCATTGCACTCCAGCCTGGGCAACAAGAGCGAAACTCTGTCTCAAAAAAAAAAAAAAAAAAAAAAAAAAAAATGCATGATTTATCCAGAGACTGCAAACTGGTAGTTGCTGCATTCTGATGACAGATACATTTTTATGTGGCCTGAGCTTATTTTATCATATATATACATACACACACACACACACACATATATATGTTAATGGTATGCATCATTATTGTGAAGATTTAACAATCAAGCTATTTCATATACAAATCAAGATTTTTTTACTGCTTGTAAAACATTAGAATATATGGCAAATTTAGGCTTAGATTCTTGTGTGGCAGCAATCCACAGAAGATGAGAAAAATTATTTTTGTATTTATATTTTCTGTCAGACCCTTGGTCACATTTAAGTTTTAGACACTTTAGCTAAACTGCTCTGCTGCTTTCACTTCATGGCATATAACATGAGCTTATCTCTCTGCCCATTGAAGTTCTACTTATTTTTTAGATTAAGGTTAAGGTTATCTCTTATAAACCCTTCCCAAATCCCCTTCCCTCTACATTCCTTCCACCCTCATTGCATTCCTTTTATGTTCTACGTGTTTTTCTTGACGTTAATATTGCTGATATTTTCAATTTGCTTAGTATTTTTTTGTACCTTATGCTAATTCTTTCTTCATAGTTCATTTTTTTAAAAGGTAAATCTCATTTGGTTATTTATAGGTTCTATTAATTTTCCCCCTTGGAGAAACTTCTAAAAATTTCCAGTCTTCTATCCAGGCTGGTTGTTCATCAGGCCTACTGCACAGCTAACCTGGGAATGGTATTTTGCTCTCCTTTCCTTTTCCTATTTGAAAAAAAAATGATATATTTCTTTTTCTTTTTGCTCATACCCTTCTTTTAGGGATCACATTATCTAGAAATTCCATGGGTTTAATATTGAACAGCAAAAGACATGATGATGACAATAAAATTCTTGCTTCTTGATTCATAGTGGCCCACTCTGGACTGGCTGTTCCATACCAGTTACCTCATCCCAGGATGGTGCAGTTACCATGCTGAGTAAAGCTCTGCCAAACTCCTGCAGGTTTCCTTGCATATCTCCCTGTTGAATCTTCTATTTTTCATATTCGTTATTCTTATTTTACTTGCATTTTGTAAAATTGAAGGCTAACCTCCAGTGGCTTCCTGACAAAAGGTTGACTTGGAATGGTCTTTTATGCGAGGACTTGCATGTTTCAAATGACTTTTCTCTGCCTTCACTTTTGATTAATAACTTGAGCTGACATATAATCTGTTAAAAACAATTTTCCTTCAGAAATTTGAAGGCACTGTTTCATTGTTGAGAAGCTGGGAGCCATACTAAATTCTTATTATTTGTTATGTTAATGTTTTGCTTTTTGCGGGGGGAGGGGTTGGCTTTTATTTTTGTCCTTTTGAAGAAATTCAGATATTTACTTTTTATTCCTCAGAGTACTGAAATTTTACACTGATGTGCCTTGTTGTAGATCTAGCCATGATCTTGTGCACTTGTGGGCATTTTGAACCTAGAAAACTGTGTTCCGTTTAGGGAAATCTTTATAAAACTTTTCATTGATTCTTCCATATGCTTTCCTATTCTCTCCTTCTAGAACTTTTTTAAATGCTGCACTTTCTGAATTTGTCCTCTAACTTTATGTATGTTTTTTTCCTTGATTTGGTTATGTATTGCAGCCTAATAAAGTAACCCACAACTTAGTGGCATAAGATAAGAACAATTTTATCACATCTGATGATTTGGGGGATTGGGAATTCAGGCATGGCTTCATTGGATTGGACAATTCTCTGTACTCTTGAGGCATTGACTCATACCTCATGCAACAGATGGAGTGGATGAGCCAGGACACTATCTCATGACGTGACACCCTTGTTGGGGAAGGATGAAGGGCTGGGCTTACTGGGACTATTTACCAAAGTGCCTTCCCACCCCAGGTAATCTCAGTGTAGTCTAACTTCTGACATGGTGCCTCAAGGGTACAAGAAAGGAGGTTTCAAGGGACAAAAATAATGAAGGTGTTAGTGTCTAAAGGCCTGTGCCTAGAAATTAGCACAGCATCATTTCTACCTATTCCATTGGTAAAACAGTCACTGAAACCTCAGATTCAAAGGAAAGGGAGTTAGATCTCCTACATGGCTGCTCAGCAAAAGTATTCCAAGAATCAAGAAGGAAGCTGTCAGTCTCTTAAGGCCTGGGCCTGGAAACTGGCAGAATATCTTGAATTAATGCACAAGATCAAGCTGTCAAATGAAACTCATAAGTGAAAGATTTTACACAGTGTCTTAGTCAGCTTGGGCTGTCATAACAAAATACCATAGACTGGTTTGCTTAAAAGCAGTAATTTATTCTTAAAAATATGGAGTCTAGGAAGGCCAAAACCAACATTTGAGTTAATTTGGGTCCTGGTGAGAGCCCTCCTCCTGGCTTACAGATGGCTGTCTTCTCATTGTGTCCTCACATGGCTGAGAGAGAAAGCAAGCTCTCTGGTGTCTCTTCTTATAAGTGCACTAATCCCACCATGAGGGCCCCACCCTCACAACCTCATTTAACTCTAATTACTTCCCAAAGGCCCTATCTCCAAATACAGTCACATTGTGGGTTAGGGTGGACAAAATTCAGTCCACAGCACCCAATAGCAAGCTTTGCTAATTGTGTCAAAGATACAGGTAATTGAGAGATTCATGCAGTGTGGAGTGATCTAGTAATGTCAAGGGCATTCCTGCAAATCGTTTCCTTCTGCATCAGAAATACATCTCTAATGCACAACAAAAGATACAGTTTTTGCAACTGAGCAGTCCTGGGGCAAGAACATGTTGTTCTTACCTGAAATTCAGTGTTTTTCGTAAATATACTTTTCCTTTCTTGAATACCTTTGCTTGATTCCCAGAGTGCTAAAATTGATTGCTTTTGACAGTTCTGCCCAGCTTATACTCGATAGAATTGTATGGTTTTTATGACATTTCCCAAGAAGCCCAACATCACAGATTACTTTTGTCTCTCTCTCTTTTTTTTTTTTACTCAAAATGATCTTTTAGTTAGAGAACATTCTGCTGAGGGGTTTCAAAAAACACAATCTCTTTTTCTTAGTAAATATTAGTTTATATACCCAAGGTCCCAGACATTAGATCAGGTACACTGCATTTATTTCTCCCCAGGGACATACCCCTGGTGAAGGGAGTTAATAAATCACAAGCCAATTCTGTTGATCTTTTTTTTCCCATGTCACTTCTGCCATATTCTAGTTGTTAAAGCAGTGACTGTATCCAGCCTAGATTTAAAAGGAGGAAAATTAGATTGAATTTTCAATAAGTGCCCAAAATCTTGGCAGACATTTTGATCTATCACACTCCTGTTGTCCATTTATGTATTTACTTATATATTTTAGTCACTTTCTGGCACATCAGCTCAATTATTCTTTTCAAGTCTTATAGTGAGCATTATTGCTAGCCTTATCTTTTAATTTCTAAGAGCTCATTTTATTTTTCAAATGCTTTAATTTGTAACATTTTTAATGTAATTAATGTTTCTATTCTTATTTTTCTGGGGAGATTAATGACAACTTTATGTATGTGTGTATATATTTATATATGTGTGTACATATATGTATAGGTATATATAAAAATATATAAACATAAATATAAATATACAAGTAAATTTTTTATGTGTATAACATATAGGTATGTCACCATTTTCTTTTTCTTGAATAATTTCTTTCTCTTGTTGATTTTGTCTACTGATTAATTTTTGTAGGTACATAGTAGGTGTTTATATTTATGGAGTACAAGAGATGTTTTGATACAGGCATGAAATGTGAAATAAGCACATCATAGAGAATAGGGGATCCATACACTGAAGCATTTTTCCACTGAGTTGCGAACAATCCAACTATACTCTTTAGTTATTAAAATGTACAGTTAAGTCATTATTAACTATAGTCACCCTGTTGTGCTATCAAATAGTAAGCCCTATTTATTCTTTCTAAATTTTTTTTTTACCCATTAACCATCGCACCTACTGCCCCACCCCAGCCCCCCCACTAGCTTTCCCATCCTTCTTCTCTGTATGTCCATGAGTTCAATTGTTTGATTTTTAGATCCCACAAATATGTGAGAACATGTGATATTTGTATTTTTGTGCCTCACTTGTTTCACTTAACATAATGACCTCCAATTTCATCCATGTTGTTGCAAATAACTGGATCTCATTTTTTTCATAGCTTACTAGTACTCCATTGGGTATATGTACCACATTTTTTTATTCATTTATCTGCTGATGGAAACTTAGGTTGCTTTCAAATATTGGCCATTATAATCAGTGCTGCAACAAACAGGAGTGCAGATATCTCTTCAATATACTGATTGACTTTCTTCTGGGTATATACCCAGCAGTGGGAGTGCCGGATAATATGGTAGCTCTATTTTAAGTTTTTTGAGGGACTCCTAAACTGTTCTCTATAGTGGTTGTACTAATGTACATTCCCACCAACAGTGTACAAGAGTTCCCTTTTCTTCACATCCTCGTTAGCATTTGTTATTTTCTGTCTTTTTGATATAAGCTATTTTAACTGGGATGAGATGATATCTTTATTGTAGTTTTTATTTGCATTTATCTGATGATCAATGATGTTTAGCACCTTTTCTTATGCTTGTTTTCCATTTTTATGTCTTTTCTTGAGAAACGTCTCTTCAAATCCTTTGCCCATCTTTAGATTGGATTATTAGACTTTTTTCTATAGAATTGTTTGTGCTCCTTATATATCCTGGTTACTAATTCCTTATCAAAGGGGTAGTTTGCAAATATTTTCTCCCATTCTTTGGGTTGTCTCTTCACTTTGTTAATTGTATTCTTTGCTGTGGAGAATCTTTTTAACTTGATGTGATACCATTTGTCCATGTTTGCTTTGGTTGTCTGTGCTTATGGGGTATTGCTCAAGAAACTTTTTCGTTATTCTGGGTCTTTTGTGGTTCCATATAAATTTTAGGACTGTTTTTTCTGTATCTATGAAGAATGTTATTGGTATTTTGATAGGGATTGCATTGAATCTGTAGACTGCTTTGGGTAATATGAACATTTTAACAATATTATTTCAACCCATGAACATGGAATATTTTTTAATTTTTTGGTGTCCTCTTCAATTTCTTTCATCAGTATTTTATTATTTTTATTATAGAGATCTTTCATGTCTTTGGTTAATTTCTATGTATTTAATTTTATGTGTAGCTACTGCAAATGGAATAACTTTCTAAGTTTCTTTTCAACATTGTTACTTTTGACATATAGCAATGCTAATTTTTTATGTTGATTATGTATCCTGCAACTTTTCTGAACTTGTTTATTCATTCTAATAGTTTTCTTGTGGAGTCTTCAGGTTTTTTCAAATATAAGATTATATCATCTGCAAACAAGAATAATTTGATTTCTTCCTTTTCAATTTGGATGCCCTTTTATATTTTTCTCATGTCTAGTTGCTCTAACTAGGATTTCCAGTACTTTGTTAAATAACAGTGCTGACAGTGGGCATCCTTGTTGAGTTCCAGATCTTAGAGGAAAGGCTTTCAGCTTTTTTCTCATTCATTATCATACTAGCTGTGGGTATGTTATATATGACTTTTATTATGTTGAAGTATGTTCCTTCTTTCCTTAGTTTTTTGAGGGTTTCTATCATGAAGGTATATTGAGTTTTATCAAAAGCTTTTTCAGCATCAATTGAAATGATTGTGTGTTTTTTCCCTCATTCTGTTGATATCATGTATCACATTGATTGATTTGTATATGTTGAACCATCCTTGCATTCCGGGGATAAATTGCACTTGGTCATTAATGTGGTTTGGCTGTGTCTCCACCCAAATCTCATATTGAATTGTAGTTCTCATAATCCCTACGTACTGTGGGAGGGACCCAGTGGAATTGAATAATGGCAACAGTTACACCCATGCTCTTCTTCTGAGAGTGAGTTCTCATAAGATCTGATGGTTTTATAAGGGGCTTTTCCCCCTTTGCTTGGCACTTCTCTCTCCTGCTGTCCTGTGAAAAAGGACATGTTTGGTTCCCTTTCTGCCATGATTGCAAGTTTGCTGAAGCCTCCTCAGCCATGTGGAATTGTGAGTCAATGAAACCTCTTTTCTTCACAAATTATCCACTTTTGGGTATTTCTTCATAGCAGCATGAGAAAGGACTAATACTGTCATAATGAATAATCTTTCTAATGTGTTGTTCAATTTGGCTAACTAGTGATTTGTTGAGAATTTGTGCATCAATATTCATCTGATATATTGGCTTATAGTTTTCTTTTTTTGATACGTCTTTATCTGGTTTTGGTGTCAGGGTAATATGGTCTTCATAGAATGATTTTGGATGTATTTCCTTCTCCTCTTTTTTTGGAATAGTTTGAATAGGATTGATATTGATTCTTATTTAAATATTTGGTAGAATTCAGCAGTGAACTCATTGGGTCCCAAGCTTTTCTTTACTTGGAGACTTTTTATTATGGCTTCAATCTTGTTACTTGTTATTGGTCTGTTAGGTTTTTAATTTCTTCCTGGTTCAACCTTGGTAGGTTTTATGTGTCCAGGACATTGTCTGTTACTTCTAGATTTTCCAATTTATTGGCATATACTTGCTCATAGTAGCCACTATTAATACTTTAAGTTTCTTCACTGTCAGTTGTAATGTATCCATTTTCATTTCTTGTTTTATTTATTTGGGTCTTCCTTCTTTTTTTTTAGTCTGGATAAAAGTTTGTCAATTTTGTTTAATTTTTCAAAAAAACAACTTTTTGTTTCATTGATTTTTTTTGTACTGTTTTATTTTAATTTCATTTATTCTGTGCTGATCTTTATTATTTTTTCTGTTAATTTTGAGTTTGAGTTTTGATTTTTTTAATCTGTTTATCCAGTCTCTGTGTTTTGGTTGGAAAATTTATTCCATTTGCAGTCAGTATTATTATTATTTATAGTATTATAAATATTTATATATTATTTATTTATGGTTTTTAAGATGTAACATTAGGTTGTTTATTTGAAGTTCTTTCTGTTTTTTGATGTAGGCACTTAGAGCTATAAACTTTCCTGTTAGAACTATATTTGCTATGTCCATAGGTTTTGTTATGTTGTGTTTTGATTATTATTGGTTTCAAAAAATTTTCCATTTTCTTCTTAATTTCTCCATTGACACAGTGGTCATTCAAGAGCATATTGTTAAATTTCCCTGTAGTTGTATAGTTTCCAAAATTCCTCTTGTTTTTGACTTTTCGTTTTATTCCATTGTGGTCAGAGAGGATGCTTGATATTATTTCAGTTTATTTAAATGTTTTAAGACTTGTTTTGTGGCAAGTCTATCCTTGAGAATAATCAATGTGCTGAGGAAAACAATGTGTATGCTGCAGCTCTTAGATGAAATGTTCCATAAGTATCTATTAGATCTCTTTGGTCTATAGTGCTAATTAAATCTGATGTTTCTTTGTTGATTTTTTGTCTGGAAGTTCTATCCATTGCCAAAAGTGAGATGTCGAAGTTTCCAACTGTTATTGTTTTGGATCCTATCCCTTTCTTTAGGGCTAAGAATATTTGCTTTATATATCTGGGCACTCCAGAGTTGGTTGCATCTGTATTAATTTGTTATATCCTCTTGCTGAATTGACCCCTCTATCATTATATAGTCACCTTCTTTGTCTGTTATAGTTTATGTCTTGAAATCTAATTTGTCTGTTGTAAGTGTAGTGACCCTGCTGTTTTTGGTTTCCATTGGCATGGGCTATGTTTCTCCATCTCTATTATTAGTCTATGTGTTTCTTTATAGGTGAAGTGTGTTTCTTGTAGGCAACAGATCAATGGGTGTGTTGATTTTTTTTTTAATCCATTTATCCAGTCTGTGTGTTTTGATTGGAAAATTTATTCCATTTACAGTCAGTACTTTTTTTATTATTATTTTTATTATTATTATTACTCTTTGAGCTGGAGTCTCACTTTGTCAGCCAGGCTGGAGTGCAGTGGTGCGATCTTGGCTTACTGCAACCTCTGACTCTCAAAAAGTACTGGGATTACAGGAATAAGCCACTGTGCAACCAATTTACAGTCAGTATTATTATTGATAAGTAAGGACTTACTCTTGCCATTTTGTTATTTGTTCTCTGGTTGTTGTGTGGTCTTCTCTTCCTTCTTTCTTTCACTCCTATTTTCCTCTTGTGAAGATGATTTTCTCTAGTGATATGACTTAGTTTCTTGCTTTTTGGTTTTTGTGTATCCATTGTATTTTTTTGGTTTGAGGTTACCATAAGGCTTGCAAATATTATCTTATAACCCATTATTTTAAACTGATAACAATATAACACTACTTGCATAAACCAACAAACAAATGAGCTAAAAGACAACTAATAAAACCTCACATTAACTTAATCCTTCTGCTTTTTAAAATTTTGTTGTTTCTGCTTATATCTTATTGTTTTAACTATGTCTTAAAAAATTGCTGGCCAGGTGTGGTGACTCTTGCCTGTAATCCCAGCACTTTATCAGGCTGAGGTAGGCAGATCACTTGGGCTCAAGAATTTGAGACCAGTCTAGGCAACGTGGTGAAACCCCATCTATACTGAAAATACCAAAATTAGCAAGGGATGGTGACAGGTGACTGTAATTCCAGTTAACTGGGAGGCTGAGGCACAAGCCTTGCTTGAGCCTGGAAGGTGAAGTTTCAGTGAGCCAAGATCACACCACTGCACTCCAGCCTGGGCAACAGTGAGACCCTGTCTCAAAAAAAGAGAAAAAGACAAAGAAAAGTTGTCGTTATCATTTTTGATTCGTTCATTGTTTCTTCATTCTACTTAGGACAAGAATAGTTTACACACTACAGTTACAGTATTATAAAATTCTGTTTTTTTGTGTGTGTTACTATCATTAGTAAGTTTTGTATCTTTCAGTGATTATTTAATGCTCACTAATGTCCTTTTCTTTCTGATTGTAGTACTTCCTTTGGCATTTCTCATAGCACAGGTCTGAAATTGATGAAATCCCTCAGCTTTGGTTTGTCTGAGCAAGTTTTTATTTCTCCTTCATGTTTGAAGTTTGTTTTTGCTGGATACACTATTCTAGAGTAAAGGTGTTTTTTGTTTTTGTTTTTGTTTTTTCCTTCAACACTTTAAATATGTCACACCACTGTCTCCTGGGCTATAAGATCTTCACTGAAAAGTTGGCTGCCAGATGTATTGGAGCTCTATTGTGTGTCATTTGTTTCTTTTGTCTTGCTGCTTTTAAGAGCCTTTCTTTATCCTTGACATTTGAGAATTCGATTATAAGATGCCTTGGGGTAGTCTTCTTTGGGTTAAATGTGCTTAGTGTTCTATGACCTTCTTGTACTTGGATATTGATATCTTTAGTTTTTGGAACCTCTCTGTTACCATTCTATTTTTTTTTTTTTTTTTTTTTTTTTTTGAGATGGAGTCTTGCTCTGTCACCCAGGCTAGAGTGCAGTGGTGTGATCTCGGCTCACTGCAACCTCTGCTTCCTGGATTCAAGTGATTCTCCTGCCTCAGCCTCCCAAGTTGCTGGAATTACAGGTACCTGCCACTGCGCCTGGCTAATTTTTGTAGTTTTAGTAGAGATGGGGTTTCACCATCTTGGCCAGGCTGGTCTCGAACTCCTGACCTTGTGATCCACCCACCTCAGCCTGTTACTATTCTTTTGAATAAACTTTCTACCCCTATCTTTTTCTCTACTTCCTCTTTAAGGCCAATAACTCTTGAACTTACCCTTTTGAAGCTATTTTTTAGATTTTATGGGTGTACTTCATTTTTTTTTCTTGTATCTCCTCTGACCGTGTATTTTCAAATAGCCTGTTTTCAGGCCCACTAATTCTTTCTTCTGCTTTACTGATTCTGCTATTAAAGGATTTGAATGAATTCTTCAGTATGCCAATTGCATTTTGCTCCAGAATTACTGCTTCTTTTAAATTATTTGAATCTCTTTGTTAAGTTTATTTGATAGAATTCTAAATTCCTTCTCTGTGTTCTCTTGAATTTCTTTAAGTTTCCTGAACAAACCTATTTTGAATTCTCTATCTGAAAGTTCACATATCTCTATTTCTCCAGGATTGGTCCCTGGTGCCTTACTTAGTTCATTTGGTTGAGGTAACGTTTCCCAGATAGTGTTGATGCTAGTAGATGTTCTTTGGTGTCTGGGCATTAAAGAATTTGGTATTTATTATAGTCTTCATTGTCTGGACTTATTTGTAGCTGTCTTTCTTGGGAAGGCTTTCCAGATATTTGAAAGGACTTGGGTGTTGTGATCTAAGCTGCTTCTGCTTTATGGGCCACCCCAAGCTCAGTAATACTGTGGTTCTTGCAGACTGGTAGAGATATTGCCTTGATGATCTTGGACAAGATCCAGGAGAATTATCTGGCTTACCTGGCAGAAACTCTTGTTTTCTTCTCTTACTTTCTTTCTCTTTCTTTCTCTCTCCATCTCTGTTCTGAGCCATCTAAATCTGGGGGGTGGAGTGATACAAGCACGCTGCAGCCACCACCACTATGACTGTGCTGAGTCTCTCGCAATGCCTGCCTTAACCACTCTCTGGCTACTGCCTATGTTTGCTCAAGGCCCTAGGGCTCTACAATCAGCAGATGGCAAAGCCAGCTAGGCCTTTTTCCTTCCATTCAGGGCAATGAGGTCCCCCAAGCCCTGGGTGGGTCCAGAAGTGCCATCTGGGAGTCAGGGACTACAGTCAAAAACCTCAGAAGTCTACCTGGTATTCTATTATATTGCAGCCAAACCAGTACTCAAACCACAAAACTCAGTTCTTCCCACTCTTCCTTCCTTTTCGAAAGGAAAAGAGTGAGAAATCTCACCACATAGCCAATGCCAGCCCTAGCCATGAGGAGTACTGTCAGACTACCACCAATGTTCCCTTAAGGTCTGAGGGCTTTTAAGTCAGCTTATGGTGAATGCTGCCTGGTCTAGGACCCACCCTTCAGGGCAGTGGGCACCTCTGCGGTCCAGGGAAGTTTTATAAATGCTGTCCAAGAGTGAAGTCCTGAAATTAGAGACCCATGAGCCTACTTGGTGCTCCATCCTCCTTGTGGTGGTGTTGGTACCTGAAGTCAGCAAGTCTCAGAGGCTCACCAAGGCCTTCAATGTAGTACCTCATATTGCTGCTGGTTATTCAGGGCCCAAGGGCTCTTCAGTAAGCAGGTGATAAGTGCTGCCAGGAATACATTCTTTCCTTCAAGGCAGTGGGTCCCCTTGTAGCTCAGTGTGCATCTAGAAATGTCTGGGAGCTAGGGCCTGGAAGCAGGAGCCTCATGACTATCCTGCTGTGGCTGAGCTTGTATCCAAGATAAAAGGCAAAGTCCTTCTGATTCTCCTTCTCTTCTCCTCAAATGGAAGGAAGAGGTCTCTTGTGCAGCCATAAGCTGTGCATCTTGGGGTCAGAGAAGGGGTGATGTCAGCACTCCCTTTGTTGCCCCAGCTGGTGTCTCACTATATCATGGCGCCCGCACCCCCCTCCTCATGGTCTACTGTCTCTGGGCCTAGTTCTGCCCTAGGACTCACCTAAGAGTTGCAGTCCTTATGGCCTAAACTGTCTTTCAAGTTTACTTATATATCAAGAGCACTTTGGCCCTCAATGGTGAGGTTTGTAGGCACTCAAGTTCAGGTCGCTGAATAGACTATTCCCTTCTTACTAGAGCTGATTTAAATGATCCTTCTGTGGGTAGGCATCAGCTGAGTTTGGTCTGGTTTTCCTTTCTGCTCTAACAGAACAGACTGAGTTCAGTGCCTTATTATTGCTGTGTTCTCCTTTCCCCAGTGCCCAGAGACTTTCTCTGAGCCATACCATATCTGCTGGTGGTAGCGGAGGGGTGGCGTCAGTGATTCAGGAGAGTTTTTTCTATCTTTTTGGTGCCTCCTTCAGCAATATGAAGTTAAAACCAGGTACTATGAGCACTTGTCTGATTTTTGTGTCTTATTAATGTGTTTTCTCTGTGGAAATAGTTGTTAACTTGGTGTGTTTTGGGGGAGGACAACCAGTGGAGCTTTCTATTCTGTCATCTTGCTTGGTACTATTGTCTACTGTTTTTATTTCTAATGGGAGCAATTCTTGAAAGTCTACCCTTTGCAGGAGTAGGGTACTAAAAAGTTTCTTGCAAACTCTGAGCCCAGAGATAGATCTTATAATATTTAAGTTTTAGCATGTGACAATCACTTGGACCATTATATGGTACCTCAGTGTTAACTTTAGGTTTGGTGTTGGTAAGATTTCTTGAATTCTCTGCAGGTAGTTATATAATTCTGCATCATTCTGGGAGCCTGAGTCAAGGAAGAGAACTTGGAGCACCAATATCCAATAGTCAGAATATATCAATCCCCTACTGCTGGTATGGTACTCACATATATAATTGAGCTATTTGTCCTCTTATCAAATCTCTTCTCTTTTATTCTCTCCATAGCATAAACCTGTCATCTGCCAGAGGTCATTTATAGAGTAAATGCAACACCTTTTAGCATATTCTCCGTGTTTTAGCCATTTCCTTCATTCCAAAGGTAACTGGTTTTACCAATTCTTGAGCTTTTTGAAGACTTTATGATAGTTCTCAGCTTTCTCAACTACTGATTTAGGATTACACTTCCCTGAGTCTGCTAAGAGATTATTCCTCCACCTTTTTCTCAGTTTCAAAATTTTCTTATTATAGCTTCCTTTCCTGTTCTCCCTCCCCTTGTGGATTTATACATTTTTAAATAATTTCTTTATAGTTGCTGTAGTGAGATTTAGGATTGGAGCAAAACTAGTTATATACATTTGGTCCCTTACCTTAACCTTGATGCTTCCCATCCCATTAATATTGAATTGAATAGTTGTCTCTATATAAGGAAAAGAAATGTATTGAAGTATTTACACATACACACACATAAACATCCTAGTTGGTTGAACTGATTATACAATGTTAAATAGCTCATTTGATACTTCATTTTAATTAGACACATATTTACTTTGCTAGGGGAATATTTAGGCCTAGACAAAATATTGGAGTTTCTCATATTGCTAGTTTATTTTTCCATCCTCTAAGTTTTTTCCTAAAGAGAATCAATTGATATGATTCAAAATAAAAATAATCCACAGGAAACCTCATTAGACATCTTCTATATTATTGGGTCCTGCTTTTAAAGATCTATAATACAACTTGTTGGCATTTTGATTAAGATGTATTAAATGTATAAATTGATACAGTTTTGGAAAATGTTATATTTATATAGTGAATCTTCTTCTCAATTGACATTTATCCAAATATTTCAGGTATTTTTAAAACAACATTTTCTAAATGTCTTCCTAAAAGTATGTTTTAAAAATTTATTCCTAAGATTTGGTGCCATTTCCAGTCATATTTTTGTTTTCTAAATTAATCATATCTTCGAAATATTTCTTTTGATTATATAGGCAAACAATTGCTTTACATGTTGTTCATTTTAAAAGTTTTATCTTACAGCTTTGCTGGATTTTTTATTAGTTATGATTGTCACTTTTCTTGAATTTTTAAGCAGATAATCATATGATTATAAATGAGGAGAAATGTTTTTCTTCCTTTTTAATCATTCTAGGAGTTATTTTTAAATGAATTTTATAAATGATTTTAAATGGAATTCTAATGTTTTATCATTAAGTATAATGTTTATTGCAAGTTTTAGATTAAGGAAGTTTCTTTCTATTCCTGAGTTGCTAAGAGTTTTCATTAATACCTGCTGAGTAATATTAATGTTTGTACGTTTGAGGTGCTAATTTTGAAATTTAATATGTTAATGAGGAAAATGTAACATAAAACTAAATGTTTTATGTCAAAACATTCTTACATTCTTAGAGAAACATAATTTGATTATGAGTTTCTGTATATTATTGAATTTGCTTTGCTATTATTTTATTTAATGCTCTTTTATCCAGATTTATGTGACAATACTTGCCCTTCTTTATAAGCTATTTGATGTTAATATTAGATTAGACTTAATCTATGAAATGAATAAGGAATAATTTCCTCAATTTCTATTCTCTGAAACAGCTTAAATAAAATTGGATAATCTTGTTCTTCCACTTTTTTTGTAGAATTTAAATCTTTATTTGGCCTTTGCATGCCCTTTGTGCCTATTGTATATCTGTTAATAACTTATTTAATTTATTAAGTTGCTGTAGAATTAGTCAGCCTTTCAATTTCTTGTTGAATCAGTTATTTTCACCCAAAAGTATTGCCATGAAGATTACTATAATATTCATGTTAATTGTTTAATCTCTGCTCTAACTGTAAGTATGTAAATTTTTTCATTGCTGATATTGGTCTTAACATTTTTAATGCACAGTATTTTACTTACTTTATTTTTAAACTCATACTGTCTTTTGTTATTACTGCTTCTATATTTAATACATTTTCAATTCATCTGTATGTTTAACAATTTATTTGCTTACCATTTCCCTCCCAGTATCTTACTTTTTCTGACTTCCAATTTTCTTTTTCTTGAAGATGTTACTTCTTTTAGAAGTTATTTCTTTGAGAAACTTTTGGAGAAGGTGCTTAGTTACTGGTGTTGGAAAATCATTTATTCCACTATAAATTTTAAATGATTGTTTACTGGGGTATGGAATTCTATATTACTAGTTACTTTTTCTCAGCATGTTAATACATTATCTCACTATCTTTTACTTGCTTAATAGGTCTGTTGTAGTCTAATGTTCTTCCTATTTAGGTAATTTGTCATTTCTTCCTTTTGGCTTCTAAGCTCTTCCTTTTGTGGTATCTGGATTTACTTTTGTTATTTGCTTAGAGGCAGATTTATTATATCCAAATTATTTTATACTCATTGTGATTTTCAAATCTATGGATTTTTCTATTTTTTCTATTTTTGAAATACACTCTTTTCATTCATTCTATTCACTACTTTGGCAACTCCTAATGGATATATGATGGAAATATGTATTCTACTTCTGGGTTTCTTAAGCAATCTTCATATAAATGAACACAGTTTCTGCTGCTTGCTGCTTACAAAGCCAAAAAACACAAACAAGTTTTGGTGGAAGGAAAGTGACTTTGTTTTCCAAAGCTAGCAGTGGTGAAATGGTTCAGTCTTCTGCCTTAAAGAAACCATTTCAAGTTTTCTGGGCAGAATACACAAAGAGGAGTTTGGAATGAAGAGCAGGCAGAAGGGGTGAGGTGGTATGGTCTGAGTGACTTACTCTGATTACCTGTCTTGAGTTATTGCCCCATCTGGTGAATGGGCTGGTGCTATCTCAGGCTAGACTGAGTTGTAAATTAGCCACAGCCTTGAAGTGATCTCCTGGTGGGGAAGAATTTCATAGACACCTGGATTGCCTCAAGATTCAGTCTCTGGAACTTCTAAGCAAACATAGTTAGATAAGCTAACAATGCAAAGGAGTGCCTGGTGTAAAGAAGGAGTGTCAAAGTTATTATTTTATTATAAAGGGCCACAGAAGGAAAGAAAAAAAACCTTAAAAATAGGGTACTCCATTTCATTTACACATCATATTTTTTATGTCTCTGTGCTAGATTCTGAATAATTTTTTCAAAGCTATCTTTAGCTTTTCCACTGACTTCTTTCCCTGGATCTATTATGTTATTTTATTCTCTATTAAATTTTTAATTAATGTTTTGTTAATTCTTAGTATTCTCAAAAGAGACTTTTTTTTTCTTTTTTTTAAAAATTCACTCAGGTTAAGAAAGGCAAGCTTTTTGATGGTCTATTTGTGCCAGAATAGAGATTCATTTTTATTTTTAGGCCATGTTTGCTCTGAGGACATACATGGTCTTTGACAGCCTCAGCTTTGTGCATTGATTTGGAGCCCTACTCTGTCTCCTCTATACCAAAGGTTTCATCTCCTGTGGCCATTAAGCCCCAATTCCTATTTTTTCCCCAATAGAAAATCCTCACTTTCTCCCCATTATATTCCCAGTACCATTTCACATTTATCATTGTTTCTGATTCTCTCTTTATAATTTACCTCTCATGTTTTCCTTACTTCTGTAAAAACTTAAAGGGAACTTAAAGGGAATTTTAAAAATGTTTTGTAAATAATTTCTGGGTGTTGTGGTGTATGAGATTTTCACATGACATAGTCTGCATATTGTTATTCAAAGGAGGGTGAAAGAGGAAGATCAGCATTTATTGATCTCTTTATACAGCCTCCTACATAGCATTGCACTGAGACTTTCACATATACCACTTATCTCTCTTTTTTTTTTTTTCCATGGCGGAGTCTCACTCTGTCTCCCAGGCTGGAGTGCAGTGGTGCAATCTTGGCTTACTGGAACCTCTGCCTCCCAGGTTTAAGCAATTCTATGAATCAGCCTCTGGAGTAGCTGGGATTACAGGCACGTGCCACCACGCCTGGCTAACTTTTGTATTTTTAGTAGACACGGGGTTTCTCCATCATGGCCAGGCTGGTCTTGAACTCCTGACCTCGTGATCCACCTGCCTCAGTCTCCCAAAGTGCTGGGATTATAAGCGTGAGACACCGCGCCTGGCCCTACTTCTCTTAATCTTTACAAAAAATATAAAGATTGAGGATATTATTAGCAGTGATGGGGTTAGATATGTATTTTTAGAAATATCACTCTAGGCCGGGCATGGTGGCTCATGACTGTAATCCCAGCACTTTGGAAGGCCAAGGCGGGCAGATCACGAGGTCAGGAGATTAAGACCATCCTGGCTAACATGGTGAAAACCCATCTCTACTAAAAATACAAAACATTAGCCGGCCAAGGTGGCATGCGGCTGTAATCCCAGCTACTCGGGAGGCTAAGGCAGGAGAATCACTTGAACCCGGGAGGCGGAGGTTGCAGTGAGCCGAGAAAGCACCACTGCTCTCCAGCCTGGGAGACAGAGTGAGACTCCATCTCAAAATAAATAAATAAATAAATAAATAAATAAATAAATATCACTCTAGAGTGATATTAAGAACAACTGTGGGCACCCCCAATGTTCTTGGAAATGTAATTTATCTATTGGAAATATATATATATATATCTCATATATATCATATATATATCTCATATATATCATATATATATCTCATATATATATCTCATATATATATCTCATATATATCCAATATTATACAATATTGGATATATATAATATTGGTTTTAGTATAATTCAGAACAACATGGTAAAGTACTTATTTTTCCTGGAAGACTGTGAATAAGAGACAGTGTGTTATTAAACTAAAAGTATACTCTCAGGTGACGTATTGAAGTTTGATATCTGCCAGGAATGGTAGCTTATGCCTGTAATCTCAGTACTTTGAGAGGCTGAGGCAGGAGAATTACTGCTTGAGGCCAGCAGTTTGAGGCCAACCTGGGCAATACCAAGAGATATTTTGTCTTTAAAAGCAAAAGAAAGAAAAATTTTAGATTAAAAAAAGAAATTTGATATCAATTAAGTTTGCTTTCTACTTTTCAGGGGCTATATTATTGAAGTAGTAAAAGAAGATTAATGATAAAGACACTTCACTTCTAATAAGGCAGTCCTGAAACCTGAATCCTAGATTAAATACGTCATAGATCTCTGATGGATTCTCCTAGATTGACACAGTCCTGAATCACATACAAATTATACTCATGTAGGTACTTGTTACTTGACTTTTAAAAATATGTTATTTCGATTTATATCCCTACATTTTTAGCACTTTGAAGGGAAAAAAAAATCAGCAGACATCTCCTTCAGCAATTCCTCTCTCTGCTTTGATTTGTGACCATTGTGTGTGTTTCCTGCTGCTCAACTCTTCTGTTCTTTGACCTTGTCTAGATCATCTCTCTTTTGGCCAGCTTTTAATGGAAGGCTTTTATTGAGTCTTTTCACCCTAACCTCCTAATATTTGCCAACCTTTAACCTTGTTAAAGGTTCAGCATCTTCAGAAGTCACTTGATATGGGCACATTTTTCAACCATAGCCTTTGAACTTTTAAGTGAGGGCAGGACCTGGTTTCCTACTGTGCTGATGCATGAGTTATCTTGAAAATCTGAAGTCTGCAGCTGTTAGCTCAAGGACAACCCAAGGGAGATGTCCTTTTCCTTCTAAACTTCTAAAGAAATTTCTTTGTGCTCAGTGCAGGCAGAAGGAAGTGGGGGAGATAACAGCACTATAATAAGCCGACCCCCTTAATCCAAATGTTTTAAGTCCAAGAAACTTTTTTCCCCTTCTCCTTAAGGAAGTGTATAGCTGCAGGAAGAACATGGTATCAAAGCGCATGGTGGTTTTTCTTCACAGAATAGATGTGCATCTACTTTAAACAAGATCATTAAAAGACTTGTAACTATAGAAAAGAAACCTGAAGTCAGCTTTTTCACTCTTAAAAATGCTTCACAATTTTTCTTCCCGGTAGTTTAGAAAGAGAGCAGTTGCACAGAGCAAGCAGAGCAAGATCCTGTCTGAAAGAAGGAAAGAAAGAAAGAAAAAGAAAGAAAGAAAGAAAGAAAGAAAGAAAGAAAGAAAGAAAGAAAGAAAGAAGAAAGAAAGAAACATACATACATAAGAAAGTATGTATGTAATACCACTTTGGAAACCAGCATTCACCTGAGATGTCTAATTACTATATATAAATGATATTTCTTATGTATAAATCACCTTTCTTTGAAGACATTCTTTAACATTTTACCCTTGAAGGATACTATTAAATCCAGAACAAGCTCCATTATCACTGCGAATGAATTTCACCATACTTTTGGTTGGTGATATAACGACTGGTGTGTTCTTTCCATCTTTTCCCTTGGTATGTCTTCCTATGCAAAAGAAGATATGGTGCTCTTTAATTGGTTAGAGATTTTATCACTTATGGCATAGAATAGAATATGCACATATAGGGCCAGGGATGGGGACAGTGAAGGAAAAAATTGAATCATTAAGCATCTATCAAACTGTTAAAGGAATAGCCCGGAGAAAACAACCAAACTAATTGTACATAGCTACTAACTGCTAAATTTCTTTCAAGAGAACCAGGAGGCTTCATAGGACTATACTGTCTGCTTACAGAGTTGCTCATTTACTTGAGGAGACACAGATGACACCTAAGACAACTAGAAAACTAGTGGGAGATGTTATTGGCTATGTCTAAGAACAAATTGTGGACATGGAGGTGTCATTTTCTGTGAAATTCAGGAAAGTCTTAAGACTTGAACTGAACCTTTAAAGATAAGCTGAAGTTAAACTGATGGGAAAAAACAGTATTTAGAGTGTTTTAAGTGATTGTAGGGTTTATGTGTGTGTAGGAGGCATGGGGAGGCGGGCAGTTTGAAACCCTCAATGAACTTCTAATGGGAAATAAGCCTGAAGAGACAGTATATTTCTATATATTTTTCAAAATACATTAGTGAGAAAACTTTATATATATGACTTCCTGAATCCATGTGCAAAATTCATCATTACTTCCCTATTGTTCCATTTCAAATTTTTGTAATGGGGTTTAATATAAATACTTATTTAAATAAAGCAAATGTTCTATTTTTAAAGAGGTTTTCCCATTCCATCTCAATTAGATAGTAGGTCCATAAAGCCTGTACTATACTTTAAATCCCAAGTGTCTAACTTAGTGCCTGAAACAAACTTGGTGTTGATTGAATCTTTGTTAAAGGGAGAGAGAAAAGGAAAGAAAGAGAGAGAAGAAAGAGAGGGAAGCAAGAATGTTAACTGAGTGACAAGACAATCATTACTATGGGAAAAATGCTTTCCAGTTTGTTAGTTGTTGTTCTTGTTTTGTTTGCTTATTTGTTCATTTGTAACTGTAAGAGAAAATATCTTCCATTGAACCGAATAATTCTAGCCAAACATTCTTCTTCCAAACTTAACAAAATTAAGTCTACTGGGAACTTAATTGGTTTAGATAGACAAACTTCTGGGTGATTATTTCTTTCTCATCTTTCAACTAGACTCTTCTGATATCAATGACATGTAGTCATTGTTACATCTTCCCCTTGATGGCAGCTGCTCTGTCTATCCTGTTTATTGTGCATCTCTTTTGAATAGTACTTTGTATTTTAGTACTTAATAAGTGTTGATATTGTTATAACTTTTGAAATCTATTTTTAAATTTTCTTATGTTTTCTACAGAGGACATTTGCAGAACACATTATAAAAACACAAACTGTGACACATTTAATTGTGATCATTAGACTAGGTTTTAACTACATACCTGCTGTGTTGATGGGATCATATTTTCCAACCAGTCTGCTTTAGAACTAATGGTGTATATAATTGAATTGCTGAGATTTCCAATACCTGAAGAAAAAAAAAAATATATATATATGTTGTAACTATTACTGAATACTTTGTCACTCACTTTCACTCCTTAGAGAAAGTAATAAAAGTACTAATGAAAATTAACCATAATTTTTATCAGACTACATGCTTCTGGCAGGTTTTGAAGGGAGTAGGGAGTGAGAGGTTGTAGATACCATAACATTGACAAGGTGGTATTCCCCTGTTTTCTTTCCATTAAAAATGCAACTCTTAAAGACTGTTCTTATGCCTTAGGCTGAATGATGCCAGCTCCAATAAAGACAATTCAAAAGCCCCTGAGTTAAAAAAAAAAAAATGCCTGCCTTATGCAGACTCTGATAGACTCTCTCAGTTCTTACTTAAAAGTCAAAAAAGCAGGTAGATTTTGAAGAATAAAACTGTCAGACTACATGCTGCGTTTTTATTTTATTTTTTTTTCAGTGAAAGAGAAAGGTCACTGGAAAGGAATGCTTAAATTAAAATGGAAATCTAGGGCTTAAGGAGCTAAATGTGGCTCTAACCTTTAACAAAATAAGCACAGAATTGTTTAAGATGAGGTTTTCCTTTATTTCCCCTTTTCCCATCATCACCTCTTCAGTGAATATGTCATATACAATATATCAATATTAACTCTGCTTCTTGGCTTGCAGCAAGAAAGCTATGTGAAAATGACCAGGATGAGGAATAAAAATAATACCCTGATTTACAAGATGAGGGTAGTTTTGTAGGTGGGAGTTGTATTAATCTATCACAAAATGTTCAGAAACAGTAGAGATGGTGTGTGGAGCCACAGAAAGCCTCACCTTGAAGACTAGTGCTTCCCTCTTCCTGGTGACCTAGGGGCTGTCTTATGTTAAAGTCAATTAAATGGTATCAGTGTTGGAGATAGGATCTCCACAGTACAAATTCTCACTAAATTCTTAGCCCAAATCTAAACAAATCCATCCATTTTTATCCCTTTGCCATAATTTTCAACTTCATTCCAGTAAGTTTCTCTTGTGGAATTTCGTTAAGTAATTTATCTTAACAACGTTATATTACCCTGATAGCAGTTTACATCCTGGATACATCACAGTTAGAAATGTTTCAAGCAGTAAGTAAACACCACTGTCAACACTAATATAATTTGAAGCAATAAAAATTCTGAGTCAAGAAAGCACATCTATAAGACAGAACCATATTTACTCATTTTTTTGTTAGTATTGACTAAAATTGGAATGTAGCAAAAATTACAGTTTTTGATTAAGTTGACAAATATATTGAGTACACACTGTGTATCAGGCTTGCTAATAAATGCTGAATATTGAGATCTAAGAGGCAATAAGATATGGAAATGGCTCTTCAGGAAGTTAGGGTATTCTGAAGAAAAAAATTGACTATACAATGTTAAAATGGTAAGTATATAATAAAATAATTTGGAAAATCCTTTTATTTGAGGATTTGAAAAATAAAAGACTACAAATAACTTGAATGCTTTAGAGGGCAGGAGAGATGATAACACAACAACTTTATTTTTCATGAATTCCAATATGAAAATCCGCTGAAAATGATTGCTCCTCCCTCTGGAAAAATGCACATATAAAAACATACAAATATATGTATGAACATTTTCATAACATTTGGAGACTGCTTAGGGACCCAAGTAAAGAAAACTTGACTTTATTTGCCAGTGATTTAGTGAATACTTGTGACATACCAGACCTTAAGTTAGGACTACCAAGAACACATGAAATTTCTGTCCCCTGAAAATCTAGAAGAGGAAACAAGGTGTAACATTGAAACAGAATAGGTAAACAATATAAAAGAGGCATGAACTCTGTGTCTGGCTTCTGAAGAATAAACATTGAAAGCTTAATAGTTTTTCATTTTTCTTAAGAGGGTATAGAATGGAAAAGGATCATTAGATTGGGTTTCCTACTTGTAGAAACTACAAAATATTTATTATTTTGAAACAATATTATTACAACTACTTGAAATTAACTTTCTACTTCTGATGGTATTTTAATACCTTAAAATATTTGAGTATAAAATTTATTCTCGTTCACTTTCTTTCATTGTATTTATCCCTCTGATGTACAGAGCCAACAACAGAAATGTGCAGAAAACAGGAGATAACTTTGAATATTGACATTCCAGCTGTCTTTGTTGAGTAACAAACTATACCATAATTTCTATGGACTGAATGTTTGTGCCTCCCCCATAAGTTCATATGTTGAAATCCTAATGCTCAATATTATACTAAGATGCGATAGGGCCATTGAGGTAATTATGTCACAAGAGTGGGCCTAATACGACCAATCCTATATCAATGAGATTAGTGTTCTTACAAAAAGACACCAGACAGGCCCTGAGTACAGTATCTTAGGCCTGTAATCCCAGCACTTTGGGAGGCTGGGCAGGATCACCTGAGCCCAGGAGTTCCAGACCAGCCTGGAAAACAGGGCAAGACACTGCCTCTACCAAAAAAGAAAAAAAAAAGAAAAGAAAATAATTAAATAATTAGCCTGGCTTGGTGGCATGCACATGTATTCTCAGCTACTCAGGAGGCTGAGGTGGGAGGATTGCTTAATCCCATGAGATCAAAGGCGGCAGGGAGCCATAATCGCACCACTGCACTCCAGCCTGGTCGACAGAGCGGGACCCTGTCAAAAAAAAAAAGACACCAGAGAGCTTGCTTTCTCTGTCTTTGCCCTCCACCATGTTGAGGATACAAGGAGAAAATAAATGTCTGCAAACCAGAAAAAAAGCCATCACTAGAACTGACCATGCTGGCACCCTGTCAACTTCCTTCAGACTTCCCAGCCTTCAGAACTGTGATAAATAAATTTCCATTATTTAAACCACCCAGTTTATGGTATTCTGTTATAGCGGCCCAAACTAAGATAATAACATAATAATCCTAGAGGATTAAACAAAATACAACTTTTTAAAAGATAATTATTGTTACTAGATCTCACAATTTTGAGAGTCAGGAATTCAGACAGTGCTGAGTAGAGATGGCTCATCTCTGTTCCATGATGTCTGTGGCCTCAGCTGGGAAGACTCAAAAGGCTGAGGCTAGAACAGCAAGGGGCACTTCTCTTGGGCTTCCAGATAGCATGACGATCTTAGAATAGTTGAACTTCTTACATGTAGACCTAGGGCTCCAAAAACAAATGTTCCAAGAGGCCTTACAAAAGCTACAAGGCATCAGCATTGACCCACACTATATCCTACACATCACTTCTGTCTGTCAATTTCCATTAGTCAAGGAAGCCACTAATGCCAGCCTAGATACAAAGAATGGGGAATTAGATTCTAGTTTTAGAGGAGATAACAGCAAAGAAAATTGGACTATATTTAATCTATAAAAATGGCAAGTACATGTATCTTCTGATGGAATTATTAACAGTCTATAATTTTAAATAACTCAGGAATTGCTTATGACCTATATACAATATAGTCCATGGCCTTCCAGAATAAGTGTTGCATTGGACTTAAAAAAAACTGTGAGTAATACTCAGTACAAGCTCTGGCATATAAAAGGTACTCAGTAAATACTTTCCAAATGATAAAATAAAAATTCAAAACAAATATTGATTAAAAATAATTGATAATTTATTAACAACAATGTTCAAACAAGTGGTTTGATAAATTCACTGTGACATGTACTTATCCATTGTAAGAGTAATGTGCTGGAAATATTTTTACTAGCTCAAAAGAGCCAATTGTTAACAGTGTTAACATTTTCATAATTACAACCAGATTTATAGCATGATGGTAGCTTGAAATTGATCATGATGAAAGTATTTACATTACAAAATCAGCAGGTATTTCAAATCAGGCCTTTTTATTACTTTCACCTCTCACCTCCACCCTTAGAGAGCTGGACTTAAAACATTTATCTGCAATACTTCTGAGAGTATATCTGCAGCATAGTGAAGATCTTGCCTGGTTCTTCATATTTTTCTAACTCTTCCATTTAGACCTGTTCATCTAAACCCATGCTCTTGGGAAAAATCCTTTCCCTGGTCAAAGATATTTAAGAAGCCTTTGCATAGTTTAGATTTTAAAACATCAAATTGGCCTAGGGTGGTGGCTCACGCCTGTGATCCTAGCACTTTGGGAGGCCAAGGCAAGTGGATCACCTGAGGTCAGGAGTTTGAAATCAGCCTGGCCAACAAGATGAAACCCCGTCTCTACTAAAAATACAAAACTTAGCTGGGTGTGGTGGTGTGTGCCTGTAATCCCAGCTACTCTGGAGACTGCGGCAGGAGAATCACTTGAACCAGGGAGGAGGAGGTTGCAGTGAGTCGAGATTGCACCACTGCACTCCAGCCTGGGCGACAGAGCAAAACTCTATCTCAAAAACAAACAAACAAAATAAATCAGTTTTTATTTATGGTCTGCTCTGTTTTGAAATTTGTAATTAGATTTTCTACATTGAGATGTATGAAGTGCCAGTCCTGCTCCTAGGACTGCTAATTGGCACCCAAACTTGTCTTTCCTAATTCACAAATCTGTACTGTGTTATCATGCCATTTCCCATAAGACTGTGGTTTGCCTTGCTCTTCACAGTTCTCTAGTTAACCCAGAAGTTTGACCCAGAAATTTAACTCTATGAAAGATCTTACTAGCTAGGATCTCTGCATTCTTAGCCAGTCTTCGGGAACAACAACTTGTCACTCATTCTTGATCTCCCTGCCTCTACTTTTCCCTGGCTTGGACCACCCTACCAAGGATTAACTGGAAGATGCTGCCAGGTAGAGGTACTGTTTTACTCTACCTCTATTGCACTCCAGGGGTTCTCCTCCCTTAATTCCACCACTCACACAGACACATTAACACATCCCATTGACCTCCCTCACTACCAGAAAAGCTGTGGGAAGCCAAACCCAAAGTTAAATACTTTGTTAGGACTGCTTTGACATAGTAGTAATGGTGACATGACCAGTTTAGTCATATCAGATTCAAAAGTTCATGCAGCTTATGCATGATTAATTGACAAGATGGCAACCACATGTAAATAGCTACTGGGCTCTCTGCCACATGAGATATTATCAGCTTATATCTGTATCAAGTGCTCAAGCAGCAAGCATTTTATCTGAGAAAAAATGTTAAAAGGTAGTCCCTTGTTCAATGCATTTCAAATCTCATTTTTTAAAGAGGTACTAAATATTGTGCAAAGAATTATCCGACTCATTGTAAAAAGATTTGACAACTATTCATACAATAAAACAATAAATTATCCTTAATGGCAAAGAAATCACATTAGCTAGAGCACTTGAAGCTCTCTGCTTATTGATAATAGACACTAATCTAAAAAGCAGTAATCTCTCCACTTACTTTCATTTTCATATACATTTGTTTGAGCAGTAGTGTTTCATCAAGCATGGTAGTGCTCCACTAGTTTTGCCAGCTTTAGAGTAAACCTACAGTCATAAAATAGTGTACCTCTCCAAAAGAAACCTGCTAAGCCCAAAATATATATATTACTTTTCTCAAAAAGTAATTTGTGTATTTATAGATATATTAGATAATTATTCAAAGATCTTTGAAACATAATGTTGCTTGTTTGTGCTAATTTATATTAGGGAGGGACTTCTTCAATTTAATCTTTCAAAAGTCTTCATATAAAATGTGCCTATTGTAGCAGAGCTCTTTAGACACATAGTAATAATTACAATTTCAGTGCATCCCTTTCTAAGTACATTACCTTAGCTGTGGGGTGATATATGAGGGACATGAACTAGTACATAGTGAAAACTTATGTATGTCAGCTAATGCACCTGTTCCTTGTAATATAATGGGTCAGAGGTTCCAGTGTGAGGTTAATGCCATTCTTCTTGCTATTTTTCAAAATTCCTTACATTTGTATTTTTAATACATTCAATGCACAGTAATTTTGTAATTTGTGCATGACTGATATTAGGGCTCTTATTTTAGAGCTATCAAAAACACGCAGAAAGACACATTTACATATTGCATACTCACCTTTTGGCAAATAAGAAACTAAAATCTAGATTCTCTGAATTATAGTTTCTGAATTATATTTTTATGTATAAAATATATTTTCATTAAAGCGTTCATTCACACTTGCTTACAAGCATCTGTTTTATAATCACAATTTATTTAGAAGATGCAAATAAAACGGGTTACTTAGATAAGGTGCCTTCCTTCAAGGAGCTCATAGACTGCAGGAGAAGAAAACACATAAATATATATCAAATAATTGCCTTTGTAGAGTGTCATAAATGAGAATTTTGGGGGTGGTCAAGGATGATTTGCAAGAGGAGTGATATCAATCTGCACATTTGTTTAAGGAGGTATCACTATAAACATAAAATGGGAGAAGTGAGAGAAAGGGGTGAGAGTACGTAGGAGGAGTACACTTAAATGCCTAGAGGCAAGAGGGATCAACACATTAGGGGAACCAGGAGCAGCTCAGGACAGCTGGACCACAGAATGTGCAGAGGCAGTAACATGACAGAGGTTGGGGTGAGAGTACATAGGAGGATTACACTTAAATGCCTAGAGGCAAGAAGGACCAACACATTAGGGGAACCAGGAGCAGCTCAGGACAGCTGGACCACAGAATGTGCAGAGGCAGTAACATGACAGAGGTTGGAAAGGTATAGAAAGGTCATAGGACCTCTCAATTTTCATTCTGAAAGCAATGAGCATCATGAATTTAATATAAAGTGATAAGACATTTGGTGTTGACTTAAATGCAAAAATTCAGATAGATGCTGATGGCTTTCATAAAAATGCTTATGCTCCTCTATCAGGATTCTACACTTAAACGACATTTTGCTAAGCAGAATGTGGTCATATCTATAGGGGGTTCTAAATATGTCCTCCAGTTACAATTGTCTTTCGTTTTATTTTTGGAAAGGATTTGAAACTATAGTTATCTATGTACTCTATCTCAACACATGGTCATTCAGTTCTACATGTGGAAAGAATAATCTGTTCAATGAATCATTTACTTCTCAATTTAATTCAATGTGTTTGTTTGCACTTTTAGTTTTGACTACTACAGCAATGGTTTAAATTGAGAAGACTAGATATTTGATGATACATGAAGAGGTAATGATATTTTAGCAAAGCTAGATCATTCATGTATAGCACACGAGAGAGAAAACTCTTTAAAACACCATGAGGTAAAATAATTTGGGCCACAAGAGAGGTACTGTGGGTAGAGGAGAAATCATTGCTGATCATTACCGAAGCTGGGTGATGAGTGCTGGGGGGTTCATTATACTCTTTTTTTTCCTTTTGTATGTTTGATGATAAAAAATTAACAATTAATCTGTTGCTTAGCATTTGCCTCTTTAAGGTTATTAGTAAAAGCACGAATTCTGAGCTAACTGGGGAAGAGTCTTACCTCTTTGAAACATTAAGGGAACTTCTAACACAACTTTTATGATTAATAGCTTAGCTTGTGTGCCAATTTTTTCAAGTTAATATATAGCATCAATTTGATTTCTCAAAAATTCCAACAAGATTTCTTTTTTTCCTGGAGGTAGAAAATTAGACTAGAACGTTTATATGGGAAAGTAAACATTTAAGAAGAGTTTTTAAAAACTCTGAAAAATTAGAGAAATGAGGATAGAGAATTAATTAATAGCAAATATTAAAACAGAATATAGAACCTCTATAATATAGCAGTTTGACATTGGTACATTACTAGACAGACAGAACAATAGAAGATTCTGCAAAACAACAAATAGCTTGGTTTCCTCAAAATGTCAATGTGATGAAGGACAAAACACAAACAAAGAAAAAGTTACCGGGTGTGTTCTGGATTAAAGGAGATTAAACAGACATGAAAACCAAACACAATGGGTGATGTGTGGTTGGATTCTGAATTTTCAGAAAACACATAAAGGACATCTTGAAGGCAATTGGGCAGATTTGAATATGGACTGAATATTATACAATATTATGATGTAAATGTTAAATACATTAGATGTTATGAGGGTATCTTGGTAATGTATAGAATCTTCTTATTCTGAGGAGTCAATGCTGAAGTATTTAGAAATGAAATGTCACTTTTCTGCAACTTAAAAAATCTAAAATGTATGGTTCTATGGCTACAAGAATCTAGGACTGTTGAAACATTAGTGAGGTTTGGTGTACTTGCAGACTCAGGAACATGGGAAGTCGTGATTGACCTTCAGGCCTCTCACTTGTCCAGGGACATTTAAGCTTCTGAGAAAGCAACACAGTAGCCAGATGAAATAATAATGGCTCTTGTAGGTAATAGTTCACTTTGATAATAATAAGAAATATATTTCTGCTAAAGACAATGCAAGGTAGACTGCCGGCCTGCATGAATAAAACCATAGTTGTCTCTCCCAAGGATTGTCTGATGAGTCTGCACTGTGACCCTGAAGGCATTAAGTAGTAAATAAAAGACATAGTTATATTATGGATGCCCCTGATGGCATACCTGTTTAATCATCCTACCTGTTTAGAATTGCTCAGAAGAATACTAACCCTGGGAGGTAGGGAAGCAAGAGCTGACAGTTTATCCTGCTTTGAACATTGCTACGTGCTTCACATCACACATAATGAGGAGAAAAGCATTTTGTACCTTGAGACAAGCCAAAAATAACATAGGATCATTCTCTTTGGTTCTGGTGCCTACAGTAAATGAAATCTTGAGATTTTAATATAACCTGAACATCTTAGTAAAAACAATTTTATCCCCAATTTTTGTATGCTAATGTCTGAAGCGATATCATGACCTTTATGAATACGATAATCATGGGAAGTTTTTCCACTATGAACACAGTAATGTACACTTGGCAACCTTGGAAATATGGGTTTTTTTTCTTTCCTTTTAAATGCTCATTATGTTCTTTATTTAGTGAGTCAGTCTTTTTATGTCTGACTCTCTTGCATTTTTGCAAGTAAACTTTTCCTTTTCTTTTCTAAACAATTTTGTCTCTGAGTTTTCCTTTGATGGAGGGAAGGACTGCATCTCCCAGAGGCAGGTTACACTCTATATCCCAACAAAATTGATGTCAACAATATATTTGCTACAACAGCAGCCGCCACACCAACTGAGAGAGAGGGAGAGTGTCTGCAGCAGAGGACCAAAACCAGAAAAGCTCCAGACCTAAAGGAACTTGACAGACCATGAGTGTTAACAGCAGAAAGCCTTCAATAATGGCTTGATGCTAATAATGGTGTGCAGTGAAGGAGGTAGGAATAGTGGTAGCTGTATTCTGGAGGGCTCCAGGGCCAGTTTATTCAAGTGATTGTATCAGCCATTAGGAGGTATCTTATTTGTTTACAGGTCACAAAGACCAGATACAATGAAAGTAGATATTTTATAAGAGACAGAGGAGCAGAAGAGGAGTCTTTGTAAAGAAGATTCAGGATTTTGAAGGCAGGGCTTCAGCAGTAATACCAGTTCTTTATGCTAATTCTTGTCTTTAACAGTTCATTAGCAGTGAAAATAAATAATAAGCGTGATGCATATAAGTGTGTATGATATGCCCATCATTCAGTGAAGTTTATTACCTTGATATTCAAAGGGGAATGAGTTTGCCATGTGCCCTATGAGGACTTGATCTGCCTAGACAAGGAGGTACCTTTTTTGAGTTTCACAAAGGTGTCACTTGGGTTAAAGGTGACCTTGCAAAATAGTGTCTTAAAAACCAAACTAAATGGGATGAAGTTGAGGTCAGAAAGGCCACGGATGCAGATATATCCACCAAAAGCTTGTCGCTGGAGTTAGTTGGCTTGTGTCATGACCGGCTTCCTGGAAGGGCATTCTGTGCAGTCATACAGTGCCTGTGATCAGAAGGACCCTGCATTTAGTTTAATGTTCTGCTATCACCATCTTGAAATTCTAATAATTTTATTTTTGATTTTGTGTTTTGTAAGTGAAGCATGGCAATGAAGTACACACATGGACAGAGGGGATACTTGCAATAGGCATCTTCCTTAAGGCCACATTTGCATATGGCAGACTTGCTGCCCTGTGAGCACAGAATTACAGTGGACACATGACGTGTGGTAGTTCAGCAAAACTGAAAACTACAAATTAAATGTGGTTACCTCTATGTCTGAGTAAGTGGAGGTGCTCACAGCCTTGAGAGGCCACATGTGTCATTTGAACCAGAACTTGCTTTTTATTTTGCACTGGCCATGTCTGTTGCGCTGAGTAAACCAGAAACTGAGATTTCCACACTTCAAGTACAATGAATTTGACCCCAAAGCAAAAGGAACTGTGTACCTTCCTCCCAGAGAACTGAGAATTCAGAGGATTTCGGGAAGAAACACATATACCTAGGAGTGAACAAATAGTGACGTTGTTTGCAGAATGTAGGCTAGATAAGAATAAACAGATAAAATGAATCCTTGAAGGTATGAAACATAATACACAAGGGGAAAAATACACACTAACTTTGGCAATAAGCATTCCTATCTAAACACACACATCCAAACAAAGCAAAAATCAAAAAAGCAAAAAGACCAAAAAAACCCATAGAAAATTGATAAGAAACTAATGAACGTGGGCCAAATATGATAGACAATAAATCACTAAAATTTTACAGGTAAAAACACAGTTAAAACTTCTCTTCATAAATAATGTGTTCATGAGAAATGGTAATTTGAACTCCAGACAGTACAACTTTTAATGGTCTCTAGAAGCATACTTGTAAATTTCTTTCTTTTTTAAATTAAGAGCTATATAACTTGAGGTTGATGAAAATGTACTGTATCAGTGATCTTAAATAAGTTGAACAGGTGAACCATCTCTGAAACAAAACTGTCCAAAATGAGTTACAGCTAACCAAGACTAATGTCACAGCCATGGGGATGCATGGGTGGAAATGTCTCACTTGTAAACAGAACTTTCCTGTTCCCAAAGAACAAGGGCAGCTGTGAGGGGAAACAAGTACTTTCAGACTACTGCTTATGGAGAATAAAAAGCTGCCAACATTTATACAACAGAGAGTCCTACACATTGCAAGCACTGAGGATTGGCAATGGTTTACTTTCTTGGCCTGGTGGTCTGGGTTGAGGATTCCTTCAGACCAGAATGGTAATATTGTATAGAGCTTATGGGTAAGAAATACCTCAGTTTATTTTATTTTTAACTTTTATTTTAAGTGTACGGATACAAGTGCAGGTTTGTTACACAAGTAGACTTGTATCATGGTGATTCGTTGTACAGATTATTTCATTACCCAGGTATTAATCCTAGTACCTAATAGTTTTTTTTTCCTCATCCTCTCCGTTCTCCCACCCTCCACCCTCCAAAAGACCCAAGTGTGTTTTGTTCCCCTCTATGTGTTCACATGTTCTCATCATTTAGCTCCCACTTATAAGTGAGAACATGCAGTATTTAATTTTCTGTTCCTATCTTAGTTTGCTAAGAATAGTGGTCTCCAGCTCCATCCATGTCCCTGTAAAGGACATGACCTCATTCTTTTTAATGGCTGCAGAGTATTCCACAAAGACCCCAATTTAAATACCAGTTTTACCATTTAACAGCTATGTGAGTTAGAGCAAGCAGCTTCTCAACAGGATTTGGTTTCTATTTGTATAAAGTGGGAATAAAGAGGACGTATCTTTCTGGGTTGACATGAAGTTTAAATGAGTTGATAAGCATAAAGAACTTAGCCCCATGCTTGCGTAACATGGAATTAATAATTGCTATTATTGCTATGTGAACGATCTCAACTAAAATTCAGAAGCATATTATTGTCATATGTTCATAATACATATTTGCTATTATTATTGTAATAAGAGTATTACATAGCTGAACAGCATTATAAAATATATGCCACATAGATAATAATTATAAAATTGGAAAACATCTTTTACCACATTGTTAAAGGCACTGAGATTACATGTTTAAAAATCCCTTCTTCTGTTCTAGGCAAATGGACTGAAGGAAAGCATATTGTATGAATCAGTGTGATGCCAGATCACTTTTTACTGATACAAGCTGCTGAGAGATGACCCCTCAAATACATGCCAGAATATGAGCAAGCTTTGGTCAGTAAAAAGGAAAGAAAAAAAAGAAGAAGAAAAGACAGAGAGAGAGAGAGAGAGAGAGAGAGAGAGAGATTTAATCCACAGATTGCTCAATGCCCATTGATGCCAAAGTAGACCTCAAGGAACCTGTGGGTTGTTTGAAGGATCTGGGAACCCTTAGCAAGATTGTGGTGATAGAGACTTAGAAAGGGTAGAAATTTAATAAAGTAGAAGGGGTAAACCACAGTGGTTTTGAGGTCATCTTTTGTTTATTTCAGTTGCATATGGAATAAATTTGAAAATAAGCATTAAAACTGTAGAGGTGAGTAAATTTATTAGGAGAGTAGGGGACTAATTTTATCAAAATAAAAGTGAAATTTAACCTTTGGTGAGGTTGTTTCCTTCCTTCTATCCTTCCTTCCTCCCTTCCTTTTGATAGCTAGCAGTCACTATATTGAGTGTTGGTTATAAGTAGAAAATACACAGTCTCAACACTGTAGGAGTTTATGACTTGAAAGAGAATCCACAGATACAAGCAAGCAAAATCTATAGACACAAAAGAAAGATTATGGCTTACCCAAGTTGTTGGGGTGATCAAGGAAGGTTTTAGAGAAAATGATATTCAACTTTAACCCTCCAAATGAGTTATAAATTGTTGTTTATCATATGGAAAAGGGAGGAACTTGTATTTCAGGCAGGAAAAGCACCATAAGAAAATTAATTGACGGGCATTGCAGCATGCTGCACTTGGGAAATACATATAGTACATGCCCGAGTTTTAGTAGGAAGGGAATTAGTTTTAAGGGTGCTAAGATCAGCTGTGTCTTCAAGGAGGGCTTCACTTGCCAGGCTAAGGTGTTAAAGAAAAAGAAAATTTAATACCAATAATAAAATTTTCAGAAACATTGGTATTATTTAAAATATACACTACCCATTTATTTGCCGTAAGTTGTAATAAGCAGACATTTCATAAGACATAAGGGAAAGTTGGTACTGTAAACTGTTCTCTCAGGCATCTAAAATACAGTTACTTATAGAACTTATGTGTGATGATTTGTTATCTTTTAGAAGGTTAGAGTGGCTATTATAATTATGGGTTTGACTCCAGTGACATGGATGATGCAGTTAATACAATTTTCTAGGATTCTGTCACTATTTTGCTATGAACCAGATCATATATATAAATCATTGTGGGCTTGCTTGACAGAAACTAAAATTGTTACTTAGATTGTTGACCTTCAAATTTTATTTAGTTCATGGTCAACAGACCTATATAATAAATTATTTTGTCTGATTACTTAAGGAATATATATTATATTTAATTTGCTCAGACATTTAAAAGGAGTTTATATTGCCTCTAATAAGGCATTTTACGGTAATATTATAGAAATATTTCTGTGACTGGCATGGTTGATTTTTAGCTCGTGGAGTAAAAATGCTTGATAAAAGGTTAGCTTGGCCATTGTATTAAAGAAGTCAATTCCATTTTTGATGTTCGACCGTGGACAGTTTTTAGACTCCCATTACTCTTTCTTGCTTGCTCTATATCTGGGTAACCAGGATAAAAAGGCTCACACAGACTTCAGCAGGCCAGAGGGAATTTTAAATAGTACAGCCTACAGCCCAAATGGGAATTCCTATCCCAGCTCTACTCCCCACCCTCAATGAAAACCCAGGCTACCCCCTACCCTGCAACCTGAATCTTGGCTTGCCTTCCCATCAGACCCCTGCTTGAGCCTCTCCCCTCCTGGGAATGACCAGCTAATTGTGAGTATTACATTCATATAATTCAAATACATTTTTTAGTGTATTGTGTCATCTATCTGGACATCCAAATAAATTCCCGGGAGAGAAGGTGGATAGACTGATTAACACAACCATGTTGTAATTAGTCTTTAGTGGACTCTCAAGATTTTTTTCTGCAGTCAAAGGTTCCACTTCCATTAATAATGATAGCCCACAATATAAAGATTCCCAGAGAATAGTGAGAATAAGAGAGGTTATTAATGTGAAGAGCTAATACAAGTTGCTGCCCTTTATAGAAGATTCTGCCAAGCCTTTGAAAATTCGTCAAGAATTCCTACAGAATAATGGTTGATGGTAATGGAAAATTCTCCTGGTATATTCTAAAGGGAACAAAAAAGAAAGGCTAAAAATGTTTTGTCTATTTTTAAAGAAAATAACATACATATGCAAAAATAAGACTAAATAAAAAGTGATCACTTGTGTCTTGTTGAAATGACAGCCGATTTTAAAATTTTCCAAATATTCACTATATTATTTTTTAAAGTTTAAAAAAGGTTTATTGAGATATAATTCACTGTTTAAAAGTGCATGACTCACCTTTATTATATTCAAAGGGTTGTGCAACCATCATCACCATTAATTTTAGAAACATTTTTGCCATCCACCCCAAAATAAATGCTGTCCCATAATAGTTAATTCTTATTTATTTCCCTACTCCTGCTCCATTCCATTTTGGACACTTCAAATGTCCTAAGTAGTTTTGTGTCTGGTTTCTTTCATGTAGCATCATGTTTTCAAGGTCCATCCATGTGGTAGCATGGATAAGTATCTCATTCCTTTTTTAATTGATAAATAATATTTCACTGTATGGATAAACTACATCTTATCCATTTATGAGCTGATGAGCATTAAGTTATTCTCACTTTTTGGCTATTATGAATAATAATACTATGAACATTAATTTACAAATTTTTTTGTGGACATATGTTTTCATTTTTACTGGGTATATACCTAGGAGTGGAATAAAACCTGCAACCCTCATATGTGGTTGGTGGGAATATAAAGTGGTACAATCACTGGATAAAAGAGTTTGGCAGTTCATCAAAACGTTAAGTATACAGTTACCATGTAATATTATTTTGATAACAAATGCCATTTAAAATGATATAAAAACAAAATATTTTTTATAGTTTGAAAGCTGACTCAAGTAAATTCACATTTTTTAAAACCATTTATCCAACCATCTATCTATCCATTCATCTACCTATTTGTCCACCCACTTGGAGGCTATGCTCTGGTGCCCTTTACTTTTTTCTCTAATTTTTATCCTTAGATGGAGTTGGGCCAACGCACATATGGGATTTATTTCCATCTGTTTTGCATTCCTATAAAGGGTTATCTGAGCCTGGGTAACTTATAAAGCAAAGAGGTTTAATTGGCTCACGGTTCTGCAAGCTTCTCAAGAAGCATGTGCTCAGCTTCTGGTAAGGCCTCAGGAAGTTTTACTCATGGTGGAAGGCAAGGGGAGCCAATGTGTCACATGGCAAGAGAGGGAACAGGAGAGAGAGAGGAGGAGTATGAATTAATAGAACTAGAACTCACTCAATCCTGTGAGAATGGCACCAACCCATCCATGAGGGATCCTCCCCCATGACCCAACACCTATCACTAGGTCCCAACTTCAATCTTGGGGATGAAATTTCAAAATGATATTTGGAGGGGGCAAATGTCAAAACTATATCAGGATTATATTTACTTGGATTCATGAAGAATTGCCTTCTACATGCGTCATTTTTATGTATTATTCTTAGCTGTTATTAACTAATACTAGTACTCTGCCATTTAAAAAATATTGTTGTATGGTCTGTAGAAATATGAATTGATAACTCATTTACCACATTGCTGATAGTGCTTTTTCTGAGTCTATTGATCAGCTTGGGCTGCCATAACCCAAATACTGCATACTGAGTGGCTTAAACGATGAACACTTATTTACTCACAGTTCTGAGGGTGGACGCCCAAGATCAAGGTGGTGGCAGCGTTGATTTCTGGTAAGAACTCCCTCCTTGGTTTGTAGATGTCTGCCTTCTCACTGTGTTTTCACATGGCCTTTTCTCAACATACACACTCCTAGTATCTCTGTATCTCTTCCTCTTCTTATTGTGATGCTTGTCCTGTTGAATTAGGGCCTCATTCTTAAGATCTCCTTTAGCTTTTATTAGTTCCTTAAAACCCTTCTCTCTAAATGTAATCACTTTGGAGGTTAGGACTTCCACACAGGAATTTTGAGGAGACACAATTCAGTCCATAATACTAAGATACTATGTTATGGCTTTTATACTGTAGTGTTGTAATGCAGCTTTGAATACCCAAAGAAAAGATAGTGTAGCTTAGCTGTGCCCTGTGATAATCATAGCCATGCTCCTCTTCTTTGCTCTAGCTGTGAGTAAATACACAATCTATTTTAAAGGTCAATGATCACAATTATGTGGAACATGCAGGCTGAATACATGGATTTGGTTCTCTGCCACCCCTTTCTCTTCCACTTTCTCACCTCAGCAATAACTGTAATAACTACCTACTCCTACTTACCCAGCAGTATGTATTTACTTCCATTTTTATTTTCCCCTACTTTTGATTCTTGTGTCTTACTTATTTTTACCAACATTTTATTATTCATATTCTGGATTTTAGATGCCTTAAATGTTCTTAAATAAGGCAAAAATACATGAAAAAAATAAGATGAGTAGTCAATACAGTCAGGGAACTTGAATTATTTCAGGGACACAACCTGTGTGTTATATACGTACAAGCTGTGCACCTATACTTGCAATTTTAGCTGACTGTTTCCACTCTTTTTACAGTTTTTCACTTTCCTTTTGAATTCCCCCATTAAGCAGAAAGTTAAAAGGTTTTTGCGGGAATACATTTCCATTCATTATAGTAAAAACATGTTGGGAGACTTTTATATGCAAGTATCAAAAGAATCACACTAGTACTAACAAGAAGGAATTGCATTATAATGTCATTTTTGCAGTACTAACATATTCTTTTTTCTGAAATAACTAAGAGTACTTTGGGGGAAAGGACACCACCTAAAGGAATACAGATCCTGCTCATTGTTTTCATACCTTATCCATATTTACCACTGCGTCTGACAGATTTCCCGATTCCTAAAGGTGGACTATCAAGCACAGAATTTAAAAGTTTCTTTCTTTCAACTTCATTAAATATCTTGCCAAGATATATAGGACAGTCATGGAAAGAGAACACAGATAAAAACTTAGACCTTTCTAATAAAATTAAAAGTTCAATGATATGTACATTCAGGTGTAAACTAATAGTCACTTGAAGAAAAGACAATGAGGGCAGATGATTTCCAACATATGAATAGGGATATGAGAGACTGAAAATACGAGAAGTGTGAGACTAGTATCTATTTTGGACGTCGTTGGGTAAATTAAGTCACTTGTGAGTATCTCAAAGAACGTAACTTACTGAAAGAAATAAGTTTATTGGCTAATTGGTAATCCATTTTATTTGTATAAAAATAAAATACACATAACAGTTCATTGAAAACAAATTTTAAAAATTTCGGTAAAAGGGAAATGAGCATTGATACAGAGTGCAATAAAAGAAAACAGAAACACATGTAACAGTTCTGTCTCGGTCACTAATGAAATTGAGGACATTGCTAGAAGAAAATTGTGGGTTTTAACTACAGATTTTATCAACCACATTAATATATAGTGCTATTACTGGTTAAAGATACTGTGTTGTGGTGAAAAGTGTGTTCGAATAGGAAGTAGAAATGAAGATTTGAGCCAAGGTCTAACTTTTATTTGCCCCATAACCTTGGGCATCTCACTTAGTTTCCCAAAGCCCCAGAAATATTTTTTCCTATCTACCTGACCCAATTGTTTAACAGTCAATGGACAAAGGAGGAAAAGAGAAACAAGAAAGCATTATATATTCAAAGGATACTGCTACTATTACATTATGATTTAACATTATTAAACTCTTATTTTTCAAGTGTTTTACAATAGACATGCTTAACATATGAAATATTTCTATATTGATTTTAAAGATGCTACATCTGATCTATCTGTAATATGTAAAAAACTGACAGAAAGGAATTTCATTAGCAGTGTAAGTAAAAGGGCATTTTGAGTGTTTTAAGTGCTATAACCTAGGATTGAGAAAAGCAAAGCCATGCCCTCAATGTGCTAAGACTGCACAATACAAAGATGAATGGCTCTACAGTCACAAAGACTATATGACAAGACGGCTAGAGAATTTAGCAATTATGATGAAATGATCATAGCAGAGAGGCAAATCCTATTCCTTAGCTACCACTGCCTTATATTTAGAAGAACAATTTCACAGAACATTTTATAACATGATCTGGAAAATTATGGCCAGTGAGCTATTCCTTAGTTATCACTGCCTTATATTTAGAAGAATCGTTTCATAGAACATTCTATAAGATAATTTGGAAAACTATGGCCAGTGAGCCAAATCGGGCATGCTGCCTGTTGCTGTAAATAAAGTCTTATTGGGACATAGTCAGGTTCATTTCATTATGTATTTCTATGATTGCTTTCACCCTACATCAGCAGAGTTGAGTAGTTACAAAAGAAACTGTATGGCCCCAAATATTTACTATCTGTTTCTTTACAAAAAGTTTGATGACCCTGTTCTTGACCATTGTCTTCTTGATGTAATTAGAGATCTCCCAGAAGTTGAGAAGGAAATCTGATTGAACCATTAAACCTACACATGTAGTCATAGCCCTGAGTACTGACAAATGGAGCAATGCCAAATTATTTATTTCAATTGCTTGTGTAACATAGTACTTCTCAAATGTTAATATGAAGATCAATGATGAAGACTAAAAGTAAACATGAAATTTTCCTTAAGGAGGAGGTCACTGCCTACTCTGCTTCCACTTTTTAGAGTGTCTCCTTGAGAACACAATAGACCTGCTTAAAAGGCTTCATCTTTTGATTTTACAATGCAAGTTTGTGAGCCTTCCGACTCTTGAAACTGTGAACACTTACCTCCAGAACTAGCTTAGGGGCTTACAACAGGCATAGATGAGACAGTCTTATCTCTCAAAGAAGTAAGATGAGTTTTAATTGTTTGCATCTAGACTCTGAATAGACTTGTGTGAAATTCTGTCCAGGCTTTGTAGTTACTTTCCCACTACCTTACGTGCACAGGACTCTGATAATGTTTACCCAATATTCATGCTGTATTATCTGTCTGTCTCCTCTTCTACATTAGTATGGAGCGGTCTTTTGATAGTAGAACTTTTATTTTTCTCACAGAAGGAATCTAACTAAAATGCAGATTCTTCCTTGCAACAGTGTGGCTCCCAAGATTCTGCGCCAAGGTGACAACTGATACTGATGTTCCACGACCACACCTTTGAGTTACTAAATGCAAATAGAAAAAAATATATATTTTAGATTGCTAAAATTAAACGAAATTTACCTTTTGAAACCCTCATTTCCATTCATGGTCACTTGCAATTTAAAAGGTACTCTCCTTTGGGTAATGACTGAGTCAAATGCGTAGCTCTCCTTCTCTTTCTCTTTCCTGGGGTGGTTTCAGTCGTGAGGTGATAGGGGAAACGTCCACGTGGCTCAGGTCTCATTTGTGTGCCTTTTCTCTGTGTCCTGATGGCATCTGCTTTGCTTTCCCCATGTTCTCATCAGCGTGGGCTTCTGTCTCTGACTCTGTGACCTTCACAGCATGGTCAGTTGCTAGGTCCATCTCATCTAAATCCTTCTTGTCTCAGGCTCAGAACCTTTGTTTCATCTGACTTTCCTCAGGACTTCTGAACCTCATGAAATCCATAGCTGTTTACCCTCCATGATCCTAATGTCTCTTAACTTTAGCAAGCTTCTCTTGGAACTAACAAACTTGTCCTGCCTGGCTAGAGCTTCATGACTTCCTCAAAATCCTCATAGTTTCCTAGACTATGATGAGGATGAATGGGGGCTGTAAGGGAAAACTCTGCTGCCCCCAAGTCCTTCTAAGCCTATCTTTGGTTTTATCTTCTACAGTTTCTACTGCCCCTCCCCTGAGACTCACTTAGGATACAGTCATGACTTGTAGTCCTGTCAGAGAAATTCACTCACCCTTAAGGTCTCTGTCTTTATTTAAAATTTGGATACTTCATTTGTCGTGGATTTTTTTGAAACATTGCATTAAAATATTACTTATCTTGATTACTGAATTTTTTGGTACCCCCTTAAATGTAGCACCCAAGACAACTGCCTTTCTTGCCTACTGCCAGCAAGCTCGCTTCTTCCAATGTTCTCCAGTCTTCTCCATAACCTTTGAATTATAACCTCATTTGAGTGGGAAACCAGCACTTAAATTATCATTTGTCATCATTACCTACATTTGCTTGTGGATGATCTTACTGCTTTGCTCCCTTTGGAGCTTGGCTTTCTGACTCTCAAGATCCTTTACCTCTTTCAGAAAACGAACAAACAAAAAATACCTGGCACATTAAATGTATTGACTTTTATAACTATTGTTTTCTGCCACAAGTTTTTCTAAATAAATATATTTGGCGGCTCAATTGACTTTGTTTATTGATTGATCTATTAATTTATCAATTGCCAGTCACAGCCACTCTCTCCCCAAAGGAAACGCATATATAAAGCAATGATTTTTTCCCCAGTGAATAAAAATGAGTTAATATTTTAAAATATTATCCTGCAATAGTTGTAATAATAACTAAGATAAGACTAGACTAAGTAGAAAATTAGTTGGCCAGTATTTAGCTTCTACAATGGAGATAAACAGATAATAAAGTAACTTTTTTTTTTTTTTTTTTGAGATGGAGTCTACCTCTGTGCCCAGGCTGGAGTGCAGTGGTGCGATCTCGGCTCACTGCAAGCTCCGCCTCCCGGGTTCACGCCATTCTCCTGCCTCAGCCTCTCCGAGTAGCTGGGACCACAGGTGCCCGCCACCACGCCCGGGTAAATTTTTGTATTTTTAGTAGAGACGGGTTTTCACGTGGTCTCGACCTCGTGATCTGCCCGCCTATGGCTTCCCCAAGTGCTGGGATTACAAGCGTGAGTCACAGCTCCCAGCCAAAGAAACGTTTTAAAAAGACAAGAGGATAAGGAATGACCAACTTGACTGTAAGCTCCTCTGAAGTCCGGGATTGGGTTTCATATAGTTTGGCAGAAAGAGGAAAGGTAACTAATATCTGGTAAATAAGTGTGGAATCATAGTTGATATTTCAATTATCCCATTGTTTATTTCCTGCTCAGTATGTTTCTTGGCATCTCAAATAAATTGAACAGAATAAGAAAATCAATTGCGAGAATACATGTTTTCTCCAAGCATTTATTTTATGCAAAGGTCATTGGCTATTTATAAATACGAAATTAAAAAAAAATTTTAAGTGAGGCATTTCAATTCAGGTTTCCTTTTGGAATCAAAGGTGAAGTAGAATGGAAGTGGGAGGAAAGGGAACAGAGGCCAGATAGAGAAAATAAACCTTCTGAATTGATTTAGAAAAGAGATAATAAACCGGACAGAGAGCATAAAATTCCTGCTGTCTATAGAATAGCTGGCTGCCAGCGCCAGAGGAAGAAAGAGCAATGTGCAGCCAGCAATAGACGTGTGGGAGGCAAGACAGCTCTTTGGGAGTTATGAGGTTAAGGAAATAACTGTGTTTGAGGCAGAATGACAAGTGACCTCTTGCTCATTGAAAGAAATCAGCATGAAGGAGGGTTGGAGAATGTCCTGAATTCCCCTCTGTGTTCTTCAAATAGCTAGTGGCTTATTGTTATGAGAGCCCTGAGACGTACTTTCAATGATCATTTATACAGACAGTTGAGTTTTTTAATGAAATACCATGACTCCTTTGGGAGAAGGACTTGAGGACAGAGAACAGGCAAGACTACAAGCAACTCCCACTATAAGAAGTGTTCCCTGAGAGCGGACTGGCACTCGGTGCAGAAATGGAGCACTTAGGCTTACATCATGATGCCAGGCTGAGAGATAGGGATTTCCTTAGGGTATTTTGAGTCTACGTCTTGCACCCCTACCCTTCATCTAAATGAATATAAAATAAGTTGACACTGGAGAACTAAAATAATAATGATGATAATAAAGACATTGTCTTTCCTGTGGATTTCAGAATGATCTTATAGTCTTTCTTAATGAAAAAGATTAATTCACTATGTGTATTTAATGTGACTATGCCCTGATGTGATTACTTTTGTTTTTGTACTTTAGGTGAGAATTTTCACATTTTTCATTTATATGTTATTTACTTTGAGTCACATTATTAAATGACTTAGAGCACTTCCTCCATCTCTACCGTCTTCATCATTTCCTTAACATGATGAATGAATTCAGATTCAGACAGTAGATGGTGCTATTATTTCAAAGACCATACCGTACATAAGACTTCCAGATTTTCTTAAGACTGCAAGAGACAAGGGAAAGAAAAGAAGAAACTTGACTGACATCATTTTCTGGTTTACAAAGGTTATGGAGTGGGAAGTTATTTTTTGTAGTGACCTACTCTGTCCCTTTTGGGGATAAAATAACAGTCAAAGTTTTCTTTAGTAATTAATAAACTCTGACTCCCTAGAACAGAAAAAACAACCACATTTAATTTTCTCCTTGAAGCAGCAACAGTCACAGATACTGTTGCTCATACTGACTACCATTATGGACAGAAAGCAATTCACAAGCGTTCAGCAATGCAGAAGATATTAAAATGTAAAACACATGAATGTGAAATTTCCTCAAAAATACCGAATAAAAGGTTTTCCTAATATAAAGCAATTTATATGTAAAACATCTGTAATCACAAAGCACCTTAAATATAATATTCAAATGCAAGCAATAAAAACCCTGTATCTGATGATGATAAATCAACATATTAAAAGCTTTCCTCTCCTGGCAGCAGATGCTCTTTGAAAGGGAATTGGTAACAGATGTATACCATAGAGGGGGTTCAAGCAGTGGTGACACAGGCAAGGGGCTGCATGGAGCCAAAGCTACAGTTAGATCATAGAACCTGCAGCTAAAGCACAATTGCTGTCGAGGTTCCTAAAGAGCAACACTACAAGTTGTCTCTTTAAAACCCCATTACTCAAACTTAATAGCCATTGATGGAAACACTTTACCTGACTCCGTGGCAAAGGCTTAGGTTCTTCTCTTTTCATGCCCAAGCAAAACATATGGTGATAGGCAGACTTGAGAGTGAACCAAATTTTCTACCTAAATTTGCGACCCCAAGCACCTAAGTGCAATGAAACATTTGAACTAAATGAGTGGTGATATGGCGAAAGTGATGGCAAATGCTGACATCTGAAGCATCTGGATAATTAATTATGTCATTTTTAATTTGTATGCTTTTTGCATGAGAAGACCAGCTGTAGTTTCAAACATTCATTTCTAAGAAATACCAAACAGTGTTTTAAATGTTTTTTTAAACCCTTAAGCTCCCGATAAAATAATTTTGAATTAGAAAATGGCTTTTAATTGTTTAGTGTTTTTTATTACTTCAGCATTGCTAATATCACTTTGCTCATTCCATGACTCCTAATTGTGACTATTATGGAGGTGGGGGATGGCAGGGAAGAAATTTTTGCCTCACCTATTGCTGGGGTTGTGGCTGAGAACCCTATAACAGAAGACAACTTAAAAGGAGACAAGTTTACAAGTGTATTTAAGGTAAGTTGTACATAACACATGAGCCTTCAGAAATGAAGACCCAGAGAAAGAGAAGAAACCATTTTTATGCTTAGGTTTAATGAAGAGTGGACGGCTGTAGGGAGGTATGATTGGAAAAGGGGATATAGTCTAATGGTAATTAACTAGGGCAAACTTAGGATGGCCTGTTTGTTCAGTTTTTTCTCTATGTCCCTGTGTCTTCAGAGATAAAGATGTTCATTTTCTTTAGGTATAGGGAGGGAGGGCACCTCTTGAATGAGAATCTTGACTTGCTTCAGGGCAAGGTCAGAAAATTCTTCCTAGGTTTCATGACCTGATTCTAGGGAGAAAGGTAGAGGGCAGTGAAAATGATCCTCCTGCTTCTGCTGTTTTATCAAACATCAAGGTGCCAATATTTTGGATTTGGCTTGTTCTGAACCCCATCACTATTATATTAATAGAATTGCATGAGTAATGTCAAAAATAAATACTATGCAATTTTTAGTAGGTTCTTTGAAAAGACTTGCTAATGCTGCATTTATTTCATACTATAACACATTTTTTTCCATGATTATCTATATGTGGCACTTTAAAGCATGGGCTCAAGTTCTTGGGTATTCCTATCATTGAAAGGTGATGTCTATGTCCCCTTCCCTTGAATCTGGGTGAGTGTTTGATGGAGACAATGCAGAAGAAATAATGCTGCTTGCCTTTGACGTCTGAGGCAAGGTCAGAAGAGGCCTTGCAACTTTGACCTAGATCTCTCAGAATGCTCACTCACTCTCCACAGGTTTCCTCTGGATAGTGTCTTCCTCAGAATCCATAGGCCACATTCTGAGAAGACCAACCTGCATGAGGAGGTCCTGCCTCAATTAGGTGACCTGGTCCATAGTCCCAGCTGTCTCCAGCCTTCAGGTCATCCCCGCCCAGGTACCAGAATGAGAGAAAAACTTCCAAATAATTCCACTACCCAAATGTTGTCACCTGAGCTGTTCAAATCATCCAAGCTAAGGCCCCATTGTACCTTTTTTGAATACATGACTCATGGCATCACCGAGCGTAATACGTGTGGATGGCTTGTTACTTAGCAATAGAAAACTGGAACACTGTAGTTGGTTTATAAATAGCAGCAACATTGTTACTCGTAAATTGTGAAGATATTCAGGTGAGTTTGCTTAGTTTTAGGCATTTTCAATATTCCAAGTATCTTCTAACTGGTTTCCTTGCTTTGATTCTCCCCTCCCTCCAACCAACCAAATGACATAACTGACATATATATCCCCAACACATCACTCTGCCTTTGCCCTACCACTAAATACTATTGTGATTTCCCTCTGCCTCCAGTCCACACTTCTTAGCTGGATATTTACTGACCTGCATTTTCTGTCATGTACTTATACACATTTATTTCCAACTACTTCTACAAATTGCTTACTAAATCCCATGAATTTCATGTGAAAAGAAGAACAAGACCCTCTAGGGTTTCTTTCAAAGTACATGTCCATTCAGGCAAGTCCACTTCAAACCCAAGCACGCCCTGGAGGATAATGATTTTATGGCTTTATGTTTGTCCATGGGTTTATGGCCCATCTTTAAAACATAGTGAAGGACATGAGATTTAATTAAGAACTGTAAATGTTCATGTTATACATGTCGTTTCTCAATATCTTAGCTTTTTCTATTTTTGCTATGTAGGATTCTGTCTTCTGGTGTTTCCCCCTCAATCAGGTTCTTTTCCTTTCAAGTAGCATTTACATTCTTTCTCTCTAGATGGTCTTCCTAGCGTTAGAGAAGACAGTGTTTTCAGATATCATGTACTGACCACTCATTAAACACCAGGCATTTTGCTTCCTTCTTTACTTACATTATGTCGTGTATTCACGGCACTTTTTCAAATGCTTTCTAAACCAATCATTTGGCAATAACCATATCTCACTCCTCTCTGTTTCTCTTTTTTACTGTTTTTGTTTTCTGGAATGTACAATATGACCCTGCAGGGACAAGGATTTTGCTTTTTAAATTTTCTTTGGTGTTTCCAGGATATTTATACAATGAAATTAACATAGTGCGTGGCCAATAACAATTTGTAAGGAAAAATCCACCTAAAATAAATTTCTCAGTATTAGTATTTAGTCTATTAGATTCTAGATGTCTTCAAATATTGGCTTCTTTCATCATATAAATCAGGTGCTTAAATGGTATAATGAGATTTAATTTTGTTAGCAATTTTGTAATTCCACCGAGGCCATTTCCAAACACAAGTTATTCTCGGGGGGCTGTTCTTACATGATGAATTAGTTATACATTTTCTTAGGATGAAACATAAGAACATTATATATTTCTTAACTTCTACTGAAGTGAATGAATTTCTACAGGACTTTGTTTCTTGAACCTAACTATCCTACTTCATGCCAGTGATAATACATACTTTAAATGAAGAATTATCTCTTCCACAATACATTTACAGAAATATCCAATAAACCTTCATATTCATGATGTTTTTCAGAAAGAAATTTGGTAAGAAATTTTAAATTTTCTATTGTTAGCAAGATTTTCACTCAATGTTTCTGTTCAAAGAGCATTAAAACTGGATAAATCTCATTAATTTCAGGAAATAGTGTGTATCTTTCAAACAGTAGCATATTACTTTAATATGTTAAATTTCCTCACTCTTTCTATTTCAGTTTTTCGTTTAACACTTAATGCCACAAATCCACACACAAAAATATGTTTTTCATATTTTTACATCACCAGTTCAATGAAATATTGCCTTATGCCATTAAAGCATTCTCATGAGTTCCGTGAGAGACAAGAGACAAATACCTTCTTGGCTATAGGTGTGTTGAGAAAACTTTTTTGGAATTTTAACTTTGTTGCAGATATAAAAAAAACAGAATGCACCGGACAAACAAGATGATTTTACTCAGGCTATAGCAAAAGAAAAAACATTCATTAATAAGAAATATCTCAAAACAAAGGGGATTCAGGGTTTGATAGAGGCTGAGAAGAAACTCATTTGAATCATGTAGGAACCATCAGGAAGAACGGGGGTGGGTCTTTTCTGAGTCATTGAGGAAGGGTAGAGGTGGGTTTTATCTGGGAATATCCAAGGACAAGGGTGACAAGGGATGGGAGAATATGAGGAGAAGAGAATGTAGGCAACTAGGAAGGAAATCCAACCACTTTGTGGTAGAAAACAAAAGCTCTAACCCTGGGTTAAATGCCATAGTGACAAATATTGTCTGGAGAAAGAAGCAATTTTTTGGATGAATTAGAGACTGCGGAGAATGTGCTTCTAATTTTTTAGCTTCCTTTACTTTACTGGCAATCCCCTAACTCCCAATTGAGGATATAGGGTTATGGTTCTGTTAGAACATAAAAGACCCCAGAAATAAGAAGTAGAACAACAACATAATCAAGAGAAGAAATGACATAGGAGGGTTTTGAAAATGTCCTTTGAAAATGACTGTGTTGGAAATTGTTATTAAACTTTTTATAAACAAGATTAGAACTATAAAAAAAAATGGAAACATGATTCTGCCCTTAAAGTACGAATAAAGGTTTTAATGTAATTTCCAGAAAACATAGTCCGTACACTGATTATTCCCCAAGCTCTCTTTTAACATAGCAATGAAATAAGAGATCACACAGAACTCTACTTAATACCAGCTACCCTTGCATTACTTATAGCTAAATGCTAATTAGTAAGGCCTCCAGACTACCAATAAAGAGAATCTGCTTCACAAAACCTGTGGGTTTTCATTTGTTCTTGCGGAAAGCAAATGAGAAATGGAACTCAACTTCAGGCACTTGCCCATTTCCACTGTCACCAATATTCTGAGTCAAAGGGCCAAATGGTGATTTATTTAAGAAGACAAGCTACGAATAAGTATGACAGAGTAGTTACCTGCCATTGTGTAAGTGTGCAAAACACTGGGAGAGTATATAAGACCATGTAATAAATGTTTCTTGCTGTATATGCATTTTTAACTTAGCTAATTATTCTTCCCCCTTTTAAAAACACTTTATTATTTTAATTACACCTTTCTCACTGATTCCCTCCCACTCTCTCTTTTGCTCTCTCTCTCACACACCCACCCCACACACATATGCCCACACAACTTGACTAAATGTCTCCAAGACTCTTCCAAAGACCAGCTTATTCATTAATGTCTCTAAGACTCTTACTAAGACCAACTTATTCATAAATGTCTCCAAGACTCTTACTAAGACCAACTTATTCATTATAGCTTCATCTTCACATCTAACTTACCATGGATGAGGCAATTGAACTATATACTAATGAAATGCCTTGTGCAAGATAACTGGGTGACACATCTAAAGCTAGAACCCAGAGTTATAAACTACTACTGTTAAGTAAAAAAGATAAACTGTAACACATTAAAGGAATGCTTGACAGAAGAAAGCTACAAATGGCACACAACCTCCATCAATGGAAGTAAAATTTAGTAAAAGGAATCATCTATTTGCTATTTATTGTTAAGTGTAACTCCCTCATAATGATGGAAACACAATGGCCAGTGAGGACATTTCCAGCTGTGTTGACTATTTTTACTTATTATTTGTGATATTAATTTACTATTTTAATATGAAAGTACTATTTATATCTGTGTGATTTATATGAAACAAATACAGCAGAGTTATTTCTGATGAAACATAAGATGGATTGGGATTTAATGGCAGAATACAACTTTGCTCTGTCAGAGTACACTGTGTTGCAGCATATATTTACTACCATTTCAAACTTCAATTCCGTTTTAAAATGTAAAACACTTTATTTTTCATGTATAATTTAAGTTGTATAATCAGGAAATTTTATTATTATGTTAAATATATTTCAGATATAGAAATATAGACATATTTTATTGCAGACATACACATAAGTTTTGTTCCCTGAAACTTCCACATTAATTTCTCAAAATTAACACAATTGAAAAAACTATTCATGATGAATTGTTGATTGTAGTAATATAAGATTCCAGGTAAAGATTAAATATAACCATTTTTACAGTGCTTTTAAAATCATAACTGTGCCACTGGCAACTAATTCCTACCATGGATCTTTGTTATCTTAACAAGAAGCCATGCTTCCACTGTTCCAAATCTATTTGGAAAACATACATATTTTAAAATTTATTTAATTTCATTTAATACAATATGCACTATGACAGGGTCCAAAGTGTGCGAATGCCAAAAAGGGATATAACTAGGTTTTGGACATTCAGGAAGATGTGATAATTAACAAATGATGGGGATAGCTAAGGGAATAAAATCATATGAGAAAATGACATAAATGAAATCAGTGAGATGGGAAAGCAGATGAAATATTTAAGGAATAGTAACTGCAGGGTATGATGATTACCTTTAGTGGGAAGGCTTTTGGTGACCTGATAAGAGAGAACCTTAAATGCCAGGCAAATATTTTGAGTACCACTCTCTGTGAAATAGAAGACAGCGCAGGCATTTGAAGAAGGAAACTGTCAACTTCATTCTGTTTAAGAAGAGAAATGTGATGGCTATATGAATCATAGATTAGAAAACATGAGATTGGAAGTAAGTGCAGGAATTAGGAAACTATTACAATAGTCCTGGCACACAGGTTGGGACCGCTGGTTCAGAAGCATTGGCAATAGAAGAGAGATCACAAAAATAAGAGGTAAGAAAAAGATATAAGAGCATAAGAGACAGAGTTTGAGAAATGTATTAGAGAGAAAAACTGATGGTGACTCAAACCTTAGTAAAGGCAGAGTAGCAGACTTGGAAAAGGCATTACTGAGGTTACTTCTGGCCTGTGAGAGTGGAACTGGCAGAATGCTTACATTCAGATATTTAAAAGCTAGTTAGGAATCAAGGCTTAAAGATATGAACTTAGGAGTCGTCATCAACTTAAAAGTCAAAATTGAAACTCTGACCTTACGTGATACTATCAAAGGCAAAGTGCTAAGCAAAAGTAGAGAAAGGTGATATTCAAATAGTGGGGAACTTAACATTAAAAAGCAATTACAGGAAGAAGCAACAAAGGCATCTACAAAAGAATATTCTTAAAAGTATGAAAAATTGGATGAATACAGTTATTAAGAAAGGAAAAGGTAGAGGGTGACATTTTATAATTTTATAAACTAAAGTCATGAATATATTCTATAATTTTAAAAAGTAAAGTCATGAATATATCTATTGGGGAGTCACTAGTTCCTTCTAAGAGATCATTATCAGCTGAGTTTTTCCAGACTGTGTGGTGTGTGGGTATATTGTGAAACAACAGTGAAACAGATTCCTGTTTTGAATTACTCAGCAGTAAATGGCAAGTAATTTGGAAGTGAAGTCGAGTCAGAAAAAAGGATATTTTAAAAGCATAGAGAAGTTCGATTCCAAAAGATGTTGTGTCTTAGGCCAAGGAGTAAAGAATGTGTGAGTGATAAACTGCAGAAAAATGAAAAAGGAAAGATGACTTTGTGGCAAGAACATCAAGAAAAATATAAGGTGTTGTTGGAAAACATAATTGAAAAGAGTTGGAAGAGTATGCAAAGTGGCATGTTTAAAATATAGAAATAAAAATAAAAATAAAAATAAATTTTGAAATACATAGAGAGTGATTGAAGCAATTTATATAAAATGATGTCAATTAATGTTATTCTGGGAGAACAAGAATAATAAAAATTAGATTGGGAACCAAAAAAGTGTGGGAAATGTTTGGAATTCCAGCTAGGAAGAATGGAATGGACCTTACTTTGAGATAAATACTAGAATTGGATAACAACAGGGCTGCCTGGTAAAGGCCATTGATTACATGAATCTTAATCATTCTATAACTTTCTTTCTACTTCAAGCAGATAGAAGGAAGAAAGAATACAATGAAAATCACAAAACACTGTGACTTGGAAGATAAACCATTCTAGGTGAAAATTGGCAATATAAATACTAATCAATTTTAGATCACAATCTCAATTAATATTTGTATTGTAAGTAGACTAATAATGAAAAAATACAGTTAACCCATTCCTTATGACACTAAGTGGTATAAGGAGTTTGTGTTCTCTGTTATATTGTTGACTTTCATAAAATAATGACTGTGATTTGGACAATTCTTTGGCACTTTAGGGTAGAAGATACGGTTTCTTCACCTAGTTGTCCAAATCCTCACCTGTTCTAAGATTTTTAAGAAGGAATAATTTTTATATTAATATAAAAATAGCTAAGATCTAACACTACAGGTAGAAACACTGGTTCAACATTGAAATTCTGGGCTTTATATCTAGTTTTGGGTCTTTGTGTAGAACGAAGGCACCAAAAGCCAAATGGTGAAGAACACAGATCTTCAGTCTGCGTGTGTGGGTTCCAGCTTTACCACTTCTTAGTTGCGTGCCTGTGGGGAAATTACTGAAACTCTCAATTTTCTCATCTGTAAAATTGAAATAATTAAACTATCAAACTCAAAAGAGTCAATGAGTTTTCTTAAAAGATTCCATTTAATGAGCAATTCATGGCCCATAGTAAGTACTGAGTAAACATAGACTGTTATTAATACTATTATCATGTATGATGCGGAAATCATATTTACAGCATTACACCTTTAACTTTGACAATTGTCTTGAGACCTGTTATCCTCCATTCCTTTTTATCTCCCATTTACAAAGATATTACCAGAATGTAAATTTCAAGAGAGAAAGAATTTTTGTTCAGTTTTGTTCTCTACTCTGGAATCAGGACTTAAAATGGTATGAGATACCTCATAGCCTCTTAATAAATATTTCTGAATAAATTTGTCCCATTTTAGTGTTTTAAATGACATATGGAGATATAATTGGATCAATATGTTTCTCTCCCCTTTAATGTGTTTCATTTTGTTAACAGACACAAGTTTATTATTAATAATTACAGCTAGTCAGTTGTTGGGTTTGTCCTGTTAGTCAGATAAAATAGATAATTATGCTAAGACAGAAAAATGAGGAAACATGACAGAAATATTATTTTAACTGTATGGAAAAATACTAATGAAATTGTTTAGTTGGACACATCTTGTTAATGCAAAAGAACATGCCACTTTGCCTCAAAGACAGTAGGGGGGTCGCATGTATAATAGAAGATGCGGAAATAGTTCTAACACAGAAAAACAAATCACTAGAGCATCTGTGTTATCTTGGCTATTCAGAAAAAATCACAGGAGTCATTCTGTACTTGAATGTCATTTATGTTAATATTAAGTAAAAGTGTTCTTAATCTTAATGAATACAGTATTTATAGTGAATGACATTCTTTCCATTCCTCCTCACCTCCCCCAACTACCCTGCCATTTCTCTAAGTGAAATGCTTGCCTTGTCATAGTTAGTCAGGGGAAGAATAGAAAGGCTTGGTGTAAAATTTTAGTGATCTGGATTGATGTATGTTGGAGTAATTATATTCTGCCTGTCTAAAGTTTTTATGCTATTTGAAATGGAAAAAAAAAATGCTTCTTTGATTTAAAATTTTGAGTAATGTGACTCTGCATAGTTATGTCCTTGTTATGTTCCACTCATTGGTTAAAAAAAAAAAGATTCAGCTATGATTGGCTGAAAAGAATAACTTCGAAAGGCTTTTTTTTTCTTCTTTTCTAGCACAGCAACATTTATCTAAATGACAGGCATAAGACTGTCATCACAATACAGGTTACTGCATTGCCTTTAGCTATTGGATTTTTTTTCCCTTTCCCCTTGGATTGTCTGAGAAGTGAAGCAATCATTTCACTGGAGGAAGTTCATTGGAGGAAGGTGAATTTACACAGAAGGATCAATATTCCATGTAGCAAGTAAATGCGTCATGTGAATCTCACTCTAATACCCTACCATCGTGAAATCAGCCATTGTGTGAGCCTTAGGTACACTTTCAAAGTAGGTCCTATCTCTGACGGGTGTTCGTTTTCTCTTTGATGTGCCTACTGTCCTAAGTCACCATAGCTTAAATACCATCCTCAAATTCATCGTTTCTTCTAGAATCTCTCAGCTGATATTTAAACATAAGCTGAAGCAGGGAAGAGAAAATTCGCTAATATATGAAACCGAACTGAAGCTTTTTTTTTTTCTTTTTTTTCTTTTTTTTTTTTTTTTGAGACGGAGTCTTGCTCTGTCGCCCAGGCTGGAGTGCAGTAGTGCGATCTTAGCTCACTGCAACCTCCGCCTTCCAGGTCCAAGCGATTCTCCTGCCTCAGCCTCCCAAGTAGCTGGGATTACAGGCATGCACCACCATGCCCGGCTAATTTTGTATTTTTACATTATTACAATTATGTATGTAATTATGTATGTATGTAATTAAGTATTGTAATTACATAATTACAATTATGTAATTATGTAATATTACATAATTACAATTATGTAATTATGTAATTTTACATAATTACATATTTTAGTAGAGATAGAATTTCTCCATGTTGGTCAGGCTGGTCTCGAACTCCTGACCCAGGTGATCTGCCTGCCTTGGCTTCCCAAAGTGCTGGGATTACAGGCGTAAGCCACTGCGCCTGGCCCTGAAGCTATTTTATAATCAGCTTTATTCTTCCTTTAAAAAAGATGACTCACACAAATATAGTGAGAAAACTCTAGTGAGAAATTCCATCTTCTTCCCATCAGCTAGTCTCAGGGTCAATAGGATTCCTAAGTGTGGAGTGTGGGATTAAAGATGGTTCATGTCCACAGAGAAATGGCCTTTGGCAACTTGATGAGAGAATAAAAGAAAGGTATAGCTAGATAAAATGTCACGAAATAAATCAGAAACATTTTCTAATTCTCTCTACCCCTGAGTGGGCATTTGTAAGTCGTGGATGTACTTTTGGCAGAGAGAAAAGTACTTCACTTCTCAGTGCTACCTCAAAGAAACTATCCTTCTTTACTCTCTACTATTGCCTGACTGGCCTTTGCTCTAAAGCAATGGTTCTGATTCTGGCTACATATTAAAATCTCTAAGAAGCTTTAAAAATTACCAGTATCCTGGACTCAACTTTGAAGATTCTGATTTAATTGGTTTAGACTGGAGCCACACATTGATTCTTTTACTGAGTACACTACATCATGATGATGTACAGCAGACTGTAAGGACTATTGATTACATACAGGTATCTTTTATATCTCACTCTTCACCTAACATCCGTAGTTAAAACTAAAATCATGCCTCATTTTGTGGAAAAAGGAACTCTTACAAAAAAGGACAGTTGGCCTTTTGTATTCGTGGATTCCATATTTGTGGATTCAACCAAGCTTCGGTAAAAAATATTTAGAAAACAAAACAATAAAAGATACAATAATAAGAATGTGAATTTTAAAAACTATACAATATAGCAACTATTCACAGCATTTACATTTTATTCGGTATTATAAGTAATCTAGAGATAATTTAATGCACATGAAAAGGTGTGCATAGGTTATGGGCAAATACTCTGCTGCTTTATATAAGGGACTTGAGCATCTGCAATTTTGATATCTGCAGGGTCCTGGAACCAATCTCTCATGGTTACTGAGGGAGACTGCGTTTAACACTTCTATTACCATCTAATATACGGTATAGTCACTTTCACGTCTGCCCTTGAGCCAACAGTGTTCAGCGTAATAAAGTTTTCCCAAGCCGCTCCTACCTACTGCTTTTCTTGCGTGCCTTTTCCAGTTTCCATCACCTCCTTCCCATGGTTCCGTGGTGCTGTGTTGTAACTTCTGTGGTTCCTCAATTTGGATTTGTTCTTTTCACTATGACATGTATCACTAATGATATGTTTCCACCTGTCTGAGACCTTGTTTTCTTCTAGGTGGGTGCTTGTAAAAAGCTCAGGCAATTTTACTCTGTGGCCTAAAAGTTTTGATATTACCTAGATTTGATTTACTGATTCTTCAATTAAAGACTTATCTCAAAAAAATAAGAATTTCAAGCACTTTAGTAGGGACATTAGAAGAGAAATTCTAGCATAGCACAGTACTTCCCAAAATTGGTGTTCCAGAAATCTAGTTCCCCAAATGATCTTAAGTAGATTTAGAAAAATGGTCAAATGGTAAAATAAGTTTGTTAAAGAGTATATTCTATGCCCTTGGTTTGAAGAATTTATGTGTATATTAGCATATTAAAAGCACTGAAAAATCATTTAATAAATAAATTATTTTTACTTTTGTGCATTATTTTCCAAAATTATTTGACCTCATAATTTGTGTTTTTCTCATATAACTCCTCCTATCACATTGAGTATACAATTGCCTACTAATAAAGTCTCTCCTTCTTTTGGAAACTCCTCAAAAAGCTGGGAAGAGATTCTACATACGTAAGGCCACTTAAAGCTCACGCATGAAGGGCAACAGTTATGAAAAATGAAAATACTATAGCAAAACTATCATGTATTGAATAGTTATTGCACAATTATAACATCCTATTGTAAGGGAGGAATTATTATTCTATCCACTTAGGGTCACCACTGGGGCTTGCAAATTAGACTATAAAAAGATGGATTGGCAGGAGAAAAGGCATTCTTTTTCATTGAATATTAATACTTTTATTTTTATTTGCACAGATGCCTTCATAGAAAAGAAATGAATATCCAAAGAAATGGTTAAATTTGCAGGCCTCCACACATTGTGGGGAAGGGACAAGATAAAAGAAAAGAAGGTTTGGGCTTCTAGGGGTAATAGTTTGTGGAAAGATAAAATATATGGGGCAAACAAATGGAAGATAAGGATTATTTAGTATGATTAAGTTTGTGCAAACTCATCTTGGTGCCATTTTCACCTCCAGGAATAAAGGTTGTCTTCCCTTCCTGGTAAGAGAGAAGACAAGACATTCACAAAGAAAATTTAATTTTTGCTTTTAGAAGATAGGAAAAGAACAGAGAGATTGCTTTTCCACAATTGCTTTCAGCTTAAAATAGTTCTTATGCTAAAGTAGCATATTTTAGGATGGGATATTCTGATTTTATTATTTTGGTTCATTATGTATGTACATGTATATTACATATACATATTTAATATATATCATATATGTATATATCACTGTGTTAAATATCTGTATAATGGATGGAGACACTAAAATATTTCTTTTAGAAATCTCACTTTATCAAATCCTCATTTTATTATAAAGTAGATGTGACTGTAATATATATTTTATAGAAAATGAATCTTAAAGAGATTGAAACACATATCCAAGATAATATAGCTAAAAATCAAGAACTGGAAATCAAAATCCTGTCCAATTCTAGGCATATTTCTTTACTACTATGCAAGATTATCTCTTATGGTGCTATGGTTGAAGCACAGGTAGAAAGTTGTACGGTGAGAAAATAGTGGATTTTCTCCTTTTATCTGCATAGCACACTGATTATTTTCTTTATCAATATAAGCAGTTTATCTTATTTTAAATATTAACATATTTTTATTATCACTTGTACTAGAAGCAGATCACTGGCAAGAAAATGAAATAAAATTTAAAGTAAGTGAAATAATTTCTTTATGTTTGTTACAGGTTGACATCAAAGTTGGTTCTAAGGTTTTTTAGTAGGTCATACAAAAATGGAAAATATAATCTATTACATAATACATACCGTCCAAAATATAAAAACAAACGAGTGACTCAACACAGGCAACATTTTTCTTGATACTTTCATCGAAGACTTTTGTTTCTCAAGAATAGTCACAATTAGCACTGTGAACAATGTCCTCACAGTAGTTATAAGTATTTTATCAAGCTTCTTCATATAGACTAAGGGCAAGTTACCAAAACATAATTCAGTAGAAGCAGAGAACCCTGGAAATGTGGTGGTAGTAGTGATGGCGGGGGCAGAATGGGAAGGTTGCAAAAGCAATTCCATGCAATCCAGATGTACAGTGATTTATTGGTCTACAAAAGTTCAAGCGTAGATTATTTGAGTGTCTAGAGAAATTTTAGAGAATCTAGAGAAATTATTTATTGTAATATATTCAAGAAATCTTTCATAAATATTTTATCTTAATACAATGAAGACTTTGATAGCTATTGAGCAGCAATGAGTGCTAGATTATATCACTAGAATATTCTTGGACCATCTATCATCCAACAGACAAAATCTCGTCATCGAGGATTTTTTTTTCTTTAGGTATTTTGGTTGCCTCTTTAGCTCTCTCCCCTGACCTAACCTCTCTGTATAAATATATATTAAAAATCAAAAGGAAAAGTAACACCCCTCTGCCCAAATATTTCCTGAAGAATCAAGATAGCTCTAATACATTTGCAGCCAAAAACCGTCATTTTAAGGTTATTTGCTATAGTGTTCATCTTTTGTTCTTGTTTGTTTTCTTGCAAAAAAAGTGGAAAGGAATTAGGTAGTAATAAGGGAGGTTGTGGTACAGTCATCAATCACCCTCTTGGAACTGCTCCAAAACCTCCATCTGCATCAACTCGAGAAAGAATGCTGAGATCTTTTTGTCCATTTACCATATGGTCTGGTCTATCTAACGACACCCACGTGGTTTAAACAAAGGAATGATCATTGTAATTCCTCCCATGATATCAACATGACCACTTATTCTGGCATATGGCTATAGATCCTATACTTGGTATAAGCTTAACAGGAGAGTCATCTTCCTCCATTAGCCCTGACACTTTCATTTCCATGTGTAGAATTGGTTCAATTCAGTCACTGAACTTAAGCAATTATTAATACATAATTTAAAGAGGGAATTGCTGAATTAAAACAGGAAAGGCTGCCCATTACAGTCGTCATTCAGTCTTGTAGGATTTGTGTAAGAAAGCAAGTTTTGGGGACTCAAAGATCTAAAGTCTTTACTTTTTACTTTCTCTATGGGTTATCTATGTGATGGATATTTTTGCTCCAATTCTGCCAGGGCCCATTAGGGTATGTGTGTGTGTGTGTGTGTGTGTGTGTGTGTGTGTGTGTGTGTGTGTGTGTGTTGCAGGGGTAGGGGAGAGAGGAAGAATGAGTTGATATATATCTTGCCTCTTTTCACCTAGAAATTTTAAAACTTGCCAGCCTTTCTTTTACAGGGACATACAGCTAAAAGTTTTCTGGCTTTCTTATTTTTTTCCCCATTAAATACTGAGAAGAGTGATATAAGGTTGGGTCATTTTGTGTTACTTGGGTTTTTTATAGCTGCAAATCCCTGCCACAGGTGTCCAAAGAATGTTAAAGATGAATCACCCTTCCTTGAGAAAGTTTTAATGCTTTTTAAAATTTTTAAATTATTTGTTACTATTATTGTTTTTTAGATAACTTGAATACTGTGTAGGAGTAAGAGCAAATGAATAGGACAGAAGAGAAATAGATGGCCAGAAGATGTTAGGTATTTGAAAATGATAGCATGTGTTAATATTGCTGGTGATGCAATCATGTCATCAAGTGGCTGGGTTTGAGTGGAGAAAATAATTTTTATTTCTAAGAAGGTCAAGAGATCGAATTTTTAGGCCATGTGGTTTGATGTTGAAGTCTCTAAGAATGATGGCAGAATTGTATGAAAAGAAAGACATTTATCCAGGTGAATGAGAATGCTATGGTTTAAATGTATCCCTCAAATTTCTTGTGTTGGAAACTTAATCTTCAATGTCATAGTGTTAGGAGGTGAGTCTTAATAAGAGGTGATTAGGTCATGAGGGCTCAGCCCTCATGAATTGATTCATGTTCATTATTGAGGGAAAGGGCTCACCAAGCTTATCACCAAGTGGTTTTGTTATAAAAGTAAGTTTAGTCCCCTTTTGCCCTCTTGCTTTCACCCTCTCTTGCTTTTCTACCTTTTGAAATCTGATTTTGAAACGGGATGACACAGCACAAAGACATTCACTCAATTTTTGGTCTTTCCAGCCTCCAAAAATGTAACTCAAATATATTTCTGTTCATTATAAATCATCCAGTCTTTGCTATTCTGTTATAGCAACACAAAACAGACTAAGTGTATTAGTCTGTTCTCATGCTGCTAATAAAGACATAACCAAGGCTGTGTAATTTATAATGAATGGAACTATATTGTGAGGCTGACAGGTCTCACAATCACAGCAGAAAGCGGAGGCGAAGCAAAGGCACGTCTTACGAGGTGGCAGGCAAGAGGGCGTGTGTAGGGGAACTCTCCTTTATAAAGCCATCGGATCTCATCAGACTTATTTGCTATCACAAGAACAGCATGGGAAAGACCTGCCCCCATGATTCGAATACTTCCCGTTGGGTCCCTCCATGACAGGGAATTATGGGAACTACAATTCAAGATGAGATTTGGGTGGGGACACAGCCAAACCATATCACTAAGGTAAGGGAGAAGGCAGAGGAATGACAAAAACAAGGAACAGTAATCTGATAATATGTGGGAGAAGAAACTAGAGTTTGTGAAAACAGAAGAAGGAGAATTAATTGGACATAAAAATGAGTAGCATAAAACTCCTTAGCCTAAGCTTTGAGGTGCATGACATGAGTGTGAAAGGGAACAGAAACCATGGAAATCTGGGGCTTCAGGAGATAACCCCAGTTCAGCTACAAAATAAACGTTTAAAGAAGAGTTTCATGGTATAGAAAAATCTGTTCATTATAGACTTTGAATCACAAAGGGCAGAATAAAAAGGGTTTGGAGAGAAAAGGTAAGAATAGGAGACAGGTCATAGAATATGTTTGGAGCCACATGGGAATAAATGTCTGTGTGATGACTGAAGATCTAGAATGCTTGGACTTTGTATGAAGACTAGGGTGAAAGAAGAGGTTATTAACAATGCAATTGACCTCTGAACTCAGCTTTTAATAAAAGCAAGAAGAAACAAGATTTTATTGTAGTGGGTTGATCTTTCAGACTGAAAGTGTAGGGATATTTGCAAATACATAAGAAGCAACATCTGTGGTAAGTAATGAGAGTGACAACCACTATTCTTCCCAGTTATTGTAGCAAAGACCTACAGTTGCTCTGTAAATTCTCAGTAAATTTACTAGATCCATCTAATTCTACTACTGATTAATGCATAGATTTTTAAAAAAACAGTGCCATCACAACCACACGGAATAAAAACATTTAAAATATATTTGCATAAAATATTTTATTAATCCTTACAATAGGCCTTGATATCGAACACTACAATTTTAATTTTTCAGTGAAGTAGCTGTGACTCTTTGATATTAAGGTTGTCTGCAGCTGAAACATCACAAATCTAGAAATCTATTCCAGATTTTGCCAGCTTCAAAACTAATGATCTTTCCAACCTTTCGAAGTTGATTCCTGCTTTATGGCCAGAATCAATTTCTAATGAAATACATTTGTCACGTTACTATGGTAGTTCTCGATCTGTCATCCTGAGACCAGCACTACCAGCTTTTGCTGTGGACTTGTTAAAAAGGTACATTCTCTGTTTGCTCTGACCAACAAAATCAGGTAATCTCAGCATGAGATTCAGAAATATACATTTAAATAAGCCCTTTGATTTTGATGTATGCTAAATTTTGGGAACGACTGCTTTACTCATAAATCATCAAAGAAAAAATAGGACATGTTATTAACACCAAATCTTCCCTTTTTGTGTAACTATAGTATTTGAGCAATTGTTCACTGTAATAACAACATGTTTTTCCCTGCAATTCTGAATTTGAACTTTGCAGTAAAATCTTGTGAGTGACGTTGTTTGGGAAATGGTCCCTCAACTTTATATAGCTGCATCGAAAACACCCTATCCCTCAAAAATCTATCCAACCAGGGGTAGGGTCTTAAAGAATCACAAGTTGACTACATCTTTGGTGACTGTATCAGGTCTTTCTCATGATATTTCATTCGTTCTTTGACCTCTATTTTCAAGTTATTTTATCTTTCATGCCTCCAACAGACTTAGATCTGTTTCTAGGTTTCGCTCTCCCTTAAGGAGACGTGTATCCAAGGCGACAGTTTATTTCAGCAACTAGCCTCAGGAAATCTTAGCAGAGAAAGGTCATCACGTCATTACCTGCTATCAGATATTGGTGTGCTGATATGAAAGTTTAGGCACAAACTTGATAAGCACTGATATTACTGGAAAACACTCTCTAGCAGATAGCGGTGAGCAAATTTATTCTGTGAAATAACTTCCCGAAATAGGGTTTTAAAGGTTCTTACCTGACTGGCCAAACAGTTTTAAAAATGACACTGTGCCTAGCATAGGGTAAACAAAGGATATGAATTGACTAAATGAATCTATGAACGCATTTCCAGAATCAGGAATTCAGATCACATTCTGAGGAAAGAAGGCACAAGGCTAATACATCCTATGATAACAGGTTGATATGGAGATGCAAACAATGTTTTAAAGTAGTAATCATATTTAAAAATTATTGTTAATCAAAAATAATTTTTCAAATAATCAGCACGCAACAAATGTTTTGTTCGTTGCTAATAAAAATTAAGAATACATTCTTAGAGAGTATTGCTTTCATTTTCAGATCAAGGTATTGAAAATTATGTTAAGTTACTAGGATGTCCATTCATTGCTTACATCCACAAAGGTACAAAGATTCTGCATTTATATGTACATAGCACATAAGCATAGATATCCAGTAACCATTTTGTGTGCACCTGTGATAACTGTTTTATACAAGAATGTAGCCAAAATCATTTCCATAATTATGCAAATATAAATTCATTATTTGGGCCCTTGTTTTCAAGTATTTCCTAAGAGAGTAGCCTTGGTTTGTAAAGAAATTTGTGTGGTGAGAAAGAATATTTGAAAAACACAGAAACAGAGGTAAACTGAAAAACATTAGAAGCAATAACGATATACAAACTTAGTTATTAGAATATAATTGAAGACTAGAAGGCTCTCTTGATTTCCCCAAAATTACCTGACATAGTTTGAATACACAAATAACTAATGAAGGTAAATGTACTTTTGCGGATAGTTTTCATCTCTGCTCTGCCCTCCGTCTAATTATTCTGGGCCACAGTTGCTTCACTTGTAAAATGGAGAAGCAATAAAATAGCCATGTGCACAAAGTGCTGGTTTCTAATTTAGTTTTGGGGATCTTGTGGAAAACACATACTGAACTTTTCTTCTTATAGAAGAAAATGTAGACCTTTTTTGAATTGAAAAATAAGTTTGTGATATCTGTCTGAGAGCTTATAATATCTACAAGCCCCCAAACTGGAAAAAGATATGCATCCTCCACATCCAACAAGGGTTATTATGAAGTACCTTCTGTGTGAGCACTGGGATTGGACTTTCATCTAGAAAAGGAGTCAGAAAACTATTGTTGATCCTGATCACAGACTTAGTAACTAGCACTGTACTAAGTATTCTCCCATGCATTACTTCATTCAACATTATCTATCAGATGCAAAGAAAGGAATTCATTTGAAACTACAGTGTAGCTGTCAATATTAAGCAAATGCTGTATACTTTATTATTTCCTCATAACTTTTCCATGGTAAAAAAAATGAATAAGTTCCTTAGGAAAAGATAATTCAAAGCACTATGCAACTACACAGTGTTATTATTAATTATCTACCTCTTTATAAACCTAGTCCCAAGTGATACTGAAAGAGGCAAACTATATTGGAACATAAATCCTTTTTATTCATAGATGATCAAACTTCCCAAAAGATTCTCTAATCTCTACCACCTTTTCAGCTTCCAAAACCTCCTCTTCAAGCCTCCACCACTCTGAATAGGCACTGAAAACTTTCAGGGAGTAAGGGAGTTGCTAAGAATAGTAGCAATATTTTGAATGTTGGTGATAATAACAACCGCTGACTATATTTACTATATTTATTATAGTCTAGGTCTATTCAAATTAAATGTTTTGTATTAAATATCTCCTTTAATCACCATATTAAAATAGATGGCATAGCTATTAAGCCCATTTTATGGATGAAATGATAGAATTTCATAAAGTTTAAATAATTGGCAAAAGACACAGACAATAAATGGAGGTGTCTGGATACAATCTCACACCTTCTGGCTGGGAGTTTGAGCCTTTGCATCTGTCTCCTGAGGCCTTTTAAACATTTTTTTTCACCCTTAAAATATTGGGTGAATCATAATATTCTTCCTCTTTAATAGAGTTCTGTATTTCTAAATTACAACTTCTTTGTAGTCATCAGGAAGCTAACTTTCTCCTGTCCTAGAAACATTAACGGAGCTGTTAACTAATTTAAAATAAGCATGGATATCAAGTAAACATTATGTGTGCACCTTGGGGTAACTGTTTTATAAAAGAATGTAGCAAAAAAAAAATCATTTCCATAATTATATATGCAAGTATAAATTCATTATTTGGGCCCTTGTTTTTAAGTATTTCCTAAGAGAGTAGCATAAGTTTGTAAAGAAATTTGCATGGTTGGAAAGAATATTTGAAAAGTACAGAAATAGAGGCAAACTGAAAAATGAATTAGAAAAAATAATGATATAACAACTTAGTTATTAGAATGTAATTGATTCCAAGAAACATGCTTGAAACCTGGGTAAGTGGAGCTCATCTGGGGAATCTGTTACTAAAACTCACTTGGAAAACATGACCAGCATTGAATAGAATTTCTGACTTGCCTCAGAGAACATGATGTCTTCTCTCACTTACCAATTGTAAATTTCTTACTAAAATTGATAGCTTAAAAATAATTTACTGTTTTATTCCATCACATAGTGGAATATTTAAATTTCAGGGCAGTCTTGAGTTTTTAAGTTAAGAAATAACTTTGTGGTATCTGTCTGAGAGCTTAGAATATCTATAAGTCCCCAAACTGGGAGAAGGTATGTGTCCTCCACACCCATCAGGAGTTGTTAGTAAGTAGCTTCTGTGTGAGGTGAGTGAGTGAGTGAGGCATAGGTAATTATGTATACCTTTTGAAATAACAGTTGTTAATAATTTAGCCAGGTTCTTAGTATCAACCTCAAGCTCTGAATAGATATTAGTAAATCTATGATCCCTGATCCAGTCAGCCATTCAATTTTTGTTGTTGTTTTGCTTTATAAATATTTTTTTCATAGTTTCCACTCTACTTGTTTGCCTTCATTACTGAATGCCAAACTTAATTCAGAATTCCATACAATTTTTTTTTTTAAATACCATCAAAGACTAATTCTCTGGAACGTGAGCTTTTATGGTCACACAGCACTGTAAAAATTAAGTTCACTGAAAAGTGTGACTGAAGTTAGACTGAGTTTTACTTTAGCATTGCTGGATAAATGAATATTGAATGGAAATTTGCACAGGGAGAGAGATGTCATTTTCAGAAATTAGAGTTTTAAAATATGCAGCTTATTTTAAGGGAAGGATTATTTGTAGGTTTTGTGGTCATCAAGGGTACAGTTGCCTTTACTCTATCAATTAAAAACATGTCTATTCTTCAAGACGCATATAAGTTAAACTTCCAGAACCCTTCCCTAATCACATTAGTCATAATGATTTCTCTCCCTAATAAACTCTAGTGTGACTCTCTGAGTCACATGGATAAGTAGTATGTATATGCTTCTTTATTCCATTTATTTAAGTCTCATTTAATCAACAGAATTATAATCGCTTCAAGGGCAGAGATCAGGCTTTATTTGGTTTTTCATATTCCTCCAGATGTTTAGACCAAGTGTCTGCCATATAAAAACTTCGTTGAAGGATTCACTGAATCAAACACCATGTTATTACTCAATTTGATAGCTGGATGCCCAGTGAGCAGTGAGAGATAGGGCCCTAAAGAGGAAAAAGATTTGTTTCTTAAGAGAACTGGACAAACAATTTGAGTCAATTCAGATCAAAGAGCATTTATTACCCAGACCACTGCCAGCCACATTGATCTCTTCTTTCTTTGAACTTCTGAGCACTCTTGTCTCTAACACTCAACAGAATGTTCAGTCATATACCCCCTTCTATTATGATTTGCTTGTTCTGAGTATGTTGGTCCTATTTCCTCTTTATTAGGTTGTGTTAAGTTGAACCAAATGATAATTCAACCATTTTGATGTACACAAATTGCAATATTGTGTAGTTCTGTATAAAATATGCTTTAGAGCAGGCTCTATATTTTGTTTACCAACCTTTTCCAGCTTAAGAGATTGGTGTAAAAAAAAAAAGTTCTAAATACTTAATTGACTTCAACACAAAACAAGGGTCAAAGTGTGATAGAAATTATGCTTTATGATAAATTGTTTAAATGCCTTAATATGTATTAAGTTATGAATACTTTATTGCTTTGTGCATTCAAAAGTATATATGTATATAAACATTTTTCATTATTATTACATCTATGTCTCTATGTGATAATTAGCTTTGTTAAAAATGGAAGACTCTGGCATAGTTCATAAAATCTGAATATGTGGGATCCTATAACAAGTAAAAAAGTGCACATTCTCTCAGCCAAAGTGTGGAATTTAGTCATACTACAGTAGGTTTGATTCCAGGAAGTCTGCCATCTGAGCCAGGCAAGTCAGCGAACAAACTCCTTGGAGCATATGGTCTGTCCAACGTTCAATGATTTTCTGGAATGGAGATTTCACTTGCTGTGCTGATAATCTATTTTAGTGTCTAATTTCCCCGACCATCAAGAAATTTCTCTTTATGTCTAGCAGAAATGTCTTAGTAAGATTTAAGTCCATTTTTTCTTATTTAGCCCTCTGTAAAGCTATGTCACTATTGATCAACTGTTTCCGCCTCTCCCTTTGCTGCCTGAATGGTGAGAAGATTTAGGAACTGCCTTCTAGTTAACAAGCACTAAGGAACCTGCCTGTACCATCTGTGCTCATTTAATACCTGCTTTAAAGAAATTTTAGTTTAAGAGAAAGAAAATGGGGGTTGTGTTTCAAAGAGATAGAAATAAAAATACCTATGTATTTGGTTCAAAATATTGGCCTTAGAAAGAATTGTTATTATAATTAGTGTCAATGGTGACAGACAACCTTTTTGCAACTGTCTCTGAGAAACGTCTGTGAAATATGTCCCAAAAACAGTCTGGTTACTGACTAACTGTCAAACACAGACTCAAATACCTGTAGCCCTTAAATGTAATATTCTGCCTCATGAGCACTTGTGCTTTCTCTCTGAAATCTGTCAAACAACCTTCTACTCATTTCCTTCTTCCCCTTCGGTCTTCCTGACCCGACATGACATATCATTAAGGAATGGTTTAAGACTTCTCCATGAGAACTCTTCACTCTTTTCTAATCTCCTTCTGCATTTGTAATTCAAGCTCCAGAATTTACATTAGCTGCAGGTTTAGTTTTTTTTTTTTTTTTTTTTTGACTTACATGATTTAATCTCCTCTCCCCAGTTGTACTATAAAATCCTTAAGGGCAACAATGCACATTAATTGATTGATAGTCCCTGCCAAAGCCATTCTTCTTTTAGGTTCTTTAAAGGCAAAAAAACAAAAAACAAAACAAAACAAAAAAACAGAGTAAGTTCTGTATCGTAAAACAGACACATCAGAAATCATTGGTGATTTGGACTTAATATTATGAAACCAGCTGGACTTCTTCTAGACATACCACTGTTTGCTACCGGCCTGTCTTAACTCAACATTTTTGAGCTGCTGATTTGTGTCATCTAATTTGGCTAAGCAGCAGAGAGCCAATGACGGCATCCTAGATATGCCACCACAAGTTAGGCAATAAACAATGAAAAATGTTGAGTCTCTAAAGCCTGCCTCAGTCACACAGTTAACATGTTTTAAAACCCACTTTAACCAAACAGTGAGCATATTTTTTCGACATTTTCAGTATACCAAGTGAGAGTTTTTCTCCAACTAGCTATGGCTGTGCACCCAAACTTCCCTGTTTCAATTCATTTTTCAACCAAAATCTACAAAGTGTTCTATGTGACAGTATCAAAAAATAGAGATACATTAGAGTGAGGATGTTAGGAGCAAGGGCTTCTGATCCAAACCATGGAGATCAGCTGTATTGCTTACTCACATTATGGACTTGGGCAGATTACTTAGTCTTTCTGAGCCTCGGTTTTCTTATCTCTAAAATGGGAATGATAATAACAACTGGGTTGTAAAAGTAAACTTTAATATATGTTAAGAAGTTACAATAATATGTGGTACATAGCAAGTAGTATGTAAGCATTAGCTTTTACTTATCTATTGGCAGTACTATAGTATTATTACATTTTAGTAATATTACTTTGTTTTATTAAATACATTACATTAAAATATTTTAAAACAGACTTAAAAAGACTCAGTGTATGCCCTGTGGGATAATTGGCCTGTATAACACAATGGACTGATTGAATATAAAGGGAACGTAGACAAAGTTCAATAGAGGCAGTGTAAGGAGTGCCTCAGTTGCTGAGGGAGTCAAGGGAGCTTCATAGAAAAGGGGACTTTGGAAGGAGGGAACATTTTTCACATTCAAAGTAAAAGGAAGCAATTTCTAGGCAGAGAGAACTTTTGTGCAACAAAATTGTACTAATGACAACACATAGAGCTCAAATAAACCATTGAGAGGCAGTCTCTGGCCTCTGCAAGGTTACATGAGAAGATGAGACACATGACAACCATAGTAATAGACAAAATGTAATGAATTTCATGTGAGTACTGATAACCATGCAATTGTATTTATTCTTTATTATCATTTCTTCCTTTTGTCAACTTTACATTGCAGATATTTCCTCCATTTACAATTTTTAAAGAGTTAGTTAGTGGCAGAATGAGAGCTATTCAACAGAAATTTATCTTTGAACTTTGTGAAATTTACAGCAAAGTATGCTTATTTAAACAGGAATCTTGAAACTTTATTGAAGAGCCATTTCAGACATATACTAATGGAAGAGTAGATTTTGTAAGAGGAAAATTAAGGTTTGAGTGGTGGTGTTAGGTGCACAGTCCCCAAAAGCAGTATTTTGAAAAAGCTTCCAAGGCTGAGAATCATTTTATTTAAGTGAACTTGTCTTCTTTTCTCCTAAATGCAACAAATCTGGAGTGGTTGTTTACGGTGGTTACTATATCATGCTTAATAAACATTATTTTTAATCATGATTAATAAACATTAATCACTCTAGTAGGAATTGCTAGTTTGAAGATTATGCCTGAAGTGTTTGCTTTATATATTCCTGTAAATAATCAAGATAGAAAAAGAAATAATATTTTTTAAAAAGAAAGGGGGTCAGCAAAATTTGGAGAAACAGGTGTGTTATTTTTCTACCAATTATCTCAACCCTATTGACCTTTCTTCATTTTATCTATTCTGGTCCATTCTGTTTGCTTTTCATTCTCTGCTTGGATGTGTTTTTATTTCTGCTCTTTTGTTGACTTTTGCCTCTTATACCACTGAAGTTCAGAGCTTCCTGACTGTTTCTCCCACCCCTCTACAGGAGACTGAGTCCTCATACACAGAACTAAGTGGAAATACTAACCAAGTTATCCAAATAGCTTAAACAAATGCATTTACACATATGAACCATTCATAGATTGCTTCTGTTTTCTACTTTACTTGTAGCATCTGTCCTGTGAATATTGTCAGTCACATTCCAGCCAACATCGTAATTATGCCCAAGAACATTCACTCCATTCAGGCAAACAATCAATTTAACCGACTTCTTCCCCTACTGACTTGACTGGTCAATGGGAGTGACAAGAATATTTGCCTCAGAATTTTATATAAACTGTCTTCGAATTTGTGTTTTTAAATTGTGGCTTAGGCCACTTCTCTAATGCTTGTGCATCTGGTACCGTTATTAAAGACTCTCTCTAAGAATGAGTGGCAGAGCAGCTTTAAAACAATTACAGGCATTTAAAAAGTAATTACCAGAGAATTCCACTGCAAATGAAATATCTATTTTGACTACCATGAACAACTCTGTACAAACATTTCCCCCCCCTCTCTGTCATAGGTGTGGCTATCCTTTTCACAGAAGATTTAATTACAAATTTGTCTTCCTTATCTTCTGTGCTCACACAGCTGCCTGAGAAAAACAGAAAGATTGCAGGTAGTGGTGGCAGAAGGGTTTGAGTATTGACAAGTAGAAAGTAAAAATTTAAAGTTGGGGGAATTTTTTATTTTTATTCGACATAGATGATGTCTTGTAACCATTAACTTATAAGTGTATTAACAATTCATTAATAACCAATATATCCTCAGAGAAAAAGTTGATACATCAAAACATAAAGCTATTCCTTTTGTTGCTGTATATAATTGTGTGTTTGTTTTCATTTTCTTTTTTCTTATAGATGTAGGTTATACTACCTTTCAGTACATCTCCTATAAATATGGGCACATATGTATAATATATCTGATTTATTTGCTGTTAAATATTAAATTCCATACTTCATACTATACTTTTGTGGAAGTTAAATTAAGGCATAGGATACTACACACTTCTTTAATTTATTTGAACGCCGTTCTCTAAGAATCCTAGAAGCCTCTTAGCCTGTGCTGGACAGTAAGGGAACCACTAGCCACATGTTGCTATTAAGTACTTGAAATGTGGCTAGCATAAATTGACAAGTGCTGGAAGTATAAGAAATGCACTGGATTTCAAAGACCTAATTCAAAACAAGACTGCAAAATACCTCATCAGTAATTTTTATATTGATTATCTGTTGAAATGATAACACTTTGGGGCTGGATGCGGTGGCTCACGCCTATAATCCCAGCACTTTGGGAGGCCAAGGCGGGTGGATCACCTGAGGTCACATGTTCAAGACCAGCCTGACCAACATGGTGAAACCCTGTCTCTACTAAAAATAAAAAATTAGCCAGGCATGGTGGCACATGCCTGTACTACCAGTTACTTGGTAGGCTAAGACAGGAGAATCGCTTGATCCCAGGAGGCAGAGGTTGCAGTGAGCCAAGATTGTGCCACTGCATTCTAGCCTGGGTGACAGAGCAAGACTCCATCTGAAAAAATAAAAATAAAAAAAAATACTTTGGATATATTGATTTGAATAAAATATATGTTGAAATTAATTTTACTTTCTTTTTTCTACCGATTCAATGTGGCAACTATAAAATTTACAATTTCCTATGTGGCTTGCATTGTATTTCCATTTGATAGCATCGGTCCAGATGAGGAAGGGCTGCATCATGAATTCATAAAGGCGTTGTGAGAAGGAACCATTCATTCTGGAAGATTTTGGCCTTAGAGGAGATGGAAGTTGGCACTTCTGCAGGGAATCAAATTGAATACTGACTGCATTCTTAATTATTCTTAGAGTTAGATGCTACTAAAGTCCACAATGGTGTCCACTGACTAAATTTTTTGGCAGAAAAATACCACCATTTCAGCTACAGAATAAAATATTGAATCCATCAAAGAGAACATTTAGTTGGAAGGAACAGAGAAGGAAGGGTAGAAGAAACAGTAAAGAAAGCTAAAACATCAACAGAAATTAACCATTAAATACAGAAAGCAAACAATTTCCTAGTTTGGTACAATTTAAGTATAGAAAAGACAGCTAAATAATTTGACAAATTACGTACTGAAAGCCAAGAAGAAATCTAGATTTCCATTTATTTCCCCCGTCAGTGACCCATGAGATGATTATGTGGTTTAGCATAAACTAGTATTTTGTTCCTGTAGTAAAATTTGGGGAAATTTTACTATTCTTCCGTAAGATTTTCCCCCGATTTGTCCTTACTAATAAAAATCATTTCAACTGCTATGTTGCTATGTTTTTCTTCTTTCCCCCTTGATATAGTTTGGATATTTCTCCTTGCCCAAATCTCGCATTGAAATGTAATCTCTAACCTTGGAGGTAGGGGTCTGATGGGAGGTGTTTGGGTCATGGGAGAGGATCCCTCATGGCTTGATGCTGTCCTTGCAATACCAAGTGAGTACCCTGAAACCTGGTTGCTTGAGTGTGTCTCACCTCCCACTCCACTCTCTCTTGCTCCTGCTTCCACCATGTGATATGCAAGCTTCCACTTTGTCTTCTGTCATGAGTAAGAGCTCCCTGAGGCCCCCCAGAAGATGCTGGCACCATGCATGTACAGCCTTCACAACTGTGACCCAATTAAACCTCTTTTCTTTATAAATTATCCAGTCTCAGGTATTTCTTTATAGCAATGCAAGAACAGCCTATCACACACCTCTGGGCAGGCTAGTACTATACTCTTTGAGAATAAATTTTTCAGCAATGAATTATCTTAGTACAATAGCTAATGACTTATGAGAGAGAGTTTAGCATCACATAATACAGTAAAAAGTAATTGTAAAGTGGAAGACTAATGTCAAATATAAAAGATAGTTTGCTCTAATAATCACAGAAATGTATTTTATAATATCTCATCAAAACTAGGCAGAAAATTACCATATCCAATCAGTCAAATTGAAAGCCTGGCTCCTGTCTAAAAATTCCTTGTTTGGGGACCGCCTTCCATTCTTGTGAAACACGCAGGAGCATGCTTGTCATGAAAATGTAATGCTTCTCCTTGAAATGCTAATTCTTTTTGCCACTTTATCATCCCAGTGATCCTTCTAATGGACGTTTCATTAAAATAATGGCATTCTTTGTGGTGTTTGGAGAGATGAACTCTTCAGAAATGGATAAAACTCTAAATCATTTCCAAATATCACAACACTGTGCTACAAGTCAGGCAATGGCACATGTGGTCAATTTATGCAGGAAAACAATCAATAAGCAGGACTATTAATGCTTCTGTAGGTCTAGTATGGATCACCAGACCTGGATTACATATGGATTCTAATATTTTATGATCAAAATAAATTCAATAAGCAATAGTTTCACATGATTCGTAGGGAGATTTTTTTTACATTTATTTTCATGTATTTAACTTACCATTAGCAGTTTATTATAAATGATGCAACTGAGGAATAGCCAAATGGAAGAGATGCAAAGTATAGTCAAAGTATGGGAGTAAGGAAGAAGTGTGGAACTTCTACGACCTCCGTGAGCACACCATCCTTGCAGTATCTTGATGTGTTCGTCAATCCAAAAACTCTAGAACATCTTTAACATGTTTAAGCATAGCACTTGCTTATATTATGACATTTTAAATGTATGCTCATATGATTAATGTATTTTAATTAATTTTTTAATCAGAATCTGTCACTAACTTCCATACATCTGCACTATGTACAGCTTCAACCTACATTTTGATTAACAGGTAGTCAGTGTAACCTCTGAGTGCCTAAATTTCTGGACTGGTCCTTTTCCTTTCAGAAGGTATATGCCTCTTGCCTTTTATCCTGAAATATTACTTCTCTTTTTTTTTATTACTATACTTTAAGTTTTAGGGTACATGTGCACAACGTGCAGGTTTGTTACATATGTATACATGTGCCTTGTTGGTGTGCTGCACCCACCAACTCATCATTTAGCATTAGGTATATCTCCTAATGCTATCCCTCCCCCCTCCCGCCCACCCCACAACAGTCCCCGGTGTGTGATGTTCCTCTTCCTGTGTCCATGTGTTCTCATTGTTCAATTCCCACCTATGAGTGAGAACATGTGGAGTTTGGTTTTTTGTCCTTGCGATAGTTTGCTGAGACTGATGGTTTCCAGCTTCATCCATGTCCCTACAAAGGACATGAACTCATCATTTTTTACGGCTGCATAGTATTCCATGGTGTATATGTGCCACATTTTCTTAATCCAGTCTATTGTTGTTGGACATTTGGGTTGGTTCCAAGTCTTCGCTATTGTGAATAGTGCCGCAATAAACATACGTGTGCATGTGTCTTTATAGCAGCATGGTTTATAATCCGTTGGGTATATACCCAGTAATGGGATGGCTGGGTCAAATGGTATTTCTAGTTCTAGATCCCTGAGGAATCGCCACATCGACTTCCACAGTGGTTGAACTAGTTTACAGTCCCATCAACAGTGTAAAAGTGTTCCTATTTCTCCACATCCTCTCCAGCACCTGTTGTTTCCTGACTTTTTAATGATTGCCATTGTAACTGGTGTGAGGTGGTATCTCATTGTGGTTTTGATTTGCATTTCTCTGATGGCCAGTGATGATGAGCACTTTTTCATGTGCTTTTTGGCTGCAAAAATGTCTTCTTTTGAGAAGTGTCTGTTCATGTCCTTTGCCCACTTTTTGATGGGGTTGTTTGTTTTTTTCTTATAAATTAGTTTGAGTTCATTGTAGATTCTGGATATTAGCCCTTTGCCAGGTGAGTAGATTGCAAAAATTTTCTCCCATTCTGTAGGTTGCCTGTTCACTCTGATGGTAGTTTCTTTTGCTGTGCAGAAGCTCTTTAGTTTAATTAGATCCCATTTGTCAATTTTGGCTTTTGTTGCCATTGCTTTTGGTGTTTTAGACATGAAGTCCTTGCCTGTGCCTATGTCCTGAATGGTATTGCCTAGGTTTTCTTCTAGGGTTTCTAGGAATCCAACTTACAAGGGATGTGGAGGACCTCTTCAAGGAGAACTATAAACCACTGCTCAATGAAATAAAAGCTGATACAAACAAATGGAAGAACATTCCATGCTCATGGATAGGAAGAACCAATATCGTGAAAATGGCCATACTGCCCAAGGTAATTTATAGATTCAATGCCATCCCCATCAAGCTACCAATGACTTTCTTCACAGAATTGGAAAAAACTACTTTAAAGTTCATATGGAACCAAAAAAGAGCCTGCATTGCCAAGTCAATCCTAAGCCAAAAGAACAAAGCTGGAGGCATCACGCTACCTGACTTCAAACTATACTACAAGGCTACAGTAACCAAAACAGCATGGTACTGGTACCAAAACAGAGATATAGACCAATGGAACAGAACAGAGCCCTCAGAAATAATGCCACACATCTACAACTATCTGATCTTTGACAAACATGACAAAAACAAGCAATGGGGAAAGGATTCCCTATTTAATAAATGGTGCTGGGAAAACTGGCTAGCCATATGTAGAAAGCTGAAACTGGATCCCTTACTTACATCTTATACAAAAATTAATTCAAGATGGATTAAAGACTTACATGTTAGACCTAAAACCATAAAAACCCTAGAAGAAAACCTAGGAAATATTACTTTTCATGTTGACACTCATCCCAGGAGAGCACACTCCCCCTACTTCATCTCTCTAGTCTGGATTAAAATATCCGTCTTTATGCCTTCTTAGAACCCTGTATGGCTCTTCCTACACTGAACTTGAAATGATCATTTTATCTAGCTGTCACTTGAAGTAAGTTTTCCCCATAAAATATGGACCATCTGATTACATCACTAGTACTTAGTATACCACCTGGAATATGGAAGGTGCTTAAAATATTATTGAGGTTTTTACAAAGAAGGACTAGCAAAATTAAATAATTGTCTGGGCATGAGATTCTTCCCTCTGTTCTTATTCCTCATGCTTTGTATTGTCCTTCCAATAAAGGGTTCAGAAGTGCATCAGATATACATGACATTCATGCTACGAACATGAGGAGTATGGGAGAGGAGAAAAAACATTACTTAGTGTTGATGGTTTCTCCTGATAAGATAAAACACGTAATGAGTATTTAATCCCAAAGTGAACATGGTGAGATGGGAGACACCCATTTGTGATTCCTATAGTTTGCCTCAGTTTCCATGTGTCTCCCAGAATGTGAACATCTTGCTATAACAGTATGTGATTCTACTATTTAACTACAGATCTATCTTTCTATCTGGGAGGAAAACCAATTAGAAACCCACTTCACCCATAACAAAATAAATACTTTTCTATTCCAATACATAGGAAATACTGTGTGGTCATAAATATTGAAGAATGGTATTCTGAATCCCAATTTAGCATGTCTTTGTGGGAGATTTAAGGGCTGTTCAAGAGTATTAGACTCTACGAATTTTCTCTGTTGCCTTGTAGTGATTATGTGTGTAAACTTTTCATGTCAGATGGATATGTAGTCAACACCTGGTTCTATTACAGACTAGCAGTTAAATAGAGAAAGTTATATAATCTCTGGCCTCCAGTTCTCTTATCTGCAAAATGGAGACAATGGGGTTGTTGGGAAATTAAATAAAGTATTATTATGGGAAATAGTTCACTCAATAGATTCCACGAAGTATTCTACTATATACAGGGCTCTGCAATGACAATGCATATAGTTATTAGTATTACTATTTTTATTTCTAATTATTTTGCTGTCCTGTATTTCTGACTTGGTACCCTTGAAACTCACTGAGCAATTCTCTTTTCTCTGGTCATCACTTTTCTGCAAAGTCCCATTATCCCAGAGTGGCAGTAATTTTCTCAGGTCTACTGAACGAAGTACTTTGATAATTATATTTAATTAATTAATTAATTTTGAGACAGAATCTTGCTGTTTTGCCCAGGATGGAGTGCAGTGGCATGATCTAAGGTCACTGCAACCTCTGCCTCACAGGGTTCAAGCAATTCTCCTGCCTCAGTCTCCCAAGTAGCTGGGACTAGAGGTACACACCACCACACCAGGATAATTTTTCTATTTTTTTAGTAGAGATGGGTTTTTGCCATGTTGGTCAGGCTGGTCTCAAACTCCTGGCCTCAAGTGTTCTACCCACCTCAGTCTCCCAAATTGCTGGGCTTAGAGGTGTGAGCCACTGTGCCTCGCTGATAATTATATTTAAATTCAAAGGGGAAACTTTGATTTTTATAGACATTAAGCATTTCTAACATTTAAAAGAAGTTCCTCTGTGTATTCTTTATGTCATATTCTCCATGGAAACTATTTTTTATTTTTAAAATGATTTATTTCTAAAATCCTGAAAATAAAGGAATGAATAAAAACCCCATCATTAACTTTCTTATCCATTAACCAACTAGAATATAAAATACGTTTCACAATCATGTTGGGATTTGTATACTGTATTGATCTGCAGGAATCTACACAAGAAAAACATTGCTCTATGTTTTCTGGAGGGAGAAAAATGTTACTTGTCACTTAAATTTTTTTTTTTTTTAGACAGAGTCTTGTTCTGTCACCAGGCTAGAGTGCAATGGCACAGCCTTGGCTCACTGCAACTTCCACCTCCTGGGTTAAAGCAATTCTCCTGCCTCAGCCTCCCGAGTAGCTGGGACTACAGGCATGCACGACCATGCTCAGCTAATTTTTGTATTTTTAATAGACACGGGGTTTCACCATGTTGGCCAGGATGGTCTCAATCTCTTGACCTCGTGATCTGCCTGCCTCAGCCTCCCAAAGTGCTGGGATTACAGGCAGGAGCCACAGTGCCTGACCTGTCGCTTAAATCTTATATCATTCATCCAATTTTCCACTCTACTTAGAATAAGAACATTAATTTATTTCTCATTTATAAAATATTAATATGATTTCAAAACTTGAAATTTATGACTAAAAATCATAAATGGAAAAAGTCATTTCTAGATTTGCATGTTTTCAAATTATAATTTTAAAGTTGGGTTATGGCCATTTAGAGAAGAATTGGTCACGTAAAGATGCTGTGTTCAATACTGCTCTAATAAGAGATTTATCTTGGATTCATGTTTCTAAAATTAATGATTAATTAGTTTAATTTAGTATAATACCTCATGGAGGCCCTGTCCTCTGTTCTCAAATTTCTTCTCTTAAAGAGCAGCTTTAGCACAGGAAGAGCTATTAAAGATTCAGGTTCATGCAAATTCCCAATAGCAATCATCTTTTATTTGCAATATTTCTAGTGTACACATTAGTTACTTTCCTATTCCAGAGACATTTTGACATCTTAGCATTACCCATTGCTCAACATGTGAAATTAGCATAACATTTTTTTCATATCTTTTTGGGAAAGTTATCTTTCATCTAAAGATCGGGAATAATGAGCATTTAGTTGAATGACATTCTACCTTACAGTCCAAAATGAACCCAATTTGAAGGTCAATTTCTCCCTTTCTTTGTTAATAACAAAATAGCTCATTCAGTTTGTGGGCAGATCACTAATAGAATCTCAATTATAGTCCCTCCAATTGGTTCAAATTAGTAACATCTCATTTGCAAGAATCACCACCTGCAGAGGAGTTGTCAGATGCCTCCATTCATGTTCATCAATTGTGCTGATGACCTGGTATTGCAAGGAAAAAGCAACTCCTGAGTAGATTCACAAGAAGTCTCATTCATTCAGGTGCTAATTAAAATAGTTTCTTTAGTCGAACACCAGAAGTATTGAATAAAAATCCATAAATAGAGTGTAAGCTCCATTTTAAATATTCTTAAGGTACTTACTAATCATTTTTTTATGCATAAAGACATAACGGGTACAGTCAATGGGTAGATACCCTTATTAAGAAACGCCCACCAGCAAAGATTGTGAACATGTGACTAAGTGGCCATCTATATTGAATCACATATTTTCAGTTCTGGATTATGAGCTATATACACAGGCTGGTTGGGAATATTACACAGTGGTTGGAAATACCCATAGCAAGAGTAATAGCTATATTAATTATCAATGTGAAGTATCTTACTGACATTGATGTTGAAACTAGCTGAGGAAGAAAGTAATGCCTATTTTACAAAGTACAGATAAAATAAACAAGTGTTTATCATGTAAACAAGCCATAACTTCCTAGAGACTGGTAAGAATCACTGTCAGAAAGTGAAGGGTAAGACAAAGTCAAACATCAGTAAATAAGCAAGATTTATGACTTCAGTGGAACCTGATTCCCTGGAAGTTAGTTAGGGAAGATAAGTACAAATAACTGGGAAGTAAAGAGTGCAGAAGGAAGAACAGCTTTTCCATGAATCCTTTTCCTACACATCACTGTTCTCCATTGTGTCAATAAATATACTCAAAAATCAAAACATTTGTTTTGCATCTCTATGGAATCAGCCTTGCCTAAGCTAAATGTGGTACTTGGACCAGCAGGAGAGTCATCACCTGGGAGCTTCTTCAATATCCAGAATCTCAGATCACACCCCAGACTGGCTGACTCAAACATGCAGCTTAACCAGATGCCCACATGATTCACATTCCCATAAAAGCCTGAGAGGCACAGGCCTAAGAAAACATTCAATTATAAAACGAAGTCACATCTGCCTTTTCACCCCCTTGTTTTGCTTATCCTTCTGTCTTCTTAGAATGCCCTCCTAATCATACTTTTAATTCTGGATTGCATCTCTTACATGATGCCTGTATGAACCTATATGAACTTTAATTTACTGCTTCTTCTGCACTAATTTGTATTTATGGAATTTTTTAATTGAGAAAAAATGCGATGTTTATGTACATTTGTATCTTTAGCAGTTGGCACTGTGCTTGTTTTATAATCGGTGATTTATAAAATTTCATGGATTAGAAAATCCAGATGATTTGGAAATCAAGTAATGTAGTCAAATGTACAAATCAGTCACAAATAGATTATGATGACAAATGAAGAGGTCTACTGTAAAGCCAACTCAATCAACATTGAAATTTAACAAAATTATATCATAATAATGATAATTGCTTTGTTTTTATTTGCATTACATATACATTACTGTTCACAGGTCTTTCAAATTGGCATATGAACTAACAGCATAATTCTCACAAATTAGACAAAATTTGTATTTATTTACATAATCTGTATTTTGTATATTCAAGATACAAAGAAAATAATACTTTCAAATAGACAAGTAAAGGTATATATGACCAAAATAGAAATTATTTGCACATACTTAAAACATTTTTTTGCTGCCTTTTCTTATTAGGTCTTCTAGGTAACTACTACTGTAGTTATTAGAATGGTGCAAAAGTAATTGTTGTTCTTGCCTTTGAAAGTAATGGCAAAAACGACAATTACTTTTGCGCCAACCTAATAATATCTCTCTTTTGAAATTGCAAAGAAAATGGCTAAATGCTTCAACAGCTGAAAATTTGAAACAAAATAATTTATATGTCTGTTATAAATTTTATTTAAAAGAGTATACGAGCTTATGCACAGAGTATTATAAAATGTCAAATTCCCTCCTGAGAATTTTTTCTCAGGAAAACAAATGTACATTAAGGAAAAATAGTGGCTTAAAAGAAGACATTAGATTAAAAGTGACTTTTATTGTTCTTTTTTTGTTTGAATCTCTACAGTAAACAACTATTTTTTAATAACATCTTTTAAATGAAATCCAACAAAAAGTATCATCTAAACACCAGGAAATATGCATTAAACTACACATGTACGATAAAGACATAGCTTTGACGTATGGCTACACGGTTTATGAATGTGATTATTTTCTCTCTCTTTAATGACAAATTCAGTCAGATAAATGTCAAATTAGAAAGCACTCTGGCAAACCTTGTTATATGTAACCAGCATGACTTATTTCTACTGTTTTAAATCTACCTGGTTAGATAGGATTCTTATCTTTAGTTTTTAAAATATTTATACACACAGAGTTAAAAAAATAGAAGAGGACTTATAATGCAAATTCTTGATTTCTCATAGTACTCTTTCCACCAGCCCCAACCCCACTGTTCTGTTTTCATGTTTGATGATTATTGCAATAGTTTTAAACTGAAAGCTTAAACTGCCATTTCCCAATTTAGATTAAAAAACTCCCGCTTATCTCTCACCCCCTCTTTACTCCCCACTCTTTCTCATTTTTTACATAAGCTCTTATATAATCAAACTCTACCTCATGTTCTATTAATTTTTAATAATACTATGTGAGATGGAAGTATTAACTTCCTTATATTTCTCTCTAAAGGGTGGCAGAATATGCCAGCCCAAAATATGCCACTTTGGCATAAGGATTATTATCATTATTATTATTATTATTTGAGATGGAGTCTCACACTGTTGCCTGGGCTAGAGTGCCGTGGCACAGTCTCAGCTCACTGCAACCTCTGCCTCTCAGATTCAAGCTATTCTCTTGCCTCAGCCTCCCTAGTAGCTGGGATTACAGGAAACCACCACCATGCCCAGCTAATTTTTTGTATTTTTAGTAGAGACGGGGTTTCACCCTGTTGGCCAGGCTGGTCTCGAACTCCTGACCTTGTGATTTGCCTGCCTCTGCCTCCGAAAGTACTGGGATTACAGGCGTGAGCCACCACGCCCGACCAGCATAAGGATTATTTTGACTTGAAGGCAATTGAGATGAAGCAGATATAAGAAATGTTCTCTTCCTTCCCACTATTTGTCTAAAGGCAGGACATATATTTACAAAGGTGTTCTTCCTTGTTCCTCTAGCAGGAAGGACAAAAGTTAATCACCAGGAGACAACTTTAGACTCTTATCAGCCTGGAGCCCACACCTGAGACATCTACATAACAAATTTAACTCACTAGCCTTTGTCTACCACTAGTTTCCCATAAACTTACCTTTTCAGAATTTGCAGCCCCTAGATGCTCAAGGTCTTTTTCTTTTGTCCTGTGACTTCTCTAAAAATGTGTGGTTCTTTGTTGGAGATGCTATGTAAGCCAGAGTTCTAAACTGCCTCCTTGAGAGTTATTCATCCCTGAGTTTTCTCCCATGTAGGTATAAAATACATGTGTTAATAATCTTGTGTTTGTTTTTCTCTTGTTAGTCTACCTTTTGTTATAAGAGTTCTAGTTGAGAACTTGGAAGAGGAGAAAAAAAAAATACCTTTTCCTCTCCCACAACTTCAAATATCCTTACTCTTTTTCTTCACTAGTTTTTATGAGATTACTGTTTCATTTCCAGAGCATGGTCGTATTTACATTTTTTCTACTTATCAAAATTCTTGGAGATTTGTCTATAAGTATTTGCAAGAACTAGCTTTTGGATTTGTTTATTGTTGCTTTTCATAGCATTCTTCCTTCCTCTTTTTTAGTTGTCTTCTACTGACTATAAAATATATTTTTTCCTTCCAAGTCAATTGTTTTCTTTCTTTGGTTGGCTTATATAGGTTTTGGTCACCCATGTTGCTGGTGACTCTTTGCTAACCATTTATATATAAGAATGAGAACAGTGTTAATAATTTGAAAATTCCGCCACCGCCAACACTAATAATGGAATTCCAGGATCTGTCCTCTTGTTAAATATACCCTCCTATTAAGAAGATGGTAGAAAATCCATATTTATGTACAGAGTTTGATAATGATGTAGGGTTTTTCTTTTCCCTCACATTTCAAGCTGGGGACTTCCGGCTGGCAACGCCCTTCCCAGGCCCTGCTTAGCCATGTTGGCATGCCTCAGCTCACCTGTGTTATAGCTTGCACCCATGTTCAGCGGTTCCCAAGCTCTTGCAGCGTGCCCGGGGAAGAACGAGGGTATCCTGGACACTGAAGGGTGAGGAGGGCAGAGAAGAATTTTATTGAGCGATGAAACAGTTTTCAGCACAGAGGGGATGTAGTAGTGGCCCCCTACCCAAAGGTGGGAAAGTCCCCCATGTGGCTGGATCCAGAGGCTTTTATGGACTCAGAATGAGGAGTGCATGCTGATTGGTTTGTGAGCATGCAGAAACGGTTAAAGCGAAGACACCACCCAAAGTTGGGCACAATAGTGTAAAAAAAACAGTTAGGAAAGGGTAGGTATATGTATAATAGGTGAAGGGTGGGGACCAATCAGAGGAAAGCGTGCCAAATAGGAAGACAAGTTCTCAATCTGATCGGCGGATTTAACTTGTAGCTCGGCTTTCAGGCTTTAAAATGTCTTCAGCTTGGAGGTGGGATTTCACTGGGGACTTGCCCCATCTGCCTAGGCATTTCGCTGCTTCCTGCTGCTCTCAATAACCACCTCAAGTTTAGCAATTAGAGAGCTAGCGATTACACCTCTTACCCCCAAAAGTCTACAATAAAGGGAGTTTTGCTCTTTGATATCCATGCTATCAGTTGGAGTCCTAGTTCTCCACAGTCAGCTAAATATGCTTAATGTATTGTGTTCTGACTTTTGAATAGAAGAAAACACCAAGCTATGGTAGGTCTTAGTGAATTACCCAGGGTATGGGGAGGGATGGTGAGAGGTGGAGGAGGAAAGCCCTAGAGAGCATCTGGTTCCATGAGCAGCTTTCCAATGCACTCCCCTTTGTTCAGCATCTTTCTCACCCCATCATCCAGCACTGTGGACACCAATACTGAAATCTTTCTGAAGTTTGTAGCCCTCCTTGCATTATTCTGGCTGCCAAATATTATTAATTTTATTGTTTTTTTTATTTAAATATATCATTAACCTTTTATAAACTTTCTGCCTTTTTGAGTGTTGACATATCTTGTATACTCATGGATCTCTCATTATTTTTTCTGCTGTTATGGGCTTATTTTTTTTTATTTTCTTTTCATGTCATTGCTTCATATGAGTGAGGTCTAAGAAGAAAGGGAAGACAAATATATGTGCTTGTAAGCCATGTTGAACTGTCTATCTTTATCAGTTATTTGTTCAACTTAATAAAATCACAATTTTATCTTTTAGGTAGTATACATGCATATAAAACTGATGTGTAATATTAGTTAAGAAAAATGGACTATTAAGTTTTATAATTTATATCTAAAGAATCACGTTTGATCCAGTTTATAGGTTAAAATGAATTTTATTCCAGAGTGCTACTAAGAATCTCAGTGAGATCTAGGACTTCATAAAAAATTACCATATCTTAAAATATTATGCCATAACTAATGATAATCATAATAATTTCTACATAAAAAATTGGTATGTATTCTCTAAAGTTGAGCTGGGTATGGTTTTCCTTCTGATTCTCCAGGGTTCCTTTTGACATGGATTTTATGTGATCCTTATGCAAATGAAATGCACATGAAAAATATACCCAGCTGAATCTTACGCATAATTAAGGATTCTATATTTAGAATATATAGAATATATCAGTAACACTGCCTTGCATGCTTTTACAAAGCAAAGCAATCTATTAAACATTTTACGGGTCTGAGATTACATAATGTTGACATCAATTCCATGTGGTAGGTAAAATATTTACCCTCTTTTTACAAATCAGGAAACTAAGACTCAGACTTGCTAAGGAATCGTATCTGTTAGTTCTCCAGTGGTAGGTACTTTCCAACTCCACAGCTTTGGCATCTATGGGGAGAAAAGACTGAGGGTCTTTTGAAAGCTTTTAAGGCCAGTCTGAATGGACAGAACTGGGACTGTAGAAGCCTGAGGTTGAGCAATGGCAAGCTATGAACCTATCCCTTTCCTGGATGTGGCCATCATCAAGCCAACCCCTGGGAAGGAGAAGGGAGTATTTATCCAAATCTATGGTGTCATCATATAATTGATAACTCATGGCCTAGACATACTATCCCATTGCAGATATATTAAAGTTGAACATAAAACTTTCAGATATTTTTTTTTTCTCAGACTGGAGAAACCGCACCCAACCCTGGCCTTCCTGATATAAGGACTGACCCAGATGCACAGACCAGCCAAGAAACAAACCATTCTGAACTATTCCGAGCACACTAACTCTCCCTTCCACACACACTCCCAGAACCCTAGCATTCCCAGCCTTGCCTACACTGCCTAGGCTTTCAAAAGCAACAAAAAGTAATTTGGACAGAGATTACCTGTCATATGCCAAAGATGCTTGTCTATATTCTGCTATAGAACGTGCCTAGGTTCATCTGGGATGGTGTTTACATGCTCATTCCAGCCACCACCAAGGGGTCTTTGAAAAGAATAATTTTACAAATTTATACTGTCATGACAGGTGCCAAATAATGATTTTATTTTTATAAATGTATGCATTACTGAACATTATATTACTTAGTTTATTTGAAATTAATATTACATTTTCTAAAATGTGTTACTTGTCATATTTTGAAATTAACATGTCTCCATAATGCCTACAAAATTTTATTAATTTTAACTCTTTTATAATAATAGATTTTTTCTAACAAAATCTATTATGCCTTTAAAACATGTATTTAATTATGTGTTGTCCTCTTAGACTTTTATTATTTTATATTGATAAAAAGATTATCATAAATTATATTTGAAATATAGAATACAACTCAGTAATAAAAGGGAATGAACCACTGATACACAAAACAGCTTGGATGGGTCTCAAGAGCATTAGGGTAAATGAAAAAAGCTAATCACAAAAGGTCACATAATACATGATTCCATTTATAGAACATTATTGAAATGGCAAAATCATAGGGATGGAAAACAGATTAGCAGTTGCCATGGTCTACGGATGCTGAGAAAGGGGTAGGTATTGTAAAGGGCACAAAAGATCTTTGTAGTGATAGATTAATTTGATTTCTTAATTGGTTTGGTGGTTACAGAAATCTACAGGTAATAAAATAACCTAAAACTTTATATACATATTGCACCCATGTCAGTTTCCCAGATTTGATATTGCATTATAATTACGTAAGATGAGGTAACCATTGGAGAAAACTGGGTATAGAGTGCATACGACCACTTGGCATTATCTTCACAACTTTCTGTAAATCTATAATTACCTAAAAGTGCAAAAAAATTTAAAAAATTGAGGCTTGGCCCGGTGGCTCACGCATGTAACCCCAGCACTTTGGGAGGCCAAGGTGGGTGGATCACCTGAGGTCAGGAGTTCGAGACCAGCCTGGACCATATGGTGAAACCTCATCTCTACTAAAAATACAAAACATTAGCCAGGTGTGGTGGCGGGTACCTGTAATCCCAGCTACTTGGGAGGCTGAGGCAGAACTGTCGATCCTGGGAGACATAGGTTGCAGTGTGCTGAGATCGCACCATTGCACTCCAGCTTGGGCAACAGTGTGAGACTCTGCCCCAAAAAAAAAAAAAAAATTGAAATAAATATTTAAATGTAAAAATGCATTACATTTAGAAAAAATAATAAGCTTTACTAGAACAATATATATTTCCTTGACACAGCTATTAGAGAGGCAACATAGCATTTTTGGCTAAGAATGTGGACTGTAGAGGTAGAACACATACAAGCTCTGTGACTGGGCAAATTGTTTAACCTTTCTGTCCCTCAGTTCTCTCATCTATAAATTTTAGTTAATGATGGTATCTACCTTATAGGGTTAATATTAGGATTAAACTTTTAACAATTTGTAAGGCATATAAACAGTTCCTGGAGCATCATAAGCTGTAAGAGGGCTTATTAGGTAAATAAAAATGCAGACTATAATATTGTTACTATTGATATTGTAAGTAATTCATGCAATAAACATTTGTTGATTGCCTATTATAAGGTAGAATTATTCAAAGTGCTGGAGATAGAGCAATTAAAAAAGTAAGCTCCTGACCTGAACTTGGAGTTTATATTCTAGAGGAAAAAGATATAAAATCAATTAATAGGTGATGTCATAAAGCTAAAAATGGGAAAGGAAATGACACAGGCAAACAGGGTGAAGGCTATAGAATGACAAAGGATACTGTTTGCATGCAGTGGACAGGAAAGTGTCCTCTAAGGATGAGAGATTTGAGCTGGGATGTGAATGAAAGGAGGAGAAAATTACTGAGGCAGGAGCATGCTTGTTGTGCCTAAGGCATAGCCTGGAGGCTGGAATGACTGTCTTGGCCAGAAAGAGAATAAACCAATAGAAGATAGGTGGTCAGCACAGAACTATTTGAGGCCTTATAGGATGTGGTATGGGCTTTGGATTTTTTTCTGAAATGGGAAGTCACTGGAGCATTTTGAGTTGGGAAATGAAAGGACTTCATCTGCATTTTTAAAGAAACATTGTATACCTTATCACCAATACATTATAAGGATGTAAGAGGGAAGAAGGCAAGTAAATGTTTCCTATCGTTCCTGTAAAAATTGCCAAAACTTTGTGACTTAAAATAAGAAAAAAATTATTCCCAGTTTTAGAGGCCAGAAGATCAAAATCTGTTTCATCAGGCTAGTATCAAGGTGGCCACAGGACTAGTCCCTTCTGGAAGATACGGGGGAGAATCCTTGTCCTTGCTTTTTCTATCTTCTTAAGGCCGCCTGCATTCCTTGGCTTGAAACCTTTCTGCTCACATCAATTCAAGCTCTTGCTTCTGTTGTCAAAGCCCCTACTTCTTCCTTTGAGCTCCTTCCATTCCTTTTGTGGTTACACTTGGGTTCTTTTAGGATAATCCAGAATACTCTCACCATCTCAAGATCCTTAATATAATCACATCTGCAAAATATGATTTTGCCACATAAGGTAACATTCACCATTCATCTGCAAAATATGATTTTGCCACATAAGGTAACGTTCACATATTCCAGGAATTAGGACATTCTGCCTCCTGCAGTAAACTTTTTAGGAAGCTATTGCAGAAGTCCAAGTCAAACGCAGATGGCTTGAAATAGGTGATAGCAGAGGAGGGAGGTATTTTGAAAATATATTATCTTTGAAATGTAGAGTAGATTTGTTGGTGGGTTGGATATAGATATTACAGGCAGTCAGGATAATGTCAACATAGCAAACTGAGCAACTGAGTGATTGTTGGTGCCATTACATGAGATGGGTTGACTGGGAGAAGTCCCATGGGAGGTTGTGGGCCCAGAGACGGTCCTGGAGTATGTTAAGGTTGAGATTTCTACTACATATCCAAAAAAAGTAAGCAATTGGTTTCTCAAATCAAGAGGTCAGGGGAAAGGTCAGTGCTGGAGATAGTAATAGGCTAATCATTGTGACATTGATGATATTAATGCCATAGGATAGGACATAATTATCCTGAGTATAAATGGAGAAAATGAAGAAGTTCAATGACAACTGAACCCTGGAAGGGCAACACTTGAAGAAGTGAGAATGTTGAGTGAGGGGGAAAAACAAGTAGTATGTGGTGTCCTAGAAAACTAAATGCAGAACATACTTCAAGAAAAGGGTGAGCATTGGTGTCAAATGATTCTAAAAGTGTGAGTAAGCTAAGAACTGAAAATTCACCATTAGATTCGACAATATGGAGAGCACTGATAACCTGGAGGAGAGCGATATCAAAGAGGTGATGGGAAAAATAAATCCAGAATAGATTATGTTAAAGGAAAAGGGGTTTTATTTTGAAAAATTACATATGAAGCACAGAAAAATATGTAGAAGGAGGTACTTCAAAGTGTTAAATGCGGTTATCCCCAGGTACTGAAATAATGCAGAATAGTGTGTGTGTTTGCATGCATTTTTTTGGTTTCTACTTTTGTTTTGTTTTAACTTTATTTTAGGTTCATGGGTACATGTGCAGGTTTGTTATGTAGGCAAACTCATGTCACAAGGGTTTGTTGTACAGATTATTTCATCAGCCAGATACTAAGCCTAATACCCAGTAGTTATTTTTTCTGTACATTGATTTTGTATTTGGAAACATTACTGAAGCCATTTGTTAGTTCTAGGAGCCTTAGGTGAAACCTTTAGGGTTTTCTAGGTATACAATTATATTGCCAGTAAAGAGAGATAGTTTTATTTCCTCTTTTCCTATTTGCATGCCTTTTGTTTTTTTCTCTTGCCTGATTGCTCTGGCATTTCCTATACTATGTTCAATAGGACTGGTGTTAATGGGCTTCCTTGTCTCGTTCGAATTCTCAAGGGAAATATTTCAGCTTTTGCCTGTTCAGTGTGATGTTGGCTGTAGGTTTGTTACAGACGGCTTTTTTTTATATTGAGGTATATTCCTTCAATGTCTTGTTTCTTGAGAATTTTTATCATAAAGAGATGTTGAATTTTATTGAAAGATTTTCCCACATCCATTGAGATAATCAAATGAGTTTTGATTTTAATTTTGTTTAAGTTGTGAATCACATTTATTGATTTGCATATGTTTAACCAAACTTCTATTCCAGGAATACAGCCTACCTGATGATGGTGAATTAACTTTTTAATATGCTGTTGGATTTGGTCTGCTAGTATTTTGGTAAGGATTTTTGTGTCTATGTTCATCAGGGATATTGGCCTGTAATTTTCTTTTCTTTTTTTTGTTGTATCTTTGCCATGTTTTGGTATCAGTGTAATGCTGGCTTCATAGAATGAATTAGAGATGAGTCTCTTCTCCTTGATTGAAAAAGTTCATTGCTTGTATAATGAGACTTTCTGTAGAGGGCATAATAGTCACGAAGATCCAAGATCTGTACAGCTTTAGTGAAGGAAAGGTGAGTAGCTTTAGCTTATATTGTGGGTAGGGGTTGGGGCTGGGATAAGTGCTCTATTGGGCTGGACTTTGTGTGGTTCAGATGTCCATGTTTCTGCCAATGAAAGGAGTGTCTGAGTTTTTGTATAGTCTTGTTAGATGTGGTACAAAAGACAAAGGGGGAAATATGAAACCTGAAGGTTTTCAGCAGGTTTGTGAAAAATAAAATCAAACGTTTATTACACTGAGGATATGGGGAATTTTTTGCTTGATAGGCCATGCGTTCCCAAATGCACAAGGGGCGTTTTCTGCAAGGATCCAACTGAGTGGCAATTTGAGTCAATTAGAGAGATGTACCAACCAATAAAAGTAAGTACTTACTAATAAAAAGTAAGATCATGACAGATAAAGAATGACCAGATAAATCCTGTGCTTCTTGAGGTAACTGTGATAAACTGGGATACAGAACATATTGAGAACAGCACCGATGGTATCTTAGAAGGAGGTGAATAATTAGTTCCAATTATGGACTCCATTTGGGGACAGTAATAGTAATAATAGTAACAGCAACTACCATATAGCTAGTACTGTTAAAATAATGCCTTTTTTTCAAATGCAATTTTTAAATCCTAAATAGCCTATTGAGGTATGTATTTGTTCCACTTTTAGAACTGAAGAAATTTAGAATCAGAGGGATTATTTATCCACCGTTTTATAGCAGATAAATATCAGCTTTGGGAACCCAAAGCAGGAGTGTGTGATTCTAAAGGCTATTCTCTTTCAATCATGCTACGCTGCTTTTTTTCAGACAGGAGTAGCTAAACCTACCTTAGAATTTCACCTAGTAATTTCTATTCACTTAATAGAGAGGCATTTAGGTTGAATGACTTGCTAATATTGATTTGATTCACCCAGGAAATTCTAGCCTGAAGAACTCAATATATTTTCGAAATATTTCTCATTTCTTTCTAACTCATGCCAAAATAACTGAATTAAAAGTGAAAAATGCAATCACAATCCATCATCTCTAGATATGTTTGTGTCATGTAACTACTGACGCTGACAACTACCAGATCCACTCCTTGGGTGGATACCTCCTCTAATTATATGTACAAAGCCAAGAGCTGATAGTAAATCCTTCACTGCTTTCTATTGAAGGTTCTATTCTGTAGTGATTCATCGCATATCAATTTTAATTCCTGTTAAACTAACACTTGTCATGCACAATTCTATTCTGTTTTACTTTTTGGTGGAAGAAATATACTCCTAAGCAACTTTATTTAATTCAATATATATTTTTTAAGCTGTAAACATGAGACGGATGCTAGTGATTTCAGGGCCAAGAGAAAAACCTTATTAAACTCCATAAGGAATGAGTAGTATTGTCTCCAATGATGTATGATCTGTTATTCATGTTGAGTTGACATCTTGCTGAATTTAAATGAACTGTAGCACTTTTTGTGTACACTGTCACTTTTAGAAACAGGTTTTATACATTTGAATGTATATACTGCCCAGAGTTTTTAAAAATGGGGCTATAAAAGCTGCACAGGCTGGGCGCGGTGGCTCATGCCTGTAATCCCAGCACTTTAGGAGGCCAAGGTGGGATAATCACCTGAGGTCAGGAGTTAGAGACCAGCCTGGTCAACATGGTGAAACCACATCCCTACTAAAAAATTCAAAAATTGTCCGAGTGTAGTGGTGGGTGCCTGTGGTCCCAGCTACTTGGGAGGCTGAGGCAGGAGAATCACTTGGGCCTAGGAGGTGGGGGTTGCAGTGGGCCGAGATCGTGCCACTGCACTCCAGCCTGGGCAACAAGAGTGAAACTCCATCTCAAAAAAAAAAAAAAAAAAACAGAAAAGCTGTAAAATGGGCACTTGATTAACTTTGTCACAAAATGATACTAGGGAAAAGCCTGAGGAGCATGCTTGGTTTTCAACTGAAAGATTTTGTTTCTCTCTCCAAAGTAAAAAATGTTCATTTACAAAAAATATAATTAGATAGCCTAGAGAACATAGTCTAGAGAATGTGAAGGCCTCAGAAAATTGTTTAGTCAATATTGAGGGAGCAATTTTAAGAATTGTGAATAGACAAAAAAGAAAGTTGCCCAAAATAATGACGTATGACATTGAAAGTTAATTAATGTAAAAATCAAACAATGCATGGAAATATTTGAAGGTGCATCTCCAGCTAGACTGAGATATTTTTACGATTTATTGCTGTATCTACTTAATTTTTTTTTTTGCTTTCTCTATGGCTTTTTGTTAAATGATTGATTAAAGATAATAATGAGCATTTTATTTTTATTTTATTTATTTATTCATTTGTATTCTTTGAGATGGGGTCTCACTCTGTCATACAGGCTGCAGCACAGTGGCATAATTACAGCTGACTGCAGCCTCAGCCTCCTGGGCTCAACTGATCCTTCTACCTCAGCCTCCAAAGTAGCTGAGGCCACAGGGGCGCACCATCACACCTGGTTAATTTTTGTATTTTTGGTAGAGATGGGGTTTTGCCATGTTGCTCAGGCTGGTCTTGAACTCCTGGGCTCAAGTGATCAACCTGCCTTGGCCTCCCAAAGTACTGGGATTACAGGTGTGAGCCACTGCATCTGACCAGTAATAAACATTTTCATAGGTTCATACATTTGACAAAGAATATTAATCTATGTTGTCTCATACATAAGACAAGAAAGATCATAATCATCTTGGAATAGCTTAGATAAACAAGGTTCAGAAATTATTAGAATTGCCTAAGGTCACACAGCAATTTGAGACAGAAACATAAATCATTTACTTAAAAGTCTATGCTTCCATCTATATTATTCTGTGAGTCATGAGCTAAAATGCTTTATTAAATTTAAATATATATTGCTTCTAGAATACAAAGTAATCTCTTTGTAAATGTTACTTGTGATTATAGACTATTTTGTATTTTAACCAAGGGGTAATATGTCAATAAAGAATAGCCAACTTTTTTAAGAGACAGGTAAAAAAGTTCCTCAAAGTCATTGCCCATGCTGATATAATTACTATATAATTTAGAATCATAAAACAGAGCTGATATTTGATCCATGGCTCACAATTATGTCTTGTACTTCCCAGCACAAATTAAAGATGCTGTCTTATCTTTCTTTACTCTCATCTATAACATCAAGAACCATGTTAGATGCACAGTAAGTGCTCATTGTTGCTAAAGAAGTCAGATTCAGGGCTGACTTGATATGAATGTGAGTTTACAAATGGATCTGGACCTAAAAGGAATTTTATTAGAATAATGATGATGCACGAAGCCATAAAAATTTCACTTCTATGCCCTAAAGAAGTTGAGACTAGCTCAGAAACTGAAAAGTAAATTTCAGAAGTTTTTTTAGACCAGCATATTTTTGTAAGTTGAGCCAACCTTTAAAATCCATGAGATACAACCAAAAATATGGATTTCTTAATTCTCCAGAATGTTGAAAAATATGGCACTCTCTTACCAAATGCTATTACCAAGTGTTGGCCATGAGAGGCAGTTGTCTCCTACTGGTAACATTTTTGCTCTATTGTTTGCTATTTTCTCTGACTGGCCTGGTCTTTGTCATTCAAGTGACAAGTGCTATATTTTCTGACTTTCCAGGAGTTATAGGCATTTGAGTTTGTAATTTAATGCAAGGGGAGGAAGTGTTTCTTGACTTAATTTTTTTTAATTGTTTAAATTTTTGTGGGTGCATAGCAGGTATATATAATTATGGGTTACATGAAATGTTTTGATATAGACGTGCAATGTGAAATAAGCATATCATGGAGAATGGGGTATCCATTCCCTCAAGCATTTATCTTTGGAGTTACGATCTAATTACACTCTTTAAGTTATTTTGAAATATACATTTATTATTGACTATAATCACGCTGTAGTGTCATAAAATAGTAGGTCTTATTCATTCTAATTTTTTTTCTACCTGTTAACCATCCCCATCTCCTCCCCACTCTCTTACTGCCTTTCCCAGCCTCTGGTAACCATCCGTCTACTCTCTATGTCCATGAGTTCAATTGTTTTGTGTTTTAGAGCCCCAAAATAAGTGAGAACATGAATTCTTTCTGTGCCTTGCTTATTTCACTTAACATAATGATCTCCAGTTCCATTCATATTATTGGAAATTACTGGATCTCATTTTTTTTATAGCTGAATAGTACTTCATTTTGTATATGTGCCACATTTTCTTTATCTATTTATCTGTTGATGGACATTTAGGTTACTTTGAAATCTTAGCTATTGTAAATGGTGCTGCAACAAATTTAGGAGTGCAGATATCTCTTCGGTATACTGATTTCCTTTCTTCTGGGTATACACCCAGTAGTGGGATTGCTGGATCATATGGTAGCTAAAGTTTTAGTTTTTTGAGGAACACCTAAACTGTTCTCCATAGTGGCTATACTAATTTACATTCCCACAAACAATGTATCCTGGTTCCCTTTTCTCCACATCCTCATCAGCATTTGTTATTTCCTGTCCTTTAGATATAAGCCATTTTAACTGGAATGAGATTATGTCTCATTTTTTGAGATTTGATTTACATTTCCTCTGATGATCAGTGATGTTGAGCACCTTTTCATATGCCTGTTTGCCATTTTTATGTCTTCTTTTGACAAATGTCTATTCAAATATTTTGCCCGGTTTTTGATCAGATTATTAGATTTATTCCTATAGAGTTGTTTGTACTCCTTATGTATCCTGGTTATTAATCCCTTTTCAGAGGGGGTAGTTTGCAAATACTTTTTCCCATCAGTGGGTTGTCTCTCCACTTGGTTGATTGTATCCTTTGCTGTGCAGAAGCTCTTTAACTTGATGTGATTTCATTTATTCATGTTTGTTTTGGTTGCCTGTGCTTATGGGATATTGCTCAAGAAATTTTTGCCCAGACCAATGCCCTGGAAATTTTCCTGAATGTTTTCTTGTAGTGGTTTCATGGTTTGAGATCTTAGATTTAAGTCTTTAATCTATTTTGATTTGATTTTTGTGTATGGTGAGAGATAGTGGTCTAGTTTCATTCTTCTGCATAGGGATATCTAATTTTCCTAGCACCATTTATTGAAAAGACTGTCATTTCCTAAGTGTATGTTCTTGGTATCTTGGTCAGAAATTAGTTCACTGTAAGTATGAGGATTCGTTTCTGGGATCTTTATTCTGTTTCATTGGTCTGTGTGCCTGCTTTTATACCAGTACCATGCTGTTTTGGTTACTATAGCTTTGCAGTATAATTTGAAGTCAGGTAATGTGATTCCTTCAGGCTTATTAGTTTGCCTAGGACAGCTTTGGCTATTTGGATCTTTTGTGGTTCCATATAAATTGTAGGACTTTTTTTTCTATTTCTGTGAAGAATATCATTGGTATTTTGATAGGGATTGTATTGAATCTGTAGATTGCTTTGGGTAGTATGGACGTTTTAACAATACTAATTCTTCCAATCCACTAACATGGAATACTTTTCTTTTTTTTTTCTATCCTCTTCAGCTTCTTTCATCAGTGTTATATGATTTTCTCTATAGAGATCTTTCATTTATTTTGTTAAGTTAATTCCTATATATTTAATTTTATGTGTGGCTATTGTAGATGAGATGGTTTTATCATGAAAGGATGTTGAAATTCATCAGATACTTTTTCAGCATCATATAAGTTTTATTCTTCATTCTTTTAATATGATGTATCACACTGTTTGATTTGGATATGTAGAAACATCCTTGCATCCTAGGGATAAATCTCACTTGGTCATGATAAATAATATTTCACTTAGGTTTAAAAGCAAGGAAGAGATAATGAAAGTAAAAACCATGAGACTAGCTGATTTTTTAATCTCAAAGAAATAAAACAAATTTTTCAATGAAAGTACAGTTTTACTTAATTCTATCTATTTTAGCTATTTTCCAAGCTGTTCTCCAAGATCTAAATCTCATCTGTTTTCCATCCCCTCCCAGAAAATCGTACCACTATCTTTAAGTAATCTGTATTAAGCACTAGTTGTTTTTTTTTTTTAACAAATGGAATTGTAAATAAAAGATACAAGTACATTTTTTGAAGAGATAACTGGCACTTGTCCTTAAATTTTTATTAAAATCACTAAAATACTCTGCATAAGAAATGTCTGTGATTAGCTTATACTTACATTTTATAACTTTTATTGCACAATGGTCCACAGAATTTAAGTATTGATTACTACAGCTTTGTAGTATATTTTAAACTCGTGTTATGTAATGCCTTCAGCTTTGTTCTTTTTGCTCAGATTGCTTTGACTATACAAATTATTTTATGGTCCCATATACATTTTAGAATTTATTTTTACATTTCTGTGAAAAAGTGTAATTGGTATTTTGCTACGGATTGCATTGAATTTGTAAATTATTTTGGGTAGGTTTGTCATTTTAACAATATTTATTTTAATTCATGGGCATGGAATATCTTTCTAATTTTGTGTCCACTTTAATTTCTTTCATCAGTGTTTTATTTATTTATTTTTGCATAGATCTTTCACTTCTTTAGTTAAATTGATTCTTAGGTATTTTATGTTCTTTGTAGCTATATTGTAAATGAGATTGCTATCTTTATTTTTATGATTGTTCACTGTTGGTGTACATAAATGCTATTGAGTGTGATACTGGCATAAAAACGAACATATAGATCAATGGAACAGACTAGAGAATCCAGATACAAATCTATACATTTGTAGTGAACTTATTTTTCACAAAGTTGCCAATAACATACAATAGGATAAGAACAGCATCTTAAACAAATGATGCTGGGAAAGTGGATTTGTAGAAGAATAAAACTATACTCTCTCTTTCATCATATATATAAAATCAAACCAAACTGCATTAAAGACTTAAATCTAAGACCAGAAACTATGAAACAACTAGAAGAAAACATTGGGTAATTCTCCAGGGTAAAGATACTTTGTGTAAGACCTTAAAAGCACAGGCAACAAAAGCAAAAATAGACAATGGGTTTTACATCAAACTAAACATCCTCTGCACAGAAAAGGAAATAATCAACAAAAGGAAAATAAAACCCACAGAATGGGAACAAATATTGCAAACTACCCCTCTGACAGGGGATTAATAACCAGAATATGTAAGGAGCTCAAACAACTCGATAGCAAACAAAACAAAACACCAATAATAATAATAATAATCATCATCATCTTATTTAAAAATGGGCAAATATCTGAACAGACATTTTAAATATACACAAATGACCAACAGGTATTTGAAAAGATGTTCAACATCACTAGCAGTCAGAGAAATGCAAGTCAAAACCATAATGAGATGACATCTCACCCCAGTTAAAATGGCTTATATCTAAAAGACAGACAATAACAAATGCTGACAAGGATGTGGAGAAAAAGGAACCATGGTACACTGTTGATGGGAATGCAAATTAGTACTACCACTACGGAGAACAGTTCGGGGGTTCCTCAAAAAACTAAAACTTTAGCTACCATATGATCCAGTAATTCTACTGCTGAGTACATATTTAAATGAAAGGAAATCAATTTACTGAGATATTTGCACTTCCATGTTTATTGCAGCACTATTCACAATAGCCACAATTTGCAATCAACCTAAGTATCCATCAACAGACAAATGGATAAAGAATATGTGGTATATATACACAATGGAATATTATTCAGCCATACAACAGAATAAAATCTTGTCATATGTAGCAATGTGGGTGGAACTGGAGAACATTATGTTAAATGACATTAGCCAAGTGCAGAAAGGCAAGTATCACATGTTCTTACTCATGTGTTGGAGCCAAAAAAGTAAATTTCCCTTAAGATAGAGAGTATATTGGTGATTACTAGGGGCCAGGAAGGATAGGGGCGAGGGGCGAATAAAGAGAGTTTGATTAATGTGTACAAATATACAGCTAGGTTGAAGAAATAAGAACTAACATTTGATAGATCAGTAGGGTGACTAAACTTAACATTATTTTACTGTACATTTCAAAATAGCTAGAAGAGAATAATTTGCATGCTCTTAGCATAAACAAGAGATAAATATTTAAGATGATAGATACTCCAATTGCCCTGATTTGATCTTTCTACGTTATATGAATGTATCTACATGTACATATATTCTGTACATATTTTGGGGGTACAAATACTATTGAGAATAGTAATTTAAAAAGGAACTTTAAAAAATAATTTTAGCATTAAAGTTAATTATTTTAATGCTTTAATATTATTTAAATAAAGTTATTATTTTAATAACTTTAATTTGTAAAGTAAAATTGCAAATTTGAAATGATGGATGATTATTAACTCTTAGCACCACAGATTGAATATTTACCTCAGTGGTTCATGACATCATTCCAGCAACGAATATCTCAAGTTGCCCATAATATTTTATAGAATCTGAAACTTATTTAACACATTTTCTCAAAACTATAAGCAGAACATACTATTTTGAAACTTTTTCTATAAGTAGTAAACATTTTAAGGTTTGGCTCATAAAAAATGTCTTTGCCTTCAAAAGGCAGAGATAAGATTTTTATTCCTCTTCATATTTTGCTCTCAACATTACAACCATGTTGACTTGCCCACAGTTACCACAGTGCCTGCACAATTCCAAAAGGCACAAGCAACTAGCATGTGGTGTTTGGCTGTAGGAGAGCACAAGATGTATCATGACGAGTGTGTTAAGGAAATGGGATTGCCACAATATTAAAGAAAAAGTTTATTACAGATAATTGCTTGCTCTGTTTATGCTGTTTCTGTAGAACTAGGATAAGCAATTTAGGTTACAGAGATTTATAACAGTTTTCATGAAGATGTATGAAATCCCAAACTTGCAAGCTTTTTTAATCCACCTATAAATCATTTTATACATTTAATTTCTTCCTGTATAAATTTTATGAGACCATACACAGGCAGAAAGTTTAAATTACTACATGCTTTCTGAAGAGGGAGTTTTCTCTGGGATTTTTTTCCCCCACATGTTCCCTAGCTAATACATGATATAAATTTTGAGTTCAGTTGTAAATAGTTTTTTAAAATACTGTTTTATTGCTCAAACATTTGCAACCCTGTAAGGTATGAGACAAAATCTAGTTTTATGATAGAACTACCTCAAAGCTGGGTTTGTCTACACTAAATGAGAGACATGTCTCATAAATCTCAAGAATAACAAGTTCTAATCCCACATCAGAACAGTATATTATTATTCAGAGGATTTGATCTAGAAATGGGATTAACTTGACTTTTAACCAGGGGTGCTTGAAATGAAGTAATTATTATACCCCTAGTGCTGTGCATAGCTAGAGGTAGAAAACAATGGTTTCAGTTTACTAGAAACTTAGATAGTTTTCCTATTTTGGTTTCCTAAAGGGAAGTCATAGGATTCTGAGTTACCGTGACAGGTCCTAACTGAGCTCAAGGAGAAACACTCTTAGTCAGATTTATAGCTGGTATCGTACTCTTTGGAAGCACATTAAGGCCTAGGGAAGTGATATTATTAGTTTACTATTGAGAGTTCCAGTAGTGTTTAACTTCATTCTTCAGAGCTATCTAACATATTATCTGACTTGACATGAAATGGGACAAGGTGTGCAAAACACAGACTCTTACATAGCTCCTGCTGTGATGCAGGGGATGAGGAGGTGATGATAGGCTTGATGAAATATAGCATATATATTTCTAATTCTTTTTCAAGCAGATATTTTAACTTCCTCTTTGACAAAACATATTAATAATTGGGTTAAGACAGAAAATAAAATGTGAACTCCTTGGGAAACCTCATGGATTTTGCTTGTCTTCAGTGTAATGAATCTAGTGCATGTGGTTTTGTTCAGATGGGCTCATTGAAACGGGACTTTGATTTATTTAGCTTGTGTCTTATGTTTTCCCCAACAATGAGACTTTCTTTGGAAAATGCAATTTCCTTTTGGCACAGTTTCAACTCTTTATAAGGGATCTGTCTCTATTCATTTCTTCTACTTTTTATTTAGGGAAACAGAGCTTTTGCACTGTAAACACTTTAATTTGTGAAGAGTAGCATGTCTGTTCACACAGATACACACATCACAAAAGCACCGACTTTTGTATCTGACTGCACTAAGGAAAAAAAGTCATTATATATAAATATTAAAATAACTCTATTGCAAGTGCAGTGAAACCTTTAAAAAATAAGATTTTTATCTGTCTCTGCTTTAAATAGATAAGTTCAATCAAATATACCTGGTTGGAATATAAATCTTTAATTTTAAGATATCATTTGAGAATGATTTATGACAAAGGAGACCTTTTGTTATCTCTGCCTGCAATGTTTCCCCACATGTAAATTATTTAATTAATTAGATTGATATTGACAAAGCTCTTCCTAGAAGTATAGCACATCTGTGCCTTGGAATATTAAGCCTTATTAAGTCTACCTCTGAAAATATGAAGTGACACTGACTATTATTCATAACGTAATAAAGTCTAGTTCATTACAGTGGTCAATAAAAATTTCAGAAACTCCTTTTAAAAAGTAAATATTAGATTTAACTCATGAGCATGTACACATGCACACATGTGTATATATGTATTTGTGTCCAATATTAAGGAAACTTCTATGCTTACATTCTCCAGGATTAGGCACTTGCAGAGGACCAGAAGCTTAGCAATTTGGTTAGTTATAAAGCTTTTTTGAGGAAACCATTTAATCACTCTTAGCATTATCTAGAAAATGAGGATGTCATGAGGATGTCAGTTAGTTCTTAAGTTTCCTTTGGTTTCCAAAATTCTAGGAAGCTATTTACTTTAAAGCAGCGTTTCTCCAAGTTTAGTATGCATCAGAATCCTGAAGATAGCTGGTCCCCACCCCCAGAATTTCTGATTCAGTATATCCTGAGTGAGGCCAGAGAATTGCATTTTAACCAGCTTCAAAGTGGTACTGATGTAGATTCTGGGACCGCATTTGGAACCAGTACCAGAAGGATCTGAACAAAGTGTTAACACTATAGATTTTTTATAATTTTGAGGTTAATGGCATGTGAATTTATCTGATTTTAACACTAAAGGATATTTCTTCTATCCTAAATTTTGTGGGCCCCACAAATGAGCAATATTTACAAACTAAGTGTATCTTTTAAAAGAGTTTCTCCCTTATAATGCTCTGATTGTGTAACTGAGGATTCATCTATACATGCTTAATACACTGGTAGTAATTATATTTAAATGAAGATCCAAATAAAGGTAAGTAGACAAATGTCTAGTAAGGAAATAGACAAGAGATTCTTCATATAATTGCTGAATATACTAGAGACTCTAAGGTAATTTTAATGTTATGTAAAAGACTATAAAAAACATTAGTTAGTTAAGCGCCTCTTCATTATTGAAATTCAGGTTACCTGTCGGGACACTCAAATGCAAGTAGTTAGTTACCTGTGCTAAAATGGTACCATTGTTGGTTATCAACTTGCATTTTAAAGCAATAAGTTAACAAAATTGCATTATGTTTATTGTTGTCATCAAAATATAACTGGCAACATTCATCTTCTAGAATTTAATTTCACTTGGGTTTTAATTCCATTCCCCATTGCCACAGGGATTTATTGGATTTTTTTCATACTCAACTTTATAGAGTTTATGCATGAGAAAATGATACGCCACAGTACTGAAGTAATTTTCTAGTTGATAGTTTTAGTGTCATCCTCTTATTTTCCAGTATTTTACATACAATAAAAGCTCTATGCTACTAAATTTTGACTTGGTTTAACACAAACATGATGCTTATAGTATTTCCCTAAAAAGATAATCAATTCAGCTAACAACAATACCACCACCATCAACAGTAACAAAAATACTTCCCAATGATATGCTAATATCTTATTAGAAACAATAGCATTAACTGATCTAAATTTAACTCACTAATTTTGGCTATGGCATTACAGTACTTTGGTTGATTTAGAGAAAAGACTCTGATTGCACAAAGAACCGAATTTTAACACTGTGAGAATCAGTTTTTAAATTCATAACAATTCTGTTTCAAGATGCTGTTTCATTTCAATTCATAAGAAATTTACTGAGCATATGCATTGTGTTAGACCTTGAAATACAAAATTAGATTTGGTGTCCTGGATGCCCCCGCCCCCAAATTACAATGTAGCAGTTAAAAGACAATGAAATCATAGGAATTTGGTGATAACATTAAGCAACAGAACTGTTTATACAATATGGTAGAGAGGTATCTTGGAGAAGAGATTTTCTGGGAGTGAGAGCTGCATGCCTCACAAAGGGAATAATATTTGGACATGTTTGTCAATAATTATAAGTTTTGACAAAAGTCATAGAAAGGTACTCTAGGGAGAGGAAATTTGCATACATAGTCACACTATCATAAAGACAATACACATGTTCAGGGAACTACAATTGTGGTAGTGATGGAGGATGTGATGAGGGTCAAGATAAAGATAAGAACCATGTCAGGAAGGGCCTTTTCTGTCTTGCTAAGGAGTTTATTATGAAAAGAGAATCCACTGAAAGGTTTGAAGCAGGTGCATTTGAAGTGGGCCATTTTGAAAAATAACTCAATAATACACAGAATAAATTGTACAGCAGTGATCCTGGGGGTTAGCAAGTCTGTTAAGGAGACTTTTCAGAAAACCGTTAGAACAACAATTAGCATTTGATCAAATACAATGAAAAATAAAGAGAACAAAGATATCTAAAATATTAAGAAATCTGTTAGCTAATCAGATACAGTAGGCAAAGAATTGTATTATGCACCACACAGCTATTTTCCTTATGTAACCAAGTGAATATTGATGCCAATGTCTGAGGTACTTAATAGAGGTAAAGGGATAAACTAAAGACAGTTTATTTTCATATGATTGGTTATACGGAATCTAGGGTTCTGTGCAACAGCCAACTTAAAATATCTAATAGACAGGTGGATACATAGGGGTAAATCACAGGAGGAAACTGGGATCAAAGGTGAACATATGATCTTCATCAAAATTTTGTAAATAAAACATGAATACGTGAAGGGAAGTAAATTAACAAGAGAATATAGACAAGAACAGAACCCTGGGGGTACCAGCATTTAAAGCGTAGGCAGAATTATACACATCTCGAAAGAGAATTTAAAAAGAGCATCCAAAGAGGTATCAGAGAAAAAGAAAAGCCAAGACTGAAATTTTTTTGAATAAAATAAAAGTCAAGATAAATGCTTTTTAATGCCATTTTCTGGACAGTTGTCTGGGGGGCCTTGCACCAACCTAGTTCTCCCTCTTTTTTCATGTGCAGCTTCTCAAGAATAATTGCATAATGTGCTAGGAATGCAACATCCTGAGATAGGGGGTGACTGGCCAGAATGGCGCTGGTTTTGTTTCAGTCCCTACTGGAATGCAATGTTCTTCAGTGATTTAGCACAGTGATTCCTGTTGTCCTGGGGTATAAAGCCCAAGGTGGGCTGCTTTGCAGAACTCCTCAACTGTGGCGCAAGTGGGGCACATGTAAACAAGATTTTCGTAACTTGGGCAGCTTTCTTGAGACTTGGAGGATTGGATTAACATGAATCCTAAGCTTCTAACCCTTACTGCATATCTGTGAATCATAAGATTTCTTCATTTAATTTGTACATGGTTTGTATCACCAGATTAATGCAAGTAGTACAAGAAATTGAAGCCCAAGCTGCATGGGCTAAAATGGTAACCAGTGCACAGTGAATCTCTTTCACACCATTTATTTAATTCAGCATAGAATTAATAAGTATTGGCCGGGCGCGGTGGCTCACGCCTGTAATCCCAGCACTTTGGGAGGCCAAGGCGGGCGAATCACGAGGTCAGGAGATCGAGACCATCCTGACTAACACGGTGAAACGCCATCTCTATTAAAAATACAAAGAATTAGCTGGGCGTGGTGCTGGGCGCCTGTAGTCCCAGCTACCCGGGAGGCTGAGGCAGGAGAATGGCGTGAACCCGGGAGGCAGACCTTGCAGTGAGCAGAGATCACGCCACTGCACTCCAGCCTGGGTGACAGAGCAAGACTCTGTCTCAAAAAAAAAAAAAAAAAAAAAAAAAGAATTAATAAGTATTTACTATGTGCCAGTTACTCAGGGATACAGTGATATACAAGGTAAGTTTGATCCCAGACATCATGGAGGTTACAGAACATTGGGAAGAAATACAGTTTTAAAAAAGTGATAATAATGAGTAGTGAATTTTAAGATAAGAAAAGCATAAGGTGCAATGTAAGCTCACAGGTTGAGTCCTTGACTTACACAGGAGGAGATCTGAAAGGCTCTTTGGACAAAGTAACTTTGAAGTCAAAACCTTAAAAGCTAAATACTAATTAACCCAGTAGTAAGGAGAGGAACCAGGTGTGAAAGCCCAGAGTTGAATAAGATCATAGCACATTTAGGACAATAAAAATTGTAAGACTGGAAAGCAGCATGGGAAGTTCAAACGAGATAGAAGTTCTCATCTTACTTGGCATGTGAGGAATAATTGATGCTGGTGACCATTTTCTCCTTGAAACACTACTTCCTTTAGGTTCCCTGATACACTCTTGTCATTTTCCATCTAACTTTCTGCACTCTTGTTCTCAGTCACTTTGCCATGTCATCCTCCTTTACATAGCCTCAGAATCAGTCTTCACTATGTCATCTGCCTGAATAATCTCATGTACTCCCATGGCTCTTATTGGCTTCTACATCACGATCATACAGCCTTCCATACACTTATCTCTAGTCCACACTTTGCTTCTGAGTTCCAGACACAGTTATCCAACTGCCAACTTGGCAGCTCCCTTTAAAAATATCTTTTATTTCAGATTGAACATATGCAAAATAAAGCCTTGATCTTTTTTGTGAAATCTGGTTCCTAGCAACTACTACTTATCTCAAGGGAGGCCCAGCCATTCAAGCAGACTTGCAACTTAGATATAGGGCACCCATTCCTGAGCCTACCACATTCCTCAACTCACTATCTAAGATTTGCAGGGTAATTTATGATAAAAGTAGTTTGAAGTACTTGTCCCTCTACTTTCCTTTTCTGCCATTTCAAGCAAGACTCTTATTTCATCCCTTAGGGATGTTTGTTCTAGGACTGAGAATTTTCTCTAAAATGCTGTCTCTTTCGGTCCTTGATAGCAGTCTAGATGTGGTTTCAGACTAGAGTTAAAATCTTTAGAGTGTGGAAAAAAGAAGCCCCAGGAGATGGCCAGCCTGAAAGTAGATGGCCTTATGCTGGCCCAGAGAAGGGTAGATTTTAGGAAGGAAGTGGGACCCTATGTAATCTACAAAAGCAGGAGGCGGCACCCTAGGCTTCAACCACAAGGGTGAAGAATGAGCTTTGAGGATAGGTATTAGAACTATTTCTGAAACACACATTTATTTTTGGTGTGATTTTTAGTCTACAAATTTAATCATGCAAGGAGTAACAGCTCTGTGTTAGCATACACCCTCACACAGATTGCCTCAAAGTTTAAGAGATTTATGCTGTAGCTCCTATAATGAGGAAAGGGACCCTAATCTTCAGTTTTTTCTCATCAAGTTTCACTTTCTCATTGCACTGAATTTTGTCAACCACTTTTGTTTAAGGTTCTCAAAAATAGAGACAGAATACTTGTATGGACCTGAACTGTGCCAACAAATGAGTATCTTATTCTAGGAACACTCCTGAAAACATCATCCATTAAAGTGAGTTATCATGGTTTTATTTTCATTTTGTGAGACTTCTCTGGAAGATAAATTGGCCTACATGTCCTAGATGAGTACATTTGGTTATGGGTGTATAAGGGGAGTTTCTTAATGCAAGAAAAGCTAGGTTATAAAAATATTTTTGTACTCTAATTTGAAGGCCCAGATATAATCAGTCTTGAAATATTTATATCCCCCTAGTATCTGAGTGACCCAACCATCTGTCACTGAACACAGTCCTGAAATAATAATAAACTAATGCTGGTACAGGAGAACTTGTATGTTTAAAGGTCCTTTTACTGAAGCATTATTTCTACTTGAGAGTTTTGGGAAACTAGAAGTCTGATTACATGTTATATAGCTCTTCATTCTTTTTTTTTTAAATGAGTATTTAAATTTTAATAACCCAGAACCAGAATCATGGGACAATCTTGATAATTTCTGTCACTATCTATGTGACCTAGAGTAAATCATCTAATTACATAAATTTTAGTTTTATCTGTTAAGTGGTAACTGATCTCAGAGATCTAAGTTTCACTATTTTACGATGAGAATTACATATGTATGTATATATACACATACATACGTATACATTTTCTTCTCTGTTGCTTCATTTAGGTATAGTATATATTAGAAGAGTAAGTTCTATTTTGAGGGAAATAAGTCAAAGTTGTTCGATGCGAAGACTATGTATGTGTTTACTAACCTTCTCCTTATATGTGTAAGAATGCGTGTGGGTAGTGCAGCCTTTTTTTCCTAAAAAAAAAACTGTGTCATCATTTTTCTATCTATTGATACATTAAAAATCACCCCAGGCTGGGTGCAGTGGCTCACGCCTGTAATCCCAGCACTTTGGGAGGCTGAGGCGGGGGGATCATGAGGCCAGGAGATCGAGACCATCCTGGCTAACACAGTAAAACCCCGTCTCTACTAAAATTACAAAAATTAGCTGGGTGTGGTGGCACACACCTGTAGTTCCAGCTACTCAGGAAGCTGAGGCAGGAGAATCACTTGAACCCAGAAGGCAGAGGCTGCAGTGAGCTGAGATCGTGCCACTGCATTTCTGCATTTCCAGCCTGGGCGACAGAGTGAGACTCCATTAAAAAAAAAAAAAAAAAACCCGAAATTACAGGCTTAGAACAGCACCTATAATTTACTTTTACTTTTACTTTGCTCAATATTCCACAAGTTGGGCAGTGCTTGCCTCTGTCTCATGTGGCAGTAGCTAGGGCAAATTCACTGAGGCTTGATGATCCACTTCCAAGACTGCAGCCTCATATGGGTGGTGACATGGTTTGGCTGTGTCCCAATCCAAAATCTCATCCTGAATTGTACTCTCGATAATCCCCATAATCCCAATGTGTCAAGGGAGAGACCAGATGGAGGTAATTGATTCATGGGGGCAGTTTCCCCCATGCGGTTCTCATGATAGCAAGTGAGTTCTCACAAGATCTGATGGGTTTTTAAATAAATATTTGGTAGTTTCTCCCTCAGTCATTCTCCTTCTTGCTGCCCTGTGACGAAGGTGCCTTGCTTCCCCTTTGCCTTCTACCATGATTGTAAGTTCCCTGAGGCCTCCCCAGCTATGCAGAACTGTGAGTCAATTAAACCTTTTTCTTTTATAAATTACCCAGTCTCGGGCAGTTCTTTATGATGTGTAAAAACAGACTAATACAGTAAATTGGTAGCGAGGTAGTGGGGCACTGTTATAAAGATACCTGAAAATGTGGAAGAGACTTTGGAACTGGGTAATGGGCAGAAGTTGGAATAGTTTGGAGGGCTCAGAATAAGCCATGAAGATGTAGGAAAGTTTGGAACTTCCTAGAGACTTGTTGAATGGTTTTGACCAAAATGCTGATAGTGATGTGGACAATGAAGTCTAAGCTGAGGTGGCTTTAAATGGAGATGAAGAACTTCATGGGAACTGAAACTGAGCCATGCTGAACTGCGAGTCAATTAAACCTCTTTCCTTCATAAATTACCCAGTCTCAGGCAGTTCTTTATAGCAGTGTAAAAACAGACTGATACAGATGGTGAGTTGGTGCTGGCTGTTCATTGGAAATCTAGTTGAGACTATCAGCTGGAGGCTTTGGTTCTTCACCATGTGGGCCTCTCCAGGAACTGTTTGGCTTCCTCACAACATGGATTCTAAGGGTGAGTATTCCAAAGGTAACAGTGTTCTGAGAAGCAAGCATCTCTTTGTCCCAGGCAGAAGCTGCAAGGCCTCTTGTGACCGGGTGTCAGGAACTCCAGAAAGTCATTTTTCACCACATTCTCTTGGTGAAGCAAGTCACAAAATTAGCCAAATTTAAGAGGAGTGAAGTTCAACTCTTTTCAATGGGAGAAGTAGCAAAGAATTTGTGCCCATCTTTAATCTGATACAACCTGTTTTACTTAAGAGTCTTTACTAGGAACTGCTAACTGAGGTTCCTGCTTCAGTTCATATTTTACTCCAGATTTTCTAAGGTGGAGGTAATGGTGATAATTTTCTGTTTCTACTGTTAAGGGAGATATAAAAATCATTAATTATAGCTCTAAATGATGAGTTGAGAAATAAAATGAGATATACAAAATATAAAGAGCAGTCGAAACCCAAGAAAATCTTCAGAAAGGAAGTAACAATGAACTAGCCATTTAAGTATGATTCATTATGCACCCACAGGTTCACCATGTATCCATGTGCAAGTGTACACTATGAACCATTGTAACTGGACTGGAAGATCCTGAGTTACTGGGTAGAACAGGGCCAAATTCATTCCAGGCACATGCATGGTCAAAGCAGGGTGGTCAAAGGCATGCAATCATGAAAAGAAGCAGTTGAGTTCAGAGGCAGGTGAACATTTGAGTATGGCTAAACAATATTGTACAGATTAATTTAGGAAATTAGGACCTGAGGTGCTACTTGAAGCAATGTAGCAAAAATATTTTTGGTTTAATATTAATAAATTTGATTTTTTTCCCAAATATTTTCTCTTTATCCTTCACCCATTCAATAAAGAATTAGAGTGTTCTTACTTCCAAGAAGTGTTATGGCAGCATAGAAAGCAAAGATAGCTGGGTTTGAGAATAAACACGTTTCCTTTCTTTGGGGTAGAATATAAGTACTAAATAATAATAACTCAAACAGAAGGTGCAGAGAAAGAAGCTAATAAGTAATTCTTTGTTACTCCCTATAAAATCTGCAAAATGTCATATTAGACTAGCCAATTTATTTTCATCTATATTATTTATTAGTATTATTTTTATATAGGCTTCAGCATAGAGAGAAGAAGAAATGATCTTACACCTACTTTCTTCATTTCTACTCAGCTTATGGAAATGCAGCAGACTACTCTGTGCACTTTAACTAAAATAGTCCTGCTGAGAAAGGCACTTCCCAGACTGGGATTTCATCTTTCATGCAGATCCCAGACACATTGTATAAATAATGTATACATTACTCCTGCCTGGATAGGGCGATCTTTCACTTGTAAGGCTGCCTCTCCAAGAAGCCATTGTAGCTTCACTTGTAGTTATGCTCTTCTAATTTTTGAAAAGGTTAGCACAGCTTTATCATTAATAGCCACTTGATCATTGCAGAGATTAACAAGTCATGTTGGAGACATTAGTCAAGGAAGCTGAGGAATCCATCATGAGGTCTTTACATCCCCCCAGACTGTGCAGTAGCACATTGATGAGCATTTTCATGCTGCTATCTCTAAATTGCATGCGGGAATTGAAAGGGTAAGTTTATTAGATGTGAACCCATTGGTTTTTAATCAAATTTAGAGGGCTGCAAACAGAGCTATCTACCAATCTTTAGCTTTTGCTGACAGTAATGGATTTATCATTCTCCCCATGACATTCCTCATAGGATAGTCACACCATTTTCTATTAGATCCCCGAAAGGCTCTGTGATGATCTAGGGAACCAGTAACTTAGCATGGCAAAAGCAGAGCTCCTGAATTAATGCCTGATTGTAATTTAAGCAACATCCACCCAGCAAAAGGGAAAGATACATAATGAATATTGTAGAGATTATTTCAGAAGGCTGGTGTTACAATAAATAAAATACAGTGAGAGAAATAATAAACTGCACCACTGAAAAACACACCACTCTTTCAAGATTCTCAACTTAATAAAAATTTCCCAGATTCCTCTCACTGCCATTGAACTTAAATATGTTTCAATACCCAAGATTTACCCATGCTTCAATAACTGTAGTAGAGAGCAGGGTTGGCAAACTACACACAGTAGAAGACATCCAGTCCTCCATCTATTATAACAACATTGTATTGGAAAACAACCACACTCATTCCTTTATGTATTTTTCGATGGTTGTTCTCATGCTAAAAGAGCAGAATTGAGTAGTTGTAAGAGACCAAATGGCAAGAAAATGCCAATTTATTTTTTCTCTGTCCCTTTACAGAAAATGTTTGCCATTTCTTGCAAAGGTGCTAGGGCAGAGAAAATAGTACTTTCTGGATATGTGAAATTTTTAAGGGAATTTCATACAGTTTAATTAAGTTTTTCTTTTTATAAAATATAGCCTTCTCTAACACCTTAGAACAATTAATATAGATCTTTCTTTAAACATACATTTTTTTCTGCCTTTTTTTTTTTTTTTTTTGAGACGGAGTCTCGCTCTTTCACCAGGCTGGAGTACAGTGGTGAGATCTTGGCTCACTGCAACCTCCACCTCCCAGTTCAAGTGATTCACCTGCCTCGTCTCCAGAATAGCTGGAATTACAGGCATGTGCCACCACGCCCAGCTAATTTTTGTATTTTCAGTAGAGACTGTGTTTCACCATGTTGGCCAGGATGGTCTCAATCTCTTGACCTCGTGATCCGCCCGCCTCGGCCTCCCAAAGTTCTGGGAATACAGGCATGAGCCACCACGCCCAGCCTCTGCCGCTTTTAAAAAGTATAGCCAAAATGATTTAAATTTTACTTAATGATTATTTAAATCCTATTTGATTTTTTATTATGAAGTACTGTACTTATGCTGTGCTAGAGATATTCAGAGTAATTCAGAGAATATTCAAGGTAAACAGAGTAAATGAGCACTTATTCTAGGAACAAGCAGGCACTTGCTTTAAAAAATAAATAAAATAATCTGATGTTAGCTATGGTTTGCACACTTGTTTCTTTATACTAAAGGTAAAGTGAAGGACATAGAACCTTGTTTCTCTGTAAGGCTGTCTTTCTGAAAAAAATATGAATTTTATAATGAAAGATTGAAGTAGACTTTTCCCAGGTGGTTTTTCTCTCCCTTCAGGAAATCATTATCATCTTTACTGTTTTTATCCTTATCCTTAGATTTGTCATTGGGCATCCAAAACATTTCTTATGACTCCTACATCACTGAAGCAGTGAAAATTAGGCACTTCCTCATCAGCTTGTACCAGTTTGCCAATTTCACAAGGTGGGAGGCAGATGTGTCTATTGCCATGAAAAAAAAAGTGATAAGATATTTTGGTAAGGACTATATCTTAGAAAATCCTTATAATTTGATCAAGTAATATTTTATTAATATAAAAATGTGGCTTTTTCCTTCTTTTAAGAACATTATAGTCACATTCATGTAAAATTATGAGTGAAACTCTTGTACATTATTTGCATAATTTTGATAAAACATTATATGTAATAATATTTTATAGATAGAAATATACACTGACTTATAAGTTAAACAGGTGAGGAAAAAGTGGGAAATGCAAAAATGGTAAAATAACAATATCTTATTAATTTTTCTTTCGCCAAGTAAGTTCCTATAGTAAGCTAGCAATAATTTGTTAGCATTGCCAACTCATGTGGCTATAAAATGATCTTTTAGGGCTGGCTGTATTGGCTTGCTTCTATAATCTCAGTGTTTTCGGAGGCAAAGGTGGCAGGATTGTTTGCAGCCAGGAGTTCAAGACCAACCTGGACAACATAGTGAGACCACCATCTCTACAAAAAAATAAAATAAAATAAAAATTAGCTGGGTGTGGTGGTGTGCTCCTATAGTCTCAGCTACTTGGGAGGCTCATATTGGAGGTTCATTTGAACCCAGTAATTTGAGGTTACAATGAGCTGCAGTCATGCCACTGCACTCTAGCCTGGCTAGCAGAGCAAGACCCGGTCTCTAAAATAAAAAATAAATATAAAATAATATTTCACTGATGAATATATGACTCTGAAAAAATAGTTAATTATAGTTTCTTCAAATATACAATGAAAATGACAAATGTATATATATCACATGATTTTTGTGAGTAAAAATTTGTAAGTCAAGTAGGATGATACCTGGTACATAAAGAGCCTCTAGTAGTAGATAGCATTATTATTTCATTTGTTTTTTTATCAAATGATTATTGAAGAGAATAAACAAATATGAAATATATTTGAGTACTTTTATAATGTTTTTAAATACAAATTAATTATAAATCTTATTTTATGAGATTCTGCAATTATAAAATATTTTTAAAAGTAGCATCTAAATATTTAAACATATACATAACTTATTAATACATGCATGGATAGAAATCTAAAAAAATTGATTTTACCCATATTTTAAAATGATCAGGAGATCAATTATACAGAAACATATTTTTTATAATGCTGATTTACACATAGTTAACGTACAGTAACAATAATATTCAATAATTTGTTGATAGGCAAACGTGATAAATACTATCCTAAGGGCTTATATCTTTTTATTTATTTATTTTTACTTTTTATTTTTTGAGACAGGGTCTCACTCTGTTACCCAGTCTTGAGTGAAGTGGTACGACCACAGTTTACTGCAGCCTTAACCTCACAGGATCAAGCAGTCCTGTCACCTCAGCCTCCTGAGTAGCTAGAACTACAGGCATGCACCACAATGCCTGGTTAATTTTTTAAATTTTTTATAGATACATGGTCTTGCTATGTTGCCAGAGGTGGTCTCCAACTCCTGGACTGAAGTGATCCTCCAACCTTGGCCTCCCAAAATGCAGGGGTTACAGTTGTGAGCCATGGCACTAGGGCTCCTTTTATTTTATAATGAAAGATTAGCACATTTGATCTCTAGTACATATTATTTTCTCATGTTTCCAAATGAAGTGACTGAGATATTAAAAAGCTACAAAGATGATTGGGGAATTCATAATTCCAATTCAAGCAGTATGTCTCTAGGCCTGTGTATCTTATATCAGATCACTCATGGATGTTAATTAACTACTCACACATTTGTTCCATTTTCAAGTTGAATTTTTTTTCCAAATAAATTCTTCATTTAAAAAGAATTTCCAGGAGTGATATTAGTAAAACAGCAAACAAAAACTCTAAGTCCTCATTCCTTCATGAAAACATCAGAAACAAACAGAAATTGACTAACTATCCTTATAGGACCCTGGAAAACAGCCAAAGACCTATAGAAAGCAAGCAAACATTCAATCAAGAAAAGGCAAATTTTAAACAGTAGACAATTGTACAACATTTGTACTTGCTCTTTTCTTACCCAATTCTTGTCATGGCACAGTTCTGGTCTTGAAGGAGCAGTAAGGCAGTTTCAAATTCCCTCTCTCAAGCCAAAAGGAGCAAGTTATATTTCATTTGAGATGTTATAAACTGTCTGGGGACTGCCTGAAATACTTATCTCTGTCGCATCTAACTCAGATCTCAGTCAGGAGAACAAGGTGGCAATGATCAAGAAAGCTGCAGGGGCACTACAGACTCACAGATTCCTGGAGTAAGAGATTACAGGAAAAGCATTAAACAGACCATCTAAGCTCCAAAGAGAAGTTGGAATAAGACTTTTCTTGCAAATTAAATCATTCAAAAGCATGTATGTATGTAGGAGAATTGAAAAGTGACAAGCAGGCCCAGACAAGGCACATGCACGGAAAAATTCTCAGAAGACTTTAAGCTTTTTACTGTGGGCTTATCTCAAGGTGCAAAGTATGTCCAACATATCAGTAGAGGACTTCTCTGACAAAGAGACAAAATACAAAAATTAGAAAATGTAGTTTATTTTTGTTTTGTTTTTTCCTCACACTCTCAATTTTTAACAACAGTAACCAAGAATCACAAAGCCTATAAAGAAATAGAAAAACACATTCCAAGAACAAAATGAATTTCCAGAAACTATCAAGAGGAAACACAAGCATAAAACTTAACAGATTTAGATTTCAAAGCAACTATCTTACATATGTTCAAAGAGCTAAAGAAAAACACAAAAAACTTAAAAAAAAACAACAACAGGAAAATAATATATAAAGAAAAAAGAAATATCAACAAAAAGATAGAAATTTAAAAAAAAATCTGGAGCTGACAACACCATAACTGAGTTGAAAATTTTGTTAGAGGGAATCAAAGACAGATTTAAGCAAGATGAAGAAAGAATTAGCAAACCTGAGTACAGGACAATTGAAATGATTGAATCAGAGCAATAGAAAAAAAAAAAGAATGAGGAAAAGTGAACAAAGCTCAAGGAAATTGTGAGATATCAATAAGTGAACTGATATACACATTTAGGAATTTACAGAAAGAGAGAGAAGAAGAAAGATTATTCAAACAAATAATGGCCAAAAATTTCCCAAATTTGATAAAATGCATAAATTTACAAATTCAATCTAAGAAGTACAATGAGCTACAAGTAGGATACACCTAAAGAGACCCACATCAAGACACATTGTAAGCATACTGTCAAAAACAAAAAATGAACAAACTCAAAAGCAGTTAGGTTAACTGGGGTGACTACAACAGTATCAGACAAAATATATGTTAAAAGAGACAAAGAGAAACATATATCGATAAAATTGTCAATACACCAGAAAGATATAACAATTACAGACATGTGTGCATCAAACGTCAGACATTCAAAATGCATAAGCAAACATTGACAAAATAAATCGAGAAAAATATATTGTTCTACAAAAGTAGTTGGAGACTTCTATACTATTCTAGCAATAATGGATAGAATGATCAGACAGAGATCAATAAATAAGTAAAAGACAAATAACAATGTAGACTAATAGAACTTAACATGTATACAGAACACTCACTTAATAATAGCAAAATATATACCTCTCTTAAATGCACATGAAACATACTCTAGAATAGATCATATGTCAGGACACAAACAAGTCTTCATAAACTCATAAATTGAAAAATAAGTCATAAAAATTATCTTTTTGTATACTATGAAATGAAAATAGATATCAATAACAAAAGAAAAATTAGAAATTCAAAAATATATGAGAATTAAACATACACTAAACAAGCAATGGGCGAAGAAGAGCCATGGGAACTTAGAAAATACTTTGAGATTAAGGAAAATGAAAATACAACATAACAAAACTTATGGGATACAGCAAAAGTACTGCTAAGCTAGATATTCATGTCTAATAATACTTACATGTAAAAGAAAAAAAGATGTGAAATCAACAATGAAACCTTATACTTTAACCACTAGAAAAAGAAGATTAAAATAAATCCAAACAGAACAAAGAAAAGAGTAATGGGTAGAGTGAAGATAAATAAAATAGAGAATAGAAAAACAAAAAAAAAATCAATGAAATTAAAATTTGGTTCTTCAAAAAGATTAACAAAAATAACAAATTTTAGCTAGATTGAGCAACAAAGAGGAAATGTAAGCTCAGAAATGATAAAGATAATATTAGAAACAAAAGTAGAGTCACTGTTACTGATTTTACAGAAATAAGGTTTAGAAGAGAGTATTATGAACAATTGTAAGCCAATGAACTAACTTCGATAATATGAACTGGAAATATACAAACTATCAAGACTGACTCACAAATAAATAGAAAATCTGTATAGACATAACTAGTAAGGAGATTGAACTGGTACTCCAAACATTTCCAACCAAAAAAAAAAAAAAAAAGCCCTGGCCCTGACGACTTCACTGGTGAATTACACAAAACATTTAAAGAAAAATTAACACCAATCATTTGCAAACTCTTCTTAATACATGAAGAGACACAAACACTTCGTTCATTCATCCTGTGAGACAAGCATTATCTTGATACCAAAGCCAGAAAAGACATCCCATGATAATGGATTGGTTGAACTACTATTGTTAGGAGGGCAATACTACTCAAAATCTTCAGACTTAATATGATGCTTATTGAAATCCCCAAGGTGTTTTTGCATAAATTAAAAAAATCAATACTAAAATTTGTATGAAATTTCAAAAGACTTTGAATAGTCACAACAATCTTGTAAAGGAAGAACAAATTCGAAGAATTCACACTTCCTGATTTTAAGAATGACTCCTAATGCTACAATAATCAAAACAATGTGGTACTGGCATAAAGAGAGATATAGAGACCTGTGGAGTTGAATAGAGAATGCAGAAATAAAATGTATACATAGTCAAATGATTTTTGAAAGGGATGCTAAGACTACTCAGTGCAGAATGAACAGTCTTTTTAACAAATTGTGGTGGGAAAACTAGTTATCCACATGTAAAAGAATAAAATTGGATCACAGCCTTATGCAACATACCAACATTAAATCAAAATGGATCAAAGACATAAACATGGGATCTAAAACTATAAAACACATTTAAAAATAGAGGAAATGATAGATGATATTGGATTTGGAATAGCTTCTTTAATATGATGTAAAAAGCACAGGAAACAAAAGAAAAAATGAATAAATTGTACTTAAAAATTTAAAAGAAATTGTGCAACAAAGGACACTATGAAGAACATGAAAATCAATCCATAGAGTGAAAGAAACTATTTTCAAATCATATATTTGATAAAATATTAATATTCAGAATATGTAAAGAACTACAAGTCATCAACAAAGATAACAAATGGACAAAGAACAAGAATAGCTTTTTCCTTCTGAAGAAAAAATACAAAAACCAATAAGCACATGAAAAGATGCTCAATATCATTAATCATTAGGGAAATGCAAATCAAAACCACAATAAGTATCACTTCACAATCATTAGGACTGTAGTCATAAAAAGAGAAAGAGAGAGCAAGAGAAGTGGGGGAGTTGGAGGATTGAAGAGAGAGAGAGGGAAAAAAGTGTTGGTGAAGATGTAGGAAAATTTGAACCCTACACATTGCTGGTGGGAATGTAAAATAGTTTCACACCTATGGAAAACAATATGGCAGTTCCACAAAATATTAAACCTGGAATTACCTTATTATCCAGCGATTCCATTTCTTTGTATATAACCAAAATAATTGAAACAAGGGCTAAAACAGATATTTGTATAGCAATGTACATAGTAGCATTTTCACAATAGCCAAAAACAGGAAACCACCAAGTGTCCATTGACAAATAAATAAATCAAATGTGGTATATGCATAGTATGCTACATTACTTAGTCTTGAAAAGGAATGAAATTATGATACCTGCCACAACATGGGTGAACTTTAAAAATATTTAGCTAAGCAAATGCTGGACATAAATATGACAATTATTGGATAATCCCACTTACATGAGATACGGAGAGTTATTTAGTGGATATAAATTTTCAGTTTAGAATAATGAAAAAGTTCTGGAAATGGATGGCAGAGATGGTTGCAAAACAATATGAATATACTTAATTCAACTGAATTGCACACTTGAAAAATGGTCAAAATGGTAAATAATCTTACATTTTACCATAATTAAAACAAAACAAAACAAAAGTTTCTCTTCTGATGCTTCAAACAACATGTCAATTGAGTTGATATCATTTAGTCATATGTTCAAAATTAGCAAAAAGATCCTCAATTTTCAATATATCTGCTCATTTAGCTTTAAAGAAAATAAAGCAGAAAACAGCATTCAGCCCAACGACATTTGAAGGAGATGTCTCACAACGTCTTAGGGCAGCTTCTAGGCTCCTTCAATGCAAAGGACATGCTAACTTGTAGGATAAGAGCTTATGACAGATGAGGATCCCTTCAATCCAGACTAAACATTCTCTTGATTTCTTACTCACCTTGTATTGTCCATTAGAGAATTTGTATTGTCACATACCTCCAGTACAATTCATCGGTCAGAGGGTTAACAAAAACATGCTACTACAGAGGGTACAATACAGAGCTCCCAATTCACTAAACTCTGGGGAACGTTTTTAGAAGAAGAAAAATTCAGGGTCATATTTCAAATGTCTCTGGATGTAGGGTATGTTTTCACACCAGCTGTTCACCCTTTATCTGCAGATGCTATTCCAGATGTTTGACTTTGCTATAGGTTGGATCCTCCAATTACAGCACTAAACTTATAGCCCATAGAATTTAATTTCACACTTGTTTTTGTAATGACATTTTAAATAGTTTTTGCTTGTCAGTAACAAAATGAATTAAATAAGCCAGAACTAGTCACCAAATAAAGGAAATTCACAAAAGGAGGGCAGGTGCTGCGTAGTTGGAACAGGTGCCCGTCATAAATGAGTTTCAGACAGGTAGGAAGATAGGCCGAAAGAAGGGAAGAACAGGAAGACATCATAGCAGGCAACAAAAAACTGTACAGACAGGTGGACCTTTTAAGTCAGTGTTTCAGGTAGATGGTTGGCAGAATAACAAGATGTGGCAGAAGAACTTGGCAGCAGTTAGTTTAATGAATCTTGGACACTACACAGCAGGTAAGAGTTAGTAAGGATAAGATCATGGGTCTGGGATTCTGAAGAAGAATCTGGGAATACTAATCTGTGTAACAGAGAGTCTTTGCTTCAGAGGGACAGGGACTAATGCTGGGACTCTTGTAATACCTACAGTATTTACTAATCACTACCAATGCTGAGATGCTTGCAATATCTACAATGCTTGCAATATCTACAATATTTACTAATCACTACCAATGCTGAGATGCTTGCAATCTCTTCAAGAAAAAAGACAAATCAGGAAACCAACTTCTAGAACTGAGGCATGAGTCAAAAAGATCATCCATATACAATTAATGCTTAGTAGATAGATAGGCTACAGACTTGTAGTATTCTAAATTCTCCCTAATAGGAAGGGATTTGTTCTCAAGTTAAGAAGAGGCTCCTTAACTTGGAGTTCACACATCCCAATTGTGGTACTAATCTAGACCTTGCATTTGCATGGCATGTGCTTCCAATATTGCTACCCTGTTGAGAGAGGAGAAAGGAAGAAACTGGCCAGAAAGGCAGTTAGGGTGGGTCCTCGGTTGAATTCTTTCCAACAAAAGAACAGCCTGTAGGCACAGATAAGGGAACTTGCACAGGCAGCTTGCCTAAGACATGTCCACAGCTGCATGATAAGAAAGGATGACTCGGCCAGACATGCCCACAATGGAAAATTCCATCCCCTGACACACATGCGCAATAAGCGGAACAAAGCAATATGGAGTAACTCAAGCTAAGGGCCTGCATGCACACTAGGAGGACAGGGTGGAGCTACCAGAAATTTGTGTCTTATGCAAATAAGACATCCAGCTCTCATTGGTTTCTTATAAAAGCTTTTGCATTCAACTGTAAAAACGGCAACCCTCTTCTGGGTCCCCTCTCTGTGGTGGAAAGCTTTCTTCTTTCACTGTTAAACTTTCACTCCAACCTCACCCTTAGTGTCCACTCTCCTTAACTTTCTTGGTCATGAGACAAAGGACTCTGGCAATGAGAGACTACTACATTGTGGTGCATTGGCGAGACTGTAACACTGTTATTAGTACTTAGTTATCTTTAACTTCTCTTCTGTGTTCACAGTCTCCCTCACTGAACTGACTGACTATTCAGCAAGATCTAATTGCTGATTCTTGAGTGAACTCAAAAAGAAAGAATGTACATGTTGGTAATGTGAGATAAGGTATAGTGTCATATACTGCTCATAGTACAAGTAAGTGAAGCAATATTTTCAGAGGGCAGTTTGTCAATATCTACCAATGTTAAAATTCCTGTTTAATCTGAAAATTTAACACCTAAGAATTTTTCCTGAAGATTTTTGTAACTGCCCGAGGGGTTCACTTTGCCTGCTGCCTAGACAAAGCCAATTCATCAAGACAGGAGAATTGCAATAGAGAAAGGGTAATTCACGCAGAACTGCCTGTGTAAATATTGTAGATATTGCAAGAGTCCCAGCATTAGGGAGACTCAAATAAGTTTCCCTAAGCATTCAGGGAGCAGAATTTTTAAGGATAACTTGGTGGGTTGGGGGAAGCCAGTGAGCCAGGAGTGCTGATTGGTCAGGGATGAAATCATAGGGAGACAAAGCTGTCTTCTTGTGCTGAGTCAGTTCCTGGGTGGGGTGACAAGATCAGATGAGCGAGTTCATTGATCTGGGTGGTGCCAGCTGATCCATCAAGTGCCGGGTCTGCAAAATATCTCAAGCACTGATCTTAGGAGCAGTTTAGAGGGGGTCAGAATCTTGTAGCTTCCAGCTGCATGACTCCTAAACCATAATTTCTAATCTTGTGGCTAATGTTAGTCCTACAAAGGCAATCTAGTTGCCAGGCAAGAAGGAGGTCTGCTTTTGGAAAGGGGTGTTACCATCTTTATTTAAACTATCAACTGTAAACTAAGTTTCTCCTAAAGTTAGTTTGGCCTATGCCCTGGAATGAACAAGGACAGTTTGGAGGTTAGAAGCAAGACGGAGTCAGTTAAGTTAGATCTCTTTCACTGTCTCAGTCATAATTTTGCAAAGGCGGTTTCAATGTTGCAAAGATACAGGTCAAGAAATATTACATGCAAATTTATTTGTTACCACCAAAAATTAGAGATATTTTATATAGTTGTTATGATGATTAAATATGTTAATATTTATAAATTGTTTAGAATAAAGTCAGGCATATAGTCAAGGTTTGGTAAATAAAATATGCATTGTCCTTAAAAGCAGAGTGATTACTAAATATTAACTTATTTAAACAATAAAATATAAGATGATCTTAAAAGTAATGAGACAGATATTTCATAAAGATATAATACTGAGTAGAAAAACAATTTACAAAACCATGCATGGTGTGATTCTGTTTTTATAAAACACACACACATAAATAAAATAGGAATACAACATATAAATATGTAACAGATGTACAATATACTATGAAGTATATTTTTACTATTTATTTTAATAAATTACCATACAATTAGGTATTGTACTTGAAATTATTGCCGGGCACGGTGGCTCACGCCTGTAATCCTAGCACTTTGGGAGGCCAAGGTGGGCAGATCACCTGAGGTCGGGAGTTTGAGACCAGCCTGACTAACATGGAGAAACCCCCTCTCTACTAAAAATACAAAATTAGCTGGGTGTGGAGGCACATGCCTGTAATCCCAGCTACTTGGGAGGCTGAGGCAGGAGAATTGCTTGAACCTGGGAGGCGGAGGTTGCAGTGAGCCGAGATCAAGCCATTGCACTCCAGTCTGGGCAACAAGAGCAAAAACTCCGTCTTAAAAAAAAAAAAGAAAGAAAAAAAGAAATTATTAACCAATTTTAAGATAAGGACAATGAAGAAAATTCCTAGCATTGCTTTCATTTCTGCAAAGGGCTAAGAGGAAAAGACTATGCGTGCTTTGCTTATAATGCACAGTTAGAGTGGTACTAGATGATTCTCACTGAACCTTAGAAAAACCAGAAACTTTAGAGCTTTAAAGAGTAGCATTCCAACACAGAAGAAACAGTCTGTGAGGTTGTTGGGAACAACTATTAAAATCAAAACATTTGCCATTATCTCCAAAGCTGATGACAGAAAAAAACTCAATGTTTCTGAAGACATTCCCATGTTATTAGCAAAAGAAACGAGAAAAAAAAAGGTTAGAGCATTTCCTGGATGAAAAAAACTGATCGTTGGGTTGATACAGAGGTGTTTGTGTGAGCACCTGAGATTGAGGAGTCCTGAAAAATCCTGTTTAATTTCCCACTTGTGATGGTTAATATTAAGTGTCAACTTGATTGGATTGAAGGATACAAGGTATTGTTCCTGGGTGTGTCTGTGCAGGTATTGCCAAAGGAGATTGATATTTGAGTCAGTGGACTGGGAGAGGCAGACTTACCCTCAATCTGGATGGGCATCATCTCATCAGCTGCCAGTGCAGCTAGGACAAAAGCAGCCAGAGGAATGTGGAAGGACTAGACTGGTTAAGTCTTCTGGCCTCTATCTTTCTTCCATGCTGGATGCTTCCTGCTCTCGAACATCAGACTCCAAGTTCTTCAGCTTTTGGAATCTTGGTGTTACACCAGTGATTTGCCAGGGGCTCTCGGGCTTTTGGCCACAGACTGAAGGCTACACTGTTGGCTTCCTTATTTTGCAGGCTTTGTGACTCTGACTGGCTTCCTGGCTCCTCAGCTTACAGATGGTCTACTGTGGGACTTCACTTTGTGATTGTGTGAGTCACTTCTCTTAATAAACTCCCCTTCATTTATTCATCTATCCTATTAGTTCTGTCCCTTTAGAGAATCCTGACTAATGCATTCCCTATTTATTAAGTTTTCTTTGTTGAAGCCCTGCCTCTCCAAAGAAAATTTTCTTTGTATAAAGTCCAGAGTGAAAGTCAGTTTTCCAATTTTAGTTTTCCCTGACACCTACTAATATTGACTCTTCTACTACAGCACTTTTTCATCTCACATCTCTAAGTTCTGTATTATTTCCTAATTGTGTATATAAAACTTAAATTGATTGCCCCCATCTTCCCAAATAAACTGAAAACTGCTTTGAGTAGTACCTTAAATTATATTTCACATCTTCATTATAGTTACTAAGAACAACACTTGGCATATTAGAGTTTTTCTGTAAATCCTAACTAAACGAGTAAACAAAACTCTGTTTTAATGTGATTGACAAGAGGGACAGAGGGCCCAGCCATACTGCTGAGTGGTATGACAATTATGATTTGTACTATTTTTTTCACCATAATAATCACTAGAATTTTAACTCAATTAGAAATCTAATTATTCATAATTGAAAAGCTTGCTGTCCGTTAACTTACTCATCTGAATATATTCAGATTTCTCCAGTGTGTTATTTTTATTCTCACAATTTTGGCCTGGAAAAAATGTTTCATATGGTGCAATTAAGCGTCCCCCTCAGGGTGGTAAAGTCTCATTTGTATATGTGGTTTCTCTGTCAAGAAACTTTCAAGCTTTGCCACCCAATTCTGAGATTTTCCAGAAAAAGCGGTAAAGTGGTTTCAAATGTTTTTATTTCCGCTGGAAAGTTATTACAACTTCTTATGAATGACAGGAAACTACAACTACCACTAAATATTCAGAAAAAAAGTTATGGGGCAATTAAGTAAAATTAAAGTACATCTTAAAAAAAACCAAATGTTAATAAGACAGATTTAAAATTCAGCTCAGGTAACGATCAGAGTCAAAGTAATGTTAAGTGCTAAGAGCTTTATCTATGCAAATATCTGTCCTTTAGAAATGAATGAAAGCTACAAATGAGCAATAAATAGTTTTAACTCCACTCACTGTTATTCACTTTTAATAATGTAACACAATTTGTATTATTGTCTTAGAACTCAGTTCTTAAAAACAGGTATTTAGCAGCCCATGCTTTCACTTCCTATTACACTTTGCTACCCCAATTGCTTCAAGATTCAGTACCTTCCTCAAAAATAACTCTTCAGAAGTCACAATGAGTCTAGGGTAATTGTATCTAATGGTTCCACAATGATCTGAATTATATCTCTAAGGCAACTTTGCTCTTTGATGCCGGCTTTCAATCGCATTTCCTTGGCTTCCTACAGCAGTAGTTTTTAAGAACTCACATTTTCCCACAAGATCTAATGACCTCTAAGTCTACTTATGAGAAAAATAGAATATTTCTAACTTTTGGCTAACTGTTTAGAACAATATGAAAGATACTTGAGAAATTGAAATCAATGATAAATAAAAATACTTGATTAGGTTTAGTTTTTAGATTAAAAATTCTAGATTTCATTGCTGATATGATATTGGTAATATTAAACTGGAAGATAAGATTGTGTTTTTAAACTTCTGGGTTCCCTTTTTATTTTACTTCTAACCCCTCTACCTCAGCATAGTATTTTATCCTCAGTGGCCACATGTGTATGGTAGACAGATACAGAAGGTATGTGTAAGAATCACTTACCTTTAGTGAATCTTAAGTATGTTTTGCTCTGACTCTGTAGTTTACAATATTAAAGACAGGTCAATTGTCACTCAATTATATCTTAGAATGACCACCCTCTATTCATATTTTTAAGTGAAATAAAATACAGAAGTATTTTGAGTCTCATAATCTTTTGCTAGCTTAGGTGTTCATGAAACTGCTTTGCAAAAATTATAACAGAAAATTATGACGGTGAAAAATATCAGACCTAATTGACACCATCTTGCTTCTCACCTCTAAACTGTCCTTGTTCATTCCTGGATGTAGGCCAAACTAACTCCGGGAAGGAATTTAGTATATAGTTTAAATAACGGCCCTTCCCCAAAGGCCAAACTATTCTTGTAAAACAACTGAAAGGCCACCAACCACCAATTCAAGATGAGAGGGGCTGGAATTCTAAATATTACCAGCCATTATTCCAGAGGTTGTGAGATTTGTAATTTCCCCAATTACTCTTGAAGGTAACATCATTATTGTGAATGTCTTTTCAGGTTTTTACATTTCTAACAATCGAATGGCTCCACCTGGACCTGCCAACCAGTTCCATGGCCCCACTCAGGAACTCACTCAGCAAAAGAGAACAGCTGTGACGCCCTGTGATTTCATCCCCAAGCCGACAATCAGCACAGCACTCCCGAGTCACTGGCCCCCTACCCACCAAATTATCCTTAAAAACTCTGATCCCCAAGTTTTTGGGGAGACTGATTTGAGTAATAATGAACCTCCAGTCTCCTACACAGCCGGCTCTGCTTGAATTACTCTTTCTCTATTGCAATTCCCCTGTGTTGATAAATAGACTCTATCTAGGCAGTGGGCTAGGTGAGCCCCTTGGGCAGTAACATTCATATCGGACAATGTAATCATTATTCTAAACTAGTTTGTTTTTGGTGGATGTGTGTGGGTGTGTGTTCTAAAGTTTATTAACAAATAATTAATAAATAGCCTCCAGCACCATATGCATTGCATACTTGTAGAAGTAGATCTAGATATTGTCAGAACTCACCCTTAAATAAGTATGGGATTCTATTTTTTTTTTAAAGTAGAAAAGTTAAATACAAACATAAGCATCTATTTAAAGTAGAAAAGGAAATATAATGAAATGCAAATTTTTAAAAGTGTGATTTCTGTGAAATTCAGAAAATAATAGTTTTTACCATTTGTACCTAATACACTTGTAAAATATTTCTTTTGCATTTTTAAATTGTGCATCTTTGGTTGCCTCTAGAAAAAACTATTATTTTAATATGCTTTTTTCCTAAAGAGAATATAAGTATAGTTCAGTCTTTCTTCTTCTATAGTTGATTGAATTTTATTATTATTATTGATAGTTGGGATTCATGAGCTTCTCATACAGAGACACTTTGTGCTTGTAGTACTACTATAGGTTTTGGCCCACAAACCCATAAATTGTAATAAGTTCTACTGTTTGAGATTTCCTATAAAAAATAAAAATAATGCTTTGTGCATTTAAAATTACATATTACTTGTCTATATTTTACACAGAATTTATACTTTTAGTTGACATTGTTAAAAGCCTAATCCTTTGCTTTAATGTCTGTACATTTGATGATACAAAAAATGTTTTATAAAGCAGCTTATGGTTTCATGCATTTCAGACCTTACTTCATCTGTACTTTTTGCTTATTCCTGAGGATATCTACTACTGTGGGCAAAATGACTTCCGGCCCTGCACCTTTGGGTCTTGATGCTGGGAGGGGAGTGGTCCTCAATGTAAAAGGTGGGCATAGTCCTGGAAGCCAAGTCTACTCTTGGACAGCTGCTTACTACACTCAACTCAAGCACAATGTTCTCAATGCAATATTCCTTAGTTAAATCTTAAAAATCCCTGTGGTCATATTGCACAGGTAGATAGAAGAGGAGTGCAGCATTGTAGAAATGATAGTAGAAGGAGCAATAACTTAACCGAGTGAAAGAAAAATATCTTAATTTTGTAAATTTGGCAAACACATGACATGTGAACATATTTCCAGGCTTACCTCAGAATCCAGAAAGAAATGTATGAAAGTGAGTTTTATTTTAAGTCTGAGCATACACAATGTTTTAAGCACTTGGCTGGCCACTTCACCTATAGTGTCTCACTTCATTTTCTCAAACAATCTTGACCTTTTGGAGGTATTTCTGTGATAGGAGTTATTAAGAAATTATTTTAGGCAGATAGGAAAAAAGGGGCTCCTTGGAAGGTTTTTCGCAGCTCTTGTCCAGCATGAAAGCCCTGGCTCTTAGACCCAGGCAGGCAACTTTTGATATGCAAATGCAAGCCGCTAGAAACTGGGTCCACCCAACGTGGTGATTCCCGCCGTTTTCCTCTTGCCCTTGTCCCTACATGTGCCTGGCAGCATGGCCACCCCCACATATCCTCACAGGTGGAAAATCATGGCGCCCTGCATTTGCATATTAAAAGGCTAGGGTGGGAGGGCCAGTTTTTTCCGCAGGCTGCATGAATGACCTGCCTGGTCAAACCAATCCACTGAGCCCTATGCAAATCAGACACCGCCTCCTCCAGCCATCAAATATAGCTGGCTGATAATACCTAAGTGTGGGGTGCCTTCTTTCGGCTTTGGAACCACCCTCCCTCTGTCTCTGTACTGGGGAGCCTCTTCCTTCTGCCCTCCTCCCTTCTTTCTTGCCTATTAAACTCCCTGCTCCTTAAAACTACTCCACGTGTGTCCATGTCGTTTTTTCTAATTCGACTCAAGACGAAGAACCTGGTATTCTTCTACTCATCAGAGCTGTATCATCTCTACTTTACATATAACAAGCCAAAGACTCAACTAAGTTACATGATTCTCCAAGATTCTATGAGTAGTAAATGACTACAGCGGGACTATATTTCTCCAAAACCCATATTAGGCTCTTTACATAAATGAGTCACAGACATTGGTTGGCAGAGCAATTGCTGTCATATAAAAATTTCTGAGCCTCATCTCAATAGTCTCAGGTAGTTCTAATGTAGGTAGCCTGAGGACAACCCACCAAAAAACATTGCTTTTATCATGCTGCTCTGATACACTTGAACCCCTTAATGCTCATTAAAATTAAATATGAACCAAGTATTCACTTAACTACTTAAAAACTTTCATTAGTAAACTTGACCTAAGATTAAAAATTCTTGATCAGAACTTGAGTTCAACCAAGAAAAAAGAAAAAAAAAAGAAGGAAAATAAAAGGATTTCAAAGAGATCGGAGAGAATCTTGATTCAGGTTTTTAAAAATATTTTGTCTTGTGCTTTAAGCAACCTTAGTGTCAATATCAGGTATACATAATTAAGTTAGCCTTCAAACATTTTATCTTACCCTTTTAGCTCTTATATACATAAACTGTCTCCCTGTTGACCGCGAGGCAAGTCTTCAATTATTTCTGAGTCCTGTGCCTGGCATACTTGGAGAAGCTGACTCTAGACAGTGGTCTTCACTTCAGTTAAGGGGGTGATTCTGGGAGACAACAGAAGGCAATTGCAAGAGGGCACGCCGACAAGATCATTAAAAGGGCTGTGAGAGTCCATGAATGAGAAAAGCTAGGGACCAAGACAGGTATCTTTTACTTGTGCTGTATGTACAGGGCTCAGTCACTACAGTAAGTATTTCTGTGCTGTTTCCCTTTATTTTTAACTGGGGGAAGAGGAAGTAAGGGGGCTAATCAGGACTAGCTATAGACATATTTGGCTGGCAGTGGAAAATTACAGAAGCACTTCTGCCGTCACCGGGCCATGGTGTTCTTTGACATAGATGAAAAGAGCCCAGGGATCTGTCTAAAGAACTGGTAGAAATGCTCTCTTTTTAAGACCAAGCAAATTCATTCACACATGCTATTTTTTTGAAATGTATTTTCATGTTATTAAAATTCTCATAATCATTACTAAAAGCAGTTAAGTGTTTCTTGTCGTCTAGTCAGATTTAGTAGTCAATTAAAAATATATGACCTTACAAAACAGAACTATCTCTCCTTAAAAAACAACAACAACAACAAAATATATATATATATATATATAGAGAGAGAGAGAGAGAGAGAGAGAGGAGAGCAATGGCCATTTTGCACACAGCAAATACAAATTCCAACAAACCAGATCAGAGAACCTATATCCCATCTTTTGAGTCTGGTGAATTTTTGCCCAAAATATTAAATGAGGCTGAGAATTATGATGTTTTTTTCTACTAGAGTATACTATAATTCTGTCTGGTTCCCACTGAAGTTTACATGCCTAGTTAATCCAAAGTAAGCATGACCCTAGTGAAAAACATTTTTAAAAAAGAATAGAAAGAAAAAATGCCCACAGCAAATTGGGCTATTTGGACAAATAACTACCTATTTGACGAGATAAGATCCTAAACCTACAGATTCAAAGTAGTTACAAACAAAGCTCCCACACAAATATATTCTGTACTTAATATACTCTACTGATGCCCACACGGGGTTCAATTTTCTATACAGTATTGCCATATAAGATGGGTTTTGAAAATTCACAGAGTTGGTTTTTCAAACATCCCCTACTTTGTCAAGTTTAATTTATAGGAGTAAACCCCAAGCATGGACCAGAATTAAGCAACATTTATTTGGCACTAAATTCAGCAATACATACAAAGGCAAACAGCATGCACATACATTTCCACAAAGGGTAGGAGCACCTGCTCTCCACCTACAATATAGACTACTTGAAAAGCAGGTCGAGGATACAGAATGTGATTTACAGCTGACTACATCAATTTAATGCATCTGTTTCCTTGGGAGGAAAGAGAGTTGAGTGCAGTTAAAATAATAGTTTTTCAGTGTTCTTCAAACTAAAACACTAAAGGTCCTTTTAGCAATGCCTATCTGACTTTCAAACGTAATCAAGGCATCATCAACAAATATTATTGAAAAGCTACCATGAGCTCATTGTGGTGGGAAAATTATATTCTGTCCAAATAAGAAGCTTCTGGAAAAAAATTGTTTAATCTTTATATGACTCAAATTCTCAGAATTGTTTAGGTGGATTAAAAAACAGAAGAACCTGCTAGGTGGTTAATTTAAAAACTAAACAAACACATACATCAGCAAACAGATTCGCTAATGACTTTGTCCTTATATAATTCCCTTAATTTTGGAAGTTCTCCGTTCCCTCTCTAGAAAGGAAGTAGTTGTCAGAGATTAATGTTTTCCAAAAACTTGCTTGGTAAAACATTAATGCATTCTTCGATATGCTAATAAATATTTTGTAAAAATAAGTACATGAATATAAGAGATATATGGAGTTTTAGCTAAAGAAGAGAAACATTGAGAAAATGAAGCTGAATATTTTTCATTACAATTAGACATCTAAAAACCTTAAGTATACTAATATACATTTTAACTCTTTTAGAAATATTTAGTTTCTCATATTAGTCCCATGAACGATATGAGTACAATCATACTGATGAGTTTCTAAGAGTCCCTTCCAGCTTTTATAAAGCATAAACTTATAAAATCTCAGGCCAGTGGTTTGGCTTTATAGGAAATTGCTTATCCTGCTTTTTGAAAGTAATCTAAGTTTGTTCCACGTCAAGGTGAATGCAAGGAAAATGGAATGACTAATTGATAAACCGGAAGAATTAATTCACTCTGAGAAAATGCAACATAATTCTGTAGTATGCTTTGTTTCCTCAATTAAATATAAATTAGATTTATTTTTAAATAACCTGTATCACTTTTGAGCATTCTACCTGTGATGTATCATTTCTCAGCTTAATTAAACTATAATGTGTAAAGAATACGTACACTTTGGTGGTTTAACACTTGGTATTGTAATTCTTTCGACAGCTACAAAAACAAGACTGATGAATGAGTCAACATAAACTAATTTTGATGTTAAGCAAAATACAAACTACCATTAATCACCACATTATGCTAATCATGATAATGATACTTGATATTTTATATTGAACTTTGACTTATGTGTTAGGTGCTATGTTAAAAGTTTTAGACATATTACAATTTCAATCCTTTCACATACCCTAAGAGATAAACAGAATTTTTATAATGAAAAAAACAAGGTTTATAAATGTTAAGATACTTTACCAAAGTCATATACCTAATGAGTTATGTTATAGGGACTTGATATCTGCTGAGCCATTTCTTAATTAAGAATGTTGTACTTCAAACACACATAATAATCTGACACATTTTAATAACACACATTCTGACTATGATGCTTTGTGGCAATGGGGCATAAGTGGAAAAAGTTTTCCTCTGAATAGATATAAATTGGAATAATGTTTTTAAAGTCAAATTTCACGAATTTTTAAACCTTCTGAAAGCATTATCTTCTATAACTGGTGCATTCACAAATTCTCTTACATTCACATGAATGGAGTAAGATCTGAAAAAACTTGTCAACACTTTTCTTCTCTATCTCCTTGTGGCCTACAGACACTTTGGGCTTTGGGTTTTAGGTGTTCTGGGTTTCAGAAGCTGAAAGCAATAAAGTCTTATTGCAGAAGAAATAAGAAGTTTCTCCTATAGATGTCTACTATAACAAGGCAGGTCCTAGGAATGATGGCGACAGTGAGGATTGACTAATCTGTTCCCGTCAGTTCTCAGACCCTGTCATTGAGCAGCTACAGTCAACCCACTGAGGCTTGGCCCCAAGGAAGAATGGCATTACCAAAAAAAAAAAAAAATCGAAGAAACAGCCTGAAAATGCTATTCTTATGGCTCATTCAGTACAGCTTGTGTACTAGAGCACTGGTACATGTATAGTAATTTCAAGATTAGCAGCACAGTAAGGATTTTTATTTAACTCTCTGATGATGCCTAAACTCATTTTCACTGGAAATACTAAACTGTTATATTTCACAATTAGAGATAAGGTACAGAAATCAAAATATCTAAGTATAAAGAAAACATATCAACCCTAAATTTTTATCCTGGAAAAATAAACATGTCAGATATCTCCAAGTGTAAATGATGCAACAGATCCCTTAAATCATAGGATACTGTGAACCTAGAGACATAGCTTTAAACTTAAGCACCTTCGTGTTTTATCCATAGTCAGTCTTTCTTATTTAAACATATAGAATTTGTGTATTATTGTCATTCTTCAGGGTGGAGCATTATTGAAAGTTTTCAGTAACACTGACATCACTAATTCATTATTACTTTCATAAAACCTCAACATAAAAAGACTTTACATATTTGAGAATTTGTTTCTAACCCCTCTGGCTCATATTCTGACTCAAAGCTTTAAAATTTGCCAAAAGGATTTCAGGTATCAGAGAAGATTGTATGAAGTGTTTCTAAAAATATACGTGTATAACAATGACCTGAGAAGCTTGTTAAAACGTTGGTTCCCAGGTCCCAGCCTAATTGTGGATCAGTGATTTGTTAGATCTTGAGAGATACCTGGTGGCATTCATTTTAAACAAGTACTCCAGGTGAGTCAGTCTAGGGTGTAGGAGCCACAGATAACACTTAAAGAAATGCTATTCTAGGGGTGCAGAAAGAGGATGCAGAGAACCACTTTGGCTTTGGTACTATTATGTGAAAAGTATTTTTGATCTAGAACCCAAATTAGATTAAGAAAATATGTAATGTGAATGGCATTACAGCTGCATTGTATAAGGGTTCTCCTGAGTCACTTGACGCCTGTTATTTACCTGGTATAATACTATTATTGTCTCGAAGCTCTCTACAGATGGAAGTTAGCTTGTATTAAATTAAAACAACCTTTTCTGCTCCCTCTAAAAACAGTGCAGAATGTTACAGCAAAACAATCTATTGCATAAAAGCCAACAATATTTCTGTGAGGGGAAAACTATTAGAATTTTTAATGAGCTGTAAGAAACGTACGTAAGGGAGTCTAGCAGATACAATACGTTTAACTTTTTTAAAGGACTTTTAAACATTCAATACTCAAAGCTATGAAAATAAAGACATTTTTCTAGTATTGGAGGGAACTCATATACTATATAGAACGTTGGATTAAAAAAAGAAAGCAAAACACAATGGTAAATTAAAAGTATAAAAAGGGACCGGGCATGGTGGCTCATGCCTGTAATCCCAGCACTTTGTGGGAGGCTGAGGCAGGTGCATCACATGAGGTCAGGAGTTCAAGACCGGTCTGGCCAACATGGCAAAACCCCATCACTACTAAAAATACAAAAAATTAGCCAGCTGTAGCGGCGGGTGCCTATAATCCCAGCTACTTGGGAGACTGAGGCAGGAGAATTGCTCAAACTCGGGAGGCGGAGGTTGCAGTGAGCAGCGATTGTGCCATTGCACTCCAGCCTGGGTGACAGAAAGAGAATCTGTCTCAAAAATAAATAAATAAATAAATTAATTAATTAAATAAAATAAAAAATAAAAGTATACAAAGGGAAAACAAATATGAAATATACTGGTCTTTATATTACCTGGCAAAGAGAATATATAGTAAATGTCAAGTTTAAAAAAGAAACACAAATTTTATATCTCATCAAATTATTTCTCTCCTTTGTAACATAGATTACATACATTGGCTAGTGTTTACAAATGTCTCCAGAACAAAATTTTGCCTACAAAATAAAGTAAGTAGAAATGTATATTTATAAAATCTTGACTAAGTCTTTTTATGCTGATCACTGTTCTTCAAAATAAATCCCCACATATAGTAAATCTGTCTTATATATGATCAAGATGCAACTAGTTAGATGATTAAATATTCTATTCAAATGCTGAATATATAGTTAGAATCAAACTGATCATTAATCATGTAGGAAACAAGAATGTTGGGTGGAGTCTATGGAAATACCACATAGGAATAGACTGTCATCCAAACACTTTCTATTCTACAAAATAAATAATATGCTAATTAAAATGAAGTTAAGAAATACAATACTTGGATCAGGTACTGAATTCCTTTATTTTGTAGTCTACGATGAGCTCATTGGTTCTATTATCAAGTCTACCAAAATCTTAAATTATTAAGTGAGTCATGTACCTTGAGGAATTACTTGCTCATGAATTGCCAAAACTTGATTGCATTAGTAACAAATTCATTTAACTGTTGTATTTCAGGCCCAACCTTAACAAAATCTATGGCGCAGAGATAGATCTGCTGCAGTTACAGATTTATTGATAGAGATTTAAGAGGTCTCTGCTGTATTTAAATTACTTTATATACATTTAACGCATTTGCACTAATTAAAAATTAAGGCTTCACTTTCTTGCAAGTCTCCCTGTGTATATGCTGGGGCCATTTAGCTCAAAAGAGAAAGATCAAGTGACAGATCAAATGAAAATGTTAAAAAATAAATTATATACTTTAAGTTGCTGTCTCTGAATTTAGAGTTGCTATCAGATTAAAGCTGAAATTTTACTGAATTAATCCTGATGTTCTGTGTATTCATCTCCCAAGTCAATTATACCTTACATGTAGATAATGGTTAAAGCAGACTAGGAGACATATGGGTTTCAATTAGCTCTGACCAAAGGGAAAAGACCCATTGTCAGGTTACTCAACTGATTTGTAGAGTCAGCTGAGACTGTGAAGTGTTAGTCCACTGCTTTATCTCAAATTAATTTACTTCTCAATTTAAACCTAAGATTTTTCCAGAATAAGAGACAATAAGACAAACTCTTCATTCATCTTTGAAAACAACAAAGATGGGCTTGGATTTTGACCTAATCATTCTGCGTAACTAAGGATTACCTAAGGAGTGAGTAGCTTTCACTTGTATTTTTGTATTTTTTTTTTTCCTGCCAATTTTGTTCTCATCTCATCAAGAGACAGAGAACAGATTTTCTAAGTGCCAGTGAAAGGACATTTCTGTTGCCACAGAGAGCTAGGGAACCTTAATCACCTTATGTTTCCTCTTAAAACTTCAGTTGTTTTAGAGTATTCAACCATAAATATAGTTATTCAGCTTAAAGATAATCTTCAGCTAATGAGATCAAAGATCTAACTAATTGTCTTTACTCTGCTGCACAGCCATTGATTTCACTTCTAAGTTCATTCATTCTTTCACAGATGCTTTCTGATGTGCCTGGCACACTGTGATGGACACTAGGGACATTCTATACATAAACATTATATATAAACACATTATATATAAGACATTATATATAAGCATCCATTGGGGAGCACTAAGACATGCTTATTTCATTATTTTGCAGATGTGATCATTGGTTCTAACAGTAGCTGAGAATTCAAGGAAGCTTGTTCAAGTCAAGGTTTTTATATATTAAATATAGTAATAAAAAATAGTCAAAGAAACAAAAACCTTAAAACCTATAGATGCCAGGAAGGTAACAGAAGGGTGTAAAAGGGTCAGTAGGGATATTATAGACTTGAAGGTTCACCTGCCTTGCATCATTCCTGCCTACTGTTGCCAAACGTGATTTTGGCAAGTCCGAGTTCTTACATGACTCTCATGATGTTTCATTTAATAATTGCTCAATTAAAAAAATAAATGAACATAAAACATTGTGGTGACCAAATATTGTTTGGCTTCCAGATTTCAACCAGTAGCTACCATTTATTAAATACTATCATAAGCCCCAAATCAGCAAAACTGTTGAGACTGTAGGTTGCTTCATTTTCCAAACAGTAAGTTTGTTGAGTTCTTTAAGCAGAGTACATGCTTTCCACCTATATAGACAAACATATTTATGGTTATATGTATTTTTATAAATAGATAATTTTGTGCTTAATGTTTTTATTATAAAAATCACTTTTTACACTAATGTCATGAAAATTTATGTAAGTGTATGAAGTCCTAGGTTTGTTACACTACTGCATTATATTTCTTGGCATGGGCATATTATACACTGCTTTATCAATTATCTTTTGATGAATATTTAGATTATTTCTAAATCTCATTACTGAAAGCAATGTTGCAGCACATATTCCTATATGTGCTTTTCTGTATACTTATGTGTGTGTTTCTAGAATATACCTACACATGAAGTTGCTGATTAAACAGCTCAGTGTTTTGATAAACAATGATACCTTTCCTCCCTAAAGTGTATACCAGTTTTCAGTACTACTAAACGTATATGAGACTGCCTATTCCCCCACATTCTAGCCCCTACTGGATTTTAAATTTTCTTATTTTCTTGCCTATCTAATAAGAAAAAAATGTTACATGATTTGCTTCTTTTATTACTACTATGGAATTTGAGCATTACATATATTTACTAATGCTTTGATTATTTTTATGTGTATTATAAACCAATATTTTTGATTTTCCATTAGTTTCTTTTTATTTTCTTATTGAGACATATGATAATAATAAATGTTGGTTATTAATACTTTTTTGGCTATATGTACTTCAAATACTTTGTCCCAGTATGTTATTTTCTCCTTTATTTAAAAAAATGTTGTCAAATCTGCCATGAATTTTTATGATAGCATGAGAATTTCTGTTCTTCTCCAGAAGACCTTAACACAAGATTCTTGTATTTAGTTTTAATTTTGAAGTTTCTTTATTATGATTCCAATTGAGATTTACTTTTATATATTGCATGAGATAAAAATTATTTTACCTGTAAATGGATTGCCAATAATTCCAACATTATTTATTGAATACAACCCTTTATCATTTGAAAATGCCTTCTGTATCACGTGATATGTTCTTATATATTCTCTCAACTGCCTTCCAAACATTTGTGTTCCATTTACCTATTTGTCTATCCTCATGGAAACAACAAAGTATTTAAATCACAATAGGTTCAGTTTATTTTGATAAACTTGCAGAATCAGAATTGCCTTTCCCCCTAGAGTGTCATGGTTTCATTGAGTATATATATATACATATACACACACAGCTTTACCATCCTCACTTCTATTTTTACCAAAGCCAAACTTGTCATGAACAGGCACTTCTCAAAAGAAGACATTTATGCAACCAACAAACATATGAAAAAATGCTAATCATCACTGGTCATTAGAGAAATGCAAATCAAAACCGCAACGAGACACCATCTCATGCCGGTTAGAATGGCGATCATTAAAAAGTCAGGAAACAACAGATGCTGGAGAGGATGTGGAGAAATAGGAACACTTTTACACTGTTGGTGGGAGTATAAATTAGTTCAACAATTATGGAATACAGTGTGGTGGTTCCTCAAGGATCTAGAACTAGAAATACCATTTGACCCAGCCATCTCATTACTGGGTATATATCCAAAGGATTGCAAATCATTCTACTGTAAAGACACATGCACATATATGTTTATTGCAGCACTATTCACAACAGCAAAGACTTGGAACCAACCCAAATGCCCAACAATGATAGACTGGATAAAGAAAATGTGGCACATATACACCATGGAATACTATGCAGCTATAAAAAAGTATGAGTTCACGTCTTTTGCCAGGACATGGATGAAGCTGGAAGCCATCATTCTCAGCAAACTAGCACAAGAACAGAAAACCAAACACCGCATGTTCTCACTTATAAGTGGGAGTTGAAGAAGGAGAGCACGTGGACACAGGGAGGGCAACATCCCACACCAGGGCCTGTTGTGGGGTGGGGGGCTAGGAGAGGGATAGCATTAGGAGAAACACCTAATGTAGGTGATGGGTTGATGGGTACAGCAAACCACTATGGCACGTGTATGCCTATGTAACAAAACTGCACGTTCTGCACATGTACCCCAGAACATAAACTATAATAATAAAAAAATAATAAAAATAATATTTTCCTTATCTTACATGATAGGGCTTATTTGGGATGCTCTTAGATTGACAGTGCCTCTGTTTCTGCTGCTACTAGTATTGACTAGATATTAGATGCTTACTCTGTATTAGTTAACTTTCTATGTACTTTAAATATGTATCTTAAATTAGGGTTTAAAGTACCTTCAAAAAACCGTTGACAGTATTGCAGCAGACTTGAGTCACTCTGATTGTAGCCCCTCTGATTCTGTTATTGTTTTCTTGCATATTTGCTTCGTCATGCTTTAGACCAACAACCAACATCTATGTCACCTTGTAAGAGGTCCACCCTCATGTTGCCAGACTCCTTTGCCCATGGACGTGGAGAGGCAAGTTCTTGGGACATTCCCCCAAGAGAATCTTAACCCATGGCTGATAGTGCAGATTATATATTCTCCATTTCTCTTGTCCCCTGGTTGAGTCAACTCTGATATGTGCCTTACATTGTCATCGCAGTCTTGTATAGGATTAAATCCAACTCTACTCTGTACGCTATGTGACAATTCATTCTTGTCCGATGTCCTTCCCTTTCTTTCCCACCTCTATCCTCCCTTGCCAGATTTTTCTATGAACAATTCCTAAGATATCACACAAAAACTCATCTCAAGACAGGTTCCTAAGGAACCCACCTGTCCTATTCTGTTTTGTGTTGCTATAATAGAATATCTGAGGCTGGGTAATTTATAAGAGAAGAAGTTTATTTAGCCCATGGTTCTGTAGCCTTAGAAGTTTAAGGACATGGCCCTGGCTTCTGGGGAGGGCTCCTGTGCTGCTTCATAACATGAAAGAGAAGGTTAAAGGGAAACTGGACATGTGCCAAAAAGAAGAAGTCCTAAGGAGCATCCTGGCTTTATAATAACCCACTCTCCAGGGAACTAATCCATTCCTGCAAGAACAAATCCAGTAATACCAGAGTGAGAACTCACTGTCTGAAGAACAGCATCAAGCCTTTGATCAGGGATCTGCCCCCACGATTCAAACACTTCCCACTCAACCCCACCTCCCAACAATAACACCCAGGGGTCTAAATTTTAAAATGAGTTCTGGTGGGTACAACCAAACCATATACAAACCACAGGACCATGCTAAAGCAGTTATAATATTAATAAGTTCATTTTACAAATAAACAACGGAAATTCAGAGATTTTTAAATTTTTTTTCTTTTTTTGCATTTCTTTATAAATGGGAAGAGAATCAGAGATTTTGCAGATTTATTCAATGTCACACAGAAAGTAAGCGGCAAAATATGATTAAATATTTTTATGAAATTACTTATAAATACAAGATACTTGGGTTCAATTAACTTTCATTGCAAAAAGCATTCATGAGTTCAACTTCTGTTGCTATTCAGGGCAATCCATGGCTCCTACCAGTCCACTTGGTAATGTTTGTTGTTATGGCTTCTTGGGGGGTATACGTTCTAGTCATCAAGGACTAGAAAATAAGGAGGAGTAGTGTGCTAGATTTTAACTGGTTAAGCTGAGAACCTTGTTTCCCTGAGTCACTTTTCTTTTGTGCTTCCGGGTTCCAATTGACCAAAAGAGGAACTTGCATAAAATTTAAAGGCAAAGTGAAGCAGCAGTCTTAATTCCTGGAAGTATTTTGGGGTTAGAGACAATGACAGACAAATGCAGAATTTCCCAGTGAACTCTAGCTTTTCTTGTCCTTCCCATTTTGCCTCCACCTCCTGCTGGCCAGCAGTTGCCCAGACTCATCCTCAACTTGTCTGTGGCCTTGCAGAGGTGGCAGGCACACAGAGGTAACAGTCTCAAAGACCTCTGCATGAGCTCAACTTTTGTGATCCCACTTTAGCAGCTAGACTTGGCTTCTTGGATTTTGCTGCAAGTTCAGATTTGGTCACTTGTACTGCTTTTCCAGGGGGATAAGCTAGTGACTTTGTCTTTAATTCTCAAATTCTGCCACCCAGATTTTTATTTCCTCAGTTTTTCTCATTATGTACATGATCTTATTCCTTTCACATTTTCCTTATTCCCTTAATATTCAGTAGCCATGCTTCCTGACTGAACCCTGACAGATGCAAAAATGTTAAAAATAAACTCATGTCTAGTTGGGACATTCTCCCAAACACTTGAAATAACATCAAAAATAGAAAACCTTTAAAAAAGTAACTGTCAAATATAGTTTATGTTTAGGACAAACTCATTTTTTTCTTTATTTATAAGCATTTTTAGAAGCATATCTTCTGAATATGCAATACATATTTTCCTAACAAGAGTTGCTATGGTTTTTGTTTTTTCTTCCTCTTTCTCTCTCTCCATTTTTTTTTCAATTTTAAAAATACCTAAGGAAATAATTTTGAAGTAAGATTATGCTGAATGTCTTTTTTTCTAGATTCCCTAGGAAAATTCTGTTGCTTTAATGTTATTTTAGAACTAACAAGACCAGAAAAATAACAGTTCATGAAACCAAGTCATGTCAGGTTAAAAGGATAAAGCTTAACATTCAAGCAATAAAAATAAAAAAGAGAAAAAAGATTCAGAGTTTTGAATTTATTAACAAGTAATTTTGCTTTCACTCATAAAGATATTTCACAATTCATGTTGTTATTATGTGGTTAATTTTGACTTCTAATTTTACAGTAAATACTGCAACTTCAGATTCCTAATTGAGAAAATACAAATGTGAAGGATTTCAATGTGATGTAAATAATTAATAATTGAAATATTTCCATAAAGAGAAAAACCATTAAAATAGACCTGAAATTCAAAAATATTCTACTCTCTTTACATTACCAATTGACCTAAATGGAGTAATCTAATTTCATCCCAGTGAAGAATAAATTATCATAAAATTTAGGATACCATGACCCTGGAGAAAAATCACACAGACAAGCAGCATTTTGGTCTCTGTCCTGTGTAAATAATTCTGCAAATGTAAAAGCCCAAAGAATTTCATTAGAGTCAATTAATGTCAGTAGACAAATAAAAACTGATGAAAAATAGAGTAAACTGTAGAAGCCTAATGCAGCAGGGACTCTTAAGATGGATAGTTATTATAGCATGGAATGGAGGAAGTCACCTAGGTTGAGGATGGTATCTAAGGAACTGCTTTCTATCCTCGCTTCTCAAGTTCCGGGGTAATTCAAAGTAATGATAATTTTCTCTTACTCTTCCTATCCATGAAATCTCAAATCCAGCCAAAGGAATAGAATAGTGCAATATAACTTCAGTGTTTGCAAGGAACTTCCCTAAAGAAAATAATACAATCAAAACTTTTGGTAGAAAAAGTCAAAGGTCATGGTGGGAGAAATTGAGTGTGATAGGTCTTAGTGAGAGAATGTCAGAGGTGACAGGTCAGGGTGGGAAGGTAGAGGTTAAAGGTCATGTAGGGGAAGTCAGAGTTGGCAGATTAAGGAGAGAAGTCAGATAATGGTAGAGAAGTAGAGATTGATGTGTCATGGAGAGGTTGGTCTGATGGGGCTGACAGACCGTGCTCCCATTTGAAGAATATTCTAAGGGATCACTCTTTCTTTTGTGGGACACAGCGCAACTCTTCTTTCCCTTTTCCAATAATGAGAAATAATCAAGTTAACAGAGATGGTAAAGATTTAATAATAATTTCCTTTAAATTTGAGAGTAAAGCACAAAGTCTGGATGAGTATGAGGCAAAAGAAAAGCCTAGAATGCAAGATTTACAGAGACATTCACTCTAAGGGACATGAAAGTGCTGATCCTGTCTCCTCAAATTTTGTGTCCTGAGCCTCTCCTGCTTTACCATCACTCCAGTTCCTAGGGAGGAATAAACAGCATATGGAAATCTGTTTATGAGCCAGAGTAAAAGAAAGGAATGTTAAGCTAGGGGAGAAAAATATGCATGTAAACAATCAAACAAAGATTACATTTGAAGAGAGAGGCTTTAAGACAGACCTCAAAAAAAACAAAAAAAAACAAAAAAGAAAACAAAACAAAACAAAAAAACAAAAAAACACTTCGGTGGGATAGTACTGAATTATCTAAGTTTGGACTCATCAATCAAAATGTTGCAGGTACCATATTGCCACGTCTCTGTGGTGGATTGAAGCTAGAATTCAGGGCACAGTAATAGAGAAGATGCTAATCAAAACAGATGGCTAACTTCAGAAAATTTGAGCAAATGATATAATAATAGGTGGCCATCAGATACGTGGAAACAAAGTGACTGGGAGTCCAGGAAGAGTCACATATGGAGGCCACATGAGAGTCTCAAGCACAATTCAGAATAAAACATAGCTCAGCTCTGGCTCTAGAAATGAAAATTTTAGAACAAGGCAGGTGCTGGACTTAAAGATATGAGGTACAAACCTGAACAAGGAAGTCTAAACTAGGAAAATCAGTGCAAGAAATGGCTACCAGTGAGATCTTGGTCTTGTTGGAGTTGCTTAAGTGTTAGAACTAGGGAATCTAAATTATCCCCAAATAATAAACAAACTAGAGTAAGAGATAGGGCAGGGCTGAGATTTCAGTCAGGCTATCCTAGCTGACTGAAAAGAGGGTCTTAAGAATAGTGAACTATGGTAGGCAGCACAGTGGCTTCCCAAAAATGATCCTGTACTAATTCCTGGAACATGCAAATAGATTTGGTTACATGAAAACAGGGCTACAATTATCATAGCCGATGTAATTAAGGTTTCTAGTCAGCAGAACTTATATTGCAGAGATTATCCTGGGTTAATCAGAATGAGTCTAAAGTAATCACAAGTGTCCTAAAATGTGGAAGAGAGAGGCAGAAAAGTCAATATCAGCAGGAGGTGATTTGAGAAAAACTCAGCTGGCCATTGCTGGCTTTGAAGATGGAAAGAAGGACAAACTCCTAGAATGTGAATAGCCTCCTGAAGCTGAAAAGGGCAAGAAAATTGAACTAAATGCAGCACAAATGACATCTGAATTTTATTTAGCCCAGTGAGATCCATTTCAGACTTCTGAATCCCAAAACTGTAAGGTAAGAACTTCCTGTTGTTTTAAGCCGCTAAGTTTGTATTAATTTGGTACAGCAGCAATAGAAAACTAACAAATTAAGTAATACTTTGTGATAGGTTCAAAGATAATGTGGTCCTTTCCCTCCCACCACCAGCACACATACTTTTGGTATCAAGACAAGTCGATATAGTACACAAAGCCAAAATGAACACAATTAAAGGGCAAAATTCAAGAGACAGATTATGAGATCAGAAATTTAAGAAGGCTGGTTTCTTTAAGAAAGCTTCACTTCAGATGTAACTCAGAGAATTGGTTAATTTTGGATGGAGAGAGGGGAAAAAGAACATTTCAATTGAGAGGACCTTTATGGCAAGAGCAAAAAGCTGGGAATTGAGTGTGCAGATGGCAGTGAGAACACACAGATTTGGAGAGGAACATGTGAAGAATGATAATATGGATAATTACTATGTATTGTGTGGGAGGCACTGTCCCTTCATTCATCAAATTGGCACACACTGAATGCCCATTAAATGCCAGGCGTCACTTAGACGGTAGAGGTACAGTGGCCCCAGATAGAAGATGACCTCAATATGTTAGTGGTTTTCACTTAAAAACAACACAAATAATAATGAAAACTTCCATTTGTAAAACAACTCTTTTAAATGGTGCATTGTGCTAAGTGGACATTTTCTAGATTTCTCAAAGCAATCCTTCAAGATTGGTATTATCACAGTTTTGCAGATTCAGACGTTAAAGCTTAGAGACCTTGAGCCATTGCCCAAGGATACTGAGCAGGTTAAATGTCAGAGTGGAAATTAAAGTCACATTTGTGTGTGAAGAGAATCAAAGATACTCTAGACACCATTTCACACCCTTTTCAAAACTCAAGCTGGAATAATGAAAAACATTTGTTCTAACTATAAATATATCATAATCAGATGCTATATTATATGTTATTGCAACATAATAGGATACTCACAGAGAGATGGACTATACCCCTATAACTCAGGCCCACATTTACATTCTTTCATAGTTCCATGAAAGTAGAAAGTTTTGGAAATAGGTCAAACATAAAGTCTGGGTAGGTGGAAGATGCAGTGTTGGAGCAATCTAGATCTGGGAGCAAATGGCCTGATCTTGTCATCAGAACTTCCACCTTAGGGATAAAGCCTCTGCAGTCTTCACCTATTCCATGGCATGACCAGCTCACAGCAGTTTGAGAAAATAAAGATCAAAAAAAGGTTTCTTTTAGTTTTTAGTTTTTAGAGTTGTTAAAATTTAGAAATTGCCACAGCATTTCAAGCAGTCAGAAAAACAAATTTTTTTTTCTTACTTGAATATATTGAGAAATATAGTGAATGTTTCAACAATATTCTTTGTTCTCAGAGGTCATAGAAAGATGGATCTTCCATAAAACTTATAATGATAGCAGCAGGAGGCAGACAAATTCCTAGGCAGACAGGGGCGGGTGCCTGGTGAAACTGGACCTTCAAGCCAGAAACAGCCTGAAGCCTGAAAACCAGGCTGCTGCTGGTTCTGGATGGAGTCCACGACCACAGTGACAACTTCTATTCCTGTTTGCCTGCTCTTTCCTGATTGATTCTTTCTGAATAATGCATTTTAACCCATTGAATGCTGTCTTTTCCAAGGCTACCTACAGCCTGCACTTCCCCCATTCTGAGCCTATAAAAACCCAGGACTCAGCCACACAGGGAGACTACCTGCCTTTGGGTAGGGGTACCCACTTTGGATTCCCTCTCTACTGAGAGCTGTTCCATTGCTCAATAAAACTCTTTTCTGCCTTGCTCGTTCTTTGGTTGTCCACGTAACCGGAATCTTCTCGAACATGGGACAAGAACCCAGGACCCTCCGAACAGCATGTGCCAAAAGAGCTGCTGTAACACTGTTGCCCTCTTGTCCTCTGCTGGTGCTAGCAGGCTGCCCCATGGGACAGGAAGTGGCAGCAGGGCTGGGCCAGCTCAGGAGCCACAGGCCGGAGCATGGCAACAAGATCGAATGAGCTGGGACACATCCACGTTTGCCAAAGCATATGGACAGTGAGAACAAACAAACTGTAACACGAATGAGCTGTGACCTTTCTGGGGCTCAGAGCTCAGGACTGCTCCCAACAGAGTTGTAACATGCTGCAACACCCGCTTTGGAAATCCAGGGTCATTGGCGTCTCTGAGTTTTTTGGGTGCCACTGTGTTCCCCCATTTAGATGCCAGTGCCCAAGGCAGAAGCCACTGGCAGTACATCTGGACCAGTCACAGCCCCTACAGTGCAGGCTGTAGGTAGCCTGTGGAGCCTACCTCATGGAGCCAGCACCTGTGCCAGTGCCTGAAGCTACCCATCCCACTGCAGCAGCTGGCATGCCTGGCTCGCCCTCAGTGGGCATGAGATCTGGGCTGGTAGTGTGAGCAGAGCACAGCCTGCTGGGCCAAGTGGGCAGAAGTCTCTGGCTGGCAAAGTGGCACCAACAAAAATCCTGTGTCAATAACAAAAATTTTTAGATAATGTATTCTGATAATATATGATTAGCTTAATTGCTATATATGTATGATTGGATTACCATATAGTCCTTATTCTCTATTTTCATTTTGATTGATAGGTATGCTTATCACATAAGGACTTAGAAAAACTATTGAGAATATCAAAAATTTTCTGCGTGAGTTTTTGAAAAACTTTGCCTTTTTATTATGCCCTGTCAACATTTTTATTGGAAGGTTCCTTTTTGAAAATATGATCTACATATGATATATTCAGGAGCTTTTTCTCTCTCTTCAGTAAACTCGAATTTGAACAAAGAAAACATTTTTATCACACTTGTCTCCAGCTTCTTAACTCAGTATTATACTTTCCTTTCAGTACATAATGCCAAAGCAGGTGTTAAAAATGAAAAAGAGGCCGGGCGCGGTGGCTCACGCCTGTAATCCCAGCTGTCAGGGAGGCTAAGAGGCGGGAGGATAGCTTGAGCCCAGGAGTTCGAGACCTGTCTGGGCAATATAGCGAGACCCCGTTCTCCAGCAAAAGGAAAAAAAAAAAAAAAGAAAAAAAAGAAAAAAAAATAAGTGTAAAAATGAAAAAGAAAACCAATCATTCTGACTTTGGAGAATATTAGGGTTCAAATTAAACGCATTTATTGAATAATACATTTTTATATCTGCTGTGAGTTGCCGTGGAACAGAGAGTTATTTCTTCAAATGCAGGAACTTAGGGAAGAAAATACCAACGGGCATGAAGCTCTCTGTGTGGTTAATCATGGAGTTCCATTCCCCAGCACACATGCACAGTTCCTCCCATAAAGACGCTTTACAGTTACAATACACTCCACGAGCGAGCTCTTGTCCTAGTGACATGGAATGGACTCACCCTACGAAATTCCATTCTCACATTCTCTCATATAAAGTTTATTGAACTCACTCTAGCTACCTGTTTATTAAATTACTTTCCCAATCAATCCCTGGCAGCCCTGGGTATGTTTGATTATAGAGTGAGGAGCTGGTTTATCTGCACCATGCAGATCTAGTTTGGTCTTAGAAAGTAAAATATTGGTCAGGCGCGGTGGCTCAAGCCTGTAATCCCAGCACATTGGGAGGCCAAGGCGGGCAGATCACGAGGTCAGGAGATTGAGACCATTCTGGCTAACATGGTGAAACCCCATCTCCACTAAAAATACAAAAAAAATTAGCCAGGCGTGGTGGTGGGAGCCTGTAGTCCCAGCTACTCGGGAGGCTGAGGCAGGAGAATGGCGTGAACCCAGGAGGCGGAGCTTGCAGTGAGCCGAGATCGCGTCACTGCACTCCAGCCTAGACGACAGAGGAAGACTCCGTCTCAAAAAAAAAAAAAAAAAAGAAAGTGAAATATCTTTTTTTTTTTTAATCAACACGGTGTATTTTTATCAGACCATTAACTTTTCAGCTTGATTTGTTTTTAGGTAAACATAAAATTTCAAATAGGAGACTATAGCCTCACCTTCAGTGTTGCTATTAATTTCTAAAACAAATCGAAATTAAATCAAATTTAAAAACCAAAGCACTAATACAGAGGTCTCGGTGTTTTTTATTGAGTAAGAATTTGCATGTGTCACAAATGATAGGAAAGCAATTCCATTAAAAATACCTGATTTCCAAATGACAGTTAAGGGAAAAGAAGATGGAGATAAAAACAAATAAAATTGAATAGGGAAGCTGGTTTTGTGAATTATAAATGATGTATCTATTAGTGGAGTCATAAAACAAGAAAATGCGGTAATTGGACTGACTGCAGGAAGGGAAAATTATGTAAATGGAGAGAACCTTGTTAAAATAATCAAGACAGAGAGATTCACTGATTTAGAAGGTAGCAGCTTTTGAATTGCTTACATAATTAAAGCTTTTCTTTTGTAAGCTACTCTTTCAAAGAGTCATTGTCACTTGAAAGAAATTAAGGTGAGTTCATAATATCAAAATCAATAGACGTTTTAATTTATAAACATAAATTTACAAATTTTTATATTTAGAACATATTTTAAAGATATAACTCATAAAGCAATGCTATAGGCAGCAGTAGTTTTATAGAGGAAAAATGCCTTAAAAATACACTCTGGAAATCCTCAGAGAACATAAAGTCATATAACTTCTTCTAACCCCACCTCCCTGGCACCCACCTTTTATGAAGTTCTCAAATGAAATGATAGAGGATAGGTAAAATTCACTACTCCCAGCTCTGAAAATGTTGCTGACAGCTGAGGTCTGCCATTTATGGCTGGAGATTTGCATCAATCAATATGAGCCTGTTGTTAAGGATGCTCTGTGTTCATCTGCTAGTTTTAATGAGTACGCTAGGGAACTATGTTCTGGTCTGGAAAAAAGTTCTGGTCTCAAGGAGTGTACAACACATGTGGGAGTCTATGAAACTTAAAAATAAAAGGCAAAAGCAATTTCTCTCACTTTTACGTACCTGAAAGCATATATATGTGCATTGCCACACCCACACATATGTTTTACATATGAAACAAAATAAGCTACAAGTTTTAGTGAGAATAATCAGTCTGTTTTCATTTTGGCAAAATTAACTGCATTTATGCATGATGTAACATGAACACGCTCTTCTAAAGAACTTACTTATGTTAATGATGTTCACACTTTTCAGCACATTTCAATATTCCCTTCAGTTATAAACTACTAAAATTCTGTCTTTGGTCTTACTGTGACCTCATTTTTAGAGAATAAACTAAATCGTATACATAATCTCTGCATGGGGATAATAGCAACAACTCCACAAACAGGTACTATAGTCGCCTCCCTAGGTGTTGGTCCTGCATCAGTAGATTCAGCCACCTGCAGTTTGGGGAGAAAAAAAAAAAAAAAGAATAGTTGCCTTTGTCCTGAACATGTACAGGCCTTTTGTTCTTTTTATTGTTTCCTAATGAATACAGTAATGTTCCCTAACAGTATAACAACTATTACATAACATTTACATTGTATTAGGTATTTTACCTAATCTAGAGATGATTTAAAGTATATGGGAGGATGTGTGTAGGTTATATGCAAATACCACATGATTTTATATAAGAGACTTAAGCATCTGTGAATTTTGGTATCCGCAGGGATCCTGAAACAAATTTCCCCCACAGATACCAAGGGATGATGCATTATTACTGATTGCCCACCCCCCATCCCCCACCCCAAAAAAAAACTGCAGCCAAGAGATGTTACATAACTTTTTTGAGCTTCCAAAGTTACTTCCTGAAGGAGCTTGACTTTGAGCCATGCTTTTAGCCACTACATTGTGCCTACTTTTCCAATAGTTTTGCAAACAAAATATTAAATATGATCTTCAATGATGCAAGGGGTTGCCTGTTTATCTAACCTAGATACTTTATTTTTTCACTTACTTTATCTTCACCTACTCATGATGGACATGATGTATTTGAAGATGCAATGTATTTGTTCGTCGCTGACTCTATCTTGAAAACAGAGCATTTGGGTATTTTTTCCAAATTAATGGGCAACAGCTCAGATGTTTTATTCTGTAGATACAGACTTTCTGGTGATAGCCACGACCTTAATTATGCTTCTGTTTTACTCGATTGAGTCAATTACTATAGCTGAATAAATTGGACCTCATTTAGGCAAAAATCTCAATTTATGATGCATTTTATTCTGAGAGTACTTCTTGAAGTGAGAAGAGACATGCACAGGATGTTAGGGCTAATCGATTTTTAAAACATTGAGTGCATATATTATATAGAGTTTAATTCATTCCACAAAAATTTTGATAATGTTAAATACATTCCTTAGTCTCTTTCAGAATTTTTATTGAAATTGGAAGGTGATAGGGTGATAGCTCCAAATATTCTCTTTTCTACATGTTGGCTCATAAAAATGTAGAAGTTGTTAAAGTCACAATATCTAAAAATGTGATGGAAACCTTACAACTATATCGCTCTGAAACCTAACTTAAAGCGGTGGCTTTTAAATCTTTTATTCATTTAAAAATAAACTTTTCTTTAATTTCAAAATTAATATTTGAAACAACCAGAAACTCATAAGGAGATCAACATTAAGACTCAAGTAGATAAATGGGTAGATGAGTATGCAATTCACAGAAGATAGAATTGAATGACATAATTAAAAAGAATGTTCAGCTTACTTGTAAGCATAGAGATGCAAATTAAAACATTATTAATTTGAATTTGAAACCTGACATAGATAACACTCAATGTTGGTGAATATGCTGTAAGGTGGGACTCAAAGTGTAGCAGGTGTGTACCTAAATGCCTATAATCTTCTGGAAATTAATTAAATGCTATGTATGATTGACTTCTAAAAACCTTACAATTTTTGTTTCAGTATTTCTTTACAGGAAGGCATTCCAAGAAAACACCTAGGCACACAAAACTGCCTACAAATGCTAAATAAAACTCCTTAAATGGCATAAAAATTTAAAAATGGATAAAGATTAATTCCATAAAACAAAGGCGGGATTAAATGGACTAAGTTACAGTCATGGAATAGTATCTTATATAGCTGTTCAGGAATAAATGCAAACTACTTTTAAAATTCAATGTTTTATGCATATATCTATGCATATGTATCCATGTATAGATACCCATATATAAATACAAATGTGTATTTGTATTTATAAACCTTTACTCTTTAGCCACGAAGTTGCTTTCTAGTTAACTACTTTTTCCTTCGTCTTTCACACTGACATTTTTGTCAGCAGTTGCGGTTAAAAAATACTCCATTCACAAATATTTCAAAAGTATACCATTGTTCTCTCAATTTCTCAGTCTACAAAGTAGTTTTTGCTCATCAAATATTAATAAAGGATTGGTCATTGTCCTCTCTTTTTAAAAATTTATAGGTTCTGTTTAATCTATGCTTTTTGGTCTCAGCTTATTCTCAGTTATGAAAAATGTCATTTCACCAATTCAGAGTGTGTCTCAGTTAGGCACTTTAATTTTCTAAGAGGACAATAACTTTATCTACTGTCAAATTGATTGTCAAAACACATAGCTGTTTGCCTAATGGGCATTAAAGCCTACATAACCGTCATATTTTTATCCTAGACAAAAACTTTTTAATTTTCTACTGCTTATTTTGTATCAGAAAAAAACTTATTTTTGAAAAAATTCAGAAATGATTGTCTGAGAGTCATGTCTAAGATTTCTTTAGATCAGGTCTTTTTCAAATATTTATATAGGAGCCGAGACATTTCCTAAATTTTACACAGAGAACCGAAGTGATCTCTACTCCGATTACTTCCTGTTTAATCAGTTCCATGCCTCATCTTCCTGTAGGGATACTATGCCACACATTCAAGAATCTCCTGGAATCTGCATTCCATATGAAAACTACCGCTCTGGATAGTTTAATTTATCAAAGATACTAGTTTCATTCAGAATGCATTTGGGCCAAATTTCAAGTAAGTTACGCTTGTCGTATTGTCTTTGTTATATTCACCGTTAAAAACACCACCACCAAATGTCTTACACATCTAGCATGGACATATTTCAGGTCAGAGAACTCTAAGGACTCACAAGAGAAATTCCTCTCAGATCTAAGTGTCAGGAAAATTTCAGCTTCCCCGGAACAGATGGTTTGTTCTAAAGACACTGTAAATCAGGTAACAGTTTTCCTCTTTGCCTTGACTGAAGGCAGTCTTAGAGCTATGAGCAGCTGTATGGGATGCCATGGCGAGAATTCCCCTGAGTTAATAATAACAACCCTGACTTTATTATATTCCCACACATATATTTTTTCCTAATCCTCAATCTTTAATTTTTTGAGAGTATTTTAAGTGTTAGTGAAAACCAGAAATAAAGCTGATCTTAATCTTTTAAAAATGTGTGCATGTATATATATGTAAATGTATTTAGACGGTCCTCAGAAAAAGTCAAGTCTACCTTTGTTGCAAATATTCTTCTGAACATATTTACTAGCTTTCAGTCATTCATCCATTCACCTGTTCAGAAAATCTTTATAGTTGACCTAGAAAAGCCTGTCTGTTTTTGGGAGTGGTATTGCAACAGTGAACCAGACTTAGCTCTTAATCTCACAGATTCAAGGGAGCTCATTTTCTACAACTGGCAAATATTATAGCAGACTTATTTTACCCAAAGCCCACAGCCTTTCAATAGTTCTCTTTAATAAATTGTAAGAAACTCCATAAATTAATGTTGAAAGCAAATCTATTTAACTCAAATAAGTAGTTAATTTAAAAATGAGGCTAATATTTCAAATAAATTTAGCTCATATGCATTCTCCTTGATCTTCTTTTTAACATACTGTGTGATTTCATTTTTCTTAATATATTTTGTTAAACACCATTCAGTGCAATGTATGTCAACCAAAATTAAGCTTGATACAATACTGCAGTGTCTGTTTAAAGAAATGGAAGTTTTATTTCTCGTCAAGCCACTTATGTGTACACTGTCTGATTAGATCAGAATATCAATATCTATATCAATAAACCATAGCAATGAGTTTGCTTGGTCATAATGCTATTAACATCTTTAGAAGTAATTATAAATGATTTATTAAGTCACTTTCAACTGACTTTTAAATTAAAAGAAAAAATGATTAATAGGATTTTATTTTAAATTTTAGGGGATTTTTTTCTACAATTAATCCCCAAATTTTGCCTTCAGTTCTGCTCATCTTCTTGCAATTTTTATATTCAAGAGAAAAATAATGAGTTTAGATTTCACATGGTGATGATTTTATAGTACATAAGTTAAAAAACAAGATCACAAATTAAATCATGTAGATTTTAAAATTAACACCTTCTTCAAAGCATTTTTCCCCTTTAAAACATAATTATCAATTTTATCAAATCCTTATTTTAGGATTGAAATGGAAAGGGAATCTATATTATTATTAAAAAAGAGTCCTCTATAAAATTAATTTCAACATAAATTTACATGTTAGTTGTCTTCTAAAAATTTCTATAAAGGAGAAAAATGAGGAGCAAAATAATCAATGAAATAATATGTTTTTCTATTCAGACTCCAAGACTACACTATATTCCCTCTCAAAAAAAGTGTCTATTTTTTTTCTCACAAGAATGTAATTCTGCAGGCTGTAATCTCTTCAAAAGATAGTGGAATGTGGTAAAATTTAGGAACTACTACTGCTTAATAATATTTATATCATTTAAATTAGATGTATTTGACTTCCCTTCAATCAATTCTTTCATACATTTATAAAAGTTATGATTGTCTTTTGTAGTGCTATTGGAATGGGCTGCCATCTCATCAAATGGATCCAGAAGGCCTAAGATGTACCACTTGTCAACAGAGTCATTATTGAGATTCTAATTACTGATATGAATTACATCAAAATCTAAGCATATGGCTTGGCATGATTGATTTCTAATAGCAAAATAATAAAAACAGCTTAATGCTTTTTAAAGGATTTAGCAAATCATGAAACTTATGAAACTATGCTCTTGCAAATTTACATAGCAGAATAAAAAAATGCTTTGTGAAATATGCCCTTACTGTAATTTGTTGGAATGAAGTGCTCCTCTGGATGCCATAGTCATGAATGAACAGAAACCACTGAAAATGGTAAGACTATAGTAATTACAATAAAAATGACCACTCACAGGTATTCTCATTTGTTTCCAATAAACGAGAGTATGATTTGTGCAAATAAATCATATAAACTCTGTTTGAGCAGTCATTAAAAATAGAAATTTGATTGTTAGCATACTTCATGAATTAAGGATATTGAAATTAATTTTCATAATGATGTCTACCCAGTCCATCTGTTATATAATCACATGTCAATTCAAAGAAAGCTGGATTCAAGATAAATCAACAGCTAATATAACTCAAAAAAACACAGTTTCTTGGCACTGGTTGACTATCCCTACTCAAGAGCACCGAACAATGGATTAATTTGCATATAGGAAGATATCTTGTGGATTGTCTAGGATGTTACAGTTAGCTTTGTTGTTTTCAATGTCATGACCGTAAATGTAATAGAATATTAATAAAATTTATACTTTACTCAAAATGGAGGAAGACATATATTATAGAGTGAGGGTCTAAAAAAAGGGGGATACTTACCCAGAGTAATGATTAAACTAACAGCATGCAGTTTAATGAAATGTTAATAATAGCTACCATTTATTGATCTATTATTATATTCCAGGCCTTATGCTAAGCATTTAAAATGTATTATCCCATTTAATCTTTATAAAAACTATACGGAGTAGTTATTAAAATCCACATTTAGCAAAGGAGAAAAATACTCAGCATTTTCAAAAACTTGCCCAAGTTTAGACAAGTACCAAGCTAGGGTTCAAAGCCAGATTTGGACACAAAGCCAGTATTCTTATTCTCTGTGTTACATTGCCACTTATCTGAGTTTCAGACATCTAACTCTCAAATCAGAAAAGGAGAGAAAAGGCATAACATGCAAACAAAAAAGAGATCTTATTTTAAAGTAAGGCCAATATATAAGTATCATACATTTGCTAAAAACACTTACAGTATCCTAAGCTTTGATTATAAAAGCAGTGTCCAGAGCAAAGAATGCAATAGTCCTAAATTGATTACCTCGATGTTCACTGCCCAGACTCCTGTATTAAATTCTGGGAGTTGCACTTCCAGAGGAACATTAACAAACAGAAGAGTTGTCATAAAACAAGGGTAATAAGAATGTAATGACTGCTATTAATTATTCTAGTCACTTTCTATTTAACACATGCTGTGTGCCTGGTGCTATTTTATACTTTATACAATTTTTTCCCTTAATCCTCACAATATTCCTGAAAGCTGGGTGTGATTTTTCTGATTTTGCAAGAAAGAAAACCAGAGCTCAGAAAGATTAAGTGACTCTCCTGACACCACAAAGCTATTATATAGTAAAGCTAGAAAAGAAACTCGGTTTATTTAACAACAAAGCCAGGACAACTCCTATGCTACTACCTTGCAATGTTAAAAGGAATTGAGGAAGTTTAGTATTAAGCAACACAAATATTGGAAGGATCAGACTTATATTAGATAGCTCTGCAGAGCTAGACTAGAAACAACTGGAAGGGTGTTAAAGAAGAAATAGTTTCCCGCAGTAAGGATTTTCTACTGGCCAGGCCAGTTGGAACACATAATTTCAAGTTGTACCAAGGTCACTTGATACTACTTTTCCCCATGTGGGCCCATTCCTGACTCTAGGAGATTTTTCTTGTGGTTCTCTTAGCCTAATGTGCTCTTGTCTTGTATCTTTTCTCTGAGGAGGTAGCATTTGAGCTGAACCTTAGTGAAATGGAGCAACTTCTTTGATTATTCTTGGAAAAGTAACCTCAATGTCATTACTCTTTTGCCTCTGCTTATCTATTACTAACCTGTCTTTTTTCCCCTCCTAGAATAAACTTTCCAAGAGAAGAGCTATGTAAGGCGCAGAATAGGTGACCGTGAATATTTGTTGAATACTGAATAAATGTTGAAGTTATTCGTGATTTAGATAGAGTATTATTATATTAAGTTCTCATTCATTCTAAGATCTATGACTCTTCTTCAGCCTAATAAAATGAAGGCAGCAAATAGGAGAGCTGGCATATAAGGACTATATTGTGTACCCCAAACAACTTAAAACTTTACACTTTGCAGACTTAAATAATGTTTAATAGCACATGTGTACAAACAAATATACAATCATGTTATGGAATTTGTTTTAAAAACACTGAGGAATTTTGCAAGATAGTAAGAAGGTCTTAAACTAAGTTAATAGTTTATCAAATTCTATACACAATTTTCAAAATCTGCACACTATGCTCACTGTGTGAGAGCATATACAGGCAACATGGCAAAAAGATGCTATTCTTAATGCATATCTACAACAGAAATGACAGTATGCTTTACTACCATAATAAACAATATTTTCTCAATGCATTGGAAATGTTTAGGATAAAGCAAAACATGACACATATATTATCTCCTTTAATCCTCAAAACACACCTATGATATAGAGTTTCTGACTAAGTAACAATTTTCCCATTTGACAGATAAGACAAGTGAAGTGTAATGGACTTAAGAAATTTGCCTAAAGATACACAGTTCATAAGTGATGAAGTTCTGTTTGAAATTTAGGTCAGTCTGGCCCCACAGTCTTAACTATTGAATGATACCCTTTTCATCATGCAATGTTATCCAAAATATCAATAAAACAAAAGGTAACATATCCAATGTCTCCCAGAGTAGAAATGTAAAACTGGACAATACTGTCCCTTTTTTTTCAACATTTGGGACTTATACATGAAGAAGTCACTTTTGAGGTAAATTTGAACCACATATTTCTTTTTAGGCTCTAACGAACACTTCAGAAAACTATTATAAGGAAAACAGAACAAACCCCACTTTTTGAGGTGAACGAGTGATACATCTCATGGTAACTCATCTTCCTCTCTTCAAAAGTACTGGGATGTTTCAGAGGCTGCTCTGTGGAAGAGGAAATATCTTAAGCTGTGAAGTTGCAGGGGGCAGATCTAGGATCAATAGATAGTTGTTACAGGGAAAGATATTTTGACTTAATATAAAAAATAAATTTTTATCAAGTTGGAAAATAAGCTTCCTTAAGAGTTGTGGCTGCCATATTAATGAAGAAGCACTTCTAGAGACAGGGAAACTATTGATTGTTAAAGTTACAGAAAATGGGACAGAAAGCCTTTTCTGTGAAGGTTCAGATAGTAAATATTTCAGGCTTTGATAGGTGTACAGCCTCTGTCGCAGTTACTAAAGTCTGCTCTTGTAGTGCAAAAGCAGCCCTAGAGAATAAAAATGTGAATGGGTGGGACTGTGTTCAGGAAAACTTTATTTACACAAATAAGCTAAGACCATATTTGGCCTGTGGAATGAAGTTTACCAACTCCTGTTATAAGATGTATTAATCAGAGTATGGTCATTGCTATTGCAAAACCTACAGATATCAGTGACTTAATATGGGGAAATGCCAAACTATTATAGGACCCACAGGCCATCTGTCCCATGGCCTGTTTTTGTATGACTCTTGTACAAAGAATCTTTTTTTTTTTTTTTTTTTACATTTTTAAAGAGGAGAAGAGGAGGAGAACAAATGGAGAAGGGGGGAGAAGGAGGAGAAAAAGAAGAAACAGAGACCGTAGGCTACAAAAATTAAAGTATCTACAAAGTGGACCTTTCATTGAAAGTGCGCCAACCTAAACAGATGTGTCTTGCTGGAAAGCTTTATTCTAAGCACATGCAAGAATTCAGATGCTTCATATTTTGTAACGCTGAAATCTTTAACATGGGGCCAACAAGTTTCCCGTGGTTTGAAGAAAAAGCATGAGGATAACACAGAGGATGCATCACTGTCTTATTAAGAAGTGATACTCAGGCCAGCCATGGTGGCTCACGCATATAATCCCAGCACTTTGGGAAGCTGAGGTGGGTGGATCACTTGAGATCATGAGTTCGAGACCAGCCTGGTCAACATGGTGAAACCCCGTCTCTACTAAAAAATACAAAAAATTAGCTGGGCATGGTGGCACATGCCTGTAGTCCCAGCTACTCAGGTGGCTGAGGTGGGAGAGTCACTTGAACTTGAGGTGGAGGTTGCCATGAGCTGAGATTATGCCATTGCACTCCAGCTTGGGTGACAGAGTGAGACTCCATCTAAAAAAAGAAAAGAAAAAAGAAAAAAAGAAGTGATTACTCAGTAATTTTGCACACATTTCATTAGCTTGAGTTGATCATATGTCTCTGCTTAGATACAAGAAGATTGAAAAATATAATGCTTGGTGATAGCTTTCTCCCAGTATTTACTTTATGCTATGGATAAAGAGCATGAATCTTTCATGAAATTTAGTTGCCTGTTGCCTCCACCACGTAGACAGAATATGCAGATCAGGTTGAGGCTTGAAGTAGATATATCTTGAAATTTTCAATTATGAGATGTGATGTTTCTATGTTACTACAATCCTTGAACTGGTAGAAATACATGGATTTTTTACTCCTAATCCAAAAATCCAAAATGCTCAAAATCTGAAACTTTTTGAGCTCTGACATGATGTCACAAGTGGAAAATTGCACATCTGACCTCAAAAATCTGAAACTTCTCGAGCTCTGAAATGATGCCATAAATGGAAAATTGCACACCTGACCACATGTTATGGGTCACAGTCAAAATGTAGGCGCACAACACAGTTTACTCGGTGTCCCTAAAAATAAATAAATAAATAAAAGACCCTTCCAAGCCCCATTAAGTTGCAGTGTATCTTTTCCCTGCATGCCCAGATTTCCTCACACAAGCAAGCCCACAAAAATGGCAGGTGTGCAGGCAATATGCACCAACGAGTTCCCCATGATGCCCTACATGGGTACATTACTCACCAGGGTTTTTTGCTTATTGTTGAAAATGTCAGAAAGGCCTAGTGTTACCCACAGGGTAACACTAAGAAAAAGAGAAAGCATTTATGTTCATAGCACAGAAAGCCAAGCTGTTGGAGAAACCGGGTAGCAGCGTAAGTGTGAAATGTCTTACAAAAGATCATGGTAATGGAATGATCACTGTGTATGATCTGAAGAAACAGAAAAACAAACTATTGAAGTTCTATGCTGGAAGTGATAAACAGACATTAGTTAAAATAGAAAAACACTGCATGAAGTTAAAAATGAAGATTTCAATTGCATATGGAAAGAGTGGATCCACCAACATCACAGTGAACACATGCCACTTCATGGTATGCTGATCATGAAACAAGAAAATATCTATCTCAGTGAACTAAAAATGAAAGAACACTGAATATTCAGCAGGCTGGTTACAGAAATTTAAGAAAAGAAGCAACATTAAAATTTTAAAAATTTGTGGTGATAAAGCATCTGCTGATCATGAGAAGCAGACAAATTTATTGACAAGTTAGCCAAGGCCGTTGCTGATGAAAATTTGATGACAGAAAATATTGCTCCAGAGATATCGATGTTGCTCCAGAAAGACACTGACCACAACTGTTGCAACAGCCCCTTCAGGAGTTAAGGATGCCAAGGACAGAATAACTGTGCTGGGATGTGCTAATGTAGCAGCCATGGATAAGTGTGAACTTGCTGTGACAGGCAAAAGCTTGGGTTCTCACTCTTTTCAAGGAGTGAATCTCTTACTAGTCCATTACTACGCTAACAAAAAGGCATGGGTCACCAGTTCATTACTGTGCTAGCAAAAAGGCATGGATTTCACAAACATTTTGAACCAGTGGCTCATACGTAATTCAGGGAAACTGGACTGGATGATGACTGCAAGATTTTGTTGTTCCTTGACAACTGTTCTGCTCATCCTCCAGCTGAGATTCTAATAAAAAATAATGCTTATGCCAAGTGTATGTGTTTCCCCAAATGAGACTTCTTTATCTCAGTCATGTGACCACAGTATCTTTAGATCAATGAAGAGTAAATATAAAAACACTTTTTTGAATGGCATACAAACAGCAGTGAACAGAAACATGGGTGTGGAAGGTTTTCAAGAAAAAAGTTTAGCATCAAGGATGCTGTGTATGCTGTTGCCAGTGTTTGGAACACAGTGACTAAAGAAACAGTTGTGCATGCCTGACACAACCTCTGGCTTGTGACTATATTCACTATGTGATGATGATGAACAAGGTGATAACTTTGAAGATTTCTGTATGTCAAGTGAAAAGAAAAATTATGTTTGGCTCCCTTACATATACAAACACTATACCTTAAAAGTCTGTCAGTAGGTTGGAAGAAGTGGATATCAAAGAAGTTTTTTAACATTGAGAAGGCGGCTCCAGTTGTTTATTCATTGACTAATGATGAAATAAGTGAAATGGTTCTGAATTAACATGATCATCATAATAGTGATGATAAAGATGATGTTGTTAACACTGCAGAAAATAGTGCCTGTAGATGACATAATGAAAATGTGTGATTGGCTTATTGGAGGACTAGAAGAGCATGCATTCACAGCAGAATGAAAAATCATGTCAATTTATCAGATCAAAAGAAAGACTTCTAAGTCAAAAAAAAAAAAAAAAAAAACCTCCAAAATGTTAGTGAGGCAAATGACTGGAGGAAACATTTTAAAAAGCCATCCAGTAGAATGTCTCCTCATCCTTAGAGGACTCACTTCCTGGTTCCTCAACTGCCTCTGATTCCCTCACCTAAAAAAAAAACACACAGGGTACAGTTATTTTTAATCAAAATACAGCACCACAGGCAAAGATTGAAAGCCTGTCACTGCCAGTTGATGCAGGTATTCCAGTGATGCTACTGTGCTGCTTAGCTACCCTGAATACATCATTTTTTTTACTTTATTAATGGTATGTCATATTTTTTACTGTTAAGTTCTTATGTGTGAGTAGTATAAAAAATGATTGCTTATTGGTAGCGTATAAATTCAGAGTCAGGAATGATGGTGATGCCGAACAACCACACACTGTCCACATAGGTGACAGAGAGAGTGACATCTTTGCTCTCTGATGGGTCACTGTAAATAAACTTTGTTTCATCCACAAAATTATTAAAACTGTTGTAGAAAATTTTCTTTATGATATGTTATGTATGAAATATAAATGAAATTTATATCTTGGGGTCCTATCCCCAAGATATTTCATTATGTACACACAAATATTCCACAGTCTGAAGAAAATCCCAAATTTAAAATGCTTTTGGTTCCAAGCATTTTCAGATAAGGGATACTCAACTTGTAATATCTATGGGCTGAATAGAGGTTGATTCTGACACACTCCCCCATAACTTTTTGATTTTTTTAAAAGATTGGAAATGGCATGAGAGTTTTCTACACACAGCACCTAATGACTTTGTCTCATAAAGTTCTTTTGTAGTTATGCCTATATAAAGATTCTCAGCATTATACACTTGTATGATAAAATTTAAAAATCTCATGAGACATTTATGTCAGATAAATTAGAAATAATGCAATCTTTTTTTGGTCTGGATTATAAAAACAAATTGATCATTTGGTTTTATAATATTTCAATTTATCCTCTATTTTCTATTTTGTACTTTACTTCATAGTCTCTATGTTTGAACATTAGCTAAGTGAAGTCATTTTATGATTTATTCTCAGTTGTTAAGCTTCTAAAATTCTTAGTAACAAAAGATGGAAATATAGATTTTCAAAATAATAGTTTTCATCATGTTATTGTTTCAGTGCTCATTTTTATAGATTTTACTGAGAGAGAGAGAGAGAGCAGAAGAGAGCAACTGGAATTTGAAATAAATTTTGCTAGTTGCTGTAGTAAACATCATTAAAGGTGTAAGAGACTAATTGACAGAACTTTAAAAATGATTCTCCATTTAAAGAGAAAATGGTGTAATCACTCTAATAATTAAGTAAAAGTAGGAGTAATAGAAACCACAGACAAGTGATCAACAAAATAGCTAATAAATCAAATAAAACGAAGGAATAATGAAAAGGACCAAACAGTAGGTTAAGAAGAAAAGAAAATAAACTGAAATTAATCTTCAGGATTTCTCAAGACAACAAAAGCAATAATGAACACAACATTATTGGCCAAAGTTACCTTTAAAAAAGAAGGTTCAACCAATACTTTATTTTAAATAACCAACACTGAATCTGCACAGTGCAATAGGAATATTGATAAATGGCACTATTCCAGGGTTAGCTGAATTATTTGAAACACACAGTAAAAAATGAGAATTAAGGTAAATCTAGAAATAGCCTCAAAGAAGCCATTGTTGTATTTCTTAATTTTTTTTTTTTTGGTTTTTTTTTTTTGAGACAGGGTCTCATTCTGTTACCCAGCCTGGAGTGTAGTGGCACTATCACGACTCACTTCAGCCTTCATCTCCTGAGCTCAAGTTATCTTCCAACCTCAGCCTCTCAAATAGGGAGGACTACAGACATGTGCCACCATATCCAGCTGATTTATTTTAAAAAATTTTTGTGGACACAGGATCTCACTGTGTTTCCTGGGCTGATCTTAATAGTTTCAATGTATATGGACTATAACATTTCAGGTATTGACATGAAAAGATGTTACCAGTAACAGTGGGTAGTATAATACTTTAGTCAAAAGAATTTTCTGGAAAATTTCTTGAGCTTGGTTTTCTTAGATTTTTTAATGTATTATATGAGAAACCCCAGAGATAGTCGTCAGGTAGTCAAATACATTCTTTTATGTTAACCATTTTTTAATAATGATGTATTAATTTAGACATTAAATTAGTAACTTTATTAGTTGGCATGAAGCAGAGAGTCAAACAGCTGAACATATCTGAGTCAACAAGTAAGAACTTTATTCAACTGTACTGAAGGAGAATTATTAGGTTTATTCTTATTCTTAGTGGAATCTTACCTCAATTGAAGTACTCTCTGACAAAGCTGTCAGTGCTCTACACACAGGGGCCCTCTGATGGAAACATTACCTCTCTTCTCATGGGAGAGGATTTTGTGGTCTCTCTGAGACTCAGGTTTCTGAAGATATTCCCTTTTTTCTATATCAGTATGTGCTGAGCACTTCTAGACACCATGGGTTATATCTTCTGTTTAGGAACATGGCTTCACTCTGTTTCTGATGGTGGAAGAAAGCAATATAATGATTTGTGTTGTTTTTATTAGATTACATTAGAAAAATTATAAAAATTTAAAAATCTAAGACTGGTACCATGCTTGTAACATTTCTGGTCATTCCTCAAGACTTTGTAATAATTCTGGGCCATTCTACCCACTGGAAATATCTCTTCCTTAGACATCTCTTGCACTTTATCTCCTAAAAAGAGAATTTACTCTCTCACCCAAAAAGAATTAAGAATCATCACCATTAGCTAAGAAAAAAAGTTCAGCTTCAAGCATAAAGGTCGACAGACACAAGGAACCTAGGATCTGAGACAGATTTACCTCAAAACCTTCCTTCCAGTCACCTGGAAGAAATCTTTGTAATTTTAGTGCTTTGGCTCACCCTCTTTGTCTTGTCTGTCTATGATAGAACAAAATATCACATTTGTATTTTACACAAGCCATCTATGCTTCTATTTTGTTTTGCCCACTTGTGATGAAGGCCAAATTCATATCTATGGCCAATAATAGTCTCTTCCAGTTCTGATCCAGCAGGGAGTTCAGTACCATCGTAGGCTTTAAAATCCTATGCCTGGATCAATGAAATTATATAAGCTAAGTCACTCAAAGGGATCTTTCAGTCAAACATTTGGAAACTAAAATCCACATGGTTAGGAGAGAATATGGTACCATACACATAATCTCTGTCCTCACCTGCAGATGATTCCCTTACATGCTAATGGTTACCCCCACGTCTCTGCCTGAGAGCATTCTCTGCCAAAGAGTCATAAACATAGAGTGGGACAGAATTGTTATGGAATTAACACAGGGCCTATCTGAAACCTCGGCAGTTTCACTGTACTTTGACCTGTATTTAGCTTCAGTCATTATGCAGCAATATTTCTGCCATACATTTCTACTCTCTTCTGTCAGTCAAAGCAGTCATAACCCAGTGCATACTAAAGCAGTCATAGAGCCAGTGAGTGAAGAGATCCGGTTTCCCAAAGTCAGAGAATCTGTGCCCACCTTTATTCTAACTCTCCATGTTTTCTTAGATTCCATCCAAGTGAAATACTTGTATCCATGTCCGTGACTCAAGGTCTATGTTTTGGAGGAAAGACACCGAGGTGATCTGAACTCTGTTGTGTCCTTTCTGAAATAAAAGGGTTCTAGGCAGAACTGGTGAATCAGCAGCTTCCATGACGCCGAGCTCCGGACTGATGATCACTTATTTAGAAACACACCTTAGGCTATGTATGATTTCCTTATTTATGGCATCATTTCTTTTCCTCCAATAATTCCCTAGTTTTTCTCAGAAAATAAGTTTGGGAGTTTGTTTTGTTTTTACTTTTTATTTTAGTTTTGCACAGATAAACTTACGTGGTCCCATTTGATGGCGATGGAAATGAATCAGACTCCCCCAGTAACCAGTAACTATTAGAGAAGTCTGACTTTCTTCATTGCTGGAGTAGCCAAAGAATGAAAATATCTATTTAAAAATATTACAAACAAAATTACAAATATAAGCTTTAGTATAATGATATTTGCCCATCATGTATTTCATTGCAAAACACTCTATAAATCAAACCTGAATATGTAAAGGCTAATTTTATTAAATGTGTCCATAAGAAAGGATGTGGGAAAATTAGAAACATGTACAGATATTAATAAGTGCAAAAATAAGAGGCAAACAGAAGTACCATATGAACACCTACTATATACCTCAATGGACAAAATTTCCCTGATTCATGGGGAAGTTATAAATCTGGTGTGTACAAATACTTTTATGGCTTTGAACTATGTAGTTCAGAGCCAGGGTGGTGTTGCAGTTAAAATGACACAGCCCATGAAAACAGAACAAATTCAAAATAATTCAAGGCTTTTGCTTGACTTGTACTTCTTGAAACACCATGAAGGTAACAAATAGTCCAGAGCAACGGTTTCTAAATTTCTTTTTATTTTTCTCTGTCTTTGACAGGCCTACCAAATCCCAGTATCTCCCTCATCTCTCATTTCAAAGCCTTCTCTGTATAAAATACCCATCCAGAACTCCTACACTGTGTGTCTTATATTCACATATTTCCTCTCCTCTTGATTTTGTTTTTGTTTTCACTTTTTGGTTTTGAGAAATTGACTAGTTATCTTTGGCTGGGGTTGGCAAATTTGAGCTGGATAATTCTCAATGGGTATAACATGTAACGGCACTCATTTAACTATTATCCTTATAAAAGATTATACATTGTAACATTTAATTGCTCATCTCCTCAATATCTGAAATTTCTAAACCTTTCACATTCATCCATTGATAAGTATAAGAAGAGGGTAAAGTTGGGAATGGCGCACAGTACTCAAGTGTCTGACATACCTCAACACTATCTAGTTATACTTGGAAAGATGAAATAGAGCATTGATCACATACAGACAAAAGTCACATAGAAGATAAGCTTGTGCTAAATGGTTAGCCAGCCGCTCACACTTGAGGCAAAAGAAGTAGGTTCAGATTTCACTGTGTAAATTTCCTACTAGGTTAGTTTTGAAAGTTAACAAAGTGTGTGTTTGATTTCTCCAGGCAAAAATCATCCTGTTTTATTGTGTGTACAAATATCAATGGAGAACCATGAAGGAACAGCAACAGAGACAGTATCAAAAGGACAGACTCTGAGCACCCCAAATTTACTTAGCTTAGTGATCACTTCCGGTTTATTTGTTTGTCCGTTGGGTGTGGGGGGTGTGGAGAGAGAAGGCTGTTGTGCTGGCAATGCTTCTTCATTGCGGGTAGACCAGGAGAGGAAAATATCTAGGAACATGAGCAAGTTAATAAATGTCAACCCATCTCACTTTCTCTTTTGCTAATTTTGGCAGGGCCCTGGCAAAAATACTGCATATTTAAATGCATTACTCATGATCTACCCAAAACTGCATCATCTTTTTTTAATGAAGTATGTGAAATTCTGCCTGGATTTCACTGGAGCCTGACTGAATTCACTAAAGTATCTTATCACATAATTCTCAGGAATGGAGAAATCACATCAAATGCATTAGCAGAGGTGAATCCAGAGTATGAAGTCAAAAGTATAAAAAAATGTTATGGGTAAGTTAGAAAATTAATAATTAAGAATATCATGTTTTTAATATTATGTTATAAGCTCTTAAAATCAATTGTGGTTAAAATATATATTTTTTAATATATAACATTATTAATATACATATATATATATTTTGCAATGACATGACCAAGTGAATATATTGTTAGGATTCATCCTTAAGAAGTCCCTCAAGCTTTAAAAACTTCATGGTAAATTCATGTCTGTACATTAGTAATAGCATTTAATTCCTTCTCTATTGAAAAGCCAATCCACCCCATCCCCACCACTGACATATACACATACAAGGAGGAAAAAGTGATCCGGAAGAGAAGCAACCACCAGATACTTTCTCATCCCAGACAAAGTGAGTAGCAACCACTTTTCTGGATGTACAGCACTCGAACTGATCTCCGAGACACGCAGAGATGAATTGGTGAATGGCTGCCACTTTGCCGCGTGAGGCATTGCATACAGGTGAGGAGGCCCAGTCTCCAATCGGAAGCTCCATTTGACCCTGGCTTCCCATGGCAAGGAGTGGTGAACATAACTGCCTCCATCCACATGGACCTCATCTGTCAGGAACTGCCTTTTGGCTTTCTCAGTTCCCCTCTGCATCTGAATTCTGTTGAATACATACTGGCGAGCCTCTTTTGAAGCTCCTCTAACCGCCAGGGTAGCTGATATACTGAGTTCAGCACACGAGTCTCATTCAGTACTCACACCACTACAGTCTTATTCTCGGGGGATGATTTAGTCCTGCATAAAATTCTACAATTTATGGCATAGAGTCCAAGAATGTCCTTATTGCAGAGTGTACATGTTAATAGGTATGTGATGTAGATCAAGTTGTATTTAAAGGAAAACTTTCAGCCTTAATATGTTAGAAAAGGAAAAAAAATCTGATAATCACCTATCAAAATTCCAACTCAATAAATTAAAAAAGAACACCACTGTACAATTCCCACCTATGAGTGAGAACATGTGGTATTTGGTTTTTTGTCCTTGCGATAGTTTGCTGAGAACGATGGTTTCCAGCTTCATCCATGTCACTGCAAAGGACATGAACTCTAATGTGGGAGCTGACCAGCAGCCCGCAATGTAATGGGGCTCTCTCTTTGTTCCCAGGTGGATCGGCAGGTTGAGAAATAATAGACACACACAAGATAGTGAAAGCTGGGTACGGGGGGTCACCGTCGTCTGGTCCTGTGGTGCCAACAATGCACTGGATATACCAGCATTTATTATTAATTTTAGTGAGGGCGGGGGTAGGTTAGTGAGGGATTTAGGGTCATTTGATTATGAGGTGAGATGGTCACATGGGGATGAAGTAATTCTTTAACATAACATTTGTATGTAGAAGTACAGTATACAGAGATAAGAATTTACAATATACTGGTGTGTCAGTAATTTCTAACAGGGCCTTAGAACCGAAACACAATCTTTCCATAACCTATGATTAGCAAGATATTAATCAGCAGTAACAATTGCAAAAAAAGCTGGTTACAAACAATCCATGGAAACAGGATGTGAAGCTAGACAATGGGTTAGACCGGAAATTCTCAGAAGGGAGTATGCCTTCACCCTAAAGAGGCCTAGAAGAGCTGTGGCAAGATGAGGGCATTTATAGCCCTATCTTATCCATAAGGACAGGCGCCCCCCCCTCCATGCATCCGTTTATAGGCTCTCCACAAGTGTCACATTCCATTCCCAGAGCTATGAACATCTGCTTTTTTGGGATAGGAATCTTGGTGATGTGAAACCTCCCCAACTGCACATCCATTCATAGGCTCTCTGCAGGGGGAAGCACATCACGCACTGTTGGCTCATTCTGGCAGTCCAACCTGGCATTGTCTTTACACAATCCTGCATGCAATTTTGTATTTACAATAATCAGGAGCATTTCATCTTTTATTCCGTAGCAATAGTTTCAGGGGGTCTCCCTACAGAACTCATCATTTGTTATGGCTGCATAGTATTCCATGATGTATATGTGCCACATTTTCTTAATCCAGTCTATCATTGTTGGACATTTGGGTTGGTTCCAAGTCTTTGCTATTGTGAATAGTGCCACAATAAACATACATGTTGTGGGGTGGGGGGAGGGGAGGGATAGCATTTGGAGATATACCTAATGTTAAATGACGATTTACTGGGTGCAGCACACCAACATGGCATGTGTATACATATGTAAGTAACCTGCACGTTGTGCACATGTACCCTAAAACTTAAAGTATAATTAAAAAAATAGAGCACCACTGTAAAACAAAAGGAATTGTAACAAAACTGCATTTGTATGTCCTAAATTTACACAAATTAAAAAAAAATTGGTCTAAAAATAATGCAGATAAAGTAAGAAATTAAAAAAAATAATAACAGGGGCCAAACATGGTAGCTCACACCTGTAATCCCAGTACTTTGGGAGGCTGAGTTGTACGGCTCACCTGAGGTCAGGAGTTCAACACCAGCCTGGCCAACATGGTGAAACCTCGTCTCTACTAAAAACACAAAAATTAGCCAGGTGTGGTGGCAGGCCTATGTAGTCCCAGCTCCTCAGGAGGCTGAGGCAGGAGAATCACTTGAACCAGGGAGGCGAAGGTTGCAGTGAGCCGAGATCGTGCCACTGCACTCCAGCCTGGGCAACAGTGGGAGACTCTGTCTCAAAAACAAAAAACAAAAAACAAACCCCAAAAAACATAAAACATAACATACAATAGGAAAAATTAACAAAAAAAAGTTTCATCTTCACAGTCATTATTAATACAATGGATGATTCCCTAGCAAAAGAAATTAAAGAGAAAAAAGAGAAGGCACAAAGAAACAAATTTCAGAAATAGAGAATTTCTAGAAATGGAATATTCCAAAAAATAAAAAAGAGAGGATATTAATTCAATTATATTTAAAAATTTAGGTTAAACTAACAAAATTTTTAGAAAAACAAAACATTGAAACAGACACAAAGAAATAAAACAATTAAATATTCTACATCCCTTAAATAAATGGAATGTGTTATTAAAATCTTTTCTACAAAGAAATGCTCTACAACACAGCAGCTTCATTTATTTATTCCTCCAAGCAAACAAGAAAGAAGGCTGGGCGTGGTGGCTCATGCCTGTAATCCCAGCACTTTGGGAAGTCAAGGTGTATGGATCACCTGAGGTCAGGAGTTTGAGACCAGCCTGGCCAATATAGTGAAACCCCGTCTATACTAAAAATTCAAAAATTAGCCAGGTGTAATGGCAAGCACATGTATTATCAGCTACTTGGGAGGCTGAGAGAGGAGAATTGCTTAAACCCGGGAGTCAGAGGTTGCAGTGAGCTGAGATCATGCAACTGCACTCCAGTCTGGGTGACAGAGTGAGACTCCTTCTCAAAAAAACAAAACAAAACAAAACAAAAAAATCTAAACAAACTCTTCCAGAGAACAGAAAGATGGGAACACTTCAAAATTCACCAACTCATTTTGTAAGAATGCATATCCTTGATACTAAAATTTGACAAAAACATTAATAAAAAAGAAAACCGTAGATCAATCTTTTGCAGGCACACAAATACAAAGACCATAAACAAATTATTAGCAAATCAGATTGGGTAATAGATAAAGGGATACTATATAATGAGCAATTTGAGTTTATTTCATAAATGTACGTTTTAAAATTGAAAAATCAACCAATTTCACTACATATTCATTTTTCTATTGCTGCCATAACAAGTTATTGACAAACGTTGTGCTACAAAACAATACTTTTATAATTTCTCGGTCCAGTAGGTCAGAAGACCAGGTATGCTGTAGCTCAGATGGGGCCTTCCAAGCTCATAAGTTGTTGGCTAAACTCAGTTCCTTGTAGGACTTAGGTCCCTGTTTCCTTGTTGACTATCAGCCAGAGGCTAGTCCTAGAGGCAGTGTGTATTCCTCCTGATGCTTTTCATATGCCCTCCCTGCAGCAATGGCAGATGGAGTCTTTCAGATTTCTTTTGCCATATCTGTCTTGCCTTTAATCAAATAATGTTCTCTGCTTTTAAGGGCTCATATGATAAGACTGAGATCACCTCAATCTAATCCAGAATACTCTCCCCATTTTAAGATCTATAAATTTAATTACATAAGCAAAGTTTATTTTGCCATGTAATATAATATATTCATAATTTATGATGAGACTATAATTATATCACATTACATTAGCAAACTAGAGGAGAAAAATATATGATAAACTCAATTAATGCAGATAATTTATCTGATAGAAATTCCATACCCATTATGATCTTTAAAATTCTTAGACAACTAAAAACAGAAGAGAAATCCCTTATGCTGTCAGAATATCTGAAAAGACCACTTCATAAAGTTTATAATTAATTAAAAGATTGAATGCCTTTTCCCCAAAGATTAGAAATGAACAAAAATGTTCACTATGAATACTCCTTTCGACATTTTACCAGAGGTCTTAGAGCAATGAGGCAACAAAAATATATGAAAGTTGATAGATATATAAAAAAAGGGTTGTTATTTGCAAAAGACACGGTTTTATGCTATAAAAATTTAAAACCATCTAAAGACAAACTTAGAATGAGGAAGTGGATTTATCAAGTCTTTGGATAAAAGATCCATGTATAAAAACAACTGTGTTTCTGTGTGCTGAGCAAATTTTTTAAAAAATTAAGATACAATAAATATTGCATCAAGAAAACTTTGAAAAACCTAGAATAAATGTAATGAAATGTGGGTAAGACCTATACAAAGAAAGCTAAAAATATTATCAAGATATATTTCAAAAGATTTAAATAAATATAACCAAGTTCTATTTTTTTCTCTTTGGAAGAATCAATATTTTAAAGATGTCATTTCTGCCAAAATTGAACTATAGATTTAGGGCAACCTCAGACAAAATCTAACACCTAAAAAAAATCTAGAAATTAACAACCTGAATTTAATATTTACGTAGAAATGCATAGGCCCAACAATGACTTAACAGTCTTAAAGGAGAACAAGCATTATCACTGCTATGGGCTGACTGTGTTCTCCCAAATATATATGTTGAAATCCTAACCCCTATGGGTGAGGCCTTTAAGAGGTGATTATTCATCATGAAAGAAATTAGTGCCTTTATAAAAGTGAGCCAAAAGAGCCACCTTGCCCCTTCCACCATGTGAAGATACAGCAAGAGGGCACCATCCAAGAAGCAGAGAGCAAGCTCTCACTAGACGCTCAATCTGCCAGCACCTTGATTTTGGACTTCCCAGCCTTCAGAACTCTGAGAAATAAGTATTTTTCGTTTATAAGACAATTGGTCTATGGCATTTGTTACAGTAGTCTTAATGGGCTAACACAACCACAAATAAAGACTTACAAAGCTATAATAATTAAGACTGTGGTGTTGGCATTAAGATGCATATATAAAACAGTGGAACACAAAAGAGAACACAGAGTAGACTCCCACCTAACGCTGTTTCTTGATTACACAAGGTGACACTGCAGTATGGTGGGGAAATGATGGTCTTTTTAATGAACGGTGCTGAGTGAATTGAATATCTGCACAGAAAAAGAAAATAAGACTGAATGTCTGGGTCCTGTAGGACCCTGAAGAAACTGAAAGGCTGGGCACGGTGGCTCACGCCTGTGATCCCAGCCCTTTGGGAGGCCGAGGCAGGCGGATCACGAGGTCAGGAGATCGAGACCATCCTGGCTAACATGGCGAAACCCCATCTCTACTAAACATACACACACACACACACACACACACACACACACAAATTAGCCGGGCATGGTGGCGGGTGCCTGTAGTCCCAGCTTCTAGGGAGGCTGAGGCAGGAGAATGGCATGAACCCGGGAGGCGGAGCTTGCAGTGAGCCGAGATCACACCACTGCACTCCAGCCTGGGCGACAGAGCCAGACTCCGTCTCAAAAAAAGAAAAAGAAAAGAAAAGAAATTGACAGAGAGAAGCCAGCTACGTAGGCAATCTGATTTTTTTTTTTTTTTAAGTCTCCCCTTGGTATGTGTTTTGCTTTCAAATGTACATTAGGTGAGTGGTGTAAACAAATATTTTACCACCATGTAATGAGGCGGATCACTAGCTTTCTATCCTGTAGTATCTGGTTCTCAATATTCACTTCTCCATTTTCTCCTTCAGTAAACTCCACATTGTAAATTCTATTTCCTTACCATAATTTGTCTAATTATAAAGTTGAACTGAAGTAACAGAGAACTCTCTCTAAAACAAACAATACACTGGCTTAAATATATTATGCATTTTACTTTTTCATCACATATAAGTGATTACTGCATTGGTCAGTTGTAGAAACAGAATCCATTCTGGTGACATAAAGTAGGAAAGAATTCATTAAAGAATATTTTAATAGTGCATGGGATTGTGGGAGAGGTATAAGGAATTTACTCTAGGCAGAAATTCAAAGAACTGTCAAATTGCTACCTTGGAACTGATCTGCTAAGGGAAATGCTGCTAACTCATGCTTTAGACAACACAGTCTTGCTGTGACCAAGAGCTGCCACATCAGGAAGCCACTGCCAGCACTTCCAGTCCTAAAAGAACCAAACCCCTCTGGTGACATGCTTCGTAGGAGTTCTGTTCTCCCAGCTTCATGCTGCTCACTTTCTCTCCCTGTTCTACATGCGTGCATCTGCCTGGTATAAGACAGTTAGTCTTGGAACCCTACCAGCAAGAGAGCTTAGGAAACATAATTCATTCTAGAAAAAAGATATGAAAATTAAGTCAGCAAATCTAGAGCATCTGCCTCAGCTTCCATAATGTCCAAATTTATGTAATAGCCTGGGTGTGGTGGCTCACACTTGTAATCCCAGTACTCTGGGAGGCTGAGAAGGGTGAATTACCTAAAGTAAGGAGTTCGAGACCAGCCTGGCCAACATGGTGAAACCCCATCTCTACTAAAAATACAAAAATCAGCCAGGCATGGTGGTGTGCCCTGTAGTCCCAGCTACTCAGGAGGCTGAGGCAGGAGACTCACTTGAACCTGGGATGTGGAGGTTGCAGTGAGTTGAGATCGCACCACTGTATTCTAGCCTGGATGACAGAGTGACACTCCATTTCAAAAATAAAATAAAATAAATTTATGTAATAATACCACTTATTAAAATTTCTGTAATAATAAAAATGCCATTTATTAAGTATCTACTTGGTGCCAGATGAAGCTAATTTATTTTTTCTAATACTTTCAGCTAATTTTTTTCATAGACAGAATTTAATATTCTCCTTCAAATAAAGATTTAAAAGACTAACAATTAAAACAACAATAAATTTTTTAAAAACTTGCCAAGTTCAAAAATCTAATTATTCAAAGCCAAAGTATAAAACCAGTTCTGTGTGGCTCAGGGAATGAGTTTCTATCTACCACTCCTGAATCTTCCAACACTAACATGGCATCTGTATAACTTAAGATTTTTTATTTGCAAATCTTAAGAGTTTACTTAGCGGAAGACTGAAACAAATTCAAGATGTTGGGAAAAGTTGTGTTCATTTAAGGAATGAATACAATTAATAAGAAACAATGACTGACATGATGCCTAAGTCATTCAAAGGGAAAACACAAACAAACCCAAAAATATGAATGTTGATGCACTCACTGAGCCAGAATGTGAATGCAGTATTGCAGAAAGTTCTGACTCTATTTAATTGATATGTGCTTTTGGCAAAATAAGTGAGGATTTGGCCCAAGATAATAGCTTAGACATCTGTGTACTAGGACCTCTGAGCAAGTGCTCCGTGTCATCTATATTCAGCATCAGACAATTTTGTTATAATCAAGTTTTCTTGTCAGTCATGCAGTTTAAAATATGACAAAAATAACCTTAAACAAATAGGACAATAATGAGTAAATCTGGAGACCATGTGCAAAAATACACTCCTGAACATCCATTACTCTCCTTCCCTCATAGATGAAGCAAAACAAATATTCTTTGTCTTTATAAAAAGGAAATGGGAGAAAAAGTACCTAGATTTTAAATGTATGTACAAAAATGACAAGTAAGTGACATAGCATGCCCATCCAAAAAAATGAATGATTCATAAGGATCTTGCTTTTAATAAGGCTTAAGACCGCTAAGAAACTAAATAATGTAAAAATTTAGTGGAGGCCTTGAGATTTGGCTGAAATTTTAACTCAAGAACTTACAGAACTTAATCAAAGCTGCCTTTGCACAAAAGCAGATTTACATTCCAAATGAAAGCATTCAGAGTACCTGAAATCAGAAGGTGAGAGGAAGAAGGAAACAAAAGGTCACCTTATATATCATCATTGCAGTGTTCTTTGCCTTCCTTCTTGCTCAGCTAAATCACAAAGAAAGATATTTGGCTCAGAAAATTCTATCATAGTTTAAGATGTAGAAGTAACACAAAGTGGATGTTACCAATATCCCTGGTAAATAAAAAATGGAAAAATTAACTTAAGTCAAAGTTTAATTACTATTAAAGGAATTATTAATAGATGCAAGTTATAGTCATCTACAAACACATAGTTGTAACTTAGTGATGATAACTACAAATGATTAAAATATTTGAAACACATTTAGTGGCCTAATTTTATTTTTGGCTTAATATTAATCTTGTATGGATATCTGAGGTGAGCAAAAATATAATTTTTAACTATTGCTGTTAAGAATTTTTATTTACATTTAAATATGCAACAACACTCTGCTAGGTAATTTCTATACATGGCCCTCTTCTTTTTTTTTTCCTTTTTTTAGAGATGGGGGTCTCTCTTTGTTGCCCAGGCTGGTTCAGAACTCCTGGGCTCAAGCAATCCTGCCACCTCGACCTCCCAAAGTTTTGGGTTTACAGTGCTGAGCTACCACACCCAACCCTACTCTCTTTTTTATCTGGCCTTGAAATGTTATATATTCTCATAGCTTGCTAAAATGCCTCTTTATTTTCCAACTGATTTTTAACTCATCTGCCTGATAAAAACTTCAACATTTGTATCTCCATGGAAACGTTTCCTAAGAATTCCAGTTTTCTTTAGCCAATGACGTACTTGACATCTGTGCTTGGATATATCATAATCATTTTAATCTCAGCATGTCTAAAGCTGATCTTTTAGTTTTCCCATGTAAATCTGATCTGTCCTTAGTCGTTCTTCCTCAAATATCAGCTCATCCTTGCTTTCCTCACTCTACCTGCCCTCACATATCTGATCTATTAGAAGACCTCTCAGTGTTGCCTCTGTTTAATATCAAGTCCATCCACATCTCTTTATCTTCACTGCCACTGACTTAGCCCAGCCTATTGTAATCTCTTCTGTGGGTGACTGCATTGGACTCTTAACTTGTGTATGTGCCTGAAGAGCTCTTCCCACATATCCTTTATATTAGCCAGAGTGATTTTTAAACAGAACCATGTCCACACCCTTTTTAAAGTTTTTAGACTACAAGAAACAAACAAAAAAATGGCCTTAATACCCAACAGATCCTTGGATATTCTGGCCTCTTGTTAAGCCTCAGTTGTGTTTTAAGCCAGTAGGAGGTGATATGGTTTGAATTTTTTTCCCCTTCAACTCTCATGTTAAATGTGATTCCCAGTGTTGGAGGTGGGGCCTAGTGGGAGGTGACTGGATCATGGGGGCGGATCCCTGGATCCCTTATGAATAGTTTAGCATCATCCCTTTGGTGATAAGTGAGTTCTCACTCAGTTAGTTCATGACAGCTGGTTGTGTAAAAGAGTTCTGGAACCTCCCTCCTCTCACTCTCTTGCTCCTACTCTTGTCACATGATACACCTGCTGCCCCTGCGCCTTCTGCCATGGTTGTAAGATCCCTTAGGCCCTCAGCAGAAGCAGATGCTGGTACCATGTTTCCTGTACAGCCTGCAGAATTGTGAACCCATTAAACATCAGTACTTTATAAATTACCCAGCCTCAGATATTCCTTTATAGTGAAGTAAATGGACTAACACAGCAAGTTTGGGAGTGGGGATAACAGGAATAAGACTGAGGGGGGAAAATGTATGTTATTCCCTATCTATCTTAATGGCTAGCAAAGAACCAGGCAAATGATCTGATCTCAATAAATATAGTCAAGTAAACAAATAAGAACCACCAAGAGGCAACCTTATCTAGTCATATTCAAAACCAAGGTTGTTGCCCTTTTAAATATCAATACCAAATGATGATGATGATAGTTACAATAATATAGTGTCCATTCATAGAGCATGTTATATCCTTTCCTCTGCACAGTAATCCCATGAAGTCCATACGAGTTAATCTCTATATTTTTAAAAAACAAAATAGACCCTTGAGAAATTAAATATAAAGTCCTGTGGCTACTGGCAAAGCTGGGATTTGTCCCATGTTTGTTTGACTCCAAATCTCACGTTCTCAATGTCTTCTTTTAGCAGCAATGATTGAATCAGCAGTTATTAAAAATCACAATAATATCAGTAAAAACTCTCAGAGTTCAAGGCGTGATATTAATCTAAATTAGGTCTGTCATACTTTTATAAATAGTGTTGGATTTTTATTCATTAAGAGCAGCTATAATTTACTATCCATTATAAGGTTTAGGGTTTATTTAGAAACAACAGCAACAATGTTTGCTATTCTTTGAATGTTCACAATATGTTTTTTCTGTAAATATTTCCACGTAGTAGTAGAGTTATATTTGTATTTTTAAAATATCAAAAATTTGGAAAGCACAAGTTCTCAGCAGTTTTCAGGAAGAAATTATAGGAATTAGATTTAATATGTGATGACAATAGAAATAACTGAGATAACGTGTATGTGGCTAACACTGACATTCAGTGTCTTCATGACAGGCAGCCTGAAATAATGGAAAGGACCCAGAAATTAAAGAAGACTGACCTGGATTTGAATACTGCTCTAAGATTTTTTTTTAGAAGTGTCAATTTAGGCAAAATTTTGTCTTCTATGAATCTCAAATATCCTCATGTGTGAAACTGTGATAATAATACCTAACCTCTAGTGACTTTTAACGACCGGAAATATTTTTCATTATTACCATTATTGTCATTATCAGTACCAGCACCACCATCATCCTCAATAGCACAAACAAGAAACATTTTTGTCTCTTTTTCCTTCAAAGTATCTTCTTTGCTTTGTCCTTTTTTTAGTCTTTTTTATTCTCTTAGGAAAACAACAAAGGTGTTAAGATTGATTACATACTTTGCTTTTCCTCCTGGCCACCATTTGTCACTGTTGTAAGTAAATAGCAAAATAAAATCTCTTGTTAAATGAAATTCCATACAAATCCCACACAGCCTGTACTTGTAGGAAAAAAGAAAGGTCTCTTCTTTAGGTGTCTAGATTTGATCTTTCTCTGTAAATCAATAGTTACCTATATATACCATTTGCCAATCCTAGACATCTACTTTTATTTACATAGTATAGAAAGTCTGCATTACATGCCAAACACTTTAAGCAGGCTTCCAATTTATTATATAGAAAACCATCTTATTCAGTCCTGCTACTGTTCAGCCAACTACTATATCACTACAACAGAAATCTAATTAAGACTTTGAGAAACACAATTTAGAACTATAATTCAAAACTATAATTAAAAGGTTTAAATGCAAGGAAAGTGATTTTTGGTATTAAATGTAAATGGCATTTTAATTCAAAGAATTCATCAGTTTGGAAGTTAATGCAATTAATGAAGCAAGAAATAAGATGCAAATCCAAAAGTTTATATTCTTTTGCCTAGGTGGCTGCCCTAGGCAAACCCTAAAGAAGAATCAAAGCCCATTACAGCCATAAGTAAGAATTGGACATGTGCTTCCTTTAGATGGTTATGTATAGTAAAATAGTCTGAAAAGGACTTCCTTAACAAGAGGTACATTCCGTTGAATGTATATATGTGTACATGGGAATGTGTACATAAATTAATGTTAGGGAAACAAATTAAATTGTTGAAAGTATACAATTAATATTATCATTTTTATTAAGAAAAAGTAGCCTCTTCAATGACCTAAAATTCAAGAATAAAAATCTAGAATATTACTTAAAAAAAGTAGAAAGCCCTTGGAAATTTTTAAATCTTGAAAAATTATATTGCCATTCTGAGCAAATGATTATAAGTATGTTAATAATATGATAATGTTCTACTTTTATAGTATATATAATAAATCTGTCAGAGAAAAACATGCATCATTTTCTATTTACCTCCTATAGGAAAGTATCCACATTTAGTTCTTAACTCACTATACTAGTGACCATCAAATCAACTGTTAACATATTAATTTATGTCACTTTTAAAAATAAACAAAAGTGGTATTTTCTCTGAAAAATTATTTAAAATATAGCACATTAGTATAGTTCATACACTAATCTGATGGTCTGAGTTTGTGATGAGTAACCTCCTAAACTATCTCCCAAATATCTTTGTCTTCTGGTGTTCACACTATTATGGTATCCTCTTTTCTCTACTGCAGGCAGGGCCTAATTATTGCTTCCAATGATTAGATAAGAGCAAAAATGATGGAATGTATCTTCTGAGATTAGGTTGTGAAAACTGTTACTTCTTTTCCGGCTGGTGTTCTTTCTTGCTCTTGTGTGCTTTCTCTGATTAATTAATTTGTATTAATCTATGAATTCCATGGCAAGGAACTTAGGTGGCCTCTGGCCAACCATCAGCAAAAAACAGAATCTCTGAGTCCGAAAGTCTTTGAGAAACTGCATCCTTCCAGCAAAAGCTTAAGTGAGCTCAAACTCTTCCTATTCAGGTCTTCGAATGAGACTGCAGCCCTGGCTAACTCCTGCATTGCAGCCTTGTGGAGGACTCACACTGAGATCTGAGTTAAGGTATGCCTGGATTCTTGATCCACAGAAAGCATGAGATAATCATCGTCGTTGTTTAAAGCCACTGAGTTTTGGGGCAATTTGTTATATAGCAATAAGTATTTTAGAACATCTAATTGAATAAGGTGGATAATCTACAGTCTAATGTTGCAGAAAGCAGTTGCTCAATCTCATTAAAACCTACCCAGTCAGTTAAACGGCCATGTACCAGAATGTTACTTGTGGAATAAAGATGTTACTGTAAACAGAAAAGATCTTGTCATCAGAGAACATATTTTTTAAAAAAAGGAGTTAATTTTTTATGGTTTAAGACCTAAGTTGCTGCCACTGCTCTTTGTTTGAGTTCTTAAAACATTTATTAATCTAACAGTCTTAATATCTGAAAATAAAAACAGAAAATGCTTTTAGTTTAAACTCCTGCTCTGGAAAATCCTTTATAATGTATAGGTTCACTTTCCTGACTTTATAAACATAATATTGTGAGCTTAGCTGTCTTCTTTTGATGGCTTACATGCAGTATCTCAGAGTTATACTGAAAATGAATTCTCACTGTACAGTAACTTGGATGTAGAAAGTGAAAGGAAGGGTGAGTGGGCACTTCAGTTGTAACAACAGGAAAGGTTTTGGCATAAAACACTAGGCTTAGATTATTTTCTAATGATTTGATTTTTTTGTTAACTTCAAGTATAGCAATAATAATAATAAACCAAACACTGCATTTAAAGACTTCAGTTCTATTTTTTGTATTATTTCTTGAAACTAATTGTTTGAAAATTATTTTACTCCTATTCCTTTGTTGAAGCTTTAAAAAAAAAGCCTCCCAATCATACTGTTGTTTAGTTAATCAGTTCATTCTTTGATTATTACATCATCGGTTACCAACATATGAAAGAGTATTGAAATAGAAGATAAATATCACGACAGATTAAAGAAGCATCTGAGCCAACTTTTCATTTTTTAATGGGGAAACACAAAGATGCCACTTCTGTTTGTGAAATGCACTGTGTCCTTAGATTTAAACTTTCAAATAGAGTACATACGTTTATTTTTATACATTCCTATTCTACATTTAAGATTTTATTCAAATTGTAAAAATGCTAGCCCAAATGACTATGCAAATTCTGAGAGAAAGATTGTAAAGACTAATATTAACATAAGAGGTGGGAAGAAACACAGCTTGAGTTTGATATCCCAGGTGGAGTTTGCTGCTCTGAAAATTAGGAAAACACAACCTTTGACATACATGCTAGGAAATAGAGACATGGATATTATTCTAAGAATTACCATGGAACCCCAGTCTGTCAATTTAATTGTTATTCTTTTGATTATTACCACATCTAATTTATTCTTACCTATTTGTTCTCATACTCAAAACATTCACAATAGAATTTAAAGCAATCTATTAGTTACTTACATTTCTACTTCTCTCTACCCTTTCCTTTATCTCTCCCACTCCTTTCTTATTTTTATAACAGGTTGGATGAAAAAGTAATTCTGGCTTGCTATTTCTATTATTGATGGGTCAAGGAAACCCTATACAAAAATAAATATATGTGAAGAAGATCTTACTCTTCTGGTTTGTTTCACTTAATTCTCCACCAAAATAACTTATTTTCCTTGAGTAAGAGGTTATTGAGAAGTGCAGCCTAACTGCAAGAAGAATTTGCTTCAAGTTGTTCTAGTTGAGGGTCACTACTATCAACTCAGGTTCAAATTACTCACCCTGTCAACCAGAAAGTCAAACGTTAAATCTAGACTCACTATCATGGTTTGCAGCTGGAATTTATCTGTGAGATATCCCCATGTCTGCAGATAATGAATTGTGACTTGAACTTCTAACTTTAACACTAGTTGAAATTTCCTACAGAAAGGAATGATGTTGGCTCTCAAAATACTTATGTGTTTGGGGATTACATTAATGAAAAAAATTATCCAGTGTGTTTTAAATAGTAGACTTGTTTACATGTAACCTATGTAAAGAAATACAAGTCCATATTCTGGGCTTCCTAGCAGCTGAACTCAGAGACTTAATCCAACAGACAAAAATTAATAAAAGTATTAAACTTTTAGAACAGTCTTTCTCAGCAAGAGTGCATTCTTCTCTTTGACAATAACTGGGAAAGCTTGGAAGATCAAAAAACAAAACAAAACAGAAACAAAGTGTAGCGAGGACAAATCCTTTTGTCTCAACTGGGAGGAGAATAGAGAGAAATGGAAAGCATCTATAATTATCCATCTGTCATTTATTTCATATATTCATATATTAATTTCAGATACATTAGAAATATTGCAAATACATGACCAGAAAGTTATAGAAAGCTCCTACATAAATAGTTCCATGAAGCCTAGAATTAGGGAAAATGTAGCCCTTTCAAATGTACAGCTATTTCTTGATGTCAATAAAAATCTTGCTGCAATTTTCACATTTCTTTTTATATATAGGTCCCTCCAGCAAGAGAAACAAAACTTCATTAAAACTATTCGAAAAATATTTTAATTTTTAAAAAAATTTAAGAGTAAAAAAATTGTGTTAGGGTTTGATGCTATATGTTAAAAATATTTAAATAATTACCTTTACAAATTTTACAGTTTAATGATAAACTAATGATTGTATGTATTCAGCATTTTTTATTTTAAAGAATAAAAAATGATATCACGTACAAAGCTACATGGTACAGACAATTTCAAGTCATCTATAGCGTATAATTTCTTAACTTGGGGTGTTTTCTTCACATCAAGAGAAACAGCCTGCCCCTTTCAGTGTTAAGAGCAGCACAGCTCTAGTCTAGTCTATGGTAGTCCCAAATAAGTACTCCAGGAGACTGATTTGGAATGTTCCTGCTTCACTGTTTATATTAAATGTTTTCATTTTCTGTTTCCAATTCATCTTTGGAATTGTTTCTTTTTATTCTCTTCCAAGAATAGGCAATTTAATTTTTAAAGCATTAATCTTGCAAAAATTCAATTCAAATCTGATCATTTTGGAGGCTTTCAACTATCATGCCACATTCGTTTTGTTTACTTTGGAGGCTGCTGCCTTATATGCAATGAGTATTTAGTTATAATGGATGGCTATTCATGACTAAAAGAAGAAAAAAGTGAAATCTTTGTGATTGTGCCAGTGATATGAAAATTGGGACGGTAGCTAGATTAGGGGACGTGACTGTTCTCCAATTCTCTATCTTCCCTAAACAGAAGAGAGCAAGAATCAGGTCCAAAAGTGTCAGAGTTGGATGGCAGTGGTTGGATCTCGGTTAAATCGTACTCAAACTGGTGGGACTATTTTTCTAACCTACTTTTCATTTTCTACCTTTTTGTCTTTCTCTCTCTCTCTCAAATTAGTTCAAAGGGCAATTGTCCAGACTTCACTCTACCAAAAAAAGAGCTTAAACATTCTTGCTCTTTCTTTCTTTTTTTTTTTTTTTTTAATGCTTCAAGACCTTCATGGTCTTTTTCTTTTTTTTTATTATACTTTAAGTTTTAGGGTACATGTGCACAATGTGCAGGTTAGTTACATATGTATACATGTGCCATGCTGGTGTGCTGCACCCAGTAACTCGTCATTTAACATTAGGTATATCTCCAAACGCTATCCCTCCCCTCCCCCCACCCCACAAGAGTCCCCAGAGTGCGATGTTCCCCTTCCTGTGTCCATGTGTTCTCATTGTTCAATTCCCATCTATGAGTGAGAACATGCGGTGTTTGGTTTTTTGTCCTTGGGATAGTTTACAGAGAATGATGATTTCCAATTTCATCCATTTCCCTACAAAGGACATGAACTCATCATTTTTTGTGGCTGCATAGTATTCCATGGTGTATATGTGCCACATTTTCTTAATCCAGTCTATCATTGTTGGACATTTGGGTTGGTCCCAAGTCTTCGCTATTGTGAATAGTGCCACAATAAACATACGTGTGCATGTGTCTTTATAGCAGCATGATTTATAGTCCTTTGGGTATATACCCAGTAATGGGATGGCTGGGTAAAATGGTATTTCTAGTTCTAGATCCCTGAGGAATCACCACACTGACTTCCACAATGGTTGAACTAGTTTACAGTCCCACCAACAGTGTAAAAGTGTTCCTATTTCTCCACATCCTCTCCAGCACCTGTTATTTCCTGACTTTTTAATGATTGCCATTCTAACTGGTGTGAGATGGTATCTCATTGCGGTTTTGATTTGCATTTCTCTGATGGCCAGTGATGATAAGCATTTTTTCATGTGTCTTTTGGCTGCATAAATGTCTTCTTTTGAGAAGTGTCTGTTCATATCCTTCACCCACTTTTTGATGGGATTGTTTGTTTTTTTCTTGTAAATTTTGTTTAAGTTCATTGTAGATTCTGGATATTAGCCCTTTGTCAGATGAGTAGGTTGCAAAAATTTTCTCCCATTCTGTAGGTTGCCTGTTCACTCTGATGGTAATTTCTTTTGCTGTGCAGAAGCTCTTTAGTTTAATTAGATCTCATTTGTCAATTTTGTCTTTTGTTGCCATTGCTTTTGGTGCTTTAGACATGAAGTCCTTGCCCATGCCTATGTCCTGAATGGTAATGCCTAGGTTTTCTTCTGGTGTTTTTATGGTTTTAGGTCTAATGTTTAAGTCATTAATCCATCTTGAATTAATTTTTGTATAAGGTGTAAGGAAGGGATTCAGTTTCAGCTTTCTACATATGGCTAGCCAGTTTTCCCAGCACCATTTATTAAGTAGGGAATCCTTTCCCCATTGATTGTTTTTCTCAGGTTTGTCAAAGATCAGATAGTTGTAGATATGCGGCGTTATTTCTGAGGGCTCTGTTCTGTTCCATTGATCTATATCTCTGTTTTGGTACCAGTACCATGCTGTTTTGGTTACTGCAGCCTTGTAGTATAGTTTGAAGTCAGGTAGGGTGATGCCTCCAGCTTTGCTCTTTTGGCTTAGGATTGACTTGGCAATGCGGGCTCTTTTTTGGTTCCATATGAACTTTAAAGTAGTTTTTTCCAATTCTGTGAAGAAAGTCATTGGTAGCTTGATGGGGATGGCATTGAATCTGTAAATTACCTTGGGCAGTATGGCCATTTTCACGATATTGATTCTTTCTACCCATGAGCATGGAATGTTCTTCCATTTGTTTGTATCCTCTTTTATTTCATTGAGCAGTGGTTTGTAGTTCTCCTTGAAGAGGTCCTTCACGTCCCTTGTAAGTTGGATTCCTAAGTATTTTATTCTCTTTGAAGGAATTGTGAATGGGAATTCACTCATGATTTGGCTCTCTGTTTGTCTGTTATTGGTGTATAAGAATGCTTGTGATTTTCGTACATTGATTTTGTATCCTGAGACTTTGCTGAAGTTGCTTATCAGCTTAAGGAGATTTTGGGCTGAGACAATGGGGTTTTCTAGATATACAATCATGTAGTATGCAAGCAGAGACAATTTGACTTCCTCTTTTCCTAATTGAATATCCTTTATTTCCTTCTCCTGCCTAATTGCCCTGGCCAGAACTTCCAGCTAACATCATAATGACAGGATCAAATTCACACATAACAATATTAACTTTAAATGTAGATGGACTAAATGCTCCAATTAAAAGACACAGACTGGCAAATTGGATAAAGAGTCAAGACCCATCAGTGTGCTGTATTCAGGAAACCCATCTCACGTGCAGAGACACACATAGGCTCAAAATAAAAGGACGGAGGAAGATCTACGAAGCAAATGGAAAACAAAAAAAGGCAGGGGTTGCAATCCTAGTCTCGCATAAAACAGACTTTAAAGCAACAAAGATCAAAAGAGACAAAGAAGGCCATTACATAATGGTAAAGGGATCACTTCAACAAGAAGAGCTAACTATCCTAAATATATATGCACCCAATACAGGAGCACCCAGATTCATAAAGCAAGTCCTGAGTGACCTACAAAGAGACTTAGACTCCCACACAATAATAATGGGAGACTTTAACACCCCACTGTCAACATTAGACAGATCAATGAGACAGAAAGTTAACAAGGATACCCAGGAATTGTACTCAGCTCTGCACCAAGCAGACCTAATAGACATCTACAGAACTCTCCACCCCAAATCAACAGAACATACATTTTTTTCAGCACCACACCACACCTATTCCAAAATTGACCACATAGTTGGAAGTAAAGCTCTCCTCAGCAAATGTAAAAGAACAGAAATTATAACAAACTGTCTCTCAGACCACAGTGCAATCAAACTAGAACTCAGGATTCAGAAACTCACTCAAAACCGCTAAACCACATGGAAACTGAACAACCTGCTCTGGAATGACTACTGGGTACATAACGAAATGAGGGCAGAAATAAAGATGTTCTTTGAAACCAACGAGAACAAAGACACAACATAACAGAATGTCTGGGACACATTCAAAGTAATGTGTAGAGGGAAATTTATAGCACTAAATGCCCACAAGAGAAAGCAGGAAAGATCCAAAATTGACACCCTAACATCACAATTAAAAGAACTAGAAAAGCAAGAGCAAACACATTCAAAAGCTAGCAGAAGGCAAGAAATAACTAAAATCAGAGCAGAACTGAAGGAAATAGAGACAAAAAAACCCTTCAAAAAATTAATGAATCCAGGAGCTGGTTTTCTGAAAGGATCAACAAAATTGATAGACCGCTAGCAAGACTAATAAAGAAAAAAAGAGAGAAGAATCACATAGATGCAATAAAAAATGATAAAGGGGATATCACCACCGATCCCACAGAAATACAAACTACCATCAGAGAATACTACAAACACCTCTATGCAAATAAACTAGAAAATCTAGAAGAAATGGATAAATTCCTCGACACATACACCCTCCCAAGACTAAACCAGGAAGAAGTTGAATCTCTGAATAGACCAATAACAGGATCTGAAATTGTGGCAATAATCAATAGCTTACCAACCAAAAAGAGTCCAGGACCAGATGGATTCACAGCCTAATTCTACCAGAGGTACAAAGAGGAACTGGTAGCATTTCTTCTGAAACTATTCCAATCAATAGAAAAAGAGGGAATCCTCCCTAACTCATTTTATGAGGCCAGCATCATCCTGATACCAAAGTCTGGCAGAGACACAACCAAAAAAGAGAATTTTAGACCAATATCCTTGATGAACATTGATGCAAAAATCCTCAATAAAATACTGGCAAACCGAATCCAGCAGCACATCAAAAAGCTTATCCACCATGATCAAGTGGGCTTCATCCCTGGGATGCAAGGCTGGTTCAATATACACAAATCAATAAATGTAATCCAGCATATAAACAGAACCAAAGACAAAAACCACATGATTATCTCAATAGATGCAGAAAAGGCCTTTGACAAAATTCAACAACCCTTCATGCTAAAAACTCTCAATAAATTAAGTATTGATGGGACGTATCTCAAAATAATAAGAGCTACCTATGACAAACCCACAGCCAATATCATACTGAATGGGCAAAAATTGGAAGCCTTCCCTTTGAAAACTGGCACAAGACATGGATGCCCTCTCTCACCACTCCTATTCAACATAGTGTTGGAAGTTCTGGCCATTCTTGCTCTTTCATTGCTCCCTTCCCTCCCTTCCCCTTCCCTCCCCTCCCCTTCCCTTCCCTTCCCGTCCTTTCCCTTCCCTTTCCTGAAATAGGGTTTCACTTTGTCACCCAGTCTGGAGTGCAGTGGCTAAATCTTGGCTCACTGCAGCCTCAATCTCCTGGGCTGAAGTGATCCTCCTGTCTCAGCCTCCCAAATAGCTGGGACTACCGGCACGTGCAGCCACGCCTGGTTAATCTTTTTTGGATTTTTGAAGAGACAAAAAAAAAAAAAATGGGGCTTTGCCATGTTACCCGGGCTGATCTCAAACTTCTGAACTCAAGCAATCAGGCCGCCTCGGTCTCCCATAACTGTAGAATTACAAGTGTGAGCCACTGCGCCCAACTCATTGCTTTTTTTCGAGAGTGGCCAGAGTATGATAACTTGTAAAAGTCTGACTTGAATTTAGTAGGAGAAAACGCTGTTAGGTTTGAGAATGCAGTTTTTATAGTCCAACTAAGGACACTTTTGTGAGGGCAAGGTGCAAAATTAATAATTATTCTAGGACAAGAGGCATGAATCAGGAATGTAACAGGCAAAATCACTTTAGAGTCTTACAAGCCAGCCTAGCTTATCGGAGTTTTGTAACTGTTTTCCAATTATTCCCTATACATCTATCTACTTCATGAACCTCACGGGAAGGGAAGATGGTGGCCTGGGACAATATTTTACATAAATTATTGTAAAGCTCATGAGCCCTGAAAGAGCACCATGTTCAAATATTATCTTGGCTTCTTAATAACTGATTGAGTTATTTAACACTTTTTCACTTAGTTTCTTCATCAAGAAAATGAAATAGAAAATAGTATATATTTCATAGGAAAGTTAAGTAAATTATTGAGACTTGTGTTGCACAGTGTATGATCTGTCTTTGTAAATGTTTCATGTGCCCTTGAAGAGAATGTGCATTCTGCTATTGTTGGGTGGCATGTTCTATGTTGTAGGTTGGGTGGGTCATTAGGTCAGGTTGGATGATAGTGTTGTTCAAATGTTCTACATGCTTACTGACTTGGTGTCTACTTGTTCTATCAATTACTGAGAGAAGAGTGTTGAAATCTCTACTTATTATTGTGGATTTGTCAATTTTCACTTTCATTTCTGCTTTCAGTTTTTGCTTCATGTAGCTTGAGGCTCTTGTATTAGGTGTGTAACATTTAGGATTTGTGTGTGTGTGTGTTTGTGAATTGCACCTTCAATCATAAGGATGTATTTTATCTCTGGAAATATTTCTTGCCCTACAGTATACTTTGTTATTTATATATCCACTCCAGCTTATGGTGAAAGTTTATTCTGTTTAGCTTTTCCCTCTTCTTACTTTTAATCGGTGTCTTTATCTTTAAAGTGGGTTTCTAGTGAGTAGAGCACATAGTTGAGTCTTGCATCTTTATCCAAACTGACATGCTCTGGCTTTTAATTAGGTTTTATTCTCCTTTAATTAAAAGTAATTACAGATATATTTTGGTTAATTAATCTATAATCTTTTTTTTTTTTTTTTTTTTTTTTTTGAGATGAGTCTTGCTCTGTCACCCAGGCTAGAGTGAAATGGCATGATCTCGGTTCACTGCAACCTCCACTTCTTGGGTTCAAGCTGTTATCCCGCTTCAGCCTCCCAAGTAAGTGAAATTACAGGTGCACACCACCATGCCAGGCTAATTTTTTGTATTTTTAGTAGAGAAGGGGTTTCACGATGTTGGGCAGGCTGTTCTTGAACTCCTGACCTCAGGTGATCTGTCCAGCTCAGCCTCCCAAAGTGCTGGAATTACAGGCAGGAGCCACCACGCCCAGCTGTAATGTTTCTGTATGTCCCATTTGTTCTTTGTGTTTTGTTTTCTCATTTTCTGTTTCACTAAAGATTAAATGATAATTTTTTATTGGTACACTTTTTCTACTCTGTTGTCATGTTATGTAACTCTACCTATTTTTTCACAGCCAACCTAGGCTTTCCACCGTGCATCTTTAATTTATCAGTCTAGTTTCTATAGATTATTCTCCTTCACATAACAACAGTTATGATATCTCAATCATACATTTTATGTTTACATGATACATAAACCCTACAAAAATTCTTATTTTCTCTTTAAACAATTTTCTTTTTAAGAGACTTTAAAAATGAGCTAAAATTTTTAAATTTAGCCACATATTTTACTATTCCCAGAATTATTTAGTCTATTATATAGGTCCAAGTTTCCATGTGACAATATTTCCTTCATCTCAATGACTTCTTGTACATTTCTTATAGGTGTGCTACAAGGGATTCTCTCCGTTTTTTGTTTACGAGAAAATGTCTTTATTTTGCCTTATTTTTTGCTCTGAAGTTTGTATATCCTTTCCAGTTTGCTTTTGATTAATGTTAGCATCATATACATTTTTTCATCTTTTCATGATCTATTATGTTTCTTATATGTAAAGTGGGTTTTTTTTTAAAGCAGGGTAGAGTTGGATCTTATTTTTTAATCCAATCTGAAAATCTCTGACTTTTGAGACATTTATTTATATTTAATATAATGATATGACTAGCTTCAAATGTGCCATCTTGACATTTAATTCTATCTGTACTACATATATTGTTCCTTGTTTTCTCTATTTATACCTTCTTTGAAATGCAGTTTTTATTATTTCATGTTATCTCCTTTGTGAACGTATTAGCAATAGCTCTTTGTTGCGTTATTGTAGTGGTTAATTTAGGATTTATAGTAATTTATCAGAATCTATCTTTAAGTGTTATTATATTGTTTCATGAATAAAATAATAACTATAACAGTGCACTTTTAATTTTTTCACTCTCAGGCTTTGCACTATTATTGTCATACAGTTTAATTCTTCACAATATTATAAACCCCACAATATATTATTTCCACTTTACAATGTTTTAAGAAATTTAAATAATGAAAATATAGTCTTTATTTTACCTATGTAGCTACCATCTCCTGTGCTCCTTATTTCTTGGTGGAGAATGGATTTCCAACTGATATTATTTTGCTTTTTCTTAAATATTTAAAAACATTTTTGTAGTGTAAGTCTACTGTGATAATTTTTTTCAATTTTTGTATATTTGAAGAATTCTTTGTTTTACTTTCTGAAAAAAATTTTTACTGACTAAAGAATTCTAGATTGACAGGATTTTGTTTTGTTTTGTTTCTCTTAATAGTTTAAAGGTTTTGCTTTATTGTGTCCTAGATTTCATTGTTTTCAACAAGAAATCTGTTATCCTTTTATTTGTCCCCTGTATGTAATGTCTTTCTTTCTCCAGGTACCTTTAAGAGTTTTGTATTTCATTATTTTATTACTTTTTGTTTCGATCACTAGTTTAAGCAATTTGACTGTGATGAGCCTTGATGTAATTTTCTTTGTATTTCTTATGCTTGGGTTTCATTGCATTTCTTGAGTTTTAGATTTATGATTTCTTATTTGTACAATTTCTGGCAAATACTCATGTTTTTTCTTCCCCCTCTTTCCTCTCCTCACAGACTCCAATTGTATATATATTTGACCATTTGAAATTTTCCAATAGCTCCCCTATGTTGTTATTTCCCCTACTCTTTATTCTTAGATAACTTCTATTGTCATATCTTTAATCTACTAATATTTTCTTCTTATATCTAGCCTGCCATTAATCCTTTCCAGTGTGTTTTTTTAATATCAGACAGTGTAGTTTTTAACTCCAGAAATTTGATTTCAATCTTTTTAATATGTTATTTTATTTTTATTGAACACATTTAATTTTTTTTCTAGACCAGTGGTTCTAAATTAGAAGCAATTGTACCCTTTCAGAAGATATTTGTCAGTGACTGAATACATTTTTAATTGTCACAATGTGGGGTGGGAACTTCTACTGACTAACACTCTACTGTGTAGAATGTTGCTAACCATTATACATTTTACCTAATAGTCTCCCCCACAGACACAGCAACAACAAAAATAAAAATATGTGACCATTGACTAAAATGTCAGTAGTGTTGAGGATGAGAAGCTTGCTCCACCCTCTTGGGTATATGGAATATAGTTAGGATACATGCTTTGATGTCTTTTTTTTTTTTAATTTTACTTTAAGTTCTGGGATACATGTGCAGAACCTGCAGGTTTGTTACATAGGTATACATATGCCACGGTGGTTCGCTGTACCTATCAACCCATCATCTAGGTTTTAAGCCCTGCATGCATTAGGTATTTGTCCTAATACTCTCCATCTCCTTGCCTCCCACCACCTGAAAGGCCCTGGTGTGTGTTGTTCCCCTCTCTTTGTCCATGTGTTCTCATTGTTCAACCCCCACTTATGAGAACATGTGGTGTTTGGTCCTCTGTTCCTGTGTTAGTTTGCTGAGAATGACGGCTTCCAGCTTTATCAATGTCCTTGCAAAGGACATGATCTCATTCCTTTTTATGGCTGCGTACTATTCCATAGTGTATATGTGCCACATTTTCTTTATTCAGTCTACCATTGCTGGGTATTTGGGTTGGTTCCATGTCTTTGCGATTGTGAATACTGCTGAAATAAACATACTTGTGCATGTGTCTTTATAGTAGACTGATTTATCTTTTATTTGGGCATATACCCACTAATGGGATTGTTGGGTCAAATGGTATTTCTGGTTCTCAGATCCTTGAGGAAGCGCCACATTGTCTTCCACAATGGTTGAACTAATTTACATTTCCAACAACAGTACAAAAGTGTTCCTATTTCTCCATCACCTTGCCAGCATCTATTGTTTCTTGACTTTTGAATAATTGCCATTCTGACTGGTGTGAGATGTTATCTCACTATGGTTTTGATTTACATTTCTCTAATGATCAGTGATGTTGAGGTTTTTTTTACGTATTTTTTTGGCCACATAGATGTCTTCTTTTGAGAAGCATCTGTTCATATCCTTCACCTACATGGGTTTCTTTTTTTTTTTCTGATAAATTTGTTTAAGTTCCATGTAGATTCTGGATATTAGACCTTTGTTGAATGGGTAGATTGAAAAATGTTCCTCTCATTCTGTAGGTTGCCTGTTCACTCTGATGATAGTTTCTTTTGCTGCGCAGAAGCTCTTTAGTTTAATTAGATCCCATTTGTCAATTCTGGCTTCTGTTGCAATTGCTTTTGGCATTTTCGTCATGAAATCTTTGCCCATGCCTATGTCCTGAATGGCATTTCCTTGGTTATTTTCCAGTATTTTTATGGTTTTTGGTTTTATGTTTAAATCTTTAATCCATCTTGAGTTAATTTTTGTATAAGGTGTAAGGAAGGGGTCCAGTTTCAGTTTTCTGCATATGGCTAGCCAGTTTTTCCAGCACCATTTAAATAGGGAACTCTTTCCTCATTGCTTGTTTTTGTCAAGTTTGTCAAAGATCAGAAGGTTGTAGATGTGTGTTGTTATTTCTGATGTCCCTGTTTTGTTCCATTGGTCTGTATGTCTGTTTTGGTACCAGTACCATGCTGTTTTGGTTACTGTAGCCTTGTAGCATAGTTTGAAGTCAGGTAGCATGATGCCTCCAGCTTTGTTCTTTTTGCTTAAGATTTTGATGTCTTTTTTCTAGTAATCCTTTTATCTCTGTCATTTCATTTAGTTTTGATTGATTTATTCCCTCCCCCACCCATTATGAGTTGCATTAAGTCTAAGTGTAATTTTTTTTCCACTGAGGCAAGACTCATCCCAATTCTCTAATATTTCTTGTTGAATTATGAGGTTTTCCACTCTGATTGTTGGGAACTGGCATCATTCCTACTTCTGTTTTAATACTGGAATTGTTCTTTCCAATACTTTTAGATCATCTTTCCCTGGCCTTAGATATTTTCCTTACATGCATAAGCTAATAAGTAATCAACTGAACACTTAAGTAGAACTCTTTGCTTACCCCAGAGTCTTTGTGTGTGTGTGTGTGACTTTATCCCCTTTTGTGCCAATCCCTTTTAAGTCTAGCTACCTTATTTTCCCTGGACCCCCAGATCCATGTCCTCAACAGAGGGAGGCTCTGCCTGAGCACCTTCCCTGCACTGTGACTTGAAAACTTTGTATAGGTGATAAGTTGGAAAAAGAAAGGGCCCATCTTATTTGTTTCTTATCCCTCAAGGGTCACTGTCCTTCATTGCCTAATGTCCAATGCCTTGAGTTGTTTTATATTTCTATTTTGTTTTATTTTAAGATGTTGTGAATATTATATCATCTGTTTTTTGTTGCTTTTATTTAAATATATTGTTTAACTAGCTGGTTAAGTTGCTAGTAGATTAACTTGGGCTCTTCCAGGCTTTTTAAATATTTTATTTTCCAAAGCCTATTTCCAGGCTTTGTTAGGACAAATCTGGAGTCACCTTTATTCTAAACGTGTTTATCACTACTATTAAGGTATGACCCTTCTAGGTCTCTGCTGAATGTATTACATGTCCAACAAGGTTGTGCCACTCTTTTTTGACTGTACATGTTGTCTAGCCCTGTGTGAGATCTGGAAATATCTATCACGCAGTTTCTTGATAATTATTCTTTTCTTGGCCTTGCTGAATCTCATCCTATGTGTGCATAGTTTAGTATTCAAAGACTTAAGGAGACCTCTCTACGTATTTTTAGAGTGCTTTCTCCACATAGCTTCTGTCTACACAGTACCTTGCCATGTAAAATTTAGTTACTTAGGTCTCCTTGAACTCTGATGTATTGAACCCTAGCTCAGTGAGACACAATGTTCTGTGACCTTGCCTAGTTGGTGCTGACTACAAAGTGGCTAAAGGTAGAAACCTGGGACAATTGCAGGGATCACCTATCTTGTTCCTTCTTTTTAGAGAGAAATACAGTCCTGTGCTGCTGCTGTCCCACATATAAAAACAGTATTTTCATCAATTTTGTTCAACTTTCTAGTTGTTCACAGATGGTGGGGGGAATCAGTTTCCAGTTATTCCATCATGGGCTAGAAATAAAATTTGGGATGTTGGAAGAATAAAATGTGTTAACCCAATGTGCTTGCAACAGTTCTTGGCACATGGTAAATAATCAGTAAATGTTAGTTTTTAACTATGTTTAGTCTTTCATCTATGCTACTCTCTCTTTTTCTTTCTGAGCTGCAGCTGGGCTAGGATTTACTCAGCTTCATCAATATATTAAGCTCTCTCCTGTCCCCTGTGACATTTAGACATGGCAGATCCTGTTCATTTTGCCTGGAAAGCTCTTCCCAGACCAATTATACTGTATACTCAGTGGTAAACTCCAAATTACATTTTTCTCTTAAATATCACCTCAACTGTAATTTTCTCAGTGATGTGTTTTTTGACACTCCCCCAGTCTAACTCCAGTGCTCCTTTATACTATTTTTTTGGAGCTTATGATTTTTCTTCAAAGGAGCCCTCACAGTTTGTAACAATATATGTTTTTGTGTGGTATGATTAATGAAACTCTATTCTCCTAACATCAATATTTGATGGGGCTCCAGGGCTAATTAGAAAAAATGTAGGCTTACATGAGGCTAGCAATACTGCTCTTGTTTGCTCACCTTTGTATCCCAGTATCTGCTAAAGTTCTGGGTATAGAGAATGTGCTCAAGAAAAACTTTGTTGAAGGAATAATTTAATGCATTCCCTTTGTAGCTTTTCAAGGAATATTTAGGGTTTTCTACTTTGTCCTTGAGAGTAAGTAAAAGAAATAAAAACTATTATGGTATTTTACTTAAAAATGAAATTTAGTAAAATAAAATATATTTCATAAGGATATTTATTATTCCTTAGTTCTGTAAGTAGGTCTTATCTCTGCTAATGAAAATATTTCCTTCAGAGAGCATAATTCCATCATTTCCCCAAATGAAACAGGAAACAGCACCAACAGAAACAACACAAAAATCAAAAGCTTTTGAAGTAGTTTGAAATAAGGAAACACTTGTTTATTCAGCAAATACCAAAGGAAATGAACAAATTCAAGCTAACCTAATCCCTTACCAGATTTGAGCATGTTTCATATGGGATTTTATCTTAAAGTTAGTTACAAATATTCCTAAATTAACCCAAGAAGAGTTTAATTTCTTCAGCTAAATTGCAGTCTTTTCCTTTTTACCTCAGAGTAAAAGTTTTATGGTATGCATTTTAACTTCAACTAGGAAAAAGTTCAAAAGGAAAGTAAAAGACAAAAAGATATTACTGACACTTAAAATTCATGCATCATAAAAATTCAGTCTCAGAACATCTATGGGTGATCGGCATCTGCTGAGGCTGTTGGAAACTACGAAGAGTGCCACTACCATGCACCCTTATGATAGCAACTACTACAACAACAATGACAACAACAAAAAGCCAGGCACTCTTCAAAAATCACAATATCTGCTGATATATGAGGTCATAGGGCAACCAATTAACCTGAAATCTAAGGAAAGAAAGATGCTTCCAAGAAGAGATTGAATGTAAGCAAATGTCATACAAGCAGGTAAGAAGGGCAAATGCCACATAAGCAGGTAAAAAAAAATTCATCCAAATTTTTAATGAATTGCTAATGACTGTAGATGGGCTACCATGAGAGTATAAGAAAATGATTTTGATTCCATTTGCAAGCTTTTCTCCATGGACTGGGTGCTCACAAGGCAGATGGGGGCAGGAAAAGATATCCGAGAAAGCCTTCTCCTGATGTAGGCATAGTGGATAGTAACAGCAGCCTCTGGGAGAAAAGTATGGTACTCTGTCCTCATCCTTCTAGTCTGTCTCTTCAAGGGAACAAACAAAATCCTTTAAGATGCTGAGGCAAGGGTAGCAAGCCATTCACGTTTAGGTAGAGGAAAAGATCCAGTGCCTCTGAGGGATGAGATCACAATAAAACTTTCTTCCTCAGGGAAAGGGCAGAAAAGTAGGCATAATACTGTACTATATATTTTGCTCATTCCGATGATTATTTGAGATGATACTTCTCCCTTAACTTAAATGCCTTAAGACGTATGCCTACAAGAAAACAACCCAATATGGTAACCAGAAGTAGTCAATGTATGCTCCAGAAAAGAATGTTAACCACAGATCTCTCATCTATTATATCTCCCTGGGGAAAACACCAGGAAGTGAGACTGTTCTGCCTCAGAACCACAGGGATCTTTTCCCCTCCTTTGTAGGATATATCTAAAAAGCAGGCTTTCTTTTCAGTTTGTAAGTGTTTGGTGTTAGGTTGAATTTGATTGGACAATAAGAGTAAATTGAAGTTGATTAAAATAGTCCATTTTAAATTTCTCTATCTAGTTGAGGAGCCATCTGGAATAAATTTCATGGAAATTAAAACCTTAAGTGCTGTTTGACATTTTAACTTAAGAGAATTCAAAACTTTTTTGCCTCTTTCTTGAAGAAGTAAGTACAAAATCATTAATGATAAAAGCAAAAATGTTATATTGTCCAGGACTGGTAAAAGTGTAGTAAAAAAAGTCGTCTTTTAGATTGGTAGTATTGGTTACCCATACAATCCTCGTGAAAATCAATTTGGAAAGACGCATCAAGAACATTGCAATACTCATATTCCTTGATCCAGTGCTTCAACTTCTAGTAGGCTGTTATAAAAAGAAGTCAATGTTATTGACAGATAGTTACATATAAGGATATCTTGACAGTGATATTAATTATAAAAAGTTGAAAACAATGTAAATATTTTATAATAGGGGAATTAAGTAGTCTCCTATTAAATTAAATCCATATGATTGAATAGTATGCAGCCATTGAAATGGTTTTTGAAAAGCTTGTAATGGTATGTTTCCAATAGTAAACATATGTGTATGTATATGTATGTATATGAGTATGTATGTATATACATGTATAGATGCATACTAATATATTAATATATGCAAATACTTATCGAGAGAGAAAACAAAAAAGAAGATTGAGAGATTATAATTTTTTTCTTTATAATTATCTGGTTTTTTTTCTAACTTTTCTAAAGTGAGCATGTTTTATAGATGGAGAAATGTTACATTTAAGAGTTCCTAGGAGCGCTCCACTTTATCCCAGAGTAATTATTTATAGTGCTTCAATTTACTTGTAAAAGCCTCTTTGTTTGGATAATAAGTTATATGGTCCACCTATGTATAATTCAGAAAAAAAGATTTAAAAGTAACCACAAAGTGGCATAGGATTTGACTATGTGTAATTGCACAAGCAATTTGAAGGATATATAGAATTTGCCCCAACTTCTACCACACGTGAACATACCAGAATTTTTAATTACATGAAAAAAATAAAGTTATATTGATATAACCTATATGGATAATAATATACCTTGTGAACAAAATATATTGAAACAATAAGAAATATCTGAAGTAATAGTAATGTAGATATAACTCTGAAGTTAAGACATAAGTTTTGTTTCAGCAAATTTTTAAAGATTTTTTTTCTTCTATTACTTGAACTTTTACTGGGAGAAAGCTTTATGGTCCCACTAGCAGGGATTGTTAAACTTTTGCAAATGTACTAAGAGCTAAATTCTAGATCAAAAAAAAATTGACTTTTCACCCCAAATTCTTCTGTCACTAATAAAAAAAACCGAACCATATAAACAAATATTTACAAGATTCATAATAAAATTCTAAGCCAATAAATGGACAGATTTACAACAGAATAATTATAAATTGATGTAAGTTTAAGTATATTTTCTCTACTTTGTATCATATTTCTCCTCAATGTACAGCATAAATTATCTCTGAAATCATAATATTTTTCTGAGTGCCACATCAAATCAAACTTTAAATCAAAATTTAGATGCAACTATCTCTCAACTCCCTTCAATCTTACTCTAGCTGACCACTGCCACTCATCTGGTAAATTTAAGAAATAAATAAATTTTAAGATCATATTTGATATGGTTTGGCTGTATCCCCACTCAAATCTCAAATTGTAGCTCTCATAATTCTCACATGTCATGGGAAGGACCCGGTGGGACGTAATTGAATCATGAGGGTGTATCTTTCCTATGCTGTTCTCAAGATAATGAATAAATCTTGTGAGATCTGATAGTTTTATAAAAGGGAGTTCCCCTGCACATGCTCTCTCTCTTGCCTACTGCCATGTAAGACGGGCCTTGCTCCTCATTCACCTTCCACTATAATTGTGAGGCCTCGCCAGCCATCAGGAACTGTGAGTCCATTAAACCTCTTCTTCTTCATGAATTACTCAGTCTTGGGTATGTCTTTATTAGTAGTGTAAGAATGAACTAATACAGTATTTGACTGAAACAATGAGAAACATAAGGGGGCTTAGTGGGGTTACATGGCTCACTTGGGGGGATATAGGTAGTCTTGTGGAAAAGAAAGCTTTTTAATCTAGGGGCTTCCAGAGGGCAGACCTATAAATCTAGTGGGCAAGATACACCTGACTTCTCTTCTTTTAAAGTAGTAAAAATTGGTGGAGTAGAGACTAGAATTGGGAGCAAGGTGAGAATCTCAGGAGTATAAAGAGCAATTCCACTGAGGAGCCCCATTTGCTGGAGATACCTCTGCAGGGCTTGAGTGAAAAATAAAAATGGAGTCTTTCAGCCTGCTGGATACAGTCCTCTTAGAAAGGTGGAAGGAGTGAAAGTGCATGTAAACGCCCTTTTCCAGGGCATAATGTTTTCCTTTAGGGGAAGGGTAATGGCAAAGCACATTTTGAAAACATTATGTTGATGTATTTTTTAATGCTATTCCTCAGAAATCATGTTCTCAGATGATTTTTTTGCAATGATAGCCCCAAGGCAAGAGAAGTGGGTGAAATTTCCTTGGGAAGGAAGAGGATATGATGTAAGTGACATCTCAGCCTCACTAGAAAGGAAGTGAAGAGATCACCTCTAACGTCCTGGTAGACTGCAGGAGAGAAGAAGACAGAGAGAAGTAGCGACACTCCTGTATTCTGACCTTTCCTCTGTGAGATAATGTCTTAGAATGAAGGCATATTGGAGAGGCAGAAGATGAGGCCTCAAAATTCATGATCCCACTTCCACTTGTGATTCTAGCAGGAGTCACACTTTGCAGGATACCTCAGCCAAAGGGCCTCATGGCAAGTTAGGGCAGCCCCAACACGGTAATAAGGATAAGGGGTATTTTTGGGGTAAAGGGTATTTTTAGGGTAAGGGGTATTTTTAGGTCAAGAGGAAAACCCTGAGCTTTGGTTTGTTTTTAATTGAATAGGACTGAGTTTACCAAAATGGAGTAAAGTAAATACTTTTCAGCTTTCAGGCGGGTGGGGACAGATGAGGTAATTTAGGGAAGTTATAAGGAAAAAAAAGCTGTATAATTATTAAATTTTTTTGTAATAAAATTATTAACAAATAATTTTAAAAATATTTTAAATAAAATTATTAAAATAGTTCCTAATCTGAATGTAGCATATTAATTGGCAGACCCATAAATGAGTCGCTAGAGAATCATTAATGAGTTGCACATTAAGTGGGGCTGACGGTTTTCATTTCCTTGGGGTTCCTCAAAAAAAGCAAGACCCTAGTATGTACTTAGAGCACATACTAGCTATGCTAATAAAACCACTATGTAAACATTTCTACCTCTTTTCTTCCTGTATACCTGTCCTTTAGAGGAGGATAATAAAATGACAACATTGATTTTAAACTTATAGATGAAGTTGCCTTCCAGACATTCTTTAGCTCTGGTCTTATCAATATTATTTACAATTTGACAGTTTTTCTGCAGCTTCAAAAGCAATGCTTATCTAAAATACCAGCTTGAAAATACCCAGGAAGAAAAATACTGAACCCCCGTGACCACTGTCTTTGCTTCTAGCCAAAAATATGTATCTAGGCAAATAATGGTGAGTGTGAAGTTTGTCATTTGATTCTCTATTCAACACATTTAAACAGTGCCTTATTTATTTATTTGTTTGTTTATTTATTTATTTATTTTTGAGATGGAGTCTCACTCTGTCCCCCAGGCTGGAGTGCAGTAGCACAGTCTTCTCTCACTGCGACCTCCACCTCCCAGGTTCAAGTGATTCTCCTTCCTCAGCCTCCCAAGTAGCTGGGATTACAGGCACCTGCCACCACGCCTACCTAATTTTTGTATTTTGCATGTTGGCCAGCTGGTCTCAAATTCCTGACCTCAAGTGATCCGACCACCTCAGCCCCTCAAAGCGCTGGCATTACAGGCGTGAGCCCCCATGCCCAGCCTAAACAGTACCTTCTTATTTTAATATTCCTTCTTTGTATTTTCTCCTATTGTTCCTATCCATCCAACCCACCACCTTAAATTTACTCCATCTCGCTGGACTGTCTCAAGAAATTTTCAGTTTTAAAGAAATGTAGTGTAACGTAAGAAATCTGTATTATCCTTCTATTGTTGCCGTAACAAGTAACAACGAACTTAGTAGCTTAAATGCAACAAATCTATTTTCTTAGTTATCTGTGGGTCAGAAATCCAATATGGATCTCACTGGGCTAAAATCAAGGAATCAGCAGGGCTGTTTCTTTTTGGAGAAAAGAATTTTAAGCAAAATTTTTATCTTTGTTAAGTTTAGGTTGTTGGAAGAATTCAGTTCACTTCTTTACTGTCTACAAGCCAAGTCTGTCCCTAGCTTCTAGAGACATCTGCATTCTTTGGCTTGTCACTCTTTTCTTCATCTTCAAGGTCAGCAACCATGGGAAGAGTACCTCCACTCTTCAAATCTTTTCTTTCATCTCACGTCACTGATTAGCTGGAGTAAGTTCTCTGCTTTTGAGGGTTCTTATGATTTAATTGGGCCTATCAGGATAATTTAGGAAAATCTTCCTGTCTCAGGGTCTGTAACCTTAACCATACTTGCAAAGTCCTTTTGCTATTTACAGTAACACACTCAGAAATTCTGAGGGTTAGGGCATGGACATATTTGGAGAGCCATTATTCTACCTATTATGGGCAGGCAGTGAGATATTGGTGCTTCTTTTTTCTTAGCAGTTAAATGATGGGACTGATTAAGAAAACATTGCATTTCAGTTCAAACTTGCTGCTTTTATAAAATGAAGCTGATGATAACCTATCTTCCACTGACATTTACATTTTTTGTTTCTCTTCCTTTAAATGCCTACTCTCAGCCTTTTCAATATGTCAACAAGTTAATCTGATAAAACACGTTCACACATGCATCTTTGTAAAATAAACTAAGAACATCATTTTCCAAAGAAGTTGGTTATTTGTATTTCTTATTTAAATAGTCCTAATTTCATCATCCCATATGTTAATGATTCACTGGATAGTCTCATGTTTAGCATCAGGAGAGGGCTTCCTCAAGTCCAGGCCCTATAACTGACAGATGTCGGAAGCATCCCAACATGTGGAATCATTATTGTTGATTATGAGGAGGATGCTGTCATGTGCCATCAACACCTCTTATCAGAAATGAAGGATTTATATCCGTAACTGCTAGAAATGCTGCTGGAAGACTGCCCTCTGCTGTCAGCCCTCTGTAGGGATTGCCTACCTACCACACTCAAGATGAAAAATTCTTTGGGACAAGTAACATCTAGTCATCGGTCAATTTGAGGTATAGAAGTAAAGCCCCCTTTCCCTAACTCAGGACAACTCTGAAGTCCACTTCAGGCTCCAGAGTTCCTTAGGATGTCAGCTAAGGTCTTTTGGGAGCTACACCATGGCTCTGTTTCTCCTTCTTCTCAATCCTGGTTTCATCCTCTCTCTTCCACAAATGTTGATCCCAAGTGTGTTTCCTTAGGAACTTCCTACATGCTTCCTAAAGCCTAGAGCTTCATTAGCACAAAAGAAGGTTATAGTGATGACTACTGGTATGCATAGAAATTTATGCAAATTAAGGTTACCTCAAGTATTAAAAAATGATGACAATGATGATGGTGATTTTTAGAAAATACGTGGAACTGCAAATCTAATGTTACATAATATATATTTGTAAAATAAAGCAGTCTCATGTTTGTGATAAGATATAAAGCATAAACAATGGAATAATTTGTCACAAAAATTTGTTCCATCATTCCTCTCCATAACCTAATGGAACTATGTCGGTGTCTTTTTTTATTAGAATACTCCTTAATGCTTAGTTCAATTGTTAAGGGCCACTTTATAGACAGAAGTCCATTAATTTCCTATTGGTATAAGCTAATATTTAGGAATATATTGGTCAAATATATTTTGACCAGTTTTCTTGGATAATGTAAAAATAAGGTAGGCATTCAACAGAACTAATACCGGGTTTTTATCCTGCATGAAAGTTTATAAAATTTATCTACTTTTCAACAGAGACATGTTAGCATTCAAATCATGTATCTACAGACATGTATGCTGAGTACAGCATATGGTATTATCATTAAGAAAGAGATATGGAATCCAAGAACTTTGGGAAGCTGAAGCAGGAGGATCACTTGAAGCCAGAACTTCAAGACAAGCTGGGGCAGCAGTGAGATCCCCACCTCTACAAAAATACTTAAATATTAGCAAGGTGTGGTGGTGCACCTGTAGTCGCAGCTACTCAGGAGGGTGAAGGGGGAGGATCTTTTGATCCCAGGAATTGAAGACTGCAGTGAGCTATGATCACTGAAAGAAAGAAAAAGGAAAGGAAAGAAAGCAAGAAGGGAAGAAGGAAGGAAGGAAGGAAAGAAGGAAGGAAGGAAGGAAGGAAGGGAGGGAGGGAGGGAGGGAGGGAGGGAGGGAGGGAAAAAGGAAGGAAGGGAAGAAAGAAAGAGAAATAAAGAAAAAGAAAGAGAGAAAGGGAGAAAGAAAGAAAGGAAGGAAGGAAGGAAGAAAGATGGATGAGAGGCACTGCAAAAATCTAGGATACCTTTGCAATTGAGAGACTTATTAAGGAAATGAACTAAGGAAAAAAGAAGAAATAGATGTGGAAAGCATTGAGCAGAATAAACAAGAGGTTTTCCTGACTGAATGGAGGAGGCAAGGTAAAAAGTTAAACATAACTTTGATTTCTGGACATTAATGATTGTTTTTCTTGGGTATAGAGAAGCAGAAATAGAAGAGTAGGAAAAAAGCTATTAAAAATAAAAATTGGTACATTTGATTTTGAATATATTGAGTTACAGATTTAAACAAATTCAGGACTGAAACATGGAAGCTATTTAAATAGTTTAAACAGCATTGTACTTAAGATATTTCAGGCCGCGCGCGGTGGTTCACGCCTGTAATCCCAGCACTTTGGGAGGCCAAGGCGGGCGGATTGCTTGAGCTGAGGAGTTCACGACCAGCCTGGGCAAAGGGGTGAAACCCTGTCTCTACTAAAATACAAAAAATTAGCCAGGCGTGGTGGCATGCGCCTGTAGTCCCAGCTACTTGTGAGGCTGAGGCTGAGTCGGGAGAATTCCTTGAACCCGGGAGGCGGAGATTGCAGGGAGCCAAGATCGCGCCACTGCACTCTAGCCTGGGCGACAGAGTGAGTCGCCATCTCAACAACAACAACAACAACAACAAATTTCATAGAAAAATATGGATTTAAAACAGAAAGAACTAAATGAATTTAAACAGTACAGACAATTTAAATGGAGAAGGATTTTTCCCCTGAAATTGATTACTAATTGATCCGTGATATTAATTTAATGATTATCAAACATTACTGTAATGTTTTCTTCATTGTAATATAATTACAAACTCAACTAATATAAATTTACTGTCTTCTCTCAACTATCCTCACAAATAAGAAAAGAAATGGTATAACTAATCCAACACGGGAAATAATACAAAAAAACAGCTAGTCAAATCATATATATTATAGTATGGGATTGTTATTATTGGATATCATTGCTGTTCTGGGATTGAATTACATGTCAAACAGAAATCAGGAGTCAATAGTGAGGAAGTCACTAAGGGTAAGCTAGTGTACCAGTTTCTTGCCATTCAAGCTTTTCTCATAGCCTTTAAGCAATGGGACATAACTAAGTGAATCTGAGCTTTACAGGCCTTCCAGTGTGGAGGGGCTCACGTCATCAGTGGGCAGAAGGGAGGAGGCACAGGGCATCAAAGCACCTGCAACACTAGATGTTTATGATATGTCAATCTTGGTTAGGTTGTGGCTTTACCTTTCCATTTTCTTGCAACTAAAACATGGGCAAGTAAAATGATTCATTAAAAAATAATGAAATGAAAAGGTTTAACCAATATAATTACACATTTTTTTCTAAGTGATTTCAGACAATTAACTGAATGGCGATGCTACGATTTTAATGTGTGTCTCTTCAAAATTCATACATCGGAACTTCAATCCCCAAGGTGTTGATGTTAAGAGGGGAGGCCATTTAAGGAAGTAATAAAGTTATGAGGACTCTGTCCACTTGAATGGGACTCATGTCCTTATAAAGAACTGGAGAGAATTAGCTAGGCCTTTTGGTCCTAGTGCTCCTTCCCCACATGAGGACACAGTGTTCACCCACTCTGCAAGATGAAGATGCAGCATCAAGGTGCTATCCATGAAGAACGAGCCCCCAGTAGACACTGAACCTACTGACACCCTTGATCTTGAACTTTCCAACCTCTAGAACTATGAAAAATAAACTTTTAGTATTGATAAATTGTGTAGTCTATTTTATTATAGCAGTATGAAGGGCTTTAGGGAGCTGCTATTTAAAAATAAGGTTAATTATTTCACTCAAACAGGCTTCAATGACATTTAAAATTACTATATGTATTCAAAAGTAACAGTACTATACTCCTTTAAAGTACTATACATGGTTGTTTAGAAGACAATTTTTATTTTTTTATTTTTATTTTTTATTTTTTTTTTGAGAGGGACTCTCGTTCTGTTGCCCAGGCTAGAGTGCAATGACATGATCTCGGCTCATTGCAATAGCTGCCTTCTGAGTTCAAGTGATTCTCCTGCCTCGGGTTCGCAGGTAGCTGGGATTCAGGCATGAGCAAGCATGCCCAGCTAATTTTGTATTTTTGTTAGGGATGGGGTTTTGCTGTGTTGGCCAGGCTGGTCTCAAACTCCTGATCTCAGATGATCCAACCGCCTCGCCTCGGCCTCCCAAAGTGCTGGGATTACAGGCGTGAGGCACTGCGCCCAGCCCCAAGAAAAATACTTTTGACTAATTTCTTAAATCATTTATTTAAGTTTTTAAACATCAATTTTTAACTGGAAGTTATCATACTGAAAATAGAGGGCATGTTAAAATCTGTTAAAGGCAGTGGGTAACTTTCAATATTTTATCACTAATCAGTTAATGATGCATCAATTAGTGTTCTTCTCTGCTCTCTTCTTTTTATTTCTCTTACTCTCCTGAATAGGTACAAAATTGTTTACATGTGCCTGTAGGCACATACAACACTCCTTGTGTTCACGTGGATGTGAAAACATTAGGCGGGCTGCAGCAATAGCCTTGATCTTATTGTCTTAACAAAGTGACTGTGTAAAATGAAATTTAAAAGGAAAAAGAAAACTTAGGCCTAATCTTTCATTCATTTCTAATTACTCCCTTTCTTCATATTTTTCCCTCATGCAAGCCCCCTAAATTTTCCTTAATATGATCTTCCTAAGAATCAAAATTAATGAAGAAGACAATTGTAAGACTCTAATTAGAAATTTTCAAAAAATAATTGTTGTAGTTCTTTTTGCATCATTTTTCTTCTATAAACCAGTGTAAAAATCTCAATGATTGATAAAATTTGTCAAGGGTAATCCTTAGATGTGTAATATGTCTCCCCCTTTCCATTTTACATTACAAACGTTGAAGGCAACGGATGATTTTATGAGATAAATATGATATTCTATAAATGAAACTGGTTTTCTCTCTAATAAATTTGTTATAATGCTATTTCATTGTATTAACTCAAGCTTTAGGTTATGTGTTAAAAACAACAAATCCTCTTAAAGTGTCAATTGGTAGCCTTTTCTGATGCAAAAATTTTCACATTCTTCCACTACATTCCCATTGGTTGTATATTGCCTGACTGAAATAATAGGTTGTCTTATTAATTCACTGACATTATTTCAAGTACCTAAGCTTTCCCTAGATTTGAAGAAGTAAATCTTGGTTAGACCTGTGCAGACACTGCTGCTACACAATATGTGTTTTTCTTGTTTACGAGACTGGCAGCTAGACTACTTTTTCTTGCTCCTTGCATCCATGTGGTGCCATATAACCATTTCTCACCAATAGATTGTGAGTGGAAGTGACATGTGCTATTTTCCGGTTGATGGGGTTAAAACCAGGTGTGCCTTCTCCGTATTCTCTTCTCTTTTTTCCATTTGTCAATTTAAGAGAGAGAAATTTCAAAAATATAGAAGAAAACAAAATCATAGGCTGGAATAAACCTAAGTTCCTAGATTCTATATAAAACAAAGAGACCTCTCTTTCACACACTATCCCCATTTCTGACCTTCTTGTGAGTGTTGTAAGAAATAAAGTTTTATTACTAAGCCTTGAGATTTGGAGTATTTTTTTAACAACAGTTAGGAAACTCAAAATAATACAAGCATGAGCTGATCTAGTACATAAAATGAGAAAGATCCGGCAGCAGGTAATATTATGCTATATTAAGTTGAATGTGTTTAACAAAATAATTTTAAATATGTATGATCTGGCTTTCAAACCCTACTAAGGGCTCTTATTCTGCTATTTACCATTCTTCACCATACAAATTGGGGCTCTTTATTTGCTTTGTATTTTCGCCTATATTTGTATAATTATATTATGACTTCCAAAATTCAAATCAAAAAACAAAGGACTTGATACCATGAAAAAGAAAAAGCTCTTATTGGTTGTAAAGTGGATACTACCAGTGTTTCACCAGTCATTGAATTAACTCAGATTTTTTTTTAAAGGAGAGTAATTCCATGACATTTTCAGATTACAATCATGCCAAGAAGCATGAGTGACCCAGTTACTGAAATTTATTTTACCTCTGAAATTAATTCAAAAACAGTTATTTCAATATATCAAACATTAATAGTGTCCTGACATTTTTGATAGTAGAAAAAAGCAAAATTAATATACACCTGATTTCTCAAATGAGTAAAAGCATATTGATTTTTAACAAAATGTTATACAATGTAAAGCCTTAAAATTAAAGGTAATTTTTTAAAATAAAAATTTACACTGAAGCTTCTTCATTTGCATCAGGCATTGATTATATACAAATAAAATTTTTCTAAATGTTAAAATAGTTTGAGAAAGAGAATAGTTTATCCTTCTCACATTTTTCTAAACTAATGATTTATATTAAATGCAATTAAGTATGTTCTTACGTAGTTCATATGTGATTCACGTATATGGTTTACTTCAATTAGATTTTAAGCTACTTAAGAATACCCTGAATCTAATAGTTTATATTCCCTAAGGCACCAAGAAAAATTCTGGACAAATAATAAGCATAAATTAACAGGCATCTGCTTGTTCTTCTTGCAGAATAAATTACTTCAGGAATTGATTCTCAGTGCCTAGGTTTGGCCACCACTGTGGTTGGGTAAGCAGCCTTGGCAATGCAGCTCAAGATGTTGTCTTCCTACCACCTCTTCAGCAAGAGATAGAACCAACATGGTAGAATGCTATTTTCATAAAGAAAATTGAGACAAAATTAGCCAGTGTTGGCAAGTTTTCCATGTAGACACAACTTAATTAAAAAAAACCATTTGCGCATAACATTGAGAGTAGTATTGGTAGAACTTATTTCCCTGATTTTATATCTTTAACCTTTTAAAATACTATGTTTAGCCATGGAAATATGGACTTTATTAATATAAAATTGAATAAGTAAAAATTCTTGTTTTTTCATAAATAGTAAAGTCTAGACAATTCTATACATTGTGAGATTTTATAAATACTTTTAAACTTTTCTCCAGATATTTATGTTTTTTGTCTACCTGGAAAAAATACCATTAGCAAGAATCATGTCATTCTACAGCATCTCTACTGTCACTCTTTCTTTAATCCTCATTATCGTCTTATTGTCTGTAAAATCCTAAAATTCAAAAGGATGTCAAACCATAGAGACTACAAATTTACTATTAAAAAAATGACCACTGACAAGATTATTGCTGAGAATAAATTAATATTACCACCTTAAAGAGAAATCGTTGTATCATTAATAATACAATTTAACTAATTCTCTTAATCTTACATTTACATAGGAGTCATTTAGATTTACACAATCATATAAATTAAAAAAGTTTTAGTCAAAAACTAATAAATATTGAAAACATGAGCTCATATTTTTAAAGACCCTTATGCATAATTTCCTAATATATCTTATAAGTTCCCAATAATATACTTTGGAGAGTACATAAATATTTGTTGAGTGTTGACACTGTAAAGAGATGAAGACTTTAAAGGGCATGAAGTTTATAGCTATTCATTAAGCAAGTGACCAACTTCATCTATACAACTTTTGAAAGACTCATATGTACATTGGTCTGTTAAAGTACTATGTATATTCAATCCAATAAACCTGCTAGACCCTGGGCAAGATGTGTTCATATATAGTATCTTTTTCAAGAGTTCCCAGTGGATAGACTATAGCACACTGGTATGCCAGGAAGAAGTTACAAGAGTACCAACTAAAATATCAATCACTCATCTCATGGAATGGCCAAGGGGAGCCTGGTATGAGGACAGTCCACAGCTCACTTATCTCTGCTTAAGCAGCTTCATCTAGGGTTCCTCAGAGAGCTGGTCAAGTTGAACAGATTCATGAGCCCTCCCATAAAACCCCAGTGTTGGTGAGTACAGTGAGCAACAACTGTCTGCTGTAATTTTGTTGCAGTGGCCTGAGTATGGCCAATGAGGTGCTTTACTCTTGAGTGTATCTTTCCACTGCCTGCAATAGCATGTACTATACTCCTTGGATAAAAAGGTTTATGGAGCTACTGGGGAGTTTGTGTTCCATGTATTCAACTGGCTTAAAAGTCTTCATTAAAAGAAATATGCAAAGCCTCATTGCAGTATTATTCACTACAGAGCAGACATGGAAGCAACCTAACTGTACCTTGATGGATAATTGGACAAAGAAAATGTGTGCACATGCAATGGAATACTATTAAGCATTAACAAATAGGAAATCCTACCATTTGTGACAGCATGGGTGAACTTGGGGGTGTTGTGCTAACTAAAATAAGCCAGTCACAGAAGGACAAATACTACATGATTCCACTTACGTGAGGTATTTAATATAGCCAAACTCACAGAAACAGTGAGTAGAATGGTGATTTCCAGGAGATGACTTGAAAGGTAATGAGAGCAACTAGTCAAAGGGTGCAAAGCATCAGTTATGCAAGATTAGTACTAGAGATCTACTTGACAGCACAGTGCCTATGGTTCACAGCACTGAATTGCACACTTAAAAATCTGCTAAGAGGATAGCTCTTATGTTGTTTTCTTATGATCTTCACAATCATCATGATAATCATCATTATCATAAGAAGGGTGGAGAAAACTGTTGGAGGTGATGGACATGTTTACGGCATTGATTGTGATGATGGTTTCACATGTGTATAGTTATCTCCAAACTCGTCAGATTGCACATGTTAAATGTGTACAGATTTTTACATGTCAATCATACCCCAATAAGGTGGTTTATAAGAAGAAATCCAAATAGCCATTTCATGGAGGCAAGTTTAGATTATTTTAAGTTTGAGACATGTTTCACTAATGGTTTTGATTTTCCTTTCCATAGTTATATTACAGAAGTTTTTTGTTTGTTTTGTTTTGTTTTTTGTTTTTTACTATTTCCTAAACAAGTGTACTCAAATATTTTCCATCTTACTCCAGTGTGTCATACAAATTTATTGTACCATGTGTGACAGGTTGTAAAATATACTGGGAAGTTTGTAAACATTTTAGCATTAACAAAAACCAAACGCATATTAATTTATATTAGTATTTAAATGTAAAAGTGTGAACTCCATAGGCAAGCAGTAGCTTAGGAGTTGGTAATTATCATAAAGTTTGAAAGACAGTGATTACTTATCAGCACATGGTATTTATGTGGCACTTTACAAACCTTATGCATACAATAATATTCGTTATAACAACTCTATGATGAAGGTATTTATCCCCACTTCATACATATAGAAACCAGACCATTTTCCAGGGTAACGGAGCCAATAGTAGCTAAAATCTAAACTATGTTCTTAAAACTATGTACTGTCTCCAAATTATTAGTGATATTGACCCAATTTTCTACGTAATTGTTATGAACATCCTACAGAATAGGTTCCCTTTATAAATTGGAGAGTAAAGAACATATTAACAAACATCACTACTCCCTAACAAAAGATTTATTGTTTTGCTGTTGCTTCATTTCTATATGATCAATACCTGTCAATGTAATCTTTGTACAAACATGTTTTCTCTTACATTTGAACCTCCAGGACTATCAAATAGTAGGTAAGAAAGGTGGAGAAAAATGACTTGAAGTTGATACATCAACTAAATTATGTTTGGTGCAATGAGTAAATCAAAAATTAAATTGAGGTTCACTCTAGTGGACAATCTCGTGTTTTCCAAAAAGTAAAAAAACTTGCTCTTTGCCAAAATACCAAAAATCTGAACTATAATCATGCTCTGTTGAAGTAGTCTACAAATGCTTACAGAAAAGTGTGTTATGTCACCAGTTCAGTTATATCACTTCAAATATTATCTATTTCTAAAAACTTTTCTTTTTTTCTTTCTTCAACTTTTTTTTTTTTTTTTTTTTTTTTTTGAGATGGAGTTTCACTCTTGTTGTCCAGGCTGGAGTGCAGTGATGCGATCTTGGTTCACTGAAACCTCCGCCTCCTGGGTTCAGATGATTCTCCTGCCTCAGCCTCCTGAGTAGCTGGGATTACAGGTGCCTGCCACCAAGCCAGGTTATTGTTTTGTATTTTTAGTAGGGACGGGGTTTCACCATCTTGGCCAGGCTGGTCTGGAACTTCTGACCTCAAGTGATCCACCCGCCTCAGCCTCCCAAAGTGCTGGGATTACAGGCATGAGCCACCACTCCTGGCCCCAAAAGCTTTTCTTGATAACAAGTTATGACCAAGTTGACCCAAGTCTGCACATTTCTCTGTCCTGTTACTTTAATAATAATTTTAATTCTCACTGGACCATGTACAGAGTAAATCTCAATTATCAAATTTTCAATAGGTATCTACAATATGCTCCTTTAGAGTGAGACGGTAAATTAGAAAAAAATCCAGTTAACCATTATCTCCAGAGGAGAACTGACTTGCCCAAAGTCACACGGTAAGTAAATGTCAGACATGTTTAATGTCACCTCTCTTAATACTGTATCATTGTTCTTGCTGTTACTAGAGTGAAAATAGCTCCACTTGTCTGTGAACTAGACAGTAAGGTTTACTGAACACTTAATGGGAGTGAGCAATAGACTAACATTCTTTCTTCTTTGGTAACAAGGTTTTTGAAATAGAGCCTCCTCCACTGAACCCATCTTGATTGAGCAGAAATGAATACAAATTGCCTTGCCCTACTTCTGATTGCAGAGGGCAACTTGTATTTCCACACTGTGAGAAGTAATGGGAAGCTCTACAAAGGCTTTGAATAATCTTAGCGCTTAATACTATCACTACTGACTTCTCTGAGTATAACTTCTCAAAAGAATTAAAAACACGTGGGAGCAAAACTTCCAGCATTATGTTCTTCCTACTGTCATACTTAAATGCATTTTATGATCTGTTTTTTTCATGAGACAAATTTCTCATAAAGGAAGAATAAGAAACATGGTGTTATTCTCACAGTGGAATGTCCTGAACCAAACTGGTCATCGGAGACAATCCTACCACTTTGGACAACATAGAGGTCATATGAATATCAACAATCACCAGTCTGAAACTTCAATTTTACAGATGGAGGACACACTTGCTCAGAGAGGTTAAACATTTGTACAAGGGCCTTGGTTGAGAGAAGAACCAGGCCTGGAGTCTGACTTACTGACTTCCGTCTCTTCCTACCACACCACCTGTTTCCTAGTGGGCATAATTCTTTTGCATGTAACACAATAAAATGTATTGTATATAAAATGCACATCACTTTATATTTATCCTTATATTTCTATATTGACTCTGTTGATCCATTTAGCAAATGTTGATTGTTCTTCAATTCCACAGTTCATACAGAGCATACCCTTTGCAGTAGTAACTCCTGGGTTTGGATACCTCTTCCACAATATTATGCCATGTTCAAAAGACTTAAAAGATAAAACACAGCTAGAGACAAATAGGTCTGTTTGTTGCTATACAAATCAGGTGAGTGTTATTTCTATATACAGTGCATAGAAAAACATATAGATATAACACCTTCAAGCCTTAATTTATAAGATTATAATCATGTATTCATTTAATTGAATGCAAGGCATCATTTATGTAAAATACACCATTATTTTATATTATAATAAGAAAGAATAAATGACAAATCCAAAGCAGCTATTGCTACATAATGCTAAGATGCAATCAACAATAGGCATATCAATATTTCAGAGACAATATAATGTGAACACATGTGTCATAGAACTTAAAAAATATGCTGTATCTTTTTTTATATGTAAAGAAAGATAAAGAAAAGGAGAGGTTACTATGTACTGGGCATTAGGTCTACTGACTTTATATGCATAATCTCATTTAATCTTCACATGTCCTTCGAATTAGGTGCCGTTTTATTCTGTTTTATAAATGAAGGAGGTGAGAATTATGACATATAGTTACTTTCCAAGATCACCTTCTTTTTAGTAAGAATAACCTGTTATTCTCTGTATTCTGTTATTATTTGTCAGATGGTCATAATTCTGTGAGGCAACTTGTGCTAAGTCAAGCACTGTCCTCAGGTGCATTGTATCTAGTAGAGGAATCTTGTCACGCACACCTGAAAGAGAAAATAATTTCAGGTCTTAACTTAATCCGAGATCATTTATTGAGTTTTCTACCTAATGCTCTTTTGTGAAGATAAAAAAGGTTTTACATATATTTTGTGTTAAGTCAACACAAATAAAAACTTGAAACAAATATTTGCTCCAAAGGACTGAAAGTTAAACCAAGCCCAATCTTCATATTTTTATAAAAAGTAGAAGAAAAAAAGAAAAAAAAAAGAGCATGAATTCTTATATTTTGAATATTTTTTTTACCTTTCTTTCCTTATACTTCTGCCTCCCAGAAACACAATAAAGTCAGTCAAACACAGAGATATTGAAATCTCTTCATTTGGATGATTAGGGAATAGGGTTTCTGTTTAGTTTTGTTTTGCTTTTTAAACACCATAGACAGTTTCTAGCAAGTTCAGTTAACTGGGTTTTTAGCACTACCATTCATGTGATGCTTTGTCAAAAGAAGAAGAAAGAAGGAAAGAAAATAGAACACACACATACACATCAAACTAGTATGCATGCCAAAATATTACAGATAATTCAATCAGAATTGTGAGCTTTTATACAAGAGACCATATTTACTGAAGCAGAAAGTATTCTCTGTGTGAATAAGCTTCCCTGAAATATCTTGGCATAAATGTGCTTAAACTCATTTAGAATACCATGCTTTTTATGAATTCTACATGCTTGTCAAATTACTCAAACTATACTGCAAGCTACCTCTTCATGGTATCACTCTATTTTATGATGCTTGTTTGTAATATTCATTCAGAATTTCATACCCTGATCAACATTTTTAAATTCAATAATTAAATTGGTACCGAGATGGAGCTACTACTGAAATACCTGAAAATGTGGAAGCGACTTTGGAACTGGGTAACTGGCAGAGGTTGGAACAGTTTGGAGGGCTCAGAAGAAGACAGGAAAATGTGGGAAAATTTGGAACATCCTACAGACTTGTTGAATGGCTTTGACAAAAATGCTGATAGTGATATGGACAATAAGGTCCAGGCTGAGGTGGTCTCAGATGCAGATGAGGAACTTGTTGGGAACTGGAGCAAAAACGACTCTTGTTATGTTTTAGCAAAGAGACTGGTGGCATTTTGCCCCTGCCCCAGAGATTTGTGGATCTTTGAACTTGAGAGAGATTATTTACGGTATCTGGCAGAATAAATTTCTAAGCAGCAAAGCATTCAAGGTGTAACATGGGTGCTGTTAAAGGCATTCAGTTTTACAACGGAAGCAGAGGATAAAAGTTCAAAAAAATTGCAGCCTGACAATTTGATAATTAAAAAAAAACATTTTCTGGGGAGAAATTCAAGTCAGCTACAGAAATTTGTGTAAGTAGCAAGGAGCCTAATACTAATCCCCAAGACTGTGGGGAAAATGTCTCCAGGCCATGTCAGAGACCTTCATGGCAGCCCCTCCTATCACAGGCCCAGAGACTGAGGAGGAAAACATGGTTTCATGGGCTGGGCCCAGGGTCCCCATGCTGTATGCAGCCTAGGGACTTGATGTCCTGTGTCCCAGCTGCTCCAGCCATGACTGAATGGGGTCAATATAGAGTTTGGGTTGTTCCTTCAGAGGGTGGAAGCCCCAAACTTTAGCAGCTTCCATGCGGTATTGAGCCTGCAGGTACAGAGAAGTCAAGAATTGAGGTTTGGGAACCTCCACCTAGATTTCAGAAGATGTATGGAAACACCTGGATGCCCAGGCAGAAGTTTACTGCAGGGGCAGGGCCCTCATGAAGGGCCTCTGCTAGGGCAATGCAGAAGGGAAATGTGGGACTGGAGCCCCCACACAGAATCCCTACTGGGGCACTGCCTAGTGGAGCTGTGAGAAGAGGGCCACAGTCCTCTAGACCCTAGAATAGTAGATCTACCTACAGCTTGCACTGTGTGCCTGGAAAAGCTGCAGACACTAAACACCAGCCCATGAAAGGAGTCAGGAGGAAGGCTCTACCATGCTAAGCCACAGAGTTCCCCAAGATCATGGGAACTTGCCCCTTAAGTCATTGTGACCTGGATGTTAGACCTGGAGTAAAAGGAGATCATTTTGGAGCTTTAAAATTTGACTGCCCCACTGGATTTCAGACTTGCATGGGCCCTGTAACCCCTTTGTTTTGACCAATTTCTCCCATTTGGAATGGCTGTATTTACCCAATATCTGCACCCTTATTGTATCTAGGAAGTAACTAGCTTGCTTTTGATTTTACAGGCCCATAGGTGGAAGGGACTTGCCTTGTGTCAGATAAGACTTTTAACTGCAGACTTTTGGGTTAATGCCGAAATGAGTTTAGACTTTGGGGGACTGTTGGGAAGGCATGATTGCTTTTGAAATGTGAGGACATGAGATTTGGAGGGGCGGGGGTGGAATGATACAGTTTGGCTGTGTCCCCACCCAAATCTCAATTTGAATTATATCTCTCAGAATTTCCATGTGTTGTGGGAGGGACCCGGGGGAGGGAATTGAATCATGGGGGTTGAGGTCTTTCCCTTGCTATTATCATGATAGTGAATAAGTCTCACAAGATCTGATGGGTTTATCAGGGGTTTCTGCTTTTGCTTCTTCCTCATTTTCTCTTGCCGCCACCATGTAAGAAGTGCCTTTCACCTCCCACCGTGATTCCGAGGCTTCCCCAGTCATGTGGAACTGTAAGTCCAATTGAACCTCTTTTTCTTCCCAGTCTCAGGTATGTCTTTATCAGCAGCATGAAAACAGACTAATACAATAATCATTATCTTAAAACTATCATTTGCTAATGTCATCATGTGTGTTAATCATTTTAAAATCAGAATATCTCTAAACATTAATTTATCTTATATAACTATATCCTGTAATGTAGTTCAAATTCATTCATCAGCCTCAGTTTCTTTATATAAATTATTTTGATTTCCATTTGATTTACTACCAAGGAATACATTGGAAGTGAAAGTTCAAATTGTTTGTACTCTTTTTGTTTTTGCATCATTCTTGGGACAGGAGCAAACAGGGGTTATGGAAAGCTGAAAAAAATAATTGAGAAAATCAATTAATTTGTCCCAGATAGGGCCAAACATTCCTCCACATGATTCTAGTGTGATACTAAGTTTAAGAACCACTGACTTGTACAATGGAAGGATGATTACTACAAAGGCTACTAATTAATAAAGATGTGCTTTGTGGAAGGTAAGGCAGTATTACAACTGGGCCTCAGCAAAGACTGAAACTAGGATACAAAAAAAGATTTACAGAATTTATGAAATCTTTTCTCTGTCTTCTTTGTTTGTCTCTATTTGCTACCTTCATTCTCTTTCCTTAAGGTTTTTCTGCACTTAGTTCACATGATTGAAATAGGGCTGCCAGTAGCTCCGAGGTTGAGTGTTTAGCCAGGACTACTCTGAAATTTCTCAGCCTCAGTTACAAATTGATGAGAGCGTAAGCCTGGCCTTATACTCATGCTTAAACCACTCAGCTCTGGCCTGGGTCAGGAATCATGTTTTGTGAGTTGGCTGCTCTCCCATGCCTATAGGTATAAGAATATGGAGGCAGGAGAAGGAACAGAAAACCCCAGTTTTGAAAAACACCTATTATTTTAACTTGAATGTTCCAGTCTTGATACTATGCACATAGTGGTTGATTAGGACCTGGTCTATATAGGCTTCAATTCTGAATATACAAAGGAAAAGAAAACTTGAAAACTGATCTACACTGCTAATTTTATCAACGTTCTATCACTAACTTTCTACATATTCAAACAATGTCCTGCAATTGAACATTGCCTCTTCTTTGAGGCCTTTAATAAACATTAATATGTCAGTGATGAATCCTTCCTCTTATATAGCTATATACACTTACTGATTATACTCATTTTGTAGTACTATTTATTTTGTCCCTTATGCTTTTATTATTTATAATTGTGACATATTTTTTCTATTAGATTGTTTAAAATAATAGTCCTGGAGGAATACAAAAAGGTCCATAAATAACTTTTAAGTGAAGTATAATCTACATTTTATTCAACCAATTTGAGTAGGTTTCCTTAAGAAAATGAACCTTAAAATATAAATATAAAATTAAGTACAAAAATATTTATTTATACTTAATTGCAAAATGAATAACAAATTTGCAGATATTAAAATATGACAAATACCACAAATACTGCAAAAACAGGAAAAAAATGACAATTTTTGAAATTAATTATCATCTCTATAATGTTTTATTCCTGCTTGTTTTGACTCTCACTCCTTGATTGCCTTTTTATATGACCATTTAAAAAATATTTTCTACATAGAGATAGTATTAAGATGGTTTATTTCTTCTAACGTGCTTCATTTTTTGGTTCAATGTTTTTAATTCTACATAAAACATAGTCTAAGATAAAGTATTATTCAATATTTGTAGTATTATCACATAGTTCTGTGCTGTTATCAGAAAAAATGATAAACTATATATTGTGTTATTCTCATCAAGGGAAAAAATTGTCTAGTACAATACCTATACACTGCATTATCAAATATCTCATGTGAAGGAACTTCTGTGGACTAGGTGTAAATGAAAATCAAATTTTCTTCTTATATCTTTATGTATCTAGTGGTTGGAAGAATTTTCCACAGACAGGCTTTTACCCCTATATGTTTCAAAGTTTTTATCTCCTTCACTACCTACATGTTTCCAACGCCAGAAGCCACTGGACACGTTAATTTTGCAGTAAGGCCACTTAGTCTAAACCTTCACTTCACAACTCTAGGTGAATAAGTGCAATGTTTAGTAGGGATATTACTAAAATTTATTGGTACACAGAAGGTGGATAACAATTATCTTAAGTGAACACAGAAGTGATAACAAATTACATGATGTATGTAAAATAATTATAACCCTCTGCAGCTTCCCCTTAGCTAATTCTCCAGAATGAGACAACCACTCTATTTACCCCACTTACAAGGAGAAAAGTGACTGTAGAGATATCGATAGCAAGACACATTGGACTTCATTGATTGTGGTTTGGCAAAAACATAGGATCATGTGAAGAAACTTCTATGGCTCCTTTCTACATCTTTGAAGGGCTTGTGCAAAGGAGGGGACATGAATTTTAGGCTTCGTTAGGCTCCTGGTAAATCCCTTTGAGAACTAGCCTTTTCCTCCTCCCACACTGAATACAAAGATACATTTATGAGGAATGAATAAAGATTATGACGTTCCGGTCAGCTCATGATAGTCTGTATTGGAAACTAGAAAATGTGGTGTAAGGCTGGGCACGGTGGGTCATGCCTGTAATCCCAGCACTTTGGGAGGCCGAGGTGAGCAGATCACGAAGTCAGGAGATCAAGACCATCCTGGCCAACATGGCGAAACCCCATCTCTACTAAAAATACAAAAGTTAGCTGGGCGTGGTAGTGCACGCCTGTAATCCGGGCTTCTCTGCAGGCTGAGGCAGGAGAATCACTTGAACCCGGGGGGCAGAGGTTGCAGTGAGCCCAGATCAAACCACTGCACTCCAGCCTGGGTGATACAGTGAGACTCCATCTGAAAAAAAAAAAAATAGGAAAATGAGGAGTAAGTTTAGGAAGGTGGAGACTAATGCTTCCTCCTTCATTTTCTATTAACTGCAATTGAAAAATGATGTGAAATCAGCATAACAATCACCTCTTTAAACATGGGTGAGATGTCAAGTCTGGCTGGTAACAGCCAGATTTAGTTGTGTGACAAAGTAAAAGTGACATAAAAATGAAAATGAAAGCCCCAGATCAAAACCAAGTACTGTGGAATTGAAATCTAGAACAACAGGGGATTAATTCTAGAATTGTGATTTCTTAAAGCAGGAGTCAGGATGCTAAGTCACGGCCAGGGTCAGACACTGCCATAGCAATAGGAAAGAGAGAGAAAGAACAGAGTAAAGCCGGAAATAACACAAAGTACCGAGATAATTCTTGAGACATTTCTCAAGAATGATCAAAAAGATTTAAAATAGCAGTCAAAAAAATCAAGACAGAAGTAAACAAGAGGCCTGATGCGGTGGCTCACGCCTGTAATCCCAGCACTTTGGGAGGCCGAGGCGGCGGATCTCGAGTTCAGGAGATCGAGACCATCCTGGCCAACATGGTGAAACTCCGTCTCTATTAAAAATACAGAACCTTTTATTCATTTTTAGGAGTAGGTTCATTAGCTTGAAAACTTAGAAATGTACAGATCATGGTGCCAAATTGATAATTTACATAATAATTTTTAAAGTTCTCATTGTCCTCTGTAAATTTTATTAACAAACATTTTGTAAGTTTTATTAACACATGCTTAAAAAAAAGCTAGACATTAAAGGCAAGCAAGACAAAATTCTAATTATCTTTTGTTGCAAAGCACCATATGTTGCTGCTTTAAAATCACAAAAGACAATGAAGAACATCTAGATTTTAAATAAAACTTTGATAAATCTAACCAGGGTGAAAAAGTTAAGCTGGTCAACACATTGCATAGTGACTGTATTTATGACATATTTAATCATGCCAAAATATTCATCATTTAGCAGAAGCATCCATTAATACAAAAAGGAGATGTGGTTTGTCACTTTAATACTCAATATAGTTTTGTATCCAGGTGTGGCCCTCAAGAAATTTGAAAAATTTTCATGTGGGATTGGAGTTTGGGAGAGGGATGGACAGAGTGGGAGGGAGACATGTGTATCCCCTTACAAAGCAAGCAGATGTTTACTCTAGTATTTGGCAGAAAAAGTTAAGTGAGTATTAAAAATATTGATTGTATGCATGCAATTTGGATAAAACAGATTTTTAGGCTTGCTTTATGATTTATTTAATCTCTTGCAGAGAAGAAAAATGGAATTGTTTCTTAAAGATTTTAAAGATAGATATGCATCTAATTTTCTTTTGGGAAGTATTGTAATTTTATATTTGCATGTCAGCTGGAAAGAACACTATAAAAGGGAATTTTCCTCAATTACTAAACAGTAACATGTTTCAGTCACTATTCTCGGGTGAGAGGCAGCTGATCTCTCATCCTCAGGAAGGAACAACTGGACAGTAACCAGGGATCAGGCACTAACTAGGTTCTAAAAGTGTATTAACAAATCCAGAGTATCAATCATCAAAAGTCAGATAGGCCTTTTCTGTGACTTCCTATCATCGTGAAAATTTTAAGAGAATAAATATTTTTAGAGTCTTTAAGAGACCCATACAAACATTATGGTCAGAATAACAAGACAAGCCTGTCTCAAGGTTTAATCTAAATGAAGAATCATGAGTACTCTCCTCTAGGCAATTTAACAGATCTGAATTTGCCTTCTGAAGTCTTTTGATCTAAAGCTAAAAGAAAATCAGTTATTCCAGAGTTTCGAGAATCATATATAACCCCAAAAAATATTGATTGTGGGCAGAATTTATCAATTTTTATTAAAATATTTTTGCGGCCAGGTGCAGTGGCTCACACCTGTAATCTCAGCACTTTGAGAGGCCGAGGCAGGTGGATCACTTGAGGTCAGGAGTTCGAGACCAGCCTGGCCAACATGGTGAAACCCCATCTCTACTAAAAATACAAAAATTAGCCTGGCATGGTGGTGGGCGCCTGTAATCCCAGCAACTTGGGAGGCTGAGGCGGGAGAATCGCTTGAACCACCGGGAGGCAGAGGTTGCAGTGAGCAGAGATCACGCCACTGCATTCCAGCCTGGGTGACAGAGCGAGATTCTGTCTGAAAAAAATATCTATCTATCATCTATCTATCTATCTATCTATCTATCTATCTACCTACCTATCTACCTATCTATCTATTTTTTGTACTTTTGTACTATCTATACCCATAGCTATGACGAGCACTGCGTCTTGCTAAATATTCATTTGATTTGACTTCTACCCCAAATTCTGGTTTTCAGCATTATGAAAAAAATGTTCATTTATTTTGAAGTCACTTCTTTCTGTCTTAAACATTTTTCGACTTCAGGAGACCACAACTTAAATGTTTTGTTTGTTTTTGTTTTTTTTACTAACAGACACATGTAAATTATTTTATAAGATACATTTTGGTAAGCTACATGGCATGATCAGCCGCAGTAAAAATATTAAAAATTAAGTAAGTGAGTCATATCTTTGTTATTTTTCATGTTCTATTCTTTGTTCCTGAAGCTCCCTCTCATCCACCCTAAACACCCAACATCCACGTTCTATTCTTCAGCTGTGGAAAGCCCACCAGAGCCCCACCCTGGCAACACGGTGGCCTGGGCCACAACCGACAATACTCCTATCATCCCAAATTGCCTTCTTATTCTAACCTCACTTCTACCCTTCCTTTGCCAAAAATTCTATACTATCAATGAAATTTTAGCTACCTGCAAAATAAATGAATCTCAATAGTTAACCACTTCACACAAAGAATGGATGATTAATAAATAGTCTTTGTTGAATTTGCTTATGAAATGAATTTATTTCCAAATTAAATTGTAACTAGATTGATTATAAAACCTCTTGGTGGGAAATCTTTTTCAAAAGCCCTAACAATTAAACTCCTAAAATAAATAATTTTTAAACATTGACAATGCTTTATTTCAGAGAGAAATTTTGAATTGTTTTTTATATGGCTGTATCTGCAAATTATATCTTGATTTCTTACTAGATATTCCTGTTTCTCTTCTACGCTTGGTTATTTTTTTTTTTGCAAGATTTTGATTTATCATTTTCTCTACTTTTTAAATTTTGTAAATGTTCAAATGTCATAAGCTTTTCAGGTCTTTCAGTCTTGTTTATACACCCTCAGAATCATTTTTCTATAAAGGGGAAATTATATAAATAATAAGTCCTATTACCTTAAAATATATTACAAATCAGGCTGGACAAGGAGAATCAAGAATGCGCATTGCCCCTCATTTTTCCGATACCCCACCACCACAATCTTAGCACCTGGAACAAAGCAGCAGCAGTCTGCTGCTGGGGGTGGGGCACGTGTATGGAAAGAAACCCCACCTGAAGCACAAGTCTGCAGGGTTTCTCGAAAGCTAAAAGTGCCCACTGGCATTAAGGAAAGCCCTCTGCCATCCCAGAAACCACACTAAGAACAACACATCAAAAAGCAACCACAGTAGGACTTGGGCTTCCTCTTAGGATGCAGTAAACTACAAAAGAATGCTCTCACTCTAACAATGACAAAACAACAGCAAAAAACAGATAATCTGATAGAAGTCAACAATTAGGTTTCTAAATTATGGTTAAGTATTGAAGCAAAATAACTCTTTAAGAAAAGTAGCTATGGACAAAACCATAATATTGAAGTCTCAGGAATGTCGAGATTGTGATAACATTTTAAAAATACTTTATTTTTAATTTTTAAATGCATCTATCTTAAGGCAATGATGATATTTAATAAATTGATGACATCTCTTGAATGACAGAATCTTTGCTCTCTATTTGAACAGATACAGACTTTGACCATTTTTGCCTATTAGCAGACCTTGTTACTGGATGTTGACACTTCTTCAATTTCTTCCCTAAGTGGTGTCAGAATTCCTCCTTTATCAGTCAGTCAAACTGCCAGGAGAGCCTTCTGTTCTCTTCCCACATTTTCTAAGTGAATTCTGACTTCATAGCCTACTAAGTAAGAGTCAGGCCATAGGGAACTGGTAGAAAAGCCACTTTTCTCACACTTTTCCCTTCCAGTGCCCCATGACAGCTATACCCAAGAGATGCCTGTCTAAGTGACTATCAAGACCACTTACTAACAAGCATCCAAGGTCAGAGTATATTCAGCGTGGGATACAAAGACATCTTTTGACTTACTGGCCTCCATTTCTGAGTTTTGAGGAAAAAAAAATTAATCAGTGCAGACAGTAGAATAGAGAAAATACAAAAAAAGGAAAAATTATCTCTGAGGACTAGTTCAAATTCAATTTTTCAATATTGTTGAATTTATACAAACAATATTTAATAGAATTCTGCTTATTCTTCAAAAAATGTTGTAATATTTATGGGTTTTGTTTCAAGAAATACTTAAGAAATTAACAACTGCATTTCTGAAAAATTCTTACATATTGGGCCAGTTTCACCTTTTATAAGGAGAAAAAGCATTTGACTTTTGAGAAAAAGAATTATTAGAGATCATCCCCAAACTTAGGTATTACATCTCTTCATTGGAAAAAAAGTTGGCATTTTTTTATAGAATAGAATGTCTCTGGGTCAGACATTCTATTTCACACTAGTTAGAGTAAAACTTTTTCGATTTGTTAGGTTTGTTGGTGGCCCAGAAACAAACAGTTTGTTTAAGGTTTAAGGCAGTTGTTGGGGTGGGGTAAAGTGTTGTTGGTTGTTTTGTTGTTGGCTGATTTGTTTAGTTTCATCAAGATATGTAGTACCATGTGAAAAATAATTGTATTTTCATTATTTGTTCTTAAAACAAGATTATTTCTATTTTTAATTTGTTAGAAATTACAGAGAAAAAAGCAACTGTGCATATTCAAAAGCAATGTATATATAAAAACAATGAGTCAGCATTATGCTTTTAGTTATGGAGATGCCCATGTTACGTATTTCATTAAGAATCAGGCTGAAGGATACGACCGGACACTGAAAGAATACCACTAGATTAAGGAGACTGCCTAGTATACCTATGTCATCAAACACTGGTAATTTGTTTATTTTCTTATAGAGTGGGTAAGGCCCATTTTGATCATATTTCAAAAAGCGGTGTTCAGATTCACTTCAAATTACTTTCCTTAAGTATTTCTTCCCAAATACAACTTTATATAATAACTGATACTGTACCTGGCCATGAACACTGTTCAGTGGAAGTTTATTAGTTTCAGTAGTGGCAGCAACATAATAATTGAATCCCTATATACCCCATACCTCAAGAAGATCAACTATGAAACTTATGTCTCTAGGACAAAATGATTTTTGGATACATCAGGTGACATCAATGCCATTAAATAGAGGATCTGCTGATGCTGCTCTTCACCACTGTTTTTCTGCACCTAAGTTTAAGTCTGGTCCGTGATAAATCTTGAATAAATGTTTTTCTATGAACAGTTGAATTAATAATTTACTATGAATTACAAACTTTCTTATGTTACCTCTCAGAATTAGCCTATGCTACTGCTGATTAATGCACTTGGAGGATAATCCTGAATCCACCATGCCTCGAGCGGCCCAAGAGACATTCCATTCATATGTGTATGGGAGAAGGGCCCAGGAGAGCCTCATGGAAGGAGCTTCTGAAAGTGAAGAAAGCGCTTAATCTTCTTTGTCAGGGGATTTACATGTTGATCCTACAAGTATCCCTCGCCCTCTGCTGTACTTCTAACAATTCATTTTGTGGTAACTTTATGGACAGTGCTCCATACTTATTCTAATTAAAGGAATGTGTCTTATATAGGTGATAGGCATGCTGAGATTTGGATGGATTTAAAATGTTAATATGTGAAAAATTATGGATATTATTTAGATGCTGGAGACTTGAGCCCTTACTGTTGTTCACTCTGCAAGTCTAATCAGATGATATTTCTCAAATTATTGATGTACAAATGAGATTTTGCTACCATAATTTCTTCCGTGTAAAAATGTTCATTGTGCTTTATGTTGAAGTAAGTCCATACAGTGTATACACAATGCACAATGTGCAATAAAAATAAGGTAATGTCATGAATTTTCCAACAATTTTAGATACTTTAGTTAGGATTTGTTCTTCCTTTTTATTTTACCTGAAGGAACGACATTCTTCAAATGCCATTTTTACCACTTCATTTAAAATTGAGGAGGTGGAGCAAGGTGGCAGAATAGAAGGTGTCCCTGGCCCCTCCCTGCCCCTGGAACATCAAATTTTAACAAATATCTGCACATAGAAAAGCACCATCATGAGAACAAAAAATCAAGTGAGCAATCACAGCATGTGATTTGAATTTCATATCACTCAATGAGGCATTGAAGAGGGTGAGAGAGGCAGTCTTGTATAGCTGATCCTATGCTCACGCCCTGTCACATCCCCCAGCAATGGTCCTGGGGCATGGAGAGTCTGTTCACTTAGAGGAGGGAGAGCACAGAGACTGGGGAACTTTACATTAAACTTAGTGCTACCCTGTCATAGCAGAGAGTAAAGCCATGCTGGGATCAGCCACATGCTGGGATCAGCATGTGGGAGCAATCGAACTAGCTAGAGGGAAATTTGCCCATTCCAGCAGTTAGAACTCAAGTTTCTTGACAAGTCTTGCCATTGCAGGCTGAAATGCTCTGGGGTCCTAAGTAAACTTGAAAGGCAGAATAGGACACAAGGACTGAAATTCCTAGGCAATCCTAGTGTTAGGCTGGGCTTAGAACCAGAGGACCAGCGTGGCATGTTACCTAGGGAGATATCACCAGAGGCAGCTAAGGGACTGCTAGCACCACTTCTCCCCCAACCCCAGGCAGTGAAGCTTGCAGCAATGAAAGTAACTCCTTGCTTCTGCCTAAAGAGAGGAGAGCAAAGAGTAAAGTGGATTTTGTCTTGCATTTTGGATACCAGCTCAGCCACAGTACTTAGCACACTGGGCAGAGTTGTGAGACCCCCATTACAGGCCCTAGCTTATGGATGTTATTTCTAGACACACCTTGTCGCAAAAGGCAACCTGCTACCTTGAAGGGAAGAACCCAGTGATGACAGGATTCATCACCTACTTACTAAAGAGTTCTTGGGCCCTAAATAACCAGCAGCAATACCCAGGGAGTATGCTGTGGGCCTTGGGCTCTGAGATGTGCTGACTTCAGGTGTGACCCAGCACATTCTCAACTGTGGCAGCTACAGTAAATGACTCCTTCTGAGAAAAGCAGAGGGAAAAGTAAAGGGGACTTTGTCTTGCACCTTAGGTAACACCTTGGCCACAGTGGGTTAGAGCAACAAGCAATCTCCTGCACACCCTGGGTCTAGGACTAAGCACTTGGACAGCATTTCTGGACCTGCCCTGGGTCAGAGGGGAGCACATTGCCCTGAAGGGTGAGTCTCAGGCATGGCGGTATTCACTACAAGCTGACTGAAGAGCCCTTGGGCTCTAAGAAAACATCAGTGTTGGCCTAGCAGAATCTGCCATTGGCCAGTAGTGGTGGTGGCTCCCCAGAGAGGCTCCTCTGCCTGTGGAAAGGGGAGATAAGGACAAGAAGCGCTTTGTATTGTGGTTTGAGTGCCAACTTAGCCACAGTAGAATGGAGCACCAGGTAAATTTCCAAGGTTTTTGGCTTCAATTCCTGGCTCAAAGACAGTATCTCTGGACCTGCCTAGGGTCTAGGGGAAGTTGCCACCCTGGAGAGGAGGGCATAAACCTGACTGGCTTCACTACCTGCTGATCCTAGAGCACTAGAGCCTTGAGTGAACACGTGTGGTAGCCAAGTAGTGGTTACAGTTGGCATTGGATGAGACCCAGTGCTATGCTGGTTTCAGACCTGAACCATTATAGTTCCAGTGGTGGTGGCCACAGGGGTGCTTGCATCACCACACCCCCAGTTCCAGGTGGTTCAGCACAGAGAAAGATTCCATTTGTTTGGAAGAAAGCAAGGGAAAAGAACAAGAGTCTCCGCCTGGTAATCTACAGAGTTCTTCAAAATCTTATCTAAGACATCAAAAGTGTTACTTGTATAAGTCTGCAAAAAAAACAAAAAACAAAAAACAAACAAAAAAAAACACACAATGGGTTTAGGGCCCAAGTTTCTTCAAATACCTGGAAAGCCTTCTCAAGAAGGATGGGCACAAATGAGCCCAGACTGTGAAGAGTACAATAAATACCTGACTCTTCAATGCCCAGGCACCAACAAGCATATACAAGCACCAGAATCATCCAGGAAAACATGACCTAATGAAACAAACTAAATCAGGCACCAGAGACCAGTCCTGGAGAAAGAGAGACATGTGATTTTTCAAACGTAGAAGTCAAAATAACTACTTTGAGGAAACCTTAAGAAATTCATAACACAGACCAAGAATTCAGAATTCTATTCAACAAATTTAACAAACAGATTAAAATAAAAAGAATCAAGTAGAAATTCTACAGTTGAAAATTGCAGTTGACATACTGAAAAATGCATCAATTGCTTAATAGCATAATCAATGAAGCAGAAGAGATAATTAGTGAGCTTGAAGACAGGCTACTTACACTTACATTCTGAAATTACACAGTCAGAGTAGAAAAAAGAAAAAAGAATGAACAAGAAGGAAGCACACCTATAAGATCTAGAAAACCGCCTTAAAAGGGCAAAAGTTACTGGCTTTAAAGAGGAGGGAGAAAAAGAGATGGAGGTAGAAAATTTATTTAAAGGAAAAATATCAGAGAACTTCCCAAACCTGGGGAAACATATCAAAATTTAAGTACAAGAATGTTATAGATTTAACCCAAAGAGTACCTCAAGGTATTTAATCATCATACTCCCAAAGGTCAAGGATAAAGAAAGGATCTTGAAAGCAGCGAGATAAAAGAAATAAACAACATAGAGTGGAACTCTAATACATCTGGAAGCAGATATTTCAGTGGAAATCTTACATGCTGGGAGAGAGTGGCATGACATATTTAAAGTACTGAAGGAAAAACTTTTACCCTTGAATAGTACATCCAGCCAAAAATATCCTTTAAGCATGAAGAAGAAATAAAGATCTTCCCTGATAAACAAAAGCTGGGGTATTTTGTCAACATCAGACCTCTCCTAGAAGAAATGCTAAAGGCAGTTCTTTAATCAGAAGAAAGGATGTTAATAAGCACGAAGAGATCCTCTGAAAGTACAGAATTCAATGGAAATAGTAAGCACACAGAAAAATGCAGAATATTATAACACCGTAATTGTGATATGCAAACTACTCTTAAGTAGAAAGACTAAATGATGAACCAATCAAAAACGATAACAAAAACAAATGTTCAAGACTCAGACAGTACAATAAAACATAAAGAGAAACAATAAAAACTTAAAAATTGGGGAGGAAGTTAAAGTTAAGAGTTTTTATTTTTTTCTTTTTGCTTGTTAGTTTATGCAAACAATGTTAAGCTGTTATTAGTTGAAAATAATGAGCTATAGGATAGTATTTGCAAGCTTCATGGTAACCTCAAATAGAAAAAAAAATACAACGAATGCACATAAAATAAAAAGCAAGAAGTTAAATCATAACACCAGAGAACATCACCTTCATTAAAATGAAGACAGGGAGAAAGGAAAAAAGGATGAGAAAACTACAAAACAACCAGAAAACAAATTACAAAATGCCAGGAGTAAGTCCTTACTTATCAATAATAATATTGAATGTAAATGCACTAAACTCCCCAATCAAAAGACATGGAGTGGCTGAATTAATTAAAAAAACAAGATCCAATGATATGTTGCTTACAAGAAACACTTCACCAATGAAGATACACATACACTGAAAATAAAGGAGTGGGGGAAGATATTCCATGCTAATGGAAACCAAAAAAGAGCAAGAATAGCTATACTTATATCATAAAAAAATGGATTTTAAGACAAAAACTATAAGAAGAGACAAAGAAGATCATTATCCAATAATAAAGGAGTCAATTCAGCAAGAGGATATAAAGATTGTAAATATATATGCACCCAACACTGGAGCACCCAGCTATGTAAAGAAAATACTAGAGCTAGAGCTAGGAGAGAGACACAGAGAGAGAGAACTCAATAAAATAATAGCTGGAGACTTCAACACCCCATGTTGGCATTGGACAGATCTTCCAGACAGCAAATCAACAAAGAAACATCAAACTTAATCTGCACTATTGAACAAATGGAACTAAGATATTTACAGGTAATTTTATTCAACAGCTGTAGAGTACACATTATCTTCCTTAGCACATGGATCATGCTCAAGGATAGACCATATATTAGGTCACAAAACAAGTCTTGAAAAAAATTTTATTTTTTAAAACTTTATTTCAAAAAAATTGAAATAATATGAAACATCTTCTCTGACCACAGTGTAATAAAACCAGAAACAACAACAGTAATTTTGGAAATTATACAAGCACATGGGAATTAAACAATATGCTCCTCGATGATCAGTGGGACAAAAAGTAATTAAGAAGGAAACTGAAAAGTTTCTTGAAACAAATGACAATGGAAACACAAAATACCAATACCTAAGGGATACAGTGGAAGCAGTACTAAAAGGAATATGTATAGCTATAAGTGCCTATATGAAAAAAGAAGAAAAACTTTACATAAATAACCTAATGATGAATTTTGAAGAACTAGATGACAAGAGCAAACCAAACACAAAATTAGTAGAAGAAATCATAAAGATCAGAGTAGAAATAAATGAATGTGAAATGAAGTAAACAATACAAAAGATCAATAAAACATAAAGTTTTTTAAAAAGATAAACAAAATCCACAAACCCTTAGCCAGACTAATGAAGGAAAAAAGGGAGAGACCAAAATAAATAAATCAGAGATGTAAAAGGAGACATTACAACCAATACTGCAGAAACTCAAAGGATCATTAGTGATTACTATAAGCAACTATATCCAATGAATTAAAAAATCTAGAGGAAATGGATAAATTCCTAGACACACACAATACACAAAGATTGAATCATGAAGAAATCCAAGACCTCAGCAGACCAATGACAAGTAACAATATTAAAGCTGTAATAAAGTGTCCCACTAAAGAAAACCCTGGGACCTTATGGCTTCATGGCAGATTCTACCATACATTTAAAAAAGATTTAATACAAATCCTACTCAAATTATTGCAAAAGATAGAGGAGGAAGGGATACTTTCAAAATCAAACTCATTCTACAAGGCCAGTATTACTCGGATACCAAATGCAGACAAAGACACGAAAGAAAGAAAGAAAGAAAGAAAGAAAGAAAAGAAAGAAGGAAGGAAGGAAGGAAAGAAAGAAAGGAAAGAAAGGAAAGAAAGAAGGAAGGAAGGAAGGATGGAAGGAAGGAAGGAAGGAAAGTACAAGCCAATATCACTGATGAACATTGATGTAATAATCCTCAACAAAATACTAGCAAATCAAAAGCAACAATACATTAAAAAGATCATTCGTCATGATCAAGTAAGCTTTATCCCTGGGATGCAAGGATGATTCAACATATGCAAATCAATCAATGTGACATATTAACAAAATGAAGGACAAAAACCATGTGATAATTTTAATTGATGCTGAATAAGCATTTGATGAAATTCAACATCTCTTTATTATAAAAACCCTAAAATACTGGGGATACAAGGAACATACCTCAACCTAATAAAAGCCATATGCAATGACCCACAGCTGGCATTATAATGAATGGGGAAAACAGAAAGCCTATCAATGGATGAATGAATAAAGAGAATATGGTATGCACACACATAGTGGAATACTATTCAGCTATATAAAAGAATGAAATCATGATGTCATTTGCAGCAATGTAGATGAAACTGGAGATTATTATGTTAAGTGAAATAAGTCAGGCACAGAAAGACAAATACCATACATACTCACTCATAGGTAGGAACTAAAAATCTTAATCTCATGAACATAGGGAATAGATTGCCAGATACCAGAGTCTGGGCAAGGCTGGGGAGGGGGATAAAGAGAGGTTTATTATGAGTACAAACATACAGTTAACTAGAAGAAGTTTTATTTTAATGTTTGATATCAGACTAGGGTGACTAAACTTAGCAAAAATATTATGTATATTTCCAAGTAACTAGAAGAGAGGATTTTAAATGATACCATCACATAAAAATGATAAACACTCAAAATGATGGATACTTCAAATAACCTGACTTGATTATTACACATTCTATACAACATTCACATGTATATGTTGATATATATACACACATAAATATATACATATATAATATGAAAATTATTATATATAAATAAAAGGGAAAATATACAAATCTATTGTGCTTCTATACACTAGCAATAAACAATCAGAACCTGATTTTTAAATATATAGCTTATAATAGCACCAAAGTTAAATATTGAGAAATAATTCTAACCAAAAACTAAAACCCCTCTATTCAGAAACCTACAAACATTGCTGAGAAAAAAAGAAGTCCATTTGTATATCTTCTTTGGAAAAATGTCTGTTCAAGTTCTTTGCCCTATTTTTAATCAGGTTATTATTATTATTATTATTTGCTATTGGGTTGTAACAGTTTCTAATATATTTTGGAAATTAACCTATTATCAAATATATGATTTGCAATGACCAGTTGGCATATGACAAGATGCCCAACATCATTAATTATTAGAGAAATGCAAATCAAAACTAATTACATATCACTTTGCACCTGACAGGATAGCTACAATAATTAAAAAAAGGATAGGTGCCAGCAGGAATGCAGAAAAATTGGAACACTTATACACTGTCAGTGGAAATGTACAATGGTACAGCATCTATGAAAAACAGTATGCAGTTTCCTGAAAAAATTAAAACTATGATTACCATATAACTCAGAAATTTTACTTATCTATATATATTTAAAATAATTCAAGTCAAGATCTGGAATAGATATCTACACTCTCATGTTCTGTAGCATTATTCATAAGGACCAAGATATAGAAAAAAACAAGTATTCATTGATAGATAAAGAAAATGTAGTCAAATTAATGAAGAAATATATCTTGTCCATGGATTGAGAGAGTATTGATAACATGTAAGTGTCCTCCAAATGTAAACTGAAACAATGAAACTTCCAGAAGGAAACTTGTGAAAATACCTTCATAACCTTTCCATAAGAAAAAAAAATTAAAGGTACAAAAATTTAAGGAAAATATTTATATTTTGGCATAACATAAATTAAGAACTTCTAGTCATTAAAAATACTATTATGAGAGTGCATTAGTACATTCTTGCACCACTATAAAGAAATTTCTGAGACTGAGTAATTTATAAAGAAAAAAGGTTTACTTGACTCATGGTTCTGCAGGCTTTACAGGAGGCATGGCTGAGGAGGCCTTAGGAAACTTACAACCATGGCAGAAGGGAAAGTAGGTATGTCTTCCAAGGCTGTGGCAGGAGGAAGAAAGAGAAGGGGGAGGTGCTACACACTTTTAAACAACCAGATCTCATGAGAAGTCACTGACTATCACTAGATCCACCCCCTTGATTCAATCACCTCCCACCAGACTCCTCCTCCAACACTGGGGATTACGATTGGACATGAGATTTGGGCAAGGACTCAAACCCAAATCATATCAAAGAGTGAATAAGGAAGTAAAATACTGAAAGATGATATTTACAATACATATATCTAAAAATACATTGTGCAGAATATATATAAACAACTTCTGCAAACCTATAAGGAAAAGAGCAACAACATAATAAAAGGCAAAAAGACTTGCACAGGCATTTCATAAAAATACAATGTGCCAATGGCCAATAAAAGTCAAAGTAGTGGTTATCTCTGGGGAAGCAGGACCACAGGAAAGGCATATTCTGGAGTTTTTGGAGAATGATATAATGCCATTTACTAGTGCTGTATAAATTAATGGGTTATGCATTTAAGATTTTGTACCTATCTATGCATCTGTTACACTGATTTTTGGATTTTGGATGCAACTATCTATATTTCATTATACAACTAGCAAGACTTCTCATTTTCTTTCTTTCTTTCTTTTTTTTTGACACAGGGTCTTATTCTGTCACCCAGGCTGGAGTACAGTCATGTGCTCACAGCTCACTGCAGCCTGGACCTCACGAGGTCAAGTGATCCTCCACACTAACCTCCCAAGTAGCTGGGACTACAGGTGTGCACCACTATGATTGGCTAATTTTGTGTTTTTTCGTGGGCATGGGGTCTCGCTATGTGTGCCCAGGCTTGTCTCAAACCCCTGGGCTCAAACAATCTGCCTGCCTTGAACTCCCTAAGTGCTGGGATTATAGGCATGAGCCACCGCACCCAGCCAACTTTAGGTTCTGATTGAACTCAGGTGAAGAAAGGATGCTACGGTGACTAGCGGCTGTGGTACAGGAAGCCCTGCCACTTGAGCTTTATATGCCAGGAGTTCAATGCAATTCTCTCCGTGCTGAAACTATTCTCCATTTGGAAATTTAATTGTCACTCTCTAGATTAGTGCCTATCTAGAGAGTATTCAGCCCTCCAGAGCCCTCATGCAAGAGATGACTGTTCCTCTTCCTCAGTGCTGTAGAAGACAGATGTTTTACTCTGTAAAGCAAATCAAGCAGAGATTTGAGATCCCCAAGCACAGGGGAAAGAAGAGGGGAGGTAGGGACTGAAATAAGGAGAGATTTTATGAAAACATTCATTAGTAACTGTGGACTCCCAGTAACCTCCTCACTGACCCTCATTACCTTAAAGGAAGATTGCCATACAGGCAAATCACAATCCCCACCCCAGCTAGATCCAAGTAAAATATGGAAGATTTTTGCTCTGGAGAAACTGAATGACCCAGAGAAAAAAATCTCTTCAAACTAAAACTTCTATCATACTGCATTCATTTCAAGTGTTACCCAGAAGTAATATTTTTCTTAACATTTCTGATCGGTGACACCAAACACTGACACGATTTCCAGAAGGGCACATTGTCACTGAAGTTGCAGTATGCATTGCAGTTCCCTGCCCTACAGCACCAACACACTCCGTGGCTCTAAGTAGGTGCTAATAAATATTTTCTGAGTTTATTAATAAATTCAGCCACATACTTGTCAAATCTTAGGAATCAAAAGTTACAAAGTACTGGAAATAACTTTTGTAGGTCAACTAATGTTCCCTAGGCACAATAATTTTAAATAGCTTTCTATCATATTTCTGTGCAATACCAAGACAGAAGTGAACAAACCCACATGGAACTTTAGAGCTTTTATATTTTTGCTTCAGTGAAGCTAAGCCAAATTATTTAATAGCTTAAAGTCAATCTCTCTGGTATCTTTTCAAAATTTCAGCATCAGCATTAATGAAAGGTTTTTGTGGAGTTTCAGACTAGCAACTTAAAAAGACATTGGTAGTCTGTGTACCCATGGAAATCGGAAATGAGTAGACTTTTTCATAAGATTATGCTATCTTTGGGATAGGTCATAATGACACCTGGCGAAAAGGAATTGCAGGACAGAAAAGGGCCTGAAGCAAGGCCGTCCTCATTAATTTTATCTCTACTCTATTGCTCTCATTTGTCACTGGCAATACATTCCTCCACCGTCAAGCTCCACAAGTTTTTTCCAAAATTTATATAGAGTCCTGGTTTTCATGGGCCATTTGCTATCTTAAACAAGTAGAATAACCCAATTCTTATTTACTGGAAAGGGTTAAAGAAGCATTATTGAATTAATTTCTTGATTACAGCTATTGTTCTCATTTTTAGAATACATCATCATGCTGCCTTTCATTGATTTGCTAAGTAAAGCAGCCATCCTTTTAAAGTTTCTCAGTTTTATACACTGCCTCATTGATTCCTATGAGGATTTAATGACATAATGCTAATAAGGTGCTTAGCACAGTACCTGGCACAAGTAAGTGCATGTTAACTGATTGTAGTGTAAGTTGTTATATTGTTATCAGTACTAGATAGCAGTTTCAGGCATTTTCCGTTATTTTTTTTAAAACCCAAGTATTTTATCTTATTTACGGCTACTGCTGAAATGATGTAGAATCATCATAACTAAATGTTAAACCTTATTTTTTACATGATCTCTTTACTTCCCTTTTTGAGAGTAAATATAGAGTCACACAAACACTGGTTTACATAATTACAGTTTTGAGAAGATTTATTTCACTATTAGCTTGTTCAAAAAATTAAAATTTTATATATTTAAGGTGTACAGCATGAAGTTTTGATATAAATCTATACAGTGAACAGATATCTAAGGTCAAGCTAATTAATATATTCATCTTTTCACATAGTTGCCATGTGTGAGTGTGTGAGTGTGTGTGTGTGTGTTTGTGTGCTGGCACAAGAGGCTTACCTTTTGGCCTACCTTGGCTTTTGATATGTCTTCCACACAAACCTTAATGATTTTTATAATAGCTTTTGATTTAACTTGAGAGATATATAACTCTTTCTTTCTCTTGAAAACTTAGAGGCCATTGCAGGGTTCTAAATTGGCCTAATTTCAATATTGCTTTGTCTCAGGAAATAGGGAGGACTGAGGAGGAGAGAGATGAGGGAATGCTTGGTGAGAGGAACAGGTAGAAAACACACAACATGTATTTATTAAGCTTGTCATCATATGTGGGTGTGGTTTGAGGCACCCCAAAACAATTACAATAATAACATCAAAGACTACTGATCACAGATCACCATCGCAGGTATGATAAAAATGAAAAAGTTTGAATTATTATGAGAATTACCAAAATGTGACAAAAAGACATGAAGTAAAGCTTATGCTGTTGGAAAAATATTGCCCATAGACTTACTTAATGCAGGGTTGTCACAAACCTTTAATTTGCAAACATGCAATATCTGCAAAGTACAATAAAATGAAGCATAATATAATGAAGTACTCCAGTATTCAACACAGTATTATTAAGTATAATCTCCACGCTATGCATTAGATCTCTAAATGTGCTTATCCTACATAATCGGAACTTTGTACCTTTTGACCAGCATTTCCCCATGCCCCCAACTGCTGGTCACCACTATTGTGTTTCTGCTTCTATGAGTTTTACTATTACAGATAACTCATAAAAGTGGCATCATTTAGTATTTTTCCTTCTGCATCTGGCTTATTTCACTTATTATAATGTCCTCCAGTTTCATCCATGTTGTTTCAAATAGGAGGATCTTTTTCTTTTTTAAAGCTAAGCCATATTCCATTATATGTGTGTGTATGCATTTGTATGTGTGTTTGTGTTTGTGTGTGTGTGTGTGTCAGTCACTATTTCTTTATCCATCTATCCATCCATTGACACTTAAGTGGTTCCACATCACGGCTATTGTGAAGATCGCTGCAATGGACATGGTAGTGCAGCCACTTCTTCAAGGCTCTGCTTTCAATTATTTTGGATATTTATGCAGAAGAGGAATTGATAGATCATGGGTAGTTCTAATCTTAATTTTTTGAGGAACCCCCGTAATGTTTTCCAAAAGGCTTTACCAATTTGCCTTCCCACCGACAATGTACAAAGTTCCCTTTTCTCCATAGGATAGCTATTGTCCTATTAGCTTTTAGAGTAATACCAGGAAAACAGTTCATTCCTGTTCTGCTTTGTTTCCTTTGAGAAAACCTTAATCAGGAAGCATTTGTTCCCATTTACTCTTTAGAACTTGACACGGAAAAATGTACCTTTATGTTATGTATCAATTTTTAACTTAAAATCCTTATTAAGCAGCCTTAACTGTTCTGCAAGAATATTTATTTGTTTCTCTTGCTCAATTCAATTTCTTTTCTAAAACTAAACACATTATATTTCACCTATCTTTTATAATTAGAATTATCAAACATCTTGGTATGCCTTGGACACACCTGTTCATGCCTATTTTCCTGGCATTTATTCTGTTATGCATTTGGGTTTGATTTTTCATATTTTAACAATGTATAAAGAGTAACATTATTTTATGCCACTATGGCTTTGGCAGATCCGCACACTAACTTTCAGTTTCTGTCTTGTTCTTGACATTGTCAATTTAAAACTTAGTTAACACTGAAAAAAATCAACAAAAACTGGTGTCTCATTTCTAAGATCATCTACAACTCAAGGTAACAATACATTTATTATATATATATACATATGTGTGTGTATATATGTATATATAGATGTATGTATACACATACCTATGTATACATATACATATACACATACCTATGTATACATATACATATACACATACATATGTATACATATACATATACACATACATATGTATACATATACATATACACATACATATGTATACGTATACATATATACATACATATGTATATATACATGCATATATACCTATATGTATATATACATGCATATATACCTATATGTATATATACATGCATATATACCTATATACACATTTATATATACATATATGTGTGTATGTATATATACATATATACGTATATATACATACACACACACACACGTATATATATACATATGATCAAAGTAAGAAAATAATTGCCAGGCATGACATCCAAGCCCATAATTAGAAAGGGAAGATTGCCATAATGAATTGTGTATTTTATATTTTATTTGTTCTTACATTCACTTTAGTTTACTCTTAACAATAAGAGTAAAATACAGTGTTTATGGATGCACATAAGGATAAAATTATTTGAAAAGTCAAGGAAGTGATTACTATGAAATTCCAAGTAGTAGTTACTTTTGAAGTTTAGGAAGGGTTGAACATTGAAATGGGGTAAATGAAGAGGTTCTGGTGTAGCTAGCAATGTTTTATCTCTTGATGTGAGTGATAGTTACGGGGACATCACCTTATAATACCTTCTTAAACAAACAATGCAACTTTTGTCCCTTCATTTGAAACTTTTCATTTTTCTATTTCATCATTTGACAAATTATATTTGCTGGATGCAGTACTGTGTGCCTGAAGTCCAAACTACTCAGGAGGCTGAGGTAGGAGAATTGCTTGAGCCCAGGAATTCTGCTACAGTGCACTATTCAAATTGAGTGTCTACACTAAGTTCAGCATCAATATGGTAACCTCCTGAGAGCAGGGGATCACCAAGTTGCCTAAGGAGGGGTAAACCAGCACAGGTCAAAAACAGAGCAGGTCAAAACTCTCATGCTGATAAATTATGTTAATAAAACAGCTTTCACTATGATGTTGTGAAAAAATTTAAGTCACTATGCAATAAGTCAAATCTTTCAGAATAAAATGTACCGTTAACCCTCCTTATTTGCAGGAGGTATGTTCCAAGACCCCCCGGGAGTGCCTGAAACTATGTATAGTCCTGAATCTTATATATAGAGTACTATAATTTTTCTTATATTTGTATATACATACCTACGATAAATTTTAATTTATAAATTGAGCACAGTAAGACATTAACATTAACAATAAAATAGAATAATTGTAACTATAATAAAGTTATGCATATTCTCTCTCTCTCTTTAATACTATGTTGTACAATACTCACCTAGTATTTTCAGACTGTGGTTGACTTTGAGTAATGAAAACAGAGAAAGTGAAATTGCTGCTAAGGAGTGATTGCTGCAGTGTTTAAATTCAAAAAATTAAAATATGAATAAAGTGAAAAACGGCAATAAATTTAAAAAGGAAGTAAAATTACAAGAATTTGTGGCTAATAGGTTAAGCGTATTTTATGTTGATACACACTCATACACAAACATACATAGTTACATGTACACACACAGATCTATAAATGTCTACACATAAGCATTGGATATCTGAGAGGTTTTTTTAATTTTTAAAATTTTGTTTTTATTTCAGGAGCACATGTGCAGATTGGTTATATAGATACATTGTGTAATGCAGGTGTTTGGTATATGGATTATTTCACCACCCAGGTAATAAGCATAGAACCTGCTAGGTACTTTTTGATCCTCACCCTCCCCCAACCCTCTGCCCTCAAGTAGGTGCAGTGTCTATTGTGCCATTTCTTGTGTCCATCTGTACTTAATGTTTAGCTCCCACTTATAAGTGAGACAATGTGGTAATTGGTTTTCTATGCCTGCATTAGTTAGCTTAGGATAATTGTCTTTGGCTCCATTCATGTTGTTGAGGAGGACATATTTTCATTCTTTTTTATGGCTGCATAGTATCCCATGGTGTTTGTGTACCAAGTTTTCTTTATCCAGTTTACTATTGTTGGGCATCTAGATTGACTCCATATCTTTGCTATTGTGATTAATGCTGTAATGAACATATGCATGCATGTGTCTTTATGTAGAATGATTTATATTCCTTTGGGTATATGCTCAATACTGAGATTGCTGGGTTGAATTATAGTTCTTCAAGTTCTTTGAGAAATTGTCAAACTGCTTTCCACAGTGGCTGAACTGATTCACATTACCACCACTAATGTATAAGTATTCTCTTTTCTCCTCCAGCTGGCCAGCATCTGTTATATTTTGACTTATTGAGAGTAGCCACTTTGAGTGGTGTGAGTTGGTAGATTATTGTGGTTTAATTTGCCCTTCTCTAATGATTAGCAATGTTGAACATTTTTCTATTTTTATTGGCCGCAAATATATTTTCTATTGAAAAGTGTCTGCCCATGTCCTTTGCCAGCTTTTTAATGGCATTGTTTTTTGCTTATAAATTTGTTTAAGTTCCTTATACATGCTGAATAGTAGACCTTTGTCAGATGCATAGTCTTTAAGTGTTTTCTCCTATTCTGTGGGTTGGTTATTAACTCTCTGTATTAGTCTATTTTCATATTGCTATAAAAATCGGAGACAGGGCAATTTATAAAGAAAAGAGGTTTAATTTGCTCCTCGTGGTTCTGCAGGCTATAAAGGATCATAGAAGCTTCTGCTGCTGGGGAGACCTCAGGAAACTTACAATCATGGGGGGAGATGAACAAAAACCAGGCACATCTTCCATGGCTGGAGCAGAAGTTAGGTAGGGCGGGGGTGGTGCTAAACACCTTTAAACAACTGGATCTCATGATAACTCACTATCATGACAAGAACACCAAAAGGGATGGTGCTAAATCATTCATGAGAAACCAACCCTGTGATCCAATCACCTCCCAGCAGGCCTCACCTACGGCATTGAGGATTATATTCAACGTGATATTTGTTCAAGGACACAGATCCAAACCATATCACTCTGTTGATAGTTTTCTTTGCTCTACAGAAGCTCTTTAATTTAATGAGGTCCCATTTGTCAATTTTTGTTTTTGTTGCAATTACTTTTGTTGCAATTGCTTTTGTCTTCTTTGTCATAAAATCTTTGCTGGAGCCTGTGTCCAGAATGGTATCAATATTTCCTACATTATCTTGCAAGGTTTCTATATTTTTAGGTTTTACATTTAAGTCTTTAATCCACCTTGAGTAGATTTTTGTATATGGTATAAGGAAGGGGTCCAGTTTCATTCTTCTGAGTATGGCTACTCAGCTATCCCAGCACCATTTCTTGAATAGGGAGTCCTTTCCTTACTGCTTGTTTTTGCCAAATATCAAATGATTGTTAGTGTGTGGCTTTACCTCTGGGCCAGGAATAACATTGCATCTGGAGATTGCTTTGGGCAATATGGGCATTTTAACAATATTGATTCTTCCAATCTATAAGCATGGAATATTTTTCCATTTGTTTGTGTCATCTCTAATCTCTTTGAAGAGTGTTTTGTAATTCTCATTGTAGAGACCTTTCACCTCCCTGGTTAGCTGTATTGCTAGGTATTTTATTTATTTATTTTTTGTAACTGTAGTGAATAGAACAGAATTCTTGATTTGGCACTCAGCTTGGATAGTTCTGTTTATGTGCATTAATAACTCACGTGCATTAATTTGCGTATGCTAAACCAACCTTGCATCCCTCTGGGATAACCCTACTTGATTATGGTGGATCAGCTTCTTCATGTGTGGCTCAGATTGGTTTGCTAGTATTTTGTTGAGGATTTTTGTATCTATGATCCTGAAGGATATTGGCCTGAAGTTTTCTCTTTTGTTGTGTCTTTTTGTTGTGTTTTGGTATCAGAATGATGTTGGCCTCATAGAACAAGATAGGGTGGAGCCCCTTCTCCTCAATTTTTTGGAATGGTTTCAGCAGGAATGGTACCAGCTCTTCTTTACATCTGGTAGAATTCGGTTGTGAATCCATCTGGTTTTGGGCTTTGGTTGATAGGCTTTTTGTTACTGATTCCATTTCAGAACTCATTATTAGTCTGTTCAGGGTTGGAATTTCTTCCTGATTCAGTCTTGGGACTTTTTTTTTTTTTTCTTATAGGAATGGGTCCATTTCTTTTGGGTTCCCCAGTTTGTGTGTATATAGTTATTCATAATAGTCTCTGATGGTTCTTTGTGTTTCTGTGAAGTCAGCGGTAACATACCCTTTGTCATTTTTGATTGTGTCAACTAGGGTCTTCTCTTTTTTCTTTTTTTTTTTCCTTTATTAGTCTAGCTGGCAGTCTGGCAGTCTATCTATCTTACTTATTCTTTCAAAGGACCAACTTCTAGTTTCATTGATATCTTGTACGGCCTTTCACATCTCAGTTTCCTTCAGTTTAGCTCTGATCTTTGTTTTTTGTTGTCTTCTGTTAGCTTTGGGGTTGGTTTGCTCTTGTTTTTCTAGTCCCTCAAAATGTGATGGTTAGGCTGTTAATTTGAGACCTTTCTAACTTTTTGATATGGGTGTTTAGCACTATTAACTTTTCTCTTAAAACTACTTTAGCTGTGTCCCAGAGGTTCTGGTATGTTTTATCTCTGTCCTCATTAGTTTCAAAGAAGTCTTGATTTTTGCCTTAATTTCATTCTTTACTCAAAAGTCATTCAAGAGCAGATTGTTTAATTTCTTTTTTTTATTTTATTATTATTATACTTTAAGTTTTAGGGTACATGTGCACAATGTGCAGGTTAGTTACATATGTATACATGTGCCATGCTGGTGTGCTGCACCCATTAACTTGTCATTCAGCATTAGGTATATCTCCTAAAGCTATCCCTCCCCCCTCCCCCCACCCCACAACAGTCCCCAGAGTGTGATGTTCCCCTTCCTGTGTCCATGTGTTCTCATTGTTCAATTCCCACCTATGAGTGAGAATATGCGGTGTTTGGTTTTTTGTTCTTGCGATAGTTTACTGAGAATGATGATTTCCAATTTCATCCATGTCCCTACAAAGGACATGAATTCATCATTTTTTATGGCTGTATAGTATTCCATGGTGTATATGTGCCACATTTTCTTAATCCATTCTATCATTGTTGGACATCTGGGTTGGTTCCAAGTCTGCTATTGTGAATAGTGCCGCAATAAACATACGTGTGCATGTGTCTTTATAGCAGCATGATTTATAGTTCTTTGGGTATATACCCAGTAATGGGATGGCTGGGTCAAATGGTATTTCTAGTTCTAGATCCTTGAGGAATCGCCACACTGACTTCCACAAGGGTTGAACTAGTTTCCAGTCCCACCAACAGTGTAAAAGTGTTCCTATTTCTCCACATCCTCTCCAGCACCTGTTGTTTCCTGACTTTTTAATGATTGCCATTCTAACTGGTGTGAGATGGTATCTCATTGTGGTTTTGATTTGCATTTCTCTGATGGCCAGTGATGGTGAGCATTTTTTCATGTGTTTTTTGGCTGCATAAATGTCTTCTGATTGTTTAATTTCTGTGTGATTGTATGGATTTGTTAAATCTTCTTAGTATTGATTTCTATTTTTATCATGCTGTGGTCTGACAGTGTGATTGGTATGATTTTGTCTTTTTTTTAATTTCCTGAGAATTGTTTTATGAACAATCGTGTGGCTGATTTTAGCCAGTGTGCCATGTGCAGATAAGAAGAATGTATATTCTGTTGTTTTTGGATGGAGAGTTTTGTATATGTCTGTTAGGTGCATTTGTTCAAGTGTCAAGTTCAGTTCCTGAATATCTTTGTTAGTTTTCTGCGTTGATGATCTGTCTAATACTGTCAGTGGGGTGTCGAAGTTTTCCATTATTATTATATGGTTATCTCTTCTCTTCACAGGACTCTAAGAATCTGTTTTATTAATCTGTGTGCTCCTGTGTTGGTGCATATATATTTAGGATAGTTAAGTCCTCTTGTTGAGTTGAGCCCTTTACCATTATGTAATGTCCTTTGTCTTTTTCATTATTGTTGGTTTAAAGTCTGTTTTGTCTGAAATTAGAATGTTTCTGCCTTTCTATGTTTTCCATTTGCTTAGCTGATTTTTCTCCTTCCCTTTACTTTGAGCCTATGTGTGTCATTGCATGTGAGATAGAACTCTTGAAGACAGTGTAGAGTTTGGTTTTGCTTCTTTATCCAACTTGCCACTCTGGGGCATTTAATTGGGGGATTTAGTTCATTTGCATTCAAGGTTTTTATTGATATGCGCAAATTTTATCCTTTCATCTCGTCGTTAGCTGGTTGTTATGCAGACTTGATCAGGTAGTTGCTTTATAGTGTCAATGGTCTATGTACTTAAGTGTGTTTTTGCGGGGGCTGGTAATAGTCTTTCATTTCCATATTTAGCACTCCCTGAAAGATCTCTTGTAAGGCAGGTCTAGTGGTAAAAATTTCCCTTAGCATTTGCTTGTCTAAAAAGGAGCTTATTTCTACTTAGCTTATTAAGCTTAGTTTGGCTGGATATGAAATTCTTTGTTAGAGTTTATCTTCTTTAAGAATGCTGAATTTAGACCCAATATCTTCCAACTTGTATGGTTTCTGCTGAAAGGTCCACTGATAGCCCGATAAGTTTTCCTTTTGTAGATGAGCTACCCTTTCTCTCTTGCTACTTTTTTTCTTTTCTTTTCTTTTCTTTTCTTTTCTTTTCTTTCTTTCTTTCCTTTTTTTTTTTTTTTTTTTTGAGGCAGGATTTCACTCTGTTACCCAGGTTGGAGTACAGTGGTATGCTCAGGGCTCACTGAAGCCTCAACCTCTCAGGCTCAAGTGATCCTCCCACCTCAGCCTCCTGAGTAGCTGGGACTACAGGTGTATGCCACTATACCTGCCTAATTTTTGTAGAGATGGGGTTTATCTATGTTGCCCAGGCTGGTCCTGAACTCCTGGACTCAATAGATCTGCCTCCCTTGACCTCTCAAAGTGTTGGGATTACAGGCATGAGACCAGGATGCTCAGCCAATATTTTTTCTTTCATGTCAACCTTAGAGAATCTGATGACTATGTGTTATAAGGATTGTCATTTTGTATAATATCTGGCGGAGATTCTCTGCAATTTCTAATTTGAATATCGGCCTCTATAATGATGTTGGGGCAATTTTTTTGGATGTTATCCTCAAATACGTGTTCCAACTTGCTTGTTCTCTCCTTCCTTTTCAGGGATGCAAATGAGTCATAGATTTGGTTTCTTTACATAATCACATATTTCTCAGAGGTTTTGTTCATTTTTTTTTTTAAAATTATTTTTCCTTTATTTTTGTCTGAGTGAGTTAATGCAGAGAACCAGTCTTTGATCTCTGAGTTTATTAACTCAGCTTGGTCTAGTCTACTGTTAATACTTTCAATTGAATTATAAAGTTCTTGTTGTGTGTGTTTTTCACTTCTATCCTATTAATTTTATTTTATATTAAAATGGGGCATTTTGTCTTTCTGCTCCTGTATTGTTGTATTGTAATCCTTGATTGGGTTTCAACAATCTCCTGAATCTTAATAGCCTTCTTTCCCATCCATATTCTGAATTCTATTTTTGTAATTTCAACCATTTAAGTTTTTGCTGAGGAACTAGTGTAATCCTTTGGAGGAAAGAAGACACTCTGACTTTTTAAATTGCCGAAATTCTTGTGCTAGTTCTTTCTCATCTGTGGTGGGCCGATGTTCCTTAAACTGTAGCACAATTTGAGTATAGTCAGTTGACTTTGTTTCTGGATGTTTTCAAAGGGCCAAGCCTTTGTGCAAGGTCTTTATTTGTAGGTGAACTTTTGTCTTTGGTTTCATGGGGTGGGGGTATGTTAGCAAAGTATTTTTGGTGTTAAAGTTTGGACTGTGATCCAGTAGATGGTGCTTAAACATAATGGCCAGTAGGTAGGCTTTTGCTCAGCCATGTGGCTCCTCTGTATTTCCCCTTTGCAGCTGTGCTCTTGTGTCCGGAAATTGGTGGGTTCTTGGTCCCACTGACTTCAACAATGAAGCCGCGGACACTCACGGTGAGTATTACAGTTCTTAAAGGCGGCGTGTCCTGAATTTGTTCCTTCTGATGTTCGGATGCGTTCGGAGTTTCTTCCTTCTGGTGGGTTTGTGGTCTCGCTGGCTCAAGGGTGAAGCTGCGGACCTTCGCAGTGAGTGTTACAGCTCTTAAGGCTGGTCTGGAGTTGTTCGTTTCTCCCGGTGGGTTAGTGGTCTCGTTGGCTTCAGGAGTGAAGCTGCAGACCTTCGCAGTGAGTGTTACAGCTCATAAAGGTAGTGTGGACCCAAAGAGTGAGCAGCAGCAAGATTTATTGCAAAGAGTGAAAGAACAAAGCTTCCACAGTGTGGAAGGGGACCTCAGCGGGTTGCCACTGCTAGCTGGGGCAGCCTGCTTTTATTTTCTTATTTGGCCACCCCCCCCCCCCCCCGCAACCAAATCCTGCTTGGTAGAGCCCAGTGGTCTGTTTTGACAGGGCGCTGATTGGTGCGTTTACAATCCCTGAGCTAGACACAAAGGTTCTCCACCTCCCCACTAGATTAGCTAGATTAGTTAGATACACAGTGTCCACACAAAGGTTCTCCAAGTCCCCACCAGAGTAGCTAGATACAGAGTGTCGATTGGTGCCTTCACAAACCCTGAGCTAGACACAAGGTGCTGATTGGTGTATTTACAAACCTTGAGCTAGATACAGAGTGCCGATTGGTGTATTTACAATCCCTTAGCTAGACATAAAGGTTCTCCACGTCCACACCAGACTCAGGAGCCCAGCTGGCTTCACCCAGTGGATCTCTCACTGGGGTTGCAGGTGGAGCTGCCTGCCAATCCCGTGCTGTGTGCCCACACTCCTCAGGCCTTGGGTGGTCGATGGGACTGGGCTCTGTGAAGCAGGGGGCAGCGCTCGTTGGGAAGGCTCGGGCTGCACAGGAGCCCACGGAGGCGGGGGGAGGGGGGAGGCTCAGGCATGGCGGGCTGCAGGTCCCCAATCCTGCCCCATGGGAAAGCAGCTAAGGCCCGGCGAGAAATCGAGCGAAGTGCCGGTGGGCCGGCATGCTGGGGGACCCAGCACACCCTCCGCAGCCGCTGGCCCGGGTGCTAAGCTCCTCATTGCCCGGGGCCGGCAGGGCCGGCCGGCCGCTCCCAGGGCGGGGTCCGCCGAGCCCACGCCCACCGGAACTCGTCCTGGCCCGCAAGCACCGCGCGCAGTCCCAGTTCCCGCCCGCGCCTCCCCCTCCACACCTCCTTGCAAGCTGAGGGAGCCGGCTCTGGCCTTGGCCAGCCCAGAAAGGGGCTGCCATAGTGCAGCGGAGGGCTGAAGGGCTCCTCAAGTGCCGCCAAAGTGGGAGCCCAGGCAGAGGAGGCGCCGAAAGCGAGCGAGGGCTGTGAGGACTGCCAGCACGCTGTCACCTCTCACTCTCTCTCAGTGCTGTGAGAGTATGGGTTCCTCTCCCACTTGAGTGCTGGCTACAGAACTTGGCCTCGCACTGCTGGGCTGTGCACCACGGCCCTAAGGTGAGCTCAGGCTTTATGTCCCCTCCCCAGCTTGGGGGCAGCAGGGGCAGAGACCTTAGCAGGGGAAATGGCAGAGGGCCTTTCACTTGTCTCTTGTGGCTCCACCTCAGAAATGCAGAGCTGCCACCAATCAGAGTGATTGACCTGTGGTGGGACAGCTGCACTGTGGGCCCAAGCCAGGGGCCCCTGTCTAGTAACGAGCAGGGTTTGCCAGAGGCTCACGGGGAAGACAGATTGGGCTCTTCTCCTTAGGGCAGCTTTGGTGTGCTGGAGGTGTGAGGAAAGCACTCGGGTTCTTTGTTCCTTCCCTAGGTACAGGGCAGCAAGGACAGTACCACTGTGCTGGCAGTGGCAGAGGGGCTTTCAGTTGCCTCTTGGAGCTCCACTCCAGAGACATACGGAGTTGTTCCAATGGGAATGTTCAGGCAGGGATAGGGCAGCGTGTTGTGGGCCTGAGCTGTGGGCCCGAGCTGTGGGCCCCGCTTGATGAAGAGCAGGGAATCAGGGGCTCATAGAAAGACTGTGCTCCTCTTCATATGGTGACTATCATGTGCTGGAGGTGTGACTAAAGTCCTCGGGCTCTTCGTTCCTTCTTCAGTTAGAGGGCAGCAAGAGCAGAATAGCCACAGTGGCAGTGGCAGAGGAGCTGTTACCTCTGGGAGCTCCACCCCAGGGAAACAGAGCCACTACCAGTGGGAATGCTCAGTTGGGGGTGGGGCGGCTGCTCTGCACTCCCAACCTGGGGATCTGCTTAGTGAGGAGGAGGGGGTGGGGGCTCACCCGAACAGAGACTGGGCTCCTCCTCATGTGGTGGCTGTGGCATGCTGGATATGCTAGCAACATGACCAGGCCCTTTGTTCCTTCACCAGCTGGAGGGCAGTAAGGGCAGTACCGCTGCAGCTGCAATGAGAGAGGGGCTGTGCGTTGTCTACAGAATTTCCTCCCCAGAGAAACTCAGAGCTGCCACCTACTGAAATGTTCAGGTGAGTGCAGCGTGGTTGTAATGGGGGCCCAGGTTGAGAAGTTCTGCCCAGTGAGGAGTAACACTGGCAGACATCAATGTGGAAAACAGTCTGAGCGCTTTTCTGTAAGCCTGCTTCACTGTTGGAGACCTGTGTCAGTCCCCAGTCTCTTTGCTCCCTTTCGAGGTCGAGGGCAGCAGGGGCAGGAATTGCGGACCAGCAAAAATGGTGGCTTGCCTGCTGCTGCTGGGAGCTCCATTCTAAGGAAGTGCAGGGCCGCAGAACTGCTACTGGCCTGAGAACCCTGTTGAGGTTCTCAGGGGCCAGGGTTTTCAGTGGCTGGGGTTCCAGGTGGGGAGGCCTTGTCTAGTAAGGAGTAGCGGGAGTTGAGACCTGCATGGAAAACAGCCTGGCCACTCTTCTGTAAGGCAGTTGCACTGTGCTGGAGGCCTGTGTTAGTCCTCAATCTTTTTGCTTCCTTCCGAGCATGAGGGCTGCAGGGGTGGGAGCTGTGGAGCAGGAACAATGGTGGCCTGCATGCTACTGCTGGGAGCTCTGTCCCAGGGAAGGGCAGGGCTGCTACCTGTTAGAGAGGTCAGGTGGGGCTGGGTTGGCCAAGCTAGGGTCCCAGGCCAATGGGCCCTGTCTGGCAAAGTGCAGTGGAAGTGAGGTTTGCAGTCTGTCTGCTCCTCAGCCCCATGGATATAGCCCCTATCCTGGGGTTGTGCGAGGGAGCCTGGCCTTCCCTGTTTTCAGAGCTACAGCAGCCACTGGTGCTATGGTGGCCCACGGGTCCAAGGCCCCAGGACCCCACGTGTGCTTGAGTGGTGGCTCACCCCAGACTTCATGTAGCTCTCCATGTCTGTCTGGGGTCCCTGGTGGAGGGGCATCGTGGAGGATCTCCTGAGTCCAGGGTTGCAAAGATCCATGGGGAAAGTGTGGGTGCCCTGGGGCTCTCACTTACTCACTGTTTCTCCACAGTGGGATCCTCCCCACTGGCTCTGCACCAATCCCATGTGGACGCATATCTTGTTTTGCTAGTCTCTGTTCCCCATGGGTTGCCTTGCTTCCTTGATGAATCCCAACATGTCCACCTGGACAATCCAGCCAAAGAGCCAATGTTTACTCACCACTCTATGTCTTCTTCATGACAGCAGCCTACACTGGCTGCTTGCAGTCAGCCATCTTGGCACTCCACCAAGTTTTGTGTAATAACCAAGAAATATTATCTGTGAGTGATGGGTGACATTCCATTTGTTCTTTATAGTTTCTGATATGATTATGCATACATCTAAATTAGAATGAAAATTTTATTTAGAAAGAAAATATTTCAGGGACCCGTAACCTGTAAATTGATTACTGGGACAAGGCACAAGATAAAGTTACAATGTTGGTTATATATCCTGTGCTAGGCCGGGCACGGTGGCTCACGCCTCTAATCCCAGCACTTTGGGAGGCTGAGGCGGGTGGGTCACCTGAGGTCGGGAATTCGACACTAGCCTGTCTGACATGGTGGAACCCCGTCTCTACTAAAAATACAAAATTAGCTGGGTATGGTGGCACACACCTGTAATCCCAGCTACTAGCGAGGCTGAGGCAGGAGAATCGCTTGAACCCGGGAGGCGGAGGCTGCAGTAAGCTGGGATTGCACCACTGCACTCCAGCCTGGGTGACAGAGTGAGACTCTGGAAAAAAAAAAAATCCTGTGCTATTAGAGAAAATTATACTGTTTTACTTATCAATTGCTATGTAAAAAATTACCCCAAAATGTAGCAGCTTAGCACAAACCAATATTTATTTTCCCCCAGGTTCCATAGAGGAGGAGTCTGGGTACAGCTGGTTCAGGCTTTCTCACAGGCTTCAGTAAGGTGTCAGCTGGGGAGACTGTCCTCTCTAGGTTCAACTTGGGGAGGATTCTCTTCCAATCTCATTCATGTTGCTGCCACAGGCCTCAGATCCTTGCTGCTCTTGGTCAGAAACACCTGTTCATTCCTTGTCATGTATTGCTTTCATAGGGCTGCTCACAAGATAGTGGTTAGCTTCTTTCAGAGTGAGCCAGTGAGAAAGTGTCCATAATAGAGATTACAACCTTTATATGAGCTATTCTCAGAAGTAACATCCCAACACTTTTGCTGCATTCTATTCATTACAAGCCAATCAGCAACTCCAAGGGGAGGGGATTACTTAAAGGCATGAATACCAGATAGAGGGGATCATGGGTAGGGGCTGCCTGTCACGAGTGGATGAAAACCAAGTAGGCATTACTTTCAGATGAAACCATAACTACTAATGCTAGTCCTCAGGATAAATGTAATGTATAATTCTAAGTTTGCTTTAAAGATGCTATGTTTTCACCAATAATTAGGCAGATGAATATTTTATTGAACATATACAGTGAAGAAAAAATGGGCAATCCAAGACAATAGCATAAAAATATTTCTGTCGTATAATATATCTGGAGAATGATTCATTTTATTTATCAAAGTATTTGAGTTATTCAGGTGTTATAAATATATAATATTGAATTATTAGAATATATAGCTTCTCCAGCTAATTTTTCCCCGACCTCCATCTCTGCCTGTTGAAAATCCACTTGTATTTTAAAATATGTCTTGCCAACTTTCTGTGTCCTTATTTAATCTTCCCTCTCAGGTATGATCTTTCTATCCCCTGAAACTCTTGTCTCTTAAAAGCTTTTCTGTGGGATTTATCACACTTTGTCTAATATTAATGTCTATTACTATGTCTTTGAGATGAGAGTATATATCTTATTTAACCTTTATAGATTTGATAGTTATCAGTTGAATGAAAATATTTAAAAATAAAGTCATTTTTTATCAATGACATCTGTGTTATAAAATATTAAACAATATACTAATTTAAAAGAGTCAAGACAGCACATACTTATTTTACTTGGCATTTCTAATTATATCTTGGTGATGTAAGCTCAGACTTGAAGTTTAGTTTGTATCATCTCATTTTAAAAACTCCTAAATACTTGCTTTAGAAGTGGATTAACTATAGAAGCAATTCTGATGTAAAGTTTTTTCTAATGAGGAAATAGCATCAAATATCACTCTTTAAAATTCCCGTAGATTAACATGTGAACTTGTGTATGTGTGTGTAGAGCGGTCTGGGAAGGAAGGAATCAGCAATATTTTCCCATTAGAAGCAAACATATTTTAATACTTTAAAGTATCAAATATATTAATTTATGGTATAGTTAAATATAGCAAAATATTCAATTTATGTTATAGACATTTTGTTTTTAAAATACACTAAAGAACTTTTATTTTCCACAAGGAAGAAAAAGCAGTAAATTTTACCAATAAAATGCTTTGACTTTTTCCAGGGTTTTATTTCTCTCTGGGTATTCTGTATGAAAACCCCAGTGGTAGTAAGACTATAATTTTGGCTAAGTACTATTCCAGGTTACAGAAGTTTCTGTGGAATGCAAAAGTTCCTAAGAAAATGAAATATATATTAACAGTATCAATTACCAATTTAATAAGTTGAGTTTAACTCAGGATCACCACAAAAAGAGAGACAAATTTCTGTGGCTATTGTCAGCACCCGACATAGACATCTCATAGGCATCTAAAATTTAACGTGCAAAACAGTGTTCCTCAGCTCATCTGTTTCTTCCACCTTCCTCATCTCAGTTCGTGGCAACTCGATTTCTCAGTTGTTCAGTTATTTATTGATGGTGCTCCTTCTCTGACACTACATATCTAATTCATAAGTAGATTCTAATTTCAAGATATATTCTGGGGACAGCTGCTACTCTTCACTCCATAGCTACTGCCTTGGTGAGAGGCTTCATTGTCTCTGACTTGCACTGTTACAGAAGCTTCCAACTATTCTTCCTGTTTCGGCCCTTGTCACCCTACAGACTATTTTCAATGCAACAGCCAGAGTTACCCTGTTAAAACACATCAGACCTTTTCATGTTTCTTTTTTAATATCCCAGAAGGCTTCTTTCTCCCTGATTATAAGCCCAAGTCTTGATGAAGTTTGAGACCTTAGCTGATTCCTTCCCCTGACCTCTCTGAACTTGATTCTACTGTCTCTGATCCAGCCTCATTTTTCTCTGACTACATTGGCCTTGTCACTATTTCTAGGATGTTCCACCCCAGACACACTCCCATGTTAGGACCTTTCCATTGGCCCTTTCACCTTCTCCTGAGAGTGCTCTTCCTCTAGATGAGGGAGCATGGCTCGCTGTCTTTGTTCACAACTTTACTAAAGTGATGCCTTCTCTCAGAGCTCTTTCACACCATATCTAAAGTCGCTCTGCTCAGCTCCTGCACTTCCAGGATATTCCCCTGCTTTAGATTTGTCCCTAGCACTTTTGTAGCCCTAACACACTATATGTTTTATTTACTTAACTCATGCATTGTATGCCTCTCCATTCAGAACTTATGATCCAGAGAGTGGGGTTTTGTCTGTTCTGCTCACTGCTCTATCACCAGTACCTAGAACAATGCCTGGCACCAGGGGCCACACTCCACAAATTCATCGCCATGGCATTCTATGGAATAGTAATCGCTGGAGCAGGTCTGAATTGCCATGGGATTGGTCCCCCCACCCAGTGTTCACTAGGCATAAAACGAATATGTGAAAGAAATGAAATACTGTATGAACCAGTAAGTACAGAACTCTGGGTATTGTAAGAGCTGCAGAGGTAATTTCCCCATACTTATCAATACATGCAGATTTTTTAAAAAAGCAATCATTTATTAGAGACTCTGGTAAAATGTTTGCATGTATTAAAACTGACTCCTCTGCAAACCTTCCCCTCCACACACATTATTCTTCCTTTTTCTTCAAGTAAATGTATATAAAATGAAAGTATTTCTTACAATTACTGCCTTTTTGGAATTTTCCTCAGCATTAGCTTCTTAAACTAACCTAGCAATCAATCTGTACAAAAAATATGAACATTTCACATATTGCTATATTGAAGCATTTCTTTTTTATTTGCTTACAAATGGAATAGAATGTGAATGTATAAATTTATGATTGTTCTGAGAAATAAAGTAAGCTTTGGGCTTCACTTTATTCTCACATGTAGAATGTGTTTGTGAAATAATGCACCTGTATTGGTAGTTGGAAGTTGGGCAAAGTGATGAATAAACATGATTAATTCATTTTAATCAGTTATAATATTTTAAAATAAGTGTCTTACCTTTTAAATAATTAAATTAGTATGGGGTTAGCTGTGGAAGATGCGTAAAACAATACTTTACAAAGTCAAGTAATTCAGAATCCAGATAACATTTTCATGCTGGAATTGTCTTTTTGTTTAAGGAAGCCATTCAGTTTCCATATTTTTCTCTTGATTTCAGAAGGCCAGGAATCTCTAACCATAAATTCTGTTTTATTTTTCTTATTTAGCAAACACTGACTGAGTATTTGTTAGGTTCCAGGTGCTGTATTATATGTCTTTAATACTTGTTATTTAAATTAAATCCTGACAAAAGCTATACAATACTGTGTTCTCGTTCCTATACTCTGAATTATGAGAATGGTTTGGGCAAATCATTGTAAACTGAAATGTGCATAGCCTGAGAATTCAAACTTAAGAAGAATTAGTGATAAGTAAAATACCCAAATATGTACTCATTGGCAAAGAATGTCATATCTACACTGGAAATGAAAAAGCAAACATACTTAACAAATACAATTTTTTTCCTATTTTGACAGGTTCATGATTAATTTTGAAAATATAAATGAATGTTTTTGGGAAAAATGTAAGATTATCCAAATAAAAATAAGAGGTCCTCTCTGTATAATATCATTAATTATGTCCTATTTTAGAAGCATTGTTGAATATTGTAATAAGATATTTGTAAATTACTTCCTGAAACTAAAATGATTTTATATGGAATTGCTGTTCTTGACCTTCTTTCCTTCCTTCCTTCCTTCCTCTCTCTCTCTTTCTCTTTCTTTCTTCTTCTTTTCTTTCTTTCCTTTCTTTCCTTCTTTCCTTTCTTTTTCTTTCTTTCTTTCTTTCTCTCTTTCTTTCTCTTTCTCTCTCTCTTTCTTTTCTTTTCTTTCTTTTCTTTTCTTTTCTTTTCTTCTTTCCCTTTGGTTATACAATGATACTATATCCAGGAGAAGGAATTCAACCTCACCAGAAAGAAAACCAAATTCTACAATCTCCTACACTCACTTCCTTACCAATATGTCTATTGGATTTTAAAATAAAGCTCAAAAGTTTGGTTTTGGTGGAGATGGAGGTGAAAACATGTCTCTTCTTGGTCACTAAACAAACTGTGTTCTTTGCTTTTAGGGAATTGCTTTCCCCCCAAAGTTAATCAGAACCAGCCATGTTACTACCTGATGTCTTTGAAGACTCCGGTCATGTCTTGTCTAATTTCCATCTTTGGATGTTCATGTCCCCCTACCTCAAAAGACCATGCTCTGGTCTAAAACACTGTCCCCCGGTGCTTTTACTAACTAATGCCCTCAGGTGTTCTTTAGCTGAATAGCTCTTTCTTCACATTCAAGGAGCTGCCTAGTAGGATTTCTAGATTTTCTCTGTCTCAAGAAGAGAAAAGGACACAACTTGGGTAGAGATCAGCAATTTCCCAGCTCTCTTTCAGTCTCTCAGATATCTTTCAACCAGTGAGGATTAAGAGCAAGGAGGAGAAGAACTCCTCTTCATAATATTTATTCTCCTCATAGCTCACCTTCTCTTTTTGCTGCTGAATCTTATACTAACATACTCATTTCTATAATTCTGAGCTTCAGGGTTTTTAGGAGATGGGTGTTTTCTCTCCTTCATTCATATTCCTGATGTCTTGTCCCTTACTTTTCCCTTTTTATGACAATCAGTGCCTGCCCACATACTCCAAATCAACTGAATTTCTGAGCAGCACAGAGCAGGGATTATATCTTAAACTCCAAATTCTCTCCGTTGCTTTTCTCAAACTTCACTCACTGATAAAGGCACATTACTGCACAAACACACATTCTACATATGGGAAGAAATGAGGCCCCAATCTTACCCTTTTTCACAACAATGACAAACTTAGACATACATATTTGATTGCACTCATAAGCAAGTGAAAAACAAATGCTTTAAGATAGCAATATATGAGGTCTTTATATATTTTTTGTGCAGATTTTAATTGCTAGATTAGTTTAGGAAGCAGACACTGAGGAAAGTTTCAAAAAGGCAGTAATTGTGAAGAAATACTTTAACGTGATATATAGATAGATAGATATAGATATTGACTTGAAGAAAAAGGGGTATAGACATATATATGTATATATATACACATATAGACATATATACACATATATACATATATACACACACATATATATACGTATATACACACACATATATACGTATATATACACACACACATATATACGTATATATATACACACACATATATATATATTTGTTGGGTTGAAATGTTGAAAAAATAGGTTTTAATGAAGTCAATCATTTCACTAGCATGTTTAGTCAATGTATTTTTGTATTTTTATTTACTAAGGAGTATGGCCAAATTACCTTTGTTGTTCTTCAGTTAAAATTGTTTCCATATATTGTCTACACTCTTGTAAATAATGTAGCCATTGCTTAGGTTAAAAAAGCCACTTAGGAGGTGTTTTTTTTTTTTTTGAAAGTGCATTTAGTCCTTGTGAACCTCAGTTTCCTCATTGCTGTGGGAATTGAGTATGAAAATAAATATTAAATTTTCTTGTCAACCCTTAGGTGTTGAAAAAATATAATCAATGAGGCAGATAACAACAAATAAAACCATCACTGTCTGGGTTATCATTTCTCAGCCAGCGGACTTTAGAATTATTTCAGAGAATTTACACCATTGAGGTTGGAAAAAATTCAAATTTCATTCCCTTTTCTTATTAACAAGTACCATAATTATTTGAAAGCTTCTGTGTTTAAACATAATTCTCTCAGAACTCCCCAGTGCTCATACAGTAAGCATGCATAGGATTATTGGACATCATGTGAGCATGTTCATAATTAAATTGCTTAATCAATTGATCATCCAGTTGACTACACTGTTGTTATAATTTTCAACCATCAACGAGTTTTAAATTATTTTTCACCCAGTCATGTATTGCTCCTGTTTCTACAAATAGACTGATACTTAATGATAGAATATGTAAGTAATACTGATATTGAAATAGAGTATGTACCATGTGTGTCATAAACCATGCAAAAATGGGCAAATTATTATTTTTACAATGTTAAAGAGAGTGAATAACATCACACCATATTCTAAAAGGGTTGGCAAATACTCTTTAGCCAGACAAATTAACGTAAAGCTCTTCTTTTAGAAGAGAAGTGGAGGAGCTCAGATCCTAACCAGTGTGCTTCTCATTATTTCAGTGGCTGTTGTCTGAGAGCCCATAAAAACACACTGAAAGCCAACATAACAGATACTTCTTTTCCTAATAATTCCAAATATGAAAGGTAATTTTGGTTATAAAGATCTATGCTGCAGTGGTTGACAGAGTATTTCACTTGGATATATTCATGCTGTCTACTCATCCAACATTAGACATTCTTCAATAAAAAATTATTTTCTAAAGTGTTGTTTTACCAGTTGCCAAATAAACTGAAGCTCTTATATTCAGTTGTCACAGAATCAAATGATGGCATCATAATGCACCTACTCTAACAATTGAATCTTGGTGTTCAGTGATCAGAACTAGCTTATAAGAGGAAATACATTTGAGACTCCTTTTAAAAACTTAGGTTTTATATCTATTTTAAATAGGTATGTCTTCCTCAAGTATATTTAAGGTACTTTTCTGACAAATTGAGACAGATATTTGAGACTGTTTTCTAACACTTTTATACTAAGTAAAGCAATAGTAACTTTATTCATGAACAGTAAAGAATACAATAACATCGCAAATGGCACTGAAGACAAAAATAACAAAATAGTAGTTAAGACTAAATAAAATCTCCTAATCAAACTGCATCTATTTATTCCAGCGCCTCTTCTTACTAGTATATGTCCACAGACAAGGAATTTACAATTGCCAGGTTCTACTCTCTCATCTTCAAAATCGTGAATGTAACACAATGTACTTTATTGTGTTGTGAAAATTAAAGAGAGAATTCATGCAAATAGTTAGCAAAATACCTGGAACATAGGAAATTCTCAGTAAATTTAAGCTCCTGTTATTAAGATCAATGGGTTGTGGGTGACAAGACAATTATGGGTGAGTAAATCATTATCTCCTATGCTTACAAAAATATGCCTCAAGTGCAAAGGGTGAGTTTTTGCTAGTCAACATTTTTTTTTAACCAGGCTTATCATCTATAAGCCTTCTGTATGAAAATATAATATTCATAATTTTATAGAGAAAGCAAAATAGCATAATTAAGGAAATAATTCACATTTGTCTTAAAACAAATCTCATTTTTAGTGCTATAAAATTCTTTTACAAATAGCATGAGGTCAAATAATAAATTTGTGAAACCAATTGGCTCCACACAAGCTGAGCTAATGAGGGTCATTTGGGTCAAATCCTCAAATTACAAATAAATGTTATCGTTTATCAACTAAACACTTTTCTCAATAAATCTTTGCACTGCTTTTCTTACCTCTCAGCCACATCGTTTGAAATCTCTTCTGATTTAGCAAAACCAGTTTACCTGTGTCTGACCTCTCACCCAGTAGAAACTTTTACATTCATATAGGAGCAAATTCAAATACTGCATAATGCAAAATGTAATTTGGAGGTAGATCACACCTCAGTTGCACTAACACAGTCATTTTTCATCTCCCCCAAATAGATCTACTCCAGGAAAAGTGTTGATCTATGGAGATACTCCCAATGCACCTACACAAAAAAAGCATCTGTCTGCATTCCCTTGACAAAGACCACCCTTAGTGTGGACAGCACGTTTTCTTATCTATTTGATTCATGGGATGTTTATGTGGATAATTCCCTTGAAATCCAGCTTGATTTATGAACAATCTTCTCTGCTCTATTGAGCCATTAAATCCAGAGTATTAGTGCATTTGGAATACACAGAGATGATAATGACATCCAAAGAAGAGTCCAGCAAAACTCATTTCCATGAGGACTTTTTCAGAGGGATGAAGTAACATTAGCTATACAGGTTAGCATTATAAGACTTCCCAAATGTAGATGAGAATAATGGCAACTCTGTGGTCCTAAGGATGAACATTGCTCTGGAATATGCATTTTACACTATATGAAAGAAATTAGGATCGATATAAGCTCACATATCTTTGCCTTATTCCTCCTCATGTTGTTTTTGTCTAGATTGTCTCAGCCACTTGTTTTATTTTACTTAAATTTTAATTTCATCTTATTGTAAACCTCCATTCCTTCAGAAACAGGTCAAGAAACATGTCAATCTACCTAAGTGAATAACTAATATTAATAATTAAATAATAAATAGTACTGAATGAATATACGAATAGAAGAATAAATAAAAATAAAATGTATTACTTCATCGATGGATTTTCTAGTAGATGGGGAAACGGTGAGAGGATATGAGCTTCAATAAGAAAAATGGTGCAAAATAAGGCAGAAGCAAATGCCCAAAACAAATCAACACATTCACAATTTTTCCAAGGACCTGTCATGTATATATATTTTTCTTTTTTTAACCATTTGTGGCCCCTTTTTTTTTAACCATTTGTGGCCCCTTTCTTATATCTCATTTCTCTCTTTTGTAAGGCTTCTGTGTTAATTGACAGCATGTTCAGATATAAATCCATCACAGGAATGTGATGAAATTAGCCATTCAGACCCCTGATATTAAGAAATTCAAAGAAATGGATAGAGTATCCAACCAGTGAGGAATTAAAGAAGAAAGAAGAGAAAGAGAAGGAGAGAGAAACTAGCTGTAAAGTTGGGATGGGTTGGGGGTGGTGAAGAAAACCAATTATTCATTGAAGGTGCCAGAAGGAAAATTGATGGCATGAATCCATAGCTTCTCACCATAAAGGTGAATAATGACACAGACACTTAGATTGGGGAATGAGAAAAAAAAGGTGCATGCAAGTTTCTTCTATTTATATCTGATTGAGATATGAAAAGAAAATGAGAGACTGGATTACTAAAGAAAAATTCCAGACAGTTAAGCAATTTTAGGAATGATTCATTTTAAGATATGGCCATCAATTATTTATAAGGGTTAATAAATAGATTTATAAGCAAGAGGTACATGGAATCTAGAAATACATAAATGCTCTTCAAATTATTTACAGCTCTGACAAGTCATAACACATGAACTACTACCAAAAACACCATTTACTTGACTTTAAAGTTTGCACCATAAACTATAAATGGACCAGTTATGGAGCATCAGCCATTTGTAATGTGCCATGCAATATTTAACATCAACTAAATGTGTTTTCACTAGCTGCTGACCACTTGGATTAATTTAATAAGCATGCCTAGTGCCTAATGATTTATTTGTGGGTAAATGATCATAACTATTTAATGGCCTTAATATTACAGATGTAATTCTGAAATAAAATATCATAACTTGGATTTAGTACATCCAGTTAAATAACAAGCATCGACATTTTTAAAAAATAATAAAAACAGTGGCCAGAAAAAGAAATTAAAGCACTTGCTAGTCATATGTCCCCATAGGTTTCCAGCTTCATATTGGCTTTATTTCTTTTTTTCCTTTCATTTAGGTCACCCATTAATTTTCTTTCTTCATTTGCACACCCTCTTCCATTTCCTGTACTATCTTTTGTTCTAATCCTCTAGTAATTCCCCAGTGAGCTCTCAGCTTCCAAAGGGCACTCTATTTCTATTAAGCATGGCAGTCAACAAGTGGAAATAGTCCTTGGTTGTCCTGCTTTCTGGGTGAATACCAGAGTCCCTTTGCATCACCTCAAAGACTCTGATTCTCATGATCCTCAGTCTGGTGCTGAATTGTGCTTTTGCTCATCCACACACATCCCCTACCCCAACTGTAATGTCTAACACTGCACATACATTTATGGTAATTTGAGTAACACCTACATTTCAGTGTTTTCTATAGTACTGGAAGAGGTAATAAAGAATTAAGAGTTGCTAATAATCTGTGTTTAGAATAATGAGACTATATTAAACTAAAGAACTTCTGCACAATTAACAGAGTAAAGAGATAACCTGTAGAATGAGAGAAAATATTTGCAAACTATTTATATGACAAGGGACTAATATCCAGAATATGCAAGGAACTCAGTTCAACACCACCACAAATAATCCAATTAAAAAGTGGGAAACATACCTGAATATACATTTCTCAAAAGGAAACATACTAATAGTTAACAGGTATATGAAAAAAATGCTCCACATCACTAATTATTACAGAAATACAAATCAAGGGCCAGGTGTGGTGGCTCATGCCTGTAATCCCAGCACTTTGGAGGGCTGAGGCGAGCCGATCACCTGAGGTCAGGAGTTCAAGACCAGCCTGGCTAACATGGTGAAACCCCAACTCTACTAAAAATACAAACATTAGCTGGGTGTGGTGGCACATGCCTGTAATCCCAGCTACTTGGGAGGCTGAGGCAGAAGAATTGCTTGAACCTGGGAAGCGGAGGTTGCAGTGAGCCAAGATCGTGCCACTGTACTCCAGCCTGGCACACAGAGCGAGAGTCCATCTCAAAAAAAATAAAAAAGAGAGAGAGAGAGAAAGAGAGAAATACAAATCAAAACAATGAGATACCATCTCACCCCAGTTAGAATGGCTATTATCAAAAAGACAAAGAATAAAAAATACTGGCAAAGATGCAGAGAAACAGGAACTCTTATACACTATTGGTGGAAATGTAAATTAATATAGCCATTTTAAAAAACAGCGTGGAAGCTCCTCAAAAACACCCAAAAATATAACTACCATATAATCCAGCAATCTCACTACTGGTTTACCTAAAAGAAAGAAAATCATTATATCAAAGGGATAACTGCATCACTATGTTTACTGCAGCACTATTCACAATAGCCAAGATGTTGGATCAACCTAAGTGTCCATCAACAGATGCATAGATAAAGAAATGTGGTATATATACACAATTGACTATTAGCCATAAAAAAAGAATGAAATCCTGCCACTTGCAGTGATATTAATAGAACTGGTGATCATTATGTTAAATGAAATAAGTCAGGCACAGAGAGAAAAATATCGCATGTTCTCACTCATATGTGGGAGCTAAAAAATGTGATATCATGGAGATAGAGAAGAATGATGGTTACTAATGGCTGGGGAGGGTGAGGGGTTATAAAAAGACATCGGTGAATGGGTACAAACATATAGTTAGATAGGAGGAAAAAGTTCCAGTGTTCTGTAGCACAGTAGAATGACTAGAGTTAACAATAATTTCTTGAATATTTCAAAATAGTTAGAAGAGAAAATTGGAAATGATCTCAGCACAAATACATTGTAAATGTTTGTGTTGATATATTCCCTAAATAGCCTGATTTAATCATTGCACATTATATGCATGTATCAAAATATCACATGTTCCCCACAAATATGTACAATTATGGACCAATTTAAAAGGCCATGGCATTACCGTCTCTTCATACTTTGTTTCATTAGTCATCATAAACTAGGTTATGCTGTGGAAACAAAAAAGTCTAAGTTGCTGAACTAAGTAGGACTTCATTTCTCACTCATGGTACATGACAAATGTCAGTTGTCAGAAGGCCTTGCTCACTGGAGTCATTCAAGGACCCAGGTCGAAGGAGTCTTCTACCTAGCACAGGATTCCAAGACATTGTGGTAAGATGAGAATCTAGAACCAAGGAAGATGTTTTTATGTTCATCACCTCCTGTTTGTTTTATTTTAAGGCTTTTCTCCAATATTTGTCAAATTAACTTAATATTTAGTGAATTAATATAGTTTAAAAGTCTAACCAGTGTAAAACAACATATACGCAGAAAGGTCCATCCACACATTCACTAAATGTATTTATTCACTTTCATTAGCTTGTGGTTCATCCTTTCTTCTTTTTTTTTATTTTTTTGAAAAAACAAAAGAAAATAATGTCCTTTTTATTTTCAGAAATGTAACACTAACATTATGCTTTTTCCTCTTAATAATATATCCTGGCAATTACTCTATATCTGTTCATGGGACTCTTTCTCATTCTGTTTCTATAGCTGTATGGTTCTCCACTGTAAGAATGTACCAGGTCTTATTCAACTATCTCTTGTGTGTAATTATGTTGAATTTCTAATGTTTTACTGGTATAATAATGCTGCAGGGAATCTCTTTTGCATATTTGTTTTCATATGATTGTAGTTATATTATTCAGGGTAACCTCCTAGGAGTGAGTTTACTGAGTCAAAGGGTAAATGTATATGAAATTCTGTTAGACATTGCCAAATTCTCCCTCAAAAGAATTGTACCATTTTTGTATTTCTAGAACAATGAATGAAATTTTTCTTTCCCCACAGATTTGCCAGAAAGTATACAGTCAAGTTTTAACATTTTGTCAATTTTATAGTGAAAAAGGTTTTTATTATTATTTTCTTTATTTTGAATGAATTTGGACATTGTTTTGCACGTTTAATAAAAATTTGCCTCTTGTTCTGTGAACAATTAGGTCTTTTGTTCAGTTTCAAAAGTGGTTAGCTATATTTACTCATGTATTAGATACTCTTATGTATTGTAGATATTAGCCTTTTATCTCTGATATAAATTCAAATATTTCTTTCAGTGTGTTTTTGCCTTTTGATTTTGCTTATAGTGTTACACAAAAGTCATTTTTATGTTGTTAAATTTATCAAATTTTTGTTTTACGGTTTCTTGATTTCAAGTCATATAAAGTTCTTCCCTACACACACACACACACAAAATATATAAAAGGAGTCACTGATGTTCCCTTCTAGTGCTTGTATGATTCCATTATTTTTACTTTTGTATCTCTGATCCTTTTGGACTATTTTATTATGCTATTAATTTATTTTATCCTAAATAAAACTATCCGCTGAGTAGTACTTCTCTCTATCTTCTCTAATCTCTGATGTCTTCCTGTCTAATTCTCCACTCTACTGATTCCTTTATCTGCATAACCATCAAGATCATTAAAGAAGTCAAATAATCTGATTTATATTTTGAATAATCTGATTTATATCGATTCATATTTTCCTTCCTATTAGTTTTTGTTTGGGGAAGAAATAACTGTAATATCTCAGTGGCATAAAAAACAAAGATTTACTTCTTACTCGAGTGAAGCCATTGTTCATTTTGGACTTAGCTCATCTGCCCGGCTTCAGCTGGGCTGTGGGCAGACTGCAATTCTGTTCCTTACATCTTCTCATTCCAGGATCCAGACTGAAAAAGCAGCACCTCTCTGGAATATGCCCCTATTTCATGCAGGAATGAGAGAGCACTAGCTAGCTCAAACACATCATCAGATGTGAAACTTCACCCTAATGCCAAAACTTCATCATTCAAGCAAAACATGTCATTCTTCCAAACCCAAGTTACAAAACAACGGACAGGACAGTAAAATCTTACAAAAGAGAAAGTGCAAATACTTGCAAAAAATAGTTTTATTATCGCTACTGTATAGTTTGTAATAAAATAAGAATGCTATTAAATATATTAGTTTAGTAATGTCTTAAGTATTAATAAACAGAGGCCATAGAAAGTATACAGAATTTGAGAAGGTAAAAATGGAACAGTTATGTATAAATTCAACATCTAGGGATAAATATTATAAATATTATTAGTATTGCCAGTATTTCTCAATAATACCACAAAAAAATTATTCAAAGTATTATCAAATTTTTGTATCCTATATTAGTGTAGGAAATAGAATTTTTGTTAAGAAAACCATAATGTGTAATATATTAAAATGCATATATTATAGGTATGTAAAAATATGTTGTAGTTTATTGATTTTTTCTCAGTCTGGAGCCTTTTAAGCTACTATTTTATTTTAAACCTGGCTATGGAAAGAAACTTTTAAATGTCAGTTCATTCATTTCCTACACAAGTTATCCAATTAAAGGACTTTTACCAAGGTTGTTAGATTTTCAAATTTACATAGTTTGACAGTTGGCTTATTTGATAGTCTTACTTTGACAATGTTAATTTGCTATTCGTCTATTTTATTATTTTAAAATTATGTTTATGCTATTAGAAACTGCCTAAATAATGACTTAAAATTTAGTATGAATATGAGGCAATATGAAAATAAATGCTTAACTCACTAGACTTCAATTTTCCTGAGGGCAGGCTCTCAGTCACCCTGAAACCCCTGACAGAGAATAGACACTAGATGAATTTTGAAAGGATGCATTAATGAATAGCCTCTTTCCTGTGTAATTTTTTTTTAAAGTGGCTTGAGTAATTTTTTTCAATGCTAATACCAGAGCTCTATCCAAAGACATTTTAATTTGAAGTCTGGGATAGGGCTTATAGATAAATGGTTTTACATGTTCCTTGGGTAATTCTAACATGCACCCCTGGTTCCGAATCATTAGTCTAGTTGCCTCAGCACTTTGCTAATGTCAATGTAGTTCTTATGTCATCTCTGTCACATAAGAAGCTGCTAAAATGGCAAATCTTCAGGCCTCACCTCAAACTCATATCAGAAACTACATTTTGACAATATCTCCCAGATGATTTATGTGTACAATAAAAATTTGTTAAGTATTATGTCCAGTGTATAAAGTATTATGACAAAATGGTGAAGTATTACGACAAAATGATGATGATGGTCATAAGAAAAGAGGGATGGAACAGAAAGTACACCAGGCAGTGTTCTTAGTCAAAGTACCAGATGGCCAATCTGTGCTGCAGGTTGAAGTCCATAATGATTAGCACTGAGATCTTGTCTGTAGGTTTAACATACTTTGTAAGCACGTAAGTGTCGAAGCTGGTCAAAGAGGATTATTTTAAACATTTACCCAAATAAATTTCCAAGTGAAAGTATGAAGAGTATGAATTAGAATGAGGATACATTCAAAAGCTTCTTACCAAAGCAGAAAGGTCTGAGTATTTTCAGTAGATATTTTGAGGATAACCCAAGTCATGCCTCATATACTATGGCAGAACTGAAAGAAGTAAAGAGAATGGTAACACTTCACCAGAGATTACAGATTTGATCTCTTCCTGTGGGAGCAGTTGTATTTGATAAGGCCTGATAGAATAGGGTGGCCTTGGATTTAAGGTGGTTTGGGTAGTGGTTTTGTCATGGCTGTTTCTTGAGTTTGAGTATATGTTTGTTGATTACTTCTAAACCATTCACTTTCATTTATTCTTCAGCCTAGCCAAACACTGACTGGTTCAAGTACTAATTTTTAAGCTTTTATATCTGTGATTATTCCACTGTTTCATCTTTTTATCCATTTTTACTATATTTTGGAAAGAACACGTGAACTGTTCTTCAATTTCTGCACTCTCATTCTTCTCTTACTGTTTGTCAGATTTTCAACTCTGTTTAATTTCTTTGCAATCTTTAATTATCTATCCTAGCTTTTTATTCATGTCTATCTGCATCTCAGCTACCTTGTATTTTATGTCAACATCTCAATAGTTTTTTCTTTTTCTTCTTGAAGTCCATAGTTCTTTGACTTTTGTTAATTATATGATGCAGACGATTTTTTAAATTTAGTCCCATTTCTTTTGAAAAATATGAAAAGTTTAATTATTTTCTATATCTGGAGTACATTTTATTTAAATCGTGTTAAATCTTTAAAAGCCTTACAATATTTTCCATTTCCTCCTCTTTTGTGAAGAAAGGTCAATTTTAGCTTTATTGTTTGAATGACACAAGTACTTTTCCTACATTTTCTCCATATTATTTGTTATTAAACTCTTACATTTAGACTACAAATACAGTCAATATGCAAAATCTGCATTCAGAGTCTGCATTTATTTATTTAGTGTAATTGCAAGAAAGAGGAATGAGGCATTTTCTTATTCTGTTACCATCTGACACTGCTGACATTTTTTAAAATTTTTTGAATTATTTGAAAGTGTAATAGCCTTATCTTTGCCAGAAAGACTGAATGGAAAATTTTGGTCCACCAAGTGGCATCTTTTATTTGTTGCAGCTTCTTATTATCAAGTTTATATCAGAATTTAATGCTCATTGTCCAATTCCTTTGATTATGTCACAATACTCAACTATAATTCCATGACTACAGTTGCTGCTACACTTACTACTACCACTAATTCTACAATTGACACATAACTTAATACATTCTGGATACCAGCAAAAAAGGTCACATACAGGGCTTAATTAAATGCTTAGACTCTGTGAGGTAGGTATCATTCCCTTTTTAAAAGATGAATACATTTCTGCAAATGGTAGTCCATTAATGTGCATAAAGTAATGACAATAATAAATGATCATGACAAACGCTTACTCTGTTCCAATGACAGTTCTAAAGTGTTACCTATATTAATTCATTTAATCCTTACAACAACCTCAAATAGTAGATACTGGTATTAACTATATTTTACAGCATAAAAGTAAGGCTTAATAACTTGTTCACTATTATGTGTACAAGTAAGTATTCAAACAAAAGCATGGTTTGGAGGCATTAGAGAACTGGATTATTTTGCTGTCTTAGAAAGCCACATCCATCCTGCAGGTGTTGATGCTTACCCTCTCTGTGGACCCCAAATCTTCTGAGTTACAAGTACAAAGTAGGGTTGGGTGAAAATTTCCTTTCCCCACTTAACTGCTTTGGTTTGCCTTTAAGAGTGAATTGCATTTTACTAAAATTACATCCAGAAATTTCATTCTGGGGCTGGAAGATTGACATTTATATACTCATTTCCCTTTGTTGAATTAACAGTTGCATTGTTTCCTCTGCTCTTATGAGCATTCAACAGGAAATATGAATTAAACATAGTTATCTGACTACCATCTTACCAAGAAGTCTATGAAGAATTCTGTTACTCTGTTGGAATGCTCCCGGTTGAAATAATTTAGTGAATCTCTCTTTGCCAATTATAAGAATCACTCTATCAATCAATGTGTCTTTAGTCTTTCCTTGCTCTGTTACATTTTCCTAGCATACGAATCTGATTTTGCTAATCCCTTGCACAGTATTTTCCAATGGCTCTCCATTGGCTAGAAGACAAACTAAATTGATTACCTGACAGGCAATGCCCTTCATGATCTGGCCACTCCCAAATATCAACTTTATACCTTTGCACTCTTACCTGTTTTACTTTGAATCTCAATAGCACTCAAATGTTTGCATCTTTGTCCATGTTTTAGTACAAGCTATCTACATGACCCACATCTGTCATTCTTTAGAGGTCTGTTTGTTTGTTTTTTGAGACAGAGTCTAACTCTGTTGCGCAGCCTGGAGTGCAGTGGCATGATCTCCGCTCACTGCAATCTCTGCCTTCCAGGTTCAAGCAATTCTCCTGCCTCAGCCTCCCGAGTACCTTGGATTACAGGTGCCTGCCACCACGCTCAGCTAGTTTTTGTATTTTTTGTAGAAACGGGGTTTCAGCATGTTGGCCAGGCTGGTCTTGAACTCCTGACCTCAAGTGATCTGCCCGCCTCAGCCTCCTCAGGTGCTGGGATTACAGCCCTGAGCTGCCGCGCCTGGCCTAGATGTTCTTAATTACTTTCCTAAACTGGTCAGTGCCCTTCCCTTTATGTTTCCTTTTCTTTTCCCTCAATACTTTCTACAATATGTTTGTAATAGCAAATATCTTATTTATTTACGAAATTAATAAACATAAATTGAGTGTTGGCCAGGCGCGGTGGCTTACGCCTGTAATCCCAGCACTTTGGGAGGCTGAGGCGGGCAGATCACGAGGTCAGGAGATCGAGGCCGTCCTAGCTAACACGGTGAAACCCCCTCTCTACTAAAAGTACAAAAAATTAGGTGGGTGTGGTGGCGGGCGCCTGTAGTCCCAGCTACTCGGAAGGCTGAGGCGGGAGAATGGCGTGAACTCGGGAGGCGGAGCTTGCAGTGAGCGGAGATGGCACCACTGCACTCCAGCCTGGGCGACAGAGCGAGACTCCGTCTCCAACAAACAAACAAAAACAAAAACAAACAAAACAAAACAAAACAAAAAACCATATATTGAGTGTTCCATAACATACTAAATATCTACATCTAGCAAGGTCATTTCTCCACTAGAGACTCCGATTGCTAAAGTAACTCCAGAAATTTTGTAAAAGCACTCTCATATCTCTTCTCAACCTAGATGCTCCATTCTTTATTTCCACTCCTTGTTCTGTAGTCTTATATTGACATTTCCTTCTCTATTTAGACTTTTTTAGACTTTCTGTTTGGTTTACTCCTAGCTTGAACTTTTGAATTCTGTCTCTCTTTTTCTCTCTTTTTTTTTTTTTTCTCTCTCTTTTTTTTAATCTGGGCTCACTTTAACCTCTGCCTCCTGGGTTCAAGCGATTCTCCTGCCTCATCCTCCTGAGTAGCCAGGACTACAGGTGTGCGCCACCAAGCCCAGCTAATTTTTGTATTTTTAGTAGAAACGGGGTTTCACCATTTTGGCCAGGATGGTCTCCATATCTTGACCTCTTGATCCGCCCCCCTTGGCCTCCCAAAGTGCTGGGATTACAGGCGTGAGCCACGGTGCCCTGCCCCAAATTCTGTCTTTTTGATGTCCCTATTGGGTCAGAAACTCAACCATTAACACATAGTCTAGATTCCTAAATCCTAGCCTAGAAAAAGCACTAGGGCTTTCCATATAAATGGCAGAGACCTGAAGGCAGTTATTGTACTGACATTATTTCCTTTGATTAATTCATCTTGAAGGGAGAAATTCTGTTTATGCCTAGCATAAAAATATGTATTTTTGTAAACTTAATTAAATAAATGAACAACTAAATAAATTTGTTATTGCTACCTTGGTCACCATAAGGTGATTTTTGACACTGTTACTCAAGTCAATTTTTCTTTAGGTAGTTATGGTCTAGGACAATGCTTTATGAATTGTACCCTATGGAGTATTCAAGAGGGTGATGTGGGTGTTTTGGAAGCAGGAGTGAAAGATAAGAAGGAGGACCAAGTATGCAGGGCTTCAGGCTACTCACATGAATTTCAAGCAGAGAAAATCCCCTAGTGTGCACTTTACATATTGGACTTATTCCAAATATTTCAGTTGAATAAATGTTTCCAAGACTTAAAAAATGTAAAAAACCCAAAACCACTGATCCAAATCTACACTAGCGAGTGGCAAAGGCAAACTTCCCATTGTGCTTAAACGTGCTTACCTTGTCTCTATTTTACTTAAACAAATTTCCATGAAGTTAAAACTTTTCTAACTCTGATACAGAATTTGCCAAAAAGACAAACAAAGCATTACATGGGTGGCAAAGTTGCTTCTACATTTTTAATGATGACAGACTTCCCAAGAATACCGGATGAACCAGATCTGCATAAGCAAAAGGATTTATTTACCCAAGCATCTCTTCACTAGGAAATTCAATGATTTAATAATTCTATACTGCTTTAACTCCCTGGCACCTAGAACTTTGAAGAGCCTCCTGCTTAGGTGACAATTGCCAACAATAAATGCCTTGGAAACACTAATGTTAAGGATTAGGGAGTTAGTGCAGACAAAATGAATTATGCTTAGCACTTACAGGTTTTCTATGGGCAATAGTAGGATAAATGAGGTATTATTAGTACTGTACGTTCTGTGCCAGAGGCAATATCTAGCACTGTAGTCCTTTACACTTCTTGATATGCCAGCCTCCATACTGTGTACTTCCAAGCTGATGCTGATAGAGCAAAGAAAGACATAGAGACAAAATCCTTTAAGTTCCTGAGTTCCTTGAAACAAAGGGAGATAAAAAGCAATGCAATATGTTAATTTGAAAATCAAATAAAAATGTACTGTGGATTTTTTTAACATGCCTCCTATGGCTATTAATCCACACCACAAAATCAAAGGGAGTGCTAAATCTGTCAAAAAGGACTTAAAACACTCAAAGATACTTTTGAATTTCATTTATTCTTTCCTTTTCTCATCACTGATGACTTCCATGTTTTCAAAGGAAAGGGGCCTCTTGGGGGTTTAAGGGAGTGATTTCTTTAATGATGTCAATATCTGAAGCAGAGACATCCAGAGACAGTTTGCAGTTTTACAACCCTTTAAGTAAAAGTGGTGAAATGCCATCTCTACGCTTTCTAAATAGATGGCATATTGATAGCAATGAACATTATTTGCCAAGATTAGCACAGAAAGAATGCCCCATTTCCAATCTCAGTACTGAGACTATTAGGTCAAGGAATAGCAGAATGAGGACACTGAATGTTTATGAAAGTGATGCTTTGATTCAATGAGACCCAAATTGATATGTCATACACTTTGCCTTCATTAATATGTATTATAACTCAACTTCCTGCCAGAAAGTTCCACACCATCTTCCACTTTTTAAATTAGGCACAGTAGACTACACAAGAACATTACATTAGTTTGAGAAATATATTTGCCAGCAAATAGTCTTTATAGAAGAAAATATGTACCCCAAATATTTGAAAATTACTCTATTGTAAACACTACAAATCATTTAAGACTTACTACATCCTCACAGAGTGCATAAGAGTCTGATAACACATCATTATTTTTAAGTTGTGGCAGCAGATAGTAAAATATTACAGACTCAAGCTTTTACTTTTCCTGATTACCTCTCAATGTCTGATATCAGCTTGCATGCTGAGCAAAGTCATCTCTATTGATCAACTGCAACTATAAATGCATTCACACATTTATGCATCCGATTATCCATTGTTCATTCATGTGATACATTGAGTGTCTGCTATGGGATAGAGAGCCATGCTAGGTGCTAAGGGCCTAGATATAAAAACTGCAGTTTCTGCTCTTTTAAGAGACTGGTGATATTGTGGGATAGCTGTATAAAAAGTAACACTGGCAGCAGAACTATGGTTAGGGCTAAGGCAGCACAAAAGCTGGGTGCTATGGTAGCAGAAGCTAGAAGCTCTAGTGAGTTATTTAGTTCTAGGCCTACATGTTTTCAGTAGAATTTGAGAAGACTAATGTTCCCTTTGTGACTCCTTGATTGTATGTGGAGCTCACCCTATATCTGAAAGCTTCTCAGCCATAGACTTTCTGTATGTGGGTCTTTACTGTGCCCTGTCCAACTGCCTGGAGGAGTTACCCTCTTGGGAACATCTTTTGTTCAGTTCCCTTTATATTTGAGGCATTTGTTTCTGTTCTTTCTCTAAAGCCAAACCCTCCTTTGTCACAGTTTCATGGAACTTTAATTAGTTTCTCAATGCAGAACCGTAATTTCAGTTTCTACCATCAGTCAGCTCCTGATATTGTAGTCATTATTTAAACTGGTACTTGCGACTCTACCTCTTGTTTTCATTCTTCACTCTTTTGGTTCACTTCTGTCTTCTCATTAAAGTCAAAAAAAGTTTGCCAACTATACATAAAATTAGAGCCCTCTTCTAAATCAATGACATGTCTATATAAAAAGTTCTACTGTGTTTTAAAAACACAATGATTTCAGCTATATGTTAAGATACTATAAAAATCATAACCTGCCTTGGAATTTACTGTGGGGCAATGCCATAATATTACAGCATTACTTTCAGAGACAGAACTTTTAAGAACAAATTTTGAGCTTGTAATCACTTTACTTTGAAAGCATTCTGAAGTTTAAAAAAGATCATTTTTATAAACTGCCCTTCCCTGCTTTGAATTTGACTGTTGCAATCCCCGCAAAAACTAGGTATCTCTTGGATAGCGTTAGTCATCACTTTCTCATTATCAAGCATCCTGGAATATTGTTCCATACTGATTTTCTTTCTCTACATCTTATTTCAAAATTTATTCTTTTCACTATGCATTAATGCATAGCAAACTCCACAATATGTTTTCTACCAAACCCTGTGGCTATTTCTTGTATATGATAATTCAGAATTTAAATCAGGCCCCCATACTACCATATTTCTCAATAAAGTAAATTATTCAGGGAAGCAGGGGAGCATGTAATATGGAGTTACATTTATTCTCAGTTAAAAAAATGAGAGAAAGGGAGAAGGAAAAGAAGACTGATTTGCATGCATGCTATCAAGTAATAACATTTTTTTCTCTTCTTGAACTCTTTTCTTGGCCCTTTACAGTTACTTTTCTTCCCTACGATCTAGTGAAGATTGACAACCTATTTCCCCCTAACATTTATAATATCTAAAGATGATCCTGAGTTTGTGCTATATCATCCAGTCAATCATCAATTGCTCCTGGAGCAATTGTTTAGAAAACTCATTTGTTTAGAAAACATTTATTGAGTGTAGTAACAGAAGACATAGTGATGGCCATGATAAGATGTGATCACTGGCTTCACAGAATTTGTGATTTACTGGGAAATACATTTTAAACAATATTTAGTCATATAATTAATAGATATCAATAGTAAGAAATGATAGTAAAATTAGAGCAATGGATGTACATATAAATGAAATATTAAAAGTCTGGAGGCTCAAGGTTAGCTTCTGTGAGGAAATTGAGATCTCAAAGATAAACTAGTCACCTGAATGTAGTGGAAATAACACTGCAAGCTGCCAGGCATAAGGGGGAGTACGTCTGAAGATCATTGCAGCACAATAAGATCTAACCTCTTTTGCTACTAAAAAGCTAATATTGCTAGAGAGAAGAGAACAAGAATGAGACTGATTTAAGATCAAGCAGTTTATCTCTATATGTTATGTATGGGTTTCTAGATGTTAAAACAGAATATGAATAAACATTGAAAGGCTTGAACAAAAGTCTCACTTGAATAAAAAACCACTTTTATGGTTATGAGAATGAATTGAAAATGGGTCAAGAATCAATGTGGATGACCATACACCCTAGCAATTCCACTCTTAAGTAGCTTCCCAATAAAAATAAAAATATCTGTCTACAAAAACTCTTGCACAGGAAGCTAGCATTATTTGTAATAACAGAAAAAGTGGAAATGACTCAAAAGTCCACCAACTGATAAATAGAGAAACAAAATGTGGTAGGTTCACACAGTAGAATACTATTCAGCAATGAAAAGGAATGAAGTACTGATATATACTACAACCTAATATAAGCTATGAACCTCAAAAGCATTATGCTAAGTGAAAAGAGCAATACACAAAGACCGCATATTGTATAATTCAATTTATATGAGATATTGAATAAAGGCAAATATATAGAGACAAATTACATTAATAGTTTCCTGGGGGACGGGTGTGGAAATGAACACTCTAAGTGGGCATATAGGATGCTATCAGACTGATGAAAATCTTATAAAACTGGATTATGGTGGCAGTTGCACATCTCAACAATTTACTAAAGGTAATTTTTACAGTTAAATGAGTGAATTTTATGATATAAGTTATATATCAAAAGAGTTGTTAAAAATTATAATGGATGTATTTGAAAGAAAATCAGGAAATGTGACAATCTAGATTTTGTGACTGATTGGCTGAAGCATTGTGGGAAAGTCTGGTATGTATATTTCTGGCAAGAACAACAGTGTGGATTGTGGACCAGATTGTACAACCAGGTGGATAGTTCTGCCAGTTATAAGTAGGTCCTGATGATCCCATTTTTGCAGATCAAGTTGTTCTTCTATTAAAAAATTGGCAATGACTGCTCTTAAAACTAAGGCTAAAATACAAAACCCTGTCACTAAATCTAGCACCATCTTTCAGCTCTACTGCTCTGCTGCAACTTCTCAAGCACAACAAACAAACCCTTGCCAAAAATACTGGCTATGGGACACACCTTTGATAATCCTGGATTTAGCAGATGCTCTGGTGACTTTCAGTTCTATGGCACTGAGGTACCTCCTCAGAAAATAACAGAATGTGTAATGCTGATTTGAGACAGCAACACACTCCCATGGCTTACAAGGGTCACAGACTGTGTGTATGTGTATAAATCTCTGAGCATTGAAAGGAAAAGAAGGAAAAGAAAGGATACAAACACACACATACACACATTACACGGTTATTCGAAATAAAATGTATTCTGAGAAAAACATGCTACTCGACTTTCTTTAGCTTTCATTTGTATATTTTGGTTTTGTACCCAGGCAACCTTGAATTTTCAGTCTTGCTGCTACATAACATATGGGGGTGTACAGACAATTTATGACAGACTGTCATTTGCATCTTTTTCAATGTGTGAAAAGGTTTTTTTTACAATTCATTTCGTCTTTCTTATTTCATAGTATACATCTCTCTATTCCTCTTAAAATCAAACATAATGCAGATACATAAGAAAAAGAGCCACAGATATGAGAGGCAAAGAATTATTATTTCTCATTTGCAGTAAAAGGAATTTATTCAGAACACTGAAAATTTAGTATTTTCTTTTACAGATAGCCAAAATTAAATTTTCTATGGCATCATCCCAATCTCTTTCACGGACACACAAAACACACGTTTTGTTTTTTTTCTTTCTTCAGTAATAATAACAATAATAATACTTATCGTATACTTACATATGTCAGGAAAATTTATAAATTCAATTTTTCTCTCTCCCTCTCTCTGTATCTTTCTTGCATTCTCTCTCTCTCACACACACACACACACACACACACACACACACACACACACAATCTCCAGTCAAATAACTGTTCAGGTCACCTATGTAGTAAATGGCTGGCTGAAAATACAACACAAGGCTTTCCACCTCCATGCTTCAAGTATTTAACTACTATGTAATACCACATACCTCTTCTGGGACATTATCATTTCTTCCTACACCTATAAAAGTTTACTCAACCAATCGACCTAGTAATATGAGTTTTAGGGTTTTAGAAACTCCTATTCTTAGCTTAACAAACAGAAATTTAGGATTTAAGAATCCTAAATTCTCTGTCTTATTTTCTTAGCTGTTGCATCAACAGACCTCCAGAATTACCAACTAATGCAGAAAAATAAATTGTCTTTGGAGCAAAAGATGTTGGGTGCACTAAGAAAACAAAATCAGAAATGCTTTGTCTAATTATTTTTCACGGGACTTAGTTGACCCATCAGAAAACTTCATTCCCTTATCCAATCATTTTTGATACTTACAATTACATGTGCCGAACAAACAGGATTATGAATCAGTGTGAAAAATGACAGAAAGTGCAAAATATTCAATGTTGATGAAAGACAATACTTAAAGCAGAGAATGTTAAGAGGCAGAAGACTAATCACGAACTGCCTTACATGTCATTAAAATAAATGCCTGCTTTATTCCGAAAATATTTTTTGCACAACTAGAAGTTCAAGTGTGAAATGATGAGGTAATATTTGAATTTCCAGAATGATTGCTCTGATTATAGATTAGCATATTAATATGACACAGACAGGACATGAAGTTATGTTGGAAGTTGTTGCCATAGTCAAGGTGAATGATGATTAAAGCCTACATTATATCAGCAGCAGCGATGATGATGAAAAGGTAATTTTTTAGAAATATTTCAGAGGCAATATCTAATATATTTGGCATTTTATTGGACGCGTAGAAGAGTAAAGAGTCAAGTATATTTCCAATGTAACTATATTAAGTGACTCACTGAATGGAAGGGTCTCCAAGAGAGATACAGAATACACAAAAAGATAAGGTTTGCGGGAGAATTAAATTTTTAGTGCCTACACATTGTGATCTATTAATGGAAGGTAATTTCAAATGAAGGGAGGGCGAGTTCATTCTGGAAAGGGTTATAAAAGGAGGCTATGAATTTCTATTTCTTTATAAAGATAATAGTATGTTTTCAACTCCTTCTCTCAAAGGTTATCCTGGTTAATCCTAAAATTATAAATTAAGTTTAGCAGTCTTATAATTTTAAGTTTCCAAATATTGCCAACATTCCAAACCACTTGCATAAAATTAAAAAACAGAAGGAAGTCTGGATACTCAAGTGGGCTCTGTTTCACCTGAGAGAAGTTGAAAGAGAAGTCTGCCTGGTTCTGCAGAGATAATCATTAGAATTGCTTCTGTCTTACTCAAATGGAGGCACACCCTCTCTTTGTCATCCTATGAAATCATCGCTCCTCTTGACTGCCAGTTTCTGAGCTGCTATGTCTGTTACACTGATTAGGAATTTCAACTTTCCATATCTCCTCAGTAGATTATGTGTTAAGAATTTAATAATTTTGACATAGATTAATATTCTGCCTCATATACTAAATCAGTAAAATATAAGGATCATGTCTAATGTTACACTTACAGGATATCATACAGCAACTTCTTTAATGAGTTCTTTAAAATTATTTGCCTTTCAGAGATAGAAATATTATATAATTTATGTATAATTTTTTACTATTTACCTTGAAGTCTGCAACAATCTGATAAAAAATACATGAGCTGCTATACCCATTTCGCCAATGAGAATACCCAAAACTCAAAGTGGTCACAGAGATAAAGTCTTTCCACAATGTTAATCAATCTGAAAATGCTATAAAATACTTTTATCTTTCTAAAATACCCTTTTATGGCATAATTAAATATTTTATGATTTCTTTTTTCCTCCATATAATTCTTGATAATCTTTGTTATCTTCAAGGAACAATGCAAGAGTCTTAAAAATCCCGATCGGGTCATGCCTTTGGTTTTGCCAAATTTTCCACAGCAACTGATTTAAGATGAACACTTAATATTCCAAGCAGAAGCTGTGTCACTTTAAAATTTCATTGATGTTGCATTTTTTCTAATTTGGGCTGCAGCAGAATGGCTCTTTCTTCCAAGAAGTTATGGGAAAAAAAGTTATTGATGTTTATTTTTTGTACAGGGAATAAAAAGATACAATTGCTAGCATTCATTTCAAGTATTAATTTATTGCTTTTTTTAAGAAAAAATGTAAAGTTTTCAGATCAAATTCAACACTTAAAAATTTTGTATCCCATCCCTATGACAAGAAAGAAAAAATAAACACAAAAAAGTAAAAAGTGCATTGATTCTGATTCTGAAATCATTTAACTTAAGTAACTCTTTAGATGGTGTCTCCATAATTGCATCATCAACTTTCCAAAATACAATGTGACTGTTCACTTTACAGCCACATTATATTTGGGGCAGTTGGTAAAGCTTAGCTGATTTTTAACCATGTGTGTCCTCCTGGACTGAGCCTCAAAGCATAATCCAATCAACAGAGTGTAAATAAAAATTCAGATGCAGAAAGTATGTTTTGATTCATTTAACACAATTTTCTTATTTCATATATGATGAAATTAAGACCCAGAGAAATGCAGTTATTTACTCAGGTCTTTATTTTTCACAATCCATGCAATATATAGCAATGAAACATTACCTCTGCCTCTAGCCTCTGTCCTCAATTCACATTCTATGCTAAAGTTTGGCCAAAAAGTGAAGGTGGTGAATAAGACATTTTAAATTGCTATTCAGAATAAAAATCAATACACAATCAATCAACAAACATCTATAGAGTGTGCATTATATCTAATTCTGTTATATACATCAAGAAGTTGCCAACAACAGTAGCTCATGGAGCAGATTACAAGCAGTAACATTCCTAACTCGGTGATGTTTAGAGTCAGCTTCATTGTCTTCATTCTCTCTCTCCAACTGCGATAAAAGATAGTGTAGAAAACATCATATCCAAAGGTCATAGCATGTCAAAACCATGAATTTTATTTCAATTTCCAAAAGGGCTTTGTGTGGGTGTTTCAACATTCATTAATTGCATTTGAGTCATGTTTTTAAAGTACCTTACCTTACTTGAATGTCTTTCACATAAGGATCCCCAAGGACACTACAAATGAGCAACAGTCACTTTCAAGTTTCAAAACAGTTCTGCTAGACTGACTAATGGGGTTTAAAGGTCCCCAAATCAAGATGATAGAAAATTCACTGGACTTCTGAGCAGGCAATCACAGTAAGGTTCTGAAACAAGATGATAATCATCACTGAAGTTAGACATAATAAAGAAAAGACAGAAGTGGGTCTTAGGGGAATGAGTTAGCAAAAACAGACTTGCACCTGTACATTGAGTTTTAGCATTTCAGAACTGGAAGGAAAATTAGCTGTCACTTACTTTAAATTGCTTCCCACCACATGTGAAGAAATTGAGGCCAAGAGAGGGCAACAGATATATTTCATATCACACAGCTAGGTAGAAGGGAAGCAGGAATTAGAATCTATTTATTCTGATTTTAGTAATAGCTATATAAACATTAAATATGCTTCTGAATGAAACAATCTATTATAAAATATATCATAGGTTCATTTGGTGATTATATTGAGCATAATCTGATTTTCTGAAATGTTCATAGTCATCACAAAATTAACCTAAACACATTTCTTCACATGAGAACTCTTACATCTATGAAGACATATTTGATGTGTATTTGTTCTTTTCTAATTGTCCCTTCCCTTTTGTCCCCAATCTATTCTATGCATTGCAAGTTCGGTTAATCATTTCGATCTGACTTGAACAAAGCACAGTGAAACTATTACTTTCCTTCACTCTCCCTCTTTAAAATCGGGTTTTTAGTTTCTATTTGAAAAAACTCCAATTTTAATTTACACTAGGTTTTCAGAAAAAAAAAACCTTTGGTAATAAAAATAAAAAAAAAACTTTTGGTAATAAAAATAAAAAACCCAATTTGGGTTCAGATGGGGACATTAACTGTAGTCTAATTTAGCTACTTGTTATGCTTGAATCTCTCCTACAGTTTGCCTCTTGAAGTGGCTGTCCCCTGCCTCCATTTGAATAGTTCCAGCGACAGGCTACATATTACCTCCTGAGAGAGCTTGTTTCATGTTCAAATAGCTCTGGCTGTTCATGCTTCCTTGTTTTGTGCTGAAATCCATGTCTCTGTAGCATCAAAAACCTCGTCCTTTTTTGCATTCTTGGGGCCATGTAGCCACATGGCAGCACTTCAAATATTTACAAACAGTTGTCTTGTTCACTCTGAATCATTTCTTCTCTGAGCAAAATATTCTTATTTTTCTCAATTACTCTTACATAATAAGGTTTAGATTCTCCCTTATTTCTTGTGAGTACCTAATTTCTGTTCTCTGCAACAAACCAATTTGTTCATAACTCATTTCAGGTATTATATAAAGAACAAAACAACTTTCTACAGATTTATCTGCCTAGTACCAAATATTTCACTTAATATATGTGTAACAATAGACTCCAAAGTCACAATTGATGTTTTGATAATTACCACCTACTAATGATTCACATGAAACTTGCAAATTGGCTTAAATTTCTGATATCTTTTTTTAGATGTGCTACTGCTAAGCTGCAGCTTCCCTGCTGCTTCACAGTACTTTAAGAGATTCAAATCCTGAAACTCTGCCATTGGAATTTCAGAGCCAAATGTAGACATCTATGAGCTCACCTTAAATTTTACTTTTAAAATTTCATCTTTGAGTTTTGTCTTATTTTGAGGAATGGAGATCTTGATTTGGTCAAGACATTTATTAATCCCTCCACTATGCTCCACCAGTGTATCATGACCATATCTTTGATTTATTTCTTTATTTAGTTATTCATTTAAAAAGAATGAAAAGAACAGAACAGGGTCAACTAAGTATAAAGTGTTACAATACACAACTAAAGACGTCTCTTTAGTCTACAATCCATTTCATCAATCATATAGACTTTTCTTCAATTAAAATATAGTGTGAAGCAAAACAATTAAAGCAGATAAAAGCAGAGCTTATCTGAATGAAGATCTGTTCATGTGAACACATACACACACACTCTCTCTTTAATATCCTGCCTTCTTAGGGTCAGTGTTATCCTCCAAAACACCTCCATGGGATCTTTAGAGAACTTCAGAACATGGTTTGGATCACAGCAATAATCCCATTTTGGAAATGATTATCCTACAAGCAATGATTCCCATCCGTGTTCTCTTGTATTCATGATTACCATGAGATACTGACAAACATCTATTAGAAATAAAGTTACATTATGCAATCTCAGAAAAATTAGTCTTTAAGTTGTATACATATCATATAAATTCCAGTGCAATTTTATTTGAAAAATGATAAAATAATTCTAATGCTTATGTAAAAAAAATCACACTTATATGAAAGGGCTCTCTTCTCCACATCCTCACCAGCATCCATTATTTTTTGTCATTTTAATAATAGTAATTTGGATGAAGATAAGATAATGCAATGTTTGATAGCAAAGTAGGGTGACTATACTTAAGAAAAAAGTGTGGTACTTGGTGATGGACACTCTAAATATCCTGACTTGAAAACTACACCTTATATACATGTAACAAAACTTCTCATGTGCACAAAGTTTGTACAAATATAAAAAGAATGATAATGTAAGTGCATAATTATTGACCTGGAACAATGTTTAGAATATACACAGAGTATATGCAGAAAAATAAATAGAATAGAAAGAACTACATTGTTTCTATTTAAGTTAGAAATATATGTACCCTAAAACTTAAAGTATAATAATAAAAAAAATTAAAAAAAACATATCCAATATAATCTAAACATAACAGCAATTTGATAGCTACCATCATCCATTAATAAAAAGAAGATCATTTTTAAGTTAAAAGAAAAAGAAATATATATGAAGACAAAATACATCTATTCTAGAATTTACTTTTTACCTGTTCAGTTAAAATCAGTCTCAAGCTTTTGTCTTTTCTCCCATTATTCAATATTGCTCAAAAATGTAGAACATGTTTCCAAGTGCAGTGTTAATCAAGAAATATTTTTATTACTTTGGAATGTAAATGATCAATAAAGACAAAATACTTGAGGAAAGCTGAAAGCCAATTCTATCACTGAGTTCAAAATAATATTTTTTAAATACTCAAATTATTGGAAATATGCATGAGGTATTATCAATATTGTTAAACTCAGCTAAGTTATGACAAACAAGAAACACTGAGATTTCTAACTTGCCTAGTCTGACTATAGTATTTTCTCATGTTTGACCTCGAAGATATGGGGAACAGTGAATCATTATTTGTCACAATTTCATATATAAATAATTGCTATTATTCACAGAATATTTATTATATGCCAGGTACTCTGATACTAGAAGAATTAACTGGATTCTTTAATTTTATTATGAACTTTACATATATAACCAAATACCAATTATTCACAAAAACTGATTATATATATTTCATTATCTCCATTTCTTTTTAATGTGAAAAGAAGCTTCTAGATTAGGTAATTATGTCTCAAGGTCAATTATATGAATATATAAAGGATAGCCCCCAAATTCAAAGTCTGTTGTGTCATGTTGTGGCGTCCAGGGCTCTTTGTGACATACCATACTGTGATTATTCTGTGTAAATGAACTTACAAAGAAAGAAACATAGTAATGGGACTATTTATCATACAAATAAAATGGGAATTGTTTTTGAAGAGAATATATTTAAACTAAGAAAATCAATGAAATGGAAAGTTTTGCAACTGAGATCCAAAAATTGCCCAGAGTTTCTGTCTGAGGGAAAAAAAATGACATACATGGGTTTCATTATCTAATAAAAGAAAACAAAATAGTTTAACCACACGAGCAACAACCCTCCTTCGTAAAAAGCAGTAGACTGAGAATCAATAGTGCTTTCCATTTCTGTTCATTTTCCTAATTATGAGGCCCTGGGAAAATCCCTGGACTTTGTATAGAATATTTAAATTCTGAAGAGAACAAGGTAGCATCAATCTTTAACTAATATTCTTTTTTTTTTTTCTTAGAGAGAGTCTTGCTCTGTCGGCCAGACTGGAGTGCAGTGATGTAATCTCAGCTCACTGCAACCTCCATCTCCTGGGCTCAAGTAATTCTCCTGCTTCAGCCTCACAAGTAGCTGGGATTACAGGTGTGTACAACCACCCCCAGCTGATTTTTGTATTTCTAGTAGAGACGGGGTATCACCATGTTGGCCAGGCTGGTCTTGAACTCCTGACCTCAGGTAATCTGCTGGCATCAGCCTCCCAACTTACTGGGATTACAGGCGTGAGCTACCACGCTTGGCCAACTAATGTTGTTTTTTTGTTTTTTGGGTTTTTTTGAGATGGAGTCTTGCTCTGTCACCCAGGCTGGAGTGCAGTGGTGGGATCCCAGCTCACTTCAAGCTCTGCCTCCCGGATTCACACCATTCTCTTGCCTCAGCCTCCCGAGCAGCTGGGACTACAGGCTCCTGCCACCATGCCTGGCTAATTTTTTGTATTTTTAATAGAGACGGGGTTTCACCGTGTTAACCAGGATAATCTCGATCTCCTGACCTCATGATTTGCCAACTAATATTCTTATCTACTATTTCAATTGCACTTTGACTCAAGAGGAAAATAATAGATAATCTTAAACTCATAAATGGTTATTTCTATCATGGGTTCATTAGATGGAAATACATTTGTGGCCCATTGTAGAATTTCAATTATCATTTTGCTCAAAATATAGCATAATGTTTAAGATCATAAGCTTTAGCAAATGATGGATCTGGTTTAAATTCCAAAACCAGTATTCCTTAGATGAGGACAGCTGTAGCTACTGCACTGTAAGCCACATGAGAACAAGCGCCACATCTGTATTCTTTACCATTGATTACCAAGGACTAGCATAATATTTATATAGTTGAAGTTCAACAAAAAAATTGAATAAAGGAATTTAACTCTCTAAACCAAAATGAGATAAATAATACCTACTTCATAAGACTGTTGAAAGAATAGGATTAGATAATAGGGGTAAAGGGCTTTATAAGGTGCCTGACAGTAAGAACTAAATAAATAGAAACTATCTGCATTATAGTTATCCAGCTCATCATAATTATTTCTTTGAATATTCAGCATTGTTAGACAAACCTGAGAAAATAATTCTTTGAAAACTATTATGAGAATGCTCTACACTCATCCTATATTAAGTAAATGTATGGTATCTAAATTATTGATATATTTTTCTTCTTTCATTTCTGAACATCAGGATCATAAATATGATCATATATACTGTGAGTGTATATATCTTAGATCAGGGTCCCCAAGCCCTGGTTCATGGACTGGTAGCAGTCCATGGCCTGTTAGAAACTGGACTGCCCAGTAGGAGGCGAGCAGCAATGAACAAGCATTACTGCCTGAGCACTGCCTCCTATCCAGTCAGCAGCGGCATTAGATTCTCACAAGAGCACAAACCCTATTATGAACTACGCACGTGAAGGATCTATGCTGCACACTCCTTATGCAAATCACGAGTCTAATGCCTGATGATATGTCACTGTCTACCGTCATCCCCAGATGGGATCGTCTAATTGCAGGAAAAAAAGTTCAGGGCTCCCACTGATTCTACATTATGGTGAGAATGTAGTCATAATAGAAATAAAATGGACAATAAATGTAATACCCTCGAAGCCCTTGAATCATCTTGAAACCATCACCACCACCACCCACTAACCCCCACGGAAAAATTTTCTTCCACGAAACCAGTCACTGGTGCCAAAAATATTGGAGACCACTGCCTCAGATGGCTAAATATCACCACTCACTTCTAAGAAGCTGCTCTCATTTACACAGTCCAACTAAAATCTGACTTTATGTTTCCACATTTCATTTAGATAGTAACTGTATGAGTGCTCACACCTACTGTGCCTTTGTGTTCTTGTCAATGGACACTTTTCTCTGATAGTAAATTGTTACAGTTCTCTTCTTTAAAGAAACAAAAATATTACAACTCAAAACAACAGAAAACAAAAAAGCTGCCCACATATGCTCATCATTATTTTCTTTCTTCCTGATAACCAGTATGTGAAAGCTACATAGAAAATCTGTTTTCCTTCAACCTCAGATAATTTAGCATCAATTTTGGGTAATTACATACACAATTTCTTTTTCCCCTAATTTCAAAAGAATCCAAATAAAAGTTTCATATAAACAGATACCCTACCAAAACAGCATGCCCTTTTAAATTTTATGAATATTATGGTAAGTACAAGTGCAACTGCAGCTTCATCTCTATGACATAGAAATCAAGTTGATTGGAAGTTGTTGCTGTCACTGCTCTTTGTTCACTAGCAATGAATAGAGCATACCAATATGTTCCGTCTTATATACACCTACATTTTGAATTATAAAATATTAAAGAAGAAGGGGACCTCAGCCCAGCATCTTATTTTATAGGTGCCTTAGATTGGGTTCTCTAGAAACAAAAACAAACAAACAAACAAACAAAAACTTAGATGAGAAATTGCAGCAGGGGCCGTATGAAGGAAGTGCTCTCAGGGAAAATTGGTAAGGAAATGGGGGAGACAGAACCAAGAAGAAGCCAAGAAAGGATGTGCTCTCAGGCAAAATTCCAAGCCTCAACTTGATCATGAAGGGGAGGTCTGGGGAGTAAATAACACCTCGGACTCTATTTCACCTAGAACAAGGAGGCTGAAACTTTACTTTTCTGCATGGAGTAGTCTTTGGCTAAGGGCCACATCAGGGACGCATAAATTCCCATGCACTTTTAGGTGTTCATATTTTTACAAATTGTATAATATCTCATAAAGATAGGCAGAGATGCAGGTTGTTAGAAATTAAATAACACTGAGGACAAAAGTGGTAAAGGATCCAAGGCAATCTGGGTAGAACCTGACAGTGTCCAATCCAACAGGTGAGGAGACTAGGTCTCAAGGTGCTTAAGTAAAAGGACCAAAGACACAAATCTACACAGGATTGCGATCCAAGTATCCTGTTCATAATCTAGAAACTGCTTATGTTGGTTTAAAGAAAGTACCAGGATATCCATGATAATTCCAGTTATTTTAAAGAAAAGCAGATTTGTTAATGACATGCATTGTGATTCCACCAAATGACAAGATTGTTTTAACATGATTTGTGTAGAGTTTCTGTTTCCTAAGATATTTACGGTTTTAACTATGTTTGACCTTTAAGAAATCAGTTGAGCAAACATTACAACGTCTGTTTTGGGGGAATTTTTATTTTTTCAATAAAAACTCTGTTAGTGGTAACAATAAAAATTACATGAGTTTCCTAACAAACAAGTTTGCTATGTCCATAAAAAGGACTTAACGTTATAGCTCTTTGTAAGCTTTATTTAATATGATAACGCGCTATTTTCCTAACAAAAAATGCTTCTAGGTCATTTTCATTCAATAGCCCCAAAATTAAAAAAAAAAAAATTGTTACACATATTTGTCCCAGTCAAGATGGTGGTGAATGAGACTAGATAGTTACTTAGCCCTGTACATAATTTTCATCTTTGGACTTACATTAGATATCATTTAATGACCATCTTTCCCATATGCTTGGTTTACAGGGAATAATAGTGAAATTCATAGTGATGCAATTATTATTTCAGCTTTTCCTAAAAACTGGGAATAATAAAAATGACAAATTGGGCCAGGCACGGTGGCTCACGTCTGTAATCCCAGCACTTTGGGAGGCTGAGGCAGGTGGATCACGATGTCAAGAGATCGAGACTGTCCTCTCCTGATATCTTAAGAACAACCAGCCTGACCAGCATGGTGAAACCCTGTCTCTACTAAAAATACAAAAAAAATTAGCTGAGTGTGGTGGTGAGTGCCTGTAGTCCCACCTACTCAGGAGGCTGAGGCAGGAAAAGTGCTTGAACACAGGAGGTGGAAGTTGCAGTGAACCGAGATGGCGCCAGTGCACTCAAGTCTGGCGACAGAGAGACTCTATCTCAAAAAAAAAAAAAAAAAATTGTTTCCAGATTAAACAACTGGGAGAAAATAGTGGAGAGAATTTCAAAGTATACTGAAGAATGCTTGGTAGGCTGTTGTTATTTCCTCCTCATGAGCACATTTTTTATTGCTCATATACTTAAAGACAAAGTAGATAGAAACCTTGGTTTCTAACTCTTTCCTCTTTTGTATGAGAGAGAGAGAACAACTCTGCTACAAGGCTACAAGGACAGATATTATGCAACAGCATGGTTCTCTTCAATGGAAAGTGGAAGTTTGTTCAACAATTGCTAGTGTAATTTATTTTAATAGCATAAAAGAGCACAAGAAGTCTTTTCAAGTTCACCCTGCTATGTTTTGCCTGAGACTTAGCAAAGCCTTTGAAATGAAATGTGAAAAATATAATGATTATGGTTAAAACCTGGCACAGTGCTTTTGCACAGTAGGCACTTAATTGTACTGAATATGCAATTTAAAAAATACAAAGTCAATCCTTGATAATACATAATCGATATTGCTTTCAAATTGTTTTACTATGATGTTTTCTGATATAGTTTGGCTCTGTATCCCCACCCAAATCTCATCTTGAATTGTACTCCCATAATTCCCATGTGTTGTGGGAGAGATCTGGTGGGAGACAATTTAAAGCATGGGGGTGGTTTCCCCTATACTGTTCTCATGGTAGTAAATAAGTCTCATGAGATCTGATGGGTTTATCAGGGGTTTCCTCTTTTGCATCTTCCTTGTTTTCTCTTGCCTCCACCGTGTGAGAAGTGCCTTTCACTTCCTACCATGATTCTGAGGCCTCCCCAGCCATATAGAACTGTAAATCCAATTAAACCTCTTTTTCTTCCCAGTCTCAGGTATGTCTTTATCAGCAGCCTGAAAATGGACTAATACAGTAAATTGGTACCAATAGAGTGGGGTGCTTCTGAAAAGATACCCAAAAATGTGGAAGTGACTTTGGAACTGGGTAGCAGGCAGAGGTTGGAACAGTTTGGAGGGCTCAGAGACATGAAAATGTGGGAGAGTTTAGAAATTCCTGGGAACTTGTTAAATGGCTTTGACAAAAATACTGATAATGATATGGACAATGAAATCCAGGCTGAGGTGGTCTCAGATGGAGATAAGGAACTTGTTGGGAACTGGAACAAAGGTGATTCTTGTTATGTTTTAGCAAAGAGACTGGTGACATTTTGCCCCTGACCTAAAGATCTGTGCAACTTTGAACTTAAGAGAGGTGATTTAGGGTATCTGGTGAAAGAAATTTTTAATCAGCAAAGCATTCAAGAGGTGACTTGGGTGCTGTTAAAGGCTTTCAGTTTTTTGTTTTTATTTTTGTTTTTGTTTTTTTGAGATAGAGTCCCACTCTGTCTCCCTGGCTGGAGTGCAATGGTGAAATCTCGGCTTACTGCAGCCTCCATCTCCCGGGTTCAAGTGATTCTCCTGTCTCAGCCTCCCAAGTAGCTGGGATTACAGGCACACGCTGCCAGGCCCAGCTAATTTTTTTAATTTTTATTTTTAGTTGAGAAGGGGTTTCACCGTGTTTCCCAGGCTGGTCTCGAACTCCTGAGCTCAGGCAATCCACCCGCCTCAGCCTCCCAAAGTGCTGGGATTACAGGCGTGAGCTACTGCACCCGGCCAGGCTTTCAGTTTTAAAAGGGAGTCAGAGCATAAATGTTCAAAAAATTTGCAGCCTGAAAATGTGATAAAAAAGAAAATCCCATTTTCTGAGGAGAAATTCAAGCATTCAAGCGATCTGCAGATATTTGCATAAGTAATGAGGAGAATGTTAATCCTCAAGAAAATGGAGAAAATGTCTCCAGGGCATGTCAGAGACCTTCCATCAGTTAAACCTCTTTTTCTTCCCAGTCTTGAGTTTGTCTTTATCAGAAGCATGAAAATGGACTAATACATTGTCCTTTAGTCTTATTTAATTTTATATTTTCCCCCCATCTTAAGCTTTTTGTCTGGCAGTGGACCTTAGAAACTGAAATAATTAATTAGCAATCTCTTAATCCTATCTAGCTTATAAATGCATGAGGATGATGTTGTAATTTTAGAAAGAGGGCGTTCAGCATTTATTTCTCTCTTCCTTCCTCTCTCCATTCCTTTCTCTATTCCTTTGTTTCTTTTTATTAGGTCATATTTTATTTTTACTTTTTTATGGAAAGCAGGCCTACCTATGTCCTTTACGGAAATTAAAAACAAATAGTCCTCATTATACCTTGTCTAGTTACCTCTGTCTATTCATCACAATGCTTTAATCTAAAGTAAGATGATCCTCTGGTATTTTAGACAAACAGATATTTGGCATGCAAATTCAAAACCTTTTGCTAAGGCCATATACAAATAATATTTTTATTTATAAGCATTTGAGATATTTCATACTACCCCTTTCCTGATTAGCACTGATAATAAAGCAGATTTGATTATATTTACATGTATTATGTAGAGAGTTTCTTTCAGCAAAATAAAATACACTATTAGGAAGATAAGATATTATATACATAGAAAATTAATTTTTGGTATACTTTAATTAATACTTGGGAAATAGATGACAAATAGTCTTTTCTTTGGTCATATACTACTGCTTAACAAGTGAGTTTGACAGTCTCCATGAATGCATATTCAAGATATTAGCCTCTTTTATGAGTTGCTACTTTGAGATAATTATATTTTATTGTATCAAAACTTTGAATGTTCCCCAAGGTGGAAATAAGCAAAACAAGCAAACAAAAATGAGTTATTTGGAAGATGCAACACCAGTTCTAAAGCCAATAGGTTAACAACTAAGTTTGAAATCCACTTACGTCAGTCCAAGGAAATGCATCTATCTTAAATCTGGTGTCTTTTTTTTTTTTATATATATACAGCAGCTCTATTCGAGCTCCATCCTCTGGATATTGTCCCATTTTATTCCATTAAATAGCAATACCAAAGAAAATCCCTCTTCCACTAGAAGAAAGGGAGTCAGTTAAAGATTGTTAAGAATTTCTACTCTTTTGAAAAGCACTTTCAAGGAAGTTGAATAAGAAGTGACAAAATAAGACCATTATAATAAAAGAAAAACTGATAACAGAGAGCTTAGAAAAGTGGTAAGAGCCGAAAAGGAGTTACTCTATTGAGCTGTGCAACAGAAATATTTTGCTTCACTCTCTATAATATTTGCAGAACCTCCCCTAAACCACAGCAATTTCAATCCCCCATTTGAGAAAGCTACAAGGCCAGAGCATTTACATTCTTCTATTAAAATGATCATCATGACTGTATAGTCTCAGAGGATTCTAGACAAACCTGTCTCCATTTCCATAGAGGAGCTATTTTGTTTCTGCTTTAATTTCATATTGCTTTAATTTTATACTTTATGGCTTAAAGCTCTTCGGCTAATAGATTATTTCAACTGCATATGTTCATTTTACACTTAAATATATACTGGGATTCACAGAGCTTATGCCTTTGGAGATAATTTTTATATTACCTAAAAATCATTCCATGTTGTGATAATGATTGTAATTATCACTCATCACCTAATAATATAGAGTTCTTCTGCAGTTACTCTCATCTTGAAATTCTGAGTCCCTTCTAACAGCCACTGAAGTCTGTCACAGCACAGTTATTAACACTCAGTGAATTTTTTGCAAGTATTCCCCAGAACAATTCCAACCTAACACTGATTTGGTGATAGAGAGCTCATGTAGTTCATATGCTAATTAAGGAGAAGCCCAAAAATCCCATAGAGAATGGAGAGAGGGAGACAAACTATCAGGGTATAGACACTTCTACTCTCATATAATGAACTCCGAAAATACAAACTTGGAAAATAAATATATAAATCTCAAGAAGAAGAATATTTAAAAGATTCAGCTCTGAGGCATGCTGTGGTAAAGACTGCTATTCTGTGCTAGAACTACAGAAGCAATGCCTGAGAGGAGAAGCAAATGAGAGTAAAAAAAAAAAAAAACAGAGAGAGAAAGAACCAGAACCCGCATTTGTGTATGTGTCTGCCTCCGTACTGTGAAAAACTTCGAATTCATTCTTCATGCAAAAATCAAGAAGGAAAGAAATAAGCTATGGTGTTTGAACACCTACTGAATGCCAGTAATGCATGTATACTTTATTTAGTGTTTTTTTCTCTTGTTCCTTTTATTGTAATTTTATTTTAATTATGACTGACATATGAAAAAGTTGTACATATTTAATCGATACATCTTGATGACTTTGAAGAGAAGTATGTACCCTTGAAATTATTACTATATACAATGCCCTAAACTTAAGCATCACCTATAAAAGTTTTCTACCTCTTTTTGTTTTTTGGATAAGAACATTTAATATAAAATCTGCTCTCTTAATATATCTTTAAGCATACAATACAGTATTGTTAATTATAACTATATGCACTCTGATGCACATTAGATCTCTAGGACTTATTCATCTTGCGTAACTGAAACTTTGTACTCTTTGATAAACACCTTTCTGGTTTCATCTTCCCCCAGCTCCTAGTAAACCTCATTCTACTTTTCCCTTCTCTGGGTTGACTGCTTTAGGTTCTTTGTTTTTTAATTTAACTTTTATTTTAAGTCCAGGGGTACATGTGTAGGTTTGTCACATAGGTAAATTTGCATCATGGGGTTTGTTATACAGATTATTTCATCACCCATGTATTAAGCCTAGTACCCATTAGCTATTTGTGCTGATCCTCTCCTTCCTCCCACCCCTCACCCTCTGAAAAGTCCCAGTGTGTATTGTTCCCCTATAAGTGTCCATGTGTTCTAATCATTTAGCTCCCGCTTATAAGTGAGAGCATGCAGTATTTGATTTTCTGTTCTTGTCTTAGTTTGCTAAAGAAAATGACCTCCAGCTCCATCCATGCTCCTGCAAAGGACATGAAATCATTCTTTTTATGGCTGTATATTATTCCATCATGTATATGTACCACACTTTCTTCATGCAGTCCATCACTGATAGGAATTTAAGTTGATTCCATGTTTTTGCTATTTTAAATAGTGTTACAAGAAAAAAACAAACAACCCCATAAAAAAGTGGGCAAAGGACATGAACTGACACTTTTCAAAAGCATACAAACATGCACCCAACAATCATATGAAAAAAGCTCAACATTACTGATGATTAGAAAAATGAAAATAAAAACCACAATGAGACACCATCTCACAGCAGTCTGAATGGCTATGACTAAAAAGTCAAAAAATAACAAATGCCAGCAAGGTTGTGGAGAAAAAGGAACACTTACACAGTGTTGTGGGAGTATAAATTAGTTCAACCATTGTGGAAGACAGTATGGAGATTCCTCAAAGTCCTAAAGACAGAAATATGATTTAACTCAGCAATCCCATTACTGGGCATATACCCAAAGGAATACTTTAGATTCTTAATATAAGTAGGATTATGTAGTGTTTAGTCTTCTGTATCTGGCTTATTTCACTTAGCATAATGTCTTCCATGTTCATCTATGTTATAGCCAATGGCACAATTTCCTTCCTTTCTAAGGCTGAATAATATTACTTTATGTATATATACTACATTTTCTTTTTCCATTTATCTGTTTATGGACATTTTGGTTGTTTCCATACTTTGGCTACTGTGAATAATACTACAGTAAACATGGGAGTGCAGATATCTCTTTGAGGTTTTATTTCAGTTCTTCTAGGTACATACTCAGATGTGGGATTGCTAAATCATATGGTAGTTGGTTTTAATCTTTGAGGAGTCTCCATATTGTCTTTCATATGACTGTATAAACGTTCTTTAGTGTCTCACCTTTACACAAATCTTTACAGTAAGTAATATAAACATTGAGATGAAAAAATAAACTAGTAACAGCTAGCGAGTACCAGAACTAGGATGTATTTTAAGTCAAGGTACGTTCCATTAGGTCATGTTGCCTCTCAGTGATAGAGCAAGGTATTGCTATGACCTGCTGACACTCAAAAGTCTCAGTATGAAGACTTCCAGTTTCCAGGCTGATATTTAAAGAACTTGAAGTTATCACACCTGTCCTTACAGCAATTAAAAAAAAAAAGTTGACTAGCCTAAAAACCAAAAAAAAAGTCTTCTTAGATTATTGAAAGAATTGTGGGCAAAGAGAACACTGCTACCCCAAAAATTGGAGAGACAGACAAGCAGATACAGAGAATCATAGCTTACTGGGGACAGATGCCCCACACAGATTCCTGCAGCTAGAGCTAGCACCAGAGGGAACATTTAAGGTATAATTCTACTGTCTAGAGGCTCAGTGTGGAGCAGCTGGAGAGTTAACAATTGGGCAATCAGTTTTACAAAACCCCACATTTTTGTAAATTTTACCTCAAGGAGTCCCATGAGGTTCTCACTGTGAAGACTGAAGAGAAATCTTATTTTGCTTTGCCCAGGGAGAGGGAAAAATAACTATTTAAAAATATTCCCAGAGTACACTGATCTTAACAAGGCTTGCCCTCAAGGAAGACTGTTTTACCAAGACCTAACACACTTGAGTTTTACCAAAACCTAATCAACCTGGAGGAGGGAACTACAATTCCAGCTCCCTCTGATCATCCTATCTCACCTATGTGAGGAGAGGAATTGAGACGCACCTGGGAGGATCAGCCTAAGGACAGTACTCACTAAAAGACTGAGGTCTAATAGGATTATAGAAGAGTTCTTCTCCTTCTGCACCTTACCACCACATCAGTAGGGCTCCTGTATAATTACATATTATAGCTGAAAGAACTGGAATCCTCACACCCTATTTAATAAGGAGTCTCTAGGGAAACCCAAAAATCAATAGGAGAGACAAAAGCAAGGACACTGGAGGAAATTTTAGTCTCGGACACCACAGCTATGGGAAACAGTAAATACCATTTAATTCTGAGTTAGATAAACAAAAAACCTCACACTAGAGGCCTATTTACCACAGTTCTTCTTACCCAGTACATCACATATGGCTTTCAAAAAAAAAAAAAAATCACAAGACATACTATAGTCTGGAGAGACAAAGCAAGCCCCAGATATGACAGAAAGTTTGAAATGATCTATTTATCTATCCATCTCTATAGATAGATATAGATATGTATAATCATTAAGTTCTCTAACGGAAAATGTGGACAACACGCAACATCAGATGGGTAATGAAAACAGAGATGAAAATTCTAAGAGGAATCAAAAGGAAATGCTGAACATCAAAAATAATGTAACCAAATTGAAGAATGCTTTGATGGGCTTATCAGTGAAATGGAAAGGAAAGTCAAGGAAAGATCAGTGAGCTTGAGGAGAGTTAACAGAAAGTTCTCAAATTGAAGCAGAAAGATAAGAAAATATTTTTAAAAACTAGAACAGATTATCCAAGAAACATGGGACAATAACAAGAAGTATATTTTATGTATGATGCATACCAGAAGGGGAAAAAAGACAAAAGAAAACAAAATAAATATTTGAAGTAAAAATGGCTGAGAATTTTTGAAAATCAATAACAGACGCAAAAGCACAGATCCAGGAGGCTGAGAGAACACCAAGCAGGTATAAAAAACTTTACCTCTAGGCATATATATTAGTCTGTTCTTGTGCTACTATAAAGACATACCCAAAACTGGATAATTTATAAAGAAAAGAGGTTTAATAGACTCATAGTTCCACATGGCTGGGTAGGCCTCACAATCATGATGGAAGATGAAGGAAGACCAAAGGGATGTCATGCATGGCAGCAGGGAAGAGAGCTTGTGGAGGGGAACTCCCATTTATAAAACCATCAGATCTCACAAGACCTATTCACTGTCAGGAGATCAATATGGCAGAAACTGCCCCCATGATTCAGTTATCTCCACCTGGCCACACCCTTGACACATGGTGATTATTAAAATTCAAGGTGAGATCTGGGTGGGGACACAGCCAAACCATATCATTCCACCCCTGGCTCCTCCCAAATCTCATCTTCTCATATTTCAAAACCAATTATGCCTTCCTAACAGTCCCTCAAAGTCCTAAGTCATTTCAGCATTAACTCAAAAGGCCATAGTCCAAAGTTTCATCTGAGACAAGGCAAGTCTGTTTCACCTACAAGTCTGTAAAATCAAAATCAAGTTAGTTACTTCCTAGATACAATTGGGTATAGGCATTGGGTAAATACAGCCATTCCAAATGAGAGAAATTGGCCAAAATGAAGGGGCTACAGGCCCCATGCAAGTCTGCAATCCAGACAGGCAGTCAAATCTTACAGCACCAAAATGATCTCCTTTGACTCCATATCTGACATCCATGTCATGCTGATGCAACAGGTGGGTTCCCATGGTCTTGGGCAGCTCTGCCTCTGTGGCTTTGAGGGGTATAGCCCCCATGGCTGCTTTCACGGGCTGGTGTTGAGTGCTTGTGGCTTTTCTAGGTGCACAGTGCAAGCTGTTGGTTGATATGTCATTCTGGAGTCTTGAGGATGGTAGCCTTTTCCTCACAGCTCGACTAGGCCCTGCCCCAGTGGGGACTCTGTGTGGGGGCTCCAACCCCACATTTCCTTTCCACACTGCCCTACATTTCCTTTCGACACAGTGCTAGATCTGGGCTGTGTCCCCACCCAGATCTCACCTTGAATTTTAATAATCCCCATGTGTCAAGGACTGGGCCAGGTGGAGATAATTGTTCTCCATGAGGGCTCTGTCCCTGCAGCACACCTCTGCCTGGACATCCAGGCATTTCCATACATCCTCTGCAATCTAGGCAGGAGTTCCTAAACCTCACTTCTTGACTTCTGTGCACTCACAGGCTCAACACCATGTGAAAGCTGCCAAGCTTGGGGATTACACCCTCTGAAGCCATGGCTTGAGTTGTACCTTGACTCCTTTTAGTGACGGGTGGAATGTAGGGCACCAAGACCCAAGACTGCACAAAGCAGCAAGGCCCTGGGCCCAGCCCAGGAACCCATTTTTTCTCCTCCTAGTCTTCCAGGCCTGTGATGGGAGGGGCTGCCATGAAGACCTCTGACATACCCTGGAGACATTTTCCTCATTGTCTTGGGAATTAACATTTGACTCTGTTACTTATGCAAATTTCTGCAGCTGGCTTGAATTATTCTCTAGAAAATGGGGTTTTCTTTTCTATCACATTGTCGGCTGCAAATTTTCCAAACTTTTATACTCTGCTTCCTCTTGAATGCTTTGCTGCTTAGAAATTGCATTGGCCAGTTACCCTATATCCTCTATCTCAAGTTCAAAGTTCCACAGATCTCTAGGGAAGGGGCAAAAATGCTGCCTATCTGTTTGTTAAAACATAACAATAGTCACCTTTGCTCCAGTTACCAATAAGTTTCTCATCTCCATCTGAGATCACCTCAACCTGGACTTTATTGTTCATATCATTATCAGCATTTTGGTCAAAGCCATTCAACAAGTATCTAGGAAGTTCCAAACTTTTCCACATCTTCCTATCTTCTGAGCTGTCCAAGTCTCTAGGAAGTTCCAAATTTTCCCACATTTTCCTGTCTTCTTCGGTGCCCTCCAAACTGTTCCAGTTTGGCAGTGCATTTAAATGAAATGCATTTGGCAGTGCATTTAAATGAAAGGCAGGAGGATCAATTCTTTGGGCTCAGGAGGGCCAGCCTGGGCAGTATTATGAGGCCCCATCTCAAATAAATTACAGATAGATGACAAGTAGATTAGATAGATAGATACATACATACATACATACATATGTACATACATACATACATGAATAGATATATAGATACATAGATAGATACATATATATACAAAACAGCTAGCTAGCTAAGTAGTTGGACAGTCAGATGTAAAAATAAGCGAAGGAGAAATCAAGAATTTGCCAGATAAAAATAGAGCCAGTTTGTCACCAGTAGATCTGACTTGCAAGAGACATTAAAAGTTCTTCAGAGAGAAGAAAAATGTCATAGGTCAGGAACTAAGATCCATATACCAAATAGAAGAGTATTAGAAAAAGAGTAAGTGAAGATTAAATAAAAATTTTTATTTTTCTTACTCTTAATTGATTGAATAGATGTTTGTTTAAAATAATAATGAATATATTAGGTGATTATAGCTATGGATAAATGAAATGCAAGACAGCAATATAATAAGGGATAAGAATGAGGAATTAGGAATACTGTTACAAGGTACTTGCACTAGTAGGGATGCAGTACAGTATTATCTGCTAGTCCCATAGATTAGCGGTACATTTGTATTGCAACTTTAGGCAACTGCTAAAAAAATTGAAAGTCCCAGGTAAAGTGTGAGAGCATCTTCCTCTTTCTTCCTCCAGCAACTTTGTCTAACTTACTTTTCTGTATCCAGACTCAGTTACCAGATTTCCCAGACTTGGTTTCAGCACATTGACAGGAAAGACTTATACTGCAATTTTCAATAACTACAAAAGAATGAGAAGAAAGCTGAACTATGAAATTTCAAAGATGCAATATGCTCTTTATTTTGGTTTAATCAGAGTGGGAAAAACACAGAAATATAAAAAATATATCCTGCAGAGCAGGATGTTTGGGTTTTGTACATCATATTGTTCAAAAAAGTCCTCGACTTAGAACAGACTATTCTGAAATGTGAATATGCAACCTAGAGGTTTTTGATCTCAGATGAATCATGCTGATTAATCATAAGTCTATGCCTGCCTACCATTTTCAATAATAGCTACAAGATAATCAGTGTGGTTAAAAGTATGGGTGCTCTGGCAGATGAAGAAATCAGCACATTATTGCACACAATCTTTTTTGTCATTTTATGCACATTCTTTCATCATTTAAGTCATGTCTCCATGAGCTTTAAAGCAAAATTATGAAAAACTAAAATAGAAGATTGAAACTGTAAATTGGTTTAAATCAACAGCAATAAAATCTATCCATTTCAGATGAATGCGGCTACAAAGTGGAGAAAAATAAATAGTTATAGACTTAAAGAAATTGTGTGATCATAATTTGTTTCTTTTTCTAGCCAAACCAAATATGAGTTGGACTGATTCACATGTTTTATGCTATTGGTATTGAAATGAGTATTTCGATTATCATTTCCTCCAATCTCTAATCAGAAATCCAATCTGTTCTTTTAGTAAAAGCTCCTGGCTTAAAAAATTTTAATCTCTGCAAAACTGTTTTACACTCACATTGTTTTCTTTAATAGCCCCATCCTCTTAACTGCTAAAGTTTTATGTGTATTTATGTAAGGCATGGAGTGTATTATGCATTATGCATCCTGCTGTTAGCTTCAGGGGAACAGGGGCAGTGCTCTGTGAATGCAAGGACATCTATTAAAAGTTTATGGATGACTCTGCATCTTTTCTCCAAATTAGTAATGATTTTTCAAGCTGAAAAAAAAATAGATACTGATGTGAGAAGAGAAAACTTGAAAGAAGGGCAAAAATAAAAATATTTCCCCAAGCCTTCTGTTCCAAAATATATCACCAGTTATTTTACCTGAAATTTGAGATTTTATTTCAGTCAGGATCCAAGTATCATTTCCCAGGGCCCACAGAGTAAACTTCATAAAGTGCATCACCCCTCTCCTCCCACCTCTCTGGTGTGAGGTATTATCATGTCTCCTGCACAGGCCTTCTACTTTATCTTCCTGCTTCTGCCCTTCCCTGTAGTCTACCCTAAACACTGTGGCCGGAGTAGTTATTTTTAACATGTAAGTGAGACCATGGGATCTCTGCTCAGCATCCTCCGTTCCTCCCCAAATTCTCAAAAATCTCCCTAAACCTTCTCAAACCTTCCCAAGAGTTTCCAAAGGTCTTCAAGGCCTTCCGCATCCTGCACACCTCTTTCTTCTCCCTCTGGCTTTTGTGTTATTTTTTTCCTCTCTCACACTGCTCCTGCCACTGTAGCCACTGCTTTCTCTAGAAGACACTAGGCACACTCCTGCCTCAAGGTATTTGCGCTGCCTATTCCTTCTGCTGAGAAAGCTCCTTAGGCCAAACTCAGCATGGCTAACTTCTTCACCTCTTTTAGATATTCGCACAGGAGTCACCATCGCCAGGATGCTACCTTGAATACTTGATTTAAAATAGTGATAGAGTTTGGATGTTTTGTCCCCTATAAATCTTATATTCAAATGTAATCCCCAATGTTGGAATTGGACCTGGTGAGAGGTGTTTACATCATGGTGGCCGATCCTTCATAAATGGCCTGGTGCCATTGTCACAGTAATAAGTTATTTCTCCCTCTATGAGTTCAGGTGGCATCTGGTTGTTTAAAAGAGCCTAGGACTTCGTCATCTCTCTCTTGCTCCGGTTGTCACCATGTAACCACCTGCACCCCCTTCACCTTCTGCCATGATTGGAAGCTCCCTGAGGCCTCACCAGAAACAGATGCCACCACCAGACTTTCTGCACAGCCTGCAGACCAGTGAGCCAAAATAAACACCTTCTCTTTGTAAATTACCCAGCCTCTGGTATATCTCTACAGCAATGCAAGAACTGACTAACAGAGAAGTCACTCAACCCGTATATTTAAATTTTGGGTCCTCCTACTCTGTTTCAATTGTCCTTGTGTATTCCTTTTTGCTGTCATTGTTGCTTTTTCCCCAGGTATAATTTAAGAACCACAAGATTAGGAAGCTTTGATCTTTGTTACCTGACATTCCCAGCACCTAGAATACAACCCAGCAAATATTAGTCACAGAAAATATTTGTTGAATCAAATTGCTGAATTTCTGACACTTTCCCCACTAGTCTGCTCCCCAACACTACATTCAATCTTTTACGAAGTACACAGCCTTACAGGTAATGAAAAAGAAATCTTTTTAATCCCTATTGCTATATTTTTAATAAATTACAACTTTCTGGTTGATGGCCACAATAGTAGATAATGTAAGCAGAGTATTTAATTTTTTCCAAATGAGGAACAGAACAGTAAACTAATGTACAATACTCACATTTTATATTACTACCTGCTCCATTTCTTCTGATAAGGACCAGAGGTCAACAATATTTTTAAATAGCAAAATCTATCATCAGTTGAGGCGAAGAAACTGGGCCTTTGTAAAACATGAATCAAATAGAATGATATTGGCACAATTTGCCCTACCAAATATTTAACATTTCTATTAATACTAAAATATTGATATTTATTTGATTCTGAAAGAATTGTGACATTGAGTCATTTTGTCCTGCACAAAGAATCAGTCTTTCTTCATTGAAATCAATTGTCAGAGACTGACAGTTTTGGAACACTGGATGACAGACTTCTATACTTTTGCTTCCTCTTGGTATGTCAGTTTTATTTGCATATATAGCTGATTGCCTGATTTTCATTTAAATGCACATTGGAGATGTTGTCATTGGTATGATGTGCAGAAAATTAAAATCTTACACATTACTCATTTGGAGATCTAAAAATCTTGAAATAAATAATCCTTGAATGTCCAGGTGATGTGTTGCATGGCTGATTCCCCCTCCACGTCACAGGTAGCTGAAAGAACATTTCACATTAAGAAGTATAAATCTTAGTTACTCTTCACCTATAAATCCTAGATTTTGCCTCCTGATAAAAAGTACCCCATCTTTACTCTTTAGAAAGCAGAGTGTCATTTTTTGTCTAATTCTGACTGGCAGTAGACTTGCAGCATGAAAAGTTGCTTTCCAAACCTCCTCAAACAAATAATAAGGCATCGTTGGAGTGCAAGCTAGAGTTTGCCACGTCTTCCTTTGGTTATCAATTTAAGCATCAATCATACCTTACATGCATTCTACTGCTTCAAAGGATTTCCCACTTCTTATCTTTATGTAACTGTATAATAGTCCTGTTGAAAAAATGATGCATGTTATTCCCCAAATGTTACATAGAAAGAAACTAAAATCCAAAATGGTCAAATGATTTCTGTAAGGTCAAACTTTGAGGTAATTGTATGTTAGAGAATAAACCTGGATGCCTTGATTTTCAGCCCTGTATTTTTTAGGTAATCAGTATGTTGCACGGTATACATGCAGAGTTACCCCTATGATGAAACATAAATTAACTTAGAAATTCAAAACACTTGTTAATTCTCATCTCTTAAACATCTCCACTATTACAGTTGTCCCCAGAAAGTCTTCAGGATGTGCTTACAAACAAACCCATACTTACCTTGCATAGGAGCTCTTCTGCCAGGCCGTACCCACTTGTCTCAGGTTCACTGAGTCAAACACCACCTCACATGTGTGTTCAGCTAATTCTTCTTTAAGAAATAATTATTTCACTGAGCCTGCTCTCTCCCAAAGCCCAACTAACATCCTGCTACTTCCTGTTGATCTTAAGGGAACATGATCTCTGCAGAAATGGGGAGAATGGCCTCTTCTCCATGAGATTCTTTCCCGATTCATGGTAGTGGACTGGGAACAGAAGCTTCACTATCTTCCTCATTTTCGCAGTCTCTATTTTCTCCTAATCAAAGCAGATGAAAAGATGCACAACATCACTAATTATTAGGACAATGCAAGTTAACAGCACAATGAAATGTCTCCTCACATCCACCAGGGTATGTATTCTACCACATTTGGACTTTTGTACTGTGACTAGAAAGGCAACTTTTCTGTGCTTTGAAGATTTACAATATCTATGTAATATTATTAAATATATACAGTTGATCCTTGAGCAACATCGGAGTTAGCAGTGCCAATCTCTTACACAGTTGAAAATCCATATATAAGTTTTGACTTCCCAATAATTTAATAACTCATAGTATACTGTTGACTGGAGGAAGCCTTAACCTAAAAAGTCAATTAACACATATTTTGTATAATATATGTGTTATATACTATATTCTTACAATAAAGTAATCTAGAGAAAAGAAAACATTATTAAGAAAATCATAAGGAAGAGAAAATGTACATATTATTCATTAAGTGGAAGTGGATCATCATAGAACTCATCATCCTCATCATCTTCACATTGAGTATGCTGAAGAGGAGGAGAAAAAAGAAGGGTTAGCCTTGGTGTCTCAGGAGTGGGAGAAACAGAAGGAAATCCAAGTATAAGTGGACCTAGGCAGCTCAGTGGGTTTGTTCAAGGGTCAACTGTATTTGCAATTTATTTTTCATACTATATACCTTATGCTTTTCAAGTTTGTCCATGTTTGAGATACCTCATTTATTGATATCAGAATATGAGATACAAGCATCTTCAATATTATTGTTTTGCCAAATTGTGTTTTGCAGTAGTTATAACTTGGTAATTACTACAAAGTTGCAAGTACAATTACTGCAAATTATAACTACCAGTAGTCACAAATATTACTACTATCACACAATCATTACAGCTTACAATCTCATGTTGTTCATAAGTAATGTGCAAATATGCTTATTTCCCTGTACCCTTACCAGCAACTGTCATTATTGAATTGATTTTTTTAATCTGATAGGTGAGAAATTGTATATCATAGTTTTAATTTACATTTCATTGATTAACAGTGAGATGGAGAATCTTTTAATATGCTTATTTACCATTTTGTTTCTTCCCACGTAAATTGATTGTTCAAATCTTTTCACACTTTACAATTATGCTACTTTGCCTTTTTAAGTTTTAGGAGTTCTTTGTATATTCTGATTAAAAATATTTTATTGCATATGTGTATAAATATCTTTGTAAGTCAGTAGCTTGTATTTCTACAATGCTTATGATTTTTTCTAAAGTTTTAAAAGTTTATTCTAGATACATTTGTACCTTTATGGTTTATATTTATTGAGCATTGTTTAAGAAATATTTCTTTCTGGTAGTCATAATGATACTCTGCTATATGTGTGTAAGAGTTTAATTATTGTATAGAGTGAGGTAGGGATCTGTTTTTTCCCCATATGAGTACAATGCTATTTTTAAGGGGCTTATATTTTCCTCTAATATGAAATGCCTTTTAAAAAATTACCTTGTTCCAAGACACATGTAGGCTGGTATCTGAATTCCTTAGATTTATGACAGCATCATGATGTTTTCAATCACTTTTTCTTTAATTAAATCTTAATATAGTGTAAGGAAAATCTTTGTTCATGTTTTTTCTTCATTGCTTTATGTACTATTATCCTTTATTCTTCTGTGAATTTTAAAATCCACTTCTAGGCTGGGCACAGTGGCTCACGCCTATAATCTCAGCACTTTGGGAGGCCGAGGTGGGTGGATCACCTGAGGTCAGGAGTTGGAGACCAGCCTGGCCAACATGTCAAAACCCCGTCTCTACTAAAAATACAAAAATTAGCTGGGCGTGGTGACTCACATCTGTAATCCCAGCTACTCAGGAGGCTGAGGCAGGAGAATTGCTTGAACTCAGGAGGCAGAGGTTTCGGTGAGCAGAGATCATACCACTGCACTCCAGCCTGGGTAACAGAGTGAGAGTCTGTTTCAATAAATAAATAAATACAAAAATCAAAAATCAAATCAAATCAAATCCACATCTAATTCTCTAATGTCTTCTACTGGTTGCAGTAATTTCCAGAACTTCTTTGATTTTTGTATATAGACCAATTACTTCTGAATAATAGCAATTTTTATTTCTTTCTTTTAAATTCTTATACATGTTCTTTCTTTGTCTTATTTTACTTGACTTGCTCAACTGCCTAGTAAAATTATGGCTAGGAAAAAAGAAAGAGATGCTTTTCTTGCCCTTGACTTAAAAAAATGACTAATATTTTGCCATCAAATATTATATTTTGCCGGTTTGATTAGATATCTATTATTAATTCAAGGAATTCTGTTTTAGTACTGCATTTGTTAATATTTATGTCATACATTGGTGCTGAATTGTATCAAAAACACTTTTTACTCTTATGTATTTGGTTTTTTCCTTTAATTTGATAATGTGATGAATTGCTTTAATAAATTTTCAAAATCAAATCATCCTTGCCGTGTGAGATAAATACTTTTTAGATTTTTAATACATTTCTAAATTGAATTTTCTACTATTTTATTTAGTATTACTATTTTATTTAATATTGCTATTTTATTTAGTATTCATATTTATACCTGAAACTGGCACATAATTTTGGTTACCTGAATTTTGGTTTCTAGTTTTGAATTAGAATTATATGTGCATTTTGAAGGTGTCTGGGAAGTGTTCCACTATAGAAAAAGATTATCTGTTTCTTGAAGGTTTCATAGAATTTCCTGCATCCGGTGGATATTTTTGAGGATGATGGAGTGGGGAAATTGTGAAGTACTTACTCCTTTTTTTTTTTTTGATAATTTTACATTCTTGTAGTTTTTGTTACTTTTAAAAGTACTGTTTCCATTAAATTTTCTATTGATATACAATGTATTCACAGCATGCATAATTAAGAAGCATAACGTCTTCATCTTTATCTTTCCTGTCTTTTCAGCAGTGTGTGATACAATTCGTAAGTTCCTTTCCCAGACTACAGGCTCTTCTGTGCTGTTTTCCCTGTGACCTCTTCATTCTGTGCAGCTTCCACTCAGGTCCACCTCATTCACCTGACTTTTTTTTACCTGGAGTGCCCCAGTAATCAGCCCTGGTGTCTTTTCAGTCTACACTCTTTTTTTTTTTTTTTTTTTTCACTCATTAACTGTTGATATCATCCAGCCTCATGTTTTCATATCTGCAGCTCTGACCTCTTCCCTAAATCTCAGACCCATATATCCAAGTGGCTACTTCATGTGTCCACCTAAATATTCAATAGGCATCACAGATTTAAAATGTCCAAACTTGTGCCCTGATTTTACCCACTCAATTACTCTTATTCTAGTCTTCTCTCATAATTAACGGCAACTCTTCCTTGATTGCAGTCTTGTGAGAAACCTTGAGCCAGAGAACTCAGCTAAACCTTGCCTAAATTCCTGACCCACAGAAACCGTGGGATGATTAACATTGATGTTTCATGCTTCTAAGTTCTGGTATGTTTTCTACAGCAATAGATAACTACAGTCATGTACCACATAGCAATATCTGCTTAGTGGTGGACTGCATATACAATGATGGTTCCACAAGATTACAATGAAGTTGAAAAATTCATATTGCCTACTGAGTTATAATATTTTAATGCAATGCACTACTTACATGATTGTGGTGATGCGGGTGTAAACACATCCACTGTACTGCCAGTTGTGGATAAGTTTTAAGACATGAAATTATACTTAATGATAATAATAAATGACAAAGTTACAGGTATAGGCATTTACTCTACTATACTTTTTGCTTTTATTTTAAAGTGTACCCCTTCTACTTACTTTAGAATGTACCCCTTCTACTTAAAAAAAAAGTTGGCCTGGCATGGTGGCTCATGCCTGTAATCCCAGCACTTTGGGAGGCTGAGGTGGGCACATAACTAATGACAGTGATATTGAAAATAGTGATATTGATGATTCTGACTCTGTGTAGGCCTGGGCTAATGTGTGTTTGCATCTTAGTTTTTAATAAAGATGATTAAAAGGTAAAAATGAAAAAGTAGGAAATTTTAAAAACATAAAAAACCTTATAGAAAAAGGATATAAGAAAATAGTTTTGTACAGCTGTAAAATGTGTTTGTGTTTTAAGGTAAGTGTTATTAAAAAAAGTCAACAAGTTTTAAAAAATTAATAGTTTATAAAGTAAAAGAGTTACAGTAGGCTAAGAGTAATTTATGATTAAGGAGAGAAAATTTTTTATAAATCTGTGTAGCCTATGTATACAGTGTTTGTAAAGTCTGCAGTCATGTACTGTAATGTCCTAGACCATCACATTCACTTACCCTTCACTCACTGACTCACCCGGAAATACTTTCAGTCCCCTGAGCTACATTCATGGTAAGTGTACAGGTGTACCATTTTTTAATCTTTTAACCCACATTTTTACTGTATCTTTTCTGTATTTAGATATGTTTCGATACAAAAATACTTACCATTGTGCTACAATTACCTGCAGCATTCAGTACTGCAACATGCTATACAGGTTTGTAGCCTAGGAGCATTAGGCTGTAACATATAGCCTAGGTGTATAATAGACTGTACCATCAGGTTTGTTTAAGGACACCCTAGGATGTCCATGCAATGATGAAATAACTTCATAAGGCATTTCTCAGAACATATCCCCATCGTTAAATGACATGACTGCGATACAAAGTATATTCCAGCTTTTCTTAATTATTTGAAAAAAAACATATAAGATTGATACTATTTCTTCTTTCAATAGAGTGTACATATATAAAACATTTGTCCTAGAGCTTTCTTTGTGGAAAGGTTTATAATTACAGTTTTAAAATTTCTTTCATGGTCATATTAACTATTTCTCCTGCTGTATTTTATTTGCCAAATGACTTAAGTGATTAGAAACTGTAGTTTTAAGACAAATGCAGAAAATGAATTAAATAATAATAATGGTGAATAATTATTACTTTCTTAGGGTCATCATGTCATAGATGGAAGAAGGTCAAGATTGATGAATATCATGCTTCTTCAAACTTCCTTAACTGTAAGGATTTTATCTCCTTCTAACCAGATATCATTATAACATCCACTTCAGCTCTATGGGTCTTATAGTTAAAAAAAAAAATCCTCCAGGTTTATAAAGTGAATATTTCACAGTAGTTCCTCCTTATCTTTGTTGCTTCAATTGTATTAGAGTAGTTCCTCTTTATCTTTGGGGGAATATGTTCAGTGACCCTCAGTGGATGCCTGAAACCATAGGTAGGACTGAACCCTATATACATTATTTTTTTTTCTATACATACTTACCTATAATAAAGTTTAATTTATAAATTAGGCACAGTAGGAGATTAAAACAATCAATGATAAAATAGAACAAGTTTAACAATATACTCTTCAAAATTTCACAGATAGGAGATTTGTTCTTACCATAGTTGTTAGCAACCTCAGCATATGATTATTTATCTTTCCTTGTTAAATTAAGAACTTTCACCTTTTCTCTTAAGGGAAGCATTTTACAGCTTCTCTTTGGCATATCCGAACTACCAGTGTTACTACTCTTGGGGCTTTGGAGACATGTTAAGTAAAATATGGGTTACTGGAACATGAGCATCATGGTAATTCCAGAACAGTCTCTCTGATCACCAAGAAGGCTATTAAGTGACCAACGGGTGGGGAGCATGTACATCGTGGATCCACTGGGGTGGAGTAGAATGATGTGAGATTTCATCATGCTACTCAAAAACTTATGAATTTTATATTTCTAGAATTTTCCATTTAAAATTTTCAGACCACAGTTGATTTTAGATAACTGGCACTACAGAAATCAAAACTCCTGATAAGGGGGGAATTACTATATTATTATAATATTTCATCATCTCAAAGCTGTCCCGAATATATTAATATAAATATGGGCCATAAAATACTACTTGATTCCAAATTCAACCAAAAGCCCAAGTAGGTTTTTAACAAATATTTTTAATATTTTAATCTACCTTATATTTGTTTTTAAAAGTTAAGTGTTGGATGTAAACATTTATAATATAGATTTTGTTAATGGTATATCTGCCACATTGAATCAGTCTTTATGTTGCATGCCATTTTTCAAAAAGGTCAAAAATAACAAAAATTTGTATAAAGTAAATAATTATTTGAATAAGAAGCATTCTATTAAAGGATGTTGAAGAGTATATTTCCGAGCATCTTGTAATTTGGAATTTTGAGCATTTCTCTAATTTGTACAACAGCAGTTTTATTTAGTTTAAATCAGAATCAATTTATTTGTAAGGATTTTGACACACAAAAAACTGTAAGCAGCTAGTGTGTAGACCTAAAAGATTAGTTCTATGAAATGGCTTTCAAACAAGTGCTTTTGCTGTAATTCAGATAAACTTTGATACTCTAAATAGATATTTGGTAAACATTTAGCTACCCAAAAAGTTTGTGAAACAGCCCAGCACCTTTTTCTCTCAGCCCCCTAAGCTCAGTATATTCACTCTTTTTCAGTAAAGAAAAAGGAAAAGGTCAGAGATAAAATTATCTTGGTAAATAGGGTGAGACAAGAGCTATGGGAATTGACTGTTTCAGTTGTCTTCCTCAATATTTTTTTTCTATTGTCAGAACAAACCCTCATTCCTACTGTCTGTTATACCTGCTGAGTTTAGTGCTCCATGGCATGGCAGAAATGTCCACCTCCCCTCCGCACACGCATATCCTACTCTAAACTTCAGCTTGTCTCATTTGCCATTCATGACACATATGATTTCCATTTGATTTAAAAAATTACTAATTTTTGTTTGGTGCTATTGAGTTATTACTTTTTGTTAGCCTCTAAACATTTATTACAGTGAGGTGTGATGTATAAAGAGTGGAGAGGAATGAATATGTGTTCTCTATTTGCTACACTGAATTGTTTATTTTTTTAAATAGTTGTAATAGCCATTTTGTTAAATTTACTAGGCAGAAATTTATTTCTATTTTGTGATTTTTTTCGTGTAAAAATCAGGCTTCATTAAAAATCAAGTTTCTAAAAGGTGCCAGGCCCTGTGGATTGTAGATTCTGATGTATTATAGATCTGGTGCATAAGGCAAACAATTTAATTTTTAGAAAAAAGCAAAGGAAACATACTTGTGACGTTGAAATGGTTAAATATTTCTTAATCCAAAAATAAAAAGTGTCAATCAGAAAAAAGATAATTTAACCTATATAGACTCTGTAAATGTTGATAATCATAACACTGTTAAGAGAGTTGAAAGGTAACCCACATCATGGAAATAAATACTTAGAGTGCATATAGATTAAAGAAATACAAATCATGACAAAAAAAAAAGTGGGCTAAAATATTTGAAGAAATTCTTATGAAATAAGCCATCCAAATAGGAGAAGAAGAAAGAGGAGGAAGGAAAGGAGGAAGAGGAGAATAAAGAAAATCAGATTATCTCATTAATCTCTAGAAGGTACAAATTAACACCATAATGAGATGCATTGCTCACTTATTCGAATGGCCAAATTGAAACAAACACATTTTGATGAGGACATGGAGAAAAAGGAAATGCATACTCTGCTGGTGGGAGAATAAGTTGTAAACCACTTTGGAAAAGCGTTGGCTATGTCTCTACTAAAGTTAAACATATGCACATTCTAAAACCCAGCAATTCAATTCCTGGGTATATACCTAAAATTACTATTTTTTAATTAAAAGGTATGTATTGAATGCTCACGGAAGCTCTTAACAGCCCCACCCTGAGATAATTCAAATACTCTAGTATAAAATGGATTTTTTTAAGTATGGTATATTCACAGGATACAATAATATGCAGCAATGAAAACAGATAACCTAAAATTACATGCAGAAATATGAAAGAATCTCACAAATATGACACTGAAAAAAGAATACAAACACAAAAATCTGTGTTTTATGCAATTCTGTGAATATATTGTTCATATAAACTAAAAAAATTATGTTAATAGGCAAAATTCATCTATGCTGTTAGATGAAGAACATTCTTGGGTGGAGATAGGGGCTTTTTGGAGGATTTTCTAGTTGTTCATCTGGGTGCTGGTTTCACAAATGTTTTCAACTTATACAAATTCATTGACATTTTATATATAATTTTCATTATGTTTATGATACTTTAATAAAAAGTTTAAAATATAACAATTTAGCAAGGGTAGAAAGAGGAGGACACAGTTAATGATGAGGTAAATTTCATTTTGTATTCATAATTGTTGAAATGTGTATTGGGTAACTAAGAGTTCACTCTACTATTCTTCCTACTTTTGTGTAAAATGAAATCTTTTCATAACAGAAAAGGTAAAACATAGGTAAAAAGTTAAAATGAAAGAACAACTTCCTACCTGCAGATATATTGCTAGATCTGAGATTAATACCACCATGAAGTAACCTCTGAAAAGTTAACATATTTGAGCATGATGTTCACTGATTCAACTAAAGTGCCTAGAACAGTGCGTAGCCTATAGTAGGCACACAATAAGCATTTGCTAAGTGAAATAATGATTGAACCTGAAAGGCTACTCTAGGGTTGAAGAGGGAAAGCTTCCTTTTTTCCCTCTGAAGTTTCCCTAATAATGAACCAATGAAAGGCAGATTAACAGGAGAAAAAGGCAACCAAAATTTATGTAAGGTGTACAGGGGAAAACCACAGGAGAGTGATTATTCCATAACCAATCAGATCCAGATGCTAATGTACATGTACCTTTCTTCATAAGGGAAGGGGAGAGGGGAAATGTGGCAACGTTGAGCGGTGGTAACAAGTTTTAGGAGGAACAAATGGGCCTGGCACTCATACAATGGTTAGTAAATGAATATCTTTGAGAACTGAATGGGCCTGGAGGAAACAGACAATGGCTCATGACAAAATCTGTCCAGGTGAGGTTACATTCCTCAGTCTCCCTTCCTGTGACATGAGTTCAGTTTTGAAATCCGAGGGAAGGGACAAAAGGTAATTGTTTTCTTCTTTGGCACTTCTGACCCTTCTGCAGAGAAAGGAAAGATTCTTCTAGCATCTGTTGGTGTCCAAGGTCATTTTATTCAAAATACTGTGCATACCAGTGTACCATATTTTGGAGTGGCAGTCCTTGGATTTCTTCACCATATAGTTGAGGTAATTACATTGTGGAAATAAGGCATAATAAAAATCTCCAACTCTAAATTTGGAGATTGTGGTTGTGTTGTATAAGTGCAAAAAAGATAAAATCTGGCTTTAGTTTATTCTGGCTCTATACTCTTCCTCTCTTAGAAGCCCAAATCACTTCCTTAAGCAAAACAAGGTCCCTGGTATGAAAGTAACAATGTCTTCTCTGTGAGGCAAATGTCTTTGCTTAATAATCTCATCCATTCCACTCATTTCTTTGTACTTTCTTCTATCATAAACATGAGCCCTTTCCTTCCAGGTAGCCAAGAGTATGTTTTTTATTTATTTATTTTTCTTTCTTTATTTTTTTAAATTATACTTTAAGTTTTAGGGTACATGTGCACATTGTGCAGGTTAGTTACATATGTATACATGTGCCATGCTGGTGCGCTGCACCCACTAACTCGTCATCTAGCCTTAGGTATATCTCCCAATGCTATCCCTCCCCCCTCCCTCCTCCCCACCACAGTCCCCAGAGTGTGATATTCCCCTTCCTGTGTCCATGTGATCTCATTGTTCAATTCCCACCTATGAGTGAGAATATGCGGTGTTTGGTTTTTTGTTCTTGCGATAGTTTACTGAGAATGATGGTTTCCAATTTCATCCATGTCCCTACAAAGGATATGAACTCATCATTTTTTATGGCTGCATAGTATTCCATGGTGTATATGTGCCACATTTTCTTAATCCAGTCTATCATTGTTGGACATTTGGGTTGGTTCCAAGTCTTTGCTATTGTGAATAATGCCGCAATAAACATATGTGTGCATGTGTCTTTATAGCAGCATGATTTATAGTCATTTGGGTATATACCCAGTAATGGGATGGCTGGGTCAAATGGTATTTCTAGTTCTAGATCCCTGAGGAATCGCCAAGGCTGGTTCAATATATGCAAATCAATAAATGTAATCCAGCATATAAACAGAGCCAAAGACAAAAACCACATGATTATCTCAATAGATGCAGAAAAAGCCTTTGACAAAATTCAACAACCCTTCATGCTAAAAACTCTCAATAAATTAGGTATTGATGGGACGTATTTCAAAATAATAAGAGCTATCTATGACAAACCCACAGCCAATATCATACTGAATGGGCAAAAACTGGAAGCATTCCCTTTGAAAACTGGCACAAGACAGGGATGCCCTCTCTCACCGCTCCTATTCAACATAGTGTTGGAAGTTCTGGCCAGGGCAATCAGGCAGGAGAAGGAAATAAAGGGTATTCAATTAGGAAAAGAGGAAGTCAAATTGTCCCTGTTTGCAGACGACATGATTGTTTATCTAGAAAACCCCATCGTCTCAGCCCAAAATCTCCTTAAGCTGATAAGCAACTTCAGCAAAGTCTCAGGATACAAAATCAATGTACAAAAATCACAAGCATTCTTATACACCAACAAGAGTATGTTTTATTTAAACCTAGATGACAGGTTGATGGGTGCAGCAAATCACCATGGCACGTGTATACCTATGTAACAAATCTGCACGTTCTGCACATGTATCTCAGAACCTAAATTATAATAATAAAATATAATAATAATAAAACAAAACAAACAAAAAACCCTAAAGTGGCTATATGGTACTTCAAAGAGATAGATGAAGGAAAATGACACAAGGAGGTTAAAAATAAAGGAACGACAAAAACTGTAAGATTCAAAAAAAAGGAAAGTGAACTGGGGAACAGGGAGAATGGCTACTAGGCGTGTCTTCTTTCTCCAAGAAACAATGTATTTAGAAACAATATATTGCTTGGCTTTATCCTCAAAGTAATCTTGAGGAAAAGCATTTAGAAAACAAGTCCAGGGAAGACTACACACACACACACACACACATACACATGCACACACACTCACACACACACAAATACTGTGAGTAGCCAGTTCCAAGGAGTGGATGCATATTTGACTTTCCATACTACAGTTGATTGTTGAACAACGCAGGAGTTAGAGGCGCCACCCTACCCCCACTCCTGCAGCTGAAAATCCATGTATAACTTTTGATTCCTCAAAAGCTTAATTACTAATAGCCTACCCTTAACGGGAAGTCTCACTGATAACATAAATAAATCATGAACACATAGTTTGAATGTTATATGTATTATTTACCGCATTCTTCCAATAAGCTAGGTGAAAGAAAATGTTAAGAAAATAATAAGGAAGAGAAAATATATTTACAATACTGTATTTATTGTTACATTAATACATGTTACATTACAAACCCTTTGTTTGAAATGGTGGGCAATGACCACTTCAGACCTCAATCTACAGTCTGTATCAAGCAATTCAAATTGATCTTGTAACGTCATGACTTTATGCCGCTTCTTGGGAGTATTTCCAGCATCACTAGAAGTGCTTCATATGGGTCCCCTGGTGTTATTCGAGGTTTATGGTATTGCACTAAACACGACGAAAAATACATAAGAACAGTGAGAGATACTTTTTACTGTGATACCCAACTTACTGGAGAGAGGAGCTGAGTAACACAAAGATGATTAATGTAACAAGACATTTTAAGCGAATACTTGAAGCATTTGAGCTCACCAGGATAGCAACAAGAGGTGGCTACGAAATTATTATAGTAATGCAGTATGCACAATTACAATCAAGCTAATAAAAGCAATGTATCATTTCATTTTCTAAAATGAAATCCTAAGTTGTAAAATACTTCTACAGGCTTTTAAATAAGAAAAAAATCAGATTATTAAATATTAAAGACACATTAGTTATTAGTTGTGCTTTAAAATAAATATCTGAAATTTTCAAATTCACTTTTTATAAAAGCCTGAGTTCCGTTCACACTTATATAGGACAAATGAGTTTACTTTAATAAAGATTCCTTTTGGGTATGCTTTTAAGCAACATTTTGTATTGATGCAGGACAGTTGGCCAACAGTAATTGGTAGCAGCATTTTACCACCCAATTTGTTTTACAGTAGAAGCACTAACTTCAGAGTCCAGATTTTGCATCTTTCATAAAATAGGAAATCTGATTCAATGACTTAAGGAAACGATAAGTTGAAGCTTGGTTTTGATATACGCAAGCCTTCTTACACAAGCCAGTCTTGTCTCCATACAATCTATTCTCCTGATTGAAACAGAGAGTGAGCATTCTAAAATGTAAATTTGCTTAAATTACAATCTGACATTAAAACACTGCACTGACTCCCTATTTCCGTTAGGATAAAGTCCCCAGTCATTTCTGAAGGTTCTGAAGGTTCATTTATCCTCCGTCCTGTGCATACCCCTTCAGTATTGTTTTTGAGGACTGCCTTTCTCACATTCTACTTCAGCTCTCTGTATGTGTTATCCTCTCTTTTATCTTCAACACGTGCAGTCATCTTTGTCTGATATTTCCACACTCAATTCTATCACAGTGTAGCCTTCCAAATTCAAACTTACTTTTCTCATAAGACTTCCCTGACTTTTTAATATTAAGTTAATATCACCTCCTAAGATTTCCACAGCATACATATTTTAGTAATTATCCAGGTTACATGTTTCTGTTACAACTGCCTATTGGCTTATCTCTCTCCACCATTTCTCTAAACCCTTCCTATTAAGAATATGGGTTATCTTTTTTTGGTAATCTTGCACCAAGTATTTAACACAATGTCTATCTCACAATACATTCTCAATAAATAACTGTTGAAACAACATATGAACAAGTTATGAGAAACAAAGTCATCTTTTGTTTAAATCCTGAAAACACGTCATAAACAGTACAAGGGTAATTCTATATTATTGTAAATATTCTCCATCCTGAAGGATTCAGAATTTATTTATTTTCACTCCCGACAAAACGTACTTTTCCAAGTTAAACTTGTAATATCCACATCTCCAGTTCTCTTAAAATTTACATACTAGCCTTTACTTGTAATTTTCCCCCTATATTGAACTTGCTATTAAATGACTTATATGGCTCTTTCTCAAAATCCCCCCTTAAAGAGATAGAAACAAATATTTGACCAGCCACAGTTAAGTTTAAGAAAGAGGAATGATTTTTCAAATTCTCTGGCTTCTGTTTTCCTACTCAAAGTCACATGAATGTTTTGCCACCTGAGTATTTGTTACTTTATTTTAATGTTTGCAGATGTCAAATACAATTTGGACCTCTGTTCAACAAATAATTTATGATTGGGGACTCTTTTTAGATGGTAAAATTTCCTCCTGTGTATAGCTAGCACTGACAATTATTCGGAACAAAAGCAAACAACCACCTGAAAGTCCCTGAAAGAACTGGTCCAACAAACAGAAGATAGCTAACACATCAGTGGAGGGCATTAGAGCATCTAAATTGAATTTGTTGCAGGGAAAGAATTGTCTGTATAACTGTCATCCAAAAGTGCATCTCTCCTTGACAAAATCCAATTATGTCAGGAGAACTAACTAAACATGCCTAATTTCAAAACTCAAAGAAAACTGCAAAAGGCTATAGAAATTATCTGGTTGGACTTCTATATAGAATAGAGCTTGTTTGGGCTTATAAGAAAGTACTTCAGAACATCCAAACAACCCTGTCCATGGCCTTCCTGTGACTATACTATTAATGGTTAAAACTGCATTCGCAGTCTAGAGATAAAGCAAAATTTTAATTAGGAAATAAAATTATATTTTCTTTGAAGTAAGCATACTAAGAAAAAAAGAAAGAAGGAAAAGAAGAAAGGAAGATGAAAGAAAGGAAGGAAGAGAGAAAAAAGGAATGAAGGAAGAAAGGAAGGGAGGGAGGGAGGGAAGGAGGGAAGGAGGGAGGGAAGAGAGATAAGGAGGGGACAAAACCAGATTATTTCTCCCAAGGCCTATTTGACAAATGGTACTTTAAATACATGATGCCTTTGACACACATTTGTTTGCTCATCTAATAGCCTTTGCCTACAATGATATCTATTTTTCCTTTTCCTTCATGTAATAAACAGTCTGACTCCAACTGTGATGTTTGACTGCTGACAGCTTTCAAGCAGCACCCTGTCTCTCATCCTGGGCTCCACATCTGGGCAAGGTGATAAGAAAGCCTAGGTGTTCTTTTCCTTGGTGCCAGTGGGAAGTTCAAAACACACAAGCCTCTGCTGATATGGAAGAACATCCATCCCAACTCCAACTCCTAGCCACCATAGTAACCCTATGCCAGCCTCTTTTCCCAGTTCTCAAACCATTTCAGACCTGCTTCAGAGGCCTGCCCCACCCTGCCCTAGAAAGCCTCATTATGTGAGTGAAAACCATTTTTATACCCTCTTGGTGGGTGTGTGAATTCATGAATCTTAACTTACAAACCAATGTTTGGGTGAACACAAAATCTCATGTATTATATATGTATAAATGGAAGTCATAGTATTAATGCACCACAAGACTGTGAATCTACAGAATGCATTTCAAATAGGGGTGAGAAATAACCAGAATGAATTTTTAAAAATTAAATAACAGACTCTGTTCACTGAAGAAAGAAAATGTGTCACACAGATTCAAGAGCAAATATATCAATGTTGCTTTATCATGAAATAAAATAAATAGTAGTGAGAACTGTATAATATTCAGTACTGTCAACAAGTTCAGCTGTTTACAAGGCAAAAGTGGGAGGTTAAAAGACCTGAAGCAGACAGAAACTGTATAATGTCCCTGGTTTATTTTACGTACTGAAAAGATATCAAAGTGAAGATATATCTCACAATGGGAAGAACACATTTCTGGAACGTGATTTATAAATTATTATAGCATTGTATTCTAACATATTTTCATTGATTTCTAATATAAAATAGAAGATAAACTCTGTGGGGAAAAAAGTTCACTGGCCAGGCGCGGTGGCTCATGCCTGTAATCCCAGCACTTTGGGAGGCCGAGGTGGGCGGATCATCTGAGGTCAGGAGTTTGAGACCAGCCTGACCGACATGGAGAAACATCGTCCTACTAAAAATACAATATTAGCCAGGCATGGTGGCGCATGCCTGTAATCCCAGCTACTCAGGAAGTCTGAGGCAGGAGAATCACTTGAACCTGGGAGGCGGGGTTTGCGGTGAGCCGATATCGCGCCACTGCACTCAATCCTGAGCAATAAGAGCGAAACTTGGTCTCGAAAAAAAAAAAAAAAAGAAAAAAAAAGTTCACCCACATACTGATTTAAAAAGTATCCTGTCCTGTCCTGTCCTGTCCTGTCCTATCCTATCCTTTTATTTTTTGAAACAGTCTCACTCTATTGCCCAGGCTGGAGTGATGTGGTGTGATCTTGGCTCCCAGGTTCAAGCAAGTCTCATGCCTCAGCCTCCCAAGTAGCTGGGATTACAGGTGTGCACCACCATATCCAACTAATTTTTGTATTTTTAGTAGAAATGGGGTTTCACCATGTTAGCCAGGCTGGTCTTGAACTCCTGACCTCAGGTGATCCACCCTCCTCAGTCTCTCAAAGTGCTAGGATTACGTTCCTGAGTCACCAGGCCTGACCATAAAAAGTATTTTAAAAGAATTAACTCAAGATGGAGAAAAAGTTAATATTTTTCTCAAGACTGACAACTAATTACACCTCAATGGCATCTTTTAAAATTTACATATAATAAATGAAGTATAATTTACATATCATAAAATGCACACATGTTAAGTCAACAATTTGATGAGTTTTAACAAATGTTTACACATAGGAAGCCCAGGACCAATCAAGATATAAAATATTTATGTCACCCAGAAAGTATTCTCATGCCACTTTGCAGTCAATCCATATCCTAACTTCCCTCCAGGAAATCAGATCTGACTTTTTTTTTTACCCTAGAATTACTTTTATATTTTATTGACACTTACATACATAAAATTATACTGTATGTAAGCTTTTGCATATGGCTCATTTTGTTCATGTTTTTGATACTCATCCAATTTGTTTCATTATTTTTTATTGCTCTGTAGCATTCCATTGTAATAATGTACAACAACTTTTTATTCATTCATCTCCAGTGGACATTTGGGTTCTATCACCTTTTGGCTCTTATGAATAAAGCTGCTATTCATGTGCAAGTTTTTAACTGCAAGGTCAGAAGATTTTTCTCATACCTTTTTCTTCTAAAGGTTTTTATATTTTTTGCTTTTATATTTAAGTTTATTGTCTAATACAAATTAATTTTCTCTATAGTGTGAGGTAGAGATCAATATTCATTATTTTTCCTTTTAGAAATTCTTCTGCTTTACCAGTATTTATAAAATACATATCTATTGTCATTGGATTACTTTGGTGTCTTTTTACAAAAAACAATGAACATATATATGCTAGTGTATTTATGGGCTTTATTCTATTTCATTGAACTCTTGTTTATTCTTACACAATTATCACACAGTGTTGATCAGTGCAGCTTTCTAAAACCCTTGAAATCACATAGTTCTGTGTATTTTTTTCAAAACTTTTTGGCTATTCTTCTATGTTTGCATTTCCAGATAAATTTAAAAACTAATTTTAGTGTCCATAAAATTACTTTAGATGATTTTGATTGGCATTGTGTTTAATATATATGGATCAATTTGAAGAGACTAGATATCTTAATAATATTAATCTTCCAATTTATGAACATGATATAACATCATTTATTTATATAGTCTTTAATTTTTCTCAGCAATGTTTTGTCATTTTAAGTGTGAAAGTCTTGAATAATTTTCTTTACAGTTATTCCTAAATTATTACATTATATACTTTTGTAAATGAAACTGCTAAATTCACCTAATAGTTCTTGTTGCCTCTTTGTAGATTATGTAGGATTTCCTACATAAACAATCGTACCATCTACAAATAGCAACAATTTTAATTCTTTTCCTCCCATTTTTATGTAGTTCATTCTTATTATTACCTTATTGTACTACCTACTACCAACAGCACAACTTTGAGTAGAGGTAGAGAATGAACATCCTTGACCCTTCCCATTTTATGGGAAAAACATTTAATATTAACCATTAAGTATAATATCAGCAGTACGTTTTTGATATACATCCTTTATCAAATTGAGGAAATTCCATACTATTCCTAGTTTGCTGACAGTTTTTGTCACGGATGAAATTGAGTTTTGTTAAATACTTTTCCTGTTTTCACTGAATTGATCAAATGATTTGTCTCATTTATTATATTTATGGGGTGAATTGCATTGATTGATGTTTAAATATTGAAACCACTTTTGCCTCCCTGGACCTCCCTCCTCCTCTTGGTAGTGATACATTACGCTTTTTTATTTTATCTATTTATTTATTTATTTATTTAAGATTGCTGTGCTAAAATCTTAGTGAGGAGTTTTGTTGATAAGGGATCTCAATTTTATCAATAATTTCAAATAGTAAATTGTTGGCTTGGATAATTTTCTCTTTTAATGTTTGTTTTCTTGTTCATAATTTGTTCTTCTACCTTTAACGTATTAAAGTATAAACTTATGTCATTGACTTTTTTTCCTCCAAGGAATCGTCTAGATTTATACCATAAAGTTTCATATGTTGTGTTTGCGCTGTCATTTAATTGAAAATACTGTGTTTGCCTGTAATTTCTTCTTTGATCCATGTGCTATTTAGACAAGCACAGTTTAAATGCAAATATTTGAGGATTTTCCCATTATTATTTTTGTTATTGAATTCCTTTAATCCTTGATGGCCAGAATCAAACAATATATGATTTCTATATATATAATATAAAATATATATTCTATTTTATCGAGGAGATCTGTGGCAAACTCAAGATTTACCCAGTTTCTCTCTACGTTGGCAAGACTCCAATCTAAACTCTGTTTCTCCTGTGGATTTTGTTGAGGCATGGTTTTAAATTTTCACAGGGCAGGTCTAAAATAGACCTTCCTCTAGAACATGGTTGTTAACTCCTTAGGCATGTATATTCCATCATCTTAGTTGCATGCTCAGAGTGCTAAAATGTTCTCTTCACTCTGATTAAACCAGAATTCTACCATCTCCACGAGTTGCTCAAATTCTAGTATCTCTTGTGTTTCTGGCTCTGTAGCAACCACTTTCTGGTAAACCTGACATATTCTCACTCTTTGCATGCACAACTCTACCTTTGGTGAAGAATTCATGGCCATCCTTCTCCTATGGTTTTACACACACTTCCTATGTAGTTCCCTGCTCTCCAGTGCTCTGCCCATTAGATTCCAGCCACTTCAGCCATTCTGAACTCTGAGGTCCCCAGTTCAGTGGACCCACCATATTTTATTCTATTCTAGCTCTCTGTCTGCAGCCATGAAATTGTCTCCATGCAGAAGAAAAGGAAGGGAGAGCATGGGTTCCATCTCATGAATTCTCCTTCTCTGATTGGTCACAGTTTTGCTTTACCTGTTGCCTAACACCGGAAAATTGCTGCCTTAAATTCTTTCTCTCAGTTTTATGGCTTCTTTCTTTTGTAAGAAGACTAGTCCAGTGTCAGTTATGTTATTACTTCATTGGGACCAGAAGTGAAAGTCTGCTTAATTGAATTTGTTTTAAATTCTTGGCTCACCATCTTCCATCAATTTCAATTTTCTTTAAAATATATGAAAATTCATATTGTTGCTATGTATTCTCATCTCTTTAAATGACTCTTAGAGAAATAATTCAAAGTAGGAAATTTATGTATTTTTCTAATTTAAAATGATTTACAAGCCTATGTCTTCAATTCTAAAGTTCAGTACTCTATCCTAAACATCTTTAATGTAAAATAAATGTATTTTATCTCCTCTAACTCTCCATAAGTAAACTACAAATCAATAATCTTGAGGGTCCTCAAGGAGAAGTGAGAAAGGATTCTATCCTGTGTTGAATATCATCTGTATTACATGAAAATAAATTTATTTCCCTGGTTCCATTAGGCTTATCCGTATAAAAATGTTGTACAAAGCTATTTATGTACATTTTGTCACTGAGATTCTAAAATTTTTCATGATATAATAAGCACAAAATTAATCCCCAAATTTCCCTTCTAGCCATGGATTTCATCTCAATTGAATTTTATATGCTACAGAAGTGTCAGCAGTGCCTAAGTAAAAATGTATCTAAACCTCTCCAGAATACTAGCAGAGTGATTTATTCATAAGTGTTTTTTGTTTTGTTTTTTTCTTTCAACATCTTCCCTAACTAAGGAAACATGTGAAAGAATTGTGAAAGGAGTCTTATATTGTCAGGGAATCAAAATTTTTTGAAGTACAGCTTTAGTCAAAAGATAGTTTTGCTGTGAAAAGAACAAAAGAGAAAAAGAGAGAGGTTCTGCCTGAAATGTATTAGCAATAGAGACCCGACCTTCCAACAATCTCTGAGCAGGAGAGGTTATTATGCAAATTGATGTGTCCAGCTGTTGTTCTTTTCCATGGTGGATAAAATAAAAGGAAATAGGCTCAAATTGCAGCATGGGGGATGTAGGTTTGGCAGCTCTGCAAATGGCCCTTTGCCTGTTAGCCTGAGGAAAGTGACAACTGATTGCCGGAGGGAATTAAGGAATACTGATTTCACTATTAATATATGGTTTCTCCACCCCTAGTTGGAACACAGACCAGTTAATACTCAACTGTTATAATACTGTATTCAACTTAACATGTAATGTAGAACTTTTATATACAGTAAAGAACATAGACAAAATTTTATAGATTTTTTTTAAAATTTGGAATTATATTCTAACAAACAAAGTCTTCTCTACCTCCTTGATTTGATGGACAAAAAAAGTACTTGGGTTAAATAATTTTGACTCCTAAATAGGGCAGCAATTGAAGTAGAAATAGATGATCCATACACAGGAACTTAGGCTTTTTCAATAATTTTTGACCTATATTATCTCACATGTTCTTTTATTCCCATTTTACAGAACAGGGAACTGGGTCCATGAAAGATGGGTCACTTGGCCCAGTGGGTATTAGCAGATCTTGGAATAATCCTGTATCAACATGGGTCTCCTCTTGCTCAATCTAATGGTCTTCCCCCAGAAGCTTCCTGGTGCTCTCTCACTCATGCGACGATGTTCAGCTCTAAATTTCCTTTGGAGAGTACCAACGGACTTGACTGGAAAAGCCAATCACAGTGCTTGTCATACCCTCAGACCCCTCTAGAAACTCTTCTCGGGAACTGGAGGCTAAAAGTATGAGAAAATAAAACAGTTGCAGATTCTGCTGGAAAGCTTAGGAGACATGACAACCTGGAGTCAAGAGGAAGGAGAAGCTATGGATATTCAGAATAAGATATGCAACAGATAAAGAATCACTGATTACAGAGTGAGAAAGCAGATGGTATTTGAATAGCAGGAAGTAACACTGAGAGAGAGAGAGAAAAAAAAAAAAAAAACCAGGCAAATGGAATAATGCAGCAGTGCAGGTTAAACACAGAACACTAAGAGGATCAGAGATCTTTTGCTCCTAAGATTCCGCTCATAGCTTTGATTCTGAATGTCTTCCCAGGGGAACTCTCCTTGGGGAAGGTTTATGATTCCCATTCTTTCTAAAAGCAGGCTACCCGTACTCCCTTGCCTTGTGCTTTTTGCTGAATATGCATGGTTGACGTGTTTCTGGCTACTTGGGTGTACGTATCTTGCCAATGCCCCTACCAGCACTCAATATTTGAGGTTTCTTGAATATTTTTGGTGTTTTGTCATCAAAAGACTTCAAGCAAGTGATATCAGAAAGCACTGACATCAGCGGCTGACAGAGTTAGTGCTGACAACTGAGAACAGAAATGTTTGGGGAAAATAATTTAAAATAATACTAAAATTAATGATGTTCAGTTCTATCAAGTCATTCAGTTAGTATTTAGATGTATACATGGTTGTGAAATAAACATATGCTTCTGAGATGAGAGAGTAAGCAGATGGATTTTCCTACATATATCTTATTTTTTGACATCCTAGGACAGTTATTTATGATCAGCATTGCAAGATTTAATCTTTATTTTAATTGTTTAAAATACTTCATCTTTGTATTCCTGGCTAGCTAGAACAGAAGTACCTTGAGGTAAAAATTCTGTAGTGTGCTTTCCTTAACTTATAGCAGTATCTTTGGAAAATTCACTGACCAAATTCAGGAAGTTTACTTTTTACTGAGTACCATCATGTTATAGGCAAAGTACTGAGTGCTTTATACTGCTTGGCATTTGATTTAATATTCATAAAAACCTTATTAATGATGTGTTTTTACACACAAGAATATGGTGTCTCAGAATGACAAGTGATATGCTGCACCACGATTTGGATGTATTAATAGCAGAGCTAGAATTTGAAACCAGCATCTCTGATTTAGCAGCTGCTGATATTTTCACCACTCAACACTAGCTCCTATCAATTCATCGATTCATTCATACAACGCAAATGTGCAAAATATAGCTCCGTGCCAGCCACTGGCCTAGGAACTAGAGATGCAGTGCTGAACAACAACAAAAACAAGACTCTCAGCCATTCTGGAACTCCTACTCTGAGTCTTGACCTTTATGGTTCAGGGATTGTCCCCAAATCAGTAATCTCTATTCATTTCTTCACCCTTATCTTGAATATATAAAATCCAATGTGCAAGGTTACTATGTTGCATATACAAAATTAAGTGTCCAGGCTCTTCAGTTTTCCTTATACAGCCATATGCTTCTGATCCATCAAAAAGTTTCCTTCCCAGGGTAAAGGAGTAGACTTTCCCTGAAGTCAGTAAAGGGAAATACACATCTAACAGACCCAGATATGGTAGATCATTTTTTTTCCAGAAGATTCCATGGGTTTCAATAACAAACTTCATTATTTCCAGACTACATTGTGAAATTAATTTTAATTAGCAAAACCCTCTTTTATGAGTTGAATTATGTCCTACCCAAAAGATATATTGAACTCCTACCCCCTAGTACCTCAGAAGGTGATCTTAATTGGAAATAGTTGCTGATGCAGATGTAATTAGTTAAGATGAGGTCATACTATAGTAGGGTGGGCCCCTAAACCTGTAGGATTGGTGTCCTTAAAAGAAGAGGAAAAACTTGGACACAGAGATGCACACAGGGAAGATGATGAAAGAAACACAAGCAGAAGAATGTCATGTGGTGATGGAGGCAGAGATTGGAGTGATGCATCTGCAAGCTAAGGATTACCAAGTACTTCAAATACAGAAACCTAGAAGAGACAAGGAGGGATTCTCTCCTAAAGTTTTAGGGGGAGCATAAGCCTACTAACATTTGGATCTCTGCCTTCTAGCCTCCAGTATTGTGAGACAATAAATTTCTGTTGTTTTAAGCCACTCAGTTTTAAGTAATTTGTTACTTGGTCTTTGAAAATGAATACACCTTTATACTTTTTTCTTTTTCTCACTCTCTTTTCTCTTTCTCCTTTTTCCTCCTTTCTACTTTTCTTATTCCTCTACTCCTTGTTCTTTTCTCTCATCACTCACTAACCAGTGGCAAGAATTTTTTTTGAAAATTACTTAAGTCACCATGTCTTCCAACTTAATTGATTTCCCAGGTCTGACATAATCTTAGCTGTTACCTTGCAAAAGCCACTGTCTGAATTATTTGATAAAGATCTCCTTTTATCCATGAATGCCAATGAATGCTTGAAAGGTTCAGAAACTCTCCCCTCAGTCTATGATGTTACAAAATACATAAATTGCTGGCAAAGTCTTGGAGCAATGTTGCTGCTCCATTTGGAGATGCTGAAGCATCTGTTTCATTGATCCTCTGGCATCTTTATGTCTTCAAAGACATGCAATATTCTTCCTTAAGGGAGTTGTTACAGTGCACTGCAAACAATTAGCAAGTCTCAGGACATGTGAACATGTGGATGCTTACCAGTCCCAGGTAGATGGGGTATTTTTCCTTGGTAGTCAGTGTCACAACTAATCATATTTTGCCTCTCATAGAAGCACTGGGCCACTTCAGGAAGCGATTTTTCTACTCCAGGTAATCACACTGCCCTGCTGGCTATGCAAATAATCTAGTATAGAACATCCTTCTTGAAAACCTTTGCTCAAGGAAATGTTATTTTAAGACCTGATTTTGTGCAACTAAAAAGGAACACTTGTCATTGACTATTTCCTTCTTTTAACATCTCAGCTTGCAAAGTTTTCTTGGTTACTTTGCCCTTTTATGTCAGGAACAATAATGAACAAGAAGAAAGCACAAAAACATTAGAGAAAGCTCACTTCATTTTTCAGGTCAATGCAGTTTTAAATGTATAATACACTTTTCAAAATAGGAATAAATAATATTTTCTAAGAAAGTGTATGTACTTTATGTAACAAATAATTATAAAGTGTTTTTATTATTCCTAGGGACCATAAAAGAGACAAGCTGGGAATATTATAATCTATTTCCTTAACACGTTTTCAGTCTAGCAGAGGAAGCAAGCACATACAAAGATGACTACCTTTCATGCACAGCATATACAGGGCAGGCTGAATGACACATTGGAAAAATGTGCAGGCTCTGAAGTCACATTATCTAGGTTCAAATCCTGGCTCAGACATTTGCAAACCTCTAATCGTGAGCAAATTACTTAAACTTCTAAACTTCAGTATTCTCACTGGTCACTAAGTCCCCAGTCATGAGGCCATTTTGAGGGCCTTACAAGTTAATTTCAACATAAAGCGTTGGCATTGTTCCAGGCACATTGGGAGCCCTTAGAAATAGTAAGTTTTTATTCTACAAGAGGAAAAAATTTGGGCAAAGAGACTGAATAATAGTAGCCTATTACAATAGGAATGCTGTTGTGGAATATTAACAATCTGGAAGCTATTCAACTTTGGCCGTGCTGAGTAGCTTCACAAATCTGTTCAACTCTCTCTACAGAGACCAACTAGTGACAACAACCAAAGAAGGGGGAAAAAAAAAGAAACAGAACTACAGGACATATGAAACAATGACTTAAAAAGAGGCAGTGACATTCTCACCACCTGCCCTGTTGTCTCCTGAGGTATCAGCAGCTGCTCCAAGGAGAACACTATCTATGTCATACATGGCAATTGCTTGAATGATTTTCTACAGAGACTTGCTATTTTTCCGTTGACAAGGCACGTTGAATTGATCATTTGGCATTATATCATATTCAATTTACTGTCTCATAACACTTTATTTGTTTTATATAAGGTACTGTGTGCCAGAGGGCTCTGATGATGTTGAAAATGTATCACTTCAGTCACTCACCTCTACTGCTAATCTTTTTTGCTGCCAGCTTTTTAAACTTGAATTAATTTGGCAACTTAGCTGTGAAGTAAGCGTAAAATTTACTTTTGAACATAGGTAAAGCCAGCTGGAAGCTGAGGTGTAAGGTAAAAGAATGTACTTTGTTGGAGTTTGTTATACCAGATTTTTACCATTTGTGATACCAGATTTTTACCATTTGTTAATATCAACTTTTTAAAGAATAAACTATTTTAGAAAAGTTTTAGATTCATGGAAAAGCTATGAAGATAGTTCAGAGAGTTACTATACATCTAACAGTTTCCCCTACTGTTAGCATCTTATATTGTGTATGATACATTTGCAGCAACTAATGAACTAATATTGATGCATCGCTATTAACTACGGTCCATACATTTTCAGATTTCCTTAGATTTTTCCTAATGTTCTTTTTTTATTCTAGCCTGTGACCCAGGATACACATTATGTTTAGTGATCATGTTTCTTCATACTCCTTTTGGCTGAGACAGTTTTTTACACTTTCCTTGTTTTTAATGACCTTGGCCAGCTGAAGTACTGGTCAGGAATTTAATAGAATTTCCTTAATTTTAAAGTATTTTTTCTCATGACGAGACTGAGAATTTGGGGATTTGTGAGGAGGACTACAGAGCTAACATTCTATGCTCACCATCATATCATATCAAGTGTGCATGCCATCAACAAGACTTAGCATGTCAACCCTGATTCCCTGGTTAAAACAGCGTCTGTCAGGTTTATACATTGTAAAGTTTCCCTTTTCTTCTTCTTTTCCATACTTCATTCTCAGGAGGGAAGTCAGTTAACTTGTATGAATTTCTGCTCCATCTCCTTGAGGGTAGAGTGTCTACACAAATTATTTGGAATTCTTTAATGCTTGATATTTGTCAAACCCCCCCATTTACTTATTTATTCACTTATTTACACCAATATGGACTTAAAGATATTTATTTTATACTTTGGGTTATAAACCAATGCTATGCTATTTATTTTACAGCTTAAATTATTTTAGCTTTGGCTATTGGGGTTCATTGAGTTGGCTCTTATATCCCTTTTACATCCCCTCATCATTGTGGGTTGTTTAGTTTTCAGAAATTTTTGAAATACTTCCTTACTTTCTGCAAATACAAGATACTCAACAATCATCTTGCCCCAGCCCCATAATTGGCCATTTCTCCAAGAGGAACTTGTTCCGCTTATGGGGGAATACTCTTAGATAGTGAGATCTGACTATTGGGTATGCTCACTGCTCTTGGAGTATCATTGCTTCCGATACCAGCCTTTTTGCCAATTGCACTTCCTCATAATTCCCTAGGATCTCATGGACCTCAAAATGCCCAGGTCCCCACACTCTAGCAGCTCTGAACAAGCTAGCCATTGGATAGCAGGGCAGAACCATCTTTTCCCCTTCCCCAAATGAAAAGTTCTTTACCTGTGTCCAGTTTCTTCACTGCCCTTGCAATCAGCTTCCTAAGATAATTAGTGATTTAAAACTTGGACAGAATCTTACAGTTGATTTTAAATAAGTGTTTGTTACATTGAATTGAATCTGATACTCTAATTCCCATTACATTGTCAACAACCAATAATGAATGAAAGTGTCACTATTCACACAGGACAATTGAATTTTTGGTAGAAAGTATCTGAAAACACAGCCATGGCTCAAATAAATGACACCAAAAGGTAGCAGATGCTCAGGAAGATGTATATGCAAGGAAGCAACCCTCAGTGCAATGATTTCTGATCTAGAATCTTGAAAAATTAAAAGAATATGGAAAATCCTATAATACATCAAACAAAATTAGAATAAACATTGTTTTCAGAAATTTGGGTGGGTATATATATGTGCCAAGTCATTATGTTCATCACATCACAATTCACATGTTTACGAGGCTATTTTTTTCATAATTTTATGTAAGCATAAAGAAGATATTAGAAATCTGGAAGATTTCTATGCCAAATCCTAATTTGGCAAATCAAATAATTTCTGTTCCATTTTTTTTCATTTCTTTGGAAACATTCAGCATCATTCATAAGGGCAGTGGCATGTCATAGTCGTCGGTTTTTCTTTGCTGTGGTCTGCTCTTATGGATATGGAAAAGTAAAATCAATCTGTGAGAGGAACCACATTCTTTGCTTCTACTTCCAGGCTTATTATCTTTATTAAGTGACATTCCCATCCATCAGGTAAGCCGTAAGAAAATTAAGTGTGTGGGTTTAGCTTTATACATAATTCAAGTTCTGTCATTCGTAACTGTGAAGCTTTAGCCCAGTAACCTCAGTTGACTCATTTGTAAAATGGAACTAATGATACTATGTACTGGTAGGGTTGTTGTAATCGCTAGGAACATTTAGTATGGCATGCATTCAATAAATATTGTAAGCAAGTCAGTATTTTGTAAACTACAGATGACAACTTCTGAGTGAATCATGAAGTCAATTGAATGAGCTGTCGAAACATTAAAATAATAGAATTATTTTATAAACAGCATGACTAACAGCATACTTAACAGCTCAACAGAGTACACTCAAGTAGTTAGAGTAAACTTAATATCCAAAACTTTTGTTCTGTCTGTGTGCATGCATGCTTGTGTGTTTCTGTGTGTCTGTGTATCTGTGTGTGAGACTGTTATGTCTGTGTATAAGAACTAAGTCATTAGTTAAAATGCATTTCCTACTAATGGTCATGATAAGAATTATTTGAAATTCCAGACAGATACTTCTTTACTAGTAATTAAATTGACCCTTCCCTACCCTTCTTTAAAGCTCAGCTTTCCCTTTTGGGGTAAACCTTCCTTTACCTCACTCTCTTGGTTAAAACATTTCTCACAATGTGAACCCCTAAATTGTACAGTTATCAGAGTCACATTGTTCATGTGATTGTTTGATTAATAGCTGCATCTCTTTTTAGCCTGTAAAGTTGCTGAAAGTGATGATTTGTCCTTTTTGCTCACACCTGTGTTCCCTGCATCTAACACGGTGCCTGGCCCACAACAGATGCTGATAAAATATTAAATGAATGAATGTGTCCTCCATGTCCTCCCACATCACTTCAAGCATATGCAGCCATTATGTCCTATAAATTCTTTGTACTTAATATCCCTCAGGTTCATCCATTCCACTGCATTATTTAGGCAACTTAAATCTTCTTGTATGAATTTCAGCAATATTCTTCTAACTGGCTTCTTATCTACGCCCTGCTGCTTTTCCTCCCACTGAATCCAATTAATTTTCTCCCTAAGTGATTTTTTACTAAAATAAAAATCTGATCATGCCACCTCTCAGCTTAGTATCTTTCAATGGCATCTAATTGCCCTTAGGAAGATGTTTAAACTCTTATTATGTAGGGGGTACAGACATTCACAGTCACAAATGCCATTGTACAAGTTTTTAACTTTATTTTCTTATAACTCGATTTGATTTTCAGATTCCAAACTACAACTATCTGACTCAGAATCAATTTAATCACTTTAATGTAAACTCAGTCCGACTTAGTGATTTATCAGTCAATTAAGATTTATATTTCAGTCACATCAAGGACTATAACCCTCATATTCTCATTTTTTTGCACTGCTTCTCCTATAGGAGTTGAGTCTAATCTATGGGAGAATAAGGGAGGACGACAGAAGGGCCTTATGCAATTGCCAAGACAACACGTTAGGAAAAAGGGCTTCAACTTCTTGTGCTCCATCTGCTGCAGGTTCATATTGGCCTTCTAATCTGGATGTGCTCTCTGAATCTCCACTGGAGGTGAGCTCATCTATTTTAGGCGACTTGGACAGTCCAGGTATGCTGATGTAGCTGTATTAACTTTTCAGTGATGGTGATCTATGGAGAGGACAGTCCTGCACGCCTCCAGTTTCCAGAGGTAATTGTCTACATCAAAGCCTTCTGATGAATGACCTCTGTGTTGCTACATTAATATTCCAAGTCAGCACTCTGGCAAATGTGTCCTGTATCTTCTCCATCTTCCTGTTTCTGTCTGTCCCTCTCTCTCCTATCTGCCTCCCGTTTCCCTTCTTAAATACAATGCCTCATTCAGAACCTATGGGAACGGCCATATGACATGCCTTTTAGAAACTGGGGATTACCAATGGGCTGCCACTGTGTCCCTCAAAGCTTTCAACAGGCATTTGGACTATAAGAGCCACATAGTTTCATTGAAGCACTGATTTTTCCTTTTTTCAAATTCCCCAAAGTTGAAGTCCTCAAGGAGGGGATTCTATTCTCTGAGTTCCCCATATTTCTCCTCACTTGCTAAACACTCTAGGATATAATATGACTGCAATTTTTCTTCAAAGCCTATAGGAATTTTAGTATCAAGAATGGAAGAAAAAATTGAGCTATGCTCACTTACATCCTGTATTTTATCTCTGGATGATGACTTTGATACATTTATACATGACCAATTTGTCTTTATCCCTTTTATTCTCCCAAGTTGAAAACTTCACTCTGGGATTTATGGTTACGTAGAGACTTCCACAGAAACCTGACCAGTTGGAGTTGGAGGTCGTGGTAGCATTTATTTTGCCAAGCATTGTTCTAAGCACTTTATTTCATTATTTCATTTGATTCTTACAACAAATATCTGAGGAAGGTATGACTACTATTTTTTGCCAGTGGGGAAACACAAATATGAAAAAGATGTAATCTGTTTACAATTGTACAACATATGGTAAGAAAAAATCTAATCCAGAGACATTTCTGTTGTTGTTCTGGCTGTGTATTGTTTTTGGCCTATATTTATTTTCTCTTCTAATTTTTATTTTTTAAACAAATTTTATTGTTTATATTTGAAGTTTGCAAGATGATGTTATGAGATATACATAGTAAAATGGTTACTACAGTGAAGCAGATTAACCTATCTATCATCTCACACAGTTACAGTTTTTTGTGACGTGAGCAGCTAAAATCTACTTATTTAACAAGAATCCCTAGTATCGTATAATTTTATTAACTATGACCCCCATGTCGTACATTAGATATCTAAACTTGTTCATACCACATATCTGCTACTTTGTATCCTTTGACCTACATCACTCCTGTTTCTTTCTCCCACTCCCCCAAACTGGTAACCACTGGTTTATTCTCTATCTCCATATATTTGACCTTTTAAAAAAAATATTGTGCATATTAGTGTGATCATGAAATATTTTTCTTTTGAGTCTGGCTTATTTTACTTAGCATAATGTTCTTCAGGCCCATCTTTATCTACTCATCCATCAATGGACACTTCATTTGTTTCTATATTTTGGTTATTGTGAATCATGATGCAGTGAACATGGAAGTGTAAATACCTTTACAAGGTGGTGATTTTGAGAGGTGACAGCATGCTGGCAGTCCTCACAGCCCTCGCTCGCTCTCGGCGCCTCCTCTGCCTGGGCTCCCACTTTGGCGGCACTTGAGGAGCCCTTCAGCCCACCGCTGCACTGTGGGAGCCCCTTTCTGGGTTGGCCAAGGCCGGAGCCGGCTCCCTCAGCTTGCAGGGAGGTGTGGAGGGAGAGGCGCGAGCCAGGGCTGCGCTCGGTGCTTGCCGGCCAGCTGGAGTTCCAGGTGGGCGTGGCTTGGCGGGCCCTGCACTCGGAGCAGCCGGCAGGCCCTGCTGGCCCCGGGCAATGAGGGACTTAGCACCCAGGCCAGCGGCTGCAGAGGATGTACTGGGTCCCCCAGCAGTGCCAGCCCACCGGCGCTGCGCTCCGGGCCTCAGCTGCCTTCCTGCGGGGCACAGCTCAGGACCTGCAGCCCGTGATGCCTGAGCCTCCCACCCGCTCCATGGGCTCCTGTGCGGCCCAAGCCTCCCCCATGAGTGCCACCCCCTGCTCCACGGTGCCCAGTCCCATGGACCACCCAAGGGCTGAGGAGTGCGGGTGCACGGTGCGGGACTGGCAGGCAGCTCCACCTGCAGCCCGGGTACGGGATCCACTTGGTGAAGCCAGCTGGGCTCCTGAGTCTGGTGGGGCCTTGGAGAACCTTTATGTCTAGCTCAGGGATTGTAAATACACCAATCGGCACTCTGTATCTAGCTCAAGGTTTGTAAACACACCAATCAGCACCCTGTGTCTAGCTCAGGGTTTGTGAATGCACCAATGGACACTCTGTATCTAGCTACCCTGGTGGGGCCTTGGAGAACCTTTGTGTCCACACTCTGTATCTAGCTAATCTGGTGGGGACCTGGAGAACCTTTGTGTCTTAGCTCAGGGATTGTAAACGCACCAGTCAGCACCCTGTCAAAACAGACCACTCGGCTCTACCAATCAGCAGGATGTGGGTGGGGCCAGATAAGAGAACAAAAGCAGGCTGCCCGAGCCAGCAGTGGCAACCCGCTGGGGTCCCCTTCCACACTGTGGAAGCTTTGCTCTTTCGCTCTTTGCAATAAATCTTGCTACTGCTCACTCTTTGGGTCCACACTGCTTTTATGAGCTGTAACACTCACCACAAAGGTCTGCAGCTTCACTCCTGAGCTAGTGAGACCACAAACCCACCAGAAGGAAGAAACTCCGAACACACCGGAACATCAGAAGGAACAAACTCCAGAAGCGCCACCTTAAGAGTTGTAACACTCACCACGAGGGTCTGGGGCTTCATTCCCGAAGTCAGTGAGACCAAGAACCCACCAATTCCGGACACAATTTCATCTTGTTTGGCTATATACCCAGAAGAGGGATCACTGGGTCATATGGCAATTCTATTTTTAATTTATTTACAAATTTCCATACTGTGTTCCACAATGGCTGTACCAATCTTCATTCCCATCAATAGTGTATTAGAGTTCCCTTTTCTTCACATCCTTGCCAGCATGTCTTACCACTTGTCTTTTTGATAATAGTCATCTTAACAATGTGACATCATATCTCAAAGTAGTTTTAATTTGCATTTCCCTAATGAGGACTGATGTTGAGCACTGTTTTATTTATCTTTTGGGCATTTTTATATCATCTTTGGAGAAACGTCTGCTCAGGTCCTTTTCCCATTATTTTAATCTTACCCAGAGACCTTTAATTTGGAGTTCATGTTTTCAATTATTTTACTATGCTGCAAACATCATCATGATGCATAGTGCCTCCATATCTTGGTGTCAGATGTTTTCACCTCTGGGTAGAATATTCTTTCTCTGATTTTCTTTTCCTTATCATTTAAAATTAAATGCATGAACCCACCTCCTCCAAAAGAAAGGTATCTTCTTTATCACCTATCTCCCTTTTCCCCTGTTGCCTAATTTCACATTTCTTCTTTGTGATCTTGCCATGCCCCCGGCTGCTCTTCATCCTTCCAGACACCAGTGTCTTGTAATGGCTGCTTTAACTGTTTGTGTGTCAATCAGATCATGAGTTTAGTAAAATTTTGGCAAAAACCATATCTTCTTGATATCTGTACTCCAATGCATAATATAGTGTCTGGCATATTAATAAGTCTTTAAAATAATTTGTTGAATGAATTAGTGAGGAATGAAGGCACCCTGCAGTGTTGATGGTCAAATAAGAGAAACTTTAAAAATGAGAAATATGGTAGGTTTAAATATGCCTGTTTAATAATAATAGAAAATCTTGTTTTTAGGTCTCTGGGAGACGGGTAAAAATAGCAGTTCTTCTGAGGCTAATGACTCTCACTAACCTTAGATATCCATCTTGTTCCCTCGACTTTGAAGAAAACATCTGAAATAGTATGTTTTCCCAAAGGTGTCTATTGTTCATGAGTTTTGAAGTTACTAAAATACCAGTAAAGGAATATTCTTTCTGCTGCTTTCAAGGATTATCTGTGATTTTTCTGAAGTCAATCTTCAGAATCTCAACAGGCAAAAGACTACCACAGGTTCCTGTAAGAAGTCCTATAGATCTGGCTTTGAGCAATAGCTATGGAAAGAATTGTGTGGGCAGCAGCCAGTGGGACCCAAAAAACAGAAGTTGTCACAGCACTGGGGCACAATTAGTTCAAACATATCCAGGAGAAACAAAAAGAGTTTCACGGACTAAGACACCTGGACTCTTGGTAAATTTCCCAACCACTTTACCCACCAGAAAGAGCAGTATTCGGTGGGTAAATGTGGAAATGTGAGCCATGTCTATTACAGCCAGCAGTCATGTTGTTTGGCCAAATGGCTAACTTTCAAGGGTATCCACAGAAAATATTCAAGACTAAAAACCTGGCAGAACTTACTACTAGCCCATTCAAAAAAGACACATTTGTCCTGTTCTCTATATTCCCTAGTACAAGCATCTACTAAAGGTCAACTGTTGATTTATTAAGGAAAGATAAATTAGGAATTCAAACAAAATGTTTGCAGAATGTCAGAAACGCAAGAGCCTGAACTAATTACTTGAACATAACTGCCTGAGATTTGACCAAGAATCAATTCATTAGCATTCAGCACCATCCCTTTTGCATAAAGAAGGAAAATAAAACATGCCAAAAAGAATGGACAGTTTCTAGGAGTGAATAAAGGAATAGCCTTTTCAGAGTAAAGCTGCATATCTGCTGTATATTTTAGGTGCAATTATCAAATGTTGATATGCTATTCAGCTTGCTAATTGCATTTCTGAATTCAGTGTGTGAAATATTGAAGGCATTTAAGAACCACAATAGTGGGGAATGGTTTCCAAGTGCTAATAGCTAATGTCAAGCAATATAAGTATGATGAATGCTACTGAATTCTTCACATAGACATATATACCTCTAAAAATGTAAATAAAGATTCCTAGATTTGAAGACACCTTCTTCCTCTATTTTTATGGTAGCAATTTCTATATACAGACCTTTGATTAACTTTTAAATTAAATTGTGTTTTCTAGCATTATAACCAATTTCTGAACAATCAATTGTACTATCCATGCAGGTGAATTTGCAAAACTTTCACTATTTTTATAATCAAATGTTGGCATACTGTTTTTTGACTTTTGGTTCTTCATTTGTTTGGAGGTAGAGAGTGAACAAAAGTTTCTAGAGAAAATGTTAGCTACACAATTGAGTTTCCTCAATACCCTACTTAACTCTTGATTGTACACGGGTACACAACATTAATCTCTTCTCAGATTTTAAACACAGAAAATTTGTGGTCCTCTTTTCCTTATATCTCAAAAAGCACAAAGCAAGTAAAGGGTATACTGGAAGCAGTCAATTCATACTCAGTTGACTAACTCTACTCATATTCCTTCCAAAACACTGCAACATTTTGCCTGTTGTCTCATATAATAATAGTTCCCTGTATTTTTGTTTGTATGTTGATTTTTTAGTCCCAAACATTCCTCAATTCTAAATAATAAATCTTTAAACCAATTAAGAGTCATCACTGGATATGATTATTTTTTCCAATAATATTAGATACTTTCCAAATATTAATAAGCCTGTTTTCAAGATGTAGTGCATAGCAAAAAATTAATGAGAATTGTTATGTGTTATAATCTGGGTATTAATGACCATCTGGGAAAGCTGATAGCCCAAGGAAATATCCTATGGTGACTTTATGATTTCTATTATAGCTCATTTGTTTCATTTTAATTAGGTAAGAAAAGAAAAGAAATCTTTTCCCCCACTGTGGCTGTCTGAAGGAATAATAGTGCCCTGGGCAACAGGTATGCCTGTTTTTATTAAATTGGAAACAAAAATAGGATTCAGTTTCTTAGAACTGATTAACCCTTGGGGAAGAAAGATCTTGAAAGTACTATACAAACTGTCATTTTGCAGCATTTTAATTGATACACACACACACACAACTTCTGTTTATAAAACACCTAAAATAGCATTTTTGAATGTGTTTTAAGATTTTCTGGTGAATCATCAGCAGAATATAGATGTTTCCAGAATAAAATAATGTGATTTGTGACATAATTTTATGCAAGCGAGTGCTCTTTGATTATCATATCAAAAATGCTGTCCTTCTGACAATGACCAAAGATGTTTTTTCACAATAATAAGTAGATTACATGCATCTGATAGTAAATAGTTATAAAAATATGCAGGTTTTTAGTGCTGTTATTTGGTTGGATAATTTAAAATAAATGAATACTGAACATTCATGTACCTCAAAAATTCTTACTTATTGTTATACATTACAATCAGAGATAGAATATTTAAAAGCATGAAATACAAAACCAGGTCCTTTGCTCCATAAAATATCAAATTCAAATTAAACATAAATAAATTGCTCACTAATGGGAATCGGGAAATGTTTTGTCTTGCTTGTTGGAGCAGAGAGAGGTCATGAGAAAGAAAACAAGACAAAGACAAGAAAGTTTGAGGAAAGGCACTGAACAGAAAATTTAGTAGAAAAGATATGGAAAAAAAAAACCCTAGGGAGGTAATGAAAATAAGACACTAAATGTGAAAGAAAGATAATAGTAAGATACCATTCACAGCTGGGTGCAGTGGCTCATGCCTGTAATCCCAGCACTTCGGGAGGCCAAGGTCCGTGGTTGGCTTGGGCTTAGTAGTTCGAGGCCTGCCTGGGCAACATGGTGAAACCCAGTCTGTACAAAAAAATACAAAAATTAGCTGGGTGTGGTGGTACACTCCTGTAGTTCCAGCTAATGAGGGGCTGAGGCAGGAGGATGGTTTGAACCTGGGAGGTTGAGGCTGCAAAGGAGCCAAGATCACGCCACTTACTCCACTTACTCCAGCCTGGGTAACAAAGTGAGACTTTGTCTCAAAAGAAAAAAAAAAGAAAGAGAAATTTCATTCAGGAAATATATAGTTAAGAACAAACAAATACAAAATTCAACTTCATTGGAGAGCTCCCTAATTTTATTTTTAAGGGGTCAGGAAAATGTATTTTTGAATTTATTTTTTTTCTAGAGCTTTTTAAATGAATACTTTATGGGCACTATCTCATTAATCTTTTCTTACTGTACAGAATATAATTACTTCTGTTTTACATTTGAAGAAACATGTTTATGGTCTATTTTGATGTAGAGCTTTGCTGTAGTTCAGTGAACATGAATTGGGAATAAAGCTGAGACAGTCTGGCTCCATTTACCAAAACATGGACAGGACTGTAAATTCAGTTGTCAAAGTATAAAAGGAGACACAAAATGCTTTTGTGTAGTTTTTTGGTAAGTGAACTGAAGTGATAGATGTCAAATGTGAGCAGTATATTTATTACCCTGCCCCAGTTTCTGAATATATATATAACTTTGTGAAAATATATTGAGCTTTATATGTGTGGGGGGATTTGCATACTTTTTAAAAAAATTACAAAAAGATACTTTTACGAAACGGTATATAACAAAGAAAATAAATAGCAATCACTTAAAATTTGTCTTAATGAGAAAATTAATACTTGCTAAGCAATCTTTTACCTTTGGGAAGCTCCACACACATTTTATTTTTGCTTTCATTGATTAAAACATTTTTGAACTTCGTGTTTAGGATATATTTTTAGGCAGTGGGGCATTTTGTTGTTGTTGCTGTTGTTGTTGTTGTTGTTGTTTCGAGCGGAGTTTTGCTCTTGTTGCCCAGGCTGAAGTGCAATGTTGCAATCTCAGCTTACCACAACCTCCGCCTCCCGGGTTCAAGCAATTCTCCTGCCTCAGCCTCCTGAGTAGCTGTGATTACAGGCATGCGCCACCATGCCCGCCTGATTTTGTATTTTTAGTAGAGATGGGGTTTCTCCACGCTGGTCAGGCTGGTCTCACACTTCCGACTTCAGGTGATCTGCCCCCCTGGGCCTCTCAAAGTGCTGGAATTATAGGCGTGACACTGTGCCCGGCCACAGTGGGGCATTCTTATAGGTGTCCCCAGGAGCAGTAAAATGTATTCATGTTAGATGAATATTATCTTTGAGAATCGTCAAAAGCCACCTGATGCCAAGTCTGGAAATTTGCCACAGCTTCCACAGAGAAAGCATGTACACTAGAAAGATACAGAAGAATCACTACATGACCCATTGAAAATGGAAAACTATGAAGATATGTATCCAACAGTTAAAGATTATTTATGCCCACATCATTTGTCGTGCAAAATCTTAGAAACAATCTTAATTCCCATACATTGGAGAATGGTTTAGTAAACAATATACACAATGTAAATGTAGCTGTAAGGTGAATGAGGAAGAACTCTATGAACTGATATGGAGTAATTTCCAGGGCATAACCATTAAGTGAAGAAAATAAAAAAAAAAAAAGAGAGAGAGACTTTGCAGTAAGTTATCTGTCATGTAAGGCAAAAAGATTATATCTATCTTTTTTCCACATATATATATTTTCCATATATATCTATATCTATCTATCTATCTATCTATCTATCTATCTATCTATATATATCCCTTTTGTGGGAAAAAAAAGAACAATAGAAAAAACTAACAGGAATGAATGAATTTGTTTGCCTGTAGATGATGAGTGAGAATGGTATGGAAAGAACAAGAAATGGGAACACAGTAGAAGGGACAATGAGAGAGTGAAACTTCTATAAATATGCCTTTTGTGGTACGATTCTTAGAACTATGCTAATATTTCATATTCTCAAAAAATTAAAAGAATTAATTTAAATCAACAGGTCATATGAAGGAATCAAAAATGAGGCCAAAAAATAGATGTTCCTATATTTCAAATAAATATCATAAACACATTGAAGGAGATGTAGAAGAAAAGAACTAACCTAATTAATTTTAGACAACAGTATTTTGACTATGTACTCTAAATGAATTAAAACTGTACACAACTGGCCGGGCGTGGTGGCTCACGCCTGTAATCCCAGCACTTTGGGAGGCCAAGGTGGGCGGATCACAAGGTCAGGAGATTGAGGCCATCCTGGCTAACATGGTGAAACCCCGTCTCTACTAAAAAAAAAAAAAAAAATTAACAGGGTATGGTGGCACGTGCCTGTAGTCCCAGCTACTCGGGAGGCTGAGGCGGGAGAATCGCTTTAACCCGGGAGGTGGAGGTTGCAGTGAGCCAAGATCATACCACTGCACTCCAGCCTGGGAGACAGAGCGAGACTCCATCTCAAAAACAAACAAACAAACAAACAAAAAAACTGTACACAACTACACAACTGTTATACTCTAGTTAGTAAATTGCTTTTTTACATAAATATAAGCAACTAATGTTGAGACTATGTGTATTCCAGAATTGCACAAATATGTGACTATAATGTGAATAATGAGAGCCAGATTTCTTACTATTAAATGAAAGGGTTTTAAATAATCTAGAATGAAACATGTGGTATAGGATTAGAACTAAAGGTATTAGCATAAAGTAATAGTTTTTTAAATAGATAAATATAAAATATAGAGATGTATGTGTTTATGTGTTTCCTTACATATGTTTACTAGCTCTTTTTATTGAGAAGACATAGAAACAATGACATACCAGTGCAAGGAGAATGCCTGTTATCCAGATCTTGGTTTCTAAATAACATTCTCCAACAAAAAGAAATAATGCTTTTTAGAGCAAGCTTTATTACTGGACTGGTACATTGAATGGACAAGGTAAGACTGGAACATTTTGTGGTCTCGGAAAGTAAGGAAGTCTTAAAAAGTGGTGGAGATGTCAAGGAAAAGTCAACATGAGGAGGCTCCCATGTCCAATTTTAGGACAATCAGATCAAGAAAATAGATGGTCATAGTAATGCATGATAACCTATACTCTGACTGATTGATTAATTAATTATAACCTAAAATCAAGCATATATCCATGAGTCCATACTAATAAGTAAACAATTAAACAAAGAAATAAACATGGTAAGAGAGAAAGCTGTCTCTGAAAATAAAAGTAAAGGGAAAAATAACTTTCTAGGAAAGACCTAAACACCACCCTAAATAGGTGATCATAGCTCATATCGCCAGAGGTAAAAAATAACTGTATCATGTAACTTCTGATGTAATACACTGAGGAAGGAAAAAATCCCCATCATTTATGTGTTATTTCTGCCAGAAATTTCTAAACTGAATTTAATCATGAGAAAACATGTCAAACCCAATTTGAAGGATATCTTACAAAGCAATTGGCAAGGAGTCATGAAAGATAAAGAAAGATTTGAGGAAGTGTTCCAGATGAAAAAAGATTAAAGTGATGTTACATTTTACAAAGGCTATACTGAGATAATTAATATAACTTAAATAAGGTAATTCATTTAGTTAGTAGTATTGTGTCAATGATAATTTCTGGGTTTGATCATTGGTTATGGTTATGTAAAATGTCAACATTTGGGAAAGCTGGGTGAAGTTTGCATGATAATTCTAAGTATTATCTATGCAACTTTCCAAGCTTAAAATTATTTCAAAATAAAAAATCTAGAAGTATTAATGTTAAACACACACACACAAATACCCACACACATACACATGCAGTGGGGCAATTATCTGTAAGACATGAAGACAAAGCAGTGGTTCTGATCTCTAGATCACAAAGCATAATGGAGTGATCCTAAGACAGCACAGCAGAAGATTGGCCAACCTCGGAGTCAGTCATCACAGAGAGAAAAATTCTCAGCATATCATGACAAATGAATAGGACAAATAGTATCAAACAGCAGATACTGTAATTTTATATTTTAAAAGACCAGCAGAAACTGTAACTTTATATTTCAAAAGACTATATTTCCATGTCAGGATTGGATGCAGATATAAACCATATTTGTTTCTCTTCAACAGATACTTATAAAACTTGACATCACTTAAATGAAAAGGATAATGATAAGTTAGTGCCAAAAGGATCCACACTACATAATGTAATAGCTTATATTGAGAGAGAGGACCTGAGATTTTCACTTGTTACATAACAATTTGTAAATATTTAGTTATACATACCATGTCCATTTGTTGGCATCCACTGGACAAGGCAGACTAGGAGAAGTTGGCTCCCAGAGCTGAACTGAGTCTGAGACTTTAAACAGAACATTCCAGATCTACACAACTGTCTTCTAAGCTATGGGAGAAGTAAAAATGTATGAAGAGCATATCAATTCTGAATATCTACATCCCACACTTCAGAAATCAATAAGATATAATGCAGCGAGTTAATAGAAAGAAACCAAGAAGACAACGAGTGTCCTCAACTTGAGATCAGTAAGTCAGAAAGAAGCAACTGTGCATGATGATCCATACATGCAACTCCAAAGGGAAGGAACCTGCTTCCCAGGACAGAATCTTTTGTGTTTTATGGATTAGGCTGTTCTTGCATTGCTACAAAGAAATATTTGAGACTGTGTAACTTACAAAGAAAATAGGTTTAATTGGCTCATGGTTCTGCAGGCTATACAGGAAGCATAGCAGCATCTGTTTCTGAAGAGGCCTGAGGAAGCTTACAATCACTGCTGGAGGCAAAGCAGAAGAATAGGTATCTCATACGGTGAGAACACAAATGAGAGAGAGTTGGGGGAATGGGGGAGTTGCCACACACTTTTAAATGACCAGATCTCACAAGAGAACTCACTATCAGGAAGGCAGCATGAAGCCATGAGGGATCTGCCCCCATGACCCAAACATTTCCCACCAGACCCCACCTCCAGCATTGGGGATTAAATTCAACATGTGATTTGGGTAGGAACCAATATCCAAACTATATCAGTATAAGAAAAAAATATTGTAGCTTCTCTTTCATTTGCTAGCTTCTCACATTTTTAATTTCTATTTTTAAGAATGTTTTGTGATGAATATTACACCCAAGTTTCTATATATAATTTATAAAGAAATATGCAAATATGAAAGTTACTAAAAATTTTTGTGCTGATAAGAATAAAAAATACATGTTGCTGATATTTCTTGTTCTATTTCTATTTGGTAAGCCGTATATATTAATGTTTGCAGTTTGACACATATAGATTACATTTTGATTACAATAAGGGAAAGTGTTTTCAGTAATTTGGGTTAAAAGTTTTCCAAATAAGATACAGGTAAAATCAGATGTAAGAGCTATTCTGCATGAAATTGCCAAGTAATTGACAAGGTGAGTTTGTCTGCCCCAGCTGGCTTGTCACATCTACTCTTCTTTCTCTGCCTAGCCACAGATAACTATATACACTGCTTAAAAATTAGAACAATAAATGCAATATTTGTAAACTGGCCTATGATCTCTGACCTCTGGCCAGAATTATGTTTATAGCAGGTTGAGAGCAGAATTGAGATCACAGGTGACCATCCTGGCAAAAAAGTAGGTCACAGACTGAGACGTAAACCTTATTCCTTGATAAGGTAGGGTCAGAAACCAAGTTGGCCACAGAAATACTAATCAGAAAATATTTATATCTGTGGTTGCAGAAGTTACAGGAAATATATCCACACATATACTCTGTTTAGATAAAAATGCATTCTAAATTGGCAACCTGGATAGCTATGTGTGAAAAATAGTTTCTTCCTGAGATAGTTTGGGTTCAGCAACCTCCATGTCTGGAACATTAATCTTTTGCTATGAGACCATCTCTGCTTAGCAAAAATCCATACACTATAAAAATATATCCTTAAAACTCAATACGATTTAGCATTCAAAGCCTGTGTCTTTCACCTTAGCTTTTGGCTCACCTATTCATTGCAAATAACTTACAAAAGATCATATTTGTACATTTTTGTGAAATTACCTTTTGAAAGGATAACTCAACATGCAACTGGGTGAGAGGCCACGTGAAGATTAAGAGGGAGTCTAGAAGCAGGGCTGGAGAAATGCCCTCCCCTATCAGCAGAAACAGTTCAAACAGCCCCGGGAGGTGGCCTCATGTGTTAGTCAAGAAGACACAGAGCTCTACAAAAGAAAGAAAGAAAACAGGAAGTTGCACCATGGGCTGGCAGAAGATGCCGGTGGCTTATTTTGGACCAGGGGTAGTCCATCTCCATCAATCAGTCAGTCTGGAGAACGCCTTCCCTTCTAAAAATCACATTTCAAAAAAATAATTGGTCACATCATTGGCTGAATATATTTACTGTGCATAAATCATCTGGTACTGAGAAGAGGTAGCCAAAGGTTACTGTTTAGAGTCATTTTTTATAGAAAAATATTTGCTCAAAGGATAATTAAAAGAAAAGGAAAGGAAAGAAAGGAAGAAAAGGAAATAAAAAGAAAGATATTTCAAAATCAAATAAATTAATTTCAGCTTACCCTGGAAAATCTAATTTCTTTCAGTAATATTCCTCTCCAGGTACATGAGAGTTAATGATAAATAATTTGGGTGTTTTCATGAAGTATAGCATATCTAATAAGCTTCTGAGTAGTGTCCTAAATTCCTGGAAACACTGTCAAATACTATGTATCACACATGTTAACAAGAGCTTACTTATTCATGTACATATGAATCAGGAAGATTAGGCAGTCCCTTACAGGATTTTAAGCTTTAAAAATGAAATAAAAAACAACTCAGAACAACACTGAAAAGGCCTGCTCTGGTTGGCCAGTGAGTATCACAAACAAACAAACATTTTTCTTATTGTAACCTCACACAATACCCCTGTCCACTACTCCAACCTCTTCCTTCTAAGCAGCTGTTCTAGACAGGCGTCCTGGCTGTAACTCAGTCTTCCTCAGGCAGGATCCCTGTCTAAGACAGGTAAGGACCACAGCCTTACCTGTCTGCACAACCGTGTACTCCTCAAAGATAGTTAAAGATCCTCTTATCTATTTCATAGTCTAATTATAAATCCCATTTGCCATCTTCAAGTGGTGATTGTAGATTCACCAGTAGAGTTCAGTCTTTCTCTAATAACTATCTGGCTACGGAAAAGTTTAGTATTCTGATTTCAGCACAGTCAGAAAGAGCAAATATTAAACTCAGCAGCTCAAGTTGAAGAAAAGACATTGCTCTCCTTAATAAATGCTTTTTATTAGTATCAGGCTGTCATTCTTTCTCACAGATACCCTTCTAATCCTTCCTTTTGCACATGGTCTTTTTTCTTCATATTATGTTTATCCATGTAGTGAACATGTCTCTCTCCCCTACTTATTAACAGACTCTTTTAGTCAAGCAAGTGATTTTATTCTTTCTTATTACCAGCTTACTGCAAAACACACACATAAACATACACACACAACAGTGCAGACAAATGTTGCTCGTTTAAAAATATATATATATTTAAAATAATTTTGTGAACCCTGCATTTTGATGTTTAATTTGATTCCATTCCTGCTATTCAGACTTACGAACTTTCTTTTTTTCAGGTTCTACCATTTTCTTGTTGTTAGGAAGTAGCTTGGACAAGTTCACGCAGAGGAAAGAATCAGGCTTTCTGTTTATATGGTCCTTCTCTCCTTCACATTCTGACTGGACATGTGACCTTGACATTTCTCACTGCTCAGTGATTCCAGATCTCCTACAGAAAAGTTTTGCTCCTACTAATTCTGTTTCTAGAAAGTACATCAATACTTTATTCCAAATCAGACACTCTCCATAATATACTAATAGCATTCATTTAGACCTTAAACGCAAATCTAACCAAGAATTTTGCACAGCATCATCTGGAAATAACAGTTTCTCATCTAACTAGATGTGTTTGTAATTAGACAGCCCAGATATACATAGCATTAACTGATAAGGAGAGTAGAGAGAAGACTTCAGATTTAAGTGTGTTGTTTCATTCAGAATTCTTGATATGTTGCTAATAATTTAAATGTGCTTCACATGCATGGAATGACATTAAGGCTATCACTCTATCATCGCCAAATATAAATGATCAAATGGTGATGATTTATCTACTACTGCTAATCTTTTATTCCATGTATCATTTATTTTAAAGGTTTTTAAAATATAAAGTAACAAATATTCTTGCATAAAGCTCACAGTGACATCATAGAAAAAAGTTGTCAAGGAGATATTTATTACACCTCAGTATGGTATTTGTATTGATGAGTACCCACTTTGGCAAGGATGGTCTCGATCTCTTGACCTCGTGATCCGCCCCCGCCTCGGACTCCCAAAGTGCTGGGATTACAGGCGTGAGCCACCACACCCGGCCAGAGTACCCACTTTGAGTCCAGAATATCTGCTCTTATATCCTAACCTCACTGGTTGGATTAAATTTCAGACATACAGCTCTGTCAGCCTTCATAGTCACAATAGAAGTATTCGTATTTAAAATTCAAGAAATTTCTGGCAACCAATATGAACAGATTGCTAATTTTTTTTACCCCCAAGGAATTTGCATCATTCATATGTTATGTTAAAAAGTATGATTTTCAGTCATCTATTTTCTGTTCTCATTTGCTACTGTTAATAGATACAATGTTATTTGTTTATTTTGTGAGTTTATTTCCAACAAGGAACAGCTTTATCACATTTCTCCATTAAATAGGACTAGCAGAACATACAGTCATATTTCATACTGTGATAGGCAACTTTAATGGTCATCTGCTTTATCTGATCAACATGGTCTGGCACATGTATCTGCCCTGAATAATGTGCTATAACTAACAGAGAAAGATCTAATCCCCAAACCCACTTCACTGGGTGATGAACAGTTTCCCCTTCTCCAATATTGTGCTTTAATCTGACACCTAGAAACTTCATCAATTTTTTCCAAAGCCATACCATTTTTTTTCTTACTTTCCAGAAGATAGTAAATAGGGTTGTGAAATTAGTATTGCTCCAGGTCCCCATATTTTGTTACTCACCACCAATATGTCTTCAGGCAATTCACTTACTTAGTCTCTCTGAGCCCAGATCTTCACACCTGGACTGTGTATGATGATATCTGCTGTATGAATTGATGGTGAAGTCTAAAAAGAAAATATATGAAAGTAATTTATAAAATGCTAAGTGACATACATATATATATTCAATTCAAGTAGGTAAAAAATATTGTATGAGTATGTCACTTATCTAGAGAGATCTTCAAGATTCTATCTTGGAACACAACAGGAACTGGGAGAATATCCCTTGCCTACGGCCAGCAAATTCGAGAACATCGAAACTCTGGTCATAAGAACCTGTGCACAAACCTGGGGTGGCTGAGGAGCATGAAAAATGAATTACAAAGTCAATCTGTATGAATCAAAATAGAAAGGAAAGTGGACATATGAACTAGTGGTAATTCATGTAGGAAAACAGAAAATGGGTTGAGAAAATAAAGCCAAAATTTTTTAAATTGTGAAATGAGAACTGGGAGAAATTAATTTCCAGGAGAACAGACAGTTGTAAAATTGCTAGTACTGTGTCAGCAATGTAGAACAACAGATGTTTTAAATTCCTGGGCTTCTGTTTTGAAAGCTGGTGGTACTTGCTACTTAAGTAGCACTATGGCCTTGAGATGGCGTTCATAAGCAGCCTTTTCTGAAGCATCTCAGATGCTGACCGTATGAGCTTGAGCAATCAGTCACACTCTGTACCAAATGGTGGCCTTTGAATATTGTGTTCTGGCATGTGCTCTCCTTTCCTCCCTGCTCCATTCCTTCCTCACTCTTGCCCCCTGGGACTGCATGCACTAAAAATGTAGCAGCAGATTTAAAAAATGTGACCATATGATTTCACTGGGGAACCTTACCTAAGAGAGTGAATATGAGGGAAAGGATAGGGTTCTTCCAGGACAAGTGCTGGGGTAGGTCCAGCCTGCCAATATTGAGAAGTTAAGGAGTAAGTGAGGGCAGGTGAGGCGAGGCTCTTGGTTCACCTGACTTACTGCAGAATTAGGCTGCCAGGGGATTGTTGAATACTATAAAATATCTCTTTCTTGCCCCTACATACTTTCCCCTCTCATTGATTAGAATAAGGAGTTTGATAAGAATCTATTGCAAATTTATCCTTCCAACAATACCCAAGCAGTACTAGCATCAGCGATTCTTCTGAAAAAGTGCTTCAGATTTTTATTTCAACCGCATTTGGCAGGATGAGTTTGGGGACACATCTAGAAAAGGTAGTTTGAAAAATGTCAAATCTATTATCTCTTCCAGTTCTGTAATCTAAAAGTAGTACTTTAAATACCTAAGTGACTTGAAAACCTATTAGCATGAAGGAGAGAAATTAGCTTATTGGCTCTAAAATTGGAGCAAAGCTCAGTATGGAAAATCCCTGCTATCTTCCTTTTTTTTTTTTTTTTTCTGTTTTTTGTTTCCTGAGTGCTAAAGTTGTCATTACTAGAGAATTGTATGCCCATTTTTGAAGGAGCAAATTTCCACAATGATTTAAGTGATAAGGAATAACCACTATGAAGTGGTAACTTCATAATAGTCCCCAAATCGCATACATGGAATGGAGTAGTCTACTAATCTATTTAATTGCCACACCTTTCCTTTTTAAATTTTTTTCTCTCATCAAGGAACTTTATAGACAGGCTTGAATCTAAAAGTGTTTTAGCTTTAAACCTGTTGAACTTACCTATGCCCAATCAACAAATTTTAAGCTACCCACACATACGGAGGAGAAACACGGCAGAAATTGTCATATATCCCATTTTCCAAGGTGCTTATGAATGTTGAACATTTCTGTCATTCTGCTCTAAAAGTGAGACCAGATGTCCCTGAAAAGTTCTGTCCAATAATTTTCAGTGGGATAAAAAGCTTTACCCACATCCTTATTGCTTTTTTGCTTGTCAAGTGAGAAGTACTGAAAATCCAGGGTGGGTGAAAAAGTAAGTGCACATGTCTTTTGTGCAGCTACCAATTCTCTCTCCCTCATTTTCCTCAAGACAGTAGCTTGTCAGCAACCCTCTTACCCTCAACCACTTTCTTAGGTCTGGTAAAAACAGCTGTTGGGATGACATGTAGCATTTCCTTTCTGCTCATTTCAAATTTTATTCTGTCTTCGTTTGTTAATTTGATCACATTACTGAGACTTCGGCACAGACTCTTTCACAGTTCCCATTATCTGTCCGTGGTGCTAATAACATATGGTCATATTTTTCTAATTATGCTCCCTGCAAAATATCAAAAGCTGTAATCCTCATCTGGTCACTATGTGCAATGCAACCTATCCACACTTTTTTCTAACATACAAAAACACTTAATATAGGTATAGACTTAACATGCAGTGTGTCTCCACAGACACATGAGTAACTCTGCCTGATACTGTACTGTTACTCTCTCTGTATTACTCTTCTTCACCTGTTTGAAATTGTTTATTTTGGCCAGGCGCGGTGGCTCACGCTTGTAATCCCAGCACTTTGGGAGGCCGAGGCGGGCAGATCACAAGGTCAGGAGATCGAGACCATCCTGGCTAACACGGTGAAACCCCATCTCTACTAAAAATACAAAAAATTAGTCGGGCGTGGTGGCGGGCGCCTGCAGTCCCAGCTACTCGGGAGGCTGAGGCAGGAGAATGGCGTGAACCTGGGAGGTGGAGCTTGCAGTGAGCCGAAATTGCGCCACTGCACTCCAGCCTGGGTGACAGAGCGAGACTCGGTCTCAAAAAAAAAAACAAAAACAAAAAAACAATTGTTTATTTTTCCTATGCCTTGGTTTTCAACTATGTTGGGATCTTGTTCTGTTCAATAAAATAAGATTTGATTATATCCAGATATAGTATAATTTCTACTATTTTATGGTACATCTTGAACTGACAGACTCGAGAAACTTTATTATCTGTGCCAAAACAGTAAATTCTGCAACTATACCTCATTCCCCCCATTTACTCTAGTGTCTTTTAATACTAACTTAGAGATTTTACTTTATCAGGCTGTGGTTATCTCATCTTTTTTATTCACACTCAGCTCTAGTTTTGTTGCATTTACTCAAGCACGTCAAATATTTCTTTGTGTTAAAATAAATGATATAAAGTAGGAAGTCAGGGAGCCCCCCACAAGTATCATAATCACCTATGAATAATAGTCTCAATATAGCTGGTAGGATCCTTCCACATCTCTGATAGGTGCCAGATGGTATTTCTATAGATCAACATAAACTACAACTGACCCTTGAACAACAACATGGGTTTGAACAGCACAGGTCCACTTATGCATGATAAAAGTTATGTTGAGTATGCCTGTCTGCTGCTTCTCCTTCTACCTTCTTCACCTCTGCCAGCCCTGAGATAGCAAAACCAACCCCTCTTCTTCCTCCTCCTCACCCTACTTAATGTGAGGTGATGAGGATGAAGATCTATATGAAGATCCCACCTCCACTTAAAGAATAGTAAACATATTTTCTCTTCCTTATGGTTTTCTTAATAACAGTTTGTTTTTTTCTAGCTTACTTAATTGTAAGAATACAATATATGATGCATATAACACAAAAATACATGTTTTACAACTTTATGTTGTCAGTAAAGTTTCTGGTCAATAGCAGGTTATTAGTAGTAAAGCTTTTAGGGAGTCAAAATTTATACACAGATTTTTGACTACAAGGTTGTCTAACCCCTGCATTGTTCAAGGGTCAACTGTAGTTGGACATCAGAAAGTGAGTATGAAGGGATTATCCTTTTACGTTTTTTAAACCTTCTTGGTAACTGGGCATATGGATCAAATAATTTGTGTATATAAATGTATATATATATATACACACACACACATATATACACATACATATATATATGTTTTACATTTAGCTTTGTTAATCACTCTCTTGGCTTTATTTCAGCAGAGCTCAAACATAGCTCAATATAGTGTAAAAGATCATTCTTTCTGACTTTGTAATAAAATCTCTGTCCTGCAGTTATTCGTAAAACAAGAAATTAAGATTTTTCAAAATAAATAGAAATAAAGGAGATTAAATGTAACAGATATCAATTGTGTAGAGACAAAGAAAGTGTATGAATAGATCATTGATCAGTGTCAAGATGAGAAAGAACATCCAGAACGTACTTAGAGGGCACAGAAAACACACACACACACACACACACACACACAATTTTAAGCCACTGCAAGATACTATTGGTTAAAGAGGCTATCGGATCTCATTAATATAATGCACCAATGAGGTTAGTGAACAAAAAATATGTACTAAGGGTATTTTTTTCTGTGAAGATTGATACATTTATTTTCATGGTGTAATAAAATATTACAGTTTTTGTTTTTAGTTATGCTAAAGAATAAATTCATTTCAGTTAGGTGCTATTGTCTGGTTTCAGTTCCTTAATTCATAAGCTGTATACTACTCTAGAAAAGCTATACAAACTTTATGACCATTAGTTTTTTCCTCTATAAAATGAGGAGTTTAGGGCTAAATCTATTATAGCTAAGATTCTCCCCAGCTTTTTTAAAATAAAGTTTTTATTTTAATATAGTTTCAACTTACAGAAAAATTGTCAAGATAGTACAGACAAATCTTACATATCTCACACCCATTTCCCCTATTATTAACATCTTACATTGAGATGGCACATTTGTCACAATTAATGAACCAATACTGATACATTATGATTAGCTGAAGTCTGTACTTTATTCAGATTTTCTAACTGTATGCCTAATATCTTTGCGTGCTCCCAGATCCCATCCAAGATACCACCACATTGCCTTGGTTGTCATGTCTCCTTAGACTCCTCTTGGCTGTGAGTTTCTCAAACTTTCATTGTTTTTGATGACCTCGTTAGTTTTGAGGAGTACTGCTCAGTCATTTTGTGGAACAATTCTCAACTCATATGCCTATGTTTTAAAAATAATCCTATATAGGCTTTCTTTGTAAAATAATGCTTGGCACATGGCAAGTAATTAGTAGCACATGAATGAATGAAAAACTAGATATTTCATTTATTTGAAGGAACTAATATATTCATAATAGGCATAAAGTATTTCTTTGGTCTGGATGGTCAATACCCATATTGACACTATGTTATTCCAGTGTTACAAAAATAAAACTGAAATATTTGTTTTTTTTCTTTCCCAGTCAAATTGAGCAACATCTTAGAAAGAGACTAATTTAGGATTTTAAAGAGAAAAACTATCATTCGGAGGTATCTCATGGTAATAGAAATGGAAATATGGGAAAATAAAGGGATTCTAAAAAATACTGAGTGATTTCCAAAACATTGCATTCATATCATCCTATTTGTCCACAAAATCAGTGGAAGGAATGCAAATATGGATAAGGGAAAAGTAAAAAATATATATATAGTGTATATATATATATATATATATGTACACAAAAAAAAGACAGAGGATACAGTACTCCATTGGAATCAGAAAAGAAATGAAATTAGATTATTCTGCCTATAGGGCAACAATGTGTTGGTAATGGAGTTATGCTAAACATAACCTTTCCCTAACCTTTATTCAAGGTAGTAGCTGAAAATTCTCTTTTCACACACAATTTCATCATGCAATTACCTCAGAGGAAAAAGGATAACAAATACAACCTTGACAATGAAATTTTTTGAAGCAGCCTTTTCTCTTTCTAAAAATCTAGGTCCACTAGATATAATTTTAGACTAAATACAATGCTAAATTCTCTGACAAGAAAATGGACAATTGCTATGCAGGTTAACAATATATTGATTCATATACTTTTCCCAATTCAAAAATGTGATAGCTCTTTACAGAGCATTTGGTTGCAATCACTATTATTTCAATTATGAGCTTAGCTGGGTAATAAAACAATAGGCTTTTCCTCAGTAGACTACTATTCAGTTTGCGTAATTTACTTTAAGTATTAAGTTTAAAGGAAAAAGGAATTTACTATTTTTTTCCGTTCTTTCAGGCTGCTATATTTTACCATAATACAACAAACTAATAATTATCAATCCTTAAATGCCTTTCGTTGCAAATTAGTTCTAGGAAAGCAATTTAAAACTTCCTTCATTTTTCTCAGTAGACCACAAGATAATATTCTTTTAATTGCAGGGATTAGAATGCCTGATACTTTCCATTTTTAGTACAACATATTGACTTTTGCAGTAATTATTCCATTTTGTACTTTTCTAGAGATATTTACTTCATTGCTACTCTATTTCAGATAAACTAAGGAGCACAGATTCTTATTCATCCAACAAAAATTATTGAGATTTCTCATTGTGCCATGATTAAAAGTGCTTATAAGAGATACAAAGAGGTGAAAGGTCTGTTTTCTAACCCCTCAATTGGACTCTCAGAGGCTAATGCAGCAGAAGAGATAATCTGCACCATTATAGCAGAGTACCTCTTGCTTTATCTACATATGTGGCTTTTCTCTGAGTGCATGCAGCTAATGCTACTTAATACCCGAGGGAAAGAAAAACAGAATGAAAAATCTATATTAATTCTTAATACGAGTAAACTCAGCTGGCTCAATTATAATTCACTAATTATTTTGAACAAATATAAAATAACAGGAAATGCAATAAAAGTAAAGCATAAAGGAATAATTTGGACCTGAAGATGTTGATTTTCTGGGGAAACTAAATTTTTACCTATTAAACAATATGAAAAAGAGACTAATAATTCAATTAGGATTCAAGAAAATGGGTAAATTCTTATGATCCCAGGTTTGTGAGGAGAGTTTTCCTAGAGGCAATGATATGAACTAAGTGGTTTTATAATTGGAAATAATTATCATAAAAATGCAGAAATGTCTTCTCCTCTTCGTAAGTGAGCTTTTAGGAAATCAGGTTTTGTAATTCAGTAATGCAGTAGGAAGGTACCCCAGGTCAGAGCTATGCCAAAATACAGCTTATGATTAAAGAAAATCTGAGAATTGAAAGAAGTGCTTTGGATCAAGAAAGAGTAAGTGGAAATAGCAAGCATCCAAATATAAACAAGGGTAAGTTTTAAAGTCAATAGTTTGAGGTTGATGTGAGCATAAGTGTAGCGTTCTAATTGAGATCATAATGGGGGTAGGAATGAGTGAGGTAGAAGAGTCTTTAGAAGATAGGAAAGTAGAGCAGTCATTAACAATGATGTGTCCAGAAAGAGCATTTTGTTATTAAGAATTCACAGGGAAGGTTGCATGCTCACTCACACACAAATAGTTTAAATCTAATCACTTAAGCTGATAAATAAAACAATTAGCATAAGATTAATTTTGACACTGTTTCAACCACTGGTCTTTAACCACTGAAAAATCTAACATGTAAGTGACAAAATGAGATTAGCACCTTTATTCTTGCTAAATATCCATGGTCCATGATGATTCGAAATGGCAGCAACTTATAATGTCATGCAACTCTGATCTCTAGAAAGCTTTGGGATGCTAATTGTAAGGCCAAATCTCTGATTTTCTTTCTCATTGGAAGGAAGTTTTTACATAGTGAAAAGTAGATACAACATGATAAATAGAATACGAAACCAAAATCAAGGGATTAAGCATGAGAGGAAAGCAAATCTGATATAATAAGGAACACAATCTGAGATTTGCTTTTATAGGAAAAGCTCAGCAGCTCAGAACTCTCCAGAAAGCAAAGTAACCATAAGACTCAAAAAGCCCTGATTTGTTGCTTACTGTCATATGTCCTTGAGGAAGTTATTTATCTCTGTGAGTCTCAGTTTCTTTATATATTAAAGGAGATTAAGATAACAGATCATTTCATTTGAGAATAAAACAGGAAAAATATACAAGAAAGTGCTTTACACTGATGTCCAAGCATTTGATAAACATTTAATAAATGAATGTGCTCTTTACTGTGTATTCATATTTTCCACATGTTTAAGGTATTACACTGTATTTGCCAAGGCAATTTTTTGCATATTTGGGGAAAAAATATGTCTTAACAAGTTTGTGTGTTTTCCTTCCTTCTTATGCAGCTTCTTGTGACTGTCTTTTAAGCTTTCCAATAACTACACCTTAAATATCAATGTACGTTTTCTATAAAACAATTGTGTGTGTGTATTCCTTCACTAAATGGTCCCAAGTTCCTATGCTTTTTGTTTCTTTAAATTAGTTTGAATTCATTTTTATTAATTAAGATGATAGTTTGTTTCAAGTGAGATATACCTTGAATAGTATTTACACTTCTAATTGTTCTTATTTCCCAATTAAAATATATTTCCCAATATATCCCTCAAGAAAAGAAGGCTTAGTGCATTTTGAACAAAACTCTCCATCCTCCAGACTATGGGTCCTCAGAAAAATGTTAATATAAAACCTACTGACTTTTTAAAGAAGCTGACTACATCCATACTATTGTGATCTGATTTTGTCTATAAAGCTTAAGTAAGAGCATTAATATTCACTCTCAAATATAACCATTTATAATCAATATCATGATAAAATTCATATTCAAATAATATTCGTAGTAATTTCTACTTAAATCCAAGGACTTACATTGCAAAGCAGAGAGACAGAATGTTGGTAGCTTGGCTGATATGAATAGTCACTATGAACACAAAATACTCCTTTTACAACTACATATGTTAGGTGTTAAGTCAGGAACACAATTAAAGAGTCATGATATAATTGCTTGGAGTCATTGCTGGAAAGAACATATTCAACATTCTCACTAAAAATAATGAATGTAATGCTTAAACTTCCTGGTAAGGCTGATTTAACTTTTTATAATCAGGAAGAAAGAGAGACTCTTTTTAGCTTAGCTAGAGTTCAAAATAAAAAGACTTCATTACTGCTCAGGCAGCTGCCTAAAATGACATTTATCTGACATTTTCACCCATATAGAAAGGCATCTTATGAAATAATTTTTTTAAGTAGTGAAGTTAAAGTGGTAATTATATCAGCAAAATTCTTCAAGATTACTGTTTTCTTTGAAAAATGTCACTCGGGTTATCATATATTAGATGTGAACTGTATTCTGATATTTGGTAATGTATATACCCAAATTAGCTCTCATTTTGTATCACTGAAAATAAAATACCAAACAGAAAATTATTTTCGAATATCTTAGTTTTGATTTAAAAATTCTGTAAAAAAAAACAGTAAATATTCAGATATTATTAGTCCATTACTTAAGACATTCCACCTGGGTGACCTCATTGTTCATAGCATAAATTATATGAGGAAAACTAAAATATAAAACCAAATGAAATCTTTCCAGTTACTTTTATAAAACTAGTATAGCCATAAATTGAAGCATGATTTAGATATTTCAGAAGAAAAGTACAGTTCATTCTCACATACCAAAGAAATAAAAAAAGAAAATGCAAATCAAATTTAGCTATCTATCAAGTTAATAAGAAAATAAGCATGAGAAAAGATATTATAATAGTGAATATATATTTAAAATTAGGGTACAAATTAATATAATATTTCAAATGAAAGGATCAAAGGAGGAAAATAATAGATTATCTTTAGAGATATGAAGAATGCAAGGTCACAAATCTGGTATGGCTAGAGCCAGGATTGTAAGCAGTTTATTAAGGATTTGTTCAATGCTTTTTAAAAATGTTAGCACAATTAAGAAAGGCATGAATACTTGTGAATATTTAGAGACTCACTTAAATTAACTGAGTGAAATTGCTTACAATTTGAGGTTTCTAAGTCATCTAATTAGTCTTGGTAAGAAGCTTGTTAGTTACAATGTTTTAAAAACCAAAGGAAACCCATAGTGTAAAAGGTGACGCCTGCAAGACACATAAGTGACCTCTAAGGCCTGAATAAACTTCCCCTGTGATTGATTTTTCTTCTGCAGTGTTTAAAAATGACGATAGTCAAATAGACGAAGCGCTTACCCATTTTTGAAAACAACATACAGAACAAAACTAGAAAAAAACTTAACCCTCAAATGAAATGCTACTGGTCAACCATTTGCAACTGAAAACAAAAAGAAGGCAAAACACATTAAAGGTCCACCTATCATTTAGTTGTATCTATGTATGTGTTTATTTGTTTATTTTTATTTTTAAAAAGCAGATTAGGAGTGGATAGTTGTCGAAATCAGTTGGAATTTTTTATTTACTAATACACCATCAGATCTAGCCAAAAGGAATTTAGGCAACTTTTTTGAAGTCGAGAGTTAAAGGAGTTCATTTGGTACAAATTCACACTGACCTCATTAAAAAATGCATTTTTAAATAATAAATAAATAAATAAAACCAATTAAACCCAATGAGAGACTCAGGTTATCTTTGCCAGCAATCAATTATTGCTTGAGGAAATAGCATTAATAAATCCTAGATTTATTTCTTTGAAAGTAATACTTGGGCACTGCTTTCCTGCTAAAACAGCATCTTTCAGCAGATTTTTATAGAAAAATCATACCCTCAAGAAAGCTGAACTAGAATGCTTTGTTTATTTCTAATTTTTTATTTTTCTGTGACCTATCAAAAGATGACATTGTTAAAATTAGCTTTGGCTAATGTAAGTTACAATGCAAATGAGACTTTAGTCCAATGATTTTTAAATCTGTTTAAATAAGGTTTATTCACCTTCTCTTATGACCAAGTGGAAAAAATAAGATGTAATAACAAAGAATTGGGAAGGACCAGACATAAACATTTACTGATCATTTCATAAGAAATTACATGACTTATGACTAAAAAACACAACAGATATTTTAATTTTACCAATTTTGATAGAACATACAAAGCAATTTAAATACTTTTTTTTTTAACGTAGGCCCCATAAGAAAGGATTTGTAAGTAAATTTTGGGAAATCAAGTTTATATCTGTTTTAGCAAGAGTGATATAAATCATTTATATTTAAAGAGTGGCATACGTGATGCACATAGGTTAAAATTCAGTTACTGAGCAACTATTGGCCAAAACTTTAAACATATACATCTCTAAACATTGAAAAGTTAACCCAAATGCAGGTAAAATATTCTCCCAGGAAAAAAAGAAGGTAAGAGGCTCAGTCTAATCTCCTTGTAATATGCTAGTGATAGACCTTCTAGAATTAAAAAACTAAAAAAAAAAAAAAAAACAAACGAAAAAAAAACCAACAGTAACAAGTGGAAATTTATCTATGGAATGTTTCTAGCATAACATATCTGGGTTGTTTAGGATTGCTTGTGTTAAAACAATCTAAATCTCTGAATTTATGAGGTATGGTCCTCTGGAAAATGCCCCATAGTCCAAGCCGCCATTAGAGGATAAAATGAAGGTGCTCATGATGTAAGTAGCTCATTTCATCTATACGATAAGGCTACACTTCTCATTTATAAACTTTATCTCTTAACTGGGGGGCCAGAACAAGTCATGAAAGAAGCAGAAGAGCTGATGAGGTAGGTTGGAATTCCAGAATGGCTCCGTTGCTCTTATTTATTCCTCAAAATTATCCCAAACTTTGAAATTGTTAGTGAAAGTTTAAAATGACTAAGATCTCTCACGTGACTGACTGGACAAACTGATTCTTTGTGTTATGTTAAATGTTTACAAAGTTGCTAAATATTGTACAGCAATCAGCCTTTTCTATAGGCTACAGAGTTTTAAAAAGCAGTTTACAAACACCACAGTATAGAAACAAAAAAATTTCACTGGTAGATTACTAGAAATTAACACAGGCATAAAAAAGATTGTGTGGCATCAACCCTTGAGAGCTGAAGAAAGGATTTGCCTTTTTAAACTCTTTGCTGAGGATAACCTTTACAGCTTGTGCCTGCTGATGGGCCTCAGCAGATCATGCTTTGAAAATAAATGTTATAGTTCATTTTGAGACTCACATATTTAAATAATTTCAGAAAATTATTATTATAATTTGGGAACAAAATTAATATGACTAAAATTCTGAACTGAGTAAGATTTAAGTATCTTACCACAAATATATGAGACAACGGAGAATTAGATTTTTGACTGAGTATGTGACAATAAGTAGAACTACCCCAAAATGACTGATATCGCCAGAATAAATCAGAGAAAACCTTAATTACAGGATTTGGAAGTCATGGAAATGAATCAGACCATGATTTTATTGGCTTCATAAGATTTTATAATTAATTTTTAATTTGTTTAGTCTGTTTAGTTTAGTTTAAAACTATAACACCTGTATGTTACTTTATTTTTGTTATTGTCCCAAAATTGGTTTATTTGATTTTAAGGATACGGTTTTTTCTCTATTTTTATTGGAATTTTAAAAATGTGCTATTTTTCCTCTGTGCTCACAAAAAACTCTGTATACTTCTCTGTCTCATCAGCTGTCACCCTAAGTTTTAAGTTACTTGCCAGTATACAGGAGATATGAACCAACGTCTAACACCTAGCACTAAAGCCAGGGAAATAGCTCACAATAAGAACTTGCTATGGTTTGAATATTTGTTCCCTCCAAAATTCATGTTGATTCCCAATGTAATCCCCAATGTGCTGGTATTAAGAGGTGATCAGGTCAGGAGGACAGAGCCTGGATTAATCCATTCAGGGATTAAGGGATTCACGGGCTAATGGATCAATGGATTATCGTGGGAGTGGGGCAGGTAGCTTTATAAGAAGAGGAAGAGACATCCAAGCTAGGATGCTCGGCCCCCTCGCTATGTGATGTGCTGTGCCATTTCAGAGCTCTTCAGAGAGTCTTCACCAGCAAGAAGACACTCAACAGATATGGCTTCTCAACCTTCTCAGCTTCTAGAACTTAAGAAATAAATTCATTTTCTTATAAATTTCCCAGCTTCAGAAATTCTGTTACAAGCAACAGAAAACACTAACACAGCACTCAAACAACAAAGGTAGTGATCCTAATAATTCAACCACACAAGCACACACACGATGTTGATATCACACTTGTCAGAAGAAATCGTAAAAGTATGATATTCACCTCAAATGTATCTTTCAAATTACAAATAAATGTCCCTGGTTGACTGAATTTAAAAAACAAATGGAACTCTAGCTGCACGGAAGTCTGCGATGTTATTATCTTATAAAATATTGTATATAACAAATGTAAGTGATGTTATTATTTTTACCTTTTCTGTACAGGAAGACACACTTGAAAGAGTCCCTAATGACACTGAGCAACAATTCCCCATGTTTGTTACACTGGAAGTTGTTCTATCTACCTTATGCGCCTGTCTTTAATTCCTGGCATCTCACAAGCCTGAAAGACAGTTATTATCATTTATACAGGAAGAAACTAGGGCTCATATAGGGGAAATGACTTGTTAATATCATAAGACGAGCAAAGCTTACTTACTCAATTCCTAATGCTCTTCAGAGCATATTATATCTGAACTCTATATTAAATTTGTGGTTGTTGTTTCTAAATTAGTCCTGAATTAAACTGTTTTTTATATTGTGGCAGACTAGTAGGGTCATTTGTAAAATTGTAGTTTTTATAATGAGCACAGTCATCAATTAGTATGTGAAATAAATATACTCATATTTTTATAGGGAGAGGGAGGTAGGGGGAAAGCAGTAACAAACACATGAGAAGTATATATTGTGTATCTAATTCACAAAATTGGTAACAAATAGAAACTCCACCGGGTACAGTGGCTCATGCCTGTAATTCCAGCACTTTGGGAGGCCCAGGTGGATGGATGACCTGAGGTCAGGAGTTCTAGACCAGCCTGGTCAACATAGTGAAACCTCATCTCTACTAAACATACAAAAATTAGCTGGGCCTGGTATGGGTGCATGTAGTCCCAGCTACTCAGGAGGCTGAGGCAGGAGAATCGCTTGAACCCAGGAGGCAGAGGTTGCGGTAAGCCGATATCGCACCACTGCACTCCAGCCTGGGTGACAGAGTGATAAAGTGAGATTCAGTCTCAAAAAAAGAAAAAAAAATAGAAAACCCGAACTGACAATTAAAAAAATTGATGGCCTACTTAGGTTTACTCATTTGCTTTTGTTATTGTTTAATTTTGTTGAGACAGGGTCTCACTCTGTTGCCCAGGCTGGAGTGCAGTGGCATAATCACTGCTCACTGCAGTCTTGAATTCCTGGGCTTAAGGGATCCTCCTGCATCAGCCTTCCAAAGTGCCGGGATTACAGGCCCAGAAGTTTATTTATTATTTTGTCCAGTTGCTTTGTATACCATATAAACAGATAATCAAACAGTGGGAGATGTTTAGTTACTTTCCTGAGATCTCAGAGCTAAGAATTTGGAGACTTTAGGTCTAATCACAAAGCCTATAGCCTCATCACAAATTCTTTTCCACTCTTACAGAGGGATTCAGAAAATAGGACCTTAAAACATAATTTTATAATTGTTTTCATTATGTATATATATATCCCTCCCATATAAAATTGTCATTACACGATGATCATAACTAAACTGTGGAAGAAATGGTTATCATCAGTATTGGGTTAAATAGTGTTTTCCAAAATTCCTGTCTCACGTCAGGAACCTGGACCCTCAAAACATGATGTTATTTGTAAATCAGACCTTATTTGGAAAGATATAATCAGGTTAACATGGGGTCTGCATTAGAATGGAACCTAATCCAATGACTGATGTCTTTATAAAAGGAGGAAAGCTTGAACACAGGGACAGGCACAGAGGGAAGACAGATATACATGGGAGATGCCATGTGACAGAAGAAGCAGAAATTGGAGTGATGTATCTGCAAGACAAAGAACACCAACAATTGTTGGCACCCACCAGAAGATAGAAAGAGGCCAGGGAGGATGCCCGCTAGAGATTTCAGAGACAGCATGGTCCTGCCACCACCTGGATTTCAGACTTCCAGGCTGCAGAACTTTCAGAGAATACATTTCTGTTGTTTTAAGCCATTTAATTGGTGGTACTTTGTTACAGTGACTCCAGAAAACAAATAGACCATCTAATGATAACTTATACATGTAGAGAGATTAATGTATGTGTGTATATATGTGTATTATTTCTATAATCATATAAAAATATATACACATTTGAATAATCTAAAATAAAAATATTGTCTTTTATGATACAAAAATCTGCATTATTATTGTATTTATTCATTATTTTTCTATAAAATATTTTTGAAATTGGCTTCTATAATAAAAAGCTGCAGTAATATAGTCATCATAAATTTCAGTTCATAAGATTTTAACAGTTGTTTTAAAATTTCTTAAAAATAGTAAAGCAGTTTGTACTTTAAAATATGCATTTAGATTTAATAAGCAGGTCTTAATTTTTGGTGCCATTAATTCTCTTTATTTGTGTATTGCTTTTAAAATTGATATATAATAGTTGTACATATTTCAGGTTACATGTGATATTTTGATACCTGTATACAATGTATAATATCAAATCAGAATAAGTTGGATGGTCATCACCTCACACATTCATTTTTTTCTTAGTATTGGGAATACTAGAATTCTTCTCCTGTAGGCATTTAAAAATATACAAAAAATCATTGTTAACTATAATTTCTCTACGGTACTATCAAATGCTAGAACTTATTTCTTCTATCTAACTATAATTTTGTACCTGTTAACCAAAGCAAGTCTTGATTTTTTATGCCATTAATTTTTCCACATACATTTCTCATTGTAAATAGTATTAGTTTTCTATAATTAATTTCTTCAAAATACAGTTGTGAATGAAATGCAGGTTTTAAAATAAAATCTAGAAAGAAGTAGAAAATCTAAACTAGAAACATGGACTAAAGGAATTTAGCTTGATTCCTGACAACATAAATGTGTCTTTCTGACTTAAAAGTAAGGAACTTTAAAAACTAAGAAACTTAAAAGCCTCTTAACCATGTAAGTGTTGGCATAAAACACTGCCTTCTGTGAGATGAAAAATTTAGTAGATAATTAATCATTCCAATTGTTTTAGGATGGATATTCATTTTTAATGCATAATTTAAATGAAAACTACCAAATTACAGAAATAACACAAGAAATCTTTGGCTTATGGGCATTTTGGGAAAGCTAAAGGATAGCAATGAACATAAAACTTCCAGAAGAGTTCACTTCAAAGGCTTTTTCCTCTCATGTTACATAATTTCTTTTTTTTCCAATTCTATTTATTTTCAGCTGGAAAAAAATGAATCTGGGAAAGACGATGAGAACAAGATTTCAGAAAGCTGTGAGAAAATAACCATGATATCATCATGCCTTTTCTGGATTAAGGTGAGAACAGAAAAATAATTTGCAGTGAATATTGAATACTGCAGAAATGTATAGAAATAATGTGAAACTATCAAACATCATGAATTTTTTGTTTATTTCTTCTATTGCATAGTATATTTTTGTTGGTATTCTTTTAACAAGTATGGTTAAATTACAAAATACATAAGAAATAGTTTATCTCTCTCTCTCTCTCTCGTTGGAAATACAGAGCAAATAATACTTTTTGGCACTAGCTGGTCCATCGTTCCCAGATATTTTACTGAGTATTTTCTACGGGTAAGGCTATTCTCCTACATAAACAAGACAACTGTCAATATCAGAATATTATCTTTGATATGTTACCATTATCTAATTAGCCCAGTCTATTTGGGTGTTTCCTGTTGCCCCAATAATGTCTAATCCACTTCAGAATTTCCTGTTACATTTAGTTGTAATGTCTCTCCAATCTCTTTTAATCGGGAATAGTTCCTTAAATTTCATGAGTTTGACACTTTCTCAGACTACAGGATAGTTGTTTTTAGAATATTTGTCTGATGTTGCCTTATGATTAGTTTCAGAGCTGCATCTTTGTCAGAAACATCACAAAAATGATGCTGTATTCCTCTCATTACATCCTATCCAATGACATACTCTTTCCAATTCTCTCATTATTGATGATGTTTATCACTTGTTTAAAATGATGTATTCTAGTCTTCTCTATTATAAGATAATTCTTTCCCCCATTTAATTATGGATATTTTGTGAGAAGGTATTTCAAAATGCTGTAAATACCTTATTCTTCGTCAAAATTTTAAATTAATTTAATTTTTAATCTCTATTATACTATGGTTTCCTATTTTATTTATTGGATTATAATGTGTTACTATCATTATTTATCTAATTCTCAAGGTATGTCAGATTTGGCCAGTGGAGGCTCATTTAAACTGGCTTTTGTATTCTTTTGTATATTTCCTTTGAGCACTTTCTTGTGCTTTTGTATTCTTTTCTATACATCCTTTGAGCACTTTCTTGCCTAATGTCACAAGAATTCTAGATTCATTTTATGCTTTACCTTCACAAGCCTTCGAACCAGCCATTTCTACAATTCTTTTCGATCATTTCTTAATGAAAAAAGAGGATTTAGAAATAATATCTAAATACTGGGTGGGTTCATTGCTATTGGGTAAGCAATTGTTTCAAAGACCACCAGTGAATAGAAGAATACATGTATTTATTTACATATATATTAGTTTATTATCTATCTATCTCTCTATCTATCATCCTTCTATCTATATTTCTATGTGTGCATTCATCTGTCTGTCCACTATCCAACCATCCCTCTCTCTACATTAACAACCATACATCAACACCAATACTTCAAATCTCAATCCAACACTAAAGGTTTATTCTAATTTTCTTCCTTTCCATATTTATAACTACCAACTTTGGCAGTGAGAAACATATCTTTAATATTTACCTTATTTATTTTAAGTAACTCTTTTTTATGGAAATTTAATATTTACTTTATTAACTTTAACTTCTTTATATGTAATGAATGTGCATCTATCTGCCCTGCTATCCTTTTTCTGGGGTAGACACCATCATCTCTTTGATCAAGCTCTGATACCTTGTTTTAAGCCCCTAAACTTTGTGGAAGTCCTTCTCATCCTGCTTGTTTTCTGGAATCTCATGCCAATTTGTACCTTCATGTGTCATGAAGTTTTGGTAAGAGTATAAATTGTTTATGGCCATAATCTGGCATATCTATAAGCAAACAAACTGTATTTTCCCTTGGAAATCTTTCTTGTGTTAGGAATTTAGCTTAAATAAATATTCTCACTTGTACACAAGAATGTATGTAAAACAATTTTTATAGCTTAAAAAGTACAAACTGCAAATAGCCTTCAATATGGAAAGTGGAAAGCTATATATAAAAACTCCCCTACACACACATACATATATATGTAATGCACATATGTAGATAAAAGCGTATCTCATTTTCTTGCATCTTCCTCATTGTGCTTTGCAGATATTGCATTTTTTTACACTTTATCTTAGCCAAAAGGCTGAGAAGCAACACATTTTTTACAAATTGAAGGTTTCTGGCCACACTGCATGAAGCAAATCTATCGACATAATTTTTCCAACAGTATGTGCTCCCTTCAGGTCTCTGTCACATTTTGGTAATTCTCACAATATTATATCTGTTATGGTGATGTGTCATCAGTGATCTTCGGTGTTACTATTGTAATTGTTTTTGGGTTCTATGAACTGTGCCAATGCATTAACTGGCTGTTCTCCCACTTAACCTCCCTCTCCCTATGGCCTCTGTGTTCTCTGAGATACAACAATATCGAAATTAGGCCAAGTAATAACCTTAAAATGGCCTCTGAATGTTCAAGTGAAAGAAAGACTCACATGTCTCTTGTTTTAAATCAAAAGCTAGAAATGATTGAGCTTAGTGAGGAAGTTATGTCAAAAGTCATGATAGGCCTCTTGCATTAAATAGGTAGCCAAAATGTGAATGCAAAGGCAAAGTTCTTGAAGGAAATTAAAAGTGCTACTCCAGTGCACACAGAATAATAATAATAAAAAAAACAGTCTTCTTGCTGATATGGAGAAAGTTTGAGTCACCTGAATGGAAGATAAAACCAGCTATAACGCTTTCTTGAGTCAAAACCTAATCCAGACCAAGGCATTAACTTTTCAATGCTGTGAACTCTGAGAAAGGTAAGAAAGCTGCAGAAGAAAAAATGATAGCTTGCAGAGTTTGGTTCATGAGTTTTAAGGAAAGAAGTCATTTCCGTAACATAAAGGTGTAAGGTGAAGCAGCAAGTGCTGATGTAGAAGCTGCAGCAAGTCATCCAGAAGATCTAGCTAAGATAATTGAGGAAAGTGGCTACACTGAACAACAGATTTTCAATATAGACAAACAAACAGCCTTATATTGGAAGATTATACCATGTAGAACTTTCATAGCAAGAGAGGAAAAGTCAATACCTGTCTTCAAGGAAAAACAAAACAAACAAACAAAAAAACAGGCTGACTCTCTTGCTAGAGGCTAATGCATCTGGTGACCTGAAGTTGAAGCCAATGCTCCTGTACCATTCCAAAGACTCTAGAGCCCTTAAGAATTGTGTTAAATTTATGCTGCCTGTGCTGTATAAATGGAATAATAAATCCTGGATAATGGCACATCAGTTTGCAGTAAACCTGTTGAGTATTTTAAGCCCACTCTTGGGACCTACTTCTCAGAACAATTATGTCTTTCAAAGTATTACTGGTCACTGATAATGCGTCTAGTCACCCAAGAGCTCTGATGAAGATGTACAAAGAGATTAATGTTTTCTGCCTGCTAACACAACATTCATTCTGCAGCCCATAGATCAAGGAGTTATTTTAACTTTGAAGTCTCATTATTTAAGAAATACATTTTGTAAGGCTAGAGCTGCCATAAAGAGTGAAACCTCTGATAGTCCTTGGCTAAGTAAGTTGAAAACCTTCTGGAAAGGATACCATTCTAGATGCCATTAGGAACATTCATGACTCATGGGAGGAAGTCAAAATACCAACATTAACAGGAATTTGGAAGAGGTTGATTCCAACCCTCATAAGGGGTACAAAACCTCAGTGGAGGAAATAACTGCGGATGTGGTAGAAATAGCAAGAGAACTAGAATTACAAGTGGAATCTGAATATGGGACTGATTTTTTGCAATTTCATGATAAAATTTGAAGAGATAAGGAGTTGCTTCTTATGTATGAGCATGGAAAGTGGCTTCACGGCCAGGTGCGGTGGCTCAAGCCTGTAATCCCAGCACTTTGGGAGGCCGAGGTGGGCAGATCACATGAGGCCAGGAGTTCGAGAGCAGCCTGGCCAACATGGTGAAACTCCATGTCAACTAAAAATACAAAACCTAGGTGGGCATGGTGGCACACACCTGTAATCCCAGCCACTCGAGAGGCTGAGGCAGGAGAATTGCTTGAACATGAGAGGCAGAGGTTGCAGTGAGCCGAGATCGTGCCACTGCACTCCAGCCTGGGCGATAGAGTGAGACTTTATCTCAAAGAACAAACAACAACAACAAAAAAAGTGGCTTCTGAGATGGAATCTACTCCAAGTGAAGATGCCGTAAACATGGTTGAAATGACAGCAAAGTATTTGGAATATTCTATAAATGTAGTTAAGCAGCTGCATGGTGTGAAAGGATTGTCTTCAATTTAGAAAGAAGTTCTACAATGGGATAAATGCAGGCATGAAAACAAACAGCATCGCATGCTACAGAAAAATTTTCTGTGAAAGGAAGAATCAATCAACGTAACAAAACTCCACTGTTGTTGTATTTTAAGAAATTATTACAGGTACCATTAACTTCAGCAGTTACCACCCTGATCAGTCAGCAGCCATCAGCATGGAAGCAAGACCCTCCACAAACAAGAAGATAACAACTTTCTGAAGGCTCAGATTGTTAGCATCTTTTAGCAATAAATTCTTTTTAATTAAGATATGTACAGTGTTTTTAGACACAATGCTATGGTACACTAAATATACTACAATATAGTATAAATACAACATTTATATATACTACAAAATAAAAATTTGAGTGACTACTTTATAGAGATATTTACTTTATTGCATGCTCTAGAAACAAACCTGCAATATTTCTGAGGTATGAGGTTATGTATGTAAACACACACACATGCACATACATACATATATTAATTGACCATGAACACCCCTTAAGATAGTGATAAAGCCAGTAAAGATGTAAATAGAAATAGAAATAGAATAACTATAAACAATGACAACTGCAAACAAATTAAAACGTACGTAGATATATATGTAGATAGATATGAGAGCATCAAACTGAAAACATATGCTAGGAGAATATTCTCAAATTCATATGGATATAATTTTGATAGACATGTAAAGCATTCATTTCTATTTTAGCCAGATTGAACCTCTTCTTGTTGTCTTTACTTCTTGACCTTTGCTGACTCATACCCTCCTTCTGTCTGGATCACACTGTGTATTCCAGTCTTCCTCTCCCCTTCCCCACCCGCCAAGGAATCCCAGGGGAATTTGCCAACTTGGCAGAATCTTTCACCACGTTATTTAACCTGGATTTGTTCCACCTGAAAATATCAAGTGCTCTAAAAAGTTGCCTTTTTTTTTCTAATGTAAACAAGCAATGTAAGGCATTTCTAGAAAATTACCGTGTAATTATCTAGAATCAGTTCAACTTGAACTAATCATAGCACAAGAAGATTCCCTTTCTGAGACCATATTTTCATTGTAAAGACCCTTTTCATCCTTAACCCATCATCCAGGGGCAAGGGCACAAGCAGCATTAGGGGAAGCTAAACTTGCATCAGACTCTCTTGTGCTGGCAGGATTCTATATTGGTTGACTGCATAGTGTTTGGTAAGTTCTTAGTCACATTACGTAAATAAGTAAAACAAAATAACTAATATGCATCCAGCAGAATGTAGTGCATATAACACCCTGCATTTATTTATTCTTTGATGCTTATTTAAGTACTGCTTTAGCTCCAGGAGTTGGCAGAATGGCTACTTGAGGAAGATATTCTAGAAGCCCAGAATTACCTGGATGCCACATTACACCAAAACTTTTGCTTTTTGAGTTTTAAAATGTGGAGTGGCAAGCTCTACAGAAAATCTTGGCCAGATTCAAAACATAACATATTTATTCTAATATGCAATCCTCTCCTTCACTCTCCTTTCAAATTTCTTTAGCATATAAGGACATCTGTTTTCCACCCAAGAAAATTTAATATTATAATTAACTATAGTTTTAGCAGTTCGGTGAAATATAACTTTCTCGGATGTCTCTATAATTGAAAAAAAAATTCTATTTAAGTCTCTTATTCCACCCATTGGGAAAAATTCACTTGAGACTATTCAGGGAAATTTCATTCATTTAAAGGCTCTTCTTCTTTCTGCTCAAGGATGTGACTACATTTCCTGGGATGTATTGGTTTAAGTATTGATCTGGTGGGTTTTGGAGGGAGGAAGTTCCTGGTATCATTCATGATCATCCTCAAAGATGTGCACATTAGGACAGACTCAGTTTCATCCATCTGATCATTGTGGTTCCATGTAGGTAATTACATTGTATTATTTGTCCTGACAAAAATATATATATATACAACACCAGATTTCAGTGTCTTTTAGCTCCTCATTGCTGTTTGTATGCCACAGGAAGCATATAACTACACTGGAATTCTGAGGCTATGCCAAGCCCACCGGCCATCATTGCCACCTTTCCCATTCAGTGGTTTCCAGGGCCTTCACACATATGATGAGGAGCTAATCTTTCTAATGCTTAGAAAAGTAAGACACATTGAGGAAATCTGTTTTCTACCACTTTCCAGCAGAATGTTAGTGGGGAGGAGAGCATAGGGTTTATTTTCAGAGTCATCAACCAATATGTAATACTCTGGGTTCTATTAATACTCTTTATCTTCCCCCAGGCTATGCTAATTTCAACTAGTTACAGTAGTGGGAGAGGAAGCTCCATGTCTGAGAGATTACAGCCTGTTCTCCATCAACATGTAACCCCAGGTTTTAAGGTCAAGAAAAACAAAAGTCAAGGATGTTATTATGTTCTTCTAAGTCTTTCTCTTTGGCAAAGAATAATGTCTTTCACAGTTGCCACTGGCAGGAAGGAGGGTCCATTGCAGAGTAAAGAGAAAAATTCCAACAGGTAATATTTTAATATCTTGCTTCACACTTGGCCAGTAGAAAACTTTCCCCCTTGTTGCCCTTTAAGACTGTGTTTGCGTATATCCTCAAAGCTACTAAAAAACGAAAACAAAAACAAAAAACTGGAGACTGTGATTTGCAGCTTTCAACCTAAAAATGCTAGAAAAAGGGCCAATACTGGGTCTTACTCTGGAAAGTTAACAAATATCTTGAAAGCCACATTCCTCCTCTCCACCAAACTACCTGACTCCTACCACAGGGGCTGTGGTAGTGATGACAGATGAATAATAAAACCAATACTTTCCTAAAGAGTTTTTAAAAATATGCTGATCCCAGGACAACTAATAATTACATTATTATAATATTCAGAAAAGAGGCAGGCTAGTCTTTATATTTAATAAGAAATTCAGATGATTCTTTTCTTCCATTTGGAATATTCTACTCTACATGTATATTTTAGATGAGATTGTAAAAACTGACTTTCAAGTATGAAAAATAAGATAACATCCAGCAGAGAAGGCTTATTTCAAGCCCAATTTGGATTACATAAGAAAATCACTCAGAGGGATTATTATAACGGATTTCAGAAAATATTAGTAATTCCATTCCTATGTTTACACACTAAAGAAAATAGCATAATAGCATCGATCAATGTCCCTAAAAATTTACATTCTAAGCTCCACAGGATCACCCGTATTTCAAGAGATTACTTCAGTCTTTTTACTTCGGATATCTAACAATAAGTACTCTAGAGCAATCACAAAAATAGACTTTAAAGATTTATTTTAACATATTTTATAATCTTTGGGAGTGAATGCTTCCTATTTTAAAAGATTAGCATATTTAAACATATAAGCTGTATAACTTTCTTTTGACAGAAAAGTTAAAAATATAAAGGACAAATTAAAAATTGCAAAACAATATTCATAATATGTGTGCCAGACCTTTAAAAGTTGAAATATAAAATTATTGACTTTATAAGTTAATAATTTTAGAAGGTCTACAGCCCAATAGGATAAAAGAGAGAATTTTGGCTGGGTGCTGTGGCTCACGCCTGTAATCCCAGCACTTTGGGAGGCCGAGGTGGGCGGATCACTAGGTCAGGAGTTCGAGACCAGCCTGGCCAACATGGTGAAATCCCATCTCTACTAAAAATACAAAAAAAAATTAGCCGGGTGTGGTGGCAGGTGCCTGTAGTCCCAGCTACTCGGGAGGCTGAGGCAGGAGAATGGCGTGAAACCGGGAGGCGGAGCTTGCAGTGACCCGAGATTGCCCCACTGCACTCCAGCCTGGGCAACAGAGCAAGACACCATCAAAAAAGAAAAAAAAAAAAAAAGATAGAATTTTGAACCATTAATCTCTGATGGCAACCACTAGAAACTGTGAGTGGTCATGTAATCTAAGGGAATGCCAGACACCTAGGTTTGAAATGGAGATACCTGGGAGCTCCAGAGATGTGGAAATAAGAGAAAGAGGTAGAGAAAGAGTGAGGGCAGGACATAACTAGAATGAATGAATTGCAATGATTTTGTTAGTCTCTTTTTTAGTGTGCTCCAGATTCGCATTTTAGTCGAGGAGTTTATGATTGGCTCACTTGTCTAAGCCTTGAATAGGAATGGGCTCAGCAGCTGATTAAACTATTACCTGATAAGAAAAAGGACTAATCTCCAGAGGTTAATCAGGAAGATGACCGGAAACAGAAATTAATGCCAGGCAACCAAAAGTTACAAGTTTTCTGCCAAGGACACAAACATTTCATGAAGGAATAAATGCAAGGAGCCAATAAAGTAACAAAAAATGTTCCAGTACTTGGCTCAAAGAAATAAAGAATTTCAACACAATATTTTTGATACTTGAAATTGTAACATATAGAAAATATTAAAAATACTTCCCAGGGCAACAAATGGGTGCTCTCTTAAATTGTACATGGAATATAAAATACTAAAAACTTTTTAAGTCCAATCTAAGTAAATTTAAATGTGCATACTATCTTATTCAACGATATTATTTCTAGTATAGAATTAAAATGGAATTATTTAAAAACTGGAAGGAAAGAAAGAAAAAGAGAGAGAGAAAGGAAGGAAAGAAAGAGAGAGAAAGAAAGAAAGAAAAAGTGAAAGAAAGAAAGAGAAAAACAGGGAGAGAAGGAAGGAGGGTGGGGAAGAAGATAAGAGGGGATATGAGTAATAAAAATTAAACTGAAATTTCTAACAACGATTAATTTATTAAATAATATTATTTAAGGAATTCTTAGTGGTTATTAAAATTAATGTATTCAACAAATATCTATTGAAATTTTCCTAAATCAGACAAGGTACTAATGAATTAATGCTATCCTACATCTATTGACATGGAAAGGTACTCATTATATATCTGTATTTATCTGTCTGTCTGTCTATCTATCTATCTATCTAGTATATATATATATTTCTTTTTTATTCTTTTTTTACTCATAATATATTTTTAAGTATAAAAATTAGTGACAAATAGGCATAGTATGATTTAATTTATGACAAAAATATACAGCTTTGATTTACACAGACACAGCTTTGCTGGATTATTTGTACACGCTGAGATGCTGCTACTTTTTATTTTCTTTTTTATGTGATGCCAATTTTCTTTTCAATCAGGCTCACCATTCTGCCTTGTACCTCCTGGGAGACATGTTATGTGCTAGTTTCTTGTATTTACCTCCTCGTCTACTCTGTTTGGCTTTGAGTATTGATACAATCTTGAGAAATGGCATTCAGAGTTTTGAGGAGCATGAGAATCAGGCAAGTTTTGCCTACAGTTAGAATTTGTAAATGAGCCCCAAAAGGCTGAAAAAAGCCTGAGCTCATATAAGTTTTGAACAGAATTTATTTTACTCTTTTTTTTTTTTTTTTTTTTGCTTTACTCTTCTCCCCTGACGTTTTGGTTGCCTTCCCTTTGAAACCTCCCTTCTTTCTTCTAATTTTTTTCTTACATATTTATTCACTTCACACTTCATTCTCCCTGTTTTTTTTTCTTTACCCGTATTCCTTAACCTGCAGTAATCCTATTCAAATATTGCATCAAATTACAAAAATTAAGATCATTTTATATCACATAGACTTTGCAAGTGTGTTTTTCTCTAATGTAACTATTGTTTAGAAATATACTCACAAGGGCCAGGCACTGTGCTCACGCCTGTAATCCCAGCACTTTGGGAGGCCAAGGCGGATGGATCACCTGAGGTCAGGAGTTTGAGACCAGCCTGACCAACATGGTAAAACCCCATCTCTGTTAAATCCAAAAACATAGCTGGGCATGGTGGCACATGCTTGTAATCCCAGCTACTTGGGAGGTTGAGGCAGGAGAATTGCTTGAACCTGGGTGGCAGAGGTTGCAATGAACCAATATTGCATCATTGCACTCCAGCCTGGGTAACAAGAGCAAAACTCTGTCTCAAAAAAAAAAAAAAAAAAAAAAAAAAAAAAAAAAAAAAAAAGAAATATACTTACACGTATTACATGACATTCAGGAAGGCCAAACATCAGGAGCTTCAGCAGACTGTTCAGGTTCCACTTGTGGAAAAAAAAAAAAATGAAAGAAAAAATACTGAGGCTTTTGACCCCTCTTATATTTTGACAGCAACTTGAGCTTGCAGAATCAAAATAAAATGATTTATAATATAAGTCCATGTGGGTAGGGTAGAGGAAATGCTGCTCTCTTAGCATGTTAAGGTAAGAGATTGGTATGTACAAAACCAAGATAGAACTAATTTTTTAAAGAGAAATATGAGCTTCTCATTTAGGTCAAAAGATGAGGGGGGCAGATTTTCCATAAATAAAATTAGTCTTCAAAGAGTAAAACAATCTGATTCAGATTTTTAATTGTCTATATTTAAGGTGTACAAATGCTGTTTCAGTAGACATATACATAGTGCAAATAATTACTACAGTCAAACAAATTAACAGATCCATCACTTTCCATAGTTACCATTTTTGTTTTAGAGGCAGAGTTTCTCCGTTGCCCAGGCTGGAGTGGGGTGATGTAATCATAGCTTGATGCCATCTCAAACTCCTAAGCTCAAGAGATCGTCCAGCCTCAGGCTCCCAAGTAATTAAGACTACAGACACATGCCACCACACCTGGCTAATTTTTTAATTTATTCTTTATAGAGATGGATCTCATTTTGTTGCCCAGGCTGGTCTTGAACTCCTGGCCTTATGCTATCCTCCCACTTTAGCCTCCCAAAGTGCTGGAATTATAGGCATGAGTCACTGTGCTCAGCCCATAGTCACCATTTTTATGTATGGTAATATCTCTAATAAATTTCAGCATAAATATAATACAATATTACAGATTTAAATACTCAAAGAGGGAGAGCACCCAGAGCAGAGAGGCTCATCTTTTTTCCCTGGATCATTCATGGATAGCCACAGAGATTGCTGGAGTCAGGAGCAGCAGAAAAGGAGCTGGAGCCCATCTCTCCCACATGGAAAGCAAGAGGCATGGCTGGGCAAGGAAAAACTGCCTTACTTCTCAGTCCCACCAGCCTGGGAACACTTCTTCTCTTGGAACTTTTCCTAATACTTTGTTGCTTTTATAAAAACTGAGGCTTGGTTAATGGATCTTATTCCCCAAGCTCAAAAGATGATGTAAGCCATGTCCACTATCTAGCCATTCACCTCTACACACCAATATGCTCTAGATGCCAACACACACCCCTTTCATTAGTCCTTTATGTTAAATTTGCAATTCACTGGAAAAAGATGATGAAGACTAATTAAATTACTTCATTAGGGAAAGATAACTGACAGTGAGGAAGGGCATGTGTTGGGCACTCTGGAGAGTCAAGTTTAGTTGAAGGGCATTGGGATGTGAGAGATGAGGAGAGAGTGAGAAAATAAGACAAAGCCGGCAAGTTTTTTGAAGACACTGAAAAAGTCTATGGAGTGTTCATTGAGCATCTCAAAAAAATAAATAAATAAAAATGAAGCTGAGACAGTGGTCTCCTGGTGTTATGAGAGGGAACAAGACAGCTAGAATAAAGTTGCCACTTCATTATTGCTTACCCCACCCCCAAATACAAATTATTCTATTAAATCTTTTTCATTTGAGGCATCAACTGTGGTTCATGTTTTTTGTTTGTTTGAGACGGAGTCTCTGTTACCCAGGCTGGCGTGCAGTGTCACAAACTCAGCTCATTGAAACTACTGCCTCCCAGGTTCAACCTTCTCCTCCCTCAGCCTCCTGAGTAGCTGGGATTACAGGTGCCTGCCACCATGCCAGGCTATTTTTTGTTTTGTTTTGTATTTTTAGTAGAGATAGGGTTGCACTATGTTGGCCAGTCTGGTCTTGAACTCCTGACCACAAGTGATCTGCCTGCCTCAGCCTCCTAAAGTGCTGGAATTAAAGACATGAGCCACTGCACCTGGCAGGTTCATGTTTTTTAACTGGTACATAGTCTCCTTGTGGAGACCGATGTCAAACAAATAGACACCAAAATAAATGTAATCATATATTTTAAAAAATAAAACAGAAAAGAAAATAACTAAAAAAAAAAACTAAGAAGGGGATCTACTTTAGGTCATGGGAGGGGCAGAACACATTTTGATGCAAAATCTCTTGTAGGCTTCAATGGTTAGTCCTCAGTCAATGGCTCCTCAATATTTATTACTTGCTCTGACAACTTCCTCATGAACTAAACTTTGTCTCTCTCTTATTTCCTGGGTATCTTCACCTGCTTTTATCTAAAATTTAACATGTTCAAAAATCTTATCCCCTTCCCATATATTTTAGTCCTTTTGTTACTGCTATAATAGAATACTACAAACTGGATAGTTTATATTAAAAAGAAACTTATTAACTCACAGTTCTGGAGACTGGAAGTCAAATATCAAGGTGCTGGTGTCTTGCAAGGGCCTTCTTGTTATGTCGTAACATGACAGAAGAAAAGAGGGAAAAAAGAAAGAGAGCCCATGACTAAAAACTCTCTTATTAAGGCATTGAATGCACCCATGAGGCTGGAGTCCTCATGGCCTAATTACCCGTTAAATGTCACACCTCTTAATATTGCTACAATGATGATTAAATTTCAACATGAGTTTTTGAGGGAACAAACATTCAAACCACACAGCATCCTATGAATCATCTTCTCTTCTTTGTTGGTCCCTCTCCCATATTTGTGCCATTTCAATTTCTGCATTGTCTTAGAAAGCCAAAAATTTTAATTCATTTTTCACTATTAGACAAATTTGGGTTACTACTATTGCTAGAAACCACAAATAAATCTGGTTTCTAACTCTTCCCAACTCAGTTCATCCTAACTACTCAGCTAAGTAGATGCTTACCCACATTCTGGCTGTGATACTCCCTGTTCGAAAAGCTTTAGTGGCTATCAACCAAAACTCTAACATCCAACATCACTTATGAATTACTTATAAATTTTTTTTTAATTTAATTCCACAAGTCCTCTATGATCTAACCATATTGGACTACTTGTAGTTTGTCACATGTGCTCTAAAGCTTTCTGCCTGCCTGATTTTTGCTTAGTCTTATCTCTCCAAGGAACATATCCTACTTTTTACCTTTTTTGCTTCCTTATCCCCATTTTCTATCATTATCTTAAATTTCATATCATCTATAAAGGAATTCCTGGTGCCTCTTGATAATAAAATTTCTCTGTTAAAACTTTTTGTGTGTTTTTTTTCTTTGTACAATTTACATGGAATTTTTCATATGCTGTTTATGTGATTTTGACATTCTCTCATTCCTCCTTGACTTTTGGAAATCTCTTACTTATCTGTATGTTTCTTAGTGCATATAGTGGGTGCTCAGAAGTGCATCAAAATCCCTCAAGGACGTTTAATAACATAGGCAGCAAAATTACAAAAGGCAACATCCAGAAAGTAATACAGAGTGGAAATTCACCTTAACTTGAAAAGCCTTGCATTCAAAGAGAATTCAACAACATACTTGTGTAGTGGAACTTGTAAAATGTTTTCGTCCCAGAGCAAGCTTAATGATTAAGCACTTTGCACTTCAGAACTGCATCACTGCACATGCTGGAACTAAGCCAGGGAATCAGTTAAGCAGATCTTCAGTTTAACCTTGCTATAGTCTCCGAGATCATTTGACAAGCTGAGAACTTCCGCAGGTTGATCTATTTCACCTATAGTAATGACTGGAGAAATACAGTAAGCACAGAATAGAACACATAGCAGAATTCTATTCCCAGAGACCTTTTATTATCCTTCTTTGTCATTGAGTTCTACTTGCACAATAAAATCTGTTATTTCACTCCTCATCAAGTAATGTTTTACTCACTTATATAAATATGGTCCAAACCTCTTCAAAGAACAGCCAGTACTTACAAATGAAATTTTCATCAGATCAATTTCTTATTTCAAAATAGAAAGATAGTAATCTACATGTACTAGTGAAAAAAAAGACGATTGAAAAAGTACTGAATGATGATGTTCATCTTTGATAGTTTGCTGGATTTAACAGAAGACTTACAAATGGCAAAGCATTTGATCAGATTGGGTAGAGGGTAAAACTTGAGTTTTTTAATTCTTCTACCAATTGAGTAAGATGAGTTGGTAGAAATTAATCGTCTTAGTTTTTATGTCATTAGATTTCAACAGACTGAATTTCCTCTGACAAGGAAGGTACTATGCAATGTGCAATAATCTTTTAAATGTAATCATAACTTGGCATTGATAAAATATTCTCTGAAAACAAAAGTCACACCTCAGTCTTTGGTTTCAACAGCAGCATATAAGAATTCTCTTGGCAAGAATGACAGAAAAAAGATTTTCTATTCAATTTAGTCAAAAGCCTTTCAATTCATTTATCTTACTTATTAATGGCTTCTCTTCATTTGGCTTTTAACACATTTTGTGGAAGAAAAGTGAATCAAAAAGTAAATACATGATCTTTAATAATAACAATTACACAGAAATGTATGCAGTGAGTGGATGGTGGTTTTCCAGGCTAATAGTATAAAAATAATTCAAAAAAAGAAATTGAATAGTAGGAAAAGAATTTAAAAATAAAACAGGACAGGCAACTATCTTTCATCACTTAATTTAATTCATAAAGATGATATCTTCTCTTATAAGTATATCCATTGACTCTGTGAAGCTCAGGGAACGTCTCAGCTCTGAAAATGGCATTTTATTAATATGAAGTAAATTTAATCACATATTTATAAAAAAGGCAAAGCTCTCTTGGCTTTCCAAGTGGGCCTGGAAATATTTTTTAAATGCATTTTCTAAGAGTCACATATGTACAAGAGATGCGGACCTCAAAAGAGGAGCAGAGCAGAAAAATGAACATAGCCCTAAATGAGATTAGAATCAACTTTACTAAGTGTTAGTAACCTTTCTGTCAAGGAGAAATAGTGATTTATCCTAAACATGAATATTTTCAGCCATGAATTGACATCTTCTCACATTCATTAGCAAATCATTTGATGGTTTATTTTACATTCTTACTCACTTATGTCTTCATATTCACATGAATTGGCATTGTAATTAAAATACAAGTTGATTAAGGGCAAATATCATATCTCATTTTGATCTTTACCGAATATAGTAGTATGTTTGAAAAATAGTGGGTGATCCAGTAGTTTAGAAGGCAATAGAAATTGCAGCGTTACCTTAGGCAGTTTACTCAATGCCTGCTGGGAAGTTTGCTGACCTTTTTCTTTCTTTTCAATCTATATGTCTATTGTTATGATAACACATTCCACCTAGTTTATGTTGAGTAAAAAAGAAATTAACCAACTAAAACAGGTCAATTACTTCTTTATCCTTTTAGGATAGAATGTCTCCAAAATGTCTTCTTCCTCAACTATACAAAATGCTGAAAAAAAAAAAAGATTGAGAATTTTACAGTTTTGAGAGTGATAGTGAAGATTGTGTCTTAAATCTTCTATATCCAGTCAAAATATACTTTTGGTATAAAAGCAACAGAAATCTAGTGCTAGATATTAAGAAAACTAACAAGGTTACTTCATAGGGATTTTTCATTTTACATTAAAATATGAGAAAAGTATAATTATGTATAAGGAGAATGTAATGAAATAAAAATAATAAAACAAAAATGCTTTTGCAAATATAATCAGGATAAAAATATACAGGTACACATAGTTTCAGGAATTAAAATAAATTAAATAGAAATACAGAATATTAACATTTTAATACTATATATATATTATTTTAAAAACTGGAAAACAACAATTAAATAAAAAATGTCTTGGAAAATGCTAACTACCAAATTGGAGCAAGGAGAAATTGAACTAAGTTAGGACCTATTACCAAAAACCACATTGTTCATATGGTTTAATTGGTGACTTCTACTTTTATCAGGAACTTATGTATTTTCATTTCATTTAAATTAGTTTAGAGTGTACAAAAAGATGACAAAGCTTTGTTTTTTGAGAATGACCATCAAGACACCCTGAATGGTCCTTTTGCTAAAAACAAAACAAACAAAATGAAAACTTTAAAAGTGTTCAAACTCACACAAACACACATGCACACAGACATACACATCACATATCCATAGTAGAGCTACAAGGAAATACAGAACCTTTAGAGGCCAAAATAAACTGAAAGTAGGAATCCTGGGGTAGATGTGAAGGTATCTATATACCAGTGATGGCTTGGAGCTTATATTTTGTTGGCTTCCCAGAGTACAAATGGGCCATCAGCGTTAAAGTTTAGGGCCCACATTAGGAAACCAGTGTTATAAAAGATGTATGCATAAAGATGGAATCCCAAAGGGTCATAACTTCTGTGTAAGGCAGAAAGAAAGAAATATATCATGTAGAGGGGACACCAAAGAAACTCACTTCTTTCAACTTTGGTACTGAATGAAGAGCAAAAATGTCTATCCTCGGAATTTATAATTATAAGCCTGTCTTCAAGTAGGTTTACAGGCTTTCAGCCTAAACAACAGAGAGGAAGACTCTCTAAAAGAAAATAACATTTATTAGGGAAGAGGTATTGCAAGGGAAATATGTGTGCCATAATAAACTATGTGCATATTCAAGAAGGTAAAGGAAGACAAAGGTTTTTAGAGGAAACAGAGAGAGGTGTAGATAATTGTTTTGAGATAACTATTCTTGGCTACAAGGATCAATAACAAGGGTGATGCCAGTCTGAAGCTGGACAGACAGTTGCTGAGCAGATGTCTTTGCAGAAGTATTCTTTTGTGTAAGGTTGTGATGGTCTTTGTGCAAGGCTGTGGTTTTTCAGTCTTTTGCGATAGTTCTTGTTATCGAGAATTTGTGCATGAGACCCTTCTCTTCATGGCATTCCTAGGCTTGATTTGTCAGGGTTTTTAACTCAAGTGACTCCATTTTAATTTTGACAACTTTCACAAGACTAATTTAAAATCACCTGTATTGGCCACAAATCCTTGTAATAAAGAGGAAGACTTCAGTTTCAATGTTTGAGTAAAGATAGCTTTCAAACTAATACCTCTCCCTCTGTTTCATCACATTTGGGAATCTGATTTAAAATAAAATAAACATGCATGACCTTACCTTAAGGTCAGTGGGAAGTTTTAACTATGCAAACCCCATCCCTCAAGTGGAAATGTGCGCCCTGGCCCACCTTCCAACCACATTCTTTTTTTTTTAAATTATACTTTAAGTTTTAGGGTACATGTGCACATTGTGCAGGTTAGTTACACCGCATATTCTCACTCATAGGTGGGAATTGAACAATGAGATCACATGGACACAGGAAGGGGAATATCATACTCTGGGGACTGTGGTGGGGAGGGGGGAGGGGGGAGGAATAGCATTGGGAGATATACCTAATGCTAGATGACGAGTTAGTGGGTGCAGCGCACCAGCATGGCACATGTATACATATGTAACTAACCAACCACATTCTTATTTCCAGTCTTGCTTTATTTACTCTTGCCACCTGGACCAGCCTGCACCTACTCTGCTCACTCTAGAAAACCCTATGGCATGAGTAACAAATATTTCCCTAGGCTGTTAGTGGATGTGGTGTCATCAGTCTTCACGACATCCAAACTATTCCACTGGGAATGTGTCCTTCCCATCCTCCATAGAGTGACTATAAAACATCTACTTTGAAAGCTACGGGAATACCTTGAAGATACTGCTGGTTCAGTCACAGACTACTGCAATGAAATGAATATTGCAGTAGAAATTCACACAGAAATTTTTGTTTCCTAGTACATTTAAAAGTTATGCAAATAATTTGTATAGGAGGCAGGGAAATAACTAGGCAGAAAAAAGAGGGGTCCCTGGTGAAGCCTCACACTCAAGCCTGGACGCCCAGCCCAAAGTGAAAGCATGAATTCCTGTTTTGCCACAGAATGTTGCCTTTTCCAAAACCACCCTGGGCTGCCAAGTCCCCCAACCTGTACCCATAAAAACCCCAGGCTCCACAGGCAGCAAAGCGGCAGAGCAGTGGAGCAGCAGAGAAGGAGAGAAGAGAAGAAGCACCTGAAAGTCCAGAGAAGCAGCAGCTGGACATCGGAGACAATGATCGGAGAGGAGTTCGGTTGGGGATGGTCGAAACTCAGGCGAAGATTACCTTCCCGCTCCATCCCCTTCCCAGTGCCTCCTTCCTGCTGGAAACAACTTCTATAGGCAATAAAATCTTCTGCATTCACCACCCTCCTATTTGTCCATGCATCCTCACTCCTCCTGGGTGCCGACAAGGACCCAGTTTCAGGTGCAAAAGACTGTCACACTGACCCTCTGCTGAGCTGTTTAATACTTAAGCCATCCACGGATGGCGAAGCTAAAAGAGTGCACTGTAACACATGCCCTCTGGGACTCTGGGAGTAACTGGCAACCCGTAGATGCTGCTGCAGGCCTGTAGAGTTCTGTTCCTGCCAGTTTCCCAGAAGCACACATCCTGGCCTCTGCACCCGCTCATCTGTGTGCTCTCCCTCCAGCAAGGGGTTGAGAGCTATGGGATGAGTAAGAGCTATGGCATGAGTAGTCACCCTTTCATGAGTCCTGCAAAGGGGTCAAGGCAACTATCCCATTTCACTTACACAAGGCTGTAGTGTATTAAGTATGCAATAGCATTTTGTCTAAAAATATACTTACATTAGTTAAAATATTTTATTGCTAAAAAATGCTAACAATCATCTGAGCCTTTGACAAATCATACTCTTTTTGCTGGTAGAGGGTCTTACCTTCATCTTGATGTGACTGATCAGAGTGGTGACGACTGAAGTTGGGTGGCTGTCGCAATTTCTTATAATAAAACAAGGGTCAAGTTTGCTGCATCAGTTGATTCTTCCACAAAAGATTTTCCTGTACCATGCTATGCTACTTGATAGCATTTGACTCACAGAACTCTTTTTAAAATTGGAGTCAAGACCCTCAAGCCCTGCCACTGCGTGATCAATTAAGTTTATGGAATAATCTAAATCTTTTATTGTCATTTCAACAATCTAGCTATGAAAGTTCTACCTGTTATGCTCTTCCGAGATAAGGCTGTTTTGTCTACATTGAAAAGCTCTTATTTAGTGTAGCCACTTTCCGCAGTTGTCTCAGCTAGACCCCCTGGATAACTCGCTACAGCTTCTCCATCAGCATTTACTGTTTCACCATGCATTTTTATATTATGGGGATGACTTCTTTTCTTAAACCTTATGAAAAACCTCTGCTAGCTATTAACATTTCTACTGCAGCTTTCTTACCCTTCTCAACTTTCATAGAATTGAAGAGAATTAGTTCCTTAGTCTGCATCAGGCTTTGGCTTAAAAGAATATTGTGGCTGGTTTGATTTTCCATCTATACCAGTCCAACTTTCTCTATATTGGCAAGAAGCCTGTTTCACTTTCTTATCATTCATGTGTTCACTGGAGTAGCACTTTTAATTTTCTTCAAGAACTTTTCCTTTGCCTTCACAGCTTGGCAAACTGTTTAGTTCAGGAGCTCTACATTTTGACCTATCTCAGCTTTCACTATGCCTTCCTCATTAAGCTTTATCATTTCTAGCTTTTGACTTAAAATGGCAAAGTGTGACCCTATTTTTGTCTAGAACACTTAATTGGCCTAATTTTAATATTGCTATGCCTCAACAAATAGAGTGGCCCGAGCAAAAAGAGAGAGACAGGGAGTAGCCAGTTCATATATGGGTGTGGTTAATGGTGCCCCCAAACAATTACAATAACAACATCAAAGACCACACCATAACAGATATTGTAATAATGAAAAAGTTTGAAATATTGTATGAATTGCCAAAATGTCACAGAGAGATGAAGTAAGCATGTGTTTTTGCAGAAATGGCCCCAATAGACTTGTCAGACTCAGGGTTACCACAAGTCTTCAATTTGTAAAAAAGAAAAAAAAAGTAAAGTGAATAAAAGGAGGTTTGCCTTTACAATCGAATGATACACTTTAATAAATTACTGCAGTGAATTCTGTCATGATGCACCAGATTCCATTTATAAGGCTGGTGTATCCAGATGCTGTAATTGTGGCTGCTGAGTTCACAGTTCTCTTTTCCACAGAGTAGGCCCGAGTGAAATGGGAGCCTCCTGCCTGGGAAATTTTGTCCCCTTAGTAAGCACCTCACCATAAATGATTCTGGAGTATAAGAGCTACCATCCTTGTTTCAAGGTGTTGCTAATTACGATACATTTCTCTCTCGAGAGCTCCCTACACCATCAAGATAACATCTATATTATATTCTAGGTGAAACCATATTTTTGCCTTCCTTTCCCTTGTTCTGTATGTCACACTCACTTTCTCCTAAAATAATCCCTTAAATTACAAGCACATAAATTTCCATCTTAGGAGCTACTTCTATGGAACGTGGCCTAAGACAGTGATGTATAAGTAAGGATGAAAACAAATTGAAAATGAGAAAGACAGAAGCTGATTTTCCGAAGATACCTGCTTAACACATAATTTTGAACATGAAATTATTTTGCATAATTATAAAACAAAATTAACTCAGTTGCAACCCTCAGAAAATTTGATTCAAAATGAAACAAATAAACACATGAATAAATGTCTATCCAGTTATTAGATATAACTACACAGGAGGAACTACTTTAAGTTACATCAAAATGCTGCAATTTGTCTGTATATGTTTAGTGGGATCTAGTCTAAGGGTAAAAAGAACTGAAAAAAACAAAGCTTAAGGTGCATGTTTTTGTTTTTTTCTGTTTTTTGTTTGTTTGTTTGTTTGGTTGGCTGGTTGGTTGGTTTTTTTGAGACAGAGTCTTGCTCTGTCACCCAAGCTAGAATGCAGTGGCCCGATCTCAGTTGACTGCAACCTCTCCCTCCTGGGTTCAAGCTGCTCTCCTGCCTCAGCCACCAGAGTAGCTGGGATTACAGGCATGTGCCACCACACTTGGCTAATTTTTGTATTTTTAGTAGAGATGCGGTTTCTTTTTGTCGGCCAGGCTGTTCTCAAACTCCTGGCCTCAGGAGATCCATCCGCCTCAGCCTCCCAAAGTGCTGGGATTACAGGCTTGAGCCACCCCACCCAGCCATGTTTTTAATAACCACACTTTTGAAGGAGTCTTTGTATTGCTGTTCATGACTACTTTATATGTGTATTTTAGGATAGAACAAGTACAAAATTGTATTGGTAATGTTAAAGGCCAATAATTTTAATATAGAAAAAAGGAGAAGATATGCTTTAGCCCTAAAAACAAAATTAGAAGTAGCCTCTCATAGCCACTGAAAAAGTCCAGAATCAAGCAAATGGGACACCATGCTGTGCTCTCTAATACCTTACCATTTTCTTTAAAAGGCTTTAAAAAGGAACCAAGGCTTCTAGTGAAATGGCTGATTCCAAATTTAGGGTAGGAAATGCACAAGGCGAGTCTGCATCAACTTGTAATATATAAAGCAGAAAAGCTACCACCGACAACAAGGATCATATAAAATAGTTACCTAAGCCAACTTGGATAGTTTCCTGGAAGACAAAACTTTGTTATATCCATGAGTTAACACTACTTGAAAATGAAATGTATTTAGGTGTGTTTATGTGTGTGTATCTATGTCTTTAGAATCTATCTAAAATTTTTGGAGGATGCTAGGGAACTTATTATTTTGAAAACTGGTATATAGAGAAAAAATTCAACTTCTTTATACATGCCTTTCAGATAATAAATGAAGAAAGAACGATAAAATAAGATGTAGGCAATATTCACCAATGGCTACTAGTATCACATAAATAGAGATAATCAAATAGTACAGAAATCCTAATAATAATAATAATAATACAGAATGGCATGTTTAAAATGCTTTACCAAACAGTCAAATCTAACTCTAATAAAACCCCTAGATTTAACTACCAATTTACATTAAATTCAGATGTTGGGGAAACATACTATATGACGATTAGGGATGCAATCAGCAAAATCTAAAAAATGATAAAGTTCTACAGACAAAAACTAAATTGCCAGACAAGACAGAAATAAAGAGGGACAAAGAGAGGGTAGTAGTGGGGGGCGATGCAGAGGTGGGTGCATGGAAGAGAGAAGCATTATCAATAGCAGTGGTTTTCTATTAAAAAGATTGACACTCAGATCACAGCCCATACCAAATGAATTTAAATTTATGGGGATGAAAACCAGGCATTTGTATTTTTTTTGAAGATTCTTAGGTGATTTCAAAGGGCAGCAAAGTAGGAGGGTAGGGTAACAATGATGTATAGATTAAAAGAGACTCAAGAGAACTACCGAACAGTGTTGCAGTGTGTGGACTTTCATCAGATCCTGTTTCAAACGTCAAATATAAGAAATAACAAATATCAACCAATTTGTGAAATGTAGACTCTGACTGGATATTTGGTAATAAAAATAAATTGCTTCAGATGAAATCATGATATTTAATCTTTAAGGAGTGCTTAGTTGTTAAAGACTCATACCGAAATGCTTATGTGTGAAATGATATATGTTATGATCTTGGGATGGGGGGTAGATGGATATAGATGTATATAGGAAATGCTGTGTCATAAGGTGATCACTGTTGAAGCCTTGTTACAGGGATAGGGGAGGCCAAGAACACAAAGTTTCTCAGATTTTATCCTACTTCCAAGCTAACAATTTAGCTTGCCATAGTTTCATGAATGCTGACAAAAGACCACAAAATTTCATGATTAGAGACAATACTTTATAATTTACAGTAATTGCAACAGGGTATCAGTACTAGTTCCCTGAGCCACAATTTCCACAAGGCAACATGAAAAGGGCCAGGTTACACCAAAAAAGTAGATTGTGTTACAGAAGAAGAATCTTGAGCTTAGGGAACTGAACCTTTCATGATCAACTGTTTGCTTACCTTACCTTTGCCTGAGAGGGAAATATCTTTATTATACTAAACACTAAATACATTTTCTCTTTGCTCCAGAGGGAGACACTATCTCTAGCTTCCAAAGCTGTTTACTATAGAAACAACTTTTAAAAGACCTCTTTGTTTAGTGCCTTTGCTTGGACAATTGGCAGAAACGCAAAAGACTCATGAAGAATTGGATCCCAGTAGGTAAGTTCATTTTACTAACCTATCATTGTACAGTTTGGAATTATTATAATAAAAAACACCAAATATATCAGTAATCACAACTAATATAAAAAGAGTAATCTCTCCAATTCAAAAAGCAATAATTACCGGAATCAATTAAAAACAGTTCTATCTATGTACAATTTGCAAAAGTCATAAAATACAAAATAAGGGGACACAAAAGCTTTTGCAATAAAATTCTAGAACAACATATACTAGGTAAATATTTGCCAACAGAAAGCTCATCTGGCTATATCAAATATAATAGTCTAAATATAAAAAGACTTACCAGAAATAAGGTTAAAAGTTTAGTTCAGCAATAAATTAATGTTTCTCAATTTATGTTCCCAGAAATAAACTTAAAATACATAAAGCAAATATTGACAGAGTTAAAGTAGAAACTAATAAGTTCATTACCATGGTTAGAGATTATTAACACATCTATTTAGTAATTGAGACATCTGACAGGCAAAAAAGTCTGTAAGCATCTGTAAGATTTGATTAAGACACTAGCAAGTTTAATTTAAATGCCATTTATCTAATAGTTCACTCAATGAAAGAAGAGTATGAAGCATTTATTCTATTGCCAGACACAAAGCTAAAAAGCCAGCTCCAACAAATTTCAAATAATTTTCTCTCATGCAAGACAAATTCCCTGACTACATTGTGACTGCTAGAAATCAAGAGCAAAAAGAACACTAAAAAAATGTGAAAGCTTTGTAGGTTTTAAAACACAACTCAACTCAGGACAGACAAAGGAAAACTCATAATAGACATACAGTTTTATTTAGGAATTGCGTATCAAATCTCAGGTAATATAACTAAAGCAACACTTGAAAAAAATGTATTAGCTTCAATCAATAACTTCAGAAAAAAAGAACAGACTAAATATTAATGTGCCTTGTTGCCAAGACCAAAGTATTTCCTATTTTGGGAACAAAATGTATTAGCTTAAATCAATAACTTATAGGAGTTATACGACTTTCAGGTCATCTTTTTTTTTTTTTTCCTTTTGAGATGGAGTCTCACTCTTGTTGCCCAGTCTGGAGTGCAATGGTGTGATCTTGGCTTACTGCAGCCTCTGCCACCTGGGTTCTAGCAATTCTCCTGCCTCAGCCTCCCGAATAGCTGAGATTACAGGCACCTGCCCTCACACCTGGCTAAGTTTTGTATTTTTAGTAGAGATGCGGTTTCACCATGTTGGCCAGGTTGGTCTCAAACTCCTGACTTCAAGTGATTCGTCCACCTCGGCCTCCCCAAAGTGCTGTGATTAAAGGCATGACCCACCGCGCCTAGCCAAGATCATCTTCTGAGTTGCTGTTATAGGACTGAGGTTCCTTTTTGCTGACAGACTATGACTGGAGGGTTCTCTCAGCAACCAAAGATTGCCCTCTGATACTAGCCATGTGCCTCTTGTACAACATGAAAGAATCCTTCTTCAAAGGCATTAGGAGCCTCTCTCTCCAGTTGGCTAAGACGGAGGCTTATAAAACCAAATGTAACCAAGGAAGCAAGTATCCAATCATATTCACACTCAAAACTTTGCCCACACTCAAAGCTGTGCAATTATACAGCCCTGTGTGCCATAGGGTGGGAGTTTTGGGGGTCATCTTAGAATTTCATTTTAAACCCTATCTATTTTAGGTATTTATTTATATATTTTCTTTCTGCCTTTTATTTTAGGTGGAGGAATAAATGTGCAGTTGTTACATAGTTAAATTACATGTCACAGGGGTTTAATGTACAGATTATTTTGTCACCCAGGTAATAAGCATAGTACTCAATGGGTAGTTTTTCCATCCTCACCTTCCTCCCGTCTTCCATCCTCAAATAGGCCCCATTGTCTATTGTTCTTTTCTTTGTCCTTGTGTACTTAATGTTTAGCTCCTACTTAGAAGGGAGAACATGTGGTACTTGGTTTTCTGTTTCTGCATTAATTCACTTAGGAAAATGGCCTCCAGCTCAATTTGTGTTGTTGCAAGGCCATTATCTCATTTTGTATAGTTGTGTAGTGTTCCATACGGTATACGTACCACATTTTCTTTATCCAATCCAGCATTGATGGGCATCTAGTTTAGTTCCATGTCTTTGTTATTGTGAATAGTGCTGAGAGTTACATATGCATGCATGTGTCTTTGTGGTAGAATGGTTTATATTCTTTTGGGTATGCCCAAGGATGGTATTGATGGGTTGACTGGTAGTTCTGTTTTAAGTTCTTTGAGAAACCTCCAGACTGCTCTTCACTATGGCTGAACTAATGTGTATTTCCATCAGCAGTGTATAGACATTCCTTTTTCTCTGCAACCTCACCAGCATCTGTTAGCTTTTGACTTTGTAATAATAGCCATTCTGACTGATGAGAGATGATATCTCATTGTGGTTTTGATTTGCATTCCCTAATGATTAGTGATATTGAGCACGGTTTTACATGTTTGTTGGTCACATGTAAGTCTTCCTTTGAGAAGTGTCTGTTCATGTTGTTTGCTCATTTTTTAATGGGATTGTTTGTTTTTTGCTTGTTGATTTGTTTGATTGAATTCCTTATAGATTCTGGATAGGAGAATTTGTCAGATACATAGTTTGCAAATATATTCTCCTATTCTGCAGGTTGTCTGTTCTATTTACTCTGTTGATAGTTTCTTTCGCTTTGCAGAAGTAAAATCACTGTTAAATTCTTAACTTAAAATAGTTTTCACATCAGTATCTTTTAAAATTTAATTGTATAATCTATTTATTTTCTCTTATTCCTGTTTAGAATCTAGTCATCATTAGATTAGACACCTTCTCTGACTTTTTCTCTGCTCTTTTTTCATGCTTATAGTGAACCTTGAAAGAGGGGAAATATTCTATAGTGCTGCACATATAAATATATGATTTAATGGTCTCTAAAAAAAAGTCATACATTCAGGGGAAAAATATATTTTTATGTCTACCTTATAATGGAACACCAGAATGAAATGAAGCTGAGATAGCAGATGAAATGTAAAGATATAAATAAAGCAAAGATATGTAAAGTGCATATGCACATACATGTGTATGCACAAATACATTAAACCTTGTGGATTGAGGAAGCATATCTAAGAATGATGCCAAATTCAGGAATCATAAAGAATAAGAGTAAAAGATTTGACTACATAATAAAATTTCTATAGACTAGAAAACATTATTAAAATGGTTGTTTTTTAAAAAAAGACAAACTCCAAACTTTTAATAGATATGATTTTAAAATAATTATATATAATCAGAATATACAGATTTTTATTTTATTTTATTTTTTGACAGAGTCTCACTCTGTTGCCAGGCTGGAGTGCAGTGACAATCTTGGCTCACTGCAACCTCTGCCTCCTGGGTTCAAGCGAATTCTCCTGCCTCAGCCTCCCAAGTAGCTGGGACTATAGGCACACACTACCACACTCAGCAAATTTTTGTATTTTTAGTAGAGGCAAGGTTTCACCATGTTGGCCAGGATGGTCTCGATCTCCTGACCTCGTGATCCGCCCACCTCGGCCTCCCAAAGTGCTGGCGTGAGCCACTGCGCCCGGCCATGAATATACAGATTTTTAAGATAAAGACAGACATCCTAATTTTTGTAAATGGACAAAAAATATTAAAAGAAATATTTTAGAAGAGATGCAATGGGTCATGCTAATAAAATACTTTACTATATTTTCCTATCAGAGTAGTAAACATTAAGCCAGTGAAGTGCCATTTTTTTTATCTTTCTGTTGATAACAGTAAAAACAATGATGCTACTCAACATTGCTAAAAAAAAGCTTCTTATACGCAGTCAGTAGGAAGGAAAATTGATGCAACATTTCTGAAGAGAAATGAGGTAATCAATATCAAAATTTATTTTAATCTATAAATTCAACAGCTTGGAACTGATTGGACATCATCTAATTAGTGTTCTATAGAAAATTGGAAACAAATTTTTGTTTAATTAAATATTATGCTAAATTCATAAAATGCTATATAATTTATTCACTTCAAATGAATTATTTTATTTTAAAATCATTTAATTTATTAATTTAAAATGGTGATATAGATTTATCTTTTCTTTCTTTTTTTTTTCTTTTTTTTTTTTTTTGAGATGGAGTTTCACTCTGTTGCCCAGGCTGGAGTGCAGTGGTACAATCTTGGCTCACTGCAACCTCTGCCTCCCAGATTCGAGTGATTGTCCTGCCTCAGCCTCCCAAGTAGCTGGGATTACAGGCATGTGCCACCACACCCGGCTAATTTTTTTTGTATTTAGTAGAGATGGGGTTTGGTCACGTTGGTCAGGCTGGTCTTGAACTCCTGACCTCAAATGATCCACCCGTCTCGGCCTCCCAAAGTGCTTAGATTACAGGCATGAACCACTGCAGGTGGCCCAGATTTATCTTTTATATGCAGTGCTAGACATCTAAAATATACTTCATATGCAAAATTACATAGATGTATATAGTTAGCTAAATATCTCTCTGAAGGGCTAAAGAGGTTTTGGGATCATTTTACTCTAACTAAAACACTTAAAAAAAAATAAAAAAGAGAAGAAAATAAATAAATCTCCCTGACACCCTGACAAAAGTTTCAGTAATCTGTTCAAAGTTAGTGACACAGCTAATGGCAGATTTTTCTCTTTTTTGTATTATGCACTTTTTATTTTTTTGCTTTCTATTATAAATGTGTTGCTTCTGTGCTGAAAAAGATGTTTCAATGTTTTAATTAAATCATTTTCAACTAGGCATTAAGCTCTTAAAAAGATCATTTATAAAATAAAGTGTAAAAATACTCAAAATCACTCAAACGTAAAAATGTCAAGTATCTAGGATTATTTTTATCTCTGACACAATGGCCTCAAGGTCTAAGTAAAAATAACCAGTTTACCTGAACAGAGATCACTAGACTGAAAAATCAATCCATTTGTATCAAAGTCCTCCACAGAGTGTCCTAGTCAGATAATCTGCAAGTCTTTTGATTTCTCAGACTTCTTCTCTTACTTTTTTTTACTTTCTGTAGTAGAAACTGCTGACTTGTCAGCTAATGCAGGCTGAAGGCACTATGGTGTAGAAAAAAAAGCACAGGGAGGACAAAAAAAAATCTTAAATCATCTAATGTTAATCTAAAAAACTAGACTACATGCATCACAAGAAACGAGGTGAAGCTCATTTGTTGCAACTTGAACAATTTTATTCCAGTAGTCCTCAAACTTTATTATGCCCCAGAATCACCTGGAAGGCACTGTAACACACAAATGGCTGAGACCCACCTCCAGAGTTCTAATTTAGATTTTGTATGAGTTCCTAGGCATAGTTAGTTCAGGACAACATTTTACAAATCACTGCTGCAGTGCCACCCTTAGTTGACTACTTTCTTAAAAGTTATAGCCATGGAAAGGATATTGATGTAGATGATCAAGATAGAGACATACTAGCTAGATATACTAGACAAACTAGATATACAGATAGAGATAGTTCAACCATCTTCCCCACCAAAATATAATCTCCACAAGTCAATAAGTAAAACGTAAAATCAAATATGTCCATGAAATAATTCAGATATAAAAAGGCATTCAAGAAGATAAAATACAATGGCATTGTACAAAGTGCCCACAGGTTGGTGTATCAAGGATGGTGGGTAAGGGCTAACTTTTTAAAGGGATTACATTTAAATTGAGAACAGAAAAGAAACTAAGAAAATTCTCATTAATAACATGGAGAGGAAGTGTTCCAAGCAAGAGAAACAGAAAGTTCAAGGCCTTAGAATGGTACTGAGATTGGAGAAATAATAGGTTAGAAAGAAGCTTGAATCTTATGCTTTGCAATGGGAATAGAAGAACAAGAATCTTGTTTTGTCTGTCTCTGAATCCCAATGCCTCAACTAATGCCTGATACATACAAAGTGTTCAATATGTATTTGTTTAAGAAATAAATGTGAATTATTAAAGGAATGAATGAGCAAGTTGTTGGGGAGAAATGTGGGTATGGATTTCAGTGGATGGGAACATCTTTATTGCAAACAGAGATACAACTATTTTTATAGCTTTGGTTTAGTATTGCAAATAACAAAATAAATTGTCAACATTTACTCTCAGATTGCTCTTACAAGTATCAAGCAAAGGACAACTTGCTATTATAACTAAAATTGCAGTACAAGAAATAAAATATTAACATAGTTTTGTATTTGAACATTCTGGAGTGACTGTGAACCACAAGAATATAGCAGAGATAAAGATATTTAGAAAATATTGACAGGCATGCATTGCCTTCCAATGCTTGAGATTGTACTATAGAGATAAGACCAAAACTTGGGTAATTGCTACAGCCTTCACTTTGAGCAAGCTGGGAAGTGTGGATAAGCAATGTTTCATATAAACTGAGACTATTTTCGTCTTATCTGAGAGTGATGCTAAACATTGGTGCATTTTCTTCTTACGTTTTCATTATTATTAAGAAACTTAATACAGTGTTCAATGCATTTTAGTCACTAGATTTTGAGAATAATAATAAAAAAAAGAATTTGAGACGGAGTCTTGCTCTGTCACCCAGGCTGCAGTGCAGTGGCATGATCTCAGCTCACTGCAACCTCCACCTCCCAGGTTCAAGTGATTCTCCTGCCTCAGCCTCCGGAGTAGCTGGGATTACAGGCACGCACCACCACGCCTGGCTAATTTTTTGTATTTTTAGTGGAGACACGGTTTCTCCATGTTGGCCAGGTTGGTCTCGAACTCCTGACCTCAGGTGACCTGCCCGCCTGGGCCTTCCAAAGTGCTGGGATTACAGGCGTGAGCTACCTCAGTGAGCTGAGATCACGTCACTGCACTCCAGCCTGGGCAACAGAGCGAGACTCCATCTCAAAAAAAATAAAATAAAACCTCTTCCTTAAGTAGGTATTATCCATGGTATGATTCACTATTATTTATTATATTTTTTCTTTTTTTTAACTATAAAAATACCACATGCAAAAAGATGCAAGAAGTCCAATATAAAAATAAATATAATGGAAAGTGAAAATGAAAACTTCAAAGCTTTTCTTTCTCCTGTCTCACCACAACTTGGCATACAAAATTACTGACCTTTCTCTATGATGTTGTAAATTATATATATTAAATATGTGCATATTATTAAGTATATGTTTTCTATAACCCACATTTTAAAAATCTGAAAAAAGTCTATTAAAGAATAATTTTTAAACAAAGTTGACTCTCATAATGGTAACATATGTTAAAGAGCTTATTTAAATAATTCTTAGTGAGAAAACTGTGAAGGTTTGTCAACCCATTCAAAGGAGAGTTCCAAACATACAAATATTCATAGATCAGGAATATGGAAGTGAATGTGCAAAAGGAGGCAAAGTGGCTTCTTCTACCTTGGGAGGGGGAATTAAACTGAACTTTTACAGCACAGAATTAGCATATCTATACACAGGATCTTGCATTGTTACCAATCTCTATAATTTGGAGTTCTATAACTAGCTCAAAAGCAACATAAAGCTAGAATTGGATGACCAATTCCATGCGTGCTCTAGACAATGCTTAATTTTCCACTGATGCAGAAATTTCTCCCTACAAAACAAATGGAAATTTTATATTTTTATTATACATATCAGCTAAATCTCATTCAGCCAACTTATAAGAGGTTATGCATGGTAAAAATGAGAAATGTTCCTTCATAGTTTGTAATTTTTTATATACATTTTACAAACACACCTATATGTGCACACACACATTCTTTCCAGGATGTAACATGTAGAGCATTTCTTTTGCTATCGCACATTCTCTAGAGTAGATATAATCTATTCAAACGCTCCTATTGATGTACATTAATTTATTGCTTCTGTTTTTACAAAAAATACCACCATAATTCTTATAATATTCAGTATTATTCTACCTGATGCTTTCATTTCTCTAGGTCAGATTTCTCTAAAATTTTTGAATCAATAATCATGAAATTTTTCCTACCAACTATTATTGAACTCGTTTTCAAAAACCTTGAGATGAGTTAAACTCTACCAGACACATATGAAGCAATCTATCCATACCATGACCCGTGCTGTTTATCAACATTCTATTTTTTTTCAATCTAAGTGGAATTCTTAGAAGCCCTAGAATATGAGTGACTTTGTGAATTTCTATCCAGGAGCATCATAGGACTTCTTTCCATTTATTGTTGTAGGTCCTTAAATAAAATGTTTTGTTTAATCTACTTAAAAAATATTTTATTAGAAATATTTTACTTTCTTTAAATAGATTCTATATTTTAAAAACCCCTCCTCTCTCTCTCTCCGCATATATATTTCAGCATATGGCATATGAAAACACAGTTTTTTTTAAAAAAATCTCATATCCACTCTGCTTATGAGATTATCTCAATTTTAGTAGTTTCTTATTTGATCTCTTTTTTGATGACATCATGATATTTAATGATATTATAAACATGTCCTGGAACTGTTAGAGGAAATGGGTCCAAATCCAGACACCAAGAGAGGGTTCTCGGATCTGGCGCAAGAAATAATTCAGAGTGAGCCTGGACTAAAGTGAAAGCAAGTTTTTTAGGATAGAAAAGGAATAAAATAATGGCTACTCCATAGACAGAGTAGTCACGAGGGCTGCTGGTTGTTCATTTTTTTAACGGTTATTTCTTGATTATATGCTAAACAAGGGGTGGATTATTCATGCCTCCCCTTTCTAGACCATATTGGGTAACTTCCCGATGTTGCCATGGCATTCGTAAACTGTCATGACACTGGTGGGAGTGTATCAGGAGGACGACCAGAGGTCACTCTCGTCACCATCTTGGTTTTGGTGGGATTTGGCAGGCTTCTTTACTGCAACCTGTTTTATTAGCAAGGTCTTTATGACCTGTGTCTTGTGCTGAGCTCCTATCTTCTATAAGTTAGAATGCCTTAACCATCTGGGAATGTGGCCCAGAGGTCTCAGCCTTATTTTACCTAGCCCCATTAAAGATGGAGTTGCTCTGGTTCACATGCTTCTGACAGAATTAAACACTGTAAGCTGATGTCCTACAACAGAGAACCTAGGATTCTAAGATCCTGGATCTAGAAGTCACCTTCCCAAGAAGCAACACCATTTTCTTCTACTCCTGAGTATTCTAAACTTAGGATTGGTGTGGAACTAGGCACAGACCTGTGATAACAGAGGCCTCCTGGATTGCTGATGACTGAAATCTTACCTGAAAGTTAGTCTTCCTGTTAAAAATTTTAACTCAGCCCAAGCTGGATGCCTCTGGCACTTTGGATTCCTACAAACAAACTGAAGCTTGGGTGTAAAGACATAAGCTTGACCAATCAGAAACTGCTAATTTACCTTTAAGTGGGAACTTTCAGTTGGATCACTCTCAAATAAGGCAAAGGCCTAGCTCTAGCTAATCAAGTAATTGCTTCACTTCTGCATCCAGCCTATGCAAGCCCTGTGCTCACACTGCTAAAGTGGGGCACTCTGAGCCTCTTTTGGTTTTAAATGCTGCCTGCATCATGAATCGTTTAATGCTCAAATAAACTGTTAAATTTATCTTGTCTGAAGTTTTCCTTTTAACACTTCCTACTGTCCTTTGTAGGTTTTATGCCTGTATAAAAAGTAAATTGTATTAAAGAAAAAAAGTGGGAAATGAAGTGAATATGACCACACAAAAAAAATCTCACCTGTCTCAAATGACATTATCTATCCTAAATAGAAAAATTAACCTTTATCCAAAGCCTCTTTCTGCTTATTTGCTAGTTCTACTGCCTAAATATAGCCCCAGCCTCACCATTTCCCAGAATCTGCAGGAGTTGCCTTCTGCCACATCTAACTTTGAAATGATAATCCTTTGACAGCCCTTCTGTTACTTGTTTAGACTTTACATCCTGATGCACACAAATTCACAGCCATCCAGGTGGAATCAAAATCTGAAAGGGATTTATCACTTTGAAGAAACTAGGCACATTATTTCACATTTTTTTCTATCCTTAATTTCTCCCCTGGGGATATAGCACTATATAAACTTGACAAACAATAAATAAGCAAATGAAATCAGCATCTCAGATAGGAGTTTAAGCTCAAAGACAAAAGAAGTTCAAAAAAGAAATAACCTAATTAGTTTCATTAGCATTTCAATAGAATTTGGACCCCTCTGAAGGGGGTGGGGATGAGATTCCACCAAGTGTCATTGGAAATGAGCACTTTGGTACTCTTGACAAGCTAGAGAAGAAGGTAATCATTTTACTTAACTTGTTTTTTAGGTTCACTCATTTAAAAGAACTAACAGTTCCATTGCTCTTGGCAGAATACAACTGTGATTGCAGCTTTTCTATTCAGTGCACTGGAAATATCAGTGAATTTCTCCAACTGAGAGTGAGATATTGGCAGTATTTCCCGATAGTATATGTGTCTGTTGTTATTATTTTTCTCCTCTACCTGTTGACAGTTTGATTTTGATAAACTTTTCAAGAATACCTAAATAATATAATAATCTAAATCATTGTCACAAAAGAATATAGAAACAGGTAATAAATACATTAATTCAGCAGCCTCAGAGTCTGATGAGTTGCATTAATCACACCAATGAGCGCTTAATGTGGTTAATTTCAAAAGCAGCAGGATTTAAGCACATACATACTTCCAAAGCTACATAATTTGGAGCAAGGAGGTGTATGAGCATGAAAATACCACATTATATACTCCTTGTGTCATACCTAGTTCCTTTTCGTTAAGATCTATTCTATTTATTCAGGGTAGCTTATAACTGAAAACTTATAAATTAAGTTTTTACATAGAGAAGTTTAAGAAATAAATTTTATTTATCCTATATCATAAAACCCTGAATGCTATAAATTCTATCTATATAGGACATGTTTTCATAATTCAGAGTTGATCAACTCTTTGTAGAAATTGTAAAATTTTAATTTTTTTTACGGAAATGCAAAGTAAATGTATATATTTTTAGCAGAACTACTGAACATTTTTTCTCTTAAGGGTTGGGAGAATAATAATAAAAAACATTAAAATGGAGTAATAGAATAATAGAGAGGAAGCATAGATGTGATATATGCTAGCATTGTCTCTAAAGTCTGAGTCACTTGAATGAGGAAGAAGGATAATGAAAGACAAAAGAAGAATCAGTGATAATATAGTATTATAGTACTAATGTAACACAGTATAACTTTATACTGAAAAATTTATCTCATTTTTGAATGTTCTATTTATCAGTGGCGGAGACTATGTAAAAATGTTTATGTCTATGTATAAAAACTGAAAAATAAAGATAGAAAAATAAAGAAAAAGAGTTGATGCAGGAGAGAATATGGGTTATGAGTGAATTAAAAACTTGAATGTGTTGTTTACCAATGAAAATAATATTTCAGATCTGATAAAGCCCATGACATTGTGAACCCCGGTAATATGAGACAGGTCACAGTTAATTCAGAAACAGATTTCTAATTTTTTTTTTGCCATGGTTTTTGAAATTTATTTATTTTCATTTTTATTTTTATTTTTTGCCATTGTTGAGGACACACACCCATGACACAGCCTCCGGAGGTCCTGACGACATGTGTCCAAGGTGGTCAGGGCGCAGTTTGACTTTATACGTTTTAGGGAGATATGAGATATTAATCAACATAAGTAAGATAAACATTGGTTTGGTCTGGAAAGGTGGGACAACTCAAAGCTGGGAGGGCATTTCCAGGTCATAGGTAGATAAAAGACAAATGGTTGCCTTCTTTTGAGTTTCTGATCTCCTCTTCAAAGGAGGCAAGCAGATAGGCATTTATCTCAGTGAGCAGGGTGGTGACTTTGAGTAGAATGGGAGGCAAATTTGCCCCTAAGCAGTTCTCAGCTTCACTTTTCCCTTTAGCTTAGTGATTTGGGGGCCCCAAGATTTATTTTCCTTTCACAATATCCTCCCTAAGGAATGGATATTGGCAATGATATTATGTAAACCCAGTAATTGTTTTGTAAATTTCTACCATGCATATAGTATTGTGCTTCATATTGTAGAGACATAAAATATAGTAGAAAGTACATGCCATTTATCCTTAAAGAATATCAAGTTCACTTTAAACTGTAATTAGGAATGCTACAAAATGTCATTCGTCTTCCTTTTCTTTGCAATCAATTTTCCGTCATGGTACGTGGCTGATGGACACACTATGGGTGCTTTTACGTCACCAAAATAAGAAGAAGCAAAATGTAGCTGCCATTTAGAGAACATTTGCTATGTGGCATATGCTGCGTTAAGCATATCATATTCTTCATTTAATTAAACATCCACAATAAATGTGCCGAGTTTTTTTCTTAACTCTTTAACAAATGAGGAAAAAGAATCTTGGAGAGGTTAAGCACAATTCCCAAATTCTCATGAGTATTAAATATTAGAAGTGGGATGTTAATACAATACTATTAGAATTCACTCCTGTGCTCTTTGCTACTGCATAATGTCATTTCTACAGAACAAGCATTTCCTGTTAAGTTTAAAACTTTGCATTATAGCTTTATTTTTTTCTTAGAGTGTGAACCAAGACATCTGCAATCCAACTTCTTGAGATCAAAATTCAGGCTCAATCTTTAATCTTGCAGTCTTGGGCAAGGTTCTCATTCTGTGTATCAGAGTTCCTATGTGTAAAATGAGGATAATAATATGAGAGTTAAATGCTTAACAGCATGCAAGGCCCATGGTAATATTCAATAAATGTTGTGTTACTATTATTTTATTGAGTTAGCTAAAAACATATAAAAGTTTAATTTTAAAAAATTATTAACTATACAATCATTTATTTATAGTAAAGAAAAAAATGCTATATCACATTGACCTTTACTTACTCAAACAAAAAATAGCTTTGATCTCCAAAGACAGAGGTGATAAAACATAAGTTCGAGAAAGCATTACAGGTGCATTGAATACAAAGGAGTCACAAAAACAAGAGCAATCAATTTTGTCAAGAAAGAATGCAGAAAAACTCTTTGTAGAAAATGATACCTGACTTTAAATATCCCAAGTTCCAAAATAATCAATAATGTTCAAATACTATGGCATAAATAATCAGAGCCTGCCAATAAATAAGTATAAAAATTTTAATTAGAATAAGATTTGTAGTAGTTAAAATCTGAAATCAGAGTATGTTTGCAAACACAGTATCATGATTGAGATTAGTTTTCTTATAAAAGAGACAAAGGGAGCTCATTTGTCCCTTCCACAATGGGAGGACACAGTGAGAATGTGCCGTGTATGAACCAGAATGTAAGCCCTTTGCTAAACACTGAATTTGCTAGCACATTAATCTTGACTTCACAGCCTCCAGAACTCTGAGAAATAAATTTTCATTGCTTATAAGCCACCCATTTTATGGTACTTTGTTACAGCAACCTGTACATACTAAGACAGAAAGATAGGGCTTAGAAGTGGGGATGCTGTTATAATAAATAACTAAAAATGTAGAAAGGGTTTGGAACTGGGTAATAGATAAAAGCTAGAGTTTTGAGGTCTATGCTAGAAAATGTCTGCACTGTCATGAACAGACCATTAAGGACTATTCTGGTAGGGGACCAGAAAGAAAATAGTAGAGCTAAAGAGAAAGTTTCAGTCTTCTTAGAGCATAGGTAAGTGGTCATAAAAAGAATGTTGGTAGAAATATAGACAGTAAAGGCCATTCTTTTGAGAGCTCCCATGGAAATGAGGAAAATGCTATTGGACAATGGAGTAAAAGCCATGCTTATTATAAAATAACAAAGAAACTCGCTGACTTATGTGCATGTTCTAGTGTTTTGTGAAAGGTAGAACTTATGAGAAATGAAATTGGATATTTGGCTGAGGAAATTTCTAAGCAGAGTTGAAGGTACAACTTGGCTTCTCTTGAGTACTTACAGGAAAAGAAAAAGTGAGAAGAGATAAATAATTTAAAGGCCAAATTGTTAAAAAAAAGGAAGCAGAAATAAAAATTTGTCAAATTCTCAGCCTATCCATAATGAAAAAACGGTGAAACTCTGTTCAGAGGAGAACAAGAGGGTGGCCATTTGTTAAGAAGACTGATATTAATCAGCCATCTCAACAGAAGCCAGGACCTATTGCCCAACTAGGAAATGCAAAATAGAAGAATAACAATGGGAGAATAACCCCAATGGCATTTTGGAGATTATCAGGGCTGACCCTTCCATCAAAGTTTCAGAGTGCAAGGACGTACTTCTACTGCCACGTGCTGCCTCACATTGCAGGCTCCATTCCCTGCACTTTGTTTGATATCATGCAGTGTGACCTGTATCCAGCAAAGCCATGGGAATGGAGTTGCCCAAAGCCATGGAGGCAGGAATCCCTGAAGCCTTGGGGACTCACCCTCTGCTCCAGTGTGTCCAAAAGGTGGGAACTCTGCCCCACTGGTCCTGGAAGGCAGATCCTCAAGTCAAGCCTTAAGGTTGTGAATTAGCTCAGGACATAGGTATCCTTTTTTCTTTCTTATTTATCACTTTAAAAATGAGACTGTCTATCCTACGCCTTTCCCACCAGTTTATTTTGGAAGCACATTATGTTGGATTTTACAGGTTCATGGCTAGAGGGGAATTTGCCTCAGGATAATTGTACTTTGAGTCTCACCCATATCTGATTTAGATGATACTTTGGATTTAGACTTTTGAGTCAATGCTGGAATGAGTTAAGAGTTTTAAGGTTATTGGGATGAAACTAATGGATTTTCCATGTGAAAAGGACATAAGTTTGGGGAGACTAGGAGGTGAAATGCTATGCCCTAAATGTCTTTGTTCCTCTAAAATTCATATGTTGAAATCCTAACCTTCCACATGATAATATTATGAGGTGAGGCATTTAGGAGGTGATTAGATCATGAGGGTGGAGGCCTTGTAAATGTGATTAGTGCCCTTATAAATAGGTCATAGAGAGATTGTTCAACATTTGCCCCATGTGAGGACACAGTGAGAAGAGGCCACCTATGAATCAGAAAGTAGGCCCTCACCAGACACTAAATCTGCTGGCGCCTTGATCTTAAATTTCTCAGCCTCCAAAACTGTGAGAAATATACTTCTGTTGTTTATAAGCTACAGAATTTATGGTGTGTTATAGCAGCCCAAATGGACTAAAATATATCTCAAAATACAGAATAACATTTCAATGTATCTAAATGTATTTTGTCCTGATTAAATCTAGTAGGTCCAAAGCAACTAACTACAAAATTGCTCTCTTCACAAAAACAATGTAAAAAACAAGGGTGACAGTGATAAAACTCTAATATATGGTTAATAGGTGTCATTAATTCAAAGAATAATCGGATTAATCACTAACCCCCCAACCCTCAAAAAGAAATTCACTTGTGCCTAAATCTTACAGACCCCATAGGAAACAAATTTGGTTAGTGATTTATACACATTATGACCCCAGTCTTAAATAATTAATGACTTTACCAAATAACCATTGAGATTCTGTGAAGAATTTTACAAAATCATCAGTAATGGCAAACAAATTTCCATCAACTATGCTAGAGTAATAATTAAATTATTTTTCTTAACTCTTTATAGAAAGTATTCCTAGAAAATTATGATATAAACAGATATCAAGTTTCATAGCCAAAAGATGTAGAGAAAAAAATAATTATAGATGTGTCAGTAAATTAATTTGAATATTATGCTATTTTTCTGTATTGTGTAAAACTTGAAGCATTTGTCAACATCCTTAACATATAATTTATTATGCATTTTTTCTTAAATAAATTATAACATTCACACATAATTTTGTGTTTATGACTTTGTGTTCTTTCAAAAATATAATCCCCATTTTGTATAAGTTTTAGTCTCTGGAAAACATGGATTCATCTCTAAATAACAAATATAATTAGCAGTAATAAAGTCTTTGTAAAGCCTTTTCATGCTGCTTCCCAAAATTGATGTGAATGATGCTAATAAGTAGGTAAATTCTTTTGCAGTTCAGATAGTTTCTATCTTTTGAGGATTTAAATGAGTTGACTCTTAATAGATCATTAAAAATAATTTTGGTGATCTATTGCTGTGTTATGTTTTGACAAAAACCTACAAAGGAATTTTAAAAATGGAGCAAACACTTCTATATCAAAATTTCTTCTGTGTTCACCTAATTATTTAGGTAAACAAGATTTCTCAGTGCTTACATCTATGAAAAAAATAATGTTAACTGTTCATCCCTATCATGCTAGCAATAAGTTAAATTCATCCATTAGTACATAAATCAGTTGAAAAAAAGCCACTGAAATGTCATTAACACATAAATTCTACTGCTTTTGCTTGACAATCAAAATTTAAAATATACACACTACTCTTGGTATAACAATAGTTATAACTGAATGCAGTGAAATATTTAACACAATTTTAATTATTAGGATCACAAGAAAAAATAATTTTCATACATGTATACTCATATTACACACATGTACATATATGTAAAGTTAGAAATTAGCCAATAAGCAATTTCAAACATTAATAATTATAGTTAATAGCAATGATATTCTATGGACTGCATAAAAAAGAAGTAGGAGTTTAAGGGAAACACACAGTATTCTCAAATGGCACATGCTCAAAGACCTAATTTGTTTGTATTTAAATAGGTTAGATTGGATATGAAATTATTATGGTATTTAGATTTCATTAGTTACATTTAAAGGAATAAAGAGCCAGTTTCATTTTTAAATGTCAATAGTTACATCATGGTGGAGACTATCTCCTTTGCAGGTACTTAAAATTATAATAAATTCTTAGATTTCTATCTTAAGATATTTGCGGGGAGCACATAGTTTTTCCAAATTATTTTTATACTCAAAGGGAAAACATTTGAACACTGTGCTATGGAATTCCATGTGATACTTAATACAAATAATGTAAATACATATGTATTTACCTGGAAAACTATCTGCAACATATTGCTTAATTGTAAACACAAGATTTTGAATGTACCTAGATGTTGAAATGGGACTTACCCTGTCTTGGTTTCTACTGACATATCAACTAAATTGTATTCATATACTAAAATGGGAATGTGAAAATTCCCCACAACAATATACAAAACCTACTAATAAGATAATTAAGAAATTGCTCAGAATCTGTGTTGATAAATGTGTTTAGAGTGTGTAAAAAAGGTTGAATTGTTGAGAGCTCCTATTGACAGCCTGCTACTGAAATGATATCTTTCAAAAGACAGGGGCTAGGGAGGACCTATCTTTTAATCCAGAGCCTACTGTATGAAAGGCTTTGAGCTGGTCACTCTAAGAGCTTTAAATGTATTATCTGCAGTGTAAGACACTGTGGACTCCTCCAGGAACATTGAAAGCGGCAGATCTGCCTAAGGTATTAAGTTAAGAAGTTGGGAGAGGGCTGTCACTTTGAGGGTGACCCACATATTTTCTCAGTGGTTTGATGACCAAAAAATACATGAATGTTTTCTACAGACGAGTGTTGGACCACATTGGAGAAAGAGAAACACTTCAATGCTGTTTTCAGTCCTTCCTAGAAGGTGAGAAGACCCCAGTAAACATATTCTATGTAGGACAGACCATTGGTGAGCCCAGAGGCTGAGAAACCAGCAGAAAAATAGAAGGCATCATCTACATCAAGTTGGTTATAGCCAGGAGATCTGAAGCAATGGAAACCCACAAAGAGCCTTCCAAAGTATCCTGTATCAGGCAGAACGCTGAGTCTATATTGTGGTTACTAAATACAAAACAAAACAAAGAAATCTGAATAACTTAAAAACAACCAATGTTTATTTTTTACCCCGATTCTATCTATGTTGGTATGGCAGGAGTGGTTAATGAACTGGAGAGACCAAAAGTGGGTTTAATTGCTCATGCTCTCACTTGTGATTCAAGCTACCTGGATTTCCACCATAGAATGTTTCAAGTCAGAAGAGAGTCCTAGAATGCCTCACACAGGCAATGAGCTTCTCAGACTGAGAGTTAACACGTAGGTCTCTGCCCACAATCCATTAACCAGAACTAATAAGTAAGATAACATAAGAAGGCCATCAAAAAATCTCAGTAACATACTTCAAAAGAGAAAGAGTCATTTTCAACCACATTATAGCTGAGGAGTCAGAGTCACTTAGATTCCCGCTTTTCCTTTCTTCGGCCAGGAGTATTCTGAAAAAGCAGCTCACAATTGGGAGAACAGCAGGTTTTGGAGAAATAGCAGGAGTCAATGTCTTCTCTGGAAGTAGGCAGTCACCAGCTCTAAGCTTTTTAGCTGGAGAACAGAGTGGGGAAATTAATCCTTCCTTCCTTCCTTCCTTCCTTCCTTCCTTCCTTCCTCCCTCCCTTCCTTCCTTCCTTCCTTCTTTCCCTCCCTCCCTCCCTCCCTCTCTCTCTCTCTCTTTCTTTCTTTTCTTTCTTTCTGACAGAGTCTCACTCTGTCGCCCAGGCTGGAGTGCAGCCGTGCCATCTCAGCTCACTGTAACCTCCACCTCCTGGGTTCAAGTGATTCTCCTGCCTCAGCCACCCGAGTAGCTGGGATTTCAGGCACCCACCATCATGCCCAGCTAATTTTTTTTTTTTTTTAATTTTTAGTAGATTCAGGGTTTCACCATGCTGGCCAGGCTGGTCTTGAATTCCTGACCAATGGAATATCCAAGTGTTAGTTAATATTGTTCTACATATTTAATTTATAAATTGAAAGTTTTAATTTATTTTTAATAAAGTGATATGACAATCTGTTACCTAGAAGTAAACATTAAATTCACAAGATATTTTTTAATCTACAAATAGGAAATACTATCGCTCATTACATATATTTTAAAGATAAGAGACAAAAGTAGTTAAATATAATAGTTAGAAGAGCAGTGAATACAATATGAAAATATATGTTCACATTTCTGAATATATATGCAAATTTTTAAATGGCAAGAGAAACATTAAATGGATGAGTGGTGACCAGCCAGGGGACACCAGAGCTGTTATGATTTCTACTTGATCTGATTATACAGCATTGTTTTGCACAAACAGTTTGTCATAAAATAAGTATAACATAATTACCAGGATCTACTTTAGTGATACTTGAGTAAGGAGGTCTCAAAAGTTGAAGTGTCACATTTTTGGAGTTTTCTTCAGTATACTTTCACAGGCAATAATCCATCACTCATATTTCATTGTGACCTCATTTTCTCCAATAGTAAGTGAAAGAATTTTTCTTATCTATCTTCTTTTTAAAAATATCTCCTCCAAATTAATATTTACATTTTGCATTTGTTATAAAAAACTTGAGACCTCATAATCTTTTAAAACTCTTCAAAAGTTTTTTAAGTGGCTACCATTTTTTCTAAAAATGTTTTGAATAATCACCTGCTAAAGATTAAGTACAATCTCAGTTACTACCAATTTTCTATCCTTACTATTCAAAGTGTGGTCAAGCAACATGGCTAGGGGGGTCTACCTCAGACCCACTGAATTAGAATCTGCCCTTTAACAAGAACACTAGATGATTCTTATATCCATTAGAGGTGAAGACTTTTTTTTCTAAAATTCATACCATACTAGAGCAAGATTTTACCTTTCAAAAACGCCAACAATTCTACAAATCTCTAGTCTTAAAACTTTTCTAAATCTTAGGTATATATTGACTAACAGATATTTTCCAATTTCTTACATTTCTTATAATTCCTTCAACTTAATCTAGATTCTCATGTCAACTTATCATTGTGCTCATAAAAATGTCTAAACCATTGAATACTGATTATTTTCTTTTACTATCTATCATCATTTATCTACATTTTATTCTTGGCATAGAATAGATTTCACCATGTGTCATTATGATCACCTTCTTACAAATGTCCTTAACTCCTTTGCACTTCTCACCTTCCATATGTAAGTCTGGCAAAATCTGAGCCTATGTGAAACCTAAACATTTAGTTTCTTTTCACCCACACCCTTTTGCTCAAATGTTGTTAAAGCAAATCACATGGACATGCTGACTACTCTCACCTTAGGGACAGAACTATGAATCATAAATGGGCAACCAATGCTTCCAGGCAGCCTTCTACACTCTCCTTTTCTTTCCTTTGCTTTCCCCTTTTATGTCCCAATTAAATGATTACTACATCTTCACTATAATACATTATAACAATGCAGAAAATTATAAATAAGGAAGTAAAAACTTCTGGAATCTCAACAGGCTGAGACAGTCATTATTATCATTTTGATTGTCACCCTTTCATTCACCTATTTATGCAATTATAAATATATACTTTTCTATAAATGGAATTATACTATTTATGTTATATTAATGTAAGGTGACTTTCCCTCTCCTGCCCCATTCTTTCTCTTGCATCAGCACTGAAACTGTGATATCCCTGTCACTCACCTCTATAGTTTCTCCTTCTTGTGTGTATACACAAATAGCTCTATGTAAGGAGGTGTGTGTGTGTGTGAATATAGTCAGTCACTGTTTGCTTTACATAATGAAATTATATTTAACTCTATAAATCTTGCTTTTTTATACATTACCATGCATCCTAGAAATTATTCTAAGTCAATTGGCTTATAGTTAATATATTCAAATTCATATAATAATCTAGCAGCAAAATTTATTCAGCCATTCTCCAATAATAAACATTCATGCATGAATAGCAAAGACCCATGGAATCAACCTAAATGCCAATCAATAGTAGACTGGATAAAGAAAATATGATACATATTTATACCATGGAATACTATGCTGCCATAAGAAAGAATGAGATCATGTCCTTTGCAGCAACATGGATGAGCTGGAGGCCATTATCATAAGCAAACTAAAGCAGGAAAAGAAAACCAAAACCAAATGCCACTAAACAATGAGAATACATCAACACAAAGAAGGGCACAAAAGATGAGGAGGGCTATGTAAGGGGGGCAGGTAGGAGAACGGAGATAATCAATAAACTACCTATCAGGTACTATGTTTATTACTGGAGGCATGAAATCATCTGTCCACCAAACACCCATGACACATAGTTTACCTAAATAACAAACCTGCGTATGTACCCTTGAGCCTAAAATTAAAATTTGAACAAAACAAAACAGTAAAACACACATGCTTTGGCCACTGTAAATAATATTACTGCAAACATTCTATATACAGGTCTTGTGGATTGGTAATATGCATACGAATTAGATTTCTGTGTTTATAGTTTTTCAGTAAAAGGTTATGAGTATTTTGAAAATTTACTGTATCTACCCAGAATGCCAAAAAGATGTTATTTTTTCACATTTATAACAGATCTTTATTAGATCTTCATACAATGTTTGTAAGGTTAATAGTTGAATGCAGTATCTAGTTGTAAGCTTAATTTCCATTTCTCTGACTATTGGTATATTTATTTTTTCAATGAGTTTGTCAGTATTAGCACAACAAAAATAATCTTTTAAATCCAAGCATTCTCCTAAAATTCAAGTGTCTTTCCAGAGAAGAGTAAGGAATCACGTAATGACTTCTAGGCCTTGGGCCTAGAGATAATCCTGGGATAGAGATGTGAATGAGGAAGTTCAGAAGGGAAGAAACAACTGAAAGGAACTGGGACGGAGTGAATTAAATTAGGGAAATGAAGAGGGACTAAAGAGCTGCAGATCTGTTGCTCATCTGAAGTAAGTTCTATATGAACTGAAAGATAACTTGATAGGAAAAATAAATATTTTGCTTATCTTCAAAGTACTGGTATGCTTAAAAAGTTTTCCAATATTAATAACATCTTCTTTCTGGCAGTGCAATTTATGTGAAGTGCCATCTGATGGAGAAATAACTGAAAATGTGATTTATGGATGGAAAACTCAGGAGAACCAGTTAAGGTCAGAGTGGGCCTGCAGGCTTCATTCAGCCTGACCTTTTGAATCCTGATTTCAACAAAGCTGATAGTCATTTTACAGACTATCTCCTCACTTCTTAGGACTTTCATAAATCAATCAACCTAATATAAAGATTATTATCAATGATTGATTACATGATTCTTACATCATGATCAGATATGTCTAGGCTTGAAGTTTTCACCTTTACCAGAGATCTACTCATCAAGAATATACAGAGACCAAAATGTTTCTATGTAGATCCAAATGAAACATGGAGTTTGCTTTAAAGTATTTAAAGTATTACAGGTGAATAAACTGGTGAACTAGATGAAACCAGAATGGCATATTATTGATAATTGTTGAAGTTATGCAATGAGTTTAGGCAATTTTTTTTTTTACATTTCTCCTTCTTTCCTATAATATAAACAAAAAATAAGAGAATTATGTATGGGGTCAAACAAAGAAGACTGATTGAGATTTCTTTCTTTCTGCCCACAACTATCTATCTATCTATCTATCTATCTATCATCATCATCTATCTATCTACATCTTTACTCATTTTGAATAGGTACTATATTGTTACTTTGATCTGTTTCTGTGGGAATATGTATGTACATATTTGAAGTTGCAAATACCTGTCATGTTTTTTAATTAGTCTGTTAGCAAAAAAGCAGAATTCTGCCCTTGGTACTTTAATTTAAATTTGTATTCCTTCTTGTGTGCTTACTTTTCTAGAAATAATTTTCTCCCCTTTATTTGACATTTTGATACTAAAATTTTACATTATGAATAAAGCAATACATTGGGGAAAATTGAGCTGTGTTTCAGAAACAAGATTGTAAGTCCTCAGTAAGCTATTTTCTCAACAGTCTTAAGTTGAGAAGGATTTAAGGATTTATTCTGCCTTTCAGCATTAGCTTCATAAATACTTGCCTGTTCCTTTTATGAGTTAAGAAAGGAGTCCTTTAGGTGGATAACTTAGCACCTGGAGTGTCCTAGATTCTGCAAAACATTTTGAAGAAATGTAGCATTTCTGTCCCTGAAGCATGTCATTTTAAGTTCAGGCAATTCAAACAATTCACATACGATTTTCTTCAATTAATAAAAAGAGGGAACTTCTAGAAATCTTTTGATCTGGAACTACCTACTTTAAAGTTCAAAATCTTTTAAAAAGAGAGAAAGCTTGAAAGTTCAGAGGGAAGGTCAGCGGCAGAAAATATATGTTGAAAATGAGAGCTATAAGTGATAAGCAAATAAAAACTAGGGCAGAATGAGAGAGAATCTATAGATAGAAGAAAAACAACTAAAACTTAGCAGCTCCACATTGGTCAAGGTTACTGAAATATGCAGCTCCCACTGTAGGAAAGAGAGAGAGACTGATATGCTGAGGTGCTGAGCTAACTCCCTTCTCCAATCCATTGGCGTGTTGTACATTAAGATGACTCAATGTTGGTAAAGTTTTCTTGATTATCTTTATTTTTATTTTATTTTATTTTTGAGATGCAGTGTTGTTGTGTCCCCCAGGCTGGAGTGCACTGGTACGATCTCAGCTCACTGCAACCTCCGCCTCCCAGGTTCAAATGATTCTCCTGCCTGAGCCTCCTGAGCAACTGGAATTACAGGCACCTACCACTATGCCCGGCTAATTTTTATTTTATTTTATTTATTTATTTTTTTTAGTAGAGATGGAGTTTCACCATGTTGAACAGGCTGGTCTTGAACTCCAGACCTCAAGTGATCCGCCCTCCTCAGCCTCCCAAAGTGCTGGGATTATGGGTGTGAGCCACCTTGCCCAGCCTTGATTATCTTTTAAGTGAATTAAAATCATAAACTTTTAAAAACCAAGTTTAAGAACTGTTTGTGTGTGTGTGTTTTCCAGTTAGCATGAATGAGTCATTCTTTCAATAAAAAGTGAGTTTTAAACTAAGTATTGATGGCACTTTTTATAGCAATTGATTTGTATCAACAGGAAATCTAAATTACAGAGTTGCCAAACTTCGATTAAAACGCTTTTCTTCCATTCTTACCTAGGAGGCATAAATTGCTGTGTGACCCTATTTTCCGGTAGATGGGGAATTTAACAATCAGATGACATTTAATAGCAAATGGATACTTGCTATTGTCTCAACAAAGCACCAGGTGGAATGAAGGTAATCAATATTTTATTTCTTATCCAAATATTTTTTTCTTCAATGACACAGATTTTTACATTGCTCCAATCAGTGTAAATTGATCGTTAAAACAGAGCTGAAAATAAATGTAAAGATTTTTATATCATCGAAGAAAATACAACTTTTTAGGTATCTCTCAGAAATTGCACTCTATGTTCTGAGTTCTTTTAAGTTGCAAAATTATTAAAATATTGTGAGTCTTGAGATAAAATAAGTTAAAATGCAATTCGTTGAAAACAATTTAGTGGCCATAAATATGGACTTCCCCTAAACTCTCCAAAAATCCTAGGCAGATTTTTTTGTTTCATGTGTTTAATGAGGGATTGGGTCTATTTTTCTTCAATGCACTTCAGTGATTGCTTGGCAAGATATAACAAAAGACCAGAAATGGTTCCAATTATCAGTGTAGAATGCCAGTCACACTTCATTTTTAATCCACCACAGCAAGAAATATAACATACCAGCATAGCATATGAAGATAAATTGCTTTTCTATTTATTGAATTAAATCTCTGCCTTTGGGTAATTTTAAAGTTTTAAACTTGGCAGAATTTTATTTGAACACTAAGCTATATCTTTTTATTTTTTGACTTTTAAATTAGCTTCTAAATTTTCTCTCAAGTATCACCTGGGTTACTGTTCAGTATTCTCTGGTTTAATCTTCTTTCTAGAATAGGATTTATGTGACATTCATAATAAAATCATGTAACTCTAATTGATGTGGATAAATTATACATCAGTTGTGCAATTCCTCAGTATCTGGAGCTCATTTGATATAATTAAAATTCAATTATTTAATTGCTAATTGGAATTAAATCAAGTTATTCTGGTCTCAAGATAACATATAATAGATACTTTGCAGAATGTAAAGTTGGTATTGTTTCCATGCTTTTTATATTTATATATAAATGACATATTATATTAAAATTAAATGAGTTAGGATTCTAAAGAAAAATGACAGATTGTAATAAACACCTCTAAATAATTAGCTTACACATCCAAGAGCTTAATACCTCATTCAAATCATTTGCTTGAAAAGCATTGCACATTTTTCACGAGCCTATCATCACATTATTTTCGAGTTTTCTTACCTACTTTTCCAGTCACAAAAAAATTCAGATTCATTTTTTAGAATTATACTGTTTCTGACCAAAAATAGTGTTACATAGTTTGATCAGGCACATTATTCACCAATTTGGATGTCATTCAAGGTGGGTTTTTGGCTATTTTAAAAAAGAAATTCATTCTCAAAGAATGAAGATCCGGCAACTGCAAGAGTATTCAGTGGAGTGAGCCTCAGATCTAAAAGCTGTTGATGCAAAAAAAAAAATGAGCACAAATATGACATTCTTTTAATTATGTAATTTACCAGGTATTAATTTGGTTTTGAGTATAATAAATAGGATCTATATATCAGAGTTTGTTGAAGTTTAAGACAAGATTTTATTTTCTCAATCATCATAAAACATACTTTATACATACAAAATGCTTGAAAACATCAGTAGTCAAACTGATATTTGGTGTGTGGTTTGATTTTTGAAACTGTAAAGTGGTAAGTGTAGAAGACACGGATTTTTTCACAGTCATCTGAAGGTGTGGGTATCTTGTCCCCTCTCCTTCTATGTACATATACCTGGACACATATACACATGTGCACATAAAGTTATTAAATAAATCATTGTTACCTCTTATGAAAGTCATCAATGATATACCACATACACCTAAGACGGCCTTACTGGCTTTGGTCAAAATATATTATCAGAATTCTTACCTATTTTCCTGAGTTTGCTTTAGAAAGGTGGTACTGAAAATACCAATTTACATCTAATGTCTGTCCATTATGCTATCTCTCAAGGCTTATAAGAATGTACTTGACTATATACTACATACTATAAACTGTAATTATTACTATGAAATGAACTTCTTGTTGTAGATAGTATCCCTACTTCAAATATTCATTTTCTTGGGAAAATATTTTGTAGGTATATGTTGTCACCACTGATTGATTAAATGCATTTTGATTGGATGTAATAAAGTTACTGCAATAGAGTGATGGTTTGTTTCTACATTCCAAAAATATATTATTTGTTCAAAGTAAAACTGGGAATTAATATATGCTCAATGCAACTAAAGACAAAGTAGATAGTATAAGTAGCTTACTGCCTAATCTATGTTGCTAAAAATGAGTTTGATTTTTTGTTATCAATTATTTTTCATACCGTAACAGTATCATAGTTTACATATTTAGAAAAGAAAGGTGACTTTTATAACTCATTGTGGTCAGTTTCTAACTATAACTTTCTGTGGCCAAAATGATTATTTTAAAATTTTCAGAGGCTTGTCTCTAAAACAAACAAATATAAAACTTATGTAACGAAATTTTAAAGCAGTTACACAGCTATTATATCCTGTAGTGCACACCACGGTAAATACTTTTTACATTAAGTAAAGTTGCCCTGATGTTTTCGTTTATATAATGCTACCACATAACATGCATAGTGTATTAGTCCGTTTTCACGTTGATGATAAAAACATGCCCAAGACTGGGAAGAAAAAGAGGCTTAATTGGACTTAACAGTTTCACATGGCTAGGGAGGCCTCAGAATCATGGTAAGAGGTGAAAGGCACTTCTTACATGGTGACAGCAAGAGAAAATGAGGAAGAAGCAAAAGCAGAAATCCCTTATAAACCCAGAAGATCTCGAGACTCATTCACTATCATGAGAATAGCATAGGACAGACTGGCCCCCATGATTCAATTACCTCCCCTGAGTCCCTCCCACAACACATGGGAATCCTGGGAGATACAATTCAAGTTGAGTTTTGGGTGGAGACACAGCCAAACCCCTGGTCTCTCCAAATCTCATGTCCTCACATTTCAAAACAAATCATTCCTTCCCAACAGTCCCTCAAAGTCTTAACTCATTTCAGCATTAACCCAAAAGTCCACCATCCAAAGTCTCATCTGATACAAGGTAAGTTCCTTCCACCCACGTGCCTGTTAAATCAAAAGCAAGCTAGTTACTTTCTATATACAATGAGGGTACAGGTATTGGGTAAATAAAGCTGCTCCAAATGGGAGATATTGGCCAAAACAGAGGGGTTACAAGGCCCATGAAGGTCTGAAATCCAGTGGAGCAGTCTAATTTTAAAGCTCCAAAATGATCTCCGTTGACTCCAGGTCTCATATCCAGCTCATACTGATACAAGAGGTAGGTTCCCATGGTTTCGGAGCCATGGTTCCCTGTGGCTTTGCAGGGTACAGCCTCACTCCCAGCTGCTTTCATGGGCTGGTGTTGAGTGTCTGTGGCTTTTCCAGGCACAAGGTGCAAGCTGTCTGCCATTCCATGTGGTGCACGGTGCAAGATCTACCATTTTGGGGTCTGGAGAACAGTGACCCCTCTTCTCACAGCTCCACTACACAGTGCCACAGTAGGGACTCTGTGTGGGGGCTCTGAGCCTACATTTCCCTTCTGCATTGTCCTAGCAGAGGTTCTCTGCGAGGGCCCCATCCCCTGCAGAAAACTTTTACCTGGGCATGCAGGGGTTTCCATAAATCTTCTGAAATCTAAGCGGAGATTCCCAAACCTCAATTCTTGACTTCTGTGCACGTGCAGGCTCAACACCATATAGAAGACGCAAAGGTTTGGGGCTTCCACCCTCTGAAGCCACAGTCCGAGCTCTACACTGACCCCTTTCAGCCACAGTGGGAGCATCTGAGACCCTTGGCACCAAGTCTCTAAGCTAAACACAGGATAGGGACCCTGGGCCCCGCCCACAAAACTACTCTTCTTCCTGGGCCTCTGGGCCTGTGCCTGTGATGGGAGGGGCTGTCATGAAGGTCTCTGACATGGCCTGGAGGCATTTTCCCCATGGTCTTGGGGATTAACATTAGGCTCCTTGTTACTTACACAAATTTCTGCAGCTGGCTTGAATTTCTCCTCAGAAAATGAGCTTTTCTTTTCTACTGTATAATCAGGATGCACATTTTCTGAACTTTTATACTGTTTCCCTTTTAAAACAGAATGCTTTTAATAGCACCCAAATCACATTTTGAATGCTTTGCTACTTAGAAATGTCTTCCACCAGATGCCCTAAATCATCTCTATCAAGTTCAAAGTTCCACAAATCTCTAGGGCAGGGGCAGAATCCCACAAGTCTCTTTGCTAAAACATAACAAGAGTCATCTTTGCTCCAGTTCCCAACAAATTCCTCATCTCCGTCTGAGATCACCTCAGCCTGGAACTTATTGTCCATATAGCTATCAGGCTTTTGGTCAAAGGCATTCAACAAGTCTATAAGAAATTCCAAACTTTCTCACATTTTTCTTTCTTCTGAGTCCTCCAAAGTGTTCCATCCTCTGCCTGTCACCCAGTTCCAAAGTTGCTTCCACATTTTCAGATGTTTTTTCAGCAACACCCAACCGTACTGGTATCAATTTACTGTATGAGTTCATTTTCACATTTCCGAGACTGGAAAGAAAAAGAGGTTTAATTGGGCTTACAGTTACACATGGCTGGGGAGGCCTCAGAATCATGACAGAAAATGAAAGGCACTTTTTACATGGTAGCAGCAAAAGAAAATGAGGAAGAAGCAAAAGCAGAAACCCCCCTGATAAACCCATCAGATCTCATGAGATGTATTCACTATCATGAGAATAGCACAGAAAAGATTGTCCCCCATGATTAAATTACCTCCCACTGTGTCCCTCCCATAACATGTGGGAATTCTGGGAGATACAATTCAAATTGAGATTTGGGTGGGGACACAGCCAAATCATATCACACAATATTTCTTTAAAATGCAAAAATGTTTATGTAAATTTCAGTTCAAGCTGCATATTGTGTAATATGTAATCATTCATTCAAAACTTGCTCTACAGCAGATAATCTGTGCCAGGTAGGATACAAGTCTCTATCCTCCAGGAATTCAGTTTATTAAGCCAGACAGATGTAAACTTGAAAAGGCATTATTGTGCTGTGAATGCTATATCCAGGGAAGCAACATCCATTCAGCTACTCAAACCATATCTCTGAAGTAGTTTCTATTCCTCTACTCAGTAAGTCCCCAGGCCAATATATTCAATTCAGAGAAAGATTTGCTGTTAAACTAATGAAGCTTAAACTTTAAGGCCCCTAATTTTCTCAGTTTCTTCTAAGGCCTTGGATCAGGCTGCAAAAATGTAGGGGCAATAGCATTAGAAATTGTATTAGGCAGTTAATCAAAATATCATGTTCTTTTTCTAAAATTTGGTTATGTTTGTGGTACTAATATCTATCACTTTATAAAATAGTTTCTTCTGATTTGTTTCTCATTCTAAATAAACATCCAATTTTGTACTTACTTTTGCATTAACAATTTTGTATATTTTTCCTACAGATTTATAGATTATATAAGCTTCAGAGCTGATAAAACCTGATTTTACTGCTTAATAGTTCCTTTACCCAACCTTCTTTACCTGGAGTGTAGACTGGGAGAAGTTTTACCATCTAATTTCGTTTTCCTACAGTATTGCTCATCCCTGATCCAACCATTTTATATTGCAATTATGATTTTGTTTCCAAGTTGCATGCTTGGTAGTGTGATTCCCTTATTAAAATAAAATACTAATAGTTTTCTGTTGACCATAGGATAAAATATAAATCCATAATATGTTTATATGGGTTATAATTTTCTATTTCTGCTTTAACAAATTACCAAAACTTAGTAGCTTAAAAAAAACAATATTTATTATGTTACATTTCTTAAGGTCGGAGATCTTAAAGTCAGGATGTCAGCAGGGCTACATTCCTTTGAGAAGCTCTAGGGGAAAACCATTTCCTTGCCTTTTCTAGCTGCACGAGGCTGCCTGCATTTCCAAAGTCATGGTGCCTTCCCTCATGTTCAAAGCCAGCGGTGAAGCATCTTCAAATCCCTCTCCACTCTGACTTCTTCCCTCATTACCTCCTTCTCTGATTCTGACTCTCCTGCCTTCCTCTTCCTTTTATAAGCCCTTCTAATGACATTGGGCCCAACCAGATAATCTGGTATGATATCCCCAACTCAAGATTCTCAATTTAGTCATATCTGTGAAGTCTCATTTGCCTCATAAGCTAATATATTTAGGGGTTCTGGAGATTGGAATTCAGCCACTTTCGAGTAGCCTATTATTTTGTCTACCATATATAGCATGAATGGCTTTTTAACGAACACCTCTGTCCCTTTTTATCTCCAACCACATACCACCCATTCTAGCCTCTAGAATGTTAAAATCAACAGAAAAGTAGTAGTTTTGAATTTATCTAATGTACTCAAGTTCAGTGATTTATATGTTCTCAATTAATTTTATGATAATCTGGAAGATGGTATCCATCTTTTACAGAAAAGAAAACTGAATTTCAAAGAGGTTTGAGTATGTACACAGGAACAGGCAGCCATAGGGTCTGAATCTAGACTCAGATCAGTAACTCCAGCCCCACACTGTCAACCCTCCAACTGTTATCCCATTATGTGTATAATAGGTTGGCACAAAAGTAACTGTGGTTCTTGCTCTTAAAAGCAACAGTTCCTCCAAGTATTTTCCCTGAAACACTGGGATGTTTTATAACTCCACCTTTTCCCCACAGCTCTCTCTGCCTCTAGCCTCATTGAAGACTTAGCTTAATTATGACCACCTCCCTGAATCCCTTTCCAAATCTGCCCACCTCTTTGGAATCTTTCATGCTCTCCAATGCACGCTGTATCCACTTCTATTGCACCCACCGTGTTATCTCTGAGCATTTATTTACCTACAGGTCTCTCTTTATAAGATTCCAAACCCTCTGAGGATAGAGGTCATGACTTTAGTGCTGTATTTCCCAAGACCCTCCTGCTGTAACTGGACCACAGAAGGCACTTAATAAATGTTTGTCAAATAAATAAACTGAAGTATAAGGCATAGTGGGTATGAGTGATAAACTTTGCTTAGGAGGGTTAAGCAAAGGGTAAAACAGCACCGTTTACTTGAGAATCACGAGTGTTTCAGCATGGCTGGAGCATAGTATAAAGTGAGGATGATTGTCAGGCAGTAAGGTGGAGAGACAGGGAAGGAGAGAGCACAGGAAGCTATACCAAATCAGAGAGGTAGGACTTGATCCAGAAGTCTCTGTGAATATAATGCAAGAATTTAATCATGAAATATATATTAAATTTGTACTCTATGGATTTTTCTCAGTTTAATAACGGATTTCAAGACCATCTGTATTTTTTTTTCAAATTCACTGTGATAGCATTAAAAGACAGATAAATTACATCTTTCAGATCTATCATAAAATAGGTCTGTATCAGCACTTCTATGCTGTTAACTCCATGCTTCACCAGCTTTTTAAGCAAAATGAGAAATTAAGATATTGGCATTCTATAAAACTTGGTTCCCTTTGTTCAGCGTATTAAGGGGAGAGAGGCATTGTGTTTTCTTTTTTTTACCCTTATTAGCAACTTTCTTCAAAGGAAATTCTCTATTTTTAGGAAACACCCTCGACTTTAAATTTTTGGTGATGAAACAGTCTTGTACATTTAATCACCAGGAACTTAGTAAATGTTGCATATTATACCATGATTAGGAGAAGAGAAAGAAACTTGAATTAGGGTAATTTGTGACAAGATAGAACACAGAAAAGAAACAGCATCAGAGGCCTTTCAGTGCAGTACACTGTATCTTGTGAAGCCAATTGACTTCTTTCATTGGCAGAATTGAAAGTCTAAGCTAAAAACACTTTAATCAGCAAAAACACAAGCTGGTGTTGTAATGCCCGTTTTACATGTTAAAAATAAGACACCTATAGATTATTTCTAAGATCATAACCTTGGTAAGCAGTGAGGCCAACAGTTTGCCTTGCTTGTGCCAGCTTTTAGAACCCATGTTTTTTTCTACCACACATTCTCCCTTATTCAAGAGAAAACAATTGAATATTTGTAATATGTAAGCCAGTGCATTTGGCTTTATGGAAAATCCCAGGAACTTGTTCTAGGGGACTTTTAACCCAAATGTCAATATCACTCTTATGTACCATGATCCTACTTTATGTCACCCATGAAAAAGCAAGAAACAGTTTCAAAATTCATTCTTAAAAACAAGTAATTTTCAAAAATGATGCTCAAATGTGTGGCAGAAATATGGCTTTTGAATATAGAAAAATGTGGGAAGGTGAAAAATGGGGTAAGGTAATTAGCTATTAAAGTTTGACTGTCATTGCAGGTTTCAATCTAGTTTCATTACTTAGAGATATCTATATTTTATCATGCCCGTAATGTGTTAAGTACCAAGTTAGGCTGTGGAGAGTCTGTGGCAATCCATAAACAATGACTTTGTTCTCAAAGGAAATGAATAATTTAATAATCCTTTAGTTTAGTAAACTTTGTTAAGTGCTGTGAAATGCATTTCAGGGGCTTTTAACCTAATCTGGAGCGGTCAGGAAAAGTTTCCAGGTGGAAGAGAAGTTTAAACTGACGCAATTGCTTTTGGCGTCTTCGTCATGAAATCTTTGCCTGTACTTAAGTTCTGAATGATATTGCAAGGTTTTCTTCTAGAGTTTTTATAGTTTTGGGCTTTACATTTAAGTCTTTAATCCATCATAAGTTGATTTTTGTATATGGTGTAAGGAAGGGGTCCAGATTTGATTTTCTGCATATGGCTAGCTAGTTTTCCCAGCACCATTTATTAAATAAAGAATCCTTTCCCCATTGCTTATTTTTGCCAGGGGAGTTTGTTGAAGATCAGATGATTGTAAGTGTGCAATCCTATAGCTGGGTTCTCTGTTCTGTTCCACTGGTCTATGTGTCTGTTCTTGTATCGTTATCATGCTGTTTTGCTTACTATAGCCCTGTAGTATAGTTTGAAGTTGGGTAGCATGATGCCTTCAGCTTTGTTCATTTTGCTTAGGATTGCCTTGGCTATTCAGGCTCTTTTTTGGTTATGCATGAATTTTAATTTTTTTTTTCTAATTCTGTGAAGAATGTCAATGGTAGTTTCATGGGAATAGCATTGCATCTATAAATTACTTTGGGCAGTATGGTCATTTCCACGATATTGGTTCTTCCTATTCATGAGCATGGAATGTTTTTCCATTTGTTTGTGTCATCTCTGATCTCTCTGAGCAGTGGTTTGTAGTTCTCCTTGAAGAGGTCCTTCACTTCCCTCATTAGCTGTATTCCTAGGTATTTTATTCTTTTTGTAGCAATTGTGAATGAGAGTTTATTCATGATTTGGCTCTTGCTTGCGTGTTTTTGGTGTATAGAAATGCTAGCAATTTTTGCACATTTATTTTGTATCCTGAGTTGCTCCTGTATCCTGTATTACTGAAGTTGCTTATTAACTTAAGAAGCTTTCAAGCTGAGATTATGGGGTTTTCTAGATATAGAACCATGCCATCTGCAAACAAAGATAGTTTGACTTCCTGTCTTCTTATTTGAATACCTTTATTTCTTTCTCTTGCCTGATTGCCTTGGCCAGGACTTCCAATACTATGTTGAATAGGAGTGGTGAGAGAGATCATGCTTGTCTTGTGCTGGTTTTCAAGGGGAATGCTTCAGGCTTTTGCCCATTCAGTATGGTATTGACTGTGGGTTTGTCATAGATGGCTCTTATTATTTTGAGGTATGTTCCTTCAATATACCTAGTTTATTGAGACTTTTTAACACAAAGGGATGCTGAATTTTATTGAAAGTCTTATCTCCATTTATTGAGATAATCATGTGGTTTTTGTCTTTAGTTCTGTTTATGTGGTGAATCACACTAATTGATTTGTATATGTTGAACTGACTTTGTATCTCAGGAATAAAGCCTACTTGATCATGGTGGATAAGCTTTTTGATGTGCTGCTGGGTTTGATTTGCGGGTATTTTGTTGAGTATTTTTGCATCAATATTCATCAAGGATACTGGCCTAAAGTTTTCTTTTTCTGTTGTATCTCAGCAACAAGGTTCTGGTATCAGGATGATGCTGGCCTCACAGAATGAGTTAAGGAGCAATCACTCCTTTTTATTTTTTAAGAATAGTTTCAGTAGGAATGGTACCAGCTCTTCTTTGTAACTCTGGTAGAATTCAGCTGTGAATCCATCTGGTTCTGGGCTTTTGCTCTTTTTTGGTTGGTAGACTATTTATTATTGCCTCAATTTCAGAACTTGATATTGGTCTATTCAGGGATTCAATTTCTTTTGGGTTCAGCCTTGGGAGGGTGTGTGTGTCCAGGAATTTAACCATTTCTTCTAGATTTTCTATTTTATGTGCACAGAGATGTTTATAGGATTGTCTGATAGTTGTTTGCATTTCTGTGGGATCAGTGGTGATATCTCCTTTATCATTTCTGATAGTCTTTCTTTGAATATTTTTTCTTTTTTATTAGTCTAGCTAGCTAGTTATTTTATATTTCTTAAAAAAAACAGCTCCTGGATTTGTTGGTTTTTTGAAGGATTTTTTTGTGCCTCAATCTCCTTCAGTTCAGTTCTGATCTTGGTCATTTGTTGTCTTCTGATAGCTTGGGGATAGTTTACTCTTGGTTCTCTAGTTCTTTTAGTTGTGATGTTAGGTTGGTAACTTGAGCTCTTTCTAGCATTGTGGTGTGGGCATTTAGTGCTAAAAATTTCCCTCCTACAACTGCTTTAGTTGCATCACACAGATTTTGGTACATTGTATTTTTGATAGCATTTTTTTCAAAGAACTTGATTTCTGCCTTAATTTTATAATTTACCCAAAAGTCATTCAGGAGCAGGTTGTTCAATTTCCATATAGTTGTATTATTTTGAGTGAATTTATTAATTTTGAGTTCTAATTTGATAGTGTTGTAGTCTGAGAGACTGTTATGATTTCAGTTCCTTTGCATTTGCTGAGTAGTGTTTTACTTCCAATTCAGTACCATTCAGGACATAGGCACAGGCAAAGATTTCATGACGATGATGCCAAAAGCAATTACAACAAAAGCAAAAGTTGACCAAGGGGAACTAATTAAACTAAAGAGCTTCTGCACAGCAAAATAAACTATCAATAGAGCAAGCAGACAACCTACAGATTGGGAGAAAATGTTTGCAATGTATCTATCTGACAAAGGTCTAATATCCAGCTTCAATAAGAAAATTAAATTTACAAGGAAAAAAGAAACAACCCCATTAAAAAAGTGAGCAAAGGATATGAACAGACACTTCTCAAAAGAAGACATACATGTGGCCAACAATCATATGAAAAACAGCTTAACATCATTGATCGTTAGAGAAATGCAAATCAAAACCATAATGAGATACCATCTCACATCAGTCAGAATGGCTATTATTAAAAAGTCAAAAAACAACAGATGCTGGTGAGGTTGTGGAGAAAAAGGAATGCTTTTACACTGTTAGTGGGAGTGTAAATTAGTTTGACCATTATGGAGGATAGTGTGGTGACTTTTCAAAGACCTAGAGGCAGAAATACCATTCAACTCAGTAATCCCATTACTGCATACATGCCTAAAGGAATATAAGTTGCTCTATGATAAACATACATGCACATGTATGTTCATTGCAGCACTATTCACAATAGCAAAGAAATGGAATCAACCCAAATGCCCATCAATGATAGAGTGGATAAAGACAATGTGCTACACATACACCATGGAATACTATTCAGCCATAAAAAGAGTGAGATCATGTCCTTTGCAGGGACATGGATGGAGCTAGAAGCCATTATCCTCAGCAAACTAACGCAGGAACAGAAAATCAAATCCCACATGTTCTCACTTATAAATAGGAGCTGAATGATAAGAACACATGGACACATTGATGTGGGGAACAACACACACTGGAGCCTGTCAGAAGGTTGGAGTGGAAGGAGGTAGAGCACCAGGAAGAGTAGCTAATAGATGCTGGGCTTAACACCTAGGTGATGGGATGGTGTATACAGCAAACCCCTGTGGCACACATGCAGGATGTACAGGTTGTGCTCTACTTCCAACCTGCACATCCTGCACATGTATCCCTGAACAAAAAATAAAAGTTGGAGGAAAAAAAGTCATACAAAAGGCCACAAAGTACATAAGAAAATGCTCAACATCGTGTAATCATCAGGAAAATGCAAATTAAAACCACAATGATATATCACGTCATTATAATGGTATTTATCAAAAACGCAAAAACTAACAGTTTTGTACACTATTGGTGAGAAGTTTGCACAGTCTTTTTGTAGAACAGTATGGAGATTCCTCAGGAAGTTAAAAATAGAACTACCGCATCATCTAGCAATCCCCTTTCTGGATATACGTCCAAAATAAATAATCAGTGTGCCCAATTAAAAAAATGTTTAAGTTGACACAAAAAGCATAAGTAAGAATTAATGAGATGAAAGGCAGGGTGATGCCAAACATAGCCCATTGGCAGCTGATCTGCATGTTGTTAAAGGATACAACTTCTGGGAATAAAACACGAAAGTGAAAGGGAAATAATGATTAGTCAGATTACACGTCCTGTCTCTCACAGTTTGCTATTCAATGCCAAGAAATAAAAAACACCAGAAGTGCCATAACAAGTATAATGTTTCATGGGTACAACAGTCCATTTAACAGAGATATAAAAAATGGAGTGTTTTTGACTAATTTTTAACCTTCTGTCAGATGACTTACCACAAAAGCTTTCAGGTAAATTCAATTCCATTGAGTGTTAGCTACATTAGCAATACTCCAGTGATGCCCAAAAGTTCATCTCCACATCATTGTTTTTCCTTTAAAGACCCTCTTTTTTTTCTCCTTCACATCCTACTTTGAAATGCATAGAATTTGGTTTCTGCATGTCAATTCCCAATAGTATGGTTTAGCATTGAGTATGTATGCTGGTGGTGTGAGAAGGAGAGGGCTCTTTGTTTGTGTGCTGGAAAAAAATACCAGAAGTTAGGTAATTTATAAACAATATAAATTTATTTCTCACCATTTTGGAGCCTCGAAAGTCCAAGATTAAGGCATCATCAGGAATGATGTCTGGTGAAGGCTGTGCTCTTTTTCCGAGATGACACCTTATTGCTGCATCCTCTGGAAGGGATGAATGCTACATCCTGACATGGTGGAAGGGACAAAAAGACAAGAGAAGTTTTCCTTGTAAAAGGATGCTAATCCCATTCATGAAGGCAGAACCCCCATGGATTAATCACCTCCCAAAGGCCACATTTATTAATACTATGGCATTGGGGATTAAGTTCAATGTAACATTTGGAAGGAGCACCATCATTCAAACCATAGCAGTTCATTCCATTAGGATATAGCGGACTGACAGCATGGTGGGAATTATGCATTCCATCTTGTTAGACTCCAGAGCTCGTCTAGGCTGGCCCATGGGCTGATGTACCTGTATTTTGGCCACAGCCAGGTGCTGATGCTGCTGGTGCACCTTTAGTCCCCTCCCAGCTCCCTATATGCAGTGCATGTGTACTTACCTAAGGTGAACCCCCTTTTCCCACATTGCTGATTCTTGGCATGGCTTCTTGGCTCTCTTATCCAGCGAGACTCAATAGTTTGCTGCGGGCCTATGGGAAAAATACCTTTCCTCAGGTGTACCTCACCCTCGGATCTGTGCAAAGCTGAGCAGGTAACTGAGCACCTCCTCATGTCTTCATACCACCATCCTTTTTTCTGGGGCCTAACTGTGGGGCTTCCTTTCTTGTTCTTCTAATGAAAAGCAGCACCCCGGCCTCCTCTTCACTAATATTTCCCATCACCTTGCAAGAAACTCCTTTGCTTCTTTCTCATCCTTCTGGTTTCCTTGGGAGAGGAGACACAAACACCACCTTCTGTACCTGCCTTTCCCCACCTCATCTCTCTGTGTCCACCAATGCCTCACTCAGGGTTTTTCAACTTTGGCACTATTGATATTTTGGATCTTAGCACCATTGACATTCTTTGTTGTGGGGTTTGTCCTGTGTGGGTCAGATGTTGAGCAGCATCTCTGGCCTCTACCCACTAGATGCCAGTAGCAACTCTCCAGTTGCAACAATCAAAAATATATTCAGGCATTGCTGAATGTCTTATGCAGACAAAATAGACACCCTTTGCCCCCAACAAAGTAACAGTTTTGTTTACTCTAGGGCAAAGGAGAGAAATGAAGTCTATCAAAATAAATCAATTTTTAAATGTTTCCACTCTCACACCTGAAATCTAGGATTTCTTGTTCTCCTCTAATCTCAAGGAGACTGTAAAGTTGGCATTTTTCATTTGCTGAACCCTGGTAAACTCTCGCCTTCTTTTCCACCTCCGGGTAATTATAACCCCAAGTCTCCTGGGAAAGCAGAACAAATATTTCATACCAGTTGGTGCTTCCAGGCCACACATTAATATTTTACATGTTATCTGTCACATGGTTTTACCAAACATCACAAGAAAGGACTTATTGTACAGAGTTAATAATGAAATCATTTCTAACATTTTGACCAATGCAATTATTTGCTTTTTTTTAAATGTTAAAATGGTTTCCATTTTGGTGGTATAGAAACCACCAAAAAATTTTTAAAAGCCAAGCAACAGCTATATGGCTATCCCCAGTAAATCTCATATTACATAATCTTACTTTTCAATTTTCTCACCTTGGACTAAGTAATCATTAGATTATTTATATTTACAATCCCAAACTGCCATTGTTACTCCCTGCTACTGATCTGTCACATCTTATCTTCTCAACTTTCTACCCTCTGATTTTTCTACTGTGACAGAGGCAGAATGATTCTGAGAACAAGTCCCATATACTTTCCTGGTCAGGCCAAGCTGTGCTTTTTGAATATGATACACAATCCAGTAGATAGACTTCTAGGAACCACATACATCATTTGGTCTATTTTAAAGCGGTTGTTTTCCATCTCTATCTATGTGTTTAGTAGTTTTACAATTAATATATGGTGTATTTAGGTGTAAAGAAGAAAAGCAGTTTGCAAAGAGAATACAATTTTAAGTTTAATGCAACCTAATGTAATCAATCAGTAGTATTTAACAGAGAGAGAGAAAGAGTACTGCAACTGTTCTGACTGTATATTAGTCTAGTTCATTTTAATGTTCCTACTATAAATGTCTGCATTCACACATTATTATAAACAGGAATCTAAATCATTGTAGCTAGTTTTATGGTATAAACAAAACATTAATAGGAACAACAAATTTAGGAGCAATAATGCATTTTCAAACAACGGTATTTTTCCTGCCATGTTCTAAAAACTCAAACACATAAATAACCCGATAGCATAATTCTTGAAGTGTATGTTATACCAAAGACTAATTATTTTTCTGTAAAAATATTGTTAGAAGATTAAATTTTAAAAGGTCACTTCTATTGTGAAATGAAGCTAATTAAAATTATACTTAAAAATGGTGGAGATTAAGTTTGTCTTTGAGACCTTATTTATTTTGGACATTCTAATGCCCACTATAATTTTTGGTACATAGTAGGAGTTTAATAAATATACACTGAGAAAAGAAATTATTAGAAGTATTACAGTATAATATGTGTGCTGGATACAGTAATAAAAATGAAGACGTTTGTTATAGTTTTGAAGTGTGCCTGCACAAATTAAGTGATCAATAAAATTTGTGATCTAAGTTGTGATCCTGGGGAAGTGGAAGAGAGAAACCATAGAGCGCTGACAAAGCATTCACTGCCTGTGGTAGCCCCTCAATGAGTTCCGCTTCCTGATATTCACATCATTGCATAACTCACTCCCCCTGAGTGTAGACTAGACCTAATGAATCACTTGCAAAGAACAGAATAAGGTGTGAGGGGACGTCGTGTCTGCAGTTAGTTTATAAAAAACCAAGACTTCAGGCCGGGCACGGTGGCTCATGCCTGTAGTCCCAGCACTTTGGGAGGCCAAGGCGGGCAGATCACGAGGTCAGGAGATTGAGGCCATCCTGGCTAACATGGTGAAACCCTGTTTCTACTAGAAATATAAAAAATTAGCCAGGCGTGGTGGCTGGCGCCTGTAGTCCCAGCTACTCGGGAGGCTGAGGCAGGAGAATGGTGTGAACCCGGGAGGCGGAGCTTGCAGTGAGCCGAGATCCCGCCACTGCACTCCAGCCTGGGCCACAGAGTGAGACTCCGTCTCAAAAAACAAACAAACAAACAAACAAAGACTTCAATCTTGCTCATGCTTCCCCTGACTCTTTTTGCATCCTTGCTCAGATGAAGCCAGCTGCCATGCTTAAACGTCTTTTATGGAGATCCACGTGGCAATAAACTGAGGATGGCCTCCGGCGACAGCCTGTGAGGAACTAGGTCCCTTAGCCCAACAACTTCCGGGAACTGAATCTTGACAGCAACTATGTGCTGGATCTGGAATGTGTTGCCTCCCTCAGTAGAGCCTTAGGGTGACTACAAGCCCATCCAACACATTGAGTACATACAGCCTCTGAGCAACCTGAATTCATGGACCCAGGGAAGTCATGCCCAGAATCCTGGCCAATAACAACTGTCAGAAAATTAATGTTTTAAGTCACTAAGGTTTGAGGTAATTTGTTACACAGCAATATATTTCAAAACAAGGTCTCTCAGGAAATGATTTTTGTCTTTGTCTATAAAACCACTATAATTCTGAGGTCAGAAAACCAGCTAACTCGTGTGATCTAAAGGTTATACATTAAAGAATAAATTAATAAAAATAACCATTGTTTTGTTTTTCCACAATCACTAAATTATGAGTTTTAGCTAATATCTTGCAAAGAGACAGGGAAATACACAACAAAACTCTGGGATTTAGAAAAGGGGTATAAATGGTTGTCATAAACAAAAATAATAGCTGGTAAAGGGATGAGGCAGTTGCTTATAAAAGCAATAGAGAAGAAAACGTGATGTGAGTGGTTGGTGAATGGGTAATTTTCTCACTCAAACAGCTGCTGAGCCCTTGCAGTATACCACTCATTGTGAGAAGCTCTGTGGATACAAAAATGATCAAAAATTGCTCTTTGCTCTCAAGAACATTGTGGTATAATGAAACAGACAGGCACACACAGACTTGCATACACACTTTCCACTATGAAACAATGTGATCAGTGTGATGAAAGATGTTTGTGTGGTGTGTAACAGAGAAGCATTGACTTCTCAGAGGATGTGTCAGGTGTGTCCTCTGGGAAGCAGACAGTGAGGCAGCATTAGGCAGGTGTGAGCTTTACTGGAAGCTAACACCTGTGGAAGGTAATAGGCAGAAAAAGCAGAAACTGACAGGGGGAGCCCGAGAACAAAATGTGGAGCTATCAGTGTCTTGTCCAATAGAGAGCTCCTGAGCAAAGATTGTCCTTTGAAAGAGTCTTGCTTTGGCCTAAATTCTAGCCCTTGTAATTTTTCCCTGCTCAGTAATTGGTTAGAAATAGCCTGATTCTTCACAGTGGGGATTCCAGGAAGGATCTCTTAAAGCATGGTGCTCTTGAATTGAGTTGGAAAGGGTGGAAATCTAGGAAGGAGTGAGGCAAAAGAGCCAACAAATTGCCTGTTCAAAGTCACAGAGGCTTGGCGTGGCACTCTGTGTGGTTCCAAAAGGGTGGGGAAAGAATACTTGTGGAGAAACAACCAGATTTGAGCATAGAGAGGTGGACAGGTGTTGGATAATAGAAACCCATATATCTTACATAGTTCAAGCTTCATCTTAAAAGCTATAATGACATTGAAGTATTATGAATTTTGATCAGAAAATGAAAATGATCAGATTGACATTTTGAAAGGTTGTTATTTTAAACCAATGTGAAAAAATAGCCAGTGCATTGTAGGTTGCTGAACTTATGAACCATTTTATGAAACTGTAATACATTTGTTCCATGAAAACATGTCTGATAGACAGTAAGTATATGGCCCTGTTTCAAACAGCAGCTGATAATTGAATATATTGACTCCTAAAGGTAGTGACCTCCAAGGGATAAAAGACCTTTTCAGTCCCCTTCAGCTACTATATATCTTTTCTGGATATTCTCAGAGTCCCCCTTGCAATCATGACCACACATTACCCTGGACACATTAGTTTCTCACTGTATTAATGGTCTGTCATATTATTTTTATTGTTAAGCACTTAATTGTGAATGAGTATAAGAAAATGATTGCTTGTGAGTAGCATATATTCAGTTAGAAATAATGAAGAAGACCAGCCACGGTGGCTTACACCTGTAATCCCAGCACTTTGGGAGGCCAAGGCAGGCGGATCATGAGGTCAGGAGTTTTAGACCAGCCTGGACAACATGGTGAAACCCTGTTTCTACTAAAATACAAATATTAGCCAAACGTGGTGGTGGGTGCCTGTTACAATCCCAGCTACTTGGGAGGCTGAGGCAGGAGAATTACTTGAATCCAGGAGGCAGAGGTTGCGGTGATCTGAGATCATGCCATTGCCCTCCAGCCTGGGTGACAAAGTGAGACTCTGAGAAAGGATGAAAGGAAGAAAAGAAAGAAAGGAAGAAAGGAAGAAAAAGAAAGAAAGAAAGAAAGAAAGAAAGAAAGAAAGAAAGAGAGAGAAAGGAGGGAGGGAGGGATGGAGGGAGGGAAGGAAGGAAAAAAGAAAAAAGAAAGAAAGAAAGAAGAAAGAAAGAGAAAGAAAGGAGGGAGGAAAGAAAAAGAAAGAAAAAGAAAGAAAGAGAAAGAAAGGAGGGAGGAAAGAAAAAGAAAGAAAGAAAGAAAAGAAAAGAGGAAAGAGAAGAAAGAAAGAAAGAAAAAAGGAGGGAGGGAAGGATGGAGAGAGGGAAGGAAGGAAGGAAGGAAGAAAAAAGAAAAAAAAGAAAGAAAGAAGAAAGAGAAAGAAAGGAGGGAGGGAGGGAGGAAAGAAAAAGAAAGAAAGAAAAGAAAGAAAGAAAGAAAGGAAGGAAGAAAGAAAGAAAGAAAAGAAAAGAGGAAAGAGAAGAAAGAAAGAAAGGTGATGCCAAATGACCCCAGATTGTTCACGAGTGGCTGAGATAGAGACATCTTTTCTACCTAATTGTTCCATGTATATGAACTTTGTTACGCACACAAAATTATTAAAAAGTATTGTATAGAATTGCCTTCAAGCTGTGTATATAAGGTACATCTGAAACATAAACAACTGTTGTGTTTAGATTTGGGTCCCATTCTCATGGGACCCAAGGATATCTCATCATGTCTATGCAAATATTTCACAATCTGAACAAATCACAAATCTAAAACACTTCTTGTCCCAAGCATTTTGGATAAGGGATAGTCAACCTGTAACTGCTTTTATCAAAAGTCCTAGATGCACTGTAGATGAACCCTATTTGTGGTATGTAGCTTTGAAAGGACATCTAATGATTACCACCTACTGGAATTCATGCCATTAAGTGATACCTTCAAGTTGAGCATGAGCTGAACATGGTGACTTACTTCCAATGAGTAGAATGTGGCAAAAGTGATAGGATGTCACTTCTGAGATTAAGTTGTAGAGATTGTGACTTTCCTCTGGCTTGTATTCTTCCTCTTTCCCATTCTTGCTTTTCCTCTAGCTCTTCTCATGTTTTTGGTCTGATGAGCTTCATTATATTGTGAGCTACTGTATGAACAAATCTACGTAACAAGAAACTGAGGATTGCCCCCAGCCAACATCCAGCAAAAAATCTAAAATCTACCAACAGCTATGTGAGTAAGTTTAGAAGCAGATCCTTCTCCAATTGAGCCTTCAGATGAGACCATAGGCTCAAACAATACCTTAATAGCAGCCTTATGAGGGAGATCCTGAAACAGAGAACCTTGTTAAGCCATGCCTAGATTCCTGACCAAAGAGCCTGTGAGACAATAAGTGTGTCTAGTTTTAAGCCACTACGTTTTCAGATAAACTGTTACTCAGCAATAGACAAAAAATACATCATACAAAAAGTATTGGCTCCAGGAAAACATAAATGTTTTTCCTCTAGGAAGAGAAAAATGTTTTCCCAGTAGCTAAAGAGAGGCATGAGGAATTTGAACCTGAAGCAGGTTTCAAGGGTGAAAACAGGGAGTGAACAGAGCCCCGAGTATATCAGGGATTACACACAGGTTATTATATCTTCTTGAACAACCCAAGCATTGTATAAGCAACATATTTGACAGATAAAATCAAATACTTAGTAGTGGAAATCTAGAAACAGCTGTAGTCACTGAGCTGAAGATCTACATGACACAGATAGTAACTCTGCATTTATGTGAAATACATTTCTCCTTTTTTCTCCCTGCAGTTCTTCCTTTCTGACACACACTCACTCACACACACACACACACCTTAAGAAGGGATAAGTATGAGATCCTGCTGATATAGTTTGAATATTTGTGTTCTTCAAAAGCTCATGTTGAAATTTGATCCCCAATGTTGGAGGTAGGGACTGGTGGGAGGTGTTTTGGTCATAGGGGCAGGTCTCTCATGAACTTGGTGACATCCTCACAGTAATGAGTGAGTTCTTGCTCTATCAGCTTCCATGATAACTGATTATTAAAAGGAGCCTGGCACCTCTGCCCTCTCCTTCTCTCTTTCTCACAATATGATGTCTGCTCCCCTTTGCTTTCTGCCATAAGTGGAAGTTTCATGAAACATTCACCAGAAGGAGGCACTCCCATGCTTCTTGTACAGACTGCAGACCAAATAGAAAAGAGCCAAATAGACCTCCTCATTTCTTTATAAATTACCCAGCTTCAGGTATTCCTTCATATGCTGCGAGAGAAACCAAGACACCTGCCATTAGGAAGATATGGCCTATTGATCTGTTACAAAATATTATTTTACCTCTAAGATATTTCTCAAGGTTCTCTATTTCTTTTCATTTCTACCACTACCTGACTAGTCTAGTTTCCTATCCTCTCCTGCCTGAACTACTGCAAATATTTTAACTACACTCAGTCTTTCTCTCTGCTCTAATCCATTTCACATAAAATGTTACAAGAGGGACATTTCAAAGATACAAACAGGATTGGACATTTTTCTATTTTAAACTTTTCAATGGCTTTCTATTACCTTTAACAACTACTCCAAAAAGTCATTAATTTGGCCAAGAAGAATCCTTGGGTATTTGACCTTTGCTTATCTTACTAGCTTTATCTTATCTTTCTTATCTTCTGCTTGTCTCTCAGATTATTTTTTAAATGTTGTAATTTAAGAAAACTTCACTGGTCTTCTAGATTAGGTCAATCTCCATGTTACATGATCTGTTTTCTGTTATTACTTTTCTTCAGAACACTTATTACCTTTGTAATTGAATATCATTTATTTAATGAGTTGTTTATTTCATCCATTAGATGATTATTTCAATTATTCTTTTTTCTCTTCCATTATACTTTAAGCTCCATCTTCTTTGTTCTTGTATCCTAAGAACTTAGTATAATGCTAGTATAAAATATGTGATGAACAAATATTTGATAAAAGATTAAATAGATAGAACTGGATTCTACGAAATATCTACTTCTTTATTCCAGATTTCATTAGAGAACAGTCTGAATTGCCCAGACTAAAATCCTAGGGCTCTATCCAAGAAGTCACAGTTTTCTTCAACCAAGACTCTCTTCCCTAACCACCAATACTCCCCCGACCTCACCTCAAACTCCACCAGAAACCTGGCCAGGATTCACCAAGCTCTGCCAGTTTTATCTCACAAATACTTGTAAATCCATCTCCTACTTTCTATCACTATTATCACTGATATCATGGTAGAAAACAGTGAACTTTTAATTTGATGGATGTAACCCTTTTTAATTTTACAGATAACATAAACTATAATCTTCTAGTTAGTCTTCTATATTTCTTTTTTATACAAATAAAAAATGTTTATAATTAATATATTTAGTCAAATGTACTTATAATTTATAAGTTTAATGACTTTAATACAATAATATGTTGATTGAAGCTATACTGCTTTTAATCCTGTTTTTACAGATAAAGAAATTTAGGCAGACAAGTTTTCTAGGACCATGTAGCTTATAAATGGAAGCTACCTGTAGAATTAGACATAACAGAGAGTTTGTAAGTAATAGGAACTGTAGAACCAGTGAGATTGGAATTTAAAAATCTAGTTCAAAATTCCATACTTTCATCCAAATTCTATGCACATTCCAAATTCCACAGCACTACTTTTGCTGCTTCTCACATAAATACATCCTTTATTTATTTGGCATTATTATCTTTCTAAAGCATGGATGTGACTATGCCATACTCCTATCCCCAATTCCCTCCATCACTGAAAATTGGATAAAATTTCAGCTTTTTGGTGTGATCTGTAAGTCTTTTCATACCCTTGTGTCATCCAAATTCTCCTTCCTCATCTCTTGCCCCTCCTGGTTTCTACATTACCCTCTAGTCTTACAAAGTTGGTCATAATTTCTCACATATACTACATTCTTTCAGGCCTCTGTATATTTGCTTATGCCATTCTCTTCCCCAGCGACAGTTTCCTTAATTTCTGAGCTTGCATAAATGTCAGTCATCCTTCAAGATTTAGCTTAGCTACTGCCTAATCCAGGCAATTTTCCTAAATTCCACTGTTAGGTGCTGCTATACTTCCATTATTTTCCTTTCTCTATTATTTTGAAAACTTTTTCTTTTCTTTTTGCTTGGGTGTTTGTCTACTCAATGATCTGTAAATACTTTCAGAGTAAGGACTGTGTCACACACTTTGACATCAAATGGCAATCAGAGTGATTGGCATATGATAGACATTCAAAAAATAATTGCCAAAGAGCGTGAAGTGGTGATGAGTAGGAAGCAGGGAGAAACACATCCTATTGATTTAGACCAAACACAATAATCAACATTTTTATTTCTTAACTTGTCATTTCATACAAGACTTGTAAAAGATATAACCTATATGGTGTTCATAGTTCTATTTTATAGATGAGGAAACATGTTCATTGAAATTTAAAAGTTTGTCAAACTCTATTAGTGGAACTCAAATGTAGACTTGAATACAATATAGAACATATCCTATATATTATATATAATCTTTGGTTATTTTATATAATTCCTAGATATTATAAATAATGTAGATTTCCTGGAAAAAAATCTTTGTAATAATAGCTTACTATTTATGGTGTAATTACTATGTCCAAAATATTCTGCCAAGCACATTTTTTCATTTATTCATATTCTTCAAATAAATGTTTATCAAACCCCTGCTATTACCAGGCAATATTCTAGCAACTGGAGATACAGCAGTAACTAAAACAGAAAAACAAACCTCTGTCCTTATGTAGTTTATTCAAGAATAAAAGGAACAAAACAATATATTTATTAATCTATACAATATAGCAGTTGTTTAACAAGTGCTCTGGAGAAAAGTGACATGTAAATGTGGATAACAGATGAAGGGGCAAGGGAGAGGATTGCATTTGTAAATAGGGTGGTAAGGAAGGCTTCACTGTGATGACATTTGAATTAGAACCAGAAAGAGACATCATGTGGTGCCTGTCATCTGTACAGTCAGGAAGGTAATGTGGCAGGAATGGAGAAGGCGGGGTCATGTGAGTGGGAAACATGATAAGAGAAGTAGGGACCAGGGTTGGAGGTGGAGACAAGGTATGATCGTGGATGACACTTCGATGACTTTGGCATGTACTCTTATGAGTTTGAAAATTATTGAGTATGAAGTGACATGATCTGACATGTTTTGAAAATATCACTTTGGTTATTGTGTTGAGAATAGAATACAAAAGGACAAGGCCAAAAGTAAGGACACCAGTTGGAGGGTATTTTAACAATTCATGTGAGAGATTGAAGTATCTGAAACCAGTTGGCAAGAGAGGAGAGGACGTAAGAAAACAGAAAGAATTTGCTATAGATTAGAGGTAGGGTGTGGGAGAAAAAGGCGCTACATGTAAAATATCATTGTTCCCTATTCATTATGGAGGATGGATGTGTAAAACAAAATCCAATAACATGCAACAAAATGTGAAAACATTTTGTAAACTTTCTCACTTTTTTAATGAAATAATTTTGATATCTTACTATTATTTGAAATAAAGACTATATTAGGTTTTAATTATTTGAGTGGTACAAAATGGTATTTCAAAGAAATTTCCAAAAAAATTACTATTTTGAAGCATTTAAAATATTTATCACATTCTTCTTTTTTTAATTACTCATATTGGTACTGATTGCACTTAGTGAAAAAAGAACCTATCTCAAAGAAATTTGTGATTAAGGAAGGCTTTTTCCATTTTTAATCCAGTGCCAATAAGACATCAAATGACTGGCAGCCAGAAGCGATCATAAAGGCTCTGCTATGGCATTTGGGACACTGGAGCTGGTTTCACGGCCTATGGAAGGAAGGACGTGTCATGTTTATTGCATAAGAAAATCTAAAGTTCTTTTTATCAACTGTGCATGTATAAAATTAGAGGCTTAACTAAGGCTGCTGAGCAGTGATATAAAAATAATCAAGGACACTACCATTTTTGACATGTGTTTTTGTGTAACTGTAAAAATGATATAATAAAGCAATCCAGGGTGAAACCAGAGAGGAAAAAAAAATGGCAAGCACAGTGAATGCGGTAGTAAGAATGCCCCATTCAGATGACAGAACTAGAGGAAATACATCTTTTCTTTCAGGTAGTGTGAACTCCTGAATAAGAACTCAAATAAGACCATCAGTCAATGGCAATGCTTCCTTGGTTATGCTTATTACATGATTCTAGTTTAGATTCTAGCTGAACTAGAAGCGTCACAAGAAAAGAAATGTCAGAAGAATACAATACTATTGATCTGACATTTACTTATGAAATTATCTTCTAACAATCTTTGCTCAGGCATCCTATTACTACCTTTATTTTCTTCACAATGCACAGAAAAGTAAGTTCAATTTATCTTTCATGTTAAAAATGCAATAGGAATTGGGCACAAACTTACATTGCTGTTTCAACCCTCCTATTAAGTTGGGTAGGTCAACAGGAGAAATGATGACTATAAATGGAATTGATAATTTCTCAGGAGAGAAAGGGTAAATGATAATAAATAAGACTCAGCTTGGTAATCAGCATCTGGCAGTACGTAAAATGCCTTTGAAATTTTAATGACAGTTGCCAGCACTAGATAGTCATTTGTTAAATAATGTAAAAGAATCAGTGTTTTAAGTAACAAGCATAAGGTGGAAAAATAATAAGACTTGAAAAAGAAAAATATGTTAGTAGTCAAATGAAACCTGTCTTATCAAATAGTAATTTTGGGAGAATGTACACTAGTAGAATGAGTATATCACTGATTTTTTTTTTTAGTTTGGGAGCTATGAAAAAAAAAAGTCTTGATGATCAATTTTTCACCTAAACAAAAAAAAAAAAGTGAAAGATTGATAGAAAACTCAAAATGAAAGATTAGTAAAGAGAATGAAGCAGAAAAGTGAAAGCAGCTAATGCAAGTATTCTTCAATATGGCCTTGGGATAAAGCATGAATCACCAGCATTAATCTTTTTCCCACTATTCTCCCTTCCCTTTCAACCCAGTACTCCCCAGACAGCAGACACAAGGAATAATAGATTGTTGCTAAAATGACATAATTACTGAGATCATATATAAAAAGTAAGAAAATCAATTCAAGGCAAAAGCCAAGTAAGTGCTTTCAGCTTGTTCAAATTGAGCAAATCTTGATAAAACTCCCATCTTCTCAGCCCTACCACAATGACTCTCAGTGAATTTCCCCCACAGAATGACCAACAACTTGAATAGTTCCCTTTTAAATAAAGTCATGTAAAATGAAATGACTTTATTTATTTATGTATGTATTTATTTTGAGACTGAGTCTTGCTGTGTCACCCAGGTTGGAATGCAGTGGTGCAATCTCAGCTCACTGCAACATCCACCTCCAGGGTTCAAGCGATTCTCCTGCCTCAGCCTCCTGAGTAGCTGGGACTACAGGCACATGCCACCACGCCTAGCTAATTTTTTTGTATATATTTTTTTTTTTTAGTAAAGACAGGTTTTCACCGTGTTAGCCAGGGTGGTCTCAATCTCCTGACCTCGTGATCCGCCTGCCTTGGCTTCCCAAAATGCTGGAATTACAGGCGTGAGCCACTGTGCCTGGCCAAAATGACTTTAGACTATCACCCAAAGAATCTGAATAAAGGTGAACTTTCAGACTCTTCTGGAAGAGGTATATTTTATCCTGTCATAAGAAAAATATCATCTCCCATTATTCTCTATATAGAAGTCCTAAGGGTCAACAAATAACAGTTTATAAGTTTTGAGTTACTTTCTGATATATCTCATTGTTAACACAATTTAACATTTTTAAATAGGATCTTCCAAATCCTTATTGGTGTCTATGTAGTAGGTGCACAGACTTTCTACCTCAACTTCATAAACTCTGTAGATGACAAAATATGAAGAGTCTAGTTCCCATTCTCTTTCATTCTCAACACACACACACACACACACACACACATACAGCAAGGGAATACACACTAGAAAGTTTGCTCCAGAGGTGTGAAGAATTGAAACAGTTGTTTTACCTTGGATCACAAGCAGTTTGGAGGGGAAGAGGTGATAGCCTGAGGGTTACGGCACACGTAAAGTTCTGAGTAGGTGTTGATATATTTTTAACTGTTGAGGGAAGTGTAGGCTGATTTACTTCACTTGGAACCAGAAACTAGCCATGGCAGGTGTTTTACTGCATTAGGCATACGGGCATATGGGCCTCAAAATGTCGATGACACCCCTACTGCTTTCATTTTTTAAGTCAGCCTATTAATAACATCTGACAGCTGGGTCAAGCGCATATGCTATTTAGCCTGATTGTGACATTTTGGCTCATCAGGGCACCACCAGTGATTATTCAACCTTGAGAGTTGTGATCTTGTGTCTTTTAAAATTATGACTGCTCAACAGAGTAAAACAACCCATAAATTCTAACCAGAAAACTTTATAAGTTTGTCTATATACTGTAACTGAATTTACTGGTCCAAGCAGTCAAATCCTTTTATGCATGAAACAAAACCAGTCTTTAGAATAGATGGAGTGGATGAATCTATAATATTAAGACTTAAGCAGTCCTGACATGGAATGTTTTTCAATACTAATACCTCTGGTAATGAACACACAAATTATTCTCATCTGCTAATACATAATTAGAGAATCTTCACAACAGGCCGGGGTATGCACTAAAGTTTAAAGAGTTTAAGGTGAGGGCCATTTAAGAAAATGAGCACAAACGAAGGAGTAGTGAATCTATAATAAAGATTATTGGTACTAAAGATAAAAATCTAATACTTATCCAAGACTCAGTGTGTGAACTGTTTTAGGCACTGCAAATTCATGGATCCACTTACTCTTCACAACAGAAAAATGCTAAGAACTAAATATTACGTGCATAAGACAAAACTTAAGAATCAAGACCGGCAAAAGTATCAAACATCTGGATTAAAGAACCAAGAGAAACATCCACAGTTAACATCACCCCTTAGAATCCATCGCGAAAGGGAAGGCTCAGGAAAAGACGGAGAGGAGCACGTTGTACGTCACTGAATACACTCCTCTTCTTATGAACAAATAACCCAGAACCCTATTTGTTGGATTCTACAAAACCAAAATAAAATCAAAATCTCACTAACAGAAAACAAAGTGAAAATCCTCCTGGGTACTATTTATTTATTTTGTGTTTGTTTTCTCTCTCAATCTTCTGTAGTGAATTCAGACCATTTGTTAGAGGTATCTGGGTGGACAGAAGTAGGGCTGGAGAGATTTGATGCCGGGCCAACACTTATTTTGAGCATGCCATTAAAAGCTGTTGGCATGATTCTGCCAAACATACTTTAAACATTTCCAGCATGATGGCATACAGGATAAACATGTAAGAGTTTCCTATTATAGGAACAATAGCAATAAAACTTGAGTTTTATGGCAATATTTTGATGCATAGTCCAGACTTCCTGCCAGGGTATCTCCTGAAGGGGCTTTCTGAAATGAGTTTCGAGGACTGTGAAAATCCTGGAACACCCTGACTGTCAAAGAGGTGGAATAAAACCAGCACGGAAATTACTGAGGTTTGGGAAGAAAAGCAACAACTGCCTCTTTTCTTGGAAGTTGAAGGCTGCATGGGGGTCCACAGTGGCTAGACCAAGACTAAAATTATAACTACAAACCAGGACAAGACAGCAGCAAGGCATCGTTTTTCAAATTAGTATGTCTGTCTTGTTTGTTTGGTGCAATACCAGGGATCGTGACCATTTCCCAATTTGGTTGATGGTAAGTGTAGCCCTAAACCTCCACTAGAAATTACAGTTCATCATCACACTAGTTAAAGTTTTGCTAACTTTCTGTCTGTTTATGTAAGAAAGTGTTAAAATGTGTCATTTATTTTAACTTTACTAACTATAACACATACATTCAAAACTGGTTTAACTTTTAATCGAGACTTTGGACTCATAAGTAAAATAAAAAAAATCTGGAAATCATTTTAAAAATAACAACAACAACAAAAAAAACCTACTGCTATATGTCAAATCTTGTAACACCGGTCCTCAGAAGTGTGCATTGTAATTGTTTTTGTTTTTGTCTTTTTACTTTTCTGTTTTAGAATATTTAATAATGTAATTTGTCAGTAAACAGGCTTTTTCTTTTCCAAAGCATTTGCTCTCCACGCAGTGAAACTGACTTGCAATGAATCTCAGGTAGAAATGTGCTCCTATTCATAGGTTTTGAGTACTCAGTGCAAAAACGTGTTCTGCTAAACTTGGAGTAATCCCTGTCTGGTGTAGAATTTGAAATCACATAAACTTCATAGCAACAAATCTTTCTCTTCTTCTAGCAAATGAAAAGAGAAAGTGTGCCCCCATTCCCCCCAAAAAAATGCTGCACAGTAATTATTTATTTTCATTCAGTCTTTGATTTGCATTTTACCTGACTTCATTTATTTATCCAAGCTAAAAAAGCACATACTTAAATATTTTAACCAAAAGAATATTGGAAAATGATTTTAATCACATAAATTATTTCTCTAATCTTTAAAAGCCATAAGTGTTTTCTCATTCATTGCAAAATGACTGAGGTTGTATAACATTGATCATTTCCTCATATAATTATTTTTAAATGAAATGCTGATGTAAAAATGCAAGTGTTTAATGTTAACTAGTGCTTCAGTGAAGAAACTGCATGGCGAGAAAAGGGGAGATCAATAAGAGAAATGCCTGGTAGCATCTGAGGAAATGGAGCCTCCATGAAAAGAAAGGACCATACACAATGAAGAGAACCATGAATGCCAACGGCTCACCTCAGAGTCCCCAAGGTACTTCTGTCTGGTAAATATCTCATTACTGGGGCGTCGTTTGTAAGAGCTGAGACCTGGGCCAGTAACAGCAATTATCAAAGTAGGCGGTCAAATCACCCCTGGATATTTTAGAAGCCACACTTAAGGCTTCCTCTCTCCTCATTCTGTTGTGAATTTCTAAGGAGAGAGGCAGAACATTTTAGCAACCACCCTTGTAGTGAATTGTATCACTTTTCTGGAGAATCTGGTGCATTGAATTTATTTGCTGTGTTGGGACACAGAACACACACACACACACACACACACACATATATATATATCTTATTCTCTTCAGGACACATTTAGGGTGTCTCCATATCGATTTCCCACAATGTAAGGGCACGAAAGCTGGGCTGTGTTATCCAGCCGCAGGGCTCACAATGAACCATCATATCAAGGGGTGACATCTGAAGCCACCAGTTGCATCCCACTCCTTTGTCCTCTCACAGCCTCTTAGAGGCCTGCCTCAATTACTGTGTTAGCTGAGTGGAATTGACTGTTTCAGGGAAGGAAATGAATTGTCATGGGGAAAAAGGCTAGAGAGCAGGATGCCAGCAATGTCTCTGTTGGTATCCTTGAAATCCACAGAATCTAGAGTTGTCAAAGAAACATTACAGCATGCATTAAAATACTATATGTCTTTTTTTCCTGATGGCCAGGAATCTCTCTTTGGTAAGAAGATGGAGAATGAGATTATACTCTCAACTAATTTGTCATCAATTCCTTATATTTTATCCTTCCAGTTTCATCTTTCATAGGAAGTAGGACACAGTTTCAGGTGGCAAAGCTCCTCTCAAATGTAAATACATGAAATTTTATTCAAGCAACAGTCAGTTCTTGGAGCCCACAGCTGAATGAGCTCAGCCTTCTCTGACCTCCCATCCCTGGACTATTGATTCTAGAGACATGGTTTACAGTTTCTAATTTGGGCAGTGCCATTTAGTAGCTGAGACTATAAGCCCATTTCCTAACATTTCATAGATATGGTTGCACTATACACAAAATGGAAAAAGTAATTATACTTCCTCGTAGATTTTGTCATTATTAAATAAAAATAAAATGTAGAAACATTTAGCACAATATCTGACACATAATGAGTGCTCAATAAACCAAAAAAGGTTAGCTGTTGTAAGCATTACTCTCAAGCCAATGCCTCTCTCCACCCTCCTCTGACATACCAATATTCTACTTGTCTTTACTCTCTTCCATGGGGTTCAAATGCCCCTATGTTCTTACTTCTTTTCTCTCACTTTGGTTTTCTTCTATGATTCCAATCTCAGCCCAGTTAACTCTTAGCATTTTCTGGTTCTTGACTCAGTAATCACTTTGTGTCAAAATGTTTCCTAGTCTCCTTAAACGTGATCATATTCCTTGGTTATTTGTTTTCTAAGGACCATATTGCTTTACTTTAGCGTCAAAATCTCAATGTGTTTCTTCATTTCATGTTTGTTTCACTCATATGACATTAAACTCCATGAAAACAAGAAACATGCAATTTCTTGCTCACCATTTTCTTCCCAATGCCTGGAAAGCTGCTTGACTCACGGGAGGAGGTCATAAAATACATTTGGAAGAAAATGAATGAACAAATAAATGCTGTCACCTGCAGGCCATTCTTTATTATTTTCAAGAAATTCTGTAATGACCCATTACACTATTTTGTCTGCATCATTCAGATCACTTTTATAAATATATTTAAGATAGTATAACAGCTTCTTCCATAATAGCAGCCTCTGACTGAGGTATTTTCTTTTAATTCCATCCCTTCCACTATCCTTGATGTACAGTTCCTATTGGCAAGCTTGATCATTCCTTCAGTCACTCCTTCAATTCAAAATGTGTCAGAAATGGTACTAAAAGACTGAGGGTAAAATGTCATCATTTTGTTGTTGTTGCTTGCTCATGTGTTTTTATTTGTTTATTTAGTTGAGGGGTGGTAGCAGACATAATGCATATAATAAAGATAGTAAAACAAGTATAATCTAAATAGGCAAATTCAATAATAATTCTCAGCACAAGGAATTGCAAGAGAATAATAGATTCTCAACATAGTCTGGGAGAATAGTGTCAGGGAACCTTCCAGAAGGGGATAGAAGAGGAAAAGCAAAGCAAAGTGGGACTAGAGGCATTGAGGGCATGAACATAATGGGACTCCAAGATGATTGTTGTAACTCTAGTGTAAAGTAAGGGGCAGGGAGACTGAGTCCTGAGTCCAGAACATTGCCAAAGTGAGAGCCTGTGACTATTCCTCTGAGGAGTCTCTGCTCCCTCCTGAGTAACAGGCATTGCCAGATTTCAAGAGGAGAGATACCGTAAGATTCATTTTCTGTTGAGCGCTGAAGGCTGTGTGGAGGATGTGAAGGAGCCAGAACTGTAGGAACAAGAGGCCCTTGCAATAGTGAACTACTGCAGATAGCACCTTCAAAGAGGTGCTAGAAAATCATAGGGATGATGAGCAGACAGGTGGGAAGTGAAGAGAGAGGTAAGAAAGACTGGAGGTGGTGAAGACAGCCTGGGTTAGGAAGCCTCTGTGTGGCCACAGGAGAGCAGTCATGCCTATTGAGTGGTTCAGATGGGCCACTGTGGCAAGAAAGACAAGTTCCTGTAGTTTACAACTTCTTGAGAAGGAGCAGTTGTGTGTATTCCTGGCAAGAATCACATTCCTCTCACTTTTATTGCTCTCTGGTAGAAGACTACCAGGACTGATTCATTTATATCCTTTGTTCTGTATCATTATGCTCTTCACCCCAGAAGGTAGCCTGGTTCACTCTCTCGCAACCATCATAGGTTTGTTCTAAAAACCTCTACTTTGGGGAACTTTCTCCAACCACACAATTTAAACATTCTCCACAGACAGACTGTCCTTCTCTCCTGTTTTATCTCTCTCTTTCGCAGAATTGAATAACATCTGACATGTGTAGGTATTCATTTAATTGATTCTCATTTACCCACTCCTGCTGTATTTTAAACTCCACAGGACTGTAAGTCCTTGTCTATTTTGCCTATCGCTATACCTTCAGTTCCTGCAACAATATTTGGCACAAAGTAGGTGCTCAAAAAATATCAGTTGAAGAAATAGCCTTTGCTGATAGTAGTTGGTGTCCAAGAAATACAGATTTCTGCAAAATGTTTGAAAGTAAAATAAGCCTGGATTACCTTGGAGAAAGAATCTACCAGGTTTACAGAGCTACTGGGAAGTGTCCTGTCCTGCACAGGAGGAATTTGTGCTTAGAGGAATTTAGAGTGGACACGGAGGTGTGGGGTGAGGTATTACACGGGTTTGGGGAGCAGCAGAGAATTTGTTCTGGTCCAGAGTATCATGGTGTCTGCAGGGATTCACTAATCAGGAAGCAGAGCCAGCCACGAGGATTGCTGCTGGGACATCCTGTGGCTACTGTGGATTGTTTTTACTGCTCAATTCTCCAATAGGAAAAGTGCCTTCCCCTGGCTCCACACTGGATTCCTGCTCAGCACTGGATTCCTGATATCTGCTATAAGCAGAAGATGTGCTACCTCTACATTCTTCAAATTCGTATTTTAAAATTTGAAAAATACAATGCAATTAAAGCAATTCTTTCCTTGTCTTTATTTGATCTTCCCCAACCCCAAGCAAAATGCGCTTTCTAGTCTTTTGACTATCAGTAAGCATTGGTGGCCAAGAAATCCCCACCCTATGGAATGTACCCAACCTGCTGGTCACTGCTGCTGGCTCTGCTCCCAGGTACCCACTGGCCATATGTGGTATATGGCTTCTCCATCCTGAAGGTTATAAAAGGCTTTGAATATAACGGATTTCCTAAGTGACAACAGAAAATATGGTACTTGCCTTCTTTGGGTTCTTCTGTGTGCATTTATGCTTGATTACTACATCAGCTTTCTTTGTTCAATTATTTCTGTTTGTTCAATTATCTACCTGAATTCTTAAGTTTGGTTTCACTAAAATTTTAATTCTACTAACTGATGTAGTTAAAAATTCGTATGCTATTTCCACCTATAAATGCAATAGGCAATACAGCCTCTTGTTCTATAATGAGTACTTTCTGTATTCTAAATTGGTTATATTTATTAACTCTTATTAGAAACTGAGAGGGTGAGTCCTGTTTTATTTAGCAGCATGCTACCTGGAAACCCTGAGACTAATCAGGGTGTATTTAATGATAGGATGCAAGCGTGTTTTTGCTGCAAATTACAAACATCTACCCTTAGTCCTTAGTGCCAAACTGCACTGAAAATTCTTAATCAAATCTTCACCGTCTCTTATGTGTTCTTCTAAATTGCAAATTTACAGAGGGCAGGAATGGACGTCTTTGTTAAGTCAATATTTCTAAAGAACCAGACCTCATGCCATGCCTGTTGGCACTGAATAAATATTGATTTATAAAAACTGTAAATTGGGAGATAATGATCTCCATTAATCACTGGGGAAGATTATGAAGAAATTATAGTTGCAGTTCAGGGACAGCGAAATACTAAATTGTATATTTGGATAATTTTAGAATCAACAGCAGATCAGAGTTTGTGTATGTGCATGTGTTTGTGGGTGTGTGTGTGGGGGGTTGTGTGTAGGGTGTGGAGTGTGTGTGCTATGTGCATGGATATGTGTGTCTATGTGTATATATATATATGTTTGTGATTAATTCTAGGCAAAAGGAAGGGGAGGAAGAGAATTTTAGTTTTGAAAGCCATAGTGTTTGCTGCTAGAAAGATTCAGTTATTTACTCTTCATAGCTTAGCTCTTTTTATTTCACTATTCCTGTAACATTTTGAGTTCTTAGGCTGCAGACCATAATGCCATATTTTTCTTTGTTGTAAAGATCTTATACCTTCTTTACTAACAGAAAGGAGAAAAAATTCAAATTCAAATGTGAAAGTAAAAAATAGTCCTACATTTTTGGTTTTTCAAAGACTAATTATTCATGTTTTGTAGCTTCTAATTCTCATTTATGAAATGATATAGTTTGATATTTACTGATTTTTAGGCTTTTAGAGGATTTTAGCAAGTACCTCAATTTTATTTCTGTTAAATACTAGTCTCATTATATGTTTCCTTAACTGTTACTTAATATGTTTCAGAATGATTCTCAGAAAATCATAACAATGGTGAAATCTAAATCTAAATCTAAATCTCTCCTTTAGTGATTTGCAATATTCATTCATAAAATTGCAAACTATGCAATAAGAAAAGGTTTTGCCGTTGTTAAAACCAATATTTTCTCATATCATTTTAATGTAGAAACTTTTTTAAACATAGAAATTGCAGTAGCATCCCTTTGGGAAAGCTCTTAAATCTATTTTTTTTTAAACTTTAAAGAGAAGAAAATGAATCCCCTGCAAGAGAAGCAGTGACAGATAGAAGGTGACTATATCACAGTAGTATTTATACCAAATTCAACTGGATTTCACAGCAAAGAGACAAGCTGTTTTTTCACAAATAATAATTCCTGGATCATTTCCAACACCAGGGTATGAAGTAAGTGTGAAATGAGCCACAGATATATAAAGGTTAAAGAATACACATAAATGTAGAAAAATCAATATTCATCTTTTCATCATGTTACAAGACTACAAATTTAAAGCCACAAGAGAAAAAAGAAAATAATTTTTTAAGGAGTTGAAAGTGTAAATTCTAAAACATTTGAGTTATTGCTGATATTTTTATTCTTTAGCCTGTTAATACCGACTTACTCTTCAATACCAAAAATAACAAACATAAGTAAACAGGAAGAAACGAAATCCCATTAGATATGTAGGAAATTTCTCTCAGGGACAATCCTGAGTTTTTTACATAGATTGACAAAAACAATAATTACTGGGTATTATCTATATTGAGGATGGCAGAAGAGATCATATTTGATACCTATGAGAAAAATAGAGTGATTGAGAATATTTGTAGAGGTTGAAGGAAAATCATTTGGATGAGTTGGCTATATTTGAGGAACTAGAATCTTAGTAAGTCCTTATTACTAAGGCTGTAAATGAATATGCATCCATTACCAGGTGTTTGTTTGTTTAAGATGAAATCAAGTTTCAGAGTATGAATAAATAAAAAAAATTGTGGCATATACATAAAATTGAATTTTATGGAGTCCCAAAATGGAATGAAGTGTTGATACTTGCTACAACATGAATAAGTGTCCAAAACATTATGCTAAGTGGAAAAAACCTGACACAACATGTCACATGTTATATTATTCCATTTATACAAAATACCTAGAACAGGTTGTTCCATACAGTTAGAAAGCAAACTGATGTTTGGCAGGGGCTGGGGGCAGAGAGAAATGGAGGACTGCTTTATGGGTACAGATTTTCTTTTTGAGTTAGGACATGTTTTAGAACTTGATAGAAGTGGTGGTTGCAAAACATTGTTAATTCAATACTAAATGTCATTGAATTGTTCACTTTAAAATGATTAATTTTATGTTATATGAATGTCACTTTAATTAAAAAAAAAAATCTGGCTCCTAGAGTTTTGCTCTAAATGCAGCCTCAACTTCAGGCTGGAAATAACCCCATACCTCCTGTGTGTTGCTTGGTGTTAAAATAGCATGTTTTTCTTGGCATTGCTCTCTTTCTCTTTTCTGCTTCCCAATCAACATGTCCAACTTGCACAGAAAGGTCTCCTTTCTGTTGAAAAAAAAATTAACAGTTTATGTTATTTTAAGAACATTGCAAAAACCAAGTTGAAGTCCAAATTAAATGCATTCTACATTCTTCCCGATTACTCTCTTACGCGTAAGACTAAAATAAAATGCGTAACAATGAGTAGCCAGGAAGCATAGAGGGAGGACACACATGTATGAAGTAGCTCTAACTTAGCAACTTTTAGAAATGTAAGTGGAGGGCGTAGGATGTTTACCATATGGGGTACAAGGCAGATTCTTCTGGCTAAGAAGGAAAGGAGGAGAGGATTTCTAGGCTGCCAGGAAGCAGGTAGAAATTCTGCTTGAAATGAGATCTTTCATGGAATAGTAAGAATTTGTTTCTTAGGAAGAAAGCATTTAAACTTTCACAGTTAGTATCAATTCATTGGTACTAAATGGCTAGTTAATGTCGTTGTTGTTTTGTTTCAGATTTTCAAATTTATTGTTACCAAATTTAGAGTATTCTCTTATAATTGTCATTATGAATTTTTAAAATCATAGTACAGAAAAGCATAGAAAATTATATGATGAATGCTCATGTACCCACCATCCTGGTGCCAAGTCTTATCATTTTGCTGTATGTGTTTTAGATTTATAAAATAAAACAGTAAAATATCCTTGATACCTTTGTGTACCTATCTCTAACCACATTATTTCTCCTTCTCCAGACGTAATTGCCGTCTTGAAATTGTTGTTAATATTCCCACCGACACTTTTATGTTTTTACTTAATTATTTGTGTCCCCATCATAATCCACAGTTTATCATCATTGTTTGACCCTCAGAAGCAGATATGTCACATCATGGCATCATCATAATTTGTCCATGTAAAGCATGTACTTGTTTTCATATTTGATGTATGTATTTATTCATTTATTCATGCCTTTTTAGCCTACTGCTCCCTACTTCCAATGACAACCCACTCTGATGGACATTCTATGCATCCTTTGCTCTTGGAGAGCACAACCATTTTTATAGGGTGATTAAAGGTGACCATTTCTATGAGTTCCATTTTCATTTTTTTCTTTCTGTTCCTTGTTCTTCATTATAATTTCTCTTCCAAAATAAACTCTCAAAGCAATTTTCCAGACCAACAGAAGACGATAGTGGGGGAAGTCCTATTTTTAGGGATAGAAGACTTGTGTGGGATATGAGATTTGGGGAAACTAGGTGCTTCTTTGTTATTAGCAAGTGTAATATCCAATGGTCTATAAAACCACTCTTTTCAACATTACAGTTTGAATAAAATTGCAATCATGGAAATAGGTAAATCATGCGTAAGAAAGCTTTATTCCCATTTTAGTGTGGGAAACCAATTCTCCCATGGTGTATAATTCTAATTTAGGGTCCTACCCATAGCTTGTAAATATCAATTTTTTAGCAAACAACTTCACGGAGTGAGATGAGTGTATGAAGTTCCTGGGTTGACAGACAGCTTATGCTTATAGTTTGTTCATAAGCAAGCTTTTCAAAACTAAGCATGCAATTTCCTATACAGCCAATATTTAGTAACTGTGAGTATGTCCATAGGCTAATTCATGGAACTTAGAAAGCCTTTAGTAACTGAGAAACAATAGTAAGACTAATATAATTAGGACTATATCAAAGAATGCTTGGCGATGCTTATTGAGAATGGAATGTGGAGTAGGTGCATCATTTTCCTTTCTTTTCCTTCTTGCTCTCTTCCTTCCTTGCCATGGTTTAGTCCTAGTGAGAAGAAATGCCATGATCCTGAAATTGCTTGCCTTTTTCTAACTCCTCAGCTTCACCTTCCTGCAGCCATTTCCCATACTTCAGGAACAGTGGCCAGTGTCACTGGGAATATTCTATACTCTCTGTCTCAACTTACATCTCTATCCTCCATTAAACACCACATTTGCAAGTCAACAAGGGCGTCTAATAGTTTCTACTATTTAGAAGAATAATTTCTCTAATGCCAAATCAAAGTCTACTATTTGGGTTTCATATGATGGTGTAATTATATTATGACATCTTTCCCAGTTGCCTATATTCCACATCCAATTGGTAAGAGTCATACCATTTCTACCTTAAAAAATATGTTCCAAATTCAGCATTTTTCACCCCTCCATCATTCCCTGTATATATTCCTGCCCTTCAGTAGCTCAATTCTGCATATAATAGTCAAAATAATCCTTTTAAAATGTTAATGGGATCTTGTCATAACTTTAATCAAAATCTTCCATCTTCTTCCTATCACATTTAGAGCAAAATTCAAAGCCTTTATAATCTGACCCATGTCTTCCTCTCCTAACTCCTATCTCCACCTTCCCCTGCTTACTCCACCAGAGTCCCAGTGTTTGGAGCTCTGTGCCCTCTTAGGGCCTTTGCCTCTGTTGCTGTCTCTTCTAGAATGTTCTCTTAGGCTTGCATGATTCCATCCTTCACTTAGTTTATGGCTGTGCCCATATTTTATCTTCTCACACAGGCTTTTTCCTGGCACCAAATAGCATCTTCTTCCTTCACTGCTCTCTATTGCTCTACAATGCTCAGTTTTTTAGATAGCATGTATTATTGACAATAAAATATTATTTATTATTAGTTTATTTGCTAGAAAAGGAAAAAGAGCTTATCTTCATCACTATTCTAGCAATGGCACATAGAATCTGTGCCTGGAATATAGAAGGCAACAGTAAACGCCCATTGAAGAAGTGAATGAATCCATTTCGATACAACTATTTTATTAGCATCCAAGGAGAACAATACATTGCACAGGGATATCCTGGGAATTTAAATAAGTTTACTATTTAAGATGTAGTACAGCAACTATGAAATGTATAACAGAGAAAATAGTAGAGGTTAAGAGGAAAAAAAACTTCTCAAATGCAAAGTAAAATGAAGATAGAATTTTTTATGGAGGATGAATAACAAAAATAAAATAAAATACACTTAAAGTGGAATTTAATAGAATCTAAAGTTGAAAATGTGCATGGAATTATATAAATGTGGGTAGTAAAAGATGTTAGTGATGAATACCCAACCAAGAATTTCAGTAATCATTAAGCTTTATAATGCTGAGACACTATTTTCACAAAACATTAAAATATAATGAAAAACTACAGTTCATAAGGATGGTTTGTTCATAGAAACTAAAAATGTTTTCTTCGCAAATCCATGGACTCGTATTTTACTGTTTTGATTATTATCATGGCCTCTCCTAACATGAATTAAACAAGCTGTTCTAAAAGAATTGTTTTATTATTGTTGTTTTTAATCTATTTGCAATGATATCTTGAGGAAGGAACTGATATAATTTGTAAATTCTCCGGGATCCATTTGGAGTGAAGTATATTTGTCCTTTTTAGTAATAACATAAAATATTAAACTATGTTACATGAAACAAAAAATGCGTGCTTAATGACTGAAATATGATAGTAGTGAAAAGATGTTTGTATGGCAAACCTTTAGGTTTTAATAAGCAATAATAACAATTCTAATAAAATCCAGAAGTAAATAATGAAAATAATGCAAAGTCTACTGTATAACTATTAAGCTACAAAATGCGTATTTTTTTCTCTTATGGAATGGAGTGAATATATACAGGATTGATATGTTTCATATGTATTTATTGAACACCTAGGAGTTATTACAAGTCATTATGGGAAACACAAATGCCTAACAGAGTCACTGTTTTAAAGAAATATAAACGCTAATAAACTATAATGTATAATCATAAGTTGCATTGTTTACCACAAATATTAAGTTACATGTAAATGTTTAGCAAGGGAAATATTTAAATAAATGCTGTCATCAAAGTTTTATAATTTGAGAGAGTCATCAGAGTTTCAGAGTCAGACTGCCAGGGTTCAAATCTCCCAGGCCTCCCAGCCATTGTCCTCACTTCTCTAAGCTCCAGTGTCCTCTTCTATTAATAGATGACTGAATGTGATCATTTATAAACATTACCTAACACTGCACCTGGCACATAGGTAGTGCCCCATAAATACCCTTGCCCCCTAACATGAACTACCTGTAATACTAATTCAATCTTCTAATTGCTTTTTCAGTAAAAATGTGTACTTGATCTCTGCTGGGAAATACTGTATTCCCAAGTGTAGAGTTTCTATATAAGGAATATTAAAAACTCATCTCTAGTCATGCCAGGGTGATTTTTTTTCTCCTTTCCATGCTGGTGAACTGAGGAATAACAACATAATCAAAGGAAATATTCTATGCAAAAACCATTTTACAACCTGTCATTAGGCACAACTACCCAGGTTATAGTTATTCAAGTACACATTGCTCAGACTATCTATTTTTCCCTCATGCTATCATTATCCTCTAATAATAGAATTTACAAGACATTTTAAGAGGCCAATAAAAAGCAAGTTCCTTTGAGGGAATTCATGAATTTCCTTTTAAAAAACTTCATTAGCAATGAGAAACCTACCATTGACCAGGATGTTAATGGTGACTATTCTGTTCATCAACATGTTTATAATTCATATAGCAACTAATGATTATAAAGCATCTGATGATAGCAAGCAATTATAACAATTATGGACTTTCTTTTATGTGCAGAACAGCACTTGGGCTATGTAACAATAAAATAGGGCTGTAATTTAAAGTAATATTTCACATTTTTATACCGTCGAGGATTGCACTTCTGATGTTTAAAAAGTGCAAAAGATTCATTTCTATTGGGTTGATTTTAAATGTGTCTGCCCCATCACAAATATGCTATTCTAATGATCATTTCAAGTAAAAAAAAATCAGTTAAGCCTCAGGAAAAGGATGTATTTATACCTGTAAACAGCAATATTCAAGCTTGAACAGACAGCAATCAAATCCAAAACACTGAGGGACACATAAAGAACAACATTTACATAGACACAATAGAGTGTTTTCTAGATAGCATTTAGGCATTTCTACATCACCTAATTGAAGTGGTATTTCATAAATAATTTACAAATAAAGGAATTTGTAGAGAAAACAGGGAAACTAGGTGCACACATGATAAACTCATAGTATGTTTTGTCATAAGTGTGCTACATACAGAAGCATAATTTTGAGGTAATTTGCTAATGTGTTCATTTTTAACCACAGACCTCTCTTCATAGTTACTGGTATCTTTCCAGACAGGTAAGGTTAACTCCTGCACTACAGGATCACATTCTTAATGTCTTCTAAGTTATTTTCTTTTTCTCTGACTTGAGATGCCCTACTTTTTATTCCAAGGATCATTTTTACATTACAAAATGCTCTAAAATTATTATTGCATATTTTATTGTATAGAGATTAGAATAAAAGTGCTTCCAACCTTCCACAGCAGAAGTCTCCTTCTACAGGATCTACCACCTTGAAGAAACTCTATTAGTCCCAGACTGCTGCCCTTGGTGGCGTGTGTTCATTCTGGCATCTATTTTGTCTTTTTTTATTCTCCAAAGTAAATATTTTCACTTGGTAGCACTGAGTTGTATTATATCTATCATTGTATTTTAATAGCTTTATGTAAGCAAGTTTCAAATGAAAAGATTTCCAAAGAAGAATGCTAGGCCGGGGGCGGTGGCTCATGCCTATAATCCCAGCACTTTGGGAGGCTGAGGCAGGTGGATCACATGAGGTAAGGAGTTTGAAATCAGCCTGCCCACCATGGTGAAACCACGTCTCTACTAAAAATACAAAAACTAGCCGGGTGTAGTAGCTGTAATTCCAGCTATTCTGGAGGTTGAGGCAGGAGAATCACTTGAACTCAGGAGGTGGAGGTTGCAGTGAGCCGAGATCGTGCCACTGCACTCCAGCCTGGGCAACAGAGTGAGACTCCATCTCAAAAAAAGAAAGAAGAGCTAGTGACAGCTAAATAGAAAGTTGCTTTGGGGGTGTGGAGAAAAAGGGAGAAAGGGGAGAGGAGCTGGCCTTGCAGGTTCTGAGGGGACAGCAACTCGGTTGCTAATACCTTCACTGTAGAAATGTGTAACTCTTGGGAAAATATCTACATATTTGGCAGAATTTATGCCCATGCAATCTGCAGGTTAGGGTTTAAAGAAACTCTTCCTTAAGTAAGGTTTGCATTTAGCATGTCCTTCATCCATGGTAAGGTATCATCTCTTTGATTTAAAAAAAAAAAAAAAAGGCCATTTTTCTGTGAGACATTTAGTTAGAGGAGTCATTTCTCTCTCAACTCTTAAGTTTGGCATTTCCTTGTATGAGACTAGGCAAGGCCAAGACTATTGATTTTAGATGACTTATGCGGTTTTTCAGTAACCCCGAAGCCTGATATATTTTGGTTAATACAACTTAAGGAAAAAAAATCATATATTTTGGAAGCAAATCCATATGTATTTTATGTTTCTGTGGGACAAAGGTATCTACCTGTATTTACTGAGTGTGTATGCTGGACTATTTTAAGGTGGAGTAAAAGTTGTACTAAGAAAGGAACAGGTAAAATGTCTAGCATTTAATGGGCTGAATACATTTAATTTCACATAAAATCCTCTTCGTTATCCAACCTCTTTCAGTTCCCTGAAGGTTAATGCGCACTAAAAATACAAGCACAAATATTTATTTTTTGTTTTCTTTGGATTAAGGAGACAATCTCTAAAGGGCATTTCAAATGCATTTTATATTCAAAACTAATGTTGGATGTGACCTTAAGAAATGCCTCAATCCAGTGGTTTTCTTTGTGTTCATTTATTCCCATTTACTACTCATATTGCCGCTGGTTTTCCTGGTTTAAGTATACCCAACAAGTACAGTTCAGAAGAATGTACATGCTATGTATGTATTATATGTATATATGTGTGTATATGTATATATGTATATAAAATATATAAAATTATATCATTACTTTTTTTAAATAAATATAAGAAACTAATTTCAATATTTAAGCTTAATTTTTACATTTTGCCTTAGGAAGATTTCTAAGATATTACTTCTATAATCATAATAAACTTACTTTTTATATTTGTGATGTTATTCCTCAGTTGTACAGTACAATTAAACCATTCATGGGGCCCGCAACGTCTATATAATCTCGTCGTAGATCAATTCTTTCTCAGTTCTTCCATCTCTTCCATTTTCTCACTCCATCCCAGGCGTGTTGGCCTTCTGTGCTTCCTCAATAGACAGGCACACATCTAGCCTTGTCTTTGCATTTCCTATCACTAGACCCGGAGCATCCACCCCCTACTTTCCCCATTCTCTACATATGTTCACATGACTCATAGCCTTACTGGATTCAGATCCCTTTTCAAATGTCATTTCCCCATAGAGGCCTTCCCTGGCCACTTGATTTAATATAACACCTCCATTAATATTTTTATACTCTGCTATATCTTTCTTCCTAGGTTTGTGGACTTTCTTCTTTATTCTTTCTATGGCAGGAGAACACAGAGAAATGTGTTTTGTTTGGTGCTGTATCCACAGCAATGGGAATAGTGCTCACATGTGTATGTGTTCAGTAAATACTGTACTGAGTAGACATAGGCTGGTCACTCAGGTGCTAAGCCCTTTGATACATTAGCTCATTGAAAGCTCTGGGACCCTAGTGGTTGGTAGGAACCCATAAGGGAGGAGCAAGACACAGTAGGGCGACCTGTTTGTGACCCAGGTAAATGTGTAACCACTCGTTATCTCATCTTTTAGAAGCTTTCTGAAATCACAGAGAAACACTGAGGAGACAGGGGCAGTGGAGGATTACTGAACACATGAGGTCCACTGCCACCATCAAAGGAGTGAAAAGAGTCAGCTCAAAAATGATTCAATGTACCAGGTTGTATATAGAGACCAAAAATTGCCTTCACTGCTATTGGGACATACAGTCCCTACTCAAGATCACGGAAACGTTTCCATATGGCTGGTACAAGTGCAATCATTTGGCTCTAGGGATATTTCTTGAGTCCTCCTCCATATCCAACATTTAAATATCAGCCAAATAACACATTTACATACATCGAATGTATCTTCTGTTAGAAAGGTGGAGGCGAAATGTTCTAAAACAAAAAGGACTACAACATAAGAACAGAAGGCAATGTCTACACACAGTTTTGAAGAGGTGTGATGGTACTTAATCCTGAAAAGCAAGAAGGGGAGAAACTCGAGCCAAAACCCCTCTCCCTTAAGGAGGGAAATGCCTTTCCTTCTGATCTGATGGCCCATACTCACTTCTAAAGCTTCCACGTCAGTTTTCATCAGTCAAAAGGTGATGTATGAAAATGTGTATTGAAGAGAATTAGAGAAGTGTCTAACCATTTTCTCATAGTACCCTTTCAAATAAAGTTATTTTCTAGGATGTAGTATTTTCAAAATGCATTTGAGCTAGCAGAGGGCTATTTCCAAGTCCACAGTGCTCACTGCCCCTTCTCATGACTCTATATGTCCTTTGTTATTTAGTATTGAGTCTACTCCCCATGTCCTCCCTTGTACTGACCAGCATTTTTCTCCATACTGAAGAGAGTAAGTTCTTTAATACTTGTGCCAGATAAGAGAAACTTTGGTGGAAATTTATAACACAGTGGTTATAAGTGGTGATAAAAAGCAATAGAAGTTTGTGGAAGTTAATATAGACAAAAATAAATTAATTGGAAAACCAGCCTTTACAAAACAGATAGGTTAGTACTGAGGATGAGAGGCTAGAACTCCCATCACACCATGCTATAGGAAGAATCTAGTTAGAAAGCTGCAGGTCAGACCCTGGACCCTGGTGTTTCATGCAGCGCTGTATGTACCCACACCACCAGGAATAAATTCTAATGTATTTCCTACTTCTGTGCGTTATTTCCCCAAGAACAGTTCCAGCTGGGAACATCTAACTCTGCCTCTTTCTCTAGCTTGGTTACTGGGATAAAGAGAAAGTATCTCAGAAGCTTTGGTTTAATATTAGGTGGGTAGACCCTTCTTACCAAGACACACACACATAAGAAAGGAGTTTAGTTGCTTGGTAGTCAACAAATGACAAAAATTGTCTACAGACATCATCAAGAATTCCTCTAAGAGAGTGGATGAATTCTTCGGGAAAGGTGGGTGGCAGCATGGAGGTGTGCCTGCCTTCTGAGCCCACACACCTTCTGTAGCCCTGTCAATGACTATAGATCTTTGATGGGCAAAGAATACTATGGGGGACTGTCAGCATTTGGAGTCACCTAGAGCTGAGTCAATAGGTCATGGCAGGGATTCTAGAAAATTGGGCAGAATATGTGAAAAATTATAGGTAAGTCTTCACTAGTAAAGGGAGATAGAGAAAGATAGAGAGAGAGAAGGATAGAAAGAGAGAAAATTAGAAAATTTATGCTATACTATCCCAAACAAAAGGCTGATTTGAACTGAAATCAAAGTGGTAGTACTTTATGATGTGTTCATATGACATCTGGTATAGAATCCATCTAAGGCCTGTGTTATATTATTCAGTGAGCACAGAAAATGTCCTTGAGTCTAAAACCAGTGGTATAGCTGGGATTCCAAACTCTTTTTCTCTAATTACAAATGCGAAACAAGGAATATATTATCCCATATGCCACTAAAATGCCCTGTGGATTAATTTATATTTTGAGGTATGTCTCTAACTCTGAGAAGAGAGAATGAGAGAAGTAAGCTTTTGAAACTCATTTCCATAGTTTTATGTTTTTAATACCCAATGCTAACGAACTTTTAATGCAGATTTTATCTGTTTATTCCATTTATTGTGAGTGGTCATTAACATTTGCTAGATAATGTGTTTTTTATTCATGTTAGGAAATAGAAATGCAGAATATGTCTTTTGGATTCTCTGATTATCAGCAGATAGCTCAATCATATTCTTATACTAATTTTGTACACTGACTCTTAAATTGGAAATAGACTGTTGTGTCCACAAAATATTTTCCTTTAAAAAATCTGTTTTCTTCTGAATAAAACAATAGGTCTAAATTAAGAATAAGCTTATATAAATCACTAAATGACAATTTCCTTGAGTTTAATAACTCATTCTATGGGTTTGGTAGATAAATACAATCAATCAATCTTTGAAACTGGGGAGATGTCTTGTTTATCTGAAGAAAAATACATATTGTTGATAGTTTACTTCTCTAGGATAACGTTGGATCTGTCAGGATTAATTAAACATATAAAGGGACTACAAAGAGTTCATGAAAAAATACAACTAAGAGATTTAAGGTAAAGAATAGACTTGATTTCTCAACTGAGCTCCATCAAGATCAAAACACTTTTGTAAATGATGTTATCAGCCATTTAGTCCATCCCTAAAGAATTAAGAATCCTGGGAATTTAATCATGTCAACGCAGTCATTTTTTATATTATTAACTGAGGAAAAATGGGTTCCCTGTAAGATTTTTTAAGATTAGAAAACAAAGAGAAGTTAGAAGGAGCCAAATCAGGACTGTAAGGGAAATGCCTAATGATTACAAACTTGTCCTTCTTTCATGAGAGGAATGAGCAGAAGAATTGTCCTGCTGAAGGAGGGATCTCTGGTGAAGCTTTCCTGGGCATTTTTATGCAAAACCTTTGGCTCACTTTCTGAAAACACTCTTATAATAAACAGATGTTACCTTTCTTTGGTCCTCTGGAAAGTCTACATGAAAAATGCCTAAGCATCCCAAAAAACTGTCGCCATGACCTTTGCTCTTGACTGTTGCATTTTGCTTTACTTGACTACCGCCAACCTCTTGGTAGCTATTGTTTTGATTGGGCTTTGTCTTAGGTTCATACTAGTAAAGCCATGTTTAATCTCTTGTTACAATTCTTTGAAAACCTGCTTCAGGATCTGGCTCCCACTTGTTTAAAGTTTCCTTTGAAAGCTCTGCTCTTGTCTGCAACTGATTTGGTGCGATAGTTTTGGCCAGTGGAAAGTTTGCTCCATCTTAGTTTTTCAGTCAGAATTGTGTATGCTGAACCAATTGAGATTTGTATGGTGTTGGTTATTGTTTGTGCTATTAATTGTCATTCCTCTTCAATTGGGGCATGAACAAGATAATGTTTTTCCTTGGAAATAGATGTAGATAGTATGCCGTTGTGGGCTTCATCTTTGACATTGTCTCATTCCTTCTTAAAATGAGTTTCCATTGGTAAATTGCTGATTTCTTTAGGGCATTGTTATCAAAAATTTTTCACAAAGCATCAGTGATTTCACCATTCTTCCACCCAAACCTCATCAAAAATTTGATGTTTGTTCTTGTTTCAATTTTAGCATAATTTGTGTTGCTCTGATAGGAGCTCCTTTCAAATTGATGTTTTATATTTCTTAGTGCCTCAAATTAGATCCTGTTCAAACATGTCATAAAATTAAGTATGGGTCCATTTTGCTGCAAAAAAATTGAAAATCATGCATAGTTTTTTCACATACACATTTCCATGAACTTTCTGAGTTCATGGAAAATGTGTATATGAATTGGCAAATAGATGAAAATCGATTTATTGTGATACTGATTGAAAACAATAACAAAAGATACGTGATGAAGAAGATTATCATGAGTCATCCAAAACTTTAAAAACATCCATTATTTGCAGGCTTCATAACTCATAATTCAAATATTCTGAAAATTCAATATACTTTAAAATTTCCAGAAAGCTTTTAGGATTCCTGGACTTGAACTCTTACTCTTTCTCTAATCATGCCTCAACTCCTGGTCACTGGCCTAAATTATACCCTCTTGAAACACTTATCATTACAAATTATTGTCAAGATATGTCCTTTTATGTGCAGGACATTTCACCTAAGAGGCAGTTAGTTTCACAGACAGATAGAATTAAAGTATTTCCCAACAGTCACTTTTATTTTTTAATGCATCTGGGTCATAGTAATAGGCTAGATACTTGGAACAGTCTCCCATCAGAACAGTAGATAGGTTTATTGTTTTAGTTTGGCCACATGTTCATCTAAGACAAAATTTTTTTAAAATTCACAGATTCCAATAAACAAAGGCTTCGAAGATAATTCTTCCATTAATTAATTTCACCCATACTACATAGTAGGTTTCTTCTTGCAATGCAGAACCTGGAAGCTGGGTATCTTTCCCAATTGCTTCTCTCAAATGATCTTCATAAGAAATTTAAAGTGTAAAAACCTTCTTCCCTACACTTTGAGTAATTCATTGATTACAAGCTACATATGCACCAGTAGTCCTAGAAAGCTATATTAGAGACTACAATAACACCATTTATCTTTGTCTGTGCAACTCACGTTAGATACTTAAGAATTCAGTAATTCTTAGTCAGTAGTTCCATCCTACTCAAAATTATTCAGGATTCTCATTTGTTTATTTTTGTAGTTCTCACATAATAAGTCTTAATCTTTGAAGGCTAAATGCGCCTCACACTAATCAAAGCACTTTATACATATTTACTCATCTCATCTCTTATAGCAGAGACCTAATATGTAATTAAATTATAGCATACAGTCAGTTCTGAACTCAGGACGTAAACCTTTAATATTTCTAATAGGATACTAAATAAATAAAAGGAGGATGAGGAGAAGGGGAGAAGAAGAAGAAAAAGAAAGAAGGAGGGACACTTCAGCTGACTAATATTTATTAGTGATAACTAAATGCCCATTATTTTATGCCATTGAGATTTTGAGGCCTTTTGTTACACAGCAATAGAAGACTAGCTGACTAATAGCGGGAGCAGAGCTGGTCCTTTTCAGAGCTTATTTTAGGTCTCCTTCAAATTCTCAATGTTCTCAGAATTCTGACCCTCTTTTTGTCTTTAAACAAGTTAAACTTATTTTAGGACCACAGGGCAAGCTGTTCGGTCTGCCTGGACTTTTCTTTCCCATAGGCTGTCTTGTAGCTCCCTCTAATCTTTCTGGCTTCAGCTTAACTATTACCTATTCAGTAGGGCATTTGCTAACCTCAGTGTCTAATTACAGACCCCTCTTTTCTTTGTGAGTCTTTATCACATGCATTGTCTACATCATTTATAGTGTTTATCACAATTCACAATTACCTGTTTGTTTTCTTGTTCATTGTCTTTACAACTCTTTCCATTATAGCAGGCAGTATGTCAATATTTTTGTCCCATATAACTACAGTGAACCCCAGAGTGCCTATTAATGAATAACTACATAAATGACTCAACTCTGAGGAGTGGTTTTATTTCACTTACCATACCCAAACCCATAAAAAAACCATATGAACAGTACACATATTTAACCAACTCATTAAAAACAAAACATATCCTCTTTAGATAGAGGACTTTTATTTTTCTACTTTGAACACGCTAGTACTTTATTTCTTGAAAGCCCAATATATGCAATAAACTCCCTGATATACTGTTAATTCCAAGTCACGGTTCTGAAGGGTGGTCAGATGGCTTTTTTTCTTTTTCCATCACACTCTGTCTGGAGCCTATCATTTTAGTGTTTTCTAGGTCACTGATTAAGAAAACAAAGGCTTAATAGCAGAAATATATTAATATTCATAAAATTCTGGTTACAACTTATTCATTTAAACACCATTTTTATTTTTTCCGAGCTTGACACTTCACTCTACGGTTTTCTGATATAACTGGATAGCATACAGCATCTTATGATTTATTTCTTCCAAATAATTTGGCTTTAATAGTATATTCAAAAAGTGCAGAAAAAGACTTATTTTTTCTTCACATTTTTTTCCATGTTTCTTTCCGTCAATATATAGCTATTTCATAAATTACTTGCTAGATATAAGCATAAATTCTTACAAAGTATATATATACATATGTAAATACATATAATATCTACTGTTTGATACAATGGCAAATAATTCTACTTATAGATTAGTCAATTTCTATGTATTTACCATCAGCCTATCTTTATCCAAAACACTAATATGCTCTTTATATTTGACATTTCTTTTTTCTGGACTTATTTTTTCTTTCTGAATCAGCTTTTATAAGAAGGAAAAGTTAATAAGCTCCAAGATTCAAATTAAAGGTGACACAACGTGTACAATAATGAGTGTGCATTATTCTGTAATTTATATTCAAAATTGGAGAGATAATTTGCAAACACCTCATAATAAATCCTGAGCTAACAGAAACATTTGTCAGAGTTTTCTCTCACTTTCCTTTCTGTGGTATGCAGATGTTCAGTTTTAAATTAGTCAGATTTTCATAGTTCTTTCTATACTGCTTTCCTTCTTTGATTTCATTCTGAAAAATAGAACAAAAAGCAAGCAAATTAAAATTCATAGGTAGGAAGTGGAGTTTGCAAAGATATTCTTTATTTTTTCTCTCTTTTTTACCTTTCCCAAATTCTTCTTTCCAATTAATAAATTTTTAAATAATTTTAGTCTTTCTTAAAATGACTAAATAGTAGGAATATTTTTATGAGCTCCAACTTATTTCCTAAGGTTAAATACCACATTTGTGCCACTATCTGACATTCTTTTTTAGACTTGCAAATTCATCATATCCCAAAACGGAACTAAAACCTACCCTCCAAAACAATGCTTTATCCCAATTTTGTATTTATGTCTAAGATATGTCAATGTATCAGTTTCACTTTTTATAGTCACTGAAACTCTACATCTAGTTACTCACTGAGGCGTTCAGATTCTCTTCACCACATATGTTGCTATTTCTCTAGTGCATTAACTGTTAGCTCATTCAATAGCTCATTCTGTCTCCTACAGTAGAATCTATTCTGTAGCTCCCACATGGTTCAGCTTTCTAAAAATTAGCTCTACGTATATCATTTGCTTGTTGAAAACTTGTAAGAGCTCTTCATTTTGTATAAAGTCGGGTACAAATTCAGTCTAATGCTTGAGGTGTTCCATTCCCAGAACCCTAATCTATTTTTTGTTTTCCAAATATTTCGCATCATGAAATCTTTCTTCCTCCCTCCAACATCTCACAAAATTTGCCCTCTAGGTTTAAATAATTCATTCTCTCTGTAACATGTTTCTCCCATTTTTTTTGATGGGGAGATTCTGTCCATGTTTTGAGCATTGCCTGACACTCCTTTTATTTCTATGAAGTCATTATACATCACCTCTAGTCATGAACTCTCTAAACCATAAGATTTTGACCTCTTTTATGTCACTTGCTAATATAGTTAGATTTCATATTCCAGGGGACAGGGGAAGATATTAATTTAGGAGACGGGAAACATGTATACTTGCTCATACAGTGGACAGAAAGGGAAAAGGATCAAATTTTCTGTCCTCCACACTTTCCCACTGCTTGTAACAGAGCAAGATAGTCAGGTACCAGGTATCCCTCTTGGAATCAATGTGACTGACAATAATTGTTCAACTAGTGCCATTTTTTCAGACTATTCTAAACATGACTGGTTATATCAATGAGCTTTTTCTGCATAGCAGACCATCTGAACACTTAGTGGCACAGTACAACCATTAATTTAGCTCATGAATCTGTGGGATGGCAATTTGGACTTGGCTCAGCTATGTAGTTCTTCTAGTCTTAGCATTTGCTAGTTTGGCTGAGAGCTAGCAAGTCTAGGGCAGTGGTCCCCAATGTTTCTGGAACCAGGAACCAGTTTTGTGGATTAAATTTTTTCCATGAACCAGGGGTAGGGGGTGATGATTTTGGGATGATTCAAGTGCATTATATTTATTTCCATTGTTATTACATTGTAATATGCAATGAGATAATTGTACAACTCACCATAATGTAGAATCAGTGGGAGCCCTGAGCTGCTTGTCCTGCAACTAGACAGTCCCATCTCGTGGTGATGGGAGACAGTGACACCTGATGTGTGTTGCTTATGTCCAGTGTACTCTATAGTCTCGTTTTGGTTGCCATCACTGCAGAAAACCTTGCTTCACAAGTTAGGATGTTGGAAATAAAAGCAGGCTTTTGTGACATCTCAGGATATTCTGCCTTGACTAATTCAGATCATATGGATATTTGAAGTTGTCTCAAACCTCCTTTTAAGGCCACCATCATTTGCAATCTCAAGCACTTGACCCTCTTCTAGCACAGAAAAAGTCAATTCACCTGGCTTATTCACAAATGGGTTGCAGAGCCATTCCTTCCCACTTCAGGGGTCTTTTGTGGTTGAGAAGTAATGCTCAAACTCTTTTGAAAGCTGAGATAGATGATCATGCACCAGCTGATGGAAAGAAGGCCCTGGCTCAGTCTCTGAAAATTTCTGCTAATGTTTGAAACACGTCAAAAATCTCAGTGTTCACTCGTCACCCCCAGTTTAGCTTTGAATGCAGCCACTTTATTTGCTGACTCAAATACAGTTGTCATTCTCCCCTGAAGTAACAGATTGAATTTGTTGAGCAGGTTGAATATCTCACACAAAAGTAAGCAAGTTTTGCATCCCATTCTGTGTGACTGAAGTGTGCTGCCAGTGGTGACTGCTTTCCTAAAAGAAATCTCTGGAGCAACTCTCGTAACTCAAAAACCCTGGCCAGCGATTAACCTTTAGAAAGCCATCTCACTTCTGTGAGAAGATGTGTGTGCTCTGTTTCCATCTCTTCACAGAGCTGCACAAGGAGACATGAGTTAAGGGCATGTACTTTAATGTGGCTGATAATTTTAATCACATCCTGCAAAATGCTGTTAAGTTCAGGTGACATATTTTGGCTAGCCAGCAATTCTCTATGGATGACACAGTGCATAGACTTATATTCAGAAGTGACCTCTTTGACCCGAGTAGCAAAATCAGACAGCCATCCAGTCATGGCAGCGCTACATCCATACCTGTACCAACACAAAATGACCATTTCAGTTTTCCTGCCATGTAATCATTCAAAGACTTGAATAGTTTTGCAGTTGTGGTGTTGGTTGGCAACAAACGTGCACATAACATATCATCATGCACATCCTCCTGAAAAATACATTGTACAAAACAAGCATTGTTGCCTTGATGTCAACATTGGTAGACTCCTCGACCTGGATTGCATACCACGGTGATTCAGGAGGCAGAGCTCAGAAGGTAATATGAGCAATGGGGAGTGGCTGTAAACACAGATGAAGCTTTGCTCACTTGCCGCTCACCTCCTGCTGTGTGGCCATGTTCTTAACAGGCCATGGACCAGTACAGGTCTGTGGTCCGGGGGTTGGAGACCCCTGGTCTTTAGAGCCTCAGTTGGTGATTTACTTCTTATCTACATGGTCTCCCATCTTTCACCAAGCATCACCAGATTCCCCCATGGCAACTGAGCAGGATGTCAGAATAGTAAGCAGAAACCAGCCATTCTTCTTGATGCCTAGGCTCAAAATGGACACACCATTGCTCTTACCTCAGTCTGTTCATAGGAGAATCTCTATAATCACATTACAAGGGGAAGTGGGCTACTTGCTATGCAGGGTTCTCAGATTCAATTATTATTGTTATTATTTTCAACAGCTCAAAAAAAAAAAAGATTTACACTTTTGATGTCCCTCCTTAGAGCTCAGTGTTCTCACAGACCTTTCCCAGTTCAGCCATGACTATCGGAAGCTGGTTCCAGCCTCCCTGATGGCTCTCTTCCAGTGTTCCTGTCAGTAACATCGAGGGAATTACTTTAATTAACTTGTTTGTTCCTCAGGCTTATTCAGAGAAATGGGAGTATGGGAGTTAATTAACTAGTACATTTTAAAGGTACAGCCCTTGTCTGCACTTTTTGAATATGCAATTAAAGTCAAATAGTTTGGAAGAAATAAGTCATAGGATAATATACATTAATATTATCCAGTTACATCAGAAAACTAACTTCTTTTTCTTATTTATGTGGAAAAGTTTTTAAATATGAGAAACTATAACCTTTAGTGATGAATCTAAAATTACCTTCATTTCATCTAATCAAACAATTAGCAACAAATACATATTTATATTTGGTTAATTTTCTTCCAAGACATATAGTCATAGCAATTTATATATTTTTTAAAAATTTCCCATGTTGATGGGTATGGGGAGTCTCAACATAAGAGACTGAATTGGGAAAGGGACTAGAACAGGCACAGGGTCCATGAGGGTAGGAGTGTTTCCTGAACTCTTAGGGGAGACATTTGAGGGAATCTATTAGGTATGTAGGGCATGAAAGAATCCAGAGGGCCATTCAAATAAGTAGGAGTCAAGAAGGGAGTAATCATTCCACCCAGTACATAAAATGCATAGAATAATGGAAGGTCAAACAGAAAGAGATTCCAATCTGGACTGGAGAGAGGAGATGACCCAAGATATCAGGATAGTAAGATCTTTGTACAAAAATTTTGGGTTTTGCTAACCATAGAGAGTGACCGGGATATGGTACTAACAACTGATCAGGATAAAGTAGAAAGAACTTGGAAGCACAATTTCTGTGATTTGGGACAAAACAGAACACTAAATGGAAACCCATAGCTAACCAATTGAGTGCCAAATGATGGTTCTAATGGGAAACAATGCCTGTAGATAGAGACCTTCAATGTAAAAGATAAAGCCAGGGAAGAGTGTTGGAGGGATTACTTTAGTTATCTGTATATATGCTTTATTTAAATAAATAATTATAAACTCTTTATTGAGCATATTTTAAATTACTGTTTTAGTCACAAAGTCTAGACAGTGTTTTGACTCTCATATAGATGTCCAGTAAATATCTAGGTAGAGCAAGAACTGTTATTTTGCCAGAAACAGAGATATATAACCCAAATACCACTTCAACAAAGGATCCAGTGTCCAGCTGCAAGAAGCATACTTAGATAAAAGCCTCTAGCCCTTGTCTCCTTAAGCTTTTGAGCCAAGGTCAAGTTTTTCTGGGACAGCTAGCCCAGAGTAAGGCAATGATGCAACTGCTTAACCATTTCTGCCCAATGAGAACTCCTCTAAAAGATCACCTTTATTTAGGAACTCTCTGTTGAGCTAGAAGAGTCTTTAACACGTGGATATCATTTTTTAAAATACTTTCCTCTGCCAACCCTTCTTCCTTACTTTTTGACACACATTACTCCTTAATCACCATTTTCGTTCCTGTCTCAAAAACTTCTATACAGACAATACTACTGGTGCAGTTACTTATATAGTTTTATTGTGTCCGTATGCTTCAGACAAGATTCTTTACACTGCCATTTTTGGGGTCCTTGATGAAGATGTTGTATTACCAGATGAATTGCCATGCTACTAATTGCTTCAGTTCTGATTGTTTATGATATTCAACCAGTATATTATAATATGAATTATTTGTGGCAGTCAAGTGGCTCATTTGTTATCATAAATTTTGGGAGAATAGAAGAAGGTAAAGATTATGAAGGTACTTGAAAAATTACACACATGAAAGAACTGCTAGATTCTTGAGTAACAGTAATACCAAGAAAGCTATAACTACTGAAACTCAGAAACCATGCAGTTCTTCATTCTTGTTCCCAAATCCCATCTTGACATCCAGATCATCTTTTTCTAAACACATATTGAAATATCTTCCTATTCCCATTCTTTTTTCAGTATATGATCACAGTACAACCTGGATAGAGTAAATGGAAGAAAACCAAAAAAGTAGGTAATATGAGTGAGTGCTAAATAACTAACTGTTACTGGCATAAGTAACCGCAAAGCACTTGAATAAGATAAGCAGAATGGGTGTGAATGTCCATTGCAGTGATGATGGTAGTAAGGCAGAGTGGAAAGCTAACAGAGGGAAGAGGTAGAGAAAATCATGAAACATTAAGAGCAAGTATTCAGATTAAGGTTTAAAATTCACAAGAGCTGATAGAAATCAGAATCCTATCTATTTTTTTTTTGGTCATAAAAAGTGAATTTTCACTAGAAATGAAGCGGTCAGTATGTGTCATCTTTCGATTTAATAAGCACTGATACATTTTCACCTTGTCCTCACCCAACCTCTATTATCTAGCTATCTATCTATTGATTATCATCATACAAGGCAGAAACAAAATCCTCATTTTATGATGTGGCCTAATATGCATATGTCTTAGTCAGTTTGGGCTGCTAAAATAAAGTACCATAGACTGGGTAGCTTACAAAAACAAAAAGACATCCCTCATAGTTTGGGAGGCTGGAAGTTAGAGATCATAATCAGGTTCTGGTGAAGCTCCTCTTCCAAGTTGCAGACTACTTTTTCCCATTATCTCCTCATATGACAGAAAGGGGATGAGAGAGCTCTCTAATGTCCCTTTTAAAAGCACTCATCCCACTCATGAGGGCTCCATCCTCATGACCTAATTACCTTCCAAAGCCTCACCTTGCAATACCATCACATTGAAGGTCAGGATTTCAACATATGAATTTTGGGGGGATATAAACATTCACTCCATGGCTAGCCAAATGCAGAAGATTGAAACTAGACCCCTTCCTTACACCAAATATAAAAATCTACTCAAGATGGATTAAAGACTTAAATGTAAAACCCAAAACTATAAAAACCTTTGATGAGAACCTACGAAATAACATTCAGAACACAGGCCCCAGCAAAGATTTTATGACAAAAATACCAAAAGCAATTGCATCAAAAATAAAAATTGACAAATGGGACCTAATTAAACTAAAAAGCTACACAGCAGAAGAAACTATCAACAGAGTAAACAAACTGGGCATGGTGGCTCATGCCTGTAATCCCAGCACTTTGGGAGGTGGAAGTGGGAAGAACACATGCATCCAGAAGTTCAAGACCAGCCTGGGCAACAGAGTAAGGCCCTGTCTCTACAAAAAATCAAAAATTGGCCAGGCATGGTGGCTTGCACCTGTAGTCTCAGCTACTTGGGAGGCTGAGGTGAAAGGGAGGCTGAGGTTGCAGTGAACCATAATTGTGCCACTGTACTCTAGACTGGGTAACAAAGTGAGAACTTGTCTCAAAAAAACAAACAAATTGAAAACAGAGTAAACAGAAAGGGAGAAAAATATTTGCAAACTACGCCTCTGACAAAGGTCTAATAACCAGAATCTATAAAGAACTTAAATTAAAAAGCAAAAAACAATCCCATTAAAAAGTGGGCAAATGACATTAACAGACACTTTTCAAAAGAAGACATACATGCAGCCAACAAGCATATGAAAAAATGCTTAATATCACTAATCATTAGAGAATCACAAATCAAAACTACAATGAGATACGATCTCATAGCAGTCAGAATGGCTATTATTAAAAAGTCAAAAACAGATGTTGTTGAGGTTGTGGACAAAAGAGAATGCTGGTACACTCTTGATGGAAATAGAAATAGTTCAGCCACTGTGGAAGGCAGTTTGGTGATTTCTCAAATAACTTAAAACAGAATGACCATTTGACCCAGCAATCCCATTTTGGGTATATACCCAAAGGAATATAAGTGTTTCTATCATAAAGACACATGAACATGTATCTTCATCACAGTTCTATTCACAATAGCAAAGACATGGATCCAACCTAGATGCCCATCAATGGTAGACTGGATAAAGAAAAATGTTCTACATATACACCATGGAATACTGCACAACAATTAAAAAAAATTAGCTTATGTCCTTCTCAGTAACATGGATGGAGCCGGAGGTCATTTTTCTAAGAGAACTAATGAACTAACCAAATACTACATGTTCTTACTTATAAGTGAGAGTTAAACATTGTGTACACATGGACACAAAGAAGGAATACTAGACACTGGGTTCTACTTGAAGGTGGAAGGTGGGAGGAGGGTGAGGATCAGAAAAACTACTATTTGGTACTATGCTTATTACCTGGGTGACAAAATAATCTATACATCAAACCTCCATGACATGCAGTTTACCTATATAACAAACCTGCTCATGTGCCCCCAAACTACAATAAAAGAAATAAAAATAAGAATAAAAAGTAAACATTCAATTCATTGCAACATGATTAAAATATAATCTAAAAAATCTTAAATTATGGCATTCACAAAGGACTAAGATTTGACCCATTCATGCTGTATATCACCCATCCACCTCTTCTTCATCTAATCATTTTTGCACATATTTGACAATTATATTGTGTTCCATGATATCTCAAGTTCTATGTATGCAAATGTTCTTAATTTAATGTTCAGGGAGTAAGATATTTTCAGTGACATATCTACATTTTAATTTGCCTAAAAGAAATGTCCATATCTGTGATTTTAATGTCAACATAGAATGATTTTGGGATTTACTATGCTCTTGAAAACCAAAGCAATGTTGTGATCCATTTGGATGTTTACTAAGAAAATATGAAAAACTGAAAAGACTTACAATCAATGAGAATTTTTATAAACTTTAGCTAAAATATGTTGTAAGAAAACTCAGATTATGCTGTAATAAAAATAGAATTTTTCAACATAGCTCTTACTTGAAAAGAAAGAAAAAAGATATCACACACAACTTCTTTGATAAGAACCTTAAGAATTATGTTTTTTTTAAGAAACCATCACAAGTTTGGACTCATTTCAATTTAAGATGAACTAGATATATTGGACATGTGTTCCTAAGTTTGGAACATCATGCCTAGAAGGTCCCTGAATACATGAAAATACTATATTCTTGAAAATGTTTCCTGAGCACTTGGAAATAGCCACACAGTTAACACATGCTAACACACAGTTAACACATATATGGCTTCATATAAGTAAAAAGAAAACCATGAAATGAGTTACTCTGGAAACCCATACAGATCCACAATATGTATTCAAAATGTCCTAAAATTACTACTGTATACTTTTTTCTTGTGCTGTTTGAGCTCATCACTGATACACTGGGGTTATTTCAAGACAAGCAACTGCCATGCTTGTCCGTGAAAGGTGTTTCAATACCAACCTCAGGGACAGAATGAGGATTTCAGAAGATCATTTAACTGATCCATGATTTTTGCTTCTGTGATTTTAAATGGAGATCCGGGTGCAATAAAACCCAGGTTTTAAACTCTATTAAGTTAAATATGTTATAAACAAATCTTAATGTTAATAAAAAATCCAAAAATAATTAGAGATGTAAGATTCAGTCCATATAGATAGCACTCTTAAAAAATAAGATTTTGTTAATGATGAATTATCTTTATGAATTATTTTTACTTGAATGTGTTACTCGAAGCAAATAAAGTAATGGCCTTATACTTAGAGGTCAATTGATGTCATTGGCTTAATAAATGAACCCTGTTCAATTATAAGGGGTCTAAAGTATGAAATTCTTCACCTCTTCGTACAAACAGATTTTTGATATGTAGGCTATGCATTTTAAAAAAAAATATTAAATCTGGTTTGGCGGATACTACTATTATTTACTTTACATGGAACAATGTTCTTATGTGAAATCTGCACTAGGAGATGAATCAAACTTGACACATTCTGCCACACAATGAGCTGGACATAGTAACAATTATGTCCCATCTCAGTCAAAAAGTCTGTAATGGGAAACTCTTCCATCATAAATCTGGTCGCATTAAAGTGATTTTTGTAAAGAAGAAATGACAAATATTTATCCAGGTCTTTTTACAATCTTCAAACTGTCATCTCTTTTTTAGATATAGCCATCAAAAGAAAAAGAAGCCCTGTTACTCTCCATCCACATCATAATAACAGCACTGAAGTTTGCAGGATATTTAGCATCTTAGATGTGGGCCTTTTTATCAATGTCCATTTAGTATACGATTTAATACATAAAGAGCTTTTAAAAATTCAACTAGTGATGCTAAATAAAATGATCACATATTTTGAGAATAGAAATTAAATAAGAGGAACATGTCTTAAATATATATAGTAAGATTTTCTAAGATTCAACAAAGCTTTTACTCATAGGTTAATTTAAGCAAATCGTATAGCTTGGTATTCATGAATACACAGTCATTTTATGAAAAAATGCATTCTTGTTTACAAAGACGATAAATGAAATAAAAATGGAATAATCATTTTAATTGATTATTGAAAAATAATTAAGTCAAAAAGGAGGATACCATTTGGGCACTTTATTAATCATTCTTTATTTGGATTTGGATGAGTTGTAAGCTGCTCAGTTGAGTTAACTCAATTAGGAGTGCTCTCAGATATCATAAATCTCTTCATTTTAAGTGCATCATTAATTTTATGATAAAATTAACCCAACACCATTAGAGCAACAGGCAAATCTTGACAGATTTTTTTTTTTCTTAGACTGTTCTAGTTGATGTTTGATGGGGTCCACAAACAATTTTAACAGTTCGCTAAGTTTTAACCCTGAGCCTACTATAGATGATGGGATCTTAGGATCAGTGGTGACATTATCATTGCTATTGCTCTGTGGGGATAGTCAATGAATAACACAGCCTGCTGTAATACACGAAACCTTTCCTGACTGCATAGAACCATCCTTGATGTGTTCACTCTAATAGGGGAAGATTGCTTTCAGCTTTCTGCTTGCAGTGTTCTTATAACCTTGCATATTTAATTGTAATTGAGAGTCAAGTAACTTCCACAGGGTGTGCATTTTAATTAGTTATCAAATGAATAGGGAGGCTGTTTGTCTAGATTTTCTTCCTTTGTACTAATTAATTGGGAGTCAAGGATCAGGATCCTGTCTTGCAGAGTCCATTGAAGATATTCATTTCTAATAGTTATATACATCCACCTACAAGTAAAGGATTCAGAGTTCATTTTACTTTCTAATGTATGCCATTTATAGGAATGCAGTAGGCATAGTCCTATAATAATGATGACAAGACAAATATTTAAAACAATTTATGTTTTCTATTGAAATCTTTAAAGTGAATAAAAGTGCATTATTTTCAAAATCAATAGGCAGGCAGAGGATAAATATTTAGGCAATGATTATATTTTAATTGAATTTTGACAAAAATTATGTTACTGGAAAATGGTCTCAATCCAGACCCTGAGAGAGGGTTCTTGGATCTCACGCAAGAAAGAATTTGGGGCAAGTCCATAAAGTGAAAGCGAGTTTATTAAGAAAGTAAAGGAATAAAGGAATGGCTACTCCATAGGCAGAGCAGCAGCATGGGCCACTCAGTTGCTTATACTTATTGTTACTTTTTGATTATATGCTAAACAAGGGGTGGATTATTCATGAATTTTCTGAGAAAGGGGTGGGCAATTCCTGGAACTGAGGGTTCCTCCCCTTTTTAGACCATAAAAGGGTAATTTCCTGACATTGTCATGGCATTCATAAACTGTCATGGTGCTGGTCATAAACTGTCATGGTGCTGGTGGGAGTGTATTTTTTGTTTTGTTTTGTTTTTGTTTTTTTCCGAGATGAAGTCTTGCTGTGTCGCTGAGGCTGGAGTGCAGTGGTACAATCTCAGCTCACTGCAACCTCTGCCTCCCGAGTTAAAGCAATTCTCCTGCCTCAGCCTCTGGAGGAGCTGGGATTACAGCCACAGGCCACCACGCCGGCTAATTTTTGTATTTTTAGTAGAGACGGGGTTTCACCGTTTTGGCCAGGCTGGTCTCAAACTCACCCACCTCAGCCTCCCAAAGTGCTGGGATGGGATTACAGGTGTGAGTCACTGCACCCAGCTGGTGAGAGTGTTTTTCAGCATGTGAATGCATTATAACTAGTGTATAACGAGAAGTGAGGTCGACCAGAGGTCACTCTCCTCACTATCTTGGTTGTGGTGGGTTTTGGCTGGCTTCTTTATTGCAAACTGTTTTATTAGCAAGGTCTTTATGACCTGTATCTTGTGCCAACCTCCTATCTCATCCTGTGGCTAAGAATGCCTTAACCTCCTGGGAATGCAGCCCAGTAGGTCTCAGCCATATTTTACCCAGCCCCTATTGAAGATGGAGTAACTCTGGTTCGAACACCTCTGACAATTATATTAAAAATAAACGATAATTCAGGATTTGAGAATTCCATAGAAAATAAATAAAATGTAAAATTAAGGCAGTATTCTGAATGCCTCAAATACTTTTGCATCTAAGCATCTAAAATAAAAATATTTAGGCAAAAACTATTTTCAGTTTTATGCTTTGCCTTTTGCTAGTATAGCAATACCCAAATAATTGGTTACAGTAATGTCAGTCTTGCAAATAATTTTAAAATTCATAAAACTAAAAATATGTTTTCAGTCAATAGAGTTTGTATTGGCCATACCTGTATTTCCTAAACATATAGTGACCCTCCCCATGCTATTGTGTAATTCTAAAAAATGTGTGATGATCAAAGTCCCTGAAAGAGTAAAATTAATTCTGGAGTAACAATGAATGCATATTGCTGTTCTTTGAGCATAAAAGCAAACTTTTGACTGGTCTTCAGATGAGGATCAAAAAGAATGCATTTGCCAAACCGTAGCTTGCAAACCAATTGCCATCGCCTATGCTAATTTATTCCTATAACGATATCACAGCTGGCAAAATGTTGCAGTTACAGCTGCAACTCAGTTAATTTTATAGTAGCCCACTGCCATCTGCCACAATACCTCTCTCTCTCTCTCTTTAGCAAATGGTTTTAGATAGGGACTATCACGATATCCTTTACATCTTTGATTTTGGTACTAATATCTGTAATTCCTCTACGAAAGTGTTATTGCTTCTGATCTATTTTGGCTAGAGGATAGGTAAGTTTTAGGAGTTTCCACTTAATCCCATAATCACTTTTCCTCCACAAATCAAAAAATTTGTGTCAGAGTTCTACCAGGTGTTACATATATGTATCTCAATTGTGGCTTGAAGGGTTAGGGAATAACTTCTGGTTGCGTATTTTAAGGCGCTAAATTCACTATGAGATAAACTTGGGCCTGGACTTTATTTATAACATTACCTTCTAAACAGGGGACATGATGATTTTGAAATACTTTGTTATCCCCATCAATGTGGATACTATATCCAAAGACCTTCAAAAGTTCTGAGTATTTCTGTTTTCCATTACAAAGTTAGTCCAGTAATTGGCATAATTCTTGTGGAAAATGATTGAGTGAATATGTTTGCTTCCTCGAGGCATTTGGTTGTATTTTCAATTATTGGGTTCTTGGACTGTGAACTGGCTTAGATTTTGAAACTGGGTAAGGAATCATGATATGTGTTTTCATGGCTGTAGATGATGTAAATCTGTTTGCCACCTGTAGATTTTTCTGGTTGAAATGCAAGTAGAGTCAGCCTTCCAGGTCTGTAGGTTTCACATCTGTGGATTCAATCAACTTCGGATTGAAAACTTTTTGGAAAACAGAAAATTATGTCTATAATGAATATATACTGATTTTTTGGTCATTATTCCCTAAACAGTACAGTGTAACAACTACTTACATAGCATTTATATTGTATTAGGTATTATAAATAACTTAGAAATGATTTAAAGTATATGAGAGGATGTATAGGTTATAGGCAAACATTACCGCATTTCATATCAGGGACTTGAGCAACTGAGGATTTTGGTATTTGCAGGGGTCCTGAAACCAATCCCCCCATGGGTACTGAGGGGTGACTATAACACTTTAGTTGGCCACCCATTTACTTTGCCACATAGAAGCCCCTGGTCTATCAGCCATCGCTACACACCCCAGGCACCCTGGTGGCCACTTCAACCTTGCTGTCTGTAACAGTACGTCCACTTTAACTCTAAGTAATTGTTCTGCCACTGAAAGTCTCTCACTTTAAAATCCTATCATTCCCACTGATGCCAGAAAGCCCAGTTTCAGAAAATATCTCCTTTAAAATACAGCCTATAGAGTTTGGGTTTTCTTTCCACCAGTGAATCCTTTATTACCACTTTGAAGAGAGTATCCTCTTATACTTCACATAAAGCATGATTGATCCATGAAACAGATTACATCTACACTCCCACCTACCTCTTTGAGTCTTCTGACCCCTACTACCTTGCTAAGACAGTTCTACAATTCCCATCTCATTTATTTAGGCCCATCATTTTTTCCCAAGATTTAGAGATCCACCCCGGAAATACAAAATACCTAGCTGCAGACAGCCTTGCCATGGTGTTAAACAAATTCTCCCCTCTTATTCTTTTCTATTGGTTTAACATTTTCATGACCTACTCTTGAAAATGTTTCCTCAAATACTAACCATGTCTTCCAAATCTTCTTGGATCAAGGACTGTATTTTCCTACTTGAGCTGGTCTTTTAGTTGATCTAAAGACAATGAGATGGGAGAGGACGGCAAAGAACAAGCTTCACCGTTGCACAGCATCTGTCTCAGGTAAGGTCCTTATAGAGTCTCCAGGCAATAGCAATATCTTTTCTGCCCATTGCTGGTGGGAAGGTACTCTGTCAGTCAGAGAATTCAGGGAAATTTGGAGCTTTAAAATGGTCACGCTTGCCTGACCAAATATACCCTCCCCAATTCTCTTTCTCTAAGAGCACTGACCTTAGCTATAAGACAAGCCAGTGCTCTGCCAGAGTTTCTCCTTTGTAGCTCTGCTCTGTAAAAAATGAAATCCTGAGCCCAACATTCAGGATAGTCTGCCTGAAGCTATCACAGATAAGGGTCTCTTCAAATGCTTTCAATTTGGCCTTCTGACCTAAACTGTGCCTCGAGTTCATCGCTGGCTAACCTGAATCTATTATTTTCTTTTCTAAGGCTTCAACAAATTATTCAACAATACAATTCTTATAATTGCTATAGTGCTTATATATGCCCTCGTGTATAAGTACGATATAATCCCCCACATAGTCCAGAGCCACAGCTGTTTTATTTAATAAACCAATGCTTCACCTTCTAACTTCAACTCATCTCAATTCACCATTGGTGATATTCTTATTAATTGTGATGTTACTGCATGTTAAGAATTTTCATCTTCCCATTTACCACCACCAATAGGATCCTTATTACATCTGACTGGTAAGTGAACCTGTTTAAAAAATATTTCTTGATGCTTTCCTTTGAGAGGCTATTGCTTATTTTCCAAAACAGACACCAGGATAAGGGCTTACATGCGGTTTATACTCGACAGTGAACTGGGGAATAGGTGTGGGAAACTGGAAATAATGAAAAAGCCATACAAATGGGTGTTATCAAATTGTTACTGCTATTAGAAAAGACTTGTCAGAGATCTTCATCAGGTTAAGAAAGAATGAAGCACAAGATAAGCAAAGAGATAGAATAAGGCTTTTTTTTTAATTGGTTGTTTGCTCTGCAAGGCACTAACACCTTCATATCTCCAGATTTCATATGCATGAGTGTTCCAGGTGGGTTACTGTAGACATCCTCATCCTCCCCATAGTCTGTCCCCAATTCATTGTCTTCAGACTGATTATCAGTGTCGACTAAAAGTGCAGTTTGTGTAAGGAAGAATTGCAAGATGACTAATATGAGAGGGAAAACATTTAAAAGTGGATCATAAAGATGTTGGACCAGCAGGGAAGAATAAAAGAGGATAATCTATTCGACATCATGACAAGGTCACCTGAATCCTGTCCCATTGCATTGGCTTAGAGATGCCTCAAAGTGGAAAGTAAGAGTGCATCACAGGCCAAATTACGGCCATCAATGATGTATGTGCCCTAATCCCTGGTATCAGTTGATATGTTATCTCACATAGCAAAGAGGGACTTTGTAGATTTAATTAAGGTTATGGACCTTAAAATAGGAAGATTATCCAGGTTTGGCCAATCAAATCACATGAGCCCTTAAACAGAAAGAGCTTTCTCCTGTGTGAGGCAAAAGGGCTGAAACACAAGGGTAAGTCAGGGAAATTACAAGCATAAGGGAGGCATAAAAAATGGTTCTGAGAGGTAAGGCCCACGTGCTCAGACCAGCAAGAGGCCTCTAGGGGCTAAGTGTGGACCTCAGCTGACACCAAGCAAGAAAATTAGAACCTCAGTACTACAACTGCAAAGAACTGGATTCTGCCATCATCCGGAATGAGCTTGGAAGTAGATCTTTGTCAGAGGCTTCTGGTAAGAGTTCAGGCAACCAACAACTTCATTCCAGCTTTGTGAAACCTGGAGAAGAGAATCTAGTGAAGCTAACCTGGACTTACGCTCTGAGATAATATAAATGTGTTGTTTTGAGCTGCTAAACCTATGAGAATTTATTATGGCAGCAGGAAAACGCTAATACAAAGAGACTAAGTGTGTCTGAGGCTAAGTGTTCCCAGGTGACACTCATGCCAAGTTAACTGCTACAGGAAGGCTTAAGAAGAGAGGTGGATGTGAGGATGCGCAGTGGGAAGCAACGGGTTTCTGATGCGCCTTTGAAGGACAACAACAGAAGGAGAAAGATAGTGCTGCTAATCTCTGCGGATGAATAACAAGGTAAGGAACCTGAACTGTGGGTAGAAGTAAAGAAAGCAATACTCCAGGATATTGTGCTAAGAGCATTAGTAATAGTTAAGGAGGAAAGCAGCAGTGTTTAAAAGCACATAACAAGAAGCCTACGGCTCATTCGTTTTTAATCCTCTCTAAGATACTTAGGTCCAAAAATATTGAGGAGTCATCATGATAGCAAGCTATTGAGAGTTTTTAGGTGAAACGGAGTTAACTAGAAAACAAACCGAAGCCATTGAAGATGTATCAATATTTCCCCTGAAAAAACTGAGTGTCTGCGTAGTAAAAAAGCAATCTTTGATTCCTCTATACTCTGCACCCAGATGCAAAGTCCTACCCAGTTACCGAAACCCCCAATTATAATTGATATTACCATAAATAAGATTATGACGAATGCGTGGGAAGTAACAATAACATTGTAAATCTGATCATCTCCTAGCAGAGTTCCTGGTTGGCCCAATTCTGGTAGAATCAGAAGGCTTAAGGCGGTACCCACTATCTCTGCTGATGCGCCGAACAACAGATACAGTGTTCTGATATGTTTGTGGTTGGTTGAAAATAATCGATTAATGAACATAAGTCGAAAAGGGTAAAATGACTGAGTAAACATTCGACTGTAAATCTAAATACAGAGGCCAAGGCCTGTTTTTACCAGCCCTGAGGTGATTTTTCATATCGAATTGCAAATTCAAAGGAGCAGCTTCAATCCTGCCGGGGTTTCTCCGGCCTTTTCCCCCCTCAACGGAGGGAGAAGTAGATTGAAGTCAGTTGATTAGGATGTTTAGCTGTTAACTAAATTTTCGTAGGTTTGAATTCCACCAATCTGGTGAGGGCTTAGCTTAATTAAAGTGGCTGATTTGTGTTCAATTGTTGCAGAATAGAGTCTTGCAGTCCTTAGGTCTGTTACAGAAATTGAGTATAATTTACTTGCTAAGGGCTTTGAAGGCACTTGGTCTTATTTAACCTAAATTTCTAAATTATAGTTAATATTATTGGAGAGATAGGTAAGAGGAGGGTGGAAGAAATAACTAATGAGGGGAGAAATAGTATATGTTTTGTATTTTCGAATTGTCATTTTATTTTCATATTATTAGATATGGAGAATACTGTTACTGAGATGGAATAAATTAGGCGTATATAGAAATACAAGTTCAGTTATGATGGCTGTAATGGTGGGGGTAATGAGGCTATTGTTTTTTGTAAACTCTTGAATGATAATTCATTTAGGTAGAAATCCTGTTAATGGGGGTAAACCTCCTAGAGATAATAGAATTAATGGAATTATAGGTATTAACCAGTTAGCTTTTTATTTTAATAAGTAGAAGAAGTACACTGTAAGATAATATTCCAAAGCATCATAAATACGTATACCAGTAATATGGTCATTTATTATCATTATCAAGTATTATGTACTGTACATCATTGTATTTGCTATACTTTGATAGGACTGGCAGCACAGTAGGTGTGTTTCCACCAGTATCACCACACCCACGCATTGTGCTACATTTCCATGGCTATGTCAGGATAACTACGAAGTCACTAGGCAATGGGGATTTTTCAGCTCTATTATAATCTTATGAGCTCCATTATAATCTTATGAGACTACCGTCATATATGTGGTCCATCATCGACCAAAACATTGTTATGGAGCACATGACTATACTAGTGAGGCTGATCATCTTTCTTATCATTTAATTTCACTTTTCATGAGTCGGCTGCTCATGTATTTTGCCTAATTTTTTACTGGGTTGTTTGTTTCAAAATATTCTGAGTACTAATTTTTTTTAATTATTCTTTAAGTTCTAGGGTACGTGTGCACAACGTGCAGGTTTGTTACATATGTATACATGTGCCATGTTGGTGTGCTGCACCCATTAACTCGTCATTTACATTAGGTATATCTCCTAATGCTATCCCTCCTCCCTCCCTCCACCCCACGACAGGCCCCGGTGTGTGATGTTCCCCACTCTGTGTCCAAGTGTTCTCATTGTTCAGTTCCCACCTATGAGTGAGAACTTGTGGTGTTTGGTTTTCTGTCCTTGTGATAGTTTGCTCATTTCTGTCCTTGCAATAGTTTGCTCAGAGTGACGGTTTCCAGCTTCATCCATGTCCCAACAAAGGACATTAACTCATCCTTTTTTATGGCTGCATAGTATTCCATGGTGTATATGTGCCACATTTTCTTAATCCAGTCTATCATTGATGGACATTTGGGTTGGTTCCAAGTCTTTGCTATTGTGAATAGTGCTGCGATAAACATGTGTGCATGTGTCTTTATAGCAGCATGATTTATAATCCTTTGGATATATGTCCAGTAATGGGATGGATGGGTCAAATGGTATTTCTAGTTCTAGATCCTTGAGGAATTGCCACACTGTCTTCTACAATGGTTGAACTAGTTTACAGTCCCACCAACAGTGTAAAAATGTTCCTATCTCTCCACATCCTCTCCAGCACCTGTTGTTTCCTGACTTTAATGATTGCCATTCTAACTGGTGTGAGATGGTATCTCGTTGTGGTTTTGATTTGCATTTCTCTGATGGCCAGTGATGATGAGCATTTTTTCATGTGTCTGTTGGCTTCATAAATGTCGTCTTTTGAGAAGTGTCTGTTCATATCCTTTGCCCAGTTTTTGACGGAGTTGTTTGATTTTTTTTAATTGTAAATTCGTTTAAGTTCTTTGTAGATTCTGGATATTAGCCCTTTGTCAGGTGGGTAGATTGTAAAAATTTTCTCCCATTCTGTAGGTTGCCTGTTCACTCTGATGGTAGTTTCTTTTGCTGTGCAGAAACTCTTTAATTACATCTCATTTGTCAATTTTGGCTTTTGTTGCCATTGCTTTTTGTGTTTTAGTCATGAAGTACTTGCTCATGCCTATGTCCTGAATGGTATTGCCTAGGTTTTCTTCTAGGGTTTTTATGATTTTAGGTGTAACATTTAAGTCTTTAATCCATCTTGAATTAATTTTTGTATAAGATGTAAGGAAGGGATCCAGTTTACATGTCAATTTGTTTCAGGTGTGACATAGTGATAGGGTCGTCGTGCTTATATTCAGGATGAGTGCTAGAAATGTAGTAGTTGTTAAAATGAGATAAATAGGTTCAAAATGGTAATGTTTGGGTCATAAGTTAATACTGCTATTATCCAACCTACGTGAGTAGTCGAGGAGTAGGCTAGGATTTTATGCAGTTGTGTTTGATTGAGTTCCCGCTTAACCACCCACTATAATGGACAGGATTGTGGTAAACAGGGAGATATTTGTATTTATTAACGGGAAAACTTGAAACATAATCGAGATAGGGGCTTGATTTTGTCATGTGAGAATAAATGTACCAGATATTAGGAAAGTTCCTTGGGTTACTTCTGGGACCCAGAAGTGGAAGGGGGCTATTCCTAATTTTATTTCTAGGACCGTTATTATTAAAAAGAATGAAAATTGATTAATAGTATTTATTATTGTTCATTGTCCAGAGAACAGGCTATTGGAAAGGATGCCTATTATAAGGATTATAGATGTGGTTGCTTGTATAAGGAAATATTTAGTGGCTGCTTCTGTAGAGTGGGGATTTTTTTTTTTTTAATTAAGAATGGGGTGAAATCTAATGTGTTTATTTCTAGGCCTGTTCAGATGAGAAATCAGTGTGAGCCTAGCATTGTGATAAGAGTTCCTGTGAAAATAGTAAGATAAATAATAAGTTGAGCTAGTGGGTTAATTAGTACGGGAAGGATATAACCAACATTTTTGGGGTATGGGCCCAATAGCTTATAGCTGACCTTACTTTAGAACGTGGTGTGGTAGGTCACATGGAGAATTTCAGATTCTCAGGGATAGGTTCAATTCCTATAGTTCTAGAAATAAAAGGAATTTATTATTTATCAAAGTAATTCTTTTATCAGACATAATTTCTTATGTTTAAAGTGGGATGCTGTAAATTAGAATAGGCATTGAGATATATGCAGAATGCTAGTGTTAGTGATAGGAAATTTTTTCAAAGGAGATGTATGAGTTGGTCGTAGCAGAATCAGGGATATGCTGTTCGAATTCATAAAAATAGAGAAGTTAAAAGGAGGGTTTTGCTAATGAGACTTGTGGATTAGAGTTCTGGTGAATATATAGTGTGTAGTGCTCTTGGGGAAAATTGTAGTTAGGGTATTTATTATGATAATATTCATGTACTCTGCTATGAAGAAAGCAAATGAACCTGCAGCATATTCGAAGTTGAAATCTGAGACTAATTCTGACTCCCCTTCTGTTAAATCAAAAGGGGCTCGGTTAGTTTCTGTTAGTGTAGAGGTAAATCATATTATGGCTAGGGGCCATGATGATAGGAGCAGTCAGAGAAATTCTTGTGTTGTGATGAGTTTGTATAAGTTAAGTGAGCCACTTATTAGTAGAACTGATAACAGAATAATGGCTAGGGTGACCTCATATGAAATTGTCTGGGCTACAGCTCGTAATGTGCCTATTAGTGCATAATTTGAATTGGATGCTCATTCTGATCATAAAATAGAATAGACAGCTAAGCTTGATGTGGCTAATATAAATAGGCCTAAATTAGGGAATCTGGTATAGGCAGGGGGGTTCACAAAAGGAGAGGGCCAGGGTTGGAGCAATAATATAGAGGGTAATATTAGATGTTGAAGGCCATAATGGTTCTTTGGTAAAAAGTTTTATTGCATCAGCGAATGGTGGAGCAGTCCATAGGGGCCCATGATGTTATGTCCTTTGCGTAGTTGTATATAGCCTAAGATTTTTCGTTCAAAGAGTGTACGGAATGCTGTAGCGATTAGAGTGGGGACAATAAGTAGGAGAAGGTTAATTATAGGTATGTTAAGAGGAGTTGAACCTCAGATTATAAAGTTTTAAGTTTTATGCAATTGCCGGGCTCTGCCATCTTAGCAAACCTTGTTCTTGGGTAGGGCCTATAATGATTTATTAGATTGAGATAAAATCATCTGTGGGGTGAAGGCACTTTATGAAATGGGCCCTATTTCTCTTGTCCTTTCGCACTAGGAGAAATGTTCAATAGATAGAAACCGACCTGGATCACTCCAGTCTGAACTCAGATCATGTAGGACTTTAATCAAATGAACGCTTAATAGCGGCTACACCATTAGGATGTCCTGATTCAACATCAAAGTTGTAAACCCTGTTGTCGATATGGACTCTAGAATAGGATTGCGCTGTTATCCCTAAGGTAACTTATTCCATTGATTAAGTTATTGCATCAATATATGTTAGTTCGCATAGGCTGGTGTGGTGTTAGTTTATGTTGTTCGGAGGTTGAATTATGCTCTGAGGTCACTCCAACCAAAATTTTTAATTCAGCGATAGTAGATTATCACCTCTAGGCTTATTTTGAGTTTTTGTTTGCATTAATAAATTTAAGCTCCATAGGGTCTTCTCGTCTTATTTGTGTATATCTGCCTCTTCACGGATAGGTGAATTTCACTGATAAAAAGTAAGAGAGAGATGAACCCTCATATGGCCATTCATACAAGTCCCTAATTAAAGAACAAGTGATTATGCTATCTTTACACGGTCAGGATACTGTGGCCATTGAACATATGTCACTGGGCAGGCAGTGCCTCTAATACTGGTAATGCTATAGGTGATATTTTTGGTAAACAGGTGATGGAAGATTTGCTGAGTTCCTTTTACTCTTTGTAATCTTTCCTTAGACCATACCTGCATTGGATTAAGAGGATAAATAATAAGGTATTTATTAATATTAGGCTAACTGTTAGTGGATTATTCCAGTCTGATGTAAGCTTATGTAGAGGAGAATCACTTCATGTTACTTATATTAACATTATTGCTTCTGTTGAGTAATAGATTAGTCCAATGTGATATAAGGAGTTCAGTATTGTAAGTAGGATTTAGGGTGGTCAGATGTTCAGCTTGAACACTTTAATTGGTGGCTGCTTTTGGGCCAACTATGGTGGCAATATTTTTTACTTGCGTGTAGGAAGGTTGTTTCCTAGAGTCTAAAGAGCAGCCCCTCTTTAGACTAACAGTTAAACTTACAGGGAGATTAAGTAATTCTCTGAGTAAGTTTAAAGTTGAACTAAGATTCTATCTTGGATAATCAGCTATCACCAGGCTTGGTAGGCTTACCACCGCTACTCATGAATCTTCCCCCCATTTTGCCACATAGGTGGGTGTACTCTTTCAGCTGTTCTTGGGTAGCTCGTCTGGTTTCGGGGGACTTGGCTTTGGTTCTCTAAGTAAAAGTATTTCTAGTTAATACATTATGCAGAAGGTATAAGAGTTTATCTTTGCTTTTTTGTGCTTGATTTAGTTCTTTCCTCTTTCCCTTATGGTACCACGTCTATTGCGCCAGGGTAAAATTTCTATCGCCTATAATTTGTTTGGCTAAATATTTAGTTGAGATAATTTGTTAGTAGTTTTAGAGGGATTTGGGGTTAGAGTTGGCTCAAAGTGATCGAGTTGTGATGAAATCTTCGGGGTGTAAGCTGGATGCTTTGAGTTAAGCTACGCTTTGATTTATCCAAGCGCACTTTCCAGTACACTTACCATGCATGTTGCGACTTACCTCCTCTATATATGGATAGAGAGCGTTAGTAATATTAGTTTCTAGAATAATATTTGAGGAGGGTGACAGGGTTGCGTCTGTGTGCTTCATGGCCTTATTCAACCAAGCACTCTGCTCTTGGTTTACTGCTAAATCCTCCTTAAGCCTTTAGATTGCATAAGGGTTGTTGTGAGGTTTTTCGGGTATGGAAAATGTAGCCCATTTCTTGCCACCTCGTAGGCTACACCTTGACCTAACATTTTTATGAATATACTTGTGCTTACTCTGCAACCTTTCTAGGGTTTGCTGACGATACTGGTATATGGGCTGTGGGGCAAGAGGTGGTGAGGTGTATCGGGGTTTATGGATTATAGAACAGGCTCCTCTAGAGAGATATAAAGCACTGCCAAGTCCTTTTAATTTTAAGTTCTTGCTTGTAGTATTCCGGCAAATAATTTTGTTAATTTAACTACTATAGTTTAGGGCTAAGCATGATGGGATATCTAATCTCAATTTGGGTCTTAGCTATTGTGTCTTCAGAATATTAAAGCCACTTTTGTAATATTTTATTTCAGCTGGAGTTTTTTACAACTTAGATGGAGTTTAGCTTTATTGAAAATAGATCTTAAACACTCTTTACGCCGAGATCTATTAGCTTGGGTTAATCGTATGATCACGGTGGCTGGCATGAAATTGACCAACCCTAAATATTAGTATAGCTTAGTTAAATGTTCGTTTATTGCTAAAGATTTATCACTGCTGTTTCCTGTGGGTGTGTGGTTGAACAAAGTGTCCTGAGTTGCATTTGTGCATGCTAGATATTTGCATTTGTATGTGCTTGATACTTTTGATTCAGGTGATCTAGAGGGCATTTTCACTGGGATGAGGATGCTTGCATGTGTAATCTTACTTAGAGTTAATAGAAAAGCCAAGACGAAACTGATTTGTTTATGGGGTTGTGCAGACCCATCTAGACATTTTCAGTGTCTTGCTTTGAATAATTAAGCTACATTAACTGCATAAATAGTTGAGTATAAAATTTAAGTATAATGGGAAAGAGATAAATGTAAGTAGTCATTTGCAATTATGGTAATTCAAGGGAGTTTAAAGTTGAATTGGTAGAAACTTAATTGAAGGGGGTTTCTTATATTAGGGAATAGTTGATTTAGAGTGTCATGCACTAGGGTAGTGCTTTCAAAGGGTTATATTCAAGGCATTATACTAGTATTAGGGTGAAAATGTAGTTACTGTATTTATTAGATATGGAGTCTTATTTGGTAGATATCTTGAGATTTTTGGGAAAATTTTATATCAATCAAGGGGTAGTTGTTGGGATATTCATGATTAAAATATAACTTTTTTGGGCTCTGACTGGGTTGCATTTTAGTCTCTTGGGGTTTTCACAAGTGCACATTTACCTATGTCAATGATAAAGTCAGAGATGTGGGGGGGAGGGTTGTGAGTTAAATCATAAATAGTTCTTGAAAATAAAGGTAGGTGACTGTGTGTATGTGTCTATTGATTATTATGTCCTTCAAGCATGAATTAACATCTTATGGTTGTTATGCGAGGTTAGAATATTCAATATAAGCTCAGCTTCTACAATTGATTTGGCAGAAATCCAATCCGAGTTCGTCTACAGCTGATTCAGAGGGAACCAGGCCTTCTGCAATGGTGAGTGATAGCATCCCTAAAAGTTAAAAATACCAAATTCATGATCATGCTCCCATGACTGGTTAATAGAGTGATAGTCTCTAGTCCATTGATATGTCTTATTTAAAGGGAAAGTGTGGGTGATCTTAACTGTATGGCCTTGAGGTAAGAACCAGATGCCAGGTATAGTTTCAGTATAGTAACCCCCAAGTGTTATGGGCCTGGAGCGAGGAAGGTAGTACTCCCAAGTGGGATGATAATTTCTCGAAGGTTGATAGATTAAGAGAACAAAAATTGGTGGGGGATATCCATGTTGGCAGGGATTTTTTTGACTGAATGTACTATATATGGTGAATGATGTTATGTACTATGTAATATCAAGGATCTTTAGTATTGACTAAAAGAACTAGAAAAGAAGTAGCAGCCATTCTTCTACTGAATAGTCAGTGCTTCTAGATGGGAGCAGAGCACTGCCCCGAGCCAAGCTTCACAGTCCTTCAGAAAAGGGTACGTCTGGAAAATATAGCAGACATCTGGGACAGTTTTCAAGAAAGGGAAGGGCTGCTGAAGCACTGAGAAGCCTGGTGCTGTCCTGTTGAATATGTTGAAGGTTATGCCACAACATTGGGCCAGATTCAGGGGTGGCAGGCAGGTATGGATTACAGGAGCCCTGAGATTTTTATGTACTTCTTTGTTTCATTATCTAAAGAAATATATTGAAATAAGAGAGAATAATCATAATGGATGCTAGCACAGACCCAGTAGCATATATGAAGGTGAAAAGGATCAGGAGTTATAAACCTAGAAAGTGTGACAAAAAAGGCATCAAATTGACAGAAAATGAGACCAAAGAAAACATTGCACATCCTATCTGCTAAACAGCTCTAGAACTACAGCATTTTCTAATTCAGCATTAGTAAACAGAAGAGAAAAAATGAAGAGCCCCATGGACTGTTTTTTTTTTTAAATTACATAAAACAAAGAAATGAGAACACCATTCTGTAGACTTAGAAGAATGTTGCCAAAAGATAACTTTTGAAAACTGGTTGGTATTATGAGTAGGAAAAAGGAAGCAAATAGTAGAAACCTCAGCAGAAAACTCTGAGAAGAAAATACACACCACAGGAGAATAAACAACTGAGTTTTTATTCTCAGTTGTTTTATTAAGGCTGAGTAAGATAAGGAAGGACTCTATATACACTGAATTAAAATTCATCCCTGAGGTGCTTGCACGTGTGCACACACATGCTCACATATGCGTACACAAGAAAGAAATTGAGTATACAGGGGAAAGAGTAAATCAGTAATGCATGCCAGAACCTTGAAAATTTATTCAAGAATAAATGGGAGTGGTGAGGAAAAAAAATTATTAAGATGATATAGGTTATAAAGGAAAAAAAATGACCTAACCTAAGAATTGTAGGTGTTTGTGTATATTTAAGGAAAATTTGGACAGAAGTAATGAAGAGAATCTTAAGGAAAATAGATCTCAGCTGAAAATATATTCTGGTGGGTAGACAAAATTAATAAAAAAGATTTGTGCATTTTTGTCAAAATATTTTAATTATAACTAGTTGTTCTGTTTTAAGCCTGAGGAAAAATGATACAAAAAAATAAAAATACACTTGGCCTGAGACTTATCCCTGACAACATTGAATGTCTGAAAGCAGTGGGCCAAGTTCAACCTAATTTTGAAGGAAAAGGTTATAGCTTTAGAAATCTGCATCCAACTGAGCTGACATTTCTATTTGAAGGCCTTAGAGAAATATTTGTATATATGTGAAAACTTAGCAAATATACTGCAGGTAAAGGCTTTTCATAAGTACTCTTTATGAAATCTACTCATAAAATAAGAATTTAGTCAAAATAAAAAAAATCAAGAATGGAGAAATCATGCAGTAAAAAGAGCTATAAGTTGTAAAAAATAAATACTAAATGTAAAAATAATTTAAAATATTCCCAAATAAGGAAAAGAAGATAAAGAATAGAAAAATAATACTTCGATTGAAATCGTTTAAAAATAAAAATACAAACTATATCAACAAAGACCATGGAGGTGAGTTAAATTAGGGAATTTAAGAATGTTAAATTTCTCATTTTAAGGGGTGGAAATACTTATTTTTAAATTCTGGATCCTGTTACTAGAATATTTTTTAAGTTGAAAGTACTGACCAGCGAAAAAATAACTTTCAAATCAAAAGAGAAAAATAAAACCAAACAATATAGCATCTATATAGTATAAACAAACAAGAAACTGAATAAAAATAATAAATGCACAAGGAAGATATTAAAACCAAATATTTTAATATTATATTTTAAAAGCAGGATAGAAAAATTAAAGCATGACCCTAAAACAAAGAAAGAAAATACTCTGAAGTGATAACTCTCTATCTAGTTTTCTAATATAATGGTAATTTTTCTTTCTTCTTTATGTATATTTTCTAAGTTTTCAAAAATGATAATTTTTACAATAAAAATACAGGTTATGATAAAATAATGTAACAGTAACATTGGCTTCCTGTAATGTCACTTTGGATTAAAAAAAGAGATGCAAATTAGGGAAGATATGATGATCTTATAATAAGGAATACAAAATTAGGTATTAGCTACCATTATGTATAAGGGTAATGTTTTCTGAACTTCAAAGCCACAGAACATAAACATTATTAAATCCTAGGAAAGAAATGCTATCTTCACAATTAATGGCATATCAAAGTCAGTGTGTGAGAATGTGAGTGTGTGTGTGTGTGTGTAGTTGTGTGTTTAAAATAAATTTCCACAGCCATAACTGACAATTGTAGATTGTAACATTTACATATATGTGAAAGCTCAGCAAACACACTGCAGATATAGGCTTTTGATAAGTACTTTTAGTGAAATCTATTCATAAAATAATTTACTTAAAGTAAAAAAAATAAGAATGGATAAATCGTACAGTAAAAAGAGCAATAAGTTGTAAAAAGAGAAAAACTAAAGGTAAAAGTTATTCTAGGTATAAATCTCACTGTCCAGTTATTTCTTACCTAAATTTTACATTAGCTGTTCAGACATGTTAAGTCAATCTAAACTTATATTCCATATATATATATATTCCATAAATAAATATATATATTCCATATATAAATATATATATATTCCGTATATAAATATATATATGTTCCGTATATATAAATATATATATTCCATATATAAATATATATATTCCGTATAAATATATATACCGTATATATAAATATATATATATATTCCGTATATATAAATATATATATATTCCGTATATATAAATATATATATATATTCCGTATATATAAATATATATATATATTCCGTATATATAAATATATATATATTCCGTATATATAAATATATATATATATTCCGTATATATAAATATATATATATTCCGTATATATAAATATATATATATTCCGTATATATAAATATATATATATTCCGTATATATAAATATATATATATTCCGTATATATAAATATATATATATTCCGTATATATAAATATATATATATTCCGTATATATAAATATATATATATTCCGTATATATAAATATATATTGCATATATAAATATATATTCCATATATAAATATATATTCCATATATAAATATATATATTCCATATATAAATATATATATATTCCATATATAAATATATATATTCCATATATAAATATATATATATTCCATATATATAAATATATATATATTCCATATATAAATATATATATATTCCATATATAAATATATATATTCCATATATAAATATATATATTCCATATATATAAATATATATATATTCCATATATAAATATATATATTCCATATATATAAATATATATATTCCATATATATTCCATATATAACTATATATGTATTCCATATATATAAATATATATTTTCCATATATATAACTATATTCCATATATAACTATATATATTCCATATATAACTATATATTCCATATATAACTATATATATTCCATATATAACTATATATATTCCATATATAACTATATATATTCCATATATAACTATATATATTCCATATATATAAAATATATATATTCCATATATAATATATATATTCCATATATATATTCCATATATAAATATATATATTCCATACATATATATTCCATATATAAAAATATATATATTCCATACATATATATTCCATATATATAAATATATATATTCCATATATAAATATATATTCCATACATATATATTCCATATATATATATATATTCTATATATATAAATATATGTATATTCCATATATATAAATATATGTATATTCCATATATAAATGTATATTCCATATATATAAATGTATATTCCATATATATAAATGTATATTCCATATATATAAATGTGTATTCCATATATATTAAGTATCTCCATAGAAAACTTTATTATTCAAACTCCTAAATGTATTCTTAAGTATATTTCACAGTTTATTCTGTGTGTGAAAGAAGTATTTTCTCACTTATAAATGACTAGATTCCTGATCCAAGTAAGATGTGTATGGTTTCACTATCAAAGGCTAGAAGAGTCATATCATTGGCTCTCCAGGCCACTACTGCATAAGCAAGCTGGAAATCAAATTGAACCAGGAGGCGCATAATTTATGTATTAAAACTGCAGAAGAAACCACAGCTGAAAAATTATCTTGGAGTGAACAAATGACTAAAGTATCAGAATTGCATTGCTTTAGTTCAACAATATCTTACAAACCCCATTCTAAAGGGACAGATTATCCATCAGAGAAAATGAATACATTCTAAGCATAGAATTTATCAAATAGTCCATCTTTAGTACCAATTTTTCTTTTGATTTTTGATCACTTTGAGTACAAAAAAAGATGGGATTCACTAGAAACTATTTTTCAGAATAAATTGCAGCCACATAAGTATAACGTCTGCTAGAGAAAAGCCAAACCAAAAAATCCATTTCATCTATTTTTCTTTCTATACACTAGATACTTACTTGCATAGCACTGTATGAAGAAAACATTGTTGGGCCTTTGGATATGATAACATCAGAAACAAAATGTCTTTCTGAATAAAACTGCTTCCCTATATTTTTTAATTGTCTTTGTCTTTTTCGGGACTCATCTTTCTAGATGTGTTAAGCTAGCAATAGATGTGGTAGCAGAATTGAAAAATAAACAACTTTTTGGTTCTTTTTTTTTTTCCTCACATTCAAAATACTTGGGGGACATTTTTGTGCCAGATCGCCCTAAAAACTTCATAAGGAGTGCTTGAGTCTCTCCCTTTCTTGCAAGTTGCAGTTAAAGCGTTCATATTTAACTAATGATTAATAACTCTTAGTATACATTAAATTTTGGTGTATCTAGTATTGAGAAAACTCATCGTTAAAGAAACTGATGAAAACTGGAATGGAGTGTAAGATAAAACTGCTTTTAAAAAGTAGTTAGCTATATTTTGCTTAGCTCACAGAATTCTTATTCTCTTATATTTTAATCTTTTAAATCAAACTACCTGAAGTTGAATCTGTACACAATATTAGTATTCTCAGAGGAATAAGATTTTGTATCCAAAGGATGTGTTTGAAGATATAGCAATGAGGGAGAATAAAGAAAAATCAGCAATATTTTTTCAATTTCTTTCATCACATATACTAGTTTTCTCTGAGATTTGGAAATTGTAGGCATTTTGTATATTGCAGTACATTTATAATAGCCATAACATGTATTTAGGATTGAACTTTCTTCATACCTCAGCCATCATAAAAATGGAAAGTAACATTCCTAGAAGAAAAGCGCAGGCTTGAAGTTCAAAAACTAACCAAATAAGCAAATGATAAAACACAAAACAAAATAAAACACGATCACTGATACTGAAATGGACACAGATAAAACACATTTACATAAACAAATGACTTATTTTATACAAAATTGTAAAAGTTTCCAAATGAAACTTTTCCCCTTAGCCATAGCTATTGACTGTTTACTACATAGGCACTACATGAATACCAAACTTCTATAACTCATTCATCGTCGACACTAAAGAATTAAAATCAAAACTTGGGGATACCATGAATTTTTTGAGCAGGGGCCTTTGTGGTGGTGGTTGTTGTTCCAGCTGAGAGTAATTTAATAACAGGGGACAGAATGTAGCTCTAGATCAGTAGTTCTGATCAGGGACAATTTTGTTCCCCAGAAGACATTTGGCAATGTTTATAGACATTTGTTTGTGTCAACTTTAGGGGGTATTACTGGCATTATTGAAATGGATAGAAGGAAATGATAGTTCTAAATATCCTTCCCCATTAAGGAAAACAAATATTTACTTGGTAAAATGCCAAAAAGTTGAAACTCATTGCTCTAGATAAGAAGGCATTTGGGTAGAGAAGCAAGTTCATCAAGAAACATTAATTTTTATAAAATATCTCCCATCAAAGCTTGAAGCAATAGTTTAGAAAGCATTTTTTGATGGCATTTATAAAGAATTGTGACTTTGAAAGAGAATTATAAACTTGAATTTCTAGCATTTATACAAATTTTTGCAATAGAAAATTGGAATAGAACACAATAGAGCTATGGAAATAGATTAAATTAACTTTAAGTAGTTGAAAATATATATTTATCATGTAAAGTAGCTGCAGGGCCCCAGGGTTAAAAAAAACACGTTCTAAGCTTTGTTGACTATTGTTTTCACTAGGGCCCTAGTGAGAATGGGTCATCAGTGTCAGGTCCCAACTGGCAGTCGGTTGCATATCATATATTATTTGCTAGATATTTATACTAATGTTAACTGTATTAATATCACACCACTCTGTGGGTTCTTTGAAATATTTTCAGTTGCATTTACACAGCTCTGACATCAGAAGGCCCCTTCAAATAATATAACTCAATGTTAAGTAAATCAGACGCACCTATATTTTCCATCTCTAGTCTGATGTTAAAAGTAGGTATAGCAAATAACCATTCTAACAAAATAATGTGGAAATAGCGTCTAATAGAAATCTGATTTTCCATAAAGTACAATTTTGGGGAATAGAAAGGGACAGGAAGAGCTTTGGCTTGTTTAGCATGGTTGTCATGCTACTGTGTATAGAAACTTTCTTTCTATTGCAATATGGAGTCTCTGACAGGCACAGGAAGGCAGGGAAAAGGATAAAGTAAGGGGAGTGTTTCTACTCCATGAAGACAGAAAATGCCTTCTCTACTGTGCATTGAAAGATGATACAATGAAATCAGTTTTCCCCTGGAGTGTATTATGTTCTAAGGACATAAAAATGCCATGTTTACTAAAAGAGTTCTCTCAGAATATTTAAGCTACATAAAGGAATTTTCTTATTTTTAAAAACTACCCAACACAAGCTCTTAAATATGTAGAATTTCATTTAAATAAGTCAGTCAACAATTTTTTATAAAGTATTTAACACTTCATTGTAGAAACATAGGCAAAATGACTATATTATAACCAAAATGAAAAATACTGTTCAATTTAAAAAATGTACTTAAACAAGAACCTGAAAAAGTTTATGATATGCATAACATTGTTCAAGCAAAATTGCACTAGTATTACATAAATCAATAGTTTATAAAGGCCTCAATATGGCAAAGTTTAGAAATAGGTAGTATGCATGCACATAGTACAACAAAAAGTCTTCTTATAAAACAGCAGTTTTTTTAATGCTTGTACAAAGGGATAAAGAGCAACCACATATTTAACATATTTCATCTGTTAGGTTAATACATTATGACAGCTAAAAGTCAGTCATGTCTATCAGAGGAACAAAAAGCCCTCCAAAACTTGTGAATAAATCTTTTGTGCCTTTAAAGATATTTGTATAAAAATGCTATCCTTTTATTTTTATATACAACTTAAATAAATCGCACTCGTTTCAACTCAAATTTGAAGATAAACAAACCAAACGTGAATGGGGTCCATGCGTTCTGTAAAACCCAGAGAAACCTGAATACCAGAGCAACTGGCACAGCATTTCGACTCTCCACTTTTGATTATGGGAAGATCATTGTTCTTCTACAACTTGGAAGGCCCTTGAATATATTTTGGATAGGACAAATAATGGGTTGCTCATATTAAATCTTGAAAATATTTACCAATCACTCTGTATACTAAAATGTCTGCTTTGCCCTTTGTTTTTGACCTAGCAAAGAGGATGCATTCACGTAATTGAAATTCTGTCACCAATTTGTGTGCTTATATATTACTCTTTAGTGTTCGGTGTAGTGTAAGGGGTTGGGTTAATCTTCCACAAAATGGATGTGACTGGGAAGAAATACCTAAGACGCAAGTACCCAATGCCCTGTTGTGCTCTAGGCTGGCTATTTATCTCGAGACTGAGGGAGAATAAAAGGGCTTATTCCATAGCAAGTGCAGTCGGCCAACTTTCGGTTATTTTTTGCTATGTTCTACCACCTAAATATAACTATTGCTTACAAGGTGTATACATTTAGTACATCACATAGAGTCCACTAAGTTTTGGAAAATGTAGTCATCTGTGTTCATGCAAATTATTAATTTTACATATTTTTAAATTTTTTCCTCAAAATTCTCATCTATTGGTTGGCAATCTAAGGCTAATTTCAAAGCAAGTGATGCTGAACTTGTGAGAGCTATATATTTTCAGCAGAGTCTGAATCAATCTTTATGGGCACAAAGAAGAGAGTTGACCATTCAATCATTTTTCCATCAATTTAAACAGAAAAATAAAATGACACTGTATTACAGCCTTCAAAACATATAATGGAAAAGTGCAGAGATTCTCCTTGTTGATTAAGTACAACCAAAAAAGTTCATATAAAATAGATTGCTCATATTCACACTACAAAGGAATATGTTGTTTTTAATTTTAACAAATTCAAAGGTGTGTGATATCAGCAGCATTGTTGTAAATTGTACTGTAGTGCAGTTCTTTTTCATAAAAATACCATACAAATGGTCAATCAATAGTCATCAGCAAAAAATAAAACCCAAAAAAACTCAGAAAACAATTAACCAGGAAAAAGATAAAGAAAGAGGTAATGCTGATGCCAAAACAAGTATAATACTGTTGGAACATACAAAAGTAATCCTTATATTTTATACATTTATACAGCATATAAAAGATATCACTGATTATGCCACTGTCTCTCTTACACCAATTTCTATTTTCTTTGGAAGCAGTTCTTTCCTTTCATCAACACTTCCTAAGGAGTTTCGACAGTTTTGCCCATCCATATATAATTTTGCATATACCGGATTGGAGTAATTTGTTGGCTGAAGGAGAAAAAAATATATATAATTTTATTATTGGTCTTGGCCACATTAATTATTTACTTCCTAGAATGTCCATCTCCTAATCGTAACAATATTTATATGCAATACATTTAATTTATTAAATAGTAATGATTTAAAGGTTATTTACATGTTATATTTACAGACTTTAGTCCACTCGAGCATGGTATTACATGAAACATAATTTTACATTTTGCAAGTAACTTGTGAACCTAAGAGGAGCTTTGCCGTATATAAAAAGCCAGAAAAAAATCTTTGTAAAAGCTATGTTCACTGAGACTTTATTATAAAAGCATAAAATGTGAAACTAAATTGTCATGTTTTCAGTTTTTGTGTTGTCCCCCTTATTGCTATTACAAGCCTATCCGTAGCAAGTAAGATGTGTTTTCAGAAAAGCATTTGTTTGGTGCTTATAATTTTTCAATATGAACTTAAAAACAAGTAAACAAAAATGTAAAGAAATGCATTAGTGTAGCAGATTTTTAAAGCAATATTTTTCCTCAAACAACCTGTGTGTACTTATTAGAAATATTTTTGGACTTTTTCAAAGAATTGTGATGTACACAGTCATCTTAAGTTTCACAAACATAGCATTTTGAAGTAGAATTAGAGGCATGCAGCAGCTGACCTCTTTGAGTTGGAAAACATATACATACAATGTTCACTATTTAACAAATTGCAGTTTATCCCAAGAAAATTTTGCCTAGTGTTTGTTTTTGTTATTTCTTGTTTCGTCTTTCCAAAAACAGTACATTAAATCTTAGTTACAACAAGGAAACATTATAATCTTTGAGCCATGCAATTGAGACAAACATGACAGAAAATGAGGATGAAAACTGTTGATGGGAAAGACGATAAGGGAGAGAATTCTCATCCCTAGGAATTTTGATATGCATATTTTTATTCGTCTTCTGCTTAAAATGAACTATGTAACTTTAGACAGAACAGCTTTCTCTAAACACCAGTTACTTAATTGAAACATGTTTTTGAGAGTGGTTTTGTTAGACCGTCTGTAATTTCTCAATATGATGACACATTTTAAAGTATAGTCTATTTAACTGCACATCAAATTTGTATATATTAAATAAACCACTATGAGAGGAAATGAATAAAATCAAAAGTTTAAATTATTCAGTTTAAATTTCTGGCTAGAGATTCTTTGCTAAGAATAACAAATACTCATGTTCACTGTTAAGGGACAATAACATTTCCAAATCCAGTAGAAGAGATATTTCTACTTAATGGCTTGCCTAAAATAATGTTTTAGATGTAATCTTGCATAGACAGGACACATAACGTAAGCCCCCAATTTAAATGCTATTTTGAAATCTCTTGTTAATTAAAAACTTAATTAAAAACAAGCCTCTAAGTCTAGTAATTAGTCTTTGATTGTGAGGGTTCTGTGATGAAATGGACATGAAATAATGAATATTCTTCTCTTACCCCAGCAGTTAGTGGTCCTTTCAAATCAGAGTTTAGGTAGATGGGCGGCGCTGTGTGTGGAAGCTTGAAAGCACTGGGTCCTCCCCCTATGTACCTGGCCTGTATATAAACAGAAAATTTTAGTTTCTGATCTAATATTATGGAATCACTTTTCATCGATACATATCATGTTAATTCATAAAATAACATAAAAATACCCTTTAGCCTTACACCATTTACAGTGTGTTCATGTTAGCTTTAACAACTTAAAATATCCAATATTAATATTATTAAAGATCCAATATTAATATTGGATCTTTGCTTCATAGGTAGACATTTCTCTCACAAAAGTCTTATTCAGAAAATATAAAAAATAGTCCAAGTAAGAATTGGCATGAATTTGAAGATAAAACTAGTACATATTTATCTCTTTTAAACTCTTCAAACTATTCTGTGGTTACCCCCATAGTCAAATCAATTTTATTAACTGTATTAAGTACTTTCAATCCTTTTGATTATAAGATACCATTGGACTAGAAATTTTACCCTCTTTGAGAATAACAGAAATGAGTGTTCTACAAAATTTTTCTTCACATGTAATGCAATTTATACTGATTGCACCATGCATATATCAAATCCTTGTAACAAAGTGAATGCTCTGTAAAATTCATATGATTATTAAGGTTGCTTCAATATGGCCCTTTGTTTCTCACTACTGTCTAAACCTATTAGAACTAGCTGTTTTTTTCTATAGTTACTCATTTGACAACAATTCACATTTATATTCAAATATCAGGATCCAGCTAGAATCAGTCATCTAAGTCATATTTGATGCAATTTTGGTTATTCAGTCATCCGATTGGTAAATATTTGAGTATTATGCTCTAAGTACATTAAAATATATTTGGGGGCACTGAAGCATAGTTTTATCTTCCTAGAGTAAATGTGAAAATTTTTAAATGTGTAAAAAGCTATTCTCTTTAAGTGTACAAAATTGGATTAATTCTATCACTAGAAATAAAAATGATGAGGAAAAAATAAGAACCCTCCTTCATATGAAAAATGTGTAAAGTATATCCTCATTAGTCTGTTATATGTATGAATACTATATTTTTATTCCTAAGAAAAATGCAAAGAATTTCAGAACTCTATTGTCTTTCTCCTTCATAGATATAATAGATCATCAATAGCAATGTGTAAAATATGTATCATGTCTCCACTTCTGTGATATTTTAAAGCAGAAAATATCAAATGTAAGGTTACCAAGACTTTTTCCTTGAAAAGTTTCAGATGTAGGAGTGAATTTTAATAACTATAAAATTATGTCTAATTAGAAAAATATCGTCATATTCTCTGATAGTACACAATGTATCCATGTGAAAAGATTGATTGATTTTCATAGAAGTGAATATTTGAGCATCAATTTTAGGCTTAGAAAGCCTAATCATGGGTTCAGAACTAGACTGAATATGTGGGATCCTATTCAGATTCTTCAGGAACACCAATGACTGTGATTGCAAAATAATTTGAATGTAGATTGGCCACACTGGATATTTACAATGTAAAAGTGCATTTTGATGAAGTAACATTTGTAAGTCAGAAAAATAAATAACTATTCAATAAATAAGCGAATAAACCAAGAAAAATTGTTTCATAATACTAAATTGATACTCTTAATTTAGAGAAAAAATATTCTAAAATTATCAGAAAGAATATTCAGATAATTCACTGAAGTAAATCTTCACAAGTTTAACTGGATAATTGTATCATTTAGCTATTTCCCTTAAAAGTTGCCAACCTCAGCTTATAGTAATAAAAACTAACAAACATTTTTAAATTTAAAAGGCTGTGGATTGTCAGGCTATATGTATCAATGAAATGTTTTAAACTAGTAAGGATATTATGACAGATAGAAAAATATTTCTCAAAAGTGATTTAATTACAAAGAAGTCCAAGGACACAGCTTATCTGGCTCATCATTTAAACATTATTGGAAACAACATACTTATTTTGATAATAAAGTACTGTACTCTTTTATATTTAAAAAATAAACTGACCAAGATTTTTTACACTAAGCTGTGTATCTAGATTTGCTAATACCTCAACACATTTGATTAGAGCATTATTTTACATGAATTATACATATTTATGAGATACTGTGTTTTGTTATGTTTTTATACATGTATACATTGCAGAAAAAATCAAAGTATTTAGCATATCTATCACCTTATATATAGTTATGTTTTTTTGTGGCAAGAACATTAAAAATTCTTTTCTAGCTATTTTTAAATATACAATACAATATTGTTAACCACCGTCACCTAACTGTGCAATAGAACACCGAAACCCATTCCTCTTATCTGACTGTGACTTTGTACCCATTGAACAACACCTATTTTCCTTCCTCCTCCCCTCTCCACCCTCTAGTAACCACTATTCTACTCTCTACTTCAATATTAACTTCTATAGATTCACATGTGAGTGAGATCATGTGGTATTTGTCATTCTGTGCCTGGATTATTTCATATATGACAATATCATCCAGCTTTATCCATGTTGCCTCAAATGACAGGATTTCCTTCTTTTTTATGGCCGAATAGCATTTTCTTTATTCATTGTTGATGCACACTTAGGTTGATTCTATATCTTGGCTATTGTGAATAATGCTGTAAAAATCATGGAAGTACAGATATCTCTTCAATGTACTGATTTCCTACTTATTATGTATCAATTAAAACAAACAAAATTAAAAGAAGGATGCCATGTCTGAAGTGATGAAAACAAAACTATCTTGTAAGTATCCAGTTCCTACCAAACCAAAACCCCATAGAACCACACTGTAAGGAATACTGAGAGGAAGTGGGTAGAAAAGAAAATGTCTCACCAAACTACTTTTCAGCCATATTTCTAGAAGTTGTGCATTTATTGGTCTTCTCCTTGCATATATTTCAACATTGAAAGTCAATAGCTTTACTTTATAATAGACCTTTATCTATCTATCTATCTATCCATCCCCTGAAGAAGACCTAAACAATTTGCTGTGTGATATCAATACTAAAACAATTTTTAAATGAGTTTTTCGTTTGCTTTAGGTAAACAAAATTAGATAATGAATCATTTTTCAATAAAAAATATAAAAATAACATGTTTATAAAAGAACTGAGCAAATAAATATGTGTTTTCTAAGATGTGTTACACTCAGCTTCAGGTGAATGCAGTCCATAATTGTACTTTCTCTTTAGAAGAGGCTATATCATTCAATACATCCTAAAGTCCCTTATTCTAACTTCAGATAACAGAAAAACTTGGTGAAATTCAGAACCATAAAACAGAGATGCGACTCAAGAATGTTAGTGCTCACTGCCCATTATCTTAAGACATATTACCTTTGTTGGGTCTATCATAAAGCCAGGATCTAAAAGACCTCCATCGTTGTGATCATGATCTACCTCATACATATTATAAGATGGATTGCCAATTTCTACATTTATTCCTCCATTGATAATAGGTTGTCTTCTAATTGTTTTTGTCCTAGAATATATAAACATTAATATGTGTGAGTTTTGTATAAATATCACAATCAAGGCATATGAAATTATATTTATAGATTTACTGACTTATTTTGAAATAAATTGAATAAATTACATTTGTCAAGTAACAGAGGAACAAAAAGTAGTACATTGATAGGCCGTTTTCCCAGTTGTTTTGACTTAACAAAAACACACTGGAAATAAATACCTCCTAAATAGCCGAAATGACATCATTTGAAATTGAATATTTACCAATCTTTTTAAATTCTATTTTTTCTCCTTTCTGAAAACTATCGCAACAAAATAGTGATAAACTCTAAGATTGTTTTCAATCCCCAAGTTACATTGTTAGAATCCTGTTTTACATAATTCAAATACTGACTCAAAAGCTCTTGGTTTTTAAGCTTATTTTGTACAAGTGCAAGTTTGTTACGTGGTTATATTGCATAGTGTTGCAGCCTGGGCTTTTAGTATGTCCATCACCCAAGTAATGTACGCTGTACCCATTAGGTAATTTCTCATCAACCACCCCACTTTCATTTCCCGCCCTTCTAAATCTCCAATAGTTATCACCCTACACTCTATGTCAGTAATAATGGACATTATTTCACGTCCATTTGTAAGTGAGCACACATGGCTCTTGTCTTTCTGTAGACAACCTACTCTTCTAGATCTATAAGTTCATTTTCATATAAATTGAAATGATACTTCTAATGAGGTATAAGTGAATCAATGCACTTTGTGAACGAAATGTACAAATTGGAGATGTATATATGCATATCAGTATCACTGTATTGACATTACTAATCATACACATTAATATAAAAAGATGCTCCTCAGAGACCCTTGCTGTTTCAAGGAAAGACAACTGCAAATGGAAAATCCTACTTAACTTTTGAATAATATGATCTCTTGTCAGTTTTGCTAGAATATATAAATGGACCATTCCCTTAACATAACATGGGAGAAGACTTGTCTAAATTATAATCACTTAAAAGAGAGGTATAAAATGATTTGAAAAACATTGTATTTTACAGTTGGCATAACTAAATCATGTTTAAAAAAATTCACAACAAACATTATGTTTCTGCACCTAGTTGTGTGATTTATTCACTGACTGCTAATCTAGAACATTGCATCTTACCTTCTTTTTCTTTTACAAAGCACTAAACCAATTACTAAGGTGGTTATCAAAGTCACCAAGAGGACGAGAGGCACAATGATGGCAATGCTTCCTGGAAAATAAATGAGTGAATAGATGAAGAAATACATAAAATGAAGTAAAAATTGATAAAACTAAATACTTTATTACACCAAATCACTTGACCATTGATATAATAAAAGCTTAGCCCAAATGTTTATATTTGGGGTTCATAATTATGTTATTGGAAAATGACTCTTCTCTTAAACACTTGATCTGATGGAAATGTTTCTTAGATATCTTTCATTTATGTGTTGCATTTAAATACCTTGAGATTAGAGATCTGACTTTTTTGTTGATCTGTGTTTAGTGATTCCCATCACACACATTTACTAGCAATGATGCAAGTACCTGCTAGTACCTCTTTTTAAATCGACTAAGACTGAATAAACATTTACACAGTTTCACTGACCACATTCCCACCCTTAGTTTTGTTCCTTTAGTCATCCATACTTTCTGGTCAGGGGTCCATGTGACAAGTTAGGTGGCAGCCTGGTGAAACAAAAGGGGTATCAGTGTTTGATTTGGATGGAATCTTGGTGTAAATATTGGTTTCACAACTTACTTGAAGTGAGACCTTATGTAGGTTATTTAAATGCTTTGAGGCTCATGCTCTTCAACTGTAAAACACAGAGAAGAAGACTTACCACAAAGGGCAGTTAGCTTGATTCCACAGAATTAGGGGGTGAAGAGGTTCTCTTTCTCATGTTCTAGTTTCTGAACAGTTTTAGCAAGACATATTTTAGGAGTTTGGCTTATGTGGCAAATGTCAATTATTTTCCTTTCTTCCATATATGAGGAAGGTCTTGGGTACTAGCACTAACAGAATAGATCTTCAAAAATGATCAGTGAAATTTGGTCTTTGTTTTTATGCATCTGAGCACAGGGAGGAGGCAAAATGGAGGAGACTTTGTTTTCCATGTATATACTAGATTAGCAATAGGGTAATCGATTTTTTTAGTCAGTGAGTAGGCAGACAATAATAGCCCATTGCTAATAATGTGACCCACAGGAGAATACACCCAAATATCACTTATTATAAGAAGAAAACTGAATACAGGGTTGCCTGATAACAGGAAAGTATGACATAGCTAATATTAACTTTTCTTACTGAAAAATATCTAGTACACATGAAACAAAGGCTTTTATCTACTTTGAATAAACCTCTGGTTGACAAGTCAACTTAATCACTGGTTAACCTAAGAAACCAAGCAGCCCAACAACTAGTTAAAATTGAACATGGAGATCTTGAATGGATTAAGAATAGAACATTAAAAATTCTGAAAGTCTATGAATTTTTCAGGCAAAGACATGTGCATGTGAAAGTATCAAGGTAGAAATTAATGGTGATATGCACAATAACCAGCCACTTAGAACTGTATTATAAATATATAGATATGTTTTAAGAGCTTTATAGCCAGAGGATATCTGGGTGAGATAATCCATACCGGATCACTTGCCAAATACCAAAAAGGCTTCATTAAGAAAATTTCATGTGTAAGATAAATCTCTAATTTAGAACTTCAAGAAATAACTAGTGTAAAATAACCAACCATCTCTTCTATCCACTTCTTTAGACACTTTCTAAAATGTAAAAGTCATTTTGTTTTTTCATGTAGTTATGAGAACTTATGGTGTTTGATATTACTATATTACCTCCTTTGTTTTGGGAAAGTGAACTTTATATGCATCTGTAATTTATTAGCAATTAATGAAAGAGAATCTGGCAGCTTGGATGGTAATTAACATTTGTTCACAAGTTTTAAATACCAGAGAACAGCTTGGTTTCTTCATAAACTATGACTTCAATTGCTTGATCATGACTTTACAAATATATCTACTTCATTTTCCTCTAAAATTTGTATAAAATTGGTGGGTGTAAAATACCTATCAATATAGTTTTAGGGTATATACAATTTATTTTCTCTCAATGCAATTATAAATCATTTTTTAAAAATAGATTTTACTTGTTCTACAGTTTGACATTCCTATGAGGTAGGAAGCTGTTAATTAAGTATGCTAGAAAATAAAAGGTTTCTTTTTTCCCTTCATAGATGGCAGTTGCAATCCCATATATTACAGCATTTTGTGTCTAAGAGCCTAGACTTCTGATATGTTTATGTAACCAATCAAAGTAACTACTATAAAACCTAGTGTCACCGATAAATAATGCAGGGTAGAAGATTAGCAAGTTTTTTTTTTTAATTTTATAAAATAGTTTTTATTGCTGGAAACACATGTATTTTTAAAATTATATAACAGATATTATAAAAATAAGTACTTTTTCCTAGTATTATATATGACAGTAAATTTCATACTGTAAATACAATGATCAATCTCTATTGCAGGTCATGTTTTATCAGTACATTGTTAATAGAGTATTAGAAACTGAAAAACATAGACTCTGTACTTATTAAGGGTGGAGGGGATATCTCAACAAGTTTCTCATAAAAAAAAATACAGCAAGTCTTTTTTGCAACATGGTTCTGAAACCTCATCATGCAACATTTTTCCATTAGAAGAAAGAACTATAAGTGCTGTGTTGAAGAGCCCCTTTCCATAGGAGAGCTAGTACAGCATAGCAGTTGAGATAATGGAGCCAGGCTACCTCTATTCAAATCTGTTTTACTATTCATTACCAACGCATGCTCAGGCACATTAATTATATTTGTCTCAATTTACTCATCTATAATATGGTTATCATCATTAATAGTTATCATACAGTATTATAGATAGTATTATGCCAATCAGAAAATACTACATACATGCTTAATAAAACACATGTTCTCATAGCACTCTGTACATGCTTCTATTTTGCACTTTTCACAATATAATGCATCAGTTTGTTTTTGAGATATTTGCGGGCACAATCTGTTTCTCTTCTGCAAATAGTGCAGTCCTTAGGATGTCATAGGGTCTATAAATTCAATTCTTATTTAGCAAATATATCTTAAGTGCTTGCTGTGCTCCAGACCCTGAAAATATACTCTATTTTGCACTGAGGATAAAATGACCCTTCTCTTATATTGCTTGATGTATAACAGGATGACAAATAAATGGGTTCATTCACTATAGTAGCATGAATGCTGTATTAGGAAAGTTTGCATTGTTCTGGGAATATAAAGGAGGTGCCTCCAACTAGATCTGGGGTGGAAGGAGACTAGTTTGTCTTGCTTAAGGAGCAAATCCTCTGTTGTCGGTGAAGAGACTTTAAAGGCCAAGAGGATTACGATTAAGGAAAAACAGTTGTGCTGGAAGGAGATGTGACTGCAGTGGAAAGCAGAGGTGAGATTATGAAGGAGTGTGTAAGCCATATAAATCAGATGGGCAATTGTACTATTTTTTTTTTCTTTTTAAAAAGATGATGTTGAAGAAAATTTAGGAAGAAACATCTACTGAATTTATTGTTTGATTCAACTTAGGAAAGAGAGAGAAGGTTAAGGATGGAACTTAAGTGTTGTTTCCATAGCCAGGTGGATTGGCTCAAGTCTCAGCGGAAGTATCACCACTTTTCAGCCATCCACATGGATGGACAGAAAGGCAAAATAAGGTATATGAAAATGACTGTGGATAGGGGGCAGTGATGAGATCATTTGGGAACTGAGCTTGAGATCCCTGTGGAATATAGATGACACAGATACAGATATATCAAGCAAGCAGTGAAATATATGTCTCAAACTTAGGAGATAAATCAATATTGAGCATAGGAATTTTGGGGAATCAACAGAGTTGATAACTCATGTCAAGGATTATGTCTTGGCAAGGAGAGTGTATCTAGTGATAAACAGGTAAATTAATCAAGCAGAATAGAAAGAAAATAATGTCAAAAGGAAGACAGAGTTGCTTCAAAAGAGGTAGAAGAGAAACCAGAAGTGTTCACTATCATGAAGTTCAGAGGAAGAGAACATTTTATTTACTGATCAAGTTTTCAATAGAACAATATTAGCATAAATTATATAATTAAAATGACTGCCTTTGACATGTTGCTCTATACCCTGTTCTTAAGTTTGCTTATAGATATGTATAAATGTAGAGTATATATATTTGTTGAAATTAGCATCCTTTCTCTTAAGCATTTTGGTACATTGTAATGTTAAAAATTGTAAAGAAAATATGTTCCCAACTTAGTAAAGGTGATCCTTCCAGTGGTCTTCAAGAGGCTGCCTATCACCTTGGTCCTGTATCTCTAACTTCACTTTGTACCACTCTCCCCCTTGTTTTCTTGATACCAGCACACTGGTCTTCTTTCAGTCTGCTGGACATGTCTAACTCTTTCTTGCTCCATGGTTGTTGTACCTGCTGTTCTTTATTCTTGTACCTTGAGCCTCAAGTCTCAGCTGAAGTATCACCACCTCAGAGAAAACATTCCTGGCCTCACTTTTCCTGTGACATTCTCTATCTTTGCCCTTTTTATCTTTTTTGTTTTTGCTTCCTTCACGGACCAATCAAAACTCACAATTACTTTATACATTTGAATATTTCCTTTTTTATTTACTTCCTTGTTTTATTGCTGTTTACTCCATTAGAACCTCAGCTTCATGAGAGGAAGCACTGTCTGCCGTCCTCACTGACCTGCCTCTGGGATCTAGTGCAGTACTTGACACTTAGCAGAGACTTGATAAACCTTTGCTTCGGGAGAAATGGAAATAAAACATTATTTTGTTGTGCTTTTCAGTTACATCTCTATATTTGCAGATTTATAATTCCTGGTATAATATAACCAGATTTTTCTGTATTAAAACATAATGGATGATATAAAATGATAAAGACAAAGTAGCAAAAGAGATACAATGACCCCCTAACAGATATCTTGCCCCTATTGTCACTATAGTAAAATACAGCATCTCTACATTACTGTACCACCAATGCTGAGTATATTTTTGTCTTTCATAATTTCAGCGGATACAACAAATAACATAATTGAAACACTGATCATTCAATGCTCAATTTTATGTAAATTTTAAAATTTTATGTAAATTTAAAATAGAAGTATGCAATGAATATTTTATCATCCTGAGTTTAAAACTCTTCAAAATATCTTCAGAAGAGTCAGACTAGATTTTTAAAATGGAACCTCAGCACAAAGCCCTAGATAATAGATCTGCCTAATTCCACAAGCTGCTTTTAGATACTTTAAACATCAAAAGCCGGTGAACATCACTACCACTATTCGGAGATGATTATGAAGGCCATGTACAAATCAGAAAAGTAAATCTCTGTATAAATTTATAGTAATTAGGCAGACAGAGGCAGTGTTTTCTGGACTATGCCAACAAAGGTCCACTGATGATAGAAATGCAGATTTGAAAACACATTCCTAAAATTTCATCTTTCTTATTGGGCAGACGACTTCTTCTCAAGTTTGGGGAAGGTTTGACAACCATTCAAAACCACTAGATTTTACCCAAAATAATAAAAGTAATCCTCTTTCATGGGAAAGGTCAGTTTAACTACCTTTTCCCTTCTTTCAGAGCTACTGAGGCAAGTTTCTCAAAGCATAAATGTCTGATAATAAGCATCTAATAGAGTCATTATTTGGTCAACTTTGATCAAGTTTGTGATAATTTGACATATATGTAGCTAATAGCCCTTTCAAAATGCATTGATAGTTCTATTAAATTTCATGACTTTAAATTAGTGATGGGAGAAAGAGCTTCAGAATCATTGGAAAGGGTTACAACTATTTGCAACTCTTTCCCCTATTTGATGTTCTTTACTTTAGAACTGTTGCATGTAATTAAAACCAGTTTCTTACATTTGTCCATACAAATCGTTGGAGACCCCACTCTCTAACGGGAACACCTGGAGCATTCCAGATCCAAACCATTTTCCAAACACCAAACTTTCCCTTTGTGGATGGAGCTTATACAAAATTTCCAAATTTAATACACAGTCTATGCTATTTCTTGTCAGAGTTTTAAAAAAATTTTTAAATTGTTTTTGATGCTCTAAAATGGCTATGTGTTTTCTTTATATTCGATCATTGAGAAACTACCATTAAAAAGGCTAAAATATCTTTTTAATTCCTAATTTATAAATGCAGCATGTTCTACAGCTTGATAACTTCAAATGCATTTTTTTATTAATGCTTTTAATGATTGTTGAGTTTTGCAAATAGTTTATAAAATCATACATAAATTAATATGCCTCCAGAGTTATTACTGGTAGCATTAGTTTGAGCCCTAAATCTTGGGAAGAGAGATAAAGTATTTTTTCTTGTTCTTTTGCATATCAAATTAGGCAAGACACATTTTGCCACTGCTAACCTTTTATCAACCAATTCCCCAAATCCCAGTGTCCTATTCCTACAATTATATGCTCATAGCTTCCCTACGGCCTCTCCCTTCCCTGACCTAAGGAGAGCACACAAATTCTAAGATCAACTCAAAATGTTCCATAACCAAAAATCACTCACCTCACCTATCCAAATTTAAATATTCATGCCCAGACTGTCTATTCTAGACCTATTTTCCATTTTTCAAAGATGCCTAGGCTTATTAATAAACCCAAATTTCTAAATTAGGAAAAATTGGACAATGATATCAAAACTGTCTGGGGGCAGAGACAACAAACAGGAATGTCAGCAGAGATGGGAAGCCTGCTTCTAGGGTACAAAAATGATATATTTTATACTTTAATAGTCTCTCTCCTTTTTCGCTAACTCTGAAACACTATGCTTTTTGCTTGTTTTTATGAAATCCTTGTCACCAGCAGTAAAGGACTAGGGAAAAATTGCTAAGGTAAGCAATCTTCCATCAAGGATATTATTTTTTCTTTGCAAATTTATTTACACCCAATAGACAATACAAATTTTTCAAAGGTTTTTCATTCATGGTCAAATTAATGACAACATGTGTGAACTGGCAAACTTTATTTCAGACTTTTATTTTGAAAAACTTTATAACATCATTTCAGGTTGTCAGAAACTGTACACAGACACACAATGATGATATAGACACACAACGAGGATATAGACACAAGTGACCCTAAGACTGTGGCTGCACAAAAAAATTTGCAAAAATGTTGATCTATATTTTAATATAGTTCAAAATCAATACTTTAAAGATAAAGAAGCAATAAATCAACTTATATCTTTATTAATAATTGCTTGTTAACTTGCTTCTCTTTCAGACTAACCAATAAAGCCTGTCTTTCTCCCCCCAAGACACATTGAAATGCATTCCAAGACAATACACTTTGCTCTAATTAAAACATGGAATCATTTTTCTTCCTGGAGCATTTTCACATCCATTGTGATATCTGCGACTTTTTCAGCTGATGAATATTTCCAAAGAAAAGCTTATGCTAGGTTAGCAGATGTGCATTCTGAAAACTCCCCAAATTTGGGATAAACTCTCCCAGCCTAAAAGAAAATGTACACACTGGATCCTGTAATTAGATGAGAGCTCAGTGCTTCCTCTTTCAAAAACACCTCGATTGCAGTGGATCTCTTATAAAATTCCGTGAAGAAAGTGTTCTAAGACTCATCTCACTCAATAATGACATAACAATGATTTATATACAGTGTAGATTACCCAAAATATTAATCTGAGAAACTTACTTGTGCTGATATGGTCAGACTTGCTGCTCCTTGGGGCTGGCCTTTCACACTGTGTGCCTGACCAGTTGGTGGAGCATCTAAAAATATCCAAACAACAAACAAAACAGATCAGCGGATAAAAAGCCCAGAAGTCGGCTAATGTAGTAACTTTAACCAAATGAAATGTTACAGGAGCCAGTCATCACAAATTCATGAATATTACATAGAGATTTCTGATGATCTCTTGCATATTGTTAGTATGCTGAGTGTAACTTTCATTGGACTTCATTTGTTAAAATACTTTTTAAAATGTAGATTTATAGACATTTTACTTATTCTGTGTTAAAACTGGCACATTTTATAGCGATATTGAAATCTTGATTAAGAATTGGAAATTGATTTGAGAGTTACGGAAAATTACAAGTGGCCACTTAGAAAAATTGAGTTTGCATATTAAGCAAATCCTTCTGTAAGTATCTGTGTCTTTTTCTGGTTGTTCTAAGTCCAGAGTGGAACTAACTACCAAACAGCAAATAGTCATCTGTCTTATAGTTCAAGCTGTGGAGTTTTTACTCTCCTAAGCAGAGATAACAAAATACAGAGCTTTCCCATTCTAAATCATACTTCTATTACTATGAAGTCAAGAGAATGTGCCCAAGTTTTTATTGGGAGAAGTTGTTTTTCCCATGTAAGTACTACAACACTATGATAAGAAGTAAAAGACAAGAATAATAGATCTAATTAAAAGCCATTATTTAAACATAAATTGCAACTATGAAATTAGCTGGTTGCATCAAAATAAATGCTGGAACAGTTTGTTGTGTTTAAACAAGGTCTATTGGCTAACATAAGATGCCTTTGTGCATCTGTCACAGGAAATCCACAGAGAAACAATTTAATTGGCTTCAGTTCGTAGTTAAAATGACTGTCAAATACCACCATATCAAGAATAGCTGTACACAATAAAAAAACAGCTTCCAGAGCCATTCCAAGTGGAACTCTGGGCATGGTGGGCCAAACTAAATAACTGCAATTTCAGTGTCTCTGCCAATTCGGGCATAGCCAATTTTGATATCTGAGGCTGCTTCCTGAGCTAAGCTTCTATGATGCTATACGAATTATTTGTGATAGTCGTAAAATCAGTATTGGCTGTCCTAAAATATGGGCAAATTCTCATAAAATCATTATTACTGACAAAGTCAAATAATAAACATGAAAATATGTTTCAAAGAAGCATATATAGACTTGAACACAATTGGCAATAAGGACACTATTAGATAAGAGTTATTTAATTAATAAATGATAAATTTAAAACTATGAATATGGAGCATGACTTAAATGAAAATTAATATCATTATATTATGATTCAGGGCATCACTCATACATTAGCTCAACTTTTGTTACATCATAAAAAGCTAACACATTATATAATTTTCTATACATCATGTTTATTATAAACCATAATACAAGTAAATCATTAACACAGATAAATGCATAAGGCCAAGTCTACGACTCTTGTCTGTATTAATAGAGTTAGGTAATGAAATAGGGATATTTTCAAATCATTAGAATAAAGTGAACAACAAATAAAATCATTGTGTTTGTTTTTTCTTTTTAATTTATGGTATTTGCAGATGAATGATCTAGAAAAATGTTCCAATTCTTTACATATTGTAATCATTGACACAGTCCACAGGTAGTTCAAAATAATATATTTGGGAACATTTTGCAAACATGTTCTTGGAGTGAATTCTAATGATTGTGAAATGCTTTTTGTGTTATGTAGCTTTACATCTGTCAAATTTTTCTAATTTACCCCCGAGAATATCTCATATGCTCCACTGAAAAACTAATCCTGACTGCTTAGTTATTTCATTATGTATTAATAGCTGTTGTGTACAAGTCTACATGTGTGCAATTATTTTGAATTATTGATTAAAATATCAAAATTTGCTTTATACATTATCTCATTTAAAAGAAAAAAAAACTAAATCAGGTTCATCTTAGATAAGTGACCCAAGGCATATTTTATTGTGTTACTGAAAAAAGAACCTCTGGGACTCATTATTACACTTTCGGAAAAGATTTGAAGTCAGAAAGTGGAATTGCTTGAGAATTAGAAGATTAAATGCTACTTAATCATATTATGGTTCTGACATGAACATCATGTATTTTTAATAATTTATAAAGTAATTATATTTTGAGATCTCCAGATTAGCAGAAAGATATTTTTAAATGAAGAGGATAAGGATAGTGTGATTCTAATTCCAAACTCTAGAATTATTTAAGTAGGACGGGTATTTGTTAATATTATGGTATAATTTCCTAATTTTTCCATGGCTTAGGGTCCAGTATTTATGATAGATAAAAGAAGTCACCTGCTAGTGGTCATAATCCTCTCCTCTTTTAAATTGTGGGAGCCCATTTAAATTCATAATCTTTACAGACTATTTTACTTATTATATATTGGAAAAAACTCAAAGACTGTACTGGAGAAATAATTTTAACAGTTATACATCTTAATGTGCTGATGATCACTTTACCATTCTCCTTATACTCCTTATAAAATAATGTTTTATGGCCAAAGATAAAATATGTTCCACTGTTCTGCATTTGTCTTGGTCTTAAAAAATCTCTTTTGAGTTATTAAATAGAAATCATTATTCTTGTTGCCTACCTTACAAAATTATAACTTAAGGCATTTGCTGCTCCACAAGTTCTTCCAGTGGTTGATTTAAGACCAGGTATTTTTGTCATCTTTATAGCAATGCATACATCTTCATACTTTAAGTAGACTACAATGATCAAAGCCATTAATGGCAGAGCATTTAAGAAATAAAATTTGTGCAGATCATCAAAATCTCCTGTCCAATTCCCCGCTGAATTATTTGCATAACCATGCTGACTATAATTTCTCTGGCATCTATCTCTTTTTTATTATTCCTCAAGCAAAATCCATATTCCATGTGCTGGTCGTCTTTAATCTGTACTATTGCAATCCACTATTCTCTGCTATTCATCCGGGGACAATTATCTTCAAGTTAGCCCTGCACAACCCTGCTAGGCAATCTTTTCTTGTTTTGTTTTGTTTTGTCTCACCGTAGCAAACAGCTCTGTATCATTCATGTTAAAATTGCAGACGTTTCCCACTGCCCTTAGTCTTAGGACAATGAAAATCAGCTTTATCTTATGTGCTGATTACTATACAACTGTAAATTATTTAACATTTTAAACAATTCCATGAATTTTAACCAAGTATCATTGGATCAGGAACAGATGGATGGATAGACAGATAGGTAGGTAGGTAGGTAGATAAACAGATACTTATTGACTATTCAAATAATTATTTATCCTTCTTTATTTACATCATCAAATGAAGGTACTGCTCTTAGCAGTTTCCTGCTGTCAATAGCTGCATGGTAAAGGGTATTGATTTAACATTCTTTGACTTCTTTTTTTTTTTTCCTAGCATTATTTAATGCTAAATTGTTTCCTTAATCTTATTCTTCCATTTCCATAACAGTTGTATGTATAAGTGCTCTTAATTACAGCACATTTTATGGTATTCCCTTTATGTTCCAGACTAGAATAATGATTATGAAAAATGAGAAATGTTAAAATTCAGATTCTGGGGCCCCATATATCAGAGAATTCAAGTAACTTGGGATTGTGGTCAGCATTCTTCATTTCAACAAGGTGAATCTGATGTAAATAATTCACAAGTCACACTTCAAGAAATATTCGAGATACATTGTTATTCTTACAGGCTTTGTTCTTATAACAAATATCATTCAATGTCTTATTGTGAGGATGAGAATAATAATATACAAGCCTCGCATGATCGCTCAAAAGATAAAATAAGCTACGTAGAAGTTCCCTACACAATACCTGGAGTGTGCTTATTTATTTATTTATTTATTTTTTGTAATTAATTCTCATCTGAATATTACTGTATGAAACACATGGTGAGTTAATTTATCATCTCCCTCAGCAGTTTGTGCAGTTATTGTATAGCTATAATGTTTTGTTTCAATTATAATGTTCTGTAGCATAGGGGAATAACTTCGTATAAAAGCTAGAGTGTACAAATATTACTGGGAAGCACAGTAAGCGCTTTTAGAATATCAAAATAAGTTTGGCTTTTATAAGGGGACAAACTATAATCTTTAAAATGAAAGTTATTACATTTAGTAGCATAACTGTAAGACATATAAACCGTCTAAAATAATAACTCTGAAATAGTAATTATTACAAAGAGAATTAAAATGAGATATAAAAAACTGAAGGTATATTAAAATCTTCAGATATTGTCCTTCCCGTAACAATGATCAATGTATATGAACTGCTCTTGTCATTTTGCAGAAATGTGGTCTAGAGTCACCCACTTTGGGAGGACTTCAAAATATAATAATGAGATTAATATCTGCTCTTTCTTTTCATCAAATTTAAAGGCCATGGGATTCTTCTGACCACAGTGAAATTCAAAGGTGAACCTTAAAGCAATTTAAAATTGAATTTATCCTCTTATATGTATGTGCAAGGTTGCCCTTATTAACCATGATGATGGAGGCATTCAGAAAGAAAAATCTTTTAATATACCCCTTTCTTTCTCTACACAGGAAAAAAAAAATAAGTGGCACAAAGGGATTAAAGAAGCCTTGGAAAAATTGTGCATGGTGTCATGCATGTCTCAGTGCCCTTAAAATCTCATTCAATAAAAATAAAAATATATGATTACAGGTTATGCATCAGTTTATGCAAAAGGATTTTGCATAATGGTGAAGAAAATCAGTATAGTGAAGAAAATCAGAAAAACACAAAGTTACTTGCAAAATACTTTTTTTCTGGTTAACTCATCAAATTACACTCTTTTGGTGGTGAGCATATAAAACTACATTTATATAGTATTTCTCACTTGAAAGGTCTACACTCTATGTATCCCCTGAGTCTTTTATACTCACTTCCCTTGCAGATAATAGCATGACAAGATGCAAAAAAAAAAAAAAAAAACCAAAAAACAAAAAAACAGAAAAAAAACCTAGCATTTTGGGACGGACACTTAGATATTTATTCATCTGCTTAATTTTACTTTAAAGCCTTTCCATCTGTTATTTTTTTGTAACAATAGATAAAATTAGGTAATTTAAAAAGTCTTAGATGAAATTATTTCATGTATACATAAGGATTCCTAATTTTTATAACATGCTTCAAAAATTTTCTATCTCAACTTTTACGTGAAATGTTACATGAGGTTCAGTTAACACTAAACTTTGTGCTAGATCCTAGTATAGGTATTTTCATATAAAAATGTACTCATATCTAACTTCTATAAGAATCCTATAAGTAGACATTATACACTGTATAAAACGAGGACGCACATGTTCAAATAATCTGCCCACAGAAGCAGAACTAATAAGTGGTAGAAATAAAATATGGCACTATTATTTAATCATTGTTTTAGATGACAATGCCATGATCCTTTTAATTCAATACAGAAGTGGAAGAAATGGTTTTTCTTTCTTTCTCATGCCCAGGAGAGTACCAGGCTCTTAATTGAAATGTAAAAATATTATTTAAACAAATGCAATAAATGCATTTTTTTTCCGTTGTAAAAGCGTAAGAATTATCACACTGCCTTGGACCTGTGGTCAGCTGTGCCCAATAATCTGTCCCTGTCTGCGACAGTGAGGGACATATTAATCTCCTTCTTGAAATCAACATCGCATTTGTGGTGTTCCAAAATACTGTAGATGTATCTAATATATCTTTAAAGATCTATCATTTATAAATTCATCTAAAATGTATAAACATAAATATACCCTTATGTCTCAATTCATACAATTTTGAACGTCTACAGCAAGTTACCGTATATTTCATTCATTTGGTATTTTTCAATAAATGTTTTGGTACTATAATTTCTATTTATTCAATGCTGTTCTCAATCCAAATTTGACTGTTAATGTTTTCTATGAGAATAGCTAGGTGTTACTTTGCATTCTTTATTCAAATAGCTTAAAGTAGTATCTTAAATTTATGTCTGTTGTAATAAATTTACTTGATTCAACTCTATAATACACTAAAATGCCTAGTTTTAAACTATGACAGTAAACATTTGTTAACTAATACTGATAAGATCGGTAAGTCAAAACTAAATTGTAATACTTAGAAAATTTGATCAGGAAGAGTTTTTGATTTCTGGGAAGTGTTAAGGTGGTAAAGTAAAAAGAGAAATGACATATTCAATAAAGTGGTTATTGAACTAATTAATTTAGGAAACGGTAGAAATTAATGAGAAGTTTCTATTGAAGAGGTGGCCATGAAAGAAATAAAATTAATAAAATGGATTATTTAAAGTAATTTTTAAGAATGGAGGAGAAACATAAAAGAAGATAAAATTTAGTTTACCAAGAAATGATTCATAAAAGGAAGTTTGTTAAGTTTGGGTGATTTAAGTTAGAAATGTTTAAACATAAAATGTTGTGCAGTCCGCTTGATTAGAAGTGGTCACTGAAGTGTTAAACGATGACTAAATATATATTTAAAAATTATCTCCAGCGATGGAAAATTTTTATCATCTAGATAGTCCAGAGAAAATTTTACTGAAAGCTGATGAGGAAGATACAGGTATTTTTCTGAGTGAGAAGACAATTTCTATTTAACTGAATACATTACATGCATCATCCGAAAAGGAAAACGAACAATCATAAAATTAATATTAAGTAATGTGGATGTAATTGAAGACATAAAAGTAGGCCATTACATTAGACACACTGGTTACAATTCTAGAGCTAAAGGTGGGAAGAAAAATGGATTGTGTGCTGCAATACTAGTGGAAAGCTCCCAAGATGAAGGCCAGTTCCAAAATTGGTTTAAAAATACCAAGCCATGGGGGGAAATCTCAATTCTTAGTGCCATACAGATAAGGTAGCTAGCTTGCTACCTAAATATCTTATGTTTTAGCTCAAAGTGAGAGTAAACAATAAAGATTTCTTCTACAAAAACCCAACAAAGGCCCTTCCTATTTCTTAGGGTCTCAGAGGTACAGAGTTATGAGACTTGAAATTATAAAGGCGATGTCTGGCATATTCAACTGCAGTTATTAAGCACTATTCAACATATATTTATTCTATACAAATTTAGGGCAATAGTAGCATATCAGGAGGTGTTATTACAAGGTTTTGAGTATGCGAATGTCTTAATTAGTGCAAAATGTAACTCTGATTCTCTGAAAATATTCAATTCACTTTCAGTTCCAATGCTCATGTGCTGAAATACTGATGTTAGCTACTTGAATATTTTAAAGTCTGAAACATTGGGAAATGAATAAGACATACAAACGGTGATCAGATATCTGGTACTTCAGCATAGTCCTTGTTCTAGTTCCAAGATTTCTTTTTTTGTTGTTTTTATTTTTTTGTTTTGTTTGTTTGTTTTGTTTTGTTTTGAGATGGAGTCTTGCTCTGTTGCCCAGGCTGGAGTTCAGTGGTATGATCTCAGCTCACTGCAACCTCCACCTTCCGGGTTCAAGCAATTCTCCTGCCTCAGCCCCCTGAGTATCAGGGATTGCAGGCACGTTCCACCACACCCGGCTGATTTTTGTAATTTTAGTAGAGGTGGGGTTTCACCATGTTGGTCAGGCTGGTCTCAAACTCCTGATCTCGTGATCCTCCCGCCTCGGCCTCTGAAAGTGCTGGGATTACAGGAGTGAGCCACCCCACCGTGCCTGGCCCCAAGATTTCTTAATGATTTCTACATAGCAACCAAAATGCAACACCAAAGCTTTCTTGGGACGTTGTGTTAGTGTAAATTTCAACTAACCATTTACTAGCATTTAGCTTTCTTCAAAATCTAGAAACTACACTCTCAAAATATGTTTAAAATTTGTAATTGTTTAAAAATAATGCAATCAAAAATTGAAATAAACTGAGATAAAATGAGAAAGGTTTGTTTAAATCAAGCTTCAGTAGAATTAGCAAATTTGTCTATCTTACATAAATGTTAATTAGTCATAAAACTCTTACCAGATTAGTTTAACATTTATAGGAAGATGTTGCAGACAGAAATTTCTGAAAGCTTATGACAAAATTACCCATTCACACACATTTCTTTCCTAATCCCAGTGTTAGATTACTTTTCCTAGACCCAAAGTGAGAAGGTTTAAGCAGGCAATGCCCAAAAAATTGATTCAGGAGGTAGACACAAATGTCTTCACTAAATCTAAAATGCTATAAAATATTACAGTAGTATTTTACATTACAGAGAATACTACTATTTGGGGTGAGTCATAAATATCTTTACATATTTGGTCACTGTACAACACAAATATACTATATTTTTTATTTTTCTACTTATATATGCATTCATAAATATCTAAAGGCACCTTTGCCTATGACTATGCTAGACTATGATTTACCTAAAGGTAGAGATTATTGATTATTCATCTTTGTCTTCCCTCATTTCTTGAACAGTATCCAGTAAATACTCAATAGATATATTTTGCTGATCAATGTACTTGCTGTTTGACAAATGAATAGATGAATGCATGAAAACATGGAAGAGGCATAGTTGAATACATAGGAATGCACATACATATACAGAGCTTTCATATATGTGTGCATTCCCTGTTCTGCAAAGAATGTATAGCATCATTCATAAGAACATGCTTTCACCTAATTATCAATCAGTCATTTCTCACTGAAAGGAACGTTAATCCACTATGGGAAACTTTTTACATATAAGACCAGAGAAAATAAGTTTTTAAATTTTATTCCTTCTTTCTTTCATTCACTTATTCTTTAATTCATTAATTCTTCCATTTCTAAATGAGATGATTACATTCTAGTACTTGGGCGTATGTAAATTGTGTATCATTCAGTTCTTGTCCCAGGATAACAAAAATTTAATTACAGAGGTATTTGCTTGATGGATACTTTAGTGTGAAAAACAATTTTATGTAAAAAACAAATATACAATTAAATGTAATTTAATTCCATCAATTCATTTACATAAATGATTATTTTAAATTTAAGTGCTGGTATGGATGACACAAATACTGTATGCAAGTTTTGGAATTAGCCAGGCCTGGGTTGAAATCTAGGCTCCTCTCCTTACAAAGATTATCTTCAAGCAACTCATCTCATTTCAGATTACTCATTTCTCATAACAAGGGAGAGTAATATTTCCTGTGTGCATCACACATTGCACTCCGATCTAGCCTCTTGTGTTTTAACCTTAGTCTCCCCCTTAAATCTCTCTGCTTTTACAGTTTTAATTTTTCTATTTTGTATGGTTTTATGGTTTTCTCTTTTCCTTCCTGTGTTTTTTTTTTTTTTTTTTTTAAGACAGAGTCTTGCTTTGTCGTCAGGCTGGAGTGCAGTGGCGCGATCTCAGCTCACTGCAACCTCTGCCTCCCAGGTTCAAGAGATTCTCCTGCCTCAGACTCCTGAGTAGCTGGGACTACAGGTGTGCGCCACCAAGCCCGGCTACTTTTTGTATTCTTAGTAGAGATGGGGTTTCAGCATGTTGGCTAGGATGGTCTCGATCTCTTGACCTTGTGATCCGCCTGACTCAGCTTCCCAAAGTGCTGGGATTACAGGCGTCAGCCACCGCGCCCAACCCTTCTTTTTCTTTTTGTAAGGCAATAAAACTCAGCAAAAAAAAATTTTTTTGGCAGGTTTTTTGAGAGACGAAGAGATAAAATGTACATAAAATTTGTATCATCTGAGTTAGTTTAACTCAGCTGATAAATAATATTATGAATATTAAATTTAAAAAGTGTATATGGCATACCAATATCAATATAATTATAATGTCTGATTTTATTCCCAACAGAAAAAAAATAGGCTTAAGTTTTTCTACTCCTTTAACATGGCTTTTTCTGCCACCATCCTAATGTGATGATAATATCAGCAATTATTAATCTATTTTTTATTCTTAAGCAAATTTTGCTGGGAGGCATATGAGTCTAATTCTTGTCTAGGAATTGTATAAAGTTAATTTGGGATCAAGTGCCAGGATGAAGGTTAATTAATCTAATTTTATTGACTTGTTTAAGCACAGAACATGAGCATGAAATAAACCTTTGTCGTTATAAACATCTGAAATTTGAGGTGGTTTATAGCAGTACAATCTAAGAAAAGCGGTCTAATAAAGACAAAATAATTTAAATGGATAAACAGTTAAGAGTTATACAAATAATATATAATGTATTGGGTTTGGTTTATTTGGTTATTCTTACCTAGTGATTATATTTAAGGCTAAGAATATGTCCCAAAATCAAGGGAAAATAACATGATTACATCAGAGCTGCTTGATAATAGCTGCCCAATACACAACTACGTAATTGTTCTTTATTAAGCAGTGCCACTTGTACCTCGAAGCACAAACTAGAGTTTAAACTTGGACAGAAAAATATGATATGTGTTCCTTTTGTTCCCCGTGGCATGACTGGCATGGTGAAAGCTAAAGTAACCTACAACCGCTTACCTAGAATCATGAAGGATAGACATTGATGTGACAGTTTTTCTCAGACTTTACTGCTCCAAAAGACATGCACATTTCAGATTTTGTTCTTTGAAAATATGCCAAGGGGCAGAAAGCAAATCAGGGACATACAATGTCCTGACTTTTGAAATGTGGACAACACTGGATGCTGAAGTTGAACTGCTCAATATCCCTGCCGAAAAGTTGTGGTCTGTTTGAAATCACTCGTGACAACTTCCTTAGGCTCTTCTTAAGCATTCTCTAAGGGACCACAAGGTCACTGGTCCATGTGGAGGAGTGCTGCTCAGCCTGACAGCAGGACCAGTGAAGAGCAAATTGTGCAGCCAGCCTCCTTTCTACAAGGCCAATGTTTTGAGGAACCAAAGCCATAATTAGCCATCACAGTGTAGAGGAATAATTCCTACCTTTCTAAACCTTGTGACAGAAACAGAACTCATTATCTTCCTCCCAAACGTGTTGCAACAAAGCCTTCTCCGATACCTGTGCATTTTCTTATGTATTACTCACCCTAAGGACTTGGAAAATAATGCTGAACACTTAATAAAATAATTAGATTGGAACAATCACAAAACTGAAGAATATGACAAAGTGCTTAATTCAGATCACTCTCTAAATGAATGTCCCTGTGGTACTTACATATTCACCTTGCATCCTTCTGCCTTAAAAAAAAAAAAAATCCACCCTAAAAATGTTTATAAGATCTACTTCCTGCCCATGTTTTCTAAGGTAATTGAGGGAGGACACCCTAAATAGAACTTGAGCTGGCTTTACATATTGTAATCCCCTTCCCAGTTGCTATTACTGTCACTGTCATTGCACTACTAACCTTTCGTTTATGCCAAAATTTACCTAATTTTCAATAACAAGCACTTTTTAAAAATACTCTTTTTTATTGTTGGACCCCTAGAAGTTCAAATTATAGCAAGTTCTGATTATTTTGTTTCTCGTCTATTGCAATAGCTTTAAAATTTTCATTTTGTGGGTTTACTGTGTTGAAGACAATTTTCTATGTTCTTTATATATATTACATTTTTAATCCTCAAAACAATCTAAAGAGACAGATGTCATTAGCAATTTCCGTATTAAGATGAGAAAAGAGGTTCAGAGAAGAACAATTGAGCAAACAAGACAATGTGGAGTCCTGACAGCGTAGACGGTCCTCTATACTGTTTTTTGTGCCGTGTTTACCATTAAACCCACTAACCATTTTTTAATTGAAAAATCTTTGTCTTCCTTTACATTGCAAATTAGGAGTCATTATGAAATCTATTTTTTCAAACCCATGGGAACTTTTTCTATCAGATGACTATGTCATTAAGACTTTTCTAAGACGTACATATAGCTGTGACACTTCATATTTCAAATGTTATCAGTGTTCCCCTACTGCTATAGAATGAATTTCAAACTCTAGCTAAGCATACCATATTCCTGAGAATTATTTCATGGTCTAATGTTATTGTCAAATACTATTTCACCAGCACCATTTATCTTACACCACTCAAATGCCTGAAGCACAGGCTGTATTTCTCCTTGCCTCATCTTTTTCCTTAAATAGACTCAGCGGCTTCAAAGGATGGGGGATATACCTGACTTTCCTCTTATCTCCATCTATTTTTGAGAGACAATCACAAAGTAAAAACACACAGACAACAAACAGAAGGCAAAGAGAAGAGAAAATGAAATAAATCAAGTTTTTCTAGTAAGTTAAGATGGTGTATTAAGCCTGTCTAGTTCTTTACTTACAGATATTTAGTGTGAGTTCCAGAAAACTCAGGAAACATCATATAACAGTTTTAGAAAGTATCATAGAGATGAGAAAGCCGATTGAGAATCATAGTAAAATAAATCATTTTTCTATTATTTTCTGACTCTCCATTCCTTGAAAATGTATTAATGAAGGAAGATGTGCTGTTATAATTATGATAGAATAAGTGTATCATAAGCCGCCGTACTCCATAATACAATATAGGAACTAACACAGTAATTATTTAACAATATTCATTAAGAACATATTACATGGAGAATACATGTGACCCGTTGGGGTAAAATATATACATCAGATATAACCTGTTATTTGAAGAAATTTACAACCTGCTGGAGAGAAACAGACATATAAATTTAAAGGAGCCATGGACTAGAACAGGCAGCATTCCCAGGCGAATTTCATAAAAGTGTTTCATGTCCAAAGGCCACACACAGAGGAGAGGTCAATTGTAGCCATGAAATATGGAATATCATAGAGTAATGTGATAAATGTAAAAACCAATGTGCCCCGCCCCCCCCACTCACAGATGATGAAGGAAAGGAGATGATTTTATGAAGAACCATTTTCCCCAAAAAGATAAACAAAAAACAGATGCCCATATAAATCTAAACAAAAATAAATAAATAAATAAATAAAAGATGCAGGCAAAATGCTCACAGCAAGTTATTTTTAGTGTTTGTTTCAAATGAAGAAGTAAAACATAAAAACTAACATTGCTATCTTGTTTGTGACCACATGGAGAATTGTTCTTGCTATGGGCAAGAAGCAATAATATATATTATAAGGAGTGTCCTGGAGTTTTGCCATCCTGCCATTTCAAAAACACTGAGTGTCTGAACTGATGTGATTTCAGAAGCAATGTAATATTAAAGTTAGGTCTTTTGAGTTCTCCCTTTTCTGACATTTCAAATAATTTTAAAATGTTGTATTTTCTTCTGTTTTTAAAAGAGAATAGTATATAAAAATTATCTGTACAAATTAAACATTACCCAAATTCCAGCAATAAGAGATGTCATTGTTACCATTTTGTTGTACTGCCTTTAATAATTTTCTCTGTGTATGTACATGTGTATTATATATAGATATATACACATTTGTCATTATATATGTGTATATATTAATATATGTATATGTGTGTATATATACCTTTTATAAGATTGGGTCATATGCTTTATATATATTACATTATTAGCCACAACTTTGTGGCAACTATTCCTAATTTTGTATTTATTGTTTTTTTATTTGTTTCTGGGATGAAAATCCCTTTCCGTATATAGCCAGATGGCCCATTCCCACATTTACTTAAGGTCTTTACGCAAATACCATCATCTCAGGAAGGCTTTCACTGGCAATCCTAATATCAGATTTCAAATCTCCCCTCAAAATTCCATATCCCTCTTTTCTGCTCTGGTTTTCTCTTAACAGCTTTTAACATTATTAACATACTTAATAATATCATAAACATTTATTTTCTTTATTTTCTGTCTCCACCCTCTTAGACATGAAGTTCCACAAAGCCAACTTTTTTTTGTCTGTTTTGTTCACTGATATGTCCTCTAGTGAATAGGACAGTGTCTGGTATATAGTAGTTGGTCAGTAAATATCTGTTGATGAATGGATATAAGAGAATATTGGCGATATATATATAGATATATATATATATAATATATATGATGAAAGAAAGGAGATGTTAACAGTGTTAACAATAGGTTTTCTGTTACTCATTATTTTTGTTGCTAGTAACAATCTTTGTCTTTTCAGTGTCTACATAAGTATTTTAGAGAAATTTTGGAAAAATTTGTATCTGGGACTATGATTCTGGCCCAAGCTGAAACCATTTCTCGACAAAGTCCAAATAGAACTCACATTTAAATACATGAACCTCATAGTTTTATAGTATTCTAGTGAACAATTAGTCCAAATCCATTATTTTACAGACAAGGGAAATGGGACACACAGAGGGGATGTAACTTGCCCAAAGAGACAGTGAGCTTGAATCTATAACATTGGACATAATATGTCTAATTCTTAGTGTTAGTTTCAGAAAATTAATGATATGAGTACCAAGGCATTTATGTAAATTTACAAAGTTTATATCCTAGAAAAAAATAGTAAAGTATGAACAAATAAACACACCTAATTATTGAATTATTAATAATTAGGTTGAATAACCTAATTATTAACACCATTGAATAACCAACGGTGTTGGTTAAAGTAGAGAAAATTCAGATAATGGAACACTGGGCACCCATTAAAACTAAAAGCATTTAATTATACAAATTAACATGCAATGCTGTTTGTAATATATAGTAAATAAACATAAGTGTATCATAGGGTCTCATTTTTTAGTATATAATAATCTGCAAAAGTATATTTACATAAAGGAACTGAACGGAAACCAAAATAACAGTAGATAATACTAGGAAATGTGGATATTGTAAGAAATTCTCAGAATTGCTAATTTTTTATTTCTAAAAAAGTCTATGGTCTCATAAATAATAAAATAAGGAAGGTGAATTTAATACTGGATTTGAAAAGTTTGTTTTTTAATTATAGTATGAGAGGAAATACTTTATATTATTCTCTGTTCAAATGGAGAAAGAATTGAGTTAGGTGTCTTTAGGTATACAGAGAACCTTTACTAATTTCTCAGAAGAATTACTATTAAAAAAATCAGAAGAAAATGAAATATGTACAAAAATATGGACTTTCAAATATTTGCTACTTGACTACAATGCCGAAACTTTAGCCAGGAGCTTCTTGGGAAAATAGAAGCTAGAGTATGGAATGCCCAAGGAAACTCCAACAAGTTACCTCAATAACACCATATATCACAGTGGTACACATTCAAAATTTAAAAATAAAAGCTAGTTTTAATAACAAACTCACACAGAAATAAAAAAGACCTAGTGCCACAAAGCACAGATTTTAAGACTAATTGTATCTGTCCCCACATAGCATTTCTTTCCCATGGAAGTTTTTTTATGTACATACTAGTATCATCATCTTAAAGAGGAAGAAACTAAGGTTTGGAGAGGCTAATAGGCTACACCAACAGTAATGGAGGAATATGTATGTGAATCCAGGGAAGTCCGAATCCAGAACTTGTGTTCTTTCCTGTTAATGTTTCTTCTTGTGGAATCAACAGAACTTCTTTACTGTCTGGCTCGCCTTTGATAGTGAAGATACTGGACAATAAATGGGTCCCTCTAGTGTTGTCAACATAGGAGACTGATGTGAGCAGAATAATAAATGTAAATATGCATTCGAAATCCAGAAAACAAGAGGAATACTTCTAAAGGGGGGAGTCCCTGACCTCCTCACTCTCCTCTACTATGTCCGTTTGTGAATGCCCAAGCACTGGTGATTTACATCCAGGAGAAGTTTATTAGTACATTTCAATATCTCCCTAGTCCTCAGTGGTAGGAGTCTGCAAGAGGAGTGGTTGCTGTGCTGTGGAGGATATATAACCAAAAAGGTGCTATGGAAATGTGCAAAAACCGATAAAAATATGTTGGTTTACTGGTTTGTTTTCTTTTTGAGACAACATGGCCCAGGCTGAAATGCAGTGAAGCAATCACAGCTCACTGCAGCCTCAACTTCTCCAGCTCAGGTGATCCTCCCGGGTCAGTCTCCCAAGTAGCTAGAACCACAGGCGCACACCACCATGCCTGGTTAATTTTGGTAGAGATGGACCAACTTTTGCCATTTTGCTCAGGCTGGGCCCGAACTCCTGAGCTCAAGTGATCCACCTACCTAGGTATCCCAAAGTGCTGGGGTTACAGGCATGAGCCACCACGCCTGGTCTGAAAATATGTTCTTAATAGACTGGCCACCCGTGGATTTTCCAGCCAAACTGCATCTGGTGATGCATCAAAAATCCAGCAGTCTTCCTTTATTTTGCCCTGTCTCTGACCCCTTTAGTACAAATGGCAGCAGTTATGCTGAGGTGGTTGAATCCATGAGCCACACCCATAATCCTTTATAGCAAATGACTTTTCAGCCATACCCTTGATTTCTTCTTCAGAACCTATTTTCTACTTATTTTTCAACATGGCGAGGCTGAGAATTTTCCAAATCTTCAATTTCGCTTAACAATTCCTTCAATTTATCTTTCCCCTCTCACTGTTTACTATCAGCAGCAAGGAGAAACCAGGCCATGACTTCAACATTTCGCATAGTCTCTGCTAAATGTAAGACTAATCGCTTGCAGTTTCTACCTTCCACAAAACACTAGACAGAATAGAGTTCAGTGGAGCGCTTTGTCACCTTATAACAAAGATCACCTTTCCTCTAGTTTCCAAAAACATGTGCCTCCTTTCTATCTGAGACCTCACCAGAAATAACGTTAACATCCATGTTTCTACCAATAATCTCTTCAAAGTAATTGAGGTCTTTTTTTTTTTTTTTCACGTGTCCCTCAACATTCTGCCATCTTCTACCCATTACCCAACTCCAAAGCCACAGTCACCTTTTTAGGTATTTGTTACAGCAGCACCACAATTCTGGTATCGAAATATTCATTAGTTTGCTATGGCTGCCATAAAATCCACAACAAATGGGTGGCTTACACAGCAGAAGTTTATCTTCTTAAAGGCTGGAAATCTGGGATTAAGGCATCAGCACATTTTGGTCTCTTCTCAGGCCTCTCTTCTTGGCTTACAGATAGCTGCCTTCACATTGTCTGTTCATTCACATGGCCATCACTGTGTGTACAATGTGTCTGATACTTCCCTCTCTGTTCTTATTACCCTTCTTACAAAGACACCAGTCAGATTGGATTCGGGATCACCATAATGAAACCTTTTTTTGTTTTGTTTTGTTTTTGGTTTATTTATTTATTTTTGAAACAGTCTTGCTGTGTCACTCAGGCTGGAGTGCAATGGCACAGTCTCAGCTCACTGCAAACTCCGCCTCCTGGGTTCAAGCCATTCTCCTGCCTTAGCCTCCCAAGTAGCTGGGACTACAGGCATGTGCCATCACACCTGGCTAACTTTTGTATTTTTAGTAGGGATGGGGTTTCACCACGTTGGCCAGGCTAGTCTTGAACTATGTTAGCCAGGCTAATCTTCAACTACTGACCTCAAGTGATCCGCCCACCTCGGCATCCCCAAGTGCTGGGATTATAGGCGTGAGCCACCATACCCGGCCATTTTAAACTCAATCACCTCTTTAAAGGCCCTATCTCCAAATACAGTCCCATTCCAAGGTACTGGGTATCAGGTCTTCAACATATGAATTCAGGGAGAGGGAGGCACAATTCAGCCCATAAAATGACAAAAAAAAATTGTCTATATATGTGTATATGTGTATATATATATATATAAATAATTTTCCCACTGAAATTTAATTTAGTTTGAGATCTTAAGTCCAATTCAATCAATATTTACTATATCTATGTGCCACACACAGGGATACCTGAGTTGAGATTAATGAGATAATAAGAGTTAACTAGAAAAAAAGGTAGGAGACACATTTGGGTACAGTGAGCTATTTGACCACAGACACCTAAGTGTGGGATGGTGCTGTGTTATGCAGAGAGTATATGTGTGTGTGTGCCGTGTTCATGTTAATAGAATAGTAGTAGTGGGGCAGGTAGGGTAATTACATTTCTTTATTTTGAGCATGAAATCTATTGTGGATATTGCTGAGAAGTAATGCTGGGGATGTAAGTTTACCAAAAAAAACCTTAAATTCAATGTAAATAATAGTCTAACACTAGGGAAAAAATCTTAGCAGGTAGGAAGGCATAGTCAAGTTACTATTGAGCTCAATAATTCTTCACAGTAGTAGTGATTTCTATAGCTTACAATAAAACTTATTTAATAGTACAAACACTGTCAAAATAACACATTAGATTTTTTTAAAAAAACATTGTTTTAATATTATTCAATATATCTACTTTAATAAATGTAAAAATGTCCCCCAAATAAATGCAAAAAAATCTAGTTTTTGTTCTTTTTCCTAGGCTTCTGTTGGCATTTTCTGTTTATTCCACACATAGTTATAAGTAAAAATGGCCATCAAGAGACAAAAGTGAATCTTTCAAGGAACAAATTTATTCCTTAAATTGAAGGCTACAGTAATAACATTTCTATGTGGAAAAAACTGTCACCTTCATAGATCTGGATACTATATAGATAGTCCAAAAGTGCATAAGTTTTGCACAGTTCAAATAGTTTTTCACTCTATGAAGAAAATAAAAAAAATATTACCAACAAAACTAAAGCAAGCACTATATTGCATCTCTGAAAGCAATGTCTGTTTCCTGTAAAGGTTTTTAGATGAAATAGTACATACTTACTTTTCATTAACAATACATGACCACTGCCAATTGAGATCCGTGGCTAAAAACTATTTCCAAAAATCTCCTCTGGTGAGGAGAACTGACCACTATAAAGATATTCTGAGGGTTTCATATTCCCTTAGCTGGACTTTTTTATTGTCCAGGGATCATTGACACTTTATTTTTAATTTTACTTATAGTCATTTACATTTTAGTACCATGTGATTTATAAATATCCTAGGTAAAACAAGGATAATCTTACATATTCTGGAAACTTCAAATCTGAGGAACATGACTGTGAAATCCTCCTGAACCATCTCTCTCTCCTTCCCAGGCCCTAATAGCAGGACTTGAATAGTGCAAAACAGTCTTCTTAAATACATTAGTCTTTCTTGTCATAAAAATATTTTCCTCTAGATCCTACTTATTGTTTTTTTTCATTTAATTCATAACCAAGTTTTCAGAAAAGAATCTACATTTTTCTCTACTTCTTCTCCTTTTGATTAATTAACTGTAGTCTGGTTTCTATCTCTATAGTGCTTCCAAAACATCTTTCACAATGGCCACCTAACTGAGAACTCCAATAAACCACTTATAACACTTGTCCTCTTTGAACTGTCTGGAGTTGATACTCATTGGCACTCTACTCCTTTGATTTGTAGGAATCTACTCTTCAGTAAATCTCCCTCCACTTCTAAATCTTCTCATTTACTTTTGTTGATTCCTGCTTGAGACAGTACCCAAATAGTGGTATTTCTGAAGGTTCCAACCTTCATTTCCTAATCCTCTTTCTATAAACCCACTCTTGTGTCATGGTATAAAATGTACCTAATAAACTGTCCCCAATATATCTCTTTAGCCTTCTCTTCTCCTGTTGTGCATATAACCTTTTTCTATTCTCAGCTACCTTGGCCTTTTATTTTTAGACCTATTCTCCTTTGATTGTGCTGTACCCTCTTTTGAAAAAAGATGTTCAACCCCTTCTTTCCTATAAAACTACAATATGTTTTCTAAAAATACTGTGAACATGTCTCTTCATGTATAAAGCCTCCCACTCTCCCATAGGAATCATTCATTGATCTCTATTCAATTGTTTTCCCAGAGCACTTTGGTCGTATTTCTATTATAATAATTAGCAAATGATATTTTAATTTTCTAAAAGCCATTCATCTTCCTAAAATGAATTTTAAGTTCCTCTAAAGTAAAAACTCTTGAGGTTGTTACAGCATAAAGACTGCAATGCAGTGTAAGAGTTATAACCAGGGTACGGACTTTAGAATTGAACAGGACTGGTCTGAGTCTCAGACATCCACCCCTTCCTAGTGTGTGACCTTAATGTTGTAATCTATGAAAAGGGAATAACAATTAGACAATAATACTACTTATGTGTAACAGTCTAACTTCACACATAAAATATGTGAAGGGTTTAACACAGTAAGTGGTACAGAGTATTTGTTAGGTCAGTTTTAGCTGCTATTAATTAATTGTCTCCAAAAATTTATAGAGACTCAGATTATTACTAAATATTTAGTAAAGGAATTGATGAATAAACAATAACAGCATAATTCTTCCTTGCTTCTTATATGGTTTAACTGGGTGAGGAATGCAGTATAGTCATCTTCAGTATCTGTGGGGAACTGGTTCCAAGACTTTCCTAGGATACCAAAATCCTCAGATGCTCAAGTCCCGGATAAAAAATATGGCATTGTGTTTGCATATAAGCTATGCACACCCTCCCCTATATTTTTAAATCATCTCCAGATTATTTATAATACCTAACACAATGTAAATTCTATGTAAATAGTTGTTTTACTGTATTGTTTAGAGAATAATGACTTGGGAAAAGTCTGTACGGAAAAATTGTGTCCGTGCTGAGCCTGTACAAACTTGAGAAAAGTCTGTATGGGGTCAGCACAGACACAATTTTTATTTCCAAATACTTCTGATTTGCACTTGGTTGAACCCACGAATGTGGAGTGTAGGGATATAGAGGGCTGATTGTATACACATTATGCCCACTATCAAAATAGATTTTAAGGCATAGAAGACCAAGGTACACACATTTCTAAAGAGCCAAATACAAACAGAGATAGAGACATAAGTACACAAAAGTAGGAGAGGTTGCTCTAAACTACCACAATTAACATATTTTTTCCTGGTTGCGTTTATCAGATAGGCCAATTATCATTTTTAAATTGTATGATTTTGATGATACTTGGTAAGAGCAAAAAGTGGAAAAAAAATATCAACGTGGGCTGCTACACCCGTGAGAGATTTTTATTCTGGTAATACAGGTACATTCTCTGGACAGGGAGTCCTCCTGAGACCTATTTATGGGTGGGAAAGGTGGGCCTGAAATGGATATATTTTGCCCAGAATTAGTGAGACAGGGGCAGGACAAATGAAGACTGGGATTCAGAAGAAGCCTCACTGGTGTTCTAAAATAGAAATAAAATAGGTACCTGAATCCATTTTTGGTCTTACGTATACTAACTCTGAAATGTTAATGAATCTATTGTTCTCTTCATTCTTTTCTCTGGTTGCAATGCCCAAGTTCAAGCCCTCATCACTTGTTACTTGAAGTGTGGTCAAACCTTTTGATGTAGAGTCCCTGTAGGTGATCTGCAAGACTTTCCTTTACATGCCAACAAGTATCACCTTCACAACAAAACTCCTTCAGCTCAAGCCTCTGCCTCAAGTCTCAGCAACTCATTATGAATAAAATAGTAGCATTTTGGTAATAAAATATCTGAATTTTAATACAATTGTGCTTTAAAACCACTATTAGGTACTTTGAGATTACCAGAAGTTACCAGATTCCAATCAAGGCTACTCATTATGACACTGGTTATTAAGGAGTATATGCCAGATGTGATCGATCTCTAAAGCTCAAATGCACAATGCAAAAATAATTTCCATTGTGATGAACATTGACAGTTACCCTAAAGGTGATCCTGGAAATTTCTCAGAGGAGATATGAGTTTACTATTGCATATATGTTCAAAACACCACAAACTGAATCAAGAAAGAATGATTTAAACTATTAAGAAATAAAATTTCTGGAAATTTTTCAGACTGTAAAAAAGGTCTTACTCTAAGACCTTTCATCTATAAAGAGGTCTTACTGATGAAGGTAGGGCAGTTCTCAGTAAAATTTTGGGAAACAAAATAGAGCGCTTCATCTGTGCTTGAAATCAAAAGTCAGTTACTAAATAAAAATTATTCCAAATATAGCATATGGAAGTAGTCTTAAAACACCTGCTTCTGTACTTCTCTAATTAAAAGCTACTATTTTCTAGCAAGTGTATTTTTATTAGACAGTTCCACAAGCTTTTTCATTTTCTCTGTTATATTTCTGGACACTCTAGCAGTCTGTGGTGCACACACTTGTTGGTGAGTGAAGCAAAGGTTAAGTGTGTATGACACAGATGAGCCCCGAGATTAAGTATACTCTGTGAAATGCATGTGGATGTTCATGATTTAAACCAATGAACTGTGGCCTGAAATGATGTCACACGAAGCGCAGCGGTAAGTGGAAGGTTAAACCTACTTGCATCTCGGCTCATTAAACGCAGTTAAAGTGCAAATCCCCTCATTCTGACAGTAGTGATCACAAGGGTTCTCTTTCTGGTCACAGCGCTGACTTTTAAACCCCACAGAGCATCTGCAGAATTTCAGTAAAATACAGCTAAATAAAGCGTCTGACTTGTTTTGCCAAATATGTTTTAAATTCATTTCATACAGAGATAGTAACATTCGAACGAAAAGGTTCCCAGATATGCGCACTTCTCTCTCAAACACACTCATCACATGCTACTCTGACAAGGTCGGGAGCAGGATGCAGATGTGGGTTATATGTGAGCATCATCCTTCTGGTCAAACAGTGATGAAACTCACAACAGTGACCATGTAATCTGAACAATTTTATTTCAAATTGTCCACTCTGGACAATCAGATCATGGAGGGGGGAAAATACTAAATTCCAGATTTTCTCAGGAGCACTGTGAATATACCCAATACGTTTCCTAGGTGTTGAGAAACTCAGACACTCAAGTTATTCTAAAGGAGCCAGGGGCTTAATAGGTTTACATAATAAAACAGTCTAAGTCTCATACAAACATCAACTAGCATTATACATATGAAAGAATATTACAAGTTCTTGTGAAAAAAAAATGGCCATAAGTACCAAAGTATTCATAAAAGATGATTATCTCTGGGCTTCACATATCAGAATCAGGTCAATAAAATTATAACAATTTTCTCTGGCATTTGCAAGTTCAAAGGTCTATGCATGTCTGAAATGGTACGATGCTAAGAACAGAATGAGCTCTTCCTCATGAAATCATTAGCAATTTGATGAAAGAGGAGATTCTGCAGCACATGAGCTGATGAGGGACAATACTTGATCAGAGATGTCCATGAAACACTCATTTAAAATTACCCCAGAAAAGGAGAATAATAGAACAGGGATTTCAGGTACATACAAAGGCTTATTATAAAATGCCCATGACTTGATTAAATACTCACAGACACACAGGTACATTTGTCTCGGGGTCCAGCTGGCATGTGCCACCATTGTAACAGTAGCCATCACATAACTGACAGCTTGAGGCAATCTTTCCATTAGTGCAGCTGCAACAACAAAGAAAAAAAACCAATTTCATTGTTATTGGCAACATTATCGCTGAAAGCTGACATAAACTCTCTGTGGATGAGAATATTCATCATATAGGAGAGATGGAGTGGCTGGTTAAAAGGAAGTTTTCAGGAAGTCTGACTCACTAGAGGCAGTTTAATTTATGTCAGAATGATGTCATAAAATTTTTCTTCTGATAATTCTCAAATTTTCAACCAGTTCATTTAATATAAACATTTTATATAGCTAGATATATGTGCGAAAACATATACTCTAATATCTATCATTTACACTTCTGGGAGACATTAGCATCAGTATCTTGTTCCTTTTTCATGTAAGTAGAGTTTGGTGACATCTGTGTGAATGATAAACCACATGATCAAGTACTCTGGAAAAACGTGCTTTAGCTTTTCTTCTAAAGTGGAAAATCTGTTTCAAAGAATGCTAAGACTTTTAGACCCCACATTTCATAAGAAAGTGGAGGGTTATCCTGTAGCCACTTTTATCCCACTGTTTCTCTTTGAATATGTACTGTAACTAATGTCAAACTATTTTTATTCTAACATAAAAAAAATCATGGAGTAGTTCATAAAAAAACAGTTATGTTACAGGAGCAACGTGCAATATGGCAACAAAGTAATGAGACAGGCTTTCTTGAAAAACTTACCAAAATGTTTCTAAGTTAAAGTCGCATCACAGGTTAGGGACAAGAATAAATAGCTACTGCTACACTGTAAAAATAAACATAACAATACTGGGAAAAACACAGACATTTTTTACTTGCCATGTTACATTTTTTAAATAAATAATTAGATTGGACAGTGAAAACTGTTGAGTGAATGCAGAAATGTGCATCAACGTTTCAAATTATCCAGGGACCTACTCTGTGGGTCAAAACCAGAATTAACAACAGATCATGCTGGCAATTCTGATCATGTGGTCACACCAGTATTAGCTGCTATGAAACAATCAATGGTATCACAGTGCATCTGGACATAACCTTGACAAAAAAATCAGGCTACAATATCGATTGATCACTTTGATCCTCCCCATGATGGATATCTATTGCAGTACCTCTGTCATAGGGTGATTCCTAATGATAGGTGAGATGCCTAAAAATAATCGGTTGACATGTAGTTCATTTATTCTGTGCATGTTTATTTGACCTCATGTGGGTTGTGTAGCTACTGGAAATGCCCTCAACTGCTTTTAACATTAATTGGTGTTTAATTTGAAGATGTTTCTGAAAAGCTTAGTTTGTGAAATCACATTTCTTTTCAAGGTAAACAGAAGCAGTGAGCAGTGTAACTATGTACAAGATGTGAAATAAAGATATAGGTAAACAGAACAAGACATAGAGAAGGGGTGGGTGGTCTCAAGTTTGTACAGAGACTATCCCATCCTTTATAACCTATAGAGGCACCCTAATATGGATGCAGTGAATTAATTAGCAATCAGTGGTATTGGTGTCTAATAGACTAAGTGCATCTGAGGAACTTTTACTTGTCCTCCATGCCCAGCCTCTTTGAAAATCCTAAGGTCAAAAAATTATAGTTTCTTTTTTTATCAAAGGAACAGCCTCAAAAGGGAAAATTAGTTCATTATACATTAAATGATTTTCTACAAAAAAAGATAACTGTTTATCAAATCTCATCTTCTAAAAGACAAAAAAACCTAATTGATTGCTTTTAAACCTGTGTTTCCAATGGATACAAAAGATGTTGCCTCTTTTTCCCTCTAAAGTTTGTGTTTGAATCCTAAGTTGAAGACAGAAATTTGTAGACATTTTAAATGTGAAATACAAATAGTTAAAATCATTACAATACATCAAAGAGTGCAGCTCATATTTTAAAGTAAATTTTCATAATTTTCTTTTTTAGAGGCATTCAGCATATGTGCACACACAAACACACACACACACACATACACACACAGAATATGTGATGTATCACTTTCCAAAAGTTAATTACTATTCAGTCCATACAAATAGTTCCCATGACAATGGTCATCAAAAAGACATAATTTAGGTTATTCAAGATTATGATCAAGTCTTTCTTCACCAGTATTCACTTTGATTTCCAGAAAAGAGAAAAATATGCAATTGGCTCTGTTTTAAAGATTATAGTCACTGTACTTGATAGAGTACCTGTTCTACTTAACACAACTGCCTATTTGTAATAACAAATATACTTGATGGCTTGAATTTTCCTAATTAAGTAAAAATGATTAACTTTATTGCAGTTTTGTTTTACTATCTGTTCTTTACTATAAAACAGAAATTCTAACATCACTAACTTCATTTTAATGCTAATGTGAAAAGTATCATAGAAATAAAAATGAACTTTAATCATCTAACATGTTTCAGAAAATCCAAAGAATCATGTTTGTATTGTCATGTTCAAGTGTTATAGCCTATTTAATAAATCAAGTATTATTATATTCCTAGTTTAAAAGTTCCACTATCTCCTCATTGTTAGCAATTGTTATTTATTCATTTTTATATATATATTTCCAAAAAGATCATTTAAAAAACACAAACTCTTATGTTGCACCTCAATAGCCTGCTCATTGTGAGAATCTGGTGTTTCTGTTTTGGAGAAGGCACTTTTGAATGTATAGCAAGCAATATTGAGGGACCCTGATCCCTGCCCTTTCTTCCTTACATAAAGGGAAGAGGGTCTGCATCTCCACATGAGCTCTTCCAAGGTAAAATGGGTAGGAAACTTTGGCTCACACCATTTCTCAGATGTGATCTTGGATTACCCCAGAGATCTCAGCCATGATCTCTGGGGTAAGTGGAATGGAATTGTAAAGAAGATTCCACAGCTTATCCTGATATGGTGCACAAGACATAGAGAACAATGTACGCTCGCTAATTGAAATACAGTTCTGTCATGCTACAGTTTCATTACAAAGAACAAATGAGCTTTATGAGGAAACATGATTTGGAGAGTTTATATGAAAGCATGTTTCACTTTTATGTACTTATCAAAGGCACATAGTTATATATCAGTCATATTTTCAATTACTTTACTAAAAAATGTACTTTCAAATATCCCAATTTTGCAGGTTTGCGTAAATGTCATTCATAATGATAATACAAATCATATTTAGAGTAAATTCTAAAATGAGAGTAAATAAAAAAATGTTGATGCTCTTTGCAATCAAATTTTATTGGGCCTTGTTTGGCAGAGCAACATAACTCATTCGGCACCCTTGGTGAGCGCTCAGCGGAAGCTGTGATATGGACACTTTATGGCATGCTTTCCTATCTCATATTCTTATTTATTATACTCCCAAGCAAGGCAAGTGATAGAGTCCAGTTCTTTATAAGCCCTTCCTTTAAAAAGCTATTAAAAGAGGTCTGGAGTGAGGATTGATCTCTAACCTCAGTGGCATAAACTTGTTTCACGATAGAAACTGAATGGCACAACCCTTTAGCCTCAATGTTCTGTTTTCCATTCACTTAATCTTAAAGCCAAAGAGCAAAAGGCAGTGCAATGAAAGTCAAACTCGAAGATTTTTGTTTTACTTATTTCCCAGAACACATTATTCCTTCTGTTTGCTTTGATCATAATGTTCAAAGTCAGATTAAGAAAAAAGGATTAATGTGTGTTTTCATTAGACAGGTCATTTGCTCCTCCTTCAACAAATCAACTTGCAACAGAAAAGCAAACCTACGTATTGTCAATAACAATGATGAAACAATTAACAGCCTGAGCTAATCTAATTGAATAATATTACATGTAGTTTTTGAAAGTATGCTGAATGCCAGCATTTCTTGCTTAGGAACATTTGGTATAGGGAATGATATGACCGTCTTATTACATAATGGATTTTCATAATTTCTAGATATTCACAATAGATGTTGAATAAGTTCAGGTCAAATTAAAGTGAACTAGACTTACTCTCTAATCACAAAAACTGCAATGGGCACAATACGGAATTTTAGAATAAAAACAATCTACAAAGTTTTTACAATTTATTACTGAACTACAATGTCCATTGGTGTCCAAATGCTTTTATAAATTAAGCTGGATGTCCACTTACTTGCAAAATATGTCTTCACTGTCTTTATTTATAATGCAGTGCCCCCCATGGCACCTTACACACTTGTCAACCTCACATTTTGGTCCTTCATAGCGTGTTGGACAGACACATTCAACACTTCCATCATCCCCAATGGTACATGATTCAGAATTCACACAATAGTGGTAGCACACGTCTAGGAAAAAAAGGCACAACAGAAAAATAAAATTATATTACAGGACATTTTTCTTCAGTCATAATTAAGGTGATCCTTTCATTTATTACTTAAAAATAATCGGTAGATTAATTTACAAAAGCAGCTCATAATTACACATGAAGTAGAATTCTTTAATAATGCTATTGATTCTCCTCTTTGAATTAGGCATCATTTTCCTCTGGCTAAGAGAGCTTATATTGCTATAATGCTAGGTGACAAACTCTTTTGGTTCTGAATATTAAAGCTTAAGTTAACAAGTTCCCTTAGCTTTCTTTCTAATGAACAACATAAGTATAGTTTGAAATGAACAGAAATGCTTAACATTTCTTTGGATGTCATTTATTGTTGCCTCCTTCACACCTCTTTTCATCTAGAGAACAGAGTAATGTTTGGTTGTTGGACGCCGAAAGAATGAGGGTCGTGATTACATCGGTATACCACTGGAGGCTATATGAGTAAGCCACAAACTGTTTCTCATTAATGCAGAACGTTGTCAAACCAACAAACTCTGTATGCCATCCAGAAGGACTGCTGAGGGCAGTCAACGATCCAGGCACAAATGTTTCTTATGATTAGGTATAATTGAAGCCTCTCAGTAACAATACAAACCTGTGATCAATTAAGCAGTCCACCTGCTCTTGTTACCCAATGAATAGGAAGGGCTGTAGAAGCTCGGCAGTTGCCTTTGCTCACTAGAAGCAGAGAGCTCTCTTCTTCTTCCCCTGGCCCTTTCCTTAAAGCAGTTTCTTTTGTCTTAAGTTTTCATTTCTAAGTTCGTCCCTTCATTCAGTCTTGTAATGACGGTCTCAATCACTAACAGTAGTAACTGCTGTAATGACGGTCTCAAGTAGTCACAGTGGCAGTCAGCCACATGTGGTGAGCAGAGGACTCATACCCCTGCACCAGACTTTAGTGTTGTGGAAAGAAGCCTCCCTGTACACGTAGCAGAACAAACCCAGGTATTTTCTGCATGCCTGAGCAGGTGAGCAAACAACGAGTTATGCCTCTCATGGAACTCCGAGAGGAAAGCAAACTGGGAGACTAACTGATCCATCATTCATGGGGAATAATAACAGAAATCTAGGCTATTATCCTTTTCTAAGGTAAGAGACTAATCTTCCCATCAGTCACGAAACTCCCTGTAATGTGAACCTATTGTTTTGAAGGCCATTTCTCATTGAGCGTCATAGACGATTTTCTCAACTAGGAAGGAACACTTCACCCAAATATTTCTATACCCCTTGAACATGCATAATGAAACAAAGACTATTTAATAATATAACAACCACTCTAACAATAGAATTAGACATTCTGCTTCTGTCTTTTGAAAAGCAATCATGTCTTTTATATATGAATATATTATAATTTATCACACTTAAATATTGAAATTAATAATATAAATGATCCTATGCAAAATAATTGATTAAATTGATTCCAGGCTTTGTGTTTATAAAATGCAGTTTCCTTTTACCTATTTAATTGTGAAGCAATATTAAATGAGATTAGCTGAGATAAAAATCACAATTTATAAACTTCATCCTGCTATATTGACAATTATAATGGGTAAGAAAAATTAAAACATAATTTATAATTCTCATGTTTATGTTTATCTAGCCCTTTATTAAATCAGACAGAAATTAAATTTATTGACAGACTTGCTTCATATTTATGGAAATTTATTTCAAGCATTCCCATGCTTGCTGTTGCACTGTGCCAAGTACCTTCATTGAGATTTAGGGTTGAAGCCTATTAATACGGGTTTTGGCTATATTTAAGACATATAGCACTTTCAAAAGGTAAGAGAGTTGGAGATCTGAAATTTAACATAGTGTTAGTAGCCATACATTATGGTTTCTGTAGTTGTTCTAGGCTTGGAGGGTATATATACACAACACAAATGCTGTTTTTATTTATGAAGAGTATATCAACAGCAGTCTATGTGATCATCCAGGACAGCCTCCCATTCAATGCAGAAACCTCTGAAGAACAACCTTCTTTAGGCAGGTTGCAAGATACCTCTAACTCATAAAAAGCTCTTTTAATATTGTCCCCAACTGCTTTAAAATTTCATCCACTGGGGCTGATTAGCTGTCTGATGAGACATAGAAGTCTAGTGATGTTTCTTTGCAACATTTTTTTACTATGTCATTATTCAAAGGTTGCCATGGTGGATATAATTAATTATAGAATCATATAAGGAACTTATTTGCAGATGAAAATTCCAGTGCCTTTCCCTGCCACCCACTCCTAGATTATAATTCATAGGTCTGAAATGGGGCCCAGGTATGGGAACTAGAAAATGTAAGAAATGATGATCTGGAGAGAATTTTACTAGTTGGCAAAGAGACTACATTGTCTAATACTTGTAAATAGATTTGATTTGACCAAAATAGCTTATTTATTAACTAACATTGAAAACCAAAATTAAAATGTAATTTTTCATGTAAAATTTTGAAGCGCTTTGTTTTTATAACTATACCCCTGAAAAGACCCAAATAACTAGAAAAAAATGGATTAATATTCTGGAGGTTGATGAATGTCCAGGACCACACTCCAGCAAAGAGTAGTTTGCATTTAACTTAAAGTACTAAAGGTCAAAGTTAAAAACTTATCTGCAGTATGCTAATTATAAGTAATTTTGTGCATAAATTAAATCTTAGATTAAGATTAAAAAGATGGGCTGGGTGCGGTAGCTCACACCTGTAATTCCAGCACTTTGGGAGGCTGAGGTTGGTGGATCATCTGAGGTCAGGAGTTCGAGACCAGCCTAGCAAATATGGTGAAACCCCCTCTCTACTAAAAATACAAAAAATTAGCTGGATGTGGTGGTGGGCACCTGTAATGCCAGCTATTCAGGAGGTTGAGGCAGGAGAATCGCTTGAACCCCGGAGGCAGAGGTTTCAGTGAGCCAAGATCGTGACATTGGAGTCACGTGACATTGGAGTGTAAACTCCAGCCTGGGCAACAAGAGTGAAACTCTATCTCTAAATAAATAAATAAATAATAAAAAATAAAATGAAAAGATGAGGGGCCTGTACATAACTCACTAGCAATCAAGGAGATGAAAATTAAATTAACACTTCAATGAAATACCGATACACACCCACCAGACTGACAATACAATAATAGTGGAAACTCTCATCTACTACTACTCGTGGGAGAGAATGTTGGTGCAACCAATTTGGAAAACGGTTGGCAATATCTCCTAAGTTTCAGCATACGCACACCTTATGACCTAGCACTTCCACTGTTAACATATACCCAAAAGAAAAGCATGCACATGTATGTCAAGAAACATACACATAATATGCACAGCAATATTTTAAAAAGCCCAAATTTTAAAAAATCCAGATGTCTGTCCCAAGAATGGATAAACTATGTTTCATTTATACAATAAAATGCACATATGCAAACACACACACACACACAAAATGCAGCTGTAAGCAAAAATATGGATGAATCTCACAAAAATTGAGAAAAATAGACACAAAATATATATACTACATTTTTATATTTATATAAGGTTCAAAAGTTAAGTTGAATCTATGGTTTTAGAAGTCAAGAAGGATTTATCTTACAGGAGAGAAGAAAGGAGAGTGATGAATAACATGAGGGAACTTTTGCAGTGCTGATAATGTTTTTCTTGAATGCTAGTTTAAACTGATGTGTACACCTTGTAATATTTAATTGAACTGTTTACTTGTGATTTTTAAACTTTTCTGTGTATATTACACTTCAACAGAGGATGCTTTTTCTTTTTAATAAAAGGCACATAAGCAACCTTAGAATGTTTTAGAAATTCTCATTTATTTAGCTAACTAGGCTAAATAGTTTTTCTCTTTGTAGGAACAACTTTTAAAAGGAATTCATGGTTCACTTTTTATGCTTTACAGAAATTCCTTCACTCTTTAATGAGTCCAATATTTTTTTCATAGCATGTCAGATGCACATTATTCAATGCAGTTGATTGGCCTCATGGCATAAATATGGAATCCAAGACTGTAAAAGAAAGGTTTGCTTATGATAAAATTGGGAAATAAGCAAATATTAGAATTTACACTTTAATAAATCTAAATTGCATGTTTTTAAGCCATGCCATTTTTCCCCTCTAAAAATGGCAGAAATCATTTTATGCTCTGAACCCTTTCTCTACAGATATTCAAATGGGAAGACATTTCATTTCTCCCAGTTATCATTCTTAACACTCCATGCTGAGTTGAAATTCAGGGGCAAAGAGTTGCTCACTACACTCCAGCCCTGGCCAAGTTGCCTCCCATTGCCTTTTTATGAAAATCTTCTATCTCCAGTTATTTGGCTTAATATTTGAAGCATGTGGAAGCTGCTGAGTTAGATGTTTGACTGGACTGTTTTCTGCACCCCGGTTAGGATTCTAGGGCCTATTCTTCGACGTTTATGTAATGTCTTTGTCCCTTTCTCTTGCCTCCTTCCCTCTCCACTCTCTCTTTCTTTCTCTCTTTCTTTCTTGTCTTAAAGGCTTTGCTATTTACTCATTTCCCACTCCAAGACTCCTGAACACAGGAGAAAGCAGATCTTAATAATAGACTTTAGCATCTGATATTTTAGCTACGACGCAATCATTGGATACTTGTAAATTGTAAAGCAAAATAATCTCTTCAAGTGTCCTCTGTTATTTCAAGTGTTATCACGGTGCATGCTATGTGCAAGTCCAGGAAAGAGTTTGAAACATCTGATGGTGTTGTCTATTTCTAAACTGGGTGATTCAAACAAAGCCCAGGTTTTCTGTAATTGACTCAAAGTAATAACTGCAATGTTAATAAATCATAAGAATGCCAGTTTAATTTCTCTCACTCCCTTCACATCTATAATGCACCTAGAATTACAAGCATCTATGTAAACTTGTATAAATATGTGCCATATTTTCATCAGCGTCACCTCTCTATATACTCTCACATAATTACTACACACTCATATTTAAATTCCAAGTATCAATTCAGCTATTTATCTAATAAAATGAATACTTCATTAGTACTTAGCCCAGTGGAAACTGGCTTACTAATTTAGCAAAGTATGAAGAATAGTATATGAGAAGGCTTCTTCAGTATGTAATTGTTCACTTTGGTTCTAAAAGTTACTTTACTGATCTATAAGCTCTGAAGAAAAAAAAGAGAGAAACTTAATAGTTACTAAATAAACACCATTTTATTTTTTATACCACAGCACTAAAAATATTAATGATCCCATCGAGGTGACTAAGCACCAAAAATACTTTAAAACCATTTTGAAAGTAGCCTTTATAAAAGATAGATACATATTTTCTTAAGTAAAATGTATTGATATTTTACTAATCATTTATCACTAAGACGATCAATTATTTGTATGAACTTACCTTTGTTGAAGTTTTATAGCCTTCAGATTTATTTTTTATATTTCACTTTTGCTAAGTGAAATGTTAGTGAATGTGGAGAAGTAGGCAAATCTAAATGAAAAACTTAATAATTTCCCCAAAAATAAAGGAGACAGTAGGCAGCAAAGGATGGCCTTCTACTTTCTAATACAGATACACAACCACTCAACTCACACTCCACTTTCACACACAAATTTGTATGTGAAATTTGTTGTTCAAATTTGAAATTCAGCTTAATAATTAGTAGCACTAAAATAAAGTTGGAAATAGTGATAGATGGAAAATGACAGTTTTAGAAGAAAAATATAGATAAAAGATTTTTTTATTGTGGGGGGTGGGATAAAGAAGGGATTCAAGATAGAAAAGAGTGGTCGAAGACAAGATAGATGAGTCTAGGTACACTGGTCAGTAGAAACAGTCGATTCATGAACTGTACAGTTAATCGTCTTATGAACAACATGTAATTTGGCTATAAATATAAAATGGAAATGATGAATTCATAATTGATTATTTGCTGTGGACATGTATGTGCCTTATTGTATACTAGGAACCCTGGAAAGAGCTCAGAAATGCATGATGGGACACTAGCTCCGAGATAACTGACAAGTCAATCATAAGGTTAAAGCAAGAAGAAAAAAGGACCCAACATTGATCTAAATGGTTACTGTGGCAAAAGCCTAAAGTTATTACTACCCAAAGTAATGTCTTCCTTCCTATTGAGCATTCCATCTCATAAGTTTTGAGCATTTTACTGACCTGAATGGCATAACAGACGAGATAGTCTATATATGGTAAGAAGGAATAATAATGAAATGTAACTAATCTGTTCTAAGAAAGTAGAGTGAACCATGAACTTACACAACCCTTTATATTCACAATGTAAAAATTTTTATAACCTCTGTTAGGTAATTACACTAAGAACTACCTAGTAGCACCAAACACAATAATGTAATCTAAAGGACAATGATGAATATGTAATTACAGAGTATTCATATGGTAATTAGGTAGCTAGTAACTGAAGAATAAATGAATGGCTAATGTCTGCCACAGAAGTAAAGTAATTTTCAAGGGAGATCATTATTGCACACTCTCTCTTTTTCTTTCTCTTTTAATGTTTCTTTTCATGTAACCAGAAATACAAGTAAATATATTTTCCTTTAATCTTTTCACAGTAATAGACTCTACATAAAAATATGTGCATGTATGTGCAAATGCACAGGTTTACAAATATTTATGGAAAGCCATATAGCTATACAATCTATAACTGCATTTAACTTATTTCCCTAATATTTTTCTATAGAAAAGTAATTGCCAAAACTATTTAGCTATTTACTCATATTTGCAACTGGGCTATTCACATTGTAATAATTAGTGAAGTGTGAAATTTAAAGAGAAGAAAATCAAAATAAACTAATATCAGCTAAGCAGGGTATGAAGATACCATATAAGGATAATAAGAAACTGGAGAGCCTTTAATGGCTAATACAGAAAGGTTATATAGGAGAAACTATATGAGAATTAGACATTAATATTATTGCATTTTATGAATGGACACTTATTGTTCTACTTCACTGAATTTTAATCTGGCCTTTAAAAATAAATTTTGTGAAGTGGTTTTATATTCATCATTTAAGTATGCATTTGATAATTTAAGGCTGCATTCACACACACAAACCAATAACAAATTAAAAGTAGGATGGAATTACCATCACAAAGACTAGGTAAATTTCACAGTGCATATCCCCAGGCATTCTGTAACTGAGGAGCCAGTTTCAGTGCAATTTATATTCCACCTTCACTGTTATATTTAATTGTGTCCCAGAGGCAGTAGATCCTATGAATTCTGCTGATATTATCCCTGCAGAGTGGTTTATGGTTGCTTCCATATCTGTACGAAATGTAGAATTTCCAGAGCAACCAAAAATATAATTTTATAAACTTTTGATGAATACTTATACTGGGATGAGATAATAAGGAAAAGAAAAAAAAAATGGCCAGAATTTGAGGTACTGGAAGCCTAAGTCCAGTCCTTCCTCGGTCTAACAATATGACCTCACCTGAGTTTCCTGATTAAGTTCTCCAAGATATCCTTTGGCCGTCTTTGAACTGAGGCAGTTACATTAAATCATGCCCAAGATTATGTCATGATTCCTTCCTCACCCACCAATTTCCAATGGTGCCCTCTATCTAGGACTAGCGCCTTCTTTTAGTAAAATGATGTAAATGATAATTACGATGTTGATAAACGCTCATTTTTCAGTGTCTCCTACATGCCAGGCACATGGGTTTGGTATAGTCAGAGGCATTAGATGGTGTTACCCTCTTTTTATAGATAAATAAACTGATGCACATAGAGGTTAAGCAATTGCCAAGGCTTGCACACAAACAAGAGGTAGAACAGAACTTCAAATCCAAATAGGCCTAACTCTAGAGGATAAACTCTTATTTTTCATACTTAATGGTTCATAAATACGTTCAGGAAAACAAATCTACAAAGCAATTTGAATATCTTTGCTGTTCTCTTTCCTTTTTCTGTATTTAAAATGGAAAGTATCCCATCTCTGTGGACATCTTAGGACCTACCCAGCAGTTGGAATATTAAAGGATCCTGTAGCAGCAAAGGCAGCAGACCCACAAGAAGTCTGCACGATAATGACACAGCCTATAATCTCAAAGCTCAGGGACACAAGCTGGCATTCTCACACCTGAGCTGCAGGTTCAAACGTCAGATGTTATCCACTGCAGTCTCTCATTCCAATCCAAGTTAGATGTTTGTCTCTCTATCTATGGATAGTTGGTTCAAAGCATGGGATTCTCACACTTGAAGAAAACACTCAACCATCAAGGTGATCTATTCATTATCAGACATGATCAACTCTGGGTCACTCTAAACAAATAAGAAACCAAAATAATAGCCGAGAAATCACAAAGTAAGACATACCTACAGCATTATCATTTACTTATATCTAATTTAGGATGAGGACATTTGAAAGGTTTTCTGGAAAAGTTTTATAATTCTTAAATATGTTAATAAGAGCAATTGTGGACTTTCATTACCTAGAGATACATGGCAGATGAGTGTCAGTTTTTCATCTAGCATGGCTTAGGAGTCAAAACACATAGAGTAACTTGTATACATTGTATACAATTTGTATAGAATTTTATGTCTTTGAAGAATTAAATCAGGAGATAGAATTTAAAAAGACTTAATATTGGGATTTATCCTTTTTTACATTCCTCAAATGTTTTACACAGCCTAAGATTTTTAATAATTAAACTTTAGTGCATAGTGCTAAATATACCTTCCAAAGTCAGAGCTGTGTTTAATAAAGTAGGCAAACATTAAATCCAGGTATGCCAATTAAATATTCACTGAGGAAAAAATGTCTGCAAAACTCTGATTAGAAATGATAAATTTTCATCTTGAAAGCATGCCTAAGGAAATACCACTTTCTATTATACTAATGAAAATAGTAATGTATTTCAAATATTTCTATATAAAGGAATTTTGAAAATTAAAGAATAAAATCATCTTGATCAGTGACATCTCTAAGTGTCCAGGGAGATGGAAAATGTAAAACTCAGCCAAATTATCAAAAATTTGATTTGAGTGAGTGACATATGGGGTGAGATTTTTAAAGTATCAGCATTTGAATTTTTGACAAACTGCCATTGTAAAATGCATATTAACAATGATGGCATCAATAGTTTTCAAAATAGTCAAAAATCAACTCATAGAGCTATCATAACAATGTTTTTTAATCAGACAAACTTATAGGAGGTATTCATAATTTTTGTTTATAAACAGTGTTTTGGATTGAGTAGTTCTTTATTTTTAAAGTAGTCCAGCTATAAAAGATTTTAGCAAGTAACTGTAAATGGTAAAGTCATCTGAGACTTGTGAGCAAGCTGAGTTGCAGATGACAGCTAAATATGGCTTATCAGATGAGGCTAACTGAAACCCAAATAAGTGAATAAGCATATGAAGGCCTGAAAAAAGAATGGAAATGAAGCGTGCAAATATAGGCCACGCCTCCACAGCCATAAACAAGCCATTTGCCATATTTAGGCCCTAATTTCTCTATCAAGACACTGAGTATGTATTAAGGTTCAATTAATTTCAGCCTGATACAATTTATTAACATATACTGTGTTAGTATCTACAGTGTTAATATTGTACATGTCTCCAGAGTGCTTAAACTCTGATAGAATCCTAAAGGCTAACATAGTTGAAAACAATTAGCAATACTAGATTTTCATTAACAAATACATGGCTTCCCCCCCCCCCCCAAAAAAAGCGTTTTTCAGAGTGCAAAGTAATGACTCAATTTTCGAAAACTGGAAAGGAATTCATGGAGAAATGCATGGTGGATAAAGCTGGATAGGAGGTAATCATGAAAAAGATTTCTATCTCAGATGAGAGCATCATAAGGAAAGTTATTGTCATCATGTTTTATGTAGCCTAACTGGAGGGCAGGCAACATCTCACCTCATCATAGTGAGAGAATACAACGCCATCTTATACACACCCATACAGTTCCTAATTTTATCTTTCCCTTCCTGTTTCCTTTTTCATTCTTTCCTCCTTTCTTTCTATCTCTTTTATATCCTTCCATACTTATTTTCTTCCTTCTTTCAAGCTACCCACTTCAAATCTATAGTTGAAGCAACGATTTCTGATATACATAAATGTACTTTGCTTCTAGTTTTTTTTTTCAATGTTACAATGCAACCAAAAATATGAGTGAAAAGTTAGATGATAGATAGAGGGATGATAAAGATAGGTGTATATTTGTCTCTCTCTCTCTCTATATATATCTTGCTACCACCCCAGTGTAGAAATCTCTATGTATATATTTATCTGTATCTATATATGGATATATATATACCTACCTATATCTATATACCTATATATACCTAGATATCTATATATAACTCTGTATAACTAGATATCTATATATGTACCTAGATATTCATATCCATATACCTAGATATCTCTGTATATACATATATATATGGATATCTATATACCTATCTATATATTTATATATGGATAATCCCTATATCTCTCTCTCTCTCTATGTGTGTGTATATATATGTGTGTGTATATATATGTGTATGTATATATATGTGTATATATATGTGTGTGTGTAGATACACATGTATATGTGTGTGTAGATACATATACATATCTACATCTATATCTATATATGGATATCTATGGATAGAGATATAGATAGGTATATGTATCTACACACACACACATATACAGAGAGAGAGAAATTTCTATATTGTGTGATAGCAAGATATATATAGATAGGTGTGTGTATATATATATACACACACATATATACACATATGTGCACGCATGCGTACATATGTATGTGCACACATGCGTACATATGTATGTGCACGCATGCGTACATATGTATGTGCATGCATGCGTACATATATGTGTACATATATATGTGTATATGTGTGTGCGTACATATATACACATGTATACATATATACACACATATATACATATATATACACACACACATATATATATACACACACATACACAGAGAGAGAGAGAGATTTCTACACTGGTGTGATACCAAGAAGAAAAACAGATTATGTAGAAGTGATTATTATTTAATCAGAATTCACTAAAATATTGAGAGTCACCTTGAAAAGGTCACCTGGCAGAATAATATATACAAACTAGCAAGGATCCCCTGGTTAACTGTGCCATTTCTTTAGGTCAGATATGTATAAACAAACAATTTATTGATATGTAATAATCAGTTTCTCTCTGTACTAAGACTTTCATAATAATTCAAAGGTTTCAGAAAATCAATTTAATTACATTGTTAATAGCATTTAACCTTTAACAAGATTAGAAATATGCATTCAATCACTGTAATTAATCAATAAAATACTAATCCCAGATACTTTTATTTAGAAAGACTATTTTTAAAAATCGTCCTCATAAATTGTTCTGCCCTTAAGGAGAAGGGATTCAGTCATTACTCTTTCATGTATATAGTGTACATGAAGATACTGCAGTGAGAAACTATATGATATAGTAAGTAATGTGTTTTTGCTTTTGAAGCCTCTGACCTTTCTCTTTATTCAGGAAGTGGTTAGATTCTTAATTATACTTCTTTACTTTTCATAATCTCTAGTCTCACTACCTGACATATAACATGTTTGCATATTCTTTATAAATAAAGCAGTACAATAAGAGCAGTTTTCTGTTTTATTCATAATGAAATCCCAAGCCTCAGTGGCTGGCACACAGTAGATGATCTACTAATATTTGTTGAATTAATAAATGAGCGCTTCCCCTTGGAAAGCAGGGCACTACGGAAGGCAGAGAACAAGAGTAATACTGCTGATTGTTTAGCTTTAAAACCCCTAAGCAAGTTGTAAATTTTTATAAATATTGGATCATCCAATGCTGGTTCGTCCTATTCTGAAACTAACCGAAGTTTGCCAGCATGGGTTTGTGTTCAGATGGAGGAATAAAAGAGGGAGACTGGAAAGGAAAATCACTTGGGAAGCAAAGACAGATGCCATCAAGTGCCAATGAGAGAGCCCTTGGATATCCAGTGCCTACATAAAACAGACACTCAGATGCTGGATCAGTGAACCAACTATTGGCCACTCTAGACATGCCATATGAATAAAAATGTGACTTGCCAAATTCCCAGAAATGTGGCATGCCACAGAATTAGACTAAGCTTTTCAGCTTCCAGTGGTCATAATCTAATCTGTGCATGGAAGTAAGCCCAATCATAAAACTGTTTTCATCAGTGTTCTGATCTACTTACTTTCAATGACTGAATGCAAAAGTCCATTCTAAATTCATGTATCATTTTAGAAATTATGAAGTGAAGCATCTGATGCTATAAAATTAATGTTTATTTTCATTATCTAAATTATATGATACCTAAATATATATGACATTATATGTATATATTTTCATCATAAGCACTCAAAATATCTATTAAAATGAAAATTATAAAAATATCTGCATTTAATTTTACAATTTACAGAAGACTTTTCTTATAGATTATCGCACTTTAAACTTACAATTTTAGGAAATAACATTTTTTACAGATAGTGTAACTGAGTGTCACCTGTGATGATGAAAATAATAGTTGGAGAAACCAAAGTTATAGAATACACTGTTAGTTCATATATATTTACTTCAGATAGTTTTACACAATTAAAAAAGAATATTTTAATTCTGCATCTTCACCTCTAAAACCTAGCATTTCTTCAACAAATCTAGATTCTCATTTGACATATTCTAGGAGTGTGAACTCAGACTATACATCCAACAAAGTTCAAAAATCCACTGAAATTGTTTTAAAACATTTTATTTATTTATTTAGGTCTAGATAGGGGATCTGATCAAAAAGGTCAGAACCTAAAAAAATCAGAATCCTACACTACTTTCTAATGTAAGGAGCAATGAAATCTGGAGTTGAAAAATTCTAGCTTAATTCTAGTTCTTCATGGTCTACAGGTACCACGGAAATGACCTTAATTCTTGTCCTGAGATGTTAATCGAGAAATCAGTTAAATCAGGTGCCATTCATTATGTGGTCCTATCCATCTGAATTTATTTGTTTCTGCCAATAAGTTGATTCATTTCTGTCAGTTGATTTTCAAGGAAAGGTTGCTCTGAGATCATCATTATAAATCTTCCAAGTTCTCAAAACTAATAAAATACAAATTGTTTTGTCAAACTGAAATTTAGATCATATTATTACCATGGGTTTAGACATGGATCTTCAAGGGATATTGCAAGTAAAAAAAAAAAAAAAATCCAAATGTAGTCACTTGACCTTTGAACTAATCTAGCACTATTACAGACTAAGTGGCTTCCTATTCCCATGGTGCTCTGTACTTAAGGTGTATCTGATTCTGTGAAGCAACCCCTGCTACACTGGTTTTTCTCTTAATAGGTTATTTTCATATTATTGAGGATCTATATTGTGAAAAATTATTGTCTGTCTCTGGCATGACGTTACATTTTAATTTAACTTTGCTTTTATTTGTTGGAACTTTCACTTTATTTGTTGGAAAATGTAGTGGATTAAAAAATGTCTACATTTATTTAATCAGATTTATGATGTATTTTTGCATCTATAAAAATGAAATTAAATGCACTATTTCACATACTTTTTTCTATTTCTGCTATTATATATTCTTTATTTGATGATAGGCTATACGACCATAGAGTAAATTATAAATCTTTCCTCCTTTCTCTCATCTTTATACCCTTGGTCTTAGAACATATACATTTAAAATTTGGGGATTTTTTTTTTTCGTTGACAGCTGACAATGACATACTGACTCATAGTCTCTTTTGCCATTCTTATCTATAATAAGGATAAATACCAAATGTTTCTAGCAGTATAGCTACAAAAGAGGTTATATCTTTTATATAAAACAGACTCATAATACCAGTTTGTAGTGATTAAATCTTTAATAGTTAAACATAAAGGATATCATATTATCTATAAGAAAGGAATTTAATTTCTTCTCTTTAAAGCATTTAAAGATTTCTGACTCAGCATTTTTTTCAAAGCATGTTTAGTAGACATTCCAAATTTGATATAAATAACCACGTTTAAAAGTTACTCTTAAATTTACATTTGAACTTTTAAAAGTGATGTTAGCAGACGCATTTAACTAGCAACAATTTGATTTGAGGTAAGCCTCAAATAAATATTTTTGTTTAGTCTGTATGTCTCTGCATAATTTATGTTTTAAATACATTGTTTTAAATACTCAATTTTGTTTTCAGGTAATTATTTGTGAATCCATGCAGTTTACTTAACACCAAGTATAGCAGAATCACAGTCATGGCTTCTATTCATGAAAAGCCATGCATTATTTTTTTTTCAGGGAGAGATTTCCCAACAGATATTTAAATACAAATCCATTAAAAGGTTACTGTTAGTTGTGAGACATATCATTTTTCAACCTACAACTAAGTAACTTTGAGATGCCTTTCATTGTCTTTACACTGCTTTGTATATGTACTCTTCCTTACGTTGTAAAAAGAAGGGTCAAAACATGTCTATAATGCTAACATGGCATAAAAGTAGAAGATTAAACCACCTTGCCCTGAGTAAAGGTGAAGCATTGTGAGATTAGAGTTGTCTCCATATCAGGTGAAGCTGGCATGGAAAAAAGTTCCTGCTATGATGCCAACAAGAGTAATTAAGCATTCTTAAAATTTTTTATTCAGTAGTGCTCACCAAAATTACTAAATATAATTACTAATATTTCAAGTGCAAGTTCCATGGTGTACAGATAAAAGTTTATCAATAGTTTAATTTTATAAACATGCTGCTGAAATTTCAAACACTTATGTGAAAAATAATGGTATGCTTCTAAGTAGTATGAAATAAAGTCCATTTCTGATCTTTTATCATTTTTGACTATACAATTCGAAGTCCGCTTTATAGAGTAAAAGTTTATAGAGTAAAAGTTTATAGAGTAAAAAGTTTATAGAGTAAAAGTTAGCTTTTACTCTAAAAAGATACATCAGTTGTTTTTCTATTCATCAGTTATACAAGCCAAGTGTCTTCAAAAAACTTTTATACTGATATATCCCCAATGCCTAGAGCAATGAATGATATTTAATGTTATTTAATATATATCAGTTGAATGAGTTAATTCTAATAATCAGCATTTGTAGTTTCAAATCACATATGAATTAATATCTGCTTGGAAAAACATACCTTGGTTTCTAATAAATTTCCTTTTATGTATAAGCATGTACGCCTAAAATTATTTTCCTCTTATTATTTTTACTTTTTTTTTAATGAAGGCATAACATTAAAACAAAAATCTGTTTGAAAAGTTTAGTTTTACTATTGGGTCAAAATGGTCTTCAACAAATTTTTACAACCCTGACAATTTTTTTGAAATAATCTACGGTAAAAGAATAACTAAAATAATTAATTATTTTACCCTTACCTCAACATTCTCTATCTTTATCACACTAGAAAATATATGTATCTATTCCCTTCACATTGATTAAAATCTAATTTTATTTTTACACTTTTTTTCTTTAATCTTTGAAACTGGAATGTAAGCACCCAGTTTCTCATGGATCATCAAGGATCTTCACGAGTTTTTAAGAAAATATGGCCCAGAACTCTGATCCTGCCTTTGGAGAGGGATCTTGCTAGAGCACAGAAAAATAACTGGGCCTAGCAGTCTGTAAACAGGATCTTTCTACTTTGCTCACATGCATCCAAACTCCTAAATTCCAGGCACTGAATTCACTTGCAAGATTGATGAGGTATGCAAAACACTGTGGCCTGTTTAATATTCTAGTGGGGTAGATATTCATGAATGATATGAATATAAAGTGAAAAATGGCAAAGAGAAGTGCTGAGATTCTAGGGAAAAGGAGAGTTAAGAAGACAAAGTAGGGGGATTAAAGAGGTTTAGCAGACATTGAGGGCCTAATGTGTCACGTAAAAGAGGTATTAACAATTATAGCAGATGCACTTTGGAGGCAATAAACAGGTTTTCAAGGTTAGAAGAAAAGGTACATAAAGTAATGTGCTGCATTAATCCAGACAAGGGATGATAAGAACCTGAATGAAGACAACACTTACTTTCTCATTAAGAGGAAAAGAGTTGGGAGAAAGTAGACAGGGCTCCAAAATGCTGTGCTAGTCTAAGTGTGAATGTTGTAAAGAATCTTAAATATTCAAATACTGAGGAAGGGGTTGGTTCTTATGGGTACTTTCACTTTCCAAATCACAATTCTTAAAGCTTTAGGCTCTGTTCGAATAATTGACCTTCCTATTAACAGGAACAACTGAAAAGATTGTTCTCTTTTCCTGATCATTTTAAAAGTACTTTGGTCGCTTTTAGCTGGGCCTGCCATAAGCTTAACAGCTCAAGATTAAAGTTCCTATTAGTGCCTCTTTTCTATGGTGTAGAAGCTTGAAACACCAGGTTGAGCCAGTATGCCATTTGAGCTTTGAGTGTTCTAGTGAGTCTCTAAAAGTCGCAGCATGGTGGGCAGGATATTGAATGGCAGAAAAATATATTAGACCAGGAGAAGCCCAGTTTTCAGAGTCAGATCCACAAAGCTAAAAGCTGTGGTTCCTATGCTCTCTAAATTGCAGATTAGGGAAAACTGCTTAATCTCATTTTGTTGGCACTTGCAAATTTGGACTAATAGTATTAATCTCAAAGGGTTGTGTGAACATTTGTTGAAAGGATACATATTCACATATTAGATAAAATAATGTGTCATAGCAACATCTCTGGGATGAAAATATTACACATGTTTACTGAGTGTGATTTATCTTGCCAGCCCTCCTGCTAATAGAAACAGGAAAAATAAATTTCCAAAGGCTTTCCCTTTGCATATGCTGTTCCCTCTTTGCATATGCTGTTCCCCCTTGCTGCTTCCTCTTCTCATCTCTTAGCTTCTTGATTTCTTCTTATCTCAGCTTAGATACCACTTCCTTCAAGAAATTTTCTTTTTTATATATATATATATATATTTTTTAAATTATACTTTAAGTTCTAGGGTATATGTGCACAACATGCAGGTTTGTTACATATGTATACATGTGCCATGTTGGTGTGCTGCACCCATTAACTCGTCATTTACATTAGGTATATCTCTTAATGCTATCCCTCCCCCCTCCCCCCACCCCACAACAGGCCCCGGTGTGTGATGTTCCCCTCCCTGTGTCCATGTGTTCTCATTGTTCAATTCCCACCTATGACTGAGAACATGCAGCGTTTGGTTTCTTGTCCTTGCGATAGTTTGCTGAGAATGATGGTTTCCAGCCTCTTCCATGTCTGTACAAAGGACATGAACTCATCCTTTCTATGGTGCATAGTATTCCATGGTGTATATGTGCCACATTTTCTTAATGCAGTCTATCATTGTTGGTCATTTGGGTTGGTTCCAAGTGTTTGCTATTGTGAATAGTGCCACAATAAACATATGTGTGCATGTTTCTTAATAGCAGCATGATTTATAGTCCTTTGGGTATATACCCAGTAATGGGATGGCTGGGTCAAATGGTATTTCTAGTTCTAGATCACTGAGGAGTCACCACACTGTCTTCCACAATGGTTGAACTAGTTTACAGTCCCACCAACAGTGTAAAAGTGTTCCTATTTCTCCACATCCTCTCCAGCACCTGTTGTTTCCTGACTTTTTAATGATCACCCTTCTAAGTGGTGTGAGATCGTATCTCACTGTGGTTTTGATTTGCATTTCTCTGATGGCCAGTGATGATGAGCATTTTTTCATGTGTCAGTTAGCTGCATAAATGTCGGAGAAGCCTAGTTTTCAGAGTCAGATCCACAAAGCTAAAAACTGTGGTTCCTGTGCTCTCTAAATTGCAGATTAGGGAAAACTGTTTAATCTCATTTTGTTGGCACTTGCAAATTTGGACTAATAGTATTAATCTCAAAGGGTTGTGTGAGCATTTGTTGAAAGGATACATATTCACATATTAGATAAAATAACGTGTCATAGCAACATCTCTGGGGTTAAAACATTACACATGTTTACTGAGTGTGATTTCTCTTGCCAGCTCTCCTGTAGAAAAATCTAATAGAAACAGGAAAAATAAATTTCTGAAGGCTTTCCCTTTGCATATGCTGTTCCCCCTTGCTACTTCCGCTTTGCATATGCTGTTCCTTTGTGTATGCTGTTCCCCTTTGCTGCTTCCCTTTCTCATCTCCTTAGCTTCTTGATTTCTTGTGATTTCAGCTTAGACACCACTTCCTTCAAGAAATTTTCTAAAGGCTAAACTCTGTGGTCTTTCTGAAGGTTCTAGTAGCCTCTGTGTTTCATTAAATTGACCTGTAATAACTCGTTTCCTTTTTAGAATCAGACATTACACTGTGAGTTTATTGAGAACAGAAAATGTTTCTGACCTCACTATTTCCTTTCTTAATGCCGAACATAGTGACAGGCTCATTGTAAACATCAAAACATATTCACTGATGAACTGACTCATGGGATAAAGCTACCCTAGAAGACAAATGGTAAAAATAATCCCATCGTGTCATCAAATACGATAGGCTTATATCTATAGTGCATAATTGTTTTATACGTTACTTGATAGTCTGTGGTTCTAATACCGATTGCAAAACATGATATCTTTGGATTACTGTCAGGTACTTCTAACTCTGTAAGTAGGGACATTACTTAATGTCCGTACTTACTGGAACCAGGGAGAGTAAGCTGTACAGGTATACTTCTGATAAGTCTAGTTCTAATTGAAATTATAATGGTTCCGCAAGCAGATTACCAGAGGACTTTGAAAGTATCAGTGAGAGAACAAGCAGGTTTTCACTTAATTTGACTACCTATTCCTTAGACACAGATCCAACTGGTCTTAATTGGCCCAGTTGGCCTAATATTATTATCATTTAATCACAAATAACTTCAGATATTGGTTAACCTCATGCTTAACACCTAGATTTAAATCCAAAATGTCATGCTCACTTGTTTATTTATTTTTATTTATACTAGTAATTCTTGTTCTAGAATAGTGAGAAGTGCAGCTATATTTGTTCTTTAACAACTTACTTAAAGAATACTTGATTTTACTTTTACCATTATTTATCTTTGCCTCTCCTCCCTGGGCTGCTGCTGTTAAAATTAATTTGCATTTCAGACCTCAGGACTTTATATTGCTACTAGAGTTATGAAATGTTTTTACTCAGCACAACTAAGAGCTGATGTTTTCCCTCCCACTAATGGACCTTTAATTAGGCACTGTAATGAACCATTCTGTCATTCCTTCTTTTATAGAGAGAAGATTTTGTATATGCAAGATACAATTTTGACAGAACACCAGGTCCACTGAACCTTGTCGGCTTACATCTAATAGATCCTAAATTTATTATGCTTTTGTCAGCTGTTGAATTTGTCATTTTAATGCCACTGTCCACAGACTTATTATGCTGCCAAAAAAACAGCATCACCATACTGCAAGAATGTTTGTTGACATCTTGATCAACAACTCCTGGGGTCCAATTCTGACTATAATATTACTACTTCGGGACCTTGAGCAAGTTATTTAACCTCTGTCTAAGGATTAATTGGTTAATTTTAATAAGTGCTTTGCAGTAAAAGGTGGGAAGCGCTCTGACTACTAATAGTGATAATAAAATTATAATGCAGCTCTTTATAAAGCATCAGGCTACCTCAGACTGTGATTCTATTAAGTTGTCAATTAAAACATAAGCTAACTGAATTTATTCTTTGGAAGGATCCAAACTGCTATACAAACTATGGCCACATAATATTTTTAAACTTAGTTTAAAAAATTAATTTAAGAATACTGTTGTTTCAACTAATGAAAAGATAAAACCAAGAGGGGAAAATGACATGTTCTATGTTGGTCTACCAATTGGGAACCAAAAGACAGAGGAGAAAATACTAGCTCTAGTTGAACCACATACAGTTACAAGATCGTTGAACACTGATTAAATGTAATTTTACATTTAAAGTAAATTGATTTTAAATTGATTGTTCTTTTGTTAACATTTATTCAAATCATTTATTTTTATTTATGTATTTATTTGTGTGATTCTTTGTTCCTTTGTTCATTTGGCAAGTGCCACTGTTGGTTGTAGTCTCAAAAAGATCCCAGACAAGTAAGGGGAATGTACATAATCAACAGGTAAAAATGATCAGAGTCAGAAGAGGAGGGAGAGGTTGATTCAAACTGAGAATTTGAACAATTTCAAAAAGAAAATGGTGTTTAAGCTGAGCAGAGTCACAATGTCAGGGAAGCTGGTTCTATATAGGGAAGGGCAATTGGTGTGGTTTTACGAGAATAAAGGAGAGGCTGCAGACCTAGGATGGATAGTAATAGGGGTCTTCATTAAGTGGGATAGTAGTGTTGTCCTTCATTTGCATGGAATCATTTGGGGTCATGACAATGGTGGAACAGAAAATAAACACACATGAGTTAGTGGGTGGAAGTTGTGTTGAGATAGTCTGCTGTGTTGTGAGGAGGGGAATGAGTGGTGAAGATGTGAGCAATACATGAGAAAAGATAATTAGTGTTATTTATTTATTCATTTATTTATTGAGATGAGTCTTGGTCTGTCGCCAGGTTGGAGTGCAGTGGCGTGATCTCGGCTCACTGCAAGCTCCACCTCCTGGGTTCACGCCATCATCCTGCCTCAGCCTCCCTAGTAGCTGGGACTACAGGCGCCCGCCACTGCGCCCGGCTAGTTTTTTGTATTTTTCGAAGAGACTGGGTTTCACCGTCTGTAGACCAGGATGGTCTCGATCTCCTGACCTCGTGATCCGCCCGCCTCAGCCTCTCAAAGTGCTGGGATTACAGGTGTGAGCCACTGCGCCTGGCTAATTAGTGTTATAAAATAATATAGGGATGTATGGATGTAACCAGGTTGTATTTTCATATAAACTTCTGGCCTGTGATGCACATCATTTAAGAAATAAGTTAGGCAATGTGAAAAGGAACATTGGCCTAGGGTAGGGGCATCTACATATGTTAAGGAAAGGCTAGCCTAATATGATAAGAATAAACAATTGGAAAATAAACTACTTTAAATGTTTTCTTGCTTCTGCAGAAGAAGTCCCTCTGTACCATCAGAGGCAAGATACTAAGTGTTACGCTTGATTCTCAGATAAGCCGATGATTATAGCTTGACTCTGTGCTGTTTCATGTAGTTCCTAAAATGACCAAAGACCTAGGCTACTTTGTGTGAAAATTCAATGATATTTAATGTAACTTGGGGGTGTGACCTGAGCCCTGAAGCTAAATTGCCTGGTTTGAATCTTGGCTCTCGCAAATGCTAAATAGGTAATATTCAGAAGCCTATTTATTTTTTCCTGGTGTCCTCTTCTGTAATGAGACTAAAAACAATATCTAGTTTATTGATAGGATTAAACGAATTAATAAAACTAATGCAAAAAAGGAATTAATTACAAGTGTCCTTGGGTGTAGAAAAATCTCAATAAATGTGACTGTGATAGAAAGCAATTTTATTGTGAATAAAATGAACTATGACTGACCTTTTGAGAATAGATACTTTGGGGCAAAGAGAGGGAGCATGGAGATCCATTAGTAATAATCCAGGCAAGAGATACTGGTAGAATGGAGTGGTGAGAAGTATTCAGATGCTGAGTATATTTAAAGGTAAAATTGAGAGTGAAAACAGGAGGTGAAAAAAAGGGGCGGTCAAAAAAATTCAATTATTTTGGTCTGGACAGTGAGTATATTTTCTTTTAAAGAGATAGAAAAGACTATAGTACAGATTGAGCATCTCTAATTGGGAAGTCTGAAATGTGAAATATTCCAATATCCAACAGTTTTGAGTGCCAACATGATGCCACGAGTGGAAAATTTCACACCTGACCTCCCGTAATGAGGGCAGAAGATTAGTAAAAAATACACATAAAATTACCTTCAGGCTATGTGTATAAAGTGTATATGAAACAGGAATTTTGTATTTAGACTTCTGTTCAATCCCCAAGATACCTCATTATACAGATGGACATATTCTAAAATTCGAAAAAATCTGAAATCCAAAATACTTCTGGTCTCAAGTATTTCAGATAAGGGATATCCAACTTGTTGAAAAATCTTGGGGTAAAAACAAATCAGTTTAAATTAGAGTGATAACAAGCTGTCAAATAGACAATTAGGTATAAAAACCTGGAATTCAGGAAATAGGTTAAGCAGGATATGTAAATTTACAGTCATTAGTATTTGGATGATGTTTTAAAAAACACGCAATTGGGTGAATTTGCCGAGGCAGTAGGTCTCAATTTTGGTTGCATGTGTGAAACATCTGAAAAATTTAAATAATATAGATACCCCAACACAGGCTAGAGGAATGAAAATCTTTGTAGACGATGTTTTAAGAAGGATGAAATGATTAACTGCTGAAAGTAGATGTAAAATAAGAATTGAGATTTGATCATTACATATGGCAACATGGAGGACATTAAATAAAATCAATTAACTTGACTTTCATAAAAGATATTTCAGCAGAACAGCAAAGACAAAAACCTGACAGAGGTGGGATCAAAAAATATATATAAATAGAAGAATTGTGGACAACAACTATATTTTCAAGTAATGCTTCTGTTAAAAAAGAGGAGAGAGTAGTAAAATAAGGTTATTACAAAAAAGAGATGTGGGCACAAGTGAAGGTTTTTTCCAGAAAGAACTTGGCAGACAGGAAAATAGTCATAAAGCAGGAGAAAGAGGGGACAATTGTGGGAGATGTGTTCATAAGTAGCCAAGAGGGAGGGGTCAGGACTTGAGATGGAGAGCATAGGATTAGATGTAGCCTGGGGTTCCTAGTAACAAGAGGAAAGACAAGTACATGGGCATAGGAGAAAGAAGATGGGGGGATGTGCTAGTTAGTGTGAGTTTGCGGCAGCTCTCTTTAGATGGTTTCTATTCATATAAATGAAATATAAAGCAAGTTTCTCAGCTGAGGGTAATGTTAGGGAGAAAGCATTGGAGGTTTCATGAGAAGGAGAAGGTGTGACATAGACATCTAGGGGAGTGGGAGAGTCAATGGATTAGGGAACTACATAGAAAGCCTTAGTAAGTGCCCATTTGAAATTAGTGATAGAACTGAAATGAGGCCAACCAATATAATTATGAGTCTTTTTCAGTTGCATTCGCCTATGGGATGTCAATTCAGGAGAGATGGAGAATTGGATTTAACTACAGTTATGATTTGCTAAGAAGTGCAAAAGAGGGGAAGAGAGAGGAAGGGAGCTGAGGGTGTACACAGGGAATGGTTATAATAATGGACCATGCAATCAAAGCTGAGGGAGGAAGAAAGATAAAATCTTTACAATAAGAGAAAGGTGAAGAATGGGTAAATAATTGTTGGAGTGACAGAGACTGAACCTGAAAAATAGAGGATGGCTAAAATTAAGATAATGGAAGGAGTGGATACAGGAAATCAGAAGATTAACATAAATATCAAAGCTGGCTTCTGGGTGCTGCTTTTACTTACAGTACTGACATCTGTCTCCGGTGTATTCCGGCTGGCAGTGGCAGTAAGGCTGATTTCCAGCAGTCACAATGCAGGTTCCTCCATTTTGACAAAATTCCTCACAGACTGTCTTACCACAGTTTGGCCCAGTGAAACCCAGTGCACAGCTGCAGGTGGGTCTCCCTATTGGAAACAGTAAGTAATAAAAAGCAAGTTATTCAACCAAAATAGTTTATTTTCAAGGAATTTTCATGGGATAAAAGTTGAGAAGCCAGGTTTCTGGTCAAGGTCTGTCCATGATTTACTCTGTGACTTTAGGCAGTAACAAGACTTCTTTGGGTCTCAGTTTTTCCTATGTTCAAGGAAATCTAGGTTAGAAGATATCCAAGTTTCAATTCAGTAAAATAATCGAAGATCATTTTATGAATAATTAATTATACCTGCATGCATGTATTGTTTGCTTAAAGTACTTCTTATTTTTATGTCTGTTCTCATATCAATTTGGCCCTTCCAATTATTTTTATTCTACTTATATGTGATAATACAGATTATATTTTCATTAGAACCTAAAATACAATTTCACATTGTTCAAACATCATCTACCAACCACCGCTGAATCTACATAAAACATTAGATTACACATGTTATAAATAAATCTTGTAATAAGTTTAAAGTAGACATGTAATTTATAATAATTAAATTTAGTAACATTACTCTATTTGACTTAAATACACATACTGTGGTTAGTACATAAGTGCTAAATCTAATTTTGTCTAATTTTGATATTGTTATTCACAAGAGTGGACTGTACTTGAAGTCTAGTAAATAATAGGATGACTTAGAAGTTTAACATGAACAGCACATAAGACCAAATATGACAGATCATCTTTGACTATTTTTCTTTATTTACTCTGTGGGGACTAACATCAGGATGAAAGGTCAACAATCCTGTATGGTGTTTTGAACATAACACAGTTAACTCTTGTATATTAGGAATAAGTTTCTCTAACTGCTCAGACTGTCAAGGCCTGAGTACAAAATGAAATATGGAACTAGCTCTGTAGGAGAAGAGAAGGAGAAAGAAAACAAAATGAATGGATATCATTTAAATGGTAAAATAATAAGTTTCAAAGTTTGCAAAAATGTAAAGAAACAACATGAAAGAGTATGAGAGAGACTTATAGATTTCAGTTAAGACTCAGACAATATCACTCAGTTGACTAGCAGTAGAGAATATTCAAGCCATCTTTCTCTTGTCTTTGTAGACCTAGAGAATATTCATGCCATTTCTCTGTCATCTTTGTAGACACAGAAGTGTAATTAAACTGATTAGAGAAATGCATGAGTGTAAATCTTACTAAGACTTAAGTGTGAAAATGATATAATTTTCTCTATTGCTATAGATTCTACATTGAAGAAGTCTAAATCTTTTGAGAAACCTTCCTCAGCGAATACAATGCTTACAAATAAAATTCATATACATTTTTAAGAAAATGAGTGAATTGAGGCTCCATAACGTATTAACTGTACTTTGAAAGGACTCTACATGCTCAGAAATGCTAGAGACTGATGCTCTAAATGAACAAAGTAATATACATTTTTATGGTGAGTAATATTTCTCTAAAACTTAGCATTTATGAATGTTATTAGTTTGGTGGCAGATAAATGCCTATTAATGGCCTGAGAAACAAGGTAAATTTTATATACGTTAAACGCTGAGTAATCTCATATTTTTTTGTTGCCAAAAAATGTTCACTAACTTTTAGTAGATATTTTCCTTAAAATGGCAATGCAATTTTCTAGTTGTTGTTGATATAGAAACACAGTATCTTCATTGGCACCTTAGTAGGTGAAAAACAAAGCTACAGGACAACAAAACAAAAATGGTAGTAAATGAAGAGGTTAATAATTGTTGGAACGTGATTAATGAAAAAAACAAGAGCCCAAAACAACAGAAGTAATTATTCAATTACAGTCAATAGATACCTTACAGAGATATAGAACAAGTAAATAGCAATAAAAATTACCATGAGCAAAACAATGAAATAAACAGTGCGTAAAGTACAAAAACAATTAAAGTACATTAGAACAATCTGAAAAGGTGCCACACAAACATATGATGTGATCACTGTGGATTCATTGTTTCCTATATGTGTTTTTCTTTTTTTTTTTTTTTTGTTTAAATTAGGGTTGGAAAAAGAAGTAAAATGATACAAGTGTGAAAGAAACAAACGGCACCTGCTGAGGTACTTGAAAATTCTTCTATCCCCATCACTCAGAGAAATGACACTGAGCTTTCATGGTTTTGTCTCATTTACAGCTGTTTTGAAACTACAGCAGAGTGACTAGGTTGTCCACAGCTAGCATATGTCTTAGATCATTCAGAGTGCAGCTGAATTATTTTAAAAGTTCTTATTTCTCTTTCTTTGAAGAGCAGATTTCTTTCTGACAAGTAGAAATCTTCATATTCAGGGGAATATTACCTAACAGAAATTATTTGGTGATACAGCTGATCTTTTGTTTTCTGATGGGAAATGAACTTTCTGTTGCAGAACTGTATAATGGGCCCTATTTGCTGTTTTCAAGAATCTCTCTAGGTGCACCCTAAGACGTTGGATTGGAATCATTTACAGAGATTTTTAGGTAGCAGAATTTGATTTTAATACTTGAAAAAGAAACAGTCCTGTTACAATGATTAAGGTATAGATTTATAGCAGCGATGCATCCAGGGAGCTGGGGAGTTGACAGCCTACAAGGGTAGCACAATATGAAAGAACATCAGTTGACATTAGGAAAGAAGGGGAGGCTCCATACCTTATGTTTCCGGGCTCTAAATCAGTCTAGTTTTGACAGTTTCCTTAGCTCAGACACTAAGAATAAGGTTTTCAGACTGCCTAGATTCATAGCCTATGAGTGTCAAGTACTGGTTGTAGGACCATGGGGAAATATGTGTTTGTATCCCTGTCTATAAAATCAACATAATAATACTGCCTACCTCATGGAGTTGTTTGGGAGAATCATGTAGAATAAATTAGATAACACATGTGAAGCATTTCTAGCTGTACCAGTCACATAGAAAGCACAGAGTTATATTTTAGCTCTGATTATTATTATCGTTATTGTTATTATTTCTATTGAGTGAGATTCACCTTTTTTAGGTAGGACTTATTCTGTGGTTATGTCTACCAAGGTACTTAACAGTTTAAGCAAATCATTCTGAAACTTTTATTAAATTTTATGTTTTATCTCTATTATTTATTTAAGATAAAATTAAATTTGAATTTACTTTTATGGTAGTGATGGGCTAGAGCTGAAATTCTCCATCAACTTTACTCTCAGGGTCTAACATTTTTAGACTTTGAAGAATGAGTCTTTCTTCCCCCTTTAGCTTCTAAATATGCTCGATTCTATCTTTCTAAAGGAAAGAACACACATACTACAACAGCAAACAAACCAAAAAGCAAATCTAATATCTGCCAAGTCCATCTATTTGTACAAATTTTAATTTTGGTACATCCTTGAGCTTCTTCAAAAGACAATTATACTCTCTTTCTTCCCCCTTTAGCTTCTAAACATGCTCAATTCTATCTTTCCAAAGGAAAGAACAAACATGCTACAACAGCAAACAAATCAAAAAGAAAATCTAATATCTTCCGAGTCTGTCTATTTGTACAAATTTTAATTTTGGTACATCCTTGAGCTTCTTCAAAAGGCAATTATACTCTCTGCTCTCAATTTGATGAATGTGTGACAGAGTAAAATATTCAATCATAAAAATCACATTCCAATCCTTCACTGAAGGTACAGCTTTTTTTAATATAAAAAATTGTGTATCTTAATATATTACTGTCTTTATGCTCTCAGAAAACAGGCCAGAATGCTCAATGTGAATGTATTCCTCATATAAACTGATTTTAATTATTTGGTGGTAAGAAAGGTTTAAGAATAATGTGTAGTGTTGCTTATATATATATACACATATATGTATATGTATTTTCTGTAGTTTATAAATATTCTGTACTTTACGTAAAGTACAGAAAAAATCAAAGTGCATTAGAATATGTATACTAATAGATGAATATATATTCAATAGTGTGCATGTATGTGTGTGTATATATACACATATACATATATACATATACATATATATATACACATATATACATATATGCATATATGTATACACATACCCTATTTCAAAACTCACCTCTAATCACTTCCTCACTGAACCCATTAATTACTTCTCAACCATTATCTTCTTCAAATTTTCTCTTTGATTACACAATGTTGGCTAATATCTCTAGCTGGAAGATCTTTCTCCAGTGGCTTCTGAAACACTAGCTTTATTGATTTCTCTTTTGTTTTCTGCCTGCCTTTTTGTACAATTGTCTTTATGTTTTCTCTTTCTGTCTCTCAAAAAGTGTTCTTCCAAACTTCTTTCTAGTGATATTACCCAATTTTATGGCTTAAATATTTATCTTTCTGTCTAAATGCCTCTGTCCCAATTTTCTGATCCTGGGCTCCTTCTTCTTCCTAAACTTCAGACCTTCAATTTTACTCCTTGTATGTTTCCATGTTGATGTCTCTGGACAGTTGGTAAGTTCATCGACTCTTCCCACTCCCTAAAAGAGTAAACTTTGTCCTCCATGGCATACATACTTTCACTAGACTATAGCTGCTTTTAGTGTTAGGTCTACTTCATATTCAAGTTGCACTCTGTTAGTTAGCAAAGTGCTTTGCTAGATAATTACTATGATGGTTCATTTCATGTGTCAACTAGCCTGGGCAAAGGGATGCCAAAGTAGCTGGTAAAATATTACTTCTGAGTGTGTCTGTAGAGGTGGTTGTGGAGGAGATTGGCATTGGAATCAGTAGACCAAGTAAGAAAGATATTTCCTCACCAGTGTGGGTGGGCATCATCCAATTCATTGAAGGCCCAAATAGAATAAAGGTGAAGGAAAGGTGGATTCTCTTTCTTGATCTGGGACATCCATCTTCTCCTGGCTGAGGACATCAGAGCTCCCAGTTCTTGAGCATTCAGACTCAAAGACTTACACCTGAATTGCTTCCTCCTCCCACCCAGTTGCTCAGGTCATTGCCCTTAGATGGAGAGTTACACAATTGGCTCCCTTAGTTCTCAGATTTTTAGATTTGGACTGAATCACATGACTGCCTTTGCTGGTCCTTGAGTGTGCAGACAGTATACCATTGAACTCCTCAGGCTCCATAAGCACATGTACCAATTCCAATTATAAATAAATCTCCTTCATATATATATATATATATATATATATATATATATATAGACATACACACACACATATATATCTTATTGGTTCTTTTTCTTTGGATGATACAAGTATATATGCATAAAATAAATGGAGATTAGGTTATTTATACAATTTTTCTTCATAGATAGAAATTCTTTACATATATCTTCTAAAATGTTCCAGCAATTGGTCATACCACAAAGTCATAAAAATAAACTCTTTTTTATTTGTTAATTATTTATTTATTTATTTGAGATGGGGTCTCACTCTGTTGCCCAGGCTGGAGTGCAGTGGCACAATCTTGGCTCACTGCAACCTCCGCCTCCCGGGTTCAAGCAATTCTGCTGCCTCAGCCTCCTGAGTAGCTGGAACTACAGGCACCTGCCACGATGCCTGGCTATTTTTTTTTATTTTTAGTAGAGATGGGGTTTCATTATGTTGGCCAGGCTGGTCTAGAATTCCTGACATTGTGATCCTCCTACCTCAGCCTCCCAAAGTGCTGGGATTACAGGCATAAGACACCACACCTAGCCCATAATAATAAACTCTTACAATTTAACTTGGTAGCAAATAATAGCTAATGTCAAATATGGTGAAGATGTAATTAAAATCACTAATCATCTATAAAAAATATTTTTTAATAAAAAATCTTTTTATTATACCTTAAATTCTAGGGTACGTGTGCACAACATGCAGGTTTGTTACATAGGTATACATGTGCCATGTTGATGTGCTGCACCCATTAACTCATCATTTACATTAGGTATATCTCCTAATGCTATCCCCCCCCCCACCCACCCAATGACAGGCCCCAGTGTATGATGTTCCTCTTCCTGTGCCCAAGTGTCCTCATTGTTCAATTCCCACCTATGAGTGAGAACGTGTGGTGTTTGGTTTTTTGTTCTTGTGATAGTTTGCTGAGAATGATGGTTTCCAGCTTCATCCATGTCCCTACAAAAGACATGAACTCATCCTTTCTTATGGCTGCATAGTATTCCATAGTGTATATGTGCCACATTTTCTTAATCCAGTCTATCGTTGATGGACATTTGCGTTGGTTCCAAGTCTTTGCTATTGTGAATAGTTCCGCAATAAACATACGTGTCCATGTGTCTTTACAGCAGCATGATTTATAATCCTTTGGGTATATACCCAGTAATGGGATGGCTGGGTCAAATGGTATTTCTAGTTATAGATCCTTGAGGAGTCGCCACACTGTCTGCCACAATGGTTGTTGATGGGACTGTAAACTGGTTCAGTGTAAAAGTGTTCCTATTTCTCCACATCCTCTCCAGCACCTGTTGTTTCCTGACTTTTTAATGATCACCATTCTAACTAGTGTGAGATGGTATCTCACTGTGGTTTTGATTTGTATTTCTCTGATGGCCAGTGATGATGAGCATTTTTTCATGTGTCTGTTGGCTGCATAAATGTCTTCTTTTGAGAAGTATCTGTTCATATCCTTCACCCAATTTTTGATGGGATTGTTTTTTTCTTGTAAATTTGTTTGAGTTCCTTGTAGATTGTGGATTGTAGTCCTTTGTCAGATAAGTAGATTGCAAAAATGTTCTCCCATTCTGTAGGTTGCCCGTTCACTCTGATGGTAGTTTCTTTTGCTGTGCAGAAGCTCTTGAGTTTAGTTAGATCCCACTTGTCAATTTTGGCTTTTGTTGCCATTGCTTTTGGTGTTTTAGACATGAAGTCCTTGCCCATGCCTATGTCCTGAATGGTATTGCCTAGGTTTTCTTCTAGGGTTTTTATGGTTTTAGGTATAACATTTGAGTCTTTAATCCATCTTGAATTAATTTTTGTATAAGGTGTAAAGAAGGGATCCAGTTTCCACTTTCAACATATGGCTAGTCAGTTTTCCCAGCACCATTTATTAAATAGGGAATCCTTTCCCCATTTCTTGTTTTTGTCAGGTTTGTCAGAGATCAGATGATTGTAGATGTGTGGTATTATTTCTGAGGGCTCTGTTCTGTTCCATTGGTCTATATCTCTGTTTTGGTGCTGTATCATGCTGTTTTGGTTACTGTAGCCTTGTAGTATATTTTGAAGTCAGGTAGGGTGATGCCTCCAGCTTTGTTCTTTTGGCTTAGGATTGCCTTGGCAATCTGGGCTCTTTGTTGGTTCCATATGAACTTTAAAGTAGTTTTCTCCAATTCTGTGAAGAAAGTCATTGTTAGCTTAATGGGGATGGCATTGAATCTATAAATTACCTTGGGCAGTATGGCCATTTTCAGGATACCGATTCTTCCTATCCATGAGCATGGAAATTTCTTCCATTTGTTTGTGTCCTCTTTTATTTTGTTGAGCAGTGGTTTGTATTTCTCCTTGAAGAGGTTCTTCACATCCCTTGTAAGTTGGATTCCTAGGTATTTTATTCTCTTTGAAGCAATTGTGAATGGGAGTTCACTCATGATTTGGCTCTCTGTCTGTTATTGGTATATAAGAATGCTTGTGATTTTTGCACATTGATTTTGTATCCTGAGACTTTGCTGAAGTTGCTTATCAGCTTAAGGAGATTTTGGGCTGAGACAATGGGGTTTTCTAAATATGCAATCATGTCATCTGCAAACAGGGACAATTTGACTTCCTCTTTTCCTAATTGAATACCCTTTATTTCTTTCTCCTGCCTGATTGCCCTGGCCAGAACTGCCAACACTATGTTGAATAGGAGTGGTGAGAGAGGGCATCCCTGTCTTGTGCCGGTTTTCAAAGGGAATGCTTCTAGTTTTTGTCCATTCAGTATGATATTGGCTGTGGGTTTGTCATAAATAGCTCTTATTATTTTGAGATATGTCCCATCAATACCTAATTTATTGAGAGTTTTTAGCATGAAGGGCTGTTGAATTTTGTCAAAGGCCTTTTCTGCATCTATTGAGATAACCATGTGGTTTTTGTCTTTGGTTCTGTTTATATGCTGGATTACATTTATTGATTTGCGTATGTTAAACCAGCCTTGCATCCCAGGGATGAAGCCCACTTGATCATGGTGGATAAGCTTTTTGATGTGCTGCTGGATTTGGTTTGCCAGTATTTTATTCAGGATTTTTGCATCGATATTCATCAGGGATATTGGTCTAAAATTCTCTTTTTGTGTTGTGTCTCTGCCCGGCTTTGGTATCAGGATGATGCTGGCCTCATAAAATGAGTTAGGGAGGATTCCCTCTTTTTCTATTGACTGGAATAGTTTCAGAAGGAATAGTACCAGCTCCTCCTTGTACTTCTCGTAGAATTCGGCTGTGAATCCGTCTGGTCCTGTACTTTTTTTTTGGTTGGTAGGCTTTTAATTATTGCCTCAATTTCAGAGCGTGTTATTGGTCTATTCAGGGATTCAACTTCTTCCTGGTTTAGTCTTGGGAGGGTGTAAGTGTCCAGGAATTTATCCATTTCTTCTAGATTTTCTAGTTTATTTGCATAGAGGTGTTTATAGTATTCTCTGATGGTAGTTTGTATTTCTGTGGGATCGGTGGTGATATCCCCTTTATCATTTTTTATTGCGTCTATTTGATTCTTCTATGTTTATTAGTCTTGCTAGCAGTCTATCAATTTTGTTGATCTTTTCAAAAAAACGGCTCCTGGATTCATTGATTTTTTTAAGGGTTTTTTGTGCCTCTATCTCCTTCAGCTCTGCTCTGATCTCAGTTATTTCTTGCCTTCTGCTAGCTTTTGAATGTGTTTGCTCTTGCTTCTCTAGTTCTTTTAATTGTGATGTTAGGGTGTCAATTTTAGATCTTTCCTGCTTTCTCTTGTGGGCACTTAGTGCTATAAATTTCCCTCTACACACCGCTTTAAATGCATCCCAGAGATTCTGGTATGTTGTGTCTTTGTTCTCATTGGTTTCAAAGAACATTTTTATTTCTGCTTTCATTTCGTTATGTACCCAGTAGTCATTCAGGAGCAATAGTAAATATTATTAAGGTCTATATTTTATTTAAATATTGTATTGCTTATAAGAAAAATGGAAATGTCTTGGAATCTCATAGAGTTTTTTAAATTTCACTTATATCACATGTCCCTTACATAGGAAAATCTGTCTCAGTAAAAATGGCTGAATATAAAATATTTCACCACTAATATTTAAAGGAACATATCAATTTGGTGCAGTGTTAAATAATTTGTTTTTGGTATTAGAGAGAACTTGGAATAAAGTCACGTTTGATATTTAAATTGTGTAACTTTAGAAAACATAGATTTCCTCTCTACATCACATTCTGTAAACAGCAATAGCAAAACCTATTGTGTACAGGTAAAACACATGGCACAATGCCTGCCACATAGCCAGTCCACAGTAACTGGAAGTTTTACTATTAGTAGTAATATTGGCATTATTACTACTATTAATATTATTATTATTAAACAAATTATCTATGCTTAGGCTATTAAACTTGACTGAGTATATGCCCTTGCTAAGAAGCTTCATATAAAATCCTATTGCTCATTTTTTTCTTGATTTTATACTTTTGGACATAAGATGTCCATAAGAATTCATATATATCAGTTGAAATAATATATTTTTAAGTATATAACAATAGAATATTTTCTATTATATGGATAAATAACTGCATGGCTATAGTAAAGATTTATCCTTAAAGGAGCATTAAATTTATATGATTTGGTTACATTGTACCTCTAGTAAATGGACCTATTTAACTGTGTGTCACCTTTAGTAATATAGTCATAGTCAGCTAGTTCTTTGATATGGGCAGATAGTGCTGATTTTCAGTGATAATAAGTAATGTATTAGAGCACTTAATTTGGAATAATCAAAGTTCTCAGATTCTGGTCTTAATACTTAACCAATCTAGATCACATCTGAAAAATGCCACAATGTAAACATCATAGAGTAATAAAAATTAAGTAACGTATCTAAGGACTTTAGCAGAATTCTTATTTATTGAGCATTCACAATATAGCAATTGCTACATTAAAGATAATAATTTCCAAAATAGTATACTATGCTCAATATACACTCTCCCAAGACTAAACCAGGAAGAAGTTGAATCTCTGAATAGACCAATAACAGGAGCTGAAATTGTGGCAATAATCAATAGTTTACCAACCAAAAAGAGTCCAGGACCAGATGGATTCACAGCCGAATTCTACCAGAGGTACAAGGAGGAACTGGTACCATTCCTACTGAAACTATTCCAATCAATAGAAAAAGAGGGAATCCTCCCTAACTCATTTTATGAGGCCAGCATCATTCTGATACCAAAGCCTGGCAGAGACACAACCAAAAAAGAGAATTTTAGACCAATATCCTTGATGAACATTGATGCAAAAATCCTCAATAAAATACTGGCAAACCGAATCCAGCAGCACATCAAAAAGCTTATCCACCATGATCAAGTGGGCTTCATCCCTGGGATGCAAGGCTGGTTCAACATACGCAAATCAATAAATGTAATCCAGCATATAAACAGAGCCAAAGACAAAAACCACATGATTATCTCAATAGATGCAGAAAAAGCCTTTGACAAAATTCAACAACCCTTCATGCTAAAAACTCTCAATAAATTACGTATTGATGGGACATATTTCAAAATAATAAGAGCTATCTATGACAAACCCACAGCCAATATCATACTGAATGGGCAAAAACTGGAAGCATTCCCTTTGAAAACTGGCACAAGACAGGGATGCCCTCTCTCACCGCTCCTATTCAACATAGTGTTGGAAGTTCTGGCCAGGGCAATCAGGCAGGAGAAGGAAATAAAGGGTATTCAATTAGGAAAAGAGGAAGTCAAATTGTCCCTGTTTGCAGACGACATGATTGTTTATCTAGAAAACCCCATCGTCTCAGCCCAAAATCTCCTTAAGCTGATAAGCAACTTCAGCAAAGTCTCAGGATACAAAATCAATGTACAAAAATCACAAGCATTCTTATACACCAACAACAGACAAACAGAGAGCCAAATCATGAGTGAACTCCCATTCACAATTGCTTCAAAGAGAATAAAATACCTAGGAATCCAACTTACAAGGGATGTGAAGCACCTCTTCAAGGAGAACTACAAACCACTGCTCAAGGAAATAAAAGAGGATACAAACAAATGGAAGAACATTCCTTGCTCATGGGTAGGAAGAATCAATATCGTGAAAATGGCCATACTGCCCAAGGTAATTTACAGATTCAATGCCATCCCCATCAAGCTACCAATGACTTTCTTCACAGAATTGGAAAAAACTACTTCAAAGTTCATATGGAACCAAAAGAGAGCCCGCATCACCAAGTCAATCCTAAGCCAAAAGAACAAAGCTGGAGGCATCACACTACCTGACTTCAAACTATACTACAAGGCTACAGTAACCAAAACAGCATGGTACTGGTACCAAAACAGAAATATAGATCAATGGAACAGAACAGAGCCCTCAGAAATAACGCCGCTTACCTACAACTATCTGATCTTTGACAAACCTGAGAAAAACAAGCAATGGGGAAAGGATTCCCTATTTAATAAATGGTGCTGGGAAAACTGGCTAGCCATATGTAGAAAGCTGAAACTGGATCCCTTCCTTACACCTTATACAAAAATCAATTCAAGATGGATTAAAGATTTAAACGTTAGACCTAAAACCATAAAAACCCTAGAAGAAAACCTAGGCATTACCATTCAGGACATAGGCGTGGGCAAGGACTTCATGTCCAAAACACCAAAAGCAATGGCAACAAAAGACAAAATTGACAAATGGGATCTAATTAAACTGAAGAGCTTCTGCACAGCAAAAGAAACTACCATCAGAGTGAATAGGCAACCTACAACATGGGAGAAAATTTTCGCAACCTACTCATCTGACAAAGGGCTAATATCCAGAATCTACAGTGAACTCAAACAAATTTACAAGAAAAAAACAAACAACCCCATCAAAAAGTGGGCGAAGGACATGAACAGGCACTTCTCAAAAGAAGACATTTATGCAGCCAAAAAACACATGAAAAAATGCTCATCATCACTGGCCATCAGAGAAATGCAAATCAAAACCACTATGAGATATCATCTCACCCCAGTTAGAATGGCAATCATTAAAAAGTCAGGAAACAACAGGTGCTGGAGAGGATGTGGAGAAATAGGAACACTTTTACACTGTTGGTGGGACTGTAAACTAGTTCAACCATTGTGGAAGTCAGTGTGGCGATTCCTCAGGGATCTAGAACTAGAAATACCATTTGACCCAGCCATCCCATTACTGGGTATATACCCAAATGACTATAAATCATGCTGCTATAAAGACACATGCACACGTATGTTTATTGCGGCATTATTCACAATAGCAAAGACTTGGAACCAACCCAAATGTCCAACAATGATAGACTGGATTAAGAAAATGTGGCACATATACACCATGGAATACTATGCAGCCATAAAAAATGATGAGTTCATATCCTTTGTAGGGACATGGATGAAATTGGAAACCATCATTCTCAGTAAACTATCGCAAGAACAAAAAACCAAACACCGCATATTCTCACTCATAGGTGGGAATTGAACAATGAGATCACATGGACACAGGAAGGGGAATATCATACTCTGGGGACTGTGGTGGGGAGGGGGGAGGGGGAGGGATAGCATTGGGAGATATACCTAATGCTAGATGACGAGTTAGTGGGTGCAGCGCACCAGCATGGCACATGTATACATATGTAACTAACCTGCACAATGTGCACATGTACCCTAAAACTTAAAGTATAATAAAAAAAATTAAAAAAAAAAAAAAAAAAGAAAAACAAATTGAGAAACATATAAAAAAAAAAAAAAAAAAAAAAAAAAAGAAATTACTACCTATTTGCTAATAATTTTAGAGTAAAATTTGTTGGGATACTTATTGTCAAGTAATATATCAATCACTATTGACACCCATTTTCTCAAAAGCAATATACTTTCATTTGAATATTGTAGAGGTATTTGATGTTGATATTTTTCAATAACTTACTGCAAACCTGATGAGTGTCTGTCTTTAAAAGCTAGATTTATTTGATAAACCATTCTTAAACTGATTATGAAAACACTATTTATTAATATAATTTAATGACTATTTAATGTCAAAGTATGTAAAAAAACCCTCTCTAATATTGGACAGATATGTTATGATTTATTTTCCTCTATCTACACAACGCTTGAACAAGTATGGCTGATTGCCACAAAGGAATGCTAGCAAAAGTAATTCCTTCTGAGCTTTTTGTGACATAGTGACCGATTATTATTTCTGTGCAGTAGATACATGCTACTGAGCATTATTAGTCTGCTCTCTTTTTAAGCCAATTTTTAATTCATACTTATTTGTCTATGTGAACCATGACGCTTACCCCCATTTAGCTTGGTCCTGGTTGAGTCAGTCTGGTGCTTTCAAATTTTTGTCTTTGAGTATGATGTTTTATACCTAACTAGTTTTATGTATATACATGATTTTTTAGTTCAGTTGGTCTAATAAAAACATTGAGTGTAAGGAATAGCAGTATTTAAGTGACACTTAAACTGCAGAGCATACTTATAAATGTTTATATTTAATGCCCTTCTATGAAAATACTATCAAAATATGACATAATACTTACTCAAAACATTTCTACTATTTGGACAGTAGCCACATTCCTGTCCCTTTATATAGCACAGACATCATAAACTGAGACAAAGTACCACTGTGTCATCCAGTTAGTTACAGGATTGCAATAGAAAAGCCTATCTCCTGACCTCTTGTCCCCAAGACTACTGTCCTTTGTGAATCTGTCTTGACTTCAGACTTTGATTCAAGTAATAAAAGTTCTGAATGCTTTAAAAAAATGCTAGTGTCTTCAATAAGGAGATTTGACATTCTACTTTTCTACTTAATGTAATGTTTTCCTGGATTTAAAGTGAGTGTCCACTTATAAATAATTTTAGCAAGGTGACTATAGCTGTCAGGTTTTCTTAAGCATAAAAAAGATTACACAGAACTATTCAGCAAAGCCTGACAAAGAAAAAGAAGAATTGTGAGCTTTATCTAGCTCCCTCCCAGGTACTTCTTAATATATTCTGATATGCTTCAAATTATAGGTCACAATTTATTTATACTTCTAGAAGGTTTATTTTCAGCCAGCATTGTGGAAATAAGATTGAAGCATTTTTGTCTTTTCTGTGAATATAAGTAAGCTCACTTAAGCCTTCTAACATTAGCCCAGAGAGCTGTAAGATTGAACAGTTTAGTATTGCTCTCACCATATGGTCCAAACGAATCACTAACTGTGACTCATGAAGCCAGCAGCAAAATTCGACAGACTCTTACTTTTATTCTCTCACAGGTATCTTATGAAGATTCAAAGGGAGAGAACAGTGTCTGGCACTTAGTAAGCAACCAGTAAAAATAATTATCATGATCCTGACAATATTTTAATTTCTAATAATAGTTTCTAATATAATTATTGTTGCTATTTTAATTTTCAATGAAAACAATAATACATGTTAATAGTGGCATATCTAGAAAATACAAAAGTATAAAGAAAGATCTATTTCTTTATACAGATATTTTATATATACATAATTTCCCTACTAGGCTCATATTATACAGCAGTTGTATATCCTGTTCTTTTTGAATTTCAATTTTATCTCCAATTTCGTAATACTACAAATAACACAATCAAATGTTCTCACTTCTAAGTTTTGTTCTTTTTTATTACTACATAATCCTTGGGACATATTTCAAAAAGTGTTAATATTTAGTTAAAGGGCATTGACAACTTTTTAAACTCTTGCTGACTGTTTCAAAATTGCTTGCTGCAAAGTTTGCATCATGAACATTTTCTTCTGGTAGTGATTTGTAAATGCTGGTTTCATCCACGTCTGACTGGGCTCCTCCTCTGCTTTCTGCTCCCCAAACTCCTGCATATATGTATGAGACTTATCTTTTGCCACTTTCTTATTATGCTTTCTGTATTTTTTCTACTTGCTTTGTTGGAGTTATAATTTCCTATATCACATACTTGTTAAATTATATTCTCTATTTTGTGTTTTCAATTTTAACATCATTAATTATTTACCTGAAAATGATCATACTGTCTAACACAATCTACAGATTCAATGCAATTTCTATCAAAATACCAGTGCCATTTTTCCCAGAATTAGAAAAAGCAATCCTAAAATTCATACGGAACCAAAAAAAAAAAAAAAAAAAAAAAAGGCCTGAATAGCCAAAGTAATTATAAGCAAAAAGAAACAGGAGGCATTACATTACCTGACTTCAAATTATACCACAAGTCTATAATAACCAAAAGAGCATGGTTCTGGTATAAAAATAGATACATGGATCAATGGAACAGACTAGAGAACCCAGGAATAAAGCTACATGCTTATGGCCAACTGATCTTTGACAAAATTAACAGAAATATACAATGTGGAAAGGACATCCTATTCAATAAATGGTCCTGGGAAAATTGGATTGCCACATGCAGAAGAACGAAATTAGAGCCCTAACTCTCACCATATACAAAAACAAACTCAAGATGAATTTAAAATTTAAAGGTAAGAACTGAAACTATAAAAAATGCTAGAAGAAAACCTAGGAACAACTTTCCAGGACACTGGCCTAGGCAAAAAACTTATAACTAAAACTTCAAAAGCAAATGCATCATAAACAAAAGTAGATAAATGGGACTTAATTAGACTAAAACACTTCTGCATAGCAAAATAAATAATCACAAGAGAAATATAAATAAAAATCACAATGAAATACCATCTTACATCAGTTAGAATGGCTACTATTAAAAAGCCAAAAAATAACAGATGGCAAGGATGTAGAGACAAGGGAACACTTATACGCTGTTGGTGGGAATGTAAATTAGTACAGCCTCTATGGAAAACAGTATGGAGATTTCTCAGATAGCTAAAAATAAAACTACCATTTGATACAGCAATCCCACTACTGAGTATATTCACCTAATGGGAAAAAAATATCATTATATCAAAAACAAAAAAATATCATTATATCAAAAACATATGGCACGTGTATGTTTATAACAGCAATATTCACAACAGGAAAAATATGCAATCAACCTACGTGTTCAGCGAATGACTGGATAAAGAAAATGTGGCACACACACACACACATACACACTATGGGATACTACTTCGCCATAGAAAAGAATAAAATCATGTTTTTTGTAGTAACATGGATGAAACTGAAGGCCATTATCTTGAGCAAAACATCTCAGAAAGTCTATTACCACCTGTTCTTACTTATAAATAGGAGCCAAATCATGTGTACACGTAGACATGTTGTGGAATAATAGACATTGGAGAAGTGGAAGGGTGGGAGGAGGGTAAAGGATAAGAAATTACTTAATGGGTAAAATGTACACTATTCAGCTAATGGTTACACTAACAGTCCAGACTTCACCACTACACAATATATCCATGTAACAAAACTGCACTTGTATTCCCTAAATTTACACAAATAAAAAAAGCCCAAAAAAGGCAAGTAGAACCAACTATCCAGTTTTCAGCATTCCCTAAATATAATTAATACCTATGTTAATAATACCTATGTTAAGGGAGCTAGGATGCAAAGATTGATTTAAATGTCTTCATTTAAATGAGAAGTCAAAGAAAAGCAAAGATGGGCAGTTTAAATGAATGTTCATTCTTTAAGATATCAGTTAAGTGACTGTGGATTTTATGCCCCACGTACATATGTGACTTGATATCCTTTACTACATATGTTTTGTCATTAGTTTCATAATGTTCCAAAGTTATCCAGAAATTCTAGTTTAACTTGACTTTGAGCAATTCTACCATCCGATTTGGGGACAGTTACCAAGACAGAAAACCCTTGAATGAATGAGAAGGAATGCTCTTTACTTCCGGGGGAAAAAAAAATCCTTCACTGCCAAAGTCCTCAGATGTGGTGGCAGAGAGAGCTACAATGACAGCTTCTGCCTTCTTGTTGTGGTATTCACTTAAAATATTCAATTCAAATGTGTTGCCCACCATATCCCAAATTGCACTTTCACCTCTTAACCTAGCTAGCTGTGCTTTTGCGTATTTATGAACTCCCAAAGTAACATCTGCTTCCCCTCAGCATAACTCCAAACTTTAGGAGTAGAAGAAAGTAATTGGGAATGTTGTCTCAAAAGTACAAACCCTCTAGTTCCATTCCTCTAAATCAACTGGGTAGGAAAGTTTGACTCACTTTGATATAAACACTAAAAGACTAAATAACAGACCTATAGCAGTACAAAAATACCAAACATCATGAATATACTATAGAGAATAAATGTTCATAAAAGTAAAGATTAAGTGTAAATATAGCTGTTAACAGCAAAAATATCTTAATGATATCTATGATGCATAAAAACTTTCAAAAATTTTCTCTATTTTCAATAACAAATGCTTAATACTATGCTTTACTCTGATTTCAATTATTTTGTCAAAAGCAAATTTCATCTTAAATCTATCCTCCTATGAGCAGGTCATAAAAATGACCTACATGAATCCTTATTGATATAATCAATATCAAAATATTTCATTTTTAGTATCTTTTTATATGAATATAGCTAATACATTTTATTTTTAGTGTTCATTATTACAAACAGTAACCTTAAGGAATGAGAAAAACTCATTCCTACATGTAAAATTTTAATTATGCCTCACAGATGTGTACTTTTAATTAATTAGTGACATTTCTTTTGTTCAATTATTATTGTCCTATACAACTGTCATAAACTTATAAATTATAATTAAGCCTGCCCCAAACCCTAGTTATATAGTGTCCACATAGGAATTTGCCAAAAGGCTTAACTGTAAGTAAACCAACAATGAATAAATCCATGAATTGCTCACTGGGATTTGTTTTACCAATTAACATTTGTGTGGAGATAATGAGGTTCTACAGTCTATAATACCAAACAATGTTTTCATAAAACCACATTTTAAAAGTGAAAAATACTTTTTAAGTGACTTAATTACATATCATATAATTATTATTAGATGCTATAAAATAAACTGCATGTCTGTATCTCATATTGAATCCATATGAGAACTAATTTATATTACTAATTAGAACTAATTTATATTATTAATTTAAAAAATATTTTTCGTGAACATTTTATGTAAATCAGGATATAATTGTGTGCACAGACAAAATTGAACTACAGATTTTGAGCATGCATTAAAGTTTAGACAAATGATTTGGACAAAACATTAAAAGTTGTGCTGTATCTATATACAACTCAGGATGCATCAAGACAGCAAATTCAATGTTTTGTAGAGATTTATCCCTGCGGATGCATTGCAGGTTCAATAGGCAGCAATAGTTTGGAATTCCAAATTGTTTACTTGGCCTAAATATTTCTAAATATAAATATAGATAAATCATCCAGCTATAACACCATGGTTTTCATTATCTCAATGAGAAAATTAAGTTACTAATTAAATAATAAAATTTCCAAACAATTATTTTATGAGAAAAACTTTTTCCCTAAAGGAGATATTATGTGTGTTACTAAAATACACACACGTATTCCTTGAACCTGAATTCTTATTTGTATATTCAATAAAGGACGCAGTACTACAATTTTTCCTGTAGTAACAGAATATACTTTATGAACTAGCCTCCCTTAACAGAATAAAAATATGTGGTAAGACTCCTATTGCCGTTTATATTTCAATCTAATCAAACTCCTGATTTTTTCAGAATGCTATTAAGTAATTAGAATAATTTCATTATGAATTAATAAGAAAATATTTATAGACATAAAATTATCTAACTTTTCCTATTAGAGTGCATTTCAGAAACAGCTTGATTTTTCAGATCCACACTGAAAATTCTTCATATAACTCTTTCAGTTAGCACTATATTAAATACTTCAAAACACAGCATAAACAACAGAAGCAGTGAGAACTCCCACTAAGATAGAAATTAACCATGTAGGGGAATGTGAAAATAATATAGAATTTTCCATTTGACTAAATTTGCATTTATGGTAGTAACATTAAATGCTCATAGATTACACTATAATAGTTGCATAATATCCCTTGCACTAAATATTGGAATTTGCAAATTAGATTTTTATTATGCATTGGGGTTATTTTTTCCTCATGGGACATATTTTAAATTTAATACAAGTCAGTAGAAGAATATGTTTCTATGTTCATTTATGTGCTGTACAGAACACTTTCTGCAAGCATAGCTATTGCATAAATTAATAATAATCTCAAATATATCCTAAGGTGTAGAAACCTTGTATTTCCAAAGCATATTATATGATACAATGTGATGCCAAAAGAATAGATACAATTTTAGATGGGAATCAGGATGCTATTAGATTCTCTGTTACAGTTTATTTACATTTAAAATAATCCTAATTTTCAATAACAATTGATTTTTAGCATTAGGAAAACTATTTGTGCAACAACAATAACAAAACATAAACTTTGGGGTCAAACATGGTAAGCCTGGAAAATTGGCTCTACTAATCATTCTGAGCCAGGGGCAAATTATCTATAAACACTGAGCCTGTCACATGGTACATACTCAACCCAGAGTAATTGTTAAATTTTTGGCTTGAACTTTTATATACTGAATTTAGAACAAATGCGATTGATTTAATTTTGTGTTATTATATTGTGTTAGTCTATTGTTCGTTAAGATATTAGGAAGTATATTTGTAACATTAAGCATTTTCGATTCATATATAAGGAAAAGTGAAAAAGATTTGAAATACAATGACAATGAAATATTTACCTAGAACTGATGGTACGCAAGTTCCTCCATTCTGGCAGTAGTTGCTACAGTGGTTGACTTCACATCTTTCTCCTGAATAACTAGGCCAACAGTGACACCTCAAATCACCTTTCTCATTTAAAATGCATCTTCCTCCATTTTCACAAGTTAACTTACATGAATCATCTGTTTATGAGAAGAAATGTACAAATTAGCATGTTTTCAGGGAATAATTTAATAAAATAATTCAAATAGATACAATATTTAAATACTAGGATCTTTTGTTTCCATAAAATAATTACCCCAAGTACAAAAGAAGAAAAAATTAAATACTATCTGAAAACAGATAGATTCTGGTTGTTGAATGGTAAATATACATATTAAATTAATGTGTATTCGTCTTTAAATTTAAAGCATTATTAACCTTTTCTTGTATTCGTAAAATATTGAATAGTAAAACTAACTGAAACTTTCTAAAAGTAATATATTTTCATCTTCTTTCTTTTTTATTTTACTGAGACAGGGTCTTGCTCTGTCACCCAGACTGGTGGGCAGTGGCATGATCACAGCTCACTGCAGCCTCAACTTCCTGGGCTCCAGTGATCCTCCCACCTCCACTTTCCAAGTAGCTGGGACTATATTGTGCACCACCACATGTGGCCAATTTTTAAATTTTTTATAGAGACAGGTTCTCACTGTGTTGCCTAGGCTTCTAAAAGTATTATATTTTCCAACCAAGAAATCTTCCTTATAATATGGACAAACATAACTTATTTTTAGGAGTAGTTGCTATTAAGAAAGAAAACTTTAAATTTGTAAGATACATTTATAGCATATGCACACATATACACACACTATTTGTTCTATAGCATATGCATGTGTGAATATACATAGTATAGAGAAATGTTTACATAAAGAGAGACTCTTTGATGTTGGTCTTATTAACCATATATAAATGTCCCAAACTGAAAGTCATTGAGATTTGGTACAAGTTGGTGACAGAACAGTGTCAGAAACATTTCTGTGTGTAACATTTATCCTAAATGATTCCGTAGAGTCTACCTACTTAATAACATTTTGACTCAGAATAAAAAAGGTTGGACATTCCTTGGGGTAGCAAAATTATTTTTAACAATATGGCAAGTATAATTTATGATAAAGATAGGTTTGGAATCATTTTCTAGGTTATTTTGCTGTGCATATTGACATGGCCTTCTCCGTTAGAAATGCTGCTTTGCTGTGAGCAACGTACAGTGTTTAATGGAACAAAACTGATTGAGAAAGTTGTAATAAGCATTCTATTCTAGAATATGCCCTTTACTATAGTAATGCCCATTTTATAGTTAAAGTAGGTAAAATCAAAACAATTTATGATCCTTTTTCAAGATGCACTGGCACATACATGACAGAAGCTTGAATATATCACTGCAATGATTTCAAGAGCATCTTTAAGCACCTCAGTGGCTTCAAATGACACAATGATTCAAGTATCATGTCCACTGTCATAAATAGAAACTGTCAGCAGTGCCATACAATTCTGAGACTTGCCTCATTGAAAAGTTTCTAATACATTGTCATGTAGGCAGGATTCAGATTGGCATTACTGAAGTTTGTATTTGTAATATGAATAACTCTCTCATGACGTAATAGAAATATAAAAAATTACAGTGGTATAATGAGACCCGTGTAGTTCCTGGTTCTGCCGCTTACTAGGCATACAAGTTACCTGATTTGAGCCTCAGTTACTTCACTTTAAAATGTCCTTAATGACAAATATACAAGTTAACTCAGGTTTGTATGACTAGTAAATAAGAAATGGGAAAAAATATAAAACATAAAATTGTAACACTTTGTAAATATTAAGTACTTAAGTGTTAAGTATGTACCATACACACATATACACAAATGAAAATTTGACTTCAGCCCTTATCGACTGTATCTAGACTAGGAGAAAGATGAAGCACTGACAGTTGGGTCTCCAAAGTGTACTGTGAAATTTCAACAGGCGATTGATATGTTCATTTGTTAAAGTAAGCAAGTAGCATTCTTATTCAGCATTATTGACCGAGTGCCCAGAAGGTTTACAGAGGATGGAGCTCCGGTGGAATACCACCTAGGCAGACCTATGGGTGAGCAGTGGAGGAAATGAATGAAAGTTACTGTGAGTGGACATGAATGAAAGTCACTGTAAGCGGACCTGGATTGGAGAGGGTAAAGAAAGGAATTACAATAGGTAAGTGATTTTGAAGAAATAAGCAAATAAGCAGTAAGAGAAGATCCATGGATTTTAGACTCCACCCCAAAGGTAATGTGGTGTCTTGGAAGGGTAATGTACAGGCAGGGGTTAAAATGGCAGCTTAAAAAAGCAGGGAGACTCTCAGAACTTCATATACATTATCCAGGATAGGTAAGATGATGACCCAAAATAGAGTAACGTGGGATGAATAAATGTGGATGTATTCTAAAGGTCATTCAGAGGTAAAAATCACAGCAGTGTTATGTAAAGAAAAATGAGGAAAAATTAAGGATGATTCTTCAGTTTCTGACCAGGACAATTAGGTGGGAACACAAGGATGATGGGAAATGGAGGGGTAGTTTTGAGGTGGCATACTAAATTGAAGATGCCCTTGCAAATGTAAGTGGGAATCTCCAGCAAATAATTGAATACAGAGATCAAACTCTCAAGAAATACGCAGAGTGGAAATATGCTTGTTTAATTTAAAATTTACCAAAGCATTTCTAAGTCAACGTTATTTGTCCTAATAAAGGTTGTGGATGTGGACAGTGAAGATAAGCACTTAAGGCATTATGATCATAGATAGGATTATTATGGGGCACTCATTTTTACCTGTAAGTTCTATGAAAACCACCAGGATTTTCAAAATCCTTACATGTTAGGGCATGCGCATTACTATAACGAGCCTCATTAGGCACCAGAAATTTTAAAGTACAACACTGCCTGATGAAATGGAAGTGGAGTTACATTCTTGCAAAACTCATAATAATGGTTCTATAATGAAAAAGAAAGCTGCTTTTGTCAATAACTAAATCACCCCCAGAAGCCAACCTCCAGCAATTATAATCAACTATAGGAAAAAGCAGGTGAACACTTCTCCAAGAATGAGTAATATTTGAATTTCAAATTTCTTACACAAAGATTAAAAATGTTCAGGGTGCTCATCAGTTAACAATAGCAGCCAGAGGTAGGCAAATAATTATAAAGAAATGAAAAGCTTGGCTATAGCAAATGTTAATGTCAGAAAAAAAATAACTAGCATTTATCTTCAGCAATCAATAATTCTGAAATCCACTCGTTTATGTTCCAACTAAAATGTTCCAAACTGTATATTTTTCAAGACCTATATGTGTAAAGGCTAATTTGAGTGTTGTTATCACTTTGATTAAATGTAAGATTTTCTCTTACATTACAAGAATGGGCTTTGAGGTTTCTGAAATCATGCCTTTCAAGCAGGGTTGAAAGAGCAAAACATCTCCAAAAAAAGTTTTAGATTGTGGATAAGTGTGTATGTAAATAAGCAAGATTCCTTCTTTCATGCATAAAATGATACAATTTGGTGACTTAATGCAGCAAAAAACTTGTTTCATTTTCTTACCTACTTCAAAGTGACATATTGATTTTAAAGGGCTATGTGTCTACTTTTTGCAAGGTATTGTGCTAGCCCTTCTATGCACCTTATTGCTAGGATTTCCAATAACTCTGGAATGCTAGAATTTCCAGTAACTCTGGAAATGGGTACTCTGGGTGACACAGAGATACTGGGATGTATTGTGTGACGATTAACAGAGTGGACCACCTACATTCACCCTGGGGTGCCACCATTTACTAAGTAATGTTAGACAATCAAATGAGCTTCTAATGCTTCCATTTTATCTGTAAAATAGGAGAAATTACTAGATAATAAAATCTGAAGATTAAATAAATTCATATATAATATGTCTACAAACATACATAGAATTTGCTTTCCTCATAGGTTTTCAAAATATTTAGTATTATTACTAATGTCAGTGATAGTAATATTAGTAGTATTTATTGTTAATTCAATGTTATGTAGAATAAACTGAGACCAAGGGAGGCAGGTATACAGTCCAAGCACAACAAAGTTATTTAAGTGGTAGACTTTGGCCTAATCTAAAGCTTCATCTCAGCCCTGTACTAGGTCATGTCCTTGCAGGGTATTCATAGAGTTTAGTTTTGGACACATAATTTGGACCAAACAAAGAGGAAAGGAGGAGGATTATGTAGAAGAGGTTGTGGAAACATGGGATTACACAGAAGAGGATTACGTAAGAGAGGAAAGGAAAACCACCAAAAACTGTCTGAAACTTGACTCTAAACAATACTTGTAACATCAGAGCCAATGTAAAAGTCCCTTGGTAGCATTATTAGTTTATTTCTGTGCATTATCCTAATCTCTCTCCTAAATGCCTCTCTCACCCAAATTTTCTAAGTAGATACAGTACAGAGGAGGCACCTGTGAGGGCAATGGGTAAGGGATTATGTGGAACTGCTGAAGGTATGACATTTCTACAGAAAAGTTGTCGACAGTTAAAGGATCTGTTTCTGAGAGGTTAAGTGGAATATAACACAGGAACAGAAAACCAAATACCACATGTTCTCACTTATTAGTGGGAGCTAAATGATGAGAATGCATGGATACACAAGAGAAACAACACACACTAGGGCCTTTTGGAGGGTGAAGGGTGGGAGGAGGGAGAGGATTGGGAAAAATAACCAATGGATACTAGGCTTAATACCTCGGTGATACTTTGCAGAGTTTACCTCTATGACGCAGGCAGAACAGCTTTTGAGAACGTGGTATTAACAATATTTGGAAATGTTCACTTGATTCTCTTATTCCTCCATCACAGTTGATTGAGATAACAGCTACTCTGACTGGGAGAATGGATAAAGGGGAAGGGAGCATCCCAGTGTCATGATGGCATCCCTTTTCAATAATTGGCACCAAAATGCCCGTCCAAAATACCAATCATGATTCACACTTAGCTCTCTGTTACGAATTTTCCAACCTTATTACCCAAAACAGGGCTTCACACTTCTACACACTAACTAAAATGAATGACTTATTATTTCCTTTACCCACCATATTTCCATACTTCTCAGACAGCTTTTCTGTCTCAGTGTCCTCCTCCCTCCTTCCATTTAATCTAAATCCAATCTGCCTTTGCAGACCTTGTTTAAATGTCATATCCTATAGGAAATTCTGACTGATCCCCTATTTGAATAATAATCTGAATTCTCCTAATAGTTTTAACTCTGTCTCTTCTGTGGCTTGTGTCACTGTCCACATAAACATCTATTTATTGGTGCTTATCTTATTCATCAATTCATCTTTTCAAACGCTTCGGCTCTGCATATCAAATGCTTAAAGAATATAAAATGAAAGTACTACGATAGTTTTAGACACTGAGTGCCTTATAAAGAGCACAAGTCTTCAAATTGGATGTAACCTTCAGCAGAGAACAAAGAGAAAAATCATGCAGAGGTGGAGATGCTGACTGTGAGGGTAAGGACCCAGAGTCCACGTGAGGAGTGCATTCTAGCAGAGGGAAATACAACAGGTAACAAACCCTGCCATGAATAATGTCTGTACCTCATTGGAAAATGTTTGCTGTGATCCTCCAGTGATTTTGGAGCACTACATTTTTTTTTTTCCTTTTTGTGGAGAATGGGTACTTGCTATGTTGCCCAGGCAGGTCTCGAACCCCTGGGTTCAAGCTGTCCTCTGGTCTCTGCCTCCTTAAGTGCTGTGATTACAGGTGTGAGCCACCGCCCCTGGCAAGAACACTGCCTTTGTGTCTGTGACATAAAATTTAGTATGTGTGGCCGGGTGTGGTGGTTCATGTCTGTAATCCCAGCACTCTGGGGGGCTTAGACAGGCGAATTACCTGAGGTCAGGAGTTCGAGATCAGGCTGGCCAACATGGCAATATCCCATCTCTACTAAAAAAAAACACACACACAAAATTATCCAGGCATAGTGACACATACCTGTAGTCCCAGCTACTTGGGAGGCTGAGGCAGGAGAATTGCTTGAACCCAGGAGGTAGAGGTTGCAGTGAGCCGAGATCATGCCACTGCACTCCAGCCTGGGTGACAGCAACACTCTGTCTCAGTAAGAATGAATGAAAAAAATTAATATAATTTTTAAAAGTATTATGTGTGGATTTTCTTTTCTTTTAGTAACAATATTTTTCCCATTATACCTAATGTCTTGAATATGAGGTAACTTATTTATTGTCAGTCTAGCTGGATATTCAAGAGACATATTTTCTTTCCTTGTGCTACCATACTGTTTTGTGTTTTTTTATTTTTTGTTATTTAATATTTAGCATCTGAAGTAATGTTTCAATTTTTATTGATTATTCCAGCTTCTAGCTTCTGAAATACAAACTGCATGAATGAAATAAATCTTATCCATTTTGTTTCTAAGTTAGTTTTTAGTTTTTACATTAGTGTTATGCCTTCCTTCATCAGCCCTCAAAATATTTATTATTATTATTCTTTGTGGTAATAGCAGAAGCAGTAGTAATAGTAGTGAAGCAGTAGTAATAGTAGTAGTAGTATTGTAAGTCCCATTTTACAGAGAAGAAGCTAAAATTTGGTTTCTAAATTAATTCTCAATTTCTAAGTTAGTGTTTGGTACACAAGAGGTAATCAATAGAAACGTATTGAATAAATAAATGGATTTTGGGGCTGAGTTGAAACCCATAGCAGAATGTTCTCAAAAAATATTGTCTATCTAATAGAAGAGTTATAAAAATATCTCTTTTGGGTCTGTGAGTGACTTCAAAGTTCTTGATCTGTTGTTAAGTGCCTGTAAATGTTCAATGCTGCTTTGTGAATAAATGCAGAATGAATTGTTTGAAAGTCTTCTCCAGAGAAAAGTACAGTTTACACAGGCATTCAAGAACCGCTGCTATCAAGGTAGCTAAATTGATGATGGAACAGATAATTTCACTCTGTTTCACTAGGTGTGAAATTTTATGATAAGGATTAATTCATTATTTACAGAATAATAAAGTAAAGTATACCTACCTAACAGGCTGTCATCATTGCAGGTGCCATTAATCAAATATTTTCCTTCTGGACACACACAAGTGGCCCCAGAAGGATTTAGCAAGCAAAGAAATTCGCATGCTAAATCCAAGCATGGATTGGGTACTGGTTAAACAAAAGAAAACAAAGAAATGTGTAAATATAGATACAATAGGCTTCAAAAGCATAAAATTAAATAAGGCAAAATGATTAATTAGCAATGTTGAAAAGTAATCACATCAAATTTCCACTGATGTTGAGTACCTTACTCAATATCATCATTCTCCTTTATAGGTGAAGAAAAAATTACCCAATGCTCATCATTAATAGTAAGTTTGCCTTATTTATATTTTCCAAAAGAGAAGAAATTATTCAAATCTATACTTTGTTACTTTTGCATCTAATTGCTTTTGGCATAAGAGTTGGTCTTAGAACCTGAAGTACCATTGGGACTGTGTTGCAAAGTAAAGCCAATGGAAGTTTTGGGGGGACCTGACCTTCATTTCAACAGCTTATTTTACAGAGCTGTTCTAACAGACAAAAACAATCCCCCCGCCTTGTATTTATTAATAAAAAGGATGAAAATGCATATGTAGCTTGTCAGTTCAAGGTACAAATGAAAAATACAACTTTTTTTTGAAAAAACATGTCTAAAGTGGCTTCCTTTCCATCAAGTAGGAGTTTGTGTGCACGTCTAAATGTGTGCCATGCATATTTTTGTTTACATTTTTATCCAATCAATCAGCATCCTTTGCAGTCATAGCTGATTTTTGACCTTTCCTAGAGATTATTTCATCAGAATTAAACAGAAAGGGCACCCGGGTAGCTGAGCTGGTGACTATGAGAGTGGCTTTTTTTCTGGAAGAACCACTACTCAAATGCCTATTATATTCAAGACAGGGTTTTGTTTACTTTTTATGAATGTGGCAATATTCAACTATGAATATAAATTAAACAGAACTGGAGGATGAGAGAAATTGTCCTCATATTAACATTGCATATTAACATTGGAATCTTATATGCCAAATTATTGGTAAAGAGCAGCAAGACTTTGAATAAAATTTCAGGACGTTTTAGGAAACTCTATTTTGTTTTATCTGTTGTGAGAAGTGATTTGAATAAACACCAATTGTTATCTTTCCAGATTCTTTCCAGATAAATGCACCAAACAAGATAAAATCCACTTCATTTGCCATAAATAGTAATTACAAATAACCCTTGAACAGCATCTTGAAGAGTGAACTGATCATTAGAATTTCAGCCATATTATTATTTTTCACTTTGTTCTTCAATGTTTTTGATAGCTGTGTTAGAAACATATTTTCAAGAGAATTACCTTAATTACCTCAATGACTTACCCACTCCTTTCTAGGAGGGAGACTAACAATAATAAGTCATGTACAATAAATCAGAGAAAATATACAACTCTTGGGAAGGGTTCTTTTTGTATATATTTAAGAATGATAGTTACTTGTTGATTAGTAATAAGAGTCAAAATGGCTAACAATAAATTTCCTTACTTGGATAGTTCGTCTATACACTCACAAGGTTCTATTAACACCTAATGCTAAATGATGAGTTACTGGGTGCAGCACACCAACATGGCACATGTATACATATCTGCACATTGTGCACATGTACCCTAAAACTTAAAGAAGTATAATAATAAAATAAAAGAATTTTAGAAACAGAATAACAGATTATTGTAAGAAAGACAGTTTTAATTTCAAGAAAACATGGCCAAATGCTGAACATTTTCCCAATTACAGCAGAAATAGAATTATCTATATTTTGACTTTGGTAAGTTGAAAAAGTCTAGTGACATCAAAATTAAAGTTACTTAAGTTACTGAGGTTAAGACATTTACATAGTTAAGATATTTAAAATATATTATTTTGAGAGATACAAGAAAAAAATTTACCAATATAGACAACTTCATAATATATTATACTTACAATCTAGTTGTTTATAACGATGAGCTATCAAAACACCTTTTGTTTTATCAATATTTAAAGCTAAGTACTCTACTGAACCATGGCCAAATTTTTGTACTCGAAATACACCATTTTTAGGTCCTGCTCCATATATATAATCTTCAAAGATATCGATCCTATGTGGATGTAATAAACCTGGAATTTTAAAAAGGCAGTTATGAAAGTTTTAATGTATATACTCAGACTTTAAAAACTATGTTTATCCAAGACGATATTGAAAACCTTATTACTGTTTAAAAATAAACTTTCTGAATTGGAATATTTACAATATTAGCTATGAAGTTCTTAGAATTAATATATCTGAAGTAAGGATATGCAATACAGTAAACATGTTACTTAAAACATAAAAATACACTTCCATCATCATTTAACCATCTTTACCATCACAAAGCATTTTCTGGGGGTTATTACTTGCAGACTAATCCTCTCTGCTATGCAGTTGACAAAAGAAAAGCCAATGTTATCTGTAGTATAAAAATAGGCAATTTACACAACTCAGTTTGTGTTCTGGATCAAATGATCAAATTACATGCCCAAATGACTGGTTTATTAAGCAATCAATCAGTTGATTTTTAACGAGTAAATCCAAAAATAATATTTGACATTATTATTCATTTCAGAAGTGGAATAAAGAAAACAGTTAAATGAAAATCGTTCATCTGATTAGTTTGTCTAAAAATAATAGTAACCATTATTTTCACATCTTGTGACTTATTTTCAGAGATTTTATAGAAAGAATAATTATTCTAACTTTTGAAACTGAAATTTATAACAAAACGACATTTATATTTTACTAATTATCTAGAGGTTGTAAAGTATAAAGTGTCTTTATATTCATATATTTTTCTTTGCTGTTTCATGAAATAGTAAAATGTGTACCAAAGCCAGAACAAGTTAACTTCATTGTAATTAATTACAGGGATGTGAACTTTTTTTTTTTTCCATCTGAGGCCATTGATTAAAAAAAACACACACACACTTTAGGCAAAGGCACAATAAAAATTTGATTTAGTTGTTTTTCTTTTAACTTCCCTGTGTTATTAAAAAAAGGGAAGCAAAGCTATATTCAGTAAATATATAACATGCAAATATAAAAATTTAAAGTGGATATGATAATTTGTGGTTACAAAAAAATTGTGGGAAGGAGTTGAAGTAGGGAAAAGAAAGTGAAACAGAAAGGGGAGAAATTAAATTCAGCAGAAAGAACTGAGACAGCCAGGCAGAGAAAAAGTATGAGGAACAGAAGGGAGCTGGAAATATGAGACAGTAAAAAATAGGAGCCAGGCAGATAGGTGGGCATAAAACCGGTATAGCAACAGAGGAGCACAAGTAGATTAAGCAGTCACTGGTGGTAGAGTTAAATGGTCATTTTTGACACATCGCTGTTTATGTGAATAAGGGTATATCCTTCAGTGGTAACAATCATTACTGTGATATTTTGCTACATACAGTAACTCATTGTTTGCTTGTTATTGCAATTGAAATAAAAGTTAGTGTCCACAGGTGCTGATCTTGACTACTAATGGAATAGCCACGGAAGCCACAGAATGAAATTATTTTCTGAATCTGGGCAGCAATGGCCATGTTTGCTCAAGTCAAGATGGACAAACTTCTGCCCTGGCCTCTATGTTTTTCCAGTAGGAATGAAAATTTTAATTACTGGTAAGCCTTATAAACTGAAAGGAGAAAGAATTTAAGAAAATCCAGAATGCAAAGTATCCATACTTACATTTTTGTATTAGTATTTAACACTCTCAGTAACAATTAAAAATGAAGACAAAAGCACTTCACAAACCTTGTTTGCTGCTGACAGAGACTACTGAATTAGAGCCATCATACAGAACACTGCCAATGATGGAGAGCTCAAAGTCAGCCCAATATATGCGTTCACTAAAATAATCCACAGCCAAACCTGCAAAATCAACACAAACAAGACAAATAGTGCAAATAAATTTGAAATCATTCAAAATCATACTTTTGCTTCTTATTGTATAATTACACTTGACATTTGTCTTCAACCATCATAGAAATTACCTGGTGCCCATCATGATACTGTAGAAATTAGAAAAAGTAACTCAGTCTTTATCGCAAATACATGGGTTCAGACTACATGGCATTTACTTAACAAATTCTAGCAAAAGTCTTATTTCACATAGGAAAGTCTGCCCTAAATATCCCTTCTAGCCATATTTGTGGTTTCTTAATTTTAGCTATTCTCTAATAGACTTTAATATTTCCATTTTCATCTTCATATTTTATGGAGAATGAATTCATTATTTAAATCATTTATCGGACCATTATTTAAAATGAATTAGTATATGTATTTTTAATTCCTTCACAAAGGTACAGTTCTCAGAATATACAAGGTTCATGTATTTAATTAAAATATTTTTTCACCCATTCAGAGTTGGCCAACGGTGTTATCGGATATCTGTGTGCATGCTGAAGTTAATGTGACTAAAGATTGATATTAGCTGGGTGTGGTGGCTCACGCCTGTAATCCCACCACTTTGGGAGGCTGAGGCGGGAGGATCACGAGGTCAGGAGATTGAGACCCGCTGGCCAACATGGTGAAACCCCGTCTCTACTAAAAAGACAAAAATTAGCAGGGAGTGGTGGCTGGCACCTGCAATCCCAGCTACTCTGGAGGCTGAGGCAGGAGAATCACTTGAACCTAGGAGGCAGAGGTCAGTGAGCTGAGATCAGCCTAGGCAACAGAGTGAGACCCTGCCTCAAAAAAAAAAAAATGTTTATAGTAGGGAAGAATAAACAGTAAAGTTCTTGATTAAAGTTCTAGTGATACTTAAATTAATTTTCTTGGAGAGTGCTTGTCTTCAGTTTCATCACAGGTAGATGTCAGTGAATGACAATGGACTGAAATAATACACATAAAAATATTTTTCTACTTTTTTAGTTTCATTTTTTGATTTCATGAATGTGATTGGAATCCATCCAGTATATTTTTGTAGGAATATCATCAACACAGAGAATATCTAAGAAAGTAAACTTCCTTCAATATGGAAGAGTAATATGTATGATTCATGAATTCTATAATAAATCTTCACTGCTGTAGATTAACTTTTGTGACATAGCTACTGTCTGAATATGACATATTGCATACTTTGGAAGTACAATGCAGTTAAATACCTTAGGCAACTGAAGAGTGTTCCCAATGAAAACATTCAATAAGCAACTGAAGTACATTTTAATGGCAACGCAACTGAATGAAAGGTACTTTTGAGTCTGTGCTAGACTTTTATTCCTGTGTAACTGGACCAAGACTTGTTCATAATCAGAATGGAAATAATCCATGTTGGAAACCACTAGTGAATAATTCTTCAGTTAAATTCAAATATTTAGCTCACGTGTAATCAAACTAAATATTTTGTTCCTCAAGTAATGTATAGAGATGTATCATGCCTGACCAGATCCTGAGAAATAATAATTAAGCAAGTGGTCATTGTTTTACTGGTTTCTGCTCAATTATTAAATTGCTATTTGAAGTCATGTAAGAAGATACATTTTTGCATTTTCGTGTAGAATTATGAGTAATACGAACCACAAATTACCCAGTTTTTTTGCTGCTGCTCCTATAGTTCAAAACAGTTGACTGAGAAGGGTTAAAAACATAAAACATGATTCTCTCTCCTCTACCAATGTGCTACAATAAAGAAGTAGCTAAAACAAAAACCTGTTCCCGGTAACATTAGTTTTAGACTTAAAAACATTAATATTGATAATCACAGAAAGGAAGAAAACAGTGAGTATGTAATCCAATTTAATCAACAATATTGTTTTTCAGAAGCAGTAAAAAGTTCTCAAAAGTGTCACATATTGCATTATCGGTCTAGGTTTGTCTAAGACCCACTTTTATCAGCTCTGGCCATATTTTGTACTATTGGATGGAATTACATCTTGATAAAAATTATATAACAAAGTTTATGGATGAGTGGAATTTATACTCCAAAAATCTACAAATCAATACTTTTGATTTTTTATTAAGCCCTTTAATAAAAGAGATAGTCTTCTAAATTAAAAAGTTAATAAAGGGATCAACTAACTTTTCCTGTTATAGAGATGAGAATCAAGTTTATATGAAACAAGTTCATGTCTATCTTTAAAATATCATGTCTTCTTTTGCTCTGTAATAAAGAACCAATAATAAAATGGAAAAAAATCAATTCTCAAGAAACTCATTTTTATCTGAACAGAGGAAGATGAATATTTGGAACCAAGTCACTAGGAGCACAGAAAATTTGAAATAAAATGTCATACTTGTTTTAATTAAGTATAATAGAATCACAATTTGAACAGTTTATAAAAGATACAGACACAGGCTCACTAAGTTTTAGTGACACAGGATAATGGAGCTAACTATGTAGTCATTTTCGGTATATCTCCCTTGATACCAAGACTACTTTATATTTTAGGGATTTTAAAATTTCACTCTTGTCAAACTCTAAAATTTTCTAAGATCTACTAGTTCCCCAATTTCCATTGTAGGCTGGAAGAAAATGAAAGAAAAAAAAAAAAAGAAAATGAAGAAAACAAAATATTATGTGAAATGACCACAGTATTAAGAGGCAGGACTTGGAGAGAACAATAAATTTAAATCCCTGGTTTTCAGAACTAGAGAAAATTATATCCATTCTGTTTTAATGGAAAGCCAAAATTTGTAAGATAGTAATAACCATCAAGTGTGAATTACCATATTCTTGATTTAAGAGGTGATAAAGGAGCCAAAAAAACTGGATACATACCATTATGTCAAATTTATTTTAAAAAATTGTTAAAGTATTTTTTGAGTTAGATTCCCTACTTAGAGTTTCAGATTAGAAACTACATTAAAGTCATGTTTTCATACACACACACACACAAACACACTTATTTTTCATACACGTACACACACACATCTATTTATGACAGTGATGGTAAACTAAATTCAAATAACAGCAAAATAATCCTAACATTCATATCCACTTTATTTAACTAGAGACATTATGTTGGCCAACAAATTTGCTTATTGAATCAATTATGAGTGGTCCAGGACCAGTATGTAGTTATTTATTTTCTTAGAAATTGCTGCAATCTGGGGGAGCTAGGAGGCAATGTAAATAAGCTTTTAAATATCAAGGAATGTAGTTTGAAATCAAACTCATGTAATACTACATACTCTCCTTACTGGATGCAAAGCTGGAAAGTATCCTTGTCTGACACACCATTCATTAACCCTACATACTCATGGGTACCTCCCGTGTACCACACACTGCCAGGTACTATGCACAGAGCAAACAACAAAAGAGTTCATGTTCCTCATACCTCAAAATAATAACCATTTATGACAAACCCATAGCCAATATCACACTGAATAGGCAAATGCTGGAAGCATTTCCCTTGAAAACTGGCACAGACAAAGATGCCCTCTCTCACCACTCCTATTCCACACAGAATTGGAATTTCTTGCCAGGGCAATCAGGCAAGAGAAAGAAATAAAGTGTATTCAAATAGGAGGAGAGAAATTCATAATGTCTCTGTTTGCAGATGACATGTTCCTATATCTAGAAAACCCCATCTTCTCAGCTCAAAAGCTTCTTAAGTTGATAAGCAATTTCAGGAAAGTCTTAGGATACCAAATCAATATGCAAAAATCATCAAGCATTCCTATACACCAACAATAGGCAAGCAGAGAGCCAAATCATAAATGAACTCCCATTCACAGTTGCTACAAAGACAATAAAATACTTAGAAATACAGCTAACAAGGGAGGTGAAGGACCTGTTCAAGGAGAACTACAAACCACTGCTCAAGGAAACCAGAGAAAACACAAGATGAGAAAAACCTACCATGCTCATGGGTAGAAAGAATCAATATTGTGAAAATGGCCATACTACCCAAAGTAATTTATACATTCAATGCTATTCCCATTAAACTACCATTGACATCCTTCACCAAATTAGAAAAACAAAAAACAAAAAACTACTTTAAAATTCATATGGGCTGGGCTCCCACCTATAATCCCAGAAGTTTGAGAGGCTGAGGCGGGTTGATCGCTTGAGATCTGGAGTTCAAGACCAGCCTGGCCAACATGGTGAAACCCTGTCTCTACTAAAAATACAAAAATTAGCTGGGCATGGTAGCAGGTGCCTGTAATCCCAGCTACTTGGGAGGCTGAGGCAGAAGAATTGCTTGAACCCGGGAGGCAGAGGCTGCAGTGAACCAGGATAGCATCACTGAACTCCAGCCTGGGCGACAGAGCAAGACTCTGTCTCAATAATAATAATAATAATAATAATAATAATAATAATAATAATAATAATATGGAGCCAAAAAAGAGCCCGTATAGCTAAGATAATCCTAAGCAGAAAGAACAAAGCTGGAGGCATCACATTACCTGACTTCAAACTATACTACAAGGCTATAGTAACCAAAAGCTATGGTACTGGTACAGACACATAGACCAATGGAACAGAATAGAGAGCTCTGAAATAAGACTGCACATTTACAACCATCTGATTTTCAGCAAACCTGACAAAAACAAGCAATAGGGAAAGGAGTTTGCATTTAATAAATGGTGCTAGGAGAACTGGCTAGCCATATGCAGAAAATTGAAACTGGACCCCTTCCTTACACCTTATACAAAAATTAACTCAATATAGATTTAAGACTTAAATGTAAAACCCAAATCTATAAAATTCCTAGAAGAAAATCTTGGAAATACCATTCAGGTCATAGGCAAAGGCAAAGATTTCATGATGAAGATGCCAAAAGCAATTGTAACAAGAAAAAATTGACAAATAGGATCTAGTTTAACTAAAGTGCTTCTGCACAGCAAAATAAACTATCAGAGTGAACAGACAACCTACAGAATGGTAGACAATTTTTGCAATCCACCCATCTGACAAAAGTCTAAATTCAGAATCTACAGGGAACTTAAACAAATTTACACGAAAAAATAACCCCAGTAAAAAGTGTGCAAAGGACAAGAACAGACACTTTTCAAAAGAAGACATGCCTTTGGCCAACAAACATGAAAAAAAGCTCAGTATCACTGATTATTAGAGAAATAATCTAATAGTATTTCATACTATAAGATAGTACTACAATAGTATTTCATACTATTTGGCCCAGCAACCCCATTGCTGGGTATATTCCCAAAAGAATATAAATAATTCTATTGTAAAGATACACACGTGTATGTTCATTGTAGCACTGTTCACAAGAGCAAAGACACGGAATCAACCCAAATGCCCACCAATGATAGACTGCATAAAGAAAATGTGGTACATATACATCATGGAGTACTATGCAGCCATAAAAAGGAATGAGATCATGTCCTTTACAGGGACGTGGATGCAGCTTGAAGCCAATATCCTCAGCAAAATATTTCATGTTCCTGCTGTCATGGAACACATTGCTTACCTGCCACACACTTGATTGAAACAACATACTTTTATTGTGTCTTATACGGTGCCCAATAACAATAATAATCAGTGTGTCATTTGAAGGCACATATTCGAATCACTCCTTAAAATTATACAATGGCTCAATATTGGCTAAAAAGTTATGTTGAAGCCCTTTGGCATTTAAGGTCTTCTCTTCTCACATATTATGTCACCCAACCTGTGCCCTTCTACATGTGCCATGATTCCTGACATCAGCAGAGCATCCATATGCTGTACATTGGAGCCCCTGGCTCAGAGGACTATATTATTTCATATATCTGGCATTTTTAAAGTTAGTTATAACTATATATATATAATTTTAAAAGGGTGTTTCGCTCTTGTTGCTTAGGCGGGAGTGTAATGGTGGGATCTTGCGTCACTGCAACCTCCGCCTCCTGGGTTCAAGCAATTCTTATGCCTTAGCCTCTCGAGTAGCTGGGATTACAGGTACATACCACCATGCCTGGCTTATTTTTTGTATTTTTAGTAGAGGCAGGGTTTTGCCATGTTGGGCAGGCTGGTCTCAAACTCCTGACCTCAGGTGATCCACCCTCCTTGGCCTCCCAAAGTGCTGGGATTACAGACATGAGCCACCACACCCAGCCAATCTTTTGATTTTCTATTGATAAAGCCAAAGTTTGAAGGTAATAAATTCATTTCTGAGGTCTCACAGCTAATAAATAATCCCTTGAGATTCAAAACCAGGTGTATCTGACTCCAATGAAGAGCTTTTTAAAAATTTCCTCATGATGGATTACCTGTCTATCCCTCAAGTACTTATTCAAATGTCACTTTTCACACAGTTTTTCTTTATTGGAGATTATCTTTCTCACCTTTGAACTCTGCTGTTATAAAACATGACAATGACACAATTCTTACCTTTTGCAAAAACTACAATTCTGCATATGCCTCATTTTTTTTCTCTAATGTAAACTTTGTGAGAAAAAGGATTGTGTTGTGTTTATCACTAAGTTACCCATAAGAGTTGTTGAGCAGAATGGGTAATACATGGAAAGTGTGGGATCCATGCACCTGTCACTGGGCCCAGTGTTGGAGACACTGTGGTGCCTTATGCAGATCTCCTTTACTAAACAGGAGTATCCAATTCCTCACTGGTGCTTTTGTAGTGAGGACTCACACATACCCTCCTTCTCCAGATAATTGTGCTTAACTGATTGAAGCAGCTTTGCTTGGAACATCACAGCCCCAAGGCCAATTAATGATTGATGGGGCATGTCAAAAGCAGATCCCCTTGCCTGTCATAAATTTATACTCCAAATAGTGGCTCAAACCAAGACCAGCCTCGACCTGAAACACAGTTTACTGCGCTCCTCCCCCTTCTCTCCCTCTGTCTTTACAGCTTTCTTCTGCATACAACTTCCTTCGTAAGTGACTTTTACAAGAATCCTCATTTTAGGCACTCTCCTAAGTACCGTGCTACAGGTAATTCCACAAACTGCTGCCAGTGTCATTCTTTAAAATAAAAACATGTTACATATACTATTAATAATGATTATGTAAAATAACACCAAAGAAGTATTTTAAAAATAAAAACTGTGTTTGAGATTATGCCACTTACCTTGCCGTATTCTTCAAATAGCTCTCTTCAAAGCTAGAATAGAATCCAGTTTTGCATTTGAGTCACCTTACCATCCTCATATCTTCCATTCTCTTGAATTGTTTCTATGCTTCTAGGCATACTCACCTTCTTTCTGTTTTCATGCTAAGCTAATTCCTTACTCAGAACTTACTATTCTATTTTCTTAAAAAGCTCTTTCCTCATATTCGCTTCACTTGCTGCCTCTCTTTAGTCAGGTCTCTCTTTCAATATCCCCCTGCTACAGATAACTTCTCTGATCATAACTAAAATAGTACCTCCATTGACAGCCCATCTCTTACTTTGCTTTTCTGTATAGCATGTATAACAATGTGACAGTATATATAGATACATATTCTATCCTCTATAGGAAGATAGATTTCATGAGGGTTAGAACTTGCTTCACATTGTTTCTTCAGCATTTGGAACAATTTCTGGCACATGGTAGACATTCAATGGGCATATTTGTTAATGAGCATGGGATGAAAACAGATTTATGTAAATAGACTAAATTTCAAAGATTGCTTCTCCCCATAAAGAGTAGAAACAATCTAAATGAATGGAAAGGTATAAAACACATTAAAGATTAATAAGAATGTAAACACTAAATATAAATAATTTAAACTACAAAAGATATTACAATGCATAATTATTAAATAATATTTACTACGAACAATGCATTATGTCCTTTCTGTGGAGGTATAGTCGGTGGAGGGTAGGTGGCACAGAGCCCTTGAGGCTCCTGTAGTCTGAAAATGTTTTATTGAAGAAGTGCCAAAGTTAGATGTACAAGATGGGAAAGATATAACTAGGTAGACAAAGGTTGGAAGGACATTCTAGATGGGGGAGCTGGGAGAAAAATGGCATGGGAGAAAGATCATGAAGACAGAAAAGATCTGAACTCCTGGGCAGTCCTGAGAACACAGATGCTTTGGAGTAGTAGCTTAGATGGCAAGGGAGCCAGGGAGATTAAAGCCATATTGAAAAGAGCTCTGAATGAAAAGGCAAAAAAAAAAAAAAAAAAAAAATCACCAAACCTGTCTTTTACATAAGGTATTTATATTTAGCCACCTGTTTGTTCATTTCATCTCTCATTCTCTAGGAATATTTCCAAATATCCCAACTTCAGTAACATATATCTGTAAAAATACCCTAATGTAAATGTATTGCTATAAACTGTCAAAATTTCATGCCTGTGAAATCCGACTAATAGCCTTACAACTTAGGCAAGTTTCAAATAATATTCCTGCAATGTAACTGACAGTATAAGGACCTGGTTTTCAAGTTGAGAAAATAGGAAATGAAATGTAAATAACTTCATAAAATCATACTCTAAATGGTTTTATCCACTTGTAAAAATACTTATATTGCCAACAACACTAGAAATAACTGTTAACAGTAATATACTTGTCATTCTGCTTCATATTTTAGCGTGTGTCAGAAATCATACCTGTGGGTCTCTGTAAGTTCTTTTGTACTAAAATCCTTCTCAGTGTACCATCCATGGCTGCTTCTTCTATATGGGAATGATCCCCAACAACAGTCCAGTACATCATCCTGAAGAGAGCAGGTCAGAGAGGTTAGCCTGGTGATGGTGCTGCTGTAACCTGACTCTGCTCCACAAAGCAGTGGCTCTTCAGACCACGTGCCTCAGAATCACCCCAGAGTCTCTTAAAAAGTAGATTCCCAGGTCCAACTCAAAACACACAGAATGAGAACCTCCAATAAATGGCCTGGGGAATCAACGTTTTAAAGAAAGTCTTGCCTACACACGTTAATATTTGAGAATCATTGTATACTATGATGTACTACAGCTCATTATTTAATATCCAAAATTCAATTTTGAAAATTTCATTAAAACTCAGAGAAAAAATATTTCCACCACATGAAACTCCCCTTTAAACATAATAAAATAGTCATTTTATTATGGATGCTGTATGAACACGCTATTTTTTTTATAGAGAAGTATTTTCCCAAACAGAAATTATTCTTTAATTTGGAAGACTGCATAATTCTAATAATTAAGTATAAGTTGTCTCTTTTTACTCAGGAGTTATCAATCCACTTATGGATGATTAAGATTTTTAGTTAACATTTTTCTATTTCCTTTTTGGCCATTTCTTGTAGGTTTACATCTCTAACTAAAAGAAGGAAATGTCTGTAACACACTCTTTAAATTTGTGTGTGTGCGTGTGTATATGTCTATATGTGTGTGTATATACCTTCATCTTTTATTACCATAGAGAAAAATGTTAGTACTCCATATGTAATGTGTTTGATATTATGTTTAATATTTTAATAATTCAATTTTAGATTATAAACATCACACCAGGCTCATTATCCTGCAATACGCACATATAACCATGCACAGACACACATACAGACACACAGGCATACTGAATGCATAATACAGGAATATTTCAGAAAAAAAAATTTGTATCATCATTTGGTATGAATAGGACATGCTTTTTTACAGAAGAAATAGTACAAGGATATTTAAAAGCATGTGACACTATTACACATTGAACACTCATTACAGAGACAAAATCTATAGAGCATAATTTCTAAAAAGGATATTCATTATCAAGAAATAGAAATACTAAGCCATTAACCTACCCTCTTTTAGGATTTACTGCAATAGCATAGGGTTCTCCAGCCATATTTGTTAAGAGTCTGGTGCAGTTGGGGCCATTCAGCTGCCCTACGTTGATAGAGTACCTCAGACTGGTCCAGTGAGTAGTGTAGTAACTGAACCAATGCATTCTAGAATGATCAGTCCAGTAAATGTTTCCAGCCACCCAGTCAACTGCAATGTCCCTGGGCCTTTTAAATTCAGGACACTGCAAGGAAACAAAACAACACACCACGGTATTTTCAAAAGGAAATTAGCGGAGTTTTCTGTATCTTTACATTGAAGTTATGGGGGAATTGTAAGAACATAGTCATGAGTTAATTGCTATATAGATGTCAAAAAGATATTTAATGCTATTTTCAATCTTTGCAGATGTATTATCTGCATGAATCTTAATTGTACAGATCACTGGAGTTTAACCAGATTGCACCTGTTTAACCATTACTCTGCTGAAATATTTCCAGAACCATAGGAGGTTCACTCGTGACTTCTCGCAGTCAATATTTCCCTTAGAGTAACCATAATTCTGATATCTAACACCACAGATTAGTGGTGTAAAATGTAAAAAAGAATCATAGTCTTTCATTCCGGAGATCTTTTGTTCAACATCATGACTATGAAATGTATCCTTATTTTGTATATATCAATTTTTAATCTTTTCATTGCTCAGTAGTATTTGTTTACTGTTCTGACGACATCCACTTGGCTTGGTTACAGTCTTAGGCCATTACAACTAAAGTTATGGATAGTTTAGTACTTTTTTTTTTTTTTTTTTGATGGATACAAACACTCAATTTCTTTGGGTATTTACCAAGGAATAGAATTAGTGTCTTCAAGTTTATGCACACTTAGCTTGATAGGATACTCCTAGAAAAATTTTTCAAAGAGTTTGTAGCAATTTACGATCTTTTCAGCAATGTAAGAAAAACTCAGATGCTCTGCATCCTCATCACACATAATTTTGTTCTACAATTGAAAAAATGATTAGTATGGCTAGACACATTTAGGGAAATACTATATTTTACCATCTTTTGAGGAAAGTCACAATATCTGTTATTTATCTTACATTTGATAGGTTGGATTATCTTAACATTCTGTTTTACTGTATTACTGTGAGACAAAGGTAGCAGAATTCATTGAGACTGGACAGCAAGAAAAATAACTTATTTTCTGTGCCCTTCAATTAACTTGATCACTTTGAGCAGGAACTAGTGTAGTAATTAATTTGACATGGCTAGGTTTATTGTGCATAAGCAAAAGTGAGAAGGTATTCCCAGGGGTATTATGGCAAGAGTAGAAACAATTATTTGAAGGTGATTACAACTAGATGTGTAATCAATACGTAACAGCATCTTTAAGACCTGAGAAGCAGTGGAAATATGAGTTTTTAACACATGAAGCCTTCTTGTGTGGGTTCGGAGGAACCAATATTATCAATCAGTGGACTTGGATTAAAAGAAAAGAAACTGAACATCTCAAAAAGAACACGGGATGCCAAGAAACAGGAATTGCAAATCACTGTCTGCCGCATGATTACTGGGATCTCAAGGAAAATATGGCTTACATTAAACACAGAATCCATAGACAATTTCCAATGCTGTTTATGATCAGTTCTTTGACCTATTGGACTTTAAAACTGAAATTATGAAATTTTATTACCCTATTTCTCAACTTTAACAATAAATGTTATCCATATACCCAGTGATATCTCAGTTACCTGAATTAAATGTAAAGCACTCCGCAATACAGTATACTCTAGAAATGTCATATAAATAATATTCATAGATGTTTAGAATATAAATATTTGTCCTAGCCAAACCAAAAAATCATTTTCAAATGCTCCAGTATCATTTAAGCTAACCGTATTTTTATTTTCAACTTGTCATCATTTAAAAGTAAATATATCACCAAATGTCATGTGCATGTCCGTGTGAATCATAAATCTACAAACATGAAAGACAATGGGAAAAATCACCATTATAAGCTGTTTTAAGCCTGTTGAAGCATATGTGTAATTTTCTAACACTTATGACACAAACCTTTATGACATAAAACTTATAATGCCCTTTGTCTGATTGAGCATTGAAAAAGTATCTATTTTCTGTTTGTGAGATGTAAATGTTTACACCTTATTTTCAATCCTCATGGTATTCCTGGTAAAATATGTCATATTCCATGCAAGTTCCACTTTTGTTGAATTTAGGATTTTCATTTCATTTAATTCACTCTCAAAAAATTCTGATTATCCTTCAACTTTAGACTTCTAAACCTAGACTGATGCCAATTAATAACCCAGTTTCCTAATGTTCATGGAGCATTCAGAAGTTTGATTTAGTGATACTTTTTCAGGTAAACAGGCTGGTGAAGATTTTACTAAGGGTGAATTGTAGAAGGATAAATTTAGGTCACATTTCTAGGGTAAAGAACATAGATTAGAAAAAGGAAAAAAAACTTACTTTTCATGATAAGTACAAGTTATACTAATGAATTGCAGAGCCATTTAATATATACATTTATTCTCCTTCTTCTGGAACAAGGAATCCCTAATGTCATTCAAGTAACAACTAAAGCAGTTAGAATATGGGGTAAAAAATAGACACATGCAATTAATTCAAACTAAATTTATGATATCATAAATGACAAGATGATTCTCAGAGAATAATGGCAGAGGGTGAAGATGTTACCAGGTGTTCATCCTCAATGACTCACAGTAAACTAAATACTTATTTATTTTCAACACTGAAGAGAGAATAACAAAACAAAAGACAATAAGGAGGAAGAGGGAAGAAAGGAGCAGAGGAGGAAGAAGACAACACTATCAGAAGGTGACAACATATTAACCTACTCTCAACCTATGGCCAAATTAGGAAATCACCCTTTGTACTGAGCTTCAAAGGAATGAAATAATCTCTACCATTCACATTCACATCTTGACCAGGATTCTGAATAGTATTAACCATATAAAAGGGAGTCTGATATTGAATGGATGTTCACTGGAAGATGAAAGGCAGAAACCCCTGTTGGATCTTCATATTATGATCACACAATTTATTTAAGGAGAGTTACCAAAATCAATCAGGTAAACACAAAAAAATGGAAAAACCCAGGAAAAGTACACTGACATTCTGAGAGTGGAAATGAAGATTGACATGGGAAAACAGAACAGGAGAGCTAAGCTACTTGCCTTAAAAAATCATGAAGCAAAACAAACAAGCATACCAGATTGGAGAGAAGAAAATATAAAAATTTCACTTGCCCCATTGGCTAGCTCACTAGACAGGCACACCCGTGAAATAGAGACACTAATTAAATGTGTCCCATTTGAGAGAGTGCAGAAGCATGCAGCTTCCCTGACAACAAAAGGGCATTTCTCATCTTGTTGCACAGAGTGGAAGACACATTTTGACTGCTTTCTTCAGAAAGACGATTTCTTTTCTAACAAGCTCTCTAAATACACAGCCAGTTTTGAGACCTGAGGCATCCTTCTTTGTAGGAATGCATTAGTCAAAGGAATGAAACCCTTACATCTTACAAAAAAGGTGACAGCTTGATTGTAACAAAATTAGAGGTTACTAGTTTAAATTACTAATCCTTTATAGGTGTAGATTGTAAGGTATCTGTCACAATTCCAGCTTCAATAAACTGAAGATATAAGTCACTGAAGACATTTGTTTTAAAACAGGAAAAAGGAAAAACAGGTGACAGGGGAGTTCAAGCATTTGAGCCATGAAAATACTGCTGTCTGTTTTAACAAATTTCTTACAGTTAGCAATATACTTTAAGAAAATTTAGTTTACACAGGATAAACTGAGGTGATATCACATATTTATTTGTGATTTTTTTCATCTTGGTGTACATCTAAGAATAGAAAATTTTAGTTGTTTTATTAAAGTTAGTTATCTCCCAATGGAATTGTATTAAAACAAAGATGTAGAACCACTGTCAAGAAATTGTGTGCGTGTGTGTCTCTGTAGGATATTTTACTAAATGAAAAGACTATTTACATTTTGCTCCTCAAAATATGAATCAGATTCACTTCCAATGAGTGGATGTAAAATAATGACTACACAAATTCTAAATATTACTAAATTCTATTGACTTAGTAATGTTATTAAAATATCCAAATATTTCATATATCAATCAAGGAGCTCATACAGCAGTGGAGAAATCCTAAGTGAACTAAGAAAAAGTTATATTTAGAGCTAGAATGTGTACGCGATTAAAAAAAACTATTGCAGAGATGAAAACTTTGGCTTCTATTTATGATTTATACTGAACAATAGATTATTTCAATCTGAGTAATTTTAAGGCTGCAATGATCTACATTAGGACCATGTCAACTTGGAATAAACTTCTGTTAGACGAAAAAGAAACTTCAGACGTAATTCTCAGTTGTTGAAAAAGATCAAATTTGTCTTTGAATTAAAGACTCAATAATATATGTGATTTTGTTACTCTTTTTTTTTTAAAGCCTCTTCAGTGTTCTTTAACCTTTTATTCCTGATTCACCTCGGTCCTCCATAAAAAGAAAGACTGGCTCTCTAAACCTTTATTCACACTATCAGAAAAACAAAGATATCACGGATGATTATAAAACACACTGAATTTGGAATCAGAAGAACTGATTTAAATCCTAGTCCTAGTTTCTCCCTATATTATAAGGTGTATAAAATAAAGACTTTGGATTAGATGGTCTTTGAACATGTCTAGCTCCTAAACAGTAAATTATATAACAGTTTGAAATATTATCCATTCTGGGTAAGTGTGCATTTCATATAGCCTTAAATACATATCTATGGTAATTGCTCATTTTTAGGCGTTAGTGAGTGAATAATTTGTTGGTGCTTGGGGTGCTAATTCCGATATTATTCTCCTTCCTTATTTCCAGGTCATTCACATATGTGAAATAAGGAAATAAGGAAGTAGGATACCTCTGACAATTGCAATTTAAACATGCATAACATTCGAGAAATAATTCAGGGTTACCTGAGAGTAAACCTGTCAAAACGATTGGTTGAGGAGTAAATTTAAGTTAAAATTAAAAAAAAAAATAAGTAGATTCTAACTTTTAAAATTAACATGTCACATTCCATATCCAAAGTTTTGTTTTTTTTCTTGAAAATTAAGGCTACACAGTTTGGTATATCGAAACCAGGCTAACATTCCAGAATAGAAGAGCCAACTACCTGCTGCACCCTCATTTAATTACATGTGTTCAGTTTGTGTCTATCACCTGTGTTCCCAATGTTTATGCCTAACCTATTTCAATCAATCATCTTACCTACATAACTTCTTTATATAATCATTTTGCAACCAAAAGGAATTGAATTTAATAAAGAAATTATGTATCTATCAGAAAGAGGATGAAGACAGTAACAAACACATAGAAAAGTTAGAGAAGCAAATGACAGTGTGTTTCCAGAATCATTAGGTAAGTTCCTTGTGGATCAACAGGAATTTTAGTCTTTGTAGCAGATGTGCATGTGTATACAAATGATCTATATGATATACACAAAATAAATTGTGTTCTTATATCTCAGGGTCTCTCATACATCAAATTCATTCAGATTATGAATACATGTGTGTGCACACACGTGCTAGGTAAATATAGGAAATGCTGAGTTTCGTATATCATTTTCTTGCCAGCTTCATTATAATTTTCTAGCATTTTATTACTCCTTAAACTGACAATAAAATTTCCAAGTCTAAACAGAACCTAGAATAATAAAGGGGTCACCTTGTAGGCTACTTCCTAAGCATAAAATTAACATTCTTCAGTCTTTCTTTAAGCATGTCCCTTCAGATGACAACGGAGCCTTTGGAAGACCTAAAAACACATTATGTGGGATGAGATCTCTGATGCTTCAACAAGATCAAGACCATTCTCCAGGTGATAATAAGCATAATAATAATATAAGTAGTGTCTTTTTAATAAAAGAGCTTTGGTTAATTGGGAAAATTAAGGAAGACAGAAAAAAACAGTATGTAAATGACTTTGAAGGGAAGATAAAAAGTTGCATTCTTGGTAGCGAAATATGGCCTATGTATGGCTGGAACAAAACGTTGTGTCTGGGGATATATATGTGCTTATTTATAGCTATGTAAGAAAATGGGAGAGGTGTGATGGAAGATGAGGCTGAAAATGACTAAGAGGCTTGTAAACCAATGGTTTTTTAAAGGATATCCAGCAGAATAATTTACTTAGGGACATACGATGATAAGATCAATGTTTTAAGAATATTTTGGCTATGGTGTGGAGAATGGCTTGGGTCTGGGGGTCAAAAGTGGATAGACAAAACCAGAGGAGACTAACTTAATGAACTCCAGGGAGAAGAGTGGGAAAGTTAAATCGAGGTTTTTCTAAGACAAAGGTGGACAAAATATGGAATCTAAAAAACCACGACGAGATCCCATCTCTCACAAGTTAGAATGGCTATTATTAAAACATCAAAAAAATAGCAGATGCTGGTGAGGCTATGTAAGTATTATATAACTATTTATTTGTGAATTCATTTTGCCACATATAATTTATAATTATTCTTTCAACTTTCATAGTACATACAACAACTTCATTCTTTAAGGTTTGGGAGAAAGATACATACTCACATTTCCTGTTAGGCAATATATAACTAGCAAAAAAAAAAAAACTTTGAAATTAAACTTTCATGGAAAACCATGTATTTCTTACTATGGTTATAAAAATATTTACTATTCAGTGAAGGCCAATTATGCATGACATACTATAACCCTTCAGACACAAGAATGATTCATTATTAGGATCTCTGTCATAGGGATTTCATAATAGATGTGACTTCTCACAAATTAATCTAGAAATGCAATGCAACATCAATCTAATTCTAATGTGTTTATTCTTCTAATAATATTCCAAAACAATTTTAGAAATAAAAAATGCAAGATTTTCAAATAATTTTTAAATGAATGACTGTGGAGTTCATATATAGAGATATGCTATAATGCTACAGTACATTTTTAAAATATGTTAATGGTGCACAGATCCACAAAGAGATCCAAAGAATAGGATGGGGACTCCATACTCACGCATATGTTTTGAGAGTTTAGTGCCACAGAACAATAGAAATGCCTACTCAATCACCAGAGAAATGAAAGACTAATATTTAGGGTGGAAGTTAAATCTCTACATCAAACCATATACACATAAATGCATTCAGATACATCAGAAACATAAATATTTAAAAGTAAAAGTATTAAAAGAAAGAATAGAAAGTGTGTGCATGTGCTGGATAAAAGACTTTCCTAAATATGATGTGATGTCCAGAAACACTGAAGGAAAAGACAATCAGATCTGACTACATAAGAAGTAAATCTTCTATATAGCAAAAGCCATCAGAAACAAAGCAAATTCATTTGAAGGAAATTTTGTGTGTGGGGGGGGGTGTATATCTTACAAAAGCTCAGTATTTACAGTATATAAATAGTGCATAATAAGATCTTATGGAAAATGAAACATTTTAAGGAAAAAAATAAGCATAGATCAAAATAAGACCCTTGGAAGAAGCAGAATTTTGAATGTTTAATAAAACATAGGAAAATATGTTCAAACTTCACAGTATAGAAAATACACATCAAAAACAATTGGCAAAAGTTCATTAGTATTTTGATGCCGGTTTTGGCAATAGCATTAGGAAAAATTCAAATTCATATATTGCTGATCATTTTTTAAAAGTAGTCTTTATGAAGGCAATCTGAAAGTACTTATTCAAAATTAAGTGCGAATACTCTTTAATCTCGCATTTTCACTTCATAAAATGCCTGGACTATTTAATACAGGCTTTGTTACCCTTATACTTGAAGATGACCGCTAAGACATTATTTGCAATAACAAGACAAAAGTCAAACGAATTATGTATCTCAAAATATAAATATTGAAATGAAGGATGTTATATACATACTATGAGTGCATTCATTAAAAAATGGCATAGGTAAAATTAGCTGACACGGTAAGGTCTCAAAACTTGTTTAGTGAACAAAGTAAACAGCAGAAATGACTTTTTATGGTAAAAAGTCATATTGAAAAAACCCTAGTGACATACAAGTATGTAAGTTCATAAATAGGTAAATAGCTAATCAAATGATGGTATATCCACGTAACAGCCAAAGAAAGAATGCCTTATTGATATATGCAACAATATGGGTGAATCTCACAATCATTGTGCTGGGTGAAAGGGGACAGAGAAAAAAGGGTACTTACTATATACATAAAATTCTAGAAAGAGCAAACTAATCTACAATGAAGAAAACACATCAGTAGTTGCCTGGTGATGGGAGAGAAGTGGGCAGGGTCTGGGGGAATAGATGACTGAGGGAATTAGATGACCATATGGAAAGAGTTGGAGGTCATAGACATGTTCATTAGTTTGATTGCAATGATGGTCAGAACTTGTGAAATTGTATATGCTGTGTATATTTGAATACGTAGAGTTTATTTTATGACAATTATAGCTTAAGCTTCTAAAAATGCTCTAGATGTACCAGCATGTAAATTTATACAAAAATATTTGCATGGTACAGAACAAATTGATTGTCTATTAAGGGAACTGTGGACTTTGAGGAAACAGTATAAGGAATCGTTTTCACTTTTTGGCATTCTGACTGCTGGGTTGTGAGTGAAAAGTGCAGCAAGGAGAGAAGTTAGGAGGCTACCGAACCAATTCAAAAGAAAGATGCCTGGCTCAAACCTAGGTGCCTTCAGCAAAGCTAACATAAAGTAGCCAACTCTTGGACATACCTTGAAGGTGTATTCAACAAGACTGCCTGATTTATGAGTTATGACAGAAGGAAAGGAATCAGCAACAACTAATGATTCAGCAAAGCTAATATAAAGTAGCCAACTCTTGGACATACCTTGAAGGTGTATTCAACAAGACTGCCTGATTTATGAGTTATGACAGAAGGAAAGGAATCAGCAACAACTAATGATTCAGCAAAGCTAATATAAAGTAGCCAACTCTTGGACATACCTTGAAGGTGTATTCAACAAGACTGCCTGATTTATGAGTTATGACAGAAGGAAAGGAATCAGCAACAACTAATGACTCCAAGATGCTTATTTTAAACATGTGAAAAATAGAGTTGTCGTTAAATGAGATTACAAAGGTGGATTTGGGGGATACAATGTGAAGTTTATTTTGGGGCATGCTAGTTTCAAGGTTTTGTTTTAGATACAAAAGAAAAACAAAGTAAGCAGTTGGACAGGGGATGATATCAATTATGTTAGCATGTCGATATATGTTAAACCATGAAACTATGTGAGCTCAACAAGGAAGTAAGGGAAGAGAGTAGAGGACTAAGGGCTGAGCCTGGGGTATTTCATTATTAAGAGGGGTGAAGAAAAGGAGCAAGCAAAAGAGACTCAGTAGGTGAGGGGAAAAAAAGAAATGTTAAAACACCAATAAAATAATAACTACATTGGTGATTCACCTTAGAATCATTTTGTTTTACAGGCTTATTATTACATAATATGACATGATAACTATCTACTGAAAGCTTGGCTGGAGACGCTGACATTGTGGTGAAGGGTTTCTCAATTTCACTGCTGCCAACATTTTGCTCAGGATACTTTGTAGTGTGTTATCCTATCCATTGTAGTGTGTTAAGCAGCATTTCTGGCCCTACCCACTTGATACCAGAAGTACTCTCCCGATTGTAACAATCAAAAATATCTCCAGACATTTCTAAATGAGTAGGAAATCATACCTACTTGTGCTCTCTGATGTCTGCCTCCTCCATATTCCCTAAATTTCTTAAGGTCCTTAATGAATCTCTGCCATGAAATTTGTTGAACACTTCTTTGTCCTCATTCACTTGATTTCTTAGAAGTACACTAAAATTATGACCCTGATCTCTTCCTCAAAATACTCTCCTCTCTCAGTTTTTGTACCTCTATATCTTCTTATTTATTTTCTCTTAATGCACTGGCTACTCCTTGTCAGCATTTTAATTTTGCTTGAGAGCTTGATTCCAGTCCTTCTTTTCCTCCTTTCTATTCTTACTGGTAATCTAATCTGGCTTCATAGTTTTATGTATGTCCTCTATTCTGCTATTCTTTAATGTGTACCTCTAGCCCAGAATATGTTTGTGTATGTATGTATATATGTGTGTGTGTGTGTATATATATATATATAAAAAATTCATGTCCTCTCATAACTTATATATGTGTATATATACATATATACATATATATACATATATACATATACATATATATACATGTATACACATATATACACACACACACACACACATATATATATATATATATATATATATATATATAAAATAGCATTACTTCTTTCTCATCTCAGCTCAAATCTCCTCTCTTCAAATTGGCCTTTACTCATCTTATCTTGGGACTTGCATTATCTGAATTTTTCTTTCTTAGATTATTTAATTCCTTTAATACATTTTAAACAAACAATTGGAATTTTCTGTATTGATTTCTTTATGAGTTTATTTAACTTTCTCTTTCTTCCCTAGAAAATAAGTGCTATGAAAGCAAGATTCCAGTTCTGTTATTATTATTATTCTATTCTAAAAACTCAGCACCAAAAGTAACAAGTAGGCTTTAAATAAGCCTTTGGGTATGAATGAATACATTTTGGCTGGTTCCCCCTAAAATGCTACACTTTTTGATTAATAATTTCCTCAGCATAATTTATTGTAGACTCATATAATAATTATCATTGGTATATTTTTAATGAGTAAATAATGCGTAATTAAGGAACTAAAAATCCATTATAGCAAAGTGTCAAATTTATACCTCTCTGACTTGTTTAGTAAAATTTTGACTAGATCGTAACTGTTAACATTATCACTTACCTGAGTCAATATTATTACTGAGTACCTGTTTTGTGCAATTAACAACAATAAAACCACAAATGGTAATGATGTAATGATCTGATAGCTTTAGATTTTTTCCACAATCATAATAAATGATTGTAGTTGTTGACTGGTTTGAATGAACTCAGATGACTGTCAATTTTTACCAGTACCCAAATGTTCTGAAATAAGACTTTTAAGTGTTTGCCAAGACTTTGAAGTGTTTTTGCACACACACACATGCTTGTGAGTGCATATGCACACCTATGCACTTTGTGTGTGCATGTGTGTGTGTGTTTGTGATACAGACTCATATATTGGGTATGAGGTTTATAAATAGAACTTCAATTAAAAATTGAGACCTCTTAAGAGTAACTTAAATAGATATTTTGCTAAAAGCTTTTTGGGAAAACAAAATGGCCTAATCAACTTTTTAAGAAAAAGATATGATTATTAATCAGTAAAAATCATGTTTATCCTGAACATTCTATTTACAAAAATGAGAATATACCAAAAATTATAGCTCATATTTACTTTTCAAAGTCAAGTAGATCAGATAAATCTGAGCATTTGTTTTGCTTAGGAATATTTAGGTTTTTAGTGGTAAAAATTTAATCTGTACTTTTAAAGTTATTTGCATTTTTCCAAACATTAACCTACTTTATAGTGCTTCCCCTCATATACATTTTTGTATAGCATTTCATACTAAAAATGATAAATTGCCCAAGAGCATGTACAATTGTTGCATAATGCTGTTATATTCTGTTCTGGGTACTACAATTAAAATTCAGAAGTCTCATTTTGCCTTATGTACAGATTAAATCATGTCACTCTTTTAAGTTTTAAATTATTTCTTAAACGGAAAAAAAAATCCATTCCTCTTGTATAGCCCAGAGGGTTAGAAAATTATAAAAGTATTTCTAACTATAAACAACTTGATCTGCATTTGAAATTTAAATTTATAATAATTATTAGTATTCTAACCATTTTCATAGATCACAGAAGAGTATTCCCTTCACAATTTCCAAAAAAAAAAAAAAAAAAGAAACGGGATCACATGGAAAATAACCATTTTTTAAGAATGTACTTCATTTAACATTTAGTTGTCTGAATAATATTCTTCTGGTTTTTGATGCAACAGATTTTCTACTCTTTATGGAAATTGAACTATTCCAATATTTTTAGTATCTGCAAGTATGCTTTAAAAACATCCTGCTACCACATGGCTAACTTCTTCCATTTGGTTCACTGATAATGGAGTTACAACTAATGTATTCATAGCTTGATTTGTGTATTTTTCTCTCCCTTGTCTATTGATTCAGAGATAGATAGAAATCAATGTGCCATAATCAGCCTGGGGAAAAATCTTGAGTTTTATTTTTCAAGGGGTGGGAAAGTCTCCGTCAGTATTATTTAATATTTGTGTCAAAACTTAGAAGATGAATTAGATTGCATGCTCATTAAACTAAGGGATGACTAGCCTGTTACTGTTAGAAGAACACGTGTTTACATGGCACAAGTGTTTACATGGTAGAGTAATTCACAAGATAGAAAATCAATTATTAATACATAAGACAGATTTCAGAGGAATAAACACAAATTGTCCAGATAATAATTAGATAGATATATGACATGTCATACATCTTTTGGAAATCAAATATATTTAAAATATATTATCTCAAAGGGGCTGTAGAAATTGTGTACTTCAATATTACAGTTGTTTTCAGATGAATAAGCTGAGACCCAGAGATGTGATATGCCTTTCAAGTTAATTGTTCTACAATTCACATTACTCATTAAGGTGGTAATAATAGATTTAGTCTGTCTTTATAATATTGAAATATCAGGAATACAAAAAGATTTAGGAAGCAAAGTTAAATAGTTGCTTTTAACAGTTTATCAGTGTAGCTCTAAAGTATTTTTTAAAATAATGTATTGGCTAGTATTGTTATGAAATTTGGCTTATAGTGCTAAAACTCATGGCTCAGAGGTTCCAAACTTATAATTATGTCATTTAGTTAGTTATGATGGACTCCTTAGTAGAAAATGCACTCCTACTGTTATGCATTTTTCTTCTTTGTGAGTGCTATTTTTCTTCTTTGCAAATGCTATTAGTCATGGGAGATTTAAATACAGAGGTGAAAACAAAAGCAAAACACAGGAAGTCTGGATGATATAACACAAGTTGTTACTATCATTAAAAGTAAAGTTTTATATCCTATTCAAATAAGTCTAATCAACAGCTTTGCCATTGGATATGAAAGATTCTATAACACATTAATAAAGTTAAAGATAAAATATGTAAAAATATACACATATAAATATTCAAGTAAAATACATAAATATATTTGCATGTATAAGAATGAAAACTTAGTTACCAAACATTGAGTGAATTTGGCTTCTAATCTACAATAAATTTTGTGAATTCTGTTCACTAGAACAGCGGTCCCCAACCTTTCTGGCACCAGGGACCAGTTTCATGGAAGACAATTTACCTATGAATAGAGTGTGTGGGGGATTAGATTCTCATAAGGAGCTCAGCAATCTAGATTCCTCGCATCCACATTTCACAGATTCCTCACATGCACAGTTCACAATAGGGTTTGCACTCCTATGAAAATCTAATGCCACCACTGCTCTGACAGGGTGCAGAGCTCAGCTCCCTCACTAGCTGTTAACCTCCTGCTGTGCAGCCAGGTTCCTAATGGCCACAGACTGATACCGGTCTGTGGCCTGGGGGTTGGAGACCCCTGAACTAGAACCCTGAACTAAAGGACAATCAGTTTCCCCAAAGCACAAAACTAAATAAAGATCAAAGACTTTTCTCTGAAAAATTATGTCAAAATTGAAGATGTGTCTATGTTTATCAATTGTAAAATGCAGATATGTAAATTGCAAATAATTTTTAATATGCTAATATGAAGCAAAGAACATTTTGCCAATTATCATTATTAATGTCATTACCATCATCAACAGAATCATCCTACTGTTAATAGCATCCATCTAAATAATACTTCCTATGTACCTAGAAAGTTAAACATTAGTATATAAAATACATAGAATTAATGTATATTATTTATTAGTTGTATGCAATTATATACAATTAATTTTAGTATATAGTTAATATACTAATATGTTAATTGAATCATCACTAGAACCTCTTGAAATAGAGTACCAAGAAGCTAGGAGGCCAGTAAGCAACAGGAATAAGATTCAAACTCAGCCAGTGTAACTCCACAGTATATACTCCATTCATTAGCAACAGATGCCATGTTACCAAAGAAGCAATGTTTTCAACAAGCAGATTTCTGTTTTAGAGCTAACGAAAGTTAATGTTAGCTATTGTGTTTGAGGGAATAGGAATTGAACAGTTCTGGTATACATGGATTTTTACTCAAAGGTTTCATCTAAGTTAATCTAAATCCGAATTTGAAAGCTAAAATAGCTTCTTTTAAAACCAGCATATTGCCATCTACTGCTGATAAAATTAAAGTATATTCCAGATTTGCATCAAATGGATTTATGTAGTTCAAGTGTCTATGGTAGATGCTAGTAGAAAAAGTAGTGAGAACTTCTAGATCAGAACCTCTAATTTTTGTTAAACACAAAGCTTCAATTACATCCTGCTGGGACACCACCTGACTTTTTGGTTGTACAGGAACGGGCCAGGCCCTATAAAAACACATATTTATCTGTCATTTTCCTTCCAGGTTACTTAAAAATATAAAACACACAATAACTTGACATGCCCTAAAACAAAAAGGGATAATCTAATCTACAACCATAAATTGAAACATGTTCCAGTTTATTTTTCTCAAAAACAATAACCATGATAATCAACATGCCCAGCATACACAAGTGCACAATATTTCTGTTTTGGATGTTTCCTGAAATATAGTTATCAGGAGTCAGAAGAAATGGTTACACTATTGAGTTGATGTCCTGCCCTACAGTAGAAGTATATTTATGATAATGTAAGAAGAGAAATAGTTATCCCTGCATTACGCTACTTTCTAATGTAAAAATAAAGTGATGTTTCCCAATCTCATCTCATGATAAAAAAGCTTATGTTCATAATAATTGTAAAGCACTATGAAATAGATGTTCTGGAGATGTTATATATCATTCATTAGCATTCTTATATAATAGTCAAATACATTAAAGCAAAAACATAAAAGCATGCAACTAAAATAAATCATGTACAGCTGTAAGAATGAGTAGAGAAATGCATTATTTCTATTTAAGGAGAATATTGGGAGAATAACAATATATTACTTATTATAATTAGATATTATATTAGATAAATTTTGTTTAAAAAGCAGGTGGGGAAAAGGTATGGACTTTCAAATATACAATGGTATTTACTTACAATCAAGCCACTGTTTGCTTGCCTTTTTTCTCTGTCATGGATCCTTTTGTAGAAAATTCCGCCTGGATTAAACTGAGTACTCCAAATAATCATATCTCTTTGATAATATACATCCATCCCTGTTATTCTTGAATTATGTTCAATATGAGAAATTTGTTGATGATCGCCACTGTAGTTGAATGGATATATAAAACCCAGGATATCAGTGTCATTAGCAATGTAGAGAACTTGATCTTCAGAGCCTGGAGATTATTATAATAAAATACAAAAATAAAGTAAATTTCAACTAATGTTAAAAGCAATAATTGTACTTTTAAATTATCTTGAATTATTATTCTTAATACAGTTTTTCCTCAAAAACCAACCAGTTTTATATTGTCTTTTAGTCTTTATGACTTATTATTTCTGATACTCACTTATCTAAACATTTACAATAATTATTGATAGAGGTTTTTCTACTGCCAATCTTCCCTTATGGCTAGAAATTATGTACATATAAATGTCCTTTTATGAAGAGAGATTATTATTTGATAAGTCACAATACACTAGGTTATAATGCATCAATTGTCAATATCCAAGTACTATGTTGTATACTCATTAAGCTTCAAAAGTTTCTGATTACTTAATTTATGCACCTGAGTGATCATTACTTTAGGCTAAGAAATAAAAATTAAAATATGAAGAATCTTCCTCTTACTGTATTTATATATCTTAAATGCTTATTAACTTTTAACATAAAAAGATATCAGTATTTATTCCATTAAAGTTCTATAATCTCTAAATTATCTAGAATCCTGCTAAGTGTAACATTCTATTCTAAAGTTTTGACACCTACAATAGAATACTAATGGCATTTTCATACTAACAAGTAAAACCCTAAAGCAAATGCCAAAAATATCAATTAAAATATTAATGAAGCCCTAAAGAGATGTTCGATTGCATACATAGTTTCTGCAAATAAATAATAATAATAATACCCCATGAGGTGCCTTTCAGCTCTGTAATGTTGATAGCTGTCACTTAGCAAATGCTTATTATGTGTCAGACGCTATGTTAAGCCTTTCACAGTTTATCTCCACTTCTTATAACTATGGAAACTGAACTGAGGCTCTGACACTTTAGTGAATTCCTTGAGGCCACACAGTCTAAAAGGTGCTGTGCTGGGATTCAAATCCAAGCATATCAAATGCTATAGCCCACAGTTGATCCATTACATCATCCTGTTTTCTTCTTGCAATAACAATCTTAATAATGTCCAGTCATACTTTGTAGCCAACAATATTGAAGTTATAGTATTATTTAGCATAAACACATGAATATTAAAATCTATACCTACAATTGCCCAGAACCCTAGTTTATCATTTAATCTTTTTGTTTTTGTTTTTGTTTGTTTGTTTTTCTTTTTTTGAGATGGAGTCTTGCTCTGTCACCCAGGCTGGAGTTCAGTGGCGCAATCCTGGCTCACTGCAACCTCTGCCCCTGGGTTGAAGCGATTCTCCTGCATCAGCCTCCCAAGTAGCTGGGACTACAGGTGTGTACCACCACGCCTGGCTAATTTTTGTAGTTTTAGTAGAGACGGGGTTTCACCATGTTGGTCAGGTTGTTCTTGAACTCCTGATCTCGTGATCCACTCGCCTTGGCCTCCCAAGGTGCTGGGATTACAGGCATGAGCCACTGCACCAGGCCTATCATTTAATCTTTTTAAAAAATAATATTGGTAAGTGGAGGACTTCTAAATTTGAAAGCAAGATCTTGTTTTAAAACCTTTAAAATCCTTACTCAAAATTCCTTTCTCCTTATAATGCTAATGTTTATTTTTATCCCCGGGGTATAATTTTTCTCATATTCCCTTAGAGCAGACCATCAAGAGAGATACTTCACATTCTATCACACTGGCTTTTAAAATTTTACCTCTTTTGAAAAATTGTTTTGAACACAATGACACAATGTGATTTTAACAGTAACCATGTATTTCATAGTCATTTCCATAAACCATCTAAGGTTAAATTCATTAATATTAAGTAACCAACTGGTCAAATTAATCATCATTAAAAATATTTTATCAGAAATGAAGCTGTTGCTGAAATGAAATATAAAACAGTTTTCTCCATAAAATGTTTACAACAAAATTGTAATAGGATTTGCAATAGTGGTTATAATCTTACCTTCTGCTATGCAGGTGTTATTTCTTTCTTGAAAATTCTGGTCACACACACATTTATATGATCCTTCCACATTTATACACTGATGGGAACATGTGCCAAACACCAAACATTCATTAAGGTCTAGAAAAGAAGAGCTCAAAATAGCATCATCATACCCTCAATTCACACTCCTATTCTTACCACGTTTCAAAAAAGCCAAAATTATTTTTAACTTATTACTAGCTTTATTGTCCTTTCACATCTTTAATCTGTGACTTGCTGTGTCATATTTGTGAAGGTATAATCATTTTTCACAATATTTGTACTAGAAGATTCATCAATTGTCATTGCTTTTATTAATCCACTTAAAATATTAAAGCATCAATTTCAAACTTCCCTGGGGCTTTCTTTTTTCTTTTTTAAAATTTTTACTTATTTATTTTTTTACCTTTTAAGTTCAAGGATACAAGTGCAGGTTTGCTACCTAGATAAACTTGTGCCATGGGGGTTTGTTGTATAGATTTCCATTCACGCAAATAGACCCGTCTTGAGGTTTTCTTTTAAGCTGTTTCTGATGACCTACCTCCATGCCTTCGAAGGTATCATGGGCTATTCTTTCATCCCATAATGCCCTTGCCCACTTTTCCATACAGAATTTCTACTCATCTTTCAAGATCCACCTGAAATAAAGCCTTCCTTGGTCTCCAACCATATATGGGAGTGATGATTCATCCTTAGTTTCTCCAGTCTTTGCTCTCCTGGTGTTTCTCTCTTACACTGTTGCTTATATTTCAGGAATGTGGTTACATATTCATATTCCCTTGAGGACATAAATTATGATACATTCCTTTTTTATTGCCAGATTTGGCACAATGACTGGCAGAGAACAAAGATTTGGGCGCATCTCTAACACACTTCTGGACTCATATATATGAAGTGACTACGTAACAAGAAGGGCCGTATTGAGGTTATGTGATGTGAATTAAGCAAGCAAAATCTGCATGCCTATATATGAATAAATACCTCTAAATCACTAGCATAAATAAATAAATCACAGGCAGTGTTCATGTGATTTAATCAGAGTCATGTAGCTTGGCACATGACTCTAATTTTAAGGGTTTATGAAGAGCCAGGATTGAGGCCAGGTGATTCTAGGGAATTATCTAATTTTCCTCTCTTTTCCTCCTCTACTTTTGTGTTTAGCCGGCATATTTCCCCTGCCTCATTTTATCACTTATAATCTCCTAATTACCTAATAAATCTGTGAGATAAATCCTTCCCTTGAATTAGAGAACTTAAGAATCAGCACAGTAAGAATAACTATCTTTTGCGTAGCACACAAACAATGTTCTAAGGGCTCAGAGGTAGAGACACCTGTAAATCACAACATCAACGCTTAAACTCAGGTTTTCTGATTTTGTTGACTTTACTGTGATACTTTGCCTAAGAACACATAAGCATTTTCATGACCACACACTGCTATTTGATTGAAATGTAAAGAGATGCAGAAAAGTGTATTTCGTTGTTTTTAATAAATATTTTACAGGAATGAAGTAGAATGCATCTTGTCAGTACTTAACCATCACGATTACAACAAATATTTCTGATTTGTTCAGCCCCTGTAACTTTGAACAGGCAGTTATTTGTCACTATGGTTTCCCTTTGGTACAGAATCCAAATAAGCAATATTCTGCATGATTTCATACAACCTCAACTTCCTCACTTGTCATTATACTGGCCTGAACCATCATTTTCGCCTCATCTCTAGAATGCCTGGATCATGAGCTTTTGAAGGGGATGGAGGAATTCCACACATGCCTAGTACCCAAAACAGTACCTGGCACTCAGCAACTGTTAATCCCCTTCTAATTTTCTTCCACCATTCCTCTTTACTTTTTTCCCTTTAGATATTCTAATTGAAGTGTTTGAGCTTTAACATCAAATAGCAATTTCTTATGCATTTTTTCAGATACATAAGTGAAGGGCACAAACAAATTTAAATTTTTGGATTATAGAATCCAAGTTATGTCTTACCCTTCTTTGACACTGAAATAGAGCTATTTTCCTTAAAATCAAAACTTTATTTATTAAAAATAGATGAACATTTTATTAGAGTTCAGAAGTTACTCGTTTGTCCTACAAAATAATACAAAAAAGTGGATTCATAGCAATTTAAAATAAAGAATGTAGTGTGCAGGTTATATTTGCTGTGGAATGTAATTAAAAATTAAGAAAACTTTAATAATATAATTTCTAAATTTAGTACATATATACAGAAAAAACCCACTGACAAATATTAGAAAATAAATGTTATTGAAATTAAAATATTGAAAGAATTGTGTGTGTGTGTGTTTATATGTAATTGATTGATAGAAAGAGCCTGGGAAAAATAAATACCATAGTTTGAAAGAAAATTCACTTTTTAACTAAAACACAGAAAACCTAGGTTGTCAGCTTTCAGTCTCATGGTAATGGAAAAATCAAATGTCACGAATAATCCAAATACGCATTTAACTCAAAATGTAGATAAACATGACGTGACTACACTTTTTCCCCTTTTGGGTGAGTAGAATCAATTCATTTAAATAATTCCATTTTGATTAACACGAAGTAAAATCATTTTTCTTAACCTCAGAATATCACAAAGAGGACATAACAAAAGCAAGCTGGTAGGTAAAAGCACTTAAAGACTTGAATTTAGCCTGGATAAGCCAGACTTAGTTATTTTAGGTTTGGCTGTACTTACATTAATATGAATATGAATACAAATAGCAGTTTTATTGGAGAAACTTGCAGAAAGTGCATATGGGTCTGTATTTCATGGTTCTATAGTTAGAACACTGATGTAATTATATTTACTTACTATAAGATTTTGGCTATCCTACATGCTCAATTTTTAAATGATCTCAAGTAAGTTGACAGATTTATGTAGATCCTGACTTTGAATTTTTAAAGACACATTATGATCTATTTAAAACATGGTTTTAGGACAAAAGCCCATGACTCTCTACATGTGATTTACCTATTTCGGTATTGCAAATTCCACACTCAAGAGAAATGGGTCATCATAAACATATTTTTTCATGAAGCAAGACTAATTCTCCAATAGTTCCTGAACCAGCAATTTCGTTATTTGCATTTCAAAACAGTATTGTAGCAATAGAATTGAAATTCCTGCAGCTCTGAATTTGCTATAGAAAAAGCTTTGTAGCCTCTGTCGTGGTTAGCTTAGCTCCACAAACAAACAAACTCTTGACCCCAGAGACTTTCATTCTCATAAGTGAAATGGTATCCCGTAGATACACACCATTTTGATGAAAGTCAATCCCCTGTGATCTCACAATTTAGAAGTCTTGGGAATCTTTATAACCCAAAGATTTATGAGCAAGCTGTTGAAGAAAAGTACTCTACCTTCACATTGTCTGTTTTTCATGTTTCTCTGAAATCCAGGCTTACAGCGACAGAAAACAGATGTTTTTATTTGATTACAATATGCATCGTCTCCACATGGATTCACATTATCTTCACAGGTATATTCAGTAGGAGCTGGGATTTAAAAATATGATCAAAACTAATATAATTCTAGTTCCTGAAGTGGGGAGTTAACTTTTTAAAAATATTTGAAATGGTACTTATTATTCCACAGATAACTCTTTTTGAATGTATAAGGTTATAGTCTTCTCTCCATATAAGCCCCCATGTCTTATAAATGTATAGAAGTATAAAAACTAAACTCATTAACATTAAATACAGATTAGACCAAGCTGCTAACAGCTGATATTTAGAGCTGCTGTTAAGCTATAATACTTTTTAAAAACAAGTCAGGAGTCAATGATTCTAATGACAGGCTATCTTTATTATAATACGATATATGAGTACTACATCCTCCTCTGAGAGCCAAAGCATTTCCTATAAGCTACCTAGAAATTTAGGCATTTATTGCTAACCTAAGCTTAGTATTTGTAAACTCAATCAAGGGTACTGCTAAGTTACTCAAGCAAGTTGTCTAAATCAGCAGTTTAAATTTCATTTTTTTATGCTGGACATACATATGAAGAGTAACTTTTGAGTGTGTAATGTGCTCATAATGGTTGGTCATAAGCTGCAACATTTTAGGACACACAAAAAGTTACTTGTAATTTCCAGGATAGCAGTTACAATTTTATTACTTTATCTCCCATTCAGGAAAACATTTTAGAAGTCCTTCTCTTTTAAATAAATGAGAGGGACATTATTATAGAGACATTATATTATCTCTAAGTTACTTAAATCAAATTTTTGAGAAATATGAGAACTTTAATTATTATCATTGTAACTATTATTTGTCCCCACTGACTTGAATATTTTACAATTAGTTAAAATAGGTCAGTGGAATGATACCATGGTTTAGACACATGCAGCCATATCCTGGTGGGTATTGCTTCATCCCTAAATGTGGAAAGTTTTAGATGCATAAATTTAAAAAAAGATGTAAAAGTAGGAAATTGTGTGACTTTTGTAAGCAAACTGAATTTAGGATCATAAATTTAATTATTTTTCTTTAATATAAAAAAATCAAATACCCAAGCATTAGACACAAACTGTTCGCAATCAGCATGAAATAACTCAAGTATCATGGCACTGTAACTAAAAAAAAAATCACATCTTCTGTAAGAATGACTCAGCAATGGATTAAATTTTTTTAAACATTGAAAAAATTAAGACCTTTACTATCATTCAACTAAATATCACCGTTTATAAAACTTAACACTAAATTTGTATAAGATAAATTATTAAATGATATAGATTACATTGCTGACATCAACTTCTATATTTGAATATTGATTTCTCAGCTTCTGCTTTAACAAGGGTACTCATTACAAAGTCAACCTTGTCCACTTCATACTTTCTGAAATTAAGTAATATTCTAATGTTGCTTTGGCAAAGGTTTTTGAAAAAGGGCATCAGTCAAGCATACTTTGAAGAGCAATATTTCCATCCGGAACATTTTAGTCATGTACAAGCAGAACTTAGACTTGTGTATCCCGGTGCTTTGCTTAACAGAAAACAAGCTCACCTATTCTGCATCCTTGCTCATCTGAACCATCTCCGCAGTCATCAAGTCGATCACACTGGAGATCCATAGGGATGCATTTTTTATTACTACAAGCAAACTCATCCTTTTTACAAGGCCTTGCTTTATATGTCAGCTTACCTGTAGAGTCATACAAAAAATGATTAGTGCTTCACAGAATCAAAACACTCTTATTGAGCATGTAATAGCTCCAAAATTTTACTAACTACTATGAAAAACATGGGTTTACAATCCTTTATCTGAAGCTCTCAAGGCCAAATTTTTAAACATTCTGAAATTTTTGGATTTTAGAAAAGTAACAGTGTGTTTAAGTAAATAACACTGATAGCTACTGAAAAATTTTAAAATATTTACCCTAAGTGTAATTTTTTTAGAGGGTGATATTAAATGGCTCCAATTAGGTCAGGTCAAGCTTTGTCTCCAGATGATTTTGCTGCATACATAAGTCTTTTGCATTGAAAACTTTGTGAACTTCGGAATTCAGAAAAAAAGAATTGCATATACATACAATCTATATAAGCTCCCTTTCTTCAAAAAATTAAGTCTTTAAACAAGGAGCATTTAAAAATCTCTATATTGTCTCTCTGGGATGAATATTTTCTAGAATAAAGGGTTAGTGGGAACTATGGATAAAGGTGCACACCTATAAGGCAAATGAAATGCTGGTGGAATATTTTTATACCTTGTCAGAAGATCAAATGTCTGAAAATAATGCCCTCAGATGTCCACATAAGAAATATATTTTTTAAAATGTTTGTACTCCAAGTCATCAGAGAACCTCATAGCCATCACTGAATTATTTCACATTAAATGCACTTACCACCACAGTGATCTTCATCTGAGTTGTCCCCGCAGTCATCAATCCCATTGCACATTTGCTCCGACTGTAGGCATATTCTGTTATTTCTGCATCTGTGAGGTCTTGTGGATGGACAAAGAAATTTGACTGAAGAAAAAGAAGAAAAAACAAAGAAGCTCCTTCGGGTACATTTATTTATGAAGAACATTCTTCCTTTTTCTTTTATCCTTTTCAAATCCATAAGCTAGCTTTTCTAAATATCTTTTTTGTTGTGACAATTGCCTACTAGTGGCTACCAGAGAAATATGTGATGATTCTAGTTATTAACTACAGAAAAATGTGCACAGCTGAGGATCTTAAAGGAAATACGAAAGAGCCAAACTTTATGGTCTCATTCCCAAATGCCTTATCTTAGCTGACTTCACTTAGTGTAACAAATTAATTTATGCCTACAATTATGCAATATGGCAGGACACTTAGCTATCTCAAAGAGCAATTTCACACAGCATAGAGCCGGAGCAAGCATATGTTACAGGCCCAAAATTGAAAATAGGTCATTCAGTGAAAACAAACAAACATCCCAACAATATTCTAACTTGATTTCTTACTCTTTGTCTCTGTAAACAAAAGTTTAGATATGTATTTGAGGCACATATATGATCTTAGTTATTCATCTTTAAAGTGCATGTTTTTGTGTGTATTTAAAAAGACCACAGTGAAAGCCAGGGAATTTTACATTTGTCTCCTTATCACTATCTAATCTGAAGACTTCCACTCTTAAAGCAGGAAGTATCTGTCATTAGTCTTCATCCTTAGATGTGAAGTTACCCAGGATTCTGTCCTTGTTCCCCTGATGTTCTCACTCTTGAATTATTTGCTTAGTTATGTTTATTCACTCTCATTGATTTACTACATCCTGAAGACTTTCAATTCTCTATCTAGTTCAAACATCTCACAGTTGGTTGTAGGACATCCCCTCAATAGTTTCAAATTTAACAAGCTCATCAACTCAGCTCTTTATCATCTCGTCTTACCCCTTGTTCTCAAACACGTTTTATTTCCATCATTCAGTTAGTGGCATATCATAGCCAAAAGTCTGGAATTATTCTAATGTATTCCTCTCATTGACCATCAATTCTCAGTAGTCACCAAGTCCTATTGCTATTGTCCCCAGGTTTGGCATCTTCTAGCCATCTCTCCAGTTACAATCACAATAGCTTAGCTGTTTATGATCTTTTACAGAGAGATATCCTAAATGTCTCCGGCTTCATATTCCATCCTCAGATCCTCAAAAAGCCATGAGAAAAATCAGTTTAACATATTCATGTAACCATTTATTCTACAGTTATCAATTTCCTTGAGAATACAATTTAAGATATTTTGAATGGCCTAATAGACTTGTCACTATCTTGCTCGTGCCAATCCTGCAGACTCATCCCTTGTCTCTCTCAATATTTGAGCAATACTGCTTTATTACAGCTTCTTAAATATGTTACACTCCATCCCTGACCTCCTTGCTTTAAGTGGAATTTGGTCTATTTTCCAGATATACTCCCTCCTCTTTAGGTCTTTTAGGAATGTCTCTTAATTTGCTCAAACCTTATGTCACCTCACATTTGAAAACACCTAGTTTCCTACTACAGCTTCCATAGCTTTATCCTATCTTTACTTTCCATTTTCCAAAATAAACTAAAACAAAATAATGTTATTTTGAAGGCTACATATTTGATTATATCTTCCCGCTGCTGCTATTTTCTAATTAACTTCAAAATCACCACCTCCGCCCCAGTTTACTGAAGACTAGCACATTCCAGCACAGTCTTTTAAGATCTCCATTTAAATTCATTCCAGCAACTCAGATGACTTCAATATTCACATGAGGAAACCAACCAGTGAGGCTTCTTAGCTCCTTAAGTTTCTTATACCCTATGTCCTTTTACTCTAATCTTACGTAAGCCACCACTCTCCTAGGACGTTGTTTACATTGGTGAATTTCAACAAATTTCTATTTTTGATTCACAGTGGCAGTTTCTGTTGCTTGCCGTTAAGAATGCTAACTTATAGAAACAGTTGCAGCATAAATTTGCTGTTTCCTATAATTTACTTCATTTGTAAAACCACTACTAGAATGTCCTATTTTGAGCACAATCTCTTTCTTTAATGATTTTTAATCCAATCACTATCATTGCAACAACTCTTCAGCTTTATCTTAACTCTAGCTCATCGATGTAACTACCTTTTCCCTATTCACCAAAGATTTTGTCTGTACTTTTCTCCCCATTAATATTTATAGTAACCTATAATATGTTGGATACTGCTCTAAGTACTAGGTAAGTTTAGAAACCCACTTTCTTCCCAATAACCTGGATTCTCTGGCCCTTTTCTCTTTTTCATCTCAGTTATCCAAAATAACCCTAAATTTAGGTGAGCAAAACCACCTGCTCTCCCAATATCTGCATCTGGGAAGCCAGAAATGTTGCAGATGATCATACTACAAGGCCAACTGATACCACCAAGTATGAATATTTATCAATGCTACTTGGAAAGCATATATATATATCTATATATATATATATAGATATAGATATATAGATATAGATATAGATATAGATATAGATAACAAAAATAAGTAGAAATACAAAGATGGGAAATTTCTTAAGATATTAGTAAATAATTACAGATCTACCTGTATCTACATGTAGTCTGTCAACTCATTTCTATATTTTAAGAGCAGAGACAGAAGAATAGTTGTTTCCTATGTAAAAGTAATCATTTTTCTGGAACTCATTTTCCCCTGCCTCTGCAGAAACCATCACATCTTTGCTGAAACATGTTATTACTTTGGTGTCTCTGGTGCCTCACTCTTCTTTTTTGCAGTGCCTTCTGTGGTCACTTACCTGAGTCTCTTCTGCCAGCTCATCTTCACTTAGGGGCTTGTTGTCACTCAATATTCTTTGATAATCCCCTTCCTGACCTATCTTTATTTCCACACAGCATAATCTTGAATATTCCATTGTATTTCTTACCACATTTTATGCTGGTTGTTGAATTTATATCTGTAGACTACCTCTTTCCTTTCAATGTGAGATTCAAGCATCTAATGCCTACTTGAAATCTCTACTCGAATGTCTCCTCAAATGCATCACAGTCCAGTCTTCTAATCTTTACTTGCAAAACTGTTCCCTTTCCTGTGACCCCCTTCCATTCAAATGGGAAAGCAAAAACAACATACACATTATACTCCACAACTTGCTGCCTCTCATTCACCATATCCAATCCATCATTTAATCCAATTTATTCTGCCTTTTATATCATCTTCAAATCTGTCTATATTGTGCTAGCACAGGCTGTTGTCATCTCAACCCAAGCTACTAACATAGCTTGCCTAAAGTGCCGCCATGGTGTTAACCACTTTTAATCCTTTCTATCCAATATTTTTAAACTTTAAATATGACCATGGACCTCCTCTGCTTAAAACTCCTTAGTATTTCCAATTACTTTCCAGCTAAAATTTAGAATCCCCAAGGTTGCAGGTATCTCTGCTGTCTCTAGTTTCAACCTAAGCAAATACAGATGATCTCCAATTTAACAATAGTTCAATTTAAGGTTTTCTGACTTTATGACAGTGTGAAAGCAATACATGTTCTCCTCTACTTACTATGGGATTATGTCCTGATATATCCTTTATATGTTGAAAATATTTTTAAGTCAAACACACACTGTCAATTTACATTATGTCCTGTTTACAATAGGTTTATCTGGCTACAATCTGATAAATCCAGGAGTGCCTGTAGCTACCTGGCTCTGTGCTCTCTGGGAACATGGATCCTTCAGTTCCTTGAGTAAGCCATGGTTTGCTCTGCCCAGAGCTTTCACAAATCTTATTTCCTTTGTCCGCAATTTTGTATCACACTTTCACTCCCAACCTCAAGCCTTTTCACCTATTCAGCAGCTAAATATTTCCCAGGCCTGAACTAAAATGTCATTTCTCATACTCTATGATTGATAAAGTCTTTCTGTTCCATACTTTTACAAATTACTATACTTTATAGTATGTATCACAGTTTATAAGTATATATTTTTGTGCACATTAATATCCATCTTCCACTAGATTCTAAGCTCTGCGAGGTGAGGGTTCGTGTTCACTTCTTTCATCATTATATCACCAAAATAATCATGGTCTCTTGCTGAACAAATGTCTATTGAATGAATGAATGACACTTTTTCTCATGCTATTCACTTTGCTTAAGATGTCTTTTATTCTAGCTCCTTCAACACTGTAGCTTTCTGAATTGTTCTTTAGGTAGAGTTCATTGAATCTCTCTGTGCCTTTTCCATACTTTTAATTAATTCTATCATTGCTGGAAATAGAGTGTATGAAAATTATTTTTAATTGTCCAGCCAGAATAAGATCTCCTTGTCAAAAAGAACCCTTTTGTTGTCCTAATTAGCACAATTTCTGGCACATAATAGCTTGACTCAATGTTGATATTGCTCACTGAGAGAAACGCAAAAATGTTCAGACAGTCAATCTGGATTTTACAAGGTTTCCCATCTGCGCTGTGTGGAATGCTCCTGAGAATCAGTTCATGGCCCTGGAAGCAGCTCTAGGAGAATATGACTCTGCAGCTGTACATCAATTATTGAAAATTTCCTATTCCACTCACTGGTTTTGTGGTCAAGTGGAATAGAGAATAGAAAAAAAAATCACATAATTGATAAAAATAATAGCTTCTGGATTGATGTTGGTAGATAAGCTCTCATATTGTTAAATATTTTATGATTCAGAAACAATCTAATTCCTGGTGATTACCCAGAGTTTATTTCTAAGATTATGTAAAGAAAACTGAAGCTGAAACTTAGTTGCATTACTCATCATAATGAGTTGTATCTATAGAAAAAAACTCTCCAAAGCCTGTTTTTTTTCAACTTTTAAATACTTAACAAAATAAAGCTGCCTGCATTTTTGTATTTTTCCCTGCATTTTTGTATTTCAGTAGTGAAATGTCACCATCTATATCTAAATATTGCCTTAACTTGATGCAACAAATAGAACAAAAAGTGTAAGTACGTACACTCATGCTGTATTATCTTTATTTACCTGGTGTGCCACTGAGTTATATCTGATGTGGCAGCATTTTCTTTTAAAGTATAGGTGAAACTGCATTTCTTGCAGAGATTAGATAAAAAGTATGAGAACAGGGACCAAAAATGTTCATTAAAATAGATCCTTTATGTTGCTGATCTAAAATTAGACTTTTATATTTGTTGGTCTCATAAGCATACACCAGACAAATGTCAGTCAATTTGGAGAAACTTGAATTTTTAGAAACAATAACTTTTTTTAAGACTTTTTAAGTTTAAATGTTAAATAACTCCTAATTTCAGTTCTGTGTTTAAGACTTGTAATGATATAGACAGATATGTGGATAGATAGATACACAGATAGATGATTGATAGATAGACAGATATTTCATTAGTGGGTGGCCTGTGAAACTATGAGATTTTATTATTTATATATTTTTAATTTGCTTATCTGTATCCCTCCAAAATTAACCTAAAACTCCAATTTGATGTGAAGCCAAAATTATTATATGAATCTTATTCAATTAAAATGTCAATTACTCTAAATCCACCCAAAGAGACCATAATCTCTCTTCTGAATAGTGTTGACATGTGCAAGTTCAGATTTAGGATGAGTCTCTATAAAGTCATAACTTCTGAACCGGATTATCCCTTTATTAACTGAACAAAAGCTGTATCTGTGGTTATACTTTACCTAACCCCAGGATGGTATAATTGGTAGTTCACCTCCCCATTTCATTGATTCATGCTGGTGCATGAGATCAGAAGATAAAAGTATAATCTAGAGCCACGTGAAATGCCATACCACACATATCAGGGGCTTCATCAGAGTTGTCTCCACAGTCGTCCTCTCCATCACACACCCAGAAATGTAGTTTGCAGAGAGAATTATTGCAAAGGAACTCATCAGCTCTACATATATTTCCTCCTTAATTTTAAAACAAAAAGAAACAAAGAGATTCAGGGTAATCAGTGCCAGTCAGCAGGACCCATATTCTTCTGAATCTTAGCAAACAGTATCTAGTTGATTGCTTCCATATATGTATTATATTTATTTCAAGCATAATACCAGGAACAAGTAATATTCAATTTTTTTAATAACATGTATTCATTGTTGACATTTCAAAACATTCTAATATTACTCTCATATATGTCTATTTTTTAGAAAATACTGATAAGATGTTAGAAGAAAGTTTTTAAGAATCTAAGTTATACTCTGCTTCACATAATTTTTATGTTACTGAATACACAGAAATTTATATTTTTTAGTTTTAATTGTAATTATTTAAAATTTGTGTCTTTCTTGGGGAAAAGACATTTTTAGAATTATTAGACAATTTAGCTGTATCTGAAATACTGATAAACTAGATCACTAAAAACTTAGAATAGCCAGTAAAAATTTTTTTGCAAACACAAAGAAACGATTTTTTTAACAGCAATAAGAATTTGGCCATATCATACCACATTTCAGGGTTCTTTTTAAATAAAAGTTGTGCAATAAAGCATTATTTTTTGGATTGTTAAAATGTTTGCATTTTTCTCTTTTAACAAATAAATAAAAACATCAGGAAGACAAAAATATTCTCATATAAAATTCTTAAGTACATCTGCCACATGCAAAGGACCTAAGTAATGAACAAATTTGGGTTATATGTCTAGAGATGTAGCAATATACAGTGGAGGCTATAATGACTTGAGAGTTAGGAACTGTGGGTCCTAGTCTTGCTTTGGATAACTCTATTAATATCTCTGGGACTCAATGTTTTTATATGTTATAAAAGAGGTACAGTTAAAGTGATGTATAGGGTCACAGGTGCAAGAAGTACCTGGGGAAACAACATAGATATCACAGTATAGAATTAAGATAAATTAGATTGCTCCCAAAGGGTTACACTACCTAGTTAATCCTCATATATAGGTAAGAGATACAATTCATGGGTTGTCTAGATTTGACTTACTGAAGGTATTAACATATTTAAACACACATACATTCACCAAAATATGAGGCAGAGCAGTGACAGTGGTCATCCTTCAAAGCCTAGAAAATGCCTAGAAAGAGCCATTGTTCCTTTTGCAGATGTACTTTGGAAGGAATAATGTGCCCGAACTTGTGAAGATCAAATAACTCTTCTTGCTGTGAGTTCTGACTTGTTACACAAATCTCTGATAATTCACATCCAGTAGCAAAAGTTTTAATTTAAGAAGTGATAGAATCAGTTGGACTGTAGAAAGAAAACTCTAGCTCTGGTGTGGAGAATTTAGAAATGAAGAGAGAGACAGTAAAGACAACACTGGAGGAAAAAGACATATTTCAAGAGAGGTCATGGCAATCCAGAGAAGAACTGATGGTAACTTGATCTAGAGGAGCCACAGCTGAGAGCTCTTCAGAAGGAAAACTCCTCAGGACCTGACGGCTAAATAGATGAGAGTGGCAAAGGAGAGTGAGCACATAAACATCGTACTCATTTTTTAGTGTGTGTGGACCATTTGGTAGATGGTATTGTTCATTAAATAAAGGAACACTGCAGGAGGAGCAGGCTTAAGACATAATTCATTTGAGGTACCGGTCCATGTGGTGATGTCGAGCAAGCTGGTGGATAAATATGTCTGAAATATAGGATAGGTTTTTGAGCTGTAAATGTGCATCTGGCAGTGATCAGAATATAGTTATGATTTGAAGTTTAAAAGAGAACACAGAGAAAAACAGATTGGGTAGGTAAAGACGAGTCTACAAAAGAGACTGAGAAAAAGTAATCAAAAATGGTTACAGAAATATCTGGAAAGAGTGATGCCAGACAATACATGGGAAAAGTGTTCTAATGAGAGGGATAGCACATGTAACTAATGCTAAGCAGGTTTAGTGAAATGGTGGTTGGTTTAATGAAATGATTGTCATTGGCTATTGAATGAGAAGAAGAAGGAGGTGAATGCCAACGTATCTTTCCAGAAGTTTGGCCATAAAGGGAAGAAAGAGACCAGAAAGTGAGCCTCGTTGCTTGTGTGAGGAAGAACAGATCCCTGAACACATTTAAATGCTTCTGATAATAATTCAGTAGACAAGACACATTTGAGGGTACAGGAGAGCAAAAGAGTAATTAATGTAATGAGTTTCTGGAGGATCCAGGGAGTGTGAGAGATTTGAGATCTGGAGCAAAATGAATGGAATAGGCTTAGACTGGAAGTGAAACAAATCTTCTGTTTTGGGAGGAAGGAAGGAGGAAAGCCTGAGGACAGCTACAGGCAGATTTGCTAGTTTGGTGGCCAGATGTTGAAAAATGCTCATGATTGTTATTATTTCTTTAAAGAAGAAGGTGAAGTTATTAATTAAGAGAGGCAGCTTGGTAACAGATTTGAGAGAGTGGCCTTTTTAAAAACCTGGTATGATTAATGGCAGAAACATTATTAGGAAAACAAGGGCAAACTGCTTAGTATCTTAAGTAAAAGTTAAAGCTTAGACCAAGAATTTGTAGTGATATTGATCTGAATAATAGTACAATTGTCTGCAAAAATGCTTAGCAGAACTGGTACAGCTTACATTGCCATCTCTGAGAACCACCAAACTAAGAAACAGACAAAGGCAAGAGCTGGGTGAATCCACCAAAGTGAATATCACCATGTGAGACTCTGACAATTCAACATCTGTCATTGGGATACCCCTTTCTCTCAAACTTCTGCAATGCTGAGCTCCATACTGCTGTATTTACAATTAATCTCAATTATGAAATCCTGTGCAATAAAATTCAGTACTATTTAACAACTGTCTCACTCTGAAAACAATAAAAAAGATAGCATATGCAGTATGCAGTCCTTAGTACTAAAGAAATTAAAGAGATGAGTATCAGTATGAAGTGAGTATATTGCCTTAACTCAAAATCAAATCCCTAGAATATGAAGCAGAGTTTCAGCATAAAGATTCTAATGACTAAATCTCATCGCATGCTCCATTTTACAATGGATTACATTCAAACAAAATTTGTGAACTTTTGACATTCTCTGATTATTTTAGAAAACTCTATTTGTATCATATACATCAGTCTTGTTAAAAAATGAGTTCCCTAAGGTATTGCATTAGATAAGATTATAATTTTCTCCACATGAGTGTTGGATATGCCACTGATTTATTTAAAAGAAGAGAACTATAAATGAAATCATATTGTAAGAGAAAGGCAAAGGTTTTGTGATAACCTACTAAAGACTTGATGTTGTACTCCAAAAAATTTGCACTAAAAAAATGCATCATGGGGCTACCGTGACATCTTGAGACTCACTTAAAATTCCTTATTTTGAAATGGCATAAAGCACATATAAACAACAAAAAAGGTATAATTTAAAGAGATTGGTTGAATTAAAATTCCAGTTTCCTGGTCATGTTCTTAATCAGCTCAACAGGAAATATTAGGAAAATAGAAAAGTATATATGAATTAACAATAATACATCTAAATTATAACAGAGACCTTGGAAAGTTCATATAAATCTGGTCAAGTGCATCATCACAGAAAATAAGCATCTAGAGTTCTCATCTTAATTGGGTTGAGAGAAGCTTTAATGCATGATAATACTTTATAATTTATTTGACTAACTTACACATTGTTGAGCTGATAATTACTCAAAAGAGAACCCCCCATTATATAAAGTGTAAAGTTTGAAAGCTCAGGCCAGAACAAGCACCACACTTCCTTGAGGTCATATATTTTACCTTCAAAAATGCAAATGCTGCTTTTAATTCCAGAGTATTTTGAATTTTTGTCTTTTAAAGTAAACTAGTAAAACTGATTGATTGGGAAACTGGGTCATGCTTATCCTTCGGCTCTCTTATATTCCAGTTCCCAACACTCAGCTCCTATAAGCTCATGTATCCTGATTGGAAATGAATAGAAATGACATTTAATAGAAAAGATATTTATTCTGGCATCCCATTTCCTCAATGCCTTAAAATGCCTTTACCCAATACCTATGCCACTTCCTGGGAGTAAATTAAATACTAGAAATCTAAAGTGGTAATGCCTTAAGGTACCTTCATATGGGATCAAATAATGTAACCACTAAAATATGTCATTGGAGCTTAATTACCCAGCAGCAAAGAAAACCAAGTTAGAAGTGTGAATGGAGGGGAAGGGGGCTTTGAAACATTTGGAAATGATTGAATTAAAGGCTCTCAACTCTTTTTCAGTCATTAAGATTAAATATTTAGTAGAATAATTTTAGATCTGAAAGGTACTTGAGATTTTCTAGTTTGGCTAGGATACAAATCATAAAGAGGTGCAGTGGAAAGTAAGTCTGGGAGGGTAAAATGGGGTCATTTTCTCATAACTGATTACTAGATTGAATTGTTTGTATGTAATCAGGTACCTTGAGTAAAAACTGACATAATCGGAAGGACACTTACATAAGATGAACCTTGTAACAGTAAATAGGATGTATTGGAGACCAATTAGGTGGCATCATGCCAGCCCAAGCAAGAAGCAATGGGAGAATGAACTAGGTGGGTGGTAGTGATTGAAGCTGAGCAATAGAGGTGATTCGCTAGAATATGGAAAACAAGGAGTAGCTTAATTGTCATCCCCAAACCTTTGAACACAAAAGTCACATGAGTTATTGCTGCCAGACTCTCCACAATGTTTGCTGTCTCTAGAGTGACCAATTACAGAAAGTGAGTGTGAGAACTTAGCCCAAGGTAGAAAGAGCCGTTATAGACATTTAACATTTCATGGGTCTCTATTATAAATGGCAAATTCAAAAGGAAACTGAAGGCCTACTTTGGGTGCACTGTCTATGAGTTAACCCTGCTCTGCAAAGAGCTGTTAAAAAAAAAAAAAAACTATTTTTTTCTGCATAATACAACACTTTATCAGGTTTGGGATGGAGATATTATCTAATCATAAACATCTGAAATAATATTAAAGAAAGTAAAATACTGTTTTTCTTAGGTGACTACTTATTTACAAAAGTAAACATTTTAGACAGGTTTAAAGTACATAAACCTAGAGTGCACATTCAAGTGCCTTAAATCGTGTGGCAATATCTAGCACCATCTCTATGGATGATCTTCCAAATACCAAGAAGTGTAAAATCTATTGAGAGACTTTGTAAGTAGGTCACAAGAAATCTTGTATTTAAAAAATATATCTAACAAAATGAAACTAGCAAACATGGATTAATCTGTGATCATTTTAAGCATCAGCACACAATTGCTTTGCGAAATAACTCTAAAGTAGTAACAATTGCTACATTTAACATGGTGGTTTAAAACTAAAATGTTGTTATCTGTCAGAAAATGATCTTCGCACAGCTAGGAAATAATATATGACAAAAAGGAAAGTTGTCTTTTAGACTGACAAAAAGATGTAGGTTATTTTCTCAATGATATGGCAATAAGGAAATTTAGGGATTTGGGGCACAACCTATAACCTATATATCATACAGCATATGAACGTATGCAATTGAGTATGCCATATGTTGTTCCTATGCCTTCAGAGTAAGGCAAGCAATGTGAAAGGAAAGCATATACAGAAAATTCAAGATACACTTTTGTAGTCATGGTTTTATTGGCTACTTTCTCTGTATTCTCCACATGTCCCTATACTTGACCCGGCATCTAGTCTGAAATGGTAGACACTCAGTAAACACTTGCCCTGTGTTCGTGTTTGTCATGCCCAGATTGAGATTATACTCTGTCTGACAATGATCTGGATTTTGCATATTTAGACCAGGCTGCTATGTAATGAAACTTGGAAGAGTAAAGAGAATCATTTAAAGATTCTATCCTCTGCCTCTAGCACACACTGTATATTCTGCACAGAACCTTAACTTTCATTCTCTCATTTACAGGCACACACACACAAAAATACCTTACCTCTGTCACAGTTCTCTTCATCACTGCCATCCACACAGTCATGAATTCCATCACACAGCCATCTAATTGGAATACAGTGGGCTTTATTTTTGCACCGAAACTGATCTTCCTTACATTCAGTCACACAGTCCATCTGTTCAAATACAAATGGACACTGCAGTTTTCATTAATGATAATGATACAATCATGGGCAAAATAAACATGCAGCTCGTAATACTAGAGCTTTATTATACTATGGGCTTTCTTTCATTTTGTCTTAATGAATATAACTTCTACAAATGAGAATGAGCTTTAGTATATGGACAGCATGAAAATTCAGGTATTTGCTGAAATGATTGCATTCAATGTACATATCTAACATGTTAAACCATGCTAAGAATCAAGATTCTTTCTCTTTATTTTCATTACATTTGTTTGCCCAAACCTAATTCATGTAATTCAAATATTTTAATTAAACGATATATTTTACCTCATCTGAACCATCAGCACAATCATATTCTCCATTACATTTCAAAGATGCTGAAATACATCCACCACTGGCACATATATATTCACTTGATGAGCAAGTAGGAGAAGCTGAATACAATTATAAATTTGAAATTGAGATAGAGTAAAAATAACAGGTTTTAGAAATAAAAACATAAACACATAAATATATGAATTTATAGATGGTAATAAAAATAGTTTATACTATATAACTATATTTACAATAACTATATTTAATGACTGGTATTACAGATTCATTTAAATTATTTACATAATTTTAGAATTAGTTATAATATTATTACATTATATTAAATATACTTCATGATGTAATAGCCTGTGCAGTAAGAATTTAACTCAATAGTCCATAGAAGGAAAAAAAAAAAAAACCTTGATATCCTTCATCCCTTTGATTTTGAAGTGTTATGTGAGTTTTTTCTTTCACAATTTTAAATTAAATTATTTTAAATTATTGAAGTCTCCAAATACTTTCAAAACTGTAATAATATTTAGCAACCTTTGAGTATGTTAATTCTTACATTCACTGTATAAAGCACAAAGTCAAAATCTCGGCATGGTCTCATAGACCCAATAATATCTATTTGGTTGCATTGACATAAATAAAGTATTTAAATAAGTTCTAAGAATTGTATTGTTTCAGGATTTTAAATATGAATACATGTCTAATTAACAGAGTTAACAGAATGTGCAGTATTCCTTTATGATGCCGAAATTAAGAATAACAAGCAGTTAAATATTATTTACAAGTGTAATATTTGCAAGTTTATAATATTTATAAGTGTATCAGTCACAAGATGTAAATACTACCCAGTCTAATTAATTGACAGAAATTATGATAGCTGCCTTTTTCTATGAGCTTGAGTTGGCTAGGCTTGCATTCAAATGTCTGGGCTTCTGGCCTTATGTTAGACCACTATGTAGTCTCTCATACTTACTTAATGACTTGGTGGTCTGAATTCCTTAGCTCAGGGATACTAAAAAGCTTTTTCCTTGAGTTCAACTCCTTTTAATTGGCAGTGTTTGTCTAGGGATCTGTATTCATAAGGAGTCTAATAACATGTCTGTATTCAGTAAGAAGGAAATCTGTGATCAATTAACAATATGGCCCATGGACATGGTACTGGGGCATAGTAATGTGTGAGCCTTGTACTTGTGATTCTGACCTAGTCTCTCAAGGTAATGTTTTTATGGTCACACATACGTTACAGTACAGTTTTCCACCAGTAATATTTTTCTGTAAGATAATGTAATTAAAATATATAATTAAAATTGAAGTGTTTTAATGAGTATATTTATAGAGACACCTAGCACATAAATTGAGTAGTGTATCTTTTTTCTGGCTTTGCTTTCTAACTTTACTCAAATTTTGGCCCAAGATGTAAATACAAACAACACAATTATGCTTCTTCTTAGCTAGCATCACATTGAAATGATTACATTCTATTTCATAATCACCATTTCCATAACTAAAACCTATCTTTTACTGTACTTTTAATTTCAACAGATTTTACTTTCCTATCTTGGGGAAACAGTTCCAAATGGTATAATAAGATATAGAAACCAGAAAATCAAATTTGGGGAAATTATGCTTGGATTCCATTCATAAGTAATGATCTTATTTTCCAAAACACTTTCAAAGCATATGAAGCACACACTAATTAATTTATCCACAGATTTGCAGACCCTTTCTTAAAAACGGTAAACATATGACATATTTGCCACTGTTTTCTGCATATTGCTGCTTAAATTTAAATTCTATCAAGGTAAAATGTTAACTAAATGAAATATTACTTCAATCCTTTTACCTGGCTCACAGCTTTTCTCATCTTCCCCATATTTGCAGTCTTCATGGCCATCACATTTCCATTTTGCTGGTATACACTGACCACTGGAACACCGGAACTGATCTTTGGAACAACTTGTTTCACAATTTCTCTATGAAAAACAACGGAGATATAATCAAAATTAAAAGTTTAGAAACACTTCTACACACTCAAAAGACAAGAAAACTTATGTACAGAAAACCTGGAACTGATCTTGGAACAACTTGTTTCACAACTTCTCTGTCAAAAACCACAAAGATGTAATTAAAATTGCGTTTTTAGAAAAATGTTTACAAACCGAAAGACTAGACAACTTATGCATAGAAACCCAGAAGTGTAGGAACCATGTCTGCTATATAAAAGTGGCTCAGATGCTAATATGTTAAGCCCGTGACTATACAACAGAATTATAACAATTTTCTACTTTCATTTGTCCCTGTGAGTCATCATAAAACAAAAAATGGATAAAAAAAAATTGTATGGCTTCATCATACTAATTAAGTTACTCTGAGAGTATCATTATTCAGTAGATAGTTATGGGGTAATGGAATTTTAATAATTTTAGGTAATAATGAAGATTATGAGATAATAAAAGAGTTAAAGAATTATTTCTACCTGGCACAATATCCCCAGCCACTCAAGAGGCTGAGGCAGGAGGACTGCTTGAGTCCAGGACTTTGAGGCTGTAGTGAGCGATGATAGGCACACATGAATACCACTGCACTCAAGTCTAGGCAACATAGTGACATCCTGTCTCTAAACACTTTTTTTCAAAAATTATTTCTAAGCAACTACATCCAGTTTATTGGCTTTAGGGAGAAGAAGGCTAAGGATATGGAATGTGAAACAAACAAAAATCCTAAGACAAATCTGTTTTGCATGGGCAAAGCTTCCCCTGGTGTTCTTTCTCCTCTCTCCATCTCTTTTCCTTTGCATCAATCCTTTTACAGTTTAGTTGTTGCAATTCTCCTTCTCCTCTTTTCTGACATTGTTCCCTAAAGAACTGTGAAATGAACTGTCAAAATTTTCATTTCTGCTAGTCCATATACAGATTTTATGTGGAAGTCAAACAAGATAGCAAATTTACCTTTGAGGATCTGTATAGGAGATAAATGAAATGGAGTCACTAGAAATCACCTTCCCTGGGTCTGAACACTCTGGTTGAAGTGGAATACTCCAATGAAGTGTCTCACTGGGATGATGTTTTCTGTTGTTAGGGAATTTCTATTTTTGCCAAAATGTGCTTGTCTGCTTCTTCCACAAAAAGTGTAACAATCTCATGGTTTGTGGAACTCCTAGCAAGTAAAGCATGCTGAACTACTACTTGCTGCTTCTTCCCAGTTTCATCCCCATGTAAGGAAGGAGAGTTCACTTTCTAAATTCCTGAAATTTTCTCTTTGTGATAACAGTTTAAGTAGAAATGGAACTACTTAAGAAAAGGCTTTTTATGTGTAAGGATAATCGGAAATGTGGGATATCTGGAGTAAGCTACATAATAGCAAATGATGTGAAAGACATTAGAGAATGTCATAAGAAAGAGATGTCATATGTTTTATTCACCACTGTATTCTCCATACTATTAGTGCCGGGGACATAGTAAACATTCAGTACAAACTGCTGAGTGAATTAATAAATTAATAAACTAGCAAATATAGAAAACAAATGTAAATTAACATCTCATATAACTTTATCCCAGCTCTACTGGGATAAAGATCATGCCTGTCTGTGAACCAAGTATCTAATACTGTCACATGATTATAATAACTATCCAGTAAACATTTTTAGGAGCAATGAATGATTATCTCTGCAAGTGGGCTCATTTAAGTAAAACAGCTCAATGACCAATGGTACTGTTGTGTCATTTAGCTATATAAAATATTGTTTGGTAAAGTAAGGACTCAAAAGAGATCTATACCTTGAATTAAAGTTTCTTTAATGTATAACTATTTCTCATTCTGCAGTTTTTTTAAATGCCATTTACTACTTGAAGAAAACAGGTCAGTTATACTGTAGAATAGCTCACATTCTGAATTTGACTAATTGCACCCTAAGAATGTTGATACCTTTGCAACCTCCAAAGTGATTAATGAGTTTTTGCTTTTTAAAGTATTGTTGTGAACTCATTGATTTTTATACTGTGTGTGTGTGTGTGTGTGTGTGTGTGTGTGTGTGAATCCCTTACAGTCATTTTTCTTTCTAATGCACAAATTGTCCCTTTTGTCAGTGGAAGTTGCTTTAAGTAAGTTTGTTGTTGTGCACTTTGTACACTCTCTTAATAATCTCAGACGTTAGCAGCTCATCTTGTCAATTTATTTTCTCACACTTAAAATTAGGCATATCTCAAAGGAGTGTTGTCTTTAATTGGAAAATGGTATTTAGAGACCACTTAGTGAATTTCAGGACAGTCATTACCATTGGTTTATAATTGGTTCTAGGACTTTTCACTGGCAGATGTAGAAATCATATATTTTTAGAAAGAGAAAGATTAATCAAGATCTTATACTGATACTTTTGGATTTAATAAGAGAGGATTTTTACTTAACTTTTTGTTTCTACATTTATATCTCCTTTCTCTGAAATTTTGATTCTAATGACATTGACATAAATAAGCATTTGAATCACCCTACATGTTTCAAATTAGCAGAGCCAATATTATTATTAACAATGTCTATGGATGCAGTTTAAGATTTCTTTGTTTTTTTGTTCTTACAACGTATTACGCTAAATGTAGAGGAAAAATATTATAATTTAAAATCACTTTAAATAATCATTTTCTGTGTGTGCCACAGAGATAAATACTTGCTGTACAATTAGATTGAACCATGTTTTTAAACTTCTTCTTTGTTCTTTTGTTATTAACAAGCTAATCATATTATCAGTTCCATTCATACAGAAACTTATCTTCACAATTCTCCCAATTTTTGTTCTTAATGTGAGAGTATTCTGTGTGTAATTCTGCTTTCTAGCCACTTGTTCAGTTTTTTTTTGTCTAGACTGTAAAAAAAAATAGAAATAATCTACCAATAGTGTTAGCTACTTCATTACATATAGACTGCACTAAACATCTATAAATGTAGAGAAAAATGACTTTACTACAATTAATTTCATTTCTTCTGAGCCTTATCATGAAAATGTCTGGATATATGGAGATATATTTAGCCATCAAATCACTATGTCCACCAACTTATGGGATGAGAGACATGGTAATAAGGATATCTACTTTCACATGAATAAGATTTTAAAGAAGTAGTAGTATTTGATTTTGCATATGCACTTTGCATATCTTGTGAATATGATTCAAGATAAATATATAAGCCTTAAGCAATACATCCCCACCTCTTGATGTTTTACGTATTACCCAGATTGGTTCAACATATTAAATAAACAAAACCAAAGCCAAGATATTTTCATGGATGAGTTTAATTAAAATGTGTTTTTCTGCCTTAAAAAAGTTTAATGTAATTTTCAAATGTATGAATGCTAGGTAAATAAGTGGCTGGTAAATGAGTGTAAAAAATGTAACTCTCCTTTGTGTTTAAAAAAAAAATGTTTTGACTTTTATTTTGTGAAGAGCTCCATGACTAGAAGCAGTGTATTTTTCAACTTTTTCTCTTGAGCGACCTTTGCATCCTTGAGACTTAGGTTTTGCTAGCCCTCAGGCGAGAAATTCCATGTGTTTGTTTTCAAAATCCAGGCTGTTGAATGTGGTTATTGTGACTTTTTCAAAATGGTGAGAGAAGGGAGAATTGTCCAGTCCTACAGGGAATGCCTCAGGGCTGGAAGAGACCTAGTTTGCATGAATTCTGTAAACACCAGAGACCTGTAGTATCTCCCACAGAGGCATGAAATCAGTGGATGACTAGGGAATTGGGAACAAACACAGAAACCTCCAGAGCTGCAGCGAAAATCCTCTGGCCAAGTCTATGGTCAGTGGGCGGGCATTCATGAGAGGTGAGTACATATGCTTCTCAACCAGAGCAGTAGAGCTTTAGGGAATCATTGCAATACAGGAGCCATGGTATACACTGAGGAACAGGATCTTTTTGTTGTTGTTGAGGTGGAGTCTCGCTCTGTCGCCATGCTGGAGTGCAGTGGCACGATCTCAGCTCACTGCAATTTCTGGCTCCCAGGTTCAAGCGATTCCCCTCCCTCAGCCTCCCAAGTAGCTGGGACTATAGGCGTGCACCATCATGCCTGGCTAATTTTTTTGTATTTTAGAAGAGACAGGGTTTCACCATGTTGGCCAGGATGGGCTTGTCCTCCTGACCTCGTGATCCACCGCCTCGGCCTCCCAAAGTGCTGGGATTACAGGCGTAAGCCACCATGCCTGGCTACAGCTCTTTTTTCGTTCACTTCTGACTCGACTTGATTGCGCAAACCTTGTGTTTCTGATATTATCCATGTGAAATCACTGATACTGGGATATGAGAGCTTGGGGTCCTTTTAGATTTGATTGAGAAAAATATATATAATCATATGTTGTTTATTTTTAAAGCATCATGGAGTAATTAATATCTGAAACATAAGGACATAAATGCATAAATAACAAATTGTATGAAGTATTATAAATGTTAGCACAAACTAAGTTTACAGAATTATCCAGAGGATTTGTAAACTTTTTCACTTAAAGCTGTGTGTACATAGGCCTTATTATAAATGGATTGTGATTCATCACCAAAGCAAAGCTCAACCTGTGGTTTCATAAAAATTGATGACCCACATCGATGTCTGTAAGACTATATCTATTGAAGAAAGAGACTGGGGAGAAGAAACTGTTTAAAATGCATAAAAATATTAGTCTTGACTATAAATACTGCAGCAAATTTATGAACTAATTCACAGATGGCAGGGGCATCAGCTATAGGGAATAGGGTTTCCAAACATCCTATTCCTACAACCCAGCTATTCACCAGTTGAGGTAAAACAGACTATAAAATTAACTGTCAACAGCAGCACAAGAGCTATTCCCTGTGCTGGGGATGTGGAGCACAGCACATTGATATAATACTTATCTCAATGTGTCAGGAGCAAAGTATTTCTGAGCTGTCCTTGCCGCACTTATTGGACTGAATAATAATAATTACAAATGTGGTTCTAAAGCGCTGCTTTTTGATTTTGCAAAGATGCCTACCTCATCAGAGCCATCTGCACAGTCAAAATCTCCATCACACCAAAACCTTGAAGAAACACAGTCCCCATTGGCACAGAGGAAATCTTTCAATGTACATGTCTGTGGCTCTGGGGATAAAAAAACAGCACAGGGTTATTCTATTATATGTAAGTGCATTGTAAAATTTATATGACATATGACATGAGGTAGCATTAAAGAAAAAAAAAGAGGTTAGTCAGACAGAACCAATATATTGTTTAGGAAAAATCTCATGAAGCATCTATGGTACATAATATAATAATTTTTCCAATTTATTTTTAAAGTCATAAGTACAAAATGACATTACAAAAACAAGTTGGAACATAGGACAAAAGATAAATGGTCTACTGTTTAATAAAAATAAGCCTGAAAATGTACCTATTGTCATACTGTAACAATGATCTTTTTTAGTTGCTGGAGTTCTATGTCATTTTATGTATTTACTTTAAGTAAGTATGACATTTTGTGACTCTCTGTACCCATTGGACTGTTTATTATTAACTGGGCAGTGAGTCTAGCCTTTGTATTTGACTTTATATTATGTATTCTAAAAACATTCTAATTATTCAATTTTGTCCCCAGAAAATCTGGAGTTCCTGGAACAAGAACAGTATATAGGGATAATATTACACAAAGCTAGTTTGTAAGATTCATCTTTAAAAACTGCACATTTGTTTATGCCATTGTTTATTGTGCCCTATATCACTTGCCTGTCAATTTAGATAATTTAGCAGTTATTGATTTAATTATGCTGTCCCATATTCCACATAGGGCACAAGCCACATAGTAATGACTTACAACTTGGCTTAATTCCTATTGGAATATGTTTCATCTGGAAAATGAAGTAGGATTTCAGAAATTCGTTCATGCAAGTAATCAATATGACTGCTGGATATCATCTCTTGTTTTGTTTTTGTTCTCTAAACAGGACTGATATCTTACATGATGAAAGACCTCTTCGTGTTTTCTCTGTTCATTCCTTGTATTTGCAGCTGTATCACACATAATAATATTCTTACTGGGTCAAGAAGCAATAACTAACAGACATTAAGGAATATCCATATGATGCCTGATTTTCTGCACAAAGATTGTGAGTAAATCAGTCTGCATTTGGATTTTGCTCTACACAATCCCTTGGTTTCTACATATAGAGTAACATCTTGATGGTTTGGTATCATGAGGGCTCCTACATTTCTATATAAAGAAACCCTTTCAGGGCAAGGCACGGTGGCTCACGCCTGTAATCTCAGCACTTGGGAGGCCGAGGCGGGCAGATCAGTTGAGGTCAGGAGTTCAAGGCCAGCCTGGTCAACATGGCAAAAACCTGTCTCTACTAAAAATACAAAAATTAGCCTGCCTTGGTGGCAGGCGCCTGTAATCCCAGCTACTTGGGAGGCTGAGGTGGGATAATTACTTGAATCTGGGAGACAGAGGCTGCAGTGAGCTGAGATCATGCCACTGCATTCCAGCCTGGGCGACAAAGCAAGACTGTGCTTCGAAAAAAAAAAAAAAGAAAAAAAGAAAAGAAACCCTTCAGAACATTGGATGTGAAGAACTATAGAAAAAGTAATGTGTGTCAGCAAGCATTTCGTTCTACTCTGCTACTTAGTTTAGTTTAAAACAAGACCTTCACGGTATAAGACAAGGTGCCATTTGATAGAATGGGAAAATGCCCTTAAGTGGATAATCTTCTCATGTTCCTACACGCCTTTGTTTAGTAAATGTGACAATAGAAATTTCCCTTTTTGTTTATATAAGGTATTCACATAGATTATGTTTTAATCTTAAAAATAACAATTAATACTAATATTTATTATAACTAATAATAATTACCATCTACCGATTGCTTATTTGTTGTCAGGTGCTAGGTAAAGTTAATGCAAAGTACTTGAATTAACTCACCAGTGAATTTTTGTAACAACTCTCTAAGGAACGTGCTATACTTGCACCCTGTTTTAGACGCGTAAATTGAGGCACAGAGATAAGTAACATACTTCAAATCACCGAGCGTACAGAAGAGCTATTAATTGAACTTGAATCAAGACAACCGGATACCAGGGCCTGTACTTTTTCCTAGTAGGCTGTATCATTGCTTCCCATACAATTGAGGAAAAAATAAGTGTCCACATATTACAGAGATTAACATTAAAGCCCTGGGAAGCCAAGTTACTTATCTAAGGTACATGGCTAGCAATATCTATTTTATTAATAATAACAAGAAGAAACTCATTTGCTGTTATCACCATTCCATACTGAAGCCATTTCGCCCTCCTGGTTGCAGACACATGCAGTTTTATTCTTAGAGGAAAGCAATTATAGTGAAATATGTTCAATTTATTTAACAATGGAAAATAACAGCCCAAAATTTTTTCATGAAAAGAATAAAGAAAGAGTAAATTTAAAACGTGTCGTGCTTACATGTTTAAAAACAGCAGAAGAAACATCTAATTTCATAGAATTGGGAGTTGTAGAATGGGACTAATTCTTCCTCTGATGTTCTAATTTGCCTTTATCCTATTTAAAAGTAAGTGTGCTCATCATGTGCTACACAGCAAAGGCTTCACAGGCCTTGACACACTTTGCTATACAAAGGGTTGAAAGTTGTTGATGTAGGTTAAAAAAAGTTATCAAGCCAGTAGTTGAAAGCATTTGCCCAAGAGTTCCACAGAATGCTCGTTTTCTAGAGACTTTGTCCTAACATTATTAATTATTCTGCTTCAAAATGGCAGTAGAGAGGCTGAGAGATTTGCTGGGAAAAGCTTTTCCAGGGAAAGTGGAAATTCTGCATGTTTCTATCACGTTTTTAAAAATGCCAGCAAATCTACTTCTGAATAATAATCATGAATTATTTATACATGTACAAATACCATCAAGGAATAGGGTACCAAGTCTATTTCTAACCATCATTCATATACCTCAGAATCTTTTGCCACTAGATAGCTCAAAAAGAAACTCTCTCTTCAGGAAAATGTAATTTAGTTATCACGGAAAGCCCTAAGGAATTTTTCCTTATTGCTTATCTTATTAAGATCCTTATTAAGATCAAAGGATCTTATTTGGATAAAATAAAAGACCAATTTTCAGACTTTTTCATGATACTATTTTTCTTGTGAAAGAGAACAATAACAAAAACAACATGACTGTAGTAAAAGCTAACCCATCTGAAAAAAAAAAAATTGAATGTGACATTTTCCCCCGTATTTCCAAAATGCTATATTCATGCTAATTTTCTCTGATATTGCCTATATCCCTGGACCAAGAGTAGATGGGGAACTCTACATGGGAACAATTAACCAGGTTTTCCATAAACCTCATCTAGACAAGCCAGATTGGCAACCAAGAAGCTTTTGCAGGGTATGTTTTGCATGTTTCAGAAGGCTAATTGGGATTCTTCAATAAGAATAAAATATAAAGGGCTGAGTGTGGTGGCTCATGCCTGTAATCCCAACATTTTGGGAGGTTGAGGTGGGCAGATAACCTGAGGTCAGGAGTTCGAGATCAGTCAGGCCAACATGGTGAAAACCCCCTGCACGAAAAATACAAAAATTAGCTGGGCACTGTCGTGCGCACCTGTAATCCCAGCTACTTGGGGGGCTGAGGCAGGAGAATCACTTGCACCCAGGAGACGGAGGTTGCAGTGAGTCAAGATTGCGCCACTACATTCCAGCCTGGGCAACGAAGTGAGGCTCCCTTTCAAAAAAAAAAAAAGAGGAGAAAAGAACAAAATACAGGGGCATCATGTAGACTGATCATTTCTTTCAATACTGATGGAGGTAAAAACATACAACCACAGAACTGAAAAGAGCTTTGGAATTCAGCTTACACAAAACTGTAGAAAATTATGTTCAGGAAATAAAAGTGGCTTTCAAAACCATAGAGTTAATGGCAGAGCAGAAAGACTTTTGGACTTCAGTTTCTCTACTATCTTAAAAACTCTTAGTGATAAGTTCAAAAGTTATATGAATGTCGATGTTAGCATTTGACAAGAATTTTTAGAATACAATTAGTATAACTTATACTCTATACAAATAATCTTCTGATAGAAATTCAGTGTGAAAGTACTAGAAATTCAAATAAGGCAGAAGCAGCTTGTCTCTATGTAAACCTTAATTTTTAATTACTTGTTATTTTAAAATCCATTGGATTTTTAGTTACTTCTTAATAATGTAAGGCTATAAAGTAATTTATTTCATAAATCAGTAACTTAGATGGCATATATGACATATTTTATTTTTTGTTGATAAAGATATTATAGATATGTTGAGATTTCTCAATTATTTCCAAACCTCTGATCCGGATTACAAAATAACTCCAATGACAATGAGATTTTCTTGTTTTGAAGAGCAGAAATAATTGTTGAAGCAAAGTGTCTCTGCTGAACACTTAATGAGGGAAATGATAAACAGAGGATGATAAAATGACAATGAACTAATTATCCTATGTATATATAAAAATATAGAAAGCATATTAAATTTAAAATGTAGTTGGCAGTTAATTGCCCCACTACTATTTGAACTCTTCCCATATCTATCACTGGACTATCTCCAACACAATTTAAAAAGTAAATGCATGAAATCAGATTCATAAACAAAGAAGTCCAAAAGTGACTTTAAATTACGTTGCTGTTATTTTTCAACTACAGTTATGTGTTACATAATAACATTTCCAACAACATACAGTGGTGGTGCCATAAATTATAATATTTTTACTGTACTTTTTAAATGTTGATAGGGAAATACATACCATGGTGTTACAATTCCCTATAGTATTCAGTACAGTAACATGCTGTATAGGTTTTTAGCCTACAAGCAATTAGCTGAACCATATAGTTTAGGTGTCTAGTAGTCTGTACCATCTATGTTTGTGTAAGTACACTTGATGTCGTTCACACAATGACAAAATTGCCTAGTGACAAATTTCTCAAAATGTATCCCCACTGTTAAGCAACACATGGTGATACAGGTTGATTTATATGTCTGTGATATGTTTCACTACTTAATAATAGCTACAATAACTGCCAAATGTAAATCAAAGTTCATAACATTGATCAATAATATTTAGAAAATAGGACAACATATACCACAGCCCTAATGTATTAGGACAGTGATGTGCATCTGTGTGTGTGTGTGTGTGTTTACAATTATTTTCATAGATAACAATTGCAAATATCTTGATAGATTTTAGTACAGCAATAGTATTTTTTTTCTAAGGCTTGTTTCTATATGACTAATATTTTGGTGCTCCCCAAAGATATAATTGAATTCTTTTCTCGTTCTTTATTGATTAAATTTCTGCCTGTGTAGAACGACTGGCATTGTCAATGTTGAAACCTTCCCATTTTTCTGGCCTATTCAAAATAGTATCTTCAAGCCCTATTCAATTATCTAGATCCCTGGATCCATCCTCTTACATGTTCAAAACATGTTAATATACTTTGATATTTGCCCTAACATACTCTGACATTCCTCTTACATGTGTAAAATGTAAACGTACTCTTATACTTGTCCCGTATATGCCTACTACTCTTCCATATTACAACTGTAAAATACTTCATTCTTGTTCACTGTCATCTCTCCTCTGCAACTTCATCAATATTACATGTCTTAGTCGACAAGCTCAGAGTGAACAGAAACTAAAAGAGAACCACACATAATTGGGTATTTTATACTGGAATGCTTGATATTGCAACCACTTCCCCTGCTTTTTCTTAAGGGCACTGTGGCTACAGTGATTTATCACTGAGTTTCCACAGTGACAAGTGAGAGTCAATGTTCTTTCTCGTTGCTTTCTTGTGCCAAAGGCTGACTTTTAGATGTCAGTACAATGATACTCAGCTGCTTAGAAAACCGCAGCAGACTCAGAAGCAGGCGAGCCCTTCCTTCTTCTCCTGCTTTTCTTACTATAGCAGTAGGCTAGCTTCTCACATAGATTCAACCACACCATGAAAAACATTCTCCAAGACATGTCTACAGAGTTGGCCTCTCATCCACCTTCTTCTGCTTTCAACATCCTTCCATTATAAGGCATTTGCTCTCAGTTACCTCATAGATGATTAACACCAAATATATCAAAAAAAAAAGCTAAGTAGATAAGTTCTGTTTCATAAATAAGCAGAAAGTATATGCATAATTGTGGGATTTTTTGTATTTATGCTTCTATCCCTACCAGCTCCACCCCGTCAGAATTTTATTTTAATCATTAAGTGGATCAGAGAACTTCCATATATAGTTTTTAAAAACTGGTGATTAAAGAAATCTAAAACTCTATTGACTCTCTGCAATGCTCTTTATCTTTCTAAAGACTGTGACCTGTTAGAAGATATGTATGTAAAGAGGGAGTTATAAAAGTTTCTATATTCAGGGTATTCTGTAATCACAATAATCCAGAGATTTCATGCTTAATATACTTCATTCCCAAAGAAAGGTCTGATTAAGTTTTGAAAGTTATCCAAAACATTAGTTGGTATTTTGCAAGGCAAATATCCAAGTGGTTTATTCAGGCTATCACTCTACTAATTATATGCTTTAATATAACATATTCCTATGTAGATTTAGTCTTCTGCCTCTGGGGAAATGAATGCTCTTAGTCCAATGAGATGTCTGCAAGAATAGACATTATCGTTACTAATCTGCATCAAGTCTTCTTGGAAGTACCAGATATAAATATTTAATAAATGGAATTTGATTATTATCTTATTTTAAACATGCTTGTATAGATTTCTTTGTTTAAATGACAGTGTATAAAAGTGCCAATAAGAAATACATTCAGGCCGAGTGTGGCAGCTCACGCCTGTCATCCCCACACTTTGGGAGGCCAGGGTTTATTGCATGGGCCCAAGAGTTAGAGATCAGCCTGCACAACATGGCAAGATCCCATCTCTACAAATAATAAAGAAAACTAGCCAGGTGTGGTGGCATGCTTCCGTAGTCCCAGCTGGAAGGTTGAGGTGGGAGGATCACCTGATCCTGGGAGATCAAGGCGGCAGTGAGTCATGATCATGCCACTGCTCTCCAGCCTGAGCAACAGGGTGAGACCTTCTCTCAAAGAATACATATATATATTCTGAAATAAATGCTACAATCAGGAGATACTGTCACAATTTTATATAACTGCCATACTCTTCAGAAAGTAAAATTTTGGGAGAATTATTATTTTTAAATTTATTATATAAAATGGAGAAGACAGATGATAACAATAGTGTTATTCTATTTTCAGAGAAATGCATCCTGAATATATAAGGTGTTGACTACTGTAGAGAGAATAAGTGATATTTCACTGAAATATGCTCATGGGCGAATTTATAGTGTAAAAGGATTTGAGACTGAAATGAAATGAATACCATTTGTTAAAGAATGAGATGTTTTGTAGTGACTCCACATCATTCAGCTCATTGTGTGAACTTGCATCAAGGGTTTCCTTCATTGCATACTAATGGGTTGCATTAAACCTCATGATACTTTCATACCAGTTGTGAGAACTGTAACAAAATAACTCTTAGGATAAGCATTTCAATAATTCTACCATTTGAGATTCAGGTAGTCTGAATATTCTTGTCCAAATGTGAATATATGCATAAAAATGTGAGCCATAAGACAGGTTCAAATTTATACCTTAACAGAACTAAAAATTGCCATCCTGCTTATTGAATGGGCTGTCAAGCTCAAAACTTTATTAGGCAAGAGTTACTTACTACAGTTTTCTTCATCTGAATTATCACTGCAGTCATTTTGGCTATCACACCGCCAGTGATCGGGAATACAGTTGTTGTTTTTACACTGGAATTCATGAGGTCCACAAGTCTTTTTATCTGTAATGGAAAGAACCAGAGTTTGCATTGTAGATTTCCATGAAGACTTCCCTCACAGTGTCCTCACTGCCATGCCAAATCCATGGCATATAATGTTTCCTTAATTCAGTTACTAAGAAGCATCCTTAGGAAAAATCGAGGGCAAGTGCTGAGGAAAATATATATTTTTTGTCTTGTTTTATGTTGTTACTGTTCATGCTTTCACCGCGAGCTAATCGGTAAGAAACCGATTGGACCATCCAAGCAAAGTCAACACAAATCAGTTTTTAAAAAATCAAAATTGGCCGGGCATGGTGGCTCACGCCTGTAATCCCAGCACTTCGGGAGGTTGTCCTTTCCTTTAGGACACTTCCTCTCTTATCCACCCTGTATTTCTTCTATGAAGCAACAAAATATATGGTTATTAATCATATTCTGTGGTTGTCATCTTGTCTTTCTCCCTAAGGAGCTCTTATTCGTAATTGATCTGTGATTAGTTGTTCTTTCTAAATCCTGTCCACTGCCCACTCATAAACTCATAGGTTATAATAAAGCTTCACATGTGTACAGAGTTTGAACATTAATTATGTGCCATCTCACATGAACCTTTAAACAATTGCACTGAGTACCAGGAAAGTATTAACTAGCCTTTCACTTTACAGATGGTGAAATAAAAACTTTTGGAAATTTAGGAACTTAATAAATTTTCACTATTATTAAATGGCACAGCCAATATAAAAGAAGTGTGCTTCTACTCCTGATCTAGCGCTTTTTACAACAAATGTAACTTACATCTATATCAGCCAGAATCAGAATGCATGTAATAAGAATTTATTTAAAATTTAAATCATATGTATTTAAAGAGTAATATTGAACTATGCATAGCTAAAACAGTGCTCCATTAAACCTTAATGTGCATACATATAAGTCATTTGGGAATTTTGCTATAATGGAAATTGGGATTCAGTAGGTCTGGGTTTCTGATGAGCTGGCTGGCAATAATATTGCCTTTTGTCTATGAAGCACACTGAATAGCAAGGTTCTAAAGTATCAAAATTATGAATTAAGTAACACTAAAATGATAAAATTATAAGCCTTAATACAATACACAATTTAGAACACATTTCCCTTTCATGTACTTAGATCAACTCCTTATCAGCCGTACTAGAGATGGATAGTGAAGTTCTTCCAGTCTCAGACTAGTAAAACAAATTAGCTAAAGGAGTGGGTAAGTTATTGGTGGTGGTTTTGTGCTTTACTTCGAAATGCAACTTACAGAATTCAGACTTAAATAACATTAAGAAAGCAAAAGTGACTTAGGTATACTTATGAAAATTAAATACTGAGCATCTATTGAGGATCCAGCCTCTTTGCTAAGCATTTTCATACACAGAATCACACCCAATCCTCATAATATTTTAAAGTATTGTTATATTTATTTAAACATATGAGGAAAATAACTCTCAAAACATTTAAATAATTTCTCCAATCTTACAAATATGTTAAATGGAAAAGTAGGAATTTATATCCAGCTCCAGCTTCAGCAACATTTTATTAGAGAAATTCTTTTTTTTTTTTTTTTTGAGACGGAGTCTCGCTCTGTCGCCCAGGCTGGACTGCAGTGGCGCAATCTCGGCTCACTGCAAGCTCCGCCTCCCGGGTTCACGCCATTCTCCTGCCTCAGCCTCCCGAGTAGCGGGGACTACAGGCGCCCGCCACCACGCCCGGCTAATTTTTTGTATTTTTAGTAGAGACGGGGTTTCACCGTGTTAGCCAGGATGGTCTCGATCTCCTGACCTCGTGATCCGCCCGCCTCGGCCTCCCAAAGTGCTGGGATTACAGGCGTGAGCCACCGCGCCCGGCCAGAGAAATTCTTATGATTGATAGATTTCAAATGCATTTTTCTATTTTTTTTTTTAAAGTATTGCCTGAATTTCCCTTCCTCCTTTTCTTCCTGCCTGCTAATAATTATTCAGAATGTCAGGTGCAATGTTTTCTGCTTTATATTATGTCCACTTTGTGTTATATTTAACTTTAGGTTTAAAATTTGGCCTAAATTTTGCAGAATTTCTAATGTTACATTCTACACACCTCAGTCAATCAGGAAATATGTTAGATTGAATGGCCACTGAAAATATGAGGTTTTGTACTGAACAATTTGGATGTCTATTTTATTTGCCAGTTATAATAAACTCTAAAAATACTGTTCCAAGTGTAAACATTAGTCTTATTTACTCCTTGCATGTGTTGCTTGTACTTTTTTTTTTTTTTCCTGGAGATGGAGTCTTGCTCTATCCCGCAGGCTGGAGTGCAGTGGCATGATCTTGGCTCACTGCAACCTCCGCTTCCTGAGTTCAAGTGATTCTCCTGCCTCAGCCTCCCGAGTAGCTGGGATTACAGGCGTGCGCCACCACACCCGGCTAATTTTTGTATTTTTAGTAGAGACAGGGTTTCGCCATGTAGGCCAGGCTGGTCGTGAACTCCTGACCTCAGGTGATCTGCCAGTCTCGGCCTCCCAACGTGTTGGGATTACAGGCGTGAGCCACCATGCCTGGCCTGCTTGTACTATTTTTAAATAATGTCTTAAAATGTTAGGATATAAGAAAATAAGAAAGATCAGACTGGACCAGAAAAATAGCCCATGTAATCCAGTTTTATAGCACTGACTCTCAGCACAACAATTCTCCTTGACTGCCAAAGGTTAATATTTGGTAATGACAATCAATTTAATAGGTTTTTTATTTCTTTTCCTAAATCCATTTTGTATTTTTTCTATATTTAAACATTTGCATCATAGTTTGTGTTTAAAAATACCTGCACCTATTTCTTAACAAAAACAAGTTAGAGTTCATTGCTAAAATTTCCTTTTGGGGCATGAAGAAAGAGTAATGCAGGAAACATTAGTTGCCTTATGTAAGGTTATACAAATTTTATGTTTCCAAGTTATTTAACTTTTTTGATCCATGAAATTACTTGTAACAATTACAAACTACATAGCATTGTTCTGCACTTCAAACCTCCCTTGAGGTGCACACACGCACACAAAGAGACACATTTTAGAGGGGGAACTGTATGAGTAAGGCCTAAAACATCAGTTCTGAAATTGGTTACACATTAAAATCACTTGGGGAACTTTAAAATATCTCTTTGCCCAAACCATATCCCATATCAAATCAATAAAATCAGACTCTCTGGGGTGGGATCCAACCATCAGTATTCACTGAAGCTAGTCTATGATTCCAATGAGAAACCAAAATTAAAAATCACTGGCTCAAAAAACTGATATAAAACAGAACATATATATTTCCATGTTATATTACCTCCAGAGTAATTAATATAAAATGCTCACAATATGTAATGTTTTACATTAATTTATACTGTTAAATAGCATTCAAATATCTCATTAATCCCTTTTTCAAGTATTATAAGTATGGAGAAAACAAATATAGTATTTAGAAACTTGCTTTCATTTTAAGCATATTATCACATAATATATGTGGTACTGGTAATAAATTTGATCCTCCCAGAAAGGTAAGATGAGAGACCTTTAAATAGGAAAATTATATGTAGTATATAATGTAATATTATTGGTGTTTGTATATGGATGGGATATTTCTGAAAAGGGATTCAAAAATCTAGCACTAGGGATGCCTCTGGGAGCAAGACGTGGAGAAGTGAAATAAAAAACAACAGTGGGAATGGAATTTAAGTTTCTCTTTAGACCCAAAGGAATCTACTAACTACTGCAAGTAATAAGTAAATTTAAGAAGGTAATAAAATATAGATCAATATATAAATTTAATTGTATTTTTATATGTTAGCAATAAACAAAAATGAAACAAACTAACAATGGTATCAATGAAAAAAATGCCTATGAATAAATCTAGCAAAATTTATATATGATTTTTATACTGAAGACTATAAAACATTGCTGAGAAAAATTGAATAATGCCTAAGAAATGCAGATACATATCATGTTTATGGATTAGAAAACTGAAAATGTTGTTTAAAATGTTCATTTTTTCCAAAGTTTTATATATATATAGTTATATATATATATAGTTTTATATATATATATTCATATAATTGGTTTAATCACTGTCAAATTACAGCAAGATTTTCTTGAAGAAACAGATAAGATTGTTGTAAAATTACATGGAAAAGGCTGGACGTGGTGGTGGTTCACACCAGTAATCCCAGCATTTTAGGAGGTTGAGGCTGGCAGATCATGAGGTAAGGAGTTCAAGACCAGCCTGCCCAACTGATTGAAACCCCGTCTCTACTAAAAAATATGAAAATTAGCCGGGTGTGGTGGCATCTGCCTGCAGTCCCAGCTACTTGGGAAGCTGAGGCAGGAGAATCACTTGAGCCCGGGAGGCAGAGGTTGCAGTGAGCTGTGCCGTGCTGTCGCACTCCAGCCTAGGTGACAAGAGTGAGACTCTATGTAAAAAACAAACAAACAGAAAAAAAAATGGAAATGCAAAGGTTGTAGAATAATCAAACATTTCTTGAAAAAGAAAAATTGAGCTGGAGAATTTACAGTACTTGGTTGTAAGACTTACTATAAAGCTACAGTAATCAACAGAATGTGCTATTGGACAAAATGAATGAAAAAATAATAATGTACATATGGTCAACTGAGTTTCAGTAAAGGCCTCTAGTCAATTTGATGAAGAAAGGCAAGTCTTTTAAAACAAATATTGCTAAAACAAGTGGTCATCTCTATAAAAAACATAAATCTCCATCCCATGACATACATAAAAAAGCAATCTGAAAGTATAAACATAATGTAAAATTTCTAGAATATAGGAAAATACTCTTATAATGTTGGAAAAGACAAGGGTTACTTGGACAGGCATTGAAAAAAAGCATTCACAGTAAAATAAACAAATGATAAATTAGACTTCAACACAATTAAAATGTTTTGGTCTTTAAAAGACACCATTAACCAACTGAATAGATGAGGGACATATCGTTAAAGAGATTTATCACATATATATCTTAGAAAGGAATTATCCAGAATATATAAAAATTCTTACACATCCTACTCATTTGTTGGCAAAACACTTGAATAGAAACTTCACACACACACACACACACACACACACACATTTGAGTAGCAAATAAAGGTTCTCGAAATCATTAGTCATCAAGCTAATGCAAATGAAAACTACAATGAGATAACACTACATATCTACTGGAATTACTCAAATCAAAAAGGGCATATCTAATTTTTATGAGAATATGGAAGACCTAGACTCTCTTGCTGGTTTTCATAAAGGTAAATATATCTACCATGTGACTCAGCAATTTTTCTTGTAGGTATTCACCCAATAAAAATAAAAGTAAATATTTATAAAACTAATTTGTATGAGACATGTTATTGCTATAACCTTTCTGATTATGGTAAACAAACTTATCATAACTATTAACTACTAAAATCATTCAAATTGGAATATATTCATAACATTGAATATTACCCAAGAATAAAAAAACTAAATTCTTAACATACAATAAGTCAAAAATATTTTTGACAGCGTTAAACAATATTTGACAGCATTATGCAAATGAAAAAGTCACAAGCAAAATAATGGCTACCATATCTATGTATATAAAATCCAAACACAAACAGAACCAATCCATGGTGATATAAGAATTAGTGGATGTGAAGAGGAGTGTTGGGAGAATTGATTGAAAGGAGCATCAGGGAAGTATCTGGGTAGAAGAAAAGTTTCTGTATCTTGTTTTGGGTGTCTGTTACACGTTGTATACTGTAGAAGAAACTCAGCAAACTGAATAAGATCTGTGTACTTCATTTTGTTTTAATTAAAATTACCTTGCTATTAGAATTGCAAGGAGTTTTAAAAAACCCAATTACACCATGATAAAATATTGTTCATTTAGTCCCTGAATACTTAGGTATTATCAGAATGGGAAGGTGGTATGAATTACAGAGAATTGCCTGTAAAACAAAACAAAACAAAAACAAAAACAAACTTCCTTAGAGCCTCAGAATTTAAGCTCCAGAATTTAAATGCTTTATACTAATTAACTATAAGTAATAGCAAAAAAAAGTACATACAAAGTACATATATTTTTTTCCTAGAGATTTATTTGACATTTGAGGCTACCATGTTTTTATTCTATTTCATAATTAAAATGAAACAGAATTATTCTATTATTTATGCTCATCAATCATGCAAGTTTTAAAGTATTCTCAAGATTTTGCATGTATCCCAAAGTAATGGGAAACACACCATGGCTGGAGTGAGACTGTCTGGATTCAAGTTGCTACTTCCTTGTTTCAGCATGTAGCATTGGGCAAATGATTGAACTGCTCTGAGATTCAGTCTCTTAAATGGTAATAAAAGAGGGATATTTACACATGTGAAAGGAAAATAAATCTCAGGACCCTAAAATCACTAAGACAAGGGAAAAGTCAAGCTGAGAATTACATCAGGCAAACCTGTCTTCCTCTTTCATTTCATTCTTAAATAACACAGCTACAATTTTTTTTTTTTACACTGCATACCTCCCTCACAATTTGCTCACAAGGAAATTCCTTGTGAACCTCAAGATATTTACCCTAAAACAGTTCTGTTGCATTTCAACCTGGCAATCTAAACGCTGCGTTTATCTTCACAGGTGCAGGGGACAGAAGATCATCCCTCTGTTCACCTGAGACAAATGCATATCTGATTGCTTTCTCTGCCCTATTGTTTATGTAAAAATGCAGATTCAATGACCTAGACTAAATTGTGTGATCAGTGCAAGGATTCAAAAGAATGCAATCTTTTTTTTTTTTTTTCTGGAGACGGGATCTTGCTCTGTCACCCAGGCTGGAGTGCAGTGACATGATCTCAGCCCACTGCAACCTCTACCTCCTGAATTCAAGCAATTCTCTTGCCTCAGCCTCCCAAGTAGCTGGGACTACAGGCATGTGCTACCACACCCGGCTAATTTTTGTACTTTTAGTAGAGACCAGTGCTTTCCTATATAGCCTAACTATAATACATGTGATTCAGAATATAGGATACAAATTGTCTAAAGATGCATCTTCTTCAAGAGTGCCAAAGGTTTGAATCTGTGAATTTAAGGATGTTTTCATGCTTTCGTGTTTTCTGTACCACTTTTTATTTCCTCCTGAAAACATTCTAAATAAACATACACCACAAAGTTTTTCCACTAATATCTAACAATTAAAATGTTGTATGTAGGCCTTTCATATATAACTTTTTTTTTTTTTTCAGAGACAGTATTTTGCTCTGTCACCCAGGCTGGAATGCAGTGGTGCAATCATAGCTCACTGCAACCTCGACCTCCTGGACTCAAGTGATCCTCCCACCTCAGCTTCCCAAGTAGCCTGGACTACGCACACACCACCAAGCCTGGCTAATTTATTTTATTTTTTGTAGAGATGGAGTCTAAGTTTCCCATTCTACATTTTTTTTTTTTTTTTTTTTTTTTTTAGCTTTGTGGCAGAGGTCAAGATAAATACATTACATTATTGGGGGAAACACTGTCAGTTCTTCAATGAATATGTGAAATAAAGCCTGTTGTGTATATATGTAATTTTTTGTTTATTAAATATGTCACAAAATAATGAATCAGTAGCTACCTAAACAAATTGAAATTATATACTGTTTCACTATTGATGTTTTAGTTGTTTAGAAAATGAAATACCACTTGTAAGTCAGCCATGTGTTTTATTCAGCTGACCAGAAAAATTGTTTTGTTCCTTTTAAGTTTGCTATTAGTTTGAAAATATAATGCATAAAACCATTTTAGAGTAAAATTAGGAAGAGGACTTTAATTTGGGGATTAAGAGATATTGGAAATACAAAGTTTTGTCCTTCTTGCTACTGTTCTTTTGTAGTTACCATTTTCTATCTTCTATTTCAGGAAACATGATAATTACAAATAGTTGGGTAACAGGTAGTAATGTTGGTTACCAATAAATAAATAAATAAATAAATAAATAAATATAGTAATGGAAATAATGAGGTGAAAAGAACTATGGGAACAATGAAGTTAAGCTTCAATCATGGCAGCTCCTTGTTCCTTTGATTTCCAGATTATAACATTATGGAGTCAGAAGTATGGAGTTAGAACTGGCAAACTTTCTTTTGTAGAAGACCTCATCTTCTCTTGGGAGGCAGGTTAACCATCTCTTAACTATCAAAGCATGACCTTTTATAGAGAAGTCATTATTTTCTCTTTTTAAATCAACCTTATACAATTCTGTTCTCTCATTTTAAACACTCCTCAACATCTCTTTTTACATTATAAGGAAACAAATAACTATACATGCTGTTTTGCAAATGTACTAAATCTCCTTGACTGATTACAAGTTCACCCAAAGTGGTAACAGATGTGAGGAGAACATATTCTCTGTCTCCTTTTCTGTAGCCCGTAGGGTTTACTGGCACATATGTTTTTTTTTTGTTTGTTTGTTTTTTGGTGCATACGCACTTAGTAAATATATAACATTCTTATTGTTTTAATCAGCTTTCATTTTTGTTTTGTTTTTTGAAACTACTGTTCTCATACCTGGTGAAGCCGTTAATTCTGGATTCCTACTTCCACTACCACAAGGGAGGACGGCCTGACCTAGGGTGGCGTACTGTCTACTGCCCTAGAGCACAGTTGGTCCATTGTAATTTACTGCTGAAATGTGATCAATCATTATGCTTTTACATTAGAGAGGCACTGAGGAGGCAGTACAGGGATTGTATGGTGGCCAGGTGATGTCCTCAGGAACTGACACTTCTATCTTTCTGCTCCACCACCCGTGACTGCTAGAGCTCAAGACATAACTTTGAAGGCCAGAGGAAAAGGGACAGAAGGGCAAAGGAAGAAGCCCTTCCATGTTGAGAAAACTACCCTTGAACCATTTTCTTGGAAGTCCCACATAACATTCTGCTTCTATCTCAGTGGTCAAAACTTAGTCACATGACAACACAAGAGAAGCTGGAAAATGTGATAACTTCTAGATAGCAATATGTCAAGCTAAGAGGTAAAGTTCTGTGTCTAAGGAGAAAGCAAAAGTAAAATGGTATAGAAACAGGCAATTAGAAGTTTCTGTCGATAACCCAGGAAGGTCAATGAAAGTTGTTTGAGGTCATGCCTATAGATTTTGAAAGAGATTATTTTTCTCCCATTGAGATTCTAAGTATCATAACCTCATATTTCTAGGGGCCATTTTAAGAACTGGTGTCTCAGAAGACACCAACAGAGTAGACATACTTATAAATGGAGAAAAAAATGAGATTGGTATCTAATGACTATACGTGAATACTTGGATACAAATTCTGCCCCACATCTACTCTATCCACTCCTTGTAATCAAGACTGAAATTCCATTTTACCACTAGTTTGCGTTGGATTTCTGTAATTTGCAGACAAATCCTGACTAATGGGAACACTTTGCAATTTTTATTGCTTAAAATATTACAGACTCTTAATAGTAATGTTGTTATCTGTATGTGCTACTTACATAATTCCCAGGCTATCTCATTGGTTTATAATTACCTGAGTAATGCAGTCATTTACTGCCAGAAGAGTCAGAATCAGTTTTATTTTAAAAAGGGATTCACAAACCCATGCTTCCACAGGAGCTGGTACAGCCACCTTTGTTTTAGCATAGTGTCTACATGACATATACTATTATAGCATTTAGTGATATTGATTATCTGGAAAGCTGCAGGTTAACCTACTTTGTAAAGTGTTTGGTGAATCTGAAAATTAATTTCATGTTACTTCTCATCCATCAGGGTAATATTCCTCAATGAGCACTTACAGGGACAACCTGTTCTAGGGAAAGTGGACAGGTTATGTGGACGCACCAGCAGTTAAGAATAACAGTGCCAGCTGCAGCTTATCCCAGTGAGAGCCAACCACTTCTGTTTTGTTTCTGAATTGTTATTTTTCAAAACTTTTATGTTATTCTTCCAGATAGAGAAAGGCTTATAAAGCAAAACAAATTGCCAATGACATACTTTCTTTATAAAGAGGTGAATCTATAATAAGCTAGCTCTGTAGAGGCTCCAATAATGACATTTTAAAAATTGCATGTCAATGCAATGTAATATTCAGTGGAAATTTTTTGAATTCACATTATGCAGTTTTAGCAAGTGTCATATTACATTCTGTAATGCCATCTATCGCACTTGACAAGAATTTGTGATTTTTTTTTCTCATTTAGAAATTTGTGTTGTAACTTTATGGTTATGAAGTGAGTGGGGAGGAAGGGGAAAGTAGTTACACTCTCATCTTTTGCCAATATACTCTAGGTCATCTTCAAAACCCCTGCTATTCCATTCATCATTCTCTTTTCATCAGCCTGCAGTATTGACAAATTGTACAGTAATGTTGTACAAACAAATTTGCATTTGTGAACCACAAGTACAGAGGCATAACATAAATCTCGATAACATAGAGGGATAGAGAGGTCTTCAGAGTCATCCTTGAGCTCCTGTTACAGATAGCAATTCCACTTAAGCTCCTTCAACCAGCTGAGAGACAAACAAAATAAGCCTCTTTTATTTTTCCTACTATTTATTCTATGTTTTATTTTAAAAGCAAAGTAAATACATTAAAAGTTGAATCTACTAAAATATCTTAAAATAGATATTTGATTATATTTGTCTAGCTTGTCTGATCCTGATCAGAACCACCATACAATTGCTCAATTCACTTTATATTTTTGGATGGAGAGATTCAGACTTTGATTTGGAGTGAGGCGATGAAGCAAGGTAGAAACAGCCCAAAAGTTAAAGGCGGAACTTGGTTCGAATCCTAGTTCTGGCTCCAATTAACATATAACAGAGGGTGATTATTTATCTTCTTTGTGCCTCAGTTTACTAAAAACTGAAGGGAAATACATACAGCATTAAGTTAATATCTGGTAAAACAAATAGTAACTAGTAAGAGTTAAGTAATAGTAAACACTATGTAATAGCTAGTTAATAAATAGTATCTGAAAAATTAAAAGATGTGAATTGTACTGTCACCTTTATCATCAAGTTGTGTTAATTTTGGAGGAAGAACACAGGTATTTATTTCATTTTATTATTTTTTACTTCAATAGGTTTGGGGGAACAGGTGGTGTTTGGTTACATGAGTTAAGTGATTTAGCGGTGATTTCTGAGATTTTGGTTGTCAGCACTGATTTAGGTCCCTTACATTCACCACCTCATTGTTTTAAGTGAATAGATATTACTATAACTTTGTAAAGCATCCCATTCATTTTACAAGCAAATAACAAGTATTGGTGACTTGCTCAAGGTCACAGAGTATTAGAATCATAGAAGACACTGAAATGCTGTGGGGTACCAGATTCCCCATCTGAGATATATGGAAGATTAGAAGACCTCTAGAGTGTTTTAAACAAAAATATGCTTGATTTTATTATCTGCTTTTATTTTTAATTATCAAGTCTATAAAATTACTTTTTTAACATTTTTTCTAATCTTTATTTTTAAGTTCTGGGGTACACGTGCAGGATGTGCAGGTCTGTTGCACAGGTACACGTGTGCCATTGTGATTTGCTGCACCTATCAACCCATCACCTAGGTATTAAGCCCAGCATGCATTAGCTATTTTTCCTAATGTTCCAATGCTCTCCCCTCCCCTCTCCCCAACCCCCAACAGGCTCCAGTGTGTGTTGTTCCCTTCCCTGTGTCCATGTGTTCATTTTACTTTGAATTAGACTTGTATTCCTTGGAAAGTGGCACTTATTTCCATTACATAAGTAACATATACTTTTTGGGAAATTTAACACGATGTAATATAGAAAAGTAGAAACAAATTGCCCATAGTCATACAACACAGGGGCAAGCTCCATGGCGTGTTTCTGACTATAAATAAAATTTTATATATTGCACATTTCACTAAAAATTATATACAAATATTTTTCTAGGTTATTAAAAATCCTGACAAGTGTCATTTCTATGGCTGTATAATATTTCTCTTGTAGATATACCTTAAACAATTATCTACAGCTTGTCATTTATAGGCTTGTGTTTTGTTTTTTCCAATTCAAATAAGAAAGATAATTAATATTTGAAATAAAATACTTTTTATCAACAGTTAAAGATGTGGATACCTGCTTCAAAAGATCGTTCTTTAGGGACATTCACCACATTTTTGTATTTGATAATATTTATATATTTATCTTGTTCTGTATACATTCTAATGATGCTTGCATAGGTGTTAAAATTCTTAGGTGCAATCTAATGTATTTGTTATTTACTTAGCAAAGATAAATATTCTTTCTGATTGACATCCTTGAAACTTTTCTCATGTAAGATGAAGCTTTAAACTTATCATTCATGTTTATTTGGAGTTTGTAATCATATCAATCAATAATTATGAATAGGAAGTACCATATTCTTTTAATAATGTGGAATAACTTATTTTGCCAACTTTATAACCACAGTTAGCAAATCTTTTTTTTGAGATTATAAAACCAAGGTGGAAAGTGAAGATAGAGGGGAATATAGAGAAAATTTTATCTAAATTATTATTTATCCACATACATATATTAGATAAACATTACTAAATAAAAACCCAAGGAAAGGGGAGATACTCATAAAATCAAGGAAAAAGGACACAGACACACATACATATCCAGTATGAATGTATATACTTGTTTTATATGCATCCAAAGCATACTGCTAGTGATCTCTGGAACCACTCATACAACACCTGGACACAAACACACACAAACACATACACTGTGGAGAGGGCACTGTCAGATTCTCACAAAAATCAGATTTTCTGTTTTTTCTCTTTCTTTCTCTTTTGTTGTTGTTGTTGTTTTTGTTTTGAGAAAGGGTGTCTTTCTGTTACCCGGGCTGGAGTGCAACGGCATGACTATCACTCATTGCAGTCTCCAACTCCTAGACTCAGGCAATCTTCCTGTCTCAGTCTCCTGAATAGCAGGGACCATTGGCACACATCACTATGCCAAGCCAAGAATCAGAATTCTTATGTAATTATATTTGTCTTTGAACACGATAACTGTATCTCTAATTGAATTCCAGGAAGAACAAATTCTGAAACTGAAGAAAAATTTTCCCATATTATTATTTGTTTCCCTATAGGTTCATCTCCTTGGAACAATGTGTCTAAATGTATAACTTGTAATGAATGGAATATTTTTGTTTCAGTATTGCAGGGAGTGTGGGAAGGCATTAGGGTCAGAATTACATTTTTTTAAAAAATCTGTTTTTCTTTAAAACTCCTCCAAATCATTTTTCCATCCAACATTCATTGGAAAGTGCATAATAAATTCAGTTGAGAATAATAAAATAAAAACTGTGCTAATGAGTCCCATTGAATAAACCATTCAAATACTTATCTTTTTCTTTAACATTTCTATTTGATCTTTTAGAATTGATCTAAAACTTAGTGCCTTATTACTTAAAAAGAGAAGACCAAGATACATACATACACACACACACACACATACACACACACACACAACACACACACACACCACTTATTCAATGTGCCCTTAGATTTTCAGGATATTTGATATTTTTAAATTTTCTCATTAAAATACATTTACTTTTTGTGTATAGATTCCTGGAGAATTGCATTAAAATATACTTTTAACTTTCAAGTACTGCTAGTATCATCTGGCATCATTTTTTCTCTTATATCTTTTTTACACTGAATCATTTCAAATGTTACTCAAAATGTGTAAAGCATTTAATTATTTCTTTTGTTTTCCTATATAGATAAGGATGTTATAAAGTACAGTTTTATTTTCTTATATTTTCCTCCCTATGCCCCAAATATATTAGAGAGGCCACAGTTTATACAGCCTACAATGCTTAGAAAAAAATATTGCTTATTGTCTGGAGTACAGGCTTTATGAAGAAAAGTACATTTTAGAAACACCATTGTCTGCTGGCTAATATCTCTTTTTGGTAACCTACTTAAAGTATCTATTGTCAAATCATTTTTTATTTTCATTTGTAGAATCATTTCAACAGAGCAGATTACATAAGGTCAGGATAAGATCTAAGTACCCCAATGGCAGGCTGTAAAGACTTTATGGAAAAGCTAACAAAAGGAAGAGGAAACCATTGTGATAGATGATAATGATCAATAGTTACAAGTCCTAAACTATGATCTAGTTATTTGGATACATTGTACATTGTAAGGTAGTTTCTTGGCCCTAACACACTTAGACAGTCTTTGGTATTCCCTTTTGTCAATTTTGTTTTTCCTTGAAAATAAATTTAATGCATTTTAAAATCCGATTTCAGTTGAATACAAAGCTTTGGTTGGTAATTTGTGGTTAGAGCAGAAGAACAACAACATCTTGAGATGCTGAGAATCCCTTAGATGTAGAGATGGCCTTAGGTTCTTGAACACTCAAGTGATGAAGACTTTTTCTGGTGTATGGATCTGAAATATATGATGTCAGTGCCCCATCTACACTCCTTGATATTCACCATTTCTGTCCACACTAAGCAAATGGCTTTTAACAACAAGCACATGCAACTCTGCCTGAGCCCAATCTGGAAGTCCCCATCAGGCCATTAATCACTCCAAACCCTCTTCCAGAGCAGCCCTAAACCAACGACTGACAGTAGCTGATGAATACGTATTCCAGCCCTGTCTCTTGTTTGGGGTAATCCTGAGGATTCTACACTATCTCCCAGAGTTTCCTGGTAGGATGAATCTCGTTCCTGTAGCAACATACCTGATAATGTACCCTCTATTGGGTTTCTTCCTTTCCCTGGTTTACTTCCCCACTCCCCTACTAGTGGTTTCTGGAATTATCTCCAAAGTATACTTCTGTATTCATATCTTTGTGGGTTTAGGTTCTAATTTTGGAAACTCCCAACTTGAGACAAGATTTATGCAATCATTTATTCAACAATCATGCATTGAAGGTGGCAGACTGGAAGCAGTGCTAGCATGTCTCTTCCACTTGGAAGGAGAGAATAATGTGTAGAGATTCACAGTGAGAACTTTTTATCCAAAAAGCAACACAGGAACTTAATAGGAAAACCAAAAGAAACCATAGACCCTTTGAAAGAAGTGTCAGGCAGAAGCCTACATTGTGAGGCAGGTAAAAAAACTCTTAAGTACCCAGAGTGTGAGATGGAAGAGACTGCCTCCAGGATACACATTCCCAATGGGGAACCTGAAATTCCATGTCACAGGGGAAGGCCTTAAACCTCCCAGAGCTGGAACTGATTTAGAGAGTGGTAAAAAAGATAAAAGTAAAAGCAGCAGTGGGAAGTGCCTTGGCGGTATTTCCAGTCTCAGTGTAAACTAAGGGAAGCCATTCCTTATTAGATCTCACAGGGAACTTCAAGAAAATCTGTTAACTATCTCAAGCAGTGGCCACGGGTTGAAAGAAGCTCCGAACTGAATTTGGTAATGTAACCTTGGGTGGGGATGAACTCTCTTGTCCAGAACTTGGGGGGCTAGTGGGAAGTACACTGCAGGCATGAGTGCAGGAGCTGGGTGCCTGGCCTTGTGAGGCAGATGGGGAGTGACATGGTCTGAAAGCCTCTGTTGCTGTCTCTGCAGGGAAAGCTTATGGCCTGGGGCAAGTTTGGGTTCTCAGTGCAGGATACCTGAGACTTAGTCCAGTACTATTAGCAGAGCACTGTGGGAGTGAGATCTGCCTTGCCAACTGCATGGAATCTGGGTGAGGCTTCCTGCTGCCTGCTATTCCCCATTCCTTGCATGAACTCTTCTGTGTAGCCAAGTCAGTTGTGCTCTCCACTGGAACATTATTACCTCAGTGGCTTGAGAACTGCCCCCAACCCCCAAAAGGGCTGCAGCTTGCCCCACAAATGGAGAGTCAGAGTGCTGTTCCACCTGAGATAGGCCCTGCCTGGCTATGCATCTCCACCTGCCCTGGTAGCTTAACACAAAGGACATAAACTTTTGGGAGCTCTATGGTCCTGCCCATCACCTGAGAAATGAGAATACTTCCCCTGGGCAACATAGAGCAAGCTCAAATCCCACTGCTACTACTGCATCAGGTGCTCTTTTGCAAGCACCACCTCCTGGCTGGAAGCCAACTGACATAGTCCCTCATAGTGTCTCTAGGTAGAATAACACTGTGCCCAGGAAAGATAAAACCAGTGTGCAATCTCAGCTATCACCATTGCCTGCAACACCCTGGCTAACCAGGAGGTCCTGAGTCTGTCCATGTAACAAGTTCACTACTATTATAATCAGAATTTGAGAAAGCCAGCACACTATCTGTAACTAAGGAAGCTCACAGAGTCTACGTCAATCCCCTGCCACCCCTATCACAGCTGGTGCTGGTACCCACTGCTGAGCGACCTGAGGACAGGTCACATCACTGGATCCCCTGCAGACATTCCCCAGCACCAACAAGGAGTGTGGGAGTCCCACTGGATAGCTAAACCCAGAAAAGCAATAGCAATCACTGTAGCCTGGCTCTCAGAAACTCCTACTCCCAGGGTAGGTGGGGAGAACCACATCAAGGGAACACCCCGTGGGACAAATGAACCCAGATGGCAGGCCTTGGGTTCCATATCTTTCTGCTGTTGGAATTTTCTTGCAGCAGAGACAAAATTGCAGTGCTGGGATCATCAGGGAAAATCTGCAGCTTTACCCCAAGAGTCAGGAAGCCTTGAGGCTCATGAAGAGTCTTGGAGAAGGGATCTCTTTTCTTCCCTTGTCCACCACTGCAGACATGGCTGGGGCTTCTTCCATGGGAGCTTTGCATGGTTGCACCTGTAGACTGCCTTCACAGTGACTGCATCCCCACAGGAGGAGCACCCCACAGATTCAGGCTTGCATGAGAGGCAGACTCACAATTCCTCTCTACTTGGAATATCAACATTCCTACAGAGAAAAAGAGGTGCCTGTCTGATCTGAGTAGCTGGAACACTGGGACACGAGTGAGTCTGGGAGGTGGATAGCTTTCCTGTTGGCCTGGCAGGGGAGCTTAGGTGGTCCCCACCCTTCCACCTGATAAGACCTCAGTGTGTCTAATTGAGAGCTACCCCAGCCACCCTCATAAAGGCTGGGACCTCTGACAACATTGGGTATTGCATTTATCTATCTGCTTTACCTACAACTAGTTTCTACCCAGGGATACCTCCTCTACTGTTCTGAAGCTGGAATCATCAACTTAGTAAATAAAATACTGAGGAAAAATTAAGTAAATGAGAAAGTGCATACCACAGGAGAAAGAGATAAACTTCAAGAGACCTCTGCCATTCCAACTCCTTAGGAGAGGGTGTACTTGCCCACACATCAAGTACGTTGCTACTACAACCAGCATCTGAGGAAACCATCATACAAAGACTATATTCAAGGAACTCATACAGTCTTCACCCCTAAAAGCATCAGGAACCAAATTAGGCTATAATAAACTATAAACCTTAAAGTCATATACTTACGGGGGGAAAAGAAAGAAAAAAAATGGTCAAATCAAAAATAAATTTAAAAACCATTAGAAGAAATAGTTTACCCAAATGAGAAGAAACCAGAAAAGTAATTCTGATAACATGATAAAACAAGGTTCTCTAACACACGATCACACTAGTTCCCCAGCAATGGATCCAGAAAAAGATGAAATCATTGAAATACCAGATAAAGAATTCAGAAGGTTGTTTATTAAACTACCCAAGGAAATGCCAGAGAAAGGTGAAAAATTACATATTTTTAAAAATAGGATATGAATAAAAAATTTTCGAGAGAGATAGATGCCATGAATAAAAACCAACCAGAACTTCTGGAAATGAAAGACACACTTAGGGAAATACAAAATAAAGTGACAAGTATCCCCAATAGACTAGAACTAGTAGAAGAAGGAACTTCAGAGCTTGAAGGCAAGGCTTTCAAATTAATCAAGTCAGACAAAGATAAAGAAAAAAGAATCAAAAGAAATGAACAAAGTCTCCAAGAATTATGGGGTTGTGTAAAATGACAAAAACCTATACATAATTGATGTTTCTGAGAGAAAAGAGAAGGCTAAAATTTGGAAAATTTATTTGAGGGAATAATTGAGGAAAATTTCCCTGGCCTTGCTAGAGATTTAGATATTCAAGTACAAGGAGCTCAAAGAACTCCTGGGAAATTTATTGCAAAAAAGATCGTCACCAAGACACATAGTCATCAGGCTATCTAAAGTTAATATGAAGAAAACAATTTGAAGAGCTGTGAGATAAAAGCATCAGGTAACATACAGGAAAACCAGACTAACAGCAGACTTCTCAGCAGAATGCTTACAAACTAGAAGAGATTTGGGACCTATCTTTAGCCTCTTTAAACAGAATAACTGTCAGCCAAGAATTTTGTACCCAGCAAAATAAAGTTTCATATAGAAAGGAAAAATAAAATCATTTTTAAACAAACAAATGCTTAGGGAATTTGCCACTACCAAGTCAGCACTACAAGAAATGCTAAAAAGAACTCTAAATCTTGAAACAAAAGCTGGATCTGTACCAAAATAGAACTTCTTTTTTTTTTTTTTTTTTTGAGACAGAGTCTCGCTCTGTCTCCCAGGCTGAAGTGCAGTGGCGCTATCTCGGCTCACTGCAAGCTTTGCCTCCTGGGTTCACGCCATTCTCCTGCCTCAACCTCCCGAGTAGCTGAGACTTCAGGTGCCCGCCACCATGCCCAGCTATTTTTTGTATTTTTAGTAGAGATGGGGTTTCACCATGTTAGCCAGGATGGTCTCGATCTCCTGACCTCATGATCCGCCCACTTCAGCCTCCCAACGTGCTGGGATTGCAGGCGTGAGCCACCGTGCCTGGCCAGTAGAACTTCTTAAAAGCATAATTCACAGGGTTTATAAAACAATAAGACAATAAAAAAGTATCTAGGTAATGACTGACATGATGAATAGATCAATACCTCATATATCAATATTAATGTTGAATGTAAATGGCCTAAATGCCCTACTTAAAAGATATAGAATGGAAGAATAGATTTTAAAAAATCACTAAACAAGTATCTGTTGTCTTCAAAAGACTCACCTAACACACAAGGATTCATATAAACTCAAGATAAGGGGTAAAAAACAATATTCCACACAAATGGAAACCAAAAGGGAGCAGGAGTAGTTATTCTTGTATCAGATAAAACAGACTTAAAAAAATACTAAAAATGAGAAAGTCAGCAAAGAAACAATGGACTTAAACTATCTCTAGAACACATTGACTTAACAGATTTTTACAAGACATTCTACCCAACAACTGGAGAATATACATTCTTCTCATCAGCATACGAAACATTCTCCAAGATAGATGATATGATAGGCCACAAAACGAGTCTCAATGAATTTAAGAAAATCGAAATTATATAAAGTGTCTTATCAGACCACAGTAGAGTAAAACTAGAAATCAATTCCAAAAGGAACCCTCAAAACTATACAAATAAATTAAATAATCTGCTCCTGAATGATATCTAGGTTAACAATGAAATCAAGATGCAAATGAAAAAATTCTTTGAGATGAATGATAATAGTGACACAACTTATCAAAACCTCTAGGATATGGCAAAAGCAGTGCAAGGAGGAAAGTTCATAGCATTAAATGTGTACATCGGAAAGTCTGAAAGAGCACAAATTGACAACCTAATGTCACACCTCAAGGAACTACAGAAACAGGCACTAACTAAACCCAAAGCCAGCAGAAGAAAAGAAATAACAAAAATCGGAGCAGAATTTAAGGAAATTGAAACAAAAATACAAAACATAAATGAAACAAAAAGCTGGTTCTTTGAAAAGATAAACAAAATTGAGAAATCATTAGGGAGATTAACCAAGAAAAGAAAAGATCCAAATAAGCTCAATTAAAAATGAAAGTGGAGACATTACAACCAACATGAATAAATCATTTGAGACTATTATGAATACATTTATGCATAGAAACTAGAAAATCTAGAGGAAATGCATAAATTCCTGTAAACATACAATCCTCCTAGATTAAATCAGGAAGAAATAGAAACCCTGAACAGACCAATAACAAGCTGTGAGATTAAGTCAGTAATAAAATTGCCAACAGCAAAAAGCCCAGAACCAGATGGATTCACAGCTGAATTCTACCAGATATTCAAAGAAGAATTTGTACCAATCCTATGAAACTATACCAAAATATTGAGAAAGATAGAATCCTTCCTAAATCATTCTATGAAGCCAGTATCACCCTAATACCAAAACCGGGAAAGGACATAACAATAAAACTACAGACCAAAATTTCTGGTGAACATAGAAGCAAAAATCCCCAACAAAATACCAGATAACCAAATCCAATAGCACATCAAAAAGATAATACATCATGAGCAAGTGTGTTACATCTCAGGGATGCAGCAATGATTTAACATATGCAAGTCCGTTAATGTGATACTTCACATAAACAAAATTAAAAACAAAACCATATAATCATCTTAATTGATACAGAAATAAGCATTCAATAAAATCTAACATTGGTTTATGATAAAAACACTCAATAAACTAGTCATAGAAGGAACTTATGTCAAAATAACCACAGCCATATATGTCAAACCCACAGCCACCATCAAGTTGAATGGGGAAAAGTTGAAAGCATGACCCCCTGAGAACTGGAACAAGATAAGGATGTTCACTTTCACCACTTCTATTTGATATACTACTGAAAGTCCCAAGCCAGAGCAACCAGGGAAGAAAAAGAAATAAAGGACATCTAAATTAGAAAAGAGGAAGTCATACCAGTGCTCTTCACCAATGATATGATCAAATACCTAGAAAACCCTAAAGACCCCTCCAAAAGGCTCCTAGGTCTAATAAACACATTCAGTAAAGCTTCAAGTTACAAAGTCAATGTACAGAAGTCACCAGCACTGCTATACAACAACAGTGACCCAGCTGAGAATCAAATCAAGAACCCAACCCCTTTAACAACAGCTGTAAAAAATTAAATAAAATACCTATGAATATACTTAATAAAGGAGGTGAAAAATCTCTACAAGGAAAACTATAAAACATTGTTGGAAGAAATCACTAATGACACAAAAATATGTAAACCCAGCCCATGTTCATGGATGGAAAGAATGAATGTTGTGAAAATGAACATACTCTCCAAAGCAATCTATAGATTTAATGCAATTCCTATCAAAATGCCATTATCATTTTTCACAAAACTAGAAAAAACAATCTTAAAAATCATATGGAACCAAAACAGAGCCTGAATAGCCAAAGCAATACTACGTAAAAAGAACAAATCTGGAGGCATTACAGTACCAGACTTCAAATTATATTGCAAGGCTATGATTACCAAAACAGCATTGTGCTGGTATAAAATCGGCATGTAGGCCAGTAGAATAGAACAAAGAATCCGAAAATAAAGCTGAATATTTATAGCCAACTGATCTTTGAGAGAGTATACAGAAACATAAACTGGGAAAAGTACATCCCATTCAATACATGGTGCTGGGAAAACTGGCAAGCCACACATAGAAGAATGAAACTGGAACCCCTGTCTCACGTTATACAAAAATCAATTCAAGAGGGATCAAAGACCTAAATCTAAAACATAAAACCATAAAAATTATAGAAGACAACATGGAAAAAACTATTCTGGACATTGGCCTAGGCAAAGAATTTATGACTAAGACCCCAAAAGCAAATGTGACAAAGACAAATATAATAAATGGGATCTAATTAAACTAAAAAGCTTCTGCACAGCAAAATAAATAATTGGTAAACAGAAAACCATAGAATAAGAGACAATATTTGCAAACTCTGCATCCGACAAAGGAATAGTATCCAGAATGTACGAGGAACTCAAGCAAATCAGCAAGAAAAGGACAAATAATCCCATTAAAAAGTGGGCAAATGACATGGATAGACATTTCTCAAAATAAGATACACAAACAGCCAACAAACATATAAAAATGCTCAACATTACTGATCATCAGGGAAATGTAAATTAAAACCACATTGAGATACCACCTCACTCCTATAAGAATGACCATAATTAAAAAGTCAAAAATAGTACATGTTGCTGTGGATGTGGTGAAAAGAGAACACTTTTGTACTGCTGGTGGGAATGTAAATTAGTACAACCTCTTTGGAAAACGGTATGGAAATTCCTTAAAGAACTAAAAACAGATCTGCCATTCGAGCCAGCAGTCCTACTACTGGGTACCTATCCAAAAGAAAAGAAGTCATTATATGAAAAAGACACATGCACATGCATGTTTATGGCAGCACACTTCACCACTGCAAAAATATGGAACCAATCTATGTGTCCATCAATCAATGAGTGGATGAAAAAAATATGGCATATACATACCATGGAATACTACTCAGCCATAAAAAGGAATAAAATAATATATTTTGCAGCAACTTGGATGGAGCTGGAGGCCATTATTCTAAGTGAAGTAACTCAGTAATGGAAAATCAAATACAATATGTTCTCCCTTATAAGTGGAAGCTAAGCTATGAGGACACAAAGACATGCAGAATGATATAATGGACTTTAAGGATTTACAGGCGATGTGGGAGTGGGGTGAGGGATAAAAGGCTACATATAGGGTACAGTGTATATTGCTTGGGTGATGAGTGCACTAAAATCTTAGAATTCACCACTATAAAATTCATCCATTTAATCAAAAAACCACTAGTATCCAAAAAGCTATTGAAATAAAAACTAATTTAAAAAAATTAAAATGGCATGCATTAGTGCCAATGCTGATCATGTACTAGGCGATGTTGTGAGCTCTGGGTTTTATAACAATGAATGAAACAGACAAATTTCTGACTTTATTGAGCTTATATGTTAATAGCTAAGTGGGGATTCAGGAGACAACGAATAATTTTTTAAGTAATTTGTTGGAGGGTAAGAAGTGCTAAAGAGAGAAATGAAGTACTACAGAGAGAAAAGGATAGGGAATCCTATTATAAGGATTAAGATACTCAGAACACTATTTTAGAAGAGTGACCTCTTGAAGACTGAGGGATTGAGTTACACTACTATCGGAGGGAAAGGACACTCCAACAAATAATTCAAATAATGCAAAAACATGGTTGCCTTTGCCATAAAACCCTAAACCCTAAAGCTGCAACATGTCTACATCAGAGAAAAAAATGATATCTTTCTACTGAGTGTAATTTATACTCTGAGATAAATATGCTTATTTTGAGAAATAAGCAGGCATGGGAATGTTTAAGGAACAGTGGTGAGACCAGGGTAGCTGAGTAGAGTATGAACATATATTTAGCGAGAGTGGTGGGAAAGGTCAGAAAGATAGTCCTATGATAGAGGGGTAATCACACTAAGCAAGGCTCTGTTTATTCAGAACTTCTCTTGCTAGTTCTCTTCCTCTGAAAGGAGCGTTTATATTTGAACTTTTGTTTTTTACTATGAATTTCACATGCTTATTTAGGTCTTTGTCAAATTAAAAATGGAGATTTGAAGGATTGCTAAAGGATTACAACATAGAGAAATCCAAATCTTGGAACTGCCATGATGAATTCATTGGCCTGTATATTCTGGGTAATTACCTTGTTCTCAGTTTTGGTGTAAACTGATAACTTTATAGGCATAACTTATAGATGTAAAACTTTATAGGTATAAACCTATAAAGCCAGTGATGTGATATCTACTGATAAAGGCAGTGAAAAAGCAAATTTATCTTTGAAAAAATATTGAAAAAGTATGTAAAATAAAATGCATCTAATGACAAGATATATTGACTGGAAGTAAATAATTTTTTTGACTAGATTTATTGATGAAAAGTAATAAGTTCATCCACCATTTTAACCAGAGTTGTGTTTTATTGTATTGGCATATTTTACTTCATTGTAGTTGATACAGAGAAATTTAGTCATCTAAAGAGATTCATAATTAAATATTGTTATAAGAAGTCTTTTAGAATTGGTATTAATATTTTCAGATCCTAGCTAATTTTTTTTAGTTTAAATAAACAATAATAACAGCTAATATATATTGATTGTTTTCTCTATGCCAGATTCATGTAATCTTCTCAGCAATTCAATATGGAAAGTATATTGAACAACTGAGAACACTGAAGCTCAAGGTACCATAAATTACTTGTCCCAAAGCCCACAGCTCTTAAACTTAGGGACCAAGACTTGAATTCATGCCATCTGGTTCTAATATCTACATCATAAACCATTCTGACACTGGAACATAAATAATTATCCCAAACAAAGCTTTGCACTTGCTTTCTTCTTTTATCATTTTACACTAAGACCTCAGTTTTATAGACTCTAAGAGATGACTAAAATTGTATACATGTCAAGAGTTGTGCCAGAGGTAATTCAAAAACATGGTTGCCTTCGCCATAAAACCCTAAAACTGCAACATATCTGCATCAGAGAAAAAAATGGTATCTCTCTACTGAGTGTAATTTACACTCTGAGATAAATATGGACATCATTGCAAATCCCTCATGACAAGATTTGTTATTCCTGAACTATATATTTTTTCATTATCTGACATATTTTAACCTTTGAAAAAATATTATAGAATGTTAGTCTCCTTCTCCTTCTCTCTTTTTTTAATCAATCAGCACAGAACATGTCCCTTACTTGACTTACAGTTCAACTAGGTGTTACATATCAATAAATGATCACATTAGCCTTTATCTTATCATTTCCTCATTGGCTGCATAGTCAGCAAAGTATTGATTTTTTTTTAAGATTCTGCTTACAGTACATGATTGTTCCCTTGGCTTTACTCCCAAATGTCTTTAAAAACCTTAATAGTGCATTTCTCTGTTAGATGTCTTTATTCACCTTTTAATAAGCCTGCTTGCCTCCTATAATAATGCTACATCTGCTGTAGAATCATATTTATCAGAGAGACAGCACGCTATGAAAGAAGTCCAAAAAAACACTATGCTTGAGCTGAATTTAATATGAGAATTCAAATAAAGGTGCCAATATAATTCTCATTTTAATACAACCATTAAACACATGCAGAAAGCAAAGTATCTCAATGGATAATATAAATCATCATTAAATCTGCATTAATTTAGCCAACTCAAATATTCCTTCAAGGTATAAATGCATTACTACAAACAGCAAAGAAACAGAATTATCCCTCATATCATATCCTATTAGGTTTTAGAAAGAAAAGAATTGGTATTCTAAAACGTATATCCCATGACATGTCTTCATTGTCATCAGATTAATGTCCACAGTGAAAGCTGCTTGCAAGCATTGTCACAGGCCTGGGTTGAACCCTATGACAGCTAGCAAAGGGGGAGGTGAAAGGAAATTACTGAATGGGTGCCGGGGTTACCTCACTAGAGCCATATATCCCAAGTCACTAATACATGTGCCACCTTCAGAAATTTGCCATTTTCCAGTGCCACCTGTATGGGTATTTATTTCTTCTTTTTCAATGCTAATTAATAGACTGGTTAATTCAGCATTAGGGAGCCAAGTATTGTTTCACCAGAGATTTAGGCAATCTGTCTCTCTTGTACCTTGATAAAAACTATTTTGATATAATTAAGAAAACAACTTTATATAAGACTTCCACATCTGAATGAGAACATATTTTATTGAATTCATTATTTTAATATAAATTACTAATTTGAAATAGCTTTAGTTAACAGTATATTGAATATTTTAATTATGTATGCATTCTTTATATTATATAATTTCTCTGCTCTTAAATATTGAAACTATCTTGAGTGCTAAATGATCATTAAGATAATTTAAACAATTTAGATGGCAAATTTTCAAATATATATACTCCATTGGTATTGTTACATAAACTATATTCAAATTCTTGCTATTTGCAGATAATAAAGTTCCTATCCAGGAGGAAAAAAATCTCACAAATAATCTAATCCAAGTTTCTAAATTTAAGATTTAGAAATAGCCACAGAGACCTTATGTGACATGCCCAAGTCACACTGCTAGTTGGTGACAAAACCGCAATTAGGCAAAGGATTTCTGTTACTTATATGGAGAAATGATATTCACTGGATCCAGGCAGACTTCTTTCTGATTCTCTGTTTTCTCATCTATTAAATGAGGATAATAACAATAACAACCAAAATAATATCAATACCACCTAATTTAAAGGTTTTTCTAATATGTATGAGAAAGTACCTGGCACATTTTGGGGGCTCAGTTAACCTTAACTATCTTATTATCTCTTCCTGTTACCTCAGTTTCTGCTATTTTATCAATCCTGATAATAACAAAGAAAGAATCCTGTAAATTAATTAAAAGCTATCAAGAAACTTCTCAGGTATCAGAATTTCACAAATCTTTTACAATTTCTGTTATTGGCTTTTGGTCATCCTTAATTATCCTTAGTAACCAAATTCTTAACCTCCTTTGGTCCACATCTTTAGCTAAAGCACTCCTTCACTATGTCACTTTCACCAAGTATCAAAGACTGATGACAAAACCAAAGAATAGACTCAAAAAAGAAGCAAATATATCAATTAGGTTACTCTACAAAGGTTCATACTGTCTTAACTAGGAATGACTGTTACTGGAAACTCTTACAAAATTCAACAAATGAATTTCAACTCTAGACATTTCTCAATGGTTTCTTCAGTTTACAAGAATAATTTCATTGGTAATAATAAATGTCTGAGATAGTTGACAATTTTCTAGCCTTAAGATGGCTTTGTAAAGAACCATTTGGGTACTCCCAAATAAACTTTTGCTCATCAGAGAAGAGGAAAATAGAAATACTTTCTTAAATGGACTAGATATATTATATTGTGGAAAATATGTATGCAAATGCAGGTAAATACATCAAATCTAATCTAAATATGTCAAATGAAGACAGAATATTTATCTCCCTAATTCTAAGTAAGCGTGAGTGCTCTATTGACTCACAGCCATCAGAGAATAGATTGTATTCAGGAAGGGAAAAGGAAATTTTACTTATAAAGTACCCACTATGTGTCAGATCTAATGTAAATCATTTTGAGAACGTAATTGTACATAATTCTCTCAACAACTCTATAATAAATATGATTTCTTTTTACATCTAATAAAACTGAAGCTTATGGAGGTTCATACACACTTAATATTACATAATCAGTAAATCATGATGTCAAAATGTTTGCTGTTTTTTACATTCTATCATACCATTAATATGGTATCTATGTATTTATTCACATGAGTATACTGAAGATTTCTTGCCATTTTAGGTTGTCTCAACTTAACTAGATAAATTTCAAAAAATTCATGAACTATGTTTATGATATAAAACAATGGCAGAATCTCTAACATCTTGAAAATATGTTTTGTACCTAACATTCCAACAGAGTATAAGCATTTAACCGAATACTGGGAAATGTAAGGGTTTTTTAAGAAAACAGTCTATAATCTACAAAATATTGTAATAAAAATGGGTTTTAAAAGACACCCTAAATATATTATTGGTATAAAGTATAAAAGTAGTAGATATAATAGTAGTAGACTGGTTCTACTATTTTAGCTTTAAAGAAAGATAAAATTAATACACACACAAACACACATACACAATTCTATCACATTGGACCTAAAATATTGGATTGCTATCCTCAAGGTTATATTTGGAAGCCTAAGAAAAAATAAAGTCATCTTAATCCTTTATCTTCAGTCTTAAATTTCTTATATACTCCAGATGTATTAACACTCGTTTTCCTTTCTCTGCCAATGTTTAATAATGTTTGCTTTAGAGAAAATCCCCTTAGAGACAGATCTGAACTAAGGTTTCTAATAGAAAATCTGTCACCGTGAACCTCTGTTGTTGCCTGCTAAAAGACAACGCTACACCTAGAAAAGCATTAGTTGAACAATTTTACCTTGCCTTGTCTGAGACATAGCTGGAGAGCCAAAGTATCAATTTTTATTCTAAACTAAAAACATTTAAACAAGAAGACACTTACCATGTTAAAAATAAAATTTCATATACCATTTTTTGAAGAAAAAATATAAATCTTAAAACTATTTGTTATCTTCACAAACATTCACATACCAGGAACCATCTAGTTATCGTATCATTTGCAGAAATATTTATTCCACGATAAGCAAAATATCATCTCCACTTCAGCAGGAGATGTTGGCACATAATTAAGTTGGTCCTTTTCAGAAAGTTTGCAAGGCTGTCATCTATTTATTGATAAAATGGAATTACCATTTCTAATGGAATTTCAAGTCTAGTACAGTTTTTATTTTACTCTCTTAAAAGATAGTTCATATCTTTTTTTCCAGAAATACTTTCTAATTTATTTTTATTTTTCAGAGACAGGGTCTCATTCTGTCAGCCAGGTTGGAATGCATTGATACAATCAGCTCACTGCAACCTCAAACTCCTGGGCTCAAGCAATCCTCCCACCTCAGGAGTACCTGTGACTGCAGGTGCATGGCACATGGCACCATGTCCAGTTACTGGTTTATTTTTTGTAGAAACAGCGTCTCCCTATGTTGCCCAGACTGGTCTCAAACTCATAATCTGAAGCAATCCTCCCACCTTTACCTTTCAAAGCACTGGGATTACAGGCATGCACCACCACACAGGGCCCATCTTTTTTCTATTAACTGTAGAAACACATATTATTTTTGTACTCAAGACTCAAAGTCCTTTGCTTTTATCTCTAAAGGCAATTAAATCATAGTTATTTACTTTCAGCTTCCTGTAATTTCTACAACTAAATCCCTGATCTAGGGCCTCACATAATAAGAGTAAAATATTAAAAAAAAAATACACTTATTGTTCTGATCTCGTTAGCTTAAGTCACCTAAACAATCCACATTTACTGTAAGTCAACTGCATGTAATAGTGATTTACCTAATAAAAATATGCCCTGGTTGAGGTAATGCCTCTATGGGTTTTGTGTTTTGTGGGAAGTCAGGGACCCCGAATAGAGGGACCAGCTGGAGCCGTGGCAGAGGAACATAAATTGCGAAGATTTCATTTTAATATGGACATTTATCAGTTCCCAAATAATAGTTTGATAATTTCTTATGCCTGTCTTTAATCTCTTAATCCTGTTATCTTTGTAAGGTGAGGAGGTACGTCACCTCAGGACCACTGTGATAATTGTGTTAACTGTACAAATTGATTGTAAAACGTGTGTTTGAACAATATGAAATCAGTGCACCTTGAAAAAGAACAGAATAACAGCGATCTTTAGGGAACGAGGGAAGACAACCATAAGGTCTGACTGCCTGCAGGGTCAGGCAAAAAGAGCCATATTTTTCTTCTTGCAGAGAGCCTATAAATGGATGTGCAAATAGGAGATATATCGCTAAATTCTTTTCCTAGCAGGGAATATTAATATTAGTACCCTGGGAAAGGAATGCATTCCTTGGGGGAAGTCTATAAACGGCTGCTCTGGGAATGTCTGTCTTATTCAATTGAGATAAGGACTGAGATACACCTTGGTCTCCTGCAGTACCCTCAGGCTTACTAGGGTGGGGGAAAACTCTGCCCTGGTAAATTTGGGGTCAGACCGGTTCTCTGCTCTTGAACCCTGTTTTCTGTTAAGATGTTTATCAAGACAATACTTGTACTGCTGAACATAGACTCTTATCAATAGTTCTGCTTTTGCCCTCTGCCTTGTGATCTTTGTTGGACCCTTAGCAGTAGTTCTGCTTTTGCCCCTTGTCCTGTTGCCTCAGAAGCATGTGATCTTTGTTAGACCCTTAGTAGTAGTTCTGCTTTTTGCCCTTTGAAGCATGTGATCTTTGTACCTACTCCCTGTTCTTACACCCCCTCTCCTTTTGAAACCCTTAATAAAAACTTGCTGGTTTGAGGCTCAGGTGGGTATCATGGTCCTACCAATATGGGATGTCACCTCTGGCAGCCCAGCTGTAAAATGCCTCTCTTTGTACTGTCTCTATTTCTCAGCCAGCCAACACTTATGGAAAATAGAACCTACACTGAAATATTAGGGGTGGGTTCCCCCAATATATGGGGAAGGGGTAAATTCTCACCAAAGAACAGAAGTGGAATGCATCCATTCCTCACCTACCATAGTTTATCTGCCTTTTTCTTAAAGCCTGGCCTGAGTTCTGAACAGGAGCAGACATCCTGCCTGTGTCCATGTTTCCCCTGGTTCTAGTCCCCACCCATTCCTAACTCTCTTGTCTTTTGCCACACTCCCCTCTAGTCTTGAAGGAATTAAAGTAGCAGCTGCACATAGAAAAGAAATGATGATAGTTGGTCTTGGTCCAGTTATAGAAGTTGCAAATGCAAGTTTGGCTAGTGGCCTTTCACCAGAGACACTGATTTTCCTCGAGAGGCCATGGATTCCTGTGCAATACATTTGCATCAAGGCTGAATTGGTCTCCTAGTGCAGGGGTCCCCAACCCCTGGGCCATGGATGAGTACTGATTGGTGGCCTGTTAGGAACCAGGCCGCACAGCAGGAGGTGAGTGGCAGGCAAGCTAGCCAAGCTTCATCTGTATTCACAATGGCTACCCATTGCTCACGTTACCACCTGAACTCTGCCTCCTGTGTGATCAGCTGTGGCATTAGATTCTCAATGTGAACCCTATCGTGAAATGCATATGTGAGGGATCTAGGTTGACCATTCCTTAGGATAATCTAATGCCTGATGATTTGAGGTGGAGGTGAGGATGATACTAGAGCTGATGAGTGGCTGAAAATACAGATTAACATTAGCAGATAATAAATCAATTGTTTGAAGACTCATATCAAAACCCTATCAGAGGCCAGGAGTGGTGGTTCATACCTGTAATCCCAGCACTTGGGGAGGCTGAGGTGGGCAGATCACTTGAGCTCAGGAATTTGAGACCAGCCTAGGTAACATGGTGAAACATGTCTCTACAAAAAAATACAAAAATTAGCCAAGCATGGTGATGCATGCCTGCAGTCCCAGTTACTTAGGAGGCTGAGGTGGGAGTATGGCTTGAGCCTGAGAGGTGGAGGTGGCAGTGAGACGTGATCATGCACTGCACTCCAGCCTGGGCAAGACAGCCAAACTCTGTCTAAAAAAAAAACCTGTCAGTGAGTGGCAAGTAACAAGCTGCATCTGGTGGCAGGCTTTATAGTGGCAAGTGAATCGATGTACTTCAATTGCACAGCTGCATCTGGTGGCAGACTTTAAGTCAGAATCCAAAACTTATTTTAGTCCATGTGTGGTTCACCCATTATTTTATTTACCACATCCATCCATGCCTCTTGCCCACACTGCACACTTGTTTCAGTCACAGTTTTGGAAAACCCACAAGCTAAAATGGATTAAAAACAAAGGTCATCTGAGAGCTTCTTTCAAAAAGGGGAAAGACCCAATGATGAGACAGCAGAAGACTCTAGGACTGTCAACAAAAAGAAAACTGCATTTAAAAGAAAATACTCGCTTTGTATAACATGTGGCAACCAGCTTCCCAACTAAGCCATGAAACCTTCAAAACTGCTTTGCCACATGGAGACAAAGCACCGTGCATTAAAAGACAAGCCTTCGGAGTTTTTCAAAAGAAAAATAAAAATGAACATGAAGAACGGAAGCAATTATTGAAGGCTAACACTTCATCAAATGTGTCTGCACTGACAGCATCATTCTTAGTGGCTAACCACATTACTAAAGCTAAGAAGCCCTTTACTATTGGTGAAGAGTTAATCCTGCCTGCTACTAAGGATGTTTGCTGTGAACTTTTAGAAAAGGCTGCAGTTGAAAAGGTGGCATGTTTTCCTCTTTTGACTAAAACCATAACAAGACAAACTGCTGAAATAGCAGAGGATATTAAGGTACAATTGTCAAAGAAGATTAATGAATCACTATTATATGCAATCCAGGTTGATAAGTCTACTGATGTTAATAACAAGGCAACAAGGCTTGTTTTTGTGCAATACATTTTTCAGGAGGATGTGCACGATGATGTTATGTGCACTTTTGTTGCCAACCAACACCACAGCTGCAGAACTATTCAAGTCTTTGAATAATTACATATCAGGAAAATAAAGTAGGTCATTTTATGTCAGTACATGCACAGATGGAGTGGCTGCCATGACTGCACGGCTTTCTGGTTTCACTACTCAGGTCAAAGAGGTTGCCCCTGAATGTGAGTCTACACACTACATCACCTATAGGGAAATGTTGGCTAGCCAAAAAATGTCATCTGAACTTAACAGCATTTTACAGAATGTGATTAAAATTATCAGCAATACATTACATGCCTTCAGCATGGGCAGTAAAATACATGCCCTTAACTCACATCTGTTCACGCAGCTCTGTGAGGGGATAGAAACAGAGCACACACGTCTCCTCACTGAAGTAAGATGGGTTTCTAAAGGTCGATCACTAGCCAGAGTTTTTGAGTTATGAGAGCAACTTCAGAGATTTCTTTTAGAAAACCACTGGCACACATTTCAGCGACACAGAATGGGATGCAAAACTTGCCTAGTTGTGTGACATATTCAACCTGCTTGGCAAACTCAATCTATCACTTCAGGGGAGAATGAAAACTGTGAACAAATCAGCAGATAAAGTGGCTGCATTCAAAGCCAAACTGTAATTACAGGAGTGAGGAGAGAACATTGTGATTTTTGGTATGTTTCAAACATCGCAGAGATTTTGAAAGAGACTGAACCAGGACTTTCTTTCTCCCATTTGGTGCATGATCACCTATCTTAGATTTCAAGAGTTTGAACATTACTTCCCAACCACAAAAGACCCCTGAATTATGAAGGAGTGGATCTGTGACCCATTTGTGAAAAAGCCAGTTGAATCGACTTTGTCTTTGCTAGAAGAGGATCAACTACTTGAGATCACAAATGACGGTGGTCTTAAAAGTATGTTTGAGAAAACTTCAAATCTTCGTATGTTCTGGATTACAGTCAAGGCAGAATATGCTGAGATTGCCACAAAAGCACTGAAAAGCCTCCTTCCATTTCAGACATCCCATATTTGTGAAGCAGGATTTTCTGCAGTAACAGCAACCAAAACGAGACTACAGAGTACACTGGATATAAGCAACACACTTTGGGGGTCAGTGTTTCCCATCACCCCCAGATGAGATTATCTAGTTGCAGTAAAACAAGCTCAGGGCTCTCATTAAATTATGGTGAGTTGTATATTTATTTCATTATATATTATGATGTAATAATAATAGAAATAAAGTGCATGAAAAATGTAATGTGGCTTGAATCATCCCAAAACCATACCCTTCCCTGGAGAACAGTCCATGAAAATTGTCTTCCATGAAACTGGTCTCCGGTGCCGAAAAGGTTGAAGGCTGCTGTCATAGTGTGTAAGGAACCACCATTCTTAGTAACTTCTTAACACACATACATCTCTGGATTTTAAAATAACCCATTCAAACCTGGCTTTGCCTATGGACTAAATAAATATAAAACACAGACATGCCTGACAATCCAAAGTTATTTCACATCACTGCTATTTAGGGAAACATTTCTGAGCATCAAATATGGGACAAAAACACAAAGAGTATAGGTATTCCATGCTAATAATCAAAAGAAACCTGGAGAGGCCACAATCATATCAAAGTAGATATCATAGCAAAGAATATCACCAGATATAAAGGTTATTTCCTAATGATAGATGAATCAGTTCATCAAGAGAAACATAATTCCAAAAATTTGTGCATTAACAAAATTTCAAAAGATATGAAGTGAAAACTGGTAGAACTGAAGAGGGAAATAGACTAATACCCAGTTACAGTCAGATATTTCAGTAATAACCTCATAATAAGTGTTAGAATAAGTACACATACACAAAAATTCATAAGGATATGGAAGACTTAAACAATATTATCAACTAATTTGTTATCATTGAAATGTATAGAACAGTCCACCCAAGAACATCATAAGACTTTTCAAATGCACATGGAAACTTTGTCAAAATAGGCCAAATTCTAGAGAATAAAAAGTACTTTGATACATTTTAAAGGATTCGGGTTTTGCAAAGTATATACTGTGATCACCAATGAAATCAAATTAAGACAAACAAAAAGCTGGAATATCCCAAATCATTTGGAAATTAAACAATATATTCTAAATAACTCCTGGTTCAAAGGATAAACAAAAAGTGAAGTTAGGCCAGGCATGGTGGCTCATTCCCGTAATCCCAGCACTTTGAGAGGCCAAAGCAAGTGGATCACTTGAGGTCAGGAGTTCAAGACCATCATGGCCAACATGGTGAAACCCTGTCTTTAATAAAATTACAAAAATTAGTCCCACATGGTGGCACATGACTGTAATCCCAACTACTTGGGTGGCTGAGGCAGGAGAATAACTTGAACCCAGGAAGCGGAGCTTGCAGTGAGCTGAGATCATGCCACTGCACTCCAGTCTGGGTGACAGAGTGAGACTCTGTCTAAAAAAAAAAAAAAAAAAAAAAAGGAAAGTTAGAAAGTAGTTTAGAACTGAGTGAAAATAAAAACACAACATATAAAAATATATGGGGTGATGCTAAAGCAGTATTTAGCATCAGCATTTAGAAATTTATAGAAAGTAAAATTTATAGCAGAAAAAAAAAAACTTGGATCCAGATTAAAAAAAAGTGCAATGGTTAATATTACAAAAACAATCAGTTCAATAAAAAAAAAAAGAATTTGAACAGATTCTTTACTAAAGTAGATGTGCAAATAGCAAATAAGCCCACAAAATGCTGTAAAATATCATTAGTAATTAATTAAATATGAATTAAGATATACTACACATCCATCAGGATGGCCAAAATTTAAATGAAGGAGTTGTTCCCAAGGATGTGTAGGAACTGCAATTCTCAAATACTGCTAGTGGAAATGTAAAATTGCACATCCACTTTAGAAAATAATTGGTATTTTCTTTAAGAGTTAAAAATATACTTACTATGTAATCCTGTCTTCAGAGTAAAGAAGTTATATGTCCATACAAGGACTAATACATGAATGCTCATAGCAGTTTGATTTGCAATATTCTACAACTTAAATAAACTCAAATGATCATAAATTGGTTAATGAATAAAAAATGTTTAGTATATCCACACAACAGAATACTTCTTAGCCATATAAAAGAATTAATATTTGATAGATCCAGCAACAGGGAGAAATCTCAAAATAATTGAGTGAAATAAGCCAGAGAAAATGAATACATGCTGTATGACTTGTTTTATGTAAATGCACAGTAATCTAGTGACTTCAAGCAACTAAGTGGTTACCTATGGAGGCAGGGGTGCAGGAAGCAGTGGGAGGGAAATTTCTAGAGGTGATAAATAAGTCCATTATCTTGATTGTGTAGAGGGTTTCATGGGTATATACAACTTTTAAAACTTATCAAATTGTACATTTTAAATATGTGTGGTTTCCTGAGCTGGGCATGGTGTCTCACACCTGTAATCTCAGCACTTTCCGAGGTCAAGGTGGGTGGATCACTTCAGGTCAGGAATTCAAGACCAGCCTGGCCAACATGGTGAAATCCCATATCTGCTAAAAACACAAAAATTAGCCAGGGATGGTGGTGCGTGTCTGTAGTCCATCTACTCGGGAGGCTGAGGCAGGAGAGTCGCTTGAACCCCGGAGACAGAGACTGCAGTGAGCCAAGATTGCACCACTGCACCCCAGCCTGGGCAACAAAGCAAGCTTCTGTCTCAAAAAAACAAATAAATAAAAATAAATATGTGGTTTCCTGTATGTCAATTATATATCAATAAAGTTGTTAAAAGAATGCATAAACACACTGCTTATACAGAATTGTGATGCTATGATTTTGTGCAAACTATATAATATAGGCCGGAAGATTTATACTGGTCACTAATGTCCTTTAACACTAATTATTATACTGAACACATTTTTTTTCTCGCCGACTCTAATTATGTAATTTTCCCCTTTCCTGACAAGAAATGCAAGATTTCACAAAATAATTCTATTATTTGTCTTAAAATACCATGTTATTTTAAAAAGTTTATTATTTGTCCCCTTTTCTCTCCATTGTAGTATGCAAAAATGGGTGTTTGGGTCCATATCAATGCTAATTATTGAGCAAAAAGTGCTCAAGAAATAGACAAAGCATAATTTTAGGGTCTAATGTGTGTTAAGTACTCATATATCTTTACTTCTTTTTAACCTCTCATCAGCTTTCTAAGGCCAAAACTATTACACCCATTTGCAAATGAAGAAACGGTGAAGGACTGAGTAAGTCTACCCAATTATTAAAGGTTCAAAATCAAGAATCAAGCTCTGCTTCTAGTAACTCTTGAGCTTATGGATCTTCTCCTGAAACTGTCCAGTGCCCTGCCACATCACCCTCTCCATCCTGCAGACGAAGGGATGAAGGGGCAACTCAGTGTGCAGGTTTGACAGAAATGTCAGTGGGTCTATATAGTAAAGCCTTCTTACAGTTCAAGCCAATTTTGTACACTAATCAAGCACAGAATATTGAAATGATTAGGAGGGAAGGTAGTACGGACACAAAAAATAAAATGTTATTTCTTTTCTTCACTCCTCAAATATTTGTCGGTGTCAGATTCTGTACTAGGTACTGGGTACATATTAGAGAATAGAAGATACATAGAACCAGTTTTCTGGAACTTAGCAAAAGAGATATTCGATCCTTTAAGAGCGCAACATGAAAGCAGTACATAAATATACGACACCGAAAATCTGGTAGAATGTATATGAAGTTTCTAAAACTGGGGATAAGATGGTGTCATAGAAGTTGGCTATGGGTCAACAGTGTGAACACTGGTTTTATTTGCTTGTAATCAAATACAATGTTATAGTACAAAAGCAGGCACACAGCAGTGGAGAACAGTGAGATATTTAACACATTACATGACTAAATATGCTGCATTATTTTCCATAGGTCGCAACCAAAGCATATAACTTGGGAAAGTTTCAGGGGAGAGATATAAAGCTGATTAACAGAATGGAAAATATAGCCCATGAAGAGAGATGAAACAAAATGGAATAATTTGGCCAAAAGGTGATGAAAGAATTTGATTTGAGAGTCCTTAAACAAAGGATTTTTATACAAAGGATAATGTTAGGTTATTTACAATTTCTATTGAAAAGGATAAAAAGAAGAAACCAGGCTTAAATCAGAGCATGGGGATTTTTATCTAGACATAAAAAGAGCAGTAATTGTTTATTTGTTTTCTTGTTTAGATCGGGGATGATAGATGTGGCCCTACTTTAACCTGATGACCTCCACTGACAATTTCTACACAAACATTCAATGAACTTTATAGGAATATATGTACTCTAGATGGAAATGTGTGGATTTGACATTTTTGGTCCTGTCTTTTATTGTGGCTTAGAAATGCATTCCATGTTAATTCAGCAAGATGGTTAGTGATCACTTTCCATCTGTCAGTAAGATGCCGAAAATTACCGAGTCACAGCATTGAGCCAAAAACACAAAACCAAGTCGATGAATAATTTTGCAATATCAAGAAGCAGTAAATTCCAGCTGTGAAAATTGAATAGCATGAAAAAAGCTCTAGAATTTAAGGCTGGCCTCACCACCTCTCACCTTACACCAGTAGCTCTTGGATGATGGTCATACCGTTAGCCAATAGAATCACATGTAATTGCTGTGGGTTTAATTATTCTAAACTAGAATTTTTAGTACCCTCATTTCTTGCATTAGTTTCAGTGCCAATCAATACAGCATTTAGTGCCAACATTTAACTGTATCTCCCCCACAAAAAATCTGGACAATACAAGCTCAGTGGTCAAATTTCATAAAATAAGGAAAAAAAAGGAAAGCTTTTCTTTAATTAAAAATTTTCAATACATTGAAGAAAATCACAGTGTTAATAAACTTTACTTTTGCATGGCAAAGTTATTGAAAGCATACTAAGTATAAGTATTGTTAGAATGAATGGAGGTTCTCTTATAAGTCACTCATATTTTAATCTATTTAATAATTATTTATTCATCCAAATTAAAAAGAATAATTTATAACAATAATTCTAGAATTGATTATCTCTACTAATAGATCCCCAGTATTATTTACTCTTTGCTTATATTGGGAGGAACTTTAGATAAAAACAATGCAGGCATCATTTTTAAAAACACTATTACAGTTCCTTAAATAGCTTGTGTAACACATAGAGCTAGAGCTTGAGGAATGTATCTATTCCCCAAAAATATTCCTAGTATGTACCTACAGTGAAATAAATATATACATACAGTAATCTAGACATTATCAAGAAATGTAACAGAAACCTTGAGCCACTTACATATACAAAATCAATAAAATATTATGCCCTGAAAGACATAATATCACTAATATCATTAGAAAAGTTTTCAGGAAAGAAAAATTACATAATCTAAAAATTAAAACTGTATTTATATTAATTCATTCTGTTAATGAATAATGTTTACTCAACATCTACCATGTTCCAAAATGAATAACACTATTTTTGTCCTCAAAGAAGGTTCACCTTGAAGACTCACATGTTTTAGTCTGTATTGACAAAATCTGAAACATATTCATTGTGGAATTATTTACTAGGACCTGAATTTTAAAATCAAGAAAGAGATCAGGAAGAAGCACTGAGTGGGGAGGGCTTCCTTAAAAAAGATAATTTGGCATAGATCTTTTTATCCAGTCAAAATTATATGAACAATTTTTCCAGACCCAAAAAAGTTAATCCAAAAAATTTTTTTAAATTACGAAGTATTTAAAATTCTTCTCAAATTTCAAAGGAGAGTTAAATATTTTTATGTAAACCATGATTATTCATTCCTTTAAATAAAATACAAAAAATCTTATAAGGTCACTTGCCATGTTTAAATTTGTCTCTGGATTCATGATACAGCTGTGGCCTAAATTTGCCACAGAAAATTCTACTTTTCCAGTAAACCTCACCATGCTTATAGAAAATTCACGAGCATTCATGAAGTGCAATACTGAAGAAAAGTTACAGACATTTTTTAATAGATGACCATCTCCAAAAACTTACAGTGCTAACATATAAACTGAGATAATCTTGGAATGTTGCAGGGAGTGGAATTCCCCTTAGAGTACATGTGTTGCTGTCACAGTCCATATTGAAGAAGATAATGTTTTCAAAAGTGTATCATGCATGACACAGATGCTAAGCTGTGGATCACACAATACACCAGATAGTTCAAACAGTGCGTGAACATGCTGCTAGATAACCTTGAAGGGCTCATGAGAAAGTTTTGAATTGGTCAATTCTCTTTTGTTCTTCCTAGTTGTTGCCTTTAGAAAAGTTCAGTCAAGGATAAAGAGAGCTTCTCTGACACTTAACTAATCTCCATTTTTAACAAAAAGCTGGGTTTTGGTAGGCTGGTGTCAAATTAGAATTATTTTAAAGTAGAATTTAATAACATTGCTTATTTTATTGTATTTATTTTTATCTCTATGGTCAACCACTAGATTTCTATTTTCGATTATAATCCCTGGCCTGGTCTTGGAGGGACGTTTTTTTTTTTTATCACTGACTATGTTTAGAATTGCCATTGGCAGGTTTATGAGATTGAAAAGCAGACTGATTTTTGATTGGTTTATCATTGCTCTCAAATGTCTATAGACACTGTACCCCTATATTGCCCATCCTATGCCTCCTCACTGTTAGTGACAATAGATAGTAATTTTAAGACTATTGAAATACATATTTTTCTGATAAAAATTACCTATTCCATTAATTTGTATCTGAGTCTTACTTCTCTGCCTAATTACAATCTATAATAGGTCAAGGAAGCTGTATTGAGTAATGGTTGGGTGTGAGTCTGGAGCCAGATCCCACTGATTCAATTATCTGTTCACCCACTTTCTTCCCCCAGCCCCGCCGAGACAGAGTCTTGCTCTTGTTGCCCAGGCTGGAGTGCAGTGGCATGATCTCAGCTCACTGCTCACTGCAACTTCCACCTCCTGGGTTCAAGTGATTCTCCTGCCTCAGCCTCCTGAGTAGCTGGGAATAAAGGTGCCCACAACCACACCTGGCTAATTTTTGCATTTTTAGTAGAGATGGGGTTTCACCATGTTGAGCAGGCTGGTCTTGAACTCCTTACCTGGTGATCCTGCCTCAGCATCCCAAAGTGCTGGGATTACAGGAGTGAGCCACCATACCCGTCCCTGTTCACCCATTTTCTGTCTGGGTGACTATGAGAGAACTCACACTCCCTGAGCTTTATTTCCTTAAGTATAAAATAGGAATAATAACAGTGTAGCTCTCATAGGGTTGTTGTGAGAATTAAATAATATTTTATACTTATGTGATCATCCACATAAGGCACACAGCTAATACATAGCACTTAATAAGCTTTCAACACTATTATTTGGAACATTCAACTTCTTTGGATTCCTGGAGTTACTAATAAAATGGCTTAATATTTTCAGGTGTTCATTAATTTGTTAAATAAAGAAATTTTATAAAAATTAAAAATCAGTTTAATTATACAAGTAGAATATTAAAGAAAACAGATAATACAAACTGAGCCCAATGCTGTGGGATACACTGACAGTATCCTGAAATGTTAAAGTGCTTGATGCTTCCTCTGCCAAGAACAGGAGGCGCTGGCTTGAGAGTGCCTTGACGTTCAACCTTGTGTGTAGTTCTTCAATTTCTCATTTGTAATACCTGGCTTTGAAATGACATATTCCCAATATTAAGAATCATTTGAAAAGCTAAGCTGTAATTATTTGTACTTGGACATTACAAAAATGGACACGGTGAATTCTGAAAGAAAAAATGTATATTTTTGCTTATATTGTATGCAGTAATTATCAATTTTCTTTTTTCTGACTCAATGAAATATTTCTTTCAGGCCTCTGAGCCCAAGCTAAGCCATCATATCCCCTGTGACCTGCATTTACACATCCAGATGGCTGGTTCCTGCCTTAACTGATGACATTCCACCACAAAAGAAGTGAAAATGGCCTGTTCCTGCCTTAACTGATGACATTATCTTCTGAAATTCCTTCTCCTGGCTCATCCTGGCTCAAAAGCTTCCCTACTGAGCACCTTGTGACCCCCACATCTGCCTGCCAGAGAACAACCCCTCTTTGACTGTAATTTTCCTTTACCTACCCAAATCTTATAAAACAGCCCCACCCATATCTTCCTTCGCTGACTCTTTTCGGACTCAGCCCGCCTGCACCCAGGTGAAGTAAACAGCCTTGTTGCTCACACAAAGCCTGTTTGGTGGTCTCTTCACACAGACGCGCATGAAATTTGGTGCCGTGACTCGGATCGGGGGACCTCCTTTGGGAGATCAATCCCCTGTCTTCCTGCTCTTTGCTCTGTGAGAAAGATCCACCTACCACCTCAGGTCCTCAGACCAACCAGCCCAAGAAACATCTCACCAATTTCAAATCTGGAAAGCAGCCTCTTTTTACTCTCTTCTCCAACCTCCCTCACTATCCCTCAACCTCTTTCTCCTTTCAATCTTGGCACCACACTTCAATCTCTCCCTTGTCTTAATTTCAATTCCTTTCATTTTCTCGTAGAGACAAAGGAGACACATTTTATCCGTGGACCCAAAACTCCGGCGCCGGTCACGGACTCGGGAAGGCAGCCTTCCCTTGGTGTTTAATCATTGTGAGGACACCTCTCTGATTATTCACCCATGTTCCATTGGTGTCTGATCTCCACGAGGACGCCTGCCTTGATCATTCACCCACGTTCCCTTGGTGGCAAGTCAATTGCGAGGACGCCTGCTTTGGCTGCTTGCTCACCCACGTTGCAGCCCAGGGCTGCTCCCCACCCCCCTTCTCCGCGTCTTTACCCTTCTCTTTAAACTTGCCTCCTTCACTATGGGCAACCTTCCACCCTCCGTTCGTCCTTCTTCTCCCTTAGCCTATGTTCTTAAGAACTTAAAACCTCTTCAACTCTCACCTGACCTAAAATCTAAGTGTCTTATTTTCTTCTGCAATGCCACTTGACCTCAATACAAACTCAACAGTAGTTCCAAATAGCCAGAAAACGGCACTCTCAATTTTTCCATCCTACAAGATCTAAATAATTCTTGTCGTAAAATGGGCAAACGGTCTGCGGTGCCTGATATCCAGGCATTCTTTTACACATCGGTCCATCCCTGGTCTCTGTTCCCAATGCAACTGGTACCAAATCTTCCTTCTTTCCCCCCCACCTGTCCCCCTCCGTCCCAACCCCAAGCATCACTGAGTCTTTCTAATCTTCCTTTTCTACAGACCCATCTGTCCTCTCCCCTCCTCGCCAGGCCGAGCTAGGTCCCAGTTCTTCCTCAGCCTCCCCTCCTCCACCCTATAATCCTTTTATCACCTCCCCTCCTCACACCTGTCCGGCTTACAGTTTCATGCCGTGACTAGCCCTCCCCCACCTGCCCAGCAATTTCCTCTTAAAAAGGTGGCTGGAGCTAAAGGCATAGTCAAGGTTAACGCTCCTTTTCCTTTATCCCAAATCAGATAACGTTTAGGCTCTTTTTCATCAAATATAAAAATCCAGCCCAATTCATGGCTTGTTTGGCAGCAACCCTGAGATGCTTTACAGCCCTAGACCCTAAAAGGTCAAAAAGCCATCTTATTCTCAATATACATTTTATTACCCAATCCCAACATTAAATAAAACTCCAAAAATTAAATTCTGGCCTTCAAACCCCACAACAGGACTTAATTAACCTCGCCTTCAAGGTGTACAATCATAGAGTACAGGCAGCCAAGCAGCAACATATTTCTGAGTTGCAATTCCTTGCCTCCACTGCGAGACAAACCCCAGCCACATCTCCAGCACACAAGAAATTCCAAACGCCTAAACCGCAGTGGCCAGGCGTTCCTCCAGGCCCTCCTCCCCCAGGAGCTTGCTACAAGTGCCAGAAATCTGGCCACCAGGCCAAGGAATGCCCACAGCCCAGGATTCCTCCTAAGCCGCTTCCCATCTGTGCGGGACCCCACTGAAAATCGGACTGTTCAACTCACCTGGCAGCCACTCCCAGAGGCCCTGGAACTCTGGGCCAAGGCTCTGACTCCTTCCCAGATCTTCTCGGCTTAGCGGCTGAAGACTGACACTGCCTGATCGTCTCTGAAGCCCCCTAGACCATCATGGACGTCAAGCTTCGAGTAACTGTCACAGTGGAGGGTAAGTCTGTCCCCTTTTAATCAATACGGAGGCTACCCACTCCACACTACCGTCTTTTCAAGGGCCTGTTTCCCTTGCCTCCATAACTGTTGTGCGTATTGACGGCCAGGCTTCTAAACCTCTTTAAACTCCACAACTCTGGTGCCAACTTAGACAATACTTTTTTAAGCACTCTTTTTTAGTTATCCCCACCTGCCCAGTTCCCTTATTAGGCTGAGATATTTTAACTAAATTATCTGCTTCCCTGACTATTCCTAGACTACAGCCACATCTCATTGCCACCCTTCTTCCCAATCCAAAGCCTCCTTTGCGTTCTCCTCTTGTATCCCCCCACCTTAACCCACAAGTATAAGATACCTCTACTCCCTCCTTGGCAACGGATCATGCACCCCTTACCATCTCATTAAAACCTAATCACCCTTACCCTGCTCAACGCCAATATCCAATCCTGCAGCACGCTTTAAAAAGATTAAAGCCTGTTATCACTCGCCTGCTACGGCATGGCCTTTTAAAGCCTATAAACTCTCCTTACAATTCCCCCATTTTACCTGTCCTAAAACCAGACAAGCCTTACAAGTTAGTTCAGGATCTGTACCTTATCAACCAAATTGTTTTGCCTATCCACCCCATAGTGCCAAACCCATATACTCTCCTATCCTCAATACCTCCCTCCACAATCCATTATTCTGTTCTGGATCTCAAACGTGCTTTCTTTACTATTCCTTTGCACCCTTCATCCCAGCCTCTCTTCGCTTTCACTTGGACTGACCCTGACACCCATCAGGCTCAGCAAATTACCTGGGCTGTACTGCCACAAGGCTTCACAGACAGCCCCCATTACTTCAGTTAAGCCCAAATTTCTTCCTCATCTGTTACCTATCTCGGCATAATTCTCATAAAAACACACGTGCTCTCCCTGCTGATCGTGTTCGACTAATCTTCCAAACCTCAATCCCTTACAAAACAACAACTCCTTTCCTTCCTAGGCATGGTTAGTGCAGTCAGAATTCTTACACAAGAGCCAGGACTGCACCCTGTAGCCTTTCTGTCCAAACAACTTGACCTTACTGTTTTAGCCTAGCCCTCATGTCTCCGTGCAGTGCCTGCCACCACCCTAATACTTTTGGACACCCTCAAAATCACAAACTATGCTCAACTCACTCCCTACAGTTCTCACAACTTCCAAAATCTATTTTCTTCCTCACACCTGACACATATACTTTCTGCTCCCCGGCTCCTTCAGCTGTACTCACTCTTTGTTGAGTCTCCCACAATTACCATTGTTCCTGGCCCAGACTTCAATCCGGCCTCCCTCATTATTCCTGATACCACACCTGACCCCCATGACTGCATCTCTCTGACACACCTGAAATTCACTCCATTTCCCCATATTTCCTTCTTTCCTGTTCCTCACCCTGATCACACTTGGTTTATTGATGGCAGTTCCACCAGGCCTAATTGCCTCTCACCAGCAAAAGCAGGCTATGCTGTAGTATCTTCCACATCTATCATTGAGGCTACCGCTCTGCCCCCATCCACTACCTCTCAGCAAGCTGGACTAGTTGCCTTAACTCAAGCCCTCACTCTCGCAAAAGGACTACGCGTCAATATTTATACTGATTCTAAATATGCCTTTCATATTCTGTACCACCATGCTGTTATATGCGCTGAAAGAGGCTTCCTCACTACTCAAAGGTCCTCCATCATTAATGCCTCTTTAACAAAAACTCTGCTCAAGGCCACTTCACTTCCAAAGGAAGCTGGAGTCATTCACTGCAAAGGCCATCAAAAGGTGTCAGATCCCATTGCTCTAGGCAATGCTTATGCTGATAAGGTGGCTAGACAAGCAGCTAGCTTTCCAGCTTCTGTCCCTCAAGGCCAGTTTTTCTCCTTCACATCGGTCACTCCCACCTATTCCCCTGCTGAAACTTCCACCTATCAATCTCTTCCCACACAAGGCAAATGGTTCTTAGACCAAGGAAAATATCTCCTTTCAGCCTCACAGGCCCATTCTATTCTGTCTTCATTTCATAACCTCTTCCATGTAGGTTACAAGCCGCTAGCCCGTCTCTTAGAACATCTCATTTCCTTTCCATCCTGGAAATCTATCCTCAAGGCAATCAATTCTCAATATTCCATCTGCTATTCTACTACCCCTCAGGGATTGTTCAGGTCTTCTCCCTTTCCTACACATCAAGCTCGGGGATTTGCCCCTGCCCAGGACTGGCAAATTGACTTTACTCACATGCCCTGAGTCAGAAAACTAAAATACCTCTTAGTCTAGGTAGACACTTTCACTGGATGGGTAGAGGCCTTTCCTACAGGGTCTGAGAAGGCCATCACGGTCATTTCTTCCCTTCTGTCAGATATAATTCCTCGGTTTAGCCTTCCCACCTCTATACAGTCCGATAGCAGACCGGCCTTTATTAGTCAAATCAGCAAAGCATTTTTTCAGGCTTTTAGTATTCAGTGAAACCTTTATATCGCTTACGGTCCTCAGTCTTCAGGAAAGGTAGAACGGACTAATCATCTTTTAAAAACACACCTCCCCAAGCTCAGCCAGCAACTTAAAAAGGACTGGACAATACTTTTACCACTTTCCCTTCTCAGATTCAGGCCTGTCCTCGGAATGCTACAGGGTACAGCCCATTTGAGCTCCTGTATGGACGCTCCTTTTTATTAGGCCCCAGTCTCATTCCAGGCACCAGACCAACTTGGACTGTGCCCCAAAAAACTTGTCATCCCTACTATCTTCTGTCTAGTCGTACTCCTGTTCACCATTCTCAACTACTCATACATGCCCTGCTCTTGCTTACACTGCCGATTTACACTGTTTCTCCAAGCCATCACAGCTGATATATCGTGGTGCTATCCCCAAACTGCTACTCTTAACTCTTAAAGTAAATAAATAATCTTTGCTGGCAGGACTATGCTGAATCTCCTTAGGCACTCTCTAATTAGATGTCCTGGGTCCTCCCAATTCTTAGACCTTTAATATCTGTTTTTCTCCTTCTCTTATTCCGTTTAGTTTTTCAATTCATTCAAAACTGTATCCAGGTCATCACCAATAATTCTAAATGAAAAATGTTTCTTCTAACAACCCCACAATATCACCCCTTACCACAAAATCTTCCTTCAGCTTAATCCCTCCTACTCTAGGTTCCCACACCGCCCCTAATCCCTCTCGAAGCAGCCCTGAGAAACATCTCCCATTCTCTCTCCATACCACCCCCAAAAATTTTCTCTGTCCCAACATTTTACCACTATTTCATTTTATTTTTCTTATTAATATAAGAAGACAGGAATGTCAGGCCTCTGAGCCCAAGCTAAGCTATCATATCCCCTGTGACCTGCACGTACACATCCAGATGGCCGGTTCCCGCCTTAACTGATGACATTCCACCACAAACGAAGTGAAAATGGCCTGTTTGTGCCTTAACTGATGACATTATCTTCTGAAATTCCTTCTCCTGGCTCATCCTGGCTCAAAAGCTCCCCTACTGAGCACCTTGTGACCCCACATCTGCCTGCCAGAGAACAACCCCTCTTTGACTGTAATTTTCCTTTACCTACCCAAATCTTATAAAACGGCCCCACCTGTATCTCCCTTCACTGACTCTCTTTTCGGACTCAGCCCGCCTGCACCCAGGTGAAATAAACAGCCTTGTTGCTCACACAAAGCCTGTTTGGTGGTCTCTTCACACAACGAACATGAAAATTTCCTCAAAAGAAACTAACCAAATAATCAGAGTTCTGAGTCCATAAAGAGCTTTATTATTTCTGGAGGTAGTTTCTTGTGCCTCTGTGATTTCCTAATAGCCAGTTATTACTGCTCAGAGTCTGTTTGTATCAAGAATCTTGTGTTTTGGAGATTACAAACACCACACTGAGAAACTGGACAGTTGTCCCTAACGATCTGCTTCCTGAAGTAGAACTCATTATAGGACTGGGTGTATGCTAATTCCAACAGCACTAACTTCATCTGAAGAACTTCTAACAGAGATTTACAAAGTATTCCAGCAACCCATCATCTATGGACAATTTTAAGAAGCAGCTAGAAATATTTGTATAAGCTATCTAACATCCTGATACACAGATATAATGGCTGACAGACATACCTGTGTGATCCTTATATAGCAAAACTGTGATTAATTGAAATTAGGTAATATATTGGATTTCCTGACTCTTTTTTGTAGTTGGGATTCAGAAACTAATTACCAAGAAGATTAAAATAGAAACAGATTCTACACTTGATTTAAAACTTTTAATCTAATAATGTTCAGAATGAAAATCCTAAAGCCATATATGCTACTAAGTGTTATGAGACATTTTTGTCAATACAATTTACTTGGTAATAGAGGAAATTAGATTAAAACTTTAGAAGTGTCTCCAACAAGTCGAAACAGATGTTATACTTTTTTATTTTTTTGAGGCAGAGTCTTGCTCTGTTGCCCCGGCTGGAGTGCAGGGGTGCAATCTTGGCTCACTGCAACCACTGCCTCCTGGGTGCAACAATTCTTCTGTCTCAGTCTCCCGAATAGCTTGGATTACAGGCGCACATCACCATGCCCAGCGAATTTTTGTATTTTTAGTAGAGACTGGGTTTCGCCATGTTGACCAGGCTGGTCTTGAACTCCTGACATTAGGTGATCTGCCCGCCTCAGCCTCCCAAAATGCTAGAAGTACAAGCGCGAGCCACTGTGCCTGACAGATGTTATACTTGCAATAGTTTAATTAATTTAAAAAATGGTAAATAATTTCTAATATTTAAAAATAAATTTCCAGAGTTCTGATATGGAATTTTCATTGAGCCTGCCGCTCAGCATTTAATATGAATTGTTAGCACACCACTTCTAAAGAATTGATTTTAATGAACTAAAACAATATGCATTAACTTTATATTTTATATTTACACTTACAACAAAATGACTAATAACAAATTATTGTACATAGGCACATATTCTGTAACTTTTTATTAATTTAGTTTAAATATAAATTATAAGTTTAAATCAGAGACCTGATTGCCTGAGTAAAACATACAGTTCACATACTATAAATACTACTAATCGAAATATAGTTTTGAAAACATTAGAACTACTTTAATTTCAATAAATAGTATCACTTTATATTTCTTCTGTTTTTTTTTTCTTCTTTTTTTTTCTCAAATATCAGTCAAAATGCAAGGGTATATCAAAAAGGAACATTTAAATACTGGGTGTGTGTCTCTGTCTTAGGACATAGAATTGAGAAAGGAAGTGCAATCATATGGATGATATGATCCATGGGAGTGAGAAACCTTAGGTCTCAGGGAAGATCTGTTCTCTACTCTATTTCTGTGGCCCTTGAATAGTAATAGTTTCTTTCTTTCTTTCTTTCTTTTATTTATTTTTTTTCATTTTGAGATGGAATCTCACTCTGTCACCCAGGCTGGAGTGTAGTGGTGCGATCTCTGCTCACTGCAACCTCCGCCTCCTGGGTTCAAACGATTCTCCTGCCTCAGCCTCCCGAGTAGCTGGGATTGCAGGCAAGTGCCACCATGCCCAGCTAATTTTTGTATTTTTAGTACAGACGGGGTTTCACCATGTTGACCAGGCTGGTCTTGAACTCCTGACCTCAGGTGATCCATCCACTTCAGCCTCCCAAAATGCTGGGATTACAGGTGTGAGCCACCATACCCGGCCGAATAATAGTTTTCAAGTAACTTCTACTCTTGATCAAAGACAATTTCTTATGAAGATTTCTGAGGAATTAAAAATAATTTCTCTCAAGATTTTGGAGAAATAAAAATATTAATTAGAGAGGTAATATTTCAAAGGATAATAAGAATCCACAGTAACTTATTCTCACACCAGTAACCCAACAAGAGGTGACAGTTATTTTAAAACTAAATTCTGCACCACTTCTTCACTCCCTACTTTCATTATTTTCCACGTGACCACTGAGCACATGACTGGTGGCCTAATTATATGAAAAACCTAAGCCAGACAGCTTGCATTCTAAGCATTAAATTTAAGATTGATTGGACATCAGAATCATCAACTATACCCCTCTGTTTAGTATACTCAGATCACAAAGCCAATAAATGCCACAGTAATAACTACGTGTCTTTTGTTATCATTATATTATGTCCAAGTGTTATTGGCTGAAAACAGCCTTTTTCATAGCGAAATCTAACACCATTTGGATCTTCAAACTGATGTTAACATATAAGCATAAGTGTAAGGTTTTTTTAAGGGGTAAAAAAATATATTTTCTATATATGATGAATTACTGGGTATTGGTGTTGAGAAAAACATTAGAATCTTTCATTGTACTTATTTTTGATCACTAACACAAAGCATAATCAATCATATAGGCATGGTACTAAGCAAAACTGAGTAATAGCTAAAATTACAAATGCTAGAATATTCTCCATGGAAATTGCCAGCCCAAAAGATATTTCAACAGAATCTGCAAAACAGAAGTTTATAATCTAAAACAAAGACAAACATTTTTGTTCCAAAGGTAGGCCAAAAGAGGTAGAACTTTTAAATCTCCATATTTCTTACATATTTTGTTTTTTTCTATAAAGTATTTAACTCTGATTTTTTTCACATACTACTAAAAATCTGCAACTAGTTTTGTATATATGTAGTTTTAGAGAACTGAATATACTTGGCAAAGGACGAGAAAAGCAGCATTACAAAGATGAGTTTTTCAAACAAAAATATAACAGAATATTAAATTCCTGACTCAATTCCTTTTAAAAAGTTCAACTGCATCAATTTAGATTTCTAATTAAAGCAAATACGGCATTTCCCTTCTTTTCAAACTCAATTATAATCCCCACTGGGCAAAAAGCTATTTCTCTTACGGCTTTTGCTACCTATCAATCCAGAGTCTAGAATATTTGGCACGCCTCCTGACTCATTGTGTAGGCTCCTTTTTAGCTTTGTTCAACAAAATTTAAATCTCACAGTTTCCTGTTATTGTTAAGACAGAAAAAAAAAAACAGAAAGAAACATCAACGAATAATTGCATATCCTTTTGGTGGAGAGTCAATGCACAAAAGTTACCAAAGGCATTGGATGAAAGCTATGAAAAACCTAATATGTTCATTCCACTTAGACTATTTAGTGACTCCCATGTAGTCATTCATTTCTCCTATAAAAGCTAGAGGACAATTTCCTGGTCCCATTCATACAGATAGGCTCTCCTTCAACGGTTCTATTGGAACCAAAACATTTCAATGCAAAATAAATGCCATTATGCGGGCTCTCTCTCACATACACACTCTCTTTCTTTCTCTCTCTCTCTCTCTCTCTCTCACACACACACACCCAAATATACACACACAAATACATTCACACATACAAAAAATCATTAGCAGAAAAGAGGAAAAGATTAAATTTGGCAAAACAAATAAATGGATGAAAGAAAAACACATGATATATCAAAAATTTTACCATAAAATGTAGTGATCTAATAATAGTACAAAAAATCTTACTGAATTAACAGAAGCTGCTTTACACATAGAAAATAAGTTCCCCACCCTACCAAGTTTGTAGAAAAATATACTTATTTTCATTACAGCTATTTTAAAAGTTTAGAAATATACCAGAAGTTAAATTATTTTTGAAAGCTTCCATTAAAAAGGATAATAGCATATGTACACATCATGATTTCAAAGAAGCAAGATCGAGCTATGTATTTTTTTAAAGTTTTAGAATTAGTTTGAAAATCAATCAACAGACACCAGTCACACATACATACCAGACAAAATGTTCAAAGTATATCCTGAGAAATAGTGATTCCACAGAATGTCATTAATCGCTATTTTACAATTCATCTGGGATCAAATAAGTATAGAATGCCAAGAAATGGAAAGCAGTAAAGCAATATGGTTTTCATTTCTCTCTCTCCTATCTTATACTGCTCACAGTCTTTTTTTTTTTTTTAATTGCCAGTGTGAGAAGTAGAGAAAGCGTCATCTCAAAAATGAGTAAGATATTAACCAGAAGTTTTTTTCAGGCAGGTAGAGAAATGTAAAGTTCCCTTCTGGATCCTGTGAGATTGTGAAAAGAAAAAAAGAAGGGAAAGTTGTAGAAAGATCAGCTGCACATATTCTCAAGACAGATTGATATGGGATGGACCAAGACACTGGAAAGAGAAGTGTCACACTCACCTGGATTTACCATGGGAAAAGGCCAAGCTTCTAGGGGAAACAATACTGGATGCACACAACATTTTTAAATATTCAGGAGTTATTTTGTGATCTTAAAAGTGGGTAGAAGTTAGAAGTATAAGCTTGAGGCAGTGTTCCTGGCTCCTCACAGGACCTGGGAGGTTTACAGGATCATGTGCTTCTGTAAGGATCTTGGCTCAACGAGTGTCATATATCAACAGCAACGTAAGATTAAGCAGCAGCTCATCAAGAATAAAGACTTGAAGAGAGCGAAACCCACAGTGCGTGAGTGAGGATGCCTGCACTTCACAGTCAGATTAGAGCACAGAGTGCAGATCAGACCAACCCCCATTAGAGACGAATGAGGTTCCAGAGACTGTGTGGATAGAAGGCCCTTTCTCCTTTCCAGCTGCTAACATGAAGGCACATAATCCCATGCTTCTAAACACCTAGATAGAGAGATACTGTGATACCATATGTTAGAAAATTCAAAATCTGTCTCCCAGCAGCTCCCTCAACACCTCCCAGCACACCCGCTTCATTCACAAGTCACAGCCACACAGGATAGGGGCACTGAGGATGTTCAGATAATCTGTTTGCTAGTGAAAATATAGTACATGTATTTATAATCCACATTTAAATTTGGGAAATACTGATTAAAAATACTACACAGATGTCCTAACAAAATATTTGTAAGTGTGGACCATTTTCCAAGATACAAAATTTAAGTACATTATCTTTACTGTATATAAAAGCACAAAGCTTTTCCCCCATAGGTTATCTTGAAATCATGCAACAAACAATTTCTAAATGTTATTCTAAATGGAAGTATATTTATAAAGTATATCTACATAGAATAGATAGATTTGCATATATGCATATTTACATAGTTGTATAATTACGTAGTACAAGTAAAAAATAATAAATGTGAATAATACATGATCACTTCAGGACAGTGGGAAGAAGGGGGAAAGGGAAGAGGTGGAGGTTAGTTGTTATTGTAGAAATTTAAATGTTTTAACAGAGATATCTTATACCAAATTTAAAAAACCATTAAAAATAGAACAGATTTGTTATATAACTTACATAACATGATACTTGTTATATAACAAGTCTATATGTGTGAAATATTTCTTTTTGATTGTTTGTTTTTTCTGAGATAGGGTCTGTGTCTGTCACCTAGGCTACAGTACAGGTGCAACCATGGTTCACTGCAGCATCAATCTCCTGGGTTTAACCGACCCTCCAGCCTCAGCCTCCAGAGGAGCTGACACTACAGGTGCTAATTTTTAAATATATTTTTTTGTAGAGATGGGATCTCACTATGATGCCCAGGCTGGTCTTAAACTCCTTGACTCAAGCAATCTTCCTGCCTTGGCCTCCCAAAGTGCTGGGATTACAGGCATGAGCCACCACTCCCAGCCTGAAATATTTTATAATTTAACATGTACTTGCTTTAACTTTAGAAAAAAGAGTTATAAGGTATAAGAATACTTATAGCTTATAGCTATAACTGTATAGCTTAGAACTGTATAGCTTATAGCTATATATAGCTTAACTGCAGCTTATAAGCTTATAACCGTAGCTTATAACTTATAAATGTAAGCTTATAACTGTAGCTTGAGTAGTCTGTTTGAAATTTCCTGATCACATATTTAAAGGAAAATAAAAGCACATGTTGATAGGTTCTGTCTTTTGAGTTGAATGTTCTCAGTGTCATGTTGGGAAAGCCAGGTTGCGGAAAATACAAAGATACCGTAAAAAGTTCACGTTCTCTTCACAAGCCCTAGTTAGTGTGATTATAGCTAACACATTAATTAAAGATCATTAGCCAAACAGCAGGTTATAAACTGAGATTGCACAAAAGCAGCAAATGAGGCTGAATCAACTTAGAGGCAAGAATCTTTTTGATAACTCAGAATTCTAGATTAGATGAAAGGATGCAGGAAAATAAGCAGAAAGCAAGACGACAGAGAGGAGTGATATGACAGAGCAAAGGTGGGGGCTAGAAAGCTGGGGCATGAGTGCAGAGTTGACCACTAGAGACCAAACAGAAAATAACTGATAAAAACAGAAAATATTTTAGAGGCATTCAGAGAACTAAGAATCTAAACTGTAAACTGGGGAGAGAGAACATAATAGAAAGATCCAGATTCTAATATCATCTTATGAATCAAATTTTAGAAAAGTTACAACTCTGATTACTAAGCAGACATGTGAATCTAGCACAGTCTGTCAAATTCTTAAATATTCTATTAGTTTTTGAAATAGGAGAGAGTAGGCTGAAGGTGAAAAAAGTTTGAAGTTGAAATTCCAAATAAATACTCTGCAGCTGCTACAATTGGGATATTCTACTTATTTTGGTCAGACATTCAAATCTGGTGTTTGCCCAAGCTTGTAATAAGCAGTGCAACAGCCCTACAAGAGCAGTCAGCCTCTACAGTCTAATATAACTGTATTTATGTACATTTTTAAAAGCTTGTTTTTCCCTTGGTATAAAGTTTAAAAGAGCAGACACCTTCGAGTAAATAGAAGTGATTTTATATGAACTATTAACAACTCACAAAAGTCATGAATACGAGGCTAGCATAGATTTAACTCTTTACATACACAAAAATGGAGCTCCAAGATGTTCTTTAAAGACCTTTAGTAATTTAATCTAAATGTGCCAAATGTATATTTTTAGATTCATAAATTTCGCCATCTCAAAAACTAGGCGTTAATAAAATGGGAAGTTATAGATTTAATTTAATTTTTAAAATTTATATCCAAAGTCTCACCAAGACTAAATTATTAAGCCTGGTCTCCTAAACTATATTTAATTTACATCTATTCAAAGGCTCCTTAAATTAGAGATTAGCGTATAATTTTTCCATAGATTGAATATTCGTTGTCAAAATTGTGAGTACTCGTAGACCCAAAAAATTATACCAGGCTAAATTCAATAAACATGGTATTTCAGTAAATATAAATATAGAATTTAAAAAATATTTACAATGATTATTTTAATTCCCCACATTATATGTATATTTTGTATGTGTTAAGTTACTCTGCTTCATTTTTTTCATAGTGCTTCTCTCTCTTTCTCTTGCTTCTACATTGTTTTCTTTACATAATTTAAATAAAAACAAAACAAGTTATTTAAATTAGAATATGTCAAGGTAGAACAAACTACAATGTTCGGACTTTAGAAATGAAATATCCAATTGATAATGGAACTATAGATAAATACAAATATTGGTGCTGAGAAGTAAGAGGTAACAACTAGGTGAACTCCAAGAGCATAAGAGAATTTCCCCTTGAATGTAGCATGGGTTAAGAAAAGTATAGACACAAACTGAAATAAAAATGGATTCTAAATAGAGATCCTGCAAGAGGGAATAGGTTAGACACTCATGCCACTCTTAATGCAATCCTACTCTACATCCTGCTAAGCCCTGAGGACATGGGACATGTGAAATAGTGAAACACCCATGCTTCTAGACAAGATCTGTTCTTAGCCATAAAGACACATAACTGAGTCAAACGATAAGGACTTGGCATAACACGGTGAACCCGGTGAACCTTTGCAAAGTGTTCTGTTTCTTTCCCATTCAATAAAAACAGCAGAAGGAGAATCATCCCAGGGAGTGTTAAAATAATTAGCATAAATATGTAACATTTCTATATTTATTGAGGACAAAAGAAAAGGGAACAAAGTGGCCACTTATCCCTTTCAAAAATAAGGGGTGTGAAATGCTGTACTAAGATATGACATAGAATTTTCTTTACGTTAATTAGCACCTGTGCACAATTGTGTAACTCAAATCAGATGACCACCCTCCATCCTTGTCCCTCTGTATGTATGTATGTGTGTGTGTGTGTATATATACACACACTGGTCTAGAACTTACAGCAATACTAGTGGCTGGGAGAATCCTATATAACCTCACTACTGAAAACATTTAAATATATTTTTTCTCTTTATATGGAAAGAATGAAGTGTATTTATGCTATATCCACAGAGGTTCAAAGCAGATGCTTTGGTGTCAAATAACCCTGTTATTTGACACATCCCAGTTACAGGACTTGCTAGCTATGGGAATTTAGACAAGTTACAGAACCTCTTTGTGCCCACTTTCCTTATCAATGAAATAGGGGTAATAAAGAGATTAAGTAAGATAATCACTCTAAAGCTTTTAACATATTTCTCGGGCCATATGGTTACCATCAACTAAATGTTAGGTATTGTTGTTACTAGGGTGATTGATAATAATCTATTTGAAGCATATAATCTACCAAAACAGAGTCAAATCATGCTAACGTGAGGAAAAGGAAGGAGAGGAAAATACAGAAATAACACTCCAGTCCAGAAATTGTTCAGAGTTAACAAGTCATTATTCCACTTTGGTTTCATAAGTGAAAATGCAAAAGACAATAGAGCAAATTAGCCAGTAATATAAAGTAGCCCACAAAACTCCTTGGTAATTGCTATGGACAAATTGGTGACGAATGCAGTTTGAGGCTTTGTGAATTGATTATGAAAACAAATTCTACAAAGTGGTAAATGGTAGTTTTATGATACTGTGGTAAGCTACACTGGTTGCATATTCTAAAGACCCAATTATAACAAGATAGTATTAGGAAAATCACTTAAAGACATGTTATTATTGCCAGCACTTACACATGTAGCTCATAAGTGTTGTTCAATATAAATGAAATTTCAGAGCACTTAAAGGTTTTTCATTACTTTCATTTTCCCCATAAAAGTTCAATGAAAGTACTGTGGAATCTAGCAAATGCATTTAACATACTTCTGTGAACTCTGGGAGTCCTATCCAGTTTGGACAAACTTTGTCTTTTCTAACCAATTACTAGATGAAATGCTTTTTGCTTATCCAACAATGCCAAATTGGCATATTTGTCTACAGAACAGGCTCAATTAATGTTAATAAATGCTGATCAAATGAATTACACATAGCAAATACTCTTGATTTCTGTCTCAGTGTTAACAGCTTTAACATAGAATCAAATACATTAAACAAAATAAATATATTCTCCATTTCTGCGATAACAATTAAGATATAATTATTGTAAATAAAATTATTTTAAGTGAAAATATTAATGTTTCAAAAGCAAATGCTGACTGAAATGATCACTGTCATCTACTAATATGGAACAGATGCTTTTTATTATCTTTTTTCACACTGTATTGTATTAAAGAATGACATACAATATCATTGAATAACTACAGAATCTTAGGGATTTAAGCAAAAAAAAATGAATTCTAGAATGATATGAGTATAGTGTTTCCTTATTTCTGTTCACTAAATGTTAATGCCATCATGTGCATACTCTAATATAAGAAGATAATGGTCTTATTCTACCTCTTTGGTCTATGTTTTATAAAGTTCTGGGTTATATTAAGGAATACTTACTCTTCCATCTTATCACTCCAGGCTTTTTGTAAAGTAGCTAACCTAAGTTTTTATGAATCTGTGAACACAGAGACAAAACCTTTTCAGGTAAGACCTTAGTTTCAAAAGAATTGTGTTCAAATTTGTTTAACTGTGGTTGTCGCAGATGATGACCCAAATACGGAGAGATAAGACCCAGAGTCACAGACACTCACCGCAGTTGGCCTCGTCTGATGCATCTGCACAGTCTGGATCCTTGTCACAAACCCACAGCTTGGAAATGCAATGCTTCGTAGTCTTACACTGGAAATAGTCTGGAGAACAGCTGTTTTCAGCTTAGAAAGAAAACTGCCATTAAAATGTAGCTTTGGAGAACATATTTATTTATTAAAAGCAAATTTTACAGACAAATGTTTAAGACAGTTTATTGAAAAATGTATTGTCTTTAAATTAATAGGACTCTGAAGGTGAGGAATTTTAACTTTTAATTCCTTTTGAGATACTCCTGATATCCTCTCCAGTAAAATTAAAGAAAACGTATTTTTGCAGTGATACACTGATAAATATCAGAGTTTTCAAAAAACTGTTGATTAGATATTTGAATACTAATTTTAAGAATTAAGAATTCAGGGACTTTCAAAATAAGTTTTTTTCCAGAAAAAAATAAGAATTCATAGGTATACATTTTTGTAAACTGAAAAATACTAAAATTGGAAGGCATTAAGTGAATAAGGAAATAAACAGTACAAAGTTTATCAAACTGTCTAGGAATTGTGTTGAGTTTTACATATACGTGGAGTCTTGCTCTGTTGTCCAGGCTGGAGTTCAGTGACACAGTCTTGGCTCACTGCAACCTCCACCTTCCAGAATCAAGTGATTTTCCTGCCTCAGCCTCCCAAGTAGCTGGGATTATAGGCACCTGCCACTGCACCCAGCTAATTTTTGTATTTTTATTAGAGACAGGGTTTCACCATGTTGGCCAGGCTCATCTCGAACTCCTGACCTCAGGTGATCCACCCACCTCGGCCTCCTAAAGTGCTGGGATTACAGGCATAAGCCACTGCACCCGGCCTGTGTTGAGTTTTTGAGGGAAGTGAACATCCAACTTAGACTGTAAACTGCATCACAAATCCTAGACAGTTTAATGGATGAGCTTCTAGAATGGCTAACCATAAAGAACTGGTACTGACTTTATTCTGAATGCACCATCTTAATCAAATTGCTGGATGAGTGCACATTATTTAGTGATAAAAGTTTTTGAGGAATACAATAAAACTCAGCAAAACAGAAATGTTGACAGCAGTTCTGTTGAAACCCTGAAACTTGACAGGTGCTCCATTAGTCACATAATCTGCATGTGTGAGTGTGCGTGCAAGCATGTGCATGCCAGCCTATATGCATATATATATATGTATATGGTATAAACAGTTTTGCCTTCCATTTAACGTAATTTGAATTTTGATGGAAGATGGAAATATGAGATGAAAAGAAACAAAATATTTTACTATTATTCTTTCAAATAGTTTGTTAAGATATGTTAAATGGAGCAATATTTAGAATTTTGTAGAAGTTAAATTTTTGTTAGACTATTTTGCCCAGATTTTATATGTCTCTTCATGAGTGCAACATGTATTTCATGGAGAAAACACTCTCTAATTAAAAATAACTTAATTTCAAGAAACTGATTAATCACAGAAGTAAATTACTTGTATCTACTTAATATGGGCAAAAATAAATTTAAAAAACATAATCAACTGCCATGTTTTATTTGATGCTTCTCTTAAGGATGATGTGGATGAATGAATGTTGTTCATGTTTGTCATAATTTACAGGTAGATTTTAAAGTAAACTTGCCCATATTTTCATTTTCTCTATATTTTTATTTAGAGCTTCTATCCCAGTTGGCACCTATTTCTAATTATTTGACCATAATTTCTTTTCAGTTTATCTACATCATATGAATTTATGAAGTATAGTACTAATTTTTAGACTTATTTTAGGAGTCAAAGTTAAGACAAGACAGAGTATTTTGAGGTGACTTACGACAGTCTCTTTCATCTTCCTCATCACCACAGTCATCTTGCCCATTACATCTTAAGTTTACTGGGATACATTTCTGGTTCTTGGTACATTTGAATTGACCTGACAGGCAGACATGTGTGTCTAGAACATAGAAGGAGAGAGAGAGAGAAAATTTGTGTCTGAATTAAAATCACACAGACATAATCAGTTGAAAATTAGACTTATGTTCATTAGTTAGGAATTTAATCACCTACCACAGTTGAGTTCATCAGAATTGTCTCCACAATCATTCTCTCCATCACAGATGAAAGCTGGTAGAGCACAGAGTCCAGTCCCACACTGAAATCGGCCTGGCTGACATTTAAATTCAGCTAGGGGAGAAAGCATAGATATTGTGGAATGGTAATCTTACCTCACAACTTCTTAAACATAGAGTTTCTGACATTCAAGATATTTACTATAATAAATATATCCTGGAATACAATGCGAATGTCTCTCATCTCGATAGCTATTAGATTCAAATGTTTAGCTATACTTTGAGCAACTCAGATGACCTCCAGATAACATTTAATAAGCCATACTTTAGAAGATAGGAATTAATAACATATAAATATATTTTCTAAAAAATTTAAAAAACATATAAAAGTCTTCTCATTTTAATGAAATGATATTGAGAGGTTAAGTTGCAGAATGAAATTTATTGTAACAAAAACTGTTATTCCAATATCATCTTTTAAGAAATCATTTCTCCTTGATCATTTGGTGGCCTATGGTGTGTATGATTTGTCCACAATACATATTCTCTCTCTCTTTTTTTTTTCTTCTGAGACAGAGTCTTGCTCTGTTGCCCAGTCTGGAGTGCAGTGGTGCAATCTTGGCTCACTGCAACCTCTGTCTCCCATGTCCAAGCAATTCTACTGCCTCAGCCACCCAAGTAGCTGGGATTACAGGCACCCACCATCACACCTGGCTAATTTTTTGTATTTTTAGTAGAGATAGGGTTTCACCATGTTGGCCAGGCTGGTCTCGAACTCCAGACCTCAGCTGATCTGCCCCCCTCGGGCACCAAGTTTTGGGATTACAGGCGTGAGTCACTGCACCTGGCCCAGGATACATATTCTCCAGCACAACGTAAAGCAAATGTTTTCTATATCTATCACATTTTAAATCAGATTTATCAATATTCATCCCTATAATCCGATTATTATACAAGAGAACAATATCTTATAAATAGTAAATATTTTATATACTATACGTATATTATAACAAATGACTCCTGAGTGATAATGCATTTTATCTTATCATATTATCTGGGAATAATAATAATAAGGCAGGATCTGAGGATCTACTATGTATCAGGCACTGGGCTAGACCCCTTCACATACAGTTACTAATTTAATCTCGCCATAACATTCTCATTTTGGCATTACTATTTTAGCAATGAGTAAACTAAATTTACTGAATATGAATAATTCACCTAAGGATGCACAACTTTTAAGTGTCAGACTCTGAATTCAAATCTACTATGTTGTTTGCAATAAAACACTTATCTTTTGACTAATGATTTTAATGCATATTACTGATTTTGAGGTTAATATTATCTTTATTAGCTCAAATCAGTGAATCAAACACTAATAAATAGCATTTTAAACTTTTTTGAGAAATAAATTATGCTTTTATAATTACAATATTAAATAAAAATTTAAACATTCTTTAAAAAATAACTCTATATATGGTCTGCTTCCATAGAAATAAGAGAGTTCTAAAATGTTGAAAGTTATTTGCTTCCAATCTATAACATTTTGTTAATTAATAATACTAAATGTTTAAACTGAATGACACAATTATCTCATACTTTAAGCATGTGCCTTTCCTCTATTTCATTTTGCTTTGTATACAATTTTCTCTAATACTCCTTTGCTTTCGAAACAACCCTCCACCAGAAAAAGGTTGCAACTATTAAAGGAATGCTTTGAAATAACTTGGAAGCCCATCTGACCTTCAACTCTGTCTCTAGAATAATCTTAAGTGTACTAGAGTATTATAAGAAACATTATTACAAATTTGTGATGCCAGAGAATTTTGATGCATTGCTCTTAACTACATTTATATAAATAACATTATGTAAGCTTGCAAGTATGGGACCGTGGGATGAGGCTTTCCTGTCTTCTTAGGTGATGTTATAAGTATTGTCAGCATCTCTTATTGTCTGCAGGTATTGATGATGCATCTACCCGAAAGTGAAATCTAAATGTTCCATAGACTCTTGCATATAATTTTCTACCTCACCATGACTCTCAAGCAAAGTGTCATTCCTACAGATATTCAAAGCTGTTAACCCATCAACTACAAGTAAAAGCCTATTTGCTCTACTAAAAGAAAGCTCACAGAGATAATGTAACCAACAAAAACATTTAAGACTACTAGAATAAAATATAGAGGGAAAGTTCCATGATATTAGTGTGGGTAAAAACTGTTTGGATATGACTCCAAAAACACAGGCAACAAAAGCAAACACAGACAAATGGAATTACACCAAATTAAAAAACTTATGTACAAAAAAAGAAACAACAGAGTAAAGAGACAATCTATGAAATGGAAGAAAATATTTGCAAACAGTACATCTGCTAATGGGTTAATATCCAAAATATATAAAGAATATTCAATAGTAAGAAAAAAAACTCACTGAAAAATGAGCTGAGGACTTGAATAGGCATTTCTTTAAAACATTATACAAATGGCCAACTGGTATATTAAAAAATACTCAACATCACTAATTATCAGGAAAATGCAAATAAAACCACAATCAGATATCACCTTATACCTGTTAAGTTAGGCATTGTAAAAAAAGGAGAAATATAAGTGTTAGCAATGATGTGAAGAAAAGAAAACTCTTGTATTTCATTGGTAGAAATGTAAATTAGTACAGCTATTTTGGGTAACAGTATGCAGGTTTCTCAAAAGACTAAAAATGTAGTGACCATACGGTCCAGCAATCCCACTACTAGATATACACAGGCATACCTAGAAGATATTGGAGGTTCAGTTCCAGATCACCACAATAAAGCAAATATCACAATAAAGCATGTCATACTTTTTTTTTTGGTTTCCTAGTACATATAAAAGTTATGTTTACACTATACTGTAGTCTATTAAGTGTGCAATGGCATTATGTTTAAAAAAACTGTACAAAATTAAATAAGAGTTAGGTAGGGCCTTGCTCTGGATTAGGCTTTGGCTTAAGGAACTGTTGTGGATGGCTTCATCTTCTATCCTGACCACTGAAAGTTTCTTCACATTAGCAAGAAGGCATCTGTACTGTCTGATCATGTGTTCGCTGGAGTAGCATTTTTATTTTCTTATAATAACTTTTCCTTTGCATTCATAATTTTGCCGACTGGTACAAGAAGCGTAGCTTTTGGTATATCTTGTGTTTTGAGATGCCTTTTTCACTAAGCTTAATAATTTCTAGCTTTTGATTGAAAGTGAGAGACATGAAATTCTTCCTTTCGCTGGAACACTTAGAGACCATTGTGGGCTATTAGTTGACCTAATTTTAGTATTGTTGTGCTTAGGGAAAAAGGAGGCCCAAGGACAGGGAGAGAGAGAGGGAACAGTGGGTTGGTAGGCAGCCAGAACATACACAATATTTATCAGTTAAGTTTGTTGTCTTTTATGGGTATGCTCTGTGGTGTTCCAAAACAATTACAATAGTATTAATAATGTCAAAGAATACTGATCGTATCACCAAAACAAATATAATAATAGTAATGAAAAAAAATTGAACTAGTGTGAGAATTACCACATTGTGAAAGAGAGACAAAGTGACCACATGCTGTTGAAAAATGTCACCAATAGACAAGATTGATGCAGCCTTGTCATAAACCTTCCATTTGTGAAAAATACAATATCTGCAAAGCGCAGTAAAGTACAGCACAATAAAATAAGTTATGCCTGTATATCCAAAGGAAATAAAATCATTATGTTGTAACACTATTTGCATTCACTTGTTTGCTGCAGGTTTATTCACAGTAACCAATATATGAAATCAACCACAGTGTCCATCAATGGATGAATGAATAAATAAAGTGTGGTATATATACATGAGGGAATAATATTCAATATTTTACAATAGGAAATCCTGTTATTTGTGACAGCATGGATGAACCTGGAGGACATTATTTTATGTCATACCAGCCAGGCAAAGAAAGACAAATACCACGTGATCTCACTTATATGTAGACTCTAAGAAAGTCAAACTCATAGAGACAGAGAATAAAATGATGGTTACCAGAGGCTGGAGATTGGGGAGATTAGGAAGACATTGTTCAAAAGACATAAAATTTCAGTTAGGGATGGAAAAAATTACTTCAAGAGATCTATTGTACATCTTGTTGACTATGGTTAAAAGCAGCACATTGCACACTTGAAAATTGCTAAGAGAATAGATTTTAAGTATTCTCATCACAAAAAAGCTAAGTATGTGATGTAATGCATATGTTAAATACCTTAATTTTGCCATTCCACAATGTATACATATATGATAACATCATGTTGCATACCTTAAATATGTAGAAATTTACTTGTCAATTAAAAAAATTTAGATATTAGTATTTAATCAAAACAAGGATCATAGAGAAGCTCTCAGATAACAGATGTCTTTTAGACATCAGTGCCTCAAAAAGACACTAAAGTAATATTTGATGACCATATATTCTGAAAGGAGTTAAATGGAAAAATTCCTAATACTAAGTCTGTAGTTAATTTTTCACATCAATATGGTTCCAGGATGAAATTTCAGTCAAAATTACAAATAGAGGTCAGGAGCTGCAGGTCATTATAGTGAAATTTTCTCAGAGAACAGTCAATCTAGACAAGAAAGATCATCTTCTTAATTAAAGGACTAAATTAACATATTCATTCTTGTTTATTTCTAAAAATTACAAATGTAAGTTGCATTTAGAGTATTTACTGTTATCATAGAAAATTTACTTTATTGTGGGGAAAGTAATAACTTTCTCTTAATAAGAATCTCAGTAAGGTCACCAAAATAATTTATTCTTCCTTTGATATTCCTTTTAACTTAATAGGTTTTTTGAAAAGAATAATTCAGGAATAATAGTGTACTGATCCCACAGAGATACTACCCTTTATATGTTGTCTATCATAGTAAAAAACAAAAACTGTATTTAAAAAATCAAAGAGCAGTGGATCTTTCAGAAACAAGATTATATTAGAAATACAATGACTTTTATAACATTTTTCCTTTTCATTGATTTGATTACTTACTGCTTTCAAACATATGCACTATGTGAAACAACTTCAGTATGTGAGAGACTTGGGCATGACCAGAGAGATGGAATACAGCCTATCTAAGTAAATATCTAGATAACCTAAATTTCAAAAAAGCTTTATAATAAGGTGGTAGCAAGCTCTCCAGTAGAAGAAGATAGCCAGTTTCTTCTGTCTTTGTGCAGTACAAGCCTAAGGATTTTGAACTCAATTGTCAAGGCCAAATCATGGCAACCATGTACTGGGATGTTGAGGGAATGATCGTGATTGACTACGAGCATCTTCAATCTGACAGTGAAGTATTGGAGTGACCTATGGAGTGAAGTACAAAAGGCTATCAAGGAAAAGTCTGCTGATGTCCCATTACAACCAAAGTTACCAACGATTGCTGAAAAAGCAGCAGCTAACCATGCCAATTACAGTCAAATGTCAAGACATACTTGGTAATATCTTTAGAGCAATTGCTAAGAACATATTAAATTACCTAATGGCAATCTAATGATTTATATTGGAAAAATCAGACTTTTTAAGAATTTTCAGGATTTCAATGCTGACAGTAAATTTAAGAAATTATATTACTTAAAGATAAGATTTCAGTAATTGAGTGACATTCTGGAAACTTGCCCATTTTTACTTCTAAGTTGGTGACATATTAAGTCAAATTAATGATGCTTATTACCCTACTGATTACTACATGAAATAATGTCATTATTCCACAAGTAATCAAATTTGAGAAACAAAATCTAACACGAATGGCTGATGGCACCATTCTAAGTGTAACAGTTATCAGGGAGATAACCAAGGTATTGCAACAATTTTTATCTTACTTTTAAAGAATGGCATTTAAAATTTTTCTATTTCAATTTTGGAAAAGTGTCAGAAGGCAATACTTTAGGTGTAGATTCAATTTTCCAGGTCTGGGATATAAGGAATTCTAAATTCTAAATTTCAATATTTGCCAGTATACTCACGACAGTCATCAGGTTCATCAGATCCATCACCACAGTCATCCACGGTGTCACATTTCCACCAGAATGGAATACATTTGTCAGTTTTGCAACGAAACTTAAAAAAGAAAAAAAGAAAAAAAAATGTTGAAGAACCCAGTGCATATATAATGGATAATTTAAAATTTGGCAACACAGCCTAGTCTACTTTTTTGCTGCAGATGTGAACAATGGTGATTTTGGAAAATTCCACAATAGGAACTAAATACACAAAAAGTCATAACGTGATCTTCCAGGAGAGGATACTGCTCAGGAAAACCTCTTGAGATGACCTGCAAACACAGACAAGCTCTCACATTTACGTGTTGTCTGCAGAGCTACTTGGTTTTTGTGGTTGGTTGGTTGGCTTGTTGGTTGAGATAGGGTCTCGCTCTGTCGCCCAGGCTGGAAGGCAGTGATGTGATCTCAGCTATCTGGAACCTCAACTTCTTGGGCTCAAGAGATTCTCCCACCTCAGCCTCCAGAGTAGCTGGGACTATAGGTACATGCCACCTTGCCCAGAAAATTTTTATATTTTTTGTAAAGATGAGGTTTCACCATGTTGCCAAGGCTGATCTCAAACTCCTGGGCTCAAGTGATCCTCCCACCTAGGCCACCCAAAGTGCTGGATTACAGGTGTAAATAAATCACGGCCCCAGCCCTAAAGGGCTACTTGTACACTACAGCAGCAGAGATGAGTAGTTGCTACAGAGACCCTGTGGCCTGAAAAGCCTACAGTATTTACTATCTGGCCCTTTACAGGAAAAATTTGGCAAACACTAAATAGGGCTAAAAGCTATCAGGAATATCAGGAAGAGATATCCAGTTGAACTAATTTAGGTAATTTGAATTAATTTAATTTAATTGCATTTTATTCAGACTCTTGGGCAATTCAATTAACATCTCTTAGTCTGTGTTCTTTAGCCACCAAATGAGGATCTGAAGATAATCTGCAGTATCTTTTCCAGCTCTGTCATGCTGTGATTCCATAAAGATTCCTGAACACTGAAAATACTGCCTTTAGCCATGATGAGTATGGGCCCCACATAAATTTTAAGAATATCTCTTTAAAGCAGTTGAGGCCAACACAGTTCTTTTCATTAGAATTCCTAGTAAATGCACATGATCTTTTAGGACAAAGAAAAATTCTGATCATTTTTTAAAAAGAGGTAAAAATAAGGCTCAACATTTTTTTTTGGCTGACTTATAAAAAATGAAGGCACAGAAAAAAACATGTAATAAAACTTGTTCTCCAGATTACCTAAAAAAAAACTTTTCACTAAAATATTTATTAATATGTTTTATTTGTTGTATTATCCTTTCCACTTGAAACAGCTAAACAAAAAGTCATGAGAAAGGTAATAATTCTATTATTTTCAGAAATGGAAATTTTAACTCCTCCCTTTAAAAATTAACTATCAAGTGGCAGATTAACATTAGAGAAAGTAAGTGAGTTGTTATATGGCAATATTTATTTACTTACAGGCTATTTAGCACACAAGTGACTTGATACTGGAGACAAACTACAGGAAGTTATTATTGCATATCACTTTTATGAGGAAGGTGATTTGAACCCAAATGTAGCTGCTGAGACAGAGTAATTATTGTTCCTACTAACTTCATTATTGCCCAAATATAAACAGTGACCAAAAAGCTCAGTTAGTTTATGTTTTAGTAATCTATTACCGTAAACTAATTATTTTCTCAGTACCATTCAGATAGAAGAAACTAAAGACAAAAATCTCACTTTCCATACAGAGCACATTCATCTGGAGCAGCTGCCACTAAAAAAATTCACTTGAAATTAGTTAAACCAAGCAGTATATAACGTTTAGTCAATTTCTCCTGGTATATCAAATTATTTTCCTCTTCAATTTAGTAGAAGTTCAATGAAAAGCATATATCACAATATTCATCTAGAATTGAAAACATTTCTAAATGTTGAGATGATTTTCTAAAAGTTATTAACTTCTTTTAGAAGTGTTTATGTTGTTATTCCCATATAAGTGACTAACAGCCAGCTGGCATTTTTCTTAGCATGTTACATACAAGAAGGATTTGTAACAGAAAACTATAGCCTAAGTTTAATTATTGCTAATGAAAATAGATTAGCAATCCAAAGCCTTGTTCATTTAGAATGCTGTTACTTTCTTCAAATAAGAGATTATTTGATGTTGGCTTTTGCTAAATTTGTCTGGATATGATGGGGTGAATTCATGATAGATTTACATCATTTAAAAAATATGAGTGTGAATTTTTTCTCCCAGTGGCAATACAAGAAGGAATAGAGCTCTATGAATCCAATGGGAGATCTAACCATTCAACTGATTTTTCCATATTTGCTTAGCTTGTACATGTCTGTTGTGTGTTTTTTTGTTTTTTTTTTTTCACAAAATAGGAGTGGAGAAAACTTATCTTTATAGATAGTGACTGTCTGGGGATATGAGGGAAAGCAGTTACCCTTAACATTAAAATTTCTAGTCATTACAATATATTAAAACACATTAGTATGAGAACATCAGGTCTCCTGAGTATCCTCAAAGTCCAATTATGACTGGAAAAATATCTAAATTGTATGTATTTTTAAATTCACTAAATGAACCCAATTTAAATAAACATGAACTGTTGGAATTATATATGATATAATGATTTTGCTCTTCTTTTGACTTTGAAAATAACATTAAAGGGTTTCGAGTTAAGGGAGGCCAGGGTAAAATATACTTATCTTATTTCTCATGTTAATCAATATTTTATTCTCACAGGAAGATCTCTTCTATTTCATGTCTTAGCTTCATTTTTACCCACTTAAATTCAGTAACTTAAATAATGCTAAATATAAATATAAAATAGTCTTCATCATAAATGTTCTCTAAGACTAATATCATCATAAAATAAACTGTAGACTGTAATTATCACCCACAAGTAAAAGCTATAAAGAACCTACTAAATATGTGTCTACTAATATGAATACAGGGGTAAAATGCAATCTCAATATGGTAAAGTTTAGTTGAAACAAGAAAAGTCTCCATTTTAAAGCTTAAGTGAAGCCATTATTAAGTTGACTTTTTTCCTAATTAAAATGATTTTCATTAAATATTTGAAATGACTAGTGTTATATGAATTGAACTTAATCTTAATTTTTACTAGATTCTCAGATAATGTTTTCAATCCTAATAGAATTCTTATTGATGTGATTTGCCTGTTTGTTTCTAAAATAATACTATTTGGGGAACATGTCATTTGTTGACAATCATTAGATGATAAATCAAAATCCCTAAGTAAGAATAAATTAAGAATGCAAAATTTTCATCAGGATGCTTACTAGCATGATTCTTAACTGCCTAGATTATTTGCTTCCTTTAAAGGTCTACCTCACTGAAAATCATGTTTCTACAAACTGATTTTTCTCCAAGAAGTATACAAGAGATAGATTTTCCTCTCATTAGATCAGAAAAGAATCAGAGGTAAAATGGCCTCATAAACGAGATGAGTTACAGGGATAACCACTAACAGTTTGCATTACCTGTTCTTCATGAACTTTTTTTCTTTCTTTTTTTACTTGTTTTTATTTTTTGAGACAAGAGTTTCACTCTGTTGCCTAGGCTGGAGTGAGTGTCATGATCTTGGCTCACTTCAGCCTCCACCTTCTGGGTTCAAGCAATTCTCATGCCTCACCCTGCCGAGTAGCTGGGATTACAGGTCCTTGCCACCATGCCCAGCTAATTTTTAATATTTTTTAGTACAGACGAGGTTTCACTACGTTGGCCAGGCGGCTCTCCAACTCCTGACCTCAAGTGATCCACCTGCCTCGTTCTCCCAAAGTGCTGGGATTACAGGCGTGAGCTACCGGGCCTGGGCAATTAACTTTTTCCTTGAAGATGAAACTAATGAAGTGATACCTCCTCCTTTTTTGTTGTTTTCAGAAGTATAGTTGAAAAGTATTGTACACATTTGGATTTGTTTGCTCTGTCTTGCTATTGTTAAGTTTTTAAAAATTCGTGATAGACTATTGGGGGTATTTAAAAATTATAAATATTTTAGTGTTGTCATCATGGAAACCAAATTGGGAAATAATTTTATTAGATAAATAATTCTTTCAGGGTGAGTTAGGTTTTCATTTATTTGACTAATCTAATTTGTTGGCATTGGATAAACAGTTACAGGTTTTCATATATAATATTTGAAAAGTGTTATCCCTTTGATGTCTGTAGTGAGGCTGATGTTTTATTCTCTGTGCCTTGCTATTTGAGATATTCATCTGTGCTTCAAAGAATACTGTGATTTTGTTCTATTTTTAGTTGGCTATTAAGTCATCGCCACTGTAGTGACTCAGGCAGGCATCATCTCTACTAAGCCAGTGACAGCCTTACTTTTGGGCCTCAGCAGACTGATATATGTATGATCATTCCAAAGCAAGGGACCAAAGATTATTTTAGAATAACCTGGATGGAGGTTACCTGAAAATTTGACTAAATAGCACCAATCGTGTTAATAATTCTATTTTAAAATATTAAAAAACGTGATTTCTCTCTTTAATTTTACCACTAGGAATAATTCAATTGCTAATTTTATCTCTCATAGTGACTTACATTTCCAGCTCTTTAAAAATAATATTTTTATTACACAAATACTCAGGGACTTATAATTAGAATAACACATTTTGTAATAAAAGCAGAGTCTATGGCTTGTGCTTTCAAAGAGCCGTCAGAACCTCTTGAGGGCAGCTCACACTAATTATATACATAACTTTTTAATGTAAATTTCGGCTGCAGTATAGGGCAAGAGTAATAATAACAACACCTACTATGTACCAGGAACGTTTCCCATTTAATCTGTATATGGCATAGAAATATTATAATCCCATTTAAAAGATGAGAAAACCAAGGTACCAAGAAGTAACAAACTCAATTTAAAGCTGAGTCTGCATTATAATCACAAAGGCTCTGGCTTCAGAGTCTATGCCCTTAACCTCTATACATTCTGGCTCCCTGAAAAAGTTCTAATTGTTGTTATTTATGCAGTTCTTTCATGTATGATACTCCTAAATCTAATCTGAAAGGCAAGCTGAGCTAAATTTAGCTTCTGCATTTTGAAGATAAAAACAATCCAAGAGAAATTCAGTCTCTTGCAATGAAATCATTGCTAGTAACTAGAAAATCAGCAAACTCAAACACAGAATTCTAAAAATACATTCAGTCATTTTAAAGACAAAATATAGTTTGACAGTTTTATCTTAAATCCAACAAGATAGTGGCTCACGTGTTACAAAGTACAGTTTTACAATGTCATATGATTATTGTCCAAAATTTGAAAGTAATAAAATCAAGTCCATGCAACTACCATACAGTAGACAAGTTAACTCCTGGGATATCTTCAACTGAGAATAATTAAGTTTTAAAGAAAAAGAGGTTTCAGAAGAAAGTTATTTTGATCACATAATTTATTTTAATAAAAACAAAATCTAGAGACTTACTCTCTATTAAATTTATCTTTCCCAGATCACCAACTCTAAGAAATGGAGAGTGGGGACAGTGACATGGAGCAGATTATCTTGAGAGATTTCCTGCTCTGTTTAAACTCCACCTCCCTTTACCCACTTAGGATTTGAGTCATTATTTATGTGGATCTGTGAAATAATTTTTTCTTTTCTTTCTCTCTCTCTTTTTGTTTGTTTGTTTCCTTTTTGGCCTTTATTTATTCTTCCTAATAGCTAAGGTCCCATTTTAATGAGATGTTATAGTGTTTTCCTTTATTCTGTGACCATCTCTACAATGTATGGAATGATCATTCAATGTTATGCTAAACAAAAGAACTGATGTTTCACCATACACTCTATAATAAGATTCCCAGACCTCCACTCACCTGGCTGGCTGTGCAGTTGGATAAGCAAGTCCTATTATCAGCTGCCAGATAGAAGTTAGTGGGACATGCACAAGTGTGGGTTTTTCCAGGGGCTAAAAGGCACAAATGACTGCAACCACCATTATTTATCATGCAGAGATGTTTGGAGACTACAGATAAGAGAGAAACAACAACAACAAAACAGGATAATCAAAACTAATAATATAACATGGGATTAGAGATAGGACTTTTAAGCTGCATAACTTGAATTGGAATAAATCTTTGTAATCAAGAACTCATCAAGACTATAAATATAATTTTACTTTGTCACAAATGCTACTCATTGTCCGTTGACATTAATTCTACCATTCAATAATTTTAAAGGTGCATTTCTACAAAACAAAAATTTTAGTAGGAAAAAACTGTCCATGAGAAAAATAAACAAAGACTAGAAGCATTTTGGATGAAGACAAACATATGTTCAGAAATACAAACGTAAAATAAAACAATGAAACAATGATCTACGACTACTAGTGTAATGACTTTGCTTTATAGGCCGGATAGGACTTTTAAGGAAAATAATCAAACCTTTATTTCACAAGTCCAGATGAAACTCCTATTAAACATATGCTGAAGAAAACTTGATAGAGTTGTCAGTTTTAAAACCCTAGAGCTACTTAAGCATAATTCCTCCTACTCAGCATTCCGGAAACTAAGGATCCTCTATTTTGTAAACAAATTATTTCAAGAATACAGTCTTCACTTATCTGACTAAATGCATTATTATCATTTTAGCTTAATATGAGTTGAACAAATCCATAATTCTTTGTCCTACTATTGAGCTTCTAATCATATGCCTTAAGAGCAGTACTTCATATTGACTGAATTCTTCCATAAAGTGATGCTAAATAATTAAATCTACTAATCTTCATCAAAAATAAAATTACATCTAACCTTGAAATAATAAAAAATGGAATGTTACTGAAAGATGTTAATGCATTTATGGAAATCATGGAAAGAATAATTACCATCAGGTTGTCTATAAGAATGATACACCTGGATATCTGTGATGGCATGCCATGAGTAAATCAGTGAGATTCTGTCTGCTCCCGATGTTTTATGAGCACGGCTGAGTGACTTGGTTTTCCCATCAGTCCAGTAGATGTAGTCTTCAAACAATGTTAGTGCAATCACCCCTGGAATATCTTGATTAGGGACTGTAATAGGAGATGGTAAGATTAATGTTCAGTCTTGGAAGACTGCCAGTTAAAATATTCAATACTACATGGGCTGACAGATACAACTGCTACATAACTTCGTGTGAATAATTGCTGTGACAACCTGTCAGGCCAGCAAAGTTCTTTATTACCAGTTAAGAGAATGCAGGATTGGGCACAGGAGCTAGCTTTGCTCAGATTTAGCTTGGTTCAACCACTGGAAAAAAAAAATGAATGTGATTCTTTCACCATTAAAGCCTGCTTCACCAGAAACAAATACCATCCACCATTTTAAAATTCATAATTGATATATTTATGTGTGTGTGTGTATGTGTGTATATACATATACATATACATATTTACATATATACATATATATCTCCTTCTGGTTGTTCTTAAATACCTGAATCTAAAGGTCATTACCCTACTTTTTTCACATGTAAGATGATTAAATTATAGATCCTGGAAGAAATGTGTCTACTACCTGGAAATAAAGTGGTTATGAAACTACTATAAACCTTTTCAGCCACTGAGATTTTGTGAGCACTTTTACTTGCAAGGTGAGATGGGATGGGGTAGAAGGAAATAAGTGTGGCAGATAATAATGTATTATGCAAATTTAATAGTCATAAAACAGTTTAGTTGCAGATTAAAAATGTTTTATAATTATTCTTTCTGATGTTTAAATGTAAACAGTAGAGTGAGCATCACAAATGTGAATTATTCATTTGAGGGAATCCAGGGTCCTATCCAGTAAATAAGATATGGTAAATCTGTTCAGTGGTTTGGGTTTAAATAATTTTAAACTGTGATAGAGTTTTCTTTGTGCTTCTATTTTCTCAAGACTGACAAATAATAAATGGAGAAGATGAAAATTCCCTAACTTATAAAAACATACTATTTCTCTGTATTAATTTTGAGATGTACTTTTAGAAATTCTGACATGTTCATTAATGAGAAAAGGTACTATATTTCTAGTAATATGTACTTTTTTCTTAATTAGATTTTAATGACTGAAAATTAATGTTTGGCATATTCCTCATTCAGCAGTAACTGAAAAACTATCAAAATTTCAAATACAATTTACTATTTATAGGAAGCTTTACAGCCTTATTTTTTAAATGCTGGGTAAATTTATATTATCAACTAAAGTAAATATTTTAAATTTTTTGATTTTTTATTTGTATTCTGATAGGCCAAATGTTATCAGATAATTCACTACAACTAAAAGACAATAGAAATAAAAGAAATAAAATTAGAAACCTCAACATAAGTCATATATTAAGTCACTGAATACTTTCATAATATAAAATCTAGCTAGAAATTCATCTCAGAACAGATACTAATCATATGAAGGATGTAAACATTTCAAAAATCCAGATTTGTACACTTTAGATGTTTTGAATTTTGATGTAAAAATCTAGATGTGCACACAACTTAATTATCGATGTACTCTTGCAGACATAGATACCATTACTAAAATAATAAGTGAAATTAGAATGAAAAGGACACTTTACTATAATTAATTATGTGTGAGCTATTTATATAAACTATTCCCACCATTTTTCTTTGACTGTATAAATTCATACAAGAAAGATAAATGTGGCAAAATGTTAATAATTAATTGAATCTTGGTGATGGGTGATTATTATAAGAGCCTTTCACCTTATATGTAGATTTCAAGATTTTTAGAATAAAATAAAAATTTACAGGAAATGTTGAAAGCCTCAAAATATTTAATGTGAATCTCGTTAGATGCAAAGGTGATAGTTAAATCATTAAATATGGGCTCAAAAAGTTAATCATCATTTTTAACAATCTCAATCCATAAGAGATTCAGTTTACTTTTGTAAGAAAAATAAAGTTATTGTAAGAATCTGCCAATTAGCATTTCAAAGGAAGTCTTTTTAATTATTCAGCAGTAACTACAGGTGATATTTATTAAGCACTTGGGTGCACGAGAACTAGGCCAGCGGGAGAGGCAATTTATATATTTTATTTTATTTAATACTCTCAAAAACTCTATTGTGCAGTAGTAATGATATGGTTTGGCTCCGTGTCTCCACCCAAATCTCATGTTGAATTGTAATCTCCAGTGTTGAGGGAGGGATCTGGTGGGAGGTGATTGGATCATGGGGGCGGATTTCTCCCTTGCTATTCTCCAGCTAGTGAGTGAGTTCTCACGAGATAAGTGTGTAGCACTTCCCCCCTACACTCCCTCTCTCCTGCTGCCATGTGAAGACATGTTTGCTTCCTCTTTGCCCTTCTGCCATGATTGTAAGTTTTCTCAGGCTTCCCCAGCCATGTCTCCTGTACAGCCTATGGAACTGTGGGTCAATTAAACATTTTTTTCTTTATAAATTACCTAGTCTCAGATAGTTCTTTAGGGCAGTGTAAGAATGGACTAATACAAGTAAAGTTCATTTTGCAGATGAGGAAACTTAGATGTGGAAAATTTAAGTAACTTGGCAAAAGAGGGGTAGAAAAAAACTAGTAAATAAAAGTACTGGTATTTGAATCTTAGCTCTCTCTGGAGTGTGCTCTCTGGCCATGTGATACTCTTCCACCATGGGATGACACCGGATGCCAGGGCCATGTTCTTGAATTTTCCAGCCTCCAGAACCATGAGCCAACTAAACTTATTTTCTTTGTAAATTACCAAATCTGTAGTATTTTTTCATAGCAACAAAAACCAGACTAAGACAGGAAGTACATGGAGCTAATAAAAAATCACCATGAAATGTGAAGGTATGAAAGAAACATTTAACAAACAAACCCTTAACTAATGCTGAGATGTCGTTAAATTTAGGGGAAAAGTAGTCAATGTTGCCTAAAAATGATGATGACTATCATTTTTAAGAGAAAAGTTATATGATCAGTTGTCTATATAAAACTGCAGTTGTCTATATAAAACTGCATTTGCTTAACTAACAGAGAAATGTGAAAAGTACATTTAATAAATCTTTCATTTACAGGTATTCAGTAGACACACAAAAAAGAATAAACAGAGCTGCTGTGTGGGCTGTAGTTTCACAGGTACTGACTATATATCTAAAGCCTATTTAAAAGCTGCTTACTATAGTTAAGTCTCTATTCAGTGTAACAGCATTATGTATTGTACTGTTTCCAGAATTCCACTCAAGCACTAGGTTCCTAATTTTTATTTCATAGACTATATCTTTCAGAAGAAAAGGGTTGATATTTGGCACAAATAAATAAATCAAAGAAATACTTCTTTTGGGAGTTTTTCCCTTTGAGTCGAGTTTGATCCTGCTAAAGCTCAATGTAATTATGACAAATAGAAAAAGTGGCCATCGCTTGAACCCGGGAGGCGGAGATTGCAGTGAGCCAAGATCGCACCACTGCACTCCAGCCTGGGTGACAGAGCAAGAGTCTGACTCAAAAAAGAAGAAAAAAAAAAGAAAGAAAGAAAGAAAAAGAAAAGGTGGCTATCCAGAACATGGTTTTGGCTTAACTGTTGCCTCACAGCTTGAATATACTCTATTACAATACTCTTGATTATTCATTTTTTTAGTTAGCATTTATCATGCTAAATAAGTATATTTCTGGGTAATATCATTCTAAATTTGTTTTTCTGACTAATCTACTTTAAATACTTAAGAAACGAATGCCCCAGTTACACCGTTCTTAGCTTTTTTTGAGTTAAAGTCTCATAGTTAATGTTATGGGAGGATACAGCATTAGGATATTGGTAGCTTTGACAGGGCTTTCTGCACTGAGTTAGTATGTCAATAGACATTTCACTAGTAATACTATCTTATTTTCCATTCTTTATCTCCCCAGATTTACTTTAAGAATCTAAATGTTATCTTAAAATATTACTTTATGCCCAGCAATCACTGTAATTTATTATTTAAAAATGACTATAGGCCAGGCGTGGTGACGGACACCTGTAATCCCAGCATTTTGGGAGGCCGAGGCAAGCTGATCACCTGAGGTCAGGAGTTCGAAACCAGCCTGATCAACATGGTGAAACCCCGTCTCTACTAAAAATACCAAAATAGCTGGGCATGGTGGTGGGTGCCTGTAATCCCAACTACTCAGGAGACTGAGGCAGGAGAATCCCTTGAACCTGGGAGGCAGAGGTTGCAGTGAGCTGTGATTGCGCCATTGCACTCAAGCCTGGGTGACAGAGCAAGACTCCATCTCAAAAAATAAAAAAAAAAATAAAAGGTTATAAAGTCTTTATTCATATTTTCAAAAGTAAAAAATAGGATATAGAATGCAATCACCAAATTCTGCTATTACTTTTATGAAGGAATCAAGTTTACAGAGTAACATGAGCTTAGAATTGACTTACTTGAGTTATAAAGAGTTTATATATTGATTTGAAGGAAATATCTAAACAATCAGTGGTCCATTAAGGTCAACTTATGCTTCACCCTATGACTATGTTTGGAAAGGTAATCCCCTAAAACTTTAAAATTTACAAACATATCAAATCAAACATTAAATCCTACTATCTTTTTCTTTTTAATATATTTTAAGACACTCCCATTTTTTAAAAGAATTCTTGCTGCCATTATCCCAAGTAAAGGCTCATATCCCCTCACACCAGGAATACTGCAAAATTATTCTAACTTGTCACCTTATTTTTAATCCCTTCCAATCTCTTTTATATTAGTCAGAATTTCTGCAGAAAATAGAAAACATATCTTTAAATGATAGTTGCAGAGAGTTTAATAAAGAATTATTTATAGAGATGGACATGCAAAGGTACAAATCATGCATTGCTTTTTACCAGGTCTGTGACCAGAAGCTAGTGAAAAATGCAGCTGAGGGGAATAAAGCCATCCAACAAGAGCAGTGGTCTTTAATAGACAGGCTCAGCCACTGCTAAATCATTATAGTTGAGCGTAGATGGAAAGGGGATGAATAAATATTCTGACTTCTTTTTCTGTCTGCTATCTACTGTCCTTGCAATGCAATTCATGGAGGAAATCCAACTTCATGTGGGAAGGTAAAAGAGCCTGGGTGAGGTAGTCCACATAAGTCAGCTTTCTGGCACAGGAAGAGGGCAAAGAGGCAAAGCCAGGACAACTAGAACTCCCACTAACTAATATTTCTCATATTTTTTTCATCTAACATATATCTTCCCAAATCAAAAAGCATCCATGACACCATTCTCTGAGTAATATGGTGCAGACTATCTAGCTTGACTAAAACACCATCTGTCTTCAGAAGAGAGAACAAAGTATGCTCATTGATCCCCTCTTTTGAGAGACCCTGACACTAATAATTTCCCCTGATATTTTTCTGGAAGAATAAGAGCACAATGAGATGTGTAGAGAAGATAGGGCATGACTTAAAGTAGCATAGTGTGAAAAACAAAAAGGAAGTGATGAGAAAGAAAAACAATTAGCAGTGAAAAAATGGTGTGAGATTAAACAAAGGCTATGAAAAACTGCAGTCTGGTAAACATGATAATATTAGATGGCGGTAGAAAGTGATTTAACGTGACAAAGAAAGTGGAAGATTCATGACAGTGGCCAGTGGGAGGGTGGGTGGATAATGGTTTCTAGTTGATGAAGAGTGACAAAGAGTGGGTGGGTGGGAAAATGGCCAGGGTAGGCTAATCTCCAAAGAAGGATCCTGGAGCCAGAGCTTTAGTTAAAAACACCTGGGAAAGAAAGATCATGCTTTATATAACCTTAGGGCCAAGGACATTTGTTCTTTGCTAATAATTATGTATGTCTCCTTTGGTGTTACTGTGCAAACCATTTAAAAAAATTATTTCCTGAAACCTACAACGAGCAGCTCTGAAGTGTTTTGTTCAATTTTGGCCTCTGTGAACATTTTGCCTGCTTACCCTTTAATGCAATCCTACTTGATAGTAACAAACAGTATCACAAATAAAACTTAGGCACCAAGGTCCAAAATCAATTTTTCAAAACAAATAAAAGCATTAAGAAATGACAGGAACATGAAGGATGGCCAACATTTCCAACTGTTATGATAGAACACTGAAAGTTTATTTTTCTGATATTAAATATCATAGTCCTTCAATGAGATCTTGCTGGGATGGAAAGTAGCTTTTCCTTTTAGTATAGGTCACAGTGCAGGAAGATCAGAGCTGACAGTGCCTGAAAGTAGATTATATGCTAACTTTTGAATAGTGATATTGATCAAATGTCCAAAATAAACTTGTGTCTCTCCTTAGTATAGTAGTTTATACTGGGACACTTAAATAAGTGTAATACATAATGTCGAAGCATAGAAATTAATACTGTGGCCAGGAGTGGTGGCTCACGCCTGTAATCCCAGCATTTTGGGAGGCTGAGGTGGGCAGATCACCTGAGGTCAGGAGTTCGAGACCAGCCTGGCCAATATGGTGAACCAACATCTCTACTAAAAATACAAAAATTAGCCAGGCGTGGTGGTGCATGCCTGTAGTCCCAGCTACTCGGGAGGCTGGGGCAGAAGAATCGCTTGAATCCGGGAGGCAGAGGTTGCAGTGAGGCAAGATTGTGCCACTGCACTTCAGCCTGGGTGACAGAGCAAGACTTGTCTCAAAAAATAATAATAATAATAATAAATAAAATAAAAAAAGAAATTCATACTGTATTTAGAAATCTCTTTCAGATTTAAGCCATTATTAGAGCTGAAGGCATCCATGGCCCATTATTTTCTAGTATTTCTTGCCTCCACATTCTCATTTCAAATAATATGTACTCTCCATATAGATTAGGAATATTAGATTTAACATCATTTAATCTCTTCCTTTCCCTTACCTATTTTTAAATTGCTTATAATAGAAGGTCAAATATAGCCATTTCAATATTCACCATCCAAAGAGTATTCCTGTTAATGAATGTGAAGTTTTATAAAGCAGACTGTCTAAACTGTAGTACACTTGTTTTGAAAACAAGACTGACTAAAAATACATTAGTAGGATGATGACAATTCTCTCTAACCTGTGAAGTAAACAAAGCAACATTGCTTCATGCACTTGGTAAAGTATATTCCTTTTGCTTCGAAACTTTCTGGGCCATTGTGCTAGTGATAAATCCTTCACAGTACACAGAAATGTGATAGTCTGAGCCTGACTATAAGTACTTACTATAAGAATTATTATATTCAACACACATATACATAGGAATTTCTTTGTTAGAGAGTCTTAATAAAAACTGAAGCCTTTGAAAAGCATTTGCCTCTGGGACACATATCAAGTATAGTTATTTACATGAGTTTAGTATCTGGTCTTCTCATATTCCTACAATTATAAATATATTTCTAAAATAAAAACGTAGAAGAGTGCAACATATTACAAGCATTTTCAAATGTGTTGGCATTAGACCATTCTGGCATTTCTACAAATAAATACCTGAGACTGGGTAATTTATAAAGAAAAGAGGCTTAATTGGCTCATGGTTCTTCAAGGTTTACAAGCAGCATGGTGCTGGCATCATCTGTTAGGCCTCTAGGGAGGCGTCAAGAAACTTATAATCATGACAGAGGAAGAAGGGGGACCAGACACATCACATGGCAAAACAGGAGCAAGATGCACGTGGAGAGGTGCCACACACCTTTAAATGACCACTATCATGAAGACAGCACAAGCCATAAGGGATCTGCCCCATGACCCACCACCTCCCACCAGGCCCCAACTCTAGCACTGGGGATTATGATTCAACAAGAGATTTGGACAGGAAAAAATATCCAAACTGTATCAGTGTTCTAGGTAGTCCCAGCAAAAAGGAAGAGTAAGTGAGAGAATTGATAGGACAGTCCTCCTCTGTCCTAGATTCAACCTCAGCCAAATTCCTGTTAAGAAATGTTAGAGAATCACTGAATGAATAGAAGCCCTATACTATGAATAAGAACAATGCACAATAGTCTGGCAAAGCAGCATGCCTAAATTAGGAAGTAACTGGACCTGAAGTAAACCTACTGATCCCTAATCTACTTATTCTTTGCGCATACTCCACCCCTTGTATTTGGAATAGATGAGGCTGTTGAAAATGACTGAAAACTCAAATGAGGGTAATACTTAAAATGTCCCTATTTTTACAAGCATGTGGCACACATGACATTTGCAAAAAAGAAAAAAAAGAAAAAAAAAAGAAAAAACTCCCTAAACATATATGCAAATTTAATGTATTCAAGGGACAAAACTGAAAGACATGATTGACACTGAAATTCTAAGACATTTTAGAAATGGCAGTTAATTTCAATTTATTTTACTGGTTTAGAAACATTTCTATAGTAACTGAATTGTATTTTGCTCCCTTCCATTAACTTTTATTGTATTGTAAACAGCAGCACGTCAACACCATTGGCATAAAATACCCTGTGAACTCTACTGTTTGTAATGGACTGTGAATGATAGAATTTTTTTTTTCAAAAGTACTAAAATGCAATATCTTACCAAGAAAGAAACACTCTAGAATATTATAAAATAGTGCAGGTCGGGGGGTGGGAAGTATTATTTCAATTTCCCCTTTTCTTTTTTCTTTTTTTTTTGGTGGGCTACAGTGGATATCTAAATTTTCTAAAAATCCAAATGCAAGAGCTATTGGGTTTCGGAATATGTGAACACAAAATATTCTATTTGCCTCTTTCAGTGTTTTTATTTTTGTCTTCAGAACAAATTCTTAAGACATATTTCATGCCATTTCACCAGTAACATGCTGAGATCTAGATTCCTTTTTCCAAAATTAATTAGACTAACACTGCATGGGTTATGATTTAGATTTTTAAATCCAAACACAGAACTGCCCCCTCACAACACAAACTGGATTCCAGAGCAATAAACAAACAATAGAGTTAGACTACAATATTGACACTTTAATACGAGGCTCATCAGGTCTAGGGGTATAGAAACAGTTATCCTTTAAATGACGAGCTGTAGTGAATATAATTGCTAGAAATTTTAAACAATTTTGCTCACAAAATATAAAAGAGTTCAGTGGTAAACTATAGTTCAGAATCATACCCAACTATTACTGTTCAGAGAAAATTAACAGTTAGAGTATAATTTTTTCCAATATGCTGGATAAAATATGTACATAACCCACTGACTTAACACAAGGTTAAATAATTTTTTGATACACTGAAGAGTATCCTGAAAAAAACAATTTATTGGAACAAATAAACTTAAAAACTCAAGGTCAAACGTAACTTTTTCTTAGTTCGCCCTTTTGTTATTACTGTTCACATAGTATTTTCAGCCTTTTCTTTTCCAAAATACTACCTACCTGCCTAAAATATCTGAAGTTCAATGGCACAAGCAACCAAAATTGAAAAGAACTAAATCTGAATTTATTTACTTTGATACAAGTGGTCAAAAATAAATTTCAGTCAAAATAGAATTTTCTAATATTTACCTTTCTTTTCATTAAATGGAAAATGAAATCTCTAAGCTAAGGTATATATGCAATGTTATTTCTAAAATTTTTCTCAGGAGATATTTTTAACTAATGTTAATAGACAATCCATTCAGAGAAGGCTATACTTTTTGAAATGCATAAAATCAATAAAAAATCTCAAATTTATAATAAATTTTTTCTTATATGCAGGGAATGTAGTTACTTTAACATAGCAAACTCTAATATGCAACTATCCCACTAAATCATGGTGCTATGGTCTTAACGTTGGTGTCTCCCCAAAATTCATATGTTGACACCTAATATCTCATATAACAGTATTAGACCTGGTGCAGTGGCTCATGCCTGTAATCCCAGCACTGTGGGAGGCCAATGTGGGTGGAGCACTTGAGGTCAGGAGTTCAAAACCAGCCTGGCCAACATGGTGAAACCCCATCTCTAGTAAAAATTTAAAAAAAAAATTTGCTGGGCCTGGTGGCAGGTGCCTGTTAATCCCAGCTACTTGGGAGGCTGAGCCAGGAGAATTGCTTGAACCCAGGAGGCAGAGACTGCAGTGAGTCGAGATCAAGCCACTGCACTCCTGCCTGGGGGACAGAGGGAGACTCCATCTCAAAAAAAAAAAAAAAGTCTTAAAAGGTGGAGGTGGAGGCTTTGAGAAGTGATTGTCATGAGAGTTCTACCCTCATGAGTGAAACTGACACAGAAATTGATTGAATTGTGTTTGCATCCTAGTGTTTTGTGGAAAGCAGAACTCAACAGCAATAAAATAGGATATCTGCCAGAAGAAATCTCTAAGTAAAGTGTTAAAGGAGGTACTTGGCTTTGTTGCACTGCTTATAGTAAAATGCAAGGAGAGAAAGGAATTACAAATGGAATTTATAACCAAAATGAAAGCAGAAAAAGATTTGGAAAATCGTCAGCCTGGCCATCTTGTTAAGAATGAACAAGCATTTGAGAGAGAGAATATCAAGGGTGGGGCCAAGGGATCATTTGACAAAGAGATTAGTATAGATGGGTGGAAGCCAGGTGCTATCTATCAAGACAATGTAAGAATGACCTCAAAAGCATTTTGGAGGTCTTCAAGGCTACCCCATCCATCACAGGCCCAGAATGCCAGAGGCTCAGAAGCAGAACAATTTCAAGGCTCTCTTCCCCACCTTTCCGTGTGGTGCTCTTTAGCCAGCCCAGCTGTGGCCCAAGCAGGCCCTGATGCAACTCAGGCTGTCCCTTTGGAAGTCAAATATAGTAAGTCTTGGTGAGGTTCACATACTGCAATTTCCACCAGGATGCAGAGTGCACATGCAGCAAGGGCCTGGCTGCCTTGATCTAAATTTCAAAAAATGCCACAGAAAGCCTTGGGGTTGGGGTAGACAACTGCCACAGTGGTAGGGCCACAGTAGAGAGCTCCTATTATTAGGGCAATGCATAATGGAGCCATGGGGTTGGGCCACTGCAGTGTCCCTTATAGGGCAATGCCAAGCAGAGCTGTGGGGGTGGAGTCACCCGGAAACTTCAGACTGCTAGAGCCACCAGCTTGCAACTTCAGCCTGGGAGAGCCACAGGCATGAGATTCCAACCTATGAGAGGTGGAAAATGGGCTACACTCAGCAAAATTATGGAGGCAGGCCCCCCTGGAACTTTTGGGGCCCAATCGCCACACCAGTGTGTCCAGAAGGCAAAATTTAGAAGATTTTATTCGAGAATATTAATGCTTTCTCTACAGCTTTCCTCTTCTTCTGAGCTCTCACCAGTTATGCTCTTAAGAAAAGATTATCTTGGAGCCTTAAGATTTAATGTTTTCCATTTTGGTTTTGGTGTTTGGTCAGAATCTATTACCTCTTTCTTCTTTCTCCTTTTTGGAATGGAAATGTTTATCCTATGCCCAGTGCACCATTGTATTTTGGAAACAGATAACGTGTTTGATTTTACAGGTTCACAGCAGGAGAACGATAAATCATATCTTAAGTTTCACTCATATCTGATTTAGATAAGATATAGAGAAGACTATAGACTTTTGAGTTAGTGTTGGAACAAGTTAAGAATTTGGGGGCTATTGAGATCAAATAAGTGTATTTTGCACATAAGAAGGACATGAATATTGGGGCCCAGGGATAGAATGCTATGGTCTGAATGTTGACGTCCTTCCAAAATTCATATATTGGAACCTAATACCCAGTATGACAGTACTAAGAGGTGGGCCTTTGGGAAGTGATTAAGCCATGAGGACTCTATCCTCGTAAATGGGAATGGTGCCCTTATAAAAGAAACTCAAAGGAGCTCACTAGCCCCTTCTGCCATGAGAGGACACAGCGAATGGTGCCCTTATAAAAGAAACTCAAAGGAGCTCACTAGCCCCTTCTGCTGCGAAAGGACACAGCAACAAGGAACCATCTATGAAGCAGACAGTGAGCCCTTTACTAGACACTGATTCTACTGGCACTTTTATTGATCATGGACTTCCCAGCCTCCACAAATGTATGCAATAAATTATCCAGCCAATAGTATTCTGTTAAAGCATCCCAGACAGACTAAGACACAGGGTATACATTTTAAAGTAACATCATTGCTCTTTTCATTTTGAAGAAGACACAAAAAATATTAGGATTTACTGAGATACATGCTTTCTTTTATAGTAATTATATTCTAGTCGCTTTGTTTTTGTGCGTTTTTTCCTCATATATTATGTAATTTACCTGTCCAATACTTAAATCAATCTGAAAGATTTCAGGTATGGATTCAACTTTATTTGTGTAAGTGTATACTTATGCTATAACTATTAATATTAGAGGCTCTAACAAGTAGGTTTCAATCTTCAATTGTCTGTTCAAAAGCAAGGGTGCTGTGTGAAAACTGGAAAGAAAGCAGTCCCTGGAATTAGGTAGATCTCAGTTCAAATTTTGATTCTCCTGATTACTAGCTCTGTGACTTTGGACAGGTTACTTAATCTCTTTGAACATATTCCCTTGCTGGCAAATGGCTTTAACCGCACTTATTACATATATAGGTTGGTAGAATAATTACAAGAGCACATATTGCATCAAGCACAGTCCCTTGAAATCAGTAGGCTTCTAATAAAAGACTTAGTTCATAAGAGGATGACCCCTGTTCTTGGAATCCCATTAGGCTAAGAAAATGTCTGTTGAAAGACAAAATAAATACTACGTGTAAAATGTACAGTACAAGGTGATGCTCAAGAGTATAGGTTTTCTCCTCCATCATTAATTTGATTAGTTTACAAGTGTTCAACTTTGAAATATGTTAATAATCTTTATGATAACACTCAGGACTGGGGATTGTTTTGGCAGTTTGATGTTTTCATCAAGGTTGAATGAGAAAGCATTTAATTATTACAGATTTCCAAACTCCCTCTCTTAGGCTTAAATTAAGGAAGAGTCATTGGAGATTAAAACGTGGAGATTTGGGCCGGGCGTGGTGGCTCACGCCTGTAATCCCAGCACTTTGGGAGGCCTAGGCGGGCGAATCAAGAGGTCGGGAGATCAAGACCATCCTGGCTAACACGGTGAAACCCTGTCTCTCCTAAAAATACAAAAAATTAGCCGGGTGTGGTGGAGGGCGCCTGTAGTCCCAGCTCCTCGGGAGGCTGAGGCAGGAGAATGGCATGAACCTGGGAGGCGGAGTTTGCAGTGAGCCAAGATAGCGCCACTGCAGTCTGGCCTGGGCGAAAGAGCGAGACTCTGTCTCAAAAAAAAAAAAAAAAAAAAAAAAAAAATGGCAAAGATTCTGAAAGTATTGATTGATCCATGTAACTGGAGGCTTAAACTTTTAGTTCTGGACTTCCCTTTCATGTCATATTTTTCAACACCCTTATTTCTACAAATGAGGCAACTGAGGTCCAGGGAACTTAACTACATTGTTCAGGGTTAATAAGCTAGTTAGCAGTAGATCCCATCCCAACCTCACCCAGATCCTTGAGGTTCCCAGACTTCTTTTAAGATCTTAAAGGTTTGCTTTCTCCAGTTTGAGGAGATCCTTTCACTGAAAGATCAGTACTCCAGCAAAGGCGTATTACTTCTTATCTAAAATCAAAGCCTAAGATTTTCCTGGGAGGGTTTCAGTTTGGGAGTTGTAAGGAATCAAACCCAAATATATGGACCTACAAGAAGAATATTTTTATTCATATATTAGGATCAGTCTGTTTTTGTATAACAATGTATTTAAAAACTGAATATTTCTACCTGGAGAACACCCTCAAATTGCCAAGTCTCTCACTGGACCTATTCCATGTCTCAAGAGAGAGTAGGAGGAAAGAGTGTCACTTATTTGCGAACTTTATTCTAGTTAAATTATCAGGTTTTCTGAAATGCCTTTTAGGGAAGGGCATAATATAGAATGTTTAATCACGTCTTTAGAATAGCACTTTTGCAGTTAAACTTAACGCATCTCCCACCAAAATAGAGCATCATAACATACAGATTCTGAATATCTAAATTAGGCGTAGTTTGGCACTATTAATTCTTTTTAAAAACGTACAAATATATGCAAAACTAATAAGTCATCAAATATTGGAATTCTTTTCCCCTAGCTAATTCAATAATAATATAAATCATTTACTTAATTTTTATAATGCCACTACCAGTATTTCTAAGCTTACATATATCTCCAATTTGATCTACTACATAACTATTGAATCTAACACTGTATCTCCATTCCCACAGCTATAATCACTTCAAACATTTTCTCCTAAAATATTTTAACAGTCTCTAAATTGGTTGCCCTTCCAGGGTCTTTCATTTCACATGCTATTGTCAAATCTAATAACAGCACTCCATCAACTAAACACCATCAATAGCTCCCTGTGACCTAAGGATAAATTCCAAATTACTTAGCATACAAGGCTTGTGACAATCTGGCCCCAATTTGCCCTTGTTCATCTAGTGTCATTATCTCCTTCTTATATGACTTCCAGTCATAGCCAAATTGAGTAAACCCCATGCTATTTCAAGACTCTATTACATCTTTGCACATGCTGTTCCCTCTGTGTGAAGACTCCTTCTTACACTTTCCCTCTATGGGGAGCTTTTACTAAATCTCTCAAACTGCTCAAAGATTTTCCCACTTTAGCAGTCTTCAGTACTCCTGCATGCATTTTTGGAATATTTTGCACCTACTTCTTACCCACAATCTAATTTATGTCTTTACCTGCATATTTGTTTTGCCAATTGAGTTATTCTCTGAAGGTAGAGACTCATTCATCTTTACAACACCAGGGGCCTAGCATAGTGCATGGCACAGAAAGACAGGTCAGTAAATATTGAATGAATGAATGAATGAATGAATGATGGGCATAGTTAACAGGAAGAAATCAGAGCAATGAATAAAATAAACTCATGAAGATGTAATTTAAAATATACTGTCTAACTTATTCAGTAGCATGTCTTTTACTGTATCATTATATTATTAATATTACATCATATGTTACTGTAGTGAATAACAGTAGAGTGATACAGAGAAATAAAGATTAGGGAGAGGTTCATGTGACTAAGACGCATCTAAATTTTCCTAAGCTAGTAAATTGACCGATGTATTTTGGAATTTCTTGTTCAGGTTTTCAATGTGGTGTGTGGATTTGATAGGAGGGTGAATTAGGGTAGATCAGGGAGCAAAGAAAGAGGAATGGAAGCTCTCAAACAAATTGTAAGGCACATGTACCTTGGAGATAATCTGAACTTTAAGTCACAGAATTTTTAGAAACCTCAGATATTCTTGGTCTAGACAAATAATAATAAAATAATGCTTCATTTATAAAATTACTCTGTGGTGTAAACTGGAATATCTTTGGGGAAAGAATACCCAACTTTTTAAACCGTAAAGTCCAAGGTCTAACTTTAAAATTTGGCTTATGAGAAAGGGCTGTTGTTCTGAAAAGTCTCATATGTTTTTTATATTCTCAAATTACTTTGTCATGACTGGCATGTCTCATCGTTCTGGTTAGCTCAGATTTCAGTTTTAAGAAATATAATAAATGAGAAAAATAATATTGGTCTGGTTTAAAAAAAGTGGCTAGTGATGAAGTAACACAAAAGTTATCGATATAAATGTCTCATTTTCCACCTGCAAATAAACAACTAGGAAACCATAGCATCCTTTGTCTTTATGGGGCAAATGCAAGTAGAATAATCCAATTCCACTTTACAAACATGGCAAATTAATGGCTCTTTCTTTCATTGATGGTAGAGTTGGCATAATTCAGGCTGGCTCCAATTAGTACCTCATTAGTAACTACCAGATAATTATTGGCCTGCGCTGAGATATTGGCAGATGCCTGATAAGGCACTTAATGAATTTTTCACTAGTCTTTCTGAGAAAACCTTCAGGAGAAAATATTCTGAAGGCTGCAACTCTACTTTTCTTCCCATTTAAGTCTTGATGCATTTTCAAAATCAAGTTTGAAATTTTTAATAACATCATACTAGACTATCTTTCAGCCAAATATTTTACTATTTAATACATTTAGTACCATTTCTACCTGTTACACATGTCTCTCTATCCAAAGTCACCACCAGTGTTATGATTGACACTTTAACATGCACTTAATTTTGTATTAAGGTTATCAAAGCATTAGTCACCAGAGAAGTGACATGATTTTTTAATAATAAGTAGGAGATGAAGTCAATAGTTTCTAATAGATCTAATATTTTTTTAACAATTTTAGCTATTCAGACTTCAAAGACTCAAATGAAAGGCAAATATTTAATGCTGGAGTGTTTTTAAATAGTCACCTACCTAATAACAATATATATAAAAATTTCGTTGTACAATGAAATTTTAGTAGAAAGTAATACATATACAACCACCTAGCACTTTATATGGAGGCTAAAAATGAAAAGGTTTATAGTTACATAGGAAAAATATTGTCACAATAAAACTTTCAACTATGCAACCCAAGAATGAGGCAGAACATTTCATTATTGATTCTTTGGGGGAGATATAACTTTTAAATGCTAGGTGTGATTTCAATCTGTCAACATTCCTTTCGCTGTAATTAAAATCCTAAAGTGTTCTTTAAATAACTTTTCACTTAAATTGCATCCTGATGAGTTTTTTATCTCCATAACTGGAATGTCAGCACCTAAGTAAGTGACTCATCCAACTACACTCTTTGTATTACAATGTTCTTACCCTTAAGAAAGCGCCTCTAAAAACTTCCTGTCAACATTACTAGTTAGAAGGATGAAAAGATGTATTTGTTTAAACATCAACTGACAGGAATATAGGTAAAATTATTAAGTGGTGTAACTTTGGTACCTTTTACCTTTTTTCTTTTTAAACTCATTGCTTTATTCCACACTGGAACACACTGGCAGAGTATTACTCGATGATTAAGAATAATCCTCTCTTCCTTACCATTTCTCATCCTTCCCTCCTCCAGGGGTTTTTGTCTTAAGCTTGATGCCAGAGAAGAAAGTAACTTGATAAGCTAAACTGAATTAACATGCAGACTTTATTTGGGACCTCGCTTTGAAACTCTTATTTTAAGTGATGTTTGGAAATGTAAACCCCTGATAGCAAAGGTGACACTAGGTTAGTGAAGATCAATAAAAATTCATTTATTTGTTCAGGAAAAAATCTAATTCTTAAAAAGCTACCTGTTACCTAAAACGTTTTGATGTAATTTGAGTCATTTGTGGCTTCTGCTATATCCGTGTCATGTTTAACTATACGTGACATCTTCTCTGTTATATCCTTGTCTGTTACTATTTTGCATGTTAATTATTGTTGCTGCTGTGATTAGGTAACAATAACTTTAGTCATGTACATAGCTTAACCGATAACTTATAAAACTATACTTTTACTCAGTTTTTTAAGAAAATTGAAATCCTAGCAGATTGCAGTAATAGCCTCATATTTACAAGCAAATAACCTTCTATTTCAATTCAGTTGGGATGCATGTGGATATTAATTTATAAAACTACTGCCCATTTACTAGAAAATCTATTTAGAAAAATACAATTAAAGAAAACATTGATAGTGTAAAATATCTTATGCATAACATAATTTTTGAATAAATACATCTAATTCTAATTTACCAATATTTTTATAAAGAAGTATAATAATGTAACCTTAAATTAAATATGTTTTATGAGAGAAAGCATATAAAATAAATATATATTTTTAAATAAATATTTTATGACCTGGTAAAATACTAGAATATTTATGTTACTGGACCAACCTTTGTGTCTATGAGATCCATCCATGTTGCTAAATTCAATGTGATTTTCATCGGCCCAGTAGAGTCTACGATTAACATAATCTATTGTTAGTGCCATAGGTCTAGAAATCTTGGTTTCTATGACAACACTCTGATTGGTTCCATCCATTCCAACACGGCCAATATGAGGATACTCGCAGCAGTCAATCCAATACAAATATCTAGGAAAGAAAATCAATACCGATTTTGTTTACAGATTCTCTGGGAGCAAAACAACAAACAATATATTACTTTTTTGCTCAACTGTTCCCACATTAATTCTTGCCATTTTTCTAAATTGCAGCTTTTAAGAAACATCCTTTGATGCAAAATTTCTTATAGTGTTTTATTACACATCTAGTATGATTTGAAATATTCTTATAACTTTAAACATATGTTTATTTTAGAACACAAACTCATATATAACAATATTATATAATAATATCATGTGTTAACCAATTATAGATGTTCAAAACTAACATATGTAAACTTTCAAAAGATACCTATCAGTGTTGAAGGAATACAATTATCACTATATATACTTTCTCTTTTGGTGTGTTATCTATGAAAAATTCAAAAGGAATTATGGAGGTGCACATTTTATTTCCTTAATATACATTGTTAAAGATGGTATCCACTAACCAATTATAACTGTTTAAATTTAAACTAATTAAAATAAAATTAAATGAAATGAACTGTATTGCTCCTTGGTCACACGAGTCACATTTCAAGTGCTCAGTAACCATGTGTGTCTAGTGGCCATCATATCTAACAGCATAAATATGGAGCACTTCCATTATCACAGAAAGTTCAACTGGACAGCAGTGATTTACATTATGTTATTAGAAGTTCTAGATAGGACAGTTCCGAAAGTGGGGAAAAAACAGGAAGTGAATTAAGTAATATTGATACTATATAATTAGGTTGAGTTCAGTATAAATATTACACCCGATAAAATGCAAATAACGTATAAGCGGCAGATTACTTAGACGTTTTTCTCTGTTTGATTAAGCCATTTGTGTTTTTCCTCAAAGTAAGAAAAATTACTTTATGTTTTAGATGTTTCCTTGTCTATATAAAGATTTGAGTTATAGGATCTTTAATGTTATTTTCACATTCCAACTCTGAAATTAAAATCTGTTAACACAAGTAGATTTTTCTCTATTTCATTCTTTCTTTTTGCCAGATATAATACTTAGCAATTAGTTCTTCAGATTTACAAGATTTGCATCAAAATAATTTGGTTTGAAAATATTTTAGATGATTGTAAAACTGGTATATTCAATTCAAATCTAAAACATTCTTTAAAGAAATTTTTTCTCATAAATTCTGACAGACATAATTATGTTCAGATATTTTAACCACATACTAAAAAGGAAAAAGTTTTCAGGAAAATAAAAACACTTATCAAATACAAAGCTAACCTAAATAATCATTGTAAAGAACACACACCATATTGTGTTTTGACAATCATTTTCTTGATTTGCATAAAGGTATGGCTTATAAAGATAATACAAAAGTTATTTGATAGTCAAACTATCACTGAAGTAATAATGAAGTATGGTGCTTAAGAAAGAAGAAATATATTTCTGATAAAACCTAAACAAAAGGTGGTATGTTATAAACAGAGATTCAAAGAGCTCTGAAAGTCAAAATGTAAAATAAACTTGGGTCTGGTAACACTAAGTCAATTTCACATAGGGCAATACTGGAATTCCTACCTAGTGTTTTTGTATATACATATTAACTTTAAACATACTTTGAAAAATCTCAAATTATCAAGTAATAATAGATCCTAAGCCCCTCAAAAAATAATGCTATGCTTTTTAAAATCTTGAATTATTTTTGTTATAGTTTTCTTTTGAAAAGTGAATACGTCAGTGAAATACATCTTCTAAGAAAACATACAATTCAGTACTTTCCAATAAATTTATGGAGAAGTACCTTGTTGCCTATACTAGGGATCATGACAGAAGAGATGCAAAAGAAGAAACTGAATCAGAAAGAAGTAAAAATAAAAAGATAGTTTACCTTGTTGAAATAAATCAGAACAATTCTCTTTGCCTTACTGACCTTGAATCTTGGGAATACTAACATAATAATTTTTGATTTATCTGAAATGTAATATATTTATTCCAGCTTCCCTCACATGTTAGATATGATTAAATTTATTTGTGCTTCTATATACCATGTTATGTTTTTTAAGAATTGCATATAAGAAAATAAAAATTAAAAGTAATAATTCAGTGATTTCTATAACATTAAAAATAACACATCCAAACTGGTTTAATTAGAGAGTGCCATCATAGTTCTATTTAGCTACTCTACATATAATTGTACTTGCAATTTAAATACCTCAAAAGTGAAAAAGGGTTTCCATTAAATTTGATCAGTACATGTGATCAATGCTATCAATAAAAGCATTGAAAATTATTAGATGTCAATAATAATGTTTCTTAAGTAAACTACAAATTTCAAGTGGTCTAACTTCCATATAATTGCAATTTTAAATTTTCATTTGTATTTTGAAATTTTTCATCTGGTAGTCTTACCATCATCATGAACCAAGACACCAAGAAGAGAAAAAGCATATTATTTTCATGAAGTCCAACATCTGTTACATCACACTCAGTAAGTTTGGTAAGAGTTCCAGAACTGAAATTCTCTCCCTCGAATGAAAACCCTTTCTTACTGGGCCCAAATATACCTCTCCAAATTACTCCCCACTTATGAATTGTGTGAAATTTAGCTCAAATCAGAGTTTTTCATTACAGTCTCACATTTTCACTTTTCAGCTAATAAAAATTTTTTACTATGGAAGTACAAAAGAGTGAATAATAATTTTACCTAGATGGAGGAAGGCATGAAAAACTGTTGTGCTTACAAATAGTTCTTTGGAAGAAAAAACTTATCTTCACAACCACCTTATAAATTTCTTGAGAAAAATGACGTTTTATTTCTTTCAGATATTAGGACAAAGTATAACTTAACTTTTTTTTTTTTTTTTTTTTTTTGAGAAGGAGCCTCGCTCTGTTGCCCAGGCTGGAGTGCAGTGGTGTAATCTCGGCTCACTGCAGCCTCCGCCTCCCGGGTTCACGCCATTCTCCTGCCTCAGCCTCCCGAGTAGCTGGGACTACAGGGGCCCGCCACCACGCCTGGCTAATTTTTTGTATTTTTAGTAGAGATGGGGTTTCACCGTGTTAGCCAGGATGGTCTCGATCTCCTGACCTTGTGATCCACCTGCCTCGGCCTCCCAAAGTGCTGGGGTTACAGGCGTGAGCCACCACGCCAATTTAGAATTTTAATTCTGGTTATTGAGGGTACTGGAGATCACATAGCTTAAAGCTTCCCCTGATAAAGTGATAACTGAGAATATAAAAGGTTATCTGCTTTGTGTATTATGATGGGGAAACTTGGAACAAGGACTCAGGTTTCTAGATTCGTACACTGACTTCTCTTCTAACAAGCACTATACAGCATCTGAAGCAAAGAAAGAAACCCTAGAAACAGATTACATGGGCTCAGATCCCAGGTCCTCTCATTACTAGTTATGTGAACTTAGGAGCTTTAATTAGCCTTCCTGAGCTTGGATTGCCTCATGTCTAAAAGAAGCAATTACAGTTTCTTCTCACAGGGTCACTGTGAGTATTAAATGAGAGAATATATGAAACAAACGTAGAACATTGATAAGTATGTAGCAAGTGTTCAGCAAATATTAGCTATTATTATTTTATCTGACTTAAATAGGAAATATGCATATTAATATATTTTTAGTTTAGTAATACTCTCCTACTAGACTACCTATTGCATCTGGATTGTATGTATCTTTGAATATGATTTGCCTTGATTTTATGTAAGTTATTACATGATTTGCCTATTTAAGTATTCATCAAACAGAAGAATATTATGGATAATACTCTATTATACTGAAGGAAAATGTTGTTCACCTGTACTCAGGTAAGCATGAGCCTTCATAAACACAGGATTTATTTTGTCTCTCAGTAAGTGGTAGCTAACTTCTGATGGCTAGATATCATTTCCTTTTCATACTTAGGCCCTATTGCTATACTTTTTTTTTTCTTCAAATTTGTCAATAAGACTGTGCTAAACATAATGGTAATTTTAACTTCTGAAATGAAACCCTTAAAAATTACCTATGTAAAAATGTATTATAAATAATTAAAGCTAAAAATGACAACTGCCGTGAAAATGTTGAAAGAAGAGATCTAAATTGCACCCAGATAATATGCAATGTTTACCCCAATCTCATATGTAAAATTTCAGCCCCAAATAGTACCTATTCTGCGAGATATAATGAAGCATAAGCACATAAAAGAATGTCTGCTTGTAACCATAACAATAGGCCTCTGTGAATTTGAGAATGTCTTTTATAGTTGAATATTATACATTGTATTTCTATAAAAGTGATTAAATAGAAGTCTTTCTCAGCTTTTACTATTTTTCTCTGAATTCAAGTATTAAATTTGAAGAAATTTTTTCCTTCCACCTGCAATTATCTCTGACTTTGAATTATAAAATTAACCATATATATTATTTCCCTGTGTGTTTTTGCCTGAATATGAGGATACTGAAATGAACTGTTTGGATAGATTTAAAAAATTGGTTTAAAAAAGTTTTTCTTATGTGAATATATAGTTTAATGAAATATTTCTGTGTTCCTCTACAGAAATCAGAAACTGAATTTTCATCTTGGTCTGCCTTTCATTCCATCACAACAAAAGTTCCCTTGTGACTCTTCTCTTTGAAACATGCAGGTTATTAACGTACCAATGTATTGGTTTGTGCATAGGTGCAGGCACAAGGTCTCTGTAACTATAACCTCATTCTCTGTGTACATCTAGTTACTCATTCATCAGTCTTCTTCAACAGTGAATTTAGCAGTCTCCGTGTTAGGCACAAAAAATGATTAAGACATGACCTTTGTGCTAAAGGAAATTACTTTCTAGATGGAGAGAAAGACATTTCAGCTAAAAACAGTCATATGATGTTAAATGTTCAATATGTGGTGACCAGTTAGGCACAATTAGAAAATGTTTTACAGAGGAAGTAATATTTCTGCTCATCTTGGAAAATTTGGTAGTTATTCCAACTATAGTAAATGCTGAAGGACATTCTAAAGTACCAAGTTACAGAGGGTAAAATGTGTCTTTCTAAATTTATTTGCATTGTCATTATCCATATTGGCAATAATGGATATGAATACTGAGTAAGTGTCTTTCACATATTTTCATTAACATATATTTCAAATTCAAAACAGGACCTACTATTTCCTTGTGGATTTCCTAACAGACTTTTTTTTTTCACTCTGTTGCCCAGGCTAGAGTAAAGTGGCGTGCTCTCAGCTCACTGCAACCTCCACCTCCCTGGTTCAAGCAATTCTCCTGCCTCAGCCTCCTGAGTAGCTGGGATTACAGGCCCGTGCCACCAAGCCCGGCTAACTTTTGTATTTTTAGTAGAGATGGGGTTTCACCATGTTGACCAGGCTGGTCCCGAACTCCTAACCTCAGGTGATCCACCCACCTTGACCTCCCAAAGTCCTGGGATTACAGGCTTGAACCACCGTGCCTGGCCTCTAACAGGCTATTGTCAGAATTTTAGTAAAAGAAAATAAATGAAAGTATGTCTTTTAAAATAAGGCATGCTGGTAACGATCTAGGCAGCTTTCTTCATTTCCAAAAAACTTTTATCATCTGTACTAATTTTACCTTATTTTGAGAGAAAAAGTCTCACTCTGTCATGCAGGCTGGAGTGCAGTGGCACCATCTGGGCTCACTGCAACGTCCACCTCCTGGGTTCAAGATATTCTTCTGCCTCAGCCTCCCGGGTAGCTGGGATTACAGGCCTGTGTCACCAGGCCCGGCTAATTTTTGTATTCTTAGTAGAGAGGGGGTTTCACTATGTTGGCCTGCTGGTCTCCAACTCCTGATCTCATGTGTCCTGCCCGCCTAGGCCTCCCAAAGTACAGGAATTACAGGCGTGAGCCACTGTGCCCAGCCCTTACCTGTCCTAATTTTAAGTCTTTTAAAAAGGATAATTGTCAACATGGAAGAAACTACAGGATTTGGGGTTCTTTTTTTCCTTGATCCCTTTTTCAGACGGTTTTTGCACAACATGTTTATGATCCACAATTATTTTGTTACTGGAAACTCTGACATGATGTAATAGGAAAAATTTGGGACCAAAGCCTGAAAACTGAATTAAATCCCCGGTGTAATATTTTATGACCTAAACAATTCTGAGAAAGTCACTTAGCCAGTTCGTGGTTAAATGTGCCTATCTAAACTATAAGGAAAGTAATACAAATAATTCTATGTTTCTCAGAGACTCTGGATAAACAGTACATGCATCTGAAATGATAAACTGATAAAGTTTTCTAACTCAAAAAATGCTATAGAAATGGTAGCCATCTTTATTATTATTATTATTATTATTATTATTATTATTATTATTATTTGGGAACTCCCAATCCCAATAGATCTACAAACTGATCATTTCACTTTCTTGTATTTTTCTCTTTTTCTGTGCTCCCATATTCTGGGGACAACTCCTCTACCTGTTTGCCAAAGACAGAAGCCTTGTAATGTTTGTTATTTGCTGTCATTTTGTGTTATGTTCTGACTTGTTCCTAGCTTTCCTTTACTCTGTAAGTAAACTGGATCCATAATTACATATGTTTAATTTGTTCCAACTGTATAAGTTCCTTGTAATTTGTTGGATGTGCCACACTCTTCTGTGTGTCTGTTCTTTCCTAGAGAGACTGTTCTTTTTGCCAAAAAATATCCCTTGCCCTGTAGAGCACCACGTCACTCAGCTACTTCTTACTCTACCATTCTTGTTCAGGAAGCTTTCTCTGATCCCAGTTGAGACAGAAACACTTCTCATTTTCTCTACCTTAAAAGTTATTGTATTGAATTGTGATTATTTAATCAGCTACCTACATACTAGACTGAAACATACTTGAAGACAGGGGACCATGCCTTTTATTTTAGAGTGTAACATACTTGAAGACAAGGGACCATGCCTTTTATTTTTATTCTCACTCCTACCAACAGTGCCAGATATATACTAAATATTCCAGAAATATGAGTTGAATAAATGAATGAGTATATGTAATGTTTTCTGTTAATTAGGCATATCATACATTCACTTTAATGTTTATCATAATGGTCTTTGTTATGATTAACTAAAGTGACACCTTAATTATACAAAAAGATAAAATTTGCAGCAGAGTTTTAACATATTTACATTCTCTATTCTCTTTTAAAATGCTTATACATATCCTGCATACAGGTAATTTTTATCAATATTGAATGTAAATTATTTCAATTACCCTAAATTAATAATAAATTAGAATACTCATTTCCACACTACACAAAATAACAAGAAGCTTAAGATAAAATTATAAGAAAAATTAGGATTTCAATTGGATTTAAATATAACAGCTAAGAAGACTTTCTGTCTACTTGTATCTTTACGTTCCTACTAAATACCATATCTAAAGTGCTATTGTAATAATTGACATACTGTTATTAAAATGAAGAAAGGACCCCCAAGACATATTCTAAAAGTATCATTGCTCTAATACATAAGACAGCCTAATGATCTTCATTCTCCCTTAAACAAATGCTTACCTTTTCTTCACTAAATATCAGGACAGAAATCATACTTCTCAAGGAAACAGGAGTCAGTAGTTTTGATATAATCAAAACATATGCAAGTCGCAGTGGCAATCTGATATAGGAAGGTTCAATTGCATTTCTATTAATCTTAAATTTAAGTTTTCATTTTTTGAAGCAAGATTGCATAATATTTTATACAGTTATGGCATTTTCACCCTAGAGCTCATCTCATCAATGCTAAAATCCAAGTTGCCTGATTTTCTCACTCAGGGGAACCAGGAAAACAGCATGAACAAAAAGGTGCCATTAAATTTTATCCATTAAAATAGTTGTTTTTAATTGTTTCATAAAGAGATCCAACTTTTACCTTTTTCTTTGGTTATAATATGACATATCTATATCATAATCCAAATATTATCCAAAAATGAAATCAATGGAGTCTTTTATAACATCTATAATAATTTTGTACTGTGCTATTTTAATTGACACTTTTAATGGATGGGTTTATGTTGATGATAACTTAAGGCTGCTTTCAGTTTATGGGGTAATAACTGTAACCTGGGAGAAATAAAACCTAAAGCTATTAATAGATTCAGCTGCATTCACTAGAATAGGACACAGGTTTTGCTTCATAAATAGAAAAGACCACAGACTGCTATTAGCAAACAGGTAATGTTTCTTTCATTAGAAAGTGAAGCATCTTGAATAGCATGAAATGAGAAGCTAAGCCAGCCATATTGATTTTGAAGAAAAAAAATTGTTCAGACACTCAAATATATATATATACACACACATATATATAGACACACACACACACACACACACACACACACACACACACATATATATATATATATTTTTTTTTTTTGAGACACTGTCTCGCTGTGTCACCCAGGCTGGAACGCAGTGGCATGATCTCTGCTCACTGCAACCTCTGCCTCCTGGGCTCAAGCAATTCTCATGCCTCAGTCTCCAAAGTAGCTGGGATTACAGGTGTGCGCCACCACGCCTGGCTAATTTTTGTATTTTTAGTAGAGAAGGGGTTTCGCCATGGTGGCCAGGCTGGTCTCGAACTCCTGACCTCAAGTGATCCATCCGCCTCGGCGCCCAAAGTGCTGGAATTAGAAGCGTGAGCCACCACACCCAGCTATCAAAAATCAAAAATAAACTTTCTTATAAAAATATCCCAGAAATTGAAATATTCACATAATTAAGAATGAATAGATGATAGCCAAATTTAGTACATCTGGCCATTATTTCTTAAAACATACATATAAAGAGACTTTCTAGTGATTCCGTTTAAATTAAAATAAAATTGATACTCTTTGAACCTTCTGTTGCTATGGTAAATAAAATACTCAAAAAGATAAAATGATTACATAATTATATAGTGAAAAGTTAAAATGAGCACATTACCTTGAAAACAAAAATACGTGCACAGTACAAAGCTTCTCCTATTAGGTACTATTTTTACCTAAATTAATGTATACAGTTAAGCTATAAAATATACTATGACATGATTACTTTGCCAATTATAAACATGAGGGACCAAAAACATTAACAGAGATACATTAACGAGAAGCAAAACCTAATTGTTGCATATGGTATGATAAAAGCTGTGGTTTGGTGAAATATGTGAATAAAATTAATTAATTTAAATTGCAGAAAATTTGGAGTACCAAAGTTATCCTAACACTTGCTACTGTGAATGTGTCCTATTTCAAAACATCAACCTTTCTTTAAATTTGTTATTTTACCAAGTATGTTGAGTAGGTTGAACTTCTCCAAAGATCATTTTGGAGCATGTAATCACTCTAAATTACAGTGCAAAAAGTTAAAAAGTTATGTACACTCTACTGAGCAAAACAACATAATTGAAAGTGAATTATAATGGTCATAATCTATAGAACTTTAGCAAACATACACCAGACAGCTTTGACACCTTCAGATGTGTTCATCCCTCATTTGAAATCTCCAGCCTGCGATCCTGGGCCCTTACTGTGACTTCTCTCCATTCTTGCAATGAAATGCAAATGAAACGGATCCACCACAAACTCTTCCCAATAGTCCCGTTCAGCTTTTCATCTTGAAGGCACATGATAATGCACCCTGTCATTTATCATCCATGGATACTGCTTATGTCTCCTGGTATAAAGTGGTGCAGGGATTACTTTGTCCATATTTGTGACTACCCCAACCACTGCAAAACATCATCTAAGAATTTGTTCTTAGCCTGCCTTTCCTTCAAGATTTAAAGGCATTAAATCAGTGAAATCTGTATGTTTTATTCATTTCTACCATGGATTTATCAACTAGTTGGAAAATAGCTGTGTTTAAAACTTTAAAAAAATAGTTTCTGTAAAATTCAATCATCTTAATTTTATTCCTTTCATTGTGATAATCACATTACTGTTTTTTTCTATTTCTAAGTGAGAATTTCTACACACTTACACGTTACACTGGATTTCCATGTTAATGATCTATAGAACTAGATTTACTACTATGAATGTAATCCAGTCTTAATCTTTAAGATTTTTAACAGTTTTTACAAACCCAGCTCGAGGATCTAAAGACAAGTCTCTGGGAAACTTCAGCCTTTTGCTAACGAGTATAGTAGGGTACAAGCCATTGAGTTTGGATACTTCAATGATTCTTTTTTCTGTGTCAGACCAATAGAGGTTTTTTCCAATCCAATCGACAGCAAGTGCATTGGGGACCGCTGTGTTATGAACTACCTACAAAACAAGAATTTAAAAGGTTAACAGCGTAAATCCCTAGAATAAGAAGTGAGCAATTGCTTCTTGATTTTTACAGAGATATAGAATTCCATTTAAATGTAAAGAATGGAACTTAGATAAGAAGAGAATAATTGACCGCAATACAATTACTTACTTGTTTGTGAGAAATTACCTAATGTGTAATTAGGTCCCTAGAACTTACACATAGTTTTAAATAAAATGATTTAAAAAAAGTTGTTGGAGAGCTGCACATTTGTTGTTCACATTTTTGTTAATCTATTCATCCTCTTAAAATTTGGGACAAAATTCTCACGCACATACACACACACACACACACAAACTTAGAGATATTATTTTTCTTTAACCAGTTTGGGAGAGATAACAGTAGCATTCCTCACTCTCTCTACCGCTCTTGACCTATTTAGTTAACTACAAGGAGAGAAGAAAACACCAACGAGAATAGGCATTATTTTGAACCTAGCTTAAGGGAGGTAACAATGTACACATTCAGCTGCTGTTATCAATTTTAATCCATGAATATACCAAATACAGTATGAAATATAGTCTTTGCATGTATAAATATAATATATATAAAATGATCAACAATTTTTGATCTATATCGCTGGCATTCTGAATTCCCAGTACTTTTAGAAATATGTCAAATAAACAAAACTTGAAGCTATATAGAAGCCAACAGTTACACAGTTAAAGACAATAAAATGCCAATAAAATTTTAAATGTATCTTTTTCCCTAATGTCATCAATAATAAAGATACAAATGAAAGTGGCAATATGCACATTTGTAACAATAAATGATATCAATCTCCTATACTTAAATGCAAGACATCTGTTTTTCTTTTACCCACCACATTTCAAATTTGGAAAATTGGCATGGCTGTTTAAATGAAAATCTGTGAATTAATAAATTTAAGGGAATAAAGATGTATTTTATCTTCACATAACCTTATGTAAATACATGATTTAAAGTAGTAATGGAATAGTAGTGGCAAGGCAGTAGAGAATATGCTTTCAAAAATAGTAAAGTATCTTAAAAAAATATAAAGGTAATTAAAATTTTTTAATGTATTGTAATGAAATATATGATCAAGTTTGAGTAATATAACCTTCACAGTTTTTAAACTAATTGGAAAATAAATTTAAAAACAAAAATCTCATCTGTTTATTTGTTCCATCTAACCATTGGGTTGGCTCAAATTAATCTGTCTATCACCATTATATAGTGATCTTTTATTATATAAAACATTATTAAATACAGCTACTTTAAATCACTTGAATCCAGCTTACTATTTGTTTCATCATTGTACATGCACACTTTAAGATCTCATTAATATTTTCAAAATGGATTGCTTTCACCAAAAATGAAATTATGTATGATATTATAGATGGCTACAAAAAAGTTAAAGTAATTGATGGGTTTCATTCACTTGAATTTAAAACTTCTTTATAATATGTTTTAATGCATATATATAGTATCAGTAATTTGATTTTAAAACTCAGAATAACAAAAGATGGTACCAAGTTGCTCATATCTAGAATATGACATGGGTCATACACATGACAGAACTGTGACAGAAATGTGATCCTCTCCAATCAGGACGTTCATGATTTTACACAAATGCATTCAATTATTTACATCTGTAATTGTTCAATTTTAACAGTATCATAATTTCAATCCACACTCTAATGTTTAACTTTTTCAATTACAAAGTTTTAGACTCAACTTTCTCTTTTATTTAAATCAACAGAATTGAATTGCAGGCACTAATCCTTCTAGCTGAAAGCACCCATCCCATTTCCTAGGGTTGTGAATAAGGTTCCATATTTTATTTACTCAATTTGATGTTTATGTTATTGCAAGTAATAGTGTTATAATGAAACATAAGAATAAAAGGTCTCATTTTTCATATTTAAAGTTTTAATCACACTATACAAATGTGAAATTGAAACCACCCTAATGCATTTTATGAGTAATATCATGGTCATAAAATAACACTTTCTATACAATTCAATCATACTGATATAATATTCAACAATCCCATCATTGTAATATTTAGTTACCTTAATGTCACTTCCATTTAAACACATTCTATTTATGCGACTGCCATTGGGTCGGCTAGAATCGATCCAATAGATGAATTCTTCTCTGTAATCAAAGTCTATAGCAATAACATTGTTTAATCCCTGAAAATAAAAAAGACTATGTTGTCAATGATAATTCATAGAAATAATTATAAAATGTTTTAGGAGTTTACAGGAATCACTGTCTTCCTTTGAAACTAAATAGTTCTATTTATTATAATAAAGTATTTGCTACCAGTTCTCATTAAAAGTATCATATATTCACATTTTCCTTACATTGTATGTTTAAAAAATACTATATTGATTTGAAAATATTTTCCACATAGGCCACAAAATTTCAAAATATTTACAATGGTTTTAAATAAATAGCCAGTAACGTGAAAATAAAAATAACTTCTTTTAAGGAGATAAAGTTTAGAATTTCCACTTTAGGTTAATATGAAATATAAACTTTATGTCATTATAGTCTGTTCCAAGGAAGAGCCTGAAAAAAGCGTATATCTAAATTGAAAAGGTAGATCATCTGATTGAGATGAGCCCTGGACAGCCATCTGATGAGTCAGAAGAGAAGGTATAGAAATTTTACTTTCCCCCAAAGCTCTTGTCCCAACAACAATATAAAAGAGCTGCCTTTCTTCCTGCTTCATATGGCCCCTTGGCAATACAGTGTGATATTAGAATTTAAAAGTTACAACCTTGGGTGAGTATTTGACCAAGGAGGAACTGGATAATCAACATGTTTTTATTCCACATGGTGGAAATGTGAGGAAATGCCTCCCTTCAGACTCATCGTTATGCATTTTTTAGCAGGCAGCAAAACAGAACACAAATTCAATTGATGGGTTTCTGGAAGCTACAGCTTTTTGGTTTGGCAGTTCTCACATTTGATTCGATTTGAGGACTGTACATCCAGGATCTAGGAATCTTTTAGCTGCAGAATTATTCAAATGATTGCCTAGGAATTAGTTTAATTCTGACTTATTGTTAAAGATTATATATTTACTACCTTAAGGACTGAGTAATTTATTAATATATACATTCTATTGATTAGAAAATAATGTTATAGACATTTGGCAAAACCTCAAGAGATCTCTGCCATGTTTTTATATCTGTGGAGAGCTTGCTTACATCAATATTCACCGTAAAGTTGATGCTATGTCTCAAATTGTTTTAGAGGGAAATGTATGAGTAGCTGTAGTCTTATGGGTAGAGACAAGCATCTTCAGAGAGGCAGGGGTTTTTTATTTGTTTTAGTTTGGTTGCCGGGAGGAGGGAGAAAGAGGAAAGTAAATCTCAGGTCTGAGTTTAGTTTCAACATCTACTCTCAAAATTCAGAATCTGATGATAATAATAAAACTGACTTAGATTTAAATAGTTCTTTGTAAGAGACAAGCCAAGGCTAATGATTACTCTTCAGATATTTTTTTCCAAGGGCATTCAAGACTAAGGGTGTCCTATGTATAGCAGCAAATAAGAGAAGGTTCTGGCAAATACTGCTTATTTTCCCTTCTCACAGCAGGGCTAAATTTTAGTAATAATAGTGTTAAAATCATAGGTTCAAATTTTATGCTTTTATTTGGCTTAAAATGAGCAATCTCATTTTCTTGAGGTCCAGATTACAAAGACAACCTGTAATAACCTAACCCCACAAAAATCTCGTGCCATAGGTCATAAACAAGAGACACAAGGCAATAATATAGCTCAGTGCAAATTCCTTGCTAAGCCAAGATGAATAAATGCAAGTATCTTTCCTACTGACAACACTATAAATCATGAATAATGACTATAAGTGCTAAAGAAGGGTAACTGATATTCAGTCACAGATTCAAAAGATTCATTAAATATCCATTTACATCCTAAAAACTGGAGAACTCCTTAACTAAATGCACATAACCATATATATGTAGGAAGTTGCCTATGCAAAGTAAGTCAAAGTTCTAAAATATAAATTGAATGTGTTCCAGGCAAGTTTGTAGAGGGCTTAATAAATTCATTCCAATAGTAGTTTACAATATCCCTTCTGTTCAACTGCTTTTCTCTCCAGAGCAATAATGTAAATAAGTTAGGATTCTGTGATGGCTTGGCAATTCAGGTGGCTAAATTAGAGAGCTTTGCAGGGAAAAAGCAGAGAGAAACATGTCTCTAACTTGAGCAAAGATTTACCCACGATCCCCAGTCATGGCAGAATTATCCTATTCCTTCTTTACAATAATCAATTTAGATAATAAAAATCCAATTCCAAATTTAGTAAGTCAACTATAATAAATTAAAGCTGCAAATGCAGAAAAATGGAAGCTCTAAATTCCAACATATCTATCTAGCCAAGCTGGTCATTTTTCTACAGCTTTACCCTTAATCCCAGTGCAATGGTCTCTTTGCAGAATCATATGCAAGAAACATTAAAACAGCCAGGGGCATGGTCAAAATAATGTCTAAAAACTAGTCATCCCAGTAGTTTCAGAGATGAAAATTTGTTTCATCAGAATCCTATTTGCTTCTTTCATTTCTGTAGCTAAAGACTTGCACTCTTTGGTTCGAGATGATTAATTTAGGAAATTATGTTTTGTTTCTCACACAATTTTACTGGAATAAAGACACTGTTCAAATTGAATTGGAGAACATATTGGAAAGGTACTTGATTAATTTTCATTTCCAAAATGTATGTCACTGAAGTACAGTTTCTAAATATAGTATATGAATTTAAGTTATAGCTGACCTTACTACAGTTATGTTGTAGAATATAGAGGGCAAGAAAAAGCTCCACCAGTTGTTATAATTTTATGCAATAAAACTTAATGAGATTGTTACTGACTACAACAAAGAGAATAAAATTTGTGATATTAGAATCAATCATTCTTCCTAATCAGCTGCACATAAAAGTTCCAAATAGTTAAGACAAGGATATTGTCTTTTCATTTATTTTGGCTGTGAGAAAATGCGCAGAGATAATTGCTTCCATGTTCTGTTTCATTCTGCATATGTGGACAGACTCTCTGGACAAAGATAATGGTTTCTACTGCCTAGAACTCCTTTAAAATTTCTATAACACTGTGATGAAACTGTGAGTAAAAATATGTTCCCTGAAAGAAATGACATATTCCCAGCAGCCCATAGGCAAAACTGGGCAGAAGGCTTGCCATGGGTTCTTTGGGTCTCTATTTCCTTACTCAGTGGGCACCATTATCAATTGCTTTCCAAAGACATAGGTGTGTTCAGATCCTTCATGAACGTTTTCATCATCCTCACTGTTTCTTCATTCCCATATGTACTGCACTAAGAAAGTATCCGAAACTCATCCCCACTTAGGTACTAATGACTGGCAACAGTCTAAAATGATACCACCAGGAGAAAAGAACTATCTTAAAATGTTTTTTTAAAAAAAGAGCATTAAAGTAGTTCTGTTATGTGAAATAGACTTAAATGATGCATAGAGGAAAAAATCATTTTGTTCCATTAAGAACAATTTTTGACAACACATTATCCGTGAAAGACAACAAAAGGAATGCTGGTAGACATATACTGAGCTACAAGGTAGGAAAATGAAGCAAGAAGCTATCACTGAAGCTCTATTATAGCTCTGTCATGAAGATAATGAATATTGTTCTATATTAGTTAAACTTATGGTTCAGCTGAGCTTAAAAATATTCTAAAGAGATAACTTTATTTCTTTAAACTGAGATAGTGGAGTCTAAATGGTCAGAATGTTATGTACATATGTGTGTGTGTGTGTGTGTGTATATATATACAGCTTATATATATATACACAACCTAGTGAAAAAATAGGCATGTCCTTGTTCCAGAGACTATACCAGAAAATATGTGTCTGATGCACCTAACTTTGAATTTATAGAAAGGCTTAGAAGGGCTGTGAAGTCATATCCCAAGAAAGATAATTTTTAATATCTTATAATTTTGATATAAGTTTAAAAGCACAGGAAAAAGTTTAAAAATACAGAAAAAAACATATTAAATCAAGTTAGATAAACTAGGAAACTATTTGGGCAGCAAAAAACTTTCCATCTTGAAGCAGTTATATGTACGTTTTATCCTTAAGTATTTCTTTTATGTTATTTATGTCTTAAATAGTTGTTCATTCTTATATTTTGATTAAATTTTTGTTAGTTTTTTATAAACAACATAAAAATATTTTATATTTTACTCAGTCTTGTAAGATTTATAATTAAAGAAAGAAGTAGTATGATATGGTGGATGTTGGTGGCACACTCCATACTCAGAACAAGGGTGTTAACCTCATGGCTATTCAGGATAAGGCGAGTGTACATGTCTTAAGCACATGGAAAGTCTGAAAACACTGGTGAACTGGAGAGCAGGGCTCTCTATCAATGCAGCAGCTGCTACACAGCTTGGATTTTGACCAATCAGGAATGTGAGTGCTGCCCTAATACACTTTTCTGTTTTTTTCCTGAGTAGCCAGAAATCTGGATTTTCATCTGACATGTTTATTTTTAACCTGTGACATAGAGGAAGACTAAAGAATCCAACTCTGTCAGGATGAGTAAATATCCTACTAGCTAGTGAATATTTAACACTTGAGACTAAATCCTGAAGAAAAATGAACGAAACTATTATAAAAAGCAGTGGAGGAATCTATCAATGAGTAACAAAATATTTTTAGGAAAGTAAATCTTCTTTATGTTGCTGAAAATACACCACAGGAATGGTGGTCTTCGTTTATACTTAAAACTGGCATAAACATACTAGAAAAATGAGAAATAACCTTAATTTTGGCACACTTGTTCTAGACAGTGCTTTCACATATTACTGTTACTATTACACAGTTTGAGGCAAAGATAAATTTGGAGCAGAACAGATACAAACTAAATATTTTCAAAGAAAATATTTCTCCTGACAACTAAAAATATGCTTCACAAACTCTAATTGCCAGGTAGTTCTACAGCTCTAACACATACCTAGTGCACATGTTAAATGTTACGGTGTCATCTTGGGAGTGTCATACCTGTTTTAAAAGTGTGTAGTTGGAGCCATCAGTGCTAATTTTCCTTATCTCATGATGATCAGCAAGAATTAAAAAAGGTTCTTCACCTAAACACCAACACAAATAACATATTAGACTTTAAGTATCTATGCTTTTCCCCTTTGCATAATTTCAGTTTAGTTTAGCAGCAATGTGATTTCAAATGTAGTGGTGATCTGATAGATTCAGGGTTTAAAAAGGATCATACTGAGCAACGTAGTTGGCAGTAGAATGAAGAGGCAGCACATGCCCAGGCAGTACAGAAAATTTAGAAAATTCTAAGTGCATCCCTTGCTTCCTCTCAATATTCTTGACATTCAGATAATTTATTTGGAATTAGTAGAAAATATCTGCTGTTACAATCTGATTGTCTGCATGAATTGCAGAAAAAGATAATCTTCACCTCTCTTAGAAACCTACAGTACAGCTAAAACATTCTTATGATCAGAAATTTTTTTTCTGGATAATCAAGTGGCTGATGCTCTCAGGATGACCTCAGTGAAGACCAAGAGTATCACTGCATATATATACCCTTTTACCTGCCTGAGGACTTGTCTTAAATAATTTCTGAACTCCAGGTTCTAAAATCTTTGTTTATTAATTTTTCCTTTCCCCAAGAGTCTTTTTTTCTAATGCTTTAATAGTCTTTATTTCTACCTTATCAGCTTGTCCAATGTCTTTTAGTATCTCATTTACTTTAGAATCTGGGAAAGAACGTGATAAAGATCTGAGCATTCTCAACGTACAGGAGACCCTCTAAACCACTAGTGTTTGGTTTCTCTTCAGAATTGATTTGGAAACAAAACGATTTCTTGAAGGAGAGAATTTCAGAAAGATTTTCTTTTCTATTTATTTAAATATGTATCTGGATAATTTGACGTCAATTTGACCACATTCTCAGTGGTTATAATCCTAGATTCATTTGGTGAATAATTTGCCCAAGCATTTTAACATCTTTTTTTTTAAGACACATTCATAAACTTGTTTGCCAAATGAAAAAACGTAATGTTGATAGAAATTAGAAAAAAAAACACTAAAAAAGTAATCACATAATTGAATGTGGATTTTTTATAAATTATTTATTGTTATACCGTTATTGTCCTTTTTAAATTGTTTGAAATCATTATTTTTCTCCCCTTGTCTTTTAGTTTTGTAATTAATATGTAATACCAAAGGTATGACATTATGTTTCAGTATATACTATGTCATTCATGTTAAATACCCCCTTCTATCATCCTTGATGGGATCCCAAATTAGTCATTCTCATCTTCTTTTTGAGGCCAGACTGAGACTCAGAATACTTCTCAACACAGAATTGGCTCTCGAGTTGAAGGTGCCTTGCCACTCTGTCAATAGATTTCTCAATTATAAATATAAAATTAATCAGTCATGTTCTACTTCACTGCTTAGGCAATTCTGTTCTTTACAACTTAAATATATTTCATTTTTAAAAAATCTCTGTAGTGCAAGATTTATGCTTTAACAAGCATAAATGCTTTAAGAACACATTTTTATATTTAAAATTTGTATGAGTTTCTAAGTATAATTGCTAATAAGAAACAACTATGGTGTGGATACATAATGTAACAAGACCCATATTTTAATTGTTACTATTCATCTCCTCTACACAATCCTTTATTAATGTTTAAAGTAATGGAAACCTTGGTCATTTGTATGATTTAATCTCTTCTTTTTGTCCCAGGTCACTAAATGCATTATGTAGCAAGCATTAAGATGGCCTGAAGCAAGTAGATTGGTAGATTAAACAATGGGCTCCAATCCTGGTGAACACGGTGAAACCCCATCTCTACTGAAAATACAAAAACAAAATTAGCCGGGTGTGGTGGCGGGCACCTGTAGTCTCAGCTACTCGGGAGGCTGAGGCGGGAGAATGGTGTGAACCCGGGAGGCAGAGCTTGCAGCGAGCTGAGATCGCGCCACTGCACTCCAGCCTGTGTGACAGAGCGAATCTCCGTCTCAAAAAAAAAAAAAAAAAAAAAAAAAAAAAAAAAAAAATTGTCTCCAAATAATCCTCAAATTGATTCAGGGAAGGAAGATAAGTGATGGTGGAATGAAAAATTGAAAGGAGTTAATTTTTTTTTCTTCATAATGTGTAAAGTTTTAACCCATTAAAAAAACCCATATTTTAAAATTAATATCTCTGATAGCTATTTTATTAAAGTGGTTGAAAAAAACAGCTAATGTTTTAAATGTTGCCACTGACGAACATCTATATAAGAAACTGGCAATAATATTTGACTCATTATACTTAAAAACAAGCGGAATAGAGATGCCCTTAGTCACCATTTTTTTGCCCATTTAACAGTCATCATCATATTATTGCTTTGTATCATTTTAATATCTGTGATTTCTCTCCTAAAGAATTAAAGTTATGGGCCATGCTTTATTAAATGTATAATTTACAGGATCAAATACACTCCTTGGAATAAAAAGAAGTTTAACAATATTTGCTGAATCACTGGAAGAATTCAAATAGTCCTATATAGCTGATTTATTATTACTATTGTTGCTTCTTCTTATTGTTAACTTGTTCTCTCTAGCATATATGTATGTATGTATGGTGGAGGGGAGAATGAACAATATTATAATAATGTCACAATAGTCTCTTTAACAGTTTTAGCCAAACTTGCTCCCAAGAACATGTGATTCAGCAGGAAGCAGTGCTAGAGATAGTTCTTTTTTTTTTGTGGGCACTCTCAAAATCTAGAAAACACTCAATAATTCACAAGGCCATAAGGCAATGTTATTATGAACAGAGCATACAAAATCAGAGTGACAGATTCTGATATCAAGGGAAGTAGAGAAGAATTTTGATTTTTCAGAAGCATCAAGGAGGAGTGAATTCAATAAGAATGGCTATAAAGTTCAGGATCCATATGTATAACTGAGGTTGGATCAGTGGGCAAGTTCAATTCGATACCTGAGAGCGATTTGCAGCCATTTGGGTTATCAGGTTGTATTTCATACCCATCTGTACAGAGGCACTTGTAAGTCCCGTATGTATTGATGCATTGCTGGCTACAGGGAAAGCCTGAAGAGCACTCATCAATGTCTACACATGTTTTGCCGTCATCCTTCAGTTGGAATCCAGGCCAGCATTTGCACTGGGAAAAGAAAAATGAGCATAATCAATTCATATCATTGTCACTGTCTTTTACTTTTGGATATCTCTTTAGCATTAAGCAAGAAAAGCACTTGAAAATAGATAAAGGCAAGTCTTTCTGTCTCCCAGCATTTGACCTTTGATGGGAATTATGTATATTATGTAAAGTTAGTTAGAAAGCACTCTCCCAAATATCTTCATTTGATCTTTTGAAGTTGGCAAGATTGTAAAAGTTAATTGACATTGCTAAGGCCATGTGGTTAGAGATTGGCAAAGCAAATAAAAAAAGAGTGACACTTTCTACTTCTTTTCTTATTTTTCTATTGCATTACATTGTCTTTTTAGAATATTTTAGCAACTATAAGAATTAATCCTTACATGGAGTTTTGAAAATTTTTAACATTGTCACATATGTTATTTCATTTGAGCAGTATAGAAATCTATAATGTAGATATTATTAGGTTGGTACGAAAGTAATTGTGGCTTTTGCAATTACCTTTAATGGCAAAAATCACAATTACTTTTGTACCAATCTAATATTATCTTTAGTTAGTTGATGAGAAATCCAATAGCATGAAGATGGAGCTGTTTAGATAAGGCCAGTAGGAGATCTTGTACACACTGAAATTTTTAATACATAGTAATCCTCAATTAATATTTATTGACTGTGTTTGATTCCATACCTAGATATGTAGGTGTCTGAATAAACAGTAATATTAATGTAGATGTTTTTTATCTTAATAACTAAAACAATTTATATCATAACTCTTTCCTTCAGCATCTCTATGATGTTTTATTTGTCCTTCTGATGACACATGATATTAACTAACTGGTATGTCAACTCATAGGCTACAAACATTATGCCACGTGTATTTTTTGCCTTCCTAAAAACGATGAGGTACTTTGATTGGTCATTGTCTCTCAGTTCTGTTCTCAGTCCCTGCCAGGTAGCATGTGAGAACTATTATTACAGAAAATGAACCTATACTTGGCCAGATGATTATGATCACAGACTGATTAGTTGTGTTCGAATAAAGGAAATTGTAAGTATTGAGTAGGATGTGAGTTAAGAAGGATTTCTGAGTTGTCAAAAGTAACTAGTATTCAAGAGCACTCCATAGTAAATATTTCATAATTTGGATAAAATTTATTTATTTATTTATTTATTATCAGATAAAAGTGATGGCAGAGCTTTGAATTTATTGATAAAGATATTAGAATGATATATGTCCATATTAATAAATACTCAGGAAACAATTTATGGTTAGAATTATTTTTAAGTACAAGAAACATTTTCAATACTGGGGAGGAAAGCATCCAAGTAACATCAATTTCATCTGAAATTAATTAAAGGATAAATCATTATTTTTCCCAATTCTGTTTACAAGAAATGAAACCCTTTAAGCTCTTAGCACTTTCATGTTTAACATTTGACACCAGCAATTTATCTAATAATGCTCAGAAATTATAATGGACTTTTAAAATCTCTATAACCCACTTAGCAATCCAGTGGATTAAAATGAAGGCAAAAGTCAGAGCTTGATTTCCCAAACTCCCTTCATTATATCTCACTGAGTGACAATATTACTTTCTTTGAGAAGATCCATCCTGCCACCAGGAGGAATTGGTACTTAACTATGGCCAAAGAAAATGGCATACTTAATGCCATTAACTGTACACATAAAAAAATGGTTAAAATGATGAATTTTATATTATATCTTTTTATTCAATTTTGTTAAAATAAATATTTAAAAGAAAAAGAAACTGAGAAATTTGACAGGATAGTAATCCCAGAATGGCCTAAAAATTAAGCCAAGTGATTGTGTAGTCGGAAGCCAGAGGTCCAATTAGTAGATACAGAGCAGTGTTGAATCAAGAGTCACTTTAGGACAAATGAAAGGAAATTTTATAGAATGTGTTGAATTCCTCTAAAACAGTATTATTAAATGAAACAAAGTGCATCACCATTTTAATGGGGTTTCTGAAAATCACTTTGAATGCCTCATGTCAGGTTTATAGAAGTACTATATGAAATAGATGGCTTGGATAAAAACACACAATGGAAAATTAATTTCTTGAAGGTAAAATTGATTAATGTTACTATAATATAAGACTGTATAAACAAAAGTTTAAGATTTACAGTAAATTTTTTAAAATTTTATTTTGTTTGAAATAACACGTATAAAAAGACAATGTATTTCTCAATCTGTTAATCTATTTTAATAAAAATATTTTTGGTCTCAAATAATAAAAAGACATCTGCAGGAAATTCTACTCATCAACTTTCATAAATTCAATGGAAGAAAATAATAATCTTTTGCATTTTCAAAGACATTTTATAGAAAATAAGATTAGAATGTTCTCTTTCACTTAAAAAAGACAATTTTTATGAAAGTCAGAATTATATGTATTCGGCCTCATCTTAATTTTTCTCACCATTCCAAATTATTCAGAATTTTCTTGAGTTACATTAATTTTTATAAGAAAATATAGCTGGCAGAAAAAATAACTAAGCCTTTTCTATTTCTCTCAGGAAAAAATTCCTTTGCAGCTTTTCAAGTAACATGACAAATATTGATCATTTTATTTCTACTGTATACATCATCACTTTTTTCCCTCCCAGAAGTACATTTATTTTTACATGGTAAATTATCCTTCCTATCAAAATAAGATTTTTGCTTCAGTTAAATGTTATTACTCCCTTTTGAATAGTTAGATACATTGTATTTGTTTTACTGCAAACATGCAAATTGGCCACAGTCCATAAGGTCTAAATTTTGCTTTTGTAAGCAATTTTCGTTTTATTGCAGAATTTAGAGGATGATTTCTTGTCATGGTCTGCTTATATTACAAGGAGAAGTAGGCTGCTGGATAGTTTTCACCATTCTCTGAAACAGAGAAATCTATCAGCTCACGTAATTTTGCAACGTGGTAGAAGCATCTTGTTGTACATAAAGCTTTCTACTCAGTTTCCTATTAACAAATTGTCATATATATGACATATATTTGTGTGCATAATATATACATGTGTATGTATATACATATATATAAATATGAATGCAATATGTAAAATATTTGGTCTGAACCTTTGCTTAAATCTTTTATTTATGATTCTGGTCTCATCCTGAATGTTTGTACAAGTCATATTTCCATCAATAGATGTTTTATATTATTAACTAGCTTTTACATGTTTACATACTTAAAAACATCATAGCAATTCTGTCTGATAACATATGCACACACCTTGTGAAGGATTAAATACTTTTGTCTCTTTTAACTAGAATTATCACTTCTTTCTACGGCTTCTTGAGAAGACAAAATGAAAACACTGGCATTTATAAAGTATTAATAAACAAGTATTTATGTGTGAGGAATGTTTCAAGATGCTTAAAATAAGCATGAATTAACATGTGTTTCTGGATGATATTGTCTTCTACCAAAAGCAGTTTCCAAATATGGTATGGCTGTGTGCTAATACTTCTTATATGCAGGCATTTAAAATAACATCTAACCTTATTTTTGATGTCATGTCACAAAGTATATAATTGATATTCTATATGTTTTATAATTTACTACCAAGTTTGTTATCATAGACATTAAATACACATGGAATAAACACAAATAAATCTACTTTGAAATGTATCACATAGAACACACACACACACACACACATATACACACACACAGACACACTCAGCCATGCATCAGTTAATGACAGGGATATGTTCTGAGAAATACTCTGTTACGTGATTTGTCATTGTGTGAACATCATAGAGTGTATTTAAACAAACCTATATGGTACAGGCCATCATGCACCTAGGTTATATGGTAGAGCATATTGTTCCTAGGTTACAAACCTGTAGAGCATGTTACTATATTGAATGCTGTAGGCAATTGTAACACAATGCTAAGTATTTGTGTATCTAAACATCTCTCACCATATGTTTAGAAAAGGTACAGTAAAAAATATTTAGAAATGTTTAAAAAAATATTTAAAAATGTTTAGAAAAGGTACAGTAAAAATAATTCTATAGGAACACCACTGTATAAGCAGCACATTGTTGACCAATACATCATTATGTGGTACATAACTGTATATATGATAGACCTTAATAATTATTTGTAATGGTATGAGTTAAAATTTTAATTAGTTACCTGCAATCATTCTAAAACACATTCCCTGATGCATTCAGGAAAGATTTCTATGTTAATTGTACACAAGTGATCAATAACATTTCTTTTCTGCTTCACTGGTTTTTAAAATATTTACTGCCAACATTAATTATCTGATGCATGCTCATCTCATTAAAAGATGTACTGGCTCACTTGCTTTCTTTCTTTCTGCCTGTAATATATTGTTTGTGAATGAGTTCATGTTCTGAGTTTACAAGTTTAACCACTTCTTAATACAATATTGGGTCTAAAAAACTTTTAAAAATATATATTTCTTGGTGTTTCCGTTTTTTATCTCTAATTTTTGCAGGAATTTATTATTGTGGTTCTTAGATTATGTCTATATACAGTAAAATCCTAACCAACCTAACCACGTAGCTAAGTTAATAATACCAGAAATTCAGAACTTAAAAACAGCAAATTGGTTGTTTAGTTGAATTTACTGTTAGATAGAACTGGCTTGTCATAGCATGCTAAGGCTGGCAGGAACAATGGCCCCACATCTTTGCCATACAACAATTGTCTACCATCCTTTAAAGAAAGTCATTTAGCCACTGCAGAAACACTTTCATTGGTGATGTGTGAGGTGGTTCATTCCAATATGAAGTGTTCTATCATTAGAAACTTCTGCCTTGTATTGAACAGAATCTGCTTTCCAACTCTTAATTCCAATCTTTTAAGCAACTCATATGTTCCCTATTAGAATCCTTCATATACAGTATGTGAATACAGCTAGCAAATCATCTTTGCTCTAAGCAAAACTTCTTCTGAAGATGTGCTCCAGACTCTAATGCTTCTGAATATAGAAATTTGGATACACTCCAATTCGTCATGGTTTCTCTTGATAAAATGCTGTGTCCATACATGTGGGCAGTACCCCCGGGCAGAACTCGGTAGAACAAAATCTAAACCCTGTAATGGTCCTAATCTTCATTAGACTGCCTCTGTTGTTTATACTAGTTATGTCCTATTGAAGATTCATACAGAGTCGTTGCTCCATTAAACACACTAATTTTCAAAGGAATTGCTCTTAATGAGATTTTTCCATATTTACAAAATTGATTTTAACCTAATTTACAACGTTGCATTTCAACGTTGTGTTAGTTTTGTCCGTCATTCCAACATACTGAAACAGAGTTGGTTTTAGAAGCTATTTCTGTCCATCGATTCTGTCAGCAAATCACCTCTTCAGGGAAATCGTACTTACAATCAACAATTAGGATATTACATATGGTTTATTTCAGTGTATTCACACTAAGTCCTAATAATTCATAGTTTATGGATTTTTTATGTCCTAATAATCCATAGTTTATGGATTTTATGTTTGTATGAAAAATATTCCATTATCCAGTGTTGTAGTAAATGATTAGCCCATTCCACTTCGAAGATGTACTGAAGAGAGAATGAGGGAAGAAATGGAAACTTAAGAGTTAAATACGTATTTATACAGCTATTAACATAGCAGTATTGTCTCTGATCACTAGTCTTCCCTGGTTTACTTATTTCCTTTATGCTCCGAAAATGTAGAAAAATGCTTCAATTTTATTTTTGTCTTCTTAACTATATTCTCACAACTTTTATATCACACTACTATTATGGTATCTTCATATAGACACTCTCCATTCAATTCGTTTTAATATTATGATGGCTTTTAACTTTTTCATCTATATTGGATTAAATAGCTTTCTTAACCTCCAATTCTAATGTATCGTATGATTTGCTACTTTTGATGAGTACCTACCTTATAACTGACCGGAAGGTCTTGACAGTCTTGAGAACATCCACTGACTTTCTTACTCAAACATTCATTTATATGGCAGTTTCTCTCATCTGAACCATCGCCACAGTCATCCTTATTGTCGCAAAGACCTCCACTGGGAATGCACCTGCCATTTTTGCACATAAAAAATGAACTGTTGCATGACTGTTCTGGAAAAAAAATAAAACAAATGGAACATAAAGGGCATGCCATTGTTTTATACTACAGTTGTTGAAAACATTCACAAATATCATTAACTCGTGTGTCAAAAATCATAATATAAGTTTATATAAAATCTTTTACATATTCAATATAATATCTTATACCTAAAGTTCAGAAAACCAAGGGCAAACTGTACTTTCATGTTCAATACTTATTGCAAATATAGCTTGATCATGAAAATTAATTATCAAAATAAACAACCATAGTAAAATTAATGAACTATTTCTGCCTCCTCTATTTTGTGAAGAATGAGTTCAAAAGCGTACTGATAGTCTGACAATTCCCTCAAGCCATAGGTCTCTGAGAAATTATATGTTACTAAAAACTAAGAATCTAGAATAGGTAGATATTCCTAAATTCTTTTCTTCCTGGAAATATAACATTGACATTTTGAAGTCAGGGTATAAAACAGATATCAGTGGTGAATAATAGCTGTTCCAAATACAGCTATGGAAAATAGCTGGATGACTTGAACAATACTCATCATTATACATTCTAAAAGAAAGCCCAATATCATGTAAAGTCCATGAGAAAAAAATTATTTGAGCATATTCTGTAATATATGATTATATATTTAGCATTTGGAATAGAGAAGTGATAAACAGACCAAGTTTTTAATATATGTATATTCAAATGATATGCAATTTGTTTCATCTTGCCTAATTATGAATAATACAGACTACTTCACAGTAAATTTTAACTTTTTTGCATTTGAATTTTCAAATAGGCCAATACAGTGAAATTATTCTCATATAAAATAATATATGAAGATATAATGAATTTTTGGCAGTGGGGAAGACAGGATGTCAGCAGTACCACTGCCTCAAATCTTTATATTTTTGGCACAGACTTAAATTTCCAAAACTAGCTTCCCACGGAGTCAATTACTAGTACCCTGCATGGTGTCACTAGAAACATCACATGCTTAATAATTTGCATTTTCTCTCATTGAATACTATACTAGACAGAAAATCACAATTTTTCCATTGAAAACACTTTAGAGTAAACGCAGTATTGTATATATTTCTGTACCTGCACTTTTACACTTTGGGTTTAAAGGTGCTTCATCAGAATGGTCAGGACAGTCAAAGTCTCCATCACACTGCCATTGAGTATTTAGAAGACACCGCCCATCAGCACAACTAAATTCTTCTGTACCACACTGTCGGTATCCTAGAGACGCAGAAAAAACATTTGACTAATTCACATAACAAATACTAATTGAAACGTCATCTCCTCAATGTACACTACACCTGATTAATGTGGATTACTCATGTCTCCCATGAGAAATATTTCTCATTTCTTTCTGTAACAGTGGTTATAGTTGCAAGAGATGTTTGTGGTTTGGAAGTAGGAATATGGTCCAAAAACTCAAGTTGGAAACAAACATTCTTATTATTTCAAGGTGAAGAAATAAGAAAGTGACCCTTGACTATACCATTTCTCTTCACCTATTATCTGGATCATAATATCTCTTAGAATGGAAAATGAAAATGAAAGCTATTAGAATTAGCTTGGTTAGGTATAGTACCAGAACATATGGATAAACTGATTCTGAGCTATAACGATAATTCTCAGAAGCTCTGATATCATGTTTATGTTTAGAAAGCAGCACTCAACGTGTAAAAACATTGTTAAAATGAGAAAAATTAGAAGTCAATTTTAGAGCAATAAGCACAAAAACTATTATAATTATCCTATATCTTGATTCTTAGAGTCACTAAAAACTTTATTCAAATTACAGAAAAAACATCATTTGGTAAAAGTTCATATCTATGCCTATTTGTAAGTACAACTTATTTGATTTTCAACACTGTTTTATAAGAATTTTTTCTAAGTTTTTCAACAATAAAAACAGTTATTCCTAGTAGAACTTTCTGATAAATCTGGGTAAATGCTCTGTTTTAAGTGGGAGGGGGTAAGATTTTTATGGCTTAAGAAATAAACACAATTCCAACAGAAAATATACTCAATAATGAATATTTAATTTAAATTATTATCATATTGGAATGGTTAAAATAGATAGTTCTAAAATAGCCTTAGCTACTCTAGTATTTCTTCGCTCTCTCTCCTCCTTCACTAGTTCCTTCTTCTCATTTAACAAATACAGTGAAGTCTTATCCAGTCCAATAACAATAAAAATCTATACACCTCTTATCAGCACATTTCTTGTCTCTTTATTGCCCAATCTGGCTTCCACTTACTTGCCTGCAGTTCATCTCTAATCAATCAACATTTCATTTCTCTGACCTCTATCTTCTGAAACTCCTCTTAGAGATAACAAACACCAAGTGCCAAGTGTCAAATTCTGGATCTCGGCCTCCTATTTACTTCACCTTTTAGCAACATTTTATGTTTCTGACCACACTACCTTAGAAAGAGTTTCCTGACTTAACAATATTCACAGTCTACCTTCCTGGACTTCTTTCCAACTTTGATCTTGCTGTTCCCTTCTTTTCCTTCTGTATGAAATCCTCTCCTGTTCCATTCTAAAATATTGCCAGTAAAGCCCTAACTTCAATCTTCAGTCTTTATTTTAATGCCAGCTTTAGGCTGATGGGCAGAAAATTAATATTACCTATCCTTGTTATTCTTCTGATCTAGAATTAAATTATCACACACTCACTATATAGCTTTATGTGATTGTCTGATTAACACCTCATATTCAAAAGATCCACAATAAAGTCTTTATTACATCTCACATCTTATCGACAAAATTAACCCTTAACCTCTTGTATCCCAACATTCATTAACAGCAGCACCAATCACCAAGTCATCCAAGCTAGAAATTCCCTTTTATCCTCCATGTCCTACTGTAAATGAAGTCTGACACATTCTGTACCTTCCACTCCACCATTCCCAACCTGGTTCAAAACCATATCATTAATCATCAGAACTATCACAATAACCCCCTAACTAGTTTATTTCCCTCTATGGCTCCTTTGCTCCATGGCAGTATTTCTCCCACTCTCGTGAAAAAATATGGTTCCAAAACAAAAATGTGACTGTAACATTTCATTCTCTTGTTTCAAAATGTACACTGGCTTCTGAGAGACAAAATAAATACAAATTCTCTAACACTTTATTTCAGCCTTTTTCAAATCTAACTTCAACTTTTTAAATGTCCGCTTACCTAACAGAAGACTAATTGCTATTCCTCGACCATCTCAATTTACAGCCTTTGTAAACACATATTTACTGTTCCTGAAACTGCTCTAAGAACTTTACAAATATAAATTCATTTAATTCTCTGAACAGTCCTAACATTTAAGCCTTTTTATTAAACATATTTTACAGATGGAAAACCGAGGCCCAGGGAAGTGAAGTGACCTTTTCAAGGTCACGTAGCTAGTAAACAGAAGATCCAGGACTTGAACCCAGGCTCTCCAGCTCTGGAGTTCATGCTATTAACCACCACACACCATGATCTCTAGCATTACATAGGATTTCCTCTTACTAACATTCCCTGCTTCTATTCTTCAGTGCCTACCTCAAGAACGATTCTTCTCAGCTCTGATCTCATTGTGATTCTTGTTTCTATTTGACATAATATGTTATTGTACTATATTGAATTTCTGTTTTTTCCATTCATCTGTGACTTTTCCAAGTGGGGCCTCTCTGTCTCATTCATCTCTGTATCAACCAAATATAATGTCTAGCAGAGGGGAGATATTCAATCAGATATAACTCTGCTTCAGATTTATATCTTGTGTTATGATGTAGCCTTTAAAATATCACATCAAATGTATGACTTCATGCTGAAATAATCATAAAAACTGATATCCACTAATTTCAGTGAGATTCATATCAAAGGCCAAGGCTATAGACGCTGCACAGGGAGGACAAAGGCAGGCACTAAATCTGTTGCCTTCTATGAGCATATATAAAGTTCACAGCTTTTCATTACATATATTTATTCTTGTCTATGCATTCAAATATTTTACGAAAACATTAAGTTCACATTACAGTTAAACTTCAACTGAGCATTTTTAATATATTGATGCTATCATTAAAGTTGTAGGTTGTATAGATATTATATATAACAGAAAAATATATGTAAAGGCAATATACATTTCATGATAATAATATTAAATTTTATCAAATCATTGAATACATCAAAAGATAAAGGGTAGAAAAATATTAAGTATCCGGCTTTTCTGATAATTCTGAATTACGTTTTTTTTTACTCAAATATTTGATTTGGCTATACAACTGATCAAGCCAGCCGTATACTGTCTTCAAATTTCAAGCATTTCAAAATACATTAAACCAAAGACATTTTTAATTTTAATTTTTATTTATTTATTTATGTATTTATTTTGAGATGGAGTCTCACTCTGTCACCCAGGCTGGAGTGCAGTGGCATGATCTCGGCTCACTGTGACCTCTACTTCCTGGGTACAAGCAATTCTCCTGCCTCAGCCTCCCGAGTAGCTGGGATTACAGGCATGGCCACCATGCCTGACTAATTTTTGTATTTTTAGTAGAGATGGGGTTTCCCCATGTTGGCCAGGCTGGTCTCGAACTCCTGACCTCAGGTGATCCACCCGCCTCAGCCTCCCGAAGTGCTGGGACTACAGGCATGAGCCACTGCACCCAGCCCAAAGACATTTTTATAAACATTTTCCAATATTACTGATGCAAACATACTGCAAATAGGTATGATTTCCAAATAAATGTATTATACTAGAGCTTAAATAAGTTATATGTGCTGTGATTGTGTATTACTGAATTCACTGGCTGTTGATGACACTAAGAAATGTGTTGTTTGTTGCTTTAGTTTTTTATTTACATACTAGTTTTGAAAGACTCTTAGCCTAGGCATCTCCTTCATGAAGTTTTAGATGTACTTACCACACTGTGGTGACTCATCAGAGCCATCTCCACAGTCGTCATCATGGTCACAAACAAATTGCTTGGGAATGCATACTTTATTATGGCACATGAAAGCATTTTCATCACATGTATTATTGGGAGCTAAGAAAGGCATCACAAAAAATAAAGTTAGATGAGCACATATGTTATCTTCCCCCATATTAGGACCTTGGGGAATATATAAAATCATATCCAATAATTCATAGTTACTGAGAAAAAGAAAACTTTGCATAATATTCAATACATCAGATAAGCTAGTAATTGCATATGTATTTACATTAGAATGTCTGAATATAAATACACATAATTCAAGGATTTAGTATTCATGAATTCAACTATTCCAGAGTGACCCTGAATTCAAGCCATGTAGTGATTTTAAATTTGCTGAAGGATGAATTCAAATGTTCACATGTTAGAAAAAATATCTCAGCTAATAATATTCTAGGCTTTTTTCCTTTACTTATGCCTACAGTAATGCTGGTAAAGTAATAAAAATGTTGATTCCTTGTGAAAAATAGACTGGTAAAGAGCAATGCTAATGTTCATAAAGGAAGTGAAAAGAAAACTAAGAAGGTTTAGAATGTTATTGTCTTTAAAAAAATAAAATAAAACTTTTTGGTGACTTCTAGAGTGGGGTGTCCAATTAGGTAAAGGTAAGATCTTTGATGTCATCAGCCCCGCTGTAAGTACTACACAAATGAAATGGAATATTGACCCTTTAGGAATATTGATCCATGAAAGCAATGTTCCAACAAGTGGAAAAAATGGTTGATCCAAGTGATCAAAATTTCAGCAAAAATTCAAAAGAACATAACTAGTGCAGAGAAAGAAAAAATTAATACCATACGCATAGCATCACAAGAGTGATTTAAATGAGCAAGACTCATTTAAATATTTTCAGTAATCTTTGCTTATATTTAAAAGGTAAATGCTATGTAGGACTCAAGGTTTGGGGTATTGCAAATAGCAATAATCTGCTATATGCTATTGTAGAATGCTGGAAAGAGAAAGGCTTTGCAGAAAGTGGCTGTGGCACTTATATTTGTATTCTTAAGGAAGCAATTTACCTTCTTGGTGCATCTGTTTCTTTATCTGTCTAATGGGGATAATAAAATGTATCTGATAAATTTCTTATAAGGGCTAGATAATGTATGTGAAGCAGATTTGGCTCATTTTAAGTATTTAATAAATGTCTAGGTGCTCTTTAAACTCGTATTTATATAATAATTATTTTTGGCAGATTCCTCAAAACAGTTCACTACAATATTGTGGGAATTCAATAATGCAAATAACAGCAACAATTACAATAATTGATATGTAATGGGTACTTGAAAAACTTAGGTGCCTTCTATTTCCCAATTCCATGTCTTAATAAGCACTTTTCTCTACATGAAACACCTTTCTCTTTCTTTGTCCCTCAAGACTCAGATATTATCACTTTTTCTTGAAATCATTTCCTGAGGCATTTTACATATTAGTAGGATATTTTACATAATATTTCTTTGTGATCGACATAGTATATTTTATACACATCACTTTAACACTTAAGATACAGGTATTATCATTATTCTTTCACATTGCCTATAGCCCCCTCTCCCCAGACTGCCCCAGGCTCCATGAACAAATAAATCTCTCCCTTTATCTCAGAAATTATTGACATAGTGTAGGTAACACAAAAGGGTTTTTAAAATATAATCAGGCATAATTTACTTTTAACAAAGATTTTTTTAAAGCTGTATAGAAGCCACATAGAAGTAGCATGAACAATTGCCTGTTGTAATTAGAGTAAAACTCTGATTTTACTAACTCCTCTTAACTTTGAACTGTATGCCAGCTTGGATAACTCAGGTGAATTACACCAATTCCGATACATGGATTAATCTTTAAAACACTGAGCAACAGTGACTTATTTGGCTTTAACACTTTCAGATCACTTGAGTACAATTTGCTGCATTTTAACAGAATGTACTTAATAGTACTCTTGTGGTACAAAAGTGTTAATATGCCTCCCAGAGTGTTAACTTGTTACAATAGCAACAGCATACTGGGACCATCTGGATCCCTGAATTGATGCATAATCCTTTATTATGTAGCCCTCAGTGGCCTCATTGACCTTTACAGACACACATATCAGTTTCAAGATCAAAGTGAATTATTCTACAACAATAGTATGAGTTCTGTGCAAATAGGTCTGCCTCGAAGTTTTCTTTTTTCTTTTCTGCTTTAACTATTCCTCATGTACATACCCCTGCACACACACACACACACAAACACACACACACACACACACAGACACTTATATTATGGCTTCAAATACAATGCTTTAAAGATGTGAAGGCAGGCCATTGGAGAGATGACTGACAGAACTCATTTTAACAAGCGGAGTTCGCAGCATTATTTCTGACAAATTGCTCAGCCCAACGGATCCCCTATGTGACCTTGGGATCTGCATTCAAATATTCAGTCCCTTTATCCTCCTGATCATGCAAAGGAATTCATCTAAATTTTTACTGTTGAGTAATGCCCTGAAAATTTCCTGAGGTGCCTTAGAGTCAGAAACTTAGTAAATTGTCTGACCTCCGAAGGTGCTCCTCTGATCCCTCAGCTTCATTCGGCTATATCCATACTATTTTTACATGACCCAAGGGTTAATACACTATCCATAGGACTAATAGGTGTTTACTGACCTCCTGATCAGTAGTTATTTAGGATCAGAGAAGTCATTCACAGAGTTTCTGTAATAGACAATCTAAAAGCCTTCAGAAGGATGGTGGTGGACGACGCAAAAGAGAAAGCACCAAACCTACTGCACTCGTACACATGAAGTGCAGTTACATTAGCTGAGAAGTGAAATGATAAATCTGTGTTTATCAAAGTGGTTTTAAAATGGGTAATCCGACTGTGCATGTTTGAAACATTGAACAGTAGTTAAAGAGGTTGCAGAACTACTGTGATAACATCATCCCACCTGATTAAGTCCAATACTACCTATGGGCCCAGGAACTAGGAAAGCAATGGGAAATGTGCTATGGCAAATACTATAAAAACAAATAACCAAGGATGCTGCAACAGTTTTCTTTGACATGCAGCCCTGGCCAGGCCAGGGTTCATACCGCAGCCTGCTGTGGAAAGCTCATCGCTTCCATTTGGACAGTCCCTTTCACCATCACAAAGCCAATGTCGGGGCACGCAGGCATGAGAGCCCTGGCAGCTGAACATGTCAGCAGCACAGGTTATGGCACCTGAAACACAAAAACATAATGCCATTAAGATTACTCTGTGTCCACTGGAAAATGTCTACCATTTACATTTTCTACAGTAAGAGGGGAAGCAGAAGAATGTTGCTTATAAGGAGGCGATCGTAGTTATTGGGAATCTTTAAACATCATTCTTCCCCTGTAGTTGTCCACACATTTTTATCTAAGAAGGCATTCTTTCCTAGCTATAATTGTTATATTTCTTAAAGCTACATGGTAGAAAATAATGTACTTTATCCTTGTAAAATGTGGCAAAGCATAGAAATGTCATAGAATTGTGAATACACTGAGATAACATTTCTAAAGACTGAACTAGAAAAATAATAGTAATTGAAATAATGCCATTTTTATTGCTTAATACGTGCTAAGCACTTAACATATTAACTCATTTATTCCTTACAATAAGCCCAACCCATAGAACTATTATCAGTATCATTTTACAGAAAAGAAAACTGAGGCTCGGGGAAGTTGAAAAGCTTGCAGAAAGTCACAAGTTGCACCCAATTCTGCATGTTCAACTGGGAGTCCTCTGGATCCTAAGCACCCTCTGAATCCTAAGCACCAACTTTTAACCACTCATGTCATTACTATTACTCTCCATCTTGTAGTACCAAAAAGTATAAATGCATGCACGTTCCATTTTTTTCATGCATAATAATTGGAATCTACCTTTGCTCTATCACTGCAATGTTTCTTTAGTTGCATGATAATGTCTTTCAAAAAAATGCTTGTTGACTTGGATTTTTAAGTACAAAGGGTTCCTCTTTCCTTCCCGTTATGATCATAGGGTAGCCATATGTCAAATGGCCCTCCCTCATGATATTTTCCTAGTCCCTGTGCAGTTATATATAATGAATGTTTTGAATGTTTTGTTTGTTTGTTTATAAAAAGTACCTGAGTGAATCAGTAACATGACCCTAAATCTCTCTCTTTTTTTAAATTTTACTTTCTTATGACCCAAAGTTGCCCAGAATAGATGCTAAAAAAGAAATTTGTTGAATTGTTGAAAATAGTATATTATCTCCAGGAAGAAAATATAAGTGACTAGATGAAAAATATTTGTTTCTAACAACTGAAAGCAGTAGACAATATGTTTTAATTGGATTATCATTTATCCTCTTACTTTTCAGCCAGAGTTGTTAGGAGCAGAAAGTTCTTTTTGAAGTAATGTTTTAAATATGGTAAGCAGTGGGGTATCAAAATACAATCCTCTAAGGGTCTTTTTTTTTTTTCTTTTTGAGACGGAGTCTCGCTCTGTTGCCCAGGCTGGAGTGCGGTGGTGCGGTCTCGGCTCACTGCAAGCTCCGCCTCCTGGGTTCACGCCATTCTCCTGCCTCAGCCTCCGGAGTAGCTGGGACTACAGGCACCCGCCTCCACGCCTGGCTAATTTTTTGTATTTTTAGTAGAGACAGGGTTTCACCGTGTTAGCCAGAATGGTCTCAATCACCTGACCTCGTGGTCCGCCCGCCTCGGTCTCCCAAAGTGCTGGGATTACAGGCGTGAGCCACCGCGCCCAGCCCCTCTAGGGGTCTTTTGCAACATAAACATACCTGTCCTTGACATATACCTTAGCCTGGAGGAAAGGATGAAGAGTGGATGTTGACAAATCCCCCCGTAATCTAGACTTGCTTATTTAACTGAGGATCTATTTAATAGAATGGAGTTTAACATGTTATGTAATACTGGAGGAAGTTAGAAAATAATCTATTAAATCAATGTACTTTCATTTAAAAATTATTTTGTTTGCTAACTAGTATGTCTTCAGTACTTTCTATAATAAAATTCTCTTTCCACAGAAAATATTTTTATATTATTCCTCCTTATCTATCCTTTTTAAGCTTGCCATGAAACCATAAAGTGTCTTTTTTATTATTATATTCTCAATTCAATGCTTTGTATAACATTTTTACTTTTTAGCTTGAGATGTTTTTAACTGCATTTTTTTCTCTTAAGGAAGTTTTGATAAATGTAAAATTTCTTGTCTACTGCCATAATATCACTTTAATTTGTTCTCAAGGCAGTCATAATAGAAAGAGCCCCGATTTGGCAGTGGAGAAATCTAATTCTGTATGACCTTGATGAAGACTAGTGTCTGAATTACCCTATCTTTAAAATGATGGGTATGACTAGATCATTACTGAGATATCTCCAGCTATAAAATGGCATAAGGCTCTTTGCAGCTAATTTTCTGGCTCCCTTGATAGTATTCAACAGATTTTGTGTTAAGAACATGCCAAAACATCATAGTCAATTGGGAAGAAAATGGGCCAAAGAAAAAATTCATGACTTTATTTCATAGTTGCCACTGCCATCTGGAGATATACTGCCTTTCTCAGGGAAAAGAATCCCTAGGGAGAAGAAAGACAAGTTGATAAATTCCACTAGATCCATCTTGCACACCAACTCGGATAATAATATTTAATTGATAAGAGTCACTAGCCTATTAATATTTCGGAACCTGAATTCTGCTCATACCTCTGTCATAGTTAATTATCTGAGTGACATCAGGAAAATGTATTAATTTCTGTGAGTTTCTCTTTTTTCATCTCTCAAAAGATGGAAATAAACTAGACCATGGTTTTCAAAATGGGACCCTTAATATTCCAAATCAGAATCACCATGTGCATATCAATAATGTGTTTACATCCTGCATTAGAATATTTTGAATGGGAAATTGGGAAACAACATTTTTAACACACTTCTGAGAACGATCTTTTGTACTCCAAAGGTTGAAAACAAGTTAGACGAATTATTTATAAAGTTATTTTCCTGTTCTAAAATATGAGGTTCAGTTCATTGACTGATGATTGGTCTAAAGCAGTATTTTCTTTATGTGTCTCAAGCTTGGTAGTTAGTACATAAAATACAGCTCATAATTAACGTAAATAAGCTCAGTATTTTGATTGCAGGTAAACATGTCCATTTTCTTATTAGTCTTTAATAAAAAAGCATTATTAGGACACTGACAATATTTCAACAAAGAAAGGAGGCAGGCGAAATAAAATCAGAAAAACCTCATAAATATAGTGTACATTGGTTATGTTAGATGATCATATTAGGTATATAGGTATGTAAGTACAAATCTTTTTGCATCCAATTAATAGGTAAGGAATAACAAAATAAGGAATAAAATGAAGTGGTCTATGATCACACAGCTTGAAAAGGCAGATGTGGGAGAAGTCAAGTCTACATGACTTTAGAGACTTTGCCCCTATAATACTGTATCCACTCAGAAAGCACAGTGTTATCAGTGGGGCCATTTAGTGTAGAGTTTAACAAAAGTCAAAAGTAAGAGAGATTGAAACAGTGCTCATCCTATTGTAAATAGGTAATTCTTGTATTAAATTTATTTTTAAAAGTAATAGCAAAGAGAAACAGACAGTCATCTAATTGATTACTGACTTTTTTTCTTTCACAGCTTTTTGATAGTGATCTTTCTATATTTGTCTGTTGTATAACTGTAAAAGGTTTCAGCTGTGTAAATAAAAAGTAGATTTTGAGTGACTTAAATACAAGAAAGTAAATTGCCTACTTTCAAGAATATCTCCAATTTCATATTATTAAAGAGAACTTCAGTTGAGCTTGAATACTATAAAATACTACCTTTCTCTATATGTTTGTGACAGAAATAGCAGTCCACAACCCCTGAAATTTAAAAGAGGTGTTAAGTATACTAAAATCTATACATACACCTTATTCTATGACTTGGGTCCTTCTCTTCCTAAAAGAGGATGATAACAGCTGCCACCAAAGGCTGATGTAATGAGTAAAGAATATATAGCTACAGGTACGAATGCATATACAGAAACAGATTAGATAGACAACCAATAGACATCTATAAAAATAGTGAAATTCTTGGCCGGTAAGAATAAATTTTAACGACTAGCTTGTTTCCTTCTTTTACCCCTTAGGAAATTCAGTGAATAATTCTATTTAACTATTTGTTAAATATTTGTGAATATTAAAAAGCAATTATACTGGGCTTGTAGTTGACATATAGTAGTTAAGTATAGATATGTGACACTAATACCTCTAATCTTATAAAGCTACATTTTAAAGTGCATTTTAATATCATATAAAATAGCCACTTTCCTTTACTTCTTATTTAAAACAATTCAGCAATAAGGATGAAAATAACACACACATATGCACATAAACAGCATGTGTGGCTTGTGGCAGTATAAATTAGTATACTAATTTTGGGGGGTAACTTGGTGGTACATAGGCAGCATAATGAAAAATAAGTTTGATTATTTGACCCTGTAATCTCAATCATTGATATTTGCTTCAAAGAAGTCACCGAAGGCTAGAAATAAAATGTACAAATACATTTGTTGTGGCAATATTAAGGAAAAATACCAAATATTGAATAACAGCTTTATATATAAAAATAATAGAATAACGGATTGTCATGAAAATAATAAAAACAGCTACCTAGAAAGGTACACATAAATTTTATGTTAATTTTAATAAATTAGCAAATTTTGTGTATGCTATAAAATGATAGAGCATATATAATGCTTAAAAACTGATTGAGGACAGAAGATACACAACTTACCACAAATGCTGTCACTTTCATCTAACCCATCCCCACAGTCATCTTCTCCATCACAAATCCAATGCTTAGAAATACATTTTTGTGCAGAACAAGCAAATTGGTTCCAAGAGCAAGAAGAATCTAGAAAACAAACAAAAGGAAAAAAAATAGTTTGAGACCGTCTTACAACAGATCCGACAGTGAGAAGATTCTTTCTTAGACTTTGCTAAAATCAACAATCCTATAATAAAAGAAGCCAACTTCTTCTTTTCTATGACAATTCTATAAAATTTTGGCATCAGCTTGCATATTCCCTCTGTGTTTCCAGGTGATACAACCACGATTTGTTCAACATGATTCTTATAAGGCTTGCCTTTGAGGTAGTCCTAATGCGGTCACTCTACTCCAGGTATATTTGTCTGTTATTATTATTTTTTGAATGTATAATGCATAGATATAAAATATATATTTCTGGTATAGACTAGTCATACTTTTTAACTTTAAATCTATCTTTGAGCCAAGAGAAAACACTTACATCCTAGGTAAGGTAACAATATGGTGGACTAATCAGCAGATATGTTTGTTTTTAAAGGTGGGTGACTAAGGAGGTTATAGCTTGAAGACAACCTGACAGTTTTGTACGTAGCAACTGTGCTGATGTTTTTGTGTTGCTTCCTTGGAAACACTTGGGTTTGTTATACCTGACTAATAACACCTAAATTAATTGGCATAGTGGCTGGCTTTTTTATTATTAGATTATATTTTTATAATAATAACACACTCCATTTATTTCCAAAGCCAATTTTGTTATTGCTCTCCTCCATTCCCAGCCTCCCCCTCTACCCAGTATATTTGTCACTAGAAAACCTTCAAAAGTAAAATCCTTCTAAATTAAGGTGTTCAAAATATAAACTCTTGTAAAAATAGCAATTCTGCTTTTGATTTAATAAACAATTGCAAAACTTTGCATTTTCATTTAAAATGCTTAATTAGATGACCTGTGAAACAGAGAACATTAGAAAACTGGAGTTTGGAAAAAATAAAATTAAAGAAGATATGATCAGATAATGGCCACTGTTCAGAAATTATGAATCCACATACAATATTTTGGAAGTTCTCTGCTAGTCTTGTTCAAAATCTGGCTCTAATGTAAAGATATATGGCATCTTAGTAAAACAAAATGCACCTTCACATTTCATGATGACATTTACTTTTAGGAGAGTTTGACATTTCACAGAAAATCCGTTTTTAATCTTTTTCCTACTCTATCTATTCACCACAGTGTATGTTATTTGTGCTAAATGTAAATAGTGAATATATACCTTGTTTTCCTATTGGAAATTTCTCTGATTTGCAAATCACAAAATCCATAAATTTTAGAAAATAAATGTAAAAATGCTTTCTTAGTTTGACAATGTAACATGAAATAAAGTGTACAGACACAGATATTAGGAGGTAGAAGATGAAAGGCAAAAGTTTAAAGAAATAGAAGTTTATGTATATTATTGAAAGCTATACACGTAATTAGTACAAAATTTCAGGATAATAATATTCAGTCAGCTCTCCACATCTGTGCCTTTAATATCCATGGATTCAACAAACTATACATCAGAAGTATTTGAAAAAATAAAATTAAATAATAACAATACAAGAATAAAATATAATACAAATAAAAACAATACAATGAAACAATAATTAACATAATATTTACATTTTATTAGGCATCATAAGTAATCAAGAGGTTATTTAACATGTACAGGAGGATGTGCATAGGTTATATGCAACTACTAGGCTGCTTTATATAAGGGACTTGAGCATCCATGGATTTTGGTGTCCACAGGGTGTTAGACCCAATCCCCCATGCAGATACCAATAATAGGTGGGGGAAATATAACAAGTAGCATGTGTCAAATCCTTATTTTTTATAGCAGAAAGCAAATACATCAGGTACCACCTAAAGTTAATAAATTAAGAAAAGGTATAACTTTATTATATCTATATTATAAACTGATGGAAGTAATTATTCAACAAAAACAGAGGTTAAAAGAAAAGTCTAGGACCAAAGAGTGTTAGTCTTCATTATAAGCTCTTTTGTTTTAATTTTAATCTTTACCATTTTTGTACTATTTAATAAAAATGAAAATTAATGTTAAAATCAGCTGACAATATTTTGTATAAAATCCCTACATAAGAGAATACTAACATACAAGTAATAGTAAGGTTAACAAAAACTAAGCTAAATACAATGTCTCACCACAGTGGAATTCATCACGTCCATCCTCACAATCTTTCTGACCATCGCATATCCAGGTATTCAAAATGCATCTTCCACTAGGACAACTAAAATAATTTTCTTCACATTTGTGTTTGTTTTGAACTGTGATAAAATATGGAATGTCAAACAATTTCATTTTAGACTTCTGAAATATAGGTAGATAAATCATTAATACTCCCTAAACTGAAAGAGATAAATAACAAGTAAGCTTAAAAATAGCTAAGATTTTCTCCTAAAGAATGTCAAGGTTATGAAAATAAAGGAAAGATTCAGAAACTGTCCCAGAACAGAGACCCAGAAGACATGATAATCAAATCCAATCGAGGATTGAGTCCTAGAACAGAAAGATTATAGTAATGTAAAATTGGTTTAAATTATAACAGTAGCACTTAGTTGATAAACATAAAATAAAGTTAAAAAATAGATATGGCTCTAAATTGAGTGAGCCTAAGGCCAAAGAATAATATTTGGGTGGAAAATACTCTTAATTCCATATTCATAGTACAAAATAATAAAATTAATACATTGGTGTATCTTTGCTGGAAAAGTGTGAATCTAGTGTTTCTGTGGCCCTCTATTCGGAGTATTCCTTAACAGGATTTAAACAATTATTCTGTATTTTAAGGAAGAATAAACGAGTTACACTGGCAAATCTAAAATTATTATGCCTTTCAGAATTATCATAAAAAAGTACCTGTATGTAAAATTATTTTGTAAATTATATATATTTTTTAAATTATGGAGTATTATCATTATTTTAACCTTCAAGAGTACATATAGAATACTATATTTATCTTTCTTTTTTTGTTGTTGTTGAGATGGAGTTTCACTCTGTCACCCAGGCTGGAGTGCAGTGGCACAATCTTGGCTCACTACAAACTCCGCCTCCCGGGTTCAAGTGATTCTCCTGCCTCAGACTCCTGAATAGCTAGGACTACAGGCTTGTGCCACCATGCCCGGCTAATTTTTGTATTTTTAATAGAGATTAGGTTTTACCATACTGGTCAGGCTGGTCTTGAACTTCTGACGTCATGATCCTCCCGCCTCGGCCTCCCAAAGTGCTGGGATTACAGGTGTGAGCCACTGTGCCCAGCCTAAATTTATCTTTTAACTGGGTGTCATCTGTTCCATTGCTCCTTCAGGTTTACATGATTTTACATGTTTGACCTATAGCCAAGCAGGAAGTAAACCCTAGTGTATATATCCCAATCACCCTATAATGGTCTATTATGACTATTTTAAGATAACAAAAATTGTAGGCATTTTATTTTTTATATGTTGACTTTGTAGATGTAATTAAAGATGAAAATATATTTTTTGAGTGAATTCAGCATTAAACCAAAACATTTTAGGATGCTTAGGATGTTTCCTGGATCTAATCTAAAGTATTTAGGCTGACCCATTGCTGGCTTCCTGTCTGTCTGTCCACCTGCCTCATAAGCCTGCATGCATGTCCCTTTCTTTCTTACCAAATATAAAAGTTGTGGTTCTCTATTAGTGTTGAAAGTTAATTTTAAGATAACTTATTAATACTAGAAAGAGATGGAGATCACAAAAAAGAAAAATAAAATTTTAGTTTAATTAATATCTATCATATGCTGACCTCAAGATAATTTCAAAATTAACTACAGTCATACTGAAGTAAAGAATGTGTTGTTGTAAACAGAAAATTAAGAATCTTGGCAGCAGTTTCGTAGAGCAGTGGTTTGTAGTTCTCCTTGAAGAGGTCCTTCACATCCCTTGTAAGTTGGATTCCTAGGTATTTTATTCTCTTTGTAACAACTGTGAATGGGAGTTCACTCATGATTTGGCTCTCTGTCTGTTATTGGTGTATAAGAATGCTTGTGATTTTTGCACATTGATTTTGTATCCTGAGACTTTGCTTGAAGTTGCTTATCAGCTTAAGGAGATTTTGGGCTGAGACAATGGGGTTTTCTAAATATACAATCACGTCATCTGCAAACACGGACAATTTGACTTCCTCTTTTCCTAATTGAATACCCTTTATTTCTTTCTCTTGCCTGATTGCCCTGGCCAGAAATAAAAGAGGACACAAATAAATAGAAGAACAGTCCATGCTTATGCATAGGAAGAATCAATATCATAAAACTGGCCATACTGCCCAAGGTAATTTATAGATGCAATGCCATCCCCATCAAGCTACCAATGACTTTCTTCACAGAATTGGAAAAAACTACTTTAAAGTCCATATGGAACCAAAATAGAGCCCACATTGCCAAGACAATCCTAAGCAAAAAGAACAAAGCTGGAAGCATCACACTACCTGACTTCAAACTATACTACAAGGCCACAGTAACCAAAACAGCATGATACTGGTAACAAAACAGAGATATAGACCAATGGAACAGAACAGAGGCCTCAGAAATAACACTACACATCTACAACCATCTGATCTTTAACAAACCTGACAAAAACAAGAAATGGGGAAAGGATTCTCTATTTAATAAATGGTGCTGGGAAAATTGGCTAGCCATATGTGGAAAGCTGAAACTGGATCCCTTCCTTACACCTTATACAAAAATTAATTCAAGATGGATTAAAGACTTAAATGTTAGACCTAAAACCATAAAAACCCTAGAAGAAAACCTCGGCAATACCATTCAGGACATAGGCATGGGCAAGGACTTCATGACTAAAACACCAAAAGCAATGGCAACAAAAGCCAAAATAGACAAATGGGATCTAATAAAACTAAAGAGATTCTGCACAGCAGAAGAAACCACCATCAGAGTGAACAGGCAACCTACAGAATGGGAGAAAATGTTTGCAATCTACCCATCTGACAAAGGGCTAATATCCAAAATCTACAAAGAACTCAAACAAATTTACAAGAAAAAATCAAACAACCCCATCAAAAAGTGGACAAAGGATATAAACAGACACCTCTCAAAAGAAGACATTTATGCAGCCAACAGACACATGAAAAAAATGCTCATCATCCACTGGTCATCAGAGAAATGCAAATCAAAACCACAATGAGATACCATCTCACACCAGTTAGAATGGCGATCATTAAAAAGTCAGGAAACAACAGGTGCTGGAGAGGATGTGGAGAAATAGGAATGCTTTTACACTGTTGTTGGGAGTGTTCAACCCATTGTGGAAGACAGTGTGACGATTCCTCAAGGATCTAGAACTAGAAATACCATTGGACCTAGTGATCCTATTACTGGGTATATACCCAAAGGATTATAAATCATGCTACTATAAAGACACATGCACATGTATGTTTATTGCGGCACTATTCACAATAGCAAAGACTTGTAACCAACCGAAATGCCCATCAATGATAGACTGGATTAAGAAAATGTGGCACATATACACCATGGAATACTATGCAACCATAGAAAAGGATGAGTTCATGTCCTTTGTAAGGACATGGATGAAGCTGGAAACCATCATTCTGAGCAAACTATCGCAAGGACAGAAAACCAAACACCACATGTTCTCACTCATAGGTGGAAATTGAACAATGAGAACACTTGGACACAGGGCAGGGAACATCACACACTGGGGTCTGTTGTGGGGTTGGGGGATGAGGGAGGAATAGCATTAGGAGAAATGCCTAATGTAGATGGCGAGTTGATGGGTGCAGCAAACCAACATGGCACATGTATACATATGTAAAAAACCTGCACATTGTGCACATGTACCCTAGAACTTAAAGTATAATTTTTTTTGTGCCAGTTTCATGAGTTTAAAGTAATAAGTGTCTATATTTCTTTTAAATACTTTATATAATTAATTTTTTTAAATGTGAAAGGCCTGCAGTGAGCTACAGTCAAATGCTCTAGAATTTAGGACATGCATAGCAAGAATACTCAACAAAACCCAAAAGAAGTTTGAAATCTAACACTAAGAAAACAGAAAAAAAAAAAAGAAAATTCAGGATTTGAAAGACAACATAGCAGGATTAAGAAAGAACTAAACAGAACTTTTGGAATTAAAAAAAATCACTGTGGAATTTCAAAATACAATTGAAAGCCTTAACAATAGATTAGACCAAGCAGAAGAAAGAATTCCAAAACTTTAAGACTGGTCCTTCATATTAATTTTTTTTTCAAAAATAAAGAAAAAAGAGTTTTAGAAAATGAACAAAGCTTTTGAGAAATATAGGATCAAGAAAAGTGATAAAATCTATGACTTATTGAGATTCATGAGAGAGAAGAGAAAGTATGCAACTTGGAAAACATATCTGATGGTATAATTCATGAAAATATCCCCAATCTTGCTAGAGAAATCAACAGACAGATTCAAGATAGCCAGAGATCTCCTGCAAGATACTGAACAAGACAATCATCCCCAAGGCACAGCACACGGTCATTGGGCTATCCAACATCAACACAAAAGAAGTTTGAAAGCAGCTACAAAAATGGGCCACATCACCTGTAAAGTGAAACCTAGCTGACTAACAACAGACTTCTCAGCAGAAACCTTAAAATCTAGAAGAGATTGGGGACCTATTTTTAGCATTCTCAAGGAAAATAAATGCCAGTTAAGAATTTTATATTCCACCACACTAACCTCCATAGATAAAGGAGAAATAAAGTCTTTCCCAGACAAGCAATTGTTAAAGGACTAGATCACCACCAGATCAGTACTAGAAGAGAGCCTAAGGGGGTTCCTTGAATGGAAATGAAAGAATGATACTACCACAAAAGAACACATAAGCACACAGCCCATGAACCCTATAAAGCAACTACACAAATGACACTAAAAATCACCTAGCCAACAACACTACAACAAGAACAAAATCTCACATATCAATATTAACCTTGAATGTAAATGGCCTTAAAAGACATAGAGTTGTAAACTGGATAAAAAAGCAAAACCTATCCTTCTGCCATCTTCAAGAGACCTATCTGACGTAATGACACCCATAGCCTCAAAGAAAAGGATGGAGAAAGATCTATCATGCAAATGGAAAACAAAAAAAGAGCAGTATTTGCTATTCGTATATCAGACAAAATAGACTTTAAAACAACAACAGTAGAAAAAAATAAAGAAGGGCACCTAGATTCATAAAACTAGTACTTCTAGACCTACAAACAACTTGATAGCCACAATAACAGTAGCAGAATTCAATACCCCAGTGACATCATTCGGTCTATGAGGCAGAAAACTAACAAGGAAATTCTGAATGTAATTCAACACTTGACCAATTGGACCTAAGAGACATCCACAAAACACTCCAGACTACCGTAGCATATACATTCTTCTCATCTGTACACAAAATATACTCTAAAGTTAACCACATGTGTGGTCATAAAACAAGTCTCAATAAATTTTTTAAAAATACCAAATTCTCAGGCCTCAGTGAAATAAAAATAGAAAAAGTAGAAATCAATAACCAGAGGAATACTCAAAACCACACAATATGGAAACTAAAAGTTGCTCCGAATGAATTTTGGGTAAACAATGAAATTAAAGCAGATAACAAATGATTATTTGAAATAAATGAAAGCAGAGACACAACATACCAAAATCTCTGAGATGTGGCAAAAACAGTATTAAAAGGAAGGTTTATAGTACTAAATGTCCACATCAAAAAGATAGAAAGAGCTCAAATAACAATCTGACTGCACCTAAACGAACCAAGGAAAGAAAAAAACTAATCCCAGAGTCAACAGAAGAAAAAAACTAAAATCAGAGCAGAAGAAAATAAAATGAGATCCCCAAAACTATACAAGGATCAATGAAATGAAATGCTGGTTCTTTTAAAGGATAGACAATGTTGATGGACCGCTTGCTAGATTAACAAAAAAAAAGAGATAAGTCTAAAATAAGCACCATCAGAAATGACAAAGGCAACATAACAACTGATCCCACAAAATATCATCAGAAACTATTGTGAACATACTCTAAAATCTAGAGAAAATGAATAAATTTCTGGAAAGGCACAATCTCCCAAAATTGAGTAAGGGAGACATTGAAAACGTGAATAGATCAATGAGTTCTAAAACTGAATCAGTAATAAAAAATATACAAATAAAAAAAGCCCTGGAACAGATATATTCACAGCCAAATTCTACCAGATGTACAAAGAAGAGCTGATACCAATGCTGCTGAAACTGTTCCAAATAATTAAGGAGGTGAGATTTCTCCCTAACTCATTCTATGAAATCAGGATCATCCTAATACCAAAATCTGACAAAGATACAACAACCACCACAGCAAAACTACAGACCAATATCCCTAATGAACATAGGAACAAAAACCTTTAACAAAATACTAGCAAACCAAATCCTGTGTCACATCAAAAATCTAATTCACAATGGGCAAGTAGGCTTTATTCCTGGGATTCCAGGTCGGTGCAACATATGCAAATCAATAAGTATGATTCACTACATAAACAGAATTAGGAAGAAAACCCATGTGATCATCTCAACAGACACAGAAAAAGCATTCAATAAAATCCAATATCGCTTCATGATAACAATCCTCGACAAACTAGTCATGGAAAGAACAATAAGAGCCATCTGTGACAAGCCCAAAGCCAACCTCAAATTGAAGGTGCAAAAGCTGGAATCATTCATTGCCCCTGAGATCTGGAACAAAACAAGGATGCTCACTCTCACCACTCCTTTTCAACATAGTATAGGAAATCTTAGCCCGAGCAATCAGGCTAGAGAAAGAAATGAAAGGCATGCAAATAGAAAAATAGGAAACCAAACTATTTCTCTTCACTGACATCATAAATGTACACCTAAAGACTCTGCAAAAAAGGCCCCTAGATCTCATAATCAAGTTTAGTGAAGATGCAAAATTAATGTATAAAAATCAGTAGCATTACTATACACAAAGTTCAAGCTGAGGGCTAAATGAAAAGCACAATCCCACTTACCATATGCAAAAGAACGAAACTGGACTCCTACCTCTTATCATATACAAAAATTAAGTCAAAGAAGTTTGAAGACTTAAATGTATGATCTCGAACTATAAAAATACTGCAAGAAATCCTAAGAAATGCTTTTCTGGACACAGTCCTAGGAAAAGAATTTATGACTAAGTCCTCAAAAGCAATTGCAACAAAAACAGAAATTGACAAACGGGACTTCATTAAACGAAAGAGCTTCTGCACTACAACAACAAAAAAACTATCAACAGAGTAAACAGGTACCCTGGGAGAAAATATTTTCCAACTATGTATCTGGCAAAGAAAAAATATCCAGAATCTATAAGGAATTTAAATAAATCAATAAGAAATAAAAAAAACAAATAACCCCATTAAAAATGGGTCGAGTATAGAAACAGACACTTCTCAAAAGAAGACATAAAAGTGGCCAACAAACACATAAAAAAGTGCTCAATATCACTAATCATGAGAGAAATGCAAATCAAAACCACGAGGTACCATCTCATAGTAGTCAGAATGCCTTTTGTTTAAAAAGTCAAAAAGTAAGATGTTGGTGAGGTTGTCGAGAAAAAGAAACACTTATACACTGTTGATCGGAGTGTAAATTAGTTCAGCCCCTGTGAAAAGTAGTTTGGAGATTTCTCAAAAACTAAAAGTAGAACTATGATTTAAGCCAATCTCATCACATACTCAAAGGAAAATAAAGATACATGCACTCATATATGTTTATTGAAATACTACTCACAATAGCAAATATATTAAATTAATGTAGATGTCCATCAGTGGTGCACCGGATAAAGAATATATGGTACACATACACCATGGAATTCTATGCAGTCATAAAAAAGTGAAATCATGTCCTTTGCAGTAACATGAATGCAGCTCAAGAGCATTATCCTAAGTAAATCAATGCAAGAACAGAAAACCATATATCACATGTTCCCAGTTGCAAGTGGGAGCTAAACATTGAGTACACAACGAAGTAAATATGGAACAATAGATACTGGGGACTCCAAAAGGGGAGAGGGAGGAAGGAGGCAAAGGGCTGAAAAACTATTAGGTACCATGTTCACTAAATGCGTGACAGGATCAATACAAGCCCAAACCTCAGCATCATGCAGTATACCCAAGTAATAAGCCTGCACATGTCCACTCTAAGTGTAAAATCAAAATTTAAACAATTATATACATGATAAAAGAACCATCACAAATTTAGAAATAATAAATGTGTCATCTACTAAAAAATCAGACTTTCATAGTAGATTGTGTGTGTATAAACTTTTGTGTAAAATACTTATGAATATAATTTCTTAAAATTGTTTAAAAATTATTATATATCAACTAAACATGAGAAACATGGGTGTAGCAGCAGGGTGGAGAGAGGCAAATCAATATGAGACAAAATTTAATAGTGTCCTATATAGAATCTCTACTTCCAGTTATACATAGTTCTTTTTATAATTTTTTTTTTTAAATTTCATGTCCTCAAATAGAAAGAAACAGTCAAGAACTTTGCTGGAAGGCATTCTTCTAAGAATGTAGATGACAGTTTTCAGGGCTTATGTATGTAAAGATGGTTAACAGTCAGATATAAATGAACCTGTCTTAACCTGATTCAATAATGATTATAACTATTACTCAAATTACTACACCAAAGGATTTTGTAAACTGCATTAAAACATTGCTGTACAATAACACTGAGTAAGGCCAGTCGTAAGAAACATTGTTTCTCTTCTTTTATGAAGTTATTTCTAGGTATGTAATAATTCTGTTGAAGGATTATAAATTACAAACTTGAAAGACTTAATCACCAATTTTGAAAGGGTTAACAACTAAACATAAAAAATTGAAACAACTAAACATAAAAAGTTTAGGATGGTTTCTTGAATATCATTTTGTAACTCACTTAAAAAGATCAAGCGGTATGTTTAGAACAGGTTAATTACATTTCAGTCTGTGCCATTTAAATTTTAATGTCAATAATTGATATTAAGAATAAAATTTTAAAAATTCACTCTATACAACCAGGTAGCCTCAAAATCTCCAAGGCAAAGCCTGTGTTTTTCTAAAATCTAGTATTACCTGGGCACTTTAATTCATCTGAATAGTCTCCACAGTCATTAGACCCGTCGCATATCCAGGTTGGCAGAACACACAGTGAGGTAGAATTACATCTTATGAACCCTGTGGTTTTCACTCCAAGCTTATAGAAATGTGTGCAGTCTGTGTTATCTAGAAGAAGGTAAACAAAAAATGAAAAAGTACCTCATTTGCAAAGATTATGAGCCTTCTATGTAGGTCATAGAGATGAGAAAAGTTAACTTCATTTGAGGAAATAGATACGTAATTATCCCACACAATAGGGGTTAATTACATACCAATTTTGGACAAAGTCCAGTAAAATCTTGCACAGTGTTCAATGCAATGCCAAAAGTGCCCAAGAATAAACAGACAAAAGGTAGTGGAATATCTTACTGCAGTTCTTTTCATCTGAAGCATCTGCACAATCTATGTTCTGGTTGCATCGTGCTGATCTTGGAATACAAGTCCCATCTGCACAGCGGAACTCAACCGTGGCACAGGTTGAAACTAGAAAAACAGGTACATAAACAAATGCAAAGATGGGACAGAATGACTCCTTGCTTTTACATTTTGAATATTTCAATTATTTTATATAATTTTGTTTGGTTTTGCTTTCATAACTCTGGGAAGCCACACTTGACCCCTGAACCCCACCTTCAAGCGTGGGTTAGATGCCTCTTATATGTCTTCCCCTATCACACAATTCTTCTCTCTGTTGTGGTATTTAGCATATTGCATTGCAGCTGCCTGTTTAAGTACCTGAAGTCTCACTAACTAAATGTAAGCTCCATGAGAGCAGGGACCATGCTGTGTTCATATCATATTGCTGTGGTAATATCACCCTAGCAATGAGCCAAAAAAAAAAAGAATGTTGCTGGAAATTCTCTCTCTTTCCACCTTCAACATTCCAAGGTTATGACAGTAGGCAAATGCCTGATTAAATGCCTACTGGGAAATCCCAACCTGGTTGCCAAGAAGTGAAGCATTTCCTGCTATAATAGAGAGAGACAGAGATAGAAACAGAAACGAAGAGATGGGCAGGGGGGAACCACTGAACACTGGCTTTGTTTCTCAGAGGGAACAGCTTACCACTACTAGAAAGTCATCTATGCTATCTCATACTCTGTTACACGGCCATATCATCATTAATATTTAATATAAGAAATAGGATGCCTCATGCCAAGGAACATATACATGTGTCATTCCTTATTATTGTTATTATAAAAGTCATCCAATTCTCTGCTCTACTTAAATGAAAATTAGATCCAATATGCTATTGTCATTATATACATTTTGTATAAAGCATCTTATTTTTAACCATATGTTCCTTTCTAAGTTGCTTACCCATTCATAATCATATAATGGTTTCCAGTAAAATGCTGTGAATGGGTACATGACATGCTATGTATGTTAAATTAGCTTAGGTGATATTTCTATTCCAAATTCAAATTTCTACAAGTTGATTACATTAAAGGACAACCAGAAGGGCCCTTTGATTATGCCACTTTTACTAGTGTTGATATTTTAAAGAGCCTATTTAATTATAAATAGAAATTATATCAATCACAAATGGTTAAAATGCTATTTTAAAATATGCAGATTTTACAAAAGGGTGTGTATGTCATTTGTATTTCATAATGTACGCTTCTTATTATATTGAATTGTATCTCAAAATTGCATACTTATCTGTTTAAATGATGATTAGAATAAATGTTTTATTTACAATTTGCAATTATAATTGCTTCACTTTTTTATTAAAAATGATATCACAACATGTGAAACAGATAATGCTATTGTAAGTAGAGATAAATACATTGTTCCAAAACAGAAAAAAGTTTTTTTTCTTTTATGTCTATAAGAGCAAAACCTCTTTTATATTCATTTGTGTTACATTTCATATTCTATTTTTTCAATAGAAATAGTAAATGCAATATATAACATAAATATAATCATGTCAATCATTTACCTTTTGTTTTTGGCTTCACCGTCTACTAGTAGTTTCTTACTAACTTTATTCCAAAAGATTGCTTATAATCTCTTTTTAGAAGACAAATTGCATTTCTCTGTTTAATAACATTTTAGGCAGTTATGATATTCCTAAGTAAGCCTATAATGGTTCATCTCATAATGCACTTGAGTTTCTGTCTGCTTGAAGTTAGAGTTTAGGATGCCAGGAAGATACTAATAGGGACACTTGCAACTCGTTTCACCATCACTATCTGCCTCCAATCTCCCATAGAGAATCCTCTGTCTGAGTGAGAAGTAGTGGCAGAGACAATGAGGAGGCAAATGTAGGGAATGGCATTTCAGACAGTCAAGAAAACTGGAAGTTCAGCGATTTCACGTAATAGCGTTTTAAAAACCAGTACTGGTAGTTCTGAGGTAACAGAGAAAGTAAAGGATAACTTGAGAGAAGAGTGGAAGGACATGTGGGACAAATGGAACACAGTCTTAGATTGAGTTCTGGAAACAAGAAAGAAATAGAGGACCTTGAACTACATGAAAATAAATTTTAACTTTGAAGTTCAGAAGAGTGGTTAGAAAGTAGTAATTAAAAAAACTGTATTAATAAGCATAAGGAAATAGATAAAGGAAGAAGTTCGCAGGATAGAACAAAGAGTAGAAGATTTGCAGAATGTATTTATTTTTTTTTCCTATTTTCCAAAATAACAATAGGGCTAATGAATCTTTGGGAGGGGGACAAGGATGGGCTATCAGAGTGTGTAAGAGGTGCAAGTAGGAACAGATTGTCCCTTTGTACCTGATCCTGCCTCCACATATTGCATTATTTGGTGTGGGGTTTGAGAACCACCAGAGAGTTAGACAGGGTGATGAAAGTTGTTGCAGAGTTTTGTAAGCAGTAGGAGCAAGATGACTGTGGGGATTAATATTGCCTTCATTAACAGGCAAGGAAGGAGAATCCTGTGAGGAAAAAAAAAATCTACAGAAATAGTAGGAACTTCATTAAATAAGTAAACACATCTCTTGCCAAAACCTCTTTCTCTCTGTTGCTTCAACTATATTTCTTCTTCACTTCGTTTTGGTCAGTTAAGTATTGAAATTTGTTTCATCCATACGGTGATTTTTGAGGAAGAAAGATACTGAAATCTCTAATTTGTCAAGTGAATATGAAAGTTTTCTGACAATATTTCTTCGGACTAAGAGTCCTGATAAAGAGAGAAAATAAAATAATATGGTCCGAATAAAGATAAGCCAAGGGAGAGATACTACACTTTTCCCTCCAGGTAGTCCGAAAGAAAAAGTTAGCTCATGAAAGATGAGTGAAAACACCCTACAGCCACAGCAGGAATAGCAATGAGGCACTACAAAGGAAGAAGATCTGTCAGGGATTGTGGATCAAAAGTAGCAGCAAGAGAGAAAGTAAAACCACTGCCTCTAATATACTTTAATTTTACTATTTCTTCCACTTTCTTTTTAGCATGTCAGCTAAAATATTTAATGAGATTTGAAAGACTTAAAAATCAATGGCCTTTCTATAGTTCTTAGGATGTTTCTTATAAATAACCTAAGTCAATTCTCTCTTCCAACATCCCTTACCCAACTTGTAGCAAAGGGAAGCTGAAAAGGTGGGGGGAAAAGCATTAAGTTTGCTCTCATATCTCCTTTTCATTTACTTTCAAACAACATCTTTTATTTAATTATTTAATTCACCCCTTAGGTTCTAAGGGTGCACAAATCTAGAAGGAATGCCGATTTCTTCTCCAGCTATGTTTATCCTTTTCCTTTAGCTTGTTGTTTATGGAATCTTTCAAAGGTTTGCTATGAACTTAGGAAAAAACAAATGCCAGTTTCCTCTCCTTTAGGGAGCATCAGAACTGCTAGTTCCCAGTCTACCTAAAAGTACTTCCGTAGCCCAAGGAATTTCATGTACTTCCCAAAGGGAGCAGTTTGTACTCATCTCAGCAGGGAAGGAAGCATACCATGCACTCTCCCCGAATATATTCACTCGACCTGCCATGCAACCAGAAGAGGAGTACAAAATGACGAACTTATGAACAATGCCTCATCTCCCCACCTCCAGATGGCCTGAAGTCTAAAGCTCTCCAATCATGAAAGGGCCTCTATAAAGGGGCAGTAAATTTAAAAAAAGGATGAAGATTTGGCATGTTTCTTTTCCCCAAAAAGAGAAGAAACCAAAAGCAATTCATTGCAACACCCTTTCTACTCTGTAAACAGACTCTCAACTCTTGTGAAATTTAAAAAACAGTAATAATTACTACTGACATCTAAATTCAGCAAAGTATAATAGTACTTTAGATAATTTACAGATGGCTCCACCATAGCCTCTTACTACAGTCTATCAAAATCTCCCTGTATATACTGACTTCCAATTGTATCACTTTATCTTTTATATTTTATTTTGATTAAAAAGTGATAGGTGATTTGTGTGTCTGCATATATGTACAAAAAAGCACTGCATCTCTACATTGCACTGACAATAGAAAGAGAGAAGGGGTAACTGGAAGAAAGGGCTTGGAAAGAGACCTCTTTTCCATTCTCCCTGAGCCATTATCTATGCCTTTTCCTTTATCATCTTTTTGTACTATAAGGGAGATATTTGGTGGAAACACATTTGCATAATATAAGTCTTTATCAGACAGCCCGGCTTATGGGTTATGGACCCAGGGAAGTCTTCCTTCTATATCTTGAAAGGTACTCTACAAGGACACTATGTTAATAAACTTAAAATGAGAGAAAAATCAAAACTAAAAGATTCAAGAAAGAGCAATCTTTCATCCAAATAGCTACCCATTTGTTTATCCTAAAGGAGCTGGTCCATTGAATTAAATTCACTAATTTCTATTAAGTAATAAAGTATATGCTTGTGTTTCCATGAGAAATTTTAGTTTCAAATGTCCTGCTTTCAGTGTGACCAGCTTTAAGGCATAAGTTTTGCTTGTTTATTTTTAAGATATCCAACTGTTATAATTTTACCATAAAAGAAAGGTTAAGGGAGAAGCTTCATTCGCAAAGGCACTGTTCCGCACCCAAGAGTATGACTGGGATAGTTATAACACAGAAATCAAGAGTTTCGACTAAAAAAGAGGAAATATCTATTTGAGTTATTTTATTGTTATTCAGCAGCTGGTATTGATATCATTAGGCAGAATAAAATCTATTTATATTTTAGAAGACTTACTGCTTCAACCAGCCACATAAGAATTTAATAAACACCTACCATACATGAGGTATTATATTTCATAAACCCAAACACACTAATTCATTTACCAATTTTGAAAATATACTTTCATTTCTGGAGAAAACCCATAGTAACATATCATCTTCCCATAGTTTCTTTGGATGAATCTTGCCTTAAAATCTATTTTCTGTATTTATTGCTCAGTTCCTGCACATTCTTTCTTCATAGCTTTACCTTTAACCTGGCTTAATGCCTATATTATATTTTCCTCTCCTGCTTACAAATAATTGACAGAACCTATCTATTTCTAGGTCTTCTCATTTCTTTTCCTCCTTTCTTCCAAATGCTAATTTATTTCTCTCCGCTTACTTCCAGTGTCTGACTATATTTGACTTTTTTAAATCTTTTGTGGGTACTAGGTAACTTAATTGGCAAATGTAATTAGCTCTTCCTAAACTACAGTGTCAACCTTAGATAATCTATGCAAGTGTTTCCCCAAAGTCACACTGTCTAAGATGGCAGAGTAACTTCCCAACATTCCATACAGCTACGAAATAATTTGCACACATTCTGCCCTCTTCCTCAACTCTGCATAGTCCTCTCATCACAACTGTACTTCATACCTTTCCTTTACATCAATCTTTTCTAAAAACTGTTTACATTGACTGTCTTTACTCCCTTACCACCCATTTTCTGTCTTCAACCAATGTGCTCTTGCTTTCCTCTACTGTTCCACTGAACTGACACACATGAATGTCATCAAGCGAGTATCTACTATTGGCCAAATATGACGGATACCTCCAGTTCATGCCTGCCCTCTTACCCTTTCTGTAGCACTTGAAAATGCTGAATGATCCGCCTTTCTTGAGAAAATAATTTCTTAAGCATATCCTTCTATTAGTCCTGCAGGCTACTTCACCTTTTCGTATATAATTTGTTATTTAAATAAGTAATTTTGATGCACTCTACTCATGCAATCATTACTCTACACTTCCTCTGAGTTTTTCTCCTTAATGAGCCCCAAATCAATACTTCTGATCAACATCTATTACCTGAGTTCCAAATCTCTACCTATCTACATGCCTGTGAAACAGCTTCATTTAGATTTCCTCAAGTGCTCCAATCTCAAAATGCAAACTATCCTTATTGTCTTATCCCCATTCCCACACAAACAAATCTTATTATTATAGGTTTCGTTAACACAATCCTATTCTTTTCGTTCCTTTTTGAAATGTAAATTTGATTATATTTGGCCTGCTTTAAACCTTTAGTGACTTTCTAGTGACTACAAGAAAAAGTTTGAGTTACTTCACACGGCACAAAATGCACCTTCATGCCCTGGCTCCTTCCCATACCTTCTCTGTTTTTTGTTTGTTTGTTTGTTTTGGTTTTTTTGGGGAGTGGGGGGTATGGAGTCTCACTCTATCACCAAGCTGGAGTGCAGTGATGTGATCTCAGCTCACTGCAACCTTCACCTCTCGGGTTCAAGCGATTCTCCTGCCTCAGCATCCCGAGTAGCTGGGACTACAGGCGAGTGCAACCACGCCTGGCTAATTTTTGCATTTTTAGTCGAGATGGGGTTTCACCATGTTGACCAGGATGGTCTCAATCTCTTGACCTTGTGATATGCCCACCTCAGCCTCCCAAAGTGGTGGGATTACAGGCATGAGCCACCGCGCCTGGCCCTTCTGTTTTTACCACTCTCTTATATGTAATCTGTCTGTGACTATATCAAATTACTTTCAGTTTCAATGGTAGTCCCTCTACTTGGAATTCTCTTTTGTTTCATTCATTCTACCTTATTTTTAGTTTAAGACTCAGTTTAAATTCAGTATAGCCTATGAAACCTTTGAGGATACTTGCAAGCCAAAAAACAAAAAAGACATATGGGTGTTCTTACGTGTGCAATCACAGCACAAGATATATATATATATATATATACACACACACACACACACACACACATATATATCTCGATCTGTTTACATGGCTGTCTTAGAGTTAGAATTTGATATTCTTGAGTACAGGCACGTGTCTCATGAATTTTGCGTCTCGAACCTTAATGCATTGCACTCAATAAAGTGTGTTCATTGAATGGCAAGTCTCTAAAGTGATAATGCTTTGGAAATATCTGTGGGGTCCAGATTTAAGAAGGCTTTCAATGTCAGACTAAAACTTATCATTTGTTCTGCAAACATTGGTATTCCATTAAAAGTTTCTTTATCAATGCAATATACATATATATATATAAAAGCCAGTGCAAACATAGCATTCACTATTGCCAAATACTGTTCTAACCTTATTTAATATTGTTTTTCTTATTTAATTATTTTTTCTACCTTGCTATTTGGGAAACTGAGACACAGAATAGTTAAGTGTGATATCCAAATTTAGACAGTAAAGTGTTGGGGCAGCAGTTCTAACTCAGGTAGTTTGGCTTCATCATCTATCCTAACAGTCACTTTTGGAAAATGTTAAACAGTATTAGCATGACTGATGACATAGGGATGAACTAGAAAAAGTATAGGCAGGGAAACCAGGTAAAGGCATACTCTGTTAGCCCAGGCTTAAAGTGGATTGAAATGGAAGATATTTCAAAGAACTGGAAGATTTGTTGATGACTGGATATGTGGGAAGGAGAAATTAAGGAGAACACCAAAGTTTCCCATCCAGTGGTTAGGAAAATGTGATCATGAGTAAAACAGAGAACTAAGGAATAAAGGGGAACATTTTTGGAGCAGAAAATTCAATATTACACATTCTGGTAGAGATGTCCGAATCCAGGAAGGTGGAACTGAAGAGGTGAGAAATTATAAGAGTTTTAAAGGGAGGAAAGGAGTAGAAAACAGAAATGGAGAACACAGTCAGAATTTTCAAGTAACTTTAGCAACTCCATTCCAACAGCATTTACCAAAGTGTGATCCATAGATGTTACTAGGTGTTATATGCCACAGAGCTCTCAGAAATGAATGTTGGAAAAGTTCAGGAAACACTTAGCACACCAATATTCTGAGATTGATGGAACAAGTATTTACCTTTACAATCTAATTCATCAGAGTTGTCTCCACAGTCATTTTCTCCATCACATAACTTGCCATGAGGAATGCAGCGGCGATTATAGCATGGCTTGAAGCCTCTTCGACAGCTTCTGTTTTCTTATAAATAAAAGTAGAAACACACAACCAGAGATCATATAGAAATATTTGTACAAAATGAAAATCACAGATAATATTTCATTGATAATGACTGGATTATGGATCTATAAAACAAGTGCTGTGCCATATAAAAGCTCTGGATTAGAATGTTTATGTGTTGTCAAAGAGTAGTTCATTCAGCAAGGGCCCTTTTTGACTTAGTGTTTTAACTTTAGTGATTCATGCCGGGAGATCTTTTCAAGTTATACCCACGTTATTGTTTCTGGCACTTCTGTCAAGTAGCACAGAAATAAACATATATCACATATTCAATTCTGAAGCAATAAATATGTAACTTAAACGTAACAAAAACACACCAACATCCATTTCCTATATCCTTTGCATCTATCTGCAAGGATTTTATAATAAGGAAATAAAGCAACAAAGCATGTATTCCTGAATCAGTGTCTCATGGAGTCATCTAAATATCAATAAATTTCTCTTAAAAATTATCTTAAAATATCTACAGAATTCCCTGAGAAAGAATTACCTTCTGAGTTCTATTTACCATTATGAAAGTTTCTTGACATTCTCTGATTTGGGGCAGAAGCTACCACTTACAATAATAATAGCTGCCATGTATTAAATGCCAGCTTTGCCCCAGGCTCTGTATTGAGTATATGTAGATAAACACTTGCTGGTTTCATGCTCTCGACTACCATAAGAGCTAGTTGTTTCGTAGTGGAAAACCAAAACACAGAGAAGTGAGTTATGTTACTTACCCTAGTCACACTAGGGTTTGCAAACTAGGCTAATTACACTAGCAGGTTTGGGAACAAAGATTTAACCTCAGGTGCGAGTCCAAAGCCCATACTCTACACCTGGCATTGGCAAACTATTGCCCATAGGCCAGATCTAGCCTGTGAGACTGTTTTCGTATGGCTCTGGGACTAAGAATAGTTTTTACATTTTTAAAGGATGGTAAATAATAAACAACAGAGGATACGTGACAGAAAGCATATATGATCCACAAAACCTAACATATTTACCAGCTGAACCTTTACAGAAAATTCTTGCCAACTCCTGCTCTACACAAATATCATCTGACTTCTACAAAGATAAAAATAACATGAAATATAATCTCAAGTCAACTTATAGTAAATGCAAGCCTGTGACTTTATTGCAATACAATTTATATGCTTTAATATTTTTATATCTTATAGAATATAGCCATTCATTAAAGCGAATATGTTATTTGAGACAAATTCTTTAAGACATTGGTTACACATCAATTATGGACAAATTACATTAGACTCTCATTTTAAACGATGGTGTGTTGTCTTGTAATGTAAAAGAGTGAGAAGATGTCTGTGGATCTCACAGATTCTGTCTTTCTCTTATTCTAACTTTTCTTTAATTATTTAGGTGTAATTATTACCCAGATAATGGAATAGAGGAGAAAAGCAGATATAAATTGAGGCAGTTTCAGATGTAGATTCCTAAATTTTGCATAGTACACAATCCCAATGCTATTGGATTTCTAGGATTAAAAATAAATCAGGACAATTTTTTAAAAATCTGGATCAAATATACAATGATTATCAATGATCATGCAAAGACATATTTCCAGGAAAAAATATTGTTGCAATGAAGGGAAATCTCAGTTGCTTACTAGAGTATAAAAGTTAATCTCTACTCCTGAGGGTAGATGTTGACTATCACTTGGTGTTGCCAAGAGAAGCATAGCTGGTGGAATTCTATGTTTGATGTGGACCATGCCTAAGGCAATGAGCCTTTGTACCAAAGGACACTAGCCCCCATGCTAATCCTGGAGACAGAAATAGAATCGACAAGACTTTGATAACAACCCAACAATGTGCTATTGTCTGTTGGTGAAACTCTGCTTCAGAGTAAGCCTGTCCATATCCAAAAATCCCGATGTTTTTGAGTTACATTTTAAAGAAAGTAAGCCTAAAACCTATTGCTAAAGATGAATAAGTCGGGGGTTCAAAAGATTAGCTACTACTTTTAAAAATATTCACATTCTGGCTGGGTGTGGTGCTCAGAATGTGAATATTTTTATTCACATTCACAGAGTGCTGTCATCTTAGCACTCTGTGAGGCTGAAGCGGGAGGATTGCTTGAGCTCAGGAGTTTGAGACCATTCTGGGCAACACAATGAGACCCCGTCTCTTTAAAAAAAAAAAAAAAAGGCTATTTTGTGGATAGAAAACCATGAGGAAATTATTTAGTGAATATCATGGCTATCAAACAGGAGATAAAGTACCTCATTTTAACACAAGCAAAGCCACATCAATTGCCTCAGATACAGGTTAATGAGAGACATTAAATAAATTATCCACGTAAACCAAACCGAGACAAGCAAACCAAAAACTGTAAAAGAATCAGAAAACTTTATCTGAAACGAGCAAACCCATACTGGACACTTACCACAGTAGAGCAGTTTTTCATCTGATTTATCTTTACAGTGAGGAATGCCATCACAGGTGAGCTGGTAGTCAATGCACTCACCATTTCCACATTCAAACTCCGAATAAATGTTGCAGGAGGAATTTTTAGCTGCAAGAAAAAAAAAAAAAGTCAATACTTTTGTGCAATGGCAAATATTTTTTGACACCACTACAATTATTTTTCTTAATTTTAATTATAAAGATAAGCTAAAATTTATCAAAATGTACAATTAAAGAGCAATGGTTTATGACATTTCTTTATGAAATCAAGATCTTAAGAAATAATGTTTTGGCCAGGCGCGGCAGCTCACGCCTGTAATCTCAGCATTTTTGGAGGCTGAGGTGGGTAGATCATGAGGTCAGGAGACTGAGACCATCCTAGATAACATGGTGAAACCCCATCTACTAAAAATACAAAAAATTAGCCAGGCATGGTGGCACGCGCCTGTAGTCCCAGCTACTTGGGAGGTTGAGGCAGGAGAATCGTTTGAACCTGGGAGGCAGAGGTTGCAGTGAGTGGAGATCTCGCCACTGCACTCCAGCCTGGGAAACAGGGTGAGACTCTGTATCAAAATAATAATAATTATTATTATATATAAGAATATATAATATAATATATAATAATAATATAATAATTATTATTATTGTTTTTTAAAACAGCCAGTTAAATGAACTCTGTACATACTGAAAGTGTTTTTGTGTTTTCTTACTGGAATCTATTATATATTTTTCAATATACTACTATTTTTCAGTGCATAGAGTACCCATTTTTGAATGTTTGATGTGAATCATCTCAGTCAAATGAATAGTCCGGACTTTTCCCCACCGTCTGGTCTTCTTCCTCCCTAACTATCTTCTGATGAAACCTCTGTAGCAAGTTATATTGTTTGGAAATATTAGAATTGTTAAAATAAGCCACTTGTCCGATCCATGTGTGGGAGGTTCCCGGGAGCAGACTCTTTCTTGCTGCCATACATGACGAGCACCTACTCCATGAAATGTACAGGAATCAGTGGGATGAGGTGCAGGAGGACAATGGTCAAGTGGAAAGCATGTGTACCTGATGCTATGGACTCCAGATGACCGCTGTCAGAAAGTCTCATTTCTAAATCTCAGAATTTTTATTAAAAATTAAGAGTTTGAGTTTTTAGGTGATTTGTCCTAGTTTGTAAGCCAAGAGTCTGAAAGTACAAAAAGTTATTTTCTACAGGTAAGTTTCATCCTTATAATGGCAATATGTGATCCCTATTTTGAAGGGTCTCTATTGAGGACAATGGACTTATTTTTATTCTTCAGTAATAGATTTACTAGCAAATTTTGGGATCCAATTTTTGGGGTATACTGTCTGCTTGCATGTACGTACTCACCCCGTTGCTTGCTGAATAATTGTACATTTAAATCCAGTTGTATTAATTATGTTGGAGGTAAGTAGAATTCATTCATCTCTGCTAATGAAAGAATATAGCTTAATTCTATAATTTAGTGTTAATTTTTGAGCTTTATTTCAGGAATATTCAATTAAACAGTCACTAATACTATTTGAAGTTTCCAAGGTTTTATTTATTTATTATTCCTAGAATTTAATTAATTTAGTAGAGGGTCTATCTAAGGCTTCTTTTTTATTTATTATGTCAACTTTTATTTTAGATTCAGCGGGTACATGTGCAGGTTTGTTACATGGGTTTACTACATGATACTGAGGTTTAAGATATGATTGATCCTGTCACCCAGGTACTGAGCATAGTACCAATAGTTAATTTTTTAACCTTTGTCCACCGTCTTTCTCTCCCCACTCTAACAGACCCAAATGTCCATTGTTGCCATCTTTATGTCCATGAGTATCGAATGTTTAGCTCCCAGTTATAAATTAGAACACGTGGTATTTGGTTTTCTGTTCCTGAGTCAATTCACTTTATTTATTTGACTTCTAATTTAACTCTCTTGATGATAACAACATGTTCCAAAGATATATTTTTTTTCTCTTGGTGCAGTCTAAACTTCATTGTTCAGTCATTAGCTAAGGCAGAATGTCATTTAAGACAAGGTAGCAAATAATTTAAAACAGAAAAATATTAAATTAAAAAAATTAAAGGGTGCTAATATTGCTAAATGCAATCATCTTAGCATAGAACAAAATTCAGCCACTTCTTGAAAGTCTATTGAGATTCCTGACTTATTTTTCCTATTTTAAGTATATATTATTTACTGTGTATTTTCCAATGAAAAAATAATTGTTAGGATGGAAAAGTCCATTTTTAATCTTTTATAATCTCAGTGCCTTTGGGGAAAAGACAAAAACTATTCAAAGATAAAAATGTTTTTTACATTATGCAAAAACAAACATTGTATGAATACAATTCTTCCTCAGGTATGTTCATTTGATGAAATAGTATTGAGTGTTTTCTGCTTCTTTCTGGAAACATCATGGTTCAGCTGCCCTTATTCTCCTGCACAGCAATTACTTCATCTAATTATATTTACTATATCTATTTCTTTTATGGATTACAATAAGATTAGCAATGTTGTAAGCAAGGGGACTGCCTAATCTTCTTGTCAACAGTTATGACAACAAATGGTTTTCCCTCCTTTGCCCTCAGGTAGGTGTTAGTACATGGCCTTTCACCCCTTTAATGCTGCCATTAACATTCATGAACCACTCTGGGTAAAATCACTTAGATGAGGACACAGATATGCCAGAAACATTCTCATGTTCCTAAAGATGAATTTGACAAGGAGAAGCCAAGAGTTACTTTCTAATCTCTCTGCTGGGCTACAGGATTTCAATATGAATGCACAATGGACGTCGTCTGCCTCTACAACAGATTGTGAGCTCTGGGAAATCCAATATCACTCTACAGTTCCATGTGAATACAATTGTGCTTGTTTAAAATGACAGTTTTCTTCCTGATTCATTTCCTCTCGTCAACAGAGAGAAGCTTAGTAGGGACAGTTGTATTGAAGGTATTATGCAGCAAGGACAGGCCTCCACCGAACAGAAATAAGCTTTGCCGTTTTGACTAAAGGCATTGCTTTACTACTAGCCTGAAGTGACCTGTGAAAGAAACATCAGTGATTCTAACGCATGGCTAACACTCCGGGCTTACAGATGGCATCAGATCCAGACCATTACAGCTGAAACCACAAAGGCAAACTGAAAGAGTTTAAGCAATTGCCTGAGCAATTCAGAGAAGTGTTAAGTGACAAAGAAATATGGGAATTTGTGGCCCGAAATATGGAAACTGGCCATCTACATTTAAAATTTTGACCAATTGCATCATTTTCTCATTTGCTTTGGCATAGTCTTAAATAAAACAACTTTTACTTTTTTTGCTAAGAGGTGCCTTTTTGGGTTGTAGTATCAACTTTCACAGTGAGAAAATATGTCTATGTTATTTTGTATATGGTATAATAATTTTCAAGCTAAAGAAAATTATGCCCAAGCACTTGCATTGAAGAGCAGGTAAGAGATAAAATCCTTCCAGTGGAAAGAGAGTAAAAATGGACTGAAGATGAAGATGAAAAATACTTATTTTTATTATGTAGACATATCCAACTCTGTTAATTTTCTGAATGAAAAGATATGAGATGAGGATATATTAATAGGTGAGGAGAGACAAAAAATGTATCAAATTTGACACATCCTGAGAATGATTTCACCGATTTCCAACAAGATATTTCTCTCCTACCTTATACATAAATTGCCTTAACGTTAAAAGGAAATTAACCTTTTTAAAATTTTGCTTGCAAATTTTTCATGGCAATATTGAAACACTTGAACCCTGATTTATTTTGGAAACAGTTTTGGAAACTTAGCTGTTAATAAGTGTGTATTGTAATGGTGCTAATTAAAGTTTGTAATGTCTTTGGGAGGTATAAACACCATGCAAGGCTGCAATGTTGCATTCTTAATTAACAGTTTGGAAATGATTACAAATAAGCTGCATGAGCCATTCTCTCTCATTTACATACTATGATGGACTGTGAGTGGTTTTACTGCAAGGTTACTGATATACTGCCTGTATACCAGTTTATTTCAGCTTCAATTACTTTTGCTATTGATTGAATTCACAAAGTCACAACTGGAAGTTTTCAGATGATCATTGTGTGCAGACACTTCTCTAGCTAGCCCCAGCACTTTCTAGTGCACAACCAGGAGGGTAAAAACATTTGTTACCATTTTGGTTATCACTAACTAGCACATGGTCCTATAACTAAGCAGAACAGTGAACTCGGTTTTCTTTAGAGCAGAGAGATAACATGACTAAGCTTCTAATATTAGAAGAGAGTATAACTTCATGACTACACTAACACAATTTCAGTGATGTGTGTGGAATTTGGAACAGATTTGTCATATTACATTTCAATTCTCTTTACTTACTCACACATCTGTTGTCCTCTAGCAATATTCGGTCCCCTCTGCAGGAACAATTCACTCTCCCATTGGGAGTTAAAAGGCACAAGTCATGGCAGCCTCCATTCAATAATGCACATGGAGAAAGTTCACCTACAATAAAGAGGCTGTATTGGTAACATTTTATATCGAATTCCTGTTCTATGTTAGATAAATATTAATGGTAAACTATTAGACTGCCTCAATCTCTCAATAATATGTCATTAAAAAGGAACATTCAGGATTTTTGAAAATCTAAGCATTCCTAAGGCTAAGTACATTACAAAAGTATGTAACACTAATCAAATCTTTCTAACACATTTGATACCACGGCATCAAATGAACTAGTTCTGCTAGAAACCACATTGATGCTTCGAACTGTAATTTTGTAAGCACTGCATTGACTAAAGAACTGTTAAGCCCAGGTGCAAAGTTTCTCTATCAAGTGTAATTTTCATGGAAACAACTTGATCTGAAAATCTGAAGTTATGAAGAGTGAGGATGAAATAAGACTTTTAGAAGAAATAATTAAAAATGAACTGCTCCTGTGATGATAAATTATGCAATATAGAAGTTGCCTTGAATATTTCAGATAATTTCAATATTTTGAACAGCCAAATCTTGAACACTATTCCTAAGAACTAGAAAAAAAACAAAATCCACAGTCATAGTAACAAAAAATAATATTTTTTAAAAGAAAAGGCAAATCCAACTATTACTAGAAAACATATATACATTTTTAGAGATCAGAGATTATACAATGAGAAAACACATTTGCTTTCTATTATAACTTACAGCTATTGGTGTCATTGGCAACAGCTATGATTCCCATTGGCTGATGTGGAATATCGGAACGAAGAATTTTTGTATCTCCTCCTGTGTACTTGTTGGACCGCAGTATAGCTCTTCTTCCCCAGTCCGACCAGAATATATAATTGTCATAAACAGCCAAACTGAGGAAAGTCCCTGGCCCAGATTTAACTATCACCTGAAATAAATTAAAATACTGGATTTTTATGATGAATATATAGACATTTATACGTCCACACCTATTTTTGCTTCAAAAATAAAAGACTAAGATTAGTTGGATTTAATTAACAGAAATCATCAGATAAAAATAAAATTTTACTAAATGAATTATGATAATATGCTTTATATTTTATTTAAAATGTTGTCATTGTTAGTGCTTGCAGTGTGTTTACATAATATTTCAAGTATACTTTTATTTAATTAGTCAATGTGTATAACAAGTGTATTGTTTGGTATTATAAACAAAAATCAACAAGCCAAAATATTAGACGAAGATTATCAACATTTATTAACCTTTAGTAAGAAATCACCAGATATATGTTAGATACTCATCAAGTTCCCAGAACTACATATGGCATATAAAGAACCATAAGATCTAGGTTCTTTCTTCAGGAAGTTCACCGCATGAGTGACTAAACTAGTTGCACATGTCTGAGAATAAAAGTTTAGAAGTAAAGACCATACTTTCACTCAGATCAAGATGGAGTAAAAGGGACTAGATTGATCTTTTCATCTAAAACAACTACACAACAGCAAAATATAGTAAACAACACTTTTCAACACATTGCACATCAGGAAATGAAAGGCAGTGATTCCTGGGTAATAGGAAATACTGGGTGCATCCCATGGCATCCACTGTTTACCAGAGAGAGATTATAGGTAGCAGCACACACAGGACAGAAACAGAGCCCAGAGAACTCCATGAATAAAAGTTACGGGAAGTGAAAGTTATGGGTGGCTATATCTCACTGGGCAGAGGGTCAAGAGTTGACAGTTCAGCAGAGGGAACTGTGGGTATCTGAAAAGAGTCATCCTGGAGCATTCAGTCAAGTACTGATAAGTGCGTGCACATGTGTGCGAGCCAACTCCTCCAGGCTGGTGAAAGAACCACAGGAAAGAATTAGAGAGGAGAGTCCCCAAGTTCACACGGATCCAGAAATCATGCCTGTTAACACCAACCAGATTCAAATATTTAATTCAAATTCTAATTCATGAGACTCTGAGTACTCCGCAGGGTCTGCCTTAGCAGTGGGGAACTATTAACCTAGACTAAATAAACTTTGTTCTAGTCTTCTCTAACAAATCGTAAAAGCCAAGCCTGAAAGGAGAAAACTGTTTCAAGCTAGCTTAACTGTCAATAATTTTTTATGAGAATATAAAAATGTATACCAGCAAAGTACTATGCAAGGAAAATATAAAAAGGAAGAAAATTCTCAAATCAATGACTTTTGCTTTCACTTTAAGAAACTAGAAGAAAAGCAACTTAAAGTAATAAAAGGAAGAAACTAAAGAAGGGAAATTTAAAAAAATAGAAAACAGAAAAACAGTAGAGCAAAATCAGTAAAACTAAAAACTGTGTTTTTTATGTCAATAAAATGGTTAATACATCATGATAAAATTAGGTTTGTCCCAGGAATACAACCTGATTCAATATTAAAAAATCATTCAGCATAATTCACCATAATAGCTGACTAAAGAAGAAAACTCATATACATGTCCCAGTACGTGCAGAAAAACCATTTGATAAGATATGGCTTCTATAATTGACAAAAACTCAAAAAATATGAATAGAAATATAACGAGGCACAAAACAGGGGTGATCACTCTCACTACTTCTATTTAACATTATCCTGGAGTTTCTAACTAGTATAATAAGGCAAAAATAAATAAATAAATAAAATAAAAAGAATCTACATGGGAAAAGAGAAGTCAAACTGTATTTATTTGCAGGTGACTAAATCTTCTACATAAAAAAACATTTAACAGAATCGACAACAAATGCTGCTAGAATGAATAAATTAATTTAGTAAAATTGCAGGATACCGGGCTGTTATTAAAAAATCAATTGTATTTCTGTATACTAGCTATGAACAATTGGAAATTGAAATAGGAAATAACTATTTACAATAGCCTCTACAAATATAAAATATTTAAATATGAAAACATATGTACAAGAATCTGAAAACTATAAAACATTGCTAAGAGAAATTAACAAAATCCTAAATAAAGAGACATATGGAGAAGAAGAAGTATAATATATATGTGTCATTTATCATCTTTACAATCTTTAAGTGCACAATTCAGTGGTAATAAAAACATTTATATTCCTTTATTAACTTTTAAGTTCAGGGGTATATGTGCAGGTTTGTTATATAGGTAAATTTGTATCACAGGGGTATTAACTTTTGAGTTCAGGGTATATGTGCAGGTTTGTTATGTAGATAAATTTGTATCACAGGGGTATTAACTTTTAAGTTCAGGGGTATATGTGCAGGTTTGTTATATAGGTAAATTTGTATCACAGGGGTATTAACTTTTAAGTTCAGGGGTATATGTGCAGGTTTGTTATACAGGTAAATTTGTATCACAGGGGTTCACTGTACAGATTGTTTCATCCCTCAGGGATTTAGTACCCACTGATTATTTTCATTATTTTTCTCGATCCTCTCGTTCTTCTCACCCTCTGCCCTCCAGTGGGTCCCAGTGTCTATTGTTCTCCTCTATATGTCCACGTGTTCTCATCATTTAGCTTCCAATTATAAGTGAGAACATGTGATAATTGGTTTTCTGTTTCTGCATTAGTTTGCTAAAGATAATGTCCTCTAGCTCCATCCATATTTCTACAAAGGACAAGATCTTGTTATTTTTTATGGTTGCATGGTATTCCGTGGTATAAATACAGCACATCTTCTTTACCCAGTCTACCATTGATGGGCATTAGGTCGATTCCATGTCTTTGCTATTGTGAGTAGGGCTGTAATTAACATCCATGTGCATGTATCTTTACAATAGAATGATTTATATTCCTTTGGGTATATACCCAGTAATGGGACTGCTGGGTCGAATGGTATCTCTATTTTTAGGCCTTTGAGAAATCATCACACTGTTTTCCACAATGGTTGAAAACATTTTTCTTTTTCTCTACAACCTTGGCAGCATCTGTTACTTATTGACTTTTTAATAATAGCCATTCTGACTGGTGTGAGATGGTATCTCATTGTGGTTTTGATTTGCATTTCTCTAATGATCACTCATGTTGAGCTTTTTTTCATATGTTTTTTCGCTGCATATGTGTCTTCTTTAGAAAAGTGTCTGTTTATGTCCTTTGCCCACATTTTTGTGAGTTTTTTTTTTTGTAAATTTAAGTTTCTTATTAATGCTAGGTATTAGTCCTTTGTCGGACTCATAGTTTGCAAAATTTTTCTTCCATTCTGTAGGTGGTCTGTTTACCCTGCCGATAGTTTCTATGACTGTGGAGAGCTCTTTAGTTTAATTGTATTACATTTGTCAATTTTTGCTTTTGTTGCAATTGCTTTTGGTGCCTTTGTCATAAAATCTTTGCCTGTTCCTATGTCTAGAATGGTATTGCCTAGCTTGTCTTCCAGGGTTTTTATAGTTTTGAGTTTTACATTTAATTATTTAATGCATTTTGAGTCAGTTTTTGTATATGGTTTAAGAAAGGGGTTCAGTTTCAATCTTCTGCATATGGCTAGCTATTTATCCCAGCACCATTTATTGAATAGAGTCCTTTCCCCTTTGCTTGTTTTTGTCAGCTTTGTTGAACACCAGACAGTTGTAGGTATGCAGCCTTATTTCTGGAATCTCTATTCTGTTGCATTGGTCTATACATCAGTTTTTGTACGAGTATCTTGCTGTTTGGTTACTGTAGCCCTGTAGTACAGTTTGAAGTCAGTTTGTGTGATTAGGACACCTTGACTATTTGGGCATTTTTTTGGTTTCATATGAATTTTAAAACCTTTTTTTTCTAGCTCTAGGAAGAATTTCAATGGTAGTTTAACCAGAATAGTATTTAATCTATAAATTGCTTTAGGTAGTATGGCCATTTTTAAAATATTGATTATTCATATCCATGAGCATGGAATGTTTTTCCATTTACTTGTGTCACCTCCGACTTCATTGAGCAGTGTTTTGTAGTACTCCTTGCAGAGATCTTTCACCTCACTGGTTAGCTGTATTATTAGGTTGTGTGTGTATGTGTGTGTGTGTGTGTGTGTGTGTGTGTGTGTGTCTGTTGCAATTGTGAATGGGACTGCATCTCTGATTTGGTTGTTGGTTTGGTAGTTGTTAGTGTACAGGAATCCTAGTAATTTGTGTACATTGGTTTTTGTATCCTGGGACTTTGCTGAAATTGTTTATCAGCTTAAGAAGCTTTTGGGCTGAGACTATGGTGTTTTCTAGATATAGAATCATATTGTCTGCAAACAAGGATATTTTGATTTCCTCTTTCACTTGGATGCCCCTTCTTTCTTTCTCTTGCCTGATTGCTCTGCCCAGGACTTCCAATACTATATTGAAAAGGGTTGGTGAGAGAGGGCATCCTTGTTGTATTAGTACATTCTTATGCTGCTAATAAAGACATACCTGAGACTAGGTAATTTATAAAGGAAAAAAGGTTTAATTGACCCACAGTTCAGCATGGCTGTGGAGGCCTCAGGAAACTTACAATAATGGCAGAAGGGGGAGCAAACACGTTCTTCTTAATATGGCAGCAGCGAGGAGAAGTGCAGAGCAAAGAAGGGGGAAACCTCTTATAAAACCATCAGTTCTTGTGATAACTCACTCACTATCATGAGAACAGCATGGAGGTAACCATCCTCATGATTCAAGTACCTCCCACAGGGTCCCTCCCATGACACATGGGGATTATGGGAACTACATTTCAAAATGAGATTTGGGTGGGGACACAGCCAAACCGTATCACTTGCCTTGTGCTGATTTTCAACGGGAATGCTTCCAGCTTTTGCCTATTCAGTATGATGTTGGCTGTGGATTTGTCATAGATGGCTCTTATTATTTTGAGATATGTTCCTTTAATACCTGGTTTATTGAGGTTTGGGGTGTTGAATTTTATCAAAAGCCTTTTTTGCATCTATTGAGATAATCATGTGTTTTTTTTGTATTTAGTTCTGTGTATGTGATGAATCACCTTTATTGATTTGCATATGTTGAACCAAGCTTGCATCCGAGGGATAAAGCCTACTTGATTGTAGGATAAGCTTTTTGATGTGCTGCTGGATTCAGTTTGCTAGTATTTTCTTGAGAACTTCTGCTATCAATGTTCATCAAGGATATTGGTCCGAAGTTTTCTTTCTTTGTTGTATCTCTACCAGGTTTTGGTATCAGGATGATGCTGGCCTCATGGAATGAGTTATTGAAGATTCCCTCCTCCTCAATTTTTTTGTACTAATTTCAGCAGGAATGGTACCAGCTTATTTTTATACATTTGGTAGACTTCGGCTGTGAATCATCTGGTCCTGGGTTTTTTTTGGTTGGTGGGCTATTTATTACTTTTCCATTTCAGAGCTAATTATTGGTCTGCTCAGGGATTCAATTTTTTTCCTGGCTCAATCTTGGGAGGGTATATGTGTCCAGGAATTAATCTATTTATTCTCGATTTTCTAGTGTGTGTGCACAGAGGTGCTCATAATATTCTCTGGTGGTTATTTCTATTTCTGTGGGGTCAGTGGTAATATCTCCTTTCTCATTTCTAATTGTTTATTTGGATCTTTTCTCACTTCTTCTTTATTAATTTAGCCAGTGGTCTATCTAGTTTATTAATTTTTTTTTTTCAGAAAACCAGTCCCTGGTTTCATTTGGAACAAATCTGTGCCTTACTATTATGTAATATAGGAAGTAATTCCTTCCTTTTATGGAGAAAGTATATGGGTGGAGGCACTGTGGCATACTTAGAATGAAGAAATGGGCCTTCTGCCTTACCAAATTCCAAGCCAAGAGAGCTTGGTAATCAGTATCCACTTTAGAACTATAGACTTTTGTGATTTCTGCTTGCAGAGTTGTTCTAATTTTTTTGTATTTTAAAATCAAATTAAATAGCCTAAATATAATTTTTTAAATAAAGGTATCGATTTGATTATTTGGCCTCAGTATTAATATTCCAAACAGGACTCACTGGGTTACTTTTCCCTGTAATCAGGAAAAAAAAAAAAAAAAGAAACTTTTACAAGAATGATTACTGCAAAGGAATGGTAATCAAGAAATAAATGTTTAGCAAAATAAACAAAAATTAATGCATATAATGATTCTAGCCAATAAGAGAATTATACAAAGTATTTAGTAAGTACTTATACATAGTATTCATTTAATTCTTAAGATCATTTAGGTAGGCAAGTATTATTGCAAATTGTATTCAGATATGAAGAAACAGGCTTGGAGAGATTTTGCAACTTGCCAACAGTGATACACCTCATTAATGTAGGATCTGGAACTTGATATAAGGTTTAACTCCAAATTATAACAGCAAATGTATCAAGCTTACATGCCAGTTACTAATTTAAGTGTTTTACTAATAAACTGTGAGGAAGACATAATCTTCTTTACAAGTATGAGAAAGTTTAAGCTCAGAGAAATTAGGTAACCTGGCCAAAGTGGCAAAGTTGCACCCAGTGTTCACATTGTTAACTATCTTCTTATTTCATCTCCATATCCCAACCCCCTCCTTTTGCCACACATCGCCTCCTTAGGAATTAATATACTCTAACATTAAAACATTTAACAACTACTGAAATTGGCATAGTTTGGAGAAAACAGATAATTTAAGGAATATGATAATTAAAAGAATACCACATCTCTCTCCCTCATCCTCTATCAAAATATAAATTGTCAGGCATGGTGGCTCATGCCTGTAATCCAAGCATTTTAGGAGGCCAAGGTAGGCAGATCACCTGAGGTCAGGAGTTCGTGACCAGCCTGGCCAACATCGTGAAATCCCCGTCTCTACTAATAACACAAAAAATTAGCCGGGCATGGTTGTGCGTGCCTGTAATCCCAGCTACTCAGGAGGCTAAGGCAGGAAAATTGCTTGAACCCGGGAGGCAAAGGTTGCAGTGAGCCAAGATCATGCCACCGCACTCCAGCCTGGGTGACAGAGCAAGACTCTGTCTCAAAAAAACCAACACAAACAAACAAACAAAAACAAAAAAACTGTAAATTATTGTGAGGTAATTAACAACATTATCTTTCTGATTTCCCAAAACCCTGCCACATTCATTCTAAATTAACTGCTAATTACCCTTCCATACGAGCAATTACTTCCATTTTTTTCTGAATATATAAGTAATTTCTGTTTTATGAATCAATATTTATCAAACTTCAACATGCATCTAAATCACTTTGAGATGCTGTTGAAATTCAGACTTGGATTCACTAGGTCAGGTATTGACCCTGAGATTCCGCATTTCTCAGAAGCTTCCAGGTGCCAATGATGCTGATTCAGGGAACCACTTTGGGTAGTTAAGAATTTTAAAATAAAGAAAAGTGGAAAAATAAACAAAATAATAATCTTGCCACACAGATATATAATTATTCACTATTTTGGACTAGAAATTTATATTTCTTTCCTTTTTTACCTTACAAATTGGTATCAAATGTATGCTTTTGTATTCAACTAAAAGTGAGTTGATGGGACTTCTGTTGCCAGCCAAAATGGTGTAAGCCCACTACAGCCTATCTGTCCAACTCACTGCAACTTTCTCACTTGTATCACTGTCATGGAGACGAGAAAAGAAAAGCAGTAATGGAAAGTTGAGTAGCAGCACATAGAAGGACAGGAGCAAAGTAAAATACTATTTTTACTGTCACTGTTTATGTTTTGTTTTCCCTACTTTGCATCTGGTGCTGCCCAGTAAATGAAACAGCTGTCAACACACTAGGTGCGCCTTTGCTACTTACTCTCAAAGGTTATAGTTTCAATGTCCCTTTTAGTTCCCATTTGTTTCCCAAATTCACACAGAGATCATGGGGAGATGGTGGTGGCCTTGCGTTAGCTCTGCAGGCATACAGCGGGGCCTAGCATCAGCTGCAGTGTTGTGAGTTGTTGTTGTTTTTTTTTTTCAATACTTTAAGTTCCGGGGTACATGTGCAGAACGTGCAGTTTTGTTACATAGATATACACGTGCCATGGTGGCTTGCTGCACCCATCAACCCGTCACCTAGATTAGGTATTTCTCCTAACACTCTCCCTCCCCTAGCCCCCACCCTCTGACGGGCCCTGATATGTGATGTTCCCCTCCTTGTGTCCATGTGTTCTCATTGTTCAACTCCCGCTTATGAGTAAGAACGTGAGTTGTTGTGAGTTTTGAGGCTTTTGCACTGCACCTGCTCAAATGACCTGGCTGCACTCAAGACTTTTAAAAACCTGGATTGAAAATTGCAACCCCATAGGAGTATTTTGGCATTGAACTGGGGGGTTTCTTCATCTGTTTTCTTTTCTAAGCGCTTCACTTCATTACCCACTGCTATGCAGATGGTTTGTCCAACTTCTTTGTCTTTTCCTCCTAGGGGAAAGAGCACAGTACTCAAAGTGACAGGCGCTGGAGCACTACAAAGTACCCTGAGTCGTGAGTAAAATAAAATTTTAACCTGAAAAAGCAAATATCCCCAAACTTCAACCTTTTTAGAGAGGAAAGGAAAATGTCTACCTTTATCTGTAATATATTAGAACATCCCATTTTACAAAATGACAAGAGAGTTCTTTCTTAAGTTCTCTTGTGCTTAGAAAAATTTTATCAATGTAAGTGCAGGACACACTGCTGTAAAACAGTGATTTTCACATCACTGTCAGTCCTCCAAACACACACACACATGCAAACAAACACACACTGGAGGCTTGGAAAACTAATGCAGAAGTTTATCCTATTGGAAATCTGAAACGACTGCTAATACCTAGTAAGTACACAGATTAAATATAGTATTTCTCTCTTGAATTTCTTTAGAGATAGCATGTCATTTCCTAGTCAGTATTTCAGGAATATAAAAAGTCATCTGTAATAGTATTATGAACTGAGTGTTTGTGTCCCCTTCCCGCAAATTCAGGTGTTGAAGCCCCAGTATGATGATAATTGGAGGTGGGGCCTTTAGAGGTAATTAGGCTTAGACAAAGTCATGTAGGTGGGGCCCCAGTGATGTAATTAATGTCCTTATAAGTAGAGGAAGAGAGATGAGAGCCCTTTCTCTCTGTCATGTGAGGACACAGCAAGAAAGCAGCTGTCTGAAAGCCAGGAAGCGGTAAAGCCATCACTAGACCCTCATCATGCTGACACCTTGAACTCACATTTCCCAGCCCCCAGAATTGTGAGAAATAAATCTCTGTTGTTTAAGCCACCCAGTCTATGGCATTTTATTATAGCGGCCTGAGCTAAAAGCCACACTTTGAGATTTACAGCTGCTTTAAATTTTAGTAAATATATATTTTTAAAATCAGTATGAAGGACAGATTGCTTGCTATGAGAGTGTAAAAATAATAACTGCTCTGGTATGCCATCTAAGATTGTCCTGGGAAAGGGAAGGACAAATAAGCAAAGAGGAGGGGGACTGGGAAGAAAGGACTTTGACAGAGGGAATATTTGGTGCAAAATCCAACAACAACAGGGAGCATGAAGTGCTGGGAAACTGAACAAAGGCTAAGTGAGTATGACTCTCCCTCAGACATCTGAGAAGGACACAGGCCTGATGAGAAAGGCAGGAAGGGCTAATATATAACACATTCCTTTCTACAGGCTATGGTTTGTGATTCTGAGTTTTATTCTGAAAGCAGCGGTCAGCTATTAACATTTTTAAAGCAGGTTAATGTCATTATTGGTTTGTAGTTTTAAAGATTCTGCCTCTGCTGTACAGACTAGCTTAGATAAGAAGCAAAAGAGTTTCAGAGAGACCAGTCAAGATCCACAACATTCATCCAAAGTATAATACTTCTGATATTTTGAGTAAGAGAGAAAAGTGAAGAACCCAATTAATACAGCAGTATGTACAAATGAAAGACTCCCTAAATCACATTTTACCAGAATTCATGAGTTTTCATCCTTTTTAATTATCAGTAAGAGCTAACATTTCATGGATGCTTTTAATGCACAGGAAGTATATGTATTTCATGTGTAATACATAATTTAATCTACATAATAACCCCTGTGGTAGATACTATTTTAAACCACATTTTACTGGTAATGACTGAAGCTTGAAGAAGTTAGCCCAAGGTCACAGATTTACTAAGCAATCTGATACAATGTCAGACTCGAAGCATCCAAGATTTGAATTAATTTTGACTTGGTGACAGGGACTAGAGAAACTCTTTTTTGATTTATTAGCAGGTGTATATGTGCTATTTTTATAATTAAATTGATGCCCCTTCAAGTTAGGGAAGATAGTCATTTCTTTGCTTTCCCTAGTATCGTATTACAGACTAATGAAATAGACCATCAACAAACATTTTTGAATCATTAAGAATGAAAATGTTGATACTTGACATAAATAAAAACAGTTATTATGGATATTCTTATGAAAAATGACAGTTTTTCAATGTTATCACCAGAAGCCATTATAACAACCTTTTATTAACTTTAACAGTAAGTCTAATAGTTTAGTTTTTACTTCTGCTGACATAGAGAGAGGAGAAAAAAATATTAAATTTAGTCCATAATTATGCACATTGCCTTTGTAGGGTACAACAGGTTTCACTAAGAACTGAGCTAACTCCTGCCATCTCGTTTTTCATTAAATTTCATATGGAACAGAAAATGAAATCCATTAAATTACATGTTTCAATTTCCATGTTAAAACACTTCTATAAAAGTTCATGAATGCTGCACCTTACAAGCCTAGTCAGAGTCTTTATGTAGAGCGCAGAAGCCTTGTCATCACAAATTGCACTCTACCATGCTGTATGGTAATGCACCATTATGGCATAATTTTAAGGCACCTTTAGCTTGATCCTATAAATGGGTTCATGTTTCAAAATGGTAATTCATGTTTCTTCACAAAACACATTTCTTGACACAGCTACTTATTCTTAAGTGTGTCGTCATAGATAAACTATGTCTATATCTATTGTCATACAGACTTGAAATTTTTTTTTCAGGAATTCATCGTCACTAGTCACATGCCCTTTGCATCTTGGAACTTCACTGGTGCCTTGTTGGTGAAAGCACTCAAACGAGTAAAAAATAAACCTGAATGTAAAAATATTCAGTTTCATAAACCAGACAACATATTTCCAACACCCAGATGCTAAATGTTAAACCAAACAATTTAAAAACCAGGAACTGGGAGGCTTCCCAAACTCCCCAACTGATTGCCTCATTGACAAGATTCTAAACAATCATTATGAGAAATGACAACTTGGTCCCTGCCATGGCAGGGTATGATAGAATGTTACTGATTTCAAAGAAATGTGGTAAATTGGTAATGTGGTAAATCAGTAACTTAAAACCAAAAAACTAAAATAAAATATTTAATATAAAATAGATTATTATATTTAACTTACCTGAGGGAGTTTGTAGAACAAATACAAGATGCCTAAATGACACTAGTGTCTACCCAAATTTGTAAAGAACAACATTCAAAGCATTGATCTAAAATATTCCTCTATTGTGTCTACTGTGCTCTTAAGAAAGAACACACACACACACACACACACACAAATGCAATAAAGTTCCTTAATATTGAACATTCTATTTCTTCTAATAATCTCTAAGGAAACTCTTCTAATAGTGAAATCAACCCTCAAGTAACTACCTTCAAATAGAAAACATGATTGCCTAATTTCTATTACTCTGAGCTTCTCAGTATACCCTCAAGACTTTAGGAAGATTGTATCAGTTAAGCCTGAAGCAAGAAATAGCTGGTGTGCTCAAATTACAATACTTTGAGGAGGGCTGAATCAAGGGGCTCTTAACAAGGATTTTTGGAGAGTATAGGGACGCCATAAGTGATGGTAGAGGACCCTGGAGCTGTACATCCTTAGGTCTGAAAGGCCAATGAGCTGGAGAGGTTTTCAGAAGCCTAGAGAAGACAGCCACATTGAGAAGAGCCACCAGCTTTCATTAAAGAGGCAGATCCTTCAGAGAGGGATATTAAAGAATGAATCCCTTTGATTTTATGCAGACCCTTTCTAATCTATTTATCTAACTCAACCAGAAGCCGATGGGAAAGAGAGCCAGTTTTTCTATGGGGAAGCCCCTGGAGGAAGAAACAGAAGAAGGAGGATAGAGAAAAGATACGGAAGATACACCAGAGAGTAGTAGTGGAAAGAACTCTATTCTGAGACTCATTATTTTTCATTTTTCTTTGGATAACTCTTTCTGATTCTTAGGACTCAGTCTCCTAATCTGTAAAATAAGATAGTGAAAAATCAATGGCTCACCTCTGCTCCCTTTCTAAGGAGAGAAAAGGTAAAATATTGCCTGAGGTCACCCAGAGGACTCATGAGAAGAAATATAAACTGTGAGATTATGGAGGTGTTATAGCCACTGCTAAATGGAATCTGGGCAAGTTTTATATTTTTATTTTCTTGCCGTTATGTATGACTGCAATTATTAAATTTATAGCTTATCAAAAATTTTGAATTAAGTACATTTAAACAGTTCGTGATTCATAAGCTGATTTGTGTCAGTGAAGAGTATTTTACTTTAAAAGATGAATATATATTTTTAGTGAGTTCCTTCTACTTTGGATTCCTTTCAGACACATTCATTTTGACAGTCAATTCAACAGTGTTTTTCTTTGGGAATCCTCCTCCACCTGCCCAAGGTAAAATGGCTTCTTTTTCCTCTCCATATCCAGAACAGTTTTTGTATACATTCATTAGAACACTAATAGAGGATATTATAAGAGCTTTTATTTTCTCAGTCTCTCTGGAAAGACTGAAATATTTGAAACCAGTAATTGTATCTTTTTATTTTTGTAACCCAAGTGCTTAAAACATACTTAACTTTCAATAATTATTTACTGATAGAATAGTAAATAAATGAGTGATTAAAAAAATTTTCTTCTGCTGTATGAGTTTATTTCTTCTGCTGCTGCTGCTTCTTTTAAAGTGTGTGTATGTGTGTGTGTGTGTGTATATATATGTATATGAACTACTAGCTAGGCTTTGTACTTTATTTGCGTATGTACACAAAATAAAATCTTTTCTTTGTGGAATGGTATTACCAACATTTGTATTTTACTGAAGAACTATAGACATAATCTTCCCAGGATCAAACTCATACCTTTGATAAATATTTCAATGATTTTACTCTCTGGATCTCGCTGTCTAAATACAAGTCTCCTGGATTTTTAATATTTTAGTAGAAAAAGTGAAGAGCTAGTCAAAAGAGGATATATTAAATCAAAACCTCATATGTCCACACCATTCTGAAATGCCAGTATTAATCTTTCAAATTGAGATTCACAGACACTCAGGAAAAAAAAAACAAATATTACTTTAGATGCTAGATTACAAGAAGTCAAAAACTATCCTGTACGCATGAATATGTGTCTTTCAATGTGTTTGCATGTATGAATAACAAGGAAAGGCCAATTTAATTTGACATTCCATAGATTTGAAAAAAATACAGCCTAGGACTATTAGCATGGGTGCTAGAGTCAGAGGTTTGGATTCATATCTAGCAATACCTCTTATTAGTATATATTAGTAATTGTGTTTGTCATAAGATTCTGGAAAATGTTAAATAATATACATAAAACACTTGGCACGGCAACACAGTAAGCTCTTAATAATTGTTAGCTATAATTATTAATATTCTTGCCTGAATATTGTAGGAGTTAAATAAGTTGGTTTAGACCTGTTAAATAAGATTTAAAATCTTAAATATTCTTTGAATCTTTATTTTTTAAAGTGTTGCAAACTAAAAAATCAACTTAAAAATTAACTTTTAGAATGGATTTTCATTTGTAAATTTAATGCTTTTTAAACTTCTGATTTTATCACATCATCAAATCTATGCTTAGAGGTAAAACTAATGTCTACTTTAGAGAAATCTTTGTGTTCCAATTTATTTTTTGCTGACATGTCAACTGAAAAGTTCTACTAAGGGTACAAAGGTTATTATGTCTATTTAGTAACTTTGAGGTAAATAAAAAAGCAGAGTTTTATCTAAGCAAGTCATACGATATGGACATTGGCTGGCCCAAAGCTTCTATTCACCTACAATATTAAAACTGCAGCTGTTACAAGTAGATGAAGTTACCCTGATCATCTATAAGATTTTCAATTCTGGAAATCAAATAATTGTGTTTGTTTGTTGTATACATGAGGGGAGGCAGGGTGTCTCCAACGGGGCTCAGGACACATTACCCCAAAATATGGAACCTTGGCATTTGAGAAAACAGCAGAAGCAGGAAGGCAACTCTGACCTTCTCTCTCCTTTCTCCCCTGAAACAAGCCATAAATGAATTATCTAGCCTTTTTGTGAAGTAGGTCGTAGGACTCTAATCTGCCCTTGGAGGAAAGGACACCCTAATCTGCCCTATACTTGGAGGAAAGGCCCCCCCCCCAATGTACTCTATACGTGGAGGAAGGGAATGTCGCACAGTGACATGGAGAAGAATCTGAATAAACAGGCCTTACTAAGTTCCCCCCACAGTCTAGTATATTACTATTAGATCATAACCCACACGGTCCTCCCATCATATTACCCCACAACTATCCACTTCGTCATCAAACTTAGCACAAAAATTCACAGATTTCACTATTTCTTGGGTTTATTTCTGAAGACTCCAATGTCACTTAAAAGTTATATAAAATAAACTTATATGCTGTTCTCTTGTTACTGTGTCTTTTGTTATAAGGGTCTCAGCTATGAACTTAACAATGGGCAAGGAAAGACTTACCTTCATCCCTACATCTGTTTGAAACATACTGTTCTGAACATTCTCATGATTGCCAACCAAAACAAACAAATTTAAAAAAAAAACCAATTTTTTTCAGTGTCACTTTAAGAAAGTGACAAAGCTTTGTGACTGGAGGTTATATCTAAAATGTTTACTTTACTATAGAATTAAATTACATACATGTCCATAGGCCACCTCAGAGTCACTTTGATAAATATGGAAATATTTATCAAATGTATATGTAATGGTGGGAAAGTAAGTTCTGTATTTGAATTTTCATAAATATATGTTGATGTCATCCTAAGATATTTCTTAATATATCAAATTAAAAGGCAAATATTTTAAAAATAAAAAGTAAAAACTACTACGGGTTCTGACTACATGACTATCTGAATTTTCATATACACATCTTCTTAACTATGCATCTAGTTTTCAATCAAATTTATTACAGTACGATTTACATACCAAGTGAGTTTTAATTCATTTTTAACAATCACAATAATTATGCATACATTACTTCCCACCTTCAACTCCCAACAATTTTTTTCCTCATAAGCAAACTCTCATCAATTTCTTGAATAAGACATTTGGAAAATGTTGTTTATTTTTAGACTTGCAAAAAATTTTGGATTATCATTAAGTCTGTTTACCCATAATCTTTAAAATTAAATATATGCTTTAGAAACTTGCCTCAATTTAAAATTCATCTTCTTCATTAGAATGCTATTAATGAAACAGAAATTCAATACAAAAATTTAACAATAATACAAAAGTTAAAAAATGTGTAAAAGTGGCATCTTTCCTATATCCAGATTTGAGTGTCTGCACATCTAATCCTTTCCAAGGGCCTCAAAAGTTATTGAAATGCTCTCTAGTGCCCTATATGGCCTGACCCCCTGTGACCTCTCTGGAACTATTATCTACTGTGCTCCCCTATGCTCTTCCGTTCTCTCTGTGCTAGCCACAAATGCATCAGGATTATGCCTCAAATGCATCAAACACATATCATGTCTTTGTATTGGCTGTTCTCTATGCCTGTGAGTCTCTTCCCCAAAATATTCACACAACCATCTGGCTCACCCCTTCAGGATTTTGCTCAAATATCACTTTTTCTATGAAGGAGGCTTATCTTGAGTTCCCTATTGCAACTTGCCTCTCTTTACTATACCACACTCAATGTCCTTATTCAGTTCTCCTTTGTACTTGCTAGGTTTATGGCTTATTATCTGTCTTCCCAGGAATATAATCTTCTTGGCAGTAGGGATCTCTTTCTGTGCAGTTCAGTGACAAAGCCTAAGCTCCAAAGAATATCACCTGATGCATATTAGGCGCTCAACAAATACTTGTTGAACAAAAGAATAAAGTGGTTAGTCACCAGGAAAATGCAAATCAAATCCACGATGAAATATCACCTCACATGTGTTAAGATGGCTATCATGGAAAAGATAATAACAAGTATTAGCAAGGATGTGGAAAAGTAGAATTCTCCTACAGTGCTGGAGGGAATGGAGAATGGCACAGCCACTTTAGAGAGCAGTTTCACAATGCCTCAAATGGTTAAACATAATGTCTGTATGGCCGAACAAATCCGAGTTTACCCAAGTAAAATGAAAATATATGTCTACACTAAAATTTGTACAGAAAGGATCATAGCAGCAATATTTATAGTAGTCAAAAAGTAGAAATAACTCAAATGTCCATCTAATGATGAATAAATGTGGTATACCCATATCATAGAATATCATTCATGGTTAAAAGTAAGTGAAGTATGAATGCATGCTACAATATAAATGAACCATGAAAATATTATTCCAATTAAAGAAGCTAATCAGAAAGGACCACACATTATATGATTTAATTTGTAGGAAATTTCCAGAATAGGCAAATCTATAAGGAAGTAGATACCTGGTTGCTTAGGGCTGAGGGAGTGAGAGTTTGAGGACTGACAGCTAAGTGGGGAAGGGTTTCTTTTTGGTGTGATAAAAATGTTTTAGGATGGGTGCAGTGCTTCACACTTGAAATCCCAGCACTTTAGGAGGCCAAGGCGAGGGGATCACTTGAGCCCAAGAGTTTGAGAACAGCCTGGGCAACATGGCAACAACCTCTACAAAAAATACAAAAAAAAAAAAGCTGGGTGTGGTGCCATGTGCCTGTAGTTCCAGCTACTCAGGAGGCTGAGGTGGGAGGATCGCTTAAACCTGGGAGGTAGAGGCTGCAGTGAGTTGTAATGCCACCACTGCACTCCAGCCTGGGCAACAGAGCCAGACCCTGTCTCCAAAAGAAAAAAAAAAAAAAAAACTTTAAATCACAATTTGTGCTGTCAAACAAGTAAGGAAATATAAGTATAGGCTACAATATCAAAAACATTTTATGATTTTTGATAATAGTACAGAAAAACAGATAATAGTCTTGCAAAAATATCTAATTGGTTTATAGATCTAAGTGACATACTATGTAATACAAGGACAATTGAACATGTTAAACAATGTCATAGTATACAGTATGCAAATCTAGACTTCAAAATTCTACAAGATAAACTAACTGTTTTTTTTAACAACCGAAAATTTCCAAGCCTCCTAAATAACCAAGATAAAAAGGAAAACTAGATTAAAAATATTTAAGAGACATATCAGTTATTTGCAATATATGGACTTTATCTGGATCCCAATTCAGAGACCCATACGACAGGCTCATATATGTAGAATATATTAAAAGATCCACAAAAAGTTACTAGAACTAAGAAATGACCAGAGTAAGTACAGAGAATACAAAGAACAATTGTATTTCTGTATACTAGGAAGGAAAGATAGTATTACTTTAGGATTTTTTTATTTCAATTTTCAGAGGAAAAATTGAAGCACATTGAGAAAAACAGATTTTTTTTTCACGGCAGATTCTAAGTGGAAAAAAAGTAGCCTGAAGAATATGGCAAACATACTCCATATTCCTCTAATTGTTTATTACATAATAATATATAATATATATTTTATTTTATGACATATATATCTGTATATATACACACATTGCTGAACTTTTACATGAACATTTAAAGGATATGATGAATATATCTCATAAAAATTGTTTTATATATCATTTTTTCTGAATTATAATTTTTTGAAGATTATATTATTGGCCACAGCATATTTTAACCCATGTAATAATAAAATGCTTGAAAATTAGGATTTAAGATTCTTCAATTTTTACACTTAGAAAACATGTTTACTTTTCTATCTTAATATTCTCAACAAAAATTGAAATGGTGCCAATTTACCAGATCCCTCATTATATGGGAAGTTTTACTTATTTACATTTTTTGTTTTAATTAAATAAGGATATTTACTTATAAAGAAATTATATTTTCACCTGAAATTCTGCACAGTTTAAAATAAGTGGCAAGGGATTCTGACATTAGCAAGATGTTTGATAAGAAATCCCTAGTGCTCATTTCCCAACAAAAACAGCCAAAACAACAAATAAACAACTGCATTTTCATGAAAGTAAATAAAGGAGAGCACCAGAGTACATTGAAGGAGTAACAGAAACCCTAGTGAGCAGAAAAGCTCAGGATAGCCACATAGAAAACTGAAAGAAACACCTGGCCCTCACCACTTCATTCCTCTCCTGGGATGAGCTGGGAGTCAGGAGGAACTTCTCCCAGTGGGGAAAAGGTAAACAAAAGGATCCCAGTAGCTCCCATTAACACCTTGGACACTTACAGTCCTCACCACTGGGGACCCCCGCAGTCCTCACAGGCACGAAGCCCAGCTGAAGGAGCTGCCTGGAGTCCACACGGCTATGCTTCCCCCAGAGAAGGAGCGACACTGTGTCCCACTCCCTGTACCCTGCATGGCTTCTCTGCTATGCCATTTTGGAACTGCAACTACTGATGGTGTGTATGTGGCTCCAGAGGTGAGTGGCCATGGCACTCTTTTATCACTGAGACTAAGCTGCTGCCAAACCAGCCCTGCCCAGTGTCCTGACATTCCCAAGCCATTCCACAAGTAGCTGCTAACCCCTTCGCCAGGGGGTCAAGCAGTTGTAGAAGTACTCCACCCTACCCTTCCCAGTTGCAGGTGAGCCCTACCCCTAGAAGGCTGAGCTGAAGCTCTTACTGCTTCTCATGAAAACAGTGCCTTGGCAGAACCATCCCATGTATACCCAAGAGTCACTGCTGAGCCCAGCAACTAGGGGCTGGAGCTAAAGTTGTTCACCTCCTCCTGAAAAAACAGTACCTGGCCAGAGTTGCTTTATCTATACCTTCTAGCCACTGCTGCACTTGTCCCTAGGGGCCTCAGCTGGAGTTGAGCACTGCCTCCGGAGGGAAGAGTGCCCTGGTAGAGACACTTCAAAAATCCATCCCAGTTGCTGCTGAGATTTGCCCCATGGTATTCAAGCTGAAGCTGTGCACTGCCTCCCAGGGAAATGATGCTTTGATGGAGCCACTCCATATACCCCTCCCAGTTTTGGCTGCACTTTGCCCACTACGCTAAAGCTGAAGCAATGCCTAGCTTCTCAGGGAAACTGTTCCTTGGCCTCTCAGAGAAGTAACACATACCTGTGCCTGAGCTGAAGCAGTATCATACCTCCTGGGAAAACATACTGTACCCTGGTCAGCCAGAACCTCAACAGTGCCTAAGTTAAAGCAGCAGCCTGACTCCTATGAAATGGGGGTGTGGTCACCCACAGTGATCATGCACAATACTTAAGCTGAAGGGATGCACTACATCCCAGGGAAACAGTTCCTGGGCTACCTAGAACAATCACACCCTCACCCCCGATCCTGAGCTGAAGTGACACATTGCAACCTGGGGAATTGGTAGCTTGGCTGAACTAAGCAGCGGCACATCCCAAGACTGAGCTGCTATAGCACCCCACATTCCATGGAAACAAAAATGGCTAGGCTGAGACACCCTGTCCCATAAGCCAAACAACTCTAATACTCCATTTCCCTAAAGCTCGACTAGACTCCTTGAGTCCAAGCTGCTGAGATACCCTCTCTCTGGGAAGTACAATTATTATTGAGCTGCCCCTTGCCCCCAGGGTCCAAGCAACAGCTGTGTTCTGCCATTTTGGACTCCTTACTGCTACTGCACTTGGCCTCAGAATCTGGGATACTGACAAGTCCTACAATCCCAGGGTCTAGAGTCACCACTATATGCTGCCTTATTCCTTGGGAGCCAAGTTACCACTGAGACCTATTGTCTCCGATTCCCAAATTCAGCCATACTTTGCTCCTCATGCCCAAACCTCCAGAGAATCCTTTCTTCCTCAGAGTTTGGCCCGTGTTGTGCCCACAGGGGCAGAATCACAGCTACATCCTGACCCACTGAGCCCAAGCTGCTAGGGGTTGTCTCAGAGTCATAGATCCTGGTTGTCTGAGCAATCAACATCCAATTCTGGAACAAAGAGTGAAGTTGCACCTCATGACCCAGGTGCCACAGTAGGTTCACAAGACCTTAAGCCTATGACCCAGGCTCCATAGCTACTCCAAACAACTAGAACCCTGTGCCACCACAGTTGCTTGTCACCTATGTCAGACCCAAAACAAAGAGGGATCTCCTTGGCTAAATCTCCATCAAAACCCATTGCCACCAAAGATCTTAACAACCTATGCTACCTCTGCTGCTACCACAAACTTCCATAGTCAAAATTATTGAGACACTCATAGTTATTACTGATGTTGATTGCTGCTTAAGAAGTTTCACAGAGACTGTATCACTGCTTTTACTCAGAACCTGAGTCATCACACCCTTCATAACCAGCACACTAAGACCCATCTGTGGATAAACATCTTTCTCTTTAACACCCACACCATAATATTTGAAGAGGTGATTGTTCCACCAGAAGCACAGACAACAAAGCAGGGACACAAGAAACAAAAAAAAGAAGGAAATATGACACTACCAAATGAGCAAAATAACTCTCCAGAAACTGACCCAAAGGAAAAGAAAATCTATAAATTGCCAGAAGAGAAATTCAAAATAATAATCTTAAGATAATGCACCATGGTCCAAAAAAAAAATACAGGTAAACAATTCAACAAAATCAGAGAGGAAAAATACCAAATGGATTAGAATTTTAATAAAAAGATAAATATCATAAAAAGAACCAAACATAAACCCTGAAACTAATTCCATGAATAAAATAAAAAAATATAACTGAGAGTTTCAACATCAGACTAGATCAAACAGAATAAAGAATTTCTTAATCTGAAGATAGATTACTTATAATTATTCTGTCAGAGAAAGAAGAAATAATGAAAAAAAGTAAAGGAAGTCTACAGAACTATGAGACACCATTAAATGAATAAATATTTTCATTGTGGTAATTATGAAGGAAAAGAGATGAGAAAATCTGTAGAAAACCTATTTAATTAAATAATAGTTGAAAATTGTCCAAATCTTGATAGAGATATAAACAGTCAGATTCAGGAAGCTTGCAGATCTCAAAATATATTCAACTCAAAAAAGTTCCTTTCTGAAGCACATTCTAGTTAAATTGTCAAAAGTCAAAGACAGAATGCTACAAACTGAAAGACGACAGTGTAAAGTCATATATAAGGGTATCCCCATTACATTAACAGCAGACTTCTCAGCTAAAACCTTACAGACCAGGAAATAATGTAAAGGTTTTTACATTATTTCAAAGAAATGAAAGATAAAAAAATTGCCAGCCAAAAAATTATGCCAAGAAAAGCTAACCTTTAGTAATTAAGGAGAAATCAAATATTTCCCAGACAAGTGAAAATGAGGGAATTCATTATCACCAGACCAACCTTATAAGAAATGCTCAAGCGAGTCCTACATCTAGAAGCAAAAGGATAGTCTACATGAAAACACTCAAAAGTATAAAGTGGTAAAGCAGATGCACAAGATGCACAAAAGAGAAAGAGAAAGAAACCAAACCTTATCACAACAACATCAACAAAAAAACCACAATGATAAATAATAAGAGGTGGATAAAGGAACAAACTCCACAAAACAATAAAACAATTTAAAAAACAACAGGAGTATATCCTATTAATAATAACCTCGAATGAAAATGATTAAATTCCTCCATTAAAACATATAGACTGGCTGAAAGAATAATAAAACAAGACCCAGCAATATGCTACTTAAAAGGAATTTCTTTGACCTATGAAGACAAACATAGACTGAAAGTGAAGGGAGAAAGAAGATATTCCACGCAAACAAAACCCAAAAGTGAGCATAAGTAACTATATCTGCATCAGACAAAAGTAACTTTTAGTCAAAAAGTGTGAAAAGAGACAAAGAAGGTCATTATGTAATGGCAAAGAGGATGGAATAATTGTAAATAATTATATATAACCCAACATTGGAGCACACAATATAAACCAAATGTTATTAATTTTGAAGAAAGGAAGATAGGCTCCAATAATAGAAACTTCAACACTCCACTTTCAGTATTGAACAGAGGATCTAGATAGACATTCAATAAGGAAATATTGGATTTAAATAACACTTTAAACCAAATGGACCTAACAGACATTTATAGAACATTTTATGCAACAGCTACAGAATAAACATTCTTTTCATGAGCACATGGGACATTCTCCAGGATAGACCATATTTTAGGCCACAAAACAAATTTCGTCAAATTTTTTAAAAATGGAAGTCATACCAAGTATATTTTTTAACAATGGGACAAAACTAGAAATCAATTAAAAGAGAAACTCTTGAAAGCACACTGAAATTAAACAACATGCTCCTGAATGACCATTGGGTTAATAAAAAAATTAAGAAGGACATTTAAAAACTTCTTCAAACAAACGAAAATAGAAACAGAACATGTCAACACCTATGGGATACAGCAAAGGCATTGTTAATAGGCAAGGCTATAAAAATAAATGTCTTCATCATCAAGTAGAAAGATTTCAAGTTAACAGCCTAATAATGCACCCTAAGGAACTTAAAAGCAAGAGTAAACAAAACTCAACATTAGTAGAAGGATAGAAATACTATAGATTGGAGCAGAAATAAATGAAATTGAAAATAAAAAATAAAATCAATAAATCATAAAATGAAAAGTCATTTTACAAAAAGGTAAACAAAATTGACAAACCATTATCTAGGGTAACCAGGAAAAAAAAAAGCAAAAGACCCCCAAAATCATAATCAAAAAGGAGACATTACAACTGTTACCACAGAAATACAAAAGATTAGTAGAATCTATTATGGACAACTACATACTGACAAATTGGAAAACCTAACAGAAAGGGATACATTTATAAACACATAAAACCTACCAACACTGAACCAAGAAGAAAAAGAAAATGTAAACATAGCATTTAGGAAAAACAAGATTGTATCATTCATAAATGGTCTCCGATCAGAGAAAGGCCCAGGACTGGATGGTTTCACAGTTGAATTCTACCAAACATTTGAAGAACTAATATAATTTTTTTCAAACTTTTCCAGAAAATTAAAAAAGAAGGAATTCCTCAAATCTCATTTTATAATCTCAGCATACCTTGATATCAAAACCAAATAAGGACATCACAAAAAAGAAAGTATAGACCCATATCCTTGATGAATATCAGTACAAAAATTCTCAACAAAATACTAGCAAACTGGATCTAGCAGCACACTGAAAAGTTCATTCACCACAATCAAGTTGAGTTTATTATAGAGATTCAAGGATGGTTCAGTGTATGCAAATCAATAAATGTGATACATTACGTTACAGAATAAGAAACAGAAACCATATAATCATCTTAATAGACACAGAAAAAGCATGTGACAAAATTCAAAATCCCTTCATTATAAAAGCTGTCAACAAATTAAGTAAGTAATGCATAAAGGCCATATATGACAAGCACAAAGATAACATCATACTTAATGAAGTAAAGCTGAAAGCTTTTTCTTTAAGAACTGGAACAAGATAAGAATGCACTCCCACTCTCATCACTATCACTCAACATAATACTGGATGTCTCAGTCTGAGCAATTAGGTAACAGAAAGAAATAAAAGGCATCGAAATTGGAAACGGGAATGTCAGAGTGTCCCTGTGCATCGACAACATGATCTTCCATATAGGAAACCCTAAAAGCTCCACCAAAAAACTCTTATAACTGATAAATAATTTAGTAATCTTGAAGAATAAAATGATTAAAATACAAAAAATGGTAACATTTCTATACACCAACAACAAGCTAACTGAAAAAGAAATCACGAAAGCAATTCCATTTACAATAGTTTTAAGGAAATACAATGCCTAGGAATAAATTTAACCAAAGAAGTGAAATATTTTAACAAGGAAAACTATAAAACACTGATAAAAGAAATTGAAGAGGACACCAAGGTGGAAAGACATCCCATGTCTATGGTTTAGATGAATTAATACTGTGAAAATGACCACACTACCAAAAGTGATCTACAAATTCAATGCAATCCCTATTAAAATACCAATGACATTTTTTACAGAAATAGAAAGAACCCTAAAACTTATATGAAATCACAAAATTTCCCAAATAACCAAAGCAATCCTGAGAAAAGTAAAAAAACAAAGATAAAGACATCACAAAACCTAACTTCAAAATATACTTGTAAAACTCCAAAACAGCATGCTGCTGGCATAACAATGGACAATTAGACCAACGCAACAATAGATAACTTAAAAATAAAGTTATGTTTTTACAGCCAACTCATTTTTGACACAGACTTGAAGAATATTGATTGGGGATAGTCCCCTCAATAAGTGGTGTTGGGAAAACTAGATATCTATATGCGGATGAATGAAACTAGAACCTTGTATCTCATCATATAAAAAAATTCAAAATGGATTAAAGACTTAAATGTAAAACTTGAAGCTATGAAACTACTAAAAGAAAACATAAAGGAAATGCTTTAAGATATTACAGGTCTTGAAAAATATTTTATGAATAAGACCTCACAAACAGAGACAACATAAGCAAAAATAGACAATTGGGATTATATGAATCTAAAAAGCTTCTGCACAGCAAAGAAAACAATTAATAGAGTGAAGAGACAATCTACAGAGAAGAAAATATTTGTAAACTATTTATCTGGTAAGTGATTAATATCCACGATACATAAGGAACCTAAAAAGCTCAATAGAAAAAAAAATCATTCAATTAAAAAAAGTGGGCAAATAAGCTGAATAGACATCTCTCAAAAGACGACATGCAAATAAATGGCCAACAGGTATCTGAAAAAATGGTCAACATCACTAATCATGAGGGAAATGCAAATCAAAACCAAAATAAGATATCATCTCACCCCAGTTAGAAAGGCTATTATCAAAAAGACAAAAAATAACAAATGTGTGGAAAGGGGGACTCATATACTGTTGGTGGGAACATAAAACAGCCATTATGAAAAAAATATTGAAGGGTCTCAAAAAATAAAAAATAGAGTTACTATATGAACCAGCAATCCTGCAACTGAGCTTATATCCATGGGAAAGAAAATTAGTATGTCAAAAAGATATCTACATTCCCATGTGTTATTACAGCACTATTCACAATAGCCGAAATACAGAATCAACCTAACTGTTCATCAGCAGGGCAATAGATAAAGAAAATGTGGTACGTGTACACAATGAGATACAATTCAGCCATAAAAAATAAAATAAAATAAAACACTATCATTCATGGCAATATGGAAGTTTGTAGGACATTATTTTAAGTGAAATAAACCAGGCACAGAAAGATAAATATCACATGTTTTCACTCATGTGTAGAAGCTAAAAACATCGATCCCATAGTAGAGAATGGAATAGTGGTTACTAGAGGGTGGCAGAAGTAGGAGGTAGAAAAGGGAGACGTTGGTTAACAAATACAAAATTACAACTAGATAAGAGAGAAATAAGTTCTAGTGTTCTATAGCACTGTAGGGTGACTATAGTCAACAACAATTTATTGAATATTTCCAAATAGTTAAAATAGTGAATTTTCAATGTTCCCAACACAAAGAAAATGCAAATGGTGATGGTTAACATAATTTCATCATTATATACTGTATACATGTATCAAAAAATCACACTGTATACCATAAATATGTACAATTATTAGCTGCCAATTAAAATATTAATAAAATCCAAAAAGTAGTAAATTAAGAAAATTTAGGGTAAAAATGAAGGATCAGAAATAAAGGATCAGATTAGTGTCTTCATTGTAACTAAAAGAATTACTTATCAGTGTTTATGACTCCCAACAGACTATGCAGTATTTTAGAAATCAAACGATTTAAAGATTTTCAAATTTCTTCAAAAACAAGAATAACTAATCACCCCAAATTTGTAAATGGAAGAAAATTATCTTTGAGTGATATTTTCTTAAATATTTAAGTAAAAATGATAGAATGCACTGAGTTTTTATTCTGTTCCAACTTGACTATTTGGGATTTGATGACAGTCATTCTATGGAAAACAAAGGTAGAGAATAAGAGGACAGTTCTCCTATGCTGAAAAAAGTTATCTTTAAGAAAACAAAATTGACAGAATCTACATGAAACCATGAAATCAACTATTTCCAAGTCAGTGTGTTTTCGTAAGGCCCTCTTAATATCTGGTTTCTGCTATTGAAGTAGTCATTCAGTTCACTAGTTCCACTCCTGTGATTTTTCAAGAGCCATTACAACCTGGAGGATGTTGGCCCAACAATTCTCACACTTTGAACTATTTCACTCAAGGACAGATTAGAGTAAAAATAATTAATTAAGCTGTACATTTGAAATAGCTGTACTACTAATGCTTCTTATGGCCTATAAATAAGATCTTTTACAATAGAAAAAAAGAAAGATTTGAGGATAACGGGAATGTTTCCATTTTTGAAATTAATTTAAAATTTAATGTTTTACTTTCTCTACATTTTATATGCATTTATCTATATTTCAAACTCTGACAGTTTGCATTTACTTTCCTGTAATTGATTTAATTAAAAAGTGGAAAAATCAAGAACATTCAAGCATTCCATGAAATGTTGTGCTCTTCTGTAATTTAATATTGTCCCCATCTTTTATTTTAAAATTTTAGTAACATTTCCCATGCATTTAAAACTATTTATTAAAAATTATAGTAAAGATAAATGTTTGAAGAAACAACATTATATATAGTATGTATCTTCAAATTGTTCTTGTATTTTGGTTTGTGATTTAAACTTCAGTTGAGTATTTCCATGAGGTAGCAACAGCACTTTGACCATTCTACACAATGTGCCATAAATGTCATGAACATCTGCACAAAGTTCTATTTCTCCATTTGCTCAGGGAAAAAAATATCCATAACTTAGTGATTGGAGGGTGTCAGTGAATTATGAATACATTCTGTGTAAATGAAGGCAATATAATCAGCTCTCTTGTACTAGACAGGTATTATAGTTTTCCACAAGGATTCATTTTAGTTAATTTAAGTTGAATCATTAAGCATTACAACTTGGCAGCTGCCAGGAAGATGACAAAAAATAAGCAGCTATAATTGTTCAAGGACATGTTCTGAACTAATCAGTATATAAATCACTTCCTGGCATTCCTTTAGTCGTGTCAGATAATAAAAACTTCTCCCTTTTACTGAATTTGGATAACTAACCAGTGACTTCAGTATCACTCTAATGTTAAAGCCAATATTAAATCATACTGAAAAAAGTAATTAACTAATATTCCTCAATGAATTCATTTTGAGGCATTAAGTGTAATATGTGATAAAAAAAGAAATATTCCGCATTCATAGCAAATAATTTGGTGGTAGCTTGCCCTTGCACAGAAATAAAATAGAAGCTTCTTTAAATACTTACAGTAAATTATTATATTGTTGCACTCTCCAACTTAATCTTCAGCTCTTCACCTTAGCCCTGATACCTAGCTATGGATGGACAAATCATATACATTTCGCCCTGGGGATGCTTTATAACTGAACATTACTGTGATCCTGCGATGAACTCAAAAGAGTCCTGAACTAAGTGTATAGATATGAGGAGTTGAGTATGTGCAGAGGGGGTTAGGGGTGAGAGAGGAACTAGCTCAACAACTATGATCAAATTACAAGTCTATGAAATGGGAAAAGTAATCTGCATAATCTCTAAGTGCCCATCTATTTCCAACAGCTATATTATTTAAACTAAATGCTAACTCTCCCTATTGGCAGAAATAAGGTCTAATAATGTCCTCCTAATTTTGCAGACATGAGTAATCCATATAGACATAATTAACTAAATTAATTAATGTGTGCTCATATCATGGTGTATTATTATTCATGTAAGGTATGTTTTCCAATAGAGTTAATGGCATTTTTGTTAACCATGCCATGGCTTATGTTCAAAATCATCTTACTTTTAGTTCTACATATTTCATAATTGGTTACTTTCAATATTCTCTGTGAATTTTAATAAGAATGGAAGAAAAGCAGCTAAGGAATAGGGTTTTAGCTCAGGAAAAATTCTAAAAAGAATCAGGCCGGGTGCTGTGGTTCATGCCTGTAATCCCAGCACTTTCGGAGGCTGAAGCGGGAGGATCGTGAGGTCGGGAGATCAAGACCATCCTGGCCAACATAGTGAAACCCCATCTCTACCAAAAATACAAAAATTAGCTGTGCATGGTGGTGTGTGCCTGAAGCTCCAGCTACTCGGGAGGCTGAGGCAGGAGTGCTTGAACCCGGTAGGTGGAGGTTGCAATGAGCCGAGATCACGCCACTGCACTCCAGCCTGGAGACAAAGCAAGACTCTGTCTCAAAAAAACAAAAAACAAAAAACAAAAAAAAAGTATAAAAGAACTAGTTCAGCCAAGCAGGAAGCAGTCATTCAAAAAAGTATCACAAAAATGAACAATGCTTGATCTTGGTACTCTTGATCTTTTGAAATGCAGTCCACATGCTAAACCAACAGGACATGTAAAGTTTTGATAAGCTCCACACTTCAGGTGCTGAAGACAATCCATGGAAATGCTTCCATCATATTATAATAAAGAATTTAAAAGCCACTACCCATGTTTGTGGTCATTCAAGCATTCGTGATACTAGCTATACCTCAGAAGCTTGGGGCACAATTTCTAACTCTAGACTTTGCTCCACAAAACAATTTCTCAGTGATTTTTGCAGACTCTCAAATGTGTTGACTCTCAAACTTTTCCTTCCTACTTCCTTTGGGAAAGCTTTTACTTGCTTTGTAAGACGTAAGTCAGAGAAAGAACAAAAGGAGAACAATTGTTGGTAAAGCAAGCTAACTTAAAAATGTTATCAGAAAAAGGAAGTGTTTTATTTCAGAACGTAGTTACTCAGACTTGGTTGTGTATGGATTCGCCAAAATTAATCATGCCACCGGAATATACAAGACCATCATAATCCAATTATTTTTGAGGTCAGATATCCAGAACACTTTTATTCACCATATATAATCTAAGATCAGCTTCAAAGATCATCTGTTATTCACTATACAAACCCTTGCCACTTCCTGCCCCCAAATTCTCCCAACACTCATCACACCATTATCAATTATTGTGTAGTTCAATTGTTTCTGGCTTTTTTCATTATAATATCATTACCATAAAAGTAGTCTACACCTGGGGGGACTAACTAGATTTTATCCCAGTCGACTTTTGGCCTGAGCTTCATTCTGATGGTTGATATTTTATACTCATCTCATTCTATACTTCCAAAAGTAAACACATTGAAGTCTCTCTCCTTTCTTACAGGCTTCCATTAATGTTTGTTTGCTTTTTCTAGTCTAGATGTTCTCCTGAGTTTTTAAATTTAGAGTATTTTGTTTCTTTTAATTAAACTTATTCCTTTTTTTTCAATGTGAGAGTTTTGTGTTTTGAATTATATCCCAGTGCAGTTAGTAGTGAGTGGACAAAAGATGTTGCATACAAATAAAAACATTACCACACAAATTCAGTCCATGTTCCATCGCACTCACTCTGTTACCAATAAAGATTTGCCACTAGAAGATAGAGAGGTCTACTGGGAGATCAACTTTGAAAGTTAAGCCAAGTACAACACTGCAAGAAATAGGATACCTTGGCCGTGTGTGGTTGCTCATGCCTGTAATCCCAGCACTTTGGGAGGCTGAGGCGGGCAAATCACAAGGTCAAGAGATCCGGACCATCCTGGCCAACATGGTGAAACCCCATTTCTACTAAAGATACAAAAATTAGCTGGGCCTGGTGGTGCGCACCTGTAGTCCCAGCTACTCGGGAGGCTGAGGCAGGAGAATCGCTTGAACTTTATCCACTACTGAATTTTTTTTTTTTTTTTGAGACAAGGTTTCACTGTCACCCAAGCAGGAGTGCAGTGGTGCAATTACGGCTCACTGCAGCCTCAAACTCCTGGGCTCAAGCGATCTTCCCACCTCAGCCTCCTGAGTAGCTGGGCTTATAGGTACGTGCCACCATGCTGGCTAATTTTATTTTTTTCAGTTTTGCAGAACAGAGTCTCACTATTTTACTCAGGCTAGTATGAAACTCCTGGGCTCAAGGGATTTTTCCCCACCCCCGAGCCTCCCAAAGTGCTGAGATACAGACATGAGCCACCAAACCTGGTTGCACTACAGATTTTAGAATTTGCTAAAACCATATTTGCTTGATTTATTGAATTCCTTATTTTTAAAATTTTGATCAAAATCAGTTTTTTGCCTTCAAATTTTAGTCATATATAGTGGCAGGAAAAATATGGATACAGTTGAATCTAATTATATTGCTTAAAAAATCTTAATGGAAAAGCAATTCTGATTTAACTATTATTTAAAGATGAGTTTTTAACCTTCCTCTCTAATCTCATTCAAAATAAATGATTTTTAATAGTTTAATCATTAAAAATTCCATCAATATAAAAGAATGATTATTTAAACTTTATAATAAAAATATAAAGTCACATCAGCTTAAATGTTCATGATGCATATTTCTAACTTCTGATGTGTTCTTTGAAAATTACCAATGAGCATAATAATTTTGATCAATAAAAAACTGGACAAGTTTAAACAACCCAATTTTATAGAGAAAAGCACAATTTGACAAATCCTAATTATGTGATTTTGACTTTTCTTTTTTCCAAGGCAGCCTGGTCTATCAAAGTTAAAACCCTTACAGTTTTTTTTCACTTTCGTTCTCATCTACAATGACACAACTTTTTAGGTGGGGGCGGATGACTTTAACCCCTTTTAATGAAGTTAATATATTGGTGATTTTCCATCAACGTAGTACCATGCAAGGTAGAATGTGAGAATGACAAAGGAAATGAGTATTGAATAAGAAAATAAATTCTTTTACTGCTCTCCTTTTACTTCCCCTCCAGCCACCCTGGCCTCCTTCTACTCAGCAGTTATGATCCCTGCTCAAGGCCTTTGCATTTGCAGTGCACTCTGCCTAGAATGCCATTCCCCAAAATACCCAACTGGCTGCCTAACTCTCTCACTTTCTTCAAACCTCAGTCATCCTCTCGCTGAAGACTTTTCCAACCACTTTCAAAAATGAGTTAATGCGTGCAGCACACCAACATGGCACATGTATACATATGTAACAAACCTGCACGTAGTGCACATGTACCCTAATACTTAAAGTACAATAAAAAAAAATAAATTAAAAAAATCAATCCCTTTCTCCCTGAGATGATTTTTTCTAAGTACTTATGACTACCTAACTACCATTTATTTACTTAATTATCTTGTTTAATGTCTGTTCTCTCACTAAAATACAATATACCCTAAGGGCAAGGATTTTTGTCGTTTTGTTTACTCTTATATTTTTCAGAGAGAAAGGAGGTAAATTTCCCTTCTCTCGGCAAAATATAGAAGTAAACGGAAGAAGGAAGTCTATCTCCCTTCTCTCAGCAAGGGAGACAAGGGGAACGAGGAGACGGAACAGGGGAACAAGGAGACAAAGAAAGAAAAAAAGAGGAGAGGGAGCAAAGGAGAAGGGGAGAAATCTTAAACTCCTTAAACTAAGTAAGAAAATTGCATAATATGACACTTTGGGAAAACAAAATTTCCTTGGATTTCTCAGTGCTCCTGCCAAAGCCCTAGCCTCATGAGACACAGGAATATATATTGAAGAAAGATAGAGAACATTTGCTTTCACCTTCCCCAGAAATACTGTACTCCTCACATATTATCATGTCATAAAAATTAGATCAGTAGCTATTTTCTAGCTAATTTCTCTGATCTGAAAGGATAATACAACTTGTCTCCCTATCAGGACCAAATGATAGCTGGATTAGGTCCCTAACTTAAGGCCAAAGTACCAGAAGACATGACCACTATCTCAAATGTCAAAAGAGATGAATCCTCAATTTGGACACATCTCCACACCCTGAAAGCTGGAGACACCTGGGCTTTATCTTGCCCTTGGAGAGACATCTTTACACTTTAAAAGGTTAGGGTAGGCCGGTGCGGTGGCTCAGGCCTGTAATCTCAGCAGTTTCGGATGCCGAGGTGGGCAGATCACCTGAGGTCAGGAGTTAGAGACCAGCCTGACCAACAGGGCATAACCCCATCTCTACTAAAAATACAAAAATCTGCCGGGCGTGATAGCACACACCTGTAGTCCCAGCTACTTGGGAGGCTGAGGCAGGAGAATCGCTTGAACCTGGGAGGCGGGGGTTGCAGTGAACTGAGATCGCACCACTGCACTCCAGCCTGGGCTACAGAGTGAGACTCCATCTCAAAAAATAATAATAAATTAAAATAAAAAGGTTAGGGTAAAAACCATTTTCAGAAGAATAAAGTTTTCATTTCTGCTTTCCTCCTCTCCTTTTGGAAGAAGGAAATAGGATGGCTGACCGTATCCTATATATGCAAATGGAGAAAATCCATTGTTTTCTGTTTCTGTCCATGTGAACTAACCCACCACTCACTTGGAAAGATTCCATCAGCTCTCATGGCATTGCTGGTGGTCTAGATGTGGGAAACTAATGGTCTCATTGTTACTGTGGCTGCTGATCTGGTGGTATCAATAAAGAGCTATATTTGTTGACCAAGTGTCTTGTGTTTCTGCAATATTAATAAATATAGAATATGTAACTCAGCAAATTGAGTAATATCTTAGACCAGTCACAGTTCGTAACAAAAAAGATGCGAGGTCTGGAAATATTAAATATTGGGGAGGGTCAAAAGAATTCTTATGATCAAATACTATCATGCATTCCACACAGCTCCCCAGGTAGATACAAAGAACTAGGAGAACAGATGACCACACAAATCATTAAAAGGCCCTGTGTTGCCAATTGCAGAAATGCTCTCGGGAGACATGATGAAGCATCATTTTAACCACGAAATAAAAAGCGATCATTTACACCTCAGTATAAATCTTAAGTTTGAAAAAATGATTGGACTCATGACAGAACAACTGTTTTCCTTTTGAAAGTAGGGGTGTAACAGCCTATTAAATAATTACTTTGATTTTAAATGTCTGTAATTCCAATTTCCATGATAGCTCATAATAGCTCAGTGAAAGAATGAGGAAATGCGGATGAAGTCTGTCATTATGTATTTATACAGTCAAAAAAAATGAAAAAGGAAAACTACAGACTGAATTATCAAAACCTAATTCATATGAGTTAATGGCTTTTTATCTTTTTTAAACAGTCCTTTGGGAGGAACTAGAAGCAGAGAAGAGCACTGGGACTCCTCAACTGAAAAGCTATTACTTCAACAGTCTATGGGGAGGGCTGCTCCGGAAATATCCTCCTGGATGTGTCAATTTGTTTTCTTTCTTACTTTCCAAACTAAGCACTTGAAAATGAGGAGAGAGAAATAAAATATTGTGAAGCCCAGCTGTCTGTGGTACACATGTTTATGTCAGTCATCACGCTTATGATCTATTGCAGCAATAAATCAAAAGAACTGCACTAGTTGTGTAATTTATTATGGCAGTATATCAGCAGGGTGAGTCCTCCAGGAGCATGAGTTACAGACATGAACCTTGCATCATTGCTTTTATTTACTTTCTCTATTTAAGTTTGATATTAGAAGACAGAGTGGGAGGACCTGAAGTCAGAATTGAAATGTTCTTTTGCATAATTGTCAAAATGACTTTAGACACTTTAACGAAGGTAACATTATTCAAAGTTTTCACCTTTGATTTACTATTTCTGTTCAACTAAATTAAAAAGCAAAATAAGCCTTAAATAGTATGATGGTGATGATGATCAAGGTCCTCATTTAACTATTTCCTTTCCAACTCTGTAGCACCCCTCTTCAGATACGCTTTTTGTCCTTCTCAGCACATTTTGCTTGCACACACTATTGCTTCCCGGGATCGCATACCTAATAGAGAAGCACAACATAAGCTCTTGCCTCAGGCTTTGTTTTTTTGTTGTTGTTGTTTATGCTTTTACAAATCTAATCTGAACTGAGATAAATGTCTTCACATTTTTTTGTCCTTATCTAAATACAATTTCTACTATCATTTGCTTTGAATTGTTCCTTAAATTGACTCTTTACCATAAATGGAAATCTAGTATCAGAAGAAATAGACTGTAACTCCAAAAAATTCTACAATGAAACTGAAACTATCAAATTATAGCTAAATAGTATTGCCAACCAAATGTTAGCCTGAATTATCTTTCTCTTCCTCCCTCTCTCCTGTTCTCTTTTTCTCTCCCCCTCTTCTCTCTGTATCTTTCTCTCTCTTTCATTAAGTATCACAGGGATATTAAATACCTATCAGCAGTAAACTTAAATTTTCTTTCTGGGTCAATCAGAGGATTGAAAGAGCATTAACTAAAGAATGATTTTTCATACCACATCATTAACTTTAAATTGATATTGTTTCCGTGTATCCCCTAATATCGGTAATATGAGTCCCATGTCTTGGGGAAAATGCAAGGCACTGTGGAAGGCCAAAATTATGAAGATTCTCATGCGAATTATCTCAGATATTCTGAATCAGGTGAGAGAATATGGTCGTGACACACATACATCTATACCTGGTTTAGGTCTGCCAAAACCATAATTAAAAAAAAAAATTCTCATTTACCACGTATTTGATTGTACCTTGGGTAAATTCTCTGTTATGCCTATAGCAGACTACAATAATTATTCTCAATTTTCACTATGCAAATTGTGAAGCTTTGAAACATGAGACCCATGCCTCATACAGGAATTCTGATTTAATTATTCTCAGATTGGGGTTAGGCATCACTATTACATAAAAGCTCCCTAAGGGATGCTAATGTACATTCTGTGGTAAGAAACTCTTCTACCTCTTCTGATATGCCATTGACAAATGTGCTCTTATTTCTGCCCAAAGCAGGGTTATAATTGGTGCTACGGTTCGAATGTCTTCCAAAATTTATGTGTTGAAACTTAATTGCCAATATGATAGTATTAAGAGGTGGGACTTTTAGGAGCTGATAAAACTGTGAGGGAAGAGATCTCATTAGCCCGTCCTTATGCAAGAGCCTAAGTGTGTGGGTTTGATCTCTTCCACTCTGCTGCCATGCGAGGAAACCATGTTCATTCCTTCTGTCATGTGAGGATGCAACAATAAAGCACCGTCTATGAGAGGCAGGCCTTCACCAGACACCAGGCCTGCTGGTGCCTTGATCTTTCCCTTCTAAGCCTCCAGAACTGTGGGAAATAAATTTCTATTATTTATAAATTACCCCATCTCTGGTAGTTTGTTATAGAAGCATAAATGGACTAAGATACTGGAGCATTTATTTTCATTCATTAACAAGCCCTTTAATTTTCCAACCATTCAGCAGGCCCAAATGCAAATGGACTGGCCAGTTGATTAGGTTCAGCTTTTACATGTTGGGGTGATTTGACCTTCTTTCCCCATTTGTGCTCAGTCGCAGCTCTGGATCCTACAAATAAATACTAGGGTACTTTAGCCTTCAATGAGCAGAATTATCATGTTAGCAGAATAAACTACAGATTGTACAAATTTGCAGTAGCTACATCAGTGGTCATAGGATTCTGTTGGCATCTTCATGGAAATATTAGCCTGAGAGCATGAGTCTACTGACAGTTTCTATTGACAGTTTCTCCTTTTTTTTTTTTTTTTTTTTTTTGAGACAGCATCTCTCTCTGTTGCCCAGGCTGGAGTGCAGTAATGTGATCTCAGCTCACTCAACTTCTGCCTTCCAGGTTCAAGCAATTCTCATGCCTCGGCCACCCAAATAGCTGGGATTACAGGCGAGCACCACGACACCCAGCTAACTTTTTATATTTTTAATATAGATGGGGTTTCACCACGCTGGCCAGGTTTGTCTTGAACGCTTGGCTTCAAGTGATCCACTTGCCTTGACCTCCCAAACTGCTGGTATTACAGGCGTGAGCCACTGTGCCCAGACAGTTTCTCCTTTAATATGTGTAGAACTATTTAGTTTTTCTTCCCTCTAAGATACATCTTTACTTATATTATTTATATTTTCTCTGTTTTTATTTCTTAACATTTCATAATTATGCAATAATTAAGATCGTGTATCTTACTGACTTTAGTTTTAAATGTTAGCTTCTTTTAGTAATTTAACAATGTAATTGTACATTATTAAATGTATTTTATATATTAATGGTGAACCATATTCCTTTTGATGACTTATTTATTATTATGTGCTTCTAGAAATAATTTAGCATCTTGATTTTTATTTTTTTATATTCTCAAAATTCCTATGTAAATAAAAGATCTTGTTATAATAATATTTTAAATCAAAGGACTATAAAAAATGACTTTTCTGCTAAACAGTTTTGTTCTCTTCTATCAAATCAAAGCACTGTATAACTTAACAGTCTTCCCATAATGTCTTGGTTGCTAGGAAGTTCAGAAAAAGCACATGCTTGAGTTATTTAGCTGTAGTCATACAATACCTGAGTTTTTATTGTAAACTAGTTTAAATAATATTTAAATGGTTAAAATAATAATTAGTTTTAATCTTTTTTTATCATTTTAAATGTTCTCAGAGAGTCAAACACAGAGAAATATTGCCTCAAGCTCAAATAAATTCATGTTAGTTTTCTTATGTGTAAAACTTACAAAAAACACATTATAACCTGCGCAAGAACAATACAAAAATAAGAAATTCAGAGAAGAGAAAAATTAATATAAGTTATTTGAGAATTTTATGAATTCAAACATGAAACTTTTAAATCTTCTACTTTTCCTTTTATCTGCTGAATTATTTCACCAAAGGAAATATTTTTAAGCTTATTTGTATGCCTCTCCCTCTGTTCAGTTTGTAAGCAAAGTTAATTTGGAAGAAATGTGCTCATATATACATATATATATATATATATATATATATATATATATATATGAGCAGAATGGCTTTCGTTAGCTATCTGTTATTTTAATCTTTGTAGGTGAATTTATACAATGAGGCAGGTAGGAGAGGCGGCTGCTGGCCTTTTGATAAATTCTATCTGATGCCTAAAAATTGAAAGTTTCTAGGAAATGTTAAATCAATCCATCAGTATCAGTATCTCATGCTGAAGGGACACCAGTTATTTTCTGGATGAATACACTAGTTGCCCTAGATACTGACCATTATTCTTCTGTAAGAACACATCTCTTTTCAGACAGTCTGGCTTCAGTAATACTTTAATTTGCAAGACTAACCAAGCTGAACCATCACTGAAATGTATGTGGACTTAAATCAAAGGAATTGTGTAAGAAATAAACACTATTAAGCCTACTGCAATATCATTCCTATCTTACTGGTTAGGAATATCAGTTACCCTGGATAGCTGAGGCCTTCAAAATAGCAAAGTTTTGATTTTGGCCTTTTCTTTTCTTTTTTTTAAGCTCTTTGTTTTTTTCATTTTATTCAGAGCATCCTTTTTATAATTTGTCTTTTAGTTTATTTACTCGTATACTCATTTCTTCAGTGAATTTTGCTGAACATAGCAATGCATCAGACTTTGGGTATATTGCTTTTGGAGATACAAAGATGAAAAACAAATTGCCTTTCTTTAGATGTTATTATTCCTACAAAAGAGGAAATGAGGCAACTTATAATTAATTCTATAGATATCATTCATGTTTATACACATGTGTATGTGTGTAGTGAATGTAGTTACACAATTTTAAACTTGGTTTATTTTTTACATTTCATAATTCAAGGGGGGATTTACAAGAATTAACATTTTAACTCCTCAAAATGCATCCTATGAGGCATAAACTATTAGTCATATTCTACAGCAGAAATTAAGGTGTAGAAGGATTAAGAAATGTCCTCAGTTTACTAAACAACAGGTCTTATATCTAAGTTTCAAATTCATGTCTAAACAATCTAAGTTTATTAATTTCTCCCACATCGTACTGCTTCCTGAAAAGCAGTATGTTCTATTTTACTACCAAGACTGCCTCCATGTCTAAAATATTCAAGATGTGGCACCATCTTCTTACGTATATGAATGTGTTATAAAATATATATCAAATGGCTGATCTAGTTAAGTTCCACATAACCAAAGGTAAAAGCATAAAAAGTTAGAGTTGGAAAATAATTTTAAGTCTAGCCCAAAATGTCAAATCTGAGATTCAAAAAGATTAAAATAATTGCTCAAGATCACACTGTTCTTTTGAACCAGTCCAACACTGAAACAATGTTATCTAACACTAATTTTAGTTTTCTTTTCACTTATTTCTTATTCTCACTTAGACACCTATATTTGGCAATGTCATATATTCATATAAACTTTATTATATACTCTGTGATCACATCTACACATTATCATTACAGACAATAAAATTTAGACAACACAATCAACCATCTTTATTTTCATAATCTTTATTTCCCTTAGGTGGAAAATCAGTGATTTCAATGTCTTTGGCCTGTAGCTCATGCCATATCATGTGTGTTTAATAAGTCTTTAATAAGTCTTATTCCTGTTTAAATTCATTGGCAATGCAAGGGCCTTGCTTTACAGCCTTATAGAACATAAATCAGCTTAGATCTTTAAAAGTGTCTTTAAAAAAAACACAAATAGATGTTTCCCTTTTTTTCTATTCTGAATGTCTAAAAATCTATGAGCACATTAACTTATGCTCCTAGAAAAATGGACTAGACAGACATTTCTTGATCCTTATGTACAACTTAAAACTCTAGAAATTATACATAAAACAAACATAAGCTGACTATAAAAGTAGAGAGAAAAAGCAACCCAGCTGGGTGTCTTGGGACCAAGAAATTCCATGGAAGTGTGTTTCCTAAGGGTCATTTTGTCTCATATATCTCAGACTCAAATCGTATAAGCTGGCAACCCAGAAATGGCAACATACACAGAAAAAATAAAAATAATAATCTGCTCTCTCTAGCTAAAAGACCAGGAAAGAAACAACCTAGCAAGCACAGCAGAAAACTTTACTATAGCCAACCACCGCAGGAAAAAGGCTGTGACACACCCACACCAGCAAAGGCCAAGTGGGGATCCTGGGCTTCCACACACACCTGATGGTAATGAAGTGTCCACCCCTTCTCTGCTGAGGTGGTGTCAGAAGCAGCTCACTGGAGGGTCAGGACTTCCACCATCATCCTCTAGGTGACACCGTAGAGGCCATCTAGGTAGCCTGAACTCCCATTCTTCATCCAGTAGCACAGAGGAGTCCCAATTTCATCTCTGGTGCCAATGAATGCTGAATGGGGGACCTGCTACTCTGATAGGGTAGCACCCCTCACTTTCCCCTCCCAGACCGATGTCAGGGAAAGACAGTTAAAAACAGAAGGGTTGAAAATACGGAGATACATGCAGTAAAACATGTTCAAGTTCAAACAAAATTACTCATCATACCGAGAACTAGGAAGATTTCAAAGAGACTGAAAAAATCACAACTAATAGATGCCAACACCAAGATGACAGGGGTGTAAAAATTATCTGAAAAAGATTTAAAAGTAGCTATAATAAAAATTTTTAAAAAATAAAGGCTTTAGGAAAGAAATGGAAAATCTCAGTAAAAAAAATAGAAGAAACCGGAACAAAATGGAAATTTTAGAACTGAACGTAAAATAACTTAAATAAAAAGCTCAGTGAATAAACTCAACAGCAGAATGGAGGAAATGGAAGATGCGTCAGTAAACTAAAAAGTAGAATAATAGAAAATAACCAGTCACAACAACAAAGAAAAAGCAGAAAGAAAGAAAACTGAACGAAGCTCCAGTGACCTGTGAGACTATAATAAAAGACCCAACATTCATGTCAAAGAATCCTACAGGGAGAGGAGAAAGCGTGGGGCTAAAAAGGACTTGAAAAAAATCAAGGATGAAAACCACCAATCTGGCAAGAGACATATACCTATAGATTGGAGAAGCAGACTAAAGCTCAGAGACTATAAACCCAAGACGCATCATAATTTAACTTCTGAAATTGTGATTTGTGACAACATGGGTGAACTTGGAGTACATTATGCTAAATGAAATGAGCCAGACACAGAAAGACAAATACTTCATGAGCTCACACATGGTATCTAAAAAGTCAGACTCTTATTAGTAGAGAGTAGAATAGTAGCTACCAAAGGCTGGAGTGAAGGTGGGATGGGGAATAAGATGTTGGTCAAAGGATACAAATTTCCAGTTAGACACGAGAAATTAACTTTGGAGATAAATAGCACAAAAATTAGTAAGTACATGGGTGTTATGATTAATATATTAATTAACCTGAAGAATCATTCCACAATACATACATATATCAAAACATCACCTTGTACTACTGAGATATACACAATTATTATTTGCTGATTAAAAATAAAAATAAACTTCTGAAAACTAGAGACAAGAAGCAAATCTTAACAGCAGCGAGGGGGAAATGACATGTTACATAGAAGAAAACAATTTTAATAATAATAGATATCTCATCAGAAATCACAGAGAACAGAAAGAAGTGGCCCAATATTTTTCAAATATGAAATGAAAACTGTCGACCCAGTGACCTATGCCAAGTGAAAATATCAGAAATAAAGGGAACATCAAAACAGTCTCAGATGAAAGGAAATTAAGATAATATGCCACAACAGATGGCAAAGAATGGACAAAAGGAATTTTCGAAAGCAATAGGGAAGTAAGCAATTAAAGAAGAAACCTGTGAACATCAAGAAAAAAGAAAGAACACCGTGAGCAAAAATACGGGTACATAAAAGTAGGCTTTCCTTATACTGAGTTTTCTAAGTTGTTTGATGGTTGAAGCAAAAAAAATCTAACACTGTTGTGCGCAGAGTAAATCTTTAAGATAATTATATTACAAACAGGGGAGGCTAAAGAAACATAAAGGGATGTAAAGTTTCTATGCTTCGCTTTACTGGGTAAATGGTGATGCTTGTAGACTGATAAGTAATGAATATATACTGCAGTACCTAAAGCAACTGCTAAAAAAGTTAGACAGAGAATATACCTGAAAACACCATAGATATATCAAAGACATTTTGTAGATGTGGATAGATTATTCTAAAACTTATGCAAAATGGCAAAGAAAATAAAATAACTAAAATAACTTTGAAAATCAAGGCTGTGTGGTATTGACAGAGTGGCAAACTCATTAAATAAATGGAAAAGAACGGGGAACCCCAATATAGACACCTACAATTATGCCCAAATGATTTTTGAAAAAAGTATACAAGCAATTAGAGAAAAGATGGACATCCAGCGGGGTGCAGTGGCTCATGCCTGTAATCCCAGCACTTTGGGAGGCCGAGGCAGGTGGATCTCGAGGTCAGGAGATCAGCCTGGCTAACACGGTGAAACCCTGTCTCTCCTAAAAATACAAAAAATCAGCCGGGTGTGGTGGCACATGCCTGTAGTCCCAGCTACTCGGGAGGCTGAGGCAGGAGAATCTCTTGAACCCAGGAGGCAGAGGTTGCAGTGAGCCGAGATTGCACCACTGCACTCCAGCCTGGGCAACAGAACAAGACTCCGTCTCAAAGAAAAAAAAAAAAAAGATGGACATCCATAGGCAAAAAAGTGGACCTTGATCTAAGTTTCTGACCAAATGCAAAAATAAGTTCAAAATGAATTATGAATGTAAATGTGAAATGTGAAACTATAACATTTTTAGAAAAAATAGAATAAAATCTTTGGAATCTAAGGCTGGGCAAAGAATTCTTAGTCTTAGCATCAAAAGCATGAACCATGACAAAGAAAGATAAATTAAAAATAATCAAAATAAATTTTGCTCAGCAGAAATCTCATGTGAAAAGAATGGAAAAACAAACTACAAAGTGGGGGAAAATATTTACGAACCACATAGCCACCAAAAAAGTATCATCTAGAATATATAAATAACTCATAAACTGTAAGTGGGAATGTAAAATGGTACAGTCATTCTGGAAAGCAGTTTGTCAGTTTCTTAAAAAAAAACTAAACAAGCCACTAACGTATGACCCAGTGATTGAACTCTTAGACATTTATTACAGAGAGTGAAGAATTATGTTCATTCTAGAATCAGTACACAGATATTCATGAAAGCTTCATTCACAATAGCCAAACACTAGAAACCGCCCTGATGACTTTCAACAAGTGAATAAAGATACTGTGGCTTATTCATATCATAGATACTACTCAGCAGGAAAGAGAACAGACTAGTCATATTTGCAACAACCTGAATGAATCTCCAGAGAATTCTACTGAATGGAAACGGTCAGTCTCTAAAGGAAACACACTATATAATTCCATTATATAAGTTTCTTAAAGTTTCTTTATAAAGAAGTTATAAAGTTTCTTTATAAAGTTTCTATGTAAGTTTCTTAAAGTGACAAAGTTATGGAAGTGGAAAACAAATTAGTGGTTGCAGGTGATTAAGAAAGGAGTGGGAAAGAAGGGAAGTGTGCACAGCTATGCAAAAAAAGCAACATGTGGGATCATTGGAATGAAGGAAATGTTCTGTATCTTGACCACATAAGTGTCTATACCCTGGTTGTGAGATTGTACTACACTTTTCCAAGATGTAATCATTAGGGAAAACTGGGTAAAGAGTACACTTGATCCTTCTGTATTACTTTGTACAACTTCATGTGAATCTACAGTTACCTCCAAATAAAAATGTTTAATTAAAAATTCATAAGCACAAATGCATATGTCGTCCTTCACTCATTAATATTTGTTATCTGTTCTAGAAATGCACACAGGTAAAAACAAATCACTTATAATTTCACAACCTAAAGGCTTCTATTAACAATTTTGGGAATTTTTAAATGTGTATATATATATACATAATATATATAATGTATATATGTCTATATATATACATAATATATATAATGTATATATGTCTATATATATACATAATATATATTGTATATATGTACATATATACATATATATTATGTATATATGTACATATATACAATATATATTATGTATATATATACATATATACAATATATATTATGTATATATATACATATATACATAATATATATATACATATATACATAATATATATAATGTATATATGTATATATATCTATATATGCATATATAATATATATTTATATGTAATATATAATGTATACAAATGTGTGTGTGTATATATATATATGTATAGATGAATGCTTTTTTCCTATAGAAACTGATTTATAGTGGCTATGGACTCAACTGTGCCTCCTTGCAAAATTTACATGTTGAAGCCCTGACTCCCAATATGACTGTACTTGGAGACATGACCATTAAGGAGATAACTAAGATTAAATAAGGTCATAAGGGTAGGTTACTAATTTTATAGAATTTGTGGCCTAGATCTCTCTCTCTCTCTCTCTCTCTACCCCCAGCCCCCAACCCAGTCCCCATGCACATCAAGGGAAGGCCACGTGAGGACACAGCGAGAAGATGACCATCCATAAGCCAGGAAAAGAGGCCCTCACCAACCTGACTATGCTGGCACCCTGATGTCAGAATTCCAGCCTCTAGAACTGTGAGAAAGTAAATTTCTGTTTTTGAAGCCACCCAGTCTAAAGTATTGTGTTATGGCAAACAGAGCACACTAAGACAACAGCATTCATTTTTTCATTCAAGAAATATTTTTATACATCTAGCCTGAGAGACAGCATATTAAAGTGTTCACTCTACGCTTATCACTTAATGTATACTAAATCTCCCCATGGAAAAATATGTTTTACATGATAATTTTTAATGGATTAATAGAATTCATAGACTTGCTGTATTCTTTACTTTTATCACATTTCTATTTAGTCACTTACTGTTCTAAAGATTAGAAAGTTATAAAGATCATTTTTAAATAAATTAGAAAGTTATTAAGGTCTGATTATAATTTGAATAACTATTCATGCCCAAGAATACTTAAAATATACTGAAATCAATATTGGACATAATAATCTGAATATTGAATGATGCCTCCTGAATTCAGAAAAATGTCAAAGACAACAAAACATCCGATATCCAGCAGCCTCTCAGAATTTAGTAGATAATGGGCTTTTTAATAATATACTTGATTGCAATGTCCATCATGTAAAAGGTACTGGATATATACAGTTCTATCTATTCAATTGGCTGATCTGTTAAAATTAAAGTCCGGAGAAGTCTTATGCTGACAGTTAGGTACTCTGCTTCTTGTCTATGATTTATCCAGCTATTGACAGACCCAACATCCCATGTATTTGAGGCATGTGAGACAGAATGGAAAGATCACTGCTGTCAGGAGAACTTTCTTCACATCTCCCTTGAAGACAATTACCCATCTTATTGGCTGTCAATCAAGGCAGTCCTATTCTTTCTATGACTTTGGAAAATGTTGGCAGCATTTTTGCTTAATAGGAGTGGGGTAAGGTGGGGGTGATAGCTATGTAGTCTAGTGGTAAAGAACCAGGGAATCTGGATGCCCTGCAATACACGGGGCAGTTGTGTACAACGACTTGTCTGAGACTCTGCCCAGGTTTCAAATGTCCTACAAGATATTCTCAAAGGTGAAACCGGCTTATAATTATCTGATCCTAGAATTTAATTCCATTTTACATATATACGTAAGTATTTCAGGAGATTTAATATATACTTATTATTTTTCAGGGACCATAACTTCTATGTAAATTGAGAGATGACTTTATCTCATTTTGTATACAACATTTTCAAGAACTCATCATCAGTTTTGAAAATCATATCACCCAAGTCAGCACTACTCTCAGTATCTGAGTAGTAAAACCTACTTGATATGTATCTGCCTTCACAGCTGTCACATTCATGATGAGTCTATGCATGTGAAAATATCTGACCACTTTCTCATGTTTCCTTTGATCATTTAGTGTGTACTGGGACATGTATCATTCATTGTAAATTACTTTTTCTATATATCTCCTTTATATTATAGTTCAGGTACTAAATAGAACTTGGAAAAGTTATTTATAAAGGCAGATATAATATAAAATTTTATTAGAACAGAAATAAAGATATTACGTTTTTAAATTAAAAATAAAGATCATTGGCTCTAATAGAGAGTTAAGAACCATAACTGGCATTAAATATTAGACATAGTAACATTAGAAGTTAATTTACCTTTTCTGGGCCTGTTTCCTAATCTGTGAAATAATACTGGTTTATTCCAGTTAATGGTGGAAAGGTTTTCAGTTCATTGAAATGGATGCTTATACTTATACTTTAATTTTTAAATCAAATATTTCCTTTTTTTTTTTAGAAGTTGACACTCATCTTCCTTCTTGTCTTTGGTGATAGCAAATGGTTTTGACTTGGGTAAGCATTTCAAACCTACGTTGTGAGAAAATTCACTTTTCTGGGCATCAAAACTTATTCTGTAAGTTTCAGAGTTCAGGCCCTTGAACGTCATTAAAACTATATTATCAATAAGAGAAGACAGCATAGATATATAGATAAGAAAGATAGAAGATAGGTAAATATACAGATGCATATAGATGATAAGTTGATGCCTTGATTTATTTATGGAATAAAACAACTGATTTTAAAAGTAGAAAGATAGAGAGACCCCCATCACTACTCAAAGTAAAAAATTAGCCAAGTATGGTGGTGCAGGCTTGTAGTCCCAACTACTTAGGAGGCCAAAGTGGGAGGATCATTTGAGCCCAGGGTTAGAGGGCTACGGTGAGCCTTGATCACAACACTGAACTCCAGCCTGGATGACAAAGTGAGATCCTGACACACACACACACACACACACAAAGTAGAAAGGAAATATTTAGTGCCATAAAAAGATAAAATATCTCATTACTTTCTGATTGTTCTTATAATTAAAACTAGTTTGTTTATTTATTTAACTTGCTCTCCTATTCTTACTTAAAAGAGTTCATGTAATCAGAGCGTGTTTATTTAGGGGTCAAGTTAGTCATAAAAATCCTTTTCATTCTAAAGATAAGTCATAAGATTTAAGATTTCTTCCTGGGAATATATTCTGAAAACAATTTTGGATTCAGTTTTTAGAAGAATGTCAGTGGTAAGAAACATGAGCAATTCCAATTTCTAGGAACATAAATATCTCTTTTGGAAAGGTTTGTATCATGCAGGTAGCACATACTTTCCAAGAAATGATTAACACTTAACAGGGTAACTGCAGGGAGATAGGTTATAATCATGCTGTCTTAGCCCCTGTCAACATGAGTTATTGTTTCAGCTACTGGAACGAACAGAGATGATGATAGATACAAAACAGAAAAAATTAAAAAGAAACATTACAGAATTATTTTCTGGATTTTTTTGCCTTAATAACTAAATTTCCCAAAAACATTCAGTTTCCTATCACTGAATAAAGAATGCATTCCTCGATATTTAGGTAGAACCACCACATAAGTTAATGTGTTATTAAAATCGGAAAAACCCAGCCAATCATATTATTTTTATCAATGCAAGTCAAAATTAAACTGTGCGGACTTGTATTTTATTGTGACCACACTCTAAGATAAAATAGAATAATAAAACTCGACATTCAGTTTGATAGAAAAAACTAATGGGTTTATTAAACTTCAGATTAAAAAAATCAAAAAATAAAAATGTATTTTAAAAAACACTTTTTTGATTTATTTTTGCTGTTTGAAAGGATCTGTTTCTCTGGTCTACTGATAAGCAATGGGTTATATAATATTTATATGATAAATATGAGTTGTAAGTGTGAGTTGTAAATAGTGTATCAGCATTTTTCAAATCTCTACAAACACATGCCCATGACACATCATGTTAATTTTTTTTTTTTTTTTTTTTTGAGACAAAGTCTCATCCCATTGCCAGGCTGGAGTGCAGTGACATGATGTCAGCTTACTGCAACCTCCACCTCCTGGGTTCAAGCAATTCTCCTGCCTCAGCCTCCCGAGTAGCTGGGACGTGCCACCACGCCTGGCTAATTTTTTGTATTTTTAGTAGAAATGGGGTTTCACCATCTTGGTCAGGCTGGTCTCGAACTCCCGACCTCGGGTGATCCGCTTGCCTCAGCCTCCCAAAGTGCTGGGATAACAGGCATGAGCCACCGCGCCTGGCCCATGTTAAAAAATTAAAACAAACAAGCAAAAAACATCTGTTTTCTGATCAGAACAAAGCTACATGCTGTTTTCCATTCAGAATATTCATAATGTTCACGAGCATATTAAAAGCTTTAAGATGTAATGCAATGACTAAGCCTATCAGACTTTGTTTAAAACATAGTTTTGAAAATTTACTTGACTACGGTCTAATTCCTATAGATATTCAAAAGAAGGAACACTTTTCCAACAGGCTTTGGAAGACCCACGGCATCATACTGCATTCGAGGGCACACAAGGTCTAAATTGATAAGAATCTCTCCAACACTTTAAAATCAATTAACTTCAATATAGGTTACTTCTTTCTCATTAAAGATACACTGTATCTAATATTCCAGATTATGATGTCTAGCTTCTTTCTAATCTGTTCACTCCCCTGGGGATATCTGATTTCCCTACTCTTGAGATTGCCTTCTGCTATCACTTGCTTTACCCAAAGTTAGAAAATATGCAATTATGCAAAATAAATGTTCCCTTCTGTAACTGTCACTTTTCCAGCACTCCTTTTTATTGTATTGCTTCAGCATTTTTTGACATTATAGAATGAACGATGTTTTGCGTCTCTTCTTATATTTCATGGTGACTATTTTAAGTCTTTTATAGAATCCTTCAATCTTCGTAACTATACTTTCTATTTCCTAAATATCATTCTTTCTAAATCTATAGTTTTTACCTGTCACACATTTCTTCAGTGCCTTTTACAGTGTACTCCAAAATATAAAAATGGAATTTATTCTGTTGTTTGGCAGATCTACTTAAAAATAAAATATAAATTGAATATATATATATATATTTATATTAGTATGGTTGCCCAAAGGGAATAAAATAAGGAGTGGAAAAAAATAGGAGTAATATTTTGTTATAGCAGCTTGAATGGACTACAACAATTGACAATGCTTTCATTTCATGTAGTAAGTGGAAGTCACTGGTTCCTGTGAACACTGGCATGTGTTAGATTATCTGCTCTTTTCAAGGCTAACTAACAATAACAGTTGGATTTCAAGGCAAATCTAGGTACAAGCACACTAAATGATAGTGCTGTTTATAAAGGTCCCATTTATAAAAGAACACCCTGTGTATGAATTTTTGGCTTTTCAGAACAAGGAAAGATTAAGAATTAAAATATTGAGAATTATCATTAAAATGTCGCAGATTTAATTCCATATCATTAATTATCTTTGAGCATATGTTTTACTTCCTCAACTAGATATGGGGACAAAGAACGTTTATTTTACCTTTTTGAATTAACAATGACTTCTGCTAATTTCCACAAAATTAGAGAACACCACAATTATGTTGATTTTAGCTGTCATTTGATTTTATAACTAAATTAATTATAAAGTATAAGAGCTTTGATTCCCACTAGTATGCATTATACCATGTAATAAACAAAACATGCACATGTACTCCCTGAATCTAAAATAAAATTACATTTTTTAAAAAGCATAAGGATTTTAAATGACTTGGTAATGTTCATGCAATTAGTCAATACCAAATGTGAGGATTAAATTTAACATTGCATAAAAAGTATAATTTTTAAAGAAGTAAACTTCCAACTTTCATTCTAGTATTGATTTTGTAAAATTATCTTTACTAATAATTACAGAATATGAATTTAATAAATATTAATTTCTGAAATGAATAATAAGCATTTAGTCTTCCCCTTCCCTGATTGCACTATTTGTCACACAGCTAAGCAATGGGTATATCTAAACATGAAAGTGAAAAGAATACTAAAAGCAAAGAGACAATTCTTATATAACAGGCCATAGTAGAGTTGCTGTAACATCTGTCTAAGGCTTCAGAATATCTATTAAACAGTTTTAGACACAAAGTTATAATAAAGGTCCTTGCAATGGTGTGAGGGTGCAATAGTGATCTTTCTCTTTTAAAAGAGCTTTGATGACCCCAGCTTCAAATGATTAGCTTGTCTTGACATAATGGCGAAAACTATGTAAAGAGTATTTCAAAAAGATTACGCAGAAGCTCTATGTCTCTATTAGAGAGCAGTTTTAAAGGGGATAATGTGTCACTTAGAGTTGGATGCTGTTCATTTTTTTCCCTGTCGATTTTACTAATGTTCTTAAAATGTGTATCAAAGTAATGTGATGTCTGCTGACAAGTTGAGTAAATCTACTTGGTTTACTACGTAAATCAGCAGAACTTCAAATTTTACTAGGCATAGTTTCATATTCAGTAATGAATTGAAATATTTACTGTGCAAAGTGTTTATGGGTAACATATTAAAGATATGTGAGAAAGAAGGAGAGAACAAATGTATTGTTAATTGCAAGGCATGAAGAAGTGGTCATGTTTTGTACACTTAGTTGGGTCCATTTCAAGTGTTTTCAAATTTAGCATGATGGTTTGCACAGGCGCTGAAGTGAGATCACCAGGGGTAGAATCACCTTCCTGCTACGTATGTGGCTAGGTGTTCCCGAACAAGTACTAAACTTCTTTGTGCCTCATTTTCTTCATCTGTAAATGGGGATCATCATAATAATGCCTACCACGGGGAGGGCTATATAAACATGAAATATAAAGTGCTTGGCACAGTATCTAGAACACAATTAGCAATCAGTGATTTAGCTAGTAGGGCGATTAGTAAATTGATACAGTCTGAAGTCTTAATAAATCTGCACAAAGTCTTTAAAACAGTCCATAAATAGTCCCTAAATTAACTTTTGCAAAATAATTTTTAAAATATATTGCTCATTTTATTAACAAAAATATTAACTTTTAAAAATTAATTTGAATTCATATGAGGATAAAGGTGAGGTAATCTAGATGCATGTAAGAATGCAGTAAACTTTGAAATAGTTTTCTAACTTTGGGGCCCAATCAGAAATCATCCTGCCTTGGACAGGGATGGAAAATGATGAGTTGCAATTAAACAAAGCACATCTTTTAACTGTCAGAACAAATCCTTTAAATTATGTTAGTGCTATCTTATTACTCGACCACTTACTGTAGCTATAATTACCATACATAAGAATAAATGGGTGGGGAAGTGCAAAATAGGTATATACAAAAATCAATTGAGGAGAATGAGTTATAAACTCATTTTTTTAAATATCATGACATAATAAAAAATGACACCACATTCAGGACAATGTTTTACCTGTCTTTTCAAAAGCATTATATACTAGGTTTATTTAGAATTTCTATGCTGTATTCTGAGTCATATACTTTTGCATTATATCTTCATAATTGCCCTGAAAGAAAATTTGCATGTAAGAAATCTAAAGTTTATAAAGGCTAAATAATTTGCCTAAGGTCAATTCAATCTTCAACTGAATTAAACAGTGTGCTTAGCCATAGAGAATTTGTTCTCTATATATAGAATTTGCTGATTTGTTGCCTGTTTCTGTAAATAAAACTTTATTTGAATACTGTCAGGTCTATTTATTTATACATTCTCTATGTCTGTGTTAGTGCCGTGAAACACTGTAGTTGTGATAGAGATCACATGGTCCATGAGGCTTCAAATATTTACTATCTGGCCCTTTAAGAAAAAGACTGTGTTACATTCCAGACCTTCTTCAATGCAGTGGAGGCATGAGGAGCCTGAGGATCATTTTGTCCTTCAGGCCTGTACAGTGGTAGGGACATGGGTCCAGATTTCTCTAGTGCTGTAGCCACCCAGATCTAACCACTGAGGTTCCCAGTCACCAAGGCAGCTACTCCTCACAGGACAAGGGGGCGCCCTAGCATCTCACCATTCTTCAGGCCCTAAATACCTGCTGTAAGTGCTCTCAAGGGATAGCATAGCAACTCTTCCACTATTTCATTTTGAACCCAGAGAAAAGAGAGTCCAGTGATTAGAATAGATTTGATCCATTCTCCTCTCTTCAGAGCTTCTTAGGTTGCTTTAAGGACACAAACACAGAGGATCATTTCATTCTTTTCTAATTTTCTTTCATCCTGGGACAACTAATCAATTTTATTTCACATTTTTAAAAACTATACATAACAATGAAGCATATGCAAATCACTCTAACAATTCCAGTTCAATTAATAACTAGAAGGAAATTAGTTACTATTGCTCCAGAAAAAAGTTTATGTGTTGAGCTGTCTCTATGGTAGCAAATGCATTTGAAAGAAGTTTTCAAAATACTATCCACAATTTTCTTATGTGTGTGATAGATTAGTTATTCAATTGGATTGTTTCAATCAACTGGCTTTTTTGAAATTCCTTGATATGTACATTTTAGGAGAGTATAAATCATATGTTTTAAATATATCATTGTATAACTCTATAACCAAGAAATTCCTGATTAACTTACATGTCTCTGGGATCCATCGTATTCACACCTTTCAATTTTTCCTAGACTGCCATCTGAGAAATACAGCTTCTCTGCACGGTAGTCGATAGTAAGTCCATTTGGAGTGAGTATGTCTGTACTGACCACCACTTGAGCATTTTTCCCAGTCAGAGTAGATCTCATGATACTTGGATGTTGTTCATTCCAGTTGGTCCAAAACATTAAACTAATTAAAATGAAAATTGTAACTATAAATTAAACTTCTCATCAAGAGTAAAAATACTAATAGAAACATGGCAATACCAAGCTATTTTAAAAGAAGCAGAATTATTTACCTCATATTCTATCTTTAACAAAGTCTAGGTAATAAAAGGAGATATGCATATTATATATGCATGTTAATTTTCCCCAGGTTCTTAAATGATACCTAGAACCTACTTCTAAAAAATAATTATCCTGTGTATTCCTTCAAATGATAATTTGGTTAAACTGTTAGATGCATAATGAGGATTTATTTTAATCAAGAACAAAACAGTGATCTTGTTTGTTTTCCACAAACTGCAAATATACCCTAACTTATTACCACATCTCAGCTGACCCAGTACAATCATTCTTATCCTAAGTATACTTATTTGCTTCAGTTGATGAAAATAAAAATCTTCTTCCCCTTCCAATTTTCCTTTTTAAATTCTGCCTTCTCTTTTGTATATGTTTTGGAGAAAGAAAATTACTAAACTCCTGTTTTTTACATTTCTTTTTTTCTCTCTTCGTGTGATTTTTCTATAAATTACAATATCATTTCTAAAACTCTAGGAGTGACTCTTAAATCCTTCAGCATAGTATCTGCTCTCTATGGATTCCCATGTATAACCATTTAAAGGCAGTTTAACATTACAGCCAACAAAGTTATTCAATATGTGGTTTTGAGTATTTTATGACACTTATTACCAAATAATTTTCAAATTCACAACAAAAATGTTTGTATTCAATTTTCATTGTTGGTAATTTTACTTACAAATTGTGACATTTAAAATAAAAAAATGCTGAATTAAAACATTTTAAAAGTTATGCATAGAATGTAAAGTATTAAACTCACAATTTATTTACAATATTTTCCTAGATTGTAGGCTTTATAATAAGAGAATTTTAGAGGTGTTAGTGTTCCTTTCATTTCCCCCCTTCATTTCACAGGTAAGAAAACAGAATGGCCCAGAGAGATTAAGTAATTAAAGTTTTCACAAATAATTAGTAACTGAGCCAAATTTTAAACTTAGAGAACCTAACTTTGATTTGCAATTTAGGATTTCATTTTAAAATATCTGTTAATCTATTAACATACAATGGTGGTTTGAAGGTGTCATTTACATATATGATGATAAATTGCCTTTTTTATACTTTATTTACAAATAATTATCAAATTGAAATACATTATGTGTTTAATTTTAATTTACAGTTCACCATATGCAAGGTGAAAAGTGTAAATGTTAGCCTATGTAATAAATAATTACAGGATAAAGCACTTACTAATTAAAACTCATCATATATAATATCATGAGTGACCGCTTTATTTTTATTTCAAAACTGACTTACAAGTTCCTTTGCCCAACTCTTTTATTCCTACTGTGAGACATTTATTATTGTCCTGAGATTCTTCTGGTGATGTGTTGGGGTAAATGCAGCTGAGTCAGCAAACCGTATCCTCATAGGACAGTGGTGGGAGCAGTCTCCCAAGCTCCATGACTCATTACATTGCTCAACCTTAAGAATTTTCACGTATAAGATGATGTTCAATTAAGTGAATTAAATCTGACCTCACTTTTAGCTCCATAAAAGGGTTCAGATTTACAACTATTTTCACACTGACCAATTTCTGTTATTTAGTCCTTTCTTCTGACAAGTGGTCTGGGTCAGTGATTATCTGTCATTGCTTTTTATTCTTCAATCTTTTTTTTTTTTTTTAATCACACCTAAAACGAACTCTTCTAGCTCTTCTAGTTTTGCTCAGGAAGGCCAGATTGGGCTGATTTTTGTTTACTCATTTCATTTAAAAATAAAAAGGATTTTCTTATAGTTAACAAACAACTTTACCATATGGTGTATGAGAGTGAAAGTCCATAGATAGGTATTCTTTTGTTCCTTACCTGTGCTTTGTTCTTCAGGGTTTTTTTTTGTGTGTGTGTGTTTTTTTACATAACTGCTTTCTTTAAGACATCCTCCAAAACACAATTTTTTTCTTTGCTTTTATTCACTGAGTATATTTTATATCCGGAGCATTTTCTTTTGCCATGAATTTTTTACAAGCATTATTTTAGCTGTCTGTACAATATATCATCAAACAGCTGTAGACTACTTAGACCATTATCAAGCACCTAGTGCTGAAAAAATAGCTGCACACAAAGATTTTTGTATGGTTGCAGTTTGCTTTCTTTTGTATTGCAATTTGGGAGATCTCCAGATGCTATAATTACTTGATTAAAATGCAAAAAAAAAACACTCTTAGTCTTCCGTGTATGTTAATTTTTTTAAATATATGGTTTCAATCAGCTATGTATTAAAATCTTCTTCACAGGCCTTTTCCAGCATAGTATTGTCTCTATTTTGCCTTTAATTATTTAAATTTGTTTTTACTGGATCTCTCAGGAAGATGAAGCCTGGCTTTTAAAGGGACCAGATTTTTCACATTTATAATGCTCTTACATAAAAACAAGTTTTATGAATTGTGAAAATAAAACTTCAAATAAAAACTTTATTTTTAAAGTTAATTCTTCTTAAAATTAACAGAACTCTGATATTCTTTTGACTTATAACTATAATGAAGAAATAAAACTACACTGTTTCTTACTTTTGACATTCATCCAAGGCTAGCACATGTGGGTGGTCATCTTCTGACATGGTGATGACAGCTTCCCTGTCAAATGCTCCAGGCCGAGTCTGGTCCACAGTGTGTCTGGTGATGGATGAGGTGGTAGAGCTTGTCCAGTACAGTGTATCCCAGGCTCTGTGATAGGCAAGTCCTTCCACAGAACCCACATCTAGTGGGGGAAGAAAAAGAAAAAATATATACTTTTATTTACAAAAAAATGACTTCTGGACAGAAAAAGCATTTAAGATATACATGTATACCTGTTATTTCATCAATCATTTCTCCACAAAATCTCCAAAATAAAAATGTAGTCATTGTGATACCTACAATTGACAGCTTATTATACATATATAATGGGAGCAATTTTTGCAAAAAATGTCATTATAGACTTAATCTTCTCACAAATAAAATAAAATTAAATAATTGCCTTTCATTTTGGAAAATGGTGGCTTTCTTTCTTGTATCTTAATCAATTTTCAAAAATATCCAACGTGCAACAACTTAGAGATGTTTTGGAAAACCTTATGTCAGCAATACCACTTAGATACAATCATCATGAGTTTTCTCTTGATACTATAGATCTGGAGATGTCCAGGAAAAGCAAACACATTGAAAACTACAACAGTATGAGAAATCCAAAATCTAACTCCTTACTTGCAACTATCAAACAGTGGTAGATAATGTTTTAATAGGTTAATGTGTCAATTTATTTGCTTCTATCCAACTAATGAGATAAAAAAAAACAAAGCAAGAGAAAAAGAAATTAATTGCCAGCTAAAGCATGCTTTAAATGTCAGACAAAGATAAATGATGGTACACAGATCCTAATACATAAAAGTGACAAGGTGAAAAACAAAAGTAATTATTTCTTAAAATTGTATTCCCAATCTCTAGGGTAACATAAGTAGCTGTTTTATTTTTCACAGACATGCTATGAGTGCATCTTTAAGTATAATCAAATTATTACACTTTTCCTACATGTTATTTGCTTTACTCAGAATTATTATTCTGAGCATGTTTAATTTAACAAAGAACGTATACACTTTTTTCAGTCATACCAAGAAATTAACATTATTACAGACAGAGCATTTCCCCTGCTTTTCTCTCAAAGAATGGCTAATAGGAACTATCCAGTTGCTATAAAAATAGGTATCTGAAAAGAGCTGTTTCCAGGTTTAAGATGAGTTAATATTTAGTTTGGGGGGATCAATAGGATTTTGTGGGAGGGCAAAACAATAATTAAAGTTTTTGAACAATTTTTTTTTCATATTTTTTATTTCTTTTTTTACATACAACATGAAATATCCAATAATAATGCAATTAATGGCTATCATTTTAGTTGCCACATGCTAGAAATGATAAAAACTGCTTTTCATACATCATTTTATTTTGTACATAAAATAAAATGTGAAGTTTGTGTCATAATTTTCCATTTCCCAAGAAGAAAGCTGAAACTTATAGTCACAGGGCTGATAATATTAACACAAAATTTTTACCGCCTGGCTCCCCCATTCATCTGATTCCAAAAGCCTATGTTCTTAGTAGCACCACTATTTGGATATGGGTTTATAATGGTTACTACTTAGCCTCAATCTATACCAACCTGAAACCAAAGGAATGATTCGTTAGTCTCAACTTGTTTGACTCTAGAAGAATTGTATATCTAGTAATATACCATAGATAGTCTCCTCTCACACAGTCAACAAAGCAGTCTACAAGGTATTAATGGGGGTGATTAGTATGAAAATGTAGCCTAGAGATGATGGAAGAAAAATTATAAAACACAGTCATTGTAAAATCAGTTAAGCTAATTTTATGTGATGCACACAGTTCTCCTATTTGGAGTGAGTGGAAGAAAAGTTGATCATGGTTAAGGATGTTTAAATCATTAATTAATAAATCACCTTTGCCAGTGTATTTTTTAAACTTCCAAATCATTTCAGAAATGCAATGAACTCTATTAGTAGTACCTATAGCATTACACGCCTTTCATCGTTCACAAATAGAATGAGAAATGGCATAGCTCTGAGAAAATGTAAGCAAATGAGAATAATCCATCCTGATTCTACATCTTCTCTTCCAGTAACCATGACATATCTTCCTCTTCGTAACTTTCTCTTGCCAATTCAGGAAGAAAACACTTCGTATCACCATTGAGATGTGACAGATGTTTCTTTTCTATGGTTAACATAATTCCAGAGTTACTAGAGAACATAATACATCTCAATATCCACATATAATCTGTTTTACTTTATTTTTGTAATAGATGATAAACAGAAATTACAGTTAATAATGATCTGTTGCTACATTTTAAAATATTTTAGTCATGTACTTCTTTCTAAAAATGATGTTTAGATCCTTACAAAAATATATTTTAATTAACAAAAAGCCAATTAAAATTATTGAAATATTTTAGTTGAGATAAGACATATTTCTCAATTTTGTGATTATTTATCGACAGTGAGAGGGCATGTGGCATGTATATGTGTGTGTGTGCACACACATCTGTGTTTGAACATTGAGATTCCTAAAACAGTTGAACAGCCAGAATAGGACTTTGAATTACTGATTCTGGAAGGCAATTATATAGTTTGAAAATAAAATAAAATGCCTATCTACCCAACCAGACTTGAAATATTGAGCAGAGTAAATCAATACAGGGCTAAATTCTTGGAACTCAAGGATGTAGAATAGGCATATGAAATGTAATGCAAACCAGTAAAAATCCTGTCTCCTTACCTCATGCACTTGCCAAGAAAAAAAAAAAAAGAGTTTTCTTCCCTCTTACCCACTTTTGAGCAGGGAATTGAGATTGGCTAAGCATGAGTCAGGTCCTGACATGTTTTTGCAGAAGAAATAAGGGGAGGTCAGCACATCAAAAAATACAAGCCAGGCAAGTAACTCAGAACCGTGGTTGTACCCTATTTCCTGGATTCTAGTTTCCATAGCCATGATAGGGAAATTAATTCTAATAGCTTGGCAGAGAAATAAACCACTACTCTTGCAGCTATCCAAAGGACTTCAGTTCATAGAGAACATACTTTCATCTCATCACCACTGAAGAACAGCAATAGCCCCTTCTTGTCTGCACATTGTCTTAAAGACAGGATAAGAGCTTACCAAATGGGAAAGGCAGTGAAGGGTATTATTCATAGGGAGTCACGTCCATTAAACACTGTTATTCATCTGGCTAGGAAAACAGTCGCAGGTAAATCCAGTTGCAAAGTGGTTTGGATGGGTCCTCACCCAAATCTCATCTTGAATTGTAGCTCCCATAATCTCCATGTGTTGTAGGAGGGACCCAGTCGGGGGTAATTGAATCACAGTGGCAGGTTTTTCCATGCTGTTCCCGGGATAGTGAAAAAGTCTCACAAAATCTAATGATTTTATAAAGAGCATTTCCACTGCACACACCCTCTTGCCTGTCACCATGTAAGATGTGCCTTTGCTGTTCTTTCACTCTCCACCATGATTGTGAGGCCTCCCCAGTCATGTGGAACTGTGAGTCGTTGAACTTCCTTTTCTCTATAAATTACCCAGTCTCGGGTATGTCTTTATTAGCAGCATGAGAACAGACTAACACACAAATTTAGCAGAAAATAACATTTATCTCAAGGACATGCTACAACTATAAAGCATCATAATGAAGTCCTCCTTGATTGTGTACTACCTTCTTAGTTACTGGCTTGTTCTCCAAAGCCACAGAATATCAGTTTGTTGATTGAAATTATATCACCAGTATAAAGCATCCAAATCTTGTTTGGAGGATCTGAGTTATTTTGACACACAGAAGCACTCTCAATTTGCAGCCCAGGTAAAGAGCCTAAAATAAGAAGTTTCTGCACAAAATATTCCACATCTATATTAACTGTGAAGTTTCCAAGGATACAGGTCCAATTCACTATCCATATCTGATGTTGAACTCTTTACAAATAGTACACATAACTGTGCTCTACTTTAAACCTAACAAAACACTACTTACTGAAATTGTGTCTAAATTCTACCCTCTGTAAAAATCTTCTAAAAATTCTGTTTCTTTTATTTTCCTTTTCTTTTTTCTTTTCTTTCCTTTTCTTTATCTTTTTCTTTCTTGCTTGCTTGCTTCTCTTTTTATTTCTCTTTCTTTCTCTCTCTCCTTCCTTACTGCCTACCTGCCTGCCTCCCTTTCTTTCCTCCCTCCCTCCCTCCCTTTTTTCTTTCTTCCTTTTTTTTGAGATTCGCCATAGTTTTTCTAGTACACAGTCTCTCTCATTGCAATAAGACAACAATTTGACATGGTTGAATGACGGGCTTATTTGACAAAATTCAATAACCTTTCATTATAAAAATATTCAACAAACTAGCAATAGAACTTCCTCAACTTGATCAAAGGAATACCAAAACCCGAGGCTCGTACTATATTTAGTGGTGAGAAAATGAATGTTTTCCCTCAAAGACCAGGACCAAAGCAAACATGTCCACTTTTGCCTTTATTCAACTAATGTTGACTAAAACTGGAGATTCCAGCAAGGGTAATTGGGGGTGGGGTAAAGAGAGAGAGAGAGACAGAGAGAGAGAAGGAAATAAATGGCATCCAGATTGGAAAGAAAGAAGTAACACTATCACTATTTGCAGATGGCAAGTACTGGTATATACAAAATCTTAAATAATTTAATAGAAAAGTATACTCAGGTTGCAGGTTACAAAAGCAACATACAAAAAATCATTTGTATTCTATATAAGAGCAATGAACAATCTGAAAATGACATTAAAAAGGCAATTTAATTTATAATATAATTTTAAAATATAGAATACTTAGAAATAAGTTTAGCAAAATAATTTTAAATGTTAAAACATATGCACCCAAACTACAGCACGTCATTGAAAGAAACTAAGGATTTTAAAAAATGGAAAGATAACAATGTTCATGGAATGGAAGGCCTAATATTATGAAGATGACAATACTATCCAAATAGACCTACAGATTTAATGTATAGAAATCCCAGCTGGCTTCTTCCCAGAAATTGACAAGCTGACCTTAAAAAGCATATGGAAATACAAGGGACCCAGAACAGCCAAAAGAATCTTAAATGAAAAAAACAAAGTTAGTGGGCTCACACTTCCTGATTTCAACCTCAGTATAAAGTTTATAGTAATAAAGAGAGTTTGAATAAGAATAGACATAGCTACATGTACCAGAAAACTCCAATGAGAAAAAAAATTATCTCAAATATATAGTACTCCCAACAATTGTATAGCCACATGTAAAAGAATGATATTTGATTCCTTCTTCATATCACACACACACTCATACACCCACACATATAACTAAAAATATACCTTAAACGTAGATGGTAGATGATGAAACCCTTAGGATAAAAAATAGGAGGAAATCTTCATAACTTTGGGTTAAGCAAAGCCTTCTTAAACATGACACAAAAAATACAAATGAAAAAAGAAAAACAGATGTTAGATCTCATCAAAATGAAAAAGTTTTATGCTTCAGAAGACAAAAAGTCAACTGACAGAATGGGAGACAATATTTGCAAATCACTTATGTGATAATGGACTTGTATCTTGAATAAATAATGAATGTTTTATACACTCAACAATAAAACAACAACTAATCCAATTAAATAATGGGCAAATAATTTGAATAAATATTTCTCCAAAGAAGATACACAAATGACTGATGAACACATAAAAAATGCTCAACACTATTAGACATCAAAGTACTGCAAATCATAATCACACTTGATATTCATTATGACGACTACAACAGTAAGAAGTTTTCACAAAGATGTGGAAAGATTTGAACCAATATATATTGATGGTGGAAATGTAAAATGGAGCAGCCTCTTTGTAAAATAGTCTGTCAGTTTTACAAAATGTTAAACATAGAGTTACCAGGTGACCTAGCATTTCTACTGGTAAATATATACCCAAGAGAAATGAAAACGTACCTCAACACATACACAAATGTTCAACAAATGTTCATAGCAGCTTTATTTGTAATAACCAAAAGAAGAAACAGCCCAGATGTCAATCAGCTGATAAGTGGATGAATAAAATTTGGTACATCCACGCTTGGAATTATTCAACAATATAAAAACTGAAGCACACATATATGCTAAACTCGACCCCCTCTCTTTACACACACACACACACACACATAGATGTGTGTGTGTATATATATATGTATATGTATACATACAGGACACGATTATAGAAAATTATTTTAAAGTATGTGAATATGTAGATATGGTTTAATTGTTATCCAGTAGAAATTTTATAGAAAATTTAAATACCTGGCAATTTCCCTTGAGACTACCTTATTAGAATGCTTCACAAATGATTAACATGGATTATTTTCCTTTTTCTAACCATCCAATCGATGAATGGGATGCAATAGATTTTAATATGGATTGCTTACTGTGAATTAGACTACCACTAATATGATTTAAAAGCTCAGAGTCATTTTTGTTTTTCCCCACATCAGTAAATACATTAATACAATAAAATTATTATTTAAAATAAAATAATAATTTTTTCCACCAGTCTAATTTACTAAAAATTAAACAAATCAAAAATCTACACTGTAATCTGAAAATTAAAACAAGAAGCAATTAAACTAGAAATAAAAATTTTCATTATTTTGTGTTAGTGAACGCATAGAAAAACATAAGAGAATCTACTAAAAAACTACTGAGTTGGGTAAGCTGGCAGGCAATAAATAAGTAAATTAAAATCAATAGTTGTACATATACAAAAATAACCAGTGAGACTATATAATGGAAAGAGGATGCCAGTCCAAGTGGCTGCTAATCCTGCTGGTTCCAGTGAATGAGGACACCTAAAAAACTGTGCAACTGTTGATCACCTGAATTTAGATCTTCTTGTAGCCAAGGCATTGTAATAATGCTATTTTTCATGAACGTGGATCTGTTAAGTTTAGGTTCTCACCCCTCTAACAAGAAGAGACCCAACCCTTTCAAAGGGCTTAAATGGGGAACAATATTATCTTACTCTTACTTTTGTCCTTATTATTGCACTTAGTAAAACACATGATTTTCCCAAATCAAACATGTTTGCAGAGATGCAACTCTATTTTTAACAAAGGCAAGCTTTTATTGTCATCCCCCAAGCAGTTTTAATTTCCTGAACCAGAGCATCTCAAATATTTCCATGTTGTAAGAGAGTCTTTGCTTTACACTGCATAGCAAAACAGGCCTATTTATTTGGTTTTCCCAAAACAACAACAACAAAACAATTTGCCCTGAAAGAGTATTGAAGCAGATTAAAACAGCTTGAAGTTTTAAAGTGACAGTGATTTGTTTCTTTGTTTGTTTGTTTGTTTGTTTGACCCAGTGTGGATTTCTTTTGCCGGGTTTAAAAATATTCAACACCAAAGTTTCAGCCAGGACTTCAGACTCAGCTGAAAATTATATAGACTCAGACATGTCTCAACAATTGCCTCTATTTCATGTCACTACTACTGGAAGGAAAGTAATACAAGCCATGAAAAGACTGAACATATATGTGATATCATTGTGTCAGTCCTTCTGTAGTCACCGGAGATAAGCACCGACTTTCTGAAGATTAAACTAACATTGGCATGTCCGGAGCTGCTAGAGCAGAGCATGAACTCCGCGGTGCCTGAAACCCTCAGGTATGCTGTAATTCGCCATCCAAGGAGAGGCTGTGAGACCCTATATGTACAGCCACTCCTTGAGAAATATAATTAGAAAATGACTTGGGATCCATCCTTTCCTTAGTGAGAAAGTGAAATAAATCTTCAGCTGAAAGCTATGAACCAGAACCCAACCTCTAAATTAAGTATTATTTAAGGTTTCATTTAGGGTCCTCCTCTCTTCCTTTTCCCGTCTCTCTCTTATGTGAAACTTCTATTCCCATGGCATTAAATATCATTTACATGTTTTCATTTCTAGTCCATATTTCTAATCTAAATTCCATACGTATGTCCAACCATGAATTAATATATCTTTGGTTATCTCAATATCTCAGTATAAAATACGTAAATAGAAAAAGTGTTTCACCCCAATCTTAATTATCCATATAAATTAGTTCTCCTAATGATCTGTGAATTATAGTAGTATTTATCCAGTTACTCAGACTGGAAGCCTAAGCAATCATTTTTCAATCTTCTCTTTTTCTTGCTTTTTGCATATAATCATCAGTAAATGCTTTTAATTTTATGCCAAAAACATGTTGAGTGTTTCCATTTTGTTTTCCGTTTCCACACTGATCACTGCCATTACCTCTTGTCTAAGCTTCTGTCCCTAACTAGCCTTCCCAAATGTCATTCTTGTCAATTCATTCTCCATCCAGCAACTCTAGGTAATAAAAAAGTATGTATCATATCTTTGTCCTGCTTAAAATCCTTCAATGATGTCCCATCACATTTAGAATAAAATGTGGTTTACTCCCTACCTGCTTCTTCCACCTTATCTCGGGTTACTGTCCCTCCTTTTTTATTATGCCCTGGCCACAGGGTGTTCTTTTCAGGGCTTCTATCTATAAAAACTCAGGTTTTTTTGTTGTTGTTGTTGTTGTTTTCTTGACACATGTAATATTCTCTGCCTTTTTCTTCCCCGGGTCTGACATTGCTTTGTCCATCCTCTTCACCTACTTCATTTCCTCTGTCCCTTTTTTAATATCCTTCACAATGTACTAAAATTTTGTGTGTTGTTTGTGTTGTTTTTGTCTGTCTCACCCTACTGGAATGAGGACAGGAAACGTGACTGTCTTTTTCTTAGTTGTTCCCCTCAAACTGAGCAAAGTTCCAGGTACAGAGCAAGCAATCAAAATCACTTGGGGAATAAATCAATATGTATTTCTGAATCCATTGAATGCAGGGTCTGCCTATTTATGCTTTAATTCTTAAATGCCCAAGACCTAATATATCAGAGAGGTATATAGAAGAATGAGAGCACAAACTCTGGTTTCAGATAATAGCTTTGAATCCCCGCACTACCACTTTACTAGCTATATGATCCTGGAAAAAATTCATTTAGACTTTCTGTATTTTTAAAAAATATTTTATTTTTTGAGACGGAATCTTGCTCTGTCGCCCAGGCTGGAGTGCAGTGGTGCGATCTTGGCTCACTGCAAGCTCCACCTCCGGGGTGCACACGATTCTCCTGCCTCAGCCTCCCGAGTAGCTGGGACTACAGGTGCCCGCCACCATGGCCGGCTAATTTTTTGTATTCTTAGTAGAGACGGGATTTCGCAGTGTTAGCCAGGATGGTCTCGATCTCCGCCCGTCTCGGCCTCCCAATGTGCCGGGATTACAGGCGTGAGACACAGTGCCCAGCCTAGACTTTCTGTATTTTTGTTCCCTTGTCTGAAATACAGAGATAGTAATGGTAACAAATTCATAAGACATTTGTAATTATTATGTGAGTTAACATTTGTGAAGTATTTAGAACAGTGCCTAGCACAAAATAAGGGTTCAATATATGTCAGCATTGTTGTTATTATTATTACATTGCTCTACACAAAGCTACAGCCAATTATGCTTAACAATGTTGAAGCTCTGTTGGATAAATTATCATCCCTATTTTTCTACAAGTAGAATACTAGAAATAATAGGAATTATGTGAGTGAGTTTCTGAACTGTAAGAGACTACAATCGAGATTTATAAATATAATTCTGTTTTTATTATAAGAAGTTGTGCTCCAGTTTATTTGTTCCTTATGCCTTGTAATAAGCTCAGTCATTTGAACCACTTACACTGTCTTTAAATTTTAGTATAACTTGTAGGATGACAATGTGAATATTTTCTGATCTTTTAGGTGGAGAAGTGGTGAGACTACTCAAAAATTAAAATGTTAGAAAATATCAAATTTTGATGGTATAATGTGAAAGACAGAAGGATAGAGAAACAGAAGGAAGAAAGTAAATAAAAGACTAAAAGTGATTTTTTTAAAAAGATAAAAGTTAATGAAGTAAGAAAACAGAAAAAGGCTATTCCAGATGGTAGGGATCACAGAAAGAGTTTGGTTGTTTATCATCAAGTTTTGCAAAGAAAAGGAATAAGTACAGAAAATTCAAAGACACATAAGAGATGAATAGAAACATTTAATTTCTAGTAAATAAGCAGTGTGCTTTGACATTGAACTCAATATGAAAAGGTGTTAAGAATTTTATGTAAATAAAGCTTATTTACTCTCTCATCTTTTAAAAACCATTTGATATAGTCCAAATTACATACACATAATAAATGTTATGTAATAAGTTACCTGTTACATGAAAATACTATATATTGCATGTGTACACAATACTAAAATCCCAAAATGTATGGAAAGACCATTTGGCTCACCAACTAAAATTATCAATAGGAAAAATAAATGCTCACCTTATGAAAGATTTCTTATTGAAATGTACTATAAATAAAATTGACCTTAAAATGTTTAAATGGAGTGGAAAGGGTATAAATGTAAACACACTTAGTTGATGTTTAAGACAAAATAAAAACTTAAATTCCCTGAAAAGATTCTAATTTACAAGCAATAAGGATGATTATTTCTTAAGTACCTACTATGTGCCCAGCCCTGTAAAAAGAGACATACAAAAAGAAGAATCCTAGCCTATACTAGAAGAAAAAGTCATTTTTCCATTGACATTAATCAAGTGCAATATTAGGTGGCAGATATTTTATGAGGTGTAATAATTCAGGAAACTGTATGTTATTTTTAAATATGTTCATATCACCACTTTTACTTCAATCACACAGGCATTCTAACTAAATTTTCTTACTCTCTAATGGTAATCATTTGAGTTTCTTAAATTTATTTTTTGATTTGTATTTCTTACTAGCATTAATTTCTACATTTACCTCTGAACAAATTTTAAAATCTCCGTTTCCTTCCTTCATCTTCATCCCCATAATTCTTAATGACTTAAATTTGATTTATCAGAACTTGTACTTATTTATCCTCAGTGTGTATCAACTGCTATGAATTTCTTTACTCAACAAGTCACACGTCACCAATACATCCTCTGTGTTTAAGCTTGGTTTGCATCCTCTCCCATCTCCTACCTTTTTATTTGTCAGCATTTTCATTATGGTGGAATTTAATCTTTGTTTGCAACTCAGTGATTGAGCGCTTGATCTGTCTTTAATCACACAATTAATTACCATGCTCAGACTATGATAGCTGGCCTACCAAACAACGAACAACAAAGTCAACAATTTTAATACTGTCTTACTATTAGTGTCAACTCTTATGCCTTTCTATACATCATAATTCTCTTGATATTGGGGCATTCTTGAATTTTCTTATTATACTTTTTTTAGGAAGTGGAAGATTACTGGAGGAAGGAGCAGAATCACGGACTAAGTTCATCTAGCACCACTTTTGCTTGGCATTTTGATCTTTCTGACACACTTCAGTCTTGACTTGGGGATTTATTTGCCACCCTGCAAGTTATCTCTTTTTTTTTCTTTTCTTCCTATAATTCTCTTTTTCTTACCTTTCATGATTATATATGTTTTTGTTTCTCTCTTTCTCTCTGTCTCTCTCCATATATAGTCAGCAGACTATTGTCAGGTATTGGCTAGAAAAACAGTAAATTATTTTGTCATCCTTGAGTTTTCTTAGGCAGGCACATTAAAGGGGTCTAAGGTCATTGTAGTGATGTGGCACTATATCCCTGGCATTATATAAATATATATATAATTATATTACAATTATATTTATATAATTATGTTATATATAATTATATACAAGGTGATATTTTATATATATAAAATTATATATATAATTATATAAATATAAATATATAATTATATAAATATAAATATATATATATAATTATATAAATATAAATATATATAATTATATAAATATAAATATATATAATTATATAAATATAAATATAAATATATAATTATATATACATGTATATATAATTATATAAATATAAATATATAATTATATATACATGTATATATAAATATATAATTATAAATATATATAATTATATAAATATAAATATATATAATTATATAAATATAAATATATATAATTATATAAATATAAATATATATAATTATATAAATATAAATATATATAATTATATAAATATAAATATATATAATTATATAAATATAAATATCTATAATTATATAAATATAAATATATATAATTATATGAATATAAATGTATATATAATTATATAAATATATATAATTATACATATATATATATATATATATATATATATATAACTCCTCCTACTTCCCATGGTGAGTGCACTCCAAGGCTTTTAGTGAATGTAGGATTGTTTGTGACTCCAACTATAAGAATCTTCATGATGACCCCTGACAATGATTATCTTCTTGACCCAACTCTAGCCAGTTTCCTTGGAGCCTACTTCTCAACTAGACCTCAGCCTTGACGTTTAAAAATTAAAGACTCTCAGACAAAGGACTTAATCCACCCTTCTCTGCCCACATTAGAAGACTTAAGCACTAACATAATTTCTAACAGCACAAAGCCACATCCATATGATGACCCTAGTCCCCTTTAATGTGCCTGCTCCAGAAAAGTCAAGAATGATAAAATAATTTACTGTTTTTCTAGCCAATACTTGATAATAGTCCACTGAACATGTTTTTTATAGTATTTATTCAAAAGGCTTTACAATTATGAATTTTTCCTTTGTCCCCTTGAGATGTGTATGTATCTCCTACAACTCAGGAAAGCCTTTCTTAAGGATCTGAAAGCCATCCATTAGAAACACAATCATCAGAAAAGATAGGACCTCTGTCTCCCAGTTTCTGTGGGAGAATAGTATTCTAACTTTGATTATTGAAAGCTGGTAGACACAGCTGGCCTAATTGCATTTACCTTGACAAATTATTTATATTTTTTTACTTTCCAGACTTCAGAGAGCTCTCTTGCTCAGGCCCCTACTTCCTCATTCTCCTTTTAAATCACTCAGTCACCTCTCTACAAATCAAAGTTGACTTTAGTTTATGCTGCACCTTACCCCTATTGCAATGGCATATTATTGATCAAAATCTATCCAAATTTTTATTCCTAATTCTATATCCTTCTATATCCTAATGCTATATCCTTCTCTTTAATTCCAACTTTAGAATATGATTTCAGAGATTTAAGGTTTAAGATTGTTTATTAACTTTACAGAGTAAATTTTTTTTCTTCCTAGGAGTACTATTCACCCCTCAAAGGAAACCTGTTTATTATGGTTGAATAATCAAGTCACTTAAAGGAAGAGTTGAAGATATTTCCTAAAAAGAATATTCGGGGAAAAATAGATTAAATATCTTTTCTAAACAAATATTTTTTGTCTGTTGAGAATAAGGGCAGAAAATTGGAGCTGAGTCGTTCAGAAAAATAAGGTTGATTTTTTAATGTTATGTGGCAGAAGAGAAGAAAAAGTTATAAACTGATGGCTGGAGAGAAAAATTTGAGGAGACAAATATTACGATGTAATTGAGCATTTATTGAGTGGTGTTTAATGAAACTCTCCTCCACTACCTCTCAATAGAATCTCCCATATAACATTGAATTCTTATTTAAGCTTGTTGACTTCCTAGGGATGTGGCTTCAAGGAAAATCCAGGGAAAGAGCTTAAAGCTGTACATGGAAAATAAAACTGCCTTTGCAAATATTATGACAGTGAGAGAAATCCAACCTAGCTGACTCCATCTTGCTTGTAACCTCCAAGCTGCCATTGTTCATTCCTGGGCATAGGCCAAGCTATCTATGGGAAGAATTTAGTTTGTAGTTTAACCTTAAAATGAAGATAACAGCCCCTTCCTGAAACTAACTCCTTCCTTGCTTGGGGCTCAGGAGTTACGTAGCAGAGGCCACAAGATTTATAACCTCCCCAAATGCTCCTAGAGATAACATCACTACTGCAAAACCTAAGATTGTTATTTGAGGTATTTTTCAAACCTTGCATTCTGATGGACCAGCTGGTGCCACCTGGACTGGTAACCCATATCAAGAAACAACTAGTCTTGCAATCTCACCCAGAAACTGACTCAGTATAAAAAGACAGCTTCAACCCTCTATGGTTTCATCCCTGACCCAACAATCATCATTCCCCATTCCCTAGTCCCCTGACTGCCAAACTATCTTCAATAAACGCTAACCTCCTAATTTCCAGGGAGGCTGTTTGAGTAATAATAACTTCTGTCTGACCACTTGGATAACCCTGCAATTATTAAACTCTTTCTCTACTGCAATACCGCTATCTCAGTGAATCGGCTCTATCTGTGCAGTGGGCAAGAAGAACCTGTCGGGCAATTACAAAGCCCAACATGACTTGGTTATGCTTAAAGATTTGGAGCATGTTCTTTCATCTAGCTAGCTTTGATAAATTTGTGGGTGGGGGAGAGAGGCCACAGATACATTGTTTGCATGGAGTGTTTCTCTTAGCTATTAGAGTGAAATACATATCACAATGCTGTTTGTCAACTCCTCCAATCCCTGAAATTCCATTTACTTTGAACAAATGCCCTCAGATAAATACTTTCTCAACATGCCTTCCTTATACTAGGCTCTTCTCTCACCTCTTTACACTTGTCCATATACAATAATATTTTGCCCAAACTGCTATCTTCATACTTAGTATTTCCCCAACTATCTGTAAATACCTTAAAGATTCTATACTTATCTTGCTGACTTTGACCTGTTAGAATACAGAAAATAGGCTCTACATATTCTTAGTCAGTTCTGTATCTCCAGAACTTACTCATTATAGGTAGTGAGTGTATCTTACGTTTGTTGAATTCCCTAATACTCAAAAATAATTTTAAAATTAAGTTTGGAGCAATCCAACAAAGGCTAAGCAGATGAAGGTGGTTATCTGAACTTTAAGCTTAATTTTTACCCATAAAGTTACTAAAAAAAAAAAAGTTATTTAAAATGATGGAGCTATTAATAGTACCATTTCCTTGGAGCTATTTTTTCCCTGTAGTTATTAGCAGTCAGTAATATGTACTCATATTCAGGTACATTGGCCTACTTAAAACATAAACTATTTTGGAGGAAAACAATATGAAACAATGCTTTAGGACAGAATTACTAAAGAATGTGTTACTGAAATAGAACTTAAGACAATCACTTATATATCTAATTTTAAATGTTATCATAAAGAACTCTCATGTCCCAACATTCTCAATTTAAATCATCTCCTTATTCAATCTATAGTTGTTTGCCTGAATTAAATTTGGATTTCAAAAATTAATTTTGGAATAAAATATATTTTTAAAGTGACTCAGTCTTTTTTTTTTTTTACTCCAAAGCTGGAGTGAAAAAAAGTCAGTTTCTAAATGATAAAGTCATTCCAGGAGTCCATATGGTACTGCACATACTAAAGCCTAAGGATTTATTATTACAAGCCTTAAAGAATAATTTAATGTGGCTCCAAAATACATATGCTGATTTTTAAAAGATGCTTCATTTATGAATGATTCAGGTATAAATTGTTTATTAATATTTATTAACTGACTATCATTTTTTAAATATGCTGACAGAAAATTATTTACCAAGTGATATTAAACTTTTTAGGAATCAAAAGTTTATCTTTAATAGTTTACGGAAAAAAATCAATTATTTTATCCTTTGTTTACACTATCAGTTCATGCCCTAGCTGATTTCTTTCATTTTTCAATGATTACAAATCTTGAATGCCATTTGTCCTATTAAACTACTCAGTGAAAACAAAAAGAAGCAGCAATACTAACTTTCTCAACCTTATTTAAATAACAATCATAGTTAAAATTTATAGTGTGTATTTGGGCTTCACATGTGCTAATTCCAATTTACTTCACAGGTTAATGATGTGGGGACTCGGGTGTCACAAAACTTACATAATATCTAGTCAATAGTATTTATTGAGCACTTACTAAGTGCTCAGTACTATTTTAAGAGTTTATGCTATTTAATCTTAGGATGCACACATTTACTTGATTGCTCTTTTCTTTTTCTTTTTGTCTAACTGCACAAATACTGTCTCCCTCTTATCTCAAAACTACCAGAACACAAAAACAGAATGTAAGCATCTTAAGATGTGTGTTACTCTAAATATCACACAGATAACTGTAACTGCATTTTATGTAAAAGGTGATACTGGCAAAACAGAAACTCAACTGCGTTTTGCTAAGTTAGTGAAAGGGTAATTATCAACAAATCTAGTTATAAAATAGATCTATTATGGAAATAAAAATCAGTGTGTCAATGTGATCTAGTCAGTGCAATATTTCTTTCTCAGAGACTATTTTTAATAGCAAAAGTGGTAAGAAATTACTTTGATGCTAGGGATATTTCTTTCTGATCTTTTGTCTTTCTTGACTTCAAGTTTGTCTTTGCACTTCAAGTTATATAAGGGAAAATAAAATTTCAGATAAGGATAAATGTTTAGATATATCAGCAGTACTCTGCCTTATCAAACAGTTTAAAAAGAGATAAAGGACTTTCTATTCAGATAAAATGAGTAGATAACATTTATAATTCCAAGAAAATAATTATAGTTATCATTCATAAAAATATAAAAAGTAAGTTCTATTTTGAGAAATCTACATTTAACAGCTTTGTGTTGTTTCCTTGAACTAACCATCTGGTCCTCCAAAATCCTACTTAATTAGGAAAATTTTAAAAACTGTTGAGAACTTTCTTTCTATTCTTTTGAGAAAAAATTGAATGGAGTAGAATAAAATTACCCTGGAAGCTTAGGAAATCCTGTGAACCAAGTTCTGATTGCTGTCTTTTAACCTTTTTAAAACACTTTCAGTGTTAAAAGAAACATTTCTTGTTTATTTGAATTTTCATTCTGACATCATACACTAATTTTAAACATTTATTTCCCAACTTTGTTAAAATTTACTATTCAGTTATAATAATTGAAAAAACAGATGTTAAAAGATTTACAGTCAAAAGTGTATTGATTGCATGCATATATTCCTAGAGTAAAAGAGATTAAAGAAGGAAACACACTTTGCTTAAAAAATAAGAAAAGAAATTAAGACAGAGAAAAAATAAAAATAATAAAAGAAGGTTTTATAGAAATGAGGGCTCTATAGAAATATCTAGGGCTAAAATAAAGTAATAATAGGAAAGTGTCACAAATATCAAATCTCCCAAAGAAAAGAGATGGCACAAGATGTAAAAACCAATTTTTAATGGATTTTTATACATGAAAAATGCAACATATATGAAAAACTCCAAGGTTCTTGAGTGAGATTAGAAAGAATTGTGTGATAGAAAATAGATAGAATTGAAAAATTCAATAATCCTTTAGGCATACATTTGAGAAAATAAGTTAGAAACAAAGATATGCCTTCTGAAAGAGAAAGAAAATAATATCTCTTCATGCCATGCCAGAACAAGTTAGAAAAACAAAAGACACAAACTAAAACATAAGAACAAAAATCTGTTCATATTCAGGACAGAAGAACTTAGGACATACAAGCAGTTTATTTTCTAAACAAGTTTGTAAGTTTATTTCCTAGCTGATGAGATTGAGGTCAAGAGTGTCAGGGAATGACAGGGGTCTGGGAAGGTGGCAGAAAATAACACCTGGTCCCCTCATACAGGACAGAAATAGCAGTCATATCCCTTTGAGTCAGAGTTGGGGGCAAGACGGAGCTGGAAGATCTTACCCAAATGAAAATCGAAGAAGGTATAATAATGTGGGTGGGGAAATAATTATTTTTTGTTCGTAAAATGGGACCTCTAATTCCTGCACTTCCCATACCTCTCTCCTCAATTCACATATCCAAAATCTGAATATTTTTACAATTGCAGAATGGATTGTTTTCGTAACGTGACATTTATTGATAATGATTTAGAATCTGATAGTATGTCTATCTATACATGCACACACACACACACACACACACACACACACACACAAAACTCTGACTCAAAAGGAATTGACTGCTGTTTCTGTCCTCTTTCAGGGGACCAGGTGCTATTTTCTGCCACCTTTCCAGTCCCCTATCATTCCCTGACACTCTTGACCCCCAGCTCATCAACAAGGAAATAAACTTACAAATTTGTTTAGAAAATAAACTGCTTGTATTTCCTAAGTTCTTCTGTCCTGAATACGAACAGATTTTTGTTCTTATCTTTTGGTTTTTGTAACACACATATCTATAAAGATATGTGTGCGTATGTATAGGTATATACTTTTTTAAAACATTTTGCTAGATGGAAATTAATCACAGAAATGGCCAAGATGGATAATGGAATAAAATGGGTGAAAGACTGTGGCACTCAAAACCAGATGAAACTCAGGGCTGTCAATGTCTTGTGAATAAACTGAAAACTAATTTTTAATCCAATCAGTGCTATTGCCTGACTGAGTGACCAAGTGGGAGTCCCCGTATAACCTTGTTTCTCATTTATAAAATGGCATTAATAACCAGCAGTTCCTTAACTGCTCTAGGTGTGTTATCAAGATAAATGAGATCATTTATATGTAAAGTTTATAATTTGTTGGAAAGAAGCATTATGGAAATAAATGTTTGTATTATTATGGCAATGCAGAGGTGTACAATACATTATAACAAAATAACATTCCATCTTTCTATCACTTTACAGAAGCTTCACACAGAAAATGAAGAAGATATTTAAATATTTCATATAAGTAAAAATGAGAAAGATACTTATGACCAAAAAAGTGTCAAACAAATATGATAGATTCATACATTAATTAAATAACTATTGTATGCCTTCAATATAGATATTTTTAAACATCATATTTTTTCTATAAATTTAAAACCTGTCAAAGTTTAATGCAATCAGAATACATATTTTTCTTTCTCCTTTCTCTTTTTGTCTTTTCCTCTTTCTTCCACTGGATTCTTAAATTCTGAGACATTGAAGTAAATTATATTTTTTAAGACTTAGGAATCAACATTTTATTCAAAATATTGGTGAGGTCTTCTGAGGAAATTATGAATTTTAATAAAGACAGAAAAGTTAGCCTGTCACAATAACAGTGCAAGGCCATTGTCCACTCCAAGTCAATCTGAATGTGGTGACATCAAAAATGACAGTTACCGAATTGGTTAAGAGAGATGAACATGGAATGGAGGCTGTAAAGTTCAATGAGATTAAGTTGAAATTTGTTTAGTCTGTCAGTCAGTGTCATTCATGCACAACTACTGCATACAGAGAATTGTACTATATACTTCCTAGAGAAAACTCCCAGAAGGTCTGTATATATGTTTTAGGAAATGTTACATTTATCCTCTTCGCTTAAATGTCAAGAACAAAGTAATGTTTTCGGAAAGTATGCATTAATCTACTTATACATTTTTAAAACATAACCTTTAATTAATTATGTGAAATCATTAAACTTCATTGAAAAATATGCTTAAGTTTTTCTCTGGATATGTATTTAAGTTCCTATGTGTTAGAATCAATATGATGTTCTGTAAAGTAAGTCTAAAGATCTTCAAAAGATAGTGGTACCATAAATTCTTTCAAAATAAGAAGAATATCTTAAATTATAAATATTTACACGTTATAAGTTATGAATAATATATTTGAGAGAAGAAACATGAAATGGAAACAAGTATTAAATTTCCTTATCCCTTAAAATCAGGTTACGATATTGTAAACCAGTTTTTTTTTGCAGATATAACAATTATCCTGAACTCTAAAATTAACATGAAGTTAACATAAAAAATAAGAATTCTTTTGAACCCCCAGGATTGTTTTAATAGCATATATATTAAACAGTTGCTGGGTTTTCTTTCTATATTAAAATTTGTTAATGTTATTTTCTCAAAGTTCCACTCATCTATTGCAATTTTAAAATTAAAGTGCATATATGAGGTATAAAGTAACAGTTTTTTTTAACTTTATTACTCATAGAAAATACTGATACTGGGCCAGGTGTGGTGGCTCACACCTGGAATCCCAGCACTTTGGGAGGCCGAGGCAGGTGGATCATGAGGTCAGGAGTTCGAGACCATCCTGGCTAACATGGGGAAACCCCATCTCTACCAAAAATACAAAAAAAAAAAAAATTAGCCGGGTGTGGTGGAGGGCGCCTGTAGTCCCAGGTACTCGGGAGGCTGAGGCAGGAGAATGGCATGAACTCAGGAGCAGAGGTTGCAGTGAGCCGAGATAGTACCACTACACTCCAGCCTGGGTGACAGAGCGAGACTCTGTCTCAAAAAAAAAAAAAAAAAAAAAAAAAAAAAAGAAAATACTGATATTGTCAAACAATCTATAGAGTAAAGGAAGCACAGACAGAGATATAAGGAAACAACATTTTTTTTTTCACTGACACACTGAAATGAAACACTAAAGGTGTTAGATGCCTACCATCTTGATTAAATTTATTCTACCCATGAAGCAACAGTTTATGATTTTCAAATGAATAACCCACTTAAATGTAGGGAGCATTAATACAATATGATATTAATATACAAATACTCACATTATTCACCTGCTACTGACATTCTGAATTAAATCAGTAATGGGGTGTATAACTGATTAAATATCTACACAACAGAAAGCAACAGCTTATGATTTAAAGAGGAACTGGTAGAGTGATCACATCATTACACTGCCAAACACCATCTATCACTTTTACTGAACTTAACGAAGATGGATTACATCCCGCAGATGAGATGCAGTCTATAAATACTGTCATGCTGATCTTCATCTGACTTTCCTGGAGAATAGATGAGCAACAAATCAATAATTGAAAAAGTCATATTAGATATTCAGTTTTATTCAGCACCCGGAAGAAATCATGTAGGACATTATAGCAACAAACAGCCTTAATTCAATGAAATCTGCTAATTCATGCTTTTTCTTGTAAGCTAACTTATTTTCTCATTAAGTTTATTTACTTCATCAAATTTAAGGAAAAGCATCAATTTGGTGTAAAGCATCACTACCCACTTTTACATTTTGAACTAAGACTGGTTTAGCACCAAAAAATTATTGCACAACAAACTTTTTGTACCAAGTGCAATATGCTTGATTCAAGTTACAAACTCATATAGGTAATTACAAATGTACAACATATAATATTGGTTTTAAACTTACTGTCTTCAAACATTGAAACAAAATGAATACCATGAAAATATGCATAAACAATGTATTCATTTTACAGCTTCTGGATTGTTTTAGTAGTATTTCTCCATTAAACACCTGCCTGAATTTCTATTTACCATCTCATTTAGCATTCACAGTTTACCTTTGTGGAAACTGCCTGTCAATTGCTTCAGTAATCCAATCACTGGAGACCAGATTGCTTCCAGTCAGTCGGTTTGTATAATGTTATGGTAATAGATAACAGGTGGTCAGTATTCAACGGATGAGGTGAAGATGATTTCTCACAAGCTATAAAACATCTGAGGAAATGCTTTAACAGTTCATACTTACTACTAATTGCACCATTAGAACTTTAATTAATTTTTTACCCTTCCACTATGTTCCTTAGTTGGCCATAAGGCAGGAAATCATTCGGAACAGAAAGAAAGAATCTAAAGAGACAATAACGAGGGGTAATACAAAAAAGAATGAATGGCAGAATGGCTCACAGTTTGCTCTGAAACTAGAGTGAAGTTTGATTGCTTAATCAGTTCTGTATTTGATCGTGGCCCTAAACAGGGATCAGTTTTTAAGAAGCACCTTAACTCTGGGAACATGTTAACTACTGCCCACATTTAAACTGACTATCTTCAATTACTAACTATATCTTGAAAGTATTTCAAAATGCTTCTATTCTGATTTTAAGGCATCAGCAATCAAATCCTGCAAGTCAGAAATGGAGAAATGAAATATGAAATAGATTTCACACAAGAACAATTTACATATTTTTAAAAATATGGCCTTAGAACATAAAAAATGCAAAGAAGGCATTGTATGCAATGTCACTGAGCTGATGTTTAAGCTTAGATTAATTTCTACTTTGGCATCTCCAGGTTTCTAGTTTATAAATAGAACATCTTCAGTCACATTGTGTGGCTAGACAGTCCTATGTCTCACTAACTTGAATTTTGTAGTCTTTTTCCTCTATGACCAATTTGCTTGTAACTACCAATTTATTTACAATATCTACAGTTTACAACAATTTGTTTGAATAAAATACATCTTTAAGCAATAAAGTTGACCCCCTTAAGAAAAAACAAAACTAGAATATTTTAGAAAAACAGTAAATGAATTTTGTTTAAAAAAGATATAATTTTTTCTCCTTATCTAGTACACCAGATAAAAATTAAATATTTACTGAGACAAATTATATCAAAAGGCGTTATATCAAAGTAACAATATATCTAGTAACAATAAATAAAATACAAACATCAACAGAAGTCAAAATAATCATCTGAAAGAAGTCAAAATTTACACAAAATTTTAATAGATTATGCTACTATAAAGAACCTATGGTTTTATTTTGGGCTAAAAAATATTTTTGCTGGCCCAGCACAGTGGTTTACTCCTGTAATCCCAGCACTTTGGGAGACCAAGGTGGGTGGATCACCTGAGGTCAGGAGTTCAAGACCAGCCTGGGCAACATAGTAAAACCCCATCTCTTCTAAAAATACAGAAATTAGCTGGGTGCAGTGGTATGTGCCTGTAATTCCAGCTACTCTGGAGGCTGAGGCAGGAGAATCGCTTGAGCCCGGGAGGCGGAGGTTGCAGTGAGTCGAGATTCTGCCACTGCACTCCAGTCTGGGCAACAGAGCGAGACTTCATCTCAATATATTTTATAAAATATATATTATATTTTATTCATGTATATTATATATATATATATAGAGAGAGAGAGAGAGAGAGAGAGAGCTTAGTTGTTTTAAAATCACTGTTAAAACATATTTTGAAAAAGTTTTAGAAACTAGCAAATGTCCAAGCCACATGGTTTAAAAGCTAAATAATAAATACAATGTAATTCTCTAGCAACTGAATTTAGCTATGACTGAACCCATTACAAAGGTTGCTTGTTGTCAAGAAGAGATAAATCTCAGATGCAACTTTAAATCTTCTTATCCACTCACAGAAAAAATTCGGCCAAATTTCTTAATATAGTGCCAGGAAGCCTTTAGGCCTACTCACAAGGCAAACAGACTGTATATACCATGCAAACTTTAGTTCTGAAATCTGAAGCTTGTTCATGCATCCTATCCCTCTGTATTTCACAAATCAAATATTTATCAAGAACGCTGGCATAGAACTGTAGTACCACTCACCAGTTTACCATGCTATTTGGACCTGACACTCAGCAACTATTTTTCTAGCATCAAATGTAACACTAATCCTCAACAATGATTCATGTAGCAAATCTGACTCTGCAAGCTTCTACCCCCACCCCAGGTTAATATCCTTTGGAATTATTTTGAGATACTTATCGCTGAGGAGTGTCCACAACTGCTAGATATTCCTTAGTCATTAAAAGGATTGGGAATATAGCATTTAACAGGAGATCAAGCTGCAGTGAGTTATAATATGATTGCACTACAGCACTCCAGCTTGACAACAGCATAAGACCCTGTTGTTGTTGTTGTTGTTGTTTTTAAAGCAATCAACTCTATTTCCATCAGGTCCATTGAGTTTATATTCTATATTGATGAGATAGACAACAAACACATATATACTATGTTGGTGATAACTATTTCTGTAAAATACTAATTGCAAAAGATACTCTTTTAAATGGGAAAATCACAAAAGGCCTGTCTTAGGAGGTGATCTGAAAGACAGAATGGGCAAATTGCAAATTCCTATGGAAGAACATTCTAGGCAGAAGAAACAGCATATGTCAAAGCTCTGAAATGAGAATGTTTAGGGTATTCACAGAACAAGGAGGCCAGGAGCCGGGAAAGAGAGAGCATAAGAAAAAGAAATAGGAGCAGAGAAAGGAGGAAGAGGAGAACATGCAGGATCTTTCAGGTTAAGGTGAGAAGCTCATTGGAGGGTTTTAACCAAACTATGAACAGTTGTGATGTCTGTGGTTTTCACAATCTAACTACTCTGGGGAAGGGTAGAAGCAGGTCAACTGGAAAGGTACTCAAATAAACAAAGTAAGACGACGATGCCTGTAATAATTTGGAATCAATGGAGTTAGTGATAAATGATCATAAATTGGATGTATTTTGAATCTAGATAAAATTTAAACAATAAGACAAAAGAACACAATAATTTAAAAAGTAATGGAAGGCAACATCAAAGTCATGATCCAGGAAAGATGTAATTGATAAGCTGGAGTCCATTAAACTTAAAAGCCTGTTCTGCAAACGACAATGTCAAGAGAATAGGAAGATAAGCCACAAACTAATAGAATATATTTGCAAAACATGCATCTAATGAAGAACTGTTATCCATAATATACAAAAAACACTTACAACTTAACAATAGAAAAATGAACACCTGATTTAAAAAAATGGGCAAAATGCCTTAACAGACACCTCATCAAACAAGATATACAGATAGTAAATAAGCATATGAAAAGATGTTCAACATCACATGTCATTAGGAAACTGCAAATCAAAACAACAATGAGATACTACTACATCTCTATTAGAATCCAAAACAGTGACTACATAAAATGCTGATGGGGCTATAGAGCAACAAGAACTCTCCTTCACTGCTGATAAGAATGTTAGGTGGTACAGCCACTTTGAAAGACTGTGTTGTGGCTTCTTACACAACTAAATATACTCTCACCATATGATCCAGCATTCATTCACCCTATTATTACCCATAGGAGTTAATAACTTATGTCCAAACAAAAATCTGTACATGGTTGTTTATAGCAGCTTTATTCGCAATTGCCAAAACTTGGAAGCAATCAAGATGTCTCTCAATAGGTAAATGCATAAATAAATTGTGGTATATCCAGGCAATGGAATGCTATTCACTGCTAAGAAGAAATGAGCTACCAAGACATGAAAAGACATAGAGAAAACTTAAATGCATATTACTAAATGAAAGAAGCCCATCTGTAAAGGCTGCATACTATTTGATTCCATGTATGACCTTCTATGGCAAACCTATGGAGGAAGTAAAAAGATCAGTGGTTACCAGGGATTAAGGGAGATGGAAGGATAAATAGGCAGAGCACAGATAAGTTTTAGGGCAGTGAAACTATTCTGTATAGTGCCACAATGGTAGATAAATGTCATTATATATTTGTTGAAAGTCACAGAATATGCAATACCAAGAGAGAATCCTAATTTAAATTATGGATTTTGGAGAAGAATGATGTATCAATATAGGTGAATCTATTATAATCAATGTACCACTCTGAAGCAAGATGGGGGGGTTGTTCATTTGTGGAAGAAGGGCATATGTGGGAATTTCTGTACTTTTTATTTACTCAATTTTGCTGTGAACATAAAACTGCTCTAAAAAATAAAATCTAGTAACAATAAATAAAATACAAACATCAAACAATGTAGTGGAAGATATTTCAAAAGTAATTACAGACACAGGAATATCTTCCTGTATGCAAAGGAAAGCCCAGAATTCATTTACAAAGATTAGCAAATTTGAGTACACAAAAATTTAAAGCTTCTTTTTTTTTTTTTTTTTTTAAAAAGAGTAAATAAGGATCATCCAAAGATAACATATTGGGAAAAATATATCCAAAATATTCAATAAAAGATTAATATATAAAATATATAAAGATCTCCCACAAGTCAATAAGAAAACTATGAAAAACACAATTTTTAAATGCAATATATGAATATCAGTCTTGACATGGATTCTACCTTTAAACTGTTATGGTGTGGCTTCTGAAGAACAACCATGTTCTGCAAATATAGGAAACAAAACAGAATTAGACTGTTCTACAGCCTCTCAAGGGCTCAATGAATACTTCACTTTTTGACAAGAAGTGTAGGAAGTACTTTTAGCCTAGAGTATGAATATGAAAACTGAAGTCCTAGCTGCCTTTTTGGACCAGAAGTACTTTAATAATAGAACTTAAAATGGACAGTGGCTTAGAAAAAGCAATGAGGATATGGGTGGCAAGAACTCAAATATTACAGACAAATTGTTTACCAATTGTGAGGGTTAATAATGAGTGTCGACTTGATTGGATTGAAGGATGCAAGTTATTGTTCCTGGATGTGTCTGCAAGGGTGTTGAAAGATTAACATTTGAGTTGGTGGACTGGAGGCAGACACACCCTAATCTGAGTCATCTGCCAGCATGGAAAGGATAAAAGCAGGCAGAGGAACGCGGAAGGACTAGATTAGCAGAGTCTTCTGGCCTCCATCTTTCTTCTGTGCTGAATGCTTCCCGCCCTCGAACATCGGTCTCCAAGTTCTTGTTCTTCAGCTTTTGGACTCTTGGACCTACACCAGTGGTTTGCCAGGGACTCTCAGGCCTTCAGCCACAGACTAAGACTGCACTGTCAGCTTCCCTACTTTTGAGGTTTTTGGAGTCAGACTGGCTTCCTTGATCCTTAGCTTGCAGACAGCCTATTGTGGGATTTCACCTTGTGATTGTGTGAGTCAATACTCCTTAATAAAGTCCCTTTCACATATACATCTATCCTATTAGTCCTATCCCTCTAGAGAACCTTAATACACCAATTTAATTATTTATATATACAGAAAAAAAGAATATCTCCTGTCAACCACAGCTCTAGAGTAAGGAGGAAAAATCATGAAATTGGTATCTGTAAGACACTCTTTGCCACTTTCAACAACGTTTTATAAGATAGACATGAAAGCAGACTGGAGTTAAATGGCAAAAGGATAGAATGAAAAAAAACTTTGACAAACTAGGCTTTTCTGCCTGAAGTCTGAAGTCTAAATTAACTTAGAGACTCAATTTTGTGCCTCTCAGTAATGAGACTACTAATCTGAACAGTTGTTAAGCAACAGAAACAAAGCACCAGCTTTAGCAGAGTACAAGACAGAGGCACCAAGCCATTACCAAGGACTTTCCATTGAAAGTGGATCCAGGACACCAGCAGAGATCAGATGAAATGCGGTGCCTTCACAATCAAGTCTAATCTTTCACATGGTGTCGAGATGTGTGCGTGTGACAGAGAGAGAGAGAGAACAGAGGACACCAAGTAAAATACTAGTCTCCAAGTTTAAAATTATATCTGGCTGGGCGCAGTGGCTCACGACTGTAATCCCCACACTTTGGGAGGCTGAGGCGGGAGGATCACGAGGTCAGGAGATCAAGACCACCCTGGCTAACACGTGAAACCCTGTCTCCACTAAAAATACACACAAAAAAATAAATTAGCCGGGCATGGTGGTGGGTGCCTGTAGTCCCAGCTACTCGGGAGGCTGAGGCAGGAGAATGGCATGAACCCGGGAGGTGGAGCTTGCAGTGAGCCTAGATCCTGCCACTGCACTCCAGCCTGGGCAAAAGAATGAGACTCTGTCTCGAAAAAAAAAAAAAAAAAAATTATGTCTATCCAAGCTCACTCACACTACAAATGTGTAGATTTGCAAAGTACAAAAAAATTAATGATATCTGGGTTCGCAATATTATGGAGAACTGGTGGTACTCTCAAATTATCATTTATATTGTTAATTAATTGGTAAAGATAAGTGTATATTATGGTTAGGATTTGCATCCCCACCCAAATCTCATGTCGAATTATAATCCCCAGTGTTGGAGGTGGGGTCTGGTGGGAGGTGATTGGATCATGGAGGTGAATTTCCCTTTGCTGTTCCCATGATAATGAGTTCTCATGAGATCTGTTTGTTTGAAAGTGTATAGCACCTCCCTCTTCACTCTCTTCCTCCTGCTCCAGCCATATAGGCCATGCCTTGCTTCCTCTTCACCTTCTACCATGATTGTAAGTTTCCTGAGGCCTCCCTAGCCATGCTTCCTGTACACCCTGCAGAACTTTAAACCAACTATACCTTCTTTCTTTACAAATTACCCAGTCTCATGTTGTTCTTTTTTATTTTTTTATTTTGAGATGAGGTCTTACTCTGTCACCCAAGCTGGAGTGCAGTGGCGCCATTTTGGCTCACTGCAACCTCTGCCTCCCGGGTTCAGGTGATTCTTGTGCTTCAGCCTCCTGGGTAGGTGGGACAACAGTTGTGCACCACCATATCCAGCTAATTCTTTTTTTTTTTTTTTTTTGTATTTTTGGTAAACTCGGGGTTTCACCATATTGACTAGGCTGGTCTCAAACTCCTGGCCTGAAGCGATCCACCCCCCTTGGCCTCCCAAAGTGTTGGGATTACAGGTGTTAGCCACTGTGCTGGTCATCATGTAGTTATTTATAGCGATTACAGTGTATATGCCCTGTGATTCAAAAAGTCTACTTCTAGGAATTTATACTACGGTATACCAGTATAAAAACAGGCTTATGTATTCAAACGTCAAGTGCTATGATTTTTGTAACAGAAAAGCATTTTAAACGGCCTGAGTCCAGTACATAAAAATGTGATAACTAAATTATGGCAAATTCATAAAATGGAATACTATGTAGTTGTCTGAAGAATGAAGTAATCTATTGATATGTATAAAAAACAAAATTTTATGACATTGTGAGTTTACAAAAGCAAGCTTCGGGACTACAAACACATGTAAAGCAAATCTTCCTATTATACAAAGACACACATATATATGTGAATCTGCACAGATATTACCTCTCTGGAATGGGATTGGCACTTACTACAAATTTTTCCTAGAGATCTGGATTTTGATTTTACAATTTAATATTTTTACATGACAAAAATTCAATAAACTAATATAATAAAAGAAACACAGGTAGTGCGAAAACTCTTTTCACTGCAATCAAACCCAAAATAATGGGAAGTATAGTGAGGATACCACAGAAATATGGATGATTTCAACATGGCATAGCAAATGTGAGAAGCAAGCTGTTTGGGCCATTCACATTTCTGGTTACTTGGCTCATGAAAAGAACTCAAATTAGCTACTAAAATAGTAGAATGGTGGTTCTTATAGTGTGGTTGATGGCCCTGCAGTATCAGCATTACCTGGGAACTTGTCAGAAATGCAAATTCTCAGGCCCTACCCCAGACCTACTTAATTAGAACCTTTGGAGATGGTGCCTGGCAATCTGACTTTTAACAAGTTTTCCAGGAGATTCTGGTGCATGATAAATGTTGTGAGCCACAGTAGGAGAGCATAGTGATTAAGAGTGAAGAATCAGACTAGTTTCAGCTCCAGCATGTAAAAAGCTTAAAGGCCATCACTCCCTTTCTCACAATAAGAGAAAAGCTGCAAAACTGAAAATCAACAATCTTTCTTGGACCAATCAGTAAATGGATGTCATCATCCTGAAATCTGGAGAGACAGGCAAATACAGGTAACCACAGCTGAGATCAGCGCACCAGGAGAACAAACCATCATAGCTACAAATGGGAAGGAGCATTTGAAAAGCAACTTGGATGAATTGCTGGAGATGGACAGTAGACTCTAGTAAGAGTGAGAAACTCTTCCAACTTGCGGTCTTAGGAGAGCTGTACATTTTTGTGTGCTTTACTTCCAGGAACGTCACCACATTCTCACAGTGAAGAATTAAGAAAAACCCTCATGTTTCTGGCAGGGGAAAGGGAAAAGTAAGCGTTTAAAAAATAAACTCATAATTCTCAATTACAAAGAACTTACTCAGCAAATAACTTTACTAGAGCCCTATCAAATGCTGGAGAAGGGCAATTACCCAGCTCCTTCTTCTCTAGCCTTAGTGTCTCACCTAAGGAGTTGGGAAGCTGAGGAAAACTTGTGAAGGTCACAGACCTGGGACAGAAGCCCACTGATAACTGAGGTTTGGTCACAGAATTCTAGGATACTTTACATTCTCCCAAACCTCACCACTAAATCACGGGCCTCTTGTTATACTACTATAACCAGAGTGTAATAATAATGTAATATATTACATCTGAAAGAGTTGCAAGGCTCAGCCTCTCTTTGAAAAGCAGTTTTTAGGGAAACCCAAAGACAGCAGAAGAGAAAAAGACAAGGACATTAGAGGAAATGGAAGCTGCTGACACCCATAGCTATGGCAAACATTAAACATAATCCAACTCCTTGCCAGGTTAACATAAAACCACACACACACTAAAGGTCAATTTACCTCAGTTCATAAACCTGATACATCATGTCTAGCTTTCTACAAAAATTTGCATGACATGCTAAAAGGCAAAGAAAAAAACAGTCTAAAGAAACAAAGCATGCATCAGAACTGGGCTACAATATAGCAGAGATTTTGGAGTTATCAGACCAGAAACTTCCAATAACAATAATTATAAGTTAAAGTCTCTAATGAAAAAAGTAGACAATATTCAAGAACAGGTGGGTAATGTAAGCACAGAGATGGAAACTATACGAATTAAAAGTAAGTGGTGGAAATAAAAAACACTGCACAAATGAAACTGCTTTAGATGGGTTCGTCAGTTAGACTGAATACAGCTAAGGAAAGAATCAGTGAGCTCAAAGACATGTCAGTAGAAACTTCTCGAGCTAAAATGCAATCATCAAAAAGGACAATAAAAAATGAACAGAACATTTAAGAATAGCGACACAATTTTAACTGGCATAATATACATGTTATTGGAAAAGAAATGAGAAGGAAGAGACAGCTGAAGAAATATTTGAAATAATGGCTGATTATTTTCCAAAATTAATGATAGACACAAAACCACAGATCTAGAAAGCTCAGAGAACACTAAGCAGAATAAATACTAAACTATCCACAATAAGACATATCATATTCAAACTGTAGGCAACCAAATAAAAAGATAAAATTTTGAAAGCAGCCAGAGACCAAAATAATTCCTCGCCTATAGAAGAACAAGGATAAAAATTATACCAGACTTCTCATTAGAAACCAAACAAGCAAAAAGAGTAGTATGAAATATTTAATGTGTTGAAAGAAAAACAAACTCATCAATTTAGAATTCTGTATACACTATATTACTCGAAATTGAAGAATAAATAAAAACTTTCTCAAACAAGCAGAATCTGAGGAAATTGAGAATAATCCTGCCGTGCAAAAGAAATTTTGAAGAAGTCCTTCAGGGAGAAGGAAAATGATACAAGTCAAAACTCAGACCTATATAAAGATAGTAAGAGTGTCAGGAAAGGAATAAAGATAAAATTTTTAATTTACTTATTCTTAATTTCTCTAATAGATAGCTGTTTTTTTCAAAATAATAATAGAAACAATACAGTGAATGATTATAGCATATGGATTAGTGAAATGAATGACAGCAATGTTTTAAGGGATGTGAGGAAGAAATAGGGAAAACTCTGTTATAAGGAAACTGTACTACTCATGAAGTAATATGGCACTATTTGAGAGTGACCTTAGATTAATTGTAAATGTTTATTGCAAACCATAGGAAAAACACTAAAAATATACAGCAAAATATAATTGATATGCTAAAAGAGGAAAAAATGAAATCATACAAAATGTTCCACTGAAACCAGAGGAGAGAGAAAAAGAGAGGAAAAAGCATAAAGAAAAAAGTGCTACAAATATTAAGACAAATTACAGTATGGTACATATTAAACAAACTGTGTCAATAATCACTTTAAATGTCAATGGTTTAGATACACCAATTAAAAGGCAAAGATTGTCACGGTGGATTTAAAAAATAAAAACAAGACCCAATTATATGTTGTCTACAAGAAACCCACATTAGGCCGGGCATCGTGGCTCAAGCCTGTAATCCCAGCACTTTTGGGAGGCCGAGGCACGTGGGTCACGAGGTCAGGAGATCGAGACCATCCTGGATAACATGGTGAAACCCTGTCTCCACTAAAAATACAAAAAATTAGCCTGGCGTGATGGCAGGCACCTGTAGTCCCAGCTACGTGGGAGGCTGAGGCAGGAGAATGGTGCTAACCCGGGAGGCGGAGCTTGCAGTGAGCCGAGATCATGCCACTGCACTCCAGCCTGGGTGACAGAATGAGACTCAGTCTCAAAAAAAAAAAAAAAAAGAAAAAAGAAAAAAGAAACCCACATTAAATATAAAAACATAGATAGGTTAAATGAGATGGAGAAAAATACACCATGCTAACACCAATCAAAAGGAAACTGAAATCCTCAAATATTTGGAGATTAAACAACACACAACTAAGTAACACATGAGTCAAAGGAGAAGACTCAAGAGAAGCTCAAAAATATTTAGGGCTAAATAAAAATAATAATATAACTTACCAAAATATGTGGGATGCAACAAAATCTGTTGCCTCTTAGAGAAAAATTTATTGCATTAAATGCATATATTATAAAACAAGAAAGCTCAAAAATCAATAATCTCAGGCTCTACCACAGAAAATCAGAGAAGGAAGAGCAATTTAATCCTAAGGAAAGCAGAAGAGAAGAAATAAAAATTGAAGCAGAAGTCATTGAAATTAAAAACAGGAAAACAATAGAGTAAATCAACAAAATCAAAAGATGCTTAACTGAAAAGATAAATAAAATGGATAAACTTATAGTGGATTCATTTTTTTAAAGAGACAAGAAGACACAAATTACTTGATATTAGAAGTCAAGTCCTTGCTGTTGCCAAGGACATTGAAAGAATAATAATGAATATTATGAACACAAATATTTAGTCCCATAAATTTTGATAACTAAGTTGAAATGAACCAATTTCCTAAAAGATACACACTACCAAACTCATGTAGGGAAATGTGAATAACCTATTAAAGAAATAGAATCAACAATAATTTTCTGAGAAAGAAAGCACCAGATCCATGGAGTATCACTGGTGAATTCTATCAAACATTAGAGAACAAATGATACCAACTCTATACAACGTCTTCCAGAAAATAGTGAAGAAAATACTACTTCCTAGTCCACTGCATGAGGCTAGCCTTAAACTAATACCAAAACTGTATAAAAACATTATAAGAAAGGAAAACTGCAGAACAATGTTTCTCATGAATGTAGATGTAAAAATTGCCAATAAAATATTAGCAAATCAAATGTAGCAGTGCATGAAAAGAATTACACACCAAAACCGAGTAGGATTTATTCCAGGAATATAAGACTGGCTCAACATTTCAAAATCAATTAATATTAATCCACCACATTAACTGATAAAGGAAAAACATGATCATATCTTTAGATGCACAGAAAACACTTGATAAGATCCAACACCCATTTATGATAAAAATCTCTCAGCAAAGTAGATGTACAGAAGGGACTTCCTCAACTTGATCAAGGATATCTATAATAAATCTACAGCTAACACACATGATTATTGGATAATAATATATCCAATAAATTGGTATTCCAATACCCCATGACAAAAATGATAAATTCATAAGTGGAGAAAATGAGATAAATTTCCCATGTAGAAGAATTCCGAATAATTGATATAAACACTCTGCCCTCAGGGAGACGAAGCATAACTCCTTACTCCTCAGATGTGGACTGTGAATAATGACTTCCTTCCAAAGTGTGCGGAACAAAGAATGAGGGAAAGAGTAATTTTACAATGGAGAAACCTGTCAAACACTACCTCAGCCAAGTAATCAAGGATGATATTAATACTTATAAATTATGTCGGTGGTATGCATATTTGACATGACATGATGAAAATGGCACTTCCTATCAATTATTAATAGCCCTAGTCTTAGCATGAGAAAAAAAGACAATGGACAACCCTAGCTGAAGGACATTATATAATACCCCTGAGTACTACTCCTCAAAACTAAGTCATCAAAAATAAGGAAATTCTGAGAAACTGCCATGCCAGGAGGAATCCTGAGAGACACGACAACTAAATGTAATGTTGTATCCTGGACGGAATCCTGAAACAACAAAAACAACAGAAAAGTACATTATGTAAAAATTAAAGAAATCAAAGAAAACGATGAACTTTTGTCAATAAAAATGTAACAATATCAGTCCATCAATTGTAACAAACACATGAAAGTAATATATTAGCAATAGGGGAAACTGAGTATGAGATATATGAAGCCTCTCAGTACCATCTTCTCAATTTTTCTATAAATCTCAAATTAATTCTATTAAATAAGGCTTAAGCGACTGTTTTGAGTTACAGTGTTATCATTTCCTATTTTGAGACTATAAGCTACTTCATCTGTTGAAACTTCACTTCTCTCTCTGTAAAACAAGGATAGTAGAAAATATACCACATAGAGTTACTGTGAAGATTAAATGCTATGTGAAGCTTTTAGTAGAATGCATGGCATATGATAAACACACAAGATGCATGTTTTTATTATAGCCAAAAAGGATAATATGTGAATCCTGTAGGTTTTCCTATAAAGGAAGAGAGAAATTGGTAATGAAATTGGTGTATGAGCAGTTTCTCAGTACTAGGGCTGTAAGTTAAAAAAAAATTCCTTATTTTTTTGTTATTTTTATATTCATTTATTAACCTGTTTTATTTAGATATAACATAGATAAATGTTATTTTTCTTTTGCTTGGATTGTGACTGTAATGACTTTGGAGCTGAGGTAGTTGAACTTCATTGTAAAGACAGTCTCAGAAGGATATCTTTCCACTGACTGGAATGGTACATTGGTTCATCTGTACTCTGAGTTTTATGTCCTATACTATATACTATATACTATATATAACATGCCCTTTATTATAACAGCAAGAACATTTGTTGGGCTACTTACTAGCCATGGCCAAGTATATGGTGCAAGTAAAGAAAGATGAAGTGTACATTTTATTTTCTGGAATATACATATTTATCTAAGAGAAGACCATTAAGACAACTGATTGGTAATTTAATAGGATTCATTCCTGAAGTTGAGTGAAATAACATGTTGAACAGCATCAACTGGGCAAATCTTAGCCAATCCTTTCTTTCTGGATCTATTTTAAGTTATTCTTAGTAATCTACACTGTCTTTCCAGCCTAGCCATTTCTTTGAGGTCTGTTGATAGCATAAATTTCCAGTTCACAAATCTTTTATCAAAACTGAAATAAACACAGACCCATTGTCAGAAGCTACACTCTCTGGCAGCCAGTGTTCTGCAAATAACTGGTACTAAGCTAGGATTATTGGAGACAGTATATTACATGAAACTAGGAGTTTTCTGAGCCACTTTGAAAAATAGTCTTTCACAATTAAGAAATTTTCTCTAGATTACACCTGCAAAATTCAATATTGATTCTTGTATAAAGCTTCTTGAACCCTTAGCATGGAAGACTCAATACCTGTGGTAGATTATGTATAGTAGCTTGGCATGCATTATACAATTAATTCAATAATAAACATTAATTTGAGGTCAGCAGACATTCATCAGCTAATGCTTTCTTAAATGTGCTGTATAAAGCATGGCCAAAATAACTTGAGGATCATTTTTGGAAACAAAAGTACGATTACCATCACATTGTTCCTTTTTAGATAGAAAATGTATTCCTGCATTTAATTATTCATTAAAAATGTGTGTTTTCTATCTATAAGTCATGGTGGAAGGTAGTAAACTTACAACTTAAATCTCACTGTCTATTCTTTAGCAGCTCATGTATCTCAGTCACTATATTGTACTTACACATTTTGAAAGCATACCACATCCTCCTTCATCATTTATAATAATGTTATTATAAAATATTCCAAAGAGAGTAAAGATACTGGGAATAGCATTGAATATGTGTTCAATTAGAAATAATTTCTACACTAAAACAAATAATATTACACATTATTTTTCTAATGAGTTTCAGTTTAAGAAGCTAAAGTTCTTGAAGTCTGGGAAATAAATGCATTACCCACAGATACGGCTTACTCCTTTCCAATATCCTCGAGGAAAATCATTTTATTACTTCAGAGGGAAAAGACTCAGCGTAGCTGTGATGTTGCTTGCTGAAGTCTAAAGCCACCAGATTGAGAAGATGGCCCAAGGAATAAACAGAGCCAAATATCTTGTGGGAAAATAAGAAATAAACTTTGAATCTGTCCCAGTGAGAGTTTATTTTATTAATGGCTTTGGACTAAAAAGTGAAATGCTGCATTGTATTTTTAAGAAAGAACTACAAAGTTGCAGAATTCTTACCCAATGTAGAGATACAAAGTGAATATGGAGTGAGCAGAGATCACCTTAGGGGCAGAATTTCAGGAAATCACTTTTGGATCAAATGGCACTGAGATCCAGCAATAGAAACAAAGGAATGATACCCTGGAAAGAAGTAAGGGACAAATGCTATTAACCAGAGGAATGGATGAGAGCCCAAATTTGACATGGGATCCTTAACTCCATGGTTTATCTTCTGCTCATGCCTTAGTCAACATAACTGGTAATTTCAATAACTGCAAGTCTCCTTTCAATAGTCCACACAAAGAGGAGGTCTTGGGGTGTACATAATTTTGATTCTTCTTTGAACATGTTTAGATATTTTTCTTTAGAACTATCTAATGTGTATTTTCATACATTAGAAGGTGACATAAGCTGTTAAGCCAAACAGCTTTCAAGCTAGGCCCCAAAGCATTCTGCTTCTGTATGAATTTTGTTTTAGAGTTCAATTTTTTTTTCCTAAATTGGCTGTATATAACTCCAATTCTCTCACTGCTTGGGCAGTTTAGTGTGGAATCCGTGCCAGGTGCCACTGTTGTAGTCCGTCCTAGACACCAGAACCTGCTGCAGTCTCACAAAAAGGAAGGAATGGTTTTGCCTCTCCTCCACCCTATAGCTGCTTTTGAATGGCTCAATAGGTGGTTCCTTAACAGCTTAAATTCCAGCATTACTTCTCACTGGTCCCTCTAAAAACCCAATTTAAGAAATATCAATCAGAGATTCAATAAAATTTGACCATGTTAAAGTTGTAGGTTACAAAAGTCTTCTAACATCAAACATTTAAATGAATCCTCAATCATACGTGATCAAGGTATTAGCACTGACTTTACTCTTCTACAGAAGAAGTCATAAATGCAACCAAAAAGATACCTGGATCATATAAAGTCATGTAATTAGAGCATGATATTATAGTTTTAAAACATTCCTAAAAACGTTTGTTACACATTATAATGACAATATCCCAAAGCTAGTAGTGGATATTCTTGAATTATTTAATGACTGTGTTTTTCTCTGCCACTTTCTCTATAATTTTACAGTAAGTAATTGATTCCTCAGTATCATGTTCTAATGTAGATATGAGAAAACTCTGACACAGTGAGCTGAGGTATGATGTAGTTCTCTACAAAGCACTGTTATATGCCACTTGTTTACCAGTATGGGCCAACATTTCTGGAGGGGCATGGTCTAAATCACTTAATCGTCACAAGTACCATATGAGTAGGTGACTTTCTTATCCCCAATTTAAAAAAGACGAGCCATAGACAATTCAGGTAATTCTGTGGCGAGGCTGGGATTTAACCCCATGAATGATAATCTAGTGGGTGGTATCTAAAATAGAGTATGGCACATGGTGATGTTTAAAAAGATTAAACTCTCTGAGGATGGAAAATATGACATTCCTAGCAACTAACTCTATACTTCAAAGATAGTCAATGTCTGATTTGTTTTTCCTAAATAAAGGTATGTTTGGTTAAATGAATGAATCAAAGTAACTTATTTTCTGCCACACTGGCTATGTATGACATAAGGGATATCTTCCCAATGATGACTGGAGATTAGGCTTGTGTCAACAACTGGTGTACTCTACAAGGCATGGGTAAATGATTTTATATGTATTTGCGTATGTAAGTATATACACACACACACATATGTATGAAAAAATATATATGAAATTACATATATACATGGATATATACAAAATTATATACGTATATATGAACTATATTTTCATATAAATATGAAATTATGTATGTGTATATATAAATATGAACAATTTATATATAGTTCATATTTCATATTCATATAAATATAAAATTTCACCATTGTGCTTAATGTATAAGTAATTTCTCCAATGAGAAATAAAAATGGGATATTTCCTGCCAGTTGCTTATTATTCTTTTCCCAAGCTGTGAAGGCCAGAAACATGTCATAAACTCTTTGAAGCGATATATTCTTGAGAGGCATTTTGGTTACATCTTTAAAGAAGGTATGAGTGTTATTCCATCAAGAAATCACACTGTACAGTCACAACAGAGTTTCTAGCAATATCAATGTTGTGATAATCATAATGTAAAAAATTCAGTTACCTTAAGTACCACTCCAAAAAAATCTTTGTATAAAATATTATGGATAGAACTTCAATGATTACTAATTAAAAAAACTAATCATCTTTCATCTTGAATTTTTTTGACCATTGTTGAACATTCTTGAGACACTTCAACAAGTATTTTTCTTTTTTACCATGGTTGAACACTCTTGAGTTGAGACACTGAAAGATTCTAAGGCATCTTGCTCCAGACCTTCAGCTATAATACAAATCTTAGGCTTGCTTTACATGAATAATTATGCAGATTCATTTGAATGTCACTGACAGTTGATGAGCTTCATTCGAATAGGTCAATTAAAAAATTCTTTCTGATTTCAGTATCTGCACAGTACTTGCTGCATTTTTAAATTTATGCAGGGTGATGCTTGAGCTATGCTAGGTCTAAAAGGTTTCCCTTTTCTACTCTATTTTCCTTCAGTCTCCTTTTCTCCATGCAAGAAGCAGCATAATCCTTCTAAAACAACGTGAAATTATTTTACTGCTACAAGGCATATAGTAGCTTCCAAATGTTATCTAGAATAAAAACAAAGTCCTAATCATTATGTCAAGACCCAAGATGGTCTGTCTCCCAGTCGCCCTTCTGACCTAATCAACTCTCACTTCCTCTTGCTAACTCTCTCCAGCCACACTGGCCCACTTGCTTTTCCTTGATTCAACAAGTGTGCTACTACCTCAGAGTCTCTGTACTTGCTGTTCTTCCTGGAGCATTTATTCCCCAGCTTTCCTTAAACCCTAGAGTTTTCCACTCAAATGCTACATTGTTTTTTTTGTTTGTTTGTTTTTGTTTTTGTTTTTTTTTTAAAGACAGAGTCTTGCTCTGTCGTCCAGGCTGGAGTGCAGTGGCGCGATCTCGGCTCTGCAAGCTCCGCCTCCCGGGTTCACGCCATTCTCCTGCCTCAGCCTCCCGAGTAGCTGGGACTACAGGCGCCCGCCACCTCGCCCGGCTAATTTTTTTTGTATTTTTAGTAGAGACGGGGTTTCACCGTGGTCTCGATCTCCTGACCTCGTGATCCGCCCACCTCGGCCTCCCAAAGTGCTGGGATTACAGGCATGAGCCACCGCGCCCGGCTCCCTTGTCCTATTTTCTTTTGCTTCAAAAAAACCTATAACCATCTGATTAATATATTTAATTCAATATATCATTCGAGTCCCATACTATAATGTGTGCTCCAAAATTAGGGAGATGTGCACTGATTTATAAGGCCCATAAGAGAGCCTGACACAGGCTCAGTAAGTATTTGTTGAATGAATAAACAATAAATTAATTTTTAACAGCTGTTCTGCAGATCTGTAACATTATCTTCTGCTTCTGTGACCATGAATTACCATGGCCACATATTATGGATGGAACATGTGTCCGATGTTACTTCTTTTGTTAATACAATATACAGTCATGCATTGTCACTCACCAAGGCTGTTTTAATATTAAATTTGAAACATTCAGGAGTCTTCACAATAAAACTCCACATAAAAGACAAAATTATAATTTGTCATCTATGGTTTCCACAAAAATTGCCAGGCTCAAATGAATATTAAAACTGCAATCTAAGTAGCAAAGCCTTTTGCAGACGGCTGTTCTTTTTATGAAATTTAAATCTTGGAACAATGACTGATAGTATAAAGGGAAATTAGCTTTACCCAAGATTTCACAAGTTCATCAAAAGCTTTATTCTTTAATAAACAATAGCAATGAGTAAGGGTTCTTACTGTGGCAAAAGTCTAAATCAACGTATTTTTAGAATAACAAGGTTTTACTTTTAGGTGTTTCATTATGAGTCTCTTTATAATAGAATATAACTCTTTTAGCATCTGATTGCCAAGGGATAAGCTTACTGAAATTAAGATTTCTAAAGTTTTCCAAAATAGGCATTAAGCTCTCTTACTACCTTGATAATATCACAGCTGGAACTTGTGACTTCCTCTCTTGAGACTATTTTAAGGATCTTCAAATATACCTTCCTAAAATCCTACACTGTGTCCCGTGTTTTACTAAACGTTATGCTCTGTGAGGGAAGGCACCTTCAGTGTCCTGTTCTGCACTAAATTTCCAGTGCCAAGCATGGTGCCTATGTAGTGAGGTGAGGCATAAAATATTAACACATCTTTATTTCCTGGTAAGTGACTTTTTTCTGTTTGTCAAAGGCATGCATATGACCATATAGAGAATAAAGATATTTATTGAGAGAAACAGTTAATACTTTGTTTTTACTTTTAAAAATAGGCTCTGGAATCTAAAAATGAAAATAATATTTCTAAAGGCCAAACCTAAGACTGGATAAAACAGGCTTATTTAAGGGGAAACAAAAAATCATTCAAGAATCCAGAACAATGTAGCAAATTACAAATGTATCAGAACAATAGATTTGGAAGAAAACTGAAGATGATCTAGATTAGCCAAAATCCTCACAGATACTCAGATAACCATTGATGATTCTGACAAGGGAGGTGAGTGACCTGGACCTTCATAGAGGTTTCTGGGGCTGGTGATAAGGGCTGTGCATCTCAGTGGGCCAGAGTTATCATTGAGAATCTGCCCCACTCTTCTTTCCCATTTGTTGTCAGTGCCAAATTGCCAGTGCCAAATTGCTAACTGAAGACAGAGTTCACATCTGCAGACATTCCCTAACTATTCAAGGGAGGGTTCCACTTAGCCTGTGCCGAGGAGCTACTTCATCTGTTCAGCTCATTCCACCGCTACACGCGTATGATTCATCCAGAAAACTTCGAGTGCGTCTCCTGAGATTTTGGTGAGCCCCATCTGAACTTCCTGCACGAGCATCTAACTACAATGTCCCAATATACTTTTAGGTTCCAAAGTAAATAAAGACGGGGTCCTGGTGTTCATATGGGTTATGATAATGTGGGAGAGAAACCTGAATTATCAGCACCTACTGAGATGAAAGAGTGATAAAATCTACCCCAGTACACCTCACATAGGAAGGGACTAAGAGGCCGGGCACGGTGGCTCACACCTGTAATCCCAGCACTTTGGGAAGCCGAGATGGGCGGATCACGAAGTCAGGAGATCGAGACCATCCTGGCTAACACGGTGAAACCCCATCTCTACTAAAAAATACAAAAAAAATTAGCTGGGCATGGTGGCGGGCGCCTGTAGTCCCAGCTACTCGGGAGGCTGAGGCAGGAGAATGGCGTGAACCCGGGAGGCAGAGCTTGCATTGAGCCGAGATCGCGCCACTGCACTCCAGCCTGGGCGACAGAGCAAGACTCTGTCTCAGAAAAACAAACAAACAAACAAACAAACAAACAAACGGACTCAGAATATTTCTTAAACATTCACCTAATATATTTTGTGACTCTCTGTTCACATGCACATATATACAAACATAAATATGCATTATTTCTATTCTATATTCCATCTTGTGATGAAAATGTTTTAAAGGGGTTGTGAACACGTGTTTTATATGATGTAATATGCATACAGAATTTTATTTACCTCAATTTCAAAGAATAAATTCCAGATTTAATTAAAGCCTATCATGCAGCTATACTTTACAATTCTGATTATAAAAAAAATGAAAGTGTGCCCTTTTATCTTAAATACAGAAAAAAAAATGTGTATATACCCAGGACGCCTTTCCTTAATGTTGTTCTTATAACGAGCTAACATCACAAACTTTTTCCTCTTTGAGCGTTTTTTTCAATAGCTGTTACTATTTAGAAGACAACCATATCACAAAATTTGCTTTCTGTCTACACTTCATTGTTTATATTTCCATCAATAAAAAAGATGTATTGATCACTGCCTCTTCAGAAGGTACTAGGAAAGACATCGAAAAAAATCTTGTTTTGAAAAATAAACAAGCTATTTAAAAGTTGGTTTTATTCTTATAATGAGTAACATTTAAATGACAGAACAAGAATGTAATCTGATTGTTGGCAGTTGCTACATTAATTATATGATCACCATTAAAATGTGAATTTTAAAAATATAATGGCAAGCTGATGTGAACAAAGGTAACCCACTGAGGCCTTAGAAACTCTCCTGTTTGTTTAAAATGGAAAACAAAATAATTTGCTTGTATTTTGTGTAAAATGTAGCAGCCTTGGAGTTTTATCCCCTCAAAAGAAATTTATCAAAATCAATTTTGTTACCTACTTATTAAACTTGAATGTACGTAATCACTATTTGAATGGTGCAATATTCATGCATATTGAGTACATTCAAACATAACATACTGTGTGTTCCATTTTTCTCCAATCTAGTAACCTTGAGAGTATGAATCATATTTGCTCAATAGCTTTATATTACATCTCAGAGAAAACAGTAGGAAAGGTGGGGGGTGGAAGATATATGTCCAAAATAATGTTGAAAATTCTGTACACATTTTTCAAAGGACTTGTATTTAGTAGAGTGCATTGAATCTTGAACATCTCAGCAACTTTTTCTCAGTTACTCTAGTAACATTTGTAAACTCATTTTTGCAGTTTTGCGCTTTTTCCCTCTGCGTGCTGATTCCCCAGCTGTTTGGTCTGCTGCTATTACTTATTTCAAAGGCATTTGAGCCTTCTTAAAGAGACAGCAACAGTCACAGAACTGAGTGGCAGGGTCCTGCTGTACACACTTGATTATATAATCAGCCAGTAGCTTACATTGTTATAAATGTATATCTATTAATATGAATATGTAAGAAGATATATATTGTCCTTATATTGGACAGATACAAGAGTATCAAAATTAAAGCTATTCTTATGGCTTTATGTTAATATTTGATTCTCAATAGGACACATAATAGCATCAATCATTTCTTTCTTTCTTTCTTTCTTTCTTTTTTTTTGAGACAGTGTCTTCCTCTGTCACCTAGGCCAGAGGGAGTGGCACTATGTTCATTCACTGTAGCCTCAACCTCCTGGGCTCACACAATCCTCCCACCTCAGTCTCCCAAGTTGCTAGACTATAGACACGTGTCACCATGCCTGGCTAATTTTTGCATTTCTTTTATTTTTTATTTTTGTAGAAACTGGTTCTCATTTTGCTGCCCAGGCAGGTCTCAAATTCCTGGGCTCAATCCATCTGCCCACTTCAGCCTCCCAAAAAAGCTGGGATTACAGGTATGAGCCACCATGCCCAGCCTATTTAATTTTTAACAAACATAGGACTACATGGTGCAAACTTCGCTGTCCTGGTATATGACCCTATGCTCTTTGCCACAGTGAAATGGGTGTGTGAGTATTTACAGAGATGTTAAAGCAATCGATCAGTAGAAGTACTCCTTATTCATTGGCCTTAGTATTTGTTTTCTAAACTAAATATATATTATTTTTTCTAGTCTGAGTACATACATTCTTTGCATTTTTTGATTTAAAAAATCTAAAATATTAATGAATTGTTCAAGCCATTAAACATAAAATCTTCCTCTTAACTACCTCTTGGATTTCCACTTTTTCTAATTATATAGATTATTTTATGTGTAGCCATTATTTCTAGCCAGGTCAGTTTTCCCAGGTCACAATTTGCAGACCTTATTTTAATCAGGAAGCCTTTTTTCAGTCTAATTTGGATTTTACCATTTGCAGTTTTCTTCAATGACCATTTCATTTTGTTGTGATTGTGCCTCTGACATAAAATGTTTTGAAGGTCAATATTTACAACATTCAGTGATATTAACAATATGTAATTCTTACAGTGAGGTTTATAAATGTATATTTATTATATATGAATATGTAAGAAGAATCCTGTCATTTTTACTTAATTATAGCATAGTGCTGACTATATAATGAGCTTTCCACTTGACTAAAATGATTGTTACCATTAGACATGAAGTTTATTAACTTCTTGTCTGTTCACTTTAGATTTTTTAATGTATTCAATTGCCCTTCTACTGTCTCTGAGTAAGAAATTATTCTTTCTTTCTATATTCCTCATATCTCTATACTAACCCTTTGCCAATATTCTCTTTTTTTTTTTTTTTTTTTGAGATGGAGTCTTGCTCTGTTGCCCAGGCTGGAGTGCAGTGGCACGATCTCCGCTCACTGCAAGCTCCGCCTCCCGGGTTCACGCCATTCTCCTGCCTCAGCCTCCAGAGTAGCTGGGACTACAGGCACCGCCACGATGCCCAGCTAATTTTTTGTATTTTCAGTAGAGACGGGGTTTCACCATGTTAGCCAGGATGGTCTTGACCTCCTGAACTCGTGATCCGCCCGCCTCGGCCTCCCAAAGTGCTGGGATTACAGGCGTGAGCCATCGCACAGGGCCTTGCCAATATTCTTGATTTCAAAATTCCTTACCATTTTCAGGACATTCAGCAATCATTTGTCCTAATTATTGAAACCTAGTAAAATTCTGCTGTTATTTTTCCTACTCCTTATTATAGTTTCTTGTATTGTGTACCTTATTGTATACTATTTATAATTATATAAATTTTAGAGTTTAGATAGACTCCAATCAGTCATTAAAGTTCTGTCTGCTATGTAATAATTCCTAATTTCTTTATACAACGCTCAAAACTCAATTCTCGTAATTTCATACTCCTAAACATGCCAACAGAGAAATCGACTCCTCCTATATGTCAGCTCCATTGATTTTGAAGCTATCTCTCATCCATTAATTGTTTCTTTCCCCCCCGGATAGTTCTCACAGGACAGAGATTTAAGCTTATCATGATAATCCTTCTAGGAAAGTGCTTGGGTCTGTGGCCATCCATTAAAAACCTGGCAGGTAGACCTGATCACCGCATGTTTGAACACTAAAGAGAGAAGTTATATTTAGAGTTCTTACGATTGCATAGCAATGGTATGGTGGTATGTAGATCATTTCCCATCCTCCTAATTTCATGTTGTACTAGGTACTATTAACTTAGTGGGTGAAAAAATTGAAGGTCAGGGAGTTAAATGACTTTTCTAAGATAACACACTTGGCAAAACCCAGATTCAAAGTGAGCTCTCTTTGATGCCAGCCTATGCACTTTTTTATATCCAGCTGCCTCCTCTACTCCAGGCTCATTTCTTCTATAAATAAAGTATACATATAGCATTCATATTTTTTAATGTTAGTTATCTTTTAAACATAAACTGTTAGCTTTTTAAGATTGAAATAAAAGCAACTATTTCTCTTTGAGTATTTTACATAATCTAGATCTCAATATTGTTTTATTTTTAAAACAAAATGAAAGTTTTCAGCATCATTCCTAGATATATATATATAAATGTATATGAGCAAATACATACATATGTGATATGTGATATATATCTGTATAGATGTATGTAATAGACATATGTACTTTTTCAGGTATGAAACATACCTATACACATATATATGTACATATGGATGTGTTCATATTGTATATCATATATATAAACATATATAGATTGAAATATTACTTTCTCAATGTTTCTTGATATTTTCTAGACAAATGAAAGGATTCAATCAAATTTATACTCTAGAGAAATATAATCTGGGATTTTGAACACTAATGGGAAGATGTTTCACAATTAAATGAAATAATTCCCTAGTTTTTCTCCGCATTTAAATGCAGTATTCTGAAGTAATAAATCAAAACACACCATATTCATCAACAGTGTGCAAAGTTATTTTTTAAATCTGCCTTTAAATGCTTTTTTTAAAAAAAACTTGAAATCTTAATGTCTCAATAATGTTTTAAAAAATTATATTTTTTATTAAACACCCACATATATACACAGGAGTTCTGCAATAAATAGTCTTTCCAACCCTTTATGCTTTACATCGTCAGTGAACCATTGCACTGCACTTCAAATTGTCTTATTTTTTATATATTTTAATAACATCTATGTGTCAGAGTTTCCCATTTATTTACTTATTCAATAAATAATTATTGTTTACCATAGGTAAATTGACATGTAATTTATCATCCAAATCAAGACATTTTTGGGAGTGAAGACAGTGTTATTAACAATCATCAGATCAGCAGGCATGAAACAGGGCTATCCTGGGCACCCGGGGAATATGGGCATTCAGTCTAACCATGCACTGGGCACAAGTCAGACGTGGTTCCTGCCCCCATGAACTATTTAGTCTACTGGACAAATTAGACTACAAATAAGAAAATACTTTTTAAAAAATTATGCATTTTTGCTCATCATCACAGGCCATCAGAGAAATGCAAATCAAAACCACAATGAGATACCATCTCACCCAGTTAGAATGGCGATCATTAAAAATTCAGGAAACAACAGGTGCTGGAGAGGATGTATAGAAATAGGAACACTTTTACACTGTTGGTGGGACTGTAAACTAGTTCAACCATTGTGGAAGACAGTGTGACGATTCCTCAAGGATCTAGAGCTAGAAATACCATTTGACCCAGTGATCTCATTACTGGGCATATACCCAAAGGATTATAAATCATGCTGCTATAAAGACATGTGCACACGTATGTTTATTGCAGCACTATTTACAATAGCAGAGACTTGGAACCAACCCAAATGTCCATCAGTGATAGACTGGATTAAGAAAATGTGGCACATATATACCATGGAATACTATGCAGCCATAGAAAAGGATGAGTTCACGTCCTTTGTAGGGACATGGATGAAGCTAGAAACCATCAATCTGAGCAAACTATCGCAAGGACAGAAAACCAAACACCACATGTTCTCACTCATATGTGAGAAGTGAACAATGAGAACACTTGCACACAGGGTGGGGAACATCGCACACCGGGGCCTGTGGTGGGGTGGGGGAGTGGGGAGGGATAGCATTAGGAGAAATACCTAATGTAGATGACGAGTTGATGGGTGCAGCACACCAATATAGCACATGTATATGTATGTAACAAACCTGTACATTGTGCACATGTACCCTAGAACTTAAAGTATAATACAAAAAAAATTACACATTGTTCTAAGTGTCGTTAATGAAATAAACATGGTACTGAGTTGTGAAATACTGTGGAGAATGTGAGGAGGGGTGGTGTGATCAGATCATTCTGTAGAAGTAATGTTTAAACTGAGATATAAAGGATAAGAAAAACGTTGATAAGTAGGAATAGAGGGTTCAGGGGTAATCTCTGGAAAAGTTCTTTCCAGGTACAGGAAATGAAACATGCCACAGTCTGAAGTAAGACAGCTTGAAGAATGGAAAGAAAGCCAGTGGGCTTCAAGTCTCAAGAACTGCACAGGAATGGTGTGAGATCCCAGGAGCCAGATGATGCAAGGTCTTTAGAGACAGAATACGACATATAATTTTATATTTAATTGTAATGTGGAGCCTTTAAGCAGAAAAGTGGCATAACCCCTCACACAATATCACTCTGACTGTTGTATGAAACACAATTTATAGAGTTAGAGATAGGAGCTGGATAATGTAGATTATGATTAATGGCCAAAGAAGCATTCTGGTAGTGGGGTGGGAGAGAAATAAACTAACCCAAAATATATTTTGGGGGTAGAACTGATCAGATTATATCTCTAGACTTTGACCTCCTCAACCCTTTGAAATTCAGGCCAATATTTAAAATTATCTTTTAAATATCTTTAGTACAGGTGTTTTCTAGGTACATAAAATTCAATCTAGCCAACACTACATATGAGATAACATTCGCAATACTGTTCGTCTTCTGGCATTCTCTATCCTAGTAGTGATTTCCTACCTAATTCAAGGTGGAAATAAGAGTTACACAAAATATCCCCTTCCTCCACTTACTACAGTCAAATGGCCATCAATTTCTGTCCATTTCATTCTCTAAAGCTCTGAAATACAGACTTCTCTCTGTTCTTCATCCCTAGCACTATTATGCTTTATCTGGATAGTGGCAATCATATCCTACAAATAGCACTTTCAAGGGGAAAAAAAAAGTTGAAGTGTTCATTCAATCCCATATTCTCTCCAAATTGTCCCCAGACTACATGCTACTGAATGGAAGAATTGGGGCTAATTCTGTAGTTGAAACATCTAGGAAATCATAATTTCTTTTCTCTCAACAGCTCAGGACAATTGCTTTAGAGCTTTGATAAAAGACAAGTATCCACTGCTAAAGTTTGCTTCTTTGATTTTCCTCTTTGTTATATGATAATGCCATAACACTTAGCTTTAAACCACATAGTTTGGATGCTTGCCTGTAGTATCAGAATCACATTGGTTCCTCCTCTCCAGATCCCGTGAATCTACCAAACTATAAGAATTAGGACTCACCAATAAAGACAATAGCAAAAGCTATATGTATTTATCTCTCAACCAGTTTTACATTTTTTGACTCCTTAAGAAGACAGTATAATACACCTGGATGGTTATAGTTTGGCAATAAATATTAGGTATATTTGTGCTAATGTATCCATACTATATTTTTGTGGTAAAAATATAAATCCTTGAAACATGTCATTCAATTTACTCTATCAACTTTAATGAAGCTAATATAACTGAAGCACTTGTAAACAAAGTTTAAATTTTCTCTATTTTGAGAAATATTTACTTTTATATTCAACTTCTGATTATAAAGAAATATATATTTTAAAAGTAAGCTACATGAAAGAGACCATTTTTCTTAGTGCAAATATAAAGTTTTCCCAAAATAATGTATTGGCAAACAAAGGTTTTTTAAAAAAATTTAATTTCTAGATACTTATTTGAATTTTTTACTTTTTCTAATATAAAAAAAAGGCAGAGGTTAATCAGAAAATTTAAAAGAGAGGAAGGCAATTCAGCTGGCTCCAATAGAAAGTTAGTTAAATCACTTTATTTTTATTTTTTTTTTATTTATTTATTTTTGAGAAGGAGTCTCACTCTGTTGCCTAGGCTGGAGTGCAGTGGCACAATCTCGGCTCACTGCAACCTCCGCTTTCTGTGTTCAAGCGATTCTCCTGTCTCAGCCTCCCAAGTACCTGGGATTACAGGTGCCTGCCACCATGGCCAGCTAATTTTTATATTTTTAGAAGAGACGGTGTTTCACCATGTTGGCCAGGTTGGTCTCAAACTCCTGAACTCAGGTGATCTGCCTGCCTTGGCCTCCCAAAGTGCTGGGATTACAGGTGTGAGCCACCATGCCTGGCCGAGAGTTAAATCATTTTAAAGATTGGCCTGCTGAGGAACTTTATTTAAATGGGAGCTGATGAAAATCCCCAGTGAAGTGTCTCCCACTGAAACAACTTAAAAATCTCAGGGGAAGTACAAAGTGAAAATTCTTGCCACCACTGAATTCTAGTAATATTGGAAAACTTGCTCCCAATAGTGAGAGAGATTTCCCCTCGAAAGTAATTACAAGGTTAATAGATCTAGACTAAAAAACACAACAAGCAGTGAGACTCTTTAGCCAGGGCAACTCTAATAGAATAAACATGTTAAAGTGAAAGATGGCATGTATTGTTTTCTTAACCCCATGTCTCTTAGCTAGTTTCCAAATAGTAAATCCATATTAACAGCTAAACAGTCATCCTTAAGTACATGTACAAGTATCACTCTGAAAAGAGCACCTTAATTCTCTTTTCTTCAGAATGATCCTTGAACAGTTCTTTTTCTTCAAACATTCCAGGAAACACCAGAACCATCTGGCAGTAAGTTTGGGAGACAAGAATGGGCGGAAGTTCATTTTATGTAGGGAGATGCAGTTACCCAAAAGGTGAATAGGTAGAGGGAAGAAAGCAAAGAGAGAATTGTAGTTCAGTGTATATTTCACAAAACTAAAATGTCATCGAACCAGATTTTAGGAGAAAATACCACATGACCTAGAATAGTTGCAGTAGATGAGGGAGTCATAAACACTGAGTATAAGATTAGGAGACATATACATCACACCACTTCTGAGCTGAAGATTGGAGGAAGCCATTTCGAGTGGAATCAGCAGCAAATGATATACTTTGATTATTGTCAAACAGGTTTGCCTTCCAGGGTAGAAATAACACTGGAAAATAGATAACATGGTTCTAACATATTACCTTCAGAAAAAGGGAAAATGAACTTCATTCTAAAGGCTTAGGAAAACAATACGTTTCTTGAATATGGGTAAGCACAAGAGAATATATTAGAAAATTGCCTGATATTTAAAGTTCATAGAACAAAAAAAATATGTAAGTTTAAGAGATTTTATTTAAAAAAGTAGCAGAAAGTCAAAAGGAAAAATGTTTTTAAAAAAGCAACATTTAAGATTAAAAGGGAGACGTTGGAGATAAGGAAATATTATAGGAAATCCAATGATGCAAGTACAAAATTAAAATCTATAATTGATACAGTGAAAAAAAACAGTTGTCATTTTCAAATATTGAATTCTTGATGGGAAAGACAAATTTGAGACATCTAGATAAATTCACAAAGATAAATATTTAAGTGAAACTACAATATGGAAGAAGCTTACTGAATTATAAAATGACTAAATACACTAGAATAAAGGCGGTTTTCAAAGATATAATTTTTGACTCTACCTAACTAATGAAAATATTGCACAAGAAAAGTTTTTTAAAAAGCATATTATCAGAAAAATTAGGGAGAATACCCATTTTTAGACATATTCTGGATATTTTTAATATTTAATAACTATACTCATTTGAGCTCAAGACAGGAAACTAAAGCTGTATACAAAGAAAAGAATCACACTGACTTCACACCCCTCTATAGGACCAAGTTTTAGAAGAAATTTGTGTTATAAATTTCTGAGTTTTGAGCGACAAAGATTAGAAAAGAAAAAATTTAGAATCATGAAAGTTTCCTTTCATGTACAAAAGAAAGTTAACAATATTGTCACTTATACAGGAGCAAAAATAAATTGTTCCAGTACCATATTTAGTTGAAAACATGCCAATCCAACTAAAAATGAATCCATCAGTGTATCTTGATAATGGAAAAAAATAGTTGTAGATTACTTTGTGAGATTACTGAAACCAGTTTAAAATTTTACTTAAAAAATTGTTGAAAATAGTAATACAAAGCTTGATGTAAGTGTCAAAAGCTATTCTTAAAATTACTTTAAAATAAATACAAAAAATCTTAATTTAAATCCCTAGATATTTACAAAATCTAAGAAAGCTAAGTAGCACCATACGTTTGAGGAATATCTCCAACAGGAAAGACCCAGACCAAAAGAATGAAATGTTAATAAGCAACATCAAGACAATAGAAAGGATATAGGAAACATTTAACATTATAAAACAAACATAGGATGCTATATGGAATATCCTCAAAAGAGTCCTAAGAAATTAAAATATAGTGGCAGAAAGTTCAAAATCAATAGAATGATGGAAGATAAATTTGAGGAAACCTCCCAGACTATACAACAATAAGATAAAAAGATAGGAAATAGATACTTTTCAGGAATAACAAGTTGCAAAAGTTTACTCCCTTGAATATTTCAGGATAAGGACTGAGAGGAGACATACATATCTCTTAAGGGAATATATTGGTGCAGTAGTGATAAGTACTATAAGCAAAGGAGAAAAAAAGAGATAATTGTTGAATCCATGGAGACTAGAAAGTTGTATGAAAAAGGAAAAATAGGCATCATATACTAGGTGGTTTAACAATCATTAAAATTTATATGATAATAACAACATAAAGAGTGACTATGGAATTAAATATGGTGATATGGTAGAAAATAGGTATTGGGCTGTAAAGTCTGCAAGCTATGTACGAAAACAAGTTTTTTCATATTTAAAAGCCTAAGATAATATATGTGACCATATTATAAAGAAATGGGGATAATTTATATGTTATTTATTTATATATACATTTATGGAGATAAATATGCTAAAGAAGCATACTAAAAGACTTTAACTATGGCCAGGCATGGTGGCTCATGCCTGTAATCCCAGAACTTTGGGAGGCTGAGGCGGCTGGATCACCTGAGGTCAGAAGTTCAAGACCAGCCTGGCTAACATGGTGATACCCTGTCTCTACTAAAAATACAAAAATTAGCTGAATGTGGTGGTGGGCGCCTGTAATCCCAGCTACTTGGGAGGCTGAGGCAGGAGAATCGCTTGAACCTGGGAGGTGGAGGTTGCAATGATCCAAGATCCTGCCACTGCACTCCAGCCTGGGAGACAAGAGCAAGACTCCATCTCAAAAAAAAAAAAAAAAAAAGAGTTTAACTACATTTGGGAAATAGTAATGGGGACAGGGAAATACTGGATGAGTAATTGCTATTTATATAGAATTTATAGAACTACTTGATTTTAAAACTATAAGTATATACAATTTTGAGAAAAATGAAATGTCAAAATGATATTGAAAAGAAACAAACCAAAATGTTAACAGCAGGGAATCTAGGTGATGAGAACATGAGTGTTTAATTTTCTTTACTATGCTTTTCTGGATTGTTACACTTTTCTTCAATGAATCTGGATTACTGTTATAATCAGAAGGACTATTAAAAATCTGAGGAGACAACAATTGTGATTGAAAACATCTTACTATTGTGAGCAAATTACGACATTAACAAAGATGAATAATTTCTAAAAATAAATATCTCGGTATTTAGGATGTTTTGTGAGAATTAATATGTATATAAGGGAAAAGGCATTGTTCTTTATCAGTTATTTTAAAGACTGTCAGTAATCAAAATTTGAAGATTGATCAAAGTGAATAAATGGGTCTGACATCTTCTTAGGAAAAGAAACCATTTAATTTTTCTGTACACTTTTTAAAATGCTGAATATTAGTCTCACTTCATCAGTGTGAGGCATGTTCCTCTAAGTGGGAACAGATGGGTTTTATTACTAATTCAGAAGATTTTTTTTTTCCCGATAACACAGACTGACGCTATAAATGGGATTTCCCAGGCTTATTTCATTTTTGGCCATATGTTTAAGAGAAATTATGCTTACTCATAAGAGACGAGAAGGGATGCTAAGTAAAAATGGATTTATTTGACATCTGAAACTTATCGCAAAGGGTCTCTTACTATCATAAACATCTGTTCTCCGTGTTGTTCACTCAACTGTATGCTAGTTTGTCATGTGAAATACTGCTGCCACAGCTTTGCTTTTTCCCACACACCAGTAAGTATAATCATTACTGTCAAATGATATCATTAAATAAGTTTCACCCAAGGTTTCCTAGGTGGGCACAGTAGCCCTGAGATTAAATAAGAGAAATTTGTATGGAGATTATATATATATATATATATATATATATATATATCTCCTAGCTCTCTAAAAATTGGAATATATGTGGCCTATCTCTCTAAAAGGATCTCTTATTGTACAAATTCTAGACCATCGAAGTATGCTCAACATGTAATACATGCTCAAGAAATTTTTAATCTTACTATATAAATAATTAAAATTTATCAATTCATCAGTAAAACAAGCTTTTTAAAAATTTATTCTCATTGTTATAAAGTACAGTGGTGACTTCCAAATTCTACATTTATTAACCTTGATGTTAATCATCTATTTTATGTCCTAAATTTCTAGCAAATGAACTTTGAATTATCCTGCTCTAATAATTTTCTAGGTTCTTATAATTGTCACAGATATAAAATATCAAAATACCTCAATAATCCAAAATACCTCAATAACTGGAATCTCACTTGCAAGTAAATTGTTCTGTCCTTTGGATGTGACTCTATTGTTTCAGTTATTCATGAATTTAAGATAGTGGTTTCCTTCCAGATTAATCATTCCTAGGTGCAGGAAGAGAAACTCAAAGAATGTAGAGACTGAATTGTATTTATCTGTATTGCATCAGAGCACAGAGAAATAGCTAGGTTATAAAAAGTACTTCATATTTCTTAATTAAAAGAATAGGCGCCAGGCGCGGTGGCTCACGCCTGCAATCCCAGCACTTCGTGGGGCCGAGGCGGGTGGATCACGAGGTCAGGAAATCGAAACCATCCTGGCTAACACGGTGAAACCCCGTCTGTACTAAAAATACAAAAAAATTAGCCGGACGTAGCGGCGGGCGCCTGTAGTCCCAGCTACTCGGGAAGCTGGCGCAGGAGAGTGGCCTGTACCCGGGAGGCGGAGCTTGCAGTGAGACGAGATCGCGCCACTGCACTCCAGCCTGGGCGACAGGGTGAGACTCCGTCTCAAAAAAAAAAAAAAAAAAAAAAAAAAAGAAAAAAAAAAGAATAGGCAGAGTATACATTTATCTCTTTACTAGTTTAATTCCCAAAGGAAACAAGACATAGTCAAGTGGTTTAAGTGGTACATAGGGGATTCAATAAATGCCATATTATAGTAATTCTGAGAAGATGAGTCCATCTATGTCAGACCACAAATAGAGAATTATTCATGTTTTTTGTTTTGCCCACTTCTCAGTGATTTCATAATTATCCTCAGCATTGTCACCAAAAGCTCAGGGAAATCTGCTAACAGATTCTGTAATGTAAAAACATCTTGGCAGGTTTTGTGACAATATATAATAATGAGACATAGAAACTGGACATTTTTTGTCTTATTTTAAAGGGATGTACTAATTCTAACAAAATGGTGATTGCACATTACTTTGGCACTATTTCAGGACACTGTCTTTACAATTTTCAAAAAGTCATTGAGAAAATCACAATGTATATTATTGTAAGTATGATTGATAATGCCAGGAAAGCACTAAAGGAAGAGATTTGTTTTGCTTTGTTTTTTTCCCCAAAGGCATTGCTAAATTTTCTTTAAAGAAAAATATCTTTGTTATCACATCAACCAGATATGACCTGATGCAGAAAAATTCTACTTCTTTCTTCTTTCCTCTTGCTGATTATTGCTTTGTCGAAACTACTGCTTTTAAACCATTTGTAATTTTGCGGACTACTTCTGATTTTTCTGCTTGTATTAGATGTGCAAGTGTATGTCTGTGTATCTCCTTGGACTATTTGTCTGACTCATTCAAAAGAAAAGTTTTTGGGGTTCACTTTCAGGGAATTTTCAATAACTTTTAACAACTATAGTGAGGAAATGTAAGAAAGACTAAAGGTTGGAGAAGCAGAGAGTTAAAAAAGCAAATGTTACTGACAAAACCACAAAAGCATGTAAATTTGAGAGAAATGGCAAACTAAATGGTCTTGCAATAGCTAACTAGGGTCAACTTAAAACAAAAATTGACAGTAGTATAATCACAAACAAGACAATAAATTTCATCAATATATCACAAAACAGACTAAGTTAAAAGTGGTCATATTTTCCTTCTCTTATTATATTTTAAGTTCCCAATATTTTACAGAGCTTCTATATATACCTCAAAATGATTTTATCCTGTGAAATATAATAGTACTGATAGGCATTTATGCCAATGTGATATATACATGAGTGTTTTCTCAGGAACACACATACACATCCCTTTTGGTAAAGAAAGTTATGTATCTTGAAACATAAAAGTAAAAAAAAATTCTATTTGATTGCTTTATTTCATAATTAAAGGAAACTGTACTTCATAATATAGGGAAGTAGACAGTTCGGTAGAAAACATGCTTTTCCATAGACTGAAAATCATTATAACTGCCCTATTGAGAAAAGTGAAAGAGAGGCCCAGAAACTCACTGATTTTCTCACCACTTCGTATCCTAAGACCAGAGTAAATCTTTAGATATATATATTGAATAAAATTTTAGACCACACATTGAATGATTATTCCATCTAACAAATATGGGTGAACTATAGGCCAGTACTGGAAATAAGGAGAAAAAATAAGAGGGCTGGCTGGATGGATGGATAGATAGATATTTCATATATATATATATATATATATTTCATATATATATTTCATATATATATTTCATATATATTTCATATATATATTTCATATATATATATATTTCATATATATATACATACACATATTTCATATATATATATACATACACACACACACACAACATTATGGAATCATCAGTAAGCTAGAAATTAAATTATATCTATTGAGGTATTATTTTAATGTACTCATGATGTGTCACTGTGATTACATTAAAAACAAAAGAGCCTTTATCTCTTACCATAATGTTAAAATATTTACTGATGTAATAGCCCGTTGCCTGGAATTTGTTTCGAAGTAACCCGATGGTACAGTGTGTGTATGTGTTGGGGGTGGGAGATTGAACAGATGAGCAAAATTGGCTGTATGTCAATGCTAATTGAAACTGATCCACGGGCCCAAGGATTAACAGAACTTATTTCTTTACTTTTGTGCTTATTTGAAAACTTCCATAATAAAACATTTTAGAAGTAACATCACACATTCATAAGTTAATATCTACTTATAAATTATTCAAAATTTAGTTTTTTATACTTAAACCCATACTATTTTAAGTAAAACATTTTTATTGTGTCTTTACAAATTTCAGTTGGTTAACATTGAATAAAATAGCAATGAAAAATTGGAATAAAAAGTTTAAAAGAAAAGTTTAGCTTCTGGATACTTTGAAGGAAAAATGTGATCTTTTCACATTGATAATATAAAAACAAATTAATGGCCAGTAAACATATTTAATGTCAAATTATATACAAAAGGAAGTTTTTCTGTTAATTTGTTTTAACAATTTCTAACAGAAGTTGGCATATTAGCCATTCAAAAAAGTTCATGTTTTCTAATGGCTTTATATACTGCAACAGGATAACAATTAAACAATCTTTGGCAATAAGGTTGTAAAAATGCAACATTATTTATAAACAATAATCATTTTTAATAATTTTATTTTCTTATCCTGAATTTCCAAAAATAAAATAAATATTTCTTAAAATCCACAAAACTAGTTTTCCCACCTTTAATTTATCCAATTTTTTTCTTTTAAGTTTGAAAATGATGATAAAACTCTATCATGTCTATTGATATGACAGTACATTAGGATCAAATGTTTTTAACGCAATATGTCTACATTTATTTATTTATTTATTTATTTATTTATTTATTTATTTTCTGTCCAAGGTGGAACCTTGACCCTTTGGGGTTCTTTGCGAGTTCTGTATGAACCTTCAGTGAACTGGAACATGTGAGATAATAGGTTGTTTATGTACTATAAATCTTACAGTGAGCTGGAAATGCAGTAGGTAATAGGTTGTTTATGATTTGCAAATCTGTTCAGTGAGCTGAAAATTTGTCAGATAATGGGCTGTTTATGAATTCTAAATCAATATTCAGTGAGCTGGAACAATGTTAGATAATGGGCTATGTATGAGTTGTAAATCTGTTTTCAGTGAACTGGAAACATGTTAGATAATGGGTTGTTTCTGAGTTGTAAATCTGTTTCAGTGAGCTGAAAACATGTTAGGCAATGGGTTGTCCCTAAACTGTAAATCTGTTTTTTTTTTTTTTTTTTTTTTTTAGTGAACTGAAAATCTATTTAATAAAAGACTCTTTACATGTTATAAATCTGTTTTCAATGAGCATGAAATGTGCCACAATAATAGGTTCATGTTGACTAAGAAGATCCCACTTTACTGAACTAGAAACATGTCATCTAATAGATACTTTATGAGTAGTAGATCTATTTTTCAGCAATTTAGATATATGGAATGATACTACCCTGTGTACATAAGCGTTGTAACTTTAATCTATTTTCAGCATGGTTTTATTCGATGAATAAAGGTTCTACTCGATTACAGTTAATGGAGTGGAAAGCTACTAAAGGTTTGCTTTCAGTGATGTGGTGCCAGACCAACTTTGCAGTGTACTGAGTTTTGTTAACGTTTAACAGTTACCAAGATGCCCCTGGTACTCAGGAAATGCTGTAAAATATGTCTTGGCTTCAGTGGACTTATATTCAAACACAGATATGTGCTACATAAGAAACAGGAAACATTCAACACAGTAAATATAGAATGAACCCCACCTACAAATTTAACATAGGCTGAGATACAAAGGAAGGTACAAAGGAAGAAACTTGAACTCTCACTGGGGAGACAGCATGAGCAAATATAAAACGATAAAATTTAATGTAAAAAATTTCCAAAATGCATGATCAAAGCCAAAAACAAAACCACAAAGCTTTATATTAGGGTTACGAGAATAGTGAGAAAAACAGGATGAGAGATAAGAAATAAATTTTTAAGAGTCAAGAAAAATAGATTATTTGGTGAGTAACACATTGACTTTTAATCTCTTCTTTAACTTTCAAATATGCAACTGTTTATCAATAATTTCATATTTGTTAATAACTAATATTTTTGTTTTTAGGCAATATTAGGAGAAAAATGTATATTCTATCACCAGCCATTATTTAAATTAATGCTTACTTTTATCAATGTGATACATGCTTATAGTGTTTTTCAAAAAGTGTATATTATTAGAAATCCCTTACAAAAACCTATCATTCACTAATGTCCCACTCCTCCTTCCCCTCAAAACAAAAACTCCTGCTCTGCAAAAGTATTTTTTTCAACTTTTAAAGTAATTTTTTCTGGGTTCGTCTTCATGTTCATAAATAATGTGCCCATACCTCACTGGTCTTTATTAATTTTAGACAATGTTAAGTAAAATACCCATAGTTCTTTTTGCATACTTCCAGGATTTTTATATGTCAATTTTTATTGTTCATTGCAGAGACAAGTACTGTACTATGATTTTGTTTACTTTCTTGTATTTTTGTGATTCCTGTAATTAAAAACTATTTTTTCACTTGCTTTATTTTCTATGTACCTGTCTTTAATTCTTTATAAATGCTGTATAAGTTAAACACAAAATTATATTCCAGATGCTTATACATCATATAATCTATCAAAGCCATTTTTCTTCTAAAGAGCTCCTTTTCATATCTCCCAAACTCCCTCTCTGATCTGGACCAGGACTTTTCTGAGTCTCATGTGCAACTTTCATCTTGAAACAAAATTTTGGTTGTTTATGTGCGTTATATGAGAGTCTCTTATATCCTGAAACTCATGTCTTTCTTTTCTTTGTTTTATGTCTTTCATTTACTAGATACACATTCTCCAACAGCTTTCAAAGAAAGGTACACCAGAGTTAAATATTTGGTGACTGTACATGTCTGAAAATGTCTGCATTGATTGATAATTTTACCTGCTGTCTTTCCAATTTGTTGCTATTTCCCATTAGGTTCTTCCTGTCTTTTTGCGTGTTTTTTTTTAAACTCTCATTTTTATTGCATTTAGAAAAGACAAGCAGATAAATGTATGCTTTTGTCAAATGTTTTCTTCTTATTATTAATAATCATGTTCTCTCTTCTTCTGCTTTTGTTAACTCCTAAGGTTTTTTTCTATGAAACCCATTTGCCCTTCCCATTATCAGAGGCCAAAGTTAATTTAATCAACTCATAGACATACTCTTATACCAAAAATATTAAATTATGTAGCAATCATTATTAAGAAAATGGTGAATAAATAGTAAGTTACCTACTCCAGTTTATATCTGAATGTTTCTCAGTTTAGCCATTAATTTGTACAGTCACTGGGTAAAGAGTGCTATTAAAAAACATGATAGGGATATAAAATGAAAAGCAGATAGGCCCAATTTTGTTATGGAGAAATTTCAACTAGAGTACTGGAGGTCTATAGAGAATGGAATTACATTACCAGGATTTTGAGACTATGGGTCCACAGAGAAAGTTAGTTTAAAAATTAGGCTGGGCATGATGGCTCATGCCTATAATCCCAGCACTTAGGGAGGCCAAGACAGGAGGATCACTTGTGTCCAGGAGTTCAAGACCAGCCTGGGCAAAATGATGAGACCCCCATCTCTACAAATAATTAAAAAAAAAAAAAAACACACACAGTGTGGTGGCACGCACCTATAGTCCCAGCTACTGGGGTGGTTGAGATAGGAGAATCACTTGAGCCTGGGCAGTTGAGGCAGCAGTGAGCTGTGATTGCACCACTGCACTCCAGCCTGGGCAACAGAGCAAGATCCAGTCTCAAAACAACAACAAAATTGTCCACTGGATTAAATCCCATGAGTGAGCAATGTAGACAGTTCTGAACTAATTGTCCTCTGGTAATTACTCAATACTTATTAAAGTTTTAGGTTTGAAATAAGTTTGTTGTCTTTATTTCAAAATCATGTCATATGTCATATGATACACACTAAGTATATCTCTGTTCTACGTTGTGATACACACAAAAAAGTTTAAGATTCTAAGTTGTACAGCATTAAAAATATGAGAAATAAGCACTAAACAATTTATCTAATTGAAACGGTTTACATAAGTAATCTGAATAATTACCTGAATTCTCTCTTTTATCATTTAAACCCAAATATCATGTTAAAAACTTGGAAGTAACTCTAACGAACAAGAATAAAGTAGCCATATGGAAATATTTAGATTAGTATAACTTAGAGTAGAAAAAAACTAGAAGAAAGGTAATTTGTAATCAATAAGGGAAGTAATAAAACATGATATATCCATTATATATCACTACATATATATATCAGCTGATATATATATATAGCTGATATATATATGTAGTGATATATAATGTATAGTGTATATATATACTAATACATATAATATATGTATTATATATTATATATATAATATACATAATATACTAATACATAATATAATAGTGTGTGTGTATATATATATATATATATATATATATATACACATATATATATACTATTTACAGGAAAAATGCCAGTTCACTTGACTACATTTGTATGAGGTATTTCTTGAGTGAGAAAATTAGAGATTGTAAAATGGAGGACAAAATAATCCACAGTTTTTGTTTGCATAAGTATTACACATAGGTGTCTATACATGCTATAATTACAAATATTAAGGAAAAATTATTTAAGAATACATAGCTGGTATTAACACAGTCTTCCTTTGGATGGAAGAGGGTAATAATACAAGGGAACTTAAAATGATAGAAAAAGAAGTGAAGCAATTAAATTACACAAACACCAAACTGAATTAGATAAAGATGAAAAAATTTTAAATGTAGAGAACAAGGAACTAATTTGTGGTATGGTGAAAGGCCTGGAATTTACTAGTTTCCTGTTGATATTATTGAAAATATAATTTCAGCGGTAAAAGAAGGCCATTTTCATTGGAATGGATATAATTCCTTGCACAAATAGAAAGAATTAAATAAGAATGACTCGGAAAACTGCACAATATTCCCTATGGCAAACCATTTTTATCTTGGCAGTGAGTATCTGTTTTCAAGTAAAATTCATGAAACATTGCCTTAGGTCTAAAATACCAAGTCTCAGAGGTAACATCATTCCTTCTGACAGAAATTTAAAATTTTTTACACATATAAAGAGGAAATTGCCAATGGTAATCATTTTAGTGAGGCGCCTGCAAATGCTTTAGATTGCAAAAGTATTGATAACAGAAAAGTTGTAGGGTAGTAACTATTAATAACAATCTATTAGAGTAAATGTGTATAATTTCCAAATGGGTAAAGGGCTACAGTTAAGAAAGTGCACTAACTTCATAAAAATGCTTTTAAGTAAAACAACATGTAGCCTTCAGAACATGATTGAACAGCACACAATAATTTCAGCTCAATGATATGTTAAATTGCATGCTATATATAAAAATACCTGTAACTTATCAACCAACAGAGAATTTGTGTTTTTGGTATTTGACATTCTGAAATTCATTAAAATGCCCCCCAAAATTCCTACTAAGATACTAAAAATATAAAATTTGAGATAAATTACAGACTATTACAAACACACCATGTTGGAAATACACTGGTCATCATCATCATCGAGTATTCACCATAGTGGCATACAGAAAAACTACAATAGTCCAGTGAATCATGCCAAGATCCACACATATCTGATATAAACAGAAGTTTACTGTAGCCAGCTTCATCAATTATCTTAGCTAGACCTTCTGGAAAACTTACTGCAGCTTCTACATCAGTACTTGCTGCTTTACCTTACACTTTTATCGTATGGAGACGGCTTCTGTTCTTAAACCTCATGAACCAATCTCTGCTAGCTCAAACTTATCTTTTGCAGCTTCCTCACTTCTCTTGGACTTCATAGAATTAAAGAGAGTTAGGGCCTTTCCTGGATTAGGTTTTAGTTTATGGGAATGTCGTGGCTGGTTTGATCTTCTCTCCCGACCGCTAAAACTTTCTCCATATCAGCAAGAAGGGTATTGTATTTTCTTATCATTCGTGTGTTCACTGAAGGAGCACTTTCAATTGTCTTCAGGAACCTTCTTTTGAATTTGCAACTTGGCTAACTGGCACAAGGGGCCTGAAATCTGGCTTTTATTGCATTTCAACATGCTTTCCTCACTAAGTTTAATCATTTCTAGCTTTTGATTTCAGATTAGGGACATGTGACTCTTTTCTCTTCTTTTTTTACTTGAACACTTGAGACTGCTGTAGGTTATTAACTGGACTAATTTCAATATTGTTGTGCCTCAGGGAATAAAGAGGCCTGAAGACAGGGAAAGACACAGGGAAGGACCGGCTGGTGGAGCAATAAGAACACACACTATATTTCTGACTGCTCATTTTGACGACAAGTAATTAAGTTCACTCTCTTGAGTGCAGTTTGTGGTGCCTCAAAATGGTTACAATAGTAAGATCAAAAATCACTGATTGCAAATTACCATAACAGATACAATAATAACGAAAAGACCGAAATATTGCAAGAATTACCAAAATGTAACAAAGGTACATAAAGTGAGCACATGCTATTGGAAAAACAGTGCCAACAGACTTGCTCAATGCAAGATTGCCATGAACCTTCGACATGCAAAAAGCACAACATCTGCACAGAGTAATAACGTAAAATGCAATAAAATGAGATCTCCCTTCTATCTATCTTGAAGAAAAGAGTCATAAATTGAAGACATATTGTCATTTAGGAATTTCTCTGTTCAACTATTCTTTCCAAATACACCCTCCAAAAAAGACAAAGAAAAAAATTAAAATAATGAAGGAAAGAAATCAATGGAAAATAATTTATTTTTAAAAACAGGAAAGCATCTTTTATAAAGTTTAATATCATTCTGATGGTACTTAAAAATGCAAAACACTAAAACCAGTGCTCTAATTTTAGACTCTTATCAAAATAAAAAATATTTCATCATAATATAAACAGGAACTTTTGAGAAATAGACTAATGAATCCATAGTTTGTCCAATAACATACTATTTTTGTTCATCTCTATGCTTAATTTAGAAATATATTATAAAATAATTATATCCAACGTTCTTAAGTGCTTTGTGACATCTTTCCCTGATAATCCAATGTCATATTACTGTGTAGTGGCTTTAAACAAACAGAAAAACATTATAAAAAAAATTCTGATATCTGGAAAGCCCTTTCTTTAAAAAGATTAATCTCTCTGAAACAATAAAATGCAACAATATATTGTTTCATTTCACTATAATTGCCACAGAGAAAAGGCAAACTTTAAAAATAATCACTTTTAGATTTAAACAACCAAATTAAGGCTATTTGATAGGAATTAATAATTTGTATCTTACCTTTAGAGATTAAAGCACTTTAGAATCAAGACCTGATTAATCATTTCTACTACTATTGTACTAATGAGAATAGCAAGAAAGTTTGTTTATATGTATTACTCCAAGGAAGGTCATGCTATGACATAATTGCACAATGTCAAAATGCAAATGTTTCATTTGGACATTATTTTTATTCAAAGAAATTTGGACGAAGTTGTCAAATATTTTTTTTCCTTTGACACCTAAAATAGCATAAAAATGTGGTAACTGAAAAATCCATTCATATTTAATCATTTCAGGAGGAGCTCTATTTCAAAGAAAAATAGTTTTAGAGTTCACATTGCAAAGCAGATTTGAATTTATACCTGGTCCAGTATTTTTCTACAACATAGACTCTATGAAAATAAGTAAACAACCATAATATTTGTAACTTCACAACACTGTTATCCCACCAAATCATTCTTCTGATAAATAATTAAATATGTTCCTAAATTTAAGTCTTAATTATTTTCCCTTTTTTCCATAGCCTATTTCAGTGGCCACTTGGGCCCATTTTCTTCAGCACATTAGAAATGTGTTCATTATTGCAGAGTTTTTGGGGAACCAAATGAAAACATATTTCAATTTCAAAGCCACATATGGCCAAACCTGAGAAAACAACTTTACATGTAGGTCGAATTTACATGATGGCATATTCCCTGAGAAGCAAGAAAACTGTGTATGTCATGTGGACAACAGGATCCTAAAACGCATGCTAGATTTTCATAAAGAGTTGTTGTTCTTATTTAACTTATCTAAGAATAATTAAAAAAAAAAATTCTGAATAATCTACCAGAAAACATGACTATCATCCTTACTGCTAATCTGAATTTTAAACAGATATTTTTTTCCTCAAGTCTTAGAGATTCCCACTTTATATATTCATTCTCAACCTTATTCATTCCAAAATACCACTTCAGTGGAGTAAAAAAAAAAATTATTATTATTTTTTTTTCCTGAGATGGGGTCTCACTCTGTTGCCCAAGCTAGAGTGCAGTGGCGTGATCTCAGCTCACTGCAACCTCTGCCCTCCAAGTTCAAGCGATTCTCCTGCCTCAGCCTCCCGAGTAGTTGGGACTACAGGTGCCTGCCACTGTGCCCGGCTAATTTTTTGTATTTTTAGTAGAGGCGGGGCTTCACCATCTTGGCCAGGCTGGTCTTGAATTCCTGACCTCGTTATCTATCCGACTTGGATTCCCAAAGTGCTGGGATTATAGGCAAAATTTTTAAACATGATCCATTTATTATACATACACACACACACACACACACACACACACCACACAAATAAATTGCCTCCCAAAATGTTGGGGGAGGGCATTAGGAGTCTCGGCTTTTGATGAGATGATTGTGAAGAAAATTTTAATAACCAGTACTGAAACTCCTCTGTCTTATGTAGTTCACTTATAAGCCAAAGAGTAAGCGATCCATACAAACATACAAGTGAGAATGTCACTTGGTCCAGGATTAATGTTTCATTATGATCTTTGTTATTACTTGAATAAAAGGATGAAAAGGAAGATATTTGTATGCCAATCTCATGCTCAGAAATTGTAAAATTCAGTTAAGCATTCTGATGTAATCAAGAAACTAACATTTCCAAGGATTACTTTTAAAAAACAACTCATAGTACATTTTATTTCAAAATCTTGGCTTTAAAATGAGGACCACTTGAAAAAATTTTCCTAAAAAGTTGAATGTATTTGTCAATCTACAAGTTACGTGATAAGTATCTTGAAAAGAAAGTTGGTTTTGAGATGCACACCAGAAAGAAACTTCCTGTTCTGCCATTAGAGAATTATACTGTGTCTCAAATAAAGCTAGCACACATTCTCCCTAAGTACCAAACTTCCAACTCTTTTCCCTTGCATTAAGGCATAACATTTTTTAAAAGTGCCTTGCTCAAATGCACAGGACATAACATATTTATTATCATATTCTCAGCAGAAATTTGGCTTCTGAAGTAACTATTGTGTTTAAAATAAGGAGCTAGGAAAAAGTTTTCAGAAAGTTAGGCGCATTGGCATGCTGTGACCCTACGTAACATCTGCTTGCTGCTCGATGAGATAAAGAACAATGTTGTTGTCCTCACTGTTACCTCCATGCCTGGGACAGAGCAGAAAAGAAATAAATATTGAATAAATGCATGAAAAATGCAGTGCAGAGAATCCACTTAGTTACCAACTAGAAAAGGTCCATATATTCAGGTTTTTAGCTATGATAACCTTTGCCTCGATACCACCCGGAGACATCAGGCAATAGAGTTGAACCATTTAAGTTTCATTTACCCTGATATAAAACAAATGTTTACCTAAAGAGCAGTTGATACATGAGTGCACACCTAGGTTTGCTAAGGCTGCAAGCTAGAATGACTGCTAACAATGTTTACTCTCTTCCTATACACCTTGGATAGTATTGTTGGATTTATTTTTAAAATTCTGTTGCTCCTTCAAATAATTTTTCTGCTCTACAGACTGCAGTATCTTTGGTCAACTGGAAACATTTGAACACTCCATGACCTTTGTTTGAATATCTTTCAAAATCCATGTGTTCCTTTTTCCCTCCAGTACATAACACTTTTCCTAGTTACACAGATATTTTTATTCTTTTTAGCACATACAATTCAGCTCTAATCTTTTCTCTTTGTCTGAGTCTCAGAGTTGAAAAGTGATTTCTCCATTCTCTCAGAATATACGCTTTTTTGCTCTGTAAGACATTAATTACATTCTGCCTTATTTTACAGTTATTTACGAACTTGGCTAATTCTCTTCTACTTTATAATAGCAAAAGTTCCTGAAGTCAAAAATCATACTGTGTTCTTTTGGGGGTCTCCTTTATGAGGAAGTAGTGTTTCATAACCAGTAGAAACTCAAAAGGTATTTAATGACCTAAACAATACACATGAAAACTGAAAATTAAAATCAGACTTCTTGTAGCTTAGAATGTTAGAATATTGGCCAGGAGCAGTGGCTCATGCCTGTAATCCCAGCACTTTGGGAGGCCGAGGCAGGTGGATCACGACGTCAGGAGATCGAGACCACCCTGGCTAACATGGTGAAACCCCGTCTCTACTAAAAATACAAAAATTAGCCGGGTGTGGCGGCGTGCACCTTAGTCCCAGCTGCTGGGGAGGCTGAGGCAGGAGAATGGCGTGAACCCGGAAGGTGGTGCTTGCAGTGAGCCGAGATTGCGTCACTGTACTCCAGCCTGGGTGACAGAGCGAGACTCCGTCTCAAAAAAAAAAAAAAAAAAAAAAGAATATTTAGGGTCAAATATACATATATATTTATTATGTATTACTTTGGTCATTTTTTTTGAAATGGTATCTGAATTTAAGTAAAAAAATCATAATACATGTAACAATGGAGATTTACTGTAGGCATGTTTTTGTAACATGTTTCACATTGATTGTAATTAGACAATACTCAGCTTAGAGGGTCATAATTTTAAACAATTTTACAAGTGTAAACTGTTTGGTCTTCTGGACCTGCTATTGTTCATATAAATAGCCTCCTTCAAAATGTATTCCACAAATGAAAATAAACATAAATTTTATTTATATATTCATCAAAATTGGTTATAAACCTACATCAGAATTTCTGATATGTCTCTATATTTGCTGTAAAATATTTATCAAGCCACTATATGTTTTAGAAATAAAGTTCAAGTAGTTTCTAAAAACTAGGGCAAATGGTGAATGCCACAAAGGGGTCTGTGAAACTGACCAGCACTTATACAAAGAAAAATAAAAAAATATGAATTTTCCAGATAAGTTCTCTCACAAGAGAAAATGTAAAATACGGGACTAAAAATTGTATATTAAAGGTATTTATGTAAAACCAATGGGATAATGAAAGGATGAGAAATTAGAATGGAATGGAAGAATGTTGTGAAGAGCGTTGAATGACAGATGAAGAGATTTCTTTGGTTGAAGGTTTTAGGCACAGGGTTTCTAAGAGTCTGAAATAGGAATGTTATTTCACTGTATCGTTTAGAGAAGAGAACTGGGTATCAGGGTATCTGCATTCAAGTGCTTGCTTTGTCATTCATAAGCCATGGACATGGTAGTAGGAATGTAATTTCCCCAAATGTGTTTCTTTATTAGTAAATATTAATACCTGTTATCTGGCTCTTATAGGGATATAAAAAAAATTAATGAGACAGTAAAGACAATATTTTTACAAACCAAAAAGTGTTATTATTTACACACAGTAGTATATCATGTTAATAATCCAACAACTTTATTCTTTATTGGGTCTACAGATCTACAAGTCACACAACCATATTAGGATGGGTTAATAGCAAGTGGAGGGAAGACCATTTAGGAAGATTTTGTAACAGCTCTGGGAATAAGTAATGATAAACTAGAAGAGTTTTAAAAAGGGAAAGAAACAGAAGTATCCATGGAAGAGGAAATTAAATGGAAGGTGCAAAGGAAACTAATCACGTTCCAAGATTTAATTATCATTTTTCGATTAACGTTCCATAACTAATCATGAAGTCTTTACCATGTGCTAGATATGCTAGAAACAAAGGAGTATATAACTGTTACTTTTATTGACAATTTTTTTTTATACAGAAGAAATTGTTTTTTCCCAGTCTACCATGGGATTCTTTTTAATTCTTTATTATTGGTTGTAGCATTATAATAAAATAAGTTTAGGAACTGGAGTTTAAAGATTAAGGAATTTTTGTCCTAAAAATTGTTTAGATTGTTTTGAATCGTCCATGTCTTATACAATATTTCACTCACATAGTGATAATCACACACATATTAATTCATATTACTATAGTTTTCATAAATAGTATTTAGCAATCACAAAATTAAAATAAATATTTTGCCTGCATTGAATCTTGTAGAGACAGTACAATATCTTAACACAAATTAGTCTTCGAAATAAAATACAGTATACTTAATGTTAAAATATTTTCTCTAAATTTGGGTCTGGACTCAAAACTTGAGAAGTGGCACAGACTTTGGCAAACCTCTCTAAGAATGTTTCCCAATGGGAATTAACAATACCACGTGACACTGGTAGATGTTTAAATGTAAGAATGCATAACATAGAAACAAGAAGACACTACGCATCCAATTTATGTTAATGTATCCAAAGGGACTTAAAATTAATGTTTGCATTTATATCCATTGCTTCCTGAAACTTAACTAAAATTTTACTAAAGTTACATTAAAATAATTTTTGTTTAAAGTCATGAGCCCAAAGCACAAAGAAAGTTGGAAAAGATATTGACAAAAAAAGGTAGAAAGAAAAGTGGTCAAGTAGTTACTGATTTAATAGCCTCCGCAGCTCTAAATGGTAAGATAAAGGCGAGGAAAGTCCACTTCCTAAACCTAATAAATTTGCAAGTAATGGATACTTGTATAAATAGAGATAATGTAAATGCTAAAACTAGAAGGACTGGTGGAAGATCTATTTAGGGAGGCAGTGAGGTCCCCAGATCCTCTTTATACTTTAGAAGGCTAGACCCTGCAGAGGATCCTGTATATAGAAGATTGGATATTTATTCCCTGAAGGGTAAAACATAGGTTCTCTGAACTGAGGAACCAATGTTATAGTTAATCTTTTAAAAAAATAAGACATCGTATACAAAAAAATATAAGAGCAGTTCAGTACAAATCCAGGCAAAGAGAATCCCTAGAATAATGTTGAAGAAATATTCCAATATTACTTTTGTGCAGAATATGTGTCTTGATAAAATTACGACATATTAGGTTAAGGGGATTGAAAATGGCAGTAGGAAGTCAATAAATAATGCACAAGGTCAATACATAATGCCTAAGGCTGAAGATGCAGAAACTGAAAATGTAGCCACGTTATTTAAATACTAAAGTAAATACAGAAATCAGTAAAATGCTTTAAAGCAGGTGCCTATGATGAAAGGATATAGGACAGGCCTACCATTTTAAATAAAAGTATGTTAGAATTGCAAACATTTTAAATATATCTAAATTGGTGGATTCATTTCTTATTGCAGTTATAACAAATTACCACTGCTTTGGTAGCTTAAAAGAACATACATTTATTATTTTACAATTATAAAGGTCAGAAGTCTACAATCTGTATCATTGAGCTAAAACTAAGGTATATACAGGCCCATATTTCTTTTGAGGGCTCATTTAGAAAAAAATATGTTTTCTTGGCCGGGCATGGTGGCTCACGCCTGTAATCCCAGCACTTTGGGAGGCCAAGGCGGGTGGATCATGAGGTCAGGAGATTGAGACCATCCTGGCTAACACGGTGAAACCCCGTCTCTACTAAAAATACAAAAAAATTAGCCGGGCATGATGGCGGGCGCCTGTAGTACCAGCTACTTGGGAGGCTGAGGCAGGAGAATGTCGTGAATCCGAGAGGCAGAGCTTGCAGTGAGCCAAGATAGCGCCATTGCAGTCTAACCTGGGCAACAGAGCGAGACTCCATCTCAAACAAACAAACAAACAAACAAACAAACAAAATCCGTTTTCTTGTCTTTTCCAGTTTCCAGGGAACATGCACATTCCTTGGCCTCTTTCTCCACCTTCAGGTGCATTCCTCACACATCTGTTTTCATCCTTAACATTTTTTTCTCTCTATCTCTAATCTTTCTGCCTCTATCTTATAAGGACTCTGTGATTAAGTTGGGCCCATTCAAATCATCTAGGATATTTTTTCCATCTCAATATCCTTAACTTAATTACATGATAAAAGTCCCTTTTATCATGTGAGGTAATAAATTCACAGGTTTGTGATAGGACCTGGGTATCTTTTGGGAGCCATCATTTGAACTAATGCAGTTGTTCCTGGTTCTCAAAGATTTATGTCAGCTCAGTGTGCAAAGTAAGCATATTCCATACCAAGGTCCTCAAAAGTCTCAAATCATTAATAGCATCAACTCAAGTCCAAAATCTCTTCTAATCTCATAAAGTCAAAAGTCTGTAATTTCATCATCTAAATCAGCTATGTTTAAAATTCTGGGCATGGTCTATCCTGGTCCAAAATTCCTGTCCATCTGTGGACCTGTAAAACTAGAAAATAAGTTATCTGTTCCCAAAATACAATGTGGGACAAGTATAGGATGCTAGTTATAGACATTTCTGTTCAAAAATGGAGAAAATGGAAGGATAAAATGAGTCACCAGGCTGGGCTCAGTGGCTCACGCCTGTAATCCCAGTACTTTGGGAGGCCAAGGCAGCGGGTCAGAAGGTCAGGAGTTGAGACCAGCCTGACCAACATGGTGAAACCTCCTCTCTACTAAAAATACAAAAATTAGCTGGGCGTGGTGGTGTGCACCTGTAATCCCAGCTACTCAGGAAGCTGAGGCAGGAGAATCGCTTGAACCCAGGAGGCAGAGGTTGCAGTGAGCAGAAATCGCACCATTGCACTCCAGCCTGGGTGACAGAATGAGACTCCATCTGAAAAAAAAAAAAAAAAAAAAAAAAAAAAAAAAAAAAAAAATTCACCAGTTCCAAGCAATTTTGAAATCCAGCAGAGTAAACTCCATTTATTGTTAAAGCCTGGGAAAAATTCTCTGTGGCTCAAATATCGGCCTTCTCTACCTTTCACTCTTCCCTCTGAATTGTTCTTCCTTTTTGATGGGTTTGCAGATAAATAGTATTACCAACCCATTTCTTGCCTATAGAAATTTGGGAGTCTTATAGTCTTCTTTTATTTCCTCCTCTCTGTTTCTCTTACAGTCCAAACTGGCAATGTTTCTGCTGTTATAATATTCTCAAAAACGTTGTGTCTTCTTGTATGTCCTGGGAATTTGCACCATTAAACAAGAGGCCCCTACACAGGTATTTCCAAGATAATTCCATCCTTATTTTTTAGCTTCTGCAGAAATGGAAGAAAAGATCCACAAGTAACGTGATCACTTCAAAGAGCTCTCTATGTGAATGAACACTTTTAGCTCTTCTTTCTTCTGAGGCACTAACAAAAAGTTGTCCAACCATTCACTTTCCTAACAGTGAATCTTCTAATTTTAGTGTTATTTGCGATCTGGACAGATTGAGAATTTCCCAAATAATCAAGCCCTGGTTATTTTTTGCTTAACAGTTCTTCCCTCAATCTATCGTTTTACTTCTGCATTTTATTATAAGCAGAAAGAAGGAAACCAGAACACATCAACATCTTGCTTGGAAATATCCAAAGTTAAATATCAAAGTTCATTGCTTACAACTCCTGCTCTATGTAAAATGGCAGAAATCAATTAAGGTATTACAAGCATTGCCTCTATAAAGTACATTTGATTACATTATATTATTTCAAATTTAATTATATTTATTTCATAGTATTCTTAATGTGCTTAATCTCTTTTTTCTAGTTTTCAATAACATATTCATTTCTCTTTGAGCCCTCATCAATATTCTTCATGTCCACATTTCTAACGACAGTTTATTTATAATGATTTAAGTATTCTCTGAGTTAATACAGTTTTTTCCACCATGCTCTTTACTTCTGAGTCCCCATGAGAATAATTTTAGCATCTATATCTATGAACGGTCTATTCAAGGCAATCCAGGCTTTTTCTATTATTGTCCTAAAAGTTCTTCCAACCTCTACCCAGTACCCAATTTAAAAGCCATTTACAGATTTTTAGGTATCTGTGCAAACAAAAAATAAGATTCTAAGCCGTGAACCAAATGAATGGACCCCCTTCTCAGTCAAGGGGATTCCAAAGAATCTTGAAAAACTAGTTCAGGCCGCGACAGAAAGGGAGGGTCCATACATACCTCACTATACCCTCTCCCTTTTGGACTTTAGACCAACTGACCAGCATTAACATTAAAACAGAGATCCTAAGACTGACAGAACAGACTCTTTGTAGCAATAACATACCAACTCCAACCTGCAACATATTTTACCCCGAAATATATCTCTTTTCTTTTTTCTTTTTTTTTTTTTTTTCTTTTTTTGAGACAGAGTCTTCCTTTGTCGCCCAGGCTGGAGTGCAATGGGGCAACTCTGGCTCACTGCAACCTCTGCCTCCTGGGTTCAAGTGATTCTCCTGCCTCAGCCCCCTGAGAAGCTGGGATTACAGGTGCCCACCACCATGCCTGGCTAATTTTTTGTATTTTTAGTAGAGACGGGGTTTAACCATGTTGGTCAGGCTGGTCTCAAACTCCTGCCCTCAGGTGATCCACCTGCCTCGGCCTCCCAAAATGCTGAGATTACAGGCATGAACCACTGCCTGAAATATATTTCTTTGACATATTTTGGAATGGTCCTGTAAACCTCTAATAACATAACCAGCTCTTTCTCCATTCAGGCCCTCCTAATCTCAAAGACATTTACTGAGAGTCAAACACCTTTTAAAGGTCTGAATAGGACATATTTGCTATCTATTATCTCTAAGGGCGGCCATCTATGAGACTCCATCTACATAATAAGAACCCTGGTCTCCACAACCCCTTTTCTTAACCCAGACACTCCTTTCTACTGAATCCAGATCTTTAGATAACAATTGAACTCTTTCAACAAATTGCCAATCAGAAATTCTTTGAATCCACCTATGACCTAGGACTCCCCTGTTTGAGTTGTCTTGCCTTTCCCAACTGAAGCAATGTATGTCTCACATGTGTTGATTGATGTCTTATGTCTCCCTAAAATGTATAAAACCACGCTATAACCCAAACACCTTGGGCACGTGTTCTCAGGACCTCCTGAGACTGTGCCTCTGACCATGGTCACTCACGTTTGGCTCAGGATAAACCTCTTTAATAGAGATTAAATATTTTGAATAGTTTGACTCTTTTCGTAGACATTTATTATAGCAGCACTTCAATTCCAGGATACAAAATTCCTATTTGTTGCTTGATGCTGTTGTAACAAATTACTTAGTGGTTTTATATAACACAAATCATCTCACAGTTCAAGAGGTTCAGTCTCACAATCAAGATGTCAGCAGAGCTGCTTCCTTCTAGAGACTCTGGGAGAGAATCTGCTGTTTGTATCTTACAGCTTCTAGAGGCTGCTGGTATTATTTGGCTTGTGGCCACTTCATTCTAATCTCTGCTTTTATCATCATGTCACCTTTTCTCACTGCCTTTTGACTCATGTGTCTCCTTGTTATAGGAACCCTGTAATATCATTGAGCCCATCCAGATTATCTAATCCAGGACAATTTCCCTTATTTAAAATCATCTGACTGTGACTTGATCATATCTACAAATACCTTTGCAACACTGTTTAGGTTAGCATTTTATTGAAGAACTGACTAAAGCCTAGTTAAGTTGACATATAAAACTGACCAGCACACTTAGACAGAGTTAACAGTAGAGTGCTAAGAAATAAAGTTGCACCCATTTGCCAAACATGCATTTTAAGTTAATTTATGCCAAAAAGAATAAGTGAATAATTCAACTAAAATGTGACTACAAATTAAAAATAAGCATTGCCTCTATAAAATACATTTGATTAAGTTATAACATTTTAAATTGAATTATATTTATTTCATACTGTTCTTAATGTGCTGAAAGTTACCAAATAGTCTTTAATTAACACATATTTTAATAAAATATTTTAGTCTGGGCAACATAGTGAGATTTTGCCTCTACAAAAGTTAAAAAAACAAAAAAATAGCTGATTGTGGTGGTGCTCCTGTAGTTCCAGCTACTCAGGAAGCTGAGGAGAAAGAATTGCTTTAGCCCAGGAGTTTGAGGTTGCAGTGCACTATGATTGCACCTCTGCACTCCAGCCTGGGCAACAAAGCAAGACCCTGTGTCTATAAAATAATATAGACAGAGAGATAAATAGATGTGTGTATGTGTGTGTGTGCATACACATATATATATACATATATTGTAATTGCCTTAAAATGTTACTTAAAATTAGGTAAACATGAGGCCGTATTCTGCTCTCATTATCAATTGCTACCTAAATGTTTCAGTGTCTCTGATACAAGTTAGCATTACTGATGTAAGAAAAAAATACAGAGAATCTGATCTTTTTATGTCAAGCTGTGAAAAATGTCATGAGGAAATTTAGAATTACTACAATAAATTTAAAAGGCTTTTGATAAGAAAACTGTATTAAATATAAAACTAAGTACTTATTTTCACATAAGCAATAGCCAGTGTTCCTGGAACATTCCTGGGGAGGAGTTATTCCAGAGTTCACAAGTATAAAAAATTTTCTTGACCTAGCTAATTTATGTCAGATAAAAGCGTAGGAGTACAATTTGCTTCCTACAGCATGTAATTATATAATAAATATGCTCTGGGTAAAATAAATAAGATAACAGTGCTTATTTCTCTTATTAATACAGGAAAAATACCTTCAATCCATAGGTTTCAAAACCACATGATTTAAAAATAAGAGATATTTCTTGGATAATCCCGTTGTTAAAATTTGACTGTTCATTCAAAAATTTAAAGCCAATGCTTTAGAATACTTTTTTTTTAAATCACCCCATTAATTATTGTTTATTGCCTTCCAACAGATTATCCCATAAGACTGCAAGGCATGCAATCATAAAGGTAAGCAGTTTGATAACTTCTCTTCACAAAATAATTTGCTGCTTTCATTACAAGTTTGACTTTTTTAATTTAAATAGACACAGTCATTTCAGATTAAGAACAGGAGGAGAAATTGAGTCTTATGTATATGAGATTTGGATTCTTGAAAATAATTTTAGCTAATACTATTTAAAAAGTATAGATAGATTTCTGTTTAACTTACAGTTCCAGATATCCATCAATAAATGACTTACTCCCTTGTATTATAGGACATTTCTCTTTGCTTGTAAAGATTTTAAGATGTGAAAGTTCACAGGAAAAAAATAAATCAAACTATGTACAAATATTTATTGTGTACCTATTATATAACAAATACTATCATAAACAATAGAGATACAGCAAACAACATTTTAACTCTCTAGTTTTTCAAAACATGTTTTTCATATCAAAATATCAATGTGCCAAAAACAAATGAACAATCATTGCAATTTATTTTTGATAAATAGAAAACAGTCATACAATACTGCCACTTCTTAGGGAAGAAAAGCAGTGTTGTCAATAGAGATTAGCAATGGCATTTATACAAGAGTAGTCTGAGAATCAGGAGCAGAACCAGGATGAAACTGTGTCAGAGGATTGCAAGGAGAAATATGTCTTCAGATGTAGAGAGTAGTCAACAATTTCAACAGAAATGAGGTCATTGTCTTTGTCAACCACAGAGTCATCTGAGTCTGTTTTCAGAGCAATGAGGGAGCTTGTGAAAGATGGCAGTGATTTAAAGAGTGAAAAGAGTCAGTGGGTATAGATTACTTGTTCAACCTTGGTGGCAATAGGAAAGGTGGAGAGGACAATGGGATCCACGAAAGAGAGCAATTTGTTTATAGTTTTATTTTTTAGTATAGAGGAGAAATGAGCATTTTTGTAGCTTTAGGAGGAGGCTTACTGAACAGAGAGAGAGAAAAAAAAACATGCACAATGGTTTCAACAGCATAGGAATAAGGTTTAGATTTGAAAGGACCGTTTCTCAATGACTGAAAAAATGGAAGTAGATGAAAATGGGTATACACAAAGGTAATAGCCAACATTAGGCCAGGGACAGTAGCTCACACCTGTAATCCCAGCACTTTGGGAGGCCAATGTGGGTGGAACACCTGAGGTCAGTGGTTCGAGATCAGCCTGGTCAACATGGTGAAACCCCGTCTCTACTAAAAATACAAAAAAAACGAGCCGGGCTTGGTGACAGGCACCTGTAATCCCAGCTACTCGGGAGGCTGAGGCAGGAGAATCGCCAGAACCCAGGAGGTGGAGGTTGCAGTGAGCCGAGATCGTGCTATTGCACTCCAGTCTGGGCAACTAGAGCAAAACTCTGTCTCAAAAAAAAAAAAAAAAAAAAAAAAAAGCCAACATTAATTGAATACACATACACACATGAAGGAGAATGAGTGGCACTGTTCTATGCATTGCTATGTTGTGATGGGTAACATTAATCCTACTTTACAGATGAGGAAACTAGGACATGCAGTGCTTAATAATTTGCAGAGGTTGCACAAATAGTAAAAAGCAGAGCCACAATTTGAACCCAGGGAATCTTATTTTAGAGTCTAGATTCTTAATCATGATACTCCAAAGAACCCAATTAATTCTGCAAGTGGAAGTGAGGCAATTTACTGAATACCTCTATTTTTTGCCTATAAGAAACAAAAAAGACATTCATGAAGAATGATGTGGACAGGTATGAAAGGCGTTTTAAGATCATGGTGAAGGAAATTACGGGATTATATATGTAAATCTGTGTGTTTGTGTGCTTTTTCTCTCATAAAATATCTTTCCTTTGGAATAAGAAGCTAATAAAATGTAAGAGTAATTTTAGGAGATATTTGTTAGAAAGATTCATGTTCTTAAATTCCATGTTTAGGTTGTAGTTTTCATTTCTTATCTGTGAGACTTTCAAAATCAGTACAGATTTTAATGCTTTTAAAACCTCAGAACATATTAGCATTAAAGACTGGACAAGGCATTTTTTCCCCTTTAAGTAAGCAAATGGATGTATTCTACATATAACTTAATGCCAATTCAACCTACATATTTTCCTCTAAAAATAATTCACTGGTTTCAGCCTTTGAATATTGCATTAGTTTGTCAGGGCAGCCATAACAAAATACCAGCGATGGGGTTGCTTACGCAACAAAAATGTACTTCCTCACAGTTCTGAAGGCTGCAAATCTAAAACCAAGGTGTTGGCAAGTGTGATTTCTTCTGAGGCTTCAATCTCCCTTTTTTTTTTTTTTTTTTTTTTGGTTGTGGGGGAATGGAGTCTCTCTCTGTCGCCCGGGCTGGAGTGCAATGGCATAGTCTTGGCTCACTGCAACCTCCATCTCCCATGTTCAAGCGATTCGCCTGCCTCAGCCTCCTGAGTAGCTGGGATTACAGGCACCTGCCATCATGCCCTGCTAATTTTCATGTTTTTGTAGAGACAGGGTTTCACCATGGTGGCCAGGCTGGTCTTGAACTCCTGACCTCTGTTGATCCACCTGCCTCTGCCTCCCAAAGTGCTGGGACTACAGGCATGAGCCACCACGTCCGGCCAGGCCTCTCTCTTTTTCTTGCAGAGGGCTGCCTTCTTGTGCCCTCACAGGGTTCTCCCTGGGTCTGTGTTGCCTGTGTCCTAATTTGCTGCTATTAGAAGGATACTAGTCATATTAGATTAGAGTCCACCCATTATGACCTCATTTTACCTTAATTACCTTGCTAAAGGCCCTATTTCCACATACACTCACGTGCGGAGGTACTGAGAACTAGAACTTCCATATATCAATTTAGGGGACTATAATTCAGCTCATAACAATTTTTTTTTAAAAGCCCTTAAGTTTCTGTTCATCTGTCTGGTCAACGCCAAAGTGGAATTATTTCTAGAGCAGGTTTTATACTTTCCTCTTCTTAACATCTTTATCATTCTGAAATTTCAATGAACTAATGTACATTAATGAACTAATGATGTACATTTAAATACTAATATTCATTGTTTTTTACTAGTACGTAGCGAATGAAGTTAAAACATAATGAGTACATTTAGTGTTTTGGGAATCAAGGAAGAACAAATTAAATCAACCCCTCCGTACTGTAACTTAGTCAGAATGTGGCAGCTCGGGTTTCCGTTAGGAGCCAGAGCAGTCAGTTTCAACGACCCCTTTATTATGAATTTGGTAAATACGTAAGTTAAACATTGAAGAACTGGAGAAACTGGTGCCTGAGCATAAGGGCTAGAATGTGGAATCAAACCCACCAAGATCCCACCTGGGTTTTCTCAGACCCTAAAGCAAGCTTCTCCAACACACAGCCTGTGGGCCACATGCAGCCCAGGGTGGCTCTGAATACGACCCAACACAAATTGGTAAACTTTTTATGAGGTTTGTTTATTTATTTATTTACTTTTTATTTAATTTACTTATTTATTTATTTATTTAATTAATTAATTAATTTATTTATTTTTTGATCATCAGCTATCGTTAGTGTTAGTAAATTTTAAGTGTGGCCTAAGACAGTTCTTCCAATGTGGCCCAGGGAACCCAAAAGATTGGACACCCTACGTCTGATCCAATAATAAAATCATTCTTACACATAAACCTCGTTCCAGGGCCCACTTAAGAGTAAGAAACTTTCCAAGGCCCTAGAGAAAGCTTTCCAGACCCCAGACCCTAAAGATTAGACAGAGATTAAATGAAACACTCCTGTTGGTTCCTGCTGAAACAGCTCCATGCACTCCCACACGTAGGCATGGAGCTTTAAATGTATACGTGCACCGGAGAAAAACTTGTGACTTTGAGTTGGTCTTAAGTTGGCCCAACCTTCTTGCGGGTTGCAGAAATAAGCTCCCTTTTTTCCCAGTTGGTCTGCATCTTGTTATTGGACTTTGAGAAAAAGCGGCTGGGTGGGCCACATTAGTATGGGAACAAAAAGAGCAATAAACTCTCTCCAGTGGCTACTTCAGACTGAATTAAGATTTATTTTACCTTTACAATGAAATAACTGCTGACTGCCCGTTGGACCTGTTTATCTGGCAGGCACTGTGGTAAGCATAGCATTGTCATTCTTTTCATTAATCCTCATTAATTGATGCTATTTTCCACCTAATTTTAGTAGAGCTTAAGAACATTGCATCATCATGAGTGATGCACTTGGATTCAAATCTAAGTCTCACTATTCCCAAAGCCCATATTTTAACCTTAACAGGCTTACCACATATCTCTAGGTGTCAATGAACATTACGTTTGTGAGGAGTGAGCTAATGTGGCCCAGGTCTCATCACAAAATGAGTAAGACAAACCTCTAAAAACCTAATTTTGTGATGCCATAGGCAAGAAAAAGTGTGAATATTATTTGTATATCTTTAAATATGATTTACACTTTCTAACAGAAAATACTAACAGTCCCACAATCATGCAAATTACGCTATTGATTTTGTGGGACTTAAAAGGCAGTGCTGTGTGAAATGGTTTGCTGCATTAAATATATTTGTAAAGCTAAGCAATGTGGGGTATAAGTCACAGGAAAATGAAACTCCCTAAAAGTAGCTCTGTCAGCATTATTGAACAAAGTTGTTAACACATTCATGATGGGTACCAAAGGAAAATTTAATATGGCTTACAGCAGATGTTTTCCATGTGACTATGTTTTGCTAGTATTATGTATAAATTGCATTATTTCAGACTTTCCAAATGAAGAGTGCCGAAGAAACACTGAATCACATATTCCCATAACACTTAGCATATATTAAATACACAGTAAATATTTGCAGAACAAATGAAATAAAGAGAAAAGAAGGAATAAATAAATGAGCATCATCTATTAATTCATTCACAGCTAAAGTCAAAAGAGTAATCATTTATATTAAGAAATAATACTTTCATATCAGTGAAATGAAACACTCCATTATTGTCAATAAAAAATAAATAAATCTCATTTCTATGTATTTCTAAACCTGATGCAGAGTACTTCTGTTAAAGAGATGAGTGCAAGGAATACTATTACTTATAAAATGATAGCGCTTTTAATATTTGTCTTAAATGAGACTAAGCTGACACTGTTCTTGGTAGATACTAAATGAATATTTGGCAAATTGAATTAAATAAGAATAAAAATGATAATTTAACAAAAAAAAGACTATGGGGAGGTAATAATTTCAGATTTCAATGGTATTTTGTGCAAAAATATTATACTACTTGGCAACTAATTGTGATTCTTTCTCCTCTATCATAGATATTAAAAATACTAAGTTTAAGCAAAGCTCATCTTTAGTTGGGATGATTCAAATCACGTTTCTATCTTTACTACCAAATAAATTATTTTTTCATGGAACTCAACACTAAAGAAAAAAAGGAGTACTTCCTGTGCACTCACCAAATAAAGTGAACAGTCATATAGATGAGATTCATGTGCTATGCCTAAGAAATTTCATGAATGGGAGAAACAAGAAAGGCATGTGTGGATGTAACTATATGCCACATTCTGAAGTCTCTTCTATTTTAAGAACATATTTGTCATCAGTTGATTTTTATGTAAGATGCATGTTTGTTGTCTTAATATTATTTTCAGAAAATATTAATAACCTTAAAGTATTAACAACTGTAAAACAGTTATGTGTTTCATCCTTATGGTTATTTGTCAGAGTTCATTATAATGCGACAGAATGGGCATTTAGGACCATCTACTCTGTGAAGCTTCTTTCATCATCCCAGCTGGAGGAGACTTCACTTTACTATATGTGCTGTATAATTCTGTCTATACTCGTACCACACTGGTATCACACTAACTTGCGGTTATTTCTGCTGCTAAGATTTTCTCTCCTACTTTGTACATTCCATGAGATCAAGAATCTCAACTTTCAGAGAGCATATGATTCCTTCCTTTGATGAATATGCATTGATTACTTATTAAGTCCCAGGAACTCTGTGGCCAGGGTCAGACTGTCCCAAAGGCATTTGGAACAATAGTCAACAGAGTGTCCTGGACACTTGTCTTGGGCTGGGCTGCAGGTATACTGATGAGCAAGGCACAGTTTCTGTGCTTATACAGCAGAGAAGCTATTAAGGCATAAAAAAATAAAAGAAAAATAACAATATTGTAATAAGGTTAGGTGCAAATCATTTGTGGGAACTGGAAGACACACTTTTCTCTAGCTTGAGAGTATTGCGTGTGTTTGTGTGTGTGTGTGTTTGCACCTTGTAGGTGAAAGAAAGAGCTAAACTGAACCTGAAATATATAGCATGTGAACCAAGTGAAATATAAGCAAGGAAACAGTACACTCGATGTTTAACCTGAGACAAGAGACAGAATGGCCCAACCAATACACTGCAATTGTTTAGCAGAGTAGATACGTAATAAATCTGATTTAGAATGTTTACTTCAGATATACATTTCAGAAAATATGAGCCTGATTCTTCCTTATATCTGAATCTGAGTACCTCATATATGCAAATTACACAGAAAGAAAACCCTTCATTAGAGTACGTGTAGAAAACTTAGTCCTTGCTTTACACTTCCTGCAGTTTAAACAAATAAATCTTTTGTCATTAATACCTATTCAGAATGGCAGACTACGCTGATGCAAAAGTAATTGCGGGCTTTGACATTACTTTCTTTTTCTTTCTTCTTTTTTTTAAACCTTAATTTACAAAGAACACACACACATTCCAAGGAGGAGCCCATTAAGAACAGCAGACTGGGGAGAACAATGGGAGGGTTATTGAACACTGGTCTGTGTATCCCAGATGAGGGATCACTGGCAATGTTTTCTCAGATATGACTTTTCACCTTCACAGGAAAAGAGATCTTGACCTGGAGGCCCACCCACCTACAAGGCAGAAAACTCCACACTCAATCTTTGGCATCATCAAACTATCCTGTTTCAAAGACCATCTTGGAATAATGGGTTATCAGTTGAGGTGGATAGTGCCACCTGGGGTCATAGATCATGTCTCCTTTTGGGGCACAGCTGACCCAAGGTTTGAGATCTTGAGAAATGCTCCCCTGGATGTCGTCAGCATCATATGGATTCCCTTGATCTGCTTTCAACTCCAAGTCCCAGTCTTCATTAAAAAGATTGCCAGGCTGTTCCTTGGGTGGACAGTTTGTCCCTTCTCTCAGCTCCCAGGTATTCCATCCGAGTCCTCCGCATTTACAGCAAATCTTCAGAATGGGTGCCTTCACTCCGGGCTGGACTGTCGTTAGAGATGCTCTGTGCTCCCCGGGCTAGTCGATCCATAGCCTTCTCAGTCTCTCTCTCCTGACAGGAGTGGTCAGCTGTAGCAAAGCCAGCCTCCGGGCTAGGGGATGCCTTCCACGCGCTAGGCAGCAGCGGATCCCGAAATAGCTCCGCGGCCCCCTGCGCCTGGGCCCTGGCAGACTGAGGGGTCCATGCCCGGCTGCCCGCGGCTTGCCCCCTTGGATGTTGTGGGCTACGTGACGCGCCTTTACTTTCAATGGCAAAGCCCGCAATTACTTTTGCACCAACCGAATACATACCAATATCAGTCTAAAATGTTGCTACTTTTCAAATTTTCTCCCTTTCATTCTGAATATATATTTTAATAATACCAATGGGGATAAATCAGAGAGTGAGAAAAATATTATGGAATCTATAAAATAGGTTATAAATACATGTCTCATGCTACATGAGAGGTATTTAATCAATTACCGAATACGGCTTCTATGTACAAATGCATGGCTCATGCCATCTGGGTGAAAAATTACTTAAAAAATTATGTTTCTTTTTTATTAATTTTGAAATCAATGTTCATCTTCTCATTGAACTCTGTTCTCTAACGCTGGCAGAGAAAGATGGTTAATGTAGATGTCTTTTGAATGGTGACTAAATTAATCTCATTTCTCTGTATTATTTATCAGACTAATAGGTAAAACCAACAGGCATTTTCATAGACACTTGCTGTTCCAGACCTAAGCAATCCTGTCACCCTAAGCATGCAGGACACCATCAAATAACCTGCCTTGCCAGTTCATCTTACAACGTCTAGCCCATCCGAATCCCAGTTTTGTGAATATAGCAAAAATAGAGAAGTTTTTGCCATTTTCAGATATTCATAGATTACAGATACTTTTTGTTTTTAGCTATCACTATACACATACACATATACATTTCTATTATTCTGAAGGTTGAAAAGGGATGAGGCAAAAGAAACATTAAAATGTGCTTTATTACATGATATAGACATTCTTGTATTTCTAATGCATACTTATTTACCAGCATCCCTTTTTATATTTTTAGTTTTTAGGCTCTGATTGTCTCTATAATGGCATGCTAGCTAAGGTAAATTATAATCTGGGCCCAAGATGCGAGGGGTTGGAGACAGAGAAGTGTTTGGATCTTCGGAAAATCAAATGCTTCTAACAATAGGAATATATTCTGTCATCTTGATTATATCCCTTTCTATTGTCTTTTCATCTCTACCCCCTTATTTTTGCTACTCATACATGCATATTCTATTGTTAAAGCATGCATCCCTTCTGTCATGTAATTTAAAAAAATCTCCTATAGTGTCCATAGCATGTATCAGTCATGTGCAAATATTCAATAAACACTGTGAGATGAGTGGAGAACTCTGGAATCCTAAGTCCTCCTAATTTCCCTAAGGAGAGGGACCCTCTACTTTCTTCATTCACAGTATTTGAAAGATTGAAGAGAGCAAGTACACCTGTTCTTCAAAATATATGTATGCTATGGTTGTCATTTTACATGCTGGCTAGATTCTATTAATTTATAGTTATGAACAGTTTTCAGAAAATGGATCAGTAAAGAGAAATAAAGATAAAGACTCAAAATTGTTTGTGCCAATTTATTACTAAGTCCTAGGCCTTGTTCCAACCAGCATTTATTAACTTGTTGAGTCTTATCATGCTTCTAATATTGCTATTAACATAATCCTTATTTCTAAAAGGGAAAACTGAGGCAAGGAGAAGTTGAATCATTTGCCTAAAGACACAGCTTGTAACTGGTGAACAGGAGAAGACAGGCTGGGTTCAATCTAGACAAAGATCCTGAATCTAGAATCTTTGCTTTTAACCAATATTCTGTAGTTAAAACTTTCGCATAGAGGTTCATATTCCCTTCCCTGACGAACAGTTCTGTTCAACCAAACAAACAATATCAGTCAAAGAATTGCTTTTGCTCTGCAAATGAAGCTTTCAGACAAGTCCCCTAAAACTTAATTATATAGCTGACACACAGTGAATTCATAATAAAATCACTTTTTAAAATTATCTACCAAGCGACAACTTCTATTTTTGATTAGAAGAGGTGCAGAAAAGACTATATCCAATGGATCCTGTCTAGAACCACTTAACATATCTTTGGGGAGATCTTATAGATAAAAATAAAACAAAAGGCAAGCATGTAGTAGGCAGCAAATAAGGAAGTGATAAAGATATTCAGCACACATGACAAGTTCTGAACAGTTTTAAAAGAGGGAAATCACTGTGGGCTGCAGTGCAAAAAAGACTGAACTTCAATGGTGTGAAGGGATTTGAACTAAATTTTATAGATGCTCCAAAATATAGACCACTGGGAAGGCCATAAAGTCCTTTCCATTCTAGATTAGTTACAGGAGTAAACACGTGGTTAAGAAAGAACATGTTTTTAAGATAAAAAGGATGTGAGTAGGACTAGAGGACAGGGTGGATTTAAGGTAGTAGGGAGCTTTGTGGTGAGATGGATTAACTAGTTGGACATCACGTAAAATCTGGAGAGGAGGTAAATGCTTTACAATTTGAGATGCAGAAAATATAAGTCAGTGTTTTAGGAACTAACTCAATTAAGTGTTGTTCATGATATATAGAAAACTCCAGAAACTCAAGGCAGGGAAAGCAAATAGAAGGCTAGCAATCATTCAGTAATAAATGAATGAAAACCTGGCCTATAATGGTGAAGATTGATAAGAAAAGTACTTAGTGAATAAATGGCTCAGGGGATACAGGAGAAGGGAGAGTGAAAATAAAAATTTTAAATAATAATAATTATTATAAAATAACAATAATAGTGAGGTTGGATCCTGACTGGGAAGAAAAGTAATACTTTTATTAATGAAAATAGGAGGGGTTCCAATTTGAGGTGGGAAAATGACTTCAGTATGTAAATTGTGAGTTGGCATTTACATACAATAGGAATGTTTCATAAATGGACACTGGTCCATTTGTGATGAGGTAAATTAGGAAATTTGGACTTGGTGACATAATAAATAATGAAGGTCTCAGTATAAATCATTATAATGATTGAGCTCTCTAAGAAGGAAAATATGCCCATCGGTAGGAAGGAAGTTTCTATGGGAACAGCATATGTAGAGTCAGAAACAGGAAATATAGAAGGTAACCTTTTATAGTATAGGAAAGTGGTAGGAACAGCACTAAATGCCTTATCTTTTGGTCCAAGTTTGGTATTTAAAAAAATGGAATGTGGTCATCACAGAATTAAATGAAGTATGTTGTGAGAAATGCAGAATAATGATTACAGGATGCAGGTAAAGAAAAAAGGAGACTAACTGATATGATAGAGTAGGCCAGATGTGATGTAAACAGATTTTGCTCAAATAGAAGGAACACTAAGTTCAAGGACGTTGGGTACAGCAGTGACATAGAGTGATGAGACCCAAAGTCATCCAGAAAGATTTCTCAGAGAAGAGGAAAAGTAGAAGGAAGACCATTGGGCTTAAATTGCCCAAGGAAATGGAAAGGAATCATGGGATGTAGTTACAGGAGGGAATGGGTAACACAGGTTTCTCTACATGTCCCTGACGTGCTTTTACATATCAGTGAAGTACAGGACTATACATTGTAAATTCTACTTTATAAAAATCTTAAAAAGTTAATAAGGTTTAGACAGCTAAAAGTATTCAATTGAATATGGCAAGAATGACAATCTAAGCCACATGCTATGCTATCCTAGGCGTTGCAAATAAGGCTAACTGGGAAAAGATTTGGCATATAATCTCATCTTTAATTATGTCCCTCTTAAAAGTTATGTAATTAAAACTCAACTAAGAAAAAAATCTGTAAATGGATTTCTGTCCTGAGAAACTGATATCCACATGATTTTTTTTTAGTACAAGTTCTTTTAATATACTCTTTCTCTCTCTCTCTCAGTATTTTTAACCAGATATCCTGAAAAGCTCACAATAGTAGGTTGAATATGTAAATAAAACTTCTTTATTTCTGGTAAAGCTTGTTTATTCTTGCATATAAGTCTAAAAACCCAAGACTTTCATATACCTTTTAGTAGGTATATAAAATTGAAATATTTTGCTTTTACAAACAATAACAGGAAACTTCACTCCTGCAAATTATAATCATCTTTCAAGGGGAACCCTGAATTCACTTGTGTCCTTGCTCATTTCCACAGGTGATCTACTGTTTTCTTAGAAATTTTGAATTCATCACCCAGCCCCTCAAAGACCTATTTATAATTCACAGTATATTGATTTCATCTGCTCATTTCCTGCCATAAATCTCTCACAAGGAAAGTTATAATATGTACACTGTCTTTTATTACTTCCTATGAAAAATGCTGCTTCTAATCCTACATCATGGATTGTTTTCCCTTAGTTGTCACTTACAACTTACCTCATTCAAGTCAAAACTATAAAAAAAAAATCAGCCAATTGTTTTTTTACACAGAAACATGGGGTTATTTAAAGTGGCTTCATAGCAACTAATTATGACACACTTGTGAGAAAAAAAAAATCAGCATTATTTGAGCTACACATGTAAACACTTATACTCTTGAAGGTAACAGAATCAACCCAATGTCATTAAATCTATTGACCCCTTTATAGTTTTGTTATTTCTTTTCCCTATTAAATAATCCTTTCCCATCTCATTTTATCTCTTCACCATCACATATAGATTGATTTATAGCTCATGGATAAACCACATGTGATTATCATAATCTACTATTGGTTTTCAAGAAATATAACAGATAAAACAAAAAAAAGAAAATGAGTTTTACAAAGCGAGGCCATAGTTTAATGTATTATTTAGGAGCTTCTGGAAATAGGATAATAACCTATCCACTGCATGGATTGCAGAAGGTACACATTCTTCCCCTCCATATATGTTTGCAGCCCATTTTCAGCTCTTCCCAATCAGTAAGTGAGTCTGTTTCTCTATCCTTGAATCTGAACTTGGTCATGTGACTTGCCAGTGAGACATTAGCAGTTGCTGTGCAAGCAGAGACTTATAAAATATCTTCACATACTGGGCCAGTTCTCATGTGGAACGCTGAGACCATCTCAAGGCATCCTACTGGATAATTACAGACTTGTGGCCTGGTTACTCAGCATATAGTCTGCCAACTGCCAGGCATATGAGAGAGGCCATCTTGATCATCCAGCACCATCTGACCCACCAGCTGGTTACAGAAATTTGAAGAGCTAACACAGATGAGAAGAGCTACATAGTCAGCCCATAAATAGTAGAATAAATAAGCAGTTGTTTTAAGTCACTGAATTCTGGAATGGTTTGTTTTGTAACCAAAGTTAATTGATATCATCTAATCTTTGAAGTCCTAGACTATGAATTAAAATAAAACATATTTAATTAAATTTAAAATGGCATTCAGTACAGTGTTAAAGCAAACTAAATATGGCCTGAGAAGAACTTCATATTCTATATATGAGTCCCTGTAGACGAACTGCAACCTAACTTCACAGGTAGAGAAGATTGAAAACCTAATTTACGAGTATGCACCTATAACAATAGCTGAGTCTTGTCCAATCCCAGTGGCCATATTTCAAACATCCATACACTGCTGAGTGTTCAAACTGTGTTCAAATAAGGCAAATGCCAATCTGTAACCAGTCCAGCTATTCTGTACCTCACTTCCAATTTCTGCATGTCATTTCCCTTTTTTTGTCTATAAATGTTCTTCCACCACGTGGCTGCACTGGAGTCTCTTTGAATCTGCTGTGATTCTGGGGGCTGCCCAATTTGTGAATCGTTCATTGCTCAATTAAACTCCCTTAAAATTAACTTGGGTGAAGTTTTTCTTTTAACAACAGAAATAACTCTGGTCAAGAATTAGGAACCTCAGTATCCCCAGCCTCCTTCACCTATACAGAGCTTACTTGGCAGTGATCTAATATTGGGACGCTAATTCATATATTAATCACTATTCCCAAGTCCACCCAGCATCTCTATCTTGTGATGGATGTGTCAGTTTTCCAGTTCTCCTTCTGTTCATCCTTCTATCCATTCCTAATCAGCCTCACTAACTATAATAATTCCAGAGCCAACCACAGGTTTCTAGTAAAGTTCAAGTTTTATAACAAAGATTGGCTATAACTCTCTTTCACATGGATATAACTCAGGACTTTCTGATTCTGCAAACAGAAATCTTGTTAGAATTTCTAACATGATGTACTGGGGCAGTCTCCCAAGCCTGAACACCTATGCAGAAAACTTTTCAGCTTTATGTCTTGTTATGGTTTTAATTCTCAATATAAAACTTTCCATCCCAAAATATACATCATTGACATAGGATTATTCTGAGTTGAAAGCAATTGAGAAACAATAGACACAGGAAAAGCTCATCCATCTAAAGAATATCAGAGCATAAATTTCCCTTCTTAAAGGTGTCCCCCTCTCTCAGACCTGAAAGAAAAACCTTTATCACCAGAGAAGAAGAAAGCACCGAGAAGAATCCACACAAACAAAACCTTACAAAATAACCATTATCTTCCATTAATTTACAGCATGCATTTATCTTCCCATAATTTACAGCCTGTAGAATCTCCAACCCCTTTCCTTTGTCTAGTAAGGTCTCCACAATTTCTCATGCTTTGTTAAAAGGGCATATCACTCTTTCAGGTCTAACCTCTTCTTCGGGTCTTTACTTCAGGTCTTTACTTTTTTTTTTTCAATGAATGGCTCCTTGTACATGCAAAGATTAACATCAAAGAAAATTCATATGCTTTTTCTCTTATTAACCTTTCTTCTGTCAGTTTAATTCACAGATCTCAGCCACAGAAGCTAAGAGAATAGAAGAAATGATTTTTCTTCCCCTACATCTACCACAGGACATCTTTTGAGATAGACTCAGGAAATTTTGAATTCATGGAAGCCAGACTGAAACTAATTTATAGCTTGCAACAAAATGAAGAGGAGATTTCATATTTTTTTTCCTTTTCACTAATCATGACTGACTCCAGGTTCTACTCTCCATAATCAATGACCATGTAACCCTTTCTCTTCCTTTGGACCATAAAAATTAACCTATGCTTCCCATCTTGCTAACTCCCTATGGACAACTTCATCTTTTATTTTTACCCTTTTTCTATCTTAGCAACTTCAGTACCTAATAAAACAATGCTCCATTAGACCTTTCCAGTAGTTGTAATTATCTAAATAGGTAATCTTAAAATTGATTTAGCTAATAAATGTAGATGACTAAAAGTATCCTTTTCGGTTTTATGAAAACTGAAACTTGAAAAGCTAAAATTTTTACATTTTGAGAATGAATGTCTGTATTCTATGATCAAATTAAATCTATATGCATTCTAAAAGTTGATTTTTTAGCCTTTTTAAGACAAAAAAAGAACAATTAACAAAATCAAATGTGTTTTGAAACACTCCTAAACAATAAGCACATAGCCCTTTTAACAGAAGAGAGAAACATATTTCCAGTGAAATATAATTATAACTTAAAAGTGAAATATTGGCAGGGCGCGGTGGCTCACGCCTGTAATACTAGCACTTTGGGAGGCCAAGGTGAGTGGATCACCTGAGGTTGGGAGTTCAAGACCAGCCTGACCAACATGGAGAAACCCTGTCTTTACTAAAAATACAAAATTAGTCAGGCGTGGAGGCACATGCCTATAATCCCAGCTACTTGGAAGGCTGAGGCAGGAGAATCACTTGAACCTGGGAGGCGGAGGTTGTGGTGAGCCAAGCCAACATCATGCAATCCAGGCTGGATTGCAATCCAGCCTGGGCAACGAGAGCAAAAACTCCACCTCAAAAAAAAAAAAAAAAAGTGAAGTACTGCTATCAGGAGTCTTGAAAAAGCAATCTAAAAATATTATAAAGCTATTATTCACAAGTTTGAATCCTAATCACAAATGTTGGAATTATATCTTATTGCAATTTGTTGACAGTATCAAGCTGGAGATTAAACAAAAGTCAATGTCTATAAATATAAAGAGAAAAGAAGGGCAGATTGCAGGCACCTATCATGTCATTCAACATGGTTGCTAATGCAATTAAATTCCAAACATGCATATGTATGAGATTTGACCAATTAATTTACTAACGGTATCTATGTTAATATTGAAAAGTGATTATTTTGAAAGTTATTTATTTATACTTTATTAAATGTTTTAGATGTATAGAATAGTAGAGAGAATATGACTTGAGAAACCTTACCATTTTGCTATAAATGCTTCATATTATTAAGAACAAACTTATTATAGCTATTGTTGAAAGTATATAGTTCTCTCAATACCATTTCTTTTTTTTTTCTTTTATCTCTCCAGAGAAAGCAAGATGTTGATGGTGTATGATTTTTAATGTGCTTAATTTTTAAATTTTGAACTAATTTTAGGCTTACAGAAAAGTTTCAAAAATTAGTACAGGGAGTTGCCTTCTGTTTCTAATGAAAACGTCTCACGTAATGATTATATAATTATCAAAAAATTGCTAAAATTTGAAAATATTACTATGTTATTTCAAAAACAATAAGTTGTATTGTTTACATAGTTTTCAATATCACATCAACCATATCATTTGAGAATATTTTATTGTGTTGTATTATTTGTTTTAATCAAATTGTGTTTAAGATAACCATGTAAATAGATGTAGCACTAGTTCTTTTTTTAAGTACTGCACAATGAACCATTATTCTCTCTAAAAGTGTGAATTGCTAGGTGAAAGTATATGAACCATTTCAAAATTTCAAAATATTACAAATAGCTCTTCAGAGTAGTTGTACAAAATTGTAATTTTCATCAATTGTGTGTGAAAGTCTGGTTTCTCCTCATTACAAAACTTTTAAAAACTTTTCACAAATTATGGGTGGAAAAATCTCATTGTTTCATTATAAATTTTCTTAATAGGTGGAGAGATTGACTATACTTTAGTATGATTATATTTCCTTTTCTGTCCCCTAGCATAACTTGTCCATATTTATCTTCATCTCTGTAATGGTACGTTATAAACTTCAGTTGTAATCCTTTGTTGCTTTTAAGGATTGCAACTATACACCACTAGTGTTTTGTTTTGTCTTTTAAATTTCTACATAGCTTCTGCTGCAAAGAGTTTTTAATTTCAATGAGATAAAATATACTAAACTTATACTTCCTGATTTTTGTGTATCATTTGTGAAATCTGTTCTTACCCTGAGTTTATAAAGATATTCTGTATTCTTTGATATTAAAAAGCTCATCATATTTGCACCATTAAAATACTTGAATTTTTGAATATAGTTTGAGTTGGAGATAACATTTTGTTTCATTTTTTTGCATATAAATTGTTCTAGTATAATTCATTAAATTCATTATTTTTCAATTTATTTGTAATGCCAACTAGGCAATGTATAACCAATTTACATAAAAGTTATATATAAATATGGATCTGCCTCTGAGCCCTCTGTTCTTTTTCATTTAATTGTTTTTTATTGGTAATATCATATTGTGTTAATTACTTTCACTTTTTAATAATAAAGACAATTGTGTCAAGGAGAGACTACAAATTTATATTTCTTTAAAATTGCCTTGGCAATTGGTGATATTTTGCTCTTCTATGTGAATTCTACTATCAACATGTGCAATTTCATTAAAATATCATTTTGGCTGCTTTTTGTTTGTTTTTAGAAACAGGGTCTCACTCTGTCACCCAGGCTAGAGTGCAGTGGTGCAATCATAGCTCACTATGGCCTCAAAACCCTGGACTCAAGAGATCCTCCCGCCTCAGCCTTCGAAGGATCTAGGACTACAGGTGTGTGCCACCACACTGAGACATTTTGGCATTTTGAATTGCATTAAATTTACAGATAATTTGGGATAATTTTCCATGGCTATGGAAATTGACTTTTTGCATCATGAAAGTAACACTCTCCCCCTTTATCTTTTATGTCCTTCATAAACATTTTAAAATTTTCTATGTTAATGTTTTGTGAATACTTTGTTGTTATTACTAGCTTAAGAATAGCTTTTTTAAGATCACATTACTTTTTTTGGGGTGGGTGGCGGGGGGGCGTGGAGAGTCACACTCTGTCACCCAGGCTGGAGTATGGTGGTGCAATCTTGGCTCACTGCAACCTCTGCCTCCTAGGTTCAACTGATTCTCATATCTCAGCCTCCTGAGTAGCTGGAATTGCAGGCATACGCCAACATGCCCAGCTAATTTTTGTATTTTTAGTAAAGACAGGGTTTTGCCATGTTGGCCAGGCTAGTCTCGAACTCCTGGCCTCAAGTGATCCACCCACCTCAGCTCCCCAGAGTGCCGGGATTACAGGCATGAGCCACCACTCCAGGCCTAATCACATTTCTCAATTAGTCATTGGATGTAGGGACACCATTTGAATTTATATTAAGCAATATTTGCTTTTTTAAAAAAATATGCTATGTTTGGTTAAAACAAAACATCAGAATGCATCCCACTAAATAAGCATATTCTTTGGTAAAACAGAAACATATATACTTAGCTACAATGTAAAATGTGAAATTTGTTAACTTAGATTACAGGCATTTAAGGACACTAGTTTAAGTTTGAAGCTGTTAAGTTCCTTACGCCATTACTTTACATTTTTTTAATTAGTGGGAATACATAGATATATTGTTACTGACTTTATATTCCTAAAACAAATGTTATTTCCCTCCATCTTTAATAATTCAGTTATAGAATTATGTATTTCCTTAGTAGTCTGAAGATTTTACTCTTGTTGCTGATGAGAAGTCTGTTTAAATACCATTGTCTTCCTTCTGCAGATAGTGTCTACTACTTCTGGTAGCATCTTAAGATTTTCCCTTTTTCATGATGTTCTGCAGTTTTACTTCAATTGCTGACTTAATTTAATTATTCTTAACGCTTACAGCAAATTTCCCATCTAGAGACATTTCTTTCTTCATTTCTAGTAAACTCTGTGTCATTATCACTTTGAGTATTACTTTTCTATCATCTGTCTCTTCTTTGCCATTTGTCAACATTTATTAGCTAAAAGACTATTAAATCTATTAGTTTATCCTCCAAGTTTCACAAGTGTTCTCATGTTTTTTGTATCTTACTGCCTCTAACATTAATTAATTTCTTATTAATGAATTAGCATCTTATTTATGCATTATCACTTTCACTAGTACAATATAATTTTTATTTTATCAATAAAGATTTCTTTTTAATTTTAATTATAGTGATCATATTTTTTGATTTCCAAGATATTCAATTGTTTTAATTTTAAAAAATTTTTTTCTTACATATGTATATTTGGCCTCCTGGATGTCCCTATTTCTTGTTCTTTTCATACTTTTTTTTTCTTTGCTTCTTTGATGAACCCCAAGTAAATATTCTTCAGATTCTTCTATCATTTTCATTTTCATTCATCTTCTGCTTGGTGGGGTTTTTTAAGCTGTCTTTCTTAAGAATCCATGTGTTGTGGAAATTGAATTTGAGCATCCTAAAGGGGTTATTTTTTAACCTCTCTTTTAGTACTCACTTCTCTCTACTGGGTGGTTTTAGAGTGGACTTCATTCAGCCTCTGCGTCTTAAACTGCAGCCCTCTCTTTCATAATTCATTTGAGTTTTTGCTCCACAGAGCATATGAGAGCTTGTAGAGTCAATAACTTGCAATGGACTTGCATCAGAGCTGGTCATAAGGCAGTTTCTGTGGCCTCTAAGCTTCTAGGGTTAGTCACTTCCTACAAGTCATTGGCCTAACAGTAGATGGCACAGCTTTATTTCAGCCTTGCTTCCCTGTGGGGCAGTATTCCCCAGTCCTTGGATTAAGTAAATTCTTTTTAGATGCTGTCTCTCTGTAGCATCTATGTAGCCTGGAATCTCAGAATTCTGTTTCAGTCATTTTCTCTGCTTTGTATTTCTGTTCTGTTTATCACTCAAAGAAAAGTCTATCTTGCTTTTTGAGATTAGCTATCTCTAATTTTCATTTTAAATATATTTTATAAATCGTTACTGTGGTTTTAAAGTCAGAAATGGCCTAAAAGTGTAGACTTTTAACAGTGTCTTCACCAGGGATCTTGATTCTTCGTAGGAAAAGTGAACTACTCCATTTTCCTCTTTTTATACTGTGAACTTTCAAAGGGTAGAAGGAAGACATTTTCATCCTTATTCGCTCACACCTAATAATCTATGGCACACTGTAAGCACTTAATAAATATTGAATTGTATTTTATGGCTATTTTCATCTTTTAAACCTGAGGCCAAAATGTTCATTCTATGTGAACTGGGAAGTTAAAGAAGAAAGCCTTTATCCCATCCATTTCTTATATTCAGCTATATGAAGGATCAAAGTCTGAATCTGATTGTGAAATTTAGAACTCTCTGATATTTTTAATACCTAAAAATATGAATCTAGTTAAATACTTAAAACATGAATACTTAAAAACATGAATATAATTTTGGGTAACAAGTTAGAGATATAACAAAAGAACATATAGTTTTTCAGATTTAATAAAATGGAATACCTAGATGGAAACACATTTTACATCTTACTTATATTTCTTTATATGTGCCAATAACTGGGTGTTTTGAGGGTTTTAGTTTTGATTTGTTTTGTCTGTTTTCTTTTGTCGTCTGGCAAGTTAAACTATACATTCACCTAAAAAGATTTCAGAGAGGATTGCAATGGTTAAGCAAATGGCAACTTCTTGGCAGGAGGTGCGGTGTGGTAGGGAGGATATTCAGAAAGATTCATATAAACTATCAATACAGACTAATCATAATTTTTAAGTTTTAGTCAGACCTTAATGCACTACTTTATATCTATAATTATTGTAATTATTTCTGATTGTCTAACTACTCTAATTCATATGCTAAAAATAATTTAAGACAAAAATCATTGTCCTCAATCAGAGGTTGCCAACCCCTGGACCACAGATGAGTACTGGTCCATGGCTTGTTAGGAGCCAGGAGGAATAGCAGGAGGTGAGCAGCAGGTGACTCAGGATTATCATCTGAGCTCCACCTGCTGTCAGATCAGCAATGGCATTAGAGTTTCATACGAGCGCAAACCCTATTATGAGGGATCCAGATTGTGTGCTCCTTTTGAGAATCTAACTATTACCTGATGATCTGAGGTGTAACAGTTTCATCCCAAAACCATCCCCTGCCTTCGTCCATGAAAAAATTATCTTCCATCAGACCAGTTCTTGTTGTTCAAAAGGTTGAGGACCGCTGTCCTAAATGATCCACAAATGTGTCACAAATACAGTACAATAATTTTATATTAAAATCATGCTTATTTATATATTCTTTAGATACACTTTCTCATAAAATTTTCATAGAAAATGTATGGGTTGATTTTCCATTTTGTAGGTAAGGAAATAAACACATAGAAGCACAGAGGAAACAAACAGCAAACTGTGATTTGAACCCTGGGCTCGACCGATGTTTCAAACTCTTGGCCATCATGTTTCACTTCCCTACATATGTTTCAACACTTCCCTACAGTCAGTAAAGCGTCATGGATTCTACTGGCTTTGATTTTGGATGACAGAATTAGAGTGATTTGATTGTATGTATACTTTAATTAAAATGTTTTCAGTTTAATTTACTACGGTTGAAACAGGATCTAAAATATGACAAAACCTCCTAGGGCATCTTTGCCTTCAGACACGGCACTCACAACCCTTACACTTCATCAGACCTAAACATAACACTGAGTGATCTCATGAAATATAAATCCTACTTTTAATACTCTATTATATGAATATATATATACATATATATATGTATTAGCATTACAACACTCTCGTTTTTTTCATCATCTTATCTTGGATATTTGTACACCAATGTTCATTGCAGCATTAATCATAATAGCCAATTGTAGAAACAACCCAAGTGTCCTTAAACAAATGACTGGATAAAAATATGTGGTATGTACATACAGTGAAATATTATTCAGCCATAAAAAGAATGAAGTTCCAATATATGCCATAGCATGGATGCACCTTGAAAACACTATGCTAAGTGAAACAAGCCAGGCGCAAAGGACAAATACATGATGATTCCACTTACATGAAATATCTAGAATTAGAAAATTCATAGAGACAGAAAATATCCATTACCAAGGGCCAGGGAAAGGGGGAAATGGGGAGATATTGCCTTACACAGAGTTTCTATTTGAAGTGATGAAAAAGTTTTAGAAATATAGTGTTGATGGCTGCAAAATACTGGAAATGTAATAAAAGCCACTGAATTGTACACTTAAAAACAGGTAAAATCTCAAATGTTATTTTATATATGTGGATATACATGTATATTTGCCCCAATTTTAAAAATTATAATGTAATATACCAAAAAAGATTGAGTGTATACTTTTTGGTGCATTGTATGATGTGTAAACTATACCTAAATAAAATTGTTTTTTTTTTTAAGCTGCTTATTTTGGCAGACCAAGACATTCAACATCATGTCATTCCCTACTTCATCTCACATCAATTCATGCCATACTACCTGCATTTCAATCATACCAAATGACTCCTTGTCTACTCCATGCTTTTCATGTCTTTGTACTAAACATTTTCTGAATGCTTAGCCCAGAAGAGTAATTTTCAGTCTTTTTGATCTGAGGATCTTTACACTCTTAATCATTACTGAAGACTCCAGAGTCTGTGTATGTGGGTCATGTCTATATCTATTTACCATATTAGAAATTTAAACTTAAATTGTTTTAAATATTTATCAATGTTTCTAAAGTTAGAATAATGCAACAATTGTGTTCATCTAAATAGCACCTTCTAAGAAAGGTAACTATTTCTTCAAAAATAATAACAAGAAATAATAACAAGAAATCATTGTTTCACAATGTTACAAATATATTTAATATCCATCTTACTAAAAGACAGCTGGATTCTCCTATCTGCCTCTTTATCCTCTCATTGTGTTGTTTTGGTTGAAGCACATGAAGAGCTTCCAGCCTCCCAAAGTTGTGTAATTGGAAAAGAGAGGAGCGTTTTAATAATAGCCTTTACAGATAACTGAGTATTCTTTCATATTACACCAACACGTGACAAGCGGTGGTTACTTAAAGGTTAGTTGCAGTGTGGAATCTGAAACCATAGTGATGAACTTTTCATCCTCTATTACATTAAAATTCATTGGTCTATCTTACACTTCGAATAAATCATTTACTCATGCATGATTTTATCATGTCATTTGAAAATATTGGTTCTCTAACTTATGCATAGCTTCTAAATGTTGACACATTTCATTATGCAATACTCCCAAATCACATGCATTAATATTATCACCATGTCAACAGAAAAGCCTGTAAGTACTGGGAAGCTGTCAAGGTTACTGTGGTGGATACAAGACTTCTACTCTAATTTTTTTACTTCAGAGTTTGGTTTTTACCATTTGCAACTCACACAGTAGGTAATTTACCTTGAAGTGACACACTCATTGTATTCATTCTTTAGAAAATATCCACCACACACACAGGCTTGGATAGCTATAGTTTAGTTATTCAAATCTAAATTTTTATTAAAAAACGATTAAATAAACTAGCTTACCTTTAGTATAGAACTAGGTACAGGCTTTCAAAAGTGTAAGATGAAGCCTCATGTAATAAAATAAAAGCTTTGCAATACACAGTAAGCAAAAAAAGCGGTTAGCTGAATAATATATTTAGTATCATTCCACTTTTATAATTAAAAATTGCACACACATACTTAAAATTCTGGGGCATGTCACATGTTAGTTATGGGTAAGTAAACAGGACTGATGGTTGCAGAGATGAGTCAGGGATTTCATATTCAAATCCATATTATTTGAACACTCTACAGCAAATTTATATATTATTTTGCAATTTAGAAAGCAAAGAAAAAATTGATTTCCACATAGTGAAATTGGAAGAATGGGAAATATATGGAAATCACACAAAGACATCAAGAAGAGAGAAGTTGTGTGAAGAATAAGAAGATGGTTTTTGTTAAACTTGAATGACAGGAAAAAGGTTTCCCTAAATTATGTGGATAATCCTCACTGCACATTATGCTTGAATAATTATGTCCCATAAAAACATTAAAAATATTAGATCATTTCCATAACATTTTCTCAAGTCTGCTACATATATATGATATATCATATATAATATATATTATATATATATATTTTATATATATACACATATATACAGAAAAAAAATCTCTGATGTTTGCTTGAGAAACTATGATTAACTATTACTGAACAGATATTCTTAAAGATACAATTTGCCCACTGGAAAAAAAAATCAATTAGAATAGTTTTACACTGGAAAATGATTTTTCATGAATTTTAGTGCAGTTATTTATAAGAAACATTATGATAAAACATATTAAACCTTCCATGATTAGAAGCTAATAATCATAATTTGCTGTACATGCTAGCAATTAATTGCTTCTTTGACATTTGGCGGGGGGTGGGGGGTGGGGGTTAGATGATATAGTCACGTTCATTCCTGAATATAAACTCTAGGAAAATGTAATTGCTACATGCAATTACCACTATTATTTCTCTAGTAATCTAAATGATACTCATTTCCACCTATTTAAAATTGAATTATTGTACTTACTTTCAACAATTACTTGTCTGTCTTCCCAGTTGTCTTTAATAAGCTGTATATTTCCAAAGTGTGCATCACTGTAAAAGATTCGGTTGGTACCTTTTCTTCTTTGATTATAGTCAAAAGCCAAGGCTATGACATTCTTGAAATAATGTGGATTCTCATATGGCCTTATTGGGGAATTTAAATTGGTTTCATCAGAAAGATGTATACTTTTTAATATTGTTCTTCCTGAATACAGTAAATAGCCTTCATGCCTCAGGCAAGTAACTCCATCTTCTGCCAAATATCCATGGGCACAAGCACAAGTTCTCCGGGAATTTCCTCGATAAAGACAGAGTTGCTTACAGCCACCATTGTCCCTGGCACAAACATTGGTCCCTAATGAAGAAAAATGATACACACATGCACATGTTTATGTTTTTCTTTTGTTTTTGAAACAAAATTCTCCATAAAGAAATATTAAAACTTTGATGTTGAATATTCTCTTTTTGCTCTTAATTGTAAGCTGGTCAATAAAAAAATTAAAAAGTATTGTTTTTTAAAAAATCACAGCAGTTTAAATTTTGGGTTTCTTTATTTGGAAAATCATATTCTGTTTCATTCACCATCCAAGTTAAGCATTAAATTTTTCCCTTAATGAACCAGTTAAGTATATAAATCTTTTTTGAAACTTGATACTTATAGTGTTTCATATATTGTTCATTTAAAACATGAATTGATCTCACCAGAAATAATGCACTGCTTTAAACTCTATCTACGAGATATGGAAAGCATCAAAGAAATCTATAGCTACAATGTGCCTAACCTCCTAAATATGCTGAGCATAAGTTCTTACTCCAATTTTAAGTGAAGATAAAGTATGCACTTAAAATTTCTTCACCAGTCTAATTCTCCTTTGTGAATTCATTATTATTATCTCCAACATTATTATAACCTCCTTTGATATAAAAAAGTTAGTTACAATTTATTTTAATGGAGGCAAACAAATTTTAAATACCCAAATCATTGCCCTATAAGTTTAGAATAAATATTTTAAGGAAGTAATGACTTTGGAAATATTTTACACTAACAGCATCACTTTTGGGATCATAACCACTTATTATATAATATGATTCATATTATGTATAAAAATTTCAACTGCCTTTTACTAATATCCTACTTATGCTTTTAATTTTTTATCCAATCAATACATGTTTCAAGTTCTGCTATATTCCTTAGCCAAAACCTATAATCAAGACATGCCAGGTATGTAACATGTCCATGTACCTGTGCTGTCCTGGGCAAATACACTTTTGTATGAAATATGACATATTTATTGTATTAGGCTACTATATGATACTTGCAGGAAATCAGATGTAAAGATAAGGTTTTGAGGTTTTAGACTTATAGAAGAATTTCTAAGTTTGACAATGTTTTTAAAAATTGGAGAGAAATCACATAAAATATACATATTATGTATTCTTTCAAGAGTGCTGACCTTTCTCTCTTACTCGGTTAAATATTTTAACCTCCTTCAGGTTGACTCCAAGGCCAGTTCTCATGGTTATCGTTTCTGTGGCATCATTCTTGTGGCCCCTTCTGACAGACCCGTTTGCATGTGCTCTGCCAAAAAGTTGAACATACATGATCAACAATCTTCGACTAATTAAAGTCAAGCCAGTTACTTAAGCTGAAGATAACAGATGGGCCAACAGAAGGGAAAGAAACCAACTTTAGTCTGTGACATTGAAATGCTTCAGCTTGGAATAGCAAGAGTACCTGCCTTTTCTGTGGAACTTACTGGCTTTGTGAGTTCCTTTTTGTGACCTTGCTAAGAAATGGTAAATCCTACAAGGGTAAAGCAACTGGCACTGAAATAACATTTTGAGACTCAAATACTTATGAAAAAATAAATTACCTGTCAGACCAGTAGATGTAAGCCCCAAAGACTGCAACTGAAAACATATCCACATTGCTTCCTGACAGCACCATCTCGCGATTCCCTCCAGTCTCAAGGTCGATTCTCTCTATCTTGTCTGTGCGAGCATCACACCAGTACAATTTATTTTCCTAAATATCGATTGAGAAGTAATGTTACAGACTATATTTGATTGTTTTATTAAGAAAATAAAGGAACGCTAAAAGTAGGTAAATGAAAGTTGTCAGTTAAGGCACTTTAAACACTGAAAAGAAATCCAACAGACCTCATAGTCGATGGAGATGCCATTCGGCCATGCTATTCCCATGCTTACAAGGACAACCTTCTCTGAGCCATCCAAGCGAGCCTTTCCAATACAGGGCATTTGTCCCCATTCAGTCCAGAACAAGAGGCTGAAATTAAATTGTTAATTCGTAGTATTTATGTACATTTATTTGTAGTATGCAGAGCTATGCAAAAAGACATTACTAATAACAGCGGTAACATTCACACTAGAATAAAAATAATACATTGCAGAAGTTAACATACAGTGTGCTTACGGTTCCAATAAAATAATTTTTATCGTAAAAAAATAGTTAACCAGTCAGACAAATCATAGGATGCACTCAGCATCCTACCAAAATACCTTTTCTGCCTGCTATTTCCTGTCTCAAATGCTCTTCTCCAACCTGTTTGCCTAATTACTTCCTACTTTTCATATCTCAACTATTTCTTTCCAGAAGCCTTCTGTGTCTTCCCTGTACCATGTGCTCTGCTTCACAACACAAATTAGAATGGCAAATTTCCACTTGTATTTCCTTACATTATCATTTATTATAAATTTTTTTGCCCCCCACTAGACTGTAAGCTCAACAAGGACAGTGATCACTCCTCTATTTTCATTCACTATTACTCCTTTAGCACCAGGTAATTAGAAATTTTGTGGTAAATACATATTTAATTTATGAATACAGACATGAATGCATCATAACTTTCTATTTTTTCTACTTAGACTGCTAAATGTAACTAATCTAGTTTGAATTTTATGTTATCTTGTGAAGTCATCTTAAAATACAGTTTTATGCAAAAGCAGAAATTCTTATTTTAGTAATCTTATAAAACAAAATGTAATGGGGGACTATGTGAAAGAAAATATCATGCAGAAAGAACACATATAGTATGCCAAAATAAAACAACATGTCATAAAATAAAATGTAGAAAAACAGAATGTACATAATCCATGTATTTCACTCATTCATTCAAAAAATTCGATATTCATAGGACTATACAGAAATCCATGCTTTTAGATAAATATAATTCCTTCTTAATTCTTAATTTGAAGTTACATCTACTGAAGTTTTTATCCAACTATCAGACATCAGCAGTGAATAAAGTTTTAAAAAATATGGGAAGCATTGATTCAAAAGCTGGGTGTATAGTTCCTAATTTTTAAAAATTATTGTAATTTTTTTTAGTTCTTAAAAGTTATATGGCACCTAAATAGTGAACATAGTACCTAATGGGTAGTTCCCCCCCTCCCCAAGTAGTTCACAGTGTCTCTTGTTCCCATGTTTATGTTCATGTGTGCTCAATGCTTAGCTCCCACTTATAAGTGAGAACACTCAGTGCTTGCTTTTCTGTCCCTGCATCAATTCATTTAGGTTTATGCCCTCCAGCTCCAGCAATGTTGCTGCAAAAGGGCTGTTTTCATTGCTTCAAAGTATTCCACGGTATAGATGTACATTTTCTTTTTGCAGTCTACTATTGACGGGCACCTAGGTTTATTCTACATTTTTGCAATTGTGAAAAGCAGGGTGATGGACATATGAGTGCATGTGTCTTTTTGGTATAATGATGCAGTTTCCTTTGGGTATATATCCAGTAATGGGATTATTTGAATGGTAGCTCTGTTTTAACTTCCTTGTAAAATCTCCAAACTGCTTTCCACAGTGGCTGAACTAATTTACATCCTCACCAATGGTGTTTAAGCATTCCCTTTTTCCTGCAGCCTCATCAGCATATTTGAATAATATATGTGAATAGTCACGTAAGAATCAGTGAGACTGCATACAGAAAAATTAAAGACTTATATTTTGTTTATACTCGCTGGAGTTATTTAAGTACAAATTGATACTTAACTAAATAAAAATATATGTATTATTTATGTATATTGTTTAATTTGTTTTAATAGTTGGTATTTTTCTTGAAAATGCTGTGTAAAATAAACATTGTAGAGTTTTACAGACAAACAAAAATGAGGTATGGCTACAATCTCAATTATATTAATCCTGAAGAAAACTTCATTCATATTTACAAGCTTTATAAATCAGAAAGGAAAAACTTTGTAGCATAAAATCCAACTAATATTTTATTGGTAAGATATAATTGAAGCAGGCATTTAAAAATCTACACCTTTATTAATGTCAAGATTTTTAAGACTTTAAGGTACGCTGTCAGTGGATGAAAAATATTATTCAATATAAAATAACTAACTGGCAAATGAAATGTATTGCTACACTTAACTTTTTAAGGAAAAACGTGTATTAAAATGGCAGGTAATGTTATACTGTGAAGGAGGCACTGTGAGACCAGGGCAGACATGTGCTTACTTGTCTAATCTGATTCTTATCATCTATTTTTAACATATTCCAAAGTTCACATAAGAAAAGAAATGTGCATATTAAAGATTTTAATTAATGTTAATCTACTTGCAAATGCACTAATAAAAATATTATTTTGAGTGAACAGATCAAATAAGCTATTTATAGGTTGGTACACAAATAAATGTGTTTATTGCTATTAAAAGTAATGGCAAAAAGCACAATTACTTTTGTAGCAACCAACCTACTTAGCCCTAATTCTCACAGCTATGGTAATTATGACTAGGAAGTAAATGATCCACAGTCCACATGGCCAATAAGAGGACAAGCCAAGAACCACACTCAGGCTTTACTAATCCAGGCCTATATTGTCTTCCCTAGAATACATTGTCTCACCAAATAGAAAGATAACACAGAAATATATAATGATATTATATCAAATGTTATTTTTCCTTAGCTATAAGATGCGTAACAAAAAATCTCCATATTTAAAACCAAAAAATAGTCCTGGCACAGTGGCTCACACCTGTAATACTAACACTTTGGGAGGCTGAGGCAGGCGTATCACTTGAGGTAAGGAGTTTGAGACAAGCCTGGCCAACATGGTAAAACCCCTTCTCTACTAAAAATACAAAAATTAGCCTAGCATGGTGGTATGTGCCTGTAGTCCCAGCTACCTGGGAGGCTGAGGCAGGAGAATCACTGGAACCCGGGACGCAGAGTCTGCAGTGAGCCAAGATCACACCACTGCACTCCAGCATGGGGAACAGAGTGAGACTCTGTCTCAAAAAAAAAAAAAAAAAAAAAAAACACAGACACACACAGAAAACAAAATATGAAAAAGGTCTTAGCATTGAGAAAGAAGTCACTCTCTTTCTTTTCCAAGTAATCCCTATTCATTTTAAATTTGTGATACTTTCATGCAAGAGGCCGAGATAAATGTAAAAAAAATTATGTATAAAATTATTCTAAGTAAAACTATTTTTTAATCCAGAATTTACACAATTCTTTTCCTGTGGAAAACAGTAGTGATTAGATATGGTATCATTATGTGTGAAGCCAAATCTTACTGTGTAGGAATCACTTTTAGAGTTAAATAATTTATCAACTGAATAAAAGTAAAATGTTTTAAACCTATCAAAATTAAGTAAACATTTTATGTCAAGCAAATAATAATTTATTTGCTCCTTAAACTGAAATTGAAAGTAAAGAAATGAATAAAATTTGCACCTTGAGAACTTTTGGGGATTATAAACCAGATGTAGAGAAAGAACCCTCTCCAAGCTCGCAAAACTGCAGAAAGAGACTTGTAATTTAAGGTAATAACTTACATAGATGCACCTGAGATATCATTAATGAACATAGATTCTTGGTATCCAAATGTGGTCTTTAGCAATAGGAAGAAATGAAAATATTTGTCCCTGGTTTTTGAGACCCTACTGATATTAACATTGACTGACGAAATTACCATTGATTTTTGAACCTATTTGAGTTCAAATTTTGCAGTTGTGAAACACGTGTTCACTATATGATATAGCCAAGAAAAATTGATTTTAGAGTATCAAATGGGTACATGTAGCCCTACTAAAAATACTTTCTCAAATCCAGAAAATATTAAACTTGTCCAAATCAAATGCTATATTGTGTAACTGAATTTTATCTGAATAATAAAGTAGTATTTGTTAAACTAGAAAGTGTTCTTTATTTAAATAAGCTTGCACTTATAAATTTAAAAACATATAATTTTAAAAGGGACATTTAAAAGTGGCTTTCAGAATTATAGAAATTTTATTAGAAACTGTCATAATACAAATATCTTTATTGTCTTAATTAGACTCTAACAGTTTTGGGCAGGAAAACAGTGCAATGAACACATATCATGAGTTAATTTCCAACTGATTATTGACATTTGGATAAATAGGTAAAAAGATCACATTTGGTAGCACTGGAGTGCCCAAAGGCCTAGCAAACCCTTAATGGACCCTGAAAGTTAATTGTATTTGTCTTCTGACAACTGTACAGATTGACATCAGAATTAGTCTAGATACAGGTATACTTTTCAGGAAAAACTTTTTTTTTTTCCTGTCACAGGCAGTTATACTCAACCTGAAAAAATACACATTCAAATTATTATAAATGCCCATGAATAAATTTGAGACAGCTAACATTAGTGACAAAGCTCTGATTTTTGTGTGAGAAGGGTAATGGAGTGAAAGAAAATAATAAATAAGTCTATTTTTTAAGAGAAACAGTATTAAATGTTATCCGTATACTCTACATATGTGAACAGTTGTGAAAAGCAAGACTAGTTGGAATTAATCATTTTCTCTGGATTTAAAATTCTCTTCTTTGATTGCTAAACTGTTTCCCTAGAGCTCGAATTTGAGTTGCAATTTTTACAATAAATGTGCCATTTCTTCCTACTTTTCTGGCTTCCCTAAGTGAGCATGATTTAGATCCTTTGTCACATATGATAAAGAAAACCTGAGATAACCAAAAAATGTTCATGCTGGCACAGAAATGAAGATCAGGTCATTCTCTTATGTCGGCAGTTGGCCTTGGTCAAGAAAAGAATCGAGAATGTCATTGTGTCGTCTCCTAGCGTGGGAGTCAACAGTGAGTTACCCTATCTGCAAAAAGTAAGAGAAACAAAAAAGAAAGCCAAATAAAAACCCCACGGATGAACAATAGTAGCTAGCCTTTACATGAGCATAAGCTTTTAATTTGACAAAAGCTGCTTGTAATTTCCAATTTCTTAGCAGATGCACTAGAATCACTCAAAATTCATACAAACTGAATACTCTATAAGTCAACATGTCCATGGCTACATCTTCAGATCATAAGTAAAATGAGATAATATTGTAAAAGTTTGAATATATTTTATGAGTACATGATTGGACATTTTTATCTCCTGAGGAATAAAATGAAATGTAGAGCGTTCTCTTTTTCTGTGAGGCCTTATTCACATTTTCTTTTTCTTCATTTACGTACAGTTTTGTCTGAGAAAGTATTACAGGCCTATCCCAAATCATTTTTCAAGTCTTAAATATGTTGCTATTGATTAAAGAATTCTGTAATATAAAAAGCACTCAACCACAGGTAGCAGAACCCTGTGCTAAAAGGATGAAAATATAAAACCAGTCTACCCTTGGACACTACTGCACTTTTCAAATCTTTTGTTATTGTTGGTTTTGTGGTTGATTCTCAAACTTATTCTTGCACTGTACTCATGCACTCACCAACAAATACTTCATTAGGTATCTATTATGTGCTAGGAGCTGATGATACAAAATAAATCGGATTTAGGTACCCTCATAAAGTCCGTTGTTAATGGCAGAGGCAAATGGGTAAATTAGTATCTGAGAAAAATGCTGATTAGAAATATTTAAAATTTGCTAGTCTCTTTAAGTCATAAATGTAGGGGCTTGAACAATGATAATGTTGAAGGGTTGTGGTGAGAAAAGTTGTCTTTCCTGTAAACAACTTCAGAATTTTTTTTTTCTTTTAGGCAAAAATAAAGATATAGGCCATTTGAGTTGTTCTTTCTGTTTAAGCTTCAAAATTATTTAACTTATTTGTCAATTTGTTTCTTTCTTGGTCTGCTATTCTTAAGTTTACATTTGAGCCTTTCTTGATTCACTACATTGTAGTTTTGAGTAATTATATAGGACAATTATTATGTGTATGAATAGCACACACTGGAGAAGCGGAAATTATTCACAAACAAAAAATATTTATATATATGTATATATATACACACATATATAATATTTCATAGCACATTAAAAATATTACACCATGTTATAGTTCATTTTTCATTTTATATATGTGTTTACACCCTGCCTCATTGCCCATCCTCTCACTTAAACAAACACTTAACATATACATGTACATATATATAATATTAGCTTGTTTGCATTTATAATTTTCTTGAATAGTCCATGTTTATGTACTTTTGTACATTCAATATATATTTGATATTTTCCTATAACTATGAATTTACCAAATATTTAACATCTAGCTGCCCAGAGCCTATACTTCTAGAGCTCATGAGCTGACTTAGAATTATCAAAATATTATAAAGAAGTTTTTAATTTGTTCCATGACTTGCAACCTATCTTACCAGCATTATTCCTATGGTAAATCAAATTTATTCCATTTCCTTTATATATGTGTTCCCTTGCTTTAAGATGCAAAATATACTCTAAGAGATGGTATTAAACTACACTACACTGTTGTTGTCTTAACAGGTGTTAAACTGTCAACCAAGACCTTTTATATATTGTTGAGCATACTGAAAAAGTATATACATAATCAAAAAGACCTCTTGAAACAGCAAGATCCCATGTTAATTTGAGTCTTTGCCATGGAAAGAAAAACTTTTCAGCGCATTATTTACAGTCACAGAAATACAGAGCTAAATTAAGAGAGAAAACATGTATCCTGGTGCTTAAAAGGAAATAAAATTACAGTATGTGTTTCAGTTAGAGATTATGTACCATGGGAAGTTAATCAAAATTTTTAACATCTTAATGGGGCTTCCTATACATCTTTTCATTGTTAGTATTAAATGACTTTTCAGCATGGAGAAAATTGTTACATTTCAATTTTCACAAAGCAAGTAATACCAGAGGAGGAGCAGGAGCAGGAGGAGGCGGAAGAGGAGGAGGGGGAGGAGGAGGAGGAGGAAGAAGAAGAAGAAGAGGAAGAGGAAGAGGAGGAGGAGGAACAAGAGGGGGAGGAGGAGTCAATGATAGCTGAAAGAAAATGATTTTTTAAGCTAAACTAAACTCATACATGATTCCTATTTTGTATTTGGCTACATTTTAAAAGAGCTCAAGTCTCTATTGTTTAAAAACAGGATTCGTGCCCACTTTTCAAGGCATGTTTTTATTTTGAATTCAGCTAATTCACTCCATTATGGTTCACATTTTCCCTTGGCAATACCATCTGCCATGTTTTAACTTCAAACAGAATATTAAAGTACTGTACTTTATTCCTATGATATAAATTTTGACACTTAAATGTCTATATAATATTAGCTGGAAATCAGTGTTTGAATAATTTTACAAGAATCTTCATTTTTAAGTCTTTTATTTTCTCTCTAAATTCAAGTCAATAAACATATGGAAAAAGTATAGGGAGACACACATCTCTAATATTTCCAAGCAGTAATAAATATTTCCTAGAAACAAGTTTAACATTTAAATGAGTGTATCTACTCTTAAAAATGAATATGGAAAAAGTTTATCCGTGTGACATAATATTTTTAAAATGCTTTTAAGAAGAAGTAAATAATATTTAAATATTGCTACATATGTCAAAGATTTCTTGTTTTGTGGACTCACATACAATTCTCATTTTGAGAGCTCAAAATTAAGAAATCAAAAATATTTACTGAGATCCTCCTGCTGAGACAGTGCTGAGCTGGTAGTTGCAATGGAGAGAAATAAAAAAAAATCTGACAAACATCTGGAGCAAAGAAATGAGGAGACTTGTTGACAGATGGAAATAGGTGATGAAAAAATACTGGAAAATCTAAAGTTTCAACCTCTTTTGTGACAACAGGAAAAGAGATATCATATTTAAGAAAGGAAGGCAACAGATGAGAGGTAGGAGGACATGTTAAGTTTCAGTGACAGACATCCAAATAAATAACTGTAAAGGATATCAGAAATATAAATAAACGGGTGAAGATATTTTATTACTATTTTGCATATATTTATTATATTTTTATATTTCACTATATATGTATGATTTACATTTTTAAAACATGGGATTAGATGGGTTTAAAAGATAAATATAATAAGAGAGAGAATGGCACACAAAGTCTTAAATGAGAATAAAGAGAATAAAATATAATGCTCACAGGAGCTATATAGAGTGGCCTCAGAGAAAACCAGAAAATGCAGGGTCAGAGAAGGCTAAAGAAAAAAGGAATTCTTGGATGGACTATCAGTGGAGAAAACTGTCCTGGAGAAGGCAAATGGTATAAAACCTGCAAAAATAATAATCATCATCTCTGGATGTGGCTGCAAATAAATTTAGAAACTCCTGTGTAACAACAGAAGCTGAAACCCATTTTAGGAGTTCAATGATGAGACAATGGATATAGATCATGATTCTGAGAAGTTGAGAAGAAAACATGTGGAAATTAATGACATTAGTAATGTGTTATCTAATGAGAGTGACCTGAGCCTATCTGAAAGCAAAAGGGAAAGACTTCATTGAAAGGAACAAGTTAAGGTTGGTAAAATAGAAGAGAATGATTTTTGCATGAAATGTCTGAGGAGACATTTGTATCCAGAATAAAAGTAGAGAAGTCATTTTAAGGAAGGAGGAAACCTTTTTCTGAGGTTATACTCACTTAAACATTTACAGCATTAATTCACATATTCTCTTTTCCTTGACTGCATTATCACCTGTCACAATCACACACCATTTACTTATTGCTTTACCACTGGCTGGCAGCTTTTTCATCTTCTCCTTCCACTGCTGACAGTCTATGGAACTTAATGACATACGAACACCCAAGCTCATAGTACCTCGTCTTTATTGCTCCAGGGACCTACCTAGAATCACCCTCTCTTAATTCATAGAGCTGTGTTGGTCACTCATACCAGCTGGACCTTATCTCTCTACTCTTACCCTGGTCTACTCTTGACTTCCCACTATTCCATCACTAGATTGCAGGCCTCACCGCCTGATTGGTAACTCAAAGTTAACCCATTACAACTGCCAACTTTGATCTATAACCTTTTTGCTCCTTTTTGGTACATGTTTTCTTTTTCTTTTCTTTACTACCCGTACATTATCAAGCATTATTATTCAATGTCATATAAAATTCCTGCTTAGATTCTAGAAGTCCATCCTGGCTAGTCTCATGTTGCTGGAAAATTCTTTGATTCATTATTGTGGAAAATATTTACTACAATAGCTTCAGCAAAACTTAACGTATTCACTTAAAGCTGATAACCTTAGAAATACAGACTAGCAGCTGTGACTTTCTTCAATTTCATCAATTTAACCTCTAAAATACATTTGATCTCCGCATTCTATCTCTTCTTTCACTCCATCCCCGAAGGGGAAGAGAACTAGCACCCACCTCATTTAATCCTCCCAATTAACTAAAAGGATATAGGCATTTGAGACCAAGAAGTTTAGAAATACCTCAAAGGCAAATGTAAAAATAGTAAATGTCTAAGTGGGGATTCCAAACTGTAATGGACACCGTCTGTGCTCCATATAAACATCCTCAGATGCTGTTTACCATTTCTGAGCTCTCAAATCACCTTTGTCCCTAACAGCTCACACAGACAATTTTCTTTGGAAGATTATCCTTGGGCCACTTGAATCTCTTCTCCCACAAGTGCTGAAAGTCAGAAATTTTGAGAGTGTCTGTTTTCCCGGAGTGGTCCTTATCCACTGGCTGACTACTTGGGAGTCTGAATACCAAGTTCCATCACTGTAAGGTAAAGTTTAGACTCTAGAGTCCCTCCAGGAATCAGTCTGAGGCCAAGATTATGTTCAAAATTAAATATTTGCTTGATCTCTTTCTTCCCCTTTTCGACTGACTATGCTTTCAGGTCCTGAGTTGACTTCCCATCCTAGAATCTCTTTCTGGGATACCTAATGTAAGATACAAATCTTGCCTCCCTGCTTTCTGTCTGTGATTCCTCCTGCTCTGCCCTATTGTTTCTCCCTTGTCAAGGCTCCTCCTATGCTCCCTGGAATTTGTCTCCCCTTTACATTCATTTCCATCCTCTTTCTTCCAACTAGTTTATTTCCCCTTTGCCTATGAATATGTGCAATATCCCCATACTAAGAAAAACCTTATACTCTACAATCTTCTCAACTTATCTTCTATTTCTCCTCTTTCCCTTCATCACCCAGTTTGCATCAGTTTATTCTGTATATGCTAGCTCCACTTTCTAATTATTCTTTTGTCTACTCTTTATATTTGGCTTCTGTCCTTACTCATCTTCTGAAATTGATAAAAATATGCAATACCATCCTCATCACCAGTTACATGTTCTGTTCTCTGCTTTTTTTCTCTCTCCTGATCTCTTTATTGCTGGCACACTGTTCTTCCTTAAACTCTCTTCCCTTGACTTTTACAGTTCAGTAATTTCCGAAGACTCAAATGGCTGTTTTTGTTGCTGTTGTTGTTGTTGTTCTTTTTTTCTCTCTCCTAGTCATTCTATCCCCTAACTATAAGCATTCATTTTTGTTATTAGACTTCTTTTTTTGGCACTCTTTCTTGGGTAACCTCGTACACTATCACAGCTTATTACAGAGCCTGAATTCTGTTGGAATAAGTAAGAAGTGACTTTATATTTATCCAACTACTGATTCCATGTATGCTTTACTGAGTATTTCCTCTCCAAACTTGGCTGTCTCAGAAAGATCCCATAACTTCCCAGCCAATTACCATTAAATGAACAGTATCATACAGTTAAGATTAATTTTAGAGCACATTCTCTTCCCTCTCTCCAAATTTGACCTGACTCCCTTTGGCATTGGGATTTGCAGTGAAAAAGGTATAGAATTTTTTTTTTCATTTACTGTTATTTTCTCTTTATTTTAGCCTCCCTCTTACATATTTGTCTTGAGCTCTCTCCATTACTTGGCTTGAGGGAAGGGAAAGAACCCTTTTGTCTAATCCACAGGGATGATAAATTACCACTCTTAAAGATTCTTTATGTTAAAGAATGTTACAACTTCCATAAACTCACATCACAACTCTGATCTTAGCTTCTGTATGTTGTTTGAGGCCAAGGGAAGGCTGAGGAGAGAGGGTCCAGGACTGGTTTGGAGTTCACTTGGTAAACTGGAGAAGGCATGACCCTGTCAATTTTTAAAAAATATATAGGGAGCCCTACCAACAATTATACAGACCCAAGTTGTCTTCCAGACACATCACCTACTCTTCCCTATGTGTACCTCATGTACCTACACTCTTGCTGATGGCTTTTGCTTTGTCACTACCAAATCTTTAATTATTCTATTTCTTCTTCATATAATATATACCTACCCCATCTCAGAAACCTCCTTTCCCTTGCAGCCTCTTCCACAAAGCTTCTACTAATCACTATTATTGCTACCACCCTCATTTTTACTACCTGCTCTAATTATATGGTATGATTTTTGCATTAAACCCAAGATAATTTTATAGTGATCTTATGAAACTTACTACTTCAACATGACATTTGGATATGAGCTGTAAATTTGAGTTTGATCAATTAGTCTTTTATTGTGCCTGAAAATAAGTCTTTACAAAGTGACACTATTCCTTTAACTGAAATGTGTACTTGTTTGAATTTTCAGTTTAAACAGAAAACTCATTGTGAATAGAGGCAACATCTTATTCATGCCAGCATACTTCACAGTGTCTACAAGTGTCTTTCATATGTACTTGTATTTTGTCAAGATGTACTGAATTGAAGGCTGAGGATGACATGGAGGGATGCTGACATGTCCTAGCTCACAGTGCCTAGCACTCAATAAACGTTAACTGAATAAATTGATAAAAACTAGAGTATATGAAGATTCTTTTGCCTAATGTTCTCAATCAAGCTAGAGACAAGTAGGTGTAGTCATAGGCTAAGATGGATGTGGAGAGATAAGAGGTACTTAAGAAAAAGAAGCTCTGGGATATCAGCTTAAGGGTCTACAATGGATTTGAATAAGAAATGAAAAGAAAATCCACAGATTGACATGTAGCAGCAAAAGGCTTGTTAAATTAAGCTGTATGAATCTATAATAGGGTAGACGCAAGAGGTTCTATATAATATAAATGGACTTATTGCAACTATGAAGCAAATAAATTCTTTATTAGAAACAAACTAAACATCCATTTCCAGTGTATCTATGGGATTGCATAACTTTCAAATTATATTCCTTCTTGCCTTAGAATAATGATTCACAGTGAAGCAATTGGTCAAATTTTCTCCTTTAAGGCTATAATAATTTATTACAGCCAGGCACGGTGGCTCATGCCTGTAAGTCCAACACTGTGATTGCACCACTGCGCTCCAGCCTAGGCAACAGAATGACAGCCTGTCTCAAAAACAAACAAGAACACATACAGCTACCAGGCAAATCAATAAATATTAGTACAAATAATGTATACAATAAAAATACTAGGTGCTATGGGGCCATACAACAATCTAAACTATTTTCAAAGCCAAATAAGGTCAAATAAAATTTAACAAGACAAAAGTATAAGAAGAGCATTGCAGGTAAAAGGAAGAGGTTGGCAAAGGCTGGAAGTGGAATAGAATAAGAAATATTTTAAAAATTAAGAGAAGACCAACAGAGATTGATTGTGAAAGGAAAAAGAGAGTAACAGGAGTTTCAGACTGAAAATTATTATAGGGTCTGATTAAGAAGGATCATAACAGAGGCTTTGGACTTTACACATAAAGCAATAGAAATTCCTTGAAACATTTTAAGTAAGCAGATGTATATTAAAAAAAAATCACTCTAGGCTTTGGTGAGTTTAGGAGACAGACTGGGATGTTATTGCAGTATATAAGATAATATCAAATTTAATTAGGGTAAAGATAAAGATAGAGGGTGTTGGATTGCTAATAGATTTATTTAGAAGAAAAACTAAGCATAACTTGGTTGCAGATTAAATTCGTTTCAGTTTTATATATATACATTTTGGGTACTCATGAAGCATCCAAATGAAAATGTCAAAACAGTTAGTTATACTTATTTAGAACTCAAAACAAAACAAAAAAAGAAGTAAAAGGAAGGAGAAGAAAACAAGAGTTTGGGATGAACATGTTTGACAACCATAGACACATGAATGAATATTGAAATTTTAGAAATATTGGAGAGCAAAGAGGGCTATCAAATGGCTATTTTACTAATTCAATAAATAATTGAATACCTAATTATGTAAACAATTCTAAGGAAGAGATTTAAATTGAGAATCTGGAATCATGTTGGTGCCTTTATTTGGATTTACACACACATAAAATAAATCTGTAATAAATGTGACTTCATCGAATATGTACTAAATTATATGAACAAAGTGAATATAAACATTTTTTTCTGCTTAGGTAAGATATTCCTGATTTTGTCTCAGACATTACAGCTAAAAGTAATTAGTTTTTTTTCAATAGAACTTAGAAAACTCACTTAAAACTTGGAAGATACATGTAAATCTTAAAATTACCCTTTCTCTGGGTGCACAGCTATAGATCTTGGTTGATCCAGGCCTTGGGAAATAATTACATAACGGAAAGAACCATTGAGTCTTGCAACTTCAATTAAGTTGAAACCATGATCTGTCCAATATATGTTACCTAGGAGAAATAATAGAGGTGTTTATAATACAGTTTTGAGAAAAAAAATGTATTTGTCATGACTAAAATTAAATTTCTGAGCATTCACATAACTATCAAGAAACTGTTTACTTCCTACATTCTTTTTAAATGTGTTTCCTAAGCAGAAAGCTGTAAATAAACTAATATGCAATACTTTCAATCCTAATCTCACACACCTCTGGTTTAAACCATATAATGATATATTTACATAGTAAAACGAAGTTGAAACTTCTCCTACCTAAAGAAAAGACCTATTTTAACTTTCTACTGACTTCAGGCAAAAGAGAACTTCTAACACTTGTTTACCTGCCTTCTGGAGCTCTCAGGAGATTTGGGCAAAGTTAACACTACATAATCTACTTCTACATAAAAATACTTATCCAAAGGCTCAAAAGCATTAGAAGGAGCGAAGCCAAAAGCAAAAGAGACTATTTACCCCTGTGGCTAGAAGTACAAATAAAAGCACTGTTATGAGTTAGAAAAGATTTTTTATGAAGCAGTTTGAGCCCCTAACAAAATAGGTGTGAAACAGAAAGATAAAAAGCCATGGATTATACCAGCAATCCAGTCAACAGCTATCCCTTCCACTCTTCCCAAGCCATTGGTAATGATATCTTCTTTCCAAGTCTGATCTCTTTTAGCTCTGCTAATTTTATTGAAGCCCATGTCTGTCCAGTAGATGGTATCATTTTCTATGGATAAGACACAGAAAAAAAATACATACACACACACTGTAAAAGGTATCAATATCGGTGTTAGGATCATATTGCAACAGTATCTTTTAGGATATCATCCTGGGTATGCTAGATTTTTAAGTATTCTTCAGGATAATTTACTAATATAAATAGTAAAAAAACAGCATGAAAAGAACATGAAAGAACTTATATTTCAGTCAAATGATTTTTGAAGTATTTTTTGAAATATTATAGAAATAATCTATTGCATTGTTTATTGTTTTTTATTAATTTCTCTACTTATTTTAACTCAATAAATCCTTATCCTGCATGAATTTGCAGCTTTGATTCCAAACCATGTTATTTTGGACCACAGTTTTTCTCTTCACAGCTCTACCTATGTCTGAATCTCCTATTAAAATGAATACTACTAGGGAAAATCAACTCAACAAAACCTCAAAGTAGAGAGAGGACAGAAAGAAACATAAGAGCATTTCAATTATATCAAGAGTGTTTTAAGCATAAGGCCACTCAGAAAGTACAAAGTCTTAAAAATGCCTTATAATCCGATTATTCCTTCTAAGGTACTAGTTTCTTAAATGTCAACTACAAGACCCTTACATTATTTTTCAAACTCTCATTGTCCAAATGGGCTTGAGAATACTTGAAGAATTGTTCTATGTGATCACAGAGTCTTTATATAAGAGTACTTTTTGAATACTTGAATGAAAAATGTGTCTAAAGACTATAAATGAAATATATGTGCATGCATATGCATAAAGGGTAGTAATTACAGGCCAATGATTTTAAACACAGCCACCAGAAAGACACTGGGGAAGAATCATTAAATAATAAATTTGCCAGCAATTAAGTACGTTTTTGTGTTGCAACCTACATGGCCATTTGAAGAACAAATCCTTTAAGACCAATAAAATTTCCCTCTGGCACACTGACAGACTATGGAAATAAAGAAAATGCAATTAGTATAATAAAGCCATTTATCAGCAAGCTTTGAGGTTCTGTTTCAAATGAAATATAGTCTTTACTTTTACCAGTTCAGGAAAAGATTCTAAATAATCCCTGTTCTCAGCAATGGTTAAGTCAGACACACAATTGTTTGCAGCAGAGCAGAGATACCCTATCCAAATATATGTCTAGAAAGCAAGGATTTGTTTGATTTTCTCATTTGGTAAAAACATCAATTCACATTTTTTCATTATTGTACCAGGGAATCAATCAACAAAAATAAATCTTATTTTTGCATAAATATTAAGCATTGTATGTTGAGTCTAATTTTCTTCCCTAAACATTAGACTCATACGTCCAACTGTCTCCTTTGTTTCTCTGCTTGTTTGTAGATAAAGCAATCTTGATGTACAATGGACAAATTCTCAATGAAATATGCTTCTTCTGAAGTCTTCTGCCTGACAACTCCCCTTTCCACGGTGGTGTGATAGTTGGCACCTCCATCCTCTGTTTCTTAGACTAAAAGCATCGGGATTGTCCTGATTATGTTTGCACATGCACCACTTCTAATCAATCACCAGATACTCTCATATTTAATCCATTACCAAGCATTTTTTTGTTCACTTTTTTCTTCTTTCAATACATACCTATTATCCAACCACGTCATACTGTCTACTACTTATGTTGTAACTAAACCAATAACCACTATTGCCTGAAGTCTTGCAACAGCCTTCTAATTTGTTGCCTAGCTACCACTTTTCTCTTTCCACATGAGTCTTGCTTTGCCACTTAGAAAAGTATAGCTACAGATATACTTTTAAAATATAAATAAGTTAGAATGGAGAAATTCCCAAAGGAAAAAAAAATGTAAATAAGAATTTCTCTCCGCTGTCTCGCACCAAACTCTCTAGTCACTTCCCATCTCATCCAAGGTAAAATTAAAGTTCCTTCTCATGAGTTTCATGATCTACCAACTCCCTCCAATCCTCCCTCGCCTAATTTTCTTCCACACTTCCCCTCACTTACCCATCTCTAGTAATAGATCTTCCTGTTCCTGAAATAAAATATTCTTCAGTACAAGAGTCTTCACATAATTTTTTTTTCTTTTTGTCTTGAACGTTTTTCCCCAAGATATCTCAGCTGTCTTAGCTCAAATATCCCCTTCTTATTGAAACTTTCCTGCCTATTCTATAAAAATTATTCTTTTACCATGCTCTATTCTCTCTCACCAAAATGTATTTTCCTCCATAGCACTTATCATTATCAAACACATTATATATTTGTTGGTTTGTTTGTTGAGTGTCTCTTTTGTCTCACAGAATGTAATTTCTTTGAGGGCTGGGACTTTATTTCATTTGCTGTTTTATCCCTGGTTATCTGGAATACTTTCTGGCATATAATAAGCTCAAAGTAAGCATTTAGTGAGTAATGAGGTAATGTGATATGCTGAAAAAAGACTGGTTGGGAGGCAGATACAAAGAAAACACATCTCTTGCCATAAAAATGCTTATTAGCTCATTAAGGAACAGAAGGTATACACATGAAGAAATGGCTAACAACCAGAAATTGTGTAAGATGAGCAACATGTAAGCCGTACAGGCAAGTATTTTTGCAGGAATTCAAAGAAGAAAATCAGGACAATCTTTACAATAAAAAAAAAAAGGTACCCCTTCATTTCATATTACTTTCTAATACCTTTGTCAGTACTGCAAAATTTTAGTCAATATATAATCATAAATCGTTCCTTCCCATATACACCATGACATCTTGAACATATCTTTGTCATATGGAACTGAAATTGCATTTTTGCATTTCTTCCTAGAACTAGACCATTAAATATTTCATGGATAAGGACTGCATCTGACCCAACTTTTCTCAATATAGTCACATGTACTATAGGTAGTTTGTAATACTGAAGCTATCTCTAAATGGTCAAGACCATGAGATCACAGCATTGAGGAACTAACACATTTTCTCGTATCCTTTCTATTAGGTACATTTGGGAAATTGGTGAGTAAATTAATCATGTGATGATGCATTAAGGAGAACCAAGAGTATAGAAGAATTAAATCACACATTGATACCCAAATCCCTTTCCTTATCAATTTTTTCACATATATGTTGTATAACCACACAAACACACACTAGACCAAATGTTTGCTAAGATAGGAAAACATGTTTTCTAATATCTTGGAATATCTGCAAAATAAACACAAAGTAGGTAAAGAATGTTTTAGTTAGGAAAAGAATCAGGTTGAAGGAGGATAACATTTTACAACAAATTGTAAAGATACAAAATGGAGATAGTTGCAAAGATAGAAAGAGAAGATTTTCAGAACCATGCCCTGATACTTATTTCCAAATATATTTCTTAAGTACCTCCATTCAATAGATACTTATGGAATTCTTAGTCTGTGCTAAGAATTATTGTAGGCATAAAATATGGTGGTGATCTAACAGACACTATCTCTATAATCATGTAGTTTACATTCTAGAGTAAAATTAAAAATAAACTATCTTAAGACATATGGTAATTTGGTAATGTATAATATAATTACAGGATTGTAAAATAGAATTTGTAATTTAAGATAATAACAATTATAATTACATCTCTACAGATATAATAAGACAAATATGAGTCTTTGAAGCCATTTTCAAGAATTACCATATAGGGAAATCGGCAGCCAGCTATTGTGCATTATAATTATAATTAAATTCAGAATTAAAGGGAAAACCATATATTGCTACAATGATATTTATCTGTAAAACAAAGAAAGACCTTTTGACAATGAGAAATATTACATTTTTTAGTTGGGAGAAAAGTTTTCCCTGGGTATTCAGAGACTAAATCATGCAGGGTTCTGTCTGATAATAAGAAAAAGGAAATAAAAGTGTTTTAAAGATATTTCACCCTTGTCTGTATTCTTATGATTAATTAACAAACACTTGTTGACCACCTTCTGTGAAAACACTCTACTCTACGTTATTATGGGCTTTTAGGTCCTAGAAAATTCAGTTATGTTTTCTGGCATAAATGTACATTCTATTTCAGAAAACAGCATAAATATATAAAAATATGCCAGGTAAAATATAATATATATGCTTACCATGATGCTCTGTCCTAAAATAATCACCAGCACACTAGGAAGATATAATAACAGGGTAGAAAACAAGGAGTCTAGGGCTGGGTTCTTATCACTGTTCTGCATTTACCATGAACATTTCACAAAGTTGCTTTTTCTTCAGGCACCATTTTCCTCATATATAAATATGAATAAAAATATAAATATATTCATGTAAAAAGTACATCTATGTATTTAAATAACAGAAGGCAGAATTTAGATAACCTTTAGGATCTCTTCTGGCTATGATCTTCTAATGCTTTTATTTTTCACTTGCACATAAAGGGAATACAATATCTCAATGTATGGTCCAATTTTAGCTGTTATGAAGATCTTCTTTTTCCCCTGTAGTTTTTGTTCACTTTAATTAGCTCTGTTTGTCTGATTCTAAAAAAGATAAAGCATATGATTTTTCCCAGAACATGCTACTCGTGGCTTTTATGTCACATTTCTTTTTAAACTACAGGACTTTACATTTATTCTATTAAATGTCAGCTTGTTAAATGGGATCATGGATCCTGCCTGTCGACATTTAAAAAAATTATATGTTATACAATGAAACTTTTTTGTGATATCCACAAATTTGATACGTAGGTTTTCTTCATCTTGATTCAAGCTAGTGATAAATGTGTTGAATTGGATCAAAGATGCTTTTTTTTTTTTTTTTTTTTTTTTTTTTGAGAAGGAGTTTCACTCTGTCGCCCAGCCTGGAGTGCAGTGGTGCGATCTTGGCTCACTGCAAGCTCCGCCTCCCAGGTTCATGCCATTCTCCTGCCTCAGCCTCCCGAGTAGCTGGGAATACAGGCGCCCACCAGCACACCCGGCTATTTTTTTTTTTTTTTGTATTTTTAGTAAAAACGAGGTAGCACCATGTTAGCCAGGATGGTCTCGATCTCCTGACCTCGTGATCCGTCCACCTCGGCTTTTGACATACCGCAGGAGACTTCCCTCTGAGGCAAATTGTTTCCCTTTTTGTCATGCCTTAGTAATTTATAATGTATATATATTTAAGTATATAAATTTTAAGTGTACAGTTTGATGAACTTTTACATATGGAACACAACCATGTAACCACTACCTTGATCAAGATATAGATCACTGATAGCATCACACAGACTCCTCTGTGTCTTCTGGGAGTATCTCTTCTCTTCCCCTGTGGGCAGCCGCTATTTTGACTTCTACTACCTTAGATTAGTTTTCTTTAAAATGTTTTGATAAATGGTAAATTACAGTATGTACTCTTTGGCCTGTTCTTTCATTCAAAATTATGACCATTAGATTCATCTTTTCTGTTGAAAGTGTCTTCCTTTTCCATGGTGTGAAAATGCCACAAATTATTTATCCATTTTGAACATTGAGGTTATGTTCAATTTCTGTCTGTTACAACTAATGCTATGAAAATTCTTTATTTTCCATGTCTTAGAAGAGACATACACTGTCATTTCTACTGGATACCTACCCGGAGGTAAAATTGCTGAGATATATGAGTGATACCTTTAGTAGATACGGTTTATTTTAATGCATTAATTATCTCAATGCTCTCCTAATTAAGAATCTAGAATCTATACTTTTTTCAACTATTGTTGAACTCTACCATCCCCTTCATATCTGGCTAATTCAACCATTAATACCTCTTAGTACAGTTGGACAGGCCAGAAATTCTGAATATTCTCTTATTTTCAGAAACTAGTTCAACATGCTTATCCACCTTGGCTGATAGTGCTCACTTTACCAGATAAGGGGCAAATGAGCAGCTTCAAATAAGCAATGACTTTAGAATGTAAAGCTTCCCTTTACTGTTTAATAATAAGTTGTTTATTAGTAGTAAAATTAGTAATAAAAGCAAGATAAACTATTATTAAATAGTAAAGGGGACCGGGCGCAGTGGCTCACGCCTGTAATCCCAACACTTTGGGAGGCCGAGGCAGGAGGATCACGAGGTCAGGAGATCGAAACCATCCTGGCTAACATGGTGAAACTCCGTCTCTACTAAAAATACAAAAAATTAGCCGGGCATGGTGGCGGGCACCTGTATTCCCAGCTACTCGGGAGGCTGGGACAGGAGAATGGTGTGAACCCGGGAGGCAGTGATTGCAGTGAGCCGAGATCACGCCACTGCACTCTAGCCTGGGTGACAGAGCGAGACTCTGTCTCAAAAAATAAATAAATAAAATGAAATAAAATAGTAAAGGGAAGTTTATTATTTCATCTTCTTCATCAATGCTGAGAGTGTTTGAGAGAGGAAAATCCCAAGATACTTGCTTTTTTTGATGAGTCTTTTATAAATATTATGTGTATAAAAGGTGTATATTTTGGGTCAGTTCTCATGAATCGTCAAGCTTTAGTCCTTTGGTCTGAGAATCTGGGGGGGAAAAATAAATATGACGAACAACCACAACTCTGTTAAAAATAATTATATCCAACCTTAACTTTGGGAACATCAAAAAGTTGTAAACATCCCTAGCTCATCTTCTTCTTATTATTATTCAAATAGTAGCAAGTGCAACATGGGCAAGGAAAAAATTTTGAAGATGAAAAGACTTTGAGAATTATTGACTATTGAATTAAGAGGAGTCATCGAGAAAGTTAAAGAAAGAAAGAGAGGGGAAGGGAAGGGAAGGGAAGGGAACACATTTCTCCGTTTCTATCATTGCCATAGCCATATCCATTTGCTAACATAATTTAAAAGGGAATATTAGGGATATGAGAAGAGTGAGATGAACTAAGGAGCTTCGAAAAAGATTTTTCTTAAAATTCTGTAACCGTGGATTGAGGGAGAAGGTTCTTACATTAATATTATCTCTTGTTGCTATATGGCCAATAATTTGAAACCAGTTTTATCTGCACTAAGTATAAATGTGGCTTTATTCTAGATCTGGCACCTAACTTGAGCATAACTATCGGATAGCAAAAAGTATATTAGCATAGTTGGTGAGGCTACTAATATTAGAAGTTAGCACCACAATTTATTAAAGATGAGTCTCGTTACAAACTTTTTTTACCTTTAAAAACAAAACAAGAAGGAGAACAACAACAACTATACAACCTTCTGCCATAAACAATTCCTTCCAGGAGGGTCTGAGCTTGGCTGTTAGATCTGGTAATGAGGACTGATTCTTGTACACAGTTCCTAAAATGATAATTTGGTGAATGAGGTCAGGGAAGATGAGAATTTGGTTGACGTCTAGGAGACTTACTTTCCCTAGGTTTATTAGCTAACAAAATTGTGCAAATTTTGTAGATAAACGGATTCTTTCGTAATGAGTTCTGGTAATCTTTTCTTAGAGTTTATATACAATTCATTAAGAAGCTCAAGTTTGTCTGGGCACAGTGGCTCAAGCCTGCAATACCAGTGCTTTGGAAGGTCAAGAAGGGAGGATTGCTTGAAACCAGGAGTTTGAGACAAGCCTGGGCAACACAGCAATACTTCATCTCTATAAAAAAAAATAATAATTTTTAAAAGAACCTCAAATTAGATATACAAAACAAAAAATAATTTAAGGATAGTTCCAATTTATGAACAATAAAATTTACAAGTTTATGTTTAGCTTATCTAATTTATTTACTTCCATTTTATTGGATCTATTAAACCCTATTCCATATTTTAAAAATAAAGACAGCAGTGCTCTATCCCAAAATTATGTGTTAAATTGCGAAAAATTCTATATAAAGTGTGTTTCAATTTCTTCATAAACTTCAGATTTGGGTTCTACAGGACGTAGCTATTATATGTGACTATTACACTATTTTCAGTTAATGTAGTCTTTATTCCCTTGTAGAGAAAGATGCTGGAATTTTGTTGTTGTTGGATCTTTGACTTTTGTTTGCTATATAGAAAAAAAGCTTACGGCTGTAGGAAGTCAATACAAAGTCATAGTACTAATGCTTATACAGAATCTTGACTTGTTTTAATTATCGAGATCAAAACAAATAATATTCCTCTCCCTGTCACCCCACAACTACCAACTTTTACTTAGATTTTAATTATTTACTATCACTTCCTGATGATCTGGTTGCACATACATTTCTTCTTTCAAGGTCAGAAATGTAAGCATTCTTCATATTTTTTTACTGTCATTTATCCTCAGTGAACTTAATAGGTAGGCCCAGGAATACAAGTTTTGCCACATTTACAAAAACTGCCTTAAGGCCATGTAATGCATTAATACCTCTAATTTATCTAACATAATGATTTCTTTGGGGAACTAAAATCTTTCATATTTTCTTAAGCAACCCGTTTTTCCATTCTAAAATTTTGAGAAATATAACAGTTAACACTAATCCAAACCACCATCTTCTACCTTTTCAAAAATTACTCTTTTAAAGATATTTTTGGAGGGAGGAAGCTTTCTCATATCACTTCTACATTTTTCAATCATCGTGTTTCTTGACACAATATTTTCTTCCTGTTCTGTGCCATTTCAATCCAGATATCAAGACCAGACCTTTTTTTTCATTCACTTCTCACTCTCCCACCCATATTGATATATAAAATCACTCATATAAACATGAAACACAAACAGTGAAATAGAATTTCTGGAAACATGTCATAAGGACATTTATTATAATAGCGTAAAAACTGCAAACTGAAAATTAGCTATCTTTATTTTAAAAGGTGTTCTTGGGAACATCACACACCGGGGCCTGTCATGGGGTGAGGGGAGTGGGGAGGGATAGCATTAGGAGATATACCTAATGTAAATGACGAGTTAATGGGTGCAGCACACCAACATGGCATATGTATACATATGTAACAAACCTGCACATTGTGCACATGTACCCTAGAACTTAAAGTATACTAAAAATAAAAATAAATAAAAAAATAAATAAAGTAAAATAAAAAAGGTGTTCTGATCACACCTGCCACTGGGGTTCAGTGGCAGTTTCATGTCATGTCCCAGCCTCACATCATATCCTTGACTCCTCCCTCTTCTTCTTCATCTCAATTTATCATTTCTCCCCTTTCTGATTAGCCATTTTCCAAAGAAAAACTCTTTCTAGCCATTGCCCTCAACCTTGGCAACCAGCTTGCATTTGCATAGTTTAAATTCAGTAGTTCTCAAATGGCTACCCATTAGAATTGCTTGAGGAATGTTTTAAAATACCAAAGAGACAGCCACAACTCAGAGAATTAAAACTACTTAGTCACGAGTAGGGTGCAGGTGGGGAATTACTAGTTAACTCGTTAAAGGTACAAATAGGAAGAAAATCACCTTTATTTAAATCTTGTGAAGGAGATTTCAATTATGAAATGCTACACAGCCCCTTGTCCCCTTACGATCCCATTGCTATCCCATTTGCTATTATTGGTTCAGTACTAAAGAGATTTTCAGTGAAAGAGAGGTTGACTTGGTCTTCTACGGGAGGATATCAGATTTGGGGCTAGTTTTTTCTCCAGTTGAGGGAAGTCTTTAACTTGCTTAAAAAAATAAATAAGTAAATAAAATAAAAGTTAAATCTCATCAGTTGATTCTGATATATTATAGGCACCAGATCTCTTAGAAATCACTGCTGTTCAATCTATGCATGAATCAAGCCAAAGCACAAGGCAGCCCATCCAGAGATTACTTTGTTTGATTCTCCTCCACTCCCGATAAGCTGGCTACATTCCTGTTTGCATGGCAATTGAAAAATGTGGGAGTGATATGACAAAGCTTCCTCCTTCCAAAAACATATAAAAGAAGGTGACTTTTGAAAGGTCATACCTTTGGCATGTGACAAATATATGTTTCATATGTGTCATATGCCATAGATACGTAATCCTTGATTTTCTTCTTTTAAATTATACAGATATTGCGAGCTCTGAAGTTGGTCATACCTCCCTCTTTGCACTAGTTATTATAATAAAAATAATACATTTACTTTTAACTTTTAGCAAAATATACAAGTGTAATATGTGCATTTTATCTCTAGTTTTATCTTTTTTCCTTCTTTTTCTCTTTGTGTTCATTTCTTCACATCTTAATGGTTCATCTTGCATTTTCCTCATTTTTGGACACTACATAGAATAATTTTTGGAACAAGATTAGGTGCATCTTTTTCAAATATATCAAATCATATAGACAAGGGACTTCAAAGTCTGGCATACGCACTCTAGAGAATGGCTAGGATACCAAGAAAATCTAAGACAATGCAATAAAATGTTAAAATCTTGGCTGCTACATTTTATTTCTCATCTTTAAAAAATTTTTATCTGTGTGTATATTAAATCATATTTAATACAGTAATAAGATATATGATTTATAAGTAAATAGTAATAAACCTGTATTTTAGGTGAAATCTCTTTTTGAGTAGATTGTGCAATGAAAAAGAAAGGCTTAGTACTACTGATGAAGCTGCAACATTCTGACCATTTTCACAATATAACACACAAAACAAACGTATTTTTATGGCACAATAATTTCTTGTAGAAGGTTGCTTGTGACAGGAGGGACAGGCCTGAAATCTCAGACCAATTCATGCTGTGCCTTTCTTCCCTGAGGATCAATGTCTCCACACATATATCACCCATTTTTGGCATACAATTGAGCCATCTCATGCTGGTTGAAACCTCTGGAGAAGGCTATGAAAGTTCTAGGAATTGAGACGAAAGCAAGGTCAGTGAAGGTCATCAGGGATTACTTCATGGAGGAAGTGAAGCTTTTCCTAATACTTGAAGACTGGGTAGCATTTGGATTAGATAAGATGTGCAAGAATAATTTACTGAAACCAAGTTCAGATAAAGGACCAATTTACTAAATGTGGTCAATTTCACAATAGCAGGAGGGGACAACAAAATCGTTCCAGCCAGAGTGATGAGCATAAACTATGATGACAGCCAGTTCAGAATCCATCCAGTGCCTCGGTACAAATAGGAATGAAGTTGAACTTTCTATTCTTTTCAATTTTTGAAAGCATTCCTTCAAACATGTTGCAGATTAATAAAGACCTAGATTCTTGATATTCCATATTAAAAGGGATTCAATAATAAAGTGCTAACAAATTACATTTGTTTCTCTCATTTTGACAAAGGCAAATCAATACAAATGATAATGGACAATTTTCTTACAGTAACAAACCACTGAGAACTCCAACCTTGTAAGTAAATAAAATGAAATCTGCAGACTTCAAAGATTTTAGATATCTTAATCCCTTTCAGGTACAATGTTATGAAACCTTAGATAATGTACATTCTCTTTTAAATTACTATTTTATCAAATAAAAAATATATGCTTGTCTAGCTTTTGTGTCCTGAATGGAATTTGCATTAAACATTACTTGTTATTAAAAAAAAATCCATTTTCTGGTTTTGAACTCTTTCCTCTCAAGGTAATAAAAAGAATCTTTCACATTTTCTTAAGCAATAACGTTTTTAGTCTTCAAAGCAATTGCACTGTGCTGTTTTTCACATACAATAAGTTAGTTCTTGCAGCCCTATTGTGGCTAATTTTGACTTTCAGGTAACACGTGAGAACTAAAATGTGCTGTCACTTTCTAGTCTTCTTCAGATTAGAAAAGGACCAATAACAGCTCCAAGGAGAAATTTTTTTATTTTATTTTGTTTTAGCTTCACAAAGGTAAGCTGCAAAATTGAGACAGCATGTTGCATAAATATATCTTCAGGGTACCAGCAACCCGTTTCAGAAAACACCACCATTCCATTTCACTTTTATTTTTTAATAAGAAAAAAGCAGAAATCTTGTTCCTCAAATGTTCGGTTTCTAAACTATGCCTCAGTTTAGTAAATCAGACAAAGAAGTAAGATATACTTTAAAAACAGAGGCTTTCTCAACAAATATGTTTGAATTTTTTTCCATCATCATCCCTGGTGAAAAAAATAACTTACTTAAAAGGTTTAATGAATACAGGGATGTAGCATAATGACTAAAGCCTTAGATATTGAGTTCTGGTATCTTGAGTTAAAAATCACAGCCCTGCTACATAGTGGCTCTGTGATATGGGCAAGTTACTTAACCTTTCTTTTTAGTGTCTGAATAAAATGGAAGTAATAGAACTGTGAAGATTAAATGAATCCGTGTTAAATACCTAGCATTTAGTAAGCGTAATAAATATCAACTATCATAAACTTTAAAATATAAAGTATATAACAAAATAAGATATATAGATACTAATAAATCTAGTAATTTCATACACCTTTGAAGTTTTAATTTGGTTTAACATAATATTGTCCTTATGCATTTAAAACTGAAGAGAAAATGCATTGGTATTTTCTTTGCAAAATAAAAAATAAAAAGAGAAGAATCTAATTTTAATTTACCTCATCCAAGGAAATAAATTCAGAAATAGAAAATCCTGTAAAAATATTCAGACACTGCTATATGTTTCAACATCATCGCTCGTGATTTTTTAAACTGAAAGTTAACATTGATTTGGATGCACAGAGGTATCCCATATTTTTAGAAAGGTAAAGTTAAGTTTACTGTTAACAGTTACTACCATCACAGATAATTTGCTCTAAAAATTACTAGAAATTGCCTATGCTTACTGTGTAAGGGCTAGCCAAATTCACAGGTGACACATAGATATATGAGTCTTATAATATGATTATTTCCCAACATGACTTTACTGTTATTGAATCACAGCTATTATAATAAACTACAATACATAAATGTGCTATGCTTGGACTTTCAGGAAAAAAAATACACACTGATTCTTTTTATGAACAAATTCCCGCTTAAAAATATTGTTTTAATGTGAATCAATACTTTCTATTGAAGGCCATGTGTATTAAAGGAGACACAGAAGTGACCAAGCAGCCTACTTCAATCTTCCCAAAGACTCAGTCACCCTCTTGTAAGTATTTGGTAGCAATTCACGTTACTTATCATTTTGTAGTAGGTTGCAGTTGCTTCTCAACCTATATTGGGAGTATATTGATAGAAAGCTTCATATTCTCTTCATAGTTAGCTACTTAGAAGATAGTGCAACATTTCGGATATACATATACAGAAGCTAGATGAATGAACGATCATGCATAACTGCATTATTACAATAAAAAAGTTCAGATTCAACATGTCACTAAATGAACCTATCGGAGCTGCCCTCAATCTTCTCATTTACCTGTGCTTGCTCTCAACTGATGGAAGGAACATACTCCCCTTCATGCAAACTAAAGATCTGAGAGCTATCCTTGATTCCTTCTTCGTCCTTATTTACCTAACAACCACATCCAATCAATCAGCAAGTCCTATGTGTTTTAACTCTTTTATTTATTTATATTTCAAATCTACATATACCACTATAGTTTCGTTCAGGTTCTCACCATCTCTGTTCTGAATGTTTGCAAAAGCCTCCTAAATGGTCGCCTTCCTTTAATTTTATTTATCTCAAATACACCCTAACAACTATCAGGATAATATAGCTAAGATGCAAATCAGATCTTTTGCTTAACATTCTTTATGTCCTTAGGTTCCTCATGAGCCTCTGATGAAGTCCAGGTTCTTTAGTACATCATACAAGGCAATTCACTTAGATAGCATCCAAACTTTTTTGATGACTAAAATACTTTGATCATGTACTCTTGATATCTATTTTAATCCATTATACATGTACACATATATAAGACATGAACAAAAATATAATTTTTAAAACATAAAGTATAAAATTAAACAGTTATAATACTTTCTTCCCCATATTCAATTTTTTTTTTTTTTTTTTTTTTGAGATGGAGTCTAGCTCAGTCACCCAGGCTGGAGTTCAGTGGCGAGATCTCGGCTCACTGCAACCTCTGCCTCCCAGGTTCAAGTGATTCTCCTGCCTCAGCCTCCCAAGTAGCTGGGATTACAGGCACCCACCACATGCCCAGCTAATTTTTGTATTTTTAGTAGAGACGGAGTTTCGCTGTGTTGGCCAGACTGGTCTTGAACTCCTGACCTCGTGATCCGCCTGCCTCGGCCTCCCAAATTGCTGAGATTCAAGCGTGAGCCGCCACGCCCAGCCTCGATTATGTTATTCAGTTCCCAGAGTGTGTGCCTTGCTCCCCTCTTGGAAGTGAAGGACTCAGACCATAAGCGCTTTTCGGGTGTTGTCTCACACGCTTTCCTGCCTCCGTCTTGACTGTAGCAGCACTAGCCTGTTTGTAGCTGCCCCAACTCCCCAGTACACACACAACATGTCATTTCTCATCTCTTTACCTTTTCTCCTGCCATTTCCTCTGCATTTCCTTACCTTTAGTAGGAAACTATTACTCAGACATTAAGACTCATATTCTTCCTCTGCCAGGAAACCTTACTGACTATCACAGTCTAAGTCATTGTCTTTCTTGTTACTCCCCTAATAACCTGTGCTTCTCTCTATAGTTATACTTTACACAGAGGTTGCACAGCTCACTTTTTATGCATCTGCCTTTCCAGTTGACTGAGATGGGCTCTCATTCATCTTAGATTCACAATGTCTTCCTCCAGCTTTCCATACATGATCATTGAATAAATGTTGATATCCAATAAACAATAACAGGAATAGAATCAAGTGAATAGTATAAGAGTTATTAGCATAGTATCATCTAGAGCAAAGAAGAGTAAAATAAAAGAAGAGTAAGATAAAAAGAGTAATAATATAAGTAATTTAATAAGGTAGTAATATTTTAGAAGATTATTGAATCAGTTAAATAAGCAATTTTGCAAGGCCAAGGTGGGAGGATCACGAGGTCAAGAGATCGAGACCACCCTGGTCAACGTGGTGAAACTCCATCTGTACTAAAAATACAAGAATTAACTGGGCGTGGTGGCCTATGCCTGTAGTCCCAGCTACTCAGGAGACTGAGGCAGGAGAATCACTTGAACCCGGGAGACAGAGCTTGCAGTGAGCCAAGACCGTGCCACTGCACTCCAGCCTGGCAACAGAGCGAGACTCTGTCAAAAAAAAAAAAAAAAAAAAAAAAAAAAAAAAAAAAAAAGAAGCAGCAGCAATAAGCATTTATTAAACTATGTATTTCCTCCTATGGTAAAATATTAAAATCATGTGGCAGGCTATCATTATAGTATCATTTTATAATGAATTTAATTATATATCAAATGAAAGTTAAATGACCAAAATAGGATTCCATGGAGTTTAAACTCAAGGGTCAAAGCAAAGCAATTTTGTAACTCTGAATACTTAAAATTACAAAAATGTTTGGCAAGCCGTACACCAAAAGATATAGTATTGTCTCATATTGTTTAGAACAACTCAATAATGAAATTATGTGATGTCTGGGGTTTGTTTAAATTAGACGAAACAATTTGGTCATGAATTGAAGCTGGTGAGGGTACGTGGGAGGCGTTCATTATTCTCTTCTCTCTACTTTTTTTTTTTAATGTTTCAAAGTTTCTATGGTAAAATGTTTAAAAAGTACTCCACCAGATTGAAAGGAAGTCCACATTTTAATTATCATTGCTAATCAAATTCTGAAACTTTTATGATAGTAAAATATATCTAAAAGTTATGTCTAATCTTTGATGTTTTTTACTTGGATGACACTCTTAATATCCTACCCATGCAGGAAACGAAAAAACTCCAGTTTCACCAAATACCTTACCCGAACTGCACGATGTTTCACTTACAGTGTTTCCATTTTAGGAGCAGAGAAATAGGCTTTAAAAAACTCTTGAAGGAAAAAAAGTATTCACATGAGCTAGGTTTTGGATAGTATATATTAGAATTAATAATATTCTTGGTCTCAGCAGAATCAGGAACAGGGTTACTGAAAATATAAGAAGTGTTGAAGCAGTTCAAGCAACGGATGTTTTTCACCTCAATTAAACCATGTTCATGCTGACCAAAGGTTAAAGATTACATTAGATTAGAAAACTAGGATGAAATGGAAAAAAAAATTAAAGATCTCCATATCAGCTGGCATTATCAGGTAAATGAAGAGACATATAATTTAATTGTTAAAAATAAAGACTCAGAGTTTTTTTTTTAATGCATCCCAGAGAGATAAAAGGAAAACAAGATTCCTTAAGAAATTTTGATTCAGTGAGAATACCAATAACATATTTTTAGAAAGTTTGTGATAGAACATCTTAAGAAGGGTAGATCAAGGACAAAGACTTGTTCTGAAATAGCTATCTTGAAATATTTTCAGTTATCAAAGTAGAGATATAACAATTCTCTCTGGGTGTACTTGTGTGCATGTATGTGTGTCTGTGTGTATCATTTCCTCCTGTTATATTACCTTGAGCTATAAGCCTCTTAGATCTTAAAAGGAAAACAGTGACAGATTAGCAGATAATTGGATAGGAGTCTACAAAAGGAAACTCAAAAGGAATCTCGAGTTCTTCAGGAAATCTTGTCAGTGACTGAGTGGACCTGCAATCTTCCTTCCATCTTAAATTTAGTCAATGTATGGTACAAATAACACTTTCTTTAAAACACATATGAGGGAGAGTGTGACCATATAAATCCTATAATATATGTCCTATTCTGTTCCCGTTGTTTGTTGCTCTAGAGATGTCTAAGTGCTCAATTTGTATGAAAATTGATTATTAGACCCTAAAGCTAAAGAGTGAAAACTATGTCCACAGAAAGCTGTGTATAAGAAAGGCCAAAGTATTATTCATAAGAGCCAAAAACTAGAACAAAAACAAACATCTATCATTGCAGAAACAGATAAACAAACTGGTGTACTCACAACATGGATATTAATGCCACAAAGGCGCACCCTACTAACACATGCAAAAACAGGAGGGATGTCAAAAATATTATGTGACGTGAAAGAAACCAGGCACAAAAGAATATATATCATGTAATTCCATTTATATAAAATTGTAGAATAGGTAAAACTAATCAATGGTGATAAAAATGAGATTAGTGATCACTTCTGAGGATAGGTGGGCAGGAATAGGAGGAAACTTTCTAAAGTGATAGAAATAGTCCATTTATTGTTATTTACTCATCAAAACTTAATGAAAGGCAAACTTACTATCTGAACACTCTACTATGGATAAATTATATCTCAATACAAAATAATCAAAAATATACCAATATTTGCTGTAAGCAAAATTTAATTATCATTCCTAATCAAATCTCCTATGGTAAATTTTAAGTAGATCATCTGGCATCATCCTAAAATATAGATGTGCCTTTTGGGTGCAGGCCCTGGGAATACGCCTGCTTAACCTCAATGAAATTACAATACAGAAAATATCTCATAGGATGATCAACCATAATATATGGTAACAAAAAGTTCAGTGAAAATCCAACGGGGCAGATAAATTGAAAACAGACTCTTATTGAGTATTTGCTACTGCGAAGGAATCTTTCCTATCATAGTGAACACACAAATATAAATCAGACTTGAATCCTGCTCTCTAGGAAAATGAAATTCAGAAAGGTAAGAAGAAATGCACATGAATAACTATAAATTAGAAAGTTCCCCTAGGAAATATGCAGAAATTGGAATGAGAGTCTAGAAAAGGTAAAGCCTACATCAATTTGGGGACTAGACTTGGAAGAAACTCTCAGAATGTGGCACAAGGAATTATGCTGTTCATTAGAATATGAGGAGAATGATAGAGAAGAGTCAGAAATGAGGTTGGAGGGATGAATTGATTTGTGTAAAATATCTAGTTTGTTAGTTATGAGAAAATGGCTTTTAGCACTAAGAATTTAGGATTTTATTCAAGGTGATTGTGATTATGATGATAAAACAGTTACAGCTAGAATGATCAACCATCCCAGTTTGTCCAGGACTCTCCTGATTTTAGCAGTAAAAGCCCAATATCCCAGAACAGCCCTTAGTACTGAATATTAGCCTCTAAGATCTCTAATTTTAGGGTAAATAATTGACAGATGGTCCCAGCTTCTGTGTTCTGAATCTATCTTCACATTTTTGCTAAGGCTGCTCTCAGCTAATGACTGTGTGAAGCAGAGATACTAACGGAGGCCCTTTCCTGCAACATGTGGAGCTCCTCTGACAGGCAACATTGGCTTGATAGGTAACAGTGACTCTCCACCAGCCTTGCTAAAACTTTCTTGAAACTGCACCATAGCCTGAGACTTTTCCTATCTGACCTAACTTCCTCCCCTCTATCTTTCATATGGCTCAGATCTGCCTGGCAGACAACTCTCCTCATTTTCTCTCACAGGTGTATTTCTCAATAACAATCTTACATATCTAATCCTGTCTTGACTCTGTTTCCTAAAAGACCAAACTAGCACAAAAGATGATGGGAGTGGGCTGAGAAAATAAACAGTAAAACAGAGTTTTAGGTTTGGCTTCCTTATCCCCCAGCAGTTGTCAAAGAGGACACGGTTCTGAGTAGCATGTGGGGCAATGGTTGGGCCATCCACACGATGTGCAATTGCTAAAGATTTCATGAGAAGTGACGTGGAAGTTGCTAAGGGGGAACATCCTTGCAGGTGCAATGAGTCATGCCTTTGAAAAAGAAAGAGGAAACAATGCCTATAAAGACAGCAGAGTGGAATGATTACTGCTACATTGTAATGACACACTACAGACAGATAATTTAAAAACTGACAGCTGTTAATAAGCAGTTAAGACTAAATGTGAGAGCCAGATTTGGTAGATTACAAAGAGGCTCGTAACTCCCATGGTAGAAAAATGGACACAGCTGAGCAGAGCAAACAGACGCTCTAATTGAGCTCCAGAGAGGTTCAAATGTTCAGCAAAGGCAGGTCGGCAATGCTAAAACCAGGGACCTGGTTGGAAAACCTGGGAACCTGAAAGATGGGATGAGAATATCTGGATGTATGTCTTTGAGGGGTTTGGCTCCTGAAATACCCCTTGGACTCGCAGAGTTTGCAGAGATGGCCCAGTCTTCCCTATGCTAGTACTTCCCTTGTGCTGGTAGATATTACAGAAATATCTCACCTGCAAGGCAACAGGTTTCCCTTTAGGACATGCACTCACTTTCTGTCCTGGCTACTTGGCTATAACTATGGTTAAATCCCAGTCTAACCCAACTGGAGAATTACTGGGCCTCAAAAGGGAGGATAGAGATTATATACCAACGCAGCAGTGAGAAATAGCTGCACAACCAGAAAGGACCAGGGAAAAAAACCCTGCAATTGAATTTTAAGGGTACTTGATCAAAGTGGGCTAGAATATAAGACTGGATAAGCAAAAGTTCTTGGGGCACATTCTCAGTCTATGGGAATTAACACTCTAGCAAGGGCTAGCAAGGCTGTGAAGCAACATCTCTGCTAGGGTGGCTCTTAAACACATGGAGAAACTATGCCTTTCTTCATGTAGAAATATCTGATCTTCCCTGATAGATGGTAGAAGAAGGAATAAAGAGGATGAGGGAAGGAAGTAGAGATGCAGAAATAGATATATTATGTGAGAAAGGAAAACCCACCGAAGTATTATGTTCCATGGGGAGCTTCAGGGGACATGCCATTCACTAGGGCTGATAGTACTGTAGTTGCAGTAGGGGAATCAGCATCACCAAGAAGTTCAGTGGTTACTCTACTCAGCAGGTAATCTATTACAGTAGGAGGGCAGTCCCAAAGCTTGGCTCAATAATATCCATTGTTTTATTGTTTCATATGGAACCAAAAAAGAGCCCGCATTGCCAAGTCAATCCTAAGCCAAAAGAGCAAAGCTGGAGGCATCACGCTACCTGACTTCAAACTATACTACAAGGCTACAGTAACTAAAACAGCATGGTACTGGTACCAAAACAGAGATATAGACCAATGGAATAGAACAGAGTCCTCAGAAATAATACCACACATCTACAACCATCTGATCTTTGACAAACCTGACAAAAACGAGAAATGTGGAAAGGATTCCCTATTTAATAAATGGTGCTGGGAAAACTGGCTAGCCATATGTAGAAAGCTGAAACTGTATCCCTTACACCTTATACAAAAATTAATTCAAGATGGATTAAAGACTTAAATGTTAGACCTAAAACCATAAAAATCCTAGAAGAAAGCCTAGACAATACCATTCAGGACATAGGCATGGGCAAGGACTTCATGTCTAAAATATCCATTGTTTTGAACCCTTCTCACCCCCTACTGCCTGAAATAAAAGAGGTCAGATCGTTGTGCTTACCTGCCAGAAACCAAAAGGCCGTAACTACCATGACTGGCAAGGTTGAAGGAACATCGAGGGAGGCTTGACCTGAAGGAATTGTAGAGCTAGTTCATAGAGCATTGTTAAGGCCAAAAATACATTGGCAGCCAAACAAGAGTGCTGTTTAACATCTACAACACCCACCCTCCCCCAAAAAAATAAACAAGGGAAGACAAGAAGCCAGAGGGTGGTTGCCCCGATAAAAATGTATGATCCCTTGCACAGATCTCAGACCTAAATGAATTTTTAGTTCCAGAACCCAGCAAATGAAGAAGTAGCCAAGGCCCTAGGGAGAAGGACCTTGCAACATTGTGGCAATTACGTAATTGTGTTGATCCTCCTAGATCTTTCACTAAAAGGACTTATGACCATTTACTTGGGTCACTCAGTACTGGAGAAAGGTGACTGCTTAGATATGTTGAGGATTACTGGACACAGTGTCTGAATAAACTCTGATGACCCAAGGTGAAAAGCATCATCATTGACCCGTATATTACAGGGAGACGGGAAGGTGCTACAAAAGCTAGGTAATAAATGGGCCTCAGTTACATTCTGGCTCTTTGTGGGCTCACTGGATCCACAGATCCAGTAGGAGTCACGTTCTTAGTCCTAGTGTATAAAATTGAAATGGACATACCTGGCATTTGGGTGAACACCAACACTAGTTTATTGCCTCTGAAGTAAGAGCAATCACAGTGGAAAGGCCAAGTGGACATCCCTGAAATTATCCCCACTACCACCACTATTCAACCCAGATGGTCAAGACTGTAAAAACTAAAAACTCATCTCAAGGAGCATGGGGGTGGATAGAGGAAATTAGTGTCACCATGAAAGACAGGGTGCAGGAGTAGCGGTTCCTATTACATCTCTGTTTAATTTGCCAGTCTGGCCCCTGCAAAAACTAGATGAATGCCGGAGAATGATTGTAGGCTTCCAGAGCCTTAATCAAGTAATAGCCCTGGTGGCAGCTGCTACGCCAGCTGAGGTATCATGCTAGAGCAGATTAATAAAGCCTCAGGTACATAGTATGCAGCCATTAGTCTGATCCACGCACTTTTTCCAATGCAGAGATGAAAACAGAGTCCTCACTTTCTGTCTTTCTCAATGATGCACTGGAGAATTTTGTGCTTCCTTTCACTGAAACCCAGAGATCAGTAGAGTTGGAGCTCCTTCTTACCAAAGAGAGAAGGCGCACTTTTGCCTAAGAGCCGCAGCAAAATCCCTCCGAACCACAAGCTGCAGCTCCTGCCAAGCCACTTTGAACTTCTTGTATCTAGGGATCAGCAGGTGAAAAGAGGTGTCACCATACTTGCATGGATGATGACCCTGTATCCACTGCGGCCTGAGATCAATTACAACTATAACATTTGTAGGTAGTTTCATTGACCTCCCTTCTCTAAATTTCCTCATGGGGCAGGTGGTCGGGGGGTGGGCAGGGAAGAGGCCTACAGGAACTATGGAGGAGCTATTTCTCAAACCTGTGCAGAGACAGATCTGTGTGGCACATGGGATGGTCTGTGGCAGCCAATAACATGCACTTCTCAAATTTCTGAATGGGGAGAGCGTAACTAACTGAATCTACCATCTCATTCACACTAAGGCCTCAGCTCCCACATTGTCCCCCGCCAAAGACTGAATGTGGTATAAATACTGAGGCAGATCCATTCCTGAAAAATGCAGAACTCCTTTGAATGGCAACTTTGGCTTAAGGACTCCCTACCAGTCTTGAGAAAAATTTCTTAGAATTACTCTGTTAAAATTTCCTTCCCTTTCTCCTCCACAGGTGTCAGTGTGTATCACAGTCCATCAGATCTCCTAATCTCATGTCTCTATCGCCATCTTTACTCACAGACACTCTCCCCAACCAACCTCATACGTGTCTAAGATATGAATATTTAGATATGTGGATGAGGCCAAGTATAGAAGCTCGTGACTAATTGCCTACATCAAATAACTCGAAGTGGTAAGAAAATAATTGTGCTTTATTTAGTCCATAATTGGATCTTTTGTAATAGCACCAGCACCTCTTAGAAAAGATAAAGTAAATAGAACCAACAACACAGGGTCACTGATGTTGCATCACATCAGTGAGGTGTAGCTAAGTCACGTCTGTGTCCAGTGGAGCATGTGCAGCATGGTCTGCCACATTCCCCATTAAGCTTCCCTGCTTCCATAACTACTTTATTCATACGTGAGACATCTCTAAGTCCCATAGTATAATCATTTGAGTTTGTTACACTGGCTTAGTAATCTCAATAAACTAAGCTTCAAAGGTATCTTTTGAGAAAGAGATAGAGACATGTCAGCCACCATATGGGTGAGGATGGAGAAAGAACGTTGTAGCCTTTGCAGAGATTTGGGGATTTGCAAAGCAGGAATGTCAGAAGAACAACAACTGTGAAGATTTAGAGTTAATTACTGAAATAGCTGGCTGAAGAATATGAACCCTGCAAAGAGTCAAAAAAAAAAAAAATGACAGAATAGGTACAATAAAACAGAAATAGATGGAATCAGAGCACCAAAAGCTGAAACAAAGATAAAGGGTAGGTTCTGTAGTGTAAGAAATTCAGAGGTTGTACATAGAAAGGAGAGTTTCCATTTCAGTCTACCTCCCTGGTACATGAGATTTTAAAAGTACATGAGATTAAACTTACACATTTCATCTTAAACAAACGCCTAATACCACATACTGGGTTTCTTATCATGTTCATCAAATCTCTACAATAGAACGGATGTTTTAAATGAATAATAGTAATTATTTGTTAGATAATATATTTGGATATTGTATTAATGTGCTAGGACTGCCATAAAAAATGCCACTGATTGGATAATTTAAACAATAGAAACTTATTCTCCCCATTCTCAGAAAATCTTCACAATCTATACATCTGACAAAGGACTGATATCCAGAAACTTCAATGAACCCAAATAAATCAGCAAGAAAAAAACAATTGCACCAAAAAGTGGGCTAAAGACATGAATGGACAATTCTCAAAAGAAGATATAAAAATGACCAACAAACATATGAAAAATGCTCAACATCACTAATGATCGGGGAAATGCAAATCAAAACCACAATGTGATACCACCTTTCTCCTTCAGAAGTAGTCATATACAAAAAATCAAAAAACAGTAGAAGTTGGCGTGGATGCAGTGATCAGGGAACACTTCTACACTGCTGGTGGGAACATAAACTGGTACGACCACTATGGAAAAAAGTTTGGGAATTCCTTAAAAAACTAAGTAGAACTACCATTTGATCCAGCAACCTCACTCCTGGGTATCTATCTAGAGGAAAAAGGTCATTATAAAAAGAGATCATACTGATGTTTATAGCAGCACAACTTGCAATTGCAAAATAATGAAACCAACCCAAATGCCCATCAATCAACGGGTAGATGAAGAAACTGTGGTATATGTGTATGATGGAATACTACTCCGCCATAAAAAGGAATGAGTTAACAGCATTCACAGTGACCTGAATGAGATTGGAGACTATTATTCTCAGTGAAGTAACTCAGGATTGAAAAATCAAACATTGTTCTCACTGGTATGTGGGAGCTAAGCTATGAGGATGCAAAGGCATAAGAATGATACATGGACTTCGAGGACTTCGGGGAAGGACGGGACATGGGCGAGGGATAAAAGACTGCAAATAGGGTGCAGTGTATACTGCTCAGGTGATGGGTGCACCAAAATCTCACAAATCACCACTAAAGAACTTACTCATGTAACCAACCACCACCTGTTCCCCCAAAACCTATGGAAACAGAAAAATGAAATTTATTCTCCACGTTCTGGAAGCTACAAGTTTGAGATCAAGGTGTTGGCAGGATTTAGCCAACATTCTGAGGCCTCGATCTTGGCCTGTAGATGGCCATCTTCTCCCTATATCTTCATATGGTCTTTCCTCTGTGCATTTTTTCTGTGTACTAATCTTCTCTTCTTATAAGAACACCAGTTATATTTGATTAGGGCCTACCCACATGACCTCATTTTACCTTAATTACATCTCAAAAGGCCCTAATACGGTCACATACTGAGGTGCTGGGGGTTAGAACTTCAACAAATGAATTTTGAGGGACACCACTCAGCCCATAATAGGTATCTTCATGCCTTTCAGAGATTATTTGTAATCCCCATAAGAACACATGATGCCACAAATAACTTTAAATTACAAAACATTTCTAAGCAGAAACAAGAAGTTGTATCTGTATTAGCCATTAGCATTATGCTCAATGACCACCATTCTTTAAAGCACAAGAAAAGCTAGCACATATGCAAGTCTACTAGAAATTGTATTACATCAGCTTCATATTTCCAGGGCAAACAGACATTTGGGGAATCATCAATAAATTTCATTTCACCCCCAACCCAAATAACAACATATATGACAAAGCGAAACCATGCCAGGCAAAGGGAAACACATGATCAATCAGTATATTATATATAATAACTACATATAATAACTGAACAGAAACACTTAAAAGAGATTAAGATCAAGTTGCCAACATGACTCTGAAGATGACAGAAAAATACGGAATATCTGTCCCAAGAAACTTACATTGCCAATCTTCAGCAACCACACTATTATTTTTTTTTTCTTTTAGGTTTAGTGGGTATATGTGTAGGTTTGTTACATGGGTAAATTGCATATCACAGGAGTTTGGTGTACAAATAATTTTGTCACCCAGGTAATCAGCATAGTATCCAATAGGTAGATTTTTAATTCTCACCGTCCTACCACTCTCCATTCTCAAGCAGGCCTCTGTGTGTATTGTTCCCTCCTCTGTATCCATATGTACTCAATGTTTAACTCCCAAATATAAGTCAGAACATCCACTATTTGGTTTTCTGATTCTGCATTAATTCATTTAAGATGGTAGTAGGCCTCTGTGTCTACTGTTTCCTTCTTTGTATCTATATGTACTCAATGCTTAGCTCCCAAATACAAGTGAGTACATGCACTGTTTGGTTTTCCGTTTCTGCATTAATTCATTTAAGATAATAGCCTCCAGCTCCATTCATGTCACTGGAAAGGACATGATCTCATTCTTTGTTATGGCTGTATCATATTCCACACACACCAGTATTAGTTGACTATCTTACTTAATCCATTCATGGCTTTCAGCTTTTGAAGATATTTTGGCAAACATAAATTTGATCAATGGCTCTAAAATAAAGTTAATCTCTTATTTCTTTGTATATGCAATTAACAATGGAGTATCTAAATCCACAAAGTAAAGTAAGTTATTAGGAATATTTTTTCAGTAAAATAACAAAGAAGGTCTTCTCGTATTTGTCATAGGACCAATGTAATTGACTGAAAAGTACAGGCACAGGGTGGGTGAGAAAACTGAGTGTCGAAAGGGATCATTGAAAGTTATGGAAAGATGACTGAATGGCTCCTGTCTTTTAAGAAACATTCTTCTTCATGTAGTTCTTCATCTAGTTCTCTCATTTTTAGTTCTAATTTTAAAAAGTCAATTATTATTGTCATTCTAAATAGTTCAAGCATTGCATTTAAAAAATAAATCATTGTGTAATAAATAGTAGTTAGATATAATTAAAATATATGTTATATCCCAAATCTTGCTATTCAATAAAACAGACGACGAGAAGGAAACAATTCAACTGCTACATTTATTATGGCAGCATCCAAGAAACACTTTACATGGTACCATGAAGCAGAATTATATTTTTTTAATCTATTATAAATTTTTTTTTATTAGAGATGGGATCTCACTATGTTACCCAGGCTGATCTCAAACTCCTAGGCTCAAGTGATCCTCCTACCTCAGCCTCCCAAATTGCTGTGATTACAGGTGCGAGCTCTATGAATGATTTTTGCCACTGGCAGTATTAGAGTAATGCTACTACAATATTTTTTCTTAAAATTTATGTTATTAAGTATGAACTTTATGCCAAAAAATTACATATAATTTCAAAATTATATAAGATAGCTATCTACTAATAATATGACATAATATGTAACAATTGGTAAGAAAATTTGCATTGTGACTCATAATTGTATTTAAAAGGCAAAACGGGTGTCTCCAGCATTACCACTGGGGGAATTTGGGCAGTAAAATAAACATAAACTAATTAAAAATAAGACAAAGATTTTTTTTATTAGTGAACATTTCTATTATAAATTTGAAATAGATGAAATAAATTCTAAAATGCAAACAGTATTTGCCAAAATAACCTTATATTTCCATATGCATTTGATACTTTTAAACTAATGAACAAATTCCTAATAGTTGATTTTGGAGTGGACTAGAATTGCATGAATAACAAAGTGTTTCACTATATTAAATATAATGTGCAGCTCTCTAAACTATTTAGAAAATAACCAAAGCTTGCCAAACTAGATGGCTCATCTTTGTCTGTGGTTCTAAAGGAAACAACATAAAAATGCTTGGAGTAAAAAATGCAGATTCATACATTTGACCTTCTTAATATAATTGTGAAAAGAAAGGTTAGAGATTGGAAAAACAGAGAGATTGGAAAAACATACTCTAGATTCAGAATTGCATGCATTCAAAATCCAAATCAAATCCAAACCTGCCCTTTAGCAGCAATATCCTTTCAAGGAAATTTCTTAACCTGTCTTGTGTCTCAGTTTCCCCATCTGTAAAACAGGAATAATAATAGCACCTCCTCATAAGGTTCTGATGAGGATTAAATGAATTAATAAACTGAAAGCACTTTAACACAGTGCCTTGCATATAGTACACATGTATTAAGTGTTAGCTGTTATTATTCACTAAAGAGTAAAATCCAGGCTGGGAGCGGTGGCTCATGCCTGTAATCTCAGCACTTTGAAAGGCTGAGGCGGGTGGATCACAAAGTCAGGAGTTCGAGACCATCCTGGCCAACATGGTGAAACCCTGTCTCTACTAAAAATACAAAAAAATTAGCCGGGCGTGGTGGCGGGTGCCTGTAGTCACCCGCTGTATCTACTCGGGAGGCTGAGGTAGTAGAATCACTTGAACCCAGGAGGGGGATGTTGCAGTGAGCCGAGATCACGCCACTGCACTCCAGCCTGGCGACAGAGTGAGACTTGGTCTCAAAAAAAAAAAAATAAAATAAAATAAAATCCATAGACATAGACTAAAACAGTGGTTATCAGTGGGTGAGAGGAATGAGAAGATGTTAATCAAAGGGTATAAACTCGCGGTTATAAGATAAATAAGTTCCGGGGATCCAAGGTACAGCATGAATGGTGATAGATGTATTAATTAATTTGATAGTGGTTATCATCATACAAAACATATATCATTGCATTGCACTGATATACATATACCATTGCATTGCATTGATATACATATACCATTGCATTGTATACCTCAAATATATACAATTTTCATTTGCCAATTAATTATTTTTAAAAATGAGAAAATAATGGCAGAACAAAAATAAAAGCATATATAATAAAATTTCATGGAAAATTCGCATTTTGTTCTGAAAGACAGTGTTTAAGATGATAGAAGCTAAAGCCCCTAACCCTATCTGGAGAGAATTAAGGCTGTATTCTTGCTTCCAAGTCATACATATGGTCTAAGAAGCAGAAGACATGAAGTCAAGCTCCACACAAACGTGAGGAAATTTACTTGTCAGCCGGCTCACAGAGCGGCAATTTACTTGTCTCCTTAGTTCACATCAACATGCTTCCATCTCAGGGCTTACTGTACCTCTGCCTTTCCATGAATCTGTGCAGGCTCACTTTTTCCTTTATTCAAGTATTTGCTACAATTCACTTCTTAGAGATGTTTTCTTGAACATGTGATCTAAAATGCAGCTGCTATAGATTTTTCACTCTGTAATGTGCTTTCCTGAAACTGATTTTCTTCTAGGCATTTATCATTATCTGACATCAAAGTATACTTTGGAGAAGCTTGTTTGTTTGTTACCCAGCTTTTCCTCTAGGATGCAAGCTCCAGGAGAGGAGAGATTTTGCCAATTTTTTTTCCTGCTGCATCCTTAGTATGTAGAATACTGTTTGACATACAGTAGGTGCTCACTATTGTTGAACCAATGAAATTGGCTACTGGTAAGAGCGCAAAACAGTACTAATATTGGATTTCTAACTATTTACTGTTTAAAAAGAATAAAGTCAAATATATTATGTATCATTACTTTAAAAACAGAAAAGGAAATTAGCCTGGTAGTAGAACAAAGCAACCAGACATGTCATAGATTGCTCACTTTTACTGAGAAAATTCTTGAAAACTAAGAGATATGCAAATGTTGTAGCCCTAAGAAATTTAAGGCTTAGTTCATGGTATTCTTTCCAAAACACCAGATTAAAAGAAGGCTGAAATATAAGAGAAGAGTATGTAGAGATTTTTCAGTAAGTTGAAGGTAAACCCTTTCAAAGTAATCAACTATACTAAATTTAAAGTCAATATATAAGTCCGATTGGTCAATTTCTATTACTCAAATTCTTTAAAATAAAACCAAAATTTTACTTTTTATTATATTTTACAGGAGGAAAAGAGTCAATCTAATTTGATTAGGCAACATTTTAATCTTTTAAATCAGTAGAAGAAAGCTTTCTTCTGTCAAGTTAATAATGAGCTCTCATTTATTTCCTTAAAAGTATGACTATCCCAAAAACAAGTTGCAAGATGAGTAAAAGTTGTTCTGGGTTTTCTGTGTGTATATGTGTGTGTTTTAACACATCTCATTTTGTGAGTTCACCCTCTCTTTCTTTCCCTCCTATTTTTGTGTTCCATCAAATTTGTTCCCTTTAATGAAAGATTTTCTTCCTGAACCCAGATGCCCCATTGCCTGATCTTTCTTCACTTCCTACCCAATGTAATAGTCATTTTGCCATCCTTGGTATAAAAACCAGTCCCTGACCCACTGCTTCACAGTGACTATATATTTAGCTTATAGATTATTACTTGTATTAGCTTATGGATTAATATATGGAGCTTGTCTCATCAGACCCAAAGAATGAAGTAATTCAATAAACTAATCTGTTTAGCAGAAACAATATGGTAAGGTGGAAAGAGCATTGAATTTAAGAGAAAGGAGATTGTGATATGCATTCCAACAATAAAATATATCAGATGGGTAATTCTGAACAAGTAACCTCTCTGAGCCTGGGTTACAAATCCTTAAAGTGAGGATGAGGCCTATGACATAGGGTGGTTGTGAGTGTGCACAATATGGGAAGTTGTCCAGCCTTGAGTTTAACATATGATTCATGATAAATTTCATAAATAAACACCTTAAGGGACCTTCTGGAAAGAATGTTATCTTTCTACTCTAACAGTGAAAGAAATGTGGGATTGGAGAAACTTTTCAGCACTTTTTCAATCCCACCACATATAAGTTCCCTTTATTCCTTTATAGTTATAGAGTTGTCAAGAATACAATAAATTAAGATTATCACCTTTTTGAAAAGGAGGAAACTAAAACGGATCATTTTTAATCTAAGTTAAAAATTTAGCAAATAACTTTTTTATTCCTTTTATCTAATATCGAATCAAAATGTAATTTTGCTAAGAAGCTTAAATATGTAAATGGTTTTCCTAATTGTTTTATTTTGCTACTCACCTAGACTGAAATCATGAAAACCAATTTAGTTTGACTCATAGTTGGAAAATTCCAATGCTCAGAGCACTGATAAGCTAGAAATGATGCAAGTTATGCTTCACAAGGTTAACTTCTGATCAATTCTGTATTTTATTGTGATTATTCTGAATTTGCAAATGCACGCAGGAGAGCCATGTTTTGTTTTTTTCTCAGTTTGAGCACTTAATTTCTCACCACATGCACATGAGGGGGTTGTGCATTCCTGATTATTTGTTAAAGGCTTTTAGTCAGATTTTTGCCAGCAGCTGGCAAAATGAAGTCATTTCATGCAACAGAATAAAAGGAAAATATTTTGGCCTTACTTTCAGGGTAAACCTATGTTCATTAACAACAAAGAAGAATATATGGTACCAAGAAGGAAAAAAAAATCAAAGGCGCACTACTTCCTTTCAAACAGGCTTATGAAAAATTAAGAAAAAAATCTGAAAACACATCCTAATGTATTAAAAAAAACATGGTGAAGTAGAAAAAGTATTAAATTCAGATCAAAATACATGTAGTCTAAACTAGTTCTGTTGCAGCTGTGCATTTTGGACAAGTAACTTAAGGTTTCTGGGTCTCTGTGTCAGTTTCTACGGCTGTGTAATAAACCATCCCAAAAGTGAGTTGCAAAAAGCATCAATATTGCTCATGAATCTGCATTATAGGCAATGCTAGGCAGGAGCAGCTCTCTCTGCCCTGAAGTCTCTGCTCTGCTTGAAGTCATCTGAGATGGAAAGAATGCTAGGAAATGTAGCCATGTGAAGGCTCTTTCACTCACCTAGGTGACAAAATTCAAAACAGCTAGGTCTGGAACAGTTAGGATTCCTTAGGTACTTTGTTTCTATGCAGCCTCTCTGCATGATTTCTCCAGCATGCGGATTCAATGTAGCTGAACTTTTTCACATGTCAGTTGAAGGCTTCCAAGGCATGAGTCCCGACAGAGGGTCACTTAGAAGCCATATAGCTTTTTATGGTGTGGCCTCAAAATGCACATAGCACACCATAGTCACAGTGCTGCTCAGATTGGAGTGGAGAGAACATAGATTCCATCTCCCTCTATGGAGAAATTTCAATGTCAATTTGCAAGAAAAACATGTGGTATGGGAGTTACCGGTGTAGTCATTTTTGGAAATACAATCTGCAGCAATCTCCTTTAGCTTATATGAAAAATAATCAGGTTGGAATAGGTAAGGTCTTAAATCTCTTTCATCTCAGAAAATCGTGTGAAGTCTTTGATTAAATGGAAACAAGAATGGTTTAAAAGTGACCTGAAACAGCTAGCATAATGTCAACACATTGGAACAGATAGGAGGACTTATAGAGAATGAGTAACTCTGAAAGTGTGTAAAGCATTGAAATGAGTAAATGACCACATTTTTCAGTATCAGGGGTTATATGTGATTGCAAATGCGAGACTATTTTCAAGGTATGCAATTTTCGGGACGTAGGGCAGGTTTATTGTTCCATGCCATTTAGTCTTTCTGTTTAACAACATAGTTATTATCATGGGTCATTTACATTTTGAACACCAGATGTGATACCAAGAGCTGTTAACACAATATTATTGCTAGGAATTTTTAAAGTCCTATGAATATATATATATATATATATATATAATTCATATATATGTGTGTATATATTCATATATAATATTATATATTCATATATGTATATATTCATATATATTATATTCTTATATATAAAACAGTCAAATATCCATAAATATAAATTCATATATATGAACATATGTATATATTTTCATATTTAATATATGTTCATATATGTATATATTCATATCTAATATATATTATATTCATACATTATATTCATATATAATATATATTATATTCATATATATTGTATGAATATAATATATATTATATTCACATATATTATATTCATATATAATATATATTATATTCACATATATTATATTCATATATAATATATATTATATTCATATATTATATATTATATTCATATATATTATATTCATATATATTATATTCATATATAATATATATTATATTCATATATATTATATTCATATATAATATATATTATATTCATATATAATATATATTATATTCATATATATTACATATATATTCATAGGACTTAAAAAATTCCTAGCAATAATACTGTGTTAACAGCTCTTGGTATCACATCTGGTGTTCAAAATGTAAATGACCCATGATAATAACTATGTTGTTAAACATAGTTATATATATACAGTGTGTATATATATATATTCATATATATATTATACCAGATGTGATACCAAAAGCTGTTAACACAATATTATTGCTAGGAATTTTTTAAGTCCTATGTGTGTATATATATAATATATATGAATATTATATGTATATAATATATATGATATATATTATATATATGAATATAATATATATACACACACACACACAGTCATGCATCACTTAACAACAGGGACACTTTGTTATGTGATTTTGTTGTTATGTGGACATTATAAAATATACTTACACAAGCCAAGATGGTATAAACTACTACACGCTTAGGTTATATGGTACATAGCCTGTTGATCTTGGACTTCAAACCTGTACAGCATGTTATTGTACTGAATACTGTAGGCAATTTGTAACACACTGGTAAGTATGTGTGTATCTAAACATATCTAAACTTAGAAAAGCTACAGCAAAATTACAATATAAAAGACTAAAAATGGTACACATATATAAAACATTTATCACAAAAGAAGCTAGTTGTGGGTGAGCCAGTGAATGAGTGTTGAGTAAATGTGAAGGTCCAGGACATTAGTGTACACTACTACAGACTTTATAAACCCTGCACACCTAGGCTACACTGAATTTATTAAAAAATCTTTCTTTCTTCAATAACAAATTAACCTTAGCTTGCTGTAACTTTTTTCCTTTCTAAACTTTTAAAACATTTTATTTTTTTTACTCTTTTGTAAGAATATACCTTGAAAGAAGACCACATTGTACACCTGTAAAAAATTTTTTTTCTTGCTTTATATCCTTATTATATAAACTTTATTCTGTTTTAAAATTTATTGATTTGTTTTACTTTTAAAACTTTTTTGTTAAAAAGAAAAATGTACACACACATTAGCTTAGGCCTACACAAGGTCAGGATCATCAATATCACTGACTTCCACCTGCACATCTTGTCCCACTGGAAGGTCTTCAGGGGCAATAACACACGTGGAGCTGTCATCTCCTATGATAACAATGCCTTCTTCTGGAATACCTCCTGAAGGACCTGCCTGAGGCTGTTTACTTTTTTTAATAAGTAGAAGTATGCTCCAAAATAATGATAACAAGTACAGTTAATACATAAACCAGTAACATAACCCATCATTTGTTACTATTGTCAAGTATTATATACTGTACATAATTTTATGTGCTATACTTTTATATGACTGACAGTGCAGGTTTGTTTACAACAGTATTACCACAAATATGTGAGTAATGTCTTGCGCTGTGACATTATGATGGCTAAGACACCACTGGGCAATAGAAATTTTTCATCTCCGTTATAATCTTATGGGACCACCTTTGTGTATGCTGTCCATTGTTGACAAAGATGTCATTAGGCGGTACATGACTGTATATACTGTGCACACGTACACAAACACACACACACACATACATTTCAGTACATTATCAATACATGTAAAAATTTAAGTCATAATAATGTAGTCCTTTTTTCATGTCCATCCATGACCCTAACGCCCCATCTAATACTAACTGACTAGTGAGTAAGAATCAACATTTCCAGTGGTCACCAGAAGTCTAGCAGACTATATATGGTATATTGATTATGGTGAATACAATGAAATAGGGCATGAAGAATTCCCTAAGACCAAATGGGAGGAATCTGACTATAAACAAATGTATAAAAGTTAACCAGTCCATTTGTCCATTCTTATTTCAAGTCTCATATTTGTTTTAATGTATAATGATTTCTTTTTATATTTTTGTTATTATATATCCACAGAGGACATTTATATGTGCAAACATATGTGTGCATATATATCTATATCTGTATTGCTTTGAGTAAGATCACTTTGAGTAAGTAGATGACTTTCCAGTGTAGAGAAATGTATTAAACAAAACATGAATGCCCACTGTTACCCATTTCTTCTAATAGAGTTATTTGCATTCTACCAGTTGAAAAACTTAAGTCCACAAAGGATAAACCTTACAAGGGCATATCATTTATCAGTCTTAGCCTTGTAACTTATTGACTACAGTGACATGAATTCTGCACTTCATGGGACTCTATTATTTCATACCAAAAACATGACACAAACATGACAGGAATCTCCTCAAGCATATCTAATACATGACCAAATATGCAAAGAACTTAAATATCTCAGTGGCCTAAATTAAGCAGTTCTTAGATGTCTTGAAATGCTGCCTCTATTGAATGAAGAACATTTTCCCAGTAAACTGAAACCACTCCAGACACTCATCTATGACCTGAACATAAAATTAGAGTATTTACCTTCACAGTTATAACTCTTTTTTTTTTCTTTTTTTTTTTTTTTTGAGACGAAGTCTTGCCATTGTCCCTCAGGCTGGAGTGCAATGGCGTGATTTCGGCTCACTGCAACTTCCACCTCCTGGGTTCAAGCGATTCTCCTGCCTCAGCCTCCCGAGTAGCTGGGATTACAGGCGCCTGCCATCATGACTGGCTAATTTTTGTATCTTTAGTAGAGACGGGGTTTCACCATGTTGGCCAGGCTGGTTTCGAACTCCTGACCTCAGGTGATCCGCCTGCCTTGGCCTCCCAAAGTGCTGGGATTACAGGCATGAGCCACCACGCATGGCCTCAGTTATAACTTTTTAGGCATGCATTACATGTAAATAGAATCTCCATAAAATATATACAAATGGAAGTGAACTATAGCAACATGAATGAACCTAGGTTTTTTAAAGTTGAAGAAATTAATCTTCAAAATCCTTGTGATGATCATAACAGCACATAGTGGTCCTCCAATTTTCTATCGTGGCTTTTGGGATATTTTGAAGTGAAATGTTATCTTTAAATTTCATACAGAATTTTCATTTCATCCTTTGATACCAGAGTTGATGTAAAGAAAAATAATATTTTAATAATTTATTTTTCCCACACAGATGTCAATTACAATTGATGACATAGTCTCATGGTTTCAATTTTCCTCTAAATTATTTGCCACATACACCTAAGACATATGTCAATCCCATTTTGATGAGACAGCATCTCCCTCAATAAAATAAAAATTTGATTTTTCAAGTTTATCCACCTTTAAAAAGACATTCTCTAGTTGGAGAAAGGTGTTTAAACCAAGCTGCCCTGATTCTTATCCCTAGGATTCATTTTTCCTTTCTGAAATATTTTTTAAATTAAAGATACCACTATCATAGGGGTTTCAGAAAAGTTATTACTAAACACAAGAGAAAAAAACGAATACCCATGTAGGATATATATACGCAGTACAATAGTAACAGGTGGAGAGCTTTATTATAGACAGCATTTTTTTTAGTCTGAATGGAAGAGGATTCTGTCAGTTAAGAACACTTAGCCACTAAATAGGCTGGGCGCAATGGCTCACACCTGTAATCCCAGCACTTTGGGAGGGTGAGGTGGGCGGATCATGAGGTCAGGAGTTTGAAACCAGCCTGACCAACATGGTGAAACCCTGTCTCTACTAAAAATACAAAAATTAGCTCGGCGTGGTGGCACGCACCTGTATCCCAGCTACTAAGAAGGCTGAGGCAGAAGAATTGCTTGAAAACAAACAAACAAACAAACAAACAAAACACTTAGCCATGGAATAAATAGAATTCTACTAAATCTAATTCTAGGTAATTATGACAACTTAAAATACTTTTTTTTTTTTTTTTTTTTTTTTTTTTTAATAGGCAGAGTCCCACTCTGTCGCCCAGGTTGGAGTGCAGTGGCGCAATCTCGGCTCACTGCAACCTTCACCTCCCAGATTCAAGCTATTCTCCTGTCTCAGCCTCCTGAGTAGCTGGGATTACAGGCATGTAACACTAAGCCCAGCTAATTTTTGTATTTTTAGTAGAGACAGGGTTTTTGCCATGTTGGCCAGGCTGGTCTCAAATTCCTGACCTCAAGTGATCCGCCCGCCTGGGCCTCCCAGAGTGCTGGGGTGACAGGCGTGAGCCACCACGCCCAGGCAAATCTCACATTTTATATACATGTTGTATCTTTATATATGTATTTGTTTCTGAATAATTGTATAAAAATATATCAAATTATTATTATTATTATTATTTTTTTTTTTTTGAGACGGAGTCTCGCTCTGTCGCCCAGGCTGGAGTGCAGTGGCGCGATCTCGGCTCACTGCAAGCTCCGCCTCCCGGGTTCACGCCATTCTCCTGCCTCAGCCTCCCGAGTAGCTGGGACTACAGGCGCCCGCTACCACGCCCGGCTAATTTTTTGTATTTTTAGTAGAGACGGGGTTTCACCGTGTTATTTTTTAAATATACTTATTTTTTTCAAACAATTTTAGATTCACAACCAAATTGAGAGGAAGGTAAAAAGATTTTCATATATCTCTTGCTTCCATATATGCACAGCTTCTCTCACTATCAAAATCCCACACCAAAATTGTATGTTTATTAAAATTGATAAATCTACATTGACACATTGTCACCTAAAGTCCACACTCTACAGTAGGGTTCACTCTTGGTGTTGTACATTCTTTGTGTTTTGACAAATGTATAATAACATGTATCCACCAATATAATATCAAACAGAGTAGTTTCACTGCCCTAAAACTCCTCTATGCTCCGTCTGTTAATACCACCCTTCCCCCATCCCCTGGCAAACCATTGATCCTTTTACTGTCTCCATAGTTTTACATTTTCAAAAAAGTCATCTACATCAAATCATTTTTTTAACTATGATTTTGCAATAGTGTGATCATAGACACATTTTTCCAGTTTAGATCAAAGAAATTTCAACAGTGTAACAAAATACTTACAATTGATGTTCAGCTGAATTTGCTATAATTTCATTATTATAGCTATAACCATTACATAATGTTTGTACACTCATCTAAAGGCTTGTAGTAAATTCTACTTCAAAATCCTGTCTGACTTCAGTACAAAACAATATGATTTATCTCTCTAAAAAATATTATTTAAACTAAGATTTAGTTACTTGATCTCACATTTCCTATACAAATGATATGAAAACACTATTTCAGAGAGTTTAGACAATGTCACTGATTTATAGCATAATAGGAAATGTCAAGGAGTCCACTTCCAGAATGTTGACATGAGAAGCCTAGTAGACTCAGCCCCCTACATAACTGGTGAGAATTATTTAATTAAAAACAAATCTTTAAAACTTGACCTAAGGGCATAAACCAAAAGAAGATGTTATTTAAGAAAATATACTAACTCTAGGTTAGAACAATAAGAGTCTGTGGCACTTGCACTAAATACTATTACTGCTTCCTCCACCACCTCAGTTCAGCTTGATGGAAGTTTTACTATGGACAGGAGTGGCCAAGAAATTGGGGTCCCCTTTACCTATGTCTCCCAATAAAAAGTCTCATTTGGAAAAACACGACACCAACTTTTCTCGTACCTTCCAACTCTAAATTGCTGAGCCTAAACTCCTGTTGAATACAGAAAGAGTTCAAGAGCTCCTTTCCTCCACCCATCCTGTACTCATAGGGGGAAGACCTCCCAATCCAGGGAAGGCCAAGAACCCAAGGGCCCCACTGCCCTTGCCCCACCTTGCTGGTAGGACAGAAGTTCTATGCCAAGAGAGGCAAACCAGAGGCTAACATCCTGCCTACTGCCAGAGTACTGACTCAGAGATTTTGCTCACAGGTAGAAGCAGTCCGTAAGAATGGAGAACATCAAACCTCTCCCCAAAAGAACGGATTTTATTTGAAACAGAGTGTGCAGAGTTCAAGCCTAAGTCTACTATCAAAAACAATGGAGATTTTTGTTTTAAGCAATTAAGAGCAGGCTGTAGTTTTATGAGAGCAGCAAACTAAATGGTAGGTTCACTAACTTGTCCGAGAAAACTGTGGAAAAAGACAGCAAAGAAGAGCCCCTCTGGAGTGAGAAGAAACTTCAAAGACTGGTCTCAAAAACCATCCCTGCCAGAATTTAATTGTATCAGAGTGCAGCAATTAACGTCAAAAGGCATTATCAGCCAGCAAATAGTGTATATGCTACCAAATGAAGGGATCAAACTCAATAAGCATTAAAATCATACAAAGTGTGTTCACTGACCACAATTAAGTTGAGTTATAAATCAACAACAACAACAAAAAAGCATGGAAATTCATAAATGTGGGGGAAATTTTACAACACATTCTTAAATGACAAATGGGTCGAAAAAGAAATCACAAGATAAATTAGAAAATACTTTGAGATGAGTGAAAATGAAGACTCTATATATCAAAACTTAGGGAATGATGTTCGAGTAGTTATTGGAGAAAAATTTATAGCTGCAAATGTCTACGTTATACAAGAAGAAAGATCTCAAATCAATAACCTAATCTTCTCGCTTAAGAACTAGAAAAAAAAAACAGCAAACAAGCAGAAACAAGGACACGATAAAGATTAGAGTGAAATTTTTAAAATACAGAGAGGAAAAACAACAGAAAATATTAACAAAATCAAAAGTTGCTTCACTGAAAAGATCAACAAATTTGACAAATCTGTAGCTAGACTAACAAAGACAAACAGAGAAAAAAATGAAATTACTAAAATTAAGAATGAAATATGAGAGACACCCCTACTGATACAGCAGATACAGAAATTTAAAAAAAGAAATATAAGGGAATACCATGAATAACTATATGCCAAAATTTACATAACTTAGATAAAATGTACAAATTTTTCAAAAGACACAGACTATCAAAACTAAAACATAATGAAACATACGAACGGATCTATAACAATTAAAGAAATTGAATTGTAAATCAAAATCGAATCCCTCAAATCCCAAGAACCAGATGACTTTATTTGATATTTCTAGCAAAGATTTGCAGAAGAAAGCCAATTCTTCAAAAATCCTTCCAAGAACCAGATTATGAGGAAACACTTCTTAATTCATTCTATGAGGCCAAAATATGTGTTACCCTGATACCAAAGCCAATGATATCATAAGAAAGAAAAATACTGACCAACATCTTTTATCAATATAGACACAAAAATCTTCAACAAAATACTAGTGAACTGAATCCAGCAAAATATTAAACAGAAGCATCACCATGACCAGATGGCATTTATTCCATCTGTACTCAAAGCTAGTTAACTTAAACATTTTGGAAATAAATTAATTTATTACACCGTATCAACAGAATAAATGACAAAAGGTATATGATCATCTCAGGAGGTATGAAAAAAAAGCATCTAATAAAATATAACACTCCTTCATGATAAGAATGCTATACAAATTAGGAATGGAGGGATCTTCTTAACCTGATAAATGATATCCACAAAATAAAAACAGCTAATATCATATAGTTAACGGATAATGATTGGATATTTTCCCCTTAAGATCAAGACTAGAACAAGAATAAGACAAGAATGTGTCTTCTAAACGTTTCTGTTTAACATAGTACTGAAAGTTCTAACCAAGGCAATTAGGCAAAAAAGAAGTAGAAGGAGAAGAAGGAGGAGGAGGAGTAAAAGGCACCTAAGTTGGAAATGAAGAAGTAAACTTTCTCAATTTGCAAATGATGATCTTGTATAGAGAAAATCCTAAGGGATCCACTAAAAATCTATTTAAACTAATAAATTCAGCAATGTTGGAGGATAGAAGATCAATATACAGAAACCAGTTGCACTTCAACACATTTATAATGAACTTGAAAAATAAAATTAAGAAAATTTCACTACAAATAACATGAAAGTTAGAAATAAAGTTAAAGAAATATAAAATTTATACTCTGAAAACTGAAAATCATTTTTAAGAGAAATTTTAAAAGACTCAAATAAATAGAAAGCTATCAAATTGATATACTGGAAGATTTAATATTGTTAAGATCACAATAATCCTCAGTTGTTTTCTACAGCTTCCCCACAATCTCTCTCAAAATCTCTGCTAGTTTATTTGCCAAAATTGGCAGGCTAATCCTTAAACTCATAAGACAATACAAGGACTCAAAAATAACCAAAAAAGTCTTGAAAAATGAGAACAAAGTTGAAAGCCTCACACTTCCAATGTTAAAGCTGAATACAAAGCTATAGTAATCAAGACAATTGATACTCATAAAAATAAAATAGATATATAGGTCAATGAGATAGAATTTAGATAAATAAAGCCTCACATTTACAATCAAATGATTTCCAACAATTTGCCAAGATAATTTAATAGTGGAAAGACTCGTCTTTTATACAAATGATACTGGGATAAGTAAATATCCATATGCAAATCCACATGGATATCCATATGTGTATAGCAAAATTAACTAAAAGTGGATCATAAATCTAAATTTAAAAGTTAAAACATTGCATTTAAAAAGAAACATGGAATTAAATGTTAGTATCTTTGGATTAGGCAATGGTTTCTTAGATATGATACAAAAAGCACAAGCAACAAAAGAAACAAATAGCTAAATTATACTTCATCAAAATTTAAAACTTTTGTGATTCAAAAGGCACCTTTGAAAAGAGAAAAAAACTATAGCATGGCAGAAAACTTTTGCAAATTATCTTACAAGGGAGTTTTATCTAGAATGTATTCAAAATTCTAGTAACTCAATATTAAAAAGACAAAGACCCCAGTAATAAAATGGGCAAAAGCTTTAAATAGACATTTCTTCATATACACATATAAATGGCTAATAAGCACATTAAAAAGATACTCAACATCTTTAGGCATCAGGGAAACATAAAGTGAAACCACAGTGAGATACCACTTTATATTCATCAGAATGGCTACAGATCATAACAAGTCTTGGAGACAATGTGCAGACAATGAAACCCTCACACTCTACTGATGTGAATGCAAATATTTCAACCAGTTTGGAAAACAATCTGGCGGTTCTTCCAAAGTTTGAACATAAACAGTTACCATACCTGTCAAGTTCACTCCTAGGTATATACTCAAGAGCAATAAAAACATATGTCCACACAAAAACATCAATGATCCTAGCAGCTTTATTTGTAATAGTCAAAAAAGTGGAAATAACTCAAATGTCTATCAAATGATAAATGCCTAAATGTCTTATAGCAATAAAATGGAAGATTATTTGGCAAAAAAAGCAATGAAGTACTGATATATGCTACAAAATAGAACATTATGCTAAGTGAAAGAAGCCAGTCACAAAGGAAAACATATCATATGATTCCATTTATACAAAATGTCCACAGTAGGCTAGTCTGTAGAGACAGAAAGCAGGCCAGATGCAGTGGCCCACACCTGTGATCCCACACTTTGGGAGGCTGAGGCCGGCGGATCATTTGAGGCCAGGAGTTAGAGACCAGCCTGGCCAACATGGCAAAACCCCATCTCTGCTAAAAATACAAAAATTAGCAGGGCATGGTGGCATGCGCCTGTAGTCCCAGCTACTTAGGGGGCTGAAGCATGACAATCACCTGAACCTGGGAGGCGGAGGTTGCAGTGAGCAGAGATCATGCCACTGCACTACAGCCCAGGGGACACAGTGAGACACTGTCTCAAAATGTAAATAAATAAAATTTTAAAAAGGGAAAAGTGGTTGACTTGAGGCTGGGAGTTTGAAAAAATATGAGCAATAATATTAACAGGCATTGTTTTCTGGATGAAAAATTCTACAATTGTATATTAATGATGGCTGCACAACTCTGTAAATATACTGAAAACTATTGACTTGTACATATGTAAAATAAATCCCAATAAAGATGTTAGTTAAAATAAAGAAAATTCTATTTTGAGACATTATCACAAATGATAAAAATTTACAGCCAAAACTTAGAAACAATCCAAATATCCCAAAGTATTGGAAAGGTTAAAAATGTTATGCTAATCCACATAATATAATGTATTCCTATTAAAATAGTATTTACAAATTGTTAATCATAACATAGGAGAGCGTTCATGTTAGAATGGTAAGTAAAAGAAACAAGAAACAATCATATCAATAATAAAATTTATTTGTATTTAAAAAATAGCATGAATATTAAATACCAAAATATTAATAGTTGCTGTCTGTGTTGTTGTAGTATTGGTGATTTTTATTTCAACTTTCTTTCATGTTTTCTAATTTTACAAATTTGCTATAAATTTAACTTTTAAAAAATTTAAACAAGTAAAAGTATTTAACCATGGATTGAGGTTTGCCATCAATAAGTGATTGCAAAACTGGTATTATTCTACCAACTAATTTTCATAATGTTTAATGATGATTGAGCTAATAGATGTCTATTTTTTAATTTAAATCACCATTCTTTTTAGTTAATAGGGTTTTAAATAAACATTAAAAATAATTGAGTATGCAAATATACTCATTAGTAGCCTTTATTATTATCAGTAAATTAAAATCTGAGCCAGTGAGCTCAAAACATCAGTTGCTTTACCACTAAAATAATATTAGGAGAGAGGAGTAAAGAAAAAAAATTATAAGGCTATGGTCATATTTTAAATAAGTTATTATTAAGAATCACTAATAAATCTTAGCTCTTTTATTCTCTATTAATGAGAATAATGTCATAGGAAACAAAAATAAAAATTATGAATCCTCTTATTCAGTATTTAGATAACTTTTTACATATGTTTAGAGCCTTGAATTACTAGATTGGATCATCAGTTTTATCATTATCTCATATTTAATTTGTAAGGAAAGCAGCAAAATATAATCCCTCTTGTGAATGTTTGTTTTTTTCCCCTGAAGAACAGAGCAGATGATACAATACAGTCTACATTTTTTGCTCAAACTATTCAAGTCTAATTCTGATTCTTTTCACATAGGTTTTAATGACTGTAGACTGAGAAAATAGATTTTAAAAAAAAAATAGCCTATAGGTTGTTATTGTTGATGCTATTAATATTAGAAGTTGAATAGTCAAAAAGCTGGCACAGATCCAGAGAGATCATTATTAAGAGGTTGCTTTGTATAACTCTAAAATACTCCAACTCCAGAGATTCATAATTTTTGAATAATCTAGTCTAGAATTTTATACTAGACACTGACAATCAAGTTATATTTCTGGTTCCACTTCAGTTTTCTCCTACTTAATCTCTAGCTCCTCTCATTGAATTTTCAGTAAAATTAAATAATAAATAAAGGAAACAAACTTTAAGACTAATGAAACTAGTTTTATTTGTTTTATTTTCTTTAACACAGCCTTTGATAAATTCACTGACACACCGAGTTAGCCATAGTGTGTAATGGGAGACCGCCGAGTATCCTAGAAACTGATTTGTTTCATTGTTCTTGAGCACCATTGCAAGCACAAAGAACTGGCAATTGTTGCCAAGTACTTTGGAGCACCCTTTGTGGCCAAGGAACTCTGGAGAGGAATACTTGAGGCAATACTAGAACTCAGTCTAAGCATAGTTAACACCAGTAAACATTCAGCGCGCCTTGGTGACAAAGAATGAAGTCACTACAATAATAATTCTATTGGCGATATACACAAAGGTGTGTATGCACATACAAAGGTGTGCTTACAAATACAAATACAGAAATACAAATACACAATTTCCCAGGCAATCCTAGACAGCTGTAAGCAATTTCTTGAAAGAGCTTTTATTAATTAAAGAGCTACAGTGCTGAAGAGTCCTTAAGTAAGATTTGGCTTAAGTTACTATATCATGAAGCCTTTTCCAGACACTAGATAAAAACTTCAAAGAATGGTTGGAAGAAGTTTCTGGCTTTTGTTAAAGGACTCTTCCGGAATGGTAGCCAAAAGCAAATATGGCAAACTCATGACATGAAAAGCTAGGTACTAATGAAAGAGATGCTCAGGATAACAAATAGTAGCCTGGGGAACACATCAGATAACAAATAGTAAACCAGGGGAACACATCAGAATCACGTAAAATAATCTTAGATTTTGCCCTGCTATAGGTTTCTTGACCTTAGCACTATTTGTATTTTGGGATGGATAATACTTCATTTTGGGAAAGGAACAGGACACTAAACATGCACAGGGCATTGTTTAGCAGCATCCCTGGCTTTCATTCAACAGATACCAATATGACAACTAACAATGTTTCCAGATATTGCAAAGTGTACTTTGGGGTACACACTTTCCCCCATTTGATACACAATCATAGATCAACTAAGTCAAATTATCAGTACTAGGGCTACCTTGCTCCCTAGCTTGGCCTTCTGAATCCCACATATTGAATGGTTAGATATTTCTGGCCCTTGGCCTTATATTGCATGTTTTAAAATTGTTGTTGTTGCTGTGAAACACCCATCCTGGCTGGGCGCAGTGGCTCACGCCTGTAATTCCAACACTTTGGGAGGCCAAGGTGGTGGATCACCTGAGGTCAGGAGCTCAAGATCAGCCTTGCAAACATGGAAAAACCCTGTCTCTATTAAAAATACAAAAAATTAACTGGCGTGGTTGTGGGCACCTGTAGTCCCAGCTACTTGGGAGGCAGAGGCAGGAGAAATGCCTCTTGAACCCGGGAGGAGGAAGTTGCAGTGAGCTGAGATCACACCATCGCATTCCAGCCTGGGCGACACAGCGAGACTCTGTCTCAAAAAAATAAAATAAAATAAAATAATAAAAAATAAAACAAACACAAAAAGCCATCCATCCTTTCTTGGATATTTGTGGAATCTTTCCTTACTCAACTTACTCTAGAATGGCAGTGTGGAGAAAGCAAACGGTGAAAAAATATATACATGTGAATTTAAATCCCATCTTTGTTCTATTCCATTTGTGAAACATTTGGCATTTTATTTAAGTTTTGTCTTTAATTTCTGCCTAAAGGACTTCTCCAGTCAGCTACAGTCTACTATTAACTGGAGTCAAAATGAGGATCAAGACAATGACCATAAAGTTTCACATTAATAATTCATTATCACATGGTTTAAGCCAGAATATAGAAGCTGTCCATACAGGAACATCACTGATATTTCAAACCTGCCATCCAAGTTCACCCTTTAGAAAATAATGTGTGGGAATAAGATACATAAAAGGTCAATAATATTGTGATAGGCAGCCCCTAATGTGGCCCCCTCTTACCCCTACCACCTGGTATTCACTCCTTCTCTAGTCCCTTTCTCTGAGGGGAGGATGGATCTAGTAAGTAGCTTCTAATAAATAGAATATACCAAAAGTGATGGGATATCATTTCTGAGATTGGGTGACAAGAAGTCTGACTTCCATTTTGTGAATGCCTTCTCCCACTCTCTTATTCACTAGCTCTAAGAGAAGCTTGTGGTCATGCTGTGAACTGCCCTGTAGAAAGGCCCACATGACAAAGAACTGAGATATTACTCAGTTCTGAGTAATGCTCAGAACTGAGTATTAACTCAGTAGAGAGTTATGGTCTTGTATTCAACAACCTGCAAGGAACAGAATCCTGCCAACAGCCCCATGAGCGAGCTTGGAAGTGAATCCTCCCTAATTGAGCCTTCTGATGAGACCACATCTCTGTGCAACACTTTGATTGCAGTCTCATAAGAAACTTTGAAGCAGATGACACAGCAAGCTGACCAATAGAAACTATGACATTATAAGCATTGTTTTGTCTTACCAAGTGTTAGTAATTTGTTATATAGTAATAGATAACTAATGTAAACATAGTAGAATAAATGATTTTTTCTCTCTTCTTCTCCTCATCCATTCTATGACAATCATAATGATGATAACTATGATAATGATGATGATGATGATGATGATGATGATGATGATGCCCTCCCTAACTATCTGAGTATCAGATGAAGCTGTGCCATGAGTCTTCTGCCCCTCAGTCTAGCAGGGGCAATCCTATACTGACCATATTATCACGATTCTCTCAAGCCCTGAGTCCTAATATGGCCTGACTTTCCCAATCATAATTACAATAAGATTAAAATTCTCATTATGAAACTATTAGGGATCAAATGTGGATTATGTCACATTGCTTATGCAGTTCATGTTTGATGTCAATCTCAGGGGCAAAAACCCAAAAGAATCCTGAATGCAGAATTTAATTAGGGCATCTCAAAGCAACCAAGTCTTTCCTATACTCATATCTCATCCTGAAACCCAGTTTAATATTAAAATAAAAATACCACCTTCCTCAAAAGATTCTTTTGATAAATTAAATGACATAAATACACAAAGTTTCCTAACTTTACTCCTGTGATGTAGTAAGTGTGCAACAAATATTAAGGGGTTTTTTGTTATTTTAATTTCTTCCTCTTCCAACCCCTCAGTTTTCTAATCCTCTTATGGGTGTTTAATTCCATTTCTAGGCTTTTTCAATTTCTGCCAAGTTCCTATTCTAAAAATACTAAGGAATTCATAGAACCAATTAGTTATTTTTTTCACCTTAAAGTTTGAAAATGATCCACTTACTACTTGTTGCCCTTAGATAAAAATAAGGCCAAATGATAAAATGAAATTAAAGATCCATTGCTTATGACCAGCCCATAAACAAATTAAATAACTTTCCTTTTCCTTTACCTAGAACATTGTCTAGTTGATTAAAAATTAATGGCCCCAAAATTCAGAAGCTGAATCACAGCTTTTTTTAAATAAATGCTATCAAAAAGACAAATTGATTAATACATATTCAGTTTTCTTAAAATGGGAAGAAAAGCACTTTTTCAAGTTTAAGTTTACAGTTGAAGATACTAAAGGTACCAACATACCTAAGCTAAAAGAGATCTCCTCATTATCATTTAATCTGTCAGTATATCTAGGGCTGGGTTTCTGGAAATAAACAGGTACCAATCTATACTCTAAGGATCAAAGTATGGAGTAATTTGAAAAATATAAAACAGTTTGACCTATCTATAAAAAATACTTCTTTCACATATCTTTAGGGGTGTTTTAGCTGGATGTTGCCGGTAGGTTAAGACACTGTGATCTGCTCAAACATATATAATTTAAAAACTTGTCAATCTCTTAGCAGCTACTAATAATTTACTGTGAATTGAAGTAACCATGCCTTTAGAAAATAGGTTTCTCAGCAGCTCCATTTTGATAAAGAAGAGTGGGGAGAAAGAGTGGTACATTCAATTCTGAATGTACCACTGAGGAGAAGCTTCAGTAGCTAAAAAGAAATATGGCAGCACAAAGTAACTCAGGCAGGGAAAAAGAAAGTTTTCCTAGTGCAGATTTGATGTGCTTCATGTGGATTAAACCAAAGTTGGTGTCAAGATCTTTCCCTTTCCTGAGGGGGACTGAGTGCCTGAAGTTTCATGAGACTTGCCTGAGAGATTCTCTCAAAAATATGGAAAATAATATAGATCTCAAATAAGTTGACCAAAGTTTTAATCTTAGTAGGTGATCATTGTGCATCTTCTGGTGCTTTTAATTTCAGGTAACATACTGATAAATTAAATGCCTAATAGGGGCTTGTTTTCATGTTTTGAATTTAGAAATTACCCAAAAAGGATCTGTGAGATATTTCCAGTAATTTACTTAACCTAAAATGCCTTATGTTATGCATGTTTATGATATTTGTATTTCAGGTAGTATTGATAAGTTTTTATTTTCTTGTGATATTACATCTTGAAAGATTTACTGAATTGACTACCTACAAATCTATACACACTGTTCACATGATTAAAAAATATATTATTGAAGAAAGTTTGAAATGACAACAAAAAGTAGTTTTAGTTTCACTGTCACAAGAACAAGAAGAAATTGAAGCAGCCCTAAAAATTCACTTTGTAGCCAAGAAAATGGTTTTCATAAAATTGAAAAAATGTCCCAAAGCAACAATATTATATTTCTTAAACTATTGCTGCTACTGACATATAAAGAATTCTTTCTATAATTCTTCTGTGGCCTTGGTTGGTGACAAAGTGGTTACTAGAAAAATTTTGTAAATAGTTTCTTTTTATAAGCTTCCAGGCATAGAAAATAAAAAAGAGAGAGACTCATTTGAGTGTCACTATCTTCAATTATTAAATGGGTTTAAAAATCACCTGATTCAGTATATAAATCAAAATAATACACGATCTTCTACTAGCACAAATTTGCAGAAGTGCAATGTAGTGTCATCAAGTAATGCCAACAACGGTCAAAATAAACTTTTGCTTCAGTGGTTACAAATGCACGACGGCATAGTGGAAAGAACTGGGAGTAGGGTACTCCATTAGTATATGGCCCCTTGATCTCTTTGGTTTCCAGTTTCCTTACCTGTATCATGAGGGAGTGCTACAAATGGTATCAAATACTCCTTCTAGTTCTATGTTTCAAAGATAAATATGAATGTTGTGGGACTAATAAAGAGGGATTCTTTCATATAAACAGATGACATTCACTGTATAAATGTGGCAGTCATATTTTGTCACATATACTCCTTTAGTGTTTTTAAAATATATTTTAATTTTTAGAGTTCTAGGTTCACAGCAGAATTGATCAGAAAGTAGAGTTCCCATATATTCCTTCCGCCATACACAAACAGCCTTGCCCACTATCAACATCTCACACCAGAGCGATACATTTGTCACAGGTGAATTTAAGCCAACACATCCATAGTTTATATTAGCATCTATCGTTAACATTAGGGTTCACTCTTGGTGTTATACATTCTGTGGATTTAGGTAAATGTATACTGACATGTTCCTTCTGTGTTTTTATTGTCTTAGTCAGATTACTATGTGATGGTGTAAAAAAATATTAAAATATTTCCTATAGTAAGTTCCAGACAATGACATCCAAATAATGACCCTTATTCTGTGTTTATTTTTTTCTTTTAATAGAGACAGGGTCTCACTATATTGCCCAGGCTAGCCTCAAACTCCTGGACTCAAGTGATCTTGCCACCTCTGCCTCCCAAAATGCTAGGGTTACAGGTATGAGCCATTGCAGCTGGACCCTTGTTTATCTTTATCTGCCAAGCAACTTAGACGTGAAATTCTAAACCTGGTAGCTATTATAGTAACCAACAGTTGTTGCATCATTTAGTTGGATGACCCAAATTTCAATAAAAGAGATAAAAGATGAAAAAAGAATATAAGTGTGAAGTTGTCCAGATGAATAATTATTCTCTGAGTAGAATGTCCTCTTCAAGTAGCATCCAATTGTTTCATTATTAAGGAGAAGTCATAAGTACCCCAAGGGGAGGGAGAACTGAATATTGAATACAGCATTACTTACTGAAGATCACTTAACTAAGTGGAGCAATGGGCTTTGCTTTGAAGGCTTTTCTCCTAACTAAAATGTATCTGTTAAAGCATCAAATGCAGTATTCATTTATCAGGAGGAATATCACCCAGCAGGCAAGGATTTTCAAAGCTCAATATGTTTTTTTCCACTGGAATGGGACTTTTCCAGTGAAGAGATAAAAATTCTTTGAACATTTTAAATCTAGCCACAGGGTCTTTTTTTTCTTCTGTGGAGAGTATCCAGAATTGCTTCATCTGGTAGAAAAAAACAATTTGTTCATTGTAGAAAGCTTTAATTTATTACAATCAAACCCAGAAAGATTCAGATCTGTTAATTCTTATGAAATGCACAGGTTTTGAGAATACATTCTTTCTGCAATAGCATGGTAATGAAATAGTATTGACAAATTATGATACTTGTACTTTGCCAATGATTCTCTTCCACTTCATCTCCTTAGCATGACTGGGGCTGTTTGTTTAGAATAAGAGGCTAATGCTAAATGACGAGTTAATGGGTGCAGCACACCAACATGGCACATGTATACGTATGTAACAAACCTGCACATTGTGCACATGTACCCTAAAACTTAAAGTATAATAACAATAAAATAAAAAAAAAAGAATAAGAGGCAACTGTGCCCTTCCATTTTGTCATTTTTATCTTTGATCCTAATGTAGAGATTATGACCCTGGGGTAAATGTCATTAATGGAAGAAGAGGAAATAAAATATCTGCAAAATAAATTAATCAAGAAAGAACCTATAATCAGGTGAAATATGAAGGTCATGATTGAAAAAAAAAGATAAACAAGTAGAGACTGACACAACAAAAAAGGTTTCTTTTCTCTCTTTCTCTGAGGAACAATCCAGGTTTTCCTTTCTCTCTCTCTCTAACTTCCCTCCAAGAAGTAACAGAGCTTGTATATCACCACTATAAAGATATTATAAATCAAGCTGCTGACACTTATTCTGATCCTAATATATTTTCATAAAACACAGTTAATAAAGGATCAGACTGTAAAGTAGATGGAAGTAACACAAGTTACAAAAAGGCAGTAGAAAGCTCCTGATAGCACCACCACCATCATGACCTTCATTAGGGTTTCAGTTAGTTCAGTCTAAGCACTGAATGTTAGCCTCTTAGATTCACATTTAATATTGTAAATAGTTGCTGATATCTAATCTTTAAGCATCAGCTCTACAGACTGATGATGATGATGATGATGATGATGATGATGATGTTTATCCTCAAAAGGGAGATTTATTAACCTGTGTTTATTGCCCCAGAGTAGTGAAGAAACACCCATTTTTCTATTCAGATAACTGAATAGAAAATATAATATCAGTTGAGAGAACAGTAAAACCAAATCTTAGCTAATTAGAAATTTAAATGTAGCTTCCAGGGCATCTTTGTAAAAAAAAAATATATATATATATATATATTATATATATAACATATGATAATTTCTACAATATTTTACTTCCCACTTATTTGATATTTTTGTTACCATTCTCTAAGCACCAACATATATCAGGCACTTTGTTAAACATTTGCTTACATTGATCTAAACATGCCCACACCCTAAAAAAGGAAACAGAGCCTCAGAAAAACTAGGTAACTTACCCAAGGTCACAAAGCTACTGGTGGTTGAGCTGGCATTAGAACCCAGGTTGTCTGTGGCTAAACTGGTTTCTTCCAACTATGTTTCACTGGCCTGTAGATCTCTAACCTTCTTTGGTTTTAAAGAAAGTTTTTCACTGCTGTATTCTGAGTAACAGTAGGGATTTTAATAGATTCTTGAACATTCTACCTACATGACTATTCTGTATGCTTGCATCCCTTTCCATTTAGAAGAAGAAATAGCTTTTCTGAAAATAACTTTTCCCCAGGAAATAAAAATACGGTAGGCAAAATGTAAAGAACAAAGTTTTAACTAAAACAGGTAACTTCTCCTTAGGAAAAGTTACTTTGACATGAAATAAGTTTATGATATTAATAATTATTGGGCATTTTGAAACAGAAAGTCCTATTCTCTGCAAATAAACATATCCTCCATCATGGTACATGATATTAAACTTAACCATTTCAGGGCCAATGTAAACTTTGGAGAGTGAATTTAACTCATTCAGATGATCCATTTACCCTTAAAAAGCAAAAGATTTCCTAATGATCTTATCAAGACATTTAGATCAAATTGCTTATATTAATATTTTTTCCTCACGGAAATTTATCAAATATTTTCAAAAATCATTATGGAGTCTTCAAAATAATTGAATATATGCTCCAGCTAAAGCAAAGGATTATGTACCTAGTAAAAATACATGCATGTACTGTATACATAAAATCTTTTAAAAGTTCAAATTTTCTTAGTTTTGCACTTAACAAATCCTACATGATAAAATTCTAAAGAATAAAATGCAGGTACATAAGAGACAAGGTAGATTATTCATTGTAGAGGTAATTAGCCTTCCACCAATAATGAGATTTGATTAAAGTTTGATCAAAAACCACACTGAGATTTTGGCAAAATTAACATATTGCTTAATAAAACGTGTTATACTTCTTTGTATTTCCTTTTGGTAAAGGTGATTTTAAACATTTGCCTCTATCCAATTCCAAACATTTGGTGCAAAACAATCTACTTAAGAAAACTCATTTTTGAACAATTTGTGAAGATCCCCAGTAATTTATTAACTTGTAGTCCACAATTTTATTAATACATGATTAAACAAAATGTGTTAGAACTGGGGAAAAATAAGCAACTACCAGAAGCCCACATGCTGGTGCAAGATTACAATGATTCTTTTTTTTAATATTATAAATCAAATAGCTATTTGTTTTTTAACATTAGATAAAACTAAGTCTTTACACATATAAAAACGCCGTGGAAATGCATTTACATGTTCAACATTAAAACGTTAATTCAGAAAACATATGATTTAGCATTGATTTTGATAAGTTTAAGCCCTCAAGTTGAAGATAATAAATCTAAATGTTAATGTGAATACCAAATATTTATGCTATGTCAGAATTTAGCAATTAGCACCAAAAAACTTGTTTACTTCAGTAAATTCAACAGTGTCTACCATTAATTCCCCATCACTTATTCACATTAGCCACAGCAAAATGTTAGTGTCCACTTTGCTTCCTGTTGCTTCCTTTCACTGTTTGCTAAAATATCAGAAGGTAAAGTAAAATCTGACTCCAAATGGTACATACTATATTCAACAATAATTTTCAATGGTGTAGCATGTATAATTGTTTCTAGTATTTGGATTTCATTTGCCACTGCTTGTATTACAATAGAAAATCACACCCTGAATATATTTTAAATAAGGTTATATTTTAGTATATAATAGATCAAAATGCTTTGTATGTCTTTCTATTTATAACTAGATAAAAGTAAAGTATCAAAATAAAAAAGAGAGGGAAATAAAAATAAGCAACCAAGTGCCAATGATGGTATGTTAATGCAATTGCAATTCAAATGCTATACTTTAGGACGATTTTACTTGATTTTTTTTTCAGACACTACACATTTAGAACAATTTATGATTGGCCTTAATATTTATCTATTTGCTGCTTTCTTATTTCTCATCTTGACTATTAAAGCACAGAGGAAAAGGTTGTATTCCCATCATGTTTAATAAATCAAGTGAATATATTATGCATAAATTATGACTAAAAAGCTATTTACCTGCATGGAAATCTATTCCCACGGCAAATGAAGTTCCTGATATAGGCATCAAAGCATCCATTTTGTCACTTGGTTCAAGAGGTATTCCCCTGATTCCTTCATGAACAGAGTACATAAGAAATGATTCTATACCTAAATGCAGGGCCGGAGATAAGTGGGGGAAGGGAAGCCCAGAATGAATATTTAAAATACAAATAATTTCATTTGTATTAACAATCTTAATTTATGTTAATAAATGTATTTCCTGGCCTTTTAAAAAAATTATTGTGTACTACACTTCCTGACTAACGAAAGGTAGGTAGATTTGTAGTTCTCAAACTTGATTATGCATATGATTTGTTAAAATAGGAATTTATTAAAATGAATTAGTGGGCCCCATCCCAGAAGCCTGATCATTTAAATTTCTAAAAATCTCCCAATTGGTGATGACGATGCTGGTACGGGCCCCACACTTTCATAAGCACTGAGTTAGATGATTCGTGGAAGCCTACCTCATCTCTCAACCAAAATTTATTCCCTCTTCTTTAAAATCCAAACATCTCTTTACTTATATATGATAATAAACCTGATTTAAGATAACTGTATCACTGATATTTTTAACAGACATTTAGATTTCTTAAATTAAGAAATTTTTGAAGTTAGTCTTCATAAATCTTTGTCATACTAAGAATACATCAATAGCTTAATTAGCTATTAATGTCACACTTCTCTAGCATCAAAAGCCTGTCCCAAAATAGGCACATAAATGTTAAGCTAACTACCAGAAGTACACATGCTAATGCTTATGCATTTTGCCAATATATTAGAAAATATTTATATTTTTTTCTTATTAAAACTAGAATTCCTAGAATTAAATCTGTTTCCACTATTTCCTATCCATGTAACCTGAGTAAGTTGCTTAATTTCTCTATGCCTCAGTTTCCTCATTTCTTAAATGGGGATAACAAGAGACCTACCTCATGGGGTTATGAGGATTAAGCGAATTAATATGTTTAAGTTGCTTAGAACAGTGCCATGCACATAAGTATCATATAAATATTGGATTTAAAATAAAATAAATGATAATACATATATATATCTATAGATATTTCTCAAATAAGATTGGAACATTTTTAAAGATAAAAATTAGCCTATGATCATTAGATATAAAAGATCATTCTAGAACCAAAGTTATTTGGGACTAATAGAACTAGAGACTGCAAAACAAGAAGATTTCTTAGGTACCAGTTCTCTTACAGTGCTTTTCTCCCTCAGTTATGCAAACCTGAGACCTCACATTCTCTCTAGTGCTTCCTCTAATATAGTCTGAAGTAAACATTACTTAGTTCAAATTCTACATTAATTCCAGCCAATCAAGTACTGCTTTTTACTATAATTTTTGCCTATTCAGATCGAAGGTAGCTTTTACTAGATTTGGTTAAAAGTTTGATAATATGCTGCAGTTGCTAAAATGACTAAAAAATTAGAATGTCTTATAAGGCAGAACAATGATATTTTAAATATTTCAAATATTAAAATCTTACACATATGAGACTAAACAGTATACCATTTCCTAATAACTAGTTAATTTTTTTCTAATGTTTAACTGACTTTGGTTGCCCAAAGTCTGCATGGTATGTAATGATTAGTGAAGTAAATGAACCAGAGGTAAGGTTTTTCATGAACTCATACCTTGACATGACATGCGGTTCTTTTGGAGATAATATCCCACTGTACACATACAAGTCCTTGTAGTTTCAGATGTTGGTAAACAAAGTTGAGAGCATCCACCATTGTTTAGTTGGCAGGAATTGCTGCCTGCATAGAATGAAAACGAAACAAATTTCTTTAATGAAATTTTTAAAAAATAAAGTTTTATTTAACATCAATAATTTGACAAATATGTATGCTATTGATTTCTAAATGCAGCTGTTTCATACTGGTTAAAGATTACGCTCTATTCTCTTGAATAATTTAAAGTAGTAAATTATGGTTGAATTTGCCCTTTCAAAAAAGTCAACAGACATACATGAGAAGATTAATAGTTACAGAAAAGCAAAAGGAAATTGATTTGTCATAAATATTTTCATAGACCTTTGCAATATTTTAAGATCAGAGAAACCAGCATCTTTTTCTCTTTTGATTTTTAAATTTTACTTCAACTCTACAATTACTTCTTTTGCAAGAATATTTTATCCAAATATGTCACATAAATAGCTGTTAAATTATTACTAACCACTCAAAGATTATGCATCTAAAAGAAAGGAGGTATGTATGTGTATATGTATTCAATTAATTTTTAAAAGCAAGGAAATAAATTTTCTCATTCATAGAAATATAATTCTCCCAAAATATATGAAAAACACAGCCATAAGAATCATCTAATTAATTGGCATATTAATTCCTCTTCTTTCTGTACAGTACCAATGACAAATATTAGTCAGGTAATCACAGGTAGGCATTCTAGAATCCCTGCTGAAGATGTTCCATTGAATTTAGTAGGCCCAGTGTGCTAATTAATGCTGGTAGTGGGAAGTTAAGTAATTTACAATCTTACCCAGAAAGTTCATTAAAAATCCCATTTTTACATCTTTTTTATTATTCTAGAGCATGCAATGCCATTTACTGGATGTTCAAGCACTGATATGAAGTGTAATAAATCCAGTGAGAATTACAAAGCATGATGAAAGCTCTATATCAATAGTTCTCTGTGGAAATTTCAAAATACCAATGCAGCTCATTATTTCTCTTCTTCTGAATTCAAGATGGTCTGATGAGATTTAATTGTTCAATCGAACCTGTCATGAGCTCTGTCATTTTTGAAGTGTGAAATACTCTCAACTTGGGAGATTTCTCATCAGGAGATGTACCACATTCGCTGCTCATGTCCTGTATCTGCCAGTTTGGCCACTGATGAAATCCATTTTATGTAGGGCCATTATATGGCCCTGAACTGTTAAAATGATTACATTTATCCTATATAAACTAATAAAAATTAACTGATTCATTCCACATTTTTTCCAAGCTGATGTATAACATTAAGATGAAATTTTGTTTCTCTCATTTATCAAATAATGAAACAATGATATTTATAGATTTATAATATATATATATTTGTGTGTATGTATATATATATATTTATTTATTTTTGAGTCAGTCTCACTCTGTTGCCCATGCTGAAGTGCAGTGGTGCAATCTTGGCTCATCGCAACCTTCGCTTCCCAGGTTCAAGCAATTCTCCTGCCTCAGCCTCCCGAGTAGCTGGGATTACAGGGGCCTGCCACCATGTCTGGATAATTTTTGTATTTTTAGGAGAGATGGGATTTCACCATGTTGGCCAGGCTAGTCTTGAACCCCTGACATCCAGTGATCCACCCACCTCGGCCTCCCGAAGTGCTGGGATTACAGGCATGAGTCACTGCCCCCAGCCTAGATTTATAATAATTATATACTGACAATCTACATATTTCATTTTGTAGAAAGCATGGGTATATTAATGTAATGCCAATCTTTTAGAGAGATGTATTTAGATGTAGATGTCTTTCAACTACCAAGACTGAAAGCCTGGGGAGACATCGGCAGATGATACTTAACTATAGAGCTTGAAAGAACATTTGGAGAGAAAGAGAAATAAGGGAATTGAAGAGGCTAGGCACAGTGCTCATACCTGTAATCTCAGCATTTTGGGAGGTGAAGGTGGGCAGATCACTTGAGGTCAGGAGTTCTGAGACAAGCCTGTCTCAAAACCCCATCTCTACTGAAAAAGCAAAAATTAGCCAGGCATGGTGGCTACACCCGTAATACCAACTACTCGGGAGGCTGAGGCATGAGAATCATTGAACCCTGGAGACAGAGGCTGCAGAGATTATACCACTGCACTACAGCCCAAGTAACAGAGTGAGACTGTCTCAAAAAACAAACAAACAAACAAACAAACAAAACAAGAAGTAAAGAGAAATAGGTTAGGAAAGACCATGTACTTGTAAAAATAAGAGAATGTGGCTGGGGGCGCGGTAGCTCACGCCTGTAATCCCAACATTTTGAGAGACTGAGGTGGGCAGATCACCTGGGGTCAAGAGTTCCAGACCAGAGTGGCCAACATGGTGAAACCCCATCTCTGCTAAAAAATCCAAAAACAATTAGCCAGGCATGGTAGTGGGTGCCTGTAATCCCAGCTACTCGGGGGACTGAGACAGGAGGATTGCTTGAACCGAGGAGACAGAAGTTGCAGTGAGCTGACATAGCGCCACTGCACTCCAGCCTGGGCGACAGAGTGAGACTCCATCTCAAAAAATAGATAAATAAATAAGAGAATGTGAGGGGTTACATAGCCTTGATAATAGCAAAAATACGTGAAAAAAAGGACCTTCTGGGTCTGGGGCTGTATATTTTTAATATAATTGCAAAAATAGCCATATATAAGTATTATATATAATATTTCAGATAAATATTCAGATATATAGTGAGAACTATATTTTTGATAAATAATAAAATTAATATATTTCAACAATTAATGTTAAACACTAACCATATACATTTCATATATCCTTTGTTTAGTCTCTAAGAAGAAATTAATAGTGAAGGAGAGAAAAAGTAAAAAATAATGAAATGAATTCTTAGTTACAATAAGGTTCTTTTTCTGTTAAATATAAAGTAGAAAATATAGTAAAATTGAAAGGTAATAATTTATGTAACAAATCTATGTTTTATGTTTAAATTTATATTATCTATCAAATTATAAATACTAGCTTGGCTTAATAATTTATAATGATATTGATGTTGACACCTCATGCCCCAAATCTCTAGTGGAGCTAGAAAGTCCACTTGATTAATAAGAATTCTCAACTCTCCAGTGATCTTTGTCAAAAATGATATATTAAGTCACTAATTGTACTTTGAAATCCAAATAGGTAGTGATGTTAACAACTTAAAGAGTCCTAAATTGGTCATATTTCATACTAATGAAGCTTTTACGCTACCTGCAGTAATTCTGTTAATGGGATTGTCTTTAATACAGATGATTTTATCAGCATATTCTAGTAAAAATGGTATTTTCATTGCTTAAATTTTAAGTTTAGTCATATGGTACCATTGATTTCTAAGTGCTAGAGGTCCTTGTTCATTTGGCAATACTTTCACAGAGCATAGAACACCCAATTATACCTATAGAATCAAATCTTTAAAAGATGAGGAAAATCTTGTTAACAGGAGTAAAGTGCACTGAGCATCATATACTAAATGTTTCCCCCTAAAAACTTCATTGGAATTATATCTAGAAAATCTGACATGCTAATTTACAGCTTAAAACAAAGCATATGTTTGTTCACAGTTTGGAAAAGTGGGTAAATATTTTTAAATGCTTTGTTTGGAAATTCTTTCTCTCTTGCACACCTTCCTTCTCTCTCTCATATTTTCCAACGTTATGTTTTCAGATACAATCTCATATGTATGTGTTATTCACTAAGATTTACAATAGTACTGTGAGTTTTTACACATAATTATATTCTATGGAAATCTGAGAAAATGTTTCAATGTTTTATTTACTGAGTACCAGTATTTTATTCTCAATTACATAATCTATTTCCCATAACTTGAATGTCAGTACAATTATTTTGATACAGAAAAAGTTTCATTACTGAATTGCTAGTGAAAAATATCCTTGTTTATTATTGTGGACATGACCCAAAAGATTCAGAGAACAAACAGATAACCATTTGGGTATTATATACATTCTCAGGTTATACATTCTCAGGTATATGTATGTATATACATTCTCTTGGGTGCACATACATTCTGTATATGTGAATCTACAAACATTCATAAATTCTCAACAATGAAAGGAACGCAATAAATACTTCAGATAAATGCTTAAAGCAATTTTTTCTTCTAAAGTTATTCATTTTTTATGATTAAGTAATATGTTTTCTTCTGCTTGGGGCAAGTAAAGATTCCAAACCAGCGTGACCCATTCCCTGTACAGGGAAGGCAAATCCTAATCTGATCTCCTTTTTATCTCCTGATGTGCAGGCAGCGCTCTCAATTGGTATGTTCAATACATTCTGTTTGCATGATGGTCATTACCTATCTGCAGAAATAGCAATCCCCTTGGTTTTCTATTATTACCCCTGCTCTTCTCTGCTTTAGTCTACATACCCCAAATCCTTTGGATGAAAATCCCTATCTTAGTGTTCAAAATCATTCTGGAAAACTTTTCCTAAGAAAAGTATGTGAAGCTAAGGATTTTCATGGAAGAGACTAATGTATGAAAGTACAGTACATTTGTTTTTGTTTTTGTTTTTAGAAAGAATTCTGCTAATGTCATGGATTATGGAGCAAAAAGTAAGAAAGGACTAGCAGATGTGGGGCTGTACTGGCTTCCATCTCTAATCCATTTGCCATTTGGGCAGTGTGACAAGTCTACCTATGTAAACCATCTGTTATTTCTCTCACTCCATTTCACTGCACACAATTTGGACAAGCAAAAACAAAAACGCAAAATGATTACAGCCAAACAGTGTAGTGCTTTGGATATGGAATTCTTTTGTTGATGTAGTCCATTTGAAGTCCCCTAGTTCATTCAGATTCTGGGCTTAACTATGCATTGTATATATTTTGCCAGGATATATTTTCTTATTCTTGTATTTTTTTAGTCAAGAACGGGATAAGACCTCTTTGAAGACCTGACAAATTAAGACTCCTAAGGCAGGATTGCTAATGATGCTTTCCAAGCTCATTATGCACCTATGTTAAAGGCATTTCTCCTACAGTAGTAAGCAACATTTTCCTTTTTTCTCTGTTTTTATTAGAAGCAAGAATAGAAACCTTCTATTGTTGAATTGAGGAGCTAATATAAAAAAGAGCACATTATGTATTAAAAACCTGGCACAAATTCATTAGTGTGACTTACCTTGCTGTGCTTCTTTATCATAGACTTTCATATGAACTACCCCAGAAGTCTTATTCCGTAGGATGGTGGGGTTTCTTCCGTCTCTTTTGCTGCAGGTTCCTAGCTGAGCTAAGTTTTGGTCTGCCCACCACAGTTTCTTATCTAGAAAAAGGAAAGATATTTTTTAAAGGAAAGTATAATTATCTTATTAAATAATAATAAATACGTACTAAACTATAATACTCTCTGATTTCTTTTGTTATATTTCCAAACTCTGTTTCTAAGGGAAACAGTAAAATCACTGTTACATTTAAAAATGCAGCTCGTAGTGACATTTTATTGTTCAAACTTTCCTCCTCCTCTACAGTTAAATTCTTCAATTTAACTTTTCTTTTTCTTAGAAAAGAATATATAATATTCTTATATTTTACATAACATGTAAGTATATAGATATAAACAAAAGCATATTTCAAATTAATATAAAATCAGCTTTTATTATTTACATACTTAAACATAATCATGTAGTTTTGTACTATACATATTTGTAAATAAATGGCAAAATCTAACAAAATATCTAAACAACAATTATAAAATATACATTGTTCTCCCACTTTCTATTTGTTAAAAGTGTGTAAGCTTTTGATCATGTGTGCTGTCCGTTACCGGTCTCTTCACAATTGTTAACCTTCTCTATTTCTTCTAGTGACCCTTTCTCCAAAATTGTATTAATTTATACTGGTACCACCTATTGAGTGTTCATTTGATATCAGAGAATCTACAGTGTGTCACAGATAAAAAAATAGAGATCTCCCCCTCTTATTGTATTATTTCAAATTGTGAAAGCAAAACTGTAAGGAAACGATTATTGTGTCATTTTATAAAGAATCTGAGACTCTATGAAGATTAAGTAACTTAATCAAATTTACATATTTCGTCTCCCTATCTGAAAAACTTGTGTTCTTTCCAAGACTCCATGAGAGGCTTTAAAACATTTAAGGCAATGCAGTAATTTAAAATAAAGTTATAATGTAAAAGGATTTGAATGATTTAGACTTATCAAGAAGAATAGAATTAATGGCCACAAATTGAGACCACAAATCAATTTCTACCTAGAAGTTAAAATAAGGTTATTTAACTTTATTTGGGCAATTAAAGATATTTTTATATGTAATACCACCTCCATCTCCTTAGCTCTTTGCCCCTAGCTCACAGAGGGCTGACAGCTGATAAAAAGTCTCAAATAACTAGCCACAGCTCTTTTCTAAGATACTCAGTGAAGCGGTTTTGAATATTAAAGCTGGTGCCATGCAACACAGTTCTCTTCATTCTGGCATTAATGGGAATCAAATCCTGGCCCCCAGGTCCCTCCTGAAACTAAACCTACAAGTCACAGTGTCGAATGCCTTGCAGAACTCCCCTCAAGGAAGATACCAAGTGAAAAGACTTCTACTCTCATAAAGGTAAAAGACATCCATGAAAGATAAACAGTCCTTCTTTGTTAAACATCACAGGAAATCAAGGATCTCCAGCTCAATGGGAAATAGTAGCACAATGAAAAATAAACACTAAGATAAACATAGGTGCACAAATAATAATTTAGAAAAAATCCTTTTAATTGTTTTAAATTATCTAATATCTAATTAACATACTCAAGAGATTCTAGTACATATGCGACTCAAGAAAGTAAAAGATGCTGTAAAAAACGAACAATTACAAAAGAAGAGTCTTTAGAGATTAAAAAATCTACTAAGAAGTATTTTTCAATAGAATCATCAGAAAATATGGTAGAGGCAACCTTCCATAATATAGAGAAAAAAGACCAAAGAAACCTCAGAAAATGGTAGGAAAAAAGTAAAAAAAAGATTAGTAGAATATTTGTTTTGAAAGCCCAGTAGCATTAAACTGTACTAGGAATCACTGAATTCACTACTGCCATGCACTCACAGGGGGAAAAAATGCCAGTTTTACTTAAAAATTACCTTAATTGATCAATAAAAAGTATTAATTTTATTAAAGCTAGGACATGACATTTTAATATTGTGTCACAAAATGAAAAGTGCATAAGGTCCTTCTGCTGCATACCAACATACAATTGCCTGGAGGGAATGTCTTATGAGATTGCTTGAACTGCAAAAAGAATTAGCTACTTTTTTCATAGAACATCATTTTATCTTTGAAGAATGACTGACAGACTATGGCTATTCAGAGTTAAATATTTAAAAGATGTTTACTCAAAAATGAATGGAATATAAAAACTGTCATATAAGAAAACTGAGATAATTTATTTTCAATGATAAAATTAAAGCTTTCAAATGAAGATTAGAGTGTTGGAAAACTTCTATCAATACCATAAGTTTGACAGCTTCCTAATACCTAAAAATGTTTCTAATGAGATTTCTGGCAATATTCATGAATGTATTTTTTTGATATGGTATAATGAAACATGTCTACACTGGGAAGATATACATAACTGAAAGAAGCAATGTTTTGCAAATGAACAACACAAGCTGAGCCAAAATCATGCATAGTAAATGATTAATTTGTAGTGAAAATTAGGCCAATACATTATATATGAGAGGAAATAAAAATTTAATGATATGCTCTTTGCTATTCACCTTTAAGAAACTAACAGGTATTGAGTTTTGGTGTAGTTTTAAAAGAAGAATGTCCACAATCATCTGAAAAAGCTTTTAAAATAATCCTCTCTATTCTAATGCCACATATATGAACGCACACAACATCTCCTGAATCAGATATGAAAATTCAGCTGTATTATATTAAGACATTCAGAAAATTTGTAAAATATAGACCATTGCCACTGTCCTAATTGTTTTAAGAAAATATAACTATTAACATTAAAAATATAACATATAAACATTAATGTTTATTTTGTAATGTTTAAGTGAATTTGTAATAAATATTTTTTAAATTTTATCAGGTTTAATATCTAATAATATGTGGGTTATGTATAACCCACATCTAAAAAACTCTTAGGGATCTCAATAATTTTTAAGACTATAAAATGGTCCTGCAACCAAAAGTTTGAGGACGACAGTTTCAAGTGATTCACCAGCAAAAAGAAGAGAAAAAATGAATATATGCATGTAACATTTCAGAACACTGTGCTTAAAAAAAATCTTTTTTAAAAGTTTGGAGATAAGAAAAAGGTAAGTCACTTACAAAGAATTACCCAGTCCTTCTTTGCAAACTACCATGCTAGACTTCTCTTCACCATTGCTAGGAACTAGAAAACAGTGAAGCAATGCCTAGGAAATTCTTAGGGGAAATTACAATCTAGGTAGAACTCTATAGTAAACTATGAATTAAGTGTAAGAAGTGTGGCCCGTCATGGTGGCTCACGCCTGTAATCCCAGCACTTTGGGAGGCCAAAGTGGGTGGATCACGAGGTCAGGAGTTCGAGACCAGCCTGACCAACATGGTGAAACCCCGTCTCTACTGAAAATACAGAAATTAGCCAGGCATGGTGATGTGCGCCTGTAATCCCAGCTACTCAGGAGGCTGAGTCAGGAGAAACACTTGAACCCGGGAGTCAGAAGTTGCAGTGAGCCAAGATCGTGCCACTGCACTCCAGCCCGGGTGACAGAGCGAGACTCTGTCTCAAAAAAAAAAAAAAAAAAAAGTGTGTGTGTGTGTGTGTGTGGTGTGTCTGTCTCTCTGTGAGTGTGTGTGTGTGGGGGGGGGGGTAGCAGTGCAGAGGGGAGATATATATCATAAATTTACCTCCCATGAACTCTTTCTTAAACAGAAACTGAAAGTTAAGCTGGAACAAAATGAGAAAATAAGTCAAGATAATGAGAAGGAATCTAAAAAACAGGAAACTGAACAAAGCCAGATGGAAAAGGAAAGCCCCAGAATAAATGCTATGAGGCAAGCATAAAAAGCTGTCTATATTGGATCATGAGAATAGAAGACTCTGGGAGTAAGAACTCCAGGAAAAGAGAAAGAAAAAAAGGAAGGAAGAAGAAAAAAAGAAATGAAAAAAGAAAGTAAGGGAGGGAGGAAGGGAAGAAAATAGTACAACTACAACTAATAGCAGACAGCTATAAGAGATTTGTCCCTAAGAAGTAGGAGTGGCGATAGAAAGATCAGAGTAGGAGACATTGCTATTTGATAATTGATGAGTCTCTTCTGTATTATTTGTTCTGTTACTATGTGTTTATTACTTCAGAAATAAAATTTATAAAAATATTAAAGGATAAATTATGAGCAAAATCAAAAATTAACAAGAGGAATTTTCCTGAAGTGTAGAATTGAGGGCCTACTGGGCTGGCTGTCTGACTAAAGAAAAAGGCCATTGTTAAAGTCCAAATCAAAATGTGTTCCATTTCTGTCTCTTAGGCCAAAGCCCCTCACCATGGGGACATGGGTGATTGAGTGAGGCTAAGACTATAACACTGGAGCACAGGGGTGTTTTTATCTGGACCACCCCTAACTGATTGTGCCACTCAGGAAATGAAGATGTTCCCTCCTTACTCACCCTCTCGGACCCAATGGGTCTTGAGCAGAAACTACACACATTAAAGCTAAAGAGAGCCATGGGGGTAGATGGTTCTCCAAGATGTATCTCTCTGCAAATTCTCACATTTCATTCAGCTAAGTATTTTATTATGGGCCTGGGTTACATTCATTTAAAACTGAACATTTGAACACATCTCTATGGCAAGATAATGAAAAAAATTGTTTCTGATTGCATTATTTTTATTGCTACAGGAGACTAGAAACAAAACTTAGAAAAAAATCTTTCTTCCTTGACCACTAGAAGGTAGCCAAACGGTGGGAGACACTGTGGTTGTTTACCCTACCCTTTGGCCCTGGAGAAAACTAATTTCCACAGGCAACATATAAAATGCCAAACTCACCCTTTTGTGGCTCCCTAGACAGTAGAGATATCTATGAAACTCAGTTCTGGATCATAGTTTTGGGTGGGTAGGGCTTCTAAGAGTAGCACAAAACCACACTCTGTTCACACATAAAGTTTCTGAGCGTGATCAATTGGATTCTGATGGCATGGTACAGGGTCAATAAATAAATGGGTAAAGGAGCAGATACAAAGAACCACGGCCTTGAAGACCATGACCAAAGGAGCTTGTGCTCATCAAGGACCATTAGGACTCAGACAACAGGCATCTCAAGAATGACCAGTGTGAATCTAAGACCCCAATTGTCCTGGAAAAATTATTCTAGGTTGTTGCAGTCATCTAAAAACTTATCTTTCATCATGCATAATTCTTGCTTAAGATTCTTCAAAGCCTCCTCATTATATACAGCTTCAAATTTTAAATTCTCTTATCAGATTGTTAAAGCCCTACAAATCAAATTTATTCCACCTACTGAGACTCCTTTCTAATTCCAGTCTTATCATCTTACAATATTCATTAATCCATTTATTCAATTAATATTGACACCTATTATTTGTAAAGTATGATTGCAGATGATGGAAAAATGACAGGAGACAAGAGTAGTAAGATCTCTGCCATTATAGACCTAATATTCTAGTAATAGAGACAGACATAGATAAATAACCAAATAGAAAAGAAATAAGTGAAGACTGCTATTAGTGCTATGAAGAAAATAGTCATGGTTCAATTCTTATTTACGATGGTTTCCATACATGTGTCTTCACATAACTCCACTATGTTCACCTTTCAGTGCACAAGTATAACCACATCCTCTGTAAAGTATTTCAGACTAGCACAGCCCACACTGATACTTCTTTCTCCCTCATTCTAAGGCTCCTCTACAGACAGAATGACATGATTTTGTCTTTAATGGTTGCTTTTCCTTATCGTTTCATTTGTACTAATTTTGACTCCTTATCCAGGGATGAAAGCTCTTGAGAACAACGATCCTGTCTTGTAATTCTTTATATTCTTCACAATGTTTTGCATTCTTTTGAATTTTGTTTTTGACTGCATAATTATTACTTGGAATCACATTTGTTCATCTCACATTTTTTGTTGTTGTTGTTTCACACTGTTATTGACATGAAGATGTTAGAATCTTCAGAAATTATTGAAATTCAAACACCGCTTGCTTAAGCTGTACGTAAGCAGGGAGCTAATATAGGGTAGGGGTTAAGCTGTGTATAAGCAATGAGGAGTAAATCTACTTCATGGTTAGGGGCTAAACTGTAACTCCCACCCAAAATTCATATGCTAAATTCTTAAGTCCCAGTACTTCAGACTGAGACTGTATTTAGAGAAAGAGTATTTAAAGAGATATTTAATAATTAAGTCTAAACAAGGCCCCATTAGGATGGGCCTTATTCCAGTGTGACTGGTTTTCTTATAGGAAGAGGACATTGGGACACAGATATGCACTGAGGAAAGGCCATGTGGAACCACAGGGAGAAGACCGTCATCTACAAATAAGGAGAGTGACCTTAGAAGAATCCCGCCCTGCCAACGCCTTGATCTCAGACCTCTCGCCTCCAGAACTACTAGAAAACCAACTTCTGTCAAGCCATCCAGTCTGTGGGACTTTGTTATGGAAGCCCTAGCAAAATAATACATTCACTAACAGAGATATTAAAGGAATTAATGGATTATTTTAATATTCATATGTTAAATATGTTAATATTGATAATTAACATAAATATAAATTGATCCTACCATACAGTCTCCAAAATCTTCTCCAAAAGAGAGAGAGAGAGAGAAGGAAAATAATATTTACCAAGCACTTACTAAGTTCCAGGCCCTTTGCAAGTCTCTAAATTGAGTAAATATAATTGTCTTATTTCATTGTCATAAAAGCGATATGATGTGTTAACACACACACTGTTAAAAATAAGCAAATGGAAAAGTGAAAGGTGGCCTTCCTGAAGGTCACACAGCAGGAGTATGGCATTAACTCCCAGTCAGCACTACTTGAATTTCAATGCTTTTTCCACTACACTGCCCTATTCGTAAAATAGTCTCCCATTGCACCTAATAACACTATACTACTCAGCGCAAACATAACTTGATTAATATAAATTGAATTAAAGTTTCAATCCAAATTAAAGGCAGTTGCAATACATATTTCAATTATATTTTAGAATTATAATTATTAAATTTTTTATAATGCTTTACCTCTTAAGATGTATCATTAAAACTAATAACTTATTTTTGAAATATTCAGAGTATGTATTTTTACTGCACTATGCCAGAATTGTTGAGATCCATGACTTAAAATTAGATTTTTCTAAAAAATTAGCCCTTCATGTCTAAAATAGAAAATATACCTAGTTACATTTGAATTCCAGATAAATGAAGAGTAGTTTACTAGGATATACAAAAAAAAGTCTTGTTATTTATTTGGAATTAAATTTTAACTGGGTGTCTTGTATTTTATCTGACCAATTTTATCTCTTCTCTCTCCTGGCAAACCAAAATTTATAAGAAAACAATAAAAAATTCATAAGGTTACACAGATGAAGAATAGGAGAGAAGACCATGGCAATAAAAAACAGAAGTGGATTGAAAGTAGATTATACCTGGTCATGAGTTAATAGATAAAATGAAAATCTAGACCTGCAATAGGAGGAGGTCAGATGCAAGTTAATTTGTACTGCAGAAGCTCAGACTAGATTAGAAATTGTGGGCCTTAAAATGTCTAAAAATAGGAAGATAGATGCAATTGAAATTAGGAGGATTGCTTTAGTCTATTAAAAAAGTGGTTAGAATCCAGAGTACACTGCCAAGGGAGTGTCTTTCCTCAAGCCTGGTGAAAGATTAGAAATTCATCCAAAAGGATTACCCCCCAGGACACTGAGAAGAAGGATTACGTGATAATCTACATTAGAAGTTCTCAAATTTCAGCATGAATTAGAATTACCTGGAGAACTACTTAAACCGTAGATTGTTGGGCTCCACCCCAGACTGTATGATCCAGTAGTTCAAGGGTGGGGCCTAACAATTTGCATTTATGAAAAGTTCTCAGGTGATGCAGATGTGCTAATGCTGCTGGCCCAGTGGGTCTTCACCTGAGACAAACATTAGAATCACCTGGAAGACCTTTTTAAAAATGTCTGGGTGCCACCCCTAGAGATTGTCACTGAATTGTTTTGGCCTATGTCACAAACATAAGACTTTTTCAAATCTCCCACCACAATGTTCAAATAGGGTTAAGAACCACAGACCTAACTGCTAAATTAGACCTCAGTCCCCTACCCCGACTTTTGGGGAGGCTGACATCCAGGTTTCTATGCCCCATGTGAGATATTAAAAGGTTTCCCTATTGGGGGAAACTGTCTAGACCAATGCTCTGAAGAAAGAGATAATTGGAGGATTCTGCCTCCACACACACACACACACACACACACACACACACACACACACACACACACAAAAGGCTCAGTGCAGCTATTTTTAAAGATGTTTATCATTACTTAAGGTCTCCCGCTTGAACTCAGAATTTCTGATGATCTCTTTAGGAAGATGAAGACACAGCCCAGAAACACCAGATAATTAAAGAATGACTACACCATGAGCAAGAAATCAAATTAAGTAAACAGAAAAGAAAAACTCAGAAGAAACAGAAGCAGCAGCAAAAATAGAAAACAATACAGAATAAAATGAAAACAAATAAATATCCTCAGAGAGATTACAGAAATGATATACATGAAGCTAGAGGAGGTTATAATGAAGAAAAGGTAAAAAAAAATTGAACTCTGAGAAATTAAAAGGAGTATAGCTGAATTTAAAATGCTGATAGAAAGTTTAAAGTTGAAAAAATCCTCAAGGAAATTTTTTTTAAGGAAGGAAATAAACAGAAAATGAAAGTTCACCCTCTAAGTTATACGATCTTAAGAGATAATTGTAAAACAAATAAAAGAAACATTTAAAAAATAATTTGACATTATTTTTCAGAACTGAAGGACATCAGTTTTTAGATTGAAACTGCCAAATAAGTTCCCAGCAAAACAGACACATGTTGTCATGAAATGCCAGAATAAAGAGAGAAAAAAAAGATTCTACAAGTTTCTAGAGTGAAAGAGTAATGATCAAAAGACATTGTAGTATAATAGCATTGGACTTCTCAACTCCAACTTATTATTGAGAAGACAAGAATGTCTGAAAAGATTTGATACCAAATTATTTCCAATCTGGATTTCCATACTCAATTAATGAAATGTAAACATAAAAGACAGCATTGTCTTGATAAATCTGCTTCACAAGCACCTTTCTCAGAAAGCTGCTGGAAGCTGTACTTCACTAAATCAAAGGAGTAAACTGGAAAAGAGTATATGATATATAGGAAATTGAGAGAGAGGCAAAAGAGAACCTTCCTGCGTGACAATGATTAGAGATCCAGGCAGGACAGCAGCAAATCTAGAGAGCAAGCTGGCATTTGGAAGCAGGAAATCAGAGAACTTCAAGAAAAATACAAGTTAAGGGGACAGCCATATTTTGAGATTCCATAGTATTAAGTCAAATAATATCTACAACTTTTAAAAAATCAACATATTTTTTAGAATATCAAAATCAATATCACCAATATCAAAAGACACCCTAGGAATTTGGGAAGGGTGGGAAGTATTCTCACTTACAACTTCACTAACTACCCCCTATATCACCCCAACAGCTCCCAAATCTCAATGTTATCCCTAAATATCCTCCTGATGTATTTAACTGTACAGTAGGTATTTCTACCTAAATACAACAAAGCCACCTCAACTTTACATTACCAAAATAAAATTTAATTTTTCCCAATTATGAGTCTTTCCCAGTAGACTTTTCTCAGCAAATGGTACCCACTCAGTCATCAGAGGCGAGGCCAGACGGTCACTGTTTTTTCCCTCTCCACCTCGATTGCTTCTCCTAGACCCCAATCTAAACCGCCCACTTAACTATTTGTCCTCATTGTCTCAGGAAAGCTTTACTTCCTCATCTTCCCCGTAGAAACTGCTTAGCTCAGGGTCTCATCACTTCTCATTCTCCTGACTGCCATTGCTAAGTGAACACTGGAGTAATCATTCTAAAATGCAAATGTGAGCATGTCCCTCTGCTGTTTAAAACTCTCCAATGGCTTCCCCCTGCCAAAGGCATGGCACAAAGGCCATCCATGATTAGATGCCTGCTTAATTTTCCATCTCCAGATCTGTGACTGCCCAAAGTGCTCTGTGTTCCAGGAATATTGAATTGCAGTCAACTTTCAATTTTCCAGGGATAGATTAACCATGTTATGTCAAAACATGGAAGAAAATAACTAAAGGCAGCATATTTGTAAGGGAAAATAATTAAAACTATTTGGAATGAGAGAAATATCTATATATGAGAGTGAATTTATTATTTATAATTATGTTGGAGCCATTACATTTTTACACTGTACCTACTGCAAATCAGGAACGCCCCTCCACCTGGACAATCAGAGGTGGATATGTTTGCTTACAGCAGTCTGTTAGTCTATTAGCTTCTTTTCTGTGTGGGAGCAGCTCTCTGCAGTTTGTCTGAAGCTCTCTGGAAAAATCTCTTTCTTGTGGCAGTGACAGAATAGAAGTCTCTTTTCTATGCCTTTTCCTAAGATTTTTTTTTTCTTAAGCAGAGAATTTGGAGGACAATGAAGGTAAGATGGAGAGCATTGAAGAACAATGCCCAGAATATGCTTTCAAGCCTTTGTGACCTTGAACTGACAGATATGGCCCTAAACTCTTTCCATTCATTGTTATATTGAGAGACTTGCCTCATGGAGAGCTGAAGGGGCAGTCTAGGGTTACACAGAGAAGAACTGGAGAATGGCAGGTAATTTAATTCCCAAGCTGATGGCTTGACTGTTGCCAGCAAACTAGTTTTGTGCAATGTGAAGGGGAGAATGACAGTGAGAGCGAGGAGTTAGCTGACAGAAACAAGGCAGCTCTGAATGACTGCTTGCTGGGATATTTAGAAAATTAAATGTAGAGTTCATTCAATGAAAACTGATGTTACCTACAATTATTTTCATTAGAAAAAGGAAGAAGAGGAAGAGCAGGATGGGGAAGAAGAAGGAAAGAACTACTCAGCTAACAGAGCAAACTATTTAAACATTTTAATTTAATACATTTATATTAAATATCCATCTTAAATCACAAACTGGGATTAAGTGGGTCTGAACCACATTTTATCCTTGCTCGCCTCCTATTTTCCACTACCCAGGTAATGGGTTAATACAGAGTTGATAGTATTTCTGGTTTCCAAAAGGATAAATCCCAAACATCTCTGTGCCATTTTGTGCTGGCCTCAATTTACTTCTTCTATCTGGAATATTTCCCTCCACTGCTATTCCCTCCACTCACTTCTACTCCCATTATCTGAATAATGGACACATATTTCCAGATTCAGCTCAAATGGTATCTTTATTTGGAAAGTTTACTAGTCCCCAAGAGGTAGGATTCACCTGATCCCTTATGGGTTTGTGGTCTGTGTAGAATTATATCATAGCATTCATAGTCTTAAAGGAGTTTATTTATTTACATGCCTATCTTCCTGTTTAAAACAGAAGTTTTTTTTTTTGTTTTGTTTTGTTTTTTTTTTTTTTTTTTGAGACAGGTTCTCATTCTGTCATTCAGGCCAGAATGAAGTAGTCCAATCAGGGCTCACTGTAGCCTCCACCTCCTGAGATCAGGCAATCCTCCTAGCTCAGCCTCCTGAAGAGCAAGGACTACAGGCATGCACCACCATGCCCAGTTAATTTCTTTTTTATTTTTTTGTGGGGTCAGGGTCTCATTATATTGCCCAGGCTTGTTTTGAACTCCTGGCCTCAAGTGATCTTCCTGCCTTGGCCTCTCAAAAAGCTGCGATTACAAGTGTGGAGCCACCACACTTGACCTAAAACATAAGATTCTTCAGGGCAGGAGATATGCCTTTATTAATTCTTTTATCTTCCACTCATACTCCAAAACCAGGCACATGGGTGATTTTCAAGGTTGGTTGAAAGTTACATTAGGTAAGGTAATGCAGTTTGGAAGCACACAAACTTGGTGTGATAATTGGCTGTGACACTTACTCTCTGGATGATCATGAGTAAGTTACTTGGACTTTAATATTAGTCCTCTAATATGTAAAATGAGAAACATTCCACCATATTAATTTAATATGTAAATTATTTAGCCAAATGGCTCAAATGGTAAGGACAATAATTGGTAGCTATATGGAATAAACAAATGAATGAGTCAACAACAACAACAAAAAAAACTAAAACTTACATATGACTACACTGATTCTGCTACATAAATAACTCGGAAAAATATTTCCACCCACTATCAATAAGAATGTGTGTGGAATTATTTATTAGTATCATGGATGGATTTGCACAACTTTTCTATAATTTTACACTACTTCTCTTGTGTCTAGGGACATACATTTTCATGGAGGCTGGTTGAGATTAATAGTGTAATTACTGTTGGTGGCAAAAAAATAATATAAATTACCTATAGTAATCACTTGCAAAGTCTCATGGCCATCCTTGTAATGCAGTGGTCTCCAGTAAAATGATATTAGAGTAGGGGCAATACAATATTAGAACCTCTCTATTTGTATAACAACCGACGTTAAGAATGTTAAAAAATTAATCTTTATTTGACATTTACATATGCTCAGTTTAGGAAAGTAATGAATTACTTCTCTCTTTGCTAAGAAGACTCTGCTTAAGCAAAGTCTAAAGAGGGTTAGTTTAGGTGATAACCCTCCCTGTTAAAGACTTTATTGCATCCCCACAAAATGTATATGTTGAAGCTCTATCCTCAGTGTGACTGTATTTGGAGATTGAGTCTTAAAAGAGATAATTAAGTTGAATGAGGTCATATGGGTGGATCCTAATCCAACAGGAAAGATATCCTTCTAAGAAAAAGAGACCATAGTGATGTACACACAGAAAAGACTGTGAGGACACAACAAAAAGGTGCCCATCTGCTAGCCATGGAGACCTCAGAAGAAACCAAACCTACTAACACCTTGATTTTGGATTTCTAAGCCTCCAGAGCTGTGAAAAATAATGTCTATTGTTTAAGATACCCAGCCTGTGGTATTCTGTTATGGGCCCTAGGAGACTAATATACTCCCCCATATCAACTTATTTATTCAGGGCAGGATAAAGTACTGTAGAAAATATTAACAAGAGTCTGAGACATTTTTGAGGTCCAGTCTGAGAAGCAAAACGGGAGCCACTGAGAGAAAATTCACCTTACACTGAAGCAGGAGTGTGAATATTACCTTAACAATACATTCCAATTATCTACCTCCAAATTACTTACCTGGGTCTTGGTGCCTTCCATTACCCCTGCTACCGCACTAGTCCGAGCTATCATAGTCTCTCCCATGAACTCCTAAAGTTCTCCCCAACAGAGCAATTGGCACACAGTGCTGAATACTCCTTTTAAAATCTAAACTAGGTTCTATAACTCCTCTGTTTAACCCTTCAACTGGCTGTGAAAGTGAAGTACTAAGGTTTTACTATAGTGGGTACATTGTTCAGGACCTTTCTCCCTTGATCCTCCTCTCTTCTGAATGAAGCTCCTGTCACTCTAGCTATACCAGCTGAGGCATGCCAAGCACGATCTAGCTTTAAGGACTTTTTATTTGCTATTTTATCTGCTTGGTAAGCTCTTCCTTAGAAATTTTCACACGGCTGATCTTTCTTGTCATCCAGATCTATGCTCAAAGAGCATCTTCTCAGGAAAAGCCTCTGGGAAGCTATCTTATTTTATTTCACAACATTTTTCTCTGTCTGACATTTTTGTATATATTTATGCATTTACTATCTTCCTCAACCAAATGCAACCTCCATGAAGGCGGGGATTAGAGTGGCCTTTTTCACCTCTATCTTCAGCTCCCTGCAAAGGTATAACATAGATATATAATGATGAATTACTGCTCAATATTCTGGTGGAAATTCTGGTCTGGAAAAAATTGGGGCTAATACTGAATACACCCCATATTTAGTCACTCTGGTGCCCAGGGCATGCTTTGGGCAAAAACAGCTATGTGTAAATGACAGAGAGATAAAAAATTGAAAAGCTGACCACTTAGAATTATTATCTGCCAGAGCCTGGGCAGCTATTTCATGGATTTTTCTCTTTAGTTTCATTTTTATATCCTTAAGTAAGTGTGACACTGGAGAACAGAACTTCCTCACTTTTTCCTCAAGTACCAACAGCACTTTGAGCTGCTGACATTGAGTTTCAGCAGTAAACCTGGAGCAGACTTGTACTGCTCCTTCTATGTCAGCCTTGGTAAATGGGGACATTTCTGAGTTTGGGTGCAAGCCTTCTACTAGGTAGTGAGGCCCGTCTGGAAGAGGGAGCACCTGAAGGTCAGAGATTAAGATTTCCTTCAGGATGTAGCCTTGGTTTCCTCTTGGAGATTGTAAACAATGGGAAGATCAATTTTAAATCAAAGTAAGCAATTTTAATCACCCTGCAAAATCTCTGAGGCAAGTTACCTTAAGAAAAGATTGGGCCAAGGCAATGGCTCACACCTGTAATCCCAGAACTTTGGGAGGCCAAGACAGGAGGATCACTTGAGCCCATAAGTTTGAGACCAGCCTAGGCAAAATAGCAAGACACTGTCTCTACAAAATTTTTTTTTTTTTTTTAATTATCTGGGCTTGGTCAGGCACAGTGGCTCATGCCTGTAATCCCAGGACTTTGGGAGGCCGAGGAGGGTGGATCCTGAGGTCAAGAGATCAAGACCATCCTGGCCAACATGGTGAAACCCTATCTCTACTAAAAATACAAAAATTAGCTGGGCATAGTGGTGCACGCCTGTAGTCCCAGCTACTCGGGAGGCTGAGGCAGGAGAATCGTTTGAACCCAGGAGGCAGAGGTTACAGTGAGCCAAGATTGCACCACTGCACTCCAGCCTGGTGACAGAGTGAGACCCTGTCTCTAAAAAAATTAAAAATTAAATTAAATTAAAAAGAAAAGAGAAGATTGGACTTTCCAGCATTCTAGGCAGGTTGTGACTTGGAATCAAAGTAATGTGAATATTAATGAATATGATGTTATTTTGTCCTGATAGAATGGCAATCTCTGCACTCTCTGGTTATACCTCTTTAAATTCAACCAAGTGCTATGTCTATATTTTTTAGTAATTTTTTAATAACTTCTAGCCATTTCCAAAGGGGCCAGAAGGAGCCATAATAGACAATGAGTCAGTCAGAACCAACTATTCATAATTTTTTACTGCTAAGTTTCTGAGAGCTGCCTTGTACCAGATTGCCTTGTATCAGACCTTCCAGGTCTCTCTCTATGAACATAGCCATAGAAGGGAATCAGGATATGCCTCCCAAAACATGCCACTTTGGTAAAAGAATTATTTTGAGCTGAAGGCAATTGAGAATCGGCAAATGAAAGAAGAATTCTTTGCCTTCCTTTTTTCTACCTGAAAGTAGGGCGTAAATTTCCCTTTCTGAAGGTGATATAAATTTCCCTTGTGTAGGTGTTCTCTCTCCCATACCAGGAAAAGGAGAATGACTCATTCCCTGACAGTAGGCACTGAGATGAGTGTGCATCAACAAACTTTACTAAAATAACCCTTATCTTCCATTAATTCCCCCCATATATTTCCCACTCGCTTTCCCACAGTGGTCATCCTTTGAAGCCCAAACCCCCTTCCCTTTGTTAAAATGGTATTTAAGCCACAAGTCTCACTACTTCTTTGATATTTCCTTCTTTTCTGTGAATTCTATACACATAAAATATTAATAAATATCGTATGCCTTTTCTCCTGTCAATCTATCCTTTGTTAGTTTAATTCATAAGCCACCAGACATTGAACCTAAGAGGGTAGAGGAAAAGTTTTCCCTCCCTGACACCATTCTGTAATTTCCCATCTTAGATTTTGTTGACAATCCTGTTTTATCTTCGGGTCATATGTATTTTTATACAAGACACTTTTGCTCATTATTTGAGATAACCAGAATAAGACACACTGCTCCCGGTAACTAAATTCCATATATAATTGTGCCTAGGAAATATTAACTTCAGTAGACCTTGTTCTAAATATATCTTTATTATTGTGTTCAGATTTTGGTTTTCAGTTCTTGGAGGAAACTAAAAAATGAGAAACGGTCTTAGAAGATGGCAGTCATGATGGAGAAGTTTCTGAAAATCGTAACATTCTGAATTTAAAAAGAAAAAATTAAGGAAGAAGAACCAGATGTTTCTCTAGATATTTCAAGTCTAACCAGGTATTTCAAGTGGAGAGAGAGTAAGGAGGAATAGTAGTGATTTCATTAAATGACAGAATATTTATAGTAACCCAGAGAGCAAAAGAGGATTGATGTAAAGCCTTAAAAATGTGTAAAATATTTGACCTAGAAATGCTACATCTATCATTGTATCCAAGCTCTGAAAATAACTAGTTTTATGAAAGGTAATTACAATATCTATAATTTCCAAAATAAAGGAAAATAACTGTGTACATATAGGTAATTATTTAAATAAAATATCTATAAGCATACAGTATAGTAGTACGTAAACATTAAAATGATATTGTAGAAACGTTCACTGACCTGAAAACTAATGATTATAACAAATTAAAAGTGAAAGGCAGTTTATATATATTTTTGAAATGACATAAATTTTAGCCATTTTAAGTAAGGCTTTAAACTTTTTTTATTGTAGAATTATAGTTCTACAATAAAAGTTTCTGATATCTTTAAATGTTAGTATTTTGCCATTTTTTATAATTTACTACATTAGCATTAATGTTATATGACTTCGACTTTGATTTTGATTAATCTAAATCCTTTTACAGTGTACTTCTTAAACAACTTTTTAAATATCAGATGAGAATATACAAACTAGCACTTTAATCTGGTTTGAGCACACTATATATTATCGCAATATTTTAAAAACTACTTCAAATGGCTGCTCTTATCTTAGATAATTTACTATTCTGTCCTTATTATTAAAATATGAACATGTTGCTGTCACTACTACCCAACTCCTGACACTCCCAAATAAATAATACTGTAAAATTTACTGACTAGAAATATATATGTGGGTGTAAATATATTACTAAGAAAAAGGTTAAAGTATGAATATTGTCACAAATGAATGATCTTTAGTGTTCTCATTTGCCATGTCCCTATCTTTCACAAATAATTTGATATGATATATTCACTTAAAAATAAAAACATGTAAAACCTCCACATTATAGCTTATTTCATGGGAAAAAGTTGCCTATTTCAATAATCATTTACCAAAATATTATGTCATAGCAACTCAGCACTTTAAATTGCACAGGAAACCTGCTAGCTGGAAGCGTACTCTTGAATCAGAAAATGAAAATAAAAATGTAGTTTATAAAGTGAGTATCGTCCTATAATTTTTTATTTTATAGTTTATTTCACCATGAATGTTATGTTTTATATGTAAATTATAAAATAAACAAAAACATACCTGGCCATTTTTTAAAAACTCTGAAAGAACGTTATGTTATCATTTCATTGAACCCTTATGCTTATACCTGGAAATCTACTAGTTGTGTTCTCAGTACATTAGAAATAAATCACAATATAATGTTTCTGAATAGGAAATATAATTCTGAATTTGAAGATACATACGGTCCTCATTATATTTGGAATTCAAAGATAAATAGTCATCTTAACGATTTAAAAATTGTTTTAAAGATAGGGCAGTAAATTATTTGGAAATATCATTTTGGTTATATGGATAATCACAATATATATAATTTCCAAGAAAAGGAAAATAATTTAAATGTGAATACATAGGTAATTACCTAGCTAAAATATCAGACAGGCACACAGTGAAATACACCAAGTATTCTTCAACTTTCACTAGATCTCTCATAAACAGAATTCTTCATAAAACATCTTGATGGTAAAATAAAATATGAGAAAAAAATATATGAAATGCCAATATTTAATTTGCATAGAAATGACTTGGAGGCATATTAGCTATTTAAAAACACACACACACACACACATATTTCAAGGGAGCTGTCCAGATGAATTTCCAAAGCATAGAATATGGCTAAATAACGTTGAAACTTTACTCACATGGTATTTGTTATATAGCCACTTTCTTTTTTTTTTTTTTTGAGACAGAGTTTCGCTCTTGTTGCCCAGGCTGGAGTGCAATGGTACAATCTCGGCTCACCACAACCTCCGCCTCCTGGGTTCAAGCGCTTCTCCTGCCTCAGCCTCCTAAGTAGCTGGTATTACAGGCATGAGCCACTACGCCCAGCTAATTTTGTATTTTTTGTAGAGACGGGGTTTCTCCATGTTGGTCAGGCTGGTCTCAAACTCCCAACCTAAGGTGATCCACCCACCTCGGCCTCCCAAAGCACTGGGATTACAGGCATGAGCAACCGCACCCAGCCGGCCACTTTCTATAACTATGGAGCTTTTATATATTCTACTGTTCCTCTAATGGAACTATAAGAAATAGTTTTCAATTTTTAAAAGTCTTATATATTTCTCAATTAAAGACAATACTAGAGATAATGAGATCAAATACATCCTTAAGAGAAAAAATGATTTTTTTAAATCTAATTTCTTAGTGGTCCTCACCAAGCCACAAGTATTATTTGTCTTACTATTATACTAACTAAAGAGCCTTCTTGTAAAGGTTCTGTGTCACCTACCTGTCTTTCTAAATCTCATCACATAGCTTTAGACAATGCACTTATCTCTATGGTAAGATAACAGAATCTTTTTTTCCTCTCATCTATAATCTTATTAGGAGTCAACTCAGCACAAAATAATCTCATCATTGACCTTCTGAGTACTGTTCATTTTTGATATATCTATATAAAAACTACGAACAATAACACCCACAATTAAAAACCTTAAAGCATAGTATTTTTAAAATGTGCACATAGTTATGAGCTCTTCTTTTATCCTAGACTACTCAGAATATTTCTTGAATGGCTATAGTTTAAATATGGAACAATATTAATCAGAATTAAATTGATACAGATGTCTATTTCAAATTTGTAATGTTTAATACTTTTCTTACACCATATCAGATAATGCTGATACTGATTATGAAAAGAGAGAAAAACAAGTCTAAATACAATGATATTCAGGCACTCATTATTTTTAAAATATATCTAAATCTAGGTATGTATAGCCCCCAAAATTTCTATAACAAGAGGCCATCGACCTAAGTCTAGATTGGGCTGAATAAAATTGCTGAGTAAAAAGGGCTTCTATCTGATTAAGTTCAGTTTAAGAGAATTAAAATCGCCAGATGAGGACACAATTCCAAGATATCCACTACATTCCAACATGAGATAATACCTGGAGTATATGAGCAGACTTCAGGAGTAATCTCTTCAGTTATCTTGATTTATTCTTATATTCTTACTTTAATTAAAATGCTGCTGTGATTCTATTAACTCAAACATCTTTTATTAATATAAAACACTCTGTTATTTTCCACTCTAAACATTGTACTACTTCTTTTTTAAATAAAGAAGAGACATAGGGGCAATATGTAACAATTATGTCCCTGCTCTATATCTATCTATCTATCTATCTATCTATCTATCTATCTATCTATGTCTATCTATCTATCTATGTACATACACACATTTTCAAATTCGTTCATTTTTAAATAATATAAATAGTGAACAATGTATTTTTCCCTGAAAATGATTCCAGATAAAGTTAAAATTTAGCAGTTTACAAAGAAGAAACAATCACTATTTAATGCTTTTAAGTATGAAATAGCTGATATGGTTTAATTATTCCATTTATGTTAATAAGACCATTTTCTGATCATCAATTATAATCTGGTTACAAAAATAGTAGTATGATATACTTTGAGATTGTTGTATTTATCCATTGTGCTAAGTAATTAGCATTAAGAGGAGCAATCTGTTGGAACATAGTATTTTAAAGTGACAAAAATTGCTGGACGAGTATCACATATAGTCCTTTGGAGATTTCACATAGTACTTTTCATGTAAATTTTGATAGGCAATTACTTTTCATTAATGGTGGTTTGAGTACTTAGAGAAGACAACTATGTACTCTACTTAGTGCTGGGCAAATTGCCTGGATATACTTCATATATTGCTGTTACTTTAATGAATAGTGTTATGGCAATTAGAAGACTGATGGCTTAGAACATTTAGGTAGATGTATTTGAAGTTCCTTGAACTAAGTGACATTGCTCAGTGCGCACTGCAAAGTAACTTATCTCTTTTGAAAAGTATGATTTGAAAGCTGAATCACTTAAGATATTTAGCATAATTATAGTGCATTTAAAATAACCTGGATTGTATATATCAAATTACAGATGAAAGTGCAATACAAGTGTAACAATTAATCGCTAGATCTTTCACTGAAAAGTGGTTGTAAACACAATATTTAAGTAAATAGAATACCATTAAATCTTTTAAAATGATTTGTTATTTGTCGTGCTTCTCTTTATTTGTATTATCTTAAGTAGGACATTCTCACAAAAGTCAGGTATAAATATTATAATAATTATATGAATACCTAATATAATTGTACTGATGATTATTCATTTATCTAAGAAACTTAATGTTTCAATCCCTGAGACAGGCAGCAGCTGGGATTATTTTTCTAAATTATTTTAAAGATTTAATTAAGAGAACTATTCTCAAGCATTATAGTCCATATTCCGTGAATGCTTTCTACTGAGTAATATTTCATAAATACATGATCTCAGAAAACTGGTGTCTAGAGATAATTCTTCCCCCCAAAGCCCAATCTTCTTTTAAAGAAGGTAAGTTACCAATTTCTCCACAGCTAGATAATTTTAACTGCTATATTCCATAAACATAAATAATTCACGCTTTAATTTTAGAATATTTGAAATTGAAACAACAAACTTCTTCAAAGTTTGTTCTAAGTAACTATAATTATTTTATTTATATGACTGTATATAGTTTATTATTTCTATAAACATTAACTATAACAGCTTGAAATATTTACTAGAAATTTCTCTTATTAAAATGGATAATCATTAATAGTAACATTGGGTATAATAAATTGGAAATAAAGCAAAACACATGAAGCAGAACTAATTCCTTAATCATTAATAATCTTATACACATGAAAGATACAAGCTTTCAATAAATGTTATAGATTACTATTTTTTGCTCATTGTAAATATATGCATAAATTAATTATGTAATCTATTTCAGTATAGTACTTTAATGGCAGCAGTGAAACCACATGAAACATAAGCTATTTTTTAACTAGAATAAAGGTTCTGTAGAGAGGGAAATAAGTTCTATACCTAACGCACTTAAAAAAGAAAAAAATAAGCCTCTCCTTCTAAATGCAAAGGTGCTTAAAAATATGACAAAATAGTCAATTTGCATTTCCTGTTTTCGCTTCCTTATGTGTTCTTCCCGCAGGTACCTGAATGACTCACTCCAGACTTCCTTCAGATTTTTGCTCAACTGTCACGTCTCAGTGAGAACTGCCGTATCTTCTCTACTTAAAATTCTAATTTTTCAGGCTTCTTCCTCCTAACCCAACTCTACACTCCCTAATCATATGCCCTGCTTGAATCTTCTCCATTAGTATCTTTCACCATCTGATAAACTTGATTTGTTTATTTGCTTATATGCTATTTTCCCCCACTGGGAATATAAGCTACCTAAGGACAGGGAATTGTTACCTGTTTTATACTCTGCTGTTTTCCTAGAACCTAAGTAGTGACTGGCTCATGATAGTCACTTGATAAATTGTTGAATCAGTAAACAAATCAAAATTAAAGCAAATAAATAAATTATCAGTATTATAACAGTACATAAATATAAAAATGAAGAAAATCCTGACTCTTGATTAAATTACATTTAAAAGAAAAAAATAAACAGAAAAGAAGGATATTCTCTTCCTACCCTTCTTTGCCCACTTTACAAGAAACTTTTATACCATCAGGTTTTATAAACACCAAACGCTCTCTTTCATTTATTTTTTAAGGATTTTTTTGTTAACCAAAATTTGTAATGATGGGCCCAGAGTCACAGTATCAGGCCTCATAGAGGCAATTGGCTATGAAGGTTAGAAGGGGTATTTTTTGTACAGTGCAGGTTTCTCAGCCCCAGCACTATCGGCATTTTACCACAAATAGTTCCTTGTTATGGGGGCTGTCCTGTCCTGTGCCTTGTAGGATATTTACCAGCATCATATTGTCAACCTGCTAGATGACAGTAGCAACCCCCTTTTCCCTGCACAGTTAGTATTGTTTAAAATGTCTTCAGACATTGCCAAATGTCTCCTGGTGAGCAAAATCTCCTGGAGCTGAGCATCACTGGTGTATTGGGAAGAACTCTGGCTTTGGAAATAGACAGACTTACGTTAGAGACCCAGTTTTGACCGTGATCAATCCAGTTTTCAGAGGTAATACAGTCGCATTATCTCCATCACACAGTTACTATGTCTATTAGCACTAATGTGTGTAAGTTATCCAGAACAAAGTAGATGCTCTGTAAATAACAGTTACTGATATAAATTCTGCATCACAGTGGTTAAAAAATATATAATTAATTTATACATATTAAAGTTTTTTTAAATAAACGCATATATATGATAAAAGCTGGAGCAGTCTATACAGACTTTTAAAACATATTTGCAATTAAAATACATTTTAAAAGTAACACAAATTAATATACAGTCTTACTTCTGCTATGAACTGAATTATGTCCCCCTTCCCAACCCAATTCACATGTTGAAGCCCTAAGGAGATGGGGCCTTTGGAAGGTAATTAGTTTTAGATGAGGTCATGAATATGAGGCCATCATGATGGGATTAGCAGAGACACCAGAATGCTTGCTTTCCTTCTCCTTCTTGATGTGTAAGAACCCGTCAAGAAGGCTATAAAGCAGGAAGAGAGCCCTCACCAGGAACCAAATTCACCTGCACCTTGACTTTGGACTTTCCAGCCTCCAGAGCTCGAAAAAATACCTTTCTGTTGTTTAATCTACCCAGTTTATGGTACTTCGTTAAGGCAGCCCAAGCTGTCTAACACAATTCCATTTTTAATTCCTGCATAATATTTCACTGTTACAGATATTCTATGATTCATTTGGCTAGTCCTTTATAATGCAGATGTAGATTTTTCCCCAGACTTATGCAATTACAAATACCACTGCAAAGGACAATGTTTGCATATATCTCAGTGCATATATAACTTAGTACATCTATAGGACAGATTCCTAGAAGAAATGCAGGCTTTCAAATCTAAACATCATGGATTAAAAAGTTTGCTGCGGACGAAGAGGTTCCAAGATGGCCAAATAGGAACAGCTCGAGTCTACAGCTCCCAGCCTGAGTGACGCAGAAGACGGGTGATTTCTGCATTTCCAACTGAGGTACCAGGTTCATCTCACTGGGGCTTGTCGGACAGTGGGTGCAGGACAGTGGGTGCAGCCCACCGAGCATGAGCTGAAGTAGGGTGAGGCATTGCCTCAGCCAGGAAACTGAAGGAGTCAGGGAATTCCCAAATGTCCATCAATGATAGACTAGATTAAGAAAATGTGGCACATATACACCATGGAATACTATATTGCCATAAAAAAGGATGAGTTCATGTCCTTTGTAGGGACATGGATGAAGCTGAAAACCATCATTCTCAGCAAACTATCGCAGGGACAAAATACCAAACACCGCATGTTCTCACTCATAGGTGGGAATTGAACAGTGAGAACACTTGGACACAGGAAGGGGAACATCACACACTGGGGCCTGTCATAGGGGAGGAGGAGCGGGGAGGGAAAGCATTAGGAAATATACCTAATGTAAATGACGAGTAAATGGGTGCAGCACACCAACATGGCACATGTATATATATGTAACAAGCCTGCCCATTGTGCACATGTACCCTAGAACTTAAAAGTATAATAATTAAAAAAAAGTTTGCTGCACTATTTATTAACTATGTAACTGAGCAGTTAATTTAGGCTAGCTGAGCCTCAGCTGAGATTTCTAGAATAAGCAATGTTAAGGGTACGTCTCTTAGGGGATTGCTGCGAGAATTACACAAGTATAGAATTGTAAATTAAATACTAGAATGTTTTTTAAAAATTTAGACTAACAATTATTACTATTAAAAATAATAATGTTGTTCGGCCTGGTTATGAGACTACCTTTAAGAACCCAATACTCTCTACAAAGTTTTTGTTTTGTTTAACTCTTTTACTTTTGGTGTGAGTTTAAATTTTTGTTTTTGTTTTCCTTCCATTAAGCTGTTTACTTTCTATGAAAACAGACACAATCCAATATATTCCTTCTTTCCTTGCATTTCTATATACATATGTACATGTAGTACATGCCAGAAATGATTGGCTATATTTTATACATCTTTCCTCTTACTCATTTTCTCCCCATTTCAATTCAAATCCTAATATCTTAACTTTTTATTTTAATATGTGTTTCAATAAATACTTAAATTCTACAATATATTTATGGCCATGGTCATTTTACATAAACATTTGTCTGCTTGTGCTGAAAATATATTTTGGTCACAGTGGCAGGTGTTTGTGTGTGTGGCCATTATTCTATTTATTCATGTATTTTACTATTATTGAGATGTACTAAATATAAAGTGTCTTGGTGTGTGTTATGAATGAAACATATATGAATAAAGTGTGGTCCCAAATTATGGAGAAGCGAGACATGTTCGTACGTGATTATTTTAGGAGACAAAAATACTCCACTGTATTAGGAAAATACGAATGCATTCAGAGAAGAGAAAGATCGCCAATCACACTGGGGTAAGCAGACATAGCCTTGAACGTGGATGGTGTTTCACCCATTAGGGCAGCTAATGAACAGGGAACACACTCAAGGAACAACAAGGCAAAGAGAAATAAGTAGGGCATAATTACATAAAGAAGGAACAGTTTACCCGGATGTAGTGCACATGACTGAAGTAGGGATAGAGGAGAACAAAATGAGAGGAAGAGTTACGGGAGCAAGGCTCTTCCTTATGGTAAAAGAGTACTTGACTTGAGTCACAATCCCAGAGCGTTCATCTTACAGGACAGGGTTTTAACAAATCTTACTAATTTTTTTTGTCTATAATGTGAGACTAATAATGCTAATAATGCTTTGGATTTTAACAAATCTTATTGATTCTAAGTTTCTTTATCAGGCGAAACTAATAATGCTGTGATAACAAGATTTAGTAAATGAAAATGAAAGAAAATGAGCATTTCTGAGTAACGTTTATTTATTTCAGCCTTTGAAAGTGGCTAAGTAGGTAATGCCACAGCAGGTCCTAATACAGCAGATTTTGAAAGTTTGCAGATTGGAGACAGAGAGAATGAGAGGAAGGTAAGAGGCAACTGCTGTAGCTCCGACAAGAAGTTAAGTTCCTAACCAGAGTGTGAAAGGAAAACAAACGACAACAACAGTAATGAAACAAACAAAAAGACAGGGCTATCAAATACAATAATAAAGTTAGCCATACAAATACATTTGAGGATCAAGGAAAAAACTGGCCCCAGTTCCCTCTGAGCTTAAGGCAAACACTTGGGAGAAACTATAGAACCGCTATAGAAAAAAAATAATCAGGAGAGGAGCTGCTTTAGAAGTGACAATTCAATTTCATTCTACTCAACAAGCAATTTTCCAGTGGTTGTCAATGGAAGGTTTCCATTCTCTTGGGGGAATTAAGGAAATTTGTAAGGTCATTTTTGGCTATCAAAATCACTAGGGACTATTACTGACATTTAGTGGAGAAGGAGTCAAGGATGATAAATATCTTACAAAGCGCTGAAAATAAAAATTGTCCTATTTCCTATGTCATCATTGAATACCCCAGTGGACATTTATATTGATGAAAAATCTTGTTTACAGGTATCTGAACCCAGAATGTAACTCTATTTTATATCTAAAGACGAAGCATTTTCTACATGGGTTTAAGAAATACTAAATTTTCCATGAATATAATTGTTCTTTATATTGCTCAAAATGTTACCAAAAATTGTTCACCACTTCAGAAAAATCAAGCCATCAACATCAATTCCACTTGTTATTTTAGAGCTAACAGCACAGCATACCTGCATCAGTCTGCATTTTTAGCTATTTCACTTCTAGTGATGCTTTATATGAGAAAAAGCAGCTATTTCTTCAGATATAGTATGCCCAAAGCATTTGTAAATTGAATTGATTTTTTTTATTTTAAATTACTTTGCTGTTATTTCTCATTTTATTACAGTCAGGGCATTACATTTTATTTGTTATTTAAAAAAGGGAGGCATTGACCAGAGCCAATCCTATAAATCCAAGACTATTTTTAAAAACCCTCAAAGGTACAATTTTCAATGAGTCACTTTTTTAGCAGAATGGAAAGAGAGGTACATATGTGAATTCTTAGTTAAGTAGATTCAATCTAGTCAAGCTGTCCTTATAAGGGACCATCCCTGACTCTTACATTCACGCGCTTACAAACACTGCTGTCTCTCCTCTAGGTCTCTTCCCATTCTAGCCTTCATCCAGGGCCAATTTCAATCCTACATGCCTCATGAAGTCCCCCTCTGAAGACATTTGGAAGTCTTACTTGCATTTTTATACAATGATTTGCACGGATCAGTTTTATATGTATCAATCTGTTTTCCCCTTTCATCAGCATTTCTAATGCCATGGCATTATCTTACAGCTCTCTTCTGTCCTTCATAATACTTAAGCACTTAAGCCCTGAATAAAAGTGGTCAGTATTAGTCCTATTGAAAGTTTTTTTTTTTTTTCCGAGATGGAGTCTCCCTCTGTCTCCCAGGCTGGAGTGCAGTGGCGCGCGATCTTGGCTCACTGCAACCTCCACCTCCCGGGTTCAAGAGATTCTCCTACCTCAGCGTCCTGAGTAGCTGGGACTACAGGCACATGCCACCATGCCCGGCTATTTTTATTTATTTTATTATTTATTTATTTATTTTTTTAGTAGAGACAGGGTTTCACTGTGTTAGCCAGGATGGTCTCCATCTCCTGATCTCGTGATCCACTCGCCTTGGCCTCCCAAAGTGCTGGGATTACAGGCATGAGCCACCACACCTGGCTGGAACTTTTATTTTAGACAAAACATAATGCAAAACCTCTCACAGTAACCCCCAGTCCTCAAAACATCAACAATAAACACAGACCTGCATTTGATTGTGGTATTCTGGGTATTTCTATAACATTTCTAGGTTTCTGTAGATCATAGTTTACAAATTGTAGAAGTAAAGGACATTTCAGAATCTGATTGACTCAAATTACTTTCAGAAAATAAAAATATAGAAATTGAAAGTTTGTTTTCTCTCATAAAGGAAAGAAATAAACCCCTCCCCCACCCCCCCACCCCCCCCCCAAAAAAGAAAGAAAGAAAGATATGACAAAAGCAATGGAGAGCCTAGGGCAGACAGAGTGGGGTAAAAGAGAGAAGAAAAGGTAGGGAGGGAAGGAAGGAAGTTCTTCTGAAAAGCAAAGATTCCTTTGAAACTTGAAGTTTCAGCTGCATTTTACATTCAGGGGAAGAGAGATTTAGTAAGCTTTGAAAAAAAAATCTGTACTTGACAACATGTAAAGCGGACTTGCATTGTCGGAAACAGAAGAGACTCCTTAAGGTGAACTATAAGAGGTAAGGAATTTTCAAATTATCAGACTCTCCACCTTGTTATAATAAGACAGCATATAGACTCCTTTCAAATCAGATTTCAGTGTAAATCTGCGAGTGTTCAGTTTCAGGATAACAAGATTAAATGCATCAATCCCAGAACCTGTCATTTGCCATCATTTATAATGTTCCATAGATTCCATGACAACTAGCCATAATAATTTATCTTAAGAAGTAGTAAAAAGGCTTTTGATGATTTCTGTATGCTAATTTTACTAAGTTTTTTATTATATGTATTTTTTAAATTTTTCTCTTGTTTAAGTATATCATATTAAGTATATCTTAGAAAATTCATAAAAAGTGTACAAGTCGAGCACTTAGATTTTTACTTTTAAAGTTCTAAAATTATTTATTATACCAAGTGATATTTTGCTGAGAAGAAATAAATATACATTTTAAAAGCTTATCATTGAGAATTCAGCTGAAAAAGCTTAAGAGTTAGTGTAGGTAAAAACTAATTGGTTTTTTTTTTTTTTTTTTGCCATTAGCTGTAACTCACATTTTTTTCAATTATCGGAGAGGTTAAACAATTGTAAATACTTTATCATACAACGTCTAGAGGGAACATTTGAAACCTTGAATCCCCAAAAATATGAACACTGTATTCATTCTTGAGCAACTGAACATGACATTCTCTGATATGCAGATGGTGTCTGAAAGTATTTTAATCTGACAGCCTTGACTTTCCCATGGGTAAACTACCCATGTGCCTTGAATCTCCATAGCAGCTATTGTGATAACTTCAAATTTGTGAGGTGAGCCCACAGAAAGTATGAACAAATGTCCTTAAGGGTTATGTTTGCTAAAGCCTTTCAAGGGCTCCCTAAAAGACAAATGATGAGCTCATTTGGTTAACATTGATTGAAAACAAATGTTGTGTGCATAACCAAATCAACAGAGCCAGTGTTTTTCTGATTATTAGACTGTGACATGAGTCTGCAAATACACACAGAACACACCTTTTTTGATTGATCCCCATAGTAGCCAAAATTTAATCTCTTTTTAATGTTTACTTATTAATCCCATTCCTGGAAAATTGCCACTTGAAACAGGTCAATAGTATAATATATTAAAATTGTGATAAATAGAAAAATTTAGCAGAGAGCTTAAATATTTATGGAAATTGTGTAATTAAAGGCTGGTGTTTTTTTTGCCTTTACCTGTGACTCAAAGTTTCTTTTAGTTCATAGTGAGGTTAGCCAATTGCAAGTGATTCTAAGATTTGATGGTTGTTGGAGATAGCTACTTAGATATTTATAGGAAGCACAAACCTATTCTAAGACAAATTAAGCAGTTTTATGTTGCAAACTCCCATCAAATTCTTAACTAAAAGTTGAAATACTTTTGCCTAACTTATGAAACAGATTAAAATGAACTCTGATTAGCATAACTTCACAAATGAACTTTTTAATTTGTAATTTTTATGTTCTTTTGTATTGCTTTAACCTATATAATCATTTATTTAAAACTATTTCCTGTTTTATTTAAAACTAATAGTTTGATCACTAATGGATGGATCAACACATTAGTGATAAAAATCATGCAAGGTTAAAACTTTAATGGCAAAATCACAATTACTTTTGCACCAACATATAGAGAAGTAGATAAAGAGATATATATAATGGATAGATAAGAATTATATATGTGCTTGTGTACATATGTGTGTGCATATATATATGGATGCATACATACACACACACATATAATAGACTGAATATTTGTGTCCCTCAAAAATTCATATGTTGAAATCCTAATCCCCAATTTGATGGAATTGAAGAGTGGGATCTTTGGAAGGTAATTTGGTCATGAGGGTAAAGGCCTCATGAATGAAATTAGTGAACTTATAAAAGGATCCCCAGAGAGCTCTCTCTCTCTCTCTCTCTTTTCTCTCTCTCATTTGTTTCCATGAGAAGATATAAAAAGTAAGCAATCTATAATCTGGAAATGGGTCCTCACCAGAACCCAACCATCCTGGCACCCTGATCTCAGACTTCCAGCCTCCAGAACTGTGAGAAATAAATTTCTGATGTTTTTAAAGCCTCTCAGCCTATGTTAATTTGCTATAGCAGCCCAAGGTAAGACCTACAAATATATAAATAAAAATATATATGCCTACACCTTGACACTCAAGTAGAATATGTCATGATAATTTTAGATTCCTTACCTACAAATATCATGGCAAATACAATTTCCAAAGATCATTTAGCGCCATAAAACAACACAACAACAAAAAGCATATACAGAATGATATATAAATGAGAGCAACTGTGCATATAGTAGAATAGCAGAGAATAATGAATAAATAGCTCATAGGTGTGAGTGAAGGGTGGAGGGTAAATTCAAACTCATACCCCTTATAGGCCCCAGGGCTTAAACTCTTGACCTTGACAAATTACGACATGACTCATTTTCATAAACAATGTCAAGAGCATCTGTGATTAAATGATATGCTGACCATTAAGTACATAATTGTCAGTGATTCTCTATTTAGACATACTGACTTCAAGTTTGCTTAAATATTATTCATACCCTCAGTTCTATTTTAAAGCTATGATCCATTTACACCAGCTCTTTCATGCCCCACTAAAAAAGTACAAAATACAGATAAGCTATCATCCTTCTATTTCGTGAATTCCATCATAATTTTCAACAAGAAATAAGACTATTGTTTCTGTGACAATATTTGTTTTATATGTGTATTTTCTCTTATCTCCATGAATTGATTTGTTCAACTTTCTCTTCAGTGTAAATACAATATATGCAGTCTGCTCTCAAACTGCATATTCAGAAGGGAAAGAAATATGTTAAATAAAATCCATAAATAACCCAGAAACCCTAATTTTAGTCAATAGTTTTAAAGTCCTGCTCCTCGTAAAGGCACTAAAAACTGAACAGTGACTTGATTAACTTGAGTTTGCCTCACTGTCTCCTGCAGGCATTAGTGACCAGGAAAATGTCAAAAGTTGTGAGGAAAAAGATAAATAAAAATTAAAAATCCCTATAACTGAATACTAGGTAATCAATAGTAAAACATTACATAGCTGACTGTATACTATTTTATAGCACAAATCGTTTAAAATAATGTAGGAAACTGTTTTTACCATATCATTATCTCATAAAACAGAAGTTTTTTTAAATTTGTATTTATTTATTTACTTTTTTTTTAGACAGAGTCTCACTCTATCACCCAGGCTGGAATGCAGTGGCACAATCTTGGCTCACTGCAACCTCTGCAGCCTGGGTTCAAGCGATTCTCCTGCCTCAGCCTACTGAGTAGCTGGGATTACAGGCACCCGCCACCACGCCTTGCTAATTTTTTTTTTTTTTGTATTTTTAGTAGAGATGGGGTTTCACCATCTTGGCCAGGCTGGTCTTGAACTCCTGATCTCGTGATCCACCTGCCTCGAGCTCACAAAGTGCTGGGATTACAGATGTGAGCCACTGCTCCTGGTCAAACAGAAGTATTTTTATAAAAGAAAATTCAATAAAAAATATTTGCAAAATACTTTGAAAAAATATCTAAGAGAAAAGGTTGTCAATATAATTTTAGAGCAACTAGTTATTACTGTATATTAGAAAGCAGAAACTTTTGTATTTGCCAGCTCTGACAGTTAGGAAAACTGACAAGATCATCTTTAAAAATGGAGAAGATGGGAGGCCAAGGTGGGTGGATCACCTGAGGTCAGGAGTTCAAGACCAGCCTAGCCAACATGGTGAAACCCCGTCTCTACTAAAAACACAAAAATTAACCAGGTGTAATGGCGCATGCCTGTAATCCCAGCTACTGGGGAGGCTGAGGCACAAGAATCATTTGAACCTGGGAGGTGGAGGTTGCAGTGAGCCAAGATTACGCCACTGCATTCCAGCCTAGGCGACAGAGTGAGACACCATCTCAAAATTAAAATAAAATAAAATAAAAATAAAAATGGAGAAGAATTTGATGTTCAGAGCTATAGGTTGGTCAGCTTTTATCTAGCAACTTGAAAGGTGTTAACAGTCCTCATTAAACAGTCATTGCACCCAAAGTGTAAATCAAACCTAAGTGAGCCCCCTGGAGAATAGGAGAAGCACAGGCAATACACTATTTGAGCCATGATAATGTTAGAGGATTTCTATCTTGGAAAATTAACCTTATCACCTGGGAAGATTTATTTTAATGTAATTATGTTTTATATTTTTTAAAAAACAAAACATTTAAAAAATAATATAAAAACTGTAAAATCAGCAAAGTGTTAAGCAGTTGTTAGTTCACACAGCATTCCTTCAATCTTCTCTCACTGTCTCTTCAGATCTTTACTCAGAAGTCACTGTCTTGGCAAACTCTTGGCTACTCAGCCTCAAATTTCACCCCATAAACTTCCTTAGCTATTTTCCCTGATCTGCTATTTTTTCCCTTAATATTCAACTATCATACTATACGTTTTACTCATTTATCTGCTTTAGGGTCTGTCTTCCATGTTACTATGCAAGCTGGGATTCTTGCCACCATGTATATCAGCAGCTGGCACATAGTGGGCACTGATAAATGCTTGCTGAAAGAATGAAAGAATGAATGGCAATTGATATTTATTGCTGTTAGGGGTGCAAGTTCTACAACAAGTAGTTACATTGCCTTGTTAGGAGTTTAACTCAAATAATAGTTACACCTGACATTAGTATGTCCTTAATTTTTATTTACCCCAGGCAGAATACAAGCTCTGTTCAAACACCACTAGAAAACCTTCGTAGGAAATCCTGTATCCTGTTCTCCACAGAAGGGGCCTATTCTCCTCTGTATACTATACCAGCTCTACCAGGTGACTTTTTTTTTTCTACTAAAGTCCCCTCTAGTGGTACAGTTGGGTGTTGGCTGCCTTAATTCCATCCTTTTCTCTCAGCAACTCAATGTCACCAGTATAAATGATGACCAAACCAGAGGTGACACCTGCTGCCCTCTGTGCTGAAGCAACAACAGAAGGTTATTGTAGAAATTTTTGTTGTTGTTTTTTGTAGAGTGCTTGGCTTTTATAGTGTTAGCCTTCATAGCTTTCATAGCTAGCCTATATAGTAAGTTAGTTTGCATGGAATTTTTCTAAAAAAAAATTTTAAAAAAGATTACTTGCTAATAATTAAAAATTGTGAGATTTTAAATAAATATCTGTATTTCTTCCTTCTCCTCAAAAATAAAAGATATGGCACAAATGGTTAATATTCCTTATGGGCAAAAATAAGTGGAGCTGAGAGGTGTTCTACCACAAGTGGGACGTTCATTTTTCCCACTCCATCATAATTCCTGCCACTCCCAAGCTAGTTTAGATATTGCAGCCTAGACTCAGATCCTACTTAACATTTATGTTAGAGCTATTTGGTTTTATCACCCCTGACATACTTTACTCATTCATAACCTGCTTAACTCTATTAAGATTTGAACTTCTAAGTCTATTCATAAATAAATGACTGCCCTGTGGGTAAACATATGAATTAATATCTATAGCAGTGCAAAAAGTGACTACAAAACTTAGCACCATAAAACATTTATTGTCTCACATGGTTTCTGTGGGTCTAGAATCTGGGAGCAGCCATGTGGGTGGTTCTGGTTTGGAGTCTCCCTTGAGGTTACTTTATAGCTGTTGGCTTGTGCTAAAATCTTGACTGCCTTTCTTCCCATGTGTACTTCTCCACTGGGCTGCTTGAGTGTCCTCATAACATGTCAGCTGGCTTTGCCTAAGGACAGTGATCCAAGAGAGGGCAAAGAAGCTCATGCTTTTTATGACTTTGTCCCCAAAGCCACATATCATCACTTCCGCCTTATACTCTTAATTAAAAATGAGACAGTACCCACACTCAAAGGGAAGAAAGCTAAGCTCTAATTATTAAAAGGAGAAATAGCAAAGTGTTTATGAAACATATCTTGGTTTACAGGTCTTGACTGAGTCATCAAATAATTGCTTTATTTTGATCTAGGTACTATTTCTAAGTAAAACTAAGAGCCTCGAGTGGTTCCAATTTATAATCCTTGAGGTTTAAAAACTTGTGCAAAGTGTTCAAAGAGATTTTTTTTAACATAGCTTTAGTATAAACTACTCTTAAATTTTTTAGTGAAAGACAAACTTTCAGTTACTTATCATTCAGCACCTATGTAGCCTCTTTGGGGAACTATCATACATTTGTATATACTAATCACTTCATAGTACAATGACTTGTTCCCTGGATGTGTAATTTCAGGATCCCTGTAGACAAATTTCTTTTTAAACATTTGTAACTGCAGTCTTCGGTAATCCCCTGGATATTGGTGAGGTTCCTGTGTTTTACTTTTTCATTGTTTTTTTTATACGACTATAGTATTCAGCCTCAGCACAAGTAGGCCATCACATTTTTTTTTTCTCTTCTCAAAGAGAAAGGGTGGAGGTTTTGAAAGAAGGAGAACCCTGAGGAGAAGAGTAAGTTTAAAGCCAAGCCAGAAAATGTTATAGAGACTCTTCTCCTGATTCTCTTTGGTGATGTACTTTAAATTTTAAATCCTCAGACTGCTAGGTGTATTTTGATATGTCCAGTTAACATATTGCCAGTAGAGGCATTATGAGGTTTTTTGTTGTTTGTTTCGAAGCTGAGTCTTGCACTGTTGCCCAGGCTAGAGTGCAATGGTGCAATCTCGGCTCACTGCAACCTCCACCTCCCGGGTTCAAGCGATTCTCCTGCCTCACCTCCCAAGTAGCTGGGATTACAGGCACCTGCTACCATGACTGGCTAATTTTTTGTATTTTTAGTAGAGACAGGGTTTCACTATGTTGACCACGCTGGTCTTGAACTCCTGACCTCATGATCTGCCTGGCTCAGCCTCACAAAGTGCTGGGATTACAGGTGTGAGCCACCGTGCCCGGCCAAGAGGTTTTTTTTTTTTTTTTTTTTTTTTTTATTTATTTATTCTTTATGTTTCAGAGCTACTCAAATTACAGTGGCAAAAAGGGGCATACTTACACAGCAATTTACTTGTTAAGAGAATTTTAATTTCTGCAAGGCGGGGTTCCTCTACAAAGCTGATGTCATAACAGATTCACAGCATTGACACAATATGGGCATTATGATCTCATTCAAATTTTCTCCTTCTTCCATTTATCAGTCAACAAGCCTAACATCTTTATTTTTTGCTAAGATAGATACCTGCTCCATTTTTTGATACTATATTTACAGCATTGAGCTCTGTTAGTTTAGTATTCATTTTCTACTCAGAACACGGTCAGCAGCAGTATTAGCAGAAATAAACCTTCATAAAGCCTTAAATATTTCTACAAGGTAACAATTTTATTATTTTTTTTCCCTTAAAAGTCACTGAATTTCCTTGAAATATTATTCAAGATTTTTAACAGCTTTCCTCTAATTTACTGAGTTCCTTAGTTATGCTATTTGATAGTTTGGGTTTCATAAAGTACATTGGAAAGAAGTTTTTGAAAACATAATGTGGGTGATAATTTAGAGACTGTTGCAGCTTACTCAACTACTTTCAGAATTTAAACTCTGCTTATTTTTATTTAAAATATGTACAAAGACTCATAAGACAAAATATTATTGTTCATTTTCTAATACTGAGTAATATATTCTGTTTTTTTAAAAAAAGTCATCTTATAGACACTATAAAACAATTGTCAATAAATTCCTACTGTAAAATAACCTATTTGTCAAGTACAACCCTTTTGTTTTATATATATGTAACTTCTGGATATATACAATGAAAAGAATGTCAATATAATGCTCTATATATAATAGCACAGAAATTGCCCAAAGACTCAAAAGCAAATTGGAGACTTAAATACAAAATGATTTCTCTTTTACACATTTAAATTTCTCATCTGAAGAAAAACTATTTAAAAAAAACTGATTCTAAGAAATAATTTAGAAAAAATATATAATTAAAAGGTATAGCAGAAGGACAGTAGTTTAAGAATAAGCTTAAGCAAATGAAAACCACTAAACATCTGATGAAGTATTCTATCACATATCTGGAAATTCCCAACTAGGGAAACGTAGAGAGTGTTTTAAGGACCAAATTAATAGGCATCAGATGCCAACTCTGACATTTCCATAGAACTCTACTTTTCAAAAAGTACATTCATTTAGAACTTCAAGTGATTCTCACAACTTTGTGATATAGGCAGATATTTTAATGTCTATATTTTTCCCTATAATAAAAATTGAAATAGAGATCATCTTAACACTTAAGGTTTGTTAAAACAATCTCTTATTCTCTTTCCTTCACAAGAGAGAGGAAGACTCATTCTTAAATAAAATTTGCAATATTTAAACCTTGTTCACCTTCATCTAGATATTTTTAATTTAATTGAAAATCAAAGATGATAAAAATATTTTTTGTCTAGAAAATGAATTTCCAAATCTGTCTCAATTAACAACTGTTTACTTATTAACATATACTCATGAAAATTCATTACCAAAAAAATAATAAAACAACAACAACATCAAAAAAAAACCTCACAAACCTGAGAAATAGTAAAATGGCTAAAAGATTTAGAATATAGAATTAAAAGGCATAAATTTTTACCTATATAAATAAATGTAAAAATGTATTCAAATGGGCTTTTCATAAATTGTATGTTTTTAAAAATTATTCTGAATATATCACAATATTCAGACTTATAAATATTAAATAATTTTCTGATTATCATCCTGTAACCGCAAATGCAATTACTGAAATTCTTTGTAGATTAGCCAATCCTCACACCCCTCACCTACCACAAACTTCAGCTTAGAGCCAGCCATTCACTAAATCAAAACTCAGCCATCCTCAACAAAGAGTTCTTCTTTATGCATCCACTCCTAACATCTTTTGAAAAATTCAAACTATCTTTTTAAACTGAAACTTACATTTCAAAAATTAGCTTCTAATACCAATATAGTCGAGGTTAATTATTTGCTCCATGGAAGCCATACCTCCCTTTTAGCTTCCTAATCATTTTACTTACCTGGCACCTTTGTTTCCCTAGAAGATTGAATCAAAGGAATGGAAATAACACTCAAATAAGTAAAATCTCTACTCACTCCAAAATACTGAAAAGAATTATTCAATGGGAAATTATTTCAATCATTGGTCAAATGGACCCTGTTGTCTTGTCTTTTGAATTCTATCTATGGATCAAGCTATTCTTTATTAAATGGAGATAAGCCAGGTTTGACTTTATTGTGACAAATGCACTAGGCCCTTAGACTTTAGAGGACTGTAGTAGAACACAGAAAATAACAACTGTAAAATAATACAAGTCATAGTAAGCCAAGAATCAGTAACAGTAAAGTTAGTATTGCTAACACTAAGTTTCTGATCAGGATAATTTTATAAGTCTGTTTGCTAAAGAGGAAAAGAAGGAAGAGAAGAAAACCTCATAGAAGTGTTCAATTTGAATATAGTTCTGGTGTTAGTGGAGCAGTAACTTTCCTAAGCTTTTAACAGGTCATAATAAATCAACCCCCAATCAATACAAAGCAACCAAGCTATAGAATAATTTCACTTACCCATGATGGTTAGGGCTGTAGCTTTTGTTAATTCTTCTTTCATTGACTCGATTACTTCTAAATTACCACCATCCAGGTTGCATCTATTTATGGTTCCATTCCCCGAACTGATCCAATAAAGCTTGTTTTCCACATAGTCTATCGATAGACCTGTAATTAAATTTTATGACTTAGACATAATGATAGCCACTTAAATTGTAATATCCATCTAGCATCACCGGATTTGAGGGGAAAAAAAATAAGTTGAAAGTTCAGATTTTTGTCTTTACAAATAAGATCTGGCTAACAGGGAAATACACATATGCTGTTTTGGGTTTTTTATTTTGTTAATTTTTTAGAGACAGGGTCTCACTCTGTCATTTATACTGGAGTGCAGCAGTGCAATTATAGCTCACTGCAGCCTCAGACTCCCAGGCTCATGCAATCCTCCCATCTCAGCCTCCTGCAGAGCTAGGACTACAAATGTGCACCACTATGCCCAGCTAATTTTTATTATTTTTTTTTTAAATAAAAGGGGCTCACTATTTTGCTCAGGCTGGTCTTGAACTCCTGGGCTCAAGGGATCCTGTCACCTTGGCCTCCCAAACTGCTGAGATAACAGGCATGAGCCATGGCACCCAGCCAACATAAACAGTTTCAACTGACAGAGAAACGTTATACTTTTATAGGCACTTAACAGCTATCTCTATGGATTACCAACATAATCTGTGCCACTGAGAGAAATGACAGCTCCATTTTACAGATACAAAAAAGAGTACCTAGAGTAGATAAGAAATCTGTGTTCATAGCTAGTTAGTGGACATTCCAGATATTTTTTGAAAGTTTCTGTTTCCAAATTGAGTGCCTGCCCTCTTCATTATGCCACTTTGCCTCAGAAAGTTTTAATGTGTAATGACTCATTTGGGATACTAATTTAACTGATGAAATTTATAATTACTCATCTATTTTCCATAAAATTTACTTAGGCAGTTACAGATTTAAATTGGTGATTTCATCCCTCTTCAAGTAAATCCAAAAATGGAAGATTTTCAGCAAATAGTAATTTTACCAAAGTACAGAATTAAATTGAGCTCATTTGGTGGTTGATATGGGGGAGATAAACCATTTGGCAAGTGAGTGAATCAAGCCAATGACTTAAGACCCTAATCTCGACCTGGCACAGTGTGTCACGGAGGTAAGGCTAGGCTTTATTGTATTTTATGGGCAACTTCACATATTACAGTGGTGGCCATCATTGTCAGAGGTCTCAGGGTAGGTACTTTTTGTTGGCTAAAGGTCCTTGGCACACATCTGCTTAACTACTGGCATGCTCAGCAGAATCAGTATCCACATTTTAACAATAATTCTGTAGAACCATGTTGACCTTCTGTGATCCATAACTACTCACGGAAAAGTACATGTGGGCATATACTCAAGCACACAATGCAACCAACTGTTCCTGGGATCTCTCTCAGAGAATAAAGTGAACAAATCACAAATAATTCCTTCCCTTAAAAAAAAAAAAAGATGAAAAGAAGGAAGGGCAGATGATTGAAGAGACACACAGATTCAAGTGCACTGAGAAAAGGTCAAATATAGCCTAATAATTCTCAACTACAGGGATTCCCAGGACAAAGAATGTGAATCGTTAAATGCATTTATCTCTATGGATTAGACCCTCTTTTTTTTTTTTCTGAGCGTTGGGGTCTCACTCTGTTGCCCAGGCTAGAATGCAGTGGCACAATCATAGCTCACTGCAGCTTTGAAATCCTGGGCTCAAGCAATCCTCCCACCTCAACCTCCTGAGCTGCTGGAATTATAGGTGTGAGCCACCTTGCCTAGTTCTATTTTTTTTTTCCTTTTTCTTTTAGTAAGTGCATGATTCTATAGGAACAAGGTAAAGCTAGCTTATGCTCAGAGTCAGGACATGTGTGGAATGTAAGGTAATGACTGGCCACAGGGCTACTGTGTTTCTAACTAAATTCTGTGTCTTGATCTGGGCACTGGTTATATAGGCAAGCTCATTTAATCAACATTTGTCAAGCCATATATTTAGGATGGTTTACTCTTCCATATGTACGTGATTCTACAATATAAAGTTTACATCTAAAATGAGGGAAGAAGCTAGGGAGTATATGGGAAGTTTAAGCAAAATAAAACAAAACCTCCTAAATCAATGCAATACACAATGCCAAGCAATTTAGTTAAGAGGGGGCTTCACAGAGGGAAGAATTTTGTCTCTCTCTCTCTTTTTTTTTTTTGGATCTGAGTTCACCAGAGTCTATTATTCAACATCTTTGCTTCTAGACTGTGCCTAGAGGAAAGAGGCTTTGTCATAGTCGTCTTATTATATTTGCTGTCTAGCATGATGACTAGAATTGCCAAGAAAATTAATAAACATCAAATGAATGGCAGACTATTTAGTTAATTCCATCTTGAAACTATAGCTTGTTTTCAAAGAGTTCTGCCTAGAAAAGTTTAGTTATCTTCTCAACTGAATTTTTTTTTTTTTTTCAGACGGAGTATCACTGTGTTGCCAGGCTGGAGTGAACTGGCATGATCTCAGCTCACTACAACCTCCACCTCCCGTGTTCAAGCAATTCTCCTGCCTCAGCCTCCCAAGTGGCTGGGACTATAGGCACGTGCCACCACGCCCAGCTAATTTTTGTATTTTTAGTAGAGATGGGGTTTCACCATGTTGGCCAGGATGGTCTCGATCTCTTGACCTCATGATCTACCTGCCTCGGCCTCCCAAAGTGCTGGGATTACAGGCGTGAACCACAGCACCTGGCCCCAACTGAATATTTTAATGTACTACTTATATCCAGATACTGTAACAAGTATAGAGGAAGAGCAATGATTCAACATCTCTACTTAGTATGACTTAAATATTTAAATTAATTTTAATATTGAATAGCTTCAAATTAATATTTATAAGATTCACAAAAACAATAAAGTTTCTATATTAATATCTATATATATGTATGCATATGATGCATATCACATAACTCCCTCCATATATCTTCTTTCCTGTTAAGTATATTAGCTTAACCCTTAAATGTTCTTGGGTGCATTTATTCTCAGGTTCATAAAATACAATTGCAATGCTTTACAAATCCTATTGTGAATTTTAAAAACTGGTGACATATGCTTTATATTCATAATATAGATACACATAGAAGTATAATACATATCTCTGAAGTTTATTAATGCAAATGTTTTTGCATCATAAGATTTTTCATTTTGTTATTATCATTCACTAAAGTCCCAACAACACTAAATGATTAATTGGTATACATGATGCTGGAATAATTTCTGAATCAGTTCTCTGTTGTGCTAATATTTAAAAAAATGAATCACTAGGCAGTGAACAAATAATTGTTTAATGCAATTAAAACTACTCAGTGATGTCAGAATGCTAAATCAATACCCATGAGAAAACAGTCAAATGTGAGCATATTTATAAAACTGTCCTGGAACTTATGCAAAGAAATATAATTATGTCTGTATGAAAGGATCCTCAGAATGGGTGACTTAAATTTGAAAATCTTCAAAGGCTATATAGAATCTGTCTGAAGAATGTATCAATTGTAATACAGTCTCATTTTTATAAGACATATTTAACTAATTTTTGAAATCATCTGAATCTGGCTATCAAAAGAGGAAATCTAGATCCAATAACATAATAAGTATACGAAAAAAATAAGTCACTATTTAAATTGAGAAAAAAATTTATGAAAAGAAAAATTTATCTTTTTACTTATCTTTTCTATTTTTATAAAAATACAGCTAATCCATATGCTTTAATTCTAACATTCCTTATTATCAGTCCCGAATTTTCCTTTATATATTACTTTATTTGAACATTTTGATTTAAATAGGCCAGTTTAATTGTTACTGAGACAATGAAAATTGCAAAAATTATGTAATTTCTCTCATAATAGAAATATTCTACATATTAATGTAAGAAACTAAATATTTTTAAAATAATGTAATTTACCTACATACAGTATTTCATATATTACTGAAAAAATTAAGTTTGTTAAGTTTTAAGTGTTGTTACAATTAAGACTAGGCAGTTCATTTTATGTGTCTCATTTGTTTTCTAAGTGGCTCAAAATTAAATAAATATACTATGCAGTATGGAGTTAAAAAATTGCAAAAGTATAAAAAAGGAATTTAAAAAATTAAGAATTAAGGCTTTCAATAGATATTTTTAATACATTTCCATCACTTAGCAAATTTAACCTCAAAATTCTTATCCCTAGCTGAGAATTTTAATTATCTGGAAAGTTATTTTAAAATATTGATCCCAGAGCCCCAGTCCACAAAATTTCAGTTTAATTGGTTTGGGCTGGTCCTGGGCCTCAGTATTTTTAAAATATCTCTGCAGGTAATTTTGTGATATACAATTTAAAAAAAATTGTGTTAAACATTGCATATTTTTATAAGCTTTCAAATGTAATATTTTAGTAAATTCAACTGGGCCTTTTAAATTTTGCTGGAAAGAGTATCACAATGGTGAAACCTTTGGAGACAGGGGAATGGTAGAGATGTAGATATGGGAAATAGACACACTATGAATATTAAAATGTAGAGGATTAACTTCCAGGCCTCTACATAGGTATAATAAATATAATCAAAATCTTCTAAATATTCTTTTTCTGGCACTAACTTCAGACAGTAGAAAACAACTCCTTCTGCTTCTGGGACTGTGAAAGTTTTAGAAACTGACCATTGAACACAGTAAACACAGAAAACATAGAGAAATACCAATAAGTTACATCACATGCTATACCTGTAGAAGAATTATAATATTCTAAATACCCCAAAATGAACATTTTTTCAGGCTTCATCAGAAATGGCATCACTATTCCTATTCCTGGGGCAGAACTGTTTTGGAAACATTAAAACTTTAGCTCTGATGGAGGCTAGTTATTACATGGAGAAGGATTCACTATTAGGCTATCTCAAGAAATGCTTTATCCATCCTGAGAATATTTGGGTTTTGCTGGGTGAAGAATGGATGTGCTGGCTGGGCACTGTGGCTCATGCCTGTAATCCCAGCACTTTGGGAGGCCAAGACGGGCGGATTACTTTCAGTTAAGATGTTGAGACCAGCCTGGCCAACATGGCAAAACTCCATCTCTACTAAAAACACAAAAAAAATTATCCAGGTGTGGTGTCAACACGCCTGTAGTTCTAGCTACTCGGGAGGCTGAGGCAGGAGAATCGCTTGAACCCAGGAGGTGGAGGTTGCAGTGAGCTGAAATCATGCCACTGCACTCCAGCCTGGGCAACAGAGCGATACTCTGTCTCAAAAAAAAAAAAAAAAAAAAAGAGAATGTGCTGAGGAAACCCAAGCACTTTGTCTGTTCCATCCCTGGCTTCTCTGTGAAGTGAACACAAATCTAAGGTGTTAGCCTTCAGTTGCCTTGTCTAAGTATTTCTGGCAGCCTTGTCCTGGCTGCTCCACCATTGTGAGGTGGTAATGATAAGAATAATGCCTCATACAATTGTGTCTGACACATGGAAAGCATGAAATAAATGTTAGCTATATTTATGAGTGGTATAAATGTTTATATTTTCCTTTCAAGCTAAGGCTCTATTCTAAAGCTTGCAACCATCTCTCTGGTAATCTCACAACTGATAATTTGGAGAAAATCTAATTACTAAAAATGTTGAGATTTTGTACTTCACTCATAATCACAATATTCTTTCAATTATAAAACAAGCACATCAAAATTAGAAACTTTTGGTCTGTGAAAAGTAATAAAAGACATGATTTAGTCTGGGAGTAAATATTTGCAATCCATGCATCCAACAAAAGGTAAGTATCAACAAAAGAACTTTCAAAACTCAATAGTTAAAAAAAATGCAATTCAAAAATGGGCAAAAGACACGGAGCATGATGACTAGAACAGAGAAGAAAACTTCACAGAAAAGAAAACAGAGAAGAACAGAGAAGAAATATTTCACGGAATAATATATACAAATGGCAAATAAACACATAAAAAGATGTTCAATATCATAGGAAAATGCAAATTAAAATGAAAATTGTTATAAACAACCTAAAGTCTAGAAGAAATAAAAGTGTTTTTAAGTGACAATAAGATACACTATATGTCTATTACAATAGCTAAAATAAAAAAGCAGTGAGAACACTAAATGCCAACAAGGATACAGAGAACTGGATAACTGATACACATTGTTAGTGGTAATGTAAAATGGTAAAACCACTCTAGGAAACAATTTGACATTTTCTTATAAAATTGGGCACACTAATGCAATATGACCCAGTATTGCATTCCTGGGAATTTAACTCAGAGAAGTAAAAACTAATCTTCACACAATAATGTCCATATAAACCTTTAAATTACTATTATTTTTTCAAGACAGAGTCTCGCTCTGTCGCCCAGGCTGGAGTGCAGTGGCATGACCTTGGCTGACTGCAACCTCTGCCTCCTGGGCTCAAGCGATTCTCTTGCTTCAGCCTCCCGTACCGCCCTGCTAATTTTTTGTATTAAATATTTTTTGTAGAGACAGGCTTTGCCACGTTGGCCAGGCTAGTCTTGAACTCCTGGCCTAAAGTGATCCGCCTGGCTCAGCCTCCCAAAGTACTGGAATTACAGGCATCAGCCACCACGCCTGGCCTACATTAATTTTTTTAAAAGCACATTATTCAACAACTAGTTGAGTATACTGCCTTTATCTTAACATGATCTAAATCCTTCCTGGAAATTACCCTTTTCATTTCACCCTGTCAGTTACAGGGCTAAAGTAGTCAACTGATCCCTTACTACTTATCCTATTCAAGGTAAGATTTCAACATTTCCTCCGTCCTTCCTAACATAACTCATTTTGCCTCAGACAGTTTATCCATATCCCGAGCCCTCGATGAGTAGCAAATCTTATGTGTCTTGTGAAAATAACACACACAGAAATAGAGGAAAAACCAGAATCAACGAAATTATTTTTTAAGTGTTTTCTTTTAAAAGCATTTTAAAAGCTTTAATACCTATAGTTTTATAATTTTCCAAAACTATATTTTATAGCTTGATAAGTAAAATAGAACAAAATATTTTTAAAGCACTGGATTGTGTCACTTAAATATTTTTAAACGGTAGTTCCTGACAACACAATGCTAAATATTTCCTTATGTTAGATTTGCTATGCATATAGAAAAATTCAGTTTTGTACACATATCATCCTCTTTTATGCCTTTTATGCCTGCTTTTCTTTTCTGCTGATACTAAGGAAAGCCCCTCCTCTTTCTGTTGCTTCTTTAAAAAAAAAAAAAAAAAAAAAAAAAGTATTTTTTTTCAAGATCCTGTAGCAATTTCAAAATATTATCAATTTGGTTACAATTCTTTTTTCTAATTTTCCTCCCTGCAAAATATTGGTTGTTTATTTTCAGTGTCTACTTAACTGTATGATGAGCACAGTACTCATGAAAAACATTGAGTGTTTTTGTTTTGTTTAACTCTACTAAAAATCTCATTCAAATGGCTTTTAATTATCAGTGATTTTTTTCCTTCACTGAACTATGTCCTCCTGGAGGATGGTACCAGGTTTTATTTTTAGGGTCTAGTACATAGTGTACACTTCATAACCTTTTTAAAAAATTACCTCCCCCGCACCTCCAATTTAATAACATTTGAATTAAATGAGTAAATGAATAATCAGATGAAAATGTAATATATTTAAATTATTTGTGCGTGTTAGCATGTGTAATTATAATCTTAGTTTGTCAACTCCTCCAGCTTCTTTGTAACCTATTTGTAATATTTCTTTTCAGATGTGCAGTCTTAAATGGAATGTGCTTCTTACACAATAAAAGTGATTGTGCTGAATAATAAGTATATACCAATAACAGAAATGCATAATATTGAACAAGGAAACATATCCAAGATTTTTTAAAAAAAATTTACTTCTAAAAACTGAGGTTCCTTATTTTATTTTGATGTGGGAAAAAGTGCTTCAGAATGTTATCTATGAATATAATTCACACTCTACTTCATACAGTGTATGAGTTGGAATAAAGTAATAGAAAATGCCTGGTAGATTTCAAGAAGATGTACTGCAAGTTTAAGTAAACAAATAACTTTCAATTGGGATTACATTGAAAATAAAGGGGAGGCCGGGCACCATGGCTCACGTCTATAATCCCAGCACTTTGTGAGGCTGAGGCGGGTAGATGACGAGGTCAGGAGTTCAAGACCAGTCTGGCCAATATGGTGAAACCCCATCTCTACAAAAAATACAAAATTAGCCACTCAGGAGGCTAAGGCAGGAGAATTGCTTGAATCTGGGAGGCAGAAGTTGCAGTGAGACAAGTTGCGCCACTGCACTCCGGCCTGGGCGACAGAGTGAGACTCTGTCTCAAAAAAAAAAAAAAAGAAAAAAAAGAAAAAAAAAGAATAAAGGGGAAACATCAAAGAAATAAAAATATATAGTACACAAGATTCCTAAGAATATCCATGAAGGGTAATGTTGATTGACAAGCCAAGTTCCTTTATATGAGGCTTAAGGGATAAAATTCATAATATAAGGGCATTTTAAACATAGAAATCACTGTCATCAGTAAAGTAAAATCTTCTGATATGTAAACTGCTCTAAGCATTTAATATATCCAAGACTGAGCAATACATCTTAATTGAGAATATTTAGCTCAACAATGGATAACTGGAATGCTGATGTTGATTTGTATTGAACAGAAACAAAGTTATTCAGCCTAAATTGCCTGAAGGCTGCAATTACTCAGTCTTTAGTGACACATACTCATAAAATGCCAAGTTGAGCATTTTCATATGATTATGATACACTTCTATTTTAAGTATGTCACATGTGGATTTAACAGCAAACAAGCAAGCGAAGTCAGTGAATTACAATATAAAAACAATTCCTCAAACTAGAAAGTCTAGTGTATCAGTGGCATTGCCATTTCAAAGCAATTAAAGATTCAGAAATAATTGATTGTGAGGCACAATTGGCTAAGAGGTGAAATTGGTTCTTGGATACTCCTGGCTGCTTAGAAAAGTCAACTGCTGTGTCCTAACTGGGTCCACATTTCTTAGGAGTAAGCCAGTTCTGGATTTTTCCCTTTCCCACATTCCATGCTTGAAAAGTATCAGCTTTATTCCCTTATCTTTGCTGAGGTTAAGTAATTACTATATGAAATCAGCCTCTCTGGGCACAGCATAATGGTTAAGATTTCATATGGTTTTAGAAGCAAATAAACTTGGATTTTAAACCCAGCTTTCATCGTAGACTACCTTCTTTCGACAAGACTCAGTTTCTGAATCTATAAAGGAAGAAAAAGAACTTCTTCCAGAAATAATTGTTATGAGATGATTAATGCAAAGCATTTTGAAAGGGGCTGACATATTGCAAGTGCTTAAAAAGTAGTCACTATGATTATATTATTTTTGTTGCCAGAGTGATCATGGTTCTACCATATGAAACCATATGAAAGATCTCAATAAGTGCATGCAGACACAAAGGTGTGGCCTCATGATGAGAATACAGGTACTATAAAGGGTGTTAAGTAGTAATTGCTATGAGCTAATTGATGCTGCTCCATTTTTACCAGGCAGAATATAGTGTTTTCTCCTCACATTCTGGAAAAAAAAATAAAATGTATAATCCGACAACAATATGCACGAGAAGAAATTCATTTGAACAGTGGCTCTTCTTAATTGTTTAATTTTCTTCACTGAAATTTAAGGAATACTGTAGGCAGTTTGAGCCAGAGCTCACACAGACTCATCATTAAATAATAATTACAATAATTGCTTGCAATAAGTAAATGAAATTACAATGAGTAAATAATGCAGTGATTAATGCCCTATGTATTTAAGTATTTCATGGTGTAATGATCATGTATGCCAGCAACAATAGGTTTGTATTTATTTTTTCACACATTCATATATCCATTCACTGTACTGTAAAATTCCATTTTAGAAATCACTCAGTGGAACAGTTCTGAAGGAATCTTTTAAAGTGGTGTTACAATGACATGGACTACTTAGAGTATTTCAAATATCCTATGATGTCAAGTGTTTCCTTGTGAAACAACTTTGATTCTATATTAAATATAGTTTATATATATAGTTTAAATATAGTTTATATATAAAACACAGAAATATTTTATCCAATTATTTGCATAGCAGTTTTAAATTATTCAGAAAGACAAAAAAAAAAGTAAAATATTATCCTTAGCAAACTACTACAGGAACAGAAAACCAAATAACACATGTTCTCACTTATAAGTGAAAGCTGAATGATGTGAACTCATGACCACAAAGAAGGGAACAACGGACACTGGATTCTACTTGAGGGTGGAAGGTGGGAGGAGGGTGGGAGAGGAGCAGAAAAAAATAGCTATTAAGTACTAGGTTTAATACCTGGGTGATGAAATGATCTGAACAACAAACCTCAATGACATGAGTTTACCTATGTAACAAACCTTAACATGTACCTCTGAACCTAAAACAAAAGTTAAAAAAATAGCAAAAGGAATTTAAAAAAATAAAAAAAAATAGAAAACACAATAATCTGAAATTCTTTAGTATTTTCTCTTAATTAGTAAGAAACATAAGCTATTAAATATATTTTAAGAAAATGGTTGAGGCACGCACAGTGAAAATACTCTTTTTTTAAAAAAAGTTACTATGCACTGTACTTTCAGTCTGGTTTAATCTATATGAGGCCTTTTGGGATAGATCAAAAATTATAATTAATAGGGTTGAAATAAATGAGGGATTACTGTAAAAATTTTTTGATTTCATCTTTATTCCCTGTGCTAAGAAGATTTGTCAATAAGTAGATGACTATATTTATTTTTGCCTGTTCTTTAATTTTATGAGAAATCTGTCATTGAGGTGCTAATGAGAGCCCAGTGGCCACAGGGTTAGACAGGATAAGCTAGAGAAAAAGCAAGAGCAATAAGTGGAGAAGAAAATTTAGAAGTGTAACATTTCCAACTTTTTCTTCCTAGCTAGTCATGTACTTACATAGCAACCCAGGTGCATATACATAATATTTGTACCCTATATTTGAGAAAATAATGGTATAAATATAAATCTGGGAGCACTTAATATGTTTTTTATTCCTTGGATACATCAAATGAAATGCAACATGAATCCATATCCAGGTCACCAAGTATGCACTTCCAGTGGAAATATTCTTTCTAAATATCACACATTCACAAATTAATCTTACTCAACTGAGACATATCAATAAATCTTAGGTTTAGTCAATCCTGTAGAGACTCTTGCTATAGGACAGGAAACAGTATTCACTCCACAAATATTTATTGAAAATCTACTTATGTGCCAAAATTGTGCTATACGTTGAGGATATAATAGTAAATAAAGCAGATACGGTCCCTAGCTTTGTGGTGCTTCTCTTTTAGTTGATGAGGCAGTAGGTAATCATATATTCAACAAACAAATTAAAAATTTAAAAGATAACAGAGCTAAAAAGTAAAATACAGTCCTAAAAGTGTCTGTTTTAGAAGAATTCAGCCTGGTCACAGAGGTCAGGGAAGGGTTCTTGGAAAACAACACTTGGCTTATTAGATAGGAGTGAGTGAACTAAACTAAGAAGAGATAGGAGACATTTCTGGGCAAAGAAATAACTTGTTAAAATGTAATATTAGTGAAAAGAGCCTAAAAATTGGGAGAATATCAAAGAAGGGAAATATGGCTGGAGTGGGAAGTTTCGGTCACACTGCACTTCCTTTTAGATTCTAAACTCCTTGAAGAAACTGTTCATATCACTTTTGGTCATGTTGTCTCCCAGTAACTGGCACATTATAGGAAGTACTTTTTTTTTAGTTTTTTCTTCAAGACTCCCACATGCATACAAACCAACATGTGGATCTTCACCATGTTCCTTATGTTTTGTTTTGGTTTCTTCCCATCGGGATGTAAACATTGCAAAGCCAGTATTACATAAAGTCCTCTGTATCATCCACAGTGCCCAACATAACGCATTTAACGCATTAAGCTAGTAGCTGTGTATAATATTAGTAGTAACATAATCAAAATTCATGTATTTTGATGAATTTAGATTTTAAAAAGAAGGATCAATTGTGGAATTGTTTTTTTTTCTTTAACAGAGCTCGTATTTAGATTATAGGTAAACAATTATGGAAATCAACATTTGAACCAACATAAACACAGCTACTACACTTGCAAGGATATACGGCAGTGGATAAACTACAGAAAGGTTTGTGTTCAAAACATGTAATGATTACTTTCATGTGTCAACATGGCTAGGCTGTGATACCCAGTCATTCAATCAAATACTATCTTGGGTGTTGCTGTGGAAGTATTTTGCTGATGTGATAACTATCTGCAATCAGTTGACTTTAAGTAAGGGAGATTATACTCAAAAATCTGGATGGTCCTGATTGAATCAGTTGAAAGGCCTTATGAACAGAATTGAGGTTTCCCTGACAAAGAAACTCATTTTGTCGTCTTCAGCTTCAGCTCCTGCCTGAGAGTGTCAAGCATGTCTTTAGTGATAGCCTGCCTAAGGGCTAGCCAGTTTTCAGGATCTCATAAGTCAAAATTTTGCAACAAATAACATATATGTAGGTATACATATACATCAGGTCCTTGAATAACATTTTGGTATAACATTGACAAGGGAAAAAAATGATTCCCATCTGGGGCCACTATCTGTATGGAGTTTGCCTGTTCTCCCCATGTCTGTGTGGGTTTTCTCTGAGTGCTCTGGTTTCATCCCACATCCCAAAAATATGCATGTTAGGTTAATTGGCATGTTTAAATTGCCCCAGTTGAAGAGACTGACACCATCAAAATTGCAGAAGAGAAGCCAGATGGCTTCACTCTCCCCAAGAGAAAACCAAAAATAATTATCCAGTGCCAAGATGATCACCAGCAATATCCAGGAACTCAAGTCTGAGACTGAGATGATCCCTGAAGCCATAGAGAAGTGAAAAACTCTGAACAGACAGTAAGAGAAATGGGCCTTTCGATTCATAATGCCCCTCCCCCAATCTGCCAGGCACCATGCATGAATGATTCCTCCTAGACTCATGGTTTCTGCACTGGAAAAAGTGAGATCAAGGCAGAGCCAGCTTCCCTAGCATCTTGGATCCCCTTTTAAGAAAACTATTACTGTCTGGACCCACAGGAAGAATCATGAGGGCCTGTAGGGAGAAAACCCCTGAGGGCAGCTAGAGACACAAAGGGGAGGTGGGATTAGAAACCTCAGCCTGTGAAACACTGTTCTTTATCTCAGCCAAGGGGACACCAAATAAAAGTAGCTATTTAGCAGCAACACACCATAGGAGGCAATCTCAATGAGTATTCTGAGCATGAAGCCCCAGCCAGTCTCCTACAGAGCCAAGGTATCCTCGTTAGGAACCCCACTCCAATTCAGGACCAGAAGTGTTCTGAACACCTGTGAGAGCCAAGGTAAATTTGGGATTAATATGCCATCTAATGCCCCCAAAAAAAGCCATCAATCTAGGATTAAGTTGATTTACAAGTGACTGCAAAGAAACTCTAAGCAAACATACCCTAGAAAACCAACACAAGCCAGACACAAGTAAAGGCCTTCAATGAAAAGCTATAGACATACATCCATAAGAAACTACAGCAAACAGGGAACCAAGACCTCCTCAAATGGACAAAACAAAGAGCCAGTGACTAACCCTAGTGAGACAGCAATTTGTGAGCTCTCAGATCAAGAATTCAAAATGGTAGTTCTGAAGAAACTCACTGAACTCCCAGGTAACATGGAAAATCAATTCAGAAACTTATCAGAGAAAGTAACGAATAATAAAGTAATAATTTTTAAAAATCAAACAGAAATCTTAGAAGTGAGAAACAAGTTTCCTGAACTAAAAAATGTACTAGAGGCAACAGCAGAATGGATCAAGCAGAAAAAAATAAGTAAGCTTAAAGAGAGGCTATCAGAAAACATACAGTAAAAGGATAAAAAAGAAAAATAATAAAAAGAAATGAAGAACACCTGCAAGATATAGGGAATAACCTCAAAAGTGTAAATCTAAGAGTTATTAGCATATAAGGGAGTTGAGAAAGAGCAAGGGGTAGAAAACTTACTCAAAGAAATAATAACAGAAAACATACCAAACCTAAAGATAAAAATATCTAGTTATAGGAAGATCAGAGATCACCAAACAGATTCAACCCAAATAAGACTATCCCAAAGCATATAATAATCAAGTTCTGAAAGGTTAAAGACAAAGCAAGGATGCTAAAAGCATCAAGAGATAAGAAGCAAATAACACATAAAGGAGCTCCAATTCACTTGGCAATAGACTTCTCAATGGAAACCATATAGGCCTGGAGAGAGTGGGGTGACATAGTTAAATTACTGAAAGAAAAAAGCTGCTGAGCAAGAATACTGTACCCAGAAAGCTTTCCTTCAAACATGAAAGAGAAATACAGTCTTTCCCACACAAACAAAAGCTGAGGGAACTCGCAATCACTAGATCCATCCTACAAAAAAAAATTCTAAAGGGAATTCTTCAATATGCAAAGAAAAGATGCTAATATACAAAAAGAAAATAATTGAAGGTCTAAAACTCATTGCTAAAAGTAAGTATAAAGACAAATTCATAATACTCCAAAAATAAGTAACAAAATGGCAGTAGTAAGTCCTTACTTATCAAAAATAATATTGAATGTAAATAGATTAAATTCTCCAATTTTTAAAAGGCACAAAGCAGCTGAATAATTTTTTATTCAGGCTTTTTTATTTAGGCTATATGCTGCTTGTAAGAAACTCATTTCACCTATAAAAAGACACACATCGGCTGAAAGTGAAGAGATGGAAGAAGATAGCCCATGTAAATAAAAATCAAAAGCAGAGCAAGAGTAACTATTCTTATAGTAGATAAAACAGACTTTAAATCAAACTTAAAAGGAGACAAAGAAGGTCAACATATAATAAAAAAGAGATTAATTCAGTAGTAGGATTTAACAATTGTAAATATATATGCATCCAACACCAAGGCACCGAAATATATAAAGCAAATATTAATAAATCTAAAGGGAGAGAGAGAGACTGTAACACAATAATAATGGAGGAATTTAACACCTCACTCTCAGTAATTGACAGATCATTGAGATGGAAAATCAACCAAGAAACAGTGATGTTAAACTACACTCTAGACCAAATGAATCAAACTGACATTTACAGAGTATTTTGTCCAACAGCTACACAATGTACATTCTTCTCATCAGCACATGGAACATTTTCCAGAATAGGATCTATGTGAGGCCACAAAATAAGTCTCAACAAATTCAAAAAAGTCAAAATTTTATCAAGTTTCTCTCTGACCACAATGGAATAAAACTAGAATTCAATAATAAGAGAAACTTAGAAACAATACAAACACATGACAATTAAACAACATGCTCCTGAATAATCAATGGGTCAATGAAGAAATGAAGAAGGAAATTTTGAAAATTCCATGAAACAAATAAAATTAGAAACATAACATACCAAAACTATGCTATAAAGCAAAATCAGGGAAGTTTACAGCAATGAACACCTACATCAAAAAGTTAAAAGATTTTAAATGAACATCCCAATGAGGCACTCAAGGAACTAGACAAGCAAGAATAAACCAATCCCAAAAGTAGTAGAAGAAAAATAATGATAAGGATCCAAACAGAAATAAATACAATTGAGAATAAAAAATAATATAAAAGATAAATGACATAAAAAGCTATTTTTTAAAAGACAAAATTGACAAACCTTTAGCTAGACTAATTAAGGAAAAGAAAGAAAAGACAAAATCAGAAACAAAAAAAGGAGACATAACAGTTGATACCACATAAATACAAATAATCATTAGGGACTATTACGAACAACTAAACACTAACAAATTGGAAAACCTACAATAAACGGATAAATTTCTGAATACATACAACCTACAAAGACTGAACCATGAAGAAATAGAAAAACCAAACAGACCAGTATTGAGTAATGAGATTAAATGAGAATAAAAAATACTCCATCAAAAAAAAACCCCAGGACCTACCTGATGACTTCACTAGCAAATTATACCACACATTTAAATAAGAACTAATGCCAATTCTACTCAAAGTATTTATAAAACTTGAAGTGGAGGGAATACTTCCAAACTCATTCTAAGAGGCCAGCATTTCCCTGATGTTAAAACCAAAGACATGACAAAAACTAGGAAAACTATATCCCTAATAAACATAGATGCAAAAATCTTCAACAAAATACTAACAAACCAAATTCGACAACATATTGAAAAGATTATTCACCACAATCAAGTGGGAATTATTCCAGTGATACAAGGATGGTCCAACCTATGCAAATTAATAAATATGATAAATCACATTAACAGAATGAAGGACAAAAGACATATAATCATTTCCTTAGATGAAAAAGCATTTTAAAAAATTCAACATCCCTTTATGATAAAAAATACTTCTCAGCAAACTGGGTATAGAAGAATCAGACCTCAAAACAATGAAGGCCATATATAATAAATCCAAAGCTAACTTCATACTGAGTGGAGAAAAAATGAGAGCTTTTCCTCTAAGTTCTGGAACAAGACAAGGATGTTTCTATTACTACTTATTTTTAACATAGTACTGGACGTCCTAGCAAACTAGAAAGGAAGAAGGCAAATTATTTTTGTTTTAAGATGCATGATATTATACTTAGGAAAACCAAAAGTCCCCACCAAAAATCTATTAGAACTGATAAACAAATTCAATAATGTTGCCGGATTTATCACACAATAATCAGTGGCGTTTATATCAGCCAATGGTGAGCAAACTGAAAAAGAGATTAAGAAACAATCTCATATGAAATTGCTACAAAAAATATAAAATGCCTAGAAATAAATTTAACCAAAGAAATAAAAGATCCCTACAAAGAAAACAATAAACTACTGATGAAAGAAATTGAAGAACACACACAAATAAGCAAAGATATTCCATGCTCATGGAGTAGAACAATTAGAATTGGTAAAATGTCAACACTACCCAAAGCTACCCACAGATTATATGCAATCTCTATCAAGAAACCAATGATGTTACAGAGCCACAAAAGACCCCAAATAGCCAAAACAATCCTAAACAAATAAATAAATAAAGACGGAGACATCACATTACTTGACTTCAAAATGTAGTACAAAGACATAGTAAACAAAATGGCATGGTGCGATATAAAAACAGACATAGAGAACAATGGAACACGCTAGAGAACTCAGAAATAAATCCATACACTTACAGCCAATACATTTTTGACAAAGGCACCATGAACATACATGGTAGAAAGGACAATATCTTCAATAAATAGTGCTGGGAAAACTAGATATCCCTATGCAGAAGAATGAGACTAGATTCCTATCTCTTGCCATATATAAAAGTCAAATCAAAATGAATTAAAGCTTGAATCTAAGATGTAAAACTATTAAACTACTGAAAGAAAACATTTGGGCAACACTTCAGGACATGGGTCTGGGCAATGATTCCTTGGCTAAACTTTCAAAAGCACAGGCAACAAAAGCAAAAATAGCAAATGGGATTATATGAAACAAAAAGGTTTCTGCACAGCAAAGGAAACAATCAACAAAGAGAAGAACAAATCTACAGAATGGAAGAAAATATTTACAAACTGTCCATCTGACAAGATATCAATAACCAAAATATATAAGGAACTCAATTCAATAGCAAAATAACTAATAATGTGATTTTAAAATGGGCAAAAGATCTGAGTAGGCATGTCTCAAAAAAAGACACACAATTGGCCAACAGATATATGAAAAAATGTTTAACATCACTAACCATCAGGGTAATGTCACACAAAACTACAATGGGATATCACCTCACCCCAGTTGGAATGGTTATTATCAAAAAGACAAGAAGTAACAGTAGCTAGTGAGGAGGTACAGACATGGGAACACTCCTACGTTGTTGGTGGGAAAGTAATTTAATACAGTTGACCTTCAATCGACAATGGTTTGAACTGCATGGGTTCACTTATATGTGATTTTTTTTTCAAAGAAGGACAGATTGAAAATACAGGGTATTCACAGGATGCAAAACCCACATATTTGGAGGGCCAACTTTTTGTGTACCCACTCCTTCAGGGTGGACTCCACAATCTGAGTATGTGTGGATTTTGGTATATGTGGGTGGTCCTGGAACCAATCCCCCATGTATACTGAGGGACTGTACAGCCACTATGGAAAACAGTATGAAGATTCTCCAAAAGACTAAAAATAGAGCTACCATATGATCCAGCAATCTCACTGCTGAGTATATATTCAAAAGTAAGAAATGTAGTATATAAAGAGATACCTGCCCTAGCATGTCTATTGCAACACTATTTACAATAATCATAAGTGTCTATCATTAGCTGGATGGATAAACAAAATGAGGTACATATACACAATGGAATATTATTCAGTCATAAAAAAGAATGAAATTCTGTCATTGGCAACATGCATGGAGTGTCAGGTCATTATGTTAAGAGAAATTGGTGAGGCACAGAAGGACAAATACCACATGTTCTCCCACATATATGGAAGCTAAAAAAGTAGATCTCTTGTGGGTAGAGAGTTGATTGGTGGTTGCAAGAGGCTGGAGAAGGAACAAAGGAGTAGGGGAATGAAGAAAATTTGGACAATCGGTACAAAAGTACAGTTAGAAAGAATAAGATCTAGTGTTTGATAGCACAGTAGAATGACTACAGTTAACAATAATGTATTGTCTAGTTCAAAATAGCTAGAAGAGAAGAGATGTTCCCAATGTAAAGAAAAGTTACAGATTTGAGGCAATGGATATCTCAATTTCCTTGATTTAATCTTTACATATTATATGCATGTATCAAAATATCACAGGCATTCCACACCATGCATTATCATTATATATCAGTTAGAAAAAGATTGTCCCAATATAAGTGAGGGTATGTGTGTGCATGAGTGTGCCCTGTGATGAAATAGTGTCCTTTCCAGTGTTGGTTCCCACCTTGTACTCTGAGCTGTCAGGATAAGCTTCAGTAATCCTGTGACCTTAAACTGGAATAAATGGGTTAGAGAATGAATGAATGAATGAATACAAATTATTGTCAAATAAAAGTTTGTAAAGTACACAATAATCACACAAATCCACAACAATCAATGATGTGGTATGAAAGTACTCAGCAAGCCTGCCATATTTGTTATTGTTTGGTTTTAAACTATGTGGCAGTAGGAGGTGTTCTTTACCATTGTCACTTGGCAAACATTTATTTCTTGGTTTAGCCCACCACAACTGTGACCACCATCACTCACTGATTCCCCAAAAATTGGTTAAAATCTTACGTGTTTTTATTAGTGTTTCTTAAATGTATGTATGCCTCACATTTATTTCAATGCTTAATATTACAAGTGTTTTGGGTCTTTATTTAGAAATTTATTAATGTTTTTGTTGTCAGATATATGCTCTAGAAACAGCTCTTGTTTATATTAATGAGTCTATGGTGAAATTGTTTTCTTTATATGTCTTTTGGCTTTAAAGTCACAGTTCCCAAGAACATGTTGATGATGTTAAGTGGTGACTTACTGTATATACATATATACACACCCATAATTGGCTTTCTTTCTCTGGTAGAACTCTGACTATTGTGGGTCTGTTTTTCAGAGTCAGCTGGTGAACGAACATGTTAGTGTACAAATTTTTTACAAAGGTTATGTTTAATGTGTTTTAAAGGGGTTAAAAAAATCCCTGAAACAAAGGCTTAATTTTATAAATGAGAATCAAAACCATAAGCACAGTTTATTGTCTACACTAACATGACTTTACTATTTTACTGTTTTTAATAACATAACATTACTAGCCCAAGAAATTATTGCCCAGGAAGATAAAAGTTGCCGATACTATTGTTTATTTCAAGATCTTCCTGAGAGACTCATCAACTCTTCAGCAAGAAAAGCATAAAACAACATTTTATAACTTAAGGCTCTTCAAACAACTTCCCCTCAGAATCTTTTTGCTGTTCTAACCAGTCTGAAATTTTTATATAATGATCCTTACTCAATCCTAACCATACCTTCATTTGAAAGACCTACCTTAAACCAGACTTTAAAATCTCAATTACCATCTGTTTTTTATTTTTATTATTATTTTTTGAGACGGAGTCGCTCACTCTGTCATCAGGCTGGAGTACAGTGGCACGATCTCGGCTCATTGCAACCTCTGCCTGCTGAGTTCAAGCGATCCTCCTGCCTCAGCCTCTCGAGTAGCTGGGACTACAGGCGCATGCCATCATTCTCAGCTAATTTTTGTATTTTCAGTAGAGACGAGGTTTCACCATTTTAGCCAGGATGATCTGGATGTCATGACCTCGTGATCTGCACACCTTGGCCTCCCAAAGTGCTGAGATTACAGGCGTGAGCCCCCGCGCCTGGCCATAAATCTAAATTACAATTTCAGCTTTGCTCTTTCCTCTCTTAGATACTACTAAGACTTGGCCAGTTAGTGTTCTCTTTTACCACTGTCAAGAAGAAAGTCAGCTGTGTCTAAACAGCGGGTCGTTTTGGTAACACTTGGAGGAGCCAGAACCAACAGAGGAAAGAAGATGAAAATAAACTCATGAGTTCACCATCCAGAATTGAAACTACTAACATTTCATTATACTTAATTTGAATACTTTTATTAAATATAAACTAAATTTAACTCATACTGTTAAAATTACCTTTGATAAAGAAGAAAGTTCTCTTTCAGATGTTATTATTGACTCTTCCCTAAATCAAATGCTATTATAAAATTCGTGTGTAAATTTCCAGTTCACTTTTTTCTATAGTTTTTAAATAAGCATATCTGGGAGCAATGTATATTAATATTTTGTGTTTCATTTTGAAATTATACAAATGGTATCATACTATAAGTATGTAAGTAACATTCTGCTAATAACTTTTCTCAATGATTTTGAAATGTATGTGAAGGAAATGAAAATATGCCACCCCAAAATATACTTCTTTGGTCTATTTTGAGATGACTACTCAGAGGGGCGGCAGACACAGGAATAGTTCTGAAAAGCTCTCCTTAGTAGGGAAGACTTGCATCTGTTGAGAAAATCTACGTTAGTGAAGTAAAACGCAGACGTAAGAGCTTCATCTGAGGCCTTCTTATCTGCATTATCTGGAGATAGGAAAAACTTAACTCACAGGAAAAGGAAACTAAACGTCTGACATTATTACAGATATGACAGAGAAACTTTTACCACAGGCTCCCATCTATTCTTTTTGAGGGCTGCCACCTGTGAGGCTTCACCTGCATAAAGACAACCTTCACTTGCCACGTCTTTTCTCCCCTTTCCCTCCCATAACCTGTCGCCAGGCTCCAAGTCACTATTCCTTTCTATATAGTATAAAAACTTCAGTCACATTGCTCTTTTTATTTTATTTTTATTTATTTATTTATTTTGAGATGAAGTTTCGCTCTTGTTGCACAGGCTGGAGTGCAATGGCACGACTTTGGCTTACTGCAACCTCCGCCTCCCAGGTTCAAATGATTCTCCTGCCTCAGCCTCCCAAGTAACTGGGATTACAGGCGCTCGCCACCACGCCTGGCTAATTTTTTGTATTTTCGGTAGAGACGGGTTTTCACCATGTTGGCAAGGCTGGTCTCAAACTCCTGACCCCAGGTGATCCACCTGCCTCAGCCTCCCAAAATGCTGGGATTACAGGCATGAACCACTGCACCTGGCCACATGCCTATTTTTAGAGTTTTATATTTGCAGGACTCCTGCGTCCATGTGCACATTAATATAGTTGAATATCTTTTTTGTCCTGTTAATCTGCCTATTGTTAATTTACTTGAGCAGACTTAGACTCAAACCTCCAAAGGGAAAGTTTGGACTTCCCTACATATATACGTATGTAAATAGACACACACACATCTGTATGTACATATCATACTTTAGCAATGAAAATGTTGCATTTATTTACTCATTCCTCTTTTAATGAAGATATAGGCTCTTTTAAATTTTTTTAATATTATGATTTAATGTACTTTCTTGAACACATATATAGGAACTCTTTAGAGTATATAAGTATGGAATTGCTAGAACATGAGATATTGCATATGGGCCTTTAATTCTAAAAATAACCACAAAAGTTATATACTATTATCTCCATTGTACAGTTATGCAACTGCACCTTAGAAAAGGTAAGAGACTTGTTTAAAGTCACAGAGTTAATAAGCATCAAAGCAGTGATTCATACTCAGATTTGTTTGGTTCCTCAAATAACATTTTTTTCCCAACCATGTTATCCCTGAAACACGACAAAAAGAATGTTTTATGTGTATGTGAAAATTGCTATACATTGTCCCTAATTTCTGGATTTCTGAATTTTCTTTTTTTTCTTGTACTTAGACTTTGAACAATTTAATTCACTTAATTTGGATTGGCAAATCCACATGGTGAATGCTACCAAAGGAGATGTTAGTGATCTACGAACATTGCTCATGGTAGGGAGATGGGAGAGAATAGAGGCAGGGGAGACTTCATCTGCTCACTTTCTTCCTGTGGGTGTCTAAAATAAGGATTTCTGGGGCAGACAGAGATGTGACAGTATATAGCAAGCTGGGGAATTGCTGAGGAGCATCCATATTTTGGAAGTATTTTAAAAAATAGTATTGCATTTATATATGGACAACACAGCTTTTCATTAAGCATTGGGGAGACTATCAATCTTGGCACCTGCTTAACAGGAATTGCAAGCTAAAGTGGAAAGTTACTGGAAGGTGCTTAATCTTAAACTTGTTTGCCCCTTAGCATGAGCAGCAAAGCAGTACAGAGTTAAATCCCCACATTTGTATAAACACTTGGTCATTTCAGAGGCCCACTTGGTTACATATATTTCCTCTACTACATTTCTACGGAATCTATTCTGTTTATTTTCACTAAACTCACTTAGAGTCTTAATACTACAATCATATGATTTGAATTCCAGTCTATTGGACCTAATGTACATACTACCACTATTACTGACAGTTTCTATTATTAAGGGCCAGATGTCTTGCCTCATAAATTTTTCTCATTCAGTTCTCATGAGATCTTTATAAAAAAAGAGATTTTGTCTTGATTATATGAGTAAGGAAACCAAGGACACCAAGCTAACAGTAACTTGCTCAAGGGCACTGAGTAAAATTTATTTAATGGAGTCTAAAATAATTTAGGTTCCTGTGCCCCTTAAGGAAAAGGACAGTGTCAAATTTTTATCAACAGGCCTAGTGCAAAATCCGATACTCAATAAAAATCTATTTATTGAATAAATGAATGTTTGACTCACAGCCATATTCAATGCTGATTTAAGGTATAGTCAGTTATGCTAAAATAGTATGTCTTGTACAAATTAAAACTTTTAAAAAGTGTCATTTTGAAAATCTATTTTTTAAAAATTTTCAAATATAATTACTGACATAAAGTAGACATATGTATTATTGAATGTTCAATCATCATCCTTATGCAGTTAAAAATATCACTTGGTGAGTTCATGACCTTTGTAGGGACATGGATGAAGCTGGAAACCATCATTCTCAGCAAACTATCACCAAGGACAAAAAACCAAACACCGCATATTCTCACTCATAGGTGGGAATTGAACAATGAGAACACATGGACACAGGAAGGGGAACATCACACACCACCGGGGACTGCTGTGGGGTGGGGGGAGGGGGGAGGGATAACATTTGGAGATATACCTAATGCTAAATGATGAGTCACTGGGTGCAGCACACCAACATGGCACGTGTATACACATGTAACTAACCTGCACGTTGTGCACATGTACCCGAAAACTTAAAGTATAATTAAAAAAATATATATCACTTGGTGAACAACATCTGAGGGGCCAGCTATAAATTGTGAATAGGTAACATGAGTACCTCTCTTATAAACTTTTTTTTTTATTATAAGCTGTTAGGCCTTTTATTAAAAAAATTCTGAATAGGAAACTGGATATTTAGTATTAGAAAAGATAAGGTTTTCACCATTATGGAAATAAGCATATAAATTAACATTTTGGTATAAACTATGATTGCCAAATTACAATGTAAGGACTTGATTTGCTTATGCTATTTCTATCATACTCATTTTTCAATATTACATATTCTGAACAATTCCAGATAAGTACCAACTGAATTGCCTTAGATCAAATTAAGCCCTTTGTATGGGTCCTAATCTTGTAGAACCCCTTGTTTCTTTTGTTCTATCATTTTCCACATAGAAGTATTAGCGTTTCAATTTGCCTTTAATTTCTAATACAACCCTGACTTTCAATTATGTAAAAATCTTAGAACAAACTGTCTAAAGAAAACAGCTGTTAACAGTATCATTTTATATGAGAGGTTTATTCTATAGACCACACGAAAAGAATTATTTATTGCAAATCTTAGTGATACTACACCTTTATTGAATCATCACTATGAAAAATGTGCTACTTCAAGTAGCCCTAAATTTCTAAAACTAAGAAAAAATCGACAAGCTTCATGATATATTGATTCTTTTCCCAGATTCAAAAAATATATAGTATTCAATTGAAACAAAATAATGAATTTTCTATTGTATATCCCATCATTTGCATCTTTATGATAATAATATCAAAATTGAGGCTTACTAAATTTTTAAAAGGTATTCTGAAATGACAAATAGGCCCTGTAACAATTTTTGCTTCTCAAAGGTATGAAAGAAAACATGAGGAAAAAGTGATTAAGGTTCGAAACAGTATTATAATATAGACATCTACATGCATATGGGTAAAATATTATATTCTAAGAGAATTTTTATACTTAATATCTTCAAAGATGTTTCTTGGGAACAAGTCAAGGTTCCCTGTCAGTGCCATTACATTATAGCTGATGATTTGCAATGGTTGGCAAAGGTAGAATAAGAAACTAAATGAACAGAGTGAATAAAGACTAAATACTAAATACCAAAACCCAAAACCTTGTAATTATCAATAATGACACGATAATGATGATCAGGAAAAGACTCAGTAGTTATACTGCCACTGTAGCATTGTATCAGATATTTCACCAGTGAAAATAAGAGATTTACTAATTAAATTAAATTAATGTAACTTCATTATTTAATACATTGCAAAAATTATCATGTTAAAAAATTAATCTTCCTATTCAGATAAAGAATGTTTCCTCCTTGCCTAATATGATGGTTAATATTGAGTGACAACTTGTTTGGATTGCAGGATGCCAAGTATTGTTCCTGGGTGTGTCTGTGAAGCTGCTGCCAAAGGAGATTAACATTTGAGTCAGTGGACTGGGAGAAGCAGACCCACCCTCAATCTGGGTGGGCACCATCTAATCAGCTGCTAGCGTAAAAACAGGCAGAGAAACAGCAGACTTGGTGAGTCTTCTGGCCTCCATCTTTATCCCATGCTGGATACTTCCTGCCCTCGAACGTCACACTTCAAGTTCTTCAGCTCTTAGCTCTTAGACTTACACCAGTGATTTGCAAGGGGCTCTCAGGCCTTTGGCTACAGACTGAAGATTGCACTGTCGGCTTTCCTACTTTTGAGGTTTTAGGACTCGGACTAGTTTGCAGCTCCTCAATTTGCAGATGGCCTATTGTGGGACTTCACCTTGTGATCCTGTGAGTCAATTCTCCTAATAACTCCCACTTTGTATGTTCATTTATCCTATTAGTTCTGTCCCTTTAGAGAACCTTGACTAATAAACCTAACAGAAACCCAATGGATTCAATGAAATTGGTCAGTTCCTGAATTTACTTATTTTACTAATCTTTAATATTTTCTTTCAGGATCTAGATCAAAGGTATATTGTACAAGTACAGGTTTGTCACATTGAAAACTTGGTGACTATTAAAAAAAATACTTACCAACTGGCTCCTTCTGATTCTGAAACAGAATCTTGCTATTACTGCCATCCATATTTGCCATGTTAATTGTGTTTCCATCGGTCCAGTAGAGTTTTCTTAATTCAAAAGACATATGGATTGAAAATATTAGATGTAGACCTACTCACTGAGAAGAAATATACACTAAAAAACAAAGTAAACATCAAAATATATTCTTGACTCAGGATTAATTCTTTTCAGAAAACTCCAAAATTGTCCAGCCATTTGCGAGCAATAACCTACATATTTGCCTGAAAAGAAAGCACTACTCTTGCTTTTTCCTGTTAGTGAAGAAAAAATATCTCACTTCCTTTTTCCTCCTACACACAAGACTGAATATTTAGCTAAGACTATAGTAAATTATTTTCTTTGTTAAGTAATTCATCAAGATTGAATCCTCTTGGCTGTGAAGAAATCAGATGCCATAGAGGGTAACAAACTCATTTCTTCCATTGCTGTTGAAAGCACTAGGGAGAAAAACATCTCTTTCAGCTCTATGCAAGCTGCCTTAAGGGTACAAGGTGACTATCCAAATGATTGAAGAATCTGATCTACAAAGCAGTGACCATGATACCAACATGTAGTACATGCATTTTTAACCACTGGCTTTCAAAATGAAAGCAACCACTTTCTCCTACATCTCTTTTTATTCAGAACTGTCACTTCTTAGAAATATAAATTAATGAGATCTTACATATGTCACAGATATATATGTTGGTGTAGGATACATATAATCTACAGATAATAAAACTCTAACCAGGAATCTCTTTTACAGTTTCCATATTTACTTTTTTTTTACTCTTATGGCTGTTATATATATATCCTCTGAATTAAGCAATGTTTTTATATAAAATCAGGGCAAAAGTCTATGAAATTTTGGAAAAACTTTAAAAAAAATAATCATACTTTACCCCCTGACTGGGTGAGCTGCAAGACACTGTGGCTTATCGATTCCATGGATAATTGAGGTTTTCAAAGAGCCATCTAGCCTTGCCACATTAATTTGCGTTTCATCAAATTCTGAGCTAATCCAGTATAAATTACGTGACACCCAATCCACTGCTAGCCCTCTGATACTCTGAATATCTATAAAACAGGAAAGAGAAGATTTAAAGGTGAATGAAGTTTTTCATTGTACTGGCTCTGCAAGGAGTTATTTTCTATCTAAGGGAAAATTTAATTTATACTTTAATTTGTTAGCTACAATCGCACAAGATTGTAATCTCATTCCCTTATCGGCCCTTCTTAAGGCATGAATAATCATTAATGTCTTACTGCTGAGCTATTTGAAAACCTGAAGCAACAATTAGCATTGAAATTACATCAATGATTCACTAATAAACACTTAGGAGCAAACACAGGCAGCAGTCTTATGAGCCAAGGTGACCAAAATTCAAATTAGAGTAACAGCTTCTCCAGTTGATAGCACATCTTTCTAGTTAGGAGAAAGTACTTGTGGGCCATCAACAAATGGGCTACTTTATGTTTTAAGTGCCAATTTGTTACTAAAATGAAATACAACAATTCAACTTTCCTAAAAGAATCACCAGAGTTGAATATCTTTCAAAATAGATAATTAAGAGGAATTGACTGAGAAGAGAAAATCCACTAAAATTATTTTAACATCCCTTCAACGTGGATTCTGCAGAAAATTCTGAAATCGAATTAAGTTTGGATTTGTTACAGCCAATATAAATATTTTGGTTGTTATTCATTTATTATTGAATTAGACATATTTTAAAACAATTATGGAATTTAGGCTTAAATATAATTGCACATTGCAACTTCCACTTAAAAATTGCACCTTTTCAAGAAAAAAATTGAAGTGTTATAAAGGATAGATGCAGAAAATCTTTTAAGAAATATTAACATATAAAGTAGGCCAGTTTAGTGCCCAATTTATAGCATTTGATTACTCTACCTTGATTTTGGTTTTACTTTAAAAAATTTTAGTATTTTCTAGCATTCTGTACTTATAGAGTTCTCCAGACTACTATTTCTCAAACTTACAAGACATCTGGAAACTGTTAAAATAAAGATTCTAATTCAGTAGTTCTGGGGAGAGGCCCAAGATTCTGTTACTGCTCAAGGTTGGTGATTCCAATCAAAACTTCTGAGCAGCTGCTACCTACCTCTAGTCGAATTGCTATAACTTCCCTTTTTATTCTTTTCAAAAGAAGCCAGAAAGCTAGATTTTTTAATGTGAAAGTGGAAACTCCAGATCTGTAAAGTATGCCAACTAGTTCAAAATGTAAGACAGCAAAACAAGATGTGGGGGCCTGGCAGTTCTGAGTCAGCCATAAAGTGCAGTATTTGAATGGTAGGCTTCCAGCTTACATTTCCATGCCAGAATCTCAACGGAGCCTACCTTGCTGCTCAGAAATCCCTTTAGTATTTCTAAGTAACTAATAATCACAGTTGCCTTAGAAGATACTACTCGTGGTTCCAGTTCTCTTCAAATCAAGAACCCTCTCACTCTGCAAATTACTTTTCGTGATTAATTTACAGGTGAGTTGGTGAATTTCAAATATAAACTTGTTTCTCAATCTTAAACTTCACATTTCTTCTTATTTTTAGTTATCCTCAACCAATTTCATCTTTTTTTTTTTAGACAAAAGTAATATACCACCTCCTTAAAGTTAAACCTGCCACGTCTTATACATATTTATTTCCCTCACTCAGAATCTTTATTCCTTCTTCCCCTTCTTTCATTCTCTGGAGTTAATTGGTTGCTGAGAGGCTGTATTGATGTAATAAGAATATTTGGGTTGATGTTCAGGTTGAGTGCCTATTTTTGTCATTAATCAAGTCACTTAAATGTCTTTTAGTCTTTTTTCTTACCTGTGAAATGGGCTATAGATAACACATAGGATTGTTACGAATATTATAATACATTAGATAATGTGTATTTATGCAGCCTGATGTAGGGCTGAAGAATATTTTGTCAGTCTAAGAACTTAATCCTTTCTGCATTTTAGCTTGGATTTCTTGGTATTGGCAAAAATAATAAGTTTCTCTTTACCCTAAAATACATGTTCTCCAAAGTTTTTTTTTTTTTTTTTGGTGGGGGGGGGGTGAGGGGTAAGCATTGTCTCTGCTGCTTGAAATCCTTTTATTCATTTCTGATAGACTCTTAATAATATGGCCTGGAGAATATATTCCACTCCTAAATTGTAAAGCATAGCCAAATGAAAGCTATTAATATCTATTTAGTCTTTGTCAATTCTATAGTTCATGCTCTCTCAAATCTCTTTCCAGCTTTAATATTACAATAGTATCCAGCATTTCCTCTTCTAAGCAATTGATTTATTTGCTGCCAGGTTATTTTTCTGACTACAGAGCTTTGAATCATGACCTTCACTTGCCCCAAGGTATTCAACAGCTTCTAGCCACCCAGAATGTGATGTCTAAATTTCTTAGCCTGCTTTTCCATATAGTGTGACTATAGCTACAGTTCTTTCCCAGTCTTATTTCTCACTATTTTTAACCAAATACTTTACACTTTAACCATATTAATATGTTTTCAGATTTCCAGATATTACCTGATCTTTCCACACTAGAGGGAAACTATTTAGATTTCATAACCTACCCCCATCTCCACTTGCCTGAATTTTATTCATAATAGGCTAGCTGATCAACAACATCATCCCTTCAACCACAAAAACCTAATCATGTCTCTTGTGTATCCCAGCTGGAAAGAGTTTCTCCACCTGCCTAACTCAATAGAACTGTACCTGGTCAATCTCTTTTTACCTAATGTAGTCATTACTTTGCTGATATATAACTACTTTTACATATGTGTTTTGAGGGCAGGCTCCTTGCTAATATGTCTTTTTGGCCCCTCTCCCCAGTTGTATACAACATTGCCTTCAACGTAAATATTTTTAATGAATTAATGAATTCATGAACTATACAATCTAAAATTTTAAGAGTATGTGAACTTTGCTAAAATAAGTCAAATATGTCTATGTTGAGGAGTACGTATTTAAATACGTACTCAAGCAATCTTAATTCTAACTTTTTTTTTTGAGATGGAGTTTCACTCTTGTTGCCCAGGCTGGAGTGCAATGGCAAGATCTCGCCTCACCACAACCTCTGCCTCCTGAGTTCAAGCAATTCTCCTGCCTCAGCCTCCCGAGTAGCTGGGATTACAGGCATGCGCCACCATGCCCAGCTAATTTTTTTGTATTTTTAGTAGAGGTTGGGTTTCTCCATGTTGATCAGGCTTGTCTCAAAGTCCTGACCTCAGGTGATCCACCCACCTCGGCCTCCCAAAGTGCTGGGATTACAGGCATGAGCCTAATTAGGCGCCCAGCCTAATTCTAATTTTTTATGCTTAACATTTTTCTCCCACCAGATTGAACTTTCTAATTATCATCTTTATGTCTAAAAGAATACTCTTCTTTTTGACTACCAATCACTAATTCCCACATCTGGTTGTTGCAGAGTGCTCTGGTAAACTCATCATAAGCATATGGGGGGGGGGTGGAATAAAAATCGTTATATATTTAATAATATTTTTCTCTTTTTGATAAAATATTTAAATAATAAATTCTAGGTTTTAACTTTTGTTTTTAAGTAAATCAGAACAAGATCTCTGAGTAAGTTTCTCAGGAAGTTTAATTTTCCAGTTCTGGGGTCTCTCATTTCTTGAACTAAGACTAATCATAAAGTATAATCTGAAAAGTCCTTTATTGCCACAAAACTGATGCATGAAAAATTGTAATTTTCAAATGCATTGTCAAGATCATAAGACAGACAGGAAAAACTCAACATGCTAACACACACTCACACATTAGCTAAAACTATCAAGGAAGACAAAATGGGATTATAGAAGTGGGTGCAATTACAGAGACAAATACTTGTGCTGAGAATTGAGAGCTTCATGGAGTATGAATTGCTCAGTGTAAAAGGGTTCAATCCTTAAACTTACAAAGAATGGGTGAGCTAAGTAAGAGTGATCTTCTGGGTATAGACACACCCTAGTGAAAGATGAGTGAGAGAAAAAAGATACCTGCTTATAAAGGAGAACAATTAAAAAATAAAAACAAAACTTTTTTTTTCTGTCCTTTCACTGGCAAAAAACAAACAAACAAACAAAAACACACAAACACCTGAATTCCTAAGAACAGGTCTCTACTGTGCTACTAGAAACTAGTAGCTTATATATAAGAAATCCACTGTGCTAGTAAAGATTAGTAGCCATAAGAAATCCACTGGTGATTTCTGGGTCAGCTATTATTTTATTGAATGAGTCTTCATTGAGAACCTACTATTTGTCATAACTGCAAAACCAAAGAAAGGGAAAAATAAAATTAAACTGATTCCTGGTTTATAGTGTCTACTTTTCTCTCCATCAATAAAAAATTCAAGTCTTCTGTAAAAGAAAAAATTTATTCAACCCAAGACTCACACTTCCCATTAAGTTCATCCTCGTAACAGAACAAAAAATATTAAAACACACACACAAAGAAATGAGATATAAGAGAACAGTTAAAAGAAAAAAAAACAAAAGGTCCAATCCTCCAAAATCTACATATTCATAAATTATTATATGTAGGATAAAGACAAGGTGGAATATCTTAATGGAATAAATGATGCTTTGAATAATAATAAGCACAATGATTCCTTTTAAAAGATTCTTTTGGAAGCATGAGAACCAAAAATATCTTGTGATATTAAAAAATATAATATAAAAAACTAATTTTTGAATGTGTAAAATAGCAGTTTAGGCACAGTTCAACTAGTGAACTACAAAACAAATTGAAAGAAGTTAACAGAGTTAGCACAGAGAAACAAAGAAATTAAGCGAGTTGGAAGGCAGAATGAATAGTCCAACAAATTTATTAAAGTCCAACACATAAATTAGAGTTTACAAATTATAGAGTACAAAGACTGAGTTAGAGAAAACAGAGGATTTTGAGGATTTCTTTCCCCTGGATTGATGAAAGACAGGGCCCCATGGAAGATACAACTCTAGGTAGCAAAATATAGATATTATAATGAGGAAAAAGCAAAGATGTTACAAGTAGCTAGAGAGCAAAGAGATATCACCAAAAGAAGAATGACAATTAGAAAAACAAGTAGATTCTCAATAGCAATAGGGGAAGTCAAAAGATAGTGGGATACTATCTACAAAGGAATGATAGAAAATAGCTCTCAACTTGGAGTTTTGTACTGAAGAAAATTATTTTGAAACTATTTGCTCCAAGCTACTTACAGCAAATAGCTCATGTTGGCAATATATACATTAAGAACAGCTTGGTGTTTCAGGACATGTAGAATGAAAAGGCTGGCAAACTATTTCTACCTCCCTTCATGAAAGCCTGAACCAAGGAGCTAGTGTTTGTCTCAGAAAATTAGCTGGGCATGGTGGCGGGTGCCTGTAATCCCAGCTACTCGGGAGGCTGAGGAAGGAAATCATTTGAACCCAGGAGGAGGAGTTTTCAGTGAGCCCAGATCGTGCCACTACACTCCAGCCTGGGAAATAAGAGCAAAACTACCTCTAAAAAAAAAAAAGAAAGAAAGAAAGAAAGAAAATGGCCCACTTGAGAAGAAAATAATGGGAGATGATAGGCACAGTGAATTTATTTGGGGCCCAATTTTTGAAGCTGACCCCACATTATATTTAGACTAAGGAAGGTAAGAAAATAAAGTCTCTCAAGAAAAAGCCCAATAGAGAGAAGAGAGCTAAGTGAGAAAATACAGAGACCCACAGTGCAAGAAGTAAGAGAAAGGTTTCCACAGAGTCATTCATGGAATTTCTAAAAGATGAAAGGATAAAACAAAGTACAATTACTGGTGGAATTTGAGATCCTTTGATGAGTTCAGATGCTAAACTGTCAAAAGTTTATCTCAAGTTTTTCTGCTAATGGAAAGATATATCCATCTTTAACAAAGTTTCATTCTGGAAAAAATTGAAAGGCAACATTATTCAGCCTGTGGAGTAAGTCAGAAATGGAATCATCCTTGACAATGCCTATTACTCAAACTTTATGTCCAATTGATTGTTAAGTTCCTTTATGTTCTTACTCTTTGATATCTCTATAATTTCTGCATGTTCCTCCATCTGTGTTTTCCCCAGCCTAGTCCAGGCTTCTGATATCTCTTACTAGAGCCACTGTAACAGCCAACTAATCTGTCTCTCAGAGTTCACTGCTCATCTACTCCCAACCCATAGAACTCTCTACTAAACACAGTAGCTAAAGTGGCCTCTTCCAAAGGCAAAGCTCTTCATGTTGTCATACCCTCCCTGAAGCACTTCCTTAATTCCCATTATTTTCAGAATTAACATAAACATTAAAAACTTATCTTATAAAGGTTGACATAATTTGGCGTCTATTTCGTTAGATCTTTCAGCTTGTACAGATACATCCCTCTCATTCTGTGCTCCATACCATTCAGTCTGTCTTGGCTCTCCTTAAGTTTCTTACTATATAGAAAATGTTCAGGCCAGGCGCGGTGGTTCACACCTGTAATCCCAGCACTTTGGGAGACAGAGGTGGGTGGATCATGCGTCAGCAGTTTGAGACCAGCCTGGCCAATGTGGTGAAACCCCATCTCTACTAAAAACACAAAAATTAGCCAGGCATGGTGGTGTGCACCTATAATCCCAGCTACTCAGGAGGCTGAGGTAGGAGAATAGCTTGAACCCTGGAGGCAGAGTTTGCAGTAAGCCAAGATAGCACCACTGCACTCCAGCCTGGGACAGAGTGAGACTCCATCTAAAAAAAAAAAAAAAAAAGAAAAGAAAATGTTCCAATATTTTTCAAAATGACTGAATCTGTAATTATTGCTCCTAATGAGTATATGTATTAATTATTAGTGAGAAAACATTTTTGCTCAAATTTTGGTTGATTATTGTGAATAGAGTCTGCTAAATAGAAGTAAGTCTTGATGATTTTCTCAAAGATAAACTCACCAAATTACTGCTAGATACCAGTTCATAATTAAAGACAGAAAATTGTCTCCTATTTTTTTTAAGATATAACATCCTTTGCTCTTTATAATTCACAGAGCCTTTTGGATAATATTAAATATTTCTAATAAAGTACTTGAACATTTTTCTGTCAGACTTTGGTGAATTTCTTGAGGGAAGACCACCTAACTGATTGTCAATCTTCGGAGACACCTAATGTCCTTTACTTGGTCTTTCAAGGAATTTAATGACATTCATCAGTCATTGTTGTTCTTTTTAATCCAGTCTAACAATGCTTATCCAACCACATTTGCCCCTGCCCTTGTAAAAAATTCTGAACAAAGAGGAAATCTTTGCATTTGCTTTTTTATAAAAATTCTTGTTTTTCAGCAAGTTCGAAATAAATATTTGAACAAGCTTATAGCCAAACCATTCAATAATTTTTTTTTAAACAGTGCTAACCTGAGATCAGAAAAGAGCTAGCTTAAATACAACTGTATTTCAGTGGTCAAATACTCTCAGATCTATTAATGATACTCAAGCTAGCCTTCTAGTATTGAAAAGGATAGTGAATAAAATCTGCACTTCCTATTGCCTTCATTATGACATTTACCATTGCTCAAATATGTCTGACTTTAAATTTTCAATAGACTTGAAAGCATAGGTGTTTGATGCATCTATATGGATTACTGATTACTCTTTTCTCCATTCCCCTCCAAATCCTTCTACCAAATTTAGGTTGAAGAGAAACTGCGTCTTTGGATATTCAGTCATGGCAAATAGTAAGTGCTCAATAAAGACACATTCAATAAAATAATAACTGACCCTGAAATCACAATATGCCAAACTTTAAGCAAATATTAGGATAATTCAGTGCTAAAAATTTAGAACTCCACCATGACATGTACATGTATGACTAACTTCATATATGTTCTCTGTGTTGGGACAAGTTACTCCTATTTTTGTGATGGTTAGTTGAACAGCATTCTCTTAGAACCTATAATTCAACCTGCTGGGTCAGGAAATAGGAACAGTTTTCCTGTTTTATATGTTAGTCTAGGTCGATAAAAATATGTGCAAAGGGAAGTTGTTTATAAGCTTAAGTAGGGGAGGGAGGCCGGGCATGGTGGCTCACACCTGTAATCCCAGCACTTTGGGAGGCCAAGGCGGGTGGATTGCGAGGTCAGGAGTTCAAGACTAGCCTGGCCAAGATGCTGAAACCCTGTATCTACTAAAAATACAAAGAAAAAAAAAATAGCCAGGTGTGGTGGTGGGTGCCTGTAATCCCAGCTACTCGAGAGGCTGAGGCAGAGAATTGCTTGAACCTGGTAGATGGAGGTTGCAGTGAGCCGAGATCGTGCCACTGCACTGCAGCCTGGGTGACAGAGTGAGACTCTGTCTCAAAAAAACACAAAAAACAAAAAACAAAAAACAAAAAAAAAAAACAGGGAAGCCAGTCCTTCCTAATATCCTATATTTTCTCTATGCAAATGTAACTATTCCTCCATCAGAAAAAAAGACACTTTAAGTCTATTTATTTAGACATGTAAATTTTTTTTAATTTTTATTTTTTTGGAGAGATGGAGTTTTGCTCTTCTTGCCCATGCTGGAGTGCAATGACATGATCTTGGTTCACTGCAACCTCCGCCTGCCGGGTTCAAGTGATTTTCCTGCCTCAGTCTCCCAAGTAGCTGGGATTACATGTGTGCACCACCACGTTTGGCTAACTTTGTATTTTTAGTAGAGACAGGGTTTCACCATGTTGGTTCAGGCTGGTCTCGAACTCCTGACCTCAAGTGATCCACCCGCCTCGGCCTCCCAAAGTGCCGGGATTACTGCTGTGAGCCACCGTGCCCAGCCGAGAAATCTAAATTTTAAGGTGATCTGTCCTGAAGTTTTTCTTCACATGAATGTAAATTTCTAATTATCAGTCTGCTCTGTGCAATTTAATTATACCATTCTACAATAGTAAGGATGTAGCATATTATTAAATCTCTAATCAATTCTAACTTTCAATTAACAGCATAAAGTTGAATAAAAGAGAAAGAATATAAAAGATTTGTGATTATTACAAATTGAATAACAAACACTTTTAAAGTTGTAACATGTACGAATCTTTTACCTCTTGAAATAACAGTTTCTAACCCAGTTCCATTAATAAAAGCTCGTTTAATAGTTTGTGTTTTAATATCTGTCCAATATAAACGTTCCTCAGATGCATCGAAGTCTATCACAGTAACGTCATCAATATCAGGGACTGTAAATGCCGTGATGAAGTTAAAGTATGGATTGTCAATATCCACTCCCCTGATTTCAGAACGTCTTGCATAAAGAAGAAATTTTTTCATTTCTAAAAAAGAAATAGAAATTTTTTTCTCTTATGAAGTTGGCAAGCTTGAAAGTCTAGAAATTCTAAAATATTACTTGATTTAATACATGTTAACTCCCAAAAATCACAATCAATATTTGATGGAAACAATGCAGTAACAATTTATCTATTTTAAATTAAGGTATTTAATAGAAACAAATATGAAATGAGTTAGAAGCCTTACATCATCATTTTTCTTTAGCTAGAAACACCCAAACATTCTCAGTAATCAATTCTCAGTGACCTTAGAATTTCGAAGTTGCTAAACTACATAAACTACGAGTGTCAGATACCATATTTGTACTTTGTACGTAATTACTACAATATTGTATTGCATTACAAGATTTTGAGGGAATCTAAGAACTTTTTTCTATACTGTCTTTGAATAAGATAAAATTAAACATGCTATTAGAAATCTTGTATATATTTTTCCTATAAAAATTAGGGTTCAAATGATTTAAAGCGTGCTTTTAGTGTAATTTTTTGTAAATTTGTAGTAACTAACATTGTGAGGCGTTATATCACTTTTACTTCCTTGCACTACATTTGTAAAATATCAGAGCCAATAGAAATAGTAGTTACAGATATTCTATTTTGTTGTTGTTGTCTTTCAGGTTATTGGTGTTGAGATATGTTATATTATGGTGTAAATTAAAGCTACATGTACCTAAACTCCTGACTTTTAAATTTTGGTGAGTACTTTTTTCTGCCCTTAAAATTAAGTAATATTTTGCAAATAAATAAAATTATTAATAGAAAGCAAAAAATTTTATTCACAAAATTTATCTTTTTTAGTTCAAATGCATTGTTTAAATGTGTGGAGTTTTTTTTTTACAAATCTTTCCAAGTTATATATTTTACTTCACTTTTCCCCCTTTCAAGTTGATAATCCTGTACCAAATGATGCTAGAGTGACTTTAGAAGAGCAGATTAAAGCTGTTAAGCGTGTCTTTGTTATGCAGGTTACCTACATCATCATTTTCTGATAATGCACTTTCACTTAAAAATCTTCCTGTTTTGCAGAGATAAACTCTGCTAACGTACCAAATAAGAAAGTAGCAGGAAAAAAAAATGAATAAGGTAACAAATAACAAAGTACAACATATCACATATTTAAAGAATTTGTCAGTCTTCCCCAGAGCAGATGAATCATCAATAGTGGATGGAAATAGCACCACCACCTAAAATATTTTTGAAAACAGAAAAAAAAACTTCCTCTGCTTTAATATGAGTAAAATCTGAATGCTAATATAATTTGAGAGAATTCAATTTTGTTTTTATTTTCGATTAGAACTGTAAGAAATTTACCATAGCAGGTCTTCTTGTCTGAAGAAAGCTTCATCAAGTGGGGACATGCACAGGCAGCACTCCTATTGTGATTGATTAGACACATGTGAGAGCAGGGGCCTTTGCCATCATTAGCTGCACAAGGATTGGGAGCTGTAATTACACAGTGAAATATGAACAGTGAAGAAGGAAGAATGTATTAGGGAACCTCAGGGGTTGACAGGGGTTATTCACCTAATGATTCAAAGTAAAGTTTCCTACATAGAACCCATTAGTAGGGTGATTAATATGACAATAATAGACTATCATACACAGCAATTACATTAATAAAAAAACATAATTTCAAAGATAACTAAGAAAACTCCATCAATTCTCTCTTAGACAAATGGCATGCATCCTATTGCTTAGAGGTAGTGGCCGGATGTGGTTGCTCACGCCTGTCATCCCAGCACTTTGGGAGGCCAAGGCAGGCAGATCACGAGGTCAGGAGATTGGGACCATCCTGGCTAACACCACGAAACCCCATCTCTACTAAAAATACAAAAAATTTGCCGAGCGTGGTGACACACACCTCTAGTCCCAGCTAGTCAGGAGGCTGAGGCAGGAGAATCACTTGAACCCGGGAGGCGGAGGTTGCAGTTAGCCAAGACTGCGCCACCGCACTCCAACCTGGGTGACAGAGTGAGACTCCATCTCAAAAAGAAACAAACAAAAAAAGAAGTCAAGACTTTTTAAGGAGTTAGTTTGAGGAGCAACCAGGAATAACTAGTGAATTTAATATAAAATAAACTAAGATAGACTATAACCCAGACATTGGAAGTTGCAATAGATGTTGTTATTTTCCTAACCAACCATGAAGTTTCCCTTCTTGCCTTGGCACACCACTTTTAGAGGCTTCCCTAGGAAACTACTGTTACATATATACCTTTCCTTCAAACACATGCTCTTCTTCAAATGAGGCCTATGTGAAGAAATGTCTGTCTGCCTTCATGATTAAGTCATCTACTTCTTTGTTACTTTTTCTGTATTAACTAATTCCATGGCTAAGGATTGCTCCACATGTACATACTTACTCAATTCCCTTGTATAAATAACTTATGATTTTTCAAATTGAGGACAGAATATTAAATTTTGTAGCTCAATGTCACTCTGTGACAGCGCTGAATGTCTTGAGACATTTTGAATTTTATGTTCCTTGTTCTGTCATCATGTCTTTTGGATAAGATTTTAATTTATCTAGTATCTTTAATCTTATTTTTATAGAGCCTACCTAGTAGAAAAAAGTCATTAGAACTAGGCTACTAAATTGAAGGCAAAAAAGCGTTATTCTTGTAGCCCCATCAAGAAAATGTTAGCTTTCAACTCATGAGTGGTATCTTCCAACCATGTCCCCTTGCTCGAAGTAGTGATAGGGTTGAGACATGCCCAAAATATGCCACCTTTGCCCATTAGAAAATGACAGAAGCAGGAAGGTCTCTGTGACCTTCCCTCCACCCCTCTTTCCTGAAACAGGTCATGAAAGCTAGAAAGGATTTTCTGACCTCCCCTGAAGCAGGTCACAAACTCTCATGTAGAGGTGCCCTTCCTAAGCCCTGAGGAAAGGAATATCCTTGTCTTTGAAGACACAGGGACACAGAAAAGAATCTGAACAACAGGCCTTGCTAAGTTTCCCCAGTTTATTACCATTAGATCATACCTCCTAGCATAAAACTACCCAGATTTTAACCATTTCTTCAGGTCTTTATTTCCTCAGAAGGCTCCTATGTCATATAATACTTGTATTAAGTTTGTGTACTTTTTTGGTTAATCTGTCTTTCGTTACAGACCTCAGCCATGAACCTGAGATGGGTAGAGAAAAGGTATTTCCTCCCTCTTACAGAAGTAAACAGCAGTCCTGTGGTGTTTTAAAACACAAAGGATAAAAATCAAAGAGATAATAAAAGGGTAGAGAATATGAGAAATGAACTGAATTTGATAAATATTCAATGCAGCTTTTGGCAATTTTTAACATTCCTTAAATCAAGATGATAAAAGTAATAGTGTCTTTGTATTTGTTAAAAACAATAAATAAATAAATAAAGGAGAATAAGAGACTCACAAAAAACTCATTCTCCTAAGAAAATTAAGAACAAAAGATAATAGAAAAGAGTAGAAGCTTTTGTTCCAGAGATTCCTTTCCAGGGCACTTCTTTTGTCACACAGAGTAAGTAGTTCTTATTTTGTTCTTTGTTATCTTTTGATTTTGTCTGTTATAATAATTGAAGTCCCTAAGGAATTGCAAGTTAGAGAAGCAAGAAAGTAGGTGGGAAGGGAAGGCAGAAAGGTGTTGCAGGACAGGAGGAGGAGTGAGTAAGAGGCAGTGTTAAGTGTCATATATCAAGTCAAGTTTACCTAGTCAGGTAGATAGAAAGAGAAAACTCAAATTCCCCCATATCTGAATAAAAAAAAAAGAAGAAGAAAATGAAGGAGAAAAGAAAAAAGAGAGGAGTAAAAGGGAAAACAAGAAGGAAAAAAAAGTTTGTTCAAAAACACTAGCATAGGAAATGCTATTTCTCAGGAAAATTAAAAGCATAATCCATAACAGTCTAATGGTAGGTACTTGAATTTCACTTTGAACATCATTATTTTTAGGCCAGAATCATACCAACCCTTAACACCCTACAATTATGAAAAAATATATATTTCTGAAAGCAGAGATATTAAGTTTCTATGTACATACTAAAATTAAAAATTGCATTGACTTCGTAGCCCAATATCTTATTAATGATAACACTGTAATGTATAATTCACAATATTTTGTGCTTCATAGACTGAAAAATCCACAAAGAATTCTTACTTTTCATTTTCATCTCTTCTCACTTTCAAGGATTTAACAATATTATTTCAAAGTTTCTTTCCAAACAAGTGCTTGAACACAGCTACCTATTCTATTCCAATTACCAAATTTAAAAATACTGTTCATAATACTCACATTTTTATAGAAAGCAGGGATTAGCAGACACTAATCCATGAGACAAATCTGGTCCACTGACTGTTTTTGTAAACAAAGTTTTATTGAAACATAACCACGTGCATTGGTTTACATATTAGCCATGGCTGTTATCATACTGCAACAGTAGAACTGAACAGCTTCAATAAAAACCACATGGCCCACAAAGCCTTATAATATGTACCTATTATAATTAGATAGTAAGTAGCTATTTTATAAGAGATACTACTGTAAAATCCAGTATGATTACAGAGGCTATAAACTTCTACCAAAGCCAAGCCTATTCCATGTATTTGTATTCAAAAGATGGGAAAGCCATTGATCAATGGAGTGCTATAATAAATCTTAACAGATGAAACATAAATACAGCTGGGCAGACTGGGTTCACCGATAGCTCATACTGTCTAAACTCAAACTGATGAAATATAGAACCTTAGAGATATACCTGTAATAACCCCCACCTTTTATTTATGCATTGAATAAAACATTATGAAGCATCTAGTTGTTTAAAACACTGTGGAAAAAAAGCTGAGATACAATAGTGGATGAGTTCTTACCCCAAGGTGCTTAAGGTTCTATACACTAACCTGGTACTCAACTCTCTTCAATTCTATGGTCACTGGCTCAATTTAGGTTTTCTCCATTTCCTGCATGGATTGTTGCGCTAAACTCCTAACTAATCTTTGATATCTAGTATCCCTGCATTACATACAGTTGTCTTTGTAGAACACATACTTGATTATATCTGGTTTGTTTAAAAATTTGGGGCTAGGCATGCCAATAATCCCAGCACTTTGGGAGGCTGAAGTGGGAGGATTGCTTAAGCCCAGTAGTTAGAGACCAGCCTAGGCAAGACAGGTAGGTCCCATCTCTACTGGGGAAAAAAAAAAAAAAAAATTGAATGGCTTCCCACAGTCTACCTCACAAAGTGTCGGCTTTATCTCCTACTATTAATGTTTCCCCCAAGAATCCTCAGCACTAGTCAGACTGGTTTCCCTGCTACTACCATTTACCCTCCAGCTCTTTATTCTGATCCACTCTCTTGTTTATTTTTGTTAAAGAAGTTATCAAGGCCAGGTATGGTGGCTCACATTGTAATCCCAGGGCTTTGGGAGGCCAAGATAAGAGGATCCCTTGAGCCCAGGATTTTGAAGTTGCAGTGAGCTATGATCATACCACTGCACTCCAGTCTGGCCCACAGAGCGAGACTGTCTCTAAAAGCAGGTAAATAAAAAACAAAACAGAAATCATAAACCTTCCAACCACACAAAATTTTTACTCCAAAGCATTTTTTTATTTCATTTTCACTGCCATATTTAATCATTTCTCAAGTATTCTACAGATTTTCTCTAATATGTGTTTCCTTTCTTTTTACCTCTACTCTTCCAACATGTTTCCAAATTCATTTCCTCACCTTTGAATGATTGCTATGGCTATGTATCTGGTACATTGTGATACTGTCCAAATATACCCACCTCTCTTTCAAAAACACAAATCTATCTTCCAAGCCTCATCTACCACTTTCCTTCTACATACACATGTGTACACACTAAAATGTATTCCTCATTATTCCCTAAATATCTATATTCTTTTCCACCTTCACATGATGTACTTTTCTTCCCCTAGAATTTCGTCATCAGTATCTTTACATTAACCTTCCTTCATGTCTCAGCTCAATTCATCTTTCTGCCATAAAACATTTTCTAATGAAGCCAGCTAATGCTGATTTCTTTCATCACGAAATATTGGTTATAATTATTGCTTTTACACAGCAATTAGACAATTTACTGCTTGCTGTCCTATTTTCTAATTAGTGACATTTGTTCATATATTTTGTATTAGTATGTGTTGGTCTTTCTAGCCAAACCAGTGGTTGGCAAGCTTTTTCTATTAAAGGCCAGATGGTAGATATTTGGACTTTTGCAGGCTTTATGTTCTCCATAGTAATTATTCAACTCTGCTACTATAACACAAAAGCAGCCATAAAACAATAGGTGAATGAAGAGGTGTGACTGTGTGAAAATAAAACTTTATTTACAGGACAGAGGGCTGAATTTAGCCTGAGGGTTGTACTTTGTCACTCTCTGAGCTAGACAGGTGATACGCTGGCGGGAACTAAGATATATATATATATATACACATATATATATATATATACACATATATATATATATACACATATATATATATACACATATATATATACACATATATATATATACACATATATATATATATACACACATATATATATATATACACACACACACACACACACACACATTGTTTTTTCCTAAAATTTCTATGGTATCTATTATTGTGTTAGAGGTAGGGACATTTGGATTCATATGCATGTACGTAAATGTATGTGGGTATATATTCTAAAATTGCAGCAATCTAAAAATCTAGAAAGTTAATTTTCTAAAGCACATCATAGCTTCAGGTGAAAAGATTAAATAATGCATAACTACAATACTTCATAGGAGAAACGTGTTAATTGTGCAATCACACAAGACTGATGTGTGCTCTGGGAAGAAAAATAATATCATTAAATATAATTTCACATTTGATTCAAACTGTATTTAATTATAGTCCATTTCTCACCAGGGAAAAGAAAAAACACTTTAAATCCAAACAACCAGTTTTTCCAATAAATTCAAATAAAATACACATAAATGTTCATGCAATATAAAATATGTATATTTGTTTACCTAATAAAACCATGCTCAAAGCAGAATGCCAGGATCCAATTTGTTAGGTAGGAAAAGATTTTTCTCCCTCCCATGTAGTCATTTTTGATAGTAACTAATATTCATCCTGTTAATGAACCTTATTTGTATGAGAACAATTACTCTTGTAATAAAATAATGTTTATTAGTAATTTTCCTTTAGGAAAGGACTTAATAGTTTTAAAGAAAGGAATTTTCAGAAGTACTTTGCAATTAAACACTAATCTGAAATCCTATTTTCCCTATGACAGACATCTTCAAGTGATAAGTTTAACATTTCACATTGAAGAACTTGAGTGAATTCCTTATTTAAAATATATACACATAAAATATGTGCAAGTAAAGCATGCTTTACTTTCACCAGATTCTAACAGTATTATTTATGAGGGAGCAACGTTCCTCAAATTATGTCATACTTTATGAATTAATTTTATACTGTACTGTATAAAGTAGAATATAACATGTCTAAAAATTTTATCTGATCTTTTACAGGTATCTCTACAGAGAGAGTTTTTAAAAACCACAAAAAACATTTCTATCTGTATGCAGCTTTTGGTGTAAAAGGATGAAAATATATATGCAATATAATGTTACATTTATAGGGGTAATGTGTCTTAAAATACCAACTAACTTTCAGTCGTTCTAAAGAGATGACATGTCTATCTGGTATCTTAATTTATTCTCTGTTAATGTCACTTGTTACATGCTTTGAAAGAAAAAAAACATATCAGGGAAGTTTCTATTTTTACAATGATTCTATATTCACAATATTTTAAAAAACCATCTAGGACAGTGGTTCTCAATCCGTGGAGATGGTGGTGATTTTGCCTCCCAAGAAACATTTGGGAATAAATTGAGACATTTTTGGTTGTTGTGACTTGGAGTACTGTTGGCATCTTGGTGAATAGAGGTGAAGGATCTAATAAACATTGTACAATTCACAGGAAGTGTAGCTGAGAACTATCTAGCCCACAACTAACAAAGAATTATCTGGCCCAAAATATGTAAAGTGCAGACACTGAGAAGCCCTGACTTTGGAGTAGAACTAGGGATTCTGCATTTTAAAATAGGATACATGTTAGATCACATAAATCTCATACCAATAGTATATAAATATATGAAATAAAGAGATGCTAGATACGAGTTAACAGTGAGGAGAACAATACAATGTATTATGTATGTATGTATGTATGTATGTATGTACGTGTATAACCTCTATCCTACATTATCAACTCTGCTAAAAAAAATTTATTTTATATATAATATATATTATATATATATGGAGAGAGAGAGAGAGAGAGGAAAGAGAAAGAGAAATTTAATTTATATGACAAGTAGTTAGATCGTTCTTTTTCTTTTTAACTTTTAAGTTCCAGGGTACATGTGTAGGATGTGCAGGTTTGTTACATAGGTAAACATGTGCCATGGTGGTTTGCTGCACAGATCAACCCATCACCTAGGTTTTAAACCTAGTATCCATTAGCGATTTTTCCTGATGCTCTCTCTCCCCTATCCCCACCCCTCGACAGGCCCCAGTGTGCATTGTTCCCCACCATGTGTCCATGTGTTCTCAATGTTCAGCTCCCACTTGTAAGTGCGAATATGTGGTGTTTAGTTTTCTGTTCCTGCTTTAGTTTGCTGAGAATAATGGCTTCCAGCTCCATCCATGTCCCTGCAGAGAGCATAATCTCATTCCTTTTTATGGCTGCATAGTATTCCATGGTGTATATGTACCACATTATCTTTATCCAGTCTAGTTAGATTTTCTTTTTTTCTGAAAATACAGGGTTTCACCATGTTGCCCAGGCTGCTCTTGAACTTGTGAGCTCAAGTGATTTGTCTGCTTCGGCCTCCCAAAATGCTGGGTTTACCAGTGTCAGCCATCGGGACTGGCCTAGATCTTAATATAGTAAATTGTGGAAGCAAATAATTTAAGCAACCTGCAAGTATTTGAGATTCACCTCCACCATGCTGAAACATGTTTTTGAGGGTATTTCTTTTTGACAAAAAAGAAAAAAAAAAAAAACCTTTTATTAATCATGTGAAAAGTATTCCCCAAAATTCTAATTGAAAATATTAATAGTCCTATATGAAATCCCTCATCCTTCAGGTTTTGTAAGTAATACTTTGTCCTCTAAGGAGTGAATTAGTGAGGGAGTATCAATAATATTCTTAAAATATAACATTTTTTATTGTGAAATAAGCTTATCCTGTTTTCTTATAGATGTTGTCAAGAAAAGTTTAATTTTCTATAGACATATTTTTCTGATGCAATTGGAGGCACTTAAATCATTTCGATGTTAAACTTACTTTTTGAGAAACAGCTTGCAATTTTCCTATAATGGACAGTGGGATTTTAAAAAAAAATGATTTTAAAAGTTAAAGAAATAATTTATTTTATTATATTATGCTAGAAAATGTGCCAAGTGTTTTATAAGCATTATTTTATTTATTCCTCTTAATGGTAACCTTTGTTTATGAAAATAAATTGCCTGGCCATGCGCAGTGGCTCCCGACTGTAATCCTAGCACTTTGGGAGGCCGAGGTGGGCGGATCATGAGGTCAGGAGATCGAGACCATCCTGGCTAACACGGTGAAACCCCGTCTCTACTAAAAATACAAAAAAAATAGCCAGGTGTGGCGGCGGACGCCTGTAGTCCCAGCTACTCGGGAGGCTGAGGCAGGAGAATGGTGTGAACCCGGGAGGCGGAGCTTGCAGTGAGCGGAGATCGCACTCCTGCACTCCAGCCTGGGTGAAAGAGCGAGACTCCATCTCAAAAAAACAAAAATAAATAAATAAAAATTAAAAAAAAATTGCCTTCATTTTGCAAAGGCTAAACTTAACTTTGAGAAGGTAAAAAAGACTCAGTCAAGATCACACAAGTATTAAAAGGAGAACAGAAAGATTCAGGTTCCAGAGTCCAGGTTTTAACTACTACAGTACGCAACCTCTCTATGTGAAGCAATTCATTCTGATTTATTCACTCGTTCATTCATGGGCCAATTCATGGATGTCTTATAAAACAGGGATGTGAAATGGAGACTGAGTTAGAGTATAACTGGTATAATTACATTTGATCTAATTATTGTTGTAACTGTGGAGAAACCTCTCAATGTCTTACTCATTCTCTCTTTTTCTGGGTTTTGATTCTTTTTTAAAAGGATGTCATATTATTATCTAAAACAGTTTTTATATTTACTAGTTGCTATGTTTTCAAAATAAAATTTAAAAGGAGCAGTTGAGTCAGTAGCCTGACTTTGAAAGTAAACTAAAATGGTCCTGCAAAAATAGTACTATTTTTATCAACAAACATTTAAGACCCCTTTAAACCAAGTTCTGTTTACATGAAAAATAAGTTTCTACAAAAAGAGAAAAACATAATTGGTGAAAATTTAACAGATAAAGGGTTTGCAGCACTCTGTAATTAAAATAACAATCACATTCTTGAGAGTTTTTTTTTTTTTAATTCCAATTAAAGCAGCTAAGGAAAGAAACACAAAAGAAAACAGAAAAACCCAGGGTGGTAGATTCTTGCTGGGTTTATGAGAAAATTTAACCCTGCACCTGGAGTAATGATGAAGAAAACACCTTTGGGCTGAGCGAGGACACAGAGAAAAATGACATGGTAGATGGGTGGTACAGAAGAAGCATACAAAAGAAGAGTTAGATTTCACTTTCTCCATGCTTACAGACAACTCCCTTACAGGGTCGGGGAGGAGAGTTTGGCGGCAATGTGTAAAACAAAGTAAGAGAATTGTGCATCTGTCTATCTATCTATCTATCTATCTATCTATCTATCTATCTATCTATCATCTATCTATCTATCTATCTACCTATCTATCTATCTAATCTATCTAATTTATCTATTGAAGTTATTTAACAAACACTTTTAAAGTGCTTAGTACTTGCCAGGTATCTTCTAACTGCCTAAAAGAGACTAATGTGGCCGGGCGCAGTGGCTCACGCCTGTAATCCCAGAACTTTGGGAAACCGAGGAGGGCAGATCACCTGAGGTCAGGAGATCAATATCAGCCTGGCCAACATGGGGAAACCTCATCTCTACTAAAATTACAAAAATTAGCTGGACACGGTGGCACGTGACTGTAATCCAAGCTACTTGGGAGGCGGAGGCTGGAGAATCGCTTGAACCTGGGAGGTGGAGGTTGCAGTGAGCCAAGATCGTGCCACTGCACTCCAGCCTGAGAGACAGAGTGAGATTCCATCTCAAAAAACAGAGAGAAAGACTAATGTATTTAATCTTTATAACAATTCCATTTTACAGATTTACAAACAAGCAAACAAACAAATACTAATGTAGAGAAACAAACTAATACTAATGCACAAGAAGTCAGGATTTGACAAATTTGGAATTTGAACCCAAGCAATCTGGCTCTAGACTAAGCTGATTGCTATGAAGGTATTTTTTTTGGAATTTACTGTTTGACTGAACAATCTAGTTCTATTTAGTAAATTATATTTTGTAGTAAAAAGAGTTGAAAGTTATACTAATAGCTAATGTCAGACCTATTTAGGATCACGAGGACATATGCAAACAAACCCACTGAAATTGCTCTCACTAAAATTTCACTGACCTTTTTCCAGGTTGCCAAATCCAATGAATGCATTTATGTCTTTATTTTTATTGGCTTTTCTACAAAAGCAAATACTGTTGGCTAGTGTTAGCTTGAAACTGTTCCTTTTGTGTGTGTGTGTGTGCGCATGCACACGCTTTCTCTTTTTGTCCTGAAATCTGTTGGTGCCCTTTTTCTGAGCATTCTTCTTTGCCTTCCTTTTTAGTGTTGCAGTTTCCAAGGCTCTATCATTGCCCTTTTTCATTTTCTGTAATACTCTTAAGAAATCTTATCTACATTTTGCCTTCAATCTACAATTGAATAACTATGAAAGTTCTAGTTTTAGACCAAACCTTCCTTCCTTTTTAGCCTTAAATATTCAACTGTATCCCAGAAGTATCTCAAATTCAGCACATTCCAAAGTTTAAGTTTTCAGATAATCCTTTAAATGAAGTGTCTGCAAATGATGGCCTAAAGGCTAATACTGGCTGGTGAGCAACTTGTTTGTACAGTTGGAAAAAAACCCAAATGAAGAATACTATTTCATGGCACATAAAACTTGTATGAAATTCAAATTTCAGTGTCCAGAAATTAAGTTTTATTGGCACACAGCCACACTTATTCATTTCCCATATGACTGCTTTCACATTACAACTGAAGCAGAGTAACTGCAACAGAGAACACATGGCCCACAAGTCCTAAAATATTCATTATTATTATTTGGCCTTTCACAGAATACATTTGCTGACCCTCTCTCTTAAAGCCATCCCATATTCTTCCTCCTTTCCCCAGGTTTCCCACTCAAATCTCTATCACTACTTTTTAATGATTTCACCTCTAAGTATATCTCATCAGAGACCATTTCACCTACAAGCATCTCCCAGATTTTGGCATCAGCCACCTCCTGATCTACTGAAGTAGCTTCCTGTAATGGTTATCTTTATATGTAAACTTGACTAGTCTAGAGAATGTCTAGATAGCTGGTAAAATGTTATTTCTGGGTGTGTTTCTGGAAGAGATGAGTATATGAATTAGTATACTGGGTTAAAAGTTTCCTGCCCTTGCCATTACAGGGAAGCATCATCCAATCTGTTGAAGGCCGAAATAGAATAAAAAGGTAGAGGAAAGGCGAGTTTGTTTCCTGTTTGAGCTGGGACATACATCTTATCCTACACTCCATAATTGGCACTCCTGGTTCCTGGGCCTGTGAACTCCTGGACCCGGACTTATGCCATTATCCACTTACCCTTCCTGGGTTTTAGGCCTTCAGATTTGGATTGAGTTACACCACTGGTTTTCCTGGTTCTCCTGTTTGCCTACAGTAGGCTGTGGAACTTCTTGGCCTCCATAAGCATATGAGTTAATTTCTAAAATCAATCTCTCTATCTCTATGTGTGTGTGTGTGTATATATATATATATGTGTGTGTTACACACACACATATATATTCTATACATACATACACACACATATACACTTCAATCCTGTCTCTCCAATCAATCCTTTACAAATTTCTATCATGCAAATCTGTTCTTTTTACTCCTTTGACCATTTTTTAAAAAATTGTTTTTCTCCTTTTCTTAGAGGAATGGTTCTGAAGGCAGCATCATATCCCCCGGGAATTTGTTAAAGATGCAAAATGTCAAACCCCACCTAAGACCTACTGAATCAGAATCCCTGGGTAACACCCCCCAATATGTGTTTTAATAAAGCTCTCCATTAATTTCAATGCACACTTATGTTTAACATCATTGGAACCATTTATCCCAGAGGAAAAAACTGTATATTTCTTTGTAGGGATATTATTTGAGCGTGAGCATGATCTGACCCCTGCCCAATCTTGTCTCTGATTTATTCTTTCCTTACTTGCTGCTTCGATCTGCAAATGTGAAAATGAAACCCCTCCAAGTTAGTAATTTGCCTCAGGTAACATGGCTAGTGACTGACATGACGGAAGAATTAAACTTAGCTAATCCCAAGGTTTGTTTTGTTTTTAGTACCACACCCTGCTACTTTTAAATTTCACTTACTATACTCTTACATTCAAAATCCAGCTGTCGTAACAATGATTGTATCTATCCTAATTGTTAATTTAGTCTGTTCCTCCTCTTAGACTATAAACTCCAGGAAGGTAAGGAAGTTTGTCCAAGGAGATGTCAAGAAAACATGACTCTCTACTGCCATCTGGTGATACGATGCAACAATTCCAAGAGGAATATATGTGCATTTAATGTCTTCTGCTTGCAGAATGCAGTGAGTAAAACAAAAGCTTGGCTTCAGACTTCTGTTCAGATAACAGAACAATTATCCCCTGGCTGTTAGACCTTGAGCAATTTACTTAGTATTTCTCTGTCTTAGGTTCCTCATCTGTGAAACTGGATGGCTAACAATTTTTCTCACGGAAATGCAATGATAATCAAGTTAGCTGCTACTATAATTATTTCTATTGTTATAAAGGACTTAGCTAGACTCTATAGTTGACACAAAGAAATAAATGAAACACTGTTCCTTAAATATTTTATAATCTAGGCGAGTAGGTAAGACAGAGTTAGGAAACGATTAATGAATAAATAAATAAATAACCACACAAGCTTTAAATGCTGAGTCCTTGTGGTGTTAACTGTGAATGTAGAGGAGGTAAAATTTGAGCTAGTATAAGAATTTACAATCGGTATGTGTGAGAAGGAGTCTCAGATGGAGAATTGTTCCTGCAAGTCTTTGCACACATTGAGACTAACACCTGTAAAGTACTAATAAAAATGATATAAGTGCACACTTACATTACAAAGTCATAATCACAAAATCATTTTTATTTAATGCTTCATTATATAATCCCAGATCTCATTATCCAAACAAAAACTAACACATGACCCAAAAAGTGTTTATTGTAAATGAGTTTTATTGTTGCTATTGTTTTTTAATATACCTGAAACTTAATTAATAATTGTATTTTACTGATAAAAATATAGTTAGATTAGATGGCTTCGTGAATTATATATTTTTAACTTAAAGAAAAACCTACATTGTGTCAAATGGTGATTAAACTCAACGTTTACAAGATCCTATGATTTAGATACATTATCTCCAGTTTGAAAAAGCAGATACAGAGAGGTTAAATAACTTGCCAATAATGTCCAATAACACATTAATAGCTGAGACTCATGAATCTGAAATAAAACTATGCTAATGATGAAGGGTACATCATGCAATTAATAAATCATATGTTTAGGATTTGAACCCGGGCCATGCCATTAATTCTAAGCTTGGCTCCCTCATGCTGTAAATTTTTTTAATTAATATTTAAAATACCCACTACTGCTCCTTCATATTGCATATGTTTAAGCTGTGGTTTGTTTCTTCCTAATCCCATGTAACAACAACATTAAAAACCAAAGAGATCTAAAATATATTTCTAAAATATTCTGCTTAAATATCCAATAACCAATTTGGAACTTTGTGTGCATAATGAATGCTTACTTGTAAGAAAACCGGTGCTGAAACTTTTATTAATTTCCTACTTGGAGGATTAGATAATGGCAAATAGTATTTGTAACCATTATTTCTTTAATTTGTGAAAGATATATTTCAATTTTATAGTACTGAATGTCATGTATTTTTTAAATTTATTATTTTTTTCATGAACATCATGTTATTATTCACCAGAACACGGGCTATTATTATTGTATTTGTGTTAATGCTGAGCCTTTGTCACCATTTTCATTTTAATTCTATCCTTGGTAATAAAATAGTCGATATGTTCCTGCATCTTTTTTCCCTAGCAGTGGAAGTGTTACTTCACTGAAGCAGATAAACAGGACAGATAATGATTATTATATGCTCAGTGATCCTTATAATGGGGAAAAGTAGAATGTTCTCTGATCACTCTCAAAATTGTAAACTGACTGCATTTCATTTAGGAAATAGCAAGTTCTTTTCATGGGTGATATTCTCTAAATGTATTTAAAGACTAGAATATTTGCCCTGAATCCTGGGAAAATATGTTAAATTAGATCCACATAGTAAAATCTTGCTTATTTTATGTAAAGAGGAAAAATCATATATAAATCATATTTTGAGTTAAGGAAAGATGTCAAGGATGCCTCCCCCCACCAAAAAATGACAATGAATGTCTCGTTTCTTTTCTATATATGCATAAATGTCAGGAAAGCTTGAGAGTATCGTGGTTCTTCCTGTTCTATGAATTTACTAAGGGTCATGCCAATGTAGGCGAATTAGACAGTGCAGTTAGTAAATGAAGGACATTGATCCTATTTTGGGTGAGGAGGAATGATGCAATACATAGATGATGCAATACATAGATGAAGGCCATTTTTCATGGTCCAGTTCATTTAGATTGCACTGAACATACAAATTATTATTACTACAAAATGCCAAACAATCTGAGGGACAAAAATACAGTTGTGTAAATAATTTTGCACTTGAAATAATCAAAACCATTCATATCTTATAAGTGCTTGTCATCTACAGTGTTTGCTTACAGCTAAGCATTCCTCTGTTGAAGGAAATTCTAGAGAAGCGTATTTTTTCATTATACTAGTGGCACATTGCTGGTCAGAATAATAACTTCTTGCCTTATTTAAACTTAATCAAATTCAATATATCTACTAAATCCTTATTAAATGCAAAAATGACTAATCTATATACTTTTTTCTATAATGTCCTCATGCTTTTTAGCTTATAAGGTGAAAGAAGTCAAGAGTAGAAGAAAAAAATTAAAGTTATTGCTCACCTATGTAAGCAGTAGGTATAGAAACCATATGTATGGAAACTCCCATGTAGCAAAGAAGGATCAATTATGTAAGAAAATAGAAACTGAGAAATTGAGAGTATCTGGGAAAATAACTAGATTCAATCAGATTGTCGGAGAAAGGGCACAGAAAATTTTGCAGATGAGATTTTGGTAGAATAAACAGTATCAAGGGAGAATGAACGCAATACACTGAAGAAAGACAAAGAATAGCCATGTGATATTGTCAACCAGAGAGGTAATTGGTTTTAGTCAAGTCTAAAAGATACTATAATACAAATTTTAAAAATAAGGCTCGATGTGTGGAACAAATGCGCTACATGCCAATGAGTGAGAAGATCTGCTTATTCCACACTGAAAAAGAAAGAGAAGGACAAGATGCAAGAGAGAGCTTGTCATCTAAGAATCATGAGTCTAAAATGAAAACATGCTAATAAAGGGCTCATTGTTTGCATTCAAATGAGATTTCCAAGGGTTATATCACACATAATGAGGAAAAAGTATAAAAGGATGAGCTGACGTTACACCAAATGGGAAACCTCGTGGTATCCCAGTGGAGCAAAAAGTGAGAATTAGGATAGGAACACTTGGCAAACATTGAGTGGAGGAAACACAATCACAAAACCAAGATGGGGTTCACTGTTGAACCAAAAGGTGGAATACGGAATACATGGGGAGAGGTAGCACATATGGGCCTGTAAACTCACTTCTCTTAAAATAGAGGAACTCAAGCAAATGGTTCACCCTTTCTCATGTACCACCACCTCTCTTCCCAATATGCTACATGGTAATAATCTAAAAATTAGGGGACTTAGTTTAAAATAAATATACAGGGGCATCTTAGGAATTAAGATGCCCCTAAATATTTATATGTAAATACAATAAAAAGGGAAAGAGAAAAAATTCTAAACTAGTTAAAATAAAGTTTGAAACCACTTCCCTCATAGAGTACACGTAAAATGTCAATAACTTTTAACTTATAGAAGTTATTTTATACTTCAAATATTATATAATTAAGATGATAATACTTTCTGGGTGGTTAATCCATAAGCAAACAAGCACTTACCCTGTGGCTGGCGACTGGGATGGTATATCTGAAGGTCAAATGGCTGTGCACTGGTTTTCTGAATCACACTGACATTCTGCCCTGTCCACTTATTGGCTTTGGACAATGTGTTGGTCCTCCAGTCTGTCCAGTAGACTTCACTCCCATATAGAGACACAGCAAAGGGATGGGAAAGGTATTCATGACCTCGGATGATTTCTATCATGTTTGTTCCATCATAGAGGGCTGAATAAATAGCATCTGACCTACAGAAAGATAAATACATGAGTAGTTTGTCAAAACTCATTCAACTAGTCCAGAGACATAATCATGTAACTCAGCTAAATGACAAAAAAGGCATTTTATAAATATTTTTATGGGTCTGTATCTGATTTGAGGAAAGCAAAAAAAAAATACACCTCCAATTTTAATATATATATATATACATGATACTGACATGTTAGGACACTTTCCAATGTTGTAAATATTATCTAAGTAAAAAAAAAAAAAATACAGAAAAGAGATAATTTTTTAAACCTGGCATCTGTCCACACTATCCTTTTCTCAAAGTGGTCCACAGTTAGTCCATTAGGCCAAGCCCCAGTTTTCATGTCTTTATAGATGGTTTTTCTCCCAGCACCACTCATAGAGGCAGATTCAATGCGAGGAAAATTTGCATCCCAGTCTGTCCAGAAAAGAATTCTAAAAAAAAAAAAAAAAAAAAGAAAGAATACTATTGTTTCAGTCATTCATTTCACAGATATTTATTGAGTGCCTACCATATGCTAGGCACTGGATAGGTGATAAGTCACAAGAGAAACAGATGTATTATCTATCCTCATGGGGCTTATGGTCCAGTGGAGGAGCCAGACTAAATAAGTGCATAAATATATAATTATGACTCATGAAATATTTTGAAAAAAATTGCTATGAGAGAGAATAGCAGATGACTGACCTACTTAGAGAAGGTGATCAGAAAAAAGCACTTTGAGGACTGATATTTATACTGAAACTGAAGAATGAGGAGAGCAGTATAAAGAGCATGGCAAGTAGAATAAACAACATATGCTAAGGCCCTAACAGGGAAAAGAATGTGGGCTATTTGAGGAAGAGAAATAAGGCCAATGTATTAGAAGCATAGTGAGTGAGGAAGAGAAGGGAGGAATAGGACGTCAAATAGGTGATCTTATGGGTCTTGTAGGGTAAGAGAATTATTTTGGATTTTATATTAAGGGAATAAGAAGTGCATAGGCCTTTGGTGGCTTTTAAGTAGAGGAGAAATGTTATTCTGTATGTATAGTAAATATATACAGACATAGTGACAGCAACAGGAGGCAGACAAATTCCCAAGCAGCCAGAAATGGGTCCCCGGTAAAACTGAACCTTCAAGCCAGGGCAGTCTAAAGCCTGAAAACCAGGCTACCAGTTCTGGGTCGAATCCATGAACCAGAGTAAGAACTTCCATCCATGTCTTACCCACTCTCTCTTAATTGGTTATTTCTGAATGATGCCTTTAACCTATTGAATTATTCCTTTTCCAAGCCCACCCATAAACCAATCAGCAAGAATTCCCCCATTTGAAGCCCATAAAAACCCCAGACTCAGCCTCAGAGAAGGCTACCCACTTTCAAATCCCCTCTCGCTGTTGAGAGCTTTTCATTCATTCAATAAATTTTACTCCACCTTACTCCCTCTCCAGTATGCATGTACTTTATTCCTTTTGGTCATGGGACAAGAGCCTGGAGTTCGCTGAACTGCAGGAGTGAAAGAGCTGTAATGCTCCCGCTTGCCAAGCTACATGCGGCAGGAGGAAAAGAGCTGTAACACTCCTGCCTGCCAAATTAGGGGAATAAAAAACCCACAACAATAGTGATGAGACAGTATATCTGTCTAATCAGTATATACACAGGATATACTGTACCAGATAAAACAGATATACTGTCTAATCACTGTGGCTATTATACAGAGAATAGATAATAGTGAGGCAAGAGTATGAGCATGTTAAGTGGTTATATAAAAGACCAGAAAAGATGATAGTGGTCTAGAGTATGGTGGTGGCAATAAAGGAGAGAAGTGAATTGATTGAAAATATAATTTGAAGGTAGAATTGTCAGGACTAGCTGATGGACTGGGTGTAAAAAATGAGATAAAAAACAGAATCTCAGGAGACCGTCAGTTTCTTGTTTCAGCAATCTCAGATTGAGGGAAGGATAGTGTGTATAGGGGTTCCATTAAGTGAAAGGGAAAAATGGAAAAGGAACAAATTTCAGGAGCTTAAAATTTAGTACTGATGGGTGTAGACAATGTTGGGGCTCAGAGAATAATATGCCAAAGTATGGTACTTTGGCATGCTAAGCACTTTTTTGAATTAAAGGAAATTGCAAGTTCATGGAAGCTGCCTTTCAAGAACATTCTAACCTTCTCTTGTTTCTCTCTTCTTTGCCCCAAACACAAGGGAGGGGCTCTCTTTCTGGAAGTACCCTTATTTGACTGAAGAAAACTTCTTTCAAAAGAAATGCAACTGTCTGAAAACCGCTCCCTTGGAATCTCATTAAATAACCAGGAATGATTAAACAACAAAGACAAAAAAAGGCTCATCACCACACCCAGACAGATTTTTCATCTATTGTTCTGAAGGAAGCTCTGAGAGATTTTCTGAGAGGCTTTATTTGCATAAGACAATGACTGTGAGGTTCTGCCCTTCACCTTTCTGGAAATTATAGCCACCCCACTCAGAGGTCAGAGGAACATTGGCCCAGGACATTGTCTATTGTTTGAGCTCATTCAGTTCCCCTGAAAATTATTTACCACTCCTCAAAATGCCTTACATTCCCCATTTCCCTCTCCCATGTGAAGAGGGTATATAAGACTCAACCATCTGGCCCTCTGATTCTTTATTTTATATGGCTCCCATGTACACTTGCACGTTAATAATCCTGTATGCCTTTTCTTCTGCTAATTTGTTGCCAGTTTATTTCAGGACACTTGAACCTTCAGAGAGGGAGTGAAAAATTCCCTTTGCTCTTACAGTAGCAATCAAAAAGAGAAAGTAATGTTGCAGTACATTTTTCTATCACGTCTGACAATATTTTGTTGATAAATGGTGAAATTACGAAATGGTAAAAAAATCAATTTTCTCTTCATTTAATTATATATAGTTTTATTATTTTTGACTTCTATTATTATGTATAATCCTTGAAAATAGCAATTTGCTAAATTACCTTGTAAAATGAAACAATCCTTTACAACAAAATTTAAAATTCAATCAATCCATCTTCCTTTTAAAAAAAATTTATGTCTGTTTAAGGAAATGTGAAATGATATATTCACCATGACTTCTATTTTTGAAAAGAATATAGTCTGTTACAGAAAACAGAAATTACAAATATGAAATGATTAGAGGACAGTTCAAAACATTATATTTATAAACATAGTAATTACATATGCTAAAAGAGTATGGCAAAAAGGGAAGAAAGATGAGAGTGGAACTTCCTATATAAATTAAAACACTGACATTTGGTAAGTGTTATTAGATAACTGTGTCAATATTAAATAGTGGTAGTGTGTGTGCTTTTGTGTAAAACAGACTTGGATCAAAGTTGGAATTTCTCAATTACTTCTGCATACTTAATCTCAAACCCCATTTTCTCATCTGAAAATAAAAACTATTATAGTACACATTTGTTGGGAACATTAGGTGAGATAATGGATGTAAACAATTTAGCACACAGAATGATTAGCACAGAGAAAAGATTCGTGTTTGTACATGCATGCTCACACACATATTGATAGAGAATAAATATCTTTTAAAGGAAAATTTTCACAGTCTTGCTAACTGTTAAGGAAACAGAGAAAGGGAGAGAAAAAGGGATAGAGAAAATACTAATATCTATGTTTAAATGCTACAACAGTGTCTATGTGAAAGTAGATTAGTTTTATGAAGCAAACGTGAATCAAAGCCATGAGAATATGATTCAGGGCAAGAGATCATAGGAGTAGATTCAGCTCATAGAATTTCTTTCAAACAACTGGTTTCTATTAGTTATTTTTTAAAATAATTTCAGTTTCATGGAGATGTGAAAGGAAAATAAATTTTGGAGATTTTTGATTTTGACTACTATAGGGGCTTTATTTACATAACAAAGCCAACATTTTGCCAGCCAGGCCAAACTGAAAGAGCAATGGCTGTCACCCCATGCTGCAGTTTGATAGCTAAGGTTCTGCCTTCTTTTTTTTCCACCATGACAGCCTAGGTTTGGTTCCTATATCAAGCATTTTCTTGTTTGATACTTGGTACTTCTGAAATAGCAGCAATTTATCGTAGCTGAAATATGGTAATGACATTGTAAAAGATTTTTTAAGGAGCTCAATGGTTAGAAGCCAGCTTAATTGAAAGCTAACATCCAAGATGTGTGTGTGTTTGTATGTGTGTGTGTGTATGTGTGTCTATTTGTGTGTGTGTGTGTGTGTTTGTATTTAAAAGTCCTTCATGTTTTTTTTTTTTTTCTCTCTCCTAGGACCTTGTCTTTTTTTTTTTTTTTGAGCAAAAGTTTTTTTATTCTCAGTTTACTGAATTCTGTTTTCTTTATTTACTTCTGCTGTCTTTCTCTTCTCTTTCACCCTCTGCTGCATGAGGGGCCTAAAATGGTTTATAATAGCCTGGAGTTCCTTAAAGAAAACAGAGAAGGCACCAGGCTCCCTTTCGGGGAAAACCGTCTGTTTTTCCTTAAAGAATCTCAAGAGTGTGAACAGACAAGTTCATCTCAGCTCTTAAGCTGCTTGCTTTTGTATTGTGTCACCTGATTTTTTTTTTTTTTTTTTTTTTTTTTACTAAAGTAGCTATTGCAACAGAGGCTACTCTTGGTTTTGTAAGGAATAGTGTAGATTAGACACTTAGAAATGTCTTTATTTATTTATTTTTGTAATGAACTGTAAGCACATCACATGGTTTAACCTCTTAATAATTTTCCCCTTTTGGAGACCCAGGATTCAGTGTGGTCTCTACCCAGAGTTCAAAGATCCAGTTAAAGATAGATAGTCTCTATCTAAATAAATGTGGTCTCCTTATATAACCATATGATAGATTTAATTTTATGTTTGATTTGGCATCCATCTTTAATCTCCCTCTAGCACCACCAGACTTTTTCTCTCTGTACCTTATGATGTAAATTTTGCTATTTGATTTTCACCTTAGTTGTTTCCTTTAATATGAAAAATTAAGGCTATTTAGCTGACAACTGCCTAGGGTTGTGAAACAAGTTATCAAGAATCTGAAAGTCTAAGACAAGAAAAAAAAAAAGGTCTTTATGAATCTATAAGATATATTTCTATCAGCAAGTGTAATATGTTTATGTATTTATGTTTAGTAGTGAAACACAATGTTTCACTATTAAAAATATATACAAGAGCTCTAATTAATTGGTTTAAGAAAATAAAAGTACTTGAATCAAATACTTTATCAGGAAAAAAAGACTAGTCAAATATTTTTTCCAGTTTACATAACAAGTAAAATCTTTAATAAATAAGCTAGCTTTAAAATTTTTGGTAAAGTAGTTAAGACTTTAGAAATGTGTTAAGAATTGCCAGAATACATTTTTGTTTGCATTTATTAATCAAGCAATTTCTTACTTATCCCTGCCGAATATTATAAGGTGTCAAAATTTGCCATAGGGGTTACAAAACTATAAACCCAGCCCAAGACAGAATGATCTTTGCTTGCATGATCTTTAATAAATAAGACATTAATATTATTTTAATAAAAACAGCTACATCTTAAATTTAGTAAGATTACCATAACTTCTAATCTTGCGGCTTTAGTCAGTCTAGTCCACAGGCAGTAAGGTTTGTTTTGGGAAGGGAATGTAATTGTCTTTGTTTCAAAGCTAAACTATAAACTATAAACTATAAACTAAGTAATACAAATACAAAGTTAGTTTGGTCTACACCCAGAAATGAACAAGGACAGCTTGGAGGTTAGAAACAAGATGGAGTCAGTTAGTTCAGATATCTTTCACTGTCTCACTTATAATTTTGCAATGGTATTTCCATAATTTTAAATGATGACTAGCACAGTTTTTATAAATAATGCAGGTAAATGATTAAAATAAAATAATTAGGTAAATGTAATGGATAAATACTTGTAAACAAACTCATCATAATTTAGATCCTAAAGTTATATTAAATAATATGTATTTCATTATTTAGGTATTTTTCAATAAAAGTATATTGGTAGGAAAACATTCTTTCAAAAAAGTATGTCCTTTTTAAACAGGTGAAAAATTTTTGTCTAATTCAAAGCTTATTTAAAGGTTATGTATAAAAAAGATAAAAGGAATGGGGAAATAAGAGAAATGGAAAGAAAGTTATAAAAATAAGGAGGTTTTTTTTCTGGTAAGAAAGCTTAAAGAGAAATAATTTTTATATGAGAAAGAGTCTTGTATAGTAGATTTAGTCCTAGAACAAAATGACTGGTTGTTTAAGAAACACAGATGTTCAGAACAAACCAGAAAGTCCAAGCATGAAATGAATGATCTGTGTAAGTCAAAATAAGAATTTATTTTTAAAAAAACAACTTTTATATGATCAAGCTGTCTATAATTAAAGAGAAACTATAATGGTCTTTCTATAGATTGGGGCTTGATATTTAAACACACACAATAAATAATTGGTTAGAACAATGACATTTTCTTAAGGGATTGATTTATTCTTAGTAAATCGTAACAGATTTTTTTTTTTTTAACACAAAGTTCAAATGTATTGCATCTCACTGTTTTCGATTTTCTCTCCCCTTTTAAAGGGAGCAAGATAGTAATGCTCTCCTTCAACTCATTTTCAGCTCATATAAGTTTTTTTCATTAACTTTTGTTTGTTGTGGCCTGATGGTAACAATGTTTTCTTAAAGGTCTAAAGGAAATGTTTTCTTCCAAAATAATATTCTGTACAGTGCAGAAGGTCTTTTCTTTTGCCTTTGGTAACCAGTCTAACAGATTTTTATGGTTTATCAAAACAACTCCTATGTCATTAAGTTTTGGTTTGCTTAGGAAAAAAACTAAGATTAATTTTTCTTTTTTTTTTTTAAATTAAGGTTACTACATCCGTTTATCTTTCTGTATGTGCTTTTAAAGTACTTGTGATATTAAATTACAGGGCTTGAACTCCTGGATCTACAAAGGACAACAGGCTGGGTGTGGTGGCTCATGCCCGTAATCCCAGCACTTTGGGAGGCTAAGGTGGATGGATCAACTGAGGTCAGGAGTTCAAGGCCAGCCTGACCAACATGGTGAAATCTCATCTCTACTAAAAATAAAAAAATTTAGCTGGGCGTGGTGGCAGGCACCTGTAATCCCAGCTACTCAGGAGGCTGAGGTGGGAGAATTGCTTGAACCCAGGAGCAGAAGTTGCAGTGAGCTGAGATTGTGCCATTGCCCTACACCCTGTGCAACAAAAGCAAAACTCCATCTCAATAAAAAAAAAAAAAAGGACACCAAGTCCTGCTAAATCTTAAATGCTGACAGCAATTAAAGCCTCATATTTAGTCCTGGTAGAAGATGACAATAAAAATAAACTGCATTCCTGAAACCCAGGGCCAGAAATTAAAACTATTCAACTCCTCAAAGCCCAGGAACTATCACAGAAGAGGTGGGCCTGTGATATTGTAAAGGCAGATTTTGAGAGATAAAGTAAGTCCAGTTTCTCTATAAATCAATCATTAAAGTCAAAGGCATACTAATGCAAGACCAGTATATGGGCCCTTGTGTCAGATTAACAGGGTTTTCTTGAAGCATTAGTTGACTGCTTAATCAAGGTTATAAAAGGCTTATGGAAGTTATATCTTATGGTCAAGATTAAAATTTTATACATTTCTTATAAGATTTTGAAAAACAAATTTAATTGGCTTCCTCCTTTTATTTGGGCTTATTGTTTTTAAAATTAAGTCTCCTCTATCAAATAATGAAGGCTTTCACCTCTTTTTTGAAATCCTTGAGTTATCACTTTGGTCAAATGAATGACTAATTTTCAAAGACCTGCAATTATCAAGTGTTTTAATATGTGTTTTGGTATTTGACACTTTTAAAAATCAAATTAGAAATTATGTCTTTTCTGACCTAATTAATCCTTTAAGGTGTTAGTTTCCCTAAAGTCCAAAAATGACATAATTTGGCTTATTTGTTATAAAAATCATACAGGAAGCATTGTCAATTGTGAAATGGTGTTCAGTTTTCTTTGGGCTGTATTTGTATATGTTATTGATATCTGTTCAAAAATTATGGGAAACTCCTATAATTCTAATATGACTTTGTGTACATTATCAGTAATCATTATAATTGTTATATTAAATTATTGTGTGCCACAGAGGTAACAAATTTCCTTGTCAATGGTGTCTTTGACTATGACTGCCCTAAAATTTTTGTCTTCCACGGACAGTTATTTTGTTTTGGTTCTCTTTAGAAGGTGGTTTTATACTCAGCTATAAAACTCTAACAGATGCTCTTGAATCCAGTTTTCTGATAACTTTGGAGGTTGCAATATCAGAATAGAGGAAAAACTTTCAGAACTCATGGAGAGCTGAAATGTTTATGACTATCAAGCAGAACAGAAATTAACTGCATGGACTGAACTAATAGAAGATTGAAGTAATCCTTTTGACTTTTTGCTTGAAATATTGCTAATCCTTTTTTTCTTTTCAGAGTCAGAGAAACTTTGCTTTGAGCTATTGACAGCTTTTAACAACTTGGTATATACTCCTATGAACACAGTTTGGAGCATGTTTGTTTCTCTCTACCTGATTTCTACAGAATTTTGAAACTGTGAGTATTGTTAGCTTATGGCAATACAGTTATTTGCATAAGTGCAATAAAAATTTGTTTTCATTTGTAATAGGACACAATTGGAGAAACTGGTTATTTTACCAAGCCTTTGACTGGAGTGGTGTGCTTTCCTCTAAGGAATCAGACTTGACTTATGAAGTCAATAAAAGCCCCTTGCAAAAACTGGCCTCATACCTTGTCTATACCATCCCTGTACAGGGTTCCTGACCTGGGTTAAGTAAAGAACATCATTTTTATAACAGGCCCAGGAGCTCCAAGTTTATCTTGGAACCTCAAGAGAAAAGGAATCCACCCAACTCATAGGTATTTGATAGTACAAATCCATGGCTGGGCTCAACTTTAAGACAGTCTTATCTGAGATTCCTTCTATGGAACAAAATTCCATCAAAGCCAATTTAAAAGCCTATGTGAAAAATATTTTTTTTCTTGCTGCACTGTATACAGATAATCAGGCCAAGTATAATAAACCAAATCAGTCCTACGAGGATTTGTCTTTAGTGAAAATGGGAAACTGGAGAAAGAATAATTATGTTTCAAAAACTATAGTACACCTGTTGTTAGATTCTAATCTTGCCTAATGTTTTTCTTTTTTTATTGTTTTCTACCATTTGGACCAAGTTCTATTTTTTCTTGGCTACAAGTGGGCAAAATAATGCTTTCATTTTTTTTCCTTTTTCTTCTTTTTTCTCCATTTTTTTCTAATTTGGAGTCATCAAAAACTAAGCAGTGCTTTTGTAAAGCCCTCTGAACTGAAGATAGACAACTTAAACTTCAGAAGAATATAACAGCAACCTATTTAAAGCCATATATATAAACGACTTTCGAACCTGCCTACTGATGCATGGACTTCAGAGTAATGTGGCCTATACTGATTTTCCAGGATTGTTCTTTTGTTTATTGTTGTTTCTCTCCCTTCTTCCCCCTATTTTCTTGTCACAGGACATGAGACTTCACAACCTGCTAAAAATGAGCTTTCCTAATAAATCAAGACTTAGCCACCTAGGAATAAAACATCATAGCCATAAGAGATCAGATAAAACCTGAAACCAGAGACTCATGTTCTTCTAAAATGCTTTCTCTGAAAGATTTTAAAAAGAAAAGGGGGGAAATGTGAAAGAAAAATAAATCTTGCGGCCCCCAAATCACTAAGCTAAAGGGAAAATTCAAACTGGGAACTGCTTAGGGCCAACCTGCCTCCCATCAATTCAAAGTCACCCCTCTGCTCACTGAGATCAATGCATTTGCCTTCTTTACAGAGGCTAATCAGAAACTCAGAAGCAGGCAACCATTTGTGTCTTATCTACCTTGACCTGGAGGCCCCCTCACTCCATTTCACATCTTCCCACCTTTGCTTTGAGTTGTCCCACCTTTCCGGACTGAACCAATGTTCATCTTACATATGTGGATTGATGTCTCATGTCTCACTCAAATGTATAAAATCAAACTGTGTTCCGACCACCTTTGGCACATGTCATCAGGACCTCCTGAGGCTGTGTCATGGGCACATATCCTCGACCTTGGCCAAATAAACTTTCTAGATTAACTGAGACCTGTCTCAGGTTTATGGGGTTCACAGACAGCTTTAGTTCTATGTATATGGCTTTAATTTTAGTTTCAAGGCTTTCACAGCTATGGTTGTGGAAGCATATTCAGAAAAACAATATCCAAATTGTTTATTGTTCGATAATGAAATATGTGAATAAGACCATTGGGAAAGGATAAAAATGAACATTCATATACCACAGGACAATGTACTGATAATTGTTTAAGCTAGATAATGGGTACAAGAGAGTTTATTACACAATCCCTACTAGTTTGTGTACTTTAATATTTCTGTAATAAAAGTTTAAAAGTGTAAATAACTCAAATAGGTACAAATTTTTAAAAATGTACCAGAGGACATTTATAAAATTTCAATATTGGGGCCTATTTTCCAAAAATATTTATGTTTAAAGATAAGATTGTTTTGTATAAAAAATATTAATTATCTGAAAATATCAGCATGAAATTATTTATAAACAAAATTAATCACAAAATAATACAATATGTTGCCAGTTAAATAGAAAATGGAACAAAGGTTAATATAAAGCTGATAGGCTATTTAAATAGTAAAATGCCATTCTTAAAAATAATGAATATGAAATAAATTAAATCTTACTTCAATTTAATTTTGAGTGCACAGATCTTTCATAGACAACAGGTTGTTATTTGTCAGCTGCTTTTAAACTTAGCATTAAAAACAAAAATATTTAAATAGAAAGAACACAAAGATAGCATCAATCTAATTTGTAGTGTTATCTCCACAAAACTGGCCAGTAGAGAGATTTGCAAGCTTAAAAAAATAAGAGGCCAGGTGTGGTGGCTCATGCTTGTAATCCTAGCATTTTGGGAGGCTAAGGCAGATGGATCATGCGAGGTCAGGGGTTTGAGACCAGCCTGGCCAACATGGTGAAACCCTGTCTCTACTAAAAATAGAAACATTGGCTGGGCGTGGTGGCACGCATCTGTAATCCCAACTACAGAATCGCTTGAACCCGGGAGGCAGAGTTTGCAGTGAGCTGAGATCATGCCACTGTACTGCAGCCTGGGTGACGGAGCAAAACTCTGTTTCCAAAAAAAAAAAAAAAAAAAAAAGAAAAGAAAAAATAATCCCTGAAAACAAACTATGAATTTGGAAGTTATAGGCAGTCTCTGAGTATTTGTGGATAAGCCACCAATAGATGTAGATAAGGCTGTACTTCCCACTCTGCAATGATAACACAAAGACTTCTGATGCATCGTCTTTTGCCTGTATAACAATTGGGAAATTGGTGTCTACCTTGTAACTTTCTATCCAGTTATACTTTGAATAGTTGTGGAGAATCCAACTATCTATCAGTGACACTGTAATTCTGTATTCTCTATATTTATATTTACTAGAAATAGGCACTGTGAACTCTGAAACGTTTTTCTAGTGGGGGAAAAATATGGCTTGGGACACTTTGATTCACTAAAATAAGTGATCCCTTCATTTCTTCATTAAACCTAGCAGTGTTAGTATACTTCTATAGTGATCACTGTGAGACTAAAATTTTGTCGATTTAAGTGAGAAATTCCAACACTTTTTATAAATAACATGTTATAGAATTAGTCACCCTAAAGGTGTTCTTAACCTTGCCATAACATAGTTCAAAACAATCTTAAGAGCTGATTTCAATGATCATCGTTTCATAAAATTCTAGGTACTCCTTCATATACTTGATAATGTGCTATTTTAACAGAATCATTTTTTCCCTATTACTTTCTCTTTAGATGGTTAAAATGCATTAGCATTTCAATGATTGCATTATATCCTCAAGTATACAAAGACTTAATGTCTCTCCTTATAGGATGTATGGAAATGTTCAGTCACAATAACTTTTAAAAAAAGAAACTACAGCCTACAGATGCTGCAGTTCCTCCATTCATGGATTAGTAAGTGTCCGGATTAAACTGGGTCAAAAGACATGAACAACTTGTAGCATTATAGGCATAAAAAGGCCGTTATCATCTATCAGATCAAGCAGCAGAAGGTAAAAATAAATGATCCTGGTTAAAAAAAAAAAAAGAGGTTACTTATCTATAATATTCAGTTCTTCTAAAACCAACAAAACCTTTATCAGTTCCGTTTAAGAATATTCCTAGATAGGATTAAAATATTATTTAGATGTCTCACTAATCTTCACAATTACTATTTCTACTTTCACCAACGAAATTTTTATGGCAGTTAGAAATTTAGTTTAACTAAATTCAGTTTTAATTAAAAGCTGAATTTTTAGTTCAGTTATTATGACAAAGGAAAACTAAATACTAGCTTTAGCAATAGAGCAGGAAGATGCTATGCAGTAGCGTAAAAATAAAGGCAATGAAAGTTCAAGAACTGAAGTGAGTACCTTGTAGATCCTGCACACCCTGGTGCTTGTTACTCTCTAATAATAAGCTTAATGTTTAAAGCGGGATTCATGGTCTCTTTCAGGTCACCTTAGCAATAAGTGTATTACCTTAAAATGGAATGAAAGAAAAATAGCTCCTCCCTAAGACTCTCAATTTACCATCTTGGAATAGTTTGTCACCTGGGAGATCAGGTCAAAATCCAGAATACTGAAGGAATATGGCATGATGACAGATATGTTTTATAACCCAAAGTGAATGTTGGTGGATTTTATGCTGGGGAAGCAAAGTCGTCAATTAAAAACGCTTCACATTGGCATCTGTAAAAAAAAGGTCACAAAGACCTTGATTGCTGTGGAAACCTCACATGAAGTAAATGTGTTTTGTGGGGCTAGTGTTAGGGCCTGTTTGTTTTCTCAGCTGTGTTAAGGGAGAAAAGTGGCTAGTTGCAAACCTTTCTTTTCATTTGTTATTGTAAACAAAGTTCATAGTTTTCCCATTAGCTGTCTGTCCTTTACTGTATACTTCCCATTTTAAATATATCCTTGAGTTCCTGTAAGTTACATATAAACAAATTCCATTTCTATGCATGCATTCATTTGTTTAACATTTACTTAGCACAAGTATATATTCAAAGAGGCTTAGAAGGATTTTACAGACTGAAAACAACTTCCCTTGCCACCAAAAAGCTTAAGATTTAGTAGAAAATATAACAGTATTTATATAAATCATATTTCTCAATAATTAGTGAATTTTATCTAAAATTAAAAATTTCAAAAGAAGTTTAAATTACTTTGAAGCTCATATCAATGCTGATTCTCAGCTTCCTTATATATTTTATTAATAGTTTGAGAAATTGGGGAAAATTTATGTTTATATTGTACATAGCACTAAGATAGTTAGCTGAGTTTAAATAAAATTATATTTCAATGTTGCTTTTCTTGTGCTTGGCTTGGCTTTGCTGTAAGTGTGTGTGTGTGTGTGTGTCTGCTTATTGTTGCTGTTTTAAGCCTACCTTGTGAAAGGTCCAATATATTAAACTAACCTCAGAACTTTTTATCAAAATAGCCAATAAACTTGAAAATATTTTAATATTCACATTACATTATTAAATCTAAAAATGTACATTTTAAAATGTGCTTTATGATGTTTATATACTGCATAAACTTTATATCTTAATCACATTAACCTCTATAAAATAACTTTTAACAATAAAAGCCTATCAAATCATGACAAAAAATCTGTCAACCTTCCAGTTAACACTTAGAGTTTAATGAATTAGTACTGTTATCCAAACTCTGGTCATTTATTCTAGAAATGATTGTATAAGCATTATTTTGTTACCCTATTTTAAAAAAAAGTATTATTTTATTATCAATGTAATTATCTTAATTAGCCTCACTGTTTCATAGCAGCAATTAGTGATGGAAGGTATCAACTCCCCCAGAAGCATTTTTAACTTTCCCCTACTTTCAGTCTAGCTTTCTGTATTAACTTTCAACTCTTCGAGGATATTTCACACTGAAATCGTATTTGGTATTTTCACTTAAATAATATGTGTAGGTTGTATGTCCTTTGTGTTTCTGTTTTCTTTCTTTACTCTCAGGTTGGATATTTACAAAACTGAGATAAATAAGTTGATCCTAGCATTGTCAATACAATATCAGTGGAAAATGAAGCATCAACTGCAAAATCTATCTTGTTTGGAGAGACCATTTTTAAACTTTCATACACCTTGTTTTTTGTTTCCTGTGTCATTTATAATTTTGGGATTATTCACATTTTTCTTCTCATGTTGGTATACATGCTAGGACTACAATCTTTTCCAAAATATTACTTTTCTTTTATTCAGAAAGTTTCCCATGCTGACACAACTTAGGTCTGATAGGTGAAACCCTCACATCAGTAGTTGTTGGTACTGGAGATAAGGCCCTAGCTGATAATGAGCTAGCAACTTTGTGGGAAGTGTAGGGTCAGTATCAGCAATCTACTTGTACCTCAGGAATAAAATATTGAAAAATAAAGGCATGTCTTATTAAACATAGCAGGCTTTTTCCTGATCAGTTGTTAGTACAGGAAGTAATGGGTGAAATAGGTAAAATGTAGACTACATAAACTAGAGAATATACTTCCAGGCTAAGAGAAACAGCTACTACTCAGCTCATTGTTACCAAATCTCCCTATTTTACAAAAGAAGGCAGAAATCCAGGGTCTTATGTAAAATCTCTCAATATTTTAAATTTTGACAACTAATTCAAGTAAATTTAAAACACTGGGGAAAATAAAGCAAACACATAAATGAGGGTGGCCAATTTGGAATCCTTGCTCTAGATAAATGGTTTCTGCCCCTTTCATTTCTGAGTCAAAATTGAGGAAAAGAGACACAAACATACTTCCCAATCTATTGACTTCTGAGTCTTAGGCATAGACAAGAGTAAAAGTCAGAAGGTGTGGCCAGGAGGCCGACTTAGACATCGCCTGGCTTTTCTCTCTTCTTTATCTCGTTGAACTCCCTTTTGGCTCACTCCCTGCTCATTGGAGCTCCTCTCTCATTGAAGCACTCATTGGTGCTCCCTGGACTTGATATTACCTAAAGGTACAAACCTTCTAAAGAATTCCTTTCTGCTAGCCTTTAGGCTTGACAATGACCTTTGATTTACAAAACAATTACAAAGGTCAAAATCGACAGGAATAACAAAGCATTCTCACCTATCAGTTGCATATTATCTCCCATGTATATCATCTCCTTAAAAACAACTGAAGGAGGAAGATGTTATTATCCCCAATTCATAGAATAGAAACCTGAAATCTAAGGGAAAAAGATACACTTGATACACCCAGAGTATAAGTGACTGGGCAGGAACGGGAACCCATATGTTCTGGCTGGAAATCCAGTGCCTCTCTTCTGCTCCTTCACAACGGAACACAAAAGGGAAGAGGGCAGTAACCTAAGTTACTCAACATTGAACCTTGTTTTCCAGAATCATATGCTTTGTCTTTCAAACCTCCTAATAGGCCATATCTCACTACTGGACTCCTTCAAGCTTATTTAAATTTTCTTTTAAACTGACTCCAAGAACATAAAAAATAAATAAAGGGTGAAGCAGTTAACATCTGTGACTATTTAGAACAAAGACTGGCCCTGTAGTTTGCAACCATTAGAAACAATTACAACATCTCTTTGGCAGGGCAAAGAGAAATTCATTAAATTACTGTTTTGAAAAAGAGTTGCAATAGCTTCCAATAGGGCCTAATGCCCACATTTAGAAAAAAAAAAAAAAAAAAGACATTTTGAGCCTCTAAAAGTACCTATGTAAGCAATCCTATCACCAAACTTGTGGTAATAAACTAGTTGCTGTACGTACAACTCACATACCTACCCCCACCACCCCCCCCACACACACACACATACATGGGCACAAAATAACCACTTTGACTCATAATTGATGAGATAATTAAATTCAATGTTAAATTGACAGACTATTTTTTATGCCAAACTCAATCTATAAAAGGCAAACTTCTTTACCCATATCTTGGGTCCAAAGCGATGGCCCTGGGGTGTTCCATGGCTCCTGCTATTAGTGTAGTTCTTAGGGAGCCATCTAGTTTGGCCACTTCGATTTGGTCCAGATTGCTGTCTATCCAGTATATGTTTCCTGCTATCCAGTCGACTGTCAGGCCTTCTGGAGTAGCCAGGCCATGCTCCACAACCACTTCAATGGCACTGACACCTACAAAAGAAGGAAAACCAACAGGTGCACCCATTCAAGGATTGTGTTAAGCACAAAGGAAAAGGCCTACCTGTGATCAGCAGTACCAATTATTTCAATGTGATTTCAACTTTGAGAGATTGCAAAAGTGCTACCTAGCACAGGTAAAACCAAGTAGACTCAAATTTAGCATTACCGATCTTCCTTGCCAGAAATCTTTAATCTAGTAAATCCTTTTAGTATCAGTGGAATAAAGTTTTTAAGCAGCTCTGAGGCTAATAACAACGTTGAGGTTGCAAAAAAAAGTTATTTCTTGTTCCTGACTTTTTTATACAGAGCAAAGGATTTTGGAAACAATAATGATATTCTGGTTAAAATCAGTGCAACTTAACTCAAATGTTGATCTTCAAGAGTAGAATAACATCAAAAGAAAAAGCCCACCAGAGCTAAGATGCATTCTGGCTAATCAGCACTCACTCTTTTTCTCTTTTTAGAAGGATAACAGATAATAGCTACTACTATATTTAACCTTAACAAAGATAAACCCCAGATGACCCTCTTCCCCACCTGGGACCCTAAGACTTGCAAGATGTAACAAAAATGTAAATAAGAGAAAAAGGTCTGAATAAAAATAAGCATTTCGGTGATGCCTACCAATATTCTTATTTATCCACTATTGAATTTCTTTCACAATTAAAAAAAAAATCTTTTTTTCTATTTTTTGAGACAGGGTCTCACTTCTGTTGCCCAGGCTGGAATGCAGTGGTGTGATCACGGCTCATTGCAGCCTCAACTTCCAGGGCTCAGATGATTCTCCTACTTCAGCCTCCTGAGTAGCAAGGACTACAGGTGCACACAACCACACCCAGCTAATTCTTCGTATTTTTAGTAGAGATGGGGTTTTGCCATGTTGTCCAGGCTGGTCTCAAACTCATGGGCTTAAGCATCTGTCTGTCTCAGCCTCCCAAAGTGCTGGGGTTACAAGCATGAGCCACTGTACTGGCCAGCCAAAACTTTCATTTTTAAATACCTTTTCTGATACGATAAATCATTGTAGTTTGTAACATTGCTACCACAGCAGTGCTTTTTGTTAGACATATTAACAATGTGTTTTATGAAGTAGCTAACCAATTAATCCTATGAATCTAAATCCATCATTTTAAATCAGTATATGACATAGGATATAAGTTTACATATCATAATTATATTATGTGCTTAAATATGACCATTTTTCAAAATTGCAAAGGTGATTTACAATGGAATGAACAATTTGACAGAGATACCTTGTCCTTGGAATGGTACATGGGTGCAACATTTCAAAAGAAATACATATTTATGTCAACGACTTCCTTTTTTTTTTTTTTTTTTTTGAGATAAAGTGTCATTCTGTTGCCTAGGCTGGAGTACAATGACATGATCTAGGCTCACTGCAACCTCCGCCTCCCAGGTTCACGCAATTCTCCTACCTCAGCCTCCCGAGCAGTTGGGAATACAGGCATGCACCACCACGTCCAGCTATTTTTTGTATTTATAGTAGAGATGGGGTTTCATCATATGGGCCAGGCTGGTCTGGATCTCCTGACCTCACGTGATCTGCCTGCCTCGGCCTCCCAATGTGCTGGGATTATAGGTGTGAGCCACCACACCCGGCTATTTATATCAAAGACTTTCTACTTAAGAAAGGGTTAGTTTAGCCAAAAGAGATAAGTCAAATTATGGCAAAAATATTTAGCTCATATTAGTCATCTCTGTAATACTTTCTTCATTTTTTTGAATTATGTTGAAAGATGGTAGCAAAATTAAAAAAAAAAAAAAACAAGTTATTGTAACTCCTAAAAATGTGACTAATGGTATGTAACAACCAGTCTTTTTTTTTTTTTTCTTGTAAATGCATTTCTTTGCCATCAGTCCATGGAAAAGTCCACAGTGGCAAATGGTGTGAACAGCACGAGTGTCACCACTTCCTGCCCCCAACAGGTGCTCACACAGATGCTCAACATCCCTGATTTTACATATATGAGGGAGGGGATAAAGGACCAAAGGTCAAAGAATAATCAAAATTTCTTCTAGTTATAACGTGTTCTTTGAATTTTCACTTAAAAAAGTAATCTAAACATTAAGAAAAATTATAATATATGTACCTCCACTTTCAGAAAGCTTTCCCCGGTATATTCTGTCTTCTACAACATCTGTCCAATAAAGTAAACTTTGATTGAAGTGAAAATCAAGTGCTATTGTGTTTCTCAATCCAGGAACAAGTAGACTATAGTCTCTTTTGTGAAGATCAATCCTTCTGATCTCATGACGAATAGAAAAGATGATGAATGCTTCAAAAGGATCTGAAATTAAATTTATTTTTAATAGGCTTATGAAAATGTAAACTCTGGTAATGAAACGCTTGGGATCAAAATATATTATTTAAAAGTATAATTTATTACATAATTCTCTGTCTTAAAACAGCAATTTCTTTTAATCCAAAATTTAACAGAAACTTGCAAAACTTAGGTTTATGTGTATTCATTAGAATAGGTATTAGGGAGTTTTTATTCCTTGGATTTACATATACCTGATACTGATTAAAGAATAGCAGAATTATTGCCACGCAAAGACAAAATGGAGGATTTTCTGGTTCTTTTTAGAATTTCAGCTGACAACTTAAAGCTCAGAAAAGTCACCATAGAAATTGCTAAGATTTGGCTAAAACTAACTTTGCTACACTCTTAACTAACCATCCCATACTAACAGATCCATAGAGGAGAACTATCCAACGACAAAGAAAAAGAGATCTGTGAAGAAGTTGTTGGACTTATAGTTAGGGAGTGCTTCCATTAAGAGATAAGATGGCGGCTTCCTGCAGAGTCCAAAAAAATCATAACTATACCATTCCTCACTTGGTGTTTTTTAGCCTGAAACAGGCCTGGGTAGGGAGAAAGGAAAGAAGCTTTGAAAACGGATTTGAGATTAAAGTTACTTTTAGTATTATTTTTTGTGCCTAAAAGAATGTTTCAGTATCTGAAAGTTACTAAAATTATGTTATTTCAAAAATGTATCAACCCTAAACTAATTACTGTGAGACATACTGATGTATATTGTTGTGATCACTTAGATATTGCAGTTATTTATTGCACAGTATTGTTTTTGCTGTATGACATTATTGTGACAAGAGCTAACTGAAACAATATATCAAAAACATGTACAGAATAGTTCCAAATAGCTCCCAATAAAACAAATACTCTTAAAATTTAATATCCAGGATTTAGCATTTTTAAAATAAAGAAAATGTTTGTGTTGGATGCACAGTTGTTTAAAAGAAAAATTACCTAATTTTGGATTAGCTCTTATGTTAGGTCTTTGATACAATTTGAATTAATTTTTGCATATGGTATGAGATAGGTTCAGATATCATTCAATTGCATGTGAAAATCTAGTTCTCCCAGAGCATTATTTCTTGGAAAGATGATTTTTCCTCCACTCATATTCAAACTTATTTCATACCATAGACAAAAACGAACTCAAACTGTATTATAGACTTAAATGTAAGAGCAGCAAAAATTCCAGTTCTAGTTGAACACCCCAGATGATTAAAAATGCATGTCCACACAAAAACTGGTGCATATTCATGGCAGCATTATTCATAATAACAAAAAGTGGATACAATTCATATGCCCATCAACTGATGAATAAAAAAATGCTGTCTACCCACATGACAGATATATTATTCACCAATACAAAGAAAAGAATTACTGGTGTATGCTAAAACAAATGAAAACATTACGCCAAGTGAAAGAAGGTAGTCATAAAACACATATTGCATGATTACATTTATATGAAATGTCCAGAATAGGCAAATCTTTAGTGGTAGAAAATAGATCAGTGGTTTCTAGGGCCGAGGGTAGGTATTAACAGGAAGTGATTGCAAATGGGCATGGGGTTTGTTTTGGGGTGATTAAAGTGTTCAAAATTAAATAGTTGTAATAGTTAAACTGAATTGTGCACTTTAAAAGAGTGAATCTTATGGTATGTAAATTATATCTCAATACATCTGTTATTTAAAAAATGTGGTAATGACTGTAAAAACTTGTAAAGGGCATAGAACTGTACAAATACTACCTTTAGCTCACTGTTAACAGTCCAGGTTCCATGTATCATTAACTTTTTACTCATTTAGAGTCATTCCTATAACCCTCCTCAGATCTGAAAAATTTTCTATCTACATAAAGAAAACAAAGAATGCCAATAATTTAGTTCTGTTTCTTTTCTGTGCATTTGAGTTAGTTGAATAGAGAAATTATTATTAGAAAAATTAATGGAATAATATTTCAACTCAAAGAATTCAGAAAATAAAAATGAATTAACTCAAATTTGAAAATAATAACAAATATAACTACAGAAATTGATAAAATACAACAAAAGATATTACTAGCAAACCCAAAGCCATTTGTTTAAAAGAATAACAAAATATAGATAGATGACCTATGGCAGACTTGATTTTATATATATATATACTTATACATATAAATATACATACATATATAAATTAACAACAGGAAGAGTAAAAATAGAAAATATAGAAAATAAACAGATGAGTAAGATATGCATTTTAATAATACACTTGAAAATATGTAAAGTAAGTCAATTCTTAGAGAAACGTGTTAGCAAAATTGACTTAAAAAGAAATAGAAGGACAGGTGCGGTGGCCCGTGCCTGTAATCCCAGCACTTTGGGAAGCCAAGGCTCGTGGATCACATGAGGTCAGGAGTTCGAGACCAGCCTGGCCAACATGGTGAAACCCCGTCTCTACTAAAAATACAAAATTATCCAGACATGGTGGCATGTGCCTGTAATCCCAGCTACTCAGGAGGCTGAGGCAGGAGAATCACTTGAACCTGGGAGGCAGAGATTGCAGTGAGCCTAGATCATGCCACTGCACTCCAGCCTGCACAATAAAGTGAGTCTGTCTCAAAAAAAAAAAAAAAAAATTTGAAATGATATATAAGCATTACAAACATTGATTTAATAGTAAAATTATACCTTCCGATCTAACGTGAAAAAAAGTAAAACCTACAAGACTAAAAGTAATTTAACAAAGTGGTACTCAAGTTATCTACATAGACTGCTGCCAGTACACAGACTTTGTTACTAGTCCATAGTGAAGTCACATAGTAATTGAGAATATTAAGAAAAGTTTACACCAATTAAAACAGCAAGACCACACCCATTTTATGGGGCATAATTGGAAGTCCAAGAATTATCAAAACATCACACATGGAGTGCTTCCTATATACTGTAATTATTCTTAAACTTTTCTTTTTGAGACAGAGTCTCACTTTGTTGCCCAGGCTGGAGTACAGTGGCATGATCTTGACTCATTGAAACCTCTGCCTCCCAGCCTTAAGAAATTCTCATGCCTCAGCCACCTGAATAGCTGTGATTACAGGCATGTGCTACCATACCCAGTTAATTTTTGTATTTTTAGTAGAGACAGGGTTTCTCCATGTTGGCCAGGATGGTCTTGAACTCCTGGCCTCAAGTGATTCACCTGCCTTGGCCTCCTAAAGTGCTGGGATTACAGACATAAGCCACCCGGCCCAGCCATTCTTAAACATTTATAAATTCCAATTTACGCGGTCCTCACAAAGCCTTATGAGGTGGGTGATATTGTCACCCCCATTTTACACAGGAAGAAACAGAGGTACAGAGAAATTATATAACCACCATGCCAAAGTCACAAAGCTAGTAAGTGGAGGAGAAGCAATTTGACCCATGACGGTGGTAGCTAGTGTTAGCAATGATTTGGAGAATGAGGCACTTTCATAAAGAGTCAATGGTAGTTTGTATTTCTACAACTATTTTGGAGACATATTTGGCTATAATAGACTTGAACACGTGTAAATGACGATGCGCGTACACTTGAATATGTAGTTCAACTTGTGTACATTTTCATATGTAGACATCATAAGGCCATTTACTACAACATAGTTTGATATAGCAAACTCCTAGAAAGAACCTTAAAGGCCACAAACAGAGGAATGACAAACTGTAATCTTTTAATAGAGTAGAACGTTATAGAGCAGTTAAATCTCAAAATCATATTTATTAGTTAAAAAAAAAAACCTAGTTCCAGATGGGTACATAATGTATATAACTTGTGTACATATAAAAGCACAGTGTTAAATGTTGCTTAAAAACACAAACTGTAAGGATAGAACAGATACACCAGGCTCTCAAAAGGGGCTGTCTCTGGAGATGGAGAAATGCATACACAGAGGGCTTCAAAGTTATCTAATGTTTTATTACTTTCAGAAAATCATTTAAATTGTGAATGACATATTCTAAATATTTAAAAATATTGGCTGTTGAATACATTATTCCCACTATTTCCAAACATGTTTGAGTTTATAAAATGAAAAGTAATTAAAAGCACGTTTTCTTTGAACAATGACCTTTACATTGACTATCTTATTAAAACTGCTCACAATCTTTTCACGTTCTTGTATTCTTTATAGTCATTTTATGTTGAGAAAACATTTGTTTGATAAATATTTACTGAATTATGCTTGACTGAAATAAAATAAACAAACAAAATAAACTAGTTTACCAAAGATCAAAAATCAAAATGTAAATTTTCAAATGATTTTCTATTTGAACTCTTAATCTAGATATCTCCTTCAAGTGCCTCTAAAGATCTATGTTGACTTATTAGATTATTATTTCCCCTTTGAGAAAATAAAGTTGTAATGAATAGTCCAATGTGTTATTTCATAAACCAGTGGGAAATCATGAAGATAGAATTTTAAAATCCCATCTTACAATGTTTTTATTTTAATTAAATGAAACCTTGTAAAAAAGTATTTGGAGATAAAATAAATGAAGAATTTTCTAGTTTGTTTTAATCTTGACATAGCTATATTAACTTCTTTTGTGGCAACTCAATTTAGAACGAATATAAATAACATGTGAAGTAGCCATCCATTTTTACTGTTTTCTAACAATTCTTCCAGTATACTAGCTTCTATCTCATAAACGACTGAATTTAACAGCTCAAATCAGCATATTATCCTCTTAATAGAGAAGTGGCCTGAAATCTTTCTCCTTTAGCATATTATAAGAGATGAGATATGTACAAAATAAAGGAGGTTACAATTTATACTTTTTATAAGTGATGAATTTCATTTTTATAAATCTAGTGCTTTACAAGAAGCTTTTAGAAAACACTCAGAAGACTGTTATCTTCTATGTACAATTATCTTCTTTGTTTTTCTTTTAGTCCCACTACAGATTTGCAGAATGATTTTTATCAGACAGACTATGAAAGCAGCAGATGAGTTGCCTAAGAAAAAGAGTCCTTCTTCAGATCCTTTCAGGGTAAATTGCTATTACAACCATACAACTAGCAATTCTATGTGAAATCCCCTGATTCTTTACCATATATATGATATAATCAAACAAAAAGGGATATTACTGTTACAATGTTTTCTCTCCTGCTACTTCGGAGGTTTTACTGTATTTTCTGTTCTTACATTTAGGAATTTATTTGAACTTTTCTGTCCCATCATCAGATACATTTATTTTACACAGTAGCAACTTATGAAGTGGTAAATGGTATATTATTTATGTGGCCCAATATATATCATGACTTGCTTCCGTCCATTTCTCCAGCTATAGGCATATTGGGAATGAATGATGGTTAAATATTTCTGAAGTATAATATACAGGTAGGCAGAGGGAATAGAATCAATAGAATGAAGGCCAGGATGAACTTTCAAGTATTGTTCAAACTTGTACATATACATGATGATGTCATCAGCTGTCTCTGACATTTTTTTAAGAACCAATTTTTTGTTTCTCTCTTAGTAATCACTTTCCCAAGTATTTCTGGATTTTTAAAATATATCTGCTTTGTATGTCAAGTTCGTGATTTGCTTAACTCACCAATTCTTTTCATTAACAAGTTGTAAGAATCCTCCTTTGGGGGGTGTGTGTGTGAGAGGCAGAGTGAGAGAGAAGAGCACTCACTCAGGTGAGAGGCGGAACAACAACAAAACCTGCATTTCTAGGATACAGTCCAGTGTCTTTTACTAGATTGTACTTAAGAAATATTTTTGATTGCATAAATGAATAAATAATTATAAAAATCAATGAATGAATAACAAGCCTAGAAGACCCTAAATATGATGAAAATGATTGTGGGCGGAAGAAGAAATATGCAAAGAAATGAATCAAACAAAGGAGTAAGTGACAGAAGCAGACAAACAGGACTTGTTCAACAGAGGAAACCGTGGATGAAGTTCATAGATGGGTGACTGAACGGAGGCAGTATCTGAAATGTCTAAAGTTTAGAACATAGTGTTGATTTCTACAAATTAATAAGAAAAGGCAGTAATCTTAATAGAAGAACGACCAAAGGAAATTAAGGATAGTGAGTATAGGGAGAGGTGCTCAAACTCATGAGAAATAAAACAAACGCAAACAAAAGCAATGATATATCATGTTACTCCTACACATTAGGGAGAAAATGACAGAGTGGATAATTTTGAGAGCTGCGAAGGATGCGGGAACTTAGTGAACTGTTGGTATAGATGTAGACAGTGCAACCACTCTGAAGAGGAACTGGTTCTACTTAGTCATTGTAAGTAGAAGTACATTCCATGATTGTTACTGGTCCTAAAGGAATTTTTATCCACATCTATAAGAATGCCGGTAAATGTATGTCTATGGAATTATCATTTGTACAGAAAGTTAGGGGCAACTTGAGTGTATTGATATGGTAGAATGGAAAAGCATAAAAGATGTGTGCATGCTCTACGACACTATCTAGTGATTAGAAGTAACAGAGTAGGTGTACAGTTCATAAAGACAGTGCTGACTAAAAAAGGTAAATGACAGACTGTAATATGTATAATACCAATTACATAATTAAAAATGTATGCAAAAAAACATAGATTTTTATAAGAGAATATATGAACTACATTGAAATGACTTCCTCCAGAGACAGAGGAAAGGAAGAGGGGTAGGCTTTCGAAATAAAAGTAAAGAAAGAAAGAGAGACCAAGGGAGGGCATGAGGAAAATAACAAATCTTACATAGATCCAATTATAATGCTGTGCCAGGAAGTGAGGAGTGTAATCAACTCAACACTTCCTGCCTGATCTTCAAAAGATAAAGAGAAAGAGAGGAAGAGAGATCATAAATATGAGAGTAATTGAAGAAAAGAGAAAGGGTCCAACTACTTAAAACAGAGAAAGCTCTTACATTCAATAATCATTTGCTGCAAAATGTTCATATGTTTCATAAGGGATATAAAATATTTTGATTCAATCTCAACTTTTATGAAAGTGGATGCAAGTAACAAAAGTAAGGTCATGAAAATGTTGACTATTCAAAGGCATCATAGGAATGTGTGGGCTCACAGCATAGATAAACTGCCTGGGTCTTTGCAGTATTATGTAAATGCTCCTGCTTTGAGGTCAGGAAGAATAAAGTTCAAAACCTTTGCCCTAACATCTCTTAGACACAACCTCTTACCCTGAGCAAATCAAGTAACCTTTCTGGGTCTTCATTTCCATAGGCATAAAATCAGAGTTTTAAGACTATTTATCTGGTTTCTTGGGAGTAATAAATAAATGATCGTATTTTAGGTGTTGGGTAAATGGTAGCTATTAATAACATTATAATAATTAACTTGAAGAAATTCTTTGTAGATAAGGGAGTTTTGAAGAGTGTAAAGGATTCAAATTTCCAGGGAGAATGTGAAAGATATTGTTATTAAGTCATAGATGATAGTGAACGGAATATGTGAAGAAGATGACTAAATGAAGCGACTTATGTGAAAGTGCTTTACACATTCTTAGTCGTGCATATACTGTCATTACTCATGATGAAAATAGCAATAATGTGCCTAAAGTCAAAACCCACAGTGGATGATGATGAAACATAAGGGTGGAGAGGGAAAATGAGCAAAAATGAAGAAGGCTCTGAATAGCAGACAGAAAGGTTTGAGGTTAATTTCATAGAAAATAGAGAGATACTTTGAAAATCTGGATGGAAACTGATATGTAAATGTGTCATTTTTTAAAGAGAAATAAAAGAATGGATGACTGGATTTTAAGTCCCCCATAGCTTCATTCCCCTGATGGCTTCACCTTTATCACTCACTACTCCCCCAGGCAGCAAATCTGCTTATCACTTTATTTTTTATCTTGACCCCTTTCTATTAATTTTCATCTTCCTGGATCTGGATTTTCCTCTCTCTGTCAGTAAAAATACTATGTTTTTTTCCGGTTTCAGTATCCTCCTCCTCAAAAACTGGAGAAACAAGAAGATAAAAACAAATTTGCTGGAGAGAAGATTGCCATCATCATTAGAACATATGTATCTCTTGGCCTGTGCTGTGGTGCAGATGCTGCTTAATTGTAGAAAGAGATCTGAATCCAAGAAACACTGTGAAGAAAAAATATTAAGACATGGAGAGAGAAGGCAGCAAGGAACTGAAAAAATCAAAGATAAGTTGAGGTTGTGAGCCCTGAAGACCAAAAAAAATACTGCAGCTATTGACAGAATTACAGATAATTGAGGGAGAAGAGAAAGGGTACATTTAGCCAACTAATCTTGAGGTGACCTGATGATATCTGGGGAAGTAGAATTAGATAGTAAGAAAAATGATAGGCCGGGCACGGACGCTTACACCTGTAATCCCAGCACTTTGGGAAGCCGAGACAGGAGGATCACCTGAGGTCAGGAATTTGAGAACAGCCTGGCCAACATGGTGAAACCCCGTCTCTACAAAAATACAAAAATTAGCTGGGCATGGTGGCGCATGCCTGTAAGCTACTCAGGAGGCTGAAGCACGAGAATCACTTGAACCTGGGAGGCAGAGGTTGTAGTGAGACAAAATCGTGCCACTGCCCTCCAGCCTGGGTGCCAGAATGAGACTCTGCCTCAAAAAAAAAAAAAATGATATAGCTGGAGATGTAAATGCCACAGTAACCAGATCTGGGGTGTAAAGGGAAGGTTCAGAGTGGAAAGGAGTTGTCCAAGGAAATACACATAGAGGAAAGTGAAAATTAAGCTTTGGGTAGTGGACACAGTATACCAAAACACAGCCATTATATTTATGCATTTTTGTGCTTATATTCACAATCTCTTTCCTAGAAATGATTTTAATTAAAAAATAATTTCAAAAGCCTAATAATGAAAAAAACAGAGAATAAGAACAAAAAAATGTGAAAATACAATCTGATTCAGGCTGAGATTAAAAAAAAATTATATAATGTTATTTGCAATGTTACTAGAAATATGCTGCAAATTTGCCACTGGGCTGCCAAACAAACAGCAATGGAGCCAGAAGAAAATGCAATTGAAACAGGAAATTTTCCCTGACCCCTTGACAGGACTTGGGAAGGGGGTGGCTCGTTTACTCAGCCTGCAGCTCTCAACCCCTCGTGGGAAGGGGAGAAGGCAGGTGAGTGCTCGCAGGGGCCAGAAGGAATGCTTCAGGTCACCTGCAGGAGCAGAACTCCGTGTGGCCCCTAGAGCCTCAGAAGGCATGTTACAGTGCGCTCTTTTACTTTGCTGTCCCTGGGTGGCTTAAGTGTTTAACAGCTCAGTGTGACAACCCCCTGTAACCCGAGCTCTTACTGGGTGTCAGGAAGAATCAGGTCACACAACGACCTGAAGATGGTAAATGCAGGGGATTTTATTGCTGATGAAAATGGCTCTCAGTGGGATGGAGAGCTGAAAAGGGGATGGACCAGGAAGGTGGTCTTCCCCTGGAGTTCAGCTGTCCCAAGCCAAACTCTTCTCCAAGGTCCCACCGTCAAGCCATCCCTCTGAAGTCAAGCTGCTTCTCAACAACGCCAAGCTGTTTTTTTCTCTTCTTCTCTGCTGCTCTGCTGCCAGTGGAGCCTGGGGTTTTCATGAGTACAGGATGGAGGTGGGGGGCAGGGTGGGCCAAGGTGGTTTTGGAAAAGGCAACATTTGAGCAAGAAAACAGGGATGTAAAGTTCTCACTTTGGGCCACGGGTCCAGGCTTGAGGGTGGGGACCTCACGGGGAACCTACCTGTTCTACCCAGTATTTCCCTGTCTCCTGTCCATATCACAATCAGTATCATATTTTAGGTGGTCCTAAAAGAAATCAGTACTTCAGAGAAGGGTGATTAATAATTGAATCATAATTATTAATAAATGAATTAATAAATGAATTAAAGAGGGAAAATGTAACTGAATATTGAGATATATGAGAAAACTGAGATTTGAGATATATTAAATAGAAAATAAAAATTATAAAAGTAGCATTTATGAAATATCATTTTATATAATAAGCTATTAGGAGTGAACTTAGAGAAAACAGAATCAGTTCTGCAATTCAGCAAAAGCCAGATTGTAAAGAATCAGAGAAGGGAAGAGTGTAGAGAAATTAAAAAAAGATGAGAGAACTATGGAGGAAAACTCAAGGGAAAAAAGGAATGGAACAATCATGGCTGTAATTTGAAAAAACAAAAATAGTTTTTCAAATGCTCAGGCTGAAGTGCAGTGGCACAGTCATGGCTCACTGCAGTCTCAATCTCCTGGGCTCAGCCAATGCTCCTGCCTCAGTCACCTGAGTAGCTGAGACCACAGACATGCACCACCATGACTGGCTAATTTTTAAATTATTTGTAGGTAGAGGGTATCCTTATGTTGACCAGGCTGTCTTGAACGCCTGGGCTCAATAGATCCTCCTGTCTCAGCCCTCCAAAGTGTTGAGGTTACAGGTGTGAGCCACCATGCCCAGCCAAAAGCCTGCTATCATCACTTTTTTTTTCTTTTTAATGTCAAGAGGGATAAGGACAGGTATTGCATTCAATAGGAAGAAAACATTTTAAAAGGGAGAATCAACAGAAGATGATGGAAAACAGAAAATGGGCAAGAAAGAAGAAATTTCTATTTTTAAAGTCCAGTAGTAACTAGTCAATTCATTTTTACTGGACTGTGAATTTGCTGCTTTTCTAAAAGGGGTGAACAAAACACAGAATAAAGCCTTTTTTCTTCAGATGCACAAAGTGCACTATACATTTCAGGAAGAGATTAATTACCAGAAGATTAAATTATCCACTTAAAAATGTTTCATTGTAACTTTAAAAGATGAAATATACTTTTACTTTTCTATAAAATTATGAACAAAACCAGATGGAAAATATAGCAATCTTAACAGTGAGAAATCATATGGTACTGCTAGAGTTTTGTTGGGGCTCAGAAAACAGCACCACAAAGTGAGGACCTAAGAAGCTACCTCAGAAGCAAAGTCTCTCCCTGACCCTCTCCTACCTTCCTGTTTTTCATGCCTCATTCTCTCCTTAGGCAAGCCACAGTAATTATAACCTGTCTTTCCCAGAGCGAGTCATAGAAACTAGCAGCCCCTTTCCCCAAAGCCAGCCATAAAGCCTAAAAATATTATTCTAACCTTCCCAGACTACGATGGTTAATATTGAGGGTCAACTTAATTGGACTGAAGGATGCAAAGTATTGTTCCTGGGTGTGTCTGTGAGGCTGTTGCCAAAGGAGATTAACATTTGAGTCAGTGGACTGGGAGAGGCAGACCCACCTTTAATCTGGATGGGTACCATCTAATCAGTTGCCAGTACAGCTAGGATAAAAGCAGGCAGAGGAATGTGGAAAGACTAGATTTGCTAAGTCTTCTGGCCTCTATCTTTCTCTCATGCTGGATGCTTCCTGCCCTCAAACATCAGACTTCTAGTTCTTCAGCTTTTGAACTCTTGTACCTACACCAGTGATTTGCCAGGGGCTCTCGCACCTTCAGTCACAGACTGAAGGCTGCGCTATCGGCTTCCCTACTTTTGAGGTTTTGGGACTCAGACTGGTTTCCGGGCTCCTCAGCTTGCAGACAGCCTATTGTGGGACTTCTCCTTATGATTGTGTGAGTCTGTTCTCCTAACAAACCCCACTTCATGTATTCATCTATCCTAGTAGTTCTGTCCTTTTAGAGAACCCTGATGAAGACACCAACTTTTCTGTTTAGGAGCTGGCCATAAAGAAATTGAAGATGCTCATTCCAGAAAGGGTCTGCCCCATAACCTGGGGGAAGCAATGCTGCCCAGAGAAGTTCAGAAGAATCAGAGCAGACAGGCTGTGCTGGTTCCCCACAACCATCTATAAGCATTAGATCATACACTTTTTGTCCAATCATATTTCTACATGTCTGTCCATACTTCATTGAGCCTAAGTATTAAAAATGGACAGTTTTTCCTGGGTCTTTGGGTCTTCATTCTGAAGGTTTCTGTGTCACATAAAACTATCACCAGGTTCCTATCCAGGACTAAGTCTGGGGAACACAACCTGGTTAGTGTGGGTCCTGGGGCTTCCCCTGCTGAACCGTCTGGCAGCTGAGCCATAGGAGGGATGTAGACTGAAGCACTAAAATAGGAAATGGTGCCCTCGGTACTCAAGTGGAATGGGCACACTAAACTGGTGTCTCCCAGTTTAAGGACCATGGGCTGACCAAGTTCTCCTTAGAATTGTAGACACTAATGAGCAATCCCAGGACCATCAATTTGTCCAACAACAAGATGGACAACCTACCGCTTTTGCTGATACAAAAGTTCACTCTGCTGAAGAACCTCCCCCTGAACAACATAAACTGGTCTGCCTAATGAGATTATGCAATCCTAAAAAAATTCTAGAGATGCTACGCCTAAACGGCAGTCACCTGAGAGAGCTGCCATCTACCTTTGGGCAACTCTCTACCCTCAAGACCCTGAGCCTCTCTGGGAACCAACTGGGAGCGCTATCACCCAACTTTGTAGCCTAGGCCACCAGATGTGGTGGATCTTTCCAAGAACCAGATTTGAAGTATACCTGACATAGTAGGAGAGCTGCAGGTCATCAAACTCATCCTCAACTGGAAGAAGATATCTCAGGTCTCAATAAAGATATCTGGCTGTCCTTGCCTTAAAATTCTTCACCTGGAAGAGAACTGTCTTGAGCTCAGCATGCTTTCACAGGGCATCTGCAGTGATTGCCAGATCTGTCCACTTGATATGGAAGGTAATCTTTTTAAAATAAACTTCAATAAGTACATGGAGAGGTTCATGGCCACCAAGAAGTTGCATGAAGTTCTCCAGGTCTATGGGAACCTTACAGCATACTGACTTGGGACCTGTTGGAGTGTTGCTGATTCAAAGGCTCCTGTTGTTGTCAAGGGTATCTGCAATGAGAAGATGATACTCCAGGACATTATGTTTTACTCAATGATCTTTTTTCTTTTCCTTTTCCGGGCTCTTCTCAACTAAGCTAAAAGAAAGGAAACCAGGAGACAGGAAAAGTTCTCCATTTGAGTCATGGGTATGACAATGAGCAAGGTTGGTCTTCAAAATCATCATTAGTTTGGCATTAAGAAACCAGTAGCTAGCTGCTATTGTTACGGTGAGGGAGTGCTGCCTGGTAACAGAATAACTCCATACCACAGCTTGAGATTTCATTCAGTTTCAATGTGTGAGCTTTCAAAAAGTCAGTTGCCATTTCATTTCTATGTTAACACTTCATATTTTTATGAAATTCAAATAATTTGTGAGAGGCTGGTATGGTTAATCTAAGGATTTATTATTTCATTCCAGTCCGTCAGTTCAATTGCAGTGTTTATACTTGGAATTTAGGACTTACATAAATATGGGACTGTTTGTCTTGATTAAAAGTATGCTTTGTCAGAGAAGCACCAATACAACACTAAAAAATGTTCCCCAAGGCTGCAGTAGCAAATTCTTTACTATTTCAGGCAACTTATCGATAGAGGGCTCTGAAGAGCTAAAACTGTATATGCAACACTTATAAGATAAAAGACATTTTAATAATCAATATTTTCTTGAAGATTTGTTAGAAATAATGTCTTCTTTCTGGTAATCTTTCCTCCTTTTTGTATTTATAACTCTACTAATCAAATTACCTATCAATAAACTATTGCTATAATATTTAAAAAAAAAAACCAAAAAACTGTGATCAAATAAATTTGCTATGATTTTCTCTTGTTAACTGGTCTTTGTTATAGGGGAGTCATCTATGACCCTTTCTATGGGGAGGAAAGGGAACACCTCCTTTCTGCCCTTACAGTTCCATTCTGAGCTGCGAGCAGAGGAGTCAATTCCATTAGGAGAGTTATCTCTGTCCTTGGTCACCTGTATTTAAATGTTGAATTATTCTAACGTTAAACATAAGTTGTTATTTATTTCATATGGTATATAACCACTCTAAGACACTCAATCATTTTGTTATCTGTATCCAAAACAAACATCTGGAGCCAATTCTCATGTGAAATATGATCACAAATGTGTCTGAGGTCAATATTTGATCTATTGCTTTTTCATCCAAAACACGTAGGTGAATGAAATGACTATTACCATTACAACAAATTGCTGTTTTTCAGCCTCTCAAGCCAATTACTTTGTGTGAGAATATTGAAGAAGAAATACAGAATAAATGTCTGCTAAACTTATGCTCTGGGACTCAAATTTTAATGGTCAGAAGAAAACTACTACAAAAATAATCATAAAACAAAACAAAATTTAAAGTAAAAGATTAAAATAATACAATAATATCTGAAAGAATATAGTATTTATTAACTGCATATTATTTTCCCATAAGTGGACTGGATATTATGTAAAACACAAGAGAAAAGTCTGTAACCTGAATTCTAACTTCAAAGTTTGTATTATTTTATTGTAAAGAAATAAGAAGATATCTAAGAATATAAAACAGCCAGTTAAAAATATGATCACATATATTCAAGAACAATATGTTCCAGACATAGAAAGAAAAAATAAATGGAAAGCAAGGATATTTGGAAGAAGATTTAATTGATGAAAAAAGACTTGAGCCAGCACGTCTCAAAGAATATCCAGGATTTCTGGAGATGAAGTGAGGAAAGTATAGTCTAAGTGAAAGAAACAAAATGAATAGAGGTTCATAATACATGGGTTCTTATCAGTCTGATGAAGCATGTGGACTCCTCAGAAAGTCGTGCTTTTTTTTTAATAATTTTTAATTTTTATTTTTGTGAGTACATAGTAGGGGTTATAGTAGTAGTATATTTATAGGTTATGTGGAGGCCTGATAGATATGTAAGCAACAATGTGGAAGGGGCTCCAGGTGGGAGAGGGCTCCAAGTGGGGAAGAACAATGAACAATTGATTGGACAGGTGGCTAATCTCATCATAAACAACGACCTCCTTGTCCTGTGGACACAATGACCTCAATCTGCAAGTAGCTCCCTCCAGCACCACCATATAAACTGTCCTTCCAGCCCCTGCCTCTTTGCAGACAGCCCTGTCTCTGCTGTGCTGCCTGTTGCAACCTTGCAATGTATTTTCATACTTTCCCTAACAAATCTGCCTTTCATTACCTACAACTGTCTTGGTAAATTCTTTTACCCCCTGTGCCAATGGCCCCAGTTAGTTGCTACCTATGACAGGTTACATGAAATATTTTGATACAGGCATGCGATGCAGAATAATCACATCAGGGTAAATGGGGTATCCATCACCTCAAGCATTTATCCTTGTGTTACAAACAATCCAATTATACTCTTAGTTATTTTAAAATGTACAATTACATTATTTTTGACTATAGTCACCCTGTTGTGCTAGATTAGAAAATTTTTTTAAAGTGCAAAAACAATAAGAATAAAGTGTTTTAAAAAGTATAGATGAGAAAACATATTGAAGTGCACTTATTGAAATTAAATAATTTTTGAATATGATCATAAATGTATTTATTATATATTTATTTTGATGTCATGAGACTCAAACTTTATTTGATAGAATATTTTAATTCCTATTCTAATTCCTTTTTGTCTTGGAAAAAGTTGAAGAGATATTCCCCCACAGAGAGGATTTGATTAGTGTATTCAATAATAAGATCCAGCAGTGGGTCTAATGGATCCCATTATTGAATTAGTAGCGGGTTTCAAAGCCTGAATATGTGATATTTTGAGATATGTGTGGCAACTATAATGTGATATGAATATATCTATTACTTCTATCAGCAAATTCATAGTTGCTGCTAATGACTTTGGTGGTCTGTGGCATACATTCACAATGGAAAGAAATGCTAACTTTCAGTTAGAAGTTAAAATAATGCTATAATATTTTCCCAAACAAAGTTCCTGAATCTCTTCAATTCTATCCATAGACTTCTAAGTTTCCTGTGGACTCAGACTAAGAATCTAGAAAAGTGGATGGGAAGCGATACTTCTTTAAACACCCAATGGGTGTGCAGCACAGTAACAAGTCTTTCACACTACTCTTACAACATGCTATAAGCAAGAAATGGTTAAAATGGGCAATATTACTTGAAAAATGAGAAAACTGAAGCTCAACAGTGTTATGTAACCTGCCTAGGGTCACATAAAGAATGAATGTAAGTTACACAATTAGAGTTGAAATATCATAATCTAAAGCCCTTGTTTGCCTTTCCCACTGTGAAAAACCACCTAGAGAATCCGCAAAATGTTTTAAATAAGTGGTTAGAAGATGAACACAGCCAGAGCAAGAAATTGTTTTCAAGAGCAGTAGAAATAACAATTGGGAATGTGGGGCAGGACCCCCTAAAAAAGCATACACAGAGAAACAACGCAAATGCTTTTGCCCATGCAAAAATGAGCCCATCCGGGATATGATAATAAAATCAATGTTTCGGGAAAAAAAATAATCTGATGGTAACAATTCAATGGATAGCAAAAGTAAGGATTATTATATTTTCTCTCTAGAAATTTTATAGTAGGTCTAAAATAACACATTATAGTTAAATGCTTTATCTAAAATGAGTTGAATCCTTTCATTAATTTTCTGAAGCAGTTTTGGGATTTGTTTCTTTCAAGATCTATTCTTAAATATAGCAACACACACAAAATAGTTACTTACCAACACTTGTACAACTTTCACCGTCTACATCCAGCTTCCAACCTTCATAACATGAGCACTTGACTGTGTGCTTGTGCTGCTCACATACTTGGCTGCACTTTAGATGATTGCTACAATAATCCACAATTTCACATGTTTTATTGTCTTTGTTGAGTTGAAGTCCTTCAGGGCAGGAACAGACAATTCCTCTTCCAGGAACAACAGAACAGTGGTTGCTACAGCCTCCATTGTTCAGCGAACACTCATCTATAAAAAGGGGGGAACAGATTATAGGTCTTATCAATTGCTTTCCTCAGTTAAATACTAATCATTGAACTCAATTCTCTAAGCCTACAATTAGCCAGGATACTACAAATGAATATAAGAAAGCCCTCTTTGGCTTATTTTTGCTTCAGGGGTTGGTATAGAAATGATGATAGGATTTATCCAAAGGTCAAATTTAATTCTATATGATAGAAATTGTAAATGGAAGATTTTCATTTCTATAAAACTTGGGAATATAGTTTGCTTTGCCCAACAGATGTAAAGTGAGCTCATTGTTTCTATTATGACTGGAAAGATTATGCTGAGCCTTTTAGCAGTGGTACAAAATAATTTGTAGAGGTCTTCCAAAAAAGATGTACATACCATGATGATCTTAATATTAGACATATCTTGATGTTAATAAATTAACAAGTACATCCATATACACATACGTGAATATATGGTCTATATATCTTTTGCAACACTTGTACGGTCTATTTTGGAGTTATAATGCAGAATGGATTACTTTATCCTTTACCGGCTGTAGGTATTTATTTTTAAGTTATGTGAATTGTCCATTGTGCCTCATATATCGGTTATTATGATTCATTCAGTGATGCCATGGAAACATCATAAGCAAAACACTAAAAAAAAAAAAAGTTGCCCTGGTATTTTGGCTGAAATAATAAGCAATAGTATTGATTACATAGATAATATGATTGATTACATAGATAATATGATTAGCTTGTGAAAAAGATTAGCTTTTTAAATAGCATTTAAATATACAGCTGTCCTTTAAATATATTTATTTATTATTCTACTTCATCACCAAATTGTAAGCTCCATGAGGGTACAGAAAATATCTCTTCTGTTTACCAGTGTATACCTAACATTGAGTAACGAGTTAAAAATATTTGATGAATTTTTTAAAGTAGAAAAATTGTATAAAAGCACACATTGTCCTAAAATTTAGTCAGAATTGTCTACTTGAGAAAATTTCAATATGACATGCTTACAACCTTGAAGAAAATGGCAGATAATTGTCTTTGAAACCACATCATTATCTACCACTGTGTACCGTTAGGTACATACAAATAAGGCTGAAAGAAGCTTTGTCTTTCTTGGCTTTAAAAATATTTTCAAGTGGATTTCAAACCCTATTTAATTGTGTGTGTTTTGAGATGTGCTAAAAAGACTATTGTCTAATAATCGGTAAATTGAAGTAATATTTATTTATATAATGCAAATATTTCTGGTTGTCTATGAAAATGTATCCAGTATGAAAATTGGCCTGAAATGTAAGGCTTTTAAAAACATTTCTACATTTTTAAAAGCTTTATATGGGTCAACTCTTCTTCATATAATTTGTCACCATCAAAGAAGCTACAGTAATAAGAAAAGGAAAATGATTGTATTAACTGTTTTCTCTAACAATTCAATTGAAGTTTGGTATTATTTTGAAGAAAAAAAATAGATTCAGCTCTTGGTTCCTCCAAATATGTTTGTTCACCCATAATCATAAGCATCTTAAAACAGCAGTCATTTCAAAGTATTTGCCCCATTTTAGTTCAACTGACATTCTTTTTCCAGAAAATTACTGTAAAGAAATGTCATTGTGCCCAGGAGGTAAAGAAAAAAAAAAATTGTTACAATGCTTTTAGCTTATTTCAAGTGTCACGGTTTTCTCAGTACCGAAGTGTCTCTTTCTACTACTATCTGTGGAATGAAGTCACAGATTTTAGGTTAAATGAAATTCACATTGAAATCTGAAATTGAATATATAAATTTAATGCCAATATTTGCATGATTAGAACCTGTCGATTCTTACTTAGCCCTAAACCTGTCATTAATCCTGCAACTTCTTTTAAAACTTTTTATTACCTGACAAAGACTCTATCCTTGACCAAACACTAGTCAGGATCCTCTAAGTCCTCTTCTGACTAGACCTCAGCCTTGGCCAATAAAAACTGCAGACTCTCAGCACAAATGATTTCATCCTGCTGCCCTCACCTCCACCGCCCCCCTCCCCAAGCCCCTAGGCCACAAATACATACTAACAGACTTGAACAATCCCTAGTACATTGTCCAACAGCTTAAGTCTATGTCCCTTGAATGACCCCAGCTCCCACATTAAATTGTCTGCCTGAGAACGCTCATGATGATAGGCAGATAGGCCCTGAAACTCCTCTTAGAGTAGTTGCTTTAGAAAGCTTGCAATTATAAATCCTTTCTGTGCCTTTTTGAGGTGTAAATCTTCTACTACCCAGAACTACCTTCTAAGGAGCTAAGAGCGTTCTCTTTGAAGTGCAAACACCTGGGAAGGGAACTCTGCCTCTCATTCTCCCTCCCAGCCCAGTGGGGGTCTTACTCTTACTTGCTGCCACTGCCTCTTGTCACAAAGATAAGAGAAGCCTGTTTTCCCCTCCTGTTAAGCACCAGTTATCTAACCCAGGTGGCGTAATCTTGTGGAGCAGCCCCTTTAACCCCCTTAGTGCCTTTTCCTTAGCACACCCCGATCTTCAAAGTTTCCAGTCTTTAGTTTCATGAAGTTGAGCTCAGTTCACAGTGGACTATCACAAGAGTTACTAATGAGTAAAATCTTTACTTACTGTTTTACTAGTTAGCATCTGGCTTTATCTTTGACATATTATTATAATAAGGATCACTATAACTCCATTTTAGAGTAATTAAAATCTATTTTCGTTTGTTTCTTAAGTGCAAATCCGTTTCTTTTGAAATTATTTAAAAATTTCCCTAAAAAAAATCTCTTCACTAGAATTAGAAGATTCACATTCTTGGGTTCTCCTTTTCCTTATACACATTACTATAACCATAGAAAAGACAATCTAATCCTTTGGCCAGTATTTGCTTTCTGTTTTCATTGTTCTAACTCTTCATGACTTCACCTCTGAAAGAGTGCGGTGTGTAGTTCAATATGCCACAATGCTGCAATCATGACAAAATTGTCTTTTTATTTTCTCTGGTACTTCCACACCAGATTCCTCCTTATAATCTATTTCAGTCTCTATAATCTTTTGAAATGTTTGGGCAAAGCTCTTTAAGTAATGACCATATGGCTAGATAAGAAGTGCTTTTCAATTCTGAAGTAGACAAAGAAATGAATTAAGAGGAAATTCTCTCATTACTCTTTTACTTTTCCAATTTGGAAAGTGAAGAATAGGAAAATAAGGTTGTTTTTTCTTATCATTTTCTTCATTTTTCTCAATGGGTGTACTTTCTGTCTTTTGCCTTTTATTTCTTTCATTTAACTTGAAAGATGGGGAAGAGGTAGAAAAGTACTAATATTTTTCAATAACTGTAGGGCATCAGGCATTATTACCATGATTACCTGATAGATACCATTGCCTCTATTTTAATTATAAGAAAACCAAGATTTTAAGAAATTAAGTCACCTAAAGACTTAATTGAAGAAAAGAATTTAAGCTTGTTGAAGTCTAGTTTTTCCATAATTACATTCTTTTTTTAAGAGTATTAATAATTTCTTTTAGAATTTGTATTTACAACCTTCATGAGCAAACCTCTCACCAACCCACTCCACTACAAAGAATGAGCTGGGCAAGAAAGAAATGAATACAGAAGAATGAAGTTTGTCATCTTTTATTTATAACCTTTTTGTTGCTCAATTTAAGTTCTTTCATTTGTTCTTAATTTTTGTGTGTGTAATTTTACCTCATCAAATGAAGACTGTTGCATTCACTGTTTCAAGGTTATTTTATAAAATCGTGACTTAAAAAAAGACATTTTACCACATATGGTAAAAAAAAAAAAAAAAAAAAAACTTCCTTTTTTATATCATTCAGTATGCTATTAATGCTCATTTGAGGTCAAAATATAACTTTGGGCTTCAATGTAGTTGTCTTTCCTACTTTCAATCAGTCAGCTTCATTATTTCCCAAAGTCATTTTCTCACAGCCTCAAGTCATCTCATTATTGTTCTTATCATTCTGTAAACTGTTCTTCATTATCTATTGATGTCACCTTCAGTATTATCTAGAAAACACTTTTAAAAAATCTCTTTACTAAATCTCTGATCTCCCGGAAGGGAAGGAAATGTAATTTTCTTTTGTATGTGCTGGTTGGTAAGAAAGACTGCTAGTCAACGTGATTTCAAAGCTCATTGAAATCATCATTTTAACTAGATAAGGCATACTAAACAAAGCTGTTGTATGAGGACTAAAAACTTGAAGGACAATTATGTTAAATTGGGTCATATTCAATTGGCTTTCTTATCCAGTCTCTTTCCCTTCCTAAAAATCAGTTTCTATTGTAATGATTAGAAGGCTTATCAAAATATATAGGGTGGTGGTGAGCTCCATCCATAGATGAGGAATAAAAGTTTTCCTTGTTCTGAGGGATCAACAAATAATCAGTTCAACTGGGGGAACATCACTGGCCATCCAGAGATCTAAATGCTGAACACAACTCTATAATTAAGTAACTTCGATATAGGCTAGTTTTCCTGTCTTATTTTCAGAAATTTCTGATCGCATTGAAGACTTTTACTGTAGACTTAGAGTGTCTGAGAAATGTAGACAAGGTTCAATGCTAAAAGCTCCATTTAAAGGGGATGAATGAAAGGAATGAATGCTACTATATTAAGTAACAGCAACTGAACTAAAAGGTTGTAGTTTTCATGGAGAAGTCAGTACAATTAAACATGCAATACCACAGAGATCGCCTTCATCAGAGCCATCAGGACAATCCTTTTTCCCATTGCAGAGTTTCTCTGGCTGCAGGCAGACTGAGGTGTCGTTAGCACAAGGATGCTTGGGTGGTCCACACAAGAAACTGTCACAGTCATCTTCATCTGACTGATCTTCGCAATCAATATCTCCATCACACACCCATGCTTTGTTGATGCATCTCCCTTAAGAAAACAGAAATAGTGTCAGTTTGATTTTTGCGATTAGGTCATTATGATAATGAGTGGCCATTATTGTCTTCAGTCACAGGCAGAATTACTTGTCTTTAGCAAAAGAAAACAAAATCTATTTGCTTATTATTTGACAGTTTATTTTCATGACAGCATTTGGATATTTCTTGCCCTGGTCTTAAAGTGCTCTTATTGTTTGAGCTTTGATATTTTCTTTAGTTTCAAGTCATTGCTCTGCTCTCTCTCTCTCTCTCTATATATATATACATATAAAGAAGGTTTCTGTGACTAATTGAAAGTTTAATCGCAAAACTGTTAAGAGTAAACTTTAAAGATACATTTGTATATTAGTGCCTTTTAGATCCCTAAATTTAGGTGAATGCTATCGGTGCCTGTCAGAAACCCAAATTCAGGTAAATGCCTCATTTTAGCAAGAAAGGTTGTCCTTCTATTTACATTTATAACATCAACACCCCAACTCCCCACTCCAGACATATGTACATGCCCTTTCATAAGAGAATATCAAATGATATCAAACATTTTGGCGACTAACATATGTATAGACGGAATTTATAGAATTTTTTTATTGTTTCTAGAAGAAAAAAATAAAATAATTATTGTTTAGCCAGCATGATTCAAGAGTAACAGTGAGAAACACAAAGAGATCAATGTTCATTGTTATTTTTGTTTTGTTTTGTTTTGCGATGGAGTTGCACTCTTGTTGCCCAGGCTGGAGTGCAATGGTGCAATCTCCATTCACTACAACCTCCGCCTCCCAGGTTCAAGCAATTCTCCTGCCTCAGCCTCCCAAGTAACTGGGATTACAGGCATGTGCCATTATGCCCAGCTAATTTTGTATTTTTAGTAGAGACGGGGTTTCACCATGTTGGTCAGGCTGGTCTCAAACTCCTGACCTCAGGTGATCCACTGCCTCAACCTCCCAAAGTACTGGAATTACAGGCATGAGCCACCATGACTGGCATTGTCGTCTATGTAAATGTTTCACTGCAAATTATTCCTCCTTTCGAAACAGTCTTTCACTGACTTCTTATTAATTATCTTTTCCAGATTATGCAATGTACAGGTGTAATATACATTTTTTAAATGTACCTAAAGATAATACTAGTTATTGACTGACTACATACCAGCATCTTATAAAAATAAGTGGGGCAAATACAAGGGAAATGGAAAATATTACATTGTATATATCCAAAAGTCATTAGGTATTTAAATGTCTTCTTAAGTCTTATAAGTGAGTAAATTTTAAAATAATTAAAATATAGGTGCAAAAATATTTTATTTATAAAAATATATCAATAATTCTTCACACTATTATGTCAAATAAAATATAATCAGTTCCATAGTTAACTAAAATACATTTGATATTCAACATTGATAAAAATACTCTTAAAATAAGAATTGACAGATAATTCATTAGATTTGATATAAATAGAGAAACATTATAAACTTTTGCATTAACATCATAAATAAAACCAATAATGTTGTTCTGTAAATACTACCTAGGACAATTAGGTAATAGAAAGAAATGAGGTATAATATTAGAAATGAGGACTAACATTAGAAAAGAGTATCATTACATGTTGTTAATATAATCATATAATTATAAAATCAATTAAAATTACATAAACTAAGAATTCAAAAAATAGGTAGCTAGTTTCAAAATTAACAGAAAAACAGATTTCATATCTATAGAGAGCATATACTAGAAGAAAAGGCCAATTAAAATTTTATCAAAAAAATGTATTTTGGGTTAAAATGTACAAGAACTATATAACACTTATACAAATCCAAAATTCTACAAAAAATCTGAAAAAAAGCCTTGAATATAGATATTATTTGGTCTTGGATTAGTAAAGATACTAATTTTCTCTTAAACAATCCTTTCAAAATAGTAACATTAATGCAACCCTAAAAGCTTATTTTAAGTTAAAAAATAAAACCAGAAAAAGCATTCAGAATCTTACGAAAAAAAAAAAACAAAAAACAAAACAGAGGAATCTTAATGAGTAGAAACTGTATATATTCCAACTATTTAGAAGTAATTTAATGTAATAGTAGTTAAAATACTTTTTATAAGTATCAATAAAGATATTAATGATTAAAGAGCACAGAGACATTAGGAATAGGTCTATTTATGTATATGGATTTTATATATGAAACAGTTGGCAATCTAAATAGCAGAGAACAAAATTAATGATGCAGTATCACCTCATTTGCCAATCTGGAGGATAAACAATAAAGCTGAATCTCTACTTGGCTTCTTATGCTATAATATATTCCAGACATATCAAAGAGGTAATCATTTTAAAATAAGGATGATAAAAATACAAACATGAAGCTGAATTTTATAAACATATTTTATTCCATATTGCAACAATAAACTCCATAGACAAAGTCACTGGACAGTCAATAAGCCAGAAAAAAACATTTAATCATATTTTTAAAAATATTTCATTATATGACAAAAAGCATATTTTTAAAAAATACAAGGGTTCTTTTAAATCAATAAGATAACAATCAATCCAAGTGCAAGATTCATAAAGAAATTGTAATGGTTCAGAAACATAAGATATTCAATATCCCTTTCAATTAAAAAAGGTAAACTAAAATAACTAGTTGACATCCTTCCTACTCTATCAGATCAAGATCAAAAAGTTGGATAGTACAAAACTAGATTTGACAATAATGTAAGAAACAGCACAAATATTGAAAATTGTGATAACCTCTCTCTAGGGCAATGTCAAGAAATCCAGCAAATGAAACATGTGTCAACTCTTCACCACAGTAATTCTAATTTTAGAAAATGTTTTCATAAATATCTTTGCACAAATGCACAAAGATACTAGGATATCTACTGCTGTTTTGTATATATTAGGGAAAGGAAAGTAACAATTTAAATAATTACTGCAAGCCTGGTGACATCAATTACAATGCATCCATACATTAAAGGTATATGCTTGAGTGAAGAAGAATGTGTCAATCTACATAAGTGAATGAAAACTAATTTTCAAGCTTAATTAATTTAAAAAAGGCATAGAACTCAGTGTACGTAGGCTTTCTGATGTATTGAAAGGGAGTTAGCTATTTATCAATATCTATGATTATATTTCCATACATTTATCAATATCAGTACATGGATAGACTTGTCTCTATTTGAATTCTTTCTGGAGGGATACACAAGAAATAGTTCAAATTGGTTGCCTCTGGAAAGAATTAGTTACTGGAAACCCATTGTAGGAGGGAGAGGTACTTTTCATTGAATACTCTTGTGCTGCTTTATTTTTCTTCTACCATATACTTCCGTAACTTTTCCAAAATATATTGGCTTATTTTTAAAAAATGATTATGTACACACATATGCAGTGAAGCCTAACAGATTCAACAGCCTTCTTGTAAAAAATTATATGTTGAATTTACTCTGTGCCTTACCCTTTCCTAAGGGCTTTCAGAAATATAAGAAAGCATAAAGCCTAATCCTTGTCACCAAGGGGCTTATAATCTAGTTAGAAAGAAAAGATCAACGCATAATATATCATTGTAGTCTAAAATATGACATTCTATACTTAAGCATTAAATTGTATGAAGTCATTTGCAAGAGTTCAAGAATATACAAATTCCCGTTTTTAGTTTGGTTTATCAAAATGCAACTTCCTTTGTTTTTTTTTTTTTCCCAGACACATCACCAATCCATGATGGCATTCCCAACCACTGACTCCAAAATGACCTTAGAATTGTTTCAACAGATATATCTATAAATCAATATCAATCTTTTAGAGTCAGAATAGCAGTAAGGCTATTTGCCATCCCTGATATAAATACTGCTTGGAAAAGGTAAACAGAAATAATATTCAGATGACTGTAAAACTTTAAAACAAATAATGTCACCAGAGATATGAACAAATATGAATACATAGTTTAAATGAATTGTATAAGCTTAAATAGCCCCCCTCTTCCTATTGATTTTTTAGGGGCTGTTTGAAGCTTAATTGCTTCTCTCTATTTGTGTTTGGTTTTAGTTCTTACCAAAATGTAGATAAGAAGGCGAACCAAGTATGATAAGTTTAATGAATTTCTAACTCATGAACATGAATTAGGTAAAACCCAAAAGCAAATGGCCTCAGTAAAAATACTTTAAACATATTGATTTTTACTTGATTCATATCAAGATAAATCCTCACCTAATCAAGTACCTAATCAAGTCATTGGACATAAAATCTTGAATGAACAAATATCACAGATTTCTTTGCTTAAACTCCCTTCTTTATATATAAGAAATAAGTAGTTATTAATAATAGTAAAACATACTATAGACATTATAACTATCCAATAGACAGAATATCCAAAAATCTTTAAAATAAATTTTAAATGTGCATGAGTAATTCAAGTAACCAAGTAAATCATTTTGTGTTTACTAATTCTTTTTTAGAAGATGCCAAAAACCATATTAGATAATTAGTATGAAGCTGAGCTCTACAAGATATTTTCTCATTTATTTATAATGATGTTTTCAACTTGATAACTACATGTCGAAGACTCTATTTTGGTAACTGTGGTTTTGTCCTTTGAGAAAAGAAAATAAGAATGGATAAGTAACAACAATAACAGCAAATTTTTTTCTAAAAATCCCCAAAACCCAGAAATTTGGTTAAACACAACTACAAAGTCAACAGGTATAGAAAAACTTAAGTTTTTATGACTGTAGAAAACATGCTAGCTTTCCAAAATAAATTGATACAATCTCTTCTAGAGTTTCTCTTTTCTGTGTTAAACTCTTGACCATGTTCTGAAATAGATCCATCTTTTTGTAAACTGACTTGTTTTTAGTTTAATAAAAAGATAACAAATGTTATAATGGGATAATTTCTGTTCTGGGATATGACTGGCAGTTTATATTAAGAATAATAATATTAATATGAAGTAAATCTTCGAGAAAGTCTAAATGGATTTACTTGAAACTATATTATTATAATGCCTTTTTGAACACTGGTCTATAATCTTTTATAAAATGTTTATACTACTAACCTTTAGTGTTACCTACATATTTATTTCTCTAACAGTGTTTGGTTTCAATTCAATTTGACAAATATTTTTTGAGTATTATATGCTTGGTTTTCTACTGAAGAGTGTAGAAAGATGGGGAAGACAAATTCCTGACCTTGTGGAGCAATAACTCTAGTAATGACAAATGTTCTAATATTGAACATATAAAGTAGAATAAGATGAAAGCCATATAACCATCAGAGAGTGCTATGGATTTTCAAGGAGGTGGAAAATATGTATGATTGGAAGGATGAGAAACAAGCTTTACCAAACTATTCTTTTGAACAGCGTTTTGAAGGATGGTAGAAAATTTTACGTAAGGAAAAAAGCATTTAATATAGACAGCTGCCTTATGCGTATAGTCTTAACATTCGAATATATACCCCATGTAAAATCAAAAAGCAAGTAAACGGAACAGGTGAAAGAAATAAAAATTTAATAGCATAGTGACTACTCTTGCTACTCAATAGGAATGTGTTAGGGCATAGATAGTAGAAGAGAATCAGTTCTTTCTTATGCTGATCTTTGTTCCATCTCTAAGTGAATTCATTATAAAATTCTAATTTTTATATTTGCTTTTTATTTTATGCTAAGCATTACCTTGTTTATAGTAGAGTTATAGGTACAAATTATCCTGAGCTATATACATAGAACCATGTATATTAAGTTTAATGTGTGATTTTTGGGAGGTAATTTTGAACATACGCAGTTTTACATGCTGAATATTCAACCTTACTTGTTTAATCGAATTCACACAAAAGATGAAACTCTTATCTAAAGGTATAAAAGCAGGAAAGAATGGGACCTGTTCAAAAAGCAATAATGAAGCAGTTTGGGGCCCCTAATTCAAGAAGCATTTCTTAATCTGATTACGGTTAAGAAAATTGAGACACTTTTTGAATTAGCAATGGAGATTGTCTATAAGATTCAGCAAATTTGAACGATTGAAAGATTTTTTTAAAGTATGTGCTTAGGTCACATCTTGAGGTAAGAGGAAGCCAAAACTGTGGATAGAGTGGATTGAAGCTAATGACTGTCAGGGGAAAACACAGTTGGCCACACAAAGATCTGAGTGAGAGATAATGAAAACTTAACCTTAGGTTATGAGATGTGAGTAGAGAATGGAATGGGTTATGTTGGAGATATTGCATAAGTAACCTCAGTAGGACTAGGACTTGGAAAATGATTTCAAGTTAGAAGTGTCAAAGGGTGCTTTCTGCTTTAAATCTGAGCATACAGGGGATTACATATTCTAACGGAAATGACATATTCTTACTCCTTTCTGACTTTGAAGAGAAAGTAGAATGTTCAGCAATGCATCGGGAAAAAATGGGTTGGAAGTGGGGAGTAAATGTCAGTGGCAGAAATTTTGGAGTCCTAGAGGTGATGGTTAAAACTGGGGACAGAATAGGTTGCTATGAAGACTTTGCAGAAAGATGAGAAGGAGCAAAAAAACTAAGAGAAAAATATCTACAATGCTGGACACATATTATGCGCTCAACAGGTATATTTTAAAATTAAATATAAGGGACAGGTAGAGGAAAATGGGCAAGGGAAAGTGAAATAAAAAGAGGACTCTAAATGCCATGTGGCTAAAGAGAACAATCCAATGTGAGAATTCATAAGAAAATATTAAAAGGGGAGGAAATGCAGCAGGGTAAAGTGTTGCAGAGAAAGAAGCCGAGGTGCAGTACTAGTAGTGAAAAGTGTCATTCATTAAGCTTCTACTGTGTTCTAGGCACTCTTTGTACATTCTACCAGTTATTATTATCATATCTATTCTACAGATCAGAAAACCATAACGTGGAGAGGTTTAGTAACTTATCTGCACTCATGCAGTTACTGAATGGCAGAGTAGGACTCAAAACACAGAAGAGCATAAACTGAGAAATCATTCCTGGTGACCATCGAAACAGCCATTTCCATCAAGGGAAGCCATTGGATGTTAGATTGCAAGGGGTGGAGGAATTAGTGAGACATAAGACATCGAGGTACTTATATAAGGTGATTTAATGACGTGAAGAAGGAAGACAGGGAAAACGTAATAAAAGCAAAGAAGTGTTTTTCAGGTTACTGGACTAAATATGTTATATAGAGAAAGAAAAATTAGTGTGGAGAAAGAAATAGAAGACCAAACAAGAAAAGTGACTAAGCTCCCACAAGGATTAGGAGGTCACAGGATCAATATCTAAAGAAGGGGTTGGGGGCGCTGGCTCACACCTCTAATCCCAGCACTTTGGGAAGCCGAGGTGGGTGAATCACTTGAAGTAAGGAGTTCGAGAGCAGCCTGGCCAACATGGTGAAAACCCATCTCTACTAAAAAGAAAAAAAAAAAAAATTTAGTCAGGTGTGGTGATGCATGCCTATAATCCCAGCTACTCAGGAGGCTGAGGCAGATATTGCTTGAACCTGGGGGTTGGAGGTTGCAGTGAGCTGAGGTTGCGCCACTGCGCTCCTACCTGGGCAACAGAGCAAGACTTTGTCTCAAAAATTAATTAATTAATTAATTAATTAATTAAATCTAAAAAAGATCCCTCCTGGACAAAAAGGAGCATTGTTTATTCTTCTTTATAGACAGGACTGAAGGGAAACAACTAGAGTAGGCATACAACAAAAGGTTTAAAACTGTCAGCTCACGAGTTCAGGAGATCGAGACCATCCTGGGGAACATGGTGAAACCCCGTCTCTACTGAAAATACAAAAAATTAGCTGGGTGAGGTGGCAGGCGCCTGTACTCCCAGCTACTTGGGAGGCTGAGGCAAGAGAATGGCATGAACCCAGGAGACAGAGTTTGCAGTGAGCCAAGATCTCGCCACTGCACTCCAGCCTGGGTGACAGAGCGAGACTCCGTCTCAAGAAAAAAAACAAACAAAAAAAAGTCACTGGGAGGAATCAAGGAAAAATATAGGAGGCTCATAAGAAGAAAAATGCAAAATATTTTATTAGCTTTCTGGCACATAAACAATGAACAGCTTGCCATATTATTTTCATCAGAAATAATTAGAAGTATTCCATAGGGCTGGTTCCAAAAAGAAAAAAAGGGATGCGTTTAGAAATATTTCATATATAACCCATCATATAATTCTAACGAAATCACTATACCATTATAGGATATTTTTGGTTCTAATAATCCAGATTGGTTTTCCACAATGATTAAATTCATCATTTTATTCTGTATTCACTGATACAACAATAGGGGAAAGAAAACAAAACAATCCAAAAATAGACAAGAATAATGTTCTGCCATTCACAGAAGCCCATAGAGAATTTTCATCACGCAGCAGATCAGAACAGAGTATGATGCCACTGCTAAAGTTAAATCCACATGTGTGCCAGTCAGTTCTCTATGCCAGTCAGTTCTGTTACATTCTTCTACTAAAAGATCACTTGTCATTAACTAATAACACTACTCTGGAACTTGACTTCAAAATGTATGTTGCTTATTCCAATGGAATCTAGAGCGGAAGGTAGATGAGTCAGCACCAAACTATCACAACTCTTAGAAAGGTAGTCAAAGAAAGGTAGTCAATCAAAAAAGGACACAGTAAAAGTTATGATACCTTCTCAGTCATTCTTCCTAGCCACTTTTCCCCATACTTAGAGACAAACAATGACAATAGTTTCTTGTGAATGAAAACAGAAATGTTTTTATTATAGAAAGAATATACTTTTATTTTCTTTTCACCACTTAAACAATATTACATGCTATGCCCACTCTTGCACTCCTGCACTTTTCACTCAACATGTAATCACAGAGAAGTGTACATGTCAGTGCATTATAATGACTTCCAAATCTGCAAGGCATTCTACTATATAGAAATATCATGTTTGCACCTAGTGCCCTATTTTGGCCTATTTAGGTTGTTTGGGACCTTTAACTATTAAAAGCAATTTAATGGCAAATGAACATTTGAAAATATACTCAAAATAATATGTCATTAGGAAAATGCAAATTAAAACAATAATGAGATACAACTGTACACCTATCAGAATGATGAAAATCTGGAACAGTGACAACACTAAAGGTGTTCAAGGATATAGAGCAGCAGAAATTTTCATTCATCACAAGTGAATGAATACAAAATGGTACGGTCACTTTGAAAGACAGTGCATCCATTGCTTACAAATACTGAACATACTCTGACCCTACTATCCTGTAAATGGACTCCCTGGTCTTTACCCAAATGAATTGACAACTTATGTCCACCCAAAAGCCTGCATGTAGATATTTATAACAGCTTTATTCATAATTGCCAGAACTTGGGAACAACAAAGATGTCCTTCAGTGGGTAAACAGATTAAAAAATTGTGGCACAATGGAATATTATTCAAAGCTTAAAGATTTCAACTACCAAACCGTGAAAAGGCATGAAGGAAACTCAAATGCATATTACAAGGTGAAAGAAGTCAATATGGCAAGTCTACATATGATGTGATTTCAGTGACATGACACTCTGGAAAAGGCAAAACCATAGAGACAGTAAAAAGATCAGTAGCTTCCAGGAGCTAAGAGGGAGGGAAGAATAAACAGGCAGGGTACAAAAGATTTTTAGAGCAGTGAAATTATTCTCCTTGATACTATAATGATGGATACATGTCATCATATATTTGTCAAGACCCATAGAATATACAACATCTAAATAAAGTAAACCCTCATGTAAACCATAGACTTTGGATGAGAAAGATGCGTCACTGTAGGTGCATTGATTATAACAAATGTACCACTTTGGTGCAGTATATTGACAGTAAAGAAAGCTGTGCGTGTGAGGGCGGTGGGAGTATACAGGAAGTCTCTGTACTTTCTGCTTAATTTTGCTGTGAACCTAAAATTTGTCTAAAATATAAAGTCTATTTTTTTAAAAGTCAAAAACATTTTGATATATATTACCCATTTTATTCAGTTCTAAATATTTAAATATATGTATGATTTCTTAGTTAATCCAGATTATTTTGAAGTATGATCCTAGTTTCCAAATACATTTTTAAAAATCATTCTGCTGTAGATTTCTATTTTGTGTGTGTGTGTGTGTGTAGAGAATGCTTTTTGTAAATTGCCAATTATTTGAAATACTTTTAAGACTTCTTTGGAACCTAACATATGGTCAAATTTGAAAGAATTTTCTATAACTTTGGTGTACATGGAAGAGTATATATGTATTGGTTTAAGTTTATTAAACACATTTAATAAAGCTTTAAATAAATATCTTTGTACATCTCACTACTCAAATGCATGAATATATCTGTGTGATAAATTCCTAGAGGTGGAATTGTGGGTAAAATTGGAGACACATTGTAAACATTGAAATATATTGCTTTCCATAGAGGTTCACCAATCTCCACTGAAAGCAAAGTGTCTGCTTCCTGTACTCTCACCAGCTTGGGTATTACTGGGCTTGTTTATTATCAATCAACTGATGTCGAAAGAATGCAATCCCACTGTGGTTTTGAACCACATTTTTCTTATAGGTGTTACAGACCGAATGTTTGTGTCCAGACCAAATTCATGTTGAAATCCTAATCCCCAGTGTGATGGTATTGGGAGGTTTGGGAGGTAATCAGTTACGAGAGTAGAGTTGGCATATCATAAGAAGATTGCCATCTGCAAACCAGGAAGAGTGCCTTAGACACACACCAGGTTTCCCAGTTCTTGATCTTGGACTTCTCAGTCTCTAGAACTGTGAGAAATAAATGTTTGTTGTTTAAACAACCCAGTTTATGATAATTTGTTACAGCAGCCTGAACTAAGATAGTCTCATTTTCCACCTTTTCCTATTGCAACTATTCTGCTTGTCATATCTGTGCTGAATTCTTAGTCATTTTGGGAGTAATATTTTTTCTTTTTCTTTTCGAGGGTCTCAACATACTTATTGTAAACTTATTTTTCAGACATATAGCTTATTTTCATTTAGTCATGAATAATTTATTTTGTAATGACTGATTTTGATGAGATAGTTTTCTTCATATATGTTAAAATTCTGGTTTGTAATCTCATCTTGGATCACAACCTTCATTTTCCTCTCTGACTTTATGAGTTTACTTGTGCCTATCTACAAGCATTGCTGCTTGGACTTTGGCCCACCCCATTATTTCCAGCAATCTTGGTTCAGAAATACAACTTATATTTTTTGTGTGAGATTCTATCCTAAAACAATATTGGACTTTTATCAGATTCAATCTCCAAGCCAGACAGAAGTTCAGCTCAATTGCCGTGCCTGTGTCCTCCCATCTCTTTAGGCACATGACTTCGTTCAAGTAACTACCACTGGCAGCAACTAGCAGTGATACGTATAGTTTTTCAACTCTCCTTTCAAAAGCAAATGGAATTTCTTTCCAGGTTCTGATTTCCAGTAATGCCTGCCTCCAGATCCCAGCTTCATGTGGGACAGCTTTATTTCTATTGACCCTAAGATCTGAGCACCCATTCATTTCTGCTAGCCTACATACCCAACTCAGTAAGGTACTCAGCTTTAGCTCAGCACACTACTTGATACTGTGCTATATTTCTGTTACTCAGAGATACATATTTTTTGTTCATCAGGCAGTATCTCCTTTATTTTATCCTGTTATATTTTGTCATCACTTCTGTGTGTTGAGAAGTGAAAACAGAGAAGCAGAAAGTTCAGAGTGTAAACTTGAAGTCTCACCTTCACATGAATTTCTTTTTTATTGTTTTAATGACATTAGAATACTTGCGTGAATACACAACCATTTATTACCATCCCTATTGATAAGCAATATATTGTTTCTAATTTTTTACTATTAAAAATAAAATGACTCCTTGAATATCTTTGTGCATATATAACCTTATACAATCCTACTTTTCTTTACATGAATTTCTACAAGTAGGACAGAAGGATTAAATTTACATTCCTACAAATAGCTGGAGGGCCTATTTTCCCGGTACCTTGCCATCACTATGAAGAAAGGCATTTCTGAGTTTCTTTTCCATGACAGAGTGACTGAAAATTCACTTCCCTTTTCCCCAGTTATAATACAACTGCTATTTGTTAGTCTGGAGTGTAAGAGAACAGATGCGGCACAATGCACTTCTTGGTCAAAAATAGGTCCTTTGAGATTAGAAGTTCTTAAGTCCTGACTGTTATATTGTACTTGAAGTTAGCTCTCATTCTCATATAATAGGAATTTAAAAACCTACTGTGCCTACGTTTTGAACACCAATAGATGACAATTTATGTATAAGAAAGCTATTCTAATTACCATATATAAATTAATTAGCCTGAAACTTTTCAATGTTCAGCTAACATTTTAAAAAACTTTGAAAATAATCATGAACTTTGGATTAAACATTGTGGGTAGTTTAAACGTCTTATAGCTTGTAAAACTGAGAGTTTAAAGTAAATGAAAAAATATCAAAAGGTTTGTAGATGAATACATATTTTAAATCATTGCTTGTATTTGTGGTTCATTTTAATGACTGCAATGTTCATAGAAGTCTGTCATAAATGTGACTTTGTAATTGTGCAACTCTTCTGAAGTTGAATAAATTGTGGTTTACTATATCCAAAACACAGATCAGATTAGAAGCAGATGGATAAATTATTACCTTTCAGTTTTTCCTTTCAAAGTGAAACATATGTTTTATCACAGTTTTTTTTACATTAATCTTTTGCTTACCTAAAAACTATTTGGTAGAAACATCTGATGTTTAATTAAAAGCATTATTAAATCGATAATCCAAATCTCAAGTCAACACATATAAAAGTGTTCCAGAAAATTCAGTTCTCTAAAGATAGCCAGCTTTCCTCATCATACTTCAGATTTATTTTGATGTTGAACCATATTCACAGGAAGTTGTTTTATAAGTGTTCATTGTAAAATATCAATACACATTTTAAAATAAATTACAAGCACTTAGAATATTCTGTTAAATTTACTTAATCGTACTATTTATTATTTACATGCTTTGTCTGCAAATTTTTTTTTCTCAACTGAAAGTTCAAACTAGTTTTTATTAATACATAGCTTTGAGAATTTACATTACTGTGAATCTCCTTATAATTTATTTCTGTATAGAGAAATTGCAGCCTGGTTTTATGTTTCGCATCTCAATTTGCTTTAACAGCATATTCAAGTAATTGAAACTCAGGATTTTCCATATTGGTTTATATTTTGTTTTAACCAAGCTTTGCCAGTTTCTTTTTCATATATGTTTTAAAAACTGTTACCTGCTATATTTTAAGTTAATACAATCAGGAAAATGCCAGAAGTTATATGGAGAAAATATACACAATATATGCTTTGAAGTATGTTAACTCGAGTCAAATAATTGGCTCTTTGGCATTAGAATTCCCCTATTAAATGAAATCTATTTATGCCATCAATAATTCATTCATTTTACAATAATTCGTCTGCTAATTTTCAATTAATACATGTTCCAAAAAGACCATTTCTAAACTTAAAATCACATTTTTCTAACAAATAACCCTAAAATTATGACTCTTTATGTAACAATTGAAGAGAGTCACATAATTGTGAAAAATATTGTTGGAAAAAAATGTTTTGGAAACACAATTTCCTTGCTAGGAAAAGGCTTCAGGAGTATGTATTTATCTATACCTATGTTAGCTTGCATTTATTTTTCTTTTTTATTATTGGAATATTTAACTGTAACCAAGAGGCATGTTTAAGAAAAGAAAGACAGTGCTTTTTTATACCTTTAAATGTACATCAGCCCCGTGGCTTTCACAGTGTTTTCTTACACCTTTTACAACTTCTTATTTGTACTTTTTGTTAGAATATGCAATTATAGGGAGCAAAAGAAATCACTAAGAGCTCATGATTAAGCAATTGAAAAACAATTTCACATCAAAGAGAGATTCCAGAGATGTTATCGTGAAATCTACAGAAAATTATTTCCATGGATTATTGGGAGGATGATACCAACCATTTCACAAATTAAACCACAATAGCTCATTGTAATCTAATTTTCTCTAAACTTCAACACATCATCTGGCATAAAGCGGGAAGAAAATAAGTTTATCATTTCAACTGGTACCCAGTATATGTAATAAAATATGGTAGAATATAAGACATTCTATTACTATAACTTTTCCATTTTGGTTTCCTATTTGTATACACTCACACACACACACACGCACACACACACACACGCACACACACGAAACCAAAATGGAACAGTCATAGTAATAGGATATCTTTATAAAACACAATAACAGCCCCAATGATCCTCAAATCAAAGCTTTAAATGGCAGTCAGCATCTTCCTCAAAATAGAAATAAGCAATAGTACAGTAACATTTAGGAAATTAGTTGAAAATAAATACGTATAATTCTATCTTTCTTTTCTAAGTCATCTTCATTTAAATTTTAGGGTGACGCCTTATCTACGGAAAGAGAAATGCTGCCAGCTGGTTTGGCATGCTTATCTCTCTCTTGATTCTGAATTTCCAGATTCTGTATTCCAGATTGCCTGGTTTAAAATCCCAAATCTCAGAAATAAATAAACAAATAAATTAATTAATTAAATTAAATCCTAAGTCTGACATGTTGGCTCTGTGAGCGTAAGCAAGTTAAAAACTTCTCCTTGCCTCATGAATCCATGCAGAGAACATTCATAGAATTATGCTAGCCCCATTGATAGTTCTCCCTAAATGTTAACTACTATTATTATACATGAGCACATCTGCCACAAATATAAGATTACTTTTTACAAAGGTGAGATACAGATTCAGCCTGAGCCAAAAGGACTCCACACTCAGGGAGACCCAATAGAAGCCAAAAGCAATGTTCACTTACCTGTACTCCAACAGGAAAACTTGGTTTTGTGGTCACACAATCGTGTGGTACCATTGCAACCTTTTTCATCACTACCATCTTCACAATCTTTTTCTCCATCACAGCGCCACAAATCAGGAACGCAATTACCATCAGGGTGGCATTGAAATTCATTTCCATTACAACCAGCAGGAGAACGAATCTCTTAATTTGAAATGAGGAAGAGAGAAGCAGAGGGGGGCAAGACAGGAGAGAAATTATGATTTTACTTGTTGGTAGTTTTTATTTCACATTTTTTTCTTTCTTCAGGCATTATTATAATGCTAGAGAGAATACATTTTTACTTTAGATGGTTAATAAGTATAAATATACTCTAGTATTTTCTAATTCATTTAAATAACATTAATAGTCCGATAAAATGATGTTTCTTGCCTCCCCTAAAATTTCTGCAAGTACTATGTACATTAGAAAAGAAGAAGTAAGATAATTTGTGGATATTCTGTTGTGGTTTGTACTCATGTCTAAAGGATGAAATCTTTAAAGGCTTTTCTCTAAGACACATAAATTAGGTTATACATTCTAATCTTAATGATAAGACCTTGGCTGATTTTCTTATCTTTCCCTGGGTAAAATAAGAAGCAAATAACCAAAAACTAATAAGTACTTTCTAACAAAATCTTTGAAGAATAGCATTCAAAAATTTGAGAAATAGATACAAAAAAAACAGGTAATAAATATAACTTCTGGACATAAGATTTCAATTCTAGAATCAGAATAGACACTTAAATGTAAGAATTGAATGAAATACTATACATTCAAATTTATCAATTAATAATTCATAACAATGACCAGGTAACATTATTGCCCCAAATCTGACGATTAAAAATATAGGATAAATTCTGCAGGTAAACATAAATAAAAGTAAGAAAATATAAATGTTGGGATACAGATGTTTGGCAGTTTAACAATTGAATTACATGACTAATCTGCAGCTTATTAAAATTTGTTTTAACATCTAATGAGATATATTAATCTGTATTTCCAAATATTACAGTAAATAGATATTTTAGTAGATATTTTTAGACCAAAGTTTTAATGTAACAAATTTATTGTGTATCTTGCATAGCTCTATCTAGCAATTAATGTATAAGCTACCTATAGCAGCAATTGATATATATAATTATGATTAATTTGAAGCAGGTTCAAGTGAATTTCTCATTATTTATTACACTGGTTTGGTAGATATCTATGGTTATAAATTAAGGTTAATCTAATGTCAAAGCTCATAATAACAGTGATATCACCAAAGCAGTCACTTACTCTTTTGAGACCTCTATTTGTTCATTGAGAATGCATCAACAGGGTTGATGTGAGAATTAAATTAGATATCTATAAAGGATTAATTCAACTACAAAGTTTTGTTGCTGTTATTTTCTATAATATAAATGGTTTAGTTCTTTAATTTTTCTTTATTTAAAGACTTTCAGCAATTATAATCTGTCAGGTGATACAATATTATAAAGATGTTCAAGATGGACTTGACCATACATCCTAAATATTGCTTGTGCAGTAATGCTGAACTAATAAATAACCAAGGAGAAACAACCCTGTGGAAGCAAGGATAAAGAAGTTCCACTGGTCAAAAACATGAATTGTAATAGAAAACCACTAGGACTAATTTTCAAAAGTGACCACTGCTAAGAACACATGCAATAATAAAGCGTTGAGTTTTGGCTTTCTTTAAGTCCTCTCCAAAATCAAAAACTTTATTTTTCTAGTATTCTAGCTATCTAATTCATTCTCACTTTGAACATACCATCTTTATGGTTAGATAAAATACTTGGTTTGCACACACACAATCAATCACACACAATTAATAAAGATGGTAAAGTCTGTGCACAAGGGGGAGACATATATAAAATGTGATATAGCAATTTCCCACCATATTTATTTAGTGTCTGCAGAGTGCTCTATATAGAAATATATTCAATGATTCAAACAAATGTATTTAGAAAATATCTGGAAAAAGAAAACAAGAAATAGGAATGCAACAATAAAAAGAAAAATGAATCAACAATATAGTATAACAACTATTTATATTATATTTACATTGTATTAGGTATTACACATAATATAGAGATGATTTAAAGTATATTATGGGAGGATGTGCATAGGTTATATGTAAGCACTACATCATTTCATATAAGAAACTTGAGCATTCTTGAATTTTGATATCTTCAGGGTCCTGAAACCAATCCCCAGTGTATATGGAGGAATGACTGTATGACATAGCTACTACAGTTGTAAAGAATTATTTTGGGACTGGTTTCATAAACAAGATATTGTAAAGTCTTTAAGCCTAGGCTATAACTTGAAACTCCTACATTAGTTCAATATTCAGGAAGAAGAAAAGAGACAACTCAGATAGACCTCCAAGGCCCAATCAGCTCTGTGCATCACTCTATGGTGAAGAGCCCAGCTTCCATGCAGCAATGAAAGGGCTTTTTTTCTTCTTTCCTTCTACTTAACTTTCGTTGAAAACAAAACAAAACATACTTTGGCTCATCTGACTTTTATAGCCTGTAGTATGAGCTCAACCAATAACATTTAAAAATCGTATTTCAGGTAATTGTCAGAGATTTCAAATATTTAATAAAGAATGGAAGGTGTAATCTATTGATTTTTCCACATTCTCCAAAATAAGAATCAAAGACTGGCAGCTCATGTATTGAAACTGTTCCTCAGTATGTTTGACGAACACACTATTGGTCTTTTAAAAATCTGAGAATTTCCAATAAAAACCTAGATTCTCTAGTATTTTGAAAATTAGGGAGCGTCTTGGGCTGGCATCCTTGCAAAGTTGACAGCTACTACCTGCTTTATATGGGGCCAAACTCAATTACATTAGCACCTTCCTTTTATAAAGATCAAAGCAGAATCTTTGGGGAGAGAGAGTATACTGTTATTGTCTAAGGTTTTTTCCATTTGCTTTGTTTGCTATTGTTTATTTATTTGTGTTTCATAAGTGAATCCACTCATTTGTTTTCTTATTCTAAATAAATATTTACCTTATAAATTTAAATACAAATGTTATATTTACCTGGAGATTTTCTTTTTTTTTTTCTTCTTAAGCTACCCATGTCTGAACCTCTGTATGCTGGCATAACATCTACTAAGGGTCACCATAAACAACTGCATTATAATAACATAAAACACGAGTATAGTCCGAAGAAGAAAATATAATATTGTGAACTTTCAAACCTAAAGAGGATAACGATTCTCTAATAATGCACATACACATCACTAATGTGTAACTCCTTGTCTTGGTTATATATTCTCCCCAGCCTGGATTGCCCTCTTGTCTTCCGAATGTCACCTATTAATGTCCATGATTTTTGCTGTTGTTTTTGAGACAGGGTCTTGCTCTGTCACCCAGGCTGTAGTACAGTGGTACAATCATGGCTCACTGCAGCCTCAATCTCCTGGACTCATACAGTTCTCCCACCTCAGCCTCTCAAGTAGCTGGGACCACAGGTGTGTGCCACCACACCCAGCTAATTAAAAAAAAATCTGTACATACAGGGTCTTACTTTGTTGCCTAGACTGGTCTTGAACTCCTGGCCTCAAGAGATTCTCCCGCCTCAGTCTCCCAAAGTTCTGGGATTCCAGGCATGAGCCTTTGCACCCAGCTAATGTCCATGATTTTTAGGACTCATTTGACTTTAAAAAAATACCTAGGATTAGGTCTATATATTTGGGAACTTCATGAGTAGATTTTAGGGGATTTATAAAAGCTCAGAAATTTATACATGATGCTTTTTATTGATGTGCATTTTTTTCCGTGTCAGAAAGTTAGAGGTTTTCTTGACTCTCAAGATGGTCTTCAAGAGGAATGCCAAGACTTCACATTTCTCTGAGTGTTTCTTTATCTCCCATCCTATGTACCTTGCATTGATATGGTAGCTTAGATGGCACTCCATTTTGCTTATGCTTTATATTAATTACATCAGATTGAACCCAGTGGAAAAAGGAACAACCATCAGCTCCTTTTGATTGAAAAATAAATAAATAGGTCAGGCGCAGTGGCTCACACCTGTACTTCCAGCACTTTGGGAGGCCAAGGCAGGCAGATCACCTGAAGTCAGAGTTCGAGACCAGCCTGGCTAACATGGTGAAGCCCCATCTCTACTAAATATACAAAAATTAGCTAGGTGTGGTGGCTCATGCCTGTGATCCCAGCTACTTGGGAGGCTGAGGCACGAGAATCACTTGAGCCCAGGAGGCAGAGATTGCAATGAGCCAAGATGGTGCTACTGCACTCCAGCCTGGGGGACAGAGGGAGACTCTGTCTCACACAAATAAATGGAATTGCCTATTGAAAGCATCTCATGTTACAGAAACGATTAATTTCCCTGCAGTTATGCACATGATAAGTAGCAGAGATGAGATTCAAACCCACATAATTAAACTTTGGAGTCTGCTCAGTTTTATGATTGTACCATTTTTAACTTCTTGTATGGTTTTTTTCATATAAAAACTCAAGAACAAAAATAGAATTCATTCATATAATAATCAAACAGCATTTATAAAGTCATTAATTTTTATATTTAAATCATTGGCGTTCAGCCTGTTTGTTTTCTAATAAAATTTATCATTTATTTTATGCTATTGTAAGATCATGATAAAATTTGTTCTTTTATGAAAAGTTCAATACATTACCAGTTGTGTGAGGCAGAGTAGTATTATAACGAGGAAGGCTTTTTTTTTTTTTTTTTTTTTTTTTTTTTTTTGAGATGGACTCTCACTCTGTTGTCCAGGCTGGAGTGCAATGGTGCAATCTTGGCTCACTGCAACCTCTGCCTCCCGGGTTCAAGTGATTCTCCCGCCTCAGCCTCCCCAGAAGCTGGGACTATAGGCACCCGCCATCATGCCCGGCTATTCATTTATTTTTATTTTTATTTTTTATTTTATTTTATTTTTATTTTTTGTATTTTTGTAGAGGCGAGGTTTCACCATGTTGTCCAGGCAGGTCTCGAACTCCTGACCTCAGTTGATCTGCCCACCTTGGCCTCTCAAAGTTCTGGGATTATAGGTAAGAGTCATTGTGCCCAGTCGGCAGGCATTTTTTAGGCACTGGGCTAGAGCAAGGAATAAGACAGAGACTTATTCTCAGAGTCTAGAGTGCTCACCATTACACCATGGAACCATGTGTTCAGAGACTTATTCTCATAAAACTTGAACATGAGCAGAGAAGGGAGCATATAGGCTTTCAATAAATAATTATACAAGAAATCAACTAAATTAGTTAAGAAAGTCATAAGTGCTGTGAAGAAAACGGATCAGAGTAATATTATAGATAGTATAACAGAGAATAACAGACTGGTTATGCTGTGATAACAGACCAATACAAAATCGCTGCATCTTACACACATATACAACTTAATTATGGCTCATTTTACATATCTATTGTGGATCAGTAGGTGGGCTATCCCTGTGGTGGTCATTCAAAGACCCAAGCTGATGAATAAGAGACCAACTTGAATGTTTGCAGTTGGCAGGCGAGAGGGAAACGAGGGTTCTGGATGGCCTCATATCTGATGCAAAAGGAAGATACATCATTTCTGATCACAATTCATTGACCAAACCTCATCATATAGCATAGGGCCCCATCTTATCGGTCCCAGTCAACCACAAATGTCCCAGGAAGTACAACCTTACCATGGGCCCAGAAAAGAGAATAAATAGAAATACATTGTCAATATCATTGATGACTGCCATCAGGAATGACTTGGTTATAGGAAAAATATTAAAAAGGGTGATTACAGAAGGTGACACTTGAGTGAGACCAAAATGACGGGAAAGAGCTAGCCATGAAGATGTTAGGACAAAGAACACACAGAAGGAATAGCAATTGCAAAGACCTAAAAGCAGGAAAGAGCTTAATTTTTACAGAAAAAGAAAAATATATATAATGGTAGTGAGAGAGTAAAAGGAGACCTGAGAGGTAGGTAGGGGTGACTCTTGTAGAGATTTATCAAAAATTGTGCTAAGATAAGATAAGCACAATAGGTATCTATTAGAGATTTTGAAGCAGAGAAGTGATGGTGATATAATTTAATTTACATTGCTTAAAGTTTTTGTGAGCTGTTGTGTGAAAACACGGATTTTACAAGACTTGAGTAGAAGTAGAAAAAATAGATAAATGGGTTTCAGTGGAGTCCAGATGCAAAATGGGAGGCATATTTTTTGCATTTGAAAAGATTTCAGAATAGTGATTATTCAAATAAGTAGGCTATGTAGGCAGTTACAAACAATGTCTTAAATGCTCTGATAAGAGAGAATGCCAGGAGAACACACAGAGTGGAAGACTGTCCTGGACTTGGGGATTTCATACTAGGCATTTCTATGACAGAAAATTAATCAGAGGGTTCTGGGTCAGAATTAAGAGTCAGGCAGAGGAAAAAATTATATGGAACAAAAGATTTTCTGCACAAAGCCAGCAGCATTAATAAAATTTTGTGTAATGTGTGAGCAGAAGAGGGGAGAAAGAGAAAGCTAGGTTGGTGGGCAAGGCCTAGATCTTGAAAGATCTTGTGTGTTGTGCTGAATGTCTTGGATATAACCTTATAGGCATTTGGGAACCACAGAAAGACTACAGCTAGATTCTGATGTAATCAGACTTGCAGTTTATGTAGATCACTTTGAGACTATTTAAACAATAAATAGAATAAAATCTCCAAGAACCTTCACATTTATAAGGGTTTTATGTATATGCATCTATTTTATCTGCTTGGACACTTAAAGTTTATACCACAGTCATATAGACACACACACACACACACACACACACACACACACACACACACACACACAGAGTTTTACTTCCCACTTCTCATTCTACTTCCTTACTATAAATTAAAAATATCTCAAACCCATTTCTCAATATCTTTTAGGTTTGGGTGGGTGTTGATGTTTAGGAATGCTGTCATCTTCTGTCAGAAAACAGAAAAAAGTCATGAGGTTTTATTATCTCTTGACCTTCTTGCCAAATTTGAAATCCGCTTCTGTTAACTGTTGTTGATTTTCCTCCGGATGGAGAGCTACATCCCTCCGAAGAACCTATGATGACCATTCCAGCTTGAGTTCCAAGCCAGTATGGTTCCCCAGAGTCCCAGTTTCTTAAGCTTCAGGGCTTGGCACACAATCTATCTTTGTAATAGATAGCCGTTGGACTTGTCCCAACAGACTGTTAAAATGATGACTATTTATATGTATATGTGCATGCTGTTTTGCTGTTATGTTTTCATGTTGCTGATGCCAGTTATATTTTTAACTAATACAATTTTATTGTATTTTTGCCCCGAAGCTATTTAAACCAAGCATACAATTTGGGGACTCTGATAAATAAGTAAATACAGAGCCCTGAAGGAAATGTGGCAACTGCTAGTAGAATTTATTCCAATATTTAAATGAATTCACTGTGACTAAATATTTATAGTTAGAAGACTAGCAACTGTACAGTGACAGAAAAAAAACTGTTTTCCTCCTAATGTTAAAAAAATGAAAATTAGTATTGCAAAAATCATACATATGATATAAATATTTTTATTCAGAATATACTTTTTGGTATATAAAAATTGTTAAAGCCCCCTTAGAAAATAGCCAAGAATGTTGCTGCAAATACAATGGAATATTTAAATTGTGAGGCCAATCTGAGGGAGAAGTCTTTTTCTTTTTCGATTATTTTAATGGAGTTTACACCTTTAACTTGTCATTCATTGTAAAGTGCTTTGAAAATTAAAAAGCACTGTATATTGGATGTGCACAGAGCTCCCCATTATAATCACCATGTGTCAGTCCTTGCTCTGTTCTTAGCTTTTCTGTGAATCACTATGTATTAATAATTCCTGCACTTAAGGCAGCCTTTTGCTTCAGATTTCTTCTCCAGCCCTGACACTACTTAGAAGCTGGTCTGGCAGCACATCCATAGCCTCATTCTGTTAACCAGCAGAATGTGGACATACCTTTGTCTGTTCCTGTCTGAGGAGAACCTTAATATACCCCTAAGGAGTTTAGCCTGCCCTCAGTTTCTAGAGATCCTCAGCAGACAGATGCTTATTAAAAGCCACCTCCCAGACTTTGGGCTAACTGGTTTGTGTTGGGATTGGTGATTGTCCTGCTCTTTTCTATGTAATGTGGGATAAACTCCCTAGGGGATGCTGCCTACCTAATGTAGTATGATCTCTGCTGTGAACTAACAATGCAGTCAAGCCTAAGTCTTTCTTCTTAAATCAACTAGTCCTCACACCATTGGACCTTCATGACTGCCTATAGGTCATCTGGATTTGCCATATTTCTTGGTTTATTATTCACATGTCACTTCCCTACCTTTAACCTCACACACACGTCCAGAACGTGGTTTTTGTGTTTTCCCTTTAATTTCAACAAACTCCTTTTACCTCCTTATATGTAGTCACCACTCTGAGATTATCCTGATAAGATATTGGATGAAACCATCAAAATTCGTCATGAGTACATAGACTTTAGGACTTAATGATAAGTGAAAAAAAATACAAGATTTCAAGACTTTATATAGGTTTACTGTCTGAGTCAGTTAGAAAAGTTTAATAGAAGGGAATGGAAAATAATGTGTGAATAACTAGGCAGAAGTTAAATTATCTTTAGTGTTCAAAACAGACATTCAAAGAGTAAGTCAAAACGGAAGTTTCAATGTAGAGTTCTAAATATCACCCAAGTTAAAGTACTATCGAAGCAAAATCTACATAAAACATTGATTTAGTTAATTAAAATTTTATGTTTTGACATCTAGAACACCATGAACATTTCATTTAAAATATAAGTATCAGAAGAATGATGAACTCTTACATTATCTAAATATAAGTGGATAGATGCATTAATCCGCTGAATTGGCTATGTAAAGTAATTGAGAAATCAAGTTTCCCATTCACTGTTTGTATTAACCAATCAACTTAACAGATATGTTAGTTATCAAATATTAAGTAAAAGAAATTGCAATGTGGATAGGCTACATTTGGAAATTACTGTTTGGTTTACCAGTGTGCTTAGTGGTAGCAAATATTTTCTAGGAAAAAACTGAACAAAAGATATTATTTAATTTGAACTTTAAAAATGATGTCAAACATTTTGTAGAAAGAATGTGCATAAGCACATACTTATGAGATATCTCTGTGAGGGAGGGATGGAGAATATAATTTAAAAATTATTAATAATTTATTTATTCTTGCTTCATCCTTTTCTTCTCTCTTTTGCCTTTGTCCAATGAATTTGATATTCTATAATATATGGGTGTAGGATTATTCAGGATTACGGATCTTTATAATATGTCTCCTTGTGTTCTAAATGAGGGGTCAGCAAGCTGCAACCTGCAAACTAATTCCAGTCTACCACCTGTTTGTGTAAATAAAGTTTTATTGGAACCCTGACACACTCATTTGTTGACATATTGTCTAGGGTTGCTTCCATGCTACAACAGCAGCTTTGAGTAGTTGCAACAGGCAAAGCCTAAAATATTTACTGTCTAATCCTTTACAGAATAGGTTTGCCCACACTTGTTCTAAACTATTCTAAATATTGTTTGTGATTCACAGAACATGATAATCAACTATATACATATCAACAATAACCCAGGCACAGTGGCTAATTCCTTTAATTCCAGTGCTTTGGGAGGCTGAAGTAGGAGGATCACTTGAAGTCAGGAGTTTGAGACCAGCCTAGGCAATATGGTGAGACTCTGTCTCTATAATTTTTTTTTTTCTTAACTAGCAGGGCATGGTGGCATGCACCTGTAGTCCCAGCTACTCAGGAGGCTGAGAGCGGAGGATCGCTTGAGTTCAGTTTTAGGTTTCAGTGAGCTGTGATTGTGCCAGTACACTCAATCCTGGGTGAAAGAGTGAGACACTCTCTCTCTCTCCCTATATATATATATACACACACACACACACACACATATATATGTGTATATATACATATACATATATATGTATATATATTCTGATACCAGAATGTTCCAGAGTATTAAATGCACAGAATATTGTATTAATTTATATGGATGCTTTTAGGCATCAAAGTTATTCATAAAAAGATTTTGGATGTACATGATGGCAATACATTTTCCTTAGGTAGCCATGCATGCACAAATGCCCACCTAGACTTCAAATAAATATCCTAACAAAAAGTGAATGATCTGTTCAGTATAGTGCAGGAATATAATATCTAAATGCAAATTCAGTTGAAGCTTCATATAAATAAGAAAACAAATGCTGACAGGTCAAATAGGTTCTAAAGGAAGCTAAATACCAACTACTTCTCAAAGAAAAGGCAGCACTTTATCCCATTGCTTATTTCTTTATTATCACAAAAGCATGGACATGTCTCATTACTGAGGAATGAAGTCATTATTTTTTAGGTTATTCGTGTTTTTTGTCTCCATGTTGTTTATTTTTTGCTGAATGCCTGAAATCCTACAGTTTACTAGTCATTAATCATAACTTGAGAATAGGGAACCAGAATTTAAAGACTAAGGAAATTAATTGACTTTTGTCATTTTTTAAGCTCTGCTAAAAAAGCAGGACAACAGGGTGAGGTTCTTCATTAAAATTAGGTCTTTATGCCATTAATTATATCTTTAACAAAACAAGGGATGTTACTCTGATGTCAAAGTGCATAATAATTGTCTTACTAAAAAAGCTAAATTTATCCAGAAATACAGGTGAACCCAATACCAATTTTCTGCATAGTAAAAATAAAGATAATTGGCTTCTTTCTTTCTATTCTTATGAACCATGTTCTAATATTTTATTTTTTAAATTACAGTTACTGGTTTTAATTTTCATGATAAGCACATTGTTAGAAATAGGCTTTGTTATTAAGTGATTCAAAAGCCTTGAGTTGTCTTTATTTTTGATGTAAAGACATCAGTTGGTTTCAGTATTAAGGTTAAAGTGACCTTTAAAGCGTTATTTTGTCTTGGAAAACAAAAAGAGGTTTCCTATGGATAAAATCCATTAATAATTAACATTGTTTATATATCTCAGTGGTATTATATTCTAAGGAAAATAAATCAATCTGTGAGAGAATAAAGTTGAGCCAGCCAATTTGTATTTCATTGAAAATAGATATTATACTTCTCTAAAATTAGAACTTAAGTTTTACTTTAGTTGTATTTTATGAGAAAATAATGCATAGTTTTATTAAAAGTAAATAGTCAAAAAAAAAAAAAACCAGGACAGAAGAACATATGATTTTGCTGAGTCTGTAACACATAATTTGGGAATTCCCCTAAATTCAAAGCCAGTGCTTTACTCTCAATAAAATTTAGTTACTGAAAAATAACAGCAGTTGTTTTTGCACTATGTGTTTGTCTTGGTAAATATGAATTGAATGAGGATTATAGAAAGACAGCAGAATAGAAAGCAACAGGAATACATCTCTCCACCCAGACAACAATTGCACTAGCAGGATCTTTCTAATGCAAACTATTTTGGAACTCAAGTCTACTGAACCCTTGCAACTTCCAGGGTAAGGCTTAGATGGTAAATTGTAGTTAATTTAGGTTAGTTTCAGCTCTTAGCACAGTCACACCTATGAATCCCTCAGACCCCCGTTCTATGGCAAACAATCAGGCCTGTATTCCTGGAGCAGCTTGCACACAGCTTGTGTGATCCAGAGTAGACAGACAGGATCTGCCCTCCAAATTCTGGGATCCGTGCTTTGATTACTGACTGTTGTCACTGATCGCAAAGGTGCAAAGACGTGGTGGCCATTGTCATTGCACCTGTCTCCATCGTTACAAGTCCCTCCATTTCTAGCTGAAGTGGCTTCCAGGGAATTTTAAGAGCCAGTGCCCACTTTCTTTCATTTCATTTTACTCAGTTCCCCTTTTGGGAGCTAGATATAAAAGCCTAGGACGTTCAAACACAACCACTTATACAAATGAAATTAGAAAGTTACTGTGTATACCAAGGGAAAGTCACAGCTAAGAAAGACCTGAAAAGATCTTAAGTTTATACCCCAGGGTAATCTGTGGCACAGAGATAACCTACAGCAATTTAAGGGGAAGAATCTGATTTCCAGAGTTATCACATTATTAGATTCAAATTTCTAGTTTTCAACAACAAAAACAAAAATCACAAGGCATGCAAAGAAGAGTATATTATTCAAAGACCCATTCAAAGAAAACAAAATAAACCAATGAAAAGTATCTCTGACAGAGATCTAATGGTAGATGGACTAGACAAAGAATTTAAAACAACTGGCTTAAAGATGCATAAAAAAGTCAAAGAAGATGTGGATAAAGTCAAGAAACAATGGATGAACAAATGAAATACCAAAAGATATTTTGATATCTTTAAAGAGATAAGCCTAAAAAGAAAATGAAAAGCCTTTGGAGATGAAAAGTACAATAACTAAAATGAAAAATTCACTAAAGAGATTCAAAGGCAGATTTGAGCTGGAAGAAGAAAAAACAGGCAAATTTGAAGATAGGACAATGGGACTTATTGATCTGAGGAAAAGAGGGAAAAAAATCAAAGAAAACTGAACACAGTATAAGAGACTTGCAGGGCACCATGAAGAAGAGCAATATATAAATTTTCCAGAAGGAGGAGGAAGGGAGCGAGAATATCTAAAGAAAACTTTAAAGTTTGATGAAATACATGAATATATACATCCAAGAAGCTCAACCATCCCCAAGTGGGATAAATTCAAAGAAATCTACACCAACACACATTATAAGCAAACTATCTAAAGAAAAAGAGAAAATCTTGAAAGCGGCAAGTGAGAAGATACTCATCACATATGAGAGATCCTCAGTATGATTATCAACAGATTTTTCATTGGAAGCTTGGATGGCAGTGTGGGCTGATATGTATATCCAAGTTTCTGGTGAGAAATCTGCTGATACACACACACACACACACACACATATATATATACACACACACATATATAAGTATATATATGTGTGATATGTTAAGTGTATATATACACACACATATACATACATATACCTATATATATGCATATCAGCTTAGACTGATTCTGTGTGTATATGTGTGTGTGTGTGTGTGTGTGTGTGTGTGTGTGTGTAAATTCAAAGTGTCAAAAGAAAAAAAAAACTTGCCTGGGCGTGGTGGCTCATGCCTGCAATCCTGGCACTTTGAGAGGCAGTGATGGGCAGATCACTTGAGGTCAAGGGTTCGAGACCAGCCTGGTCAATGTGGTAAAACCCCGTCTCTACTAAAAATACAAAATTTAGCCAGGTATAGTGGCATACATTTGTAATCTCAGCTACTTTGGAGGCTGAGGCAGGCAGATTGCTTGAACCTGGGAGGTGGAGGTTGCAGTGAGCTGAGATTGTGCCACTGCACTCCAGCCTGGTTGACAGAGGGAGACTCCGTCTCAAAAAAAAAAAGAAAAAAGAAAAGAAAAGGAAGAAAATAAACAAAATCCTGTCATCCAAGAATTCTGTATTTGGCAAAACTGCCCTTCAAAATTGAAGGTGAAATTAAGACCTTCCCAGATGAACAGATGAACAAAAGCTTAGGGAGTTCCTTACCACTAGACCTTCCCTGCAAGAAATACTCAAGGGAGTTCTCTGGTGAAATGAAAGGAAAATAGAGAGTAACCTTAAGGTGTATAAAGGAATAAAAATCACAAGAAAGGTAAATATGTGGGCAATTACAAAGTCTAGTCTTATTTTAACAGTGACTTGTACTATACTTCTTGTTTCCTACATGATTTAAAAGACTAACTTTGAAAAAAAAATTATTCTAAAAGCTAGCATTATTGTACCTTTTGTTTGCAAATCATTTTGTTTTCTACACAATTTAAAAGATTAATGCGTTTTTAAAAAAATTATTAGTTTATGTTTCAGACATACAATGTATTAGGTTGGTACAAAAGTAATTGTGTTTTCTGGCATTAAAAGTAATGGTAAAAACCTCCAATTACTTTTGCACCAACCTAATATAAGGCTGTGATTTTGTGACATCAATAACTGAAAGGAGTGGAGACAGGGATATAAAGAAGCAGAGTTTTTGTATGTTATTGAAGTTAAACTGCTATAAATATAAATTAGAGTGTTATAACTTTAGGATGTTAAATGTAATCCCATGATAACCACAAAGATAATAAGCTATAGAATATACACAAAAGCAAATGAGAAATAAATTTAAACATTTCATTACAAAATGCCAACTAAACATAAAAGGGCAGTAATGCAGGAATTGAGGAACAAAAAGTACTAAAGGGTACATAGGAAACAAATGGTAAAATGACAGAAGCCCCTCCTGATCATTCAAGACTTAATAAAGGAAGGAAATACGGACATATGCTACAGTATGGAAGAAACTTGGTGACATTGTGCTGAGTAAAATAAATCAGTTACAAACAAAAACAAATACTGTAGGATTCCACTTATATTAGATACTTAGAGTTATAAAAAGCATAGACACAAAAAGTAGAATGGTGGTTTCTGGGAGCTAGAGATAAGGAAGAATAGGTAATTATTGTTTAATGGGTAGAGTTACAGTTTTGCGAGATGACAAGATTTCTAGATATGAAGGAGTGTTGATGCTTGTACAACAATATGAATGTACGTAATACCACTGAAATGTGCACTTAAAATCTTTAAGATGGTCAATTTTGTGCTATGAGTATTTTAGAACAATTAAAACAATGTTCTCATGAAAGAAACAGAAGAGGTGACTGAGTCAGTATTTGTATTTATTGGTATCTTGTTTTCTATGTGATAAGGATCCAAGTATGCTGCTAAAGATGGTGGGTTAGCTGAGATAGGGTATGATATAGATTAGAAGTCAAAATATATTGGTTTTAATTTCCTCTCTCTCTATGCTTAAATATGTAATCTCAGTTTTCCATTACAAATCAAGTTTTGATAGCCTCACTGCTTTGAGTGGATTCAACCTCCGTTGGTAGGACATTTTTTTTTTTTGGTACATAATATTGTCAGAACTACCTTGATTTTCCACAAAGAACATAGCATGATTGTTTGAAGCCAGAATCTCCCCCAGAAATGTCCTTATGGTTCAAAAGTCGCTGTCTCAATCAACATCTCTAACACGGGATGCAATTAGCTCCTTCCAGGAAGCAGCATAAATGTTCTTGTTACCATTATATACTTATAAGGATAAGATTTTAGCTTGCTGAGACCTTTTCCTCATCTACACAATAAAATAACTGAACTAAATGATCTTAATTTTCTTCCAGCTTCCTATTTTTTTTTAATGTATGAGATAAAACTTTTATGAAAGACAAATATGGTCTTTGTGTGAACTGAATAGTGTGAGAATGTCCACAACTATTGCAATGAAAAAGTCCTAGAATCTATTTTATCAAGGTGAATTACGAAAAGTAAAGGAGAATAAAAACAAAAAAGACAGACAGACAGACTTATTGTAACTATTTAATATAAGGGCCTAGATCCCTTCCAGTGCTCTTTGTGTAATTTCATTACAGTGATCTGTAGTAAGTAGAAATGCCTTTCTTTTGTCATCTTTAATTGAAATTGAGTATGCAATTGAGAGCAAGGTAGCACTTACTGGGGGTTCATTTAAATGTTAGTTCACAGAAAGTTAGGGGAAAAAAGAGATTATATTCTATAGCTGCAGAGACAGGTGACTGGATATAGGAATAAAGAGCAGTCAGTCTTTGGAACTTCAGCTGCATAATCTTGGGAAAATATCTAAACCTCCCTGAATAGTAGTTCTTACTGTGAGGATTAAATGAAGTAACAAATATAAAATGTCGGACAATTAGTGGGTCACTAACATACATTAACTCCCTTTTCTTCCCCTATATTATCAACAGTGTCTTCTCACGGGCATTTATTGCTAAATGATATATACAGAAAAATTTTAAATTTTTCTATCTTTCGGAAATTCACTATTTATTGGGCAAAGAGGACATAAGCAAAAGAAATAAACAATAACAAAAGATATGGAAGACAGCCTGTCAGTTTTATTTTATTGAATCCTGACTGAAATTTCCAGTATTTATTGAATAAATGAAAATGATTACATTGTACTAAGAAAATGTACAAACTCGATTGATATGATTAGTCTTGTATATTATGATAACACTAAACTCTATGATCTGGGGGTAAGATAAAGAAAGAGAAAAAAAGTACTACAAGGGATGGATTCTGAGAGTCTAATCAAATTTTCTGTCCAAGAAATACTCTTTTATTCAACATTTACTGTGCATTCCCAGTATCAAATATCATGCTTAACTGTAAAAGTACAAACACAAGATAAACTTAATTTAGTTTTCTTCTTAGATCTGAGAACAAGAAATTAGTGAGGAAAATGAATGAATGCATGAATGAGTAAATGAAGAAAAAGCCAAAGGAGAAGTTTCCAAAGCAGAAGCAAAGATAAACAGCTAAAACAGAAGAATAAGAGCATGTGTGAGCATGTATATTAATAATATTACACAATTAGTTGCCTAATGGATTTAGAAACTTGTTAAAGATTTATAACAATTATAAATATATTATAATAAATTTATAATATAAAATTATATTATAAATATATATTTATAATAAATTTATAATATAAAATATATTATAAATATATATTTATAATAAATTTATAATATAAAATATATTATAAATATATATTTATAATAAATTTATAATATAAAATTATATTATAAATATATATTTATAATAAATTTAAATTGTAGGTCAATACATACTTACTTTTATATTTGCATTTAAAGTGTATTTACTATGTAAATAAGATATCACATATGACCCAGCATTACTCTGAGTGTTCACTTAATACAGCAGGCAATAAATATTCCCTTTTCAGATAGCCTAAAAGAAGGTATTAAAGAACAATGACAATAAACTAGAACAATGACAATAAACCAGGGTCAGATGTCCCCTCAACATGAAAATCCAAACATTTAAGGAATATTTGAGTTACTTTTAGTTGCAATTAGAAAATACAGGTAAAATTTTTTTTTAGGAAAAACATGTTTCTTTCTTTATCAAGGACATGCTGAATTATTTGGTGTAATTTTTTTTTTTTTTTTTTTTTTTTTTTTTTTGAGACAGTGTCTCAAGCTGTCACCCAGGCTGGAGTGCAGTGGTGCAATTTCAGTTCACTGCAACCTCCACCTCCCAGGTTCAAACGATTCTCATGCCTCAGCCTCCAGAGTAGCTGAGACTACAGCTGTGCCACCATGGCTAGCTAATTTTTGTATTTTTTGGTAGAGACAGGATTTCACCATGTTGGCCATGCTGGTCTCTAACTCCTGACCTCAAGTGATCTGTCTGCTTCAGCTTCCCAAAATGCCGTGATTACAGGGGTGAGCCACCACACCCAGCCTATTTGGTGTAAATTGTTACAAACATTTCTGAATAGAAACTTACCTGCGGAAATAGCTATCTAAAGATACTGAACAATTTTTTATATGTTTATTTCAAAAATGGCTTATTCCAGGGGTGAAATATAGTTGAGATTTCCCTAAAAAAGTGTAGTGAAAGTTTACATAATTCAAATGAATTAAACTGTCAACAATGAGATGAAATTAATTTTATATTTGATATTTAATAGATGCGATGTACATCCAGACTCTCCTTATTTTACTATTCTGGCCAGAGAGTTAATGACTTATAAGAAAAGACTGAAGTTTCATGATAACTTTATTCTTCATGTCCTTATAGGTAAATCCACCTTTTCACAAGAACCTTGCAATACATAAATATAAATGGTCAGACCTGGGCTTTAGAGGAAATTCCCTCATACCAAATTCTGTAGGGACCCAGCCTTACTTATTTTTCCATTGAGACAGACTGTTCGCCAAGTCTATCACTGATGGGCATTTGGATTGATTCCATGTCTTTGCTATTGTGAATAGTGCTGCAATGAACATACATGTGCATGTATCATTATAATAGAATGATTTATAATCCTTTGGGTATATACTCAGTATTGGGATTGCAGGGTCAAATGGTATTTCTGGTTCTAGGTCTTTGAGGAATCGCCACAGTGTCCTCCACAATGTTTGAACTAATTTACATTCCCATCAACAGTCTCAAAGTGTTCCTATTTCTCCATAGCCTTGCTAGCATCTGTTTCTTGACTTTTTAAGTGATCACCATTCTGACTGGCATGAGATGGTATCTCATTGTGGTTTTGATTTGTATTTCTCTAATGATCAGTGATGTCAACATTTTTTTCAAATATTTGAAACATAGTGTTTTCTGAAGACACATCTTCCTTGTCTATAAGAAGTTTGGAAATGAGAAAAAGAAGCAGCATGACATTAAGAGAAAAAAAGTGGGTATAAATTAATCTAGGAGAAACTATTCATTTATACTTTCCCATGTATTAACCATATTGATGATGAAAAATGGATCATCACTATAGAACTCCTTTTTGAAGAAAATGGTAAAGAGGAGAACAAGACATCTGACTAGACCCAGCCAAGATACTCTTCTTCCATGGAGAGGAAACAAAATATTGAGTAAACTATCACACTTCAAAGAGATCTCTTGAGAGAAAACACTGAAAGTCAATACGGGCAACACAGGTACCATGGGTGAAGAAGGAGGACATTGGAAGGCCTGTTCAAAGTTGCAGGATGTGAGGACTGGTCCCCAGAAACCAAACCAGACCTAAGCAAGGGAGCATAACTGTGTACACATTGAAATACAAAAGACATGAGAGCAACTATGTAAAAGCCTCCCTGCCAGCCCTTATTCTTACATACCATCTACTGGATTGAGCCTGAATTATCCCACAAAACAAAAACATACTGCTTCAACATGCAATACCAGTGAAACCTACCATGGGAACCTATCTACAACCAAGTAACTCATACAGAACCTTGGCCCTCTGAAAGCACCTGCAAATGAAGCCAATTGACTATACACAACATACATGTAAGTTAAACCTTTGAGGGAAAAGAGAATATAAAAACAAAGAAGTCCCATCCAAATGACAGCAAATTCATGAAGAAAAAGAAGCACCAGCTCCATCAGATAACGAGGAATCAGTTCAAGAACTCTAGCAATTCAAAGAGACAGAGTGTTTCATCATCTCCAAAGGAACACACTAGCTTTCTAGCAATGAACACTAACCAAATGACAATGTCTAAAATGACAGACTCAGAATTCAGAACCTGGATGGCAAGGAAACTCAATGAGATCCAAAACAATGTTAAAATCCAATCCAGTGAAACAAGAATAATGATTCAAGATTTGAAAGATGACAAAGCTATATTAAGAAAGAACCAAACTGAACTTTTATAAATTGAAAAATGTATGACAAGAATTTCAAAATATAATTGGAAGCCTTAACAACAGACTAGACCAAGAAGAGGAAAGAATTTCAAAGCTCAATGGCCAATTTTTTCAATCAACGCAGTCACACAAAAATAAAGAAAAATAATTAAAATAAAATGAATAAAGCCTCTGAGAAATATGGGATTATGCAAAGTGATCAAACACACAGCTCACTGGCATTCCAGGGAGACAGGAAGATTAAGCAACTTGGAAAACATATTTGAGGATATAGTCCATGAAAATTTCCCCAATCTTACAAGAGAGGTCAACATACAGATACAAGAAATTCAGAGAATTCCTGCAAGATATATACAAGATGACCATCTTCAAAACACATAGTCATCAGATTTTCCAAGGTCGGCATGAAAGAAAACATTTTAAAGGCAGCTAGAGACAAAAGTCATATCACCTTCAAAGTGAATCCTATCAGACAAACGTCAGACTCCTCTGCAGAAACCTTTCAAGCCAGAAGAGATCGTGAGCCTATTTTTAGTATTCTTAAAAGAAACACCAAGCCAGAATTTCATATCCTGCCAAACTAAGCTTCATAAATGAAGGAGAAATAAATTTTTTTTCCAGAGTAACAATAGCTAAGGGAATTCACTACCACTGGACTGGTCTTATAACAGATGTTTAAGGGAGTTCTAAACATGAAAATAAAAGAATAATACTTGCCACTACAAAAAGACATGTATATAGCCCACAGACCCTATGAAGCAACTACATAATCAAGAGTACAAAGCAAACTGCTAATAGCAGCATGATAGAACCAAAATCTCTTATATCAATATTAACCTTGAATGTAAATAGTCTAAATGCTTCACTTAAAAGACAGAGTGACTAATTGGGTTTAAAACAAAACAAGAACCAACTTTCTGTTGCTTTCAACAGACCATCTCCCACGTAATGAGACACATAGGTTCAAAGTGAAGGGATGGAGAAAGATCTATCACACAAATGGAAAACGAAAAACAGCAGGGATTGCTATTCTTGTATCAAGTAAAATAGACTTTAAACCAGCAACAGTAAAAAAGGGCAAAGAAGGGCATTACGTAATGATAAAGGGTTCAAGTCAACAAAAATACTAACTTTCCTAAATATACATGCACCCAACATTAGGGTACCCAATTACTTCTAGATGTAGGAAAAGACTTAGACAGCTACACAATAATAGTGGGGGACTTCAATACCCCACTGACAGCATTAGACAGACTGTGAAGGCAGAAAATTAACAAATGAATTCTGTTACTCAATTAAACGCAGCACTCAACCCATTAGATTTAATAGACATCTACAGAATACTCCACTCAACAACCAGAATATATACTCTTCTCATCTGCAGTCAAACATAATCTAAGATCAACCACAAGCTCAGTCATAAGCAAGTCTCAATAAATTTTTAAAAAATCAAAATAATACCAAGCATATTCTAAAACTATAGTGAAATAGAAATAGAAATCAATAGCCAGAGGAACTCTCAAAACCACCCAATTACATGGAAACTAAACAACTTGCTTCTAAATGACTAGTGTGTAAACAACAAAGTGAAGGCAGATATTTAAAAACTTCTTTGAAACAGATGAAAAATAGAGATACAGCATACTAAAACCTCTGGGATTTGACAAAAGTAGTCTTAAGAGGAAAGTTTATAGCACTAAACATCTACATCAGGAAGACAGAAAGATCTCAAATTAACAATCTAACATGGCACATAAGGAACTAGAAAATCAAGAACAAATCAATCCAAAGGCTAGCAGAAGAAAAGAAATAACTAAAAATCAGAGCAGAACTAAAAGAAATTTAGACTCCCAAAATACCATAGAAAGGATCAGTGAAAGGAAATGTTGGTTCCTTGAAAGAATAAACAAGATCAATAGGCCACTAAACTAATGAAGAACAAAAGAGAGAAGATCCAAATAAGCACAACCCCAGAGGACAATGGTGACATTACAACTGATCCCATAGAAATGCAAAAGATTCTCAGCGACTATTACGAACACCTCTGTGTGTGCAAACTAGAAAATCTAGAGGAAATGGATAAATTCTTGGAAACACACAACTTCCTAGATTAAATCAGAAAGAATTTGAAACCTTGAACAGACCAGTAACCAGTTCTGAAGCTGAATCAATAATAAATACCTTACCAGGCAAAAGAGTCCCAGACCAGGTGGATTCACGGTCAAATTCCACCTGACCTACAAGGAAGAACAGGTACCAATCCTACTGAAGCTATTCCAAAAAACTGCAGAGGAGGGACTCCTTTGTAATTGATTCTACAAAAGCAGTATCATCCTGATACCAAAAATCAGATGCAATGAGAAAAGAAAATTACAGCATAATATTCCTAATGAACACAGACACAAAAGTCCTCAACAAATTACTAGCAAACTGAATCTAGTAGCACATTAAAATGTTAATCCATCGTGATCAGTAGGCTTTATTCCTGGGATGCAAATTTAGTTCAACATACTCAAATCAATAAATGTGAACCACCACATAAACAGAATTAAAATAGAAACGATATGATCATCTCAATAGATGCAGAAAAAGCCTTTGATAAAATCCAACATCCTTTCATGATAAAACCTTCAACATACTAAGCAACAAAGGAATATTTGTGAAAATAATAAGAGCTGTCTATGACAAACGCACAGTCAACATCATACTGAACAGGCAAAACCCGCAAGCATTTCCCCTAAGGATTGGAACAGGGTGAGGATTTCTAGTCTCACCACTTCTATTTAACATCATACTGGAATCCCCAGAGAGAGCAATCAGTTAATAGAATGAAATAAAAGGCATCCAAATAGGAAAGGAAACAGTCAAATTATCTGTCTTAACTGATGATATGAGTTTATCTAGAACCCCTAAGCCAAAAGGCAACTAGCCCAGATAAGTGACTTCAGTAAAATTTCAGGATACAAAAGCAACATACAAACATTAGTAGCATTTTTATACACTAATAGCATTCAAGCTGAGAGATAAATCAAGAATGCAATCCCATTTACAATAGCTACAAAAATAAAATATCTAGGAATACATCTAACCAAGAAGATGCTGAAAGAAATTAGAGATGACACAAACAAATAAAAAATCATTTCATGCTCATGGATTGCAAGAATCAATATTATTAAAATGTTCATACTGCACAGAGCAATCCACAGATTCAACACCATTCCTATCAAAACACCAGCATCAATTTTCACAGAATTAGAATGCCATTCTAAAATTCATATAGAAAATAATTCCAAATAGCCAAAGCAACCCTAAGCAAAAAGAATATAGCTAGAGGCATCAGATTATCCAACTTCAAACTATACTACAAGGCTACAGTAGCCCAAACAGCATGATAATGGTACAAAAATAGACACACAGATCAACGGAACAGAATAAAGAACTCAGAAATAAAGCTGCACACCTACAGCTGACTGATCTTCAACAAAGTCAACAAAAATAAGCAATGAGGAAAGGACTCCGTATTCAATAAATGGCATTGGGAGCACTGGCTAACCATATGCAGAAGAATGAAATTGTAGCCCTATTACTATATACAAAAAAAATAAAATAAAAACACAAGACAGCTTAAAGACTTAAATGTAAAACTTTAAACTATAAAAATCCTAGAAGAAAACCTAGGAAGTACTCTTCTAGATATTGGCATAGGCAAAGAATTTATGACTAAGTCCTCTAAAGCAATTGCAACAAAAGATATTTATAAGTGAGACCTAATTAAACTAAAGACCATTTGTCAAGCAAAATAAACTGCCAACAGAGTAAACAGACAACCTGCAGAATGGGGGCAAGTCTTTGCAAACTACACATCTGACAAGGAACTAATAGCCAGAATTTATAAAGAACTGAAAGAAATCAATAAGAAAAAAACAAGTTCATTAGAAAGTAGGCCAAAGACATGAACAGACACTTCTCAGAAAGAAGACATACAAGTGGCCAGGAAACATATGAAAAAATGCTCCACTAATAATCAGAGAAATGCAAATCAAAACCACAGTGAAATAACATCTCACACCAATCAGAATGGCTATTATTAAAAAGTCAAAAAATAACAGATGTTGGTGAGACTGTGGAGAAAAGGGAACACACAGACACTGTTGGTAGAAATGTAAATTAGTTCAGCCCCTGTGGAAAGAAATTTGGACATTTTTCAAAGGAGTAAAAACAGGGCCAGGGGCAGTGGCTCACATTTGTAATCTCAGCACTTTGAGAGGCTGAGGTGGATGGATCACCTGAAGTCAGGAGTTTGAGACCAGCCTGGCCAACATGGTGAAAACCCATCTCTATTAAATACACGAAAATTAGCTGGGTGTGGTGGCTCACGCCTGTAGTGCCAAGCTACTCGGGAGGCTGAGGCATGAGAGTTGCGTGAACCCAGGAGGTGGAGGTTGCAGTGAGCTGAGATCATGCCACTGCACTCCAGCTTGGGCAACAGAGTGATACTCAGTCTCAAACAACAACAACAACAACAACAACAACAACAACAACAACAACAACAACAACAGAACTATCATTTGACCCAGCAATCTCATTACTCGGTATATACCAAAAGGAAAATAAATCGTTCTACCAAAAAGACACCCATACTTGTATGTATATCACTGCACTACTGACAGTGGCAAAGACATGGAATCAACTTAGGTTGATTCAGTGGTGAATTGGATAAAGGAAATGTGATACATGTATACCATGGAATACTATGCAACCATAAAAAGGAACAAATTATGTCATTTACAGTGATATGAATACATCTGGAGGCCATAATCCTAAGTGAATTAACACAGAAACAGAAAACCATATATTAGATGTTCTTACTTGTAAGTGGAGCTAAACCTTTGGTACACGTGAACATAAAGATGGGAACAATAGAGTCTCCAAAATGGAGAGAAGGAATGTGAGCAAGGGCTGAAACACTTCCTATTGGGTGCTATGTTCACTATCTGGGTGACAGAATTAATAGAAGTCCAAACCTCAGCATCATGCAAAATACTCTTACAATAAACCTGCAAAAGTACCCCCTGAATCTATTATAAAAATAAAATTTAACAAAAATAAATTCTTTTTGAAAGTGATTTTAGAGAGAATACATATTGAACTTAAATTTAGAAATTTTCTGAAACGAAGATTATATATGGAATGTTCCATTTCCCAGTTTCTCCTCCTCTTTCACTATTAAAAGTCAATTTAAGTGTATTTCTACCCTTTTGAAAACAATTTGAGTTGAGAGAAATTGCACCATATGCTCTGTTTATCCATGCAGTGTAAGGCAAAATGCTGAGCAATTATATGGTGGATTTGATCAGTTTTGACAGCCAGTCTTGAAACTCAAGCCAGAATCCCCTGCTCTTTCTTCCACAGCAGGTTTGGGGACTGAATTATATGACTAATCAAAGCCAATTTCTGCTTTACTTTGGCAATGGCTCACAAATTCTGCACGTGCAAATGACTTTGCTGATCAGCTTTAACAATCTGTGTCATCATTTTACAACTTCTATACCAGAATATACAATCAAAAGAATAATGAAGAGAAATATTTAAGTTCCACTTGAAATCCTTTGAATTGTCTTTTACCAAAGTCATCCTAGAATGTTAACTTTCCACAATTCCTCCACCTTGTATTCACCACGTAGAATATTTGATTAGGGAATCCTAGTAAAATGTATAATCTGATCAATACAAATTAGTTCAAGAACTCTCTTCATTCTTTGCTTGAAACATGTCAAGGAGTCATGTGGACTAACTGGATCATTTCCATAATTATACAAGAAATATATGCCATTCACATTGACAGTATACCCATATAGTAATCTATTAGTGAAATTGAGGTGCTCTAAATAAGGCCATTAACATTAAATAGCCACTGCTTCTATAATAGTGAAACCTGAGTTACTATCTACAGAGCCTACAAAGGGGTGTGCCACTAAATTTGGACACTCATGAGGGAAAAGCAATCTTTTAAAAATTTCATAATATGTAACGATCGTTTAAACTTAATGATAAATACACACACAAGAGAGGGACGTGATCTCACATCTGAGATGACATTAAATTAACTTTAGGGCAATTTAGATTTCATAGCACATTATGGAGTAGTGTTAGCAGACCGCAGACGCACACCCCATGAGGAGCCTTAAAAGACATCCGTGAGGAAGGAAAAATACTGTTTATATTTAAAATGTTATATACTGATGAAATGTCGACCACTGTTAGATGAATGTTTCAAATATTGGCAAAAAAAGAAAAACTTTACATATACTTTTTCTTTTTTCACTCAATATTAATGATAGGCAAAAAGTTCTAGCTCATATATACTCATGCAACAACTAAATAGAGAAATGGACACAATAATGAGCTAGAGGTAAAGAGAGAAGAGTGAGGTCTTGAACTTATTACATAATGGAGAATGAGAGATAATATTAAATGGTGGCTTTATCGATAATGCATTATTCTGATTTTGAAGCAAAATTGAATTCAAATATGCTCATGTTAAATCTTATAGGATGTCACAAATAATTTCTTCGTTTCTGTTTTTATTATAATTTCTACGATGTCCATTGCCAGAGAACGACAGGAATCATGTCAAGACCATCAACCATGAGAACTTGTGTTTCACTGCCTCAGGGCCTATAGGCCATTTAGCCATATTTGGATCTTTACTATGACTCTTATAATCCAAGCTGTCCAGGTAAAATAAAAAATCACACAACATGTATTATAATACATCACTCAGGGAATCCGCAGAACAGCTGAGCTTCTTAAAAACCTAGTACTGTAGATAATTTAATAACCACTGTTTTAAGAAGTTACAGTTTAAAGAGACAGAGGGGAAACAAAAGACAAAAGGAATCTATGTGGGAGAAAACAATTTAGAAACTGTCTATCTTATAGGTTGACAAATATTGCAGAAGACAAACATATCTGTGTAAAACACTTTGAAAATGCTTTCTTTTGCTCATGGAGTATGTGATTCCCCTACCCCTCCACACTAAATAAATTACTTTGTTGCTTGTTTGTTTGCGCTGATACTTAAACTGAGCAGATGTCATATGTTTTCATCCTTTTATTTATTCTTTAGTCCTCAATAAATATTTGTGAGATAAATGAAATAAATAACATCTTTCAGTCTCTTAGCACAAAAAATTCTGTTAAAATGGTACTAATTGTATGATTTCTTGACAGTCTAATGATTTTTTTCTGTGAGATTTCCAACATGACTTTTAAATTATTAATATGCTCTATGACTGATCAAATTTTGCAAAGTAAGCCAGGCAAATGACAGGGTTATCATCCCCATGGATATGCTGAGAGCCATGGTCATAATCTCCTTCCTTTCTTAGCTTGTACTCTAGAAAGTCAGTCAGTTGGAAATACATCCTCATTTAATCAGGGATTATTTCAAACCTCATGTAAACAAATTTTGTATGGAAATAAAAGTAAAATTATTCCTTTCTTTTTTTTTCATTTTTTCTTTTTCACTGTTGAAATACTTTTAGGGTTTGGATGAGAATAAAGAGAGTAAGTAAGCCGGGCGCGGTGGCTCACACCTGTAATCCCAGCACGTTGGGAGGCCGAGGCAGGCAGATCACGAAGTCAGGAGATCGAGACCATCCTGGCTAACATGGTGAAACCCCGTCCCTACTAAAAATACAAAAAATTAGCCGGGCATGGTGGCAGGTGCCTGTAATCCCAGCTACTTGGAGGATGAGGCAGGAGAATGACGTAAACCCGGGAGGCGGAGCTTGCAGTGAGCCGAGATCGCGCCACTGCACTCCAGCCTGGGTGACAGAGTGAGACTCCGTCTCAAAAAAAAAAAAAAAAAAAAAAAGAAAAGAAAAAAAGCAGTAAGTAAAGCATTGAGTAAATGTAGGAAACAAAGACCACAGAAGGCATAAAGGAATAAGGAGGTACTGAGAGGAGAAACCAAAGGGAAAAAGCAAAGAGGGAAAGGAAAGAGATAGCAAATGATTTTACACAGTTCCACATGTATATTTTTGCCTAATAAGCAATTTCTTTGTTATACAATATTCTCTCTGTAATACCCTAAGTATTATTATGCATCAACTTTTAAAATGAGATTTCATTAATTTATAAAATTACTAACCTTCTTTAGTACAATTGATCTGGGCTTCATCACTGAAGTCCCCACAGTCATTGTCACCATCACAGGCCCAGTGACCTGGGATGCATCTGCCACTGGAACATCTGAACTGATTATCAAAGCAAGAGTGAACACAGCCCACCTCATCACTCCCGTCCCCACAGTCGTCATCTGGAAAGAAACATCAACATGAGGCAGTGAAATCTGAACCATGAAGAAAATTTTTCTTATGAAATATCTAACTGGTTTTTGTTGTTGTTGTTGTTGTTGTTGTTTTTTGAGACAGAGTCTTGCTCTGTCACCCAACCTGTAGTGCAGTGGTGCGATCTCGGCTCACTGCAACTTTCACCTCCTGGGGCTCAAATGATACTCCCGGCTCCAGCCTCCCAAGTAAGTGGGACCACAGACATACGTCACCACACCCAGCTAATTTGTTTTGTATTTCTTTAGTAAAGACGGGGTTTCGCCATGTGTTGGCCAGGCTGGTATCAAACTCTTGGCCTCAAGCAATCCACCCTCCTCGGCCTCCCAAAATACTGGGGTTATAGACATGAGCCACTGTGCCCGGCCCTTTTATTTATATATTTATTTCCTATATAAAGTTTTTTTTTTTTTTGAAAAATGAATGATAATTGAATCAGTGGAACAACATTTCTGATAAACAGTGGAAGAATTATTTTCATCTTCATATTGCTTCTCCTTTGATTTAATATCAACTGCTAAACTGAGAGAAAAAAATCCTTGACTTTGGATTTTGAAGCTTAATTTCTACTCCACACAGAAATAACTAACCACTGACTGAATTCATCTATGCACCACGAAACAAGGAGGCAATGGTGACTGTAGGAATTTCATGAAATGATACAACCAATAATATAATTATTGTGGAAGATTATTACTTAAACCTATAGTTCTCATGCCCCATAGTTTATAATTCTATCTTCAATATCCTCCCTTTTTCCCCATTCTCCAACATGAGAACCCACTCTTTACCCCTCCTCCTTGGCTCCTCTGTATATATTTGTACTTGGAAACTGTTGTACAGTATCATTAGAAATGATTTATATTCTTTATTAACAACCATTTCGGGAGGGAGGGGAGAGAGCTGTGAAGTAAAATTAGATCAAATTAAAATAAATGGCTGGGAATGCATTGATTCCTATATAATTAATTTACCTGTATTTGGCGTAATTTAGCATAGTAATACAATTGAATATGAGAAAAAAATACCATTTGAACATAAGAGGAAACTGACAGAGTTGAGACTATCTGGGTAATTTCATAGCAATGTATAAGCTTCTCCTCCTGAGGTTACACGCATGTTTTATGGAACCCGAGATGTCCAGGTCATTTTCTCAATTGTCCACTTTACTACATGTTTGTAGAATTAGACTATGTCCAACATAACATTTGAAAACAAATCTCTATCACAGACCCATGGGGCAAATATTGAGTTCCATTATCTTTAATGCTAATTCCCACTGATGTGCTAGCTGCCCTCTCACCACTTGTCTTAGCCGTTTTTCTTGGCTCTGCAAGATTCCCCTACAAAGTACCTCTGAAGAAAGCCAGGCAGTCCAGACCGCCAAGCCCCCGATCAAATCAGTGCTATACAGTGAGCATTTGGTACTTGCCAGAGTCGCAGTGCCATTTGCTGCTAATGCATCTTCCACTTTTGCATACGAATTGGGTTAGTGGCTCACAAGTTGGGAATTCTGTGAAAGATATAAAAATGTCCAAAAGGTAACATGTTATTGACTGTGCACGACATAATTCGTATCATCTGATAATGTGATCAGAACTCCTTCCCTGTTCTCTACAAAGGCACAGAGGAAATGGCAGATAAACAAATACAGTGACTATAACTTCTTGAGGACATAGGACACACATACTTTTAATATACTTTAAATGAGTGCTTTCCAGTGACTGAAAGCCTAGGAGAATTATTTTATGAAGGATCATTTGGATTCATTATACTGCTAGAAAAATGAATAGATGTCAACTCCATGCACCAAGGGACTCAACATTCACTCAGTGGATAACAGCTATTGGAGCTGTACACTCTGGAACTGCAAAGTAATGTGTTTATGCTTTAATAGTGGAAGGCCTTTTCTGAATACAGAGAGCCAAAGATGAAAAGTCAGATCTCACTCTGCCTCTGAAAGATGTTAACATTATATGGTGAAAGTTAAAAAAAAATAAACACAATAAAATCATTTAGGTAAGCCAGTATCACCTAGTTACAAAGAAAAGTATGAAATCTTAGTCTACGAAAAAAAACAAAACAACAAAAAAAACACAAAAAGCTGAAAAAAAATAGCAAAGAATTAGATTTCAAGATGAATTTTACATAATTAAATCAAGAGAGCTCCTTACTAACCTTTAGATAATTATAACAGAAAGGCATAGAATTAGCATAGAAAAAGAGTTTGAAAAAGAGATAATTAGCCAATTTGAATATCAATAAATCTAAAAGACAACACTGTCATAATAAAATCTGATAATCAAGGTGAATAGCCAAAAAAGAGGGGTAACAGTAGTCAGAGAAAAATATAATTGCTGAACACTTTATGCAAGGAATTTAGAATTGCTTACTAATATGTCCCAGGAGAAAGTTTTATTTTCTCTAATTCATACATGGTGAAAGTTATTCACCTAGAGTTTATTTAAGTTGCTCAATATCAGACCTTTAAGCTCAGGAGAATATGAATAGCATTACAAATCTTCACACACAAGAGCTCATTTAAAAGATATTTAAAGAAGAAAAATAAGAAATAAGAAACTCTATCAGTTTAATTACATAAAGATAGAAAAAACTGATACACTGAAATAGACCTATGGTCCATATTCTTTCTGTTTGTTTGTTTGTTTGCTTTGATATGGAGTCTCACTCTGTGGCTCAGGCTGGAGTGCAGTGGCGAGATCCGGACTAACTGAAATCTCTGCCTCCTGGGTTCAAGCGATTCTCCTGCCTCAGCTTCCCAAGTAGCTGGGACTATAGGTGCGCACCACCATGCAGGCTAATTTTTTGTATTTTTAGTAGAGACGGTGTTTCACCATGTTAGCCAGGATGGTCTCGATCTCCTGACCTTGTGATCCACATGCCTCGGTCTCTCAAAGTGCTGGGATTACAGGCGTGAGCCACTGCGCCTGGCCCATATTCTTTGTTCTTGTGACAGCGGAAGCAAATGACATTTTGTGACTAATATTTGTTTTTCTATTTAAGACAACTGACACAGAATCATAGAATATATTTGAGGGAAGACAATGCAGAGAATATTTGTAAAATATTTGTAAATATTTCAAATTGTATTCTCTGCATTGTCTCAGGGCTACCAAGAACAACTGATGGCTGAACAGGCTTGACTTTGGCTATTCAAACTTCTTCAGCCAAATCTATTCACATGCTACTCATCAATCAATCAGTCATTTCAATTTTGTAGTTTTGAGCACTATTTTATTTTGGAGAAAAATATATGAATAACAAAAATATATTTCTCTGCTTAAAAAATGGACTAATTATGTCCAATCATTTTAGCTATAAGGCAACTGAAACTGAGAGAAATTAGACTTGCCTAATGATACATGTATCTCCTTAAGGAAAAACAGGTCTTAGAATTCATTTCATGAAGCTCCCCATCCAGCACTCTTTGTACTACACTCTATTACCAATTTCCTGTCTCACTTTCCCTTACCATCCATGAATGTACCTAAACCGTTATTTTAATCTTCCCATATTGTTAGCATATATTCAGCATAAGGTTTAAACATTTCTCATACATTGTTTCATTTTGCAAAGGAGTACTTTCTTGTGTTTATCAGAAATGTGTCTCTAAATATTTCCACTATTTTAGGATTCAGTTAACAAGATTTTGTTCATGTCAGCCACTCCTTCATAAGATTCTTCTCTTTGTTGCCTAACAAGATAGTGAGAACTCACATTTATGTTTCAAGAATCAGCACGAACGTTGTCCGAAATATGCTTTTGTCCTTAGATAGATAATAACTGTTTAGTGGATGTACTGCAGTGTAGAAGATGTACTGTAGACAAGAGTCATGGCATTTAAATGAACAGTGTTGGAAATTCCCATCATTTACAGTTTTTTAAAAATCTTATTTCTAAATTATATAACGCTATCAGCTTTTTATTTATTTTTATAGGGCAGATTGTACCAACATTCACCTAATCATCTCTGTGACAAGGTCTATTCCTGATAATTTCCTCCTAAGAGTTGAGGACTTCACATAGTACTCCAGGTAGTTAGTTCTGTACAAAATTAGATTACTAAGTATTTTCTTAGTACATTAACCAATGAAGTACATTGGTGATAGTATCTTTAGGAATTGAGAATTTCAGGTGAAATTACTGTAACTCCTCTAGAATGGTTTGTATTTTTACCTTAAAATTATGATATTTTTAAGTTAAAAGTTTATATTAGTACGCTTCCTGGCACATCACAAGTAGTTGGAATTAATAGTAAAAGAGGAGCAAATTAATTTTGCCTAGCAGTGTAAAGACTTATCTTGTGTGTTATCCTAAAAGTAATGCCTGAAATTAGAATTAGAGACTAGAATATTCACCTCCATTCTTAAAGTGGTAAAACAACAAATCAACTTTGGTCATGCAAGGACTCTCTCTAATATGTAGCAGAGCTGGGAAAAGAGCCAAGGACACTGGCAGAGACAGCCAATGAATGGTCTTCAGATGGTAACCATCTTTTATATTGGTAACTTGTCCAGTGATGAAATAATTTGATATTACTTCACAAATAACATAAAGAGAAAGGGGTGGCTTCATACCAGATCTGATGGATTTGGCTTTCTTGATTACCTGTTTCTTTACTTTTTAAAAAGCAATTTACTTGTGCAAGTTTACATCTAAGTACATTCATCTAAGGTATTGACATTTGAATGAAAATTATTGTAAAACTTAACAAATTTGTATTAAGTTTCATGATTACCAAAGTCACATCTTAAGACATGAATTTTAAGATAAATTTAACTTTTTAAAAAGCAGACAATGTCATGAGAGCCTAAATGTGATTAAAAAAAAAAAAAAGAGGTAGAAAGGAGGCAAAGACTTATATCAAAAGCTCTCCTGCAGAAACCCAACAAATATTCTGTCATGTAAGGGGAAGTACTAGAAAGAAAAGTGAAAATGCCTAAAGGCATAATTTAATCAATACTTCTAAGGAAGTTTCTTTTATTACCTAACGAGAGAGTGAGAACTCACGTTTATGTTTCAAGAATCAATACGAAAGTTGTCCAAAATATGCTTTTGTCCTTAGATAGATAATAACTGTTTAGTGGATGTACTGCAGTGTAGAAGATGTACTGTAGACAAGAATCAGGGCACTTAAACAGAGAATCAACTCAAGTTTTGGTTCAAATGAGTAAACAATAAAATGGGGACTCAGATATGGTGAGATCTAATCTTTAAAAATAACATTACATCTTTTTTGACTCTATAATAAGCTAATTTAAATTTTATCTCTCTTCTATAAACTTAGGAGCATATTAATCAATATTCTAAGTTTTGCTAAGAAAAAAATAAATCATCCTAAGCATCTGAAAACTTTTGAAACTGATGATACTTCATCGGTTGGGAAATTTTCCATGTAAATTTTAAAATTATTTCCAACTGTTAGATTTTAACACTAAAAAACAGTCAAAACATAAAGTGGAAATTAGCTCTGAATATATAAAAAAAGTTATCAAACTAAATTTAAAAATCTAATATTCAGTACATTCAACCTCTAAGAAAATGAGACATTAACCTTCTGCCCACACTGAATAAAACATAAACACATATAATGTAAATGTGTGCTTTAACAATTATATATCATATGTGATTAATTTTTTAATGATAGTTACATCATGTCTCTTGTTGTTAACCTTATAGTCCAACTTAGCTTATGGAGAAAAATTACCGTAGAGAAAAACATTGGGAACTAGAATAAGGCTGAAGGGAAATCACTGAAGAGAGTAATTATTTAAAGAGAGATATGTACAGGAGGAAAGTTATTAATGTTTCATTTCTGTTTCATTCTCAAAGTACTATGACTGAGTAAATCACTCAGCTTCTCTGGTTTCAGACTTCTGGTTTATAATCTTATCTCTTGGGTCCTCTAAGTCCTAGAGATCAAGAAGTCAGAAGAGATATCATCTAGAAATGCATAATACCCTGAAAGCATTTAATGTAGCAAAAAGTAGGATTCCCACTTGAATAACTCCCGGGGTTATCACAGCATTATAATAAATTACCATAATTGATTATTGTGTTTTAAAAACCTCTTAAAATAAATTTAACATTTTTCCTGTTCTTTCATATTAGTGTTAATTTAAAAGTTGAAAATAGCATCTGAATATATGGATTTATTTCTGGATACCTGCTCTGTTAAAATGTCATTATGAATTCTTATATTTGACAAAGATTTAAATATTACACACAATTTTTTATTTCTTGACTTTGCATAAAAATTCTTTGACTTTGGATACAAATTGCAGGACACTTGCAAGAATTACCTGATTAACTCTGAAAAAGAGAAAAATTATGAACAAAAATGGCTTACATGTCATCAAGTTACAATTATAGAAAGGAAAAGAAAACTATATTTTATCTTGGTAGTTACTTAAACCTCATAGAATATTTAATATGGATTAATGGACTGTTAAAAATCTTCTATTATTACAGGTAGTATGCTCAATTTACCTATTATATATTTCACTTAAAATTTATTGTCAGGTTATATGTAAGCTATTATATAAATGGCTACAAATGTCTTTCTCTCAAGGGTAATCATGATTGGTATGGTACTCATATTTATCCAGTATACAAAGCTTAGAGGAATGTCTCCCAGGAAGGTAGATTTCAAATCTAATTCAGGCTTCTTTCCTGTCTCTGACCTAGGAATTTTCCTTATTCCTCCTCCTTGTCCCCCAAAATAATATTTTTAAGTAATTTGTTAATAAAGTCTCAAAACCTATGCCATAGGTGTGTTTGAGATCATGTAACACCTGAGCTATATAGATAAATTTATCCTTCAAAATTATGTATGTGGAAATTGCATAGAAGATTCAAGTTAAAATTAATGACCAGATAAGAATATTGTACGAGTCCAGATTTAGGAAAGTATTATCTTCACCTGAAAAAGACAATAATAAACACATTACCTATTATTTATTGAATATATGATACTAGGCTAGCTGTAGATATATTACCAATACACCGATACTCTTGACAATATCCCTGCAATTGTTAACACTAACACCAATTTGCAGAAGAAAACAGTATATCCTGCCTAAGGACATATCACATAAATAGCAAGTGGCAGTGAAGTTTGAATACAACACTCTGATCAATGCCAAAATACATTATTTTTTTCACTATACCATGCTGATTATACTAATACTTTTAAAAGAGTATTTATAGCTTAGAAAGATTTGGGAAGGAATTAAAAATTTAATTCTTCATTCTGTAGTTTACGTCTAACATTTAAACTCCAATTCTAATTTTTACCTGTCCTATGGTACATAATTAAATATTGTTATGAAAAGTGGTGCTTTTAAAGATTACACATTCACTAGATTCACTGAGAAAATACATTACATTTCTAGATATTGACACTAGTTGTGGCTCCCAAGAATTAGTACTTACATAGGACAGACTTCAAATGATCCAATAGAGTAAATGCATTTTGGAGAAAACGACATGAGAGTAGTGTACCACAAATTGTCATCGTTTTGCCACTCTTTCCTTGCTGTCATATAACAATCTCATTTTATATACCAAGTATAATGCCACATACAAAAAAAAGGCTTTGCAGGCAGGTAAATGTGGGTTCAAATCCTGACTGTATCGCCAATTAATGTGTGATATTGGGTAGTTACCTAACATCTCTGAACAGAGGTCTGTGATTTGCAAAATGGAAGAAAATATCACTCAAATATTTTATTGGTTCAAGATATTTAACTGAGAATTTTATATCAGATAGAGTTCTAGGCCTTAGAAATATGTCACCCAGAGTGAATGAATGAGTGAGTGAATGAAAGAGTGCTAGGCACTAGGAATACAATATTGAGTATTCTCACTTTTCAGAGTGCTTACAATCTACTAGGGAAGACATTTGGAATACAATTAGGTGATTTTAATAAATATCTGATAGATGTTATTTTATAGGCAATGTAATGTGTTATTACAGTACACAGCAGAAGTAGCCAAACTAATCTCGGCTATTTATGTATTGCTTCCCAGAGAAAGGGATATAAAACTGATGTGAATAATATGTTTGAATTAAGGCACATGAACAAGAGGAGAAGGAGTGCTTCTACAATGTTCCAAAGAAAGAGACAGAGTCATGATGGCCCGGAAGTGAGGGTATATAAAATGTTTGAGAAAATGAAAGAATTTTAGAATGGTTGCAATAAGGTATAAGATAGAAGTAGTGAAATAGGCTTGCAAGACAGAGTTGGAAATGATCGCTATTTAAATGACAAAGTATTAGAAAGTCAAAGAGAACACCTAGGAAGTACATATACAATGAGACTAAAAGAAGTGCAAGGAAAAAATATTGAATAGTTCTGACAATATGGCAGACAATCAGGAATGTTAGGTAAAATAACAACCAAATATTTCAATATATAGGTAAATGTATACAAAGAATATAAATTTTCAGAGCCCAGAAATAAAAGGGGTCCTAAAAACTAGAATTGTGAGTGAATGATATATAAAAACGTTGCCTGTGCATGCATGTGTAGTTTTGCCTCCAAAGGCAGTAAAAGAAAGCTGGTTCTGTAATCTATCTAGATGCCTGGGTTTTAATGTCAACCTGGGACAGGAGAGAATTCTCTAGTTCTTCAAAAGATGCCAACATAAGCTAGGACCTTCAAAGTCTAAACTCTAAGTACAAGGGTGAGTTAGCTAATATCTCCTCCTAGTAGAAAGAGATATCTCAGCCTAGACTGTGAGAGGGGAAAAAAGTCCCCTTGAAAATAGATGATCACAAGGCTATAATCAGTCACGAGCTCTACTTTCTGTAATTCAGAAATCTTAAGTTGAAAAATTCAAAAAAAAATTAATCCAGGCCATGTAATAATATTTCAGAACAGTGACAGGGTGCTCAGGAAAGACATCACCCAAGAAAGTCTTCCTAAAATTTCCACATGGGACAAAAAAAATTAAACTTACCAATAATAATAATTATAAAATAATTAAAATCTGGTGAGTAAAATTCAGCAGACCTAACAAACAACAGGATTAGATCCAGAATATCTTTAGATATTTTTAAAAAATCTATCTGTAGAGGCTATAGATTGAAATCTGATAGGCAATATAAAATAGGTAAGTCAAAATGTATTTAAAAGGTAAGGAGAAAAATAAAAACCACGTAAAAAGACACACAGAAAAAATAGGCAGATTTGAAAAGCAACCAAATAAGACATTCAGAAATGAAAACCGTAGTTTTGGAATTACAAACCGCATGAACAAGTTAAATTACAAATTAGTACACTTGAAGAGAGAATTACTAAACTGGAAGATCTGAAGAAATCACCATAGTTGCAGCTCAGAGTTTAAGAACAATATAAAAGAGAAATCATGAAGGACAGAATCTAACAAACTAATAGTTGTTAAAACACGAAGGAGAGAAAATCAGGACGGCAAGCAATATTTAAGACGACAATTTCTTAAAATGTCCCAGAATTTAAGGAGACATGACTTTAGATTCAGGAAGCAAAATCTATTTTGAAATAAGTAAAAATAAATTCACATAAACACCGTAGTGAAACATCAGGATCTCAAGAACACATGTATAAAACCTAAATTAACCTGCAACAATTTTAAATGTTAAACCTGGAGTGAGAAATTTACCCACCACCCCCACTGAAAAAATAAAAAGAAGTGAGAACATTTTAGAAAATAATTTACCCACCCTCTCAAAGAAAACAGTGAACATATATATGAGGGTTAGGTAGAGACAGAGGAACCAGAAAAATATAAGAGGGAAGTCAAGAAATATCAGTCACTGAAGGCAAGACAAGTGTTTGAAGGAGGAGGACAGCAGTGTTCAGCGCTGCTCAGATAAGTTAGATACAAACTTGAAGTGTGCTGCTCAGATTTTTTTTTTTTTTTGTAAGTCTATTGAGCTTGTCAAAGACAGTTTTGGTGGAATGGTTTAAGGGGAAAATAAATTTCCAGTATTAGTAGACTGAGTGGAAGATGGATACATAAAGTTTTATGCAACTTTTCCAGGAAATCTGAATGTGAAGAATGTAAGAATTAATGTGATCCTTAACGAGAGATACAGGATTAGAAGAGAGTTATAGTGGTGGTAATCTTTCTTTAAGAGGGAAAATGTTGAACATACATACATAAATATTGATAGGAAGAAACTAGTTGACTGAAAAACTGAATAGGAGATTCAAGTTGCATTTTCTGTTTTTTTAATACATTTTAGCACAACAGAAAAATCTTCCAAGTCAAAGAATAAACTCATATCTAACAATGATAATTCTCCCTGGCAATTAAAATAATTACTACTAAAATGAATGTAGGTTTAATGTAGTCCTAAAGTTAATAATTAAACAATGAATTTAGATTTTTTATCCCAAGAAATAATTAAGAAAATAATAAATTTGATAACTTAGAAATGCCAAATAACATGTGACAGATAAAATCAACAATGATTAATTTATCTATAATTTATATTAAAACTCAAAATACATGTGAAGTATCTCAAGTAAATTAATTTGGTTATATATTTTAAGACTTTACTTCAGGAAATTTCAGCCTTTTTTTTTTAGTGTGCCTACAACACTACAACTTCCAAGAGAAAAGGAATAAGACAAATTATATTTCATAGTGACAACCTTTTAAAACTACAGAAATTTCAAAAATGCATCATTATGTTATGTGGCATTTCATTGTTTTTCTCTCATTCAAATTCATACACTGCAATTATTCACTATAGCAGTATATAAGCACAAGGAATAGACACTTCAAGGCCCTGCAGTAGTAGTGAGGTTGCCTGGGGTACTTTTCTTTCAGTTTCATTTTTGCTACTTTTAAAAGTAGCATATTATTAAAATGAGTAATTTTTTATCAATTTGCTTATACACACTGACTTTCCACTGAAAATAATACACCTTGAGATTCCTTGTTCCTAGCTCTGTGGTTGATGTCCATTTATAATTCTGATATCTTGACTCTGCTCAGGCTACCCAGGCAATTGCCTTTTATTTTTCATAAAAGGAAAGCAAAGCACTCAGGGAAAGAGAAGCAAATGACACTTCAAATGGATCAGACTTAACTTTGATAATACCCAAAATAGACAGCTTTGGTTATTACATCAATACTGGATCAAGATACGATTATAAATGGTTTCTAAGAATTCACTCTTACTTATTCTAGTTATAGATCTTTCTCCCAACATGTAAAAAACAACATAAAATTTCCCAAGAAATCAAATTATCAGTGAGCTTCACACTGCCAGATCCTGATTGCAAATGAGAAATCACAGTGTCATTAAGTGTGAAGCGTTAGATGTCACTAAAACTAGCACATTTTAAAAATGTTTCCTGACACAGAAAACATAAAAATCACTAAATAGAAAGAACGTTAAAAAAAGAAGCATGCACTCAATGAAAGGGGACCTACGAGAATTATCAGGGTTAAATGCAAGTGTAAGGCAGTATTACTAAACCTAGTCATGCCTGATAGCTCACACATGTTTACCAGTGTACATTTATAGTTAAAAGTACTTTGTCCTTATTTGTGAGCACTCACCTCCAAAAGTAAGATGTCCTAATATTTTATTGAACTCCAATATATGATTATTTACATATGAAATTATACACATCTGATACTATGGTCAATATTCAAAGATCTATTTAAAACATCTAGCAAGATTCAGAATTGAAAATCATTGTAAATTATTTAATGTGAAATTACATGACATGTAAACCAATATTTTAAATGATCTTACAGAATAAGATCGGCCTGATATTAACCTATTAATGGAATTAAAGAACAAAGGAGAGGGTAGTACTACTAACTAATAAAGAAGTTGTAGTTAATACAATTAACTACTCAAACACTGTATTTGGTGGTTTTGTGTTCTCTATTTAATCCTCATGCCAACAATATGAGATAGATTTTATGTTTGCCAATTTACATATAAACAAGTAAATACATTTCAGGAAAACTACCTTATGTTTTTACATTATCCTTAAGCAGGCAAAATATCAATAAGGATACATAGGATAGTAACAACAAAATTAATAGGCTTCATCAATATCACCTATCAATCCATCAATCTATCCTTCTATTTGTCAAAAGAAATTTACCACTATCAAATTTTAAAATATATACATTTTTCTTGTGTTCACAAAGGAATTCCATAAAAGCAATCATTTCCTAGGTCACAAAGCAGTCGCAATAGCTTCCAAAGAAAGAATATCACACAGACTTTTTCTCCTACCACAATTAAATAAAATCAAAATCACCCTTTATTTGAACATAAGGAAAACACAAATGATTGACATATATTCTTCCACACACAAATATTTAAAAAGAAATAGTTACTAAAACACAAGCAATATTTTCATAAATAATTTTTGTTGTATATCACTTCCTAATGTCTTTATTAAAAATTAGAAATTTGACTATTTTTTGGTACTCCACACAATTTTTTTTCCATTTTCTCAATATAGTGTCACAGCTTTTAATTATACCATGAGGTAAGCATGCTTACATTATTGTTATCACAATATAATATTTTCTATAAAGCTGTGTAGTACATTTCTTTACTTGTACTTTTAATTTAAAACTTTTAAAACTTTAAAACTTACAACTTAAATTATGTTCTAGTCAAGAGGAAGTCAAGAGAGGAGTATAATTTTAAGAAATCAAGAAATAGCACTTAAACATACTACTTTATATGCAAGTAGAGGTAATAACCAGGAAACTTGGCTAAGAGTTAAAAATACTTGCCACTGGCGATAGTACAAAAGGTGTAGAATGATTACTATCTACTATTGTACTATTGCACTATCTACTATTTTTTGTTGTTGTAAGCACCTATGTATTATCTGACTCTCTTTAGCTAAATGTATCTACATCAGTTTTAAAAATAGCAATAGAAATTGAATAGAGAATGGGTATGCACTGAACCTAGAATTTCAGAACCTGTAAGGATTCAGTGCTACTGTAAAAGAATTCACATATACAAAAGCAGAGGAAACGTATAAATTATTCATTTAAAAGAATGTAGGGATCTTCAGAAAATTCACATATAAGCACATCACGTAGAATTGTCATCTCCTTATTGAGGTTTTGCACACCACAACCACTAACCCCCATGCAACCTTCTAGAGCAGAAACTTTGCCTTTTTCCCCTGAGACCCAGTATCTAGAACACAGTGGCTAAAAACACCAGAGCAGGTCTAATGTGGACTCATAAGAAAATAACATTGTAAAAAATATTTAGAGAATACATCAATAAAACACGATAGTGTTTTAAAACTTTAGAAGTTTTTAGTGTTTGATAGTGTTTTAAAACTTTAAACCCTATAGTGTTTAAGCTACGGTGTTCTGTAGCTTCTTCTCTGAAGAGGAGGTTGGCTCCAGACAACTCACAGAAGTTACACCACGACTGCCTTCCTGGCAGGGTACAGAGGGTCCTGATTTCACTCACCTCAGGCCTGCTCAAATTCTAGAAAGATTTCATCAAAGCAATGAGCAGCCACCAGTGATTCAAATATGGACATCTTCTCTACTGTGCGGGATATCAAACTACACAATGCTGTGCTTCTGGGATGTGCAGCAGTGGAAAGGTGTTTTTGTTATTTATTTCATTTTGTTTTGTTTTTTGGTAGTTTGATGTGGTCATATTGCCATGACTGAAAGGAACGAGAGAGATAAAATGCTGCTATGGCTACACAGCAAATTTTAGCTCATGTCTGAGACTCTGCATCCAAGTAGGGAGCCACCGTTGTAGGAAAACTGGACCCTTTAAAAAAACGCTGCAGGGAAATACAGAGGTAGGTTTAGACCTTACATATGCTGTAATGAAATATTCTGACATCAATGACAAAATGTTACATTGACAGAAATTATTTACTGACGTATGGGTTACATCTTAGGCAAAGATGCATATAGCTTCTGTTTTTAAAACCCCAACTTGGCATGATAGAAATGTTTCCTGGATCAATATAGGACTTCAACTGAACACCTTTCAAAATAATAAATTTAATATTAACCAATAAAGGATTTCAGAAATGTTGCTGTTTTCTGAAATAATTTCAATTGAAAAAAATACATATATTCCCACTTGAGAAAAGAAGATTATTTGGAAGGAAGAAGAAAGAAGAAAGGAAAAGAACATAAATCTACAGTTAAACCACTATGTGTCATCCACGATCTAGATTTTTACATAATTATCTCCTTTGACCCTGATTTTTATGTGTGCGTGTGTGCACGTACATGCATATTTATATATATATATTTTAACCAATGGAGATACTAATGCTGCTGAAGTCTCTAAATAATTTATGTTTACTCTTGATAAAAACTGAAACAACAAAATATCTGTCAGCATCATAAAGACAGTTAAAATTATCACTGCCCAGTAACTGGTGAGGCAGCTCCAGTTAGCTCCTTCCTACCAGAAATAATCTGCTGAATTACTTCAAAAAGGCACACTAGAAAAGCAAAAGCAGGCTGGGCATGGTGGCTCACACCTGTAATCCCGGCACTTTGGGAGGCTGAGGTGGGCAGATCCCATAAGGTCAGGAGTTCAAGACCAGTCTGGCCAATAAGGTAAGAACTCGTCTCTATTAAAAATACAAAAATTAGCTGGGCGTGGTGGCGCATGCCTGTAATTCCAGTTACCTGGGAGGCTGAGGCAGGATAATCACTTGAACCCAGGAGGTGGAAGTTAAAGTGAGCTGAGACTGCGTCATTGCACTCCAGCCTGGGTGACAGAGCAAGACTCCAACTCGGGAGGGAAGGCAAAGAAAAGCAACTGAGGTTTGGAGGGATATAATAGAGAGATATTGAAAGAAGTTCAATGGAGTGGCAGAGACTCAATAACCATCAGGATAGGGTTGCACATGAGAATCACATGAACAGGTTTTAAAAATTACCCATGCCTGAGCCTCCATTATAATTTAATTGGCAATATAGGGCATATTAAAGTTCCCGGGGTAGTGGGCTGAATTGTTAGGTATCAAAAAGGTACATCGATTTCTAACCCCCAGGACCTGTGGATGTGACTTTAGAAATAGAGTCTTTGTAAATACTTAAGTATTTCTTGTGGTTCTGCTTTGTCATTGTAACTATGCACAGATCTATAGAAGACTTTGCTTTTTGTTATTTTAATTTTCAAGGTTAAAATACCTTTTTTTTTCTACTTTAAAAATGATACCTCCACATGGAGGATGAGCAAAATAGTACAGAAAATCTAAAACAAGAAAGTCAAAGTCAGTGGAAATTCAGCATTATAGATATATTGGTGAGCATGATTCAGAGTATCTATACATGTAAATAATAGTTATATAAAATTTTATGTACACTATTTTCTAAATTGATTTTCTTTTAATTATTTTTTTATTTGACTTTAAGTTCTAGGGTACATTTGCACAACGTGCAGATTTGCTTCATATGTATACTTGTGCCATGTTGGTGTGCTGCACCCATTAACTCATCATTTACATTAGGTATATCTCCTAATGCTGTCCCTCCCCACTCCCCTCTACCCCACGACAGGACCCGGTGTGTGATGTCCCCTTTCCTGTGTCCAAGTGTTCTCATTGTTCAATTCCCACCTGAGTGAGAACATGCGGTGTTTTTTTTTTTCCCTGCAATAGTTTGCTGAGAATGATGGTTTCCAGCTTCATCCATGTAACTACAAAGGACATGAACTCATCCTTTTTTATGGCTGCATAGTATTCCATGGTGTATATGTGCCACATTCTCTTAATCCAGTCTATCACTGATGGACATCTGGGTTGGTTCCAAGTCTTTGCTATTGTGAATATGGCTGCAATAAACTATGTGTGCATGTGTCTTTATAGCAGCATGATTTATAATCCTTTGGGTATATACCCAGTAATGGGATGGCTGGGTCAAATGGTATTTCTAGTTCTAGATCCTTGAGGAATCGCCACACTGACTTCCACAATGGTTGAACTAGTTTACAGTCCCACCAACAGTGTAAAAGTGTTCCTATTTCTCCACATCCTCTCCAGCACCTGTTGTTTCCTGACTTTTCAATGATTGCGATTCTAACTGGTGTGAGATGGTATCTCATTGTGGTGGTTTTGATTTGCATTTCTCTGATAGCCAGTGATGAGCATTTTTTTACATGTCTGTGGGCTGCATAAATGTCTTCTTTTGAGAAGTGTCTGTTCATATCCTTCACCCACTTTTTGATAGGGTTGTTTTTTTCTTGTAAATTTGTTTGAGTTCTTTGTAGATTCTGGATATTAGCCCTTTGTCAGATGAGTAGATTGCAAAAATTTTCTCCCATTCTGTAGTTTGCCTGTTCACTCTGATGGAAGTTTCTTTTGCTGTGCAGAAGCTCTTTAGTTTAATTAGATCCCATTTGTCAATTTTGTCTTTTGTTGCCATTGCTTTTGGTGTTTAGACATAAAGTCCTTGCCCATGCCTATGTCCTGAATGGTATTGCCTAGCTTTTCTTCTAGAGTTTCTATGGTTTTAGGTCTAAGATTTAAGTCTTTAATCCATCTTGAATTAATTTTTTTATAAGGTGTAAGGAAGGGATCCCGTTTCAGATTTCCACATATGGCTAGCCAGTTTTCGAGCACCATTTTTTAAATGTGGAATCCTTTCCCCGTTTCTTGTTTTTGTCAGGTCTGTCAAAGATCAGATGGTTGTAGATGTGTGGTATTATTTCTGAGGGCTTTGTTCTGTTCCATTGGTCTATATCTCTGTTTTGGTACCAGTACTATGCTGTTTTGGTTACTGTAGCCTTGTAGTATAGTTTGAAGTCAGGTAGCATGATGCCTCCAGCTCTGTTCTTTTGCCTTAGGATTGTCTTGGCAATGAGGGCTCTTTTTTGGTTCCATATGAACTTTAAAGTAGTTTTTTCCAATTCTATGTAGAAACTCATTGGCAGCTTGATGGGGATGGCATTAAATCTATAAATTACCTCAGGCAGTATGGCCATTTTCATGACATTGATTCTTCCTATCCATGAGCATGGAATGTTCTTCCATTTGTTTGTGTCCTCTTTTATTTCATTGAGCAGCGGTTTGTAGTTCTCCTCGAGGAGGTTCTTCACATCCCTTGTAAGTTGGATTCCTAGGTATTTTATTCTCTTTGAAGCAATTGTGAATGGGAATTCACTCACGATTTGGCTCTCTGTTTGTCTGTTATTGGTGTATAAGAATGCTTGTGATTTTTGTACACTGATTTTGTATCCTGAGACTTTGCTGAAGTTGCTTATCAGCTTAAGGAGATTTTGGGCTGAGATGACGGGGTTTTCTAAATATACAATCATGTCATCTGCAAACAGGGATAATTTGACTCCCTCTTTTCCTAAATGAATGCCCTTTATTTCTTTCTCCTGCCTGATTGCCCTGGCCAGAACTTGCAACACTATGTTGAATAGGAGTGGTGAGAGAGGGCATCCCTGTCTTGTGCCAGTTTTCAAAGGGAATGCTTCCAGTTTTTGCCCATTCAGTATGATATTGGCTGTGGGTTTGTCATAAATAGCTCTTATTATTTTGAGATACATCCCATCAATACCTAACTTATTGAGAGTTTTTAGCATGAAGGGCTGTTGAATTTTGTCAAAGGCCTTTTCTGCATCTACTGAAATAATCATGTGGTTTTTGTCTTTGGTTCTGTTTATATGCTGGATTACGTTTATGGATTTGCATATGTTGAACAAGCCTTGCATCCCAGGGATGAAGCCCACTTGATCATGGTGGATAAGCTTTTTGATGTGCTGCTGGATTCAGTTTGCCAGTATTTTATTGAGGATTTTTGCATCAATGGTCATCAAGGATATTGGTCTAAAATTCTCCTTTTTTGTTGTGTCTCTGCCAGGCTTTGGTATCAAGACGATGCTGGCCTCATAAAATGAGTTAGGGAGGATTCCCTCTTTTTCTATTGATTGGAATAGTTTCAGAAGGAATAGTACCAGTTTCTCCTTGTACCTCTGGTAGAATTCGGCTGTGAATCCGTCTGGTCCTGGACTTTTTTTGGTTGGTAAACTATTAATTATTGCCTCAATTTCAGAGCCTGTTATTGGTCTATTCAGGGATTCAACTTCTTCCTGGTTTAGTCTTGGGAGGGTGTATGTGTCCAGGAATTTATCCATTTCTTCTAGATTTTCTCGTTTATTTGCATAGAGGTGTTTATAGTATTCTCTGATGGTAGTTTGTATTTCTGTGGTATTGGTGGTGATATCCGCTTCATCATTTTTTATTGTGTCTATTTGATTCTTCTCTCTTTTCTTATTAGTCTTGCTAGTGGTCTATCAATTTTGTTGATCTTTTTAAAAAAACAACTCCTGGATTCATTGATTTTTTGCAGTTTTTATTTTTGTGTCTCTATTTCCTTCAGTTCTGCTCTGATCTTAGTTATTTCTTGCCTTCTGCTAGCTTTTGAATGTGTTTGCTCTTGCTTCTCCAGTTCTTTCAATTGTGATGTTAGGGTGTCAATTTTGGATCTTTCCTGCTTTCTCTTGTGGGCCTTTAGTGCTATAAATTTCCCTCTACACACTGCTTTGAATGTGTCCCAGAGATTCTGGTATGTTGTGTCTTTGTTCTTATTGGTTTCAAAGAACATCTTTATTTCTGCCTTCATTTCGTTATGTACCTAGTAGTCATTCAGGAGCAGATTATTCAGTTTCCATGTAGTTGAGCGGTTTTGAGTGAGTTTCCTAATCCTGAGTTCTAGTTTGATTGCACTGCAGTCTGAGAGACAGTTTGTTATAATTTCTGTTCTTTTACATTTGCTGAGGAGTGCTTACTTCCAACTATGTGGTCAGTTTTGGAATAAGTGTGATGTGGTGCTGAGAAGAATGTATATTCTGTTGATTTGGGGTGGAGAGTTCTGTAGATGTCTATTAGGTCCGCTTGGTGCAGAGTTGAGTTCAATTCCTGGATATCCTTGTTAACTTTCTGTCTCATTGATCTGTCTAATGTTAACAGTGGGGTGTTAAAATCTCCCATTATTATTCTGTGGGAGTCTAAGTCTCTTTGTAGGTCTCTAATGACTTGCTTTATGAATCTGGGTGCTCCTGTATTGGGTGCATATATATTTAGGATAGTTAGCTCTTCTTGTTGAATTGATCCCTTTACCATTATGTAATGGCCTTCGTCTCTTTTGATCTTTGTTGGTTTAAAGTCTGTTTTATCAGAGACTAGGATTGCAACCCTTGCCTTTTTTTGTTTTCCATTTGCTTGGTAGATCTTCCTCCATCCCTTTATTTTGAGCCTATGTGTGTCTCTGCATGTGAGATGGGTCTCCTGAATACAGCACACTGATGGGTCTTGACTCTTTATCCAATTTGCCAGTCTGTGTCTTTAATTGGAGCATTTAGCCCATTTACATTTAAGGCTAATATTGTTATGTGTGAATTTGACCCCGTCATTATAATGTTAGCTGGTTAATTTGCTCGTCAGTTGATGCAGTTTCTTCCTAGCATCGATGGTCTTTATAATTTGGCATGTTTTTTGCAGTGGCTGGTACTGGTGATTCCTTTCCACGTTTAGTGCTTCCTTCAGGAGCTCTTGTAGTGCAGGCCTAATGGTGACAAAATCTCTCAGCATTTGCTTGTCTGTAAAGGATTTTATTTCTCCTTCACTTATGAAGGTTAGTTTGGCTGGATATGAAATCCTGGGTTGAAAATTTTTTTCTTTAAGAATGTTGAATATTGGCCCCCACTCTCTTCTGGCTTGTAGAGTTTCTGCCGAGAGATCAGCTGTTAGTCTGATGGACTTCCCTTTGTGGGTAACCTGACCTTTCTCTCTGGCTGCCCTTACCATTTTTTCCTTCATTTCAACTTTGGTGAATCTGATAATTATGTGTCTTGGAGTTGCTCTTCTCAAGGAGCATCTTTGTGGCGTTCTCTGTATTTCCTGAATTTGAATGTTGGCCTGCCTTGCTAGGTTGGGGAAGTTCTCCTGGATAGTGTCCTGCAGAGTGTTTTCCAACTTGGTTCCATTCTCCCCCTCACTTTCAGGTACACCAATCAGACGTAGATTTGGTCTTTTCACATAGTCACATATTTCTCGGAGGATTTGCTCATTTCCTTTTATTCTTTCTTCTCTAAACTTCTCTTTTTGCTTCATTTCATTCATTTGATCTTCCATCACTGATACCCTTTCTTCCAGTTGATCGAATCGGTCACTGAAGCTTGTGCATTTGTCACGTAATTCTCGTGCTGTTGTTTTCAGCTCCATCAGGTCATTTAAGGACTTCTTTACACTGGTTATTCTAGTTAGCCATTCGTCTAATCTTTTTTCACGGTTTTTAGCTTCTTTGTGATGGGTTCAAACTTCCTCCTTTAGCTCGGAGAAGTTTGATCACCTGAAGCCTTCTTCTTTCAACTTGTCAAAGTCATTCTCCGTCTACCTTTGTTCCGTTGCTGGCGACAAGCTGCGTTCCTCAGTTGGAAATGCAGAAATCATCCGTCTTCTGTGTCGCTCACGCTGGGAGCTGTAGATTGGAGCTGTGTCTATTCGGCCATCTTAGAACCTCCCCAGGATCACCCAAGTTTTCTGATTTTCTTTTAATTTTTTTAACTTTTGTTTTTTTTTTTTTAGAGAGTCTTGCTCTGTTGCCCAAGCTGGAGTGTAATGGCACACTCCTGGCTCACTGCAACCTGGACGTCCTGGGTTCTGGTGATCCTCTCATCTCACTTTCCCTAGTAGCGGGGACTACAGGCATATACCACCATACCCTACTAATTTTTTGTTTTTGTTTAGAGACAGGGTTTTGCCTCGTTGCCCAGGCTGGCCTGAAACTCCTGGGCTCAAGGGATCTGTCAGCTTTGGTCTCCCAATGCCTCAGCAACATTACAGGCATGAGCCGCCGTGCTCAGCCTCTAAATTGCTTGTGTGCTTTTTGAAACAATTATGACATTTTTTATGCTAATAACCTTAACCAACATCCTTCAAAAGAAAAAAGAAATGTAGTCTTTGCAGACGTAAAGTTAAGGATCTCAGTATGAGATCATCCTGGATTAAAGGTGGGCTTTAAAACACTGGTGTCTTTCTAAGAGAAAGGAGAGGATGCTGTGACAGAGACATGGGGAAGAAGGTCACAAAGATGGAGGCAGAGGTTGAAGTTATGTTGCCGCAAGCCAAGAAACGCCGATAGCCACCAGAAGCTGAAAAAAGCAAGCAAGGACTTTTTCCTAGAGCTTTTGGAGGAAGCCCTGTTGACACCTTGATTTTGGACTTTTGGCCTCCAGAACTGTGCAAGAATAAATTTCTGTTGTTGTTTTAAGCCATCATATTTGCAACAATTTCTTGTGGTAGCCCTAAAAAATTCTAATTGGTAGAAAATGTTAAAACCACAGTTTACATTCTCTGATCTTCTTTTAAGATAAGAATCAAGGCCAGGTGCGGTGTCTCATGCCTGTAATCCCAGCACTTTGGGAGATGGGCAGATCACGACAAGGTCAGGAGATCGAGACCATCCTGGCTAACACGGTGAAACCCCTTCTCTACTAAAAATACAAAAAATTAGCCGGGCATGGTGGCGGGCGCCTGTAGTCCCAGCTACTCAGGAGGCTGAGGCAGGAAAATGGCGTGAACCCAAGAGGCGGAGTTTGCAGCGAGCCGAGATGGCGCCACTGCGCTCTAGCCTGGGTGACAGAGAGAGACTCCGTCTCAAAAAAAAATTAGAATCACATGAGATTATTTTTCCGAAAATACAGATTCCTGGACTCCATCCAAGACCTACTGAATGAAAATCTTTGAGGGAAGCCGGTAGGAGTCTTGGAATCTTTATCAGCAACAAGCACTGCAAGCGACTCATATCCTCAAGCAAGAAATTGGGGAAATGCTGAGTTAGAACAAGAAACTAAAAGCCGTTTTTAATAATTTCTGCCTATGGCTTTGAAAATATCCCTCCAAGCTTTGTTTAACCTCCCACTTTTCTGCAGACTGGGCTCTATTAGTCAGGTATTTACACAACAGGGAACTGCAAACAAAGAAAGTTGCAAAATAATGCCACATGCGTGTAAGAATAACAAGAAGACAACTTAGCAGAAGCTTGCATACCACTTCTAAATTAAAAATTAAGTAAGCTAAAATATAAAAGTATAGAACAAGGAAATAAACAGAATAAGGAAGTCTGGGATGCAATGAATAAATCTACAGGACATAAGCAGGAAAAAGAGCTTCTCAGTTTCTTCAGTATCTACCTTTCAAATAAAAAATAATTATCATCAGAAGGGAAAGTAGAGAGCAAATAGGTTTGAAAGAAAATTAAAACTCCAAACCAGAGAATGGAGAAAAATAGAGCGTCTAATTGCTAAAATATGAGTTTATCTTCCTATGGAGACAAATTATCAAAGAAGTAATGAAACATCAAGCATCTTTGATGTTCTCAGAATAGTGACAGTAATTGTGGAATTAATGGGAGTTAGGAAACATGAGGAAAAATGGGAAAAAATGCAAATAATATTGTACCAACTCCAAAACTGAGAGAAAACTTGAAAATTATGGGGAGTGAAGTTTATGTAAGTTTCTGACAATTTTAAGATAAACTTGTTAAAACAATAGTTTGTCAGTATTTATAATGATAATATTTGATCATGACTCCGAAACTGAGAGAAAATTTGGAAACTAGAGAGAGGTGAAGTTTATGTAAATTTCTGACAATAATTCTAAGATTAACTTGTTAGAACAATAGTTTGTCAGTATTTATAATGATACTATTTGGTCATAAATGAAATAAAAATATATTATGCAAGAATAAATTTTTTGCTGATGCAGCTTTTTGATATATATATACATACAATACATATATGTAAATACATATATATTTACATATGTAACATGTTTAGGGCATTTTCATATATGCTTTCATTAAATATATTTCATTATATATATATATATTTCTAAACACAGTACTCCTGTATTTTTTGCAACATTTTTGAGAAATTCTTTCACAATAAATGAAAATATCATACACTCAATATAATAGCAAATTAGGTAGAAGAGTAGTTGATTCATAACTATAGCTACAGAATTCTAATTATTAGGTCAGCTTTTCCCAGAAGAATGTTTTTAATTGCTCTCCAAAAAGCTCTTGCCTTTGTTACTATGATTTGGTTAAAGCTTTAAAAGTTAGGCTTATCCAATCTTTGAATTTACACAAAACTAGAAGACATCATTACTATGATGGATGGTGGATTCAAAACTGCAAAATTGCAAAAAAGTTAAGAATTGTAGGAGGATGGGGGGGTAGAGAGGACCTCACTCATGTACATATTTTGAAATGTGTGGATAAGGGAGAATCAGAAGACTATCAAAATAAAACCTAAGAGAACTTTTGAAATGTAAACATTGGAAATACCCCTAAAAAGCCAACTGGTTTATAAGAAAAGCTTAGGCAGCATGTTAATTGACTGAAAACTCAACATGTCAGTTACATGATAAGGCTGTCATCCAAGATTACTTTAAGAGAAACCTAGAAGCTAAATAACTAAAGGTAAAAAGCCCAGTATGATCTGTTGTAAAAAATACCAAATTTCTACAACATGAACTTTTTACATTTTAAAACTTGTGATAAAAATACATAACATAAAATTTACCATCTTAACCATTTTAAGTATAGAGTTCAGTAACATGAACTATATTCATATATTTCTGCAGAAGATCTCCAAAAATTTTTCATCTTGCATATTTGAAATTCTATACACATTGAATATTAATCTCTCATTTTAGGCTATTAATTTTAATAAGATTATTAAAATTCAAGTGAATGAATAGCAGGGCAATTGGGAAGAAAAGCCCCTACAAACATAGTCATGTAAGAAAAAGCTGAAAGAAGTGGTGTGTTTAACCTGTAAATCAGAAGAGTTGCTTGGACATGATGGTGTCTTTAGTTATCTCAAGAGCCAGATTGTGGACAAAGTTATTGATTCCATGTAGCTTCAGATGACAGCACAAATATCAGTGGGTAGAATACTTAGGAAGGCAGATCTTAGCTCCATGAAGAAAGAATCTTCTGACATTGCTTACTGCCCAACAGTGGAATTAATTACCCTCTGAAATGTTGAGTTATTTCTGAAAATATTTAAACAATCAGTAGGTAAGCACTTCTGGGAAGAGTTTTAGAAGAATTCCTATATTGGATAAGAGATTAAGTTACAAAGCATTTTATTCAACTACAACAGTCTCTAATTCTGTGAGAATAAGCAACTAGGAGTGAATGGGACTGATATCCAACTGAAATCTACTAACACATTCTGCAACTTTGCACACACAATTTTCAGTGCTTCCATCTCCTTATTTATAATGTGAAAACTAAAATAACTTTTATTATTCTTTCTAAATGTTCATATATTGAATAAACATGTATATGTTTGTACTAGTAGGTGTGTACAAACCTGCTTTAATAGGAGATTAGAAGGGAGAAAGGAAGAAGGAAAAGAGGAGAGACAGAGAAACAAAATGAGTCAGTTAAAAAACAAAAGCATGTAATAGTGAGATTCTTTCTTTCGCCATGGCCCTGGCCCACTTAGATCCAATACTAAGGACAAGGAGACACCAAGTATCCCCACGTTCTACAGAGAGAAACCGATATTTGGAACCATTTCATATAATAGGGGAGTACTGCACAAGTCAACCTTCTGGAGAGACCAGTGCACCAACCTGTGGAGAGATCCCCAAATGTCCTTCTCTTGAAGGACAGACTCCATGAGAATCGTTCATGAAATTGTGTGGGTTCCTGAGAAGGCACTGATGAGATGTTTTTTCTGCAAGTGTTCTGGCCCTTTTACCTGTATCTAGAGAAGAACAAAGAACTGGAGAGTGATTGCAGGCCCAAGGGATAGGCCATTAAGAGAGCAGCCTGCTCACAACATTTGGGAAAAAAAATTTTAAAAAGTGGACTGAGCAAAGACAGCAAACCTTTTCTTGTTACATCAGTAATGCAACCAAAAGGGCAGCCCACCAAGCAAGGGGATTCTAGCAACTTAAGGCTATGAGATATATGTCCTGTGGTGGGAATGAGAAGTTATGGGGAATAAAAGAAACCTAGATCTAGATATGCAGGGAACCCTGAAGAAGGGAAAAGAAGAGAGAAGAAATGAAAAGGAGGAAGTTCAGGGAATCCTAAAGAGGGATGAGACTCAAACCTCTCTGAAGATCTCACACAGAAGCCTCTCAATAGAGTTGCATTTCTCATGTGTCAGAGGATTGTGAAATTTAGAGCAGCAGAAAGGAAGTTTCATCTAGATCTGCTTGAAAAGATGTTACTCATTTCCTCTATGTCTCCTCTCTGCCTGAAGAGCTGAAGTTATATGAGAGATAAGTAGGGAGTAACAAAGCAGGACATAGTTTCCTCCCCATTCTTAGCACCTGAAGTCTGGCCAGCAATGAGGGAGGAGAAAGCTTTGACTAAGATATAATATTGGTGTTTCAAAATGGGTTGGAACAAGTTATAGAAACTAAAAGTCACCAGACTCATTGTGTGGTGCAAAGATATTATTAAGAAATGGCAAAGGAGTTGAAAGCAGTGCTGGACAATAATTATATTTCATGTCAATATTCCACTGGATTACTACTCCTCATTATATGGTTACACACATATGCAGGTTTTTTCTTAGAAAATAAAAAATAGTATACTTAATCAGGAACTTTGCTTTTCTAATAATCTTGTGTAAACTATCTTTGATACAACTTACCACTGATTTAACTGGGTAAAAATTCCATTTTGATAGCTGAAACTCTTCCTTATTCTCTATTTTTCTTTCTATTTACTTATGTATTATTTTTTTGAGGCTGGGTCTCACTCTGGTTGTCCCAGGCTGGAGTGCATCATGGCTCACTGCAGCCTCAACCTCCTGGGCTCAAGTGATCATACCACCTTAGCCTCCCAAGTAACTGGGACTACAGGTACCCATCACCACCCCTGGCTAATTTTTTGTATTTTTTGTAGAGATGGGATCTGGCCATGTTTCTCAGGCTGGTCTGGAACTCCTGGGCTCAAGTGATCCACCTGCATCAGCCTGTCAAAATGCTGAGATAACAGGCATGAGCCACCATGCCCGCCTACTCTTCTCTTCCTCTCTTCTTCTCTCTTCTCCTCTCCTGTCCTGTCCTTTCCTCTCCTCTCCCTACCCCCTCCTCTCTTTTCTCTTTTCTTGTAATTTTGTAAGATAACAAGATTACAAGAGCATTTACAAGTAAGATTACAGGAGACAAAATCCTACTATCTACATGGTTTTAAAAGATCAATATCCATAAAATTGAGTAATATTAACTTTGCAAACTTCAGTAGATTTTTATTTCTACTCCATTGAACTATCTTTTTCTTTTTCCTATTTTTTTTTTTTTGAGATGGAGTCTCACTCTTGTTGCCCAGCCTGGAGTGCAGTGGCGCGATCTTGGCTCATTGCAACCTCCACCTCCCGGGTTCAAGCTATTCTCCTGCCTCAGCCTCCTGAGTAGCTGGGATTACAGGCATGCATCACCACGCCCCACTAATTTTTTTGCTGTTTTTAGTAGAGATGGGGTTTCACCATGTTTGCCAGGTTGGTCTCAAACTCCTCACCTCAAGTGGTTCACATACCTCAGCCTCCCAAAGTACTGGGATTACAGGTGTGAGCCACCACACCCAGCCTGAACTACCTTTCAATCTGCTAACAAACTTTAGGTAATTTCCAAAGTTGAGGCTTTTAATGAATTAAGTACTACCAACTTACATTAAGGTACATTTATTAAAACATAATAAATATAAACTATAATGAGATACTTGGAAGACAGAACAAGCCAAAGATTGTTAAAGTTTAAAACGAACAATCATACTTGACTATAAATTGTCTAAAGGACAAAACATGTCATTGTTTGAAACATTATCATGTTTAATCATGAAATGCCCTTATATTTAATATAGTAATTTGAGGATGGTGATATGGCTTGGCTCGTCCCCACCCAAATCTCATCTTGAATTCCCACGTGTTGTGAAAGGGACCCAGTGGGAGGTAATTGAAACATGGGGCAGGTCTTTGCCGTGCTGTTCTCATTATAACGAATAAGTCTCATGAGATCTGACGGTATCGTTAGGGGGAGTTTCCCTGCCCAATATCTCTCTTTGTCTCGTGCCACCCACCTAAGATATGACTTGCTCCTCCTTGCCTTCTTTCATGATTGTGAGGCTTCTGTAAATCCAGTTAAACCTCTTTCTTTTGTAAATTGTCCAGTCTACGGTATGTCGTCACCAGCAGCGTGAAAATGGACTAATACATATGGGAAGGAAATTTGTAAGGATAATTGCTTCCAACTTAAATTAGTTTTGCATATATAAACATTCTTATGTTACATAAGTGCACAGATGATAAAATCAAATACACATGGTACAAGGATCAGCATTAATTAAGAATTTGTTATTAGGATGGTGCAACAGTAATTGCGTTTTGTTGTTGTTCTCCATACTGGTAAAAACCGTAATTACTTTTGCACCGACCTAATAGAAATATAAATTCTTGGGCCCCACCCGAGACTGACTGGATCAGAGACTCTGGAAATGGGGCCCAGCACTCTGTTTTTTAACAAGCTCCTCAAAAGACTCTGATGTATGTCTTGAGTTTTCAAATTTGATCACACATTTCACCATTAGGGAAGCATTAAAAATACTAATTATTGGGTCCCACTTCTAGAGATTCTATTTAATTACTCTGGAGTGAGGTATGGGCAGGTGATTTTAAAGTTCCCCTGGTAATTATTTTATTGACAACTTAAGTTGAGAACCAATGCTAGTCTTATCCTTGAAATTAAATTGACCATCCAATTCCTTGACATAACGTCCACTTTCAACACAGGCTTCACAATTTGAGTATGTCTTCTCTTGTCTGCATCACCAATTTACAAATTCTTCTTTCCACATGTGAAGACTACTAAAAAAGTTAAACAACTGCTTAAAGATTAAAGCTGAATCCTCAGAGGGCCTTCCCAATTAATGTAAATGTGCGCCCACATATAATCTCAACCTAAAATGTGCAATTAACTTGTAAAGGCAAATGCAAGTAAAATAAATTAGGTTTGAAAATAGATGCTAGTAAATTCCAGTGAAAACCTGACCCTCAGTTGCAGCACCTTCAACTCCTAATTACCAGCAGAAACATTTCTAATCATAGGCTTTGCATGTTTTTAAATCCAAATTTTAATATTATTTTTAATGTGTAACAGTAGCCATAAACCTAACAGAGATTGTTCATGAAGCTGAAATGTAAAAACAAAAAAAAAGATTGCAGCATCTTCTGGTAGGATGAAACCTTTGGGAATCTGGGCTATTCCAATGACAAAAGCAAAATATGGCCAGGATGAATTTTATAATAAAACTAGAAATGAGTTGAATCTATATTTATTTATAGTATATTGTCAAATAGGGTGAGTGCTTTTTAAAAAATTGCACTCCTTGTCGTTTTGTATGCAGTGCAGGAATAATTTCTATTGCAGAGATCTGTGCCATTCTTTCTTATAATAACTTTAACAGTGAAATTGTGCCTACTAGACTTTGTCAGCTTCTCTTCTGATGTAAATTTGGATTTTAAATAACAATCTGAAAGGTAAATGTGTGTTACTGAAGAGAGAAACACGTCTGAGGTAAAACATGTTTCCTTGGTTGTAAAGAAGAAATGGTACTGATACTAACCCATGCCGCTAGTTTACCAATATTCCGTAAAATCTGGCTATATTTCAGAACCAAACTGTCTAGCTGCTAAATCATTACAATGTGTTCATATCCAGTTGTGTGCTGTAGGCCTCTTGTACCAGCTTTTGAGAACTTATTTTTATTTTATTTTTTTGAGATAGAGTCTCACTCTGCCACCCAGGCTGGAGTGGAGTGGCACAATCTCAGCTCACTGTCATCTCTGCCTCCCGGGTTCAAGCAATCCACCCACCTCAGCCTCTCGAGTAGCTGGGATTACAGGCATGTGCCATCATGCCGGCTTATTTTGTGTATTTAGTAGAGATGGGGTTCTACCATGTTAGCCAGGCTAGTCTCCAACTCTTGGCCTCAAGTGATCTGCTCATCTTGGCCTCCCAAAGCGCTGGAATTACAGGCATGAACCACCACACCTGGTCGTGAGAGCCTATTTGTAAATTTTCACTGATTCTATTTGCCAGCTGTAAAGCATGTGGCATTATTTTTTAAAAAAATAATTTTTATGAATTTACAATTAAACATATAATGTTTCAAACAAAGGTAATATATACCTGGGACTTCTAATTTCCTGATAATTTTACTACATTGCTCTTGAAGTTATTTGTGTCAGCTGTATCTGAATAGTGGAAATAACACATACTAGTGTGTTACTGCATATCATCCTAATTCCACATTCAGAGAATCATGTTGGCAACTTGATATTGGCCAGGGTGGGAGTATTTACAGCACACAAATAGGCAAACAATACATCAGGGTTCCTCCCCACCAGGAAATGTTAAAACATTTACCAACACAACAAGGAATGAAACCTACTATAACTATATGGGCATTTAAATCAGATAGTCATTGAAGTATGATGGCATTATCTGCACCCTATGCAAGGATCACAAAACAAAGTCAGCCTAAAATGGTTGGATTCTAGTTGTAAGCATGCTTGGATTAATAGTCTGGTCGCACTATTTATTAGCTTTGTGATCTCAAGCAGGTTTCTAAAAGTCTCTAAGTTTCAATTCCTTTATCTGGACCATAAAATGTTCTTCATAGATTTGTTATTATAAAAATTTAACAGAAAAATATGTGTCTGGCAGCCCTCCCAACCCTTCTTCGCCTCACCTCATAAAAGATATACAAGTTTGCTGGTATAGTTATTTAGATTATTATATAAAATTTTCGGTATTTTCCTCCTTTGATTCAAGTAAATTGTTATTAAAATAAAGAAACAGGTCTTGCCCTAGGCCTATTAAAAAAAAGAAAAAAAGAGAAAATTAGATCAAAGACCTAATAGAAGTTCTTTAATGAGCTCATACTTTATTTTCCTAATTGTTTTCATGACATTTCTTATCTGAATTGAGACTCTGATTCCAGGGCCTCTCTGTATTTAATGTTATTAGATTGCTCATTACCTTTTTGGTATTCTCTGAATGAGTATGCTCACTGTGGAAAGGAATCAAGTTCTCTAAAATACAAAGCAACTAAGCAGCAGACACAGCCAGATTTAGGACCACACAATTAGTCTGGATAGTGGAAAAGAGAGAGAATACACTGCTCAACCCACTTTATTGGTCAGGCTCCAGATATTCTATTATATACGTAAAATATTATATTGCCTATTGTGTGGTTCTCTAGTGCTTTCTTCCATACCACTGCTGTTGCCTTCTTTACTATGTCAATTACCACCACTTACTTTATCTATACTTTATTCAGAGGTTATATACTCAGATGTTTACAGGGACATAATAGTCTAGCATAAGAAAATTTTAGGTAAGCATCTTCCAAATACAGGCATTTAAATTGAGAGGTTACCACCATGGAAAACAGTACAGAGATTCCTCAAAGAACTAAAAGTAGAACTACCATTTGATCCAGCAATCCCAGTACTGGGTATCTACCCAAAGGAAGAGAAGCCATTATATGAAAAAGACACATGCACACACATGTTTAGAGCAGCACAATTTGCAATTGCAAAGATACTGAACCAACCTTAGTGCCCATCCAACCAACGCCTGGATAAAGAAAATGTAGTATATATACACCATGGAATACTACTCAGCCATAAAAAGGAATAAAATTATATCTTTTTCAGCAACTTGGATGGAGCTGGAGGCCATTATATTAAGTGGAGTAACTCAGGAATGGAAAACCAAATATTGTTTTCTTATCACTTACACCTGGGAGCTAACCTATGAGGACGCAAAGGCATAAGAGCGATATAATAGACTGTGGGGACTTGGTGAGGGGAAAGCCGTAAAGGGGGTAGAGAATAAAAGACTACATATTGAGTACAGTGTACTCTGCTCGGGTGATGAGTGCACTAAAATCTTAGAAATCACCATTAAAGAACTTACCCATATAACCAAAAACCACCTGTACCCCCAAAACTATTGGAATTTTAAAAAAGAAAAATATAATGAATGGAAGGGTTAAAAAAACCTATTTTTCTACTATTTAAAGTATAACAGTGTTAAATTATTAAAATGTATACTCATTGAATTATATTTTAATAAATATGCTATACATGTCTAAATTATGGGTAAAGTTTTCCCATAGTAATTTTAAAAAATCTATTGCCATGACTTAAATAAAGCAAAAGTCTTAGAAAGCCTGGTTCATTCTGTTACTGTGTTTCAGTAGACATTATTGAGACAAATGATAACGAAACATACTGATGCATGAGTACAATGAGAGTAATTAAATTTGCAACTTCATGTGACAATACATTTTTACTATTTTCAAAAGTAAGAGAATCTATTGAAAGTGGGAATTTTGCCATCAACAAAAATATTATCTTAAACTAATATTGAGTTTGTCAGTCAGAATCATACGACTCTACAGAAATGAAAACAATGATTTACCAATTACGTAATCTCAGTCTGAATCATTTATTCTTCCCAGAAGATAACATATACATGCCAATAAGAAACATGTCCTCCTCCCTTACCCCAAATGTTACTCCATGAACTATTCTCTTTGACAAGTTTAATCACTACAGATCTAAGATTAATAATGAATATTTGAGAGTGTCCTGTTAGCCGCGTAATAACCACTTCCTAATAAAATCCGCAATGTTTAAATCCATTTATTTTAGCTGAGAATATTGTTTCTGCCTCACAAATAGGAATTATTCAGAAGTTATCATTAAAGCGCACAATGAGGTCCAAAAGTTTGTAACAAAAATGCCATATCTTCTGCCTCTTTTACCTGTACTCATAAAGAAATAAATAGCCCTTTAGGGAGGGTGTAGTGGGAGGGTATCCTATCTGACACAGTCTGTAATAATAACATGTCTCACTCACAACTTACCACAAGATGCCATTTCATCTGTCTGGTCACCACAGTCGTCTTCCCTGTCACACAGCCATGCTCTGGGAATGCAACGCCCATTTCCGCAAGAAAACTGGTCTACCTGGCATGTTCTGGCTATGATGATCAATTAATATACAAAAAATCAATTTAGAGGTATTTTGAACATCAAGGATATAATTAAGCATGCAATATTCCTTTCATACATAAGATAGTATGTTTCTCTGTTAAAATAAAATATTTTAAAAGTCCACTTTTATTTAAGGCTTCTGAATACCAGCTTGCTTGTCTTCTCTAAAGTTCACATGCTTTGCCCTTCAATTATCAATGACTGCTAAATGACAAGATAGTCAGTAATCCTCACACAATTCCATAAATGAAGCTATGAATTCATTATTTTAAACTTTTGCCCAGCACATGCTTATGAATATAAGGTTGAATTAAGTTTCATCCAACTCTTAATTAACAAAAAAAGAACTGTGGATAGCATTTGCTAATAAACCAAGAAAACTTTTTTTATAGTATTGTAGAAGGCATTATTTGGACACGATCTCAGGATATCTAGTTTCTAATCATGGGGTCGAATTGTCCTATTCCTCTAACATTTTTAATGCATTTATTTCTTGATCTCTAAATGATCTGCTGTATGCAGTGAGAGTGCAGAAAATATTTTCTAAAACATACATTTGGCCTTAAGGTGTTTTTTTTTTTTTAACTCACTTTTCAGCACAATTATTTTAAAAAGTATGACTTTTTAATCAAGGTATATTAATGAACTTTGCTTTGGGCTCTCTTAAGGGTTTCAATGAACACAAACATGGAATCTTGCTTTCTGTGTTAGCCGGAGGCAGTGGTTTATTCAGAAAAGGGGTTATGTTCAAGAGGAAATTTGATAATCCTTTTCTAGTATAATCAGGGCAACTTTTAAAAAGCATGAAAGCTTAAATAGCTTCCCTGCCTCTTCCCCCAGGCCTTTGGTAGTGACATGCTTAGTTGTTTTTATCCTCTGATTTTCATTTCTTTTTTTCTTCTGTCCCTCTGAACTACGAATATGTCTTTATGAGTCTCGATATCCCATCTACCCTTTCCTTTCATTGGACTGAGAAAAAAATGAGATATATTGGGAAAGGGATATTCAGTCCTGTGAAAATTGTGGATAGGTGAGGCTTGAACAGATAATGAATAATTGGGGTCGAAGTATCAGTGGCTACAATAAGGGAATCTTGCTGAGTTTATAGACTTCCTTTTTCCTAGGTTTCAGAACCATTGTTTGTCTCATCAACACACTTTGTGAACTTGGGTACTAATGGTTGATATAAGAAAGAGTGGAGCAAAGCCAACACAATCAAATGCACTAAAATGGGTTCCATGAATTAGAGCTTCGGAAATCATTGAAAATAATTTCTTAAAAGATATATACATTTTTCTATCCTTTTAAGAAAAGTGCACTTGCAGTGTTAAGATGTATATTCATTATTTGTGAATATTTTAAAGATTATCCAAGAAAAACAAATGAAAAATTTACTGGCTTGGTTTGATACATTAGATCGTTCCTAGTCTTAGTGTCTAAAATTAGAAATATCAGGAAAATTATTATAGTATGTATTTTGCTTTGCTTATGTGATAAGGTTCCTACATCTAAAATATTTTATGCACTATCTGATTTTTTCCATTTTACAAATTCATCATTTATTTTAAATTAACAGATTTTAAATATTCCAGCAAACATGTATGCTTCTGAAGTTTTCAATGTTAACATTACAAGTAAAATTAAATAATTCTATATTGTCTCATTTAATTCCACAGATTTTCTGGTAAATTATTCTGTCATCTATACAAAAATGAATAAAGTTCTTAGATAATTGTTATAAAATTATTTCTGCTGAGAAAAAAACTGTACATGTATTTGTATTAACCTAGAGAAGGATATAGAAATATACACAAAATCTAATGTCATTAGTTTACTTGATAGGAAGGGGTAAAAATAGAAGTGTGAGAGAGATTAATAATTTTTCCCTTACATATCTCTGTTTCACTGGTTACAATAAATACCTTTTTATCTTTTAAGAGAAATTTAATCACAGAATTTTTTCAATTCTTGTTTACTTCCTTTCATCCTAACTTGCCTCTTTGTTTTCCCTTATTTTTTCTCTTTTCTTTTTCTTTTACATACCTTTCTTCCTCCTTCATTCTTTAACTATTTCATTCCTTCAGTCTTTTCTATATTCTTGCTTTATATAAATAGACATTATCACATATTTCTATCTTAAATTCTAATTGGCCTGTAATAAGAATATATTAAATTTATCAAAACCAATGTTCTTTTATTTGACATTCTTATGTCACTGTATGCTTGCCTAATAATTCAGGTTTAATTCTAGCAAAGTTTTATCAGATTGTTTTGTTTCATTAGGAAAGCTATGGTGATTAGAGTGGAAAATGAGAAAGAACTTCTATGAACCTGTCTCATATTGTGTATGACCCATCTCACATTGTGATGGTGTGGGAATTTGTGTTACCTCATTAACTCTGAAGCTGGAGGAACTGTTATGACCTATTATTCCAAAGAGTATTCACTGGATTATTATAGAGGGGAAAGTATGCCCTGAAGATATATGAATTCATTGTCTGTTCTAATCATGGAGAAAATTATTCACTTAGTCTACCAGGCAATTTTAACTGATTTCAGATGAGAAAGATGCTTTATTCCACAAACCCCCAAGGACTGTTTATCTATATGATATAATCAAGTTGACTAAATTATCACTTTCTAATCAATGAATTTTTCTGAAAACAAACTCACAACATTCACTTTTTCATCTCTTGTCACCATCAGATCTAAGTTAGTTTGGAGGCAAGATTAGCAGAGCAGCCCCATAGGACTCTAATTTTGTGGCAAATGCTACTCTAAGGAGAAAGAAATTTACACCTCCTTCAAGAGAATTGTTTATCTAGCTGCTGAATCAGAGATTTGCTGTAATCATGTTTCTTCTATAGCCATGTAACAGTGAGAATTCTCACAAGGCACACAAACCATACAGCCAAGAGGAGACTAGAGCATAGCACTATTCCTAAACTTCACTTTTCCTGTATTTTAATCAAAGCATTCTACTTAGTTTTATTTAATGTCATATCAAAATGCACTATTATTTTGTAAAGAAAAGTCTAATTTTTAAATACATTAGGGTTTTTTAAAATCAATTATACTTATCTAGTATGAATTTAGTTATAATTGGTAAAGATGTGAGAAGAGCAAATATTATGTAATCTAACCAGAGCACTATGGTGGGGAGAAATGTTGATATGAAACTGTCTAGGCTTGAATATAAGGAATGATCATGTTACTACGAGGAAACATAATTTCAAATCTAACTACTTTTCATCTTCAGTCTCTGGGTCTCCCTCAGAAGTAGACAACAATATTCTGGATGTTGACGGAGAACGGCTACCAACACCCTGACTGTGTCCACTTGCTCCAGGCCCCTGTGTATGTGCTGTTTCCTCTTCTGGGCAAATTCTCCAACCCTTTCTCTTATTATTCACTTCACCGCATCCTGGGCAATCTATTCTGGTCAATTGTTTTTTTTTTCCCAGTGAAATATTTCTACCGTCTAGAAAGGTATAGGAAATAATATCATTAACATCAGTTTACTGTTATATAGCTATATCAAATCTTATTTTTTTCTATATTTGTTACAGATTTTTATTTTTGTTTTATCTAAGAAAAAAATGTATGTACTTACATTTGAAATTTCCTACATAATCTTTCTCAATCACATTTCCCTCCCTCTCTTTCCAGAGGTAACTACTCTTAATTTGTTTTTATTTTTTTAATTTCTGGACATATTATAATACTATTCCTCTTTATGAATTCATAAACACTATATAAAATTATTTTATATTTTATACTTCATATAAATAGTATTGTTTATTTTCTTCAATTTAGTGTTTTTTTTTCCTTGGATGAGAGTATCTCATGTAATTTAACTTTATTTTTAAATTCATTTTTGTTGATATTTGAGTTCTTGTTCAGTTATTTTAATTATGAATAGCATTTCATGAATAGAACACAATATATCTATCCATTCTTCTGTTAATGGACATTTCAATTGTTTCAGTTTTTCACTATTATAGCACAAGACAATGAAAATTTTTATTCACGTCTCTCTCTTCGTGCACAGGTATTAGATTATCAACATAGAAATAGAATTACAAAGTTGAAGGTATGCACATCTTCACATTTATTGAATTTGGCCAAATCACCTTCCAAGATAGAAAATCAATTCACATACCCAGCAAGAGTGTATGACAATTCCTTTTTCCCACAGTATTGCCAATGCTGAGTTTTACCAGATTATTTTACTTTTTCTAATTGAATGGTTGGAACTGTCACTTAGGAATTTTTCTTAAGCTTTTTATAAGGCTTAGCTTAGACAGTGCTTCCTTTAAGAAGTCCTCCCAGATAGCTAAAGACTAAATTCCTTACTCTTCCCATGTGCTTCCATGTGGATCAACTTAGCAATTTGAATATTGCATTAGAATGGCCTGCTTATACTTCTTTCTCCCAGTCTTCACTCTTAGCTTCTTGAGGAAAGGCACTGTGTATTTTCTTTCATTCTATCACCAGTGCTTTGGTAGATATTTAATGAAGTAAACAAATTCACGAAGTAGAAATTTTAGAAAAAATAGGAAATTGGCTTATTGTGGACAAGGATTTTCTTTTAGATATAAAATAATCACAATGCAAACAGCTACAGGATGGTGGATTCAATAACAAAGTAACTCCCCATTGGAAAGTCTTTTTATCTAGCATATATGTCCATGTATTCACTTATATCTAGCAATGGATCGAAATCCAGAAAGAAATATGGTCTATATAAATATGCCATTTTTTTCCAGTATGGTAAGCTATGTGACCTATTTATATATTTTGATGAAGTGAAATGGAGGTACGTTGTAACTTGACTATGTACTTCATTGCTTACAAAGCAAAAGGCATATTTATTTTTATCTTTGTTCTTTTTATTCGAGTTCTTAAGGTATCCAGTGACTATAATAGCTGTCATAAATATACTGACGAAAAGATCTAGTAGTAAGCGGCAGACTTCATCTGGCAGCACTTAAGGTGGCATTTAAGTAAGTTATGTTCTATTTCCTAGTAGACCACAGGACTTGAATATTTTAGATATCTTATTATTAGGTTGGTGCAAAAGTAATTGTGGTTTGGCCATTGAAAATAATGGCAAAAGCAACAATTATTTTTGCACCAACTAACAATTAAAACTGTTTTATTTGCTCTTATACATAAACATTTTTACTTTTACTACTACAAATAGCTAGCCAATCACAAATGCTTCTTTAAAAACCATGTAGAAAGCAGCAGATTTTAAAAATCTAATAGAAATGAAGTAAACATGGTGTTATAAATTGAGCCAGCAATGCCTTCTATTTTAAGGTGAAAACAGATGATGTTTGTTTAGGATGTTATAAAGCATAATCTGTGAATTGAATCTTAACCTCAAAAGAATAATAATTGGGCTTGGCATGGTGGCTCACACCTGCAATCCAAGCACTTTGAGAGGCCTAAGTGGGCAGATCACTTGTAGCCAGGAGTTTGAGACTAGCCTGGCCAACATGGTGAATCCCTGTTCTCTTCTAAAAATAAGAAAAAGCCAGGCATGGTGGTGTGTGCCTGTAGTCCTAGCTACTCTGGTAGCTGAGGCATGAGAATTGCTTGCACCTGGGAGGCGAAAGTTGCAGTGAGCTGAGATCATGCCACTGTACTCTAACTTGGGAGACAGAGCAAGACTGTCTAAAAAAAGAAGAATTGCACTTGTTTAGACAGATGTCTCATTATGAATTATAATCATACGGCAAGAGCAACTTGAGCTAAGTTAAACTGACCATACCTAAAATTCTAGCTAATATGCAGGATAATATCATCTGGGATAAAGAGAAATGACCCTGGAGACAAAACTCTTGGATCGAGTTTCCCCTGATCTTTTACCAATGATGTTAAGTTTAGGCAAGTTCCCTCTGCCATGCCCATCTATAAGATGGATAGCCTGGAGGGTAGGGACTTAGGACTGGATGGTCTCTGGAGGTCCTTTTCTCTTAGGAAGTCTTTTGTAAAACAAAAGATTTGCTATGAGACAAAAAGATCTTGCAAAACATTCATTTACTCTAAAATGTCAGATCAGGTTTTTAATCAGGGGACAAGAGAATAACTGGCCCATGGATCCTCAGCAAATTTGTCACTACGGAAAAAAGCTGAATAGAAGACATAGACTAGGACTATGGAATGGTGACTGGTTTGCTCTTGCCAGTGTTGTTTTGTACGTAGGGAAAATCTGGAAACAATTTATAGTTAATACTCTTACCGTGCTGGAAAAAAAAGCACAAGGAAATCAAAAGTACAGAGAGGTATGTCTTTCCAAGAAAAAAACTGGTGGTGACCAAGAATGGAAACCAGTCTTCTCAATCCCTGGGTCTTCTCTCTAGAGGTTGCCCTGTATTTTTCACTGGTAATTTATAACACTTGTTATTGAGTAAGGCTTATTTTGGCAAAGACAGAAAGAGTTGATGGGGTGATTAATATGTTTTGATGTTGCTCTATATAATGGTTTAAAAAATCAGATTTTATGAATCATATCAATATGAGTCATCAAATACACTATTTTTTTCTTTATCATTTAAAAAGAAGCACTAGGCTGCTGCTAGTCAGTATCATTTTTCAACATTTATCTGATTAATAATGACCTTTCTGGCACTCCATTGTAAACTATACCACAAGCTGTGTATTTCCATTCAATGAGAATCTGGCTAGGGATTCAAAGATTTATTACAATAGAGTAGATTATATGGAAATATAAATAGGCTAGTGGTCTTGAGATTTCATGGGGAAAAAAACCTACTTCACCTAAATAATGTGCATGAATAGAAAACTATTCACAGAGGTATTCTATAGTAGACTAAATAAAATTTATAAATTATTTTCTCAAGGTAAAAAAAAAAAATCCTCCTTGTGAGATGGCCTATATCACAGCATGCTAGCAAACATCAACCTCCACTGCCAAGCAGGATTTAGTAGGGACAAGTCTTGTACAAGTAGTGTGTCGACAGTCAACCCATATGGATAGATGAAGTGCCAAATTAGTCTGGAAACCAGAGTAGTGTCCAAAGATTAAGTAAAAGATAATTTGTATTCTAGCCTTTGTGGCATCAAACTCTGAATTCATTTACTACTGCAATAATCAGATCATCAGCACTAGGAAAGTTCAGCTTAGTTCAAAGCATTGACTTGCATTTTTATGAAGACTAACTTTGGAGGAGATTTACGTGTATATCCAAGCAAACCTTTACCTGTGCAAGTTTGATTGGATTCATCTTCATTGCTCCCACAGTCATTAGCTCCATCACAAAGCCATCTCTTGGGGATGCAGCGATTATTCTGGCATTTAAACTGATCATCAGGACAGCTATGATTGACTGGGAGGGAGAGGGAAGCAAGTTTAATTATTTAAAATTGGATAAAGTTGTGAATATTTGGAATGATAGCTACAGAAAAGTTACAGTAATAATATTATAGTATAATAAATGTCATAGAGTCTGTCATTCATTGCCTTATATTTAATAGCAAATACTAATATTCACTTTGTTAAAATGTAATGCTTTTATAAAAAACATAAAGTAATTACATCTTAAATAAAAGGAAATGTATTCTTTTTTTATGTCTCCATTAAAACCAACTGTATGGCCAGGCGTGGTGGCTCACGCCTGTAATCCCAGCATTTTGGGAGGCTGAGGTGGGTGGATCACCTGGGGTCAGGAGTTTGAGACCAGTCTGGCCAACATGGTAAAACCCTGTCTCTACTAAAAATACAAAAAATTAGCCAGGCATGGTGGCACATGCCTGTAATCCCAGCTACTTGGGAGGCTGAGGCAGGAGAATCGCTTGAATCCAAGAGGCAGAGGTTGCAGTGAGCTGAGATTGATCGCTGTGGACACCGAAAGCGAAACTCCATCTCAAAAAAAATAAAAATAAAACCAACTGTATCACTAAGTTTGTTTTCTCATTCCTTATGCCAACTGGAGACTTCACTTAAAAATTTTTTACCAAGAACATTTAAAATTAACCTCAAATCTTAATGTTAAACATAACAAGTATGTATTGAAAATAATTTAGTCATATATATTAAAAATATTTTTTAAACCACATAACCATTCAAATATTTCTTAACATATTAAATAAGCCTACTTTCATTACTCTCTGTCCAGTGTTTCTTGGGAATGGAAGGAAGAACACAGAAAAGAAAATGAAAACACATAGAAGAAAAATGCATCATTTGCGACCTAGAGTTGATGTTAACTATGAGATTCTGTATTACTTAAAAAAAAAAAAAATCATCATGAGTTTTCTTCCCTAGTACAAACAAACATGCAACCACAGAAAATACTTAGGAGGTGACCAATCCTCATCTGGGAAGCTGTGCACAGCTAAGGATTAAACTTCCAATATCCAAGCACAACAGGAGGGCCATCTTAAGGTTAACCTTCTATGATTATTTTTCCTCCATTCCAGAGGCTAAATTCCTAACTGAATTGGCATGCTCTTCAATATGTGTTTCACAATTTCAACGCTGTTTTTAAGGGTAATTTCTTTATGCCCAGTAGCTACACTTCGTATGATAAAAACAAATGTTTATATTTGTTTTACTGAGAATTTGAAAAATTGTCGTTTTATCATGCTTGTTGTGTAGCAAATGCGTGCATTTCCAGTTAGTTTCTATAAAACAGTTTTTCTTTAAAGTAGCTTTGTTGATACGTGGTTTTATCACTTTTTAGAAAGTTTTTATTGATGTATAGTAAAAAAACAAAACAAAACAAAAAAATAGGGAGAAAAGCTTTATATTCTCTGGTATTTGAGCATGATTTACATTTTCTACTCACTTCAGGGACTTTAGCAAGAATAACTGCCGAGAGAAATATAAGTCATCTGATGTATTAGAGAGCCAACAATTTAAAGTACCAAGATTATACATATGCACTTCAGTGAGGCTTAATCAAGGACTTTTGCAATTTTCAACAATAAAGTAATAAACAGGAATTCAAACACCTTTTGGTTTGGAGCCAAAACACTGAAGGAATAGAAAGTAGAATAACAAAATTCAAGGTTGCAGATTATGGGTGTTTAATATTTAAAATAATCCTCTGAAATTACCTATGTAGTATTAGAATATTAACCATGAGATCTCAGAAATAAAATGTTGCTCAGAATCACTGCAATGCTTAGGGAAGATGACATAGTGCTGGAAGGTGGTCAGAGGTGTGTAACTGCTTATTGCCTCACTTATCTAATCACCCACTCATCCATGTGCCAGGCACTGTGCTAGACCCAGGAGACTACATAACACTACAACATAAGGTGTCTTCTCATGAAAATATTAATCTATTAGATGTACCAAATAAGTAAGCAAATAATTTCAATTTGGTTTGGCAACTACTGTAATAAAGAATTGTACAGCAGATGAATGTTTAACTCCAAATGGCTGTATTGAGAGTCAAAAAAAGATTTTCCTAAGAAGGTAATGGTAAGCTATGTTGAATTCCTTAGACAGAAAACAGTCAGTGTAGTATTGCAGAGGAGAAAAACAGGACATGTTTTGGAGATTTATAGTTCAAGTTGATAAAAATAAAAAGGGTAAATGGATGCATAATAGACTAAAGACTAAAAATGTAAATACAAGACAGAGCAGGAAGTATCGTATATGTGAGTCAACAGATTTTAGAATTTATTTTGTTGGCTGTGCAGTTATTGAAATCACAAGAATAGATTTTATTCTATAAATATCGCTCTGAAAATAGTGTGGAAAGTGGGCTAAAGTTAAGGGAGGAATAGTGGCAGGCATAATAGCCATTTTCTGAGTCAATCTAAGGTGAAAGCCTAATTTAGCCAATGAAAATTGACAGGAAGTAAACATAAAAAATTAATTATTTAGGAAGTAGAAAAAATAGGATTTATTTAAAAAATTGAGTGTGGACTATAAGTAAAAGAGTTCTCCAGGGGGGAAAAAAAAAACAAAAAAAACATGGCTTGGGTGATGGATTGAAGAGTGATGATGATAAGATAAAATGACTGATTAGAAATTTTAACATTCTAATTAGCAGTACAAATGCAATGCTTCTTCTACCCATAGAGGAGGTCAGTTTTCTTGTTAATTTGCTAGAAGATACAAGTCACACTGATGAAAACTTGGACCTAAGGAACCAATACATGAATATTGTGATGCAGTATTTGCACTCTGCTCAGGCATTTAAAGTTGACTACAGAGGAAGCTGATATACAGGGAGCATTCATCACAACCACAAATAGGCTGGCCCAAAGGTAATGAGTTAACTCAACTGACTCTTCACACTTAGTTACAAATCAAACTCCTTGTTCTACTCCTTCCTTCTTTTTAATTATTGCACTTGACTGATTAGTCTTAAAAGTAATAATAAATAAATAACAGTTCTGATCGTGAGTCAAGAAGTGAGACAATTAATCACTAAATAATACTCATTTATGTAAATTAGGACAAAAATACCCTTTACCCTCAGACGAAAGGTTCCTCTCCAAAAATCTTGACTAATTATAGCAATTTAATATTTAAATTTTTTTTGTGGGTTCAAACTTTGCAGGACAGATATTAATGGGTCTGAAAATAAGAAGTACATAATGTTGAAGTCAGGGCCTGAATCTGGAAATCAAGAGAAAATGCAGTCCTATATTTACGCATTTATTATAATTTATGTGTTATGTATTAATATACAATTTGAAAATATTTTTTAAAGTTCATATTCTTGAGATATTTGTCCTAAAGCATTGATGTTTGAATAAAATGGATGCCCAGACTAACTTTGCCCATTCTTAAAAAAGATCTTTAAAACTTCATTTGTATATTAATTTTTAAAAAAGGGAAATGAAGGACTGTCAATTAACTCTCATTAGTTCAGACCTAAAAAAGGACATTTATAGAAAGAAAAAAAATTAAAAACAATGTTCTTAGGTCAGATAAAAAGATCAAGGATAAATTTGTTCAACACATGCCTTCTTTTCATATAAAATATTTTATATCTCTCAAAATCACTTAGCCAGTGACTCTAATCAAATATATTCTCAAAACATTATTTAATGTACTTCCCCAAATGTTTTCCTAACACATATGTGAGAAATTTTATTTTGCCTACTAGCAACATGAAACTATTCCTATCCCAGCAGATGATAAATAATTAAATAGAAGCCAAAGAGGGGAAAGTCAAACATTGATTTCTGAGTGCCCATATGTGTTTTCTACCATGTCCTGAGACAGTGAAGCTATATAGTAACATGTTCCAAACCCATGTCTGTTTCCTTGGATCTTCTTCAAGGCTCTGTTGCCAAAGAGCAGTGGAGTGGATCGTGACCTTCTGTACCAATAATTTTGTCTTGAGGGAATTTAAATTGATTTTCCACATCTTTAAATTCAAAAATCCAAAGAATTTCCCTACAGCAACCTCTGCCAGTGGCATGGTGGCGCTGATATCATGGAATATAAAAGGAGAAATTCTTAGAGCAACTAAAATGATAATATGAAGGATGGAAAAGGATGAGAAAAACTGCTTTGAAACTATGCAAAGGAGGCAATCTATGGTCTACTCTTTATGCAAAAGGATGACTGAAAAATTAAACTAGGTTCAATTTGCATCAAAGATATTTTCAGATTGTCACAAACTGCCTTGATAATTCACACACTCAAAGACTCAGGAAAATACAATTTTTAGGTGACTTGAAAGAGAACATACAGCAGTTTACTGAATCCTCATCGCTTCCGTCTAGGCAGTCATCGTCGCCATCACATTTCCACCGAGCTTGGATACAGTGTCTGTTTTTGCAGCGAAACTCTCCAGCTTTACATATGTGAGGTAGTGCTTCTCCAGGATTAACTAGAGTTAAAAAAAACCCAAGGTATATGAACAATGCTAGCTACAGTCAGTCCATTAAAATTTAAATCTTGTAGAGTTTTTTTTGTTTGTTTTAGATTCCACATATCAGTGGGATGAGGTATTTGTCCTTCTCTGTCTAGCTTATTTTACTGAGCACAATGTCATCCAGGTTCATCCAAGTTGTTGCAATTGACGGAATTTCCTTTTTCTAAAGGCCGAGTAATATTCCATTATATAGGTAGGTTGGTAGGTAAGGATGTGTGTGTGTGTGTGTGTGTGTGTATCACAATTTCTAAGTCGAATACATAGAGAATAAAGTGGTAATGGAGAGGAAAAGAGGAGATGTAGGTCAAAGAGCGCAAAGTGGCAGATAGGTAGGATGAATAAGTCTACAAATCCAACATACAATACAAAGACTATAGTTACAATATTGTGTTAAAATATGCATTGGAAATTTGCTGAGAGTAGATCGTAGGTGTTCTTACCACATACACACACTAAAGAGTGACTATAAGAGATGATGGACATATTAATTAGACAATAGTAACCATTTCACTATGTATATTAAAACATTATGTTGTACACCTTAAAATACAATAAAAATAATGTCCTAAAATTTTACATACTTTAAATTCAAAAATATGTGATACTCATAAAGTTTACTATAATCAAACATACACAGAAATAAATTTTGCTACAATAACAAAATGTTGTCTCATTTAACTTAATTGAAACTATAAAACATTGTGGTGACAGCCATCTTTGAGAAAAAGAAAATTTTCAATTTTTCTGGCAACAAGTATTCTACTGTGTGAAAGTTGATCATGTAAATTGGGTTATTCTTGCTGTATACAACTAAAACACTACTGAGAAGTGAAGGGGAAAAAGCACTCAGGGCACATATCATGCTGGAGGAATCTAATTCTCTGCAAGCCTGGATGCTGGAACTGCCTGTTTTAACCTGAAACCAGTTTTATTGAATAGCTCCTGAAACAACCTGCTGCAGCTCTAAAACTAGTTTTACTCACCTCTGTCACTCACCAATCAGAGTTTGTGAGCTCCCCAAAACTTTAAGCATGCCAATAAGCTTTCTTGCAAAACAACATGCAACATTTCTGCTTTTTAGAAAACTTCCAACCTTCTCTTTGTTTTTCGGCCATACAGAAGATCATCTAGTCTGTGGGTATGCCCCAAACTGCAATTATTACTTCCCAAATAAAACATTTTAAGTAGGGAGATGTATCTTTGCAAGACGTATTTGATTTGACTTTTAACAACTAAGAACTTTGAAGATTTATTTTAAACAACGCTGATCAAAGTAACAACAACATTAACAACAATAACACAATACCACTTTATATTTATGCTGGGTGTGTAGTTTTGCTTTTCAAAGAGCTTTTATTCATAGTCTTAATTGATCATTATGATAACCTATAAGGTATATATGGCAAAGAATTTTACTACCTCCATCTTATAAATAAGTACACTGAGAATTAAAATAAAAAGACAATGCAATAGCACACAGCTTTGATGGCTATAATCACTTTGCTGGTCTGCAAATAGGAGAAAAACTCAGGCCTACTTAAGGGTTCTAGAAGGATTATGTTAATCAAAACTATCTTTTTATGTTTTGGGATTCTATGCAGTGTTTTTTCTCTGCATGTTCCAGGTTCTCTAAACAAATGTTAGGAATTTGGTTAAGTGGGATTTATTCACAAATTGGGTCTTACTATTCTTCTGTATCTTAGTGAATTAAATAGTTTAGAAAGAGAAGAGAATATGTGTCAATCAATGGTTAAAGTAAAGGATTTGTGTTTCATGGACTGTAAAAGGGTAGAGGGGGGCGTGTCAAGGAGAACCAATGTAAACATGAATGTTATGTGGCCTGCTGTGGCATGAGGGATAAAATCCTTTGTGTCTAATCCAGGAATCGTGTGTCTTCTACCGGAATCCATGAATCTCAGGCTAACATGCTAGCTTGCAATCAGGGTAAAATCTTAGATTCTTCATTGTTCTTGACATAAGAATTTTTCTTTTTATTCTTAGCTCTGATTTCCAAATTCTCCCAAGGCATAAAGCATCATTAATTATAATAATTCTAGCCCTGCCCAAGCCTTCCAGATGTAATCAGTAGTTATATCACAAAGAAACCACATTATCAATGCAGACTATCAGGTTTGTTTAGGTTCATGATAATAGGCTAGCTAGCAATATCCATTATAAAGAAAACATTTAATGTGCCAAGTCGTAATCCAGATAAGACAGCAGCTTAGAAGTTCAAAATGCATGGTCTTTTCCCCGGCATTAAACAAGGTCTCTACAAAGCATTTGTTTTACAATTAATTTTTACAAATTATGGTGTCTCCACTTGAGGAGCTTCTTGAATGTAGAAAGAATAATTTCACATACAGAAAGGAACAATACCTAGAACAGAATAGGGTGTAGAGTTTATGCTCAAAATTATTTGTTGACTGGTTACTGGAATTAGCAGAGATTGGCATTATTGCAGTGAGAGATTCTATTTGTGGGGGCTGTATAAATCCTTCAGGAAAACCACATCCTTTCAACTGGCTAAGCAGCTAATTCTCTTCTTTGATCACCCAAAGACATGGATAAAGTTGCAAAAGACAAAAAGATAAAAGACAAAGACAAAAAGATAAAAGATAAAGACAAAGGGATATGTAGACAGAAGAGAGTCAAAGTTCCACCTACACTCAAAAGAGTGAATATATAAAGGCCTATATATATTATTTTGTTCCAATGCATAATGTGACTGAATCTACATAGCACTTGGGTGTTTGAGCACAGCCAAAAATTGCTTTTAGTATATTAACAAGTGATGGAATTGGACACTTTACTTCAGAGTTGTGCTTTGAACTCTGTATTTGAAAACTGATACAAAACCTGTAATTCTACTGCCAGAACCATTTCTAGCAAAAATTCTACAGTATGATCTCACCAATAAAAAATTGACAAAGTAATAAATAATCCTATAATTTAACCAGGATCAAAAGTAAAATAACATGAATCATGGTATACTTGTCATGGAACTATTAATTTTTACACATACTGTGGTACCTGCTGTGAGAACAATGAAATCAGAAGGCCTATGCATGAATCTCCAAGGCACTACAAAAGAAAATATGCATTCCAGAATTATTTTTCTTTGGCAAAAACTGGCTGGAGTTAATGTCCAGGTCATAATGTTGGGAAGTAGGAAATGCTGCTAATAAACTTTTTTTAAAAATTTATTTTAGTTTGAATTATCTCAGATTGGGAACTCAGCTCAGCTTCTGGACTCAAGACATATTCCTGACCTCAGTTTAATAACCTGTGGTGTGCATGAAGAAGTTCTGATGTTTCTGACTTTGCTTTTTCTCTTTTCAAACCCAGTGTGGTGATCTATTCTAAATTAATTTTTCCCTCAATTGATGCTTTGCTGTCAACTGAATCAGAATTATAACTTAGTCATAATAGCATTTGTCCTGGGACAAAAAAAATAAAATAAAATGTCTATTATTTCTGCTTATCTAATATTGAGAAATATTTATTTGTTTATTTCTTCATTTTGGGCATCCAGATTCTCTTATTGCCTCTTTATTTGAGCAGGGAGAGAGAAAAGAACCAAAAAGAAAACATGAAGTTGTGGTTTGCTGGATCTCTTTATATAAGCTCGCCTATACTGGAAGACTGTGTGAAAAATGCTGCGATAGGTTTTGATTTTTCTCCTTTAGATCATAGCAGGATGACCTTTCATTACATAGAGTGGTCTTCTGAGCAGCCAACCTAAGTGGTACATAATCTTCTGTGAGTTCCTATGCACAGAGGGCCATAAATATTCATCTGGATGGGCTTCTAAACTTTTTACTGCCTTAAACTTTTTACTACACATTAGATTGCATATATCCTAGAACATAAGGCTTGTCACAGCCAAGCAGATAAATGGTTCACCATAGTGAAGTCCTGTTTCTTGACAGAGGAATATATCTGGAGTTCCAGAAGGTGATAAAGGTCACAGAGTACCATTGACACATAATTGTGCAATGCTGTCCCTTGGATAACCAATGTTTTTGCGATGTTCAAGTTGCTCTCCTGGGAGTAAGGCACATTGAAAAATTCTGTCTTATTTTTAGGCCACTAAAGAAGAATTAAAAGAATTACTGTTTCTTTAGACAAAATAATCTTGCTGGAGTTTTTTGAAGTTGTTGTTAATAGTGACTCACTGTCTTTGGAATCTAACTTACTTTTTGGGATTGTTCATGTCTTCATTTATTAATATTCTATATTGTGTTTTTTTCCCACAAATATGTTGAGAGAAATATAAAATTTGCTTGGTAATTGATCGCCTAGCTTTACACATGCTTCTCAGGGGTAGTAAGTTCCAAGTTACTATGCTACAACTGACATCATTTCTAGTTGTGAGAGGATTTGACCATGACGGACAAGATTCAAAAAGACAAAGTGTCCAGCCTACTCTCATTCTTGATTCCTTCCAAGCATGGCATTAGAATTCATCCTTAATCAATCATGTAGCATGTCAATATTTTTCTGCTGGGTACATGCCTTTGCTGGCATAGCCTTATGTTGCAAGTTCATTGAGAAATAGTCATTGGTGTTTAGTCCAGCTTGAACATTTGCCAGTGGGTTTTTGTTCATTTTATGTCAATTTAACAAGGATGGCTGAAACCAGGAAGATCATGTCACAATGGCTGCAACTTTGTTTTGCTTGTTTGACTCAGATTGCACAGTTAATCCAGCTAATTCCAGTTCACATGACTATAATCTAGACTGAACTAAATCAGACATCCAGAAGAATCAACAGTAATGAGAGGTTAGTGGCTTACTGATATTTCCTATGCACTACTCTACTCAGCAACCATGAATTCCATTTGTAGTTGTCTGCAGTTTAATTTTTTCATCTGCAAACTAAGGCTAACATATCTTTGAAAAACCTTTACAATTAAATAAAAAGGAACTGAAATAATTTCTATAAACATACTTTGTGTTCTTTCTTTGCATGAAATGAGTTACTATATTATTCCCCTTAATATTTCCTAATATATTTGAAAGGAACCTAGGCAAGTTGCAGGCTATATTAGAAGATATAGCAGAATTTTTAACAGCCAAATGCAACTACAAATTCTCAAATAAGCACTTATTTGTGTTGATTTAACATTGTCTAGTGCAATGAGTATAGACAAAATCCTCTTTCTTTTCCCTTTTATTGCATTGGGGTTACCTCATGTATGAATTATAGATATTAGAAAGAGACCAACAGTCTCAGAAAAAAATTTCCCTAACTTTCACCAGGTGTAAAATTACATGTGTACCACCGTGATAACAGATTTTCTAACATCAGCTTGGTAAACAACATTGTATATAGTATTTCCTTACAAGCCAAAGTCATTTAAATTTTATTTACACAGAGATATGCAGTGATAGCCTGGGTTATTTAGAAATAAATACTCTTCTCTTTCTGTTGTTTTTTTCCATAGTTAAGCATCAATCTGAATCATTTCAAGTGCTACTGAAGCGTGTGCTTAGCTAGAGTTCCTATTAAGATATTTGTATCTGTGGCTTCCAAGAAACTACTGAACATGTTTTGTTGTTTTTGATTTGGCAATTAGGGCAAAGAAGAAACTACATAAGGCAGAGTAAGGATGAAAGGTTGGAGATACAAAAAAGGAGGGACTGGTAGTCACTGCTGCGGAAAAACAATACTGAAAACCCATTCGTGCATCTGGAGAAGGTGACAGGACTATTTACTTATGTATGTATTTATTTTTGAGATGGGGTCTTGCTCTGTCACCTAGGCTGGAGAGCAGTGGCACATACAATCACATTTCACTGCAGCCTCAACTTCCTAGGCTCAAGAGAGCCCCTGCCTCATCCTCCTGAGTACTTGGGTCTACAAGCGTGCACCACCATGCCTGGCTCATTTTTTTTTTTCTTTTTTCAAGAGACAAGATCTCACTATGTTCCCCAAGCTGGTCTTGAACGCCTGGATTCAAGCAATCTTCCCACTTCAGGCTCTCAAAGTGTTGGGATTACAGCTGTGAGCCACCATACTTGGCCAGACAGGGGCATTTCTAATAGAGTACAGTACCCAAGCAAATATCTCTGTGTGTCCTCTCCCACCATGATATTTAAACACAGGTGAGCTTTGTTAAAATAAACATAAAGGACAAGCTTGATCAAAAGATACGATGTAACTATGAGGTGTAATAGTCAGTAAAGTATAAAAGTGAGCAGTTAAGACAATTTTTCAGTCTCAGGGTCTTAAGTGGATGTGAGGAGAAGCATCTGCCATTGACTTGATGATACCCAGAATATGGTATAGGAGGGCTTTAGATGTGTCTATTACAAGTACAGGTGGAGATGCCACAGACTTCTCTCCTCAGGGACTACAGACTAGGTTAAGGGTCAGTGTATACCCCAGTGAGCCTTTCTTCCTACATTCCACTTGCACTGTGGGCGAAAGGAGCAAGCTTTAAACTTGCAGAGGACTGATTCGTAACTCATCTTTCATTTTCTTTTGAGCCACAGAATGTACATGGAAATAGGAAATTGATATATATAACAATTCATTTAAGTCATGATAAAGGCTTTGTAGGATTTTACTTCCTAAGTTTTTTTAGTGATAATTCTTTTTGTTTTTACTTCTGCTTATCCCAGCTCACTTTCATATTGATAGTGTTTTTCCTCTCATCTTTTTCCTGTAGTCTACAATGTTGATTTTTTCATTTATTTATCAATCTGTCAATATCTTTCCTATATCTATATCAATATAGATATGTTCACCTAAAAGCAACCCATACATTTTTAATGGAGCATAAGAATGAAAGAAATAGGAAATATAATTTGAAGGCCAATGATCCACTAATTATGATCCACATAACCGAAATTAAAAAACTAAGTAGAAAATTTTAACCTCAAAATACTATTCAAATATTAGTACATGATGAATGCAAGTCCCCTCCCCCTGTAACTTCCTACAATGATAAAGAACAAACATAAAAACTTATCAGATCTCTGAGAGTTTGGCCTCTTGATCATTGTGTTGACATTATCATAAGGGAATTTTCACTTTTTGCAAGGCCAATAAAACTAGATTTAAAAATTCATTCATGAGTCCTTCTAAGTTATGCCACTGGAAATTGAATAAGCCTGTAAGCTGTCCATCTTTTTTTTTTGTTTTTATACTTTAAGTTCTAGGGTACATGTGCACAACGTGCAGGTTTGTTACATATGTATACATGTGCCATGTTGTTGTGCTGCACCCGTTAACTTGTTATTTACATTAGGTATATCTCCTAATGCTATCCCTCCTCCCTCCCCCACCTCACAACAGGCGCCAGTGTGTGATGTTCCCCACCCTGTGTCCAAGTGTTCTCATTGTTCAATTCCCACCTATGAGTGAGAACACGTGGTGTTTGGTTTTCTGTCCTTGCGATAGTTAAAGCCTGCCCATCTTTAGGTAAGCAGGGAGATCATTTGCTCCTGCAGCACAGACTATAAGGTCTGTAACTACCAAAATAAGAGCACTTTTTGTGCTACCTCCCATCTTTAAGAGGAAGTTTATGGGTAGAGCAAAGGCATGATGAGACCAGGCAGAAGTCCCTGAAAGCTACTCTGTGTGTGCGTGTGCGTGTGCACGCATATGCATGTGCATGTACTTTTCATCTTTTCAAAATGTCAGAGTCATTCAATTGGGCTAGCAGGAATTTCATTTTATGCCAGGAAAACAACTTTAAAAGACTCCTTGGTAGAAACTGAAAAATTAAACTAGCAAATGTACACATAAAGCATATCTTTTCTCCCAGTAACTAAGATAAGATTCAGCCTAGCAGCCAACTTGGCAGACTTTAAGTTGTTCAAAGTCATGCTTAATCCCTGCCTGTTGGCAAACTGTGGATCTTGATAGGTTTCTTTCATTTCTGATGATAAACAATAAAATAAGAATTAAAAAATAATACCACAGAACAAAGAAACGGAAACAATCACCTGGTGACTCAGAGAAAGTTTACCTCTGAGAACTATCTTCCACAGAAATCAACTTACTGGCAATTTACAAAGTTCCATTACTAAAGAAAAAAAAAACCTTACTAGAAAGGTAAAATTCATATTTGTGTTCTGAAGTATGTAATTACAGAATAGAATAGGTACAAATTTGTAGAATTTTAAAGGGAGATTTTGTTCAGCCAAGAATTAATATGCAGAAGAAATGCTGTTTACATAAAAAAGCACAGGAGGCATATTTGGAACTCAGCAATATATACAGTCATCCCTCAATATCCAGGGGGGATTGATTCCAGGATCCCTTATAAATACCAAAATCCATGGATATTCACATCCTTTATATAAAATAGTGCAGTGTTTGCATATAACCTACACATATCCTTTCATATACTTTAAATCATTTCTAGATGACTTATAATACCTAATACAAGGCAAATACTATGTAAATAGCTTCCATACTATATTGCTTAGGAAATAATTACAAGAAAGAAAGTGTAAGTGTTCAGTACAGAGGGTCCACTGTATTCTACATAGTCTTCTTGAAGAAGTTATTTCAAGATATATTCCATCTATCCTACACACCAGTGAAATGAATAAATGAACAACGGAGTGCTAAAAGTTTAAGTACTAAGCAATACAAGTAGTGAAACAGTGATCTAGGCCAAAAAATATTGTAAAATTAACAAACTAAATATAAATGTCAAACATATTTTTATAAAAAAGGACTTATTTTTGGTAATTCAAAATCATATTCTTGGTCAGATATGCTAATTTTATAATAAGTGAAATTGAAGAAGATGAGAAAAGTAGTAGAAAAGAAACCAAAGTTCTCATGTCCAGTATTTGGAACTTAAAATAATAATAAAATAATTTAAAACTGAGGGTATTATTCCAAATACCTAAAGAAGATGTAACAGTGTCCAATTGTTATGTCTAATAGACATAAACTACATGGTAAAACACATAAAAGGTCATAAATGGTAACAGAAACAGACAATTATCTATAACAATGCATCATAAATAATCCCAAATATCAACTAAAAGGAAAATAAATGGTTTGAAAGGCAGTCATTAAAACTTATGTTTACAAAGATATTTGGTTACATGATAAGATGCTTATGCTCATATTAAGTAAAAATGACAGAATTTGGGGTCTAAATTCCAAATGTTCTACTTACTAATTATGTGAACTTGCAAAGTAATTAGCTTAAAAGTCTAAATTGTAAATTGTAAAATGAGATGGTGATACGGTTTGGCTGTGTCCCCACCCAAATCTTGAATTGTAACTCCCACAATTCCCACGTGTCATGGAGGAATCCAGTGGGAGGTAATTGAATTATGGGAACAAGTCTTTCTCATGTTGTTCTCATGATAATGAATAAGACTCATGAGATCTGATTATTTTAAAAACAGGGATTTCCCTGTACAAGCTCTCTTCTCTTGCCTGCCACCATCCATGTAAGATGTGACTTGCTCCTCCTTGCCTTCCATCATGATTGTGAGGCCTCCTGAACTATGTAAGTCCATTAAACCTCTTTCTTTTGTAAATTTCCAGTCTTGGGTATGTCTTTATCAGCAGTGTAAAAATGGACTAATGCAGATAGTAATAGTACCTTCCTTACACAGTTTTTGTAAAGACTAATACAAATCACAAACTGTATTACAAAATGCCACATCCATACCAGTGTAAGCATTCACTCAATCTTACCTACAATTATTATCACTGGTAGTAAAAATAAATGCCAGTGATATATCATTATAAGAAACTCTATTAAGATTTCTTAGCAGTTTATTTCTGAATAGTGGCATTGTAAGTGGATTTTTTATTTTTAAGATATTTTCTTATATGTCTTAAATCTTAAATATCTTTTGAAAAATACATCTTTTCTTCATCAGAAGAGATAAGATGTTATTGATAAATTGAAGTTCTTTTTATTACACTCATCCCTCCTCTCTCACAAGAGACAATCATTATAAATGATAAAATAAATACACGAAATGTTTATTCAGCAATTTGTGATGGTTAATTTTATATGCCAACTTGACTGGTACATGGGGTGCTCAGATGTTTGGTCACACATTATCCTAGGACTATCTGTTAGAGTGCTGTGGATGAGATTAACATTTGAATTAGTAAAGTGAGTGAAGTAGACTGCCCTCAGTCATGTAGATGGACTTGCTCCAATCAGTTGGCCAGAGTGGAACAAAAAGGTTGAACCTGTCACAGGCAAAATAAACGTCAACTGCCTGATTATTTGAACTGTGACATTGGTTTCTTCCTGTCTTTGGACATAAACTGAACCGTCAGCACTTCCTGGGTCTGTCTGAAGCCTGCTGACATTTGGACCAGATGTACACCATGGACTCTCATGGATTTCCAGCTTGCCACCTGCAGATCTTAAGACTCATCAGTTTTTATAATTTATAATTACACAAGGCAATTCCTTATAATAAATCTTCTCTCTATGTATTATATACATCCTATTAGTTCTGCTTTTCTGAAGAACTCTAACACACAATTCAAGATTAAACCTTTCTAAAAGTGTTATATAGTTCTCAATACATACATAGTATTGTTGGTGTTATTGTGCTGAAGGGGCACCACATGGGGTAGAAAGAATCAGTTTCAAAAGTCATAACAGAATAATAAGATGCAGTAAATTGAGAAATGTCAGCAAAAGTTAATAAAATTGCCTTTAATCCAGATCAATCAATCCAGTTAATTCACTATTTGGATAGTCTGTAAATTCCTTACAAGTCTTTTTGCCTCCCTCCTTGCTCTTCACCACTTAATACAGACAACTGAGTCAGGAAGCCATTTAAAGTCATTGTAGGCCTATGTTGTGCATCAACTTACCATCTATCTAATCAACAACAATGCATTTTTAGTTGCCACTGCTTATAGTGAAGTTCTCTTATGCTTCTGTGGCATATACTTATTCAATTTTTTTACTAAATCACACATAGCAGTGAACTGCATGAAACACCATCATTGTCAATATTCATCTATATATTCCAAATTAATCAGTTAATAATTTATAGTCTAAAAAGAATTATATCTAAGTAATTATCTGAATTTCTCTTTCCAAGTGTCATTTTAATTCCTTTAATTTCTTCTGCTTCTAGTCTTCAGAAAGAGCCCAATAAATAAATAAGGGTAACTTGAAAAGAACTTACATGTGCAAGTTGTCCCATTTTCATCCAAAAGTTGATTATCAGCACAAGCACACACCCGGCCTCCTGGGATAGCCAAGCAAAGTGTACTACAGCCCCCATTATTTACTCGGCACATATTGTCACCTGCAAGAGGAAGAAAGCAAATGTGTCAGAGAACTCTGATTCACGTTCTTTCTAGGAGGTGAACATAGATGTAATCACATACACTTATATATGCTATGTATATTATATATTTAGTAATATAGTCAAGATTTCTGTTGAATCATAACTAAATTCAATAATGTTTGAAAATAGGTGGTGCATTGGTAGATAAGGAGAATTTTCTCATTAATTGGAGGAGATAGAGGTCTGAGTGAAGTTAGGTTCTAGGTGAGAGAAGAGAAAGAATAGAATGGTATCTGTCTTCGATAGTTTTCCAGATTAGGCCTATTGTATTCAAGTCTGAGTTCTTTGGAAAGTAGACCACTGGCTCTCAGAATGTGGCTTTGGATTCCCAGGGAACAGAAAGCAAGTGAAGGTTGGGAGCAAGGGTAGGGTATTCTTTTCTCTTGTGCAGTATACACCGGAAAGGCAGTGTATTGAGGACTCCAGGAATCATAGGACATCTGTGAAGACCCAAAAATGAGCAGCCTTGCTGGTATAAGGTGAATGTACAGTTCACCAGGGCGAAAGTGTTCTCCCAGTGGATCTAAAAAGCAGAGGCACTAATGAGGTATACAACAGACATAAATTAAGCAGGCATGAGAGGAAATTTATGAATAACATACATTATTCATGAATGTATGTGAGGCACCCTTGCAGACTCTCAGATAAAATTGAGTAATTATTTTTAAATCGACAAGTAACAATTGTTCATAGTCATAGTGATGTTTCAGTAAACGTAATGTATAGTAATCAGATCAGGGTAATAGGCATATCCATAATCTCAAACATTTATTATTTCTTTATGTTGGGAACACTCAATATCCACCTTCCAGATATTTGAAACTATATATCATCGTTAACTATAATCATCCCACAGTGGTATAGAACGTTGGAACTTATTCCTCCTATCTAGCTGTAATGTTGTATCCTTTAACAATTGTAAAGGTGTCGGTATGAATAAATACAATTTAGATTGCCAATTAGTCTTACAGGTTGGAAAGGAAAGGAAGAAAGTGTATTTACACTTGCGCATCACTTAATGATGGGCGTACATACTAAAAAATGTGTAATCACATCATTGTGCGAACATCATAAAGCATCCTTACACAAACCGAGATAGTAGAGCCTGCTGTGCACCTAAACTATACGGTGCTAAAAAATTTTAGCTAGAAAAATATTTTCTGTAAAAATATCCTCTTTAAAACATGTTTAAGTGGCCACTTTTCAAACACAGTGCTAAAAAATTTTATACCTATATATCATATATTTCTTCTAGGCTACAAACCTGTACATAGCATGCTACGGTACTGAATACTGTAAACAATTATAACACAATGATAATAGCATTTCTGTATCTAAACATATAAAAGTTACAGTAAAAATACATTATTATTACCTTATAGGACCATCACCATACATGCAGTCCAACATTGACTGAACCATCTCTATGCCACGTATGACTCTACTTATCTATAAATGTGTCAAACTTTAAAAAGAACTCAACACTAGCAATACAATAGGTAATGTAATTGTAGGGTCATATTACTCTATGTTGCAGTTTGTTGAAAGCATCAATAAATAACATTTTTTATATCAGCATATTTTACTGAAACATTAAAAATAAAGAGCTTTTAATTACTTAGAGCCATACGATAAGAGAATAAAATGATTAAAGTGCAAATACCAGAAACGTGATTAAAGTGACAGACTAGGTTATTATACTGAGCCTCAGAGGTTGGATGTGCTATACGGAGGATAATAAGAAGTAAGAAAAAAACTCTAAAATGCTCCTCTGTACAAATAAATATTCAACACATTACCACAGGTTATCATTGAGTGCCCGTAGATCAGAAGAAATGACCTAAAGTATATTATCATTTCATTATCTTGAAAAATAAATTTAATTCACTATGTTTATAACAAATTAAAAAATACATATGAAAGCCAAGAAAGCTAATAATGCATGCTACAGTATCAATTTCTGAATTCAGAGGGTAATTAAGCCTAATACAGGGTTTTTTTAATAGGAAATGCATAAATGCTTTAAGCAGCTTCCAGATAACATCATGTTTATTCCATGGCCATGGAATAAAAATGCAATGCTTCATAGGATGCATTGTTATTCTATGTTGTACACATTCTGTACAGGATGAAATTGTATATTTAATATTTTAGTAGCATTCAGATTCTGGAAAATTAGAATTAATTCAACATATCTTGAGAAATATATAAAGAATTTAAACGGTCAGAAATAAGGAATTACTGACATTTTGAAATGTTGAAATTATATGCTAAATATCATATTCCTTAATTCAGTGGTGTGCCTCATACCATTCTAAATGAATATGAAATTTAAGTATTTAAAAATAAATTGGCATTATTCAAACTTTGAAATATATTTCTTTTCTGTGAATACTACATATTAAGAGAGAGGAATTGGTTATTTGTTCTGTCATAATAGAAATCCAAAATCTAAATTAATTTGAATAATTCCATATCTCTCCTCAGAAGGGCTTAGATCTTTATTTTAATAGTGACCCAACGTATTTTTGAATTTCATTAATATGTTCCAGACAGAGCTCATATGATAGTATTTTTTGAAGTTCTGAGAACTAGAAAAATATTTTATGTAAAAACATCCTCTTTAAAACATGTTTAAGTAACTACAAATATGGTGCTAAAAATTTTTATACCTATATATCAATTACAAGGTCATTAACATATTAATAGCTGCTGTTAATGAAAACTTATAAGCAATCCCACAGCTAGTTACTTTACATATACATTATATTTTATTCAATTTTTTTTAAATAAAATTACTAGGAAGGTTTTATCTCATTTGCAAGTAGGAATACTGAATATGTGATCGTCTAAATGACCCTTCCAATATGTAGAAATAGGAAATAATTCTTATTAAATTATCATTTATTTCTAATCATTATAATTATTTATAAATAATTAGAAATAAGATTTTCTTACTCCAAAATTGTGCTCTCAAACACTAACTTATTTATATATAAAATAAAATTAGATCGGAAAAGACATACTAAATATACCAAAACCAACAAAAGTCTATTACTTTCAGGAAGTAGATAGTTTTTAAAAATCAAATATGTAAGGAAAGCGAATGAAGAATAGCTTTCATTATCTAGTTGAAGAAGGCCTTCTGGCTTCATCAAAAACTTTGTCTTTCTTTTTCCCAATCTTGTATCTTCCAGAAGCAAAATTATATTCTACACCTTGCAAATAGTGCCCAGCATAGAGTGTGTTTGATAAACATTAGTTAAATAAGTAAGTGGTGAATGCAACTTTTAGTTAGCAGTTTGAATGACAAGAACAATCATTTGGAGTGCAGGTACAGGTACAAGTTTGTGGATAGATACAACTTCCAAAGAATGGGAGTAAAGACACAAATAATATGTGAAAACATTTCACAAGCCTATATTAACATCTCAATGTTTTTAGACCTTAGCAGTTTAACTTTTGTTAATAAAGTATCTTTTTTTGAGCAAATGAGAGAATACAGAAATCAGTGCAAAAGAATTCCATTGTTTCAGTCTTTCCTTAATCTGAATTTTCTTCAAAATGGTGGAACAAAGAAACCTCCTTTTCTATATGTGTCCTGGACTCTTGACTTCTCAGTGTCTTATCACAGGCAAAGTAAGAATTCTCTGCAGTTAATATAAAATATGTGAAACTATGGGGATTCTCTTTTTTTTTTCCTAACATAGAGATACTCGAGCTTGTAGTTTAGAAGGGGCAGCAGATACCCCATTTATTCCAAAAGTTAGATAAAGGCTGAGAGAGTGAGATCCTGAGGCCAGATGAATTATGCATTTAATCTAGCATAATTTCAGAAGAATTGACTTTGAACGATGTCAGTCAATCTGAAGAAAGGATAAAATGCTTCTTACTTTTTTTCTCTTTCAGAATCAGATGCTCCTTGAAGACTGTGTTTATATTTGACATGCTTTGAAGCCACTTATGTAAGTGTGTGTGTGTAACTATATTAAGATACTCCTTTGTTTTGGCGGGGAGGTTTGGTGATTATCTCAAAAATGGGAAATATAAAAAGAAAGAAAAATGTAGTTATGATGGTCCTACCACCAAACCTAAAGCTTATTAAACCTATAAAATAATGTGATTAATAAATATGTCATACATTAAATAAAAACTGCTATGTCTGTTATACTAGTCCTGTGTAATCTAAAATCTCTAAATCCTGGATTCTATAAAAGTAGTCAAGGGGAACTTTATATTAAAAATATATATTTGAATACAAAATTTATCAGTGATAAAATTACAATGACCAAAAAAGATTCACATTCTTTTTCTTCTATCTAAAAGTATAGTAGATATAAAATTTTGAGAAATTAAATTGGCCACACAAATTAAACATAGAAAAATACTTTCTGGTCAAACAGATCTGAATCTGAATCTTAGTTTTATCCCTGGCTTACTGTGTTTCTTGAGGGCCAATGTCTATGTCTGTCTGATCCTTGGCTTTCTCATATGTAAAATATAAATCAATAGTACCTATTTTAAATATATGTTGTGAAAATTAAATAACAATGCTTAGTCCACTTCCCTGTAGTTTTAACAATTACAGCTAGTTCTTAGTTAATAAATGTCTTCTATTTGTCATAAAATAATAGGAAACATTTAATCAACCCTTATTAAAATATTACTTAGTTTTGATTATCTCATTCCCCAAAATGTGCAAAAAATCAAAGTGTGCTTTTGAACCTAGAAAATAAAAAGGAAAGTCTGTTATTTTACACAATTGCTGCTCTTTATATGAGGAGGAGAAGAAGAAAGCTTTAAAACTTGTTCTAGATATCTAATGTTAATGAAAAAGGAAAGCTTATACATTTTACCAAAAGAAATCACAGCAATATATGAGAAAAATATCTTTACACTAAATCCCCAAAAATTACTTAAGAATTCTTTCCTAGAGGTAGCTTTCTGTTTAGTATGTTATCTATTTATATCTACCTTCCTGAAATTCACTGGTATATTCCAAGTAATTTGACAAGTCTCTTTTTTTTTTAGACAGAGTTTTGCTCTGTAACTCAGGCTGGAGTGCAGTGGAACATTCTCGGCTCACTGCAACCTCCACCTCCCAAGTTTAAGTGATTCTCCTGCCTCAGCCTCCCGAGTAGCTAGGATTACAGTCTCCTGCCACCACCCCTGGCTAATTTTTGTATTTTTAGTAGTGACAGGGGTTTCACCATACTGGCCAGGCTGGTCTCCAACTCCTGACCTCAGGTAATCCACCCACCTCAGCCTGCCGAAGTGCTGGGATTACAGGCATTAGCCACTGTGCCTGGCTATTGACAAGTCTCTTCTAATATGAGGAGTAAGGGGAGATCTGATTAGTTGACTAATTTTCTGACACTGAGTCTAAAATATTTATAAATTACATTATTAGCATTCCTGAATATTTTTCATGGTGGTCTTGTCAGATGGTGTGTGTGTGTGTGTATTAATACTATCTATCCATATGTATAAAAAATATAAATAAATATAGTTTATATATATATAAATAACGTCTTATAATTTGTATTCTCTCAGAGAGAGAGAGAGAGAGAGAGAGAGAGAGACCGTACGGTTATATAAGATTAGTTTCTTTAATTCCATTAGGCAAAGGAGATATGTACTACTTAGAGATTTGATTTTCTCTTCAATTGCTAAATTTTATCCATAGGAAAAAAAAAACAGTCTAACAGGACAATATGAAACCATTTATAGGACACAGATCATCTACTTTCAAATATGTATTAATGTCTGAGATTCAAAAGATGCAAAGAGTAACACCATTGAGAGTAAAATTATAATAATTAAGACAAACTGCTCACAACTGAACATCGGAATGCATTTTGCTTTATAATTCAGCTGCTTTGATCAATGTAGTAAAAGATACTAAAAATTTAGAACTCAGTTAGGTTATCTAATATCAATGTCTCTTGACTGAGAAAAAATGGTATTAACCAGGAATTTAATTTCTATATTGTATTGCTTGATCAAACATATAGTTAAGTACTAGGTAATTCTTAGCTACATGAAGAAGTGGTAGAAAACACAAATCAATTGATTAATTCACCTAAGTTAATAAAAATTATCAATCAGTTATTCTCAATACATTCACTCAGTAAACAAAACATTATGGTTTCTACAATAAAAGTTGAAAAAGAATTTAGTAATCAGAGCTCAGTTTTTATTTTAATGTCCCTTCAATTAAAATGGGGAAAAGCACTTTTAAAAGATCATTGTCCATCTAAGGAATAACATTGCACTATTATATATCAATGGCACCTTTCAGAACACCAAAAATATTCTCTATCAGAGTTATGTACTTCATTGTATATTATTATGATACATTATTCCATCGAATATTTATTTAAAATGCCTATATGTAGGGTAATCTTAAAAACAAATACCTCCTATTAGAGAAATTGTAGGGGTAAGTTACCTACCATAATTTGTTTGTCAGGCACAGTGCTATGTAAGTTCTGCTTTTAAATAACACATAGCTATTTAACCATCATGGAAATGTTATGAGGAAAGTATTTCTTATTTTTTTAAATCTTTCATGATGAGTCCAAAATTTTAAAAGGAGATGTTAGGACCCAGATCTAAGCCCGGGGCATTTTTCACTACACACGTTGCATTTAGTTAAACAACTCACTAAAGCAACTGGAAGCTTAAAAACTCTGAAGATGGTAAAAATGTTATGGACTTTGGCAACAGAAATTCAGCAATAACATTCAAGAAGAACAATTCTAAAGAGAAGGGAAATGGAAAATGTGATCGTATATTGATTGGATTGTGAAGTTAGAGAGAACTACAATCCTGAAAAGCAGATCTTTCAGAATATGAAAAGGACTGTTTCTATTCATAGCCTGGGCTCTTGCTCAGTATAGGCAAACTATGGTAGTGTGGTGGGGGTGCAGGGTTTATATGAATATAATAAAATATTACCTTTTAATCTATCCAGGCAATTATCTCTATTCCTCATTTCTTGTCCATAGCTATGGCTTGTGCCATCCAAATAATTTAAGTTTTATTCTTCTAAAAGATAATTTTATCATTTATCAGCTATTGATATTTCTCATGCACACATTTCCATTATTTTATAAAATTACATTTGTATTCCATTGAAGCAATTTTAATATAGTGGGAAAAAACTGAAGCTTTTGAATGAGATAGTTTGCTTTAGGATCGTTGTTTTAGCTGAAATATCTTCAAAAACTCTGTTGCTAGATAATTTCCAATCGATAGCATATGTGTTAGGAAATTCATAATATAATTTATTCATCTCAAATGTATTGAACTACATACTCATTAAATTTTTACAAGGATATGTCTATTAAAAAAAGGAACAATGACTATTTAGACTCATAAAAAACCTACCACATAATTTACTAAACTGTTTTCTTCATTCAATACCTAAATTCTGAGTAATGCTATGTGTAGATGTCCTAATAAGTATTAATAACTTACACAAGTAAAACATAAAATAATATTATCTGATTTTAAGAAGACATGAATATTGTTATAGACGGTTTTACTTTTGTGTCATCTAAAATAATTGCATGTTCCTTAAATATACATTGAAACTAATTATAAACTTACTAAGATACTTTTAAAATAACATTTTTCTTGTATAATGCATCTTCAATTTTCAATAGTTTTCTTTTCAAACTAAGGAAGTTCTAACATTTAACAATACTTATGCTTTGAAAACATTAAGAGAATTGTTTTTCTTTAAATAACTAATAGCCTTCTTCAATGAAAATCACATGAAGAGAAGGAAATACTTGGAGAAAACCTTAAACCTCACTCACATGGAATTCCCAGGGATAATCACTCAGGATATTTAGAACAACAAAAAGTAAATTTCTATGATAACAAAATCTGATTTGATTGACTTTGGAGGGAATTTGACATCTTTTATCATAAAACTTTAGCAACACTGTCAAGATAAATCTTTTATAACTTCTGTGAAGTATTATTGTATGTGAATCTCAGAAGCATTTAAATTTGTTTTTTAATACCTTGTTGCTTTCGTGGATCATAAATCTGAAGCCCAAATAGGGGTGGTCTTTCATGCCTCAGCAATGTCACCTCACTCGTTATCAAATCTAGTTGAAAAATGGAACCATTCATATAATCAGTCCAGAACACATAATTTCCATGATGCGACAGTCCGAAAGGGTGGTTCAACTCTCTCCCACTGTAAACAATCTGTAAAATATAAACACATTGTGAAAAATCAGAACTGACCTTTAGAAACATAACTAGATATTTAGAGAAAGTGATATTCAATAAGTATAACAGATAATAATCTAATATCTTAACTCATTTTCTCTGATAGATTTAAAAAATGGATTTCACAATGTGAGCATATTTTTTGTTTTAGGGCATGCTATTTGAAGGAAACCATCTATTTTATCTAAACCATTTATTATTTATTATTAAACCATCTATTTTATCACTGTAAATTCTTTCATCTATGGCACGAAAAATACGGTTAAGAATGCAAATACTAAAATGAATTTTCCCTACTCTCATTCCTGTTCCTTTTGCTAATGATATTTCAGTATCATATCCTGGGATAGAAATCAGTCTGAATAATCATGTGTATTACAATATTGCTCTTCCAATAACCAACAAATAGAACATGTTCAAACAGCATTGGGAGTCAAAAGGATCCTCCTACTTTAATTGAGCCAATGCAAATTGAAGAAATCTTGGATCTGGCAGAAAAGATGGTAAAGATTTTAATTTAAACACAGACACATTTATTATTAGTAAATAGATAAAAACTCACTGGCAAATTAAATTCTGATTATGTTAATATATTCATTTACATTCTAGTTATATTGTTTTGTTGTTCCTTAAATGGAGGAATCATGTGATAAAAGTTTAAGTCCAGCTTCACATGTAGGATTGTAGAAGGGGAATAAATTATACCTCAATAATGATAATACTTTTTCACCTTTCACCATAAATAAAAACATACTGAATACAAGATGAAAAAGATTTTGTATTCACTTCATTTAATATTAGAGAATTGAGAAAATTATCTAAATAATTTAGGGTCATAAATTTAAATTTTGCTCCTTTTAACTGAATTCTTCTTACCAAATTATCATACATTGAATAATTGACATGGTTTCTTAATTTTTTTCTCACATTTATGTAGGCCAAAATGTGCTGGCCATGAAAGTATTATGTTTATTGTTTACATACCAACATCTTCTAAGGAAGCACAAAGATTTATCTAGCACCTGTTAAGTGTGTGACATTAGGTTCAATGCCAACCAATTGTACTTATTTGGAGAAAATATTTACAGTATTGTTAGCATCAATCAACAACAGAACAGTCTTAACTGATTAGTGTCATATTTCTTTCTAAAACAGAATCCATAATGAGTAGGCTTAGCCAAATGTGCAGGTTTTCTTTCCAAAAAGAAAAGAAATGTAACTTAAAGGAAGCATTTTGGTCATTTCTAACATTCCCTTTTTCTATTATTCGACTCACAGTTAAAGTCAGTTATTGGTGTTATTTGTAATTAGGTTACTAAAACATGAAATGTAGAGGTTTTGTTTTGTCAACTATGCCTCTGTCTCACAGCCAACTGCATCATCCTCAATTTTACCTAAGAATTTCAAAATCATTTTGCAGTTACTCTAGCAAAAAAAGCAAGAGGAAGCTGATACCTCTTCATACCAATAAGCTGGAAGTTCAGCTCATTCCTACTATGTGTTTAAGTTTCAATGTCACCAAGTTACTTACTCAACTAAATACAATGTAATTACTTCCTCGTAATATATAATGTTACACTTCAGCTCAAAATATTGAACATATTTTAATAGAGTGGGGTTGCTTGGTTATAGAAAACTCATCAATAATGTAGAAAAACTGCATTTTAAAACAGCTCTGATATCCTGAGAGCTGCTTTTAAAAATCCCACAAATCCTGGCATACCACAGTGAGCTGGGCCTGGTCTCCCAGAGGCAAGTGCCAGCTGCACTACTTAATGCTCAGCCTGCTTCAGCCACCCCATGGAGACTATTGGCAGCCACCTCAGAGGAGTAAAAATAAACTTGAAAGTATTTTTAACACAACACAACAAGGCTCTGTGAAAAAATGAAGCCTGTGGGTTAAAAACAGCAGCATTTGTCTTTTACCTTCCTGTGAGTTCCATTCAAAAACACTTTTTCAATGTGATCGTAATAGGCATCACACCAGTATAATGTGTTGGTGTGAAAGTCCAGAGTTAAACCGTTTGGCCACAGCATCTTTGAAGTCACAAAAATCTGCCGATTGAATCCATCCATCCAGGCCTTCTCAATCCTTCCCACGCTGTCATCTATTTCATCTTCCTCCCAGTCTGTCCAATACATCCAACTAAGACATTAAAAAAACAACAAAAATGCATACATGTTATTACAACCAGCCACAGTAGAGACACTTCCTCAGATTTGGCAGTTCCATAAATTCTAGTTTCATTCTGATTTGTCCTCCTATCTAAGTGCTTATCTGTCAAAGAGGGGGCAGCTGTGAAGTTTTAAGGAAAGCAAAGATTTGTTTGGTAGAACTGTGCATTTACACTTATTACAGAAAAGCCAACTACCACCACTATCGCACTTACTGGCTTCATGCATTAATGAACCTGACAGTAAGTGCCAAATATCTATTTTTGGGGGCTGTTGATACCAAGTATAGGAAATGATTTTCTGGATCATTACTATTTTAAATGTTGTCCACTTCAAAAAGTATATAATCAATGATGTGATTAAAAAGCAGATTGACTGACATGAGAACCCATGGCACAGTTAATGATCTACTCCAGACTTTATTTAATCTCAGATGAATTATGATTCTTTAAGACAGGTAATTGGACTGACTTTGTTCTAAAGGGCACTGTCATACTGAGTTTGTTTGGCTAGGTCTAATTTGTCTTCCTCATGCAAATCATCTATGTTTTATTGCTGCTTATTATTACCCCAAAATCTACCGAAGATGATTTAGCTGCACGTAAGTTTAGTAATAGCAAGTTGGCTGACCTTGAGATTTTGAGCTTTAATTTCTATCTCAAACAAAAGCATCTGCCTTTAAAAACAAATCTTTTGTAAAGCTCTAACAGTAGGAGAGGGGGCCTTGAACTAATGTTCCATTTGCCTCATGAATGAGGTTAAAACCCACCACATGTGTTGTTTTAGGGTCATGTGAAAGTTCCTGAGTTTATTAATTAAAGTGTAGGTTTAATCCAGTCATCTCATATACAACTTTATAAAGTCTCAAATCTTTTCTAAGCTGCTGACCCTTGAAATACCCTTATTAGATTCCCTGCCTCCCCCATTTTGTAGACCCTAAGAATTTCTAAGTGCATTTGGAAAAAGTCTGTCACCATGATGAAAAATCCTACTGTGATCTAAGCTGGCAGACTTGGGAAAACTGAGGATGAACACACTACCCATTATTTCATACCAATTAAGCTCTTTTTAAATTCTCTTAACGGTTTCCAATTATGTTGATATGCCCTTTTTAGACCCAAGGAATTATATTGAGACTGTTGAATTGTATTAATCCTAGAAATAAACATGGAAATATTTCTATCTTGTATCTTGTAATTCCTTAAAGTGATTTTTTAATTGGGACAACTTAGTAACAAAAAGGATAGTCATTCTATTTGCTGTAATTCTATGTTAGTTAGGTATAACTACTTGACATCAGCTATATAAATTAACTATATAAAAGTGAAATATGCAATCTTTTCATCTCTATTGATATTTTCTTGAAATTTTCTTATATACAGTTAATCAATACGGTTTTATTTTTGTTCATTTATAACATTAATATTGCAGTTATCTTACCCTATAGCTTCTCCTTTTGATCATGGCAACATATTTTTTTTTCTGTGACTCAAATCACACATACATGTGCCTGTGTATACAGAAACACACACACGCACACACGAGACAGAGATAAATCTGGATATTCTAAATATACTGCATATTTTACTATTTGAGAAAAGGAATTGTTCACCAACTGATCCAGCACCTAAAATTATTTTCATTTAAACAAAATATAAGAAAGTTATTTTTCTAAGTAATGCCAATCTGAGAGAGCTTACATATATATATGTATATATGTATATGCACACACACACATATATATGCTTAAATGTATATTGTGGGCCAGGCACCATGGCTCATGCCTGTAATCCCAGCACTTTGGGAGGCTGAGGCAAGCGAATTGCTTGAGCCCAGGAGTTTGAGACCAGCCTGAGCAACATGGCAAAACCCCATCTCTACAAAAAAAATACAAAAAGTAGCCAGGCACGGTGGCCTGTGCCTGTAATTCCAGCTAGTCTCAAAGCTGAGGTGGGAGAATCGATCACTTGAGTACAGGCTATCGAGGCTGTCGTGAGCCAAGATCATACCACTGCACTCCAGCCTGGGTAACAGAGTAAGATCCTGTCTAAAAAAAAAAAAAAAAAAAAAAAAAAAAAAAAAAAAAAAATATATATATATATATATATATATATATATATATAAAATGAAAGCTTTACAATCAACACCAGTACCAAACAATGAGAATTCTTAAACACATAGAATAGAAATATAACCTATTAAATAAGCAGGAACTAATACAAGTATTTTTTCTAGGTGGGACTCCGTGTATTCTTCACATAAAACATAGGTTAATCTGGCCTTCTGCTAATATAGCAAGAAAAATTCTACCTTTTATTTCAAGGCCTGTTTGAATGTAATTATCTAATGAAGTCTATCCCCAGCCTTTCTGGAGATGAGTCAAAATAAGCTCTTTCCTCTGTTTCTTAGTAACACTGTCTAGTTTTAAATAATATTTATTGCACTTATTCCTTGTATATAGGGACAGTTGGTAGGAAGACATGACAGGGATGCAGATATTGTCTCAATGAAAAAAATATTCTATTAATCAGAATTGCCTTCAAAGAGCTTGAACTATGTAGATGCTATAGGTTTCTAACATAATCTGGATACCTACAAACTTGGGAGACGTTGAAGAGGATTTCTAAATTTGATGAGAGAGATGGAACTAGTGGGCTCTGAATTTTCTTCTAAATTATATGTTTCTATGAATTCCACATTTATGTCATCTCTTGGGCACAACAAAGTCTCTTTAGCTCTATCAGAAAACATTTTCTCTAACAATAGTGAGAAAGAAGATGCTGTTTTAAGACAGATTTGAAATTTCTTTCTTCAGATAGATTTGGACAGTGTGGAATAAATACTCTCTTCAAAAACTAAGGCTGGTTTACCAGATGATTATATAATCCAAACATAAAAATCACCAAAATTACTTTATAATTATGCCCTATGAAACACTTACAATGAGTTCACTCACTGCCTAGGAACCCTGGTTGTATTTGGAGCTACTCTTAACACAAACAATTCTAGGAACCGCAATTTGGTAATCTCAGTTTATACGGGATTCACATGCCTCCTATACAATACGTATTTTTTGTATGTGTGCAGTAAAGTGTAAAGAAAATCTATTTTTTGATGTCTTGAAACAATAATATGTAAGCCATGGAAGGAAAAACACTCCAAAAAACTATACATGTAAAACATTCAATAAAATAACATTTTTAAGTTATAAAATACTATGAAAATTTCCATCTTCTTTGATATTTCTATAAGTACAGTTTTGCATTCAGGTAATAGCGCTGATTAAAAATCAAAAGAAAACATATTACCAAGAATTGGACAAAATATTTCATTCTAAAACAAGTAATACATACTATAAAATGATGTCCCTATATGGAAATTATGGTGGTATCTAAAATTATGTGGTTGTCACCCTAGACTAATAAAAAGCAGTGAAGTTTAGTGGCTAAGAGTAAAGTCACAGAGACAGGCTTCCTGGGAATAAACGTAGACCCAGTCTTTTACTAATTGAATAGTGATTGGCAGACAGTTATCATTTTCAACTTTATAAAGCAGGGATAAGAATAGCAACTAATTCAGAGGATTATCGTAAGGGTTACAAAATAGGGTCGGAGTAACCCATTTAATAAAACGTCTGACCTCTAGGAAATGTATAAAACTTTTGCTATTTTTTTGAATACACTAAATTTCAATAGCCTTTAAAATATAAAATGGATTGATTCTCTGGTTGAATTGGTTATTTATCTTGGTGTCAAGCTGCTTAAAGTACAGAATTATAGTGCTAATTTTGAATAAATCAAGTAATACATCTTTGCGCAGTAATCTAATTCAGGTCAATGTATTCTGACATGTTTCTTTAGTACATTCTCTAGTACAGAAAAACCCTTAAATGTGTAACTTTACCCACTAAGACCATTTGTGTGGAAATTCAGCTATACATATGGATTTAAATAAAACTATTATTAACTATGTAAGAAACAAATTTATCTATTATTTTTCTTATATAAAGCTAGTCAAATATTGCATACCCATTAACTGGATCCACCACAATTCCTCTGGGATGAGACATTTCACCCTCTAAAAGAGTCTTCCGACTCTGAGAAGCTTTTTCCAGCCTGGCCACATTAATGGTTTTCGTATGGCCATCATTGGTCCAGTAAAGATTATTTCCAATCCAGTCCACAGCAATGCCCTCTACATTATCCAGATCTATAAAAAAAGCAAAAACAAGAAAGAAATTACTTTTACAACTATAGTAAAATTAGTGTTCACTACTAATAGCTACCTAATAAAAACTTTAGTTCAAAGAGGAAAGAACTCTGATCCATGAAATCTTTATGGTGTAATTTTTGCAAATGTCACTATTCTATAGAATATTTTTCAATTTTATTTTGAATGCCTTTTTATGTGAATCATAGGCCCTCTCTCAATTGTACACAGTGTTAACAAATTAATCATGGTCATTAACTCAGATTTAATTGAACCTCAATTTATTGTAATTCAGTGATCTGCAGAAAAATGGGAACATATAAGTGATAGGAGTGAAAAAGCTTGAATAGAAGTGACAAATTCAGCAATATAGACGGTTCTGAAGAAAAATCTACTAGTACTGTGTCAGCATGTTCAAACTTGTAATATGTAATCTGAGTAATCGAAATAATATGAATGTCCTCTTGCCCAAGGATGAACAGTTTCAGCAGGGGCACAAGTATGAAAGCCCAGGACAGGCTTTCATCCCAGAACTGCATCAACAGTCAATCTCAAGGAATCGCCAAAATACTTCTCTTTGTTTTAGACTTACCTTGCAAAGAATCCTATTACAGGATTATATGAGATACAGGCAATGATAATTCAAATGTAATAGACAAATAATAATCCTTGGAGTTCACCTAATTCAAACCCTTTATTTTATAAAGGGGGGGGTAACTAAAACTTCAAAGTGAAGGCAGTTACTTATGGTCTATTATCATTCACAAAGCAGTAGCAATTGGATAAATATCCAAGCCTTATGACCCACAGTGTGGAAACCCTCAAAACTGCATGGTTCCTAGGGTGAGTTTCTGTAGCATCCTGTCTTCATCCACACTTCAGCCTACAACATTACAACTACGATTCCATTCTTCTGTTGCATGAAAAATTGCTGTGAACTCCTTCTTTTCTCTCAAAACCAAGGTAGAGTACATAGACTTCCTCTTTTCCTTTTTGGCATGAGTTACAGAACTGGAATTTACTGGACAAAAGCAATAGGTAGTATATATTAGAGAGGGAGCTGTGTATTCACACACTACAAGGAAATCTATATCACATTTCCCTGTATGCAGACACAATGGATATTTACTATTATCATGTTGTTTAATCATGGTCTTTCTGGCTCAGGAAAAACAGTAAAATTTTCCCTTGTAACCCTTGTTGCTAATCAACATGTGTTGTGATTCAGAATGACTGATACAAAATGTGATCTGATCTAACTGAAAATTCCATTACAGTGAATCAGATATGTTCCCAATTTCGCTAAGCTATCTGCTTCATTACCATCCAATATGAGTAATTTTCATAGGTTAATTGTGCCTATGCTTAGAAAAAGAAGTTTAATTTTGCCTTTACTTATTGACACTTAATTTTCCTGAGCACTTTCCTATTCTGGTATAATGGAATGAGAGTAGTTATTTACCCTTTTCTATTTATTATAGTCTACAGCTGATTTTTGTTAGTTGGTTTTCAAAAATTGAATTACATGTGAAATCTGCCCCAGTACAAAAAGTCTTCATGCGGGACAACCCTCTTATTTTTGAAACTTTTCCTTTTAACATATGACTTGAGACTTATTTTTTTCATATGAAGCAGTTACAATGCTGTATGGATGAAACTTTTGTTTCTGACACTTGGGTAAGCAAATTCAGTGACGCATCAGGAAAGTGAAGATTATCATAGCACCTATCTCATAGGATGATTACAAAGGGCAAGCTATTAATAGTTACTGCATGTAAACATTTAGCATATTTCCTGGAATACAGTAACTTCTCAGTTCATGTTAGTTTTTATTAATTTATCAGGATTAAAAAATATTTTATATCTCTTCTGTCTCTTTTCTTTAAGGGTACTACTTGATAGGATTGTATCTTTTGTTTTTCACCTTTGAAATGCTTTTTCTATAATATTTTCTTGCATTTTTACCAGTGACTAACTTTAACTAAAAATAGTATATAAATAAATATATGTGATGTTCTTAATGGTTGGCATAATATATAATGATTATTATTATTCCTGTAATAATATCATTATAATTTCTGTATAATCTTTCCTTAGGCTAGGTATCTAGTCTATTAAGATAGTAATAAAGGAATTAGCCTAGATTATTTTTTAAGGTTGTTTTCTGTTTGTGCTTTGATTTTTTTTTCTGTTATAGGGAGAATGATAATGAATAAAAATTTAAAAATAAGAAAATGTATAAAAAGATCTATGAACAAATTGGGAATCTTTTTAGGTTATCTTTAATGGGGCAGGGAGGAATTTCTCTCTTGCAGAACACAGCTTGAACAATCAATAAATTCCTTTCTCCACAAATATACATTGATAAGGGAAGCATTCTGCTTCCACATTATTTGGTCTCTGCTTTAAATTAACTTATAAATTAGATGGAACAGTTAGACACATAGAACATCAGTCTTATGTACGTTTGATATTTTATTCAAAGGGGTCTGGTTGGGTCCTGCCTGAGACTGACTAATAATGACTCTATGAACAAAAGCCCTTTAAACAGATCAGGGACACATGAAGGTTGTGGCATTCAAAGGCCAAACAAACATCAGTGACTACAGAGAGTCTAATTATTAGCTTGAGGAAACACATGATATTAAAATGCAAGGAAGATGTTTGATAAAGAAAAACTTGGTAGAGTAGATTTCTTTGTATACTTTGGGATAGAGTTCAAGTATTCTACATTATAAAATTCATATTTTCTACTATTTATTATTATTATTGCATAACTAATAGCAAACAAGAGCATGGCTATTTTAAACATCTGGTCAAAATCTCCCTTAGCTTTCACCAAATACCCATTTTCATGCATCAATAGGCAAGGAGTTAACATGTTTGTACTTCTTAAGAAAAAAAAATTCCAGTAGATAATTATTTCTTGTAAACTTTGTTTAGATTAATATTATGTCTGTATTTTTCATGCTAAGTGAAGATATTGCACATTTACTCATACTCAGAAAATAAACAGCCTTTTCTTGCATTCTGAAAACTTAATATTATTTTTCTCAAATTATTATAATTTCTACAACATGTTATCTTTGTTCTAGTAATTTCAAAATAACTTATATGAATGGAGTAATATATAAACAGTGCATTAAACACCCACACACTCACATATCTCATTCAAATTTAGGATTAATAATGAAGTGCGTGGTTTACTTAAGTGAAAAATTCCTGATGTTAACAATATTACTTCCTATAAGAGACACCTACCACTAAGGAAATGAGGATAAATAACATATAATAAAATTTATGTAAATTTTAAAAGAATAATGATGTGGATTTAAAAGGAATAAATAGGACTGTTCTTCAAATGAATGTAATACTTTGGACTAGACCAAATAAACATTTTTAAAGAGAGTGGTTTTGGGAGAAAAACATATTTCTAAAATGAAAACTTCATTACAGGTCTGATTTTTAGATATTATACATTCATGGAACAGAAGACTAAAGTTTTATATACTTAAAATATAATTGCCTCTTTTTAAAATGGGTCCATGATTTTTAAAAGAAAGGATGTGAGCAGTGGCCTTATTTTTATTATGGCACATGAGCTGGACCTCCAGAAATGATCCATAGATCTTGATGCTTTACAACAGAATTTGATGCATATAATAAGAAACTGACTAAAAATTATACCCAAAAATGGCCATTATAAAATCATAGTTTCTACATTTTTCTACCTTATACAAGTTTATCCAGTGTTATCTATCCTTAGCATGAACATTATTTTTCTGAGTTGGAACGGAAGTGTCTACGTGAGTACAGAGTATGGTAAAGTGCTTTAAATAATTAAGTCTGCATCATGCATGTAGACATGCCTAAGGCCAGCGATGCCTTACCTCACCCTAGAGTCAGCACTTGGACAACTTTCCTGTCTCCTATTCTTGTAGTTCAATTAATACATATTCTCTTTGTACATTTCAATATGGCCTGAGGCCATAAATAGCTCATATGTATCTGACATGAGGGAATGACATTGATTTAATTAATAGTGTAGCAGTAAAATTTGCTTGCTGAATAAGCTGTCTCATGGGGTTTCAAGGGTCTCTGGTCACAGACTAAAGATACCACCTGTCCCTAATGGCCAGCTGAGGCTGATATTTCTCAACCTCATTTTCATTCCAGATTTCTCCTTAGCTGTTAGGTCAAGGAGGGTGAATACACAAGCCATTCTCACTCAGAACAAAATACCTTGATGTTGTATTCAAAGAGATATGTAGAGTGCATATAAGGGTCTTATTTTCCAGAATAAACAGAATATATTAAAACATAGTGGTTTCCTTCCATTATCCAATGCAAACTGTCACTCTCAATGGGTCAGGGGATACAGATCATCACTCTATGACATTCAGTTATTTTATCTTTAATACAATGAAGACATGGACAAGTAAAGATAGTGTCATAGTATGCATCATAGTTACCAATAATATAAAATGATGAATAAAATGAAAGATCAAGAATGGTTAAGGACTGAGATTTTTATCATACTTTCAAGCTTACAAGTTTGCCTGTTTTTGTTCCATGAATTCTGGTAGAAGACACAAGACTTGTGGATCAGATATAAAAGATTTTATTACTCATGGCACAACACGCAGGATGGTCATCAGCAGATTGGTGTCAGTTCCCTTTACTTCGAAGTCCGCAGGAGCAACTGGGAGGGGTCCATATGGATGCTTTCATATACTGTGGGTGGCATTACAGGAGAAGAATTCTGAGTTTAGAAAATCCAAGCCTATTATAATGGGCAGTAAGAAGGCCTGCTGTTTTCACTGGCAAGTGACTGTCTCTTTCTCTCAATACTCTTTGCTATACAAGCATCTTTGAAAAGATACTTCTGAAGAAAAAACAGTAAGTGTCTTACTTTGAGACATGCAGAAATGTGAGAGATCCATGGAGAAATGTCTCACAATAAAAGGTCCTGAAAAGTCATAATCTGGTAGTCACTAATATATGCAGATAGATAGAGCAAACAAATTGGTGAGTGTGTATGAGCACAAATAATAATGTCTGCATGCCAGGCTATTACTCTTATGGGAATTCTGCACTGATTTACACAACCACACCTAAAGCAATAAATGCAGATAGATAGAGCAAACAAATTGATGAGTGGATATGAACACAAATAATAATTTCTGGATTCCAAGCTATTGTTCTTATGGGAATTCTGTGTTGATTTACACAACCATATCTACAGCATATTGTGTAGCTAACTATGTGTGATGGTTAATTGTATGAGTCAATTTGGCTAGCCCATGGTACACAAATAATTGGTCATCAGTCTGGATGTTGCTGTAAAGGTATGTTTTAGATTATATGAACATCAGTAGAATTTGAGTAATAAGCAGGTTACTCTCTATAATGTGGGTTCGCCTCATCCAATCAGTTGAAGGCCTTAAGAATAGATTGGGATCCCCTGAGAAGGATGAAATTCTTCCTCCAGACTGTCTTTGAACTCAAGCAGCAACATCAGCTCTTTTTGGGTCTCCAGCCTGCTGATGTACTCTGCAAATTTTGGACTTTCCAGTTCCCATAATTGTGTGACCTAATTCCTTAATAAATCTCTTTTTCTCTGTCTCTCTATATATACATTCTGTTTGTTCTGTTTCTCTAGAGAATCCTAACTAGTACACAATGACCATGCCTGTGATCTGAAAATGATTTTGCTGAATGGGCTGGGAAGAAGAAGGTCATTCTTCACATTCATCCTTTTCCGATAAAACACTGAAAAGTATATATTTCAGAGGACAAAATAGCTTTCAATTAAAGAAGCCCTAGAGATACGCAAGGGGCATATAGATCATTGTACAATATTCCACTAAAATTCTTCGGATAATATTAGAGTCTTCATTGTGAATGGGGAGAAAGTCATTTCCATTAACACCATTTTACTACCTAACTCTGCCTATCAAGAGAAAACAAAGCTAAAATTGCTTCCATTTTTGGAACACAATATATCACACCTATTCTCGAATATTCATTTTAGAACTGTGAAGTTTATAATTTATAAAAGTAAAACACTTTTGGTACCGATTTCATCAATAGTAAATTATTCAATCTCTTTCATATTATATGAAAAGTCTACTCTATTAGTAGTCACTTGGACAATTTAATTTCACAGAAGTTGACTTTTTATTAGCTATATTTTCTAATAGGTTTCCTGTTTTTGCACTTGGTCACTTAAACATTCAAAAAGTTGCATCAACTGATAATGTTTACTGAACTTTAAAAAAGACAAGGTATCACATACATGCTTAGAAATCATGTTTAGTGAAAAATACTGATCACTAAATTCCAAGTTGAGCTTAAAAGTTAGAGAATGTAAATCTTTATTGTATTTACAATTACCATGGCATAGAACAAATGTGTTATCTCATGTGACCATACTCCTGGAGATAACCAGCCTAAATCAACCAAAACTATACTTGTTTCAGATCCACATAAATACGCAGAGAAAAAGGCTAGACAAATGCATGTGTGGACTCTAGGTAAATGTGGTAAAGGAGGCCAAGTTCTTAATAATAATTTATCTAATAACATCTTTCCATAAATATCTAAGAAAACACACAGTCATAAACCTCCTGGGTACACAGGTACTCTTACAAAACTGAAACAGTACATTGGGGCAAAGTCATAATAAAATTAGGCAGCAGCCTTGTTGTGAATTCAGTATGCTAGGAATAAAAGAAGCTACAAAACCATAAAGTTTAACTTGTACATCTACAAATAATGAAACAAAGACCCAGAAAAGTAAGTTGACTCACAAGGACCTATGATTAGTTAGTAGTCACTATAGCAAGTCTTGAAATTTAACTCATGTTCTAATGTGCCTACCCTACTTTGTATTCAAATTTGACCTCCAGAATTGTAAAGAAAAAAAATGATAAATAGAGGAAGGAGTTGAAGAAAGTTTAACCTAGGCAAAGTTTCCTTGGAAGAAGGAAAAGTGGGGCATGGAAGAAGGGAGGGGAATAAAGCTAGAATAAGGTTACTACAGTAGAGGATGCTTTTGGTACAAACTTTCCAATCACAAAGACCGTACATAGTGAAAGTCTGCAAATTTTTTCAGATTTCTCCACTTTGATAACCTTTGGCAAATTGCCTACCCTTTGATACATGGCTTAAACTGGAACTTCAGCTTTTGCAAATGAAAATATGAATAATAATCAGTTCTCTTCATATTAGGATTAAAGGAGAGAATAATAAGCAGAACAATGCCTGGCACATAATCAAATTCTCAATAAATGATACCTCTCGTTTCTTACTAAAATACATCTAATGACTAACAATGTAGAGATTTAACAAATGTCCATACGAAGGGAAGTGAAATATTAAAAGAAAACATGAGGAAAACCTGGGGCACTGTTATAAGCTACATGAGAAGGACAAGACATAACTAACTCATTATGAAAAAATGGCTGATATTTGAATAAAGTCTTTGATTAACAATATTGCATCAACATTAATTTTTCTAATTTTGATAACTGCAGTGCAGTTTTGCCAGATGTTAGAAAAAGCTGTGTGAGGGCGCAACGGACTAAATGTTTCTGTCCTCCTAAACTTCACATGTTGAAATCCTCATTCTAATGTGAAAATATTTGGGGGTAATTAGTTAATGAGGGTGGTGCCCTCGTAAATGAAGTTAGTGCCCTTATAAGAAGAGACCAGAGAGCTCTCTAATCCTTTTTCCTTCATGTGAGGATACAGTGAGAAGTCATCATCAGTCTGCAACCTGGAAGAGGTCCCTCACCAGAACCTGACCATGCTCCCACCCTGATCTCAGACTTCTATGCTCCAGAATTGAGAGAAACAAATTTCTGTTGTGTATAAGTCACCCAGTCTATGGTACTTTTTTATGGAAGACTGAATTAATTAAGACAGAGAAATATACAGAAATTCTCTGTACTATTTTGCAAATTCTTGACTAAAGTTACTTCAAAATTTATTTTTTAAAATATAATAAATTGCTTTGTAAATGCATTGTTTTTATATAATAGAAGATATCAAGGCTAGATGTAGCATTACCTGTAAAAATTAGTTTAAATGATATTAATAATATATTTTATAACAATTGTGGTATAATAAGATAAATACTTATGATTCCACAGTAAAAGTATAAGAGGTATTAGTGAATAACTTATTCATATAAGTATATAGTATAAAATTATTCAAGGTAGATATGTACCTCTTAAAGAAAAAGAATCTAAAGCTGTGCAAAAAAAAATGAGATGTTGATTCCGAAAGACTAGGAAAGTGTGTTAAGACGGGTGTATTATGTGTAATATAAAAATTGTAATCTAAAATTTTTTATTAAAACGTTACAGAAGTTTAAATAAATCAATAAAAATATGTAAGGTTTTACAAGATTCAACTGAAAATTCCTGAAAAATCATCCAAGGATGATTATTATAAGAGGAATTTCAGTGAAAACCAAAATGACTTTTCGAATGATCAAAAAATGATAAATTGATCTTAATTGTTTCTTATATTAGAACAAAAATCATCATGCTTTAATGACTCTTAGATCTTTTTAATCAGTTTAATTACTGTTTTTAAAGTAATGACAACTAAATTAAAGTACCCATTCATCCATCTAATGAATGTTTGCTCTATAGTTAATATGAGCCATGAACTGTTCTAGGCCCTAAGGATCTACCACCGAGCAAAACAAAGAAAATCTCTTACCTATTGAAGCTTACATTCTTGCAGCAAGGCAACAACCAAGTGAAACATACTCAGAATAATCACAAAAGAGAAAAAGGCAGGAAAGGGAAGAGAGCTGGGTTGGGTGTGGTGGCGGTAAGTAATTTTATTGGGCTGGCCAGAAGGGCTGACTGAGGAGGTGGTCTGCAGGCAAAGACGTCTAGGACTTACAGAAGAGAGGCATGGGGGCATCTGATGGAAGAACGTTCCAGACACAGAAACATGTGCAAAAGCCCTGAGTTGGGACCATGTCTAGGGTGTTCAGGGGATGAAAAGAGGATATTGGAGAAGAGTTACAGGGCTATTATAGGTTAAATAGCAGAAAAACAACTTAAATAGCATTTTCCCCCTGTGAACTTAAAAGTCATTGCGTGGAACCCTTATGAGGTGATCATACCTAAAATTTTCATGAACAGCAGTGATAAGGTGGTCCCTTACTGTGACTTGTACTTATTTTCAAGGGTTTATTTATAGGTATTGGGAGAGGCAGTCCCCTGTGGGCCTTGAGTGTCCCTGTACATTCTTGCTGAGTTTGCCAGATTGTAAGGCTTATTTCTCTTTTGATACTGAACAATTTATCTTGCTACTCACATAGGCAGCTAAGTAAGTCAAGGGGACCACAGGGTGACTGCTGTGTAACTGCTTGCTCCACAGGGGAGGCAAACTAGAGATCTTGCTGTTTGCATAATGCCAGCTGCTTTCTCAGAAAGTGCTGATCTCTAGGCCCTGGGATCCGCAGCTGTGGCACAACCCCCTGCTTGCTCAGCATTCATCCAGGGCTATCATGTCGCTCCCTGAGACTTGCGGGCAGGGTAACCAGTGCAACCATGCTGATACTCATGTGGTGAGCAATAAACTTCCTAAGTCTCAATGTCTCATTTTCTACTTTTGGCACCAATGCAGTGGCGGCAGGTTTATTCCCCACCATCCTTTATGATAGGGTTTCTCAGCTGTGGCATTACTGACATTTGGGAACTGAAGATCCTTTGTTGTGGAGAACTGTCCTGTGTATTGCACAATGTTTAGCAGCACATACCTCTATCTACTAGATTCCAGTAGCAACACCCTCTCCAGTTGAACCCAAAATAATTCTAGATAATATCAAATGTCCCATGGAAGACAAAATTATCCGTGTTCTATGAGGTTGGGGTTCTACCTTAAAAGTGAGTGATATTTCTCAGACTCTTTGGTTCATTTTGATTCCTCTAAATGAGTTTTCTTATCTTGAAATGAAAAGTTACTTGCCATATTTTTTTGGCAAAATTGCATAAGAATATTCAGTTATGTTTCTGTGGCTAGTATAGTAGTAAATACAAATTACTTTTTTCAAATATGCAGTCTCAGAATGGGTTCAGTTTCATTGAAATTCCACATATATAAAATACTTTGAAAAGAAAAATGTTAAACATGTCACGAATAGTTACAGTGACAAACATTTTGAAAATGTTTGTCTCAGAATGATATTTTATGTATATCTCTATATCTTTTTTATCTTGAAAAAGGGTACTTTTTGTTTTTCACCTGAAATAATAGCGAGTTAAACCTTGCAATTTGAAATTCCTCTATTTAAGACAAATTACAAATAACTTAATAGCTAAAATATCAAGGTAATTTGTTTTGACAGAAAATATGCACATTCTTCTATGATTAACAATAAAGATTTATGAAAGCTCATTTTTATAACAAAGATAAAAGTGTCAATGCTGGGGATAGGAGTGCATTGCTATCCAGTGCAGGCAGATTTGTATTAACCAAAGAAAGGAACAGATGTGTATCAAAATATTTTATATGGTTATCAGACCATCACCACACATTAAATGTCCTAATATCAACATATTTCTTCCAGTTATCTAAATATAGCATACTATACTACAGTAGATGCATATTTTGATGAGAACTCTGATTCTTTCCAATTGCATAGGAATAATAAAGAAAAAATAAAAGTTAATGAATAAAGAGAAAAGAGAATTGATAGGTGTTTAAGGAAGATCTGAGGTAGTCATCACTCATTTTTTTGAGGGAGGCAAAAAGTATGAGGATACACAATATTGTTTTTCTTAGTCTATGACCGAGTCTAAAATAAACCTGGTCTGAGTTATAAGAGAACATTTCTTAATTCCTGTAAGCTCTAGGTCCCTAACATGAGCAAAAACCACAAACCTCCTACATATTCAGAATAATTGATATGAAATGTCTGGTAAATACTAGGCAATTCACAAATGCTACTGTTCTACAGCAACAGATATTTTGTCAATAAAATATGATTTACAGTAGCTTAAAATATAATTTTAAGTGCTGAGACCATCAGACTATGCAGTGTGTAAAAATCATGATTTTTCTGGAGGAGCTATATATAATGGCATATATACATATCACACACACACACACACACACACACACACATATAAAGAGAGAGAGAGGAAATAAAAACACATTAAAACTTATATCAGAATTGAAGAGTATTACTTAGTTACCTCAGATGGATATTCTATTATATTAATGATCTAACTAATCTTTAAACTTTTTAAGTCAATATTTTACCTTTAAAATGAAACAAGAAGGCCAATGATGAGATAAAATTTGATATTTCTCCTTTGCTTCATCTGAATTTTATAATCTTCTTGGTAGTTTCAAATCAAAATGCTATATAGGGGACTTGCCAAAATCATTAAATATGTATAGATTACAAAAAAAAAGTTCTGAAGCTATTTTTTAATAGCTGGTTAAGTAATGACTGTTAGTAGACAGATGTGTATGGATCCAGAAGAGACAACTTGTAGCACACTAGCCCCAAATAAGACACCATTTTATTCACGAAGAAAACAACAACACTTGATGTAAGTATAAAAGGAAGAGATTCAAGTGTATAAAGATTTTGAGGAAAGGGCTTAGCAGACAAAAGACAAACTAAAATAAAACAACACCCATTTAGAACATAAGATGAAAATGTAGATTTTTTTTAAGCAATCATCCATGTTTGAAGTAACCAACTTACAACTTATATTAATGTGACAAAAAACTAATTGCACCAAAAAAAAAAAACTTGTATTTACACGGTTACCTATAATCACATTTCTTTACTTTGTTATTTTCTTTGCAATTCTTACTCAAGCTAAGAATGTATATCGTGTTGTACAAATTTTAAAAGACAGTCAGATGTGGGTGCAAAAATTCATATGGCCCTCCAGAGAAGTAATCACTATAAACAGTTTATTGATCCTTCCAAAAACTTTTGGATATACTTGCAAAAATAGGATCATTCTGCAAAAATATCTTTTAGCTCACTTTGTCTATTTATGGGTTTTGTTGATTTAAGTATATATAGCTCTACCTCATTCATTTTAACGGCTACTTAATATTATTGCTAATATAAATGCATCATGCCTCATCTGATGGACTTTATATTGCTTCCAATTTATGATTACAAATAATGTGTCTTTTTGAACATGTGTATACTTCTATAGAATAGGTAACTAATTGTGGAATTGGTTTGAATCTTATGTACCATTTAAATTGATAGCTATTACTAAATAATGCTTCAAAACCAATATAACAACTTACATTCTCCCCAGTAGTGTGGGAAATATTTTCTTATGTTCTAATATTACATATTGTCAATCTTTCATTCTTTAATCTGATGAATTTGGTGAAAACTATTCTGTTGATTTACATTTTTGTGATTAGTATGATGTTGAGTTCCTCTCCATATGCCTATTCAGAAAATTTGTATTTCTTCTTCTGTGAACTGCCTCAATAAGTCCTTTTTAAGTTTTTTCTGACATTGTCTTTATTTCATAATCATTGCTTTCTGTTATATGAATTGTGAACATTTTTGCTTAATCTTTCATGTTTTCACTTGCTAATAATGCCTTTTTCATAGAAATGTGTTTTCTAAAATTTTAATGCAGGTATATGTGTATATATATATATATATATATATATGCAAGCATATGTGTGTGTGTGTTTCACGAGGTTTTGCGTTGCACTGCTTAGAAAATGTTTGCATCCCAGTACCACTAAAAAATACATATTTCCACAAATGCACACAGGCATGCACATCCCCTACATGGGTGCCCCAACAAAAGATGCATCACAGCAAGGGGCCAGGCAGCAACCGGGATGGGGCTGCTGGAGAGACAGTGCTGAGGAAAACTTCCCAGGGAGGTAACATTTGGAGTGAGCCTTGAAGGGAATGATTGAGTCCAGGGGTAGGCATGTACAGGACAGAAAACAGCGCGTGGTAAAGGCCCTGAGGTGGCAACAGGGTTGGCGTACTGGGGTAACTGTGAGAAAAGAGTGTGCACGAACAGTGGTGGAAGGGAGGGAGAGAAGGTGGCTAGGCAGAGAGAGCAAGGGAGGGGAGGAACAGTGGAAAATGAGAACAGAGAAGCAGTCAGATGCCAGATCATTCTCAGCCTTCCAGGACGTGGTGAGTGCTAAGAACTTATTTTGAGTGACAGGAAGTCATTGGAAAGTTGTAAGTAGATTAACCAGACTAGATTTAAAATTTAAAAAACCACTCAGGCTGTTGTGCTGAGAATAAGCTATAGGGGAGTATATTAGTTGTCCATTGATGTGTAACAATTGCCCCCAAATTTATTGCTTAAAGCGACAGTAAACATCTGCTATGGACTGAATGTTCCTGTCCCTCAAAGAAAAAAATAATCATATGTTGAAGCCCTAATTAGCTCCCAATGGTCTGGTACTAGAAGGTGAGGCCTTTGGGAGGTAATTAGGCTTAGATGAGGTCATGAGAGTAACTGCCATGATGGAATTAGTGTCCTTCTAAGAGGAAGAGGCCAGAGCTCTTTCTTTCCACCCCATGGGAACACTGTGAGAAGGAGGCTGTCTGCAAACCTGAAAGACAGCCCTCACCAGACACTGAATCTGCTGGCACCTTGTTGATGTACCTCCTACCTCTAGAACTGTGAACAATAAATGTTTTCATTTAACCCAAACAAAATCCCCATATTTCTAAATTTTATATTTTTTGTGTTCTTGAAGCTTTATTTTTGTATGATTTTTGAGATAAAACTTTAACTTCCTCCCAAGTGAATAGACAGTTATTTCAATTCCATTCTTTGAGTATGCTTCTAGGGGTGTACTTAAAGTAGCTGGGATGGGTTGAACTGGACTCATTATTTTAAGTGCAGTTAATTACTAACTTTCTTTAAAGAGTGCCTTAAGGCCTTTAAAAAAATCTCTTTTAGTTTTTATTAGGATCATGGTGTTCCTCTTTCTCAACTCTTATATTTCAAGTTTACACCTATGGTATCTTAAGCTATGGTTTCTGGTGATCTTGTTAGTCAGTCTGGTTCAATCTGTATTCTAATTAGGAAATTCCCATTATTTCTGATCGCTGATGGTATATTTTTCAGTTTCCCAGGACTGTTATCAATTTATTTTGTTAAAAATATCTTCATGTCTAAAACACCAAAAGCAATGGCAACAAAAGACAAAATTGACAAATGGGATCTAATTAAACTAAAGAGCTTCTGCACAGCAAAAGAAACTACCATCAGAGTGAACAGGCAACCTACAAAATGGGAGAAAATTTTCACAACCTATTCATCTGACAAAGGGCTAATATCCAGAATCTACAATGAACTCAAACAAATTTACAAGAAAAAAACAAACCCCATCAAAAAGTGGGTGAAGGACATGAACACACACTTCTTAAAAGAAGACATTTATGCAGCCAAAAAACACATGAAAAAATGCTCATCATCACTGGCCATCAGAGAAATGCAAATCAAAACCACAATGAGATACCATCTCACACCAGTTAGAATGGCAATCATTAAAAAGTCAGGAAACAACAGGTGCTGGAGAGGATGTGGAGAAATAGGAACACTTTTACACTGTTGGTGGGACTGTAAACTAGTTCAACCCTTGTGGACGTCAGTGTGGCAATTCCTCAGGGATCTAGAACTAGAAATCCCATTTGACCCAGCCATCCCATTACTGGGTATATACCCAAAGGACTATAAATCATGCTGCTATAAAGACACATGCACATGTATGTTTATTGCGGCACTATTCACAATAGCAAAGACTTGGAACCAACCCAAATGTCCAACAATGATAGACTGGATTAAGAAAATGTGGCACATATACACCATGGAATACTATGCAGCCATAAAAAATGATGAGTTCATGTCCTTTGCAGGGACATGGATGAAATTGGAAATCATCATTCTCAGTAAACTATCACAGGAACAAAAAACCAAACACCGCATATTCTCACTCATAGGTGGGAACTGAACAATGAGAACACATGGACACAGGAAGGGGAACATCACACTCTGGGGACTGTTGTGGGGTGGGGGAAGGGGGGAGGGATAGCATTAGGAGATATAACTAATGCTAAATGACGAGTTAATGGGTGCAGCACACCAGCATGGCACATGTATACATATGTAACTAACCTGCACATTGTGCACATGTACCCTAAAACTTGAAGTACAATAATAATAATAAAAAAAAACTTTTCAGTATTGTTATAGAGTGTACAGTAAAGTTGAATTATTTGCTTAGCCTTATATTTAGTCCCTCATTTCATTTATTATTTGGCAGATGCATCCAATAAGAATATAAACTCTTTGAGAACAACCACTTGATATTTTCAGATAAACACTTTGCCTTCTATCTGACAGATATTTGGCAATTATATGATATTTTTGTAGATAAATAGAAATCTTTATAAAAAAATAAGGATCAGATTTATAGATTACCTTTAATCATATCATCCTGTACCATCTCTTTAAATAAAAGATTTTTTCTGATAATATAACATATAAACCAATTTTTCTTTTTGTAAAGTGAAAACTCCCACTGCTACATTTATTTTTTTGTTAAAAATATACAAAATGAGCTTACTGAAAGTAGAAAACACTTAAATCTTTTTGCATCAAGTAAAATGCCTTTATGTGTAAACTGTGGATATTTAAAGCATCACAAGGGATTCACATATATTCACGGAAGTGCTCAACTATTTTTTAATTGATTCTATTGCTAAGGAAAAGGGAAAGAAAACAGTTTTAAAAACTATTTCCATCTTGTTCCTCAAATTCCTATTTGCACTCATGAATTATAAACATTCAGAGCTCGGCCTTGCTTAAGATGCAATGCAGAAAGCCACAAAAGAATAACGATAAGAGTAAACCCAATAATCTACAAGATCACAACTTTACTTGAATCCAAACAAAAGCTTAGATCTCAAGACAGCAAAATACATTGAAATGCAAAGGGTGACAGACCTTTTCCAGGAAAAACAGAACACATAAAGTATTACTCTTTGTCAGAGCATGGGAAGAAGAGGCGACTGCCATAATAGCAGATTTTAAAAAAAGCTATAATAATAAAATATTCTTAAAACTGAGTGTGGTTTAATGTGATAATTTAGAATCCCTGGGAATACCCAACACAAAGAATTTCTTTCACTGAATTTACAAGAGAAAGATGGAAGGCAGAAATGGAAACCTGAGAGAGACCCCTGAGTGTCTCACAAACATGAAACCCCATCCAATCCTGACTCTTCTCTGATACAAAGGAAAACTCCTAAACCACTGGGGAAGAGAAAGAAGACCTTCCACCTCCCTGAAGCAAGACAACGGTCCTGTGAAAGAGGTACAAACAAATAATCTGCCTCTAGAAAAGGAGCAGGGAACCCTTTTTCCTCCAAAGGCAAAGTAAGCTGCAAAGACAAGTTGTCATTGAAGCAGAAGTAAAAGGCAAAGCCATATGTCCCTGAGGGAGGGGTAAGAAACCCCCTGGTCCCACTACAAACTTGTTAGTCATAGCAAGCAATGCTAGTGTATTGCTTGGAAATGGGTAAGAAATTCTGTTGCCACTGGTCCCACACAAAGGCACAGCAACACTCAGGGAAGAATAGGAGCGAAAGCTGTCTAACCCTAGAAAAGGGGCACAAAAATTGCCCGGACACAAAATTGTATATTGATATTAAAAGAAAAGACAATTGCCACCCTGGGGATGGGGCAGAAAATTATCTCCTGCCCAAAACTCCCCTAGATATAAGGCAGAGTTTCACTGCCACGGGAGGAGAAGGGCCCACCTTCAAAACCCAGACACTCAGGACCTAAGACCAAGACTGGCACAAGAGAAAAGAGAACCTTTTTTTGCATCCACCATGAATCTTCCACTTAGTAACAGGTCACAGCATTCTACCACTGAGAGAAGGATGAGAGTGTGGAGAGAGACCTTCCAGTAAGGCTGACATGCAGGAAATATTGAAAACTGAGGGATGAAAAGACATATTCCAGATCCCACGCTAAGCACAAGGTAGCATCTGTCCACCAAGGCAGGGATCTGAAAGCTTTGGCTCCGTAAAGGTAATTATAACAAAAACAAAACCCAAATCCAGCCTATTTGATTGGCCAAATCCTTCACACTAATAAACTGACAATAAATATGCCTTTTCTCCAGATACAAATTTTACTTATGTGAACCTCTAAAATAGGAAGGAGAGGATGGAGGGATACTTTTCACCTCAACTCTAGTGATGGAGCTTCTGCGGTGCCTCTGTGAGGACTTTGAACTTAGCTCTCTTCAGTTGATTTTTTTTCCATGCATGAAACTCACGTCTCAGAATGTCTCACTTCTGGCTCACACTTGAGAAAGGTAAACACATTCTATAGGATAGTAGGCAGGATAGTGTTGGCTGATTTGCACTATGGCTGCACTCCCAGAGTATATTGGGGCAAAAGGCTCACAGTAATTCTACAGACCAAAGGCAGACCACACAGGATAGAATTCTGGCACATAAATATCTTTGATCTAGTGCAACAAGGTTGTCCAGCTGGATACAGGGATTCAAACAATAAGAGAATGGACATTCGGGGATGCAAAGTAACAAGCAAAAACTTCATGTCCTTTGGCCAAAGGAAATGAAATTAGAAAGATCCAGCAGAAGGAAGACTTCCAAAAACCTTGCAAGCACAGACACACACAGACACATGCGCACGTGCGCGTACACACACACTCACATACACACACACACATCCATACCCCTCAAGAGAGTCCATTTTAAAAGATCTGCCAGGCTCACAAAGAAGCTAAAGTACAATGGGACTAGTTCAAATAAGATTTTTTTAATCTCCTTACCTCTCTTTACCACTGTTACCTCTTCCAATCAATGTTGAGAGGTGAGTGGGCATCAGAAGCTAACTAGCAGGGACATATAGATATTCAGCCCAGAAAAGTAAAAACTAAAAATAATTAAAAAAAAAAATCTAGCAAGCTGGGAGGGGTGGGAAAATAAATGCAGGGCAGAGAAACAGAGAATGCAACAAATACGCCCTCCAGTCCTTCTCCGGGCCAGAGGCAGCACAAAAGTGGGAAACAAGTAAGATTTGATGACACAATGAGTTTAGAATTTTGATTTGTATGTATATATGGTGGACTATGCGTTCTAATGACCAAATTGAGATTCCATTTCTGACTTAAAATGACTGACAGTTCTGTCTACTACCTAGTGTAAGCTGAAAGGATTGGGATTTGACCAAGTTTTGATGTGGAGTAAGAAAGATTACTGAGTAAATTTTAAAGGTCAGTGGGAGGTAAAAATAAAGTTATGCTTTAGATATGTCAGAGTCACATTTTTAAACGTACTGGTTACACAATGACTATTACTACTCCCTAAAATGTTCTCATAATAGCTAGTGTCGTGGGAGTTTTCTCAGCATGTATTATGGATATTGTTCAGTCTCACAACTTGAGGTAGTGCTTCCTACTTTGGTATCCCTAAAGTCAAGTCAATCTAGACTAACTATATTGTATTGAGAAATTCGTATTAATTAACCTAAGCAATAGTTTAATTGTAGTTAAAGTTCATAATAGTATTCCTAAGTAAATGAAGAATTCCTAAAGGACTTCTGAAGTAGCAACTAAGAATTCCATAATGCTAAGTATGATAAAGTAACTGAGTTGAATGTATTTCTTTATTTTAATTCATGCTGAATATTGGTAATTTATTTAAGTGTGTAAGAAAATTACCAATCAGAATATTTATTAATGTAACAATTATATATATAATAATACGACAGTCTTAACCATGGTTTCACCTTCCATGGTTTCAGTTACTCTTTGTCAGCCACAGTCTGAAAATACTAAATGGAAAATTCCAGAAGTAAACAACTCATAAGTTTTAAATTGTCTGCTGTTCTGAGTAACATTTTGAAACCTTGCACTGTCATTTCACTCAGTCCTGCTTAGCACGGGAATCATTCCTTCACCCTGCATATCCACACTGTATGTTACCTATCTGTTATTCACTTACTGGCCACCCAGGTTGTAAGATTGACAGACCACAAGAAGAGTGAGTACAGTACGGTAAGATATTTTGAGAGACAGAGACTACATGCACATAACATTTGTTATAGCATGTTGTTATAATTGTTCTATTTTATTATCATTATTGTTGTGAGTCTCTCACTATGCCCATTTATAAATTAAGTTTTATCACAGGTATGTGTGCATAAGAAAAAACATGGTGTAAATATAGAGTTCAACACTATCCATGGTTTCAGGTATCCACTGAGGGTTTTTGAACTTATCTGCCTCTGATAAAGGGGACTACTGTAGCTCTATGGGACTTTAGAGATTACCATGTATTTTCACCTTCTCTCTTTTGACCTTCCCAGCAATCTAACATCCATAATAGGCTTCTTTACAGAAGTTTCTAGAGCTCTTTTGAGCTCACATGTGTATATACATATGGGTATATTTTGTGTTTGTCAATACTGATGCATATGTACACATGCCTATTTTGGGTGGAAATAAAGGAAAGGATGTCTTCTCCTGTGTGTTTACTAGAACCCTCTTGCCACCATAGCCAATTCCATCTTTTCATCATTTGATAGGTTTTATAACCCATATTTTAATCTTCTCATATGCATGTCTACTTTTCAGACAAAAATACATATATTGGTTCAAATTACTTTTCAAACATCTCATCTAGTTCTGGAGAAATAATATGAGAAATATATATTTATAGACTAAATGTGAAACTGAACACTGTTTTCAAGAATCAAATCTCAAGTAAATTATATGAAAAGGTCTTATTCACTGTCAACAGGAGTCAGTATGTGCAAACAGGCTATATTCTTGACACTCAGTGTGATAACAATATTCATTGATCTCAAGAGTTGCAAATGTTGACAAATATCTCCTTTACAATTTTATTTAGAATATATTGCATGACTGACAAATGTACTCATTATTTCCTTTAATAGTTGGTCAGAGTATATATCTTAGAGTCTTAAAGCTTTTCTTCAAGAGAAAAAGTTCAGAGTTAAAGGCAGAAAAATAAGACTGATATTTACCTGAAATCCAATAACAAAGAGTAAAGGCTTGTTCTTAATTTAAAATGTTTTATGAGGCATTATCACACTTCAAATGTCATAAGAACACTCTAATGTAATTCATTAGTGTTATCTCAGCATGTTTGCTTCATTACTATGAAACTCAATCTTTATGAGAAATTCTGCCAAAGTTATACAATGCTGAAGATCATTGAAATCCAAGGGTAAGAGGTGATTTAAAGGTGCAGAAAATGATAATCCTACTATAAGGTCAGTGTCATTCAGGTACAGATTACATCCTGTAATCTGTTGTATGTGCCTGCCCTAGGGTTATTTAGAATAGAGGCTAACCTATTTCTGGAGTTCTGAAGTGGGTCTTAAGCTGGTGATTGTGTGTGTGTGCACACACATGTGTATGTGTGTGTGTCTGTGTGTCAGTAGTAGGATTTCTAAGTAATAGAGTGATAAATCAGAGAATAATTGATGGGCTACACATTTCGACACACAATTGGAGGGACAGCTGATTATAAAATCCACAGGGCAATTCTGAAGATGCTGGGGACAGGACTGAGCTGAAGAGTAGGGCTTGGCCCTTCAACTGCCAAATAAGCAATCACATGAATATAGCACTGTCCTTTCATAGTATGTGAACAGATTAAACACATCTTTCGGAGAATATATTTGACAGAAAGAGACTGCTTCTCATTCTTCCTGGCTATTCTTCTCTTCATAATGTCATAAAAGAGAAACCTACCTTGGATCATGTCAAACTTATTCATTACTCTTTAACTTTATAGCTCCTAAAAAGTACCTTCATTTAAAGGAAGACCTCGGTTTTCCAGGTATTTACAGGAGCTATGAAATTAAAGAGTAATGTATAATTTTGAACGGGATCCAAGTCAACTTCTCTTCAGATATTATCAGGTGGAAACATGTGCACCTACTCCTTATGTCAATCAAATAGAACACACCTTCATACGTAAAGTCAGTATATCAGTATAGCAAGGGGGTAAGAGCACAGACTCTGCCAGTTTCCTATTGTTGCTGTAACAAATTGTCACAAACTTGGTGGCTTAAAACAACATAAATTTATTCTTTGACAGTTCTGAAGGTCAATATCCAGGACTGGTTTCACCGGGCTAAAGTCTAGGTGCAAGCAGAGCTGATCCCTTCTGGGGAGTCTCAGGAAGAGTCCATTTCTTTGCCTTTTCCAGCTTCTGGAAGCCACCTGCCTTTCTTGGCTCAGGGCCTTGTATTATGCCATCCTCTTGCTTCCATAGTCACGACCCCTACTTCCTCCTTTGTCCTGGCCTCCCCCTTATAAATTTCCTTGTGATTACATTTAGAGTACCTCCAGATAAGTCAAGATAGTTTCCTATCTCAAGATCCTCAACACATGCATAGTTACAGCTATATGGGAGGAACAAGTTCTAGTGTTCTCTAGCACTGCAAGGAGTGAATATGGTTAACACTAATTTGGTGTACGTTTTCAAAACATTACAAAGAAGATTCTGAATGGTCACAACATTAAGAAATGATAAATGTTTGTGGTGATGAATAGGCTAATTTCCTTGATTTGATCATTACATGTTATATCATGTATGTATATGTACAAATATGACTTTGTACCCTATAAATATGTACAATTATTATGTGTCAACAAATTTTTTTTAAAAAGCAGCATCTTCCTCCCATCAAAAATCCTTTCACTTAATCACACCTGCAAGTCCCCTTTTCCATACGAGGTAAGAATCAAAGGTTCTGGAGATGAGGACCTAGATATTATTTGGAGGGCATTGTTCAGCATACCACAGACTCCAAAATCAGATCACAGGAACTTGCATATCAGTATTGCTGAGACAATGTTCCAAGGTTCTCTCACATTTCTGTCCACCTTGGGAAAAGAGAAGCCAAGTGCCTTAGACTCTATTTTCAAGGATGTTAATAAGGTAAATGTCCTTGGAAGATAGAGATTACATCTCTCTCTGAAGCAAAAGGCAGGTTTGCTTATAGGCTTAGAACATGGAGAAAGTAACTTTTTCTGGAGCAATCAACAGGCATGTTTATTGTTAAGAGAAAAAAAAATGGGCGTCCCCTAAGCTCTAGATTCGTCTCTTGTAACATGTGCCATGGTATGTGCAGGTGTCACCTTTGGGTTACCCTGTGGGGAGTACAGATCAGGATCCTGAAACAAAATTACAGATACTCTGGCTATTGTTATTGATCTTAGTAATAAACTGTACTTTGTCTCTGAAGTTTCATGTCTTCTGCCAGCATCCATGAACGTGTAGCAGGCTAATGTTTTAGTTTACAAACATAATAAAATCTCAGTGCTTTCACAGTTCTTGACAAGTGGTATCACTTACTAGCTATGTAACTTTGAGAAAAGACTTCACCTGTCTGAGTCTCAATTTCCAATCTATAAAATGGAGCTAATAATAATGCTGACCTCGGGGAGCTGTTGAGTGGATTGTATGGGACAATGAACATAACGTGAGCAATCTTGATACAGAGTAAGTACTCATTAAATGTTCACTATTATTGCTGTCATTGATTTTATTATCACAAAATAAGGTGGTATAGTCTAAAATTAAAAGGATACATCTAGAGGACAGAATGTTCTGCCAAACTTGCATCTAATTATAATAGAGGTCAAATTTTGTACTCTTGGGCCCATACTTTACGTAAAATTATAAAAATCACCATTGGGGACTGTAATCCCAGCACTTTGTGGGGCTCAGGCAAGTGGATCACTTGAGCCCAGGAGTTTGCAACCAGCTGGGGCAACATGGTGAAAGGCTGTCACTACAAAAAATACACACACACAAAAAATTAGCTGAGCATGGTGGCACACACCTGTGTTCCTAGCCACTTGAGGGGCTGAGGAGGGAAGATCACTTGAGTGCAGGAGGAGGAGGATGCAGTGAGTCGTGATCACACCACTGCACTCCAGCCTGGATGACAGAGTAAGACTCTGTCTCAAAAAAAAAAAGTAAAATAAAGTAAAATAAATAAATAAATAAATAAATAAATAAAAGAAAAAGAAAAAGAAAAGAAAAGAATCACAGTTGGGAAGAACTGTACATATAACTCTTATGTTTGCATTGTTTTACTTGCAGTATGACTTATGACTTGAAGTAGATAAATTGAATCTTCATCAATGCCACAACAAAAGAAGTGGCAAAATTATCACCCTTTTCAACCCACATTATCCCTATATGTCTATTATGAAAAAAGTTTGGTAAAGAAAGCCTTTGTGTTATGTAAAACAGTGACCTCAAGTCCCCAGTTTAATTATGGGATCTATGGAAACTACAGTTTTTCTGTTAAAGCTGCAAGCATTAATAACTTTCAAATCTAGGTAAAAATGCTTTGAATTCTTTTTAATACTTTAAAAATATGAAATGATATGAAAGGTTATTTTAACATTTCTTCTATTTAAATATCTGCATTTGAGTAGAATGAAGGCATACAGTTTAAAAACAAGTACTGCACTAGTGGAATACATGTAACAATAAATTCAATAGTAAATTATCATTTTTATATTATTTCCTTCCTGGTAAAATTATAATTCATATTACAATGAAAAATAAATCTTGGAAAGGATACTCAAGAAGATAAAAATGAATTCAGTCTTAGAAAGAGCATCTATCTTGTTCTATTAGAGAAAGTAACAATTATACCTGGCAAGAATGGCTAATTTAAATTCTCTAACCATTTAATCTAACTTTGCCTCCTGTTGATACCCCTTTTATTTTCTAGCACAGTACCCTACTTTAGTTTCTTTATAGCAGTTATCATTATCTTATTCATTTATGTGTTTACTTGCTTATTATTCCCTTTCTGCTGTTGGATATAAGCTAAATATATCCTCTTTACTGAAGCACTCCTATCACCTAGAACAGCACCTGGCCCTGATACGGCATTCACTTTTTATTGACTGAAAAATAATAAATCAAGTAATTAATTTTTAAAAAAGGAACAGTATGAATTTTACAAAAATTTTGACAAAAAATTCCAGGTGGGTGAAAAAATACACATAGTAAATATCTCGTCTTTATGGAAGTTTATCTTTAATAAATGAGTAATATGTTTTCACTTAGCAGATGAAATGAGATACATGTAAATATAACAATGGACAATTTCCTTTCTCATTGATTTGATTGCTGTTTTCACCCATGAGATTCCTCAAAGCCAACAGTATATGCAACATTTAGGGGGTTTTCAATAAACCTCTAGGAGAAAAAAAATCAAAGAATGAATAAAGATGGATTTTTTTGGAAATGCTGTTGTTTTTATTTCTTAAGAGGGAGAATCTGAGCTTACATAAAAGATGTCCAAGATATTTATGTTTATTTACAAACAGCAAACTCTTTATACCCTTGTACTTCAAACTACATAAATTTATCAATGTCTCAGAATTTCTATCAAGCTTCCAAATCATTTGTCAAACTAAGCATTGCCTCGCAGTCTTCAGGTTGAAAGGTAGACACTCTACCTAAATAAGTGAATACACATAGAATTTAATTTTTCTGATGCCAAGAATGACAAGTTGTCATTTGCCAAATCTAAGTCTCTGCTTTGACACGTTAATCTCATATTGTAATGTGTATCATTATTCTCTTTAATGGAAACAAAAAAGATAAACTAATAAAAGATATTAAGCTGTTCCTTGTGTAGAAAGACAAAAATGTTAAATATATTTCAGGTGTGAAAATTTGCAAAATGTTCTCATAACCTTCATACTGTCAAAGCAGTACTGGACAGATATGCCTGGCGGTCACTGTGGCTATTAGAGTCGATCTCTGTTGTGATGGGTGGAATGCAAAGAACCACCAATGTCCTTGATATTATTCTCAAAGTTAGGATTATTAGCAGGAACATCCAGTCGTAGTACAGGAACTGACACAGTTTAAAAGGAAACCAAGAAATCTCTATGTTGCATTTTAGTCCTTGAAAGTGTCTGTGTCGGCCAGGCATGGTGGCTCATGCCCGTAATCCCAGCTCTTTGGGAAGCTGAGGCAGGCAGATCACCTGAGGTCAGGAGTTTGAGACCAACCCGGCCAACATGGTGAAACCCCATCTCTAGTAAAAATACAAAAATTAGTCAGGCATGATGGTGCACACCTGCAATCCCAGCTCCTCAGGAGGCTGAGGCAAGGGAATCACTTAAACTTCGGAGGCGGAGGTTGCAGTGAGCCAAGATGACACCACTGCACTCCAGCCTGGGCAACAGAGCAAGACTCTATCAAAAATAATAATAATAATAAATGAAAGTGTCTGTGTCAAAAACAAAACAATGTAAATTTTATCTACTTAGACAGAATGTGCAATTTCTTTGTCCATCTAAAACTGTCAGGACCCTATCATCTGCTATCACATTAAGAGAAAAGTAGGCAGACAGCCTCTGTCACATCCAATTTAAAGTGAAAATCTTAACTTAAATTAGATACTCCTTTGGAATTTTAAATTATGCAGGATTTACGTTGCCTTAATCCGTAAATTATAATAAAGACAAAAACAGGTACGTTTTTATTTTAGCATAGGAAGTATACTTTTTATCAGGTTTGATTTAAAGTAAAGCTGTGTTGAATGAAGAATATTCTCATGCTCTCATTTCCTCTAAAAGATTGGAGAGACCACCATTTACACCATCCACGCTGTAAATAATTTTAGTCTATCTCTCTGCTTTTATTTTCTCATCTTTTCTCATCTCAATGAAGTTCTGATTCATTCTGCACCAAACAACGCGATTGATCCTCCTAAAATATCACTTTGTTCACATTATTCTTTGACTCAAAAGCATTTCTTTTTATTCCTTTGGGATTTTTTCCAAACTCCTTCACTTACATTCAAGGCCCTTTATTTTAGCGCGTTTTAGTGCCTTTCACTTTCGACTCTCTTCTGCCATTATTACCTGTAAAGGAACCTCCAGCAGCTTTCCATTTAGGTCCCCCACACCCTCTTTCTAGAGATTGTGCTTTTCTTTTTTTATCATGGAATTTCTGGTTGCAGAAACGTCCTCCTCTCCCTCTTTAATGTTTCTCCATTAAGATCTAGTCCAAACACCATCTCCTGCCGAAGGAGTTATCTGAGTATACCCACATAAAGATATCTCTTGCTTCCTGTGAATACCCATTACATAGGCATTCTCTATTAATCATATATTTCTTCAAGACAGCTTTGAACTTATTAATTAAATGCTGCAGTGTCTTGAAACTTTTTGTGTGCTTATATCATCTCCAAAGGTAGATTATGAACCCCTTGAAGGCAGAAGCCATTCCCTAAAATTCCTTTTATCTCCTGCGATATAGCTATCGTGATGTCCTTCATACAATAAGCACACAATTAATGTTCCTCAAATTATGTATTTCTAAAATATTCAAGAAGTAAGCAGACTTTATACATGAGGAAACAGGTCCAGAATCATTAGTTAACATGCCTAAAAATGACTGGCAGCCAGTGAAGATCTGGTTTGATTTATTATTTGCAATCTTTTCTACTGATACCAAAGTTAACATTGTTTTGTTATTACATTACTTGTTCCTAAGCCAAATAATTTATAAAATACATTGGTTTTATTAAAATATATCTATATCTGTTTTCATGTATCTAACTTCATATATGTACCTATAAATAAAAATAGATATAAATGTTTTAAGTTTCTCTGGAGATACTGATATTCCAAGGGCAACTCTAGAAAACTTCATTTCAGTGATGTGTAAAGTAAAAAATGAAATGCAAGAATTGTGATGACAATGTGGATATTGACATTTTTCATGCATTTTGAGTGACATGATCAATAGTCTAATGAAAACCAACTATTACAAGTCTCTGAAATCCTATTAAATTTCATCTTCTACCATACAGCACTGTAAACATATCAGTGTAAATTGACATTTCCCAGAAGATGGATAATAGTTCAATTTTAATTCCAATAATATTTAGAATATAGTAGAGAACACCAAGTCCCATTTTATAATGAAGGCTTTAATACACTGGTATATGAAAACAGAGAAACAATGTTACTGAAGAAATAACATTAAAAAATATTTTTGAACCAACCAGAAGAACTTGAGTTCTGGTTAAAGCTAGTCTGACACACACTGGATTTATCCTTTTAAAGTGCTTCATCTCTGGGTAGTTTGATGTTAATGTCACAGTGTCACTTACCATCTTTCAGGATGGTTTCTCTCTCTGTGCCATCTATCTTCTGCCGGCCAATTAGGAAACTGGTGGTGTCAGCAAAGTAGATGTAATTGGTTTCTGCGTGAAAGTCTAAAGCACGAGGGTTTACCAGATTTTCTATGGGGATCATGTATTCATCAGCTATCTTGGTATTCAAGTCCATTCCTCTAACAATTCCTGGGCGTCCTTTCCCATAAAAGAGGAACAACTCATTCTTTGGTCCTGCAGAGGCAAGATTACAAACATAAACAACTGATGCTGCTTAATCTTCTTTACACTGCATAATGCCACCGTTTAATTAACTGGCACAATTAGCGTTTTTTAAATTCAATGCTAAAAATTAAACTCTAAAATATGCCAAATGTATCTTGATGCAAGAAGGCCAGCTAATTGCATTACTTTAATTAAAACAGAAATTACTTCCGCAAATGGGTTATATGTAGTTAATTATCCCTTTGTCTGTAACTGTCTGGATAGCAAAAACATGACAGATCATTAGATAACTTGTAACTTGTAAAACCGGCATTTATTAAAACATCCGGCACATTTAATTTTATAATGTATTATAATCTATCTAGCATTATCTGTCGATACTAACTGTACCATTCATTATATTTGACAATGCTAAAAAATTCAGAAAATTTAAGACACACCAACCCCAAATTTGCATCTACAAATTGTCAGAGGCAAACAAGGAATCGTATAGTATCACTAACTTGCATGTGAATATATTACAGTTGCCCAAACATGTGACTTATTCTTTTTAGAAATAAAATTAAATACCAGTTATAGCATCCCTTTATCTTCAAATTTTAATTAGAATGTTAGAGGCTGATTGTCTGACAGTAACTCTGATGTACAACACAGGCCTTATCAAAAACAAAACTAAAATGAAAACCCCAAGCAAAAAACTGTCTCCTGAGTTTAAAATGTCAGCATCAAGGTAGCTCTTTCTATAAAATGAATTCCTTATTTTAGACTTCTATATAAAAATATATACAAGATTCTCCAATTATCGGAGCATCTTATACTTGGTTACCTGTGTATAATTTTAAAGGAAATAATTTTTATATACAAGGAAAAACATACTGAGCTTTATTAATAAAACTGAAGATACAAAAGACTCAGCTGTATTTGGATAACAACACAATAATTGATATTCATAGTAAAGTAAAATAATATATTATTAAAATTTGGAAAATAATAAAATAAAAAATAAGCAATTATTTATAAACCTAACAATACAAAGTATATTAACATTTATATTTCTTTTCTTGTGTTTTTTAAATTAGGGTAATTGAATATTAAATATATATAAAAGAATATTGGTAATTTTTTTTAAAATTTTACTTTAAGTTCTGGATACATATGCAGAGTGTGCAGGTTTGTTACATAGATAGCATACATGCACCATGGTGGTTTGCTGCACCTATCAACCGGTCATCTAGGTTTTAAGCCCCACATGCATTTGGTATTTGTCCTAATGCTCTCCCTCCCCTTGCCCCTCATCCCTGACAGACCCCGTTGTGTGTTGTTCCCCTCCCTGTGTCCATGTGTTCACATTGTTCAACTCCAACTTATGAGTGAAAACATGCAGGGTTTGGTTACACCTTACACCTTATACAAAAATTAACTCAAGATGGATTAAAGACTTAAATGTAAACCAAAACCATAAAAATCCTAGAATAAAACCTAGGGAATACCATTCAGGACACAGGCATGGGCAACGACTTCATGACTGAAACACCAACAGCAATTGCAACAAAAGCCAAAGTTGGCAAATGGGATCTAATTAAACCAAAGAGCTTCTGCACAGCAAAAGATACTAGCATCAGAGTGAATGGGCAACCTACAGAATGGGAGAACGTTTTCTCAATCTACCCATTTGACAAAGGACTAGTATCCAGAATCTACAAGGAACTTAAACACATTTACAAGAAAAAAACAAAAAACATCAAAAAGTGGGCAAACACTTCTCAAAAGACACTTCTCAAAAGAAGACATTTATGCAGCCAACAAACACGAATAAAAGCTCAACATCACCTGTCATTAGAGAAATGCAAATCAAAACCACAATGAGATACTATCTCGCACCAGTCAAAATGGCAATTATTAAAAAGTCAGGAAACAATAGATGCTGGCAAGGTTGTGGAGAAATAGAAACACTTTTACATTGTTGGTGGGAGTGTAAATTAGTTCAACCATTCTGGAAGACAGTGTGGTGATCCCTCAAGCATATACAATCAGAAATACTATTTTACTCAGCAGTCCCATTACTGGCTATATACCCAAAGGATTATAAATCATTCTACTATAAAGATACATGCACATGTATGCTTACTGCAGCATTATTTAAATAGCAAAGACCTGGAACCAACCCAAATGCCCATCAATGAGAGACTGGATAAAGAAAATGTGGAACATATACGCCGTGGAATACTATGCAGCCATAAAAAAGAATGAGATCATGTCCTTTGCAGGGATATAGATGAAGCTAGAAGCAATCATTCTCAGCAAATTAGCACACAAACTGATAACATATTTTAATATATAAAGAATAAAAATAAAACAAATCCCAGGTACCTAGCAAAAACGTGAAGAATATTTCCAGTACACTGGAAGACATAAATGTGCCCCAAACCCATTCTCCTCCAACTGAGAAAGAGCCGATATCTTGATTGTTGTGTTTATTTTAAATTTTAAAAGAGTTTTAACACATATGTAATGTATTTCCCAGCAGCAGATTGTTTAATTTTGCATGTTTGAATTGCATGTGTGAATTTTGTGATTAATATTATTTTTATTATATCGTTGATATTCATCCATTCTTCTTGTAGTCATACTTCACTCATTTTCATTGCTGTATAGCATTCCTTTGTATGACTGCTTCATATTTAATGTATGTAGGTATTTTTTCAATGTATATTTACTTATATCAAAGTAGATACTCAATTTTATACTCTGCTCTTATTGTTTTAGAATCAAGATTATTGTCTATGTTGAACCATTATCTTAAGCCTTGTTTCTATTTGATATATAATAATTTACTAAGTCATTTTCCAAAAGGTTTTCTGTTTTCATCATTATAATAATACTGAGATAAGCATAATTTTTTCAATTTAGCATTTCACACATTTTCTTAGACGAAATTACAGAATAAAGTACATTAACATCCTTGTCTTAATTGCCCTCATAGCCTCTCAGTGTCTACCTGATGTCAAGGGCATTTCTTTTAAAATAATACTTTATATTATTTTAAAGTATATTGATACATTTGAAAATCATTAACATTTCTAGAGTATTTTCTATCAACATTAGATACTTACATACTTTTATATTTTTCAAAAATTGGGATCTTGTATATAAATTCTTTTTACTGTAATGACTTTTTGTCAAGCCATTAAAAAGTCTTCAAAAACTTTCCTTTCAATGGCAGCATAATATTTCCTACTAGAGAAGCAACATAATATAGTCGGCTGCTTACCTATTATTGGACAGCTATATTGTTTCTGAGTTGCTATTATTACAAATACATTTAATTTCCTTAATCAAAAGTAAAGTAGGATAACTTGTGAAATGATGTTGTCAGTTTTATGATCATTATATTTATTAGCAAATGTCTTATGAACTGTGACATCGATTTCTAATTATATTAGCAATACATAGGAATCCTGGTTTTACAGCACCCATTTTGCTAATATCTCAGCTTATTGCAACCTCTGCCACCTGGGCTCAAGCTATCCTCCTACTTCAGCCTCCCAAGTAGCTGGGTCTACAGGAGTGTGCCACCATGCCTGTCTAATTTTTGTAGTTTTTTTAGAGACTAGGTTTTGCAATGTTGCCCAGGCTCTTATTGAAATCCTGGGCTCAAGTGATCCACCTGCCTCAGCCTCCCAAAGTGCTGAAATCACAGGCCTGAGCCACAACACTGGCCCTTGTTGTTACTTCTAATGGATGTCTTAATTGGTAATTGATAAACCTAGTACTTCATTGATGTAATATGTGTGATTGTTTGTGTGTGTATGTAGGTATGTATGTTTTAAATAAGAATGGCAATGATTTTCCCCATTATTTTCTTTGGTCATTTCCTAGGTATTCTTTAATACCTACTTAAGTTTCTCTAGTGTGTCTTCTTGTACTATAGACAATTGAATAGTAAAAAATACATTTCACAGACACTCATATAGCCAAGGGTAGTGGATTTCATTTGACTACCTAAAATCAGATATGCTAGCTCAAGTTTAGAATATGGAAGTGAGGCAAAGGTCCCCTTTTTGCCGCTTCTGCTGGTATCAATCTAATGGAGACACTGAATTTTTCCACAGCAGTCTTCTTCCATTCTATATCAAGAGGTGAGGAACAGGGTGTCTCTCCTCTCCTCCTCTTCTTTATTTTTTGCCAGTTAGGGACTATCAGATGAGACTTAACTCTACATCTGATAGTTGTGGGGCAAGCTTTCTAATCCTTGGATCTCAGCTAAATGGTATGTTTTTAAAGTTAACATTTTCATTTGTGGCTCCCTGATGCTCTAGCTTCTGAGTATGGTAGATGTTCCAGCTTTCAGCCAGGTTGGTTTAATGGTGTTTGGTGGAATATTCCAAAGACCCAGTCTAGAAGCTACTGGTCCAGGTTTTTAAATGATTTTGTAGGCACCTATTTACATTAAATCTCTTGTTGCTTCAAATAGCTGGAGTTGTTTCTGATGACTTTTAATGTACTCCAGGTGATGTACTACATTAGGGACAATTGAATAATAGGCAATTCTGATCTTATGTTTTTCCTCCAATGTGTGTATGTATGTATGCACATACGCATGTGTGTATATATGTGTGTGTGTGTGTGTGATTATATTTCCCAAGTGCCATCCAGATCAATTTTTAAATCACACACTACATAGACACACATGTACCCACACACAAAACTTCTTTTATCATGAGGCTTCAAACTCAGTACCCTCAATTATCCAGAAGGCCTAGAAACATGAGACCTGTTACCTTCACATTCCCAGCATTTAATACAAAATCAGGAATACAAATAAAAAATGTAAACAAAGTACAAAAATGCATACATTTTAACATAGTTTAGACTCTTTGATTCTTCACTTTAAACTATATATTCTATTAGTAGCTCTAACCATTCAGACTTCAAATTCTAACACATTTAGTGATCTAATTTCACAGTCCTTAGTAAGCACATGACCAGAGGGTGGAAGAGATGACACGATTGTGACCAGAGAGAAAGGACTGACAGAAATAAAAAGCTGTCACTATGACAAAGGTAAAGACAAACTGGACACTGTAAAAAGCAGTCATCATAAAATTAAAAATAATGGTGTTTGGGGAACATTTAAAGACCAACAGTCCCCACTAGGATCATTTCAATCAGGGCCGTTCTACTATACCTGATTATCAAGACCCCAGGAAAAGACCTTAACTAATTATTGTGCAAAATATTAAGTTATGAAAGTCATTTTTAAAATCCTTTTTACCATATTTAAATTAAAATAAATTATTCTGGCCTATTTTTAAAATAAAACAAAGATATATCTAAGAGATTAGAAAACTTTTTGATAAAATCATTAAAACTTTTTGATAAAATCATTAAATGTTTGATCTCTAATTAGGTATAGCTTCAGCTATCTGAAAAATTGAATCATGACAAATTAAATCATGGAGTGAATTCACTCCCCAGTGATGCTGGATAAAATGAAGCCTGACTATACATGGATTTCTGTCGAAACAAGCAACACGCCTATTATGAGGAGTAGCATATTGGTTCAAATAAGAGGAAATCTGATCAACTAATCATTCCAACTCATTAGCTCAAATACATTCTTTAGAGAATTAAGGGAAGCATCTTTCTAAAAATCTTCCTCAACCTATGTTTCCCTAAAATCAATAAATTTAGTGACTCTACCGCCTGGTTAGTTTCTCATTCATATTATCACAAAAGAAAAATACTTATTTTGGGAAAAATGGACAGTATATATTTGCAGGCAAACTTCACCTGTTGAAGTCTCATGTTATGACTGATGTTGATGCTGCTAATTAATACTTAAAATCCTATTCTAAAGGGGTAGCTGCTGGCAAATGTTTTATTTTAACAACATACTTTTGCATGACCTGCCATCACTTCCCAAGTTGAAGCCAGTCCTGCAGCGACAAGTCCGAGTTTTGTAACTGCTGCTGAGTAGACAGATGTGTGAACAGCCCCCTGGCATTCCATATGGATCGACTTCACATGCATGGCTTCTGACTACAACAAATAAAAAACAGCATGCGTGAAATTCAAGTTCAAAGATAAGATAACTATGTGCATCAGTATGTCAAAATTTCTATAGTGTAAAAACAGGGAATCTTAGCAAAATTTTGTATACTCAACTATTTAGCACCATAATGGAATGCAAAAGAGTGTAAACCCCATAGAAGAGGAGACAGGGATTTGACAAAATCCTCCTAAGTGAGCATTTAAAAAAACAATTCTAAGAAATAAAATGTGTTTATATTAATTTAAACTCTTCACCGGTGAGCAAAATAAAAGTAACATGACTTTTTTTTTGTACTTGCTTCTCATCCTTTTTAAAAATACCAATTTCTAAAATGAATACAAAGATCCATAAAAATAATCCCAGGTTAGGTAGTTAAGCAGAGAAAGGATTTCCTTTGAAATGATTCATCATATGGGCAACCAAACTAGAGGAAATGTGATTCAGTGATTATCTATACACTGTTGAGAAGTGCTGAGGCAAAATATTTTTTAAATTTTTAAGTCTATTGTCATTTTGAGACTCTTACCACAAAATGTGTGTGTGTGTGTGTGTGTGTATGTGTGTGTGTAGTTGTCAAATGGTGGAGGCTGAGTATATGTATAGAAGTTGAGGCGTAGAAGAATATTTTGTGAGCATAAAAGCTACTAAAGAAAAAAGGTAAGAAAAGTACTATATGGAGAGGATGAGAAAAGAAAGATGGATCAAAGTGAAAAGAAATAATAGGAATAATATGAGTAAGATTTTATGTATTATTGTAATTATGTTTCTTTTAGATTACCCACTTGTTTGAAATGGTGATGAATATCATGGCAGTGTTCTCTTCATAATAAAACTAATATGCTTTTAAAAATTATGCCTATTATCTTTGTATTCTTCATTCTGTAAGTCAGAAGATGAGTGAAATGCAATTTTTACTATTTTTTTTCCTGCCAAGAGTGTTATTGTTATTTTCCAACCTGACTCCACTTATACAATAGATTGCATCTCCTCTCAACTAATCATCAACTCTCCACTTTCTAAATCTTATCATCACTTTTGCTTTTTCCATTGGATCATGTCCATCAACATGCAAATATACCATTATTTCTACATCTAATCAAAAATCTTTTAACCCAAATTCCCACAACAATCCTTCCTTCAACTAGCTCTCCATTTCTCTGCCCTAGCTTACATCCACACTGTCAAAGCTACCAATGATCATTTTCTACAATTCTTTTCCTTCTTCTCTCTCTCAAACCCATTCTACTCATATACTCACTTAATTCTGAAACTGCCCTTGTCAGATCCCAGTGAGCTTCATGCTGCTAAATCCTATGGTCAATTGGATTTAAGAAGCTTCATCTCAGTCTCTTCTTTTGGTTTTTCCTATTCTTTTCAGCTTATTGCTGGAGCATACCAGTGTCCATTATTTGGAATGCTTATTTCTCCATTTGTAATTACTGCCTTGGTGTTCACATCCATAGTCATGGCTTTAAATGTGACCTGTCTGTCAATGACTCCCAAATTGGTATCTCAAGCCTGGACTTCCCCCTTCAACACCAGAGTTGTATATTTAAATATACCCTTGATATTTTCACTTTAATTTGTAATAAACATTTAAAGTAACTCATGAAAATTAAATTTACTATCTTTGTCCTAAACTCACTCCATGCTTAGTTTCCCCATCTAAAAAGTAACTAAATTATTCCAACTCCTCTAGCTAGACCACTGTCTGATTTATACTCCACCTCTAATGTATCAGAAAATCCTATCGGCTCTATATTTGCCTATATTCTGAATTTCACTACTTCTTACCACTTTCACTGCTGGATCTTGATCCAATCCACCATCCTCTGTAACCTTCCAACCTTCTCCTCCCTACTACCTATTATCAACAGAGTAGCCATATTGGTTCTTTAAAAATGTCAGTCACACCGTGAGATTTTTCTGTTTAATGCTTTCTAAGGACTTCCCATCTCACTAAAAGTATAAGCAAAAGTTTTTTATAATAGTCTACCGAGCCCTACTTGTTATGGTCCTCCTTTTGTTTCTCCAGCCTCATTTCCTACTTCTCTTTTCCTTGTTCGTTCTGCTTTAGACAAACAGGTATTCTTGCCACTCCTTGAACAGTCTAGACATGTTCTCTCCTCATGGCTTTTGTGCTTGTTCATCCCACCACCTGCAATGTTGTTGCCCAGATATCTCTGATATGGTTTGTCTGTGTCCCCACCCAAATCTCATCTTGAATTCCCAGGTGTTGTTGGGGGGGACCCAGTAGGAGGTAATTGAATCATGGGGGCAGGTCTTTCCCATGCTGTTCTTGTGATAGCAAATAAGTCTCATGAGATCTGATGGTTTTAAAAAGGGGGGTTTCCCTGCACAAGCTCTCTGTCTGTGGCCATCCACGTAAGATGTGACTTGCTCCTCCTTGCCTTCTGCCGTGATTGTGAGGCTTCCCCAGCCATGTGGAACTGTAAGTCCAATTAAACCTCTTTCTTTTGTAAATTGCCCAGTCTTGGGTACGTCTTTATCAGCAGTGTGAAAACCGATTAATACAATCCCCATGCCTTTCTCTTTCAAATACCTCAAGTCATTATTCAATGTCATATTTTCCATGGAACTTCTTCTGACTCTTCCATATAAAATTGAAGACTGCTCCCATTTCTGACATTTTTATCCACCTTACTTTCTTGATTTTCTCTATAGCACTTATTACCTTCTAATATAATACATAATTTACTTAATTATTTTGTATTATAGCTTCTCCACTGGAGTGTAAACTCATAAAGGCAAGACTATTTTGTCTGTTTTATTCACTGCTCTATTCACAGTATACATAGAATAGTTTCTGGAACATAGTAGATTGTCCATGAAAAATTAATGAATGAATAAATTCTAATATTAAACTCTAATAAGGCCATCTACAGAATTTTAAATTTGAGTCTGTTGTAAACATATTTGTGACAATGTACAGCCATGATTAGATATATGTTAATGCTTAGATAATTCTAGGCTAGTTTTAATTTGAAATACAAGTATAAAATACAGTAAAAATTTTTGCTGGTGGCTTTTTATATTTTCTTTTTTTATGTATGATTGAACCTAAATTGTATTGATGAACAGCATCACTAATCTCCTGTAGAAACAACTGGTTTGTTTTTCTGAGAAAAACTGCAGCCTTCTCATTGAAAATTACTTTTTAATGAATATGTGTTAAAGAACAATTGCAATGTTAAGTTAGGAGAGCCCAATGACTATAATAAACACTGGACAGATACTTCAAGGCAGTCACCTGATTTTAAATTTGTCTACCAAAATGATATTTAAAAGGAAAAAAATAATAACTTTAGCATCTGGGTTTCCTGTCTACATTCATCACGACTGAAAGCCCCTTCCTGAATCTAAATCTAGCTATCATTTCAATTCTATCATAGAAACGATTCACTAGAAACTGAACAATCTGTCATTTAGACTTGTGACGGGAGCTCTATTCCATTTAACAAGCAGACATGCCTACTTTTGCTGTCAAAGCAGAGAATTTATGACTCACTCACTTCAACACCATACAAAAGCACAAGGACTATATCCCCATTCAATCTACCATTAGGAAGGCTATAAAGAAGCTTTCCCACTTACCTGTTGGCTGAGTTCTTTTTTGATAAATTCGGATTCCCCGAGCATTCTCAATTTTAATTAATGAGTGAATATCAGTCCCATTAAATCGGTTTATCCTTACGATATTGTAATTATCAGAATTGGTTGCATACAAATAATCTTCAAACACAGTTATACCATAAAGATGTCTGACCTATAAAGAGGGCAAAACATAACTATGATTTTTAATTATGTAGCTTGCAATTTGAAAGAAAAGCTGATTGCTATTTACTAGTATGGAAAATGGCCACAGCAGAAGAACCGCAAGGATGTTATTTACTTTTTCTCAAGGAGTTCAACATTTCCCTGATTAAAACTTTTTTTTCTGGAGAAGAAAACATTATGCAGTAGTGTTTAAAACAGTTCCAAATGTAGGGACAGAATTGTATTCATATGATATTAAGAGAGCATATTTAGTAGTTATTTTTCAAAGGCTTGTGAGAGCAAGACTTTCAAGCATATTCAATAATATGCCTATGACACTGTTATACATAATCTGAGATATTTTAAGGGCTACTTGTTTATATAATAATGGACATGTAGAAGCTGCAAAAACATAGCTCTCCCTGTGAAAAGACTAATGAGAAAGCACCTCCAAAGATTTGTTTTATAAATTCAAAATCCAACTTTTTGGTCCCAAGCTATGTTTAGACTACCACTTGCTCCAGCACAGAAAGTAATATATAAAGAAATCACATATTTGCAATCATTGTAAATAAATGTCAACATTTCACTCAGAAATTTCATTATTTCTAAAGCCAATTTATCATAGGAAATAGAACTGTTTCTTTTGAGAATTATGATGTTTATTGCTATCCCTATACTTAGTTAACAGTCCAGCTCTTCTCTTTGGCAAAGGTCTTAGAGTTTATGGGGAGGAATGGATAACTTGAACTTAGAAAGTTTTCCCCTGGAGCAAAAAGAAGAATACATGTACTGATTTTCTGAATAAAAGGCACATGCTAGGCACGTTGCCTTTGGCTACTCATTTACTTAACTTAAATGGTTCTGTTCCAGGGTAAAGTGAACTTGCCACTTGATTTGCTGTAGAGATTTTGTTGAAAAAGCATCTGTCACTACTTTCGGCATCATATTGCACACTTTTAATACACAGATTTGCAGTTAAAGAGAATTTGAAAAAGTATGTGCGGTTTGATTATAAAAATACTTATAGAACAAAATCACAAAATGTTCTATTTTAACCAGAAAATCTTGCCAGTTCTATAGTTTAAACAAAAACATTTGATTTATCTTTTTAGCATATATGACTCATTACTTCTATTTCTGGTCTTCTTGTATGAGATGCGACTAAAAAAAGACTGGCTTTTCATGTTGTTTTTGGGTTTTATCTCATTTCTTCATGCTTAGGTTGGACATAAAATATAAGAATTACTAGGGAGAACTATTCCATGTTATAGCCCGAATAGTTTTTTTGTATGCACATGTTACTCCACAGTATGGGCATGTGTTGTATTTATGTGTGGGTCCAGGCATATGTGTATTTACTAATATCATTTTCCACCTAGCTGACATCAAATTTACTAAAAATATCTATGACCCAATTTTGACTTGGGTAATACTTTTGTCCTACAAAAATTATAAGCAAGCTCAAGACTCTTCCCTTGCCATTAGTCTCATGCATGTTTTGCCCAAAGTTTGGGGCCATCAACCAAGGAGCCTGTGGTGAAGGGATATCAACATTGTTGTCACATGACTGCCAATTCATAACCCAGGAGAAAAAGCCTGCTACATAAGAGGCAATCGGTCAAGGTAGAAAACATGTTCACCCAGTAAAGATAAAATTCACTTACTACCTCCCTATCTTCCTTCAGAAAAGACTGTTTCCCCTAAAATAAGCACCTCTGCTAATTACCCCCTAGGCAGAGGTAGGAGAAGCCTGGAGCAGTAGGTAAACCATTTTGCCTTCAGCCCCAGTACTTCAAAAACTGTATCTATGTTTAATTATTTAGTGGCAGACTTAGCATATTTTAAGGAACAAGCAAAATACAGGCAATAGACATGGGGAAAAAAGAATAAACACTTTAGGCTTTCAAAACTTTTTAAAGTAGTCATGAAAAAATTTATTTGAACTCCCTATGTTCATAACAAGGTTTAATTTTTTAATTGCAAATAAGTAAAGAGAAGGGCCATGATAATCATCTCAGAGATCAGGTCCTCTAAGGTTGTAACTAAGAGCTTTGAAAGGAATCAAGATTTTTGGGGCAGTTGAAGGTGAGAGAGAAAGCACTGGCCCACCTTTAACATTGAACAGGTTCCCCCACTCCAACCCCACCCCAGACAGATTAGTGCATCTCTTTATCTGTCAAGGAAGGAGAAAGGATTTCATTTTAAAAGCTGATTAGAAAGTAAAAGTAACTTTAGAGGATAATTACAGAATGTACCTGTCTTGCATTGCAAAAGAATCCAAAGAGATTCACATATTTCAGCTCCATAGACTAAGAATCTCACATAAAATAAGTGCCATTAGTGAGATAAAATCAGATTTTTAAATATATTATAGTAAATAAGGCTGATTTCTACTTAGAGATCTCTTTTAGGCATTCACTGACTGTTGTTTGCAAAACATTGTAATTCAGCAAAGTAAAAAGTAACACATTTAGGAAGAATTTTGACCTTCGTGACTTTCACAGAATTCTCTTTTTAGGAAGTACTTGAATACATCAGAAGTCAAAATTTAATCGAACTTGTTATAATAAAGGTACTTTTGTGAACAGGCATTTGTTTTTGTTAGCAAAATATCTCCTATGCCACATGGGACAGATGATAGTCCAGCTCCTCATGAATGAACTACTTAAATTAGTTTTTAGTAAATAGGCCATAACATCTGACCTATTTTAATACTTTTCTTTCTTGCTAATACAGCATTTTTGTCTTTGTTGTTTTGTTTTTTGTTTACTTGTTTTCTCTGTTTTTAATAGAAGGGAGAAAGAGCAAGAGAGGCATCTCCAATTTTGTGGAAATATCACAATATCACTGTGAAAAGAACATTCTCCAATATAGGAAATATACTGTAATTTTTATGACTCATTGCAGCTCGACTTTACAAGAAATTTTCAGTATTGCAAATTTTGGTATTCTTTTTAGTATTATTTCTTTCATTTTATTACCCTAGGAGCATTGTCTAACAAAATTGTACTTACTTGTCTGCCTTGAATGACAGTGTGTCTATTTTTTCCTTGATAGTCCACTACTCCCACATAGTCCAAGTAAAGATCTACCCAGTAAACCAATTTGTTGACTAGGTCTAGTGCCAGTGCAGCTGGCTGCTCTGTCTTTGAATCAATTATCCTTGTTCGGTTCATCCCATCCATGTCACATCTCTCCACTTTGGCGACATTCCCGTAGTCAGTAAAGAAAAGTTTTCTGTTGAAAGAAAACTAAATGTTAAAGTGGAGGGTGGGGGAGGGAAGCACATTTGATGGAGCCATCTGTAAAAAACAGAACTTTTTCTTCTAATTTATTTCAGTGATTACATCTGTTGGCTTCATATAACCATTTCCTTATAATATCACTCATAAACAGAGAAATCTGCTAATGAATATTGCAGGGCATAAGGGAGCAGGTTAACCAACAACTGTAAAATTTCCCCAAAATGAATGATTATAGTGGGTTTATTTTTGTATTAGCAGAAATGTTTCTTTAAGCCTCATAGAGCTAATGCACATCAACCACATTCAGTGTAAGCTTCAGAAGTGAGCCAAGTCACCAGGCCAGGGCATGTGAGCTATCAGCCTTTATCTTCAACCTGCCTTTCAAATTGCCTGGTAATGTTTGTGTCTTATAAAAGTTATTATGTGGAGCTCAATGACGCTATGAGTGGTGGAGAATAGCAAACCTGGAATGGAATTAAGCAGACAGAAAAGCAAATGTGCTGTTTGTAGCAACAGAAATAAAACATAAATAATCAATTCCCCACCAAAACTTATCCCAAATTCTCCCAAATATTCCCAAATCACAAAATTGTATTTAAAAAGTATAGGTCATTTCTTCTTGTTTTTTCTTAATATTTATTTTGGAGAAAAGGCTGAAGAGTAATGTTGACCTCTGAGACAACAAATTCTTTCATACTGTGCTAATGGTGTCTGTCAAAGTTTAAAATGTAACTCCAACACTTCAGTATCTAATATTTGATTAGTATTCACTATGTTTAGTAAACACAAATCAATTTTAATTAACCTGACAATATTTAACAAGATTACCCACTCATGAGACTAAATTACATTTGTAAATAGAAGACCATCTTGCCTTGACTTAAATACAATCTCAAGAATAATCCGATTTACAGTGACTGAGCAATATTAAGATTACCTAGAGTATAAAATATTTGATTTTACAAACTTGGTGAATTAGTTTTTAGTTACTGTTCTCAACATACTTACATTATCTAACAGTATGGGGTATCTTTAAAGCTTAAACACATTATTTAAACTTTAATTTTAATTTAGTTCTCTCTGCTGTGGGAGACATTGACTAATTTTTAAACATTAGTGCATACTATTTGTAATAGTACAAGCTAGATTTTATTATAAGTATATATTTCACCAAATGTTCTTGAAAGATCAGTTTATCATAAGTTAAAAATGATTTTTTCAAGTGATATTTATTTAGGTGAAGATCTTTCTAGCCTAGTGAAGAATAAATAAAGGGCACACCCTGCATTCTCATTGTCATGCTAAACGATCAAATCACTGCTTGGTATGCACGAGTTCCCTCTCCCCCTCCGTCTCTCTCTCTCTTCCTGCTTCCATCCTGCATCTCTGTTTTCCTCACTTATAAATCAATTTGTTCATAGCTATTCTGTTTCTATAAGGAGTACCCAGTTTCACTCTTTCTTACTATAGAACAGTGTTCATTATTCTTGCTACATGAAACTTTTTCTCACAATGCCTCTCCTTTTATATTTTTCTTTTCTCACTGGTTCATTTCACAGAGGTGAAGAGGAGTTGGTGTACAGGTGGTTTGACTTTGGCCATGGAGAAATGAAGGTTCTAGCTATCATGTGATGTGTAGAGACTACGTTTAGATAGCATTATGAAGCAGGCAATTGCAACTGTTTACGTGGTACTTAAGGAGCGAGGTGAGTCTGAAGATGAAGCCTTCTATAAAGTCATCTTCAGATGACTTAATTGAATGAGATCCCCTGACCCCTGACAAAAAAAGAGGCGTCTCAAGACAAGAACCTTGGAGGCAGGCTATTAGAGAAATAAGAGTAAAGGAGGTCAGAAGTTAGCAGTAACACAGATGTTCATAGACATCTAAAACAGAAAATTTTCAGAATAAAAAATCGAGTGGCTGACTGGGTCAATCACTTTACAAAGCAAAAAAAAAGAAGGATATAGATTAAGAAAATGTCACTGAATCTGATATTCAGTAAAATACTAGTAATTTTTGCCACTTGTGTTTGGGAAGTTTAGTTATGGAGGAAGAGTATAAACCAGGTGATGATGATGGTTTCAGAAAATTTGAGTTATTCATTCAAGAAATTTTTCATTCTTTTTGACTTTCTATTACAAGACTGATGCAACTGATTCTCATATTTTTTTCTAAATCATAAAACGGATTGAGATAACTCTCTAAGTTTCTGCCAAGCATGAAAAAAAGCACATGTAAATATATAACTGATCAAAATTGAACCTTCTCAGACTTCAGATTCCCGACTGTGATGAGCTCTGTTCACTTTTGATTGAAATGCAAAAAATCAGAGTTCTAAAGAATGATAGCAACGTGAACATAAAGTTGCAGCTATTGAGTGCCTATAGTCACATGATGATATAAATATTTATTTGTGTGCTTGTTTTTAGTGGTGTTTAATTTTACCCTAAAATTTCCTGTTACAGAGAAAAGTTTCATTCCTAGGGCATTCTTTACTGGAGGCATAGCTGCATTACAATTGGTAAACACAAGCTAACATTTTTAAATATTTAAAATTCAACTATGTCATTTGTAATATAAATGTTGTTGGGTTAAAAATCACTCTCTTCTTTTCTATAAAATATTTTTCCAAATCATAAACAAGTAAATGGTGCTCTGCAAACTCCACGATCCTGTGGATCCTTATGATTTCCCTGAGAGACAAAAGTACCAGATAATTTGTATTTTACAGATGAAATAGTTTCAAAGCCCTTATCCTTAGTCTTTGCCGGAGCCATAAATGTCACAGCTTTTTGAAAAACTTGTTATTTGGAATTTCAAACTTACACAAAATTTTTAATTTTTAAGAATAGTAGAATGGATGCCTATACCCGTCACCTAAATTCGCCAGTTGTTTACATTTTGTTCCGTTGGCTATTTTATATACTCGTTGAGCCACTTCAGAGTAAACTGCTGACATCATGACTCTATTCCTAAACACTTCAGTATCCATCTCTTAAGAAGGTTAGGAAAGACAAGGGCATTCTCTTGCATAACCACAGTATATCTCTCATAATCAATTCCTTTAACAATGTGTGCAATGTATAGTCATTCAAAATTTGCCTTTTGACAGATAATGTTCTTTATAGAAAAAATTTCTGATTCAGAATCTAATTCAACATGATACATTGTGTTTAATCGTCTTTTCTTGCTCAACTCCTTTAATCTTGAGCAGTTCTTCAGCTTTCCTTTGTTGTTCATGATGTTAATATTTCCAAAGAGTAGATAAGGGTTGTTTTGAAGAATGTTCCAACTTGAGACCTGTCTGATTTTTGTCATAATGTTATAATTAGATTATATTATGCCTTTTGAACTGAAATGCAATGATTTTGCACTTTATTGTTACCACCCCTAGGGCTTAGAAACAGTGGGAAAGCCTATGATCCACCCCCAAAATTACACAAAAAGGAATTTCAACGGTGGTTTGGAATCCCATTCATTCCACCATATTTGATGTTTTCTGAACACTTAACTCTCTTAACTTCCAGGGTCCTAGTCTCTTTTTCAGCATCTCCCCGCACCAGGAACCAAGGGCCCAGTTTAGCACTCTCCCTGGAAAACTCATGGTAGATTGTGGAGACCAGTCCCAATTCAGCCCTATGCCCCATTCCCTTAGGATTGCAATACTAATACTTTTTAAAAATCTTTCTTTGTTCTCACCTGTGTTATCAACTATTTTTTGTTATGCAGCAAAAAGGGGCATTGCTGTTCTCTTGTTCTACATTTATTTTTAAATGTCATTCTAGTTTCCACTAACAAAAATTAATATTAAAAGAAACCCAAATCCAACAACTGTCTCTATTTCTAAGATGTTTAACTATTAGCTCACAAAAGAAAACATTTCTTTCAAATTTTCAATTATTCATCCCGTTCTTTATTTTCATAATGCAGCTTCTCTAGTAAACAGGGTTTTATTGTTTTGACATCATTATCCCGTCAGATATGGGAAACTGTTTTTGTCTGACATCTTTGTGATTGTATGAGCAGCCCCGTTTCACTACAGTCATATAAGTTTTATACAGTTGAGGATAGTAAGAAACTTCGAGTATTATTGGTAAACTTGCCTAACATAAATCAAAAGTCACAAAGGGAGCGCTCATGGACAGTGACAGAGCACTGTGCTTACAGAGTTATGGCACCAATCATTTCTATACTTTAAAGGAAAGCAATTGTTATACATACTGACATCTTAAAGCATGTATTTTTTTTAGCTGATAAAAATAAGAATTGCTTTTGCCAGTGATATCCATTTTAAATAATGCTTCTGTACTTTAACTCAAAAAAACATAAGGGAATTTAAATACATCAAAGTTCTGTCCATGTCCTTTAACTGCATAGTCAGTCCCCGTCCTTAACTCTTAAATGTTAGTTATAACTTACTGACGGAATTTAGAAATTTTCAAAAGGTTCTGAAAATGAAATGACTTATCATTCATTTTAACTTTTTAGAAAGTTAGGTTACACAACAAGATTTTTTTGAAGTGAAGTTAAAAAAACAAGGTATTTTACATAACAAGATACAAAATGGGGACTAGCTAAGAGGGGAGTAAGACATAAGAGTAGGGAGCCATATATTGCCAGATTTCAAAAATCATTGTTATGATTAGGGTCTGGCAAACCCTCCATGTTTATTAATTTATCTTAATGAAGACAACTGCTTTCCTTTTTATTTCAGGAAAATGATACATATTTTCCTCAGAAAGGTTTGCATTAGGAACTTTATTTTTTTCTTGTTTTTATAGTAACTTAGTGTTATCCAAATAGCATCAATAGCAATATAACCTCATTTTTATGCCATTGTACCTTGTACAAAACTTGAACAAGAAAGTAATTTTCCACATTATATAGAGTAATTGAGGTATATTTAGAAATAAAGTAGGAATATTAAATATTTAGCATTGTAATTCTAAAATGCAATTACAAATCTGAAAAAGTAATGAGTCTTTGAAATAAAAGGTTTAAATTCAAATTCTATTAGTTTCTGCCACTTAAAGCATGTGGATAATAAACAATTAAGCTATTTTGTCTGTCTAGCCAAGACTATTCAAGACAGTTATTTATTGATCTTTACTTGTTTGGGGATTTCACTTTTGTTGTTTGAAAAATCTCTCTTGTACTTGGTTTTCAGTTTATACATAAACACACAGAAATTAAACTTGACATATGGACTCCCACTGTCGGCTGGCTATTCTATATTCTGGAAACATTCCCACTAGTGATTCCTCCAAAAGTGTACGTGTATTGGATATGTCAGGCAATGTGGTTGACTCGTTGAACGTCCTTATTTACCTAAACCTGCCCCATTTAGTGTTTCTGAGAGAGGAAGCCCTATGCGCAGTAGCATAATACCATTTATCTCCTCTCTCTTCATAGATAATTAGACCAAGAAGGAATATGGGATTCAAGTGAAACCAAATCATAGACTGAGAGGAGTCACTAGGACCCTTTCTCTCAATAATCTCAACTGCAAAGTATGGGGTCCACCTGGTGCACAGCTGCTGTAAAATAGGTAAGGTGATCTGGTAGCATGGGAGGGTGTGAGAGAAGAAATACTGGAGCCTGCATATCAAAGTAAAGGGGCTATGAGAGACAAGATGAAAGAAGACATGTCTCCCTTGAGTGAGGGATTCTCCAGGCCCCAGGAAGTCCATCTTTGCTTCCTGTCCTTAGGTCTGTGAATACAGGAGATTATTTGATTCCTCTCAGAAAAGAAATCTCTATTTATTTGAGCTAACTTTGGTAGGTTTCTATACTTGGAAGCCCAAATGCCATGACTAACTGCCCATATTATTTAACGTTCTATTTTAAGATTCAGAAAAATTGTGTTCTAAAGATTTTGAACAAGCAAACATTGAAGCGGCGTCCTTGTCTAGGGTAAATACCCGGGGTTCATAGTCTCACACCAAGGGAATAGAGGACGCAGACATACAAGTGGGTTTAGGAGTGGAGGTTTACTAGGCAAAGAGAGAAAGGAAAATAGCTCTCTCTCCTGTGAGAAAGAGGGGTGCTCGTATGGGACTTCTGGCCCACAACAGAGTGCACAGCATTTTATAGACAGGCTTGAGGAGGAGGTGTCTGATTTACATAGGGCCCAAAGACTGGTCGGACCAGGTGTGATGTTTGCATAGTGCAAGAGAAAGCCGGCCACCTCACCCTAATCTTATTATGCAAATTGGGTCTTTGCCTGGCCAGGGCCATGTTGTCTGCTCCTGACTGCACATGTGGTTGGCAAAAAAAAAAAAAAAAAAAAAGGAAAGATGGTGTCGCCATTTTGAACATGCCTAGTGCCAGGTAGTTTTTCCTATTGGCACAGTTGCCAGCATTCACCCATGCAAGTTTACAGTTTGCTTGTCTGTGTCTGCAGCTTGATTTTACAGGCTGCTCATTGTTAGAAAAGAAAATGATTTGGGGCTGCTTTTCATTAAAGGGAAAACCTTACCGAGGACTTCCTTACCCTCACTATCTGCCTAAATAATTTCTTTTTCATTCCTATATATCATTCTACTTTAGGGAATATTTCATATTAAAATTTTAACTCTAAATTAAGGACTCATTTTGTAATTTTCACAAGTAAATCTCATAACCCATTTTGGCACTTAATCAAAATGATATTTATGAAGAAATATTATTTTGGCCTAAATTGAAAACATCTTAAATCTTTTCAGTAGTCTCTAGAGAAAATATAAGGAAGAAGAACATTAATAATGAGCAGCAATTTAGAAAAATTATTTTTATCTCTTTTAAATTCGATATATTACTCAAACCATGGATTTTCAAACGTCATTCCCTAATCAAGCTAGCTGAACTCTGGCAAATACAAATGCAGTCCATCCTTATCCCCACTTCACCCCAATACTGCCTCTCATTCACCTTTTTATTATGAAAGCAAATTCGCTTTTTAGGCCTTTCTTTCAACTTGCCTTTCATTTTCCATAATCTGAGAGCCAGGAGTTAACTCGGCAAGTAAGAAACTTGACACTGTGAAAGTGGAGCACTAAAAATGTGGAGAAATAGAAAGATTTGTACATTTTTATTATTGATTTATTTTTTCTTTTTATCCATGTCACACAGATATTTCATCAATGTCTAACGTAGTTTGAAACATGGTGGGAAAAATGCTTAATCATCTCCTCTCCCTAGACTGTCATTGTCTGAAGTGGAGTCTAGGCCCTATCAGCAAGAGAAAGGCTGGTACAACTTGATTTGTTTATGATCCATCACTACTTCCCCTTCCTTACTCCACGTCCCTATTCTCGAAGAAAAGAACCACTTGGTTTATGCCCACTTGCTCATTTCTGTCACCCATGGCTACACTTTAGTGCAGCTGCCAAATCTAACCGCCTAAAAGGTAACGACACACTGACCTAACATTTTGACTGTGAGGCATCTCTCATTCTTAGGCTGTAATTGAAACTCTATAAACCCACCTCTGTCTTAGATAATATCAGGACTAAATCTTGCAACATTCTCACCCTTCTTTATTTTATTTTATTATTATTATACTTTAAGTTTTAGGGTACATGTGCACCATGTGCAGGTTAGTTACATACATATACATGTGCCATGCTGGTGTGCTGTACCCATTAACTTGTCATTTAGCATTAGGTATATCTCCTAAAGCTATACCTCCGCCCTCCCCCAACCCTACAACAGTCCTCAGAGTGTGATGTTCTCCTTCCTGTGTCCATGTGTTCTCATTGTTCAATTCCCACCTATGAGTGAGAATTATGCGGTGTTTGGTTTTTTGTTCTTGCGATAGTTTACTGAGAATGATGATTTCCAATTTCATCCATGTCCCCACAAAGGACATGAACTCATCATTTTTTATGGCTGCATAGTATTCCACGGTGTATATGTGCCACATTTTCTTAATCCAGAAACTCACTCAAAACCGCTCAACTACATGGAAACTGAACAACCTGCTCCTGAATGACTACTGGGTACATAACGAAATGAAGGCAGAAATAAAGATGTTCTTTGAAACCAACAAGAACAAAGACACAACATACCAGAATCTCTGGGACACATTCAAAGCAGTGTGTAGAGGGAAATTTATAGCACTAAATGCCCACAAGAGAAAGCAGGAAAGATCCAAAATTGACACCCTAACATCACAATTAAAAGAACTAGAAAAGCAAGAGCAAACACATTCAAAAGCTAGCAGAAGGCAAGAAATAACTAAAATCAGAGCAGAACTGAAGGAAATAGAGACACAAAAAAACCCTTCAAAAAATTAATGAATCCAGGAGCTGGTTTTTTGAAAGGATCAACAAAATTGATAGACTGCTAGCAAGACTAATAAAGAAGAAAAGAGAGAAGAATCAAACAGACGCAATAAAAAATGATAAAGGGGATATCACCACCGATCCCACAGAAATACAAACTACCATCAGAGAATACTACAAACACCTCTATGCAAATAAACTAGAAAATCTAGAAGAAATGGATACATTCCTCGACACATACACCCTCCCAAGACTAAACCAGGAAGAAGTTGAATCTCTGAATAGACCAATCACAGGAGCTGAAATTGTGGCAATAATCAATAGCTTACCAACCAAAAAGAGTCCAGGACCAGATGGATTCACAGCCGAATTCTACCAGAGGTACAAGGAGAAACTGGTACTATTCCTTCTGAAAATCTTCCAATCAATAGAAAAAGAGGGAATCTTCTCTAACTCATTTTATGAGGCCAGCATCATCCTGATACCAAAGCCAGGCAGAGACACAACCAAAAAAGAGAATTTTAGACGAATATCTTGATGAACATTGATGCAAAAATCCTCAATAAAATACTGGCAAACCGAATCCAGCAGCACATCAAAAAGCTTATCCACCATGATCAAGTGGGCTTCATCCCTGGGATGCAAGGCTTGTTCAATATACGCAAATCAATAAGTGTAATCCAGCATATAAACAGAACCAAAGACAAAAACCACATGATTATCTCAATAGATGCAGAAAAGGCCTTTGACAAAATTCAACAACCCTTCATGCTAAAAACTCTCAATAAATTAGGTATTGATGGGATGTATCTCAAAATAATAAGAGCTATCTATGACAAACCCACAGCCAATATCATACTGAATGGGCAAAAACTGGAAGCATTCCCTTTGAAAACTGGCACAAGACAGGGATGCCCTCTCTCACCACTCCTATTCAACATAGTGTTGGAAGTTCTGGCCAGGGCAGTCAGGCAGGAGAAGGAAATAAAGGGTATTCAATTAGGAAAAGAGGAAGTCAAATTGTCCCTGTTTACAGATGACATGATTGTATATCTAGAAAACCCCATTGTCTCAGCCCAAAATCTCCTTAAGCTGATAAGCAACTTCAGCAAAGTCTCAGTATACAAAATCATTGTACAAAAAGCACAAGCATTCTTATACACCAATAACAGACAAACAGAGAGCCAAATCATGAGTGAGCTCCCATTCACAATTGCTTCAAAGAGAATAAAATACCTAGGAATCTAACTTACAAGGGACGCGAAGGACCTCTTCAAGGAGAACTACAAACCACTGCTCAATGAAATAAAAGAGGATACAAACAAATGGAAGAATATCCCATGCTCATGGGTAGGAAGAATCAATATTGTGAAAATGGCCATACTGCCCAAGGTAATTTATAGATTCAATGCCATTCCCATCAAGCTACCAATGACTTTCTTCACGGAACTGGAAAAACTACTTTAAAGTTCATATGGCATCTCACCCTTCTTTACACAAGTCTCTGCTTAAAGCATAGGACAGGCTAACATTTTGTCCACTGATACAAACCAACCTCCCCTCTTCCTACCCCAACCCTTCTGATCTGCATTCTGAAACTTTCACTCCATGATCAAGCTCCATAATATCATAAGATTATACTTTGAATGTTCCAGAACATTATGCTCAAATGGTAAAATCCACTGCTTTGCGAAGGTCTCACAAACTGGTTGTATCACTGACAGCACCCATCCTTGAAGAATCATCTACAATCTTCTGATTCTTGTATGTCATTATTTTCATTTTGGTACCCAGGTTTCTGTCTTTTTAACCACTCTAAATCAAGGAAGTCAGTATCCCATAGATATTGAAATGCCTACAGGATAATTAATCCAAAACTTTATTCTTTGTTTCCTTGGCCTCCTCTGTGCCTATGACCTTTTATTTCCAGTACACTTCCACCACAGATTCCCATGGTGATAAATAGTATGCTCTTTGTCTTCACCAGAAATTACCTGTCTTCCCAACCACACACAGAATCTCACTCTTCCACTTGACTGTATGTTTACTATCAGTCTCAGGTACTCCCACTGCAACACTTTTGGACTTCATTGAGACTCTGTCCCCATTGACTCTCTCAACTTTCTCACCAGCCTTCAACTTTTCTTTCTCATTCCTTCTCCATTGTCCTAACCCTATGATTCACTTCACCTCACATCTCTCAACTCCAGAAGGATAGTCTTGCCTCTTTCTGTCTGCAGAAATTAGAGCATACAGAAAGGCAAATCCTTTGTTTTCTTATAGCCCCAGCTAAAATATCTATTTCTAGATCAATTATTTTTTCCTCTCCTCTTGTAAGACAGAAGCAAGCATCCTCTCTTTTTGTTTAGTCCAATGCAGGGGAGAAATATACATTCAGTCCGTCTTTTTCTCTAAGACCTGACTTCAGCAACTATTTCCCTTTCTTCTGCATCTTCAACTTCTCCTTTTCTACTAAATGTCATATTCAGCACACAAATTTGCTTTACTACTTATCATTCTAAAACCAATAAAAATTTTCTCTTAACCTTAAACCACCCTCCATTTATAGTCCCTTTTCTCCATGCTGCATTTACATCCAAACTTTGCTACAGAATTTTTCATACACTTTATTCTTCCCCTTAAGCACACTTCATGACACAATGATACATCATCCAAATTTACCATTCAAATTTTTTTTCTTACAGAAGTTACCAAGTATTTTCATGTGGTTAAAACAATGGACTTTTCCCAGCCTCCTTTTATGACCTCTCCGTAGCATCAGGCCAAATTCATCACTTTCTCCTTTTTGGCATTTTTTTTCTCTTAGCACTCTCTTGGTTTTCTTCCTACCTGGCTTGTTTTTCCTCAGTTACTTTCTCCACCTCTTCTCTCTACATCAGGTCCAGAATTCTACTAATGGAGTACTTCAGGTTCAGTCTTGTAATCTTAGAACTCTCTCATAGACAATTTTGAATGTTCCCATGACTTTCATTAATGTTACAATAACTCACTAATATTCTAGCCTGTCATCCAAACTTCTAACTCATAAACACAGTTGTTTTGTTGATACTTTTGCTGAGATTCTTTTGGATATCTCATATATAACATACCTACTATTAAATTCCTGCTCTTTCTTTCCAAATCTGTTCCTTCACTTTTCTCCACTTTGGCAAAAAGCACTTCCTTCTATCCAATGGTTTATTCCAGAAACGAGGCATTCATCCTTCATACCTTCTACTGTATCCTCTATGTCCAACTTATCACTACACCTGCCAGTTATATCTTCAATGTATATCTTGAATCTGTATATTTATCTCTTTCTCTGCTCCTCTTTCCTAAACCAAGTAACGGTCATCTGTTACTTGGAAATTTACACTGTGTCTCAGTTTCTTAAGCCATTTTTCTTATCGTAGCCAAAGACAGCACATTAACATGAAAAGTAGATTATGTGTTATAAACCTTCCTATAGCTGCTGAGAGAAATAGGAATCAAATCTTACATTGCTAACATTACCAACAATGGCGAACATGAGCTGGTTTCTGCCTCTCTCTCCAGTTTCACCTAGCAGTAACTTTCCTCACTCCTAACACCTTGGACATCCAGTGATGCTCTTCTCTATTTCTAGTACCTTGGCTGTCTTTCTGTTCCTTAAAAAAATCCAAGCATTTTCTCCCTTTCTGCACTTCATGTACACTTTCCCTTAGCCTTGAAGTTAATGTCTGCTATGCTTTTCCAACCTTGGCTTTAGTTTTCAACTTAGATGTCAGTTCCTGTGAAAGATCTTTTCTGTTTTTCCAATATCAATTAGATCTACCTGACATAATTTCATGGCATTCTGTACTTCTATAACACTGTTTCTTATTTTACTTGCATAAAATAGATACACACACATATAAAGTTGTTTAAAATCTATTAAGCAGACTACAACCTCCAAGAGGCCATATTTGCTTGACTCAGTGTTATATGCTTAGAACTTAGCCATATGTCTGCACATACTAAGTTCTTTCTCTTTCTGTCTCTCTGTCTCTCTCTCTCTCCCTCTCTCTCTCTCTCTCTATATATATATATATAAATACGTTTTACATATATATAAAAAACACATATATTACATATATATAATTTTTTTCATCTGGCCTTTGACAGGCTCTTTATAAATTTCCTCATATGGGAATCATAAGATATAAGACTCAGACTTGAAGTTAGGTTAAAGGGTAAAAAATAAAGATAAGGCCATTCTGGCATAGAAAAATACATTTTCCAGATTATACAGCATAGCTCACTGGAATTATATTTCAGGCCTAAATTACTAATCATAAATTACTACTTTGTTCAGTTCATTTTCATTGTCCTTTTTGCATACAGTTCCCTTGGAGAACTTGTAAGGAGTAGTGATTAGTTCAGGGTTAGATTTGAGTATTCCTGTATCTAGCCAATTTTCATCTTTAATGATATTTCTTCAATATTCACTTGATTTTACCTATGATATCAGACTATAACAGAACTCGGATGTATTCCGAAAAGGGTTAGATTGGCTCTCAAATCTAGCACAAGTTTTGCCTCTTTGTTTACTTTATGTAAGCAACCTGAATTTTAAGAATATAATACTGTTCCCTGGGAGGAGGATGGATTAAAAGTGTTGGGTGACGGATAGGGAGATACCAGTTTGGTAGTTATGCACTAATGTAGAAAGTAGAAATGGAAAAGACAAGGGAGATTCAAAAAATAATTTGGAGCCTGAGTCAGTAGGACTTCATAATTAAAACTGAATAGAGATAAAGATTTCAATTGAGTAAAAAGCAGCATTCCAATATAATATTAATTTTCACATAATATATTTTAACTTAGTGTTCTTTCATATTTTTCCCAATAAGTCTACCTGTTTTATAAGATCTCAAGGTGTCATTCCATTTAATACAAAGAATGGAGTTTATGTTTTGGCATATTACTTTTCATGACCAAGGGCAGTGCTATTTTAGCACTCCTTCAGGGATCAGTTTTCAGGATACCAGTACTGAAAAGCTCATGCTCAATATACGTGATTCATGTGGAACAGTAACGTATTTGATGTAATATATTGGAATTCAAAAGTTGCTCTTTGAGATACAGAGTTGTGTAACCTGATTCTGCACTTAAGGAAGTCCTATTGGCTTGTAAGGGCATTGTTCTGAGCTGAAATAACACAGATGGCTGTCTCAAAAGTGACTAAGGTAAGTATCCACGAAGTTGTGGACTGCTGAACAAACCTGGTTCACTGCTATGCTAATTACCAGTTAGCTGAACTGTCCATTTCTATTTCAAATTCCTAAATGGAGGAAAACAGTGTTGAAAAATGAAACTTTAACTACAGCACAGCTTTCTTTTACAGTATTCATTGTTTATACTTGTGTACACATCTCACTTTGATGTTGGAACACATTGTGCAATAATATTGCAGTGATGATAAAATCATAGGATTATACAGATTAAATCCATTGTAGAAAGATCAAGATTTCTTTGTTCAGTGCTCACTGTCCTTGCTGTGAGGGGCAGATGTACTTAGAAAAAAGTAAGGCAAAAGTTCTGTAAAGCAATACTTTCTTTATGATGGTTTTATCTAAATTTGTTGGTTTAGTTTTAGGCAGGAATGCAGTATCAACCTCAAGTTAAGTGTTTAAGACTAAAAAGGCCAAATGAAGCTGGTGAAGGGAAACAACTATCCTCACTCCACTGGCAAAACATGCATTTTGATAATTGCAGATGCTTCTAGGCCAGGGTTTCTTGACCAGGATGAGCTTCGGGGGTTCCATCAACAACCAGTTGTGTAGGGCTGTGTTGGCAGGTATGCCAGCAATTATATATTCCTACAGGGGCATTTTTCTGGCAAGAGGATTAATACTTGAAAAGGTAAATGTCCATGCTCTAAAATAGTGATTCTTAAACTTTATTGTGCATAATAATCACCAGGGGAGCTTGCTGACATCTCCAATTCCTATAATCACTGTGGTGGGAAATTTGGCAGTATCTAACAACATAAAATATTCATTTACTATTTGATCCAGCAATTCTTGTTTCTAAAATTCAACCTGAGGATGCATCTTAACAAATAAGAAACAGCACATACACTAAATTATTTACTGTAACCTTATGAATAATAGCAAAATATTAGAAACATTTTTTTAACCAGCCCTCTCTTCCCTGGCTGTTTATTAATTTCTTTCCAGAAAACTAGACCCTAGGTTCTGAGACTACAACAGGGAATTCTAAAGCACCTGGCCTCCACCTCTAGAGAAAATACAAAACAAGATCATTGAGGATAAAGATGCTTTTGAATTTATGAATACTCAGGGATGACTGAGATGGGTAGCTCTGCAGATTGTTAATTGATTGATAGGTGGATGCAATGTCTGGTAACAAGCTCTTGTTAGTCTCATAATCAAAGAATTTAAAATAGTAGGCTAGGCTGGGTGTGGTGGCTCAAGCCTGTAATCCCAGCACTTTGGGAGGCCAAGGTGGGCAGATCACGAGGCCAGGAGTTCGAGACCAGCCTGGCCAATATGGTGAAACCCCGGCTTTACTAAAAATATTTTAAAAATTAGCCAGGCGTGGCAGCGTGTGCCTCTAGTCGCAGCTACTCGGGAGGCTGAGGCAGAAGAATCACTAGAACCCAGGAAGTGGAGGTTGCAGTGAGCTGAGATTGTGCCACTGCACTCCAGCCTGGGCCACTGAGTGAGACTCCAACAAAAACAAAAACAAAAAACAAAAACAAACAAACAAAAAGTAGGCTATGCAATACTGGTATTTTGTCGCAATTTTTGCAATTTATTACATATAGGCCAATTAGTTTTTCAAAGAAAACAGATTGTTTCGATCACACTTGGATTAGAATTCTTCCTGTAAAGGTCTTAGATTATTGTTTGCTGCTCAGTCTTCATGTCTTTATTTTTTCTAATATCAGGTTCTATGATATTCAGTTTATGTGTTAATTTGGCAAGGTATAGTCCACAGTTACTCAAACACTAATCTAGGTGCTGTTTTGACGGTACTTCGTGTCTATAGTTGGCTGCCTTTAAGTAAAGATGATTATCTTCAATACTTTGGTGGGCCTGATTTAATCAATTAAAAGAATTTAAGAGCAGAACTGTGATTTCCCCCGAGGAAGAAGTTCCACCTGTGGATTACTGCATCAGCTCTTGCCTGAGAGTTCCAGCCTTCCCTTCCGGATTGCCTGCCCTACAGATTTCAGTCTAACTAGCCAGACTCCCAAGTGCCTAAGGCAATTTCTTATAAGAAATCTCTCTATATTTATATATCTTACTGGCTCTGTTTCCCTGATAGAATTTTGACTAATACAGTATCCAAAATTCTTTTGGAGACCACTTCTCTGCCAGTTTCTGTCTACTTGATTTGGGTAAAACTCCAATCTGAGTCTATCTCAGAACTTGAGAGCTTCAGGTAGGAATTTTTTTTTTTTTTTTTTTTTTAACTATTGGACCCAAATGAAATTTGAGCCATTAAATTTCCTTTTTTTTAAAGCTTATTTGGATGAAGTTTTCTAACACAACTAAAAACTACTCACTTTATAAATATTCATGGTTGAGGCAAATGGTAACTGGAACACCTACCATCACTACAAGAAAAACAGAAGTCAAATGTTCTACTGTCAATAAGTGTATTGAGGCCATTCTAAATAAATTGTATTATCTGTCATGAACCTAGTAAGCAGTGTCTAACATTGGCATTATTTGTAAAATGGAAAATGCTATGGTTTGAAATTTCAGTTTAGAATATCTGTCCAGTTCATTTTTGTTTCCTTAAGAAAAAAGCCCTTCATTCTCCCACAGAATTTCAGTCCTGCAGTCCAGCTTCGTTGACATGGCAGAACCTTCCACCCCTGCCTCCTTCTCCTAGCTAATTAGACCAGTGGTGAATGGCTTGCCCTGTGGCATCTAATACATTAGTTGGACTGAGTCAATCAGCTTATTTGACTTAGGTTTTTAAAACTGTGACACAGAAAGCTGGAAGTGGTTGATGGCTTGAACAGACATATAAAGCAAGGGCATCGGTCACTGTGTCTGAGGTATGTGTAAGTGCAACAGAAAAAGCCTGCCAAGAGGGAGAGAGAAAGAGAAATGAAGCAAGCATGAAGAAAGAAGTGTTCTCCTTCTCTTTGCTCATATATAACCTTTGAGTTGTCCCAGGCAATGTGTTAAGGCTGCTTTTAAGTATTATATTCAATAGTGGGTCTACTAACCAGAATTTACAAATGGTAAACAAAGACTGCAAACAATGCTGTCAATTAAAAAAAAGAATTCAAATTGTAGTGCTAATTGTAGCAAATGAAAATAAACTCTGAGTTAATGTTGCCCTCTATATTACCATGATAAATTCTCTTTTCTCCATCTTGGATAGTGAGATTATTAAAGTATAATAGAGACCTAGGGAGATAAAGTGCTTTGCCCAGGATCATGCAGATAAGTAATTACAGGGTTTGGTTTAAAACTCCAGGTCTCTTAATGTATGAAAATGTACTATACTCAATTTCCTCCCAATATTTTTCTGTTCTGTATAGTATCATGTACTTATAAACCCACACTTTCTTATAGTTCTATTTACACTGAATTTTGACTATCATTTGCAAGTATAAAAAACAAAACAAAACAAACAAACAAACAAAAACAGTATTCAGACTTCCTGTCTTTCTTTTCCAGTTAGAAGGTAAGAGCTCCGGGAAAAGGAGTCAGTTGTCTCTATAGCACACAAAACATTTTCTGTATCTAATAAACACACAAATGACAGCAATAACAACACTGCACTTTTGAGTTTCTACTGAAGTACTGGGACCACTGAAGTAACTGTAGGCAGAGCTCTAATGTGCTGAGAGACTGTGAAAGGTTAATTGATGCATGTGCATTATTCATCAGTTTTCCTACATATGTAAATAAGGATAATAGCACACCCAAGTAAAGTGCTACAAAATTGCTAACTGAAAGTGAGCACAACAGACTCACAAGCCTTTTATATTTGAGCACACTATAATAATTCTGCAAGCAATAATGCTCTGAAAAGCCTTAATCTTTAGTTTCCTTCCTTCCCTTCCTTCTCTCTTTTCATCAACAGATATGATCAACTTTTCAAAGACGGCACTATTTCAGTTAGAACTCACACTAGTCTGTATACAAATTTTCATAATCGTTAATAAATAGTTAATGTTGGTGCACTGGATTCAGGAAAATTAATTTAATGAAGACTATGTAAAAACTTCGTCAGAGATGATCTCATTGATCATGAGGTATACTATTAGGTTGGTGCAAAAGTAATTGTGGTTTTGCCATTGAAAGTAAATCGTTTTGAATCCAGCATTAGATTCTAAGCAATTTGAGAGCAAGGACTATAATCTTTGGGGAATAATCCTAGATATAAATCATGTCCAATTTTTAAAGGACTCGTTCAATATCAGTATGTCTAAATTTTTATGCCAATATGCTCCACGAATACGTGTCTAGTGTCAAAAGGAAATAGTTTGACAAAAATCGTTTATTTCAATATAAGCTATATGCTAAATAGAGCTCACTCTTTTGGAATCATGATCAGCTCACATTCAGGATATAAAGCCCTATTGGAAAGCAAATAGATTGGGCACATAGAAATTGATCAAGAAGCCCTTAATGGTGGGAGGATATGGCAAGCAGACTTTTGGGGATCCTAGGTTTATCCCTCTCTGGCAGGCATTTGCTGTTCATGCCTTGATTTGTTTGCTCATGCTTTGGTGTTTTCTCTGAAATTCCAAGTTCTGCTGTCTGGTATTCCTAACTTTATGTAGTTAGCAAAATCTTACTGATTTTGCTTCTTAGTGGCTGGTTCTGTTTTTTCTGCATCCTCATAGTTTTGGTTCCAGCCCTGTAAGCCTCTCTTTAGCTCCTTAATATTATTTTGTTTCATAACCTGCTTTTCCTGTCTTAAAAGTAAATAATATTTTATTTCTGATTAACCTTGACATTACGACTTAACTCCTTGAACAAACGTGGTAGCATATGCAAAAGTAGTGTAAAAAACTTCAGAGACAGCTATTTATTTTTTCATTCATCAAATACTTATTGAGCATCCATTTTGTTAGGCACTGTACATGTCAGGCTTGGTAAACGATGGTGCATACAAAAGACACAGTCAGATTGACCTGCGTTTTAATTTCAACTCTGTCTCTATTTCGTTCTGAGGAAGCTACAGTAGTACGCCCATATCCTTGATTTCACTTTTGGAGATTTCAGTTGCCTATGGTAAACTGCAGTCCACAGATATTAAATAGAAAATTATAGAAATAAACTTCATAAGTTTTAAACTGCAGACCATTGTTAGCAGTGATAACCATCCTGCTCTTACCTGCCTGGGATGTGATGCTTCCCTTTCTGCAGCATACCCACCTTGTATAGGCTGCCCGCCCCTTACTCCTCTCAGGTAGCTAGAACCACAGGCACACACCATCATGCCAGATAAATTTTTGTAATTTTTGTAGAGATGGGGTTTTGCCATGTTTCCCAGACCAGTTGTGAACTCCGGAGCTCAAGCACTCCTCCTGTCTTGGCCTCCCAAAGTGCTGGGACTATAGGCATGAACCACTGCACCCAGCAGAGCATTTGTTTTGAATATCGTGTTGATGCTTAAAATGTTTGGGATTCTGGAACAGTTCAGGTCTCAGATTTTTGTATTAGAAATACACAATTTGAATATACAGGGTTTGATACTATCTGTGATTTTAAGGCATCCTCTGGGGGTCCTGGGCTGTATCCCCTGTGGATGAGGAGTAACTGCTACACTTTACTTCTGAGCCCCAGATTTTTTATTCATAAAATTAAAAAAAAGAAAAATGCCTAAGAATGAGGTTGAATGAATTAAATGAAATGCAGTGTTTAGCATGTAGAAGACACCCAGTGGGAACATGTTTCCCTCCTTCCTCTCTTACGCACTTTGTGTTTCATAGGGTGCTCTTTCTTGCAAGACTTTCTAAGTAAGATTTGGGGGTGATGATAGGCAATAAAGGTAATTTTATATATACAGGTTTCAAGGGATAAATGTCAGTTTACTGGAGGAATAAGAACTTGCCTCAAAAAGATTGATTTCTACGGTGGGTGGTAGGTAGGGAAAAATAGCTTGGTGAGTCTCATTTCCATATTAAATTAGCTAATGAACTCTATTAATAGAAAAATTTAGGCTACAGAAGAAAAAGTGAGATACTGCTAAGAGGCACAGTAGAACTTTAACGGATCTGAGCTGTCTCTAGTAACACACAAGCCCATTGCTGGGTACTGATGATAAAAGCTGAGAAACGTCCAATTCCGTGCCACCAAGATTCTCAGAATTTTTCACAGATTTGCCAGACAATACCTATAAACTGCATCTGCGGAGAGCTCTTTGAGAAAATACAAATGGATTTTTCAAATAAAAGGTTACCAATAGATACAGTATTGTCAATGTTTTTTATAAAGATTTTAATGAAATTCTATATTAAAATTACCTTTTTGTCTCAATAAAAATATGATCTAGTCATGACAAAGGAAAAAAGATAAAGGAACAGTTCTCTGTGTGAAATGAAAAAGAGAAAGTCTCTATAGCTCCATTCCAAGACAATTCTTATTTTAATTTGTATAAATAATTGAAAAGAAATAGCACACTGAGAATCTCCAAGTTATGCAAAGATACTAAGCTTTTATTAAAAGAGTAGTGAAATGCCAAGTCAATGTGCATAAACTGTAGGAAAATCTCAAGAGGCCATAGCTTGTCAGACAAATGTCATGTGAGGTTCAAATGAACAAGTTTAAGGTAATGCATTTAGGGAACGAACTCCAATGATTTGAATAGAAAGCTGGGCTCTTCTCTTATTACTTACTCAGTTGGTCCACACGGGTGATCTTATCTTACTATCTTTATTCTACCTGGTTTGTGAAGACAATTATCAGAATACATGACTCTCTGAGGACATCAGCCTAATGTGCTGCAGTGATCAAAACAGCTGGGGAATAATTAACAGGAGTATTAGAACAAAATGGAAAATATTATCTTACCCATGTAACTCTTATCGTGGAGAATTTGTTAAGTGGAGTGCTATGTTTACTTCTAGTTATAGAGCTTTTAGAAAGCTGTAATAAACCTCACTGAAGGCTTTACCATAATCCATGATCAGGTGTGGCAGTAAGGGTAGAATATAGGGTATTACTGGGGTAGACAGGTGTGTTTTTCTTATAAAAATGCAATACAATGATTGTGATTCTCAACATGTAGGGACAAAGGTTAAAAAATGGCTATGAATAAAAGCAATAAAACCATTGCATTTTAATAGACACTACCAGGCACAACTCATTGTGACCATCTTCACCCTGTAATGAGCATGGGCCAAAGTGGCCATATTTTATGTTATGTGATCCCATTCTGATTCTCCCCAACCACCACTTTTGATCACAAGCAACCAATCAAGAATATGCACCTGACCCAAGAGTAACAAATATATGCCCTATGCATTAACTAATTAATGATCCAAGCTAATCAAATTATTTCTTTGGAGATTTTGAATCAAGAAGTCTCCAATTGTTAAAAATGGGAGAAAGGTGGAAGAATATTCTTATAAAAATATTTGAATAGCAAAAACCATTTCTATTAATAGCTTTAGTCTCCATGAATCTTTCACCTATTTAAACTCTTGGTTCTAAATTTCCTATATCTAAAAATATAATAAAATTTGTATTACTGTTGTTTGAGAAGTAGTATTCTAGCAATTAAACAAGTCTAAAGAAAACATGGAGAAGGCATAAAAATGTTAGCTAAAACTTAACATATTTAATATTCAGACTGTGGTAAAATGAATGGAGGTAAAATGAAGAAGGGACAGGGATGATAAAAAAAAAAAAAAAGAACTTTGCTCAGTGAATAGCACAGTACTAAATAAGATAAAGTTTTTACTTTACCCTAAGAGATGCAGCATAGCTTAATGGTTAAATTTACGGGCTTAAGGCAAAAACTACTGTCATGGTTTGAATATTTGTCCCCTCTGAAACTCATGTTAAAAACTTAATTACCAATGTGGCGATGTTAAAAGGTGATGCCTTTGAGAGGTGATTGGGTCATAAGAGCTCTGCTTTCATAAGTGGATTAATCCATTTATGGATTAATGGATTAATAGGTTAATGGATTAATGGGTTATCACAGGAGTGGGACTGGTGACTTTATTAGAAGACGAAAAGAGACCAGAGTTAGTGTTCAGCCCCCTTACCATCTGATGCCCTGTGCTACCTCAGGACTCTGCAGCGAGTCCTCATTGGCAAGACGGCCCTCACCAGATTCACCCCCCGACCTTGGACTTCACAGTTTTCATTCAGAACTGTAAGAAATACATTTTGTTTCTTTATAACCAGTTTCAGGAATTCTATTAAAAGCAACAGAAAATGAACTAAGATAACTATTTTTATTAAAAACCTGGTTCTAACATGTATCAGCTGGGAATAAGTTACTTAACCTTTCTGTGGTTCTATTACCTTATGGGCAAAATAGAGAAACTAACAATACTTTTATACGGTTGGTGTGAGGATTAAACAAGTAAATAGATAAGCAGTTCTTAGTAGAGTACCTGGCATTTGAATAAAAATCTTAGCATTGAAAAAATGTTTTTATTATTATTAAAAGCTGGAAAATTAAATAGATCTGTTCATGGATACCTGATTCATAAATATCACAAGAAAAATTGGTGTCTAACTTTAAAAACATGTTTTTACGGAAAATGATTGTACCTTTTGATACAGAATTGGTTAGAGGGTACAAAAGTTTCACCCAGTGTGCGCATTCCCATTATCTTATGAGGAGTCTAGATATGCCAAATGAATTTCAGAACAAGCAAAAATGTTAAGGAACATTATTTAAAAGCATTTTTATTGCACTGACAATGTATGTTAAATTGAAAGTGTAAGTAATAAACCATAGAGAAATGGCAAACTTCTACCAATTATATTTTGTTGTTGCATGTTATAGTACAATTTATACTTTGTTGTGGTCTCAGATTCAGAAGGAGAGTAAATAAAAAGATTCCTTTTGTGGGGGTAAAATGTACCTATCTTTATTTCATCGTTTATCATTTTGTGTGAGTCTTGTCCATAGATACTTCTGTTTCTTTTTTTTTTTTCAGACGGAGTCTCGCTCTGTCCCCCAGACTGGAGTGCAGTGGCGCGATCTCGGCTCACTGCAAGCTCCGCTTCCCGGGTTCACGCCATTCTCCTGCCTCAGCCTCCTGAGTAGCTGGGACTACAGGTGCCCATCACCACGCCCGGCTAATTTTTTGTATTTTTAGTAGAGACGGGGTTTCACCGTGTTAGCCAGGATGGTCTCGATCTCCTGACCTCGTGATCCGCCCGCCTCGGCCTCCCAAAGTGCTGGGATTACAGGCGTGAGCCACCGCGCCCGGCCTCTCTTTCTTAAATAAAACTTGTTATGGAGTAGAGCCATGTTTTATGTTTCTTGCTTTTTTCCCCCAATTTATTATACTGAAAGTTTTCAAACCTTAAATTCAAGGAACACCTTTTTTCTAGACTCACCAATTGTTAAAATGTTGCCCTAAGAGAGAAGGTAGGGAGAGGTAAAGAGGAGAGAAAGAGAAATGGGGTGGGGGGAGGGAGAAAAACTGTGTTTGTGTTTATTATACACATATATAGACAAACATTTTTTTCCTGTTGAACCTTTTAAAATAAATTGCAAACTTCATACTTCACTTCATGTGTCTTCTAAAGAATAGAACAGTTTTATAATGTAACCTCTTATAGACTGAACTTTGTCTCTCCAAAATTTGTGTGTTGAAACCTTAACTGTTTGTACCTCAGAATGTGACTGTATTTGAAAATAGGACTTTAAAGAGGAAATAGTTAAAATGAGGACATTAGTCTGCACACCAATCTAATTAGACTGATGTCCTTGTGAGAAGAGGAAATGAGGACCCACAGACAGGCATCAGGAATGCGCACACCGAGGAAAGACCACGTGAGGACATGGCGAGAAGGTGACCATCTGCCAGCCAAAGAAAGAGAGAGGCCTCAAGAAACCAAATCTGCTAACATCTCGATCTGAGACTAGCAGCCTTCAGAACCGTGACAAAAATGAATTTCTGTTTTTTAAGCCGCCAAGTCTGTGGTATTCTGTTATGGCAGACCTAGCAAACTAATACATAACCGTGTTACCATTATGACAACCAATAATCTTAATATGGATACAATAGCATTGCCTAATATACAGTCTATGCTCAAATTTGTCTTTTATTGTAGTTTTTAATTCAAGTTTTAATCAAGAATCACTCATCGCAGTTGTTTTTCATCTCCTTCACCTATTTTAATCTAGAATAGTTTCCCTACCATTCCTTGCAGACATTGACCTTTGAAGAATTCCACGCTAGATAAAATGCCCAAGGATATAGAATTGTCTTTTTGTTTCGTCGTGGTTAGATTTGGGTTACATATTTGGTGATACTACTCAGGCAATATTGGTAGTTTTCATGCATGCCAGAGGAAGCATCAGGTCTGCTTGTTCTCTAATTGGTGACGTTAATTTTGATCACTTGCTTAACTGACTATTATCCAGATTTGCCTCTGCAAAGGTAACTTTCCCTTATATTAGTTAATAAGCCATCTGTGGAGTGATATTTTGCGACTATATGAACGTTCTCTATTTTTTAGAACATGTCACCCATTGATTTCAGCATGTATTAGTGTTTCTTCACTGGATCAAAAGCATATATATTAACAATTGGAAGTAATGATTTTCTACATCTAAATTTCTTAGAAATTTATTGAAAGCATTATTTCCTAAAGAAGAGCTTTCCCTTGTGATTTGCCTATTTCTTTAATTACATTAATTTCACTTCTACTCAATGAGTCTCTTTCTATTAATGTGTCATAACCCATTACTACCATTATCCTTTTTGATGTGTAAATTGTTCAAAATTGGATCAGTTAGAGTTCCTGGACCTTTTAAGTTTTGGTTACATAACACAAGGCCCAATACAATAAGCATATATTTAAAAAGTAAAAATAAAAATAAAAACATTTAACTGAATTGAACTAATCAGGATATTTTAAGGAGGTTAGTATAATATTGTGTGTGTGTGTGTGTGTGTGTCAGTCAAGAACAAAAGAAAAGGAATACAAAGAAAAAGTCTGCACAAATAGGTCATATGAGGATCACCACATTGCTCAGTGGTCCTGCAAGGGAAACCAACAATGAACCAGCCCATTTGATTCAATCCATCTCTTCATGCACAGACACCCTCAGAAGCCAGCCAATGGAAGTTCCTTCAGCACAAAGCAGGATGGTATCAAACATATCAATCACCAGAAGATTGCTTATTGCTCTGCACACCAATGGTTCCATTGCTGCCAACAATACATAATACTTGCGGAAATGAGAAGGAACATATTGGTGGTTGTTGAAGTGGGCTAGAAAAAAAGTGTTTGCAGAAAATAGGCATCCCACTTACATACCACTGATGGTAAATATAGGCCTGTGGTGGCAGAAATGTAGATTCATCAGTCTGAGTTTCAGAGAAATAGAATGTGGACTAGAGTTGATGAAACCAGTTGATTGTCTCCAAACTTTCATTCCTTGTAAATAAAGTAGACTGGTCTATTCATTCAGAAATACTAGTGAGTATGTATTTGGTGTATTATGCTGGTACCCAGGACATACTGTACTAGGATGATGTTCATTCCTTCTGATTTGTGGTCCATCTTGTGCTCCCTTTCTTCCCATCTCCAAGTCAGCCTATCGGACCTGGAGCAGAAAGCAGCAAGGGAATACATGGCGGTCCTACCAAGACTTTCCGTCAGGAGGGAACATCTCTCCATACAGGTTAGAACCCCTAAAACAGATGTATCCCACCTATGTAATGGTTACTTTCAATATCTTAGTGCAAAATTTACAAGCATTTTTATGCAGATGGGGGCATATTCACCTACTTCAGGTTAATCCAACCTCCAAATATTCACAGAGCACCTACTAGGAGACAGCAATGTACAATAAGCAAAAGCTAGACAGGTGAAAACAACACACAGTTCTGCCAGCAAGGAGGTCAGACAGTATTAAGAGATCATTCATTCAAACAAACAATTAGTACTCAAGATGAACATGGCTCTAAACGGGAGATTCCTAACATCTGCTAGAGGAAATCAAGGAAAACTTTACAGCATGATGATCAAGTGGAAACTTGAAGGGCAAGTAGGAGTTTGCCGGATCAATTTAGAATGAGCTAGAGGTGTCTCCGAAAGGCAGAGAATGACTGAGCATGCAGAACTTCAGACACTAGTTTACAGAGCTACTACTGTGGATGAGATGCTGAAGCCTTTTCACATATGCCTCATTTTTAACTGTTGTATCAAGCTTTTTATAAGTTAGACATTATAATTCTTAAGAAAAGTGAAGCTAGAAGAAATTAAGTCATTTGTCCAAAATGAAATAATATGGAATAGAGCACGATTTAAATGTGGTTTTCTATTCTAAATCCAGTTATTTTTCTATTCCAAAAACTGCTTTCCTGGTAGGGGGAAGAAGGGTACAAAAAGGCATTCTTTTTTTTTGAACATGTTTACATAGATGGGAATTTGGTTTTAGGTAGCAGTGTTTGAATTTTGTTAGTTATGTACAATAGAAATCCTAATATAATCCAGTAAGAAGTATTGCAAGGGACTCTTATTGCACGAAGTAATGATTTTCTACATCTAAATTTCTTAGAAATTTATTGAAAGCATTATTTCCTAAAGAAGAGCTTTCCCTCATGATTTGCCTATTTCTTTAATTACATCAATTTCACTTCTACTCAATGAGTCTCTTTCTTTATAGAAGAAGCAGGTTTATTGAACCTTTTCAAACCCTAAAAAGTGAAATAAAACTTAAGGAAAATGTACTGTTCTAACGCCACATTTTTTTTCAAAGTCCTGCTTGAAAATGAGGGCTTGAGACCTGGAGATTTACCAGAGAAACACACCTGAAACGTGGCTGTGGCAGCTAAAAATCTTTTGTGTGTTCGTGGCCACAGGCAGATATTTATGATAGGGGTAAGGCACTTATATTTCCTCCAAGAGGTCATATGCCATAGGATGACTACTATCATTTGCCTTTGTCAGTTGGCAACATTTATTGAGTACCTACTCTGTGGAAAACACTATAATAGCTGCTGCTGGAAACTGCAAGGTAAATCGAAACCATGGTTTCTGTCCTTGTCTCAGGCACTGTCAGAAAGAGAAAACAGCACTAGGGTGCTCCAAATGGGAAAATAAACTTATTGGTCCTTTAAATCGATGTCAAAATGGCTCAGGATGTTATGTTTTGCCTTTGCAACTTATGCTAGAAGATAACACCCAAGGGCTGTGAGCAGCTTGATGCATAGCCCTCTGAGATAACATAAAAGGGGTTTTTCTGGACCTTAAAAAAATAAAAACAAACAAAAAGTCATACATGTTATATCTTTATCAGTATTATAAAGCTTTTTCATGACTTTTATAGATAGTCTCAGAGAAAATGGAGTAACATAAAAGACTTCCAACATTTTAAGTGACTACCTGGAAATATTCTTTCAACATCTGGGTATCCTTAGAATGTTACGCAGCCATGTGTAGCCTCAAATCCATTATAGTTTGAATAGAAGACTAATAGCAGCAACAATATACACAGCCACCCTTCGGGCACAGCGGGCTTTTATTTCTGGAGGCTAAAGTCTTCGTATTGTTTTTTATGATTGCAATTCTTCTCTCTCAGTGCATGAGTTCACCTCATTTTACTATCAAATTCCATTCCTTTTCCACCTGGAAAACTTTGTGTAATTGTTAGGACCAATTCTGAATTTCCCAATGCCAATATTTGGCAGATATATTCTTTTGTTCTCTAGATCTGTATCAGAGAGTAATTAAAAACTTAGCAATGAAAATATACTATTTTGGATAGTATCTGAGAAAATGTAACATAAAGCTGTTCATGTAAATCATTCTGAATCCAGAAAAATGAAAATTGTGTTTAATAGGAAAATTATAAGCTTCCCATTCTCTAAGTATTATATTAGTCTTATATTCTGAATTGGATCTAGGTTTAGCATGCTACCACTGTGCATAACTGGAGTGTATCCCACTGGGGAAACTTTAGAAATCTGGGTAAAAAACACACCTCAGAATTATCTCAGTTAAAGAATGAGGGAGTTGGGATATTTATATACTACCTCCCATCGAACCGGTAAAGGGAAGCTCTTAGGGTTAATTGTCTACCACATCTGGGCTGCCACAGGGCAGCAAAGGAGTCTACAGCTGTAAGAAACAGTGCTTTGCCAAAGAAGAATAGGTGCTGGCAGTTGGAAGTTGGGTCAATGTTCACCAAAGAAGTGATAACAGCAAAGGGACATTTTTGAAACACCTGTAGTGCCTCCAAGAATATGATAGTGAAAAGGGTTATATTCTTCTAATCAGGATATCCTAAGGAAGAATTCAGAACAGGGATACAAATTGGGTGCCCAAGTGTAATCAACTGGGAGTGCACTCCTCCCCATTAGGGTCCCGTGTGGAAAGGCTCTTGGGACCTTCTTCAGGGCCAGCAGGACATACTTGATTTGTAATGTTGGCCAAGAACCCAACAGGGGGTTAGTGTTGATTGATTTGCATATACGTTTCATCCTTTTTCAGAAAATCTCCTAAATTCATATGTGGTTAGTTTATCAAGAATAATAATCTATCAATTTAATGATTATAGAAAAATAGTAAAAATAAAAGCAAAAAGATTACTATGACTAAGTGGCTATAAATACTGGATGAAAGCTAAAATCATGAACAGATCTGGAAATTTCTATGCTTTCTTGTATTGAAAAATTTCTGTAAGCAGATTAAGTTTTGTAAAGGTATAAAATTGAACTTCTTATAAAACCTACAGGCAATGAACTATTTCCTTGCTCTAAATTGTAGTTTATTATTACCAAAGAGCTAGAACCGTGACAAGATGCTAGCTTTTTGAAAAATATCTTTAGCATAGAAATGTCAGAAGTCTATCCAACGGTTTCAACATTCTACATTTCTCTTATGCAGATTTTATAGATTTGATGATTCCTGGCATGAAAGTAGGTTGAAATTCAACTTCTATTTTATGTCAGGTTAGAACTCATTAAATGCAAAGTGATCTACATGTCCATGAGAAGGAACTTCATCTACTTTAATGAAGTACTTACTTCACTAAAACATTAAATGAAATGTTTTGAAGCTGCTTCTCAGTCACTTTTTTAAAAAGTTCATTCAGTTTTTATTAGTATCTAGGGGTAGGAGGTGGAGTGAGTGTAGGCTGAATTATTCATGCCATCATGACACATATTTGACATATGAACTTCTTGTACTGATAAGAAGATTTGACTGCAAATATCAAAGATGAAATGTAGGAAGAAATGATAAAAGGTTGTATTTCTAGTTTTTTCAATTGTATTATTTCTAGTTTCTGATAACATTAATTTTTAACGTAAAAAAAGGCAAGTCAATTATGTCTGGAGGACAGTAGTTAACTAGAGTTGCTGGATACATGAAGTTTGGTCAATTATCATTTTCTTCTCAAATCAGGAATCTCAATTTGTTTGTGCTTCCCACACAATTAAGATGGAATAGAAGAGTATTAAAAAAGATCAGATAGAGAGAGAGAGAGAGCAAAGCCAGTAATGGAGGGATTTGTAGGCCATTTGAAGGACTTTGGCTTTTGCTCTGAATGAAAACAGAGAGCTATTGGAAGGTTTTGAGTAGAGAAGTGACACTTAAGCAGAAGTGATTTACTTATGTTTCAAAAGGATCAAGGGTGGTGTTAGGGAGACAAGAGGCTATCAAAATATTAATAATATTCAATGTCATTTTGTTAAAATAATGATAAAACAACAACAACAACAACAACAAAAAACATTGCTTCCCGGCTGGGGCCGCTGACTGTGTGGAGTTTTCACATCCTCTCCACGTGCACAGTGATTTTCTCCAGGGACTCATTTCCTCCCACATCCCAAAGTTGTGCACGTGAGGTGACTTGGCATGTCTAAATTACCCCAGTCTGAGTGACTGTGGGTGTGTCTGAGTGCATCCTGTGAGGGGATGGCAGCCTGTCCAGGTTTGGGTCCTGCCTTGGGCCCTGAGCTGCTGGGATAGGCTCCAGCCACCTGAAACACTGAGCTGGAATAAGGAAGTTGGAAAATGAATGAAGGAATACAAATTATTATAAAATAAAAATCTGAAAAGTCTATGATAATCATACAAATGTCAGACAATAAACAATGAGAAACAAAAGTACACAGCAAAGCCACCATATTTGTGACTGTTGTTGGGCTGTGTGGTGGTAGGAGGTACTTCTTACAGTTTTCACTTTGCAAATATTTATTCTTTGATTTAACCCATCACCACTATGACTGCTGCCACTCACTGAATCACCAAAAATTGGGTAAATATCTTATTAACTTTTCATAAATGTATGTATAGCTCACATTTATTTCAATGTTTAATATGAGAAGTATTTGGAATCTTTATTTAGAAGTTTGTTGATATTTTTGTAACTAGAAATATGCTATGCTAACTCTTGTTTATATCAATCAGCCTATGACAAAATTTGTTTTGTTATATGTCGCTGTTTGGCTTAAAGTCATGGTTTCCAAAAACCAATTGACAATGGTAAGTGCTGATTTACTGCCAGCAAAAAGATAATGATGGCTTCAACCAAAGAGTTATAGGTAATGAGGGTAGTCCATTGGACACTGTATATCTTGAAGTTATGGTGAGCATAATTTGCTGATGTATTGGATGTAAGAAAGAGAGGAACCGAGGATTTTGGCTTGACATCATGACAATGAGTTACTGTTACTGAGCAGGGGAGTTCCAATTTGGACTTGTTAAGTTTGTTATGCCTGTTAAATATCCAAATAGAAATGTTGACTATATGTTTGGATGTACACATCTGAAAGTCAGGGAAGAGGTCCAGGTGTAAGATAAAAGTAGGAAGTAATCACCTATAGCTGTTATTTAAAGCCATAAGACTAGATGGGTTCACCTAAAGATGAAGAGTAGACAGAATAGTGTTAATGAAGGATGAACCTAAAATATTTCACAGTTTGCCAGTGATGGATATAATAAAAGAAAATAAAACCACACAGGAAGCTGTGGTGGTACAGCTAATGAGATAGAAACAGGGCCAGGATCAAGTGGGGTCCCTGAAGTCAAGTGAAGGAAGTGTTTCAAGGAGGAGAGTGATCAACTATGACAAATGTTCATGAGAGTTCAAGCGTTCAAGATGTGAAATGAAAATTGATTATTGTATTTAGACATACATACTCAGCTTATTGTTAACCTCGATAACAGTAGTTGCATTGGAGAATCAGGGGAGGAAAATAATGATTTCAGTGGTTTAGGAGAGAACTGGATAGGAGAAATTGGCATTGAGTATAGATAGTCTGTGTAATGAATATTTCTGTGACACAAAGAAGGAAAAAACAAAGAGGCTGGAGAGGAAGGGAAAATGGAGTCAAGACTTTTTTGTTGTTGTTTTTTTTTGTTAACACATTAGGGGAAATTACGGCACGATAGTCATCTATGGGAATGATAAATAGAGAAAGGAACAAATATGCAGTAAAAAAAGATAATTATATTTTTAAGTAGCCAGAGAGAGTAGAAGGAAACTCATGGATAAAGGAAGAAACTGGCTTTAGATAGGAGCCTGGAGAGTGCACTCAAGGTAACAGGAATGAAAGCAAAATATTTTATGTGCAATTGAGGTGGTTGCACATGGAAGTCGTCGTCTGTTGCACGTATTTTCTCACTGAAATAATAGGGGCAGGTCATCAAAGGAGAATAAAATGTGTCAAGGAGGTGAAGGATTGAGAAGGAATGGTGTAAAATAGTATAGCGTAGAAGGAATAACAGATTGGAAGAAAACATATAGTAGAATTTCTGGGCTATAATATTGTCCACTTGGAGAATAAAGTTTAGCAATTTAAAATGAGAACAGTGAACACTGTTGTGTTTTGCTTGCTGTTTGTGTGTTCCTTCCCCTGTTGGAAATTAACTGCCTGGTGTGCAAGCACAGAGCTGTGGAGAGTTAGATTTAACCAAGTTTGTTGTTGTCTGAACAGAATAGAATAAAGAAAAAGATGAGTAAGAGAGCTGAGGGTATGAGTAAAATAGATAAATCTGTGACAGAAAAAAAAAAAAACAACTTTTTTTTTTTTTTTTTTTTTTTTTTTTTACAGAGTTGCTCTGCCGTCCAGGCTGGAGTGCAGTGACGCAATCTCTGCTCACTGCAATCTCCAACCCCCAGGTTCAATCAATTCTCCTGTCTCCTGTCTCAGCCTCCTAAGTAGCTGGGATTACAGGTGCCCACCACCATGCCTGGCTAATTTTTTGGTATTTTTAGTAGAGACAGCGTTTCACCATATTGGCCAGGCTGGTTTCCAACGCCTGACCTCAAGTGATCCGCCCGCCTTAGCCTCCCAAAATGCTGGGATTACAGATATGAGCCACCATGCCCAGCCAATTTATTATTAATATTTCAAAAGTTTCATTACGATATATTTCTAGAGAAAAAGATACAGATAGCAAGAATTGAACTTAACAAGATCCTCAAAGGAAAAAGTAATAAAGAGAAGGCAATAAGGTGCATTATAAAGGTCTATGGTTATTTATACACATTCTCATACCTATGTGATGGATCAGAAGACTTCTAAGTACTAAATATTCTTTAAACAAGTTTTAAATTGACATTTTGTTTATTCTAAAAATCTAAAATATTAAATGGCACTAAATATAAACATAGTATTTTAACCTTAAAATTTGAAAACAATTTTCCTACCCAAACCTTATAACTATATTATTTAAAAATATGTTTATTAAATAAAATGTTTAAACTTTCAGCTTTAAACCATCTAATTTTAGTGTTTAAGGGGGTCTTAGAGCAAAACTGTATTCCCATCTGGCTTCCAAATTTTTGAAATGAGGTAGGGCACAAAGGATTTTAAGTGACATACTTAAAGCTACACGAGCAGGAGACCAGCAGCTAGATCTTCAGCATATGTTACTGACCTGTGTTCTTAATAACAAAATAAGTAATTAAAACCATTCAACCTTTCCCACTGACCTTTCTGGGCTAAAGAATATTCTTCTCTAAGATGTGGCATTGCTAAATTATGCATCACACCTCTCTCTCTGTTGTTCTGATCTAAGCTGAGGAAGAACTTCATTACAGTAGGGTCAGCCTCTCAGGCCATACAGCTGTTGTCTAGAAACTCAAGGAAGAATTTTAAGTTTAAAAGGATAGAAGCATTCGCTAAGCATAAAGGTAAGCTCAGATTCAAGCCATTCAATGAAATTGGAGACAAATGCGAAACAACTATGGTGAAGAATGACTGACAACCCCTGTTATGGTTTGAATGTGTCCCCCCAAAAACATGTGTTGAAAGTTTGATCCCCAGTGCAACAGTGTTGAGAGAGTGGGGCCTAGTGAGAGGTGACTAGGCCAAGAGGGTAAAGTGAATGAATGAATGCCATTATTGCAAAAGTGAATTGATTGTGAAAGGCAGAATTTAGCCCCCTTTTACAATTGCTCTCTCTGTGCTTTTTATCTCATGACGACACAGCAGGAAGCACCTCACTGGATGATGGCCCTTCAATCTTGGATTTTTCAGCCTCTAGAGCTGTGACAAGTAAATTTCTATTTATTAAAAATTACCCAGTCCCAGGTTATCTGTTACAGCAGCACAGAATGCACAGACTCCCACCATAAGAGAAAGAGGCAGTTTTTTGGAGGAAAAGCTTTGAGCAGATTTTATAAGATTATAAGATACAATATTTTAGAATGTCAGCCCTAAAAGTAAGCCATGTGATAGGTTCTCTTTAGAGAAACAATGTGAGTTACCAAAAAGCAAGCTTTTTGCAAAGGGTAGTAATCGTAATGAAGTTTATAATGAAGATATTGTCATATTTGGACATGATAGAAAAAATATACAACATACATTAAGTTCTCCTAGAATTTAATTTTTTTTTTTCTAGAGGAAACTCAAGGAATTCTGCTTGTGGTATGCTTTCACTAGGGTCTTTCATTTCTATCTTATCTTTACTCTCTTGATTATATTTAGTTCTGTTCAATTTCAATTCTTAACCTAAAGTATATCGAGTTTTTTTTGTGTGCGTGTGTGTATATATCCTAGTTGTACTATGGTACAATTAAGAACTGTCTTTGACAGGTTTTCAAGTGGCAACAAGAGCACCTGTTCTCAACATGAATGTGATTTGCCTGTGCCATCCAGCTGCCCTTTGGTCTTGCTTGTTTCAGCAGGTGTTGCTGGCTAGGCAGGTGTCTGCTTATTGGTTCCCTCCTCCATCTGATATTCATGTGCACTGCTCATGAGAAGGCCTGCAATTCATCAGTACATTCTTCCCAGATGGAGGAGGACTATTTGGTCAATAAGAGATATCAAGCAATTGTATCTTTTACATTCCCCCAAACTATTCTACTGTACCGTATTCTCATTTTTTTCATGATTTATATATTAATATATATTCATATATATCATAAATGTCAGTAACTGCTAGACATGTATTTACTGAGCATTTTCTGTGCTATTTGAAGATGAGAGTTCAATTTAGACTTGGATCTTGAACGCTAAATATTTCTTTCCTATTATACTTCCCCATGCCAAATATGTTATAATAAATTAGGTTAGGATAAAGGTTATTAAACTTTGTATAAGAACAAAGGCATTACAAACCCCAAATCAGAGAGTATATTTACACAAAAGAGTGTGCTTCTTCTTTTTCTCTTTCAAAAACCTTTTATTAACTGTAAATCCTTGGCCAGGTGCAGTGGCTCACTCCCGTAATCCCAGCACTTTGGGAGGCTGAAGCAGGAGGATCACTGGAGGTCAGGAGTTCAAGACCAGCCTGGCCAACATGGTGAAACCCCGTCTCTACAAAAAATACAAAAATTATCCCGGGATGATGATGCATGCCTGTAATCCCAGCTACTGGGGAGGCTGAGGCAGGAGAATCGCTTGAATTGCTAAATTATGCAACACACCTATCTGTGATTATGCATCACACCTGGGAGGCGGAGGTTGCAGTGAGCCGAGATCATGCCACTGCACCCTAGCCTGAATGACAAAGACGGGGAGAGAGAGAGACAGAGAGAGAGAGAGACAGAGACAGAGAGAGACAGAGACAGAGACAGAGAGAGAGAGAGAGAGAGAGAATAAATCAATCAATCTTCAGGAACAAGATTAGTTGTATGGTCAAGTAACATTTTAAATGTAAAAAAAATTAGGCTTTGTTTTTGATAACATACTACCATATCTTGAGATCAATATGTACTTTGTCTTATGAAATAAGACCTGTAAAAAGAAATACACTTCCGGAGGCCTGTAGAAAGTGTGTAGTTAATGACAGGTCACATGAAGTAAGGTCAGAAGGAGCTTAAAGTTGGTCCTGCATTGCCAACAGCCCAACAGAAAATTTCTGTAGATTAAACACATATTCCTTAAAGAGGCGAGCCGCTCCTTGCTAGTCGCTTTTTGAGGATAGGCACATTGGTAAAGTATTAAAATCCTGAATCTCCTAGCATAGCAGCTGACACACTGTGGCTCTCAATAAATGTCTGTAGAGTAATTAAGAGCTATTTGTTTCTGTATATAATACATGTTTCTTGATTTTTTAATTTTACATGATTACAGAGTTAATCATTGAATTCTGCTCAAAGTTGACATTTTAACAACAAATGGAGAATCTATGGTAATTTATGCTCACTCAGAAGACTATGTTCTTTCATGAAATTTTTAAAACAAACAAAAATCTCTGTGCACTGACAAAATAATAATTTTCAAATGCTGAAACTTTTGAAGTTTCTCTAATACCTATCATTTTCTCTACCAATTACCAAAAGCTTCTATTAAGCAAGTATCTGTGAACGGATGCCACTTCAAAGAGGGGGAGTAAGAAAAAGAGAAAAAGGAGCAGAAACAGGAAAAACAGGCAGACAAAGAACAAAGTTGGGGTAAAGAAAATGGAAAAAAGAAAACAAAACTAAATTTACTGAATTGGAATGTTAATTTTAGAAATGTTTTATAGCCATTTTCATTTATCTTGTCTACCTTCTACAAACTTAAATTTAAAATAGTGGAAGCAACTTGCCTTTTTAAAATATAATTTTAACATTATTAAAAATTAGAGATTTTTCCTCCATTTACATAATAGTGTGAAATGTCAATTTTCTTGAAAACTGCAGAACATAAAATGGATATGTTTTCATGTTTCTTCATTACAAATAGATTGGCTTATATCATACAAATTATTACAGTTCTCAAACTCTTTTCTAATTCATAAATGAAAAAGATAAAATGTATTATATGAGGAATGTTGTGATTGTTAATTAGGTTAACAAATTAAATGAGCCTAGAACTATGTTTGTAAAATAATTGTCAATGAATGGTAGTTGCCATCTGCTAAATATTTTTATTTTAAAAATCTATGGTGAACAATGGTAATAATTCATTTCATGGCCTCAAGCAGACAATACAGCTTGGTTAAGCCTTCCTTTCTCCAACCTTGAAATGATCATAATAAAAAGTGCTTCACACTTCATATGATTCTTGTGAAAATCAAGTGAGATAAATATGAAAGCCTTTTGAGAATTATAAATCTATATTAAAATGTAGCAGGACATCAGAAACTAAAATGTGTCTCTACTTTCTATGGTCCTGATTCAAACTATATGGTATCTTTTAAATTGGTTGTAAAAATACTGGTATAACAGGAAAACAAAACATCATACATGAATTTGAACAGAAAAAAAAGGTTATTATTCAAATATCTACAGCATATTCAATTATATCCTGCAATCATCTTTGTAAATACTAAAGTGCTTCTTTGAAATCAGCTAATGTGAATTTCTATTTGGATAATTATTGTACAATGTGAAATGTCACTGTTTTTATTATGTAAAAGTAAGTAATGGTAGTAGAACATTAAAGATGTTCAAGAATACCCTTAGCACCACTGTTTCCCTATAACTGACCCTCAGACCTCTCAATTGTTTTTCTTCAGGCTGTGAACTCCCAGTCTGGCATCTTAGCTTACATGAGGACCTCAGATTTCAGTGGTCTATGATGATTAAAGGGGGAAAAATTCATATATTTAATATCATATTCTCTTTATCTGTAGATTGACTGATTGATTGATTGATTTTGAGACAGAGTTTCACTCTTGTTGCCCAGGCTGGGGTGCGATGGCACGATCTTGGCTCACTGAAACCTCTGCCTCCCAGGTTCAAGTGATTCTCCTGCCTCAGCCTCTGAAATAGCTGGGATTACAGGCATGTGCCACCACACCCAGCTGATTTTGTATTTTTAGTAGATATGGAGTTTCTCCATGTTGGTCAGGCTGGTCTTGAACTCCCGATCTCAGGTAATCCACCCGCCTCAGCCTCTCAAAGTGCTCGGATTACAATTAATATTTTTAATAGCCATTAAAATGTCTCATTAAGGCTCTTTAGCTTCCTTAGTTCCAAAACATTCAAAGGCCACAGAAAAAATTAAGGATTATTTGACTGCAGGTAAAAGCATAAGTCTAGGGGACATTGAAAATTATAATCTCCAAACATGCCACAATTGTAAAAATATTAATATTCTAAAACCCACTTTTAAAGATTTAATGCCAAAGGACTTGTCTAAATACAGCATTAAACACAGTGTCTCACCCATAATTGGCTTTCAGTAAATATTTGTAAATTTTTCTCTGCCTGAAAAAACTCTTAAAATAGCCTTTTTTCCTTACAGGAGTAACTCTAAAATGCAAGTAAAGCTTATGAATAGATCAAGCAATTTAGACCACCACGTTAATTTCTTTCTAGTGAAATATTTTTAAATCTTTTGTTTAAAAGTGATAAACAGTAATTTAATTGTGGATATGACAAGAAGTGGACAGGACTTCCTCTAATATCTCAACTCCCAAAGCACAGAGACTAGATGGACGTCAATCTTTCAGTTCTCATAGGGCAACGAGGATAGATTTTACAACTTTTTGCCAAAGCATGTATGAGTGCATACACACAGAAATGTGCACGCGTGTGTTTGGACATGCATATCTCTGCACACTTGCACACATGTCTGCACACATAGACATCTACATGCACATATACACATTCACACAACTCTTCTTCCTAGGATTAGCTTACCTAAACTGTTGCTAGTAAAAACCCAACAACAAATGAAAACTAAGATCTTTACAACCAGATAGAACCCTGGAAACTATTCCACATGTGCAGTAAAAGAGGGCTGTCAACTAAATATAGGAAATCTGGTGTATTGATATGTTTTGAGTTCCACCCATATTTTTGAGTTTTCTTTCAGGCCCATCTGTATTTTCTATAGTTTTTAATAGTATTAGCTGACACTTTTTTGAAACCTGAATATTGCATTGATTATCTAATTATCACATTCTGAACCCTGAATGGGTAATATTATTATTCTATTTTACCAACAAAATATATTAACTCCCACTTAAATGACATTGTCTGAATAATGACCTCTATTTTTCCTTTCTATCCTAGTGGGAAGCATCTACTCTGGGAGCCTGTTTCAAGATCTCTTATCCTGGATTTTATATCTCTTATTGCTGAACTCCCCAAAATGAAGCCAAATGACAAGATGTGAAACCTAATATACCAGACTTTAATAGCTCACAGGGGGAAATACAAAGAAATCCTTAGTACTAACACTTCTGAGTTCAGAGTAAACTCTGCCATGGCAAGCAAAGTGCCTAGCACATTGTATAATAAATACTCAATAATCTCAGGTAACAGAATGTTGAATGGAGCTTTTCTTTGACCTTGAAATTAGAAAATGGAGCTCACAGCAAATTCTAAAAAGAGCAAGAAACAGTTGGGGCAGACCTCTAACTGAGGACATCCTACAAGGATTGCAAATAAGCCTTATTTCCCTCAAACACCTTTTCCCTGTCTCCATCATAAAGAGGGCTAGAAAGCGTTAAGAAGGGGTCAGTAGAAATCACTGGGATCACCATGTTGATGGGAGAAGTTATTCTTTCTTACCCACTGGGAAGAACAGGGAGTATGTCCCTTTCCTTTTAAAGACAAGTGAGGTAGAGATATCTCAACAGAATCACTTATAAGATGTGGGGTACCTAGAAGAAAGGAAACCTGGCCTTTTATTCCTTGGATGAATGTTTGTTGAACTGGAAACCTGTAGGTCCACTGAGGGTTTGCTGTTGGAATAGCGTGGAGCATGGTGAAAGATTCTTACGGAGCTGGAAGTGTTGCCCCTGATGCTTGGGAGTAGACATGAAAACAGATTTGTACTTGTGTCTCCACTAAGATAGCTAAGACAGAAGGCCTGCTAAGGCTTCCATGATATAGTATGCCTGGAAAAACAACATGGAGAACCCCCCATCTAAAATCCCCTAGTAAAGTTGTTCATAAAAATTTTTTCCAAGAGTACAGAAAGGGTTTCTTAAAGTTGTGAGATTCCTTACAAAGAGAATTGGAGGTAAGAGGGGGTAGACAAAAGCCTTGGACATACCATGCAAGGCCGTGAGTGTCAAACCCCCATGAGACGAAGCAATGATGTTATTCCTCTCTAGAGCAATGCTCACTGACTTGGAAGATGCCAGGAAGACTCAAAAATCACCAGAAGAAAATAAAGCACCTTTGCAGAGATCATGACATCGTCGGAGACAACTAGCCAATGTGAAACCAGATCAAGACAGAGCAGGACCAGGGCAGACTCCATGCCATCAAGGGATGACTAGCTCTGTAAGAACCATGCTTTCCCTGTCTCCCCACATAATACTTCCTTTACAAGGTACTAGTGTAGGAAAAGAAGTGAATTTGTGGACTATGCCCATCTCTATCTCACCACTCTAAAGCCACATGAGTCTATTATACTGAATGAAGGGAAAAGAAAGAAGTTTAAATATAACATGAAACTGTAGTTTTAGTTTAATAACATAGGGTAACTGAGAAAAGCATAGGATCTTCCTAGTACATTAATAAGAGAATAAAAGGGCATATTTGACATCACATGGTTGAATTTAGGAATCAAAAAATAATAAAACCGATTTATATTTATATCTTACTCAGGTGATACTGCTTAATAAATTGTGTATTTGAATGAATGGGTGAAATATGAGTGCACAGATATGTTGGTAAGTAAATGGCAACATGAAAGAAAGATTTTTTTCTTATATTAACCTTTTTCAGGATCTTCATTTTAGAAGTTGCTAGGGAGCAATAATGTTAGTTATTACTTTTCTGTAAACCCACGGCATTAATAAATGCTGTTCTGTTATCTAAACCAGACTGAATTTAATTTATCCCAGATTCCCCATTTGCCTTGGTATCTCTTCAATAGGGAGAAGCATGCTTTCACATAGTGAAAATGGTACAGCATATCAGTCTCACAAGGCTAAAAGTTTCTGTAGTCATGACTTTAAATGCATTTCACTGAATTAGATGAGATGACACACAACAGATATAACGAAGATTAAGTTCAGAATCACAAAGCTATGAACTTATTTGGTTATCCAGTATTATACAATTTATGGGGAAAGAATGTATATAGAAATCAAAGCTACGTTTTAATGGTAGAAATGCCAAAGTTTATGGTTGCTTATACAGAGCTGGATCAGGGATCCAAGCCTCACCACTCCCAAGTGTGCCTGTATTCTTCACCCTTAGTGGTAGTAGAACCTTATGAATTAGAATTAGCCAAATAGGATATATATCATTAGTTAGTTTGTAAATCTCATATAATGATAATCATGACCATAGAGCAACACAGGCAATACACCTCTAACATAAACATGTATTCAGACTCCTCTGTTTATATTGTACAGGTCATACTATAAGCCTAATCCTGAAAAGTTTTTTGGAGGTTAACCCTCATTGCACCATCACTTCTGTCACTGGGAACAGAGCAAATTAGGGAGGAAAGGGATTATTGCAGCGACAAACATAACCGTGCTCATATCTATCCACCTATATCGGGTTTCTTGCCACCATAACCATGATAGAATGAGCTCAGAAATCTTATCAGATTCTCCCTGTTGTCCACAACTGGTGCAAATACGGCCAAATGAAAGAAATTATACATGGCTGGTACTTATTTGTTGAGAAAAATATTTAAAAAGGCACACCAACTCAGGTCTCAATAATACAGGAAGATAGAAAAAAAATGTACAACTATAACATGAACATCAGTTAATCCAAGAATGCTTTTATGTTGATAGGCCATAAGTGAGTTCTACCAAGATGATCTAAAATTACTGTTTTATATACTTGAACCATTTAAATGGTTACAGTTACTCAGTTCAGCTTTTCTTGAGGATTACATTGAAAATATGATAATAAAAATTCTTTATTTATGAATTAGTAGTGAAACCCAAGTGAAATGTTTACTTCTTAAACATCAGCACCAATTGTGAATGCCAGCTATATTCTGATCCATTTCTGTTAATAACAAGATAATCTTTTCATCCTTATCCTATAGTAAAGCAAACCAGAGGCAATTCTATTTTTATCATTTTATTTCAATATTTATTGAAATCAAATTTTTGAAATATTTCTTACCTTGGTATTTTATGATCTATGCTGAAGTACATGTCAACAGTGGCTGTATTTGAGAGCCTGCCTCATCCATTTGATGCCAAAAAAAAAGGTAACTCTAAATATCTTTTTAAGGATTATATGATTCACTTATATGACTGGAAAATTTCAAAACAACTTAGGATTTGTGAACATCATCCAGAGTGCAGTAGCATTCTTAAAAATAAATAAATAAAGCCTCTTTTACAACAAAGGCAATAAACATAATTGGTTGTCAATAAAAGGGGAATTATTTAAAAGACTTGTTTTATGCAGTGTCACTGCTTGGCTGCTCACTCAGTGTGGTTCATCATATTGGCTTGTCTCACTCGTGGCAGCAACAGAATTCAATCTTGGCTTCATTTACAGATTGACTAATTAAATTGGGATATAAGTACATTTGCAGAAGCTGGGCCATAGCACACACATTCTCTCTCTCTCTCTCTCTCTCTCTCTCTCTCTCTCTTAAAAAGTTCAGCTGGTGATTGAAAACAAGAGGTAAAATTTTTCCATAAAGAAATGTACACCTATTTACCAGTAGCTATGTTTTCTTTGCCAATAGACAACATTTTTGAATCACCAGGCTAATTCAATTCTTGCCAATACAACTGTGAAAAAAAAGAAAATTAAGGCTGAAGTTTTTTTTTTTTAGAAGAAACCCCCTTTTTTAATAAAAATATTTACCAATACAAAAGGCCTATATAAGCAATATATAATAGATATATTAAAACACTGTTTTTAAAGTGCACAAAAGTGCTGTTGGTTTCTGGTGGTTTTGGTTTTAGCAAAGTCTTTTTTCAAAGAGGTATTCTGAGGAGCAAATTATTTTGTACCAACCACATTTGGCATTGACACAAAGGCGTCAATTCTATTGAGAGCCATTTCTCCATGTTTTTCACGTTCGACGTAATTTTTATTTTTTGTTTAGTTTCTTGCGGTAGTTTAAGGATTATAATGTTTTAACATATTGTTTGAGCTTATACGTCAACACTCTTTTGTCCTGGAATGTTAAAAATAGTTGCTTTTTAACTGGGTCAAACTTTTCTTAAAAAATAACATAGCATGCTGATATCCATGTGTGCTAAATGTTTAGCTCCCTCTTCTATGTGAGAACATGTGGTATTTGGTTTCCTATTCCTGTGTTAATTTATTTAGGATTATGGCATATGTATCCCCTGTATCTAAAATAAAATTTGAATTTAAAATAATAGTAACATAGCAAAAAGTTGGGTAGGGGGACTTGTTTGAGATAAGAAAATACAACTAAAAGAAACTCACAAAATTGTATGTAAATTTCTTAGAAAGACTTTGGAGTATGTCAACCAGACAACACTAAGAATCGTGACTTGTGGAACTATCAGTGCAATAAAGAAGATGACCTAGCTCTGCCATTTTACTGCTAAAACAGCAATAGTTTTACAAATGACTTAATGCCTGTTGACTTATTTGAACATGGAATGAATGGAATAGTCTCTCTTATTGTGTTTCCTCTTCTCCGCTAGATTCAGCCTACAGTTCAGGTTTTATTTGGTCTATAGTTATTCTTAATTGGTTGCTGAAATTTAAAAATTGAACAGCAATGTAAAAATCCAGATTCATACTTTATCTTTAAAATTTCTAGAAAGCAAGGGTCTGAATTATTCCCAAAACAATAATCAGCTGAAATTAAGTTGCTGCTCCACCCTTCTGAATGAGAATGGTACTCCAGATTTGACATATTCCCCTCTTTCTGGATTTTCTACAGCTAATTTATCTCACTCATTAAAAACACCTGCCTGTCGTTAATATGATTTTTGAGTCTATGATCTTTTCTACTGGCAGCAAAATGTATTATTAAGAGATCAATTCATGGAATAAGATCATGGACTCGAACCACTCTAAACCTCAGTTTACTCATTTATAAAGTGGTGGTATGGTAATAGCACTTGATTCATAAGGCTCTTATAATAAATAAATAAATAAATAAAATTGGCTTAGCATGATGACTGTATTATAGTAATATCCAATAAGTACTATATAATAATTGCTAACCATCAAAGTCTGCATTTATCATTTTGGAATTGTATTTCATATAGCTGGGATGAAGACAATCAGTTTTTGTAGATATCTCATGTCTCTATGGCCCTCTTCAAAATGTGGGGAAAAACTGACAGACCTCTTCAAATTATATGGATTTTATATACCCAGTTAATGTCTGATTTCAATCAACTTAGATATATGAATTTTTGGTGCTTTGGAGAAAACATGTATCACTTCAATGTAATTTTTTTTTTAGTTTTATACTTTTTTCTAGAAATCCAGACACTTTAAACCTGTGTGCTGTGTTTACTCTTACCATTTGTGAGTTATTGATTGACTTTTTAAAGAACTAATTTTTCTAGGCTCTGTAGTTCAAAATAATACTGCGGCTTTCAGACTTGGTCTGCAGAACTTGAGTTGCGTTTCTGTTATAAGACGGAGAAAGCTTAACCTGAGCTATGTCAACATGTTCAAAAAAGCTGAGGAAGAAAAATGCAGAGTATCTTGCTCTGGTTTCAATAATAGTAAACAGACTTTTATTGACCACCTGTCAAACTCTTTGGGAAAGTCATTGGATTCTTTATTCTCTGAAACAATTGTTTAGAGAATGCTATTAAATAACATAAATTGATGGACCTGGCTTTTCAAAAAATGTATACCTGTTTTGAATAAGAAATTTATAAAACTTACATTGGAATTAAAGTGATTTTCAAAATGTATTTTTTTGGTCATATGATAGCTATTGTTTTACTGGCATTTGTATGTAAGTATTCAGAACTACAACAGCTAGCAAGGAGATCTCCAGAGGGACCACAATCATCCTCTTAAAAAAAAGCTGGTCACCTTGAGAGCAGTGAAAGTTAAAAGTTGGGAGGAAATGGGAATCCACAGGGGACCAAACTCTGCCAGCTGCTCTCTTCCTGTCCAGAATAGAAAGTTGCTTGAACACCAAGTAAGTTTCTAAATGGGTATTTCACCACTTTCAAAAAAATAAAACTCATGATTTGGTACTTCATCTCACTTTACTTAGAAACAATATAATTTAAAGGCTCAGTCTCATATGTGTAAAGCTGACAAAAATCCAAGGCCTTATCTTCTAACCAATTTTTCTGAAATTAAATATTTATGTCATTGACACTTCATTTTGTATTCTAAATAGTTTAGGGAATAGAACAAAAGCAATGATAGAAAATATTTCAGTTTCATTTTTTGGCTCCTAAAATGCCCCCCAAAAAACACTGAGCTAAGTAAGGAAAACACCTAGGTGCTTAAAACCAGATATTTTTAAATCATTTTCTAACTTTTGATCATGTAAGCATTCGTGTACAGATTTAAAAAAAAATAAATAAAAGTTATAACAAATTTCAGCAGAGTGAAGATCACCTGGTGACCATCAAGCAGGCCATCCAGAGACAAAACTCCTTATCTGAAGAATTCAGAAGTAACTAGACATGTCTGGAATGCATGCATATCCAAACTCAATTGTGCAAGCCTTGCTTACATTAAGACATCAAAATGTCTACAAATGTAATAGTTTATCATGACCCGTGCGGCTAATAGGTCCAAACTACTCATAAGCTCTGACTTTAAGGTCTGTAAATACTCCTAATGAAAAATCCACCACAGGGCACTCACTCCTCTCTAAGGAGCCCCGCCCAACTATTCTGTAGCGTTCTCTCTTTCCAATAAAACTTTCTTTTTCAAACATATACTGTCGTTGGTAAATTCTTACCAATCCACAAGTCAACCACTTTCAATGCCAGGGCTCTGACAAGTTGCTCAGCAATATTTATTACATGAGAAAGAATATTTCTAAAAATAATTTTATCATTTTCAAGAACCAGAGTTGTTTTGTGAATTGTGATATATGCAAGATAAACTCATTGTTTTTTTTTCTTTGCATTGGTATTATGCTATCCTCTACTGAACCAATATATATATTCAGTGATTCTACTATTTCTTTTAAATTGTATTCAATCACTTTTCACTGGACTTTGGAAATAATTCCCTAATCGTCTTCCTTATGTGATTTATAAAAAAATAAAGAATAGGCAAAAAAGTAAAAGGTTCTATTCAGACTTTGGAAGACTTAGTAAATAATAGCATATCATTAAATTTTTTATGTGGTGTTTTAAATTATGGAGATAAAAATAAACTGCAGTTATATTTACAGGGTGATTTATGCACTATATAATTTTCAAAACAGAAAAATTTTAGTATCCATCTTTGAAAAATAAATTTAAAAAAACTTGAAAGACTATATTTAGGCTGGGTACGGTGGCTCATGCCTGTAATCCCAGCACTTTGGGAGGCTGAGGCGGGTGGACCACGAGGTCAAGAGATCGAGACCATCCTGGCCAACATGGTGAAACCCTTTTTCTACTAAAAACACAAAAATTAGCTGGACATGGTGGCGTGTACCTGTAGTCCCAGCTACTTGGGAGGCTGAAGCAGGAGAATTGCTTGAACCCAGAAGGTGGAGGTTGCAGTGAGCTGAGATTGTGCCACTGCACTCCAGCCTGGCAATAGAGCAAGACTCCGTGTCAAAGAAAAAACAAGAAAGAAAGACTATATTTAAATTCCATTTGATTAAAGAGCACTAAAGCTGCAAGATTTTATAAGAAAATATACATTTTATGTGATTTTATTAAAAGTATTTCTTGAAAGATTGGTGGGAATTGAACAACTTCTGCTTGTGGCTGTAACTGATTATGATATGTTCACAGTTTTATTTAACAATTCTTATCATTAGAATAGCAAAACACTATTATTTCTCAACGTGTATGTAACTAAGTGAAGTTTGCTATTTAAAATTGGTAAATCACACATTTTTAATACACAGTTGGAAAAAAAGTATGGTGCTACCAAGTACTCATTATATCAGCTTGAAAAGTGACAAATGTTCATTTTATTTTGTTTAAACAGAAAAATAGTCAATTAAAATAATACTAGGGGGCACTGGATTTTACTGACTATGCCTCAGAAAGCTAGCATTGATATTTAAGTCAACACTAAAGGAGGAATTGTAATTTGCATTCCTCCCAAGAAGTCCATGTCATTAAATGTGTTTCCTTTAGAACTTCTTATATCAGAACTACAAAACTGGAAATAACAACAACAATCCAGAATCTCCAATAACCAGGAAACTCTTTAAACAAGTAATGGTACAAGTTTAATAGCAAAGATATTTTAATCATTCAGACAAAAATATGTTTATAATCTTTTTTTTTTTTTTTTTTTTTTTTGAGACAGAGTTTCACTCTTGTTGCCCAGGCCGGAGTGCAATGGCACAATCTCGGCTCACTGCAACCTCCTCCTCCCGGGTTCAAGCAATTCTCCTGCTTCAGCTTCCCGAGTAGCTAGGATTACAGGTGCCTGCCACCATGCCCAGCTAATTTTTTGTATTTTTAGTAGAGACACAGTTTCACCATGTTGGCCAGGCTGGTCTTGAACTCCTGACCTCAGGTCATCCACCCACCTCAGCCTCCCAAAGTGCTGGGATTGCAGGTATGAGCCACCGTGCCCGGCCAAAAATATGTTTATAATCTAAACATATTTAGACATAAGTGACAAACCTAGGTCAGTCTAATACCATTGAATGAATAAATGTTAGAAAAATACTAAAAGAGTCTTCAGTACGAAGATAGATGTTTTGTAACCCTAAAATTCCATGACCTGACAAGATGTCCTTTATGTGGAAAGGTATGTGGGCCAAGCTTCCTTTGGGATATATTTAGTTTATAGTTTAAATGATAATAGCCCTTCTCTGAACTAACCCCCTTTTGTAAAACTAATGAAATACCACCAGGTTAGGAGTATGATGGGAACCTGAATTGTGCTAAGGTATATAGGTGGAGTTATATGATTGTCAGCCATTATTCTGAGGTTGCAAGATTTGCAACTTCCACAATAATTCCTGTAAATAACACCACTATTGTAGAACCTAAGATTGGTCTTGTAAGATGTCTTTCTAGACTTCTGCGTTTCTGGCCACCTGATGGCCCCACCCAGAAGTGGACTCAGAAAACAAGGACCATTTTCCACACTTGTGTGACTGCATCCCCAACAAATCAGCAGCACCTATACCCTATGCCCCTGCCCACCAAGCTATGTTTGCAAAATTCTAGCCTCCAAATTTTGGGGGAGGCCAATTTGATTAATAATAAAACTTTGGTCTCTCATTAGCTACAATGTGTGAATTAAACTCCTTATTGCAATTCCCCTTTCTTAATAAATAGGCTCCATCTGGGAAGTAAGCAAGATGAACCCATTGGCAGTTACACTTCCCCAGTCTTTTAAAAAACATCTAAGAAATCAAGCAAAAATTAGATTGTTATACCAGGAGACAAAAGCCAAAAAGATTCATTTTTAGTTCTTTCACTTCAAAATAGGAATTAAGCAAAAATTCCTAGAGAAGTCTCAAAAGGAGGACTCAAACATAGTATAACAAAGTATGGAAAGACTAGTAGGAAAGAAGGAAGATCCTGCAACCCTGAGATGAGAGTTACTTGCCTAAGTGTAGGGAGGAGAAAGGGACTACAACCTTGCAAAAAAAAAAAAAAAAAAAAACTTTGGAGGATAAGATCAAAAGATCAGAAAAGAAGGAAAGTGAAGACTGTCATGGCCAAAGCAGGAAGCTAAGCAGAAGGCTAAGGGAAGCCTATCCTTCTGTTACCTTTAGAGGGAGCACTCAGAATCACATTAAAAATGCAAATAAACCCTGTCAGCTTTGATAGTGGCTGAGGGCCTTCAATCAACAGCTGATTGCATATTGCTCAAGGCTTATCTGGTAGGATGAGTAAAGGTGCCCTGTGTGGACAGCTCAATAGCCCACTTAAGCCCAAACTGAGCCAGGGGCTGCAATGATGATATGAAAGGGAAAACTCCATACAGGAGTCAGAGAGTGGGGAAAACTACTTACATGAAAATAAAACATTCTTCAAACTTTCTGAACAAAATAGCATAGTTAACTAAGACAGCTAAGACTTAAAAAAACAAGAAAGTAGCTAAATAAGTAAAATTACAAAAACCTCTCAGGCCTTAACACAATGCACATTCCAAATAATTTAGGGTATAGGGACATAGGCATTTCGTGTGGGTGGGTCTACACATAAAGCCAAAGGATATAAATTTAATTTTATATCTTTCTAATTAATGTCAATATCCATAGAATATTCACAAAAATAGATTTATATTAAGCCAAAAAAATGCATAATATATTATCACAAACTAATACTGGGAAGGGAAAACTTTTCCTCTTCCTATTTAGGTTTAGTACCTAGGAGCTTGTGAATTAAACTGCCAAAGGACAGATTAACAAGAGAAGGAAAAGTTTGCTCATAAGCGTATGAGGTCTACAAAGGAAGCGGGCCATTCAAGGGCTAATGTTAGGAGCTTATATATCTAATTTAATAGGGAAAAGCGAAGGTGGAGAAAAATCTTTATGGGAAGAACAGGAGAGTTTCCACAGGAAAGACAAATGGCTTTGTGGGAAAACAAAGAAAAGAAAGTTTGTAATCACGATTTTTTTTTTTAAACACAGGTGCAAGTGGTCTTTTCCATCTTGTTCATGGCCCTAAAACTACCCTAGAGAGGGAATGTATGATAGTTTCACTTTTGATTTCCTTTCTGGGAGTCAAACCACACCTAAGAGGGGATTTATAGCAGAACATTCCCAGAATTTTCTGCCTTTAGTCAAATAAGGGAAGTTCTGAGAAGGCTTATTTTGATGTCTGTTGAATCTTAAAATTTTCAACTTAAAACAATCATTATACCAACTCTAGGCTTTAAGTGGGTCCCCACACTAAATACATAGCCACATTTTAAAAGTTTACATATCAAAACAAAATAGCCACCTGGGGAAAATAGCCTCTTCCATTCAACAGTCTACTTTGGAAAGAAGTGAATGAAATGGCAAGGCAAAGAGCCAGCCAGTCACCCCATGAAATAAGCTAAATCAGTCCTTGTGATAGTGGGATAAGATACCACAGTCGAAACACCTCCGTATTTAAGAGACTGTATTGTTTGACCATAATGCAATAAAAATAAAATAAAAATATCAAAACTGTCAGAAAAAAATTAAAAGCAAATAAACTGGAATAAAAGCATGTAACAAACATGACAGAGTCTATATACTTAATGTATACTGTGCCTGTACAAATAAAAATTCTAAAATCCCAATAGAAAAACCAAGACAGAGGAAAGCTGAAAAAAAATGCAAATAGCAAACAAGTACAGTTAATCCTCATTATTCACAGATGTCATATTTGCAAATTTGTTTACTTGCTTATATTTATTTTAAAATTTTTCACCTTTAATCAACAGTCAATATGAAAGGAGTTAGCCAGCTTGCTTTAGGTGAACAGTAAGGAAAGAGTCCCCAGAGAACCTCCCTCCTGTGTTTTGTGCACTTAAGGGACCTTGTACCACGGGGCTTGCCTAAACATGGCCACAGTGGACTAAGGACCCGCATGCATACTAGGGGAATACGGTGGAGCCACCAGTAATTCACACCTTATACAAATATAAAATCCAGCCCTATCAGCTTGTATGTAAAAGCCCTTGGATTCAACTGTGAAGGCAGCAACCAGGAACCTGCTCTCAAGACCCCTCTCTTTGCTGAGAGCCTTCCCCTTTCACTTAACAAATTCTACTCCAGCCGGTAGTGGTGGCTCACACCTGTAATCCCAGCACTTTGGGAGGCCGAAGCAGGCAGATCACAAGGAGATCAAGACCATCCTGGCTAACATGGTGAAACCCCGTCTCTACTAAAAATACAAAAAAATTAGCCCGGCATGGTGGTATGAACCTGTAGTCCCAGCTGCTGGGAAGGCTGAGGCAGGAGAATGGCATGAACCTGGGAGGCAGAGCTTGTAGTGAGACAAGAACGAGCCACTACACTCCAGCCTGGGCAACAGAGCAAGACCCTGCCTCAAAAATAAATAAATAAATAAATAAATAAATAAATAAATTTGACTCCACTCACTCTGAGTGTCTGTGTGCCTAATTTTTCCTGGTCATGAGACAAGAACCCAGACCTAGCTGAGCTAAGAAGAAAAAAAAAATCTTGCATCAAATAGCAGTGTCTTTTGTGGTCATTCATGAACATGCTCAGAAATCAAAAATTTGAGTTGCCTGCTGCCCATTTTCCCTGCTGAGGTCAAGCAGGACAATGTTCTGCCTTCTTTGCTTCAGCTTTCATACTGTGAATGTTTCCTTTTCACAGTCTGTTAATACCACATTTTTCTAATTTTTTGCTTTTGGTTGCTAATTTTGCTATTTAAAATGGCCCCAAGTGTAGTGCTGAGGTGCTGTCTAATGTTCCTAAACGTTAAGACCAGTGTGATGTGCCTTACAGGGAAAAAAATGTTAAAATAAGCTTTGTTCAAGCATGAGTTATAATGCTATCTGCACATATTTTGAAACAAAATAATGCTATTTGTGAGTTCAATGTCAATATTTAAACAATTTATAATAAATACAATGTCCTTCAACAGAGGCACATGTAAAAGATTATATTATGGATCAGTTGATGAAAATAAAATGTTGTGGCCAGAAGCCTGCAAGAACCTAACCTTGTACATCCCCTAGGAGTAATGATTTAGTATTCACTAATTCAATTGTCTAGGTAACTTTACTGAATGGAACTACTGCAAATAATGAAAATCAACTGTATTTGAAAAAGGCAAATTGATTAATAATCCCAGAAATCTAAATCCAACAACATTAAGCTGCATTTTTTTAAACTTATCAGATTTGGAAAAATATTTTTTTTAAAAAAGTTCATCAGTGTTAAGGAGAGAATTGTAAAATTAAGCCTGTGATAAAATTATAGGCTGATACAGACTTTTGAAAAGGCAAATTGATAATATGCATATTACAAAATTCTTTACAAATTTGTACTAATACTATGGAAATCACTAGCTCTGTGGACAAACCTTCTCTCTATAAAGTTGTTAATTATACTTTTATTCCTAAAAGAAACAAACACATAAAACTAACTTTTAATTTTCTCCATTTCACATTTAAGTGAAAGCAGAACACTGGTCTTTTCAAAAATAGGAAGCAAGAAATTGCTGACAAGAAAAAAATCTCTATCAAAGTGCACGGTGAACCAAAGAGATTTACTGCTTTCAGAGCAACTAAAAAGCTCAGTTAAAACAAACCAACATAAAGACTATGGATGTTTCTTAAATAAAGATCCACTAAAAAGCTTTCTAAAATAAGCAATAAAAAAAAATGAGGGTGACTTGCCTTAAAACAAGAACTCACATGAAGTATTTAGCCAACACAATGCTGAATAAAGGTTCTTTTAAATAACAATTGATTCATTTAGTCCCTTTAAAAACAATTTTAAAATCTTTTCTTAAAGTTTGTACAACTGCTTAGTTTTAATGGTCTAGCATTTTAATTCTATACTGTGTGAGGTTTCCAATTCATTTTTTTTTAAGTTCTACTTCTTTGGAAGGGTTTTATTATTATGCAGAACCAACACTGGTACCTCACCTCTGGAAATAGATGCTAAAATGTATGGAAAGATGGTGTTTAAAAATGTAAATATTTTACTCTTAAATTCATGGCAGAAAAATTATTTTAATGTTAATTTATATTCATTTTAAATGCAAAAAGCTATTAATATTTCCCCAACTTGAAAGAAGTCATGATAATTATATTGTCATTTCTCTTTCCTCACATACTTATACTACTTATTGGTAGCAGTCACTATAAGGACACTCAGATACAAAGATACAGTGATATAAATGAAACTAGTCTAAGTTCAGCTGTTAGAAAACTCATGCAATTTTAAAGCAACATTATCTATTCCCCAAAATTCTAAATAGCATTTATTTAACAGGTCATTCTGTGTATGGAGCTATCATGAAATATGAAAAACAATTCAATTTTAAAATGTCACGAATTATGGTGAAGCAGGAGAATTCACTGACCCCCTCACAGGACTTGCCACAGGGGTGTGGCTCGTTTGCTCGGCTGCCATGTGCTCAAACCCCTTATGGGAGAGGGGGCACACAGGCAGGCAGGTGCAGGAGCCAGGGCAACCTCTTTTGGGCTCTGGCCCCATGGTAGCGTCTAAGGGTGTGCTACAATTAATGCTCTTTTAACAGTTGCCTCCGTGGACAGCTAAGTGTTAAATCAGCTTAGTGAAAAGTCAGGGTGACAGTCTTTTACACCCTGCTCTCTTGGTACCCAGGTCCTTGTCTGGTGGCCAGGAAGAATCAGGTCACTCAGACTTAGATGATGAATTCAGGGATTTTACTGAGTGATGGAGGTGGCTGTCAGTGGGATGGAAGGGAAGCTGGAAAGGGGATGGAGTGTGAAGACGATCTTCCCCTGGAATTTGGCCTTTCATGGCTGATCTCCTGACTGTCTGCAGCAAAACTCCTCTTGATATTCAGATCCCCCTTCTCTTCTCTCCTTCTCTGTCATACCAATCTGCCGATCTGCCAGTGGAAGTTGGGGTTTATATGAACAAAGGATAGGGGTGTGGTGGGTCAGAGTAGTCTTGGAAAAGGCAACATTAGAGTGTGAAAACAGGAATGCCTCTTCCCATTTAGGGCTATGGGTTTCCAGGCTTGAAGGTGGGGCCTTCCTGGGGAACTGCCCTCTTCTACCCAGTATTTCCCTGCCTCCTGTATGTATAAATTGTCAGAGGAAAATTCATAATTAAGTGTGTGGGTGCGTCCATATGTGCACATACACACATACATGTCATGAAAACAGGCATACTAATGCAAAAAAAAAAAATTATTTTTAAATCAGGGGCATCCCAAAGCTCTCCTTGATTCTATTAAAACAGCACCCTTGAGGGTAGTTATCTCTCTAACACACTTGTAGTAATGTACACTCCTTTCCGAAGGAAACAAAACAAACATGACGGAAAGTAAAACCAATGAAGCAAAAATACAATGTAGGAGTGTCCATTTTCTAGAACTTGCACATATTTTGAAACAAAATTATAGTATAGTCATAGTGGATAATGTTCTTTGGTCTTTATATTATTTTTCTGAAAGAAAAAAAAAAGCATGTGGACTTTCAAGGATTATAGTTACTCGAAGCCATATGTTAAACATGCCCTTGTGATTTGACTCCTCTCCATCATTCCAGACTGTTCTTACTACATAGTCCAAGAGTAGGCTAAAGATCAGCACACACACAACATGTGATAGGAATAGACAAGGATTCAACAAACCCAGATAATACCCTGGACACTACTGCTACTCATTTCCTGAGGTTGCAGGCGCATCCCATTCCAAGAACATTCCAATTTACTTAAATAGGACTTTGCAAAATGAATAGTTTTTTTTTTTTTTTTTTTTTTTTTTTTTAGATGGAGTCTGGCTCTGTCACCCAGACTGGAGTGCAGTGTCGTGATCTTGGCTCATTGCAAGCTCCGCCTCCTGGGTTCACGCCATTCTCCTGCCTCAGCCTACCGAGTAGCTGGGACTACAGGCGCACGCCACCAGGTCCAGCTAATTTGTGTGTGTGTGTGTTTGTGTGTGTTTTTTAGTAGAGACGGGTTTCCGTGTTATCCAGGACGGTCTTGATCTCCTGACCTCATGATCCGCCCCTCTCGGCCTCCCAAAATGCTGGAATTACAGGCGTGAGCCACCGCGCCCCGCCTGACTAGCATTTTTAAAGGCAGAGATGGGGTGTGGTTGGAAGGCTTATGAGCCAGAAAAAAACTAAAGAATTTTCATTTTGCTTTAACAAACCCTAATTAAATGGGTTGATTCACAGTCTTCCTACATCCTAAAACAACATGAAAGCATCGTAAGAGAATAATTAAATAGAATGTATATGTATTCCCCATGTTTTGCCTGCATTAGGGTACTAATACTAATTCTGATCAGGACACCAAAATGCAATTTCATTATAAATAAAAACAATGGAGAGTTTTCTTTTTTCCTGTGAAACTTATTTAAAGAATGAGTTCTCTAAATAGCAGTATTTTTATTTTGACAACGTGAAATTAAATGTGACAGTCATTTTAGATTCCTAAAGTAAAAAAACTGTATAATACATTCATATACTCTAGCCTATTACAGTGATTTATTATATTAAAATCTGTAACAATTATGAAACATTTTCATTTTAAAATAAAGATTCTAAGTGCATAACTTATTAAATGATGGAAATTGAATTAAAATTTGTAACTGTATGTTCACAAAGAAGTAAAGCAAATACTCAGTGTTGTTTTTTGTTCTTTTAAAATCGTTTCTGTTAATATTCCTAGGCAATTTAGGTAAATCCAATATGGAAGTCAAGTAATCCAGATAATTGTTCTTATTTCCCTTCTAATAGCCATATAATCATCTTTAACTTAAATTTTAATGAGGCTTATCCAATCATGTGCTACATGTTTTAAGTTTCCCAGTTTTAATTACTAACTTAGTAGGCTCGCCATCCCCATGATAGTGCCTAAAAACCTTTACCAAATCCCAGGGGCTCCTTAGAAGGTAGTATGGAAACCAATATCATCTTTATTTTTATAATAGAAAAAATTGAGGTCTGAAGTATGTATTTGATTTCCTTGAAGTAATACAGGCAGGAACAGATCTGAATGATTTTTTTTTTCTATAAACTCTGCCTTTTCTAATCTCACCTTGACAAAAACCATTTTGTCCAACAAAGACTGGAAAGTATATTTTACTCTTATTTCTACGAGATGACTTTCCATAGTCTTACCGCACATTGATTGTACATTGGATTTTCCTTGGATTGCATATTTTATGTGATAGTGTGTTTTCAGTATTGCAGCTCATTTTGCAACACCCTGACCACTTGTATAACTTTGTTAGCTCGTGGGTAACATTATCTGTCCATTCAGTTTACATCTCTCAGTTTTATGTTTATAAGATATTTTATTAAAATCTTCCTTAATCATTTTTTCTAGATGCATTAATAACAATTACAAGCAAATTCAGGAATGCCCCAAGTATCTTTTCATTTATCATTGACTTTTGTCACTAACACTTTTCTATCTCCATATCAATATAACTGAAGCGATTTCTTCTATTTTATAAATAGAAAGATAATATTGCCTCTGTAGGATAAGAATTACATGTTTGGCTACTTCATTTTTTTTTTAACAATTCAAAAGAATCATTTTAAGTGTGGTTGAGTTTAAATACTACTGTTCTTAGAGATAATTCTTGGTGTTTTGTGTCACTTTTAGTGGAGTTTCTTTTAAAACACTAGTACTGTAGTCTTTAAACATGCTTTTAAATCAGGTTGAATCAGATATCAAGGGACAGATGGCAAGTAGTTTTAATCAGAATGATTTAATAGAAAGTAGAGAAATGAAAAATAAGAAAGCAACTACACAAAAATTAGAAGATTTAAAAAAATCACAGATCCTATCACAATAGTTTAAATTTATTAGACTACCTCACCACTTTCCGTCTCCAATTACACAGTGATTTTTAACTTCGTGGTTAAGGAATGTTGAGCTGATAATTGGGGTAAATAATACAACATTTTACAATCTAAGTATTTGTAGACAGATAATTTCAAGAAGTAAAATCGAAGAGCAATCCTTTAGTGTGGTTCCAAGTAAGCAATGGAGTTAGCAGCATTTTTAACCAAATCCTTCAAATCATGCAAGTTTGAAAAATATCGAGGCAATGGGTCATTCCCTGGCATGAGTATGCTCTTAAGATATATTATTTGTTTCTAAGTCTGTTAAAACTCACTAAATCTTAAAAATAAGTATTTGGTTTGTCCTTACAAAAATACATTTAGACTTCCCTTGAATGTCTCTTTCATATAACTCATCATCATATATGTCTTCCTTGCACCAATAAGTTACTTGAGTGCAGGAACTAAACTGTCTTTGTTCAGTGCTTAACTCCCAACATCAAGGAAAAAGCCTGGTACATTATTCTTGATTAAAACTTTGTACAAAACAAATGCATTAATTACTATACATGGAAACTGTGTATAGGATGGAATATTTTAATGCATTGAGAGATAAAAGGTAAAGTTTTGATACTTCAAAAATATTCAATGTGCAGTTTGCACTAATTTTTTTAAACCTAGATATGGTTGCCAATTATTTTATAGATAAAGGAAAAAAACAGCAGAAACAAAAACTCTTCTTGATTTTTGTTTCAGGCAGTTATATTTATCACATCTTATTACAAAACTTTGATTATCCCTTGTAGATGCACCTCCAAAAAAATTATAGTTTATTTCCTACCAGTTATACCACTTGTTTCCTTTCTGAGATTAGTTGACTTTTCAACTTTCTTTTTAACAAAACACATCATTCTATTTCTAATAATTGGTCAAGAGCTGACTTTTTTGTAAAGTAGTTCTTGTTTTTCAAGCTCTCTATGGACCATATGAAATGTAATGGATAGAAATTGCCTACATATCTCATTTTCTGAGAGCGAAGAGATTGAAATAAGTAGTACATTTCACTGAATCAAATGCAATGGCTTAATAAAAACAATTTTAAAAGGATATCAAATGCACACTCTGGACCACACTGTATTCTAAACATTTATTCCACACATTATTTAATTTTTAACTGTCACAATAATCTAGTGAAATAGTTATTATCTTCAATTAAGAGATGAGGTATCTAAGCATTTTATTTCCCTTTTTTCTTTTGAATTCCTATATAGGAATTTATAAAGATTATAATCATAATAATATTAAGGTTAATAAATTCTCAAAGCTCAAAACAGACATACAAACATGTCCTTTAAGTTCAAAGCAGCATTAGGAAATACAGCAATGTCATTCAAGAATTCTGGAATTCTACATAGATATAGTTAAAAAAAAAAGAAAAAAGTCTGCCTTCTCAGCAGATAGCTAAGATTTCCATATTGCAGGCTAACTGCTCAGGCGGTTAATTTGCACTAATCAGCTGGAGACAAGAAGAGAGAAAATTACAGTAACTTGATGAGTTAATTTTGTGTTTTACACTCATTGTCTTCCTAGTTGCTAAATGCTCCATCTTTAACACAATTTTGAGATAATATAGACGCCCTTGTTCAAAACCAGGAAACATATTTGTGACCTGTTAAAATCATCTAAGTTTTTTTCACTCAATTGTCCTAAAAGAGAGAATAAAGCCTTCTAAACTGAAAAGGAATAAGAAAAGAAAGGTCTTAGGGCTTTTCCAAATCCCTACAACGTTGTATTGTATAACATTTTCCCTCTACAGACTCTCCAAATTTTATTTAGGGGTCTCTATGCATTCTCTTTCAAAACATTTGCTAGATATTCTAAAAGTTTTCAATTAAAAATGAGGCAGCAAGCATATTTGTCTCATACTAAAGTGAGAGAGGGAGGAATACAATTTCACACTCACTTGGGATATGACTACATCTTCTTCCCAAAGGATTGAATCATGTATGCCATTGTCATGCATATACTCTATCATGGTCTCAAGATTACTGGATCAAAGTACTTTAGTGACAAAGGAAAAGCACATTGTCCTGAAGAAATCTAAAGCACTAAATCAAAAATAACTAATGCGTGTCTTGATAACATTTTAAAGACAAAAATATCCTTCGATGTTAAACCCAAGAGATTGTGTGTGTGTGTGTGTGTGTGTGTGTGTGTGTGTGTGTTAATTCAACTCAACTCAGAAAATCCATTAAGTATCTGTTATGTATAAAGAACTGTGCTCACAGAGCAGGGGATAAAGAGATGTGTAAGGCACAGTCTTGGCCTAAGAAGGGTCTTTTATGTGATTTTCAACAAGCAAATGAGTCATCTATCACATTGAAGATCCATAATAATCATATGTTGTAGTCTAGCAAATGATCATCAAAAATACTTTTCAGGATTTAGAGGAAAAAAACTTTTGTTTTATTTTTAAATAAAAACTGGTAGGAAATGCTCAATAATTTAGAAATAAGCTGCAGTATGGGTACCTTCCACTTATTACAACTCTTCATTGAGTGACAGAGGTTCTAGGAGGAAGGGCAGACATTTAACCCACTGACAAGCAAGGAATTTCAGATTTGAAATTATCTTTTTAAACAAATCAAGGCATGGGCAAAAGCAATTTACTTTATATGAAATACTTGCTCTTTGTAATGTACTCAAACCCTCAATGAAGGAAATTCATTTCTAGTTTATTTTTTGTTGTTGAGAATTTAATAGAAAAGGCTTTGATGATGTGACTTTTGTCTATTAATTTTGCAAATGAATTTGGTGGTCATATATTAGTAATAAGGGTTTTTTAAAATTATTTTTTATGCCTGGGTTTACTCATCTCTAAAATGGGTATCATTATGTTGAAGAATACAAAATTGACAATATTTGACTATTTTAACCTACACATAAGGCAATTTCAATGCAAAAATTCTATCTCAGATATATTATGATTATATCAAATAGAAAATCTTTTGTGAAAGTGTTTTGTAAACTCTAAATGGCTATCTGATATAAAGAAGGTAATAAGATCGAACACTGACAAATTCATTTTCAGATTTATAATGAATCTGAAGTTTCTGGTAGTTTTACTTGTAACTTTAAAGTTTTATAATTTTATTATTCTAAAGTAGGTCTAACATTTTGCTCTAAAAGAAGAATATGTGAAACCAAGGCAATCCATTCTTCAGAGAGCTGTTTGTTTTATTTGACTCATTTAGCTATATAGGCCAAGTTATCGTGAGACTCCTGATAGGAATTTGAAACAAGTGGTTACAGTCAGAAAATATGAGGTATTAAGTAAGATGCTTCTCAATTCAACTGCACATTGCAGAGTCCACCATGCATTGCACACTGGAACTCTGCCCTAATAGCTTCTGACAATGATAAAAAACATAACATTAATTACTTTATTGGGAACAATTTGAGGGTTGGTTAGCTTCTGGGCTAAGCAATTTATATATTTTAGAATGCACAGGCCCTTAAAAGAGGAAGTTGGTTTGGATTCAAATCTAAGCGGTGCATTTACCACCTATGCGACACTGGCAAGTAATTAATCTGTGTAAATCTCAGTTGCCTCATCCATGAAATGAAAAAATTAAGAGTAAAGCCTCATGGAGTTATTGTCAGATTTAAGTGCAATAATCCATGTGAGTGTTAAACTCCGCCTGTTTAGAAGCGTCCATAAATCCTATCATGAATCTGATATTTCAGAAATAACACAGTAGACTATGTATGAGGATTTTATAACATCATCCCATCCAACTTTCATCTCAGAAAGGAGTATATCATTTAATCGCTTATGGTTAGGGCACAGACATAGAAAGTAAATATCTTACAAGACCAATGCTCTAACCCCTGAGTATAGGGCCATTCTTATACACCAATAACAGACAAACAGAGAGCCAAATCATGAGTGAACTCCCATTCACAATTGCTTCAAAGAGAATAAAATACCTAGGAATCCAACTTACAAGGGATGTGAAGGACCTCTTCAAGGAGAACTACAAACCACTGCTCAATGAAATAAAAGAGGATACAAACAAATGGAAGAACATTCCATGCTCATGGATAGGAAGAATCAATATCGTGAAAATGGCCATACTGCCCAAGGTAATTTATAGATTCAATGCCATCCCCATCAAGCTATCAATGACCTTCTTCACAGAATTGGGAAAAAAACTACTTTAAAGTTCATATGGAACCAAAAAAGAGCCCTCATTGCCAAGACAATCCTACAGCAAAAGAACAAAGCTGGAGACATCACGCTACCTGACTTCATGCTATACTACAAGGCTACAGTAAACAAAACAGCATGGTACTGGTACCAAAACAGAGATATAGATCAATGGAACAGAGCAGAGCCCTCAGAAATAATAGCACACATCTATAACCATCTGATCTTTGACAAAACTGACAAAAACAAGAAATGGGGAAAGGATTCCCTATTTAATAAATGGTCTGGGAAAACTGGCTAGCCATATGTAGAAAGCTGAAACTGGATCCCTTCCTTACACCTTATACAAAAATTAATTCAAGATGGATTAAAGACTTAAATGTTAGACCTAAAACCATAAAAACCCTAGATGAAAACCTAGGCAATAGCATTCAGGACATAGGCATGGGCAAGGACTTCATGTCTAAAACACCAAAAGCAATGGCAACAAAAGACAAAATTGACAAATGGGATCTAATTAAACTAAAGAGCTTCTGCACAGCAAAAGAAACTACCATCAGAGTGAACAGGCAACCTACAGAATGGGAGAATATTTTTGCAATCTACTCATCTGACAAAGGGCTAATATCCAGAATCTACAATGAACTCAAACAAACTTACAAGAAAAAAAATACCATCAAAAAGTGGGCAAAGTATATGAACAGACACTTCTCAAAAGAAGACATTTATGCAGCCCACAGACACATGAAAAAATGCTCATCATCACTGGCCATCAGAGAAATGCAAATCAAAACCACAATGAGATACCATCTCACACCAGTTAGAATGGCGATCATTTAAAAAGTCAGGAAACAACAGGTGCTGGGGAGGATCTGGAGAAATAGGAACACTTTTACACTGTTGGTGGGACTGTAAACTAGTTCAACCATTGTGGAAGACAGTGTGGCGATTCCTCAAGGATCCAGAACTAGAAATACCATTTGACCCAGCCATCCCATTACTGGGTATATACCTAAAGGTTTATAAATCATGCTGCTATAAAGACACATGCACACGTATGTTTATAGCGGCACTATTCACAATAGCAAAGTCTTGGAACCAACCCAAATGTCCAACAATGATAGACTGGATTAAGAAAATGTGGCAAATATACACCATGGAATACTATGCAGCCATAAAAAGGATAAGTTCATGTCCTTTGTAGGGACATGGATGAAGCTGGAAACCATCATTCTCAGCAAACTATTGCAAGGACAGAAAACCAAACACTGCATGTTCTCACTCATAGGTGGGAATTGAACAGTGAGAACACTTGGACACAGGAAGGGGAACATCACACACCAGGGCCTGTCATGGGGTGGGGAGAGGGATAGCATTAGGAGATATACCTAATGTAAATGACGAGTTAATGGGTGCAGCACACCAACATGGCATATGTATACATATGTAACAAATCTGCACATTGTGCACATGTACCCTAGAACTTAAAGTATAATAAAAAAAAATCAAAAAAAAAAAAAAAGTAAATCCTTAAAACAACAGTTTCTTTGCTTTGGCACCAGATGGTGATTGTGTCTTTTTTAGTAAATTTTACAATACTAGATTTGGCCTCTTTTAAGAAGTAAAATGTTAAATATGCATATTTAATTGATAGTGTCTTTTCTTCACTATTTCAAATGATTTATTAATTTGGTATCTGGTTAATTTTAGTTAGATAATTAATAAATATTTTAAATGCATCTATGTTTTGAAAACTGATATTCTACACAAATTTTAAACTAGCTACTATTCTGTAAATATGCTCTTTACTATTATGCAGAATTATAACATATAATGATTAAGAGTTATATTTTGTTTGTGAGCTATTGAATTTGTACACATCTGCCTAAATAACATAACTTAAAACTACCTTCTTCACAAAAATGGCTCATTAGCCAGTTAAATATTCCAATCCAACAGTTCATTTTCATAATTAAAATTCTCACGTTTTTGACATAGCCAACTAACTACTTCTCTTTACTCACAATTTCCTAGTTTCAATTCATTAAACTGTCCTTTGCTCTTTCCCTAGTCTCTTAAGCACTTTGCTATTTGAAATCATAAAGTATAAAAATTTAAAATATAAAATAAATGCATTTCCTAAAAATTTGGCAAACTTATTGTGGCACGTCTCAGCTGGGATTAGTTCTATAAGTGATAGAGTAAATTATTAGTTATTTTTTGGAAGAAGAAATGAATATGTCTAATTTTTTAGGAAGGGTGAATAAGAGGGAGAGAGAATATGAGAGAAGTGAGAAAAGAAAAGTAAATAAAACACATTTCTTTATTTGCCAATTTATTTTTCCATTTAAAGTCTGACTACTTAGATAACAAAATAAAACTTTCATAAAATATGAAACAAAAGCATAAAAGTGGTGGCCAAGAGAGGCCCAGAATTGATAGTGAAATAAAGTAGGTGATCTCACCAAATTTAGGAAATTGTTTGCATAGTTTATGTGTATTTGACTCCCAAGGCCACTGAACAGAGTTTAAAAATGACTTTCTTATTTCTTTTCTCCTCCTTTACCTTCCTTCCTCTTTTGTATTGTTGCATCGCTCACAAGAGCTATGATAGTTAGAATGCTTTTAAGAAGCTCAAAAAATATAGAATAAGTTCTTGGTCTTTCATTTTTGGTACATAGCCATATTAGTTTCGCTTGTAAAGCAATTCCATGACATTCTACTTCTTGTCATTTTTCTACTGTTTTATAGTTCCAAAGTTCTCTTTTTTCATTGTGCTAAGACCTTAATTCCATGATCTCACTTACCTAATTTTACCCTTTTGAACTAACCTAACTTTTCCAGCTTACCTTTTACAATGTTTAAACTGGGATAAAGAAATTCTGTGTACATCATTGAAGAGATGGAGTGACAAATGAAAAAAAAAAAAAGAAAAAATACTTTAAAGAGCCCATTAAAAGGTACAAAACAATCTCACTGAATCTCAGATTCAGCCAATTTTTCATATTTTGAAAAACATTTAAAAGCAGCTTTGTTAAATTAATAGATAGGGAAAAGACTCAGTTCTTTTTTCTATTTTTATTGATGTATATGCATATCTTGAGAGAGCTGGAAGAGATGGATTGTATGCATACATACAGAAAGATTACAGAGTCAGCCGTGTCTGTTTTCTGGACCACTAACCTTCCACCTTTCCCTTTGTGGTGTGTCAGTCTAGTGAACCAGAAAATCAAACCCTGTTTGTCACAATCAATACCTAGGTGCTTTAGAAAATAATAAAACAAAAGATATGGAAATGAAAAGGGAAAACTATCATTTAAAGAATTAACTGGCTTAAAACAATAGAACTTAAACCAAAAATACCTAGAGAATAAGGAACCATATATAACATTTGGATACCCAAGACAAGTATCTTCTTTGGAAAAAATAAAGGGAATCATTTTGAAGAAACAGGATTAAAAACCTTCTGCAATTTCTATTTTATGCAAACTTGCTATGTTGACCCCTTCAAACCAGCAGGTTGCTAGCGACATCTGTTCAGAGTTTAAAAGATCCATGGCTCATTTCTTCTTTCCCATTTTTTGAAAATGTCATGGATAGAAGATAGAATGCAGGGACAGTTACAGCAGTGAGCCCATGCATGCACAAGATATTCTAGAATGTTGGAAAAATTTTGAGACAGAAAGAATGCAGAGAAAGAAGATAGGAAGTGCATTTTAATAATCATGGCTGATGATGCTAGCATTTTCTTAGTTTTTTTTCTAATTTTTTGACTTTCTTTTACCAGGTAGCCAGAACAATCCTTTAGAGGTCTATTTACTTCTCCACTGACATGCCCTTGCACAGTGAAGGCACACACTATCTTTGCTGATATGCTCTAGCTAAGAACTAGCTGCAGTGTAGCAATCCAGTAGTACTGTGTCTCACAATGGGAGAAACGGCTCCCAGCACATAAATATCTTCTCTCTGTGTGCTTTATCCTTATTTAGGTCAGGCATTTAGGAGAAGTTTAAGAATCATGGGCTCAGGCTCTATACCTATAAGGTTTTGCCCATCCCATTTTTTAATCTTGTAACTCCTTTCAAATGCAAAAAAAAAAAAAAACCCTCCACTGAGCCTTTTAAAATTAATTTCTGTCATCAGCAAAATTCTGTGATTGTTAACCTCTTCTTAACATGCTTTTCAGCTCTTTTGCTTTCCCTTAAACCTGGCTCACCCTTGAGGACATAGGCTTGGCTGAGCCCTCTCAATTGATAGCTACTTTCTTCCTTTTATTTATTTATTTTTTTTTTTGAGGCAGAGTCTGGCTCTGTCGCCAGGCTGGAGTGCAATGGCAAGATCTCAGCTCACTGCAACCTCTGCCTCCCAGGTTCAAGTGATTGTCCTGCCTCAGCCTCCTGAGTAGCTGGGATTACAGGTGCCGGTCACCACGCCTGACTAAATTTTGTATTTTTAGTAGAGACGGGGTTTTGCCATATTGGTCAGGCTGGTCTCAAACTCCTCACCTCAGGTGATGCACCTGCCTCGGACTCCCAAAGTGCTGGTATTACAAGCATGAGCCATCGCTCCTGCCCTTTAATAGCTATTTTCTAACCATACCGCTACTCTTCTTCCTCGCCATTCGATTCTAGAGGAGGGCACTCAGTTGAAACTCATTGCAACTTCCAGATTATTTTCCTCCCTTGTCTGGAAAATTCCCCGCTCTTTTATTTCAGGTCCTCTAAGGACATCTATTATCCCTCCTTGTTGCAGTCATTTCTTGACTCTCAAGCCTGGAACTTCATTGAAGTTTTTTTTTCTTCCTTACTCATTCCCCAAAACTTTTTCTGCTTAATTCTTCATGATATTACTGCATCTGAAGGCACTTTTTCAACATAATAGCCTCTTGGTCCTTTACCTTTTCTTCACCCAAGATCATATCCAATCAGCCACTTTCATGGTTACAATCAAAATTCTGTCATTACCAAAATATGTGCTCTCTCCAAATGTTAAATTTAAAGAATCCCATTCTATGAACAGAGCTTCCCTTTTTACTAGCTCAGGTTCCCAGTACCTCACTCCAACAAGCCTCCAACCCCTAATATGATGATTAATTCATTTTTTTCTTTTCTTTTAAATTATACTTTAAGTTCTAGGATACACGTGCAGAACATATAGGTTACATAGGTACACATGTGCCATGGTGGTTTGCTGCACCCATCAACCTGCCATCTACATTAGGTATTTCTCCTAATGCTATCCCTCCCCCACTCCTCACACCCCACAATAGGCCCCAGTGTGTGACGTTCCCCTCCCTGTGTCCATGTGTTCTCACTGTTCAGCTCTCACTTATGAGTGAGAACACGCGGTGTTTGGTTTTCTGTGCCTGTGTTAGCTTGCTGAGAATGATGGCCAGTCATTAGAGAAATGCAAATTAAAGCCACAATGAGATACCATCTTACACCAGTTAGAATGGTGATAATTAAAAAGTCAGGAAACAATAGATGCTGGAGAGGATGTGGACAGATAGGAACGCTTTTACATTGTTGGTGGGAGTGTAAATTAGTCCAACCATTATGGAAGACAGTGTAGTGACTCCTCAAGGATCTAGAACCAGAAATACCATTTGACCCAGCAATCTCATTACTGTGTATATACCCAAAGGATTAGAAATCATTCTACTATAAAGACAGATGCACACGTATGTTTATTGCAGCTCTATTCACAATAGTAATGACTTGGAACCAACCCAAATGCCCATCAGTAATAGACTGGATAAGGAAAATGTGGCACATATACACCATGGAATACTATGCAGCCATAAAAAAGGATGAGTTCATGTCTTTGCAGGGACATGGATTAATTCATTTTCAGCTGTCCTACACCTCCTCCTCTGCACACTTAATTCTCTTCAATGGAGTTTAAGTTTCATGTCCAATCATTTGGTTACTATATTAAATACATCCTCAACTTCTCTCTCTATGGTTCAATTACCTGGCTCTGTAAATTTACCTACAAAGGTAAACTGGTTTAAAAAAATCACGCTAAGAGTCTCATTTTACTTTTATGATCACTATCTTAGTAGTCACATCAATTACACTCTATTTTCCTTGTTTACTCTCTCTAGCTCTCTGAGATAGTCCTATTCAAAGCATGTCCCTTGACTTACATGAGTCCACGAACTGTGAGCTACCAGATACAATAAGATATGTGGTGAAATTATGAGAAATCATTTGAAATTTTTAAATTATTTATTAATTTTTAGAGACATGTTTTTGCTATATTGCCTAGGCTAGAAGCAATCACAGCTCATTGTAACCTCAAACACCTGAGCTCAAGAGATCCTCCTGCCTCAGGCTCCCAAAGGATGTTAAGATTCCAGCCATGAGCCACAATGCCTGGCCTTCATTTGAATAATTTTATAGCAACATAACAGAGTAATTTATGTTTGGATTTGTATTATGTATGTCTTTTTAGATTTTTATTTTTTGAATAATTAATTTTCATAATAATTTACAGAAGTTTCAATCCTTCACTAGTTGGAAACCAAGCAACAGAACAAAACAACAACAACTACAGTTTTTGGATCTTCACTACAGATAGTTCGAGACACACTGTTTTAGATTAAGTATTTCAATTTATGGTTAACAATTTCTCTCCTCTGATTCATCCTGTCATGATGTCACCCCAGTCAGGTCCTACATAATCTGTTCCCTAGATTTATTTCTCTGATCTTCTGTTTACTCCCTCACTTACTCCACTCTAGTCATGCTGTTCTCCCTTACTGTTCTTCCAACGCACCAAGTTTCTTCCAGCAGCTCTTTGAGAATAATAAAAAACAAGTAAAGTAAAGCAGGACTAGAAAGAAACTACCTAAACATAATGAAGTTTCTTTTTTAGTTTTTGTAAGACAGCGTTTCGCCTTGTTGCCCAGGCTGGAGTGCGATGGCGTGATCTTGGCTCACCACAACCTCCACCTCCTGGGTTCAAGTAATTCTCCTACCTCAGCCTCCTGAGTAGCTGGGATTATAGGCATGCGCCACCATGCTCAGCTAACATAATGAAGATTGTTTAACAAAATTGTAAACATTACATTTGAAGAACAAAATGTATTCCTATTAATATTAGAAATTCAACAGAAATGCCTGTTATCACCACATAAGTTATATCATCCTACTAATTCTAATTACCTAAGTGCCTAAAGATATTGCAAATATTGAAACAAAAGAAAAATACTTTTGTATGAGATTATAAAAAGATATTTGAAATAAATGATTTGGTAAGGTGTCCAAGAATATGATAAATGTACTAAGTTAATATTTTTCCTAATATACCATTAAAGTAACCAGAAATGGAAATTTTAGAAAATGAAATAAGGCTTCAACTTTAATAAAGATTTACTTGCATGAAAAACAAAATTAGCCACAATGAAAAACACACACATACAAATCCTACGGTTTTGAATAACTTAAAATAATTTCTGAACAAATGGAGAAACAATCATGGAAAAGACGACTTAATATCTTAAAATCGTAAGGTACAAATATTTTACAAATTAATATACATATTTAATGCACTAGCCTCTTGAGATTTAAAAGGGAGATTTAATTGGGAACCGAATGACTTTTTCAAGCTCAGAAAGATAAACAGATATGTAAAAAAATTATAAAAATCTTTTGAAAAGTTTGCTGAGGAAGAACTTTTCCAGTCAGATATTAACATTTACTATGAAGACTATACACAAAACTGCAGACTAGGAGCAATCCATTATACTGCGAGTATTCATATTAAACTAAGATAAAAGCTGGCTACCATCATTACTGTTATTTAACAGTAGTGTGTGTGGGGGGTGGGGGGTGAAAGTCAAATCAATTCACAAAGAGAAAAAATAGCAGGCATAAATTGGATATAAATCTGTAAAATTACTATATTCATTGGTTTCATTTTATAACTAAAAAACCCAAGAGATTCAACAAAAATATTTTATAAGCAGGAAGATAATTGAATAAAATAGGAACAAAATTCATATACTAACAGCAATATCCATTTAATAAACAAATAACAGAGTTAGAAAATTTACTATATGTAAATATGAAAATGATTTTTAGAAATGTTCTTCATTTAAAGGTAAAAAAATGGATTCTACTGTTCACATGGAAAAATAAGCTGTAATCAACAGAGAAATTTTATAAACAGTTTTTGGAAAAGAAGACAAAGTTATCATGGACTAGACGTAATAATTTTAATATTTATTTTAAAGGAATAGTGACAAAGCAAATGGATACAGAATTTAACCATACAAAAAAGCCATTAAAGTACTTCAAAAAAATGTAAAAAATAATGTTGCCATGGGAGAAGTTTTATTTTTATTTTAAAACAAGGTAGAGTGGCCATTAAAAAATATTTAAATTTATCTACTTTAAAAATAAATCTTCAGGGAAAAGAAAAATTACAATAAACATAGCCAAAAGAAAAACTGAGAAACATTCATAACACATATAACAAATAGCTAATTCATTTAACACACACTGACAGGGTAAATGTTAAAAAATAAAATAGAAAAACAGGCAAACACAAGTTACTGCTAACCTTATGAAAGGTTGCTTACCCTCATTCAAAACAGGAAAAGACAAAATTATATTTCATACTATTTAGTAAATTCATAAAGATTAAAAAGTTAACACAGACGTTTGACATGAGTATAGATAATGTTTGTAATGTGTTACATCCCATATAATTTTTGTAATGTGCTAGTTGTTCCATCTTTTATAGAGCACTATTTGGAAATATATATTAAAATTTAAAAGATGTGTAAATTTTACCCCATTATTTCCAAATCTAAAAATGTACATGACAGAGTTGTACCTGTGTGAAATAATGTTTGTAAAAAGGTATTTGTGGAGCACTGATTATAATAGAAAAAGAAAACATATCATTTAAAAATTCATCAGTAGAAGATTAATAAATAGTAGTACACAATGGTTGAACTAATTTACACTCCCACCTTTTTACGATAGCAAAGACTTGGAACCAACTGAAATGTCTATCAGTGAAAGACTGGATCAAGAAAATGTGTCACATATACACCATGGAATACTATGCAGCCATAAAAAAGAATGAGTTCATGTCCTTTGCAGGGACATGGATGAAGCTGGAAAACATCATTCTCAGCAAACTAACACAGGAACAGAAAACCAAACACCGCATGTTCTCATTCATAAGTGGGAGTTGAATAATGAGAACACATGGACACAGGGAGGGGAACATCACACAGGGCATGTACCTAACGCATGTGGGGCTTAAAACCTAGATGACGGGTTGATAGGTGCAGCAAACCACCATGGCACAAGTATATCTGTGTAACAAACCTGTTCTGCACTTGTATCCCAGAACTTAAAGTACAATTAAATAATAATAATAGTACAGATAGTCCCCACTTACAGTGGTGTAACCTATTTTTCCATTTCAGGACATAACTCCATTGTAAGTCAAAAACATTGGTGTATCTATTCAATAAAAATGTTATGCAGCTATTAAAATGTAAAATCTTTGTACATACAAAACGGACTGATCTTTAAGATAAATTCTACACAACAATTTTAAAAAGTAAGGTTTGAGAATACAAATACTATGCCATTAAATATGGTTACAAAATTATAATGCATAAAGTTATACATATATATATATATATATGCTCTGCTTAGAATTCCCTGTTTTTGTCTCCTTTGATAATGTTGACATTTCATTTCAATTTGAATTGAAAATGGGTTTAATAAATGATACTCTTTTTTCCAATGGGAAGAAAATAAATTCAAACCATTATTTTACATTATATGCAAAAAATATTCCAAATGAATTAAAGATCTGAACATAAGAAATTAATTATGGAAAAAATTTAACTATCTCTGAGGTGGGCTGCTATTCTGGGAATCCATTAAAAAAAGAGACAGATTTACATATATGTCTCCTCACTGACAGAGGGAAATGCAAATTAAATCATCATGAGCTGTCATCAAATCAGTTTAAAAAGTCTTTGATAGTGTACTATGGTAACATGAATATTATGAATTCTCTCATACTGTTGTCCCCAAACAGCATTTTTTTAAAATTTCCATAGATTTTTGGGAAATAGTTGTTATTTGGTTACATGAGTAAGTTCTTTAGTGGTGATTTATGAGATTTTGGTGTGCCCATCACCCGAGCAGTATACGTTGAACCCAATTTGTAGCCTTTTATCCTTCACCCCCTTCCCACTCTTTCCCCAGAGCCTCCAGAGTTCATTGGATCATTCTCATGCCTTTGTATCCTCATGGCTTAACTCCCACTTATGATTGAGAACATATGATGCCCAAACATAACACTTTTAACTTCTGTAAATAATATTCATAATAATACAGTTTCTATGGTTTGGGTAGAGTTTGTTTGCCTCCATCAAAACTCATGATGAAATTTAATCCCCAGTGTGGCAGTGTGGAGGGATGGGGCCTGATGTGAGGTATTTGGATTATGGGGGCGGAACCCTCATGAATGGCTTGGTCTTGCTCTTGCCATAGTTGTGTTATTGCTCTCACAAGACTGAATTGGTTCTCAGGGGAATGGATTAGTTCCTCTGACAGTGGGTTTTTATAAAGCCAGGATGCCCCTTAGATTTTCCTCTTTAAATGTATTTACTTCCCCTTTGACTTTCTCTGCCATGTTGTGACACAGCACAAAAGCCCTAACTTCATGCGCTTGAACTTCTCAGCCTACAAAACTGGGATCTAAAAAAAACCCTCTTCTCTTTATAAAATACCCAGTCTCAGATATTCTTTTATGGCAACAAAACAGACTAGGACATCAATACTATTAAAATCTAATATAATCTCACTCCAAGCTATATCAACTACAGAACAAAATCGCCAGTATATAATAGTTAAAAAACTAAAACTGATTTTTCTATTTTAGTATTTACATAGGGAGAATACTATCCAACTAATAAAAAAATGTCTTTATATGTATTGATCAAGTTGGACATGGACATGCTGTGTATATATATATTTGTGAGCATGTGTGTGATACACAAATATAAAAAAAGTATAGCTTTTTATATTTTTTTAAACCTCCTGGAAAAATAAAGAACATATCTTACAGAACTTTGAAAATTTAAATGTACTATTCAAATATAAGGTATTATTTCTCTTGCACAATCAAAAATAATTCCATATTGAATAATAAAAGTCACTCCATATGTTTTAAGAGATGAAAAGTACACCCTGATGTGATTTTATTCCACTAACATTTTTCAACAGCATGCATCTATGACTTAAGTTACTTGTTTTTGCTATTGTTGCTTTATGTATCACCAACTTTGAACCCGACTGAGAATGTCTAGCCAGAACAAATTGATGCTTGAAGGTCAGTTAGCACCACAGGAAAAAATGCAAAAAGCTCTTGAGACAGAAAAACGTATCTTTTTCAAATTATTCTATTCAGAATCTCCTACATCTTATTTCCAAATTAAATATTTTTAATGATAGTAGCAATTGTCATAGCTATCTGTAACGTCTCTTTTTTCTTTTCACAATACTGTATGCCATTTGATATATTAGCATTTTCTTTTAATTTTCCCTCCTCTACAAAACTCCGTTAAGGGAATATTCTAATAATAAGATCCTAACTTGCAACGGACATTAAGATTCGGAGACTTATTGGATGGATAACATTAAGTAAATTCCTCAACTGCTCTTTTCCTCAGTTTCCATTTCTGTAAAATGAGAATAGGACCTACTTCATAAGATTATTGTGAAGATTAAAGGAACAATAGCTATAAAGCAGTCAGAACTCTGCCTGGCATATAATAAGCACCCTGTAAATATTCACTGTTATTATTTTTTAAAGGAAGGAATACCTTTTGCTTCTCTGTAAATGCTTACAAAGCCATTAATAACTTATTCTGTACTCCCCTTAGCCCAATGACAGGCAAGCATTTTTATATGTATGTTGCAACTAACGCAACATTTTTATATGTATGTTGCATTAGTGGTTAAAGAATGGATAGATGAATAATTTCACCAGATCCCATGGCTTCAACTACTCATGATTGCCCCTGATTTTTAAATCTTAAGTCCAGCTATCTCTCCTAAGGTCCAGACCCTATTCCTAATTCCCTACTGATCAACTCCACCTAGATGTCTCAGGTATCTCAAGATCTATGGTTTATAATAGAATGCATAGTATCCTCCCAAACACACATAGAACAATACACACACACCCAGAGAGAGGGACTTGATCTCTTACTCTTTTATTTCCTTTCTCAGTGACTAGTACCACCACGCACTCAGTCACTCACACAAGAAATTCCCCTACCCGCCACCGCCCGCCCTCCAACATATATCCAGTCATCTTGCTCTACTCATGCACTGCCTTAATATATTTCAGTGATCCTCTGCTTGGCTCCTCATCTACCGTGACCTCTGTATCCTATCTCTTTTGCAATATAGCCACGGATTCTAGTAAGGTCTCCCTCCTTCAGGCCTTTGCTCCTCCATTCCATTCTCCACATTCCATTATAGTCATATTTTAAAATGAAATCTAGTTATGTATTTTCCCATCTAAAAGTCTTTGATTACATCTCCCACAAGATAAAACCCAATCTCCTACTTGGTATAAAACACCCTTTTGAGCCTACGTGTTGTTAACCAGCCACTTTTCTCTCATTTCTGTGCATTTGCATTTAACATCCCCTATGCGTACACTCCTCTTCCAACTGTCTTATGTGTAATTTACTTAAGACAGTTCTTTGTAGCTCAGATTAAATATAACCTTCTCTATGGAGCCTTATCTGTCCCTTAATGGGTTTACCAAGCCCAGCCTGAATTCATTAAATGGAAAAAAAAAGTTTCTAAATAAAGTACATAGTACATTGCCAACAGAAAAAAGTACAGATCATTATTTACCTTTAGGAAAATAGGAGTCATTATATCAATAACTACCAAAACAAAAAATGAAACAAGGGTGGGAGAAATAATTATTGTAAATATATCATGGATAAGCTTCTGTGGTACATGATTTCATAGTCATATTTTATATTATTATTTTTCATTTACTAATTATTTCTTGGCTACATAGGTTATTACCACTGATGCAAACTGAAGTTAAATAAACTATACTTCATAAATTCAAGGTATATATATATATATATATATATATATATATATATATATATTTGCCCCTGTAGTGGTTTCAGGGGTAAGATTAGGAATTTTAACATTAAAATACAAGTATTGTCACTACATGCATTCAATATGCATGTGATGCTTCAAATCGAAGTGAGTGAAGATTGGATTTCAAATACTCTTCTAATATAGGAAAGTGTGTGCGTGTGTGAGTGTGGGTATGTGTGTGAGAGAGATTTCTAAGAGAGAATAGTGAAAGAATAATATACAAATAATTAAATACTTTTAGTAAAAAAATTCTTATTAATATTCATTCATATGATCAAAACTGTCTCCTTTTAAAAAATGTAATGGAAATATGTACTTGTCAGAACACAGAATGGAAATCTTTTCTATAGAACACAATTACATTTTATCTGCATAGCACAATGTCCTTAGAATCTATTTCCTTCTGGCATCTGAAATCTAAAGAACAATGAGAGTTGAGTGCTGCAGGTGGCATTTTATATATAATTCCTAGGAAATAATGTGTTCTTAGCTACAACTGAAAACAATGAAGCAAAAGAAATCAACAAAACCAACACATATTGTCATAGGGACAAACAAATTAACGTTTGAAGCAACACATGCACACGCGTGCACACATGCCCATGACAGAACTACAAATAAATTGAACTTCCATTTGCTCTCAAGTTTCCTCATTGAGCGATCTAGTTTAATGAATTTCCTTCATAAAACTCGTACTGTGGGACCATACTGAGTCAAACTAGAAATATAGGCAGTTATTTTTGAAAGACATGATTTGATCACCAAGTCTCAATAATACTCCAGACAATATTGGACCCCTTTGAATTTTCCCAGGTCATTTACAAGTACTGAGTATATACATGTGGTTCAGTTACAATATTTTAAATCATTTTCCCAGAATACTTCAGGGCTGTACTTTCCCCCACTGTCAGTTGATGTGTGCTCAGGGAATGCAAAGTAATTACCCCAAGCAAAATATAATTAAGGCAAGAAACTTACTCTGAAAACATCACATACTACTTCTCACATACAAATAGAAATGATTTCTGAATTATGTTTGCATGATTCAATTTTACTGCCTACAATTTGTGCAGATAATGGAGAGTGGACTATATTAATTATTACTGATAAATAGAAAGTTAAGACCAGATGAAACTATGAAGTATACCAACAAATTCAATTAGAACCTATTAAAGCATTTTTTTAAATATAAAAGGACATAGGCTATATATTTAAGTTTGTACAAAGTTGCATGCATATGAATAGACATTCTGTGCACTTATAGAGTGTCTGTGTGCAGAGTGTGTTGCTGAGAGTTTCACAGAGGGTTAACTGGAAAACAGAACAAAATAGATCATAGGTAAAAAGTCACCCTCAAGGAACTTAGCACCTCTTGATTATACTGATTCTGAATCTTCACTGTTCACTTTCATAATATGAATTTCAAAGTTTGCATATAAAAATCAGATTCCTAAGTTGCACAGTAATATGAATGTCAACAAATTATAAATTAATCTATACAAACAAACTTTTCTATTCTCAATTCCCACATTTTTAAAAGACAGTTTTATTTATCTAAAGGCAAGGGACTTTAAATTTTATTTCCTTTCCTGCTTGAATATCTACCTAGTATAGTTCATTATTCAAAACAATTTAATAAGTTTCTACTATGTGCCAGGCAATATACATAGTGGAATACAGGATATAAAGTGATGAGCAAAAAAAAATATATATATACTCTGATCTGATGGTAAATTAATTAGGAAAAAGGTACCTATTATATTTGTAAGTATCTACCAAGTAATTAGCCACATAAATTGCTATTAATGCCCTGAAACTGCCAATTACGGAGGAGAAAGATAGATGGGTTGAAGCGTGAATTTGACTTAGATTTTCGGTGCAGCAGAACTTCTATCACAGGTATATCAGGAGAGAAGTACATGATATGAAGATGAAACAGTTTGTATAAACCTATGAGTTAAAAGAAAGTAGAAAATGCATTTATATCTGGTATTCAGTTCTATAGATACTATTTGCCCTCCAGCTGAAAGCAGAGATTAAATTATGAAATCCATACAAACTGTCAAAATAATGATTCTAACAAAATGTGCAGTCTTTCATTATTTGAAAAAAAAGTCTATTATGAATATCAAATAAGGCCAGTTTTTAAATCACATGAAATGAGAATTGAAAAAGATTTTGTAGGTAATACTCTAATTTCTGGTATGGAATATTTTTCCATTGTTATAATTTTTAAATGCTTTGTCAAATTCAGTTTTAAAGACTCAAGCAAAGGGTCTAAGGAACATCGGCCTAATAGACTTAGCATTAGGAAATTAGGTTATATGTTAGTTACAGAGGGGAGAAAAGTGCCCACATATCTGTAGGTTCTCAGAACTGCTGCATATATGTCATCATTCCTGGAACACTAGCCAGAGACCGGCACTTCCTGGACTTTAAAGACTCAACCAGTTTACCAGAATTTCTGATCTCTTGATAAGATTCAAAGCTGTGCTTCTTGCAGGCGAGATGTAAAGGTTTCCAGGAACTGCTTGCCTTAATATTGAAAGATTGAAGTTAAAGGAAAGAAAAGGCTACAAAATGATGTTTTGAAGCATGTATACATTGTGAAATGCCTAACCTGAGCTAGTTAACATATGCATTATCTCACGTACTTATTATATTTTGATAAATATATACAATTGTATTGTGAATAATATTGCAATAAAGCTGAGGGAAAAGGCTAAATGTCTTGGTCCTCCAGCATTTAAAAATATATGCCACACATGCAATAATGATATTTTATTCATCAACAAATAAATAGGGGCAATGTTGGTATTTGAACCCAAGTTTCAAGTTAAGAGCCTAGGTTTTTACCCAATACACCTGGAAAACATTCAACAGGATATTTTATTAGGTAGATATTGTTATAACACTGTTTCACTTGTAATAGTTCTTTTGCCATGTTATGGATTTTTTTTTTTAAATTTGAAAGGTGTAGTACCAAGGAAAGTACTTCCAACTTATTCTCCGAGGTCATCATTACCACCACTCCAAAACCAGACAAAAGTGTTATAAAAATGGGCAACCACAGATCTACCTCCCACAAAATTTAGATCCAAGATTTCAAACTAAAATTTAACGAATTAAATCCTATGATATATTAAAAGGATACTATGTCATTAATAAGCGGTGGTGTTTATTCCAATCATGCAGGGTTGTTTTGTATTAGAATATCAATGTAATTAATCATATTTACAAATTAAATCATCTCAATAGACAAAAAAATCGTTTGACAAAATCTAACATCCATTACTGACAAAAATTCTCAACAAACTAGGATTAGAAGTGAACTTCTTCAAATAGATAATGGGATTTTATAAAAGAAACTTACGGGTAGTATACTTACTAGTGAAAGACTGAAAGCTTTCCCACTAAGAAAAGGAACAAGACAAGACAGGGATCTGCTCTTATCACTTCTATTCAATACAGTACTTGAAACTCTGGTTAGTGCCCTCAGGCAAGAAAAAGAATTAAAAGACAACCATGTTTAGAAAAGAAGTGATTTTCAGATGCCATGATTGTCTATATAGAAAATTGAATGGAATCTACTAAAAAGATACTAGAATTAGTAAATTTAGCAAGATTTAAGAATGCAATATAAATATGTCATTTTTTTTTACTGGCAAATAACAATTGGAAATTAAAATTTTTTTAAAGTACCATTGAGCATAGCATTGAAATATGAATTTATTGTTTGAAATATATGAAAGACCTGGACATATGGACATAACAACAATAAACATTGTGACAGACATTAAATAATGAAAGACAGGCCTTGTTTATGGGGTAGAAGGCATAATATTGTCAAGTCTGTTCTCTCCAAACTTATCAGTTCAATGAAATATCCACTAAAGTCTGTCGCACTTTCTGTAAATATTGGGAAAATGATTTAAAAATTCACATAGAAATTTGAAAGACCTAGAATAGCCAATAACAGCTTTGGATAAACAACAAAATTGGATAGATAACAGTACCTAATTTTAAGAATTGAGATAAAGTCAAAATAGTGTGATATTTGTGAAATAGATAAATCAATAGGACAGAATAAATATTTTAGAAATAAAACTATAGCTAAATGAATAGCTTATTTGTGGCAAAGATATGAAGGCACTATAGTAGAGAAACAATAGTTTTTTCAATAAATGGTGCTGGAGAAATTAGACATCTATATGCAAAATATTCTTAGATTCACGCCTTATACCATATACAACAATTAACTCGATACGAATCCTCTAAAAAGAGATGAATCATAAAATGAAATGTAAAGTCCTGAGCTATAAAACTCCTAGAAGAAAACATAAAACAAAATCTTTATAATATTTGGTTAAGCAAAGATTAAATTTAACACCAACATCACAGTCTATAAAAAAATGATAAACTTCATCAAATATTAAACTTTCATTTTTCTAAAGACACTGTTAGGAGAATAAAAAGATAAGTCACAGATTGGGAAAAAAATCTTTATAAGGCTTTTATCTGATAAAATATTGGTGTATATTATATATAAAGAACACTCAAAACCCTCCAATAAGAAAAAAAAAATTATCCTACACAAAAAGGGCAAAGGCCAAAAAGGGCAAAGGGAATATATGAATGGCAAATAAGGACATGAAAAAAAATTCAATATCATTAGTAACTGCAGACAAATATAAAGTAAAATGATAATGCAATACAATTACATATCTATTAGAATAGCTAGACTTTAAAAAAGACCGACTAGACCAAGTGCTGGCAAAGATGTAGGGAAACTGAAATTCTTATATACTACTGGTAGAAATGTAAAAAAAGTACAGCCACATTGGAAAAATGTGTGTGTGTGTGCGTGTGTGCGTGTGCGTGTGTGTGTGTGTATCACATAACCTATCCCTTCTACTCATATTTACCAAGAAAAAAGGAAGTTTATTTTCATGCTAATACTTGTACACAAATGATTATAGCATCTTTATTATAATAGACAAAAAACTTGAAGCTAAATGTCCATCAACAGGTGTATGAATAAACAAACTGTGGTATATATGTAAAATGAAATACTACTCAGCAAAAAAAGAGATTAATTATTGATAAATGCAACAACATGATGAATCTCAAAATAACTATGCTGGGTGAAAGAAGCCAGGTGAGAGTGTGTGCTGTATAATTCCATTTATATAAAACTGTAGAAAATCCAAATTAATCTGTAGTAACAGAAAGCAGATCACTTCTTTCTTAATGGGGAGGAAAAACTACATAGGGCACAAGGGAACATTTAGGAGAGATGGACAGGATCATTATTTTGATTGTAGTAATGTTTCCACTGACATATACATTTCATCACATGTCTTTCAACTGTGTCGCTTAATGAATGTCAATTATATAATAATAAAAATTTTTTAAATCAGAATAAAAGAAATCTATTAATAAGGTTCTTAAAAAGATTAAATGATATAAATTGGATGCTGTTATGGACTGAATTGTGTTATCCCAAAATTTGAATATTGAAGCCCTAGTCTGAAATAAGACTGTATTTGGAGATAGGTCCTTTAATATAGAAGTAATTAGGGTTAAATGAGGTCCTAAGGGTAGGGCTCTAATACAATAGAGCTGGTGTCCTAACAAGGAGAAAACATACCAGAAATGCATACACACAGAGAAAAGGCTATGTGAGGACACAGCAAGATGGCAGCCATCTGCAAGCTAAGGAGAGATGTCTTAGGGGAAACCAAACCTGCTGACACCTTGACCTTGGACTTCCACCCTTCAGAACTGTGAGAAAATTAATTTCTGTTGTTTAAGCCACCAGCCTTTGGTATTGTGTTATAGCAGACTAGCAAACTAATACAAGTGTTTTTAAAAATGTGAAAAAACCACTAATCTGATTGACTCATTGAGATAAGCATGTAAATATACAATTATATATAATATACATAATTATAAATAAGCACTTATATAAATTTAATACAGGATTCAAAGATTTCCTCTGAATGAAGAAATTGTATTTTTAATGTTTAACTGTGCTGACCCTTCGAGATAGAGGGTGGAGAGTGATCAGTTTTTCTCTCACAGTAACTTCCAATTTAGCTGTGTGGGCAATGGCTAATTGCTAGATAAGAAATTAAGAAATAGAAATGGGCATTAAGTTAGTAAAATATAATTGTAAAAATGCATTAATTAAAATGTCTGAAACATTTTGTTATTTGGTTAACGAATACAGAAGATTTATAAGAACCTAAGTTTATATAGTAAACTTTGTTATGGTTAATCGTCAGACAAATCAGATTGGATTAATAGTTTTTAAAGTAATGCCATCTTTTTTTTTCTTGATCTTAGAGAAGACTGAAATATTACACAACTATATTTTATCTGTATAAAATTATTCATTTTTATGAAGCATTTATTTTGATTGTCCTAAAATGGTTTTATGTGTCAAATCAATTGTTTCCATAATATATTTAAGATACCAAGAATGCAAACACAGGTTTAACCAAACGGAATTATGATAACTTACTTCTTTTTAAAGGATTTATTCATTTGAACTTTAGATAATGCTACTAATCTTTGGACTCATTACTTTACTGACAAGATAGGTAAATTTTTAAATCTTTCCTTTTGCCAAAGTTTTATCATCAACGATGATTGTGTAACTCTGTAATGTCAACTTAAATTTAATTACCACATCCTTAATAAACTTATGGACCTGTATGAATATTAAATTTAGCTAATTAGGAAGTAATCTTTGCTTATAAGACAATTTCTAAGGACATTAAAACATGTAAAGAGAGAAAATGAAACAGTCACCAAGAATAGTTTTTATTTACACATTTTTGTCAATGAAGACACATTTGCTGCTTTAGTCTTCCAATAATGAGAAGAAGAAAATGGCAATCTGTATGTGAAAAAATAGTTTATATAATTTAAGCCACTTTATCTTTCAGTAATGCAATAATTCACTATTTTGTGCATTGGTGAGATACTTGTTTCAATGTATGTAAGAATATATCAACAAAAATGCTAATAAATGTTATATTGTGGGCCACAATACAAAATGATAGGGTTTTTTTTTTCTTCTAAAATGTAGTAGAAACACCTACAGTTATTGATTCTCCTAAGGCATTGTTTATAAGGCATCAACAATCTGGTATAACAAAAAAAAAATCTATTCTTTAAAATACCCTAATTATCTTCCAAACTCCTTTAACTGCCATGTCCTGATTTCCACATTTGAGATGTGAAAGAACCTTGACACCTTCTCACCAGATGCTGTCTCATTGCAGGCCTCTGAATGTTGAGAAGAGGTTGCCATGTTGACAGCTGTTCTAGACTCTTAGACAAAACACTAATGATTGGGCTTATTCTAGCAGTTCGATTTCTAACTTGTTTGCAAACATCGGCTTCAGTTTTAGTTCCTGAGCCCCTATAGCCACTTACAGACAAAAACTTCCTGGTTGCTACCATTGTGAAAGGTCCTTTCTTCCCTAAGCTTCAGCATAAATAACTCATTAATTGATATTACCACCTTTAACAACGACTCTTTACATTTTATAGTACTAATACCAGAAAATTATGGTATCTGCCTATGATGTTGTTAAGATACAGAGAAAGTAGATGACAACAGAACATGATTGAAAGCAATGATTAGAAAACATACAGTTATTTTATATTAATATTCCAATGAGTTGAGGCTTCAATGAACCTGTTCTCATCTACTATCTCATCTTCAAATCTACCTTGTGAAATAGTCAAGACAGGGATTAATCATAGCATTTAGAAGTGAAAAAGTGAAAATAATCACAACAGGAATGTGCTCATAACATTCCCGCTTCTCCTACATTTTACTTATAAATAAACTGATGAACAGAGGGAGATTAGTGACTGATAAAGCCAAGAACAGAACTAATCAATACATTCATCAATGTTGCACCTCGAGGCTCCCCAAGTTTGAATGAGTGAACTGGCAACAGATTAACAAATTGTCTGATTACTTCTTTTTTTTTTTTTTCTTTTTTTTTTGAGACAGAGTCTTGTTCTGTCGTCGCCCAGGCTGGAGTTCAATGGCGCGATCTCGGCTCACTGCAACCTCCGCCTTCCAGGTTCAAACGATTCTCCTGCCTCAGCCTCCCGAGTAACTGGGATTACAGGCGGGTGCTACCACGCCTGGCTAATTTTTTTGTATTTTTAGTAAAGACGGGGTTTCACCGCGTTAGCCAGGATGGTCTCAATCTCCTGACCTCGTGATCCACCCCACTCGGCCTCCCAAAGTGTTGGGATTACAGGCGTGAGCCACCACACCTAGAGATCATCTGATTCTTTATCTCTAGCCCTTAAGTGGGCCTTTTCTCTATATCTTTGCATGACTGAGTTCGTCCTGTTTATATGGGGATAGGATTAAGTGTCATGACTTTAAAGAGGCCTCTCTGGAGCATAGATTTACCTCCTCCCTGTAGGTGTAATCTTATTATCCCCTACCCTGTTTGATTTTTCTTTGCCTAGTACATCATTCTCTGAAACAATCTGGTTAATTTATTTAATTATTTATTGGCTTTTTCTCTTAATACCCCATGAAGACAGAGATGTTATTGGAGTTATATACTGCTAAATTCCTAGGATCTTATTGGAGTTGTATACTGATAAATTCCTAGTATCTTGAGCAGCGCCTGGAACATCCTATTTTTCAAACAAATAGTTTCTAAGCAAGTGTCCTGAGGTTTGGTGCCATCCCATTGCCTTCTCATTCATCAGAACTGCCTTTTCTCACTTGATACCCAGGGTCAAATAAACCACTAGAGCAGAAAATTCAACTCTCAACCTCTTGAGCTCTATCTCCCCCCAGTCTTCCCACATTGTCTCATTTCCCCATGACAGAGGTGACATCAGAATTTATCTGTCAAGAGCTTTCCTAATCTTTTTTTTTTTTTTTTCCCAGGGGATCAAAATAAAACTCAGAAGTTAAATGACTTGGTTTGGGGTTACACAGTTAGTAATTGCAGGAGTCTAAACAGAACCAGGTCTTTTGCCTTCTCTTTCTAACAGATTGCACTGACTTAATGCCATGAGGGAAAAGCATTCCTAGTGAGTGTTTGGGTAGGATATAAACCTCTAAAGATTGAGGGTTTTATATTGCTCTCTGCTATCACGCAGGTCTTCATTATTCTGACACTCTGAAGTAAGATATTCAGATCCAGCTAAAAGGAAATTTTTGACCTGTCTACTCTCATTTTTATGAAGGAGAAAAGAAAGAAAGAAATTCACCTTACCTTAGAGTTAATAGTATTTTAGACTTGTCTCTAGATATTTAGATGAAAGATTTCATTTCAATTTTACAGATAAGTAAATCAAGATGCAATGTATTTAAGTAACTAACTTACCCTACATCACATAGCCAATAAGTTGTAGCCAGGATTTGAACCAACTTAGTGTTGAAATATGAAAAATACAACTCTTAGATATGAAATGAAACTGACATATCCACAAAATAAGAGTAAACTTGATCATTTCATGCAGATGAGCACTTTCTATCCTTAAGAAAAATTTTAACATCTCTCATTGTTCCTTTCATTCAATACCTTTTATTATCAGGAAGTTCTAATTTATATCTAAGTTAAATCTCTCTAGTTACAGTTAAAATCTACTACTTCTCATATGAATGAGTAACAGCTGGTCACTTTATAACCATACACTTCATGACCCTTCATATGCTAGAAGATCATTATTAAGTCACCCTTCAGCTTTCTATGATGCAACAGGCCCTATAAAAGTACCATCAGGCACAACAATTATTAGAAGTACCGCAAGGCACCATCATTAAAGTCACCATCTGGCATAACTGGAAATGTCAGCAAATAGGGAGTGTAAATTGATGGGCATACTACTGTTTATGCCTTTTAACTGGTCAGTAATGTTAATTATAATTACATCTTCATTGTAGGATTTTATAGCTTATATGGATAAATGAACATGCACTCGATTAACTAACTACAGACTAAATGGAAAATGGTTATCAGGCTAATGTTTCCAAAAGCTATTAGTACTCTTTTTGTTGACTAATATCTCCAAAATCATTAAGTGCTGAGCAAACAGACAAATTGGCTCTATCTCGAAAGAGAACCCAAGCTCTTTTCTAACTTATACAAGTGATTTCTTTAACTGTTAAAAATTTAAGAAACTTTTTTTGCTTTCAGAATTTTACTCTCTTTTAATGTGGACAATATTAGATTTGCATAAACTAATGAATGTTAATAATGCCTGTCAATCACTATTAGTTTAGTCTAAAAAGTTTTGCTATTAAAATTATAATTACTTATAAGCAAATAATATTTAATAACTGAAAATATATCGTTTTTAAATTTAGCTTAGTTCCACATGTGCTCAGAAATTATATCACAGAACTTGAATTACACTGTATAAAAGTACACTGTACACTTCTCTGAAAAGTTTATCACAGAAATGATATTCTTATATTTCATTCGTATATTTAGATTACATTGCATATATTATGTAATAAACTACTTTTAAAGACACATAAAGCTCTATGGAGTAAATTTAACAGTGTTGGTGTGCTAGCATAGCTGTCATAAAATACTGTTTTTCCAAGTTTTATTTTTTAATTAAACTTTTTTTTTTTTTTTTTTTTTTTTAGAGACAGAGTTTTGCTCTTGTTGCCCAGGCTGGAGTACAATGGTGAAATCTCAGCTCACTGCAACCTCTGCCTCCTGGGTTCAAGTGATTCTCCTGCCTTGGCTTCCCAAGTAGATGGGATTATAGGCGCGCACCACCATGCCTGGCTAATTTTGTATTTTTAGTAGAGACGGGGTTTCATCGTGTTGGTCAGGCTGGTCTCAAACTCCTGACCTCAGGTGATCCGCACACCTCTGCCTCCCAAAGTGCTGGGACTACAGGCATGAGCCACCGCGCCCAGACGGAATTGGTTCTTAGGTTCTGTGATATTCAAAATATGTCTTTTACAAGGTTTTAGTGTTATTTCACCTTTTCTTTTTTTTTTTTTTTTTTTTTTTTTTTGAGATGGAGTCTTGTTCTGTTGCCCAGGCTGGAGTGTAGTGGTGCAATCTCAGCTCACCGCAACCTTCACCTCCTAAGTTCAAGCGATTCTCCTGCCTCAGCCTCCAGAGTAGCTGGGCTTACAGGCGTATGCCACCGTGCCCGGCTAATTTTTGTATTGTTAGTAGAGACAGGATTTTGCCATATTGGCCAGGCTGGTCTTGAACTCCTGACCTCAAGTGATCTGCTCATCTCAGCTCCCAAAGTGTTGGGATTACAGGCATAAGCCATGTTATTTCATCTTCTTAGTTCACTCTTACCACCTATTAGTTTTCATGTTTCCTCCCACGCCGGGTTCACTCTCCTTCCTTGGCAGTATTCAAAGATGTTATTTACATTCACATTATTTCACCTTTCTTTCTAATATGTTTGGAGGGAAATCTGTTTTCTTAAATACAGTGAAAGCACATTATATTGAAATAATTAGTGGAAAGCAGTTTTTAATACAAACCTATATTACCATGTCGTGTGCTCTATTTACAAAGATTAACTGGCAATTTTTCAGTTCTCCACAAAAATGTTAAAACTTAGCAAGCTATAAATGAGATTCTCTATTTCTTACTTCACAAATGTATCAAGGGAGTGATTAGGCACATGTAGAATATCCCTGCTTTATTAAAGGGTAAGTGATAACTATAGATAAGAGAATATAAACACATACATATATGGTTGTCTATACATATGACATGTACATGTGCTTGATTTCAGGCCATTTTTGTCCTCCACTGTCTTGGCAGCAATATGATATTAACGCATAGAAGATACTTTTCCCATCAACTATAGATGGCTGTTCTTCTCCGTTTTCCTGCTATTTTTTACTTTAAGAGGACTGGGATTACTATGATCCACTTGAAGATGAAAACAGTAACAAGTAAAAAGAAGAGCTATGCTGGTTTCTCTCTATTTTCCAGCCTCTACTCCCACCACCACCACTGTTACAAGAAAGATCCTTTGTTCTGTTCTGTTCTTTGCCCCAGGAAGCTGATCCCTGTGGATTACACACCTGAGCATCCTCCTACTAGCTTCTGGTTAAATTCAGCCAGTGAAGATCAAGAGTGATCAGAGGACTGAAAGAAAGAGACTGAGGTTTTTCTTCTCCCCTCCTTTTCTGCTCTGGGTCATATTTTCTGGAACATGCTGCATTCCCCCAGGATTATAGCACCTTTTAGGTTGTTCCATGTCTCACTGGGCTCTGGTAGAGAAATTTTCTCCTCTTGCCCTTTAGGCTTAGGAGTGGCAAGGGCTTCCTGTGGTTTCTAGGCTCTTCAGTGCCTCAACATCCTTTACTGGCTCCTCTAAATTCTCTCACCCCTTTGAAAGCAGTCTATCAAATTCTTAAACCATGTGAGGTTCCTATGAGGACCCTGATACAAGAGCTGATTTTAGAGGGATAAAAATTGTTATTTTCTTGTCCTTTATAGTCCAACAATAGAGTTGTAGGAAACCTTGTGTTACATAATTTGTTTATATTCATGTTCACAGTTTTATGTACTAAAATTATTCAAAAGTAAAATATGTATTAACAGAGAGCATTTTTTTTTAATAAATAAAAAAGTCTCAGGAACTTAATGTCAGGCACTCCTGCTAATTTCAGCACGACTTAGGGGATTTCTAGCCCAGTGTTTTCCATTTACTTTAAAAAATCAATTTTGTGTCTATCCATAGTTGCAAGTACATTTTATTGAGATTTTGATTTGAGGCACATTTTTATAGCCTGCTATTAGAAAAGGCATTTGCCTTGCTATGTCAAATAATGTCAAATGAGCAAATGGAGATAATATTTTGAAGTACGGTCACATACCACATAGTAACATTTTAGCCAATGATAAACTGCATACACAACAGTGGTCCCATAAGTTTATAATACCGTATTTTTCCTTTTCTTTTACCTTTTCTATGTTTAGATACACAAATGCTTCTCGTTGTGTTATAACTGTCTACAGCATTCAATACAGTAACATGCTGTGCAAGTTTATATCTTAAAAGCAGTAAGTTATGTCATATAGCCTAGGTATGAAATAGGCTACACCACTAAGTTAGTGTAAGTACACGCTATGATGCTCACAGAAGGACAAACTCATCTAACAATGCATTTCTTAGAATGTATCCCTGTCATTAAGCATGCGTGACTGTAGTTGCTTTCTTGGCAATATCCATTCAGGAATAGTCTCAGTTCTAGTAACAGTTGTGAATTGGGCCTTGTGGTTTCAGAGATATACTCCAGAGTAACATCTGTCTATGTACTAGGATATAATCTGGTGTCCAATGAGGTCAATCTAATTCAGATACATGGTGATCTTTATGCCTGAGGTTCCTAAACTTGTCACTTTTAATAATCACAAATAACTTGAAAATCCAAAGTAGCTGTGTAGATAGGCAATAATCAATTTGTGCAGATGAATCTCCAAAGAATCCTGGGGAATTAATCTACAGGAGGAAAGACATTTCGTTGGTGGAAAGCAGCCCTGGCCTTAGGAGAAGCCACGTGGAGAGAACATATACTGTTTCTTCTGTTCTGGGGCTGGGAGTGGCAGCATGATGGCAATCCACTTGGCTCCCAGTATTGAACTGAAAGGTAGCCTGAGGCAATCCTTTCCACATACCAGTTGAAGGAATCTGTCATCTTTGGAAAGTCTGGTATTCATGACGATAAAGAGGTATCTATAATGCCAACCAGAGGAAAAGTATCCCTGTGCATGAAACCCATTATCTTAGATTCAAGTGATGGATGTTCTCAGTGGAACAATAATAGAAATGACTATACATAAGTTCCAAAGCAGAGAAGAAAAGTAGAGTGACTCTTATAGAAATAATACAAGGAGGCCGGGCATGGTGGTTCATGCCTGTAATCCCAACACTGTGGGAGGCCGAGGCAGGCGGATCACTTGAGGTTGGGAGTTTAAGACCAGCCTGGCCAACATAGTGAAACCCAGTCTCTACTAAAAATACAAAAAAGTTAGCTGGGCATGGTGGTGGCACATGCCTGTACTCCCAGCTACTCGGGAGGCTGAGGCAGGAAGATCACTTAACCCTGGGAAGCAGAGGTTGCAGTGAGCCGAGATCTCTGTCCCCCAGGTGGAGTGCAGTGGTGCGATCTCTCAAAAAAAAAAAGTGAGGAATTCCTGAGGGGTGGAAAGAATGTTCAAGAGAAATGTAACTTGCTTGGAATACAGCATTTTTTGTTGCTAGGTCTCAGAATAAAAAGGGTTTTGTTTTGTTTTTTTTTTTTTTTGGTGGTGGTGGTGTTTTGTTTTACTATTGTTAGGCTATGGTATTCATACTACTAGTTTTCTTTCCTCTGACCATTATGGCCTGAGAAACCACCATTACCTATGAGATCTAAATTTCTCTAGACTCTGGTAGCCAGTTGACATTAAGAATATTACGTGAATAGTTGTAATTAACATTTTGCTAGCCTAATAATCTTTGCACCCACCTGCATAAAGCAGAACTTAATCTTCTCAATGGTTTACTTTTATTTCAAGTGAGAGAAGACAGTAGAGTTTAAGGGACATCTTATAGCATAAACAGCTTTCTCTTGTATTTCTATTCTACAACTCCTTTATAGCACTACCTTGATCCACTTGAGACTGCTTATGTCCTCCTTGAAAATGGCAAACCCCTGCCCAAGGGACTACTCTCGATGTTCCCCAAACTACCAAGGAAGAAGGAGGCCTGAGGCACTGCGTCGGCTTCAGTCTTTGCTTCCCAAGACAATTCAGAATTAGTTACAACATGATGAGAATTCTATACTTCAGGAAAGAACAGGTTCGCAGCAGGCCTGCAACCTCCAGGAAAGAACAAAGGAAAGTGACCCTCTTAAAAAAAAGAGTTGGGATTTAAAAGCAATCAGTCAAACAAAGTAGTATCTGTGCTATGTATAGACAAGATTCTCCAACACAGAATTTCTCCTTTCCTTCTGCAAATAAATCCCTGGAGGCCAATTGAAATAAATTGGTAGACTAGTGTCTCTCACAAATCTATTTAGAGAGGTTTTTTGAATAGTTGGAAGATGCTTGCAAAGAATAGCATGGGCACCAGGAACTTGAGGACTGAATGGGTGTGAGGTTGTGAGGGTGGGAGGGAGGAGCAGTGGTGGTTATGAAGTGGGCCATGTCACCCAGTTCCACTGAACAGGCATCAGGCAGGAGCTTAAGGATCTACTGAACTGTTTTCCTAAGGGACACAGACAGTGACACCAATAGGTGGATGAGAACAAACAAAACAATGAATTGTCAAATTACAGACACACTTGTCAGTGCTCTTAACCAGTATCAAATTTTACTAGTAAGTTCAAAGATACATTGTTTATTCTGATCTGCTCCCTTAGTATTTGTTGAGAGAATAACTATATTTCAGCAGGAAAAAAAAATCTGAGCAGGTTTCTGCTGTATTTCCTCAGATCACAAAACTTTCTCTATATTTTGTTTCTTTTTCCCCATTTCTATTTCTACTACTCAAAGTGTTTCCCTTCACTCTATGTGGTCATTAATCAACTTTGTCCATCTATACATGTAAGAATTGTCTGGATTTTTGGATTGGAGAAAGTACTCGGCAATTTTTAAGTCCAATTCATATTTCTTTGCTACGAGAAAGTTACACAGCTTGAATCACATGAAGTACAACTAAATTCCTAATGCAGCATTTTTCATGTGAAAAAAAGTAATGAATTATTTCACCTCCAAAATCCCTGTTGCTAGTCTTGTGATTGCCAAAAGCCTCAAGTGACTTCACTAATGGAAGTCTCAAGGCGCTTCTTCCTGCTCCTTAGCTCAATTAGTGTTAACCTTTGTCTTCCAACAGTGAAATACATTTATTTCTGGTCCACACATTATGTAAATAACTTCTCTTCATTTGCAGATGGCCTTCATATTGTCATGCTGGTTTGTGTGTGTGTGTGTGTGTGTGTGTGTGTGTGTGTGTGTTTGCCATGCTATTTTAACTTTTATAATCAAAGAGCGTAACAAATATTTATATGTCATCAGTCATTAAGTCATTCACAGATTTGATATTCAGGTACTATTTTAGTAGTAGAAATATAGTGGTAAAGTACAATTCACACTATCAAGGAATTTACAACATGCATATCAGACAGAATAGGCAGATTTATGTTGCAGTAACAAAGAACTTCAAATTATCCATGCCTTAAAATAATGGTTTATTTCTAGCCAATGCTATGTGGAGGACCAGAAGATCTCATTGTAGTAATTTAGGATCTTATGGAGATGGATGTTCTGTTTCAATGCATGCTTTCATGATCATTTAGATAGGAAAAAGGAATGCAGTAAATCATACACTGGCTCTAGAATCCTCTGCCTCCGAGTGATACAGGTTACTACTTCTCATACTTCATTGGCCAAAAAAAGCCATGCAGGCATATCTAATACCCGAGAAAGCAGGACTTCCTAATGAACATAGGAATACAACATTATATTCATCAATATCAGATTTTTGACCACCTATATCATACTATCAAAAAGTCAGCTGATACTACATCTATAATATAGTAGTCTATTTAAATGTCTTGTTCATAGATTATGAACATGGCTAAGACACAATTGCTTATTTTATTTTCTTTACTTTTTTGGAGCTATACATTACCCAGGTCACACAATTTTGTTCTCTCTTTTTCAGTTCTGTGACTCAATTACTCAAAAACAACAAATTATAATCCTGCCATATATGCTGGGGATCCCAGTCTCGAGCTAGTATTAGATCAATATCTTTTTCATCCTTTTTCCTGGTAATACAACCAAGCTTGATGTCTAGACTCAGCATTTCTGTGGACAACTAAGTTGTTTCCATTTCTAACTTTTGCCATCAGGGCAAAATCCAGATAGTGTTCTTGCTCAAACAAGCATTAAGCCAAACTAAACATGGAGAAAAATCATTTTGGCTGTTTATGGAAGCTTATACCCATGGCAAGATGTCACTTTAATACTGACACAAATATAAGAAAAATAGTAATTTAATATTTAATAATATTTAATATCTTGCTTTTTCAGTTTATAATTCTGCACTGGAGAAAGATAAGAATAAATGTTGATCTGTCTGAATGTATAACACAGTAAGAAAGGATCTAACTGGGTCATAATGAAGCCGTTTGCTCACTTCTGTAAATTATTTCTTCTCTTTTTTTTAAGAAGCAGCACAGTATAGGAGGAGAAGCCTGGATTAATGAAATAGACACACCAATTACTAGCCATGCAAACTATTTGAGATTCAAGTTTCCTTGTCTTTAGAGTACAAATAATAATAGGAAACTCATAGAATTGTAGTGAGAATGTTTGTAAAACACTTCGCACAGCATTTCGGGACAATAACTAGGTTTCCAAAATTCTTGTTCTTTCATTTTCTCTAAACCGAACTAACTATGAAGTTTTGAGGACAGCTAATAAGTAATGTATCTGGAAATAGAAAAAAAATACACTCAGGAAAAAATTATTCCAAATGAACAACTCCACCTTCTTCCCTAACAAATGACAAATATTCTAGGTGAGGAATGTAAACATGCCAGTAAATAGAAAACGGGAACAGAATGAAAGACATCTTGCTAGACTCCCAATAACTGTCCATGAGAATGTATACACCCTGGCTCAGACAGGAAATATAAACACCAGGGATTTCGCAGATGAGCCAGTCTGAGGTTTTATCAATTTCTTTTCTAAAGAATGATATATGGTATTACTTATAATAATAGCATATATTATTATATAATACCAATTGATATTACTATTCCAATAGTTTCCTTCTCAAATCTTTTATTATCACATTATCTTTAATGAATGAACCGGTTAAATTCTTTGTTGTGTATGGGCAAAGTACATTTTTACATGTCTTTTGTATACTAATACCAACACCTACACTTTCCAAAATTTTATTATTATTTTTAGTATTGTCCTTGTCATATTAAAATTTAATATATTCTTTGTAGAATCTAAAACTCAGGAAGCGAAGGTACACTTAGTTTACTCTTAGAGAGTACTTTTCTAGTTTTTACCAAATCTTAAGATTTTTGATCTACAAAAGATGATCATATGAAATCTTAACCATTCTTTAAGAACCACCTTAAATATTATCATGAAACTGACTACAATTTAAATGGTGGCAAAAGATCCACACTTATTTAAATTTGTAGATTTCTTCCATTTAACTTATACTACCAAACATTTCAGTGATTTCTTTGTATATTTGTTTCCTACCAGGATGTAAATTTTTAGAAGGCACATATATATATATATATATATATAATATATAAATATAATATATATATAATTTATATAATTTATATATATTTATAATAATATATAAGCTATATATATTTATATATAATAAATTATATATATTAGCTATATATATTTATATATAACATTATATATTAGCTATATATTTATAATATATTATATATTAGCTATATATATTTATATATAATATATAAGCCATATATATAATATACTATATATTAGCTATATATATTTATATATTATATATTAGCTATATATTTATATATTATATATATATTAGCTATATATTTATATACATTATATATATTAGCTATATATATTTATATATAATAATATATATAAGCTATATATTTATATATAATATAGATATTAGCTATATATTTATATAATATATATTAGCTATATATATTATATATAATATATATAAGCTATATATATATTTATATAGCTTTACATATCTATTTCTCACATAGCGCAGTAAACTACCCTGTACATTTTTGTTAAATGAGTAAAATCTTGAACACGTGGGAGCTAGGAAATATCTTCAAGATGCTGTTTGTATTGTCTTAATCCTAGGATTTGAGACTAATTGGTAAACAGAAGAAATAAGGATTCCTGTTTAAATATATAGGGAAGACAGGATGGGAAACAATAAGGAAGTAAAAAGAACCAGAAACTTCTTTAGGGTGGATAATCAAGGAAAGGAGGAGATCTGCCACTCATTTTAATGATTAACTATTGTTATTTGCTGGTCCCATCAGTCTTCCTCTCTGAGAATAGCAAAACAGTAAAGGTAGAAATAAATACAATTATGTTGCAGAGACAAGCTAGAATGGAAATGAGGAGAGAGGTCTGCTATGTTAGATATGAGATGCCCTGGGCATATAAACTGATGGTATTATTTATTTTCTCTTTTGTTCACTTGTTCAGTTCAATAGATTACAAGCTAATAGGACTGAAAAGACTATAGTTTAAAGAATGAAGTTGAATGTGTTTCTAACTCTGTTACTGACACACCCTAGAATTTCTCATGCAAGTCAACAATAAACATCTCACATCTTGAATTTTGAACCAGAAATCGTCTTTTGAAATTGGTAAATGTTTATGTAAGACTGAAGTGGAACACACTTTTAAATATTACTTTTGATTAAATCCCTTATTCTTATTTTATTCATCCAATAGTTTTCACAATTTCTCCCTGTAATTATTGAGACTATCCTAAAAAATTAAAATGCAGTTTATTATATTTTCCCTTAGAGAAGAAGTCACGATGTCACAGCTTCAAATTTTTCATCTCTCTATGGGCTAATTTCTCCTTAGTTTTCTCTTCAAGCAATCAGAAATTAAAGACATTTGAGAATACTCTTTAGGGAGAATAATGGCTGTACTGATTATTATATACCTTTAAAAGCTTATTTTATCAGAATGTTTTCTAGATTTTTTTTTTCATTTATGCATTTGGATGCTCAACAATAAAGTTCAACACTCCATTATTATCTGATAATCCAAGCCAGAATCATCCTCTAATTCTGAATTTTCACTAATTCTTATCTGTTACTACTTCTACATGTCTCTAAAATGTCATTTCACTTTGTCCCTACAGCTACTGCTTTAGGTCAGTATTGCATAAAATCTTTCTTGTGTTATTTTAGTTGCCTTCTAACTGGTTTCCAGTTTTCTGTGTTTTCTCCTTTCAATAATCAGGGAAAGAGTTCAGTATAGCCAGTGAAAAATATTTTCTAGGGCTCCCAGAATTAAATAATATTACTATCCTATTATAATAAATGTTCTGTACATTACTTTGCCTGTAGCAGTAAAAAGAAAACAAAAGTAGTTTACAGAGTATTACTAAAGAGTATAAAAAATCATAGGAAAATGAAATTCATTGCCAGATTCTTAGACATACAGGAAATAATATAATCTGACCACTTGTTAGAGTGGAAACATAATTTTTGGCCTCTAATTAAAGACAAAATTTTTCCCCCTAAGTCTCTGAGAAAGAAATATCTTACTTAATAACCTTCTTTGGAAAATATATACATTAGTAATAAAAATAAATTTAATGTTCAAAAAGTTTTAATTTTTACTGGAAGTTTACCCTTTTTAAATAATTCACACAATAATGCTTTATATTTATATATGGTTTTGCATACTTATATTTTCTTATGTGATAATCAAAATAGCTTTATTGGTAAGTACATGAAATATATTATTTTTCTGGAAACAGGCTGAACAAGGGGGTACACTTCTAATTTCCATTTTATTTTTTTCTTTTTATTATTTTTTTTTTATTTTAAGTTCTGGGATACATGTACAGAATGTGCAGGTTTGTTACATAGGTATATATGTGCCATGGTGGTTTGCTGCACCTATCAACCAAAACACATATCCTTCTATACTTTTGATTTTTTATACATCAAGAACTCACATTTTCTGAAACCCTAAGGAAAAATTGGATTTGCAGCTGCAAAAACAAATTTATTACTGAGTTACCCCTTATGTATTAAAATTGTATGCTACCTTGCTGACAGAATTTTACTGAAGTCTTCTAATTTTACTAAGTTAACATCATGTGATATAATTTTAAAAATTACATTTACTAGTATTTCCAAAGCTAACAAATAATTTAACAATATTAAATTAATATTCATTTTATGTGTAGCTGAAGATATTTTTTCAAAATCAACTTGTGTAAAGTAATTAAAAGTTGATGTCAAACCTTAAGATGATGTCAGGATAATGTTCCTTGACTCCTTTCTTCCATAATTCCTACAGGAACATAAAAGGACTCCAACTCCATCACCATCAGACATTCAAACACTCAACTACTTTCTAGAATCCAGGAAGAAATTAAAATTACCATAGCTGATAAAACTGTAGTGAGAAACACAATGGACTAACCTACATATCTGACCAGAACTAAAACAAAAGCACTAACCATAGAAAAAGGGTAAACACATATTCTCTCTCTCTACCTAACTGCCTCCTGGCTCAGTAACCCAGGGTCTATGCCAACAGAAAACCAAGAAGTAGGCTCTTCAAGGTATAGGAGCTGGATTTTGAAGCACTTAGTGTGCCAATCCCTCTCAAGTGTCAGTCCTCCCTGTTCTGTCAATACATTCCCTCCCAAATCAATTCACTGGCCAGGCGCATTAGCTCTTGCCTGTAATCTCAACACAGGGAGGCTGAGACAGGTGGATCACCTGAAGTCAGGAGTTCAAGACCAGCCTGGCCAACACGGTGAAAACCCATCTCTACAAAAAATTCAAAAACTTAGACAGGCATGGTGGTGGGTGCCTGCAATCCCAGCTACTTGGGAGGCTGAGGCAGGAGAATTTCTTGAACCTGGGAGGTGGGGGTTGCCGTGAGCCAAGATCACATCATTGCACTCCATCCCGGGTGACAGGGTTATCTCAGAAAAAAAAAAAAAAAAAAAAATCAATTCACAAACTTCAACTCTGAGCAGGAAATAGGAGTGTAGAAATGGCATGTTACATGCTGAGAGAGAGTTCTCTCATAGATATATATAAAAGCAAGAATGAGCATAGGAAACCCAATGGCATATGTGCAATGTAGGAATTTGAATTTTGAGGGTAATTTTTATTTCCTGTTTAAAAAGTCAAAGTCTGGAAACAAAGTAAAGTAACGGCAAAATCTTAAAGCAGAGTCACAATGAATTAATGTTTGCTAGAAAAACCCCAACATTAGTTATAATTTTGGGGTGGTAAAAATTTCAGAATACTCAGCAGAACACCATTCCTTTAGCCCAGAGGACTCTTGTTCTAGATCTCAACTTCTACCCTTCAGAGATATCTGCAAATGGAAAGATAGTTATATTATCAAACTTCATTGGATAGGTTATTGTATTATGTATCTATTAAAAAACGAAGATGTTTAATGTCACCTATCATTTGCTTTTAAATTTATAAAAAATATGGATATAAAAAGTATGTGTAACAGGCTATCAATTTTTATTTGCTCTCAAGTTTTATAAAACATAGGAATATAAAAGTTTATGTGATTTTATAAATGCTTCCATATAAATCCATGTGATAGATATTAATAACATATTAACAGTTTTTTCTGGATGATAAAATAATGTTTCATTATTACTTCATATATATAAAATATACGTATTTTCCAAATTGTGATATTTACATAGTATATATAGAAAACATGAATATTTAAGCTAAAAGGCACTTTGGAGAAGAACAGTCTTGCTTTCTTCTTCAGGGTTGAGAAAACAAAACAGATGGCAGAAAGAAGAACCAAAGTCACATGCATAGTATCTGCAGAGTCAGAAATGAAACAATGGCCCATCTATCATTTTTATATTGTTTTGTACAATATAAAAAATTTAAATGACATAAACATGTAGATGTTCCTACAGTTCGATTCATTCAAATAGTAATATCCTATCATGGATAGGATCTTAGTCAACAGGGAGCTGACAAATCTTTGTGCATATTCTCATCATTAATTACACAAAAATTGTGCTGTAAAAAAGTTTACTGTTCAATAGACAGTCTAGTTATCATTTGTTTAACATCGCTGAGAAAAGAATATAGGTAAAAGCTTATGTAGGAACTTTTTCCATGAACTTAAGAATGAGTTAACAAAAATCACTAAGCTATTTTACCTTTAAAACCCTCATTGGTGTAATTTGTGATTGTGATTGGTTAGGCAGAGTTCAGCAACCATAATAGTTATTGAAGTCTGCACAAAAAATGTTGCTCTAATATGTGCATGTATTTTGCTTGTTTAGTGTATCTACAAATACACCAGTTGTCATAACTAATCAATCAGTTTATCTATTAAAAGGTTTTTTAATGTGTTTATTTATGGCTAGTTCTGTTAAGTGTTTGAAATACTGGGAATCAGATTTTCTCACTGAATATAGGAAGGATTCCAGTTTGAATATAATCATTAAATGACTGAAATCACATAAATCACATTAATATATTTTTTCTCTTTTTAACCAGTTGAATTAAGCTTCTTTTATCATGTATGTTTCTTTACCCCGCTGCTATTAAACAAGGCAATCCTTTTATCTCTTAAATAATTATGGAATTTCAGTGCAGCACTGTGTAATTTGATGTCAAGAGCAGCTGAACTCAAATCATATAATAAAAAGCAAAATATATAAATTATGCCATTTAGCAATTATTCAATGTCCTTATGTCTCATTTTTTAAGTGCATAGAAAAGGTGAAATTTGTTCTTTTATAGACAAATTAGTGAAGCAGAGAAAGCTTGTGATAGAAAGCAGCACTACTGGCACCAACCAGGTCTCTCCTGAGTCTATGCTCACCTCACTCCAAGATACTTGTCTTTTCAATTTTGTTCTCTCTGTGGCCCATCTTGAGACACTAAGATATCACTTACTCTGAGCCTCTTTTAAGTATATACAAAGGTAATCCAATGTCGTGGTGTAAGTTATATCTCTTTTCTTTTTTCTTAGATGTAGTACTAAGCAGCTACAGTATACATTTCCCTTTAGGCCTCTTTGCACAGTTGGAATCCTTCTGTCTGCAAACTGTAAGAATATTCCTCTGATTTCCAGTCTCGGAGAACATTACAAATAGCATTGAATACAGATAATTTTGAGTGCTAGCTCCTCATTTAGAGATTATAAAATAACAACAACAACAAAATCAAGACCTAAATTGGTGAACTGTAACTCAGCTGGAAGCATCAATCTGGAGTTTTTATAGTCCAGAGTGGTTGCTGTTTATTTTAAATTACTTCTTATAGCCAGTTTTCACTCCATGTTCATCATTAGATTCTAGAAGTATACAACTATTCTACATATTGGTATTCTTCACAGTGCTTTACAATAAAATCAGTGCTTAGTAGTCTTCACTAAGTGAAGGAAAGAAAAGGAAATGAATAAAAGACAAAATGTATGAAGTTATCTCTCTTCCACAGAAGGTGCCTAAATATGTATCACATTCAGATTAGTTGTTATAAAACAACATATTTCTCACATATCACCTTAGCAAAATCTCATGTTAGTAAACTCAGAGTGATCTTCTTCATTTACTTTTTGTAAATGTCTAACATAATTTTACAGTTGATTAGCCTGGAGGAGGAAAGAATTGGAAGGAAAATAATTTAATTAGGGCAGTATATGCTCATTAATTGATACTAAAGCAATTTAAATCAGGAAAGTCATTAATAAGTTTTTATTTATTTTTTGTTTGTTTGTTTTTAGAGATGGGGTCTCACTATGTTGCCCAGGCTGGACGTGAAGCCCTGGGCTCAAGCAATCTTCCTGCCTTAGCCTCCTGAGTATCTGGGACTACAGGTGCACACAACTGCACCCAGCTCAGGGCCGTAGTTGATGAGACACATGAGAGATCTGAGGGTAATTTTTAAAAAGCAAAGGTAATTAATCGAAAGACAACTGGAACAATTAAGTGTTGCCTTTTGTTATCATCACTTTTTGGGGCTATTAACATGCTTAAAAAGTACAAGTTCTTCATAAAATGACAAAACTAAACATAGCCTCTGAAAATGACAGGAAATCAAGAAGGCAAAAGATGTATTGTTCAACATTTTAGCATTTTGCTAGAACAAAACAAATTTAGTTAAAAATATATGGCAATAATAAAAAGGAATGAGATCATGTCCTTCGCAGGGACATGGATGAAGCTGGAAGCCATCATCCTCAGCAAACTAACACAGGAACAGAAAACCAAACACTGCATGTTCTCACTTATAAGTGGGAACTGAACATTGAGAACACATGGACACAGAGAGGGTAACAACACACACCAGGGCCTGTTGAGGGGTGAGAGGTGAGGGGAGAGAACTTAGAGGGCAGGTCAATAGGTGCAGCAAACCACCATCAGTATACCTGTGTAACAAACCTGCATGTTCTGCACATGTATCCCATTTCTTATTTTTTTTAGAAGAAATAAAGAATTTTAAAAATACATGGCAATATAAGCACATGAGGTTTAACATTGTTAGCCATTGGGAAATGAAAATTAAAACTATAATAACATTCTACTATGTGCCTATTTGAATTGCTAAAGTAAAAATTACTGACAATGTCAAGTGCTGGAAAATATGTCTGAACAACTAGATCTCTCATATATTGCTGGTGAAACTGTACAGCCTCACTCATAAAGTTTGTCATTTTAAAATAAAGTTAAACATGAATTTACCATAGTTACAACAATCATAGTCCTAGGTATTTATCCTAGAAAAATTAAAATTTATGCTCACACACAAAAACCTATAGACAGATTTTCACAGCAGGTTTGTAACAGCCCCAACTAAAAATGATCAAAATTTTCTTCTAGAGGTGAAGGAATAAATATCATCTGGTACAGCCCCACAGTGGGATACTACTCAGCAATAAAAAGGAATACACCACTGATGTACACAAAAATGTGAATGGATCTCACGGGCCTTATGCTGACTCAGAAAAAAAAAAGCCAATTTCAAAAAGGTTTTAACCATAAAACTATATTTATTAAATACTCTTAAAGTAACAAAATACAGTGAAAAAGAACAGATCAGCAGTTGCCAGAAGTTAGAGTTTTGGGAAGGTATGACTCTAACGGGAAATATGAGAATTTTTTTGTGGTAATGGACATGTTCAATATCTTTATTTTGGTGATGGCAAAATTAATCTCTCTATATATATATAAAATAAGGTTCCAAAGGGCTATATACCAAAAAAGGGTGCATGTGAATCTGAATAGTGGTTACGATTAAGAGTATTGAGCCAATAAAATTTTCCTCGTTTTAATAATTTACTATGGCTTTGTAAAATGTTATCATTAGGGAAAGCAGAATGAGTGGTACAAGAGGAACTTTCTATTAATTTTGCAACTTTTGAGAAATCCTAAATATTTCCAAATAAAAGGATTAAGTACAATAAAATAGGAGATTTTCTTTCTTCTATCCATCATCTAAAATAGAAGAAAATTAGTGCAAAATTTTTAAAAAAGTTTTCTCCATTACTTTTATTTTCCAATTTAACTGTTAACCGTTTTTACATATACCTCATGAAACAAACATGGGATACTTTCAGTACTGCTCATAGTATACAGAAGGCTCATTTTCCTAGCTACTACAGCAGTGAACAGTCTTTCTGGGAAGACATGACACACAAAAAACGATGAGCAAAAAGTAAATTTGTCAAATATCCATCTTCAATTTCTTGCACAATTAATACTTTATTTGCAGGTTAATCTGAGGCTACATTATTTTAAAAGAGCTGACAGGAAGGGATAGATAATATCAGAAATAAAGTCATTTTTGACGAAAAGACTAGAATTCTATCACCAAAATAAATGAAATATTGTGAGACAATTCTCTATTGGGTCTCACACTTTCACACCTTTGTAAAGCAAAGGCATTGGCAACTTGCGTTTTGTACTATCTTTTCAAGGATTGTTGTATAGCAAATAGCTTGGGAAGATAGAGATAATTTCTCCCTTCAGAGCAGAAGGCAGATTTATTGTCCAACCAGAATAATAAAGATAATGCTTCCCTTTAGGGCAAAGTTGTGCTTGTTGCTAACTGTGGCATTAGGAGATGGGTGATTCTTAAACTCAGGATGCTCAGCTATGACACAAGCTCACTATATGCACAGCACCCACCTGTGTCTACCCCTACGTTGTCCCTTGGGATATGAGAGCAGGGGGAAGTGATTTGCATATATGATAAGTTCTTGCTGGGAGCTGTATGCTTCGATGAAAGAAGTCATTTGTCTCTGACCTAACAGACTACAAAACCCTGACAACTTGGCTTAAAAATAGGATGAAATCTCAGATGAAAGGGGTGTGAAGATTATATGGAATTATATAGACTTACTTTGAAATTTCAAGATTCCTTTCTGTTCCTAGGCATATTATGTCTCTCCCTTATAACAGTAACCTCAGGCCAGTCTAATCCCCAGGTTGCCACTGGTCCAGAATGAGGATGAGAGGATTACAACTTAAAATGTTTATGAAATATTTTATAAATATGCTTTTTTCTCTCTTATATTTGACTCTTTCAGACAAAAGGTCTGGATGTGTCATTGCGGAGCAGGAATAAAGTTATAGCTACCCCAGATTTTGTGGAGGTGGAACGAAAGCAAAAATCCAGAATTTGAAGGAGGGGTAATATTACCCTGGAAGGTATGGGGACAAAAGGGGTATTCATGATCTTTTGTCTTTTAGAACAGTCCCTGGAGTCTTCCTCCAGAATGCAAACAACCTGGTGCTGCTGTTTATCTTTTCAATGATGTCTGAAAACAAGGGAACCAATGTGAGCCTGCAGCTCATACTGCCTGCGGTACTATGAGTCATAAAGTACTCTATCTTTGACCCAAGTGTATCAAATCTTCTTCCAAGATCTAGGAAACTCTGGCAGGCAAGGAAGTTAGCTTGCAAATAGGATAAAATCTCCAAGTTTTCCCAGTGTTTGATATAAACACAAAATAACTAAAGAGACTTCAGTTTAATTATATTCTGGCTTTCCAAATTGGAAATTGAAAATATAGGAATAAAAACAATAATATTGGCGTCTAGATGTTTTATAAACAGTGCTTTCATAGATAGTTTATCAGTGAAGTTCACAAAATATATTAACAATATATATAATATCCCTCCGTGCATCCTCTTGGCACTTAATTCATGTAGAATCTGTGGTGGACAGTTAAATATGGGTTTTGATTTTCCAGATGCTTATAGTATCTCACTTTGAGCAAATTAAATCTTGTTCATCAGACATGCAGAAGAAGCCAAGACATTAATGTATCAAGGCACTTCTCAACCAATGGAGGAAAGAGGTTTGTCATCATCAATCCACAGATACATCACTGTGACAAGCATCCTTTATGCTCAGAAAGTTCCAGGGAGAATCAAGCCTAAGTTTAGTACAGTTGCCTCAGTAATACTACTTTTCCTTCTTCCTTTGCTCCTCTTCATCCCTCATTCCTGCTTTCTGGTATTACCACACAAATAGACTACCTAAACGCAAGTAGTTGTCTCAAGCTCTTCTTTTGGAAACTACCTAATTTAAAACAAAGGAAACAGCTCATTCACAACAAATATGCTTGGGGTATATATTTATAAACATTTTTCTGTCAAACAATTTCATATATTTCCAAGAACTAAATAAAGGGTTTACACTATAAAATATAATTTGAGTTAATGGCAATAATGTCATTCTACAGTACAAGATGATTCTACTGACTGATGATCATTTAGACATATGATAATTTGGGAATTTACACTGGATTGCATAAGGAAGATGCCTGGAGAAAGTCAGGATTACAATCTTGGTCTGGTACTGATAGGGTTTGGCTGTGTAGTCACCCAAATCTCATCTTCAATTGTAGCTCCCATAATTCCCATGTGTTGTGGGAGGGACTTGGTGGGAGATACTGAATCATGGGGGTGGTTCTCCCATACTGTTCTTATGGTAGTGAATAAATCTCATGAGATCTGATTTTATAAAGGGTTTCCCCTTTTATTTGGCTCGCATTCTCTCGTCTGCTGCCATGTAAGATGTGCCTTCTGCCATAGTTGTGAGGCCTCCCCAGCCATGTGGAACTGTGAGTCCACTAAGCCTCTTTTTCTTTATAAATCACCCAGTATCAGGTATATCTTTATCTGCAGCATGAAAATGAACTAATACAGGTATCAATCCAAAATTTATATCCTGCATGGGTAAACTATACCTCGGACCTATTTAATGTTAAATATTTGGATATATTCTTTAAGACCTTCAAAATTTGACATTATCTTACTATTTCTGTGGGTAAATTACATTAGACCTAATAAACAAAATAAGACTTTGAAAAGCATTAACCTACATTGTATTAATAAAATATTGAATTCAATTCTGGTTGTTATATAAATTGGATGACAGAGAGAAAATTTAAATATGGGTAAGATAATTATCGCTCTACAAAGAAGCAGAGGTGGAAATGAAAGTTAGAGAGAAGCAAGTCAAAATCTTTCAAAGAAATTAATGATCCCATAATAAATAATCTATTGAAGAGCCGTAAGAACTAAGCTTTCTGTGGATTTTTTTTTTCTTAATTAGTGTCAGGGATAGGGATACAACTTAATCATTATTTGACTCTATGGTAATAAAAAGTTGACTAACATTGGTAAAGGAATTCCCCAATTTTCATCAATGTCCATCAATGGTCACACTAAATAGCCTAAACTGATGAATAAAAAACTAGCAAACATATGCATAACATTCCTTAAATAACAAAGCAATTTCATATGTTACTGTCTATAATTCTCATGACTTCATAAGGAGAATAAATGAATAGATAAAATTGCTTACATTTTACAAATGCTGCTTTTGAATGTTAGAGAAGTGGTTTTTCTTATAGTTTCATAAAACAACTAGCAGGGTATCAAATTAGATTCAACCCAAAGTACTCTAACACAAATTCCATTCTTTTTCTCTGTAGTCATTATAATGATGTCTGTTTTGGGGTGATATTTCTATCTGTGACAGTAACAAACAGATCCTGCTGAAATCCAGATGTGGGGAAGCAGTTTTAAATCCCCCATAGTTCCATTGGACAGAAAATAAACTCTAAAATTTAGAAGATACAGAGTCATTCTAAGAAGGGGTAAGGCAATCAGAAATATAGTAGCAGCTGGTCCAGAATTCCTCTGCTGATTGAAAATTTCTTCTATGTTTTCCTACCTAACTACTAAAGTTACTAACCCTTATTTTTTAATTTATGTTTCACCAACTATCTTAATGGCCAGGTTTTTAATCATCTTATTCCTCTCTCTAGCTTGCCAAACTGCCTTTGACTTCTCCATCTTAAGAATCCAGCTTCTCAATAAAGCCTAAAAACAGTAATAGGCAATGAAATATCTTCATTGATAGATAGCTCTCGTTTAAAACAAATGTCGTTAGGCAGAGAGACTGTGAAATGAACATAAACACCTAGATTAAAAGTAGCCAGAGAGCTCTAGTTGCCAGTATGTTTCAAAAATAATCACAAAATCGGGGAGTTGAAAGAAACTTCAGAAATCATCAGCCAAGAATTAACCAAAGTTACTCAACCACAGAACTGAAAGCCAAATTTTTTGACACAGTCCAGGCCCTTCCCAATATACTAGGTTGCACTTCTAGTTTACCAACTGTCTTATTTTTGTTTATTTATTGGATATATCTGTAAACTCTTTAGAGGTGAAATATTAATAGCAATCATTAAATAACCATATGTATTACAAATACAATAAGGTTACCAATCCCCATGGCATATCAGGATTGCAAGCTAAATTAGCTAATAATTCTACATCATTTATTAGATTTATATTTGTCTCTTAAAAGCTCATGATATCAATAATTTACAAGTGAATTATTCACTTATTATTCTGCTCATTTAGGGAATGCATCATCATCCTCATCCTTATCATCATTCTCAACCATATAATATGAAATTGTGTTACTAATCAGTTAAAGTATAATTGAACCATTAAGGAAATTGGAATAACAATAGCAAAGGGGAAAACAAGCAATTAAAAGTTCTGTGTAATTTTTAGTGTATGAATATGTATGATTAAATTCATACTCAATGAAAAATATAAAATTATTTTAGTTGGAAATCCTGGTTAACTCAATGCTAGCTATAACAAGGTTGCAATATTTTCTTAAATGTGAAATGCGCTATTGTAGCTATTAGAATGTTTCCAGTTCAAGTCTTAAGCCATAGCTATTTCCAATAAAGTAAGTCTCTTCTATACCTTTTATGTTCACAAGCTCCTTATAATGATGTGCCTTCCATTTACACAGGTACTACCCTAGTGCAAGCAACCTCTACCCATCCTACACTATTGAAAGAGGCTCCCCACTAATCTCCCCATTTCCATTCCTACTTTTGCTTCCTTACCCCACATACGCTATATTTTACCATAACACCCCTTACTATCTTTCGAAACTGTAAATCTACCTGAAAAACTCCTCTGTTTAACCCAACCATACCAATGTTCTTCCAGCTTCTCAGATATGCCCTCTCTTTCCTTAAGGTGACAGACTTGCTCCCTCTCCATGCTTCTGCTCTCTACGTTCTCACTTTCCTTCCCATCGTTTTATTGTCTTTTCCTTTAGATAACATCTTAAATGTCCTCTTCTCAGTGAGGCTTTTTCTGACTAACATCTTCTCTCTCATTCTTTTTTTTTTTTTTTTACATTTTAATATTTACAGGAGCATAATAGGTGTATATATTTAATGGGGTACTTGAGATATTTTGATATAGGCATATAATGCATAACAATCATATCACGGTAAATGGGGTATCCATCACTTCAAGCATTTATCATTTCTTTATGTTACAAACATTCCATTTATACTCTTAGTTATTTTAAAATATACAATAAGTCATTGTTGACTGTAATCACCCTGGTGTGCTATCAAATACTAGATCCTATGCATTCTATTAAACTATATTTTTATACCCATTAACCATCCCCACTTCCCCCTCCCCACTCTGTCATTCTTGATGATAACATATTGTTTATATTCACAGAGCATTGTCATAATTTGTATGTGCAGCTGTATTCATCTATGAAAATATTTACTGGTTGCAACAGAGTAAAGGATAAATAGCATTCTTTTAATAATTTGTATAAGATGTCTCAATTAAACTCTTTTGATTTAATAACTGGAAAACAATTTTAGAAAAATGTTTTTTCTGAAATACATTTTTTCTAACAGTGCAGAGTATTAGCAAATTCAAATATTATAACATAATATATTCATAGAACATGGAACCTCTATACTTCAGAAACACTAATTCTGTAGGTACACACTGAAATCTAGTTGAAACATGTTAACTTAGGAAACTGGTTGTTACTTATTTTTTACTTTTTTATTTTCTAACAGTTGATTAACTTTTAAACTTTTATTACAGTCTTAAATATAAGTTATATAATACAAAAAGCTCCCATAAACCTCTCAATCAAAATCCTCAATTGATATCATTTTACCACTCTTTACCACACTTGTTTTATCATTGCACGCTCAAACACACATAAAATGCAATTTTAATAAAAATATTTAATGTATGGGATGCCTCACAAATATCATCTTTATGCAGGAGACAGAAGAATCTTCTTTGTATCATTCCAGTTTTAGTATATATGTGGCTGAAGTGGCAATTAACATTTTTAATTTTATACAAATATAGTTCCCATTATATTTTCCAATAATCGTGTCTATATAGATTAACCCAAAGAGGAATTGAGAAGATATTCATTAATTGCACATAATAAATAATAACAGAAGTTCTTCATTTCTTCTTTCCAGGAGTGGTATTAAAGTATTTATTAATCAATATAAGATAGTCATCAACTAACCTAACAGGTACTATCTATATATGACCAATATATAATCATATAGGTGATATATATATCATAAAGGTGATTTACAGGTGATTATAATATATACAATATAATCATCTAGGTGTTAATTCATCTTTACTTTTTAAAAATCTATTTATGTCAGGGATTTTCATCATAGTTTATTTGCTGTCTCATATTCGAGAAGTAAAATTAATAGTACTTAAAATCATAATCATTTCAGAAGCTTTAATTCATTTGACTTTTTACAGTAACCATTGATAGAACTATTATGAAGTGAGAAAACTTGGTTTTCAGTGATTAATATATATTTACAATGTAGTCAATAAGTGGCTATGCTGGGATTCAAATCTAGGTCTGCTGGCTTTGGAGTACATGCTTATAACTTTGATACAACTACTCTGTGCTAGATGCTTCTCGACAAATAATAGAAATAAAAATGAAGATGTACCTATTAAAATGGAAAGTATAGTATAATAGTTTTCAGACAACAAACAAGTTGCTAAAAGAGAAGCAATGGGAATCAGGGTATATTAAGAAAACTAACACAGAAATCTCAAATGGAAAATGACAAAGACTACTTCAGCACATTTTATCTATAAAGTCAAGGGATATGGCATATTTTCATCTGGGTGGGCTAGTCTATGTTTCAGCAATTGCCATTAAAAATAAATGTCTGATTCAGCATCCTATTTTACCAGAAGTTTTCTGACAGCCTGTATCTATTGTAAATGACGTGCATTAAACAGGACTGTTCTCCATCTGCCTGAAAGTGAAGCAGTGGTGTCTATTATAACTAGGTTTTGGGAGAAAATGAGTCTGTTACTTAGAGCAGTGAAGTGCACTGTGCAAGACAGTAAACTATTAAATAATCACACTCAGTCACTACTGAAATTGAAAATCCTGAACCACAAACTTAGAGAGAAAATTTTGCAATTCAGTCTGTCAAAAAAGAAAAGACCATGAAAGAAAAATAATTACAACAACAGTAATAATAATTTCAAGGATGTTTTGCTCCAAAATAGCAACTTACATTTGTATATTTTTATTTTAATTAAATTGCTCCTGTCCAGAAATCTATAATTCTAATCAGGAACCCTAGAGAGAGGTTTTCTGGGTTCAAACCCTGACCTCATTTACTTGGTGAAATGTGTGACATGTAGCAAGTACTTTACTCTTCCCCACTTCAGTCTCCTGTTCTGTAAAATGGGTACAATAAATACCTATTTCATAGGCTTTTGTGAAGATTAGATCAATAATACAAGCAAAGAGCTTACAAAAGAACACAGCAGATGGAGTAAATGCAAGCAATAAGGACAAATGTGGTACTCAAGGGTGTTTTTTTTGTCATAAACATTTATTCCTAAGAGCAAAGTTGGTTAGAAGAGATGGGACTGGCCAGGCGCAGTGGCTCAGGCTTATCATCCCAGCATTTTGGGAGGCCAATGTGGGTAAATCACCTGAGGTCAGGAGTTTGAGACCAGCCCAACCGACATGGTGAAACCCTGTCTCTACAAAAAATACAAAAATTAGCTGGGTATAGTGGTGGGCCCCTATAGTCCCAGCTACTCGGGAGGCTGAGGTAGGACAATCACTGGAACCTGGGAGGTGAAGGTTGCAGTGAGCCAAGATCATACCATTGCATTACAGCCTGGGTGACAAAGCAAGACTCTGTCTCAAAAATAAATAAATAAATAAATAAATAAATAAAGAAGAGATGGGACGTATGTAAGGAATAAGAAAAAACTTCTTCCAATCAGCAACAAGTTTTGGAATTTTGTGTTATCCCCCTAATGTAAAATTACTAGAGGTGCCCCAAAATTCCACCAATGACTTATATCAGAATGTTTTCCATGACAGGTACAAGTAATTGAAGTGAGGAGAATTACACTGTCTGTCATGGATCCTGCACTGCACGATACAGTGACATGAGATACAGAAATTATGAGGTCAATAGCGACAGAATTAAAGTTCCCGTGTAGTAGGGAAGAAAATCTGTCCTTTGTTAAAACAAAAGTTTGAGACTTCATCACTTAATGTATCAAAATGGACAACTGGAAGCAACCAGCCCAATGTCAGTAAGATTTAAACATGGAAATGGAGACAAGATCTGAGAACGGGTATACAAAGCAAAAGATATGGCTCTCTCCAGTGCACTTCCCACACCTTAACCAAAAAAAAAAAAAAAAAAAAGAATAGAATTAAAACCTGCTACTTTTGCTCATGATGTTATTGATAGCTTATTCATGAGGATTTTGTTACCAATTATGCAAATTCTTAATTATAAAGTACCAATATACAGTTTGTAAATATGCCCACATCCTCTCATAGCTGCCACATTGTATATAGCAATGTAATTTCATGGTGTGGGGTTAAATCTTCTCTTCCATAATTGTGCTTTTGAAAATCTCCTATGTTCTTATAAAAAGGTATGAGGACTAAGTTAACCCAATGATCCTGAAGTGACAGGAAATGATAGATATGATAACAAACTCACATAAGTCACTTTTTAATAGACACCTGTCCTTTTTGGGGCAACCAAGCCACCAGTCCTAGAAATGAAAACTGAAGAAGCATTTTGTATTGTGCGAGAGAGTCAGCTAGTCCTTACTTTTGGCTAAAACATGGCTCTCATGGCTCTACTTTCTCTAATAATCCCCTCGTTGTTTGATTTCTCTCATTCTGGTCTTGTTGCCAGCAAGGTCTCACACGGAGCTTTAGCTGTGGTTATGGGGATACTGGTACTTTCTAAAACTATTTCCTTCTTACACTGTGACTTCAGCAATGAGAAAAAGTGCAGGCAAATAAATCCACTTTTCACTCCGAAAGAAATGGCAATATTTACCCACTTCCTTTTACTTAGCCATTAGAAGCTGTTTTGTATTAAAAATTGAGAGTCAGTATGCCTCTCAAATGCCAGTTTATTAACAAGGGCTGACTAGGCATGGGAAAATAGAGACCCTTCATTACAACAATGGTAAGAAATGCATGGGGAGACTTCTTTCTTCTATCCTTTTAAGGGATGCATTCAGGGAAACCACTCAAACACCCTTGAATTATATCCCTGTGGCCTTAAAGAGTTAAGATTACTTTCTAAAGGTGTTGCATTTTCTATTTAGGGAGTGGCTGAGGCAAGAAAGAAACAGGCTCACCTAGAATTCATAGCTCAATGATTACACAGAGAGCACAGAATAAATGTATTTGTGAAATTGTATTGTAACTGAGTGAGAATGTGGAATTTCTGGATGTCAATATAAAGCAGAAAAGATAGTTTTATTCTGAAATTAGTCATCTGTTTCCTGATTGATCCACAATTATAGTCGTGTGCTCACTCAGTTTCTTTTTTCCTTTCCTTAAAAAATAAATAAATAAAACTAGTAGGCTTTATTTTTTAGAGCAGTTTTATGTTTATGGGAAATTGAGTAGATGATATAGGGAATTCCCATATACCTCCTGTCTTCCTCACTGGCAGTTTCTCCTATCATTAAAATCTTGCCTTGTAATCCCAGCACTTTGGGAGGCCGAGGCGGGCGGATCACGAGGTCAGGAGATCGAGACCATCCTGGCTAACACGGTGAAACCCCATCTCTACTAAAAATACAAAAAATTAGCCGGGCGTGGTAGCAGGCGCCTGTAGTCCCAGCTACTCGGGAGGCTGAGGCAGGAGAATGGCGTGAACCCGGGAGGCGGAGCTTGCAGTGAGCCGAGATCGCGCCACTGCACTCCAGCCTGGGCGACAGAGCGAGATTCCGTCTCAAAAAAAAAAAAAAAAAAAAAAAAAAAAAAAAAAAAAAAAAAAAAAAAAAACTTGCCTTAGTGTGTTAACACTTGTTACAATTATTGAACCAATGTTGATGCATTATTGTTAACTAAAGTCCATAGATTACATTGTTTCACTCTTTGTGTTGTATAGTTCTGTGGGTTTTGATAAATGCATAGGACATGTACACATCATTGCAGTATCACAGAGAATAGTTTCAGTGCCCTAAAAATTCTCAGTACTCCACCTATTCATCCCTTCCCTCTTCCCCACCCCAGTCCCTGGTAACTGCTAATTTTTTACTTTCTCTGTAGTTTTCCCTGTCCCAAAATGTCATATATTTTCTTCCTTTAAATTTTTCAGCACCAAATTCTATGTGTCATTTCTGTTCATCTTCATGGAGCTGATACAAACTTAGAGCTGTCTCATGTTAAGTTATAAAATTCTCACTTTGCATATTGTCAAGTGCCATTTACCACAGGCTGATACACAGTCTTCTGGATGAATGCTGGAATACTGCAAAACTTCCAAACATCTCATCAGAAAACCTCCCAGCTTCAAGCCGACTCATCGTGGCTGTGGTGTAGCAGCGTAAAAGTGTAGGCTGTGGAGTGACATGGCTTGAGTCTGAATCCTGACTGAAACATTTACTAGCTTTTTTACCGTGGGTAAGTAATTGCACCTCTCCAAGCCTCATCTTTAAAAGGGAATGATACTACTCCATACCTCACAAGAAACACTGTGAAGATTGCATGGATCTATGTGGAAGAAATTCTCTGGATAATGATTGGTCTAAAGTAAACAGTCAGTAACATTGCTCTTCAGATTATTCTCCTCCTTTCTCTCTGGCTGTCTCTTAAAGAAAATGGACCCAATCAGAACTATAAATTCACATTCTGACGCAGCACAAAGTGAAAAGAAAAAAGATAGGTAATGCAAAACTATTTCATTGACTCTACTTCTCCAAACACAAAACACTTCGTGTTTAGATAAATGATGGTAGCGTGAAAAGATGTTCTAGGGTACTCGATATCACATATGAGAAGATGCTCAATGAAATAACCTTTATCATGAAATAGTTCACATAGTACAGATGAGCTTCCCATGCACTTCATGGGAAGTATTCACCATCAGTTCATCCAGGGTAGGAGGCAGGCCAGGATGCTCCATGAAGTATTGCATTATAACATGGTCTCAGCTGGCCTGTGTGTACTTCTACAGCATGAACCGTCAGAATATTCCTTATGACAAAGACATAATGCAATGTTCTTCCCATTTTAAACCTTTAGTAAGACCACTTTCCAGAAAATGCTGCAGCTCAGATACGTTATGAAAAATGCTATTAATTACAGGTATCTGAGGCAAGGAACCGTGATCCTTTATATTTACTCATAATCTTACTGACTAAAATGAATATTCTTATTTCATTTGGGAAAAAAGAGAATTTGCTTTTAATCACAATCATACTTTAGCCTTCAATCCCATAGATTACCGAACAAGTTTTATGAGCTGTTGATATTCACTATCAACAGCTTATTCACTATTTTTATCTTAATGTAATTAATTGTAGTAAAATACACAAAATCTTTCTTTAAATCATGCAATATTCAATTGGCTGATAAATAGAATCTGATATATATATATGTCTGTGGAAAAATAGACATTATAAAACCAGGAATGACTTAAAATAGATTTTCTCTACTAAGCAACCTGGAATTTATCTATTATGCTCCTTATCCTATGTGAGTAGTTACCTTTGAATAACAGAAATATACGCAGATCCAAAAAGTAAGAGGATCTAAAGAAGGCAGACCTTTCATCTAGTAGTTCTATTTTCTAACTAAAATTTCCCTTATTTCCAATTATCCAAGCCTATGTCTTATTTATTGGGATGTGACTAATGATTCCTAAAGTATTATTCCCTCTGGAATAAATTACAGATTTCTCTTTAAATGTAGTATGCTTTAAAATTAAAAAAAAAAAAACCCACACACTTTATATCCATAGCTTCAATTACTGCTTTGTTGAGGTAAGCATCACCTTCACTGATACTGATGTAGTTGTCACTGCCATCTTTGTCATCATCATCATCACTGCCATTACCATTCTTATCTAGCATTTGCAGGGCTTTGATAAAAAACCTCAAAATATCCATTAGGAAGAATGTAGTTTTGTTCTCAAGCAGTGCACATCCCACAGCAAACATTTTCATGACATTAATTCCATACATTTCTCTTCCATCCTCACATAAACCATCTCAGTTTTGCTTTTTCCAACTATTTTTCCTAACATAAACTTGACTATGTTCAGATAGCCATTATTTCCCTCCACAACAAAAGCATACATGACTCAGGAGAAATGGAACCCACCTCCAGATTGTGGGATGAACTCTGATTAATCCAACCCATGCTACACATGGCATTCCCTCAGCAACTATCAGTGCTCTAGGGATGACAAAGCAAACTTATTTAGCTCTTCTAGACTTAAGTGATATAGATTAATAGCCTATATTGTGGGGCTAGGTTTCTCACTTGTTCCTCCTGCATGTCAATAAGGAAACAATTGTCTTCACTTGGTGTGGGTAGGAATCTTATGACCATGAATTAAAAGGGTCATAAGGTTGGGTAAGATAATTAGGATGTAGCTGAGGCTAGAACAGGAAAATAGAAAAAAAATGTGGCTCTCTGATGATGTCATTGAAGCACCAACTCAATCAATCTTGACTGCAATTAAGTTTGCTCTTCTCTGTTCTTCCTGCTATATGAGACAAATTTACTTATCTCTTAAGCCAGTTAAAGATGAGATTCATGTTAGTGTCCAAAGTATTCTAAAATACACTATATTATACTATGTTTACACTATTTCAACTGACTTCTTCTTTTTATTTTAGATAGCATTCTATCTAGAGATAGAATACTTTTCTTTCTCTTCTCTGTCCTCCACTCTCAGATTTATATTATGCAAGCACTACATTTATTCAGAGTATGCTCCAAAAGAAAAAAAAGATAAATGATAAGCTAATGTGTATTTGAAGTCCAAGACTCCCAATCTGGAAAACAAGATATTCTACGGAATGAGGTGGTAGTAAGATCTTATGAAGCATAAACAAAAGAATAATCATTTGAAAATGAACTTCCTCATGGTGTTTCTAGTCCATCCAGAGAAGAGAGGGCTTATGTTCTAAAAATTATTTGCAGAAATTGCCACAAGGTAGAGATGCCTATTATTCCACTCTTTGGACAGCATATAATTTACTTGTGATATGGTTTGGCTCTGTGTCCCCACCCAAAACTCACATGGAATTGCAATCCCTACATGTCAGGGGAGGGGCCTGGTGGAAGGTGATTGGATCATGTGGGCAGATTTCTCCTTTGTTATTCTCATGAAAATAAGTTTTCATGAGATCTGATGACACTTTCCCCTTTTTTCTCTCTTGCCACCATGTGAAGAAGGTTCTTGCTTTCTCTTCACCTTCTCCTATGATTTTAAGTTTCCTGAGGCCTCTCAGACATGATTTCTGTTAAGTCTGAGGAACTGTGAGTTAATTAAACCTCTTTGCTTTATCAATTATCCAGGCTTAGGTAGTTCTTTAGAGCAGTGTGAGAGTGGACTAACATTAGGAAATTGGTACAGGGGCACTGCTACAAATATATTTGAAAATGTGAAAGCAACTTTGAAACTGGGTAACAGTCAAAGGTTGAAACAGTTTAGAGGGCTCAGAGGAATACAGGAAGATGTGGGAAAGACTGGAACTTCCTAGAGACTTATTGAATGGTTTTGAAAAAAAATGCTTATAACAAAATGGACAATGAACTCCAGGCAGAGGTGGTTTTAGATTGAGATTAGGAACTTATTGGGAACTAGAGTAAAGATCACACTTGCTATTCTTTAGCAAAGAGACTGGCAGCATTTTGGCCCTGCCCTGGAGATTTGTGGAACTTTAAACTTGAGAGAGATGATTTAGGATATCTGGTAGAAGAAATTTCTAAGCAGCAAAGCATTCAAGATGTGACCTGGCTGTTTCTAAAAGTGTGAGTTTGTATGTGTGAACAATGAGATGATCTGAAAATGGAACTTATATTTAAAAGGGAAACAGAACATAAAAGTTTGAAAAAATTACAGCCTGGGCGTGTGATAGAAAAGAAAAATCCATTTTCTGGGGAGAAATGCAAGGCAGCTACAAAACTTTGCATAAGTAAAGAGGAGCTGGATGTTAATAACCAAGACAATGGAGAAAATCCATCGCAGGCCTTGAGGCCTAGGAGAGAAAAGTGGTTCCACCCAGAGCCCTGCCGCTCTATGCAGCCTTGGGACTTGATGACCTGCATAGCAGCTGCTCCAGCTCCAGCTGTGGCTGTGGCTAAAAGGGGCAAAGGTACAGCTCACATCATTGCTTCAGAGGGTACAAGCCCCAAGCTTCAGTGGCTTCCAGGTTGTGTTGAACATGCACATTCACAGAAGGCAAGAGTTTGGGATCCTCCACTTAGATTTCAGTGGATGTATGAAAACGTTTGGATGTCCAGGCAGAAGTCTGCTACAGGACTGGAGCCCTCATGGAGAACCTCTACTAGGTCAGGGCAGTGGGAAAATGTGGGGTTGGAGATCCCTCACAGAGTCCCCACTGGGGCACTCCCTAGTGGAGCTATGAGAAGATTGCCACCATCCTCCAGACTCCAGAATGGAAGATCTACCAACAGCTTGCACCATGCCCCTGGAAAAGGCATAGGCATTCAACAACAACCCATGAAAGCAACTGTGGGGCTGTACCATGAAGAGCCACAAGGGCAGAGCTGCCCAAGGCTATAGGAGCCCACCTCTTGTATCAGCATGCCCTAGATGCAAGACATGGAGTCAAAGGAAATCATTTCAGAATTTTAAGATTAAGTGACTGCCCTGTGGGGTTTCTAACTCGTATGGGGCCTGTAACCCCATTGTTTTTGGCCAATTTCTCTCTTTTGGAATGGTGGCATTTACCCAATGCCTGTACCTCGATTGTATCTTGGATGTAACAAATTTGTTTTTATTTTATAGGCTTATAAGCAGAAGGGACTTTCCTTGTCTCAGGTAAGACTTTGGACTTGGACTTTTGAGTCAATGCTGGAATGAGTTAAGACTTTGGGAGACTGTTGGGAAGCATTATTGGTTTTGAAATGTGAGAAGGACATGAGATTTGGGAGGGGCCAGTGGTGCAATGAGGTGGTTTGACTGTGTCCCCACTCAAATTTCATGTCCCATTGTAATCTCCACATTGCACAGGAGGGTTCTGGTGAGAGGTGACTGGATAATGAGGGAAGATTTTCCCCTTTCTGTTCTCATGATAGTGAGTAAGTTCTCATGAGATATAATGGTTTAAAAGTGTGTGGCATTTTCCCCCCTTGTTCTCTCTCGCCACCATGTGAAGAAGGTCACATGATGACCTTCCCCTGTGCCTACTGCCATGATTGTAAGTTTCCTGAGGCCAAGCTTCCTGTTAAGCCTGCAGAACTGTGAGTCAATTAAACCTCTTTTCTTCATAAATTACCCAGTCTCAGGTAGTTCTTTATAGTAGTGTGAGAACAGATTAATACAACTTGTTTCTCTGATTATGTTTTCAAAACAAACTTTTAATAGATGATTTGGATTCCTAAGTATCTCAAGAAAAAAAAAAATGAATCTAATAAAAATGACTCACTCTAAGTAAAATAATAAAACTGAATTTTGACTATAAAGAGGATTTTGAAAAAGATGACTCTACCCAATTTGAGATATCTTTTAAAATAGAGGCCTTTGAGATGTTAACCTGTTCTTCATTTAATGCTATTACAAAAAAAAAAAAAAAAGAAATAAAATTACATAGTGGTTTCAGTTACAGAGACAGACATCTGTCAATCAGAAACTAATGTCCTCCTTCTGCCTTTTCCAAAATGTGTATTGGTTGGCTATTTGTAAGACAAAGACCACATTTTCTAGTCTCTTGGCTCAATATATGACTCAGTGACTAGATATAACTACTGAAATGTAGCAGAACTGATGTATGGCACCACTGAGCTGAATTATTATTATTTGTTTTAATCAGGCATCTTTTTACCTCTGATCAAAATCAGAGAATTCTTAAATCAAAGACATAGGAGTCACAAGAAGGAAGGAGGCTCCATCTCTCGATCACTACCTGGAGAAAAGCTGCCTGATAATGAGGAATATGTGCATTGGGCTCTAATTTTAGGTAGAAAAAAATAAATATGTCAATCCACTAGAATTTCTGGAAGCTAGTGTTACCTTAACTGATGCTGTAGTTGCTACCACAAGTACAATACTGCTTTAATAAAAACCTAAACCATCTAACATTCTATTAATAGTAAGGTGGCAAGCAATTGGGTAACTATAAATGGAAAATGGAAATATTCATCAACATTAAAATATTTGGTTAAAAAATCTTTGGTTAAATAATATCATTTGCAATATCTTGGAAGGAAAAAGAAATGTGTATTGAACCTGCAGATTTAAAGAAATAAGTTTAAAAGCACAATATTAATAGTTGTATTAGTTACTATGTGATTGCTTGGGCAAGATATTACAAAAGAAATGAGTGAAGGGAAGAATTGGCTGGTTAAAGCAAAAAATGAAAGTGAAAAGAACAAGTCCAAAACTGGGCACTCCCAGGTTCAGACTTTTCTAATAGTTCCAATATTAGAACTTCTAATATTAGAAACTTCTACTTTCTAATACTTCTAATACCTGAACAGTAAGAAAAAATATTGAAAATGGTTTAAGCAACAAAAGTTCAATTAGGACTTCTCAATTAAATAGAGTTAGCCTTCAGACAAAAGGTATTTGTTTTACTCGGAAACATTGTTTTAGATGACCTCAAAGCAGCCACCTATAAATAAGTAGAAAGAGAAAGCCAAGGGGGTGAAGTGCAAAGAAGCAAATTGAGCTTGATCATTATTTCTAGAATATAACTTTAAATATGGTTATTGGTATGTAGAAGTAATGGGAAACAAATCAAAATTCTACTAATTTGCAAACAAAACCAGGAGTGTAGCTTACAGAATCTTTGTCTCTTCAGATCTTAAAACCGGAAAAGGCAATAAACAGTTTATGAAATACACAGAGCCCCAGGGGGAGGATATTCCCCATTGCCAACTTCAGGTGTAGTGTGGAGCACAACAGACTAGAAAGAGCCTCCTATTGGAAGCACAGCTTAAGGAGAACAAAGACAGCGGGGAACCTTACAGAGAAAAAAATAAGGCTAACAAGTGACTTCTCAATCGCCAGAGCAGGAGGTCTTCACCTTCATTGCCTGGCTCTGGACCAATGGCCACTGTGAGTTTCCCAGTCTTCCACTTTCTAAATGAGAGTCTTTTGATAGTTTATATACATAGGACAGTGGATTCAGATATCTTTGAGCCTTTTGGTTCTTAGGTTGCTGTACAAAAGGAACTATAAAAGGACATGATGGAGAGGACTGCAAGTCAGCTGGAGATCCTGTATTTTGACCTAAATGTAGCGTATTCTATGTATGAGGGAAAAGATATTTAAATATTTGGTAGCCAGAAGAGAAGATTTTGCAGAGATGAACAACTGTTCCTTGGAAATGCACGCTTCCACTTCCATAGTATGATGCTGTCATGGGCAAGGAACTGCCTAACCAGATGACAAATTTTCCTCATTGACTTGCATCCAGTTATGTCAATATATCTTCAGTATTTTTCTCCTTCTGCTAGTTGGGAGCAGAGTATTCCAAGGCCCTATGAGATTCTACAGCTATAAAATGAAAGGAACCTTGATTCTTGAATAACTCCTTGATAGGCAGGAGAAAAGCTGCCCATCAGCATATAACACTCTTGCTGGACACATGTATGAATGTTAAATATAATTTAATTGTATTAAGTCAAAATTCTAGACTTTATAAAAGCAACTATCATTAGCCTACTAAATACCATTGTTATAAGAAGACTGTTCTATTGATATTCAGGCAAAGCTTAGTGTGTACACTGTATAAATTATAATTGTTTTATGCAATTAATAAATTTATATGGATATATTTGAAACTTTTATCAAATTAAATAATACAATAATTAAAAAAAACAGAAAATTTTTGTTTTTGCAGAAAATGAATCAGAAACCTTATCAATTTGGAGGCTTTTTGATCATTGTAGAGCTCCAAACACTTTAGATAGGTCCCAGATTGAATTTATGAGACTAATTATTTAGGTTTGTGTTGAAATTAGATCCCAATGCTACATTCCATTTGGAAAACTAGCTTGAAAACTTTCAGAAGGCATGAATATTTTCTTTGTATGTTTGTTTTTAATCTCATTTTATTCCTCACTATGCCAGATTTAGGAAGTATAAAGATTTCCTAGTTTGGTTGTGGACAACATTGCCATGGCTATATTCAATCATTATGAAGATCAATCGCAATGGCAAAAATAGTTTTGTTTTTACCAAAAGGCACTGCATTATTTTAACATTCCACTGAGGTACATTTTATCTGTAGTTAATGGGTTCACCTCTGCACAATTTTTACCTCCATTCTTACAAAGACAATTATATCACTAAAATCAAAAGAAGACCAAATACCTTCAACATTTGCCTTTTCCTTTTCTATGACAAAACCACCACCACCACCACCACCATCATCTGGAGAAGAAACCAACTTACATCAGAAAACATCCCCTTAACCCTAAAGTCAGGCCAAATTCTTGCAAGTCAAACCACTAAGAGTCTGGGGCTCAAGGGAAAAATATCAATTTTGGTTCAATATCCTGCAAGGCTCAGCAGTCAAGCAGAACGAATCATAACAACAGAAAAGCTGAATGTTGGTTTTTTCCTTTTTTTTTTTTTTTTGGTTGAATGTGATTATATAGCCTACAGTAAAATCTCAAATTTATGTTATATATTAGAGAGTGGTAATGTATAAGCAGAACAATGTCAACTATTTTTATTGTTTTTAATTTTTGTTCTTTGTGGTGTTTACAAACCAAGATTCTTCCAGTTTTTGAAAATAATATTTTGTGCCTGATCCATTATCTAACTCAGAATTTTGAATAAATCACTGCTTAGTATTTTGTTGTTTGGAATGTTCTGGGTTCTTTGTAAACTAGAATAACCGTATCTTCTCATTGCAATATTTAATATTTCTTGCATAACTCCAAGAGTTCATGTTATTTACCCTTGATGCCCTGATCACACCTGAGTGATACAAGAATGTTGTCCATGTACAGTCCTTTCAAATACAGTACTACTGGCTCATATCTGCTTGTTTTCATAGAACTCCATAAAAAAAAACAACTAGAAATAATTTTAAACTACTTGAAAATATAAAATTATTCTTTTATGCTATTTGCACAAACACTTCAAATATGTAAGCTATTCTCTGGCAGAAAGTAAGAAAGCTTTCAAGGTCACTTGAGACTCATTTTATAAGTGAAACAATAACTTACTGAATATTACCCAAGTGGTTTGGAAATGTTCATATAGCTTCCAAAAGTGCTGGAGAATATAACAGAATAAAACCTGCTATCAGTTTCCTAAACTATGTCTTTACAAATAAAAACAGGGATATGAGTGTGTTATCCAGAATGCTCCCACCCCAGCCTCTTATCAGTATTTTATAAAATGTTGCCAAAAATAAAAAAACCCAAAAAACAAAACAAAAACCCTATCATTTGTCTTGAAAAGAGATAAGAAAATATTCCTCAGAAGTTCAAACAACCTTGGCTAAAAGGAAATGGAGGAGATTTCTTAGAAGAGGGAACGAGATTTGGAACAAATAATATTTGTTCACATTTTGAACAGGCTCATCTAAGTGAAAAGAGACCCTTCACTGCCTGGGAAGAACAAAGAAAAGATAAGGCGTAGCAGATAACAAAGGACTGCCATGGGACAGTGGTGGCAATGGATATTGTTAGACCATAACTGATTTTTCTTTCTTCACATTAGCCTGGCCCCAACTTCATGCTCATGTCTCTCTGTTTTTCATTTGTTAATGGTAAAAATTGTCTAATTCCATGTGGTTGTCTTATTTAGGTGGGCATGTACTCCAGTTCTGACCAAGAAGATATGAGAGAATGTCTGATTTGGGAGCTCTTGTACACTTAACAAACAGTACTGTTTTTCAACTGAATATCATGTTTCCACACAGGATCCCTGGAACTTCAATAGATATCTTATGACCATAGAGGAATTAGCCTGGAAAGAATACACTAAAGATCACATTACAGAGCAAAGAAATAGAAAAAAAGGAACCCATGTCCTCAATGATATTGTTAATCTACCAAAGTAACCAAACGATATGTAGTTGTTTTTCTGTTACTTTACCTATTTGAGTGGACAGCATTAACTAGTGGTAATTCAGAGAAGAAATCCTTATAGGTAGTGACGAGAAGATGGGAAAGACACTGAATACTAGAAACAGAGTTGTGCACTCAGTAATTGAGAGAGAGGTTTAACAGACTTTGAAAATTTATAGAGTAAAAAAGAAAGAAACAAAAAAATGGCAAAGGGAGCAAGTAGAAATGTGGAATGTTTTTGCATTGTGTTGACTTTATGAATAATATGAGTCAAAGAGCGCAATGAGAGTCAAATCAATTTGCCTTCCATTTCCACTAAAGTATTCACTGCATATAAACCACTCCAAGTTCCCCTGTTGTATTCCCAGGCTAAGCACATTGTAATAGAAATATAATTTATAACTAAAAGAGACACTAACCAAAAGTAATACTATGCATGAACTGCCACTTGAAGAAAGGTCCAGAGAAGAATTTGGAAAGAAGTTGAACCTTAACAAAAAATTTAGTTAATGAGAAGAATGTGAGTCCTATATAAAACAGCTGACATGAATTTATACCTTTGAATGAGCCTTTGAACCGCTAAGTTCAGTCAAAATTAGTGCAGACCAGGAAACACGTACTTTCACACCCATGTGGTCTTGCCTATTCACATCAGCAAATCCTGAAAGGAACTTGAATTTGGGAAGTGACAAGGGATTACTTTCTTGGGGTTCTTAGTAAATTGGTCTAAGATAGGCAGATAGCTGCTGCATAGTTAATTCTCCATGAACTTAACTACCACCAGAAGTGTTACTCATCCAAAAAAAGATAGGAGAGTCAAATAAGGAATTGGGATACATAAAAAATATTTAGATATTTAATAGGCTCTAGACAGATGAAAGAAACAAAATGTTACATAATACCACCCACTGAATCTGTGGGCTATAGATAAAAAAGCATTGGTAGGTTTTAGAATAATTAATACAAATTTATAAGCCTAGGGATGTTGTCATTATGTTGCATCAATACCCACTGATTAAAAGAAGTGGGCAAATAACCCCTTGATACTTCCCATCCTACAGGTGAATGCTGAGGTCAGCTAACCTGAGTACTGCTTCTGTGTGAGAACCTAGGTTGTTTCAAATATACGCTGATAAACCAAAATACACTTTTACCAATTCATTTTATTAGTTTTTTTTTTTTTTTTCCAAAGAAACTTTAAGTCCCAGATACCTGGGAGAGAAGCTGCAACATTTCAATACATAAACTCAGGAGAATGATTATTGGAGCTATTGGAATATCTTAATTTTTCTGATTTTCCTCCTAAAGAAAAGAAATGCACAAGAAAATTTGGAGGGAAACTAAGTTTATAGGAAGATATCTTTCCTTGAACAATGGGGATGTGCATCTGATTGCGGATAGCTAAGTCACATTGCTGGTTGGAAGTAGTTAAGAAGTTAGGAAATCAACTTTTGTTACGGGGGGGGAGTTGGTTGTAGGTATGTGTAGGGGGCTGTTTATCTTAAAAAGCTAGGACTCACAATTTGCAACCTGTCAAAATGTAAATAAGAATTTTAAAAGTTTAAGGCAGTCATAAATCACAGATGAGGACACTACCTTCCAAGATGGATATATTTATGGGGAGAAAAGAGTACAAAGGGTCGCATGTTTAAATGTTTTATGATGTTCAAACCCCTTACAGCTTTAGAACCGTCTCAGTCCTCAAAGTGATACATAGTGGTTGGGGGTCGGGGAGCAATCTCTGTATTTAATTTGTCCAAACATAGTCTGAGGCATTTAATAGCCAAATGTCTGTAACATTTTCACTTATGTCCTACTGCAAGTGCATTAGTTAGTGACAGTATCAGCTTGGAACCTGTGCCTGCTCAGGGAGCCACCTAACAGAAGTAGAAAACCTGCTAACTACTCCAAAGATCTCGTTACAAAACCTCTTACGTGTGTAGGCAAACCCGCTTCATTTGCTATCTTCCCAACTTCACATAACAACCCAGATTGGAATTTCATTGGTCAGTCCTGCTCCCTGATAGCTGTTAACTTTGATTCAATCTTTAATTTCTCAGTCATTATTAGCTTCAACAGTAAGGATCCAGGTGGGTGATGGGAAAGGGTTTTTTAAACTCTTCAATACTGTCAATCATTCTTGTGTGAATTTAACTTGAGATAAGCTTCACTCTCCTGTCTCCTGGCAGATGGCCTGCTCTTGTACAGAACAAAGACAACACACTTTTCCCTTATTATTGGCATGAGGTGATGGGTTCACAAATAAATCCTACAGATCACTCTGCTATTCACTGTCTGCAAGTCAAAAGATTCATCCCACACAGAAAAAGGGCATATGTTGTCCTTGGAAGATATTTAATTTCTGTTATTTAACTTAACATAGGAGATCTTCCCCCTCCCTCAATTTAGCCAAATCACATAATTCTTTTGAACTTGGGTTTTATCAATGGTACCCCAAGTTCCCCAAAATATATTTTCTCAAAATTTTAACTCCAACCTTGGTACCTTGACTAAAATATCTATTTACTTTTACTCTAATATTCTAATAATTATCACGCCTAGAATTAATTATCTCCTCTTGTTGAATACTTTTGCAACAAGTTCACACTCATAGTGAAATGCACTCTGTCTCAAGTATAGTGTGATGATTTTACTTTAATAGAAAACTGAGGGCCACAGCTTAGGAACAAAATTGTAGACTAGCTCCACCCCTGACCTCAGTTACAATCCTCATTAGACCCCGATACTAAATAGTTTGATATTGAAGCAGTGTCATGTTCAAAAATGCAGTTCCACAGACAAAAATAACTACAGTAGAATTTTATTCTTTACTCTTGTCTTTTGAAAGACCTTGAAAGTAATCCAAATATATCTTGTATAACAGCAATTGTTAGAATAAGGTTGTTCCTCTGTTATATCTTCCCTTATGGTGTCCTCAAAGGACATGCTAACCCAAAATCTGGCACCTTGGCAGTTGAGAAAACAGCAGAAGCAGATGTTCCTTCTCCCCTGATGCAGGCCATCAAAAAAATCATCTGACCTTTCTCTGAAGTAGATCATAAGAACCTCATGTGAGAGGTGCCCACTCTATACCCGGAGGAAAGGAGCTTCCCTATCTCTGAAAACATGGGGACACAGAGAAGAAACTGAACACACAGGCCTCACTAAGTTTCCCCCAGTTGATTATCATTAGATTATACCCCTTTTTTTCAATCGTGCTTCTCCACAGCTATCCACTTCATCAAATGTTACATTAAAAAAAACAACAACAGGGTTTTCCATTACTTCAGATGTTCATTTCTAATAGCTCCTATGTCATGTCAAACTTGTAAGTACCTTTGTATGCTTTTCTCTTATCAATATGTCTTTTATTATAGGTGCCTCAGCCAAAGCACAGCGATGGGTAAGAAAAAAGATCCCCCTCCATGTCCACCAAGCCATACTCAGAGGTACTCTATACTTTTCTCCTCCTACACCTTATATACCCTTCATCTTTATTTCTTCCCTAGGCTACACTTCATTTTTTTTCTTATTTTCTCTCCTCTTTTTCTCAACACTTTATTATATAATAGATTTAATCTGTATGAAATAGACCTTTTTAGAAGGATTTGTAGTAGAAAGAGAACAAGGTTGAAAAGAAAAAGGTCATCTTTGATGGGGTAGAATATTGGTCTCATTATTCTATTCATAATGGTATCACAAGTGTTGAAAAAATTAGCAATTATCATTGAGGCGAAATGAAGAAGAAACTTCACATATTCCACAACTCAGAAACTGTTAAGGTTCTTTATGTATTTGACCTTATTTAATCCTTTCAACAGCCCTGCAGGGCAGCACTATCATAATTCACATTTTTATGACAAGAAAACAAAGGCGGAAGAAATATCCAAAGTCACACAGCTAGTAACAGGTGGAGCCAGGATTTGATCTCAGTAAGACTGACTCCAGCATCAAGTTCATAACCATTAAAGAAGCAGAGACCTACTAACCATCTGACAGAAATGCTGTTTTTGATGTTGGTTGGAATATGATCTCTATGCTACCTGCCAACTCTAATGACTATAGAGAAATAATTTTGGAAAGTTTTCCAAGGAACTATTGAAAGGAAATGTTGTTAAAAAATTTTTGAAAGGAAGAAGAAAATCTCTAGAAGCATCTCTGGGAAATAGTCTGAATTAATGAGTCAATGTCCACATCTAAAAATCTAAAATTAAAAACAAGGTTGATTTAAAAATCTCTTCTTGGAAGACTGGGACTGGAGCTTGGCTCAAGTCATAATGGGAGTCCAGAGAAAGTTAGTAATCTGTATTTAAACCATGGAGAACTGAAAAACAAACAAACAAACAAAAACAAAAAAAAAACAAGAACCAAAAAATTATATTTCTTCAATAGTCCTTAGCAACAAAAGAATAGGAGGTTGAGAAAAATGAAGTTACAAATATGCTTAAGTGCCAGGTGCAGAGGCTCACACCTGTAATCCCAGTACTTTGGGAGGCCAAGGTGGGAGGATCACAAGAGGTCAGCAGTTTGAGACCAACCTGGCCAACGTGGTGAAACCCCGTCTCTACTAAAAATACAAAAATTAGCCAGGCTTGGTGGTAGGCAAGTGTCATCCCAGCTACTCAGGAGGCTGAGGCAGGAGAACTGCTTGAACTCTGGAGGCAGAGGTTGCAGTGAGAGGAGATTGCGCCACTGTACTCCAGCTTGAGCGATAGAACGAGACTCTGTCTCAAAAAAAAACAAAAACAAAAAAACAGTATGCTTAAGTAACAGGTACTTTCTCCAGGCAGCCTTTTGGGGGGTAAGGCAAATTTTTCTCCATTTTAAAATCTATGAAGGTCAAGCTCTAGGAGTTAGGTCAGATTATTAATACATTCTGATATTTTCTGAGCAGAAGTTATAATAGTCAAGGCCAAATACATATCATCCTGTAAAATTAGGAAAACCTAGGAGGAATTTTAGGTGCAGAACATTTCCCCTTTAGTAGGTCATGTGCAGTTTTTCTAACCAAAAAACTATTCAAATTATTCTAGAGCAGGCCCAAATGTAGAAGATAAAGGAAAAATCTCCTGTTCCGTTCTTAGATAGAATCACATCAATCCTAACTAAATTTCTGATATTAAGAGAAAAATAGAACGTATTTGAAAGTGTTCTGTGGCAAACAGGCCTGTATTTATAAAAGAGCTGAGCATTTCCTTCTCTGATATCTATGATTCATGATTAAAAACTGTGCTATAGAGACAGAACTAACTCAAACAAAAATTCCAAAGAACCTATTCTGATAAATGATACATGACAAAATTACATTTAAACGGTTATGAGGCCTGAAGGAATCCAGCAGAGAATAAGAGCAAATGATGTGGGGGTTTTCTACTCTTAATTCCTGTGACAAAAATGATAAAATATGGTTCTTTCATACAATGACAGGGAGAAACAGGAAACCTGAGAACAGAAAGTATATTGTTGTTCAGAAAGAGAGATGGTGTTCCCATATATTTCAGATTGGCAGTTTTATTTGAAAAGGGTCTCTGGATCTTTGTTTTTAAGAATGGGGAAGGATAAGAGCAGTAGAAAAAGGGGCAAAACACAATAGTTTTATAGTTTCACCTCTTAACATTTGACAGACAATGCTGTCTAAAGGCTAATTTGAAATTCAGTTATCACATCCAGGGAAAAACATGCAAGCAATATATTTCTCAACAGGATGCCAAAAGAATGTTGTTAGTGCATTTGTAAATTTCCAATTCTTTCTTACTGCCCTTATCCAACAACCCAAACAAATCAGTCTAAATACGACTTCTTTTCCTAATGTCTTTTGAAGCATCACTGCAGTCAGATTGAGTCAAGTAACCATCTGCTGCAAATACAAATAGAGCTACATTCAAGAATTATACTACACAGCCTTCCCAGCAAAGTTCTTACGTGCAAGCTGTTCTTGTCAAAATCAGAACCATTGTGATGATGCATCTTAATATTCAATCAGACTTTAAGTAAAGAGTGACAAAAGTCCACATATGGATGACAGCTGTTTCTTCAGTAAATATTTTCCCATTTATTGAATGGAGGCTTATGGCAGTTTAGGATATGTTCCATCAGACATTTCAGCCTGAACTGCCTGAGGACGATTAAAACAATAACAAGGATAGAATTTCAGTTTTCAAATCTTTGCTACAATTTACATCTGAAAAAATAACAGCTCCTTCAAATAAGGTGGTACACTATGTAGTTAATTTGAAAGTGTCCTTGCCCAGTAGTGACTGCTGAAAGAACTGAGTTTTCCTCCTGGCCCTCTCATAATACCACCATATTTGTAAAATAAAAGCATAATTCCTGTATTGATTTTCTAATCATATGAGCAAAGATGATGGGAATTTAAACATTTTATGACTATATTTTTATAAATTATGAAATATGGTAAAAAGATTAATGAGCCTATTAGCTAAAGAATGTCAGAAGGTCTCTATTTAACCAATAAAGTAGCTTGCAAAATTGGGAAGTTAAAAAAAAAAAGAAGATGAATTCTGATGAGGAATTCACTAACACCATAATAATATTTGGGTTTACATATCAACAGTCATCGAACGTAAGAGTCTGAACAAAGATATTCTTTATGTTTTACTAGTACCTGGGTAAACATATGTTGTGCCCCTTTTGTAAATCCTAAACGTTATGCTGGATATAAGTATGTCAACAGTACATCCTTCAAGTAGCATTCTGGAGGTTTGCTAACGAAAAAGTCCACTGTTAAGCATTAAAAAGTTTCCTCTCTTTAACCTAAAAATATGCTGAGGCTTTTCTCTGATGACCCCGATGCAATTCTTGGGAAGGTGGAAGGGAAGATGGAAGGTTATTTGTGTCTTACATTAGACCTGCAATATTCATATGCTAATAACTCACCAGCTTCTGCCTGGTGAGTTATAGCCTTTTTTTCCTTCCTGTGACACAGTTGTTAAAATCAACATTTTTAAAAAGTTTGAGTCTGTAGTCTTATTTTCCACAACAACACTTGTCATACTTCAATCTTTTCTTTTTAAATGCTAACTTTTTTAGACCAAACACTATAAAGAATTTCTTACCCTGCTATTGGATCTACTGCTATTGCTTTAGGATTGTGAAGCTCCAGATCAATCAGGGTGACACATACAGAACCGTTGGAATTACAAACAAAGATCCGGTCACTGACATGGTCCACAAAATAGAGATTTCGGGTGAGCCAGTCAATTGCCATTTGTTGCACATCTGAAAAACACATACACAAAATCATTGAATCACAGGTGCAATCTAGCATCATGATCTAAAAATAACATAAGTGTTTCCAAACCATCATAGAGGACATTTCAAAAGTATAGACATTTTTATGAAAAGAAACTGCAAAGTCTCTTGCTATGCCAAAATGTGACTTAAAAATTATGTAAAATAATTATCTTGGTGCCTTTCTTCTTGCTATCTGAAGACTGAAGATGACCTAGATACATGCATAAAGAGTTTCCACGTTTTAAAATATAGGTATTTAGAATGTAATCTCTTACTTTTTGCATTTGTCCAAAATAGTTCATTCGATGGAATGAACAGAACTGATTCAATAGCACAGCTAAACTCTGTAGTAGTGAGGAATAAATACCTTTTCTGAGTGTAAGGCAAATCCTTGTTTTCAGATTCCTTTTTATTAAAAGAAGGAAAGGGTGGAGAAGATGGAAAAGGAGATCTATACGATTCCTTTGTTTGAAAAAATATCCAAAACTTGGAAATAAAGCAAATGGAGGGGTGATAATTTCTTTCAATGGCATACTTAGGAATTGTAAAAAAGGCTTGCTCAGGGATTGATTAATTAATTCTCTAGAAGAGTGCTGCCCAACAGCACTTTCTACAGTGATGGTGAGAAAAGAAAAATAGCTAAGAGCAGTCTGAGCTATGTGAGGTATGCAAAATTAATCAGGCTCAGAGAGACTTGAGTATGGGATTTCAGCTATACCTTCCACACCTGAGCCCAGGGGCAGCTGTTTAAAGACATTTCAGTTCTGACTAGCTGTCTCACTCATTATCTTCATGTTCCTGGAACTTGTGATACAAAGAACAATGTATAGCCAATCAATAACTTATGTTACTTTAATGTAAATTCTTAGTAAACAAGTTAGGAAGGGTCTCTTCTTTCCCTTTAAAAACTTACTTGTAACTGTTGCTAATAGGAGTATACATTCAGAGCAAATTGAATCTGTACTACTGGGTTGCAATCCTCAAGCTTGGTCCAAATAAACTCTCTACTTAGATTAATTTGGCCTCAGCTTTTTCCTTTTAGGTCAACAATAAAAATATTCCATATTTATGCTGTCCCATAAAGTAACCACTAGCCAAATTTAACATGTGGCTACTATGACTGGAAAATTGAATTTTTATCATATCTAATTTTAATTAACTGGAATTTAAATTTAAATGACATAGGTAGCTAGTGGCTACTGTTGGGGCTTAGAAAAAGGTATCCCAAAATATATGCCGCTTTGGACTTCAGACTGCAAAGTACCTGGGGAGCAGCCAATGCAGGGATGGGTTTTCTCTGAAGTTCCCTTATCTGACAAAGCGAAGTTCCTTTAGAAGAAAGGAAGGAAGGAAGGAAGGAAGGAAGGAAGGAAGGAAGGAAGGAAGGAAGGGAGGAAAAAAGAAAGAAAGGGAAGAAAGAAAGAAAAGGAACAAAGAAAGAAAAGGAAGAAAAGAAAGAAAGAAAGCATCTGTAATAAACCCACTACCTATAATCTCATCAGACCAGAAAGATTAAGACAGAAGAAAAGAGGCTGAAGGTCAACACACCACGTCTTTTGCTAAGGACTGCTGCCTGAGAGAACCTGCATATCAAGACAACCTTTGTTCTCCATGCATTTCCTCCCCTCAACCTCCTATAACCTGTCACCACCTGAAACCCACAACTTTATTGTTTTCTGTAGCTCAGGATACTATACTATCTTCAGCCATCTGGTCTTTTCTGGAGTCGTATACCCTGTGGAATCCCAGTGAGTATGCATGTAATAAATTGGCATCCCTTTTCTCCTCTTAATATGTCTGCTGTCAAGTTTATTCCAGAGACTGAAATTACAGAATCTTCACAGGGTAGAAGCAAAATTCTTTTTGCCCCTACGCTATTCTCGATACTGCAGCTTTAGAAGAGCTTATCTGTCTTTGACTTGAGTATTTTTTGATCAGCCATACACTGAAATTGCATGTTAATTTGTAGATACTTCTCTGATAAAAATGATAAATTCAAAGGTTATGGTTTTATTGCCCTGTGAGGTATTAAACATTTATATGCCTAACCTATGAATCTCATTTAAATATTATTTTTCATTAAAATACCTATAAATACACAATTCCTCTAATGAGGTTAGACCAGCAATACTGGTCTGTTTCCCTCAATAATGCCATAAGTAATTTTCTGATCTATGTTCATTCTAGATTTTTATTATAGTCACATTTTTAACTTTTGAAAATTATACTTTGATACTTCCTTTCTCGAACTTAGAATGAATCTATGATTCACTGACTAAACAGAGTGACAAGGTTATGAACAGTCTACTCCACAATATGGCACTTTGGCATATTGAAGGAATTTGAGAAACAGCAGGTGCAAGAAGGGCTCCCTAACTTTCTCCTTTCCTCTGAAGGAGGTCATAGAAACAGCAGATACTGCAAAAACTCTCTAACCTTATCCTTCTCCCCTGGAGTAGGTCAGAAGATCCTCATGTGAGAGGTGACCTCCCTACCTCCAGAGGAAAGAAACATCCTTATTTCCAAAGATGGTGGGAAACAGAGAAATCTGAACAGGGGATGCTAAATGCCCCATTTACTATTCTTAGCTCTTAACCATGCCCTATCATGTTCTCTCCATAACTTTCTACTCTTCATCATACCTCGTATGAAAATACTCAGGCTCAACCATCTCTTTGGGTCTTCATTTCCTTATGAATGCTTCTGTGTCACATAAAATTTATATTAAATAAATGTGCATATTTTTCTCTTGTTAATCTTTTGTTAGTCTAATTGGCATGGTCCCAGCTGGAGAACTTAAAACATGTCAAAATTGTATTTTGTCCTCCCCTAAAAGAGTTTCCTTCTGCAATCTGAGCCTAAACTTTCCTCCTACCCTATGCCTCAAAATACTTCCTCAGTAACATGCTGCTTCTATTGATGTTCTCTTAATAGTAAGACTAACATAGACATATGTGTCAGCATTACCATTTGTAAGGGTATATTGTCAAAACAAGGTAAAGAAGGCAGAGACTTTGTGGGAATGTCTATCATCTCCTACAAGGATAAGCAGAAAGAAGATACTGCAATTAATTGGATAGAGATTTTCAGGCTATTGATACTAGTTTTATTCCTAAATTATACAGTTTTTATAAAATCATAAATATTTAAATTTTTCCCAAACAAAAATAAGCTTTTTTTTTTCAACCAGTCCATTAACCAGGGCTGTAAAAGTGTGAATTATTTATCTGTCTTGAGAAATCTGGAATGTATGGTTTGCTTTGTTTTTGAGTCTTTTTGTATTATTATATCAGCTAGAGCTCAGAACTCACTGTTACAAATGTCATTTCAAATACCTTGGGTTCAGATAAAGTATGTGCCAGAGTCCATTCAATGACCCATCCCTCAAGCTGGGCATGCAGTTGCTTTAGTCTATACAATTGTAATTTCAGACAAAAGAGCTGTTTGACAGCATTCATACCTTCTCTCAACTCTTTATCATTTCAGAAAGATTTTCTGCCACTGAAACAATAGATACTGTTACCAGTCATGCAACTTTGAAGAATTGAGATCTCACTACAGAACTTAATAATAAGCCAAACACTTAGTAACTATGGGGAATTGGCTTTGTTTCTCATTTTATAGTTGAAGTGTCGGCTTTTAATTTAATTTGTATTAGAATTAGAGAGTTGAGGCAATTAGACAAAGAGTTCAAGCAAGTAAGCCAATAAATAAATACATTAGATGGATGAATGGATAAATTTGACCAAATTTAATAAGCATTTAAATGTTTTCCAAATTACAGGAAGCTTTTTTCAACCAGCCTGGAAACTAGAATTTTTAAAAGTCTAAATTATATACCTGTCTTCAGAAATCAGAAAATGATTTGAACATTTTTAGAAGCGAAGTGAATTTCCTAAAGTATTGAGTATTTTACCTTAATTTTGCTGAAATATAACAAAGTTCATAGGAGATGAATGAAAATAACCATAATCATTTTATGACATTACTAAAATATCTCAAAATGTAAGTCCCTTATTGCTTTACTGTTACTGGAATGAAATTTTAAATATTTTCTTCTTACTATATTTTTTTAGTTGCTACTTATTCTTTTTTTCAACCAAAAGTCACCTGGATTTTGCTCTCATTGTTCCTTTGAAGTGGCTCTTATTTTGATTACTTAACATTCCTTAATTGTCAAAAGTTAGTGAGAAATTTTCTGCTCTATATCGATATCATCTGAAAGTACTGACCACTCATCTTCTGAAATATCGATAACTCTAAATATCAACATTGGCAAAAGTAGAAGAAAAAAAGAAAAATACTTTGAAACTTGTAAAGTAGTATATAAATACAAGCAACTATGTTTTTAAAACTTGTTATTTGTTAGGTTTAAAAACTTAAATTTGCACCGAGTAATAATTAATGAGAAGGAAACATTCAGAAAAGAGTTTAAAAAATGAATAGTTATAGTGATAACTCATAATTGGCTATAAAACGATACATCAATTTTTGTTATATTATGAGGCAAGTAATGAATTACCAGAATTGGTGAACGTAGAACTGAAACATTTTAAAGTCAAAAAATAACAGACGCTGGCTAGGTTGCAGAGAAAAGGGAACACTTACACATTGTTGATGGGATTGTAAATTAGTTCAACCATTGTAGAAAGCAGTATGGCAATTCCTCAAAGAGCTAAAAGCAGAACAACCATTTAACCCAGTGATCCCATTACTGTGTATATACCCAGAGGAATATAAATCATTCTATGATAAAGACACAAGCACATGAATGTTTAACACAGCACTATAAGCACCATTCACAGTAGCAAAGCCATGGAATCAACCTAAATGCTCATCGTGACTGATTGGAAAAAGAAAACATGGTGCATATATATATCATGGAATACTATGCAGCAATAAAAAGGAATGAGATTATGTTGTTTGCAGGAATATGAATGGAGCTGGAGGTTATTAGCAAACTAAGACAGAAACAGAAATCAAAATACTGCATGTTCTCATGTATTAGTAGGAGCTAAATGATGAGAACTCATGAACACAAAGAAGGGAACAATAGACACTGGAGTCTACTTGAGGGTGGAGGATGGGAGGAGGGAAAGGAGTAGAAAAGACAACTTTTGGGTAGTGGGCAATGAAATAATCTGTACAACAAACCCCCATAACACAAGTTTACCTATGTAACAAACCTGCCCTTGTACCCCGAACCTAAAATAAAAGTTAGAAAAAAACCCCACAAAATTGAGAAAGTCAAATCTTGCTTAAAAAAAAAATAAAAATAAAAGGAATTGTTGCGTCTTTTTTATGTCATTCTGAACCATTGTCTAACAAGGCCATCCAAGGATTAGTTCATTCTCCTGGGGAATATACCTTTGTTTGACTTATAATTTCAAGCAAATATTGCTTAGGTCTCCTTCTCTATGGATTTAATTTGTTTAAATCCATGTTTAGATTGATGCATTAAAAATACTTTTTCTCCAACAGAGATGCAAATGATTTCCATCAGGTAGAAAAGATAACTGCAACGTTTACACTTTCATTGTCCAGTACAATATTGACTAGTTTTATCTGTAATTTTGCAACCTTATATCAGTACTTTTTCTTTCATCGACTGTAAATATTTCAACCTCTTCCATTCTACTTTGAAACAGTTTTGCCATCCTGCTGGTTCTCTTGTTAATGAGCTAAATGTCTGCTTGACATATGCTCTCTATATATTTACATAAGTCATGTTTTTAACGTTTTGAAAATTATACACTGGCAATTGTCAGTACTTGATTTCTTCTTTATTTTCTATATTGATTTTCTACCAACCAGAAATGGCAAATTTCAATGTCTACAAGGATCAGAATGAGAACATAAATAGGCTAAATGTATTAATCAGGACTGTGGCAAATCTAGATGATGGCCAGAAAGCATACACCTACCTAAAAAAGGCAGCCTCAACTTCAGCACTTGTTTTGATCTAGAGATGCTTTGTTGCTTCAAAGAACTTCAAAACATGATTTCCACATTTCAGTTGAAATCTCTCAATTTTTCAATGTTATAAACTAATTTTTAAAATTTACAAAGCATTTTGTGTGTTCAACCAAACCTATCCGCAACCATATTGGACCAAGGGCCACTAGTGTGATGACACCACAGCAAAGAAAACACTGTATATCATTCGGTTCAGCCTAGCCCTCTAATTAAACATGTTTTTGAAAAGGTTACTAACATCAATGAGAGTAATTGTCCTTATATTAAATAAACAAAATACCAAGACTCCAAAATGGTGAGGCGATTAAATCAGATAACAAATATTAAAAATCCAGGATAGTGACATCCAGTAGATTTTTCAAAAATATTAGTTATCTCCCAGAGGGAACAAAAAGACTGTCCTTTAATTTATATCTTTGTGACTGCTTGTGATATGCATGTACTAGAGAATATTTTAGTACTAAAACAATAAATTAATAAGATATACAGTAGTTGTGATAATTTAAAAATATGCCCACAAATTCTTTGATACTCCTCCTTTTAAGAGATGAAGCCTAATTCTCCTCCTGAAGGTGGGCTGTTCTTTGTTCTTCTACTGAACAGAATGTGGAAGAGATGATGGAGTATAATTTCTGATGGTAAGTCATAAAAGGCATTGTAACTTCCATTCGGTTCTCTCTCTTTGGATCACTCACCCTGGTGGAAGCCACCTGCCATGCTATGAGGGCACTCAAGCAGCCCTATGTGGTCTACATTGCAAGGAACTGAGGCTTCCTGCCAGCAGCCACAAGAGTGAGCCTGGAAGCCAGTCTTTTAGCTCCAGTTAAGATGCCAGATGCCTGCAGTCCTGGCTAACATCTTGATTGCAACCTCATGAGAGTCTCTATAACAGAACCACCTCACTAAGCCACTCCTGAATTTCTGACCCATAGAAACTGTAAGATAATAATCTTTGCTGTTTTTAAAGTCAGCAAGCCTTGGCATAATCTTTTATGCAGCAAAAGATAACTGAGTAGTAAAATCCCTGCAACATTTAAAGATGAATTTTGTTGGCTTCCCAGCTCTTGGCTATCATTTTCTGACCAACCTTTAAACAAGACTGCCTACACCAATAACTGTTTTGGATTCCTGAAATTATCCATCGTGCAGCTCTAATGCTGAAAACACAGAGGATAATCCATAAATGCTCATAAATGAACCCTGAGAAATTTAAAGACACACTCTCTTGAAAATGTCTGCTCTATTTTATCAAAGCGTCATTCTGTGCATTGGGGCACAACCAAGGCCTGGATCCCTTACATTGTCCCATTCTCAAGAAGGGCAGCATCAGATAGGACTAGTGTTATGAAGAAAATAAGACGGAAAAATGGCAGAGAGTGGCTGTTTAGGGAAGCCATTCTGAGAAGGAAGATATTTGAACTGAGCTCTGACAAGAAGATGCTAGCCATGTGGAATTTGGGCAGTAAGGCCTACCAAGAAGAACTGAGCTTCGCATTTTCTGAAAATGAGAAGCAGGGGTAAAGGGGCTATTTTGTAGCTAAAATAAGAATGAATGAGAAAATATGAGGTAGCAAAGATAGGCAGGGATATGTAAACTATGGTCAGGGGATGGATTTTAGATTGTAAAACCAAGGAATTACTTTGTTGTCAATGCAATTTTTATTTCTATCATACAGTAAATGTGCATGATTTAAAAAGTCAAACACTCCATCAAGGCTTATGGTAAAAAATAGCAGTGTCCACTCCACTCCTCTCCATTCTCTTCCAACTGTTTTGGCTATGTCAAGTGCATTTACTTTCGTAATTCTCTATAAGACATTTCTATTAGTATTTTTAAAATTTAAAGCTTATATATAACTTAAAGACTTTCTGCTACGTAAGACTAGAAATTCATTCTTTACACCCCTCCACACTCATGCACGCATACACACACATATATTCACACTTTCTCTCCCCTCATCCTCCCACAATCTAATTTTCAGTTAAATTAATATTCAGTCTTTATATAATTACGACTATATACATTTGTGTTGATAGGTGAGAAAGTAGTTTAGTATTACTACACTTCCTTCCTTGAACAAGTTTTGGGTTATTTTTAGAGTTAGAGTTAATTGCTTTGTGTTTCAGCTTTTCTTTTTCTTTGTTAGAATTTATTATTGCATAATTCTACAAAAGAACTACAAAACTCCTCCCCAAATGGAAAATCAGTATTCTAGTCAGTTTTTTATTGTTGCTGTTGTTTACTTTTGACATCATTCCTGTTGCCTACCATCTTCCTGTTCCAAACTGCAACGGTTTACTCCTTAGCCATGGTTTGGGGGCTTCCTTTTATTAGTCCTGAGACTTACTGCTTATGAAATTAAATTCCCTGTTTTCTGCTAAAGTAGTTGATATGCCTTGGCTGTATCCCCACCCCACCTTACTATGCAAGGTATCTCACCTTGAACTGTTCTTGTGGTAGAGAATAAGTTTCATGAGATCTGATGGATTTATAAATGGGAGTTCCCCTGCACAAGCCTCTTGCCTGCCACCATGTAAGACATGATTTTGATCCTCATTTGCCTTCTACAATGATTGTGAGGCCTTCCCAGCTATGTGAAATTTTGAATCAATTAAACCTCTTTCCTTTATAAATTCTCCAGTCTCAGGTATATCTTTATTAGCAGGGTGAAATCAGACTAATACGGCAGTGGATAAGAAATTGCCTGTCTGTTGGGGTTGTATTAGGGAACCTAGAGGCCTAGCTATTTTCAAAACAGGCTCTAAGCTAATCCTCTTATTCTCAACCCCGCTGGAAAAACCCTACCTTCATTGGTGCCTGAAGTCTCTAAATGTTTAGCCTTGCTGGGGTTCTTATCTTAGATTTTTACTTATACTCACTTAAAGCAGGAAAATATGAAATCTTATTTATTATTTAATTATCCGCTCCTTATTGTCCGAAACTGTCTCACATAATTTGTCTCTTCTCTTTGACATTTTTGGGTTAATACATTCAAAAGCATTTTTGACTGTACTTAGAGTAGACTTTCAAAAAAGAACATATATGATATAAATACTTGTTTCATCTGCAGTGTTTCATGGAAGGTCACCAGGACTGTTTCAAGCAGGGCAAGGAGATGTCTATTCAGTATTTGAAAAAGATCATTCTGGTTGCTGTATGGATAAAGGGGAAAAGTCTGAAAACAAGTGACCAGTTAGGAACATACTGCAATTTCCAGGAGGGAAATATGGTAACTTCAAAGAGTATCAAAGCAGTAGTGAAGTTATGTGACAGAAACTCACCACCTTTCTTTAGTCAGTATTAAATATGTAATCATATTTAATGGGATACATTTAAGTTGTCTTCTAGCTTTGGTGTAGGAGCCAAAAATGATGGCAGAAATTTTGAAGACATCACAGAAAATCAGAAAAATTCCAAATGCAGATTTGTTTCTATTCACATTTCTGTTCTTGTATATTATGAATATTTTAACATTTTTATTTCTACTCAATTATTGCCCCATAAGTTGTGATGTTAAAGGAAAAGGTAAGATTATGAAGAAACCTATTCCATTTTCCTCGATTTATGTATCTCTTGAATGGTTTAAGTGGGAAATTAACATTTAGGTTTTATACCACATTTCTTTGCAGAAACGTTTGAAAATGCCTACTGAATAAGATGATATGATTGCATTTATTTTTACTTTTATATGTCACCATAATCTTTACCAAGAAGCATGTACTCACTTTATCCCTGGATGGAATTAAGCAAACTGAGTTGAACAAACAAAGGCTCTGTCAGGTTGGTACAGTAATTAAAATGGTATTATGGAAGTTCAATGAGCAGGCACATCCTAAGTCAGAGAAGGCTCTGTGGCACATTACAGAGCCTTTCCTTATTCCTTTAATGAAAGACTGTCCCCATCTATGCTCCTATCCTGTTTCTTAAACAGATAAAATGAATTCAAATATCTAGGACACTTCTGAATGCTAGCAGTCACGAAGCTCTACATAGAACCTGTGCATGTCTTTCTTGGAAAAAGACAAGGAAAGTGCTCCTGTCATTTGGTGGCAGGTCAATAACAGGTATCTGTGCGGGGTCTTGGATATTCTTATGCTTTTTGTTTGGGGGAGGGGGCACAGGTGACTGAGCTTTTATACCTCCTTCCACTCACTTTTACACCATTTCCCCAATTCCTTCTTCTAGCACAGGCCACAAGCCAATTTTATTTCCTATGGTAGATGCACTTAGAAAAGACTCCAGGTTATCCCTTCCCTACAGCAGAAAACATAGTTTACACAGAGGTGTCTTTTTCCCAGTAGGCAAACATTATATTCTTATTCGATCCACAAATCAAAAGTATTCATCCATTCCATTTTTATCTTTCCCCAATTCACCACATATTCAATCTATCAACAAATCTTAAAGCCTCCTCTTGAAACTATCCACTTCTTTCTATATCTGCTATTACGCTCCTTGTTTAGACACTATCTTATCTCTTCTGGATGGCTACAATAGTTTCTATAACTGCTCTGTCTGCTTCCTTTCTAGACCCACTGTAAAGTTCCTCACAGAGAACCCAGAGTGATCATTGCAAAACATAAATTATACCACGACACCATAGAAGAAATCAGTGCTCCTTGTGATCAGGGTTCTGTTTCAGTAGATTGCAGTGAAGAAAAGTCTTAAACTGATAGACTCTTAAGATTTACTGTCCCGCACAAATGCTTTCAGAAATACATCATCAATATCTTTACCAACATCTCAGCTTACTAGACTTTAGCTCAATTTTATGTTAAAACACCTTAGAGTATTTCTCTTATAACATTTTACCATGAAGGCCACTCAGGAACTGAGGCTCAGTGGGCTTTTATTTGTGTATTTTTTTCTTCTACATAGTTTTAGTCAACGACAGGTTTTACTCTAAATCTTCAGTCTGCATTTTTTTCCCAAAATATTGCTCCTTTACTTAAAAATCTCCAATGGCTTTCCACCATGATCAGGAGAGAATTTAAAGTCTTTAATATGAACTACAAGGCTCTTAAACTCCCTGTTCTAATATTGTCCTTGCTCACTCTACTGCAGTCACACTTGTCTGCTTTTCTTTGAACCTGTAGAGAAAGCTCCTTAAGTCTTGATTCTTGAAAAAAGGCAAAGGCACTTATTGATTTTTATAATTTATGTCTTCAAGAACTTGTGCCATTTTATTACCATTATGTAATTAATTTTGACAAATCGAGTAAGTTTAATATCTAAAATGTTTGTCCAACCCCATTAAAAAGTGGGCAAAGAACATGAACAGACATTTCTCAAAAGAAGACATACATCTGGCCAACAAACATGAAAAAGAGCTCAACATCACTGACCACTAGAGAAATGCAAATCAAAACCACAATGAGATACCATCTCACATCAATCAGAATGGCTATTATTAAAAAGATAAAAAATAACATATGCTGGCAAGGCTGCAGATAAAAAAGGAACACTCACACCCTGTTGGTGGGAGTGTTAACTAGTTCAACCATTGTGGGAAGCAATGTGGCAATTCCTCAAAGAGCTAAAAGTAGAACTACCATTGGACCCAGCAATCCCATTACTGGGCATATACCCAGAAGAATATAAATCATTCTACCATAAAGATACATGCACGTATATGTTAATTGCCGAACTATTCACAATAGCAATGACGTGGAATCAACCTTAATGCTCATCACTGGTAGACTAGATAAAGGAAATATAGTACATATACACCAAAGAAAACTATGTAGCCACAAAAAAACAAGACAAAAAACCAAGATCATATCCTTTGCAGTAACATGAATGGAGCTGGACTTCTCAGTCACAAGTGGGAGCTGAATGATGAGAACACACGGACACATGAGGTGGAGGGAACAATGCACTGAGGCCTGCCGGGGGTGGGTGTAGGGGAGAGCATCAGGAAGAATAGCTAATGGATTCTGGGCTTAATACCTAGGTGATGGAATGATCTTTCAGACATTACTTAGCCCTCAAGACAAAATAATATCTGATATAGTCATGGCTTATGCTCTCTCTTCATTCAAGTATCTGCTCAAATGTCAGTTTTTCAGAAAGGCCTCCATTGACCAGTAGATATTAAGAAGACCACTTATCCCCCTATATGTACACACACATACATACACGCATACACACGCGGTGACTCATCCCCATCAATGTATTCCATTGCCCTAATTTTATTTTTCTTGTAGTTTTCATCACTGAGAAGTTAACTAGTGACTTATCAGTGCACTATCTCCCCACATTAGAATATAAGCCCCATATGAGCAAAGGTCCTATATGTGTAATTCACTGCCGTTATTTCCAAAACCCAGAACTGTGTATAGCCCATAGTAAGTGTTCAGTGAATATTTAGAAATACATACTCGTATTTTTGCAATAGCCTTTGCTCAAAAAAGTCCTGCCTAAAATCCATGCTCTCACCTCTTCAGTCAGTTTAAGCAGCATCTGAAGTCATAGCTTTTTCATTCCTTAATCACCTGCAATATTTTCTTTGCTTTTACCATGAGCTCAAATATAATAAGTCACTTTACCTGAGAAATAAGTGTAGAAGGACGTATATTATTTAACATAGATGAGTAATTTTATGAAAGGACAATTAGGCAGACAGCAATTTGCAGAAATGAGTACCGAGGGTGAGTAACAATAGTGTGAGGGATGATAACACCATAACACGGTGTGAAATAATAGTGACAACTGGTGAGTCTGAATGAGTAAAAATGACTAAGAAAGCAAAGATCAAAATAATGTTCTGACAAAATGTCGTACTGAGGATGAAATACTACCACATCCACTTATGCATTAAAACTGCCACATCTTGATTTTACAGCCTTGCTGCTTGTGATTATCTGGAGTGCTATCTAGAGTGCTTTCTTATCTATCCCCCACCAAGAAACATTTTCTGACTCAGAGTCATGGAAGTTTATGGCTCTTGTTCCTATCCTCTAAGAGAGAATTTACTGACACCTAGTCCACGGTTTTATTTGAGACTACCAATTACCTTGACAACTTCTGTTTGCATATATTATATTACTTTAGATTACATTTTGATTTGTGTCCCTAAAAATACATATTTTAAGTTATTATTATATTCACATAATTACATATGTTTTTATACAAATATTATTGTACTTTTTTAATTATTCATTTTTGTCATATTTCTTAACCTAACCAACTTGTAGACTCCAAACCTAAATCACAACAAATAGAAAATAGAAATGGCGTATGTTTCCCCAAAGTATTAGCTCTAATATACAATTAGAGAAGAAGATTCTGGACTGAATACTTTTAGTGGACTGATTCTGTAAATAAAAGGAGGTCCTGTTAGATCAATGTTATCAGTTGCATTCAGTCTGTTAAAAGAAATTGCAACCAAGAAACCCAGTGACCAAATATTTGTGAGATGCTTCTTCAGCCATGTTTCCATTGACAAACATTTTATATTTATTTTTTCAAATTTTAAGTTCAGTGGTACATATGGAGGATGTGCAGGTTTGTTACACAGGTAAACATATGCCATGATGGTTTGCCACACAGATCATTCCATCACCTAGATATTAAGCCCAGCATCCATTAGCTATTCTTCCTGATGCTCTCCCCCACACCCATCCCTGACAGGCCTCAGTGTGTTGTTGCCCCCACCTCATGCGTCCATGTGTTATCATTCAGCTCCCACTTGTGACTGAGAACTCCAGCTCCATCCATGTTCCTGCAAAGGATATGATCTTGGTTTTTTGTTTTGTTTTTGTGGCTGCATAGTTTTCTTTGGTGATATGTACTATATTTTCCTTATCTAGTCTACAATTGATAAGCATTAAGGTTGATTCCACATCTTTGCTATTGTGAATAGTTCTGCAGTTAACACACATGTGCATGTGTCTTTATGGTAGAATGATTTATATTCTTCTGGGTATATACCCAGTAATGGGATTGCTGGGTCGAATGGTAGTTCTGCTTTTAGCTCTTTGAGGAATTGCCACATTGCTTTCCACAATGGTTGAACTAATTAACACTCCCACCAACAGTGTATGAGTGTTCCTTTTTTTCTCTGCAACCTCGCCAGCATATGCAATTTTTTGTCTTTTTAATAATAGCCATTCTGACTGATGTGAGATGGTATCTTATTGGGGTTTTGATTTGCATTGCTCTGGTGGTCAGTGATGTTGAACTCTTTCATGTTTGTTGGCCACACGTTACATCTTCTTTGGAGAAATGTCTGTTCATGTTTTTGTCCAATTTTTTTATTACATTTTCCATTCTGGGGTACATATGCAGAACGTGCAGTTTTGTTACATAGGTATACATGTTTGCTGTACCCATCAACCCATCACCTACATTAGGTATTTCTCCTAACGTTATTGCTCCAACCCCCACGCCCCTACAGGCCCTGGTGTGTGATGCTCCCCTCCCTATGACCATGTGTTGTCAGTGTTCAACTCCCAATTATGAGTGAGAACATGCGATACTTGGTTTTCTATTCTGTTTTGTCACCACCAGACCTGCCTTACAAGAGTTCCTGAAGGAAGCACTAAACATGGAAAGGAACAACTGGTACCAGCCACTGCAAAAACATAGCAAACTGTAAAGAACATCAACACTATGAAGAAACTACATCAACTAAGGAGGAAAACAACTAGATAGCATCATAATGACAGGATCAAATTCACACATAACAATATTAACCTTAAATGTAAACAGGTTATATGCCCCAATTAAAAGACACAGAGTGGCAAATTGGAAAAAGAGTCAAGACCCATTGGTGTGCTGTATTCAGGAGACCCATCTCACATGCAAAGACACACATAGGCTCAAAGTAAAGGGATGGAAGAATATTTACCAAGTGAATGGAAATGAAAAAGAAAAAGGTTGCAATCCTAATCTCTGATAAAACAGACCTTAAAGCAATAAAGATCAAAAGAGATAAAGGGCATTACATAATGGTAAAGGGATCAATGCAGCAAGAAGAGCTAACTATCTTAAATATATATGCACCCAATACAGGAGCACCCAGAATCATAAAACAAGTTTTTAGAGACCTACAAAGAGACTTAGATTCCCACGCAATAATGGGGGGGGAGGACTTTAACACCCCACTGTCAATGTTAGATTGAGACAGAAAATTAACAAATATATTCAGGACTTGAACTCAGCTCTGGACCAAGTGGACCTAATAGACATCTACGGAACCCTCCACCCCAAATCAACAGAATATACATTCTTCTCAGCACCTCATCACACTTATTCTGAAATTGACCACATAATTGGAAGTACACACTCCTCAGCAAATGCAAAAGAACGGAAATCATAACAAATGGTCTCTCAGACCACAGTGCAATCAAATTAGAACTCAGCATTAAGAAACTCACTCAAAAGCACACAACTACATGGAAACTGAAAAATCTGTTCCTGAATGACTACTGGGTAAATAATGAAATGAAGGCAGAAATAAAGATATTCTTTGAAACCAATGAGAACGAATACACAATGTACCAGAATCTCTGGGACACATTTAAAGCAGAGTGTAGAGGGAAATATATAGCATTAAATGCCCACAAGAGAAAGCAGGAAAGATTTAAAATTGACACCCTAACATCTTTGCCCAATTTTAATGAGGTTGGACAAACATTTTAGATATTAAACTCACTTGATTTGTCAAAATTAATTACCTAATGGTCATAAAATGGCACAAGTTCTTTGAGACATAAATTATAAAAATCAATAAGTGCCTTTGTTTGTCGTTTTTTCAAGAATCAAGTCCAACAATCAAAACCAATCACCAAATGAGTTGTTTAATTTGTTTGACATGGGTAGAAATTACTTCCAGGAATAACACTGAGGCATCCTGAAAGTTGTTAGAACATCTGTGAATTGGGGAATGATATGAGAGAAATCCGGATTTGTGATGGTCCTGCAATGGCCAGTTTATGGTCCTCCACCTCAGATACTTCACTTCCAAAGGTAGCCTAGGACTAGTCCAAATAGAAATTGGGGTGTTATTTTCCTGAGAGATTTACCCCATAGCACTTCAGATGTGTATACCAAGAAATAAATGTACTTACATGTTTGAGATGAGGAAAGGAGAACTATAAAATAGGTACTCATATGGAAATTTATACATAATAATTGCCAACAGTAAGTTCTGAAAATAATTCATATTTATAAGAATGTAAGAGATGACACTTTGGGAGGCCAAGGTGGGTGGATCACAAGGTCAGGAGTTTGAGACCAGCTGGCCAAGATGGTGAAACCCCGTCTCTACCAAAAATACAAAAATTAGCCAGGTGTGGTGGCAGGTGCCTGTAATCCCAACTATTTGGGAGGCTGAGGCAGGAGAATCTCTTGAACCCAAGAGGCGGGGTTTGCAGTGAGCCAAGATCATGCCACTGCACCCTAGCCTGGGTGACAGAGCAAGACTCTGTCTGAGAAAAAAAAAAGGAAAGAGAAAAAAAGGATTTTAGAGATGTATATGAGGCATATACATTACATAATAGCTCAATGCCTATCTTAGGTATAATCTTAGATTGAAAATCACCTAGTTTTAAAACATTGGTTTACATATGGTAATACCACTTGATCTCTGACCAAGACAAAACATCAATATTATTAAAGTAATGTTTCTTGTAAAAGTTCCAACACAAAGCTCTAATAAATTTAGATGTTTGTTATATAGCTGGCTAGAATCACCTCCCATTATTTTCTAACTTTATATGATGATTAAAATTAAATTAAGTGCTACATTCAATATGAGTTCAAAAAAAAAAAGAATTGATAACCTGTATAATTCGAGAGGGAAAAAATTGAGATGATTGAACTTGAGTTTATCAGAATAATTACCCTGACTCTCCATGTAATTCTGTGTGCATATCATCCCATGGACATAGGATAGATAACAATGAGAGTCCCAAAATAGAAGCTCAGGCTATCCACATGGAATGGGGTGGAACATTGAAAGGATTATTTGCATAATTTATATATTAAATAATTTTGCCTCTATTATCTGTATTTTAGCAATAAAATTTTTTTCACAAATTATGTAAGTACATGATGTAATTCCCCATGGCGTTTTGCAGGAGTAATCGCAAACTTAATGCACTCCTTTAAGTCCAAAATCTTTGTGGAGAGAACTATGATAGTTCTGATTTACTCAATTGTATATTCTTCTTGCAAATCAAATACTCAAAGCTGTAAAACAGTAAAACTTGCATCTGATAGAGAAAAGCCTTATTTTTCAAATGTCTTTGAAAAAAAATTAACTAGAAATGGTTTCTGTTCAGAAATTTGGAGACAACTAAATATCTCCCTTTGAGATAACAAAAGACAAACAAGAAAAAAAATCATTTATTTTAAAAACCTGCATTTGTATGTCAGCAGAATTCAATGATGCCATCTTTCTTCCTGCCAGATGTGACCCTTTCTTTGATAGCCATGAAAGAAGATGAAATACTTGAGGAGTTTCTGAAATCACTTGAGAGGAGCAAACCATAGACTGGGCCTAATGAGGCACCTTGGAGAAAATATGGGAGTCTTTTCAGTGAATTGGTGATGCCAAGGAAAGATATGAAATTGTCAAAACCATACTATGACATAACTGTGAATAAAAATAATGTGAGGAAGTGTACTATTTACACACACACACACACACACACACACACAACCAGGAAGCCAGATCACCAAGAAAACTGTTTTTAAGATTCCCAAAAGAGGACAAAACATAGTAACAAACATTTCCTATGCTGGTTTTACTGTCCTCATAAGTACCTAGGGTAAGGAATTTCTATTAAGAACGAATTGCCGGGCGCGGTGGCTCACGCCTGTAATCCCAGCACTTTGGGAGGCCTAGGCGGGCAGATCATGAGGTCAGGAGATCGAGACCATCCTGGCTAACACGGTGAAACCCCGTCTCTACTAAAAATGCAAAAAAAAATTAGCCAGGCGTGGTGGCAGGCGCCTGTAGTCCCAACTACTCGGGAGGCTGAGGCAGGGGAGAATGGCGTGAGTCCAGGAGGCGGAGCTTGCAATGAGCCAAGATCGTGCCACTGCACTCCAGCCTGGGCGACAGAGCAAGACTCCGTCTCAAAAAAAAAAAAAAAAAAAAAAAAAAAAGAAAGAAAGAAAGAAAGAATCGCCACTATTTCTAAACAAAGAACACCAAAAACAATTGTAGTGGGCACCCTGGATTGGCTCTTTCAGCCTCATTCTATCCTCTGTCCATTTGAGGTGATTGGAAAGCTTAAAACTATCTTTTCCACACAAACTTGTAACTAAGGTTCTGCATGCTAATCAAAGTGCATTCAGAAATTGGCAAGCAGAAGTGAGAGTGAGGCTATCTTCCTGCCAATTTTAACTTTTTCAACTAGCAAGCATGATTGTTGGTAGTAAGACATTCACTTGGAGTTGTGTGTCAGAGTCCATCATCCAGCTTCCTCGGTGACAAGAAGTAGTGTGTGTCATAACAATAATGGCGTGGCTTCAGCACAAGCCTTTCTAATTCTTGGATTGCAGCTGTCGGTGTACAATTTCAAGTTTCCAGCGTATTCAGAGTCAACCGAAGCAGTAGTAGTGGGTTCTTGATTTAAGCACAATTTTGGTAAAGACCACAGAAATAGGAGTCCTTAAATTTTATGTCGTTCTGGGTGTCATTTCCAAAGGCACATTCTAGAATTCTTTCCCTTATCTCATTTAACAATTTTAAGAGCTTGCTATATTAAACCACTTCCTAAGTGGTGAGGTTTCTGTTCCTTGCACACAACCTAGACTGACATATCGACGTTAGAAAAATTATTCTCTCAGACACTATGAATATTCTATAAAGAGAAATTACAGACTTTAAAATAATTTTGATTTTGTCTACCTCTCACAACTCCAAACAAATAATCCATATATTTTCAAACAATATAAAATACCAAACTAAGTCTTAAGGCCAAGTGAGGTATTTCATATGGTAATGAATTATTCTTACTGGTTCATATAAGCTGAAATATTCTATCAAGTCACAATGGAATTCTATAAAGGTTTCTTTGCTGTTGTTATTGTTTTCGGTAAGCAAAATGGTATTTACCAACAACATAAAAATCTAAAATAGAAGTTTCTTTAGTTATGGAAATAATATTTTGTGTGTGTGAAGCATTTAAGACTAACAATTAATATTCTCTAGCACATGTGGGGAGCATGTTTTTGTTTTTGTTTTGAGATGAAGTTTCACTCTTGTTGCCCAGAGTGGAGCGCAATGGTGCAATCTCAGCTCACTGCAACCTCTGCCTCCCCGGTTCAAGCAATTCTCCTGCCTCAGCCTCCTGAGTAGCTGGGATTACAGGCACCTGCCACCACGCCTGGCTTATTTTTGTATATTTAGTAAAGATGGGGTTTTACCATTTTGACCAGGCTGATCTTGAACTTCTGACCTCAGATGATCCACCCACCTCAGTCTCCCAAAGTGCTGGGATTACAGGCGTGAGCCGCCATGTCCGCCTTGGGAAGCATGATTTAAAACAGATTTATTTAAAGGTTAGAAAATTAGACTCATAGTTGGGCAGTAGTATATATAGGGCTTTCTCTACCATTCAGTTCTGGAAATATATCAGCTACCAGCAGTATCTGGTCATACTGACTGAGAATGTCTTTTATCTTCTTGAAAGCTTTATCCATATATTTCTGGTAATGGGACACCAGGGATTTGGAGATGGACTGATGGATAACATAAAACTGGGCCTCATGACCACCATCCTTCACCCAGACATGATGTCCACACCTGCAAACTGCTCCTGGCCCAGAAGCAGAACAGATTCCAGTAGCTTGTGTTGCAGGGTACACGAGTCAGTCATTTCCGGCGCCATCCATTCACCTTGATGAGACCGTTGCAGCATTTGCAGTGCCAACGACTATCGCCATCTTTTAGCATCAAAAGACCTGCATGGACTGCAGCAGGCTCTTGAACCGCTTGGCTACTGGCATAGAGAGTACTCCTTGCCACACTGCGCCACAACCAGAAAAGCTAGATTAAGGTGCCATATCTCCTTGCATATGCAGGTCTTACAGGTTTAGCCGCAGATGCAGTAAATACATTAAAAAGGGATGGGAGTGGCTGGGCGCGGGGGGCTCACGCCTGTAATCCCAGCACTCTGGGAGGCCGAGGCGGTTGGATCACGAGGTCAGGAGATGGAGACTATCCTGGCTAACACAGTGCAACCCCGTCTCTACTAAAAAAATACAAAAAATTAGCTGGGCGTAGTGGCAGGTGCCTGTAGTCCCAGCTACTGGGGAGGCTGAGGCAGGAGCATGGCGTGAACCTGGGAGGCAGAGCTTACAGTGAGCTGAGATCACGCCGCTGCACTCCAACCTGGGCGACAAAGCGAGATTCTGAGATTCTGTCTCAAAAAAAAAAAAAAAAAAAAAAGGGGGGGGATGGGAGAATCCAATCTGAAGACCTTCTCCCTGAGGCCTTTAAAACAATATTATCAAAATAGCACAAAACACCAAATATTTGGGATGCTAATATGGATTAGATATACACACTCATATTACATCCTTAGAAACAAGCACCTACACAGAAACACAGTCACGGACACAGCACTACAATAACAAGAAAGTGTTCAGTACTCAAATAAAATAAGGAAATCTAGAACTGATATTGTTTGGTTCTGTGTCCCCACCCAAATCTCACCTTGAATTGTAGTTCCCATAATCCCTACCTGTCGTGGGAGGGACCTGGTGGGAGGTAGTCGAATCATGAGGGTGTTTATCCTCATGCTGTTCTCATGAGAGTAAGTTCTCAGGAGATCTGATGGTTTCATAAAGGGCTTTCTCCCCTTTTGCTGGGCACTTCTCCTTGCTGCTAACATGTGAAGAAGGATGTGTTTGCTCCCCCTTCTGCTGTGATTATAAGTTTCCAGAGGCCTCCCCAGCTATGCTGAGCTGTGAGTCAATTAAATCTCTTTCCTTTATAAATTACCCAGTCTCAGGTATCTTTTTATCAGCAGTGTGAGAACGGACTAATCCAAGAGCTAAACAATGTTTAATAGGTATTTTATGGAAGGAATTCTCACAATTTTCAACATGCTAATAGCATTATAATCTACAATAAGGTTATATAACATGCAAAATTTCACAAACTCATTTGCCCATGAAATCCTTTTTCCAAGAATGTCTTTCAGAAATGGTGTCCCAAGGAATGTAAGGAAATGGCAGTATAAAAGGATGAAGGTACATCTATTGTAAGCGGTTAAGAGGAAGAAAAAAGAAAAGGAGAAAGTTAAGGGAAGAGACAAATATTGCCCTCAAACTCACAGACACAGACACCGACAGAGGGAGGTAGACCATAAATTATAAGGAAAGCAAGTACAAGGGAAGTGAAGGGGAAAGTATGTTTAGAGCTGAGATTCTAGCAATTATGCAAAAAAGTGTTTTTGTTTTAAAGTGAGTTGTATGAAGTTACACAGCTAGTTAATGACAGAACTAGAACCATTATCAACTCACTCCTAAATACTGTGGTAGGGGAAATACAAAGCCCAATGTTAAAATAAACCTATAAGTCACAAGATGTTACAGTCTGAAAAAAAATAAGACAACAAGAATCTTAATCAAAAACTGAAATGCGGCGTGCATTTTATGACCTTGCTTAATTAGGTCCCTATTGCTCACTGTCTTTAGTTTTAATGATAAGTTCCCAATATCCCAATATCTCGTAAACATCGCTACAAGATTAAAAACTTATGGAGGTCAGGAAATATAAGAAAAAAAATGCCCATGTTACCTAATGTTTCCATTAGGAAAGTCCAAAATAAAAATTTTAAAATGACAATAATTATACTTAAAGAGAAAAAATACATCAAATAAGCATTAAATCAGAAATTATTTTATTAGGCTACTTGCCACAAAAGTAATAATTTCTCTCTTTTCTTTGTTCACTTTTCTATCTTTACTTCCTTCTTTCTTCCATAAAGACAAAATCTATTATCAGAAACATCAGTTTCATAATTAAACATTACGGGTTTCAAATATATTTCATGACTTATGATAAAAAGAGCATCATACCTTCCAAGTTTCTGATTGGTAGATAAAATGAAGCTGATAAATTTCATGTTGTACCAAGTATATGGCACACTGATGGTATCATCAAGAAATTCCTACTTAAAATATTAAAATCCATTAATGAAACAAGCAAACATAAGATTCCAGACAAAAAATACTAACTTTGAGAATAATGATTTAAAAGTTTGATATGGCATCAAGCACAATTTGGAAGGGAGTATGTTTGTGTCTAGTGTAAAATCTATTTTAACAAATGCGTAGAATAAACAAACACAAGCAATAGAAGCCTAGTACATCTCTAATTTCTACTTTGGCAAATTTCAAACTTCTTGATAAATGACAATAAAAAATAGGAATAGTCTTTGCAGCCTAACAGCTAAACTAACAATAAAGACAAATTTATAGCACAGTAGAGTGCTAAGAGGTTTATTTTTTCATTTTTCCTATTATTTGTTTATTGAGAGGCAGTCTCGCTGCGTCGCCCAGGCTGGAGTATATTGGCACGATCTCAGCTCACTGCAAACTCTGCCTTCCGGGTTCAAGCGATTCTCCTGCTACAGCTTCCTGAGTAGCTGGGATTACAGGCACCCGCTACCATGCTCAGCTAATTTTGGTATTTTTAGTAGAGACGGGGTTTCACCACGTTCGCCAGGCTGGTCTCAAACTCCTGCACTCAGGTGATCTGCCTACCTCAGCCTCCCAGAGTGCTGGGATTATAGGCATGAGACACCATGCCCAGCCCATTTTTCCTTTTTTTTTTTTTAAAAAAAAAAAAAAAAAAAAAAACTAAGCATTCAGGGCCGGGCACTGTGCCTCAGGCCTGTAATCCCAGCACTTTGGGAGACCAAGGCAGGTGGATCACGAGGTCAGGAGTTTGAGACTAGCCTGGCCAACGTGGTGAAAACCCACCTCTACTAAAAACACAAATACTAGCCAGCCCTGGTGGTGCGTGCCTGTAATCCCAGCTACTTGAGAGGCTGAGGCAGGAGAATTGCTTGAAGCCGGGAGGCAGAGGTTGCAGTGAGCCGAGATCCGGCCATTGCACTCTAGCCTGGGAGACAGAGCGAGACTCCATCTCAGAAAAATAAAATAAAATAAAAACTAAGCATTCAGGAAGGCTTTTTATGGCTATGTACAGATCATAAATCAGAACAGGTTACTTCAAAATAAATTCATCTAATGTTAATGTAAAAATTAAGGAATAATTTAATGCTAATACCTTCAACATTAAGCCTACGGTATCAGGAAGGGAATTCTGAAAATTCACTGGAAACACGTCCTCAGATCAACATCTTTGATAATTGTAACTGTCCTTTTTTGACTCTCAATGCATGGCCTGATCTTCTCACTGAAATTCCAGTTACCAACAGGGAAGTAATTTTATTAATTAGCTTCACAGCCACATGCACACAAACACAAGACTATGACTCAGAAAAAAGCCACTTTTATGTTTCTGTATAAATGTGCTAAATAGAAGATAAGAAGCTTTTAAGTATAAAGAGTTTAATAAAACATGTATTTGCTTACAAAATTGCAATTAATTAAAAAAGTAAAGTATCTTTGAGAATAAGGAGTTACAATATCCTTATAGAAGATTTGCTTAGAATTCTTCACAGAGTTTCTTAGGGAATAATATAGAATCAGTTACTGCAGCAAAAATTCTTGTGTAAAATTTACTTTTCCCCCAAGATATATTGATCAAAAAGTCTAGATTTTTTTTTTTTTTTTTTTTTTTTTTTTTTTTTTTTGAGACTGAGCCTCACACTGTCACCCAGGCTGGAGTGCAGTGGCACCATCTCGGCTCACTGCAAGCTCCACCTCCTGGGTTCACGCCATTCTCCTGCCTCAGCCTCCCAAGTAGCTGGGACTACAGGCTTCCACCACCATGCCCGGATAATTTTTTTTTTTTTTGTATTTTAGTAGGGACAGAGTTTCACTGTGTTAGCCAGGGTGGTCTTGATCTCCTGACCTCGTGATCTGTCCACCTCGGCCTCCCAGAGTGCTGGGATTACACACGTGAGCGACCGTGCCGGCCAAAAAGTCTAGATTCTAAATAGCAAAAAAACAAAACAAAACAGAAATAACCCACTTTTGCTGGGGAAAGATGTAGGTGATGTAGATCAAAAAGAAAATATAGTTCTCTAGGTATATGCAAGGAATTGATTCCAAGACCCACCCCTCAACTGAAAATACCAAACTCTTAGGAAGGTCAAGTACCTTATATAAAATGGTGTAGTACAGGAAGTCATCATTTAATGTAATTGATTCGTTCTTGGAAACTACAACTTTAAGCCAAATGTTGATGTATAATGAAACCATTTTTACCATAGAGTAATTGATATAAACAAGAGTTATGTTGCTATGGCATATTTCTGGTCACGAAAACATCACCAAACTTCTAAATACAGACCCAAAACACTTCTATTCTTTTTGCTTTTTGAGATAATCTCACTCTGTCTTTTAAGCTGGAGTATGGTGGTTCAATCATGGCTCACTGCAGCCTCAACATCCCTGGCTCCAGTGTTCCTCCCACCTCAGCCTCCTGAGCACCATCATCCTCAGCTAATTAATTTTTTTTTTTTTTTTTTTTTTTTGGTAAAGATGAGGTCTTGCTATGTTGCCCGGGTTGGTCTTGAACCCCCAGGCTGATGTGATTTTCTTGCCTCACTTTCCACAGTGCTCGGATTACAGACATGAGCCCCCATGCCCGGCCAAAACACTTCTAATGTTAAACATTGAAATAAATATGAGCGATACATACATTTAATAAAGATTAATAAAAACAAGTAAGATAATTATTTATCAAAGTAACATAATTATTCAGGTTCTGGTGGCAGCCAGAACCTATCCCAGCAGCTCGGGGCATCAGTCAGGAACCAGCCCTGGACAGGCCACCACTTCATCACAAGATATACTCACACACACCCCCACAGGCACACTGGGAACATTTAGACACAGTTGTTAACTGATGGCACAGCTTTGGGACATGGGAAGAAACCAAAGTCCCTGAAGAAAACCCACAGACATGAGAGAATGTACAAACTCCACACAGACAGTGGCCCCAGCCTGGATTCAATTTATTTTTCTCATCAACACTATAATGAAACATTGTTGAATGACACCACATTATCTGAGGACCTTCTGTTTGTGTATAACCTATGCACATGCTCCTGTATATTTTAAGTCATCGCTAGATCAATTGTAATACCAAATACAATGTAAATACTATAAAAATAGTTTCTATACTGTATTGGTTTTTACTTGCATTATTTTTTACTGTTTTTTTTCCTAAATATTTTTGACCGATGGTTGGCTGAAACATGTTGAATGATACCACATCATTTGAGGACCTGCTGTGTTTGCATATAACCTATGCACATCCTCCTATATATTTTAAGTCATCTCCAGGTTACTTATACTACCAAATACCATGTAAATACTATAAAAATAGTTGCCATACTGTATTAGTTTTTACTTGTATTATTTTTTACTGTTTTTTTTCCTAAATATTTTTGATCGTTGGTTGGCTTAATCCATCGTTGGTTTAATTAGAGGACATGGAGCCCAAAGATGCTGAAGGCTGACTGTATTCTTTTTACAAAATCTCATTAATTTACAAGATTAAGTATGGTCATCATCGTAACTTCAATTCTCCCAAGCTAGGAGGTGGTCAATTCTTAAACTTTTTCTAACAGAATCCTGGAACCAGAACTAATCAATTGTTTAACATAATTTATCTGTGGTGAAGAATGAAAAGCACACATTTCTAGGTTTGAGGTAGCTGACAGTTTCTCAAAGGCTGAGAGATACCACAGACACCCGAGCCTGTCCTTTAACTGTTACTCTAAAAGACATCAGTTTTAATAATAATAAAATATATAGTATTGGGATTGCAAATGTATCTCCTAATGCACACATCATTTTATGCATCTGAACACCTATATATAAAATAGCAGAACTTCCTTCACTGGAAAATGTCTACTCAGCCTAAGTGGAATAAAGGGTTAAAAGTCTGCACCATTTTGAGTGATCCTGTACTAACATTAACTGACCTCTATTTTAAATGCCTTGGCTCTAATCTTGTTTAATTATAACTGCATTGGTGTGGGTAGGAAGGTAGGGGAAACTCAAAAAAGATTTGCATTAAGCTGTTCCTATATTCATTGGTGTTAGGCCCCAAAATAAATTTATAGGTGCATATCATGGGAAGTCAGAGACCAAGCCTGAATAAAAGCCAGTAGTCACTAAGAAGACCCAGTGTCTCAGAAACACTGAAATTACCACTTACACTTTATCCAGACACAGACCATATCTTACTGATGATGCAGATAAGTTTTCTGAATGTCTAAGGTCATGATTTGGCATGGTCACTCAGCCACCCTTCCTTGTTTATGCTAAATTTATTCTAAAAACAGATAGGCACTTTGCTAAAATTGGATATAGAGCTTATATAGTTTGAATATATGTCTCCACCAAATCTCTTGTTAAATTGTAATCCCCAATGTTGGAGGTGGGGACTGGTGGGTGATGTTTGGGTTATGGGGGTAGATCCCTCATGGCTTGGTGCTGTCCTCACAATAGTGAGTGAGTTCCCTTGAGATCTGGTTATTTAAAAGTGTGTAGCACCTCTCCCCATTCTCTTGCTCCAGCTTTACCATGTGAGACACCTGCTCCTCCTTCACCTACAGCCATGATTGCAACCCTCCTGATACCTCCCCAGAAGCAGATGCTCGCATTATGCTTCCTGTACAGCCTGCAGAACCATGAGCAAATTAAACCTCTTTTCTTTATAAGTTACCAAATCTCTGGTATTTCTTTGTAGCAACGTGAGAACAGCCTAATACAGATAATTGGTACAGAGGAGTGGGGTCTTGCTATAAAGATACCAGAAAATGTGAAAGTGACTTTGGAACTGGGTAACAGGAAGAGATTGGAAGAGTTTAGAGGGCTCAGAAGAAGACAAGATGAGAGATGGTTTGAAATTTCTTAGGGACTGGGTATATGGTTGTGACCAAATGCTGATACTAATATGGACAGTGAAGTTCAAGCTGAGGAGGTCTCAGATTTAAATGAACTTATTGGGAACCTGGAGCAAAGTTCACATGTGTTATGCCTTAGCAAAGAAGTTGGCTGCATTCTCTTCAGGCCCTATGGATCTATGGAAGTTTGAGCTTGAGAGTGATAGCCTAGGGTATCTGGTGGAAGAAATTTCTAAGCAGCAAAGCGTTCAAGATGTGTCCTGGCTGCTTCTGACAACCAATACTCAGAAGTGGGAGCAAAGAAATGAGTTAAAGTTGGAATTTGTATTTAAACAGGAAGCAGAGTATAAAAGTTTGGAAAGTTTGCAGCTTGGCCATGTGACAGAGAAAGAAGAAGCTTTTTCTAGAGCAGAATTCAAGCAGGCTGCTGAGCAAATACTTGCTACAGAAATTTGCATAACTAAAAAGGAGCCAAGTGCTAATAGCCAAGACAAGGTGAAAAATGTCTCAAAGGCATTTCAGAGGCTTTTGTGGTGGCCCCTTTCATCACATGCCTAGAGACACAGGAGGGAAGAATGGTTCCAGGGACCAGGACCAAGGCTCTGCTGCTCTGCACAGCTTCAGGGCACTGCTTCTCACATCTCAGCCACTACAGCACTAGCCAGGGTTCAAAGGGTCCAGATATACCTTGAACCGCCACTTTGGTCCAGATACACCTCAAACTGCCACTTTGGAGAATGCAAGTCATAAACCTTGGCAGCTTCCATGTGGTGTTATGCCCACACTTGCACAGAGTATAAGAGTGGTGAAGGCTTGTCAGCCTCTGCCTAGATTTCAGAGGATGTATGGGAAAGCGTGGTTGCCCATGCAGAAGCCTGATGCAGAAGTGGAGGCTGCACAGAGAACTTCAACTAGGTAAGTGCAGAGGGGAAATGTGGGGTTGGAGCCTCCACTCAGAGTTCCCACTGGGGCATTGCCTAGCGAAGCTGTGGGAAGAGGGCCATTATCCTTCATACCCCAGAATTAGAGAGTCACTGGCAGCTTTCACACTATGCCTGGAAAAGCCACAGGCACTCAATCTCTGAGAGCAGCCACAGTAGATGTACCCTAAAAAGCTACAGAGGCAGAGCTGTGCAAGGCCTTGGGAGCCTACCCCTTGCACCAGTGTGCCCTAGGTATAAGACATGGAGTCAAAAAAGATTATTTTAGAGCTTTAATATTTAATAATTTCCCTGTTGGGTTTCAAGCTTACAGGGACATGTAGCCCTTTCTTTTGGTCAGTTTCTCTTTTATGGAATGGGAATGTTTACTCATCTTGATTCCATTATAGGTACAATGCGTATACCTCCATTGTATCTTGGAAGTAAATAACTTGCTTGATTTTACAGGCTTATAAGTGGAAGGGACTTGCCTTGTCTCAGATGAGACTTTAGACTTGGGACTTTTAATTGATTTGATGCTGGAATGAGGTCAGACTTTGGGGGATTGTTGGGAAGGCATAATTGTATTTTGCAATGTGAGAAGAACATGAGATTTGAGAGATCAGGAGACGAATGATGTAGTTTGAATATATGTCCCTACCAAATCTCATGTTAAATTGTAATCTCCAATGTTGGAGGTGGGTCCTAGTGGGCGGTGTTTGGGTCATGGGGGTAGATCCCTCATGGCTTAGTGCTGTCCTCAGAATAGTGAGTGAGTTCTCTCAAGATCTAGTGATTTAAAGATGCGTGGCACCTCCCTCCACTTTCTTGCTCCTAGTTTTGTAGGTTCATTTTCTCATCTATAAACTGATAATTATATATAGTATACATGTGTTATAATTGGGTGTCGTGGTAATGAAGTAAATATGTAGGTTGCCTAATGCACAATATAAACATTCAATACACATTCCAAAATACTGTGTAATTATTAGATAGTTGCTAACTCAACAGAAAAAGGTAAGCTTGATAGAAGACAGAAGTGAACTATCAGCCCTACTCAATAAATGGTGCTGAGAAAACCAGCTAACCATATGGAAAAAAATGAAATTTGACCTCTACCTCTCACCATTTACAAAAATTAACCAAGATGGATTAAAAACTTAAATGTAATACCTCAAACTAAAAATCCCAGAAGAAAACATAGGAAATGCTTTTCTGAACATTGACCTATGCAAAGAATTTTTGACTAAGTCCTCAAAAACAAATGCAACAAAAACAAAAATTAACAATGAATCCTAATTAAACTAAAGAGCTTCTGCTTAGCAAAAGAAACTATAAACAAAGTAAACAGACAACTTACAGAGTGGGAGAAGATATTTTCAAACTATGCATCTGACGAAAGACTAATATCCAAAATCTTTAAGGAACTTTAAGGAACTTAAATAAATAAATAAATAAATAAAAACTCCACTAAAAAGTGAGCAAAGGACATGAACAGACACTTCAAAAGAAGATATACAAGTGGCCCAAAAACATGAAAAAATACTCAACATCACTAATAATCAGACAAATGCAAATCAAAACCACAATGAGATACCATCTCAAACCAATCAGAATGGCTACTATTAACAAGTCAAAATAACAGATGTTGGTGAGATTGCAGAAAAAAAGGAAACACTCATACGCTGTTGGTGGGATTGTAAATTAGTTCTCGATTGCAAAAAAAAAAAAAAGGAAACACACACACTGCTGGTGGGATTGTAAATTAGTTCAGCCACTGTTCAAAACAGTTTTGAGATTTCTCAAATAACTAAAAACAGAATTACTATTCAACCTAGTGATCCCATTACTAGGTATATACACAAAGGAAAACAAATCATTACACCAAAAAGACACATGCCTGTGTACATACATCACAGCACTATTCACAGCCACAAAGACATAGAGTCAATCTAGGTGCCCATCAATTGTGGATTGGATAAAGAAAATATGGTATGTATATGAACAGAACACTATGTAGCCATAAAAGGATGAAATCACATCCTTTGCAGCAACATGTATGCAGCTGGAAGCCATTATCCTAAGTGAGTTACTTCAGAAACAGAAAACCAAACACTATATATTCTCACTTATAAGTGGGAGCTGAACAGTGGGTACACAGAGACGTAAGTATGGCAACAAGAGGACTTCAAAAGAAGGGAAGGGGTAAAGGGAAAAGATTGAAAAACTACCTACTGGATACTACATTCACTATTTGGGTGACAGATTCAATTGATGTCCAAACTTTAACATCATGCAATATACCCACATAATAAACCTGTACATGTACCCCTGAATCTACAATAAAAAAACAGAGGGGAGAGGAGCCAAGATGGCCTGTTAGAAGCAGCTCCAGTCTGCAGTTCCCACTGAGAAGAACAAAAGCAGTAAGTGAATCCTGCTCTATCAACTGAGGTATCCAGGTTCTCTCACTGGGACTGACTAGGCAGTTAGTGTGACCCACACAGAGTGAGGAAAAGCAGGGTGGTGCAATGACCAAGGTGCCACACAGGATAAGGGGCACTCTCACACCCAGACAAGGGAGGTGGTGAGTAACTGTGCTGCCCTGCCTGGGAAACGACATTCTTTCTTCAGATCTATACATCCTGTGGATCAGGAGATCTCCTTGTGAGTCCACCCCACCAGGGCCTTGGGTCCCAAACTGAGAGCTGTGCAATCCAATCGGGTTGAGGCAAGTGGCAGCAGGCTGGACACTGCCTAAGACAACTGAGGTCCTGGGGGGAGAGGGAGCCACCATCACTGAGGCTCTCATCAGCCATTTTCCACTGCTGGTGTTGGGGAGATCGGGCAGTTTAAACTGAGAGGAATTCCCCCACAGCGAAGCACAGCAGCTGTGGCAGATCACGGCAAGATTGCTCCTTTAGATGGGACCAGATCCATCCTTTCTCATTGGGAAGGGCCTCCCTGCAGGAATTGCTGCAACTATAGCCAGGGTTTTACCGATAGAACTCTGATATTCCTGGGAAGGAGACCCTGGGGGAAGGTGTGACCCTGATCTTGAATTTAGTGGACCTAGTCGTTCCTGTCTGCTGGCAGTCCAGATGAGGGGGATTCTCCCCAGTGCAGCCAAACCTGCTCAGACAAGGGGCAGCCAAGCTGCTTTGTTACACAGGCTTCTGATCACATGCCTCCTGACTGTTTGAGACATCCCAACAAGGGCCATGAGATACCTCATACCAGAGTGTTTTGGCTGGTATTAGCTTGGTGCCCCTCTGAGATGGAGCTCCCAGAGGAAGGAACAGGAAGCCATCTTTGCTGTTCTGTAGCCTCCACTGGTGATACCTCTAGTTGCAGGAGGGACCCAGGTGAATTGGCTCTGCAGTTGTCCCCCAGTAAGCCCCAGCAGCCCTACGGAAGATGGGCCTGATTGCTAAAAGAAAAACAAACAGAAAGCAACAACAACATCAACAAAAAAGACCCCATAAAAACCCCATCAGCAGCTCCAAAATATCGAAGGTAGAAAAACCCACAAAGATGAGAAAGAATTAATGCCAAAATGCTGAAAACTCAAAAAGCCAGAGTGCCTCTTCTCCTCCAAATGATCACAACACCTCTCCAGCAAGGACACTGAACTAGGCTTGGGCCAAGATGAATGACCTGACAGAATTAGGCTTCAGAAGGTGCGTAATAATGAACTTCGCTGAGCTAAAGGAATATGTTCTAAACCAATGCAAGAAGATAAGAACCACGATAAAACCTTACAGGAGCTGTTAACCAGAATAACCAGTTTAGACAGGAACATAAATGACCTGAAGGAGCTGAAAAACACAACATGAGAACTTCACAATGCAACCACAAGTATCAACAGCCAAATAAACCAAGGTGGAGGAAAGGATATCAGAGCATGAAGACTATATTGATGAAATAAGACAGGCAGACAAGGTTAGAGAAAAAATAAAAAGGAACAAACAAAACATGAGAACTATGGGGTTATGTAAATGGATAGGACCTATGACTGATGCGGTACCTGAAAGAGACAGGGAGAATGGAACTAAGTTGGAAAACATACTTCATGACATCCAGGAGAACTTCCCCAACCTAGCAAGACAGGCTAACATTCAAATCCAGAGAACCCCAGTAAGATACTCCATGAGAAGATCAGCTCCAAGACACATAATCAGATACTCCAAGGTTGGGGAAAAAAAAAAAGAAGAAAAAATGTTAATGACAGCCAGAGAGAAAGGCCAGGTCACCTACAAAGAGAAGCCCATCAGATTAACAGCAGACCTCTCAGTGGAAACCCTACAAGCTGGAAGAGATTGGGGGCCAATATTCAACATTCTTAAAAAAAAAAAAAAAAAAAGAATTTCCAACCCAAAATTTCATTATCAGCCATACTAAGCTTCATAAGGAAAGGGGAAACAAAATCCTTTTCAGATAAGCAAATACTGAGGGAATTCATTACCACCAGGCCTGCCTTGAAGACCTCCTGAAGGAAGCACTAAATATGGAAAGAAAAGCTCATTACCAGCCACAAAAAGTACACAGACCAATGACACTATGAAGCAACTACATTAATAAGTCTGCAGAATAACCAGTTAGAATCATGATGACAGAATCAAATTCACACATAACCTTAAAAGTAAATGGGCCAAATGCCCCAATTAAAAGATACAGAATGGCAAGCTGGGTAAAAAGACAAGACCCATTGATGTGCTGTATTCAAGAGACCCATCTCACATGCAAAGCCACACATAGGCTCAAAATAAAGGGATGGAGGAAAATTTACCAAGCAAATGGAAAGCAGAAAAAAGCAAGGGTTGCAATCCTAGTTTCTGACAAAGCAGACTAGGCCAACAAAGATTAAAAAAAAAAAAAAAAACCAAAGGGCATTACATAATGGGAAAGGGTTGAATTCAACAAGAAGAGCTAACTTTCTGACATATATATGCATCCAATACAGGAGCACCCAGTTTCATAAAACAAGTTCTTAGAGACCTACATAGAGTCTTATACTCCCACACAATGATAGTGGGAGACTTTAACACCCCACTGTCAATATTATACAGATAGAGATAAAACAAAAATATTAGACAGATTGAGATAAAACAAAGACATTCATGACATGAACTCAGCTTTTGATCAAGTGTACTTGATAGATATCTACAGAACTCTCCAACCCAAAACATCAGAATATACATTCTTCTCAGCACCACATGGCACTTGCTCTAAAATGGATCATATAATTGGGAGTAAAACACTCCTCAACTAATACAAAATAACTGAAATCATTACCAACTGTATCTTAGACCATAGCACAATCAAATTAGAATGCAAGATTAAGAAACTCACTGAAAATCACAAAACCACACAGAAATTAAACAACCTGCTCCTGAATGACTCCTGGGTAAATAATGAAATTAAGGCAGAAATCAAGAATTTCTTTGAAACCAATGAGAACAAAGAGACAACATACCAGAATCTCTGGGATGCAGCTAAAGCAGTGTTAAGAGGGAAATTTATAGCACTAAGTGCCCACATCAAAAAGCTAGAAAGATCTCAAACTAACACCCTAACATCACAATTAGAAGAACTAGGGAATCAAGAGCAAACAAACCCCAAAGCTAGCAAAAGACAAGAAATAACCCAGATCAGAGTGGAACTCAAGGAAATGGACATGAAAAACCCTTGGGGGCAAAAATCAATAAAATAGATAGCTAACTAGACTAATAAGGAAGAAAAGAGAATATTCAAATAGACAATATGAAATGATAAAGGAGATATAACCACTGATCTTAGAGAAATACAAACAACCATCAGTAAATACTATCAACACCTCTATGCAATAAACTAGACAATCTAGAAGAAATGGATAAATTCCTGGACACATACACCCACCCAAGACTGAACCAGAAAGAAGTTCAATCCCTGAATAATGAATTCTGAAACTGAGACACTAATAAATAGCCTACCAACCAAAAAACCCCATGACCAGATGGATTTACAGCTGAATTCTACCAAAGGTACAAAGAGGAGCTGGTACCATTTCTTCTGAAACTATTCCAAGCAACTGAAAAGATGGGACTCCTCCCTAACTCATTTTATGTGGCTAGCATTATCCAGATACCAAAACCTGACAGAGCTATTACAAAAAAAGAAAACTTTAGTCCAATATCCCCAATGAACATCAATGCAAAAAAATCCTCAATAAAATACCAGCAAACCAAATCCAGCAGCACATCCAAAAGTTTATCTACCACAATCAAGTTGGCTTCATTACTGGAATGCAAGGCTGGTTGAACATATGCAAATCAATGAACATAATTCATCACATAAACAGAACCGAAGGCAAAAACCACATGATTATCTCAATAGATGCAGAAAAGGCCTTTGACAAAATTCAGCATTCCTTCATGTTAAAAACTCTGAATAAACTAGGAATTGAAGGAACATACCTCAAAATAATGAGCCATATGTGACAAACCCATAGCCAATATCAAACTGAATGTGCAAAAGCTGGAAGCATTCCCCTTGAAAACCAGCACAAGACAAGGATGCCCCCTCTCACCACTCCTATTCAACATAGAATTAGAAGTTCTGGCCAGGGCAATCAGGCGAGAGAAAGAAATAAAGGGGATTCAAATAGGAAGAGAGGAAGTTGAGTTGTCTTTGTTTGCAGATGACACGATCCTATATCTAGAAAACCCCATTGTCTCATCCCAAAAGCTTCTAAAGCTGATAAGCAATTCCAGCAAAGTCTCAGGATACAAAATCCATGTGCAAAAGTCGCTAGTTTCCTATACACCAACAATATGCAAGCAGAGAGCCAAGTCATGAATCAACTCCCATTCACAATTGCTACAGAAAGAATAAAACGCCTAGGAATACAGCTAACAAGGGAAGTGTAGGGCCTCTTCAAGGAGAATTGCAAATAACTGATCAAAGAAAGAAAGAGAGGACATAAACAGAAAAACATTTTGTGCTCATGGATAGAAGAATCAATATTATGAAAATGGCCATACTGCCCAAAGCAATTTATAGATTCCATGCTATTCCCATTAAACTACCGTTGACATTCTTCAGTGAATTAGAAAAAACTATTTTAAAATTCATATGACATCAAAAAAGAGCCCGTATAACTAAGCCAATCCTAAGAAAAAGAACAAAGCTGGAGGCATCACTCTACCTGACTTCAAACTATACTACAAGGCTACAGTAACCAAAACTGGTACATGGTACTGGTACATAAACAGACACAGACCAGTGGAACAGAATAGAGAACTCAGATTTAAGACCACACATCTACAACCATTAGATCTTTGACAAACCTGACAGAAACAAGCAATGGGGAAATGATTCCCTATTTAATAAATGGTGCTGGGCAAACTGGCTAGCCATATGCAGAAAATTGAAACTGGACTCCTTCCTTACACCTTATACAAAAATTAACTCAAGATGGATTAAAGATTTAAATGTAAAACTCAAAACTATAAAAACCCTGGAAGAAAATCCAGATAATACCACCCAGGACATAGGCACGGGCAAAGATTTCCTGACAAAATTGCTGAAAACAATTGCAACAAAAGCAAAAATTGATGAATGAGATCTAATTAAACTAAAGAGCTTCTGCACAGTAAAAGAAACTATCATTAGAGCAAACAGACATCCTACAGAATGGAAGACAATTTTTGCAATCTACAAGGAACTTAAACAAATTGACACACACACACACACACACACAAACATTAAAAAGTGAGCAAAGGACATGAACAAACACCTCAAAAGATGACATGTATATGGCCAACAAACATGTGGAAAATAGCTCAACATCACTGATTAGAGAAATCCAAATCAAAACTGTGATGAGATACCATCTCACGCCAGTCAGAATAGTGATTATCAAAAGTCAAGAAACAACAGAGGCTGCCAAGAGGTAAGAATGCTTTTACATGTTAGTGGAAATGTAAATTAGTTCAACCATTGTGAAAGACAGAGTGGCAATTCCTCAAAGACCTAGAACCAGAAATACCATTTGACCCGGCAATCCCGTTACTGGGTATATACAGCCAAAAATATAAATCATTCTATTGTAAAGATATATGCACCTGTATGTTCATTTCAGCACTATTCACAATAGCAAAGACATGGAATCAACCCGAATACCCATCAATGGTAGACTGGATAAAGAAAATGGTACATATATATCATGGAATACTATGCAGCCATAAAAAAGACAGATTATTTTCTTTGCAGGGACACGGATGGAGCTGGAAGCCATTATCCTTAGCAAACTAACACAGGAACAGAAAACCAAGAGAACCATGTTCTCACGTTCAAGTGGGAGCTGAACAATGAGAACACATGGATACAAGGAGGGGAACAACACACACTGAGACTGTCGTGGGGGTGGGGTGGGGAAGGGAGAGCATCAGGAGACATAGTTAATGAATGTTGGGCTTAATACTTAGATGATGGGTTGATGGGTGCAGCAAACCACCGCAGTACATGTTTTCCTATGTAACAAACCTGCACATCCTGCACATGTATCCCAGAACTTGAAATTAAATTAAAAATAAAAGATAAAAAATTGTCAGAATTCAATAATTATGCAATGACTTAATTTAGTAGCTCTAGTTAGAGGTTCAAATAGAACGTAATTTAAAGTTGACATTAAAACAAGCTAAGGAAAAAGATAAAAGCCTGTGAATGGGGTTAATTCAGGAGCTAAATCCATGAAGAATAAGCAGTTATTTTATTTTTAGCTAGGTATACTCTACTGGATTGGAGTTGAGCCCATGAGTGGCTCAAGAGAAGCTGGCAAAATCCATGTTAAAATCTTAAATGTGATCCTTGAGTTTTTCAGAGTATTGAAGAATTCACCCATAAAAAGACAATGAAAGTGTTTACTGTGCAGCTGGGGGATGACAATATGGTTCTGAATCATTTTCCTTAATAAGAGATTAAGTCAGAAAATATTCTTATCTCAATCGTCTCTATGCACTTTGTCCCGAGGAAACAGATGGAATTCACCACTTTTGTAAATCCCATAATTTTTGTTATTTTGGGTATCTGTGTCCTTTCCACAGTACTCTCCAAGAAAAATTTTGGGAAACAATCAGCTGCTACAAATGTGCTTTGTATGAATACTTTTTTAAAAAACAAGTTTTGCTTAGAAAACACCTAACTCCAAAATTATCCCCAAAGTCTGCAACTTTCAAGCTAAAATGCTAAATAATAAATATCAGTTATCGTTATAAAAAAGAACAAAATTCAATGAGAAATTTAATGCCTATCATTTCCCCCCAAGGTTCATTAATACACTTTATTAAGCATATTATTATCATTCATCTTGATTCTCTCACAATATTGCTTAGGAATGATGTACAATGTTAAATGTAGGACTTTGAAGGAGGCCACATCAGAATCATTGGGGGGGCCTTTTCAGTGCTATAAACTTCTACAACCCACTTTATCCACCTCCATTCCAAGATTCATATAACTCTCTCCCACTTAGAGGGCCTGTCTTTGTAAGCCAACATTACTAATATTCGTAGACCTAATCATTTTTGCTTTGCTAACATGAAAAAGTTGAGACCTACGGGCAGCGCGGTATTTAGAAAAAGCTATAAAGTCTGACCCAAATGCAAACCTACCGAATTATGCTGTGTACAATTATCTAACTGCTCAGTCTCAATTTTCCCAAAAAAACCCAAAAGAATAATATCTCCCTGTTGCAGATAGTCTTTCAGCATATTCAATAAAGATAAAACATATCATTTAAGGTAGATTTGCTTTTCTAGTGTAAAAGAAAAAAACAGGGCTTAGATGTTCCACTTCTGCATTCTTTTTAGCCATCCAGCTTTGCCTAATACATCTGAACTTTGAGTAAAAATGCCATATATTATAAAACAGGAAGGGCATATCTCTCCTGCTTGCTACACAGAGATGCAGTGGGTATCCAGTGAGATGAGACGTGCAATTTTTTAAAAATATTGCAATGAAATATTTACTACTATAATATTATGGAAGTGTTAACTGCAAGTCAGTTTGACCTGCAATGTTTTTCTTCTCATAGTAATCCTTTGAAAACTAAAATGTTTATATTTTCTCAAAAAAGCATGTTCTCTTCAGGTAAGATAAGAGAAAAGCACCTAAATACAATGGGGGTGGGAGGAACTAAAGAGAATCTCTGAAACAGTGGATAGTGACAGGTATTCAGGCTGACTTCCATCAGTTCATTATTTTTGCTTATATGGTATGACAAAGATTTTATGTAATTATAGATTCAAAGAATATTCAAACTTCATTATCATCTCACAAACTGTCATAGTGAACACAGAGCCCATCGTATTCAATGGCAGCTCTTCTGTGACATGTTGATAAAATGCATGGCTTACAAGCAATGACAGAGAAGCCCAGCCCTGCTCACACCCCTGCCCCATTCCCGTCATCAAATTACTTCCACATATTTAATCACTTTTTTCTAAAGTGACTATGTAATTGCATGCTTAAACCTAACCTCATCACAAATTATTTACTCAGATTAAAATATTTCCAGTGAACTTATTTTTTATTATTCAAAATGAATATTCTATTCAGCATTTCAGTGAATTCCCTAACAACAACAACAACAACAAAATATATGTTTCTAGGTTTGCTGAATTGCTTAATAAATCAAATTTAATCTAAGTTATACTTATTTTCTACCAACAGTCAATATGCAATTGCTTAACCTTCCTTAGATTTATTTTAACAAATAGCTGTTTTTAAAACATATATTAAAGAAGAGAAGACTACCATTATTAGGGCATATTAAGTGTAGATAAAAAGTTCTTAAGTACGCTCAGAAAATAATTCTACTGAGCAACTTAGTGAATATTTTAGCTATTTGACTATTCAGTATTCCATTTGCCAGGAAAAATACATTTGGATTAGTTGTGGTAATCACTAATGTAGCAAGGACTGTGGCCTTGTGTTCAGTTTCTAGCTGCTGCCTAAGCCAATGTCTGAAATACTTATATCAGAAGGCAAATAATCCTTATTACTTACATAATAAATCACATAAATTACATAATAAGGATTATCTGCCTTGTGCCATCCTTTATTATTATTTAATATGAATGACCATTTCTCCATAGAATTCTTGAAATATCCACTGCTTTCATTATATTTTTTGGTCTATTTTCACAATAAATAACTTTATCAATTGTTTCATTAAGAGGATCTTCAAAATGTTCGACAATATTTGTTAAACACTTTGTTCATTTAAGTATATAAAATTATACCTGTATGTCCTATTTTTCACAATTTGCCTTTGACTCATTTAATCTAATTACAATGATCAAACATTACATAGTATTATTTCTTTACATAAGGATTAATACCCAGTTCATGTATATGAAAAGCTTTAATTATTGAAATGAGATCAAATATTCTAAATTTGAAAATCACATTTATTTCTATCACAGCATTCTTCTTTTCTGCTTGATTGTACACATGTCTCTTCATTTCTTTTCTTTCTTTTTAAGACAGAGTTTTGCTCTTGTCACCCAGGTTGGAGTGCAGTGTCACAATCTCGGCTCACTGCAACCTCCACCTCCTGGGTTCAAGCGATTCTCCTGTCTCAGCCTCCCAAGTAGCTGGGATTAAAGGCGTGCACCAACATGCCTGGCTAATTTTTTATTTTTGGTAGAGATGGGGTTTGGCCAGGCTGGTCTTGAACTCCTAACCTCAGATGATCCACCCACCTTGGCCTCCCAAAGTGCTGGGAGCCACCGCGCCCGGCTTCTCTTAATTTTTCTACAGATTTTTATTTTAGCCGAATTTGTAAGAAACACTTTCTGTAAATCATAAATTAAATGGATACATGTTAAAATTATCATGCTTATGGTTTCCCCAAGCATACACAAAGCAATTTTTGTACTCCCATGTGGAAGCAGGGAGAGAGAAGGAGAGAGAGAATATGTGTGCATCTCTGGGTGTGTGTGTGTGTGTGTGACAATGAGATTTCAGTTTATGGTAATATGCAGGAAGAGAAGGACAGTTTGTCAAGTTTCTGACATGAGAAGTCAGAGTGAATCACAAATCACAAGTTTTTTGGAAGAGGATGTATAAAAATTAATTTGCTTTAAAGAGAGTTAACACAGGTAGTTACTCCCAATTAGCATAAACCTAATTATTTAAGGTATTTTTAACTACAGTCAATGCACTTATAATTATCAACTCTGTCTGCTTTTTTTAAATCCCACCTTCACTATCACATTGTGAATTACCACTCAGTGGAAAAAAAAATCAATTCCCAGTCAGGTGACACTGTAAAAAGCCTTAAAGAAATAATTACAATTAACTCTGCAATTTATGACTTACTTAAATAGAGAAAGTTTATGTGTATGTGTTTGTATATGCAAAACATGTAGTGAATACAGTAATTCAAGTTCATTGTATTTGCACATACAGCTTTCCAACAGCCATGAGCTATGCTAGAAATTTGAGAATCCAGCCTACGGGTCTGTAAATGACATCAGTAAAGGGTGGCATATAATATTTAATTGAAACACTTACTGTGGAAGGATTGAAGAATATTGATTGTCCATTCATCTGTTAATCCTCCTGCTTTTGTTATCTGGATACATTTGAGTTGATTTGAAGATTCTCTTGATTCAATCCAACAAATCATATCTTCATTATAAATAAAATCCAGAGTATGAATTTCATTTCCATTGACTGAGCTTAGAGTTGCCATTTTACTTCCATTAAGATAGAAAACCTCAATTGTTTCAAAATTCGCAATTAATAGTATAGGTGGTCTATCTGTAGGTTCTGGAATAAAATAGAAAAAGAGAAGTAAATTCAGTAAGAGTCATGATTATTTTACAGTTTTGCATTAGTTATTGAAAGCTATTTTCTATACTTTTAATAAATTCATAACAAAAATTTTCTTATAAAATACTTTTTATAAGTCATATGTATACTTCACTATTTTAGTGTACTTCTCTGAAAAAAAAAATTCTGCAGCGCATTTGTATTCCTTATTTCCTTAGTCATAATGTGTTGTCTAAATGTGAGGACATGTCATTTACTTTTATTGCTAGTAAATAAAGGAAGTGGTGTGAATTGTTTTTCTAGAAATGATGATGGATCTAGACTGACCTCTCCATACAGTTTTGCAGGTTACCCTCACGAGCAAGGTAATGTTTTTTTGAGTTGAATGTATGAGATCAGAAATAGATTCTCTGGAACAGAAAATGCAAAGCTCATAAGCTTATACAAAGAGTGCACCTGTGACTTTGGCCTCACTGGCTCCTTGACCAACCCCAAGAGCCAAACAATCACACATTCTTTTAGTGACTAGATAGTGATTACTGAGCCAGTTCCTTCCACATCCACTTTCTACAGTCAGGAAAATAAGATTCTAGGTATAAAATAAACTTCAATACCACTTTTTTGAACAATGCAGCTTTGCTGGTATTAGGACTGAGTTTTTGATGAACATATACTAATTTCCCAGAGTTTCAATAGCATATTTAAATGTAACAGTAAAATCTGATAGAAAATTCATGTTGATAGAGTTTAGCTACACAATCATATTCAGAGTAACTTTTCTGCTAATTAAGAAATAGGAATTATGTGGAAATCTTTAATTCATCTGCATCTAATGCATCAATAAATCACTTTGAACCTGAGGTCAAAACTATCAGACATCCTACCACTTCTCAGTAATGACTGCTACTGTCCTGCCATCATCACTCATCTAGATTACTTCAAAGTTTTCTGCCTGGTTTCCCTTTTTCCATCTATGCCCTTCTCATCTTTACAATATCCCAACACAACAGCCAGAGTTATACCATTAAAATGCTAAGTCAGATAAGGTCAGTTCTTCACTCAGTCCCTCAAAGGGCTCCTATTTTAACCAGGGCAAAATTCAAAGTCCTTATAATGATCTATTAAACTCTACCTGATCTGTATATTAATTACTTCTTTAACCTCATTTCCTTCATCTCCTTACTACTCTTACTCTTGTTCGTCTCACTCCAGACACACTGCACTTCTTACTGTTCCTTGAACAAGCCAGGGAAGCTGCCACCTCAGAGGGGCTTCCCACTTCCTGGAATAATCATTTATCAATTACCAGAATGGCTTACTTGCTCACCTCTTTTAGGTCATTATGCAAATGTCATTTTACTGGTGAGGAGTCTCTTAGCACTTTATCGTCTAAAAAACTTAAGCCCCTATACTTTCTATACACCTTCATAGTTCTTTCTTATTCACCAAACATAGTATGTTTTATGTATTTTTCTGATTATTTACTTCTGTTTTATCTCTAGCATCTAGAGAAAAAGCGTAGAACTTAGTGATCATTCAATACCAATTTTCTGAATAAATAAAAAGGACACATGGAATTCTCACACAGAAGACTTTAGAAACATTTCATGAAATGCAACAAAAATAATTTATTTAACCTATGAAGGGAATTCAGAGTATGACTAGCTATTCAGAAAATTTCATAAATATCATTTGACCATTCTATAAGAAACTGAAGCTGAGCACTGTAAAGGTAGGACAAAAGCCAGAGCATATACTATAACTAATGGAAGTAACTAAGTCTCAAGTTTTGAAGCAGTATTATTTAGTGGCCTTTCTTTGGTTTCTGGCATGGGCCAGGATATCAGCCACTTGTGTTTGTCTCAGATAGAAGAGCCCTCCAGTGAATATGATTTGGGGCCTCCCCTCACAGGCTTAAAACAATCCTATAATTCATGCATTGGAATTTTTATCCCCATCATGCCAGACCCCTATTAATTTCAATAGGGGTGGTGCCAGGTTCAAGAGGCCAAAGAAGAGACCCAGAGGTAGCAAAAAAAAGATACAGGGTTTTATTTAGGGAAACTTACACACAGAGACGGTCCCGCGGCTGCAGACCGGAGAATCACTACCACTTGTGAAAAGCATGCAGGTTATATAGCACGTAGCATGTTCCCTGAGCCCATTCCCCCCACCTCCACCCCTGCCCCGCCCCGCCACCTGCAACCTCCACGTGGCAACCTTCCTTTCTTAAATTGTTATTGCTATCTTGTGCACCTGCCATACAAGGTATGCTTAAGTTACATTATTGTTGTCAAATGTATCTGCCATAAACCTCTCCTCCCCCGAGAAATTCTCTCAAGTCATAGGATTCCTGTCTGCCTTTAACAAGACATTAAATATTTTTTATACATAATAACAACAAAACAGTAAAACAAAAATAACCCAAAAAAGCCTCAATGAGATTATAAAACAAAGTAGCACAACAGTTTCCTCCCAATGGAGAAAATAGACTTATCCAGGACTGCCTGAGTATAAACCCACAACAAAAATATTCTTAAAAATGCTAAGATCATTTCCACAAAAACAAAGTCCTCCCAGAAGCATCAGTAGAATTGTGAATCATCTCAGCTTAACATAACCTTGTCAATTGACCACATCTGAGCCTGGTTAGCTAGTCAGTTTCTCTCCTAACCTCTTAAATCTGTCTTTAACTGTGTTTCACTTGCCCTTGTCATTCCTTAATTTGAGGATCTAGATTTAGTCTCCCCTCTACTCCTACTTTTGTCATTTTACTGTTGACCTTGGCACTCTTGAAACCTGTTGGATCATAGATTTCTCAGGTGATAGTAAAATCTTAGATGGGTGTGTTATCAGGTAAACAAAGATAGACTGACAATGTCAGTCCTTAGTGTCTTAATTTGACAACTGAAATGACCTTTAGTGAAACTACTTTCACTCAAAATGACCCACTATTGAAAGCATCCTTACTGCACAGTTTTATGCGAAGTCCAGATTTAGACAGCCATTTTTTGGCTAGCTACTAGTCAGTAAACTTAATGTAGGGCATAAACATTCTTTGAAGAGAGGCCGGAATATAAAGGAGTGCTGAGATTCCCCTGAGAAACTGAGATGCAAATGGGTTCATGGTTAACACAGGCAATGCTTATTTGACAGAATTAGTCAACTTACTTGGTTTTTGTAGCTGCTTGTTGAGTGAATCAGTTAATTGTTTTAGTGAAAAACATATCGACCACTAATTCTAAAGTCAGGTGCTTCATAATCTAACAGGGTTTGATTTAATAATGGTGACTTCAAAAGATCCAAGGACATACTGGAGGAAGGATACCGACATAAGCTGTGAATGCTTTACTGAAGTAATCTTCACGGGTCTCTGCTAATTATTAACTGTGGTTTACCTCTTTAGACAGAAGGTCAAATATGGAGGGAGGAAGCCACTGAAACAAAAGAACCCACAAAAATCCTCAAGGTCTAAGGATCCAATTCTTTCAGTGTATTTCAAGTTGAAACTGGCATAGCCCTGGCAAAAATGTAATCTATCTCTACCTGCACCACATCTAATGTCTGTTGTGCATCGTTACCACATGCCAATTGAAGAGCACCTGCTTGGGTAATGTGGATATAAGACTGACCAGAATAAATGTGATGATCTTATTGGTTGTCATCCTTAGTCAATGGACAGTTTTCCCAAAAGAACACTTGAAAAGCACATTAGATGATTTCAGTCAAAGGGATACCTGCGTCAACACTTAGTGAGAGGTAATGAACATTAACCTTCCACATAGAAGATACTGAAGCACAAACAAGCACACAGGTGACATTTTAACTTAGAGAACCAAGACTTTGGTTGGGTAAACACCTACAGCAGGCTGTCAACTGATTCATTATAGAAGAGAAAAATTGTCCTCATACTCCTCACCACTCCTTGTATGTTGACAGACCTAAAAACATTTCTCTCTCCTGTGATGGAGAATAGTATTTGTGAATTGGAGAATAGTATGATCATAAATGATTTGATTTTTCCTGTAATGTATGTTGTATTCATTAGTGTCACAACCTTTGAAGACTGATTGTAAAATTGTGAATTGAAAAGAGAAACTTGGAAATGCTTATTTGACCAGGTTCATAAAAATACCTATTTAAATTCAAAGCCACTATAACTATGTCCTCGCAAGCCTATCTTTATCTTCTCACAGTCAAAAATATACTAAAAGTGGATTTATTTACTTATAATAATATGATTTTGATATATAGTTTGTGCTAAATAAATGTTTTCAGGGTGTATTAAAAACTTGTCATTTTTAAGGTTTCATTTAAACCTCCAGTTCTTGTATTCAATTATAAGAATATGAATTTGGCTAGTTTCCTTCTAAGTGATTGAAGTAATAAATTCATATACTTACAAATAATTATGTAACTAACAAACATATGTATATAATAAATGTATATATAAATGTATATCATCTAGTTGTTCTGTATTCTAATTTTCCTTAATTAAACCTGTAATTGTGTTTGTAAGCAATTATCTCCACTAAATGAAGCTCCCAGCATGTGCACATCAATATTTCTGAAGTCAAAGATGAAAAAAATCCCAGTTTTAACTGCATAAAACGTTGAATAATGACTTGCATATAAAGTATATAAAATGGAGAGTCAGACTAATTTTGTGATAAAACAGAAAGTTGTAATCTATACAACACAAAGAATTGGTTTTAAGCCAGTAATGAACTTCAAAGATTGAAAGAGGATTTTTTTTCAGATTTACTCTTATTTTATCATATACAAATTATATAAAGGCTGTAAAAATAAGGAAAATGGGTTTGCAGTTAGAAATGGGAAGACTAAGAACTTCTAATCAAAATTGTTAAAACCTATGTAAGAAGTGAATTACTAATATATGAAACAAAATGCATGAAATCTGTAAAAGGGCAATTTTTTATTTTTTATTTTTTATTTTTTTATTTTTTTGAGACAGAGTCTTGCTCTGTCATACAGGCTGGAGTGCAGTGGCGTGACCTCAGCTTACTGCAATTTCTGCCTCCTGGGCTCAAGTGATTCTCCTGCCTCAGTCTCCTGAGTAGCTGGGACTACAGACTTGCACCACCATGCCTGACTAATTTTTGTATTTTTAGTAGAGACTGGGTTTCACCATGTTGGCCAGGCTGGTCTCAAACTCCTGACCTCAGGTGATCTGCCCGCCTCGGCCTCCCCAAGTGCTGGGATTACAGGAATGAGCCACTGTACCGAGCCAAAAGGGCTAATTTTCTAAAAAACTTCTAAAATTATGCAAAAAACAGAAAAAGTTAAATATGTAATATTAACAGAAAATTATGTAGTTTAAAAAGGAGAGATACAGAATCATGGTGTGGAGAAAAAATAAAAAAGAAAGAGAAAGTATTACAGTATTCAAATATATAATAAATTGTAGATGAAAGTCAACCAAACCAAACTGAAAATGTGAATCAAGTTAATATCATATAAGTGAAAAAAATATAGCATTGAAATATTTTCTTTTTCAAAACATAATGGTCACATTGATTTCTCCCTGTTTTCATTCCTTAACTATTTTTTAACCAAAAATCTCTTTACCAAAATGAATAATATTCAGAATAATGACATATTGTCATATATCAGAAGAAACTGTTCTATCACATTTTATTATAGAAATAATATATAAATCAAATTAGGAAAACAATAAGGCATTAAAAACTGTATTGGAGGGAGCAAGAAAATGAATATTGCTACAATTTGTCTTAGCACTACCTTTTATCATCACAATATATTTATGCTGAAGTATTCTTTGGGTAAATATTTTAATTAATTAATTAATTTATCTAGTATTTATACATCTAAGCATTAACTGGGATCTGAAGGAGATCAGTAAGACAGTCCGCCTTCAGGAAAGATGTAATCAAGTAGAAAGTTTAAATTATCTACAAAGAACTATGTTTTTATAATCAGGTATGATATCTTTCATAAAAGATGTATCATCTCATTGAGTTTCAAAGAATGGTTAGATATGCCTGCTTAGTGGAGGCACAAGTTTCCTGATGGTGTTGGTATTTGGTCTCAGCCTTGCCTTAATGGAAGAACAAGAATTCAATATGCAGAGATGGATAAAAGAAAGTCAAGCAAAAGAAACAGCTTTGACAAAAGTACAGATGTGTGAAAGATTTGAATATATTGAGAGATTGACCTCAGTTTTTCAGTTTTCTGCAGGGTACAACATGCATAACTGGTGGAGTATTTCACTAATAATAGTTAATGCTTTCCGAGCATATTTTAGGAGCCAGACACTGTAATACATGGTTCACATTTATTAGTTTACTGTATATGCACAACATCCCTTTGATTCGGCTAATATTTACCACATTTTAAGATTAATACTCATTTAAGTTAATATAGCTATTAAGTGAAAATAACTGAGTTCAAATTTATAGAGTTTTGTAGTAGCTGACAAAACAGGTTAAGGACAAATTGTACAGGCTATTGAATGTCAAGATGATGAACTTATTTTTAATTTTGGCTGCAATGGGAAGCCAGTGTTAATTTTAGAAATACAGTATAATGTGATCAAAACTATGCTTTAAGAAGATCAAGTCAAAAATAATATGTAAGATATTGTGTGGGTGGGTAAAATATAGTGAGAAAGATAAGTAGAATACAGTAGGAAGTATAAATTTCCCACTCAACTTTCCAGATTTTATGTTTTTGCTTTTATTTGGGGGGATTATTTATTTAAATTGACATAAATTTATATGTCTTTATAGTGCACAACGTGATGTTTTGAAGTATACATACATTGTGGAATAGTTAAACCTAGGTAATTGACATATGCATTACCTCACATAGTTACCATTTTTGTAGTGGGAGCATTTAATATCCCTTCTCTTAGTATTATGTTAAGTGAAATAAGCCAGTCATAGCATGACAAGTAAACATATCTCACTCATGTAGAATCTAAAAGAGATGATCTCATAGAAATAGAGAGTAGAATGTTTGTTGCCAGAAGCTAAGGCATTTGGGGGATCAGGTTGGGGAGATGTTAGACAAAGTATGCAAAATTACAGGCAGGAGTAATTAGTTAAATAGATCTGTTTTCCAGCATGGTAACTATAGTTAATGATAACATGTTGGATTATTTTAAAATGTTCTTGCTTTTACTTTATAAATGGTAGAGTATAATTTTACTTTTTAATTGGTAGAGTATAATTCATGTCAGAAGTATAATTCATGTGTACGTTGAGGTAAAATGGAAACGTCTTACACACTGCCTTCACATCTAGAGTGAAGTTGGAAAGGAGTTAAGAGAATGGAAAAGATATCTTTTTCCTGTTTAGATTCATGCAGTGCAGAAATGAAGAATGGCCATATGTGGCAACGTTCCTACTGGAAGCAGAGGTCATTAGGAAAAATGTAAGCCCCAGATAATTCTCAGAGATTTCCCTAAGAAAACCTCTTCTATGGTCCTCCAAACTAGATTCTACATGTCACATAGAGAATGGCATTAATTTCATTTGTTTTTATGAAGAAAGTAACCCAAAATTATGAAAAACTTGTGGACATAGGTATCAGATATCTGAATTACTGAACACAGAAATGCCATTTTAATTTCTCAGAAACAAGTTGATAAGAACCTAAAGCAGGAGGTGTTGAAATCTTAAGTAGAAATGGGTTGATGTAAGAAAGCAGAAGTTCAAAATTGCAGTTATTGTTGTATTGTGGACAATGAGTGACATGAAGTCAAGGATTATTTGGAAATTATAGATGTGGGTCATGGGGATAAAGAGTATCATTAAAAGAAACAGTAAGAGAAGAAAGTAGAATCAGTTTTTAGAGAAGATGATGATTTCAGTGTTGGCACATTAGTCCAATGGCTAAAGCTGCGTTTTTTATCTTGTTTTGTTTTGTGTTCTAGTTTTTTTTTTTTTTTAATTCTGATTTCTATATAGAGACGGGGTCTCACTATGTTGCCCAGGCTGGTCTCAAACTCCCGGTCTCAAGCAATCCTCCTTCCTTGGCCTCCCAAAGTGCCAGGACTATAGGCATGAGCCACTGTGCCAAACCTGTGCTTTTTAATCTTGTCTTTGGCATTGTAAAAACTCACTCAGGTAAACTACTGATAAACCTGAATTAACCATAAACCTTAAAACAATTTAGTCACTTTGCTATTTAGACTTTACTAGTGAAATACCGGTACCTTCATTTACAGCATATTTCAACTTGAAATGTGATAATTGAGAAGCAATTCAGTATATTGTTTTTCTGGAAGAAGATCCATTTTATAAGCACGACAAAAGACAATAACATCATGCCCTCCCCAGCACAAACATATCTTTTCATTTTGCAAACTGGCGGCTCTCACAATTTCCCTGTTTTGCAGACAGCTGGTCCAACCAAACCAAGGAGGCATTTCCCCTGTTATCTGAAAGCCTTACTTAGCACGTGGCAAGTGTTTAGTACATGAATGAAATATGGGGGACTGTTTGAATATGAACTCCTCAATGTTTTTAAAAGAGACTTTACTGAATTAACACATTGTAAAATAATAAGGTATTTCAATAAGTACAATGAAATAAATAATGCAGTTATTTTAATCAGAAAAAAAGAAAGATATGTAATTGATAACCATCGAAGATTTATAAGTAAATCACAAAATTTCAGAATATAATTCATTCAAATTTTAGACTATTACATGATTATTAGAACTAGCAGACAGTCCAGTGATGGTCAGTTTATATTAGTTACTGAGAAGTGGCTAATGGCTGCTTTAAAAATCTCCTAGTGACCTTTCTAATTGTAGCCAGTGGAAAATACTTTAGCTATAGAAAAATATTTTCTCTACTCAGACATCTTTCTCTATGTTATAGATTAGTAATATTTGAGTTTAAAATGTAATGGGTATTGACTCATTTGAAAATTGCTTCTAAGTAACTCCTATTTATAAAGTAATTTCAGTTTGAAAACATGGGTCCTTAGAAGAGCCACATTTAATATGGCTCCTAAAAGGGAAATACTGCCTCAGTATTTGAATATTTATTATCCATTCAACAAATACTTATTGAGCCTGGCTAGCTTCTGCCAGGGTCTAGATGCTAGCAATACAACAGTGAACAAAACTAACAAAATCTTTGCTTTTATAGAACTTAAATTTTAGTACATAAAAAAGATAATAAGCAAGTAAACAAATACGAATATTGTTTGGCAGTGATAAATTCTATGAAAGTGAGTACAGTATAGGAGTAATGAGGATGGGGGCTTATCTTTAGAGAGAGTAATCTAATTCAGAATGTATTTACAAAGTTATAAACAAAGGGTTTGAGAAAAAGAGTGCAGTGAAGGATGAATCCAATGTTTTGGCTTAAACAATTAGGTGAATTTGGAAACCTTACCAAGATGGAAAACTGAAGAAAGAGCATTGTTAGGATAGAAAATCAAAAGTTCATAGAGTTCGATATTTCTGTTAAATATCCAAATGGAGATATTGAATATATAATTGGATCTGTGAGTCTAGAGCCGTCATAACTGGTGATAAAAACTGGGGAGTCTCAGTCTCTTGATATTTTTTAAAGCCATGGCAGAGGGTAAGTTTTTAAGGCCATGATACAGGATGAAACATCCTAGGAAATCAATAAAAAGATGTCTAAAGGACTGAACGCTGAATCATGCCAAAAGTATTGGCAAATGAAGATAATAAAGCAAAGTAAACTGAGAAAAAAATGCCCAGTAAGGCAAGAACAAAATTTCAAGATTGTGCTGCTTTAAAAGGTAAAGTCTTCAAGGAGACAGTTGTCAGTTGTGTGCTTAAGACCGATAGTCAACTAATTAGGCAATGGGAGGTCACTGAAGACCTTGGCAATAGATATGACTGATAAGAATAATGTAAGATTCATTGAAGGCGATTAAAGAGCAGAGCAAAGGAAAGTGGAAAAGGAACAACACTCCATGAGTTTTTCTATGCAGGAAAAAGAAAAATGGAGAAGTAGCTGGACAGGAAAATAGGTTTAAAGGAAGTTGTTTTGCATCATCTTTACAACTTGCTTGTACGCTGGTGTGAATGACCTAAGAGAAAAGAAAATACCAGTGATTAAAGAAATAAATAAGACAATTATATGAGCCTAATCCTTGAACAGGTGAGAGAAGATAGGATCTGTATATATTTGCAGGATTGGCCTTTGATAGGAGAAATGTTAGTTTGTTTTCTAATTCAAATAAGAGGAAGATGGAACGATTAGTTCTAGATTCAAATAGACTAGTAGAGTTAATGGAGTTTGGGTGAGAAAATTCTCTTTTAATTACTTCTATTTTCTCAAGGAAATATGAAATAAGATCGTCACCTCACAATAAGGAGAAGGGAGGTAGATGTATGAAACTCATTATCTAGTGATGGGAAAAAGTAAAGGTCATTTAATATATTTCACTGTTGTCTGACAAGGATTTAAATATAAAATTTATAAGTAAGATCACAAATTTCTACTTTGCTATTATAAAGAGAGATTAAGTACTCTAAGTACTCAATCATTCTGATGTACCAAACTTCTAGCTACTTTATCAGCTATGTTCTTTGTAACTTGATGTTCTAAATATCCAAAGAGTACTAAGATATAATTTAATAATTTGGTGGGGATTATCTTTCGTGGGAGGCATAGACAGAGGCTGTGTGAGTCCTAAAAGAAATACACACATTTAAAAATGAAATCAATGCAACAGGTTTTCTCTTCTCAAGACTAAAATGATTTTAGGCATCCTGATTAGGGGAAATATGTGGAATATTAGTTATCTCTGTCAAAGGCAATTATGCTCTCCAGGGGAAGGAGTGCCCAAAGGGCATTCTCTAACTGCTTTTATTACCCCAGATTTTTTTTTTCAATCCCTGTTGATTGCAATTGATACAGAGGATGCCTTGAAGTCTCTGAAAAATCAATTTTTTTCTTAAAAAATGTCAAAATTATTCTGTCTACTCGGATTTTAAGGTTTTTTCCCTCCAAGGATTTCAATAGTGATATACTTTTATATTTTTCCCAGGTAAAGCAACAGAAAAATTATATACCTATGTACATTCTTGCCTCATCTATTTAAACATTTGTAATTTTTATAAATTTAAATGTGCTTCCTTTCTTTTTATTTTCATTAAAATGTCCAATTTTAAGAGAGAAAAAGAATTAATTGTAGAGGGTGATATAATTTCTCTCACATTCTAAATTGAGGATTTAATCAATAATTTGATAGCTAGTCTACAAAAAATTATTTAAAAAGCATGATAGAAATTTCTGCCTATCTGTTGTGCCATTTATAAAAGCAAAGTTTATTGACTGTCACACCTAGAGCCCATAAATACGGCCATGTAATTTTTCATACTCAAACACGGAAGTTCTCAGCCAGATTGCAATAAAAATATGTTATGAAGAAAATGGAAGACATGCTTTTTTTCCATGTCTGTTATTTTCTTAGACTAAGGGTAAATGAAAGGTGTCATGACACATAAAACACCATGGTTATGTCTCTGCTATCAATCTTGCAACTCTGCTTCTGGAAAGAAGACTAAAAATGTCAAAAAAGGTGCTAGACTGTAAAGATGATATCCCCTAGCATAAAAACAAAAACCAAAACCAACATAGAATATTCATGAGGAGATTTTGTACCCCAGCACTGACATACTCATTAACAGTGTTTGGAGAGGGAAAAAAAGTGTGTTGTATCATTTGGATAGTAAAAATTCCATCAGAAATCCTTGCCCTGTCCTGCCATGAAATGTGATTTCTAACTGAATGATTGGCCAGAAAAGATGTAGAGTAAAAATACTCCATAAAATAAAGAAATATTTTAATGGCCAGGCTACCGGTCCGGGATTCCAAAGGCAGGCTGGGAAGCTTTAGAATTTCTGTAGTACAGAGGCTTATTCAGTATAGTGTGATTGCAGATAGGGAAGCTTGTTCTCCAGCTGTATTTTCACAGCAAGCACACAGCTTTTACTAGGGTTGTATGTTTATTTGAGAGGGGAGTGGTCCTTGGTGGAGAGGACACACTTATGTAGATCATACAGTGCTTCTCAAACTACTGTTTGATGCCAATACTATACCAAAGCTAGAGTCAGCCCTGAGTAACAGGACAAAACTGGCCAAATATTCTATTCACCTTTGAATCTCTTGCAATCTTCTGACTCCTTTTATTGATCCCCAACATCCCAGTACCCTCATTTCGCTTCCTGAATGTTCTAGAAATTGCTAAAGCATCCAGCAAACATTTGTCAAGCACATACTCTGCTTCAGGCATTGAGCTACTTTTTTGCTACTTTCTCTTTACCACAGTGTTCCTAATTTCATGCACGCATACGTGATAGTAAAGCACAATAAATCTGTCATTACTACGCTGGTGCTGGTGACTAGGCTCACTCCTAGCCAATAGGTCTCATGCACTATCATGTCATCAAGTGCTATTTGAAGTTACGGCTCAATGAAATAATAACTTATGCAGGAATTAGAACTTTTGACTATCTAAAAAATAATGTAAAAAAAAAACCCTAAATGGTGAATCTTCATACATCAGTCATTCTACAAGAAGCCATTCTTAGCCACTGGTATACTGAAACAGATCTTATCCACTAGTCTCATAAGTTGTTAAAATTATTAAAACTTAATATGTTACCCTTCCTAAGAATAGATCTTAATATAAGATGCTTTAATAAAAGGCCAGGGAATAGTATTTTAATAGCTGAATTTCAGGCATTACTCAGTGGCTGATAAGAAGGTGATACTATGTGGCAGAGAATTCTTCCCCCACTACACATACACCTGCCAATTCTCCCACATGCAGAATCAGCCCTGGCAGCAAACCATGGGTAAATTCTCCGCCTCCCAAAAGAAAATTTTAAACTTATGTTAGTAGATGTTAAATCACCCTAGAGTTTTAAAGTAAGAGCCATAGGAAGTTACATTTTGTTTATTTTTTCTCTCTCTCTCTTTTCTTTTTAAGAATCATAGCAGAGGAAACAGCAAATGATATGAAAACGTTCCCTCCCCCCAACACTGTCTAGAAACATGCTTCCTTCAATTATACAGGGACTACAATTCCTGTTCTTACAACTAAGAGTCTCATTGCCTCAATAGTCTTCTGTTTGTTTTTTTCTCTAAATCAATGAACTGCAAATATAAGCTGTAATAGAATCCTGAAGTTTTTTAATAGGCTCTCTACTCTCACTGCTCCAATTACTCCATGGCAAAGAGGTACACTCTCAAAGGGCACCATTCGATGCACTGACTATAGAGTGATGATCATAAAATTAGTGTTTTTTATTTTACTATTGCTTCAGTGCAATCAGTAGAGCCCTAGGGGTTCAGGAGAATTTCTATGCTGGGATAAGTGCCTGTCTTCAGTGAGTGGTTAGGACACTGAAAAGTACAGTCCAATGAGTCTGAATTTATTAGGAGTAAAATTGCCAACAATTTGTAAGTTAAACACCATTGACTGTTATTTTTACTGTCACAAGTTCTACATGAGCCTGCTTTCAGCCCCAAGTTTTCACATTCAATACATATTTTATATCAAATTCAATAAAATCAATTAAAAAAAGTCAAATTTTAAAAATGTTTTTATTTTCATATTTGACAAGTCATTACTACAACTCTGTTCTCAAAAAATATATCAAAATGTGCAAGAAGTGTTACTGGGTACCTATACATGGTTATTTTTTATTTTTATTTATTATTATTTTTATTTTTTTTATATGACAAGTTCTAACATTTAATTAGAAAAATAGCTAGCTTTTGTGTAGGTGTCGTGGCTCACACATGTAATCTCAGCACTTTGGTAGGGCATGGCAGGAGGATTGTTTGAGGCCAGGAGTTCAAGACCAGCCTGGGCAACATAGAGAGATCCTGTGTGCACAAAAAATTTTTAAATTAGCTGGGCATGGTGGTTCGTGCCTGTGGTCTCAGCTACTCAAAGGCTGAGGTAGGAAAATGGCTTAAGCCTAGAAGTTTGAGGCTGCAGTGAGCTATGATCATGTCACTGCGCTCCAGCCTGAGCAATAGTGTGAGACTACATCTCTTAAAGAAAATAAATAAATAAATACACATTAATTACTAGCTTTTAATGTGTGTTCTATCATAAAGTAACAAATGCTCTCATAAAAATTTGTAGTCTTGTATGTCTCCTATAAAAAACTATTCAACTATGCATATTTAAGTTAAAATTACTTTAAAAAATATGTTTCAGACTTTTCTTTTGGAAATTACTTTTTTGAAGATAAAAAACACATAGCATCAAGTATTAAATTGCACTAGATTACCATTGAAGTTCCTCCCAACTCTGAAACAATTTATTCTTTATTTCATTAGTCAGAGTCAATCTTACTAAGTGTAGAAAGGAGAAAATTTGTCTGCATTACATGAATTAATAGGAATGAAAAGGCCTCCTGTCTAACATTAATCTCTTCCCCCATCTGCTGTAGTGTCTAAAATCTCCTCCCTTCAATACAATTATTTCTTAAAGATGCTCTTAAGGCTTATGAATTTTACTCGGGTTCAGGTATTATATTACAAAGGAGGAATACTCAATTAACTTAGATTAATTTACCTAATTGCTATCTATTGTCTTGAAAATAAGACCCCACTGGCAAGCTTTGGGGTGAATAGCAGGGAAGAGATCATGATATTGTTCTATGTTGCACTAGTTCAGCACCTTTAGAGGCAGCTTCCCAGCCGATTAACTCTGCCTCTCTCTGCCGTCACATAAAGGGCTATTTCTCAGGAACTTTTAATTCATCTATCATCTTGTACTGTCTTTGCAAAATCATATTCTTGGTCTAGTTCTAGCTTTCCAATGCATCGCTTTGGCTTGATATTTTTGTAGTATCCTTTCTTTCTAAAGTCTGGAGATCTTTTCCACATATCCATTGTCTTGGGCTAGGCCATTCGGGCCTTCCCTTGTTTTCCACACTACCCAGCTGCTGAGAGCCCTGGAACTCTGGCTTGTCGTGGAGGGAAAGTTAGGTTCTGGAGTCCAGTAGGGTAGAATTGTAAGGAAAAGAAGAGAAAAGAGAGGCCAATCTCAGCAGCCAGACAACTGAAAGAAGGACTGGCAGAGACTTAAGATGAACCTGGCTTAATTTATAACGTTTGTTTCTAGCACTTGTCAGATATAGCCACATTATTGCATAATAAAACTGCCATAAAAATTTTAAACCTGATTGCACTAACTGGAATTACATATAACTGAAGCCAAAAGTATCCTCTGGTTCACTTGCCATAAATATGAGAAAACTAAAGCTAAACAGGCAGTTTTTCTCTAAATTGTACAAATACATTGGTTCAAATATCCATGTGACCTTTAGAACTTGCCAGTGTTTGCTATAGACTTATGCTCATTCTAGCAACTCAGTTTCCTTAAACTATAAACCACAACAACATTCCCATGGTAACTGCGTATTTTTCAAATTTTGTAAGCTCACAATGTCATCAAGCAAAAGACCTAGAGGTGAAGAGATTTATGTATTCCATTATCAATTCTAGAGTCATCAAATTTCCTTGATGTAGTAGGACATTATCATGTTCCATCTTTTTCTGGTTGCATTCTATTATTGTAAGATAACCTACCTATGTAGAAAAAGAGGACGTGCTTCCTTTATAGGGTTTATTACATTACACTCTCTGTGTAGCACTAGTGTGTGGATCAATAGAAACAGCAAATAACAAGCCTTCCACTTCTATAGTTCATCAATATTTTACATCAGAACTCTGGGTGGTGGCAAAAAGGAAAACATAACCTGACCTAATTTTTCTCAAGGATTGCCTTATTTGAAATAGGACTTCATAAATCAAGTCAGTAATTCAAAGAAGTAAACTAAGAAGTAAAAGAGCGTTTAGCTGTTGTTGATATTTTGTAGATACATGTTTTCTAAATAATTAACCACACTATCTCTGGGAAATCATTGAAATCATAACATGAGGTTATGTGTAAAGAGAAACAACTGCAGCTTGCTTAACTAGTCTAGTCTTTTGCCCAGTGTGGTTTCAGAGAAGAAATTTCATGCTTAATTTACCAATTTCTAATAAGGGAGGGTGAGGGCACCCATTAATTCATCAATACATCATAATTTGAAAATGCCTGATATGAAACTACTTTTGGAGGAAGTTAGAAGAAGCCAGATGGAATATTCTGTATAGTACTTCCTTATGTTATTTTCAAGCTAATTCACTCCACAAAATAATTAGCATTATCTTATTGTGACTAGTGAATCTCAAAGCTATTTCATTAGCCAATCAACAATACTTACTGATTGTTTACTTACTGAGTAGGCTGAAAACTGTGTAGAAACTACAGGCTTTATTTGCAGGTTAGCAGTAAAAGGCAGTTTTGAAACATGAAATGTAAGCACTTAAGAGTGGAGCACTCATTTTAGTAATTTTAATTAGCAAGACAAGTTTATTCTCTTTCCTTTTCCTTTTTTCCATCCTGCCCTCCTTCCTTCCTTCTTCCCCTTTTTCCCACAAATATTTATTGAGAACCTATGTGTTCTAGGCAATGATCAGTACTGAGTAAATAACAGTAAACAAATCCAACAAGTTCTGTACCGTCAAAATGCTTATATTATTCTGGAGAAATCCTGTGACAAATATACATAAATGAATTAATTTCAAATGGCAATGCTATAAAGAAAATAAAACTGGGAAATTATATAGTGATAGAGTAGGTATGCATAAATAACATTGGAAAATAACTTGGTGATGTAGAGGGTATATACCATGAAATAGAATGAATTGGGAAGGTCACTCTGAATATTGACATTTTAGCTGAGACTCAAGTGATAAGGAGGCTACATTAATGTGAATATCACAGGAAAAATCATTTCAAGCAGATAAAAAGGCAACACGGTTGAAGAAGGACAAGGACACAAGTGTGCTGGCATCGATGATGAAACAAGAGCAGTGGAAGATCAGACACTGGAAAGGGAAATGATACCAGGCCATTAGGCCCTTAGAGATCCTGTGAGGAGTTTAGATTTTATTTTCAAGGTAGGTGAAAGTTATTGGGAGATTTGAAGCAAAAGAACAACATGATTTGGTTTATGTTTTAGTAGTAAATCACTTTATTATATAAATAATTAATTTTGGAGGTGAAGCAGAAGCTCACAGAACCCAGTTAGGAAACTATCATAGTAGTCCAGGAGAGAGGATAGGTAATTCAAATCAATTAATCCATATCTTTTGAACAGATTTTTGCTAATTAGAAACTTCCTGTAATAGGCTGGGCACTGCGGCTCAGTGCCTATAATCCCAGCACTTTGGGAGGCCTTGGTGGGTGAATCGCCTGAGGCCAGGAGTTTGAGACCAGCCTGGCCAACATGGTGAGACCCTGTCTCTACTAAAAATGCAAAAATTAGCCAGGTATGGTGGTGTGTGCCTGTAGTCCCAGCTACTTGGGAGGCTGAGGCAGGAGAATTGCCTGAACCTGGGAGGCAGAGGTTGAAGTGAGCTGAGATTGTGCCATTGCACTCCAGCTCCAGCCTGGGTGACAGAGACTCCATCTCAAAGAAAAAAAAGAAAGGAAGGAAGGAAGGAAGGAAGGAAGGAAGGAATTTCATTTTTGGAAGGAGTAATGGAAGGAGTTTTATAATGATTAGTGACAACTGAAAGAATTGCTCTGGATTCCTAACTATAGAGAAGTGTATTAAAATGAAAGAAAATCTCTCTCTTCAAAGTCCATATTTCTGCTATGCCACATCTCTAATGAAAAAGAATTGTAAAAAGGAAACAAGTAATTCTGGAAAGACAAAAAATAAATGGTCATAACTTACCAATTTTAGCCTTGCAAGATCTGTTGTCTGGCTGCATTAGGTAGCCTTCCACACAACTGCAAGTGTAGGATCCATGTGTGTTTCTGCAGGTCTGGCTGCATGTACCATAAACAGCACATTCATCTTGATCTAAAAGGAAAATTGGCATCATTTCTAAGCAGCTTTATCTTGGGCACTTTTTTTTCTCCTTGAAGAAAATATTGTTTTTGAACTTTGGAAATAGACTATTAAGGAAAAGCCAATTCCAATAAGTCTTTTCAAAACCACACTAACTAAAAATTAAGATTTTTGCTGCCTTAATATTTACAGAGATAAAACATCAAACAATATCAAATCATGTATTTTAAAAGAAGATTATTTGCATTTGTGATAGTCAGGCTAGAAGTCTTCGGATATTTTTGCAAAGGTACAAAATGCACTCCAATTATTATTTGTTGAATATTTCCAGTGTTTATGACACTGACTTTTTCACTGTTTTAACAAAGAATTAGACTAGTAACATGGTTTTTAATCAACAGATTAAATAAGAGTTCTGAGCCACACTATGCAAATCACACTCACTACTTTAAAGAGAGGAAACTATTAAGCACACCTATTGAAAAATAAAGATTTTTGTCTTAAATAAATTTCATTTTAATATCTGTAGTCCTCTACAGATATTAAATTAAATTAGATTGCTAATTAGAAACTTCCTGTAATAGGCTGGGCACTGCGGCTCACGCCTGTAATCCCAGCACTTTGGGAGGCCTTGGTGGGTGAATCACCTGAGGCCAGGAGTTTGAGACCAGCCTGGCCAACATGGTGAGACCCTGTCTCTACTAAAAATGCAAAAATTAGCCAGGCGCGGTGGTGTGTGCCTGTACCCCTTCATTCTATTCCTCTACCCCTTCATTCTGTTTTCTCTATATACTTCCTTCCTCTGGTATCCAGTTCAAATCTTTATGAACAACAGATACTCAATGATTCTTAACTGACCAAACAAAAAGGCATCCTGTCAGTAGTTAGTTATTTAGACAAAGGTATATTCAGCCTGTTTTATGTACGAAGCACTGTACTGATCCCTGCAGAAGACAAAATCAATAAAATATGGTCCCTACCCCTGAGTAAGACGAGTCTAGAGAAATATAATTATGATACTATACATTTCCTTATAATAGGGGTATACTCGAGTTATGATAGAAACAGGGAAGTCAAACTGCTTAGGATTAGAAGGGGAATCTTAAGTGAAGACTTCATATTAAACAGTGTGAAGCATGATCTGGCTTTCCTCAGACTAAGCGGAAAGGGACATTTCAGTTCATCAAAATGGCGTGTGAACGGTATTGGGATGGCATCATGGGGATTTCAAAGAAGAAGCATAAGGAGTCAAATGAAGCAAGGGTGTGTGAAGGAAAGCAGCAGAAGAGATGAAACTGGGAAAGTACTTTGGGAGCCAGATAATGAAGATATTTGTATGCTGAACTAAAAGACTGTACATTACACATTGGCATTGGGAAAGCATTAATTAGATGGGCTACATGGTCAGCTTTGCATTTTAAAACTAAAAACACTCATATGAAATAAAGGCTTTGGTAAATGTGGAGAAAGGATCCTAGAAAATTAGATATGTGCTAATTTTATCCAAGAAATTGTCTTTTGAAGTTATATTTTGAACTAAGTCAGTGGCAGTGGAAATGAAGAGGAAATAGACTCAAGTGTGTAAGAAGTAGAATAGACAACATTTGAAAAATGATTGGATGTGACAGAAGTGAAAATTGATCAAATTTTGAAATAGAGGATGTAAGAAGTATAGATTTGAATGGCTCTATCATGGGAGGAGATAACGAATTTGATTTCACTGTGTTAAATTTGAGGTGTCTGTAGGGCAGCCTTGAGTAAATGTGTAATGATAAGCAATTGAAAAATGGAACTGTTAATATAGGGTGAGATCTGTTCTGGAGTATATGGAAGTCAATAGCATATATATAATAGATTTTAAAAATAGGAGAGGGATATTTCTCACAGAGGAAGAGGAGAAGAGAAAAACTTAGCTAGTGCAAAATACTCTAGGATACCAAAGTGGAAAGGGCAGTCAAGAAAGAGGAATCAGGGTGGGACGCAGTGGCTGAGGCCTGTATTCCTAGCACTTTCGTAGGCCAAGGCGGGCAGATTACTTGAGTCCAGAAGTTTGCGATCAGCACGGCCAACATGGCGAAGCCCTTTCTCCACTAAAAATACAAAAATTAGCCAGGCATGGTGGTGTACACTTGTTGTCCCAGCTACTCAGGCAGCTGAGGCATGAGAATTGCTTGAACCTAGGAGGTGGAGGTTGCAGTGAGTCGAGATTGCACACTGCACTCCAGCCTGGGTGATAAGGCTCTGTCTCAAAATAAAATAAAAATAATAATAATAAAACAGAAAGAAAGAAAGAGGAGTCCTACAGTCTCCTGTGAAGGAAAATTCATGACTACTGTAAGAAAAAAATAAGAAATGAGAGCTTTTCTGGAATATCAGAATGTTCAAAAGGGTTATATGCAATGCATGAATCCAATAAGATAAAGATTAAAATTCCCATTTAGATTCAGTAATTAGGACATTATTGTACTGATGTTGATGTAATGTAGGGAAAGAAGGGGACATAGTCACAAATGGAAGACTGATCTTAAATGGAACTTGCTTTTTACTGAGTCCTTAAATGGGATAAAATACACAAACTTAGACCTATTAACAGAGTTTTGTCCTCATGACTTGGGAATGATGACTGAAGATAATTTGGGACTCCTGTAAATAATTCTGGAGAAAGGGGGTGAGAAAAAAAGAAACAGAAAAATGAAGAGGGGAGCAAAAGATAACAGGATGGATTGAAGCTGTGGTATTAAGTGGGTTAAACTGATGTGACATAATTAAAATATATCTTTGGCCTTTGTTCACAGTGCTTGGCACAGAGCTCCTAAAATACTTGGAATTTTTTGAGTAATAGGATTGTCTTTCGGTGTTCATAAAGAGCTCCTCTAGAATACACCCGAGCCTATGCTAATGAGGTGACTCAGGGTGGGGCCCCTAGGTAGTCTCAGACTGGGGGCTGGTCATGAAAATACCAAACAGTGGATTAGAGTGTGGAAACTTTCAGCCCCATCTCCTGACCTCCAGTGGGAAGAAAGGGAACTAGGGGTTGGGCTAAAAAAAACTCTTGAACAAACAGGCTTGGAGAGCTTCCATTTTGGTGAAGACATTGAGCCCCTGGAGGATAAGGTGCCTAGAGAGGGCATAGAAGCTTCCCTCTCCCACCTTCCCCTTCCTTGCCCTATGCATCACTTCCATTTGGCTGTTGCATCCTTTATAATAAACTAACAAACATAAGGAAAATATTTCCTTGAGATCTGTGAGTTGTTATAGTGAATGACTACATCTGAGGAGAGGGCTGTAGGAATGCTCACATTTATAACTGGTTGGTTCAGAGGTATAGGTGAGTCCTGGAACTTGCATCTGGTACCTGAGTCTTGCAGTACTAGGTCCTTAACCCATGCAGTCTACGCTACCTCTGGATAATGTCAGAATTGAGTTGAATTGAACTGTTGGACACCCAGTTAGTATTAGAGAATTAGATAATTTATGTGGAAAAATACCACCCAATTGTTATCAGAGTGATATGACAATAAAGAAACCTCAACTGGCATGTTAAAAAATCCCCAGCGGAGGGGTAACATAAGGGTTTCAATATAGGGATGTCTAAAATTACATTTGAAATTATTTGTGTGTTGTGATATAAAACCTTTTCCTACTAAGTCTTCAGTAAATCTTACTACATATACAAATTGTCTTGTTTGCATGGATTTTATAATTGTGGAAACTCTAGGAAAAGAGCTGAGTTTTACTTCTGGGTTGAGGGGTATGGGGTGGAGAAAATCCATATATAATCTCAAAATGATACATAAATAGGAAGATGGAGTTTGGAGTCAAGATCATAAAGAATATAGAAGCTCTGAAAAACTGCAGAGATGCTGAGAAGCCTCTAACAGTCCTTTGAAAATAAAAGTGAGGGTTTTAACCAGTCTTAACTAGACTTTAAGGGAAAAGAGATATTTAAAGTTCTTTATGAAAATTATAGGATGAGAAACCAGATAGCAGTAAATGGAGGAATGAAGTGAAAATAAGATAATTGGGAAAGTAAACGTAGTTGATTGTTAAAGTTTGTGGATAATAAAGGAGGAGGGGATGGGAATGATGGCTATAGGAAGAGATAGGATATAAAGTGGATATTTGTTGTGAGTATTTCTAGTTTCGTTTTTGTTTTCTTTCAGAATACAACAAATGTGAGAATATTTATTGACTACAGTGATAGCCAGCGGAAATGTAGTGCTTAAAGGTATATAAGAAAGAGGTAGAAATTGATAGACCAATGGACCAAGTTGAGACAAAAGTTTGGGTGAGTGGGACTTTAAATATGTATGAAAAAAGACTAGAAGAAGTAAAGTTCTTCTGAAATGACAGCAAAACAAGCATGGGTGGATATACAAGTAAATAGTGAGAAGAGAAAGAGTAATTTGAAGAAGTAATACAAGATGGCACCCAGAAAATAAAGGCAGTGACTGTGACAAAAGAGAATAGATTAAGAAAACATATTTTGAGAGAATAAAGAAGAAATTGAAACGAATGGTCAAGGGCACTGTAGCAGAAGCTGTCTGCTCATATCCCTCAGATTGTTCATGTGATTCTACAATCATAGGGATCTTTATCTGTGCCTGAGCATACTTCCAAACCCTCCTTCCTCTCCCACCAGAAGCTCTGCCAGGACTCAGGGCCTGTTAAGTTTCCAGGAGGGTAAAGTCATCTCCAACACAAAAACAAAAACAAATTTGCTCTTCAGAAATTGGTGTATAAATGCCTGAGTTCCCTTGTCTCTCATGCTAGAGAGTTGTGCCACACACTTAAGCTTCAGTCACCCTTTGTTGTAGCTGGCTTAATTGCTCCAACTATGGGGTTGCCTTTCTCCTGTATCCTCTCACCCCCACCACCCCCCACCCCCTAAAAAAAAAAAAGGAAAGAAAAGAAAAAGAGAAAGCTACAATGGCAAATAAAGGAAAACATTCAGTGAATCCTTGTTTCAGAGTTGACTTCTGCGAATATCCAAGCTAAGAAAAGAGCTTACCATGAGAAAGCAAAAATATTGCTGAGTAGCATAAGACAATTTAAATTGTGAAACTCTGCATTTGTAAGGCATTCATAAACTCAGGTTTCTTCAGAGTCACATAACAGCCAGCAATCATGGATGGCTCATTTGAAGTAAATACTTTTGGTGATAGAAAAAATACAGCGTTTGGAGCTAAGTCTACAGTAATACTGAATGAAATTAAGGCTTGCATTTGGTAAAGTCTGTCCCTGATGGCAGTAATAATTCTTATCTAGTTTCACAGATTTTTCAACTTTAATATTATTGGTTTCTATTTCAGTTTTTTGGATATGATTATGCTGTTCAGGAGAGCAATATGATCAATTATCTCTTTTCTTCTTTCTACTTAACCAGAATGCACTGAGGTGGAACTCCACAACATTGACTACAAAGGAATAGGCATACCATCACTTGCAATGCTGCCTTCTTTTCTCCTTTAAAGACAGAGGGCTACCTGGAAATACAGTTTTGAGAAAGCCTAATGATGCTCAGACTTGGCTCTCAAGGAGTATAGAGAAAGTACAAAGATCTCCTCTCCCACTGTGACTTCTAAAATGATTGCTGTGCAATTCTTCACTAATGTTCCACAGAAGAAATTAATTACTGTTGTGTTTGTTTTTACGTGCTTAATTAAACACATAAAAGCAATTAATTAACACTCAGGAATCTACGTATTTAACTCAGCTCCACCCTTGCAAAAGGAACTGCAGAGCTTGATTACTACACGAGTCAGGTGTAGTAAATGAGTGAGAAGAATGCAGAATAGGTATCTAAGCCAAACACGTACGAATGGCAAGGGCTGTTTGGAAGTGGAAAGAGCACGAATGTTCAATGGCATCATCCATGTCTGGCACCATTTTTATCTGGCTGATTTCTGTGATTATGAGGCATCTACCATTGCCTTTATTTTCCAGAACATCTGAACTTTTGTGTGCAATTTTCTGATTTTCAAATGTTGTCTTAAAATGACATAATGACATGAGTCAAATAAATATGAGAGTTTGGCCTCCCTGTGGTCAGATTATGCAGTCTCTGGGTCTGATAAACACTTGATAATAAATGTTTTTTTTATAAAATTGGTATTATACACAAAGCAAACAACAAACTAAAATTCAATTCCCAAATGTAACTGAAAAGTCAATGAGCCTCTTCAGGATAAGACTAAGTGGGCTCTGCAGATATGAGTTTCAGTCCCAATTCTACTACTAAGAAGATGTGCGGACTTAAGTCAATGAACTATCAGGATCTCATTTTTGTCATTAAGATTTTAAACAATTATCTCATGAATTTTTTCAAATTTAAGATTCTAAGGTAAAAGTGATAATATTGGAGCAAAGATTTGAAGTAATCAGCAAAGCACTCATTTCTTTGGAAAGTATTCTATTTATTAGTGGCTCTGGCAATGCAGCTATCCCCTGACATACACACACACACACACACACACACGCGGAAGGAAAGAGAGAGGCAGAGAGAGAGAGACATATGCTATATTATAGATTAGAAATATTATATGTAGATATAGATATAGATAGATTCTAAGTATCATACAAAGCAATGCATTTAACCTTGTGGATATGTTATATATACATATTAATATATGTATAATTGGAATCAACTGAATGGAAAGGTAACCTAAAATTCTTCAGAATTCACGAAGGGAGTCATTTTGGAGGATAAATATTTGCTATAAAGCATTCACGAAAGCAAGAATCCAGACATTTAAAATAAATCAATATTTATGTTCATTATTACATTATTATTGCTATGGTTAAAATGCCAGCTGCCAGAATAACCAAGGCAAAAATTATAAAGAACATTACATGATTAGTAATTATTAACCTAATGTAGTTAATAACACATGTCTACTAGACTGCAGCTATATAACAGCCATACAACATATAGGAAGTTAAAATAATTAGATCAATGTGTTAGTAGTTAACCCAAACATTTCCAATTGTTGACATTTCCCAAGTTTGAAATTACTGCAAAAAAGTTGAAATTTGAGAGTCATAAACTTACAATAATGTTTATGTTTTTGTTGGGGGGGCAACTTTTAAATCTCAAGAAAGAAAAGTTAACATAAACACTGTAGAGCACATGGTAGGTGCTCAAAGATGTCTTCTTACATTTCTGTTAACTAAGCCTCTATAAACAAAATTTGATGGTGTTATATGTTTTACTTACCTTTACAGCTTCTCCCATCTTCTGTTATTTCGAAGCCATCCTCACAGTAACATCTTGTACTATTTCTGACCATTGTACATTTATACTGACAATTCAGCTGTTGGCAATTGGATAACAGTTCTGTAGACAAAAAACAAATATATTCTCTATATTTAACTGTATATGTTAATAGTTTGTATTTCTCAGTGTACAATCCTTACACTATAGTCTCGATTGTTCTCCCAGAAAGTTTATATGATTGGTCTAGAAAAAAATATTTACCTAAAATATGTTAGTTTACATTTGCTTGAATTATTGTAAATAAAATTCGAGATCAATCTGTTTGGTCTCCCGCTTTTTAGCTTATTACTGTGTTCACAGTCACAAAACCTTTCAAATTTTGGTAAATTAAATTATTTCAAGAGGAAAGATGTCAACTCAGCGGTTGATTTTGCCATCTATGTCTTTCCTATCTGACACATCAATTGATTTTCTATCTTTTGAGAGCTTGTTTTGATTTACTAATCCATGTGTAACCTTCATAGCAATCAATGTGAATATATCTCATCTCAATATTTTATTTTTCTTTGGTAGAAAAATATTAGAGAAATACTGAACATAATATATTTCATTATATCTGAACTATTTGAGAAAAGACATGATTAAAGCAAAAGTTAGCAAACCTTCAGAGCAAATTAGGATTGAATATGATAAAAGCATGAAATAGAGATGAAGTGACAGGAGCACATTTATTGCACAAACAATCGCTAACAGAAATAAGATTCGCTAAACTAGATAAATATTGGATAGAAGCATGACTGTCTGAAAATAGGGGTATAAATAGATTGCTATGATACTGTTGTTTTTACTCTTTTCCCCAGAAAGGCAAATAAGGGTTTTGAAGATCAAAGTTAAATGATTCAAAATACATTGATATTTGCCAAGAGTTTAGCTGGTGCTACAGAAATAAAATCAAATTATAATTAAAAAATAAAAGCCCAATATGTAAAAGAACACCTGAAACATTCCAAACTGAACATTGGGTATTGTATTATAAATGTAATTCTCTATAGTATATCCTTAGTTCAATTACTGTTCAGCATTCTCATACAATTATTTCACACATCTTCACTTCTTAAAACTGCAAACCTCCTTCCTAATATTCTGTCATATATGATGATCCTGCTTCTTACTTCTTTGAGAAAACTGAAGCAATCAGAAGAGATTTTCCAGATTTATACTCCATTTCTATCCACATCTGCATATACTGCTTCTCCTTGGATTTCACAGTTAGTTGAATTCATAATCAAAGCTCCAACCCAACATCATATGTAAAAATCCCATCCCCTCTCACCTAGTCAAGGATATCACTTCAGCAGTGCTACACTTTGTGTTCATAGAATCAGTTCAAAATTGGCTTGAATCTATAAGCTATTGTAATGTGATATTTATTGAGCACATAGTCAATGCTAATCACTCTGCTACAGTTCCACAGATGCAAAATTCATTAAAAAAAATTACAATATGAGTGTGGAAGTGAGTGGGATTAAGTGGACAGAACAACAATATAAAACAATGTTTATAAATCATAGTAGCAAAACACATATGCTAAATAAAAGCACAAGTGGTAGGATGTAGAAAGATTCATCTAGAAGCTGAATATGCAGGAAGATATCTGAGAAAGAGTTGTAGAAGAAGTTGAATTTGAGTTGGGACTTAAAAGTATGAGAGTTTGGATAGACAAAATTAATGAGAATGTAGCCTAGGTAAAGAGGACAATATGAGAAAGTAAATAGAAAGACCTGAAAGCATGCAAGAAACACAGGCAACAATAACGAACGCTGCATTGCTAACCTATAATGCTTGATGTGGTTTAAAAAAATGAGAGAGAGAGACTGGAATTGTTGTTTGGAGCCAGGTCAAGGTGAATTAATTCACGGATTAAGTAGAATTTTCTGTTTAGGCAACAGGAGACATAGCTGGTTATTGAGGACAGTAGTGATACATTCTGACTTGTATTGTTCAAAAGTACCTAACAGTAGAGAGAAAGATAGTAAAGGAAGAAAAGCTATCTAAGCGACTAGGAATGGCAAAATGCTAAATGAAGACTATGAATCTTTGCCTAGAAAGATGGCCAAACACTTGGTGAAAGCATAATGACACTAAATGAGTAGTACTAATAAAATGAATTAAGTACAACAGAAGTACTACGAGTTTGGGAAGAAAATATTGTTTGTCTTTGATTATGTTTAGCTTAAGATATTGACAACATAATAGCCAGGGAGAAAGTGGGAATTTGGGTCTATCTTTGAAGAGAAGTCTGTAGTGGAGATATCAATTTGGAAGTCACAAGCATAAAGTCGGTCATTGAAACCTAAAGAGTAAAGAAGCATTCCCTTAAGAAGAATATTTGGGTTACAAATAAAAACACCCATAGAATCTCTTCATGTGAAAATCAAAGAGAAGAGGTATCAGCGATAAGAACTACCACCAAGAAAAACTGCAAAATAATAAAGTACATAAGTGAAGAACCTAGAAAGTCTCACAAAACCTAAGGAAGAAGATTAGTCTATAGAGGCAAGCAGGGAAATCAATGTTAAATTCATTGAGAAATAAACATGGATGAAGCCTGTAAAGTGCACTAGGCTTCCTAATAGGATCGATTGAGGGTGTTAAAAAGCATTAGAGTGGAGCAGTGAAGACAAAGGTGAATGTAATTAGGGGTTGGAACAGAAAGAGGAAGCAGGAAAGGTTTCTCACAGAAAATAGATTCAGTTACACTATGAAAAGAATGAGGGTAGAGATTTGATCTAATTCATGTAGTCTCTACCTTAATGCAGGTGTATTCACTCAGTGAGTCAAATTTATTATTTTTCCATGTAATCCCTGGAGCCCAGCTGCACCTTTTCACTGTGTCAATCCAAAGTAGAAAATCCAAATACTATGGATCCCATCTTTCTACTCTCTCTACTTGACGTGTCTGGAAGATGGAGAGTGAACACTGAAAAGAGGGGGGTAGTGATATGGAAAGTTGAGGAGAAATACAAAATGCGGGAAAAATTAATCTGGAAGACGAGACCTCACATGGTTCTGAGTGTTAGGAGGAGATCAGTTAGTTGAAAATAGCAAAATATACAAGGTCAAGTTAGCTTTTAGTTTAGTAGACTTATCCTGCGTGAGGATTTGTATATGTGCAGAGTGATGACACGAGATGATTAAACAGTTTATGATATTAGGTGAAATGGTAAATATTGATTCTGCTAACAGATCGTGAAGAACCATGAAGAACTAACAATATGAATACTAAAATTTAAAATTTGGCAGACTGTGAAAGCAATACTAATTATTATAGTTATCTATTTGATCTGCTTAGCATTTATGCTTAGTTGCATGCAATGCTATAATGACTATAAATATAGTTAAAAGCATATCAGATTTATTTTTTTAGAAAACTTATTTGAGTACAACAAAAAATTTTGTACTTGAATCATTAGTCTTCACCCAGTGACTTTCGTGAAGCATAGCCATTGGCTTATGTAACATTATCATTGGTTTGGAACTTAGACTGAAGTCGAAGACCACTCGTATCTCAGGGAAGCAAATATGCAAGTGAGAACACAGACATGTAAACATGGTGTCTGATCCATATTCCTCACCATTATAAAATAAAACTATCCTTTTGATTAGAAGAGAGAAGCTGTCGCTGGAAGTGGTGGCTCACACCTATAATCCTAGCACTTTGGGAGGCCAAGGCAGGTGGATCACAAGGTCAAGAGATGGAGACCATTCTGCCCAACATGGTGAATCCCCATCTCTACTAAAAATACAAAAAAGTTAGCTGGGCGTGGTGGTGCGTGCCTGTAGTCCCAGCTACTCGGGAGGTTGAGGCAGGAGAATCGCTTGAACCCAGGAGGCAGAGGATAGTGCCACTGCACTCCAACCTGGCAACAGTGTGAGACTCCGTCTCAAAAATAAATAAATGAATAAAAAGAGAGAAGCTATAATTTCACAAATCAAATCTAATCAATTGATGAAGATTCCTCTGACACAGATCCACTTTGTTCTGTTTTTAAGGGATCTTTTTATGACCTTGATATGATTTGGCTCTATGTTCCCACCCAAATCTCATGTTGAATTGTAATCCCCAATGTTGGGGTAGAAACCTGGAGGGAGGTGATTGGACATGGGGGCAGGTTTTTCTCTTGTTGTTCTCATGATAATGAGTGAGTTCTCATGAGATCTGATTGTTTGAAAGTGTGTAGCACTTCCCCCTTCACTCTCTCTTCCTCCTGCTCTGGCCATGTAAGACGTGCCTCCTTCCTCTTTGGCTTCCACCGTGATTGTAAGTTTCCTGAGGCCTCCTCAGCCATGCTTCCTGTACAGCCTGCAGAACTGTGAGCCAATTCAACCTTTTGCTTTATAAATTACCCAGTCTCAGGTAGTTCTTTATTGCAATGTGAGAATGGACTAATACAGCCCTTAGCACAGTTGTAAAGGAGGAAAAGTTGCAAAAGAGAGTATTATTAAAATATGAATACACCTTCTCTATCAAATTCAAGGTAACAGTTTACAATTAGTGGGTAGCTTTGAGACATCAAGACTTCTAAGCCATTTGATTTAGAAATAATCAAAAAATAGATATCTTTGTATTACTAATAAATAGTAACAGGGAGTCTAAAAGGATAAAAATTAATTCAGAGTAAAACTGAAATTTCTTTCACCACTTATCTTGTTTTCTGAATGGTGGTAGAGTATTATGCTGAGGCCTTTGTCTCTGCAACAAGAGTGCTTTACCTCCAACTGTTTCAGTAATTTCAGGCTACATGAGTGTGGCAGAGAATATTTAAATGTGCATCAATCTTGTTTCCTCTTTCTAGGGAAATAAAAAGATGGCATTCCCCAGCTGTCTTCCAGTTAGATTGGAACCATATTTGTGTCTTCTAGCCAATATAACGTAGAGAGTAATTGGTGTGTGCCACTCCTTGACCTGATGCTTACAGCATCCTGACAATCTTCTCCTCTCTGTACACTTGTCAGCCATCTGGGTGCAGGGAATCCAGCAGACTTCTCACCCTTTGGGATGGCAGAAGCCCAAAATGGAAAGAGCCTGAAACAGCACCTGGGAAGTCAACCACTGATAACCCAACTGGACTGTGATATCAGGGAAAAATTGGATTATTGTTGTACTGAGTCCTTGAGATATCAAGGTTATTTGTTACATATGAGTGATGATGGGTACATGACTAAAGCTCTCATTACATGCTTTGCCTCATCTCTAAAATGGGGATAATAATAGAAACTACCTCATAAGGTTGTTGGGAGTCTTAAATGAGGTAAGTGATACAAAGTTCTTAAAATATTGCTGACACATAGTAACTATTTTTATTATCATAATCATTTTTTATCAGTTTATCATTTAAGCTTAATCATCCATTTAGTATAACAGAATTGCTATTGTTATCCTGCCATATCGTATATACACTATAAGCAATTTGGTGCTGTTTATTTTTACATTAGAAGGGTTTTCTCTTTTATGCTTTTATTTTTGGGTGTTACATGACTCGGTTGTAGTTTTGTCATCTCTTGATGTCTCCTGGAGAAGTTTTTCATTTGTTTGTTTGGTAAGTTCTCTCAAATTTTTCACCTGAAAGCAAAATCTCCAACAGATAGTGAAACACTAATCATAAGAAATAAGGATTTTCTACATTGATCTCTTTGTATCTACAAAATACAAATATCACCCTCAGAAGCAATGTACATCCACATTGAATTTGCTACATAACCATGGGCCAATTTACAATTTAGACAAATAATTTTTATGAAATATACTAATTTGCATAGCTTTTAGGGGCTGTTTTGCTTTGTAACATCATTGGGATTTAGAACACGTTTTCACAAATGTATGCGAGTGTACGATTTAGGAAACACATGTAAATAAATCATGCTGACCTTCCTTAGGGTGAAAACAGGACAATAGAGAAAGGTGATTAGAAGTTGGCAACCAGTTTCCAAACATTACGAGTTATTACCAATAGAGGTCTTTTTTCCTCATTAGTTTTGTTTACATAAATAGCTCTAAGCCAAACAACCACTGTTTGCTATCTTTTGTGTATAGCTATCAGATCAACCATTGTATAGTCAATAGCATTATGCTGTTGCCTTTGTGACCTATAGTCAAATAACTCACACTGATCATGTATTGGATTTATCAAGACAGTGAGAACATGGCTGAGCTATTTTATTTGTATGCTTCCAGGTTATGTTTTGGAGAGTAAATTAGAACTTTTAGAAATTCTTTGGAAATACAAAATGGTATAAGCACCTTTCCATATACATAAATTATCTGCGATATCATTTTACAAAATGGGATGATATTTCATTCTCAATTTTAGTAATAAAATTGCGTCTTAAATTAGGCGTGTGCAAAAATGCCTTTTATCCAACAACTAGAACCATAGTAATGAGGAAAAAATTATTCTTTCCCTATGTGGCACATTAAAAAAACAAGAACTTCACTGTTTTTTATGCTTGAAGATTGAAAAGCTGACACAGCTACTTACCATGCCAGACAGCTCCTCTTGTCAGCAGGACATATGCTTGACATATTTAGAATGGTGATAATTTGTGTCACATCATTCATCCTCTTACCCCTGTTTCTTTGGCCTAGTAAAATGCAGTGTGAGCTGGTTTGCAGAGATTAGGCCGTTGCTTATGACTGCTTACATGAACTTCTTCAGAATCCTTTGCTTAGTGCTAGACTACTTACTGGCCTCAAAGTTTCAGTGTGTTCTCTTACAAGAAGACAGAGCAGTGAGGCAATGCTTTTTTGTTGCATTTTTGTTCTATTTTTGGTATTTTCATGAAGTCCATATTTTAAATTCAGCAAAATTCGTTCTTTCTCATGTACAATGCTGCAAGTTTTGATAAATGTGTATTGTGTACCATTACCCCAAAATAACCCCTTTGCACCTCTACAGTCAACCCATTGCCCTGCTGACAATTTTGGTGATCACTGATTGGTTTTTATCTCAATGGTTTTGTCTTTTCCAGTATGTCATATAAATGAAATCATTCAGTGTTTAGTATTTTGAGTCTGACATCTTTTACTTAGCATAATGTATTTGAGATTCATCTATATTATTGTTAGTATTAGGTAGTTCATCTATATTATTGTTAGTATTAGGTAGTTCTCCCTTTTTGATTACTGAGTAATAATCCATTGTATAAACATACCTCACTTTGTTCATTCATTTCACAAGTTACACACATTTGAGTTGTTTCCAGTTTGGAGTTACTATGCATTAAGTCTCTATAAATATTTACATACAGATTTGGTGTAAATATAGGTTATCATTTTATTTGGGTAAATATGGGATTGCTGGGTTATGTGGTAAGTGGATGTTTTACTTTATAATAAATTACCAAACTATTTTTCAAAATGGCTGCATTCTTTTATAACCCTACCGCCAATATATCAATCTTCCAGCTACTCTACCTTCTTCCCAGCAGTTGGTATTTTCAGCTTTTAATTTAATTTTATTTTTAGTCATTTGAGTATATATGTAGTGGTAGCTATTGTACAATTATTTTAATTTGCATTTTCTAATTATTATTGATTTTTTCATTGTGCTTATTAGCTAGTCATATATGTTATCTGCAGAGAAATTCTGTTCAATCTTCTGCCGACTGTTATTAGGTTGTTTTCTTATTATTGAGCTCTGAAAGAGAGAGAGCGAGACGGAGTGTGTGTGTGTGTGCGTGCATGTGTGAGCATGTATATGTATTCTGGATACAAGTTTGTTATGAGATATATGATTTGTATATCGTTTCTCCTAGCCTATAGTTTCTCTTTGCATTCTCTTATTACTGCTTTTCAAATAACACAATTTCAAAGAAAAAAATCTTACATTTCATAAAATCAAATCTCAATATATTCTGTCATAAATCCTGCTTCGGGAGTTCTAAGAAATCCGTTACTGACTCAATTTAGCCTATACTTCTTCTAGAAATTTTAAGTTTTAGATTTGTAGTTTATTGTTGTTTAATTTCCATAAATGGTAAAATCTATGACTGAAGGTTCATCATTTTGCACACAAATGTTAAATTGTTCCAGTACCATTTACTGAGATTACTAACATTTCTCTATCGAATTATCTTTGTACCTTTGTCAAAAATGAATTGACCAAGTATCCATGGGTGTATTTTTGTACCCTTATGTTTCGTTAATCTGTATGTCTGTCCTTTCTATAAATTATGCTATTTTGATGATAGCAAATCTTGAAATCTGGTAGCATAAATGTTTATGCCTTGTTCTTTTATATTTTTAGATTCCTTTAGATTCTAGGTCCTTTATATTTCCATGTAAATTTTAGAAATAGCTTTTCAGTTCCTAAAGAATCCTACTAGGATATTAATTGGAATTATGTTAAATTTATAGATTGGGGGATATTGACATCTTAACACTACTGAGCCTTCTAATTCAAAAATATGGTAGGTATATATGCATTTATTTTAAATTTTTTAAATTTTTCATGAGTTCCCCGCATATAGCTCTTCTACATGTGTTGTTCAATTTATATCTGTCTCATAGTTTTGATTCTATTTTACATGGTATTATTTACCGTAATTTTCTATTGTCCATTGCTGGCAATCAATCAAATATGATGAATTTATATATATTGAACTTGTATCATGTGACCTTGCTAAACAGAGCAAAGAAAACTAAAAAGAAACAAATTACAAATATCAAATTAGAAATCTAACGAATTATAAACATCAGCAAGGCAGCAGAAGATATCACTACAGACCCTATAGATTTAAAGGATAATAAAAGAAAACTATGAACAACTCTAGGCCCGTATTGACAACTTAGATGGAATAGAGAAATTTCTTCAAAGTTACAAACTGCCAAAGCTCATTCAAGAAGAAACATATAATCTGAATATCCCTATATATATATAGAAGAATTGAATTTGTGATTTAAAAACTTTCCCACACAAAAATGCTAGGCCTAGGTAGCTTCCCTGAAGATTCTACCAAATGTTTAAGGAAGAAATAAAACTAATTCTGCATAAGCCCTTCTAGAAAACAGAAGGAAAGAAAACATTTTCCAACTAATTTATGAGGCTGGAATTACCCCAATCCACAAATCATACAAATGCATTAAAGAAAAAATATAGAACAACATTCCTTATGAATATAGATGTGAAATTCTTCAAAATTACTAACCACTAAAATCCAGCAATATATAAAAGGATAATATGTCATGGTGATGCCAGGCTGGTTTTGCATTTGAGAATCAATTAATCCAGATCACCCTATCAGTACAGTAAGGGAAAAAAACCCTATCATTTCAATAGATGCCCAAAAAGCATTTAATAATAAACAATACCTATTCATTATTTAAAATACAACCCTTAGCAATGTAGTAATAGAGGGGAATTTCTTCAACCTAATGAATGATTTTGCCCTTGAAACATGAACATGTCACAACAGAAGTAGGATAACTTCTCTTACCATTTATACTCAGTAATATACTGAAGTTTGTAACCAGTGCATTAAGGGGCTTTAACAAAGGTTAGGAACACAAATTAGAAAGAATTAAATAAGTAAAACGGTTTCTGTTTGTAAGCAACAGAAACAACAAATGTCTACATAGAAAATTGTTTTTAAAACCATCAAAAACCCACCAGAACTAGTAAGCAATTATATTGAAAGTTTATTTAATAAATGTGACTGACAACATTGTCACTTCATAATTTTCATTTTGCATATTAATATTTCATAAGATTTTACAACTATTTCAAAAAGAAAAAGCAAAATTTTCTATAATTTAACTGTAATAAGGTGGAAGCTGTGGACCAGCCATGTGGTCTGAGAAAATATTCCATGGACTGAGTTGGTGGTATTTGGTTATTCATTATTTTATTTTATTGAGACAGAGTCTTACTCTTGTCATCCAGGCTGGAGTGCAATGGCACCATCTCCCCTCACTGCAACTTTGTCTCCCGGCTTCAAGCAATTCTCCTGCCTCAGCCTCCTGAGTTTCTGGGACCACAAGTGCCCGCCATCACACCTGGATAAATTTTGTATTTTTAGTAGAGATGGGGTTTCACCATGTTGGCCAGGCTGGTGTCGAACTGCTGACCTCAAGTGATCCACCTGCCTTGGCCTCCCAAAGAGCTGGTATTACAGGCATGAGCCACCGCACCCTGCCAAGTGGAGTCTGGAATTTATAAAAGATTGTATATGGTTTTTGAGTTTTGTTTTGTTTTTTAAAGTAATGAGGCCATTTGCTTTTTTCCTAGACTAACTACGTGGCTGTGCCTGGTCAAGCCTTGGGAGGCTGAGGCTATAGAGTTTAATCCATCAACCTTGGAAGAGCTGTCTTGGAGGCAGGCAGGGCCGGAGCCCCACGTATCACTGGACCTGAACCTAGAGCAAGCCTAGGACAGGACACTGGATAACTTCCCTGTGCTGAGCCGCTGCTCCTGCTAATGCACCTCCATCGGGTACCGAGCCCTTCCCGGAGATGAGAGGGGCCCCAAACTCTCTCGAGACTCCCATGTCCAGGAGTCAATGGCTGAAACCACAAACAGGCTCCAGTCACCTCAAGAAGACGCAGATGCTACCAATGGAGGGGTCCAAAGCGGCCTGAGCCAGCGTTAGAGATACCAGCGGCTGCAGAGGTGGAAGGACACACACCCAGGGTGCCCTCTACGTTGCAGGGTACCCTCTACAGTCCAGGCCGCCCAGGAAGATGCTGAAATCCCAGGATTCCATCAGGAAGCAACCAGAAAGGAGAGTAACCCCAGCCTGTCTCCTGGACTGCAGCGCGACCCCCTTCAACTGCTGCCCTGGAAGGAGCCCAAGGCACCCCAGTGGAGGCCCTCATGCTGTCCCTGAGGATTGCACTAGAACTGTACCCTGCATGCATAAGAGCCTTGAGGTCTATGCTGTGGAGATCATTCCTTAATTTGTTCTTTCTACTGAACGTCCTAAACATTTTTCATTTAGAAAAACTCTTCATGTAATGAATAATATGCAATGTGCTAAGGAACTCTTCCTTTAGATCTACTCAAAATTGCTATGTTTCTTCCACTGAAACTGTACACATTCAATAAAGACTTTCCCTTATTCTCAAAAAAAAAAAAGTAATGAGATAGATGTGTGTGTGTGTATACTCGATACATGTATCTCCCCATCCTTTTTAATAGCTGCATATTGTTCCATTTTATGAATGATGAGTAATTTAATTAACCAATTCTTTGCTGAAACACATTTAGTTTGTATGGTAAATACAGCTATCTGTTAAAAAATATTTGTGCTCTCCCTTGCATACTGCAGAATTGTTTCTGAGAAGTGACTATCCAGCCAGAGTCTCTACGTCCTACCTCTCCTTTAGTCGGGTTAGAGCCATAGAACAGGTTCTCACCAATAGAACATGAGTGGAAGTGATATGCGTAACTTCTGTGTCAGGGAGAGTAGGAATATGCATGTCTGGCCGGGCGCGGTGGCTCACGCCTGTAATCCCAGCACTTTGGGAGGCCGAGGCGGGCAGATCACAAGGTCAGGAGATCGAGACCATCCTGGCTAACACAGTGAAACCCGGTCTCTACCAAAAATACAAACAATTAGCCGGGGGTGATGGCAGGCGCCTGTAAACCCAGCTATTCGAGAGGCTGAGGCAGAATAATGGCGTGAACCCGGGAGGCAGAGCTTGCAGTGAGCAGAGATCGCGCCACTGTACTCCAGCCTGAGTGATGGAGCGAGACTCTGTCTCAAAAAAAAAAAAAAAAAAAAAGAATATGCATATATGCATATTTTCTCCATGCTCATGTTCCCTTCTTCTTGTCTGGAAATTCCAATTTACTTTTATGATTTTCATGCTGTTTTCTCATATATTTCTCTGTAATACAATTCTGATGTATGCCACTAGGTATGCTTTGAAATGTATAAATTAAACAAAAAACCAAAGTAACAATTTTTTTTTTTAAATCTGAGAGTGTACCACATCAACGCTAAGAGACTTTCTCATTTTGTGTTATGCCTGCAAGTTAAGAAATCACTCAGAGAAAGAGCCCCAACCACCTCAACTCATTGGTGAATACTGGATTTAAATAAATGCTTATTTTGAATCTCCATATATAATCATTTTTAGCAACTTCGCAACTTTAGATTCTGATTTATTTAGAAACATTTTATTGAAGATTTTATTACACAGATAATTAAAATATAGCTACAAGGCCATAATCAAATCTGAAGAGAGATTAATTTATTTTACAAATTATAAAAAAAAGGCTGGTTTATTCATTGACACAATTTGCTAAAAAATAAACGTATAATCTTTAGGTATAAGTTATTACTGGGAATATTGTGTGAGGAAAAATGTTTACTTTAGCATAATCTATAAAAAGATATGAGAAGATAACGTAAAACAAAATATGTTTGTGTGAGGTTCTCTTTTCAGACTAATTATATGAGGACAATGACATTTCATAGACATGGTGTGAGATTTAAACACAGTAATTCAGTAGAAGCACTTAGCTTGGCACATTATAAACACCTTCTGTGGGATGGCAATTATATTATTATCATTATAGTCACAACCAAAGGAATTCAGTGATTTTAATTTCCATGTTTTCTTTGAATCAGAGAGTAAACTAAGACACAATCGTAGCTCAAAATGTGCTCTAGACCCTAAAGTAAAAGTTATAGTTCTACTTGTGCTATCTCTTACCACATATATAACTATGGGCGAGTTTCTTAAACTTCTGAGCTTCAGATTCTGATCTAGCAAATGTCTTGATATGTTTATATGAATATTAAAAAATATAAGGAGTGAAAATATACTCTATAATTTCTAGAGCATCTCATAAATGCTGAGATATGGGCCAGTACAGAGAAAGATAGAGAGAAAAAGGTGAGAGTACAAGGTGCATTGGACTGGCAAAGCCAGGGTGTTTGGGATATTACATACCTTGTAGTAGAGTTTTGCATTTGATTTTGCAGTAAGGGTGACATACTAGGGTTATTAATAATAAAATAACAAACATCAGATTTTTGCCTGATTCAATGTATTTAGTTGCTACCAGAGAGAAACTATGCTTGAGGAAAAAATGTAACCAAATTTACCAGAGGGACCTGAGAAAAATACAATTGCCAGTAGAAACTGTGTATACCCAATAAGGGAATTTCTCTGTGCCTTGAGGTAGGAGGGTAAGAAAATGCATATATAATTGAAGAAGGATTATACACATTATAACTTCTATGTTGCCTAGCTTTTGTGAGAGGAATATAATAGGATGGAGGTAGTAGTAGCAGTTGGGTTAGTGGAGGTGAGGCAACATGAATAATGTAACCTCCTTTGTAAAAGGGGATCCATATTGCTAGCAAAATTTTGATTTTTTCATATTTAGTAAATTAGAAGTACTTGTGACTAAATCTACTTTAAAAGTGAAAAGTCATTTTTCCCCTCATGGGGCACATAAATCCCCATATTAGACTCAGACATAGGAGGAAATAACAGCTTTGAGAAGGTATCTGTATGTTCAACATAATGAGATGAACAAAGACAAATGCAAAGCTCCAACACCACGCTTGGCATACATCAGGTCAAAAAATGCCAACTGTGTGTTAAATGTAACAACTGAACATATTCTCCACTTATGCACTTTGCCTAAATCCCAATAAAATTGTAATAAAAATACAAGGTACAAACCCATAAGGTTAAAGAGACTAGGCAGGAAGCTAGAGTAGACAAATGATATCAACAAAAATTTAGAAGCAAAAAAGCAGTACATTAGTATTAGCTAACTTAGCTACTTAGCTCTTTACATTTCTAATGCAGTAAAATCTAAGCCAGAGGTTGAAGATAATGAGAGAGATGATGGTCAGGGCAGCTATATTCCAACCACAAAGACTGTGCACTAACAACTCCAGGGGACAGTATTAAAATAAATTTTGATATGAATGTCACTCAATGAAATCGTGCAACATGGAGGCTCTTGGAGAAAGGCCAAGAAGGAAATCAATACGAAACCAAAATAATGGAAAGGCTCAGGAATTACAGGTACTTAACACCCCTGAGAATAGTGGAAATGGGAGTGGAATGCGGTGGGAACATAAACTGGAGTATTGGTTGAAATGAGAAGTTACACCTCCTAGATTTTCTCTTTTAACATTTGTAGCAGAATACTGAAGAATTACTCTCTGAAGAGACTGAACTAGATACTTCTAACCAAAAAACAACAGACACAGCCAAAACTCAGGAATATCAAATTACAAATTGGAGAAATACACTCATAGGGTAGAAGCTCTATCCCAGGAACAGATCAAGAATGTACTGGGGTCCAGTTACTCTCATCCAGATCCTCCATAGGGCAGTGATTCCAAGCCAAAAGAGGCAAGCCAAGAAGACCAAAGTCAACCACTCATACTCAGCATGACACTTGTAAAGCAGAGGTATAACTCTAAGAAGAGTGAAACACTGTCCCAGTCCCCAGCTCCAGAGCCATGATGCCGATGTTTTGCTCAGGGAAATGCAGGGCTTAACAAAGAGAGCTAGGTAGCTCACCTTAAGAATATTAACTTTATTGGTAACAGAGCATGGGAAAGCTCAAGCCTAAAGGAACTGTCAAAAACAATGAATATTTTGGTGGTGATCAGTTAGGACAAAGATGGTAGCTTCACAGAAATAGCAAGGTAAAATTCAGGACAGATAAAACCAGACAGAAAAAAATAGCTAAGAAGAACCACTGTGGGTTTAGAACAAAGCTCTAAATCTCCTGAAAAGTAGCAAAGATTTTATTGCATAAGACTATTTTAGAGCAATTTATGCAAAAAAGCATTTTTTTAAACTAATAGAACAATCAGCCGACCGTGCAAGCTATCTGCTAAGTGTAATACCAATAAAGACACACAGCTTAATAATAGAAAGATCAGATAAATAGTCAAAGAGAGTCATGTTAAGCCCACTGTCAACACAGGGTAATTGTGAACATGCTCAAGGTTATACCCTCTAAGGGGTACATCAGAGACTGCATACTATGGGGAAATAGATGTCACTGAAAAAGCCAAGCCCAGATAATAAACAATTAATATGCAAACAAAAATAAACCTCACTGTGGAAGGAAAGGTTTTCAGAGTTGCTAAAATACATTACATAAAATTCTCTTTTCAACTAAATATTACGAGACATACAAAGAAATAGCAATGTGCAACCCATATACAAGAAAAAAAGTTAGTAAAAGACTCTGCCTTTCAGAAGCCCCAGATGTTGAAATTAGCAGACAAAGACTTCAAATCAGCTATTATAAATACATTTTAAAAACTTTTGAAAACATGCTTAAATAAGTAAAGGAATGATATGACAACAGCACATAGACAACAAAAGAAAAAAATACATTTAAACTCAAAAATTCCAAACGTGTAAGTGGGACATGATCAGAATGAAAAAGCAACCCATAGAATGACAGACAATATTTGCAAATCATACATGATAAGGAATTAATATTTATAACATAAAAAGAACTCCTGCAAGTCAACAACAAAGGAACACCTAATTTAAAAGCGGGCAAAGACTCCACATTTCTCCAAAGATACGCAAATTGCCAATAATCATATGTAAAAATAGTTAGTATCACCAATCATTAAGGAAATAAAAATAAAAACCACAATGAAATATCACTTCACACTCATTAAGACAGCTATTATTAAACAAAACTAAACAAACAAACAAACACAAATGGAAAATAACCAGTTTTGGTGATGATGTGGAAAAATTAGAATCCTTTTGCATTGGTGGTAGAGAGGTAAAATGGTGCAGCCACTATGGAAAACAAGTTAAAGATAAAATTATGATATGATACACTATTCCACTTCTGGGCATTACTCAAAAGAATTCAAAGTATGGTCTCAAAGAGATATTTGTACAACCATGCCCATAGCAGTGTTATTCGCAATAAAAAAGTGGAACAAATGCACCACCCAAATGTCTACTGACAGATGAATGAATTAACATAATATAGCATATGCATAAAGTGGGACATTATGCAGGCTTAACAAAAAAGAAAATTCTGACATATGCTGCATCATGGATACACCTAAAAGTCATTACCATAAATGAAATAAGCTGTCCACAGAAGAACATATATTGTATGATTCTATTTATATAAGTTACTTAGGGTAGTAAAATTCATAGAGACAAAGTAGAATGGTGGGTGCCAGAGGGTAGGGGAAACAAGAGACAAGAATCCATTACTTAATGGATTACTTAATGGAGAGTTTCAGAATGAGAAGATAAAAAATTTCTGAAGATAGATGGTTGCACAACAATATAAATGTACTTAATACCACTGAACTATATAATTTAAATTGGCTATAATGGCAAGTTTTATATTATATGTGTGTTACCACAATAAAAGTAGTAAAAAGAAAATTAAAAAGAAGTAAATGAAGCTATAAAGGGAATGAATGCCCCATCAACAGAAGTATGCAAATGAGAAGATAGAAATTATTAAAATGAACCAAATAGGAATTATTGGTTTGAAAAGAAAAATAACCAAAATGAAAATTTTATTTGAGGGGTTTCATAGTACATTTTAACTAACAGAAGGAAGAAATGATAAACTTGAAGTCATATTATATAATCGGAATAATGCAGGGAACAAAAGCTACAGAAAAATAAACAGAGCTTGAGATAAATGTGGGACATCAGTAAGTATGCCAACATACACATAATGAGAGTAGCAAAATAATAAGAAGAAAAGAAGGGAACAGAGCAACAACATTAAAAAAAACACAAAAACTTTCTATATTTGATTTTAAAAAATCAACACAACCAAGAATCAACAATGTCCAAGTAGGATAAACACAAAGGCATTCACAACATAGTAAAAATGTCGAAGGACAGAGACAAAGAAAAAAATTTGAAAGCAGAAAGAGAAAAAAATATTTATACAAAGAAGTCCCAATATGAATAACAGCAGACTCCTTATTGGAACCTATGGAGGTCAAAAGGCAGTTGGATAATATATTCAAAGTGCTGAAAGAGAAAAAAATGCCAACCAAGAATCTTATTTCCAGCGAAGCTCTCTTTACAAAATTAGAATTCAAAATAAACTGAAAGAACATATTGTTAGTAAACCTAGCTTATAAGAAATACTAAAGGAAATTCTTTAGACACAGAACAATTGACTGCAGATAGTAAGTAGAAACCATATGAAAAAAAAAAAAAACCCCAGGATGATAATGATATAGCTAAGTATAAAAGATGTTACAAGTACATAATGTCTCATTTCATAGTTGATTTATAAAGCAATTATGTAAAAATTATGTACATAATTGTATCAGGCTTATAACATATAGAAATGTAATAGATTTGCCAGTAATAGCACAAAGGAGAAAAACAAAAGCAACGCTCTCTTGGAGTAAGAACATGACATCAGATTGTAATCCACAGAAACAATGAAGAGAATCAGAACTGCTAAAAAGAAGGTTAATACAAAAATCTTTCCTAACCTGTCTTCTCTCAGCCTCTATAAAAGACATAAAATTATACAAAGTAACAATTATAGCTATGTATTATTGGGTTTATAACACAATGACTTAATATGTTTAACAATAATAGCAATCATACAAGAAGAGAGAATAGAGTTATTTATATATGAGTAACATTTCTATATCTAAAAGTAGTATAAATCTGAAGTCAATTATGATAAACTGAGATATATCTTGTATTACTTAGGACAACTATTAAGAAAACAACTCAAACCTAATGAAATAAACTATTAAAATAATTGAAATATTACACTACAAAATATTCACTTAAGGAAGAGAAACATTAAAAAAGAAATAGAAATCCAAAAATGACATGTGATAAGGAAAACAAAAGGTAAAATACCAAACATAAATTTGACTCTATCAATAATGACATTAAATGTAAATGGATTAAACACGAAATCCAAAGTCAGAACTATCAACAGCGTAAAAACTTCAGATCAGACTATATGCCATCTACAAGAGACATACTTGAGATCCAAAGATACAAATAGGTGGAAAGAAAATGGATGGGAAAAAAATGTAGCATGCAAATAGCAACCATAAGAAAGTTGGAGTGGCTATATAATTATTTGACAAAACAGACTTTAAAAATAAAAAAATAGAAACAAATAAAGACATTTTACAACAATGAAAGGGTGAATCCATCAGAAAAAAATACAACAATTATAAACATAAAAGCACCAAAAAAATAGACTCACAAAATATATGAAGCAAAAGCTGACAGAATTGCAGGGAAATATAGAGAATTCAAGAAAAATAGTTGAAGACCTCAATGTTCCACTTTTAATAATGGCAAGAACAATTAAGCAGTAGATCAACAAAGAATAGAATACTTGAGCAACATTATAAACAACTAGACCTAGTTGACATCTACAACATCCCGCCCAACAATAGCAGAATACCTATTGCAAAACTTATGCCAGGCAGGGTGGCTCACGCCTGTAATCCCAGCACTTTTGGAGGCCAAGATGGGTGGATGACCTGAGGTCAGGAGTTCGAGACCAGCCTGGCCAATTTGGTGAAACCCCATCTCTATGAAAAATACAAAAGTTAACTGGGCGTAGTGGCTCATGCCTGTACTCCCAGCTACTTGGGAGGCTGAGGCAAAATAATCACTTGTACCCAGGAGGTAGGGGTTGCAGTGAACCGAGATCATACCACTGCACTCCAGCCTGGGCCACACAGTGAGACTCCATCTCAAAAAAAAAAGGAAGGAAAACGTACTACAAATCTATAATCATCAAGACAGGGTGGTACTGGCATAAAGATGCACACATAGATAAATGTAACAGAATTGAGAATCCAGAAATAAACTCTCACATCTATGGTCAATTACTTTTTGCAGGGTGCCAAGAAAGTTCAATGGGGAGGAATTAATTTTTCCAACAAATTGTACTAGGTCAACTGGAAATCCACATGCAAAAAAAATAAAGTTGGAAACTTCCTATGCCACATACAAAAGTTAACTCAGAATGGACTGCTGGCCTCAGTAAAAGAGTTACAACGAGAAAACTCTTAGAAGAAAAAATGTGAGTAAATCCTTGTTTCCTTGGGTTAGAAAAAAGGCTTGTTTGGTATGGCATAAAATGCACAAGTGACAAAGGAAAAAATACATGCATTGGACTTAACAAAAGTATTTATGCTTCAAATAACACCATCAAAAAAGTGAATAAACAATTCATACAATGGGAGAAAACATTTTCAGATCCAATCTGGTGAGAGACTTGTATTCAGAATATACAAATAACTCTTATAATTCAGTAATAAAAAGGAAACCCAATATAAAAACAAAGGATCTGCAGATATTTCTGTAAAGAAGTTACACAAATGTCCAATAAACACATAAATGGATATTCAACGTCTGTAATCACTATGCAAATGTAAATCAAAACCACAACAAAATACTACCTCACACCTGTTAGGATGGTTATAATCATAGTGACAGACAATAACAAGTGTTGGTGAGGATGTAGAGAAATGGAATCCTCCTACACTCTTGATGGACATATAAATGATCCAGCTACTTTGGAACCCATGTTGGCAGTTCTTCAAAAAGTTATATGTAGAGTCACTGTATGTCCCAACAATTCTACTCTTAGATATATACCCAAAAGAAATCAGAACACACAAAATCTTGTATATGAATATTCATAGCAGAGTTACTTAAAGTAGCCAAAACTGGAAACAATTCAAGAATCTTTCAATGGATAAATAGGTAAACAAAAAGAGGTATATCCATATAATGGAATATCATTTGGCAATAAAAAAGAATAAAGTATGATACAAGCTACAACATGAGTAAAACTTGAAATCATTATGCTAGTGAAAGTAGTCAGTCACAGAAGACTACATATTGTATAATTTCATTTATGTGAATTATCCAGGATAGACAAAGCAGTAGAGACAAAGTAGAATGGTTGTTCCTAGTACTGGGGGATATTGTGGGAAAATGAGGAGTGACTGCTAATGGATGCATGGCTATTTTTGGCATAATGAAAATGTTCTATAATTTATTGCAGTGATGGTTGCACAACTATAAATATATTAAAAATCTTTAGATTTTTATACTTCAGTTGGGTAATTGTATGGTATGTAAATAATACCGTTATAAAGCCATTATTTTTAAATCACATACAAAAAACTAGACATTACAATGGCACTGAAAACTTCAGTAGCAGAAGTGGAATTTAGAAAGCAGTTAAGCACTACCTTAAATTCTAATATATAATGATTTTCAACTTCTACTTCTATGTATAGTCAAACTATCAGTTAAGAGAATAGAATAAAGACGTTTTTGGACATATAAGTCCACCAAAAATTTATTACCCAAGCAACTTTTCTCAGGAAGCTTATACAGAAGCAACAATACAGAAACATTTTTGTCCTCCACCAAAAAAGAGAAAACCAAGTTGGAAAAAGGCGAATGATCCAGAAGACAGAAGAGCCTACACATGAGAAAGCAAAGCTACTTCCCAGGAGGCTGGTAAAAGGAAATCCTGATAACACCCATGCAACCAGTCTAAACTACAACAAATACACAAGGGGTTTCAGAAGTTGTATCACCAATAAATTTTTTTAAAATAGTAAAGTAAATAAATGTATTCATAGCATACTATGTGGTTCAGCTTTGAAGATAATATACAAGGAGGTGAAAACAGTGAATATTGGTTTAAACAATACTGTGATATAATATTGGAAACATCTGTGTGGTAGGCAGAGTATGGGGGAGAATTCTAAGCAAACAAAATATTCATCTTTCAGTAGGGAGGGAGTTGATGGTACCTAAACTGGAAAAGTCAGGAAATACCAGTAATGGTCGGGTGTGGTGGCTCATGCCTGCAATCCCAGCACTTTGGGCAGCCAAGGCAAGTGAATTGCTTGAGCCCAGGAGTTTGAGATCAGCCTGGGCAACATGGCAAAACCCCATCTGTACAAAAAAATACAAAAATCAGCTGGGCATGGTGGTGCATGTCTGTAGTCTTAACTACTATTTGGGAGGCTGAGGTGGGAGGATAACTTAAGCCCAGAAGGTTGACGCTGCAGTAAGCCATAATTGCGCCACTGCACTCTAGGATGGATGACAGAGTGAGACCCTTTTTCAAAAAATAAAAGAAATATCACTATAAGCATGTTATTTTTTAAATATGCAGACTAAAACGCATTCAAAGAAAAGCTAAAAGTGGGGTGTCTTTGGAGAACAGAAATTAGAAATGGTGTAGTGTGAAGTAGATAACCACTCATCTGTATGTTAAGCTTTATAGAACAATTTGAATTTTAAGCCATGTAATGTACATATATATATATACACATACACATATATAAAACTTTTATTTCAAAACTGATTAAGTTAAAAATATAAACCAGATGGCCTCTGTATAGGTTTTCACATATAATCAGTGCAAACATGTTTACACTTTTGGGTGCTTTCTGAAGGATTTCATCAAACAAAAGTATTCATTTTAATGGATCATATTTTTTTGGTGAAGGCTATCTTAGCTGTTTTCACTCATTGCTTTCCAAAAGTATTTTATTTTTTATTTCCACTTTCCAAAACACTTGTAATATTTAATTCTCTCAACCTGTTTGTGGTTTCACATAACTATCCTCACTTCCTTCGCAGCACTTACCACAGTCTGTAAATTATTTCAATTATTCTTTGGCTTGATAATTTTTACTTTTTTTTTAGCTTTTAGTTTTAGGGGTACATGTGCAGGTTTGCTATATAGGTAAGTTGTGTGTCACTGGGGTTTGGTGTATAGATTATTTTGTCACTGAGGTAATAAGCACAGTATCTAATAGGCAGTTTTTCCATCTTGACTCTCCTCCCACCTCCCAGCCTCAAGTAGGCCCCAGTGTCTTTTGTTCCCTTCTTTGCGTCCATATGTACTCAATGTTTAACTCCCATTTACTTGTGAGAACACATGGTGTTTGGTTTTCTGTTCCTGCATTAGTTTGCTTAGGATAATGGCCTCCAGCTCCATCCATGTTGACGCAAAGGATATAATCTCATTCTATTTTTTTCTTTCTTTCTTTCTTTTTTTGAGACAGAGTGTTGCTCTGTCGCCCAGGCTGGAGTGCAGTGGCAAGATCTTGGCTCACTGCAAGCTCCGCCTCCCCGGTTCACGCCATTCTCCTGCCTCAGCCTCCCGAGTAGCTGGGACTACAAGCGGCCGCCACCACGCCCAGCTAACTTTTTGTATTTTCAGTAGAAATGGGGTTTCACCCTGTTAGCCAGGATGGTCTTGATCTCCTGACCTCGTGATCTGCCCGCCTCGGCCTCCCAGAGTGCTGGGATTACAGGCGTGAGACACCGCTCCCGGCCCCCTTCTCATTCTATTTTTATGGATATGTATACATAGTATTCCATGGTGTACATGTGTCAAATTTTCTTTATCTGGTCTACTGTTCATGGGCATCTAGGTTGATTCCATGTCTTTGCTATTATGAATAGTGCTGTAATAAACATGCAAGTGCATACGTCTTTATGGTAGAACAATTTATTTTCCTTTGGGTGTATATTTAATAATGGGATTCCTGGGTCAAACGATAGTTCTGTTTCAAGCTATTTGAGAAATCACCAACCTACTTTCCACAGTGGTTGAACAAATTTACATTCCCACCAGCAGTGTATAAGCATTCCCTTTTCACCACAGTCTTGCCAGAATCTGTTATTTTTAGGCTTTTTAATAATAGCCATTCTAACTGATGCGAGATGGTATCTCACTGTGGTTTCGATTTGCATTTCTCTAATGATTAGTGATGTTGAACATGTTTTCATATGTTTGTTGGCCACGTGTATGTCTTCTTTTGAAAAGTTCCACAGGTAGTTTAATTTCTTTCACTTTTTCTTGCCTTCAGTGTTAATTGTGAATACTGTTGAGATATCACTTAATAACATAGCTTCAGGCTATGATTAACTGAACAGCAAAGCCATGATTAAAACTTTAACTTTTGGGAATAAAAGATAGCAGATTATATAATCAGAAAATATATGGATGGGAGTATATATTTTTTTGTTGTTGTTGTTTTTCGTCCCTTTTTTTTTTTTTTTTCTGTTGGTGCGTATAGGTCAGATTGGAAAAAGCTAGCCTATGACACCCAGGGAAAGAATGTGAGGTGAATGTTCTCACCCAAAAAGAAGATCACACAATCCAATTATTATTTAGAAGTGGTGCAGATACAAGATAATTTAAAAAGAGAGTAGTATATTAATCACAAGTGCTACCCAAAGGGGCAGATTATATGTATTAGTGTATTGGAAAGGCAAACAAAATAAAACCCTCAAAAATCCCAAAATAAAATACAATAACCTTATGGGATATTGCAATAACATGTAAGAATAATAAAATCCATACTTCTTGAAAATAATAAGAAAACATTATTTTAAGTAAATATAAGAGCTCAAGCTTATCTTCCCAATATTTCAACAAGGAAATTTATTTTGATTCGTGAGCATGAGTCAAACTCATCAAAATCCTAAGTTGTCTCAAATTTCCTTTCTTAGACTCATTATATGTACTCTACAAAGGTAAAGGAAAAAAATATAATAAAGTTTCTGAAGGAGAGGTATTAATGCTTCAGGAGAAATTGGCTGGGGCTCAGAGAATTGCTCAGTCCCAGGAAGAGTCACCTTGAGATTATCCAAATTTTCTGTTACATTCTAGGTAGAACCCAGTACTCCAGGCTTCTATCCTTGCTTCGGGCCTTGCAAAGATAGGCTTCCTAGTATAAATAGTATAAAATAGTATATTCCTAGTATAAATAGGTCAGCTGCGGAAGAAGGCTTTGGATCTTGTTTGTACTATGCCACGTTAGAAACCTGTTCACTTTGGCCTTTAATTTGAAAATTAATTAATCTATTATTTAATTAACTACATGTACTGGGTCACGTTGCTGACTAAGTAAAGCAGAGTGAATTTCCTAAGGCTATAATCCTACTCTTAGGAAGAAAGATTAGTGTAACACTATGGCTAAAATGATGAGGGTGATCTTTTCCCTTAGCTTATTTTTATCTCACCTAGGGAATACTTTGCATAGAAGGAGCAAAGGGACCCATGAGGCCTGCTTTGTTGAAGCTTAAAATCATGTAGGCTTCACAATTCCATACATTCAAGTCTGGAAGACCAACAGACTGACTTCTGCCTAAACTGGTCTTCTATTTATCTTTTGAGGGTAAAATATCCAGGGAAGGCTGAGTTGATGCCCTTTCCTTAATTTTACTTGTTGCCCTTTCCTATTATCTGTCTCTGGCCAATACTGAGATTTCCTCAATTACTCTTAATTGCACAGGCAGAATACACAGCCTGAGAGTGGAGCTAGAAGAAAACACTTGGTTCCGTTTTATTGGAGGGGATGGACATACCTATTTACCTATGCAAAAATTATTTAAATTAGCCAACAGATAAATTATTCAAGGATTATCATTAATTTATGTGAAGAATAATTATTCTCTCATACTTTATAACATCTCTGATTTTGTAAATAAATAGGACATTTTAAATTAACAGTTTTTTGGGGGATAGTAGGTATCTTATACAAACCATACAGAAACGAAGCAAAAAAAAAGGTTGAAAAGATTAAATGAATTGATTATGCACCTAATTTTTAAAATGTTTATCATAATTCTTATAATGTTAAATATTGAGTATTTGGGGGAAGGAATCAAGGCATATACTCAGGAGAATGCATTTTAGAAATCCATGATGCAGGTTGCAAAATTACCCTAACACCAAGTCTTACAGTAAATCCTTTTGGTTCTATGGATTTTTGATACTTGGAAAAGTACCAGAAGATTGGTACTGTAGAAGTGATTATTCAAAGAGTTAATTGCTTTCTAGAACAATTTAATCAGTCCTTAGGGTAATAGAAAGTGGCTTGCTTGGCATGTCACAAATTAGAAAACAATTGCTTGAAAGCATTGCAAGAAAAAGTACTGGATTTTTCCAGTACCCCCAGGGCCTTAGGAGTGTCTGACACATGAAATATGTCAGTAAACATATGCTGAATGAAAACTACATGTCTGTCATATTTCATTTCTTCTTTTGGAGCCTGGAACAAGCTATCCTCTCAACAAAGATGTGATTCATTCGTTTGCCTCTTAATATAGGCAAGCTCTGACTTACGATTTGTCACTCTGAGCAGCACTAATTTTTGGAGGGGAGGGATAATACAATAGGTCGTTTTCAAACACGTTGGTGAAGATAAAGTTAATGTCTCAAGGCAAGCTAGTCACTGTCAATAGAAAATCAGTTTCCATTAGCAATTTACTTTTTCTTTGTGGATGCAAACTTATAGACTGTGGGTCCCTTATCTCTTCTTCTACCAGCAGATTTGTGCTTCTACAGAGTTTAGTAGCAAAAGCCCAAGTAAACAAGTTGAATCCCTTTAAGTAAAGGAAAACCATAATTATGGTCAATTTTAGAATTTTTAAAAGTAATGTTAGGAATCTGAGCCACCTTTTACGACGTCGCGTGAATTTTTCAAATTGTGAATGGGTTTCAAGAGAGATAGATGCACATGCTCTGAATTACATTGCCTTTCCCCAAAGTGACCACATAGTCCCAAGAGACAGGACTGTAATTACATGAGTGCAAACATTCCAGCTTCCATATGACGAGTTATTTGGTTTCGTGTACATACATAAGACACAAGGTGAAAATTGATATTTCTCACACTTCATAATTTTAAATGTCTTTTGATGTCCCTAACATTTATCTCTGCAAATATGATTTAACACATATAATAGACTATGTTAGAAACTAAACAAGTAAATAAAAAATTACAAGAAACAACATATAAGCTATTAGGTTGGTGCAAAATAATTGTGGTTTTTGCCATGAAAAGCAATGGCAAAAACCTCAATTACTTTTTCAACAACTTAATAATAAATAATTTTCTATTCTAGATTTATATAGTCTTATTTAGGATGCAGAACGCTTAATATTGGCTTGTTTAAAGTCCCAGTAATAAAAGTGTTAGCAAGGATTTACTCTGAAAATAACTGCTACCTAGCAAATTTTATTTTTGTACATTCCTAAATTTTCTAAATTTTGATAATAAACATATAGTACTTAATAATAGAAAGTAAATTTTATTAAGAAAACAAAGTGGTTTTATTAAATCCACAATAAAACTAGACTGAAAAGAATCAGTGATTTTCATAGTAGGCATTATAAAGTGATTAGCTGATTAGAGAGTTTGCCAGATAAAGGTGCAGCCCATATTTGTATTCAGGCCTTAAAATGACAGTGCCACAGATTTTTGTTCTCTCTCGTTGATTTATATTTTCATAAATTTGCCTGATCTTATCATAATATTATTCATTTCCATTTTATTATTCAATATTCATACTCAAAATACCAATGTCTAGACAGGCCTTATTAAATACTGTTTGCTTTTCCTGGTTCATAGTCCCAATTTTAGAAATACATTTATTTTATAGATTGAGCTTTTTACTTTAATTTTCCCTAAGCCTTATTTTCCTCCACATAAAACCTTCTTGCTTTCTTTTCTGGCAGCAAAGGTACCTTGATTGATAGAATTCAATCACTGGATTGAAATAATGCAGCTGGCTTTTATCTTACATTAGTATATCTTTTTATTAGTTTTACTTATTACATGAAAAAGACTGTGACAAAAATGTAATGATTGTAGGTATCCCACCTGGGCCTATAACTCTGTCTAGATTATAAAATAGAGACTTTGCAGAAAAGAATCTGAAAATTCTGGGTAAGAGTTACATGGGAGACATTGGTAAAAGTATAAAATGAGTCTTATATAAATATGCCAATCACTAATTCTAAAACAAGATAGATTTGCCAGGAAGGCATGTGCTTGAACACATATGCTTAATGAAATATTAAAAGATGTTAATATTTTTACTTATGTCTTTAAATTTGATAAAATTGTAGTATCTCAAGCAGGTTTTTCAAATAGTAGAGAGTCAGTATATTGTTAAACCAGTTATCTAGAACCCAGTCAGTAAATTTACATAACTGTATTCTGCTCACATTAATATTCTACGCTGTAACACAACAATAAAGAGATATTAAACAAACTGAGAGGTACAAAACTAAAGAGTTAAGTAAGAGTTAACAAGGCAGTATAGTATAGTAGTTAGAAACATAAGCTTGATGACAGACTGTTTCACATCCAGTCTTCTACTTACTAGCTATGTGAGCTACCCTGAAGAGATCACTTGATCCTTTCAAGTCTTAAGTTTCTAAACTGTAAAGTGATCATAAGAACATTAACTTTACAAATCTTCTGGGAAGAAAAAAAAAAGATAATGTTGGCCAAATACCAAGCCAACTCTGATCCTTGGTAAATAGTAGCTACTTTTCTAAAAATATATATTTTCTTAAATTTGTAGGATTTATTTTTCTAAATTATATCATAGTGCCTGTACAAATTTCTTTTGAATGACCTTGAAAAAGTAACTGAACCAATTCTGGACCTCATTGCTTTCAAAGGTAATAGAGTTAGCAGCTGTGCCTGCTTCATGGGACTACAGGGGAGACTAAAGGGCAAAATGTACATACAGCTCATAATATAATTCTTGGGAAATGTAAAAGCTAATTAATAATATAAATAAAACACTAGTCTTCAACTTTTTAAGATAAATGAGCTTTATATTTTGTAGAGACAATCTGGACAATAGATAATGAATCCAAAAGATTCAGCAGAGCAGAAATAGAACTAATGGCATAGTTCATAATTTTTTTAAAAAATCAATTATGATAAAAGTTCTATGAGCAAGATACTTTTCTATTTCCTATTGGGCCTCTCAGAGGTTGTACATGTATAGTATATGTATATCTATATAAGTTCAGAGGAAGGAGAGAATATACATACACAGGTATATAGTATGTTAGTCTTCCAGGAGATTTCAATCTAAAATGGGATGTAATTATATATATGTATAAATAATTAATCAAGCCTTTATCATGATTATCAAATGAATGGTAGTACTAGAATTACTATTAAAGTGCAGAGGAAGGAGAGAATCTCATGGTCTATAGTAAGTTGGGCAAATTTCATTAATGTTGTTTATGACTGTAGAAGTGTCCATGGCTTCCAGAAAGATCCAGAAGCATGAGCAAAACATGTAAAGAAAAAGTATAAGACTTCTTCAAATGGTAAGTAGTAGAAATGTCTTACGGGTGTAGAGGTTTAAAGAATGTAAGCAGTTGGAGGCAAAGTTGAAAGGGAAACGGGGTCAGGCACCATAGTGTAGTATTTAATATCTTAATATTGTCATTTGTGGTTCATTTGTCTCCTCTCCTAGATTGTAAAGTCCTTGATAACAGAGAGTCTGCCTTTCATCTCGTCCAGATGCCTAGCATGGTGCCTTGCTTCCTTAACCACCTATTGTTCAATTATTTAAGTTTATACACAAGATACCTGAACTAATGGCATTTTCAGACTTAAGAGATAAAAACAAGTAAGTAAGTAATTACAATATAAAATGGCATGTCTTATGATAAGGGAGATACTGGGTGAAGTGCTAAAAAAATATGAGAGGTGTTTTGGAAGATTCCCTGAAGTAAATTGCATGTAAGTTGAGGCCTACATGCTAAGTAGAAATGTATCAGGCTGAGAGGAATAAAGATTTATCTAAAAGGAAGAACAGCATGTGAGAGAAGTCCAAAACTGAGAAAGTACATGGTGTAATCAGGAAACTAGGAGAAGTTTGGGATGACAAGAACATCGATTTTTAAGGAAGGCGGGGGAGGTGGGGAGGTGGTGAGGTGGGAAAGGCTACAGAAGCTCATAAACTATGTTAAGGAGTTTAGAAATTACCATGAGTAATAAGGAATCACTGAAGGATTAGGAAACTGACATAGATTAGACATGTAGGGGAAACGAGAATGGAAACAGCAAAGTCCTTGAGGATGTGAGAGCACAGACAAAGAGACACACTTTTTTTTTTTTTTTTTTTTTTGAGACGCGGTGTAGTGGCGCGGTCTCGGCTCACTGCAACCTCCACCACCCAGGTTCAAGTCATTCTCCTGCCTCAGCCTCCAGACTAGCTGGGACTACAGGTGCGCCCCACCACATCCGGCTAATTTTTGGATTTTTAGTAGAGACGTGGTTTCACCATCTTGGTCAGGGTGGGAGAGACACTTTAAAAGAAAAAAAAAAAGAATGACACTTGTCATAAAAAGGAAGGGAATAATATAGGTATTTTATAATTGTGGACAACTTTATCATTTTAGATAATAAAAAATTATCTGAGCTTTCGCTGTTTGCTTATACTTTTTCTTGGAAGAGTAGATGAGGTCACATGCTGAGAATTAAGCAGGAGGTGGCACAGTCAGAGTTTTACAGAGTGCAATGTTAGAAATAACCCTTGTGGAGAACACAAATGACAGCTGAGTCAGGAAACCTTGAAGTATTTCTGGGAAGTTTGAAAATAAAAATGCACAGTGGTCTCAATTTCCACATTTGTATGATATTTTTTCTCCAGCAGTGCAATAAAAAAGAAGGGACTAGCTCACAGATGGATTAATCAGGGACTGGGGAACTCAATAATTGTTTGAAAGAATAAAGGAATAAAGGAAGCACTAAAGTGTATGAGACATTGGGCTTTAGTGAAAAATAATGATCTGTAGAAAATGAGATACCACTGAAAATTATAATGACTTGAATAAAACAACATTTTAGAAAGATATGTCCGGTGGCAATGTGAAAGAAAGATTGGAAATACGTATAGGAGGTACAGGGATTAGTTAGGTGGTTATTGAATAGTTCTTATGTGAAATAAGAAATTTCTGAAGGTACTACTAGGAATGGAAAAAGAAAGATAGCTCTATTTTTATTCCCAAATTTTTGTTAGGAAAATTCCCACGCACAAAGCATAGTTAAAAGATTTCCTCTCAAAGCTTTACGATTTTAGCTTTTATGATTAGAACTACGATCTAACTCAAATTATTTTTGTGTGTAGTATAAACAGAAGTAGAGTTACATGTATTATTTTCCATAAGATATTCAGTTATTATGTCAACATTTGTGAAAAGACTTTTTTCCACCTTGGCTTGTTTTGGAACACTTGTCAAAAATCAAAATGATTGATTAAGTGTTTATTTCTAGTCTTGCTGTTTCATTGATCTACATGTGAATCCTTGTGCCAGTACCACACTTTTAATTATTAAAGTTTTAAAATAAGTCTTGAAATCAAGCAGCGTAAAATTCTCCAGCTCTATCCTTTTTAAAGATTCCTTCGATGAGTCTAGGTCCTTTGCATTTCCAAAAAAATTTAAAACCAACATGTCAATTTCTACAAAAAATTACACATTTAACATTGTATTCAGGGACTTCACTAAATTCACATATTAGTTTTAGCAGTAGTTTTTCTTTACATTCTTCAGAATTTCCTACATAAACCCATATTTCATTTTTTTGTTTTTTTTTTTTTGAGATGGAGTCTTGCACTGTCTCCCAGACTGGAGTGCAGTGGTGTAATCTTGGCTTACTGCACCCTCCGCCTCCCAGGTTCAAGCGACTCTCCTGCCTCAGCCTCTCGAGTAGGTGGCAAGCGCCACATGCCCGGCTAATTTTTTTCATTTTTAGTAGAGACAGGGTTTCACTATGTTGGCCAGGCTGGTCTCGAGCTCCTGACCTCGTTTTCCACCCGCCTCGGCCTCCCAAAGTGCTGGGATTACAGGCGTGAGCTACCGCGCCCGGCCTCTTTTCCTTCTTTTATCACAATGAGCAGTACAATATGGAATAGAAAAGGTGAGAATAATTTTTTTTCTTTTTTTTTTTTTTGAGATGGAGTGTTGTTCTGTGGCCCAGGCTGGAGTGCAATGGCTTGGCATCAGCTCACTGCAACCTCCGCCTCCCAGGTTCAAGGGATTCTCCTGCCTCAGCCTCCCAGGTAGCTGGAATTACAGGTGCCCGCCACCACGCCCGGCTGATTTTTTTTTATTTTTAGTAGAGACGGGGATTCGCCATGATGGCCAGGCTGGTTTCAATCCCCTTACCTCAGGTGATCTGCCCACCTCGGCCTCCCAAAGTGCTGGGATTACAGGTGTGAGCCACCGCGCCCGGCCAAGAATAATAATATTTTTAAAAATGTTCAATACCTTATAGTAGGCATGTTGATAGTGATAGGAAAAGAAAATTCTATTCTTGGATTGCTGAAATATTAATCATCATGTGTTACATTTTGTCAAGTTCTTTTTCTATGTGCCTTTGAAATGTTCATATACTTTTAAAACTCTTAATAGAGTTAATTATATTGTATAATAATTTTCACATTTAAAGCCAACCTTGCTTTCCTAAGCTAAATTTTTTTTATTATAATGTGTTATCTTCCTCTGTATTAAAAGATTTGGCTTGCTAATGTTGTATAAAAATTTTATGTCTATGTTTATAAAGGCTATTTGCCATTGTTACTATTATTAAAATTATTTGCAATGTCTCTGTCAGATCTTGGTGTTAGGGTTATACTGGCCTCATAAAATGAATTGGAATGTATTTTCTTCCTCCCTTTTTTCTGATAGAGTTTGTGTAAGATTTTGATGTCTTCCTTAAATGTTTAATAAAATTAGCCAATTAAGTCATTTTGCTCAGAGTTTTCTTTTTGGGAAGATCTGAAATAACAAATTTAACATCTTTAATTGATACAAGATAGATAACATCTTTAATAGATACAAGAATATTCAGATTTTATTTCATCTGGAGTTAGTTTTGCTAAATCATATTATTCGATGAATTTGTACATTGAATTTGTACATTGTACATTGTACATTTGTACTTGTTCATTGTACAAGTGTATAAACTTGTTTATAACACTCTCCTATTTTCCTTTTAATGGGCAATGCTGCCCAATAGAACTTTCTGTAATAATGGAAATATTCTACATCTGCATTGCCCAATCTGGTAACTAATAGCCGTATGTGGCTACTGAGGATTTGAAATGAGACTGTGACTAAGAAACTGAATTTTGTTTAATTTTAATTAATTTAAATAGCCATATGTAGTTGGGGCAAACCATGACGGATAGTAAAGATTTGTAAGTTTCTAGGGATAACTCCCCTTTTATTCCTGGGGCTAAAAATCTATGTTCCCTCTATCTTTGTCTTCATTAACTTAGTTAGGAGTTTATTAATTTTATTAGTTTCAAAAAACCAAATGTTGGATTTGTTAACATTCTCTATTACTTGTTTTCAATTTTATTAATTTCTGTTGTTATGTTCATTATTTCAGTTCTTCTCATTCTGCCGTTCTCATTCTCATTCTCCTCTTCTCTTTATAATAGCTTAAGGGAGAATATAGGGCATTAATTTTTGACTATTTTTGCTTTCTTTCTTTTTCTTTTTTTTTTTTTTTTTGAGACAGAGTCTCACTCTGTCGCCCAGGCTGGAGTGCAGTGGCGCGATCTCGGCTCACTGCAAGCTCCGCCTCCCGGGTTCACGCCATTCTCCTGCCTCAGCCTCCCGAGTAGCTGGGACTACAGGTGCCCACCACCATGCCCTATTTTTGCTTTCTAATATAAATATTTAAAGCACTAAATTTCTCTCTAAGCAATACTTTATCTACATCCATCAAATTATACCTTTTTCCATTTAAAATATTTCTGATTTGCCTTATGGTTTCTTCTTTGATCAATACACCATTTAGAATTGTTGTTTAATCGGCAAATATTGAAGTTGTCATTGATTTCTTATTGTTATGCTTTAAAACTTTTCCGTTGTGGTGAGACACTATTTCCTGCATGATATAAAGTGTTTTAAATACATGAAGACATTTTTATGACCCAGTATATAATTTATATGTGTGATTGTGAATTATGCAACTGTCGCATGTTTTTGGTCTAGTTTTTCTACCAATTGATAAGAAATGGGAATTAAAATCTTCACCTATGATTACATAATTGTTTATTTCTACTTTTAATTCTTCCTTCCTCCTTTTAAATTATATGAGACTTTTAAAATTCCATCTCACATATGTATATATAAAACTGTGTTTGTATGTATGTGTGGTTTGATGGCACCAGTGATTACAATATACATAGTATCTACTATCCCAACTCCTTCTCCCACTCCAATATACATACTATGTACTATCCCAACCCCTTCTTCCACTCCAATAGTCTATCTTATATTTGCCAGATATATTACATCTATATATATTATATAGCTTGTAGAACAATGTTATAAATTTTGTTTCCAACTGTCCTTTGTATTTTATGGAAACTAAAAAAAAAATCTTTTATATTTACCCAGATATTAAGGCTGGAAGAAAGAAGGTAACATTAATCATAATTAACAGCCTTAAATAGAGCCATTTTTTCCCTCCACAATGCAGTGAAAATGCATATTTCCATCTATTAAAATTCCAAATAAGTAAAGTGAGACAAGAAAGCACAAGAGAAAAAATATCCTAAGTAACTTAGAAATGCACTCTTATTTTTATTTTTGTTAATATTATAGATCAAGATACTACAATAGGTGCTTTGAGGGACATGAAGATTAAGCCAAACTTCTGTAAACAAGGAGCTGACAGCCTACTAGTTCCTTGTTTTGCCTGAAATTGATTATCTTCAATGATCTAAACTGTCCAGACACATTTTAATTTTTTTCTTACTTTACATATTTACTTACAGCTAATAAGATGCTTACAATTATCATATTTTTACATAATATACCTAAAACTCTTTTCTTCCCTAGAAGAATTTACTTCGCTGAAACAGAAGAGTAAGAGGCGTTTGTATTCTTATAGTCTGCCTCTAAAACTTCCCTTCATATTTCCTCACCACAGTTGACCTAGAGAATAGCGATCCCTACTGTGGTGGAGTTCTAAGCTTTATTCCCACGAGAAAGTGCAGACGTCACTTTCAATATCATGAAATCCAAACTACTTGTACCTTGTGTGTTTGTACATGTACTTTGGAAATTAAATGGCTACTTTTTTCTTCTCTTCACTTGGAGAATGGTTTTACAATAACACGCTTAAGAAATATAAGGCAAGATAAATAAGTAGTTGTAGATCTCTTAAAGAATGCAAATGAGGCCGGGCGCGGTGGCTTAACTCCTGTAATCCCAGAACTTTGGGAGGCTGAGGCGGGTGGATCACGAGGTCAGGAGACTGAGACCATGCTGGCTAACACAGTGAAACTCCGTCTCTACTAAAAATACAAAAAAAAATTAGCCGGGGTGTCGGGTGCCTGCAGTCCCAGCTACTGGGGAGGCTGAGGCAGGAGAATGGCGTGAACCCAGGAGGCGGAGCTTGCAGTGAGCTGAGATCCCGCCACTGCACTCCAGCCTGGGTGACAGAGCGAGATTCCATCTCAAAAAAAAAAAAAAAAAAAAAAAAAAAAAAAAAAAAAAAAAAAAGGAATGCAAATGCATAAAAAGGCATCTGGGTATATTATAATAATCTCACATAAATTACAAAATGGTACTGGAATATATAATAATACTACTGTCATTATTTACATTTATTTCAACCTCTCACTGTGTTTACTTTTAAATTTCATATTTAATATTGAGGCATATATATATTCACACAGTTTCAGATATATGATCACAGGAGCAAAGGGAAAAGGCTCTACTTTAGGAAAAATAGACAACCTTAGAATACTCTCTTTCTTACATGTACATAGTGCATTTGTATATTTCTTTATGCTTTAAAAATTCTAAAAGAAGCTTTAAAATACGCAAAGATGGGATAGGAAAACACGAAACAGTAACAATGTGTTTATAGTTTGGGGGACATAGAAATATCTAAGAATCTCTCTGGAGCCTGTAGAAAATCCGAATATTTGAGTTTTTGATTGTTTCTTCCTACTTCTACCTTATATATGTGTTACTGCTAGTGATAAAGATATGTCAAATATTGTTCATTACATGTGTGTGTATTTTAACATTCACTGTGAATCTGTAAAGTGACTTGGTTTTTTTTCTATCATTTATGAATGAAGAACTTGAGGCTCAGTCAATTTATAAATTTGTACTAGTTCTCAAATCTCACAAGTAAAGGAATCAGAATTCAGGCCAAGGGCTATAAACTTTCACAGTCTTTGCTCATGAACATTCAATACACCTCTCCCTCCTGCTTCATGAAAGAAACACAGAAGAGAAAGGATATTTAAACACCCTTTTATGGAAAATCTCCTCCATATTTAAAGAGCAATAGCTCTACTTCATGGAGGAAATATCAACAGATATGGAGGATTTAACAAATTAGATGATTGTAATAGAAAGAATGATAAGATTCACTATCGCCCACTAAGTGTTTTAAAATACTACCAGAAAATGCTAGTATTTCTTTTTTATATTTAATCTAAAAAATATGTATGTTTTGGTTAGAAGACAATTATTCATTTAATATTGGGTTGTTTATATGGTACATACCTTCAGTAAAAATTATGACCATTGTTCCTTGACTTTATTCAATGTTGTATTTATTGTAAAGTAGGAGGCTATTGATATAACAATAAATTCTACAGCCTTGTCAAGCAGTGCGTAAAGTTAAATACAAGTCTGAGGAAGCAGTTTTATGTGGCTGTGTGAATTCATTTGATGTTGGCCAAAGTTCCTAATACCTGACTTAATTTTAAATATTTAGACCTTTTCCTGCAAATATTAAGCATGTATCAATGGTTCAGTAGGAAACAAACAAACAAACACAAATTAGAACTAGTTTCCTGGGATTTATGAGACATGGAGATTTGTAATTTTTATTTTGGGAATAAATAAAAACTTCATGATAAAGTGGATTTTTGACCACGTAGCTGGTGATTAATTTCTAAGTTCACATAAGAATAACCTAAATATTGTCCTCAAGATGAGCCTACCTTCAAACGAACACAAAATGCTATGTTTCCAGCCAAATGAAACAGAACGTCTGAGGAAATGTATCTCTATTCAATTGTGTATAAGATATGTTATTTTTAGCCTATAGATTTCTTATATCAAGGCAATGTCACCACTCTCATTTCTGAGGGAAAAAAAGATAAAAAAGAAATTTCTTCAAAATCTAATTTTGTAATCAAAAATAGAAATGAAAAAAAGGAGAAACATTCTTGATAGACTTATAAACAGCTTTTAGATTAGATATTTCTTGCCTCAGCCAGTAATATTACAGGAAATTTCCACTCTGTATTAAGATGCATATTTCAGGATTAATTTTATTAGTGTAATTAAAATATCTTACTTTTGTGAGAAAATTGTTTAGAATAATATCAAGATATTTTGCTTTTACTAATATTTTCATGAGTTTTTATAGAACATTTTATCTTTATAAAAATCCTTCACTTCCACTTTGACAAGAATGACTCAACATTTTTATATATATAATTTGTGTAAAATTTTTTGAACAAATTATTTCATTGCTTTAAAATTTAGAAAATTTCTGCTTGCTACCAATGTTCTCTAGCTTTTGTAAATATGTGAAAACCACAGTCACATATTTTAAGGGCATGTCTCAATTTTACGGCAAAATCTATTTGAAGATACCATCTATTATGCCATATTTGCTCATTAAAACTTGTTTGGGGTTACAAAATTTGACTTATTGTAAAAAGATCCCTTTATTCAACAAATATTTAGCTGTATATCCCCTATACCAGGGGTCCCCAACCCCAATGCGATGAACTACTACCAGTCCGTGGCCTGTTAGGAACGAGGCTGCGCAGCAGCAGGTGAGCATGGGTGAGGTAGCATTACTGTCTGAGCTCCACCTCCTGTCAGATCAGAGGCCACATTAGATTCTCATAGGAGCACAAACCCTATTGTGACCTGTGCATGCGAGGGATCTAGGTTACGCGCTCCTTATGAGAATCTAATGCCTGATGATCTGAGGTGGAACAGCTTCATCCTAAAACCATCTCCCCCATCTCGGTCTGTGGAAAAATTATCTTCCATGAAACTGGTCCCAGGTACCAAAAATGTTGGGGACCACTGTTCCATACAGCACACTCCGTGATAGGCATCTAGGGTGCAGAGATAACCAGAATGCTCCCTCTATCAACTCGTAGTTCAGTATAAAAAGAAAGTGAAAGAAAATCATTGCCCCCTCCTGGATGAGCAATAATAATGGTAGCTGGGGAATAAAGAGAAGAGCTCACCAAATTTAAAAAACAGAATAGAAAAGCAAGGAAAAGAAAGGAACTTTGCAGGAGAGGAACTTGACAAATATACCTCAGCCGGGTGATTAAAGTCAATACCGAAAATCATAAATCATGTTGATGGAAGGTACCTCTAATATGATATGGGAAAATGGCACTTTCCCTCTGTAGTATTCCTCCCAATAACCTATAATGTAAAAATTATCATGAGAAAATCATCAGACAATTTTCAGTAGTGGGACAACCTACTAAACATCTGAGTAGTAGACCTCAAAACTGTCAAACTCATCAAAGGCTGAGAAACTGCCACAGCTAACATGAATCGAAATAAACTTGACAACCAAATGCAATGTGAATTCCTGCATGAGATCCTGGAACAGATAAAGGATACTAGGTAAAAACTAAGGAAATCTGAATAATGCATGAACTTTAGTTAATAATAATATACCCTATTAGTTAATCATAAAAATTGTACCATATGAATATAAGATGTCAATAGTAGGGGAAAGTGGGAATGGAATATATGGATATTCTGCGTACTATCTTCTCAATTTTCCTCCTTTATGCTATTCTAAAAAATCTAACATTCTTCTAAAAATTTAAGTCTACTTTTTTAAAAGGATGTCTCTAATTTCTAATGTAGAATTTTAAGTGGTGAGATGTCAAATGAAGGAGGAGAACATAAGTCTTTCTGGTATGAAGAAACATGTCCAGAAAGAAGAAACAGCTGTAAATTCACAGTAGAAAAGGAGAATGACTGTTCAGAGAAATAACAAGTAGGCTGATATGACTCAAATATCATACATAGCAATGCACATCTGTAGCCTTACAGTTGTCTCACTTTGGGATCAAAAATCTTTTTTTTTCCTGGTCCTACCACTCAATAATTATGTGGTTTAGGGTATGCCATTTGCCCTCTCTCAGAGTCTGAATGCTATGAACATCCATGAAACTGAAGTAACAATTGCTGTCTTGAAGAGCTGCTATAAGAATCAGACATCTTCTATAAAACACAGCATAGCTGTTGTATATCTCATAAATGGCAATGTATAGTTATCATGCATACACTGAAATTGTGCTGCTCAAGAAATTGAAAAAGTATCATGGCAACCACTTTTGTAAATTTAATTTGATGCCAAAGATCACTACATCCTTTTTTTTTTTTTTTCTGTCTTGGGAATTTTACTTTTTTGCTTTTAGATTGGTATATATGTTATTTAAATATCCAAACCCAGAATACATTTAAGTAAAAAGGGGGAGAATATTTTTCAAAACTGAATTACTTGCCCTGTGACTAAGTAATCATCAATCTAAGAATTTTTCTATGAAAATAAATATAAAATATGGAACATGTGTATTTCTTATAGACACATTCATGTTACTTATATCAAAAATTTCAAAACCAAGTATTAACGTTCAAAAATAGAACAATTGGAAAGCACATTACTACATATATATTCTATATGCATATATGTGTATGCATGTAGGTACACATCTATTACAGTCCTGATTTCAAATATATGTAGCAATTTGAAAGTATCTTTAATTTAAAATTTAAAGCATAACATCAAATTGTACGTATTCCAAAATTATGTTATATTTAGAAGTATACAGGGAAAAAAGAGACTAAACAGGTAAAGACCAAGGAAGATGCTAGAAATTATGAGAGTAGAGGTGACAAAAATATCTTTTTATTTTTTCATATGTTTCTAATGTGATTCTATTGCTTTTATGACTAGAAATTCAAGTTCTTAAAGTGCAGAGTGCATGTTAAATGATCACAGAATCCTGCTGGCACCATTTAAGAGTCAGAAAAAATATACTTCGAATTAGTATTAATATAAACATATTATGACTTAAGAAAAGTCAAGATTAAATTTTTAAACAAACTCAGTAAAATGTTTTAATTTAATAATAGAACTTATCATGAAATATCTTAAGTAACTAAACTATTATGAAACCTAAAACAGGTTGGGTGCTGTGGCTCATGCCTGTAATCCTATCACTCTGGGAGGCCATGGTGGGAGGATTGCTCCAGGCCAGGAGTTCCAGACCAGCTTGGGCAACATAACAAGACCCTGACTCTACAAAAAAAAAAAAAAGTAAAATAAAATAAAATTAGCTGGTTGCCATGGCATGTGCCTGTAGTCCCAGTTATTTAAAAGGCTGAGGTGGGGGGATGGCTGGAGCCCAGGAGTTCAAGGATACGGTGCACCATGGCCACACCACTGCATGCCAGCCTGGTTGACAGAGCCTGTCTCAAAAAAAAAAAAAAAAATAGAAACCTAAAACAAAAATTGATTTTTCCAAAATGAAAATATATTATGCTATTTTTCAGAAATTCAATTTGTAGTTAAATAAGATTTATTTCTATTTTCCATAATTTTTGTTCTCAATGAGATCATTTAATTTTAAATTATATTTGTTAAAAATTTGCTTGTTATTTATTTAAAAAGGTAATAATAATTTGTCAAATAAATCACATTTAAGTGATTTCCACACTTTTCTATTGCTTTAATCATTTTACAAAGATATTTTTCAAAGTAGCAAAAATATTTTTTATTAGTATAACATCTACCGTCATGAATCTTTGTATGATATTTCTAGATTATGAAACTTTGCTGAAATATAATGTTATTTATATTTCTTGCTTAGAGTTTCAAAATCTGCCAATTACATAATTAATGTTATTTATATATTTCAACTGATGCACTTTACCAAGAATCTTACCTTGGGGATATCCCCTTATATTGTCATAAATTTAATTCCCATTTCATTTTATTTCAAGTTGATGTATCTTTACGATTTTGAGCAATTCTAAAAATGCTCAGTTTTGGGTTTACAAAAGAGATACTTTTGTTTTCATGTTTTCTTATTTTGATTATACCCTGTCCATTTCGTCAGTTTTCTTTCAAACCGTAAGTCTTCTTTACATCACACTGACTATCCAAAGTTTGACCTAGGTTTTAATTAATCTCAGTTTAGGGAGGAAAAAAAAATTGTCAACGGTCTGAACTAATTTTATTGGATCAGTAGCAGTCAATAAAGCAATTGCTTAGTGTCTCCTTGACACCTCTTTAGCATTTGATTCCTCTGATCACTAACCCTACCTTGATCTGTTGAATTGAGGCATGAGATTCAGTAGGACACTGGTAAATTAGCTTTTACTTTATCTTTATAGGAAAGCAATTACTAGATGTCTTTTTCCCTAGTCATCTCCTGTCAAGAGAGAAATGCCAAACAACTACTCCAACTTTACTATGAGGAGAGAAAAAAAAAAACAACACACACACAAAAATAACTGTGGGGCATCTGGCCTCTAATTCTTGCCAAGCTTAATTTTCTGTTGCTGACTTCAGAAGACCTCTTTCAAAGTATGGCTTTCCAGCAGCATCTTAATGAATTGTGTTACTCCACAAAAACTTATCAGCTGAGTCTGTAGTCTCGGTTAATTTCCACTTAGGCAAAATGGTTACCTCCATCATAGCAGACATGAAAATTCTGGCTAAGGAATAACTTTCGGTTTTCAATCAACATAATAAAAAACAAGTATAAGGTAGTAATTACTTTGTCCCAGGTTCTTCCCAAAATTATGTACAAAGGAGCAAAGTCTGGCCTTTAGGAGCCCATCTATGGTCATAAAAAAATCACGGAATATTTTTTAAGGAATTTAGTGATAAGCTATCCTAACTCCTTATTTTCAAATGAGGAAACTGAGGCCATGAAATTTGAAGCATTCCATAAGTTAGTAAAAAAGCAAAAGCTATATCAAAATGCATTCAGTATTTAAATAATACCAGACTAGCTTATTCAATATCTGTTTTAGTCTTCACAGCTGTTCAAGAGATAAGCATTTTCATGATTTACATTTCACATATAAGGGAATTTAAGCACAGACAAATTAAATTATTTACATAGGTCACAGACATTTTGTAGTAGAACTGGTACTAAATAGGCAGTCTAACCCAGGATTTTGCATTCTAAGCCACTATTCTATAACTGCCTTCAGAGTTGAAGTTCAGTTATTTAAATATCTAGGCTGTTAGCTACATGAAGATGGAGATTTTATTCTATTTTTGTTTTCACTGCTGGTTATTTACTCAATGCCTAGAATAGGTTTATGATAGATGCTCAATACATGGTTATTTATTGCACTGACATAAGTATGTAAAATAGCATACATTGCATTAAGTATGTGCTGTTGACATCCTTTTAGAAAATAATTTTAACTTTTATTTTAGATTCATGGAGTATATGTGCAGGTTTGTTACATGGGTATATCGCATGATGCTGAGGTCTGGGATACAAATGTTCCCATTACCCAGGTACTGAGCATAGTAGCAGTTTTGAGCCCTTACTCTCCTCCCTCTCTCCCTGCTCTAGTAGTCCCTAGTGTATTGTTCCCATCTTAATGACTACTGTACCCAATTGTTAGCTCCCACTCATAAGTGAGCACATGCAATATTTGATTTTATGTTCCAGCATTAATTTCCTTAGAATAATGGCCTCCAGCTGCATCCATGTTGCGGCAAAGGAGATGATTTCATTCTTATTTATGGCTGTGTAGTATTTCATGGTGAATATGTACCATATTTTCTTATGCAGTCCACTGTTATTGGGCACCTAGGTTGATTCCATGTATTTGCTATTGTGAGTAGTGCTGCTATAAACGTATGAGTGCATGTGTCTTTTCGGTAGAACAATTTATTTTCCTCTGGGTATATACCTAGTAAGGGGATGCTGGGTTGAATAGTATAGTGAGATATCATCTCACACAAGTCAGAATGGCTATGGCTAAAAAGTCAAAAACTAATAGATGCTGGCAAGACTGCAGAGAAAAGGGAATGCCTATGCACTGTTGGCGGGAATTTAAATTAGTTCAGCCACTATGGAGAGCAGTTTAGTGATTTCTCTAAGAAGTAAGAGTTGAAGTGCTTTTTAATTTTTGTCTTCAGGGAGGTACTTGGGACAATTTTTTTTTAAGTAAAATCATAAAGGTTAACTACTCAGAAAAATCTGAACATAGTCTGTAGTCAACATTACTGAAACTGATTTTGATTTAGCCAGCTGCAGGCTACTAGACACTAGTTCGCATGTTTCTTTCTTCATAAGGCCTTCCTTAAGTCCTCTGTCTATATAAAATCCTGACCTTTTTCAGTTACAAAACCCTATACTTTACTTCATCTATCTTAATAATTACTTTACTTATATTTGTGCATTGCAAAACAATGTTTCTGTCGATGAAGGACCCCATATACAACGGTGCTCCCTAAGATGATAGTACTGGATTTTTCCTCTACTTTTTATAGGTCTAAATTTGTTTAGATACACAAACACTTCCCATTGTGTTACAATTACGTACAGTATCCAGTATAATAACATGCTGTATAGGTTTGTCACCTAGTAGCAATAGTCTATATTATATAGCCTAGTTATATAGCAGACTATACCATCTAGGTCTGTGTAAGTACACTCTGTAATGTTCGCACAATAACAAAATTGCCTAACAATGCATTACTCAGAATGTGTCTTCATCACTAAACAAAGCATGACTATATGGTGATTTATGTGACTTTATGATGCTCCCTCAATAATTTCATAAGGGTATATCATTTTTCTTCATTGATTTTCAGCACCTGGCAAAATGTCTCTCAGAGTAGCTATTAACTGAATAATAATTCTTGAAGAAATGAATGACCAGAAACAAATAACTATAGAAAGTGTTTGGAGGTGTGTAGTAAAAATGTGGCCTTGCCCAAAGAAAATTTTTGCCCTTGCCCATGGCTTTTGGGAGGTACTATATGTCATGCCTGATGGGAGTGTCTGTTTAAGGCAGGGGCTGGCCACTCTAGAAAAACTAATCATGTAATTTAAGGTGGAAACTTTGGATCTTGTGGTATCAGTGGACCTGGAGATTGAGTTCCAGAATGTGGACGGTCAATTTGTTATGACTCTGTAACAAAGTCACAAAAAAAATTAGGACACTAAAGCTCATCATAAGCTCAGGCGAGCTTCCTTGATTGGCAATACTCTACATACTGACACACATTGATGCTGGGAGGCTCAGCATCACAGGGGAAGACAACAGAAGCTTCTAATTTGGAGCCCTCCCAGACATTCCTGTTCATCTTTTCCTTTGCTGGATTTTAATCTGTAGCCTTTCTCTGTAATAAACTGTAAGTGAGGCCAGGCGTGGTGGCTCATGCCTGTAATCCCAGCACTTTGGGAGGCCTAGGTGGGTGGATCACCTGAGGTCAGGAGTTCAAGACCAGCCTGGCCAACATGGTGAAACCCCGTCTCTACTAAAAACACAAAAATTAGCCAGGTGTGGTGGTGGTGCCTGTAATCCCAGCTACTTGGGAGGCTGAAGCAGGAGAATCTCTTGAACCTGACAGGCAGAGGTTGCAGTGAGCCAAGATCATGCCATTCCACCCCAGCCTGGGTGACAAGAGCAAAACTCCATCTTAAGAAAAAAAAAAAAAAACCCACAAAAACAAAACCAGCCTGTAACCATGAGTATAATAGCTTGCAGTGTGTTCCGTCAGTCCATATAGTAAATTATTGACATGGGAACTGCTTTGGAAAACTACCCCCAAACTTGCAGCTAGTGTCAGAAGTGAAGATGGTCTTATGGAGAACAGTGTCCTCGAACTTCAGTATGGCTAACTCTAGATAAGAGGCCTAAATGATTCTTACAGTGTAATGAGCCGAGCAGATAGTATCACATTCTTAGGATGAGATAAGGCCTTCAGACAAATATATGTTTTACCTCTGGGAAAGTAACTTAACCTCTCAGGTTTCAATTTCACTATCTGCAGTTTTATAATAACAATTGAGGACCTCATTTCTTTTGAAGAATATATGTTAAGAATTTTTGATTGTTGTAATGGTAACATATCTAGGTACTATATGATAAGAAACACAATGATACTACTTCTTTTAAATGTGTGACCATCTCTAAGAACTGGTATTTGATATTAAATGATTTTATTCACTTTTACATAGCTTTGTATTATAATTTAGATAGTTTCTTCTGTGGTCAGAGCAAAATTTCCATTTAGTCATGAATTTAGTCAATTTAAATATTGCAGAGTCATAAGTCATTGAAATATCACCATCTTCCTTTCTTCTAGCAGTAATTGTACATGGACTATCTCAGAAAAGGATGAATTCTATTTTTAAATATTCACAAATAAATTCAATTCTAAAACTTACTTCAAAAAACTCATTCTAAAATTAATCACACTTTAACATCCTTGTGTATGTTACCTAATTAGTAAAATGAAAATAAGAATAATACTTATATCAAGTGGCTGAATCAGAATGTTTAATTGATGGGCCCAGGACTTCAATATTTTTTTAAAAGCTCGCAGGTAATCTTAGTGTGTAGCATTGTTGTTATGGATGGAATGTTTGTGTCCAGCCAAATTTCATATGTTGAAATCCTAACCTCCAATATTAGGACATGAGTCCTTTGGGGGGTAATTTATGTCTTGAGGGTGAAGCTCCCATAAATGGGATTAATTCCCTTGTAAAAGAGACCCCAGAGAGCTCTCTTTATCCGTCTTTCTGACACATGAAGATACAACAAGAAGTCAGCAGTCTACAGTCCAGAAGGGGCCCCACACAATAATCCAATTATGCTAGCACTCTGATCTTCGACTTCCAGGCTTCAGAACTAAGCAAAATAAATATCTGTTGAATATGAGCTACGCAGTCTATGGTACTCTGTGATATCAGCTAAAACTGACTAAGACAACTGCTTTGGAGGTACACAAAGATTGAGGGAATCCCAAAGTCATTTGAGCACCATTATATAAATTTTAAAATTTTAACCCTTGATTCATAGTCAATTGAGGTTAAGTTTTGGGTTGAGCACTGGATATAAGTACAGAAAAGCACCCCTGAGAGCACTTGTTATGGAAAACAGTAGGCCTGGAAAGTTAAATATGGAAATGGATTATAACTAGGTAAACCTAAACTAATCTGAAATGGTTTGGATCAGTGTCCTCAACCAAATCTTAGGTCAAATTGATGGCCTCAGTGTTGGAGGTGAGCTTCGTGGCTGATTATATCATTGGGGTGGTTTCTCATGGTTTAACACAATCCCCCTTGGTGCTATCATCCCTAAAGTAAGTTCTTATGAGATCTGCTTGTTTCAAAGTATGCAGCTTTCCCCCGCCCCTCTCGCTCTTGCTCTGGCTGTGTAGGACGTGCATGCTTCTCCCTTGCTTCCACCATGATTGTGAGTTTCCTGAGGCCTCCTCATAATCAGAAGCCACTATGCTTTCTGTACAGCCTGCAGAATCATGAGCCAATTAAACCTCTTTTCTGTATAAATTACCCAGCTTCAGATGTTTCTTTATAGCAGTGTTGTTTCTTTATAGAGTCCTCAGGTGTTGAGAGAATGAACAGTGTTATATGATGTCTGGAAAAAGAATATTCTACTGGGAGGAAGAATAATAAATATAAAATAATAATATTAGAGAGAATAATAAAAAGAAGTCAGAGAGGAAGAATGTTTCAATATTTATTATTGTCCAAATGAAAAAGATAATGAGTCTGGGAAACATTGGTAGAAGCAGGAGATATATTATGTTGTGGGGTATGGGTTTTTACATGACTTGGAAGACATTTTCCTTAAAATTTTTCATACTTTAACTATTAGTCCACATTCTCTAGGGTAATTTTATCATTTATTTGACTTCCCAGAAATTGTAACATTACTCCATGTGTGTGAGAGATGCATGAGTATTTGGGACATTGGGAATAAATATTTTATCTAAATAATGAAGTGGCTTCTAGTTTTATATCTTGATCTCTTACAAGTTATGGCTATGGTAATACAATGAATAAGTTGTTTTAAACCTGAGGGCTATATTCAGAGTGCTGATGATATCAAGATATCATAATGCCAATATATTCTATTGTTTAGTGTGGAAAACTAGCCTTACCTTCCCAAACCTCTCAGATCACATACAATAAGAGAAAACTAGCTGAAATCTAATTCTATTCCATAGTAAATAGAGTGTCTCAATGTGTCTCCAAGTCTATATAGCATCTCTATGAGGTACACTTTCTTATTCTCATTTTCCAAATAGAAAAGCTGAGACCTACAGAAATTAAATGACTTGCCACTACCAGAATATAAGTGGCCAATTTGGACCTGGAATAGCTCATTTCCTGAACAGTGCTATTGCCCCAGGAGTATATACTGGGTATCCATCACATACATACGTTGACATGGATGCTTGATTGTGTCAACATATCTTACAGTTTGCAGACATGGAAGAAGCCGGCAGCATTTCCACTAACATCCACCCTCCTCAGTGTCTTAATCATTAGGCCTCTGGTTAAAGAATAAATCAGTAGCCTAAAAAAACAGACCATTGTGGGTGAAAAATTATTAAGATATTATGTGCTTGAGGACTGATATATTGATATTAGTCCCTTAGCTTGTGCTAATTCACTTGGCTGAGTATAAAAGGAGAAAACAATAACAACAATTATACAAAACAAAAAATCATACATACATATATACAATAAAAACAAACAAGTAAGCCACAAGGTATTTCTGGAAAAAATTCAGGAGCTTGAAAATAAATAAAGGCATAAATAACTCCTAGGAAAATTAGCTATAGCATTATCTTACAGATAGGAGAGAAAACAATGTTTACCAGTTGCAGTTTTGTCATTCTGTTAAATATCTGGTATTTGAAATAGAATAAATATATAAATAATAGCAATACAAAAGACTAGTTAACTCAAAAGGAAACTGTATTTATAAAGATTAATGTAACTAGAACATTTGGCCAGGTGTGCAAAGCCAGTACATTATGCTAAATATTTTATTTTCTCAAGTCTACCCAAACAATATTCCTTGTTCTTCAGATTATGTAATTAATATCCTCCAGAGTTATAACTCTTTTGTTCCTAACTGCTCACTTCAGTTACAGAAGATGCGCCATTCTTAACTATATTGAAAATATAGAACAGCCCTATTGTTACTGGATAGCAGTCTCCTTCCTTTTTAATTTCTCATGTTGACCTATGCCGTTTGTTTCATAAAAACAAAGTAATACAAGCAAAACCTGTAAAGCTAACTAACTGTACTATACATTCTTAATTGTATTGAAAACATAGAACAGCCCTATTGTTACAAGATGGCAGTCTTCTTCCTTTTTCTCATGTTGATCTATGCCATTCGTTTCATAAAAAACAAATAATACAACTGAAATCTGTAAAGCTAACTGTACCATATATCAATGTCAAATCTATTTGGATAGATTATATTTCTTAGATGATCATGTTATACATGATTTAAGTACTTCAGACACAATAGCTTTAGCCCTAGCTAGAAAACGACTAGTTTATTAATTAATAAAGAAATCCTTGTGCAATATCAATAATTAAATTTTTACCACTCACTTTTTATTGAAGAAGGATAAAGAGGAGATTGACATATAATGAATACTAGGAATTACGTGAATGGTCTTAAGTCCCTGGTAATAAAAATGCCACCAACAGATGTTCGTGAAAGACAAACAAGCTTTAACATGTTCCATATTCAATTTAATACCCATATGCTAATTGTAGATCTATCTTTTTAAGAGCAAATGACTCAAAAGTGGATGTATATATGTATATTTAATTTTAATTGATAATATGTGTACATGTTTATGGAGTATTGTGATATTTTGTTACATGCATGGAATGGTTAATGATGAAGTCAGGCTATTTAGCGTATCCATCACCTTGAGTACTTGTCATTTCTATGTGTTGAGAACATTTCAAGTCCTCTCTTCTAGTTATTTTGAAATACACAATACATTGTTGTAAACTGTATTCACTCTACTCTGCTGCCAAATATTAGAACTACTCCTACATAACTGTACAGTTGTATCCATTAGTCAACGTCTCTTCATGGTAATCACCAACCCTACACACCTTTCCTTACCAGTCTCTGGTATCTATAATTCTACTTTCTGCCTCTATGAAATAAAAATTTTTAGCTTTCACATATGAGTGAACATATGCAATATTTTTATTTCAGTGCCAGGCTTATTTTACTTAACACAATGATCTCCAATTCTATCTACGTTGTGGCAAATGACAGGATTTCATTTTTTATGGCCAAAGATACACCCCATTTTCTTTATCCATTCATCCAATGATAGACACTTAAGTTGATTACACAGCCTTGCTATTGTTAATAGTACTGCAGTAAATACAGGGATGCAGGTATCCCTTTGATGTACCGATTTCTTTTCCTTTGGATAACCAAGAGTGGATTGCTGAATTGTATGGTAGGTTTAGTTCTAGTTTTTAAGCAAATCTTCATACTGTTTTCCATACTGGCTGTACTAATTTACATTTCCACCAACAATGTATGAGTTTTCTTTACTCCACATGCTCACCAATGTCTTTTATTATTTGTCTTTTTAATAATAGCCATTCTAATTGGGGGTAAGATGACATCTCATTGTGGTTTTGATTTGCATTTCCCTGATGATCAGTGATGTTGAGCATTTTAAAAATATGTCTATCGGTCATTTCTATGTATTCTTTTGAGAAATGTTTACTCATTTCCTTTACCTACTTTTTAATGGGATTATTTGTTTCTTCACTCTTGAGTTGTTTGAGTTCCTTGTATATTCTGGATATTAGTCCCTTGTTGCATGAATACTTCGCAAGTATTTTCTGCCATTGAACAGACTGTCATTTTACTCTGATGATTGTTTCCTTTACTGCACAGAAGCTTTTTCATTTAATATGTCCCGTGTATCTATTTTTATTTTTGTTACCTGTGATTTTGAGGTCTTAGTCATAAAATATTTGCCTAGACCAACGTATTGAAGTCTTACCGTTAAATTTTCTTCTAGTGATTTTATAATTTTAGGTCTTTTATAGTTTCATGTCTCTAAGACATATTGAATTGCTTTTTGTATATTGACAAAGTAGGAGTCCAGTTTCATTCATTTTTTTTTTTTTTTTTTTTGAGATGGAGTCTCGTTCTGCCACCCAGGCTCAAGTACAGTGGCGTGATCTTGGCTCACTGCAACCTCCACCTCCTGGGTTCAAGCAATTATCGTGCCTCAGCCTACTGAGCAGCTGGTATTACAGGCATGCACCACCACACCCAGCTATTTTATATATATATATTTTTTTTTATTTTTTATTTTTAGTAGAGATGGGGTTTCACCATGTTGGCCAGTCTGGTCTCGAACTCCTGACCTCAAGTGATCCACCCACCTCAGCCTCCCAAAGTTCTGGGATGACAGGCATGAGGCACCACACCCAGTCCAGTTTCATTCTTTTGAATATGAATACTCAGTTTTCCCAGCACTATTTACTCAAAAGGGTATCTTTCCTTGATGTTTCTTCTTAGCACCTTTGTCAAAAATCATTTAGCTGTAAATACATGAATTTATTTCTGGGTTCTCTATTCTGTTCCATTGGTCTATGTGTTTTCGTACCAATATTACGCTATGTTAGTTACTATATTTTGAAGACAGGTAATGTGATGCCTACACTTTTGTTCTTTTTGCTTAGGATTGCCTTGTATTTTGTTGTTATTGTTGTTCTATACAAATTTTATAATTGCTTTTTCTATTTTTGTGAAAAATGACATTGGCATTTTGACAGGGATTACAATGAATCTGTAGACTGCTTTGGGTAGAATGGTCATTTTAAAAATATTAATTCTTCCATTCCATGAAAGTGGGTTATTTTTGCATTTCTTTTACCCTCCTCAATTACTTTCATCAATGTTTTGTAGTTTTCCTTGTAGAGGCCTCTCACCTCCCTGGTTAAAGGTATTCTTAGGTGTTTTATTTTATTTTGTTTTATTTCATTTTATTTTATTTTTGTAGCTATTGTAAATGGGATTGCCTTCTTGATTCCTTTATCATCTAGTTCATTATTGGAATACAGAATTGCTATTGATTTTTTATGTTGATTTTATATCCTATGAATTTACTGGATTTGTTTGTCAGTTATAAGATAGTTTTTGGTGGAATCTTTAGTTTTTGTGTAGACATAACATCATACCGTCAGCAAAGAGGGAGAATTTGAATTCCCGTTTTTCCAGTTTGGATGCCTTTTCTTTCTCTTGCCCTATTGCCCTTGCTAGGACTTCCAGTAGTATGTTGAATAACAGTGGTGAACGTGGACATATTTGTCTGGCTTCAGTTTTTAAAGGAAAGGCTTTAAACTTTTCCACATTCAGTCTGACGTTAGCTCTGGGTTTGTTATAAACAGTCTCTATTATGTTGATGTATGTTCCTTCTATGCCTAGCTTGTTCAGGGTGTTTATCATGAAGAAATCTTGAATTTTATCAATTTCTTCCTGCATCTGTTGAGATAATCATATAGTTTTTGCCCTTCATTCTGAGAACGTGATGTATGACATTTCTTGATTTGCATATGTTGAACCATCCTTGCATAATTGAGATAAATCCCACTTGATCATAGTGATCAACATCTTTTTGATATGCTTTTGAATGTTATTTGCTAGTATTTAGTAGAGGAATTTTGTGTCTATGTTTTTTAGGAATTGGCCTGTAGTTTTCTTTCCTTGTATCTTTGTCTGGTTTTGGTATCAGGGTAGTGCTAGCTTCGAAAAATAAGTTATGGAAAATTATCTACTCTTCAATTATTTAGAATAGTTTGAGGAAAACCAGTGTTAACTATTAAAATTACCTACTCTTCAATTATTTAGAATAGTTTGAGGAAAATTGGTATTCATTCTTCTTTATATGTTTGGCAGAATTTGGCAAGTGAGGCCATTGAGTAATGGACTTTTTTTTAATTACTGTTTCAATTTTATCACTCATTATTGGGTTCTTCAGGTTTTCTCTTTCTTCTTAATTTAATCTTGGTAGATTGATATATCCAGGAATTTATCAATTTTCTTTAGGTTTTCCAGTTTGGTAGTATGTCATTGTTTATAATAGTCTTTGATGATCTTTTGTATTTCTGTGATATCAGTTGTAATGTTTCCTCTTTGATATCTGATTTTGTTAATTTGGGTCTTCCCTCTTTTTCTTCATTAGACTAGTTAGCAGTTTATCAATTTTGTTGATCTTTTCAAATAACTAACCTTTCACTTTGTAGACAGTTTGCATTTTCTTAGTTTTTATTTCATTCTGTTCTGCTCCAGTCTTTTTTCTTCTAATTTTGGGTTTGGCTTGTTCTTGCTTTTCTTTTTCCTTGAAGTCCATTGTTACATAATTTATTTGAAATCTTTCTTTTCTGATGTAGGCATTTATTGCTATAAACTTCTCTATTCACACTACTTTTGCTATATTCCATAGGTTCTGGTATTATGTATCAATTTTCATTTAAGAAACTTTTTTATTTTCTCCTTAATTTTGCCTTTGACCCAGGGGTCACTCAGAAGCATGTTGTTTAATTTCAATATATTTGTTCAGTTTCCAAAGTTCCACTTGTTAATTTCTAGTTTTACTCCATTTTGGTCAGAGAAGATACTTGACATCATTTATATTTTTATAAATTTGTTGAGACTTCTTTTGTGTTTCAAAATATGGTCTATCTGGAGAATGTTCCACATGCTGACGGGGAAAATGTATATTTTGTAGCTGTTGGATAAAAATGTTCTATAAATATCTGCTAGGTCCATTTGGTCTAATGTGCAGTTTAAATCCTTTTTTTTTCTGTTGGTTAATTTTAATCTAGATGATCTGTCTAATGCTGAGAGTAGGGTGTTGAAATCCCCAAATATTATTGTACTGGAGTTTATCTCTGCCTTTAGATTTAATAATATTTGCTTTATATATCTGGGTACTCCAGTGTTGGGTGCATATAGGTTTAGAATATTTATATATTTTTGCTGAATTGATCCCTTTATCATTATATAATGAGCTTCTTTGTCTCTTTTTACTGTTTTGGACTCAAAGTCTGTATTATCTGGTATGTGTAGCTATTCCTGCTTGGTTTTGGTTTCTATTTACATGGAATACCCTTTTTTTTATCCGTTTACTTTCAGTCTGTATAACTTTACAGATGAGATGAGTCTCTTATAGGCAGCATAAAGTTGAGTCATTTTTTTAATTTTTCATTCATTCAGCTAGTCTATTTCTTTTCAGTGGAAAGTTTAACCTGTTTACATCCAAGGTTAGGATGCAGTTGTTAGTGGAGGCTGTTGTGAAGTTTTTCTGGGGTAGGAACGCATGCCAGGTGGGTCACTCCTTGGGCCCCAGTGATGACAGTGGTGGGCTGAGCATGCTTGTGCTTGGGAGCCAGAGCAGCATATGGTGGCACTGGTGTTATTGTGTCCATGTGGGAAGATTCTTGGGCCTTCAGATAGGTTGTTGAGGTGCTGGCATTGGCAGCAGTGGGCCAAGTGTGTGGGCAGGTCCTTACAGTCTTGGACAGCAGGTGTGGCACGAGTGATGGCAGTACCAGTGGCAGGCCCACTCTCTGGCTCCCAAGTGCTTTGTAATGGTGTTGGTGGTGGCTGTGATGGGCTGGGTAAGCCAGTCTTCAGGCCTCAAGGTGGCATGTGCAGGTGAGTTGCAGCAGGTTGGATGTGCTACCTTATGGTCTTCAGAAGAAGTGCTTATGTGCCAACACTGGTGGAAGGGATTGAGTGATCTCCAGGCCCCTGCATGGCATGCTCAGGCACTGGTTTAGGAATCAGCGTATAGCCCCACCAGAGTTAATGAGATGCAAATGTAAGTCACTGCAAAATAGGACTTTCACCTAAGAAGACTTGAAATTTGGGCTACTGGTGACTGAGAATAAAGCCAATATAGAAACAAATAAACAACAACAACAAAACCTCAGAGATAAATTGGATCTTGATGGCATCTTTTGAGTTCAAACCCATCCCTGGATTTATTATAATGTAAGCCAAAAATTTCTCTTTCATGCTCATAACAGTTTGAATTGTGTTTTCTTACAAACAAGTCATTTCTAGCTGATAACAAAAGTTATCAGAAAAACTATAGGTATATCATGAATTTTCAACTCACAAACTATCCTGAGCATTTATCTTTGTCAACATCTACTATAATTTTTCATTTTCAGTAAACACAATGGATTCAGGGATTTTATACTTTAAATTTTCAGACTACCTAGTACTGCCTATTATAAAAATCAAAATATTTTTCTGAGCAGTTAATTGGGTTAACATGTTTTGTTGATATTATATTAATAAAAAATAGATTTGGCACACAAAGTGTACAATTTTTAGATATATAGAGTATCCTTCTATTTTTACACACAGCTTCGTAAACATACAACATGTTGGATACCAAAATGATTGTTGCTTTTTAATAATTATCATCATCCCATATATTTCCTTCACTTAGGTCCATACACTAACATGTTATCAAATAGCCTTTTTGTCCCATAAAAAACTAAAATAAATTTTATTTATTACATAGTATTTGCAAGAAACTTTCACGTCTCATATAATTTAAATTTAAAGATAATATTTGATATTATAATCTGATCATATCAAATAATAAGGATTAAAAAAGAGCAGGTGTTAACAACTGAAATATAAATCCAGGTAATCCAGCTTCAAATTGAGGATTTGTTTTGTAGCACATTGAATTTTAGCACATGGTTTGGCAAATCTTGTAAAATCTTGGTTGGAACCACATGTGAGATACTGCCAGGATTCTCTGTTTATTTTCATTGCCTCTGCCTTGTTGGCTTGCTTATTTTCAACTATAGATCAGATTGAAAATTTGTTTTGTAGCACAATGAATTTTAGTACAAGTTTTGGCAAATCTTGAAATTTTAGTTGGAAATAAAGACATCAATAACTTTTCTTTGTTCCACTTTTAAAAATTCTACAAAAGAATTTTTATGGGCTTGGTTTTGATAATTTTCTGTCTTCTCCTTCCGTGAATGGAAAAGAGATTGAAGTGGATATGTTTGATGCTATGGTCTGAATACTGACATTGACCAAAAATTCATATGTTGAAACTGAAAGGAGCCGGGCACATTCCTCAGCCCCGGGCTCAAAACAAACAAGCCCAGTACAAACACATCCCATCCTCCCATCCCACCATATATCGCCATATATCTCTCAAACTTCCTGAGCCCAGTACAAACACCACCAGGAAAGTCTCCGATAAGGAGACAGCCATTCAAAGTTTTACTGAAAGAGCGGGAACCAAAAGAATTCCTTTGTTCCCCTGTAACTTTCAGGCTATAAAAAGCAAACACTCGCATTGTTCAGGGCCCTCTTGTATGCTGTGGAATGGAGGGACCAGGTTCGAACTTGTAGTAAAGATCCTTGCCGCTTGGCTTTGACTCTGGACTCTGGTGGTCTTCTTTGGGGAACTAACGGTCTGGGCATAACATCTTGGGGCTCGCCCGGGATTCCCCAAGCCCACCAGACCCCTGGTCAACGGATCTGCTAGGATCGATCTACTGATAGGTGAGCTGGCTCGTCTCCGTTTGTCTGTCTGTGTCTGTTATGAATCTGAATCTGTGACTCGCGAGGTCTGGAACTGGAGCTGGCACAGTCCTGGCGGACGCGCTATAGGACGGCCAGCGGAGACCGGTGGGAGACGTCCCCTGGCTCTCATCTGATCTAAATTGCAATCTGAACTGCCCCGGTTTGGCGGGCAGCAGCCATCTCTGATCTGGGCTGCCCCAGCACGCTCGCGATCCAGGCAGCTAACTCTGACCCAGGCTTCCGGTGCGTGCTTGCAATCTGAACTGCCCCGGTTTGGTGGGCAGCAGCTATCTCTGATCTGGGCTGCCCCAGCGCGCTCGCGATCCAGGCAGCTAACTCTGACCAGGGCTGCCAAAGTGCGCCTGCGATTAGATATCATTAATAAGTCAGATCAGATTTCCTTTACGGGGATTCTAACCCACATTCCTTTACAGGAAGAGACTACAAATTATTACAGGATGGGTAATACCCAGAGCACTCCTCTATCTCTCCTTACGAATAATTTCAAAGAACTTAGAGCAAGGGGCCATGATCTTGGTATAGAAATCAGGAAAGGAAAGCTAATTACTCTGTGTCACTCTGAATGGCCTGCCTTTGATGTGGGGTGGCCACCCGAAGGGACCTTCCGACTTGCTGTCATCACTAGGGTAAAGTCCAAGATTTTCCTACCTGAGCGTGCGGGCCACTTAGATCAAATCCCATATATCCTCATATGGCAGGACCTTGTTGAGAACCCGCCTCCTTGGCTGTCCCCTTTCCAATTAGCCTCTGAACCCTGTAAGGCACTGGTTGCTCGACCACTAAAATCCAAGCAACCAACTGACCCCCGCATCCTGTTCTACCTGACAGCGGGGACCCACTGTTCACAGAACCCCCTCCGTACCCCTCTGGGCCCCAGGCCCCAGCCCCCCTGGCTGAGCTGCGGGAGGGAGCAGGCGGACGGGAGGCGGCCGGCACACACGGGCCCGCTGAAAGGGAAAGTAACTTTGAAGGGCCGGCGGGGCGGACGCGAGGGCGCACTTCGCAGACTAGCCCCCCTCAGCCGCCTGACTCCACGGTGGCTTTAACCCTTCGGGAAATAGGACCCCCAGATGACACAGGAATCCCCAGGCTCCAGTACTGGCCATTCTCCACCAGTGATCTGTATAACTGGAAGACTCAGAGTGCTCGGTTTTCAGACAACCCCAAAGATTTACTGGCTTTTCTGGATAGTGTCATGTTCACCCACCAGCCCACTTGGGATGATTGTCAGCAGCTCCTCCGAATCTTGTTCACCACGGAAGAGCGAGAGAGAATACAGATAGAAGCTAGAAAGCTGGTCCCGGGGGATGACGGTCAACCGACTACCAACCCCGACCTCATAAACGCAACCTTTCCTCTGACCAGGCCGGCGTGGGACTACAACACAGCAGAAGGTAGGGGACGGCTACACTTTTATCGCCAGACTCTAATGGCAGGTCTCCGGGCAGCTGCTTGCAAGCCCACTAATTTGGCTAAAGTATATTCTATTCTGCAGGGAAAGACAGAGAGCCCAGCTACCTACTTAGAAAGATTAATGGAAGCTTTTAGACAGTACACCCCTATAGATCCAGAGGCTCCAGGAAGTCAGGCAGCTGTTGTAATGTCTTTCGTAAATCAGGCAGCCCCCGATATTAAGAGAAAACTCCAGAAATTAGAAGACTTGGAGGGAAAGCGGATTCAGGACCTCCTTCAGATAGCCCAGCGGGTTTACAATAACAGAGATACTCCAGAGGAAAAACAATTTAAGGCCACTGAAAAAATGACCAAGGTCCTGGCAGCAGTGGTACAGAAAGAGCATCTACAGCCAGAGTACACCCAACCTAGGCGGCCCCCCCGGCATGATAATCTGAGCAAAGACCAATGTGCCTACTGTAAGGGGGCTGGCCACTGGGTAAGAGACTGCCCCAAAAAGAAACAACGAGGACAGGGACCCCCTAAGTCTACACCCGTACTAGTCACTCAAGACGAAGACTAGGGAAGACGGGGTTTGGACCCCCTCCCCGAACCTAGGGTAACTTTGCAAGTGGAGGGGTCCCCAGTCCAGTTCTTGGTCGATACGGGAGCACAGCACTCTGTCTTAGTTAAAACTAATGGGAAATTATCCTCCAAGTCCTCGTGGGTACAAGGGGCCACAGGAGTTGAGGAATACCCATGGACAACACAAAGAACAGTAAACCTCAGAGCCAAGAATGTAACCCATTCTTTCCTGGTCATCCCTGAGAGCCCCTGTCCCCTATTGGGGAGAGACCTGCTAACTAAAATGGGAGCACAGATCCATTTCCTCCCTGAGGGGCCCATCGTGACCAACTCCCACAATCGACCCGTGTCCGTCCTGACTATAAACCTAGAAGATGAGTACCGGCTCCACCAGGAGAAAGTGGCCCCTGACCAGGACATAGCAACCTGGCTCCAGCAATATCCAGAAGCTTGGGCGGAAACGGGGGGCTTAGGTCTAGCAAAACACTGTCCTGCCTTATTTATTGAACTTAAGCCTGGCACAGACCCCGTGCGGGTACGCCAATACCTGATGCCCCTAGAGGCCAAGAAAGGGATTGCCCCGCATATCCGCCGGCTCCTTGACCAAGGGGTCCTTCGCCCATGTCACTCACCCTGGAATACTCCATTGTTGCCGGTACGAAAACCTAATAGTGGAGAATACAGACCTGTACAAGACTTAAGAGAAATCAACAAGAGGGTTGTGGACATACATCCAACTGTGCCTAACCCGTATACCCTCCTAAGTACCTTAAACCCTAAACATCAATGGTACACTGTTTTAGATTCGAAAGATGCTTTCTTCAGTTTGCCTTTAGCCCCTCAGAGCCAAAGGCTCTTTGCCTTCGAGTGGAATGACCCTGATAGGGGCATAAGTGGCCAACTGACATGGACCAGGCTGCCGCAGGGATTCAAAAACTCTCCTACCCTGTTCGATGAGGCCCTCCATGAAGACCTGGATGAGTACCGACGTAAACACCCTGAAATAGTTTTACTACAGTATGTTGATGACCTCCTAATTGCTGCTGAGACCCAAGAAGCTTGCATCCAAGGGACCAAGGGTCTCTTACAAGCTCTGGGGAATCTAGGCTACCGAGCCTCGGCAAAGAAAGCTCAAATCTGTAAGCCAGAGGTAACATATCTAGGGTACCTGCTTAAGGGAGGGCAGCGCTGGCTAACAGACGCCCGGAAACAAACTGTTCTGCAGATCCCCAGGCCACAATCCACCCAACAAGTGAGAGAATTCCTGGGGTCGGTGGGATTTTGCAAACTATGGATACCTGGGTTCGCAGAACTGGCTAAACCCTTGTATCAGGCAACACGGGGGCAACAGCCATTTAATCGGACAGACGAAGCCGAGTTGGCCTTCCAACAGATTAAAACCGCCCTACTCTCTGTGCCTGCACTGGGACTACCTGATGTTACCAAGCCCTTCCACTTATACGTGGATGAGAATAAGGGTGTCGCCAAGGCGGTAATAACTCAGAACTTAGGCCCCTGGCGGAGGCCAGTTGCCTACCTGTCAAAGAAGTTAGACCCAGTGGCTGCCGGGTGGCCCCCTTGTCTCCGAATGATTGCGGCCACGGCTCTGATGGTGCAAGATGCTGATAAACTTGTCATGGGGCAAGAATTGCGGGTTGTTACTCCACATGCCATCGTAGGTGTACTCAAACAGCCACCTAATCGATGGATGAGTAACGCCCGGCTCACCCACTACCAAGGACTACTACTAAATCCTCTCAGGATAATTTTCCTGCCCCCAATGACCTTAAACCCTGCCTCGCTGCTGCCCAACCCGGACCTGGACACCCCACTCCATGACTGCACCAAGATACTAGCTCAGGTGCACGGAGTTCGAGAAGACCTGCAGGACCGCCCACTTCCTGACGCCGACCTCGTCTGGTTCACTGATGGGAGCAGCTTCATGCATCAAGGCCAGAGGTACGCTGGAGTGGCAGTAACTTCAGAGACTGAAGTAATCTGGGCGGAACCCCTGCCCCCGGGGACATCGGCCCAGAAGGCCGAACTGATAGCGCTCACCCAAGCTCTTACCTTACGAGCGGGGAAAAAGCTGACAGTATATACAGACAGCCGATATGCTTTTGCAACGGCGCATATACATGGGGCCATTTACAGGGAATGAGGGTTACTGACGGCTGAAGGAAAAGAGATAAAAAACAAGCAAGAGATCCTAGCCCTGCTAACAGCCCTATAGAGGCCAGAAAAATTAGCCATTGTACATTGCCCAGGGCATCAGAAACTAACTACTCCAACTGCTCAAGGCAACTTTCTGGCAGACCAAACTGCAAGGAATGTGGCGAAGGCTCCCAGCCAACTCCTTGCACTCCAGCTCTCTGACCCGGGCCCCCGGGACTTGCCATATTTCCCTGAATATTCAGAACAAGATCTCCAGTGGATTGACAAACTTCCCCTGAAACAAATCCAGAATGGGTGGTGGACTGATACTAATGACCAAACCATCCTACCAGAAAAATTAGGACAACAGGTGTTAGAACACATCCACCGAACCACCCACCTGGGGGCCCGGCGGATGATAGACCTGATCAGATGCTCCAAGCTCAAAATCAGACATATAGCTGATACGGCCAGCAGTATCGTGACAAGTTGCAAAGTCTGCCAGCTTAACAACGCATACCCCCAATCTCAAGCTGCAGCAGGAACAAGGCTCAGGGGAACCAGGCCCGGTATCTACTGGGAAGTAGATTTTACTGAAATAAAGCCAGGAAAGTATGGGTACTGGTACTTACTTGTCTTTGTAGATACTTTTTCAGGGTGGACTGAAGCATTCCCAACCAAAAGAGAAACTGCTCAGGTCGTAGCAAAGAAAATTCTGGAAGATATCCTTCCCAGGTATGGCTTCCCCGTCCAGATAGGGTCAGATAATGGGCCCGCTTTCGTCGCTAAGGTAAGTCAGGATTTGGCTTCCATCCTTGGGGCAAATTGGAAACTACATTGCGCTTACAGGCCCCAGAGTTCAGGGCAGGTAGAAAGGATGAATCGGACCTTAAAAGAGACCTTAACTAAATTGACTATAGAGACTGGTGCTAATTGGGTAGTCCTTCTCCCCTATGCTCTGTTCCGGGCCCATAATACCCCTTACAAACTGGGCCTTACCCCTTACGAAATCATGTATGGCAGACCTCCACCCCTGGTTCCTAGCTTAAAAGATGATCTGCTTAAGTCTGAAACAGAAAATGTCTCTGAATTCTTATTTTCTCTACAAGCCTTACAGAAAATTCACCAAGAAATCTGGCCCAAGCTGAAAGAGCTATATGAGACCAGTCCCCCACCGACACCCCATCCATACCAGCCGGGAGACTGGGTCCTGGTTAAGCGACACTGACAAGAGACCCTAGAGCCCAGGTGGAAAGGACCACTCCAAGTACTCCTGACCACACCCACCGCCCTGAAGGTAGAAGGCATTGCGTCGTGGATCCACTACACCCACGTCAAGCCAGTGGACCCAACCTCCGACCTTCTGGGGCCAATCACGGTGGCGGCTGAAGCACCGGACACGTGGACTGTGGACAGAGCTAAGAACAACCCCTTAAAACTCACCCTGCACCGGCAGCATAGCTCACTGCAAACATGCAGTTAGGTAGTCTAACTCTAACATTAGTCGCCCTAGTGGCCACTGGGGAAAACATAAAGCCAGCTCCTAATCCTTTTGTCTGGAGATTCTGGCATTATGAAAACCAAACCCACCCTGGGCAACCTCATAAGCCCGGGAAATTAGTGGCCAGTGCAGATTGCCCCTCCTCGGGGTGCAATAGCCCAATTTTACTAAATTTTACCGATTTCCCAATAGCCAAACCAGTGGCACCAATAATATGCTTCGAGTATGATCAGACTAAATACAATTGTAAGCACTATTGGTGGCACCAAAGTGCCAGCTGCCCTTATAACTATTGTAACATCCATAAATACCAATGGTGGGGTGAAAAAGAACAGATAGATCCCAGATGGCCCTTCCATCGCAGACGAGATAGAGACCTTTCATATACATGGATAGTTAGAGACCCCTGGAACTCCCGCTGGACCACGCCTCAACACGGGGCTGTATACTACTCCTCCGCCTCCACATGGCCTAGCAGTCACCTCTGTCTGTGGCGGGGTCTAGTGCAGCTACGGCCCCTGGTCCATGGAAATATCCAGTGACAAGAAAACCACCTGACACAAGATTTACGTCCTTTTTCCTGGTTAAAATTATTGCAAGAAGGATTAGAACTTGCTAACCTTACAGGACTTCACAGCCTGTCTGGCTGCTTTCTGTGTGCCACTCTAGGGCGTCCACCGCTAACCGCTGTCCCCCTGCCATGGGGATCCTCCACCTCTGCCCAAGCTAACAACCACCGAAACCTCTCATATGCCCCTATCCCTAACGTGCCACTATACCTAAACCCCAGTCAAGAAAAGTTTCCCTACTGTTTCTCAGGAACTAATTCCAGCCTCTGCAACATCACTGCAACGCCCCCTAATATCACCTTAAGGGCTCCGTCAGGCGTATTCTTCTGGTGTAATGGAACATTATCTAAAAACCTATCAAGCCCCTCTGTTACCAACCTACTGTGTCTTCCTGTCACATTAGTTCCCTGGTTAACTCTACTTACTGCCGGCGAGTTCCTAGGGTATACCGGTAACTGGACTAGTGCTGTTATTCACCCAGACCCTAGACCGAGACCTGCACAAGCCATATTTCTCCCCCTCATTGCAGGAATCTCCCTCACCGCATCCTTCATGGCGGCCGGACTGGCTGGGGGAGCCCTAGGTCACACCCTCATAGAAAGTAACAAGCTGTACCAACAATTTGCCGTTGCTATGGAGGAGTCAGCTGAGTCCCTTGCCTCCCTCCAGCGGCAGCTCACGTCCCTAGCACAGGTAACCTTGCAGAACCGGAGGGCCTTAGACCTACTCACTGCTGAAAAAGGGGGTACGTGTATGTTTCTAAAGGAAGACTGTTGTTTCTACATAAATGAATCAGGGCTTGTGGAAGACCGGGTCCAACAGTTATGCAAGTTAAGCACAGAAGTAAGAACACGGCAGTTTGCTTCAGCTGCAGACCAATGGTGGAACTCATCTATGTTTTCTCTGTTAGCCCCCTTCCTTGGACCCCTGCTGAGTCTACTATTTCTGCTTACCGTAGGACCTTGTGTTGTTAACAGAATTTTGTGGTTCGTTAGAGAAAGGTTTGACACTGTACAACTCATGGTCCTCAGAGCCCAATACCAACCTATAAACGCTGAAACAGAATCAGACTTATAAGACCCAAGATTGGCTCTAAAAATACCTGAAAAGAAAAGGGGGGAATGAAAGGAGCCGGGCACATTCCTCAGCCCCGGGCTCAAAACAAACAAGCCCAGTACAAACACATCCCATCCTCCCATCCCACCACATATCGCCATATATCTCTCAAACTTCCTGAGCCCAGTACAAACACCACCAGGAAAGTCTCCGATAAGGAGACAGCCATTCAAAGTTTTACTGAAAGAGCGGGAACCAAAAGAATTCCTTTGTTCCCCTGTAACTTTCAGGCTATAAAAAGCAAACACTCGCATTGTTCAGGGCCCTCTTGTATGCTGTGGAATGGAGGGACCAGGTTCGAACTTGTAGTAAAGATCCTTGCCGCTTGGCTTTGACTCTGGACTCTGGTGGTCTTCTTTGGGGAACTAACGGTCTGGGCATAACAAAACCTAATACCCCATGTAATAGTGTTAAGAGGTAAGGCCCTAGGGAAGATATTAAGCCATGAGGATTCCACTCTCATGAATGGGATTAGTGGTCTTATGAAGAGACTTTTACTCTCTTGCCCCATTTTGCTATGTGAGGAGGCAGAAAGAAGACCTTAACTATGAAAGATGATAGTTCTAGAAAACCAAATACTTCATATTCTCACTCATAAGTGGGAGTTGAACATTGAGAACACAGGGACACAGAGAGGGGAGCAACATACATCAGGGCCAGTTCGGGGGTAGAGGGTGAGGGGAGGGAACTTGGGAGGATGGGTCAATAGGTGCAGCAAACCACCAAGGCACAGGTATACCTATGTAACAAACCTGCACGTTCTGCACATGGATCCCCCCCCCACTTTTTTTTTTAATAAGAAATTTAAAAAAGACATCAATTGCAAAATGAGAGAGAGAGAAAAAAGAAAGATGAGTGTTCCTTAAATGTCAAATCTGCTGCCACTTGAATCTGAGATTTCCCAGCTTCCAAAAATGTGAGCAATAAATTTCTGTCGTTTATAAATTACCCAGTCTAAGACATTTTGTTAAGGCAGCCTTGAGGGACTAAGGCAATTGGTAGAGAGAGTACCTTTCCAAAAGAAACGGGATAATGGAAACTTTTTAAAGAATATTGTATGTATAGATAGACAAACAACTAAGTACTATAATCAGTTTACTACAACATAAAAGATTGTACAGAAGAAATGAGACCTCAAGAAAGAAAACCCAAGCATTTCACTATATTTTCATGTCTTATTTTAGCAATTTTAGTAGAGAAATTAAGTTCTATTATAAACTTAGTCTTTTGTTTAAACCTTGGTTTAAGTAGAGTTTTATTAAAACTGTGTGATCTTATACAAAGTCCTTGACATCTCTGGGCTTCATTTTGCCCCCTTGCAAAATAAAAATAATATTAGTGCATACCTCGTAGGGTTATTATAACGATGAACGACAATAATCTGTTTAAAACATCTAACATAGTACCTAGCACAGAGTGAGATATCCCTTCCATTCATCATTTTATGTGATGATTGGAGAGATCAAGTTCTAACAAGTGACACCTAGAGATCATAACATAATTAAAAATGAAGATGAGAAACCAGTATATAACACACTTTCTCTCTTTTCTCTCTCTCTCTCAGACACAAATACACATATGCACATACACGGACACACACAAAGAAGACTGAAGGAAGAATAAAGAATAGGCTTTTAAATTTCATGAACAGAACTAATACACTTTGTTAAAATGGCTTAAATAAAATAAGACGATGCAAATTAGAAAGAGATATATCAAAGATTCGTGAAATACATTGATGCCCATGATTGTGTAAAAGACACAGACAAGTTTGAAATTTGGAAGCAAAAGAAAGTAAAATCTTACTACTACTTTCAGCCTTTTCTCTATCTAATCCTTTTATTTTCACCTCCTTTGGGATGAAAACAGAATGTTGCTCTCCATTTTGTTACTTACTAGAAAATGTGACATCATTAAGAAGCATAAATGAGACTTGGTCATCCTTTTTCTGATTCACAGCCCTAAAGTTAAAGTTATTTTATTTTTATCCTTCTATCTTGCCAACATTTCTCCTCCAAAAACTGTTGACCTGCATATAGGAATTCTTGGCTCTAATCATATTGTTTAAATCCATCTTCTAAGTGGGCCATGTGTTTATACATACAAAATGAAAGATCTTGACTAATTTGTCTCTAATAGAGAACTCTAGTAGATGTATATTTTTGGTACCTCTGTGGCACAGAGAGGCCACACATCTTGCTTTTCTTCGTTGTAATCTTTTTTCTCTAGAATGTAACCTTGAATGATGCCATCCTGAATTCTACACCTTCAAATGAATCCCCTCTAAAGATTACTATCCCTCTCCTTCCACTATCTTACAGTTATTGAAGATACAGTAGGATACTGGGGAAACTGGGTTCTTTGGTGGTTTTACCAACATTTTATTAGTGAGCTTGGTTTTTTTCAAGGCTCCACTATAGACTGAATAGTTGTTGCTGTGGTTTAAATGGGTCCCCCAAACTTCACATACTGGAAACTTAATCATATGCAATTAGACCTCAATTTCATATGCTGTCAGTAGGTGGAGTATTTGAGAGGTAATAGAGGTAGGTTGTCATCAGGGTAGGTCCCCCATGATGGGACTGTTGGCTTTGTAAGAAGAGGAAGAGAGATCTGAGTTGACAGGCATCATCTTGCCCTCTTGTCATGTGATACCTTCCACTATTATGATACAGCAAGGCCTTCACCAGATGTCAGTGCTATGCTCATGAACTTCCCAGACTCCAGAATTGTAAGAATAAATTTATTTTCTTTATAATTACTCAGTATATGGTATTCAGTTATAGCAACAGAAAACAGATTTATGCAGGCAATTGGTACTGAGAATTGGAGCTGTTGCTATGGGAAATACCCCAAAATGTGGAAGCTCCTTTGGGACAGGGTAATGGGCAGAGGCTGGAAAAATTTGGAGGAGCAGGCTAGATGAAGCTTGCTTTGCCATGAATGGAGCATTATGGGAGATTTTGGTGAAAAGAGGAGAAACGTAGGGAAAATCTGAATCTTCTTAGAGATTACAGTTGACCCTTGAACAATACTGGTTTGAAATGCATGGGTTTACCATACAAAGATTTTGTTTTCAATAAAAGTTACACAAAGTGTGCCTGGCTGTCCTGCTGCTTCCCTTTCCACCTGCTCCACCTCCTTTACTTCCTCTACCTCTATTCCCCCTAAGACGGTAAGGCCAACCCCTCATCTTCCTCCTCTTTTTCAACCTACTCAATGTGAAGACGACAAAGAGGAAAAACTTTATGATGATCCACTTCTACTTAATAATGTTAAACAAATTTTTTCTTAATTATGATTTTTAATAACATTTTCTTTATCTTACTTTATTGTAAGAATACAGTATATGACACATATAACATACAAAATATGTGTTAATTTACTGTTTATGTGATTGGTATGGTTTCTGGGCAACAATAGGCTGTTAACAGTTAAGTTTTGGGGGAGTTCAAAGTTATACATGGATTTTTTACTGTGTGGAGATGGTTAAAAGGTCAACGGTACTTAAGTGGTTGTGACAAGAATACTTGTCTATGGTATTCTGTTATAGCAACAAAAAATTGACCAAGTTGCATTAGTAAGTATTTTTCTGAATGTAATCCATTTATTTATGTGTAGAATTTTGAAGATTATTGATAATTCTTTTTTTGTGTGTGATGAAGTCTTGCTCTGCCTCCCAGTCTGGAGTACAGTGGCACGATCTCCACTCACTGCAGCCTCTGCCTCCCAGGTTCAAGAGATTCTCTTGCCTCAGCCTCCTGAGCAGCTGGGATTACAGGTGCCTGCCTGGATAATTTTTGTATTTTTAGTAGCGACGGGGTTTCACCATGTTGGTCAGGCTGGTCTCGAACTCCTGACCTCAGGTGATCCACCCACCTCGACCTCCCAAAGTGCTGGGATTATAGGCATGAGCCACCACACCTGGACTGCTTATTCTTTTATTTAAAAATTTTCTGCTCTAGATAACAGCTATGTGAAGACATCTTTTTATAAGGTATGTGTGCATATAAACACACACATCCTCCCCACCCCCACACACAGTAGAGTTTAATCATTAAAATAGATTAAAATCCAAGAAGCTTACACTATTTCTTTTTTAAATTAAAGACTTGGCCTCATTCTTTATGATTAACCAAGATAGAAGCACTTCTATTATTGTAGAGCAGTAATACTAGATGAATCTCTCACTGTGACATTGTTTTCCTCTTGATGGTGTAATTCCTTTGAATATAAAATGTGACACATTTAAGAGTTCTGCCACATGCATACTCCTTAGAAATTTTTAGTTCCTCAAATTTTGTAAAAAAAAAAAAAAAAAACACTTGAAGGAAAAATAATTTAAAATATATCAAAAACAATGAAAGTTTTTTACGTGAGGGGTGCAAAATAAAATGGAGACATTTTTAGAATCATCAAAAAACAGTTTTCTGTTTTGTATCTTTGAAGATAGGCAGTGCTTACTTGTCTGAGGGAATTTAAGCCAAAACCAAAAAAGCCAACATACAGCCTTTTTTTTTCCCTCTCTTTTACTCTTTCCTGGATTCTGAATAATATTGGAATGAGAAAACATCAGAACTTAAAATTAACTGGCAGCTCAAACTTCCAAAGTGGGTACTTAAGGGAGAATTCACTCCTAGTAAATACATTAGTGGTCGTTGCAAGTGGGTGATTATTTTGGAAACAGAAGTGTATATAAAAATAACTTGGGGAACTGAGGTTTTAGGGACACTATTTGAGCAATTTCCCTGAATCTCTCCTGCCTTTACATTTCTCCATCACTAGTTTCAGTGTCTTCCTTAATCCACAGATTTCACTCTTTTTTTTTTTCAAATACATCTATTCTTTTCTTACCATGCTTTTTTCCTCTTTATTGTCTCTCCAATTCTTTATGTGTCAGTTCTAAATTAATTCTGCTTTTAACTTTCTGTTAGGACATTTAGTTAATTAGATTCTTCGAAAATTTTTACTTCTTTTTTGGGCAGGCATTAAAAAAAAAACACACACTGATACTTTTCTCAACATTTTTATGTTTTTATCTTGGCCTTAGTTGAAAACAAAAGCTTCTGGACAGTGATGATGATCTATTCTGTATCAAGATTCCAAATAAAAATATACTCGCATGCCTTGTCAGCAAATTAGGGTTTAAGGATATTTCAGAGGTTACCTGGTATAGCTCTGTCTTCAGGTAAGACTTTCCCTAAGACTTTTGTCCTTTGAATATAAGATATTGTTTTTATAGGTCTCTAAAGGGATACATTCCCTCTTAAACATAAATGCAGTTACATAATTTCATAGTCACCACTCTTCCATATAATTTTAAATGAATTACATTTTGTTTAAGATGTATAATTTAGAAATATTTTTGAGTGTCCTAGGGGACGTATAGTTAAAAGAAAATTGAAGATTTGGTTTTCCTTATAAAGCAACTAAACTGAGATTAAACGGGCTTTAAAATTGACCTATGGCCGGGCGCAGTGGCTCAAGCCTGTAATCCCAGCTCTCTGGGAGGCCTAGGCGGGCGGGTCACGAGGTCAGGAGATCGAGACCACCTTGGCTAACATGATGAAACCCCGTTTCTACTAAAAATACAAAAAAATAGCCGGGCGTGGTGGCGGGCGCCTGTAGTCCCACCTAATCGGGTGGCTAAGGCAGGAGAATGGCGTGAACCCGAGAGGCAGAGCTTGCAGTGAGCCAAGATCGTGCCACTGCACTCCAGCCTGGGCGACAGAGCAAGACTCCGTCTCAAAAAAAAAAGAAAAAAAAATATGTATATATATATATATAAAATATATATTGACCTACAAGAAATCTTCAAGAAATTTACGCCTCTCCCCAAGAGCCTAAGAATTAAACATTACATATTCTCGAATGAAAAAGAAGTGGTGAAAAATGTTAGCCATCTCCTTACAAGTATGTAACCAAACAGGTAGGGACTATTACGGTACTCTCACAAAGAGCTTTGAACTTAGAACTGAAGGAACACAAATCTAGTCTTAACTGTGACATTTACTTGATCAGAGATAGAAACTTTTTGAATGTTGAATTATATAAATATGAAAAATGAACATAATAAAGTCTACCAATCAAGATTGTTGTGAGAATTAAAGAATGATTGTAATTTTTTTTCTTTTCTTTTCTTTTTTGAGACTGAGTCTTGCTCTGTCGCCCAGGCTGGAGTGCAGTGGCGCGATCTTGGCTCACTGCAAGCTCTGCCTCTCGGGTTCATCCCATTCTCCTGCCTCAGCCTCCCAAGTAGCTGGGACTACAAGCGCCTGCCACCACGCCCGGCTAATTTTTTTGTATTTTTAGTAGAGACAGGGTTTCACCGTGTTAGCCAGGATGGTCTCTGTCTCCTGACCTCGTGGTCCACCTGCCTTAGCCTCCCAAAGTGCTGGGATTACAGGTGTGAGCCACCACGCCCGGCCGAATGATTGTATTTTATAAATGTATTTTTATGTATAAATTGTTATTATTATATATAAGTAGCTATAAGTTCAATTGTTAGAAATGCTCTTTTAATTATTTCATCCAAAAGGAAATGATGTGATGAACTAACAGAAGATTCTATGACTTTGATCATCATTCACATCTGATCAGAAGCTGAGTTCACTGGCCTGATACTTATCCTGCAGGAGACCTTTCAGAATTTTTTTGTTTTGTTTTGTTTTAATTGCCTCTGGGATTACCTGATACTGCAAAACTCAGAAAATACCTCTGTAAAATGCAGAAAATCCTCTATCTTTAGTCTGGTCTTTTTTTTTTTTTTTTTTTTTTTAACATCTCTACATTAGTATCCACAGGCTTTATGGCTTTGTATTTTTTTCTATTTGTGACCAACATCTAATATGTATAAAGAGTTTTACTATAGGGCTCAATGTAACAAATTCTAAACGTGTTCTACCATTTTTGTTTCTTTTCAGGGAATTTGAACAAGAGATCAGATTCATGGCAGAAGAATCACCTCCCAGGTTTTATTCTGCTCGAACCCCGTGGAAAGCTAATGATTTTGACATGAATCTTCTCCTGTCTTGGATAGCCTTATAAGATTCTTTTCCTTTTAAAGTAAAGTGCTTTTGATTACAGATGTCACGTATCCCACAGTACTAGCAATACATTAGTCTTTTCAAATTAAAAATGAAGCTTGAGGGCTTGATTGCCCTGTCATTTAACAACGTTATTGCAATGAGAAAGTTCCTCCTTTCACTATATACCATTTTCTGTCATGCTGAAACAAGAAAGCAATACACTTTTCTGCTCAGAGTTTTCAATATCCTTTTCATTTCCATTGTATCACTTTAAAAGAGAACAGCACCTTTGAAGAAATATTGTGTAAATAAAAGCATTTAAAAATGTAGCACCAAGAAAACAAAACAGAAAAGCCAAGGGCACAAAGGAGGTAGGGAAACTACCTCTTAGGGGCAATGATGACCAGTTTCTGTTTTATAAATATCTTACTAGTCACTTAGTTGAGGAAAAAGTGCCACATATATGTCAAAAGAAGTTCTGAGCATTAAAGGGTACATAAAGACAGAGAGGGAAATGAGCAAATGGGAAACGATAATATATCCTCAGTAAGCAGAATCTGCACACTGACTCGCATTAAGTTGACCATCTTTTGATGTGGCTTTCCCGCCATGGGGGGTGAGGTGGATAAGCACAGCCCCATAGTGTTACAGCTTCGTAAATCTCTACTCATTTGCAATTCATTGCATTCCTAGGAAAACAGAGTTCACAGTTAAGTACTAGCCAGTTTTGCTTTGGGGATTAGCAGTATTTGTATTTGGCAAGGTACAATGATAACAAGTTTTATTAAACTATAACCTAGAAAGGTGATGCCACAAAAGGGAATTGTAGAGTTTATAAAGAGATGCCAGACTGGGAGCCTCCAAAGCTTTTCCTCTTGCACTGGGCATGACGTGGCAGGACATAGTAAGTATACAATCAATATGTCTTGATTCGATACAATTGAATGAGGTGGCCACACTAAGCACTGAGACATTGTATCTTTAAATCATTTCATAACCTCTAGACCTAAGAATTATTGCTATATTGGATAAACTTTGATTTTTAATAGTGTTTCTGTGTTAGTTGCCATAACAAAATACCACACACTGGGTATCTTAAAAAACAGAAATTTATTTTCTCACAGTTCCGGGTGTTGAAAGTTCAAGATCAATCAATGTGTCTGCTGGGTTGGCTTCTCCCAAGGTCTTGTCTTCCTTGGCTTGCAGATGGCTACCTTCAAGGTGTGCCCTCTGTGTACACAACATTCTACCATCTCTTTGTTTTTTTGTAAGGATATCAGCCATATTGAATTAGGGTCCCACCCTTATAATCTCATTTAACCTTCATTACCACTTTGAAGACCCTAACTCCAAGTAGAGTCACATTAGGAGTTAGGACTTCAACATATGCTTTGGGGTTGAGGTGGGAGACACAATTTAGTGTATACCTATCTCCTTTGAATATAATCCATTCCAGATTTCCAAGAAGAATGATATATTGGAAAGAGGATTTACTTAGATGTCAGACAGAACAGGGTGTGGATTCTTGCTGCTCATTGATTATTTAGCTTGACCTTGGACAAGGTAACTTAAATCCATCTCTGTAAAAATTGGGTTATTAATAATTGTACAGAAAGTTTGTTGTGAAAATTTGGGAAGATCAAGTATGAAAAATAACCCAGCACAGAGCTTGGTAGATGATAGCTGCAAAATTTTCCTTCTGAAGTTTATCTTTGAGGTCATGGGTTCTCAGCATTAACTCAAAGGCCCAAAGTGCCATTCTTGGTGGCATGAGTCTTGAACTGCTAAAAATTAACATTTTAATCAGTCTGAGCCATTCTTGCACTGTCAGTCCCTCATGCAGTCAAAACAACAAAACAAAACAAAACAACAAAAAAACAAAAACACCACTAAGGGTTAACTTCTGATGTCTTGTAAATGGAATCCTTGGCTCCTAAAATAGGATTTATGTTGAACAACTGGATTCATTCATTTTACTCTTGAAACATTCACTTGACAAACATTAGATTTGCTATGTGTTAGTCACCATACCAGGAACTATATTAACACAAAGATTTGTAACTTGTGCTGTTTCTGTCTCAATCAAGCTTTGCTCTGAAAATGTGCTATGGATACAAACATACACAAGAAACAAGAGAAGAAATTTTAAGGGTACAATATAGGGGTTAGAGATAAGAATTAGCTTATTTGTATGGATTAAAGAAGGATCAATTTTAGCTGTATGAATTTGGGGTTGTTTTCCTAAAGAAGTCAAATTTAAAATAACTCTTTAAGTATGGAAATTTTTTAATAGAAAGTGGAGGAGAGGCTACTAAAAGAAGTAATAATTCTTCACTTTATCCCCTTTTTAAATATGTACACAAATCTTCAGTTCTCTCTCACGTGTCTCTTTCAGACTGGCTTTCTCACCTAGGTTTCAGGAAATGGAGATCATAATAATGGCTTGGAAGAGGAAAAGCAAAAATGGCTGGAGGGGAAGTCTGCAGATGAAAATATGAATGTCACTTCAAAGGTTAGTTTAAGTAGACAAGAGCTCCTTTGAGGGAGGAACCCTGGGCTTGCCGAAATATTCTAAATTAACCATGAAGTCTCACCATCTTTATCTGCTGAGATTAGGTAACTTATTTTGCAAATATTTTATTTAAAAATCTACTGATAAAAGCCTACACTTTTAGACTTTATCAACTATACTAAAAGAGATGCCTATAGATTTTCACTCATTTAAAAACTAGATCACTGGGATAAATTTATATTCATTAGAATCCCAAGAGAACAGCTTTTCAATTTTACTATAGCCTTCTTCATAATGCAAAAACAGTTCAGCAAAATTAAATTCCTATAGTTTTCCTTGTTACCACAACAAGGCTTCCAATTGTAAGAGACCTAAAGTTGCTTTATGCCTTCCCCTAGATCAAATAATATTGGCACATATTTCAACAGAATGTTCTTAATTCTAGCAAATAAGGACTATATTGTGTATTTGAGTAAAGCAAACACATATTTGTAATATCGTCAACAAATACAGTTATTACTATTTTTTATTGTTTTTCATGAACTTGTCCTAAAATATCTTTACCCTTTGACCATTAATATTGCTATTTCAGGCACATAATTTCATCTCTAAAAAGCTGTTTTGTTTTTTTTTTTCCTACTCTTACTTGAAATGTTCCTCAGGATATGTCCAAGCAGCATCTGTAATTGTAAATTATTTCAGGTCAAGTGAGGCAAATCTGAATAAGCTGATATTTTGAGACAATTTTTTTTTAAGTATTAACATATAGTGTATCACATACACTGAAGTTGAGGTGAGGTTTGTATATTTGGGTGAGAAAATGCATGCTGCACAGCTACAATGTCAGACTGGGATTTCTCATGGAGGCTGCTTAGTAAGCAAAAGAAAATTCTTCCAAATTAATTTGACCTTGAATAAGAAAGCATATTTTTATCAATCAACTGTAACCAACATTGACTTTGGGGATTAGCCAAATTGTAGCATGCATATTCAGGTAGATAATACAGTTGTCAGATATAGTGTTCTTGATCCATAGTCTGTCACTGTGTATCGAATCGCAACTTGCAGTGCTTTTCTTGTTTCAATTTTATAGAGCAACATGTAATACATGAGTCAAGTCTGTCTTGCTGGGTTACAAGAAAAGGAGAAGAACTGGAATACAAATTATACTGTAAATTAGAAAACCTAAATCCTAAGCAACCAGATTTTTAACCTTAATATGAAATAATATCTTTAAATCCAATGATATTCTGATATAGAGCAGTGCTTCTCAAACCTTAATGCTCATAAAAATTACCTGGGGATCTTGGGAAAAGATTGATTCTGATTCAGTAGATTTGGCATGGAGCCTGAAATACTACATTATTAATAATTTCTCAGATGATGCCAATGTTTCTAGACTATGGAACACACCTTGAATAGCAAGGTTCTACAGCATAATTGTGTACAATATATTATGAGGTTTCATAATTACCTTTATTATCCAAAGAAGTATAATGCCCCAAAATAGCCACAATAGTGTCTACTAATTTATTTTAAATTACTTTTATAATAATTATGCAAGCCTTTCTTACTTCATTGTGATTAGTCTTGTAATTAGATTTTCTCCTAGAATCCTTTTTCTTCATGAGTGCGCAGAAAGGAAATAAAATAACATCAAAGTGTATGATTACAAAAATTCCTGTAGATGACACAGAATATTTAGGGAATGTTTAGAATATTTTAAATTCCTCATTCTCAATCTTATGGAGTACGGGCGGTGGGGGGAGAAAAGAAAGTGTGCTGTAAAATTAGTGATGCTATGTACTATGGCTAGACACTGATGCTGAGGACCACTCCTACTTAATTTGGATTCTCCTCTTTCTGGGAGCCAGTGCATGCAATGATCGATAGTACATCTCACCTAAAAAACCTACAGCCTGAAACTGCCCAAGAAATTGTATGTTGGCAGTTTGTTAAGATATTTTATGAGAATAGGTGTCACCAAGCAATGGGTTACTTAGTACTTTCACTTGCAGCAGAGAAAGTTAAGATGTGCTTCCTCATTCTCTTGACATTCTACTTACAGGATTCGCAGTTTCACGTAAAATTAAAGACAACTTACACATCCCCAACTACACCCACTCCTTCATTGTGTATTATTAAATGATTCTATGTAATGACATGTGAGAGTTTTGTTCCACGTGGGTAAGAAATAACAAAGGCCTTATATACTGTTCTTCTGAGGATTTATAATAAGAATTGTGTTTAAGAATACTCTGTCTAAAGGACTTCATTTCTAAAGGGTTATAAGATATAAGAAAATATTTTTAATCATAGCTTCCTCTTTATCTTCTTCAAACTTTATTCTTTATCAAAAACTGTTAATTCAATAAACAAATCTTCATTAAGTAATTAAACAGCCATGTAACATGAAAATATATAATGTGGCAGGCTAGCTAGCATTAAGAGCTGAGAATAAAGGGCATAAAGAGCAGTTCCTGATGACCTCGGTACTCTTGAAGCTTTTTTGAAGTCAGTTTCCATCTAGTTACCCAAATTGTTTCAGCAATTTTTAGGTATACTAGTTAATAGTAAATAAATTATTAAAAACAAACAAACAACATTGGCTTGTAAAACTAGAAGGTAAAGAAATTAGGCACAGCTTTAATCAAGGGCTAAAACAATGTTATCAGAGCTCAGCTTTTCTACATTTTATAGTTTTGAATTTTGCTATACTGACTTAATGGTCATACTCCATAAAAATTTTCCAGCAGCTCTGTTTAGGTTGTCTCAAGAAAGAATATGAGGTCCTTTTTTAACAGTATGAAAAATAGTTAATTGTTTCTCTCTGGTTATAACCTGCTCGTATTCCTATTACTGAGTCAACATCTAGGGCCTTTGGAAATACAATGCCCTGATTGTATGTGTCTGATCCATGTGTCCACCCTAGAGCCAGCAATGAAGTAAAATCCAGCAGTAGATTACTGAGAGATGTGACAGTCATGGAAGTGCATGGCACCAATCCTTTTTTAGCTCTGAAGGATATAGATGAATAAACAGTAACTTTTTTTCCATTGGTCTTTTATGATCCAGATAATATAAAAGTGAAATACAAAAACTTATATTTTAAATTTGTAGTTTACAAAACAATCTGACTTCCATCATCTACCCACAATGTTGGCAAAATCGCTGTTTTAGTATATTTGATAAGGAAGGATATTAAATAGAGAAAAGTTAAGTGGCCTGTTCAAAGCCAAGCAACTGGCCCAATAGTATGCACTAGAGCTTTCTAGTCTTGTAAATGAAGCCAATTTACCTCTTCTCATGGGGTCCCATTTTATGAACTCACAGGAGGCAATGGCCCCTTCTTCAGTGATCCCCTTGTTAACAGTGACATTGATTATTGATGCTTGAAAATTGTTGAAATTATTGTTAATGTTTGAAAATATTAACCCAGTGCATTGTCTCTCTACTTAAATCTTATTCCCAGCAGCTTTCCACTTTGAGGCTGAGCCCTGAGTTTTATCAATCCATGACAAGAGAGGACAGATGTACTCCTCTTTAAGCAAGACAATGGGCTTAAGGAATGGGCAAGGGAAAAGATTTTCTAATACAGAGTACTATAGCAAATACTAAGTCAAAGGTGGGCTTCCCTGTAAAAGAATACATTTTTAATATAAGAGGAGCAATAGAAAATCTCTACCTGATACCAGGGTATCTTGGGGAACAGAAGAGAGACAGGGTGACATTACAGCCTGAGCTTTAGGTATGTCCAAGTCCTGGTCGGATATTCAAATTGTTGAGGGAAAAACTGAAAGCAGAGAGGATAGGATTCCATTCCCTTTTTGAAATCTAGGAAGGGGAAGCTGTGTAGGGTGATTCTTGAATCAATATGGACCATCCTTTGAACAATTAAGAATCTCTCTCTTTGCTGTGAGACTTGAGAGATGACGTATTTTCCAGTACCCTAAATATCACCATTTAGGGATACATAGGAAAAAGAGTGAAAACTAAGCATTTCTGCCCACGATCTGGGTAAATTTACAACCTCCCCTACATATCACAATTCTACATGTTCCCCTTCTTATGTCTTTATTTCTAAACCACAAATATAGAATTAAAGGCATCTTAAATTTAAATCAGCTATTGAAGAGATGTAGCATCCCATTCAAAATTATTGATTTTGCAAATCAGCATGCTCAGTAGAGCAGGAGTTTTGAGATACGAATATCCAAGATTAAAATTGCAGTCCTATAACTTACATATTATCTGAGCTTGAAGATTTTTCTGCATATTTGTTTACTCATTGCAAAATGAAGACAACAATACCTTCATCAGCAGGTCATAAAGAAGATTAAATAAGATATTACATATAAAATGCTTAGGAAAAGGAGTGTTATTCTGGAAATTACTATTACTACTGCTGCTGCTGCTGCTACTGCTGCTACTAATGTCTGCACTATTTTTGCATGAGATGTGCCAGCTAGCTAGGACAAAATATGAACCATTGATACAGAAGAAAACTGAAGTATTCTCCTGCCTATATTTTTCCACCTTAAAACTGAGAAATTTACGTAGTTCCATAATATCTTCAATCTCATTCCTCAGAACAAAAATAGACAATAAAAGTAGTAGGAACACAAGTACAAATATCCAATACAGCATATTTCACAAACTCCGAAAGTCAGGTATAAAATAAATGTTTGTGTGTTTTTAATGATCCAACGATCTACTTTCAAATGGCTTAAGCAAGTTATTCAAAAATATATAAAATATCAAACACAATCCTTAAATTTGAACCCAAATTCTTGTGATGTAAGATTAATTTTTTCCTTTTTTTTTTTCATTTAAATGCTCCCTAAACTTCTGTATTCTGACCTAATGGCTCTTCTCAAAGATTTCCATTCTCTCTGGATTCAGGAAATCCTGAAAACCTTGTCAAAATCCTTTTTTATCACTAAATTCACGGGTCATTTATGTAGACTCAAGAGGTTTTTCCTAGTCCTAATAAACATCAAGACTCCCAGATGTTACTCCAACTTGGCTGTACCTCTAGACCTCTTGGAGTTTCCACTCATCACTAGTTTTCTGGTCCAGTGGAGCATTACATAACTTCTTCCCAACCTTTCCACAAACTCAGAACTCAGCTTAAAAGTGAAAAATAGATGCCATGGTAGTGCAAAGGAAAACACACACACATATACACACATACCTGAACAAGGAAACCACACACACACACACACCTGAACGAGGAAACCACACACACACACACACACACACATCTGAACAAGGAAACCACACACACATACATGTACTCACATACCTGAGCAAGGAAATCACACACACACACACTTACACACCTGAACAAGGAAACCACACACAAACACACACACACCTGAACAAGGAAACCACACACATATACATGTACTCACATACCTGAACAAGGAAATCACACACACACACACATACACACCTGAACAAGGAAACCACACACACAAACAGATGAACAAGGAAACCACACACACACATACACACATACCTGAACAAGACCCTCTCCCAAACAGCAGCATAAACAAAAATAGAGTAGTCCTGACCATAAAGAAACTCTAAAAAATAAATGCTCTTTCCTTTATATAATGAATTATAAGGAAAAGAAAATAAGAAAGAGCATCTCCTAATAAGTACACCCATGTGAACACTGGTTTTCTTCATGGTTTTGTTGTGGTTATGGCAAATACTTTTTGCTCCTGTCATGTCATTCCAGATTCTGATTTCCCGGATAATTAACCGTTTGTCTCCTTTCTATATTTCCCTTGATATTTCAATTTTTAAATATCAGTTATATCAAGGATTCTGAAAATGACAATATATTTAGATCAGATTAAGAGGATGGGAGAGGAAGATGAATTTCAGTTAGGGTATTATTTGTGCTCCTCAATTACTTTTCATAAAGGCTGTATGCGTTTGATATTGTCCAATCTGTCTAATAAATGCTACTAAATTACTGATTCAAGGCAAGGACATGAAGCCTGATTTTTGAGGATATCTTACTTTCTTGTGTTAAGAAAGTCTGTATAAGGAAATCTTATTTTATTATATTTTAAAATTGGAATAATAAATGTGATGCCAATAATCAAGAACACAATAACTTGCTTCTCTAGATATACATTAATAAATGCTTGTCAATATTCCAAAAGTCATGGAAAATACAAAATAGCACAGTAAGTTCTCTTTTGTTTAAATTTTTCATATATACGGTTCAAAAGTAAAATATTTTATTCAGGATGGTATTGTTTCTCCTTTTCCAATGAATAATCCGTTGTAAACACAGAGACCTCCATCTAACACGGAGAATTGGAAACTGGAGTAGAAAGGACTCTTCTTGCAAATAAAATATTTGCAATAACATAACTGTTGAAAAAGAAATCATGCCATTAAATTTAGATAAAATGTTAAAGGCTTTTTTTTGGCAAATTACTGGATTACAGTAATAATTTCATTTTTGCTGTTTTAGGGCTAATACCACAATCTGATGAAATAGGTTTTCAAATTATCCACAACAAGGAAGACTAATAAACGTGGACTTTGTGCAGATATCATTTGGAAGATGGGTCAGCATTCATGGTCATTTATTTTTCTTGCACTCTATGATAATCAAGGGCTGCAGAAAATCAAATTATTTTTCTGATTATTAAATGTTTCAAGAGTTAAACATATTTTTAAATAATTTTTGCTAGGAAACTTTTATGAAACAAGATTATTTCCATAATTTCTCAAATAGAGTTATATGCAACATATATCTCTTGAGAAATAAGGTCATTGCAAACAGTCACAGACTATACTAGGTAACATAGTTCTGGTTGTTGTTTAGATGATTTTCCTCTCACCCATATTTTTAGGTTGATTGTCCTTAGCTGGTCTTTGTATTCCATTTTCCTTCTAATCTAGGTAAAAGTGAAATAAACCAAGTTTCTTTAGAGTTTTCTAATCAAAGGGAGAGAATAGGCATAGTTTTCTTATGATGGAAAAAAATGACATGAACTAGAACATCTGGAGAAGCCTTCATGGAGGAAGCGGAATTGAGTTGGCCTTTAAGGATTAGAATAATTTATAGAGGTGAAGAGATTAGAGACCCAAAAAGAAGAAATTGTGAAGAACTAAAGTTGGAAAGCAGCAAAGATTGATCAGATAACAATGAAAAGATGAGTCTCACTGGATTGATAGTCTGTGTGGCTAAAAGGTGAGCTATATGTTTACAATACTTTATCTAAAATTTCAGAATTTGAAATACTCTGAAAACCCAAACTTTTTAAAACCTAATATAAATAATCCTATTGCGAGGTTTAAGAAATGCATAAAAACACAATTAACATTAAACTTGTGATGATTATGTAAAAGATATTAAAAACAGTGCTTTACCTTCATGATTTCCTTTATTCTTATAAGATGAATATTCATTTACACAGACAGACATCTACTGAGCTTGTCATCTGTGGCAAGGCATTGGGAGTACAAACCAAGTAAGACATGTGCTTGTCAAGAATGGATAGTATGATACAGATAAGTTAATTTTTTAACAAGATGCGATGTAAGTGATTTGATAAAAGTATTTTCAGAATTTATCTAGATCGACAATAGGAAATGCTTCCAAGGAGAAAGCATTGCCTGAGGTGAGATTTTAAGGTAATAAGTATGAGTTAACTCGATAAAGGATAGGACATTATAATCTAAAATAATATTATATTATAAAGCAGAACTGTGGAAAAGCATGGCCACGGAAAGAAAGTGGAAATGATTAGGATGGACAGAATGAAAGATTTATTATATAGAGAGGAAAACTATGAAATGGGGTGTGTATTTTTGTGGGGAAATGAAAATGCAGTAGGCAAATCAGGTAAACCAGTGGTTCCCAACCGATGAAGACTTTGTCCCCCAGAAACATTTGTCAATGTCAGGGCACATTTTGTGGGTTGCTACAATGGGCAGGGAATACTCCTCTCATGTAGTAGATGAAGGCCAGAGATAGTGCTAAACATCCTACAACGTACAAGGAAGTCCCCCACAACAAGGAATTATCTGGCCCAAAATGTCAGTAGTGCCAAGTTTGTGAATCCTTGATGTAGACCTGTTTGTGCAAACCCAGAGAGTTGGAGCTTTATCTGGAAAGCCCTGATAAATCATTGAAGGGCTTTAGGCCCTACAATAACATATAATTTTCATTTACAAACATCATTCTTGCAGCAATTTTGGGGCTGGATGAGAGAAGTCAGGGGAAATATCATGATAGCAGGACCTGTTTTTAACCTATTGCATCAATCTAGCAAAAAAATGATGGTGGCAGCAAAGGGGAAAAAAAGGAAGGAGCTAACAATGAGAGATAAATGAGATGAAATTCACAGGGCTTAGTGACTGTATGTGGCTATAAAAAGAAAGAACTTAAAATGACTCACAGACTTCTGGATCCAGTAACTGGAATAAAAGTAATGTTATTCAAGCAGGCAACACAGGGAAGAGAGCAGTGTTAAAGAGCAAAGATACTGAGTTTGAATTTAGATCTTTTAAATTGAGTTACCTGAAGGACATATGGAGTTTACCAAATATTTACATGCATGAAGTTGAGCAAAGTAAAATGTAAGGAGCCACTAATTGCAGTGAGGAAATTGCAAGAACAATTTTAGTGTAATCGTGCCAATGGTGATAGTCACAGTCGTGGATGGGTGAAATTTGGGGGCACTGACAAATAAACAGGGATAAAATAGTATTTACTGCTCAAAAGAGCTCTTTGTGTAGATAAGCAAACTGAGTCTCAGTAAACCTTAATAAATTTTCCAAGAACACAGGAATAGTTAGTTTCAAATCCACATCTATATTTTTTAGAAAACAAATTTTTCTTTCTACTACATCATGTTATGCCTATTCCACCAAGTTATTTCTCCATATATCCCTTTGCTGCCTTCTCCTAAAAAGAAGGGAATTAAAATAATAGATCACAATTCAAGACATTGTTGGACCATGTTTACAAATGTACATGGTCAATGAATGTTGAAAGTATAGTCTGCCTTTTCCTCTTTTCTATATTGCTGGACAGAGCAATATAGATAAATTTCTTAGGCTGTAGTTTGGAAGCATGTTAATTAACTAATTTGTTTCCAATCATCTTCTTCTCTAGATGGAGCGATTGAAAGACAGATGGGTAGGTAGATAGATAAAGAGTGAGAGAGAGAGAGAGAGAGAGAGAGATAGACCGACCGACCTAGTATATAGGTGTGCACACATCTATATAATGTGATAATTTAAAAATGTTTATATTCAGGTTAATGCTTAGAATAAGGATACCAGAAGTCTGACTTCCAGATAAGTAAGGTATCATGAATCTAAATTAAAAAAGGAACAAATGTCATCCAGATACATGGTTAGGTTATTCTATATACATATATACATGCCTCTATATACTAGGTCCATCTATCTATCTGTAATCTATCTACCTACACACATATATATGCACTCATGCATGTACATTCACATACATAGACAGCCAGTTTAATGCAGTGGGTAAGAACACTGGCTCCATGATCTTAACTTTCTCAGCTGTAACCTGTGACAGAATACTCAATCTCTATACCTCACTTTTATCATCTGTAAAATCCAAAAGAAGGAAGCCTATCTTAATGAGTTGTTGTAATTATTAAATGAGACTGTATCTATAGAACATTTAGAGCCATGTTTATCATCTGGTAAAATGCACAAGAAACATTAGCTAATTTTTTCCTTCTCCTCCTCTCTCCTCATGCCCAATCCTTCCACAGGATCATATGTGTAAATTAGTGGTTTTAGGTTCCTGTAGTCTGTGCTAGACCCAAGATATAACTTCAGGGAAGAGTGGCAGCTTCCAGTTAGGACTCAATATTTAAGCCCTCTAATCTGATTTGCAAGAGAGCTCTACTTCAAGGTATTCTGCTCCTGCAAAGCTAATAATTATGTGGTATTCATATCTCACTCAGTTACTGTTCTGGATGTATTTCTCCTCATGAACCTTAGAGCATACACAGTGCAAATGGAAGGATAAGATGTTGCCAGTCATTTGTCAGTGGCCATTACTACATCATGAATGCCGGGCTCAGGCAAATCTGTCTAATGCAGGAAGAGTTCTGAGGAGAAGCAATCAGATTTAAAGCACCTGAGGGGGTGGGAGGTGGTTGTGAGTGTGTTTCTAGACTAAGAAGCAGAGAGTTGACCTAAATTCTGTTACTGTCTCCATTACATATTAACTGGTGATCTTCTTTAAATGACTACCTTTTTGAGTTCTAGCTTCTTTATTAGCAGTACAAAAGGGTCATGTCAGCAATCTCTGAAAGTTTCAACTCTAATTGCAATGACCATATCATAAAAATATAAAACTTTAGTTTTGGTGGTTTTGTAATAGTTTTAAAATGTTTGAGGCTGACCAGGCACAGTGGCTCATGCCTGAAATCACAACACTTTGGGAGGCCGAGGTGGGTGGATCACCTGAAGTCAGGAGTTCGAGACCAGCCTGGCCAACATGGTGAAACCCTGTCTCCACTAAAATTACAAAAATTAGCTGGGTATGGTGGCAGGCTCCTGTAATCCCAGCTACTGGAGAGGCTGAGGCAGAAGAATCACTGAAAACCGGGAAGAGGAGGTCAAAGTGAGCTGAGATTGCACCATTGTAATCCAACCTGGGGGACAAGAGCAAAACTCCGTCAAAAAAAAAAAAAAAAAAAAAAAAGGAGGCCGAGGCTGGTGGATCCCGAGGTCAGGAGATCAAGACCATCCTGGCCAACACAGTGAAACCCTGTCTCTACTAAAAATACGAAAAATTAGCCGGGCGTGGTGGCAGGCACCTGTAGTCCCAGCTACTCAGGAGGCTGAGGCAGGAGAATGGCGTGAACCTGGGAGGCGGAGCTTGCAGTGAGCCAAGATTGCACCACTGCGCTCCAGCCTGGGTGACAGAGCGAGACTCTGTCTCACAATAAAAAAACAAAACAAAACAAAACAAAAAACTATCTATCTATCTATCTATCTATCTATCTATCTATCTATCTATCTATCTGTTTGAGGCTTAGGGTAAGGATACCAGAAGTCTGACTTCCAGATAAGTGAGGTATCATGAATCGGGATCGGGAAGGAACAAGTATCATCTGGATATATGGTTATTCTGAGAGTTCTTGCTTGTTTAAAGTATTTTATTAGAAAAGACGAGATCATGCTGAATCAACTAATATACTGACAAAATATGCTGAATAGAGAAACAGGAGGTTCTCTCTGAATTTGTGTCTATCTACTCTACGCTCAACACATTTGATTCCTCTCATGGTGTTGCACCTGGATTCTATTAATATTTTTCTACAAACTGACTGTTATAGATTAAAAAAAAAAACTTAGCTAAGTAAGGTTATTCTATATTTTGAATAATGAGCAAAATGACTAATCATCAACTCTTAAACTCAGGGTTGTGGGCATTATTATGTTACTAAAACATCCATAAATATTTGAAGATTAAACAATGTTTGCTCCAGAATTGCACAAATTCGAACTTAGTACTAGAAATAACCAGCATACCTTCAGACTGATGTAATCAAATCAAATATGTCAACAGAACTATATGTCCCAATTACATTTTTAAAAATATAAAACTGGACTAATGGGGTTTATACAATTTTCAGTAAGTCATCTTAGAACAAAACAAAACAAATCTGACAATCGATCTCACATGTTAACAACTCTTATTCACCAGAATGAGGTCATCATAGTATTCTATATGTGTTTCACATGAAAAACTGATACTTTTTATTGAATATAATTTGAAACATTTAAAGGAATTCAACATCAACTTTTAGAATAGACATATTGCGTGTTAAAATTTCAAAACTCTGTAATTGATTTATTAGTACACAATAAAACCAGAACAATATCTTGTTCTTTTCCTAACTCCAGATAACATATTTTTGAAAGCTCCTCAAGTCTCCACTCAACTTGTTTGCAAAGCAATGTAATTGTAAGATTCAGTTTTATCAACAAGGATCTGACAATATTAGCCGGTTTCCTGGAAAGGCCCAGAAGGTCTGTAGACCACTTAAAGATAATCAGGGATTCTACTTTTTGGCTAACAAACTTTTTTTTTTTTTTTTTTTTTTTTTTTTTGAGACAGAGTCTCGCTCTGTCGCCCAGGCTGGAGTGCAGTGGTGCCATCTCGGCTCACTGCAAGCTCCGCCTCCCAGGCTTAGGCCATTCTCCTGCCTCAGCCTCCCAAGTAGCTGGGACTACAGCTGCCAGCCACCACGCCGGGCTAATTTTTTTGGTTGTTATTTTTAGTAGAGACGGAGTTTCACCGTGTTAGCCAAGACGGTCTCGATCTCCTGACCTCGTGATCCATCCGCCTCGGCCTCCCAAAGTGCTGGGATTACAGGCGTGACAAACTTTTAAACTGAATGAGACCCTATAGTAAGTTCAGGGTTCTACCTAACTATATTCGTGGGTAGCTAAAAGCCAACTTTGCTTTGGCATTGGTGTAAGAGGTGCATTGATGGCTGGTTTAACATGTAGCCTCTTACCTTCTCTCCTGCCTATCCCTGATCCTCACCTATTGTCAGTCAAGTAGTCAAGTAGTTTCTAAGCAGCAGTATGATGGTAACTGCTAATCTGACTCATCACACTTCCTTAGATCAGGCTGGTAAGGAGACAATGAGCTCAAATGAATTTTAAAAAAGTATTACTCGTAGCACAGGAGACAGCATGAGCTTCTTGCTCAATTCAATTCTCCTTTTCCCTCAAGTCCCATTGGGTTGATATGGAGATGGGAATTGGCAGATGTTGTACATACAGTGTGTCTGTCACAGCTGAGGAGCCATGAGCTCAGGAAACTCTTAATCTTTGTTTCTTTTCTTTCTTTCTTTCTTTCTTTCTTTCTTTCTTTCTTTCTTTCTTTCTTTCTTTCTTTCTTTCTCTTTCTTTCTTATTTGGGAGGGAGGGGGAGCTTCTAATCTTATAAAGAGACTGCAAAAAAATAAAAATTTAAAATTTAAAAAACACTGATCATTCTCCCTTCTGGAGAGAAATATTGTCTTAATAGGAATGTAAACAAATCTTCTCCAGGGAGGATAGGGAGCATTCTTTGTACTGTACTGTAATGTCTTTGGAAAGGGAGATATTACCCTTTAATATTGAAGAATATAAATAAATCTGAGCAAATTGTCTGTTAAGGTCGAGATATGAAGAAATGTGCAAAGTTTATGGAGAATTGTCTCCAAACATCTGTCCCCTTCCCAGACTAATTACCGTTGTTCTACCCCACATCTGCTACTTGTAGCTTCCTAGAATTATTTCATATTGTGATTTCACTTCATCTAGCAAACTTTTATTTATATTTTAAAAATTATCTTAGAGGTCATTCTTCTCTGTGAACTCTTCCTAGACAAGCTACTCAGATCTACTTGTTCCACTTCTATATGCTTTTAGCATTTTGCCTATATGCTGATCTTGGCAACTATGGAGCTATTCTGTAATTGTTGATTTTTTTTTTGTCTTCTCCACTACACTGCAGACTCCTTAAGGACAAATATAACTTCACAGATGCAACTATGTCTACCTATTTCCTAACACAAATCCTGATGACTTGTTACATTAATTAATTTACTTTTCTGAATCTGAGTTTATCTTCTGCGAAATGAGCCTATAACCACCTAGCCTATCATGAAATGTATTTTGTAAAATTTGAATGCAGTCTCATCTTGGAATCTCATTTCTCTTCTCTTGGCTGTATTGGTAATGCTTACTCAATGACCAATTTTCTATGGACATTTTCACCAGTATGTCTCACCGACATGGATTGCTTCTCCCATATCTAACTGAAAAAAAGAAAGCATGAATTTTATATGTATCATCTAAGGCCCCTGACTTTTTTAAAAAATAAAGCATTGTATAAAGTTCATTACCTAGTAGTTTTCAGCTAATGTCTGTGTTCTGAAAATGATCAGGAGAATGTTCTCACTGTTCTGTGTTCTGTCTGTTCAGAGCATTCTTTTTTTTCTTGAAAATGGATGGGTCAAAGTCATTGCTACTTCTGATGAGTATTTCTTAATCAGGTCATGGTGGCCTTTTTGTTTTTGTTTTGCCTTACTTTTTTTATATATATAAAGGAAACTGTTAGAGTTACTGCATATTCCCCTTGAAAGTCTTTTTGTATTCCATATCTGTCCTTTAAAAATGCAAAAAAAAAAAAAAAGATTATGTTTCAGGGTATTATAATCACCAAGTCACGGTAAAGTCAGAGATTTACATCAGATTTTCTCTTTCCATTGCATTCTTTTTGATTCATTAGAAGGCAAACCACCTTGATTTTCATATTGCTTAGTAGCATAATTTGTTTTTCAGCTCTTGGAGTATCTGTGTTTTCCCATAATCTTCACTTTTTTTAAATCTTTTTTTTAATGTCTTCAAAGTCAACAAAAGCCCACAAATATAACATTTTATTTCGATTTCAGGTTTGTAATGGTATACCCATGAAGACTAATTTTTTACAGTATAAGCATTCATCCTTGAAAACATAACATTCCCAAACACACAAATGACTTTAAGAGCAGCATTTTTCTACAACTGGCATTCAGCTTGAGAATCGTGGTAGTTACTCAATAGGGGATAAACGCCATGGCACTAAGATAGAAATATTTCATCCTTCTAACTTTGTGGATTAGGATATTTCTAATTTAATGGTAGAATCATTTACCTCATCCAGGCAATCGGAGATTATGATCCCATGATTTACCATATTTCAGCTCCCTTTTTTCTTTTATTAATTGAAAGAACATGGACACTACTATTGGTAGCCAATAGATTCATCTTTCACTATGTCTTCTTATCATAGTTTTCAAATATTCACAACACAAAATTATTATTAAATAAAAAGCATACTGTCCAAGTCCTGATAACAGTAAAAATGGCAGCTCATAATAGTATACTATTTTGTAGTTTACAAATTACGTTTGCTCTTTCAATTTAGGATTCACAGCAGCTATGTAGGTGGGTACCACCACCTCCATCTGAAAATTTTAAAGTGAAGCTAAAATAGTTAGATAAATATTTAAAGTCATACAACTATAATTTACTAGGACCAACTTATAAATCCAGATCTTCTGAGTCCAACTGTAGCATTTATTTTATCAACTGCTTTCCTGTGGAGGTTTTGTCTTGTGTTTTATTTTTTGTCGTCTAAGAGAATTTTTTATGTATATTCCTTCACATTTTTGCAGAAGTGTCTCAGAGTGTGCATATGTGTGTGATATGAGTGTATCAGTGTGTGAATATGTATGCAGGGGGGTAAAATGATGACATTCCTGATCTCCTTTTTAAAACCATGGCCTCCATCAGAAATTTATTTTATGTTTTCTTTTTTTCCAAAACTAGGGTCTTAAAGAGGATTTATTATGAAAAGAAAAGTTTGCTGCTAAAATAAAAATTTTAAAGCTCTAATCTAAAAACAATATATTTCTGTCTATCTGTAGCTTCTCTTTTGACATCCCACAGAATGAATGAACATACATGATTACTGAATGATATGGTTTGGCTCTGTGTCCCTAGCCAAATCTCCTGTCCAACTGTAATCCTCAGTGTTGGACGTGGGGCCTGTTGGGAAGTGACTGGATCATGTGGGCAGTTTCTAATGGTTTAAAACCATCCCACCGGGTGCTTTTCTGAAGATATTGAGTTCCCACAAGATACGGTTGTATACACCTGTGTGGCACCTTCCCCACTTCCTCCTGCTATAGCAATGTAAAGACGTCCACTCCTGCTTTGACTTCTGCCATGAGCTAAAGCTCCCTGCGGCCTTACAGCCATGCTTCCTGTACAGCCTGTAGAACTGTGAGTCACCTGAACCTCTTTTCTTTATAAATTATCCACTTTCAGGTATTTCCTTATAGTAGTGCAAGAACAGACTAATACACTGAACTTCCTAGAAACAGTGATATAGTCCAGACTCTTGCTTTGTCACCCAGGCTGGAGTGTAGTGGCACCATCTTGGCTCACTGCAACCTCCACCTCCCAGGATCAAGTGATTCTCCTGCTTCAGCCTCCCAAGTAGCTGGGATTAAAGGCACCCACCACTATGCCGGGCTAATTTTTGTATTTTTAGTAGAGACAGGGTTTCGCCATATTAGCTAGGCTGGTCTTGAACTCCTGACCTCAGATGATCTGCCCGCCTCAGCCTCCCAAAATGCTGGGATTACAGGCATGACCCACCATGCCCGGCCCAGTACATAATCTTTTTTAAAAAGACAGAAAGAAATCAAGCTTACTGAGTAAGGCTACTTGTTAAAGAGGTTGAATTTGAACTCAAATTTATATCTCCATGAGAGATTCAATAGCTTTCTATCATATCTTATACTTTTTTCAGTTAACTCATTGTTGATTAAGACACTGAATAAGACACATTGATAGGCATGGGAAGAAAAGCATTAATTCATTTCCTTATTCAAAACTATTTACTTTGTATCCTTTTTAACATAGCAGTGAAATAGCTACAAATACTACAACTTCAAAGATGAGTTAAAGCCAGTTCCTACTACAAGTTCACAATATGATGGGGAAAAGACACACAAAGGCAAAAGCACAGTACAAGATGATAAATGGTTATCCCAAGATGAGGTGGAAGCCAGAAGATGGAACAATACTGTTACATGAGAAAAAAGAGTTCAGTTATTCTGAACCGAAGTTCATTAGGAAAGAGAGACATAAACAACACACACAAATATCAGGAACATGAAAATCATAAATTGTTTTAAAAAGACCACTAATTTGGCATAATTGGTGTTTATTATGGCAGAGAAGGCTGAAATAGAGTAGTTTAGGGTCACGCTAAGGACCTTGTCTGCCATCAAAGATATTTGGAATTTATCATTCAAGAACTGGAGATCTGCTGAAGAATTTTAAGCAAAATAAGATATAAGCATAGTCAGATATGACATAAGCATAATTCTTATTCTTGGGGTCTTAAAATCCACTAGAGACAGTGAAATAATATATAAATACATAAAAATAAACTAATAAAAACTAGATTACAAATACTTTCAGACAACTAGCACCAGACAAGAGGTATTACATGACTTCAGAGAAAGAGGAAGGCAACATGAACAGTGTGGAATTTCTATGAACTTTTTAGGAAGGGAGGGACACAGAGATGGAAAAAAAGAGAGATAAACATGCGTGTGTGTGTTGTGTGTACACACCTGTGTATTAAATAAAATACATCCATATATACAGACATAAATCAAAACAGTGTTGGCAAGGACAAAAAATTGTTAGTGCATTTGTTATTGATTGACTTCGTTAAAATAATATGAAGCATACTAACACATATGTTTTTACTTGTCCTTTGTGACTTCTTTGTCTGGGATTGTGGTTTAGGCTCGATATTATCTCAGATAGTTCAAATCTATCATTTAAATGATGAAAGCCTCAGAAGATCTTTAAGTAAAGGAGTATATAATGAAATAACCCAGACCTGTCCAAAAAAAAAAAAAAAAAAAAAAGCAAATAAAAACAGGAGCAGAAATAGTCTGGATGTGTGAGAGTGGAAATGGTAGGGTGACTCTGCAGTCACTTCCTTGACTCCTGGCTTCTTCCTGTCTCTTAAATGGTGATGTTCCCCAGAATTGTAAGTTTACTGCACCTCCTAGGCTATAAGCTGTCTTGCTCTCCTTTTATAACTTTTACTATTGTCCCGTATGTATAATGGATACCTCAAACTCCATACATTCAAAACTGAATTATTTCCCCACAAAATCTGTTCCTCTTTCTGTATTATGAGGTCACTACTTTTTGCTTAATCACCTAAGTCAGAATCATTGAAGTCTTCATAAATCCCTTTTCCCTTACTGTCTTACTTTTATGAATCTAATAAGCATATTTGTCAATTTTGCTTACAATTTTTAACTGTTATAGTTTAATTTTTTCTCATTTTTGTTTTTTAAATTATATTGAAAGTTATGTTTTGCTATGTAGTTCTATTAATTTTAATACACGTATAGATTGATGTAACCATCATTATAATCAGGATAGAGAATAATTACATCACTCCAAAAATTCCTTTGTGCTATATCTTTCTAGTCATAATTTCTCCCTAATCCTAATCACTATCAACCCCTGATTTGATTTCTTGCTCACTATAATTCTTTGAAAATGTCATATAAAAAGAAAGTATGCAGTATAAAACTCTTAAGACTGACCTTTATGATACAGCATGCCTTCAGGAGCACCACGTTATGTCTATCAACAGTTTATTACTTTTATTTGTTGAGTAGAATTCTATTACATGGATGTGCTACTATTGGTTTATCCATTGAAGGGCATTTGGCTTATGTCCAGTTTATGTTAGTTATGAGTACAGTTACTGTAAACATTCATGTACAGGTTTCTGGGTAAACAAAAGTTTTATTTTTCTAGGGTAAATGTCCAGGTCTGGAATTGCTAGGACACATGATAGCTGTGTATTTAAATGTCTAAAAAAAACTGCCAAACTGTTTTCCAGAGTGGCTGTACCACTTCCCATTCCTACCAACAAAAGATGAGTTTCAATTGCTCTGCATCTTTGCCACCATTTGATGTTATCAGATATTTTTTCTAACCTTAGCAAGCCTAATTGATTTATAGTGGTATGTCATCCTGTTTTTATTTATATTTCCATAATAGTTGACAATGTTGAATATCTTTTCATGTGCTATTTAGCATTCTAATATTGTCTTTGATTATGTTTCTGTGCAAGTCATATCATAGCATCCCCTTTTAATAACATTTTAGTGATTTATTATCTTACTGTTGAATTCTGAGATGTCTTTGTATATTCTGAAAGTAAGTTCTTTATGAGATGTGGGATTTGCAATATTTTGTCTCAGTCTGTAGCTGATTATTTTTTATACTGTTAACCGTCTAACCAGTGTCTTTTGCAGAACAATCATTTTAAATTTTGGCAAAATTCAATGTATTTAGTTTTTTCTTTAATAGATCGACTATTTATGTCATGCCTCTGAATATTTTGCCCAGGTTATAATTCTTTCCTCTGTCAACTTCATTTTGCTATTAAACCCAACCAGTAAGTTGTTAATATGGTTTTGGCATTATTGTTTTAAAATTTCCATTTGTTATTTCTTTTTATCTTCTAATTCTGTGGTAAGAGTTTCTAGCTTTCTATTCACTTCAAGAATGTTTATAATTTATTGCTAAATATTTTTGAAAAACCATCTAAAGTCTTTGACAAATAATGACAACATGTTACAGGTGTGTCAATGAATTGAGATATTCTTGGTTCTTTGTATGCTAAATCATCTTGAATTGGGCCTGGTATATTTTCAGTATGATGTTATGAAGTGCTGGGTCTTATTTTAAGGATGCTGATATTTTAATGCTAGCAGGCAATCAACCTGGTTCAGGCCACACGTTCCAATTTGCTTTCTGTTGACTGTGGTTGTAATGTCACTTTGAAGCCTTTGAAATGCTGTTCAGACCTGTTCTGCATGTGTACTACCCAGTGACCAGTCAGAACTGGTTGATATTGTATTAGCTCGATTCTCAAAATATAACCCAACCTCTTGGGACCTAAGGTCCCTCAGAGTTTTGGTTTCTGTGGGATCCCATTACCACTGAAGCCACTGCCACCATAAGCTCAATTGGGAGCTAAGACACAGATAATAGGAAAAAGAGGAAGCAGAAGAAAGCAGGAGATTTCTGCCCTTTGAGACTCAGGAGTACCCTTTTCCGCTTCTCTAGCATGAACTAGGGGCTTCTTCTGGAGCTCTTTCTGACTGCATCATATGGCTCCGTGCGGCATTGAGGTCAGGTCAGGGGTTGCTGGAAGGAAAAAGTGGTCAACTACAAACTGATTCATTAGCACTTTGAATTACGGTCTTCCACTTGAATACATCTACTCCTACATATGTATCAGAGTTCTAATTAGCTATTCTATTCTTTCTGTCCAGATTTTACACCTGCATTCAGAAAGAATAAGTGAAGGAAGTGTCCGTATTCTATTCAACCCAGAGTCAGAACTAGTCACTTTAGTTTTTATCTTCCTCATTTCTTATCTAGACTGTTTCCAAAACCTTCTAAATTATCTGTGGGGTCAGTTTTACCCTCTTCAAATCTATGCTGTAATTTACTACTACAGTGATCTATATAAAATGAAAATCTTACTCTGTCACGTCTCCATTTAAAGAACCCAAAGCTCTTCCTTGATCTAGCAGGTAACATTAAAGCTTATTTTCATGGTGTAAAAGACCTTTCATGACTCTCCTTGTTCTTGTTTCTATATCCAGTTTCTTTTCTCATGCCTTCTCCCTAATGTTGACCAGCCTGCCATTCATAGGATATGACAGGCGTTCATGACTCTTGTTGCTTGCTTGCATTTTCTCTCAGTGAGAATGTGTTTCTCCTCCCTACTTCACTTGGCTAACTTCCTTTTATTCTTCAGAACTGACAGGAATCATGCTACTTTCCAGAATATTTTCCCTGAACTCCAGGCTAAGACTTAACATGCTTCCTCTGGTGTTTTTTTATATGACTTTTTTCAAAAAATATATTGTTTTACTCTACATTTTATGTCTACAAATTTTTTTCCCTAATTAGACTATAAGTGATTCAAGGGCAGGAATCTCGCTTCTTTATGTTTGTCATCTCACTACTGCTTGGGGTAATGCAAAAAAAAAAAAAAAAAAGCATTCAAAACCACTGAATTTAATTGAACATATAATGAACTTTCTAAAGTCAATACTCTGGACCTTTGATGGAATAGAGATTAAGTCTTGAGACAACTTTAGGCTTTTCTTTTACTACATATTGGGTTTAAAACTTGGCTTTACCATATGCTAGATGTATGCCAGTCAACAAGTTAAACATCCCTCATTACCTCAGTTTTCTCATCTGAAAAAGAGAGATGGTAATAGTACTTCTCTGAAAAAGCTGCAGAGCCTTGCAGAAATAATCATAAGCAGAGAGCAAAAGGAATGGTTAGTGATACAAGTCAGCACTCCTTGTATATTCTCTAATCACTGGCGAAACCAGTCTCAGTTTGAATGTGGCGTGGTTTCAACATGAAGTCAATCATATTAAAAGATGTTCTTTCAAATAATTTGGCCCAGAGAAGAGTCATGGTTTATTTATTTTTCTCTTTACTTTATTTATTTATTTATTTATTTATTTTACAGCTTTAGAGGGCACCAGTGCAGGTCTGTTACATGGACATATTGTGTGGTGGTAAAGGCTGGGTGTTTAGTGCACTCATCACCTGAACAGTGAACATTGTGCCAAATAGGTAATTTTTCAGCTTTCACCCCCCTCCAAACCTCCCCACCACTGGAGTCTCCAGGTGTCTCTCATTCTCCTCTATATGTCTATGTGTACCCACTGTTTAGCTCCCACTTAGAAGTGAGAGAGACATAGTTTAACAGCAAGAAATAACTCCAATATAAAGCTTCTCACACCTCTAGCCATCTTCTTTAATCACCCATCTCATTTATAGTTTTGTGAGTAACTAAATTCTGTGCTATTTATGTAGGTTTGACCGAAGAAAAATCCCCTTCAACTTTTGAATAGTTTGGAATATGCCTGTTAAAGTGGAAAGAACAATCAAGTCTATTTCTTCTGATTACTTGCAATTTGGTAGCCAATTTTATTACAAGCCTCATGTGAGAAGCACCAGGCAGCACTGTTTGCTGACTATATCAATTCTTTTTCAAATTGTTCAACACATTTCAAAGTCTCAGCATACAATTTCCTTGCTTTTCTTCACATCAGAGTGAGAAAAGGGTACATAAATCTTTAGAAAATGAGGCCTCTGAAGCAGCAAGAATAATGCTATTGTCAATATACTAAAAGCTGTTTTAACTCTTCTATACAATTCTTATAAAAGCAAAAATGCCTTTAATAAATGCAGTGACCCTGATAAAAATAAAAGATTACTATATACATACCATTACAAATGTTCTAAAAGGTTTGATGCAGTACTTCACTAATTTAAGTGATCTCTGTAATGAGGGACTCCAAGCTATTTCATTATCATAATTTTATTGCTGACCCACCAAAGAAAAGGTAATATAATCTTCAAATTATCCTAGCTCTCTAGTATTCATCAAGGAAGGGAATTTAAATAGTCAATACCCCTTGAAAAGTAGTCTTCTTTCAGTAATACTTATTTTAAGTTGCCATGACTTAAATAGTTTTGCCTCTGGTCTAGATGTCATTTCAAACAGGAAGAAACAGAACAACAAAAAACAATCAGGAACTTTAAAAAATTACTGAAGAAACATTTCAAACTCAAGAGGAGAGTTTGGGCACAGATATGCAGATAAGTATGTATTATTGCTAAGTTTTGATCTGCACAGACAAAACCAAGCCCAGGTGCTCAAAATAATCCAGTGATGAAAATGATCTAGATTTTCAATTCTAAGATGATACATCATGGCAAATATAGGAAAAAGATAGCATTTATAGATGAGTTACTTACATTAATCCATAGCTGTCACTATGCATTAAGTATGATTGATATCTCCCTTGTACATTTTAGGAAACAAGCACAGGCTAATCTGCAGATGAAGTAGTGTTTAGCATGTACCCAGATAGAAATGAGCAGCTTTCAACAATGCCTAATTTGAGCCATTCAGAGCATCTGAATATTGAATGTCATACCCATGTATGGAATTCTCACTTCAGTTATCTCTAATAATTCCTACAGGGATTTTTTTTTATCTTGAACTGTTTAAAAACAAAGTTATGAAAATTTTACGCATACACACATTTCTCAGATCAGTTTCCAGTTCCTCCTCATTAAAGAAATAGAGATTGGCTTAGATCTAAATGTCTTCTCTCCCTCTTTCCCTCCCTCTCTCTATGATGTATGACTCACTATTTTTACGTCTCACAATGCTTTATTTTCAATTTAATACACTTCTCTTCATGTTTCAGTGACACAGTGGAAACTGGCCAGATGTGAAATAATAACATTCTCTTTTCCTAGTTACATAGCAGCACTACAGTTTTTAGCTTTCCTTGTACTTAAGTAGGGACCATATAACTCATCCCCAAAGAATGCGGATGGAAATAATGTGAGCTTCTTCCAGGCCTTGCCACAAAAACCATTCATGAGATTATCCACACATCTTTCCTCTTCTACTGCCATTTTTAAAAGATGTCAGCATCATAAGATGGAAAGATCTTGGCCCTGAGTCATTATTTAAAGGAGGAACTGCCTGAACTGCATAGATATAAACTTTGTGTAAAACTAATATTTGGAGGGGTGTTTATGATAGCAGTCAGCATCATTATCCTGCATAATCAAAATGTTAAGGTCATTGAAAGATATCATAACCCAGGCGGCCGGGCGCGGTAGCTCACACCTGTAATCCCAGCACTTTGGGAGGCCGAGGCGGGCGGATCACGAGGTCAGGAGATCAAGACCATTCTGGCTAACACAATGAAACCCCGTCTCCACTAAAAATACAAAAAATTAGCCAGGAGTGGTGGTGGGCGCCTGTAGTCCCAGCTACTTGGGAGGCTGAGGCAGGAGAATGGCGTGAACTTGGGAGGCAGAGGTTGCAGTGAGCCGAGATCATGCCACCACACTCCAGCCAGGGTGACAGAGTGAGACTCCATCTCAAAAAATAAATAAATAAATAAATAAATAAATAAATAAATAAATAAATAAAAGGTATCATAACCCAATATCATTCTGTCACTGGCCTAAAATGGATGTCTGAATTTTCTATAACTACTCACAACTTTGGTTGCAATCTTCAGAATCAGTGTCAATACATTATGGCAAAAAGGTAATTCACTAAATGATTAATATCTTACCAGTATGTGACAGAAATAACACCAACTTAAACTCACAAGGTCTGAGCTATAGAATAACCCGTTTAGAGAAGAACATGAATGACCTGATTGAACTGAAAAACACAGCACAAGAACTTCATGAAGCATACACAAGTATCGATAGCCGAACTGAGCAAGCAGAAGAAAGGATATCAGCGATCGAAGAACAACTTAATGAAATAAAGCGTGAAGACAAGATTAGAGCAAAAAGAATGAAAAGGAACAAACAAAGCCTTCAAGAAATATGGGAATATGTGAAAAGACCAAACCTACATTTGAATGGTGTACCTGAACGTGGCAGGGAGAATGAAACCAAATTGCAAAACACCCTTCAGGATATTATCCAGGAGAACTTCCTCAACCTAGCAAGACAGGCCAACATTCAAATTCAGGAAATACAGAGAACACCACAAAGATATTCCTTGAGAAGAGCAACCCCAAGACACGTAATCGTCAGATTCACTAAGGTTGACATGAAGGAAAAAAATGTTAAGGGCAGCCAGAGAGAAAGGTCGGGTTACCCACAAAGGGAAGCCCCTCCGACTAACAGAGGGTCTCTCTGCAGAAACCCTACAAGCCAGAAGAGAGTGGGGGCCAATATTCAACATTCTTAATGATTCATACTTTTTAAGTCACATTTTCTCTGTTTAATTTTGAATTTCTATTACTACATCTTTAAATTTACTAATCTTCTATTCCAAATGTATAATCGTCCATTATTCCCATGTAGTGGAGTTTTCATTTCAGCATTGTAGTTTTCATCACTAGAAGTTCTATTTAGGTCTTTGCATAATTTCTTTATCTCTACTTAACATATCCAATCTTTCCTGTAGCTTCTTGAACTTATGGAATACAGTTACAAGAATTGTTCTAATAGCCTTGTCTACTACTTCTATCATCTGTGTCATTTTCAACAGATTTTTAGTCCTTAGTATGAATCAAATTTTCTTGCTTTTTTGATTGGCTGTCAATTTTTGATTGAACACAAGATAATGTGATTCACGCTTTTGTGTGCTAGATATTTTTGTGGGCCTGTAATTATTTTTGAGCTTTGTTTTGTGAAGCAGTTATTTAGAAATGGGGTGAATCTTTCTGGTCTTTATGTTAAGCTTTGTTTGATAGAGCCAGAACAGCATTTCAGGCTAGATCTAATTTTTCCACATTAATGATGCAAAGCACTTCTGATAAGCTTACTTTATGATGTGTGAATCACTCTGGCTGATGGGAAGAGGCACTATGTCCAGTCTGCTTTGAGCTCTGTAAATTTTCCCCTCTAATCCTTACAGGTTGCTTTTTACCTAGCCTTGTATAGTTTTCTTATAAGCATGTGCTCATTAGTGTTCTCATGTGAATAATAGAAGAAAATGTTCTGCAGATCTCCAAAGTTCTTTTTGGTTCCTTCCTCTTGAGATTCGTTCCCTGGGAATTCTAGCCACCTTGACCTCACAGAATTCCCAGCTCTCTCTCTCTTTGGCTCAGGAAGACATCTGGGGTCTGCCTAGAGGAACCTCCCCATGCTACAGTCCGGAAGATTTTTTCAGACAATATCTGAGGCGATCAAGTGCTCACCCTCATTTGTTTCCTATCTTTCAGGAAACATTGCCCTTTATTACCCAATGCCCATGTCTTGAAAACCATTGTTTCATGCATTTTGTGTTTTGACGTTGTTTCCTTGTTTTAGGTAAAAGGGTAAATCTCATCTCTGTCATGTCCCCTTGGCTGGAATAGAAAGCCTGATTGAAATTTAAATAAAATTATGTCCCTCCTTTCCTTAAAAATCTTCTCTTCACATCTCACTTAGTAACAGCTAAAGTCCTTACACAGGTCTACAGGGTCCTACATAACAAGGTCCTGTTATCATTCTGAACTCATCTGCTACTCCACTTTTATTCACTTATCTGCTCTAGCCACAATGTCCCCCTTGCCTTTTGTTAAGTAAGCTAGGCATGCTCTCCTCTCTTGGCCTTTGGCGTAGGTGTTTTCTCTGTTTCAAATGTTCTTTCCCTAGATAATCACCTGGTTGGCTCTTCAAATATTGGGTTTTCATTGAGGAACCCTGTGGTCACTCTATGTAAATTCTACAACCCAAATCTGAGATTCTTTATTCTTCTTTCTTCCTTTATTTTTTCTTCTCAGCACGTATTCTCATATATGTTATGTATTTAACTTTTTATCTATTTATTTTCTGTCTCTCCTCCATTGAAATATAAGCTCCATAAGGGCAGACTCTAATGTTTTTCCCACTGTATTCATAGTGTCTTCAATGTGACACATTATATAGATATTTATGAAATAAATGAATTATGAATGAATACATGATTATTAATCATTTGTGAGAGACTAGTATTTTTCTAATTGGGAGCTTGAAGGATATTGCAGTGGACAGAATAATGCCCTTCCCCCTCAAGATGCCCACATCTTAGTCCCTGGGACCTAGAAATCTGTTATGTTACAAGGCAAGGGGAAATTACAGTTGCAGATGGAGCTAACATTGCTAAATAGCTGACATTGAGATGAAGAGATGATTTAGATTATCCAAATGGGCCCAATGTAATCACAAGGGTCCTTACAAGTGAAAGGAGAAGTAAGTTACAATGTTAGAATGATGCAATGTGAGGAACACTTGACTGGCCATTGCTGGCTTGAATGATGGAAGAAGGCCATAGTTAAGGATAGCAGGTAGATTTTAGAAGCCAGGAAAAAAAAAAAAAAAAAAACCCACAAGAAAATGGATTCCCCCTTAGACTTTCCACAAAGCAACACACCAATGCTGCCCACTTGATTTTGGCCTAATGAGATACATTTCAGAAATCCAACTTCCATAATGATAAGATAAAAAATTTGCGTTCTTTTAAACCATTAAGTTGTGGTAATCTGTTATAGCAGCAAAAGTAAACTAATATGGACTTTTTTTTTCTCTCCAGTGTTTTTAAATTTCTGATAAAATTATTTGACACAATTCTATTTTCATTCCTCATGGTAGGCCTGAGACAACAACCTTTTCTTCTCCTTCTTCTTCTTTTTTTCTTTTGCTTTGTTTAGAGAGACTGGGTCTTGGTCTATACATCTAGGCTAGAGTAGAGCAGCATGAACATAGCTCACTGCAGACTCTAACACCTAGGCTCAAGGGATCCTTCCACTTCAGCCTCCTAGGTAGCTAGGACTACGAGTGTGTGCCACCATACCTGGCTAATTTTTTTTGTTTTTTTTTTTTTTTTTACTTTTTATAAAAACAGGGTTTTCCTATTTTGCCCAGGCTGGTCTTGAACCGCTGGCCTCAAGTGATCCTCTCACCTTGGCCTCCCAAAACCCTGGGATTACAGGTATGAGTCACTGCACATGGCCCTGAATTTTCTCTCTTCATTCTGGAACACCTGTAGATTTAGAAAATGGACCTCCTAGGTTAACCTCTAATTTTCTTTGTTTTTTTCCCATCCCTTCTTGAATTGTTTTCTCTACTGTCTGAGAGATTCCCTTAATTTTGCTTTCCAACCCCCAGTTTGAATATTTTAGTTATATGATAGTTTTCATTTCCAAGGGCTCTTTTTTGTTTTCTAAATATTCCACTTTAAAAAGTAGCCTCTTTTTGTTTCAGGATAGTAATATATAGTCTCTCTAAAGTTAAAATAATAGTTTTTTTAAGTTTTATTTTTCACCAATTGTCTTTTTCTTCCATGCTCTGTTTGTTTTTATTTTCTGTTTTGTTTGGGCCTTAAGCTTTTCACATTGATAGACTTTTCTCAAATAGATGATCCTAGTGATTTTGCTTATATTTAAGAGTGGGAAACAAATTTTGTTTCAAAACAAAATACTGTTTTTTTAAAAAGCAACCCGTTGAGTGTTGGTATGTGCCAGTTCTGGGATTCATTATAGGGAGATCTTTACAAGGGGGTGATCTGACTGAACATTTCATTGAGAGAAATCTAACCTCAGTCACTTTAGATCCTCTCCTGGGCAGTGCAGGTTTTCCAGAGATTGCTTTTCCCTTCTATTTCCTGGAGGTAAGTCATAGTTATTAACGTTCTCCTGGAACTGAATAGGGAAAGTAAACTAGAGATGTGGGGTCTTAGCTTCCAGGATTCAGGTGTCTTACTCTCCCTGTTTCAACATGAATGAACTGTGTGAGGTATACCCTGAACGAAACCTGTTTTCTCCTTGTCACAGAATATGACCCTTGACGGTTGGGGCAACTGAGGAGCAATTCAAACAGTTCTCAGCTGATCTTTCTTATTTAAAAAGTACTCCTTCTTCATCTCTATATTGAGAAGCATCTTGTGCCACCCAATTCTTAGGCTTTTAAGGCTTTTTAAAATAGATGTTGGATTAATTTCTTACATTTCCTCATTATCAAGTTAGAATTCAGCTTTAATACAGGTAACATATATCCATCTGCTTTCTAGCTTCCAATTTTTTTTTTATTCTTTTGTAATTCATTATCTAGTTCTCCACATTCTTGTGGTTTTACTTCTTGAAAACTTCCTTTAATGTTTTGTGAGAATTATTGAATGCATATACAATTCACCATCTTTAATCGGAATAAAAATTTTCACATCAACATTAAAAAGAGCCAAAAGCAATTTAAGCAAATTATTAATATAAAAAGAAACATATCCTGTTTTTTAAAAGTTAACACAGTTTGTCTTTATTAAAACAGTACTGATAAATAAGTTTTGTATAAGTTACTTTTTGAGTTTTTTAACTTCACATGGACATTTTCTAAACATGTTATTATATCAGATATATTTGTGGCTTGCCTTTTACACATGCTACTTTCTGAGTCAGGTATAAAAATTTTCCAGTTTATTTGTATTCTGATAATGTTATAAGAATTTAGGTGGCAATTGTAATAACAAAAAAATCAATAGAAATCAAACTTTAATAGAATGCAATCTCAGTTCTTTCAAAAACAGAGCGGGTACTTCATCCAGTAGGTTAAAGAGTTTTGATTATTTTACCCATTGAAACTTAAAAGTATGTGTTAAATTAACCATACAGTAACCTCTTACAATTCTCTGAATAACAACAGGGAATTATAAGAAAAATAATTTAAAATTTAATATAAAAATATTGAGCTTTACAAAAAACTATTCCCTTGCTTACAGAAAGACATACCTGCTTTCAGGTGCTCATGTAAATCAGATTTGAGTATTTTAAAATTTTAATAAAACCAATTCATTTTCAGAAACTACGGTGGCATTCAATTTACTTTTCAGATAGATTAAAAAAAGTGGCAGTACCCTAGAATATCATAACTACAGTGTATTTCTGATGAAGAGTAGTTATTCAGCTACTAATATTTTCATCAGGTCTACTTGTATTTTTGGTTGTAATCAGGATCTAGCAACATTTTTGGCATTATAACAAAGTATGTATTATTAACAACTAAAGTCATGAGATGAAAAATTTCAAATTATTACCCTGAAACCTTAATCTTTCAAAAGTTGAATGGAAATAATATTTAAAATATGTCTAAAACATTTCTTGAGAAAGTGACATAGAACTTCAGAAAACAGAATGGACCTATAAAATCAGACCAGGTACTGAACATCAATCTATTTAAATGTAGTCTTTTATACCACAACAGACTGGATTATAGATAACTAAAATGGTCACATACATCTTATAGTGCTCTTCACACTTAGTGTCATTTGTAAATGCAAATAAAAATTTCAATCTAACATTTCTGCACTAACTGCTATGTCTGAATCAGCTTTTCCTGTTGTGTGGGTAAAAGGGAAATTTAGTGACAAATATGTACCTGTAAGATTTGAAAAAGCAACAAACCGCCAGTTAGGTGAAGAGAGGGTGGAAGAAGGGGAACTTAGAAGAAAGTACAAATAGATTTTGAAATATGTACTGAAAATAGGGATGAATTATTTCACAGTTTTAAAATGTCTGATTTTCTAAGCACAAAATGATGATAACTTCTACTTAATAAATAAGATTTCAAAGAAAATGAGTGCAAGATAATATAACGGTCAAATATTAATAGGTATTAATCAATATTTATTATTAATAATTAGTATTATTAATAATATTTGGGCATTAGTTTAATGGCCAAATAATTAGATGGTTAAATAACTATAACTAAAATATCATTATACATATATATGCAAATCACATTACATTTCCCTATCTTGTTTATGTAGTAATATTAATAATTTGGATGATTCACCAGAGTGTTTCTTTAAAACAGTATTACTCATAGAGCACAATTGATTCCAGGTGGCCAGACTTAGTGGTAATCCATGAAGATTTTGCTAGTCAGCATGTTCAAATAACCTGTTGATATGGTTTGGTTGTGTCCCCAGCCAAATGTCATTTTGAATTCCCAAGTGTTATGGGAGGGACCTGGTGGGAAGTAAATGAATCATGGGGGGCAGGTCTTTCCCATGCTCTTCTCATGATAGTAAATAAGTCTCACGAGAACTGATGATTCAATAAGGGGAAATTTCCCTGCACAAGCTCTCTCTTCACCTGCTGCCATCCATGTAAGATGTGACTTGTTTCTCCTTGCCTTCCACCATGATTGTGAGGCTTCCCCAGCCACATGGAACTCTAAGTCCACTAAACCCTTTTTCTTGTATAAATTACCCAGTTTCAGGTATGTCTTTATCAACAGTGTGAAAACGGATTAATACATCTATTGTAAGTAAATCGAACTACAGGATACTTCCAAGGATCCAGATCCTCTTATAATAAAACTCCCACATTTCAAGTATTTCCTCACTAATATTGATTGTAAATAACTAATCAATAAATATGGCCACACCATCATCATTTATCCCTCCTTTAATGTAATGCAAAAATGAAAATGTGTGAAACATGAACACACACACACCCTATGCCAGGGCCTACTGTGTCACTCTCTCAAAGGTCTGTGTTTAAAACTCAGCTTTGTCAATTAGAGTGTCTGTGGTTTTTAAAGTAAATGAGGAGAAAAAAATCAATACGAAGGACCAGTTTTGGAAAGAGATTGTTTTACAATGGAATAGGGGCTCTCAATCTTGGGACAGTGAGAAAGGTAAACCTCAAACCTCTGTAGTTTACTAAAACCCTATTGATAATTTTGAGACAAACTCTCCCTTCCCCTAAATCGAAACAACTACCTTCAGAAAAATGTCTTATAGACATATTCTCATGCAAGACAAGTCTATGTAAATGGTTGAACTGATACCAAAGTGTCTTCTCTAACATTCTATATCTGTTTCTGAAAATCAACTTGTTAGCTATTTCTCTAAGTATAAATTATATGCATACTCTATTCAAAATATAACTTTCTGGGGCAGGAGTTGGCTGTGGAGGAAGGAGTTAAGATATGTACGTCCTTAAAACATGCTCTGAGTTTTCTTTCAATTTCATCTTAATAACTATCAAAAAGTATAATAGTCAAGATACAGGAAATATAATGGTTGTTGTATTAGTCTGTTCTCATGCTGATGATAAAGACACACCCAAGACTGGACAATTTACAAAAGAAAGAGGTTTAATGGACTTACAGTTCCACGTGGCTGGGGAGGCCACACAATCATGCCAGAAGGTGAAAACCACATCTCACATGGTGGCAGACAAGAGAAGAGAGTTTGTGCAGGGAAACTCCCGTTTTTAAAACCATCAGATCTCATGAGACCCCCTCACTGTCACAAGAGCAGCATAGGGAAGACTCACCCCCGTGATTCAATTACCTCCCACTGAGTGCCTCCCACAACATGTGGGAAATCAAGATGAGATTTGGGTGGGGACACAGAGCCAAACTATATCAGCTGTGTAAAGAAAGTAAAGTTGTTTTGGAATATGAAAACCATTTCAATGGGGCAAATGTACAAGTAGCAAAGGCCAGGGTTACCAAAATGAAGAAATGTAATGTTTAGTGTGTTGTCAGGGCAGTGAAAAGATGGCGAGGGGAGACTGAAGAGAAAGTAACTAGGAACCAGAAAGTTTACTCAAAGGGAAGGTTTGAAAGAAAATTTGGCCTATTCCAAAACTTGCCAATGTTCATATTTGTTCAGACTGGACTGAAACATTTTTCTTTCAATTCTAGAGGTTCACTTACCATAGCATCCTAAGGCATCCTAATCTTTTCAACTGTCTTGGAATCAGAAATCAGAGAAAAAATCATTTTGGTAAAATAAACTCAAAACCTACAATTTAAACATTAAATCTGGAATATTTTGTAACCATCGTATCACTCACACTTTGGAAGTAAATTGAGGCTTTCATAACTTCATCAAAGTTTAGCCAGCTTGAAAATCTTTTTATAACATAAAGCAGGTAATCATGGAAAAGCCAAGTCCCTGTTTAACAACTTTGCACTTGCCTGATCAAGTCATTTCATGTAATTTCCTTCCTCAAAACATTCATGAGATGAGCCATAGATTTTGGCCGCCATTGGAATAAGTTATAGACGAGCAATGTGGCATAACTTTAATGATGATTTTACCTACTTTATGAGAAATATAGATTGATTCATTGTGCACTATTAAACCAGAGGTGAGTATATGTAACTCTTCACTGTATAATGACAAGAATTTAAAAAAATTTCAATACATATCCACTTTGGCAATAATCTAATCATTATAACGGGTACACTTACTTGTTTGAGATCCATTTTTATGGCTACTTTCAGATATCGCCACACCAACACGCACATTTCATTATAGCTAATCTGACCCTACATCAACTTGGCATAATGGATATAAGCACTGGATTAAGAATCAAGAAAATCAAAGGAATCAAGAATCAACATTTTTCCATTCTACCACTAACTTCTCATATGTTTTAAGAAGTCACTGAGTATTTCTGAATTGAATTTTTCTTATATATAAATTACAGTGTCTAAGATTTCTTCCAACCCTAGAATGTATTATTGTATGAAACTACTCTTCAACACCTTCTATTGTACCTTCCACATTCATTTTCCATTATTTCTTTGTTACTTTCGTTTTTCTCTTTAAATTCTCAAAGGAACATCCATTAGCTTCAGAGCTTCTGACCAGGCTGTTCTATATACAAATAGTGATAGTATCCTCCCCAAACGTTAATTCAGTACAAGGCCTATTTCTCTCAGGAAGTTTTCCCTGACGACCAGAATCCATTGTGTAACCCTCAATTATTCAGTCATTCATGTATCAAATGTATAATAAGGCCCACTATGTATCACTATCAATACAACAACCACTATCAATACAATTCAGACCCCTTTTTAGCATTGAGCTCCAACTCTAGTGGGGAAGTCAAACACATAATCAATAGTCTAATAACATGAAATTACATGCTTGAGGGAGATTAAAGAGGAGCATCTAATCTCATTTTGGAATGGTTAAAAAGAGGATAGGGATGATTAGAAGATGTGATGTGGAAACTCAGGCCAAATGACTTACAGCTAGAAGAAAAATGAAGATGGGCAAGAGGCAGTAGATAGGCTATATAGTGAGAGTAGGAAGAGAAAGGATCACAGATGGAGGGTTGAGGAATCAGTAAAAACAAAAACATCCTAGAGACATGAGGGAGTATGAGGTATCTGAGGCACTGAAAGTGCAAAGTGTTTATTACCATGGAGAAAAGACTTTTGAAGAAAATGATAATGAGAAGATGACTGGAGAGGTAAACAGAAAGATGGTCATGAATAATCTAATAATTTTGCACTTTAGTAAGATTAGTTTGGCTGCTGTGTGAAAGATTGATTAGAATTAGAAAAATCAAGTTAGGGAGATTAGAGAGTAGACCTTTGATCCACTTTTGTATTAATTAGTTTTCTTTTTCAGTTTGCAATACGTGTTTACTAGACTCACAAAATTAAACAAAAAATGTAACCACTGATATACTGCTGTGTTCTATAGGTAGTCAATAAATATTTATCCATAGAAATGTGGCATGAAATTTATTTAAAATCATGGGGTTATGCTATAAGTGCCTTTTAAAAATTTTTTTTATTTTGGAATAATTTTAGATTTATAAAAAAGTTGCAATGATAGTACAGAGTTTTCATATGTCCCTAAGTCACTTTCCCCTAATGTCAACATCTTATATAACCATAGAGTAAGCACCTTTTGGTTCTCAGAAAAGATGCTGGTCTATCTAACTGATGGCTTTTATTTCCTTATCTTTAGTTGGAACAGACCTTTGGTTAATTGATAAAAAATAATAAAATTTTTAAACAGATGCTTACCCAAAAAAGTGATAGAAATTTGTATATTACTATTGAGTTGGAATATATTATCCTATAAGATAATGATTGTTACAATTTACACTAGGACAATATTAACAAATGTTTATTTAAAGTGGAAGTATTACAGCCTTGGTCATATGAAATGCCAGCTAGTAAATCATGATCTATAATTATTTTAGAAAATTTGGTTTCCCAATAACCACAATGTCTGATGCAGTCTCAGTTGGAGTAGACAAGAAGCAGAACTGCAACAGATTTTGAAATTAAATAGTTTATATATTTATATTCAAAATGATTAAAATTATATGATGCTTTTCATAGTTTTAGCTATCTTCAAACATCAGAGGTACTATCTTATATTTTTCTAGGTCAGTCTTCATTCTATTGACTACAGAAGACTGGTTATAGATTATAGAGAAATAATTTTGACTTTTAAAGTCACACTGTTAGTCATGTCATAAGTCAAAACACGACTTCATTTTCTTTTTCTTGTGGACACAGAAAGATCATATTTCCCAACATCCCTTGTAATCAGGTTGGGGTCATAGGACTGGGTTTTAGTCAATGGGATGTGGGCAGAAGTGATATGCAGTATTTCCAAGGATAGTTATTAACCTCATTGCATCATTGTCTTACTCTTGTCATTCTTTCATGACCTAAAATACCAAGTATTTATTATGAGAGATACCTGGGTCATCTCTAAGTTAGAACCTAGAGGGGAGCCACCAGCCACCCAGCTTACATAAGACTATAAAATAAGAGAGAATTAAACTGTTCTATCAAACTCTGAAATTCTGGAAGTATTGCCTGATACACTTTTGTATCCCCAAACTCCATATTTCATTAAGAGAAACATCTTATTTTGTAAATTTCTTTAAAATTTTTTTAACATTAGCCAAGATTCTCAATCAATTTTGCAAATATGTTTTCATCTATTATTTTAAGCATTGGGAACTGTGAATAAACAAAATATGCTCATAGACAAGCTTATGGATGAGAAGTTCATGTCTAAGTTACCATAAAACAGTATAGAAGAAAAATTCCCTGGACATACAAGTTTTTGTTTAAGTCCTAGATATAACAATTATTAATTGTGACTTTTGGTGTATCTTTCTTATACTTACTTTTCAAGGGCTCAATAAATGCTCTTTTTAATCTACCTTTGTTTCTTCTTTTCCTTATAGTGCCCTTTCTTATCATCATTCATTGATTCACTATCCTAAACATTGAGAATTCTAAATCTGAATATTAAGAAAATTTTCAGTGTAGCTACTTTCTTATCTTGACCCTTAGTTAAGGTTGTTCTTTATGCTATGTCATACTGATTTCTGAAGACAGTATAATTTAAAGGGAAAAAATAACGAACTTCAAGAAGTATTGGTAATTGAAGGCATTAGAGAAGGGAACAGTAGACACTGAGGCCTACTTGAAAGTGGAGTATGGGAGAAGACTGAGGATCAAAAACCTACCTCTCGGGTACTATGCTTATCACCTGGATGATGAAATAATCTGTACACCGAACCCCCACGACAAACAATTTACCTATATAACGAATGTGCACATGTACCCATAAAACTAAAAGTTAAAAAAGAAATGGAAATAAGGTCACATCAAAATAGTTTTTGGAGAGTATGTCCAGGAGACCTTCAGAGATATCATTAAACCAGAACCAAGATGTAGTTATCTAGAAGAAGTTCAGCAGAACCCATCACTCACATCATTCAGACAATACATACATAAGTGTACTGCCCAAACCTATATCCTTTACATAGAACATAAAAGTATTATTAACTATTTATACCAAAAGCTTTATTTTATGCAAAGAATGAAGAGTAAAAGAATTGTTTAGGGACTTTCAAAGAGAACCATTAATTAAAGCAACACATCCACAAAACTTAACACCTCAATGTACTAGAATATAAATATTCTTACAGAACTAAGAAATGTGTTTTTGCAAGTGTTGCTTTGTAGGCATTATTTCCTAAAACGACCGAAGAGGAAAAAAGTCTGTTAATATTGGAGCATAGAGAAGTGGAAACACGTGTACCTCGGGGCATGAGAAAATATTGTTAAACACAGTGGCTATAGCCACTAACTCAGTAGAAACAGCTTCTACTCAAGTAAAGTGCAATCAACCCTGCAATTATAAAAAAAAAAAAAAAACACTGAAAAAAATTTAAGTGGAGAGGGAACCTATAACTATAGTCTTAAAAAGCGTGTCATTTCTAATATTAATTCTAAAGCAGAAATGTTTAATGAGAGCACTAGAAACTAAATTGGCAGAGTTTAGCCAAGTTCTACATTTAGTTTATCACTAGTAGCAAAATAGAAAAATGTAACAGTTTGTATAACTCATTTTCCTTTTATTATTGGAATGTTTTCTGGGGATATTTCATACCTTTCACCAGTCCCATTGGAAACTTAGGTATTGGTAAGGATAATTAATAATGTGTGGTAAGAATTTTTATTTCGTATTTGTATGTCATGTTAGAGTATTGATATATTTAGACAAAATATCACCATGTACTAAATGAATTGAACAGAAAAAAAATCAGTTTTGTCATCATCTGTCTACTAATTTGTCATCTATATGAATTAATGTCTTTTCTTTCATATCAGCATATTATTTTCAAATGTAACAGTCCTTTTTTAAGTCACTAATGTTTTAATAATATTTTCATTGAGAAATAATTCACATACCTTAATATCCACCCTTATAAACTGTACAATTCCCTGGTTTCGAGTATACCTATAAAGTTGTACAGCCATCACCACCAACTAATTTGAGAACATTTTCGACATGCCCCCAAAAACCTACTATACATAACCAGTCAATCCCCACCTCCACCACACCCCCATCCCCTGGCAACCACTAATCTACTTTCCACAGTGGCAAACAAAGACCCAATGTAACAGTCTTAAGAACGGTCAAATTTATAATCATGCTTCATGGATGAATGTTAGGATAATGATAGTAAGGCAACCAACTTCAATTTAAGTTTGTAGCCTTCTTTTGTACACTCAAGATAAATTAAAAATTAAAACCCCAAACATCAGACCAAAAGTCAAATTAATGAACGAAGGAAAATATAAATCCCAGTAACTAGTATTATAAGAGATAATCTATCTCCTAGAATTTTACCTGAATTGGTAATTATATGGATTTTAGAGGGTATAGTAATATTATTGATCTTGCATACTGCTACCTTTTCCTAAATCCTATTCATGTCTTTTATTCACATTATTTTCTCATGCACACTATGGTACATATTTGTCATACTTTTTGACTGTTCATATTTTGAACACTTTTTCTCTGTCCAGGAATTACCTAAATTACCAAATTATCAGGGCCTTCCTCAGTCTACACAGCCTGGAAATTCCAACTATTCACTTGACCAACCTCTCTTATAGTAGAACAGAAGCATATAACCTGAGTATTGCTCATTAGGTATACCCACCTCAAACTGGATCAGAAGCTAGTTTTGCAAAAAATTAGGAAGAACAAGGACTCCATTTTTGTAATGCTGCTGCTATCAAAGAGAGATACTTCTAGTTTCCAAAGACACCAATAGTAGCAGCCTGAATGGCAGAAACCAGAAACCAGTTATTTACTGTTGGTGATTCAAGCTGTGTGTCTATACTCAGTGGCAGCAATGATAATGTCTTCCCTGGAAGCCCTGATAGTTTGTATTCTGCTATAAGAAAGGTTGGGCAAGTGCACAGTTGGAATTTTCAGGCTGTACAGTCTGAGGGTTGTTCCTGATAATATGATAACTCAGGTAATTTCTGAATAGAGGAAAAGTGTTCAAAATATGGACAGTCAAAAAAGTATGGCAAATACACACTACAGAGTATGAGGAAATGATCTAAAGGAAAGATGATTTGAGCATCGTTCTAGGCTATATGATGTCCAAGTATGATTCTATGGTTCCTTTTGAAATGATAAGAGGTAACATGTATGTTTTTAAGAAGACATTTTTCTGTGGAAATTACCTTGAATTCTTGTAGATAGTTTTCAAATAAATACCTTGGCTAATATTAAAGTTGACATGGCATGTTTGGTTTCTCTCACTTTGAGAAGAAGACAAATATGTTTTATATAACTGTGAGGAGTTGTGTTGTATATTTGCAGGAAAAGTCTATGCATGAATATTGCATAGCCAAAGGTATAGGCAGTGTCAGATACTTGTGATTGTAAGCCATACCCTTATGTCCTTGTTCTAAATACCACTCAAAGCTTTTTTCTTATTATCGCAACCTATCACCAACTGTAGAGGTTAAAAAGCCAATTATTTGTTTCACCAGCCTCCCTTTCATTTCTGTCATGATATGAAATGATCATTTGGCCCAATCAACAACAAATAGTCATGATGGAAATATGTGTTCACTTTTTAAATTTTTTTATTTTATTTATTTTTTATTTTATTTATTTTAGTTTTGAGACAGAGTTTTGCTCTGTTACCTAGTCTGGAGTGCAGTGGTGCGATCTTGGCTCACTGCAACCTCCACCTCCCGGGATCAAGGGATTCTCTTGCCTCAGCCTCCCGAGTAGCTGGGACTACAGGCGTGCACCACCACGCCCAGCTAATCTTTCTATTTTTAGTAGAGGTGGGTTTTCACTGTGTTAGCCAGGGTGGTCTGGATCTCCTGACCTTGTGATCCACCTGCCTCCGCTTCCAATGTGTTCACTTTTTGATGAAGGTTTTTCCATCATAATAAAAAGAGAGCTTTGATAAGAAATACCTGTTTTCTTTTCCTGATTATTTTTGTTTCAAAATGTGATTCCTGAAAGTGTAACCACTATTTTGTAACTATGAGGAGTCAAACCTAAAATGCAAACTATTATATCAAAGAAGTTAAGAGCTGAGCCACTGAATAAACCCTGAAAACACACTGAATTTATAATTATGATATCAAGAAATAATACTCTAATTGTTTAATAGAGTTTTAACTGGGTATCCTCTTACTTGTAGCTGAAAACAATGTTGGGTTTAATAGATATTAACTGAGTATCCTTTTACTTATAACTGAAAACAATGTTAAATGATATCCCACAGACAATGAATGAGTAAACTGCTAAGCAATAGAGGGTAAATTAATGGGGATTTATGGAATATTTGTCACTGAAATGTAATAAGCACATAGACTATGAATATGGAAATATATTTTTTGGTTCATTAATGAAATTAATTAGTAGAAAATATTTTTTCAACTGAACAAGAAAATGAATAAATTTCTTTAACAGTATACATTATAATTCTGGACTGTTGTGCAAAATTCAAAGAAAGTCCCATGTCATTCTTTGCTAATTACAAAATGTATGACTGTTGAGGAAAAACAACCCTCTTCCAGGAACCTTCTTCAAAGACACAATTATATAGAGAATACTTCAGTGATTTCTCCTATTCAGAATGTATTGTTTTATACTTCTGAATAGGGTATCAACTCCTCTTGACAAAGCAAATTTATGTCACTTAAAATGAATATTAAGTTAGAGAAATGGCAAATAAATTTATCTCCTACTCCAAAATATGCAGAGTTAGAATATTGAGTGTTTGTTTAATACAGAGAATTACTTTCAAAGATGTTAGACAAGCTGAAATCACAATCAGGAAAGGTGAAGCTACCTCAAAATTTGGAACAATATAGGAAGCCACTATCACCCTGAAGGTTAGGCAGATAAATAGAGAAAGCAGTAACGATGAAACCAATGAGCTGAGGCCTTCTGGCAAAAGTGCAAACCTTGATGGACTTCATGGTCAGGTTTGACTGTGAAGGGTCAGTTATCTGCTGTCCAGAGCCATGGAGAAAAATGTGGCTACTGCCAGAGTGGCCACCTGATTTATCAGGTGAGATACCCTGTAAGGAGAATGGAGAAATATCCTGACTTCTTTCTTCCTCTTACCCTCCAATCTTCTTACTTCTCTCTATTCTGCCTTTCCATTGGCCTAATCTAATCAGAAACCGGCTGCCAAGTTAATTTCTATGTTTCTAGTAGATTGTTAGTTCTACGAAATTGTTTTCATTACTGTTTTATCCTTTAGGACTTGGACAGTGACTAGCACATGGCACTCAGGAAGTATTTCTTGAAAGAATAGATAGCAACACAGTTTTCTATAGAATTTCATAATCTCCATCATGCTTTGATAGAGATGATAGGCCAAAATAATAAGACATAATTGGAGGTTTGCATAAATGGATACATATAAAACATTGTATTCTACAAATATATAATATAGTATGATTTCAAGTATTTGTAAAACACTTATAAAAACTGATAAAAATTACTTACAAAGGAAATATTTACATTCTAAAATATCAAATTGTATACAAGATAATTTGATTCAATTATTTATTAATTAGAATTTTTCAAAAGCTGAATTTTAACTTTTAAAAATGTACATACTATGAAAAACAAATCTATGATTACAATCATAAAATAAGAAAATAAGAATAGCAGCTTATGTACCATGTGATTAAAATTGTATTTTGAGGCAAAAATATAGCATAAAGTAATTTCAAGATTTAAAAAATGATTAAAAAGTTTAACCAAGTCAAGAAATTACAAACCTAACCAAACAAACCCAGAAAAGCAGAAGAAATAAAATAATAAAGACAAGGACAAAATAAATGAAAAAAAAAACCCCCACAGAATTGCTAAATAAATACAAATGCTATTAAAAAATACACACTGGAAGTTTTATTTAAAAAATAGGCAAATATTAGAATGAGAAAGTACATACAGGAGAAGAGAGAAAATATTACATTATAAATGCTATGCACAAAATAAATGACTTACGAGGAAAAGCGTCAAATTAAGTTTAATAAAAATACATAACTTGGCCGGGAGTGGTGGCTCACATCTGTAATCCCAGCACTTTGGGAGGCCAAGGCAGGTGCATCACGAGGTCAGGAATTCAAGACCAGCCTGGGCAAGATGGTGAAACCCTGTCTTTACTACAAATACAAAAATTAGCGGGGTGCGGTGGCAGGCACCTGTAATCCCAGCTACTTGGGAGGCTGAGGCAGGAGAATCGCTTGAACCCGGGCAGCAGATGTGACAGTGGGCCAAGATCGTGCCACCACACTCCAGCCTGGGCTATAGAGTGAGACTTCGGCCCCCGCGCCCCGCCCCACCCCACCCCGCCCCCCAAAAAGTACATAACTTAAATATATTAATATCTATGAGAAAGTATTAAAAATTAGCTAATCACTTTCAAATTAGCCAGAGACCTTAAGCAGTGAATACTGGTAGCCAAGTATGCACAGAGAAGTAACTTAAGTTTAAGACAGTAAGGTTTGGAAGTATAGAAAGACACAGATACACAAAACTGTAGAAATATAGAAAGGTTAGAAACAGGGAAGATAGATACACAAAACCAAATCAGTAATAAGTGTGTAGAAAATAATTTGACTTTGGGTAATGTTACTTGTAATTCTATAAAACACAGATTTATCTACTTCAAAAACACAAGCAATAAGGACTTCCAGTGAAGACCTGTATGGACTAAATTTTAAGCAGCCGTAATAGGCAAGGATTTAGTGATTATTTGTATTTCATCTCTGATGTGGAAAAGCAATCGTTGTAAGCCAGAATGATATGGATTAATATGGGGCACAAAAAATACCTATGTCAATGGAAGAGGACAAATATCCAAGTCAGGACCAAAAGTGACACACTTTGTCTCCAAGCTAAGTAAGAACTTCATTTATTCAGTATTAAAAGTTATTGCCAGAATTATCTTGCAGGAATACTTGTATATTATATGTGAATTGATACTTTTGTATAAACATGTACCTATGAAAATATACAGAATGGATATATATGTGACTGTCACCAAATTGATATCTAATTTTTCATCAATGTGTGTTTATTGATCCTGTCTTTACTTTTGTTCTTTCTTTTTAAAGAAACCCCAAGTCAAAAAGAAAGACATATACTCCAGGTAATGTAAAGGTGGTGTAACTGAACCACTGTACTACCTCAATTTCAGAGTGTTTTGCCAGTATATCAAAGCTCAGGCTGGGGCAGGAAGGAAAGCATCAGAATGGTGCTTAAACAAGGACAATTCCCCGGCAGGAGGACCTGCAGCTGTCTGCAATGTCTACATACACTGTGAGTATGCACATTTAAATATCACTTTCATTTGCTATATAGGAAGGAAAGGCTAGGATAATTATTGAAAGAAGATAAAACATCAGGTAAACCCAAATACACAAGCATATAAATACATAGCACATTATTTAAATTTGTTCACTTAGCAAATGAAGTGATGTGAAAATATTAAATTGAAATATCTAGACTTTTCTTTCACCTTGCCATTTTAGAAGTCATTTTATAAGTACCTCCCCAAATAAATAGATTGAATAAATAAAGCATGCAATGTAATTGATATTAACATAATTAATGAAACTAGTTTCATTAGGTAATGGATGCTAAAAGGTAAGCCACACATAACTTAATCTCATTTTTATTTTGAATTTTAAAATCAGACACCAAACTATATGAAAGTTTCATTACTAGTATTTATTAGAAATATGGGACCAAAATCAATGACAAATTTAGCTACAGTGAGGATATTTTGAGATCTGTTTGACATAAGGAAGTATAGTTAATACCCTTCCTATATTCATGAATCTTATCTTTTATTCACATTTAAAAACAATTTTAAAATAATTGTTTTCTTAGCCCTTTTAAAAACTGATATCCATTTCTACTCTTTCTCTCAGAATAGGCTCCTTATTGTTTCTTGCTTGTCTAAATCTTTTAAATTATATTCATGTATTTAAAGGAGATATGCTGTTATACAAATTCTACTCATTCAATCTGCATTTCTCAGCAGTGATCTCCTTAGGAAAAAAATATGTTGTGTGAAACAATTTAAAATATTTTTAAAACCCTAAAGATTAGAAATACTCGACAGTAAAACATATCTCGATGTGTCTCAGTATTGGAAATCATACTTTTTTCTTTAGCATTGTTTATAATTTCTTTTAACTGATTAGTTCAGTGCTCAAACTACTTGCTAGTTGTAGGTGGGGAGTCTTTCCTCTTTCAAGCTTTCAACGTATCTTTTAATACCCTGCAATGTAAATAATGTGAAGTTATCTGAAGAAGAACGCTGTTCAATCCTTCAGAAAAGTCTATTTGAGAAGTCTTTCCAGACCCTTGTTAAAACGATACTTACTTTAAGAAAAAAATATCTATCATTCATTCCACTGCATTGTTCAGTTGTCACTTTTAGTTTAGTTAGAGCAAATCCAGAACCCTAGTACACTATCCTTTCACTCATTCTTCCGTCTCAACACCCCCTCTCAAGTATATAACATAGGGAAGGATTGTTTTCTGATACCTTTAACCATTCTGCCAAACAGGAATATATTACAAGGAATATTTAATAGCTTCAATAAGCCAAATATATTTCCTATTACTTGTGTAGAGTATTCAGAGAGCTATTTAGTATCTAAGATCAAAGACAATCTTTTAAATTTAATATGCATCTTCTCTGCCTTTTCATCAGTTATTTCTTGAGCATTTTACAGACACTGTGCTACCCCTTCTCAAAGAAAATGGTTTATATGACTTGCTTGATCAACATTTAAACTTGTTTTGGTCCTATTAATAGGAAAAACCTTTCTATCCTTTTCCAAAGAGATGATTATGTATATTTAATTTACACTTTGGTTGGTAATGATGACATGCATTGCATTTTGGGAAGAACGGTCTTAACAGGTGCATGGGGCAATAGGAGGGCGTCTGCAAGTAGCCAGCAGATGGGCATGGCAGTGGGAGAGGACCACCAGGTAATCAGCAGATGGACAGCGCAGAAGAAAGGAAACTCCGTGTGAGCAGTGAATGGCTAGACCAGCAGTAAAACTTTGCCACTTGGCATATGGTACAATGCTCATTGCATCAGCTGGAATTTGTACTACTACATTTTTGGCCAAGTCAGGAAGAGAGATTTCTAAAATATGCATATGACATTTCTTTCAAAATTCAGCAATATTTTCACAGACAAAATTGCAAATTCTTCCTTAACAAGTTGTATTACTCTTCTTTTTGGTTCACAAAAGAATTTGGTATTTTGTACCCACAAAATCATTCTGAAACTGGGATCAAATCCATCCACCTCACCAGAAGAAAGAAAGCTTTTAAAAAGTAAAAGCATTCACTTGCATTAATTAAAAAAAAACTTAACGTAATGATGTGTTTCATCTTGGTATGTATTTAATGGAATAGTTCATTCATTCATTTATTAATTCATTCCAAAAGCTTGGTAAAAATGTTAGTGCTTTATTAGATACACCACCTGCAGCTTAATCTTCCTATATCACAACATTGATTATTTCAGTCTCCAGCTTAAATATCTTTATTTTTTATTGCCCAATCATAAAAAGTTCAAATTATGTAGTGTGAATGTAGGTCCCTCCACAATCTGGTGTCAAAGCATCTCAGAGTCATAACCCAAACTGCTTTGTACATCTTCTATAATTGTTTCTTTTTCTGATATATGACATACTTCTTTGTGTGTTTTTGTCCACCAGGTCTCACCACCCATTTCTGTCCAATCTTAACCATTCTTCAAAACCCATTCAAGTATTTAAATGAATAGATCTTGATTATATTATCTTGAATGGAAGTGTTTGGCAAAGAAACAACTTTCTAAGCTGAGCTTTAGAATATTTTATTAGAACATGTTTCTTTCTCTATTGAGGGCTGTTAGGCCACGTAACTACAAATTTTTAAGGAACTGGAGATTGTGTGTTTATATTTCTCAATGACACTTAGAACATTCTGTTTCTGTGTTTTTCAAAAATGTCTCTTATTTTCGTTACTAAATTGAACTCCTTCAGGAATTACTAACCTAGATCTACCATGTTGTCTTAACCATAGTAAATATTCAATGAATATTTGACAACAAAAATATTTAGAGTAACAGATAATTATTCAAAAGGAAGTATCATTTAATATTGTATATTTAATCAAAAACTTGAATGTATCACACTATCAGAAGTCTTTTAGATACTTCTCAAGACTTATTTGGTATTTTACATGTACTTTTTTGTAGGTGGTGATTAAAAATGTTGGAATATACTTAAGACATTTTCTACTTAAATGCTGAAAAAATTCCCCAATTATATTTTGTTAAAATGTATCGTTATTCTATAAATATGTTTTCTAAACAAAGATATATTCAGCATAAATTCTTTTCAAATTACACAATTTCCCCAATTATAATTTGTTAAAACGTATATTTATTCTACAAATAAATACTTTCTAAACAAAGATAAGTTCAGCATAAATTATTTTCAAATTATAATAAGCTCCAAGTAAACAGAATCAAATTTCTAGGGTTTTATGGATTTGGTTTGATTTTCTCCTCCATATCATACTTCTATCTCATCCAGCATTCAGTCCTTATCTTGATACAAACTCAAGGGCAAGTACTCTTCTGTATGTTATAATCAGCATTCCTGTGAAGATTTCATACCTCGATCAATTACATTTGAAAATATCCTAGAAAAATATCAGTGTCATGGCAAGAGGATTTCTCTACTCACTTTTGTAAAGAACTGGGCAAGGCATAGCAAAGGAAATAATAGAATGAAGATATAACCTGGAGGAAATAACACACACACACACACACACACGCAAACACACACACAGTTGAATGATTAAATCACATACCCAGTGGAATAATTAAATCACGCACACACACGTAGTGGAATGATCAGATCATGCACACACAGTGGAATTATTAAATCATAACACACACACACACACATATATATATTTGTGAAAACATCTCATTGTACCCCATAAATATGTACAATTATTATTTGTCAATTAATATAAAGGAACTGGAGTAAGGAATCAGAATCCAAGAAGTGACAAGTCAGCTTCTTCCACTTATCTAAGTAACATATAGAAGGCACATAACATAGATTTATACACATGCATCTTTCAATCTGGCAGCTGAAAGGTAGATGTTTTACTTTATAAATTCTATATCCCAAAGTACTTCAAAATAAAATATAGTAATATCTACTTTGATATTTCCAGATAGCACCTTTTATCATAGCATTTTCGTGCTCCTAAATTATAGCACAGAATGTGAAATTTGAATCTGAAAATTTCTAAGAGTTTAAGTAAACGTATTATATGTTCTAACTTCAAATAAAATAACTAAACTTTGTAATTATATGTATGCTTCCGAGTATAAAAATAAAAATGAACACAATTTCCAGTTACTTAAAAATTTGTAGTTACTTGGACTAATAGGGCCCACTACAGAAAGAAACATGTTCTAATAAAGTATTCTAAAGCTCAGCTTAGAAAGCTGTTTCTTTGCCAAACACTTGCATTCACTGAGAGAAAACAGCTTATGATGAATCTTTTAGAAAGCAGGCTTATAGTTGCTTTTTATAGCTGTATATGTAAACCCATGTAATATGAACCAATGGAGAAAGAAACATGTTCTAATAGATTTTCAGTTTGCTTACAAAGGTGCTTCTCTGTGAAACTCTTCCATTCACTGAAAGAAAAAAAAATTATGATGCATCTTTTTTGTTTGTTTGTTTGTTTGTTTGTAGAGCTAGGGTATCTATGTGTTTCCCAGGCTGTCTTGTATTCCAAGCCTCAAGTGATCCTCCCAATTCGGCCTCCCAAAGTGCTTGAGCCACTGCATCTGGCTTTATCATGCATCTTAAGAAAGAAAGCATGCTTGCATTTATTTTTATTTCTGAATTTTGCTACTTGGAATGTTAGAGTCCCATAAAGAATGAAACATGTGCTAATAATATATTCTAAAGGCTAGCTTAGAAGTGTTTTTTTTTTTTGTCAAACACTTCCATTCACTGAAAGAAAACAGCACATGATCAATCTTTAAGAAAGCATGCTTACATTTACCTTTTATAGCTTCATATGTAAACCCATGTAATATAAACCAGTAAAGAAAAAACATGTTCTAATTTTTGTTTTGTTTTGTTTTTGTTGTTTTTTGTTTGTTTGTTTTGTTTTTTTTGAGACAGAGTCTCGCTCTGTTGCCCAGGCTGGAGTGCAGTGGCCCAGGCTGGAGTGCAGTGGCACAATCTCGGCTAACTGCAAGATCCGCCTCCCGGGTTCACACCATTCTCCTGCCTCAGCCTCCTGAGTAGCTGGGACTACAGGCACCCGCCACTACGCCCAGCTAATTTTTTGGTATTTTTAGTAGAGATGGGGTTTCACCGTGTTAGCCAGGATGGTCTTGATCTCCTGACCTTGTGATCCGCCCACCTCAGCCTCCCAAAGTGCCAGGATTACAGGCATGCGCCACCGCACCCGGCCAACAAGTTCTAATTTTAAAAATATATGCTAGTTAGCCCTCTTATTAATCTTAACAAATTTAAATAATCATTATTTTAAGTTGATGAATGTAAAACAACTGGTTCTTATTTTTCTGCTCTTATTTCTTTGTGTTTTTCACACTGCTGCAACAAATCTACTCTACAGATATATCTCAAAATTACAGATTATTTGGTCATTTTGATGGTCCTCAATTTTCCAAGATGGTTAGAGATACAGAAATAATTTTTCAACATTACAAGTGCAAGAGGTTACTCGTGTTTATCAACATCTGAATCTTCCCTTTTGGACAACTGGTGGGAGGTATATGACTTATACAAAAACACAACTCATTCTTGTGATCTGAAATCTTTAGTTACATAGTTGAAATAAACACAATAACTAAGCTTTCATGTATAAATGTTCACCAATTTCTTCTGAAGTTCCCTTCAGTTTAAGGAATAAAATAGATCTATTGTTTTTTGTAATCCTCAAAATAGCTTCAATGTTCAGTCTATCTCAAAATGATATTACCTAATTGGGAACTAGCCATTAATTTCAGATATTGCATTTCCTGTTTGCATTTTCATGCAATATTTTATTAACTAAAAAGGCAAAAACACTTCTATTTAACCCTTCCTCAGTTTTTACCCTTTTATTTCAAAATCAGCCATATTGGAGTTTCTTTCAGAAAATCATGACAAATTTAGCCATTCTTAAGTAAAGGAGATTCAAGATGAAGAACAAAAGCTTTACTTTTTTCTCAAATGTCTTGTTTTCTTTGTTGCCCATCAATTTAGAAAACAGTGAATCCTCACTATGGTGAAGGAATGGATCCTAGTTCACTAGGTGAAAACGCTGGGTCGCTTTTCTCAATCTCTGTCAAAAATTTAGTTAGACTCGATCTTTGGTATCCCATTACAACACACATTCAGTTCGTTTACCTTTTAACTCACTTGAAATTACTGCATCTCGAAGATGACACGGGAAGGGAAGAACTGATGAGTTCTAAAGGTAACAGTAGAGATGATTGGCTTTTTTGTTGTTATGTGATTATGGACTTGCCTGAACCTTCATAAAATGTCCAGCTACTAAATATAGTGGGCAACAGAGCTAAAAACTATTGCTGCTTTTCTTAGCCTTTGATAAAATATATAAGAGAAGGCTACTATTGGGGAAAAATTTTAATTTCATATAGTACAACTTCCTTATTTATAGTTAACATTAAGTGAGCTTCACATAATTACACAGCTTGTTAGTAACAAAAATAAGAATAAACAGTATGTACCTAAATATTTTTTCATTATGTCTTCTCTCCATTGTATACTTTAAATCCTATAATTTGTATATGCATTAAAAATAAGAACTTAAATTAGACACAGAAAATTCCCATAATAAGAAGCCACACTTGAAATAGTCAGATTTCCTACTTTAAATGGATAACAAAGCGTTCTAATTTTTGAAACGTATTTTGGATTGGTTTAGACATTTGAAATGCTTTTTTTTTTTTTTTTGAGACGGAGTCTTGCTCTGTCACCCAGGCTGGAGTGCAGTGGCAGGATCTCGGCTCATTGCAAGCTCCGCCTCCCCAGTTCTCGCCATTCTCCTGCCTCAGCCTCCCAAGTAGCTGGGACTACAGGTGCCCGCCACCATGCCCGGCTAATTTTTTATACTTTTAGTAGAGACAGAGTTTCATCTTGTTAGCCAGGATGGTCTCGATCTCCTGTCCTCATGATCCACCCGCCTCAGCCTCCCAAAGTGCTGTGCTAGGATTACAAGCATGAGCCACCGTGCCCAGCCTGGAATGAATTATTTAACCATCAATGCCTATTTATAAGGTTCATTAAATATAAATATGAAATGATTAGAAAATGCAAGACCATATTTAGCAAAGTAAAAGACCTCTTGTCAAAATAGAGCATCATAAAACAAACAAAATTTTAATAACAACCCTAGAAAAATTTTGTGCCAACACATGTGAAAAAGCTTCACTACAATACAGTTAATCTAAAAGTGTATACCTCACCATGCCATTAAATATTGATTTTTTAATCTATTTTTAGATTTTTCCGTTTGCTACTAAATTATTAGCACTTCAAATTTTTAAAAATTCAGGTTTTTGTAACCGGTAAAATGTAAGATTAAGATGATTACTTTAGGATATTTAATGTAATATAAAATTCAGGGGAGAAGTCAGTTAATCAAAGTATGAATTGTGGAATGTCTTAAGCTACTATCAAGGTCTCCTGTTTATAGTCTGCATATCTGGGAATAATTTGTGAATGTCTGAGATGTGGGAATTTATATGTGATTTTGGAGATGAGGCCTTCCTGGAAGTGTAGTATGACATTTGCTGGGAGAAAAAACCAAGAATGCAAAGCACTGAAAACTAATTTGCAGAAGAGGAGGATGCATAAAGAGGGTAAGCATTTATCAAACATGTTATACTACAGAGGGGAAAAGTTCCTTGTTGATGGAGAAGTTCCTTAGCTTTCGTACTACACATCCATCACGTGAGGACAGAAAATATCACAGATAAATATTGCATTGTATAATATAGTATTCTGAATACAAATAAGGAAGAGATTCTAAATGTCAATGCATAATGGATACCTCACATGTGGCTTTTATTCTAATTTGTTTTGCTGATTTTATGCTTGGGAATGATACCCAGGCTGTTAGTTACTGAAATGATAATGCTTTATCACAGTTGTGATTTCTTATAAAAATTTAATTCAGACCTACCAGCTCTAAACTATAAAACCATAGATATCAATTTAGAAAGCTATTATGTAAGAATAGGTGAATCTTAACTGACAATAAGTTCGATTGAGATACACTTCATTATTTAACACACAGGTGCATGGTATTAATAATATTGCTACTTAGAGAAAAGTTTTTTTTCTCTAAAGCTTACAAAATTACATATTTCAGCTATAGTTAATTCATATTAATCTGCTGGAAATGAAATTATTTTTCTTCAAGTAATATAGGGAAACATTATGCTGATCTTAAACAGAATTGTACACAAAGTGCTTGGTAATATAAAAAGCATTATGTTGCCAATTTACCCTTGCAGAATATAATAATATCAAGTAGTATCATTTAGGAAGCATAAACTAAAATAAACATCAGGACCAAGCCCCACAACTAACCAAAATAAAACAAATTTTAAAAAGCCTGTCTAAAAAGGAACAAAGATTATTTAAAATATATTTAAGATCTTAAGTAAAATGGATTTAATTGTATATTAAATTGATTTCCTTTAAGTTTTCTAATCAAAACAGTGAGAAAATTTGCTCTGAAAACCTATCACCTAATTTTCAAACATTTACATCAAGAGATAGGTAACATAGGTGAAAGAATTTTTAAGAATAAGACTGAAATTCAAGATTCATGTTGTCTTCATGAAGTTGAAAATTCATTTTGTCAGTTTCAGAAACAATGAATTCAAGGGCCCCAAAAATACCAATGTTGAAGCCAATGTCAACGTTTTAAAAAGTTACATTTAATTTTGTCTCAATTTTTAAACCCTCCCATGAATCACACAAGATTCATGCTTTGTTTTCAGTCAATTTATAAAATATTAGATTTCCATTACCATTATTATCATCATGATCAGTTTTTACAATTCCAAGATAGAGTATAGGCAATCTACAATCTGTTTTTATTTTTATTTTCAAAATATTTGTATATATTCATGGGGTACAAGTGCAATTTTTCTATATTGATATATTGCATTGTGGTGAACTCAGGGCATTCAATGTATTCATCACTGAAGCAATGCACATTGTACCCACGGAGCAAGCTCCCATGATTTACCCCTCCAAGTCACCATTGTCCATCATTCAATACTCTGCTTCCATGTATACACATTATTTAGCTCCCACTTAAAAAAGAACATGCAGTATTTGACTTGCTGTGTCTGAGTTATTTCACTTAAGACAATGTCCTTCAGTTTCATTCATGTTGCTGCAAAAGACATGATTTCATTCTTTTTTTATGCCTGAAGAGTACTCCATTATGTACATATGCCACCTTTTCTTTATCCATTCCTCCATTGATAAGACACTTAGCTTGATTCCCTATCTTTGCTATTGTGAATGGTGCTGCAATAAACATATGAGTGCAGGTATCTTTTTGATGTAATTATTTCTTTTCCTTGAGTATCTACTGGGTAGATACTCAGTAGTGGGACTGCTGCATCCTCTGGTAGTTCTATTTCTTTGAGAAATCTCCAAACTGTTTTCCATAGAGGTCGTACTAATTTACATTCCCACCAACAGTATATAAGATCTCCCTTTTCTCTACATCCCTTCCAACATCTGTTAATTTTTTGTCTTTTTAATAATACTAATTCCAATTGGTATAGGATGATATCTCATTGTGGTTTTAGTTCACATTTCCCTGGTGATTAATGATGTTCAATGTTTTTTCATAGACTTCTTGGCCATTTGTTTGTCTTCTTTTGAGAAATGTTTATTCATGTCAGCCTACTTTTCAATGGGATTATTTGGGGTTGTTTTTTGTTGAGTTGTTTGGGTTCTTCGTAGATCCTGGATATGAGTCCCCTGTTGAATGTATACTTTACAAATATTTTCTCCCATTCTGCAAGTTGTTGTTTCACTCCTCTGTTATTTCTTTTGCTGTGCAGAAGCTTTTTTGTTTAAATCCCATTTGCCTATTTTTTGTTTTTGTTCCCTGTGCTTTTGAAGTCTTATTCGTGAATTCTTTGCCTAGACCAGTGTCTAGAAGAGTATTCCCCAGGTTTTTTCTAATGTGTTTACGGTTTCAGGTCTCATATTCAAGTCTGTAATCCATCTTGAGTTGATTTTTATATATGATGAGATATATGGATCCAGTTTCATTCTCCTGCACACGGCAGTCCATTTTTCCCAGCACCATTTATTGAAAACTGCATCCTTTCCTCAGGATATAGTATTTCCAAGTTTGGCAAAGATCAGTAGCCTTTGATTATGTGGCTGTATGTCTGAGTTCTCTTTTCTTTTCTTTCTTTTGAGATGGAGTTTCGCTCTCGTGGCCCAGGCTGGAGTGCAGTGGCGTGATCTCGGCTCACTGCAACCACTGCCTTCTGGGTTCAAGTGATTCTCCTACCTCAGCCTCCTGAGTAGCTGGGATTACAGGCACGCACCACCACGCCCGGTACATTTTTGTATTTTTAGTAGAGACCATGTTCATGTTGGCCAGGCTGGTCCTGAACTTAGTTCTCTATTCTATTCCATTGATATATGTGTCTATTTTTATACCAGTAACATGTTCTTTCAGTTACTATGGCATTTTAGTATTATCTGAAGTCAGACAATGTGATGCTTCTAGCTTTGTTCATTTTGATTAGGGTTGTTTGGCTATTTGGGCTTTTATTGGTTCCAAATGTATTTTAGAATTGTTTTTTCTAAATCTGTGAAAAATGACATTGGTAGTTTGATAAAGATTACATTGAACCTGTAGATTGCTTTGAGCAATATGGTTATTTTAACAATATTAATTCTTCCAATCCATGACCATGGGATGTTATTCCACTTCTTTGTGTCATCTACTCTTTCTTTCTTCAGGGTTTTGTAGTTGTCTTTGTAGAGATCTTTTATATCTTTAGTTATATATATTACAAGGTAATTTTTTAATATTGTAAATGAGATTGCCTTCTTGATTTGGTCCTTGGCTAGATCATTATTAGTATACAGAAATGTTCCTGATTTCTATACATTGACTTTTCTATCCTGAAATCTTACTGTATTCACTTATCACATCTAAGATTTTTTTTGGTGGAGTCTTTAGGTTTTTCTAGATATAAGATCACACCATAAGTGAACAGAGATAATTTGACTTACCCTTTTCCAATTTTGATATTTTTATTTTTTTTCTCTTGCCCAATTGCCCTGGTGAGAATTTCCAGTACTATCTTGAACAAGACCGATAAAAGTGGGCATTCTTGTCATGTTTCAATTCTGAGAGGGAATGCTTTCACCTTTTCCCCACTTAGTATGATGTTGGCTGTGGGTTTGTCATATATGGCCTTTATGTTGAGTTATGTTTCTTCTGTCCCTAATTTGAAGATTTTTATTATGAAAAGATACTGAATTTTATCAAATGCTTTTTCTGCATCTATTCAGATGATCATATAGTTTTTTTCATATGATTTTGAACAGATTAACATGTTTCTGTTCATGTGATGTATCAAATTTATTGATTTATATATATTGAATCATCCTTGCATCTCTAAGATAAAGCCCACCTGACTATGGTACAGTATCCTTTCATTGTGTTATTGGATTCAAGTTACTAGCACATTGTTGAGGACTTTTGTGCCTATGTTCATCGGAGATATTGGTCTATGATTTTCTTATTTTGTTATATCTTTGTTTGGGTTTCATATCAGGGTGATACTTGCTTCATAAAATGAGTTAGGGAGAACTCCCTCCTTAATTTTTTGGAATGGTTTCAGGATTACTGGTATTGGTTCATTTTTGTATGTTTGGTAGAATTTGGCTGTGCATCCAACTGGTCCTGGCGTTTTTTAGGGGTTAAGGGGAGGATTTTTTTTTATTACTTATTCAATCCCACTACTCATTATTGATCTGCTCAGGGGTTCTTCTTGGTTCAATCTCAGGAGCTTGCAGTTTTCCAGGAATTTATTTCCTCTATGTTTTCTAGTTTGTGAGCATACAGATGTTCATAGCAGTCTCTCATGATATTTTTAATTTCTATGGTATCAGTTGTAATATCTCCTTTTTCATTGCTGTTTATTTACATCTTCTCTCTTCTTGGTTAGTCCAGCTAGTGGTTTATTATTTTTGCTTCTCTTTTCAAAGAACCAACTTCTTATTTTGTTGATCATTTCTATTTTGGGGGTGCCTCTCTTTAATTCTCCTCTGACGTTTGTCATTTATTTTCCTTAGCTAACTTTGGATTTGGTTCGTTCTTGTTTTTTCCAGTTAATTGAGGTGCAACATTAGCTTGCTATTTTGTGATTTTTCTACTTTATTGATGTATGCATTTAATGCTATAAACTTAGCACTAGGTTTTAGTATGTTGTGTTTTCATTTTCATTTGTTCCAAAAATTTTTAAAAATTTCTGTCTTAATTTCTTAGTTGACCCAGTTATCATTCAAGAGCATGATGTTTAATTTCCATGTATTTGTATAGTTAATAAGTTTCCACTTAGAACTGACATCTAGTTTTAATCCACTGTGGTCTGGAAGGTGAAATCACTTGATATGATTTCAATTTTTACAAATTTTTAAAAATTTTTTGTGGCCTATACTCTAGTCTATTTTGGAGAATGTTCCACATGCTAACGAAAACGATGAATATTCTATAGTTGGTGCATAGACTGTTCTGTAAATGTTTGTTAAGTCCATTCTATCTAAAATCCAATTTAAATCCAATGTTTATGTTAAATCTCTTTCTCAATGATCTGTCTAGTGCTATGGGTAGGGTGTTGGAGTCCCTACCTATTATTGTATTGCTGTCTATCTCTTTTTTAAAGTCTAGTATTATTTGTTTTGTGAATCTGGGGACTCCAGTGTTGGGCGCATATATATTTAGAGTTGTTGTATCCTTTTAATAAATTGATCCCTTTATCATTACATAATCACCTTTTTTTTTAACTGTGTTTGATTTTAAAAGTCTGTTTTAGCTGACATAAATATTGCTACTCCTGCTTGCTTTTGGTTTCCATTTGTGTGGAAGATCCTTTTCTTTATGTCCAGTCTATATGTGTCTTTATGAGTATCTTTCAAGTGTAGCATTAAACCATTGACATACAAGGTTAATATTGATATATGAGGCTTTGTTACTGTCATATTATTGTTTTCAAGGTGTTTTATCATTTCTTTGTTTCCTTCCTTTTCTCTTTGTTTTATTTTGGTATTTATGGTTTGATGAGATTTTGTCATGTTGCCATTTGATTCATTTTTCTTCCTCTTTTGTGAGATTGTTTTATAAAACCTGCGAGTTTTATATTTTCACATGTTTTGTGATGGTGAATTTTGACATTTCATTTACATGTTTAAGATCCTTTGAACATTTCCTGTAGGTTCAGTCTAGTGGTTACAAATTCTGTCAGCATTTACTTGTATGAGAAGACTTTATTTCTTCTTCATTTTTGCAGCTTCAGGAAGGGTATGTTTATAGAGAAATATACAGAAAAACACTGTATTTCCTTTAGTGTTTTTCTTTCAGCACTTTGAATATGCCATCCCATTCTCTAATCACCTGTAAGGTTTCTGCTGAAAAGTTTACTGTTAGTCTAATGGGATTTCCTGTATAGGTGACTAGATACTTTTCTCTTGCTAATTTTAATATTACTTCTTTCACTTTAACTTTTGACATTCTGACTATAATATGTTTGGTGAAGTCATTTTTGCAATGTCTTTGCCTGGGGGTCACCGGGTCTCCTATATCTGAATGTCTAAATCTCTTGCTAGAGTTGGGAAGATATTATTGATTATTCCCTTAAATAGCTTTTCTAAACTTTTTAATCTCTCTTGCCGCCGGGAATACCAATAATTCCTAAGTCCAGTCACTTTATGTGGTTTCTGATGTCTTGAAGGCTTCATTCATTCTATTTTATCCTTTTTTCCTTATTTTTATCTGACTGGATTATTTAAAAAGACACATCTTCAAGTTATGAAATTTTGTTTTCTGCTTGATCTAGTCCATCACCGAAGCTTTCAAATGTATTTTGCAATTCCTTCAGTGATATTTTAGTCCCATAATTTTTAAAGCTTTCTTATCTCCTTGGTAAACTTTTCATTCATATCCTGAATTGATTTTCTGATTTCTTTGTATTAGTTTTCAGGTTTTTCTTATATCACATTGAGCGTCTTTAAAGATCAATACTTTGACTTCTTGTTATGGTGTTTCAATAAATTATTTTTTATATTAGAATCAGTTGCTGGACCATTGTTGTTGTCCTTTGGTGGTGCCACACTTCCCTGCTTTTACACATTTCCTGTGTCCTTGTGTTGACATCTGCACATCTGGTGTAGCAGTCATTTGTTCCTATTTTTTGATATTGCTTTGTAGGGGAAAATTTTTTCTCCTGAAGTTGTATGTATGTTGTTGGTTAAGTAGGATCTGTTGGCTTTGATTTTGGGTGCCTGTGGTAGCATAATCTTTGTATGGCTTCTTTAGCAATACACATAGGTCAGTAGTGTCTGTGATTTTCTCAGTGGCTTAGGGTATATTTATTAGTTGAGATAGTGGTGAAGTTTTTCTGAGGACTTGGATGCCAAATGAGGTAGTCTTAAGGCTCCAATGGTGGCAGCATTTGGCTGAGTGTGCCTGTTTTTAGACCTCAGAGCAGCTTACACTGTTTCAAGTGTTAGTGCATCCTAGAGGTCTAATTCTTGGGTGACCAGATGGCGTGTTTGGAAGCTAGCAGTGGGAGTGGTGGGCTGGGTGTGTGGGTGAATTCTCAAGTCCCTGAGCAGCTAGTGTGTTGTGGGTGATGGCAGTAGCAGTGGTGGAGCAACCCACTGGGACCCAAGCAGTCCATGTTGGTGTTGCTGGTATCTGTGATGTCTTGGGCGGGCTACTCTCCAGTCCCACAGCTCCAGTCCCAGGGCTGCTGGTATTGTCCTAAGTGTGCTGAGGAGAGCTTGGTCTCCATGTCCCTCTCACAGCTGGGTGGGAGCTGCAACTGTGTCATTTCAAACTTAGCCTGAGGGAAGGGAACAACCTAGCATTAAATTCCCAATATTGCACTTTGGTCCTGGGACCAGATAAGACAGGGCCCCTTCCAGGCAAACAGCATAGGCAAGAAGCCGTGGGTGGTGCTTTCTACTCATATCTCAGTCTCACAGCAGCCCACTGTGGGGCAGTGAGTACTGCCCTAGATATGTGTAAGAGAGCATAGTTTCCCTGTCCTACCTTGGCTGGTCAGTGACTGCAGCCCCTTCAGCCCAAACTCAACTCATAATTAAACTCTCAAAATGGCGCCTTGCTTGTCCTTCCCAGGCAAGCAGTGTGGGCAAGAAGCTGTCGGGAGAGCAGCCCACTCACATTTCAGTCTCAAAAGCAGTCCATAGTAGGGCAGTAAGGACCCTCCCAGGATTGCAGAGGAGTGCCATGTCTCCCTTCTCCCTCCTTGGAGTAGTGTAGCAGCAGCCGCCATGTCTGTAGATCCCTGGTATCTAGGCTTTCAAAATAGCACTCAGCTCAAGCTGCTCTAGGATCAAATGACTGTGGGATTCCATATGGGTTCTCTTTTTGCAGCAACATCTCTGTGCAATCTTTAGGTATCTCCATATATCAAGCCTGAGCCCCCAGTGAGTCTAGGGTGTCTCCTATAGCGAAGATCATAAAAGCCCATTTCAAAATGTGGAGCTCTGGGAGTTTCTCTCTTACTGTTTCCCCACATCCAGGAGGATCGCCTGACTGTCAGCCAGTCTCTGGCCAGGCAAACTGCCACAAATCCTCTCCTTACTTCTGGTGCTTCCCATCACTTCTCTGGTGTATCATATTATTCTCTCCTAGACAATCTCTTCAAAATGTGAGCATCTACTTACTATTCGCATTCTTCTCCGTGGAGGAGGCACATTCTACCTGCATCTAGTAAGTCATCTTGATCTGATCTCTTGCAATCTGTTTTTAGATGCAGAAATGTTTTAAAATATGCATGAAAATTTTTTAACAATTAGATTTCTAGATATTTGAAGTCCAACATAGAAAATTTAAAATGAGTGGCTAAAATAAACAAATAATTTAAATGTAGAAAAACCTGCACATACTTTCAAAAGAAAGAAATAACACATTATTTTTATGTTGATAGTCATATTAGTAATATTAAATTTTATAAAATTATCAGACTATAAAAACATTTAAAATCTTACAAACGCTCTTTCCCACTTTCTATTTCAATCAGAGTAGATAATAAAAATTTTCTGTATTCTTAAATTCTGATATGTAATCTCAATGTAAGGCAGTAAAAATGAAAAATAAAGTACCTCAACCACTTTATTTACATTAGATATTCTAAAGAAGTATTTTACAGATTATCTTGTTTTGTCCTGGGCTCATACTAAGTTGTGAACTCTCAAAAAAAGGAAGGCGGGTGTTTCTATCTGTCTTTCTTTCAACACATGTCTATAAATCTAAATGCAAAACATTTTGGGGATATGAGCAGTGCATGGGAAAAGTAATGTATCTGTTTCCATGGAGTTTACATTCTATATCTTCTTCATCTTTCATTCCAAATTTGTTTCCCGATCAAATATATTTTCGAAATATATTCATCCAAAAAATATCTAATTTTCTAAAGAAATTATAGAATGTGTGTATATTTTACAAATATGAAATAAACAAGTCTTTTCGATCAACACCTGCAAAAATATATAGTAACTTCCAATGAATTGTGCTTTTTCTTTTTTTTACGTAAACAAGTCCTTCATTTTTACTTTGAATATGCTTTCTTTCTTTTCATTCATGGATTGTCATGTTGAACAGTAGTTTAAAGACAGGTTCTAATTTATTTTTCTAAACAAAGATTTGAAAAGTGTAATTTCCTCCCCAATTTTTTAGTTGTCCTCAGATCTCTCTTAAACTACCTAGAGACATCTTCTTAACTAGTTCAAAAATTCACTGTTGGATATGCAACATATAGAAAAATGCACAATTGAATTTCAAATCATAGTTTGAATTTTGAAAGATTTGCTAACTCATTATCCACTACAAATATTTTATGTGAGGCCTAATAATATCTTTAATTATTATATATAGAAAAATATATTACATTTCTTTTAAATTAATTTCACAAAATACCACAGCCCCTATATTTATCTTTACAGTGAATTGCATTTTAGTATTACCAACTGGCTTGTAAGAGAGGCATTTAAAAAAAATGTCTTCATAGGAGTTTTGAGGAGAACATTGTCTATGCTATCACTAAATGCCTCCTATATAAAGACAGCACCAAATGAAAAATGTTTTTAAGATATAAGGACAATCTGTGCTTTTAATAAATGCTGGCTTTGTTGCTTTGTTGTTTCTTTCTCCTCCTTTGTTTAGCTAATAATGAACAACATGTGACTGATCATTCCTGCTTTTGGTTTTTATGCTGAAATTTCTAACCAACTCTGAAGCTGCACTATAACAAACAGCTACAATCCATAGCAAGCAACAAAAGAAAACCTTGAAGAAAGGAAATAATCTGATTTCCAGAGTTACCATATTATAATATTCAATATATCCACATTTCAAAAAAATAATTTTGAAGCCTGTGAAGAAACAAAAGAATATGGCTCATTCACAGGAGTTAACAGAGCTGCCTGAAGAACATTGAACATTTTAGACAAAGATTTTAAAGCAAAATTCTCAAATATACTAAAAGAGGTAAAGGCAACCACAAGTAAAACTACAGGAAAACTAGAAAATATCAATAAAGAGAAATTATAAAAAGAACTTAAAAAGAAATTCTATAATTAAAGAGCACATGGTAGGCTGTGGTGGAATGAACTCTTGAGGCCAGGAGTTCAAGACCAGCATAGGAAACATAGTGAGAAACCATCTCTAAACAAGTTATCTAGGCATGGTAGCTCATGCCTGTTGTACCAGCTACTCAGGAAGCTGAGGCAGGATAATTGCTTCAGCCCAGGAGTTTGAGGCTGCAGTGAGCTAAGATAATGCCACTACACTCTAACCTGGGCAACTCTGTGAAACTCCATCTCTTAAAAAAGAAGTACATCAACTGTCAAAGAGAACTCATTATTTTGAATAGCAGATTTGAATATCAGAAGAAAGAATAGCAGGTTTGAACAGCAGATTTGAGCAGGCAGAAGAAAGAATACATGAACTTTAAGGCCAGTTAACTGAAATTATTCAGTCTGAAGAGCTGAAAGCCCAAATATGAAGAAGAATGAACAGACACTAAGAAACCTGTGAGATGCCACCGAGCAGACAACCACTCATATAAAGGAAATCCCAGAAAGAAAGGAGACAAACAGGGAAGTGAGAATATTTGAATACATTATAGTTGAAAACTTCTAAAATTTGATAAAGTATACACATTCAAGAAACCCAACAAATCTCAATGGAACAAACACAAAAAGATCCACCCAACCTACATTATAATCAAATTGTCAATAGCCAGAAAGAAAGAGGAGATCCTAAAAGCAGTAAAGAAGCAGCAATTCACCATGTATAAAGGATCTCAATGAGATGAACAGCAGATTTTTCATTAGAACACGTGAAGACTGGAATAGAGTGGCATAACTATTTTAAAGTGCTAAAATTTAAAAATCTGCAAACAGGAATTGCATATCTGGCAAAACTACCCCACAAAAATTGAGAAATTAAAACATCCCAAATAGACAAAAGCTAAGTTTATTAATGAAACAAGTTCATTAATAGTAGATCTGCCCTAGAAGAAATGTTAAAGGGAGAGAGTGATGCCAATCATATGTCAGAATATGAAGCTACAGACTCTTCCATTACCCATGAATGCACCAAATACAGAGCTACACGTAGTTCAATTTCCTGTGCAAGAATTCAGAATCTAGTTGAGAGATGCCTGCACAACAGGCAACTGAGGAAATACCCATATTGAAACATGCAGGAAAAGCTGATCATAAACCTCACCCTCAGCAAAGCCTCATAATTGGGAAGTAACTGAACTCCCAGCTTCTCCCTGAAAAATGAAGGGCTTGAACCACTTATCTAGCACCCCAACTTTTATGGCTGCTACTTATGGGACTGGGTTCTAACTCCCCTATCTCTATGAGTTGATAGGACCCAGCATTTACTAGTTCCCTGGAACCATAGAGAATAAAAAGACAGTTTTAAACAGGCACATGAGTACCTGCCACAGCTTTTCCCCCTAGGCAAGCACAGAATGAGCAAGCAATAAAGCCAAGCTCCTAGATTCTCCATGAAAGGGATTAGACTGAGGATCCAATTCTCAGCTTTTTCAGCTACTGCCTAAAGGTTTGCCTAAAATGTGTGGGTGAGCATTTTGCAAAGCCCCTCCTCAGCCTGCTCCTGAAGAAACTAAATAAATAAAAACAAAATAAACACTTCCAGTTTCTCCTTGAAAAGAATTCAACTACACTAATGTAGAGTCTGATTTTTCATGCGACTGTTTGAGGGTCCAGGTTTTAACTTGCTTGTCTCTTGGAGCTATTGAGATCCAGCACTCACTAGTCCCCCAGAGTCTACAGAGAACAAAGCAGCAGTTTTGAGCAGTCATGTGAGCTCCTCCTGGGGCTCTTCCTCTTGGTTTGCTCCAGGAGAAAAAAAAAAAAAGCAAGCTCTAAGCCCTTCCCTGGAAGGGGTTTGGCTACACATCTAATATTGCATCTTTTCCAGCTGCTGTCCAAGAGTCTGGCTTCTAACTCACTTGTGCCTGGGAGTTAATGGACCAGACAGTCGCTACCCAACTAATAGTCTGAACAAGCACTTGCCACTGCTCACTCTAGTGATAAAATCTCCCCAGCTCACTCCAGTGATAAAATCAAGCCTTCAACTTCTCCTAAGATGTTGGATTATACATCTGCCTCCTGCCCCCAACTTTTCTGACTGTTACTTGGGGAACTGGCTTTTGTAACAGCTGTTCTGAGAGCTGACAGGGCTTGGAATTCATTAGGCCTCTAGGTGCAAAAAGAGCAAAGAGATGATTTCAAGAGCATTCTAAACACACGTGCATGTATTTCCCACAGCTTCTCTCCTCAGCTCAGTGCAGAGGAAGTGGGTGATAAAATCTAGGTCCCAGCTTTTTCCCCCGAGGAGAGAAGGAGCTGGACCACACATGTAGCACCTCAAGTTTTCTGGCTATTTCTCAATGGACTGGTTTCTCTTTCACATGTCTTGAGGCGTTAATGGGACTTGTCATACTTTAGTCTCTTGAGGACAAGTAAGAATGCAGATGGTGGTTAGGATAAGCTCAAAGGTGAGAGGCATCTAGAATCTCTGGCCAGGCTGTTTTATATAAACCAATATGTGAAGACTGGGCAAGGTGATTTTTAAAATATAATGTGTAGAAACTAACAGAGTTAGTTAGTCAAGAAAAGTGAAGAAAACATATGAATATGTTTCACGTAAAAGAAAAAAGATAATCTCCAGAAGCTGACCCTGATGAAATGAAGATACATGATTTGTCCTATAGATAACAAAAAATAATGGTCATAAAAATGCTCGCTGAGTTCGGGAAAGCAATGCAGGAACAAAGTGAATATTTCAATAAAGCCATGGAAAATGTTAAAAAGTACCAAACAGAAATCACAAAACTGAAGAATGAAATCACTGAACTAAAAACTATAAGTGGTTCAAGAGCAGACTCGATCAAGCAGGAGAAAGGATCAGTTAACTTAAAGATAGGTCATCAGAAATCATCCATCCAGTCAAAAGAGAAAAAAAAAAAAAAAAACAGAATGAAAAAGAGTGAAGATAGCTTAAAGGACTTACAAGATGGCAATGTAAGCATTATGGAAATTCCAGAAGCAGAAAAGAGAAAGGGACAGAAGGCTTACTTGAAAATTAATGGCTAAAAGTTTCCCAAACTTGGGGAACAGAATGAACATTCAGATCCAGGAATCCTAAAGGATACCAAATAATACAAATACAAAAGAACCCATACTGAGACACATCAAATTGTCACAAGTTAAAAAGAAAAAAAAAAATAGAAAGCAATAAATGAAGAGGGATTTACATACAAGAGAAGCTTAATAAAGACAGTCAAGAAATTTTTCAGCAGAAACCTTCTGGGCCTGAAGGGAGTAGGATAATATACTCAGAGTCCTGGAAAACAAAACAAAACAAAACAAAAAACCTGCCAGCCTGGGAAATCTGTCCTTCAAAAGGAAAAGGAGCTTAGACATCAGCAAGATGGCTGAATAGGGCACCTGCTTATATCCTTCCAAAACAAGAATTCTGCACCCACCAACAGACTAAAGTCTCTTTGTGGGATCCTCAGAATTTAGGTACAAGACTGGAAATTTGGTGGAGCCCAGGATCTAGGAAGGTCATTTTAAGAGTGTAGACTGACACACAGTTAGTAAACATGCTAATCACACTCCCAGCTTCAAGTCCAGAAATGGCCCCATTCCCTGAAAGGCTTGGCTACCACCTAATTTTGTCTTCAGCCTGCAAGCTCAACCATCTGCCAAAAGGTCCAGGAAGATTTTCTCACACTAGTGTCTTGGCATAGCAGCTCATCTGCTCACTGACATCATTTCTCAGCAGTGAACCTGAAAATTGCCATGTGGAGTGACTCCAGCCCCCTTCAACTGAGGTCCCAGTTTAGAACTATTCACATGAGGTACCAGAGGGAAACTTGCCCATAATTCATAGCCCAGTAGTCTAAGACTCTGTGATGGGCTTGCCAGCCTCTGTGCCACAGCAGATACTGAAAGGACTCAGTCTCAGGTTCAGCTTCTCCTGCTACACTCAGAGAACTGCCTGTGCAGAGACTTACTAGAAGATATGTGCTTATTTGAGCCAACAGGACAGTCTCACTAGCCTTTGTTTGACAGCAGATCCCAAAGGGTCCCAGTCTCAGCTCTAGTCTCTCTTACTGAAGTCGGGGACGTAACCTGCCAGCGCAGAGGCCTGCTGAGAGACATGGCTTGTCAAAACCAACAAGATAGGTTTGCTGGCCTTCATCTCACAGCAGGTCCTGAGAGGATCCCAGGATCAGCTCTAGCCTCTCTTTTTGCAGTTGGGAACATAGATGCAAAAGTCTTCAATGACATACTAGCAAAACAAATGCAACAACGCATTAAAAAGATAATTTTCCATGACCAAGTTGAATTTATTTCTGGGTTGCCAGGTGGTTGTTTGGAGAAAGCTCTTTGACATTGGTCTCAGCAGTGATTTTTTGATATGACATCCACAGTATAAGCAAAGAAAGCAAAAGTAAACAAGTGGTACTACCTGAAACTAAAAAGGTTTTTGCCTAGCAAAGGAAAAATTCAACAGAGTGAAAAGGCAACTTAAAGAATGAGAAAAAAAAAAAGATTTGCAAACCTTGCTTCCGATAGAGGATCAATATCCAAAATACAGTAGTAACTCATAAAATAATAGCAAGAAAACAATCTGATTTTAAAATAGGCAAAGAACATGAATATACATTTTCCAAAGAAGACATACAAATGACCAATAAGTATATGAAAAGGTGCACAACATCATTTATCATCAGAGAAATGTGAATCAAAACCACAATGAGACATCACATCACACCTGCTGGGAAGGCTATCAGAAAGTCAAAAGATGATAAGTGTTAGCAGAGAAAAATAAACCCTCCTATACTGTTGGTGAGAATGTAAACTGGCACAACTATAATGGAAAACAGTATAGAGGCTCCTCAAAAAATAAAAAATAAAACTACCATATAATCCAGCAATCCCACTTCTGTGTATATAGCCAAAGGAAAAAAATAAATGCGTCAAAGAGATATCAACAATTTCATGTTCATTGTAACCTTATTCACAATGGCCAAGTTATGGAAATAACGTAATTTTCCATCAATGGTTGAATGGATTAAAAAATATATGGTATACAGATGCTCCTCAATTTATGATGTGATTATGTCCTGAAGAAACCATTGTAAGTAGAAAATGTTATAAGTCAAAAATGTATTTAATGCCTCAGTATACCCAAAACAAAGTCAAAGAACTGTAAGTCAAAAGTTGTGAACCATCTGTATATATGCAATAAAATAGTATTCAGGCCTTAAAAGGCAGGAAACCCTTCCATTTGCAATAACATGGATGAACCTATAGGACAGTATGGTAAGTAAAACATGCCCAGACGCAGAGAAAATGTTGCATAATCTTATTCATATGTGGAATATAAAATAGTCAAACTCATAGAAGCAGAGAGTAGAATGGTAGTTATCAAGGGGTGGAGGATACAAGAAATGGAGAGACATTGGTCAAATGGTACAAAAGTTTCAGTTATATAGGATAAGTAAGTTCTAGACATCAATTTTACAGCATAGTGATTATAATTAATGACATTCTATACTTAAAATATGCTGAGAGTTGATCTTAAGTGTTCTCACCACACTCACACACAAAAAAGCTACCATAATTATGGCTATGTTAATTAGTTTGATGTAGTAATACTTTTATGATGTCATCATACTGTATACCTTAAATATATACATTTTTTATTTTTTAAAAGGTGAAAGGTCAAATTCTGCTCTAGTTACATGCCAAAGCTAAGGGACTGACATGGAAAACACATTGCAATTTCAAAGACATTAAAATGTGAAAACAGGAAAAAAAATGTTAAAAGGAGTACTTTAGGCTAAAATGAAAGGATACTAGAAAGGAACTTGGAGCCATATAAAGAAATAAATAACTCTGCTAAAATAAAGGTAACTACATAGCTAAATTTAAAATCTAGTATTATTGCATTTTTAGTTTCTGAGTCTTCTTTTAATTTTCCTGCATTATTGGAGAGACAAATATATTTAAGAAATTAGAAATCTATATTAATACCTGTGAAATGTATTGAGATATAATTTTTTAAATAACATAAAAGAAACTGCTACCTAGTGTGGGAAAGAGAGTTTCTGGGGTGCCAGATGAGTTGGTCTCCCCTGTGTGAGACACCCATGGGAAGCCATGGGCGGCCTCTGAGGAGAAAAGTCTCTTTATTGCCTTCATGTCTTTATGCCCCTAGAGCATAATAGCTCAGCGGCATGCCACAGGTTGCTGGGGGAAATAACACTCCCTTGAAGCAGTGGAGTACAATCAAACATCTTGGCCCCTCCTGAAACCCACTCCCATCCATTTCTGTTAAAGACTGTTAAAGATCTTAAGCAGTTTTGACACACGCCTTTGCTTGAGGAAATTCACAGAAACCGCCACTGCTATGTATCTTATTGACAGACTCACCAGTTCTCCTTCACTGATTAATCCTTTTCCTCATCCCTTCCTACCTCTCCCATCTGCCCTAAGAACAAACAGCTTGTAAACCAATAAATTGGGTGGAGGCTCCAGGTGGTGCGCAAGCCTCCAATGCTCTGGTCCCCTGGACCCACCTTTTAAACTCTTATCCTGTGTCCTTCTAATTCCTTTGTCTCCGCTGGACTCGGGGCACCCGCTGGGTGGTGTGGGGCTGGTTTTCCCAACACTTAGGAGCTGAATTTTTGTACGCCACTGAAGCTAAATTGTATTAATGCAAGTTAGTTTTATATAAATGTTATAGATGTTAATTGTAAGCCCAATGTTAACCACTAATAAAATATCTGAAAATACACACAATACAAATGAGAAGAGAATCAAGAGTACACTACAAAATATTAAGTACAAACGAAAACAGTAATTGAAGAAAAAAGCGGAAAAATATATACAGTTTGAGTATTCTTGACCTAAAAATCTAAAATCTGCAATGATCAACAATCCACAAGTTTTGGGCATGGATATGATGCCACAAGTGGAAAATTCCCTATCTCTGGTCCCAATCATTTTGGATAAGGTACACTTAACTTGCAATAGTGGCAATGAAAATCGTGTTGTTTATACTGCAGAAAAAGTGCCTATAGACAACACGATGAAAATATGTAATGGGTTTATTGCAAAACTAGAGCAGCATGCATTCATGACAGACCAAAAAATCATGTTAGTTTATAAAACCAAAAGGTGACTTCTAAGATAAAAAAAAAAAATTGTTAATGAGGCAGATGACTCTAGAAGACATATTTTTAAAAACCATTCAGTAGAATGCCTCCTCATTCCTAGAGGACTCACTTCCTATTCCCTCAACTGCTTCTGATTATTCTTTTCATCTAAAAAGGAATACAGTGTACAGAAACCTTTTAATCAAAACCCAGCATTGTAGGTGGAGATTGAAAACCTGTCATAGCTTGCTGTTGCTATTGTGTAACAGTTGATGCAGGTCATACTGGTACTACTAGGATGCTGCTTAGTTTCTCTAAATACATTATTTTTTCAATGTATTAATGGCATGTCATTTTTTTACTGTTAAGTAATTATGTGTGAATAAATGTAATAAAATGATTGCTTATCAGTAGCCTACAAATTCAGAGTCACAAATGATGGTGATTAAAACAACCACAGATTATCTACATGGATGGCTAAGATAGTGACAGCTTTGTTTTATGATGGTTCAATGTATACAACTTTTGTTTCATGCACAAAATTATGAAAAATATTGTATAAAAATACTTTCAGGTTATGTGTGTAAGGTGTGTATGAAACAAAAATTTTATGTTTAGACTTGGGTCCCATCTCCAAGATATCTCATTATGCACATGCAAATACTATAAAATCCCCCCCACAAATCCAAAATCCAAAATACTTATGGTTTCAAGCATTTTGGATAAGGAATATTCAATCTGTAATACATACAGAAAACAAGTTATAAAGTGGCAGAAGTAATTCCTTACTCATCAAAAATTACTTTAAATGAAATGGATGAAACTCTCCAATTAAAACACAAAGATTGGCAGAATATGCTTTTTAAAAAAGCATGATCCAACTATATACTGTCCATAAAAGAGTCACTTTACATGCAAAGACACACATAGCTTGAAGTGAAATGATGGGAAAAGATATTCCATGCAAATAGCACCAAAAGAAAGACCTGAGATAGTTACATTAACATCAAACGAATTAGACTTATGTAAAAAAACTATTACCAGAGAGACAAAGAAAGATACGATATATTTAAAAAGAGGTAAATTCATCTAAGCACATATAACAATTATAAAAATATATGTGCTAAACAACAAAGGCCCAAGAAATATGAAGCAAACATGCACAGATTTGAGAAAAAGATAGTTCTACAATAATAGTTGGAGACTTCAATATACTACTTTCAATAATAATTAGTACATCTAACAGGAGATCAATAACAAAATCAGGGACTGGATAAACACTATAAATTGAATATATAGAATATTCCACCAGCATCCACAGAATACACATTCTTTTCAAGTGCACAAGGAACATTCTCCAGTATAGATAGTATGTAATGCCAAAAAGCAAATTTTCATAAATTCTAAAACAACTGATATTATACAGAATATCTTCTCAAACCACAATGGAATAAAGTTAGAAATTAATAAAAGATAAACTAGAAAACTGCCAAATATGTAGAAATTTAAAAAGACTTTAACAACCAATGAGTCAATGAAGAAATCACAAGGGAAATTAGAAAATACCTAAAAGACAAATGAAAACAAAAGCACACATACTAAATTATGTTCATAAGGAAAGTTGTAGCCATAAACAACTACATTTAAAAATAGAGAAGAAACTCAAATAAATACGCTATATTTATAATTTAAGGAACTATGAAAAAAGTGCACACTAAACCCAAAGCTAGCAGAAGAAAGGAAGTTATAAAGATTAGAGCACAGATAAATGACAGAACATATAGGAAAATAAGGAAAACCAATGAAATCAAAATTTTCTTCTTTAAAAGACAAATAATTGGCAACTCTTTAGCTGTACAAAGAGGGAAAAAAAGGAGAAAACAGAATAACTAAAATCAAAGTATAGACATTACTTCCAAACTTTTAGAAATAAGAGCATTATAAGAAAATGATATGAACAATTGCACATTAACAAATTAGATAGCTTAGATAAAGTGAACAAATTCCTAGGCACACAAATTACCAAAGGTGACTGAATAATATATTTTTAAAATCTTAACAGATGTATAAGAAGTAAAGAGATAGCATCAATAATTTAAAAATTTGCCAACATTGAAAAGGTCAAGAACAGAGGGCTTCACTGGTGAATTCTACCAAATATTTAAAATTAACATCAAAACTTCTTAGACTCTTCTGACATATAAAAGAGGAAGGAACATTATCTAACTCATTCAATGAGATATGTATTTCCTAACACCAAAGGGAAGAAACTACAAGAAAAGAAAACTGCATACCAATATCCCTTACGGATAGAGACCAAAAACAATCAAACAAACAGAAAAACAAAAACAAAACACCTTAACAAACTAAATCCAACAACGTATTAAAAAGATTATATGCAATGACCATGTGGGATTTACTATACAAATGCAAGATTGGTTCAATGTAAGAAAATCAATGAAATATGTTTTATTAATATATATTACTAATAAAATGAAGGGAAGAAACACATAATCATTTCAACTGATTGAGGAAAAGCACTTGTCAAAATCACTCTTTCATTAAAATAATACTCAATGGCCGGGCGCAGTGGCTCACGCCTGTAATCTCAGCACTTTGGGAGGCCAAGACAGGCAGATCACCTGAGGTCAGGAGTTTGAGACCAGCCTGGCCAACATGATGAAACCCCACCTCTACTAAAAATACAAATATTAGCTGGGTATGGTGGTGGGTGCCTGTAATCCCAGCTACTTGGGAGGCTGAGGCAAGAGAATCGCTTGAACCTGAGAGGCAGAGGTTGCGGTGAGCCAAGATGGCGCCACTGCACTCGAGCCTGGGCGACAGTGCGAGACTTCTGTCTCAAAAATAAATAAATTAATTAAATAAATTAATTAAATAATACTCAGAAACTAAGATTAGATGGAAACTACTTCAATGTAATAAAGGACATTTTTTTTAAACCCACGGCTAACATAACTAACTCATTGGTGGAAGTTTGAAAGTTTTCACCCTAAGATCAGGATAAAACAACAATGCTCACTTTTAACACTTCTGCTAAATGTTGTACTGAAAGGTCTAGTTAGAGCAATTCAGCAATAGTAAGAAATAAAAGCCCTCAAGTTTGGAAAAGAAGAAGCATAACTATCTCTATTATCAGATGAAATGACCCAATATGTAGCAAAATCTCAAAGAATTCACAAAAAATTACTAGAGCTATTTAAAAATTCAGCAAATTTGCCGGGCACATGATTGACACACAAAAATTGATTATGTTCCTCACACTAGCAATAAACAAAAATAATTGAAAAAAATACATTTATTACATCATCCAAAAGAAAAAAATAACTAGGAATAAATTTAGCCAAGGAGATGAAAGACTTGTGTACTGAAAATTACAAAACATTGCTAAAATGTAAGACCTAAATAAATGGAATCATATCCGTGTTCATAGATTTGAAACTTAATATATTAAGATGCCACTACTACTCACACTAGATTCAGTGTTAGCCTATTAAAATTCCAACAAGCTTTTTTACAGAAATAGAAAAACCAATCCTCAAATTCTTATGGAATTACAAGGGTCTCTGAGTAGCCGAAAGAACCTAGAATAAGAACAAATTGGAGGACTCATGTCCTGATTTCAACACTTACAATAAAGCTACAATAATCAATACAATGTGTTATAGGCATAATGGCATACATGTAGATCAATGGAATAGAATTAAGAGTATAAAATATATATATCTAGGGGCACTTGCTTTTGGACAAAAGGTGCTGAGACCAGTCAATGGGGGATAAATAGTCTCTTCAACAAATGGTGCTGGGATAACCAGATATCCACATGCAAAAGAATGAAGTTAGGCTCCTATTTCACACCATACGCAAAAATTAACTCAAAGTGAACCAAAGAGTTAAACATAGGGAGAGCTAAAATCAAAACTCTTTTTAAAATCATGAACGAATATTCATTAATTTAGCATTGGCAATGAATTCTTAGATACAAGAACAAACGCATGAGGAGCAACAACAACAACAAAACAGATAAACTGGACTTCATCAAAATTAAAAACCTTTGGTGCATAAAAGGACATTACCAAGAAAGCGAAAAAGCAATCTACAGAAGGAGAGAAAATATTTTCAAATAATATATCCGATAAGGCTCTAGTATACAAAATATATATAACACTCTTACAACTCAACAAAAAGGCAAACATCCCAATTAAAAAGTGGGCAAACAACATTGATGGACATTTCTTTAAAGTAGATGAACACAGCCTTGGTGAGGTGGCTCATGCCTATAATCCCAGCACTTTGGGAGGCTGAGGCAGGTGGATCACCTGAGGTCGGGAGTTTGAGACCAGCCTGGCCAACATGGTGAAGCCGTCTCTACTAAAAATATGAAAATTGGCCAGGAGTGATGGCATGTGCCTGTAATCCCAGCTACTCAGGGGGCTGAGGCAAGAGAATCGCTTGAACCTGGGAGGTGGAGCTTGCAGGGAGCCGAGATCACGCCATTGCACTCCAGCCTGGGGAACAAGAGCGAAACTCCATTTCTAAATAAATAAATAAAAAGAAGATGAACAAGTCACCAATGAGCACAGGAAAAGATGCTCAACATCATTCATCATAAGAAAAATGCAAATCAAAACTACAATAAGGTGGAAAGCCACTCCTCCTACAAAGGCTATATTAACGTTTTTAATAAAGAAAAAAAAAGGCATTGAGGAGAATGTAGAGAAATTGGAAATCTTGTACACTGCTGGTAGGAGACTAAAATGTTTCACCTGGAGTAAAAAACGTTTGGCACTCCCTCAAAAACATAAACATAGAATTGCCAAATGAACCAGCATTTCCACTCCTACGTACGTATCCAAAATAGTTTAAAACAAGTACTCAAACAAAAACAATTACAGTATCAGCATTGTTGGCATTATGCAAAAGATTTTAAAAAGTCTGGATGTTCTTCAATGGATGAATGATAAACTGTAGTCTATACATACAATGGAATATTATTCAGACATAAACAGGAATGAAGTACTGATACATTCTACAACATGGACAAATCTCAAAAACATTATGCTAAGTGAAAGAAGCCAGACACAAAGGTCACATATTATATTAGCCCATTTATATGAAATATTCAGAAGAGGTAAAGTCATAGAGAGAGAAGGTGGACTGGTAGTTTTTAGGGGCTGGAGTGAGGGGAGAATGAAGAACAAGTGCGCAATGCGCTCAAATGTTTTGGAACTAGACAGAAGTGGTGGTTGCACAACATTGCTAATGTACTCCTTGCCATTGAATGGATCAGTTTAAAATAATTTTACATTATGTAAATTCTCTCACAATTAAAAAAAGAAATATGACATCACATCTGAGCAGAATAGAGCAAATCATTTCCTTCACACTTACTTCTCTGTGGTCAGAAGGAGAAATCCTTAAGGAAATGGCATTTAAATTGATATAATGAGTAAGAACATTTCAATGAATGAAGGGCGGTTGAGGGGAGGGAATAAATCTTTAGGCTTTTGCAGAAATGAATGTTTAAGATGGTATTATTTTAACTTGGATAGTCGTTATACAACGCAGAGGAAAGGACTTACAGCAATTTTAGCAGAGTGAATTTGTGCTATAAATTCTATGATTTTAGTGACTGTCTTGGTCATCATAGCCTAGTACCTTCTACTGTGCCCTACTTATAGCCGGTGTTGAATAAATATTGGTTAAACAAATGAGTGAATGAAAAAATGAGGAACTAAATGGAGAAGTAATACGTAACCGGAGATTTAAACTTATCTACAGAATGTCAGGTTAAGGTAGTGAAGGACAGTATTACAAGAAGGGAGCACAAACATGTGACACACAGTGCAGGCTTACAGGCAACAGAGATGGTGGCGTGTTTGAGAAGCTGACAAAACTTCAATAAGGTTGGAAAAAAAATTGTGAAAGGAAAGGGTAAATGAAGAGCCTCATACACCATGGTAATTGATTTGGGCCTAGTCTTTAAATCCATGATAAGCCATTGAACAGTTTTATACAAAAAAAAAATGTGAGATGATCAGATTTGTTTTGAAAAGATGACTGTCTACAGCATCAAAAATCAGGATTAGAGGAAAGAGAAACTAGATGAAAGGAGAAAGGCTGTTGCAGTTGTTGGGAAAGCAGATAAAGGTAGTCTGGGCTCGAACAAGGGAATAGAAGTAGAAGAAAAACAGATTTTAGGAGAAAGAATGGATAAGATCAAATGCCAGAATAAAAAACCTTTGTAAATTGTCTGATTATTCTAGAGGCTGGTATCAGTATGCTCCTGTTAGCTCCTTCCATCTGTTTGCATGAATTTTACCCCTATGATGTACCCCCTACTATGTATAAGTAAAAATGCCCTCTCAGGTTTATGCCTCAGGTAAGATGCATGTATATCCAAAGCATGAGGAGGGGAGGGAGCATATGTTTAGCTGATGAGTGGACCATGGTGTTTGATGCTATGTAAAAATTATGACCTCTGGATTGACTGGTTAAGCTGATGAAGCAAGGAAACTCAGGAGCATGGGTTACTAATGACAGCCCTCTTTGTTCAATGTGCTTTAAATAGTCTATATTACTTATTTCATTATGTTTAAGTTCTCTATATTATTTTACAGATATGCCTAAGTAGTTTACCATAGATACTTCCCCATGTAATTTTAGATAAGTTATTTGTACCTTAAGGAGTGGGGCTGCATTTTAGTATATAAAAGTCCTGAAGAGTAAAGTGCTATTTTGAAGGAATTTTAGGCTTGTTGGAACCCATGGAACAGGTGAGTAAATGCATGTGGTAAAAAAACAAATCATCCTGCCTAACTTGCAAGTCCTGCGGGTATGTTTCCATCATCAGCATTGTCCTCTCTTAAAAAAAAAAAAAAAAGACTATCACTCACTAAAACAGAATGCATGGGGCAGGAAAAAGGGGGAGATCAGACGACCCAATAAGTCTGGTGATATGTAACTTCTGTGATTCTTAGTTAATGACACGAAGAATGTAGAATCTGCTGGAAGCCAAGTGGAGCAGGAAACAGATATGAGAAGGCCCAAAATGGGGATTTATTTTGAGACTGTCTTTAATCTCACTGGTATTTTTTGAGTCATAATGTCAATGTAAGAAGACTGATAACAAATTCTCCCTCTCAGAGGGACTTAGTGAGATCAGCCTACAATTCTGGGAAGAGGATCTTCCAATCTGTCAAGTCATGTATCCTATATGAATGCCCAGCACTTAGGAATTGGGCTGTGGAACACAGTGCCAGCTCCAGAGAAATCCCAAACGTTCTCCACAAACAGATGAGCATCAGTCAAACAATTTCTCAGTTTCACAAGAAGCACTGTAGTCCTGCTGAAACAGACTTAGGTTCAGATCTTTCAGTGCACTGTGAGCCTTGGCTTCTCATAATTGAAAATCTTTCTATCTAGTTATGACTCCAAAGGTCCAGTATAGTACCTTTTAAGGATTCTGTGGAGCACCCATGTTGAATGGCCAAACACTAGACAAGATTATATTGGGCAGAAGCTGTGAGGTCAGTAAGATCCTTAAAACAAAGCATATAAGACTAAGTTTCTATAGTAAGTTCCCAAAACCTGAACACCATTCTATCAAAACACATACACATACACACACACACACACACAAACACACAACTTCCTGGAAGAGATGTTTAGAAGCAGTTAATGAGGAGCTTATAAAACTCTAACAGCACTGCAATGTGCGTCCATGAGTCACCTGAGAGTATGTCAACCCTACCTTATTTACAATTATCAGATAAGCATAGAACTTTCTCTTAGCTTCCCCTGCTTAAAACTTATTCTTTGTTATTTCCCAGGCCCAATTAGCATTTCTGCCCAGTGAAAATTTCCCATACACTGTGCTTTCTGACTGTGAGTTACATAAAATAAACATGCATCTCTATTTCTCACCTTTTAAAAAATAATTATTCCCTCATCAAGCATTCGTCTTCATCTTTTCCCTGCTGTAAGTATATTTAGCCATTCAATCAAAAAACGACAATTACAACAAAAAGTCAGTGAGCTCAGGCTTGGACTGGGTGGGCTAAGAAATAAAAACAAATTTAACAGTATAATGTATACTGTAGTTTGGAAGACAAGATGTACAGAAAAGCAACAACAGAAGAACAAAGATACAAAGATTACATGACGACATTAAAAAGCCCTCAAAAAGCAGAGTTATTCAAAGCAAAAATAGAAAAATAGAAAATAAAGATGTGCTTTATACCTGTGTGTTATGTATTTTTGACAAATATTTCATAGTCTTGTTTTCACAAAAATAGAGGAACATTAGTATTGTATTCACTTTTAGAGATATGGACTAGTAATTTTATCTTATTTGATATACCTAATCTGTATCTATCATATGATGCTCATTATTTGTCTTAATTATTAGATTTGAAAAAAGTAATGTAACATGCCTTAGGTTGGGTATACTATGTCCCTGACTTAATTTCTAAATTAAAGTTACTACATTTAAAAATCAGATAGTAAATAAAATATAAATCTCAACTATCAGTAAATTCCACACGTTGCTCAAAATGTTCTCTATTTGTTAACTGCATAATAAGAAATCATCTCATATAAAGTTCAATTTTTACTTTAAAATTGCATCCAGTAAAACTTTTAAAAACACATGTTTAAATAATTGTGTAAACTTTCAGGACTTTTCTGGTAAAATAAGAGCATTTTAGTCTTAAGAGATTATGAAAAATGGGTTCACCTTTGTTTTAAATAAATTTTCTTTGCTATTGGCAAGTTGTTGTAATTTAAACCTGCTTCGATAGTAAACCCTATAAATCAGGCTCATAATAGAAATTCTGGCAGTCTTTTTATCATTTCAACTGTTGAAATGTGTTAAAAAAAATCTTTTGAAATCTTGAAATTTTCCCCAGGGCATCCATTTCCCTTTGCATAGCCAACAGGGGTAGAATCACTCAGCTTCAAAGTGTCTACAATGCAATAGTATGGTCATTAGAATGCCTGTGATTTGAATACTAAATGGTGTATCAGTGTCGGCACATGTGAAAGGAATTTTGGGACCCAGATAATTGGTCTTAGAGGTACAAATGTATATTCTTTTTTAGTTAAGTTTTAAATTTTGAACTTTAAAAATAAAAAAAAAAAAATTCAGTTGGAACTTTAAAACTTAGAAAAATGAAAAACTGGCACACGGATTCTTCCTAGTGTTTTAGAATAATAGCATTTACATGCCAATCTACAAAACTAGTCACGTGACTCTAAAACTCTCTGTTTATGAGAAACTAAATTAATTCAACAGAAGATGCAATCTCCACAGTCAAGAAACTTGAATGTTGCCTAGGGATCTGGACAGAGAAACTGTTCTTTCCAATGTAATTAAGTAAATATGGTCATGCTCTGCATAATGAGATTTTAGTCAATGATGGACTGCATATACAAATTGTGGTCCCATGAGATTATAACAAAGCTGAAAATGTCCTACCACCTAGTAATGTCATAGCTGTTGTAACATCATTTTACTTATTTTTTAAAATAAATTGAATGTAGTGTAAGTGTACAGTGTTTATATAAAGTGTACTGTATTATGTAATAATGTTCAAGGACCTCACATTAACTCACCACTCACTCACTGATTTACCCAGAGCAACTTTCAGTCCTGCCAGCTCCATTCATGATAAATGCCCTATACAGGTATACCATTTTTTTTATCTGTTATACTATAATTTTATTGTACTTTTTCTATGTTTATATATGTCTTGATACACAAGTTCTTATTATTTTGTTACATTTGCTTACAGTATTTGGTAAAGTAATGTGTTATACAGTTTTGTAGCCTACAGCAATAAGTTATACCAGACAGATATACCAGATAACTGTATCATGTAGATTTACGTAAGTACTCTCTATGATGTTCACACAATGATGAAATTGATTAACAATGCATTACTCTGAAGATATACCTGTCGTTACTTTATATATTCATATAAAAATTTCTTTGACACGATGAGGATCCCAACAGAATGTCATTAATTGTGTAGTGTGGGGCATTTTTTGATGTAGATTCTTAAAACCCAATTACAAATTTTCTAAGCAGAAAAGGTAAGGAGAGAAAAGAAAACTCTGGAGTATTAAGAAAACATGAAAAACAGAGGCAGAGAAACAAAAATAAAAAGATACTGCATTCAAGAAGCACAAGTATTTCAGAAGCCTGATGCATAAGCATGAAGGAAACAGGGGAGAGATAATGAGAAATAAACCAGATCCCAAAGCGATAACGTTTGTAGAGGAAAGTCTCCCCTAAGATTTAGTTGCTAGATAAAGTTGTGTACTTGAGCAAGTCATTTAACTGTTGCATACCTCAACATTTAATTGAGAGAATGATCCAGGTGACCTCTATGGCACTCATGAATGATACAATTATTTTGGAAGCTGACAAGACTAAAGCCATTATTTTTTAGATTATTTGGTAAGTTTATAGATTCACAAAAGAATATCTGCATTTGCACACATTTTTACATCCTTACATTTGTTCCATAATAAGTTTAAGGCAGCTGTCAAAAAAAATACAATGAAATCAGAATAAAATGTAACTCAATATATGAAGTTAGGGCCAATGAAAAACAAAACACATACAAGCAGATTCACAAAATTTATACAATCGATCTTCAAGTTTGGTGTTGATTTTCTTTTTGGCTATATGAAAAAGAATACATTGTTGTTTTTTAATTCTCATTATCAAAAAAATAAAAAGAATATCAGGACCTAAGCAAGGCTTTATTTAAAATTACATCTTAAATTCAGTTTCTCACATTGTTAATGGGACTATCAAATGATGAGCTGGGCGATATTTTGCAGTAATTGCTACAATTAATGAAACATTACTTTTAGTGGCTATAGATAAAGCCAATGATAAAAATTTTACTCATATCAATTTGATGGCATTTCATTGAAAGACTAAGCTAAAATAGATTACCTTTGCTATGCCCTGACGTTCTGACACTTTTTTTCAAGAACAAAATTTCAGGAATAAAATTGTAGATGTATCTTTGCTCTTTCATAAATAAATGCTCTCAGCTGACATCTGATAAATTCTGGATAGGGGAAAAACTAGGCATATTATATTTGTAGTAAAAATTAATACACATAAACATTATCTTAACAGGCAAATTTGTATTAGACAAAACGATCCCTAGAAAAAATGTAGAAGATACACAGACCAGACATACAAATAAAAGAGGATGCGTGGCCGGGCACAACGGCTCATGCCTGTAATCCCAGCACTTTGGGAGGTGGATCACCCGAGGTCGGGAGTTTGAGACCAGCCTGACCAACTTGGAGAAACCCCATCGCTACTAAAACTACAAAAATTAGCCAGGTGTGGTGACGCATGCCTGTAATCCCAGCTACTCGGGAGGCTTAGGGAAGAGAATCGCTTTAACCTGGGGGACAAAGGTTGTGGTGAACCAAGATCCCACCATTGCACTCTAGCCTGGGCAACAAGAAGGAAACTTTGTCTCAAAAAAAAAAAAAAAAAAAAAAAAAAGGATGTGGTTTCTACCCTTTAGAAACTAGAAAGAAAAGTTTAGAGATGGTACTTTGTGTTTCATCTTAGCATGACATAGATATCCTTTAAGTAAAATTCTACAGTAGGTATAATAGGAAGAAAAGTTCAATTTTATTGAATTTTTCTTCCTTCTTTTGTAGATATTTCCCTCAGTTAAAATTATTATATAGTACTGTGTATAGTATTTCATTACCTATATTTCCATTCTATTTGGTTCCATTTTACTAACATATCTATGTATCCACCCTTAATACCAAAAATTACAATGCTCAACTCATAGTATTTCTAGTAGGATATGAAAAAAAAAGTAAAAATTCAGGGAAAAAACACAATATTATTTTTTCTATACAATATTATATTAATACACAATATTGGAATAACGCATTAAAGGAAACTGACTTAATAGGACAATTTGAGATAAAAAGGCAACTACTATATTCAGCCAAGGAACACCTGGATTTTTTATTGCTATATTTTAAAATAATGGTAATAAGTGGATCTTTATAGGTAGGCTTTCTGAAATACTTGGCATATTCTCACGTGGTAGTGATAAAAAGTACAGTTCAAATATTTATGTCTCTAAAGTCCCAGACATTGTGCTGAAGGCTGGTGGTAAAAATTTATATGTATATATACATTTTTATATATAATTATATATACATATATATTTACATTACATATGCCTATACATTTTATATAGATACATTTATATATGCACATTTTTACTATCAGCCCCTCTATATATACACACACATATACATATATGCATATGTATATATATTTTTAAACATCAGAGAGTTTAATGTCTAGATGGGAAAGTATATACATAGACCTATGCTTTCACTTCAGATAACACTGTACGACTTGAAGAATAGGAAGACACTCTTCATCGTATCACCTTTTCCTATGTGAACTTAATCACAGAAGCTGATCAATAATATATGTGAAATAAATTAACAAATAAACATATGCATCCAGAGAGAGCCCAGAGAAGAAGCATTTACTTAAAAGTATAATCTTAAGAGTGACAAATGACTTCTTAGAGGGATAAAAAGAATGCAAATCAACTCAGCAAATAATATTTGGCCATTCAGCAGTTTAAATGATCTGATGTCAGTTGTAAAAGAACTGTCAAATATTTTCAAAAACTGGTTCATATTGATGCTTACCATGAAAGAAAGACCAAAAAATATTTAAAGTATGCTCAAAAGGTGGCCAAAAGAACTAATGTAACTGTAACCTAAAAATATATAGAAATATTTATCTATTGCAAACAAGCAAGCGGGTATAGCAGGAAGGTCTAAAATGATGTTATTAATAGCCATACAGAGTGGTGAAAGCCATTTTCTTTTCCGATCCCCAGGTCATTCTGTGAAGAAGACACTACTATTGTTCTCATTTTAATGTCATCATCGTACCCCCGGCTGACAGGCAAGATGGACTCTCTGTGGCTAACATGAGACTCTGGAGAGAAAATTAAGTAGCCATGGCAGATAAAAGGGGCTGTTCACATATCTCTAACATTACTAAATACCATATGGTTTCTTAACTGCCATAATGTTTTCCTGCTATTAGGCAGAAACCGGTTTGAGAGAAACACTGTCCAAATGACCCTGGTGGACAACCTTACAACAGCTGACTGAAACACCCCCTCCTTGAGGGTCCGGCCAACAGCTCCAGTTGGATAGGAGACTGGCCTTACAAACATTCTTTGTTGATGAGAAGTTACAGACACTAAGCCAGTTCCAGCTGGCTTACAGAGGCTGCACATAAAATGTCTTTGTGCCCTATAGTTCACCTTTTGATGTAAAAAGCCAAATTCCGACTGGGCGCAGTGGCTTATGCCTGTAATCCCAGCACTTTAGGAGGCAGAGGTGGGCAGATCACTTGAGATCAGGAGTTTGAGACTAGTCTGTCCAACATGGTGAAACCCCATCTCTACTAAAAATACAAAAATTAGCTGGGCGTGGTGGCGCACTCCTGTAATCCCAGCTACTCAAGAGGCTAAGGCTCGAGAATCCCTTGAACTCAGGAGGCAGAGGTTGCCGTGAGCCAAGATCGTGCCACTGTGCTCCGGCCTGGGAGACAGAGCGGGACTCCGTCTCGAAATAAATAAATAAAGCCAAATTCCATCTCATTTTAATGTTAAAACCCCACCCCAAAGTAAATATGAGATGTACCTTACATGTATGTTAACTAACTGCACATGCACTAGACTTGTATACTTGTAGACATTCCCCAAACCTGGCAAATATACATGAAAACAAACCCTGGAAGGTTCAAAAGTCACTGTTTCCTCCCTTTCTGCAGAGCATGTGCTTATGGTTCCCCCAGCGGCTACATCCCCAAACTGCAGATCTTTAAACTAAAGTTTTCTTCTTTTTCCTTCCTCTGTAAATCTCATGGTTACTTTATTAACAGAACTAATATAACTATAACCCCCAAACCTATAGAAACACCTACCTATTGCAAGCAAGTAAGCAAGAAAGTCTGAAGCAATATTAGTAATAGCCATGCAAAGTGCTTAGAGACGTTCTCATTGAACCCCCCGTTCAAGTCTGAGAAGTAGACACTGTCATTGTCCTCATTTGTGACTTATTTAAAGGACATAGCTATTAGTTTGGCGAGATAGAAATAGAAACCAAATTTGTCAAATTCCACAATCTACAATGTTCTACTGTCTACAGACAAACGATATGCCAAGAGCAAGAACTCCTACATGTTTGTAGTAATAAATAATAACGAGAAAGCTGCCATTTATTTACTGAATGCCTGCCATGTGTGAGAGATTGTTACACATTTCATCTACATTATCTTTTTTGTTGTTTTGGTTCGGTTTGGTTTGATTTTTTTGAGACAGGGTCTCATTTTGTCACCCTGTCTGGAGCGCAGTGGGGTGATCACGTCTCCCTGCAGCTTCAATCTCCCAGTCTCAAATGATTCTCCCACCTCAGGCTCCCAGCTGCATGCTGGGCGCATGCCACCACAACTGGCTAGTTAAAAAAAAATTGTAGAAACAGGGTCTATGTTGTTCATCAAGCTGGTCTCAAATTCCTGGGCTGAAGCAATCCTTCTGCCTCAGCCTCCCAAAGTGCTGGCGTTACAGGCCCCAGCCACTGTGCCTGGCCTTCACTAGCTTTATAAATCCTCACATCAATCTTATCATTTAAGCATTGTTTTCACAAATTAAATAACAAGAAAACAAAGCCTTGGAGTTAGCCTATACAACTTGTTTAAGGTTATAAAATTAGTAAATTACAGAGGTGGATTCAATGTAGACATTTTTGAAAACTAAAGTCTGTTCTCTATGTAAACTGCTGTGCTGTCCAAGGAATTATAGTAGTGGCTATTGAAATTAAGAAAAAATTCTCCACAGTTTTAGAAGCAGAAGATGACATTATCCTAGATACACCTAACATTTGAGTCAACTATTAGCTCTAAATACTGCAGTGGATCATTACAGTAGTGTCAAGAGCCTTCAGACACTTCACTTTCTCTAGACTATGCCAAATTCCTTAATATGGTCCATTTATTTTTTTAAAAAATCAATATCTTTTTAATTTCAATATAATGGTTTCAATATCTCCATGATTTAAGTAAAACCTTTCACCAAGCACATCAAATATTTAATTTCACCTCCCCTTTACACACAAATTATTGCAATGGCTTCCTTTGCCTCTATGGTATCAAACCAAATTCTATAGCCTGGCATCTATGCCTTCCATAATGTGGTCCATGTTTAATTATCAATCAAGCCTTACATACCACAATTCCAATATAGATGCATCATTCCATTTTTAATACTCTCCTTTTCCAATACTTAACTTCCTTTTATTTCTATAACTTTGTTCATCTTATTTCAATTTAGACAAGGTGCTTTGCTAGAACCACCTTTTTAAAAGCTGGCAATTAAACTGAAAAATTCACAGTGTTTTGTAGCATCTTGTGACCTACCTGGCAAGCCCATAAAAAGTGGCAAAATATTCCCTTACTGTCATTAAAATACTGATTTATAATTACCCTTTTAGTTTTCTTCTGAGATGCTTTTAGATACTACTTTTGAGAGTTGTTTCCATTATCTCCTTACAATTGTTATGTAACTAGCTATTATGTAACACACACAAAAGAAAAACTATCACAAGAATGGAATGCTAGTCACCAATATTATTATTACTCTTTTACAAACATGGTTATGAAGTAGAACAAATCTTCTAAATAGAATATTAGGGTATTGGAGAATACAATTTTTTAAATACATCACTAACTGCCTCTCTTTTACTGGGTTTCTTATAATACTGAAAAATTACATGTATCTATCACCAGACCTGATCATCTTTTGGTGGTCTGTGTTGAGCAGATGGTCAATGTCTATAGCCAGTGTGCCTGTCCATGTTACGTTGCATTTGCTTCTGCTAGCAATGCATGCATCACCAGATCATATTCCACATTTCAGAGACTGAAAACCATTTCACACTGTCATCATTATTTTCTTCTATTTTCTGACAAAAAAGACAATCATGGATTTCTAAAATGTGTATTTGTTTAATTAAGAATCAGTTTGGCAACACCCTTGGCTTTGGAGGTATTTTTTGGAAGTCATAATCAATTTCTTTATCACATTTTCATACAGTGGCGGGAAAAATACCTGGCACTACCATATGTTACAAGGACTGCAGCCTTAATTTTTCAAGTTCTCTATGCTTTGCTGGAAAATTTCCTATTCTAGATCCTATAGTGAGCTCTCAAATGACCTTCAATAAGTTTTTCTGGTTTAAGCAGTTTTTCAAATTTTTAAGCATGTAAACTATATTTGAACGCATCCTTCTTTTTGTATTTTAGTTTTTAGGGAAGCCATAGGAAATCAATTATCTTGCCACTAAAGGGTGAGAAGCTGTGCATGATAAATTATTTTTATGAGATATTTTACCCTTCTGTTACATGGTTCTTTGAACCTGAGGGTATCTGTATGTTGGATTGAATCAGAACCAGAAATTTTCATTTTTTTTCTAGCTTTAAATCAAATAAGGTTGGCCTCATGTATTTTAGCATAGATCATATTTTACTTTCTGTTTTGAACTAGGAGTTGTAGTTTTCCCCTCCCATTTTCAGAATGGTCAAAGTTTTTACTAATATTAGAATGATCCCACATGCAAGAATGGAATGCTAGTCACCAATATTTGGCTGTTCAAATCAAATCTATATAATGAACAGGAAAGTGACTCTCAAACTACATACAAAAATGTATTTGGACCAAAATATTTCTCAAGAGTGGAAATAATTAAATATAACATGGAATGAGACCAGTCAACCAAAAAGTATTAGTTTCCAAGCCTTCTCAATAAGCTTTCAAAACATTATTTTTAATAGTGTTTGAGGTAAAAAAAAAAATCTCAAAGTAACACTATAGAAATAAATATTTTACAATGAAACTAAAAACAAATGAAAACCAAAGTTGTATCTTCATGTATACTTTTATTATTTCCTGCACACTGGTGATTTTGTTATATTCTTATAGATACAATCAAAAAACTTGCAAACTATGTAACATTGTAAAAGTGTTATTACGTTTGTGATTGTTTAAGAGAGACTGTTCACAGAACTTTCTGGGTGGGTTATTAGCTTAAGTTTGGAGAATTTATTGAGATATTTCAAAATTATCTATTCCAGTACAGAAAATCAAAATTTTTGGAATGATGCTTTTATACATATCAAACTACTGAAAAGATGAATTTTTATGACATTTGGATGAGAACTCCTCCTTCTTCACTTATATCCAACCATTTCTTCCCCATTTGACTTATAGTCATCTAAATTTTGAGTATGAGATGGAGAGGAAAGGGGGAAAATATCAGCTTTTTCTTGGTATAAAGACATTGAGAAGCAGGTAAGTGTCTTTATTTCCTGAAATTTTAGACAACAGTGATATAAAATAATACATTTCTGAGCCACGCAAGATTGAATATCAAGTAAAAAGTTTCAAGGCCCACTATGAAGAACCTGTGTTAAAACTCAAAAAATAAGCTACTGTCACCTATCTAGTTGGGGAAAAAAATATCCATTAAACTAATGTGAGCCTAAGAGTGTTTATTTCTTAAATGTTTTAGCAGACTCAGTGGCTTAAAATAGTTTAGGATAAAATTATCAGTTTCTATTTTGTACATTTTAATAGGAACATCTAAATATTTCAAAACTATTAAAAAAAACCCTGCAATTCATTTTCCTCTCTATTTAATTCAACCCTTTAAGTTTACAAAAAACTCAATAAAGGTATGTAATATTAACTGTTTTAGAGAATGTGAACTTTCTAACCATTCATCTATGTGAGGTTGAAGTTCAGATGAAAGCTAAAATCAGCTTCCATCTTTCTCAGTAGCTTTATTCATATGTAGATGGAGTTTGTGATTTTAGCTAAGTTTCAAAACAATTGCTTAATGGTTCATGAAACATGGGGATAAGCTGAAGTTTACTTCAATTTAGGTAACAGTTATATTTTGACCTTAAAACTTGTCAGGAGGTGCTAATCTGTTATGGTAATGACTTTGGATTATTTGAAAATTACTAATTCCAGTAATTTTTACAAAAACATATTTTAAGTATGAAACGCTCAAGTACAATTTTTATAATATAGCGAATTCAGGTAATTCCAAGCTCATTTTTTAGTGTGGCTTTGTATTATCTCACATGTATGTATAGACAGACTTCAAGGCAGAGGCCAGTCGCTCCCCTGAGGTTATCACAGTTACACTGCCCTACTTCTGATTCCATCTTAAAGGTCACTCACATCATCTGGAAATACAATTCGTTTCATAATCCTTCCAAAGAATGAGAAGGCATTCTTTCTCTTTGGCATTCTTCTTTCTGGATCTCCAAATCTATGAGGTACTCTACACAGTGGGGATATTGCATACAAGAAACTCAAAAGGTTCCAGATGTGTCTAAATCATTAAGTCATAAAAAGTTAAGATAAAAATATGGTAAATTACTTGTTAACACAATCCTATTTCATCCCAAACATATGGATGATTCATTGTTCAAAGCCCCAACCAATAGCATGCAATACTGTAGGCCTATGTCTAGTTTTCACAATAAAATATCTGGTTAGAAATTTCAACAATCATTTATAATTTTCTTTGATGTGATGAAGATGGTAGTAGTTACTTTAAGAAAAATCAGTTTTCTTTTTTTTGCTTCTGAATCACCATGCATACTTCAAGGTATTTTACAGAAGTTACATTAATTCTCAGAATAACAATGTTAAAAAAGAAAGTAGCCAGGAAGGGAAGAAAATATGTAAGAGGAAAAAGAATAATAACAAGTTCTAAGCATCTAACATATGCATTTGTTATGCTTTTAGCTTTGGAGTGGTGTTTTATGTGCCAGAGCTGCTTTTTATTATTCTGCAATTATAAATCTGAGTGTAGAAATGTAATAATAAGTCAGCACAGATATCCTAATAGAAAAATACATTGGGTTCAATATATTCTAGGTTATCATCCAATGGAAATAATGCTGAATGTATAGTGGCATAATTTGACTCAGAATTAAATACATGATCAGTTCCTATCGTTATACTGGTACTGCCAATAGCAAGCTTTTAAGGATGGGATTCTTATGAGTCTTCTTTGAATCCTTCTAAGATGAGTAAAATGCAAGACATTGGGTTAACATAAAACCTGTGAGAAATGGAAGCACCTATTTCTAATTTTCATTTTGGGCAGAAGCCTTGATTAAAATAGAGAATATGTTTTTTTCTACCATAGATATTTTTAATGACCATTAAAAAACACGAAGAATAGTTAGCTGGGTGTAGTGGTGGGCACCTGTAGTCCCAGCTACTCGGGAGGCTGAGGCAGGAGAATGGGGTGAACCCGGGGCGGCAGAGCTTGAAGTGAGCCGAGATCGCACTACTGCACTCCAGCCTGGGCGACAAGAGCGAGACTCCGTCTCAAAAAAACAAAACAAAAACAAAAACAAAACCATGAAGAACAGAAAGACTTTATTTTGTATTTATCAGACCATATTTATTATAAAGCCATATTTATTATAGTAGTAAAAATTATACAGTGGGTTTTTCTTGTTTGGACCTACCAAAATGATTGCTTTCAGAATTTTGGTAAATCATACATTTTAGAAGTTAGAATCTTATAGGGAATATCATTTAGCAAATAGTACATTTTAAAAAAACTATTTAGGAATCAGATATTAATCAGATATTAAGGAAGCTCCACAGTGTTAGAATGATTGGCATTATTATAGAACTACATTAATTTAGTCATAATCACATAATTTATAACACATTAAGTCAAAGAGTAATATAAAAGGAAATAATAATTTAGTTGGTTGCTAGAATACCTTTCGTAGTCAAATTAGACACACACTATGCTTTTTGTAGTCTGGGTACAAATTAAAGAGGATTTTTGTTTGAGGAGGAGCCAAAATTATCAACAAAATGTGACTTGGTCATTTATCTAAGAAGACAACAGAGATACTTATTTTAAAAAATGATTAATCTCATTATTATTTTGCTGGTACAATACTGCTAATGGGTATGGGACAGAATATAAGAAGCCTAAAAGTGTAGAATATAAGTATATATCTTGTTATTTTTGGTTATTTTATCAAACATATGATAAAAATATGGCATTTTGGATAAAACCAGTGTTTAATTTCCCTGCTGCAAATGAATACAACATGATAGTAAAACATAACTGTGTCAAAAGTATTTAGTATGGCTGATGTTAATATTAGTTTTTATAATTTTCACATCCTCTACAATATAGCTCTTTCTTATATAGTACAGTAGCATTTGTATGTATTTTATTGTCAAAAATGACCTTTTAGAAGTTATGCCAAGTATGATGTATGGTTAACAAAAGAGAGAGCGAAGAAATAGGCTTAATTCTGTTTATTAGCCTTCTTATAAGTAGATCTTTGTAACAAACTAATTTGATCGCTAAAACAAACAATAAGGGAGATATTATTTTTTCCCATTGACAAATGAGAAAATTGAGACACAAAGCTTTTATTCCTAATCACTGTGCAAAACGTCTTTTATCAAAATAAACCATAAGCCTTTCTTATTTGCCTACAAGAGAAGTTATTTTTATAATTTGGCAGTATGTGAATATACAAAAAATGATAATATGGAGTATAAATAGGATGATCATATAATTAATCATCCAAATCAGGACACTTCTGAGAATGAAAGAAGGTTCTTAAAATCTGGTTGGGATAACATAAACTGGGCCTATCTCAGGCAAGGAACATAAGGTCAGCCTAGGCATAATAAAGGCAAAATATGAATAATTTTTTTAATACTTCCATGTAAGAAATTTATAGCAGTTAATTTAATAAAAGTGAATTTACACAATTCCAAATCCAAGTGTAGAGTACCTATCTATCTATCTATCTATCTATCTATCTATCTATCTATCTATCTATCTTACATATTATATGTGTTTATTTAAATTTATTTAAATTATAATCGTTTCCAAAGTATTATAAGTAGCAAAAATTCGTTGCAGTAGTGTCAGGCATGTTGTATTAAATTATTTGCTTGGAATCAGCTACTCCTCCACCATAGGAGGAGATTTAATGATCATGTCTATACCATATTTTAGGGGTGACTTAGAAGTAACCCTGGTAAATAAGTACAATAACTTGTATTAAATATTTGTTTAGATATTTATATGTGCTGTAAGCTTTTAACATCAACTTATCCGATGATGGATCTTCTCAGAGAAAGCTATTGTACAAAATCTTTGCATTTGAAATATACAGACTAGAATCAAGTCATGATTAGATAAAGCATTTTAAGGGCATTTTAGATAAGTCTTTTTCAAAAAGGATCACATCTACAATATTTCTGTACCACAAAGTCCAACAAAATTGATTATATAGAGATAATTCGAGGTGAGATTTTCTGCTCTAGTTTTTCCCAGAAGAAGCACATACTTTTTGGGCTGTCAATAAATAGAAACTTTTTTTTGGTGAGGGATGCTACTCTTGGTTCTAAATATATTCTATACATTTTGAAGTTGAAATGCTCCCCATTACTTTACCAGCCCATTACTTTACCAGTTTCATAATTCTCAATAAAATAATAGAAATGTTAAGATGTATTTAATTCAACTCAGTCAAGTACATGGAAAATGTTTCTTGCCTTTCCACATGTGATCCTCATAGTAAACAAACAAGCAAAAAAAAAACATAAAAAGGCAAGCCAAAATCAAGACCGTTATTCAAAATCAAACTGATACAGTTTGAAGGTATGACCCTGCCAAATCTCAGATTGAATTGTAATCCCCAGTGTTGGAGGTGGGGCCTAGTGGGAGGTGTTTGGATCATACAGGCGGATCCCTCATGAGTGGCTTGGGCAATTCCCTTGGTGGTAAGTGAGCACTCTCTCGGAGCTCACATGAGATCTGGTGGTTTAAAAATTTGTGGCACCTTCCCCACCACTCTCTCTCACTTGCTCCTGCTTTCACCATGTGGCATGCTTGTTCTCCCTTCACCTTCTACCATAATTGAAAGCTCCCTGAGGCTTCACCAGAAACCAAGCAGATGCCAGCACCATGTTTCCTATAAGGCTTGAAGAACTTTGAACCAATAAACCTCTTTTCTTTATAAATCACTCAGCCTCAGATATTTCTTTTTAACGATGTAAGAACAACCTAATATATAAACACTAAAGTTGTTCCCACTTAATATCCAGAGAAACTTTATATTACAAAATTCAGAAAGCCACCTTCATTATTGAAAGCATATCACAGGAAAGTTTCTAAGTGAAATTCAGAGTAATGGCAGAATATAACATCCATATAACTAGTCACACATTCTAGCATCCAGAAAGAGGCTCAGCCTGGTTTTCAGGAGAAATCTTCATACCTGGTTTTACTTCTTAACATCTGCACAACCTTAAGCAATTTCATTTAAACTACCTAGGTCATATGCTTTTAATTAAAAATGCAAGGAATTTCGTTCAATTTTTTTTTTTTTTTTTTGAGATGGAGTCTCGTACTATCACCCAGGCTGGAGTGCAGTGGCATGATCTCGGCTCACTGCAAGCTCTGCCTCCCAGGTTCAGGCCATTCTCCTGCCTCAGCCTCCCAAGTAGCTGGGGCTACAGGTACCCGCCACCACGTGCAGCTAATTTTTTTTGTATTTTTAGTAGAGATGGCGTTTCACCATGTTAGCCAGGATGGTCTCGATCTCCTGACCTCGTGATCTGACCGCCTCGGCCTCCCAAAGTGCTGGGATTACAGGCGTGAGCCACCACACCTGGCCAGGTTTCATAATTTTTTTAAGATTTCTTAGATAGGTATAGGTCCAGGAATAGCTTCTTGAGAAGTAGTCAGAAACTACGTAAGTGAGGTCCTTATTTAGCAAAAAAACTAAAAATATTTCTCTAGAAATAGTCAACAAGGTTACAAAAACAGAGTGTAAAAAAAAATAAATCTATGGTTTTTCATACTTATCAAGTAGAGTTTTTTATTGATAAATTTGTTCTCACAATAAATTTAGTTATTTTAGTTTATTTATCTCTAATGGGTTACTCTATTAAACACTGATTTATTTCACTCTGAATATTAGTTGCTATCTTCATGCCATCTCCATCTCCTCTTTCACGTTGTCATTTTACTTATAAATAATATATCAAAATATATTTATTCTTCCCTATCACCTTCACTTATCACAATTTTATATATTTCCATGAGATTTATGTGTGTGATAAAAAAGGTATTTGATCACAAACATTGACTTTCTCTTCTTCAGCATATATAGCAATATAAATGAAGCTGGATTGCAGCAAGTTCTATTACATTTCTCTACATGGGCTTCTGTGTAATATTGAGTTTTGAAGTCAGACTGATCAAAGTCAGACTTTCATTTCCTAGGCTTATGGCATTGAATGAGTTAGTAATTGCTCAAAGAAATAGTTACCTCAACACAAATATGGTATACTAATACCTATCATTTAAGTGATTCAGAGTACCAAATTAAATGGGATAATATTAATATATGCAATAGTCTTGACACACGTTAAGTTATATAAACTCATCTCTAATAAAATATATGTTTATTCGGTGACAGTATGCACAGCGGAAAAACTGCAGACTTTTCATACGAGCTTATTTGGGTTTAATCTTGGCTCTGTTACTTCCCAGCTGTGTATCCATGGGCATTTATATAATATTTTGAGCTTTCTATTTGTTCATTAGCAAAATGAGAAACAGAAAACCAGTATCAGAGAATTATTATGAGATTCAGATGAGGCAGTGTATATAAAGCTCTAGTACATACATAAGAGACGTTCAATACGAATCAGTTCCCTTCTCCTCTCCTTCCACAGAGTATAAAACCCTGGCCCGTAACACACTCCTGAAAATTATTCATTCATCCAAGAAATATTTTAATATGTCTACTATGTGCAAAATATGTACATCTATATCCAGTATCTATGGATACAGTAGTGCCAAAGAAAGACAATCTTCCTACGGTTATGGAACTTACATCCTACAAGTCAAACCAACAATGCAAACAAATAAATGAATAAAATAATTTTAGATCGTAATAAGGCCATAAAAAATCTCAATTATATGATTAAAAATAATTATGCGAGGGGAGATGTAATTATTAAATTGGGTGGCCAAGGATAGTGTATCTGAGGAGGTGATATTTTAGCAGAATAAAAGAAGGATTAAGCCACACAATAACTTGAGAAGAGAGAATGCTTGGCAAGAAAAAACAAAGTATACATAGTTGGATATTATGATTAGAGATTAGATAGATGCACTGAGTTCACTGTACAGGAATTTGAGTTATGTAGAAAAAGAAAAGGTAGATGGACTAGAGAAAATGTGGAGAGTCAAAGTGAAAAATATATTCTAGGAGAGAGAAAAAATGTATAAGCAGGCTTTTAGATCATTTAAAAGCAACCTATCATACTATAGATGCTTCATTGCAGACTTCAAAATGAAGACATATGGCTTCCGACACCCAAGAACATTCCTTAGCTTATCCCAAACTGTTATGTGTTAAGCTAAATTTACTACTACACGTCTTTTTAATACCATCCCCATTGTAGGGCACAATCCTATAGAAAACATTAAAGGAGTGGTTAATAATGTATTTTCATGGATTTTCCTTGTAACACTTATAAAAGAAAACAAAACAACCAAAGTATTCAGCAATAGAAAATATGCTGATTAAACTGTGGTTCTCTCATACAAGGAAATTTTATACAGTGCTTTAAAAAGATGATATAGGTCCATATTAAGATGATAATGATCAACAAATTGAATAAAATATTAGGTTATATAACATCATGTACAGTTTAAGGCAATTTTTGTAAAATTATCCCCTTCTATTTAGAAACCATCGCGTGTGTCTGTGTGTGCACATGCATGCACGAAATGATGGCTATATATCTATTTCTACAAATGGAAAAATATTCAATAACATAATCATTATATGTATCTTCAAGGAATGGTGTTTTTTACTGAGTTCTTACTTTAAAAATTTGTCCTATATTGTGATTTCCTTTATAATAAGATTATATGTGGCCCAAACAGAATATTTTCCATGTTTAAAATAGAAGACACCAGTAATATAAACATTTTGGCCTCTATTTCTCAAATTAGGTCATCATAGTTTTTAGAAATACTTCTTAGGGTTTTACCTCCTATATCAGCTTTCTATTACTTTAAGCTGTAACACAATGATAATATATTTCAATTTGGGTATGGTGCTCCTATTCTTGCTGTTCTAAGTATTAAAAAATGCACTTTATTTTTTTTTAAACTCTCCTAGCTATACACATTTTTCTGCTTAAAGAATATTTAAGTATTAACAATTTGCTGAAATTTTTACTTTGAGTTTTACAGGTTTATAGTTTTAGTATCCATTCCTAAGAAGATGGACTTATTTTAATACTCTTATAAATCATTGAACCTTAGATAAGGAAACAGAAGACGAAATTCAGAAGACACAGACACCAAGGGAATCATATTTAATCCTCATAGTTCAAATAAGGAATGATAGGTTAGGTCTTCGCATTGTTAGCCTATCATATAACTGAAACATAATGAAGCCACAGAAAACTTAAGGTAATCTAAAAATTCAACAAAGGAAACAAAACTTCTGTTTGGACATGGGGAAAAGATTGATGTCAGGTGTAAATACCTCCAATGTTTGTTCTTTATATTTCATATAAACTTGGAAAGCATGGGAAGACACCTTTCAGAGAGAAAAATAGAAAAAGTTCTCCTTAAGAGAAATTTAAAATAACTCTACCTATTCATCCCTCTGAAACAGGTATGACATTGCATCATAATATATGAGAATTAGTGTGAAAACAGAATTTAAACTGATATGTTTGCCAGTGTCAGACTTGCTTGGATAGATGAAAAATGAAACTTCAGCTACTTTTAAACATTTACAGATGTTCTGATGGTTTATGTGCATGAAAATGTGCGTACGTGTGTGTCTGTGTCCTGCTAATGCAGTTGATACAACAAATTCAGTTGGCTTTCATCTGACTTCCTCTGACTTCCAGTATCAAAAATTGATTATTATCAGAGACAAGGAAAATAATGGAATATAAAGCATTGCTCATAAAAATATTACTCTAAATATGTCAAGACAAAAAATACAAGCTGAGCAAAACAGTGCTAGAATGTATTGATTTGTTAAAAGTATAAACAGAATGTGTGATAAGAATTTTTTAAATCCTTATTTCTGAAGGAGAATTTGATTTTGAATCAGAATATAAATAGAACAAAGTCTTGACTATGTTTTCTGTAAACTACTGCACCTCATACTAGATTGTCTTGAAATATAAAAAAGAACTATTACATTATTTTAAAATTTACATTGCATTGTGCTAAATTAACAGCCCCAAATCACCTACTGCTAATCAGCAAACACCAGGCAGTTTTGCCACAACGGGCAACTATTTAGAAACTGTAAAACTATCAGCTTTGGCTAACAGAGTTAAATAAATACTTGGAGTTCTTATCCAGCCCAAGATTATGACTTTTAATTCCAGGGCACACTGACCTCTTCATCTGAAAGAACCTTTATAGCTTAAAGCCCTGCTGAAGTCATTTTCTTAAGTTAATCAGATTTCCACACTGGGGTTCCACAGTAGGAAAGAGAATTCATACAAATGAGCTCTTTTCCCACCTGCAGTTTCTCTTTAGTTCGTAAGAGCCTTATGTGATCATTTATTTTATATAAGAATTATTCTTGATAAATCCAAAGGTAACTTTTTAAGGAGAAGCACATACTCATCCAGGTATTCCAAATAATCAAGACAGAAGTTGAGTGCTTCCTCTCAACTATATAATAGTCATAATCAAGTATTATATTTTATCAAGACTTTGTGTATGTACTGTACTCAACACAGCTAAAAAAGTGAACAAGAAAAGTTTCTACTTGTACTTTTGTGTAATTTTTTTAAGTACACTTTTTATAACGTACAATACAACATATTTCCAAAAACATTTTATTCATTCTACCTTACTGGAGTTTTCCTAAATATTTTATGGGGGAAAACAAAAATAATTAGAGAGTAACCAAAGAGAAAAATTCACGCAGATAGAAATGATAAATCCTGAATCCCCCAAAATTACACAACTCCAATTATAAGATAGGGTCTGTGGTAGACAGAATAATGACTCCCCAAGGATATTCATGCCCGAATCCTAAAATATATAAATAAGTTACCTTATATGACAAAGAAGACTCTGAACATGTGATAAAGAACCTGGAGGCCAGTCTTGGTGGCTCATGCATGTAATTCCAGTGCTTTGCAAGGCCAGAGCAAGGGGAAGACTTAAGGCTAGGAGTTCAGTACCAGCTTGGAGAGCACAGTGAGACCCCATCTCTACAAAAATGTTTAAAATTAGCGAGACATAGTGGTGCACACCCATAGGACTAGCTACTTGGGAGGCTGAGACTGGAGGATTGCTTGAGCCCGGGAGTTCAAGGCTGCAGGGAGCTACAGTTGCAACACTGCACTCCATCTGGGCAACAGAGTGAGACACTGTCTCTGGAAAAAAGAAAGATTAAGGACTTTGAGATGGGGAGATTGCCCTGGATTATCCAGATTGGGCTTTACAAGTCCTTAAACATGGAGAACATTACCTAGCTGTGGTCAGAGGCAGATGTGACTATGGAATAATGGTCAGAGAGATGTGACATTGATGACTTTGAAGATGAAGGAATGAGGCCATGAGCCAAGCAATGTGGGAGGCCTCTAGAAGCTGAAAAAGGCAAGGAAACAGATTCCACTGTAGGGCCTCCAGAAAGGAATGCAGCCCGGCCAACACCATCATAATCCTGGGAGACTTTGTCTGATTTGTGACTTACAGAACATCAAGATAATAAATTTGTATTGTTCTAAACCATTTAAGTTTGTGGTATTTTGTTATAGGCAATAGAAAACATACAGGATTGGTTGCATGCAGTGACTCCCACCTGTAATCCCAGCACTTTGGGAGGGAGAGGCAGGCAAACTCCCAGCTGGGTTTTTGTATTATTGTACAAAAAATGCAAAAAAATTTAGCTAGGCATGGTGGTGCATGCCTGTTGTCACAGCTACTTGGGAGGCTGAGGATAACCTGAGCACAGGGAGGTTGAGGCTGCAGTGAGCTGTCATTGTGCCACTGCGCTCCCAACTTGGGTGACACAGTGAGGAGAGAGAGAGAGAGAGAGAGAGAGAGACAGAGAGAGACAGAGACAGAGAAAGGAGAAGAGAAGAGAAAAAGAGAGAAAGAGGCTGGGCGCAGTGGCTCACGCCTGTAATCCCAGCACTTTGGGAGGCTGAGGTGGGCGCATCACGAGGTCAGAGGTCAGGAGATGGAGACCATCCTAGCTAAGATAGTGAAAACCTGCCTCTACTAAAAATACAAAAAATTAGCCGGGTGTGGTGGCGGGTGCCTGTAGTCCCAGCTACTCGGGAGACTGAGGCAGGAGAATGGCGTGAACCCAGGAGGCGGAGCTTGCAGTGAGCTGAGATAGCGCAACTGCACTCCAGCCTGGGCGACAAGAGTGAGACTCCGTCTCAAAAAAAGAAAAAAAAAAAAGAAAAGAAAAGAAAAAGAAAAAAAGAGGAAAAAGGAAGGAAAGAAGGAGGGAGGGAGGGGGAGAGGGAGGCAGGGGAAAAGAAAAGAAAAAGAAAAAGATAAAGAGAGAAAGAGAGAGAGAGAGGAAGAAGGGAGGGAGGAAGAGCGGAAAGGAGGGAGGGAGGGAGGGAGGAAGGAAGAAAGGAAGACAACTAAAGCTTCTCCCCTCATACTGTGCCTCTTATTGTGATCTTACAAAAGAAGAGGTAAGTGTGTTAGCACACTATTTGAAGACTTCATTTCTACAGTGAAAGACATTGTAAAGTGGCATTTAATTTTTGATTTCCCCAGCATCCTCTCCAACAGCCCTTGCCCATAGTGCAGGCATGATATCCAAGCCAAGCCAAGTAAATAGGATTCCCTGTCAAGGGGCTCTTTAATTCTTGATCAGTGAAAAGAAGGAAAACAATTGGGAAAGTATTTTCTGCAGTCTAGATGCCAATGTCAGTAACTACTTTGCTGTCAATCCTGTTTCTGATTCTTAATATGCAACTTTTCTCAGTAACAATCTGATATTCCTCCAAATAACAGTCTTCTTGTTGTTGTTGTAGTTTATAACCAAAACTGGTCTCTCTGGTTTGCAACCAAAGAACCCTAAATGTTCAACAGAACATTTAAATCAATGTGTATGCACATATCTGGGCCTCCCAGGAGTTTGACAAATCTGATAAAATTGAAGTATATTTCCCTATATTTTTCTTGCTTGCAATTCCTCCTTAGCTGAGCAGCCTCTCACAGCTACACTCATTTCTAATGTACTTTTTTTTTTTTTTGGAATGGAGTCTTGCTCTGTCACCCAGGCTGAAGTGCAGTGGCGCTATCTTGGCTCACTGCAAGCTCCGCCTCCCGGGTTCACGCCATTCTCCTGGCTCAGCCTCCCCAGTAGCTGGGACTACAGGCTCCCGCCACCACGCCCAGCTAATTTTTGTATTTTTAGTAGAGACGGGGTTTCACCGTATTAGACAGGATGGTCTGGATCTCTTGACCTCGTGATCCACCCGCCTCGGCCTCCCAAAGTGCTGGGATTACAGGCATGAGCCACCGCGTCCGGCCTCTAATCTATTTTTTTTTCCATTTGACTTTTCTCACATGCCCCTTATTTTTCACCAAAAATGACTTTTCTATCATCTGTGTTCCTACAAGAGAATAGCTAATCTAAAACTAAACATCGAGAGATATTAATGGTTGTCCTAAATGTATATACTATTGTGCCCAGACCGCCCCAAATAAAATATATTTTTTACAGATCTATAATGGTGGTATTAATAACAATTGATTATCTGTCAGAGCATGATGGATTATTTTAAAATAAAATTTAGATTTATTTTATTTTACCTCCTCGACTTACTCCACTTGCTTAGAGAAGTTAGTCTTTGATTCTCTTCTTAAGTATTACAAAAAGCGCAATTTATAAGTAAGCATCAGAGGTGGCCAAATAGTTGCAGATGAAATTTAATATGTATACATTTCAGTTCTTTTTTTTAAAAGATTACTTGTAAATAATTATCTCCCCTCAATCACTTTTTTCTTATTTCAGAAAATGGAGTATGTGATTGCAAAGAATGAGGAAATGTAATAAAGTTCTCAAGGTGCTAAAACTACTAACATCTTAGAAATCTGTACATTAAATTCAAAGGTTATTGATTTTTACTAACATCACAGAAGCAGGGAAGATTGAGAACTCCTTAAGAATACATAAAAAGTTAGAGTTTAAATTAATCGTCGGACTACTGCCCATCTTTTGAATAAGTTCTCTCTAATAGTAGAGTGATGATAATGACCTAACATTAGACAAACTTTAAATGAAATGTTTGTGTTTTCAAGAGAAACATGAAAAATTGGCAATTATCCAATCCATCTGATCGATATATGCAGTGAAAATGTACCTTTCAGTACAGAAAATTCCATGTGGAGCTTTATTCACCAGGTGAGGCTTTCTCCTAGCGATAGAGTAGAGCAGTTAAGGCTCTAGATTACATGAGGTTGCCTGAGGTAAGATTTTGGTTCTGCCATTCATGAGGTAAGTGACCTTGGCTAATTACTTAATAATTGTTTTCCATCCATAAAATGACAGAAATAGTCATATCTCTTTCATAAGACTATTGTGAGAATTAATTTAGGCAAGACATAAGCTGCTTAGCACAACTCCTAGCCCACAGTAAATTCTTAATATTTGACAGCTTTTTTTTTTTTTTTTTTTTTTTTTTTTTTTTTTTTTTGAGACAGGGTCTCTCACTCTGTCGCCCGGACTGGAGTGCAGTGATGCAATCTCGGCTCACCGCAACCTCTGCCTCCCAGGCTCAAGCAATTCTCCTGCCTCAACCTCCTGAGTAGCTAGGATTACAGACTCACACCATTACCACCAGTCTAATTTTTGTTATTTTTAGAGAGATGGGTTTTCACCATGTTGGCCAGGCTGGTCTTGAACTCCTGACCTCAAATGATCCACTCACTTTGGCCTCCCAAAGTAGACAGCTATTATTTTTTTCATTGTTGTGTTTACATCTCCATCAGGAGTTCTTAAACAGTGCTCTGTGGAATCTTTGGGGCAAGGAAAGAAGAAAAGGCCTTCTGCATGCAGCCTTGACCCTCTCCCTAGCCCTGTCTTTCAAGGATAGGAACACTACTTAAATTTGTCTTTCAAATTGAAATTCTCTGTAGAGGGAGAATTTGGAAAGATTCCACTGGGGAACAAGTTGGAAAACCACTATAGAATAATTACCAGAATTCTATCTATCATTCTAACTTTTCTTACAAAGAATAACACTAAATTTTATAGTCAAATATAAGTTCACCTATTTTTTCATTCTCAAATACACTCTACTTGATATATTGTTTCCTATCTTTACTTTGAAGTCTTATTAAACGTAAGGAGAAATTCACATATTTTACACTGTACTATGATTTATTTGTATATTGAAAGATCTTTATGCAGGCATATTTGCCAATTTAAAAATGATCTCAAGATTTTTAATTATTGTGGTAAAAAAAAAAAACTCATGAGACCTATTGTTTTAACAAATTGTTAAATGTATAGTCCAGGTTTGTGAACTATAATCACAATGTTGTACAGCAGATCTCTAAAACTGTTTCTTCTGGCATGATTATTTCTGTATCCACTCAATAGCAACTTCCTATTTCTCTGTCCTCCCATCCCCTGGCAACCACCTTTCTACTTTCTGTTTCAATGAGACAACAGCATTAGATACCCCATATAAGTAGAATCATGCAAAAATTTTTCTTCTGTGACTGGCTTAACATTCTTTCACTTAGCATAACATCCTTTAGGTGCATCTATGACAGAATTTCTTTCTTTTTAGCTGATTAATATTCCATCATATGTATAAACCACATTTTCTTTCTATGTTCACCATCGAGGGACATTTAAGTTATTTCCACCTCTTGGTTATGCTGCAATGAACATGGGAGTGCAAATATCTCTTGAAGATTCTGATTTAAATTCTTTTGAAGAAGTACCCAAAGAAGTATTGTTGCATCATATGGTAGTTCTATTTTTTTTTTTTTTTTTTTTTTTTTTTTTTTACAAATCTCCATACTGTTTTAGATAGGAGCTGAAAGAGTTTACATACTTACCGACAGCACACAAGGCTCTCAGTTTCTCTACATCCTTGCCAGCACATCATTTTAAAGTTTTATTTGTTGTCATTTTATTGACAATGGCCTTCCTTATAGTTATGAGGTAATACATCATTGTGGTTTTGATTTGTATTTTCTTGATGATGAATGATATTGTACATCTTCTCATAACTCTATTAGTCATTTGTATGTCTTCACTGGACAAAGATGAAGAAATGCCTATGCAAGTCCTTTGCCCATTTTTTAAAATCAGGGTTTTTAGTTGTTGTTGTTTGCTATTGAGTTGTATGAGTTTCTTATATATTTTGGACATTAACCCTTTATCAGATATATGGTTTTCAAATATTTTCTCCCACTCTTTAGGTTTCACTCTGTTGATTGTTTACTTGGTTGAAAAGCAGATTTTTAGTTTGATGTAATCTCACTTGTCTATTTTTGCTTTTGTTGCCTGTGCTTTTGGTATTATATTCAAAAAATCATGAATATCAATGTTATAATCCTTTTGCCCTACATTCTCTTCTTTAAATTTTACATTTCAGAGCTTACATTTAAGTCTTTCATCCATTTGGAGTTGATTTTTGTGTAGTGTAAAACAGAGCACAATATTTTTTTTTTTTTTTGCATGTGGATATCCAGTTACTCAACATCATTTGTTGAAGAGGCTACCCTTTCCTCATTGTCCAGTTTTGGCACTCTTGTCAAAGATCATTTGAGTATGTGTGGGTTTATTTCTGGGCTCTGTGTTCTGTTCCATTGAAGTAATGGCTGCCTTCATAGCAGTACTACACCGTTTTGATTTCTGTAGCTCTGTAATTAATGTGTTTTAAAAAGAGGAAATGAAAGTACTCCATCTTTGTTCATCTTCCCCAAGGTGACTTAGGCTCTTTGGGATCCACTGGGGTTCCATATGAATTTTAGAAATTTTTTTCTATTTCTGTAAAAAATGCCATTAGGATTTTGAGAGGAATTCCACTGAATCTGTAGATCACTTTGAATAGTATGGACATTTTCACAGTATCAAGTCTTCTGATCCATGAACATAGGAGGTCTTTCCATTATTTTTTAATTTTTTGCAGCAATGTTTTCTGCTTTGCCTCATTGGTTAAGTTTATTCCTAAGTATTATATTATTTTTAATGCTATTATAAATGGGATTCTTTTCTCAATTTTCTTATTGAATATTACTTTTTTTGAGTCTTCAGAATTCTCTACATTTAAGACCATGCCATATAATTTTATTGATTTCCAATTTGAATGTCTTTTATTTATTTTCTTTTCCAATTGCTCTGGCTAGGACTTCCAGTACTGTATTTAATAGAAGAATAACAGTGGGCATCCTCTTAATGTGCCATTGAATTCACTTTGCTGATACTTTCTTAAGGATTTTTGGATCTTATTTATTAAGGATATTGACCTGTATTTTCTTTTCTTGTGATGCCTTTTCCTGTCTTCAGTATCAGGGTCATGCTGGCCTTATAAAATGAGTTTGAAAGTTTTGCTGTGGAATCATTTGAGAAGGATCCATGTTTATTCTTCTTTATAATATTTAGTAGAATTCATCAGTGAAGCTATCTGGTTCTGAGATTTTCTTTGTTGGGAGATTTTTTGATTACTGATTAAATCTTACTGGTCATAGATCTGTTCAGACTTTCTATTTCTTCTCAATTCAATCTTGGTAGGTAGTAGGCTAATAGGAATCTTTCCAGCTTTTCTAAGATACCCAATTTGTTGTTGCATAATTGCTCATAGTCTCTTATAAACTTTTCCATTTCTGTAACAATCTGTAATGTCTCCTTTTTCATTTCTGATTTTATGAGTCTTCTCTCTTTTTTCTTAATCTAGCTAAAGATTTGTCAATTTCGATGATCTGTAAAAATAACTTCTAGATTTATTTTTTCTATTGTTTCTATATTCTCTATCTCATTTATTTCTGCTTTAATCTTCATAATTTTCTTACTACTTTGGGCTTAGTTTTTCTTTTTCTAATTCTTTGAGGTAGAGATTATTTATTTGAGATCTTTATTTCATTTCATTTCATTCAGAAAACATGCTTGTTATAATTTCAACCTTCTTAAATATGTTAATACTTATTTTGTGACCTAACATATGACCTATACCGAAGAATGTTCTGTGTACTTGAGAAAAGTGTGTTTTCTGCTGCTGTTGGGTGGATTGTTCTGTGTATGTTTGTCAGGTACATTTTATCTATAGGGCTATTAAAGCCCTCTGCTTCCTTATTGATCTCCTGTCTGGATGTTCTATTCAATAATGAAAGGGGGGTATAAAAATGCCTTACTATTATTGTGTTACTATTTCTCCTTTCAGTTATGCCATTGTCCACTTCAAATATTTGGGTGCTCTGATGTTGGACACATACACATTTATAATTGTTATATTTTGCTGATGAGTTGACCATTTTATAATTATATAATGTCCTTATCTATGAGACAGTGTTTGACTCATGTGTCTTATAACATTGTGTTGGGATATAAACATTTGAAAATGCAGCCACGTATCCCAGTCTTTATGATTGACCTTGTACAGGGAAAGACCTTCACCGTCAGCCCAGCTAGAGATTCTGGAAGCCTCTGAAATCTTTTGGAGAAATAATACTTTTCTGGACCTGTGAATGCAATTCTTCAGTTAGAAAGAATTGGCAGTTACTTTACCAAAAGCTCGTAAGTTTTTGCTCTCCCTGATGTCAGTCTGTGTCAGCAAGCCACTCTGCTCTTCCTTGTTCTTGACAGCCATGAAACATCTGAAGTATGCCAACACATTGTCAGTGTACCAAGGAAGGTAAGACATATTCTGGTCACTTGCACAGCCCTCTAAGAAGCTAGAACATTACATCCATACTCCACTCCCTCCTTTCCTTCTAAAGGAGAATTCTCAAGTTGTGCTCATTAGCTGGATTTTGCCCAGCCATGTTGGCCATACCAAGCTTCAGCTACTCTTCTTGTTTCTAAGTGGCCCCCAGAAATACACACTATACTTGTTTCATCAGTGCTCATGGGGTGAAACAGAAACTAGTCCCTCAGGCAGTCCTCAGAAAAACCAGAATGTTGGGTGCTTGGTGCACTCTTCTTTTTCCCTTGAAAGATAGTAAATTAGAGTGTTCTACCCTGATGTTGGGTTGTGCCAGCTTGAAGGAAGGGCCAACATGGGTAAAATTAAACCACTCTTCTTATGCCTTTCAACGTAGCTGTTCTTGGCTTTGTGCTCTCCTGGAATACCACAACCTCATAACTGGATTTTAGCATTTCGTAATGGTACTTTGGTTCATACACTGTTGTTAAAGTGATGTTTTTGTGGAGGAACAAGGGCTGCAACTTCCTATTTTGCCATCTTGCTGATATCGCTTCTGGAGTTTTAATTTTTTAACGCTCAAAGAAATACACTTTAAAAATTTACCTCTTTCATATGTATTAAAATAAATTTTAGTTCAATTAAATAGGTCTTTTGAAAATGACATTTAACCTACTCAAAAAGGGCTAACAATAATACAGAACAGACATATCTTACTATTAGAATCTTTCAAACTTTATCTCATATTTCCTGTCATTGATTCTAAGCTTAAGTGTCTTTTGCTAGAGAAGGCCTTATGAACTTTTATGCCATGTCTGCTATTGCTTATAATATTCTCTCTCCCAGGCAGACTCTTTCTCTATCTCTGAATGTACCAATGATCTCATTTTTAAGATCCACATTAAATACCATTATCTTCTGAAGACTTTCCTCAGTTTTTCCCAATTGAATGTAATGTCTTTCATCTTTGAGTGTCTCTCTTGGTTGTGGAGGATAGACGTCATGCTACCAGAATGCAACATTTCTGAAGACAGGGATTTTGTTTTGTTTATGACTATATTAAACAGTGCCTAAATAAGGCCTGACACATAGATGGTCAGGAAACAGTTTTTTATGAATGAATGACTTTTGCAAAGTGATACAATCTTACTGTGACTCAGTGACCCAACTTTTTCATCTACAAAATAAAGATAACAAGAGTACCTGTCAGATACAGTTATAACAAAAGGCAAATGAGTTGGGCATAGACCACTCATTAAACGTTATCTTTGATTATTATAATTACCTTTCCATGTATGAATCCACCATAGTACTAACCTTAAGCAAAATTTGGAAAATGGTTGAATTTCAGAAAAATTTACTGAATAAAGAAGAGGAGATGTAAAGAATAAAATAAGACAACCACAAACCAAAATCATAAGTCAATAGATCTTCACTTCAAAATTTTTAAGAATGTTGTCTTGGATGTTTTTCTGTCTTTAAATCTATTGTAGATTTAAGTTTAAGCCACTAACATATTTTAGAAAACTTAGTAATATACTTTTAAGTACAGATACATTTTTTGTTTAACAAATAGTTATAAGAAGACTAATGAAAAATGAAGTTTCACAAAAAATTATACACACATGCACACACACATATGCATTCTCCATTTTTGGTCATCTTTTATCTATAACTTTTAAGTTCATCCTTACCTTTATGTACATGTCTTTTCTCATCAGATCAAACATGACATTTATGGCTATATACTTGTTGATAATGATACCATCTTCTCTTCCTGACTCTCCATCTGTCTCTTTTTTATTGCTGTGTTTCATGTTTGAAAAACTCCAAGCTATTTTTCTATCTTTCAAGGGATTCTTGATATTATAGAAAGTCTGTGAAGAGATTCAGGTGGAAGCATTCCACCAATTCCTCAACATCAAGGCTTAATAGTCAAGATATGAAGTAAGAGGGAATTATTGTACTTGATAATTGAATTAAATCTGTTAGAGGAAAAAAGTCAGTTGAAAGTCAGATGAAAATGATATTATTCTTCTAGATTACCTTTTTTTTTATGACAGAAAATACATGAAAGTGGGAAATGGGAAGAAGAAAACAAGGTGTTGTAAAAGGCTAAGAGGAGAAGAGGTATGTTTTGATTTTTCTATTTCATTAATTTGTTCTCTTTAATGATCTTCTCCCTAACCTCTACCTCCTGGCAGACAATTGTCTCTGTGGTAGTGCACTATGCACATGTATTGCATTGGCTGATGTACATGACTATACTATACCTATCTGAAATGCAGCTCTTTATAATTGCCCTCTCACTAGGCAACAGCCAGAGCCTTTTTTTTTTTTTTTTTTTTTTTTTAGGGCGAATATTTCCCACACTTGATGCACAGATGGAGAGAGCAGTTAACTGGCAACAATAATAATCATTCTTCACAGCAGGCTCAGGCTGGAACCAAAGCCACTGGGAAAAGACATGAAACTAAGCTGCTGCATCAAGATTATAAACATCAAACTTAATAAGATCCAAACTAGCCACTCCTACCCACCCCCCAAAATATTCTAGCTTGTCTTTTCCAGTGAAGGAAGCCTACTCACCTTACCTGCCATAGATGAAAGTTTTTTGGATAACTAAGCAGCTATTGAATGAAAGACCAGGCTTTCATTGGTAAAGTGGTAACAATAAAACGCTCTGCTGCCTTTGCATGGACCCCCAGAACTCACTGTGCCTGTAGTAGATTAAAACTTTCAGAATGTGTGGATTCTTACTTTGTGGATTAATCTATGCTTTAAAACAAACATTAATTATCTATCTATAAATTACATTTAATATACTACTGTTTTCATTATCTTTTTCCCTGTCTATAAAAAAAAACCCTACATTTACACACATAGTTTAGTTATAAATATATAAATGATTTTGGCTCTTTGAGGAAAGAATATTAAATATAATAAAGTTCATTTACATTTACTTTCTGTGTGTCTCAGTATCAATAACTTAAACATATCACCTCTATTTTGAAATTTAAAACATATGATTCAGTTAAAAGATATGACATCTGCAGAAAGCAATTAGCACAATTTCTGTCCAATGGATTGATAATCATTCAAGTTTTATAGTTTTATGGAGTTAACTATTACAAGCCTTCATTTTTTTTTTTTTTTTTTTTGAGATGCGGTGTCACTCTTGTTGCCCGGGCTGGAGTGCAACGGGGCAATCTTGGCTCACCTCAACCTCTGCCTCTTGGGTTCAAGCAATTCTCCTGCCTCAGCCTCCAGAGTAGCTGGGATTACAGGCATGCGCCACCATGCCCAGCTAATTTTGTACTTTTAGTAGAGACGGGGTTTCTCTATGTTGGTCAGGCTGGTCTCAAATTTTCGACCTCAGGTGATCCACTGCCACAGCCTCCCAAAGTGCTGGGATTACAGGCATGAGCCACCGCACCCGGCCTCATCTTCTTAAATAACTACTTCCATGACATGTAACTTTGGAAGCACTTTTAACCTCTAGGACATTGCAATGTGACTCATGACTCTTAAGAAACTAGGCTTCCTGAATCTTCATTACTCTTACCCATTCAGATTTGTAAGGCACTTTGAATAAATAAAATTAAAAATAATTGCAATATGCTTTATGTATTAATTACTTTGTAATTTTAAGTGATATGATGTATTTAAATGCTCCCATATTTTTCATTTCTTTAATTCTAGCGCTACATTAATCTCATTAACACCAAGTTTGATTGATTTTTGTTATTACAGTGTTCTACAGACCCGGGTTCAGTATAAAGCCAGATGTATCAGAAACATATTGAAATAATATGTGCATCTCTCAGTAATTTACTCAATGCACATTCCTATGGCACTAGCCTTTGGGATAACCTTGTAGTGAGGTTTCTATGAACCTGAATTACTTTGAAAATCAAAGGAATGCAAAATTGTACTGCTGATTTTTCTTTTTTATTATTATTGTTATACTTTAAGTTTTAGGGTACATGTGCACAATGTGCAGGTTAGTTACATATGTATACATGTGCCATGCTGGTGTGCTGCACCCATTAACTCGTCATTTAGCATTAGGTATATCTCCTAATGCTATCCCTCCCCCCTCTTCCCACCCCACAACAGTCCCCAGAGTGTGATGTTCCCCTTCCTGTGTCCATGTGTTCTCATTGTTCAATTCCCAACTGTGAGTGAGAACATGCCGTGTTTGGTTTTCTGTTCTTGCGACAGTTTACTGAGAATGATGATTTCCAATTTCATCCATGTCCCTACAAAGGACATGAACTCATCATTTTTTATGGCTGCATAGTATTCCATGGTGTATATGTGCCACATTTGCTTAATCCAGTCTATCATTGTTGGACATTTGGGTTAGTTCCAAGTCTTTGCTATTGTGAATAGTGCCGCAATAAACATATGTGTGCATGTGTCTTTATAGCAGCATGATTTATAGTCCTTTGGGTATACACCCAGTAATGGGATGGCTGGTTCAAATGGTATTTCTAGTTCTAGATCCCTGAGGAATCGCCACACCGACTTCCACAATGGTTGAACTAGTTTACAGTCCCACCAACAGTGTAAAAGTATTCCTATTTCTCCACATCCTCTCCAACACCTGTTGTTTCCTGACTTTTTAATGATTGCCATTCTAACTGGTGTGAGATGGTATCTCATTGTGGTTTTGATTTGCATTTCTCTGATGGCCAGTGATGATGAGCATTTTTTCATGTGTCTTTTGGCTGCATAAATGTCTTCTTTTGAGAAGTGTCTGTTCATGTCCTTGGCCCACTTTTTGATGGAGTTGTTTGTTTTTTTCTTGTAAATTTGTTTGATTTCATTGTAGATTCTGGATATTAGCCCTTTGTCAGATGAGTAGGTTGCGAAATTTTTCTCCCATTTTGTAGGTTGCCTGTTCACTCTGATGGTAGTTTCTTTTGCTGTGCAGAAGCTCTTTAGTTTAATTAGATCCCATTTGTCAATTTTGGCTTTGGTTGCCATTGCTTTTGGTGTTTTAGACATGAAGTCCTTGCCCATGCCTATGTCCTGAATGGTAACGCCTAGGTTTTCTTCTAGGGTTTTTATGGTTTTAGGTCTAATGTTTAAGTCTTTAATCCATCTTGAATTAACTTTTGTATAAGGTATAAGGAAGGGATCCAGTTTCAGCTTTCTACATATGGCTAGCCAGTTTTCCCAGCACCATTTATTAAATAGGGAATCCTTTCCCCATTGCTTGTTTTTCTCAGGTTTGTCAAAGATCAGATAGTTGTAGATATGTGGCATTATTTTTGAGGGCTCTGTTCTCTTCCATTGATCTATATCTCTGTTTTGGTACCAGTACCATGCTGTTTTGGTTACTGTAGCCTTGTAGTACAGTTTGAAGTCAGGTAGCGTGATGCCTCCAGCTTTGTTCTTGATTTTTCAAATAAAATAAGTATAAAAATTTTAACTGAAATACAGGTTTTAGAAAAATGACATTCAATTTGAGTATTCTGAAGTATATGAAATAATCAAGTCCTGATTTGGGCCCATATCCTCATTCTAGTCTCTTAAAAAATATAATACCAAAGTTTCTTTGAAACGACAAAGAAAGAATAGATCCACCTGAATATTTGATAAAAATTCACAGTTTAGAAATAATAAACTGAGGCTGGAAAGGAGCAGCTAGAAAGTGATTTTTCTTTGGCTTTGTTTTCTTCTAACCATCACTGTAACATTTCATTTCAAAGGTGAAGTACTTTCATATAATGCTTTTTTATTCGTTATTTATTAAGGTAGTTAATTATTTTTTAGGCTGTATTTCCCAGTGGATCAGAAAGAGTGAGGGTTAAAACAAAGACAAGTAATCTGGTTTACACAGAACTTTTCCAATATTTTATTTTCTTATTAGATTTTATGAAAACAATCTTCATTAGTGCATAAACTTTTTTATTATACTTTAAGTTCTGGGATACATGTGCAGAATGTGCAGGTTTGTTACACAGGTATACATGTGCCATGGTGGTTTGCTGCACCCATCAACCTGTCATCTACATTAGGTATTTCTCCTAATGCTATCCCACCCCTAGCCCTCCACCCCTGACAGGCCCTGGTGTGTGATGTTCCCCTCCCTGTGTCCATGAGTTCTCATTGTTCAACTCCCACTTATGAGTGAGAACAATTAGTGCATAAATTTTTATTCAATATTCTTTACTCTCAACCAAAAGCAACTTAGGCATTAAAATCTTACAAAATATAATCTGACTTGATTTTTAACTTTGGGAATGTGAATATCATATATTTATGTGTGAACCTGTATGAAATATGTAATGTATTATAGTACAATAATTTAATACATAAGGGTATTATACAATAATGATAAACAGCAAGTCAGCAGTTCATTTTAGCAAATACATTTTAAAAAGTTCAGACTAGAAAAACAAGGCAAAATGGCCAATATGGCTTGACAAGAATAGAAGAATATGATGCTTATAATTATGGATTTGATCATGCTGTCAGAGGACTTCAAAGTTTACAGAAAAATTGCTGTCTTGATTTAATTATCAATATTTAACAATCTCTTATAGTTACTGTAATATAGCAAAAAGTGGAAATGCAGGGACACTCTCCAGCACCTGTCAGCAAATGCTGAATATAATTGTTTCATATATATGTATGTCTATTGACATATAAAATATGTTTACTTAATATTTTCATTTTCAAGTACTGGGTTTTTTGTTTCGTTTTGTTTTTGTGGACTTTGTTTGGTTGGTTAATTGTTTCTCAAATTAGCCATAATTAAAAATAATTACCATATTCAAAATTGGTTTTTCTTTAAAATAAATGGCCGAAATAAGAGAAACACTTACTGCTATCATTAATACTGTCCCTTCAATATAAAGCTATAAAATGCTTTCTTAGTATTGCACTGATAGTGCACAATAGTGAGTCAAGACGGAAGCCGTCATGTGGATACAAAAGGGGAAAGACTGAGCACATTTTATAAATCTAAGAGTATTTTTCACTACTAGAAATGGTATATTTCAGAGAAGCTATAAAATACCTCCCCACCAAAACAACAACAGAAACCCTCTGGATGTTATCCCTTGAATAACAACATTATTTGCATCTTCCTTTTTTAATGCACTGCTTTTTCACATTAGAATCCGATGTCACTACCATTTTTTTATGGTTTTGTTTTCTTGTGGTAATCATCAAAGTGGTTTTCTGTTTCAGCATGTATTAAATAAATTAAGTAGGTTACAGGTTGAATCCATTTCCTTTATAGCTTTCTGATTGAATCGTGATGAGTGATTCCTTCAGTATGACTGTGATGCATTTGCAGTTTCACCAAGTCAATGCTATTGTTCACCTCCTGAGATCAACTTTTCCCTTGACGAATCAAAACATGAAAAGTGACAGAACTTCTTTTAAGATCTAATGCTCCCATGCACACATGTACCCTAGAACTTTAAGTATATTAAAAAAAAATCTAATGCTAAGCTAAAAACTTATTAACAGGGGCTCACTGTTAAATTTCTGGGTCTTCCTAAGTCATATGTGACAGTTAGGTGATGTACATCTTTCACCCCGTCATATGTATGTGACTTTTAATAATGTAATCTGCTTCCATTCTGTCCTAACACCTCTTCAATTGTCTAATATGTTTTCTGCTCCTCAGAGGTTCAGCTTAGGTCCTGAGATGATTTGGCTTTCCTGAGTCAACATCCCTCTCTGTTCTGTATGAAGAGACAAAACCACTGATGTGACAGTATGCCAGAAGGCTATGGATCTGTCCTTCTCTCATGGTGTTTGCCAGTCTCTAACAAGTATCTTGTATATTACATCTCAATTCCTTTGATTATTAGAAAGGTTCTTAGAACTGCCTCCAACCACAACTTTTAATCATCTGTATAAGTCTCTACCCTCTTACAGAACTCATATACGAATACCTGCCTGGATTAGATTGGAGATTACTTCATGCTCCTTGAATTAATAGTTTGGTATTTATATTACTGATTCATTTCCTAAACCATAACCTCTGGGCTGATCAGGAATCTCTCGGCAGGTCCCACTGATGCACTGGTGCCATTTATGTTACACTTGATTCACATTCACTCTTACCATACAGAAGAAAAATTACTATAGAGGTATTTGAGAATAATTACTGGGTATTCCAAGTAAGTTGAGTATAATGATAAACAGCCAGACTGTTGAACTGGCAGCAACTCTGTTTGTTTCTGCCCGGTGATTTCCACCTCCTGAGACATTTAAAACAATTAGACCCTTACAAATTTAGTTTCCATTAAAAAATAATACTTCACTATTTTTCACTTATAATTAAGAGACATTTACCCTTTTTAATATACACATAGTATTTTCTAATGGCACTCCCAAGTAATAAAGTCAATAAATTTTTTAATGTGTAACTAAATATCAAGTAACTTTGAATGACACACTTAGAGAATGCATTTGACCAGAAGTTACCGAATTCCAGGTTGATTACTTTTGGGGGAAAATTTCGTCTTGGTTAAGGAAAACCGTTTTTATTTTTTTCCAGCTTTTAAGTTCAGGGATACATGTGCAAGATGTGCAGGTTTGTTACACAGGAAATGTATGCCATGGTGGTTTGCTGTAAAGATCATCCCATCACCTAGGTGTTAAGCCCAGCATCCATGAACTATTCTTCCTGATGCTCTCCTTCCTCCCACCTCCCGCCCTCCAACAGGCCCCAGTGTGTGTTGTTCCTCCCATTGTGTCCATGTGTTCTCATCATGCAGCTCCCACTTATAAGAGAGAATATGCGGTATTTGGTTTTCCATTCCTGTGTTAGTTTGCTGAGGATAATGGCCTCCTGCTCCATCCAGGTCCCTTCAAAGGACATGATTGGTTAAGGTCTTCTTAGGTGAATGAGACAGAAAAAGAAAAAAGCCTTAGAGAAAGAAGCCTATTGACAATGGATTAAGTAAAATTGTGGAATTATTAAAGGAACATAAGAATATCAATGAAAATGGCCACAAATGTGGACAACCACTCTATCAGTCTGTCTGAGGGCCTTTGGTCTTTTACTTCTATTTCTCTCTTCACATTTGCATCATTCTTTTCTCCACAGATGAGGTTCTTCTGTGTATAAGTCAACTCTCACTAACTAGCCTAAAAAGTAAATATCCAAGTTCAAGATAAGAAATGTGAAAAGTATACAAAGAAGGAAAATAAAAGGAAATTTTACTGTCTGAGCAGTGTCTATTACAGATTTCTCAAAATAAAAGTCACTGGAACTGTGACATCTTGCTAAGTACTACCCTAGAGCTTGTTAAGCATCTTAATGAATAACCTCACTCTTACGTTTCCATCTGTATAAAAGGCTCGATTTTTAATTAATGTTCAATATCTCTTGTGATATTAAACAGTAGCTCATAAGACATGTTCTCATCAATAATTAAAATAAAGCAACAATAAAAATAAAATGAAATAGATCTAATTTTAAAATAATTAATTAATGGGCTGCAACAAAATCTAAGGTAATTAATTATCAAAAGCTAGTCAGAACAATTAGGGATATTACTCTATATTTGGCAGGATCTTACAAAATGACTGACATACATGTGCAGTATAAATTGGACAATCTGGAAATATGTACAAATTTCAGTCTTCCAAATAATAAGGTAATAGTTTAGTGATTCAATTTTTATTTTTTTTAATGATCTACTTCTTTTAAAAAAGATCTTGAGGTCACATTATGGGCATTAATATTTTAGCAGTCAGAAAAAATAAATTATGGGAGGCAGAATATTAAAGCTATTCCCTAAAAAGCCCTTGCCTTTTGGTTATACAATCAAATGCCAATCTAGGTGCTGTTGTGAAGAGATTTTGCAGAGACAATTAAGGTTCTTAATCTGACTTTAAAATAGAGAAATTGGCTGGGTGTGACGGCTCATGCCTGTAATCCCAGCACTTTGGGAGGCTGAGGGAAGAAGACTGCTTGAACCCAGGAGTTCAAGACCAGCCTGGTCAACATAGTGAGACCTGGTCTCTACAAAATAAAAATTAAAAAAAAATTAGCCAGGCATGGTGCCATGTGCCTATAGTTTTGGCTGTTTGGGAGGCTAAGGTAGGAGTATTGCTTGAGCCCAGGAGGTTGAGGCTGCAGTGAGCTGTGATCATGCCACTGCATGCTAGCCTGAGCAAGAGAGTGACTCTGTCTCAAAAAATCAAAATAAATAAATAAATGAAATAGATTATCATAGATTATCCTGGTGAGTTAATGTATTCATATCAGCCCTCAAAAGTTCAAGAGAAAGTCAGTCAGAGAGATGTAGCAGAAGAGGAGGCAGAATAGATGTGATGGCATGGGATTCTACACAACATTGCTGATTCTGAGATGTAATAGGCTACACATAAGGACTGAGAAAGACTTCTAGAAGTGCAAGGTGGCCTCCAGATGACAGCCAGCAAGGAAATGGGATCTCAATCTTATAGCCACACAGGAATAATTTTACCAACAACCTGAACGATCTTAGCAGCAGATTCTCCCCTACAGTCCTTGCAACTGTATAAACATTTTTATCATCTGCTGGTTAATTTTTGCAGAAAGCTGACTGAGATTTTGATAGGAATTGAAATGCAGCTATAGATCAATAGGAAATATTGCCATTTAAACAATAGGAAGTCTGCGATCCATGAACCTGGAATATCCCATTTCTCTAAGTTTTCTTTAGTTTCTTAGAATGGTGTGTTTTTAGGATATATGTTTCTCATATCTTTTATTAAGTTAACTCAAGAAAATATCTGATTTTTATAATATTATACATTTTAAATTTCATTTTAAAAATGCTCATTGCTATTGTGTACAGAAATATAATTAATTTTTGTATGCTAATCTTGGGTCCTACAAGCTGTCTGAACTCATCTGTAAGTTCAAGTAGTTTGTGGATTTCTTAAGATTTACTATACATAAGGTCATGTCATATACAAGGAGAGATATTTTTACTTTTTTAAATCTGTATGCTTTTTATTTATTTATTTATTTTACCTACTGACCTAGCTAGAACCTCTAGTACAAGGTTAACTGCAAGTGATGAGAGCAGATATCCTTCTCTTGATCCTGATTTTAGGGGAAAAGCATTCAGTCTTTCACTACCAAGTATGTTGTCACCTGTAGGTTTTGTTACCCTTTATTAGGATGATAAAGTTCTCTTTCACTCCAGGTTTACTGAGGAATTTTCATAAGGAAAGGGTATTGAAATTTTTCAAATGCTTTTTCTGTATCTTTTGAAATTATCATATTTTACCCTTTATTCTATTAATATTAACACTAATTTTCAAATGGTAAACCAGCTTTGCATTTCTAGAGTCCCATTTGGTCCTGGTATATAATCTATGTTATATGTCGTTAGCTTTGGTTTGCTAGTATTTTGTTGAGATTTTTGCCTCTATATTCATAAGGGATATTGGTCTGTTGCATTCTTCTCTTGTAATGTTTTTATCTGGTTTTGAAATCAGGGTAATTCTTGCCTAATAGAATGAATTAGGCAGTGTTCTCTCCTTGTTTTTAAAATAGTTTGCAAACAGCTGGTATTAATTCTTCTTTAAGTGTTTAGTAGAATTAACCTTGAAGCTATCTGGGCTTTTCTTTGTGGAAAATTTAAAATTAGTAATTCAACCTCTTTAGTGTAGTCTATTCAGATGTTTTATTTTGTTTTCTTGAGTCAGTTTTGGTAACCTCTGTCTGTTAATTTGTGTATTTCATCTAATTTGTTGGCATATAGTTGTTCATGATGGTTCCTATAATTCTTTTGGTTTCTGTAAGATGGAGTAATAACGTCCCCTCTTTTACTCTTGATTTTAGTAATCTGAGTATTTTGCTTTTTTTTCTTGGTCAAGTTAAACTTGCTGATTGCAATTTATTTCAAACTTCCGATTTCATGTATTTGCTCTATTGATCTTCTCTCTCTTTTTCATTAATTTCCACTCTAGTCTGTAGGATTCCCTTCCTACTGCTAACTTTAAGTTTAGTTTGCTACCATTTTCTGGTGTCTTTAGGTAGAAGTGTAAGTTATCTATGTGAGATTTCTCTTCTTTCTTAATATTGTGTAGGTATATACAACTATTCTCTCTGAGCACTGCATTAGCGGCATAAATTTTGGTGTTTATGTTTTCATTTTCATTCATCTCAAAGTATTTTCTAACTTTACTTGTGATATCTTCCTGATGCATTGGTTATTCAGGAGTGTATTTAATTTCTACTATTATATTTGCATATTTTCCAAATTTCCTTCTGTTATTGATTTCTAATTTAATTTCCTTGTATTTAAAGAATATGCTTTGTATTATTTCATTCCTTTTAAATGTACCAAGGCTTATTTCATGAACTAGCATATAGTTCATAGTTCTATCCTGGAAAGTGGTCCATGTGTGCTTAAGAAGAGCATGTATTCTGCTACTGTTGGTTGAAGTGTTCTATAGATAATTGTTAGTGGGTTTATCATGTTGTTAATATCTTTTATTTTCTTATGGATCTTCTGCCTAGTTGTTCTGTCATTCTTGAGAATTGTTGTACTAAGTTCTCTAACTTTTATTGTTGGATTGTCTATCTGTCCCTTTTGTCAGTTTTTGCTAAGTTGTTTGTTGATAGAGTGTCTGAATTTTCAGTACTTTGAACATGTCATTTCACTATCTAATGGCCTCTATTCTAATAAGTCAGCTGATAGTTTTGTTGGGGTTCTCTTTTACTTGATGAGTTGTTTCCACCTTACTGCTTTCAAGATTTTCTATCTTTGGCTTTCAACATTATGACTATATGTCTGAGTGTGGTTCTCTTTGCATTTTTCCTACATGGAGTGTGTTGCATTTCTTGGATGTATGTTAATGTTTTCCATAAAATTAGGGAAGCTTTCAGGTACTATGTCTTTGAATATTTTTTCTGTCCCTTTCTCTTTTTCCTCACCTTCTGCTATTCTCAGTACTTCTGCTATTTTCAGTACTTTGAACATGTCATTTCACTATCTAATGGTCTCTATTCTAACAAGTCAGCTGATAGTTTTGTTGGGGTTCTCTTTTACTTGATGAGTTGTTTCCACCTTACTGCTTTCAAGATTTTCTATCTTTGGCTTTCAACATTATGACTGTATGTCTGAGTGTGGTTCTCTTTGCATTTTTCCTACATGGAGTTTGTTGCATTTCTTGGATGTATGTTAATGTTCTCCATAAAATTAGGGAAGCTTTCAGGTATTATATCTTTGAATATTTTTTCTGTCCCTTTCTCTTTTTCCTCACCTTCTGCTATTCTATTACGGGTATGTTGGTGCAGTAAATGGTGTCTGACATTTCTCTGGGGCCTTATTCATTTTAACTTTTTTCCTCTTGTTCTTCAAGTTACATATTCTATCTTTATGTACATCTAGTTTGTTGATTCCTTTTTTTCTGCCAGCTCAAATCTACTGTTGAGCCCCTCTAGTGAATTTTCATTTTGGTGTTTGCACTTTTCAACTGCAGATTTTCCACTTGGTTCTTTTGAAATAGTTTCTCTTTCTTATTTTTTTTTATTTGAGGAAGTATTGTCAGTGTCTTCCTTTGATTCTTTAAAGATTGTTTCCTTTAAGTCTCCAAACGTATTTTTAAGAGCTGCCTCGAAGTCTGTTTCTAAATGTACCATTTGGGGTCTGTCAATGGCAGTTTTTGTTGCCTGATAATTTTTCCTTGTATTTGTGTCACACATTTATGTTTGTTGTATGCCTCATAATTTATATTTTTGGCTGAAAACTGGACATTTTAGATATTGTAGCAAATCTTCATATGAATCCTAGCTGGTGGTATTGATAGGTCAGTTGTTGTTATTTTCTTGTTAATCAGTTTGTTTGTTTAGTGACTCAGCTGAAATAATTCTGAAAACTCTATTCCCCCAGTGGTACAACTTCTGATATCCCTACTCAGATTTCTCTCCTCATTTTTTCTTTTAATCTGGCTACCTTTAGGTCACCCCTGGGCCAGCACAAACCACTTATTTGTCCAATGTTGTGCTTTAGTCCCCTTAAATTTGACCCTTTGTCATTGTATACATAGTAGCTTAAAGCTGTACCACAGATCAGGGAGTGTTTTCCCCCTCATATTCAATCAGGGACTAATAGTTTAATACTTTGATCACTTCTGAAAGGATCCAGACTTGAGAATGCTCATGGTCTTACAAATTGAGAAGGATGATTGTGGTTTTATTTTTAAGCCTGGCTTGCCAGGAGTCAACCCTGGGTCAAAGTAGCTTATTATTTATATACTTTGTTTTTTGGTCAGAGGTTGTATTTAAGTCTCTTATGGCAGGTGCCCACTCCGTGTTGATGGATCCAAGTGTGGCTTTGAAAATGCTGTCATATCCTGCTCTGATTGCTCCTGAGTGTAACCTAATGCATATGCACAATCTTCCCACCCCAAGAGTTGGCTGTTATCATGGCTATCTCTATTAAACTTTTGGCTGCTCTGTTTTGTGTCTTGGAGCTACCAACTTCCTTTTAATTGCTCTCCACCAAGATCTCCATTGTTCTTGACAAAGTCCTAAGGCATGGAGTTCCCCATAATCTGTCCCAAATAAAGTCAGTGTCCTCAGGTAATGCTGAAGACCTCCTTATCTTATAACTTACCTTTCCCCTCAGGCATAACCACCACACCCTGCACTGGTGCAGGAGGCAGGGATTTGCTGTTTACTGAGTGTCACTCCCACTCTGGTGCACACTGGATACAGGGTAGGTAGCTTACCCTGGTCTTTTTGGCTTGCCTGTCTCATTGTGGCACTTCTATCCTATGAACAGGCTGAAACAGGGAGGTCAGGCTCCCAATATTCTTGGCACACTGTGCCTGAAGCAGAGCTTCTGTACTATGAGTGTGGGTGAGTGGAGAAGAAGAACCAGTCCTCTTGGTCATATCTGTCTAAAATAGAACTTCTGCAACATGGGCCTGGGTGGGAGGAGAAACACTGGCATTCTACCCCCCTGGGTGAAACTGTGGCCCCCAGACTGGAAGCTGGAAGAAGAATTAGCTCCCAAATTCTTGACTGCATATGACCATAGTATAATTTCCTTAACATGGAGCTGAAAGGGTAGGGAAAATAGTGGCTAAGAATTGGGTCATAGTGTAAATGCCACAGACTCTTTCTGTTCTTTCAAAAATTTAGTACAATGTCTATTTATCCAGCTTTATTTAGGCATAATTGGCAAAAATTGTATACATTCAAGGTGTACATGATGATTTAACATATGTACATATGTATACATTATGAAATGATTACCACAATGAAATTAACTAACATATCCATCACCATATGTAGTTACCATTGTTTCTGATGTGTGGTGAGGACACTTAAGATCTATTAGCAAGTGAAATAAGCCAGACATAGAAAGACAAGTACTACATAATCTCAATTATATATGGAATCTAAAAGCGTTGAACTCATAGAAACAGAGAGTAGAATGGTGGTTGCCACGGGTTGAGAGATGGGAAAAATGGGAGAGATGTTGATCAAAGGGTACAAAACATTCATTCAGTAGGTTTTCTTGAATAAATATCTCTATTTGCTTAATGTCCTTAGGACAATTTCTAGAGACCTTTCCATGACTGGGTTTTAAAAAAATTGTTTTCACCAGTTAAATTACTGTTTTCTTGGGGAATGAGTCTGCTAACCCTCTTCTGTAAATCTGACCTTTCTTAGGTGATATATGTATATTTTTTAATCCACTGCACTTTAAAAAAATTGTATTATTTTACTTGGATTCTGAACCTACCTTCAAAATTACTAGTAGACATTGTCTGGGATAAATTTCCAATTAGATTCTTGCAGATAAATTGTTTTAGTTTCTCTGAGGAACTGTTTAGGTTCAAAATAGAGGAGATGAGAGGGAAGTAAACCATTTATACTGGCAGCATTTCATATTGAATAATTTACATTAGTAAGTAAAGCAACACATATAGTTCTTATCAGAACATGGCATCTGTCTCTTCAGACAATGAAAAGCACCTTTTGGATGAGAATAATATATTGTGCTGCATCACTGGCTTTCTCATCTTGGCACCACTGTAAATTTAATTATGAGATATATGCAGCAGTTGCTAACTCCCATTAATGGAAATGGATGCATGAATGACCTACATTTTACTAAGTCTAAATAAACTAATACTCTATCACTAAAGCACACCCAGGCTATTTAAACGTTTCTCCCCTGGCTAAGCATAAGAAGAGTAAGTTATCATAAATCAAAGCTCACTGATGTATATATGACAATAGAAGCAAATTATTAATATATGAATATTCCTGTTCTTTCCCCTTCTGTTTCTGCTAAGAAAAGCTTGTAAAAGGGTTTCTGTTAGAAGATTTTGTAATTGAGAATCAGGAGGATAATTTTGACTGGTGGACAAATAAAAGTACCGAAGGAAGGAAAATAATTTTTATGATAATTTTGAAGAGATTAATAAGGGACTAGCTGTTTGAATAGGAGAAAGGAAATGGACAGAAAAGATGAATTAAAAATGTTTCTATGACTTGAAATTCTCCTTTGTGATATAAGAACGGTATGTAAAGAACCTCAACTATTTTGAAATTTCTCTTTGGTCACCAGCCTGTATTTATTGAAATACAGATACAAAGTATATAAAATTACGCACTTTGGTCATTTCTTTTAATTAACTTCCAACTACCTTAAGAATAATATGAGCTTAATTTTTGTATTACCATTCTGGGAGAAAAATCTCAGGGGTATAGTGTTTTTCAAACTGCATTGGTATTGAGAATCATCATGAGAGACAAAAGCAGCATTGTCTTTTCAGCATCCTAGCTCAATGTAGGCTGTTTTTTCTAGTCACAAGTATTCAAGCAGAAGGGGAGAAAAAATAATATGCCCATTCCAAGCATATTCAAAATCCTACACAATTATTTTACAGATTTTTATATGTAAACTATTGGAACTAAGACCTTCTGCAAGGTTGACTACTTGGAGTTTACATGTGTCCTTAATGAGTTTGCATTTAAAATGCAAGTAATTGTTTACATATTATATTATCTGAGTTTTACAAATTATACATAAAATTCTTCTCATTATGGGGATTCTGGGTAGCAGGAGTGCATTGATTATATAACACTTGGAAGTGAGGCATCTAAATTAAACTATTTCCCACTGCATGTAGATATTTCTAAATTAATATTTAAATGTAAATTTTTAATAATGAGCTAGGCATCTTCTTTTTCTGTATAGGATAAACACTGTAGAGAGTTTAAACATATCAGGATAGTCGATGCTTAAGTTGATTACGGAGTCTGTTCATCTATGACTTCATATCACTTTTTGTGTATCTGTTTTACTTCAGTATACTTTTCTTGGTGTGTGTATGTGTGTGCATGTGTGTAATGTGTATAAGTGTGTTTGAAACACAACCCATTCATTCATTCACTCACTCACTCATTCATTCATTCATATGTAATGTAATGAATACCTGGAAAATTCTAACTAGGATTGTGTCCCATTTATCCCCAGATCCATGTTAGAATATATGCATTTTTCATTTCTATTTACACATATGCCTGCCACTTGTTAGAGTGGCTTCCATGCCTCCTATTTCCTTCAGTCTTTCTTTTAGGACTGTTCCTAGAAAGCAGCTACATAGGAAAATACAGCTAAAAGGGATGGCATCTCTTACGTTGGGAACAGGTGCAATATTTAGTACTGAGTAAGGATTTAGAGTTCATCCAGGAACAAGGGTACACCTATAATAAGGCAAAAGATTTATTCTGGGATGAGAACCAAAAGAAACAGCCAGATCACCATGATGAATCAGTAGTGCCCACAATGAAAGCCAAGGAGTTAAACTGAGCTGAGAAAAGGAAGAGTCAGAGAAACAGGAACTAGTTCTAGATTGAAGAACAATTAAAAATGGGAGCTAATATTTTAATTGTACAGGCAAGTAAAGGACCTAGTGGAGAACTGTTAGACATATGTTTACTATCTTTGAGAGAACATATTTTAGGATAAAAGATGGGATTTAACAGAGCCTTCCTAAATTTATGCTAATAGCATTTCAATCTTTATGTTGGGTAGTATGAACACAATTGTATAGTACTTTTAGAATATTTGAAAAATTGGAATTTACAATTTCAACCATTTTATATAATGTTCATAAAATTCTATAAACCTGAAAAACAACCTATACAGCAAAACAGCTTAATGTTTAAAAATGTTAAGACTTCTAATTGTTTTGCCTTAAGAGCAAAGTGGATTTCTTCTTACATCAGCTTCCCTATATTATGGGCTGTGAAATCATTTATTATATACTACACGGGAACATATTAAATGTGAGAAGTTCGTATGCTTTAGCACAAACTTTCCACAGTATAATTTTTTAACAGTTTTCTTGCAGCGTTCACGGAAGGTAACAAGCAAGAAGTTTGAAATTCATTTGTTTCTGAAGTGAAATGAATTTTTTTACAATTATGTCAGATATCCCTTATTATTCCACTTTAGAACTAGAATCAATAACTATAATATAATTGAAGAAAATTAATAATTTTTTAAAAATCTAATTTATAATAATTTTATATAGAATTATAAGTAATAACACATAAAACCACAGCTATTGCTCTGTATAATTATACATTTTTCTCTAATTATACAGCTAGCTACATGGCTCAGTCTTAAATCAATGCCATGGTACAATAGGTCAATAGAAATGATGCTTCAACACAGATCACAATGTAGGTAGAGTTAATCAGTATAAGGAGTTACCAGTTAATTAAGTCCCTTTTCTGTGTTCAGTCTTTTGTAAAAAATCAAGGAATGTATGACTCAGACGAAAACACACACACTCACACACAACCTTGATGAGCAGTACTGATTATTGAAAATAATCCACATAGTAATTAAAGATGTTTTTTTAAAAAGAAAGTCTGAGTGACCATAGAAGTTTAATAACAAACCTTAATTTCTTGCTTGAATTCAAATGTGTCCACATAGTGTCCAAAAATCTTTCTAAGAAAAGTTTTGTTTTTATTAAACAAATGTGTTAACAACTAAAGCTTGTTTTATGACGACCTAAATCAAACTCACTCAGAGAAAAACAACAGGATATGATCTTGGATCACAGATGAATCGGTTTCTTTCATCTTTAAAGTGCCTACTGAGTCAATTTGAATGCTTTTACATCTCCTTATTGAAATTCTAGAGCTACTCTCTGTAATAACTTTCAACCTTATTTTTCATAACAAAGCCAATTTTTCCATGCCTCAATTTCCCACCATCAGAGGCCAAGATCGTATCTCCTATTGTGTGACTGGAATAAGGGGAGGGTTAATAAGAAATATTTGCAGTCGTCCAGGATAAGATTTAGAGTTCCAACCTCACTACCTCGGAGGACGACTATTATGAAAGAAAGGGAGAGATAATGGCACTATAAAGAGACGAAAAGGCCAACTTCGTCTTCTCCACACGAAACTCATGCTAGGCACGCACTATTTTGGTCGACAACACATAACAGCAACAACAATGTGAATCCCTTCCGGGGCACGTTGAAAATGACAGATCGTATCACATGTATTATTTGCCCCCAAGTCCCCTCCCTGTGGCATGGGAATCTCTGGCACCATTTTACAAAGGAGCAGAGCTGGACTGAGTGGTTTGAGCAAAGGCGAGGAGTGACATAGGCAGGATTTGCGCCCAGCCGGGCCCTCCTGCTCCAGGGACTTAAACGTTTTCTTACTGAGACGACTGGCTATTTAGAGGACTTAGTCTGCAGTACTTCACTTCTCCTGGAACCTCTGGCAGCCCCTGACCTGCCAGCGCTCATGTGGACTTCCTCCACACTGAACTCCTAGTTGAAAATGGCCACGCCCTGCCCTGCCCTGCGGACCGCAGAGGAGCCATTTCCACTGCTGGGGCCAGAGGGCGGCTCCAAGGGAGCCGAGCTCCTGCAGCAGCAACCAGGGTATCCCGGCAGGAAGAACCACATGCGAGGGCTGGGCATGACCTGTCTAAAATGGACTGCAAAGGGGTGAACACTCTGATCTTCTCTTTCAATCTAACATTGCTGTAACGTTTACTTCTACTGGACAGTAGCTTTCCCTGCCTGCATTCTGATGGGCCTGTTTCTATACTTTTAACAGTGGAACTAAATCTCCAACTGGGTTAACTGGAGCATTGTGCTTTCCCATTTTCTCTCATCACAAATCTGTAACGATGAAGAGAGTCATTTAAAGAATGCACTGGGTCTCTAAATATTCCGATTTTGTGAAAAGTTATGTTTGATTTTAACAAGTTGCAGCGGTGGTTCTCAAAAGGGGCAACTTTAATCCCATCCCTCCACCACACACACGTGGCAGTGTTGGAAGACAATTTCTGGTTGTCACACTGAAGGAACAGCAGTGCCACAGGGATGCTACTAAACATTGTACAAGCACAGGATAGCCACTCCCGCCCACCCTCAGACCCTGCCCCACAACAAAAAATTATCTAGCTCAAAATGTCAATAGTGTGAGGCTGAGAAGCCCTGATTTTTTTTTATTTTTTTAATTTTTATTTTATTTTTTTCTGAGTCGGAGTCTTGCTCTGTTGCCTAGGCTATAGTGCAATGGTACGATCTTGGTTCACTGCAACCTCCTCCTCCCGGGTTCAAGTGATTCTCCTGCTTCAGCCTCCCAAGTAGCTGGGATTACAGATGCCTGCCACCATGCCTGGCTAATTTTTGTATTTTTTAGTGGAGAGAGGTTTTCACCAAATTGGTCAGGCTAGTCTTGAACTCCTGACTGCAGATGATCCACCCATCTTGACCTCCCAAAGTGCTGGGACTACAGGCGTGAGCCACCACACCTGGCCAGCCCTGGGTTTTATTATGGGAATACCTGCTTGGCATTACTGTTTTCCACTGATCCCTAAGGAATCTCAGTAACTTAGAAGTACACTTAAACCATAAATACTTGTAGACCAACTAATCAGAGTCCTAATTTTATTAAAACTTTTTTTTTGTTTTATACTTTAAGAGAATAAGACAAATGGTTTGTGTGTTTTCTTTTTTAAAAAGCTCACATCAGGAATTTCTGTTTAAAAATGTAAACAACTAATCATTCCTAGCTTTTACACATTATACATCTGTAATATTCTATACAGGAGCTGATGCATAGAATAATTACCCAGGAACACTTCAAGAGAATCAGTTAACAAGGAGAGAGTCACTTTTAGCAGTGTAGTCTCATTATGAAACCAGGAACATTGAACGTTACAGTCTTGAAAGATTTTCAATAATGCAAGTTGAACTGAGACTTCTTCAGGTAACAACAGTGTGTTGACCAGAGAAATCAATTTGTCAGGACATTCAAATCTGGTAATCAAGGTTCTCAACTTGTTTCTATGACATTCAATCCATAAATTTTATTCTGCATAAGTAAAAATGATAGTGTCAAAAGAGCTCTTAAAACATTACCCAGGAGCAATTACCCTATATTTGCAGATACATGTGACTCTACCCAAATTTTGAATCTTTGGAAAAAGACATTACGAAAATTGTCTATACTGTTACGGTTTCTAATAATAAATTTCATGAAAAGACTGGAAATGCTTTTCCTTTTCCATTTCCAAATTGTGCACTTTACAAAATAGAGAATGAGTAGCTGATTGCAACCATCTCTGTAACAAGATGCTTCAAATAAAAGTATATGTGGAAAAGTCTGTATTTCATAAATACAACAAATAGCAAAATACACTTATGAGAAAATAAAAGTTAAGGCTTTTGATATATCTTACTTTTTACAAAAGATTTATTTTTATAGTATAATAGATAAATAACAAAAATTCACGTAAAAAACAGTGGACAATATACTACTGTTTTCTGAAAGGTCTATATGTTTTAATCTTCACACATTCTTTTTCTTTTCCTTTTTTTTTTAATTATACTTTAAGTTCTGGGATACATGTGCAGAACATGTAGGTTTGTTACATAGTTATACAAGTGCCATGGTGGTTTGCTGCACCCATCAACCCATCATCTACATTAGGTATTTCTCCTAATGCTATCCCTCCCTCAGCCCCCAACCTGCAAACATGCCCCAGTGTGTGATGTTCCCCTCCCTGTGTCCTTGTGTTCTCATTGTTCAACTCCTACTTATGAGTGAGAACACGCGGTGTTTGATTTTCTGTTACTATGTTAGTTTACTGAGAATGATGGTTTCCCAGCTTCGTCCATGTCCCTGCAAAGTACATGAACACATCCTTTTTTATGGCTACATCGTATTCCATGGTGTATGTGTGCCACCTTTTCTTTATTCAGTATAAAATTGACGGGCATTTGGGTTTGTTCCAAGTCTTTGCTATTGTGAATACTGCTGCAATAAACATATATATGCCTGTGTCTTCATAGTAGAATGATTTATAATCTTTAGGCATATATCCAGTAATGGGATTGCTGGGTCAAATTGTATTTCTGGTTTTAGATCCTTGAGGAATTGACACGCTGTCTCTTCCACAATGTTTGAACTAATTTACACCCCACCAACAGTGTAAAAGTGTTCCTATCTCTCCACATCCTCTCCAGCATCTGTTGCTTCCCCACATTTTAATGATCACCATTCTAACTGGCATGAGATGGTATCTCATTGTGGTTTTGATTTGCATTTCTCTAATGACCAGTGATGATGAGCTTTTTTTCATATGTTTGTTGGCTGCATAAATGTCTTCTTTTGAGAAGTGTCTGTTCATATCCTTCACCCACTTTTTGATGAGGCTGTTGGTTTTTTTCTTGTAAATTTGTTTAAGTTTCTTATAGATTCTGTATATTAGCACTTTGTCAGATGGATAGGTTGCAAAATTTTTCTCCCATTCTGCAGGTTGCCTGTTCACTGTGATGATAGCTTCTTTTGCTGTGCAGGAGCTCTTTAGTTGAATTAGATCTGATTTGTCAATTTTGGCTTTTGTTGCCATTGCTTTTGGTGTTTTAGTCATGAAGTCTTTGCCCATTCCTGTCCTGAATGGTATTGCCTAGGTTGTCTTCTAGGGTTTTTATGGTTTTAGGTCTTATGTTTAAGTCTTTGATCCATCTTGAGTTAATTTTTGTATAAGGTGTAAGGAAGGGGTACAATTTCAGTTTTCTACATATGTCTAGCCAGTTTTCTCAACACCATTTATTAATCAGGGAATCCTTTCCCCATTGCTTGTTTTTGTCAGGTTTGTCAAAGATCAGATGGTTGTAGATGTGTGGCATTATTTCTGAGGCCACTGCTGTGTTCCATTGGTCTGTATATATATTTTGGTACTACTACCATGCTGTTTTGATTAATGTAGCCTTGCAGTATAGTTTGAAGTCAGGTAACGTGATGCCTCCAGCTTTGTTCTTTTTGCTTAGGATTGTCTTGGATATACAGGCTCTTTTTTGGTTCCCTATAAAATTTAAAGTAGCTTTTTTTTCTAATTCTGTGAAGAAAGGCAATGGTAGCTTGATGGGGATAGCACTGAATCTATAAATTACTTTGGGCAGTATGGCCATTTTCATGATATTGATTCTTCCTATCCATGAGCATGGAATGTTTTTCCATTTGTTTGGTCCTCTCTTATTTCCTTGAGCAGTGGTTTGTTTTTTCCTTGAAGAAGTCCTTCACATCCCTTGTAACTTGTATTCCTGGGGTATTTTATTCTTTTTGTAGCAACTCTGGATGGGAGTTCACTCATGCTTTGGCTCTCTGTTTGTCTATTATTGGTGTATTGAAATGCTTGTGATTTTTGCACATTGATTTTGTATCCTGAGAGTTTGCTAAAGTTGCTTATCAGCTTAAGGAGATTTGGGGCTGAGACAATGGGGTTTTCTAAATATACAATCATGTCATCTCAAACAGAGATAATTTGACTTCCTCTCTTCCTATTTGAATACGCTTTCTTTCACTTGCCTGATTGTCTTGGCCAGAACTTCCAATACTATGTAGAATAGGAATGGTGAAAGAGGGCATCCTTGTCTTACGCTGGTTTTTAAAGGGAATGCTTCCAGCTTTTGCCCATTCAGTATCATATTGTCTGGGGGTTTGTCATAAATAGCTCTTATTATTTTGAGATGTGTTCCATCAATGCCTAGTTTATTGAGAGTTTTTAGTATGAAGGTGTGTTGAATTTTATCAAAGGCCTTTTCTGCATCTATTGAGATAATCATGTAGTTTTTGTCATTGGTTGTGTTTATGTGGTAAATTATGTTTATTGATTTCCACATGTTGAACCAACCTTGCATCCCAGAAATGAAGCTGACTTGATCATGGTGGATATGCTTTTTGATGTGCTGCTGGATTCGGTTTGCCAGTATTTTATTGAGGATTTTCTCATGGATGTTCATCAGGGATATTGGCCTGAACTTTTCTTTTTCTGTTGTGTCTCTGTCAGGTTCTGGTATCAGGGTGATGCTGGCCTCATAAAATGAGTTAGGGAGGAGTCCCTCTTTTTCTATTGTTTGCAATAGTTTCAGAAGGAATGGTATCAGCTCCTCTCTGTGCCTCTGGTAGAATTTGGCTGTGAATCTGTCTGGTCCTGGACTTGTTTTGGTTGGTAGGCTATTAATTACTGCCTCAATTTCAGAATTTGTTATTGGTCTATTCAGGGATTTGACTTCTTCCTGGTTTAGTATTGGGAGGGTGTATGTGTCCAAGAATTTATCCATTTCTTTTAGATATTCTAGTTTATTTGCATAGGGTTGTTTACAATATTCTCTGATGGTAGTTTCTATTTCTGTGGGATCAGTGGTGTTATCCCCTTTATCATTTTTTATTGTGTCTATTTGATTCTTCTCTCTTTTCTTCTTTATTAGTTTGGCTAGTGGTCTATTTTGTTGATCTTTTCAAAAACCAGCTCCTGGATTCCTTGATTTTTTTGAAGGGTTTTTTGTGTCTCTATCTCCTTCAGTTCTGCTCTGATCTTAGTTATTTCTTGTCTTCTGATAACTTTTGAATTTGTTTGCTCTTGCTTCTCTAGTTCTTTTAATTGTGATGCAAGGGTGTCAATTTTAGATCTTTCCTGCTTTCTCCTGTGGACATTTAGTGCTATAAATTTCCCTCTAAACACTGTGTTAGCTGTGTCCCAGCGATTCTGGTATGTTGTGTCTTTGTTCTCATTGGTTTCAAATAACTTATTTATTTCTGCCTTAATTTTGTTATTTACTCAGCAGTCATGCAGGAGCAGGTTGTTCAGTTTCCATGTAGTTATGCGTTTTGATTGAGCTTCTAAATCCTGAATTCTAATTTGATTGCACTGTGGTCTGAGAGACTGTTATAATTTCTGTTCTTTCTCATTTGCTGAGGAGTATTTTACTTGCAATTATGTGGTGAATTTTAGAATAAGTGCAACGTAGTGCTGAGAAGAATATATATTCTGTTGATTTGGTGTGGAGAGTTCTGTAGATGTCTATTAGGTCCACTTCGTCTGGAGCTGAGTTCAAGTCCTGAATATACTTGTTAATTTTCTGTCTTGTTGATCTATCTAATTTTGACAGTGGGATGTCAAAATCTCCCATTATTATTGTGTGGGAGTGTAAGTCTCTTTGTAGGTCTCTAAGGACAGAAATCCGGGTGCTCCTGTATTGTGTGCATATATATTTAGGATAGTTAGCTCTTCTTGTTGAATTGATCCCTTTACCATTATGTAATGCCTTTTTTGATCTTTGTTGGTTTAAAGTCTGTTTTATCAGAGACTAGGATTGCAACTCCTGCTCTTTTTTTTTGCTTTTGATTTGTTTGGTAAATATTCCTCCATTCCTTTATTTTGAGTCTATGTGTGTCTTTGTATGTGAGATGGGTCTCTGAATACAGTCCATCGATGGGTCTTGACTCTTTATCCAATTTGCCAGTCTGTGTCTTTTAATTGGGGCATTTAGCCTGTTAACATTTAAGGTTAATATTGTTATGTGTGAATTTGATCCTGTCATTATGATGCTAGCTGGTTATTTGGCCGGTTAGTTGATGCAGTTTCTTCATAGAGTCAATGGACTTTACAATTTGGTATGTTTTTGCCATGTCTGGTACCTGTTTTTCTTTTCCATATTTAGTGCTTCCTTCAGGAGCTCTTGTAAGGCAGGCCTGGTGGTGACAAAAATCTCTCAGCATTTGTTTGTCTGTGAAGGATTTTATTTCTCATGTGCTTATGAAGCTTAGCTTGGCTGGATATGATATTCTGGGTTGAAGATTCTTTTCTTTAAGAATGTTGAATATTGGCCCCCACTCTCTGCTGGTTTGCAGGGTTTCTGCAGAGAGAGACCCACTCTTAGTCTGATGGGATTTCCTTTGTGGGTAACGCAACCTTTCTCACTGGCTGCCCTTAATGTTTTCTCCTTCATTTCAACCTTGGTGAATCTGACAGTTATGTGTCTTGGGGTTGCTCTTCTCAAGGAGTCTCTTTGTGGTGTTCTCTGTATTTCCTGAATTTGAATGTTGGCCTGACATGCTAGGTTGGGGAAGTTCTCCTAAATAATATCCTGAAGAGTATTTTCCAACTTGGTTCCATTCTTCCATCACTTTCAGGTACGCCAATCAAATGTAGGTTTGGTCTTTTCACATAGTCCCATATTTCTTGGGGGCTTTGTTTGTTCCTTTTCATTCTTTTTTCTCTAATCTTGTCTTCACACTTTATTTCATTAAGTTGATCTTCAATCTCTGATATCCTTTCTTCTGCTTGATCAATTTGGCTATTGATACTTGTGTATGCTTCACGAAGTACTCGTGCTGAGTTTTTCAGCTCCATCAGTTCATTTATGTTCTTCTCTAAACTGGTTATTCTAGTTAGCAATTCCTCTGACCTTTTTTCAAAGTTCTTAGCTTCCTTGCATTGGGTTAGAACATGCTCCTTTAGCTTGGAGGAGTTTGTTACTACCCACCTTCTGAAGCCTACTTCTGTCAATTTGTCAAACTCATTCTCCATCTAGTTTTGTGCCCTTGCTGGTGAGGAGTTGTGATCCTTTGGAGAAGAGGCGTTCCAGTTTTTGGAATTTTCAGCCTTTTTGCATTGGTGTTTCCTCATGTTCATGGATTTATCTACCTTTGGTCTTTGATGTTGGTGACCTTCGAATGGGTTTTTTGAGTGGATGTCCTTTTTGTTGATGTTGATGCTATTCCTTTCTGTTTGTTAGTTTTCCTTCTAACAGCCAGGCCCCTCTGCTGCAGGTCTGCTGGAGTTTGCTGGAGGTCCACTCCAGACCCTGTTTACCTGGTTATCACCAGCAGAGGCTACAGGACAGCAAAGATTGCTGCCTATTCCTTCCTCTGGAAGCTTTGTCCCAGAAGGCCAACTGCCAGGTGCCAGCCAGGGCTCTCCTGTATGAGGTGTCTGTTGACCCCTGCTGGGAGGTGTCTCCCCATCAGGAGTCATGGGAGTCAGGGACCCACTTGAGGAGGCAGTCTGTCCCTTAGCAGAGCTTGAGCACTGTGCTGGGAGATCCGCTGCTGTCTTCAGAGCTGGCAGGCAGGAACATTTAAGTTGGCTGAAGCTGCATCCACAGCTGCCCCTTGCCCAAGGTGCTCTGTCCCAGGGAGATGGGAGTTTTATCTATAAGATCCTGACTGGGGCTGCTGCCTTTCTTTCAGAGATGCCATGCCCAGAGCGGAGGAATCTAGAGTGCCAGACTGGCTACAGCAGCTTTGCTGAGCTGTGGTGGGCTCCACCCAGTCTGCACTTCCCGGGGACTTTGTTTACACTGTGAGGGGAAAACCATCTACTCAAGCCTCAGTAATGTCAGATGCCCCTCCCCCAACCAAGCTCAAGCATCCCAGGTTGACTTCAGACTGCTGTGCTGGTAGTGAGAATTTCAAACCACTAGGTCTTAGCTTGCTGGGCTCTGTGGGGTGTGATCTGCTGAGCAAGACCACTTGGCTTCCTGGCTTCAGCTCCCATACCAGGGGAGTGAACGGCTGTCTTGCTGGCATTCCAGACAGCACTGGGATATGAAAAACAAACTCGTGTAGCTAGCTTGGTGTCTGCCTAAAAGGCTGCCCAGGTTTGTGCTTGAAACCCAGGGCCTTGGTGGTGTAGGTCTGTGGGTTGCAAAGACCATGGCAAAAGCGTAGTATCTGGGCGGGAATGCACCATTCCTTGGGACACAGTCCCTTCATGGCTTTCCCTGGCTAGGGGAGGGAGTTCCCCAACCCCTTGAACTTCCCAGGTGAAGCGACACCCCACCCTGCTTCGGCTCGCCCTCCATGGGCTAAACCCACTGTCTAACCACTCCCAGCGAGATCAGCCAGGTATCTCAGTTGGAAATGCAGAAATCACCCACCTTCTGCGTTCATCTTGCTGGGAGCTGCAGACCAGAGCTCTTCCTATTTGGCCATCTTGCCATCCACCCAATCCTCACACATTCTTAAGAAGTTTCCATCTTCATACGTTCAAGAAGCATTTAGGCCTTTTAAGCTGCTTTGAAATTTGAAACTATTCAATTTGTTAAACAAGGCCGCTAAACTTTGCTTAGAGCAATATGCTTTAAGAATCTTTGTTAATCATTTGTGGATTTAAATGTCATATCATAGGTAACATTTACATGGTAATTAACGAAACTATGTGAAATCTTCCTTTCCTTAACGTAACTGCCATTACCTTTTTTGTTAAATCAAGTAGCATATTACTTGACAAGATATTCCCTTTTATTCTAGTTGGAAAGATAAACAGAAATGTATTCAGACTAATCTGCGCTATAAATCCTAAATTTTTGCTTTATTATCTTGTGAAGCCCACCATTGCATAGCACATTTATGACATCTTCCAGCATGTAATTTCAATTACAATGTTATGACTCTTGAAATTGGCATTTGGGAAGTTGCATGCAAATGTGAATAATTTTTGGAGTACACAAACATATTTAAATATTTTACTGTAAGAAAAAATTTCTTTGGAATTGATGTTTGATCAATCCTAAATGACCCCCACCAAACCTTACATTTTTTATATTTCAGATTTTTTACATTTTTTATATTGCAGATTCCATTGGCATTTAGTTTCTCTTTCTTCTCAATATCTTCCTAACTCTACTTTGCCGTCCCTACATATTCTAATTGTGTTGACTACAAGGGTCAGAGGAAGCAGTGATGTTTTTGACTAAGATATATGTGCAAGAAAAAAATCACAGGGTTAATTTAAATAAATAGATCTGCATTAATTATGAAATATCACATACATAGAATCATTTTTGGTCAAAAACATATTTTGTTTCAAGTTAAATAGAATAATAACAGTTGCAATGAGGATTTGGACAAATGTAAACTTTTTGTGGAAATTATGTGATAGCTTTCTTAATTTAAACAAGTATTTCTCAAATCTACTACTGATATTTGATACCAGATAATTACCTGTTGTTGGAGTTGCCCTGTGCATTGTAGGATGTTTAGCGGTATTCCTCACTTCTACCCTCTAGGTGTCAGTTTCATCTCCCCAGATATGACAATCAAAAATATCTCTAGACATTGTCAAATGTTCTTTGAGTTGCAAAGTCACTCCCAGTTGAGAACCACTGGTTTCAACAACTATATCCATATGCAAATGCATTTATTATTTTAAACGTTGAGGAGGGAAGAAAGGATAAAGGAAGAGAAGGAGGGTTGGAAGGAAGGAGATACAGAGAAGAAGAGAGGGAGGGAGAAAGAGATAGGGAGATAGAAAGATGTTACCAACAAAGCATTGCACACTTTCCATCTACTGCCTTTGTTTTTATTAGTTCTTGCCAAACACACATTTCATTAGTTCTGATATACAAGCTAATAGTGAATAAGAGCACAGGTTCCAGAGTCTGGCCAAATATCAAATTCCAGTTCCAGCATATGCCAGCTTTGCAATTCTTTGATCTTGGGAAGGATATTTAACATCTTTAATCCTCAGTTTCTTCATTTGTGAGCATGAGATTATAATAGTTTGGTATATGGAGTTGTGGTTACAAATGAGTTGATGTGTATAAAGTACTTAGGAAGGTGCAGAGTAAACTCAAAACCATTTCTTATATATAACATCATCAACTTCATCATCACTGATGAGACAGAATCCTATTTTAAAAAAATAAAGATGCCATATTTAAAATATATATATATATATATATATAAAATTAGGAAGAACATAAAAATGATTCAATATTAATGTTTTCCATGTATCACTAAAATAAAAATTATTTAGCTCTAACAGGCCAATACTTTTAAATGTATTAATGCACATAAATAAATCTTCATTTATTTGAATTGATTTTGTGGGAGGCAGTGTGGAATCTTAAGTGGGTCTACTTGGTAAAAGATAACTTTCAGTGCTAAAATAGATATTTTTCTTGTCATATACAATATATTTATTAACTCTAAAAGTTCAGCACTCAGAATTATTTGAGCAGTGACAATTATGCCCTAGGTTCGAAGTATTTTAAGTGTTTATAAACTATTTCATATCCAACAAAACATGCTAATAATAGACATCAGCTTAAAATCACTATAACACAATTGTTTGCCTGACCCTCACAATCTGTGTGATTGCATTTCTAAATTAAAATATCTAATGACTATAATTCTAAGACAAGCTCAGGAATGAGCATCTTCCAAGTCTTGATACAAGTAATGTGATACTGGGACGACTGAAGCTAATGCTGAATATTGGTAATGCCTGATGAGAGACATTAGGAGTGTAGGACCCAGGAGTGTTTGCTTGCAGCCAAGACCCTGAGTGTGTGCATGCTTGAAACACTAACCCATCTGTGTATGACTTCAACAGAATACAACTTACAAAATATCAGGTTCAATAATTTGTATCCATCCAATGTTTTAAGTGTATACTCTTAGTGAACTGGTAGTGTCATCTTAAAAGCTCAGTATTGAAAAAGACTGTTTTCACTTAGAACAGAGACTGATTATTTAAATTACAAAATAATACACTATAATAATTGTAAATGTAAAGCAACCTAGTTACATTGACATCAAAATACAAATTAACTAATTCAGAAAACAGATGTTGAATGCCTATTACTCCTCAGTACTGTAGGCACCTGTGGATAATTCATTGAAGAACAAAATTGTCCTTGCAGAATTCACCTATATAATTGTACCTGTTGGGTGAATTATCTATTTTCTTGTTCTCATAGAAGTTATACGTTATTTAAAAAACTGGCCACAAACAGAAGGGCTTCTTTTTATACAAAACATTTCTTTGAGAATTTCAATCCTTTTCTACTCTCTTATTGTATCTTAATTTCAAAGACACATTTTAAAAAAATTACTTAATTATCCATCTTGGACCTTTTGTCAATAGAAGTTATTCAGCTTAAACTATTTTGCCAATACTAGCTTTGAAACTACACATAAATAAGTTCCCAAATTCAAAGCAATCTCAAATAAGGTTTTTGCAGAGATGACAGGAACACAAAGAAAAACAATAAATTCAGTTTTCCTTAGTGACCCTGTTGGATATGTTAACCAAGCTAAATTGAAGTATTTACATTTCATTTATCCCTTCAACAAATATTTATTAAATGCCTCCTCTTTTGTGACTATTTTAAATAGCAGCCATGAGAAAAAGAAGAATGAATTTGTCCTTAACTATCTACCTTATTACCATAATTTAAGGCTGTAAAAAACTTTATAAAAAGAATTCACTTGGAGTTTGTGAGATAACTGTACAAAATTATTCCCACAATTTGAACTAAGGAGGCTGGAAAAAAAAAGAGATAAGAGGTGTAGAGCATCATTGGGTAGGTCTCCAAATCAGCCAGTGTGTGATGAAAAATGCCTGTAATTCTAAGGCAAGCCCAGGAATGAGCATCTTCCAAGTCTTGCTATAAATAATGTGACACTGGTATGACTGATACAATGCTGAATATTGGTAATGCCTGATGAGACTTTTTTTTGATGATGGAAATTATTGTATTTCTTGAAGAGAGAATAGAATATATGTTTGCTACTGACAAGTCCATAATTGCATAAATTCAATATTCTGTTAACTTAAACCAGTTCCTCAATGCTGAATTCTATACTGTTTTCTGTAAACTCTACTGCAAATGTAGTATATCTTTTCATTAGCATGATTTTCTCAAAAAAGCTAGCATCGATTACACATGGCAAGCATGAGATCTTGGAAAGAAGCCAAAATATCTCTAATCTTTCCCAGTAAAGAAGTTTCCCAGGTACCTGCAATGTTGTCCATTATAGTTGTCACTACTCTAGAATCAACGAGTTTGCTTGTTTGTAGCTATTCCTCAGTCACCCCTGGATGATAAACCAAGGTCAGTCCTTGCTGAACACTTGTTGGTTCTCCCAGGAGGTATTTCCTTTCTTAGAGGGTAACCTACTTTTCTTACCCCTCTTGTACCTCCTGGATGTAACTACTCTTTTACCATGGCTGTACTTCCTGGAGGTTATTGGATGACTATATTATTTCACCAAAGGCCTGTTTTATATAAGTCTTTATTCAAAATAGCACAATGTGGCCATCCACGGTAGCTCACACCTGTAATCCCAGCACTCTGGGAGGCTGAGGTGGGCAGATCACTTGAGGTCAGGAGTTCGAGACCAGATTGGCCAAAATGGTGAATACCCGTCTCTACTAAAATATACAAAAATTAGCCAGATGTGGTGGTACATGCCTGTAGTCCCAGCTACTCAGGAGGCTAAGGAAGGAGAATTGCTTTAACCCAGGAGACAGAGTTTGCAGTGAGCTGAGATTGCCCCACTACACTCCAGCCTAGGTGACAAAGTGAGACTCCATCTCAAAATAAAAAAAATACACAAAATAACAATGTCTGAGGATTTCAATAAAAATAATACATATTTAGATATTCTTTCCTGTTTCTCTGATTTTGTTAACACTATTCCATTCACCTTGAATGCTTTTTCTTTCCTTTTCTCCCATTGTTCAAAAACATTCCAATTTCCACTTCTCAACTAAAATTAGTTTCCATGAGTCTTCCATAGTTATCCAATTTCCACAGTGACTTTTATCTGAACTCTAATAATAGTTTGTGTACCTGCCATGCAACAAATGCCTATTCAGGTAATGTTACTAGGTTCTGTGTCAGGTGTTACATCTCATATTTGACAATGTTATACCGTCTTATGAAAATGCTTCCATAATTATTTTGAAATGCATATATTGAAAGTTCTACTGTTAGCTGGGCTCAGCGGCCCACACCTGTAATCCCAGCACTTTGGGAAGCCGAGGCAGGTGGATCTCCTGAGGTCGGGAGTTTGAGACCAGCCTGGCCAAAATGACAAAACCCTGTCTCTACTGAGAATACAAAAATTAGCCGGGTGTGGTGACACCTGCAGTTCCAGCTACTCAGGAGGCTGAGGCAGGAGAATTGCTTGAACCCGGAGGGGGATGTTTCAGTGAGCTGAGATCCCAACATTGCACTCAAGCCTGGGCAACAAAGTGAGACTCTGTCTCAAAAAAAAAAAGAAAGAAAGAAAAAAGTTCTAGTGTTTATTTATTCTTTCTGGTATCTATCGCCTCATCCATTATCTAAACTTAATTTCTTTGAATGTTAGAGTCATGTACTATATTTCATTGCATTTCCCCATAACATCTTATGCCAACCTTGCCCCCAAATATGTATTTAACATGCTTATATAAAAATATTGAATAGAGTGAAAATTTGGCATTTAATTTTTGTCTTATGTAGAAAAACACAAAACTTTAGAATTAAAAGTACACAGACTGTCTCTAAGTTAAGAGACTATAATTTTGTACACCACTTGGTCAATTTAAAATGACCTGTTGATAATGAGTTAGACATCCCAATTCTGTTCCCAATAATGTTCTTTTTCGTTACAGTTTCTGATTTGATATTAAAGAATAGAAATTGCACAAAATTTCTCTCCTGAGTGAGTGAAAGTATACTTATCGGGTAACAGCAAGACAAGAAAAGTGCTGGCAAGAACTCCCTACCTCTCATTAAGACCTAGTCCTTCCCTGCATGCACTGCCCTACTCAGCTACTATGGGCCCACTTACATGGTCTGTGCAGACCAACCACAGAACCTACCATGACATACATTAATATTTAATATTTTCTGTCAGTCCAGTTCTTTTAACCGAACAAATGAAACATCATTAATATTTAATACACCATTACTTTAGATTTACCTACATATTTACTAATATCTTTGCTCACTATTCCTCTTGCATGTCAGGAAAGCTAGTTGACATCATTCTCCTTCCACCTGAAGTACAGCCTTTATACTTTTTCTTTCGTGAAGGTCAGTTCATGACAACTTTTCCTAGTTTGAGTTTGAATGCAAATATCTTTACCCTGTAAACATCGCAGAGAGGAGAGGAATAGTGCTACTCTGAGAAATATACGAAGCTAGATCAATTTCACTTGATGGGAGGTCTTTCTCCTTATCATTACTGAGGAATACTCTCCAAGACCAAGAGAGCTAGGAAAATTCTCTTCTGGCATCTCTTTTATATACAATATCCAATAATGTTGGCCAAAGCTTTGCAAATGTATTTTTTTTTTCTTTTAAACTGCTGTCACCAGATTTGCATTCAAAATGCAATAGAAAATGACTATCTACCAGTGACCAGTTAATCTGATATTATGGTATTGTAATTGCCAAGAACTTTTGCAAACATGAATTTAAACTGTCTCTTATTTTAGGGGAGAAAATGCCTATGTGCTACATAAATGTAGGCCTGGTCAAAAACCTTTGAAAAGACTGATGTATTTAATCAATTATGGAATGAATCTGATGTCTACCTATCTGAATAACCATCTTAAAGGAATCATTAAAAAAAAAAAAAGGAACAAAGAAAAATTAACTTGTCCTAATCAATTTACATATCTCCCTACAAGTTGATTTGCAAGTTTTTCTTCTCCTGTTTAATGGATGAATGCATCATGCCCAGAGGGCACAGAATTCTCTTTGCTGCTTGCTCAGCGATCTGTATCTTCTCAGTGTTCAGTTGAAGTGTCCGAGTCAGGAAAACTCGAGCCTGTGCAGGAATAGCAGACACCGCAGAAGATTTTAATTCATAATGACGTTCATTTTTTTTTTCTTTCGGTTTTTGAGTGAAGCCAGTAAGAAACTACAAAAAGATGGAGATGGGGACAGGGGTAGGAGCAAGTGTTCTCCCATCAAGAAATCTAAATAGACCCCACTGAATCATGAGGCAAGAATGCATTGCTTATCCTTAGCAACTCAGTAACCACCTAAAGATGTACATTTGGTGGAATAAATGAACAAATACATTAATAACTTTTATGAGTAATTATTCAGTACTCTGCTAGGCATCAGAAGCACAAAGGAAGAGACAGACCAATAAATACCAACTTTTGAAATGCTTTTGCCATTTAAACTTGAATATGTGAAATTTCGTCAAGATATTATCTATCATTCAAAGAATAATGAGATTTCCCAGTGCACTACAAGCTATTTTATCTATATTACCACTAATTATCACACTAGTTCATCAAGGTAGTATTACTGCCCATGTGATAAGTGAGAAAATCAAGGTTTGAGGCTCCTATATCCATGGGCTTCTGGCTGAGTACAAACAGCAGGAAGCAGTGACTGGAAAGAAGACATGCAATTTTTTCTTCTTCATTCCTACCATTGTCAGCACCTCTGGCCACTGCTGCATCCATGGCTTTAGCTGTCAGAGGACAAACTGGCCATGAGTACTACAGTGTTTTCCCTTTTTGTCTCCAGCCTGGAGGTGAATGGCTTCCCATTGTCAGTAAATGCAGTTTTGCAAATGTATTTTTTTTTCTTTTAAACTGCTGTCACCAGATCGATGTTACTTCACCATCTATTATTTACTTTTAAGTTTTTCCACCAACAGTGTAAAAATGTCCTGCCTTGATTTCCATCTATTTAAATACTCAGAGTGGTTACTGTTATTTTGCATGAATCCTGACTAAAACACCTATAATCTTTATATCACATCACACTATTTCAAATATAACCTTACAAACTGTTGATATTACTTTGTTATTTTTTGTTTCCAGGACTGTTTTCTCCTCAACTATGAACATCTTGAGATTAGAGACAATATATTTTCATTTCTGAATTCCTCACACCTATTACATGGGCAAATACATTATAGATATTCATTAAATACTTGTTGAAGAAATAAAATAATACATGAGTGAGTGAATGTAATGCTGCAATAAGATATGAAATGAAAATATTAAAAAGTCAACTTAGTTCAAAGAAATCTTCCTAGAGTTAAAATGCCTGGGCTGAGCTTCAAAAGGTAAGTAAGCATTTTTCTGGTGGATGGGAATAAGATCTCATAGCAAAAGTATTTCAAGTAGTGGGAACAAGATATATGAAACTGAAGAGCCATTGAATGATTGACACCGATCCAGGGAGTCTTGATTCAGCTAAAATCTAGGGTTCATAAGAAAAAAGGCTGGAAGATGAGGTTGGTGAAATAGGGAACTTATGGCTGTCTTTCTAAGGAACTTGTAATTCATAAGATAAGTTTAAGCAAGGGACTGAATATTCAATTTGCACTTTATTAGTAAGATGGTTTTTCTGACTGAATGGATTATAGATTGGAATGAGTTAGATCAGGTGACAAAAAACAACTTGTGTGATTATTACCTTACCTTACTGAAGTTTTATTATAGGCAGAACTAAGTCAGGAGGAGTTTGGATGGACAGAAGTAGGTGAATTCTGGAAGTAGTTAAGGGTTAAGAATAATTTGAACTTGGTGACATGTTTTGGGTCAGGGAAGGGAAAGGAAATATTCTTGTGTGGTTTCAGGAGGCTAGCCTAGTTTAGGTTACTATATGGAAGGTGACATAATTAAACAAGACAGACTGAAGGAATAATAGATTAGGGTAAAATATGATAAGCTCATAACAGGAACAGACGACCAAACACCACATATTCTCACTTATAAGTGGGAGCTGAGCAATGAAAAGACGTGGAGACAGGGAGGGCAACAACACACACTGGGGCGTGTCAGTGGGTGGGGTGAGGGGAGAGAGAGCATTAGGAAAAATAGCTAATACATGCTGGATTTAATACCTAGGTGATGGGTTGATAGATGCAGCAAATCATCATGGCACATGTTTACCTATGTAACAAACCTGCACATCCTACACGTGTACCCTGGAACTTAAAAATAAAAATTAAAAAAATGTGATGAGTTCAGATTTGGTTCATGAATTTGACATGTCTGTGGGGCACCTATGTGAAATACATAGGAAATAGTCAGAAATACATAGCTGGATCTCAGGAGAGAAAGAAAGGTAGCGGCAAGTGTCGGGGGCAAGGAGGTGGTAACTGCAGTGGAGAGGAGGGCATAGAAAGATAGTAAAATAAGAAAAGCAAGGCAGAAAATGGAAGCCCAGGGAAGAAGAAGCACTTCCTGTTTCTTGGGGGCTTCTGGGGTACAAAGACAGAGAAAAGTTAATGAAGCAGAATTTGCAGGTGGCAATAAGGCTCAAGGTAATTCAGGAGACACTGTAGTATGGTCAAAGGGAATCAGTAGTTAAAATGCTCTAGATCGGACAAATAAGATGAGTAATAAGCTTTCATTGTAAATACAAAATAAAAGTACTGTTTGTAAGTGGTTTTCGTTTGTTTTGTTTTGTTTGTTTTTTTCTTCCTTCAGGAAACTTCTGTGAAAGAAATGAAAGCCATGTCAATCCCTAAAGGGTAAAAATCTTCTTATTTTAAAGAAACGACAATACTGGGTCCCTCCCTTATTTAGCTGAGGCTTCTATAATAAAAATAATTGAGAACAAATAATTGTGAGAAAATGTACAAGACAATATGTGTTTTGAAGTGTTTCTACTTTTCTCCTTGAACTGACATCAGAATTCCCAATGTAGTCTAGGAAAAGTACTTAGGACTGTTTGGGTCATCATCACCTGGGCAGGGACAGAGCATTCAAAATCAAGGTGAATGAGCTCTGAAAAGCGACTGCTTTTGCCAATTCATTGTCTGCATTTTGGCAACGTATTTAGCCTAGTGTCATTCTCTCTAGGGAGTGAAATGGAGAAACTAATCTAAATTGGTAGAAAAGCAAGACACAACAATAATCCTGCCACAATAAGTGAATACGGTACCTATCCAAAGCAAATATGATTTATTTTTTTAGGCTGACTCAGTGCTGTTTTCCGTACTTATAAAAGGAGAAAGTATCTAATACCATTTCGGATCCCTATCTCATTTTTTTTTAAATCATAAAACTGAAAGAAAATCAATTTTTAGCCAACAGTGCTTCTATGACTCACTTATAGACCAGGTACCTTAACATTCAGACACACTAAGCTAATTATTTATTTAAAAGAAGAACTTTTCCTTGAACATGGAAAACAGTAATTCTACAACATCAGTCCTATTTCATAAAGTTCCTCTTCAAAATCTTTACCATGTCATTCCCAGGTTCATGTATAAATGGATATAAATGGTTGAATGTCTCAGACTGAAAAATAACTTATTTCCCATTTTTATGCACAGTAATATGTAGAGAGGAAATTGGCCTCATGTTATAGTTAGTTGCCAGTGCACAACTGCTGTCCAGGTTTCTAAAACAGACAAAATGGCAGTCCAGAAACACCCTGATTCACCGTGTCAGTTTCTGATCAATTAAGTTGAGCTAAAGTTAGACTTAGAGAGCTGAACAGGACAGTATGTTCAATACTTACCTAGCTGAAAAAGCTCCCAGGGAACCTGGCAATTGTCAGTTTCCATAAGTGGTAGTATATGTTGAATGGATTACACAAGTGTCTTCAACTTTGGCTATAGAGGTATAAATCAAACACACACACGTGTATGTGTATGTGTGTGACCTTTACAAGGTCATTTAAATGATCTTGTGAAGAAATATCTTGACCCATCTCCTAAATAAATTGAAAGATCTTACTACAGGCCTTGTGTCTTGTGTAGCTATGCTTCCTCACGGATCCTGCTAGGACATAATTCAAAACAGAGAGCTAGTAAATGTCTGAGGCTGAATTGTGGGTGCAGGCATATGTTCCTGAGTCTAACCACGAAGTTCACTGCAATTTCTTTAGAGTCGGAGGAGGAAGCAAGGTGATATGGTTTGGCTTTGTCCCCACCTAAATCTCATCTTGAATTGTAGATCCCGTAACTCCCGCGTGTTGTGGGAGGAACTCGGTGGGAAATAATTGAGTCATGAGGGTGGGTCTTTTCCATGCTATTCTGGTGACAGTGACTAAGTCTCACGAGATCTGATGGTATAAAGGGAAGTTTTTCTGCACAAGCTCTCTTCTGTTGTTTGCCACCGTGTGAGATGTGACTTTCATCTTCTGCCATGATTGTGAGGCCTCCCCCGCCACATGGAACTGTGAGTCCATGAAACCTCTTTCTTTTGTAAATTGCCCAGTCTTGGGTATGTCTTTATCAGCAGCATGAAAATGGACTAATCCAGAAGGCATGGATATGCAAACTTTCACTTTTGTTCTTTACTTGAGTGTCAGGAAAATATGATGTTGTGGATGGATAGAAGACAAGAGAGATGAAGATTTGTGTCACCATAGTAAAAATTCTAGAAGGCTATGGTGTCTCATATTGGTCTCAGAATTCTAAATCAAATAAAGCACTAAAACAAATGTATTAAACACTCAGAAACCTAAATTTTAGCTGCTTCCTAAGATTTTGAACAGTGTTTTCTCATGATCTTCCTAAAAGCAATTGACAATGCGTTACATTCAACTTGAAGAAATAAGTATTTTCTTCCCTTAAAAAATTTACTGATTTAATTATCATCCAAGGTAATCAATTTTCCACTACTACAATCATCCATTAGCTCTTCAGCTCTTTCTTATTACAATCATTCTCAATGAATCCAACATTCATAACAACACTCTTTGTTTCCCTATTTAGGGAACAGTTAATGCCAAAAATGTAAGGTAGAAGTATCCCTGATATAATTAAAAAATAACAAGGCCAACATACTTGGAAGAATTGGCAATTATGGGGCTGAGAAACAGTAATTGGAGATGAGGTCAGACAAATAAGTAGCAAGGTTATACAGGGTTTCAACTGTCATTGGAGGAGTTTACGTTTCATTTTGAATGTAATGTGCAGCCCGTGGATAAGTTTTAAATAAAGTAATGCTATGTCCTGATATAATCTGATTCAAGTTTTTAAAGGACTACTTGGATACTGTATTGAGAAGATAATATATTTATAACAATATTTGGAATAAGAGAAATCAATTATATGGTTATTACAGTTATTCAAGTACAAGATAATTGTGGTTTCAACCTAGATAGTAGCAGTTGGGCTAGTGAAAAGTGATAAGAATTTGGGCATTTTTAAAAGGTATAGCTAATAATATATCCTGAAGAATTCAATACGGTGAATTTTTTTAAAGTCAGGGATCTCTGTAATGTTTTTAGTGTGAGAAACTAAAAGAGCTGCCCCCAACTGAGAAAGAAAAAGCTATAATAGTTCTCAGGGGTGGGGAAGATCTTGGGTTTGTTGAATTGGAACTTGGGTTTGTTGAGTTGGAGATATCTATTAGACATCCAAGTGGAGATGGCACTTGGGTACACATAGCCAACTCTCTTTGCAGTTAAAGAGTGAGCTAGACTGGAAAAAAAAAAATTGAGAGTCATTGGCACATAGATGATCTTTAAAGCCATGAGACTAAATGAGATCACTAAGCAAGTAAATTAAATAGAGAAGAGAACTCAGCTAAGGACAGAGCCTGCATAAGGGGAAATGGGAAAAGTGAAGGAGACTCAAAAGGCACAATGGTGAACTAGGAAGAAAACCAAGAGACTGTGGTGGTTTCCCGAAAGGCAAGTGAAGGAGGAGGAACTGATCAACTTTGTCAAAAACTATTGATAGAAAAATTGAAAGGACATTTTAAAATTGACCAATGGTTATACCAATACAGATACTACTGATGAACTTGACAAGGCGGCTTCAGTGGAATGATAGAAATGAAAGCTTGACTGCAGTATGCTTAATAGAGATGAAAAGTAGTAGAAATGGAGACAATGAATGAAAGTGAAGAAATAGCATAGTAGGGAAATGAAAGTCTATATATACACATATGTTTAAAATTATCTGCTAATAAGTGGTATCTATACAATAATGAGAACCCCTATTGGTAGGAAACATTTGGATATCCCCCGAACAAGGACTGGTCTATGTTGATTGTATTTCAACAAATATTTATCCAAACAGGTAAATAAAATATAAACAAAGCAACCATACTTTTGAAGACTGAATCTACGAAGAACATGAAAGTAGCATAAATGTAAAATTCTGAAGAAAATAAGTCTCTGAGACACTTCAATATCCCCCTCTGTTGGAAGACAACCTTCCTTTTCCATACATGATTTAGCTCCCATTAATTTAAGACACAGTTTTCATCATCTAAACACAAATGTGGCATGAGGATGTTGAAGTGAATAATTACTTTGTCATCGTACAAAGTAGCTAACATTGAGTCAACTCTGAAAATTATCTTCTCTCAAATTATTTTTCCTTACCTAGGCCAGATTAATCCCTGCATTCAAAGCACAAAAATTTAATATTCATCTTATACCATTTTCCTGCCTTTTGGCTGTTAACTTCACTGCAACTTCAGTCTCCAGAACCAATTTGTCAGGTTTCAAAAATATTTTAATAAAGTTGGTAGAAATCAATTTTCCTCCTGAAAGCCTTCTCTCAGACATACAACGTGTTGTCTTTTATTTGCTGGATCATCCATCCATATATATTTCATTTGTAGTTCCTTGTCTAGCCCATCAATTGTGATTACATTAATGGCACCAAGTCAGCTCTATATTACTAGGCCTCCACAGAGGTACTTTTAAAATAATTCTAAGTTAATTCCAACAGTACCTAAAGCTGAGCATTTATTTGATCTTTAACACATCAGTTCAATTATAGCTTCATATCTAATCTTAGTTCAAATACATTCTCCTCCTATTGTACAATAAGAACAGGTCAAATTCTGCATATTCTCATTCATAAGTGGGAGTTGAACAGTGAAAACACATGGACACAGGGAGGGGAACATCACACACCAGGGCCTGTTGGGGGGTGGGGGTCAAGGGGAGGGAGAGCATTAGGACAAATACCTAATGCATAAAGAGCTTAAAACCTAGATGACAGATTGATAGACATAGCAAACAACCATGGCACATGTATACCTATGTAATAAATCTGCACGTTTTGCACATGTATCTCAGAACTCAAAAAAATAAAAAAATTAATAAATAACAGGTGAAATTACCCCATCCTCTCCTTATCTTTCTACAATAAAATAAAGCTTAACTTACAAAGAAAGTTTAAGTTTCTATACGCTGCCTTATTGTTACTATACTAGTAGTAACCAGCTGCCCAAAGCCAACAATAAAATATTTTGTTTAATTGAAAAATAAGTAAATAAGTAATAAAATTTTAAATTTTAAGTATGAATGGCTATTATAGCATAAAACATGATCATAAACAACAATAGCAATTCACAATTATGATATCAGTATATTTTGTAATTTTTTAAAAGAGGAAAACTTCTGACAATTTTTCACAACTGAATACAATTGACTATTGAGCTATATTGGGTCAGTGCTAAGGAAATAACATTTCTGTGACCTCACAAAGACAGTTGGATGACCCTTTGTTTTAATATTCTGCATTAGTAAACTGTCACTGAGAATCCTGAGGCAGTTCTTGTTTAGATTAGTATTGGTCCATTGTAGACAAGTAGTACTTTGGTTGAATGCAGTAAGAATAAAACAAAGCTTGAAAGAGTTGGAACATCCCAAGTCACTGAACTAAGTGCTAATTGCCTCTTCAAAAGAATGATTATATATTCCATCTTTATCTGAATAGCAAAGAATTGTTGTAATTTTAGACATTGGAAATATTTATGTTTGCTTTGGGAAGTATTTCTCACTGAAACTATTACATGCCACAAATCATAAATGACAAATGAAAATAGAAAAAGCTATTGAAGAAAAAGGGAGAAATACATTGTGTACCAAATAACCTTTGGGAGAAAAATTCAGCAGTCAAATAGCAAAAGCCTAGATTTCAAAAAGAATAGTTTGACCAGGAAAGAAACAAATAAAAAGCCTTTGCCAATCATGATGTCTTTCAATATAGACTTTTTAAGTGGGAGGACTATTTCTTTGCCTATAGTATTTCTATCTGAACAGGAAAGATAATGATATGGCAACAGTTTAAAAATCCAATCCATGTTTTTATATATATATATTATATATATATAATTATATATTATATATATTATATATATATAATTATATATTATATATATTATATATATATAATTATATATTATATATATTATACATATTATTATATATAATTATATATTATATATTATTATCTATTATATATAATATATATAATAGATAATAATATATAATATATATAATATATATAGTACATAATTATATATTATATATATTAAAATTGTCTGCTAATAAGTGGTATGTATACAATAATGAGAACCCCCTATTTGTAGGAAACATTTGGATATCCTCAGAACAAGGACTGGCCTATGTTGATTGTATTTCAACAAATATTTATCCTATATTTAAACTATATATAAAATTTATCCAAATTATATATATAATTGGATAATATTACATATAATATATAACTATATATAATATATATCATTTTATCTATAGATATATCTCAAATTTTTTCTGATTTTGGGGGGCCATAAAATCCTGTGCTATGTATAAACTAAAAATACAGCCATTCAAGTTTGGCAGATATTGCTAACGGCAGTTCAGCCACATTTGTCTCAGTTCCAGGCTCCTAAAAGATATGAGTTGTTAATACTAGAAAAAGTATGCTGTCCTGGCTGGCGAATCCACACAGGTCTTCCTAACACTGACTGGTTAGGTGAAGACATCATTAGCCTCATCCCAAGAGTTTCTCCACTTTCTTACCTGCCCACTCAAAAAAGAAGCATAACACCACACTGCTGTGAGTTTACCCTTGCTAAAAACGAGAGAAAAATGTATGAGTGAGCAATATACATAGGGAATTTGGTACAATCTCTAACATTTTTCTAACTTTGATTCCTCTAAGCACTTTGAATTCAACCATCTTTATCTTCTCTTACTTAGACATCAAGGATTTTTAGAACAAATTGGAATGTGTATTGGATATACTATGCATTCTATCTGATATGTTGTTTTTGCTGTGACTTTTTTTTTTTTTGAGACGGAGTCTCGCTCTGTCCCCCAGGCTGGAGTGCAGTGGCATGATCTCGGCTCACTGCAAGCTCTGCCTCCCGGGTTCATGCCATTCTCCTGCCTCAGCCTCCTGAGTAGCTGGGACTACAGTCGCCCACCACCACGCCTGGCTAATTTTGTGTGTGTGTGTATATATATATATATATATATATATATATATATATATATATATATATATATTTTTTTTTTTTTTTTTTTTTTTTTAGTAGAGATGGGGTTTCACCATGTTAGCCAGGATGGTCTCTATCTCCTGACCTAGTGATCCACCCGGCTCGGCCTCCCAAAGTGCTGGGATTACAGGCATGAGCCCCCACGCCCATCCCTTTGCTGTGACTTTTTATTAAGATCTGGTCCAGTGCCTATATAATGCCTATTTACTCTATAAAACCATGTGGTAAGAATGGCTTTCTTAATTGAGATCTCACTGATAGGGATTTATTTGGGGGTGTAAAAAGTGTTAGAAGTAATCACCTGATGGAATTTGAAATTAAAAGGAAAACTAAAACTCCTTCAAAATAAAACAAAAATCAATAGCAATAAAACAAAGGTTTTGGGTTTATTTGTGCAAATATCAGTGGGCTAAGGAAAGGAAACAAAAAAAAAGATAGGAAATTTACCATCAGAGGGAGAATAAGTACAATTTAACATGGCTTCACTTATTTAATGTAGCTTGGCAGTCTCAATATATTAAATAAAACAGAAAGAAAGTATACACATCGACAAAACACAGTTAAAATCAATGTTAAAGTAGGGTTGGCTGACCAGAAATGTGAAATAATTGCTGACTTTGAAATTCAGACAAGTTTTTTAAAAAAAAGCCTCAACTGTAAGCTTGTATTTGAAGGCATAAAACTGAGAAAATAAAGGCTGAAAAAGTGTGGGATATGCAGTGGCTAGGGAGTGTGAGGGGAGAGAAAAAGGGAAAGAAATGGGGAAAAAATGGAAAAAAAATAAGGAAGAAACTGGGCAGGAGGGACAGAAAGAGATGGCTACATCAGTATCTTCTTTTCTTCCCTTAAACTCCATTAATCTGGCTTTCCTCAGGCCGCAGGTAGCCCTCACTGGCTCCGCAGGAACTATCCTTTATGGACATTTATCTAGGTATTTGCCAGTTTTTTGCTACAGCACAGCATGACTTTTTTTTTTTTTTTTTTTTTTTTTTTTTTGAGACAAGGTGACAAAGTCTGGCTCTATCGCCCAGGCTGGAGTGCAGTGGCACAATCTGGGCTCACTGCAACCTCCACCTCCCAGGCTCAAGCCATCCTCCCACCTCAGCCCCCAAAGTAGCTAGGACTACAGGCAAGCACCACCACTCCTGGCTAAATTTTGTATTTTTTGTAGAGACAGGTTTTTTCCATGTTTTCCAGGTCTCAAACTCATGAACTCAAGCCATCTGCTCGCCTCAGCCTCCCAAAGTGCTGGGATTACAGGTGTGAGCCACTGTGCCTGGCCTATAGCATGACTTTTATACCTCTCAGGTATGTTTTTTTTTATTACTATTTTTATTTTTTTTGAGACAGAGTTTCACTCTTTCACCCAGGCTGGAGTGCAATGGCACGATCTTGGCTCACTGCAACCTCTGTCCCCCAGGTTCAAGAGATTCTTCTGCCTCAGCCTCCCGAGTAGCTGGGATTACAGGTGCCTGCTACCGCACCCAGATAATTTTTGTATTTTTGGTAGAGATGGGGTTTCACCATCTTGACCAGGCTGGTCTTGAACTCCTGACCTCATGATCCACCTGCCTCAGCCTCCCAAAGTGCTGGGATTACAGGCGTGAGCCACTGCGCCCGGCCTAAATATTTTTGTTTATATAATTTTATATCTTGAAGGAGTCAGTGATACTGTCCAAACCTATTCTTTAACTGGTAATCAAAGCCACAGAGCTAATTAATGACCAGCTCTCTTTCTTTCCTTTAGAGTCCTCTCATAGAGTTTATCAAGCATAGTAGGACTACAGCAGCTACCTAGTGAGTAACTAACTGCTCTATTAAAACATGTATAGCATGAAATGTTAGTTGTTATCAAATATCCTTTATCTTCTTCTTCCAAATCTGATTTTATTGAAGCAGTGTTTACCCTCTTGAAAAGATACATCTCCCAGTCTTTCTTGCAAATCAGGGTGGCTGTGTGTTAGTTAAAATCCTGATCAATGGGATAAAGGTAGATACTGTGTTTAATCAGGCTTCTGGAAAGCTCCTTAAGAAGAAAATAAGTTGCTTGGTAGGGATAATTTGGTCTTCTTCCTTCCTCCTGGAATGTGGATGTGATATTTAGGGCTGCAGTGGCCAATTTTTGGCCATTTTGCTACCTTGAGGATGAAAGCCAAGTGACAAGGATTGCAGAACAGAAATAAGGGAGTCTGGGACCCGAGTCACATACGGAATTGCCTTACCTTCAATGGAATGTCTATCTATAACCTTTTTTTAATATGAAAGAAAATGTAAAATTCTGTAAAACTCTACTTTTTTTTTTAATCCAGTCTTTTAAAGATCTCAGTTATTCCCAGCCAAACACAATTCCTGACTGATATGGTGTAAGTGAAAAGGAAGTGCTCAGGGGATATATATATATATATATATATATCCCTAACTGGCTCCCCAGGAACTATCCTTTATGGACATTTATCTAGGTATTTGCCAGTTTTTTGCTACATATGTAGCCCTCACTGGCTCCCCAGGATATATATATACACACACACAGATACATTATATATATATATATATATATATATATATATATATATATATATATATATATCCTCTCAGGTGTATTAAATATCTACCTGAGAGAGAGAGCACGGGGGGAATTATAGCAGTCAGAAACTATGACAGCCAATTACAGTGGGTAATAGACAGTCAATAAACTGTGTCTGGGTTAGTAAGGACCGATGGTTTATAACTTCAGAGGTTTGGAAACTTTAAAACTATTTGGAGAAGTGAAAGAAAAGCATGATGAAGTTACAGGAGTATAGAATCTGTTAGAAGGAACAGGCTAAAAACTAAGAGGGCTTAGAAAATATTACGATACAAAATGCAAGTATTTGCACATAGTACAAATTGCTAAGCATTGACCGTGTAACTAAAAATGGTTATTAGAATGTCTTTCCCTGAAGGCATAAGGTAGATGGCAATCTGTCTAGGTGAGTTTGGTTTCAGTCCAGCCTGAAGGCAGATAGATGAACTGATGACCTCTGAAAGTCCCTTCTGGCCCTATTATCCAACAACTCTATTTTGCACTGAGAGAAAGTTATTGCTGCTTCTCTATTTGTAGTTATAGTCATCAAGGAGACCTGTACTTCCCTTCTGCACATTGCAGATATTTCTGGTAAATAAGAAACAAAACTGAAAGGAGCAAATCATTTTAGGCAAAATGCAGGCATGAATATTCCTGACAAAAAGCACACTGCTTTTTGTTTGTTTGTTTGTTTGCTTGTTTGCGGAGCGGGGGGGAATTCCAGCATACAGTGTGGCACATACTATCCCTAGAAGTTGTTCTGCAAAACAATCCCTACACCTTTACACTCCATCACTCCCTCATGGTTCCCTGTATGTTTGTCATCTCTGCCCAGTTTGATGGGTCTTTGCAGTCAAGTGACTGGGTAGAAGTAAACTATGTTTCTTTAGATGTTTCCACTCTAGCAGGGGTATGAAACTTATACATGGGCAGAAAAGACAAATTAAACCAAGGCATATTTGCATGAAAAGCTCACATCAAAATGTAAGTTATATTGTGTTAGGCAACATTAGAATTTTATCCCAAACATATTCCTCTTGGTTCTGCACATTCTGTTTTGCATAATTAATTTAGATGGGTGGAATACAACCCTGACTTACTGAAATGGAACTGAAGTCATTGGCGGGCAGGAGGACACAGGAGTCAAAGCAAGAGCATGACTAGTGCAAACCTCATCTTACACTGGTTTTGAAAATGGGAACAAATGAAACAAACCCAGTTGAAGAGTATAAAAGGATAAGTTATTTTTAATTCCCTAAATAATCATTTTATCTGGATATCCAATAGACACAGGCTAGGAAAATTTGATAGAGTGCACATATATTTCTATATACACAGTCTATATACACACATATATTTCTGTATACATGTATATAAAACAAATTGTATATTTAATTCTACATATAATAAATATTTGGGGATCATTTTACATATACCATTTAGAATAAAGAGCATTTATACCTATTAATATTTCTCTCCAAACTTATTTGAGACCACTAAAGTAATATTTAATTAACCTAACTAAAAATCAGACAATTCAAGTTCTTAGAGCTACTGCTCTGAGAATATTGGAGAATTCTCAGAGTCATTTATTGAACTGTATAGATTTTTTCTTGGCACTTTCTGGTTTTGTACCTGTACTGTACTCTAAATAAGAACACACCACACATTTCAGCTAATGGAAGTAAAAATTGCTCTTTAGGGCTTGTCCTTCCCATTCTCCTTGTATCCGACACTCAAGCCTTGGCTCGCAAGCACAATGACCTAATCCAGAAGAAGCTCGTTGAGCAGAGCAGATTGATCTCTCTTTGGTCGCTGCTTCATGGTTTTTTACAACCACAGTGGGTTGTTGGACCAGTTCTACAATCCCTTGTGGCATAAAGAGATCAATCATTTGGTTTCAAGCTTTTTCTTAATCGCAAGCCTAATGGAAAGCTAGAACACAAATTCTCAGCTAATGCAAATAAATCTGGGTGATTTACTTTCACTAAAATATTAGTCACTAATGAAGAGTTTCTTGCATCTAAATTCAAATATACAAATGTATGCCAAAAGTTTGGAAACGTATAATATACGTGCATATGTCTCTGTATCTCCACAAGAGTGAAAAAGAAATAATTGTTTGATTTGATTCTGAAAAGACTGACTACGGTGAGCTCAGAAGTAACCAGTCTCATAGCTGTTTCATTTTTCAGAATATTACTTAATGTATTGCAATATTCTGTTATTTTAGTTCATTTGTGCTGTTATAACAAAATACCAGAGGCTTGGTAGCTTAAACAAAGGCAGCTTATTTCTCATAGTTCTAGAAGCTGGAAAGTCCAAGATCAAGGTACCAGCAGATTCCATTTTCCATGAGGGCCCATTTTATGGCTCATGGAATAAGGTCTTCCAGCTGTGTCTTCATGTAGTAGAAGGGGCAAAAGACCTCTATGATTCTATTTTATTTATTTATTTTTTTTATTTTTTGAGACACAGTCTCACTCTATAGCCCAGGCTACAGAGCAGTGCCATGATTTTGGCTCACTGCAACCTCTGCCTCCCAGGCTCAAGCAATTCTCATGCCTCAGCATCCCAAGTAACTGGGATTACAGACATGCACCACCACACCTGGCTAATTTTTGTATTTTTATGGGGATGGGGCTTTGCCATGTTGGCCTGGCTGGTCTTGAACTCATGGCTTAAAGTGATCCAACCCCACCTTGGCCTCCCAAAGTGCTGGGATTACAGGTGTGAGCCTATTTTATATGGGCACTAATCCCATTTGTAAGGGCTCCACCTTCATGACCTAACACTTCTCAAAAGAACCCACCTCCTCATAACATCACCTTGGTAATTAGATTTCAGCATTTGAATTTTGGGGTGATACACATTAAAACAACAGTAGATGGAACTAACACACATGAAATTCCATGGAATAGGGTTTACTATATAAGTGAAAAGAATGGACTATTTAAAAAGCCACAAAAATAGTATTTTTTACAATTATGAAAATATTAGAAATTCAGAAATGAAAACACTGGCTGAAAATATCTTGTGAGCTTTCTCTATAGAATTTGTAAGATTTACTAGAATTACAGATTAGGCTCAACAGATCTCAAGTCTTCTAAATATTTATGATTAATTCTCATTGTAATGTCCCTTCTTATTCAATGTTTCACTTTCCAGGGTTTGACGGGCTGAGGTTTGAGTTAGCCATAGTCAACTGTCATCTGAAGAAAGGTAAATATAGTACAATAAGGTATTTTGAGAGAGAGAAAAAGACCAAGTTTACGAAACATTTATGACAGTAAATTGTTATTGTTCTATTTTATGATTATTGATGTTAATGTCTTACTGAGCTTAATTTATAAATTAACCTTTATCATAGGTATGCATGTATAGAAAAAACATAGTCTATATAGGATTGGGTACCATCCACAGTTTCAGGCCTTCACATGGGATCTTGGAATGTATCCCCCGTGGGAATACATTATTCAAAATTTAAACTTTCTCTATTGAATGACTTTGAGAAATCTCTCTTTATTTCTTCCAGATTCCATCATGAAAGTTGAAATTTCTAAAGTTTTTTAACTTCTTATTGTTACTGGTGCAGATCTACTTCAAAGAGTCAAAATGAACAGTTCCCTTCCACATTCTTCACCCAATGAAAGTACTAATTTTTCTCAAAGCGATAAGCTACTAGTAAGATTTAGACATTGAATACTTCAAGCTAGTTACATAGTTGTTCAGCCTGTTGTTTACTCAGCACATTTTTTTCCTTTTCAATCAATTAATAAACCTGACAGGGAATATATAGTTAGTTGAAAAATGTCTTCAGTTGAAATTCTACAAGCCATCTTGCTGCTTTGAGAATGGGTCAGGAGGATGCTGAAGCATCATAAGGTTATGCAGTTTTCTGAGTTGATATGTTAAGGCCCAGTAGTCAAAATTGGTGAAGGAAAACTCAAGGTCACAGGGTTTAACGCTTACTTTCCAGCTGATTTCCAGTGTGACTCTTGGGGATGCCATTCAACTTCAGCTTCCTACTTTAATTCCTTGCTTTTTAAATATCAAGCTGCTGTGTCAAAAAACCAAATAATGAATCATACGGGATTTGGCCTCACATTTGAGGTTGAGTAGAGAGCTGAGTGACAGTTTGTTATAATTCATACTTTTGAATAATATTAAAACAATGATATATTTTTCAAAGTTAAGGGACAAGAGGACAAAATTTAGGCATGTTATAACAAGGTAGTATTTTAGTAGCTTGCTAATGGTGAAATTATGGTTGCTTAAAATAGTAAATATACCTTCCAAATTTCTAAATGTTATTTGAAAAGGATTTTGCTTAATATGGCTCCTTATGTCGTCGATTTTGACTTTCACTTACACAAACTACATCCAAGTGACACATTAAAGAACAACATGTAATGTGCATCCATTCTGGAGTTGATCAATGTGAGGTAAGGATTACTGTTTATCTTCAAGTTTTATAATTACAGTAATGCACATATATATTTTCTAAGAATAAACTATGTAACCTGCTACACATATGCAACAATTCTAGCTACTATATGCTTAATATTAAAACAATTTCATATAACACCTTTAAAATACTATTGAGAATATACCCTGGTATGTTTTTTTTTTTACTCTCTTGCTTTTTGTGGTTCTATGAAATGCATTTTAGATAAGTCATACTGTGTACCTATTCTAATGTAACTCCTCTTGGTCTATTCCTAAGTATTTTTTCAGGTTCAAACTCCTCTCACTACACTCAAGGATGTATGCTTCAACCTTACCCAGTAACTTAGAGATCTTGAACACACAATACTTTATCCTGCACTTATGCCTCTGTATATGTAGTTCCCTAATTTTGTAATGTTCTTCCTTTCCTCATTTGCCTACCCAACGCTTAGAGTGAGATGCCTGTCACCTATCAGCTCACTTGGGATATCTTCTTGCATCTTCTCATGTAGAATTAGATGTTTCTCGTCTTATTCTTCCTCTTTAATTTTTACCTACCTCAATTACTACATGTGAATTCCATGAAGGCGGAAAATAGGACTTTCTGAATCCCTGGTATTTAGCTAAATATCTGGAATATTGTCACTGCAAACAAAATTTTATTGAAGTTGATTAATCAATTGAATTTTGGAAAAGTCCTTAGTGTATTTCTATTGGCACATTTAAAAAAGTCTTTTTGGCCTCATACTCATTATATTTTCTACATTCTTTGTTTTCCACTATCAAGATGAGAAAGATGAAGGAAATATCTAGATAAACACGGGCTACCAGGGCCTATAAATATTCATACAAATTAACACTATCAAGAGTTGCAGAACATTAACATGTCTCCTTAATTGGGGAGAGATTACTTGTCTGAAGGAAGTTGAGTTTTCTGGCTTTTTGTGATTTCACACAAGACTTCCATCTAAGAGGCTAGTACGTTTGAGAAACAGGTAGAAATAATAGGAGTTGTTTGCACCAAGGGGTAAATCTCCATATCAAAGCAGTTGCTATTTCTTCTACTACAGATACCAGGTATACACACAGAGTAAATATTTTATTGGGGTGGGAGCAGTGGATACATGTTGTTGACTTACACCTATTTAAAATTGGCCGGACACAGTGGCTCATGCCTGTAATCCTAGCACTTTGGGAGGCCAAGGCGGGTGGATCACCTGAGGTCAGGAGTTCGAGACCAGCCTGACAGTGAAATCCCGTCTGTACTAAAAATACAAAAATTAGCCAAACGTGGTACTGGACGCCTGTAATCCCAGCTATTTGGGAGGCTGAGGCAGGAGAATCACTTGAACCCCGGAGGTGGAGGTTGCAATGAGCTGAAATTGTACCAATGCACTCCAGCCTGGGTGACAAGAGCAAGACTCCATCTCAAAAAAAATTAAAATCAAATCAAATCAAAATTAACTGAAAATAGAGTATATTGCAGCAACAAATGAAGATCCATAATGCACCAGGAATCTCACTACAGAAAAGCTGTGATAAAAAATTATGGAAGTAATGTAACTTCATTTGAAACCACTATTGTCTAAGAAGAGGGACAGATACAGAATCTGAAATGATGTTTTAATGAAGAATACCTCCTTTTAACTTAAAGCCTTCTGTGATCATTTCTAAACTACTAGTAGGCAGTTTACACCATTTGTAAAAATTTACAATTTTTTTTTGTTTCCATATTTATTCTTAAAAAATAATTCTGTTTGGAGGAAGAGAACATGTTTTTAATATAATATTAACATTCATCAAAGATGTAAATCTATGACAAAGGAATTAACTTCCAATCAACAATGAACTATTTTAGACTACCTTTTGAATTCTCAGCTACAACGTAGGGTCAAATTACTTAGTCATCCTTTCCCCAGAGGTATTTACTTAGTTAGCTAGCTGCCCCTTCTGTCAACATATTCGAACATTTTTAAACTTGAATTCTAAGTCTCTTTAGCAGTATTAATTTAGCAATTATGCCTTATAAATCAGTGTTAAGAAGTCAGATGTCTGCAAAAAAAGCATATTTCTAATTAAACAGAATTTATAAAACTAAGTCCCTGAAAAAATGAACATACATACATACATATGTGCAAATATGCATGTGTATATACGTTTATATATACACACATATACACATATATATTTAGAGCAGTCCTCCATAAGTGCACAATCCTAATTTCATGTAGGTGTCATTTGTCAATATAAACAATAGTGGTATAGGTCTTTCAAAAGGATGAAACACCTATAGAAGTTCTATTCTTTCTAGAAATTGTTGCTTTGCTTCTGGGAAGCATTAAGCTTGGCCCTGAAATCAGGTAGTGTTAAGGGTCATAGCCTTTCACTAAACTAACTCAGTTACTTAAACTAATCTCTTTGAGTGGAAATCCTTACACCTGAGATAGGCTTGAGACTATCTGATCACCTTAGCGCAGCTCAACACAGAGAAAATACAGCAGAATCTACTCTTAACTTGTAAGAGCTTTACTAATCAAAAGTGTTCTGAGCTCACAAACCTAGGTCTTCCTGGGTAATTCCACTTCTTTGTTTCTTAGCTGTCGACTTATTGATGTTTCAAGTCACTTGAGCACAGGTTTCCCTCCCTGTGCTTTAAGCTCAGTGTTGATGACAGATACACTTACTATAACATTGCAATTACACCTCTTCTCCATACCTTTGTTTTGGAATTCTGCATGCTGAAATTCCACTCTATAGTATGATTTTATATTTTAATGAAATTTTTAAAATGAGGCTATGACAAGATTAATTAAGTAAAATTAAAAACAACAATAAAGAGCTGCAAATTCATTTTTCTTCTTCAGTAGCTTTACTAAATTCCTTCCTTCCTTCCTTCCTTCCTCCCTCCCTCCCTTCCTTTCCTCCCTCCCTTCCTTTCCTCCCTCCCTTCCTTTCCTCCCTCCCTTCCTTTCCTCCCTCCCTTCCTTTCCTCCCTCCCTTCCTTTCCTCCCTCCCTTCCTTTCCTCTCTCCCTTCCTTTCCTCCTTTCTTCTTTCCGTTTTCCATAGTAGTAGCTGGAATAGGATTTTTAACTAAATAACAGCACAGATAAATTTTTCCTTTCTGGAAAAAAAAAAAAAATGGAGTTCTGTAAAACCTCTAGGTCAATTTCTTTTTAGAAAATTTGGAATACATATAAGATTAAGTAAGAAGTTTAAAGAATTACTAATTTTCCCATGGTGAATCATTACAGAAAATAAAGGCTACCATTTAGCTTGGTCCATTTTGAGAATGCCTCTAAGTTCTAAATCACCCCCAGGATTTTTTTAGCACTTTTCATAAGAGTTTCGTTTTATGGATAGAAATATAAAAGTAAAAAACCAGCTACATAAATTTTTAATTAACAGAAGTTATCATCTAAATTAAATACATTAGAATTATTGACAATAGATTATGAGTGGATTAAGAAAAAATGCAATTGCATATATTAGGAAAGTTATTTTCCAACTGGAAAGTAAAGTAAAATAATCAAATGTAATTTAAAAGTCTGAATATGTATTATTTTAAGGAGTTGGTTGGTATATAAAGGGATCTTTTTCTTTTTTAGTTTACTGATCCAATATGCCAATTAATTATGTCATATACTAATAATCATACAGGAAAATGTTCAGAATAGAAAAACAAAATATGAGAAAAGATGAGTATGTGTGTATGTATTTGTATGTTTTGGGGGTGAGCTTTTCATATGTCAGAGTTTTTTTTCTCCAATCAGTTTTAGTAAAATCTTCACATATGTTATTCTCTTAGATTTAAAAGGACTTCAGAATGTTTGCTAGAAAACAATTACATAGATTGAATAGTCACTTTTGCTAGTGATATAAAAGGTAGAATTCCTCTTTTCACTGACCTCTGAACTTTCTATATTCTTTTAACAGGATAAGGGCAGATGCTGCCACAGAGACTGTCATTCCCATGGACATTTAAATATATTAGCACTTGGGGGCCAGGTGTGGTGGCTCACGCCTGTAATCCAAGCACTGTGGGAGGCAACACAGGTGGATCACTTTATGTCAGGAGTTTGTGACCAGCTTGGCCAACATGGTGAAACCCCCGCTATACTAAAAATACAAAAATTAGCTGGTGGCACAGGCCTGTAATCCCAGCTACTTGGGACACTGAGGCAGGAGAATCATTTAAACCTGGGAGGGGGAGGTTGCCATAAGCTGAGATCAGGCCACTGCACTCCAGCCTGGGCAACAGAGCAAGATTCTGTCTAAATAAATAAATAACTTACCACTTGGCACTACAAATGTAATCTAACAGGGATGTGAATAAAAACAAGGCTTCTCTTGCTTATACCCACTTTAAATGTTAATAATACTGACAGGAGGGAGGGAAATCCTGGGTAGAAGAGAGCAGTTCCCCAGCAAAGGCCCCATCCTCACGCCTGGAAACCCACGGCCCTAAATGGGAACAGGCATTCCTGTCTTCACACCCAGATGTTGACCTTTGGCCTGCCACACCTCCCTATCCTGTACCCATATAAACCCCAAACCTCGGGCGCCACAAAGAGAAGAATAAAAATGCAGAAAAGCAGCAGAACAACAGAGTGGTGAGGCAGAGAAGGAGAGAAGCGACGGAGCATCTGAATGTCGAGAGAAGTTCGGTTGGGGATGGTCAGACAGGAGATCAGCTGCAGGACAGCCGAACTCCAAGGGAAGATCATCTCCCCACACCATCCCCTTTCCAGCTTCTCATCCATTCCATTGAGAACCACCTCCATCCAACAATAAAATCTCCTTCATTTACCATCCTTCAATTTCCCTGTGTGACCTGATTCTTCCTGGACACCAGACAAGAACCTGGGTACTAAGAGGGCACCCAGCTGGTTAACACTTAAGCCATCTGCAGATGGCAGAGCTAAAAGAGCACTATAACATGCCAACTGGGGCTTTGGGAGTTGCAGGTACCGAACCGTAGATGCTACCTTGGGGCCAGAGCCCAAAAGTGCTGGCCCCAGCTCCTGCACCTGCCTGTCTGCGTGCTCCCCTTCCTGGAAGGGGTTTGAGCCCATGGCGGCCCAACAGATGAGCCACAACTCTGTCGCACATTCTGCGAGGGGAGTCAGGGAACTCTCCTGTTTCATTAACATAATAAATTATCTTAAGAATGTCAAATTTTAAAACAGCATTTTGATACATCTTAGTCCATCTTGTTTCTATTTGTCAAAGTTTTTCACTTCTTCCATCATTCTTTATATGGTTGTGTGCATTTCTGTGGAAATTTTCTGGATTGAGAGGCCTTGTATTTTACGGGATGCATTTTCATTGCTCATGCAATTAGACAAGGTGATATTACCACCAATATGAAGTACTGTGTAGAAAGAGATTAACTTTTCAAAAATATGTGATTTTGAAAGTTTTTACTGTAAAACTTTTATAAGCATATTTCTACATGCAAGTACCCCCATATACAAAAATCCATTATTCTTTCTTCAGATGGAGCTCAATTATGGAGATGAAAATATCAGTGTTATAGAAAATCATTAATAATAGATATCTTTTCATTATCTTTACTAGAAAGATATTGACTTTTCTAGGAAATATTCACAAAGCAATTCAGTTGATACAAAAACATTCCCAGGACCAGAACATCACCCCCCAAATTTTAATTTTTTCCCTTATTAGTTTTATAAAGGATATAAATATACCACCAAATATATTTTGGATCCTCTTCTGAAAAAAAGAAAACAGCTGGGCACGGTGGCTCACGCCTGTAATTCCAGCACTTTGTGATGCTGAGGCGGGTGGATCACCTGAGGTTGGGAGTTTGAGACCAGCCTGACCAACATGGAGAAACTCCATTTCTACTAAAAGTACAAAATTAGCCAGGTGTGTTGGCGCATGCCTGTAATCCCAGCTACTTGGAAGGCTGAGGCAGGAGAATCGCTTGAACCTGGGAGGCAGAGGTCATGGTGAGCCGAGATAGCGCCATTGCACTCCAGCCTGGGCAACAAGAGCAAAACTCCGTCTCAAAAAAAAAAAACAACAACCCCCCCCCCCAAAAAAAAACAAACAAAAAAAAAACCACATCCATTTTTTAATCATATCTTAGGCTTTAGGTATAATTACTTAAATTACAGTCTATGCTTAGAATGCAACAAAAAGGACGCAATGTAAAAATAACCGAGTTAGACAGAATTGTTCTGAAAAAAAAAAAAAAAAAGAAAGAAAGAATTTCCAAAAAGAAAGGTAACGTTTGAATTAATCTGGTTTCTTGATTTATTTTCTGTCTATAGTGGATAAGAAAGTTCCTTACAGACTTGATGGGGCTGGTTCCTAATTAACTCTCCAGGAAACAATGTTTCATCAGGTGTGACCACAAATTAGGAGGAAGGCTGAGGGTGAGAAAGTAGACTCAGTTCCTACAATGTACCTTTGCTTATAGGCAGTCACCTTTTCACATTTAAACACAGACTATATAAATGTTGCAAATCTAATGTTGCCCAGTGATTTGGTTTTTGTCCATGTGGTGAGGAAACTTTACAAGACCAAGCAGGTAAACTCATTTCTGAGTTTATTTTCTCAATGCAGAAAGATTTTTTTAAATCATTGATTCTAGGATGACTGTATCTCTTTAGTCACCTTGTTCTTACAATGCTATGTAGTGTGCAAGGCCAGAAAAGAAGGTGAAAAACCCTCCACTGAGGTTAAATAGCAAGTAGAAATCCAAATATATTTATTATTTCTAAGTCTACCATAGATCATAATGAATGGTTGCTTAGGTCTTTTAAAACACTTTATTTGGTTAAATGTAAAAATATTTAAAAGTCCAAAATGGTACAATCAACCTCCCACTGCAAACTAAACCTCCCACTGGCAAAAAAAAAAAAAGTTGTCACATGTGATAAAAGAAAGAAAACTTGAAACACTTAAATAACTGAATTAGAACAGAAAAAAAAGAATGGAGCATAAACAACTACATACTTGAAATTTGTCTTAATCCAATATATATGTCAATCTTTTCAAGGATCAAAATAAAATTAAAAGCATTTTATTTTTGTTCAAATACTTTGTTTTTATTTGAATCCCCTGTTATGCTATTAACATATGCCCTCATATATTAGATCAAAAATCTAAATGTTATCAGAAAACTCAGATATATTTTCATACAATCCTTGGCACAGAAGTATGTTTATGATATTCAAATGTGTGTAATCACTTCTGATGAAATATTTGGAAAGGTGATGGTTTTATTCTTTTAAAAGCTTAGTCATACATATCTATCTGGAAATTCAAAAACAATATAACAAAAAGCCTGAATTATAACTGAGTTGAATAAAATTAGGATCTAGAAAATATAATATCCAAAAAGAAAATTAAACTCTTTAATGCCTATCATTTAAAAATCCTTCTTTCCTTCTTTCCCTCCCTCCCTTCCTCCCTCCCTCCCTCCCTCTCTCTCTCATTCTCTCTTTCTTTCTTTGATGAAGTTTTACTCAGTCACCCAGGCTGGAGTGCAATGACATAATCTTGGCTCACTGCAACCTCTGCCTTCTGGGTTCAAGAAACTCTCCTGCCTCAGCCTCCCAAGTAGCTGGGAATACAGGCCCCTGCCACCACAGCTAGCTAATTTTTTGTTTTTTTTAATAGAGACAGGGTTTCATCACGTTGGCCATGCTGGTCTCGAACTCCTGACGTCAGGTGATCTGCCTGCTTGGGCCTCCCAAAGTGCTGGGATTACAGGAGTGAGCCACTGCACCCGGCCTACTTTTCATATCACTTTTTCATATACAATTACATAAAAGATGTCACAAAGCCTTTACATAAAAATAAAATCTCTTATTCATTATTATTACATATGTATTCATACCTGCAACTATGAATCTGCTGATTTTTTATGTAATTTTAATGCTAAGAAAGGAAACTCAGGCCAAACAAGAAAGCTTCTGAAGATCTTTAAATTCCCAGTCAGAATTTATCCACAGAGTCAGCGTAATTGGACTTTCCTTTAGAAAGAGGGAAAAGACCTAGTGACCAGTTGATTTCCACAGCCTACCTGTAGTCTCTCAACACTCTTACATCTTCAGGTTATTGTTCTAAGATTTATGCTTTTTCTAATATATTTCTCCATTTATGGTCTTGAATTCAGCTTACTTCACCCCAGACCTGGAAAACTGTCAGCCAACAAGACCTGTCAGGCCCCCAGACAGGTTTTGTTTGGGCATATTATTGACTATACAATGTTTTAAAAAATAGCATCTGACTTTGAGCACTTTAAACGTATACATATTTGGAGCTCCTCCTGAACAACTGGAATTTCTGGTGACCTGGGACCTCTTCCCCCATGACAGCAATTCGTTTGTGTGAAGCTACCCAGAAACCAGATACGCTATCTCCAGTTTCCTCTCCTTTCTTCTATTCTTTGTTGTCTTACTGACCCCCAAACGAAGGACAGGTTCTTATCGAAATCTTAGCTTCAATATCCTTTGTGTTACACTCAGTCTATGAGAATCTGAGTTAAAGACTTCCAGTACAGTTGTTTCTTTCCCAGCTCCATCCTGCAGCCTGATTCACTTGACTGATACCTTGATTCTGTTTCCAAATCTGGGTCCTTACCTGGATCCTTGACTGTTTTCTTCTGCTCTTATTTCTCTTCATCTCATGTTTCATTCTCCCCACTCCACCCCCCACTAGAAAGTGCCAGTAGCATTTAACTTTTTATTAATTTTTAGATTTTAATTATTATCCCTCATATCATTAATATCTAGGTAATATTGTACCATTGTAGAATTCAGATGTCGATTTTTAAAAAGACAAAATTACAAGAAAGTTAACAGTCTAATATCATGGAAAGATTATGAAGGAAAAATTTTCCTTCATACTTCTTACTGAAATACTTGTTTGACGAAACATTCCTTCAAATTCTTTGTTTAAGCAGAGGAAACAAGCTTATAACACCATGTGATATCAATCTGCTGTGACAAAGACTTCTCATTTGTCTTTAGCTCAAAAGTACTTTTTTATATGAAACATATAATTGTTTAAGAGCCCAACTTCAAAGTCTAAATTTGTGTGTGTGTGTGTGTGTGTGTGTGTGTGTGTGTGTGTTGTCTAATGGTGTTTTTTTGCTCAAACATAATACTTGCAGCTTTGAAATGCATATTAAAATGTCTGGCAGTAAAATTCATGCTTTCTTAATAACTGATATGCTTATAGTTGAAAGAAAAGGCAGGTTATAGGTTTTCTTTGAACTTTCATTACTATGTAAAATTTAATATTTCAGTTGCATCGTTCCACAAATGGACTCACCCTGACAATGTACTCCTTCGTCATACCCATCTGGGCAGTCCAAGACACCATTGCACAGCTGGGATAAATGAACACATTTGTTGGTACCAAGGCAAGCAATGTGATTCAAGGGGCACTTGATTTCTACCTCCTCGGGACCTGAAAAGATGTAAAAAAGAACAGAATTATGTGTTAGCTTTTCTAAATGGTAAAACTGTTAAGCACAAGAAATTACTAGCATTGTTTTACAAAACAAAACTATAGAAAATACTGTAAGAGTGCTGCTCTTGTTCTCAGAGACATTGAAGTTAGCCTATGTGATTAAACACCTAATCTTTAAAGCTGCATAGGAAAGGCAATATGTATTTTTTCAAATAATGCATTAAAAACATAGATATTCTTTTCAACCATTAAAATAGTATGGATTTAAAATCTGAGGGTTGATTGAGTCATTGTTTCATCTCATATCCCTAGATAAGTTGGGCAAGGTACTTAAACTCCTTGAATCTCAATTTCCTCAGCTGTAACCTATGGATAATTGTTCTCGGCAGATCTCTTGTTAGAATTACATCAGGTAACATGAACAAAAATGTTTCAGTGGCATTTACGTGAAGTTATGTCAATCTAAAGGTTATATTTAGTCTGTTCTTTAAGAATATGAAGAACATTTAGTTATAAATGTATTTATGTATGACTTCTATTGTTTAAAAATCTTTTACTGAGCAACTACAATAGAATAAAATTTGCTAAAGAACAGGAAGTGAAAGAAAGGGCATACTCATTGTTTTTACACACCAGTGATAACTACTTTGTATAATCACCATTTGTGTTTTTAAGATAAGCTTAAATCAGAACATAGGGTCTTTTCTCAAAGTTTACCCATTCCAAATCTTTATCAAGCATCCAAATTGTATGTTATTTTACCTGAATTTCAGGCTGTCAATTCCCAAATCCTATCTACACTTCTACAAGCACTTTCCAAATCCCCATATGATTCTTAGTCTTATCCAGCTCTTCCAAATCTAAAACGTAGTAATTCCAATATGACTACTATCATGTATTAATCTGACATAGATTATTGCAACAGCCTTGATTCTATAGTCCGACACACTTAGGTTTTAATCAGAACTCTGCCGAATCCATGCGACATTAATTGATTTAATCAAATAATTATTAGTTTTCTCATGTATAAAATGAAACTATCAAATGAGCCTACCTCGTAGGGTTGTTGTGAATGTCAACAGTTATTGACTACAAAGCACTGAGCACTGCGATGTAGGCTGAGTAGGAATTCAACACGCATTAGTTACATAAATAAATGTAGCATAACAGAGTGCTTAACAGACTGCAGAGCCAGATTCCTGGGTCCAAATGCTGGCCCCACTATTCATAAGCTGAGTGGCTTGATCAAGCTATATATCAAGTCTCTATTTCACAGGGTTGTGGTGAGGATTCTATCAAAAGCTCTCAGAATACTGTCTGGCAGACACTTAATAAATGTTTGGTTATCATAGTTAAGTAAAAAATGTTCTCAGAAGGTAAGTTGCTTTTTGGTAAATACTTGTATCTCAAACTGTCTTTTCTGTTGTAAACCCCTTTCCTCCTCCTGAAAAAGAAAGCTCAAAAATTTCATGTTTTACCTTCCCTACTTAGTTGAGGTAAAATAATAATAATAATTAAAAGGCCAATCTAACATATTTTAGGATATGCAAAATTGTGAGAATTGCAGAAGTTTGCAATGTGATAAAATTAGAAAACAAACAAAAGAAAACAAAAATATCATACAAGCAAAAAAACAAACTAGAGTTGCCAAAAGTTAAATATAATTTTGAAATACTTTATCAAATAGGAATTATAGGTGTAAATTGTTTTGTTGGATGCTAAAACAGCTTTCTCTCAATGTTTTGTGTTTTGGGGATATAAACAAATTCTTATGCTGTAGCTTCACTAGCTGAATTGTTTAACAGATTTCTCTGTAAATTTCATGTGTATTTATATAATTATTACTGTACAAGGCTATTAAATGTCAAACACCTGTCACCCCAAATCCACAACTCATTTTCTGTAACATGCTTCTGTAACTTGAGTATCAATATTTCTAAAAATATATCTTTATTTCCATATATAAATATGTGTGTGTGCATATATATTAATAATTTGTCTAAATATACAAATTTGAATACAAATTACAGGAGTAAAAGTAAGTGAAAGGGTTTTCACTGAGCGCCTCTAACTATTTAATCTTATGTTTATAATATTAACATAAATTCATTTAAAAATGAAGTTTAAAGACACATAATATTAAAAAGCTATAAACTTCTATGACCAACATCATAAAGTAGCTTTTTAAAATTACTTGGCTGATTCACAAAAATTTAAAAACATGCATCCTTGTATACATTTCCAAGAAATGTTTAGGCCAGTTATATTTAGACCTTTCTGTAAGAGTTCTAAAAGTTACCCACAGAGAAAACACTTCATAAACCTGAGAGACTTTAGAAATGTTATAGTTAGAAAACAAAAAAATGACTCAGCAGTTCTCACAAGCAGCAAGATTTTTTTTTTCTGGTTTCTTTTTATTTTATTTTATTATTATTATACTTTAAGTTTTAGGGTACGTGTGCACAACGTGCAGGCCCGTTACATATGTATACATGTGCCATGTTGGTGTTCTGCACCCATTAACTCGTCATTTAGCATTAGGTATATCTCCTGATGCTATCCCTTCCCCCCTCCCCCCACCCCACAACAGTCCCCAGAGTGTGATGTTCCCCTTCCTGTATCCATGTGTTCTCATTGTTCAATTCCCACCTATGAGTGAGAACATGCGGTGTTTGGTTTTTTGTCCTTGCAATAGTTTGCTGGGAATGATGGTTTCCAGTTTCATCCCTGTCCCTACAAAGGACATGAACTCATCCTTTTTTATGGCTGCATAGTATTCCATGGTGTATATGTGCCACATTTGCTTAATCCAGTCTATCCTTGTTGGACATTTAGGTTGGTTCCAAGTCTTTGCTATTGTGAATAGTGCCACTATAAACATACGTGTGCATGTGTCTTTGTAGCAGCATGATTTATAATCCCTTGGGTATATACCCAGTAATGGGATGGCTGGTTCAAATGGTATTTCTAGTTCTAGATCCCTGAGGAATCGCCACACTGACTTCCACAATGGTTGAACTAGTTTACAGTCCCACCAACAGTGTAAAAGTGTTCCTATTTCTCCACATCCTCTCCAGCACCTGTTGTTTCCTGACTTTTTGATGATTGCCATTCTAACTGGTGTGAGATGGTATCTCATTGTGGTTTTGATTTGCATTTCTCTGATGGCCAGTGATGATGAGCGTTTTTTCATATGTTTTTTGGATGCATAAATGTCTTCTTTTGAGAAGTGTCTGTTCATATCCTTCACCCATTTTTGATGGGGTTGTTTTTTTCTTGTAAATTTGTTTGAGTTCATTGTAGATTCTGGATATTAGCCCTTTGTCAGATGAGTAGGTTGCAAAAATTTTCTCCCATTCTGTAGGTTGCCTGTTCACTCTGATGGTAGTTTCTTTTGCTGTGCAGAAGCTCTTTAGTTTAATTTGATCCCATTTTTCAATTTTGGCTTTTGTTGCCATTGCTTTTGGTGCTGTAGACATGAAGTCCTTGCCCATGTCTATGTCCTGAATGGTATTGCCTAGGTTTTCTTCTAGGGTTTTTATGGTTTTAGGTCTATCATGTAAGTCTTTAATCCATCTTGAATTAATTTTTGTATAAGGTGTAAGGAAGGGATCCAGTTTCAGCTTTCTACATATGGCTAGCAAGTTTTCCCAGCACCATTTATTAAATAGGGAATCCTTTCCCCATTGCTTGTTTTTGTCAGGTTTGTCAAAGATCAGATAGTTGTAGATATGTGGCATTATTTCTGAGGGCTCTGTTCTGTTCCATTGGTCTACATCTCCGTTTTGGTACCAGTACCATGCTGTTTTGGTTACTGTAGCCTTGTAGTATAGTTTGAAGTCAGGTAGTGTGATGCCTCCAGCTTTGTTCTTTTGGCTTAGGATTGACTTGGCGATGTGGGCTCTTTTTTGGTTCCACATGAACTTTAAAGTAGTTTTTTCCAATTCTGTGAAGAAAGTCATTGGTAGCTTGATGGGGATGGCATTGAATCTATAAATTACCTTGGGCAGTATGGCCATTTTCACGATATTGAGTCTTCTTACCCATGAGCATGGAATGTTCTTCCATTTGTTTGTATCCTCTTTTATTTCATTGAGCAGTGGTTTGTAGTTCTCCTTGAAGAGGTCCTTCACATCCCTTGTAAGTTGGATTCCTAGGTATTTTATTCTCTTTGAAGCAATTGTGAATGGGAGTTCACTCATGATTTGGCTCTCTGTTTGTCTGTTACTGGTGTATAAGAATGCTTGTGATTTTTGTACATTGATTTTGTATCCTGAGACTTTGCTGAAGTTGCTTATCAGCTTAAGGAGATTTTGGGCTGAGACGATGGGGTTTTCTAGATATACAATCATGCAAGATTTTTTAAAAAGTGATTCATGTGTTGGCTCAAATCAAAGTATGATTTTTCACTGTTAAGATTGTGAGGTAACTGAGGAACATGATAGCAGGAGTAAAATACCCATCTGGTGGCCAGAAGAGAGGCTCAGCTACTTATAAATTTTGAGAAAATAGAAAAATATGTGTTTATTTTGCAAAGACAACGTATAGAATTATTAGATTATTCCTAGTGGTAAAGTTTAGGGACAAGAGAGAAATTAGTCTGGGAGAACTAAAGAGTTAGTTGGTTTCTTTAGACTAGCCACTACAGCCTTTATCATCATTGATATACTCTTGTCTTGGTTGCCAAGACTACTGGGTAAATCATGAGACAGCTGGATCATGGCTGGATGAACTGTACTATAACCAGTCCTTCCCAAATTTTCATATCAATATACATGAAGACCATCATAATATTTGCAAGGTTCACTGGAGTAAATAGCAAATAATATTTTTAGAGGTGGCCCCAGGCCCCGGTAATTAGCCTCACAGTTGAGGGAATAAATATTTCAGACCCCTTTGACCAGTGCTAGGATATTTCAGTTGGAAAACTGCTTAAATCAGTATTTTGTTGTTCTTTCTGGAAAATGGGGAGACAGACAGGGCAGTTTGAGAAATAGCAATGCCTGCCTCAAGCAAAATTCTCTCAAAAGCCAGGCAATATAGATATTTCATATACTGTTGCTTTGGGGATTACTCTATCCTAATTCCCAATGATCATTTGTGCAGTGAAAATATTTGTATCCCATGAAGCTCCTTACAGATTCTGTCCATCCTGTAAATGGACAGAAGAGCCACTCTGATTACTGCTTCTACCCATCCACCAGGGTGAGAAGCATGGGATAATGGGGGCTTCATGAATTCCTGAGAATATGGCAATGTTGCCTTAAATTAAATGATTAATCTCATGAAGACTTTCAGGCATTTGGACATTTCACAGCCAGAGATTATAAATGAGGCACAAAAAGGAACATGGTTGGAGGCTCTCTGGTAAACCTGGCATTACCTCTGTAGTGACTGAATCATGAGGAGTTGGGAGGGACCTGGGACAGGGGCGAGGTGACCAGGTAGTATAGGACAAATTTCAAAATTGTACAAAGACACTGAACATTTTTAGCAAGTATGGTAGTCCTCGTGAGAATGTCACCTCACCTTTCAGCAATGTGCACATTCAGAAAACATTTCCAGTCCTTTAAATCTAAATGTAGGTGACCTAAGCAAGATAGCAAAATTGAAAATGTAATAACTTAAAAAGAAAAACTCCATCATTGGGTGACCCAAATTATATCAACACATGAGGCTAGTATTTATACTTTTAAAGTATGTATAAGTCTTGACCAATTAGTCGAAATAGATTTCACTTCTTACACTAAATCTTATTTTACAAATAATGCTCCCAGGATAATGCAAGGATAATGGGATTCATCTGTATACTTCTGAATGCTTAAATTATTTTTCAGTATAGAGTAAATATCTTACTGTGTACATTAATAGGGGATAATACAGGACATAAGTTCCATCAAATATCTCTTCTGATTAAAGAAAATTGAGATAGCATGTTTTGTGGAGAGGGAAATTTTTCTTCTACTCTAATGGCAGACACAGGCAAATAACTGCACTTGTCACAACATCGTCATATCTTAGCAGAAACAGCATGACTTCTCCTTCCCCACAGCTAACCTCTCTACCTTACACGGTATTATATCCCACCTTTTGGGTCTTGTCCTATCTAGAATTGCCTCTTGGTTTTATTTCCCATCTGTTTTCCCAATATTTCAAAGTCCTGTACCTGCAATCTCACTCAATTTTCTGAAGTTATGCCCAAGAATAAAGTTGCTTTTGCTCTTTAAACTTTCCTTCAAGCAGTATCCCTTTTTGCCTACCGAAAAAAATTTACTGTTAAACTTCTTCAAAACATAGACTGCACCTGCTGCATGCCTATTCCCATGTCACGCTAGCCTCTGCTTCTAACTTTCTGCCGAACTTCTCTCCAGGGCCTCTGTGGTCCCGGCCACAGTGAAGCCAGAGATATGCGAAGTCCTCCAAAGACTGATCAGAATGCCTCTCTCTTAGAATATTTTCCACCATTCTTTCTCAGGCCTCTTATATTCTATTCACACCATTATTTTTGTTATTCCTCACAGTGTTCCATGGACATGCTTGGACACATTTCACACATGCTTTTTCGTAAAATCCCTTCCACCTTTTGCCTGGGAAACACATGATTTACCTTTAACTATATACTGTCATTTCTTTTCCTGCAACTTTTCTGACTTCTCCAAATTCTGTGGCAGATTATAAATTTGCTCATGATTATTGTTTCTAAGTATTTTTCTTCAAAATAAGACTATGAGATATCTGATGTCATTGATTATTTCTCATCCATCTCACCAATGCAAACACCTGGCAGGTTTCTTGACACGGAATTGGTGCTTGGCATACCATTGTTGAAGGAATACACACTGCATTTTAACTCCTGGCTAATTTCTACTTCCTCTGACATGCTAGAAGTTACTCTTTTCCACCATTAATGCATTCTTTGAACAGATTCTACAAATGCTACTTTCATCTCATGAATACTCTCAAAATTATAATGGTTCTCAATTGCTGGTTACAACAAAACCAAACTCCTTAGCCTGATCCCATCATCTAATTGAAGCTTCATTAACATTATTTACAATCAATTTTAAGTATTTATACACTACTTCATTCACTGTTATCTTTCACCCTCCCAAAATACACCAAGTATATTCCCACTCCTGGATCTTTCTTTATGCAATACCATCACCTAGACAGGAAACCTCTTTTTTATTTGCCTAAGAAAATCCTTCAAGGTTAGGCTCAAACCCTAGACTCTCCATAAAGTTTTCTTTGTGAAAAACAGCATAATACAGTGAAAAGCATGTTAAGGTTTAGAGATCAAAGACTTGAATCTGAGTTTCAACAGCCATTTGCTTGTCTTAACTCGCATAAAGTACTTAACCTCACCAAGACTCTTCTTTCACATTTGAAAAATAGGGATTAATAATACTTTCTGCCCGACACTATTGTGATAGGAACAAATAAAATCATGGTTGGGACACACTAGGCAAAGGGGAGTTTTTTGTGGATGTCATTGCTCTCATTTTGTTCAATGAACTTGTGCAGACATTGTCTATATCACACTTTTTTTGGTACAGGCCTCATTGTATAGTTTATGAAATGTATCATATATGCATGGTTGCATATATCTCTTGAGGCCCAAGGACTTACATTTATTTGTTTTTTTCCCACTCTATTTTACAATATTGGGTAGCATAATGTAGCAATAAAAACATATTGATTCCTAGTTGATATAAAATCAAGTAAAAAATACTTTGCTATGTAAAACTATCACCAAATTTGATATGTAAAGCATAAGATGTCCTTGAAATTCAGAAATTTAAAATTATGCAGTTGTGCACTTCCTCTGATTATCGCTGCCTAGTTACTTTAAAAACAGAGTTTTGATTGTATTTTTTAAATTACTTGAAAATTTTTAGTAAAGCCCGCTACTAACTCCAAAACACTGAGGGGCATGAGGATTACTTCTACTGAAGTAATTGATTACTTCTTTTGGCACAAAAACAGATCACTGCAGCCTTGACCTCCCTGGCTCAAGGTAACCTCTCAGCTCAGCTTCCCAAGGACCTAGGACTACAGGCTTGTGTCACCAAACCTGGCTAATTCTTTTATTTTTTTTGTACAGACAGGGTCTCACCATGTTGCCCAGGCTGGTCTCGAACTCCTAGGCTTCAGCAGTCCTCCTGTCAGCCTGTCAGTGCTGGGAATTACAAGCATGAGCCCCCATACCTAGCATCTTTTAAATATTTACTCCTGTGAAATCTTTCTCCTTATTAAATTGAAGATCCTATGATTTCTAAGAATTTGTAACAAGTGCCTTAAAAATTAACTTTCCTGGAATTATTTAAAAACAAATGTTTAGTGTCATTATAACTAAGTTATACATTAAGATTTCTAGAGTACCATTAACCTGATTTCAAGTGTGTTCTTTTACATGGTTTTTTTTTTTTTTTTTTTTTTGAGACGGGGTCTTGTTCTATTGCCCAGGCTGGAGTGCAGTGGTATGATTGTGGATCTTGCAGCCTCCACCTTCTGGGCTGAAGCAAACCTCCCACCTCAGCCTCCCATGATGCTTGGCTTTTTTTTTTTTTTTTTTTTTTTTGTGAGTGGGGACTGCGTGGGGGGCAGATTCAAGGACAGAATTTTGCCACATTGCTCAGACTGGTCTCAAACTCTGGAGCTCAAGCAATCTGCTTGGCTTCACCTCCCAAAACACTGGAATTACAGGCATGAGCCACTACACCTTGCCCTCTTTCATTAAGAATGCTTTTCACACACAGTTAGATCTATTTTCTTGGATGTATTACAGACAAACTATCATCTTTAGTATTTTAAGGTGGAAAGGTAATTTTTATTTAGTTATTAAAAGAGTATGAAAAAATTGCATTATAATATCTGTAATTACCATAGCTGAGAATTCAAAACAGTTACAGCAATCTAGACCACTTATAAGACTATCAAGAATGTGAACAACATCATTTACTCAATGTTATTTGGGAAAATTAGTATATAATATAAAGATAGTTAATATCATACTTATTATTAAACATAATATCAAATCACATAATATCTTTACAGAAGCAATACAACTTTCCCAGGACAGTGTTTATTTCATAAGATCTTGTTCTTATTTTCAAATACAAATTACTTTTACGTCTGAGCTACTTCACCTGACAAACTTATATGTAAGTGCATTAAATAAAACAAATTTATAGTATTTCAAATAAAATTAAAATTGGATTTATGAGTTTCAACTTCCAAGTAAAACAATATTAATTGAATAATTTGTTAATCTGTGTGATTACACTTGAGGATGCAAGAATATAAATAAGAACCTCTAAAGATTCATATGCACTCAATACTAATAGTAACTCACTCAAATCAAGTAATTTATCTGTAAAATAGGTTCCAGTAATGGCTTTTGTGTTTACATATTTCAAATGGATGTTGTGAAGATTCACAAACTGCAAGAGATGTAAAGGTGATTGATTTTGTCAAGCTGCAGTACCCTTTAGCCATCTCTGACATCTAATTTTTAAAGCCCTGGGAAAGGAGTTATTGTAGCTTTGATAACTTGTTTTAGGATTTAAAAATCCTTTCTCTTTTGAAGACTCAGTTTATGAAATTTTGTTTGCATCTAACATATAGAGCTTTATTTATATATTTAATATGTGAAAAACATGCCTGATCACCTAAAAAGAGAACATCTGCTATGACCAAAGTACAGATGGTATGTATTATTATGAATATAAACAATGGATGTCTAGTTAACATCCTTTTACTGAAGGGTTTTAGATCATGTCAGAAAATATTGTCATGTTAAAATAGCCTCGTGTGTGTGTGTGTGTGTGTGTGTGTGTGTTTTCTGCTAACTTTAGAATATATCAAGTGATTTTTATCAGTTTAACTGCAAGTTGGCACCTGAATCCAAAAAGTGTAGGTTAAGTCATAACATTTTCCTGCACTGCAACTATAAACACTTAGAATATAGACAAAGTTGGCAAATAAAAAATATTGTGTGGACATAGCCAAAAATTATTGTCATTAGTTATAGCCTTAGAAATAAGAAATATATTAGGCATATTCAGTGTATTGCTTTCTGACCTTTCATTACAAAAGCAAATAGATAAGAAAATAAATGAAATCACTGTTTTATAAGTAATTGACATTGCAGCATTACCTCTCATCAAACCCCATGTTAATAGAAGGAACTCAGCCTGGATGATTAAAAATCGGTGCTCTTTTAGGTGTTTTAAATGCTCCTTTATTCTTCTCCATGCATTCTTCATATTTCTGAATTGCTAGATTACCCTCACACTCTCCTTGTTAAAATCTCCAGAAATTTATTTTCTCCTTTGTCCCCCTCCCTCCACTTCCACCTAGGTTAAATTTTTTTTTTTTTAATCTCTTACAGCCCTGTTCTTTGCTAGCCAAGTTGATATACTAGGTTCTTTCATGGGTGATACATGTGCATTAAACAGGATTCTTATGAAAACAATGAATCAGTCCTAGAGACTGAAATTACAAGCCCTCTGTGAAAATAATAAAAGTACTTTTGTTTGAGGGAAGGACAATTGTTGATTGATACTCATATCACATTTCTTGGGTGGCAATTTGCTGACTTGTAAAGTTGGCTCTCTGACTTTTTAAGTGAATAAACACATATTTAATCAATGAATCAGAAAGAAGATGCTCTTCAATTTTCAATTTTTAGAAATCCTATTGAGTCCTTAAGATATAAAACACATGTTCCAGTCATCATTTAAAATTTCTCTGTAAGGAAAGGATTTACTCAATTTGCTGATTCAAGAAAAACTTAGGAAGCCAAAGATGAAATGTTTCACTTGTATCTTTTTTCAGAAATACAGAATAGAAGATAAGTATTTCATCTCTAAAAGCAAAGCTTTTTCCTCTTGTTCTTTGGGACTACTTTACCTGTTCTAACTGGGTGATAGCTCCTAATTGCAATTTTGAAGTTCAGGGCAGCTTGGAGAGCCTACCCAATTAGAAGCAGGGATAACTCCCTGGCAGGAGGCATGTTAAAAGACTAATGTCTGACAGGAAAAGACAAGCCAAAATCAGATAGTTCTACACAACTCTCAGAGGAAAGGGGTCTTACTGCTAGAAAGGGACATTGAATGGGAGCAGCCAACTGGCTCATCCACTTGTCAGACAGCTGAGTCATTTGATCTTTGATTCCACAAATGTGTTAGAGATTGCCTCTGAGCCAAACTGTGCACACAGAGATATTGCTATTGGCCACTCTTAAGAGGCATTTGTTTTTTTGTTTTTAAGATACCTGTAAAAGAAAGAGGATTCTTTGTCCATCTTCTTCCTCTATAGGCTAAAATAATAAAAAGTTAGATGCAGGTCCCCAGTTAAGGCTTAAAAACCAAAGGCATGCTAATGTCAGCTGGTTAGTGGAAGAACGGGTTTTGGTGGTGTGATGGCCAAGTGATAATCGTTAAAGGAATTATCAATATATAAATCATTATCAAAGTCCTTGAAAGTCACTATTTAGCTTTCTGAAAAAAAAAAAAAAACCACTAAGAAAACCAACATTTGATGACTAAGTACAAAAGAAACCCAAACTAGTAAACAAAATGTCTCTGTCCTTTCTTGTTCTCAGATTAAGAAACAATGAGAGTAAGGATACTTTTAAATCCACAGAAAGTATTATTTCTGGTCAAATTAGCTCATTACTATAATTTAAAAAAGAGTAAATCAACTCCACAAAAACTGGAAAACAAGCATTTTTATTTTATAGATCTCCCTTAAGACAACATTAAATTATATGTACTGGCCTAAAAACAAAACAAAACAAACCAAAAAAAAAAAATCTTTCCAATTTAGGGAGAAGTTTGCTCTGTGACTGTTGGTCAAATGACACAGATTCACTGCAGTATATGCAGACAATGTGTAGAAAGATCTGGCATATTTATCAAAACAAAAGAAGTTGTTCATTGGTTATTTTACTTGGAAAAATAATTCTGATATTTTCCTGGATTGAGTGGATGAGAACAAAATAGAGATGAGAGAAGACACAATAAATAAGGGAGAGACCTGATTAGCATAAAAGTAGTATTATAGTGAGAGGATCAGTTAGAGCATGTATAGTTAATCGTCTTTCACTGGAAGAATCATAGTGTGAGACACGGTGATTTTTATATAAGCCAATTTACACTTGAGAGGAAGACAGAATGTTAAACAGCCCAATTTAAAAGTCATAGGATGATACAAACATTGAAATATACCAGTCCTGAATCATTGGTAAAGTATATGCATTTTATGTTTCAGACCCAAAGTGAATGTTGTTGATGACAAATATTCTTCAAAATTTAATTTCTTATGGCATTCAAAATGACATTAACTCTGAAAACGATTTTATGATACACTTTTAATGAAAACAAACTGTCCTTTATTGCATTCTGTAAAAGTAGCATTAATAGGATAATTGCTGTTTATTGAGTACTTCCTATGTTCCAGGCTCTGTGGTGAGCACATAATGTCCATTATCTTATTAAATCTTCACAATAACATCATGAGTTAGGTATTATAATTGCTATTATATAGAGGAGGAAATGGAAGATTGCAGAGGTTAAATACTTTCTTCAAGGTCACAGAGTTGTAATGCTATTATTTGAATTTAGATCTCTTCTGTCTTCAAAACCTGGTTTCTTTATTACTGTACTACATTGTGCTGCAATCTCAGACAAAGCAATGAAGTCTAATTATGTATCTTTTTCTGTCTCAATCTGCCTTTTTTGTGTAGTAGACTATGGAAGTATCTTGAGGAAAAGGGAAGAAAATCACTTTAGATGTCAAGATTTTGAAGCCATGCTATGCCAGTACTAAAGCAGCTCTTACAGTCAGGGTGATACCCAAATATTTAACAACAGATGAAATATACTGTACAGGTCATAGCTTTTACCAACAGCCATGAATAGGCAACTTGAGGGGAATCTTGGCCATTTGTAGGTGATCCATGAACTCTGGCTGTGGGAGAAAGGGAGAAAGGGATGGGGTCAAGAGCTGGCAAATGAGAGACAGCACAGGCAGGCTGACAGGCAAATCGGTGGAGTCATCTCAGGGTAGCCTCTCGCTCTGCCCACCTGTGTCTGAGCCAGCATGAGATTATTTGAGGGGTCCTGTGATGGTACTGGGTAGCAGCTGTTTAAAATCAGAAGTGTTTTCATATTTTATTAACCGTTATGGCTGTACCATGAACACCAGTTCAACTGCATAGAGGAACTGTATTTGTCTGTTTTCAGTAAATCCTAACTAGGAGCACGATCTCACATGCTTTGCCTTGATGACAGAATACTTATTCACTTGACCCTAGGTTGTCCTTAGTGAATACAAGTAAGTTTTTCAATAGTGTGTATTGCTAAGGTAAAGCCCAATTCTTATAATAATCAGCTAACTGACCCTTACCACAAAACCCTTCCTTTAAGCATTTAATCAGTCTGTCACCATGTGCTTATTTTCTCTTTGGTGGGCCATCTTCTGAGATCAAGCACACCGGCCACATGACAGTCGCTACGTCTTCCTGGTGAAGACCTGCTAGTTCTGCCACTTGGCACAGCCTCAAGGCCTGGTTAGCTCAGCAGGTTGAAGCCCAGCATGAAGGATGTCAACATCACAGGTCCAAATACCATATGGTACAAGGATCTGTCTTTCCATTTTTCAGCCTCAGATCTTACCTCCTAACATCTGCTACCCATATATCCTCTTTGTGCTAGAACTGACACTGGGCAAGTTAGTACCTTTGAAGCAACACAAAACCCTAAGAGGAAGGATGGATACCACCTGGTAATCAATTGCATATTAAAAATGACAAAGCCTTAACTGGGCTTGAGTTGAAGTTCAACTTGCCAACACTAAACACTCAGCCAGATTATCCCTAGGAAATGCTGCAAGGAATCACTACAGGGCCTTTGAGTGAGTTCATATGACTGCCTCAGTGCACTAAATATTAGGCTGGTGCAAAAGTAATTGCTGCTTTTGCCACTGAAAGTAATAGCACCTTGATTTTCTTGTTTTAAACAGAGCTGAATGTCTTCAATTTATTTGAACCATTAAACAACTGCTAAATAAACAGTATTTGGTGACTAGCGAATCAGCAAAAGGCTTCTCTTTCCTCATAGACATCATCTACTGGCAATAGTAATTTTCCTCTACATTTTATAAAGCAATTACACCTTTCACAGCATACTAGATATGGAGGTTTATTTAGAGTAAAAGAAGAACACAGAAAACAATGAGATTCAGACTGAAACACACACACACACAAATACACACACACAGAGTTGTAGCATTACTAATAGCGGTAATGACACTAAACTACTAAATAGCTTCTGAATGGCCTGCAAAAATGTATCAACTAAAGATATCTGTTATTGAGATACTACAGAAGAATTCCTTACATTTATGGACAATTCTAATGATTTATATAATTGCAATACCCGTTTGAAAATGTCTTGGCTCAGGAAAAAATATAAAACTGCAACAATAGAAAGATTTTTCTGGTTATCTATGTTGTAGGCTATAAAAAAGGTAGAAACATAAATGAAACTCATATCAAGCAAATACACTAGGTAAACATTTCCCTCATCACTCTATCCTCTCTGAGGGACTCCAAAGCTGGTCAGCTTTACAATGAATTCTGCTCTACGATAAATACTGTTGTAGCAAGATTCCAGTGAGTCTTGTCTCCTCCATCAAATCTTTTTTCAGATATATTTGCAAACAAAGTCATTGATTTATTTTTGTTTCATCTGCCCTTTCTGACCACTCATACCCATGGTAATGAGCAGGAAAATGGTCAACGGGATCTGAAACAAGAAGGTTAAGAAAAAGCAAAGGTCAACAGAAATGTACAGAATGGAAAATCAGGCACTGGGCAACAGACATGACCCAGTTTCAATCTGGCCTTAAATTCATAACATGACTCTTGAAAAGGTTCTTTTCTACAGAAGTTTGAACAGGTATATGCAAATAAAAATTCCAAAAAAGTAGAACACATTTTTACTTTTAAGTTTAATGCTTATTTTATTTATTCTGTAAGAGAATGCTGAAGAAGGTATTTGTCAATTCAATACCTTTACTACATGGAATCTGATTGAAACCTCGTTGAAGACTGACCTTTAAAGATTTGAGTATGTGAGTGCATGCACACACACACATACACAAACAATAATTTGGTAAAATAAAAAATAATGCTCTCCTATAAGCAACAAATATATACACATATATATCTGTCACTTCTAGAAAATATACAAATTCTTCTCTGCAACATTTTTCTTGTAGCTTCACCTATGTTCTCATTATGATATTATCTAATGAAGTTGATTAATGACAGCAATGGTAGAATAGCACGGTATTTAACACAGAAAGAGTAATCCAGGGAATTTCTTTAAGGATGCTTATTTATATGTAAAACTGTCATGGAAACACTGTTATATTATTTTATTACAACTAAGATACACCTCAAAGCTTCTTCAAATATGACAGCTTAAAATTATTCTAGAATAATGTCAATATTTTGATATTTTTTGCTGTAGTTCATCAAGGGTTTCATCTTCCTTGATATTATTAAACATATTTCACCATTTTGCTACTCTGATCTGATTTTCATGGATTATGTCTCTCCTGAATTTGTATCTATGTGTCATAATAAACATTTGGTAAATGCCACATTCAGAGCCATACTATGCACTCTAAAAAAAAAAAAAAGCCAAACTTTAATGTACATCTGAATCACCTAGAGGTCTTAAAGTGCCGATTATGATTCAGTAGATATTTGTTGGAATTAAAATTCTGCATTTCTAGAGGTTCCCAGGCGATGTCGGTGCTACTTCTATACAGACTACTCTTTAATCAAAGTGTAATGTTCTAATGCCTCCTAAAAGTAGACTTAAAACTCAGTGCCCATTTTCTGGAAATACGTTCATTGAAATCGAGCTCCTAAACAGAGCATCTCATTTCATTCAACCACGAATTAAACACGATGTCGCTTACAGAAGAACATGCACACTTAGTTTTCATCTTTTTATGAATATTAATATATTGGCACATCCTGGAAATGCTGACCTGTCACAAATTCTTATGAATGAGTCTGTCTTTGGAAGAGCATATGCATTCATATGCAGGTAAAAATCTTCTAAACACTACATAGGAATTTGCTTGTATCATCAAAGAAGAAATAAGAAAAATGTCATGGGTTATGAAGAAGAAAAGAATAGAAAAGAAGAAGCAGATATAAAATGTGAGAAATTATGAAAAAAGAAGAAGAACCAGATATAAAAATGCGAGAAATTATGAAAAAGGTCTGTTTTCTGTGGTTTGTTTTTAGAAACAGAATTGATAGCATGAAAGTACAAATGATCTGATCATATGATGTCATATCTGACAGCTTGGTTCAAATTTTATCAGTCACTTCTCGATTTACTGCACATTATCATACATCAAGGATCAGCAGCCTCAGTAGCTATGAGTCAGAACTTGTGACATAAGAAAAACAAAGGCAGAAGACAAACTTCCATTTTATTTGCAATTTCTCATATATTATAAATATATTAGAAGTAGAAATACATAAATGCACACACAGAAATACCCCAATTTATTTTTCTTCTTACTTTCATTTGTTTCCTTATTTTCTCAAAATTTACTTCTGGAAAAGTGAGGTGGAGAGTTTATGTATCTGGGAAACTGGCATGAAGGACATTTCAAAATACTTTTTTTAGAGGCAACTATTTTCTCTCCTCTGCTACCTGCAATCACTCACACCTCTACCACTGCATGTACTAACCATGCTTTCTTCAATTTTTAATTATGTTGTTAACAGAGATCCTAATCTGGGTCTACTTGAAAACAAACAAACAAACAAACAAACAAAAACACCTCTGGTAGCAACTTGGCGTCCTAGTTTACAGCTATAAAATAACCTAGAATAACTGAATAAGGAAGTACCGGGTTTTTCTCTTACACCACATTTGTGTGAAGTGAGAACAGGAAGGAAGGTCCAGGATAAAGAAATCAGGAGATGATAGAAAAATAAGCAAATAAGCACTGCAGGATGTTTGCTGTTCGGCCAAACTTCTCTTTAATTTTCCCTACGATTGAAAAGCTATAAAAATGCTTAAAGAGTTGAATAGGTGTCCACTAGGCCTGAACTTTAGCGCAAATCTACTGAACAAACTATGATGATAAATTACAAAATCCTGAAGAAAAAGTTGATAAATGCAGAGTTTTTTAAATGGGCAATGAAAAATTACATTTATTTTATCATAAAGATATTTAACCTGACTTTTTATGAAAATAAGAGAATAAAAATTATATTTAGGATATAAATTAATTTTGAATCTTTTAAGACATGTTTCTAAAAGTAAAAATAACCTAACACAGTCATACCAAAAAAATGCAGAACCACTAAAACTTACGTTAGTATCTAAATATTGTGACTTTTCAAAAGTACATCTCTAAATACTTGAAATTTTTGGTTTTAGAACATTAAAAACTTGAGTATCTCAGGAGCAAACGTACCTATATAACATTAGTATTTGATGCTAAGATACTATAAAGTATAGAAAACTAATTTATGACCCTAATAAAATATAGGCATGAAATTGTTTAGTTGCTGAAAAGGAATAGTGGAGTAATACACATTTTTAAACAAAACAAACAAACAAAAAACAGGAAGACTTTGGTGGTCTGAAATGAACTCCTTCATCTACAACACTTTAACATCTTGTACTGTGTACAGAGTTCTACTGAGGAGTAAGAGTCCCAGACAACATCTTTAAAATCCTTTTTTTTTTTTTTTTTCTTTTCTGGCTAAGGTTCTGAGCAATATAGTTCCATAGGCTACAATTCTGGACCTGTTCTCTTCAAGATATTTTTTTTAAAATGTGAGTTTTAGGACACTGTCATTTTGAAATATAAATCCTCTTGCAAGTTTCCCACCTGGTAAAATAACTTTTCGCAATGGTACCCTTTTATAATGTTCATGATCTATTATGGCATCAGTAAAATTGCTGGAAAAATACATTTTTACCAGAAATCCAGTCCCTTAAAAAAGTATCTAAATCATCCCCACTCCCCCAACCCCCATCCTGCAAAGGAGCTGCTTCTTGGCTAGCATTTGGAACAACTGCATAATGGCTCATATCTTTTCAGTCATTCCAGGGAAACTGTGATGGAAAGAAACTACCTCTGCACACTTCGCATATTTGTGTGGTGAATCTCTGCCACAGACATTCTCTGCATGCTCTCTATCTTTGAGTAGGAAATCTATTGTATGTGTTTCTGTTGTGAATATCTCTAAAATTCAGTGAGGGCTTCTACAAAGTCATCCTTGCTTAGATAGGCAAATAACGACACCCAATCTGTTCCATCCAGGGTATCATTTCCTCAGAATAAGGTGGTCAGTACATAAATAGATTTCATTTTCAGCAATGTCTTCTCTCATGAATTCATGTCTCTACTCTGATCTGAGAACCTACAGAAGAGAATTCATTGTTAAATTCAGAAGAAAGGCTTTCCCTTGTTAATAACGTGGTTAACATGTATTTAATAATGCCCATATATCAGGCTGTGTTCTAAGCTTTTTTAGACTTATTAACTAACTCAGTCTTCTGACCAATCTTAAGAGTCACACTTGTTATTTTCATTTTACAGGTGCAGAAATAGAGACCCAGAGATAACTGTCTTGTGCAATGTCACAGCAGTTATTTTGGGAAGTCAGAAGCTAAACTTAGGATTTTTATCTTCAGGGTCCACACAGTTATTCACAACGATCCACTGCCCATGTAACTATATGACAGAGTAAAATCGCTTCCTTCCGGTAATACCTACGCCTCTTACTTGTTCACATTGGCCCTGTCTGGTTCTTTTCGCTTTGTATCCTGTGTATGATCTCTCAAATCCTGCTTGGATATCTTTGTTTTGCTTTGGGTTTTTGTTTGTTTGTTTGTTTTAACTCTTTCCACATCCTCTTTGGAAGGTTCTTTATGTTACTATGGAGAGAGTCAGGACAAGGTTCTGTGCAACATGTCATAATCATCAGTTATTTAAATGAAGACTCAGATGTCACATTTTAAAAATTTCCAAGTGAATGAAGATTGAAAACATAGTTAATATATGGAATATTAAAGTATGACATTTTTAAGCTGACATGATTGGCAAATGAAAAAGAAAATTAACAAAGAATAATGTAAAGGTTTAATTTGAAATAAAAAATAAAATATATAGGATTTGTGTTAGTATTCGGCATCAGGTTTCCTTAATAGATGCAAATTTGTATATCAAATCTTGAATTTGTTTATTACCAAGGAAAATGAAGTTATTCCTTTTCTTAGAACACATTTAGAGTTGAAGGGGATCAGAATATTCTACCCTCAAAGATGCCACTTTGACATAAGGATTACTTTGAGCTAAAGGCAATTAAGGAACAGCAGATATGGGAGGAACTAACTTCCTTCCCTTTTTCTGCCTAAAAGCAGAGCATACATTTTTCTTTGTGAAGGTGTTTCTGCTCTTTTCTCCTGTATTAGGAAGAGGGGGATGTCTTACTGAAGACAGTGCATCACTGGAGAGGGAGCCTATTTGAGTCTGAATAACAAATGTTAGTAAAATAACCCTTGTCTTCCATTAGTTTTCCCCATGTATTTACCTTCCCACAATTTATCATCCCTGTAAGCCCAAATCCCTTTGCTTTGTCTTGTCACATCTCCACAATTTATCAGCCTTTGTTAAAATGATATGTAAGCTCTCAAACCTAGCCACTACTTTGGACTTTCACTTCTTTTCTGTGAAGCTCCTGTGTGCATACAAAAATAAACCTTTTTCCTGTTGATCTGTGTTCTGTCACTTTAATTTGCAGGTCCCGGTTACTAAACTAAAGAGCGTAGAACAGGTTTTTCTTACCTACATAGTACTAGGTACCATATGTTTAAAAAATCAACAAATGTTTCTCATTCTATAAAAGGGAAATAAAATGGATGGAGTCTGGGAATTATATGGTAAGTCAATGATTTAAAAATTCAGAAATATTTGTCTCAGGAAGATAAACTATAGAAGGAAGATTATGGCAAATTAAAGTATATGAAAGTTTCACAATGAAAGAGGGATTCGGTCAGTGGTTCCTCTTGGATTTCAAAAGAAAGCAGTTTTTTCATCCATATAGATAACACTTGCTGAGAACTAGGTGTATATAACAAGGACATAGCCTCATGAATTTACTGTTTACAGATAAATTCTAGCAAAGGGTGTCTGATCCTTTGGGATGATCTAGAGGCAACTCCTCTATTGCTTTAGAAATAAACCAGATCATTGCCACAGTTATTTCTGACAACAGGATTCTGAGTACTTCTATTTTCTTCATGTATCCTTTGATTTTTTTCATTGTTTGCCCTTCTCTTGGTCATTTTTCCCATTTCTTTTGGATGATATACTTATGTAAAACAATTTAATCATTCACTCGAAAGCAGACCATCATTTTCAAACAACAAAAACATATATATCTTGAAAAATCTTCTAAATATAATAGGACTTCTTGCAAAGTTGAACAATAATGATAATTCACTTTGTGCCTTTATTTATAGAGAAGTATTCCTTTCTCACTTAAGAAACGTTCATCTTCTTTGACTTTGATGAATTATGTAAATTTCACAAATTTTATTTTATGTGTACTTTATTTTGAATTATAATACACTAATAAATTCAAGCTAGAAAATAGGTGTATGTGGTATACCTCAAGAACATAAGTATCATAAAATGGCTCCATGAGTCCCATAATATGAGATTCTGGAGAATTAAAGTTCAAAAACATCTTCTTTTTATGAATTCCAAGTGCCTAAAAGGAGAAATCATAGTATACTACATGAAAAGAAAATACAGCAGCCTGTAAATAGCTTCCAGTGTCCAATCAAGAAGTTGTCACTGATTCTGGCTTATACTACAGTATAATTAAGTCATTTTAGACTTTGAAGTTAATTACAAAATAATTAGAGGAGGGAAGTTACAACATTTTGTTATTGTTGTTGAAGTTGCAGTGGTGATAACTTGGTTTTCTGCAAAGTTAGCCTTGAGATCAGTGGTAAGCTGCTCTATACAAATGAAGCTATATACTGTAATTAACAACCATATGGGATGTATTCATGATGTAGTTGTAGCAAAGATCTAAAAGAAACATGCATTGTAGAGACTGACATAGAAAGTTACAATTTTTGGAAAAATTTGGCTGTAGCTACAGCATATTATTTGGTTGGTAGATTAAGAGAAATTGCTATAGAACTGATGTCAGATGCTCAGGCTTGAGTCTGGCATTCTCTAACAGTATGACTGAGAAAGTGACTGAAACAACTATGGCTTTTTTTCCCCTGTCTGTCAAATGTTGAAAAGAAGGCACTGTGGAGGGAGGCACCAGCCTAACCTCATGATCTAACCTCAAAGTCTAACCCAGCTGTGAGCATAAAATGTAACAACAGATGGGAAATACTTTTAAATATCTAAACACTCCCCCCAAACAAATATAAGATTGAGTTGTGTTTAAATCTTGTCTAGTAGTGCAACTGCCTAGCTGGGTAGTCCATTTCAAAATACTCATTAACTCTATGAAATGAAACAACAGTTTCAGGATTTTTCATTCAAATATTCTGTAAGAATCAATATCCTTCTGAAGTAATGAAATGTGGGGACAAGAGAATATTTTTAGGATTTTCCCCAAGGGGAAGACAAATAGTTTAGCTATATTTGATATAACAAGGCTGATAATCTAATATCCTGGTCACCTTGAACTAAATGGTGAAATCCATTAAGGTTGAGGAATTTGTTTGCTCATGAATATTTGTATTTAACCTTCATTTTCTTAATCAAAAGATTCCAGCATACTTGAGACCTAACAAAATTACTTGATTTAAAATAAAAGGTTACGATCTCATGGGAATAGATAGATAGTTGAAGAAACACTCAAGAAAAAAATTTAGCCTATGGGAAACTGTTTCAGTATCACTGTTTAAAAACTAGGACAGCTGGCTGGGCGCAGTGGCTCATGCCTGTAATCCCAGCACTTTGGGAAGCTGAGGTGGGCGGATCACGAGGTGAAGAGATCGAGACCATCCTGGCCAACATGGTGAAACCCTGTCTCTACTAAAAACACAAAAATTAGCTGGGCGTGGTGCCACGTTCCTGTAGTCCCAGCTACTCAGGAGGCTGAGGCAGGAGAATTGGTTGAACCTGGGAGGCAGAGGTTGTAGTGAGCCAAGATCATGCCACTGTACTGCAGCCTGGTGACAGAGGGAGACCCCGTCTCAAAAAGAATAAATAAATAAAAATTAAAATTAAAAAATAAGACAGCTAGGATATATGTTTTAAAGTCATGAAGGTTGTAATTATATTCAAGTTAAGTTTTAAATCAATTTTTAAATCTCTAAGGCTATTTTGCACATTAAAGGTTGTGATGTAAAAATGGACTGACCACACCAATGATTTGCTTGAATCCAAATTATTAGATACATATAAATAGAAGAATTTCAATTGTCACTTTTATCTCAAAGAAAATATGAGTTTACTTTATTAGGACTATATGAAAAATAATATATAATACATTATATAATATATAATAATATATAATTATTTATATATGAGTAATACATATGAGTAATATAATAAAGTAAACCTGAATTTACTTTATTATGACTATATATAAGATATACAATATACAATACAATATATAATAATATATAATACAATAATATATAATTATTTTTATATATATATTAGAGTAGAGGAAATATATATATTTCCAGGAAACCTGGACCCAGTTGATAAAGTTTTCCCTAACTACTTCTGATATTCCACTTATTTCCAACAGTTTCCAACAGTTGGTGATATAAGAATAAGAAATCTGAGAGTCAAATATCAATTGCCAAGTTTAAATTAAAATCTGTTACATTATACGTAGCCAAAATAATAATACTGCAGTTATGTATGACCATTCTACCTGTACATAGAATGTAGAAGTAATGCAAGTAAAATACTGGCTGTATTCATAATTATGTCCTCCTTCTATCTGTATAATTTGCAGTGTGCCAGAAAAACCCTCCCTCTCTCCCAATTCCTACTCATGCTTCTTCTAAAATATCACATCCTGGAACTCATTAACATCATAATATGTATACATCTTTTAATTCACTTTTTTTCTTCATACTAATACACAAAACTGGAGAACTAGGTATGTCAAAAGATTGTAAAGGGCGAGAGAGAGAATATGTTAAGGCACTCTTGTTTAAATATAATTAAGGCAAACTTTGCCATGTTGAAAACTTTGAAAAGAGAAACAACTAATAAACACAACAGAGCACTCCTTAATATATTTAAGCATTCAGGCAGATCTTAACACTAAGTATTTTACTCCATGTGTACACAGGAATAAATTAGAATTTTAATTATTTTACAAGGCTAACTCCGAAAGCTACCTTGGAAACGATTTAGGCTATTGGATTTCTGCCACCTCCAAATACTATCTAATACATTAATAATGGTTGTGGTTACTCACATGTCCAAAGGAGGGATATTGTGTGATAAATAATTTCTGCTTGCTGACAAACTCGTATTTTTTGTAGATGAATTCTCCAGAGGTTTCATATTAATTAAGCCTGCTTTCGAAGATGAATTGGCTTATTTATAGTGCTGTGGCACTTAAAGACTGTAAGTTCTCCAAGGGCAGGATGATGTCTTAATAATTTTGGATTACTAGTGGCTAGTATAGGGATGAAAAATATTAAGTAATCATTAAATATTCACAAATTAATTCAGTACGGCCTTATTTACTATGTAATTGATTTACAACTTTGGCTTGTAGATAGATCCCAGGAAAGCAGAGGATGAGAGAAATGACTCCACTTAAAAAAATGCCCATATGCTAATTGATGAAATCATTTATGTTCAGAAATAACTCATACTAAGTGATAGTTTGAAAATGGGAATTCCAACCAAGGAACAAACCTATAATAAGTTTAAGTCAGTAAATAAGCTAACTGTAACTTGTCTGCAGAAACAACACATTACCAGATGGAAGATAGCAAGAAATCTACAATGTGGGTGCCCAAGGAGCAATAATCTGTCCAGGTTGTAATCACCAAAGGATCTAGAACACTCTGGAACTCAAGGGATTGAGTTCTTACAATGGAGGTGGATGTCTTAAACCTGTGTAAGGGCTAGATTTGGTAGCTGCTAGTCACATATGGCTAAATTAAAATTCAAATTAATTGCATTAGATTTTAATTAATTCAAATGAGTGTAAATTAAAATTAAGTAAGTGAAATTCAAATGAGTGAAATAAAATTAAAGACTTAGTTCTTCAGTCTCACTAGCCACATTTCTAGTGATCAATAGTTGAATGTGCCTAATGGCTAACATATTTGAAAGATAGGACATTTCCATCCTCACAGAAAGTTTTATTGGACAGTGTTACATTAGATCAAAGGTTTAAACTTACTTGTATTAGTATCACAATTTTGAATAATACATTTATTATTGCTTTGTTTGAGAAGAATAAATCCCTCCTCTCTCTCTCTCTCTCTCTCTCTCTCCCCCTCTCTCTCTTCTCCTCCCCTCAATAATTTAGGTAAAGTCATTTCTATTATACTGATACAGTATAACAGCACTTCTCAGAGTCTATAAAAGCTCCAATGGTTATCACATATTCTTTGATCTCCTGCTCCCTGTAACCATTTCTTCATATATTCAGAGGCAAATATTTGTAAGTCTCAGCAAATCTTTTGTTGCAACTCCGATATCATACCAGGCCTCTAGGGCCTCGTCTTTCTCAGAGTAAATAACACATTTTAAGTCCTGTTCAACACACACATACTTCTGGCATCCATTGCTGTAACAGTATGTATACTCACTTGTTATAATATGCAAGAAAAATATATTACACATATGGGCCAAAGTTGATACTGTACCTGTGAAATTTTCACAATGAAGCTGTGGACTGAAATCTATGAATTGAAAAATATTGCAATAGACCTCTTCTCTTTATAAGAGACTGTTAAAATTATTCAACATATACCTGTTACTATAATTTTGTCCTCACTAACTAAAATTTTAATTGTCTTTTAGTTACCTAGTTATAAAGTAAGCTTTTGAAATGGACAAAATATTCTAATCAGATGAAGCAAATAATATAGTTTGTATTTGTTTTCTGAGACTTAGTAACACATTCTGCTTGGTAGGCCAATCTCCATTAAGATTGCTTTAGGGCTGATTCCTAATTAACTCTTGTAAATTATCCCAATGTTCTAACTATGTCAAAGTGGTATAGTCTCAAGAAGCCTTTTCTGGACATCTTATCAGCTTCAGAATATACTGATACAATTTATTGATACAATTTATTGACCATTCTTTATGCACCAACCACTGTCATTAGTTAAAAGAGAATAGTAATTTCCAGACTTCTAGAACATTTCCCTGTCCGGGAAAGACTGCCTCGTAACCCAGCTGTTGAGAAGTGTGACATCCCTGCTAGGGATAGAAATTCCTAATCATTTGTCATTAGACAAATGAGAGGAGAAAACTCCCTTAGTCTGCAGAAAAGCCTCAAAATGTTAATATTCTTTGCATTGGAAAGACAGACATAACAGCTTTGTTAATGGATTTCTTTGTGATTTAATACAACATATTAAAAGCAACACTTGTGACTCTTGAATAAAGAAGTGAATATTGTTTCGTGAAAATGGTCATTCATCATTAGTTATAAGAAGTCTGTTTGTAATTTGAAGTTTTAATTTAATTAGTGTCACATACTTGAAGGCTGCCTTGTGTCAACTGTTATAATGACATGCTATCTGTTCCTTCTACAGAGTAGGTTGCTAACAAGCATTTCAACTGGAACAAAATGATAATGAGAAAAACAACAGAAGTGTTAATTACCTATGCAATTAGAGTGCCTTATATGTGCACTAGTGTAACATTCTACTGTATTTACATCTCTAATGACTGTTAATCTTCACATGAAAGTGTCTACTAGCATTATTTATCACTCCACTGTTACATTACGGGAAGAGTTAATGACAGACTGTATAGGATGTGGGCACCTAGCTTCAATCTAGCCAGACAATTTTTATAAAGTAGTCTACTCTTTCAGGCTCTTTGTATTAGTATGTTATGATATAGATATGTTATACACTATACAAATTGCACTTTTGGAGGGCTATATACAACAGAAAAAAATTTTTTACTTCTCAAAATATCCTTTAAAGTCTAAATATTTCTTGTGTTTTTTATATTATTAAAAAGTGCCCTTGGGAAAAAATATTGTAAATTTTTAAGTATAGTATGCTTTAAAAATTGAAACATAGTTCTAATTGTCTTTGGAATATATTATGTCTACATGATGATTCTACGTTCCTTGAGATCAATTCCTCCTTCCTTTTCCTCTTTTGCCAATTCTAATGACATGGACTATACAAAAGTGATGCTTATTAAATGCTAGCTAACTAAAGTGACTTTTACAGAAGGTGTTTGATTCATCTCAAATGGTTGTATGTTCATCAGAAGGGTTATTGCTGTTGAGATCAGATTATTACTTTTGAAAAATACAGTAAGTAAATAATTTATTCATGCAGAAATTTTGCAGCATCTTGCCTAAAATGTTTAACAGTGAATTTTGAAAATAAGATAGGACTCTGAAGACCTTTAAATTTTAAACATACATTACAGAAATATAAATACAGCTTACTATGGGAAAGATATACAAAAATGACTAACCCAGATTTTTGTTGTTGTCATTAGTTGTTTAGCACAAAGATTTTATTATTAAACCCAAAATTAATCTATGCTAAATGATTAAAACAAATTCAGTGTAATAACTTTGCGCCAATAGTTTTAAAAAATGATATAGATATTTTCCAATTATAAAATTATTCAAACAAAATTATTCATATCTGTGTGAGGAAAGGATATCTAATATAAATTCCTTTCCATTAAAACTAAATGCTAGATTTTTGCTTTTCTATGCAGTCACGCAGTAAAGCTTTCAGTGAATTCTCTTCAGGAGAGTACATATTTAGCATTCCAAAATTATGGGCCAGATTCATCATGGCATACATTAAAGTGCATTAGAAATATGGTACTCATATAAATATATTTAGATTGTATTATTTTGAAATGTTAGCTGTAGCTTTAAAAAAATATTATATAGTTTTTGAGTACCTACTATGTAACATTCAGTGCCCTTAGGAAAAAATATTATGTTTTTAAATATAATATGCTTAAAAAATTAAAACAGTCTGGGTGTGGTGGCTCACATCTGTAATCCCAGCACTTTGGGAGTCCGAGGTGGATGGATCACCTGAGGTCAGGAGTTCAAGTCCAGCATGACCAATATGGTGAAACCCCATCTGTCTACTAAAAATACTAAAATTAGCTGGGTGTGGTGGCATGCACCTATAGTCCCAGATACTTGGGAGGCTGAGACAGGAGAATTGCTTGAACCTGGGAGGTGGAGGTGGCAGTGAGCTGAGACCATGCCACTGCACTCCAGTCTGGATGAAAGAGGGAGACTCCATCCCCCCCCACTAAAAAAAAGAAAGAAAACAAAAAAATTAAAACATAGATCTAATTGTCTTTGGAATGTATGATGTCTAAATGATGATTCTAGGTTCCTTGAGACCAAATTCCCCTTTCTTTCCTCCTTTTGCAAGTTTTAATGGCATGGGCTGTACAAAGCTGGTTCTCTTTAAATGCTGGCTTACTAAAGTGACTTTTACAGAAGGTATTTGACTCATCTCAAATGGCTGTATGTTCATCAGAAGGGTAACAGCCACTGAGATCAGGCTATTACTTTTGAAAAATATAGTCCATTATTCACACAGAAATTTTGTAGCATCTTGCCTAAATGGTTGACACTTTTCCAGAACTTGTTTAATTCATTTATCAGAAGTTAGCTTCCATTCTTTCCAGTGTATAAAGAGAAAACTTACACTTAGCATAGCTAGGGAAGAAAAAGCTACTTCAAATCTACATAGCTAGTGAATGACACACTCAGATTTTTATACTCCAAGTTTACTTTAGGCTCCTGGAATTCTGGTATAGTTGTCTCTTGGTCTAAAAGACAATTATCCTGACACATCTCTGTTTTTTTTTTTTTAAAGAACAGTTAAATACTTTTTGAAAATTATCAATAATTACTAGGAAGAGGCAAGTGTTTTCTTTTCAAAGAGTAAAAGATAACTGAACACCTTGTTATTTTTAGAGCTCAAGTAGATTTTGTATATTAGGAAGGCGGAATGCATCTTCCTAACCATTACGATTGGTCACTTCCCCCTTAAATTGTATTTCTAATAGTCAATGGAGGTTATGGAAAGATAATTTGTCCTGATATAAAGTGCTTTCTCCAACAATTAGAGAAATATAAAATGGAATCAACTTCCCCCTGAGATTCCAATTTGCAGTCAGTGAGACACAGAGCATATTTACTGACAAGTCGTAGGGTTGGCATTTGCTAGGGCTATAAAGGGCATTTATTTGTACAGGAAAGGGATAATAATCTGGAATGACTTTGCAACTCCGGGTATCCATGTTTCCAATTTAGGGAGCTTTCAAAAATCATAACAGAGAAAGAAAGAAAGAAAGATACTTCCTCAAGCAAGAAATACAGCCCACTTGTATTGCATGGAAACTGGAGATATGCAAACTTGAAACAGCCCAAGATAAATATAACATTAATATTTCACTTAAAGCAGAAAATGAACAGATATTCATCAAAACTGATTTATTTAACATTGGGGTTGGGCAGGCTAGAGAACTGTCAAGGATGTTTGTGTCACTGTCATATGGCTGTGCTACTGAGCCTGTCTGGTAAACAGTAATCCCTGCCATTTGGCCAGCAACACGGAAACAATAGGGTGGTTGTCTGCCACCAGAGCTTCTTTGAGTGATGCTTATGACTACTGTGATATTTTAGTTCCCACTGTTATTGTAAGTTTAAATCTTCTTTTAAAAATCTGAATGAATCAATATCTAAGTAGCCCTAAATGGTGGTACTAGAGCTCAAACAAACAAACAAACAAAAAAAATGCCTTCCAAGTCAAACTTTGGAAGACGTGTTAAAAGTGAGAAAGCACCATCAAAATGTTGAAACAACTGGACATTTAATTCAAGAGCAAATACACTGAGAAATATAAGTAACAGGGCTATAAAATAACAACATAGAATAAAGCAAAAGTGTACTGTAATGGTTGTAGAATTAAATATTTTAAGAATATTACCCATTCTTTATATTCATTCTTATAGGAAAATTATCCATAAGTAACACAAATTTTGATTTACACAAGGTGTTAAAGAACAGATCTTGGAACTGCACTGTATTAGACTAATATTTTTAGGACAACTAAAGGACTTCATGAAGCAATAAATGATATAACTTAGGATCCGTTTCACAAACTATTTCAACCTTTTGTCCTCTATCATTTAGAAAACTCAGTAGAAGAGATAAGGAGAAAAGCCAAATTCAAGAACTATTTGGGGACCAAAAAATGACAGTTCAGAAAAAAAAGTACTCTTTCTCATTTCTATTAACTTCTTAATCTGAAATCTCAACCATAAAGCAAAAGATAATGAATTCATGTTAGAAAATTGCTTCATTAAAAACATAGTCCTAGGTTATGAGTTTGGCAATACAGACACACACACACACACACACACACACACACACACACACACACCCCACAGTCATTTGATGATATTTCTATATTTATACACATATGTGTATGTGCAGAAATACATACGAAATTTAATAACTCCATGTATTACTATTCCTAAAACCCTTTTTTACACAAAAATGCCGTCTCTCTCAAAAGAAAGAATTTCCATTTGAGCATTTATATCTTCCAGTTCCAATCTCAGCAAAACAATGATTTTTAAAATCCTAAGTTCCTTGGATTTAGGCTGTATTTTATGTTTACAAATATTATCACACACCTTTTTCCTTTTACCAGCAGGTGTGTTGGGTAGGTAAAACATACTTTTCATTTTATGAAAGAGGAAAATAAGCCTTGAGTAAAATCTAAAGTCCTTCCCCTATTCATGAAATCCTTCTTCCAGAACTCTTATCCCTGATGCATTAAAGATTCTGAAGCTCACTGAATACAGCACTCTCTGTGCTCAAAAGCAACCTTTTCAGAGAGGCCTTCTAGAACCACCTTATCTAAAATAACATTTCCATCATGTTGCCTGCTCAGTTACTGATTTCTTCCATTATCCTGACTTACTTCTTTTTAGTATTTTCACCATCCTTACATTATACATTTACTTGTATTTCTATTATCCCTTCTTTCCCCTTGCAACATACCTTCCTTGTCTAAACACACACACACACACACACACACACACACACCCCCCACACACACAAACATACACACAAGCTCCATAGAATAAGAACTTTTTAAATTTAAGACAGAGAGTGGAGAATACAGTCTAGTACTCATTAGACCCTCAGTTAATGATTGAATGATCTGTCTTTCTTAAGGTAATGAGGTTAGAGTAGCTAGAGCTTTAAACTCAGTTTCTTGACCCCAAGGTTCAAGGTTTCCTCTACTACACAGCATAGAGCTGTCGTGCCCTCAAGGGATTGGACTGGGAAGAGTATGAAAATATGTGGTGCAGTTATAAAAGTATATGAAATCTTTTCTTACTGACTTAATTATAATTTATATGTCTCTAATATGTACTTTGTGGCTGACTAGGGATACAATCTTTTGTCTTCAATCAAAACAGAAATTTCACAATTTTATGAGCACAAACACCTGGCTTATCTACCATAATCCATCTTCCTCACAGACAACATCCTAACCGGTGAAGGATTTTCACTTAATCACAATGCAAGGTATATATTTTTTTAGATTCATGTTTGAAATTAGTAGCAGCTGTCCACTTCAATATTTTAGGGAGATTCCACTTAAATGTTTCTCTATTTTAAAATGAAAAACTCAAATATCTGTCAAGATAGTTTCAGGATGCAGAAGACTTCTTTCTAACCTTTGTTTTGTTGTAAAATATGTTGTGTTGGTAAAACATTGGAAATGTAAATGATGAATTTTCACTGCCAGAATAAGTTACAGCTTTTATTTAGTCAGCTTGCTATTCCAAAACCTTGTGTGCTTGCTCAGTGCGTAAACTACTCGCAGACTCTCCACTGTGGCCTAACAATATTTTTGGTGAGTCCTATATGAATATTCTAGCAAATAAAAAAGGCTTTCTTTCAGTCAAAAGAATGGCTTTAACTCTATTTGTGTTTCAATTTTTGGTCCTATGAGAGGGAGAAGTAGTTTTATACTTTCCAGTTGACTTCGAGCTAATGGATTATTTCCCTGTGAACACTACAAATAAATTTTCTTATAAGAGGCATTTTTCCTAGTAAGTCATAAATTAATGGATCAGACACTTAGAGAATTTCCAGTCAACTGGGCACACTTAAACATTTTAGTTAACAAATACATAGGTAAAATAATAATCACATACAGAAAAAAGAAATGCAAAAGATGCACAATTTCCCCTCTTTACTACAGAAGAGTACATTAATTTACTCCATACGGAATGGAAGTTTTCATCAACTTATGCCCTACTCTCTCTGTGTACCTTAATAACAACAATCATGACAAATAGGTAAAATTTATCATGTTTATTAAGCCTTCGCCATGTATTATGAACTGCACTAAGTACTTCATACAACAGTTCGGGGGAGGTGAGTATTGTCGCACTAATATGGAAGATTGCTGATTGCCTTAGGTGTGTTCTCTCCTCCCTCCAGGGCACACAGCCATTCACATTTTCTTCTCCCTTTTGCAGCCATATGTGGCCATGATGCTAAGTTCCCAAAAGCGTGAGCAGACCTTATATACATAACTTCTCAGGCATCTTCTAAAAATATTTACTCCAGACTCACTGTTCCTTTCTGTCTCAGTGTCAAAAGATGGAAATGACTGGAGTGACCTGAGGTATCATATTGAGAATGGCAGGGCTCCCTCCAGCTTAGGTCCTGAATGACTTCATGGAGCTGAGCACACCTGTCAGACACAAACTGTTATGTAAAAGGGAAATTTATATTTCATGTGAACTCCTGTATTTTAGGATTTGCTCATTACAGCGTTTAGCTTTTAGCTTAGTGAATACACTTGATAATACACCTGAAGGTGAGAAAAGCACTGTTACTTGCTCAAGATTATACAGAGTATCCTACACATAGTACATCTTCAGTTAAAAAAAAAAAATCCACAAAACTTTGGGTAATTGACCAAGGACAGATCAAAAGTAGACCTGGCTGAATGTAATATGGATTTTAACATTCAAATCTTTAAAATCAATCCCATACTGTGTCTTTCTAAGTACTCTAGGACAGCAAATAGCCAAATAAACTAGATCATCTTGATCTATACATTACCGCATTAAAGAAAGCCAGGAACTCCTAAAACTATCAAAATAATTAATATTTGGGATAACATAAATTTTATTCCTATATCTGTCCTACAATGTGTCTACCTCCATTATAATTCTCTTAGCTCCTTAGCCTCAGCAGTTAGAACTGAAACTGATAGACAGGTTATCCTTGATAAATGTGTTTTCTTTTAAAAAGAATGTTAATATCTCTAGATAGCTAAGGTTCAGTATATAAATTTTAAAAACCAAAGAAGGCGAACTTTGAATAGAAAAGTAGGGTTATAATAGCTTTAATTTGATTATAATTATCTAACTTTTTTCCAGAATTTTTTAAAGTTATGACTTCATAACCATCATCTTGGCTTTTCTAGAAATTAATTCCTTAATTTTAAGTTATTTTAATTTCAATTTTTTTCTAAATGAATGACTGTGAAAGATAAAATGTTAAATGACTTTAAAAATGTATAATATTATAAATATTGACTTGCTTAAACTCTTGTAAGATTTATATTCATAGTAAAAATAAAATCTAAATTCTATTGACTTTTAGATGTATTATTTAGCCAGGGCAATATTATACTACTTATCAAAACTAGCTTTATTCTTTGGTATTAAAATTAGCATTGAGTTTTATTTAATATCTGCATTTTTATGACAGATAACTAGGTATGCAAGTAGGTAATTAAAGAAGTAGACACCATGATTCTCAAAGATTTAACTCTAGACCATTATTTATTTATTTTTTGTTTTTTAAAGGACAAACTTAAAGTCTCCTGTGCTTAAAAATAAAATAAAATAAAATCACACTCCAGATAGGGCCTTTCAGGGAAGGATCTCAGTTCACAAAGTAAAGGCTCTTCTAATTTAGACCTTCTAAATGGAGGCTGGAACCTTCTGGACTGGTCGTGGAGGAAGTCCATTTTACATCTCCCCATAAAATGGTCATCAGTTGTTAAACTGTAGGAAGTATCCACTGAATTCTTATAATTGTTGCCTTGGCATCCATTTTAAAGTTAAGTTCAACAGTCATACCAGAAGCAGGGCTTAGTCACCTATGTATAGTTTCTGAGACTCTGCCTCCTCTCAGTTCCTCAGTGTGGTCATTCTGGATATCCACATTATAAACTGCCCCCTGGTGACGACCTTACCTATGGGACAGCTATATATAACCTACTTGACTTGCTCCACTGACCCCCTCAACCCTCATGGACTACACTGATCATGCCATTTTGACGACCTCTCAGTCACCCTGTGACCCCATAGAGCTGGAGCCTGCTTGCTCTAAACCTATCAGTTGGAACTCCCCAAGGGAAATCTGGTTAGGTAATGCCCCAGACTTCAATAAAGGCTTAGCCTCTTGGATTTCTCCCTCTCTATCTTGCTCTCCATCCACGGGATCTTGTTGAACATGCCTGTTCTAGTTGGGCCCCCCTTTCTCGTTGGCCCTGCAAGGTGTGCTGTGCTCACGTCTCTGGGATGCTTCTGTTATTGCATGTGTTTTGTTGTGTTGTCTCCTCTGTGTTTCAGCTGAGTGGCCAAACCTAACTTCTTCTTATATCAGGGTTCTCCTAGAGAGTGGCTATCGTGGTAGATATAACCTGGGCACAGGTCAGAAAGGAGCCATAACGGTACATGCAAGTACAGATGTTCCGAAAATTATGATAAGGTTATATCCCAATAAAACCATCATAAGTTGAAAATATTATAAGTCAAAATTGCATTTAATACACCTAACCTACTGCACAGCATAGCTTAACTTAGCCTCCTTTAAACATGTTATGAACACTTACATTAGCCTACAGTTGGGCAAAATTATCTGAAACAAATCTATTTTATAATAAGGTGTTTAATATCTCATCTAATTAACTGGATACTATCCTGAAAGTAAAAAACACAGAATGATTGTTTGGTTATTTGAAGTACAGTTTCTACTGAATGAATATTGCATTTGCACCATCAGTAAGTCAGGGGCCATCCGTATAAACAAGTTTCTTTTGAGAGGAAACCTGGTCATGGGTCAGACACTTAGGCGTTAGGCCACCCACCAGGATAAAGAAGTATTCCGGCTGGGCGTGGTGGCTCACGCCTGTAATCCCAGCACTTTGGGAGGCTGACGCAGGCAGATCACCTGAGGTCAGGAGTTTGAGACCAGATTGACCAACATGGAGCAACCCTATCTCTACTAAAAATACAAAATTAGCCCAATGTGGTGGTGCATGCCTGTAATCCCAGCTACTCGGGAGGCTGAGGCAGGAGAATCGCTTGAACCTGGGAGGTGGAGGTTGCGGTGAGCCGAGATCGCACCACTGCACTCCAGCCTGGGCAACAAGGGTGGAACTCCATCAAAAAAAAAAAGAAGTATCCCATGTCCCATGAAGGACATACTGTAAACATTCATGACCAAATCTCCTGCAGTCCCATCAGAGCAGAGTTAAAGTTTACATCCACTCTCTATAGAAAAATATCAAGACCAAATTAGAAAGCAAATAATTCAATAAGGTGATTTTGCATTTTTATTTGCTGGAAAACATTGGTAACAAAATATCAACAATTGTTACTTAAAATTGCAAAATACTAGACATTTAACAAATATTTATTTGCCAATAAGAAAAAATGACATTTCTCATCTGACCACTTACTCTAGGAAACATTTCACTTTAAAAATTCTGACAGTAAATTTTTACTGGGGCTTTACATTCTGAATAGTAAGACTACTCATAAAGATATGTATGTATTTCTTAAGCTTCTGAAGGCTAGTGTACAAGGGGAAATGATATGATATGATACACAACTAGTTTGACATTTATAAGAATAAAAAGTTTATTATGGCTAACTAAACAAAATGTTAATGAGTGAGAAGTAACATTAATATGAACGCCCAAGTGAACTGTACTTAAGATTGTTCTCATGCATAGAACGGTGGGTTTACATCTATCAGAATGTGAAAAGAGAGAAAAACTTACATTCAGCTTTTGTTAAGACTCATATTTGGTAGAAATAGAATACTTTAAAAAATATATATTGTCTGTGATGATTAAATCAAGGCTTTGTTAATACAGACAGAAGACAATTCAGGGCCAGCACCTCTTGGTTAATATTTTTTTTGGAGTAATGTGATGCTTCAATTATCATTACAGAGATTTCATCTAAAATCTAGGCCAAACCACATCCATTTCTCAGGAAACTGTTTCTGGCCACATTTCTATGATTTGGCTTCAGGAATTTCTCAAAGGTTACAAGAGCCTTCAGGGACATTTGCTTTGAACATTTCTCTTTCTATAACACTCAGAAGCATTTCAAAGATGTTGATTTCTATCTCCAAATCCCCATAGTAAGCTGAAATATAAAATACTGATTATGCTCAAATCTCCTCTTTATATACCTGATGATGAACTGTTCTGATTATCTAACCAAACCATCATTGATATTCTAAATACTAATCATAATGTTAGATCACACAAGATTTTCGGCTTAGATTTAAATGTTACAGATCTAAACTATTATTTTCCTGGGCTACCTTTTGTTGAGCAAATGTATTTATTCTAATAAAAATGGAAAAGTAATGGGCTCAATCCAATATGATTTGTTTTCACTAAACCTTGTTAAAAAATTTGCCCAGGAGTTTGAGGCTGCAGGGAGCCATGATTGCACCACTGCACTCCAGCCTGGGCAATGGAGTACAATGAAGTATTCCACTGGAGTAAGGAGCAAGACCCTGTCTCTCTCTCTCTCTCTTTTTTTTTTTTTTTCTTTTTCTGAGATGGCGTCTTGCCCTTGTTGCCCAGGCTGGAGTGCAATGATGCGAACTTGGCTCACTGCAACCTCTGCCTCCTAGGCTCAAGTGATTCTCTTGCCTCAGCCTCCCAAGTAGCTAGGATTGCAGGCACATGCCACCATGCCTGGCTAATTTTTGAATTTTTGGAGAGACGGAGTTTCAGCAAGTTGGCCAGGCTGGTCTCGAACTCCTGACCTCAGGTGATCCGCCTGCCTCGGTCTCCCAAATTGCTGGGATTACAGGTGTGATCCACCATGTCTGGCCCCTGTCTCTTAAAAAAAAAAAAAAGTAAATCAATGAAATAATTTAATTATTATTTTCTTAAGTAGACGTCAAATTCTCTTTCTCCAACCTTGTATGGCTACAGCATAAATATGTCTACCCTTTTATGTTCTGTTTACATGAGGTACTATTTTCATTGTAATTTTTAAGTTAGCAAAACAAAACGTGCATTTAATAGATGTTCTTTTCTTTTTGTGGCCTTTAGATTGACCATGTCTTAGAAAGACAAGAATACACACACACACACACACACACACACACACACACACACACACACACACACACCTTAAAATGGTGTTGAGAAAGATAGCTGGATTTTGATCTCAGACCTCTGGGTTCTAATGCTAATCTTTCCCCCAAGGCAAACTCCCGGTTTAACCCCTCAGCCTTACTGCTGCTCAGTGCCTCACTGTTAGAAGTGTTGATGGTGTATTCTCACAGAGCGGGGATTCTGTCTGTGGAAATCACTAGGTATGCAATACATGGGAATATTCTACATGCAATACTGGACCTGATTATAGAAGATCTTTGATTAACAGGAATCCCATCTTCTGAAAACCTCAGTTAAATTTTAATTATGTCTGAGTTTCTCTTCAACATTAGGCAAAATGCAAAAAATAAAAAATAAATAACATTGTAACTGGTGTATTTGTTTAAAAGAAAAGTCCAGACCATCTTCTTCAATGTTTACCCATCAAGAAGTTAGTCAATACAGGGAATCATGATCACAAGGAACTACCAGGCTTTTACCAAAGATGTTTCATTTATATCTAGAAAAGCTTACTTCCTAAGATATGACAGGAACTATTATAATAAAGAAAAATTTATTTAAAGGATGTGGGAAAGCTTTTGTAAAATCAAAAATTAATTATAAACTCCTTTCTTTTGAAGCAAACTTTATACTGGTAAAAATTCTTTTTGATGGCTCTCATGTATTCACTCAACAAATATTTACTAAGCTCAAAACTACGTGTCATCACTAGAAATGAGGAGATAAGCTAAAGAAGACCTGGCATGTTCCCTGACATTATGACGTTCACAAAACTGTGGGAAAGGTAGACATTAATCAAATAATCTGGTAGATAATGTAGGTTATAAATTGAGCAAGGTTATCTTTAAAAAAAAAAGTCTTTAAATTGCAGGCATGGGTCTGAAGCTGAAAACTGTAACCATGATGAAGGCAAAGGAAAGAGCAGAGAGCTCGGTAGACAGAGGAAGGAGCCTGTCCTCAGACAGGCCCAAAAGTGAGTGTGTGTGGGAGTTTGTGCTAATGTTCAGTAGGTGGAAGCTCAGGGATTTCCACTGTATTCTTAAGGTGAAGTCAGAGATTTGGTGAGTAAAAATGGTTAATAAATTATATATATATTTATATAATCATTCTTAACGATTTCTTAGTGATTAAAATTGTTTTGAATATAGGCTACTTTATTTCTCACAGCAAATATTAAGGACAATTTCAAGTGAAGAAATTTCACTTTGGGTGTTTTCCCCAAGCAAAAATGTGTTGCTACAGAGAAATCACATAAAACTTAAAGCAGAGGCTAAAAAATTGATCTTGTTGTTTTTAAAGTGTTTGGATTTTTTCCCATGATATTTTAGTGTCCTCAGAGAGCTATCGCTTCCAACATGAGTGGTGATAGAATAAATGAGGGAGAGAGAGGCCGGGCATGGTGGCTCACGCCTGTAACCCCAACACTTTGGGAGGCCGAGGTGGGCGGATCACCTGAGGTCAGAAGTTCAAGACCAGCCTGGCCAACATGGTGAAACCCTGTCACTACTAAAAATACAAAAAATTAGCCAGGTGTGGTGGCGGGTGCCTGTAATCCCAGCTACTTGGGAGGCTGAGGCAGGAGATTCGCTTGAACCTGGGAGGCGGAGGCTGCAGTGAGCTGAGATCGTGCCATTGCACTCCAGCCTGGACAACATGAGTGAAACTCCTTCTCAAAAAAAAAAAAAAAAAAAAAAAAAAAAAAAGGAGAGAGAAAGAGGATGTGGGGAGAGAGAGACATTTCCATTGCAAAGAAGACTCTGAGAACTTGAGGAAACCGTGATCGCTTTAACTCTCCCTGTCATGAAGTGATGGGCTTTTCATAAGTTTACTATTTAAAAGTGTCTTTGTCTGCTGTGAGAGAAAACCAAAGAGGAAACGGTGCTGTCAAGACTATTTCTTTTACATTAGCTAAAAGGATTCATTCAAAATATTTAAATAAGCCAGTCAGCCAAATAAAACTTAACTAATAGTTACTGGTTTTCAGTGGATACCTATCAATCAGGATGTGCCCAGATTCACAGCTCCTCAATGTTAAATATCATGGCCATGATAGGAAAAAGTGGAAAAATATTCCACCATGTGTGGGGCTTAAGTCAATGATATATATATATATATATATATAAAATGCAATATTTATTGAATTTAATTTTTAAGCAAAGCTTGCCTACTTCTAACCTGAAGTGTTTTCAAAGAACAAATAATATTGATTTCTGAATTCTCAATTGAAGTATGCCATGTCAAGACAGCATTTTAGGTATGACAGGCAACTCTTCAGTGGAAGAATTCAATTATATTTCACTCTTATTTACTTGAGATGTGAAAATCAAGAGAAACCTACTAGAACTCGAATTTAGATATATTCTCCACATGCTGGAAAATCTTGAAAGCCAATGGCAAATTTGGCTACAGATTTCTGTATGTATGTGCGTATATATGTAGACCTGTACTCAATGTGTTGGCTGTAAGGAAAACAGAAATTCAGACTGAGTAGGAAAAAAAGTGTTCTTTCTTGCCAGTAGCCTCATCTATAGGGCATCCTAAGGAAAGAAATAGGATCAGCAGTGGAATATGCTTGGCCTTTTTACACTGGATGATCGTGTTTACTCAAAAGCTCCTTTGAGGACCAGACAGTAGCCTTACATTTCCTCTGGTATGAAAGCCCGACAATAGGGGAAGAATAAGTAAAATATAAGTATATAATAGTTGTGTTATGCTGAAACAGAATGTATTTTCTCTTTGATTTTCAGAGAGAGGATACCCACTTGAACCATACAGCTGCCATTTTGGGCTGCAACAACGAGGCCAGTGTAGAAGGAGAATAAAGAAACTGGTGCATTTGGAGTCAGACAAAAAGTTCATTCATGGCTCTTTCAGTCTGGAAGATTCTGAAACTTTGGTAACATAGTAATTCCTAAATAAGAATAAGGCAAGTGGATTTTAATAAAGGGCAATACTAGTGATTTCAAAGAAAGAGAAATACTGCAAGGTACTGCATCATGAAAAGCAGTCCCATGAAGAAAAAGATTCTGTCAGAGCATCCTTATCAAAACCAGTCATAATTGCCATTTCCTTGTAAAACAAAAGGCCCTGACTAAAGCCACTTAAAACAGATGGATTTCAACAGAGCTCGCTTAACTCTCCCTGTCATGAAGTCATGGGGGGAAAGGATAATATTTTTTTAAATCATCCCTGTTTTTTTTTTTCCTTTATATTCATTCTCCATTGTGATTTTTAGCCCAGTCATTAAACAAAACTCAAATCCTGGGTTTGGTTCCAGAAAGGATCTCAAGACTATTCCCTTTCTGATCTCTGACTGACTGCCTCAACTGTGACGGCAATGGTAAACGGGTCGGGAGAGGACTCGAAAGGGTAAATTCACCTCTGTTTCATGTTTTCAAAAGCTTTTTGCTCTCCTTGTTGATAGAGCTCATAAACTGCCAAACACACAAAAAAAGTGGAAGTATCTGTAACTCCTTACAATAACACACCTTCAAGAGGGCTGTTTTGAGGCTCCCTTTCTTTTTCTTTTAATTTTTTCCCTTTCTTTTTGCTATTGTCGCCCAGCTGCTTTTATAGGAAAAAATCAGGTCAGTGTGCTGGTTGCCAGGCTTCCCTCCCCTGTCCCTTCATCTGATTCCCTTGGTGATGGTGACTTTTCTCCTTACTTTTTTTGGTCAGTGATAGAAGAAGGAGGGGTACTTAAAGTACTAAAACTTAAGTGAAAAATTCATGCTCAGCATCTCTCTCCTCCACCACAGCTGTCACTAGGCTTGCTCTAGGCATACAATCAACCTTAGTAGAAAAATAAATAAATCAGTGAAAAAAAATAAGCATCATTTCTGTGCTGAAAACAAGTCAGGGTTGGGGATGTTATCAGAATGTTGCCTTAAGAATGGCAGTTTCAGGTTCGTGGGTCTGACCCTTTATAAAACCCTTTTACCTTTAAACCCTGTGCTACACATAAAATTTTAATGAGAAAGCTTTCAGAAATCTCAAATTATCAATATCAGCAACAATCATGGAAACTTTTTATCCACATTTTCAAGTATATACAATCAATATATAAATTACAGTGTGAGGTTTCCAGTTTGTTCCTTGCTACCTTTCTTCCTCCCTCTTTTCCTTCCTTTCCTTCCTTCTTTCTTCCTTTCTTTTTTCTCCCTGTTAATTTTTAGAGACTAGGATCCATAGTGTAAAAAACTAAGAAAATTGGATAAATTTTCATCTTTACCTGGAAGTAATATTTTTATTTCTAATGATTAAATAGAGTATTGATCCTGCCGGTTGCATAATTTAGATTTGCTTTCAGATTGAGATATATATATATATATAAAACAATCATATATAGTTATATATGTAATTGTTTCTATTCTCCTTCTATTGCCTTTCTACTTACTATTTATATTGTGTCAAATCACATATTCAATCCAAGTAAGAAAATTAACATTTAGTGAAATAAATTAAGAAAATTAATAATATCTTTATTTGTTAGATATTTAATTTTAACCTATGCTTTCCAAGTCTGGTTTCTATTAAGGACAAATTAATCTAAGTCCAGGAATAGTGATTTAATTACAGTTAAATTTGTACTAATTTTACCAATCTTAATACAGTTTTAACAAATATATACTGAGTAGTTATACGTGTACAGCATCATGCTAGGTTATATAGGCATTCAATTGCCTAATCTCTCCATTTCTTCAAAGAAATCCACATCTTTAGATGGAGCGAATATTTACTTTTGCCTGCCCAAGTCTACACATCATTGCATCTTCTGACCAATATCCCTGGTTTTCCTTTGGTCCCTGTGGTCCCCTATAAAAAGGCTAGGATAATCCTTTCATCTCTTCAGCTTCGGGGTTTGGTTTAAGGATGCGCATACAACTTAAATTTTACAATAAAAGTTAACTTCAGGATTATCGGCGAGATTATTGACAAAAAGACATTCTCTTCCATGTAAAGTCAACAACAACAACAATCTATTAGGATGTAGATGCCTGGAGATGCTGGTGGTAAGTTTTTCCGTCTCATCAGAACCAGCCTCAGAAGGAAGACGACCCCGAGGAACCAGAGATGAAAAGAAACTACTGACAACACATTCTGAGATTCTAGATCCAGATATACCTTAAGCCATAAATCCTAGAATTCCATATACATGATCCACTAAATTCTTTTTCTTGCTTAAACCAGTTTGGATTGGGTTTCTGTTATCTGATTATTAAGTAGGAAAACAGGGCAACAGCATACATTACTCTAAATCAGAGGTCCACAAAGTGTGGCTCATAGATTACAGCAGCAGTAGCATCACCTAGGAACTTGCTAGAAATGCAAATTTTCAGGCCCCATCCCAGATCCACTGAACCAGAAACTTCTGGACGGTGGCCGAACAATCTGTGTTTTAACATGACCTCTTGTTTTGCACACTCAAGTCTGAGAACCATGTTCTGACTCATTTGTATCTAGAAAAATGAATATAAAGCTAGACTAGATTCTTCTTTTCCACTGACGTTTCAGTCGCATTATGTAAACACCTTCAGTTGAAAATCTAGATAAGATTCAGAATAGACATCAGATTTGAGTAGCCAATGAAAGGAGAGCCTGAATGTGGCAGGAAGAAGGGAAACGTTGCCAATACATCAGGTTTCCCGGACATTTACAAAGTAAAATGGAATAATTCATTCATGAAGGTGCATCTTGAAGATCGGATCGGATCTATATCTTGGCCTGGAAATATTTTACTTGTCTCTTCAGTTAGAGAAACTGCTGACATTCAGAAAAGCAACTGTGAGCTAAGAAAGAGTCAGACTCGGGGAGATCTTTTAAAAGTGAATAGAATCAATAGGAGAAGCCAAGGGTTCAAATATTGGAAACATAAAATATGTCACCATGAGGCCATGTGTGGGTGGCTTAATGGAGGTAAAGCCAAGAATCAGGACTGAATCAATGAAAAATTGCTTTTAAAAAAGGTCCACGTTTGGCAGGTTCTTTTGCCCTCTGCAAGCTGCTATTTGCAGTCTGAGAGCGCTTTTACCTTATCTGTGAGCAATACCAGTTGAGCAACTGACATCTGTTTCCATCCAGCCAGAGAACCTCTTGTCATCAATGAACTAATGACATAGACAGATCCAAATGACTGTCAGATCTGCCAGGAATCAGTATTTTTCAGGCTTCAGTGATCTCCTCTGTCCTGGAGAACAACTCCTGTATATTATGAGGACTCTGACATCTTCTCTGACCACCAGTTTATTTTCTTCTCTTAATACAGAATCAACTGCATTAAGGTCATGGTAGAAATTAAAGCTAAAACAGTTATTTTAAAACATCATGATGTAAGTGCTGTAAACCTTCTTAGAATTTAAACATGCTCAGGGCATGAAAGAGAAATGATTATAACATTAAACACTATTCCAAATGAGATTAGTACATTTTAATATGATCTAGGGACCCAGAACATATAAATATTTTAAATTGAGTCTTGAGTTTTTGAAATGATAATGCAAAGTCATTAAGAACTTGGGTTTTCTGTTAGAGTCATGCTGCTTGAGATCACATCTCAAATCCTTACTTTCTAGTTATGACAGGTAACCTCTCAAACCCCAGTTTCTTTGTCTACAAAATCCTAATAATGAAAGTAATTGCCAAGAGTCACAATGAATCAGTGAATTAACATAAACAAGCACCTTACATGTGGTCCAACCCTTCATAAGAAATAATAAATTATTAACAATAAAAATGTGTATGGTTATTTATGCTGTTTCATCCTTTAGACAAACTGCACCAAGATAAAAACCAAGAGGTGACAAGTTACAAATAATTTCAAAATTCCCCTTCCTTTTTCTTTAACGTAAATTATTACATACTTAAAAATAGAAAAGAACAGGTTGAGAGGACTCTAAATAATCATCCAGAGCAGTTTTATACATTTTAGTGGCTGCCCAGAAAAGCAGAAGGACACTTTGTTAGTGTCAGGCAAAAATGAATTACATGTTCTCCCTGCTACCATCATAGCCAAGTAAGGTCCATTACTGTCTTATGATTCATGGATTCTTTTCGAAATTTAGCACATGCTAATTGAACACCCACTATGTGCTGTCACTGCACAGGCTCTAAAACTAAACCAATGATTGTCACTTGTAATTGTCTTCAGCTAAAGTCGCAATAAGATCATTTGTCTGATAGAAGAGATTAAGTATCAACTATATTTCTGTATAAATTTTTCATTGCAGTGTCAAGTATTTTAAATGTGATCTCTGACTCCCCAAAGCACAATTTAAGGGCACTTAAAGTATCTTATAGCTTTTAGTGAACTTAACTTTCCTCCGCTATACTGTACCTGAATCAAGTATAATGTCTGTGTTTTTTATATTCCCTGAAACTAGCTCAAAGCCTGTGCACAGTGGGTGCTCAATAATACTTCTATTCCATTGAAATCTGCCTGTGAAAGCTATAAGCAAAGAATATATATATATATATATATATGTATATAAATATATAAAACTCAATGCCTAAGAACATGTTATGTTGCCTTTCTTAAGTGAGCAACTTAGTGGCCTACTTATCAACTATTCCTTCTTCTGCTGTTGCAATGGAGTCTGGATAGAGAGAACATTTAGGAAATGATCTAGAGTTCACTAAGACTCGGTTTAATTGTTGGGTCTATCTAGGTCAAGCTTGTCTGCAAGCCATGGCTCTGTAGGCCACATGCGGCCCAGGACAGCTCTTGAATGCAGCCCAACACATATTCATAAACTTTCTTAAAACATTGTAAGTTTATTTTGTTTGTTTTTTAGCTCATCAGCTATCATTAGTGTTGGTGTATTTTAAGTGTGGCCCAAGATAATTCTTCCTCCAATGTGGCCCAGGGTAGCCAAAAGATTGGGCAGCCCTCATCTATGTAATTACCATTAAATTACTTTCTATGCTATAATTTCACTATGCAGAGACTTGAAATTACACCATCAACTCTTATGAAAAAGAAAGAAAGAGAGAGAGACAGAGAGCGAAAGAGAGAGACAGAGCCAAAGAGAGACAGAAAGGCAGAAATTATGGCTATGCAAAAAAAAATTATTTGAAAGAATTTTTAAAAGAAAAAACAGTGCAACTTGATGCAGGATATTATTATTTTGTTTTATAAAGAAAGAATCTAGTAACGAGCTAGATTTTTGCACCATGTCTTATCACGTGACACAAAATCATACAAGCAGGTCATTTGGCCTGAAACACCTTCTTGCTTTTCATTAATATCGACTCTTGTTTTTTTGTTTTCTTTTTTTTGACTCTGAAATACATTGCATGTTTAAGTGTTTCTTACATAATTACAAACCCTGGACAAACAACAGTTTCATCCAGAGTCAGTCATCAGTTAACTCTATAGCAATCTTTTAACACCTGGCACATGAGTGGGTTTTAGGTGATGCTCGGCTGAGAGAAAGATATGGAAGTCTTCCTAATAAAGGGAAAACCTGGAGAGAAGATAGAGGATTTGAAGGAAAGGAGAAGGAAACCTTAGTTATTGTCACTTGTATCTAATGGACAATTGACATTGTATTTGAAAGTATCTAGGAATTATACCTGGGTAGACAACTGGAATAGGCTACTGCTTGGGGTTTTTTTCATCCTTCTTCACTGCTTTAGCTGTGTAATCAATTTTGTAGAAGATCTCATTATCACTATCATCATTACCAACAGAAAGCAACTTTTGAGGGGCTTTTAGTGCTAAAATTTATCTTCCTATGAACTTATTTTTGTAAGACACTCAGGGAACTTAAAAACAGTTTATTAAATAATTATGCTTTCAACTGGTCACTCATAGCACTTTTTAGAGCAAATATATGTAAGAACAATTATACTGGACTGGTCCTGGAAGAAGCAATTAAAAGAAAAGGAACTGATATGCCATACTAAGTCATTTCACTGGTCATAGGAGAAAATACATATATAATATTGACAAAGTAACACAACTTTACATATATTTAGTAGGGCTCCCAATTAAAATACAGGAAGCCCAGTTAAATTTGGATTTCTGATAAACAACTCAGGATATTTTAGTATAACTATGTCTCATATAAGTATAATTATCACTTATACAAAAAATATCGTTTATTTGAAATTCAAATTTAGCTGGGTGTTCTTTGTTTTATTATTTTTTAGTTTTGCTGAATCTGCCAGCCGTAATACTAAGTCATTTAATCATTATATAATTCAATGAGGTGAATAATATTATCTTCCAGTTCTTTATAAGTTATATGAGACATAGAGAATGAATATTTATTCTAAAGTCATACAGTTAGTGTGTGGTAAAGTTAGACAGTTTGGTTCTAATGCCCTGTATTAACTGCTATGCATACTGTCTCCTTAGGTTACAGAAACGTTGTTTTACCTATGACAATAGTTAGACATTTCCACAAGTGTAAATGAGAATGACTTGAGAAAAGCCATATTCAATCAATGTTTCTCTTTAGTAGCACATAAAGTTTTCTTTTTAGCAGACAGTGAGTTATGGTCAGACCCAACTTGAAAGACAAAAATAATTAGGCAAGGACTGTCCTAATTTTCCAGGTCTCAAGCAGTAAAGGCAAAAATCCATAAGCCTGTTTAATCTACATTGCAGATTTGGAAACTTTTTCAAATTCTTGACCGATAAATGCTGATTGTCAGCGAAGCAACATTAATATTAATTACTCTTTGATTCCACCTTGAAAAGAGAATAATTACACTATTCTCCTATATTCAATTTTTCCACTTTATTCTTCCTCTAGAGTGGGTGGAATTTGAAGTTTGTCACACAAAAGCAAAGAAATCAAGTGACTATTATAACCTTACTGACACTGCCTTCCACTTGCTCTCCTGCTTAATGTTTTAATTGTAATGTAGACCCCACCAGCATAAACCTACTAGGAGTATTTTTTTCAAGCACCTGGAACAGAGTAGGTGTCTGGTAAAAGGGTATTGTAAGAATAAATCACCACTACACTTAATGCTTTGCCCAAGCTTCCCAGAGCAGTACTGCTAGTCTCTATTTTTCCTGCTTTTCTTTGAATGCATAAAAATAAACAAGAGTAAAGGGTATATGAACCATTTAGAGAAATTAAAATTGTGTTGCCATGTGTATGTGTACATTTTTGGTTTTTGAAAGGTTTTAGAATCCGGATTACAGGAAAATCTTGCAATCTCAGCATTTCAGATTCTGCAGTATCAAGACTGACAGTGAATTATAGATAGAAACATACGAATATATTTTCATATGTTTCAAGTGACCATTCAAAACTGTACCTAGTCATGGGGTAGACACCAAGTATCGGAGGGCTTTTTATTGCTGTTTTGTTTTGTTTTGTTGCTCTTTATTTTATTTTATTTAGTTTTTAGGCAGAAGCTCATTGCTTTTTTCCAGGACAAGACTAATTAATGCTTCCTTCACCACCTACAACACCGATGAAGATAGCTGTATCTTTTGTTAAAAATACCAACATAATTCTTTTCTGGTCTTCTTACAAGGAATGTAACAAGGCAGGTTTTGTTATTTAGCTTAGTTTTTGTCTAAGTTTCTTCCATGTAAAGACATGATGTATAAAAAAAACATTGTTTCTGAACTTCTTACTGGCAAACAGAAAAATACGGGCATTTTACAAAAAAAGAAAAAAAATCACCAATTCTAGTCACAATCAGGGAGGGAATTTAGTAACTCTTCATTACTTGCCATCATTATAGATTTATTATATCAAGCCATCTATATCTGCTGATAGATAACTATTTTTCACCTATACAAATGGAATTCCATCAGATTCAATTTAGTAATTAAGCAAACAAACATTATTGAAGACCTACATTCTAGACCTCCTATTGATTACTGTCTATACAAAAATGAATGAATGGTGTGTTTTTACTTATCAAAGTAAAAAGAATAAAAAATATGCTATGCTATACACTAATACTAGTTCTAGAAAACAGAATTTCCAGGTAATTGAAATGGATTCTTACAAGGACCAAACTTAAAAATGTGTACCTATTTTGCTGTACATATTTCTAAAATATACTACAGAGCTTTTCCAGGCTTCTTAGGGTATGTTGCTGAATAACAGTTAATCCAATCTTGATGACTCAGGGCCATGATTTAACTCTCCTCATAGTTGTATGTAATTTATATAATATGCCTCCTACATGTTTTCCTCTGTGGTCTTTATGATAAACTCAGAGGCTCAGATGAGGGCTACTAAAACAGTCATCTGCCCCTCTTCTAAAACAGACACTTGTGAAAGTTGTCTTGTTGGCCTCTGATATTTGACTCTGCTGGCTCAGTCATGACTTCTCACTATTTACTCCCCTAGATGTCTCCACGCTCCCTCTTCCAGGGGCTTCTGCTTGGCCTGCTTTGACTTAGAGATGAAACATCCAAGTGTGTTCGTTTGGATATAAGCTGAAATTAAATGGATCTTGAGTGACAACCTATGGGGTTCTCTCATAACGGGTTAAGTATATCTTATAATACCCGTTGTAGTTGTCCAGAAAAATTTGGGATAAATTCCTGATACAGTAACTGGTTATGAGATCTTTGGACAAGTTGTGTTACTAAAAAGCATATCACTACATTGCTATTCATAGAATATCACCAAAATGTCACAATATAATAGAAGTCAGATATGTCTATATATGTTTAAATGTATACTTAAAATAGATATAAGAAAGCCAAAGTTTCTCTAGATAGCTTCCCCTGCAATGGAGCAGTCATCAACCTTTGAAGGTTTTTACATAAACCCACCCATTTCAAATAAAAATATAAACATGCATATAAAAATATATACACATATATAGTACACACAAATATTTCAATATATGACAGATATGTGATTTGAGTATACACAATTTGGCAACTTCCTAATTTTCTTCACCATAGGACTTTATCATCTGGATTAAATTACAACTAGGGTAAAAATCTAATGTGACTCTGCCCCTGGAAATGTTAAGTACATCTAGAAGCCCTGGTTGAGCTACTGCTGAAGCTAGAACAAGACTCACGACTCAGTTTTATAAGAAAAACTCAATTGTTTATAGGGTAAGAGAATATATTTCTAAACTTAAGTACTGTTTACCTTTTATTCACAACCACATATAAAGATCTTCTATTTAATAATAAATAACAATTCTAACTGCATTTTGTTTTTAGTGTGCACAATTCTTAGTCTCAGATGTTTATCTAAAGCACAAAATGTCTTAGATCTTAAGGTAGTATAATGTTTTACATTCTGTGAAAGGGCCTCAGCCTGCATGATGATTATTAGTGTCAGACACTTTTTACCTGAAACATGTTTGGCAACATTGACCGTGAAGCCTGGCCTGTGGCCTGGCCTTGTGTGCAGCTGGCTGCAAGTGTCTTACCTAAGTACTGGGATAGAGACCATTAAAGATACAAAGACTTAAAGAAACTTTCCAACTCTGGTTTTGTGATTAGTCTAAGCAAGTATGTTTGTGCCTTCTAAATATAGAAAATGGTTTCAAGAAAGTCTGTTCCATTTTTAGTTAGCTGACGTGTATATTTCTTCAAAACCTAATAGATACTTGATGTGAAAGATATGGTCTTTGCCCTTGAGGCACTCACTTTCTCTTGAAGAAAGGAAAAAGATTAAGAAGAGAGAACAGCAGAAAGTAGGGGGAAAGGTAGCAAACAGAGATACCAATAAACATTTTGGGATATTGAAACTAACTTATTTTAGATTATTATATGTTACACATATACATATATATCTTTAGGATTCACCTTGAACAACCTTAGAAATGAGATAATTCTTATTCTATCCTTCAGATATTCCTGAATAATCAAACTGACTTGGATTCAAGTATAGAATCTGACTTTCTCAATACTTGACTTTTTCTGTAAATTTTCTATTTACATTCTATTTTACATTGCAAATGAACCCTGAAAAAATACCGCTATTCATCATACCAACCTTTATCATTATTCAGCAACACATACTGTTTGGGAAAAAAACTTCTCTACATAAAGGATCTTGGTAGTGAGAGATAAAATACTACTGTCATTTTTTAACAGCTGGTGTTAGTGTGTAGCACTGAGAACTTGCTGAATATAAACAAGAAAAATGATCTACTGTACAAACCACATACTGTTTATGTGGTTGTATATAGTGGTGACGACAAGCAGTAATTTCAAAAGTACTGCGTAAGATCTCATGCAATTTTCTGTGAAAAATAATGATATACGGCAAGGACATCATTTAAACCATCACTGAATAAAAGGGAGTTATTGTGAACGATTAAGGTGAAATCTCATAAAGCATTGCCATTCTAATAATAGCAATCTGATTACTTGGATTTGTAATTACATAAGAGGAAACCAAAGTCATTGTCATAATACTCCAGGATTATTGATTTTTCTAGCAGAAAGCACTATTTTATAAGTAATACAGTGGTGGCTGCTGGTATAGGTAATGCCTATACCTGTTTTCTAAATAAGGTTCATTCATTAATAAAGTTATGTGTTAGATTATTTCTCTTCTCTGGAGGATGAGAGGATGTGGAATAGAGAATTAGGTTTCTACCAAAAGGTCAATATCACCAAAGTGCATTTATTGCAGAGAGGTGACAGAACAGGAGGGAACTGTTCTTTTCACCTGCCACTGATTCTATCTCTGATCCCTGGATAATAGTCTTGTCAATTGCTTACTTGAATATGTATTCATTCTTCATTTATTTATTATACCAATAAATGGTTATTGAATATTTCTCATGGGCACTATTCTAGCTGCTAAGGATAGAACAGTGAATAAGTCAATGTACCTATTCTCATGAGAAAATAAACAAGCAGAACAGCCAATAAATTCAGATAACGCAAAGTGCAATCGAAAAATAAAGAATAACATAGAGATTAAGAGGGTAGGGAAGGGAAAAGTATTAGATAAGATTATCAGAAAATGATCTGCCTTAGGAGATCATCTGAATTGATGCCCAAAAGATGGGTGGTGTCAGCTACAGGTAGCTGTGAAGAGGAACATTCCAGGCCTAGAGAATAGCAAATACAATGTCAATAAGGCCAAAATTAACATAGTAAGTTTGAGGAATAAAGAAAGTTCAGTACGCTTGGGGCACAGGAAATAAAGGGGAGAAAAGTCAGGAGAGGCAGACAGGGGCTAAATGGATCAGGTAGTACCTTACAGGTATCAAGATGTTTGGATTTTTTTTTTTTCTGAGTAAAGTGGGAGGCTATTAGTAAATTTTAAGCAAAGAAAGAACATAATAAGATTTATGTTTTTAAAATAATAATTTAGTTAAGCATTTCTACTTAGACGTGTCAGAAAAAAATAAAAAGAAACATGGGGCAAGAAGGTAGTGAACGTATCTGCATTGGATAGATGTAGCTACAGAATGCCGCTCTGTACCTGGGAGAGTTACTCTACAAATAATTAACACGTTAGGCAGATGGTAGCAAACCTACTTCTCGAACCAAGTCATTTCCTAGTGCAAAAAGGACTTGATATTTACTATATTATCACGCTAATATTTCCTCATATAGTTCTGACTCTTTAATTTAACCTCCAAACCTGAAAGCCGTATGTCTATTTCCAGGGAGCTCCTGACATATTGAGCTTTTTCAGATAACCTATTAACATAACTTGGTCAATATCTCCTTTTCAAATTATATTACTACAGGCTAAATAGCACCAATATGAATGTTTACAGCTTCATAAAATCGACTGTGTCATGTACAATGGAAGCTATGGTTGCCTGCATATTGTAATATTATTGCATTACAGGAAGGTAATTGATTTGTTTAAAATGTTTCAACAATAAACCATTTCTCAGAAAAGATTGCTGCTTAACCAAGAGCACACCAAAGTCAATACTGAAAGACAATTCAAAGAAATTAAATTTTGATCTGTTTTGCAAAACAAACTCGTCATGTTACATAAGGATGGATTAGACAATGTAAATGATTCAGTATGGTCAAACCATTATGAACCATTTCTGTTCTGACAGATTCAGGTTTGTAATTAAAATCAAAGCCAAGGAGAATAAAAACTGTTGAATATAGAGATGTCAAAATTTTTTGTAGGGGCATCCCACAAGTGTGTGGGGTGGAGGCATTATAGATCTTACACTGACATTCCACTATACTTCATTATATTTCTTCTGTTGAAAACTGGAATTATAAGTGCTAGCCCCTGATTAGAGTGTAACAAACTAGAAAAGTCACTGTTTGTGCTGCCTATTTTATCCTGAGTCTTTTACCAGTACAGTATATTGACTAACAGACGAATCAGCTTGGGAAGAATAAATTCATAATGTTTGAAATACCTGTATTATTTCCTGTGTGAGCACATAAGTAACTGTAGAGAGCTCAACTAATTGTATTGTTGGCATCTGAACATCCATTAAACAGATAATCACATCAATATCATTGGTTTTACATTTAAATAAGAACATCTGTTCAGAAATGAAAAACAGTTTGGAAAGTTCAACACATAGGTATGAGTAGGATTCATTTTCTGGTGTTTTTTGGGCTCTTTCCTGCCTATCTAGTATTACATTGTATGAACTTAAATAAATTCTGTTGCTCTTAAGCACAATCAGGCCATATTCATCAATGATTTATTACTGAACAAACACGTCCTCAGTCTAGAAAATATCAAGAACTATCTACACGTTTGAAAGACATCTTTTCTTTATTATCTCTGAGTTAGAAGTTAGAAGAGTGATTATAACGACTCACTCAAAGTCATTTTTATTTTTTTTTTTCCAGCATGGACAGAATTGGTATTTCAGGAAGTATCAGAACATATATAAACAGTATTGTCATCCTCTGGTACAAGGATGGGTTGTTCATATGCAAAAATGAGTGTGCTGCTTTACTGTCATTAATTTTCAGAATAGCTATTTGGGATTAAAAGAGAGACTCACAGTGTACAGTCAAAAAACATTATAGGCTGGGTGCAGTGGCTCACACCTGTAATCCCAGCACTTTGAGAGGTCGAGGCAGGCAGATCACCTGAGGTCAGGAGGTTGAGAACAGCCTGGCCAAAATAGTGAAACCCCGTCTCTACTAAAAATACAAAAATTAGCCGGGTATGGTGGTGCATGCCGGTAATCCCAGCTACTTGGGAGGCTGAGGCAGGAGAATCGCTTGAACTCGGGAGGCAGAGGTTGCAGTGAGCTGAGATTGGGCCACTGCACTCCAACCTAGGCAACAGAACAAGACTCCATCTCAAAAAGAAAATAAAAAAGCAACAACATTATAAAGGTGTGGTATATCGAAAGATAGGTCATATTACGTTCACCTCAATGCCTGAACCAATTGAGCTTCCTCTCCTCCATCAGAGTCAAAGCTTGACTTATCCTCGGTCCTTTGTCTAAGATGGTAAATGTAGATTAACAAAAAAGAAAATAAGAATCCAAAGCTTGATAACTGGCTAACACTTTCAATGAAAACAAAATCCAAAATAATAATTCTGTAATATGATTCTATTTTTGGAGAAGGTGTTGATAATTCATTAGCATATGAAATGAATTCATTAGTTCGATAATTAATTAGTGCATGAAAGACAACAAATTTTTATAGAGAGAAAGCAAGCAAGCATCAGCCTTCTCCGTGTTCTTTTATAATTATATGTAGTAATATTCCAACTGCTCACATCTTTTCATGAGAACTAAATGTGGAAAGGAAGCAATCTCCATTTGGCACACAGGTGCATTTAGGTAAGTATACATTTATACATGTACTTGGTAAGCCAATTACGGATAAATGCTATTTACAAGTTTCCTAAACTGAATCAACTGAGCCCCATAGATAAGTTTACTCTCACCTGAAATTCTAAATTTTAAACAACCAAATATTGGAATCTCCTACTAAAACGAGGACACCATTAACTGATACTGTCACAAATGGCTACCGCTAAATGACTGTCTTAACACTTGAAATCTCTCTTGCTCAACATAGGGTCCATGTGGGTCATCGTCCCTGTTTCTTTATGTTCCAATGCACAGGTCTAAGGGTTTCAGTGCCTAATCACCTGCATTCCTTCATCATCAACTTACTCCATGATTGTTAATGGCATCCCTATCTTCACTTACCATTTGCCAAGTAAACAGATTTGATGTTTATTTCCTACCCAGATTTATGATCTAAGAGCTTCAAATGTATGTAAATATTTTCCTTCCTAAATTTTCTCATTTAACACATTATACCTGAAGGTTATAGAAACAAACAATGTTTCAAGAGTGGTTAATGATTCTCTCATACACACACGAGAGAGAAGGATAAAGAGAAACGGAGTGAGAGAGAGAGAGAGAGGGGAGAAGGTTCTAAAACATTTTTGTAAATCAGAAGACATAGGGTTAAAAGGAAATTGCAGAGGTAGTCCATCAAGAGGATATCTTCTGAATGCGTGGGCCATATTTGTTTTTTAAATATTCGTGGGTAATGGATGCAGTGAGAGAGTGTTCAGATGAGGACTGACAGCCAACCAGAGGCTACGAAATGAAAATAAAATTGGGCTCATTTATGAGGGGCATTAGCTACATTGAAAATTATTTTAAAGCATATGGAAGTTTTTTGTAGGTTCCCATTTCCATTGGAAGATTCATATCGTTCCCTTGTGTATCCAAATATCAAAACATTACCAAGCCTTTTGACAGATCATTTTTACTCTTTTAAAGGCCTTTTAAGAAACTAACCCCATGATAGAAGCATTTGGTAGTTTTTCCGTGGTACTTAAATCTCTCTTGTCGTGAGTGTATTAATTCCAAACTCTAAGACAACCTACATCATCACTCCTGAGGTCTAAATAAGCCACTGTCTTTCCAGCTCAACACACACAGAACAGGGAAACAAATTTGTATATATATAACAGTTCCAGTCAAGGTCTCATTTGTACTTGCTGCCTATTTCGTACCAGAATTATATGCCCTGAGATAGGGAGCTTTTTACTGGTAGTTGGCAGTTGCCCAGAGGCTGCAAACTAAAAACAGAAGAGGAAATGTTGTACTGCATTTTAATTCCCTTCAGACTTCAAATAGGGCATTTTCCTTTTGGTCCTAAACCCAGTACACTTCAGGGCATGGGGCTGAGAAAGAAAATCTATGACCTCAGGGAGAGAATGTACTTTCAAATGTGTCTGTTTCCCCCCGCTACTTCCTTTTTGTCTCCTGGTGGTTTGGTATATCTTTTGTGAACACCAACACTTTCTTTTTGTTTCTAAAATTGGTTTCTAGCATTATGACTTCCTTTTTAAGGCCTGGGTTGTTTTTAACTTTTACACAGCCATCAATTCCTGTGGAGGCTCTCTCACATGGCTGTGCACTTCCTGATCACTTTTGTGAGTCCATCTTCTAACAATTATCTGACTGCTCTATTTTCTCATGCATCACTCTCCTTAGCGTCTGCTGGTAACACTTTAAATACTCAGGCTTGACTGAGCAGACCTCTCTGTGACCTGCAGTCCTTCCTCAAATGGGTTCATGTTTTCTAATACACATCTTCTGGAAGCAATCTATTTTCCCAGTAGCTGTGGAATACTTCCCTTTCAACTTTTTATGCACGTAAAGTCTAGCAAAACTTATTATCTATAAACTCTGCAGTATGGTATTAGTTCATGGCTAAAATAAAAGGTGGCACAGAGAAAATAATGGGGTAATACCTAGACTATTACTGTTGTGTAAACATGTTAGAGCTCAGGGAGAGAAGATTCAGGATTTCTCCTATGAGCTTTTTCTACCCAAGGGAACTGCCATTTCTAGTATTCTCGAAATTGAAGCAATGGTATAAAAAAAAAAGAAGTAAATTGGACTGAGATGTAGCATTAAGACTTTTTCAATGCTTTAGTGAAAAACTAAAGCAAGTTAACAGAAATGAAAATGAAATGAAGGATCTTTCCTGGCAAATAAACCACTCCTCAGGCAAAAGTTTGGTACTTTTATACAAGAAAGCAACTTTCCATTAGGGGCAATTTAAGAAATCACCATTTTGAAATTCTTCATGATGGTCCCATGGCCTATAAAGGTTAACGACCCTTCAACAGCATCTATTTTAGCACGTCATCAAATCACATTTGGATGATATTTAAGAAACCCCCTTTACCTGTAAAACCATTTAAGCAGTTCTGAAATATGCTCCTATATCTGCAATTATTATTTACTTTATCAACATTGACAACTGCATAGCCTAAGTTTATATCTCTTACTTATAGAAAATATACCCACTTGTCATAACCTCACAATAACACAACACATACAAAAATAGAATGCTCAATGTAAATGCAAGATTGTTTAAATTTCAGTGTAATCAGATTTTTTATAAACAGTAAATGTTGAAAACAGAATTTGTCTTATTGTCCTACATTTGATCCAAAAGCGCAACACTTTAAAATGTTTATTTAAACCATTATTCCATAAATGAGAAAGACTATTTCATAAACAACTAGTTTAATTAATTTTAGCATTACATCATTCATTGTATAACCTGAGCCTTGACTTACATTTTCCCACATTTTTATCTACTGGCTAGAATTTTAGATGTAAAATTTGGTAGTTATATTTTTCTGAAATTAATTCAGTAGCTTTTCCATTAATAGTAGTTTTTAACTTGTTGTTATTAAATTGACCCTCCTTTCTCTCTAGAGAACATTATAAGCTTGCATGATGAAATTATTTTAAAATGTTTTGTGAATGCTATACCCATCCTAATATAGAATCAATTATTAGGGAAGCAGAAGTAATGAGACACAGATGTTAAACAGCCATATGGCAGAAGTGAAAACAATGGAGGTTATCAATAAAATAATACATTGTTTGCTAGAAATTCATGAGAGGGTCAAGTTTCACATTCAATAATGCCCTAGCACAGCTTTTCTAAATAAATTGCAAAGAAAGCTGACTAGAAGCTCCTCTAGAACTAGAGAAGCTTATTTTGAGACTCATATTAAACAGAGACTTCTTTGACCAACACTATAACAAAATTGATTGTTGATTTAAGAGATAAATTGAAGGAAACATAATATCAATTTTTTTTGTGTGCCATAGAAGAGGAAAGAATGTGAGTAAATTATGAGTCTGATATTTAATTAGAATCAATGAAAATGCACGATTAAAATATCTGTACCAGAGACCAGGAAATTAAACTGTCAAGAGGACACACATTTTTGAAATAGAAAATATTCTCACCAATTCTCCCCATACCTATCCTCTTGCAATAATCAATAATTGAGGAAATGATAAATGAGAAAAGAATAGGAAAAAGAAAAAAAAAATCCCTGCTTTTCAAAGGAAACTAGTAAATGATTGTCCCAAAAGTAAGAATTACAGATTGAAATAACTAAGAGCACATGCCTCTTTGTTTAAAACATTTCTTTATCAAAGAACTATTAAAGATTAACTTCTCTGAGTACAGCATGGATTCTTTTGGATGTAATTTGACTTATCAAAATGCTGGAAGTACATATTAGTGAAATGTAATAAAGGAAAATATATGCATTAAGAAAAACTACATATAAAATTCTGGATAAATCTCAATGGTTTATATGAATTTAAAATAAATAACAAAACAGCAGGGTGTGGAATCATTTATTTGAAGCTATGCAAGTAATTTATTTTTAATACTCAATATCATGAGTAAAGAAAATGAAATAAATAGATTTTATTGGCTTTTGATCCTCTCCATGTGGACAGATACGAATCAAGATTTTAAAAAGGAAAAATGATACTGACTGTTTAATCATTGTTTTATAATGCAAAGAACATTAGTCTAAAGAAAATTAACCTGAATATCAATTTCACATAAAACTGTATAACTTTAGGTAAATCACTTCATCTATTTGAATTTCTATTTCCTCAATTGTAAAGTATAAATATGTATTGCCATTCTGTGTATTTCACCGGCTTTCAGTGAATTTAAAATCAGATTCTATAGTCACAAGTATTTTCAGAATTATCACATTATGTGAATGTATGATGCTAATTTACTGTTGCTATGAAAAAGAATCAAGCTAAGAGAGAAGAGGTTTTCTGATATATGGAAATATTCCAGGACCTCATTTATCTAGAGTGGGGAGCGGGATTGTGCTAATAGATAAGACAGGCTTCATTCTATAAATATATACCTTTTCAGACTCCATAACCATCCTCTTGTGGAATTCCACCTATAACACTCTGTCTCATCCACACGAGGGATCCACTCCCAACCACAAAAACCTGTAGGATAAAAGTTTTCTCCGAACATTGTGTCCTGGGTCCTGAAATCTACTCTTAGTGTTTTATTTTTCTCTCTTGGTCTTTTGTTAAATTTTAATGAGTTATGGCAAAATGTAAATTTGTTTCTGTGTCTACCAGACACACATCTGTGCATATATGCGTACATTCATAGGATCCTGATGTCTTTGTGCAAAAAGTCCACACAACCACCATTTGCTTGATATTCTGAGCAAGATTTTTGCAGGCTCCAGTCTTTCAGAGAATTCCAAAGATGTTTAGTATCAAACAGCACAAAGAGGGGAAAATGTATGATATAGTAATTTGATATGTCAATCTATCTTTATTATTACTATGTGAGCTTTAGTTCAAAATCTTCCCTCTCTCGCTTCTATAGTAAATGACAAGAATACGATGGTAAAGTGTAAAGCTTTAACTGCTCTTTCCTGGAATCACCACTAAAAAGCCTTTTTAGCTTTTTTAATTCTACCCAATCATCACTCATTATTCTAGCAATCTATTACGACTGAGTTATGAATCATTCAGACTTTGAAAATATGGTTCATTTTAAACACTGAATACAGATGGGCCAGTGATTAATCCACATCTACTCACAAAGAGTATATTTCATCCCTTAGTCTCATAAGTTAGAGAAAAAGACATCCTGAAAAAAACTTCTTTTTTTGAGACACAGTCTCACTCTGTCACCCAGGCTGGAGTGCAGCAGCGCAATGATCTTGGCTCACTTTAACCTCCACCTCCCGATTCAAGCAATTCTTGTGCTTTAGCCTCCCAAGTAGCTGGGATTACAAGCATGTGCTACCACACCCGGCTAATTTTTGTATTTTGAATACAGACAAGGTTTCCTCATGTTGGCCAGGCTGGTCTTGAACTCATAACCTCAAGTGATCCCCCAGCACTGGCCTCCCAAAATGCTGGGATTACAGGTGTGAGCCACTGTCCCTGGCCGAAAGAAACATTTTATGGGGACAATTGCTCTGGAAATAAGATTTCAGTGTGCACACATATATATATTCAATAAGCTACATGCTCTTGGCACTCAAAGTTATAGAAATAATACACTTGAATAGTTATAAACCTGCAAAAATTTCATCAAATCAGCTGACAAATTATCAATGATTTATGTGGTACCAACATTCCTGAACACAAACTGTGCATGAATACAAGGAATTTGGTGTACAGAAATAGTGATGACCCAGGAAGTTATCATCACAGATTTAAGGACGTATATAGTACTACAGTGGTGCCAGCTGCCTTTCCAGCATTTAGAGAAACAGGCAACAGAATTATGATTCAGCTCTTCCTCTGGTCATTTTAATGTGCTTTTAAAAACAGGCATTTTTCTAAGCAATTGATTACATGAGTTATATCATGTTTATGATCACACCACTACTTTTGCTATTTCTTGGTTTCTCAATCAAATTCTATGAAAAATTTTATTGTTCCCATTTTGTAATTCCGTAGGTATTTCTAAGTTTTCCAAAGATGATAAGGAAGTTTGTGCTCTTATTTTCTAATTCTTCAGATATTTATGACTCTTTTTAAATCCAAGCCTATCAAAATATTTTCTATTTCCAGCTCATAATTCAAGGATGTACAACAGCTGATGGTTGCAGGATTAGACCAGGAGTTTGCACAACTTCCTCGAAAGATTCAGATAGCAAATATTTTAGGCTTTGAAGACCTAAATGTTCTCTGTTATAACTATTGAATGCTACCATGATAGTGTAAAAGTAGCCATAGATTATATAAAAGTAAATAAGCAAGGTATTGTTCTAATAAAACTGTATTTGTGAATAATAAAATCTAAATTTTATATAATATCGTGTGTAACAAATCTTTTGACCTTTTTCAAGCACTTAAAAATGTAAGAGCATGGGACCTACAAAAGTAAGCCACAGGCCAAATTTAGTTTTCCACGTCCTAGGTTAGGCAAATGCGTTATTGAAATAGAAAGAGCCTTTCACCCAGACAATGTATATTACTATAATCAAAAGCATCCTGGGAAAACAGGTGTTTCCAATAGCTCCTAACTTGAACTAAGCTGCTCAAGTCATGATAATGCCATTTAAATCTTGTTCTGTGCTTAATAGACCATCAATTACCATCAACAATTTATCACATATATTATTTCACTTAATTCCCTTTTCCTATAGATGGAGAATTTGAGATTGAAAATCATTAAGTAATATGCCTAAAGTCACACAATTAAAAACTACTTCACACCTTAAAGAACAAAGAAGCCAATGTGAAAATTTAACACATTAGGGAGTATGCAAGTCATTTTTAAGAATGGGTCTGTAAACAGAAAGGAAATGACAAAAAATAAATCTTGGGACATCAGGAAGGAAGAAAGATCATAAAATTAAAAAAATGAGTAAAGACAAAAAAAAAAAAAAAAAAAACCAAAAAAAAGCATAAAAACATCACACCCTCGTATTGACTGACAGATACAATATTGGTGACTTTCAAATATTGTCATCATTAATAGATGCATTTATAAGTGCATTGGAGTGTGTGTTCTAATTTGAGTTTTAAAGAGTAATTCACATATGTTCAATATTTAGCCAATTTAAAATTTTGAATTTTGAAGAGCATAATTTTAATGACAGTTGAATTAGTGAAGAAAAGTGCTTCAAGACTCATAGAAAGCCAGAGACTTTCGTTTTTGAGATGCTCTTGACTTTTTTGAAGGGCAACTTGATTGTAAAATGGTGCTTGGCTTCTGATTTAATTAGTAGTAATTTGGAATTTCTAACCTGTGTAACAAATGATTTAGTTAAGGTCTTTAAAAAATGAGACTAAACATTATTACAATAAATACCACATTATTATGATGAACTTGTGCTATTTTAGGATCACTGAAATATAGTTACCTGGATTCCTTATACCTTTTCCAGATTTCCTGTGTTAACATCTCCTGTGCTCATAAACTGCCAGTACTACTCTTATGAAAGCAATATTAAAATGCCATGTCAATAGTGGCGAATCATGCTCTACATTTTTAGTTCGCACACATAAATATTAAAGAAAACCCTGTTAGCTGACAAAATGAAAATGTGTGCAAGACATACTATATAGCTGCTAAAAAATATAACATCAAAAAAAACAACATCCAAAATAGCACTTTCATATTCCAAAAGATATCATTCAAGTTAAAATCTTCCCTCCAAACAAGGAGCATTTTTATAACAAAACATGAGTAACAAGTCTACTTACTCATTAAGTATTAAAAGAAAGTCAATAGGTTATGGAGGAATTATTAAAATTCAAACAATGTCAATTTCTTCAACAAACATTTCCAATAGAGGTTCCAGGTGTTTTACTGTATTTGAATACAGGCATAATCAAGAAAGTGGACTCTGCCATCCAGAAATTCATCTTTTGTTGAGACAGACATGAGATCAGATTTATGTTTTAGTTTTAAACATGCTTTGGAAGAATAAGACAGATGAAATTATTCTGCTTGTAGCTGTGAAGTAAGATGACATTTGAGCTAAGTCTTAAAAACAGTAATTTGGAAAGATCTGTTTAAACTCTTCATATTCATAGCTAACTACCACCAAATCCAATGTCCAGCGTGTTCATGAAGTGTTTGTCGTTTGGTGAAAATATCATGTCAAATTTCATCCCTTTTGTCCCCTTTTGCTATGAACATTCACACATACAGATTGAGCACAATCCTTATAGCTCAATTTTAATTCTCAGTCCCATGTATTCAATAATACACATGTTGTGAGTGTTAGAATTCAAACAAGATCAAGTTGTTATTCTTTGCAATCTATAAACTAGAGTTAACTTGGAGTACGTCTCTGGCTAAAATAAATAAATGTAAACAATATTTTTTTAAAATGTAATCTAATAGAAGACATAAATAGATACTTAGAAATGGTCAAATGTAAGTTCATTCTATTCTCCATTATTATTTTTTAATGTGTTTTAAAGCATTTCAAAGAAGTTCTCATGTGAGGAAAGCTAGAAATCTGTAAATTGCTAAATATATATTGTATAATATCTGCTGTAGGAGGAAAAGTCTCTGGAAATTTTCTGGAAGTTATGGCAGGCATCATGGCAAATTTCTAATAGCTTTGCTTTTTTGGCATTGAGTCAACCCTAAAAGATTATCCCTGCAATATTTCACTTCAAATTATGTAATGTTCTATTCTTTTTTGTGATAAACAAATATGAAATGATAGTGAATAAATCAGACATAAAGCATAGGATTTATGACTAGGTGAACCTTACACCTTTGCAGATTTGAACAATTGCAAGCTTTGCAGATTTGAACAAGTTACTTAACATCTCTCCATCAGTATCTTTATATGTATAATAAATATACTAATACCAGCTTTCTAACATTATTTTTAAGATTAAATAAAGTAATTTAACTAAAAGAATTAGGGCAGATTTTTGGCAAATTATAAGCTTTCTATGATTTTTAATGTCAACCTTCCCATCCTATTAAAATTCACATTTGGAAAGAATATTAAAGATATCTATTCAAATATTTTATTATATTTAACATGAGATTGTATGGCTAAAAGTATGCAGCTTTACTTCTTTTCATATAATGTTTAAGCAAATTAATACCATGACTTCCTGAAATATTATATTTATCTTTATAGTAATGGATTTCTACCATACTTCTGATATAGAAGGTTGTATGCTTTGATTTTTCATCTGACCTTTTTCCTAAATAAAAAGACATTACAAAAATTAGAGCCTCCAAGTATTGCAGGATAATGTGGAATATAATACTGTTAATCATGTAAAGGTCTGGTATTAAAACAGAATTAGCAGCAAATTAGGAAGAGGTAGAACATTTTCAAACTCTTCTCTTTTTCTCTCATTTTTAAGGTAGGCAAGTGTGGATGACCTTTTTTTCTATTCCTTCCTACTAATAGAGTTAGAATAGTTCTGTTAAACTAGCTTTACTTTCTTTTAGTGCCTATTTGCAGTCCTATTGAAAATAAGAACTTACATAGAAAAGGTTAAAAGTTCCATATGGTATTCAGGTATTGAAAAAGATTAAGGTAGTTTTTTATGTACTGATAGCAAAAGATTCCCAAACTATCTCATTAAATGAAAAGAGTAAGGTATAGAACGACGTGACAGTTTGCTACTATTTGAGTAAAAACTAAATATATTTATTATCCATATACCCTAAATATACCTGTGAATGATAGAAATCCATTACTATGAAGATAAGCAAATATAAGAACTTGGTAAAATTGGTTGTCTCTTGGAGAGGAATCTGTGTAGTCAGGAAGAATTTGCAGATAATCTTAGTTTCACTGCATACCCTTTTGAACATTTAAATATTATACAAGGCCAATCATGGTGGCCCAGGCCTGTAGTCCCAGCACGTTGGGAGGCCAAGGCTGGAGATCACTTGAGCCCAGAAGTTTGAGGCCAACCTAGCCAACATCCTGAAACCCTGTCTCTACAAAAAACACACACAAAAAAAATTATTCAGGCATGATAGTATGCACCTGTAGTCCCAGCTTCTCAAGAGGCTGAGGCAGGGGGATTGCTTCAGCCCAGGAGGCTGAGGCTGAGGTTGCAGTGAGCTGAGTCACTGCACTCCAGCCTGGGTGAGAAAGTGACCCTGTCTCAAAAAAAAAAAAAAAAAAAAAAAAGTTACACCATATAATTTTCTTTCCTTAAAAACAAACACAAGCTGGGTATGGTTGCACACATCTGTAGTCCTAGCTACTGAAAAGGCTGAAGCAGGAGGATTGCTTGAGCCCAGGGATTCAAGGTTACAGTGAACTACAATCACACACTGCACTTCACCCTGGGTGAAAGAGCAAGATCCTGTCTCTAAAAGAAAAAAGAAAAAAAAAAAAAACCAAATACACAGATAAACAAAAACTTATTGAACATGGAGCACAGTAATTTTGAGTGTTTATCATGGGCAAGAAGTCATGGCCTTCCAGGAATACTGAGATGAGGAAGTCCATGGTGCAAGGTCTCATGGGACATAGGGTAATGAGGCAAAATACACTGATTCTCCTCACAGCTCTTTTCCTCTCTCCCATCCTCCCCAATCCCAACACCATGGAGATAAAGGAGATGAATTGGAAGAGTTCCTTGAGAGTTACTAAAATTTTGGAGTTGATAACATTTTTCTAAAAATCTCTACTGGAATCATGTTTGAACCAGAGCACTGTTCATTTTTTCATGGTTTTACCCCATGTTTCCATTGATTCTCTAGAAATATTATCAGTGCAGTTGTTGTCTTAGTTTAGGCTATTCCAAGATAATGGAAGATCTAGCAGGAAGATCCTGTTTAGGGTCTTAAATAGGTCTAGTCATCATAATTTCAATTATGAAGGCTATAATTTAAATTATCACTTTAAATCAGTTTAAAGAAAGTCTTCTCTTAAGAAATTTACCACACTTCTTCTTCTTCTCCTTCTCCTTCTCCTCCTTCTTTTTTTAGAGGAGGTGTGTCTCACTATGTTGTGCAATCAGGTCTTGAACGCCTGGCCTCAAGTGATCCTCCCACCTTGGCCTCCCAAACTGCTAGGATTATAGGTGTGAGCCGCTGCATGCAGAGAGAAGTTTACCACTCTTATAAACACAGACTTCTCCACATACTTTCATCTTCCTGTGGGATCCAGCACCACTCAGTTTTCTTATTTTTTTATTTCTTATTTTTTGGGACTGGTTCTCACGTTGTCACTGAGGCTGGAGTGCAGTGGGATGATCACAGTTCACTGCAGTTTTGACCTCCTGGGCTCAAGCAATCCTCCCACCTCAGCCTCCAGGGTAGCTGGGACTACAAATGTGCACCACCACTCCCAGCTAATTTTTGTATTTTTGGTAGAAGTGGTGTTTCACCATGTTTTCTAGGCTGGTCTCAAACTCCTGGGCTCAAGCTATCCTTCTGGCTTGGCCTCCCAAAGTGCTGGGATTTTGAGTGTGAGCCAGCATACAGAGCCAAACCATATCATTCCCCGTTAAGTGTTTAAATTTATTATCTCCCTTAATTTGCACAACACTAATATGAGGTTTGTACTAGTATCCTCTTTCTACAAGTGAGGACACAAAGCATCACAGAGATCAAATAACTTGTCCAGATTCACACAGCTAAGAAGAAGCATGTTTGCATTAAGAATCAAAAGCTATAATCCTACACATCAAAATGTATTGCCTTCTTCAACCACAGCGATTAGAAATTCTTCTAGTGGCAGTCTTCCTATAGCCCATCTCATATATTTACTCATGGTCAAATGAATCTTCTCTGTCTCATGACTAGGGCCTCTAGTTTCTAAGCACTTCCACACTGTTGTTTTCTATTATGTTTTATTAGGCTTGTCTACTTCCTTACACAGTTTGGCCCATGGTTTGCATGGTAGGCAAAATAATGGGCCTTCAAAGATGTCCATGTCTTAATGCCCAGAACCTGTGAATATGTGACCTTGGCAAAAGGAACCTTACAGATGAGAGTAAAGCTGAGAACCTTGAGATGAAAAGATAATTCTGGATTATCCACGTGGGCCCAGTTCAATCACATGAGTCCTTTAAAGCAAAGAAGCAGCCAGGCATGGAGGCTCATGAATGTAATCACAGCGCTTCAGGAGGCCAAAGTGGGAGAATTGCTTGAGCCCAGCAGTTTGAGACAAGCCTGGAAACATAGTGAGAGCCAATCTCTAAATAATAATAGTAATAATAAATAAAGTGAAGAACCTCTCCCAGTTGTGATCATAAAGAGACATGGCAACGGAAGAATTTTAGAGAGATGTGGCATTGATGACTTTGAAGACAAAAAGGCCATGAGAGAAGGAATGAGAGCAGCTTCCAAAAGCTAGAATAGGAAAGGAAACAGATTTCCCCCACATGTTCCATAAAGAAACACAGCCCTGCTAGCACCTTGATTTTAGACTAGTGGAACACGTGTTGAACTTCTGACTTAGCAAAGGGTAAAATTACATATTTGTGTGATATAAGCCATTAAATTTCTGATCATTTGTAACAGTAGCAAAGAAAATGAATACAGTTTATCTGCATGGATCTTGGTGATGCTTCCCTTCACCTCCTCCTAGATCTACCACTCCAGCCCCCAAACCTAGGTAAGTTCTACCCCACACTGACCTTGACACAATTAAACCAGAATCTGCCAAGTTCCCACTTCTTATTATGAACATGCTACTATCATCAAGTTTTTGATCACTTGCAGCTGAACCCACTCCCGATAGACTCACTCAGTTAACCTCACCTTGGCAACCCTCTGCTGGGGGAGGCATGTAGGCACCATTTTACAGATGAGGTAACTCATGCTCAGACAGTTGGAATAATTTGCTCATGGTCAAAAAGCTAGTAAGCGGGCAAGCAGAATTGAAACCCTGGGTATCTAATTGCTGATCCTAAGCACAGTGCCTCCCCTTAGAAGTATTTTTTCCTCTATTCTACTTACCTGCTCTAGCTACATCATGGGTCCCATCTTCTCGTCTCCTCTATTCATCTATTGTTCCACCAATTTCTTCCTCTTCTAAGGATCTTTTGTCGGCTACTCTTATTCAGTGTCTTCAAACCAAATTTATTCAGCCAACCTAAACACGTATTGAGTACCAACTTGTGTGAGGAATTATATATCATTTACCAGACATATCAATCATGAATGAGGAAGGAGAAAAGATTCCCTTTCTTAAGCTTACATTTTACTTTTGAAAATGAGCATTGAGGTCTGCAGCACAAAATTTAACAGCCCTCTTTTAATCTTTATCCTCCTTAAATCATCTTCAGCATCTGACACTGCTGACATCCAGGCTAGTTAGAAACTGCCTGCTCCTTCAACATATCCAACACTGTTCTCTTCAGATTCTCTTACTTCTCCAATTATTCTGTTTCTTTCACTGGCTTGTTTCCTTCCTCCTAATACTTAAACAAAGCATTCTTTCATATTGGGTTGTAGATCCTGCTTTCTTCTTTACTTGGTATTGCTCATTGATGTCCAAAGTTCCAGCATCCCTTTTCCTAATGGTTCCCAAATGGAAACCTTCAGTTTTAACATCTTCTGTTGTCTAAGCCGGAATTTCCAGTATTGTCGTAGGTAAACATTCGTGGTTGTCCAACAAACAGCGTAAACCAAATGCATCTAAAACTGTACTCTACCTCTCAAACTAGTTCTTCTCTCAATGTTTTTAATTAGTAGTCTCATTTTCCAGCATGGGCCAAGATATCGCAGAGACATATAAATGCATTCCTCTCCCTACACATGCTTTCACCTCTAATGTCTGTCAGATCAATATCATCCTTACATCCTAATTTCCAATGCTTTGGTGCCAGTTCTCTGCTTCTATTTTTAAAAGCTCTTGCAGCAGCCTGATAATTGGCCTCCCAATTTGCTTTAATTCATTCTTTCCACACTGTAAGCAGAGGTAGTCTTTTAAAAACAGTTATCTGGACATGTTTTTTCCCAGTACAAAACTCTTTGACAGTCCTGTTGCCAACCCAGTGATGTCCTAATTCTTTAGCCTGACATGTAAACTCCTTTACAAGCTGGTCTAAGGTACTTCTCTAGCTGTAACTGTTAGCATTCCCACTTTCACCAGTCCACTTTTCACTCCAATCATCAAAAACTACTCAGCAGTTTTCAAGGACAATAGACTCTTACGTCTCTGTGCTTTGGTTCATGTGTCCCGTGCAGCAGGCATGCTTTTTCTCATCTCCTACCTCACCTTCCATGTACCTGTACTTTCATAATCTCCTCAATGATCCCTTCTTTTTAATATCTCCTTTTATTCCTTTGGTCTAATTAATCCTGAATCAATTATCTATTTAATTTATTATAGTAAGGGTGGATACAAAGATAAAAGGTGGGCCTTATTGTCTAGTAGAAAGAAAATAAATGGAATGTTGTATCTTCATATATACTTTTCAAAATCGGTATGTATGAGGAACTGTGAGCACAAAGAGGGGAGGACGACATAGCTCTGTTGGGTGACAGTGGCAGAGACTTTGAGAAAGGAACAAGGAAGGCTATAGAGAAGATGATATTTGCTGTATGTCTTGAATATACACAAAAGAGCAAGAGTTTCAAAGTTATCCAGGGGAGGCCTGTATCTAAAATCTAGCTGTGGCACTTATTAGCTATGTAGCTTTAGATAAAGTTATTTTACCTTTCCTAATGTCAATTTCCTCATCTATACAACAGATAGAATAAATAATATGCAACTTGAAGGGTATTATGAGATTTCAATGACCTGTTCCTTTGAAAGCATCTCAATCAGTGCTCAAAAATGTTAGTTTGCTGTCATTATTGTTGTAGTCTTTGTCATCCTTATCATTTTGTCACTGTAACTGGAGGATGACTGTGAATTAAATAGATAGACAAAATGAAGGGGGCTATGTTTCCAGAAGCATGTGCAAAGGCACTTAGGCATAGTGGTGAATTAGATGTGGATTACATAGGGTCATGCTTTGGAGCCATTTATCTTGCTTCGGAAATGCTTACTTGCTTGCTAGCTACCCAAAAGACATGCTGACCTTTGAGGTTTTTTGCCCTTTGTTCATTGTTACTGTTCTGCTGAGATAACAAAATTCAGTGAAAACTTTCAGCTCAGTATGTCCAATAAAGATCTTTGACCTTGGGTAGGATTTTTTTTGGTACATGACCCAAGACTTGCTCTGCTTGATTGTTAATCCATATTACTGTGCTGATTTAGCAAATCATTTTGTTTAGGCACCAGCAAAGAGCCTTTATTAGATGGGTGTATGTATAAATCCTGCTTAATGACAGTGCATATGGTATGGCTGAATAATAAGACATCCAGTATTTATGTGGTTGCTTGTGTCAACAAAGAGCTAATATTTTCTCATTGCATGTCCTAAGATCTTAGAATTTGCTACCCAGACTTTAAAACAATGCAACATAATCTCCTGAAGTATGAAATATCTGGTGTCTTTTTAAACGTTTCTGGTTAAAAAAAAAAATGGCAGCATACAGTTGGAAAGATATACAGTTATCTACTACAGCAGTAGACCGGATGTCATGATGAGTTTTTGAACCATGTACTTGAGAAAGATATAATGCCACACATTCAATGGAAAATTATGTTATATTAAATTAGCTGTTTCATTGAGAAGACATATAGTAATGTGGTTAAGAGCACAAATTTTGGAGTTAGACAACAAAGTTTCAATCTTAATTCTATGAATTGGAAGGTATAAGATCTGGGGCAGCAACTCTCAGTATCCACATCCCAAAAATGGGGATGATAAATGTAAACCTCATGACGTTATTGTGAGGAAAAAATAAGACATTGCACATAAGGCCTTTAGGATAGAAGCTGGCACAAAGTGAGCCCTCACTGTTATCTAATATTCAGATTGAGGCAACATGTAGGGGAATAGAGTGTAATCATATTACCGTGATACATTTAAGAGAAGGCAGTAATTACAATTATTAAAGCTTACTTTGGAAGAATTCCCAAGAAAATAATATTTGTTCAGCCCCAAAAGACTGGTATTTTCTGATACCAGTCTCTCTTTTTAGTTATTTCCTCAGCCTTAGCAAGAGAATCTTTTGTCGGCCTTTCTCTTTTTTATATGTTTTTATTCCCTTGGTTTTCTTTAATCTTAAAAACAGCCTTAGTAGCCAGTGTTTGAGAATTACAAAACAGAGAGGATATGTCATTATTTTTAAAGCAAAAACAAGTCTCTTTGCTATAATACATAAAACTGCATTCAGGGCCAGGAGCGGTGGCTCACACCTGTTATCCCAGCACTTTGGGAGGCCGAGGCAGGTGGATCATGAGGTCAAGAGTTCGAGACCAGACTGGCCAACATGGTGAAACCCCATCTCTACTAAGAATACAAAAATTAGATGGGCGTGGTGGTGCATGCCCATAATCCCAGCTACTCAGGAGGCTGAGGCAGGAGAATTGCTTGAACCTAGGAGGCGGAGGTTGCAGTAAGCCAAGGCTGTGCCACTGCGCTCCAGACTGGGTGACAGAGCAAGACCCTGTCTCGGAAAAAAAAAAGACACACTGCGTTCAAATGTAGAAATTTAAGTTAGAACTTACACAAAACAATCCTCATACATATATTTTGTCATTGACTACTTTACATGCATTTTATGTTTGGCTTCAATTGAAACTTCTCATTCATCCCTGACTCTCAAATTCATGACTAATTTATCTCCAAGTAGTGAGATTACAGGCAGTTTTAACTTATTAGTTTTGGCTTATCCATGTTTTACAACTTTTTTCAATAGCCATATGTTACCTTTATAAGAAGAAAAAGCACAAAGAAGGTGAATTTTATAAACCTGTCCTTTTTAAATTTCCTAAAATCCTATTTGGAAGTGAACTTTTCTCACTTCAGCTCCTGGAATAAGCTCTTTGTATAGATTTTTAAATTTTTCTCACTCTACAATACGTAGAACTATTGCCATTTGTAAACAGATTTTTAGCTCCTTCAGGAAAAAAAGTGTCCAATGCAAATTGATTTTTGAATGTCTCACAATAACTTACAGAGAGTGGTTCTCAAAAAGTACTATAATGTAAAGTAAAATGAACCTAGAATTAGAATTATTGGCTCTGCGTTATCCAAAAGCTTCAAATGACCCTTCAATATAGATGCCTTTGGATATTCCTTCAACCTCTTCATCTCCCTAATTTTCTTGATAGACATCTCACCTCTCTCCTACTTTTTCTAGATTGCTTTCTAATTTTTTTCTAAGCCTCTTGATACCTAAAAAGGAGCAAATTTAATTTAAATAATTGCTTATACCAGTAAAATAAGAATGTACAATCTACCTTCCCCAATGTTTTCCTGTATTCATCCATTCCTTCAAATTCCAGAACAAGGCCTCATCTACTTTTCCCACTTAAAGTGCTTTGAAAGGATGATTTGTCATATGCCATATATTATTAATTTATCTTCTTGGAATGTAATTTTACCAAGAGAAAACATTATTTATTTACATATAATCTGAGTAGATACAATAAAAATTTACATCCTGTCAGTATGAAACACACATACTGAATAAGTACATTTTACTAAGAAGCGTATTACAAGATATTTTTATATTATTTTAAAGCTTCTGTGCTAGAAATAGGAAATAAGTTATTATGGTCTGCAACCTTAGTAACTCTGTGCAAAGATTATATAAATATTACATAGATGTGTATTTCTTGTTAATAAGGGTGTAGTTGGACACTGTAGCTAATAATTGTGATAATTGAAATAAAATAATTGTGATAAATGAAATAAAAATAAATGTATATATAACACATATTAATAGAACTTTTTAGTTTGTTCGCTTTTTTTTAATGTATTTTACAATAGGCCAAGGTTACTCATTAAACATTTAAAAAAGAGCTTCTTCAAGCCCTCTATTTCTAAAACTTACCGGGGAACGTTGTTATTATGAACTAGATTTAGCTCTTGATTAACCATTATAGAAATTAATAAATGCCATCCAAGGTTACACCAAAATGCTCATTCAGTTAAATGAATTTTTTTATTGACCTCTTTATTAGGAGTTTTTATCAATAGCCCCCAATCAGCAAAATTCAAACTTACTGGTTAAACAATTTTGGCAAAATGACAAAGCAAAGAGTCTGTATTACCTTCCTTGGAATATATTCAAACCTAAACTGGACCATTCTTATAATTGGCTACATAGCATGCAAATGTGTGGAAAGGAGTGGCTGGCTTTTACATTAAAGCAACTCCTGCACCCCACACTGGCTCTCCAAATTTGGCCCTATTAAAAATACTAAAGTGAAAATGACAGTCCTGCGGAAGACACCAGTTATTTTATCTGTGGATTGATGGATCATAATGCTCTCATTTAATAAAAATAATAAACACCCCATTATTTTCCACAGCCAGTTTGGTGTTCAGGAATATTCCTCAGTTTCTTTCTATTATGGAATTTGTGCATTGTAAATAATTAATAAGTACTTAAAATTAAGATGCCTCTACCCCCTAAATAGCCTATTATTTGACTGTTAGCACCAACTGGGGTTCCAGTGTATTTTGTAATAATTGTGAGACTAATCACAGTGTGATATTTAATACAAAATCTTTTTTAAATGCAAAGTCTTTTTTTTTTATATGAATATCAGTAATTCATTAGAAACCTATTATGCCAGGATAGCTATGTTCCTATCATTTGTTTCTTTCAGAGAAATGCAATATCATTGGTATCAAGGAAACTAATTAGACTCAAGGAAGGACAAAATTATTTTTTATTTCTCCAAATTGTACTTAAAAGCTATATTGGTGTCATGAGATTATTTCTAGTGAAAAATGTCAATTACTTCCTTCCCAAGCGTTTTAATTTTTGGAACCCAAAGGTCTAGTACTCCAGAACCACTGAGTGACACAATAATGAACTCTCATTGTGAGTATTAAAACAGAGCAATTTTCTGTGAATCTACTATAGCTTGGTAATATGCTTAAAACAACTCGTAGACTCCAAATTTCATTTTAAGTAATAGTAAAATTATAGTAGATATGACCATAAAGAGAATTAAAGGTTACCTATTTGGACTAACTACCAGCTACATGAGATTCTTCCACGGCTTACCTAGTATCTGATGCATATCCTTGCTTTAGCACTGCTAGTGATAGGAGACTCACAGCCTCATAACATAGCAAATGTATGATTATTATTTATAGAAGTTTCGAAATTCCCTTTGTATTAAACAAATGTTCTTGAGAAAATTCAGGTAGTTAATTGGCTTGGCGGAAAAATGTATGGTGGGATTATGAAGAAAATGGGGTCTAGGATTCCTAATGTGTATTAAACCAATAAAAAAAAATTCTACTGGGATTATTGGGGAGCATCACTATTTGGAAAAAAATAAGAAAGCCTCTGTTTCCATGGTACCATCTCTTAAAAGAACACTGATATGTTGGAACATATAAGAATACTTGGATAATAAGGGGATTCAAAAACTACGTTATATGAGAAACATTGAAAGAAGACCAGAGTAAGTTAAGTATGTAGAAGAAACAATATGGAGAGGTAGTGGGAGAAGGGGAAAGAGGAAAGGGATGATAACTTTCCTTGGAAAGTGTCAGGCTTTTCCTGTCTAGTGCTAGATTATAGTGTCAATGAATGCACTTTATAGGATGAGGACACTTAATGTAGACTAATTCCCAAAGACAATGGCTGTCTACTTTCCAATGGAGACTGCTGCCTATAACTGATAACATCCAAGCTCATGCAGAATAAGAGATAAGGAAGAGGGCGTTTTCTAAGATCAATTTCATTTTTAAGAAACATAATGTTGGTTTATAAGTGTTCAAGTTGCAAGCAAAGGGTTATGAATAAAACCTTGAGACTGGCTGCTTTTGTGAGAAATTAAGTATTAAAATATCAGTATCAAAGGCAAGAGGTGTGCAGAAGGAAAGGAAATAAAGAGAATAGTCTCCTGGGTATCTTCATTAACTCTCTTTTAAATATACAGGAATAGTTAGCCACATGTGCATACTGGACAAATTATCCCAAATTTTTTCTCGGTCAACAGGCAAACATCTACATAAACAGGACAGTATAGTTGAGGAAACATTCATGCTGCTATTTTAACATTGCTTCACCATGTTGATTTTGGAGCAGGTTATTATGTTTACCTTTAAAAAACTATCTTTAAAAACAATAGTATATATTACATATATAATATATAATATTATATATAACATATAGATATATATCATATAGAATATATATTATATAGATCAATATTTATATATTCTATATTATATATTATATGTAAAATATATATGTTTATATTATATATAAATATATAGAAATATATATTATAGTTCTATATTAATAGATAGAGGTATATAATATATCTATAATAATATAGTTATATAATATATATAGTTGTATATATATTAATAGATATAGATTATATATATCTACATTAATAGACATAGTTATAGATTATATATATCTATATTAATAGACAAGATATAGATTATATATCTATATTAATAGACATAGATATAGATTATATATCTATATGAATAGACATAGATATAGATTATATATATCTATATTAATAGACAAGATATAGATTATATATCTATATTAATAGACAGATATAGATTATATATCCATGAATAGACATAGATATAGATTATATATATCTATATGAATAGACATAGATATGGATTATATATATCTGTATGAATAGACATAGATATGGATTATATATATCTATAGGAATAGACCTAGATATAGATTATATATATCTATAGGAATAGACCTAGATATAGATTATATATATCTATAGGAATAGACCTAGATATAGATTATATATGTCTATAGGAATAGACCTAGATATAGATTATATATGTCTATAGGAATAGACATAGATATAGATTATATATATCTATAAGAATAGACATAGATATAGATTATATGTATCTATAGGAATAGACATAGATATAGATTATATGTATCTATAGGAATAGACGTAGATATAGATTATATGTATCTATAGGAATAGACGTAGATATAGATTATATGTATCTATAGGAGTAGACGTAGATATAGATTATATGTATCTATAGGAGTAGACGTAGATATAGATTATATGTATCTATAGGAGTAGACGTAGATATAGATTATATGTATCTATAGGAGTAGACGTAGATATAGATTATATGTATCTATAGGAATAGACGTAGATATAGATTATATGTATCTATAGGAATAGACGTAGATATAGATTATATGTATCTATAGGAATAGACGTAGATATAGATTATATGTATCTATAGGAATAGGCATAGATATAGATTATATATCTATAGGCATAGATATAGATATATATATCTGCATATAACACTTCTGTAAAAAGTAAGAAACTGTTAACAATTGTTTTCTTGAAGAATGAAATGCAGGATTAGAGAGTACATTTTTACTATAATTTTATACCACTCATATATGAAAGGAAAGACATACTTGGATTAAGACAAATAATGTGGATAATAGCAGGAACATTGTAAATCAAAGAAATCTCAAAATACCTTACTTATGGATTTTACATTTTTTAATGATATGTTTCTATGACCTATAATCTTCCTAAGAAGCCAATATGTATAAATATTCTCACATATACCTACCTAGATTTAATTTAGTTCAAAAAATGACTGCCTTGAATAGTCTTTTGTTCCTTTAAAATTAGTGGTCTACATTAGTGCTAACAAATTGTGGTCCACAGACCTGCAGCACCTGCATCACTGTGCTTGTTAGGAATGCAAATTCTTGAGTCCCTCCCAAATTACTGAATCAGAATCCTTAGGGGTAAGACCAAAGAATCTGTGGTGTATCAAGTTCTTCAGGTGATGTTAATGCACAGGAGAGCTTCGTTCTTGGGAACTGCGAAACCTAATAGCACCATCTGTTGGTAGTGACTGTCCCAGAATGAAGACATAAAGTCCCAAAGGGGAAGATGCCCAGACGTTCAACTTCCGCTAGCTGTGATGCACTCTATGAAGGACTGGAAATGGACAGAATGCCTGATGTAGAGATATACACATACAGATGCACACATTTTCTCTGCTAAAGGAAATATATGTAAACAAATAAACAAACACCACTACAAATTTCTTTTTAAGTACAAACAAGGAGCTGGTGAGGCACAGAAACTGTAGCAACCAGATTGATCAGAGGAAGTCATGAAATGCTCAGAAGGAGTGGTGACATTGAAACCAAGTACTGTCAAATTACTTAGCCACAATTATATGTGTAACTAAGTAAATAAAAATAAAACAATTTTTAAAATCTAACCAATATCTACTGAGCACTTACTATGTACCAAGCACTGTTTCTGAGGTCCTGTCTCTGAGACTAAAGATTCAAGTCCTGGACAAAGCAGAGTGACAGGCACACAGCAGGCATGCAATCAATCTCTGGTTAAATAAATGAGTAAACATGAAAATACTATATGTTTGGCTAAATTCTTCATAAAAGAAGATTTTTAAAATGTCATCTTGCCTAAAATTTCTGCAGTGAAAAGGAACAAACTCGTCATTATCTGAATTATTTGTGTATTTTGAAAAATTGCCTTCATGTTTTGTAAAATTTTGAATAAATGTTAAAATCGCTTATTACAACCTCCTACACAGCTTTCTAGTAAGCCACGTTGATGAGGTACCTGGTGAGTGTAGAGCACTGTATTTTATATATATTCTACATCTTTATACAGATTAAAAGAGTCTTTGAAAAGGCATTCAGCATTCCAAATCACAGGCACTTTCAAAAGCACTTTCTATACCAGGATACTAACGTGAGGAAAAGGGTAAGTAAGCCAGTTTTAAATCTTTTATTTCTGCAGGGTTTTGTTTTGTTTTGTTTTGTTTTGTTTAAAGTGAAGACTTTCCGTTTTCTGTTCGTTTATGGCCGCTACACACATTCTAGAGTTTTATAGCCTAATCCATGTATTTATCTAAACTAATGTTTATCATAATAATCATGACTGGTGATGACCCGTGAGCCTGCATAATCTCAATGTTTTCCTGTTATCCATTAATATTAAATCTTGTGGTTCACTAGGGACTACCACAAATAGGTTTATGTGTTCACTGCCAGGATTACATTGGGTAAAAATGGAGACAATTAGCTGTACTTCCTTGTAAGAATGTACGGGCATTGAAGCACTGACACTGAACTATTTGCCAGAAACTACCCAAGGAGAAGCACAAAACTAATTCATAGGAATGCCAGTTTGGCAAGGGTCTTTTGTGAAATCACTCATTTTCCAGGCAGAATTTAGAAACAGGGCTTCCACTGTTAGTGAAATTTAATCACTGTCAATGTCCTAATTGTTGGGATTTGAAAAATAGGGAATCCCTCCAAAAGTGGTACATTCTCAATCTGCATGATACTGAATAAATCTTCATAGAGACTTGGTTACATCTTCACAAATTCCAGACATTATCTAAGTGATTTGATTGGGGGTACTTATTAACAGCTGTATGTAAAATCTACTAGGAACTCCTTTATTAGATACAAATAGATCCTTATATATTTATTAAATAAATATCACATTCCAAGAAAACTTCTAGAGGTTAGTATGGGTTAAGAATATGAGAGTTTAAATCAGGTAAAAGTAGGATCAGTTTTCAGTTCTGTACTTTCTTGGCTGAATATACGGAGGCTCATTTCTACCCAACAGTTGAAAATATTGAACAGGTGTCAGGAAGTAATCAATCGTATCTCTGTTTTAGAGACAAGAAAAGGCTGAGAGAAGTTAAGTAATTTGCTCCAGGTCCCATAGCAAGTAAGCCAGAAAAGTTCTAAGCTTCAGATCTACTCTATACAACTCCTACATATTTCTTCTTATAATATCACTCCTTTCTCTGTTTTCTTCCATTCCTCTTCCCAGAGAATTGGATGTAAATAATATTTACATTGATAGTCACTCTATTCTCTGCTGATGTTGCTGAACAAAAAGCATAGTTTAAATATAATTTAAATAATAGTAAATACACACGGTAAAAGAGGAATATGTAGAGAAAGTTTCATAGACTTACTGATTCCTGTGCAGTAGAGAGGTTTTATTCTGTTCTCAACAAAATGTCTGAAATGGCTAAAAACAAGCAAAACAAACAAAAAAGCTCTACCACAAAGACACACAGGAAACAAACAACAACGAAACAAAGAGAGTGCACAGAAAGAAAAGTAAGCAAATAATTAATTCTTGACTAACAGTCCATATTTTATGGAGATAATGCAAGAAAGAAAATAAACCACCATTTCAGTGTGGCATGGATTACCATAGTAACATACTGGGAAAACCTTGGGTGGTGAAATGCAAGAATTTTTTTCTTAAGTGCATGTGAATAACCGCAGAGAGAAACTACACTTCCCTATCTTCTTGGCAGCTGCATGTGGCAATATGTCTAAGTTCTCAGGAATGGGATGTGAGTAAAGGTGATTCACACAACTACCACATCCGTTCCTGAAAAGAAGATCCATGTCCTTCACTGCCTTTCTCATTCATTCATGGGCTGGAACACTGATGTGGTGCACAGCAGATCCAGACATCCTTAGAAATAGTGAGCCACAAGAAAGAAGAAACCTGGAGAAACCTTGTGGAATAAACCTTCCTATTCCCGCAGAGGGCCACCCTGCCTCTAGACTCTAGACTAAGAGTGTAACACATTTTTATTTTGTTTGCGTCACTGAATTTTTGGACCTTATTACGGTAGCTGTGGCTATACCATAACTAATATGTAAATAGGGACCTACATGTGGGTACCATAACCAAAACTTAGCAGTTGGGCTGTGGGCAGTGAGGAAACAGATGGTCCTTATTCAGCCACAGCCACCTACACAGTTGTTTTTGGCCAGAATACACTTGCTCTAAAAAATGCTCTCTGCCCATGGCCTGCAACCTAAATTACCCAGGAATCTGGAAATTTGAGGCTTTGCAGGTCTGCAATGATAACTGCAATCTCAGGGGCAATTTATGACTTGTTGCTCATGGAAACTCCTCACTTTCCTGAGTCAATTGCTTTTTGGAATTGAAGTGGTTGATTTCTAATCAGCATTCTATTAGGTACTTAGTCTTTGGAGTACTTTTAAAGGTGAGCAATAGATGTGAACTAGTAGGTCACCAAGGAGACACCTAAACTTAGGGTGTTAATTTACTTTGCCAGAAACCTATGCTGGAGTAAAGTTATGTTAGGAAAGGCTGCTGGTGGGCTTCTCCTCATCATTCGTCAGGCCTTACGAGAAAAAAGAGGTAGATATTTTTTTTCCCTTGGCAAGTTAAAAGAGATCAGCTACACAGTAACTATAGAGTTCCTAATTGGAGTATCATGACCCTAGAAAATCAAATCACATTCAGTATCTTCTCTCTTCTTCACATAAAATCAGATTCTCTATACATTCTTAACAACAATAACAAATTCATAGCGAAATTATGACTATGTCTTGGGTAGCCCTACAGAGCATATTAATATACAGTTTAAATTAACCTTGAGTTTTTAAGTTCAAGATACTTTGTCCTGTTGTATCATGACTCAACAGCCAAAATTAAAGCATGGATATAACAGTAATACAAGTAAGAAGTAATTCAGCTAAGATCAATCTTAGCTGTAGACTATGTTTACGCACTAATGGATTCTGGCAATCTCTAATCAGTATCTTCAAGACCTAAGTAGGTCAACAGCCTGAAAAATAGGAAATCATCTTCAGCATAAGATCACAATAACAAAAATCAATATGCTGCTCAGTTGTTATATTTTAAAACAGCGCTATGAATCTATTCAAGGCCATAAGGAATAAAAATATCAAGAACTGATAAATAGAGGTACCTCATTTTTGTCCCAAGTCTACAGACCAGAGTATCTTCTTGTCAATAGTCTTGCTCCTAACTTTAGCCTTAGGTTATTAATATTATCTAGTATAGGTTTTAAGAAACTCAAGAAAAAATGATTGCTAATATTTTAATGTAAAATTTTAAATTGTTTTGATCCACTATTTTGATGCATCATAATTAAATATTAATACTTGAAGTTTGGCCATTTTTTTAAAGATTTAAAAATATTATTCTCCATCACTATTATGTTTCTTTCATTTCTTAAATTTAAAATTTTTTACTTGTTTTAGGAATGGTGAATATTTTTCCAGAAATTTGTTAAATGATTATTCTCAGAGAAAAATACTAGTTCTATCAAAGGTCTATGATTGATTTCTGTCAGCAGTGCAACTGACAACATCCTTATTATTTAGTTCGGTGGTGAATAAGAATACTAACCATATGCCCATGATCACAATTGAGAGAACATATCTAAGCCAAATGAAATTGATGCTGATAAAATGAGGTGTCACTTTATATCAGATTAGATTATGTCTGTTCTTGTTATCACATCCCATTAAAAATGATATCATTCATCCAATTAGATGTATCATTATTTTTAAGAAGTGCTTTCTTTATGGTTAAAAGTCAGTATTAATTTGGGTAGTAGATATCTGTTGTAATTTTAAGAAATGGGTATGCATTGGTGTGATAAAGTAAATTTGTTTCAAATAGGGAATAGTTTTATCATTGCCAGCACAATGCATTGAATATTGTAGGTGCATGGTAAATGACAGCTTTTATTGATCATGAGGATGAAAAAGTAAAAGTAATTGAAAATTGAGGCACAATTGACCTAAACTGCATTCTAGAAATCTGCGATAAATTCATTTGAAAAATACATTTTCCTACTTATCTATATAATATTGTATAATATAAATAATTGTTTTTAGTCTTACAGAATTTAGGATATTGTAAAATGTGGAAGGTTCAAGGTAGAAACAAATCATTTCATCCAAGTTCCTTATTTTGCATCCAAAAAAACAGAAACTCTGAGAATTTAAATGGATTTTCCATGATCCAAAACCTTGAACTGTACCCTTAACTTCAGACTAAGGCTAAGTTCTTCTGGTTATACCACCTGCCTTCTTAATTGCTTTGGGCTTTGTCCTTACTCTTTTGACCCCTGAGACATGCAAAAAGAAAAGAAAATGGTTAAGAAAGATAACAGAAGCTGCATGCACTATCTAAAACCATTCACGATATACTAAATTAGCTACCTAACTATTCCATCCACTTTAAGATATTTAATGCATCCAGCATTATAGTGCACTTATGTCAAAGGAACATTAACTTCATTCTCTTTTCCCCAAGGCAACCTGAATAGGAAATAAACAAAAGTATACTGGGAAGAGGGTGTGATACTTTTTAAAAGCAATCTTATCTCTGCATTAGTACTTAAATAGCTAAGCCGCTGGATTGCTTTTCCAATTTACTAGGCTTGTAGGTTTTTTACAACTCTCATGGAGAGTATACATCCTGTAGACGTTGCATTTTATTCAACTTTTCCAAAGGGAATTTATGTAATAATTCAACTGATCCTTTCTCTGGCTCACTTAGCTAGTTGGATCAGTGGATTACAGGGAATTTAGGCCTAAGTCTAGATGAAATTCTGTTTATGTTTTAGCACACTGATGATAAATCATTCTTTAGGGAGAAAGGAAAGGAGAAAAATTTTTGTAGCAGAGGCAATCAATACAAATTTGATAAATTGTGGACATTAAAGAAATTATATGTGCTTTAAAAATAAAGTACTTTTTTTTAGGAGGTTTTATAGAAAACTCCAACTAGTTTCAGGTCAGAAGATTTAGTAATAATCAAGCATAATTAAGTATACTTAGTAGATCTGAATATGAGAGAGGAAATTGTGTCAGGAAATATAACCTCTATTTTCCCCATAATCATTAACTGCTGGATTACAGCAAGGTCTTTATAGTACTCGTGGAACATGCAAGATTCCTATTTACTTTTCTTTCTACTATCGATAAATATGCTACATATAACTAAGACTCCCAGAAAAAGGTGGGCATTTGCAATACAGATTGAGTAATCAAACTATGAATTAACTGGTCTACCTTGTGGGTTTTAAGCAGGGTAGAACTTGGTTAATGATTATGAGCTTTTTGAAATGAGGGAAATTATATTTTAAAATATTCCTAACACCACAATGCATAGCAGAAAATAAAGGTTAAATGTAATTCTTACTGGATGATATCACAGGATTATTTACTATGATATAGGTTTAGATATGCTATATGCCATTATGTTCCTAAAATGAAACTCCATGTAAAATAAAATCTACTAACATTGAAATTAAATATTCCAGAACTTAAGCCAACTTCTATAAATCCTAAACATTTTCTCCAATAGAGTAATATTACAAAGAAAGGTCTGGGCCTATTTTATCTCTATTTGTTGGTTTATCTGTGTTCAAAATAAATTTAAAAGTTAAACAGGAAACTAGGACAACTAATGCCTCAGGGCTAGAAGACAGCAAAGATGGGGATCTTGGAAATTTAAACATCCTGTCTCTGTGAATATCCCCATTTATTACCTTTCTGCATTACCAATTTCACCTCTTTACAATGACCTGGCCATTTTCATTTCCCGGAACATGTACACTAAATTCTTTCAGAAAGGCTAAATGTCTTTGTTTAAACATGACATAGCCTAGTCTAAGATTGAAATCAGAGATTGTCAATTTTCTTCACTTTTCACAAATCTTCCTCTCCTTCTAATCTGTAATTAAAGTGATAATGGTTACATGTTATAGTACAAAGACAACCTCTTTCTACTATACTCTAATATAAAGACAAAATGTGTTTGTCTTATCTAGAATTTTAGGCAAAAAAATAAGTGAATTCTTCACAATCTATATACTGTAAGTCTTAACATTACCATGATACCTTATTTTTAAAAACTATTTTATTATTCCCAGGACAGATTGCCAATAGAAGTTAACTATCTCCGATGTTTTACTTACAAATTCACTTAACAAATGTTTAGCAGTGCCTGTCAACTTTGCAACAAGGGTTATACAGAATAGAAATGAGGACATAAATGTAAGTAAAACAAAGCTCCCAGCCTCCAGGAATCTACAATTTAAATGAAGAGATGTGTTATACACAGAAACACTTTTAACATTGGGTCAAAAATAATAGGTAAGTTATACAAAAGAGGAAAAAGGATGTATAATGGAGGCTGAGAAGTCGATTCAATCTAAGCTGACCGAGAGAATTCAGGGAAGGATTTATGAGCACGGTGTCACACGAACTATGTCAGAGGCTAAGAGGTACCTTTCTTTTAGGAAACCTAAGATAACATTTCAGTCATTTGGATAAAGCTTTTTGGAATGGACCCAGAGATTTCTTTTCCATATCCAATAGCTGTCCACTTATCTAAAACTCAGAGAGGCAATGGACTGAGTTTTTCTTACTCCCTCAGTATAGTACTAATTAATTTACTATTACTCACCACTACTGACCTCTACGACACGTTCATGATTCTGTTTTGCAGATTACTCACTAAACCTGATGTCTGCATTTGCATACTTAATATTATCTCTGGCAATCTCTACATAGCTCCATAATAAGGGCCAGAGAATACAGACTTTGAAGTGTAGATCAGATCTTCACAGGCACCTGCAAGGGTATTCCAGGCAGAGAAAGTTGCACAACCGCTGGCTTCACTCAGTAAAACAAAGTAAGAAGTGTTTAAAAGAAAGTTGCTTGTTTAAATGGCTAGATGTATGAGCGTGCTTGAGAACCTAGGTCATAAGGAAAATGAATTTCAAATATTCGAGTACCTTGAATTCAGGGCAAGGAAATTAGACTCCATTCTGTAGACAACTGGTAATAATTGCATATTTTTTGAGGAAGGAAATTTCCTCACTAGAAATATGGAAACAAAGATTTTATCTCAAAGCACCCTGGAATATTAGAGAATTAATTAATATGAACAATAAGACCAATTAAGAAACTATGATAATACCATAATATGAGACAATAAAGGTAGTGGTAGCAGAAATGGAAATTGGGCTTGGAAAGGGATGTGAAAACTTCTGAAATCTTGAGCAAACAGAACTGGATATATGAAGTGGAGAGAAGTTAAAGATGGTGTTAAATAAGCCTGGGTATTAGGTGATTGTTAGAACCTTAATAAAACCAGTGTCATTTACAGGATAGGCATGGCAGACAGAGTAGTTCGGGGTTTAGATGATTAATTCAGCTCTAAACACATTGTGGTTAAACTAGGTAGCCGACATCCAGATGGAGATGTTCAACATTTTGTTAGAAATGTTGATCCAGATTTGGAAGAAGTAAGCACTAGACTAGCTTTTGAAATGGGAAATACCTACATAGACGTGAGATTGGAAATAAATAAATTGCCAAAGAAAAGAGTGTAGAGAGAACATAAAAGTCAGGCAGAACCTCAAAGTACACTCCTCTTTAAGAAAACAGGACGAAGGAAATATATCCATGATGAAAACAGAGAAACATTAATTAGGGAAGCTAGAAGAAAATGAATGAAATACAACAGAATGTCAGTAAGGAGAGGATAAAAGAAGAGGGCTATTGACATTTTACGATGCAAAAGATTCAAGGAGTAAGAAGTTTGAGAGAAGTTGTAAAACCATGTAGTATCTATAGAACAGGTTGAGAAGAACCTAAATTTAAAAAGTGTAAAAATAGGTAAGGAATAAAATGAAGTAGAAAACGTATGGTGTAAGAAAGAACGAGATCATGTCCTTTGCAGCAACATGGTTGCAGCTGGAGGCCATTATCCTAAGAGAATTACATAGGAACAGAAAACCAAATACAGTATGTTCTCACTTATAAATGGAAGCTAAACACTGAGTACTTACGGATATAAATATGGCAACAATAGTCACTGGGGACTCATGGAGAGGAGAGGGAGGGAGACGGGGAAAGCTAACCGTTGGGTACTATGCTAACTATCTAGGTGAAGGGATCATTCACATCCCAAACCTAAGCAACACACAATATATCCATGTAACAAACCTGAAAATGTACCCCTAAATCTAAAATAAAAGTTGAAATTATTTTACAAAAAGGAAAAATTAAAAACTATCCTGCAATTTATAGGATTCAGGAAATAAAAGATATATTAGATTTCTAAACTTAGAAGATTGAGTGAAGATTTTGTTTGATAAATGAAGGACTTACTTGTGTTAATAGTTTTTGAAGAAGATTCTAGTACATAATCAGAACCTTTAAATGTGGACTATAAGAGAGATAATGTGGAACACATTTTCTAAGGCAATAATGGCAGAAGACAAGGGACAAAGAATGAGGGTTAGGGAGTTAAATTTGGAGAGGGAAACTGGTGTTTTTATCTCTGAAACAGGAGAAAAAGAAGAATCTGTGAAAATAGCAAAGCAGATGTTCATTGGAGAGTAAGCACGTTGAAGGACTGAATTTAGGATATTCTTGATCTTAAAGAAATAACTAGTGAGGCTAGTAGTGCAACATGGACAAAGAGAGAATAAGAGTTGGGCTGGGGCATAAGGAGAGTAGAAATTATTTGAATTTGAGTCAAGGTGATGTGACTTCTCTGATAGACTTTTAAGGCTACATAATGGTCATTTTATTCATGTAAATTCTCCTGTTATGATCCCAGAAGTTTGGTTATGTGTCAAAGGGATACGTTCAGCATGTATTTGAAAGAAAAATGGGACATCAGTACTAGAAGGTCCTAAAAGCATGTGTCAGACACAAAGGACAAGAGAAATGATATAAACTAAAGGGAAAGATGGAGCTTCATCGAACAGAGAACAATGTAAAAGTAGTACACTCTAATGATTTATACTGTGGCAAAAGGTCAAAAAATAAGCATGAGTTTATTTTTCTAAATAACTAAGAACAGTGCATTATATCTGGTAATAAGGGTTTTTAAAAATAAAACCTAGCAATAAAGATGTAATAATAATGATAATCATAATCACATTAATAATGAATAAAAGAACTTGAAGGAATAAGACATTTTAAATGAAGAATTTATTTATATTCAATAATGTTTTGGGCAACCTGAAAAAGAATTTGTGTGCTGAGCAAAGTTGGTAACCTTGATACTGCTATAATTAGCTCTGTTGTCTTGGTCCACTATTAGAGCCACCTAAATAATTGTTATTTACATTTGTGAATTAAGAGTCCATTGTGTTTCAGAGTTGTAGGCCAAATACACCCAATGCTGCATACTGTGAATTCAAGAATTCACTGCTCTAAGAATGAATGAGAACATTTTTTATGTTTCTGGCTTAGTGTCTCCGGGTTGCTTATATCTACAGTGTGTTCCACAGGGCTTAGCTTATTTACCCCACCCTGGGAGACATGATTCAAATGAAATTAGAATACATTTTTTCATTACATTTTTATTTTCTGTCCTTTCATCTGAAGCCTAAGGAACTTGACATTATAAGTGGAAAGGAGCAAAAAGATGATCAATCAAGGCTTTTAAGAGCTGCAGAGAAAGAGTCTGCAATACCTTTTTTCTTTATATCCAACATAAGCAAAATACAGCAGGTAATGATGTGGGATGCAATAAAGATTTTATTATCATTTTATTGGGATGAACATCCTATCTTACTCATATTTCTACCTATGTAGTTCATTTATCCCAAACTTTTAGTTTATTACTAATGACATTCCACACTTTCTAACATTCCTGCACTATTTTATGCTTTACGCATACGTGTATATGAAATGGCAAAATATATCAGTTCAAGGATAAACAGAACCCAAGATTAAACTAAGTTACATAATGGTAAGTTAAGAGGTACACTGTTTGTATATTTAATCAGGAAATGAAATCTTAATCACTGTTGACTTTCATCTCACATCTTCTTGCTGTGCTTCTGGAAATACCAGTTTCTTAAGGTCAATCATAATTGAAAATATAACTAACATTATTGAGCACCAGTTTTTTTTGCCTGGCACTCTGCCTGGCACTTTACATTTCTTTATTTTACCAAGTCATGAGCTGCTTTTCTTATTTTATAAGAGAGGTTGTAACTTGCCTAAAGGTGCAAGGAATGACCTTATATGGATTCAAATATAGGTATTTCTGGCTGCAAATCACCTTCCACTAATAATATGCCTGGCAGAAAATGTTATTAAAATACTTTAATAACTACTGTTCTTTGTCAACCCACTAAGCCACATTTCAGGAAAAAGAAAAAAAAAAAAAGAAAAAAGAACTAGCAAGGTGATCCCGCCAATATCCTCCTGAATCCGCAGAAACAGCAACAAAAAAGGGCAGACTGGGAAATTAAAACTCTGCCAAAAACAAACCCAAGCTGTCAAAGAGAAGAAATAATTAAAGAAACGATGTAACTTTCACTTATAGTAAATGAAATTATATAAAATCAGACATGTTAAGAATTACGTAAAGTAGAAATAGTGACTTTATGCACAAAAACATAATTATGAGCATTCCCATAAAATTTAAAAATTAATAAGAATTGTATAATTTTACATATGGAAGACAGAATGGTGGTGAACTGTATATCTTCTATCAGTGTAACTGGCATGCAAATATATCCACCATTCTTTATTGGTATTTGTTTTCCATTATGTGTGGTCTTCCAGTATGAGTAACTTCATGTGAAATGTGACTATCTAATAAATATAAAATCTCCAACCTCTCTTTGTTTTAATTTTCTCATCTGAGAAATGGAAATACCGCACCCCCTTTCTCATTAAGTATTCTTACTGATTATAAATAAATTCCTGGATGGGTGCAATGTCATGCACCTGTTGTTCCAGTTACCCTGGAGGCTGAGATGGGAGGATCACTTGAGCCCAGGTGTTTGAGGCTGCAGTGAGGTATGATCATGCCACTGCACTCCAGCTTGGACAAGAGACTGAGACTCCCATCTCTTAAAAAAAATTAAAAATAAAACTAAAGTAAATTCCTAGAAATAAAAGCACTTTGAACAGAATTTGCTTAAAGAAATTGTATCATTGTTAATAATTATAGTTCACTAAAGGTTTTCTTAATTTGCTTCAATCAACCTGGCCAGCAACAGCTAGCATTCTTACATAGGAAGATCATGAAAAAAGATTAGAAAATTAGAAAAAAGAGGAAATCATTTTAGTATAATTCAGTTATAATTCTATTGTGTTTGTTGTTATAAATAAAACTTTTTAAAAGGGCAAGTTTGATTGAACAAAACTCCCAAATTCCTTGACTATGCAATGGCATCAGAGGTCTAAGGAAAGGAAACTTATAAGACCATGTTTCTAATTACTTTAGGATTCACAAATTGAGATCATTTTTTTTCCTTCTGAAGACAACGTTATCCAAGAAGAGTTGCAATAATTATACATAAAATTGTTAAGGAAAGAAAACATTTACCTAAAAATAACTACTTCATTCATAGGCTAAGGATTTTGTTGTTTCAAAGAACAAAAACCAATAGATACGAAAATATTTGTTAGTAAATAATTTTCAGGACACCTAGTTGCCATATTTCTGTTTCCAATTCTTTTTATGTAGGTTTCCTAATGACATCTTAAAGCATTCAACCTATAATTTACATTAATTTTTAGATTTGACCAAGTAAAAGTATTTGCTGTGAAGTCATTGAGTTCTCCTAACTTTTACATGATAAAAAATAAGAAAAGATGAGAAATTAGGTGATGACTATTATATGTTAAAAGAGACTCTCTAAGTGTTTAGAATATGCTCTGAAATTACATTAGGTATGTGGGGAATCTGCATATGAACTCTTTCATTATTTTACCTGGGAAACTAAACAGACCTTAAATCTGGACTACTAAAGATTCACCTTGATTAGAATTTCTTAGGGTTAAATTTGAAAGGGCCCCTAGGAAATCAATTTCCTAATACAGGCTTAGCCTGGATTTATATTGGAAACAGTAAAGAAGGCAGAACTTTGCCTCTCTTCTTCTGTTGTAGATTTTGCCAAAGGGAGCTATAGGGGAGCAAACGGTGATTGTCCAAATTTGTGCCTGATATTATTGGTTCAGATGTTTATCACTGAATAGCTTCTATGTTATTCAGGCTTTCAACAAACATTTACTAAAAGCATAGAACTGTCCAGAGTCATGCTAAGCAATAAAGACAAATATTTAAGACTTGCTTGCTGCTCCTTAAGGATCTTCCTTTCTTTTATATGTAGAAACAAAAACATAACTAACCAAGGAAAGAAGCTTGGACATAGGTGCGGGATAAAGTTAGAGCATTAAGGATGGGCTGGCTAACAAAATCACAATGTCATAGGACTTAAGAATGTCAAAATAATTTTACATACATTTTCTCATGAGATTTATATACAGTTTTCAAAATAAAAAAAATCACTATGCATATGACTATTTAAAAAGGAAGGTTAGAGCCAACTGTAAAAGAGATGTAGGATTCTATTTTTACCTGAGTGCCTCAAGAAGTAAAGGTAAAATGAGTTGCATTATTTCTTGAACATGAGAAATAGGTTGAATACAAGAAAGAAGTTCTTTGCCACGAAGACAACCACCCATAAAATGAAGAGTCTGATAGTATATCCATCAGAATTCGGCATTTGATCATGAGTTAAGGAAACAAGGATTCAACATTGCTAACAAAATAAGCTTTTAAGTAGTTTCATCTACAGATCTTTGATATGCATGATATGGAATAGGCTGAGAAATATATAAATACTTGGACAAACTAACTATATACTTATATTAAGCAAAACGTAAGATAAAGTAATTTTTCTATATGTTAATTTGTTCATTTAGTCAGTCATCAAACATTTATTTCATATTCATTAATTTAGTTAGTTTTTGAGATGGAGTCTTGCCCTGTCACCCAGACTGGAGTGCAGTGGCACGATCTCAGCTCACTGCAACCTCCACCTCCTGGGTTCAAGCAATTTTCCTGCCTCAGCCTCCTGAGTATCTGGGATCACAGGTGTGTGCCACCATGTCCAGTTAATTTTTTTTTTTTTTTTTTGTATTTATATTTGTAGTAGAGACAGGGTTTCACCATGTTGGCCAGGCTGGTCTCAAACTCCTGACCTCAGGTGATCTGTCTGCCTTAGCTTCCCAGAATTCTGGGATTATAGGTGTGAGCCACCGTGCCCGGCCATCACATTTATTTGGTACCAAATGTATGTAAGGCACTATGCTATCTAATTGGAGAAAGGAAAGTAAATCAGATACAGATTCTAACAAATCTCACCTCAATAGGAGATCATTTGAAAACAACTCAGGAAATGGTAAATATCAAATAAGATGTAGAGAAAAATCGCTACAATGTCTCAAAAAGGGGAACATATTTCTAGCTTGTGTTAAGAGATGGGGGTTAGGAAAAACTTCACTGGAGAGGAGGATTTTAAGCAGGCCCTAGAAATATAAAAAAAGGGCATTTTCAGAAAAGTGAAAGGCATTCCAGTTGAGAAAAAAAAGAATGTAGATTATCATGAACATTTGAAAAACAGAAGTTATTTCATGAAAACTCAAAACATCTCTGAAATATCAGGAGAGGTTTATCTGGGTCTGGAGAGGGAGGAACTAGTCATATAGATAATGATTTTTCAAAAGTAGGCCAAAATTTTAGATTCTGTAATGTCTCAACTGTATTATTTGATGTAACAATGCCCTGTGTACAGAATAATAGAAATCTGTTTTAAGCAACATTAAAATACTATAGAAGTTGGACTCAGACTCCCTTTTTAATGGTGAAGTTATTTGGATTGATTCATAATCCAAAGCATTTTTAAAGTTGGCTGGCTGGAAAATGCCAAATTAACAAGTGTTAACTAGTCTGATCTGAACTTTATTTCTTCTTGCTTGATGTTATCATTAAAAAAATAAATAATTCAGTCAAGGGCTACTTTGAAGGACATGTGAGATGAAGGCACATCTAAGAAAGCAAGTGAGAAAAATTGAGAACACAGTTTTTTATATTTAATTTTTCACATATGTCCTTACAGATGGCATTTTAAAATATTTGTAAGATATTTTAAAAGGGCCAGATGCAGTGGCTCATGCCTGTAATCTCAGCACTTTGTGGGCCACAGACAGGAGAAATGCTTGAGCCCAAGAGTTTGAAACCAGTCAGTGCAATATAGCAAGACACTGTCTCTAGAAAATATTTAAGGGGGTGGGGCCGAGATGACTGACTAGAAGCAGAGGCATTTGGAGGCTCCCATGGGAAAACAAAACAAAACAAAACATAATAAGTGTGTGAATCCTTCACCCCCAATGAAGGTCTCTAGGTTGGTGGATCATCAAAATTGACTCTCTCATCAAAATTGACTAGAAGCCTGGTGTGACCCATGGAGAGAAGGAAGAACAGTGTAGTGTGACAGCCCACCTGAGAGCCACATGGGGCAGGGGAACCCACTCCCCTAGCCAAGGGAGGCAGTAAGTGAGCGTGCTACCCAGCCAGAGAAACTGTGCTTTTTCCACAGATGTGTGGAACCCAAGATTGAAAGATCCCACTTGCGAATCCACACCACCAGGGCCTAGTGTCCCAACCTTGGATGGCACAGATTATTTTACAGCCTCTCAGCTGGAATCTGCTTAAGCCTACTGATCTCCCAGGGGGAGGGGTGACCAGCACTGCCTGGAGCTGTGGCTGCCTGCTATCTAAACAGTTTGACCTCGGAAGAGGGTGAGGGGTAGCAGCCAGCACTGGAACTGGCAACTGCCTAACAAGCTAAGCTCCCCGGTTGGGGGAAGGGCGGCATCCATCTCTATAGCTTCAGGCTGTGCTTTTCCCCCTGCTGAAGCCAAGGAGGCTGGACGGCTCTGTACCAAGACTTCTCCCCACAGCCCAACACACCAGCTGTGGTAGTCTGCAGCCAGAGTGCCTCTTCAGGCCTGACCCTGACCCATCCTTCCTCACTGGGCGGGGCTTCTCTGCAGGAACTCCAATAACTCCCAGCCAGAGGCTCAGGGACAGAATCTGGATCTCCCTGGGCCTGAGCCCCTAGGGGGAGGGGTGCCTGCAGTCTCTGTGGACCAGCTGACTTAGCCTCTCCTCCTGGTAGTTCTGAGACATCCAGGCAGCCCAGAAGAGTGGGTTTCCCTCCAGCTTGGAGACACACCCCCTCCACCAAGGGACAAAGTTCCCTGTTAAACAGGTCCTGTGCCCTGTGCCACCCAACTGGGTGAGATGCTCCAACAGGGGTTGTCAGACACCCTATACAGAGTGATCCTATTGGCATCAGGTTATAGCCCCTTGAGATCAGAGGTCCCAGAAGAAGGAGGAGTCACCCACATTTGCTGTTCTCCAGCCTGCTTGAGTGACATCTCCAGGCACAGGAGTGAATCAGATGAATAGGGCCTGAAGTGAAGCCCCAGCAAACTGCAGCAGCCCTACAGAAGAGGGAGCCTAACTATTGAAAGAAAAACAAACAAGCAGAAACCAACAACAACAGCATCAACAACAACAACAAAAAATGCCCCAACCAAAACCTCATCCAAGGGTCAGCATGGCCTCAAAGACCGAAACTAGACAAACTCACAAAGATGAGAAAAAAAAATCAAAGAAAAAATGCTGAAAACCCAAAAAGCTAGAGTGCCTCTTCCCCTTCAAATGATCACAACGTCTCTCCATCAAGGGTCCAGAATTGGATGGAGGATCAAATCGGCGAATTAACAGAAGAAGGCTTCAGAATATGGGTAATCAAAAACTATGCTGAGCCAAACGAACATGTTCTAACCCAATGCAAAGAAGCTCAGAACCTTGACAAAAGGTTAGAGGAATTGCTACTAGAATAACCAGTTTAGAGAGGAACATAAACGAACTGATGATGCTGAAAAACACAATACAAGACCTTCGTAAATTATACACAGGTATCAACAGCCAAATCAACCAAGCAGAAAAAAAGATATCAGAGCCTGAAGACCACCTTGCTGAAATAAGACATGCAGACAAGAAAAGGGAAAAAAGAATGACAAGGAATGAACAAAGCCTCCAAGAAATATGGGACTTCATAAGAAGACCGAACCGACGATTGATTCGAGTACCAGAAGGAGATAGGGAGAATGGAAACAAGCTGGAAAACACATGTCAGGATATTATCCAGGAGAATTTCCCCAACCTAGCAAGACAGGCCAACATACAACTTCAGGAAATGCAGAGAACACCATTAAGATACTCCACGAGAAGATCAACCCCAAGAAACATAATCATCAGATTCTCCAAGGTCAAAATGAAGGAAAAACTCTTAAGGGCAGCCGGAGAGAAATGTCAGGTCACCTACAAAGGGAAGCCCATGAGACTAACAGTGGACCTATCAGCAGAAACTCTACAAGCCAGAAGAGATTGGGGGCCAATATACAACATTCTTAAAGAAAAAAATTTCAACCCAAAATTTCATATCCAGCCAAACTAAGCTTTATAAGTGAAGGAGAAATAAAATCATTTCCAGACAAACAAAAGCTGAGGGATTTTGTTGCCACCAGGCCTGCCCTGCAAGAGATCCTGAGAGAAGCACTAAATATGGAAAGGAAAATCTACTACCAGCCTCCGCAAAAACACACCAAAATATAAAAGACCAATGACACTGTGAAGAAACTGCATCAACTAGTGTGCAAAACAACCAAATAGCAGCATAATGACAGGATCAAGTTCACACATAACAATAATAATCTTAAATATAAATGGCTAAATACTCCAGTTAAAAGACACAGACTGGCAAATTGTAAAAGGAGTCAAGACCCATTGGTGTGCTGTATTGAGGAAACCCATCTTACATGCAAAGACATACATAGGCTCAAAATAAAGGAATGGAGGAAAATTTACCAAGCAAATGGAAAGCAAAAAAAAAAAAAAAAAAAAAAAAAAAAAGCAGGGGTTGCAATCCTAGCCTCTGACAAAACTGACTTTAAACCAATAAAGATCAAAAGAGACAAAAAATGGAATTACATAATGGTAAAGGGAATAATTCAACAAGAAGAGCTAAGTATTCTAAATATCTATGCCCTAATACAGGAGCATCCAGATTCATAAAACAAGTTCTTACAGACCTACAAAGAGACATAGACTCTGACACAATAATAGTGGGATACTTTAACACCCAACTGTCAGTATAAGACAGGTCAATGAGACAGAAAATTAACAAGGATATTCAAGACTTGAACTCAGCTCTAGACCAAGTGGACCTAGTAAACATCTACAGAACTCTCTACCCCAAATCAATAGAATATACATTCTTCTTAGTGCCACATGGCACTTATTCTGAAATTGACCACATAATTGGGAGTAAAACACTCCTCAGCAAATGCAAAATAACTGAAATCATAACAGTCTCTCAGACCACAGTGCAATCTAATTCGAATTCAGAATTAATAAAGTCACTCAAAACCACACAGTTACATGGAAATTGAACAACCTGCTCCTGAATGACTCCTGGGTAAATAATGAAATTAAGGCAAAAATCAAGAAGTTCCTTGAAACCAATGAGAATAAAGAGACAATGTACCAGAATTTCTGGTACACAGCTAAAGCAGTGTTAGGAGGGAAATTTATAGCACTAAATGCTCACATCAGAAAGCTAGAAAAATCTCAAATTGACACCCTAACATCACAATTAAAAGAGCAAGAGAAGTAAGAACAAGCTAATCCAAAAGCTAGTAGAAGACAAGAAAAAAACTAAGATCAGAGAAGAACTGAAGGATATAGATGCACAAAAAACCCTCCAAAAAAAAAAAAATATCAATGAATCCAAGGTCTGGGTTTAGAAAAAAATAAAAAAAATAGACCACTAGCTAGACTGATAAAGAAGAAGAGAGAGAATAAAATAGACACAATAAAAAATGATAAAAGGGATATCACCACTGATCCCACAGAAATACAAACCACCATCAGGGAATACTATAAACACCTCTATGCAAAAAAATTAGAAAACCTAGAAGAAATGGATGAATTACTGGACAAATACACTCTACCATGACTAAACTGGAAGAAATTGAATCCCTGAATGGACCAAAAACAAGTTCTGAAATTGAGGCAGTAATTAATAGGCTACCAACAAAAAAAACCCAGGACTAGATAGAGTTACAGCTGAATTCTACCAGAAGTACAAAGAGGAGCTGGTACCATTCCTACTAAAACTATTCCAAACAATTGAAAAGGGGCGACTCCTCCCTAACTCATTTTATGAAGCCAGCATCATCCTGATACCAAAACCAGAAAGAGACACAACAAAAAAAGAGAACTTCAGGCCAATATCCCTGAAGAACATCAATGGGAAAATCCTCAATGAAACACTGCAAACCAAATCCAGCAGCACATCAAAAAACTTATCCACCATGATCAAATCAGCTTCATCCCTGGGATGCAAGGCTGGTTCAACATATGCAAATCAATACATGTAATCCATCACTCAAACAGAAGCAAAGACAAAAACCACATGATTATCTCAATACATGCAGAAAAGGCCTTTGATAAAATCCAACATCCCTTCATGTTAAAAACTCTTAATAAACTAGGTACTGATGGAACATATCTCAAAATAATAAGGGCTATTTATGACAAACCCACAGCGTCAGTATCATTCAGTATCATATTGAATGGGCAAAAGCTGGAAGAATTGCCTTTGAAAACTGGTATAAGACAAGGATGCCTCTCTCACCACTCCTATTCAACATAGTATTGGAAATTCTGGCCAGGGCAATCAGGCAAGAGAAAGAAATAAAGATTATTCAAATAGGAAGAAAGGAAATCAAATCATCTCTGTTTCCATATGACATTATTTTATATTAAGAAAACCCCAACATCTCAGCCTAAAAACTCCTTGAACTGATAAGCATCTTCAGCAAGTCTCAGGATACAAAATCAATGTGTGAAAATCACAAGCATTCTTTTACACTAACAATAGGCAAGCAGAGGGCCAAATCATGAATGAACTTCCATTCAAAATCATTACAAAGAGAATAGAATACCTAGGAATACAGCTAACAAGGGATGTGAAGGGCCTCTTCAAGGAGAACTACAAACCACTGCTCAAGGAAATAAGAGAGGATACAAACAAATGGAAAAACATTCCATTCTCATGGACAGGAAGAATCAATATTGTGAAAATGGCCATACTGCCCAAAGCAGTTTATAGATTCAATGCTATTCCCATCAAACTACCATTGACATTCTTCACAGAATTTGAAAAAAAAAAAAACTATTTTAAATTTTATATGGAATCAAAGAAGACCCTGTATAGCCAAGACAATCCTAAGCAAAAAGAACAAAGTTGGAGGCATCACGCTACCTGCCTGCAAACTATACTACAAGGCGACAGTAACCAAAACAGCATGGTATTGGTACCAAAACAGACATATAGACCAATGGAGCAGGACAGACACCTTAGAAATAATGCCACACATCTGCAACCATCTGATCTTCAACAAACCCGACAAAAACAAACAATGGGGGAAAGGAACTCCTATTTAGTGAACGATGCTGGGAAAACTGGCAAGCCATATGCAGAAAACTGCAACTGGACCCCTTCCTTACACCTTATACTCAAGATGGATTAAAGACTTAAATGTAAAACCCCAAACCATAAAAACCCTAGAAGAAAAACTAGGCAATATCATTCAGGACATAGGCATGGGCAAAGACTTCATGACAAAAATGCCAAAAGCAATTGCAACAAAAGCCAAAATTTACAAATGGGATCTAATTAAACTAAAGAACTTCTGCACAGCAAAAGAAACTATCATCAGAGTGAAAAGACAATCTACAGAATGAGAGAAAACTTTTGCAATCTACTGATCTAAGGTCTAATATCCTGAATTTACAAGGAACTTAAACAATATTTACAATTTAAAAAAAAAACAACTCCGTCAAAAAGTGGCCAAAGATATGAACAGACACTTCTCAAAAGAAGATATTTATGTGGGCAACATACGAAAAAAAGCTCAACATCACTGATCATTAGAGAAATGCAAATCAAAGCCAAAATGAAATACCATCTCATGCCAGTCAGAATGGCAATTAGTCAGGAAATAATAGATGCTGGCGAGGCTGTGGAGAAATAGGAATGCTTTTACACTGTTGGTGGGAATGTAAATTAGTTCATCCATTGTGGAAGACATTGTGGAAGGCAATTCCTCAAGGATCCAGAACCAGAATTACCATTTGACCCAGCAACCCCATTACTGGGTGTATACCCAAAGGAATATAAGTTATTCTACTATAAAGACACATGCACACATACCTTTATCACAGTACTATTTAGCAAAGACCAACCCAAATACCTATCAATGATAGACTGGATAAATAAAATGTGGTACATATATGCCATGGAATACTATCCAGCCATAAAAAGGAATGAGATCGTGTCCTTTGCACGATGAAGCTGGTAGCTATCATACTCAGCAAACTAACACATAAGTAACACATAAGTTTCTGTGAACAGAAAACCAAACACTGCGTGTTCTCACTCATAAGTGGGTGTTGAACATTGAGAACACATGGACACAGAGAGGGGAACAACATACACCAGGGCCTGTTGGGGAGCGGGGGATGAGGGGAGGGAACTTAGAGGACGGGTCAATAGGTGCAGCAGATCACCATGACACATGTATATCTATGTAGTAAACCTACACGTTCTGTACATGTATCCCTCATTTTTAGAAGAAGAAGAAGAAATTTAAAAAAATTTAAAACATTAGTCAGGTTTAGTTGTACATGCCTATGGTTCCAGTTAGTTGAGAGGCTAAGGAGAGAGAAAACCTTGAGTGTAGGAAATCAAGGCTGCAGTAAGGTATAATCCTGCTACTGCATCCCAGCCTAGGCAACAGAGTGAGCCCCTGTCTCAAAAAAAAAAAAAAAAAAAAAAAAAAGTTGCAGTCTGACCCTGAAGCATACATTAATACTCAGGTCTTTTCTTTTATTTTCTTTTTTTTTTTTAATTTTTTTGTAGAGATGGAGTCTTGCTGTTTTGCCCAGGTTGTTTTCGAACTCCTGACCTCAAGCAATCCTCCTGTCTCTGCCTCCCAGAGTGCTGGGATAACAAACATAAGCCACCATGCCCAGCCAATCCTCAGTTATTTTCTAATACTAGATAATCTAATTGCTCACTTATTACATTATTTTTCCAATTAAAGGTGTAAGATTCAGACATTAAATTTAAGTTATAAGTGTTTCCTTGAACACCTAATTGTAACTGCAACTAGAACAGTGATCATTGGTGACTATTGAAAGCTCAGTGATTTTTAAATATATTTTCAATCTGTAAAGTAGTAGCATAGCCCAGATTGCATAGGATGAAAAATGGAAGATCACCTAAATCTTTTCAAATCCTTGGATGAAAACATCCTAGAAGAATGACTTGGTTTTTGTCTGTGTGTTTTTTCTTTTGCTGTATGATTTGGGGGATTATCACCACAATAGGGGTGACCTACACTACCAGGGAAAATACTCTGCCAAATCAAGGGTGATTTCTGTATTAATTCACTACTCTTGTTCGTTTAGCCCAGTTCCTAGAATACGGTCAGTTTTAAATAAATTTCTCGTAAATTAATAGATGGTAAATTGAATTACATAAGGAAAATTATTCCAACAATTAGAACAGTCTGGAAGTGGATTGAGCTGCGCTGGGGAGTAATGATCACCGTACCATGACACAAGCAACTTCTCATGGCTGGATGTGATGGAGGACATCCAAGCACCTGGCAGGCATTTGTAGAGATCCCTGCTAAAGCCCCCTTCAGCTATAGGATTCTATGATTCTTTTCCTGTGAAAACTTGGAACACGTGATAGTGTATTACCTCTCGCAGATCATAAGGGCACCATTTAATAACTTACTACATTCATGTATTAAATTGTACTTTGGTGACTTCAATAAATTCAGTGCTTCTAAAGCATGATTTCTGTATTCTCCTGGCAGGACACAAGTTGTTTCTTAGTCAGTCTTCATAAACTATTATATCACTGTCATGCTTACTTTAGAGGTAGCAAAATCAAGGCAGGAAGGAATGCAGAGCTTGTTACACCTCAGCCTTAGACATAATGATTTCCAGAATTTCAGAGAATATTCCACAGAGCCCAGATATCGTAAATAAAGTGTCTAACCAACTGTAAAGCCCATATTATTGAGTATAGTTACAATTTTCCTGGTGATAATTGCATACATAAATGGGGAAAAAAATAGACCATCTACTTAAAAAGTGTTTAGCTAAAAGAAATCAGTCAGCTGGGCGCAGTGCCTCATGCCTGTAATCCGAGCACTTTGGGAGGCTGAGGCAGATGGATTATGAGGTCAAGAGTTTGAGACCAACCTGAACAACATGGTGAAATCCTGCCTCTACTAAAAATACAAAAAAATTAGCCGGGCGTGCTGGCACATGCCTGTTAATCCCTGTTACTCAGGAGGCTGAGGCAGGAAAATCACTTGAACCCAGGAGGCAGAGGTTGCAGTGAGCCAATATCGTGCCACTGCACTCCAGCCTGGGTGACAGGGCGAGAGTCCTTCTCAAAAAAAAAAAAAAAAAAAGAAAGAAAAAGAAAAACAAAAGAAAAAAAAAAATCAGTCACTGCCCACCATCTTTGCTTGAAGAAAATCTCCCAGAGCACAGTGAATGCTAGATGAGAAGTGACTGTGTATTTCATTAGGCCTTATGTATGTATATACCCAAAGGCCTAGTCACTGGTATTTAGTAGTGAGTTCATCAATGAAATATTAGAAATGTTCCCAATTTATACATACTTAAAAGCTAGGATAGAAAAATGAAAACTTCCAAAACTAAAATATTTCATTTTGAACTCAAATTCATTTACTTCAGTGCCCTGTTGACTGATGCAATTTTAGATTATAACAGCAAGAACCAAGTGTACGCTGCCTGAAGAAGTAATAAGTAAGGAGCATTTTGAAGGAAGCCCTAGAGACAGGAAGGAACTTAGGTAAAGGTTTCTGCGTATGTGCAAAAGTACCCATAAGTAAAATGAACCAGTGTGTCAAAATGTAATTCTATAATTCCCAGGGCAACATCTAAAGGAACTGAGTTGTAAGCAATACATTTGCAATACATGACGGTTTGAGTTTCCAGAAAACTCAGATCAGTCCCAGGAGATCCTCTTTACGGTGTATTCATGAAACAATACAGATTATTAATTATGAGGATACGCTTTTTCTTTAACCGGTGACATTCTAAATATTAACGAGAAACAAACAAAACTATATTGGATATACCTATACATAGGTCGGCTTTTTCTTTTCCATGGATGCCAATTTATTTACTCTTCTTCTTTCTAAATGCAGCTGTAAACGATCTCTGCACAAACAATCCCAGTACAAGCAGAACAGATTCAGTGAATAATAACTCATTGAAATTGAGGCAGTTACAGTCACATTTGCACTCCTCGAAGCTGGCAGTTTCATTCTCTAGAGACAGGTGCATTTATCACATTCACAACCATAGTAAAATGAAATCATCAACTAAAGGGACTTTAGCTCATTCATTTTCCTCCAGGAGAGCCACTGAACATTTTAAATATTTAAAAAGAAGATCTCCAGCCTCTATTTTTTTTGAAAGAAAGAAGAAAGCCCAGAGAAGTCAACGGGGAGTGTCAAGATATTCCATGGTACAGTCAGAGACAAGGACATTATGAGTACTGAACGATTGCATTAATATGGCATGTATGAACTAATAATAAATCAGAATCTGGGGGTGGAAGGTGAGCAGAATAGACTAGCATAAAATTTGAATGTTGAATTCAAATTAATAAAATTTGGTGTTGAATTTAGTCATTTTCTTTCTCTATAAATTGTTCTTTGCTTAAGTGTACTCTTAATTTCATAAGGAAAACATATCAGGTTTCACTTTTTTTTTTTTTTTTTTTTTTTTTTTTTTTTTTTTTTTGAGACGGAGTGCAGTGGCGTGATCTCGGCTCACTGAAAGCTCCGACTCCCGGGTTCATGCCATTCTCCTGCCTCAGCCTCCCAAGTAGCTGGGACTACAGGCACCCACCACCACGCCCGGCTAATTTTTTTGTATTTTTAGTAGAGACAGGGTTTCACCGCGTTAGCCAGGATGGTCTCTGTCTCCTGACCTCGTAATCCACCCGTCTGGGCCTCCCAAAGTGCTGAGATTACAGGCGTGAGCCACCGCGCCCAGCCTGGATTTTACTTCTTTCTCTTTACTGTTTTGATTTCGGGAATAAGAAACATTTGACCTTGTCACCAAGTTCTTCTGGCTTTGAGCACTGGTATTCAAGATACTTTGACTAGGAATCCTTACTTTCTATAATCTCAGTTAGAAATGTGGACATTAAAAAATCATCATTTTAGGCACTAATTTAGATCTACAAAATGAGTCTTCTATGTACATAAACAGTTTTTTTAAGTAAAATAAATTACATCACATGGATGGAGTAAAGAAAGACTTGAGCATTTCTCCTGGATTACATGATAAAGATTACAAACTCATTGATGAATTAATTACAATGGCAACTTCTTGGATGTAACTAAACCCCAATTTTGCAGAGCACTATCAACCTGCTTTTAAGACACATACAAATACATGATCTCTAAATAATTTGATCAACTTAATAAGCATTTCTGTCCTTGTTACCACAGTTTAGGGAATTCTGGTGTGGACTGAGAAATATCAGTGTTTTGAAACTAATTTGATGGCTAAGCATAATGCTCCAAATATGTGAGGACAAACCTTAGAGTCTTCCTACTTCCTCATATTCCCTAGATGGTGCCAACATATCCTTAGATCCTTTGAAAGACCATATAAAAATAATAGAAATATGAAGAGCAGTAGGCATACTACTTAACAAAAATCATTTCTTCTGTTACAGGTTTCCCGAACGTAAAGTTAACCTAAACACAACAGACTGCACAAAGCACAAAACTTCACGGCAAACACCTTCGAGTTTTGAAAATGAGACATTTGTTGTTTATACTAAAGTCACTGAAGTTTCACAGATAAAGAGAAGGAATTGCTCTCAAGATCTCAATGATGCTTATCCAAATGGGAGAAGGCAGTAATTACACATTGAAATGTAAACAGATTAGCCTTTGGGCTTCCAGAGCACAGATAAACTCATCAGATCTTACTGTTTATATTAGTTATTGGAATACTTCTGCTTAAATACTTAACACCTCTCATCTAAATGTACCAGGTATTCTGATAAGTGTATACATGTCCCATGAAAGTGTTTGAAAACTGATGATGATCATGGATTGTATGCTGTTCACTGTCTCTAGTAGCATCATATGCAAATAAGGCTTTTTGTTTTCCAGGTTGAAGCACTCTCTATGAACTTCACAGACTTGCATTTTCTTCTCTCCACTAAAACCTCTCAGTTATCTCTCTGACACTGCTACCGATAATGGAAAAGATTTCTGCTTCTTAGGATAATCTCCAGTCCCTAGCTCATCTACTTCCATGTGAGAATTGTTTAAAAACGATTTTGCCCTAAGTAATACACTTTAAGCTCCCCGGTGACTTTTCCCATCTCACTTCTTGACTAGTAGTTTCTTTTTCTGATACATACAGATATTGATTATATCTTTTTTTTTTTTTTTTTTTTTTTTGGTATCAAAACACCTATCTAGGTAGGTGGGAGGATGGGAGGGTAAAATCTTTAAAGTAATGACCAGGTAAAAATATCTTCATGGGAGAAAGAAAACCTATAGCTATATTTTCAAGTTCAGCCACCACATAGCAAACAGTCTAAAATAGCTTTCCCTAAAACATGAATATTTCTTTAAAAATAATCTATCCATGAAAAAAATTGGGTCTGAAAATCTTCTTTAACACTGAGTTATAGATAATTACGATGCTTCAACCCTCCAAGGAGTCTCAAGCCTTTAATTCATATGCTTGGCATATCATGCCTTTATAATGACATTCAGAGACACTAGGTTCAGCAGTTTTCCCCTTTCCTTTGTCATTCATTACATTCCAAATATTTGTGTCCTACAATATATGTAGGGCAACTGGCTTTATAACTATTCTTAGCTCTATAAAGCCAGATATAACTATTCCATAGCAATTGCTGTTTTACTTTTTAAATATTTCATCACTTTATTTGCTAGCTAAAATTTTACCACAAGGATGGCTCAAGTTTTAAAAAATGGTATGGAAAATACATATAAAATTAATTGTTACAAGTTTCTAATTCAAAAGAGTAATGTCAAATATATGAACGACCTTCATTCCTCAATTTTTCTTTCCCTAAGGGAATCCCTAAAAATTAAAATATGTTCACTGGCTTGAAAATTCAGATTTCCTCATAAATTTATCTCAGGAGTTGTCATAATAGGTTTTTATTTTTTATTTTTAAAAAGGGCTTTTCTCTAAGAAGTAAGGCTATATTCCTGTCTTCGTCTATTTCATGTTCCACGCCTCAGTGTACTGACCAAACAGGGCATTGGTAGTTAATTAGTTCAGAAATGTAAGCTGTATCATTCAAGAATTAAAGCAAACTGAAGAAAACAAGGAATTCATGAGACGCACAAGTTGTTCCTGCTGCTGTTTGTGTTGTTATTGCAGGTAGTGTTGTGTGGTTGCTGGGGTAGCAGTGTGTGTATTACTGATAGGCATAGTATTATTTGGCCACAGTCTTTCTTATGAGTAGATAGTGTCTGTAGATTGATCGTTGACACTAGCAAAGAGAGGCACTAGTTTTACCAGAGAGAAAATGAGAAATAAATAATTCTCCACAAGAAAGCAGTTAGTTATATGTGTGTGGCTCTGAAATCTTGTCAGCCTGAACACAGCATTTGAAGATTTTTTTTTTTTTTTTCTGTGAACTTTACCCTGGGAAGGTGTAAAGATAAAATATACCATATGTGTTACAGTATTGTGAAAATTGTTGAAGTAAAATCCAGTTGCTCAGAAAGGGAATACGAAATTTATCAAACATCTATTGAAGCATTTAAAAAAAAATTAGTTTGAGGATTCTGACCAAAAGCAATACCTGAAATCTTGATGATAACCTATTAACAATAATCTTTTTTTTTTTTTTTTTTTTTTTTTTTGAGACAGAGTTTTGCTCTGTCACCCAGGCTAGAGTGCAGTGGCCTGATCTCGGCTCACTGCAACCTCCGCCTCCTGGGTTCACGCCATTCTCCTGCCTCAGCCTCCTGAGTAACTGGGACTACAGGCGCCCGCCACCATGCCTGGCTAATTTTTTGTATTTTTAGTAGAGAGGGGGTTTCACCATGTTAGCCAGGATGGTCTGGATCACCTGACCTCGTGATCCGCCCCCCTTGGCCTCCCAAAGTGCTGGGATTACAGGCGTGAGCCACCGCGCCCGGCCAACAATAATCATTTTTATAAATTCAAGTCAAGTGAACTTCTAATGTCAAACAGTTTGGAGAAAGGAAGACTTATTTCGCAACTGAAAAATTGTATGGAAATCTGGAATGAGTAGTAAGCTGAATATAAATGAATATAGCAAATAAAAATAAAGGCTAGTAAATGTTTCAGATACCTCTAAGGAGAGAAAGAAGTCATAGTGATTGATCCAAAGGTTACAAACAGAGATATTAAACACAGAATAAGATGGTACTTGGGAAAATACAAGAAGTTTTGCTTATGGCAAAACAAATGAAATACCGATCATCAAATGGTAGAACAAGCAGGAAATGAAGAGATAACAGATCTAAGAGGACCAACCCTCCAAAAATCAGTTAAGAGTTTGAAAAATAAGACAGAAATAAGAATACTGTTATCAATGAAGTTGACTCTGATAAATTCTTACCTAAAAACACTATGTTTTCTTTTATATTACAAATAAAAATATGTATAATTATATACAATATAAAATAATTATATATAAACTATGAAATGATATGTATTCACTCAATATATCAGTGAAACAGTTTCAGTGAAATTGTTTTGAAGGTAAATATAAGAATATTTTATGTATTTATTCTTTGAGACTTAGTCTTGCTCTGTCGCCAGGCTGGAGTGCAGTGGCACTATCTCGGCTCACTGCAACCTCTGCCCCCCAGGTTCAAGCGATTCTCCTGCCTCAGCCTCCCAGGTGGCTGGGACTACAGCCACGCACCACCATGCCTGGCTAATTATTATTATTATTATTATTATTATTATTATTATTATTATTAGTAGAGATGGGGTTTCACTGTGTTAGCCAGGATGGTCTTGATCTCCTGATCTCATTGAACAGGCTGAGTCGCAGCAGAAAATTTTTGTGGCAGCCGGCAAATAACTTGAGCCTAGGAATTTGAGACTAGCTGGGCTACATGGTAAAGCCCTGTCTCTACAAATTTCCCCCCAACGTTAGCCAGGCATGGTGGCATATACCTGTAGTCTCAGCTTCTCAGGAGGCTGAGGAGGGAGGATCACTGGAGCCCGGGAGACAAAGGTTGCGGTGAGCTGTGATAGTGCCACTGCCCTCCAGTCTGGGTGACAGAGTGAGACCTTGTGTCAAAAAAGAAAAAAAAAAGAAGATAATTTTTTCAACTACCATCTAGGAAAGAACTGAGATGGAATGGTCAAGTGATTAGACAAAAGAGAAGTGAGATGAGAGAGCCTTTCCTTGATGTCTCTTATAGAATAGAAATGAGCCAGATTTGGTAAGAGATCCAATTGTGGCAAAGGACCAACGATGTTAAGAATCGACCATACTAATTTATGCAGACAGAACACAGCCTATTCCTATTTTAGCCACAAGAAATATTTCATAATTTAAAGGGGGAAATGTCTGTCAAATGTTTACAACTTTTAATATTTATGATACGTATATATTTTTATTAATGAACAGTTGTATAATCCAAATTACCTATAGCTAAATGTACAACATACACACACATGCATGCACACCTTCAAACACACACACAACTGTCATGAAGTGATTAACATTTAAGTCAAGTGAGATGATTTAGGTATAGGTAATGTTAACATGAGGCAAAATTCTGCAACATGGATGACTCTTGAGGACGTTATGTTAACTGAAATAAGCCAGTCACAAATAATTATAAAAATGATGTATAATTCCATTTATATGAGATACCTACAGTAATCAAATTCATAGAGACAGACAGTAGAATGGTGGTTGCCAGGGGCTGGATGTGGGGAGGGAGAGATGGGGAGTTGTTCAATGGGTACAGAGTTTCAGTTTTGCAAGATGAAAAGGTTCTGGAGAGCTGACTCACAAAAAATGTGAATATATTTAACACTACTGAACTATACACCTAAAAATGGCTAAAATGGTAAATTTTATGTCATGTGTTTTTTTAATAAAATTAAAAAATTAGGAAAAACGTGTGAAATTACAGAAAAACGGTCTTTTCTCTTTCCCTCGCACAACCTGTTATCCCTTGTAATATTTCCTCTGATGTTCTTATTCTTTGCCACAGTCTACTCACCTTGAGTACAATTCTCTTGTAAACTGATAATCCACTCATCTACTATATTTCCTAAGATATTTCCAAGATATTTTTCTACGCTATTTATCCTAAGATAAATTATAAGTATGTTGCCCTTTAATTGAATAAGCCTGTCATGAAGGATCCTTGTAAAAGAAAACCCTTATTCAATGCAAAATACTCATGTTAGTAGGCAACAAATGTAAAGAAGTGCTTGTGAGTGTCCTGAAATAATCGTGTGTGTGTGTGTGTGTGGGTGTGTGTGTGTGTGTGTGTGTGTGATGGGGTGGGGCTTAGGAAGAATGGCCACTTTATTTGGAGAATAGGTTTTCAGTTAGACACCCTATTTCTGAAACATTAGGAGTTGAAGGCATGCTTGCCATATACGAGTTTACCTTCTAAATATGCCTGTGTGTGTGCCTATTTCATGTCCCTGATTGGCAACTGAGAAGTAACACTGTTAATAATTTGAAGTGAAGATAAAGTAATTTAACTGGAATGTCAGGAACTTCATTCAAATCAAGCAGATAATTATCAAGACATTTTAAGAGAAATGTTACCCACTCCAATATTTAGAACAAATAACTTAAATAAATTTTCTTGAGAGATGGGTGCCTTACTCTGTCATAGCTCACTGCAGCTTAGAACTCCTGGGCTAGGAATCCTCCCACTTCAGTAGCTGGGACTACTGAAGTGCACTTTTTTTTTTTTTTTAAGACGAGGGTCTCGCTATCTTGCTCAAGCTTGTCGTGAACTCCTGGACTCAAGCCATCCTCCTGCTTCAGTCCACCAAGTTGCTGGGATTACAGATGTGAACCACAATGCCTGGCTAGAAGAAATAACTTTAAAATGGGCTTTGATGCAACATAAAATGCATCTTAGGAAGTAATCTTATCCTGGAAGTAGAATAGTCTGGTGAAATCATTAAACCTTTTCAATTCACGTCTCTTTTCTTTTCTTTTAAATGAGATGTTGGATATGAATAGAAATGCTTGACAGGTATTTTTAATTTCCAAATCCCTTATTTTCATAGTGCAAACATATATAAATTATACAGGATAAAATATAAAAAGCCTTTAAAACCAATACCTGCTAATCACTTTGGATAGATTCTCAGCATCAACTCTAGTCTTACTGAGATTTTCATTTTTTTTCCTTTCGGTACCACTTAGCTTTTTTTATTTTGTAGAAATATAAAGGGATTATGAAAATAAAATGAAAAGCTGGACTCTATTAGATTAGAGATAGCTTTGGTCCAGTACAAGCTGTGCCTTGAAATACATCTAAGGCATTTTATGGTTAAAACAGCAAGAAGGCAGTTTAATTTCCCATTAAATCACAGTTTAATGCACTCTAGAACAAATGAAGTGATTGAAAATTTTGGATATATGATGATGTTTATATTTGTACTCCACAAACACCACACTCAAATGCCATTGACAAATTCCAAGTATGCATTAAAGAGAGAAAGGGGGCCGGGCGCGGTGGCTCACGCCTGTAATCCCAGCACTTTGGGAGGCCGAGGCGGGTGGATCACAAGGTCAGGAGATCGAGACCATCCTGGCTAACACGGTGAAACCCCGTCTCTACTAAAAATACAAAAAATTAGCCGGGCATGGTGGCGGGCGCCTGTAGTCCCAGCTACTTGGGAGGCTGAGGCAGGAGAATGGCGTGAACTCGGGAGGCGGAGCTTGCAGTGAGCCGAGATCGTGCCACTGCCCTCCAGCCTGGGCGACAGAGTGAGACTCCATCTCAAAAAAAAAAAAAAAAAAAAAAAAAAAAAGAAGAGAGAGAGAAAGGGAGAGGAAATACTCATATATGACACCTGCATGTAAAACATTATCCATTTGCAAAAATGGCACGTAAACAAACTGACTCTGCAACATACACCTATAAAATGTTTGCATATTGGAAAAAAGTAATGAGAAATTTATAACTAGCAACAAATATGCAAACAACTAGGACTGTAAAGCAAAGAAAATACCTGATTATCTTTGTCTTATCAGCAAAAAAGTATATATGTGTCATCTAACCCCTTTCTCTATATCTACCAGATGTATAGAGAGTGAAGAATTTAAATTGTGCTAATAAATAGTCAACCACATAGGACAATTAACAATAAAAGCCAAGGAACAGCATCATAGAGTTGAAAAAGCACTTGCTTTGGGAGCTGACCTGGCATTATAGAAATAGGTGTGCTACTTTCTATAAATAGTGCCTCTGTAACTTTTTCTTAAAGGGAGATAATGCCTAGTTCAAAGAAATGTTATGATGAAAACATTAAATAGCAACTAGAACTAACTATACACCAAATAGAGAGTGACTGGTGTACATTATTTTCTCAATAAATATCAATATCCTTTCCCTCTTCAATTAGGTTGTTCTGTGAATAATATGCAAAATTCCTCCCCTTTTGAGACAACACACAGCAATACACACTAAAATGCCTCCACATTCTTCTCCTTTCAGGGTAATTTATTTCTGAAAACCTATGAGAAATTACTGGAATTTAAAAACATAATTACCTTTGAGATTAATGGTACATAATTACTTCAGTAGTTAACAAAACACACGTGAAATACTTAATGCTCATGTAATTAACATGTATAACAAAACAAGAAAAAACAGTGAAGAAAGAAGAAATAAAAAACAATACAAGTAATGCACTAACATTACTATTATAAACTAGCCAACCAATAGTATTCGATAAGAAAATTTAAAACATAAAATACACGTATACACCAAGGTTACTTTTCTTTCTCTACACTTAGTTGTTTATCAGATGTAGAAAATCCAGATCGGTCTTCTAAATGCTAATACCTTGTTAATCAAAATACGTATATGAAATTAAACTCTTTCTCAAGTTGGGCTTATCTTGGAGTTTTGCCATGTAAGTATTTGCGAACTCTCTTTTTCTTAACATACTTTTGTTTATGGAGAACCAAAAATATAAGTTATCTTGAGATATATACCCTTGTCCAAACACTGCAATGTGTCCACAATATCTCAAGGAACAAAGTTGTCAAAATTTGTCTTCATTAACCCCCAACTTAGGACTGGCAGCTTTTTTTTTTATCATCCCCCCCTAAGAAGAGTGGAAAGTGACATGGAAGGCAATTATGATAATGAGTATCATATATAAGAGAAAGTTACTTAACTGTATTCAGTGTTTCTTTGCCTCCTGAAACAATCTGATAATTATTGATGGTAATAAGCAACTTGTTAACTGTATAACTATGCTCACCGTTTATAATAAGGTAAGAGTGTGTTGGCTCCTTGGCAGAGGTAGTTGAAGGCTCTTCTTCATTTTTATTTAATGAGCATACCACAGCCTAGAAAACATAATACTGGCCTAAAATCACAGAAGCTACTTAGAGAAGGGACTGAAACTGTGACTCTGTCCTTTTGCCCTGTTTATTACAATGACTAAGTCATTAAATGAGTTGAATGGTGCACAGAGTACCATGTGAAACTCAATCAAACTAATGTGTACCATAATGTTAACAACTAGCAAACATTTACAGGGATTGTTTTAGCCCCTCTCCAGCAGCAAGCTAAAGGAAATGAGAATATTCCACATTCCATACAAGTTCCCTCCATGGGTTTCAGTTTCTTTAAAAATTGGCTCTCCAAATTCATTGCAAGATAATGTGACACTAGCACTGGGCCTGCCACAAGTAGTTGTATGTTCTGAGCTAGCTCTTCTCCTTCCCTCTCTACATTACGGATATGAAATAAGAACCCGGTGAATGAATGGATTTTTATTATTTAAGATGCTGTTGTAAAATATGTAGATAATCAGATGTTACTCTAGTAATTATGTGGTTATTTTTCTGAAAGTGGAAATAAATTTTATTTATTATATGCCACTTAGGGGGATAAACGGGGGTCAAGACAAAAAATAAGACAACAGGTCCATATGGAGAATTTAACCTGCAACCCTAATCATGCCAGAAAAATGTTGTAATATATTTAGCCACAAGTAGACATGTTAAAAACATTCCCTGGCTTTATTTTAAAGGATGATTTTGAAACTGGGTATATATTAAATGAGCTTGGACATCCTTATTACCCAATAACTATATTTTTATACTAGTTGTTTAATTTTGTAAGTAAAGCTCACTTGCAGTATTGAGTTATGAGTTAGTCAAGATGAACAAAAACAACATAACAGCTAAAGTTTAACCTTTTAAACCTCTCTTTAAAAAAAGAGATGACCGTTTTGGATGAAAATCTAAGTCAGTTATGTACTCTGTTTGTTTTCTTAAAACTGATCAAACTATGGAACTTAAAATAACACTTCCATAGTGACCTCTGACCATCATTAGGAATACCAATTATAGTATAGTAGTAACATCAGGGATTATAAAAGTTTGTAGGTCTGTTTACCTTTATTAAATAGCTCAGTTCTTGTGATTTTTGAGTTCCTTTGTACGCTTTTTATAGATTTTCTTCAACTTTCTTGCTGACACATTTAACTACTATCATTGCGCAAGTCTTCACAGCCCCATCCCCTTTTTAGTTTCCTGCTTCCTAATAGGCAGTGGGTTTGGTAACCAAATAACACACTTGTTAAAATTGTCAGTAAAATTAGATTTTGTCAGTTCTAAGGAAACACTTATAAGAGAAAAAGGCATTTGCCTAGTTGCATGGACTTTGTGGTTGCAATTTGATTGTGCCTCGAGTTTTATTGTTTAAATCCTGCTTCTCAGCTCTGTCAACAATGATGAGGTTGTCATATGGCTAAATCCTGGGAGGTGGGATGTTGCTGTTTATTGAGTAGGCAAACTACCACATCCTCTTTGGGTATGTTATGGAAACAAATTAAGTTATGTCTGGAAGAGTTAGGGTGCACATCTGGAGAAAGGCAATAAAGTTATTCAAAGTTAAACACTATTATTAAAATAAATAATATTTTTTGAAATTTGGTTTAAGAAGCCACTAAACTGCACAAGTTCTTCGACTTGAAAAGTATTGCCATTTTTCATGTTATTCTAACTTCATCAAAATGTCTGTTTTGAAATGCAATGGGTTGTACTGGAGGCTTAATCATTACAACCTATCCTGTTTGCAAATGCAGAAAAAAAAAATGGTTATTTTTACTTGATTCTACCCAGGCAGGAAAGTACCCTACCACTTCACAGCCTAAAACAAACAATTATTGGTGATGGTCTCATTATAAATTGCTTTTCACTGACATAATGAGTTTTTCTTTCTTTTTTAAAAAGAGACTTAGATAACATGAAACATATGAACTAAATTGTGTTTGCCTGACATAAGCTGAATTTAAAACTCTTGCTGAGATTACCACCCTTTTAATACTTTCACCTATTCCTTTGTGAGACAAAGGCTGAATTTGAAAACTTTCGTACAGCAAAAGCAATTTATACATATAAAAATACTTGGAGTGCCCTAGGGGTTGTCGGTGTTGCAGAGAGACGGAAGACAAGTTTGATTTTAAGCTTAAGCTTCAAACATTTATGGCCTAAATGGGGATGTCATTCTGAATTAAGCCTCAAACAGTTTTTTTTATAGGCAAGAAAGGGTATCATTTCTAAGATGAGCTATAAAAGAGTGAAACAAGGCCCCAGTTCCTCGCACTCATCAGAAAGATTTTTCTCCCCAGAAGAGCAGGGATTTCAATTGACAATCCCTGTCTCCTCCCAATTTGGGCACTTGTGCTCCTCTTCCATGAATTCCCTAACAGTTTCAATCAGAGGAGGTATTTTATTTTTCCCTCCTGCTGCTACCAGATATGCCGGGCTGCTGATGTCACATGACAGTGACTGCTCATGTCCCAACTCATCAGTCCCAATTCACCAGTCAAGGACACCAACCCAGCGTTACAGAAGTCCTTTCCGTTGTTCCTGTGTGCCTTGTCTCTCCCTTCACAGCCTGTCCTGACACAAACATATCTTTTTTAAAAGTCTTTGACAAGTTTTCCTCTTTCTTTGCCTCCTTGGCTGTTTTTGAAGCCCGAGCCATGGTAAATAGCCTATGGTTTGACTCATTTCTTTCTACCTCTGCCCTCCTAACTGTAATTATGAGATAATTTAGCGGTGATACTCTGAAGCCAAGGCGATTAGCGAATTAACCTGAGGCAGCTCCAAGAAGTACGTCTGTAGTATCTCCTGATGCACTTTGCCCATTTTCACTTCCCTCTCTCATACTTCCTAATTACTCCAGAGCTTCATGTAGCTTCTTGCACTCCCCATGTCCCTAAGAACAGCATTCTACCCAGGCTTCTCTCATTAGGAAAGATCCAGATGCCTTAAATTATCCCTTCTAGCAAAGACTTGGTTTTAGTACTGGTTTTTTTTTTTTTTTTTTTTTTTTTTTTCAGGCCTCTGATCTGGGCCAAGTGCTGACCAGGCCATAGGAAAAAAAAAATCGATTAAAATGTTAAAAAAGCAAATATGTGTTTGTGTCCCCACTCCCAGGAGATACAGTTGTGCTTATAGCAGAGGTCAATTAGAAACATATTTTAATTGAAGTTTTTCTCGGGCAGAAAATTGTAAGATCACTGAAGACAACTGCAGAGTGGTGTGTGTGTGTGTGTGTGTGTGTGTGTTTCTGTGTGTCTCCATGTGTGTTTATGTATGAGGCAGTTGATATGAAGCAATTTGGGCAGACAGACCTAAATTTAGTTCTCAATTTATGCCACGCAAATGTCGACAGGCTTTAATTTTAAAGGTGGACCATGGTTTTATGTGTATGATTAAGCCTATAAAAAATACTGACTATGTAGTTTGTATTTTCCTTTTGGTAATTTTTCTATAGGAGCATTTGGGACACAATAGCCAGCTGTTATTTAGCCAGCTCTACACCAGTCCCAGTATTGACAGGGAAAAAAGATGTTTGAAAATAAATACATAGTCCAAAATCTTCTAGTGACCCAATTGTTCAGAATCTATGCAGGATTATGAAAGTCTTACTTTCAAATCACGTGACCTGGAATTCCATCCCTCAGTAACAATTCGGTTGCAACTTTCTCAACTTTCTCCTGAAAGACTTCTTTGATGCCCCACCACTCCCCTCAACCCCACATCCTCATCCTCTGCACCAACATTGACTGTGTTGCTCTCTTTCTCCCAACCACTCGTTAACTCCATTTTTCCATACTTATTGTTTATATGGCTTTCCTGCATTTCATTTGGAAATTTTCCAAGGGCAGGGACTTGTCTTAGTCTGTTCAGGCTGCTAGAACAAAATACTATCAACTAGATAGCTTATACATGACAGAAATTTATTTCTCACAGTTCTGGAGACTGGGAAGTGCAAGATCAAGATACCAACAGATTTGATGTCTGGTAAGGACCTGCATTTTGGTTTCATAGATGGCACTGTCTTGGTGTGTCTTCACATGGTATAAGGGGTTAGCTCTGGGTTCTCTTTTATGAGGGCACTAATCCCATTCATGAAGGCACCACCCTTATGACTTTATTATCTCCCTGTGACCCCATATGATGATGGTATCTTGGTGATTAGCTTTCAATATATGAAGTTGGGGGACACAAACATTCCGAAAATAGCCAGACTCTCATTTATCTAAAATGATCACCAGACACAGAAGATATGAAAGTATATATCTACATATCTTGTGACTTAGGACTTCCCTGGTATGAGTTGTGAAGAAAAGACTCATTAAAAATGAGGTAAGAGATACCATACTTTTAATGGCACCTTGTGAAATTCCTTTATTCCTCCCATGGAGGCCCACTTTTGAGATTCTATTCTAGGTTTCACTCACATAATTAGCAACTGTTGTTACAAATAGAAAGAATCCTTGGTACTCTGGAGTGTATTCAAGCATTGAAGGAAAAACTTTTTAAATAAAGCAACTTGTCTGATGGGCAAGGTCATTTTATTTTCACAATGTATAATAGGAAAATCCTTTGAAATCCTAGTAATAGAGTCTCCCTTATTTCTACAAATGGAAAGTTGGTAGTGTGTAGAAATGTACAATGTCAATTCAGGACAAGTTTTCTGAAGTTAACTTCTGCCAAAATTTGGGAAATAAGAAAATTTGGCTATTGTACAAACAAAACTCTAGAGAAGAGACAACATAACAGGACTAGATAATGATATTTCTGCAAATGGATAATTAGGGATTTCAGAGGGTGAAGAATATTTACATTCCAGGGAAGGCATGAAACCTTTAAGGGCGTTTACAAAAACAAACAAAGCATAGAAAAAACCTGGACCCATGAAAGATAAACAGCTTCAGTGTATTTCTACCAGGAAAACATTTCATTTCATTACTCAAAAGTACCCCCTCAACATATATATGTATGAATGAATGATACTACTTTGTTGTTGTTAGCAAGAAATGTGTTTATTCTTCTAGTTTTTATATCTGTCACAAGTGAGGTATACTGAATACTTTTTTTCTTAAGAAACATTTCTGATTTTTTTAAATGTGGAAATAGAAGAAAACAGTCACTTGGTGAGAGCAGCAGGAGGCAGCTAAATGTCTAGGCAGATAGGGGCGTGTCCCTAGTGAAACCCTACCTCCAAAGCCTGTCATCAGCTGTCATTAGCTTGAAAGCCAAGCTAAAAGTTACATCCTTGGACCAGATTGAGAACTCATCTTCCTGCTTGGCAGGCTTTCCCCTGATTGATCCCCACCCTTCACCTTTTTTATATTTATATACCCTTTCCTAATTGGTCTTCTACTCTGTCATGCCCACCTTTGAGTGGTGTCTTTGCTTTGACCCTTTTTGCCTACTCACAAGCCAATCAGCATGCACTCTGAGTCCATAAGAGGCCCCAGACCTAGCCAGATGGGGGACTTTCTCACCATCGAGTAGGGGACCCTGTGCCCCAGTTTCCTTCTTTGCTGAGAGCTTTCCTTTTGCTTCATAAATTCTCCTCAACTCACTCTCTGGTGTGTGTGTGTGTGCCTAATTCTTCCTGGTTGTGAGACAAGAACTTGGACCTAGCTAAGCTAAGGTGGAGAAAGACCACAACACTGGGAAGGCAGATGGTGAAAGAGATAAGAATAGGTCCTAATAATTCCACAGAGAGAGTAATCTGCTTGGTAAATCAAAAGAACTGAGCAAAATATTTAGAATACACACGTTTTTGTAGATATAGAATTGAAGCTTCCAGATTGTTCCAAAGATTTCTCATTCACTAATCTAAAACTTAGAGTGCTAGTCAGAAGAGGAATCTTACTTTTCTCCTGTGTGTCTAAGCAACATGGACAAATCAGACTAACCTGAGTTAGAAACAACCAATTTAAAGAATGCAAATATAAAGTGATAATTGGGAGAGAGAGGTGGTTATTAATTTATCAAAATTGTCATTTGGTTGACTACACTACATTGATCAGATAGCCAGTCAAATAAATTTCTTCCTTTAGATATTTAAATAAAAGCATTCTCATTTTAATTGGATATAAGCCAAAAAGAAAAAGAAGATAATTTTTTGAATTAATATTTACATTGTTTATGATATTGATGATATATAGGCCACACACACTCTTAAATATGAACAAAGATAAAAGTATGCCATCTTATTGTCAAGAATATTTCTAGCTTTGAACAGCCTGTAATTTCTAGTTTTCCTAAATTATAGAAGTTTATGAGCTATGAGAGACCTTCTTTTTAACTTGTAACAATTACCTTTGCATTAAAAATTGTTAGATGCTTTGTGTCCCCTTTTTATATTAAGTATTTTAAAAATCCTAATTCATGAAAGACGGAATAGTACAAACAGAATATTTAACCAAAATATGGAAAACTGACAAAGGAACATATATTTACCTATTAATTTGATTAAATTTTATGCAGTACTGGATTACAAATATTAATTTTTAAATTAGAAGATGAAATATAAGAATGCATTAGTGAAGTTAAATGTTGCTTTGTGAAGGTTTTCTTACAGTTTATCAGGATCTAGGGAAAATATAGAAATGTATTTACTGGGTCATGATGTGAAATATATTTCTTGCTGAGAGTCACAGTCAAAGTTTAAGAGTCAATGTAATTGTGTTACAATGTAACATACTCTGAAGATGCTGGTTTCTAGGCTTGTTGTACATAAAATTCTATAATGAGATGGGAAAATAACCAAATCAGCCTCTTATATCAGACATTTGTAAACAGTGAGACAACACCTCATCAGATTTTTTATTGAAGTGTTAATAGCCTTTGGCAGAAAAAAGATACTATACTAAGCAGAAAAATATGACAGACTTTTGAAGTGTATAATTTATTTTGTTACTCATACGCTATCATTCTTTTATGTAATGTTTTGACAAATTAGAAAAAATAATTTAGAAAAATTCTGCAGATAATATGACTCACATCTTTCATCAATTTCTCCAAGCATCTGCTACTTAAGAGCCATATGGTTAAACAGAAGTCACAGGTTCCCGTTGCCATCACAAGCATTGGAGGAACTTCAAATCCATGAAAATGTTATTTAAATGCCCTACATAGATTAGAAACCTCAGCTCATGTCAGAAGAATATCCAGTGTTGCATGATGTGCTCTATCATACTTGAAAATTTAACTAGTCGCTGAAAGTTAATTGGAATTTATCTGCATCCATTTAAAAGATACATTAATTAGAGTGATGAATGATAAATTATAATTCAGATATTGAATCCAATTATGGAGGATCTATAGTTATTGAAATAGTGATCTGAAACATACACAGAGACACAGTACATATACCATTATAAAATTTACATGGCTATATTAATTATTTTTATGTGGACATTGATATTTGGATACCAACAGATATAGCGAACCATGGCAAACCTTTTGTTTATATTTTCTAAATTTAGATACTACCCTAGCTACTCCGATCCTTACCCAGGGTATACATCTTTGACTCAATTTTGCCTATGAGAAAATAAAGCAAAATATGTTACAAATTATTAATATAATTAAGAATGAAAAAAATGTTTGGAGCTGGAATGAGACTCAACATCTAAAATTGAGTTTCTGAAATAAATTACTTGACAAAAAAATCAGAACTTATGAAGGATATGGGAAAATACTGCTTTTTCTAAGTTACTGTAAAATAGCTTTTTGTTTTGAAAGCCCAAGTAAAACTGATCTGATCAAAAGTCAAGTGATGAGAGAAATTTGGACAGATGAGTAGATGGATGTAGGTATGCGTTAATAATAGCCTTCTTTTTCTATTAGGTAACACACATAATTAATAATTATAATGACAGAATACATTCCTAAAGCACATTCAACATAACCACAAATGCACTCACTATTGATCTAAAGTAATTGTGATGAACTTAATTACATTCTAGATTTAAAAGACTTGCTAACAAATTTCATCACTTGAAAAGGATTCTAAACCCCTTTGGAGAATTTCAACTTCCTTTCACTTAAGAGACTTCAGTGCAAAACACAGAAAATGAAATGTTAAACCAAGATATAGTATATAGACATAAAAAAGGCAGGAGCAATACCAAATGTGATGTTCATAATAAGGTAACAGGAATGTGCCATATGCCATTAAGAAATAAACACTTGAAACATAACTTAATCCGTGTTTTAAATGAATCCTAGGTAAAGGGGAGATTTTTTATGATGAATGGTTATTTTATGAACATTACCAAGGTTTAGTAGTTACTACCTATGTATATATTCAGACATATATATGTAAAAAAAAGTCAGAACTGACGTGTGTGTGTGCATATATATACATACATGCACAGACATAAGTTCTGACATTTTACACACACACACACACATACACATCTGCATTCATCCAAATAATTGTGTGCCATTACTGTAGAAACTTTAGTTGACCCAAAGTGATTCTGACACAGACTTTTTCCTACTGCCCATGTCAACCACCAGTTTGAAGCAAAATTCACACACGATAATATTTCTTGGGTTTTCTCTCTACTTTCTTGTTTCCAATATCACTCTCCCAATTCCAACTTGCTTTATCTCCATCCTAGTCTATCTCAATCTACTTCTGTCTCAAGTTTTTCTCTTCCCTACTCCCTATGAGAACTTAGACAATTAGTACCTAGATTTAGGCCATAACTAAGGCATTGTCTTCATAAGACCCTTGAGTGGCCTTCCCAGTTAAGCACAACCCCTTCTTGCTAATAACATGTTCAACTTGCCCTTCACCTTCACATCCTAATGGTCAACTCATATTCTAAACTTCCATCAGTTCATTTTGAACAGATTTTAAATTTGTTGCAAGTTGTGTGTTTTTGCCCAGACTGCATGTTCTTATCTTGGAAGGTCCTTAGTTTGTCAAAATTAAATCTAATTTTAAAATCTCAAATACAGTTTGCTTTATGAAGTTTCTTTCTGGATCCTTTATTGGAAGATTAGCTTTTCTTTTTTTCTCTAAATCTCACAGCTTCTTATTTTTACTTCTTTTAAGGTACTTACGTAGTTTTTCAATACAGTGGAGATTCATCATACAATATATTTAAATGATGAACAGTCACTTAAACGTATCAGACATTAACAACAGCAATGAGGTTTTGTGGCTTTTTTCAATTCAATTTTTATTTTGTGTTTCGTCTTGTTGTTTGTTTCTTTTTGGGATAAAAGGACTCTGTAAACAAGCCAACAACCTCATCTGGGATTCACCCAAAGGAACAGTATTATGCCCAAAAGAAAATGGCCTACACTGAACTAAGAGACAGTGTAACACACACAGAGCCGTGTATACAGAAGCTCACGGGAAATTTACAAAATTTTAAAAGGTGCTTTTTTATGATATATAATTTTTTTATTATATATAATTTTTACATGAATCACTAATCCTAGAACCTAACTCTGGATGAGGGTTTCTTTTATACATTAAAGGGCAGTATAATCATAAAGGTAGACTATGAATATTATTCATCTTGAATACCACAGTGTCCTTAGTAGCACTGTGGACACACTTGGCACTTACCTATTTTTGTTGCTTGAAATAAAAAGCAATAAGGCTGTCTAAAAAGCTATAAAACCAAACAGCAAAGTGGAAAACAACCATAGAAATAAAATAACATTAATTTTTTAAAAAAGTAAAAATAGGTTGATTATTTTAGAGCTTGATTAAAAAACTTATAGGTCTTTGAAAAGCTTATATCGTTTAAAGAGCTCTTCACCTCTTCCTTACTTTGTCTTCTAAATGGAAAATTCCTTAAGGACAGAAATGATATTATTTATTTTGGTATTCATTGAATACAATTCAGTGTTTAGTATGTCTTCCATCTAATCTTTCAAAGAATAACTCAGCTATCTCTATGGTATGCTTTCAAAATAATCTCAACAATTGAGATTTTAGCAGAAAATTGCAGAAATAATTGACTAATGAACTTATATTTCTTTACAACCTGAGTCTACTACCGAGGTCTGATACATGTGCAAACAGTGAGTTCAATATAAATATGGTTGATTGATGGAAATACGGATGAAATGAGACTCTGTGCCATACAGGAGTGTACAGAACCCAAAGAAAGCTCCATGACACAATTTCTTTTAAGTAGGAACAACACCACAAAGAAGGTGAAAAGCGGTGGCAAATCCAGAAGTAGAAACTCAGCTAAAAGACCTCTGATCAGACAACATCAAATATGATAGCCACACCAGAAATAGCCCTTCTGACTGTGGTCCTCTCAAATACAAAAGGAAGCCAAGTCTATAAAAAAAAATTGACTTGCTTTTATTTTGTTCAATTCCCCCCCCCCCCCCTTTAACTCTCCTGTCAAGTGCTCTAATTTTGGAAAGTCGCTATTTCAGATCAACTCCACAGAGGGCTGCATTTTGTCTCTTTGCAATCAGCAACTCAAGCAGTCATATCACTTTTGTTCATAGCTACTGTGTTACTGCCAAATTGGTCTGGGAAATTGAAAAACAGCATTAGAGGTAGTGCTCATGAAAAAAAATTCTATTTCTCCATTTGGCTTTTTAAATTTCCCTCTTCAACATTTTGATTATCTATCTCATTTCAGATATATAGCTTCTTTTGCTTCAGAAAGGGATTTTCCTACTGGTTATCTTGATAACGCAGATTTTAGGATGTCCAGATCCAAAAACTTCCTTCTGTGTAATAAAATCTAACCCCCCGCCACTGCAGGAAGTGTGAAACTTGAACATTAAATTTTATTTAAAATTAACTATCATTTAAAACTTTAGGGTAACCATGGCTGGAACTTGCAACTATTACTATCAGAATGCATGGATCGATTGAAGTTTTTTAATACTTTATTTGAACCTTCTATTTTTCGATATGTACAATTTGATCCAGAGAAAAATGTAACAATGATATAAAGGGCATAAAGATGAACTACATTATGTCTCCATGTCAGATCTGTGCCTTATTTAAAGAAACAAGACTATCAAAAACACTCGAATAGCAATTTAATTTTTTCTTGTTTTCTCAAAAACAACTAAGAAAAATTCAATTTATAAAACAAAGTTAACCCTCTTGAAACCTGACTTTCTAATCTCCGTTTAACCCATATGCCTACACATGTCCCCACACTGTCTCTGTTCTATCTAAGCTTTTCCTTTCTCACTTGGGCCACTTGGGTGATGGTATTTTCTGCCTCCACTCACTCCCTGCCCGCTCCACACACACCCACACCTTTCACTGTATTTATTATTGCTCCTTAGTGGCAGTTTTCTCATTCAAATATAAATCAATCTCCCTTTTCTATCATATCTAATTTCCTACACCATTCAGCACGCTGATCAACATCACAAATAAGTGAAAGCGAGTAGGTAGAAGATAGAGGTGGTGAAAAAGGTATAAATAGTGATCAATTCCCTTTCTAACCACAATACTCCTCCTACCTCCATTTAAGTGCTTTGGTTAGAGAGTCTTACTTGTGCCTTGAAATCACCTGGAGAGCTTTTTTTAAAAAAATGCAATACCCAAGTCCCTCTCCAGACCAATCATGCCTGTCTCTGAAGTGGGAACCAGACAATTTTAAAAACCTTCCCAAGTGAATCTAATACACAACACATAAAGTTGAGAAACACTGGTCAGAGATTTATTGTATTCCACGAAGTAGAGCACAAAACACTTTTTCTAAAGGATTGGGTCCTAGAGTCATGGTGGTGGTAGTACTGGGAAGAGGAGGGGATGGTGAGTTGTGAGTGATGATGCAGGTGAGTATCTGTTGGCATCAGGGTTTAAAGTGAATGGGTGAACTAGAAGCTGTAGTCTGAATGAACTGCAAATGTAACCACCATTGGATTCAGAGCCAACCCTCATGTTTCTGACTTTGCTGAGCAGGAAAAGTCAATGTATGCTACCTACCACAGCACCTAATAGCAGGGTCTCTGCCCATAAAATAAGAAAAATTTCTTTATTCATTGGATTCTTTTCCTCATGGATTCAGGGTGCAACTAGATGACCCTTTACAAACACAGAACTCTGTCCACCCCTGTTTTGTACCTGTGCCTACAAAATTCTGAGACACAGGAGTCCAGGCAGTTATACCAGTCCCTCTTGTGTTCAGTGCTGTCACAAGGAAGTGGTTTAGTTGGCATCCGAACAGAACCTGGGGTCAGCTGCTGGCATCTCCTGATTAGGGTTGAGCTGTCCATATATCCACATTAATCAGGATCTGTTTTGTAAGTAACCCAAGATTAAGAGACAAGCACACCTATATCTATACCGGCACTTGGAGTCTATCCTCCTTCCTTAAATATGAGCTCTGCAATTTAGTCTTAGTTTTATTTCCAAAGTACTACAATGTTGTCCCCATTTTCTGGCTCAACATTGATCAGCTTCACAATACTGCAAACTCAGGAAGCTTTTAAGTTTAAAATCGATCCTAAACATATAGTATCTGTCTGTCTGTCAGTATCTATCTATCTATCTATCTATCTATCTATCTATCTATCTATCTATCTTAATAACAGCACATGAAATGCCTCTAGCCACATCAGATGTTTCTACAAACTGTGCTACATCTTCTTCTGGCAGATTGCCACTGTTGAAATCTCTCCATGCTGTACCTATAAGTACCATATCTTGTTGATGTGCAATTATGGATTCAACATATGAATGCAGACAAATCACTTGCCGTCTGCAGTTTCTAGGCCAGTGAAGCATGTTGTAATACAAACAAAAATCAGGTGACTTTTAGACCACAAACAATACTAACGTTAACTGTAGGCCTTCACCTTGATGTATTTTTCTACCTTTTAATACTTGCCACTTCTAGACTATATTAGTAGCGTGATTTAACCTGTATTGTAGCACTCCTTCTTTCCTTCCTTCCTTCCTTCTTTCCTTCCTTCCTTCCTTCCTTCCTTCCTTCCTTCCTTCCTTCCTTCCTTTTTTTTTCCTTCCTTCCTGACAGATTCCCACTCTGTCACCCAGTCTGGAGTGCAATAAAGCGATCTTGTCTCACTGCAAACTCTGCCTCCCAGATTTAAACCATTCTTGTGCCTCAACCTCTAACTTTTGTATTTTTAGTAGAGACAGGGTTTCACCATGTTGGCCAGGCTGGTTTTGAACTAATGATCTTAAGTGATCCGCCCACTCGGCTTCCCAGAGTGCTGGGATTATGGGCATGAGCCATCGCGTCCGGCCTTAGCATTATTTTCTTAAGCCTCCACGAGAAACTGCACCCACATTTCTCAAGTTTCTAATAGCAAATAACTGGTGTCAGCAGTTCTACTCAGAGTAACAGCCAAATTCCCAGGGAAATCTCTGTCACTGGAGCAGAGCAAATGACTTGAATTAGCCTAAACTTAGCTACCATGCCGTCTATCATCCACCAAGAGCTCCAATTTAAGAATGCCTGTATCCGTGGAAGTTGAATTAGAAACAACTTTCTAGTTTTCAATTTCATAAGGAACCCTATTAGGTCTCTGAATAGTCTTCAGTGCTGCTCTCTGCAGTAGTATTCTGAGAAACATAAACATTTTGTAGGGTAAATCTTTACTCTTTGCACCATAAATCTGGTGAGGTTGTAACCAGCATGAAAATATGTTTTTGGGGTATTGATTTTTGTCTGAAGTACAGCTGAGTACTGAAACTTAAAGGCTGGCTGTCAAAGTGTAATCCACATATAGTTAATTAGTCAAAGATCCTTACAGTCCTATGTTGGCTCAACTCAAACAGGCAAAGATATTTAGAAAGTAATTTAAACAATATTTAGAAAGTAATTTAAACATTTCATAATCCTCTCAAAATATTATAAAGAGGGATCCTATTCACTATGTATTGCTAAGTTCCTGAAATCTGTTTCTTCATCTCTTTTAAAGCAGCTGTTCTCAAAATATATCTCTTTCACTCTAAACTCCCTAAAAAATCCTTCTTCAGACAATCCTTTGGGCTCTGTACCTGTTCAGTTCTCCTCTGCTTGCCAGGATACATTGCTTTCTCCTAATATCCCCAAGTTCAAAGGAATAATGGGCAGGGCCTAAACCTATAAATAGTCCCACATGAACTGTTTTTACTTTAAAAGATAATTTTTGCATCCAATCTACGGGTGACAACATAAACAATTAGAGATTAACATGAGGTTGGGCAGTCCTCATAACTAACTGGTTGATGTTAATCTTACCTGTTTTTGTGTATAAAATGCCAGTAAATGTTTCTTGAGAAACTTGTATGTAACAAGTATTGAATACAGGTTATCTCATTGATTTTAACGTATCTTAAAATGCATTGTTAAATTGAGATTTACCTAATTGTGTCAAATATTCCAGAAAAGTAATATTTCTTTTCCTCATAAAAGACACAAAATAAACTAGATTGAATGTGATGACTTATGATTGGCCTGAATTAAATTTAAGCATAGCTGTGTCACTCTTAGATTCCTGGAAGCAACATCAGTATCTGACTCAAGCAAGTAAATTCAGTGAATACAATCCAAGGATATTATTTACACCTTTCACATTGGAAGGCAAGAAATGAACAAGTGGTCTCCTATAGGTGCCAATCATTTCATAGAAAACCTGTGTCAATAATTTTTTTTGAATTATAACAGTAACAGTAGGCTCAGTTGAATATGCATGTGTGTATGCATGCGTTTGTGTAAAAGCTTAAGTAGTTACTAATCCTTCAGTGAATCCTACTTTCTACATGAAAAGTGCTTGTTCTCCTTGGAGATTTATGTTCTTGGGGCAGTTCATATTTCCATAATACAGCTTGCCCATGTCTTGTATCAGGGGATACAGATAATAGGGAATTTTTCTGTCTCAAAAAGTTACAGTGGGATCATTCAGAATTTAGCACATTTATATCTTTTACAGGACTGATATATTTAGTAGCTAATATATAAATGTTGCAATATCATAAGTGATCAGCAGGTAATGCATTCTACTTTAAAAGTTCGTATTTGAGGCTTTTAAGTAAAATACTGTGAATCAACACCTTACCATATTATTTCTTTAAGTCCGTAATTGTGTATACCATAGTTACTTAAAAAGATAGATCTTTCATTAGGTACTCTTCAGGTAAGTTTCTTCTCTCAAAACTCATCTAGAGGAGCAATCATATAACATATTCTGAAGAAAACTTCTTGAGGATACTACTATAATTAAAAATATTATTTTCTTTAGGAAAAGGCCTAACTTTGAAGTTCTGATGAACAATTGTCATAGATTCTAAGACCCAGTTTTGTAAGGAGATTGCCTTAGGAGTCTGGCTAGATTCCAGGGATGCAATTGCATTAAATCTTCCTAATTCTTCACAGAAGATTCAAATGAATACAGTTTTGTACCCTGTACTTAAGTATGAAAAGCTACCAAAAACAAAGCAAACAATTAAGAAACAACTTCTGTGTATGAAATGTATATCGATGGATGGTCGATAGATGGTCCATGGAAATGTCATTTTTTATAACAGGGAACACCATTTACTAAAGCAGCAAATCTTTACATAATGAAACTATTATATAAATTTTATATAAATTATACAAAATGGTTGGTCAGATAAGACAGATAATCTAATATCAAAACTTGTGAAATGTTATGCCATGTTATAACAGAGCGTTCTCTAATTGGGTCTCCTCATGAAGCAAGCTCTGTGTACAGAGGATATAATTTAAGATAAACATGGTAAAATAAGGGATTAAAAATACTACTATTGATAGAGGCAGGAGGCAGACAAATCCTAGGCAGAGAGGGGCGGGTCTCCAGTGAAACCCAACCTCCAAGCCAAAGACAGTTTAAAGCCTGAAAACCAAGCTACAAGTCACATCCATGGACTGGCTTAAGAAACTGTCTTCCCATTTGGTACACTTTCTTCTGATTGATCCTCAACCTTCACCTATTTTACAAATACCTACCTTTCCCTAACTGGTGTTTTAAACTGTCATGCCCACTTTTGAGTGGTGCCTTCGTTTTAGCCTTTTTTGAATACTCAAAAACCAATCAGTACACACTCCCCTATTCTGAGCCCACAAAAGCCCTGGACTCAGCCACACTGAGAGAGAATCCACCTGACTTCAGGTGGGGGATCATGCCCGCATCACTTCTCCACTGAAAGCTGTTCTGTCACTCAGTAAAATTCTTCCCCATCCTCCTCAGCCTTCAATTGTCAGCCTATCCTTTTTCTTCTTGGATGCGAGACAAGAACTTGGGAACCCTGGAACACGGGTACAAGCTATAACACAGGTGGGCTGGGGTACACCCAGCCCAGTTGTGACCTGAGCTGGTGCACAAGCCAGGTACAGCCAAGGCAGGCAGAGTGGGCGGGTAGTCTCTTGCGGCACGTAAGGTGGCCTGGGTGGGAACGTTGCCAGCCAGAGGTTCCTGGCTGGCAAAGTGACCAAGAAAAATCCTGTGTCACTATGGAGCACAATCGATTTGCTATATATATTTGTGCAAATTGGCAAACAAAAGAGGACTATGGCCCACAAGCAAATCCAGCCTGCAGCCTGTTTTGTATGACACTTGAGATAACAATGGTTTTGTATTTTTAAAGGGTATAAAAAACAAAAGGAAGAAAACAAAGAAGAATATTGACTGGAGACATATGTGGCCCACAAATCCTAAAATATTTATCATCTAGCCTTGTACAAAAAAAAAATGCTGACACCTAATTTAAGTTTTATTTTTATTTTTATTTTTTTTGAAAAAGGTCCTATTTGAGTGGATTCATCATGGTTAATATGGGGCAGAATTATGTAAGTCCTGTTTGAATCTTCTCTATATTCTCAGGTTTATGGGATCATTAAAGGGCTGATACCTCTATAGCTAAGTCAGGTAAGACCACCTGGAACTCCAGGCCTTAAGCCAGGTCCCTTTAAGCAGAATGGCCTAGAGCTGGGCTGGAACTGGCAGCCTAATACTCAGCCCATTACATGATCCATTGGGCTCTGCCACCATAAACACACAGGTAAAGGCCAAGCACATTTTCTGCTGCTGTTACTGCTAAATAGGAAAATACACTTTCCATATGCCAAGAAAGACTTTGGAAAGGTCACCTCAGCCACAGAGTTAGAAGTGGTATTTTTTTTTCCTTGAGTATCAAACAGTATATATGGCCTGTCCTTTCTAGCCTCATAGTCAATGTCAAAAGATTGTCTGTTACATATGTTTTTCTTTCCGTCTTTCTCTCCTTTAAGCCATTCTATCATTCAGCTGCTTTCATTTTTATTATAAAGTCCAATTAAGTATGATAAAATGCAAAAGAAAAAAAAAACATTGAGCCTAAATAAATCACCTTCAGGCCTGATAGTACTTAATCGAAAGTCTATGAATGGCTCTTTGTACATGTTTGAAGCAATTTATGTCTTTCATACACGTCCATGCTAGACAAGAGATGCTTTTCTCATCTCAGCTCTTTTAAGCACACCGTGATGCTCTTCCATGGGAAATAAAATTGACCACATTATTTCTAACTTCAAGAACCCCTGAGCAACATCAAGAATCTTAAAAAGGTCATATGAATTTTCAACAAATATTGATAAATGTTGTGTTATTATTTATCAGATTGAACACTGAAAATAATTTATGGGTCCAAATGAAGTAACAGGTAAAAATGTATGCAGGTAATAATATTTATTTAAGTTTTATATTAGTGTTTGCAAAGCTTTGTTGGGATAGTAAAATATTTAATATAAAACATTAAGCTAAAAACCAATGTTTAAAAGTTTCATGTCAACTATGCAATGAAAAATAGCATGGAAACTTAAATGGAAAAAATATTATGGATTTAATTGTATTCCCCCAAAATTCCTGTGTTAAAGTCCTAAACTCAGTACCTTAGTATGTGACCGTGCTTAGAGATAAGGTCTTTAAAATTGTGATTAAGTCTAAATGAGGCCTTTAGCATGGGCCTTAATACAATCTGACTGGTGTCCTTATAAGAAAAGGAAATTTGAGCAAAGAGACATCAAGGGTATGCAAACAGGAAAAACCATGTGAAGACACAGCAAGTAGCCAGCTGAATACAAGCCAAGGAGAGAGGTGTCAGGTGAAACCAACCCTGCCAACACCTTGATCTTGGACTTCTAGCCTCCAGAACTGTGAGCAAAGAAAATTCTGTTGTTTAAGCCACCCAGTCTCTGGTATTCTATTACGGCAGTCCTAGGAAACTATACGAGGAATATATTAAAAATACAGTATTGCCATTATTACATTTTATTGGTGAGATTATGTCTGAGTTTTATGCCTTTACAGTTACGCTATATAACGCATTATTTTCCCTTATCCCTTTCCTCCCTCCCTCCCTTCCTTCCTTTCTTGTTTTTCTTCCAACAAATATGTTTTCAGTACCTTCTGTGTGGCCAGCTTTTTGAATACCTAAGCACTAGGTATTCAGTGGAAAGCATAAATTTGATTCATACCCTTACAAAATTTAATATAGTGAATTTTAACTACACATTACTTTGACAAAAAAAAAACGATTAATAGAAAATCGTTCTCAACATTTCTCAAAACAGACATAAGTGAGTGCATACCCACCTCTGGATTAGGAGTGATACAAAAACATGTTGCAAATTTCTCCAACTAAAACAAACAACAGCCAATGCCTTTCACTTTGGTAAAAGCTATTTGTGTCAAAGTCATCTCTAACCAAAGCAAATAGTCTCAGGCTGCTTCCTGACACATCCTTAAGCTTTCAGTAACCTAACGATAATTAAAGAGAAGCTACTGATCTCTAGTAGATAGTAGCCATGCACTATCTCTAGAGATGCATTCCTATTTTCTTAGTGATCAGTCTCCACCCTACCCCATCCCCTCATCTTATTTTCACTGTAAGTTGGCTCTCCCATCCCATCCCTCTAAAACATTTGCACTAGTGTCAACATATTGCCCCAAAGTTGCAGTTAAGAAGAGACAAAGTGATCAATTAAAAATAAATTGTTTAGGCCCAGCATGGTGGCTCACACCTGTAATTCCAGCACTTTGGGAGTCTGAGGCAGGAGGATTGATTGTTTGAGTTCAGGAGTTCGAGATCAGCCTGGACAACATAGTGAGACCTCATCTGTACTAAAAATAAAAAATACATAGTTGGGCGTGGTTGCACATCTGTAGTCCCAGCTACACAGGAGGCTGAGGAGGGGGGATCGCTTGAGCTTGGGAGATCAAGGCTGCAGTGAGCTGTAATCATGCCACTGCCCTTCAGCCTGGGTGACAGAATGAGATACTGTCTTAAATAAATAAATAAGAAATAGGCCTGGCGCAGTGGCTCATACCTGTAATCCCAGCACTTTGGGAGGCCAAGGTGGGCAGATCACCTGAGGTAGGGAGTTTGAGACCAGACTGACCAACATGGAGGAACCCTGTCTCTGCTAAAAATACAAAATTAGCTGGGTGTGGTGGTGCATGCCTGTAATCCCAGCTGCTTGTGAGGCTGAGGCAGGAGAATCGCTTGAACCCGGGAGGTGGAGGTTGCAGTGAGCCGAGATCAGGCCATTTCACTCCAGCCTGGGCAATAAGAGCAAAACTCCGTCTCAAAAGAAAAAAGAAAAGAAATAATTTGTTTAATAAAATTCAATGCCATATACTGCATGGTTTTTGGCAAATTTTCCCTCGAGAAGCATTTCAAAAACTAGAGCATATATGTCTGCTCCAAATAGCACAAAAGACACGATTGGTGGTAATGGGAGCAACAGTATACAAGGTCACATTAAATGAATAATTCATCTTCCAGAGCTTATCGCATGAACAGCTTCTCCAATATCTGCTACGGTGAGCAGCGTATTGAGAGATCCGGGTCACCATTGTCCAATGACATTAAGTTAAAACACTAAATACTGAGTATGTTCACAGTAATTATATGGGAAATAACCCTCACACAAAGGCCAAATGTGGGCAAAATTGTAAAATAGATGACTTACTTTTTTTTAATTGTTACTCACTGGTGTTCCAGTAAATGTTTCACAACAAACTTTATGGAAAAAACATATAGGCACTTAATTTATTATAATTATTACTGATATAAAGGATATATGGCCCATTAACAACAAATAGTAATCCTATATATAGGACACTTTATTGTAAATTCCCTATAGTCAGTTGATTCTCACAAAATGCTTCAGTTGATTTTGCTAAACTCATATTTGTAGCTAATTTATTTATGTAATTGATGAAGGTGGATGGGTTCAAAATAAACGTTGGCTGATAATTTTGTTTATTTTACCAAAATGTAATAATGAATCTATTTTAGATTTCACCTGTTTGTCAATGACCTGAGAGATTTATTTGCTAAGTTGGATAGCACTTCTTTAATGCTGGAAGACTATTTTCTCAATTTTTTGTGCTACTCACAATGTAGCATCTAGAGAAATGATATCATTTTAAATTCAATATATATTTTTAACATTTTTAAAAATCCACTAATATCTTAAGTCAACAATGGACCATCAACAAAACAATAAATAAAACCCAGATTTATTATTTGCTAATTTTTATGGTATAAATATTCCTAATATGGCCAAATTCAAGTTACCAACATAATTGGCATGAGATGTATAGGAGAACACTATTACGTAGTGTTTCCACATATTACTCTCTACTTTTAAGAGAGTAATGTGAGGACTGCTCTCCAAAGAAAACATGGGTCATGGCCTCTAAAGAAAATAAGAATCCATCCCTAGACATAGTGTACTGTTGCTATCTACTAATTATCAGTAACTTTATTTTATTGCTAACATAATATTTTCATGTTAGTCATTCACACTAATGTGCAATTACAACAGTCTTAACTCCATCAGCAAAGATAATAAGTGAATGAAATAATTAGAAAGTAATGATCTTTGAGTATTTGTTTTTAATATAATTCATTTAATTGTATGCTTATATTATTTCTTTTTAAATCATGACTGTATTTAACAATCAGCACTCACAATTCATAAAAATTTAACGATTGTCATGAATGGTTCAAAAACGAGCTCTGGCACTCCAGTGCTTTTGTCAGCTAACGCTTTTTCTTTCAGACTCCTTTTTTCCTCTAATGGTGATTTTCTTCCAGGTGCCCACATGACTCTGCCTTTCCCTTGAGCAATTCCCCTAACATGTCTTCTACCTAAATATTCCTCTCTGCCTGCTTTTATTAGTCTTTCCACAATCTAATCTTAATGTTAGAAAGAGTATATGTTAAAAGTAATTCACACTCAATGATATGTTCAAATATAGCTAATGTATGTCCTGTTCAATAACAGTACAGTACTAAAATGCCAAATAAATCAATACCTAATGGTGAAATTTTTATTTGTACACCAGGGATATTTTGGGACAGATCATTCGAATTCTATCGTGTAGCTGATATGAAGGTATTTGTAATTATTGTGTTCTTGGCTAATTAATGCAACTATTTGCAGCTCTCTCTTAACTTTGAAATTGACAATCCAAAAAAGTAATGAACCTCTTCTTCGATACAGTCTATCAAGAAACCCTATTTCGTGGGGGCAGGGGGGAGGGATAGCATTAGGAGATATACCTAATGCTAAATGACGAGTTAATGGGTGCGGCACACCAGCATGACACATGTATACATATGTAACTAACCTGCACATTGTGCACATGTATTATTATATTTTAAAACTTAAAGTATAAGAAGAAGAAGAAGAAGAAGAAACCCTATTTCCATTACTTTTTGCTCACTGTGATCTAGGCATTGTAAACTGTGTTTCCCTCAGAATACCATGCTTTTCTTAGCTGCCACGTGTTTGCTCAAATTGCTCTCTCCACCTACAGCCCCCTTGCCACTCTCTGACCTCTTTTCCTGAGCTTAGCTTTAGATCTTTCTATGTCAGGTCAGCCAGTACTTTCCCTGAGAACCTCCCCTGCCCTTTCTACCATAAGGTACCCCTCATGGGTACCTCATTGCATCCTGCGCGTAACCTCGTGGTAACTCTTACTTGATTGTAAATGCCTAGTCATTTCTACACCATTTGGCTGGGAATTCCACAAAGTCAGGCAGCAAGTCTGCCTTTTTCATCATGATTTTCTGACATTCAGAATGATGACAGGTATGTTGTTGGCATTTGGCAAATGCTGGTTGAATGCAAAGCTGATGATTCGGAGAAGGAAAAACTGGAGCATTGAGATAAGGAACACGCTGCCTATTTAATTCACCCTCAGATTATAACTGTATTATTTTGAAGTTCTTTTAAAGATATATTGTACTGGATTGAATTTGATTGGATGAGCAACTGGTTAGCAGTAAGCTGCAGCATTAGCACCAGCTTACTGGAACACCACCTCCTATGTTCCTGAAAGCCCCCTGAGAGATGCAGAAAGTTGTTTAAAAGCCATGCCTAATTATACAAGTGAGCAAGGAAGGATCTCTAGCTGCTAGAATCAATTGCACATTTGCCTGTTTTATTCCATCAGCTTGAGAAATTCACACAGTCCACATAGAATAATGACAGAAATCTTTTAACCATGGTTTCCCATAGTTAAAGGAGCTACATCTCCTCTGTAGTAAGTGTGAGCCAAATGTGAAAGTAAACAAAACCTTGACAAAACTTCCTGACTTTCCAACCCAATATACTTATTTTGCAGATAAGGAAAAGTTATGACACATTACATCATCTGTCAGACAAGCTGCTTAATTTGAGTCTCAATTCCAGTAATCATCACGAGAAAGGAGAAAAATGATGCTTTTGATCAAAGCAAGTCAAGAAAGGTTGTGTCCTCCTCCTCACATTTTTTTGGAAAGCAGTCCTATTCAAATTTAAAATTGAAGCCACTTCCTCTCTTCCCAACAGTATTGAAACCTGAGAAACAAGAGTGCAGCCTTAAATGCTATTACTCTGCAGCTAGTACAAAAGGAGAGGGATTTGCATTAGAACAAGTGCTAAGAGTTGAGCTTCAGGCAAGGTAAGATCATTATTTATAACAAGCTGATCTGCTTCTATATGATTAACAGAAAAACAGTGAATTAATGTTGTTATCTTAATATTGTTTAAATGGCCTCTAGATGTGGTGCGGAGCCATGCCAGGCAGAATGGTTAACACAAAATAAATGTCAATGCAAGAGAGAGTTCTGGGAAACGTTTTCACCTGGAGTAGAATATGCTTAATTAATGACCTCGAAATGATAAGGTCTGATAAGCCTATGGTGTATGGTCTCATTTTATTTGAGGAAACAGGACACAGCCCGATTTAATGGGAATTTCTTCAGAGACTGGTAAAACTGGTAAGCTTCTGGATAATTATCAGCCATTTTAATGATTCCTTCTTTTCAAAATGTAGTTCATAGCCTAGGTTACCCTGGAAAATGGATGAGGAAAGTATGGAACTAGAATGGGTAGCGTTTTATTACCTGTAACTGTATGCTTGCACAGAAAGCTGGATTTTCGAGACACAAACAACAAACCTTGTAATATCCCCCAAATAAAGCTTCATTAAATGACTGCTTCAGAATTAGTCATCCAGGATGTGAGCCACTGGTGCAATGGATAAACAAGTCTGACTATGGATCAAAAGATTCCAAAGTTTGTCTTTCATAATAGGAAAACTCAGTGTTCGAGTAAGCTTAGTTGGGAACATTATACCAATTGTCCTGAGACTTGAAGTGTCTTCATCAAGTGGGCTAAGTAGTGGCCTATATTTCAGGGATCTTATTTCTACCTTTAGAGTAGGCTTCAGGTTTGAGGAATCCCTATTAGAGATGTCACTGGATGCTTTTCTTTCTATCTTTTAAAAATTAAACTACATAGGGTAGAGTTGTGGGCACAAGACAAGCTGAAGGCAGAGAGCTGTGCAGGGTAAATATTTATAATAACACTTGATATTTAAACTCAGAAGAATTATATTGCAAAGCAGTTGGGATGTTTGTAAATAATACCAGAGACACCTGGACTAATTCGTAGAAATACACCCAAAGTTACCAGAGGCTTCACGGTAATGTGTGATATGTAAAAGAAAGAGTGTTCCATTTTCTGAAAGATTCTTCACATTAATGCCATAGGCAACCACTGGAGAGTACCATAGGTTCAACCCAGTAAATTCCCTTTCACCTTTGCATCACTCAGTTTTTCCAAGGCAATAGTGAGAAGGTTATAAAGTATCTTCACCTTGTATTAAGTACATATACAGAGAGACAGTCTCGCTCTGTCACCCAGGCTGGAGTGCAGTGGTGCAATCTCGGCTCACTGCAAGCTCTCCCTCCCTGGTTCATGCCATTTTCCCGCCTCAGCCTCCTGAGTAGCTGGAACTACAGGTGTGTGCCACCACACCCGGCTAATTTTTTTTTTTTTTTTTGTATTTTTAGTAGAGATGGGGTTTCACCGTGTTAGCCAGGATGGTCTCGATCTCCTGACCTTGTGATCCACCTGCTCAGTCTCCCAAGGTGCTGGGATTATAGGCGTGAGCCACCGCACCTGGCCTGTTTTTGTTTTTTAGGGAAGTCTACTGCCTTCCTGTCCTCATCCTCCCTTTTTGTGACAATTGCCTGTTAAATTTCTTGGCTTTTTTGTTTCTGCCTACCTGCTTATTCTCCTTTCTCTCTGGTAAGTACTTCCTTGAATGTAGGAGCACACTATAGCTGTTTTAGGTCCTGTAGTCATTGACACTACAGCAGCCAGTATCACTGGGACCTCTAGAAAGTGACCATGAAATGACCCAAAAGTTGCATGACTGTTTATTTAAAAAATCCGTATAAGAATCCTGCACTGCCTCCTAATGAGCCTGTATTTTCACACCGCCACATGAACTTTCACATTTTTATTGCTTGTTTATTAAATTTTAATAATTAATCTGTATGGATTTGAGATATAGATTTTGATAATTCTGGACTCCACTCTGGTAGCTCTACAGTGGCATATACCTGTACTCTTATTGAACACCTATCAATAATAAGAAATCAACTTGGACACTTTACATTGGAGTCAATTCTGCTTTCCATTTTGGCTAACCTTCACAAACATGTCTCAGAACCAGTGAGGAGGAAGAAATCTATGATTTTGTTGCAGGGTTTCATTAAGTGTTTTCCAAGTAATATACTAGTTTTGAAGAAAGTGTTAAGATTAAAAGAATACTATGGTCAAATTCCTTTAGAAAATGTTTACTTTGCCGGGTATGGCAGCTCATGCCTGTAATCCCAGCACTTTGGGAGGCCAAGGCAGGTGGATTACCTTAAGTCGGAAGTTCAAGACCAGCCTGGCCAAAATGGTGAAACCCGATCTCTACTAAAAATACAAAAATTAGCCAGGTGTAGTGGCAGGCGCCTATAATCCCAGCTACTTGGGAGGCTGAGGCAGGAGAATTGATTAAACCCAGGAAGCGGAGATGGACATGAGCCGAGATCCAGCCATTGCACTCCAGCCTGGGCGACAAGAGCAAAACTCAGCCTCAAAAAAAAGAAAGAAAATGTTTACTTTTTTCTGAATTCTCAGAATCCTGAATGGGTTAGTAGACACTGTGAAGCACAGAGAGGAGGTAAATGCTGCATAAAACAAATCTACTTGATTATGGAATCTTTTTCTCACACAAAATTTTGTCAGACCAGTGCTGCACAGAACATACTTTGAAAAATTCCATTTCACTGCAAGTTTTCTGGTAAAATGAGAATAACCTCAGTCTAATGTGGAGGGGAAAATATAGTGTGTATATACTCATCACCATCTATAATATGCCATACATTTTATTAATTTAGTCATGTGATGAACTGAGTAGTGTTTCTGAAGAAGATATGCTGAATTCCTAATCCTGCCTGGTACCTGTGCCTGTGACTTTATTTGGAAATATCGTCTTTGCATATGTAATCAAGTTAAGAGGGAGGTCATTAGGGTGGACCTTAATACCAATGTGACTGGTAGAAGAAGGAGATTGAGACACAAAGGCAGATGCACACAAAGAAAACACAACATAGAGACACACAGGTAGAATGCCATGTGTAGACTAGGACAGAAATTGGAGTGATACATCTACAAATGAAGGAATGCCAAAGATTGTTTGCCTTCACCAAAAGCTAAAGAAGAGGCATAGAATAGATTGACTCTGAGAGCTCTCAGAAGGAATCTACAGCAACTGACACTCTGATTTCAGACTTCCAGCCTCCAGAACTGTGAGAGAATAAATTTCACTTGTTTTAAGCCACCCAGTTTGTAGTACTTTGTAATGGCTGCCCTAGCAAACTAATATAAATTTTTATACCAGAATGTGGGGTTCTGGAGCACCCTGCATCCCGGTATAATAACGTGGAAGTGGCTTTGGAATTGGGTAATGGGTAGAGGCTGGAAGAGATTTGAATCATTTAATAGGAAGAGCCTAGATTGCTTTGAAAAGACTGTTGATAGAAATATGGATGTTAGAGGACCTTCTAGTGAGGTCTCCAATGAAAATGAGAACATGTATTGGAAACTGGAGGATAGGCCATCTTTGTCACAAAGTAGCAGAGAACTTGGCTGAATTATTTCTACTTTGGAGAGGAACGTAAACCGGTTAGTGATAAACTTAGATATTTAGTTGAGGATATTTCTAAGCAAAGTGTGCAAAGTACAGCCTAATTTCTCTTTGCTGCTTATAGTAAATGAAAGAGACAAGAAATAAATTAGTTCTCATTCAAGACTGTAATAGTTTAATACATGATATTCATCATTTATTGTATATGTCCTTCTCTCTACTAGAATGTAACCACACAAGGGCGGGAATATTAGTCTGTTCTGTTCACTGACATTTCCCAAATGCCCTGACACTCATAGATGATCAATATGAGTTGAGAAATGAAGGAAACGAATGCATTAGGCTGAAATTCTTACATTTAGCCCACCAATTTTTATGCCTAAATTTTCCAAATGATTTATAAAATTTTATATTTAATATAATTCTTGAAATTACAAAAATAATTTTTAGTCTCTAAAAACAATTTACATGACTCTAAGTATATTGTGTTTACAATAGATATACTAATATAAAATAAGAAATTAAAATTGAACTAGTGATGGTACTTGAAACAGAAACTCTCACTTAACTTCCTTGAAGAATATTTAAAAGTTTCAGAAAAAGAAAGAACAGGGAGATACAAATTTGAGTTCACATATGAAATTGGTTCTCAAGTAAGGTCTTAGCATTTATTCCTAGGATAAGATTTGGTAATAGCTGGGTTGACTTTAATGGCATAAATCCTATAAACAGTAATAGCAAATGAAGATCCAAGCTTCCGTAGAATATATTAAGGTCATAAAAAAAATGATGACTGTCTTTATTCTTAAGTTAATCAAACTGCCACCCAAATCCTCGTTGTAAAAAAAATGCTGGCCGGGCATGGTGGCTCAGGCCTGTAATCCCAGCACTGTGGGAGGCTGAGGTGGGCGGACCACGAGGTCAGGAGTTTGAGACCATCCTGGCCAACATGGTGAAACCCGGTATCTACCAAAAATGCAAAAATTAGCTGGGTGTGGTGGCGTGTGCCTGTAATCCTAGCTACTGGGGAGGCTGAGGCAGGAGAATCACTTGAACCCAGGAGGCGGAGGTTGCAGTGAGCTGAGATTGCACCACTGCACTCCAGCCTGACCACAGGGTGAGACTCTGTCTCAAGAAAATAAAAAAAAAAAATGAAAAAAAAGCTATATAAAATGACATAAACTTTATATGAACAATTCAATATGTTAGGCAATGAAAACAATAATCATATTGACTCCCCCACCCCCATTATCTCCTCAGTAACTTTCATACGTGGCTATACCTACTCTTTTAAGAATTACTGACACTCTGCTATCAATTAGTTTAAAATTCTCTCTTCTTGTAATATTTGCATATACCTGACTTTCTTTCAAGAGAGATCTTTAATTTACACTAGTCATTCAATAGAAAGATATTTTATAGATATACAAAGGCTAACAATTATTACTTTAATTCATGTGAAAATATGTATATCTAGGAAATATTTATTTACATTCCTCAGATTTATAAGTACAGTTCTTTTTAAAAAACTGTTTTGGAAATACCAGGGAACACCTTAATGCTTACTGCACACAAAAGATTTCAAACATCCGTCTGTGGCTTCTAGTTTTGTATGTTACTAAGACTTTCAAATTAATCACTTTATATATCTCTGGTGTACAATCACTCTTTACTGTTTTTCTGCCTTATTCAGTACCACTTATAAGTACTGTTTTGTTAAAGCTCTTCAATTGTAACTCTCTAATTTTTCTGCCTTCTTTCCCCTCCTCTTCAGTACCTACAAATCATCATTCAAAGAGCAGTCCTCTCCCCAGATCTCTGCTTGGGCAATCAGACTTACTCTTCAAGTTCTTGCATAAACATTAATCCATCTGCCATGCCTTCACCAACTCCTGAAGTTAGTATTATTCAGTCCCTCTTTTTATTTCATTTTATTTTATCATTGGGGTATATCTCTATAAAATAGCTTACTGTATTTTGATTACATTCGGGTGTCTGCCTTCCCAGTGGAATGTGTGCTTGTAAAGGCAAGAACTGTGTATTTTTTACACACCTATCTCTAGTGATTGAACAAAACCTTACACAACATCAGATCTTCAATAAATATTAACAAATATACAAACACAAGAAGTTTAGGGAGAAGAAAAATCAAGTCAATTGCTATGTGTACTGTTGCTATGTAAGTCAAAGTGTTATGGAAAATAAACAGACTAACTTATGTGAGCATTTTTATTTCTACAGGTGCAATTTCAGGGGTCTACTTTAATATGGTGAGGTATCATTGGCTGGACTGCAGGACAGAATGGTGCATGCTAGACTTTGAAGTAATTTTCAGAGATCAATGCGGTGATTTTTATTTCTATAAAATTTTCTCTGGATTTCTCATATCTATCAATGCTTTCCTTACTTAGCCAATATTTTCTTAGTCTTTTCTCATAAGATTGTGGTAAGAGAATATGCATTTTTCTCTTCAGATAATACAAAATGAGTTATCCAGTAATAAGTGTTCAAAGCAAATCTTTCTACAATACTGACAGATTCACAAGATAGGGCAAATAGAAGGAATTTTAGGCTTTTAAAAAATGTAATTAATACCAAGTTTACTTTTTGTCACTTTTTATTTTACTTTTCCAATGTAAAATTTTAAACACTCTAAAAAGTAGAGCGTGGTATAAAAACTCCCATGTATACAAGTAATTAACTTTAATAGTCATCAGTATTTTCTCCTATCCTAATTATTTTATTTTAAGGCTTAAAACAAAATAAAACAAGAACCTACAAGCTATTTATCAGCAGTTTAATAGGACATCTAGGTTATGTTTCAAGAAGGAAAGTGAAGACATGCTGTGGCCCCTACTGCAATGAGAATCAGAAAACCAGTGCTTGCAAAAGGTCCAAAGCAAAGTCCTGAGTGTTTGCTATATGTGAGTCAATATTCATGCTCTCATGGGCATGTATATATTTTGAGGTCTGAGGGGAAGGAGAAAGAACTTGCCCTTAAACAGAAAATTACTGTCCTTTCTCTGGTGTGCTTTTATTTTTTTTTTTCCTCGCTAGTAATTTATGGTCATCCTTTTACAAATTGGTGGTGACAATGATTACAGCAAAAGGCAACTGAGAATCCTAGTTCCTTCCACAGATTCCTATAGAAGTTGGATATTCCTCTGCCTTGGGTTCATTAACTAATGAAAGTTCTATTTATTTCAACTTCAAACAAATGTTTTATGCCTATTAGGTGCAAGACAAGGTCAATCACTTTTTATTACTCAATTATTCACTTATTCCTTCATTTATTGAACATTCATTGAACATACAGGGAAACAGTTTCTCCCATGTTTCCCTAATTATAGACAGAGTTATAAATAAGCATTACTTTGAGAAAAATAAAAACTAAGTGCCATGAGAACATCTATAAAAATACGTGGATGATTTACATGACCACCTGTCTGTGATCTGTCTCTCTATCCAGAAAGTAAGTCAGGATGCCACTACAACAGTCTATCAGTAAGAATGAAGCTATAGAAACAGCAGTGAAAGTGGCAAAGATATTGTGCCGGGTATGTTTTGGTGTGTTGAGCTTACCTGATCCTCCTGTCCTTAGTCTCTGCTGCTGAATATATGGACCTAGATGGCTAAATGTCACCCTTCTGCACCTCATGTGATAGGATTAAAGTGGGTAACTGAATTAAGGGAGTCCATCCGGAGTCTGAGCCTTGCCCATCAGTTATTTTTTCATCTTACATAATTTGAACTAAGATAAAGAGGAAAATACATTATCTATTGGTAGCAAGACAGAAACAAACTTACGGAGTTCAAGTGAGTTGCATTAAAGTAAAACTTTATAGGGAAGTTTCAAGGATTTTATCTGCTATGGTCTCCCAAGGCTGTCTTGAACAGAGTAACTCACCTATTAGAGCCCTATTGATTTCTACTGAGTTAGTGCTTCCTATCCTGCTTGATTTCTCTATTCGGTTATTTAAAACCTTTATGCCACTCCCCACCTCAACCTGCTTTTCTTGAGCCTTTTTAGGGAATTTCTGCTTTTTATAATCATAGGGCCTGATCTTGAGTAGGCATTATTTGCTGAAACACTGTCCTACCTCTATTACCGTACTTAGCACTTTCATTCATTTTCATGTTTTACGTAGTAATCTATGAACTCTTTAAGAACAGGAGGAGCTAATACTTCGTATTTTATTCCTACATCCAGCTTATACCTTGGGACATTATTGGGCTTGATAATTGTTAAAATAATAAATGAACAATGCATATGAGCGGAACTGAAGAGGCAGGATCTGGAGGAAATGATATTTGATTGGATGAAGGGAAGAGAAGAAAAGCTAAAGGTGATTCTGCAATTCAATTAATTTGCATTGTAATCCGCCTGTCTGATTAGTTTCATTTAAATATGTACTAGGAAATTTTCTGTCTCTTAAAAATATATAATAATCAACCACATATTAAAAATGAGTTATTAAGAATCTGTGAGTTTGCAAATTAATGAATTCAAATTATCTGGAGCTTAGTTCAACAAGAGTAGCAAAACAGCAACGTCTCTTTAGAAACACAAGATAAGATTAGAGGATAGATGATTGGATTCTTTTGAGACATGAGATGAAATTGGCAGAACACAGAGGTACAGCTTTTATTTATCTCTTAAGGAAGCAATACCTTCTGATAGAACCGTAAGTTGAGAACATGATCCACCCACTCTAAAACCATCCTACGAGCAGATTAAAAGGGCCTAATGTTGATGATTGTCTGACATAATTATTTCATGCTACTTATAATTGGCTATTTTAAAATTTATTATTATTTTTAGAGACAAGGTCTCACTCTGTCACCCAGGCTGGAGAGCGTGGTGCAATCATAGCTCACTGTAACCTGGAACTCCTGGGCTCAAGCAATCCTCCCACCTTGGCCTCCTGAGTAGCTGGAATTACAGGCAGATGCCACCATGCCCAGCTATTTAAAAAAGAAAATATAGAGATGGGATCTTGCTGTGTTACTCAGGCTGGTTTTGAACTCATGGCCTCAAGCAATCTTCTCACTTCAGCCTGTTACAGGCATGAGTCACCATGCCCAGCCATAACTGGCAAGATTTTAAAGTCAATATACTTTGTATATTCATAAAAGGGTTGTGAAGAAGATTAGCAGATAGGCAATTTGTGACATACACTGTCCCTCTCTTTGAACAGCTTTTAATAAAACCATTACATAACTTTGATTATTCTAACAAGTTAATTGTAAAAGGCATGACTGGCTGCATCTCTCAAAAAATAATCATTTTAATTTCCTTAAACCATGAATTAAATAGAAATGGCATGTAGAAGAGGCAATACAGGTTTTATTCTCTCTCTAGAATTTCATTACAGACATATTGGATATGAGAAGGAAATGACAGTGTATACTTTTTTCTATGTTATTTTAGTGAGTCAAAATAATTTTCTGACTTTTCATAAATACGTTGAATATGTTAATACATATTTTATAGAAATATTTTCTGTTCAAATCATTCACGGTGGAATAACAAACACAAAATTTAAATATTCTTAACCACTGAAATCCTTTCTCTTACTCTGTTTTTACCACTGTTTTGTTTTTTTCTTTTTTTTACTCATTTTAATGAAGACACCTTTTCAGAACCCATTTGGTTGAAGTCTTAGTTATAGTATTGATTTTTTTAAGTGGCTTGTATCATTCAGGTTAGTTGGACATACTGGGAAAGTTTCCAGACATTGGCAGAAACCCAAACTGAACTTTCTTCCAAAAAGTCATGAAGAATTTCATTAACCTTTTAATAAAAAAAAAAAAAGGTATATTTCTCATTTGTTCAACTCTAAGGCTATGTATTCCCAGGAGAATAAAAACAGCTAAACCATAGCATGATGCTTTTTATTTACATCAGCATTTGTACTTGAGAAAGTAAAATGTTAAGATTGTCTCTATAGTCAGTAATACAGGCCTGGTGAGCTCCAACCCTCATATGTTTTACATACATTCAATGCATATAAAATTATTAATGCCTATAATACTTTATAATGATCATCAATGCTCATATTGTTACTGAGTACAATGTTTTAAAATTCTTTCTCAATTGGCAAATAAAAATTACGTGGAAAGGGGAAAACTAGTATTTATGAGTTTAAAACAATTTTCATTATTTCATTTCGTAAAATTAACATGAATAATGATGAATTCTGACCATTGCCTATTGTAATTAAGATAAATGACTTGATAAGACAGAAAATACCAGAGAAGTAAAGTTAGAATTAAATACAGAGGTGAATTCAGGCAAACTTTTATCATCAGTGTTACATAAGGCTTGATTCATTAAGTGAATTTTCTAGATGTGAATGAAATTACGATATATTCCCTTAAACTACACGTAAGATTAAACTAATCATGGAACTGCTTCAGGAATGTCAAAATTAAGGGTTTTGGATAATAATTGATAAATCTCAGTATTTTCCTAAACTCATCAAAACCTTAATACATTTAAATATTTAGATTTAGTCAGAAATTTATGCAGGAGGGGAGGCAGAAAATGAAACAGTCCCTCCCACAATTTTGTCAGAGATATTTCTTTCACAATTTTGAGTTTTTGGGTTTGATGTGAAAATAAAAGAATGGGGAAAAGATTTTAGAGGAATAAGAAAAGAAGAAAAGAAGATGGGGGAGGAGAAGTAGATCCAAAAATATAGACGAAATATTATTCATTACTATCTCTCTTTTTTGTTTGTTTGTTTGTTTCTTTGTTTTTGAGATGTTGCTTTGATCTTGTTGCCCAGGCTGGAGTGCAATGGAATCATCTCGACTCATGGCAACCTCTGCCTCCCAGGTTCAAGTAATTCTCCTGCCTCAGCCTCCCGAGTAGCTGGGGTTACAGGCATGCATCACCACACCCAGCTAATTTTGTATTTTTAGTAGAGACGAGGTTTCTCCATGTTGGTCAGGCAGGTCTCGAACTCCCGACCGCAGGTGATCTGCCAGCCTTGGCCTCCCAAAGTACTGGGATTATAGACGTGAGCCACCGCGCCTGGCTCATTACTCTCATTTTATAGCAAGGGATTTAACTAATTAATGGATAATATTTAGTATTTATTTCTAAATTTTAAAAAATGAGAATTCAAAAATTCTACATTATACAATTAAATTGCTCATCTATGAATATCACAGCATGCTTCCAATTTTTAAATTTCTTTATAGACCTTAGAATGGTACATTTAAAAAATGTTGAATAAAGAGAAAATGGATTCTTTTTGATTTATGTGACTTTCATGTCAATTACTGTACTCAACTTCCTCGTTAGAACTTGCACATCAGCAGGTAGTATGGGTTTCTGCTACATACCTTTCAATATATCTACTTAGAAACTGCCCTTTGAACCTCAACTTCTTGCTATCACATCAGTAAAGTGATTCACAATACAAATGGTTGCATTAACTATTCCAGGACTATGTAAGAATCCATTTTTATTGACATGCTATGTATCCACACACTCTCTCTGTAAAGTAAAGTGGAAGAGTTCATTGTCTCTGCAAATAATATCAGCCAAATAATTCAAAGGGTTGCTAGTAACTATCCTATTTTTTGTGTGCTGCTGGGGTGACATTGTGAATCTCTGATGTTCTCTAGGTAGCTGTCCTGCTGCTCATTCCAAATTTGTCAGGTTATTTGGCACCTGATCTGACCTTAATGTCTAGGATGAACTGCTGAGCTATGAAGTGTTCTGATTTTTTGGATGCTTTGCCAAATTCCTCCCCCAACCCCTGCCACCTTTAAAATAACAAGGTCAATCACACAAAAGAAAGATGGCAGAGTTTCAGTTCCAATGATGCTGATTATCAGCATAACACATATGGTTCAGCATGACATCAACTTGTCCTTGAAGACTACGGCAAGTCCAGCTGGAATTGGCTAAGACAAAGCAATTATGAATGAAAGTGCCCATTTTCTAAAGATAATTTGCCAACCCATCTAAGAAGGCACATTTTAAAATCTGTCTTCAAAACTGTGATCACTTAATTTAAAAAAAAAAAATCACTTTTAAAGAAAACATTCATGTTAACTCGCATTGGCCATATCCAAATAAATTCTGAATTAATGAAACAACATTCTTCAAAATCAATCAAATAAATTGCAGAGTTTTGCCATTTATTTGTTATGAATCAGTTGTAAAGATGGTAAAAATAAGCAACTATTTGTGGACAATGGTATATAATGTTCCACACCCTAAGGATTCCTTTCTTACTATTTTGACCAAGCAGAATTCCAAAGAAGTGCTTTCTTATGAAATAATTTACACCTTTGTCTTTTTCTCATTACTTAAACGCTGCCTTTATCTTTTCTAATTTCTTGATAGCAATCCCCACTGTTCTCAAGGTATAGGTTTTATAATTTGGTCTTATATATACCCACTGAAAATACCCTCAATATTACCTGAACAGATCATGGTTTTACCTTAGACTTCACCCACTTTGGTATAGAGTAACAAGCAAGCAAAATGATACCACAAAGTTCTGATCCCCTCTTCACCGGGGCAACATAGAGACATGTTATGACTTCTAATGCATACAGAAAAAAGATTAGGGCCGAGCGGGGTGGCTCAAGCCTGTAATCCCAGCACTTTGGGAAGCCGAGATGGGTGGATCATGAGGTCAGGAGTTTGAGACCAGCCTGGCTAAGATGGTGAAACCCCGTCTCTGCTAAAAATACAAAAATTAGCCGGGCGCGGTGGCAGATTCGTGTAATCCCAGCTACTCGGGAGGCTGAGGCAGGATAATTGCTTGAACCCAGGCGGCAGAGGTTGCAGTGAGCCGAGATCGCACCACCGCACTCTAGTTCTGGGCAACAGAACAGAACTCCAACTCAAAAAAAAAAAATAAACAAAAAAAAAAAGAAAAAAAGAAAAGAAAAAAACAAGATTAGTACATAATATATACATGGCATGCAAGGAATAAAATTAGTAAATGGTACATGTATATAGTCTACACTAAGTTATCCACATAGTAAGTAAATCTTCATTTGAGAACTTTTAAAGGCAGCTAGTAGGGTACAAGTTGTTTTTTATTCACCCAAACAAAATTTTTATTGCAAGCCAGTCATAGGCATAATATTATACAACCTGAGTAAGTATATTAATAGAACTTTAAAGTAAAACAAATGTTAACCATCAGCTAACATTTTATACACGGTGAGAATGATGCCCAGAGAGGTTAAGTAAAACATCTAAAAGTATCAACAGCTAGTTGAATAAAAGAGGACTAGAATGTTGATATTATTCTTTCCACTAAACTGTGGTTTATCTTTGTTTGGAATAGCTAATATATACTTTTTAAATATCTATTTAGAAGATTATTGCCTTGGGAAAAAAGAATATTAAAAATACAGCTGGCAAATATATTTCCCTGTTTATAAGTTTTATCTGTGTATCTACCTATGTATCTATCTCTATCTATAAATAGATAGATACAGGCCCAAATATGCCAACAGATTAGCAGATTTACAATTTAAATATAGTTACCATTTTCAAAACCAAACTTTATGTTAGCATTATTCATTTTTCCTATCTCATTTTTACAAATGTAACTCATGAAAGGGTTGAAATTTATTTATTTATTTTTTATTTTTATTTTTTGAGATGGGGTCTCACCCTGTCACCCATGCTGGAGTGCAGTGGCGCGATCTCGGCTTACTGCAAGCTCCGCCTCCCAGGTTCATGCCATTCTCCTGCCTCAGCCTCCCAAGTAGCTGGGACTACAGGCGCCCGCCACCATGCCTGGCTAATTTTTTGTATTTTAGTAGAGTCGGGGTTTCACTGTGTTAGCCAGGATGGTCTCGATATCCTGACCTCGTGATCCGCCTGCCTCAGCCTCCCAAAGTGCTGGGATTACAGGCGTGAGCCACCACACCTGGCAGGGTTGAAATTTAAAACAAAGATAATGTCTCCTCCTCCTAGTAGCAAATTTATTCTACAGTAATTAAAGGTAGAGTAATTGGAATTAATATGTTGTTTGTGGATCTTTTCTTTGCACTTTTTAAGTCACAGAATTTATTCAGCTGATGAAGTCTTCAATAAGACACCAATACAATGCCAACATGATTCAGCAAAAATGTATGTAATTATTCAAACATGGAATGGTACCTTGAGTGAGGTAATTAATATTATACTCAATGATAGGGTATTTCAATTGCCTGAGGTAATGGATTTTTTTAAAAATGTGTTGAATCATATATCCATTCTAATTAGGACAAAGAAAGTCAGATGAAAAGCATACTAAGGATATTATGAAAACATTATCTACTCTGTACATTTTTTTCTAATGTTTCTAAACAATCTTCCTTTGGTGCTTCTATTTTGCCCACTTATTTTAACCTTTTATTTGTTACTGAAAGAATGTAATCTTCTTGAGGGTAGAGACTCTTATTTACCTTTCTATTCCCAGGCATAGTACGTGATCGACTTAGAGCTCAGTGCATATATGCTACATAAGTGAATGAATAAATGAAATAAATATATTATGCATTTACATGTGATGTTAGATATTTTAAACTTGTAGTTACTTTTTATAGACATCAGTGTTACCTAAACTTCACTGAGCATATAAATCACCTAGGATTTTTATTAAGAACACAGTTTCCCAGGACTCTTTCTTGAAGAGTTTTGGGTTTTGACTGGGAACCTATAAGATTAAAACTGCCTCAAGGAAGTTTTATGATCAGGTAGTTTGAAATAATCTAGATAATTCTATATTTAGATTGCATATTTCAAGAGCATTAAAAATATATTTAACTTAACCTTATATTGTTTATATTTTATGTGGAATAATTAATTATTCTCCCTAATTTTATGAGAAGATTTCATACAGAAAATCTGTACCCACTCCCTATTTAGGGGTTATAGACATACAGGGGTTTAAACACATACTACACTGCTTTACAAAACTCACAGCACATGAAGAAACAAACATTCAAAAATAAATTATAAGAGATCCCAGAAGTAAATCCACATAAATACAATGAATTGACTTTTGACAAAGGAGCAAAGGCAATACAATAGAGAAAAGATAGTTTTTCAACAACTGATGCTGGAACAATTGGAATCCATATGTTAAAATATAAATCTAGACCCAGACCTAACACCCATCACAAAAGTTAACTTGAAATAGATCACAGAGCTAAATGTAAAATGCAAAACTATGAAACTCCTAGAAGATAACATAGAAGAAAATCTAAGTGACCTAGGGTTTGAAGGTAACTTTTGAGATACAGCACTAAAGACACCAACTATGAATGTAATAATTGATAAGCTGGACTTCATTAAAATTAGAATCTGCTTCTCTGTGAAAGACAATGTCAAGAGAATGAGAAGCCATCGACCGGGAGAAAACATTTACGAAAGACATATCTGCTAAAGGACTATTTTACAAAATATACAAAAAACTCTTGAAACTCAACAGTAAGAAAATGAACAACCTGATTCAAAAATGGGCAAAGGATCTAAACAGACACCTCACCAAAGAAGATGGCAAATAGCATATGAAAAGATGCTCAACATCATGTATCATCAGGGAACTGCAAATTAAAACAGTAATAAGTTGCCACTAAACATCTATTAGAATGACCAAAATCCAGAACATTGACAACATTAAATGCAGACAGGAATGCGGAGCAATGATTGAGAATTCATTGTTGGTGAGAATGCAAAAGGATATAGCCACTTTGGAAGACAGTTTGCCAGATTTTTAAAAAAGTAAACACATTCATAACGTATGATTCAACATTTCTGCTCCTTGAAGGTTACACAAATAGCTGAAAACTTATGTGCACACAAAAGCCTAAACAAAAATGTTTATCTCAGTTTTATTTACAACTGCCAAAATATAGAAGCAATCAAGATGTTCTTCAGAGGTGACTGGATAAGTAAATTGAGGTATATCCAGGCATTGCAATCTTTTTTGGTGCTAAAAAGAAGCAGCTATCAAGTCATTGAAAGACATGGAAGAAACTTAAGTGCATAATACTAAATGGGGGAAGCAAATCTGAAAAGGCTACATACTGATGATTCCAGCTATGACATTCTGTGAAAAGCAAAACTATGAAGACAGTAAAAAGATCATTGGTTTCCAGGAGTTAAGGGGAAGGGAGGAATAAGTAGGCAGAGCACAGAGGATTTTAGGTAGTGAAGCTACTCTATAATATCACAGTGGAAGATAGTATCATTTTACATCTGTCAACACCTATACAATGTATAGTATGTGTCGCCAGCCCCCTGGCAGTAGACTAGTACTCCTCTGTGGCCTGTTAGGAAGTGGGCCGCACAGCAGGAGATGAGCTGCAGGCCAACCAGCATCACTGCCTGAGTTCCACCTCCTGTCAGATCAGCTGCTGCATTAGATTCTCATAGGAGTGCAAACTGTACTGTGAACTGCATATGCTAAGGATCTAGGTTGCATACTCCTTATGAGAGTCTGATGATAAATATAATGCGTTTGGATCATCCTGAAACCATTCTCCTCCACCCCTGGTCCATGGAAACACTGTCGTCCACGAAACTGGTTCCTGGTGCCAAAAAGGTTAGGGACTGTTGATGTACAACACCAAGAATGAATCCAAAGGTAAACTGTGAACCTTGGATAATTACGCTATACCAACATAGTTTCATTGATTATAACAAATGGATCACCCTGGTGCAGGATGTTGATAGTAGGGGAGGCTGTCGGGAGTCAGGGAGGTCAGAAAGTAGAGAGTTAAGAACTCATTGATTTGATGGATCAATGGAGATGAAGCTCAATTTTGCTGTAAACCTAAAACTGCTCTAAAAATAAATTCTATTAACAAATAAATTTTAATACTATGTGGAAAAATTTGACATACTTTGAAGGTTCAAAGATAATCCACAGTTAGGTGGCTGGGTAAAAGAGCAAACAGGGTCTCTGATCACAGAGTAGGACCCTGGGACCCTGTGATTTGCTGTGCTTACAAATCTTCACCTAAACTTGACATTACAGAGTAACACCACCAACAACCAAATGCTACTTTTCTAATATTTCTTGTGACATTGGTAAGAATAGATGATGAAAATCAAATTGTGAGTACAATTTCCTTTTGTGCGTGATTTGATGGATTAATAGAGATGAAGGTAAACATTGTATTGGATTCAGAAAGAAGGTAGGTCTCAGAAAATTCATTAGTAGTCTTCTTTTCCTAAGTTTATTTCTGTCTCCTTATTGGTCAGTCATTACAATAGCAAACTGTACTCACTTTCTTAATGTTGGGTAAACAATGAATAGGATGTAAAAAAAAAAAATTCTTGATGGAAGAGCTGATGCTTTTAACAAAATTATGCTGCAGAGTGACCCATGAAATTTTAAGAAACAGGATTTTAAGAATGGTAAACATGATGAACAAGGTAAGATAAATGTCTGTCAGTCTTCAAGCAAGGTTGCCTACAGTGGAGGGAGATGGGCAGAAGCTATAATAAGTTTCTGTTATAAACAAGTTTCTAATTTTTTTTGAAATAGGGTCTCACTCTGTCACCCAGGCTGGAGTACAGTGGCACAATCTCAGCTCACCATAGTCTCTACCTCTGGGCTCAAGCAATCCTCCCACCAAAGCCTCCTGAGTAGCTGGGACTACAGGTACTTGCCACCACACCCAGCTAATTTTGTTTACTTTTTGAAAAGATGAGGTCTCATCATTTTGCCCCAGGCTGGTCTTGAACCCCTGAGCTCAAGTGATCCTCCTGCCTCAGCCTTCCAAAGTGCAGAAATACAGCTGTGAGCCACTGCACCCAGGCTGAACAAGTGTTGTATGAGGATGTAGATACATTACTGCCTTTAATTTGTACAACCAATCTGTATAAGCATTATCTCCACGTATACATGAGAATCATAATGTCCAAAGATCACACTCCATATGAGACAAAGCCAGATCTCTAAGGGCTATTTTTTTTCCAAACTTACTATGACTAATGACTCTTAATATGCCTTTGGGTCTTTGGAAAAGCAAGATTTACAGTTTGCTAATATTTTAAATGCCCGGTGACATTTTTACCATCCACTTACTATAGTAGTCATTTCTAAAGGGGAAAAAGAAAGGAGGGGTACAAGGAAGATGGTGAGAAACCATCAAATCAAAATACACTAAGCTACTTGAAATTCTACCATCTCCATATTTCCCTGTTTAAACATTGCTTTTTAATAAAGAGCTAAACCCCCCTACACTAAATTAGTTGTGTGCACTTCTTTATAACACGTCAAATGAGCTGTTTGGTTGTCTCATTTCTTAAGTATTAAACTCTTGAGGTAAGGGTCACTTGTATCCTGACCCTTGCACAAATCTACCACCACAGCTTTATTTCTAGTGCCTAGGATACTTTATAAATACATGTTGAATACAATAAAAAGATATAAAATTTTATGAGCAGTGTTGCTTTTTTAAATATCCATTCTGAGTGATACTTGCCCTGAAAACAGTTTCCAAATATACTGCCTTCACCCTTTCCACCTTTCACTAATTGTATGAGGTTGGTATTTCCAGCATTTAACTCAAAATGTAACTTTGGGTTGTTTAAGCAACCATTTTGGGAATTGGACTTCACACTGAGAGGACTGAATCTAAGGTTAATATATCAAACTGAGGCTGTAGCAGAATCCTCTTTCTTCTTATAGACAATCCATATTCTTCTTATGACCCTAGCAGAGAATAGATACCCAGCCAACTATTTGATTAAATCCTCTGTTCCCACCAAGAGTGAAGTCACTAACAAGCTGAGAGATCAGGCATGAGAGAAGAGCAGTCCCACCCCATGTCAAGGCATTTATAAGTTGGATCAATACAATCTTCAAAAGCACCCACAAAAATAAAAATAATGTTCTAACTTCATCCAAGTTCCCTCACCCCCTATAGCTAACAAAAGGCAATATTCTACCACCCACAGAAGTAGTTTAATGTTCCCTGCCACTGTGGAAAATGTTTTATTGGACAAATAGGCCACACCAGCTATCGGATTAAGTAGTATCTACAGAATCTCAAACCATCACACACAGGAAACTACAGGTATTGGGCACAGAACAGAGAGTGCCTACTATATTGATTTCTACAGTGCTCAAGGCAAAGGTAAAAAGAATGAAACGGCTGGAAAAAACAATACTAAGTCACTAGCAGAAAGGAACAGGAAATCTCTTAAGCAAAGCTGCAGGGATAAAATCAAACTCCCAGACAAAAGTCCTCACAGGGAATTCTTTAACTGGCTTTAACTGTCACGTTCAGAACTTCTTTACATCTTGAACTACCAGTTTTTATTTCAATTCCAACTCAGTCTTTCATGAAGTTTTTTAAAATTTGTTTCATTCTGATATAGCAAAGATTTCCCCCTTCCCCTTTCCCAGGCTGATCAAATAGAATACAATTTAAAAGCTATAGTGAGTCATGCTGTAACAAAAAAAGTAGAAAAAGTCACGACAGATGGTCCCTGACTTTCGATGGTTTGACTTCTCAAATTTTCAGCTTCACAATGAGTTTATCAAAATGTAATCCCATCCTAAATAGAGGAGCATCTGTAGCTGGTTAGAAATTTCCTTGCAAGAATATGCACAGGGGGTGTTGAAATCAATGTCTTAAGTCATGTTTGAATCACTCATCTTTTCTTTATCCAACTATCAATTGTGCATATTGCATTATCCTTTTGGGATGCTCTTGAGCTTCTTAATTTTTTTCTAATTATGGCTTACTTTCCTCCACCTTTACAGTTTATTTTTCATTCTTTAAGAAACATATTACAGTACTCTCCTTTTCACTGATGCTCACTAGTATATTGTAATCATCCCCTATTGCATTAGTCCGTTCTCATGCTGCTATAAACGACTGCCTGAGACTGGGTAATTTACAAAGGAAAGAGGTTTAATTGACTCACAGTTCTCCATGGCTAGGGAGGCCTCAGGAAACTTACAATCATGGCAGAAGGGGAAGCAAACACGTCCTTCTTTACATGATGGGAGGAAGGAGAAATGCCCAGTAAAAAGGGGAAAAGCCCCTTATAACCCCATCAGATCTTGTGAGAACTCACTCACTCACTATCATGAGAACAGCATGAGGGTAACTGCCCCTATGCTTCAATTACCTCCCACTGGGTCTCTTCCATGACATGTGGGGATTATGGGAACTACAGTTCAAGATGAGATTTGGGTGGGGACACAGCCAAACCATATCATACCTATCATATGACAGTTTTTATATTATCTATATTATATGAAAATTATAGGAGATCATTGTGTGAACTGAGCTCGCGCACTAGGTCCAACAGACCAGACTGGACAAACTAGAATGCAGTAACTTGTGCTAGGTTCCATGTAATCAAAATGAACTTTAAAATGAACCAGTTTTCCAAAAAAAAAAAAAAAAAGGGAAATTCACAGCAATCAATCAGAAGGGGCCTGGTTTACCTGAGCCAGCTGGTAAAACAGAGGAAGTTCCTCTTTTTTAACCCTGTAAGGAAAGTTACTTTGTAATGACCAGTCCGTGTTTTTGTTCCTTGTTTCTGCTTCTTCAGCCCTTTTCTGCCTATAAAGCCCAACTTCTTTGCTCTGCTTATTAAAGCAGCTTTTCTACATCTTTGATGGGATGCTGCCTGATTCATAGATCAGCAGTAAAGCCAATTAGATCTTTAAACTAAATTTGTTGAAATTTTTTTAACATTTAGAAAGGCTATAATTATCAAGATATAACGTAAGTTTTAGGAAATTTTACTGACTTTTCATTTCTTTTTTTAAAGACAGGGTTTCACTCTGTAACCCAGACAGACTGGAAAGCAGGGGCACAATCATGGCTCACTGCAAGCTCACTGCAGCTTGAGCCTGGGATCAAGCAATCCTCCCACCTCAGCTTCCTCAGTAGTTGGGTGGGACCACAGGTATACATAACCATACCCAGATAATTTTTGCATTTTTTGTAGAGATGGGGTTTTGCCATGTTGCTCAGGCTGGGCTTAAACTTTTGGACTCAAGCAATCCACCCACCTCGGCCTCCCAAAGTGCTGGGGTAACAGGCATGATTGTATACATTTTAAAGTGCGTATTAAAAAAACTCATATAATAATTTATCTAATGTTTATAAAGATTCTTAGCACTTAAAACTCTTAATATTAGCAAATTGATATTTCCAATTCCCTACCCAACCTAGAAATCTGGCTTGTGTCATTATTTTCTTTAGTTCTTAATGAAATGCATAGATGCTAGACAGAGAGTAACAGAATGCATTTTAATCTGTCAGTGAAGTATTATCTGGCAAAACGTAGTCTATTACATTGTTTCTATATCCTGAATATTTCCGGGAGGCATTTCGACAGACGAGAGAAAAGTCAGTGCTATACTATTCTATTTTTCACACAAAATACAAATTTTAGTTTGCAGTTATCCTCTGAGTCTGGTTTAAAACACACACTTTCTAACTACAAATAAGCTGCATGTGATAGAGAAAGTTTTTAAATATATTTTTAAATTTTTTTGTTTTATAATTCAACGTAATACCAAATGGGGTTGGCATATAATGTAGAATGAAGGACTGAATGGAGCCAGAGAGTCAGTGGTCAACCATGACATAAAAATTGATCAAAGTCATTCAGAGTAGTCTAGAACTGTGCCAATTAGTCTGAATCATGAAATATTTACACACAGACTACTATGAGAATGTATTGTGTTAAGTGCTACAAGAACCAAAAAAAAAAAAAAGTATAAAACTCATTCTCTGGGGCAGGACCATTATTTTTTCCATGCCATAATGTAGGATTATAGCCTAAACTATTAACTTCCAAATATGTTCTGGATTTAATGAAGATCAAATCTGTTTATGATTTTGACATTTTCCCCAATATCAAACTGACATTCATTGTCAAATTCGGAAATTTCTACCTGAATGGTATTTTGGATATTTCTCTGTATCCCTTCTTTGATATTGCCTTTGCCCACCCTGAGAATAAGATGATAATTAGCCTCTTGTAAACACAGAAAAACTGCATAATACATAATAACTCAAAGGAGAAAGCTTTTCAAATCCGTGGGGATGGGAGCTGCCTCTCTGACTTAGTCTGTTCTTGCTTTAGCAACTGTAATTGTGTATTCCATTCACATCCATGTCATCGAAATGACAGAGGTGAATATTCTGGTTATAAGGAAAGAACTATAAACATGTATATGGATATGGAATTAATAGAACCACAGAGGTCATCACACCCTTGAGACAGAGATATTACTTTCAAATCATTATTACAGCAGACTTTCTTGGGGATAGGTTACACATCTAGCATTCAGCATAGAAAAAGTTAGCCTCAAGTTACAGTGTGAAATATTTTCTGATTATTTCTTATTTCTTTCCCAGGAAAGTGTTTTCCTCTGAATCTACCAATATGACTTCAGAAATAATTAATTTAATAGCCTTTCTATGCTTATTTTTTATTGTGATTAAAATATACATAAAATTTACTATTGTAACCATTTTAAGTATACTATTCAGTAGCATTAAGTACATTTGCAGTGTTGTGCAACTATCACCAACATCCATTTCCAGAACTTTTCATGATCACAAACAGAAACTCTGTACTCATTAAACATATACTTATTTTTATGAATATTCACATGCACACTCAAACTACATTAAAGGACTGTTGAAGGTAAAACTATAAAAATTAAGCAATCTAAAGTAAGATTAACCACATGTGCTAATGTTCTTGGATTAGCATAGTACAAAGTGGTATAAAATTCTTGTTATGTTCCATTTAGGAAAAGAACACCAAGAATTTAAGCCCTTTGATCTTAATTCTATGGAGATTAACTATAGGGCTTTGGCTGAAATCACTATACGTGAGTAATTATTTCCCACAAAGCAATGCTTTTTTTTTTTTTTTTCAATTTTAACTTAGTCTCAGCATAAAGAGTATTTAGGAAACAAACAAGCCCATTGGGAAAATTAGCTCTGAGAGACACTAAAATACACTAGCAAACACAGGCAGTCACCATTTCTAATATAATGTGCTCATATAAATTCTATCAAAAAAGGCTCATCTTAAAACATATTGTTCTCTTTCCATAGAAATAATGTTGTAATTGGGGAACTGTATTCCTGAGCAGGACTTGAAATTGAATAAATCACAAATATGACCAACACAATGTTATAAAACCAAAGCTATAAAAACTATAAACCTTCATAATCATTTAAAATAGAAAAATTATACTCTTTTATAGAAATTAGCAGCTAGAAGGGATTTTAGAATATTGCCAAGTTCAAGCCCATTGTTTTGTAGATGAAAAAAACAGATGTCTAGAAAAGATGAGTGACATTTCTTTTAATTTACCAAAGTAGCCTGTGGCAATAGGCACTAAAACTAAAGACTTCTTAATCTTAATCTATTGTTCTACCCACATATTTCAATGCTTCTCTTATAAAATTTTAGAAAATGTGACTGTGCTTTATCTCACATTTATTATAAATATTGTAAAGCATATATCCACTATATAAAAATGTAGTTATCATATAACATATACAAAAGAGGTATATAGCTAATATTTTTTATATATTTGTATGAAATTCTTAAACTGGTTATTTACCTTTTTAGACTATTGACAGGATTTTAGTGGTGTAATTGTAGTGACCCATTTCAGCTACGAGAGTTATCCAGAAACATTTGACTGGACCATTGATTTTTCCTGTCAATAAAATTTCTCATTGACAGTAGAGATATTCTAAAACATTTAATTAGTTAATTATTATTAGAGTGGTGGTTATTATGATTGTAAAATGACCATTTTATTATACTGACAGTTGAAGGTATCCCTAAGGATTTAAAGAGGAATAAAAAAAGTGAATTTGGATTTGACCGCATAACATATAGTCAGAACTATAGTGAAACACACACACACACACACACACACACACACACACACACACACCAAGTAAGCTTTTAGAGAAAGACTTACTCCCATTCATTCCCAAAGCACCTCAACCCTGCAAAAAACAAAAGAAAAGAAAGAAAAGAAAATGAGCTGTTTTAGGATTATACGTACAGAATGAGTGAAAGACAGTTTTCCCCACTACCTGCATGATAACACGGATTAAAAATTAACTCAAGGCTTTTAAAATATTATTTAGAGAAAACCATATTCTTCCAAATCACAAACCATACATCCTTAACTAGAGATGGAACACAACGGGTGTTACCTAAGAGTGTGGCAAGTAAGTGAATAAAAGCATTCAGAAACGAAACACGTATGTTAATTGGGAGTGAGAGAAATGGAGAAATACAAAAAAAAGTCTGCTGTATTTTGCTTGAATTGTGAACATATCCTTTCTTCCTAAGAAAACTAGCACCTCTGTTCACTTAAAAATGTTTACATCTACAAGCAAAATCTGCATAATTCCATGTGCTTATAAATATGTATGTGGAAGAGATTTTTATTAAATAAAGGCTGAATTAAAAATAAACTATGGAACACAAGTGATTTGACAAATGAAATATGTCTAAATGTTTTAGTTGGCTTTTGCATACAGCCTTGTAGAGTAACATTTAGGACATAACTTCAAGACAGAAGCCTTTGAATATATTTTGGCTTAAGCCAACTTTCCACGTGGATTTTCATGGAAAGAGCTAAATAAGTTAGTGAAGATAAACAATATAAACACATCACTCGATGAATGAATGTGTATAATAACAAACTCAGAAGTGAATGACTGAACAGAGAAAAATGAGTGGTCGCATCTCAGGGTATACAGGTCTCTTTCATCTTCTGGTTTTATACCTTCAGGATTGATAACTGATCTGAGAAGCCAAAGCTGACTTTGTCACTCCTGGCCTTGAGCCTTGAGACTGGAGCCAGCAACACATTCCTGCTGATCCTTGTCTTAATTTTGCAGTTGTAGTCTCCCTCCTCAATTGACAATCAATATTAAGTGCCTATTTATTGTGACTATTCTGGGTACTGGGGACAGTAAAAAAAAAGATATGAAACAAGAACCCTGAACTAATGGAGCTTAATATCCACTTATAAAAAGAAGATATATAAAAATAAGCAACAGGTATATACTACTTAACGTTGGGAGTCACCAATAAATTAGTGGTATACAAAAAGGATTACTATCTGGAATATGTAAATTGTTTTATTAAACTGATAAACAAATCAACAAAAAAAGCATGAACATAATGTATTATCAGGGAATTCTTAACGTAATAAATTAAATGTCCAAAAACAAATGAAAAGAGCTCAACCTTAGAAACAATAAGCAAAATGCACGTGAAAATGAGATAAATGTTCATTCACAAGGTTGGAAAAATAATTACTAATATATCAAATGTTGAAACTGGTGATTGGTGTGTAAATTGGTAAAGTCTACTTGGAAGATAATGTGCAATATGTATCAAAATTAGAATTATGTAATTTTTTTGGCACAGTAATTCTAACTGTAAAAATTTAATCTTGAGAAATCATCACACGTAATATCAACATATGCTGACAAGGATGCTCACTGCTTTGCCATTTAAGTGGTAAAATATGTGAACTCAACTAAAGGTCCTACAGCAGGAGAGTGGCTAAATGTATGGTTTCTCTGTATTATGGAATACTTTGAGAATGTTAAAAAGGAAAAAAAAAATAAGGTAGAAATGTACATATTGTCGTATAATCACCTATCAGACATATGGCTAAATGAATAAAGTACATCACATAACAATACATATGGTTATGTAAATTAATGTATCTGTAGCTTCCATACTGCATACATATGTATATATGTAAATATATAGAAGGATGCCTGGAAAAATATATTCCAAACTATTGAAAATGGTTAGTCCTGGCAAGAGACTGAGTTGGAAAGGAAGTAAAGAGAGGCTTAAATGTTTTGTTTCATATAATTCTGCACTGTCTGGAATTTTTTCTCGAGAATATATTCATGTAAACATGTCTTTTTTTAAGGCAAGCATGTGAACTATGACAGAAAACGCACAGAGTTAATAAAGCATCATCATCACAGTATTGGGGCAAGAATGAAAGACAGCTTGATGGATTGTTCAGCATGAAGAAAAACAGAAACTTACCATAGTAATTAGAAATTATGTATATGCCAGGAGTTTTTGAGAATGAAGTTAAAGTAACTGAGGAATATCAAGAAATGCACACCTTCTTTGCATTAAATTATGTAAGCCACTACTGGATATTGGGTTCTTGGGGGCATAAAACAGATATTGCAATTAAAATTAACTATTTAGAGAATACTTATTATTCTAGGGGAAGAAACCCAAGTGGATGAAAAAGGCTGAAGACATCAGGCCAGCAAAGGGTCTACTTCAGCTCTTGTGCAAAGCACATTTTCCTGGGTCTGAGAAACTCTGCTATTTATATTTTGAAAATTAAGGATGCAAACAAATGACTGATAACTAGGGATGGTGAATAAGCTCTCACTTCATGTTTGTCAGGTATCTTCTCCTGGTTTGCACTGCCTCGAATCACAATTAAGGCAGTATCAATGTTTATCTATTCCTTTGGTGTTCAGCAACCAGTGGGCATTAAGTGGATTGAAAGAGAAATCATGAGATTCTAATACCAGGTACATGTTTACGGTGTGGCATCTGATGTGGTTTGGATGTTTGCCCCCTCTGAATATCACACTGAAATGTAATCCCCAATATTGGAGGTGGGACCTAGTGGGAGATATGACTCATGGGGTCAGATCCCTTATGAATAGCTTAGCAGCATCTCCTTGGTGATAAGTGAGTTTTTGCTCAATTGGTTCACAAGAGATCTGGTTGTTTAAAAGAACTTTAAATATATCTGTAATCCCAACTCTTTAAAAGGCAGGGGCAGGTGGATCACTTGAGTACAGGAGTTCAAGACCAGCCTGGGCATCATGGCAAAATCCCATCTCTACAAAAAATTAGCTGGGTGTGGTGCTCATCTGCAGTCCCAGCTACTTGGAAGGCTGAGGTAGAGGGATCTCCCAGGAGGCTGCAATGAGCCGAGGTCCACCCACTGCACTACAGCCTGGGCAACAGAGCAAGACCTTGTCTCAAAGAAAAAAAAACTAAAAAAGAATCTAGGAATTCCCTCTACTCTCTCTGGCTCCCTCTCTTGCCATGTGATGTGCTGGCTCCCCTTTTGCCTTCCATCATGATTGGAAGCTTCTTGGAAGCCCTCATGGGAAGCCAATTCCACCATTTTGCTTTGTGTATAGCCAGCAGAACTGTAAGCCAAAATTAAATCTCATTTTGTTGTTGTTTTTTAATGAATTGCCTAGCCTCTGGTGTTTCTTTATAGCAATGCAAGAATGGGCCAATGCAGTATCCATAAATGGCACTGGTTGTAACATCTGTCTAGGAGCAGTGAGGGGCAAGCCATTGTCAGTCGAGGCCACAAAAGAAAGTTACCAACTAGTTCACCAAATGGAGCTTCAGGAAACATACTGGAGGCAGAGACCAGGCAAAGCAGTGGTCTTTGCGTGGTCTCTTCACGCAAAGCACAGAGCACCACGCAGACTGAGAAAGAAGATTCATTCCTGGACCCAGGAGTAAGCATCATCAAGCAATTTGAAGGCTTATGTGACATAGTTAATAAAAAGAAATATGAGCCATATTTAAAACAAAGTTTAGTTAAGAATGGCATGGTATTAGTACTGGATACATGAAAGCATCAGTGGAAGAAGGGCAATGTCATCCTGTATCAAAATTGAGACTCTAAGGTAGCCATATATATGTGTGTGTGTGTGTGTGTGTATGTATGTATATATATATACATACACACACACACACACACACACACATATATATATATATATATATTTTTTTTTTTTTTTTTTTTTTTTTTTTTTGAGACAGAGTCTCACTCTGTCACCCAGGCTAGAGTGCAGTGGCATGATCTTGGGTCACTGCAACCTCCGTATAGCCATATTTAAAGCAAGTTTTTTTTGCATGTTCACCAGGAGCTGGAAGTTAATATCAGAATGCTATTGAACATTCTCCTGCACCTTGTGCATCTATTTTTCCTTTTTAAATATAATAACAATGTATACATTTTAAATTTTATCTCACTGGATTGTCTGGGTTGTCATTCTCCAATAATTATTTTGTTCTCTTCATTAGCTTTCCAATGAAAGAATCCATCAGGATTATTACAGTGAGGCATCCTCTTCCTGACTATTCTAGTGAAGATCGAAGCAAATAAACAGTAAAATTCTTAAGAGGCAGGATTTTTTTTACACATGTGTTTTACAATATTTCTGCAACCCCCACAACCTTCTTGTTACAAATGACATTGCTACAAACTTACACCCTAAGGCCTGCCTTGGTAAACTCACAGGAAGATATATGCAATGAGGAAAAGAAAACGCAATGGTAGCTCCCAAGCCTGGAACTCATGTTAAAGTATTCCCTTGGAAATGATGATTCAGCAATAGAAGCTTGAACCAAACTGAATTGTAAGCTAATAATTGTCATCACCTATAATAACTTATTTGGACTTCAACTACATCAATAATGAAAAACAGCAAACCAAAGAAAAATTAATGCCTCAGTATACACATTCTCTTCTGCTGAAGCGAGAACCAAGGTTCTTATAGGATTCATTTGTTTCCCTGAGTTGCTACAGATCATGATAATTACTCATAAAACTATCAAGAGTTGCAAATTCCTAGATCTTGCACTAAAATGATTATTTTTATTTTGAATACACTGAACATGCTTTTATATTCTCATTTGACAAAAAAAGAGCTAATACCCTGATGGGTAAAAAACTAAACTTGCATAAACTTTAGGATGCCCAAATCTAATTTTCTTTCCATGCTTTTCTGAGATTTGTTCTTCTTGATAATCCTTTAGCTTTTATCACCTGATACTTTCTTCCCTCTGATACCTCAAGTCACTTTTAATACAGTCAGAAAGAGGCTGGGCACGGTGACTAGGCTGGGAGCAGTGACTCAAGCCTGTAATCCCAGCACTTTAGGAGACCAAGGGTGGGCGGATCACTTGAGGTCAAGAGTTTGAGACCAGCCTGGCCAACATGGTGAAACCCTGCCTCTACTAGAAATACAAAAAGTAGCCAGGCATGATGGCACGGGCCTGTAATCCCAGATACTCAGGAGGCTGAGGCATGAGAATTTCTTGAACCCGGGAGGCGGAGGTTGCAGTGAGCTGAGATCATGCCACTGTGCTCCAGCCTGGGTGACAGAGTGAGACTCTGTCTCAACAAATAAAAATAAGAAAAAAAAAAATACAGTCAGAAAGAGTCCTTGTACTCTATTGGTTCTTCCCCAATAATTTTTCACATAACTCCTTCTTTACACAGAGCAATTGCATCAGAATGAGAGTGTTTTTGTGGTGGTGAGCAGTTGATTTGTCTTTGTATCCTCGGGGCCTGCCACGTACTAGTATATGCCCAAAGTCTGTTAAATTGTTAAAATGAAAGCTGAAGTTAGTTTACTCAATATCCGTTGAGAGAAACAATCGTTATAAACATTATACATGGAGGTATATTTTCTATTCTTCATTAATTTTCAATTATCTTTCCCCCTCTGTATTGAGAGAAATAAAGATCTCTGTAATATTTAAAAGTCCAGTTATTTAAAGTTCCGGTAGTATAGCTGGGTAGCTCAGTTGGTTACAGTGTGGTGCTAATAAAGTGCCAGCAATAATAATTGCATCATTAAATGTATTTACTGAGATCTAACCTATCTCATTTTTAAACATATGCATTCAAACATCAGGCATTAGACCATATTATATGATCTTCCAGTTGCCCCCAACATTATAAAGAAAAAGGGAGTTGAAAAGGTGTGACTATACAATAATTAACTTAAAAAAATTAAACACTATACTGAATATTCATTTTATTTTCATTATAGGCTATATAGTTTGTGTTTTAGATTAGTGGACTGTAGAATCTATTTTAAAACATATAAAGTTGACTTTGAATTAAGGGAGCTTCCAAAACATTTTAAAATTCACATTCAACCCTTAAATGCAATGCTATAACTCTAGCAACCAATAGCAGTTAACTATCTTCCAGGGAAGCTGCCCCATAAAATAGCATTATGAAAGCTTACATTCCATAGATATTTGTCACGTACATGCTACAGCCTCTAATATTACCAGACTGCAAAAGATACTATACCTGGGTAAAAAATGGTAAAATAAAAGCAGACTATTGTCTTGAATCCTGAATGACTCTGCAGAGGACTTGGGACTCATGATTAATAACATTGTTTAATGATTTTTCTCTTTTAGTTTTGCATACTATTATTGAAAAGTTATATTATATATTGAAATACAGGATTGTTTTACTTTGATATGAAGCCAGGTTTCAATGTCTGCTTGCAATTCAACATGGAAAATCATTTTGGTCAGCAATATTTGTTGATATAGCAAGCAAAACAAACAAACACAAAACCCCCCCAAAAAACAAGTCTAGATTTGAAGTCACACCAGAATTTCCTTGTGTGCCATTTACTTGTTATATGACCGTAGATTTAACGAAGCCCATTTTTAAAAATATGCATCCAAATATCATGCATTAGAGTTTATGCTATGACCTTCCAGTTGTCCCCAGTATTGATATACATAAATAGGGAGTTTTAAAAATGTGACTATCCAGTAATTAACTTCACAAAATTAAACATTTAAAAATTAAAAGTAACAATTCATTTACCTCTCTGAATCTGTTTCCTCATTTAAATATGAGGGTAGCAGCCCATTCTTGTCATCCTGGAAGTGTTGTAAAGGGAATTACATATGTTAAAGTAAGTGGAAGTATTTTCCAAACTGGAAGAAACTACACAAATTTCCTATCATATGAGCTGGAGTGTGCAGGCTTTATAGGAAAAAGTAAAACATAAAGGCAAGGGGGAGTACTTTTCTGATTACCTACATAACAATTTTCCACACAAAAAAATTACTGCAATTCTAATAGAAATGTTACAGAAAGAATATATAGACCTTCTTAAATCACTTGGAAATGGATATTTTCTTGGTAGCACAATCCTGGGAAAGCTATTTATTATAGAAAGGAGAAATCAGGGAGGATATGAAGAAGATGGATGGCATGAGAAAAGCTTGAAGGAAAAATACAGAATGTGAGCTAGAGCACCATTGTTCATGCCTCATATGGGAGGGATGAGCAAAGCCCCTTTGAACACAAAATAACGTTTTTGGTGGCACTAACCACAAAATGAAATGACAGATAATAAAACTGTTCTTAGAGAGATTAAAATGACACGGTCCATTTTGTAGCAAGTCTTTTTTACCTAAACTGAGTCAACTCTGGTTTATGCCAAATACAAGCTAAATAAATCATGCAGTGAAAGCACTGGTCGCCAATACAATTAAAGGGTGGGTCGAGACCGATGTGAACTCTACAGTTAAAAGACAAACTTAAGCGTCATGCTATTGAAAAAGACATGAAAAATGTGATGAAAGAATACTGTTAAGGGGGACAAAATGTCAATATGAAATGTACAGGAAATTAAAAAGTAGACATCTGAGAATTATTAATTCGCTGAGCAAAAGCAGCAGTCTATTTCTAATGTCTACCACATTGTTTGAGGTGTAATTGCAGCACCACTAATCTGGTACTCTGCAATGGCATGCCTAGAAGACTGGTCTTCTTTAAATTACTTTGATTTACTGGCAATGCAATAATTAAGGTAACAGAAGCACCCTCCTCAGTCTACAGACTCCAGAAAATTGTATTTCGCCAGGATGTGTCTTATGGGTTGATTCAGGAAAAGGAATTAAGTGGTAAAGGGTATTCTATTCACATCTGTAAACCAGGGAATATACATATTTAAGATAATGAAGAGTAGCCCACATATATATTTAAAGTTAGACGGAGAGGAATATGGAAATTGTATTATTAAATATTTTCAGAAATGTAGGTTTGTGGGAAAAGCTGTCTCAATATCACACCTTGTTCATTCTTTCATGTAGGACTCCAGCTATCTGCATACACATAAGTACAAACTAGTTGAAATGATTGTGAATTGGTCTAATGGGGAAAGAGGAGTTTCCAGTATTTTGTCCCACAAAAGTAGAAAATTGAGCTAAAAAGGATCAAAGAGGAGTGCATTAGTCATTGAATTCATATTTCTAATTTTACAAGAGTATCTCTGGTGGTTTCTTTGATGTAGTGGAATGAGTTTTGGATAGGAGATGATGCTGTGACCCCATGTCTTCAGCACATACTAGTCATGTGACACTGGGAAAAGTATCTAACTTCTCTAATTTTTAGCAGCATTGTGTGCAAAATGAGAACAGTAATATTAATAACAGCAACCTTATAGGGCTGCTGCAAGGATTAGTATAGGTTTAGAACATCAAATATGTTTTTCCCCAGAAAATCTCATGGCACATGATAGGTGCACAATAAATGTTTAGGGAGAATGTGGAGTGTGTGTGTGTGTGTGTGTGTGTGTGTGTGTGTGTGTTTGTGTGAGTAAAATCTTCCTCAAAATTATATGTCCAGGCTACAACCTTGTTCTTTCAATTCCAAAACCCTTTTCCTCCACACAATGATAGTTTTCCTCTCTATTAGTGATGTGGTTTGGCTGTGTCCCCACCCAAATCTCATCTTGAATTGTAACTCTCACAATTCCCATGTGTCATGGGAGGAACCTGGTGGGAGGTAACTGAAGCATGGGGCAGGTCTTCCCAGTGCTGTTCTTATGATAGTGAATAAGTCCCATGAAATCTGATGGCTTTAAAAATGGGAGTTTCCTCGCATAAGATCTCTCTCTTGCTGCCCCATGTAAGAAGTGCCTTTTGCCTTCCGCCATGATAGTGAGGGCACCCAGCCACGTGAAACTGTTAAGTCCATCAAACCTCTTTCTTTTGTAAATTGCCCAGTCTTGGGTATGTCTTTATCAGCAGTGTGAAAATGGACTGATACAATCAGCAATTACTTTTTGTTTCTTAACAAGATGACTAGTTAAATTAAAATTATTAGATAAATTGTGACATACAATGCTTTAATACATAATAATATGGTATTTGGTAGTCATTAAAAATATAATGTCCACATGGGCCATTTTGCTTTTCATAGAAAAGGCATTGCTTCCTTGACCAGAGTCAGTAGAATATGGTCAGTTGTCTGATAAGCAGTCATTGATCACACACACACACACGCATACACACGCACACACACACATAACACACACACACAGGAAAACTCATGGAAAAAATAGACTTAGAACTCATTCCTCCTGATCCATCTATCAGCATCAGCACTGCACTCAGCATCTTCACCCAGCACAATTATTTAGCAATAGTATTAATTATAACAAAGTGCAGAACCTTGGCTGGAAGGAAAGAAAACTAATTTTAGGGAAACATAGCCTTTGAGGAGACATCAAAGAAATAAAGTATATTCTGTCTAGAGGAGACAATATTCAAGCTGATGATATAATGACTACTTTTCTAATAAATATGTGGTCTTTTGAAATATAAATAAACACCATGGATTTATATTAGGGTAGGAGTATTGGGGGTAAGTTATAAAGAAAGTGAGGTCTGCCCAAATTTGCAGTAGGTTGCCAAGGAAGGGCATCTCATTTTCTTGGAAGACAATAAGATTAGGATAAATTCTCTCCTTTCAGTGGGAATTTACTGTTGGGAATGGAGAAAGTAGATAGCCATGAACTAGATGACCTTCAAAGTCCCCCAGACTTTTTGATTGGACTCCACACCATGCCTCATATGAAGAAATCTATTCTGGCAGCACAGGATGCCCTAGACCTCAGCCTCATGGTGACTTAATTTGTCTGTTGATGGGAAAAGAAAAGCAGTCAGTAGCAGACATGGGATCATTGGCACTCTCCAAAGAAGACAAGGCTTTTTTTTTTTTTTTTGGTGGTTTTGACTTTGTTTATTTTATTATCATTACTCTTTCCATTTCTCCAAAGGCAGGCTTACTGTTTTAAGAATCTCATATTTAAAACAACTAATCTTTCAGGAACCAAACATTTAATCCTAGCAAAGTCAGCATCAACATGTTTTTTTTTCCAATTCTGATTAGAAAATTATTTGATCAACTGAGTATACTATGTACTGGTTTCATAGATAAGTCCTTAGAGACTGGGTCTTAAATGGCCTCACCATGTGGATTCAAGGACACCACTCTCCAAAGAGTGAGTAGTTTTTCAAACAATGTCAAGGATAAATACAAAACATGTATTTTTTGAGAATACAGGCACACACACCCATATAAATAAATAACTACAAGCCAGCTTTTTACTTGCTAAGATTTAGTGCATTTTGATTAAAAAAAAGTAATGAATTTCAGTCTAAGAAAATTGCCTGGAATTATAAGTTCTTATCAATTTTTATAAGAGACGCAACCCCACAGGATTTAAACTCAGAAACTTTCTGCCAGCATTCTACATACTTCATGTCATGTACCCTGATTTAAGCTTTGTTTGTGCTGATATCTTACACAATTGTCTAAATATTGTCAACTAAGATTCCCCAAATTTCTTCTCCCAGTTCCTATTTGCATATAATTAGAAAGGAAAATCAGGATAGAGTTTCCAAGAGTTACATCTTAGCTTTTATATTCATTTTGTCAAATTTAAAAGAGAATTCCATGTTTGTATTGAAATGTATGTATGTATATGTGTGCATTTGAAAACCAAATGTATATAGTGTAGAGAGATATAATTCATTACAAGTAAACTTAATTTATGAAATAAAATTTATTATAAAATTTGTTTAAGAGCCAACTTATACATCTCCTCCCATGGGTAATGTTTCATCTCGAATTTAAGAGAGGAATCAATCTGCAAATGCTCATTGAGGGCCTGTGATACACAGTGCTGTGCTATGTGATATGAAAAGAATAATACGTGTAAAACGATGAGTTAATCAATTCATTTAATTAATACGTTGGGAGCATCTTCTACATACCAGACACTTTGCTGCTCATTGGGTGTATAGCAACAACTAGGACTAGTTACAACCCACCAAGAAGTTTATAATTCAGTTATTTAGAAAACTCATGGAAATGCAGGGAACAGTATAAATAGTAATTACATAGTAAAAAGCTCAAGTAGTACTCAGGAGAATAGGGAATGTAGTTCTTCTTCAGCTCTAAAATTCTGGGGAGGCTTCACTAATCAGAGAAACTTAAGCAAGGCTTTAAAAATGGGTTGATTTGTTCATGAGGCAAAAGAAGAACCATCTCTATAAGAGAATTTCAAGTCATTAGGTATACGCTAGTGAATGATCATGCCGCAGAGGCTAGAGTCAGTCAAGGGGGGAACAAGCTCTAGCTTTGCCAGGATGGTAGCAGTGGGTATAGAGAGAAGAGCAATGAGGATTCTGATTTTAATATAGCTGTTTCTTCTTCCTCTTCTTCCTCCTTGATTCCTCTCCTTGCTATGGCTGGTAAGACTTCAAAGGGGTTATGGCGGTCAGGTAATAATGAATTCAAGTTGTGGGTGGGGGAAGAAGGTCCTGAGTAGAAGAAGGGGATATGAGAAAATTACTGATTTTGTATCCTTGTCAAAGTAATGCTTTAGCCAGGGAATGCTATGTGTTCACTATTTCTTCTTTCCACATTCCTTTGCAGCTAGATTGGAACCATAAAATGGCATTCTAGTCAATCTACTGGGTAAAAGTTAGCAGAGTAAAATGTCCAAGGAAACTTCTAGCCCTCTCTGGTCTGCCTTAGCAACCTTGGAAGCCAAGTGTTCCTGATTAAACAAGATAGAGGAAACGTTTTCCACCAGGAGAAAATGTCTATTGTTTAAGTCACTGAGTGTTGGGGGTTAATTTGTTTCCACAGTTTAAGGGCTTCCCTGACTAAGAGCAACATTGCTTCTGTGGTGAATTTGTTTACAAACTTCAGACGATTTTCACAAAGCTTGATTATCGTGGTTGAGAATAGACATGCTTTGTCATTTATGCTAATGCAGCATAAAAACTATGACCCTCAACTTCTATCTTCTAAGCTTTTACTTTATATTTGTTTTATTTATTCTTCTGTGTACTTCTAAATAAGCATATTAATTCATAACTACATTTCTCTGAGAAGTTTAGAACGGGGAATAACCTTCTAGTTTTTTTTTTTTTTTAAATAAGAGAGACAAGTAGCTTAATAGTAGTTTTTAATAGTCATTGACTGGTTTTAACAGTCTAATATTTTTGTTCAGGGAAAAAGTTTGAATTCTGCAATAAAATTAAGAAAATTTTAATTGAAATAATAAAACCATCTCAGTTTATTATTTGGAGTATGCCAAGAAAAGCCCAGGGAATAAATAGAGGCAGGTGTAGAGAATCAAAAAATAAGAAAAAAATTGTTTTAATCTACATAAAACAGAAATATTAAACAAATGATTAAAAAGTGCCTAAATACAGAAATGTGGGGAATTCTGGCAGAGTATCCTGTGAGGCTTCTTATGTTGTCTCTCACTTGGAAGATGTTATGGTGAGACGAATCATGTGATTCAGGAAAAAAAAAATTGTGGAGCAGCAGCTTCTAAATTAAACATAATCATCTTGAGTTTTGTGCTGAGAAGAAACATTCATATTGGGATAGTACAAAGAGGCTGGACCTGCAATGAGGATGCCTGAATTCTTGACTGAACTCCACCATTAATTAAGCTAACAACATTCATTGAGTCCAATAATCACAAAGTATCAGACTATTTCACTTCTTTCATTGATTAGAAAAAAAATAAAATTATTGCCTTATTGGTTTTATAGCACTATCTATAGTAATCCTTCATTCCCATCTCTCTACCAGCAGCAGACTACCTGTCTTTCAAGTACAAGTATCATCTCTCCCATGAATCCTTTTCTAATTCCCCTCCTTTTCCCAGGAGAAATGGACTTTTCTCTCTTTTCTATTCCTACACTCTACTGTTCAGATATTTATCACAGCAATACAAATTGGCATCTTATTTCTTTGTATATTTGTTTCCTATTTCATTCTGTGAGTTTCTTGAGGTCAGGGATCATATCTAGCTATTGTTGTATTACCAATGCCTAGTATAATCTATAGCACATAGAATATGTTCAGTAAATGTTTGTCAGGTGAAATCATGAATGAATGTGTTTATGAAGATATTAGGAGTGAACAGGTAGGTGTGAAAGACAGAGATTAATCTGCTAGCGGGAGCTGAATGGAGGAGAAACTTTCAGATACAGCTAAAATTGCCAAAGCCTTTGAGGACATCCTTCTTGGATGTGTTCTGGCTCTTTGAATCCATTCTGGTCATGCCTGAATTGAAGTCAGGGACTGGATCTGCCTGAAACTGTTTCTTACTCTACACAATTCTGCTTATAGCATTTAATTAGTTTCTTTATAATTTTAATAGTTATTTGACAAAGGAAATCTGACCACTATGAAGCAACACAGGGAACTTAGTTTAGGCAGATGAAGCCTCCAGATGTGATAATTAATAGAGAATACAGGGTAGGCTAAAATTCTAATTCATTCCTCAAGGAGGGTTGTGTTCAGCTGGGACACATTCCTAGGTTAATTCATGACACAAACTGCAGGTCACTGATAGCTTTCCAAACTGAAATGAGGACTAAGTTTGCAGGGTTATCTTTTGGACACATGGGAGCCTGGTGAGATAAGGACAGGCTGTGAGGGAGGTTGAGAGTATTCTGAGCGGGGGATTTCTGAAGATGAAGCAGCAGAAGGCATCATAGTGTCTTTCATCATGGTATAGGACCACACTTTGAAAATCCCATTGTTCTTAGCAAATTCAAAACCAAGAAGTAAAGTGTGAAATGGCAATATTCTCTTCTTACCATAAAAATAACCCATTTACCATACCTTATTATCCCTTTCTTAGATGCTTAAACTTTATTAAGAAAAATGCTCAAGATATCTTAAGTTGTATTAATGCCTCTTTACCTGAAATTGTGTGTATAAGACTATTTCTCCATTCTACTTCCATAGCTAGCTCAGTGGAACAGGCGTAAACATGCCTATGTAATTCCAATACCTCTAATTGTGATAAGAAACCTTATTTCATTAATTTTGTTTACATTTTAACCTTCATATACATCACTTTACTTTTAAAAACGATACCCTATTGTCAAACTATTGCCTGACAAACTCTTTGCCAGAAAGTTGACCAGAAAATTTAACCTGAATTGAAGAACAGTCCAAGAAAATGAATATTAAAATAAGTAGGAGACAAAATAACTAGGTAACCAATCTAAGCTTTAAAAACCAGTTGGGGCCAGGAGCAGTGGCTCGTGCCTGTAATTCCAGCTCTTTGGGAGGCCAAAGCAGATGGATCATCTGAGGTCAGGAGTTTGAGACCAGCCTGGGCAACATGGTGAAACCCTGTCTCTACTAAAAATATAAAAGTTAGCCCGGCATGGTGGCATGTGCCTGTAATCCCAGCTAGTTGAGGGGCTGAGGCAGGAGAATTGCCTGAATCCAGGAGGCGGCGGTTGCAGTCAGCCAAGATTGTGCCAATGCACTCCAGCCTGGGTGACAGAGCAAAGAGGAATGTCAATATGAAAGATATAGTGTCAGGGTAAAAGAGTAAGAATCATGTATATAACCCTGTCCCTTTACCTGTGACTGTAACACCGATTGCTGAAATCACTCTAGGTTGAGGTTCTATAGTTAATCTAAAACAGATGTGGGGAATTGATATGATTTAGCCTACTTCTTTGTGAGTATGGTTTTTCTAGAGAGTTAGAGTGGAACATGGAGTGGAGGGGAAGGAGAAATGGGAGAGGTATGGCTGAGGAATCAAGAGAGGCAGCAGAGCCAGTTGAGTTGAGGTATGTTAAACCTTTCCATTTCAGCCTAAGAACAAAGGAAAGCTTTGAGGGGCTTTTAAGAAATACACTGACCTGATTACATTTGAGTTTTTCAAACATTACCACGGCTGCCACTCAAAATGGATTGGGATAGGGAAGAGGCAAGGGTGAAAGCCAGAAAAACAGATTTTTACTTCAATTGCAGGAGCCCTTTACATTCCTCTGACTCGGAAATTGATGAGAACGTAGTGCAAAAAGAACATTTGATGTTAGAACATATTTGAAGAATACAATGAAGTTGTGGGAAGCACACCGAAATGAAGAAAAACATCTAGTGAATCAGTTTGAAAAAAAGCCCATTTGAAAACCAGGCTATAGAATATAACCCTCAATATCTTTTAGATTTGTGCTGTTTTCCCACTAATCCCGAATTTATCTTAAATATCTCTCATTCCAATTAATTTATAGTTTAAGAGACTATTTCTTGATATGTTTGTTCATTGTTCCTCCACATTCCAACTACACGGATGTCTATTGCTGTCATCATTAGTCTGAACATTGTTTAAGAGGTAGGCACCTTCAACAGCCATTGAGTATACATTTAAATAATATTAATCGTTCAAATCTTATCCATGCCGGACTTTACAATGGAGAAAGGAAGCTAAAGTGAGATTGGTCAACCTTGTAAAACATTATTTCCAACAATTTCTCTTGTCAAAACCAAAGTATCTTTGTTTATTTAATTTATTGGGTTTTATTCCAATGTATATGGTTCTATTTCTCAATATTATGTCTACTGTAACTAGTGTCCAAACTAATGCATAACTCCACAGGTTTATATATATCTATAAAAGTAAAATGAAAAAAGTCTGTAAACATGTAGCAAGGATTGCCAGACAAAATAACAGAACACTTAGTTAAATATGAATCTCAGATAAATAATGAATCATTTTTAGCATAAAAGTATTTTAAAAATGGGCCAGGCACGGTGGTTTACGCCTGTAATCCCAGGACTTTGGGAGGCGGAGGCAGGCAGATCACTTGAGGTCGGTAGTTCAAGATCAGCCTGGCCGACATGGTGAAACCCCATCTCTACTAAAAATACAAAAATTGACCAGGTGTTGGTGGTGCATGCCTGTAATACCAACTACTCAGGAGGCTGAGGCACAAGAATTGCTTGAGTCCGGGAGGTGGAGGTTGCAGTGAGCAGAGATTGTGCCATTGCACTCCAGCCTGGGTGACAGAGGGAGATTCTGTCATTAAAAATAATAATGATAATAAATGCATGAGACATATTAAACTTTCTTTATTGCTTATCTGAAATTCAAATCTAACTGGGTATCTTGAATTTTTATTTGCTAAATATGATAATCTTAACGTAACTGAAGTGTTTAACTGAGGTTTACTTCATAGTACAGGATTATATAATTTTTCGTAATAGACATCTCCTTGGAAATTGGTTAATTAAACATTTGAAATATATTTGAGCACCTAACGTATATATCTCAGTTGAAAATATTTTTACATGTTTTAAGATCAATATGTAATATTTAGAAACTAGTTTAAATAATAGACCAGCATTAAAATGTTCTCTGTTCTCATTTATATTTTAGCCAAAGTTTTATTTTCAATATATACTAAATACAGGTGGATCTGATCATAACACACAACTTCCCTCAATTTTACCAGATACAAGTCCCAAGGAGACATCTCTCCTCGTATTCAATTTAAGCTCTATTTAGCATTATAGTGACATTATAAAGCTTTTGACTACTCTCTCCTTGGGGAATTTTCTTTTATGCTTTCTCATTGAGAGGATTCTCTCCCATTTCTTAAGAGAAATATTGAAACAGAAATTTGGTTCCAGAAAAAATATCCAATTCAGAAGCTATTTCTTATAGAAATATATACATAGATTAAGTTAGATAATTTTATGATGGAGCTGCTAACAGAGAAAGTAGTTATTTATCCCAGGCCTTGTTTTGATAATGTGATTTATTAGAACAATGTTGTATATGACTGGATAAATGGAAATCAAGACATAGTATGAGTAAACATTTTGAATGTTTTCTGTATGTCTTTTTAGCAACATTGACAGGCTTTCTTGAGTCTCAGTCAGACTGATGGGTAGGCTTCATACTAAGACAGAGCCTGCAGAGTGTAGAGAGGATAACAATAGTTATAGAGCTGTTAATGTTTTTCTATCTGTCATTCTGATTCACTCACAGGACATTAGAAGGAAAGAAACCTTTAAAGCCATCAAGTTCAATTATTTCCTTTAAAAAATAACCAGTTTAAATACAGAGAAATACTTGATTTTTTTGAAATCATAACATAGGCAGGCAGAATCCAAACTTTCCAATCCCCAATCTATCACTTCCCCACTACTTCATGAATCTCATGGCCTCCTTCTAATCTGTAATGAAATATACACCAAGAGAAGAATGTCTACCTCTTGTCATATATAAGGCTTACTTGACAGTTGGCTTCCTGTGATTCCTTCATATGCTAAGGACCACTGCACCCAGAATACCAGGGTGTCTGCAGGTGGGATAATAATTATTTTGGGTTGTGTGGATGAGTGTTGCTTCTATATTTTAATTTTCATAATACTTTATGTAATAAAACTTGGAAGGCTTTAATCAGAAGTGTACCATGTTATAACATGATCTCTCAACATCCGTGCCTCAGGTAAGGATAAGGCATTTGATGAATCTGTAAGGTTACTGGAAGTTCACATCACAGCAGCACTATTAGTTACCGTTCTGAGAGTTACATTCCACCAATTGAATTCAAAGCTTGGTGAGGACATGGCTGCTGATTTTTCAGAGCTATGCCATTTTTCTCAATGCTGTAGTTTAGAGGATTTATTAGCAGGCATGTTGCAAGATCATCGTGTGGAGAGTTCATGATGAAGCTTTTCAATGGGAACTAGAGACTGAACCAAACTGACAATTTACAATGGCTCAAGAAAAGCCCAGGCCAGAGAGATTGCATCAGTACGTGTCATAGAAAAGAAAGCAACAACTCTAATATGAAATCTACACAAAACACAGGCAGAGTGCTCCTGGCATCAAGACCAATAGAATACTGTAAATGTGTGTCCTATAATATCTACAGATCCAGTTAGATGTATCAATTCTTAGTTAAATTTTGGAAGCTCCACTAACATATTCTAGTATACAAGTGTTGCAAAGGAATGAACCACTGAGACTACACTGTGAATCAGAATAAAGTTCAAGCTATACGAGGTGGTTTTCATAGCATCAGGTAATCTTGATTCTGTGGCTGTGTATTACACTCAGATGGTGGTGCCTAAGCAACCTGAGTATATTAATGTGTTTGATGGAGGCTTAGATCAATCAATCAATGAGGACTAAAAATTCAACAAATGTGAAGCATAGAGGAGCAGGTGCACATTTACAGCAGTTGTGGTTTACGGTATTTTCTTTTTTTTCTTTTATAAAAATGGTACATTCTACAACACTGTCACACTTTCTCTTAAGAATCTTTGCTACAATTGTTTGGGCCACCATGTATTCTTGAAGCTTATAATAATTACAGAGTTGTTTTTGGATACTGAATACTTATTGTGACTGTTTCTCAGAGAAGGTTCTAAGCATGAGAAAGTAAGCCAAAATTCTCAGGGGCAGGAATAGAAACACTACTAAGAATTAGAGCCATTTAATGACAGGAACTTGTATTCAAAACCCTGTGATTATTTTATGAAAGATGAAGCTAGAGTGCATCCAGGAGATTGGAATTAGACCTTAAATTGCAAAGGAGAAAAGGTAAATACGTCTAAATATTTGATCACATGAGATTTTCTCAAACTGATTATGTATTTGTATTGCAATATAAACCATCAGACCCTTTGTAAAGTGTTTTACAAGAAGTTGAAAATTTGGGGAGGCTATAGAATCACTGTAATTTCAAGGGAGTACTGTCTTGACAAATATGACCTGAGTTAGGGCTCCTTTGGTTGAATGGTAACTGAAACCTTACTTGAACTGCCTGAAGCTAACAGGGAAATTTATTGGGAAGACGCTGTGAACAGGTGTGTTCCTGGGCCTCTGGAGCAGACTCAGGGTCTGGAGGAGTCTGGCAATCCTGAGAAATTCTCTCTCCATCTGTCACATGTGCTTCCCCTGCTCATCTGCTTGCTTCTTCCTTCTCACTTGCTTTTCTCCACAGACATTTAGTAGAGAAGAACCTCCATTTCTAGCTGTATCTAGCTCTTCTCTCGATCCACAGGGCCAAGGAAGATGCTGTTACTTCAGCCCAGGACCAAAATGCACCCAAATTTGAAGTACTCCTAGGGGTCCTTAAGTGTCACAACTTTTTCTAAGATGCACATGTACAATATCTTTTACAATTCTCTTTTAAGAATAGAAGTACTGCTTTAATTCTGTTCCCATCTACACACAGCTAGAAGAGTTTAATCAAGTGTCTCTTTCAGTCTGCGAGCGATATTTATGATAAGTTGTCTTGGTATTATAACAGTCGGGATAGAAATAAGACAGTAATGTTAGGGAGGTGTCCAATGCTGAAATGCTGAGGATTTTATTACTCTGTAGTTTTTGCAATTTATCAGTACAGAAGCTAGATTGGAGCTAACCTAGAATAGTTTTACAGAAATATAGAAGTGTTTTGTGGAACTACTCTACTCTTGCTTTACCATCTTTTGTATCAATAAACTGGGGAGGAGGAAGAGGGACGGACTGAGGAGCATAAGTATTGACTTGAGGAAATTTGACTTATTTAGGAACTTCAATACATTATCAAAATTTGATCTCCTTGGTCACTATTTTATTTTGAATGGATTTATATTCATGCTTTTCATACTAAATAATAAAATAAAACCTGACTTTCACAAGGCTTAATGTCCTTTCTTCATTTTAAGTGTGGTAGAATAATAAGGAAGGAGAAGAGTCATATTTACAGCTAAGACAAATTTGTATTTGAGTTATAAAGCCCTCCCTGATGTTATTAGACTAAATAAAAAACTTCCAATTTGCATAACTAGAAAGACAATCCAAAACAACACATAGTTGAGCTGAGTTTTATACCTAATTAATCCATGCAATAGGTGTCCCTATCCATGTAAGTTACAATACAAGAAAATAAAGATACAGGAGAATATGCATTTATTTTAATATTTTTGATAATTTATTATTTATCAAGTACCATAATGATTTATTTATGTGTTTTAATATTAATGGGGTTATTGCTACCATAAAGATATTCTGCTTGAATGTAGCAAAATAAACCTATGGAATCATAGGCTTTTTCTTTTTTAATACAGAAGGTACTTGAGAAATCATGTAGAATAACTTTGCCATTTAATTGCTGGAGATAAGGCAGTTCAAGACTGTTAACTGACTTTCTCAAGATTATACAGTCTTTGCTCTTAGGTTTCGGTTATTAGTTTGCCAAGTAGGAAATATATTTATAAATTACTTTGCACACAAATGTGCCACTCTGAGGATGAAACTGGGTCTTATTTACACTAATATAGCATTAAAAAACATTTTTTGATGAAACACTTACATGGAACTTACTGAATGTCAGATACTGTCCTAAGTATTTTATACAGGTGAACTCATTTAGTCATTATAGAAAGCTTATGAGATAGGTATAATTATTATACCCATTTTGTTAATGGAGAAACTGAGACACAAAGTGGTTATGTGACTTGCTAAAGTCATATTGCTAGTACAGAACTGAGCCAGGAACTGAAGTCAGGCATTCTAACTTCAGAAACCAGGCTCTTCAACACAATACCATGTTGCCTCCCTTAAAATTAAACAGTACTTCTTAACTATGATATGTGGTTGTCATACAATAATGCCACTCAGATACAACCATCCTTCCTAAAACTATCATAGGTTCATCAAGTTGGAAGACATTGAGGTGTCCTTAATTTTCTATCATATGAAGGAATCCCTTATAAGACATTAAAGATAAATGTTTCATCTATCTCTGGTCTACTTTCTAAAAGTATTGTAAAAAATCAATAAAATTCTTTCTGGGCAGTGTTTAAACATCTGTATCTTAATATTGAAACTTGAATATCAGGTTATGATATTATAAATAATCAAAGGATGTGTTTCAAACCAAAGAACATTTTTATTTCTATACCTGGTATTGATTTAAACGTTGCTAATTAAATGATAGTTTTATTCTCTCAGTAATTTTCAAATTGCATTGTGTGCAAAGAAGTACAATTGTCTGATATTGGGTTTAAATATGAATGTTTGCTTTTAAATGATATTTCAAAATTGTTCATATTGCATTGACAATCTCAGTGATTAAAGTTTACATGAGCTGAGAACTTTGAACATTTCATATATATGTATGTAAAGTATGTATGAAATAGCCATTCCATTTAGACAATCCTCTCTTAAGTATCTAGGCTGTGTCTGGCCCTATGTTGCAGAATCATATAGATCCACTTTTAGCTACATAGTTTTAATACATACAAAGATATGCTAATAGAAGGTGGGCTTAGAAGCAAATACAATTTAGCATGAGTATAAAGTAGGACAATGTAAGAGAAGCCAGTTTACACAAATATTACACATTTTAATGCCAAATCAGGATTTCTAAGCTCTTTTGGAACAACAAACTTAAAGCTTAGAATCCTTCACATAAAACTACAGCTTGAAGGAGAATTTACAAAGCAGTTTTTTTTAGTTCTACTGATTTTAGGAGACAGTTCTTTGAGACTCAAAATTATTATGTGTACATAATTAACTGAAAGGAAACATATATTGTATTTAGTTAACAATGCAAAATGTTTGTATTTAAGTTACTAGAAATTACAGAGTGTAGTAAATGACCAAAAGAAATGTATAGTTACACACAACAAGATAATGAATTCAATCTTGAATGGTGATTCATAATTCATTTTCTAATGTAGATTTCTCAAGACTGAACATTTAATTCTTGATGAAGTCTTTCTTACGGATCAAATAAATTTTATTCTTGGCTATAAATGTAGTTTAACTCAAATATCCAATTTTCATAAAGAGTCCCTATTATGAATAGCAATTGCCATTAAATGAATTATATTCTATAGGTATGATGATCTATTAGAATTTAAATTAACTGAATTTCAAGGGCCTCTGTTGAGTTCATACTATTGTAAGTGAAAGCCTGTCATCATTGTTTCAATTATACATTTCTCCTTTTTGTAATTTCTAACTAATTGATTTGAGATGCAATAAAGGCCAAATTTTAAAGACATATCTGAGTCCAACTTGGATATCCTTGCAGGCTGTACAACAGTAGTGTTATTTTTGGTGAATGTAGGAATTATCTGGGATGTGTGTATCTGTATGATTGTGTTTATGTTGTCATTGACAGTTGATCAATCTATAGTTTTATAGGTACTGTAACTTTCTATGTATTGCCTTTCTGAAATAATTTTTTGTTAAGTAAAACATCCTCCTTTATTCAAATCAGCATTCCACATACACTGAAACATACATTCATTTTGCCCTCTGCTCCCATCCTTTCTATTAATTGAAAAAAGTTTAAACGAAGTTCTAGAATGTTCCGTCATCCACAAACCCACCTAGCAACTGCCTTAAATACAGTACCACAAATGAAAATGTATCCTTGCCAAATGCTAATTTATTTCCTCTGGTGTGATTCTATTTTTACATCAGACTCAAGCAGATAGTCAAATTATCTCATTTCATAGGGAAGAAATTGTAATAGGTATCATTTAAAAGAAAAAAATTATTGAGGGGGATGAGAGGAAAAGGTAAAAGAAAAAAACTTTCAAGGAGATCAACAAGTAGCTTTCAGCTAGAAGTTCTGATATCCTATACACATCACATCGAGACAATAATAAACTGGTACAGGAATTGTATCTGACAGTATTTCAACATTGGAGAATATGTTAATGTCAATATCTCCACAGGAGTTGGTTTATTTCAAACCACAAATGAAATTTAAACATTTCAGGGCTTGCTAATTCCAGTGCTTACAAGAGCTAAGTAGGTAACATAATGGAACAAGGATAAAGTTGGGAGTTGGGGAGCTAAGAAAGGCATGTGTTCCCTAAAAGGCAGCCCAGGTCTCCTTGTTGTCCCTGAGAGACACTAGCCTTGAGGATGGGGACCCAGCCATCCCAACATTCCAGCTGAACTATTTTTCATCTTACCTGTCGGGCAAATGCAGCTATACAACTCCCGCTGCATGAGAATAGCACGAGAACTGCCCAGTCAATCCACAAAGTCACTAAATTTTAGAGTATTTTGTTATGCAGCAATGCATAAATAATACTGGGATTAACATTTTTCATCTGGGCAATTTACATTCATCAAAATCTTATCGTTTGTTTTTAAAAGGGGGCTATAACATGGCAAAGATTGAGTTTTGCAAATATAAATGGTGGTGGATATAAAAGATGAATTGGAACCTGGATGAAGGGACACTGAGAGACAAAAATAAGGCATCACTACATGGGTCCAAATAAGAGATTAAGATTTTTATTTTTATATTGTATTTTAGGCAGGGTCTCGCTCTGCTGCTCAGGCTGGAATGCAGCTGTGTGATCATGGCTCACTGCATCCTTGACCTCCAGGGCCCAAGCAATCCTCCTACCTCAGCATACTGAGTAGCTGGGACTATAGGCAGGCACCACTATACCCGACTAATTTTGTTTGTTTTTTGTGAGATGGGGTCTCCCTGTGTTGCCCAGGCTTGTCTCGAACTTCCGAGCTCAAACAGTCGTTTCACCTCGGCCTCCCAAAGTGCTAAAATTACAGCATAAGCCACTGTACCAGGCCATATGACTATTTATGCGAGAGCAGGCATTGGCAAAATTTTTTCTGCAAATAGCGAATCAGTAAATATTTTAGGTTTTTCTGGTCATAAGGTCTCTGTTGCAAACAGTCAGCTCTGCCATTGTATCATGAAAACAGCTACAGAAAATATGTAAATGAGTGAGTACAGCTATTTTCCAATAAAACTTTATTTATAAAACAGTCATGGGCTTGTGTCTTTATTGGCACAAAAGCAGTGGGAATAAAAATAGAAGACAACATTTTGCAGTTAGACTCAATGTACTGTAGTCAGTGAAGAAAAGGAAACAATCAACAATGACTTATGCTGCATATGACCAAGCAGATGATACTGGTGGTTACTGAGGCAAGAAATACAGAGTGAAAGCAGGTTTTGGGTGGGTCTGGTTTGGGGAGCTTGAGTCTGAAGTGGACGACCTGGGAGAATGGCATACTCCTTCCTTGGATATGTAACTGTGGCCGACTAGATCTATGAGGCATATATTTAAGAGTCATTATCATGCAGGTAGAAATTAAAGCCAAGAATAGAAGGGATCAATTTACCTTTCTGAGTTTCTTTTGCTTATTACAGTATCTCTCATACAGGAAGCACTCAAAACACTATAACAAAAATCATAAAAGTCAGCCATAATTCTGGTTTCAGTTGTATTATCACTAAGGGAGAGGGATAAATGAGAAAATAAGAGCATTGAAAACAGGTCCCAGGAGGAAATTAATATTTAAGGGGTAAAGGCATAGAAGACAAATTAGCAGAAGAGACCAGAAGGGACTGACAAAGGAGAAAATCCCATTAAGAATGTTTCCCTGGCAGAGAGGGGCCAAAAGGGCCAACGAGAGACAGCTGCAGTCGGAGGCTTCACCGAGAAGAAGGGAGAATGGAGAGTGAATCCTACACCAGCAACTGAGGTATCCAGGTTCTCTCGCTGGGATTGACTAAGTGGTTGGCGTGACCCATAGAGAGTGAGGAAAAGCAGGGTGGAGTGACAGCCCACCTGGGAGCCGGGACAAGGGGAGCTCCCACCCCCAGCCAAGGGAGGCGGTGAGTGACCATGCTACCCTGCCCGGGAAGCCATGCTTTTTCCATGGATCTGTGCAACCCGTGGAGTAGATCTCCTCATGAGCCCATGCCACTAGGACCTTGGGTTCCAAGCACAGAGCTGTGTAGATTCTCAGTGGCCGCCTGGCTGGACACTGCACAAGACTACTGAGTTCTCAGGGAGTGGGGCGGCAGCCATCACTACAGCTCCAGTCTGGCAGTTTCCCCCGACTGGTGCCGCGGAAACTGGGCAGTTTGAACCCAGGAAGAATTCCCCAGGGTGTACCACAGCAGCTGTGGCAGATTGTGGCCAGACTACCTCTTTAGTCTGGACCTGGATACTTCCCTTCTCACTGGGAAGGGCTTCCCTGTAAGAATTTCAGCAACTCCAGCCAGAGTTTTATGGACAGAATTCTGATCTCTCTGGGACGGAGTCCCTGTGGAAATGGGCTGCCGTGGTCTCCACGGATCAGCAGACTTAGTCTTTCCCCTGCTGGCTCTAAGAAATCCGGGCCGTCCAGATAAGTAGAAATTCCTGCAGCGCAGTGCACACCTTCCACCAATGAGCACCCAGTGTGTTTTGTTAAGTGGGTCCCTGATCTCGTGCCTCCTGACTGGGTGAGACCCCCAATCACCAGACACCTTGTACAGGAGTGTTCCCATCGGCATCAGGTCGGTACCTCTCTGGTACAACGCTCCCAGAGGAAGAATCAGGCAGCCATCTTTGCTGTTCTGCAGCCTCCACTGGTGACACCTCCAGGTGCAGGAGGGAACCAGGAAAATAGGATCTGGAGTGGGACCACCAGCAAACTGCAGCAGCCCGATGGAAGAGGGACCTGACTATTAAAAGAAACAAACAAACAGAAAGCAACAACAACAGCATCAACAAAAAAGTTCCAACAAAAACCCCATCCAAAGGTCAGCAGCCTCAAAGATCGAAGCTAGATAAACTCACGAAGACGAAAAAGAATCCACGAAAAAAATGCTGAAAACTCAAAAAGCCAGAGTGCCTCTTCTCCTCCAAATGATCACAACACCTCTCCAGCAATGGCACCGGATTGGGCTGAGGCTGAGATGGATAAATTTGCAGAAGTAGGCTTCAGAAAGTAGGTAATACCGAACTTCACTGAGCTAAAGGAGCATGTTCTAACCCAATGCAAAGAAGGTAAGAACCATGATAAAACATTACAGGAGCTGTTAACCAGAATAGCCAGTTTAGAAAGAGACATAAATGACCTGATGGACTTGAAAAACACAACATGAGAACTTCACAATGCAACCACAAGTATCAAGAGCTGAAAAGACCAAGTGAAGGAAAGAATTTCAGAGCTTGAAGACTGTCTTGCTGAAATAAGACAAGCAGACAAGATTACAGAAAAAAGAATGAAAGGGAAAGAACAAAACCTGCGAGAACTATAGAGTTATGTAAAAAGACAGAGCCTACAGTTGACTGGGGTACCTGAACGAGATGGGGAGAATGAAACCAAGTTGGAAAACTTACTTCAGGATATCACCCAGGAGATCTTCCCCAATCTAGCAAGACAGGCCAACATTCAAATTCAGAAAATCCAGAGAACCCCAGTAAGAAACTCCATGAGAAGAGCAACTCCAAGACACATAATCATCAATTTCTCCAAGATTGAAATGAAGGAAAAAATGTTAAGGGCAGCCAGAGAGAAAGGCCAGGTCACGTACAAAGGAAAGTCTGTCAGAATAACAGTGGAGCTCTCAGCAGAAACCCTACAAGGCAGAAGAGATTGGGGGCCAATTTTAGACATTCTTAAAGAAAGGAATTTCCAATTGAGAAATTCATATCTGGCCAAACTAAGCTTCATAAGCAAAGGAGAAATTAAATCCTTTTCAGACAAGCAAATGCTGAAGGAATTCATCACCACCAGGCCTACCTTGCAAGAACTCCTGAAGGAAGCACTAAATATGAAAAGGAAAGCCTGTTACCAGCCACTATAAAAACTCACTGAAGTACAAAGACCAATAACACTATGAAGCAACTACATCAACAAGTCTGCAAAATAACTAGCTAATGTCATGATGACAGGATCAAATTACACATGACAATATTAACCTTAAATGTAAATGGGCTAAATGCTCCAACTAAAAGACACAGAATGGCAAGCTGCATCAAGAGTCAAGACCCATCAAAGTGCTGTGTCCAAGAGACCCAGCTCATAGGCAAAGACAAACAGAGGGTCAAAATAAAGGGATGGAGGAAAATTTATCAAGCAAATGGAAAGCAGAAAAAAGCACAAGCTGCAATCCTAGTTTCTGACAAAACAAACTTTAAACCAACAGAAATCAAAAAAGACAAAGAAGGGCGTTACCTAACAGTAAAGGGCTCAATTCAACAGGAAGAGCTAACTATCCTACATATATATTCACCCCATACAGGAGCACCCAGATTCATAAAATGAGTTCTTAGAGACCTATAAAGAGACTTAGACTCCCACACAATAATAGTGAGAGTCTTTAACACCCCACTGTCAATATTAGACAGATCATTGAGACAAAATTAACAAAGATATTCAGGACTTGAACTCACCTCTCGATCAAGTGGACCTAATAGGTATATACAGAACTCTTCACCCCAAAACAACAGAATATACATTGTTCTTGGTGCCACATGACACTTACTCCAAAATTGTTCACATAATTGGAAGTAAAACACTCTTCAGCAAATGCAAAAAAAAAAAAGAAAAGAAATAATAACAGTCTCCTAGACCACAGTGCAATCAAATTAAAACTGAGGATTAAGACACTTACTCAAAACCACACAACTACATGGAAATTGAACAACCTGCTCCTGAATGACTCCTGGGTAAATAAGGAAATTAAGGCAGAAATCAAGAAGTTCTTTGAAACCAGTGAGAACAAAGAGACAACATACCAGAATATCTGGGATGCAGCTAAAGCAGTGTTAAGAGGGAAATTTATGGCATTAATGCCCCCATCAAAATGCTAGAAAGATCTCAAGTAAACATCCTAACATTACAACTAAAAGAATTAGAGAACCAAGAGCAAACAAGCCACAAAGCTAGAAGAAGACAAGAAATAACCAAGATCAGAACAGAACTAAAGGAGATAGAGACACAGAAAACCCTTAAAAAAAATCAATGAATCTAGGAGCTGGTTTTGTAAAAAAAAAAAAATTAACAAAATAGACCACTAGCTAGACTAATAAAGAAGAAAATGGAGAAGAATCCAATAGACACAATCAGAAGTGATAAAGAGAATATCACCACTGACCGCACATAAATATAAACAACCGTCAGAGAATACTATAAACACCTCTATGCACATCAACTAGAAAATCTAGAAGAAATGGATACATTTCTGGACAATGCACCCTCCCACGAAAGAATCAGGAAGAAGTTGAATCCCTGAATAGACCAATTACAAGTTCTGAAATTGAGGCAGTAAGAAATAGCCTACTAAACAAGAAAAGCCCAGGACTAGATACATTTTCAGATGAATTCTACCAGAGGTACATAGAGGAGTTGGTACCATTTCTTCTGAAACTATTCAAACCAATTGAAAAGGAGGGACTCCTCCCTAATTCATTTCATGGGTAAATAATGAAATTAAGACAGATATCATCTGCCTTAATTAAGGTATCATCCTAATACCAAAACCTTGCAGAGATACATCAAAAAAAAAAAAAAAACACAAAACTTCAGGCTATTATCCCTGATGAACATCGATGCAAAAATCGTCCATAAAATACTGGCAAACCAAATCCAGCAGCACATCAAAAAGCTTCCCTGCTCGATCAAGTCAGCATCAAGGGATGCAAGGCTGGTTCAACATACACAAATCAATAAAAGTAATTCATCACGTAAACAGAACTAAAGACTAAAACCACGTAATTATCTCATTAGACCCAGAAAAGGCCTTTGATAAAATTCAACATCCCTTCATGTTAAAAACTCACAATAAACTAGGTATTGATGGAACATAACTCAAAATAATAAGATTTATAACAGGCAAAAGCTGGAAGCATTCCCCTTGAAAACCAGCAGAACACAAGGATGCCCTCTCTGACCACTCTTATTCAACATAGTATTAGAAGTTCTGGCCAGGGCAATCAGACAAGAGAAAGAAATAAAGGGTATTCAAATAGGAAGAGAGGAAGTCAGCCTGTGTCTGTTTGCAGATGACATGATCCTATATCTAGAAAATCCCATCATCTCAGTCCAAGAGCTTCTTTAGCTGATTAGCAACTTCAGCAAAGTCTCAGGATACAAAATCAATGTGCAAAAGTCACAAGCATTCCAACACACCAACACACCAACAATAGACAGGCAGAGAACCAAACCATAAATGAACTCCTATTCACAATTGCTACAAAGAGAATAAAATACCTAGGAATACAGCTAACAAAGGAAGCGAAGGACTTCTTCAAGAAGAACCACAAACCAGTGCTCAAGGAAATCAGATAGGAAAAAAAACATGGAAAAACATTCCATGCTCATGGATAGGACAAATCAATGTTGTGAAAATGGCCACACTGCTCAAAGTGATTTATAGATTCAATGCTATTTCCATTAAACTACCATTGACATCCTCACAGAATTGGACAAAAAAAGTACTTTAAAATTGATACGGAACCAAAAAAGAGCCTGTCTGCCCAAGAAATCCTAAGCCAAAAGAACAAAGCTGGAGGTATCACACTACCCAACTTCAAAATATACTACAAGGCTACAATAACCAAAACAGCATGGTACTGGTACAAAAACAGACATATAAGCCAATGGAACAGAACAGAGAACACAGAAATAAGACTGCACATCTACAACCATCTAATCTTTAACAAACCTGACAGAAACAAGCAATGGGGAAAGGATTCCCTATTTAATAAATGGTGCAGGGAGAACTGGCTAGCCATATGCAGAAAATTGAAACTAGACCACTTTCCTACTGACAAAGGTCTAATATTCAGAACCTACAAGGAATTTAAGCAAATTTATAAGAAAAAAAACCACCCTATTAAAATGTGGCCAAAGGACATGAACAGACAAATCTCAAAAGAAGACATACATGCAGCCAATAAACATGAAATAAAGCTCAACATCACTGATAATTAGAGAAATGTAAATCAAAACCACAATGAGATCCCATCTCGTGACAGTCATAATGGCTATTGTTACAAAGTCAAGAAATAATAGATGCTGGTGAGTCTGTGGAGAAGTAGGAACACTTTTACACTGTTGGTGGGAATGTAAATTAATTCAATCATTGTGGAAGACAGTGTGGTGGTTCCCCAAAGACCTGGAACCAGAAATACCATTTGACCCAGCAATCCCAATGCTGATTTATATACCCAAAGGAATATAAATCATTCTGTTTTGAAGATACGTTCATTCATATGTTCATTGTAGCACTATTCACGATAGCAAAGACATGGAATCAACCCAAATGCGCATCAATGATAGACTGGATTAAAAAAATGTGGTACATATATACCATGGAATAGTATGCAGACATAAAGAGGAATGAGATCATATCCTTTGCAGGGACATAAATGGAGCTAGAAGCCATTATCCTCAGCAAAGAAACTAGGAACAGAAAACCAAACACTTGGTTTTCTGCCATTTCTACATATGACTAGCCAGCATGTTCTCACTTATAAGTGGGAGCTAAACAATGAGAACAACACATGGACATAGGGAGGGGAACAACACACATGGTGGCCTGTTGGGGGCAGGGGTGGTGGCAGTGGGAGAAAGAGCATTAGCATAAATAGCTAATGCATGCTGGGCTTAATACCTAGGTGATGGGCTAATAGATGCAGCAAACCACCATGGCACACATTTACATATGTAACAAACCTGCACATTCTGCACATGTACCCCAGAACTTATAAAATAAAATAATAAAATATTGTTTCCCTGGACTAAGGAGTGTATTTCATAAAAGAGGAGACAATTGGTGTCCAATTCTGTGAAAAGTTCAAATAGACTGACTTCTTAGACAAGCTCATTGTAGGCAACAATGTTATCTTGTATCACCTGGAGAAAATCAGTGTGAGAAGCAGGGGGGGGCTAGATTACAATACAAGCAGGTAAATGTAAAGCCTTATCTCACGGTGGCAATCAAATCCCATTATTTGCCTGGCTGTTCCATGTTTGTTTGTTTGTTTAAGAGATAGGTCTGGTTATGTTGCCCAGGCTGGACTCAAACAATTGAGTTCAAGGAATTCTCCCTCCTCAGCTTCCTAGGTACATCCTTTCAAGTTTACTTTACATACTGATTTCTCCACATTACCTCTTCTTTTAATCTACCAATATACCTCCATTACCTTCTACTAAAGTCTTTCATCTTGCCTATGCTATGGATGATTCAGGCTGAGAAAAATCTATCCCTGGTCTCAGGGAATGGTCCAGATACAAGACTGTAATCCAACCAGACCCTTGCTGGAGATGTTTTTCTGAAACCAGTGGAGAGAGCTCTACTGCCCCTTTTACTTCCTCTACTCATAGTCAGGTTTCTGTCTCTTGAACTGATCTAGCTGTTATGTATACGTCTCCAGCAGGACAAACTCTAGGAGAAACATGTTAATGTGCCACATGATACAATTGAGGGTAAACATGGAAACCATTTAACCTTGGTACAGTTTTCTTCATTAAACACAAGAGCATTACTGGATGTTTTTCTTATTGTTTGATGTCATTTGAAGTTTCACACTGCTGCCCTCAGCTCATTTGCTTTATTTCTAGATTTTTTTTTAACTGAGAGTGTTTCTTAGCTAGATTCATGACTATGGATAAGGTTCAGACTATTAGAGAGGCAAAGTTCCTGAGGGAAAGAGCCTGCTTCTCATTGTTCTTCATTATTTACATATTCTCCTGTATGTTTCTGAAGCACTTAACCCAATTTACATTTTAATGAGCTACTGTACTGTACTTACCAAATGCTTAGTGGGTCAATACTAGAGGTTCCATTTTAGGAATCTGGAACAAGTAATAATCAGAATGAAAATAACAAGAGCATCTGCAGAACTGGCATAACCAGAAAAAAACCTTCAAATTTCAATTAGGATTTCCCCCATACCCACTGTATTCTTGCATTGTTGTTTATTAGGTATGTTTCTCTAAATCAGACCACTATGCTTGCTTAAATACACGTATATTTAAAAGAAAATATACCACTTCCATAAATGGAAAACAATATCACTTGACAAAAAATAGACATTAAATTGAATACATCCATCTTTAAAAACAAGCTTTGTCCTGTACTCCCCAAAGATACTCCTGGACCTTCAGAAGAAAGCACTCCACTTTTTGAAAAACATTGCTTGTGGCAACTGGGGTAGCACAGCATTATAAAAGGAAACAAAGCTTTAGACCAGGAAACCAGCTTTAGACCATATATGTTCTAATATCAGTTTTACTTTTACCTGGATCCACTCTTCTCTTTCTATGCACAGAAAACTCTACTACCTCTTCATCACACATCACATTTTGGTAAGTTAGTTATTTAATATCAGGTTTTTGCTCTAGAGTCTAAGCTCTCTGAGGATAGGATATACCTATGTTTCCCTCCCTAATCACCAGCATCTAGTACCTGCACATGGGAGGCATCTGGTGAATATTTATAGAAAGAATGGATGGATGAATAGGTAAATTAACAAGTGAATAAAATAACCCATCTGAGCCTTCATTTCCTCCTTTAATTAAGAAGAAAGTAATACATGCTTTTACATAATAATACATAACCAAGAGTTATTATATTAGAGATTACATGTGTATGTCAAGTCCCTAGTATAGAATGTGGTTGAAATTGTAGCTATAATGCATGGCACCCATTTCCAATAAGCAATCAGACTCAAAGGCTCTTATGGAAAAGACAACTTAGCTCCATTTCTAGGTTCCATCAGCCTTCAATACTCAGCATTTCTAAATACACAAACCATTTCATTTCCCTTACCTTTGTACAGTCTGTGACACCTCTTGGAATGTCCTCACCCCTCTTCTAGCTTTTAATTTTATATTTATATTGATACAGACAGGAGACAGGGAAATACTGGGTAGAGGATGGTGGTTCTCCAGCAAAGGTCCCACCCTCAAGCCTGGAATGGGAACAGGTCCTAAATGGGAACAGGCATTCCTGTTTTTGTGGCCAAATGTTGCCTTTTGGCCCACCATACCCCTCTATCCTATATCCATATAAACTTCAAATCCCAGGCTCCATGGCAGATGAGCAGAAGAGCAGAGGAACAGAAAGTCAGCATGGCAGTGAGGAGTGAAGAGAAGGAATGTCTGAACATCGAGAGGAGTGTGACTGTGGACAGTCCAATGGCTGTGGGATGGCCAAACTCCAGAGGAAGTTCATCTTCCCACTCTATCCTCTTTCCAGCTCCCCATCCATCTCGCTGAGAGCCTTCTCCACCACTCACAAAACCCCTGCATTCACCATCCTTCAAGTCCGTGTATAATCTGATTCTTCCTGGAAGATGGACAAGGTCAGGTACCAAGAAGGCACTGAGCTGGTTAACACTTAACTCATCTGTGGACAGCAGAGCTAAAGGAACACTGTAACAAGCCTACTGGGGCTTTGGGAGTTGCAGGCATCCACCTATAGATGCTACCATTAGGCCAGAGTCCAAAAGTGCTTGTCCTGGCTCCTACACCTGCCCGTCTGCATGCTCCCCCTCTCATAAGGGGTTTGAGCATGCAGCAACCAAACAGATGAGCAATACTCCTGTGGCATGTCTTGTGATGGGGGTCAAGGAACTCTGCTGTTTTAATATCATAAATGTTCTGGGTTAGTTTGTGCTCTCCCAAAATTCATATATTCAAGTTTTAACCCCAAGAACCTCAGAATATGACTGTATTTGGAGATGGGGGCTTTGAAGAACCTCAGAATATGACTATATTTGCAGATAGGGGCTTTGAAGGGGTCATTAAAATTAAATGGGGTCACTAGGTTGTGCCCTAATCCAATATGACTAGTGTCTATAAAAGAGATTAGTAAACAGATACACAGAGGGAACACCATGTGAAGACAAAGCGAAGACAAAGCGAAGACTGCCATCTATATACCAAAGAGAAAGGCCTCAGAAGAAACCAACCCTGACAACACCTTAGTCTCTGATATCTAGCCTCCAGAAATGCTAGAAAATAAATTTCTATTGTTTAAGCCACCCAGACTATGGTGCTTTGTTATGGCTTCCCTAGAAAACTCATGCACTGCAAGTCCCAGATCAAAACCTTCCTCTGGGAAGCCTGCCTCTAGGCAGGGAAGGTGTTCTACTGTCTTTTGGTCTTCGGTGCACTCTATTTCTGCCCACCCTGTAAGACTTGCTACCTTTCATTGCAATTATTTATTTGCACAGTGACAGTCAGGCCAAACTTAACAATAAAGCCTGAGAACAAATTCCCAGAGGAAGGAGGGTAAGCTATTTCAAGTTTGCTACTTCTGCATTATATCCTACATACTTTTATTGTATTAAAAAATGTCACGTTTTCATTGTCTTTTTTGGGGGGGGTGGGTGGGTGGGGGCATACAGAGTCTCACTCTGTCGTCCAGGCTGGAGTGCAATGGTGCGATCTTGGCTCACTGCAACCTCTGTCTCCCAGACTCAAGCGATTCTCTTGCCTCAGCCTCTTGAGTAGCTGGGATTACAGGCACGTGCCACCATGCCTGGCTAATTTTTGTATTTTTAGTACAGATGGGGTTTCACCATGTTGGTCAGGCTGGTCTTGAACTCCTGACCTCATGATCCGCCCACCTAGGCATCCCAAAGTGCTGGGATTACAGGCATGAGCCACTGCACCCAGCCATCATTCTTTTGTTGAGCAGCATTAATAAACGAAGTGAAAAAACTTCAATGTATTTATTTTCAATGAATAAATAACAGACCTGTAGACTGCACACATTTTTACTTTTTTCTGATTTAGGCTTTGTGTTTTTTATACCCCTCAGCCTCTTCATTAGAATTTGAGCTCCTTGAGGGCTTTAGTGTCTAATTCATCTCTTTAGCCCACCACATAGCACAGTCCCTGGAATCAAGTAGGTGCTCAAAGAATATTTGTTATCGAATCTATCAATAAATGAGCAAATGATGTTTTAATATCACATATTAACTGTGTATAAAAATAACACTTTATTTTTAAAAGTGTATAAACTTCTTTATAATTAGGAAGAAAATTAGGTAAGTGGATTGAAGGAAGAATTTTATAAAATTTCATGCCACAGATGATCATTTTCACTTGACTTAGCCTATGGGCAAGGGGATGACTGTAGGGGTTTGAGGAGGGCCAGGTATGTTGGATCAGAAGCAGATGATGTACGGAATGTTAATATCTAGTCTAACAATGTGACAGGCTGGTATGAATTTCACATTTTGGGTGAAGAACAGACTTATCTGGTAAAATCATTGGTTGTTGTAGACATATTAAAACAATAAATATTTTCTAATGGAAAGTACAGCTTATCTGTGCAGTGAAATAAAAAATAAATCCTTAACTTTGGAACTTTTGGCACTTAGTTCTCAACTGAGAATAATTGTGAAGTTTGTCAGTTCAGTCCTAATGAGTTATTTATTATTGTCACAGATTTACAAATTTGCCATATTCTGCTTAAAACTCTGGCTGAGAACATCTGGAATGGTACAATTTCATATTTCTTCAAAATTATTACTTTCCAAATCTATTCATAATTGGACTCATAAAAGGTATCTGAATTAGATAAAAACTAATATATAATGGTATCATGTGCTGTGGTTAGTTCAGCCTTTGTTCCCAGAAAAGATTGACACCTTTTCATTTCAGAGAAGATGAATTTTGGTAGACTGTAATCTAATTTTGCAAAGACTAGTGCATATAGAAATATTTGGGATTTAAAGGGATTAAATTACAATTAGTGAGGTAAGGATTTCAAAGGTGAATCTAGTTCTTGAATTAAAATAATCCTTGAGAAGCAAAGATTTTATTCATAACTGCTGATTCCAGAGCAACTGAGAACAGAATAGTAAGATATTGCAAATACGGCTAGAAAAAGATAATCTAAGGTCAGATTGTCTAGAAGCAAATCATGAGATGGGAGTTCATGTGCGAATGTTTAATCGAGGAAGTTTTCCCTTAGGTGGCAGCCAGGGAGTGAAGGAGGCAAAGTAGGGAAGGGGAAAACGCCAAGCAAGGATGGAACTCAGGTGGAGTTTGCAGAGGGTGGGGCCAGCCTGATTCCACAGGGGAACTCTGAAATGTAAGTTAAGCCTGGAGTTATCCTTATCCAAGGCAAGAATACTGGGGTGTGCTTATACCTGACAATGGCTAAGGGTGGGGATTGGGTGTTGGTAGTGTGAGAGTTGGAGAAAGGGCAATAAGGTACAACTAATTAACATCAACATACCATTGCATTCTTCCAGATTTTTTTCTGATGCTAAATCTGACCTTAAACCATCACTCAGAGTAGGTGGAAGCAAAGACTTACTCAATTTTGTGAACCTATCATCTAGTACATTATCTGGCATAAAATAGGTAATCAAAAAACATATACATAAATGAATGCTATCAGCAAACATACAAATCCTTTCTTAACCCATCCAACTTTTTTTTTTTCACAAACAAAATGCTATTTATTCATTCAGTAAATACTCACTGAAGATCTCCCGTATCTCTTATATGCCAGGCACTGGAATATGTCTTGGAGGTTTAGCACTGAACCAGACCAACAGGGTGTCTGTCTCCACAAAACACTCTCTATATCCAGGGAGGCAGATATTAGGAAAACATATTGATATAAACAATTAATGAAATCTAGCAGTGATTAAGTGCTAAAAAAGAAAAGTATAGGGTGGGAGGATATACCGAGCAAGGACCTAACCTCATCTGGAAGGGTAGGAGGCTTTCAGAAAATACTAATAGATTAACTCCCAATTTTCAAGATTCCAAGTGTTTCAAGATCTCAGGCAGCTTCCACTACACACAACTAGATAACAATGGCTAGAGTTTCCTTGAGGAAAGGAAAGAGACAACAAGGCACTTCATTTGAGGAAGAGTTGCGCTCCTCATCACAGTAAGCACGCAGTAGCATTTTTGATTTAGTGGGAGAGCTTGAGGGTCCCAGGGCATTGTGCAGTAATCCAGAGTGTTCAAAAAGGGAAGAAGGTCATCAGGAGATAGATGGAGGTACTTCTAGTTCAAATTTAGTCTATTATATGCTATTTCTAGTCTTCAGAGCTCCTTCCTGAAACAGAGGTTACAAAATCACACAAAACAAATCCTTTGTGATTGCAGGACTGAACTTATAATGTTTGGGTGTCATGAAAAGTTTGCTATACCTAGATTTATGTAATCTGGTTTGCAAAAACATTGTGAGTCAGCACATCAATTCTATTTTTTCTAAATCTGGGAAGCCTGCACAATGTTCTACAGAGAAGCTTAACCTGTGGAGTGACTAGGGAAAAATGCATAAAAACAACACACATGATGCCTGAAATTTGAAAGTAAATTAAATCACAACTTTCTTTTTGTTCCTGTTATCCTATGATGCACTGTAAAAAATTACAAAACATCTAATACTTATCTAATGAGAGATGAATAGAACTTGAAACCGATGCAACCAGAGACATGACAGTGGAATAATTTGTGTTCATCATGAAGGTTTCCTGTCTCTGAATTCCTTTTCTCACTCAGGTTGAGGAGAGTCCTACTGTGCCACTCTACCAAGCCCTGGTTTTATAGACTTGTACTCAGAAGTCTCCTATGGGTATCATTAACACTTTCCCCTACCCTAAAAACAGTCGCCTATATCACTGTAAGTTAAAGTTCCTTAAAACACAGATAAGTGTTAGAGTAAGTCTGACCTGGAAGTCTTCTGCCTTCAAGATTGGCATTCTTTCCATTTTACCATTTTCCTTTTTTAAAAAGAAATCTTAGAAGTAATTTAATCCATTCTTCCCTATAAACGGAGTCTCTTCCACAATCCTGAAAGCAGTTGTCCTACTGTTTACTTAAGTACTTCCAGCTATGAGGATTTTAATACTAAAAAACATTTACTGCAATGTTGAATACCTCTAAATGTGAGAAAGTCTGTTCTGAAATGAATTTCACCTCCTTGCAGCTCTCAGCTGCCCTCTAAGCTAGGTATAGCAATTTTGTCTCCTACTCTACAAGAAACATCTTCAAATGTTTGAATAGACTTGTGTCTTCCCTCAATTTCCCTTTTGCTAGGGAAACATTCCTAGCTCCTCCAACTCTCAAATCTGTATCATTTTCATACATCCTCTGGACATATTTCAATACATCAAGTTTCTCTTAAAATGTGCTGTCCAAAATAGAATGCAATAATCAAACACTGTAAAGAGCCATACACTGGTAAAACAATGTGAGAACATTTTTTCACGGTTGTATCACAATTTGGGGCCATATTATTGTCTATAATAATAGTTTTTTAGATGAACTTCTATAATTGTGCAATTTATATTTTGAACTTTAAGCAATTTACAAAAAGTTCTCTTTGTTAAATAATATTTTGTTGATTCTAATGTAGTGCCATAGATCATTTCAAATCTATATTACATCATCTACCTAAATTGTCCACTGCAATGATTTTTTTTAATTTTTAATCACTATGAGTACACAGTAGGTGTATGTATTTATGGGGTATATGGGACGACTGAAGCAATTTTGTGAGAGCTGCAAATTTAAAAATAATACCTTTAATCCCTCCTCTAACTGTGATGAAAATATGAAGCAGAATGTAGCAAATGCAGAAGCTTTGGTCAATCCAAAGCACATTTCATTCAGGTTGGCATTCAAACTAACTGCCATAAGTTTAAATCCATTCCCTCCATTGTTAATAGCACATCTGAGTCTCCATAGCACACAATTACCTAATCATATTCCATAATCTTATTCATTAACATGGGACATGTTATATGGTTCTCTAAAATAAAATATACAATGTTTTAAAATATCAACCCATTTTTCATTTAGAGAGAAGATTTGACTTTTTCTTTATGAATTTGAATTGGTCTCTGATGTTTATTGAATTTTTCTAAAGCATTAAATATATCTGTTAATAACCATTTTAAGACTTGCCTGTTGACCAATACTGAGTTTCTGAATCTTCACCCATTGCATATGTGACATTAGTCACACAGAGCAACATTTTCCCATCTCTTGTCTTCTTAAGACCAATTTATTTGCCACAATTGTACAAAGATAATTGCAGTGATTCCAAGATTGTATTCAATACTATAAGTTATTAGAATATAATAAACATTCTCATAAAGCTATTCCTTCACACTGGAAACATATCTATATTATAATTAATAATAATCATACTATTTAATGTTTATCAACTCCTAAAATATGTTAACTGCTTCACGTGCATGGTTTCATTTAATCTACAGAATAACCCTGTGAGGCCATTTTCCTATTGCTATCTTGTTTTCAAATGAGTAATTTCAGCCTTATAAAAGTGAAGAACTTCAAGGGTACACATATAAAAATGGAATCGCAGGGAATTGTATCCGGATATTTCTGAAACCAAAGTTTTTAATCACTGCATTGCAACGGGTAGATTTCTAGAAAAGAATTTGCTTTATCAAAGGACATGTACATTAGACATTTTGACAGATACTAGAAATTGCTTTTTTTTGAAAGCATGGGGCAATTTATAAACACACGAATAATCTATGTTAGTGTCCTCAAAAACGGTGGCTACTATTAACACTTTGTTTCTGTTGGTATCTTTTTGTTTTGATTTGTATTTTCACTCACTTATGACTGAGCATACTTAAATATGTTTAGAAACTTTTGTTGTTATTTTTCATGAATTGTTGTTCTTATATTTTGCCCTATTATTTTCTTAATGAAATTTGTGTTCTTATTGATTTGTGGAAACTTTTTGTATATTAATAATATTAAGACATTGTACACTAAATGCACTGCAAACATTTCTTTCCATTCTTAAATTTTTGTTTTATTATATTTAAAGTACCTTTCCTAATAAAATACTTGTTAAAATTTTTGGAAATCACATCTTTAAACTTTTATTTTGTAGCTTGGGTTCTTGCTTTAGAGAGTTTTCTTTTTTCCCAGCTTAAAGTTACAAAAATAATTCTCACATACTATTGCTAAGATTGTATCTTTAACTCAATCTTTGTAAAATTTCAATACAATTTTATATAGGCCATAGAACATAGTAGTAAGAGGTCATGTTCATAGTCCAGAGGCATCAGGTTTTAATTTTAATAATCTTGATCACCTTGGGAAAGCTACTTAATGTCTCAGTGCCTTAGTATTTTTGCATTTAAAATGAGGATAATGATAGTACCTACCCTATAGGGATTTTGTAAGGTTTAAATGAGTTAATACATGTAGTATACTTAAAAATTCCTGACTCATAGTAAGTATTCAAATCCTAGCTTCTAATTATTTTAAATTTATTTGGTATATATATATATACATATATATATGTACTGTTTTAGTAGAAGTTAGGAATCTGAGTATTTTTTTCAAGAATGAGAAAGCAATTCTTACATCCTTGATTAAATTTTAAACAATTTCTTCACTGATTCACTTTAATTATATTCTGAGATTCCATTTGTATAGTGATCTGTTTCCAACGTTTGTAATTTTATGCCTCTAATCTTTACACCAATTTTTTATTTTAGTTTTGAACATATAAAGAAACTGAGGCTTGGAGAGCTTCTATCAAAAGATAAAGTTAGCAAGATTATAAATGATTTGAAGTTTACACCCACATCTCCCAAAAATGGCTACATTCTTAGAGGTGGTCTTGCTTCTTCAAAGGATATGTACGTTAAAGATGATGTTTCCACCATATAAAACTTCCTTTTATTATAAAATACTTATGAATGGATTGTATTTTTAGTTGTTATATCTTTTCTTCTTTGACACATTGTTTTTGTAATGTGATATTATATTATTCATTTTTTTGGACTGCCACCCCACTATTTTGAGGGACACAGAGGCAGGAATCATGTCTGATTCATGTTTGTATCCCCAGTGCCAAGCAGTGACCATTACGTAGTCAAAAATCAATACATGTTTATAGAAAATAATTTCATTTTAAAAATAATGCACAGTCATATTGCACCACTGTTCAAAATCCTACAATGTCTTGTGGCCTCTAATCAATTCCAAACCCTTGTCCTCTTTTATAGGTGCCTTCGAGAATAGCTCCATGTAAATCATCTCTCCCACTAAAATCCAAAATAGTCCTTCACTTCAGGCATCTGGTTGATCTCACCATCTCAGAATACCTATGTTAATTTCCATTTCTTCCCCATTAATTATAGCTTTTATCATCAAAAGTTTCTTCATGAAATTTTCCTTCAGTTCTTGGAGCACATTGATTTTTCTTTCTTCCTGAGCCAGCAGTTAGAATTGTTTAATTTTAGAGGTGCAAGTGATCTTAGACTTGATCTAGGTTAAACCCTTCATTTAATAATGAGGAAATGGATGGCTAGCGAGGTTATGAAACTTTCCCTTAGAGTATTCTTAATGACTGTGGCTCACATTTTAGTTTTCAATTTTGTATTTCTCTTTAATTCTGTACCGATGGGATTAAAAGCTCCTGTGAAGATAGAACTTGCAGTAGATTCAGCAATTTACTGAATAAATATTAATTAAGTGCCAACTATGGGCCAAGCAATATTCTAGAATTTAGAGATGCAAAACTACTAGAGATATGAGTTCTGTTTTTATATAACTATAGTCTGTGGATGATGCAGATATTAACTAAAATAATTGCAAAATAACTATAGATTATTATATAATTACAATTGTGATAACTCTTATGAAGGAAACTAAATAATGTTATAGAAATAGACTCTAGACTATTTAGTCCCGGCTGGAAGAGAAAGAAATAATTTCTTAAAGAAGTAACATTTCAACTGATACCTGAAGAACGAATACAAATTCCACAGGAAAATGGGAGAAAATTTCTTCATGAACAATGAAATTTGTTTCAAAAAATTGAGCCTGAAAGTCATTTGGAATTTTACAGAAAAAGAGGAACCCAGGGTGGTTAGAGAAATGAAGTGAAGGGAAACAGAGGCAGGAAACTGATTAGGCAAGAAAATTATGTTAAACCCTATTGTGCAAAGTTTGTCATTGAAATTCTATCACTGAGGATTGAAAATCTTATTCAAAGTGCTATAGAAATCTTTGGGAACATTATTACAGGGGAGTTATGCCATTATTTTTACATTAAAAACACTTGATGTGAGTTTTATATGTATATATATATTTTTTTGAGATGGAATTTCGCTCTGTTGCCCATGCTGGACTGCAATGGCACAATCTCGTTTCACCGCAAACTCCACCTCTTGGGTTCAAGCGATTCTCCTGCCTCAGCCTCCCTAGTAGCTGGGATTACAGGCATGCGCCACCACGCCCCGTTAATTTTGTATTTTTAGTAGAGAAGGGGTTTCTCCATGTTGTTCAGGCTGGTCTCAAACTCCCGACCTCGGGTGATCCGCCCGCCTTGGCCTCCCAAAGTGCTGGCATTACAGGCATGAGCCACTGCACCTAGCCATATTTTTCTTTTTCTTAAAAGCATTAGGAAACATAAGCAAAATGGAAATGGGATACCATAACCTAGCCTTGGGGAAAGAAGCAGATAGCTTGGCTAAGCTGACAGCTGTAGAGACAGAGAGGTATATATGAATGCAAGAGGTTTGAGTAGATGGTATATATAGGACTTGATATTTATAGGGACAAGGGGATGTAATAGATATTTCCTAGTTTTCCAATATTACCACTGGATGAGAGAAGATGGTATCTGTGACCTTCAGACAACTGAAGAATAAGGATATTCAAAATTTCAGACTTAGGCCCATAAAGTTTGAGAGGTTTGTGAGAAATCCAAGTGAACACATTATGTATTAATAGAAGATTGGTGATACAGTTGAAGGAATATAAACCGGAGTATTATTGGCATCATAATCAATGTTTATCTATGAAAACAAACAAAATCAGTAGGAAAAGAATATCAGCTATAATCTTAATGAATATAGACATTTTGAGGTGAAGTAGAGGTAGAAATACCAACTAAAGAGTCTGTCAAATAGCCATAATATAAGGGAAAAACCAATATACGATACTGTCAGGAAAGAAAGAAACAAATAGTATATCTGACATACAGTTGAAACAAAAAAATTGTATGTTTTAATGATAAATGAATGAAACTATTCATCTATATTGGATGTTGCCAACAAGTCAATTAATATGGGCTCGAAAAGCATTCATTGAATTTGACAATATGAAAATCAATGATGACCTAACAGGAGTGGTTTTGTCAATGCGGATAGAAGAAATGGGAGAGAAAGTATATCAAATTCAAGTTGGCTGAAGAATGAATGGGCTCCAACTTATAAAACTAACAAAAATTAGTATTCAGAACACTCAAAGAATATCTACATATTAAGAATAAAACAAACATTATTCAACAGAAAAGTAGAAAAATATCAATAGGTAATTCATAAAACAGGAATCTTAATGCTAAAAACATATGAAAAGATGTCCAATTAATAGTTAGAAAAATGTGACAGTGATACAATGAAATACATTGGTAGGCAGCTTCTAAGATGGCTTTAGATGATACCCACTCCCTGGTATTCATGCTCCTATGAAACTCCAGCCCCTTGTATGTGGATGGACCTAGTAATTTGCTACTAATGAATAAAATATAAAAAACAGTATTGAGACATCTTTTTCTGAGGTAAGGTTACCAAAAGGCTGTGACTATTCTCTTGCTCATGCTTTCTCTCTTGCTTGCTTTGAATGAAACCAACTGCCATATTGTCAGCTGCACTATAGAATGGTGCTTGTGGCAAAGAACTGAGGGAGGCCCCTTTCCAATAGCCAATGAGAATCTGAGACCCTCGGTATAACAGGCATTAGAGACTGAATCCTGGTAATAACACATGAGAAAGCCTGGGTGAATCTTCCCCAACAGAACCTTCAGACAAGAGCCTAGCTCCAGCTAACACCTTAACTGCAGTGTATGAAAGAACCTGAGGCAGACATATGTAATTAGGGTAAGCCTGGAATCGTAATCCACAGAAAGTGTAAGATAAATGTTTCTGTTTTAAGTCATTACATTTTGGGAAAATTTGTTATGCCGTAATAAATAACAAATCTAGGAACCATTTTATACTCTTCAAATATACAAAAATCTAAAAGTCTGATTATAACGAGTATTATTTAAATATATGGAAAATAAAAACATATCCTTGTTCTGATGATAGGAGTTTAAATTGGTTTAACTTCTTTGAAAACCAATTTGACTATCTCTAGTAAAGGTGAAGATGCTGTACCCTCAGGCTACCAATCCCTCTTCTAAAGAAACACTTTTATGTGAGCAACGAAATATAAATAAGCATGCACATTGAGGGTTGCTTATAAGAACGAAAAGCTGGACAAAGTAAATATACATCAACATGTGAATGGATAAATAAATTTTGATATATTCATGTTTTAGAACACTAATGGTAACATAAGCAAAGTAGATCTGCATGTATTAACATAAAGTACAAAAGTATACTAATACTTTGATATAATTTATGTAGACATAATAAAAGATATAAATTATACTTTTATATAGATATGAGATATAAATAATACTATGTATTATTTATGAACAGATACAAATATTATAAACTATAAATATTAGGGTGGAAAGTTTATATATCTATCTTAAGAAAATAGTCAACTCTGGAATGAAAGAATGAAATTAAATGAGATGGGCTTTAGCCATATGTGTAATAAAGTATTTCTTTGGGAGAAAAGAGCCTAAGAAAATTTCACAAAATATCAACATTAGTTAAACCTGGGGAGGGTGGACATATAGCTATGTGTTATATTATTCTCTTTGCTTTTCAGCATATTAAAGATATTTCATAATATTTTAAACTTTGCAAATTTCGAATCAAAATCAGGCAAACACAGTGTTTGTAGCAAACACTTTCAAGAAGTTTGATGGTGAAAAACAGGAAAATATTACAGATAGCTGAAGAATTGTGAAGTCAAGAAAGAAGTCATTGCTTTACTTTTTATTACGTTTTAAATAGAAAAAACTAGAATATGTCTGGATGATAATGAGAATAATTTGTGCTAACATAGACAAAGAAAGTTGAGCAAATAAATGGGAAAAATAAGAGGGAAACTTCTTCCCAAAAAGAAGTCCTTGGGAACATAGGAAGGAATGGAATTCTTCCCAATGTGAGTTCTGAAATGAAATGTAAAATTACAGTCATTACCAGGGCATACATTTCTCCCACTATAATGCAAGATGAAAAGATAAGATTGGTACAGATGCAGAAAAAATATTTTCAACTTGGGACTCTGTGACAAAATGAAAGTATGAGGCACATCCACAAAAATAGAGGGAACAGAAGGGACAGTTTGCAGTCTGAGGATGGGCGAGAAGCTATGAAACAATATTTGCAGAAATGAGACTGAGAGCTCAATAGAGAAAAGTTGCAAAATTTCTGGGAAGTGTTGCAGAGACATTTGAATCTACGGTGTTATCAATCTGCCTAATTATTTATGAAAGAAATTCTGGTGGCAGTAACTATTTTATTAAAAATATAATCTAGTAGTTTGAGAAGATTCAGATAGTATTTTTGCTTAATGTGCTTTTATTGAAGTATTTAAATGCTGAGCCTAACTGTAAGAAAATGGTGCATTGCATTTTGCCACAAACTCAGTTATCTAAGACAAATAGAAACTTTCATAATCCTAAAAATATTATTGGCCCAGCTCAGTGGCTCATGCTTGTAATTCATTCAGCACTTTGAGAGGCTGAGGTGGGTAGATTGCTTGAGCTCAGGAGTTCAAGACCAGCCTGTGCAACATAAGGAAACCCTGTCTCAACAAAAAATACAAAAAGTTACCCAGGTGTGGTGGCATTCGCCTATAGTCCCAGCTCCTTGGAGGCTGAGGTGGGAGGATTTTTTGTGCCAAGGAGGTTGAGGCTGCTGTGAGCCATGATCGCACTACTGCACTCCAGCCTGGGTGACGGAGCAAGAGTTTGTCTCAAAAAATAGATATACTTTATTGATTAAATGTATTGTGAATTTTCTTGGTAAATAAAAAAAAATTCAAGATAAGTCTCAGAAAGTCTAAGTAATATGAGAACCTGGCTAACACAACAGCAACAAACCAATCCTAGAGTTTTCCAAATTATCTAGGATAAAAAAAGTCAATTTTCATAATTTATCATTTTATCATTCAATAATTTCTTTATTTTTTCCTGTTACTTTATGTGTGTTTTATTATTAGAGTATTAAGATTTGTCACTAAATACATTCTGTTGATCTATGTGATATTTGGATTTCCTGAAGGTAAGATTTAGGAAAGAAATCATCTAAGATAGCAAGATGAAAAGTCAGAACAAAGTTAACTTTATTCTTAACTTGACTAAGGATATAAGATGCAGCCGAAAGAATACTTGATAGAGTCACTAAGCTCAAATTCTAGTCCTGGCACTATCTATCGTGGGCAAGTCCCTGAGTTCCTCTGGATATCCTTGTCACAAAAGTAGTGAATTCAGTTAAATTATCTCCCACGTCTTACTATTTCTAAATTTCCTACTCTTCAGTTCAATAGAATTTGAGAAAGAAGAGTTCCAATAGACTTAGCTATTTCCAGTTTTCTACTACACAAAGAGAAATATCCTCAATGCAGCCAGACTGTGTGGAGGATTAACATCTCTTTGATATCACTGTCTTTGTACTCTCAATTCTTGCTTTAACTATGTTGCTTCTTTTCAGGTTCAGAGACAGAAAGAATTTCGAAGCAAAAGTGAATAGAAGTAAAATAAGAGAAAAGTAAGGGGGGAACGTATGTGTATGTTCAACTGGGTGTCTTGATAGCACTGGGTGTCCCTTTGAGTTTAGGGATATAGAAAATGGAGATGGTCATAGACTGGAAAGCTAGAGATCGGATAGAGATGAAAAAGAAAATGCAATAGTATTTGCAATGCTTAGCCCAAATTTTTGTTAACTAGCATTACATATATGCACTATTTAATTTATTAGAACAATTTAAAAATCAGAGGAGAGGATGTCAGGAAAATTATAAGTAGATGGCAAAAAAAAAAAAGGATTTTTAGGAGAGCACTAAGCAATTGGTTTTATAATTACCCCATTAATATGTAATACTAACAATTGGCCTGACAGTCAGGAATTAAATGAAGTATGAGAAAAAGAATATTCTATGAATACAGTAGTTCTATTTTGATTCAGCTCTAATAATATTCCCTTTACAAAATATACCTCTGCTGAACAAGTGGAAAACTTTCCCTCAACTTTCATATAACTAGGCTCCATTCCCATGTTGGAAAAAGACTGAATGATTAGGAAACTTTTCGAGTACATGTGTACTTTTAAAATGATAAATATAATTGAATACAACCTACTTAGGCATTTGGGGATAGAAGGGTTTTCTTACATAACTTAGTTGATTGGATAACATATTTAGTGGAATATGGAACAAAAGAACTGCTTATCTGTGTCTTAGGATAATGTTAGACTCTTTGAAATACAAAGAATATTGAGAGACTTTTTGTATCTAGAAATCTCTTCCTTGTTTAAGATTCATAATGTGAATATCAATAAACTTGACTTTACCATGCTCCTCTGTTTTATTTTGCAAATAGATTCAGTGTTTGGTGCATAGCATCTACTTATAATTATTTCTAAATGTGGAGGGGAAGCTCTTGCTGGTCTTTGCATCCTGCATGTGTGATGTGAACATAAGCCCAGGAATGCTGGCAGGCTCTAGAAGCTGAAAAGGACAAGGTGAAATGTCTCTTCTGGAGCCTCCAGAAGGCACAGTTCTACTGATACTTTGAGTGTAAGCCCCAGCAACAGGAACCTAATACAGATTTTGGCACTGGAAGTGGGGTGCTGCTGTCACAAATACTAAACCTGTAGAAGCTGCTTTGGAATTTGGTAATGGGAAAAAGGTGAACAAACTTTGAAGAACAGGATTTTAAAAGCCTCCATTTCTTTGAACAGGCTGTTAGTAGAAATCTGAATGTTAAAGGCACTGCTTGAGAGGGCTTACAAGAAACTGAGGAGCATGGTACAGGAAACTTACATCATCTTACAGAAAACCTAAATTATCATAAACAGAATGTTGGTGAAAATATAGATTTTAAATATGCTGCTGCTGAGAGCTCAGAAGGAAATTAGGGACATGTTATTTAAAACTAGGGGATAATGGACCCTTGTTACACAGCGGCAGGAAACAGCTGAATTGTGCCCTATGGTTATAAGCGGTAACAAAACTTGTCAGCAGTGAACTTGGGTATTTAGCCGAGGAGATTTTCAAGCAAAGGGTTAAAGGTGGGCCTGACTTCCTCTTGTTGCCTATTGTAAAATGCAAAAGGAAAGAAATAAATTTAGGGAAGAACTGTTTAGTAACAAGGAACCAATACTTTATGATCTGTTAAATTATCAGCTTGTCTTGATTGTAAAAGATGCTAAAATTGGGAGATACATTGGCAGGAGGATGTGCTTTAGACTAGAAAGCCAAAGATGTGGTTCCACAACCTTTGCTAGCGGCTTAAAAGGATTAAAACTGTCCCAGAGTATTCAAGAACAGAGAAATGCAAATCAAAGCCACAATGACATACCATCTCATGCTAGTTAGAATGGCAATCATTAAAAAATCAGGAAACAACAGATGTTGGAGAAGATATGGAGAAATAGGAATGCTTTTACACGGTTGGTGGTAGTGTAAATTAGTTCAACCATTGTGGAACTGATTGTGGAAGACAGTGTGGAAATTCCTCAAGGATCTAGTACCGGAAATACCATTTGACCCAGCAATCCCATTACTGGGTATATACCCAAAGGATTATAAATCATTCTACTATAAAGACACATGCACATGTATGTTTATTGCAGCACTGTTCACTATAGCAAAGACTTGGAACCAACCCAAATGCCTGTCAATTATAGAATGGATAAAGAAAATGTGGCAAATATACACCGTGGAATACTATGCAGCCATAAAAAAGGATGAGTTCATGCCCATTGCAGGGACATGGATGAAGATGGAAACCATCATTCTCAGCAAACTAACACAGGAACAGAAAACCAAACACTGCATGTTCTCTCTCATAAGTGGAAGTTGAACAATGAGAACACATAGACACAGGGATGGGGAACATCACACACCAGGGCCTGCCAGGGGGTGGGGGATTAGAGGAAGGACAGCATTAGGAGAAATATCTAATATAGATGATGGGTTGATGGGTGCAGCAAACCACCACGGCATGTGTATACCTATGTAACAAACCTGCACATTCTACACATGTATCCCAGAACTTAAAGTAAAAAAAAAGAAAAAAAAAATTGAACAGCAAGAACTCTGTGAAGAGATTAGGCAAGTAGCTGATGAATTCCTTAGCCATCTCAGCAAAACTCAGGAAGAAAGATGGGATTATTTAGGAAAACTCTTTGGAGGAGCCTCTTGACTAATGGAACAAATCTTTGTGATATACATGGGAGATCCAAGAGATTCTTAAGCATGTTTTATCACCAGGAACACTGCCAGCTTGAATTGAAAGAGACAGAGATAGGACAGAATGAAAGAAGGCTGCCAGACTCCCAAAATTATACAGGGAGGGAAAAGCCTAACACAACTACTCAGGTGCAAGCATACCTATCTTTCAAGAAAAAGGGGAGAATGACTCTCAGGGCAGAGCTGCACTCCCAGGTGAGGTAGGCAAGAGCCACGCAGGATTATTCCAAGGTCTTGAGGCTTAATGGAGTTTTATTTGTATTTCTACAAAGTTATATAGCTAAATTTGCTTGGGACCAATAACTCCTTTTTCTTTTTCCTTTTGTTTTCTTCCTTCTTTTCTTATTTTTAAAATAGGAATATCTGTAACTTACATATCATTCCTGTCACACCATTCATTGTATTTTGAGTGCAGACAAATTGTTTTCTAGTTTCATCAGTCTACAGATGGAGCAAAATTTTGTCCCAGGATAGATCATGCAAGATTCTCAATTATACTTGAATTATATGATTTAGATGATTATATTTGGGACTTTTGATCTGACAAAATTTAGATGAGATTTTGGACTTTAAATTGATGATGTCGTAATTGGATTGAGATTTTTGCAAATGTTGGGATGGTTTTAATATATTTTGCATGTGGATAGATGTAAATCCTTGGAGGCCAGAGGGTAGACCATACTAAACTGAGTAATGCCCACCCTCAAATAAGTACACATCTTAATTTCTAGAGCCTGTGAATGTTACCTTACTGGTAAAGGAATTTTACAAATGAGATTAAGTTAAAGATTTTATTATAAGAAGATTATCCTGGATTATCTAGGTGAGCCCAATGTAATCATAAAGATTCTTACAACAGGGATGTAGAAAGGTCAGGCAAAGAGAGGCAATGTGATGACAGAAGGAGAGATTGAAGTGATGTGGCACAAGCCAAGGAATGCTGGCAGCCTCTAGAAACTGGAAAACACAAGGAATAGATACTTTCCTGCAGCCTCCAGAAGAAATAAGTTAGCAGGCTGATTTCAGTCCCCAGAAATAGAAAACTAATACAATATCTTCTTTCCTGGTCCATAAATTCCTTAGAGATTATTTTCATATATAAAAAAAATATGACATGTAGCAAATTTCCAGTTGGAACAGCATTGTAAAACATTCAAGTATATACACTGCATTTATCCAAACAATTTCTCAGGTAACACCACATGTTTTCATATGGAAAACAAATGCAGAATAATTCAGTTATACCTAGAGGCAAGTAAAAATTACCAGCATATGTATTTTCAATGTTCATATTAAATTTTGACCCGCTGAACTGTCATTTGAGGAATTTTTCATGTAATTATATATTTTCTTAATAATCTCTCATAGATGCAATGCTCTACATCCAATTTTCAGACCCTAAACTATGTTAACCACTACTTTAAAATAAAGGTTCATAAAGCTCAAAAGCTCATTATAACTTACTTTCATTGATAGCATATGTCATGTGTCATGTTGTAATGGGCTTATTATATGAGATATAAAGGAAGTAATAATAAAATATAAATGTTTGGGTCAGTCCAATGTTAATAATTATGATTAGACATGTTGAAGACTACCCCTATGTCCCTGAGATTGCTGTGTGCTATATATACATACCTTAGCTAGTTCTAATAATGGTTTACAGCACATATATTATTATAATTGTTTTATAGGAAATGTTATTAATAGTCTAATGGTATTATAGATGACTATGGTAGTTATCATCAATGGGCTACTATCATCAAAGCTCACAGTTGATCTACTATGCCATATTGTTTCTTTCTGAATCTGGAGGGAAAAGAACTTCTGCTTTACTCTCAGACAAATCATTCATGTATTCCCAATCTTATGGTTTGAAGGTCTCCTTCAAAACTCATGTTGAAACTTCATCCCCAATGTGGCAGAGGTGAAGCCTTTCAGAGGTGATTGGATCATGAGGGCTCTGCCTTAATAAAAAGATTAATCCATCAGTAGATTAAAGGGTTAATGGGTTATCATGGGAGGGGAACTGGTGGCTTTATAGGAAGAGGAAGACAGACCTGAGCAGGTCAGCACGCTCAGCCCCCTAGCCATGTGATGCTCTAAACTGTCTTAAGACTCTTCAGAAAGTTTCCACCAGCAAGAAGGCTCTCACCTAATGTGGCCCCTAAACATGGGACTTCTCAGCCTTCATAACTGCAAGAAATAAATTATATCATTTATAAATTATATACTTTCAGGTATTCTGTTAGAAGCAACAGAAAGACTAAGAAAGATAAGAAGTGTAATTCTAAAAGTATAAAAACTCAGACTCTACCTTTGATTAAATGCAATAATAACTCTAATTGTCCTAACGTTCATTTTGGGCAAATGGGTAAAAACACTCTACAAAACTCAGTCATAAACTTTATGCTATTTTGTCATAATCAGAGATGCCACAGTTTGGACAATACAGTTCACCAAATTGAAAACAATCTAGATAACATTAATAGGTTATTTACTCTTAGTGAAAATCTGACTTTATAATCATTACCCAATTACATTTTATAACAAGTTTGTGAGACAAGTAAGCCAAATATTCTGACTTTAAAGATGAACGAATGGTTCCAAAATTTATAATAAATTAGCTACATTATTATTGAATTTGCTACTTAGCCATGTTTTCATCTTATAGTTTGCACCAGAAAAAAATACTAAATTATTTTACACTTTAGCAATTTATTGATATTTCATAGCTGTTGGTTCTTGACCACATAGAGTCAGTTGAATAAAAGTTTTGTTTTGGTTTTTATTAAGGTAGAGGAGTAAAGCATTAATGGGTTAATAGAAACTTCTCCTGTTCCATGTTTGCATTTCATCTCTTAAAATATAATTTCATTTTTACCCTTGTGATTATGATATAGACCAAGAAATTTCTTTTTCCATGTGAAGGCTTTTTAGCAGTTCTGCAGGCTAGAAGATAGTCTGAAATAATCAATTCTACCAATTAAACTTCCATAGTAAGTCCTCTGGTTGAGAACTGACCTGGCATATTTATAGTTTATGGTTCACAGAATTAAAGCATGGTTAGTAAATGATTCAGGAATTTGGACATTTTTAAATAGAGGGTCTGCTGCTTACTCTGTTTGGGCAAGTTCTCTATAAAAACATTTGCTCAAATGTAATTTTGCAATTCCAATTTTTTTATCTTTATTTATTCATAAATTATGATTTTTGAAAAAAAAACTTTTAAAATGTTCTGCGTACATGTTAATGTAGGTTAGGACATCCAAAAGATAAAGCCAAGCATCAACATTAAGTCATGGGCTAGGATTATACAAATTAGAACAAATACAAGGTATTCCAATTTTTTTCCCTGTCAATTTTCTTTCTGTCGCACGTTTTAGTTCAAATTTGTACATATAAATATACACACACACACACACACCCCTATTCTCACATGTATATTACACAGACATAGGCTATGTTCTCTTCATGTGTTTACGTTAATAATAGCTAACCGCTATTGTGCACAAAATATATGCCAAACACTGGTCTAAGTACCCTATATGGACTTACACATGTGATCCTTACAACAACCCTAAAATCCATGTTCTATTACTATTTATTCATACTAATTATTAATATCACATATTTTTAAAAACCTGAGATGTTAAGTAACTTTTGTGAAATCAAATAACAAGTAAATAGTGCTATAGAAATATGAAGTCAAGCAAGTTGGGGCCAGAAAGTGTCATTTAAGTCTCATAATAATGATGAAAGTGAAAGCAAATACCTCATTTTATAACTAAAGAAACTGAGGCCCAGTGAGGTTGTATGATTTATGGAAAGTCAAACAATTGGTAAGTAGTTGAGAATTTCAACCCAAGCAATCTCGTTCCAGAAACAAGTCTTGTCCACTTCGATATACTGCCACTTTAAGATATCTGCCTTTCTAGCACAGTTAAAGTCATTATGTCTATGTATCAAAAACCGTTTCAATTGAGAAGTCATGGAGAGAAACAGGGATATCAAATACCTCTCCTTTCTTTACCTAGGATGGATGGGTAATAATGAAACACTCATCAACTAAGTGATAGAGAAATTATTATTCTGCCACCTTTCTTATCCCAGTTCATATGCAGTTCAAGATCATATCTAGCTTTTGACTATTTCCAATTCCTTGTCCTTTAACTGTCAGTTTTCACAATAAAATGACAAAAATCAGAATCTACTGTAGATGCTATCAATTAAAGTGCTGTCTCGCCCTCTTTGCAACCTAACTTTTCCCTAAGGAATTTCCTGGCTGAATCACAGGTGTTGCAAATACTGACTTCTGTTATCATTTTTACCATCGTTTTCCCTTGGTCTTTGAAGTCATATTAGCATGTCTTGTACAAATAAAATTGATTTGTGTTAATCACCGTTCTGGGCATTTTGCATATATCATTACTATTCTTCATAAGAGGAATTAAGGAAAATGCAAAAGGATTGGTAATTTATCCAAGGTAGACTAGCTAATAAGAGGCAGATTCAGGATTCTAATTCAGGTCTCTCTGCCTCAAAACACTATCTTGTGTCCACTAATGGCATGGCTACACAAAACACAAACAAACTCCATTCTGCATATGTAGATAAGGAGAAAAACAATCTATAATCAGGAGAAAAACAATCTATAAACATCAATTATAAACACATACATGATTTATATCCTTCAGAGTGTAGCTATCACTTTGTAGCAAATATGTATTGCTATTGCTTTATTGTATTTTGTGTATATAAGGGAAATTGTTTAGAGAAACAAAACTCATAATAAACAGCTCAAGATCTTTAAAAGCCAAATTTAATCTGAGATAATAGATCATTTTTTTCTCTTTTATCAATGACTAATTAGTGATGGAAATTTTGTTTTTCTCATCATAACTTAGAAAACTTCCTTGATAAAGGCTGTTTAATTTAGTACACATTTAAATTTTAAGCCAGCAGGGTTTTCTGCCTCATAAATATCTATTTTAGGATAGAATAAACACCAGTCAGCTGACTTATTTTTAAACAAGCTATGAAAATTTATTATGAAAATATTATTTACTCCAGTATAAAAAGACTAATTGAAATGTAAATTTTCTATAGGATTTCTGATAGCTGAATAAACATAAAATATGGAGATATTAAAAGCATTATCTACTCTTGTAAATACTTGGAAGACTTTAATTTTGAAAAGGTTACAAGTCTTTCACAAGGTAAACATAGTAATGCAGGAGAAAATCTCTTCCATTATTATTTAGCTATATTCCTTCCTACTTTATAAGTTTGATTTATGCTTTTACAAGAATTGCTGTATCAATGAATTTCAATACATAGCTTGAAGGCAAAAGTTTGACTTCCAACTGCTTTTTCAGTCATCTTCATCTTTCAAATATTTAGAACATAAATTAGGCTAAAATTACATTGAATTTTATTATGCTTTACAAGCATGCTGCTTCTTGGTATTCCAATTCATTATGTTCCTTTGAATTTTTAGTACATGCTGTGGTACAGGTGTCCCATATGTTCAAGTTAATTATAATTTTACAAGGAAAAATACACCAAATCCAGAAAAGGGATTACATCTATAAATTTATATATATATATATATATATATATATATAATTACAAATATAAATACATTAGTCATTGAGGACTCTTTCTTGCTTGAAATTAGTTTGTATTTCAGTTTTACAACCTGGTTCATATAGAAGACGATCAGTTACAGTTGGGGTCACCAGCAAATAAACTAAGAAATATAATGTTAGATAATAGTGGTATACATTTGGTAGCTGACATCAATAACTAGGGATTCTGCTCTTATCTTTGCGAATCCCATAATTATTTTTGAGCCTAAAACTGGCACTCTGATACCAAAGTCTGGTATCAGAGTTTGTGTCAAATTGTGATATAAAATATTAATTTCTAGAGGCAAGTTTTAGCCATCAATTAAGAATAAATACACCCTTCCTGGCAGTTTGATTCTGAGCTACTTTGCATTCAGCTGCAGTCCATCATATAAAAAGGCATGGTGTATGCTTTATTTCCTCCTCTTTCAGGGAGTCTCCCCTCTATTACAGTGAGTTTTTTAATGAGGTACACCATCAGGACCACATGAGACATACGGGGGACGAAAGATACATTCTAAGAGCAAATGTAATTTAATTTAATTTCTTCGGGGGAAGCCAGCAATTTATTGATGTTCTGGCATTTCTAAGAATGGAGTACTAGACAGACTTGAAGAAATGACTTCCTAAATAAAAGACAGGAAAACGAATGGGTCAAGAAAGAGAATGAGTAAGTAATTACTGAAAGGACTTTGTTACTGTTGACTTTACCTAATAGATGGCCTGAGCAGGTTTTCATTAACCTGGTCCATTTATATTCCTATTAGATGTCAGCTGAAAAATACTAAGCAGCTAGGAATGACTCCTCTATTTTGACAAAGAAATGTATTTCTATAATGAATATTCAGTACAGGAGCATAAGGGAACTTGAAATATTATTTTCTAGTGTTCTTCTGATTTAGACCCAGAATTTATGGTGCTGTACTGTAGGCTGAACTGTCCCAGTGACCAGATGGAAACAGAATTTCTCTTCTGTGTAAGAAGAAAAGGAAAAAAAAAAAGTTGGCCAGGTAATCAGCCAACACACACACACACACAGACACACACACACACACACACACACGTTGCAAGGCATTTTGTCAGATACCTTAAGGTCTGCCATAGAATAATAGGCATGATCCCAGCCCTGAAGGATCCCATACTTTCAGTATGTCAAAGCAAATGCGGGGGTCAATTAATTTCTATACTGCATGATAATAACTCCAGGAGCTGCATCTAGACTTCTTTGCAGTATTTGCCATTATTAATTTTTCTATTCTTTGGAACACCTGTATGTATGATTTCAGTTGCTTCCAATTTTTGTTTATTTGTTTCTAGGCAACCTGGGCAAACTACTCAATTCATATGGCTTCTATTTCCTCCCCAAACTCCATCTTCAACCTAAACGTCTTCTGCACTCCACAATCCTTTATCCATCTGCCCCTGTACCTCTCTATGTGAACATCATATAGACAACTTGAATTCAGTATTTCTAACATGAAACTTATATTTTTTTGCATAAGTCTGACACTTGTCTTATAGTTGATATCTCAGCAAACATCATGAATATCCTTTCTTTTTTCCAAATGACAATATAGTCATTATGCCTGACTCCTCATCCCTTCCTTCAGAAATCCTGTCAACCAGCACATTGTCTGAATTCTATAACTCCTCTGGCAGATTTTGGTTCAAGTCATCTTTCCTTGTTTAGATTAATGGAAATACAATTCAACTACTCCCTCCATTGATTTTTCTACAGAGTAACTAAGAGTAACTTTTCTAAAACTGGCATTTGATAAATTCACTCCTCTACATAAAATCATTCAATGATTTCAATCCTCTCAGAATAGAATAAGTATCTATATGAAGAATTGCATGATGTTCTATGATCTGGGCCCTTTTCCATCTCTTACTTATCTATAACTTTCACTCTAAAATTCAAGTACACTAAACTACTGTGAATTCCCTATGTTTTTGCTCTCCACAAGGACTTTGAATCAACTGTTTCCTCATCCTGTAACTCCTTTTGTCCTATTCTTTGTTCCACTTGACCAATTCCTACTCATCTTTTCAGCATGAGTTTCTCATTGTTTCCCAGGAGAAGTTTTTTCTGGCATTCAGCTTCATCCAGGGACTGGCTTACCTTTTTATCCTAAGGGCTTCCATTGCCCCTGTTCTTAACCTACCGCAGTACTTTTCAGAGTACTCAGGACCCATTAGAGTCATGAGTCCCTCCAAGAAGGCTATATGTTCTGAGAAACATGTGCTTAGGTCATTTTGCCATTGTGCAAACGTCATAGAATGTACTTACACAAATATAGATGGTGCAGCCTGCTACACACCTAGGCTATATGGTGCAGCCTGATGCTCCTAAGCCACAAACCTGTACATTATGTTACTGTACTTAACACTCTCAGCAACTGTAATACAGTGGAAAGTATTTGTGTATCTAAACAGAAAAAATACAGTAAAAATATGATATTATAATCTTATGAAAACACAGTCATATATGCAGTCTGTCATTATGCAGCACATGGCTGTACATAATTTGTGAGGCTCAATGCCAAGGGAAAATGAGAGACCCATTGTTTAAAAATTATCAAGAATTTCAAGAGGGTGCTAGAAGAGCACTTAACCAAGTAAAGAGCTCTTCTAAGTACAGGGAACTTTGCCACTATGCAGGTCACGCATTTACCAGACTAAGCATGCATCTTGCTGCTTTTTCTGTCTTTATTGCTCACTAAATTGTAAGCTTCTTGAAAGTAGAGTCTTTTTGTCCTATGCCCCCATTACTTTCTCGGCAATTAGCATTTTTTTCTTGCCCATAATTATTACTCAGAAAATATCTGTGAGTTCAGTTCTCCATTCTGAGAAAAATAAATCACAATGTGGGCATCAGTTATCTGGCAACAACCGCAAAATGAGAGGATTTGTCAACATGCTGTAATTGGGCATCTCCGGGAGTAAGATTAAATTGAAGCTTATTTTAATCTATAACCATTCCCAAATTTATTAAAGATATTAGTTAATGGTATGCATTATAAAATCTAAAATTATTTTTAGTAAGAATTATTAAAATATAAATATATAATGTATTTATCAACTATAGATTTACATGAATTTGAATAATAATAGTAATTCAAATTCTTCCCAGTATTTCAGCGGAATGTAGATACTGCTGTGTTGGTTACCGAGATGCAATGGCCTCCAGTAGCACAGTGCTTTGTGCACATTGTGTGCAAATTTTCAAGGAGTACTAGATTTAGCCTTATACAGACAGATCATTTGTTTCTTTCTTATTTAGTCCTTCCCTATTTTGTTTTTTACTTAAATAACTCATGTCTAAGGGATTCTTATCAATGCCCCTCCTCAGTACCCTTAGGGTTTTAGATTTACTCTGCTTTTCCCACATTCTCTTGAATTTGCTGCCCCAAATACCTATCCAAACTCTGTAGATGGATAAAGCCTTCTAGAGTACAGAAGACATTCAGGTTGTAGATGGAGTCTGGGGAGGAAATAGAAGCCACATGAATTGAGAAGTTTGTCTAGGTTGCCTAAAAACACAAATAAATTGGACTAGGAATTGGAGTGCAAATATCTGTCGAAACTCTGCAGTTTGACAAAAAGAGGGGAACTTTGAGAATGTTGAGTGTAGCACAAGATCGCGGAATGTAAATTCCTAAGCTAAGCGGTCCAAGGTCTGCCATTTCTCTCCCTTTCTCCTCCCTCCTCTTCTCCCTCTACCTCTACCTCTCTAAGCCTTGGTTTCTTCACCCACAAAATGACATATTGGGATTCTACAACTTTGATGTTCTTTCCAGCTTTACCACTGCATCATGTGCCTTTCAGAATAGAAAAGGCTGGGCCTTGGGAGAGAAGCAGAAGTCAGATAAATGAAAGTGAAAAGGGAGGGAGGGCACTGAGGAAGACCTGGCCTAAGAGAGTCCTCGGCACATAGGTGACTGTGAGTGAGCCTGCCCTAGTGACCCAGCCTCCGTGCCACAAACATGGCCTGAGTGCATAATGTGCCAAGCTGTGTTCCGAGAACTTCTTGTGTACCAATAATTTACTCATTCCAACAATCACTCTTATTTTATAGATAGGGAAATTGAATCCCATGGCTAGTTAGTGATTGATTCAGGATTTTAAAATCATTCAGTTTGACCTTATGTTATTCCTGTGTCCTCATGATTGCGAAATCTCTAAAATCACATTTGGAAGAATTTGGGCTCATGATCATTAGATTGTTTCAAAAAAAAAAAAAAAGCACAATTTTCTCTTTTAGACATCTCTTGGGAACAAATGGTGCTCTTTAGAAAGCACAATGAACATAAAGATATAATTCTTACAAAAATTAACAGGAAAGGAGCTACCAAATGACAATGGATGAGAAAGGCATCTTGTTGCTTATGTTCTGGACCTCTTATTCCAGCAGATGATTACATTCCATTTCTGTCTTTTATTTCTCTTGCTGCATGATTTTTCACAGGCTTTGTTCTACACACTCATCATCTTTGGTATTCCTTTAGATAGTTTTTTCTTTTTTAATTCCCTATGTCTCTTTTCAGCAGATTGAATAAGTAAGGTAACATTCCTCTAAGTTCTCCATTCAGTAATACTTTAAAAATGATGCTGGATTATTTAATGCCAGCATTGCCACATTGTGGAATGATTGTTCACAATGAACTTTTTAATTTGCACCATGCAGACTATCCCTCTCTTTCATGCCATTTATTTTTTCCCATACTTATCTTTATTAACTATAATTGTCTACAGCTGCTGTATTTACCGTTTTTCCTGCCTCAGATTTAAATTCAATCCTGTCACTTGAGGAGGTGCATAATATATACAAGGCAATTTGACATATGCTGATGCCTCCTGGGGCAAATTTACTGCATTTATATAAAAACATGAAAAGATAAGTTTTATTCTGTCCTCTTGTAAACTTCCTGGTAACCTAACATAGAAATATGCCTGACCTACTTTAAAAGGGTCATTGCAAAATTGCCTAATAGTGATAATAACGTCATAAGGTGCTGTAACAAGATCTTCATGGAGACTAAATTACTTGATCTTCACAACAAATTTATAAAGCAAGTATTGTTATCCCCACTTTGAAGATGAGGAAGGCTTAGAAGTTATGTAACTTGGCATTTTCATGCTCTTGATATGTGATAAAGCTGATTTGAACCGGGTTTTCCTGACTTCATCCCAATGTTGCTGTAAATAAAAGCAGCATAGCCTAAACAATGACCATGTCCTTAATCATCCTCACCACAAAAACACATATATCCCCTTAATAATTTAATGCCACTGTATTGTTAAAAAAAAAAAACCAAAAACCAGATGAGGTCCTAAATAACATCGTATTCAAAAGCCCAGGGCCAAGTTTGGCTGAAAACATTGTAAAAATAGTTGATTCAATGTTACTGTCAAATTCTACCAGAAAACTAGCTGTGGCCTATATATTCTTTTACTTATTTTGTACTATAAGCGCAATATCTTCCATTTTATGGATGAAAATTCTGTTTATGGATTGAAATAACAAATAAGATAGAATGAATTTAGTTCTCCTTGAACTACCTGTATTTCTACCTTGTGAAAAAAATCTTGTATATCAAAACCTTGCTTTATACAAATCTATAATTCACAAATACCCTTTAATGTAATGTTTTCTTAATCAGATAACTCAACTCATGGTTTACTTGCAAGAGTGTTCTAGATACAACTTCACTAATTTATTCTTCCTCTATCATTTTGCATTTTTAGCAGACTCAGTACCACCACAAGAAAAGCTAAATTGCTACTAAAAGTAGGCTTAGAGTAGGAAGTACTATACTGTTGAAATAAATCTAAAATCAAACATAGGTTGCTTATTTTGACATTTAAAATACAAATATAAATGACCAATAAAGTACTCATATAACAGAATCACATGAAATCATCAAATAATCATGCTGAAAAGCAGAAATTGTACCAGTTACTTTTAATATTGAATAAAGTAAATAAATAATTCTGCAACCATATACAAAATATACCTTGTGGTTTTGCTTTAAACTTATATTTACATTGCTTTTGATTAAGAATTTAATCTCCACATTATTAATTCTGGTTTACCGTTTTGGACAATTTAAATTATTAACAGGGGTGCAACTGAAGACTTAGAACAACTCCGAATACCAGATGCTTCTCCAAAATATACAGCTATAAGCAGTCATGCTACAACATTCTATTTTGAAATTTTAGGAGTAAGAAAATTAAGATATAATACATCAATTTTCCCACATAATTTCTCAGCAGACAATGGGGAAGAACCACTACAGTGATTAAATAGATGGAGAGATTCAATTTTGAGGGAAGATTAAGAAATTAAATATGTAGAAGTTGGCTTGGTGACCACTAACTGAGAGGGGATATGAGTGACTGTTTTTATATTCGAATGACACCTTCAAAGACGGACATTAATAGTTTGCCACCTGGCAATGAGCAATAGTCAAAAGAAATGGGCAATGCTAAAAGAAACATACAGAAAAATCTATAATAATAATACGGTAATGTAATAATAATCTTTTGTGTATCATAGAACTATCCTTATAAAAAATAAGATAGGTCAGTTTTCTTAATTTTAAGGGCAGTCATTTTTATAAATAAGCATATCACGTTCGTTTTTTATTTTTGCTAGCCAGACATGTTTAAACATAACACATATCATTTTACCATTTTTAAGTCATATTAAAATATATTTTACATGGCATTCTTTCAAAATTAGAAATTTGTAGTTGATAAAACAGCCGTTTCTTCTCTACATTATTTTAGTAATTAAAAAATAAACAGTAATCAGCATAAAATTTGTCACCCCATGCATTTTAACTTAAAAATGAATGTGTACTAGCTGGACTATTAGCTAATGGTTTATAAAATAAGGATCATAAAACACTGTAAGTCACCGAATCAGTACAGCATTCCCATCTCATAGGTAGAGGGTTGCTGTTAGGCTCAATCTCATTTACTCTCCTTGTTAATGTTCTGGAAAGAGGCAGTAAATGTGACATTTGTTACTTTCATATTACATTGAAACGTGCATCGGGAATACAATTTATTTCAGAAGCAAATATTAGACTACCTGAAGAAGCACTGGAAAGTAAATATAGATAGTTAAATGTAAAGATAACAATAAATTAGGATGTTTTCCAGAAAAGATGGTAGCAAAATGGGTAATGTCATATGGAACTTGTATACCAGGATAGATCCCATAAGCCTCTCTGGTAATGCCGCATGTAGTGCTACTCAGCCACCTGAACATCAAACATGCTTGAAACGAATTAAGAGTCATCAATAGACTACAGAACTACAGATTTTCTTCTATAAGAAACAATTGGCTCCATTTCTGTGAAAGTGGCTACAAATAGCATTCAAAACTAGAAGAAGACTAGGTGGTAAAACCCACAGTACATCAGCAGGAGGAAGGTTACAGCACTCAGCCCTGTTGTACACTTTAATATGATGATTACTCTCATGATGCTAATGCTAGCTTTAGCTTACGGTGCTTCTACCCTCATTATGTTTAGCACCAACATTCTCTGTTTCTGAGCTGTACAGTATTAACTATGGTGAGGAGGTAGCAGAGTAGGAGCTAGAGGTGCTAAAAGTCATCTCTTGGAAGGACAGTTGCTGCTTCTTCAGAGAAAAGCTTAAAGGTCAGTGACTGCATGAAAGCATTCTTACTTTGTGCTTACATTCCCAAGCACATTTAAACTTTTTTTGGCAGTGGAGGGTGGCGAGGTAGGGGGCACTTAAAAGTCACTCAGTGATTGCTTCTGTGGAGTATAGAACCTCTAGGTGCTGGAAAAACAGTGGTGAGCAAGGCAAAAGAAAATCCTGCTCTCACACATCTTCCTACCGAGTAGAAAGTTTAGACAATTATACAGAGGATAACAATAAAGGACGGTGAGTGCTGTACAGGATGCTCGGAAAACCAACAGCAGGTTGGCCTAATGGACCCAAGAATCAGGGAAACTGTTCCTGAGAAAATATCAGTGAAACCTAAAGGGCTCACTTGTTCTCTAAGTGAGATCCAGACATTACAAAATCTGTTGTACACTTAAAAAAAAAAGAGTTTGACTATTTTTTGCTTTTGACAGATTGAAACAGTTAGGTCAATCAAAATAGTAAATGGGTTTTGAAATCCACCTATCTTCAAGCTATGTTCAATAGCTAGATTTCCATAGTCTATTAAACCCCTTCTTGAATTTCTCTGATTATTTGACTGAGCTGTAGCATATTCCAAATAGAAATTACTCAATAGCAACTGCAGTATGTTTGTGAAGAAATTTCAGAACGGAAAAAAAAAGAGCTTAGGGCATTAACTTAGAGCAGTGATTTTCAAATTTTGAGTACATGAAGTTCTTTACGGTGCTTAGTAAAAATTTGGATTTCTGCCGCTGCCCCACTCCTAATGAAATTATTATGAAGGTCTGTGGCTGGGCTCAATATGCTGTAGTTTAAACCAGGACCCAGAGTTATTTTGATGCAGGTATTGCAAAGCCACACCTTGAGAAACACGGAATTAGAGGATGTATTAACAGAGTTAGCTACTCTTATTTGAAGACAGCAGAGATAATTTATTCTCTTCTCTCATTTTCTCTGTCTTTCCTTCATCAGAATCCTATTTAACCCACAGGAATTGGGAAGAAGTTTCTCTGTAAATAGCCTAAATCCTATTCATAAGCACGAAGAGAGAAATTAAAAAAACCCAGTATTTCCCAGCCTGGCTTCACATTAGAATCATCTGGGGAGCTTGAAAAAATTACTGATACCTGGTCTCTCTTCCTAGAGACACTGATTGGGTCCCCAGTAGTGTTTTAAGTTCCCCAGGTGATTATAATGCACATCAGGGTTGCTAACCACAGGCAACCAGGAAAGACAAACTATTTATTTAGCATTCTCTGTGTTACAGTTCCTTTGTTAGATGCTATAGATGTCTATACACAGATACGTTTTCTTTAATAGTCACATCATTTGTAAATGTTGATAGTGAACCCAATGACTAATCACTCCAAGGGCACAAAAGGAGAGTCAGGATTACAATTTTGAGCTGCTTAATTTAATGCCTGTGTTTATTTTTAATTAGTTGATTTTCATTTTTGCCCTCAATACAAAGTGTTTGTTATTTTTTATATTTAACCTGTATTCTGTTACAACCCTGGATCACCTCTCCGGTGCCAAAATATGCTTCTGTATGGTGGCATAGCCTTCCAGCCAAAAGTTCTATTTTAGAGATATTATAATTCTCCAGTGTGCAGTATTTGGCATATAGTATGTACACAATAGTGTCAGGTTTTGAAATGGCCTTTCCAGTAGTATTTTGCAAGCATGTGAATATTTGCCGTATTTTGAACTTTGTTGCCTTCTAAAAGTATGACAAATGGAAAATGAAACCGTTGACACTAGAAATGGTAAAAGCAAAACTGGCATTACGAGATAGCCCAAATGAAATATATTCTTAGCCTCCAGGGCACATTCCTTTGTCATCTGCTGATTTACTCTGTGTTAAGAAAAAGATTGAACCAAAGAATATACATAATGTCATGGAACTCTACCTTTGAAACTCATATGTAAATATGAGGTTTAGTGTGAGAACTAAAGAGAACTTTAGATATTGCTTTATGCATCAGTACATTTTCCTGCCATCTAAGGGTAAACTTCTGTTCATTAGGCTTCTGGTAAGTACACAGCTTCTTAGAGAAAAATTAATCAAGCAAAATAGTGTGGTTATTAAATTTCTATTGACATTTTTAAAACTCTGGTAAGATACCTTCGACATTATTGTAACATTCTACTCAAATCCCATGTAAAAGCTGGTATTTGTTTATTCCCCGCTGGCAGACTGTAAACTCCATGAGAGCAGGTGCCTTGTCTATTTTTTTACTTCTGTATTCCCAGTGCTTGGAATAGCATCGATTTATCAAAATAATAAAGGAAAACACAAGAAGAAGCCTCATCCTTAATGTTAAAATTAGTTTCTTTATTCTAAAATTGTAATCTCATATGACCTAAGAGAATAATATATTGAGCTAACGTTTTTCATTAGAAATGTTTCCTAATTTTTACATGTAACCCATAAATTATTATGTGCACACCTCTGGGCCTCAGAAAACAATAGCCCAAAGTGAAGGCCTCAGAAGCAAAAGATTTTCTCTTACCTTCTCCTGCCCTATTTCTCAGTGCCATTCTCCCCGAAGGCTAGCCATAGAAACTAGAATCCCTCTTCCCCAAGGTGAGTCATAGAAACCAGAATCCCTTTTCCCAAAATCCAGCCATAAAACCTAAAAATATTACACGAACTTTCCGTCCTCCTTTAAGGAGAACTTGTGCTTGATGCCAAAATGAACTGGAAATTTCTCAGGGAATTAGAGGATCAATGTGAGCTACCACATAATAAAGGAAAAAAAATTCTGATAAGGTACCTAAGATGTATTTACAAAGTCTACTCTCAATATCTTACTGCTTCAAATTTCTTTCTGATGTCCCCATATTTATTAAGGGCATCAGCAGCTAGGTTTGAGATTTTGATATCATATCTCCTCAAGTTTCTTCTCAAATTTCTTAGAATCTAATTCTCCTCTTTGTTTCCTGATTGGCATCTAAATTTACTGCTCTTGGCTAAAGCTGTGTCACTGTGATTGGACTACTGCCTTCCCTGGATTGCCTGGCCCCAAAACATCATCCAAACCATTGTAGAAGTTAATCTCACTAAAATGGATCTGAACACATTACAGCTTTGCTTATAAACTTTTGATGTTTTCTACTGTCCACAGGAAAATGTCCAAATTCCTTAGTATTTCTTACTTCATTCTGCCACATCTGGTCCTCTAACCACACTTAGCTGCTCACTGATCCCTGAACACATCACTCACTTTCTGCCCACTGTCTTTAATCATATTGTTCTCACTAATCCTGGTGTGGCATGCTTTACCCTTGTCTGTATGATGGACTCCTAAGCATCACAAGAACAACTCAGCATGCCACCCCTTCTAGGAAATCATTCCAGATTCACAGACAGAATTATTCCTTCCATTCTTATGTCCCTTGACTCAGCATATCTGGGTTCACATCTTGACGCCATTACTTATAATCTAGATGTCCTTGGGAAAGCACAAGAAACAAGGTTACTACTATCCCCAAGAACCTGCCTCAATGAATGGTTGTGAGGATTATGTGGGCTAATTGAGGACATCATTTAAAATAGTGCCTGGAAGATAAGTATTTAATAAATGATATTAATTTTATTTTCAAAACTAATCTACAGGCTTTTGAATGTTACATTGCCCTAAGACAGTCTTCTCAGGCTAAACTATAAACTAACATGGGAAGTTGACTAAAAGTCAGTGTTCTGTTTGCATTCGGGTTTCTAGTGCCAAAAGCAGTATCTGGAATAACTCAATTTTCAATATTTATTTAGTCCTCATTGTTTATACAATTTGATGCTACAGCCAGATTTACAAAGAGACAAATGTGATTGTCCCAATCCTCTAGTAGTTTATAATGCATTTTTGGAAGTGAATAATATATAGACTGCAAGAAATTATGCTATTTGTTTTCAAACCAAATGCCAAACAACCACAGAGTTCTCCAGACCAAGGCAGGCACAATCCCTGATGATAGAAGGAACTGGGGAATATCCTTGAAACAGAAGAACTTAGAAGGGTAAAATGATGATATATCCTAAACAAGGTATTTTAAGTGGGCGACACTGGGTGAAAATGGCATGGAGGTAGGAATGACCATGGTTAGATCAATTGGCTTAGGTAGAAGTTTTTGTAGTATCGTGGTACACAACAGAGGTTACCAACTACAATGCTTATAGGCAGGTGAAGAAAATGAGGGAAACAGGTGAAGTATAAGGCAATAAGAATTTCTGGCAAACTAGAGGGATGATCCCAGAAGCAAGGAGGCAGCTTCCCCTCAGCTATAATGTAACCGTTGTCCCCTGGGGATAGGTCCCAAGGTAGCTAGGGCACATGCTTTTAAAAATGAGATCTCTTTTGATTTTTAAACAGGAGTAACTACTTTCAACATTTTATAAAACACTGTGTAAATCCAACAAATTATCCTTACCAAAGACTGCTGGCTGCCAGTTAATAGACCTTTGGAAAAGTTTGAGGTGGCCACATGTAGGTCTAGTTCCCAGTTCACAGGTTAGTAGGGAGCTAGTGAAGGTTTTTGAACTGTTTTGAAATGCTCAGAAATGTTTTAAGCATATTTTTCCAGGAAATTGTTTGCAAGATGGATTATTGAAAAAAAAAAGCCAAGATGCAAAATGTCCAGTGTGGAAATTATTGTCCTAACCCAGGTGTGAGGTATTAAGGCCCAAACAGTTGTGGGACTATAAAGGGAGTGATGTAAGGTTCAAAGTAAACTACTTGAGCTTCTCTCTAATTTTAGCTGATTCAAATTAGGTTTTTGTCTGCCCAAGTTGTGCTAATTGCTCCCATTTCTCTTATTTCTCCTTTAATCAAGGGATTTACATAAGTGAGCTCATTAAAAGAAAGTCATCCCTCACCAAATGAACCTTGCCATTCTGTGTAATAATTATAGCACAAAAGGAAAGGTTAATCTGATTATATATAATAGGATAAACAGAACATTTTCAACATCTGTGCTGAGTTGTCCTGAATGTTTCTTCTATGTCCCCTAACAAGTACAATCATATATGATTTTCAGTAAAAGTCATTTTTGCATTCATGGTTTTAAATATTAGAAAAGTGTATGAATAAGCAGTTATTTCTAACCTAAGGAAAGAACATCATATTTTAAAATGTACAGGTGTTATAAGGAACCTCTTGGCTAAAGATTTTGCATACTGTTACAAAGACAACCAAGAAAGACAAATCTGTGCTTACTGTTGGGTGATAAAGCATAATTACCTGAATTTTCCTCTCCAGGGTGTTAAATTAAAAGGCAATGGTTAATCTATGGCTCATGTTAGCCTGTTTTTATGTATTAATAACACAACAATTATGGGTACTTCTCTTTCTTATGAAATTAAAAGCTTTCACAAGAACATCATTCATCTCAGTGATGATTTGCATTACTTCCAGTACAGAGAGAAAACCATTATGGATGTGTGCCAAGGCACTTTGGATTGTCGGCTCATTCTTTGAGTTTTAGAGGGATAGTATTTTTAATTTTGAAGTCCTTTCATTCAACTCCCACAAACCAATCCCTGTCTTGAGCTTTCTGAAATGAATCCTGCAGCTAGCAATATCAACTAGAGTCATTTCATCCCTAAATCACACATCCTGAGTTTAGCACCTCCCACAGTGATATTGCTGAGGATGCATATAACAGAAACCCTGGTGCAAAACCAGAAACTCTGGCAGGGGGTTACATTGGCCTAACTTGCTTTGTTCATTTGCCAATGAGCTGGCTATATCAGTTTAGACAGTAACTCGATTTTCTAAACCATACTGATATACTGTGATGTAAGAAAAATCTCTCACTACAAAGGATGCCTGAAGTTGCCACTCCCATTCTGCCACTTTTTAAACATTTTCTTCTCAATATTTTGCTGATTTCTTGCCACCTCCCAGGTCTCCAGTGATTCTGATGAGAGATTTTATATATAGTTTAATGGCAGAAACTCAGGCTCAATTAAAGATAAGCCAAGTAAGTAGTCCATTTTAATGAGAAAAATGAAAAATGAGGAACTCAAAGGATTGTTAAGTAATATGATGTTCTTGGTGAATGACTTCTTTGCATTAATGCTTAGATCAGGAATATTTTTGAAAGTACATTCAGTGTCACGATGCACGGGGATTTTATTCCATTGCATTTCTGTTCCGTTTCATTTACTAAGCTTTTTCTTATTCAAAATGGTATCAGTTAAAATGCTTTATTAAGCAGAACTTCTCTACTTTTCATGTAAGGGTGGTTTAAAAGATCAACTTGAAACACAACATGATATTTTGAAGTGTCTTCTCAATCATCAAAGAAGTACGTACACTTTTATTATCTAATTCATTTTATTCAACGTAACATATAAAACCCTCCACGTTCTTGAATTTGAAATTTAAGATTTCAACTTTTCTTAAGACCCTTAGAGAACCACTTAAGTTCAATTGCTTCTTGCTCCCCACTGCTCCCCCAGTGCAGCCCCACGTCTTCTTCCCCTAGGTGTTGTGTAACATGCATAATGCATATTGAGTTTGTACTTTATCTCCCTTGTTAAAAATAAGCTTAGCAGTCATCTCAGACTAGATGCCTGAAAGCATCTGATCCATACTTTCTTCCTCATATCTTTGGTGTCCTGGCAGTAGTCTCTTCTAACCACATGCTTTCTCTCCAAGGATCCGCCCATATCTTCCCATGTCATCAACCATTATCTGGTATAATTGACTATATCTCTATTTCAGGCTGTTCATATGAGCTCCAAATCCCTAGTTTTAGTGGCTTATTAGACATTTTCCTTTGGTAATCATCTGATTCAAACTCAAAGGACATAAAATTGAGTCCCTTATATCCTCTCTTCTCAAAGCTGTATCTTATAGATTACTGGTTATATAGTAAAAGGTTAATACTTTTTTTGAGACAAAACATCTGCTCTTTGGGGAGTTTACCATGTACCACGTACTAATCTAAACTCCTTACAAACACCACCTCACTTAATTCTTATAAAAACTATGAGAAAACACATTATTAACCTCATTTACTGGGAAAACTGAGGCATAAACACATATAGTTTAAACCCAGGTAGTTTGACTCTGGAGCCTCTGTATTTATACACTTTAACTGCCTATCTATGATCAGAAAAAAATGTAGGCTTGAATATCAATTTCTGCTATGTGATTTTGAGCAAGTAACCTTATTTTTTTGAACATCAATTTCTCCTTCTATGGAATGGATCACCATATTTCCTCATAGGATTTATGTGGGGAAAGCCCTTTATATAGGGTGATCAATCCATCCCAGTTCACCAGAGCCTTTCTCAGCTTCAGCAATAAATGTTCCATGTCCCAGAATCTCCTGAGTACTGGGAAAATCATGAAGGTAGGTCACTCTACCTTTAAATGTAGGTAGTGCTTAATGATTGCTTTTTCTAACTCAAACCTATTTACTAACACATTGTGCTAATGCTAGTGCTGTAAACATTATTCTACGAATTCCTTTCATTTCCATGGTTACTCTTCCACGAAGAATAAACTAAAAATTGTAACTACCATTTAGTCAGTGCTTACTATGTTCTGGATACTATTCATGAACTCAGACTTTATTTTCATTTCACAGATGAGCTGCAAAGGCCTATGGAATTGAAGTGTCTCTTGCTAGTATTCCAATGATACTGGTTGGTAGGGGAGCAAGTATTGAAATGCAGGTCTATTTAACTCCAAACAGATGCCAAGGTTTTAAATATCCCTCATATTTATGACAGTTCCATTGAGCTAATCATGACTTTTCTGTTCCTAAAATAGTTATTCAATAGCATGCCATTCAATGATTATCATATTCTGCCCCCAACCCACATTTCCAGATTTATTTTTATTTTAATTAGTATAATAGATTCGACTTCACCATTCGACAAAAATTTGTTTCTGTTTAAATAGAACATGACTAAGTATAATCAGGAAACATTCATGCTTCCATTCCTATAAACCTATATGGAAATTTAGGTAAGCTCGCATGAATAAAGCCCAAAATCTTCAGGATGACTCTGGAGACCCTTCATGCTATCATGCTTCCCTCCAATGCAATCTTTTCTAATGTATGCCATCTTTCATTCTCAGTGGAACACTTACTTTACCTCAACGCTGAGGAATAAATTAGGACACTTTCAAGTGTTTATGACCTTGCTCATGCTGTGCCTTTTGATTGGATTGTCTTCTCCGCCATGTAAATTGCTTACATTCTTCAAGAAGGCAGACAATGAGGCACAGAAGAGAGACTGTGTCTCATTCATCTTTATGTTTTCAGAACCTAACACTACATAAGGTGTGTAGGAAATCCTCAGTAAACATTTTTGTGTTCAATCAAATGCATTGACTGTAGTTACTAAGCAGTGACAGAACTGGACTAAATTCTACAACTCAACTCTTAGTGTGGTGAGTATCCTGTTACACCAACCTGCTTCCAAGTCCTCTGGCAGACTGGAGAAAATCAATTAAATCATGTTTTCCTCCATTTCTTACTGAAAATAATTAGAGCTGATCCTTGGCATTGCTATACAGAAGGAAAGTATTCAAAGGCAGAAAGCAATGTGATCTTCAGAACACACAAATGTGATATTTTAATTCTTCGATATTCTCTCTTAATATCTCGTTAGGCCAAAAAAGTATGGATTATGTAAAATTTTCATAGCCTCACAAAATTAAGAAACATATATTTTTTATCACTTCAAAATTCATTACATCTACAAATTAATACTAATATTTAGTTCTAATTACTACTTAAAAACTAGTAATATTTGATTCTATTCTACTGATAATTTCTAATTTCTATCTTAGGCAAAAAGCCATGTTATCACCAGACCTTTTATCAGCCAAGGTATATACTGTACATTATTTCAATTTATTCCTCTATCTCCTTATCAATAGACAATCAAATTACCTAATACAGGCAACAAAAGAAATACAGAGGCTGAGCAAACATGAAGAAGTAATAAGTTTTAGGTCTCTGAATGTCTACTGGCATTAGGAAAATCAGTGTAATTTAAGTGCATTCACATTAATGACCATAGGTATATGGACTATGACTTTACCTTCTGGAATGTGTGACGGTTTTGTTTCTTGTTCACTATCCCTTATATACACCATTACCAGATTCACCCAGGCTAAATCTCACAGCAGCAGTGAGAGAGGCAAATGTCACGATTTGCCAGGGATCTCTCTTTTCTATTCCTCATCCTGAATACCCAATAACTATGAACAAAAGGTCCTACTGTTCTCAGCATCCTTGATTCAGCCATAAAAATCCATTCCTAGGAAGGATCTGATACCAATTCTCCATACTGTATTGTGAATTTGTAGTGTTATCACTCCTGGGAACATTTGGCCCTTGAGATTCACCTCAGATGAATATTAGAAATCCTCTATTTAAGGGATTTGGGGCATCAGAGAAATGTTGTGACAAGTTTCTAGAGGCACTCCTGCAATTACTGCACACACAGGGCTGTGAAATGCTAGTTGTGTCTGCACCACTGTTGAAAATACATGTTCTTTATGTTCTTTGGTCAAAACAAATTTATTCAGTGACTGCCATGTGTCAAGCACTTTGTTATATCCTGCAGAGGCAGAAATAAACTGAGGGTGCAGTCTAGTTAGAGTGACAAATGTAAGAACACGTGATTATCATGCCAACAATGACTGCAATAAAAGAGGCAGGTGTAAAACGCCGTGGGAGCAGGAGACAGCCTGCCAGATTCACTCAGCAACAGGTATTTATTAAGACCCAACAACCTGATAGGCATTGTTCTAGGTGTTACATTTGTGTACTAAGAATTTTTTTTAAATTAGAAACTGGAAATCTTCTAACGTTTGCCACAGATTCTTTTTACATTTATAGCATCTTTGTGTTGCTTCAATCAGCAGTTTTGAAATATCGAAGAAAAGTGCCTTCTAAGTGGCACATTAGTTTAGGCAACTTTCAAAACTCTGATGTTAAGAAAATGATGGGGAGTAAAGGACAAAAGAAAATATAATTATTTCCCACTTGCTCTGCTGACATTTCCTAGAACTATCCCCATTCCAAATTAATGGCACACGTTTACCTATGTAACAAACCTGCACGTCTGCACATGTATCCCAGGACTTAATATAAAATAAATTTTAAAAAAATGAAATTAAATCTATTTATGTAAAATGTATTCACCCCTAGATAGTGTAATGATATCAAAGGGGCGATAGAACAACACAGATGTCTTCTGGATGCCAGACAGCACCTCCTTCTTGCAGGCTACTTTTAACAGGGGTCAAATGAGCAGCAGACAGAGTTGGTTTTTCCCTTTAGGAATAGGAGGTCTTCAGAGCAGGACAGGAGAAAAGGGACTCACCTATGACGGTGCAAGCACACACATACCGACACATGCTTACAATCTATTTTTAAATGATTAATACAAATAATAAAAGATGCAGTTTTTGGACCACTTTCCCCAAACTTCCAACAATTCCTCCTGCTGATATTTTAAATATTCTATACTGCTTTTTCTAACGACTCTTCATTATAGTCTTAATGACCACCTGTGATGGACTGAATTGTGTCTCCCCAAAATTTGTATTTTTATGTCCTAGCACATCAGAATGTAACTGTTGTTGGACATAGGGTCTTTAAAGAGGTGACCAAATTCAAATGAAGCCTTTAGGGTGGGCTCTAATCTAATCCGACCGTGTTGTTATAAGAAGAAATTTGGATCAGAGATGCATGCACAAAGAAAAGGCTACATGTGAGGCCACAGCAAGCAGCAGCCATCTGCAAGCCAAGGAGAGAGGCCTCAGAAGAAAACAAACCTGCTAATACCTTGATCTTGGACTTCCAGCCCCTAGACTTGTGAGAGAATAAATTTCTGTTGCTTGGTACCCAGTCTGTGGCATATCATTATGGCAGCCTTAGCAAATTAATACATTATCCTATCAACATATAACTTTTATAGTCTTTTAAAAAATGACCCCTTTTGGGGACAGGAGTGGTGGCTCGTGCTTGTAATCACAGTACTTTGGGAGGCTGAGGCGGGCAGATCACAAGGTCAGGAGTTCAAGACCAGCCTGAGCAACGTGGTGAAACCCCGTCTCTACAAAAAATACAAAAATTAGCCAGTTGTGGTGGCATGTGCCTGTAGTCCAGCTACTCAGGAGGCTGAGGCAGAAGAATTGCCTGAACCTGGGAGGCAGAAGTTGCAGTGAGCCAAGACTGCACCATTGCACTCCAGCCTGGGCAACAGAGTGAGACTCCATCTCAAAAAATAAAATAAAATAAAATATAATAATAAAATAAAATAAAATAAAATAAAATAACCCCTTTTGGAGAATGTGCTCTGGGCCAGACTGTCCTCATCCCAACTATGGCTCTGATAAAAAGTGGGCAGGGATGCATTTTGTGAAAATACCGAGGAAGTACTAATGATGCCTTAAAGAATTTTTTAGACTCCAAGTTTTGAATTTCTTTGTTTGGTTTTAGAGTTTGCTGTTTATTGAAATGTATTGAGATAGAAAAAGTATTAAGTCGTATGAGTAAGTTAGAAATGTGTACATCAGATTATCAGAATCTTTTCTGAGAGTAGATTGATAAAATAAGGACACAAAGCCATCACTATATGTGGTGGGTGGGCAAAGGGGCTCCAAGGGAAAAAGAGATGGCTAAGGGCTAGAAGGTGAATTCGGACAACCAGATGGGTTTTAATAAGATCGGCGTCTTAGTTTCTTTGTGTTGCTATGGAATACCAGAGATTGGCTGACTTATAAGTAACGGAAAGTTATTTCTCACAGATCTGGAGGCTGGAAGTGCAAGATCAAGATACTGGCAGAGTCAGTGTCTTGTGAGGGCCTGTTTCCTGATTCATTGACAGCTGTGTTTTCTTGGTGTCCTCACATGGTTGAAGTACAAGGGAGTTCTTTGGGGTCAATTTTATAAGGGTATTAATCCCATTATAAGGGCTCCACTCTCATGACCCAGTCACCTCCCAAAGGCCCCCAAATCTAAATAACATTACACTGGGGGATTAAGCTTCAACATATGAATTTTAGGAGTACACATTTAGTCTGTAGCAACCAGCATTGCCTTTGTATGACTACTATTTCTAAAATTTAAATTGAATACTATTCTTCTTTTTTACTATCACAACCCTCCTTTACCTATTGTGTATTTTCCTATTCTTTACTCTCAAAATGTCAGGTTTTAAAAAATTTTCCTTCTACATTGTCTTTTAAATATATTCAGGAGGATGAATACTGATTTTTTTTTCTTGTTGGGAAAAGCTAGCAGGAACTATACTATCAGAAATTATTAACATTATCATAATTTATCTTGACAAAACACCTTCAATAATTAAAGAGTAAAGAGCAGCTACCCTGTGATTGTCACAGTAAATTACAGAATTTCAGTGGGCTTTTGAGCATGGAAATGTGATACATTTCAGGATTAGGTTCTTCCACTCAAGTGCATCACCTGTTGCTCTATCTATAGGGGTTGAAATAATAGCCAGGACAAGAGCCATTCTGGATACTGCAAAAAGATCTGTTTCATAGAGGAAGTACTAATGATTTCCAAAATAAAGCTTCACTTGAAACTACTGAAAGTCAGAGATTCAGATATAAAAGGAAAAGTAAAATACAGTGAAAAGATTCTGCAACTAAGATTTAGAACCACAAATACAGGTCATGGAGGATGTGGAATTCACCTGAAAGTGACCTTTGGTTATTGCTACAAACAGGTCATCTCGACATTCATTAACTTGAGAGCTTAGCCAAGGTAACACTGACCTGATTTAATGATCACTATCACTTGTTTTGTATCAATAAACTATCATCGAAGTTAGAATACATCCTTTTCTACATTAGATTGATTTCATATCATTATTTTCTTCTTTTATTTGTTCCAGGAGTAACCTGGGAAAACATATTTCTAGCCTTATGTATGCCTTGTTAATCCCATTGCTTCTGCCAGTGTTCTAGAAATTATTCTCACCGTTTCATCCCTGGTCTTTAGGACAATTACAGTGTCTGTCAGTTCCCCTAATTTTACTTTCTCTTATTTAGTCCTGTGATTTGATCAGGACATTAACCCTAATGCAAAACCTACTTGAAACTCCTTATGGGTGGTCCCTGGTACCACCCATGTATGGTGTGCCAACCCAACCAGAACCGACTTGGCAGGTAGCATACATCTGACTCTAGCTATCCAACCACATTCTCTCCAGGGAATATTGGAATTGGAACCAGGAGAAGTCAAGTAGTTCAACTAGACCAATAATGAAATCTGTAGTTAGATTAGTTTGGCTATCAAATGTGCAGAAGCAGAGAAAAGGAACTGAAGAGTACAAAGGATGAAGCTGAATTGCAGAGAAAGGCATAGAGGAGATACCATGTAGAGACATTAGAAGAGAGCTAGAGAGTGAGCATGAGACAGCAAGAGCCACGGAGAAAGTAGCTGCCTCAGCAAATGACAGTTCCCTAGTTGCTGGTTTGACGCTATCAAAAAATGCATCTGTTCTTTCTTGCATTTCTAGCAATACCCCTGATGCTTTAAAATAAAATTCCCTTTAATATAGATGTTAAACTTACATAAAATATAAAATTCACAAAAGTCCTTAGTTACATTCACAGCCTCCCTTACTCTCAGGCACTAAAGTCCTACTCACAGTTTTCTGATTTCCCTTTGGATCTTCCTATCCTGATAGGGACATATGGTTCAGTTCAACTTTCCTCCAGTTACAACACACTCCATCCACAGACACATACAACTTAATGTGACTTTCAGCTAACTAGATCCGTCTCAAGGACATTTGCTTTTTAACTGGAGTTTTTCTGTCTCTCCCTCTTCTTTTTCTCTCTCTGTCATAAATATGAACACACACACACACACACACACACAACTACATACACTTTGAGAACTGTGGGGAAAATGAGTCCTAATTAGCTCCCTTGAGTTCATGCAATATGATATATGAAGTTGCTTACCCCACCCACACAAAAAGGAAGGACAGCTAAATTCACTTGAAAATCAAATGTATATAAATAGTGTTTATTTTCAATGTGTTCTAATTAATGTGACAATTAACTTTCCCAATTTGGGAACATTAATGTTTAATGTAATGCCAATTGGAACTCGGAAAATTTGTAACAGAAAAATTTATAATTATTGGGACTCATCTAGGTGGGTTACTACCTTAAAATAGTGCCTTTTTAGTTTAATAAAATGTTACTTTAAAAATGCCGCAGAACCAGTATCACGTCAACTGTACTCCAGCCGGGGTGACAGAACTGAGACCCTGTCTAAAAAAAACAAAAAAAGCCACAGACCTAGTTACTAATTATATAATGTATGATTATTCCAAGTATAGGTCATGTTATCTTTAGCCCAAAGGAGTGGCCGTGGGATCCTGAGCAAGCCACCATTGGTCTCCCTTTATATCTCAGTGCTCTGACTTATAAAATGGGCAAAACAATGGTATCTATCTCATTGTGATATAATATAGATTAAATCAGACAATGTAAAGTCACAAAACAGAGTTGTTTTCACATACTGAGTGCTCAGTAAACATTAACTATTATTATTATCTATCTTTTTTTTTTTCTTTTGTTTTGAGACGGAGTTTCACTCTTGTTGCCCCGGCTAGAGTACAGCGGTGTGATCTTGGCTCACTGCAACCTCCGCCTCCTGGATTCAACTGATTCTCCTGCCTCAGCCTCCCTAGTAGCTAGAATTACAGGTGCCTGCCACCATGCCCAGCTAATGTTTTTTTTTTTTTTTTTTTTTTTTTTTAGTAGAGATGGGGTGTCACCATGTTGGCCAGGCTGGTCTCGAACTCCTGACCTCATGACCCGCCTGCCTCAGCCTCCCAAAGATCTGGGATTACAGGTGTGAGCCACGACGTCCAGCCTATTTTTATATATCTTCAAGTATACAAGTACATTAGACAGATATTATCCTAACCTCCACCGGACATGTACAAATAAGTCCTACTGCAAATGTTATTTTAAAATAATTTCATTTTTTTTTTGAGACAAGGTCTCACTCTGTCAGTGGTCTACCCACCTTGGCCTCCCAAAGTGCTGGGATTAGAGGTGTGAGCCACCATGCCTGGACTCCATTGTGAATTTTTTAAAGGCCTTTCTAAACATCACATAAGATAGAGAAATGAAGGAGTCCTAAAAAGAGGGAGATCCTAATCCAGCTTTTAATTGCTTCTGAATCTTAAGTCCAAAGGCCATTTTGCAAAATAGCCACATCATCTTTAAGTTTATATGTATTTTAAAATGTAGTTTTAATTCAGTGACAAAGCTATTAATGAAATAAGCATGCATTTTATCCAAATGAACACTCCTTTAAATACTTTTCCAAAGTGCATTTGAGGAAACGGTGAGGCTAATGCACAGGCAATGAGTATAATATAACATGATAAATGCGGTATCTGTTAAATAGCAATGTAATGCCAGACCAGGTTGAAATTCAATAAAACTTAACTCTAATATACAAAGCTTTTTGTGAGCACTTATTAGTTAAAATGAATTCTTTTATTACCCTAGTAAATTGCCAAATTGCTAGAATAAAGCCACCCAAATAACATTCAAATTTAAATTGAACAATTGAACAGAATGAGATGTCATAATATAAAAACAGAATTAATATATATTTAAAATGCATTATGTATTTTTCTTATATGAGTCATATTATTATGAATCTTTGGAAAATATTTGTAATTACCTCAAGTATTTGTTTCATTCCCTGCTTGAAGATCAATCAAGTGATCAATTAATGGATCCTTCTCAATCACACACCGTGTCTTTTCCCCATCTTAGCATCATAAGCTATAGAGCAATGTTGGCAGCCAGATCTGCCAAATGTATTCAGTAATAGTGATTTCCTACCTGATTTGCTCTTTTACACTGAGCAGTGATACTTATCAGCTGAGTGCTACAGTCTATTTCCAGTCATTACTTTATGTTTATTCCAGTATCTTTCCTTCTTTTTTTCATCTGCAACTGCCTGTGAACTTATAACATCACCAAAGATTGGAATAAAGTTAGTGGAAAGGGGGTTAAGAAGTAGACTGAAAGCAGCTCACTCTTTAATATGAAAAACTTGAAGTATGTGATTTTGGTTTTCTGGATCTATGTTTAACTCATTATACTTGGAAGCACTAAATGAAATAACATGTGAGAAACTGTTCTTAACAAGCATCTGTCAAATGACTAGATGAGTGGATGTATCAATGAATGCTATTGCTGCTAACCACAACACTCAACACAAAATGTGTGATGCTGTTTAATTTGCTTCAGTTGTGAATGATGTTTTTTGGTTTTCTCAAAAAAAGTTAACCTTGAAGCAACTTGTCTCTGTAGGCTCTTTTTTTTTTTCCTATATTTTAAGTATTTTTTTTTTTTTTTTAGGTTTTGGAAGTTCATATCAAAAGGTTCAAATGGCTTTTCCTTTGCAGATTCCTCACTTCCTTTTGATCTGAATGTACCTATTGATTTATAATTTTCTCTCTTCAAAGAAATTTCCAAGTTGTTGCTTCGGGCCTCAGACAAGTTGCTGTAGGCAGAGACTCTTAGAAACGCATAACCTGGCAGGAAGCTGCATTCTGAGCAGGATTCAGAGTTGGAACAGAGGAAACTTAAGACAACTTTCAGACAGGCCAAGTAGGACAGGGTCCAAATCATCTAGAATGTCAACAAAGAGAGAAAAGCAGGTTTGCTTTTTTCTAAATCAGAATAAGATTAGAAAGATGCAGAATAATGGGATGGGTTCAGATGTACATGGAGAGGACTGATAAGTTTTGTCTTGTTTTGTTTTATTTAGAGAAACAGCTAGAAGCTCCAACAAGCTTGAATAGAAAAAAATGATAAAGATGTTTTATTATTGTAATGATATGATTATGATTTTTGCTTTATACTAATTTTTTCCAGGCATTCGTTCACCAAAAGCTTCATTGAGATCAATGATATTGGACTAGAATGACCCAAGTTTGGTTCTGAAATCACACTCTCTTTGTAATAGAAACCAAACAAAGTGTACCGGTAGAGTGTTTCAGAGGTATTACTCCTGCTTGACTCAAAATGAACACTAAAGTTAGCAATTTTGCCGGGCGTGGTGACTCATACCTGTAATCCCAGCACTTTGGGAAGCCAAGGTGGGAAGATCACTTGAGCCCAGGAGTTCGACACCAGCCTGGGCAATATAGTGAGACCCTATCTCTCCAAACAAAAGTCAAAAAATTAGCCTGGTGTGGGGGTATGTGCCTGTTGTTCCAGCTACTCAGGAGGCCAAGGTGAGAGGATCACTAGAGCCAGGGAAGTCAAGGCTGTAGTGAGCCCTGATTGTGCCACTGCACTCCAGTCCAGGTGACAGAGCAAGACCCTATCTCAAAATAAATATATTAATAAAGTTAGCAATTTCTGTGGTTTCTTCATTTATAAGAAAACAGCCGGCGAGTTGTGGTGGCTCAAACCTGTAATCCCAGCACTTTGGGAGGCTGAGGCAGCCAGATCACCTGAGGCCAGGAGTTTGAGACCAGCCTGACCAACATGGTGAAACCCCAACTCTACTAAAAATACAAAAATTAGCTGGGCATTGTGGTGGGTGCCTATAATCCCAGCTACTCAGGAGGCTGAGGCAGGAGAATCACTTGAACCTGGGAGGCGGAGGTTGTAGTGAGCCGAGATCGCGTCATTGCACTCCAGCCTGGGTGACAAGAGTGAAACTCCGTCTCAGAAACTAACAAACAAACAAACAAAAATAGCCTACCTCAGTGCAGAAACAAACAAAAACCTAGTAATTGTTTCAAAGACTGTGGTTGCTAAAATCGCATTATGAAAATGTGACAAGTTTACCTTTTTGTATGGGAATATAGGGCTAACTAGGGACTATTTGTTGATAGTCAAAGTCAAGGGACTGGAATTCAGATAGAACACCATATCTTGCCTTTAGCAATGGGGATTTCAGCTACAATTATATATGGACCCCTCAACCAATGCAGGTAAAGTGTGCATCTCTTTCAGGTAGGACACAGCATAATAAAAGATGAGGTTCACAAAGCTCTCTATAACCTTGCAAAAGCCAACTAGCACTTTTTAACACTTCTAACATCACTCTGTCACCAGAGAACAGTGTTTCTGCATTCAGCACAGAAGCTATAAAGGGGATTAGAAACACTCCTTAAAATGTTCAACAGCCACAGCAGAAAAATTGTAGTGCTCAAGTCCTGTAATTTGGAGAATGGGTCTTTTTATACCTTAGCAAGCATTATACTTTATTTCACTTTTGAGAGTCACAGATGCTAGTGTTTTAATGAAAAATTCTTTTGCAAAAGTGACAATATGTATATATATTTTTTTCAGAGGAATGACTCTTTTTTTAGTGCTAGAACTCTAGTATAAATATGATACTTGGTGAGAAATACATCATTTAAAGTAATGACAGAGAACTTTAGGAGGGATCAAGAGGAAAATAAACCATTTCAGCAGCAAAGTTTTAAGTTGCAATTTAAGGTGATCAGCTCACCAAACATGCTCAAAGAAGGCCACTGCTCTGCATATGTTTTTGTCACTTGCAAAAGCTAAAAAAATAAATAAATCTGCTAAAGCCAACAGCTTTGGCGGCCTGCAATCTTTCTATAGCATACTGTGCTCAGTTATGTTCAGTGACTAAAAGCAATAACGTTTTGATTCTAGACTAATACGTCTAGCTCTGCAATTGATTGTAAGCCACTTTATGAGACACTCTGAAATCTTTCCTGTGTCTACTAGTCTTGATGAGCTCCTTAGCAAAATAAATTAGCAATTTTGAACCTTTTTTTCCATACTTGCCTACTGCCAAGACTTTCTAAATAAACCCTCTGTATTTTCTCCCCCAGCATGATCCACAGGGGGGGTCGCAATTCAGAGTTGCTCGTGTTTAATTTGGGTTTAGGTGTTGAGGTGCTCATGCAGTTCCCAGCAATATCTTCTCATTTGTACTTGCTTGACCTGATTTGATTCCACTTTTATTTTTCTAAAGCTCAGAGGTATGATATAAATGTCAGTAAAAATTAATCTCTTGCCCAGCACTGACCCGAAAGGACCTTCTCTGTTTTAATAGTCCAGAAAGCAATTTTCTCTCAGCAACTAATTTTTAACTATTTATTAACTACATATTAATATGATTCTGTACCAAGACAGCCCTTTTTAATTTGAGTTGCTGAAAAAGTCAAATGTGATGGGTAATACTAGTTTACATGCATGATTGCTATTATGTCAAATAACTGCTCTTTATACTTGAAAATATGTTTTTCCTCTTAATGCACTTCAAGTTGACCAGTGGTGCTAAATTGACTGATTCAGTGGCAGAACTCCAGTGTTTTCCAAATATCAGGTGCCACACTTAGTGGCAGCATCAGTTCTTGCCACCTTGGCTTGCCAATATAACTCAATGTATCTTTAATGGAAACAACAGTTAAAGCTGATTCAATCTAGGGCCGTTCTTCTGAGACTGTCAATAAAGGAAACTGCTGGTGCTAAATGTCACCTTGGTTTAGGAATAAAGACAGATTTTCTCTCTGAAAGGAAAAGCAGATCAACACACTTACCCCAGTCATGGGACATTTGTTCAGTTTGATTTTCTTCTGACCTATCTGTATACCATTAATTAATAAGCAAAAGAATACAGTCTACTGCTGCTATTGAGAATGATACTTTAAATTTTGGAATAAGTAAAGATTTCAAGGACAAGATACAATCATTACTAATGTTAAAACAATAGTGTAAATGATCTTATCTTGCTCCTTCTATGAGACAGAGTAATTTTAGCCACATTAAATAACTATCCAAGTGTAGCTGAGAGTAGAGAAGATGAAAATAAGACAAATAAATGAGGATGAAGGAGGATACGCTGACATTTGTAGCCCTCCCAGGGCTTTGCATAGAGAATGGCCACTGTGGCCATGGCTAAAATGTTGCAAAGGAGTTGGTCTGTGCAATTATCAGATCTTGCAAGTCACCAATCCAGCTATGCATTTTTTCTGGACAGGAGGTAGGGCTTGCCAGAGGGGAGAAAGACTCTTTGCACACAGATGGAGCTTTTCAGGGTGAAATCAGAAACATGCTCCACTGACAGCAAACTTATAAACTGTCATAGGGTAGTTTTCTCCCTCTTTCCTCCCTTGACCTCAGATTGATTGGCATTTTTTTCATGACCTACCTGGCTATTCTTTCCCCTTGCCTCACTGCCTTTGGCAATAGCTTAAACCATGTTTGTTAGGTGTAAGATCCTCAATCTAATGTGCTCAGCATTGTTCATGGCACTAAATATACATTTTAAAAAGGATGCTTTTGTTTCTCTATCTCCAAACTCATAAAGTCCCCTGGTCCTGGGTTTTGGAATCCATCTAGCAATGACCCTACACGCCTATAATATTTAAAAAACAAGTGAAGATTTTATTGGTACTCTCAGGTACTTAATGGCATTTATTGAAACATTTTTTGTTCATCTTCATAGTGAGGGCCAAAACATCTGTATCAACAGTATGCATCATGGACATATGATGTCCAAAATGCTACCATTATGTTGTATGTACTACAGCAATGGTATGAAAGGTTGAGAAATAAAATAAAGAACATCCTGTTAGGCATTTAAAACATTAGTCTGTGTACACTTAACTTCTAGTAAAAGAACAGAAGACTGGAGTGTGATAAGAACTGAAGAAATATTTCACATCCTGTCAATTAGTTCTAGGAACAGGAATTCAATAATTTGCCTACCTTCGTCAGAAGAAAGTGAGGATAAAAGCAAAAACGAAAAACCAAAAGTTAAAAGGTTAATCTTGTCAATGACTGAAGAGCAAATATTTCTATTATAATGAAAATTCTAAAAATAAGTACTGGGTATTTTGCCTGGGGTTTTAAAGAAATCAAAGCAAATTTAATGCAAGTTCCAAAGTGAGTGTAATAATAAACAGAAATTCTGACTCCCCCCGCAACCAAGAATTTCTTGAGTTTTTATGAGCAGTCTTGACAGTGAGAAAAATAGACTTGCTGAATATTACCTCAGACAGGCATTACTATCATCTCTAATATTAAATCTAGTGATACAAGCTGTAATTGGAAGAGTTGTATAGTTTTGAAGTCAGTTTAGAAGGAGCACTTTCAACAGTTAACAATCTCAATGCAATCCCATCTATTTATTGCTGTTTCTTGGCATGTTATTCAATAACTTTTAGTTTTAGTTTCTTGAAAGTTCATTTAGCCTTACCGGTTAGTTACTATTTATATCAAGACCAAGACAGAATTGCAATGTAATAGGAAGCTCAGGTAGGTCAGTAAATATGTAATAGGGTTCCAACTCAACAACTAGCTGATTATTAAGTTTTAGATAAGTCATTTTGCTTTTATAAGCTTCATTTTGCCCACTCATAAAAGGTTAATGAGAACTATAACAATATTTGTCAAGCATTTTTATTAATAAATCTCTAATGGCATAGGAGACTCAAAATGATTTTGGAGGGGAGGAGAAGGGTAAAGACAAGACATAAATAGATAGAAGGTATCCACCAACAATGCATTGGATAAAGAAAATGTGGTACATATACCCCATGGAATACTACACAGCTGTAAAAAATGAAATCATATCTTTTATAGCCACATGGATGCACCTGGAGATGATTATTATAAAATAATTAACACAGGAACAGAAAACCAAATACTGCATATTTTCACTTATGCGAAGGATAACAGTTTTCACTTATGCAAAGAGGGTAACCATAGCTACTGGGGACTACTAGTGTTGGGGAAAGGTTGAGAAATTAACCATTGAGTAATATGCTCACTACCTAGGTGATGGGATCAATCATACCCCAATCCTCAGCATCATAAAATATACCCAAGCAACAAACCTGGACATGTATCCTTACATCTAAAATAAAAGTTGAAATTATTTTAAAAGGTATTCATTAAAGAAGCATAAAGAGAGAGATAAATAAATATGCTTTGATATCTTCAAACAAAATTTACATTTTTCTCCATTCACAATATTTTGGTGTATAAAAACAATGTTTGGTATTACCTCTATTAAAAGGAATTGTCATCTATCTGTGCTGAACAGGTCAATTTTAGCAAACCCTGCTGGATTAAAGAAAGCTGTTACTGAAGACTAGAGTGAAGGTCTAGATAATTTCTCTGCTTCTTTTTATAGTTCTTCTAGAACTTTGGTTTACATAAATACATGGATATAAGTGGCAACAATGTATCTTTTAAAACTTTGTAACATATGTCACTGAGTAGAGATGACCTGAATATATGGTAAAATGAATGGTATAACATTTTCAATACTACTTTTGCTGGCAATTTTAAGTAGTTTATTACTAAGCAATGAGGTTGCTGCTATCCTCATATAGTAGACAGAAAATGTCTCTAATCCATCATCTTGCACCTTTTACAGCTTCAGGAAGCATTTCATCAGAAGACTCTTCAGTATGAAGAGATGGCTAACTTTATGTTTTTCCTTATTTTAACATTGTCATTAATTCTAATCACATGTAAATAATAGTGTGATATGATTCATAAAATCCGTGACCTCTTCACCCAGCTCTCAAGCTTCATTTTCATTACAGTCTTTTCATCATCAGAATTTTGGCTTCAAGTTGTTGATTTAGTTGTGATTGTCTTGAAAAGAAAGGTCTACTAAATGAGTCAACTTTTATCACGAACTATAAATTTATTTATTTATCCAACTTTTAAATACAAACAATCCTTTCCCACTAGGAAAGTACTAAATCAACCATGAGTTGGAAGACTATTTCCAATGCATTTCTACTGGTTGGTAATGCATATCTGTGAACTTAATACTTTAATTATTGCATTAAGTTCATTGAAAGATAATCAAGAGGATGCTGTTTTTGACACTTTCCTTCTAGGAGGATGCTTTGGTTGTTTAATCATTCAAGGTATGCACTGGCTGCCATTCACAGAATTTCCCTCTGATAAAACTGTAACAAACCTATTCAATAATACATATGGCATTGAGATGTACCCAATAGTCACTCATCCTTCACAAGCAAAGGGGATGCTGAAACTGACTATAAACAAACCTTCATGGGGTAAGTTTCTTGTTGATGTTTTCTATATCATGTTCCTTTATTTAATTCCAATTTCCAAAGCTTTTATTCCAAAGTGTGCTTGACTGGCTTTTGAAATATCCTTAAAAAATCATTTGATGGTGTTATTGCTCTTATATTTTCTTCTTAAAGAAGCATTTGAGTACTCTTATTTCTAGATAAACTGTTGTTGCTTGTATTAACTTGCTAATAGTGGTTGAATTCGTGCTATCGACCTCTTACCTGTCAAGCAGATTGTAAAAACCCCCTGGAAGAAGGTTGTCAAGATATTAGGTTTTTTTGTACTCTACACAATATGTTGCATATTTTCATTGATTTCTACCTAATTTTTAAAAACTTCCTAATAGTTTTTAATTCAGATTAATGTATTCCATTTACAATGAAAGTAATTTTTCATCTAAAATAACAAAATTTAGAGAAAAATCTTTAAAACATGACTTTTTGCTATTTTTCTAAGATTAGAGAACTTTGTTCTTCAGGAAGATGAAGCAAAACCATATACCTGTTAAAAATAAATTATGTGGCAAAACTGTTGTGCAAACACTGAACTGATCTGAGATTACCAAGTTTTTCTGGTGCAGAAAATTGTGAAAAATTATTCGTATGGTAGCAAAATACCCTGAACCACCAAAATGTATATGGCCATCTCCTGTATCAACTGCATCCTTTATCCAGACCATTAAAACAACCAAACCAGACCTTTTATTCCCTGATCCAGCAGACCAGAAACAGACCCTAGTAGGTTAAAACCCCATAGAATCTGTTTCTGTGGTTTTACTTGCATTTAAAAATAGTTTCCTCCTCTAATCTTTAGGTAAAACCCAAGTTACTAGAGGATGCTCAAATGTCTTCTGTAGTTTTCCACAAATGCTGGAACATCATGCTTTCTTTAAAAACAGTCTTAGGGCGGGCGTGGTGGCTCATGCCTCTAATCTCAGCACTTTGGTAGGCCTAGACAGGTGGACCACCTGATGTCAGGAGTTCGAGGCCAACCTGGCCAACATGGTGAAACCCCATCTCTATTAAAAATACAAAAATTAGGTGGGCATGGTGGTGGGCACCTGTAATCACGGCTGCTCAGGATGCTAAGGCACGAGAATCGCTTGAACCTGGGAGGTGGAGGTTGCAGTGAGCCAAGATGGCGCCACTGCACTACAGCTTGGTTGACAGAGTGAGACTCCATCTTGGGGGGAAAAAAAAGGGTCTGAAGAGTCTCAGTCCCTTCATGCAGGAGGGCCCTGTGGTTAGATATCTTCGGTGCATAATTTAGAGCACATTAGTACAACTAATTTATACTAAGCTGATTGTTATGTGTCTGTGTGAATTTATTGGTGATCTTTCCTATTTTCTATGTAGAATAATAAATGTTTGCTGTAACTGATAAAACTATGTAAATAATGCATTAAGCAAAACTTATTAATTTCCCTCACCTGTCCCTCTCCCATTGCCCACTGTCACATGGCGTCTCTCAAGTTAACCTTTTATTTTTTCACATATTTCTCTCTCTACATATAAGACAGATAGACAGGCAGATAGATACATGGATAGATAGATAGATAGATAGATAGATAGATAGATAGATCTAACACCTGTACAGGAATATGGTTCTGTATTGGTTTTGGTATTATTGGCTTGTTTCTTGTTTAAGTTTTACATCATGGGCTTATTCCTCCAAGTAAGTGTATGTGGATCCAATTCCTTTAGTAGCTGTAGCCATGATGCAGATTACCATATTCGTCCAGTCTTACATTGATGAATATTTTGGTGGCTTGCGTGTTTTTGCCAGTATGAATAGTACTGTAATAAACATGGTACATTTATTATTGCTTACTTGCATTTTATTTATATAATAGAGCTGTCACAGTATTGGTCAGAGATTTCACATATTTACAGTTTTATAAGCATTGCCAGCATGCTTTTCAAAATGGTTGTTGACCTTGGCACTCAGTGCTCTCCCAGTCTGATTTTGAGGGAAAAAAAATTTCATTATTGTTTTAGTCCATATTCCCCTGACAAGGTTGATAGTATCTTTTCATAGGCTTTCTCATATTGTTTCTTTTTTTTTTCACTGTGAACTCCCATTAATATTATTTTCTGCTGTTTTATTGAGGTATTTGTATCTTAAAAATTCAGTTTATGAGGCTTTAACATAATTTAATATATATTAATTTAATATAGTTGAAAGAAAAGAAAAATTATAGTTGACTCACATGTTGTACAGATGCAAATTTACTTAATTCTTTGGGTTCATTAGGGTATAGCTATAGAACTGCATAAATAACATTCTTCAGAAAAAGATATAAATATTGTCACAACTAAAATGAAGTATTTATTCATAAGCATCAGAGAATGAAGAGAAAAGGCAAGGTATTTATATTTTGAGGTAACTGTATATGTTGCTATCTTTTATATTAAGGGTGACCTTGTCTTTGTTTATTATTTTAAAGATCTTTGTTTCTTAAAAGTATTATTTATTATTTAAATGGCTTGCAGAAAGAGATATTGATAAAAATTGATATAACTCTTCAATTCTTCTGTAGATAAAACTGCATTTTTAAAAATAATTATATTTCATGACCTAGTGTCTCTTCTCAAATTATCATCACCAGGCCATTTCAGAAATGTCCTAAAATATAAGTGAACACTAAAATCAAAAGGAAAAAAATATATATATATTCTTACTCAATCCACTTAAAATTCACCAAAAATGTCAACACTAATCAGGCCAAGTGATGCAATAAGTTTATCTCACTTTGTAATATTTCCAGTTATGGCTAATCCTCATTTTTCCCAGAAAGGGAAAACGATAAAGTTAAATGATTACTGGAAAGATTTAGTATTGATAAGACCTGTACCAGATAAGAAAGAAAATAAATAGTCTGTACCTTGATGACTCAATCAGATTTTGCAAATTGACTTAAACTTCAAATTACTCCCCAGTAGCATCATTCATGAGATTTGTTTATGAAATTAGTGTATATTTTCAAATGTTTTTTCTTAGCTCATAGATATATACAAGCAGAAAACAAACTACATATAAGGATTCATGTAAGTTGGTGATAAAATTACCTCATCTTATTTGGAAACATAATCTCTTCTAATTTAATTACTTTCTGCAAGGTTTGATTTGGTATAATTCCTACCACCATGTAGCTGCTGGTAAAAGAGGGCAAACAAAAATTCATGAATCGAATTTTTAAGTATGAAAGGGATGTGGAACTTAGAACACCAAAAATAAAAATAAATGAAAGTCTTCATTTCTTCGTAATGCTATATTTCTTCAACATTTATCTAGTGCCTGTTCTGTGCCAGGGGAGACCAATTATTACAATACAGATGATATCTAAAACTCATAGAGATACTCTACGCCAGGCAAATTTTAACCAAAGTTAAACCTGACCTCTAAGACTAATAACATAAGGCTGATGCTCTTTGCTCTGCAGCTGTGGGAAAATTGACTATCAGTGTTTTTGTTTGTTTTGTTTTCATTTAAACCATTAAATGGTGACAAGGTGGGGAGAAGGAAAGTAAAAATGATAACAAGAAGGAAAGAATTCCAGTTATTCTACGTTGACTATTTTGTGTTCATCAGAACAATAATCTTATCTGCAAAATAATCTGTTTTGAAAATTATGCATTTGTATTTCACATTCTGAAGTGCCCTTATTTTCAATTAAAATTACATTAAGTTACATTAAAATCTAAAACTTACTAAGTAATTTTAAACTAATTATATTTCTAACCAATATCGGTGAATAATTCACAGGTATAGAAACTGCCCTTCCCAATCCCGCCTTTTATGTCTCCTGGTCATTAGGTATAGGAATCAAAATTAAGTTAAATTTAGTGTAAGAAAAATATAATTATAAGGGCAATATGGCACAAGTATCACATAGTTCATTCCTAAGTTAAATATATGTAATTGGGAATTTTTGAACTTTGTAAGGTGTATTTTACTTACATTAGTATAGATATGTGATTTGAGACTGCCCATCAAAACAAAAAGCTCAAATTCCATGATATTCTATCTTACCACATTTTTTATGAGATTAAATGTAATTTTTAAAGTAAACTATAAATAAACCTTTCAAAAATAAACTCGACTTCTTCAAATTTGAGAAGAAATCTTGTGAATTTCCAGGTCATTGTATCAATAATTTGTCCAAGTAGTAATCAAGTGTTATCAAGTGTCCAAGTGTGAAATGCTCACTGATTAAAAGGTCATCAGAGATCAAAATGGTAGACGTTTCAGAAGTGTCATTGATCAAGAGAAAGTGTTCATCAAATGTTGTTAAAATGTAGTGACTTATTAAAGTTGCAACAAGTAATAATAATAAAATATTTTGAATTTTATTAGTCGTTGTGGGTATTTTGCAATTTGGGAAGGATTTTTTAAAAATCAGTCTTTTGAATACATATAGGAATACATAAATAAATTAAAATTTTAAAAAGAATACAAGTAGTCTTTTTGGTTGGCACAATATAGCAAATGATTTAGAATGGATTTTCTCTTTGAAATCGTTATTTTACTTTGAAGAATTTAGTCTACGGGCTAAGAGGATGCAGCTGAGAGAACACAGGGCTTTGCATCAGTGTACCTGGTTCTGAATTCTAACTACTGTAGTTTTTAGATATTTGGCATTGATAATTTTGAAAAAAAAATCTGTTTTTAAAAATCTGTAATATGTTTCCACCCTGTAATAAGAAGGCAATAATTTCTACTTTGCAAATTGAGAAACATATGTAAAATAAGGTATTTGTATGTCAATTGGCTGGCATATAACAGATGCTCAATAAAAACAACTCATTACTCTTTTGTATACGGATTAAGATTCCTTTAAAATTTATTATAAAAAATGTGATTTTTTTAAAAGAAAAAATTAGAAAATACAAATTATTTAAGTATGACTTCTGTACAATAGAATATTATATAGGCATTAAAAATCATGTAATAATAAATGGCATGAAAATATATTCATAATATATTTTTAGGTAAATAATTATATAAAATATATGTATAGTACAATCCCATTATCATAAAAAATTTATAAACATATACATATACTTGACAAGATTTGAACCAAAAAATGTTAATTATTATAATCTCTGGGTAAGAGGTAATTTAAAAAAAATTATTTTGATTTTCCAAATTATAATTTAAACATATATAATTTTTTCTAACAAGAAAACATAATAAATTTTATTCTTTCTAAAATCGGGGTTCTGAAATGTCATTTCCTACAATGTGCATTCTAGGGGGCATAACAGTTGGTTAATTTGGAAATACTATTTATTATTCTTGAAGTTATAGTGAATTGGGGTAACATGTGAAGCCAAACATTGTAATCCATTTTAAAGATTATTAAAAGAGCAAGACTGGAAATTACTCCCCAGTAACATCAATCCTTGGTATATTAATATAAGTTAGACAGAAGAATTTGTAACTATCCAGAGAGTACTGGAATCAAAAGCAATAAAGTCTGGTGGCTTATAAAAAATAAACCCAACCAGTCAAATTCAATCGATTATTTCCCCCAGTGGAATAACAGTATTATCAGATTACAAGAACAATGTTAAACAAAGCATGTGATGGGATAACTTATAAAGTTTGTTCATAGAATTGATTCAAAGTTGAAGTGGATGCAATCTGCTGCCTGAAAAATTGAAGATGAAGAGTAATAATCCTTGAAAGGATTTTGAAGGATGAGCAGGTATTTGGTAAAACTAGCATGTATTCTAATTTAGAATACTCTGATTTTACATCTGGTTTGTGATCTAGAATTGGGTAATGACTAGTTCATTTTAAAAAGAAAAATGTATACTAATTTGAAAATCCTTATAACTGACACAGGAAAAAAAAATTACCCACGCAAAGCCACTAATGTAAGGAGATTATTTAATGGGCTAAAATTTGTTATTTTGAAGAAGAAACAAGGAAAAGAGATCTTGAGGGAAAAAAATCTTAGCTATTCTTTAGAGAAAAGTAATAGCAGATAATAGGTTAAGTACCTTAAGAACCACACCTATATGGGCCCATCAATCCTCAGAGAGGCCCTGTGGGTTATATCTCTCCATTTCACAGATGAGGACCTTGGAGAACAGAAACATATTAAATAATTGCCCCAAGGTCACGCATTAAGAGGCAGAGCCAAAATCTGGTTTACCTGGAATGCTTTCCTTACATCAGATTTCTATAATTTTTCACACTGTGCTGCAGCAATTTGACACAGGTTGGCAGTCTGACTCACTACCCAACCTTCCCACTACTTCTCCAGTACAATTTACAAGCCAAATTGATTGGGACAGCATGATTTAAGGAGTCTGACAATGAATTTGGATTTCAATCCTGGTTATCCCACATTCAAGATATGTGACCTTGGTCTAGCCATTTAATTGAAATCTGGTCTTAGTTATCATGTCCTTAAAATAAAGAGAATGGAATAAATTCTACTATTCTTTCCAAGTCTCATAGATGACCCTTGCCTCACAGCCAATATTCATATATCTTTAAGCAGCTTTTGAAATGTGTCATGAGAGTTCTGGGAAAGGTTTAAAAAGCAACATATATATTTTATATGTGTGTATATATATAAAATCTATCTATATATCAATCTATATATATATACACACATATATACACACATATATACACATATATACACACACACGTATATATATATCTCACAGAGTATCTCCTCAAGTTGTGCAAAAACTTCCAAGTTACCATAGTAAGAGAGGACCGAAGAGGAGGAGCATTCAGTTGTGTTTTGTTTTTGTTGTTCTTTTGTTTTTGGTAAGTGCTTTCTTATTCTGAAACATCTACTATGTGATTTTTTTCCCCAAAGGACAGTACTTTTAGCGCTATAATGAGGGGGAAAGAGAAGCCCGTATTTCAGAGAGTAGCAGTATTTTTCATGAGGTGTAACAGCTACTGAGGGTGAAATGTTCCGCTGGAGAGAAAATAAGGAAGAGGAACTTGCAAAGAAGAGTGTAGAGAGAAAGGAGAGAAGAACTTGCAAAGCAAAGGTCACCTCAGTTCTCTAGCACCTCTCTGCGTAGTATTCTGTTCAAGTTTAAGATTCTCACTCACTCTTCAAAAGGGCTTGAGTATGAGGCGTAGCTGATATAAATGCCTGGCCCTCTTTCTTTGTTGTGAGGAGTGACAATCCCAGAGCAGCTGTGCCTCCCTTGGGCATGATCTCGCCCTCCAACTGTGAGCCCTGACTTCAATCAGGGGCCTCCACAAGCTCCTAATAAAGGAAGAGAGAGTCTAGGGAATGATTCCTTTCTATTTTACTTTTGTTTAATGCAAGTACAAATCCAGGTCTTTGAGGAAGAATAAAATGCAAGTTAAGCTAATTGTTCCTGTTGCTGTAAAGTTACAAAAAACTGTAGACTGAATCACCACGGGAATAAGTCAGAGAGATCCACAGACTTATTCCTGAAATTTGACCTTTGCATCCACTGGCTATTCGGAAGCTCATTTGACTGTAGCAATGTAATACTTTGGGCCTCCTAGTAGCATCACTATTAAAAAGCCATTCCTGGTCAGCACACTAAATTCACATTTCAAATATTATAGACATGCTGATAAGTGTTGCTTCCCTTTATTCTGGAAAGACTCATACTCCCATATGCTGTGACGAAAACAACATCATTGATTGACTCTATCCGCTCTCACATGTGATGTTTGGCTTAACAAATGTTTTTCTTGCATCTATTCCTTTAAGAAATCAGTTCTCTTCCTGTCTCCCTTCTGTCTGAATTTGCTAGGTGGAGAGGGGGGTGCCGGGGGTGCCAGGAGTGCTGTGTCTGCCAACAGGTGGCCAGACACTAGATCAGTCTCTCTCAATCAGCAAGTCCCCATCTGCTAGTTGGAGTCTCCATGTGTTCATTCCGCTTATTACAGCAGCTGAGCCTCAAACTGGGTTCTTTGTGGGTTTCAGGCAGATGCTTAACAAGGTGAGCCAAAGGGAGCCTGGCCATTAGGAGCTGTGTTAAGACTGCCTCAGCTGGAACCTGTTTTTCCCATGTTTTTCAAGTGCTTACCTACAGCTTCCCCTGATAGCTTTACCACAGGACTTCCTTGGGGGCATCAGCCAGACACAGTGATACTTGAAACTTCAAACAAAAATGCTTATGCTATGCTATTTTTTTTTTTTTTTTTTTTAGTCTTTGGATGTTATTTTGAGTTCAAAAATGTTTTAGTAATTATCAACATCCTGGCTTAGGTATTACTGGTTTTGAAGAAGGGTCTTAGCAGGCAGACTTTAAAGATTATCACATTTTACCAAGGAGAGCCAATTTAAGTTCTGTGAGCTATTGTATGAAGAGCTAAAATCAGAAATTATACATCAGGGGGTTAGACTGTACATTAGCGGAAGTACAACCCAGGATGTGCTACATATTGGCTAACAATATCATTTTCAAGGAAGTCTGATGGACAAGACAGTTTAAGGAAGAGAAATCCACATTTTGTAAAGGGCTTGGTGTAGGCTAGCCTGTGCCAACCAATAAAATAATGATCTAAATTGCTTTCATCTTTTATCTCAGGTTCTGACATTTTCCTAAAATGGATTTACATTTTTAAAATACTCTTTGAGCATATTTTATTGCTTTCATTTTCTATTCCTATTCTGTTCACATTTGGGTAGTACTGTAGGTGGAGTAAAACAGTGGGGTGAAGGACCCATTTCTATAGAAAATAATCCTTAGAAATTCTTTACATGGGATCCGATAGAGCAAGAGTCTGATAACCTGCAAAGAGCTGAATGGGCCCAAGTTGTGTTATTTCACAGAATAAACAGAAAGGTCTGGTTGGGAGTGTGCATTAAATCAAAGCATTTTTATTTATTTGAGGTTGGAAGTCTGTTGAAGCCCCCCAACAGACACAAAGGCAAAACTGTCTCAGGGAACTGTGGGCGAGCATTTGAAAAACATGTGAAGATCAATTTCCAGCTGAGTCAATTTTTGTCAAACATCATGTGGCTTAGCCAGTTTTGGCTTTCGTAGTAGAAGCTGAAGCCCGCAGAGTCCAGCCTCAGTCTCAGCCACCATTCTGTGCAAGAGACGGAGAAGAGGGAGTCTGGTCTCCAAATGGAACAGTCTTTTAATTGGCTGAGTGTGGACCAGGGTTTGGGCACAGAATGTCAGGCACATCCTCGCTGTCATCATCATTACTGATTCAAACTGCATTGAGGAGTACTGAGGAGCTGCCAAGAGAAGAAGCTGAGACGTCCACAGATTTGAATCACATCTGAACACCAGGGAGAAAAAGGAAAAAAGAGCTTTGCTTGATAAACTACTGGAAAATGCTACTTTAACCCATTGAATGCCATGATACATGCTTACTTGTCTACATTTGAAGGCTACCCCTTTTTGAATTTCTTGTCCAAGTCAGATGTTTCTGGCATTCTTGTTGTCCCTCCATCTCCAGCTACCTATTATACTAGTTGAAAATCAGTTTTTATGGGCACAATTTATGCCTGAAAATGATGTTACTAATTGTAGTATTTATGAGTCAGAGGAAACGTTTGTTTCATTATTAAGGGTGATAAAAAAAGCTTGCCTAAATTATGCAGTTTTTCGATTCAGAAGGTTATCCTCAGAAATCATTGTACTCATAGATGGCTGCCCACACCCTGTGATCTAAGCTGAAATCAATACTCCCCACCCTGAATACTAAGCTTCATATTCTTCACTGGACAGAAATGGTTTATTTGGGGAACCCCACAGTTTCCTGTGTATAAAGACTCCTTTTTGGCATGTAAATACTCCTAAAGGGGCCAGTCTTTAAGTTATCATCTAATAGCCAATCCGGAATTACGAAACAATAACTTCAAGGCAAGAACCAGGTATAGTGTGGTGACTCCCAACGGGGGTGTGGGGAGAAATGTGGGTGGCAACAGGAGATTATGGCACAGATTGGAAAAGTGGGAGGCTGCCCCAAACAAAGACCATTTGCTAAGGGTCCTCCTTTATTTTCATAATACAGAACATGGTATCATTGGGTTATGTATGCAGTGGTTTTTAAACAAGAGAGGACTTCATTGTTACCTGGAGCATGGCCCCCAAATTAAAATTTCCCGGGCCCTATCCCACACTGACTCGGAATTTCCAGGCACAGTGTCTGGGCCTGCTTGAATCTTTTGAAAATGCCTTCAGAAGGCTCAGAGGCACATTTGCGGGTAAGGATAAGGGTTACAGCTGCTGGCTTAGGCCCTGTCTGAGAATCTCCTGTGTCCTCCATGGCTCTCCATGATTCCTTTTCCACTTGTCTTTTAATTAGATGTAAAAATTGAAGACGCAGGTAAAAGTTACCTCCATTTATTGCTCCATTGTTTGCCTTCATATTTTTCCGTGTCAGCGTATAAAGCCACATAGTTTTTTCCTAAAGCTCAGAGGAAAAGAGAAGCTTTGGCTTACACTTTCACAGCAGCCAGGCCCATTACTTCTTTGTTGGGAAGCACATGCTATTTCACAGCCTTTCCAGCATTACATTCCGGTTTCCAGCCTCTCGAGCTAGACTATCCAGTTCAAAGCCAGACTCCACCATCTACCAACTTCATGACCTTGGAGAAAATTACTTAACTCTTCTGTATCTTGCTTTCCTTATCTATGAAATGTGGACACTAACCTCATTAGGTTGTTGTAGGAAAGGGTTATTACACACATAAAGATCTTAAGTTGGTGTCTGCCCACACTACTGTTTTTCTCACTGCACTCTTCAATGTAGATGGCGACTTTCCTATGGCATTTGAGAAGGTTGTCTATTTCCCTTTTGAAGGATTCTCTATTCCTCTAATTCATATGACACCACTCTATCCCAGCTCGTCTCCCATCTTTCTCAGTATCTATTCCCAATGTTTTTGGAGGGAAGGGTTCTCCGCCTCCATTCACCCATCCAATATGGTATTTTTCAAGGTAACCTCATCAACTACCTAAATGGTAATGACCTTCTCATATCACCTGAATTTCAGAGGCAACTATCCATCTTACTAAGGAACATCTGAAATTTTTATTCTTTCTGCTAACTCTGCTTCTATCCTGTATTTCAGTAAATAGTTGGTAGCTACAACGTTGGGGAATTACTACAAAATTATGATTTAAAAAAATCTGTAACTGTTCCCTCTGGAGTAGATAGTAGGACATAGAAATCACCCAGATTCCTAAAATATAATATATCTGCATTTATGAAAATAGTTTTTTTCCATTTTTTTTAAATGTGGGAGAGACATGCTTCTAGTTCATTTAACACAGTAACAAGTCCATTACATGATGCTAAAATTACGGTGGACAAATTTTCATCTGATTCATCAAAAGTCTGGTTTCACCAACCCTTCGTCTTTCTGTAGGCTGGAGTATTTTTGGACAAACGCTGTTTAAACATCATCAACTGAGGTTTTATATTTAGTTCAAGTAGCTTACCCCTATAACTAATTTCTGCTTGCAGTCGATCCGCAGAAATATCAGTAAGAAACACACACACAGATTTCACCAGAAAATGATCGTGAGTAGCTTGGTAGAATTTGAAGAGGAAGGAAGAAAGACAGCCATAGAATTTTCCTCAGGAATTTTAAAATAAGGCACCCATTATTATGAGGCAGAAAATATTATACCCCTTGTAGCAGAAATGTATAAAATCATCTTAAACCGCATAGACTATAAGTTTAGTTGTAACTTGATTGACTACGGAAGTAACTAAAGAAAATAATTTGTCAATTATAAAATAGATTGAGAAGCAAAGGAAGCAGAGGAAAAATGGAAAAATGTCAAAGTGAGGAATCTTGGCATCACTGATCACATACTATTCAAAAAAGCAGAGCCTCAGCAGGCAGCCTAGAATATTTTATATTCTAGTTCCAATGGCAAAGCTGTGCCTAATGTGAGGATCAATGGTGGGGTTCTAGCCAAGGGCTTTAAGTATTCTGATACCTTTGGCAAGACCAACCCTATCAAAGATGGTTGTATCAGGCTATGTTTGCCTGAAGCTATTAAACATTCTATTATTTTAGTTCCACTTATTCTAATTCCAGATCAATAGTCTGATTTTCATTTGTATTTTCTTCTATGGCAAGAGAATGATTTGGTCATGATACCACAAGGTTCCAGTTGCCTGAATTAAATCTTCTGTTTTGAATTAATGTTTGAATTACGATTGGTCTTCCTGTAAGTGTGCGCCCACAGAGAAATGCACCAATCCTGTAGACTTTCATTATGCATCACAAAACTATCACTCTGATACACTGGATAAACTTCGCTCGGGTTTAGCATCTCTCACCTGACTATTATAGCCTTCCAGCTTCTTGTCTGTGGTCTTACATCCTTTAATCCATTATCCACAATGCTTTCAGATGACCTTCATATGCAAATCTTGTCATTTTACGTACTTGCTTAAATTCCTTTAATGTCTCCCCGCTGCCTACAGAATAAAGTTTAAATTGCTTAGCTGGGTTCAAGGCTCTTCCTGATCCATCTATTGCTTACGTTTTCTGTTTTATCTATTGAGATAATGCCCACATCATCATAGTTGTCTTACATGGAGGTCCTCAAATACATTCTGCTTTTCACAACTCCATGCTTTGAGAGTACGGTTCCTACTGCTAGAATTGGCCTTCCTTCTTTTCTGCCTGCCTAAAATCGAATCAGTGTTCTAGTCTTATTGTGATAGTTCAGACTACTATCAAGTGTTTCTTGAATATACCACTATAAGAATATTATTTTTCCACTTCTGTGCTGTATGTACATATGTACATAATTATTATAGAACCTATAATGTTTAATTGCACTTATTACTTTATATACCTGCCTTTATTAGACTATAATCTCACTGAGTTTAGTGACTATGTCTTCTTCATCTTTATAGTCTCATACCTATCATAATATTTGGTCTATGATAGGCACTTAGTATTTGTTGACTGATTAAATAACTAAGGTGGTTGGCAATTAGATCTTGAAATTAAAAAAATTAACCTTTATTAAGTGCTTACTATAAGCCAAGGGCAACACTGAATCCATTGTAATTAATTGACGAATTAATCTCTAGATTATCTGGGAGGAGAATAGAGGGGGAAAATAAGTGCAGTGAATAAAAATTCTAATAATATAATCAACTTTGGAAATCTAGTAAACTGAAATAAACACTAACAAGAATAGCAATAAATTTAATTAAGTGAAATCAATGCTTAAGCTATATAAATTGTTCAGATTCATGATTCTGTAATTAGCAGTTATGTTTATCTTATCACCACTAAAGAATCTCTTTCCATATAAATAATATTTAAAACATTCTATGAAAAACACACAGGGAGAGATAGAGAGAGAGAGTGAGAGAGAATGAGAGAGTGAGAGCAAAACAAAAAGATGTTTAAGAAAAACAATTAAAAGTGAATTTCTTTTGTCAATATGCTCTAGCCTGGCAATTATTTTTAATAAAATCATAATTTTTTAAATGACATTAAGTTTTCTTTTGGTTTCTGCGCATTTGTGTGTAAGTTTCAGTTCTCCTATTTTTTAAAATAATTTTTAAGGGCCTCTCTGCCTGTCTCCTTGGCATTATGAATGCTCTTGAGAGCACTTTGGATGATAATAAGTGCTGCAAACTGCAGGTGAATGGGCCTTAGAATTGCACAAACAGCAAATGAAAGCATTTTATAATAACAAAGATAGAGACCGGGGAGTCCTTATGAATATGTTATTAAGCACCTGCACTCTAGTTCTTCAACTGGAGCCGTTTGAAAAGAAAGGATGCTAACTTTTGGCCAGAACTGAGGTCTGTAGAGACATTGTGTTTGTTTGTTTTTGTAAAATTGAATTAATTTAAATTATAACCATTGAAATATGGTGCTTTCCCTCAACAGCCATTTGAATATTGAAAATCTTATAGTATAGCTAATCCTACTCCAGCTATATACCATTGTAAGTAGGAAGAGTTTGTCCTTGGAGAAGCTTTAAAAATCATTTTCTCCCCTATGCTTGGAGGGTTTTGTTTCATTTTGTTTTTTGTTTTTGTTTGTTTGTTTGTTTGTTTTTTTGAAAATGGTACATCTGAAAGACAAAGCCAGACACAAAGATAGAAAGATAGATCTGTTGGGATGTAATATTCAGAAGAAGGGGTGTGGAAAGGAAATACAGATGGCATGGCATAAGAGATGAATAAGTAAAACAGTTAGAGGTCAGCATGGAGAAATCAGTGAGGGAAGACCCTAAAGGGGGACTTGCCCGGTCTCATTAGGCCCATAAGGAAAGCCTGGGTAAGAGATTAGGAAGAGTTTTGACAACAAGATTCACACATTTTCCAATAGAAGATGGAGCTATAAGCAAATCAAGGCAAAGATTTGAGTAAGATCAGCACCAAACATGTTTTTTTTTGGAGGGGGGAGGGATAGGCTGTTTCAAAGCTTAAGAACTGCAATTTATAGAGAACATTGACTAAGAGCGCTCCATTATTGCCCAGTGGAAGATAGAAGTAAAATGTGATCACTGTTACTAATCTACTTAGAATTTCATATAGCAAGGTATTCAGTGAGGTAGAACTTTTTTCTCTTCTGCAGAGCTTTATTTATGGTGGGGTGGGTACATGTGGATATTATATTTAGAAATCTTAATTTCCATTCTTCCGAACATCCAAGAATTTTAGAAACCTAGCAAGAGCAGCATGTCAGCTTGATCTAGACTTAGCTGCTGACTCAGAAGGCCAAGATGGTGCTAAACATAGGAGCTGTTTGAAAAGAAGGTATGCTAACTTTTGGCTGGAATCAAGGTCAGTAGAGAAACTCTGTTTGTTCTTTGTAAAATTAACTTGCATTAAATTATGTGATGGTTGAAATAGATGATAGTTATACATGACCTTCTTTCTCAAGTCAAAGACTGAAAGGGAACAGGGCAACTGGGTTTGTGATGCTGGAGACACTGGGAGCAATTCTCACCCAGTCTCTCTAGGGGCAGGTTGTTCCCAGAAAGAATAGAGGCTAAGTGACTTAAACGGCAGACCCTTGGAAACCCAGACTAAATTGGTGTGGATTTCTCAGGCTGAGAATAAAATTGCCACTTTCTCTTCATAATGGCTCTGGATGGGCTTGTAATATGCATCTGTGACCACAGAAGTGAATGAAGCTCCTGGATGCTATCATGGGTTGAACTGTGTCCCTCCAACAAGACATGTTGAAGTCTGAAGAAGCCCTGGTACTTGTGAATATAACCTTATTTAAAAATAGTGTTATTGCAGATGTAATTAAGATGAGGTCATTCGAGTTGACCCTAATTCAATATGACCAGTGCCCTTATAAGAAGAGAGAAATTTGGACACAGAGACACATAAATATGAGAACATCATGTGAAGACACAGAGACAGGTGGAAGATGGCCACATGAAGCTAGCGGCAGAGACTCAAAGTATGCTGTCACAAGCCAAGGTGTGCTTGGGGCTACCAGAACAGTGAGTCAGTACATTCTGTTAAGCCACCCAATGTGTAATGGCTCAAACAGCAGCTCTAGAAAACCAACGCAGATGCCAACCTCATCACAGTGCCAACAGCAAGTCACTACAGTGGCAGCAGAGATCAGCAGATGATCATCTTTGAACTTTGAACTTCCCAGGAGTCATTTGCATCACCTTTTCTCAGGTTGGTAGCAGTTAAGGCATCTCCCTTCTTCAAAGGGGACTCATAAATTCCAGTGACTTCAGGGGATATCTTGCAATTATCATAAGAAGGGATGACCCCCAAACAGGAGAGAAACATTCTTTCTAATGAAGACTTATGAGACGCAGAATAGTAAGTGCGGCTTAGAAAGGTAACTTAGATTTCCTCTGGCCTCTCAGAGTGATGAAGTCTGCAATCAAATCATAGCAAAGGCCAGTCTTCTCTTAGGTAGGAAGAAAACCATGTTCTTCCTTTGGTGGGTAGACTTTTCTAAATGTGGAAGTTGGGCCAGGCACGGTGGTTCACACCTGTAATCCCAACACTTTGGGAGGCTTAGGCGGGTGGATCACGAGGTGAGGAATTTGAGACCAGCCTGGCCAACATGGTGAAACCCTGTCTCTACTAAAAACACAAAAATTAGCCAGGCATGGTGGCACATGCCTGTAATCCCAGCTACTTGGGAGGCCAAGGCAGGAGAATTGCTTGAACCTGGGAAGTGGAGGTTGCAGTGAGCCAAGATCACGCCACTGCACTCCAGGCTGGACAACAGAGCAAAACTCTGTCTCAGAAAAAGCAAACAAACAACAAAAAAGTGGAAGTCGCCTACAGCCCAGCGATGACTTACAAAAGACTTGGTGCTTACTGGCATACAGAGCTTCTTAAACAAGAGCTGCAGAGAAATCCTCATCAGGAGACTGGAGGAGGCGTTCTTAAAATACAAAACAGTTTTCAAGTTCAAGAAATATAATAAATTATTGCCTTCAGGGAAAAAAACTGCATTGTAATTGCATATAATTATGTCAGCTCAGATTGATCTTGTTTACCCCATCATGTTAGAGATAGGAAAACTGAGGGGCATGGGATTACACAATTTTTTGGCAACCTGAGATTTTGCCTCTTGCTTTCTCACACTCACAGAACAGTGGATTGCTTGTAAATCATGTTAGGTAGAGCTCTTCTGGCTGATGCGAGTGTTGCTCCAGTTATTGATATTGGTGCATATTAAGCATCCTCAGAAATGCTTTTTTCTTCCAGTGTTTCACTAAGACTTCTTAGTAGGGGACACCTATCTTAAAATCTCATTTCTTTTTAGTTTCCATAGAAGACCTACTGTTTTGAGTCATCATGATAGAGTATTTGCTGTCCTATCAATATATCTGAACTAGCCACGTCTTTAGTCTAGTTTTAAAATTCAGTTAGAAGAACTGTTGTAATTGCTCCATTTCACTCGTTGATCCTCTCTTGCTGAGCCACATACAGTCTCCAAGAAAAAAAAAAAAAATTGTGCTGTGCACAATATTATCCAAAGATCAGTACTACCTATCATAGTATGCTTCAGGAAATAGAAAGCTACACTCTGTACATATGAGAACATTACAGATTTCTATAATATTAGCCGATATATTTAATAGTTATAAAAATTAAAGAAAAAAATTACATCATGCCTAAGCCCGACTCTTATACAAATGGACTATTTTTATTTCTGTATCTCCTTCTCTCCCAATAGAGAAATACTTTCAACTTTCACAAAAATCTAAATGCTGTAATCATCAGGTAACATCAGAAAACTTATTTGTAAGACACACACAAACACAATGCAGTGCTCCATGTACAGCTGCACAGTTGAACAGGTTATACACTGTACAATTCCAGAATTATGTCATTCTCATTAGAGTCCCTGAAAACGGTATCGCTTTCTGTTGAACAGCATGCGACAAGTAAGTAGGATACTTTGGCCCCGTGATATACATATATGAACAAAAAAGGAGAAAACACAGATGAATCTTATCTTTGTTTAGAATTGACACAAATTCATGATACACCTTTGAAGTTAGTTTAAGTTAAGTTAGTTTAAATATCGGTTTTCATGGTTAAAGTTAGATTTAATTAGAAAATCCATTCCCAACCAGGATAAGTAGACTTGATCGTTTTGTGCTTTGTCGCTTGATAAGCAGTCTCTTTTGTATAAAACTGCTAAATGGCTAAAGCTGTAAAGATGTCTAAAGAAAAATATTGACCTTATCACCTCAGTTATATTCAATCTTATTCAAATTGCCTGTGATTAGGAAATGCCCACATTTGTAAAAAAGCAAGAATAAAATATGTAAAAGGCAACAGGGTCTGCTTTAATATTTTTTCAGTTTGAAATAAACAATTACAACATAGGATTGTTATTACACATATATCCACACAGACACATTGCAAAATATTTTATTCAATACTAACGTATGTACACTCACATAAAGCAGGAATGTAAATGAACATTTACTTCCTACTCAGAGTTCTAAGGAGCCACAAAAGCAAAAAGCTAAAATATGTTACCCTGATGCAAAATGGAGAAAATAAAAACCTTAGGGGAAGATTAAATTAACCTTAAAAATATTAATGATGTTTGAAGGTAACAATAAAGTTTTAAAGTTTGTTTTTTATTCTGTTATCCTCTTTTTCTTTAAGTGCTAATCAGATCAATAATCTCCTGGGAGGTTGGCAGTACAGTGCTTACTCTACTTTGCTAAACATTTCATTAAACAAAACCTCAAGAAGTACTGAAAAACCAAACAATACTTAAACCCAAAATAAATAAATGAATAAATAAGCACACAAAGATACATCTCTACAAGAAGAAAAATGGGGATTCGTGATCTTATTTCAGAAGATGAACACCTGGATATTGTTTTGTAAAAAAAGACAGTGTCGTGCAGGGAGTCAGAAGTGGTTTTCAATTCTGTTTCTTGTCTCTACTACCACTTTGACTCCCAGCGAATAGCTTAGTCTACCTCTACTTCCATTTCTTCATCTGAAAAATGAGGTCAAATATTGTCTTCACTTGCGAAGTTGTTTAAAGAACTAAACTAATAATAGAATGAAAGTTGTTAGCATAATTAGATATTATCTACTGGTTGTTGTTTTTTTGCCACCATTAATATAAAAGGTTTGATCAATACCAATGAATAAAAGATATGCAACAGTTTCTTTAAAATAAGGTATTCACCCACATGCATGGACTCAGCCAAATCCATATTGTTCACCCTGAAATATCTTTTTCTGACTGCTGAGCAAACCATATGCCTTTTCCTCCTCAAAACATAGTTCAAGACTTATTTTCTTTATGATATCTGTCCAGATTAAATACTATATATCAAATCATTATGACAACATTCCTAGAAGTTACATGATGAGATAACGTTTAAAATGTACCACAAATCAATGTTGAAAAGAGGTAGGAAAGAATAATAAAGAAAAAATAAAACAAAAATTAATAAGAGGTTTGCGAATCCTTGGAAGAGGGAATTTTAGCTACTCAAAACCATCATTGTTTCATTAAGTGATAATAGATCAATCTAATGCTATCTCCATTTTGATAGCATAATTGCATCTCTAGATCATAGACGTGACAAATTTTGTTATATTTTTATTTCAATAAGATATTCAATAAATTCTCCTGTGTAATCTTTATCACAAGGTTAATAAACATTGGTTAGCAGCTTACAATGGCAGGGGGCCTCCCAAGTAGGTGCACTTTATGGTTTTACACTTTAGTCTAATCAGTGTAATATACTTATTAATAACATGGTTGGGAATATAGAAAATATGCTAATCAAATGTGCAAATAACACTGGGGCAAAAGCCAGTGCACTTAATAATATAATTGTAACTTTTAAAATTATTTTTAATTTTTGTGGGTACATAGTAGGTATATATTTTGTCAGTTACATGAGATATTTTGATATAGGCATGCAATGTGTAATAATCACATGAGGGTAAATAGGGCATCCATTACCTCAAGAATTCATCCTTTGTGTTACAAACTGTCCAATTATACTCTTTCAGTTATTTAAAAATATACACATAAATTATTTTTTACTATAGTCGCCCTGTTCTGCTACCAAATACGAGGTCTTATTCATTCTTTCTAGCAATTGCTAAGTGACAGAATTGTGGTTGTGGACTCTGAAGGCATTGGAGACGTTCTGTTAACATAGATACCATGCCACCAGCTAGAGCACTGGCCTCGGAAGCCTCTGGCTCTTAATCCACAAGTCTGCATGGAGCAAATCAGATTGAAAATGTGGAGGATGTCCATGTTTTTTTCCTTTTTTGTACCCATTAACCATCCTCATCCCCCTACCCCCCAACCCACTACTCTCTCTAGTTTCTGGTAAACCAGCCTTCTACTTTCTACCTCCGTGAGTTCAATTGTTAAAATGTTTAGGTCCCAGAAATATGTGAGAAAATGTGAAGCTTGTCTTTTTGCGCCTGCCTTATTTCACTTAACCTAATAATCGCCAGTTTGCAACCCATGTTGCAAATGACAGGATCTCATTCTCTCTTTATGGCTGAATAGTACTCCATGGTGTATAAGTGCCACATGTTCTTTATCAACTCATCTGTTGACGGACACTGAGGTTGCTTCCAAATCTTGGCCATTTTAAATAGTGTTGTAATAAACACAGGCGTGCAGCTATCTCTTCAGTATACTGGTTTCCTTTTTTTTTTTTTTTTTTTTTTTTTTTTTTTTTTTAGTATATATCTAGGAGTAGGATTACTAGACATTACTGGAGAATATGGTAGCTCTAATTTTAGTTTTTTTGAGGAGCCTCCAAACTGTTCTATAAAGTGGTTCTACAAATTTACATTCCTACCAATAGTGTACAAGCATTCCCTTTTCTCCACTTCCTTGCCAGCATTTGTTATTGCCTGTCTTTTGCATAAAAGGCATTTTAACTGGTGAGATGATATCTTATTGTAGTTTTGATTTGCATTTCTCTGATGATCAGTGGTATTGAGCACATTTTCATATACCTGTTTGCCATTTGTGTGTCTTCTTTTGAGAAGCATCAATACAGATCTTTTGCCCATTTTTAAATCAGATTATTAGTTTATTTTATTTAGTTGTTTGAGTTCCCTACATATTCTGGTTATTAATCTCGTCAGATGGGTAGTTTGCCAATAATTTCTCCCATTCTGTAGTTTGCCTCTTCACTTTGTTAATTATTTCCTTTGCTCTGCAGAAGCTTTTTAACTTGATATGATCTTCTTTGTCCATTTTTGCTTTGGTCTCCTGTGCTTGTGGGATATTGCTCAAGAAATCTTTGACAACTCCAATATCCTGGGGAGTTTCTCCATTGCTTTCTTTCAGTAGTCTCATGGTTTGAGATCTTAGATTTAAGTCTTTAATACATTTTGATTTGATTTTGTATATGGCAAACGATAGGCATCTAGCTTCATTCTTTGGCATATGAATATCCAGTTTTCCCTGCAACATTGATTGAAGAGACTGTCCTTTCCCTAATGTATATTCTTGACACCTTTGTCAAAAATGAGTTCACTGTAGATGTCTGGATTTATTTCTGTTTTCTATATTCTGTTCCACTGGTCTATGTGTCTGTTTTTATGCCAGTACCATGCCATCGTAGTTACTATAGCTCTGTAGCATAATTTGAAGTCAGGTAATGTGATTCCTCCAGTTTTTTTTCTTTCTTTCTTTCTTTTTTTTTTTTTTTTTTTTTTTTTTTTTGAGAAGGTGTCTTGCTCTGTTGCCTAGGCTGGAGTGTAGTGGTGCAATCTCGACTCACTGACACGGCCGCCTCCCAGGTTAAAGCAATTCTCCTGCCTCAGCCTCTCGAGTAGCTGGGATTACAGGCACATGACACCATGCCCCGCTAATTTTTTTGTCTTTTTAGTAGAGGCAGGGTATCATCATTTTGGCCAGGCTGGTCTCGAACTCCTGACCTCAGGTGATCCACCCACCTCAGCCTCCCAAAGTGCTGGGATTAGAGGTATGAGCCACCATGCCTGGCCTCCAGTTCTGTTCTTAGCATTTGCTCAGTAAAGCTTTAGCTATTTTGAGTCTTTTGTGATTCCATATATATTTTAGGATTTTTTTTTTATTTCTGTGAAGAATGCCATTGGTATTTTGCTGGGAATTGATTGAATCTCTAGATTGCTTTGGGTAGTATGGACATTTTAACAATATTGTTTCTTCAAATCCATGACATGGAATATCTTCCCACTTTTTGGTGTCCTCTTCAGTTTCTAGCATGATATTTGATAGTTTTCATTGTACAAGCTTTCATTTCTCTGGTTAAATTAATTCTAGTTATTTTATTTGCAGCTATTATACGGGGATTAATTTCTTGATTTCTTTTTCAAATTATTCATTGTTGGCATATAGAAATGTTACTGATTTTTGTATGTTGATTTTGTATCCTGCAACTTTACTGAATTTAACAGTTCTAATAGTTTTTCGGTGGTCTTTAGGTCTTTCCAAATATAAGATCATATCATCTGCAAACAAAGATAATTTGACTTCTTCCATTCAACTGTGGATGCCCCTTATTTCTTTTGCTTGGATGATTGTTATAGCTATGTGGGAGGATTGTTATCATGAAAGGATGTTGAATTTTATCAAATGCTGTTTCAACATTAATTGAAATAATCATATGGTGTTTGTCCTTCATTCTGTTGACATGATTATCACACTGATTAATTTACAAATGTTGAATCACCCTTGTATCCTTGGGATAAATCCACTTGGCCATGATGAATTGTCTTTGTAATGTGTTGTTGAATTAGATTTGTTAGGATTTTGTTGAGGATTTTTGCATGAATATTCATCAGAAATATTGGTCTGTAGTTTTCTCTTTAATGTGTCTTTGTCTGCTTTTGGTATCAGGGTAACACTGGCCTCCTAGAATGAGTTTGGAAGTAAGTATTCTCTCCTCTGCTTTTTTCTTTTTTTTTTTTTTTTCTTTTTTCTTTTGATTAGTTTGAGTAGAGTTGCTACTGGTTTTGCTTTAAATGTTTGGTAGAATTCAGCAATGATGCCACTGGGTCCCAGGCTTTTCTTTGCTGGGAAACTTTTTATTGTGGGTTTAATGTTATTACTTGTTACTGGTCTGTTCAATAGCAAGCAACAACACTAAAGCCATAATAATAAAATGTTCTGGTTTTGGAGTTTCTCATGGCTCAATCTTGGTATGTTGCACGTGTCTAGGAATTTCTGCATTTTTTCTAGATTTCTCCAATTTATTGGCATAAAGTTGATCACAGTGCCCACTAAGGATCCTTTTAGTTTCTGTGGTGTCAGTTGTAATGCCTCTTTTTTCATCTTTTAATTTACTTATTTAGGTTTTCTCTCTTTTTTTCTTAGTCTGGCTAAAGCTTTGTCAGTTTTGTTTATTTTTCCAGTAAACCAACTTTTTGTTTGATTGATTCTTTATATTGTTTTATTTCAATTTCATTTATTTCTACTCTGATCTTTATTATTTCTTTTCTTCTATTTATTTTCAGTTTAGTTTGCTCTGGCTTTTCTAGTTTTTTAAGATGCATCATTATTTATTTGGAGTTTTTCTTCTGTCCTGATTTAGGCACCACAGCCATAAACTTCTTTTTTAGTACTGCTTTCAGTGTATCCCATAGATTTTAGTATGTTGTGCTTTCAGTGTCATTTGTTTCAAGAAAATTTTCAGTTTTTTTCTTTTTTCATTGATCTACTTGTCATTCAGGAGCATACTGTTTAACTTCCATGTGTTTGTATAGTTTCCAAAATTCCTATTATTCCTCTAGTTATATTCCATTGTGATCAGAGAAAATGCTTGCTATTATTTTATTTTTATTTTTTTGGAATGTTTTATGACTTGTTGTGTGGCCTAACATATGGTCTATTCTTGAGAATGATCCATGTGCTGAGGTAAAGAATGTGTATTCTGCAGTCATTGGATAAAATGCTTTGTAAATATCTATTAGGTCCATTTGGTCTACAGTGCAGATTACACCCAATGTTTCTTTGTTGATTTTCTCTCTGGAAAATCTATCTGTCCAATGCTGAAAGTGGGGTGAAGTCACAAGCTATTATCTCTCTCTCTAGCTCTAATAATATTTGCTCTTTTGAATTTTTTGTCTAAAAGGTCATACATCTCTGTCTCTCCAGGATTGGACTCTAGTGCCTTATTTAGTTCGTTTGGTGAGGTCATGTTTTCCTGGATGGTCTTGATGCTTGTGCATGTTCATTGGTGTTTGGGCATTGAAGAGTTAGGTATTTATTGTAGTCTTCACAGTCTGGGCTTGTTTGTACCCATCCTTCTTGGGAAGGCTTTTCAGGTATTCAAAAGCACTTGGGTATTGTGATCTAAGCCGTATTTGCATTAAAGCACATCTTAAGCCCAGTAATACTGTAGTTGTTGTTGACTCGTAGAGGTACTACTTGGTGATCTTGGAAAATATCTACAAGAATTCTGCGGATTACCAGGCAGAGACCCTAGTTCTTTTCTCTTACTTTCTCCCAAACAAATGGAGCCTCTTTGTCTGTGCTAAGCTGCCTGGAGCTGGGGATGGGATGACATAAACACCCCTGTGACCACCACTAATGAGACTGCTCTGAGTCTGACCTGAAGCCAGTATAGCACTGGGTCTCACCCAAGGCGCACTATAACCACTACCTGGCTACCACCTATGTTCAAGACCCCAGGGCTCTACAATCAGCAAGTGGCAAAGTCAGCTAGACTCCTGTCTTTCCCTTTATGGCAGTGAATTCCCCCATGCCCCAAGTGGGTCTTTCCAGGAGCCAGGGACTGAAGTGAAAAATATTAGAAATCTACCTGCGTGCTCTATTTTACTGCATCTGAGCTGGAACTTAAACTGCAAGATGCAGTCCTTCCTACTCTTCCCTTCCCTTTCCACTGGCAGAGGAGCCTCACCCTATGGCCACCACCACCACAGGTCCATAACGAATACTGCCAGGCTACCACTGATGTTCACTTCAGGCCCAGGGCCTCTTCAGTCAGTTTGTGGTGAATGCTGCCAGGCCTGGAACTCTCCATTCAGGACAGTGAGCTTCCTTCTGGCCCAGGGCAAGTCCAGAAATGCCATCCAAGAGTCAAGGCCTGGAACTGGGTACTCCAAGATCCTGCTTGGTGCCCTCCCCAACTGTGGCTAATTTAGTAGCTAAGGTACAAGGCAAATACTGCTTTATTTTTCCTTCAGCTTTTCTCAAGCAGAAGAAGTCTCTCACTATAGCCACCACAGCTGGCAATATGCTGGGTCTCACCTGGAGCCAGAAAGTCTCAGAGTCTCACCCAAGGCCCATGGTATACTACTTGGATATTGCTGCTGGTTATTCAAGGCCCAAGGGCTCTTTAGTCAGCAGGTGACGTATTCCGCAAGGACTGGGTCCTTTCCTTCATGGCAGCAGGTTCCCTTCTGGCCCAGGGTGTTTCTAAAAATGGTTTCTGGGAGCTAGGAATCCCCACTCATCAAAGAGGACTTCAATGCAAGACAAAGTCCTCTTTACTCTTCTCCCTCCTCTCCCCAAGAGGAAGGAAGGGTCTCTTTTGGAGCCAGGAGCTGCCTTCCCTGGGGTTGGGGGAGGGGTAGTACAAGCACTCCCTTAGCCACCTCCATTTGTGTCTCAGTAGGTAGCGTGCCCCCAAGTCCACTGGCTCCAAGCCCAGCTCGGCACTAGGACATGTCTAGGGGTTGTAGTCTTTATGGCCTAGACTGCCTTTCAAGTTTATTTAAGGTCTTGGAGCAATTTAGCCCACAGTGACGGGGCTTGCTGGAACTCATATTCAGACGGCTGGGATGGGCGATTCCTCTCTGGCTAGAGCTCATCTAAATGCTCCCTGTGTGGATGGGTGCTGGCTGAGTTCAGCCCAGTTTTGCTTTCAGCTGTGACAGGGCAGCACTGAGTTCAAAGCAGTATCTCACAATCACTGTGCTGTCCCTCTCCCTAGCACACAGATTCTCTCCATGCCACGTGGCTGCTGCTGGGAGATGGGAGAGGGGTGGCATCCTCAGATCAAGACGGGCTTTTCTAACCTCTTCAGTGCTGCTTTCAGACACATGAAGTTAAAACCAGGTACTGTGAGTGCACACCTGATTTTTGGTTTCTATGCAGGAAAAAAAAACACCTTCACAAGATATAGATAGTTGTTAAATTTGGTGTTCCTGTCCAGGGGCATGGGATAGGCCATCTTGCTCCACCCCCATTTTGAATTATAACTTTAAAAAATGCCAATAAACTAAATTTAAAAGCCCAAAATAAGATTAAATGTCATATTAATACCCTTATGGTATTAGGTGATATTACCTATGTGGTATTAATATCCTTAAGGTGTGGCCGCTAAAATACATATAGATGCAAGTGATATTTCCTCAATGCTTGCAAATAACAATGACTCTAACTGCATCAGAGTTTGCTTAAAAGCATCGAAAATAATTTTGATGAGCATCCTTCATGTTAAAAAAATCTGAAAAGCCAAAGATTTGTAAAAGTCTATCCCAAGGAAGGGAAACCTCTTCCCCTTATTTGTCCTTGGCACAGCTGAGTCAGGCTAGAATATTACAAACGATTTTATTAAATAGTAAGTGGAACCAAAATTGACTGGAGAGAATATTCTTTTAAAAACCACACAAACAGAATCCTTAGGATCAATTACCACAAGTTGATATGGGGTCAAAGAAAACTACATCCTAAATCCAGAAACCACTTGCACAAAGCTTTTGAGCTGCATTACATATTACACTGAAATGTTAAAACCGGTCTAAAAGCCCAGCTCCACAAATTCAGCAAAAATGTTTTATTCAATTTAATATTTTGTGGTAGATAAAATGAATGTTTTGGAAGATTATGTAAGAAAATGAAAAATGCTCAGGTAGTAATATCAATTTGGGTAGTAAACTGTACATGTGACTATGATTACAACTCTGCAAATATGTGATCTTTTAAAAGAAGCTTGCTAGCTTGACATGGTGGCATGCACCTGTAGTCCTAGCTACTCAGGAGGCTGAGGCAGGAGGACTGCTTGGGCCCAGGACTTTGAAGCTGCAGTGTGCTATGATCTCCCGACTGTACTGGGTGACAGAGCGAGACTCTAAATAAATAAATAAATCTAATTAGATTAAATAAGCCTTCTAAAATCACTTTAAAGGTAATATTACAAGACCTTGATAACATTGTGTTTGGGTAATAGGCAAGGAATGATTTATTTCTTCATTTTGCTTTTATGAATTTTCTAAATTCTCCTTAATAATTAGATAATAACAACTCAAATTTATTAATGACTATCACATGTATGGTATTTGTTGTTCTTCTTGCATTATCTCACCTAATTCAAGGCAAAGAGATTGTGAAGCAGTTACTCCTATTATCCATTTTTATAGATGAAGATAAGGAGAGGCATGAAACAATCTAGATTAATGACTGTGAGAATTCACTAGTAGTACCTAGTTGGGGCCTATGATTCAAAATGTGGCAGTTTACTTATAAGGTCCAAATTCTTAATCATCCTAAACTATGAAAGGATGCACAACACAGTCCAGTTTACAAATTATAAAATTTGATTACACCAAAGCTAATTTATAATCTTAATCTCCATATGCCCTACATTTTATAGGCTGAGATAACTTGCAACTTATTGCCAAGGTACTAGTACAATTCTAGCAGTGTGACCTTGGGTAAATTATGTAATATCAATGAGTAGTAGTAATTCCTCATCTAAAAGTAAAAATAACATGTATTTTATAGAATTTTTGTGATGATTAGAAATCATATATATAAAAGGCCTAGATTAATGACTATAAGCATTCATCATTATTGTTGTTGTTAAGTTGTATGGGAAAAATATTTTATCTCTAACCCTAAATATATTTTCTAGCACAAGTTTCCCAATTTAATTATTTCTCTATTATAGGACACGGATGGAAGATAATAAGTGTAGTTTCTTCCTCTGGGCAAGCGCTCATTTATCAGTCCTCATGTGGCACTACATCTGAACACAGCCAGATATAGATGGTCTGTGACAGAAGAAACCTGATGGTCTTACTGAACTCACCCCAGGTACTGTGCTTTTGATATTATTCTATAGTGTAGTCTTTATAATTTAGTTTTCTGTAGCATCCCTGGAACAAGTTCATATGTGCTGGTGTGAGTTTCATTTTGCATGTGCTGCTTTATCATGAACATGGAAGATATACTAGGTTTCTGTGGTAGAAACACTCTGGCCTCTTCCAAAGCAGAAGGCTCTGGGCTGTAGACCTTCAAATAGACGCAAACATGCAAAGCTTTTAAAAGCTCTGACTTCTGGGAATGGAACAAATTGCTGAAATCACTTCTGCCTTGATCCAACAATTCATTATCTCCCAGAAACACTGGCTTTTATAGCTGCTAAGGGGCTGCTATATTCTTCTAGAAAGAAGGAATAGTCTCAATACAGACATGAATTTTCAAGCCCTTATATTAAAATCTTCAGACTTAATTTTATTTGTCTAAATCTGTAATCAATCTAAGAATGGGATGGAGATATTTTTATAAAACAAATTTAGAAAATAACTAATTTTATTTTATATGAAACAAAATTGGCCCTTTATAATAAACTCCCCAAATATTCCAGAGAAAGAATTATATTTTTATTCCCTCATTATACAGATGGGAAATTATCAAAATGAATATTAAAATCTTGATTCCTATTCATGCTTGATATGGAAAACAAGACCTTGTAAACTTTTAATATTTTCTAATAGACAAGTGTGTAATAATTTACTAAGGGCACCCTATTGTCCTAGATTTATTTTGAGTCTCTTTATTGACGTAATCAGATTAATTTAAGAATGAAAATTAACCCCAACTTTAGAGACAGAAGCAACACAAGTCAAGAGTGTTGTCTGATTTGCCTGAGGCCTATTTTCACCCAGGAAAGAAATGGCACTATTGGTGATTATTTAGTTGGTAAATAACTATAGGTCATGTCTGAATCTAATGATAGGAATACTTTCATCAAACCTAAACTTGAATGATACCATTACACAAAAATGGGGACCAGGAAAAGAGTTAAGTATCTTGATTTTTAAGACAGGTTTATATATCTTCAATTAGTGTCTACACAGGGCAATTTTATTTAGATTAGTGAGGTAAGGGGAGAAGGCATGAGAGGATACTAAGGAGAATAGAACTGAGTCAGATTAAAGAAGAATGGAGTCTAGAAGAGAGCTCTGGTCCATATACATATGTATGTAACAGGGAAATGGTTAACTAAATGAGGCTCTAAATTATGAACCTCCTGTGAGGTATGGCTTTACTTGCTGTAAAATATCCTGGGGATTGAAGGTGATAATAATGCCTGGATGCTTGAAACACCCATCACTATCTGAACCAGGAAGTAGTTAGGTGATACTTTTCACTGCTATAAAGATATGAAATGGAGCTTCTCTGCAACAGCAGGATGTTGAACTAGTAACCGGAAGGAAGCTAAGCATTGGCAAACTAAAGACCAGTTTAGCAAATCAATAGCCAGGGAGTGCTCAGTGAGGGGATGATAATGATGTCTTTATGGTTTTTACTGATTCTGAGGAGCAGCTATACATGTCTGGTATATTTCTCAGTAGAGATATATAGTGTTAATTACCAATTTCCAGAGCGAAGCACCATCTCCTTTCATAGAATCCCCAAACGTATAATAACTTGAGGAGGTCTTCATTGGGAACTTCTTTTCTCTAACTTTGATATTCACACTCAGGCCAAGGGAAAGATACCCCAGATCCACCTGTGATAATTGCCCTTCTACTTCTAGAAAGATGCTTTTGATTAAAAGTAAGTTTCAGGTGACATCAGCAATCTCTGTACTTTCAAGCTATTTCTTATTCTCTGACTGAAGCTGGATATTAATTCCCAGTCCAATTTACATAGCTTCTTCCCTCTGAAACCAAAAGGAAAAGAAAAGAAAAAAAAGCTTCTCATCTCTTCTTGTCCTTGGATGCCACCGCTAGTCCTTTCTTCAAGCCTTTCAAGCATTAGTCAGTATTTTATTACTGTATTCACACCTCAAAAGAAAAAACAAAAAGAAAACCTGCATGCATTCTCAAAACACCATAAATTTCCTCTTCTTCTATTTGATTATAATGAATAAAGCAATGGGTCTGTCAGATAAACATGATTATATTAGTTTTTTTATTGAAACAGTGAAGCTTTTAAAATTATGTTGTATGATGGTACCCAAAATGAGAATAATGTTAGGAATTTTAGGATTCTCCTTTTATCTATATTCTTTATAGAAAATGTAAAAGAAAAATCAGTGTCATTGAAAAAGATTCATTAGAAAGACAGAATTCATGGATTAAAATAAAAATAGATTTACTGAGCTAAAATGAGTAGGCAGTATTTTCAAAATTTTTGAATGAATTTCATGATAAAACTTTTACAATATGTATCTCCTTGCTCCAGGAATTATTACATTTTAGTATACTCATTAATCTCAAGATTATTCACCAGTTATTAAAATTTTAAACATTTAAGTATATATATTAAAAGGATACTATTTTTAACTCTCTCTTTCTGCAGAGAAAAAAGCTTTATTTATTTTTGCATTTCTATTCAATAGAATAGAAGATATACTGGAGGAAAAAGTTAACAAATAAAACACATCAGGAAATAAACTCAATATACTGTCTTTGGGTTCCTTTATTTAGAAATTAAATCAATAGAGGTATTGGTGAATGTATTCCACAGTTATTGTTTGAATTTGTAGAATTTAAAAATTTCAGATAAAAAAGCCAATTCTGGAAAATACAACTGAATAACTATGCTTAAAATATTAAAAATGAAATTTAAAAAGAATGCTATGAATTCAACTTTACTGTAGTTTTTCTTTTAAATCTTAAGATATTTTTGGATCAATGAAGTCAGAATATGTTGTATGCCAAAATAAATGTGTTGTGATAAAAAATTTACCAACTTCAGGAAGGCATATAGAATATCTCCAAGGCCTGGTGGTTATGAGTGACAACTGTGCTAATTGGAAGTCTGCTTCATAAACTAGTAAGCAGAGCAAACTAGTCATGGCAGAACTTAAATCTGACTATATCACAAGAAGGATTCTCTGTCTTTGTCCCCACCTCACTCCAAAGCATTTTCATGGTCAATTACTCCTGAACAGACTATCCAGAAGAGGAAAATACATCAACAACCTATTTATTCAAAGCTCATCTCAAAAACAAACATAAATAATTTAAGAAGAGAAAAAGGATTTAAATGTGTGCTAGAAAGCATCTAAGCATGGTACTTTCGTAGCCTTGAAAATTAAGAATATAATAGTTTCATATTTTCATATCTAGTATGACTGATTTTTTTTATTTTAAGAGCAGTTTCTTGTGTGTGCTTTTAAATTGTTTCAAATTAACTTTTATATTTAGAACATGGTCATCTCTGTTCCAACATTTTCAAACACCACAATAAACAGCAATATTTGTAACCGATTAAAATGGGCTTTATAAATTTAGAAAAAGCTAAATTACAGATTATGACTTTTCCCAATATACATTAATCACAGTGAAAATGAAATTTAGCTGGTATTTTATATGTAATAGAGGAATATAATTTGTTTTTATACTAGTACTAGTCTTGACCTAAGTATTTACAAATCAATACTAATTTTATATTTAATGGCATCTATAAATGTCTTTATGCAGGAAGTTTAATTTTCTGTGCTGTAGTTACAAATGCATTTTTAAGTACACGGAGAATTTTAAAAGGGCAGAAGAGAATTTAAAGGTGTTATTTACATAAATGTAAAAGCCCCTAAAGTGGAGAAATCTCTCATAAGGAATTTCAAACATTTGCTTGACTCTGGAGGCCTGGCATACTAAGGAATTAGGATTCCTCCTAAGAATTACACATCTGAAGGCTGTCCTGAAAGACTTTCCGTACTCGATGATGCTCTTTTGGGTACCACTACCTAGATGCATATTTAGCTTATTTTCTTCCTCACTATCCACTAACTCCTGTGGTCTGCTTACGGCTCTGCCAAAACCGGTGGTTCTCAAAGGTAGCCATGGATTGGAATGACCTGGGTAGCTTTTAAGAACTCACTGTTCAGATCACACTTCAAACCAAATAAATCAAAATCTTGGGTGGTGTGTGTGTGTGTGTGTGTTTATAGTTGTGGTGATGGTAAGGAGGGTGGGGAGGCGAGGAGGGTCAGCCATCAGTATTTAAAAAAATATCCAGCCTGGGCAACATGGAGAAACCCTGTCTCCACAAAAGCACAAAAAATTAGCTGGTTGTGGTGGTGCATGCCTGTGGTCCCTGCAACTTGCTTGGGAGGCTGAGATGGGAGGATCACTTGAGCCCGGGAGGTTGAGCCTACAATGAGTCATGATCATGCCACTGAACTCCAGCCTGGGTGACAGACTGAGACCCTGTCTCAGAAAAAAAAAAAAAAAAAAAAAAAAAAAAAAAAAATTATGCTGGGTGCGGTGGCTCGAACACCTGTAATCCCAGCACATTGGGAGGCCGAGGCAGGTGGATCACCTGAGGTCAGGAGTTCAAGACCAGCCTAACCAACATGGAAAAATGCCTTCTGTATTAAAAATATAAAATTAGCTGGGCGTGGTGGCATATGCCTGTAATCCCAGCTACTCGGGAGGCTGAGGCAGGAGAATCGCTTGAACCTGGGAGGGGGAGGTTGCGGTGAGCCCAGATTGCACCATTGCACTCCAGTCTGGGCAACAAGAGCCAAACACACACACTCTCTCTCTCTCTCCATATATATATATATATATATATATATATATATATATATATATCCCAGATGATTCCCATGTGCAGCCAAACTTCAGTATCACAGCCCTAGACGTTTTATTTTCCTTTGTTTTTATTTCTCCTGTTCCAGTTGTATTCTCCACCAAATCTATAACCTGCTTCATGTTCTCATCTGTAGCCACAATGGGCCCACCAGTTTGTACCTAAATGCTCACGCTGTCCACTCCCGAGGGTGTGCATATTAGACTTGGCTGGCCATTGCTCATTAGGCCCATAAGAACAGCTGACTTCCTTCTCACTGGATTTATTTTCTTTGTACGAATGGAATGCTATAGCCTGGTAACTTGCCTTTCTTTCACTATTTCCCTCTCTAGCCATTTCCCACACAGTAGCCTGATTCACATTTTTATATGAAAACAACATCAAGTCACTTCGTTATTGAAACCTCTCCAATGACTTTCCACCAAGATCTCAATTCGACAGCACTGCATAGGATACTTTCTCCGATCTACTGGCTAAAGTTGCCCCTCAGTGCAATTACACTATATAAAATCACCCTATTTTCTTCATAGTACTTTTCCTTAAATAAATATTTTTTACTCACTTTGCTTGGGTTTTTTTGGTCTCATCAATAGAATTTCAGGTACCGTGTCCAGCTCATTTATCTTGTAACCCTAATACCCAGGAGTGTACATGCACACAGTAGATATTTTAACTGATATTTGCCAAATGGAAGAAGTCACTCTGATTTCAGACTTCCCCATACCAGGTCATAGCTATCTAGTTGTAGCTGCACTAGCATGCCCTGTACTATTGAAAACATAGTTATCTGTTGGTCATCAGAGAATATGTCCAGAATTCTTCTGCTTCTCATTCTTATCCATGCATGCAAAATAAGAAACTTAATTCATAAGACACATCCCTAGAGTCTTCCTGAGAATCTCATTTCTTGCAGACTGTCCTCAGGCTCTCTCATTTTTGACCTCTAACATTTCTACGGCAATGAAAAAAAAAATCCTTGGACAGATTGCTTTCCATTAGCATGGATAATTGAGAGTTAACAAGGCACTATTATTTTTCCAGGTGAGCAAGTTACTTACTTTAAGTAATTTAAAAAATATTACAGATTTGGAAATGCATGGATTATTTTAGTCAGCAGTGTATAATTCAAGAAATCAATATTTCAGGGAATGGATTGATATCTAGACAAGTAGAAGACATTTATGTATTTCTTAAAATACCTACTTACCAATGCATAATAATACCATATTTAGTGTAAGTTTAGAACGCCATTCAGTGGCAACCAACATATAGGTATGTGTATGCAAATTGGTTTCAGTATAAAACTCCCTCCTTGTCCTTTAAACATATTCCTGTTGACGCAGTTTACCAAAGTTTCTCCAGAGATATGGAGCCAAAATAACTGTCCCTCCCTTTAGTGGTGCTAAATATGACCTCTTAACCCAATAGCTGTGACCAAATTGGACTAGACGAAAATGTCAGTAACTCAACCATGCAATTGCCTTTTTTCCTCCTAGCTATTCAGATTTAATAGGGATGAAACTTAAACTAATAAATTATGAAATCATATATCCTGACAGATGATATGATAAATATTCTAGGAGGTGTTTTATTCCAATTTTAAGGCTAGTAGGATTTCCTCCAGAATATCTAATTTCCAGGAAGAAATGAATAGTTCCTAAAGAAGATTTGGATTATTTTGATATAAGATACCCATACCAAACTCTGCTATCCTCTTATATATATATATAAAAGGAAAAACAGCAGAGGGTAGGTAAACTGTCCCTCATTTCAAATTAGTGCAATGGTTGCAATAGGATCATTCCTCATATTGGGAATTATAATTTCTCATTTCTGAAAGGAAACTTTTAGAGGAAAGCAACCATAGTGAAGAAGATTCTGAGAGTTTAATTCATGTAGTTTTAAAATATCACATGGTAAAACAGCATAAATTGCTTTAAAAGGCAAATGATAAACAGGCAAAATATTATTAGAGACTGTCTAAAAGATATGGAAGTTGGTATCCCTAATGTACAATAAGTTCTTATAAACCAATATCATAATATTCCAATTTACATACCCCAATTGAAAATCATCAAAAACCTTAAATCAAAAGAAATACACATAGACCACATACCTATGAGGAAAAAAATTAGCTTAAACTAATAATCAAAAAAGGCAAATTAATACAACCATATGTTACTAGTTCAAATATCATAATGGCAAAAATGAAAATAAATACTTTAATATTACTACTCAGTCTTGGCAAGGCTATAGAGAAAAATCGTGTTTACTGCTAAAGAGGAGGTCACGAGGTAAAAACCTTTTGGAGGGCAACAATTCAGCAATATGTTTAATAATGTTAAAATGCTATAATTTTTAAACTACAAATGTTATTAAGATTTTATTTTAAGGTAATATGGAAGTATATACAAAAGGATGTTGTACAAGAATGTTAACTTCAGAACTTTTCATAATAATAAAAATTGCAACAAATTGGAATATCCAGATATATGTAACTGGCTGAATAACCCCTACTCTACCTATAGGGTAGAATCCAGAGTGCAAGCTGAAGTGTCGATTTATATATTTACTGACTCTTTAGTAATTTAACAATCTGGGAAATCACGTAAGTCTAAACTTTAAAAAAGGTAAATACAGCATATACTCTACCATTATTTTTAAAATATATAAAATAGTGTTGTTCACACAAATAGGTTTGCACAGAAAAAAGATAAACAAAAGTAGAGTATATGACATTTAAATTTTTATTCATGACTTTTCTCCATGTTATTTATAATTGGAACAAATAGCTGTTAGTCAACAAAACCTATCACCTCCCAAATTCCCTATTAATTAATGTCTCCCTCTTACCTTCTTCTGCATCCCTTTTGCCAGAAACTTCAAGATTATTAATGTTTCCACAAATGTCAAGTGTTTTAATCAGTATGTTGATATTTGAAAACAAGTTTAGCTGAATTATTAAATTGTGGCCGTTTAAGTATGTTCTGTTTTCCTAACAACCCAACCAGCCAGCTTTCCCCAATAGAAGGGTTCTTGACTTTAATGAGTTCAAATTAAATGATTTGACCAGCACCATGCAATTGAAAAATATATTGAATTCAACAGGAATTAAGTCCAATTTCCCAAAAACATTCATCCAGGACTTATTATTTGAGGGTTAAGTTTCAATTTATTTAACTAAATCAAGTTGCAATAAGAAAGGTTATAAGCTTAAAATATTTTATTAACTCTTAAATCATGATTAAATCTCTCAAATTACACACACACACACACACACACACACACACACACACAAAATCTTATGCCAAATAACATTTGAAACATTGTTGGAAAACATAGAGAATGGAGGTCCCATAAGATTAGAATACTGCATTTTTACTGTATCTTTTTATATTTAGACATGTTCACATACACAAATACTTACATTGTGTTACAGCTGCCTACAGTGTTCAGTACAGTAACATGCTGTCTAGGTTCATACCCTAGGAGCAATAGGCTATACCATATAGCCTAGGTGTGTAGTGGGGTATACCATCTGCGTTTGTGTAAGTGCACTCTATGATGTTTCCACAGTGATGAAATCAACACATTTCTCACAACATATTCTTGTTATTGAGTGACACATAACTGTATATACATATATAAATATATATCTATACACACATACACATATGCAAATACACACAAATATGTAGTCATTTCTCAGTGTGAATGGAATAAGAAAACTATTATTTTTGCCTTTAGAAGCATTTTCTTTAAATGCTTCTAAAGGTTTAATATTTGTATATTTTCTAGCCTTGATTTTATAAATACAAACCTGTAAGTTATGTCACATAACCTTCATACTCATTAAATGATAGATGAAAAGCAGCAACAATTAGCAGTAGAAATTTTTTTAAGTCCACTTAATTTAAAAAATAATTTTTGAATACTCTTCCTATCGATTTCAAATAAAAATCACTTACAAGTCATTGGTAATTTGATGCCACATTTCACATGACCTAGAACCTTGCTATTCTGACTGGTTCCTTTATTAGTACCATTCCTAGCTCCTGGGAGCTTGTGTGAGAGATGCACAATCTCAGGCCTCATCTCTTTCCTACTGAATCAGAATCTGCATTTTATAAGATCCTTAGAAGAATTATATGCACACTAATGTTTGAGTAATACAAAATGAGAGGAAGAAATAATGATGATAATAAATAAAATTTAAGATCCATAAGTGCATAAGCTTTTGTGCATTTATTGGTTGAGGAGTAATCAAACTATAACTAATTTTTTTTTGAGACAATCTTGCTCTGTCACCCAGGATGGAATGCAGTGGTATGATCATAGTTCACTGCAACCTCAAACTCCTGCCTCAATCTCCCAAGTAGTCGGGACTACAGGTGCATGCCAATATGTCCAGCTAATTTTTAATTTTTTTTTATAGAGATGGGGGTCTCACTACATTGCCCAGGCTGATCTCATACTCCTGGGCTCAAGTGATCCTCCCACACTGGCCTCTCAAAATGCTGGGATCACTGGTGTGAGCCACTACACCTAGCCTCTTTAACTAATTCTAACTCGGTTTTTCTTCCTAAACAGAGCCTCATGGCTTATTAATTTTTAATTCAGTGTTTTTCCAGCCTTTGCAAGATACAGCAGAAATAACAATGGTGAATGCAAAAAACTTAATAGGAAAAATTCAAGAAGATAAATTTTGAGGTGGACTTAACCTTGTCTAGAACCAGAAAATAGACAAAACAGGTTATGCATAGCTGCATTTACAAATTATGCAAATTCGACAGCTGTAGTTTATGCAAATCATATGTAGGCCCCTTAAGTGTATCATTAACCTACATGAGTTGCTTGGGAATTCCATACACAGACAGGAGCAAAATTTATCCTTTCTCTTCCCCCCACTCCAAATATCATAGGAGTATTAAATTTGTAACAACTTAATATGCTTTATTGTATTTTTTCAGATAAAAACATCACATACTGCTTTGTATAATCCAATTTATTAATTCATGCTATTTTGGCCTCAGTAATTCTTATAATTTCAGTACTGCATATAAAAATCTCAAAGTTGGGTAGAACATTCAATGTTGAATGTCAAAATGTATTTTTTATTTAACTAAATCTTAAGTTCTGCATGAGTCCATTCTAAACGCCAATCATTTATGTGTCAATAAATAAAATATATACATACAGATGTACTGAATAGTTAACATGCTCAAAGTATTATGAATAATACATAAAGAATGGGATAAAACATAGGAAATTAATAGGTAATCACTAAACAAAATCTTGAACCAATAAACTCAATAATGATTTAACAAGGTATATATTTACTTAGAGTATTGATTGCTTGTTACAATCTAGATAACTCTGCTAGGCACAGGATATATAAAAATGGGACAAAAAGGAAAACTCTTGCCATTAGGAAATTTATACTCTAGTGCAAAGTAAATTTTTGTTTTATTTGATGTTTAACTTTTGTTTTTATTCAGTTATACTTTTCTTTTATTTCTATGTGATCATTAAAAAGTGTCTCATTTAAAATATTTTGAAGAAAAGTACTAAATACTCCTTAGTTAATTAATTGTAAAGGAGTGCTGATAAAATTATTCTGTCCTTCAAATTTCAATCTAGAAAACCAGAGTAGATTTTCATGAATCAAATGTTCAAATAGTAAGATTTAAGACAAGCCTCTGTTGTGGAAAGCCAAATCATGATTTTTAAACACGTTGATAAAAATAAAAGGAGAAGGCTTTGGGAAAAAAATGCAAAAGTCATTCAAAGAAATGTATCATCACTCTAAAAAATGACAAAAAATAAAGTCCTCTGAAAAATGTTTTCAATCCTCAGTAGAATGAAAGAATCTATAGACTATAGACTTTTGGACCACAGAAAGCCATGACATAAAAAGAGACTGAGATAAAAAGTTCATATGAACAGATGGAAAGTAGTAAGAATAAAATTACAAAGAATACAAGGAAGCTCTAAACTCATTTGCAGAATTAAAATCCTGATAGAAGGGCAACATTTATTATATTGCATAATGACAAAATAACGACACAAAGGAAAACCTTGAGATGTGCTATTAGAATGCAGAGTCAAGAGTGGTAAGATGAAAAATAAATTGAGGAAGTAGATGATAGATGGCAGCTATGAAATATAGGGATAGGGAATGCAACCTGTGGATCATTAGCATTTTTAAAGAAATGATTAAGCATATTAGAAAGTGGAAATATTCAAAGATATAATAGAAGAATATTTATCAAAACTTTACCAAAATAAATCTGTGATTAAAAGAGCCTAACATGTTATACGCTACATCATTGAACAGATAACCAGTCTTAGACATACCATGGGAAGCATGAGGAGAAAGAAAACTGCATATCTCTAGATAGAAAAAATAAACAAGCAAATCAACAAGGTGGAAGAAAATATAATGGATGGTCTTTTAAAATATTATTGAGACTACAATTGAGAAAGATGTTTAGATCTTTGAGGGGGAGACATTGAGAACTTTAGAGGCAGCCACATTACATGTCAAAAGCAATGGAAAAATATACTTGAATATTGGCGAGGCACCTGTAATCCCAGCACTTTGGTAGGCCGAGGCGGGTAGATCACCTGAGGTCAGGAGTTTGAGAGCAGCCTGGCCAACATGGCGTAACCTGTCTCTACTAAAATACAAAAATTAGCCGGGCGTGGTTGCGTGCGTCTATAATCCCAGCTACTCAGGAGGCTGAGGCAGGAGAACCACTGCCTCAATGTCAAGTTGGCAACATCTATCACTATTTGTGGAAATTTACTTCCGTTTGATGTAGTAGTTCTACTTTTCAGAATTGTTTCAAAAACTATCATGTGTTAATGCAAAAATACATCTCTTGTAATGTTCATTATGAAATTGATAACCAAAATTGGAAAGAAACCCAGTCTTCATCCATAAGTTGTGAGTAAAATAAGTGATGGTACAACCATTTGATGGAATACTAAGACGATATGAAAAATGATGTGAAATGCTCGTAAGTCATTGTTAAGTAAAAAGCACATCTTCATTAGGATTCATCTTATGTTTGTGTGAAAATGTCATAATAGATGTATTTATATGTTATTAATGTTAATTTACAGATGGGTGATTATGAGTGACCTTTATTTTCTCAAATAAAAACATATTTGTTCAAAATATTTAAAGAAATTTATTATTTTATGGTTTGTAAAACAAGCTGCTAAACAAAATGTTATTTTAAAAGAGCATTGAGACAGCATATATTTAATGCAACTTATATACAACAATAAAGATGTATATTTTACTGGACTACACACTTAACAAAAGAAAGCAAAATCTTTTTAAGGTTGGGTCATGGATTGTTACAGAGTTTTCAATTTCAGAAATATTTTGTATTCATTGTTTCATACAAGAACACTATGTGATGGATTTATATTGGAAGCAAAAATAAGGACACTCAAAGAAAATCAACACAGTGCACAAAACTGTGAAGATTCTTACAGACGATGGCTAACATATTACAGTCACTTGTCACATGGTGCTTTCATGGCCTTTACACACCATTTATCACATAAGAAAGATTATCCCAACTTTTAGAAAATTATTACTCTCCCCACTTTACTCTAGCAAAACATCTTTCAATTACCCTAAAAATGTTTAAGTTAGCTATATTTGTGGGCACATTTTCTGTTTAGCACCCCTGTTCTTTTATTATTTTATTTACGGAGTATGGGGTTGACAGAGTGAGTGATCCTGAAATCTGTAACATGAGCATGTACGTTTTATAATGCTGAAATATTGCACAGGAATACAAGATGGTTAACCTCATTGTTAGGAAGCACTCTTCATTAAGTTCAGTGATATTTGTGTTTCTGTAAAAAGAGATTGCTTATCTATTATCAGTTGATCCAATTTCTGGCAGCTGAGTGAAAACTATTTTTTTCCATTAAATCTGGTCAGTGTGTTTGGGAAGAAATTGCAGTACATTGCCCAGAGGTTCCAAAATTCTTTGTTCATATATCCTTTATTTAATGCCTCAGGAATTTTCCCTCAGCAATCCTAAGTCAAAAAAAAAAATACATTGAAGTCCGGTTTATTATGTAGAAGGACAAATAACTTAATAAATATTTATATCAAGCAACATAGAAATCATTTGAAAAATAACAGAAATACACTATAAGAAAAAAATTTTAATTTCTTCCACAATTAAAAATTTGCTTAAAAATAATGACAAAATAATGATACAAAGGAAAAGCTTGAGATGTGCTATTAGAAATTTAGAGGCAGCCACCAATACTTAAAAATTTATTTTACTTTTAAATTTTATTTTTATTTGCATACCTGTTGGACACTGAACAGCATCTCAATCCTTGGAATCTGACTGAATGCATCACTTTATTCCTAAGCCATATTTTCAGGCAGCCTGTGCTTTTTGTCATAAAAAAATGCCAAAAACCCAGCTTCAAAAAGATATCATCAAAAGGAATATGCAGGCCAATCTAATATTGAAACTGTGAACTACCTCAAGCTAGTAGTTTGCACTGTGTATGACATCTGTCTAGTATTGCTATGTTTTCCTTAAACATTTAAAATATCCCAGAGTATCTCATGAGTTTGCTCAGTGCTCCAGGATTCCGTGGTACACAGACTGGAAATCACGGCTATCATCTGTATTCTAAGGTCATAAAATCAAACTTTCTGAAAAGAAGATTTTCACAACAGTCTTTTCTTCATGTCTAAAATGCTTTAATCAAGGTGTTTTCTTTATGGTTATTGTCTTTTTTTTCTTTTATATTTAGTTAAAAATAATTTGGTTATCCACTGATTGGGTGAAGCTGACACTATGAGAGAAAAAAGTAGGAAAAATAAATGACATTTTCTCCGTGAGATGATGTATTTTAGCAGCCTTTCAAATCCAATAAATTGGCCACTGTTGAGTATTTCAATAAGCAAAGACCATAGGGAGCAGGGAAAAAAAATGAATGATGCCTAATGGATGATGCCACGGGAGAAGATGAAGACGAGGGAAAAGAAGAAAGTCCCTGTCCCCTCAAAAAGGGAGGGGTAAGCAAAAGATGAATTCATTTCTAGAGTTCTGCAGATACTTCCCATAGGAATGGTGACCAATTTTGTAGATGCTTTACATAGCATATTTAAAATGATAGATAAAATATAAAACATTAATCTGATAGTATAAAAATATGAAATAGTATAAAATATATGGAGGTTATATATAATATATAGAAATTGTATATTTTTTACTCTGTATAGTGTGAAAATGAGAAACAAGGCAGGAAGGATGTTGTAAGGGAGATAATGCAGCATGATAAGGTTTCGACACAAGTCTGAGGACGTCTCTCAGGTGAGATTGTATGTATACTGTTTGTCCTTGTGCATATATGCTGGGGGTTGAGGATAAGAAGGGTTATTACTGGCGTGACTATACTGTTTTTCTTTAAGTTCTCTTCTCTAGAAATTCAGCTAATGGGACATATATAGAGAAAAATATTTAAAAGTTAGTAAATGTATTTATTTGTAACTGAGATGGGCTTCACAGGAATTTAGTTACCAGGTCACATCCCAATCTCTCTTTCTATATGAGGTTTGAAAATGTGAACTGCTATGCATAGCTTGGGCATTAGCCCCAAATTGCTATGACAATTAATGAACCAGCTACGTGTACTGACGTCTTAGGTGCAAGTTGTAAAGCAAATTATCTGTGTATTCTGCTTGGCTAAATGTATATTTGTAGCCCTTTCTTGCAATAGAATTCATGTTGTTGTGTATAAGAGAAGAACAAAACCGAGAATAGGAGAAAATTGCCTTTCTGGATAGAAATATAGAATAGCCATGTTTATGATTATCACAAATAAAGAATTCAATTCTTTACATGATTGAGTGAGAGTATGTATAACCTGGTGGTGGGTGAGTTCAGAGTACCTTTAAACCTAGTATGCCCAACTTGATTTAATGTTACAATACAATATTTAACTTAAAAATTTGATTTAAATGTTGATGTTGAAAGCTCAAAGCTATATTAAGAAATTTTCTGAAAGAGATTATTGGGCTTAAAATAAAAATATATATATTTAAAAGTTAGTAAATATAGATTACATTAAAAAGAAGCTCTCAGGCTGAATGCTCCCCCGACAGTATAAAACTTTCAAAGAAGAAACCAAACAAAATCCTCAAAAAACAGAACACAAGTATCTCTATCTCAATTAAATTAATGTAGCCTTAATGACGGTTAGTGATGGTAAGTTTTTTGTTAATGTTTTGTTTGTTTGTTATGAAACTACTACATGATGGCCAGGTTTCGGTATGGTGTACAATTTTATATATTTCTGGTGTAAGAAAAATAGTGTTTTTATAATTTTGAGCAACCAATTTCAGAATATATCTTAAAGAAATAGTCAGATGCAGAAGATGTTCATTACAACACCAAATATAATTGCAAAAGTAACATTTTAAAAGCTAGAAGTTTAATATTAAAGATAAGAATATATAATGGTAAAACCATAGGATGGAATATCTACATTTAGGCAAAATGATTTCAAGTATATAAAAAGTGAATATGCTTGATAATCCTGAAGGAATAGACAATAATATATCAACAATGGTAACCTCTGGGTGATGGTAATACAGATTATTGCAATTTGCTAATTCATACTTTTTCAGAAGTTTTGAAATTTTCCATGGCTAGCATGTATTATTTTATAATAAGATGAAAGTTCTTAAATTAGTGTTCTGGACTGAATATGTCATCCGAAAATTCGGATGTTGAAGCCCTAACCTCTAATGTGACAGTAATTAAGGATAGGACCTTTAAAGAGGTAATTAAGGTTAAATGAAGTCATAGGAATGGGGCTCTGTCTGACAAGATGGTGTCTTTTTTTTTTGAGATGGAGTTCTGCTCTCACGCCCAGGCTGGAGTGCAGTGGGGCGATCTCGGCTCACTGCAAGCTCCGCCTCCCGGGTTCACGCCATTCTCCTGCCTCAGCCTCCCAAGTAGCTGGGACTACAGGCGCCCGCCACCACACCCAGCTAATTTTTGTATTTTGTTTAGTAGAGACAGAGTTTCACCCTGTTAGTCAGGATGGTCTTGATCTCCTGACCTCGTGATCCGCCTGCCTCGGCCTCCCAAAGTGCTGGGATTACAGGCGTGAGCCACCACGCCAGGCACAAGACAGTGTCTTTTTAAGAAGAAGAAGAAACACCAAAGATCTCTCCCATGTGCTCACAGAGAAAAGGTCACATGAGGACACAGCAAGAACACAGCCCTCTACAAGCCAAAAAGAGAGGCCTTGGTGGAACCCAACCCTGCTGACACCCTGATCTTGGATTTCCAGCTTCTAAAACTGTGAGACAATACATTTAGGACACTCAGTCTATGGAATTTTTTTTTTTTTTATGGGAGCCTGAGCTTAATAATACAGTTTGTTTAACCAAAATATTTATAACTATGATAGACAACGAAACCTTATAATGAACTGAAGTGAAAAAAATTCACACACAAAATAGTGTGCATACTTATAACGCAACAAGATCAAGAGCACAAATATATAACAGAAAATATTTTATCAGATCAGTTTCCTATTTTTTCTGTTTTCCCATACTGTTTGTTTTATCTATAATATTATTTTTTAAATTGGTGCCAGAGGATAACTAATATTATTGAAGCTGGCTGCAAGCTGTCCAAATCCTATTGACGATGATAAAATGAGTTTCTTGGGAAAGCTCTTTAGTAATAAGACATGAGTCCTGCCTGAGAGAATGAGGCCAAGGCTGCCATTTCATACAAACAAACAAACAAACAAACAAACTGGGAAGGAATTCGCAAGTAGGTTTTTCTTCACAAGTGGCAAAAATAATTTAGTATAACCTGAGAGAAGCAGAGATTCGTAAACAGTGTAAATGGTTAATAATCAGCCTGACAAGAACAAGACAATACATTTAAGATATTTTAAAAGTAAATCATCCAAGTTTAAAAAAAAATAGAGCTAAAAGCAGAATTATAATCTTCTGAATATTTTTATGTTCTCAGGTGTTAACATTGTTTTAGATAAAAGGTTTTTCATTCATAAATAGCTAGCTTAGTTTTTTTTTCACTTATAGGTATTGTCTCAAACTTTCTCCGTTTAATTCAGAAACAATTTATCAAGCTTAATTGAGGCCAGATTGCTCAATCTTGGCTTCCAAAGCACCTGGAACCTGCTGACAGCAGGTAGTAGCAATACCAACAGAGACCAGGTAAAATTCTAAGTGATATCTGGAAAAAAAATTAGCTAAATTTCATAACACATCCCTGAAACTAATTAAAAGTGAAATAATGGATATATCTGACATTTTGGCAGAAGAGTTGCCATTTTGCCCGGAAAGAAACTTCTACACACATAAACCCTTTTTCAGCACCATCCAAGCTGTTCAGTTTCAAAGGGAGCAAAGGTCGCTTATAGAGCACCTTGTCTTCAGGTGGAATTTATAACTGATGATTCCTTTTTCTCCTTATTTCAGTGATTCTCAGCAATAGAATCTCCTCAGAACTTGTTACAAATACAAATTATTGAACTCTACCTCTGACTTCAAAACTCAAAAACTCTGGGGTTAGGGCCCAGCACTTTCCAGATGATTCTGCTGTACATTCAAGTTTATGATGTACCGAGTTAATGTCATTTTCAGGGAGCCAAATATCTACTGTAAAAGGAGCACGTGAAAAAAATCACCCCATTGCTTTTGTTTCCTCTCCATTTCTATACCATGCCCTCAGTTGCTTATTGATTTCTTTTTTACATTTATAAGCACAAAATTAAAGTATGGGTAATTAGCTGGAGCTGTTTTTTAAGAATAGAAAGGATTGTCAAGAAATAATAAGAAAATATTAGAGAAGTATAGATTTTCAGGCAGCTTAAACATGGTCAGATTACTTGAAGATAAGAAAAATAGGAAAAACCTAGGATAAGCAGCAGATTTGGGTGAAATTGATTGTACAAATTTCAATGGATAGGATACAAAAACGTGTCATCTGTGTGTTCCAGATTGTGTGAAATCTCCAATGATTCTCTGGTCACACAACAAGCTTCTCTGTAACAGACGCTACCTTTCAATGGGTGCAGCTGCATTTTCAAGGCTAGTATCTTATTACAGCTAATGTCCTCATCACTAAAAGTCATTTGAAGTGGTTAGCTTAGAAGGATCTGAGCGGAAAGCAGGAACTAGCTTTCTAGAGCACTTTATTTAAAACTCATCTTCATGGCAAAAATGATAGCAGTCTTTCAGTTTCTCTTCAAGAGTCCTCAAGAGCAGAGACAATTCTCTCCAACAGAAAATGGAGAGAGGCAAATCAAAACTAATGCACAATAGGATGGAGGAAAGTGCCTTTACGAAGACCTGCTTGGATGCTTACAAGAGGCTTCAATCATGGCACAGAAAATCCTTTTGGCTCTGTGTGAATGTCTTTCCCATCTTTCTGTCTTTCTTTTCTCCAATAGTAGGAAAGTCATTATCCGTCTCTTCTACAATTTCTTTTAACCATATAGCAACTACCATGACAACAGGAAGGCTTATAGCCTTGTACATATGCTATGTTTGATCCTCCTGTCCAACCTATCCCAATTGTTTGAACCTCATAGAGAAGGGAAGAAAATAAACCCCTCTAATACAGTTTGATTAATAATTTACCTCTTTGCACAAATCTTATACAAAAGGAGAGAACATAACAATTTTTTATTATTCTTAGTTGGACTTTACCTAAAAGAAAATAATGGACAGAAAATCTCCTAGAGATAGGCTATAGAAATAATAAAGCTTTCAGGCAAAAAGCTGTGATAGAACAAAGAATGTCATGCACCCAACAGTAAACAACCCACCAGCTTTTGACTCAGGGAGAAAACTGACCACAGGAATCTGGGGGATCCATGTCTTCATCCTTTAGTATCTGGCTAGATGGTGAAGGAAAGCTATGCAAGGTAAGTATAAGGAGCTAAAGTATTAAGCAAAGTTGCATGAGTCACCATTTTTATTTTAAGAGATAGCTTACATAAGCACTTCCATTCAAAAACCTGTGGATTCTGTCTGCAGCCACTTCTTAACCAAGCAGGAGAAAGCATGTAATTACTAAAGTTATTGGATAGGTTCAGGTCAAATTATCTATGTCGCTTAACTCTCCTCAAGTGAATTCATATTTTTATCTTCTCTTAGGACTTATACATTTGTCAGATTTGATGAATAGACCGTTCATTTCTTTCCCTCAGGAGTTGCAGTACTTTCTATCCTGCTCTTAATTTTATAGCTTTATTCTATCACTCACTCTTTCCCTCAGGTTGCTAAATATAAAATAAAGAGTTGTATGCTGAGATTCTGAGAATGGTCTGTTTGGATAACAGTGTGAGTTCAATATATGGACAGGCAAGTCTGACATTAAACTCATAGCCTATGGGAGCCAGAGAATTGAGAAAACATATTTTCCCCTATTTCAAGTTCAATCCACAGGAGCAAGAAAATTAAACAGAAATTTCACTCTCTGGGTGCAAATACCTCACATTTTTCTCTTCCATGGCAATTTGCATTGAATCAAAAGAAGCTAATTTGTTAAACTTCTGTGGGGCCCAAACTGGCACATGTTCAGGAATCATTTGCATGGCTGGTTATTCTGTTCACAAAATCAAAAGAAGACAATAACCCACAAGCCGGGAAACCATGAAAAAGAAGAATCTGGGGGACAATATAACTTTCTGATCTTCTTGAGATGCTTATCCCAGTATATTATGAAAGTTGGTTGTAAATAATCCAATAAATACCAAATTAAATATCCTCAGGATGTAAGGAGTCTCAAAATAAGATTGTGTGCAGTGTGTCAATGACAAGTTTCACAACTTCCTACATAATGAAGAATATTAATATTCTTTCCATGCACTTTAGCCTTCAATGGCTTATCATACAGATTTGTTTTGTTGTTATTGTTTTGTTCTAGAAATTATTCCTTAGTATTTATACTTGGATCTAAATGAGAGATTTTTCAGGCAGCTCTTTTCGTTCTTTAGCCTTTTTCTTATTTCTCAATATTATATCTCGTTATCTCTTATTAATTACTGACATATGCAACTTAGAATTTCATTTGTTTTTCATTCATTTATTTTAAAAGTGGCATTTGCAGTATAAGTTTTAAAGGGTTTTTAAATTTCATTAGTTTGTATTAGGTCACATTTTTATTAGTTGATTTCCCAGTGGTTGGGAAATAAGGAGAATTTAAATTATTGCTCTCTGTTAAAGAATGGTTACCATTTTGCATCCACTGAAAACTATCCATGGCTAATCATGAGTATGCTCAAACAGTTGGCTTTGTCTGCCCAGAGGAAAACTCAAATTGAGTACTTCAAGAGGAAAGCCTTGAAGTCAAGTACTTCATAGAGGAAAGCCTCCTTCACAATATTTGATTTTAATTGAAAATTAATTCTAACATTTCTAGTCTATATATTTGGCTTCAGTAAGAATTATATTAATAACTACTAGGGTTATGGTAGGTATCACTGTATTAAGAGATACAGATATGTGTGTGTGTGTGTGTGCATGTGTGGTCATTTAATATATATGTATATATGTACGTATCTATTTATTTTTCTATTTATCTATGTCATTTAATTCTCTCCCAAATCCTAAGTGGTAGAGACAATTATTATTCCCATTTTGCAGATGAGGAAACCATGAAATATTATACAGATGAGAGATGACAACTATCTGTAATTCAAAGTCACATGACTCTTATAGGTGAAGATGAGATTCCAAACCCAGAGCATCTTATTCTAGTGTCCACATTTTATCCACTTTGTTTCTGCTGGGTAATGCAAGTCTCATGTGGTAAGAATTACACCTAACATGAAATATAAACAGAGCGGTTGATCATTTAAACTTCATGAATTGAAGGGCAGTGGAGGGGTATAAGTTTGCTCCACTGTGCAAACCATTTCTGCACTATTCTGTAATGCTAATCACAATTCCCACCATTAATGCCACTGTAATCCCTTGCAGTTAAGACACAGGCTTTAAACGCCCTTTATAAAAATTAGCATATGTTTTCTCAGAGAAGGAAAAAAGTCAACAGATATTTGCTTCTAAGATTCTGTAGTTCTTACCAGACAGAGAACAGTGCTCCAAAGATATGGTACAGGTGTGGTGTTGGTTCGAATCAGAGGAAAGATTTAGGGCAATAGGGAACTTGGCACATTACACGGGACATCAGGTCCCAGGTGGAATACAACAACAGGTGGTTCTGGATGGTTAGGGCAAATGGACTCTGAACTCATGTTAGAAATGATGCTGGAACAACCATGATCACTGTCAACTTCTACACTGAATCTTAGAAAGGTAAAGTAGATATGTTTTCATAGCTGCATAATTGGCATTTCCTACTAATGACCTTTCCATTGGAACTGCATTTTGAACTTTCTGAGATGCTGTCTTTCAGCCTCTCAATTCTTACTGTACACCTTAAAGTTGATCTACCACAAAGGGGGTTACTGAGACAGGGACTGTTAGAGCTAGATGGAACCTTGAAAATTACCTAGTCTCATTCCTTTCATGGCCCAGCTCTGAAGTTAATGCTAAGATAGGTTAAGTGAAGAGTCTCAAGTTGCCCAGAGACTTATTGGCAAAATGCCTTAGAGTACCTGTATCCAATTCCTCTCTGTTGAAGACCACTTACAAAAAGTTAGTATGACCTATTAAAGGACGGCATGAGAGCGGGGACAAAAAGGAAATTCGGTCCTAAAACATCATACTGATTCAATTGATTTCTGATTGGTTCTGGCTCCCACCTACTCCAATTTCAACTTTATTTACCAGAAATGCTGGCTACTTTTTTTTTTCACAATAGCTCTGCGCATATAGACATGTGCCTTTTTTGCATTTTGCATCTATGCTTTCTCTTATGCACTTCCCTTATTTATGGATCTTCTTAATCTGATTTTAAATCCTCATTTCTAAAAATCTGTCAGATCATTACACAATAAATATCATTATTGTCACTTTAATGGTTAATCTAAGAGAGTTGGACATTATATCACATCAAAGCTGAGACATGAGAATATTTCTTCTATTTGACAAATGCCATGCTCCCCATGAGTATTTAATAATTGTGAACTAATTTTGATCTACTGAAGGTCATACCCTGAGTCATTTCACTAATACCTAGACTGCTGGCTACAAACAGCGTCATAACTGACTGCCACAGCTATAAATATAGAGAAGCGTTCTCTTTTTTATTGCCAGAAATGCATTTTGTCTTTCTCTGAACATGTTTTCTTTCCAAAAGGATTTGAAAGCTTTTAGTATTGTGCTATTATTTCAACAACCATCACCCTCCCCCAGCCTCTTGAAAGTAGATTGCAATGCCCAGTAGAGAGTGCAGTGAGGCGCCACCTCCCTACAGGCGCTGTCTTTAAAGAGTTAGAAGAGGTCGGTGAGGGAGATTGAACTTGGAACCCCTATTGATATGTATTCAAGTGTGGAAATGAGTTGCCTGTTAATAAGGTGGACACTTTATTTATCTTAATGTTTTTCAATCTTCACAGATTATAATTGCAAAAATAGCCCTCAGCTTCTCCAGCTGGTTGCTAACAGCTAAGGAAGACTAACCTGCAGGTCACTGTTGCTTAATTATAAACAGAATGAAATTCTGAATAATGGATTGAACCACTGGACTGACTTCTCGTGTTTTATTATCCTAATATACTTTGTTTAAATAATTCAATTGTTATCCCCTCAAAAGATCATATATAGTCTTAGTCCTTTTAATTATCATTTTTTAAACAATTATATTACCAATTATAACTAGATGTTCTAAGTGTTATTGACTGATCAGGAAATATATTGGATTTAGGAGCAAATAAGAAGTAACTCTCAACTGGTCATTCATCCTTTAAAACCTTAAGTGTTTTGATTATTATTACTTAATTAGCCAAAAAAACTAGTTGGATATGAACAAGGCAGGTACCTAACTGCCCCAAAGTGTCAGGGCCTGACTGGAAAATGATGATATTCTTAGAATTTTACATGAATCTAATTGGCTTTTACATGTATTAAATCCACCCAAGTCACTTGGTCTGTTAATCTGTTAACAGTCTTTTCCAGTGGGGATTTTAACCATGCATAAAACTCTTATTCCTAAGTATAAGAGAAGTCTAACCCATTTAGACAGTGAACTAAAATTGCATTGGAAAAATCAGAAAACAATCTGGAAATATAAACATTGTTTACTTTAGAAGGAGGTTGCATATTTCTAGGACCTTTTTTTAAGAAATTGATTTTATTCCCTATTGCTATGAACTGAATGTTTGTGTCCCCTCAACAGTCATATGTTGAAGTCCTAATCACCAATGTAATGGTATTTGAAAGTGGGGACTATAGAAGATAAGTATGTGGTAAGTGTGGAGCTCTTACAAAAGGAATTGGTGTTCTTATATTGAGAGACATAAGAAAGATGATCTCTTGCTTTTTTGTTGTTTGTTTGTTTTTGTTGTTGTTGTTTTTGCGATGAAGTTTTGCTCTTGTTGCCCAGGCTGGAGTGCAGAGGTGCCCTCTCAGCTCACTGTAACCTCTGCCTTCCTATTTCAAGCAATTCTCCTGCCTCAGCCTCCCGAGTAGCTGGGATTATAGGTGCCTGCCACCACGCCTGGCTAATTTTTGTATTTGTAGTAGAGACGGGGTTTCACCATGTTGGCCAGGTTGTCTCAAACTCCTGACTTCGTGATCCACCTGACTGGGCTTCCCAAAGTGCTGGGATTACAGGCGTGAGCCACCATGCCCGGCCGATGATCTCTCTTTCTACCATGTGAGGATACAATGAAGACAGCTGTCAGCAAACCGGGAAGAGGGCTTTCACTCAACACTGAATCTGCCTGCACCCCGATCTTGGACATTTCAGCTTCCAAAACTGTGAGAAATATATTTCTTTTGTTTAAGCCACCCAACCTATGGTATCCTGTTATAGCATCCCAAACTGACTAGGAAAACTATTAATCTTAATTTGTTCCTATTTCTCCACCAAAACAAATATACTTTCACCAACTTGTGTCTCAGAATACACAAAATTCTAGGCTTGTACTAGAATAAAATATTTGATAAAATGAGAGTATTCCCAAAGTGTGGCATTCCCTGATCCACAGCATCAGCATCACATAGAATTTGTTAAAAATGCAAATTCCCAGGCGTTTCCCAAGACCCAGTGAATCAGTAACTCTGGGATGGCGTCCGGCGCTGGTGGATTCACAAGACCTCCAGTTGATTACACCACATGCTAAAGTTTGAGAATCACTGCTTCAGAGGGATTTTTGTCTTTTAAATTTGCAGAGCATGAACAAGCTACTCATATAAAATGTTTGAATAATCCCCAGTCTCTCAATCTGGAATACTCATAGCCCTGGGGTTCAGAGCAGAGTGATAAGATACCTAGGAATGTTTGGTGGGATTCTGCTGCTTCACACTGGGTTCCTGGAACCCCTGGGCATATTCATCCACTCCTTTTCTGCCCCTGCATGTTCTTAGGCGTGAAACTTCAAGAAGGCTTCTCAGTTCTTTCTACCCGTCAGGGCTGGCCTTACTAGCTTGACTTAAGGGAGCCCACAGTTCTCCTGTCTCCTTGTACTACCCTGACTTAAGGGAGCCCACAGTTCTCCTGTCTCCTTGTACTACCCTTCTTCCTCTTTTGTTAAAAGACATCTCTGATGTAAATGCCTTGAAACGCAACTATTGATATACAAACTCTAACTGGGTGGGGGTAATATATTAAACTAGAGTAAATTAAGAAATAGTTAAGATTTTTCCCCAGATAAATTTGTATTTAATTTAAAAGACTAACTATCTTCAGTTATTTTCTAGTTGTGAAGTTAGATGACTTCTTCTTCTATGTGTTTAACTGTCCTTCATATTATGACATTATGGAGATTGCATGATTTAGGGCTGATTTTAAGTCCTAATTTGACACAATTAAAAGTAGACAATCCTTTCTATCTGTACCAAAGTTTCTTTTAATTTTTTAAAAATTTAACTTGTTAATGAAATTCAAAATTCTGGGGAATACATCATTAAACCGTTACTGCCCTAGATTTACTTAGCCTATCAAAAGGTAGCCAATTGCAATGCCAAATGCCGCAGGAGCAGAAGCAAGGTCAAGTACGGTTTCCTGCAAGAAAAGTCAAGAATCTTAAAGCTTCAGGGGACCCCAAATGAGGAAGATTATTTATCACTACAAAGTAGCAAAGGATCAGAGGACAAGGTGACTACCTAAGGACATCTGTGGAATGAGAAAGGCTAGCGCAAGCTGGTGTAAACTCAAGACATGGCACCTCTTTTAGAAGGTTTCTTGGCATTGCCCTTAGGCTTCTGCCTCTGCTAACTCCCAAAAGCACAGGTCTGCTCAAGTTATCAGCCAGAGAGTGTTTAATTGGAAGACTTTAAACTCTTCTTTGGACTGAAGTCTTGAGGAAAACAAAACAAAACAAAACAAAACAAAACAACCTACATCTATAGAGGAAAAGGTTTTTGCCAAGTACTTGAAATACAAAAGCATGATGGTGGGTTATGCGTGTGCAATCAAGTAGAAACAAAGAATATTGAAAAACAAAACAAATCAGGTGGAAGTAGCTTAAACTTTGCTGCCTTAAATCAAAAGTGAAAAATAAAAACGCAGGTATCAGTGTTTATGTCCAGAACTCTATGCCTTTTGCTTTTCTCAAAAATGTACCAGAAACACAGGAGTTAAAACAACAACAACAACTCATGATGGCTGACATATCAATTTTATCATGCATCTCTTTTTTCCAAGAACTTACAACATTTTCACCACTTTGGCAGAAATCACAATTAAAATCACATTTTAAGAGTTTAATATAAATCTTTGCTCATGAGGATGAAAGGGCTAATTTTGAGTACAAAAAGATAGCTGGATGTTTCAGGCTGTTTTTGATTGCTATAAATAAATACCTGAGGCTGGGTAATTTACAAGGACAAAAGGTTTATTTTGGCTCATGGTTCTGCAGGCTATATAGGAAGTGTGGTGTTGGCATCTGCTTCTGGTGAGGCCCTCCAGAAACTTAGAATCATGATAGAAGGTGAAGAGGAACTAGCATATTACATGGCGAGAGAGAGGGGAGGTCCCAGACCCTTTTAAATGGCCAGATCTTGTGTGCACTAATGAGACCTCACTCAATCACCGCGGGGATGGTGCTGAGCCATTCATGAGGGATCTGCTCCCATGATTCCATCACCTCCTACCATACTCCACCTCCAACACTGGGAATTACATTACAACATGAGATTTGAAGGAAACCAATATGCAAACAATACATAATAAATATAGTATAGTCATATATATTAAACCACACATTTTTCTTCTGGATAACTGGAAAGTACTCAACTGTTTACAATACAGAACTTTTGGAAACACCGTCCCTTCAAATGCTACCTTACTTAAAATATGTAGACATTAGTCCATCCAACCTCTGCTACCAGGCAGTAACCTTTCATAGATCTTCCAAAGAAAATGTTCTTGATAAAACCAGAAGAATCTTCTCAGAGAGACCCAGGGGAGTGATCTGACCCTCACTGCTATCTTGACTTAGTTTTAGCTGCAGCCATGGCGACTCAAGTACATTGATTCTCTTCCATTCTCTTTCATTCATACTACATCTTTAAGATACATATTCTTTTCCAATTATTTATCCCTCAAAAATAAACCTGATTCTAATGGAAAAAAAGTGTTCAGAAGCAAACCTCATTTTGGTTTGTGCTAGCTTTATGACACCTGAATGACAGTCTTAATATCTGTGCTATGTTGAAAATCACATAACATGTAGGAGTCCTTCCCCATCACTCCTGCAGAAGATAAATGCAAATACATTGCAATGGACCGAAAGAAGATTCCTGAGTATTGTGCCTAGCACATACTCGTGGGTTATCTCAACTTTTCATTGTCTTGGAGCTATTTCACAGCTCTGTAAATTGTAGAAAATTAATAATAATGCAAATGATCCTTGTTCACAGACATGCAAATTAGCTGTGTGGAAAGCAATTGATTTTTGCCCTGTAGAAAGGCTTATTTTGCATACATTTGTAAATTTACTTCAGCTTTCCTTATTTTCATATATATGTGTGGTTCTTTGAATTTCCCCTGAACCAGTTGTAACTTCTTACTGGTAGCTCAGTAACTAATTAGTTAAACAAAATCTTTGACATGTATTCATTGTTCATCAGTACAAGAGTCATGATTATATCTTTGTAAAGAAATATTTAACACTCCTTTTGCTAAATACCAGCTAACACAGAAATCATTGCCTCACAGATTGAAATATAGGTGCACTTGAGGGTTATTACCTGGTGGCAGAGTGGAGTGAACTCATGTCAACAAATGGTACTAGCATTAAAGATAGACAGGATGTGTTAGAAAAATAAAGGAATCTCAAAAAGACTTACTGTTATTTTTCTTAATTACATAATTGTCCTTTTAATTATTCTAAAAACTCTTCTCTAAAAACTGTACAAATATTTTAATATAGAATTGAGATACTGAAATATGTATTTATGGATGTATTCATCAAGTTTTCCTTTTTTTTTTTTTTTTTTCTGAGACGGAGTCTTGCTCTGTCACCCAGGCTGGAGTGCAGTGGCGCAATCTTGGCTCACTGCAAGCTCCGCCTCCTGGGTTCACACCATTCTCCTGCCTCAGCCTCCCAAGTAGCTGGGACTACAGGTGCCCGTCATCACGCCAGGTTAATTTTTTTTTGTATTTTTAGTAGAGACGGGGTTTCACCATGTTAGCCAGGATGGTCTCGATCTCCTGACCTCATGATCTGCCTGCCTTGGCCTCCCAAAGTGCTGGGATTACAGGCATGAGCCACCGGCCCCGCCAAGTTTTCCTATATTTTTGCCTCATTTGCTGTCTAAGGCTTGCCGTCTTGATTCCAAAATTTTTAGTTCTCAGGTAACGAAAGTGTTAATGTTATATGTCAGTGTTGTTTTCTTCCAAAGAGTTGTTGACTGAAAGAACTCTGGAAAGGAAAAATATGAAGATGGGCAATTAACTTGTTTTTCTCCCTTAAGTCCATATTGCATGAGGCATTTTGGCGAGAGCCACTCCATATATTCTTGCTAAGTGCTGCAACACTCAGAGTCCGTATCATAGATGCTTCACATCACGCAGAGCTTATATTAATATGATATTGTTTTGTGCATGTTATTCCATGGCCTCATTAAGCTCTATGTTCCTGAACAGTAGAGGAAATATCACCCTTTTTTAAACTGGATTACACAACATGGAAGGTGATCAGTAATACCAGATTGATTGACTCATTAGTGGTATCAGTATTGCCATAGTGATGATGGCTTCATAAAAAAGAGCACTGTTTGAACTTTGGGCATCAGGATGATCATGTTCAAAATTTGACACTTACTAGCTATGTGATTTAAGCATCATCTCTTTAAACAGTATCTAGAGGGATGGTAAGAAGATTAAATGAGATGCTATACTTGAAGTGCCTGATTAAATGAAATGCATATATGAAATATCTGGAGAACAATAAGACCTAATCAATGATAACTAATAATAGATTATAACAGCTTCCATTTACTGGCTATTTACTTTGTGCCAGAGACCACCACATATTTTTTTAAATTATGTATTATCAGTATGATTATTTGGGGTTCTGTTAAGAATCTAACTACATTGTTTTTGCATGGGTTATTGAACACAATTTTTGTCATCTCTAAAACCAAGAGTGGAGTTCAAAATATTCAGAGAAGTTTAACTTTTCTGATAAATAAAGTGGAGGGGGTGGTTAGGACTGCTAGGACAACAAGAGTGAAAGCTGACAAAAAGACTTTGGAGTAGCAGAGGCTATAAGACATGATTGCCATTTATTTAATCACAAACAGTACAGATATGGTGAACATGGATTTGTTCATTAAATCCTGAACTAGTAGGATGAGGGGCACCTTTTGATATGTGGGCAAAGTAATTTTAAAATGAATAAAGAAAATCCAACTTCAAATAGCAGATAGAGAAGCTATGAAATATGTTATGCCAAAATATGATGAAGTAGGAAATTAGAGTAGAACAAAAAGAGTTTGGTCCCATTTATAAAAGGTGAATCTGCAAATGACTTTTATTTATTTTTAAATGTATTTCTTTATTTTTGAGATGGAGTCTCACTCTCTCGCCCAGGCTGGAGTATGGTGGCGCAGTCTTGGCTCACTGCAGCCTCCGCCTCCCGGGTTCAAGAGCTTCTCCTGTCTCAGCCTCCCAAGTAGATGGGACTACAGGTGTGGGCCACCACACCCGGCTTATTTTGTATTTTTAGTAGAGACGGAGTTTCACCATGTTGGCCAGGCTAGTCTCAAACTCCTGACCTCAGGTGATCCACCCATCTCGGCCTCCCAAATTGCTGGGATTACAGTCGTGAGCCACCGCGCCCAGCCAAAATGACTTTTAAAAACAGGTAAGCATGAGTTCTGAAGGGCAATTAGAACCTTCCATAATCTTACTGGGCTATTCTTGAAACACAGCGCTTGACTATTGAGGCTAAAGACTTGATATTCAAAAATGGAAGTTCGTTTACTTTTATGATGTAATTCTTTTTTTTAATAAATATCCAAAATTTCCAGTGAACAAAATTTAAATCTATTCATAGAGCATACATGAAAAATAAAATGTATGCAAATTTATGTATTCTATTTGTATAGACATAGCATAACACATTCAACTACACAGTTACATGCAATGATAAGTAAGCTGAATACAAATCAGTTGTGGTAGAGTCAGAAGAAGTGAGATCATTTTGGAAAACCAAATAGCATTGGGAGAGTTGGGAACTATTATGTTTTCATTCTGTATTTAAGTTTGCTGTTATTAATATTAATATTGTTAATATATTCTAAAGAGACTATTAGGCAGAAATCCCACTAGGATGAATAAGAATAGGTGATTAGACTGCATCTGATTCGCCTGCATCCATTTTGCATACATTAGATTAAATGTGATTCCTGAATTCTTAGACATATGATCTCTGCATGTTCATGAACTATCTTAGAAATTTTGAGGATTTTCAGAGATTTTGAAGGGTCAGGCAAGCAACAGATATGCTTTTGAAATCTTTGCACTCAAAATAGTCCTATTTATGGTAGACTCTCCTCCTTCTAGACAGTGTATCTGCTCTCTCACTAAACTGCCTGCAGCTCAGAGATAGGCAGACAGCTGTTGAATTGCTGGGAGTAGTGCTTCACAGGCAAAGTGGAAACTAACTGTATTTATTCAGGACTTTGTGGTAAGTCACAGCCATTTCCTATCTCAGAACACCAAAAAGCTGACTGCGTTTTCCACCATGGTGTGTGTAATACGTTTCAAAACAAATGTATGGTATGACCATGAACTACAAAATGTAATGGGGCAGAAAATGCAGATACACATTATTTTGCCTCCTACACACTTGGAACGTCTCTTCCTTGCTCTAGCAGCCTTTGAGATAGTGAAGACAGACACTTTTTTTTTTCTTTCCTTGCAGCATAGAAAAGCAGTACACAGAGAGATAAGAGCTATATTTATATAGCAACCACATCATCATTTATAAGAATGCTTTCGCTGTTTAATGCTTTAGAAGTAAATTACTAAGCAGAAGTCCAGGATGTATAGAATCACTAAGAGTGGGTGGGCAGGTAGGGAAAAAGATTTCATAGCCATTATGTCTTACTATACCTCAGTACGCCAGGTTCTCAGGGCTGCGGTCTACTTAACCATTTATATTATCTTATTTAATCTGAGAAATAAGCCAGTGCTGTGGGATTTATTCCCACTTTTACTAAAGAGAAAATTGAATTCAGAGAGGTTATATAACACATTGAAAGCCAAATCACTTAACCTAGATTTGTATTTATGTGGATTAATTCCTTAACTTCCTGGGTCTTCAGATGTCAAATGATTGGATTAGTTGTTTTCTAAGAATCCTGGTTCTAAAATTCCCTGTCTCCATGAAATGCTTTCCTATTATGTGTCAGTCTCTGAGCCAGATGGTGTTGTTGCTTCAGATTAACTACCTTCAAATGATTTCCCTCTAGAAAGACTTTTAAATAAGATATACTGCATTATCAAAATGTAATGTGATTATAGACAAATATGTTCAAAATAAAAACTTTTTTTTTTTTTTGAGACAGAGTTTCGCTTTTCTGTCCAGGCTGGCATGAAGTGGAGCAATCTCAGCTCACTGCAACCTCTGCCCAGGTTCAAGCGATTCTGCTGCCTCAGCCTCCCAAGTAGCTGGGATTATAGGCGCCCACCACCACGCCCAGCTAATTTTTGTATTTTTAGTAAAGACGGGGTTTCGCCTCTTTTAAAACATTTAAAATGGTTATTCCATTATTACATGCCAATGCTACATACTTTTCGTATATCCTTTTATTTTGTCCTAGAAACAACCTACTGTTCTAGGTATTGTTTCTGTTGTATAGATAGGAAATTGAACCTCAGAGAGGTTAAAAAACTTGATTACAATCGCACAGCTAGTATATAAAGATATTTGTTTTTCAACCCAGATGTCTCTGATTCCAAAGGTCACTGATATTTTCACTATGCTACATTGCCACCACTTGTTACAGTCTATTATTTACCTAAATTGATTATTTTATACTATTCCTACTTCTATCATTTAAAACTTCTATTATGTCCCTCCTGGTATTTCTTTTCCCAAGTCACTGTCTTTGGTCATGCTTCACAATATTTCTAGAAATTAAAGATTATAAACCTAGAATTAGTCTCTCTTCCCCATACTAGATAATTTGCATATAAACAAAAGAACAAGTGGATTTCCAAATGCAATGTAATGAAAACATATTAATAAATAAATATTAATAAATCATATAAATACTAACACTATGAGACAATATAAAAAAAAGAAGAATGTTTTAAAAGTCATTTATCCAAATGTGTCAATTATAGGAAAATGTCAAACAATGGGGATAAGGAATCACTTTTCAGAGATGTTAAAAAGTAGTAGTTTTAAACATTTTTTTTGGCAGTATGATTCTTTTTTAAAATGAAATTTTGTGTAGAAATAAAATGTTTTTGGATGGGTGGGAGAGCTATTTCCCTTTGGGATTTTATGACACTCTGATTCTTCACCAGTACTACAATACTCCCCCAACAATATAAAAATGTATTCTATTATTTAATTCAATCAATGATGTCCTGATAAATGCTTATCAACCAATTGTCCAGGAAAAAAATCAGCGATTTTTAGCATTTCTGAATCTTGATGGTGTAAATTCTCCCACCATGGGCTATTTTAAGCTATCGCGTGGCATCACTGAACTGGACTTGGAAGAGCTACACACAGCCCTCTTTCCCAAGCCATTATGAGCTGGGTCCAGCCACCTACTACATTCACCCTGGAGAAGCAACAGCATTCTTTAGATGAACCTTAGAATGCAATTGTTTTATCATTCTGTGAACTATATTAGAGATTGATTTGAATTAGCAAAGAACAATAGCACTGCAAATGAAATATTCCTAGACTTTATTTACCTCCATTAGTCATTTTACCTTACCATGGATTACTTTTTCAGACACTCAAGTCATTTTGTTTAACATTAGTAGGATATTTATTTAGGTAATAGGTATTTTGAATTGAGAAGATGAGATAGGTAGCAATTCAAATTTATTATTTTCGATTGCAAGTCTCTGTGGAAGGGCAGGCTAGAATGAGGAAATGGGATGTAGGCATGAGGGTAGGATGTGGAGAACATAAGAGAATAGAGACCCAGAGAGGAGAATGCGGCACTTGTAGAGAGGAAAGCAGATAGTATTAAAAATCGATTTCTGCCTATTTCTCCATTTTTCCTAGAACTCAAATTCCAATGCTCAGGTCTTCATCCACAAGCCATTGGGAGGTAAGCCCTGCACCCAGTGAGCACTATATTTTTAAATGATCCTTATTTTTGAGACAAGGTATGGCAACTAGATGCACAGGGATTAAAACAAAACTGTAAAATAGGCCAATTAGGCATGATGTTATAGATAAAATGATGTCAAAATTATTAAACCCTAGTCGTGCAAAAAACAAATTTGAAGAAATTCCATCAAATATGTTTCTTCACTATATACTTAGTTAACTACTTTTGCTTTTTACTAAGCCAGCTGGATTTTCTGTGGCAGTCTCTATGAGTTAGCATCTTCTGTGGCCAAAATTGAAACCCAATGCAAAAATAAAGGAGCACTCTAGCTGCTAGTGAAAGTCACACAATTTTTTCACTCTCTTCCCAGGTTTGGTCAACAAAACCCCATTAAAAATCAGAAAACAAAAATGGAAAGCAGCATTTGTTTGAACTTCGGCAGAGGAGTATGTCATTTGATTTTAATAAATTATTTAATTTAAATTTCCCTTCTTGCAGATTACAAATAGCACTATCTGGCTTTATTCCAAATTTAGGAAGACTCTTTGGAGTTACACAGACATAGATAAAAGACATGTATGCACATTTTCCAAGATAAAAATTCTCTGAGAGAGCTAGGGAAACCATTCTTTCCAACAAGTAAGTTGCTTTCAGTGGGATCATGAGAACAAAGATGATGATGATGATGAAGAAGATGTTAATGACCTTTTTCTTCATATGATTTCTTAAAGCGTTTTCCCACAAATCTCATAAAATAAAATGTTCTCTTTTTAGCTCTCTGAGCGACTATTTTCTTTCACTTTCATAATTTTGTTCTTTGGAAGTTGGTCTCTGACCTATTTTACCATACAAAAAACACCTCAAGACTGAGGAATATTGCCTAATTGTAGTTTTTGGCTTGTCTTGTGATACTTAAATATTAAATTATTCAGCTAGAAAAATGCTGCAGTGAGTTACAGCACCAGTACGCCATTCCCACTGGGTTCTTTACCAACATGATGTACTTGCCAGACATGATTGAAAGATGCTTTTAATGCCATAGGTACAGATTGTTTTTTTGAAGTATATCTCTTGAAAGTGTCTTCAAATTTTCTAGAGGATAGAATTTTAGGCTGAATTCACTCATCTTCTAAGTAATAGTAATGGATTTTACCACAGATTCATTCCCAATTAATAAAACTTTGCCCCCTTCCCGCTTATGCATGTTTTTGACAAAATTACATTGTCTTCTACTCATTTAACCTCCATTATCTAAGACTAGAATTTAATCATTTTTATGCTTGCAAAGTTCAATTGTTTTGGTTTGTAACACATTTCTTTGCATGTCCTTTTTTCCCTTTTTTTTTTTTTTTGGTAGCATAATGCTCTAAATGATATTCAGCTCTGTAACTGGGGTAACTAACACTCATTAAAAAAAGACAAAGAGGAAGAACTAGAGTGTTTTAGACACTGATCATATAGGGTTTGTGTGAAACTCACCATTGTGCAATAGTTAGCAAGTAAAATTACTAAAAACAAACATAACATATGTTCATGATCATTGAGCATATGGTCAATGAGGAATGTGTGATCTAGGTAAAGTAATTGCACTGTCAGCTTTTCACAGAAGCTTTTTTTTCTCCACATTTCAATTCAGATCAATAAATTTTATTGTATGTTTACTCTGTGTAAGGCACTGTGTTCGAAAAGCCTTTCTGAGAAGAGCTGGGGATGCTTTTTCTTTTAGGGAGGATGCAAACAGGAGAAGATGAAAACTAGGTAAGAGTAAATGTTCAGAAGTCAGTGTTCTTTCTCAAACAATCATAGAATCAGAGAATGTTAAGCCTGTGGAGAAATGGAGATGTAGCTTAGTTCACATCTTCATCCATTCATTCATTCACTTAGATATTCAACAAATATTCATTGGGCATTGCTTATGTGTTAGGATTTGTGCAAAGCAAAACATGGTATGGTAGCAAATGGCTGAGAGATACAGTCAGCCCATACTGCACAGATAATTTACCGTATCCCCAGCCACCCATTAGCACTCTCCTGCTCTTAGGTGCACAAAGTATGAGTACATTTTCTTTAAATTAGGCAACTCTGTGACTTGAAATATTACTCAAATAGAAGATCAGAGAGAGAGGAGTTCATTTATGGGCTTGCTGGGTAGAACCAAGGTAAAAAGAAGAAATAATTCAATAGTAATATAATCTTAATCAAAGATCTTACTTATCCAAAGATCTTACAGTCAAAATACATGAACCTAGTCTCTCTCATCACATTGAAAATTTCCTTGACTGCATATTTGGAACAACAAGTTTCACATGCTGAATCTCTTCCTAATACACCCAGCTCTATTCCTAACATAACTACAACTACTGCTTGTATCTCATTATTTTTCTCATCTCAAAATTTATTTATTTAGTGTTATCTCTTTATGATTTTACCTAGTCAAGGAATATTGTGTTATTTGAAACTTTCAGCAGCGTATTAAGTAATATAAATTCTCCAGCATCCCTAATAAAATATTTCATTTTTCATATTGAAATAATGTGATAAATTTGATTAAATATTATATTATTATATAGCAGATAATGTTGGTATTCCCTCAGGATTAGATTTGGTACTAAAATGAAAAACATTCAATTACTAATAACATATCAATTACCAATAGGATGGTAATTACAAATATATTGATTAAAGATTTGTAAATTATCTTCAGTGTTATTTTTCTGAGGATATATTAGACAAGTATTTACTCTTTTGGCATTTCATTAATGGGCTTGTTTAAAAAGTCAATCTCTTGAAAATTAGCTACTAAGACTCTCTAATATAGGGTCAACACAATTACTGTGATAAAATCAATCTCTTTATTCAGTTCTAGTTTACTTTTTTAAGTGATCGCATTTGTTGGTACTTTAAAAGTGATTATGTGTGGTTTTACATGTAAGAAATTACAAAAACTATCCTTGACAGATATACAAGGTAAAATGAAACTGCAACAAATAACAATATAACTAATTTTATCTGCTACCTTTTTTCCCCCAAAGTGGAAATAATTACATATACTGGTGGTAGAAAGAAGACTTTCAGATAAATATGGGCTAGACATTTAGTATTTATATAGTAATCAGGTCAAACCTATATATGGTATGCATATATACTTTTAAGTTTTCTTTGCGTAGGATATATGAGAAAAATCACATTTCTGTACACTGTGGAATAGATATTTTACTGAAAATTTGTGTGAACATATTTGGGTCCTGGTCTCGACTCTACAACACTAGTTATAAATTATTTAACCTAGTTATTCCAATAAGAGTATTATATATCCAAGCATAACCAATAACATTTTCATATAAGAAGTGGGGTTTTTGAAACTGTTATCTTTGACTGATCTTCAAAAGCCCGTATCTAACCACTCTAGAATCTAGTCTGACTTGTAGAGACAACAAAAGCCAGAAATATGTTTTCCTTACCCCAGGGAACTGAATCCCTGATTGTTCAATTTGTCACCCCTTTCCCTTCCTCAACTTAAGTAATGAAGACATGTGCATTATATAATAAGCAATTTCCCCTCCCGTCTCTTAAATAGAACATGGTAATTTATAATATGTGTATTAATAACATGACACTCCAAAATGGTCTCTTATACCACTTTTTGTTTGGCACCGATAACAGTCAATGTTTTCTTAATTCTTGCCCAATTTCTTTTATGGACTGTGTACTACCTTTGGTTTTCCTCAAGTCCTACATATGAATTTGGAGATACATGCAGATAGTCAAGTTACCGATAGGTGGATAGATATGGCAGTGGTAACCCCTTAAGAGATCAAATAGGTGAGGAGTTCTCTGGCATACTAGAGACTTCTAGTCATCATTCATTTCTGATTTACTTCTCCCTCCAAACTTCACAGGAAAAAAACCTTTCTCAGCACCTTTGCTTTTCAGCAGAGACACATGACTAGTCTGCCAAATGACACATATCACTTCTGGCTCAAAATGATCAGTCTGCCATTTCCATATTCCTTTTTTCCCCTACAGTGATGACCTTGGAAACCATATGCAGAGATGGCAATATCATGAAACAGAGTCATCAGATGGAGAAGGTTGTCAGCTAAGAGTCATCAGACTTCATGTCAGCAAGAAATAACTAAGTTGCTCAGTCTCAGAGTTTATCTGTTGCAGCACTTAGTAGTTGCATATCCTGGCTGACACATCTGTGACCATCTGTGAGAAATGTGTGATAGCAAGAAGCCGAACTTAACATATAGTTGTATGATCACTGCATTGGCTCTGGAAAGGAAACTGTTAAAAGATTTTAGGTGACTCTTTTCCATGTGTCAAAATGTGGTTCATAATCACAACTACGTATAAGAGATGTGAAAGGACTAAACAAGCCCTTAAGATGAAGTATCACTCCATCCTAATGATGGCAGTAGTAAAGATGGTCAGAGTGTTAGCATGTCCAAAAAACGGAAAAGATATATTTTCCTTCACATCTAGCGTGCTTATGTGCCTTTAGGAGAGACGGAGCAGAAATTACTTGGCCTTCTCCGTATATAGTTCTTTCTATTCTTGGAACTGATCGAGTCCAAGGTCCATATATGATAATCAACATAATGTTTGCCTTTGGGAAAAGGGCAGATAAAGGTTTCACACTGTGGAATCAGTTTTGACTCTACCTAATAGTCCATTCATATTAAAATATGAATTCCAAGGAGAAAGAAAGAACAGAATTTTGAGGTGGCTTCAGAGACTTAAAGAAGATTAAATTTATATGACAACTACAGTAAATGCAATTCACTAATATTTGCAAATTAAAAATTCTAAGTGAGCCACCACATTATTGTTTTGGAGATGATGGAGTGAGATGCATGGCATTTTCTCATAACCTCTATAAAGGGGATAGCTAAAATTTGCCTTTCATCTGGCAATGAAAGTATTCTAAGAATTATTCCGATACTTTTCCACTGTATAATCACTAAATTATATTCATGTGAAAGAAGAAAACAAATGGTATAAGTAAGTGGCACTTATGATGGCAACTTTTAATTAAACACATCTTATTTTTTCTACAATAAAAGGAAAGTGGAAGCCTTCAGTATTAACTACTGGATTATAACTGACATATTTGAGTATCCTCAACTGTGTCTTTGTGCTTCTGCTATGGGGATTATAGAGAAAGGAGAACTGTGGAAAGAGTAAAAGTCTAAGAACCAGATATACTCTGTACTTGTTTGTTCCAATAGAGTATGGTTTTGAAAGCCAAAAACCAATTTGAATATGAAAATGAGATTGATTTTTGTATATTGTTCTTGTATCTTATAGCCTTCCTAAATTCACTTACAAGTACTGCTAGCTTTTTTCTGTGTAATATATTTGATGATTTTCTACCTATAATATCAAGCTATCAGAAAACACAGATAATTGTGTTTCTTTCTTTCCAACATGTCTGACTTTGATTTCCTTTGCTTGTCTTATTGGACTGGCTAGGACCACCGGTATGAGATTGAATTGGAGTAGGGAGAGCAGACATTCTTGTCTTGTTCTTGATCAACCAAAAAAAGCATGGAACCTCTCACCATTAATAATGATATTGGCTGTAGGACTTTTAAAAATGTCTTTTTACATGCTGAGGAAATTTCCTTTAATTTCTATCTTTCTTAGAGTTCTTCATCATTAATACATGTTGAATTTTGCCAAACACCTTCGCTGCATATATTTAGATGACTATATAGTTTTTCTCCTTTAGTATTTTGATATGGTGAATTATATTGAGTGATTTTTAATATTGAAACAATCCAATATTTCCAGTATCAACATCACTTGGTCATGTTACAATGTTATGCATTTTATATCCTTTTGTATTAAATTCACTAATATTTGGTTGATGATTTCTAGGTCTCTTTCATTAGGGATAATATCAAGTGCTGGTAAAGATGCAAAACAACTGGAACTCTCACACATTGCTAGTAGGAATACAAAATGATACAGCTATTTTAGAAAACTGTATGGAAGTTTCTCATAAATTTATGTATCTTCTTACATGACCTATAAATTCCACTCCTAGAAATTCAATCAAGAGAAAAGCAAACTTATGTTAACACAAAATTTGTTCATGAAATTATATAGCAGCTGTATTCATAGTCGCACCAAACTGGAAACAACCCAAACGCTTTTCAACCAGTGAATGTATCAGAAAACTGTGATACAGCTATACAATAGAATACAATTCATCAATACAAAGAATTAGCTACTGATATATGCAATCACATAGATTAATCTCAAATGCATTATGCTGTGTGAAAGAAGCCAGACACCAAAGGCTACCCATTGTATGAATCCACTTAGTGTAGTTAGTGTCATACTAGAAAAAATAAAATAATAAGGACAAAATACAGATCAGTGTCAGGGATCAAAGGTTGAGGAAGGAGTTGACTACAAATAGAAAAAAAAACAACTTCTTGGGATAAAGAGAATTTTCTAACTCTTGATTTACTTGATGTTCCACAATAGTAGGCATTTGTCAAACCTTTATACTAAAAGTTTTTTTACTGTACATAAATTATACCTCAATAAAATTAACTTCTTAAAAAAAACCCACTGATTTTCCAAATGATGTGAGTACTATACTTGGCTACATATACTCACAACGTTGCTCATCTTTAAACTACTTATTTCTAATGAAAATATAGTAGCCTTTCTCATTAAAATCTTTTTCTCCATATGTCTCTTTTTACTTTTCCATAAGTTTATTTATGGCTAACATTCTAACCAATTTTATCATCATATATTGATGGAACACTCTCAAAAATGTATAAAGGAATAGAATTCTGTCCTAACTCTGTGCTATTGAAGACTTATTATTTGGTTAGTTTTTCATAACTGGTAGGAAGTACCTAATCTCTGAGATAGAAATAAGCTTTCCTTTGACAAACATTCTTCAGTATAACACATCTGCCTCTATAAGATTTATGTGACAGGCCCATATTTATAAATCTCCAAAGAAAGATAAAACTAGTAGCTTTTTGTTGCTTGCAACAAACCTAGGATTTGAGCTACACACCATCTGAAATCATTTTATGAAAACCTTCTTGGAATTGTTGAGCTCCCTAAAACTGAAGTGATGATTCCTAACCTGGGAAGATTTTGTGAGCTATTCTATTACATGTTTCTGCTAGAGTCCCATAAACTGGATTGTTTGAAAGCAGGAATTACAGAAACACTGCTGATGTCTTGTATTTATCATATATGAACAATTCTATGATATTATTAGAAGCTATGTAAAATATTGCAATAACATCTTGAACTTAGCACTCATTGAATGGTTGCTCCTAATTGTACTATTATTCTTTTTTATTCATTTCTAATTAAATTTTATTTTATTGTTATTATACTTTAAGTTTTAGGGTACATGTGCACAACGTGCAGGTTAGTTACATATATATACATGTGCCATGTTGGTGTGCTGCACCCGTTAACTCGTCATTTAACATTTGGTGTATCTCCTAATGCTATCCCTTCCCCTTCCCCCCACCCCACAACAGGCCCTGGTGTGTGATGTTCCCCTTCCTGTGTCCATGTGTTCTCATTGTTCAATTCCCACCTATGAGCGAGAACATGCGGTGTTTGTTTTTTTTTCCTTGCGTTAGTTTGCTGAGAATGATGGTTTCCAGTTTCATCCATGTCCCTACAAAGGACATGAACTCATCATTTTTTATGGCTGCATAGTATTCCATGCTGTATATGTGCCACATTTTCTTAATCCAGTCTATCATTGTTGGACATTTGGCTTGGTTCCAAGTCTTTGCTATTGTCAATAGTGCCACAATAAACATACGTGTCCATGTGTCTTTATAGCAGCATGATTTATAGTCCTTTGGGTATATACCCAGTAATGGGATGGCTGGGTCAAATGGTGTTTCTAGTTCTAGATCCCTGAGGAATCGCCACACTGACTTCCACAATGGTTGAACTAGTTTACAGTACCACCAACAGTGTATTATTCTTTAGAAAAATTTAATATACAGCTTCTGGATAAGGATTGAAGAAAACTAGATGTTTTATAGGAGGGGGGTGTCCAGTTTTCTAATTGAAACTCTCCTAATACTTACAGCATTGTTACAAAATGATAAAACAATTTAGTATCACTCTTAGTACCATATCTTCACATGACGAGAACTCAAGAAATCTTAGCTATAAATAAAAATAATACTATCAACCACAACACCAACAGCAAAAACAGCCCACATACCACGTGTCAAGAAAAATAAGAGAAGTAGTTTTGTTGTTGTTTTATTGACCATATTAACAACATGTAAGCTTGTTAGTGATTGCAAACCTTAAGTTTAGGTTTCAGGTTCCAAAGAAACCACCAAGATGATCTGATACAATCATACCTTGGATTAGTAAGAAACACACCAGCTTTCCTTTATGTTTGTCTTTTCATTAAAAAAATTCATATGGAACAGAAATTGCTTTTAAAAGGATGTCAGCGTTTTGGCTGCTAGAGAGCTGTTTATACTTTCCAGTTTCATTTAGTGGGAAGAAGAAAGAATGTAAGAATAGCTCATGTGGTAGTATTGGTAAGGTGAGTAGCGCCAAGGAAACCTGTGTCAATTTTGCAATGAGGTGGTCTAATAATTTTCTAAATATTTTCAAAGTTATGCAGTTTCCCTCTGATCTTCCTCAAATAAGTGTCTTCTACTTAGAGGAGACTAAAAGGACTCCAAATGTCCTTCATTTTTCCCTTTTATTGATGACTTAACCAGCGTCGATATGTTACATTATAGCTTCAAGCACTCTATAGTCCTTGAAGTTGAATGGCTAAGGTCCATTAGAGGATTCTAGTTAGGAATAAAGAAAGAGTTTAAGCCTAGTAGTTTTCCACATTAACAACGTCCTCCTACTGCTTGTTCAGATTCATTTTTCAGGTGTTAATGCCTTGGACACACACCGTTTGAATCATTACCTCATTGTTATTGATGCATAGTTTGTCCCTGGAGATACACTTTGCATTTATCTTCAAGTATGTTTTATCATGAAAAATTACCAGTGAAAGACTCCAGTAGAGGTTCAGTTACTTAATTAAAATAAATGTATTCTTTTAATGGATAGAAATAACCCTACAATATACATTCTTAGATTTCATTTGTATTTAAGCATTTTAGGAAAGAAAAACCTCCACAAATAATTAATTATATATAATTTTTCTGATCTCAGATATACTTTAGGGCAGTTGTTTCAAGCTGTGTTCTATTGTGCCCCGGGAATTCTGAAAAGGTTCCCTGGAGGCTGCTGTGGGTTGGAGGGTAGGTAGGTGGCAACTGTTCAGGTGCCCTCATTTCCACCCAGCTTGAACAACACTAGTCAGGATTTTATCTAATTTATGTAGTGGGAATCACCAATAAAAAGTGAAAAATGTTTCTTGGCTTAAATAATATTTTGGAAGTTGAGTCTCCAGCAGCACCATCCTACATTCTCCCTCATTAACTGCCTTTTGTAATAAAAAATCTATCTTACAAACTATGGTAATGAGTTCCTTGGTAACAAACCAGTCCATATTTTTTTGTTGTTGTACAGAAAAATGATTCTAGAAATTTTAAGGCTACTAATGTTATATGCATTACAAATAGACGTTAAAATTAAAAAGAACACAGAAATTGGTGGTAATGAGTTCCTTGGTAACAAAGCATTTCATATTTTTTTGTTGTATAGAAATACGATTCTAGAAGATTTAAGGCTACTAATGTTATATACATTACAAATAGATGTTAAAGTTAAAAAGAATACAGAAATTGGTGCTACAGTAAACTTGACATACATCAGTAAATTTTCTGAACCCCGTCTTTTTAAATGGTATAAAATTGCTAGTAAGTGAAGTTGTTTTTTAAAAAAGTAGTCTTTTAATTATTTTTGCTATTTTTATCTCTATCAAGAATATAATTTTTACTAAAGTAATTCTGAAGCATTTTGGCTAAAAAATTCCTGACACCACAAGCAATAAAGTGTCTTAAACAAAAAACTTACATGAAAAATAGTAAAAAGAGAGAATTGCATTCACAAAGAAATTTAGAAAATTATGAAATTGTACTAAAACATATACATATATAGATGAGTACAGTATTTGTTCACCTTTATAAATGCCAAAGACAAAAACTGAAAAACCACTTTTTTCCAACTTTTTCAGTGCTCTATTTATATGGATTGAAGCTATATACACACACACACAACCTGGGAATGTATTTCAAGAGTAGATAAGTATTTAAAAACTTTTTCTTACTATTTTGTTCATAATAAACATCATGTACATTTCAAATTAAATATATCTTTTAACATTTTTGCTGGATTGTTAACTTATTAACCAAACAATTAGAGATCAGACTTTAGTAGTGCCTATTATTTGCAATTGTTCCTTTATCTTCATTTTAATTTGGCACATTTAGGAAAATTCCAAATTGACATTGAGGTTGCAACACCTCTTTCTTCACTCTGTGGGTGATTTTTGAAATGATTAACAACTAGTGTGGAATGAGAACCAATGAGACAGGACACACAGAGCAGATGTACACTCACAACAATTTGCAACAGCCACAGCATGCTAGCCGGTAAGCAGTCCTGCCCTCTTGAGTTTTCAAATTGTAATGGTTAATTAATTAATTATGTTATGTTCCATGCTGCTTATGTCCACTTACAAAAGATCATCCAGCTAGTCAGTAGATCATGGCTAAGGTAGCACATTCCTGATTTCCAGTGCTTTCCTAGAGAGTACATAGATTCCCATGAATCAAAATGCCATTAACTTCAGTAAATGCACATGTTTGGCAGTTGCATTTTGTTGAAGCAGTTTCTCATAATAATTAATATTCCATTCATTTTTCAAGTCTTTTTTTTTGGCATCAGTGCCGAATCCCAAGACTTAAAAAAATTCCACCTCCTCATAAATGCCATTTTCATCACTAGTATTCACTTTGTTTATATTGTAAAAATTTAATACAACATAAATGCAACATAGGGAATGCAATGTAGGGAAGGCTTCTGTCAATAACTAAGCAAGGCAGAATAAGAAAGGATAAACTAAGAACAATAAAAAAGAAAAGTAAACATGAGTACAGAGCCATTGATCTCAGACCCATACTTTTGACATTCAAAACTCAGAATCTTGTCTATTGAAATAATAATTTATGAATCCATAATTTCATTCCCTTAAAAAAGAAAGTGCAGATGTTCGGTGACAGAAAGGAACCTCTTGTGGACCCTGCATTTATGTTAATATATGTTTTATCATGAAAAATTACCAGTGAAAGACTCCATCAGAGAGTCAGTTATTTAATTAAAATGAATCACGTGTTGTACAGTATAGTTTGACTGCAGACATACATGATATGCTGGGGCAATATTAATAGACTGAGTTAGCTACTTTCCGAATCGCTAACAAGTTTCCTAATGCTTCATAAAGACTATGCCCTAAAAGATAAAATAAATAGCACTTATTCCTAGTTATTGTAAAACTGGACACTTCATTTCTATTTCTATGAGGTCCATCCTATGACACACAAATCAGAACCACAGGGAACCAATGTGGTCTCAGACCACAGGGAACGAATAGTGTAATGACATTCCACTTAGCTATATTTAGATCTGGTTATGTCATAATATCAATGAAAAGGGAAAATAAATAGTTCAAGACAAATAGATCATTAATTATTCCAAAGATTAAGAAAAATATCTTGAAAAAGAAAACATTCTTATGTCTTTCATAGGCAGTCCATTGATAATAATAAAATTTTTTGAATAAGGTTTTTAAGAGATCATTTACTTGCCTACCATTTTAGATGCTATCAGCTGCCTTGTTAAAAAGGATAAATTACATTTTGGTTGACTCCTCTGCTTGTTACAGCAAGTTATTCTTTTATTTCATGGTTGTACATTACACATTGTGAAAAAAACATTCCTTTTTTCTATATTCATAGTCAAGTATCTTTTTGCTGATTAAAATAGCTTCATATTGCATGCTTAATGAAATCGCTAAATACTTGTTTTAAATCACAATTTTGCTTTTCTAAAATAGTGTTATGTTCTTCATTCTAAAAGACCATCTGCTTTCAAATGACAATGGGTTTTATGAGTAACGCTAAGGAGAAACAGTTATTACACTTAAACACATTTTTGCTGGAATAAAGGGTAACAGTCTACTACTACTTAAACACATTGAACACTTTTGTATAGTGCCTAAAGGCTAAACATGTCATTACTAGAATGAGAGTTTCTATAACAGATTTATCTGGTCCCAGGTTCCAAGGTTAAGTGGCATAAGCCCAACACTTTAAAAAAGAAGGGTAATAGATTATAATTTAAAAATCACTCAAAGTTATCAGAATTATTTTTATACAAAAATTAATGCTGCCAAATTTCCAAATTGTACTATCATTTGCTTTTTCATTAGAGCGAATAGCATATGAAAACTCTTTCCAATATATAATTAATATTTTTATGGCAAATAAACAACTTATTAAAATATCGCTATTGATATTAAAAATATTTCATCATTTATTTTACGAAACTTTAAATTCTTCACTTTATATTTGTTTTAACGTGTATCAGTTAAAATTAAGTTAGAATCTGAGGCACTTCTTTGGAATCTAAATGCATTTCCCTTCTTTTTTCTCTTCATTTTCTTTTTTATCTGTACATAGAGAGGAGTTTTTATCCTTACTTATTCCAATTAAGTTGGAATATTATCAAAACTGAACTTGTTAACTAAGTAGTTTTGGTTTCCTTTTTATAAGTAATAGATCTAATTGTGGGAGCTAAAAGTTAAGACAAAATAACACAATAAATGTAAAAACAATAAAATGCATTGAAAGCAAGCATATTATTAATACTATTGGAATTAGGTCATCTAATCATCAGCCTTTTTAAAATTCCCATCTTTAGAAGGAATATTTTAGTCTAGAAAGAAAGTAACTTTTCCCCCCACATCTTGAATGTGGGCATGACACTCATGAATGGGTTTTGACTTTGATAGAAGTCTCTATGAGAGGACATGGCTAATGAAAACTCTTCCCCTTTGCATCTTCACATTTTTGCAGTAAGTAAACAGGAAATTATTGATTATTTTTGATATCAGGAGAGGCTTATTATTATATCAAGACAAATGCCTCACATTTTGTAAAACCTAAATCCCTCTTACAAATCACCTTATTACAAATCTCAAGCTAAATAAAATACCAAGTGAAGCTCTTTTGCTGTCAGACCTGATTAAAATCTGTTCAGATTGAAAGGCTCTAGTTCCTGGCAAAATCTACCTGAAGCAACTCTTCAGGTATGAGTTTCTACAAATGAGCATAAATAATAAAAGAAAAATAACTGATATACTATTTCTTAAAAATTACAGATAAGTACTTTGATCACCATATGTGATATATATAAGAACATGTATATTTTATGATACATAAGATATTTAGGGTATGGTGCTAATGAGAGCCTTCTATTCTCCATACATAACAGACTTTTTTTACACCTTTCCAGTAACTTCAAAAATATTTTAATAAAGTATATAATTGATGTCTTATAGTTCCACAGTACCAACGAAATAAAGTCCTATGACCAAAGTCAAAAGAATAATTCTTGAAACTGTCCTCAGGAAATTATATGTCAAAAATGTCATCAGTTTGTTTTTAAAGTGTAAGGAACATTGCATTTTGGGACAGGTACACACAACTATATTGGGTTAGTATTATTTTTATCAGAGCTTGGAAATATTCTCTTTAAGGTCCATCAGTATTTCTATCACAGATTTGCCTCGTGGTGAAAATAATGGAGTTGTAAAAGTATTGAAAATGAGACCTTGAGTTAAATGTAAATTGTATTAATTGATTTTCAAGAGATTATTTTTTAGGTTGTTGAGAAGTAAAAGAAAAGCTAATTGATCTACAGTGTTTTCTTGCGTGTTGTTTATAAGTTTAAAAGAGTCTGAAAGACTATTTGGCAAGCACCGTAGTACGATCTAATGGTTTTATGCCCAGTTATTCATCCCTTATATTAGGATATCTTTCTGTAAGTTAAGCAAGGTGAGTACCATTTATACTCTTTTTTATGCTGATCATAATCTCCTAGTCTCCATGCTATCACATGAAAAATCCACACATATATCAAGTAACCAGATAATTTTCTTTATAGAAAAATATTATGTTGTGTGTACATGCATGTGTGTGTTTGCACATGCGTGAGTGTGCACAGCAGCCCTTGAGGGAAGATGGAAGCAAAGGCCAAAGTTAGTGTAGGGATACACATCTACATTAATTTTAAGTTTAGAAATTTAGTTACAAATTATTATTTCAGAGTCCACGTTTGTGGTGATTCCATTGTTATTATTTTGATAAATAATGACAGGCAGTCAGTACAAAAAAGGTTTAAAACTATATTACTGGGTGGCACATGTACAAATTGGAAAGAACAGAAAAGAAGATGTAAGCCAAGGGGATGTCAATTCCAGTCCCGGTTCTGATGTTTATTAACTATGTGTCCTTAAGCCTGTTGCTTTACCTTACTGCACTAGTATTTTATTTTTATTTTTTCTTCTGGCATGTATGCAGGCTGAACCAGTTTTAATTCATTGCATCTAAAAGTGCCCAGTAAATCAACTTTTCACTATCAAGAAATAGAGAATGAAAACCAGGAGATATATATATATATATATCTTTAAGCAAAATTTAACATGAACCTGGCCATCTGAATCTTGATCACAAAGGATGCAACTCACAGTGGGTTGCAGAGGTCCAGTTTATTCATGGGTTAAATCTTAAACATAAGCCAATCTCAGCTACTTAATAGTATATTATTGATAGCCAATCCAATTACTGTGATTCCTTGAGCCTAGAACACATATCTAATTTGTTAAATCAGTTTTTGAGGAATAACAAATTCTCTCACTCTGTCAAATATCAGTCAATCCCCAAAAGTTTAAAACAAATGCCAAACTTACTATATACTTTTATTTCTATTTATCAATGAAAGAAATACTTAAAGATTACTAGAAAAATAGTTGTGGTAATGCCAACCCAATTACATGGTTCCAATCGGAGTGCAGAAATTCAACGTTCATACCTTCAAGAATCCACTTACCTTGAAGGTAAACTATTTGCACACACATATCCATCACTACAGCAATGAAGGTATCATTAATATCTTGTTAAATTTATAAACTGCTTTCTGGTTTAGGATTGTAAGAATGTATCTAATCTGCCTTGCCTCAATTTGGATGCTATTATAGGCAGGCTCTTTTAAAAAAAAAACTAGGACCAGTATGGATTTCTTTTTTCTTTCTTTTATTCTTTACCTTCAATTTCAATCTGAACATAGAGATAGCATTTTATTTTATTTTTTTTTTTGGCTTTGTATGACATGTGAAAAGATTTCAGTAGGAATGCAGAGTCATCAATACTCAATTTGGCTGAAATCCTGACAGTTGTCAACATAACAGAGATGGCTATATTATAGGTTCCTCTACTTGCAAACATTTTCTCTTGCATTTGCAGTTGTAAAGCAGATTCAAATATTTTCTTTCACTATCATCAAAGAGTAGGGCCTTACATAACAACCATCTTTGGGAGGAATTTTTTTGTGTGTGTGAAATGAAATCTTCAGGGTCTACTTTCCCTTTTGAAATACTACATTCAATTGTTTCATTGCTGAACCAATTAAATATATACACAAAAAACTTGTTGACAGTAGTAAAAGAAAGATTGGATGAAAAAATTCTAAAGGGTAGACTGTCGGTGTCTCGAGGAGTTTTTTCCTATTTATGTGAAGAAAGTTCACAAAACAATTGTGTAAATTTCTTAAAGTATGTTGGATATAATTCTGTGACTCATGAATTCTATAAAGAAGGTACCTAGTCAAATAAACTTCCAGTTAAAGTTTAACTTTGAAAATAATCATATATATATATATATATATATGTATAACTATATATATCTTCAGGGAATTCAAGTGCTCTGCATCATATCTGAAACTGCCTATGGACTTATTTTTTAAATCTCAGGCAAAAAAAAATGTATAGTCTGCTCACTGTATGCAGAACAATGGATGGAGACACAAAGAGAGGAAAAGATTGCTGTCCTTAAGGATTCTAACAGTGTCATGAGGGAAACAGAGTATTTGTTCCTTGAAACAGAAGTAACAGTTATTCTGTGTGTCATATTTAGCTAGACTAGGAAAATCCAATATAAGGTTTTGGGCATTGGAAAGGGAGGGTGAGTGACACAATTCAAAAAATGCAAAGTTCAAATTTATCAGCCCCATTCTTCTTTTGGTATATATTTTCAAATTCACATAACATAAGGATATGCTCGATTCTAAGGTCTTAAGTTTTATTGTTTTCTAAGTCCTTTTCCTAATGGAAGAGTTAGAACCATACAAGACTCCTTCTATCTTGAACTACTTAGCTATAAGGTTTACAGCTATGCCTTATGTTCTGAAAAACATTTTGTTGTAATTTAATGTTGGTTACGAAGCTATTAAGCAGCATCAAACCAACCTATCTTTTGATTAAACACAATGAGGAAAGTGTACCATAACTTACGGCGTATTATTGGGAAAATATTTACCTGGTCAGAAAACAGCCAGAAAAACCTTGATTGTGTGATATTCTATAGGTAAATATCAATATCATAATAAACAAAAGAAAAACTGGAAAATATTCTGGATTAAAGAAGACTAGAAACCTATGACAATTATAGGCATTGCATTATCCTTGGTTGGATCCTGGATTCGGTAAAATAATTACAAATAATACTCTGGGGACAGTTGGAGAAGTTTGAATGTGAATTAGATATTATACAATATTATACCTATGTAAGGGTTATATAAGAATATGTATTGTTCCTAGAAAGATTTAGGTGTAAACACATCATGTCTGCATGTATTAAAATGGTTTGGCAAAAAACATGTATAAACATACAAATGTTTATGTATGTGAATATGACAAATATGTATTAGAGACAGATGAAGAAAAAATGCAACAAAATGTAATGATTGATAAATTCAGTGTATACAGGTGTTTATCATACTATTCTTCTGATTTTTCTGTCAGCTTAAAGTTCACAATGAAAAGCAGAGGGAGCAAATTCAACTTTTAAAACAAGTAACAAGTAATCTTTATGAGATAAGCTGGTGACTAAAGATGTCTTAGAATATATTTTAAAGGTCAGGCACGGTGGCTCACGCCTATAATCCCAGCACTTTTGGGGGGCCGAGGCAGGTGGATCAGGCAGTCAAGAGATTGAGACCATCCTGGCCAACATGGTGAAACCCCATCTCTACTAAAAATACAAAAATTAGCTGGGCGTGGTGGTGGGTGCCTATAGTCCCAGCTACTCGGGAGGCTGAGGCAGGAGGATCACTTGAACACGGGAGGTAGACGTTGCAGGGAGCCGAGATGGTGCCACTGCACTCCAGCCTGGCAAAAGAGTAAGACTCTGTCTCAAAAAAAAAAAAAAAAAAAAAAAAAAAAAAGAATATATTTTAAAAAGCAAAATTATCTTGTGTGTTATGGGCTGAATTGGTCCTCCCAAAATTCATATGCGGAAGTCCTAAACTTCAGTACCTCAGAATGTGGCTGTATTTCAAGATAGGGTTTTAAGGAGGTAATTACGGTAAAATGAGGTTTTATGGGTGGGCCCTAATCCAATATGACTGGTGTCCTTATGAGAAGATGAGACTAGGACACAGATACACTCAGAGGGATAACCCTGTGAAGACACTAGACGAAGACAGCCACCTGCAAGCCAAGGAGAAAGGCCAAAGAATGAAACCAACCCTACCGAGACCTTGATTTCAGAATTCCAGCCTCCAGAACTACAAGGATATAAATGAGTTTTGTTTAAGCCACCCAGTCTGTGGTATTTTTTTAAGGCAGCCCGCGCAGATGAATACACTATGTTAGTTGGAATTCTAATGTCTCCCAATGACCCTCACCCTTGTCTAACCCTCTCTCTTTTGAAAGTGGGTAGAAGCTGTGAGTATAATGTGATATCATTCTTAAGATTATATCACATTCCGTGACAAAAGGGAGATAGCTAAGTGTTCTAGTCACATGATGTCTTTAAAGACAGAGTGTTTTCCCCATTTGGCCACAGAAGCGGAAGCCAGGGATTTGAATCATGAAACGTGAGGGGGTTTTGACACACCACTGCTTGGTTTGAAAATGGAGGGGTTGCACGCCAAGACATGTAGATTGCTTTTAATTGTTGAGCGTGGCTGCAGCTGACAACCAGAAAGAAAATGTGTCCTTGGTCCTAAAACCACAAGAAACTGAATTCAGCCAAGACCCTAAATAAACTTGGAAGCTGATTCTTCCTCACACCCTCTCGATAAGTCCCTAGCCTGAGGGAGTCCTTGATCTCAGCCTTGTGAGGCCTTATGGATCCTCACTTCTGAACCCTCCTCACTTCCGAACCACAAAACTGAGAGATAATAAATGGGTTTCAACATGTTAAATTTGTGGTAATCCAGAATCTTCACTGTTACGTTTAACAATCTGTTTTTAAAGAGTGTGTCTGTGTGTGTGTGTGTGTGTGTGTGTGTGTGTGTGTGTATGACAGAGAGAGAGGCTAAGATAATGTTATACTTTTTTTTCCAGATTAATTTGTTTATATACACACAAACTTCATGTGCATATGTATATAAAATTAACCTATATAAATTATACATTTATTACCACAGTAACATATATACTCTTATGATCATATCCTTTCTAATTGGAAAATAAACAATTTAAATCTTCTCTCCAATTATTACTACATCTCTCTTTCATCTTTGGCATATTTATCTTATTATTCCCAATATCAACCACAGGCCCTGTCATATAGTAGTCACTCAATTAAAATCTGTTGTGTCTAAAATGAATGGCTGAACATACATACATCTGGATAGCATATATACATGAGGTTGTATGGCATCATGGAAAGCAAGTTGACTTGAGTGCAATGTGACACAGGCATGAATGACAATCTTGCTCCACTAAGCATCAAGATGTTGACCTTGGTAATCCCTTGAACTCCAGGCTGTATAGCATGCTGCAGTGTTCACTTGTAGCTCTATCACTTAATTACTTTAAGTAAATTTCCTTTTGCTTTATTTCTATCCCCTGTAAAAGGGGACCATGAATACTATCATAAGTAGGGCCACCAATCTCCTATTGCATCTTCATGCAAATTAGAAAATATTGCCTCCTCTTCAAGATAATTTATTTCCATTTGTGAGAAAATATATACACCCATGCTATGTGCAATATTTATGTCATTCCAGTACCTTGGATAACCTGAGCAACTGTACCTGACACTCTGCTCAGGGTTTTTGTCAGGATCAAAGGAGATAATCCATGTAACCTTCACAGCACAGCATCTGGCACATATGAATCATTCATTCATGTCAGTAATCATCATGAATCTTTATCATAAACATCATCTTCTTTATCATGGAAAGAATAGCATTTAACCAGAATAGATAAAGTGAGAAAAAAACTAGCATAGGTTAAAGCTATGGCACATGAAAGGCATGGAATAAATTGTTGCTTTTATGTGCTCAGAAGCACCTTGATGCAGTAGTCCCCCAATAAATAGCTGCTGATTGATTGGTTTCTAGTTTTTGTAAATAAAAAGCATTTATATGTTATGAGAAATGTAGTTCTATGACAAAATATTTTTCACCATTTAAGTGAAAATGAATAATGTATCATTTATTTCAAAATTGAATTGCCTAACGTGCACATTTGAAAGCAAAATGTAACAAAATTCTGCAAAAGCCCTTGTGGAGAAAGAAACATTTCTTTTTACTGTCAAATTACATAGACTTTATTGCCTAACCCAATGATCGATTCAGAATTGAAAATTACAATAATCTAATATAGATTATAACCTAATATAGTATATTAATTATATGCATGTTTGGACGTATGCATCTGTTATACATTTCTACTGTTTTCCTCAGAAAATAATGGTACTTAGGTCAAGTATACAAGTTTGTTTATATATGCATGCATGTGTGTGTTTCTATATATTTTAGAGACAAGATCTTGCTCTATCACCCAGGCTGGAGGGCAGTGGCTCAATCATGGCTCACTGCAGCCTTGAGTTCTTGGGTTCAAATAATCCTCTTGCCTTGGCTTCCTTAAACACTGGGATTACAGGGTTGAACCACTGCAGCTGGCCTGTTTTTTGTGTTGTAACGAGATAGCTTTGCAAAGATAGCCATTATTTGCACTTCCATCTGCATGTGCTAGATCGCCAGGAGGACAGGTCTCAGACAAACCTACTTTTGAAAAGTTTGGAGCAACCCATCATCTATCAATACTTGAAAAAGACATATATTTGCAGTATAGAATTTTTCAGTGGATTTTCAATGAGAAGTGCTTTTTCATTTGCATAGTAACTCTGTATAATTACATTAGGTGTTCTTAAAGGTTTGTAACTACCTTTACCCCACCAGAAACTGGTGATTTCATTTCACATTTCTTTAACAGGCTTATAATGTCTATAACATTAGTACTCTAGAATTTAGTAATATTTAGTATGTATCTTCAAGAAAAATTTAAGAAATTTTTAATTGCTGGATTTTTCTTATACTGGTATTAAAATACATCAACTTTTAATAGATATATAGTAAGATGTGGAATTTGTCTGGTAGGGCTGCCATAACAAAATACCATACACTAGATGGCTTAAGCAACAGAAATTTATTTTCCTACAGTTCTGGGGGCCATAAGTCCAAGATCAAGAAATCTACAAGGTTGGTTTCCTCTGAGGCCTCTTTTGTTTGCTTGTAAATGGCCACCTCCTTGCTAAATTCATGCTGAATTCTAAGATGAGTATTTTGTATTAACAATTACTTTTCTGTTGGCAACCCAGTCAGAGGTGTTGGGAAGTGTTTTTGCTTTCTTCTTTGCTGCTGGGTACCGAGGAAAATGTGTCTCAGTTTGAGGGATTCTCCTCTCTTGTATCTGATCTTTCAGGGTTGACCAGTGAACAGTATGAGCATACTCTTTCCCTCCCAAGGTATCTTTCTTCAGTACAAAAATAGAAACTATGAGGTTTGGATCCCTCCTACCCAAGCCCTTCTTCACCTATCTTTGCCTGAACTTCTCTCCTTTGAGAGCAATTTCTGCCATCCTGAAAATCAGAAAAGCTAATATTATGAAGTTTTTAGAAAAACAAACAAACAAACAAACAAACAAAACCCAAAGTCAGTTATATTGCCTGAACTTCAACAGGGCCAGTATAGCAATTAGTAAACTGATGAGATGCTTTGTCCTACTGAAAATTCCATAGGCAGAGAGTAGAGGTATTTCAGGGTAGAATGATGGAAGACATGGGAAGAGGGACAGAGAAAAAAAGGCATCACCATTAAAAATAAGTTCTTAGAACACAACATCCTTTAGTGCTTCATTTAGCAAAATATGTCATTTTAGAAGCACTTCTGAGTGAAAGTCAAATGTAAATTTTATACACTGACTATAAAGAATAAAGCGTCCTCCGGGAAGAAATGTGCTCACCCATGAAAGGTAAGAAGCCTTCATCCACAACCCCAAATGCTAGATTAGTTGTAGATAAATGATGGATTGAATAGTTTCTGGGAAGACTCCTTGCTCAGCCTTCAGCTTTGTCCCTGTAGAGTCCTGCAAGATCGTTTGTTTACAGTACATCGTCTCTTAAGCCAAGGAGATTTCACCAGTTGTTTCCAGAATTCCTGTATTTCATTTCACCCCTGCTATTTTACCTCATTTCAAAGTTTTCATTCCCCATAGTTTATAGCCCTGCCTGAGGGACATGTGTCCCCTTTTATTCTGTGACCTGTGGTCTTGGATCAGGAGACCGAAAAGCACTGACTTCTTGAGTGAAAAGGTGAGACTTTTGTCATTGCTGAGCTCGTGTGCCTGTGTGAATTGTACTTCCATCACCTATGCCTGCAATCAACCTTTTTTTTTTTTTTTTAATTGTAGAGGCAGACTCTCAGAGACCCATTAGTGCATTGTGAGGGCAGAATGAGGAGAAATGTCACCCCCTACTCTGACCCCACTGTACTGGGCAAATGTACCAGTGTTAGGCCCTTTCAATTCACAATTACACTGATCCCCACCTTCCTATCCCCCCTGCATATCAACTCTTAAGTGGGAGTCTTTTTATTATTAAAGAAGGGTCAATGCTTTTTGGCCTCTCTACTGCTGAAGAGAGGAGTCTCAGAATAAAATGAAGAACAAAACAAAAAGAATTGAAAGAGACATAAACTGTCCTCATGGGTCTCATATGCTTTCCCTTTAATCTGTAAGATCATTTCAGCTTTTCTACCTAACGAAAAGCTTAGCTTTGTGACTCTCATATATTAGCTCATTGCAAAGTGACCTCTAAATCACCATTACTTAGAAACACGGACCATACTTCTATCTGTTTTATAGTTCCTATAGTCTACTTTCAGTGCCTTATTCTACTATATAATTTTAAAGGGCAGTATCTGTTTGCTAATAACCTCCCACCTGAATTCTATTTTATTTCTCTGACCTATGTCAAAGATAGAAAGTTCAGAAGGAAATTATAAAAGGATTTCTATCTTATATCCAAGGGGAAAGGTCAGTGTATGAATATAAGAAGTTCATTAAAATCCTACTACCTAAATAAAGTTTAAAATTTCACAACAACGGAAACATAATAGAATCATTGGTCAATTCATGCAGATTCACATCTCACCTAATGACTTATAGACATTTTCATTTTTCATAGATGCTTCTCTTCCTAGTACCCAAGAGACTTGTTCTTTTTATTGCATTGTTCAATTAGAACTGATCACTCCCAAAGCCAGTGTGAAACAACCCTTTTGGGATGGCCTTCCATGATTTTCAAATGACAATGTATTTTTAAATTAGGTAGCCTGAAGGATTCTTTTAGGAATTGGATCCTGCTTTATCTCAGTATTTCAAAAAAGGAGGGCAAGTTCAAAGAAATGTATACTCTGCTTTCCCTAACAAGAGCTAACATAGAAGGGGAGAGACGGATTATAAACTCAACTTCTTTATTTTTTAAAAATGAGATATTATCTACATTTCAGGACTTCAGTGTCAATTAATATTTTTGACTATTGTATTTTTAATACATGTATTTCAAATTTAGTCAATTATTCAACATCAAGGTTTTTGGAAGAGTTCCTAGTAAAAGTCACCTGCCCCCAAATAATTTCTATACCAAATGTATCCCAGTGTTTGAATTTAATATATCTGATCATTAAAAATTATTTATAACTTAACTTGAATTAGCATATGTAGATTAAACCTCTTCCCAGCCATGTCCTTAGGGAACAGAACTGACTTTCAGTTAGGTTTTGAGCAAGAATGAGAGAGGATCGACCGAGAGGGTGCAGTTGGATTGTGTATCAAAAGAACTTCAAGGTAAGGTGCATCATTGGTGCTCTGGGCATCTGGAAGGCAGATGGGGTATAGAGTGGAGAAGGAATGTTACTATGGAATAGGCACTTATTCTGAGCACTTTACTGTGAGGCAGGTACTATCATTTCCATTGTATAGATGGGATAATGAAGGCACAATATGGTTAAATTAGTTGTCCAAGAGCAAAGATATTCGTGGAAAAACTGAGCCTTGGAGCCAAGCATTTGCTGTGATCATGCACTGTGCATACCATCTCCTATGCAGCAGAAGCCAAGGAGGAGAGTGAAGGGACACTGTGGTACATACTACCAAGTTCCTTTGCCTGCCCAATATCTCTTCTCCCCTTTTCTTTACTAGCAGAACCCCAAATATTGTTTTGGAAAGCAAAAGGTCTTGTTGACAATACTCATTGCCCCATGCCCCATATAACCCATTCCGGTGAAGAAGATCTACTGCATTTGCTTTCTGTGCAATTTATCCTTTTCCTAACAGAGAGGCTCAACTGGCATTTGCCTTTTCCCTTTACTCTTTTCCTTCTGGTTTTCCAAAATGAGGTTATCTACTAGGAGAGAAGCAGCCATACTGTGGATATGGGACTGAGTAAGGAAAGATAGAAGAAGCCTATTGTCATTCTGAATCTGTCATAGCAGTTCTGAATTATCCACTTTTGCAACTTTTTATGAAGAAAGAAAATCCCTATTCAGTTAAGTCACTGTTTCTATAACATGCAGTCAAATGCAATCCTAACCAATAAGGAAGTATGAAAAAATAGAAGGAAACAAAACCCAGCATATGTAGACTACACCATATTGCATCAGTCTGGCACCATGACTGGTAGATGCAAACAAAACTCTGTGCTTTGTGCATTCATTGTGTGAGGTTATGCTGTTCCATGGAGCAGCAGTGCCTGAGCACAGACCTGCCTCAACTGTATAGCAGATATATTTCAGCTACGCTACTACAACAAAGATTTGGCAAATTATATAGCCTGCTGGCCAAATCTGACCTGTGGCCTATTACCGTACAGACTGTAAGCTGAGAGATTTTGTTTTCTTCCTCCCTTTTAAAGGTTTTCAAAACAAACTGAAAAACAAATAAAAACAAAGAATATGCAGCAGAGATCGTATGGGCCTTTAAAGCCTAAATATTTACTATCTGGTCTTTACAGAAAAAGCATGCTGACCCTTGTAGAAGGACAGGACAGAGAAGAGTCCAGCTTGCAAATATTGCTTAGGACATTTTTATTCTCCTTTGTTGGTCAATGAGTCATTATGCCCAAAACATGATCTGTGACTGAAGAACTCACTCAATGATTCTGTGAAGGGGAATGGGCAGGAAGTAGGGAAGAAGTTTGAATAGCATGGCTAATACCTTCCTTTCTGAAAAAGAAATAATCTAGTTTTAAGTATAATGATGTCAGATTTCTGGAAAATATCATACATCAGCTGGAGCCAAGTGTTGAAAAGGAAGTATCATTAAGCATTCCACAGAAAATTCTAGAAGGAATTAAATCTTGAATACCTCAGAATAAAAGTGCCTTTCAAGAAGACGTTCCTGCTACAGGTGGTACCAAGCTTTCATTCTCTAAATAAACACTTCCACTATTTATTTTCATTCTCATCACATGCTATGCTAACAACACTGGGTTGAAAGCTATGAGTAGAAAGATGGTGATTTCCCTGATTTTCTATTCTCATTGCCTCATAGAACCTAAAACTGGTGTTAGTCTTTATTTAGACACTTGAAAAATTATTTTAAATAATATGCAGAAATAAAGGCTTTCATTTTTATGACTAAAAGTCCTTACCATATACAATGGTAAGATTATAAATTATTAAAATTTTCCAATTGTGTATTTTAGATAATTCTTCCCAACATGAAATCAGCTTATTTGTAAGTCAACCTCACACAACAGTTTTCTATGTGTATTGGTATCACTAAATTTTAACTCCTGCTTCATGAATACTAGAGAATACCCTAGATCCTGGGCACAAACACACACAGAAGAGAAGGAAAATATGGACTCGATAAACTTTCAGATTTCTAAGTATCTAAATTTTATTTAGTTTCCAGGATTTCTTATTGTTCTGTACATATGTTTTCCTTCTAAAGCATTTTATAAGTAAGGCTTTTCTTCTTCCCAAACAATATCCATTTAATTCCTGTTAGAATTTTGTCACTTCAGAGATTTCACAATGTCACAATAAATTCTATGCTAGAGTGGTCTTTCTATCATTTTAAAGCTAAGTGGATTTCAGAAAAAAATAACTATTGCATCAGCTGTTTTTATCTAATATTTTGTAGATACAACATACTTAGTCTTCAAAGCAAAGATGTTAACATACTTTTGTTCATATACTGAGCACAAATTATCCTTCCTAAGAATCAGTCTCCAAGGTTTTCCGTTGTTAATATTTATCTTTCATATCGAATGTATACATTCTTATAAAATTATGCAATTATTTTATGTAGATTAGTGATGACTGCATGTGAATATCATAAAACAACACATTACAAAGTACTGTGATTACAGAAAATGATAATGGTGAACATCTGGATTGAGAAATTTAAATCTGGCAAAGACTGATATTTTCATAACGCTTTTTTTCTATGCATGTCCAAATTTCAATTGGTATTGACGGAAACCATTTATAGGGAACAAGCCAATTAAATATAAATCTAAATATCTTGAACAGATTAAATGAATAAAACAGGTACAAAAGATAGTTATTTCTCTGTCTTTGTTATGTGGCTGATTAATAAAGAGCAGTTTCAGTGTTGTCTTTAAGGATATTGAGCAATTTTAATGTTACAGGATAAAATATGAATGGCCAAAGTGAAGAAACATTTTAATTTTGAATCCATCAAATGTTATTGGAGAGGAAAGGACTGTATATTTAAACAACTGCCAAGAATATCTTGAGCAGGTATGAATTTTATTTTACAAACTAAGTAAGCAGAATATCAATCTCTATTTTTAATTAACTGACACGCAATTTCCAATTTGAGGCCTCCATCTGCTAAAAGCCCCTAAACTCTGCGAACTGAAGGACCAAATTCAAGGTGGTATGTACCTTATGGGCAGGGTGGCTATTCAAATATTTAACAGCATTGCAGTGGAGACTTCGACCATTTTGAGTAGATGCCTAATCAGTCAGGGTGAATACTGGTCGGTGCATACAGGCCTGGTACACTGGTGTGGGCCTTCTGGGTATCTGCCATGTTTCTAGAGACATGGAGTGGACATAGGAGGACGGCAGAATATTTGTCATCACCTACTTCGACATGCATTGAGAGGTCTCTTTTCTCTCTGGACTTTACCTACTGACTACACAGGTTACTAGTGCCCCATTTAGACACAAAATCTCTCCAGTCTGCTTCTCCACTGAGCTCCCTCTTGAGCACAAAGGGAACATCTTTGTTCATCATTCTTCACCAGCATGAAGGAGACTCCGGCCTAGATGTGCCATGCCACCATTTCTTCTCAACTACTATTGCATTGTGCCAGTCACACAGTTCTATGGTGTTTCCCCTCCACCCTGGCTTTCCTGCATATGAATTCTGCAAATCTGTGTCATGTCCTTGTTATTTTCTCCATCACAGAATTCACAGGAGGATCAGGGCAGAATGCAAGACCCTATTACCAAAATTAAAGAACCTGACTCTTACTCTGATTATGCTATGGCTGTCTTTCCTTGTAGCTAAAGAGGAGAGAATTTCTAGATACCACTTGAAAAGGAGAGGGCTAAAGCTCAAAAAGAGTTGGGATATTGAAATATGGTCTCACTACTTGTATAATGTAGGGCCAAAGCATTTATTATTGTTGTTTTTCCACATTCCTATATTTCTTCATCCATATGCACAATATTGAGATTTATCTTCCCTTTTCAAACACATTTAAGATATAATTCACATGACATAATTCACCCATTTAAAATGTACATTCCCATGTTTAAAACATATCAACAGAGTTGTACAAGCATCATCATAATCTAATTTAAGAATATTTTTATAAACCCCCAAAAGACCGTATATTCAATAACAGTCATTCCTCATTCCCTTCCCTGTGTCCCACCCTACCTAGCCCCTGGCAACCCCTCTCCCACTTTCTATCTCTATAGATTTGCCTATTTTGCATCTTGTATAATATGAAGGGAATCGTAAAACATGTGATCTTTTTTGATGAGCTTCTTCCCCTTAGCGTGTTTTCCAGGTTCATCCATGTTGTAGCATGTATGAGTACTTCATTCCGTTTCATTACCAAATAATATTCCTCTATATGGGTTTATCACAATTTATCCATTAGAATTTTTCCTATGAACCTTTTATTTTTAACTTATCTGCTGAGAACCTTGTCTATGCTATAAGGAATCTAGTAAAGAGTTTTGAAAGGTTTTTGGGAGTTAACTAGTGAAACTGGTGAAAATTAGAAATGTGGAAGTAAATGACTATAACCTCTTCCTGTGGAAAAAGTGATCGGCTCAAAATAAAGCGAAGCAATTCCTGCAAATATTCAAGTATTCACCTTTTGAGAAACCTTAAAAGGACGTCAAACATAAAGGAAATTAATAAGCATTTGCCTCTAACAGCAAGGTTTTCTTCAAAACTGTCTGCAAGACTTGTAAACGGAAAGATGAAAATGGAAAATGAAACCAATAATTGTTATTTCTACAATATCAAGTAATGAAGATGGATTTTTTTTTTCACATTAGCTTCATACAACTATGTGGTTACTCTGGGGATGATATTGACATGTCAGCATACCTGGTTGCCTGAGGAGCACAGGTTGATATGAGAAATTCTAGAAATATCACTATCAATATTCAGGGGACTGTTCATACCCCTTATGGTAAGTGGGTATTAAAAAAAGTGGGCCATATTTAGCTATTGTCATATTATTATTTATAATTTGTTATAGTGGTATGTGTAATATGGAAAAAGCCTTCGGTGGATTCCAAGTTATAGTAGTACAACCATGATTAGGATTCATGTATACTAAGGGTTTCTGAATCTGATATTATAAAGACAAAGATCCTAACTCTATGAATGGATAAAGTTTCTATCTTCCAGTCTCAAAGGAAAATATGTTCAATTATTTGTGTACTGCCCTGAGATATTAATATAAATAACATGGGAACTAAAGCTTGATTTCTTCAATATTCCTTCTGTCTCAAAATGTGTGAGATAATTTATTGGGGAAGGTCTTTTCCCTTTTAGCGCTATATTTTAAATTTTCTCAAGTCATTTTTTTCTAGTGTTAACACAATCACATTGAAATAATTAACCTCACATTTTCTTCCTTTCATAAGTTAATTCACACTCCAAAACTGCATTTTATGCTCTCCTTCACATACTCATATTTAAAAAAAAACACAAACAAAAGGTTTCAAGTTTCTTAGGCTATTTGGAAAAAAGAAAGAAAGAAAGAAAGAAAGAATCATCTAGAACAGCAGTCATCTGTGAAAACAACTGACATTTAGTTTCACATGTAAGGTAAATCCGAATGGCATGAGAACCTTTCTACTCACAGGTATCTAAAGACTCGTCTGAATCATCAGGGCAGTCAGGGTCCCCATCACACAGCCAGCTCTGGGAAACACAAGTCACGTGATCGTGGCAAAGAAATTCCCCAGGATCACACAACTGCTGATCTGAAAATGAAAATGTTTCGAAATAAAATATGAATGATCTGAACATGGGCAGAACGAGCAGTACAAACATGAAATGTGAAAAAGCAATACATAAAAGGTACATGAATATGATCCACATTTTCTGTTCAGCAGCAAAGACAAACCAATTATTTTTCTTAATTTTAACCACTCAGCTGAAACACACAATTTTAATACACTTGACTTTGTTATAGGTTCACACTATCTGTTCTGGAAATAGTTAAAAATTCTGTTCCTGTTCATGACTAGGGGCTTTATCGGATCAAAGATGGAATATAGATATTCCAGCAAGTTAGTTTTATATAAGATGTTGAATCAAAGCAGAGGCTCTTGAGCATAGAAATTTTAGTTTCTTTCTCAGCTCTGAGAGAAAGAAAAAATTAGTTGAGTTAAATATTAATATTATAGTTAAAAATCAATTTCTGAATATTCAGTTCTTAACCATCCATCCTGATACTGGTGCTTCACGTCTCTACGTGAGTTGGATACCCAATATCACAGTATTTTCTTTTTTTTTTCCATGACTTCCAAGGCGACAACTTCTGCTACTAGATGGCAGAAGTGATAGTAAACTTCCATAAAGGTTTTTTTTCTAACTCAAATTTTCTACAGTTGTTTGTGACTAAAACGTGTGCTATTTTCCTTCCTTTGTTTCAGGATATTTGAAATCTGCAGCCTTTCCTCAAGTCCTCGCAAACTCATCAGATGTTTGTTTTCCACAGCATATTTGCTTTTATCATGTGAATCCCTTTACAAACTAATTATTCTTTACATCTTAATATGTCTGAAATAGGAATGTTTCTTACAGTCATGGTCTCTGAATGTGAAGAAGTGTTGGGAATACCTTAGCCATTATATTTCACTGGTAATTTTGTTGTATGTATATAAAAATAACTCAAGATTTTAAAAATCCAACATTAAATAGGTCTCGGTGAGCTCTTTCAATAAATATCAAATAAAAATTCTAAGTGATATGAAAGCATTAGGCCATAACTTAATTGACAGCTTTGCCCGAGCAATATGGAAAATAATACTATATCTTACACTCAATGGTATCCTAGATTTGATTTAATATGGTACATATTTCCTTGCTCTCCCTCAACTTCCCTCCGCCTGATACCAGCAGCATAAATTTCAGTAAATATGCATTGCAAACACATATATCTTTAAAATCTACAGATGTAGGGTATAAGAGTAGTCTTTTCCATACTCAAACTATAGCTATTTCGTGACAACTCATTTTATTTTATCCTATTATATTTTTATTAAGTTAACCACCAACAGCATGCTCATCACCATCACAGTCGTAATTATTTTTCACATTAAGTTGCTTGAGCATACTTTGTATTTGGCCTCAGACTTGGTGCTGTAGAATCAACGATGTAGAAGCCAGTCTTTGTCTTAAAGGATCCAATAGACTAGTTGTGTCTACAGATCTCACTCTCCAAAAAATGGTAAAAGAAGAAACCACAGGAAGAGACAGGCTGAGACAAATAAAAAAATAGTTTTGGGATGTCTGCATTCCTCTAAAGATGGGTGGGCTTTGGATAAGTGGAATATAGGACATTTCAGGTAAGATTTAGAGTAAATGGTTGCTAAGGTAATAATTATTGCAGTGCATTTGAGAAAAAATACATTTTCTACTGAAATGGAAATGGCATGCAGGTTATAAGACCTGGGTTTTCCCCATCAAACAGTGGTGTGTGATATTTATAAGTATGCTTGAATGCTAGAGGAGGAGGGCTTACATTTTGCTTTAGGCTGTCACATAACTTTTGAAGTTAATGTAGAGAAAGAGCATGGAATAAAATTCAAATTATTTTGCTTATAGATAAAGAGACCATATAATTTATCACCAAGCTGAGAGAGTTCTGAGACTGAAAGTAGGTTTATTAGTAATTACACTGGGACAACAGGTATAAACCAAGTTTATCCCAGAAAAGTCAGAATGGATGTTCATTTTATCTATAGCTACTTTGCGTTTGATCTACGGTCTTGAAATGCTAGATTTTATCTCCCTTCCTCCCAAACCATATCAAATTGTTATGTGGAGAGGGGAAATGTCATTCCATAGTGTGTGACTCAGTGAATAATTGATAAGTACTTGTTGAAAATATAAAGGAGTAAGGAAGACCATAAAAATGATTTATGGTGTTGGAATAGAGCATCTTAAAAACATAGGATCAGTTATGAAGGAACTTGATTGCCATTAGAAGTATTTTGCCTATAATTTGAAGCCATGGAATATACTTAAGAAAAGGTAATTAATAATAAAACATGCTACAAAGCCATCTCCTAGGAGACTCTTGCAATTCTCTAGAGAATATTTCAAGATGATTGGACTAAGGTAATGGGGAATTAGATGAAGACTCTGATCCAAGTGATGTGACATATGAGTTAAGAATTGGTGACTAAATATTTGAAAGGCTCCAATATGTCTTCAAGTATATAGACTTAAACAATGGATGGCATCATAAAACTTATGATGTATAGATAGAAAAAAAAGACTGGGTTCATGTGTACATGTGTCTGTGAGCCTGCTCATGGTGGGGAGTGGAATAATAGTAGAAATAACAGAAGAATAAATAGTGAATGTTTTACAGTTTTACAGAATGTTTTACAAAAAGCGCCACCTCATATCAATTTGTTCATTTATTTATGCAAGACATATTATTGAACTTCTACTGTGTTCTAGGCACTAGGGATACGATAATGAAAATAAATAAATAAAAATAGGCCAGAATTCCTGTTATCATGGATCTTACATTATAATGGGAGGATAGAAACAAAAACAAAACCGATGAACCAATTGTATAGCATATTAAAAGATAAACCTTATTGAGAAAAATAGAACAGAGATGGGGACTGACGGTTAGAGTATGGAGGCAGGTACATTTTAAATAGGTGGTCAGAGTATATGTCACAGAGAATATGACATTTGAATAAAAGCTGAAGTAAGGTGAGAGTGACACCCATTTGAATTAAAGGTCAAGGGCTAAGGATTTGAGGCAGGAGGGTGCTCAGCAAATTTAAGGAACACTAAAGAGGTCAACGTGGCTGCAGAAAAAGATAAATTAGGAAAAGATGTGGTCAGGGAATATGGGATTCCAGAGATCAGATAAAGATTTTTTTTTTTACTAAAAACAAACAAACAAACAAAAAACAGGATGGAGGACCATTAAAAAATTCTGAGGAGTGTAACAGTGTTGCAACTTTTTCACTCCCGTAGTTCTGCAAGTGACAGGGAGTATTACAGCTCATTGACTCCTGCAGCCAGCAGCTCAGAGGGTGGGAGCGTTACAGCTCTTTGCTTCTGCCATTCAGAGAGTTCTGGATTCTTGTCCCACAACCAAGAATAAGGCACACAGACTGGAGAGGGTTAAGGCAGAGATTTATTAAGTGACAGAAAAGGTGTCAGCAGCAAGAGGGGGCCTAAAAGAGGGTTGCCGGCTGTGGGGCTAGGTTTGGGGTTTTTATGGACTGAGAATGAGGAGGAGTGGGTTGACTGGTCTCTGAGCCATTTTTGAAACTGCAACTCTCAGGAAGACACAGGACAGTGTAAAGAACCAATTGGAGGCAGAAGTGAAGGCTTGGCCCGCAACCAATTGAGAGCTTTAGTGACATTTCACTTTATGCAAATTAAGACTTTGCCTGTGGTCAATCACAGAAAGATAGGTATATGTAAAGCAGATGAAAGGTATGAGATAATCAGGAAGAAGAGTACAAAACGGGACAAAGGCAGCAAAGGGAGAGAAATGTGCCCAAAAAAGTAGTCAAATTTCCTCATCTGGGCTCACAGAGTGGGTGTTTCCATATAGAGATGTGGGCTTTTTCTTATCTGGGGCCTACAGCTTGATTTTCAGGCTGTTCTTGGTTTGAAGGAGTTCTACCAAGGACCTGCCCTAACTGCCTGACTGAGTGGTTTCTTCCTTCCTCCTCTCTCATCAGGATCTGGCTTACTTTTGGAAAGAATCATTTTGGCTACTATGTTAAGAATATATACTGCAGTGAAGTGAAGGTGGAAGCAGGGAGATCAGCTAGAATGTTATTGCAATCATCTAGGTGAGAGGAGATGGTACTGTGGAAAAACATGTTGGTTGAATGGAATTTCAGGACTGTATTTAAGAGAAAACTGAAGTCAAATATTATGTTCACCATCTAATAAATGCCAGGATCTTAAATTCAGATATTTGAACCCAAATCTATGACTTTCTAACCATTTAAAAAATATACTGATTATGGGATGGTTTGGAGACATCCAAGAAGAAATATCTAATAGTGAAATATTTAAGTCTGTAATTCAGGAGACTGGGTAAAACTGGAAACAAAAGAGAACTGGGGCTAAAAGAAGTTAGTGAAAAACTATAGGAATAGAAATAGGTGTAGATTAAATTAAAGTGAGAAGAGGGTGGGGTATGAATAGGTGGTCAAAAGGAAGAGGCAAAGAGGTAAGAGCAGGTCAGGTAGTGAAGCAGAGGAAACAAAGTTCAGCCACAGATACAGGAGGAGGATGCAAGGGGAAAGGAGATTTACTAAAGTTATGTGAAATTCTGATAACTGAATCACTCATGATAAAGTTCAAGTACAGTGAGTTCTAAAAATCTGGAGTAGACTCATAGGCTGAAGGAAACATACCACTAGAGGAAGAGAGACTAGAGGCCCAAGAAGAAGGTGAAAGTAGAGCTATGTGCCCAAGAAAAACTTGTAGAGATGGAATAAGAACTGAAACAATAGTAGAAACACTTGCCCTGAAGAAAAAGGATGGAAAAATGAAATAGATCGATTTTTAGCTGGTAGGGAAGAAAGTTAACATAGTCTTAGTCGGTTGTGTTTTCTCAAAGAACTGAGAAGCAGGATTAGTTTTAGAAATTTGAAGAAGATAGTGAAAGGTGAAGCCAGCTGGGTCGAGTGAGGACTTGGAGAACTTTTCTGTCGTACAAGAGGATTGTAAAATGCACCAATCAGCACTCTGTAGCTAGGATTATAAAATTCACTAATCAGTGCTCTGTAGCTAGCAAGAGGATTGTAAAATGCACCAATCAGCACTCTGTAGCTAGCAAGGGATTGTAAAATGCACCAATCAGCACTCTATAAAATGCACCAATCAGTGCTCTGTAAAATGCACCAATCAGCACTCTGTAAAATGCACCAATCAGCAGGATCCTAAAACTAGCCACTTGGAGGGAGGATTAAAAAAAGGGCACTCTGATAGGACAAAAAAGGAACATGGGAGGGGACAAATAAGGGAATAAAAGCTGGCCACCCCAGCCAGCAGCAGCAACCTCCTTGGATCCCGTTCCACACTGTGGAAGCTTTGTGCTTTCACTCTTAACAATAAACCTTGCTACCACTCACTCTTTGGGTCCGTGCCATCTTTAAGAGCTGTAACACTCACTGCTAAGGTCCGTAGCTTCATGCTTGAAGTCAGCGAGACCGTGAACCCACCGGAAGGAACCAACTCTGGACACAGTAGAACAGTAAAGGGTGGTAAAGGTTTAGAATGATTGCTGTAGCGTTAGGAAAGGAATCAACTAAGAATTTGTGCAAGAATAACTTTCTAATAGCAATGAGGATCCAGCTAAGGTTAAAAAGTGTGCAGTTGACAGTTGGATGTTTTCTTCATTTTATTTTGTTTTAATGTCCAAATGTTCACCTATAGGGAGGGATAGATATAGAATAATTCTTTGGGAAAATCTCAGAAGAAAATCCCTCGGGAAAATATGCAAACCAACTGTGATGGCTAATACTGTCAACTTGATTGCATTGAAGGATGCAAAGTATTGTTCCTGGGTGTGTCTGTGAGGGGGTTGCCAAAGGAGATTAACATTTGAGTCAGTGGATGGGGAGAGGCAGACCCACCCTCAGTCTAGGTGGGCACCATCTAATCTGCTGTCAGTGTGGCTAGAATAAAAGCAGGCAGAAGAAGGTGGAAGAACTACACTGGCTGAGTCTTCTGGCCTCCACCTTTCTCCTGTGCTAGATGCTTTCTGCCTTCAAACATCAGACTCCAAGTTCTGCAGCTTCTGGGCTTTTGGACTTACACCAGTGATTTGCCAGGGACTCTCAGGCTGTCAGCCACAGACGAAAGACTACACTATCAGCTTCCCTACTTTTGAGGTTTGTGGACTCAGAATGGCTTTCTGGCTCCTCAGCTTCCAAACGGCCTATTGTGGGACTACACCTTGTGATTGTGTGAATCAAATCTCCTAATAAACTCCCCTTTATATGTACATCTATCCTACTAGTTCTGTTCCTTTAGAGAAACCTGACAAATACACCACCCATCCTCAATACTCACATGTATATAGAGATATACACAAATCCATCATGATTCAAAAATGACATTTTTTTTTTTCAGGAATAAGATAGACTTAATGGGATTTACCTAATGAGCCTATATTATCAGCTCGCTAAGGCAAGTTTCAACCTTTAAAGACAATTTACATTGTTACCATTTTGGGGACAGTTTTATATTATCCCTCTAGGAAATCTCAGTTAAAAATAGCCTGCTATATAACCTACCTATTTATTTTTCAACCAGATATTCCATTTCAAATTCAGTTTTTAAAAACATTAGTTATAGGAGTCAAATGAAAAAAAATTTCAGTATTTCAAGATGATTACTTAAAAATATATCCACTTTATTGAGTTCCTTGAATCAGAAGCTAAACATGTTGTATATATGTGTGTTTTTCATTTATCCTATTTAATGCTTCATCCCACACTTCTGAGATAGACTAATCTTATTTTAAATGTCTTCCTATTATATGAAACATAGTGTTTTACACTGTAATTAAAACAAGGAGCTTATGGAAATGTGAAGGCGGTTTCACTTACATCCCTAAGGAAGAAGATCAAAGCTAGTACCATGTATATCTTTTTATAATAATAGATTCTTGCAATCAAAAAACATGAAAAGATTAGGACAAGCATAGCCTACACAGTTTACTCAGCTTGGATTCACCCTGGCATGAGAAAAGCTTAGTATAATTACCCTTCTGCACTTACATGAAAACATCTAATTATGTATTTTAATAGAAATTTCTAATAAATATTTTTGAAAGTTTGATATAGCCATAGCTGAAAAAAATGTATATATATGAGTTGTCACAGACTAGCTAATTTATATTTTCTCATTTTAAAATCAAGATGAACTGCTAATTTTGATCTTTTCAGAAAACAGAAACTATGTCAAATACTAAAACTATCATCAATAGGGGTCTACTGCCCAACTATGTAGCCCCAAGCTCCTTGAATATTTTACCATGATTAATTTACAAAAATTTTATGCCATTTTTCCTAAAAGTTCACTTGTTATACTAATGTTGTGCATACTAATATTACCTTAATAAATTGCCTATTGAATGTATAAAAGGACACTATAGAAAAACTTTAAGGAAATATAAATGATTCATTCTGATAGCTAATTACAAATTAAATGTAAAGGAGGGATAGCTTGCATTAAACAGCAATATCCCCAGGGACTCAGATAATAAGGTTTAAAAATACTTTTAAAGAATAGGTAAATTAAAGGATAGATACAATCTTCTGAACAGCTAAGTATTAGGGAAACACTGTGACTTATGTTTGCAGAGTTTAGTTAACATCAAATATTTATTTATCGTCTCTACATCTCATTGCTAATTTAAACATAGGATGATTCATACCACAACACTCATAACTGCTAAAAGAGAAATATGGTTATATTTTCTTTTGTCTCATATAGCAGACAATGAATTCATTACCAGGAGAACAGAATTCTTGTAGAGGCCTACAGAAAGTATTACAAATGCAACTTCAAATTTTGATAAAACTCATGTAATGTAACAAGAACAATGTTAGTTATAAAATATCAAGAAGTACCTTAATCCCCTTCCTTTACATTCACCTGCCTCAGAAAAAATGTACATATGTAGATAAAGAATAAATTGCTCAGAATTCCATTTAAATTGTTTTTCATAACATGGTTAGAGGTCTTCTTTCTAAATAGTTTCTTCTACTGTCATTTTACCAATTCAACATGCACTTTTAACTCTCCTTAATATTCTATTCACTTTCCCTAAATATAACATTTCTGTTTTTTTTGTTTTTGTTTTTTTTTTTTTTTTTGAGATGGAGTCTTGCTCTGTCACCCAGGCTGTAGTGCAGTGGTGCGATCTTGGCTCAATGCAACCTCTGCCTCTCAGGTTCACACCATTCTCCTGCCTCAGCCTCCCAAGTAGCTGGGACTACAGGCGCCCGCCATCACACCTGGCTAATTTTTTGTATTTTCAGTAGAGACGGGGTTTCACCATGTTAGCCAGGATGGTCTCGATCTCCTGACCTCGTGATCTGCCCACCTTGGCCTCCCAAAGTACTGGGACTACAGGCGTGAGCTACCGCACCTGGACAACATTTCTGCATCTTTACTGTTATATTCCTTTGCTTGGGATGCCCTTTCCTCTCTAACACATTTCTAATCAATCATTCACTCAAGTCTAATGGCATTTTAGATCCTTTAATAAAAACTTTCTGGCCAGGTGTGGTGGCTCACGCCTGTAATCTCAGCACTTTGGGAGGCCGAGGCGGGTGGATCACAAGGTCAGGAGTTCGAGACCAGCCTGACCAACATGGTGAAACCCCACCTCTACTAAAAACTCAAAAATTAACCAGGAGTGGTGGTGCACACCTGTAATCCCAGCTACTCAGGAGGCAGAGGGAGGAGAATCACTTGAACCCGGGAGGCGGAGGTTGCAGTGAGCTGAGATCACACCATTGTACTCCAGCCTAGGCACAGAGTGAGACTCCATCTCAAAAAAAAAGAAAAAAAAAAAAAACTTTCCCAGTGAACTTTTTCTTTCTCTATCACTGGATCCACAACACTCTACTCAAAACACCAAAAAGCTTCTATTTTACTTTGCTGTATGAATTGTACCTACTGTGTGATGAGCTTCTAGAGGGCAAGGGGTTCTGTCTTAAGACTTCACGTTTGCAATAACATAAGACTTCAGGGCTACAGGACACTATCTTACTTGAGATAAGCCAGGAAAAGAAAGTTAAACATCTTAAACATCGCATATTCTCATTCATATGTGGAAGCTACAAAAGTTTATCTTACAGAAGTAAAAAGTGGAACAGAGGATACTAAGGGCTGGGAAGGATAGTGGGACAGGAGGGATAAGAAGAAATTTGTTATAGGATACAAAATAACATCTAGATAGGAGAAATAATTTCTAGTGTTCTGTATCACTGTAGAATTACTATGATTAACAATAATATATTATAGTTTCAAATAGTTAGAAGGAGGATATTGGACGTTCCCAACATCAATAAATGATAAATGTTTGAGATGATGGATATGCTAATTACCCTGATCTCATCACTGTACAATATATCTATGGAAACATCATTACGTGAATATATACAATTATTATATGTCAAAAATATAATTAAAGAAGATTTCAGTGAAAAACACCAAATTTTCTGCCAATAATTATACATTATTTTTGCAAAAAGAGGGGTTAAAAGACAAACCAAAGCAATACTAGTATTCTGTTTCATTTTCAGGATGATAAATAGCTTTTTTAGTTAATCACTAAAATAAAATTAAGTTCTCCCATGGTTAAAATGAAATACCTGAATAGTAAAGATTATACTATACAAAATTAAAACAACCATGAAAACTGAAAAGCAAACTTGAGATTCAGTGTTACCCTCCAGAGTCTCTTAAAGACTGCTGAAAATCAGACTTTTACAATAGCTGGCATGCAATTGTAACTTAGCCAAATATGTTATAGTTTTTGCAAAGGATAATTCCTTTAGGAATATCACATCTGTAAGCACGGGATAAAATGTACTATCTTAAGTCTATAATTAATAGAAATAGAAAAAATATATTTAGATTATATACATTTTAGGGGCTAGGGGTTAAGGAAAGGTAGACCAAAAATGCTTGAACTAGGACAGTTTCATTTTGCAAAGAAAATAGATATTCTTTACAAAATGGGTGGCTTATTGAAAAATAAACCCTATTAGACACTCTAAGATTACAATTTATGGTATCACTCATCTATGATAAACCCATCCTGAAAAAATCAGCAGAGGCTTGAATTAGACGGGCATTGAGGAATGAAAAGAATTTATATTTCAATAGTATAACATGATTTTTAATCAATAATTTTTGTTGTCATGCTGAGACAGTAGTAATAAATAGAAACTTACTCTACAGACATATGTGTATGTACACCCACAAAATATGTACACAAGTTTGCATGTTTTAAGATTGGTGTACAATTCTAGCTGGAGCTCATTCATCCTTGAAACTAAGATGGATTGAGAGACAAGCCAAATAAGAATAAAATTTGAAATTGACTAAAATTGAATAAGAGCCCCATGGCAGGCTGAATAATGGGACCCCAAAGAAGATCACATCCTAATTCCTGGAATCTGTGAATATGTCACCTTACATAGTAAAACGGACTTTGCAGATGTGATTAAGTGAAGGATCCTGAGGTGGGAGATTATCCTAGATTATCCTAGTGGGCCCAATATCATCACAAGGGTGCTTGCCAGGGGGAGATCAGAGAGCAAAGAAGTAGATGAGCCAGGAAAGAAGAAGCTGTAATCTGAGAAGGGGGCCAAGCATCAAGGAATGTAGGCTAACTCTAACAGCTGGGAAGGACAGGGAAATGGATCATCACCTAGAGCCTCCAAAAGAACTCAGCCCATTGAGCACTCTTCAGGCTTCTGACTCCCACGCTGTAAGACAGAAATTTGTATTGCTTCAATTCCCTCAATTTGTGGTAATTTGTTACAATAGCAAAGAGAGACTAAAACAATTTCCCAGTTTCATGTCACAGCCAAGACATCACAGGTGTAAGCCTCATCTAATGAGTAAGAAACAAGCATGTTGCAAGCTAGTGTACCATTAAAGGCCTTTTTCTCCTTAGTCGCTTTCTTTTAGTTTCAACATGATCTACTTTTACATAAATTGGCTTTTCTTCTCCTTGATGTCAAATGTCAGTCCCAATACACTGGCACAGGATGAAGGCCAGCAATAATGACTAGAAGCACATGACAGAATTTTATGAAAAACCTTATAAATTGCTAATAATTTGTAAGTAGCTGATATCTGAGAAATGTATGAATTGGGAAGTATATATTTTTGTGTACAAGTGTGTATACACGTTTTTATTCTTGGGAGATGGAAAAATACAAAAATATGATAATGTCCTTCACCAAAAAAATTATAAGTAATAGTATATTTTTATGCTTTCTATTGGATGCTACCAAATGTGTAATCATTCTATGCCTTATTAAGCACCAAGTGTTTTTGGAGCTGCAGATGGCAATTTGTACTCACAAAAACATCTTACATAAAACCGAGACAAAATTGAAAACTTGAAGAAGTACATTATCCCCAGGAAGAAGCTTTGCTCATTTATCATTTCTATCGTAATGAACAAATGAAAAGTACCTCTGTAAACATTTCAAATCCAATTTGACATTTAATTTTCAGGGAGAATGTAGGGATTTTTTTCCTTAATCATTTAAGCACTGGTAGGTTTCTTGTGTTTTTTTAGACAGTGATATAGGAAATTACAAAGCATTCAACACAGACCTATTTGGAACTGCTTCTTCACCAAAAAATACACACACACACACACACACACACACACACACACACACACACACACACAGAGAGAGAGAGAGAGAGAGAGAGAGAGATAATAGTAAAAACCCTGTCTTTTATTTAGCAAGAGACAAAGGATATATATTCAGTGGAATAAAGCTGACACATTCAACACGGTTGACTGGAGTTTTTATTATCATTGGATTAATGCTTTGCAGTTGTATGTTCTTTTCTGAAATTTCAGTAGAAATGCTCTATTTCCTTTTAACCTGCCCTTTTTCAAAAGCCCATTCAAATGAATCAGCAAAAGTTATTTCATATTCTACCATGTTAAGGAAGGAGAAAAGTTTGACATCTCCCTCATAAATGCAAAAGAAAAAGCCTAAATTATTGACACTTCCTTGCAGGCTCTATTTTCTAAATCCTACATGATCCTTATCCAATCTCCCATGGGATACCAAAATTCACATATTTTTTTCTCATCTCTAGACACAGATATGAAGCAGATGGTTAGACTTTGGCTCTTTCAGGGATGACGTGAAATCTCCTATCTATTATGCTGTGTTTTAACCATTAAAGGCCCTTCAAGGACTACAATTATTTTTTATCTCCTTATTATTTTAATCTTAAAATATATTTTAAATCATAATTCCTTGTTCCCTATTTTAAAAGGTCCTAAACTTACTCATTTATTTAATACTCATTTACTGTGAAGCAAAGTAGGCACTAAGAATATAATGATGAAGACAACAGGGGTCTCCACCTACAAGCTGCGGATGGTTTAGTAAAGGGGTGAGCAAAAATAGAAATACTTACAATAACGTGAGGTAGGTGCTAATATGGGTGCATCTGGAGTGCTGCTGGAAGAGCAATGAAAATAGATTAACACATTCCGTGAACAGAGCCGAAGCTGGGAGTTCAGATAAGGAGAAGATGTGCAGAGTGTATTGTTCATTGCCTACCCAGCAGCAGTTTTCACCATTTTGAAAAATATCACTTTCCACTATGGAAACAGGGAAGGCTGTATGCTTGCTTTCCCCATCTCTCTTACAGATAGGGCATGGACATGTGGCCAGTGTTGATGAATGACAACTGAGATAAAGAGTTATCTAGGATTCTCCTGGGAAATGGTTTCCTTTCTACTAAAAAGAAAAAAGAAAAAAAAAGCTTGTGAAGAGAAGCTCTCCTGCATTGCTCTAGATTGTGAGCACTTCAGATCTGGGGCAGCCATAGCCATCTTGGGAGCATGATGCTATGCCAGAACATGAAGGCCAGCACAGTGAGGATGAGGAGGTGGAAAGTGCTCAACATCTGGGTCTTGGGTGATATTAATGATATCATTATTGCTTAGTCACTGTGTGTTGGGTGATTATACTAACAATCAGAAGTAACTGATAGAGTCATCAGAGAAGCATCCCCGAAAAGGTCTTTCTTTAGCATTTTAATAAAAGAATACAAGATTGTCAAGCTGACTAGGTGGAGGATAGCATACCGAACAAAAGGGAAATCACAAAGGGAAACATGGCATGTTAAGAGAATATTAAATAATAGTTCATATTATACTAAGTTTAGGCTGAACTAAGATTTTGCTGTTGTTATTATTTTGAGACAGAGTCTCATTCTAGCCTAGGCTGGAGTGTGGTGGCAAGATCATAGTTCACTGCAGCCTTGATCTCCAGGCTCAAGCAATCCTTCCGTGTCAGCCTCTGGAGCAGCTAGGACTACAGGTGTCCACCACCATGTCAGGATATTTATTTATTTATTTTTTTAAGTAGAGATGGGATCTCCCTATGTTGCCCAGGTTGGTCTCAAACTCCTGAGTTCAAGTGATCTGCTTGCCTTGGCCTTCCAAAATGCTGTGATTACAGGTGTGAGCCACTGAGCTGGCCTGGACTAAATTTAAATTTAAACTTACACTAAGTTTAGTTAGAAATTAGTTTAGAAATTAGGTTAAATACTCCCTTTGTTTTGCTTGAATATAGGAAATATTTTAATGTCCTTTTTGTAACCATTCAGTTAGGCTTTTTACTTTTCATTATTTTAAGTTGGTAGATTTTGAAAATAACTTTTTGTGGGAGATAAATAACAGCTATTGAATGTTCATTATGTGCCACATGCTAAATTAAACAATTTGTATATTTTATTCAAAGCTTACAAAAATGTATTATTTGCATCTAACAAATCAGGTAAAACTGTTTAGAGAGTTAAATGACTTTTTCAACGCCACTCAACTAGCAAGATCAGGATATAAATACACATCTGTCAAAAAGCCTGTTCTCATAACCCTTCATGGAATTTTTCTCAAGCTGGGTTTTACCGGCATTTTGAGTACAATAGTTTAACACTGGGAATGTATTTATTACAACTCACTGCTAGGTATTACATGGAAGCAGTGCCTTCAGTGATTCTAACAGCCCCTAAGGTCTCCACACATACACGTGCTTGCACTACAGATGCTGTACTAAAGAAGACACCTGCTCGGAAACCATATAAGCATTTTTTTTTTTTTTTTTTTGAGACGAAGGAGTCTCGCTCTGTCGCCCAGGCTGGAATGCAGTGGCGCGATCTCGGCTCACTGCAAGCTCCGCCTCCCAGGTTCACGCCATTCTCCTGCCTCAGCCTCCCGAGTAGAGTAGCTGGGACTACAGGCGCCCGCCACCGTGCCTGGCTAATTTTTTGTCTTTTTTAGTAGAGACGGGGTTTCACTGTGGTCTCGATCTCCTGACCTCGTGATCCGCCCGCCTTGGCCTTCCAAAGTGCTGGGATTACAGGCGTGAGCCACCGCGTCCGGCATAAACATTGTTAATACTTACCTTGCATAAAGCTATTAATATGTGGCACAAACCTTACATTTTCTAAACAGGCCTCAATGCTTTGTACTTTTCAAATCTTTCCCACCTGCTCACTGATACTTAAAAATCCATGTATGTGAGTTTCAGCTCTACAAAGGTGATATGGTTTGGCTGTGTCCCCACCCTAATCTCATCTCGAATTGTAATCCCAATGTGTCGAGGGAGGGACCTGCTGGGAGATGGCTGTATCATGGGAATGGTTTCCCTCTTGCTGTTCTCTAGATAGTGAGGGAGTTCTCACAAGATCTGATGGTTTTTAAAGTGGTAGTTTACCCAGTGCGGTCTCTCTCCTGCCACCTTGTGAAGAAGGTATTTTCTTCCCCTTTGCCTTTTGCCATGATTTTAAGTTTCCTGAGGCCGCCCCAAACATGCGGAACTGTGAGTCAATTAAAGCTCTCTTGTTTCTAAATTACCCAGTCTCAGGGAGCTCTTTGTAGCAGTGTGAAAACCGACCAGTACAAAAGGTAACAACTATCTCTGAAAAATGTAAACCTTTTTCTATTATTTATTTACAGCTTTGTGAATAACAGATCAAAGGAAGGGATTTACGGAGATGGGGGCAATCATGAAGGTGTAGCACAGATAAAAAAGACTGAATAGTAAAAATAAAGGAGTTTGGAGTACTAGAGGCCCACCCTTTATGATTTTGTCAAGAATCTCCTTCCCTAGTACTCTCCAGAATCAAAGCCATGGAGTAAATGAACTTCATCTCCTTTTATTTCAACTGTATCATCAAATAAGTCTCTAAAATGGATGAAAGTCCTCTAGAAAATAAAAAGATAGTGAGACAGTGATTTTCCTAGGCTGGTTACTTTTTTTGTGGATGTATATCAAAACCCTAAATTATCAATTGAGAAGAGCTTCTTTATTAGTTTATGTGATGGGGGACAGAGGTCTTAGGTAGGTGGACCTGTGTTATTTCAATAGCTATGAAATATGACGAAAAGTTCAATGGGTTTCCCAAACATAACCATAAGAAACACAGATAATTAAGTTCTTCTCTACAGTAGACACATCATGAGAATTTAAGTGAAATCTCATCAAAGTAATTATTAGTTTATTAAAAAGAAGAGGCCTAATGTAACATTTTAATATTAACAGAAAATTAGAAGAGGTAACCACGAGGACCCAAAGGAATATAAATTAAACCTCATGTTTTCAGAAGCGACATAAATGCACATATTTTCCCACATTATACCAATGCTTGTTCATTTTTCCATAATAAAGAAATTACTGAGAAACAGTGTAATTTAACAACGCACATATTAATTTTAAGTCACATTACCAGGCTATGAATTAGAGTGTTATGATCAAATTTTGTGGGTACTTTAATTACATATGTTATATTTAGTTAAAATAAGAACATAGAAGACAATCAAAAAGAAAAAAAATCAAATCTTCTGAAATTGACCACTTCTAGGTAATAGCTGCTATCGCATTTTCATATGTTCTTGCAGACTATTCTATATAGAAAAAATATATATAAATTATCAGGGATTTTAAAAATACTCAATATATATTGTTCTGTATATTCCCATTTTACTTAAATATTTATAATTTACCTTCGTATTGGTAAATATAGTTCTATATAATACATTTAATAAGGATATGATAGACCATTATATGACTTTTCCATACTTTTCAGAAGTTTTTTTTTTTTGTTTTTGTTTTTTTGTTGTTTGTTTTTTTTTGAGACGGAGTCTCGCTCTGTCCCCCAGGCTGGAGTGCAGTGGTGCCATCTCGGCTCACTGCAAGCTCCGCCTCCTGGGTTCACACCATTCTCCTGCCTCAGCCTCCGGAGTAGCTGGGACTACAGGTGCCCGCCACCATGCCCGGCTAACTTTTTGTATTTTCAGTAGAGACAGTGTTTCACCATGTTAGCCAGGATGGTCTCCATCTCCTGACCTCGTGATCCACCCACCTCAGCCTCCCAAAGTGCTGGGATTACAGGCAAGAGCCACCACGCCCGACCAGAAGTTTTAAAAAATAGGTAATAGGTAAAATTAAAAGTTATAATAACTCTGAAAGTAATCTTCAGTCAGTTGTCTCACTTTAAAAATAAATTACTAATTGAGTAAAAGTGAGATTTTTCAAAAGAATTTATTTATAGAATTTTTATGCATTTAGACAAATTGCTCTCCAAATATATAGTCAAAATTTACCTTCAATCATTACTTTTATCTCAAACCTACATTTATTTTTTAAAATCTTTATCAGCCCAAGAGATTCTGTCATTTTAAATATCCGCATTTCTGTCAACCTGAAACATTTTCGTCATGCTTTGTGATCATTTTTAAGGACAGGCAAATTTTGAGAGATCCAATTGATGAGAGATGCTAGGAAAAATTCTATGAGACCCAACCATCCTTGTGCCTGTCATATAAATAATCTTTTGTTTTTGAGAAAATTTTGATTTTAAATAAGATGTCACCTCATTCTTAAAGTGTATTCTTAAAATACAGTATACTTCTCAGAAAGATAGCTTCAGAGCTGCCCTGAGGCAGCTACATATGCAATTTCATAGATAGAAGTTCTTTTGTTGAATTATCCTCCTAAATGCTCTTTTAATGTGTGGCTGGCTAATTTTTAGAAAGATCTTTGCCCCTTTACTTCTGAAATAAATGTCTAATAGAGTTTTACAAAATGTTTGAATGTGAATTTTTTATGAGTAACATACTCTGTCCTGTAAACCTTTATGTTTTTTAAATAGGAGAGGAAGTCAAAATACTTCCTCTGTTTGGGGGAATCCCAGCCCTAGTTCTGTCTGCCCAGCCTTCATTATGAGGCCACTTATAAGACCTTAGGTATGATCTTTCTCATGTGACTAATGTCAAGCAGGAGAAATTCTACATGAGGAATCCAGAGAGTTGACATCAGAAGACTACCCCTTCAACAGATGGTGGAACATTATATAGCCAGTATTTAGATATTGTTTGAGCATCAACTTTGATGGGAAATGAGTGTTTTCTCCATTTGACACTTTGAAATTTCCACTGCATCAAAATTAATCTATTTAAGTTTAATCTAATTTAGGTACAGGAGGCACAGCAAATTTTGGCATATCCTAAAGATAGAATTCATTTTATATTCATCATACTGTCTTTAAAAATCCACATACACAAATACACAGTAAATATTGCTATAAAGTATATATATACTTTATCTACATATCTATATATACACCTATGTCTTTACATATAATATTTAGACATATATTTATATACCCTTCTCATATGACTAATGCCACACAGAAGAAATTCTACATGAGGAATCCAGAGAATTGACAACAGAAGACTGCCCCTTCAACAGGCAGTGCAACATTATATAGCCAGTATTTAGATATTGTTTGAGCATCAACTTTGATGGGAAATGAAAGGAGTGTTTTCTTCATTTGACACTTTGAAATTTCCACTGCATCAAAATTAATCTATTTAAGCATAATCTAATTCATTATATGCATTTTTTTTGTTTCTTAAGGATATTTAATGTTTATTTGATCTGGAACGATAAACACAATTATGTTAATATTATTGTGTATCTTAGACATCTTCAATACACATTTTTTATTAATTATGGTAAAATTATGAAAAGCTACCAAGGAAACACATTTCTCTATCATTATTTAAATGACAGCAGTGTGGTAATTCAATTTAAACATTCAAATATTTAAATAAAGTAATTTTAAATGTTTTGATGGGCAGGTAGAATATAACAAATAATAGGAAGTTCAACCTAACTGTAAAATTTCACTCAATATTAAAAAATACAGAAACTAAAGGGATGGAGGATAGATGCTACGAGAATAGATATTTCTATAAAGAATGGAGAAAAGATGAATAAGTAATATTCTCAAGCGAGTTGACTCAGGGCGCTTCCTAAAATCATCATATCCTTTGCAGGAGTTTCGAACTTTTCTGTCGTTTAAGTGGGTTTTTCATAAGTTACATCGTGCTGGTTTCACAAGATGCCTTCAATCTAGTCAAAGATGATTGGATCAGGGATAGGCACGTGACCCAAGGCAGCCAATGATGTGGTCTAATACAAAAACTCTGCCACCTAGGGATGACAGTAAATCATCAGTAGGATCTGGTACTCTTCTCTGTTATGGGAAGTTAACTGGTTAATCGGAATAATAAAAAGGGACTTTAAAAATCAATAACTGGGATAAAAGCTATGAAATTAAAAAAAATTATAGGGTAGATTTGGAATCAAATGGTAAGAGCATTGATTCAGTTATTTGCTAATTGTATCACCTCGGTCCAGCCACTGAACTTTGCTCCCTTCCAGTTGCCTAACTGGGAACTGGGGAAATAACAGTTACTAGCACATATAATTTTTGCAAAAACTGTAGAATAAGATATATAAAGAACCTAATATTACTATCAAGCAAGAGTAAGACAGCGTTATATGTTAGCTATTTATATTATTACTAAAATTTATATTAGTACTAGATATCTAGCGAGTTTTTGTCCTCAATTTCTAGTCTCTGAGTTAACAAGACAGTTTGAACACTTCTGTGTTTCCACCAAATGTACTTTTATAATTGTTCCTGGATACTTGTAAGGCCTAGCTGCAAAATAAGATTTTTATTTCTCTCATTTCCACATGAACTTGAGCTAACTCAAGTGAGTAAAAAACTCTTTCTTGTTCTAAAGAGCGTATAACTAACGCAAATATGAATTACAGGAAAAAATATTTAAGGATGAGATTTTCCAAAAAAAAATTCTGCTGCTCCTATTCTGATTCTCTGACAAGGGACAAATTTGTGTCTAGCAGCATATTTTGTTCCTTTGCTTCTGATTTGAAGATGGAAGTTGACTCAGAGATATTTAAAGTTTTTCTTAGCATGCTGATATTTGAAGATGAAAAATCTGGTGGGTAATTGTCTTCAGTGTTTTACTTTTGTAATGGATAAGTGGCAAGTTTGAGATTTCTGGACTCTAAAACAAGAAGGAACAGAGGGAAAATCTGAACACCTCGTATTTTTTTTCAGTGGCTTTATCTGTTATATGTTCTCCACCTCCCCCAATAGGATTTGGATCATATACATGTCCCGTTTTGAATCTTCTTTTCTACTTAGCTGAAACTATCTTCAACGAAGTCTTAAATACCTTTTATAAGATTATGTTCAGTGCATGAATATCCTTTATTATGCCTCAACTAAATATTCAAGATTTCCACCCAGTTTGATTGCAGACATTTTCTGTAGCTTCAAAGATTTAGAATAAAGGCATGAGGAAAAGTGTATAATTTTAGATGGTTTGGGGGTTTTGTCAAATGTTGGGGGTTTTGTCAAATGTTGGGAAGTGTGTGGAAATGCCCCTAACATAAAAGAATGAAAATGACACCACTGACAAAAGCAGCAAAATATTAGGTAATTATGTGCAGAGAAGACTAAAAGTAAAAAGTTTTAAATAAAATCTATTTTACTTATATCTCATTCATTAAAATCATATTATATGCTTAATTGATATCATAGTAAGTGCTCCTTCTCTAATAAAAACTGTAACCTTAGAAATTTCTCCTTAAGCGGACTACTTATAGAAGAAAATAGAATAGAAATACAGCATTTGGTAACAGGACTCACTCCCAGTGGGTATCTAACATTTCTGGCAGCCTGCATTATATATGCCTTGCCTGATTTCTACAATTTCTAACCTCATCACCTCCCACCTTTCTTATTTACTATATGAAGCAATTTTTAGCATTTGAGAAACCTAAAAGTAAATTGAATCTATGAAATAATATCTAAACCCTGGAATAGACAAATCATCTCCCCTTCTCTCAGCATATCACCCAACACAGAACACATTCCAAGATTCCTTATAAATACATACAGAAATAAAGTATTTTTATCATCTATTTAAAAATATTTATTTCAGCAACTTGCAGTGACAAATAAAACTAAGTGTTTCTTTTACCTTACTCCTACCAGTGCCTGAAATAGCTCTTTCAGTGGGACAGTCTATAATTTAAGTCTAGCTAACACCTGCACTAGTGATTCATTAGTTTAAATAAGGAAAAAAAATGTAAACTTAGTGGATTTTTATATTTACATAAATTTTAAAATCAAGAATTTAATACATTTGACCTCCTGAAAGTTTGGTGTAACTGAAAACCAAAAGGAAAACTGTAAGAGGACAAGACACTGGGTCCCAAACTGATCTCTGATGCTTTCTCCTGAACAAGTGACTCCAAGAATTTGGTCCTGATTTACATCATCTAGAAAACTAAGCATAGCTAAGCACATCTTAAAAATTCTCCTGGTGCTCATGTGGTTTGAATACTGTGCTATTGAATACTGTGCTATGTAGACATATACATGGAATGAATATTAAAAGTTTGACACTTTTCTTATGAAATTCCCTTTAGTGAAAATTTACTAGATTAGCTTTATTTAAATGCATTAATTTCATTACTTAATAGCCTTATCTTGCCTTTGAGCAACTTACTTTTATCTACTTCATTTATCCAACTTTGCTCTCCAAGTTATTGTTGTTAATTTCTAAAAAAATTAATTTTCACATCCAAGGACTAAAAGTAGTCACTTTATATATATAAAATAATATGAATATACATTATACTTCAGCAAATTTAACTTTAAAATAATATGACAAAAGTTCTTAACTCGATTTTCAGATCTTTGTTGTAGACATAGATTCTGTACCTTCTGTTTAGATCATTCTTCTCTCATTTTCTTATACCAAATATATGTTATGTCTCCATTTAAAAGTCAGTTCTGGGAGATCTGACTTTGTGTTTTTCAATAGCTCTCTGTATTTCTTTTCTCACAGTTCAAATCATGGTTTACTCTCACACATTTTTCAATTGTCTACCTTTTTTCCTAGAACATAAGCCTAAATGAAGGTAGGAACTATGTCTTTTTCATCATTCTATACTGCATATATAAAACTCATAAAGTTTTTGGAATAAAGAAGCTGAAATAATAATTAAAACATTGGAATCAGACATTTGGGGCATTTTTATGGCTCCAGTAAATTATTTAAATTTTCCATATATCAGTTTTTGTCAGGTATAAAATAGGAATAGCATGCTTTGTTGTTGTGTTGAGAAAATCATATAGTATTATATACAAATTATTATCACAGTCTGTGGCATGCACAGTGGGGGCTCTCAAAAAATATTATTATTTCAGAATAAAAAATTGGGCTTTCTCTTCAGTTCTTTAAAGCATATTAACTTTGATTAGCTAAAAACAGCACCAGTGGTTTCATTGCTGAAGCCTCACTGTTCAAGGAATCCTAACTTTTCTCGTTTTTTTCTCTAGTTCAATGCCTTTCTACATTGGAAATTCTGGTCAATGGTCACTCTAATAGTACTGGAGCCTTGACCAATGGTAAAGACCTAGTCTACATTTACACTGTAATATTCTTTTCTCATTCTCATATGTCTTTCTATTCTTGACCAGGATTTTCTTTTTCACATTCTTTATACAAGAAATAATAGCCTTTGCTGAGAATATAGTTAGAATGACTATCACTCAATTTTTAAAAAATCTTTCTTCTCTGGTTCATTTTTTTTTCTTAAGAACTGATCCATTTGTACAATTATGGTTTCTGAAATCAAATTCAGACATTAGAATTGACCTTGAAAATTAGTCTACTTGGTGGGCAATAATTATCCTGTCTCTTTCTCTCTCTCTTACACACACACACACACACACAATTTGTTAAGTGAACAGAACAAATGAACAAAGAAGTAGGCAGAAATAGTAGTATATAAATTGAGGTAAATGAACTGCAATATCATCTTTCACAAACATACCTATTTTCTCTGGTTCAAATTGCCTTTAGGCAAGCTCGAAAAATTTGTACTGTTAACAAAGTTGAAATTATTCTGATGAACATTTTGACTATGCATTCAAATAGTTCAGTCATTCTGTGGCCACCAGCTTCCTAAGCAGAATCACAGTCACAGAGGCATTCTAATGCTGTGGAAAAGAATCCTCAGTCTAATTTTCAAAAACTTGTTGGATGTAAATAATAATAAAGATATAAGTTATACATCAGCTACCAAGAATTGTTTTTTTGCTCTAACTCCATGAAACCAAGTCAACCTTGTCAAATATTTACAAGTCAAGCATTTACAGTTAAGATTGTAGAAATGAAGTCTCAATTATTTGTTCAAATTAAAACTCTATTTGTTTCACAAAATGAAGCAGGTATATTCTAAAAGTTGTATCTTTTATTTAACTACTCACAGAACAAAATACCACATTATTTTTTCATTATTTCAAAGTTCTACCTCAAATTCTACATATTTTATTTTTGTTACTAACACTATTTTTCATTTCAATTGCCTGTCTTTATATACAGGCAGCAATTTTCTCCCTAAGAGGAAAATATGATATTTGGAGATAAAAGCAAGGAATATTGTACTAAGATACCTAGTATTACAGTTTTTAGAATGAGATTTCTTATTATTTCTCATGTAATTGCAGTTAAATCAACTGAATTAATTTCACTAAAATAAATTTTAAAATAATTTAATAAATAGCTAATTTCTTAGTAGATTCTACAACATAAAGTATATAATTTCTTCCTCTCTAAACGTATTAAATGTTTTGATAAACTATAAGAGACATCAGGTTGGAAATTAATCCCACCACTTAAACTTGGTAAGAAAAAAGATTTGTCTGACTTAGAGTGTATTATTAATTTCACATCTATTCTTTGTCATTGTATTCTCATCAATAACCCAGGAATATTAGGACTTGAATGTATTTGGGGCTCATGAGGAATTAATTCCAAATGCAATATGAATATTGTAGGGAAAAGATTTCAAAAATATTACAGAGTAAAACAGTGACAGAGTGACAGGAATAGTATATTCATTAATTAATAAACATTTGTAGAGCTTCTTGAAGTCCTGCCCCAAGTTCATCCAAACATGAGTAACCTCAAGACAATAACAATTTAGCAATGAGATTAAGCATAAATTAAAATTACAATGCACATTGCCAAGAGCGAGTCATTAGCCTAGAAATGATGCTGTCATATCTCCAGCTCCTAACTCACAAAAAACATTCAATAAGTAGCCAACGGAAAAAAAAATAAATTGATGGTTGTTTTATTAGAAGTATGTACAAAAGGCTAAAGGAATAGAGATGAGGGCACCCTTCCTTTCTTTCAAGGGTAGAAAAAGGCAAAATGAGAAAAGGAAAGGCCTAAGAAAGAACATCTTTGAGTGGGGCTTGAAGGATGAAGATGGATTTCCTAGGGATAGGAGGGAATGATGGAAGAGGCAAAACTTACCACTTGAAGAGGATTAGGAAAAGTAAAGGGCATTGCAGAAAGAAGAAACAGTATACACAAAGGCACTTAGAGAAAAACTGAGCAATCTCTCCAGTGAGTATTTCAAAACTACGTGATTATAGGCGTGCCTGGTAGGGAGTTCAAAACTGAGGATGGACACTGATGGTACTGTTATGTTCTGAAGGGCTGCATTTGGTATGCTCACGTTTTCGACTTTATTTCACCAGTTGAAGGAAGACACTGAATATTTTAAAATGGGTTTAAAACAATGTTTTAAAGAAGCAGCATCTGGCTATGCTACAGAACTTAATGAACACTTCGGAGAATTATGCAGAAATAGAAAATATTGACAAAAACAGGCAGACTAATTAAGAAGGTATTACAATACCTTCTCAGCCATATAATGAAGAGAACCTAAACTCAAACTGTGAAAAGAAAGGAGAGATAGAAACAAAGTGGCTATTTCAGAGGTAAAACTGATGGGACCAGATAAAGCAGTAAAAAAACTTTGCAGGAAATGAAGCTGTTTCTGGTGCAGGTGTTTTTCTGAGTGGATGTATCATTAAATAAGGTAGGTAGGGTAAATAAAATTTCAGTTGGAAAGCTGACGAGTTCTGTTTTGAGCATATGTTATTGAAGGCAATGATATGAGATTCTGAGATTGATGTCCAAAAGCAGCTAGAAATGTGATTCCAGGACAAAGGCAGGTGGACGGGGCCACTATGGTGCTATCAAGTGTCCAGTTTCACAGAATGGGTAAGAAGGATTGGGATCAGAAGTTGCACAGTTGGAAAGGAAATAACTGGAAAACTTTTCAGTGACTACGATGAAGAAAAAAGAAAAACTTTACAGTACCCTGAGAAAGTGAACTCAAGAAGCAATGTAGAATGATATTTCCATAATCAAACAAAAAAACTGCAGAGTGAATAAGACAGGTGGAAGGTGAAAGGGATGTATTTACTTGTGATATTTGTGGATTTTTGCAGAAGATACACAAGAAAAAAGACCTTAGACTTAGGATATAAAGTCAAGGATGTATAAAGATCAATTGATATTGTATAGAGGAATCTCATAAGAGAGTGAATAAATAGAAACAATGTTACCATATTATTTCTTTAATCAGTTCATAAAAAATGTTTCTGATTATCTACATGATGAGTCAAAGCAATGTACACATTAAGTGGGGTCAGCAAAATATATTAACTTTGGAATAACATTTGTACATCAACTGAACTTGTGGGACACAAAATTATTGATTTTCCAAGGTTGGTTGACCTGTACTGATCTAAATCACTCATCTTTTATAGGTCCAGGATGGAAATACTTGTGTGAGAGTCAGCCAGGCAGTAAACACAGAGCAGTGTTATCATTGGTAAATCACATCATCTAGCCCGAATCAGTTCCACTATCACCCTGTCAACTCCAGTGTGGACAAAGGGCTTTCCAAATATTCTGCATAATATTCTCATGGATTTGCATAGAGATTCTTCACCCAAATGAAAGACACTCAATCATATTAATGACTGTCAGAAGGTGGTGGGGGGGAGGGGAGGGAGGGTGGCATTTAATATATAATTGAAAAAAAAATTGCCTAGAAAGCAAGAAAAAGATACAAATAGAAGAGAGGTTGAATAAGTGAAGCAGTATAACATAATTTATGGTATAGGGATTAAAGTCTGTTACTTCAGTTCTACAGCTAAGCATTTTATTTACCTCATCTTTTGCAGTCATATTTTACAGAAGCTTATTTTTTAAAACAAATTTAGGACATTATTGAAAGAAAGCTGAGATTTATTAATTCAAAAACAAAATGTATTACATGGCTATAAAGTGGTAAGTAGTTAGGTATACACACACACACACACAGACATATATATTTAAAAACAAATTTGGTCATAACATATATAATATGAATATACATGTACATACAGATCTAAATGTATGATGATTCCTCAGTTGATAAATTATTGTCTAAATGATTACATTTTAAGGAAAAAATTATAAACATTTTAATATCTGATATGTAATGATTACAAAACAGAAATAGAAGGAGTGAATAATTTGCTTGATATGGATTCTTCAGGACACATATAAACAAAATGGAACAAATCCTACACATGTGCTGCCATATCTGTGCCTAACAGATGTGTGTGTCTTGTAAAAAGAGAACCCTCTATTTTAATTTACCTGTTTGGGAAACTAGAATGTCTTAAAACTGAAGGCAACTTCAATTCAAATATTTGTGAGGATTAGTCAAAATATTACAGCCACTATTGTGCAAACTCACAGTAATATAATTTATAATTTATTAGAATGATTAAATGTAGCATTAAAAATTCAAGTGTCAACCTATTTGGAGATACTTACATAGATTAATTGTTATTTTTTATGATTAAAAGTATTTAGCTTTTCCACCATATAAAAATATGGATATGATACATCTATGATAAATAAATTTCTAAAAACTTATTTCCTCTGACTATCCTATTTTTTTTCTCTTTTATTCCTAAGACTGCCCAGTGTTTTATTTTTTCAAATCCTTCCTCTAAGCAGAATCAAACAGCTGCTAGAGATAAAAAGAGCATCACCGGCAAATATTAAAACTGTCACTTGATGGAAGCTGGGGATCACCATTAGGCCTTCAAGCAATAACCTGCAGTGTAATTTTGTAACACATATATCAATTAATTTTGTATTACTGTCACACACTCTAACTGCTAACAGTATTTCTTTATGCTGCTATCTTAACTGCAATATATTTGTGCTGAACATGAATATCTCGAGATCAAAATACATCTTGTTAGAAAAATATCTAAGCTGTTTGGTGAAATTTATTAAAAATGTATAAATCTAACAGTAGGTAATTTTTGGTCTTATTTAAAAATAATCTTCAGAATTAGCAATGCAGATTTTCCATATCTTTAGATCCTATGACAAAGTAATTTTTTTTCTAATTGGAACATTTAAGGATATAATTTGTACTTTGTGATTTTCTTTAAAACAATTAAGTTTATATGTATAAATACAAAAAGAAAAGATATGGTGCTTGGGTTTTCAACAACTCCTTATTTTGGTGAGATGGAGGTGTTAGAGGGTGAATCCAGAGAAATGGGATTATAACTGTCTATTATTATTCACTCCAGCATGTATGCAGGGCTAGGAAAGGCAACTGGCATTAGAATGAGTAGAACATTTGGGGAACATCATAAGGATATAGACTATCAGGGAAAGATAGTACAGTTCTGCCAGTTCTAAGACCACTAAGAAATAGTAAGGAGAGAGTCATCAAAGGGGTTTTTATAAAAGTTGCCATCGAAGGGTAAGACATTAAAATTCACAGTGATGGCCTTTAAGAAGATGCTTTTTCTTTTCTGAAAGTCACTTTTTTAACCTTTATTAATATATGGGTTTACACTAAATTACAGGATTTTTCTTATCCTCGAACTCATTCCATTTTTCTATAAATCCTGGGAAGCATGATGCAAATTTTGTGCCTGTACAATGAGAAGTTATGATGAAAAAATCTTCAGCTTTCATTGTAATCTTAAGAGTATCCTTGACCTTAAAAAAGGCTAGAAGCACTAATTGATTATCTTTACATTTCACCCATATATTCTATAATAATATGGCTTTTGTAGTCATAAACTGAGTAAGCCTGCGAGACTGAAAGTTCTTTGGAGAAACTGGATTTACCTGCTTCATCTCAGTATCTACCCAAGCATCTAATGCCATGTGTAGTACATAGTAAAGGAAATCTAATGAATGCTGCTTGAATCAATCAATGAATAAATAAATGAATGGAAATAAAGGACTAGGTAGATGAATAGATATTTTTGTGTGTAGTATAGACTATTAAACTTCACCAACACATTAACCTAAATGGTCTTCATTTAAAATGCAGCTAAGAAATAAGTTATTTTCCATCAAACTCCCAGAGAAATATCTACAGTGTTTATGTAATTGATATGGTGAAAAAATGTATGTCATGTTGTTGCAAATACAGTCAAGGAAAACTAGAACAGAGAGTATACACTAGGAGAATAGGAGTAAACGTGGAGCCGGGTAGGGTCCCGTGGGTTTAGCAAAACACAGAGTAGCTTGTTAACCCACAATCTCTTATCTCATATTTATTCACTAAACACATTTATTGGGTACCTACTGTCTGCCAAATAGATCTTAAGCTAGAAGTGGGGGATGCAGAAATACAAAGCTATAATAATCTATAACCTAAGCTATCTCACAGTCTCATGAAGACATAGACGTGACAACCAACAAATAAAATTAACAAGGAAGGTTTGAACAAAATGCAGTGTGAATAAAGTAGCACCAAAACGACCAGAACTGACTCCTGGCCTATAGAGCCACTCCACTGCATTAACCTGGTGAATTGATGGAAGTCATGATTGATGTCATTGATTTCCTTCTCAAACTCTTCCTGTACTAACTTTTGCATCTCTCAGCTATTTAGTGATTGTTTGAGTCCTCCCTCCCATCACTCAACTGAACTATGATAACTAGGATTTCTTTTTGCATTTGGGAGGACAAAATTAGGTAATAAGTGATGAGCACATTATTAAATACATCTCCACTTTATAGTCAACATATTTAGACATTTAACTTCTCATATGATCCTTGTATAGAGGACATTTTTCTGTATTTTGGTTGAATGCTTCAGCATGCCTCAGTGACTTGATAATTAAGCATTGATATACAAATTGCAACCTTTCAGGATGAATTTCACTTATTTGCTCATAGTAGAGAAAGTATATTTCTAGGAAGTAAAATAATTTACATGTGCGCTGGATTGAAAACTCTTCAAAAGCATATAAAAGAGAATTTTTAAATGAAGTGAATGGGAAAATTGATTATGAGATTTGGAATTCAGATTAGTATTTGCTTTTTCCCTTCTCTGTTATAGTACTATGATGTAGCTTCCTATTACAGGTTAAGGTCAGGTTAAGAAGCTGAGTAACCTGGCCAGCAGTCTGCTTCCGGAGAACTGTTGAACCATTAATTAGACCTGTGTCTCCTGAGTTTGGAAAAGGAGAGGACATTGATGGTTTTCATTTGTTTGTTTTTAATTTATATGCTTACATTGATAGGTACAGTGTATATTATACTTTAACAAAGATGTCTTAAATCTTAAAGAGTGCTTCATGTTCTTCTTACTGGATTTAAAAGGTGTTCTGGCAGAACAAGGTAGGTTATTGTCATGCAAAATTGTGTTTCCTATATCTGAACCATTTGATTACATGGGAGAAGAGGCTATAGAGAACCAAATGGTGAGGTGCTACTGCTACACATGTACCTTACATAGTGGAAATACTAGCCAAACAAAGACAATAAACTAATGCTTTTATCAAGCCAGAATTACAAGTCTCCCAACACATGCATCTTACTTTTCATATGTATATACACAAACATGCACCATTGAGCATGCTTACGTATTTTAAATGCTACCCAAACACTGAGACAAGAAGGATTCCCATCAGATGTCATTCCAAATTAATTTAGATTAAAATTAAAAACAAAACAAAACTTTGGATTCATATGGGAATCTTCTCTTGAGGCTAGTCACTATAAATTGGTAAACAAGGCTTGTACATTTGTGCCCTCGGTTAGGCTGTAACAGTGGTTAGGCTTAAGCAGTGGTTCCTTTTCTTGACTATATTGAGACACTTGAAGTGCTGAAGGTTGTATTTCAACTTTAGCAAGACCTATGAAAGTAAAGAAAATCTATCTGATTCTGCTGAAAGAGAAATGAACCTGAATGAGACTCTATAGATACTAAGTAATGAAAAATAATTACACTGCTTCATCCTACTCAGCAAACAGCCTAATTTACTGAACAAGAAATCACAATAGATTTACCCTAATAAAAAACACAGATCAATTGTTTACTTGCAAACCACAACTAATAAAATGTATCTTAATGAAAGGCATTAATAATTTAGTATTACAATAATCCACAAACATGTGTCTTCCCAGCATTTGTTAAAGAAAAATAAAATAAAATTAATAGCCCTGGAATGAGTTTTTAATGCCCTCTAGCAAGAACTCCTCATTTTTATATTGTGCCATGTTTTCCTTTAGTCCTCTCAGGTAGAGTTGGCCAAAGATTTTTATTTAACGAGTGAATACTTTTCATACAAATTAATCATGTAGAAATACGAACGAGTTATTAAGGTAGATTTGAAAACTGAAACAACTATATACCAATTTGTATAATTGAGGTTATATTTGAAAAAGAAAACCCATAGAAACCCTAGGTCATTAGGTCATCGTATTAGAACAAATTTCCTTTTTTTTTTTTTTTTTTTTTTTTTTGAGACGGAATCTCGCTCTGTCGCCCAGGCTGGAGTGCAGTGGCCCCATCTCGGCTCACTGCAACTTCCGCCTCCCGGGTTCACGCCATTCTCCTGCCTCAGCTTCCCAAGTAGCTGGGACTGCAGGCACCCGCCACTACGCCCGGCTAATTTTTTGTACTTTTAGTAGAGACTCTGCGTGTTAGCCAGGATGGTCTCTGTCTCCTGACCTCGTGATCCGCCCGCCTCGCCCTCCCAAAGTGCTGGGATTACAGGTGAGAGCCACCACGCCCGGCCTTATTAGAACAAATTCATCCTTGGAGTGCTTATTGAGCATCCGCTTCCAGCCCAGTACTGTTTTAGACACTTGACAAGCTATGCAACTAGAGATCAATGGTCTCATGGGAGAAAAGAAATACAAAATAACATAAGTGAATTCTATAATAGGTTAGAAGGTGGTAAATTAGCACTGCCAGACAAAATACAGGAGAAAGATGGCCAGTGATTTACTGGATATATACCTCTCAGCGGAGGTAACGAAACGTTTCAGAATAATTGTTATACCCAGTCACTACTACAATCCAAATATGGACTTCCTTTACAGAATCATATTTCATAATAAGTACCTAAATTCATTATTTTAAAGAAAATGCTAATTCCATGCATCTAGGGAAAAAAAAAACGGTGGTGGTGCTTTGTTTTTAAGAGATAAATTGGCTTTTCAACCACAAGTGAAGTATTTCTACCAGTTATGAGGTATATGGCCTCAGAGTCAATACTTTCTGGAACAAAGTAGCTTAGCAGTCTCTCAGCAATTGAATCTGGGTTAATGTAGGTTTGTTAAAAATTAGCTCTTTATTTAAATTTTTTAATGTTTAAAATAGTTCTACTTGAACCAAGGATAAGTAATGATGTAATTGCATGCCTAAATTAAAATTGGAGAGGGCTTATTGAGTGTTACTCTTGTGAGCATATGTAAATTATCATAATTTCCATAATAAAATAACATGAATTTATTTAATTGGTGGATATAGAAAAAGTGACTGCCTTATTTTTAAAAAACATAACTCTCTAAATGACACATAAGTAATTTAGCCCTCACCAGATTCTCGTTTGTTACATAATAGATGTATTTACATTTGCAAAATTGAGTGTTAAAATGGAAAAAAATATATATGTTTCCTTCATAATGCTTACATATTAGAAGAACTTGTTGCCTGAGTTTACTGGATCTGAATAAATGTCCTCCCTCCCCAACTCCTCCCTGATGTTTTATTCTCCGTGTGTAATCGTAGCTTCATTGCTATCAATGCCTTTCCAGATACTGTTTGTTTTGTATTCTTTGGCTTGAAAGCAGGGTTGATGAACATTTTTACATGGCACAAAGTGAGAGAGAGTTAAGCAACAACCAAAACTTCAGCCTTCAGTGTAAGCCAGTGAGTGATTATCAAACTGTTCAGCTAGTAGGTGATGTCTAGAAGTAATGGTTTAACAATATGGGTTATTGATAGGTCCTCATATAATGGTAGCAAGAGGGTTACCTGCTGAAAATATTACATCATATAATAACTACACTGTGTTAAGATAAAAAGCCACAATAATAAAGATACGTTTGTGAAACAACCAATGTAAGTACCATTAATGATTTGCATTTCAATATTAATATATGCTCATTTTTGACAGGACATATTTTACAAGCTAGAGTAAGTATTAAAGAGTGAGAAAAAAAGTCAGGGTAGAAAATCTAAATCTAAGACATTTGTATCCCTTAAAAAAAAGAGATCTGAAAATTGTGATTTATTTTTAATGCCATGTGTAAGAGTTGGTTGCTAACTGGACGACTGTCATTTTTTGGTGGAAGAGAATCCTTGCCAAATGAGATCATACTTTCTGAAAGAAATTTCTGACTTTGGTTTTTGTATCCTTTCCATCCTTCTAGAAATTGCTTATGATAGATGTAATTACAGTGAACCCTAATTATCAACTTACATATTTGTGTTTCTTATTAGGTTAATTTAAAAGGTAATATAATTTAGGTAAAATTTGAGATTTGTCTACCACAGAGAAAGAAGAGCCTAAAGATTAGGAATGTTCTTAGTCAGTGTTTTGCTAGATAGTAATCTTAACCTCTTTTCAACTAGATGATCTGAACCTTACTTTTCAAATAGGTAAATCTAAATAAGTCATTTTATGTCTCTTTCCCTTGGTTCCTCACCTAAAAATGGGGATAATTATAATGCCTGCTTTACATGGTAATTTTGGATTTAATGTATTATACAAAAAATGATTTTAAAAGTTCCTGACACAAAATAGTGTTAAATGTGTCAATTATGATTATTAGCTACTTGTTCATCCTCATAAAATATGTCACACTGTAAGTGGTTAATAAATATTTTATCACACAGCAAATCAATAATAAATAACACATGGATGAATGAATAAATGGATGGATAATGAAACAATCGGAAAGAGCAGTACTTTTTATTAAAGATCAAATATTTTACAGAGTAATGTTGCCTGTTTAGTTTCATACATATCTGATTTTAATGACCTGTCAAATACATTTAGAATTCAGAGTCCTGGTGCACAACTAATTCTGATCAGTCGTATTGATCACATTTTGCTAGAGGGTTACAATATCTCACAATAAATGCTTCAAATAAATACTTCAAGTAAAATCCCAGAAATATTTCATATCTAATGAAAATCATTTAAAAACTAATACTGTGGCTTACCAGCAACAAATATTAAAACTATTTATTTTTTTAAACTGAGAGGGAAAATGAAACCTAGAGACCTTTTAGTAGTTTTAGTCCAATTGAAGATATAGCTAGAAATCGCTTGAAAAAGCTCCTTAAACCAGTGGGTTTCTTCTGTTCTTTTTTGTTTCTCTAATGAATATTTTTGCACATATTTTGGCTATATTTATAAATGTACTTGAAATATCATTGATAGTAACCTTTGTGGAAAAGCTGGAGCAGTAATATTTATATAGGACAATGTTCTGGAATGAAGCAAGCATTTAACACATTGGGAAGTTAGGGGTTGGTTACGTATAATCCATCATTATTATAGAATGGTGCTGTCCTGAATTTCATCCATTTAAACAGGTCACTCTGTAATTCCAATAAAGCTTTTAGAAATTGTTTAACCAGACTGTACACAAGAGAATGCCAAGGCTAATTTCTACATTTTAATTAAATGCATGATCACAATCTAAGTTGTGCCCTGAGTGAGAATATAACATGAGGGCACAGCTCATCCATGTTCTACTTGATTGCAAACCTTTTATTTGAATGACTAAAAATAACCTACAGATAAAAACGTATGCCTAGCTCAATAATACAATTAGAAAATATTTCCTCTATGGACTACTCCTCTTTTTATAATTATTAACTTAAAATGCAATTCAGAGATGGTATAGAGACAGCCTGGACCGGGTATTATTTCCCAATATAACAGTTTAACAAGAAGGCAAAGCATATTCCATTGTGCTACAAATTATTGCACAGGGCCTTCTCAGGGTTGGAAGCAGCAAATTTCTACATCCTTTTAATCACTGGCCTCCTTGCTGAGGCAGTCAGTATGAGTGGAGAGACCACAGGCAATGGTGTATGCTCTTCACCTCATTTACCCAGCAAATGCTTTACCCAGGGAACCATAACATCAGCCAGCAGGAATGACAATTTAAACCGACCAATACAAATGGGAATCCTAAGGCTTTCATTCACTCCTTCATTGCAGACTGCCTTAGATCCTATGTAATTGCACCTTCTCTTCTCACACTGCACTATGAGCAATGAAGAACTGGAACTAGGAAGAAAAGAAAAAGGATGGCCTCCTTTAGATTTGGGCCTCATTCTACAAATCAGTTAGGGGTATGGATAAGGAGAGTCAGAAAACTAGTTTATATTTCTTTCTGCCCCCTAGCCAAACATCTACTTACCTTCTACTCATTCAGGCACAGGTTGAATTTTGCTTTTTCCGGGAAGCATTCTCTGCCTACCCAGAGTGGGTAAATTTATTTCATTGCTAATCCCATATGTTTTTACAGAACTCTTTATCATTTTTGCTACTATGAAAATGGAAATTAAATCACTCACAGTATTAGTAACTTTGTTACCTAGCTATGTTACATAACTTTGTTACATAACTATGTTAGATAACTTTGTTGCATAACTATCCTACATAACTTTGTTAACCTATGATGCTAGTGACAGAGTGGCAGTTTTTGTTTTTTCATTGATATTAACCCAGCACTTAGAACAATGTCAGTATATGGTAAATATGCAACACCCATTTTCAGATAAATAAATGAGCAAACTTGTTTATGTCTAGCTTAAAAACAATTCTAATTTTACTTACCAAATTTCAATGGGCATGATAAAAAGAAGACTCACATCCACTGAAACCTCTTTGTCTCAGAACATTTTGTGTTCAAATATATCAGTTCAGATATCATAGGAGAAAATTATTGTGTCAAACTACTATAAAGTTATATAATTAAATTTGAAACATCATGATTTAAGGTGCTAAATATTGACATAATTCAATTATTTTCTTATTAGACAATTTCAATCATATTCTCAAAACAGCATTTTCTAAAAGCATTTGAGATGCTATGATTATATAGACTTCTATATTCTTATTCCAATGAGATTAGAATTTTCAAAATTTCTTCATGTTTGCCTTATACCTATTTGGTACTTTCTCAACTTCTTGAACTTTTCTCTTGTCAAAAACTTAATCTCTTTTATTCAATTTAAATATATTTAAATATATTTTATCACCTGAAAATTAGCTAATCTTAATAGATGGCAAATGATTCCTGTAAATAATTCAGTACTGTTATGGTCTTCATTTTCAGGAAAAAAAAAAATTCACTAACAGGTATTTTAAGAATCTTTCAGCTTCAAAGTTATTTTTTAGATAGAAAACAGTGACTGAATTTATCAAAGTAATATCACAGTCTTTTTTCCATAAAGACCTCTGCAGTAATTTTTAATAAACCAGTTATATTAGTTTAAAAACAAAAAGCAAATGGGATCAGGTTTAAATAAGAATAAAAAACTGCTTGGAGATAGTAAAAATGGAAGAATTCATAGAAAAAAATGCTGGTTTTTGGAAATATCAAATAAGTTTCCAGTTTATTTAGACAAATGCATTAAATTTAATACTTTTCCACAAGATAATAGCTATTCCTCTCTTCAGGTAGATTCATATCTATGAAAATATCAGCTTAAAATTGTGAAGCCTACTAGAGGGAGGGAAGCAGACAGAAGTTTAGGGGGACTGCAGTGTCTGAGGCATTCTTCCTTTAGGCCACCCATTCTTACCTTAAGTCATATGGAAGGGATAAAACTGATTCTAGTCTTTTGTACCTCTCTGAGGGTAGACATTTCTAGCCAAAGCTGAGACATTAAATGCAAAAAGTGGGAGATACTAGAGAAATGCAAACACTGAAAATGAAAGACAATGAATATCATTCCTTTACCAGCAGAAGAAGAACTAACACAGAAAAATAACAAGAATATAAAAGAAACATTATAAACATTGTCAGAAGAATATAGGAGAACTGGAAAATACCGAAAAGAAAACAATTACTTTTTAAAAAGAGAAAGGATATAAAATATCATGACTGAAATAAAAATGTCACTGTATATGTTGAACAGCAGAACAGATTAATCTGAAGGAAAAAATAATGAGCTGAAACTTCAGGCCATAGATCTCTCTCAGAAGGTACCAAAAGGAGATTTAAAGAGAGAGAGAGAGAGAATAGTTGAGAGATGTGAAAAATAGGAGAAAATAGGAGAAGACAATAACAGTAAAAGTTAATGATGTAAAGAGTAAAAATGGACAGAAATAACAAAACCACAAGCTTTGCAAAGACAGATTTCTGCAAACAAGGAAAAAAGATGAGTAGACTAAAAAATACAGAAAGGAAAATAGGAAATTTTATAGATGTTGTAAAAATTTTATTTAATAAAAGAATAACCAAGTAGGCATTATTACATTTAAATATGTAGCTAAAATTGATAACTTTCTGGGAAAATATATATGATAAATTACAAAGAAGAAATTGGGAATGTAAATAAACCATTAATCATGAAAGACTTTGAAATGGCAATGAAAGCACTATCCCAGATACTTCACAAAATTCCCAAGATTGTATAGATATGTTTTACCGACATTTTTGGAACAGGTTATCTTTATATTAAATAAATTGTTCTAAAAAATAAAAAAAGGTGGGGAGCTATTATTCCCTCAATCTAAACCATGTAAACCTTGAACTGGAAAATGATTATAATTTAGTTTTATAACTAACTATAAAACATATTTACACAAATCCTTAGCATAATATTAAGTAATCCAATAGCGTATTAAAACCAATATAGTGTGAGTAAATACAGTTTACTTCAAGAATTATTTAATGTCTGAAAAATCCATCAATATAAAATATTAATGACCTAAAGTATCCATCACATTCTCACCCGGAATGACACAAAAAACAGGATCGTAAACGATATCTTTTAATAATAAAAATAAAAGCTTTAGAAATCTAAAACCAGCATTTTTCTTACTAGAAAAATGTTTTTTAAAAAATTCTATAGGAAATGCTACATTTGGAGAAAAATTTTCTGATGCGTTTCTTTGAAGGTTGAGAATAAGACAAAGATGATTGATCAACATCAATGTTCCTATGCTACTCAAGAGTTCTGTCTTACTAAATAAGGTAAAGAAAAGAAAGAAGAGGCCTAAATGTTAAGCAGAAAGAGGTATGACTGTTCTTTGTTTCGTTTCATTTTGTAAATTATATGTTCACTTACATAGAAAATCTAAGGGAATAAATTTTAAAACCATTAGAACTAATAAGAGAACTCAGCAAGTTCGCAAGATTACAAAATAAAATCACACCCGAAACCAATTAGAAGATGTAATAGAAAATAAGATTCCATTTACTATAACAACAAAATATATGTTATCTAGGAATTAATCGAACAATAACTGCATAAGGCCATCATAAATGAACTTAAAAGAAGTGCTGAATAAGTAGAAAGATATACATTGTTCATGGATGATATGGCTACATACTGTAAAGATGTAAATTCTCATCAAATCAATTTATAAATCCAATTCAACTCCATTTAAAATCCTTGCAGAGTTTTTTGTATCTAGACAACTGATTTTTTTTAAAAGACATGAAAGCAGCTAGGTCTATAATTGGCTGAAACAACTTTAGAAAACAACAAAAATTGATTATTTTTTTCCTAACAGATATTATAACACCAAGTCATTGTATAATATTTACAAATATGTGCAACAAATGCAGAAAAACATACAGTATAGTGCAATGGAATAAAAAGCCTTAAGACCAACTTCTACATATGAGGCAACTTGATGTAGGGATGATATTAAAAATCTAAATGCATTATTATGTAAATGTTAATTTAGTAAATGATGTCAAGTAATAAATGACTCAGTACAGAGAGGAAATTCTCTAATACTGTTACAAAAAGAGGCTCCAAATTTCCACCTATGTGTGAAGGTTTGAAACCTTAAAAAATGACGCAAACGTTTTTGTGGCAACAGGGTAAAGTAACTGATAATATTTAAGTTAAGGATTTTGAATATAATGACATCAATGACAAATTGGGAAAGATATTTGTGATATTTTAAATCTAACAGAGGGATGATTTTTATATATAATATTTACAAAATAGAAAAATAAAGACTTTAAGTTAATAAGGAAATGTGCATACACAACCAATACATGAAAGGAGAAGCTACGATGAGTAAGGAGAATATAGAGAGATGATCTACTTCACTAGTAAGAATAAAATGCAACTTACAATGTCAATCAAATATTTCTATTAGAAAGTAAATGACACATAAATACTAGTTGTTTATGATAATTAGGTAAAAAGGAACCCAAGATAAACCTGAAAACCTATTCTGAAAAGCAGTATTTTTTATGTATATACTATAGGTGTGTAATTCCAACCATTGGTATAAACTCTAGAGAAGTCCCTTGGAAATTCTGAGAGATTGAATGAGAGTGAAGGGAGGACATGAAATATTATGCTGGGACACAGGCATAAACCGAGTATGTCTTAGGTGAACAAAACAGACCATCTGGGCATGCTATATATAGAAAACTACTCATCATAACAGAGTTAATGTTAGAATATGTTGGATTCAGCTTAGGTGTCTGTCACTAGGAGATTCTATAAATAATATGTGGTATATGCATAGACATTTAATGGAATGTTATCCAGGAGAAGTGCAGCCAAAACTATACATCTTAAAAATAAAATACAGAATGAAAAATATAAGAAAGATAATTATCTTTATAACAATACCATTTGGTTACATTAACACCAAATGTATACAGATGAACTCTGTGCATGGTTTCAAAAACATTATATTTATATATACACAAGCAATTTATGAGAGATATATGAAAATAATTTTCAGTATAGAAATTAGAATGGATACCCATGCAGGGAGGGCAATGTGATTGAGATTTAAAAAACAAGAGGAGATAACGGAACAAAATTAAACATCAGAAGGGCTTTGCATAAGCAGTTAATGAAATTACAAGGACAGAGTCTTTTGAGGATTATTTTTATTGATGCTATTCAGATGTCCAGGGGAGTGCCTGGCACATAGTAAATGTTCATTAATATGAGTAAATGAAGATTATCATCAGATAAATTCTGTGTGTCCAAGATCCTACAAAAGGATAATTAAAAAGAAATAATTTGGTTTTCCTTATTTTACTCATGTTAATTTTTAATGCAAGCTAATACAAAATCAACATGCTAAACACGTATTTGGGGGATTAATACAATGATCAGACTATCCTTTTTTGTGCTACTATGAATTGTTTTAATTATTCAGGCTTACAATGTCTTGCATCTAATGCTTAACTAAATTTTCTCATTAATTCCAAAAGTTTTAAGCAGATTCTCTTGGGTTTTCTTGGTGTATAATCACATTGTCTACAAATAATGAAAATTTTGTCTCTTCATAATCATTTCATGTCTTGTTGCTTTGTCAGAATATTAATTGTGACAGCATTTTCTTTCTTTTGTTGTTCATAATCGAATTATCACTAGTTTTTCACATCTTAATTATGGTGTTGACTTCAGCTTAATAGAGATCTTAAGCACGCCAAAGAAATATATTATGCCCAAATATCTAAAGTTTTACATTTTAAAAAATTAGAAAGTTGTTCCATTTTTTAACTTTCAAATCTACTGTCTCATAATACCTTTATGAGAAAATACGTGTTCATAATTTAAAACTCTTCTTGACAATATGAGACATGTTATCAAATGACAAACAGGAAATGAGGACTTTTACATAGAAAAATAATGTTGCTGTGCAAAAGTTATAGCTTATGTTAAATATGGCCTTTAAATATTTTAAATGAATGAAATGAAAGGTTCTATACATATGTAGAGCTAATACATACCATAAAATTTCTATTTTGTATTAACCTGTCAAATTTATTGATTCCCTAGCCACATCACAACTTTATAATTAGATCTTAATATTTCAAAATTCCATCTAGGATGTATATACCATTTATGAGATTTCTCTTTGAATCTCCGATTCTAAGAAAACAGAGACAAATGATGGCCAAGAAACTACCTGTGGATGGAGTAAGTTTGGCATAAGTTAATGTTTTACATGCTTTTTAGAAGAAACCATTTGTTAAGATCATCTCCAAATTTGAATCAGGCAAAATCTGCATTCCCAATAGCAAAAACCATCAGTAGATCAAGAATTTAGTTTATGTTTACCACCTGGGTTTACCTGACACCCAAACTGAAGGATTCATTCGGTTTTGTTAAAAAGTCACTCATCTTAGTGATATTTTTTCATTATTAAACCCTTTGCTGTCTGTAGCAAGGATTAATTATCAACCCAACTTCATCTTTCCCTGCAGAAGTCATTTTTATGCTTTTTCTTCCCCATTGTCCCTAATAAAAAGAATTTAAAATAGTGATACTTAGCAAAACAATCTGATTAGATCCTGGTTGATTTAAAGCTTGTCAGAGTAAAGAACATGTTTCAAAATTCTTTTGTGATCTTTGCTTTGTGACACAGATAGTATTCTTTAGAGATTTTATTTTTAGTAGAATAATTATAGAAACACCCATTATCCACATTCCACAACTTTAAACATTATGAGTTTTTAACTAAAAATGGTCATTTTATTTTTAATTCATGATTTTTAGATAATATACTCTATGATCTGTAGCATATATATACATTCCTATATATATGTGTGTGTGTATATATATATATATATGTAGTTCTGCCCTAGCATAAACTGCGTGTGTGTGTGTGTGTGTGTGTGTGTGTGTGTGTGCGTGTGCACAAAAGTAGTCCTCAAAATTCTCATTCCTGGCACAGTTCAATAGGTGGAGGAAAATAGGTTAACCAGCAAAGCACTAAGAGGCATCCATTGCATACCTGTCCCTCTGGTCCCCAAGCATTCACCCAGACTAATAAGAATTTCCTGAAGCATGTACAGTTATTCTTATTTGATGAGTCTGGAATGCTTTATTTTTTTCCTCCTTAAAAATCAAAGGAATCCTACAGATGCTGACATTAAACATACTGAGGGGAATTATGATCATATGTCAGAAAAACATATAACTCCTTTGGGCTCTGTAAGAAGCTGACAGCCTTCCCATAAAATATTAACTGCTCACAATAAAATCCCTTCACAAGGAGTGAGAGGTTAGTAGAAAGAATCTGGAAGCCCTCAACAATGAATTTCGATTAACCGGGTGACTTGAATTCCCTTGTTCTAGTTGTTTTCAGTCTTTATAAAGTTGGATAAAAATGCATAGAAATCACTAGCATATATTCATTTGGCAAATGTTTGAAAGACATAAAAATGTGAATGCCCTCATCTCAAAGGAATACACGAATAATAAATTGGTCATATTACATTTGGCAGAAATGGAGAAGGTGAAGCAATATTGTTCCATTAACTCCAAGAAAGGTCAAGAGGTTGTCACCTTGGTGACCATCCCCTAGGTATGTACAACACAACCCTCCCTTTCTCTAAATTCAGTTGGTGGCTCTTTCATAAATGCTATTTCCTATTCTGCTATACACTGAAATATACTGTACTCAGGAATATTTTTATTAGGCTTTATTCTATAGTTATTCATGTAAATAAGAAATTTAGATAGCTGTGTGAAAATTTGCCGTGTGAAAAATCGAAACACAGCTTGGAATAAAATGCATTAGCAATGCAAACATAAAATTAGATTTCCCAGGAAATACTCATACCAAATAAAGTAATGAAAACATCAGATGGGCATTGAGTACCTTACCTAGATATCTTAAAAAACAGTAAATTAGTTCCAAATTGGACAGGAGTTTGTTATTGTTTTAGTTTTACAATTAAGTCCCCGAGAGTAATAACAATAAGGAATTGCTGTTTCCTTAAGTGCTTTCGGCCACATGGACAAGGTCAGTCCAAATATATCCAAATAGACATACCTATCAGGAAAGCCACTTTTTCTTGTAAATGGACCCTAAATTAGGCTAGACTTTTCTGATAATAATTCCCTGCTCTCAAGAGAGTGAGAATTGCTTTCTTGAGTAGAGTTTTCAGAATTTGATATAATCTACAAAGTTCAATTTTAAAGCAGTGGCCCTAAACCTCATTGTTTCGAATCCTAATACACTTGAGGAATTAGCCATAATCCTATCAAATAAAGTTGGGATGTCCCCCAAATCCTAATTTTTATCCCCCTACTATAAGAATCAATAAATTCATCTTTTATAACGGTGTTCTAGAATAGGTAGTTGTGATTAATAATGGGGTTAACGGTATGGTCATTTGCAGTGATTTGCACTGAATTCATCTTTAAAATCTAATGACACTGCTATTTTTATTAGATGGGGTCTTATATTAGCACAAGAGTTTTGTCTTTTGGTAATGACAAAATACCTGCCTTTACATCTTGGCTTGGAAATTTATTGACTTGACCTTCCTTCAAAATGAATATTATTCAAATATATAGTCAACATTTATTGGGTGGTTAGCAGGATAAGGTGATCTTTCTAATAGTAAAAATTATATATACAAACATGCATATATGATAGGCTTCTAAAATATGTGTTCACATAAGGCAGGAAAACAGGTAAGAGTAGTTAAAATAACTCTGCAATGAAAATAGCAATGTGGTGCCTGACAACATAAGAGTTATTAAAATGTAATACAAGAAATAATAATCACAGAAATATTGAAATATAAGTAAATAATTTTAGCAATGAAGAAAGAGACCAATAGGTCAATAGAACAGAGCAAAAGTGAGAAGAGATTCAAGTACATATGGAAATTAACATATAATAAAACAGCATTTCGAGTAATTTGGGAAAACACAATTTTGTTTTGTTGATCCAGCTAGCTAGCAAGCCATGAAGTAAAAATTAAATAAAGCTGAACCTATAAAATAAACTACAAATGGGTCAAAGTTTTGTAAAAAAATACAAAAAATTAAAAATGCCAAAAGAAAACCAGTATATATTGTTTTTAAAAAATCTAACAGGAGAGAAGAACATTCTAAGTATAATTAAAAAAAAAAGAAATGAAAAAAACTTTGGAGGCCAGAATAAATTGTGAATACATCATTATCATATGGTGCATCTCAGTTCCATTACAAATATATACATTAAAAAAAAGGAAATAAAGAAAAACAATATCTATAGGCTGCTTCCCATGGAAATTACATGCATATATGATTCTCTTTATTATATTGATATTAAAAGCTCTGGTGATTGTTAGCTACCCATCCAAAAATTAATAAAATGAAAACAAATAAACTCATGGATTTAATATCTATAGATTCTACAAAGCTGTTTTATTTCTTTGGATCCTGGTAATAAGGACTGTGAATGTTAAGGGAGGATCATTTATTGACGTATCTGGGATGCCTGGATTGTAAGTGCCTTGCAAACAACCTGTTCTTAAAAAGCTGCCCACCATCACCATTTAAGTTATAATGGTTATGAAGAATCACGCAATAGAAAAAAATAATGATATGTACTTTAATTGTGAAATACTCAATCTCAATTGTGCCTATTCTATTTATGTTAATGTTTCTCCACGTTCTACAGATGAATGTTTTGTATATTTTCAAGTACTGCACTCTACAAAGAGAAGTTTTATTTTTTTGCTATTAGTCAAAATTTTGAAGTGTATATGTATGTTGTCTCGGTATTGTTATGAAGCAAAACAAAAACTCTTTAAAGCTAAATATCAATACAAATTATATGTACCTATCATAATTAAGGGTGCCAATGTGGTTCATATTTAAGCTTAAGTTTTTGCCTTATTTGAAAATCAATGTGGACTTACATCATTGTCAAATGAACTGATAAAAAAATAATGAGGCTACTATAAAGTGACATCTCTAGAAATGTAAATACAAAAGTTTGGTAGTGAACACAATAAAAAGAGAACATTATCCAACAAACATAAAGTATGCATTTCTGAGAAAAGAGTTTGAAAACTATACATATACATTTGAGTATTGGCACATTTATGTGGCTCAAGTCACATATTGGTATTTTATGATATATTTGTTGTGACTTGAGCCAGATAAATATTCCAATTATTAAATCCATGAAGCAATACATGTTTGCAAGGTTAAGACAGCTACTATGATTACCTTAATTAAAAAATTTCCAGGTTATTTATGGGATAATACAAGAAAATTAAATTTATTATTCTGTAAAGTATGCAACAAACCATTAAATATTGCAATAAAATCAGTTGGTGCAAAAAGAAATGCAATTATGTTGCATTCATGTAAACCCTTTCATGAAGTAATTTCCAAATATCAATCATGACTGACATTTATAATATAAACATGGAAGCAGCACTTACATTTTTAAAAAGCATGAGCAAGTTCCCACTATCTCACAAAGAGGTAAATGTTAAATCAGAACATCGTCATAACTGTGGCTGATAATTTCTAATCATTCAAATCTCAGAGCTCAATTTTGTGTAACAAAAGCAAGGGGGGAAAAAGCAATTGCCATTTCATCAGAAAGGGATATTTTATCATCTCTTTAAAATGTGACAATTTATTCTTAATTAACAACTCAATAAACGGCATTGCAAAGTTTTTCTAACACCATACAGGTATAACTCGTAAGCAATCGACATTAGATGAAAACTAAACGCAGGCACATCATAAAGTTTTGATGATTTCCACCTGCATTACACATCTGTTGAAGTTGAATTTGTAGGAACTATAAACTAGTCCATTGTCCATCATTTTGGAAAAAATAAAATATTCCCTTAATCCTTGATGTTTTAAAAATGTGGATGCCATAAAATTGTAAGTAGGAATATTGAACAACAATGGCATAAAGGGGAAAAATATTTATTAAAAACTTAAAAATGGATTGTGTATAAATACAATGAATAATAAACATTACTAATGTAAACTCATTTTCTTCTATAGAACAGTTTTTAGAAGTTAGCATAGAAAATATATTATCTGTACCTATTATTTTCTTTATTCTGATATGTATGGGATTCTTTTGATAGACAGATAAAAAGTCCTAAAAAAAATAGGCCCAGGCTTTGTAATTGCTGGGGAAGACAAACCTCTTCAAGTGAATATGCCTAAATTTATATAAGCATGAAGTATGTAGTAAGTAACATAACAGATTAAGGATGGATTTCAATTCAGTGGCGGAAGAAAAAAATGAACGAAATTTTGTTTTCTTTCTTTCAAAGGCAAGGTGTTGTGGTGCTAGGAAGAAGGTGGAGGCTGACCAATTCCCTCATCTGACAGGTTGTGTGAACATAAGGATTGGCTCTCAAGATGAAGCAGCCATTTGAAGCTTCCAAAGACCACTCGAGCATGACCATTCATTAAGAATTTGAATTTTGACAGAAGCAGATGTAACAGGTTTCTTTTTATCTCTGTTGTTCATAAAAAAAAACTGCCTAAAGAAGGGTGAATCTTCTCTGTTAGCCCCTTAACGGGATAAGACATTCGAATTAAGAAAATGAAATTGAAGAGGGATGATCTGCTTGGCATAAGAGGAGAAGGAGAGCTGAGTACTCTGAAGTGTAATCTTGCATGGGATTTGAGCAGAGGCTAGTGAGAAGAAAAGCAAAAGTAAATGGTATTGTGATCCCAGAAATGTTCAATGTAATCTGCCAAGCTCATACATGCTTTAGGTGAGTGATTTTCAGTGGTGAAAATTCTAAAAACAATAGTTTATATCAGATATTTTGTGATGTGAACTGAAGCAACATTCCAATAATAAGCCTATGCCACAATTCCTGTTCTCCACTTGGGACTGGTAGAGACTGTTAGAGGTTTAGGGGTTACCCTGGCCACAGTATTGAGGGGTTCAAGGCAAAACCACATGGATATCAAGAAGCAGATGACTCTCCTCCTCCTTTACCCTACATCCAAACAACTGAAGTCTGGATTTAAAAAATACATTCATTTGTAATATTATTTCTTGGAATAAAACAACTATTTCATACTTGTTGAATTAATGACTAAAGAAAATACGGCCGGGCGCGGTGGCTCACGCCTGTAATCCCAGCACTTTGGGAGGCCGAGGCGGGCGGATCACGAGGTCAGGAGATCGAGACCATCCTGGCTAACACGGTGAAACCCCGTCTCTACTAAAAATACAAAAAATTAGCCGGGCGTGGTAGCGGGCGCCTGTAGTCCCAGCTACTCGGGAGGCTGAGGCAGGAGAATGGCGTGAACCCGGGAGGCGGAGCTTGCAGTGAGCCGAGATCGCGCCACTGCACTCCAGCCTGGGCGACAGAGCGAGACTCCGTCTCAAAAAAAAAAAAAAAAAAAAGAAAAAAAAAAAAAAGAAAATACAAAAAGACTTTGCACTCACAACCTTTATTAATTAATTCATCTTGAAAATAAAACTACTAATGGTAATCATATTTTAATGTAAAATAAAATCAGTTTAAACAAAACAAGACACCAATATTAATAGCATGAAATATCCAGGTGTCTTAACTGAGTGTGCTATATAAATGCAATTACCTTAAGTGCTTTCCCTTTTCATCCAAAAGAGAATTTGTTTATACTATGTAGAGGCAAATACCATATATAAAAAATGTCTTCTGGTGATAAATGTTTTTCATTTTATGCAACCTTCTTGAATTGCATTTTGTGTGTTTACAAATATATACCAAGCTTCCTAGATATTGGCAAAAGAAAAGTATAACCTATCCAAAAATCTCCCGTTTATATAAAATATACAAATTGCTGCTAAGAAATGACACAACTTTATTCTAGCAATTCTATAGTCTAAGAGTTTTAAAGTATAGCTGGAAGGGATCTCAAAAGGATCATCTAATCCAGTATTAAGGCAAGAGCTTGCGTAAGCTATGCTAGACAGTAGGAGGCCCATTTCTTTTTTTCATATTTTTGCTTCCTCAGACATGGGAAACCACTGTTCATACAAATTTCACCTAGCAACCATCAAAGGGTTTGAAAACAATTAATAGATCACTCCCCAGCTGCTACTTCTCAAAGCTAAACACAAATTCTTTAGCCCTTTCCTGAGAAAACCCAGTTATCCAGACTTCAACTATTTTTGTAACTATTCAGAACTGAGGTTTCTTTTCTTGCATTTTTAAAAATGTGAAAACCCAGAGGTATACAAAACAAGGCAAAAAAGAGCAAGGTGATGCACATCAGAAGAGAGAATGTATCTTATTACACAATGGATTTGGCTTCTTTCACAGCAGCACCATAATGCAGACTTAGGCACATCTCAGGGCTCATGCTGAAAATCACATCTCGCTCCCCGTTTCAACGATCTCCAGTTAGTTCTTCCTGAACTTGGCATTTTATTCAAGTTTAAACTTGTATTATTTTTATTAAGAGTGGTAAAATAGTTAGTGTACTATTACAGGAAAGTTTGAAGTCAGTGGCCTGGATTGGAATCTCTGCCAGTTGTGTGGCCTGGACTGTAATGTCCTCAACTCTAAAATGTGAAAATTATTCTCTACATTCTAGATTAGATAATTTGTGGGACTGTCGTAGAAGCCATATATAAATCACCTACCACAGGGCCTGTTGTATAATACCCATTCCACTAGAGTTAACTTTCTACCCCAAATGGCTTCTTCCTGAAATATTTGCTGCCTGGTCACTTAAGTTAGAGGTATAAAGTTAACCTTCATTATTTCTTCTTTTTTAGCTTTCACTTCCAGTTATTTTTTTTTTTTCCTTTCATCCCTAAGATATTATTTCAAGCCTTCATTATCATACAATTAGAAGGTTGCAGTTGATTCCTAGTTTTCATTCCTCCACTCTTTTCCCTCTCCATTTTATTTTATTTATTTATGTTTTGAGATAGGTTCTTGCTCTGTCACCCAGGGTGAAGGGCAGTGGCATAATCATGGCTCAATGCAGCCTCAACCTCCCAGACTCAAGTGATCCTCCCACCTCAGCCTCCCGAGTAGTTGGGACTATAGGTGTATGCCCAGCTAAATTAAAAAAAATTTTTTTTTTGTAGACATGGGGTCTCAACATGTTGCCCAGGTTGGTCTTGAACTCCTGAGCTCAAGCTATCCTCCCGCCTCAACCTCCTAAAGTGCCAGGATTACAGGCATGAGCCACAGCACCTGACCCCTCTCCATTTTAGAAAACTGGAAATATTTCATCACCTCTAGTCTTTAAAAGCAAAATGAAATAAAATCTTGCAATGAAGTCTTGCTTTTACCAAATAAAGTTCAAGTTCAACATTACATAAGGCTTTCACAAGGTAGTTAACCTTCTTCCTCTCCTAACTTACACAGCATTGGTCCCTTCTTCCCCTTTCACAGAACAGCCTTCACCTGTACTGCAGATATTTAAAGCCTACCTTAAATGTCACCTTAACCCTTTTCCTGGCCCTAGGAGAAAATAAACCATTTCCCATTTGATACTATCTGTACTATTACATTTAAAACTAAATGATTACCTGTACCTGGATTATTTGTACTAAAGATGCTAGAATAGAAATCTTTTGACATCCAATTGTGACATAAAGTTAAAAATGACCCAAGTAGGTACCCTAATTCAAACCCTCCAATTTTTGCTGTACCTTATCATTTCAGGGTACCTTGTATTTAGGATCTTCAGGAAAAAAAAAATACCTGCGTTAAATTTTGACTGCCAAGTTTTGTGTGCTTGAATCAAACTCATTTCTTTTGGGTAGCTTTTACTAATTGCCATTTACTCCCCCATTCATGTAGAGTTGACCATTTTTCTGCTATCCACACTGTAAGTTCTTTAGATTTTCATCTTATAAATGTCCATATTTTATAGAACCTATTTATTAACAGTTATTTCCTCATTCTACATTTTAAATACCTTAAGGTTACAAACCATCTTTCATTCGCATCTTCAATAATTAGCACTCTGCCTGACACAGAAAATTTAGACAATTCTTTTTGAATGAATGAATTCACAGTAATAGTTTAGATACATAAAAATAGATCCAGATCCAGATATAGAGTTGGATGAAAATGTACAAAGAGATGCAGCTAACGACATAGACTTAAGGAAAAATTATACATCTCTTTTTCCTCAGAGAGCTTAGTGATAAGGACTATTGCTGTTATTTTTTTAATTTGGATATTGACTTAGTGTTCTGTTTAACAATAAGAACAACAATACTAAATACACAATGATTTGCAAACACTTAATGAATTATGCACCAGTAAACACACCAGGCAACATACTGTGTGCTTTGCATGTTGCTATCAACAAGGCTACGCAACAGTCTGTTATCTACCTTTGTGGATAAGGAATCTGATGCTCTAAGAGGTTAAAAGATTCTCTTAAGATGACATAACTGTAAGAAATGAAGGAAATTATTATTATCAATTAAAACAAGACAGTAGGAGTAGACAAAACAACCAGACTGTGGTAGGCAGAGGAAGTCCAAGTGGAAGAGGAGGAGAGAACATCAGGAAAAGCCCCTGGAATACTTTCTAGCAAGGCCATCAGTCATTTAAGGTTGTCCTCTCTTTCCCCCTCTAGGGCTAATTTAAATCCATCTTGCTGTGATTTAAGTCTTTCTTTTGGTTTTCAACCCTCTCATAACCTTGAGCTTACTAAAAACAAAACAAAATAAAATCTTCCTGAAATATATTGCTTCCTTTTCCCTCATATAATTGTTTTGTCCCTTAAATATTCCTAATATCGATCATGTTGTATTTTCTTCTGTTTTTCTTGTTCACGTTAATTATCTGTAAAATGCTACACACTACCTGGGATAAGATAGGAAATAGTAACGTCAGCATCACTCCCTTTGTCTTTGCATCTCGACCTGAAATACTCTGTGAGCTTATAAAAGGCATTGGGCCATCCCCTCAGCATTGCAGGGCCACAGACAAGTCAATATATTTACATTTAAACAGATTTCAGGAATTGGGACTTCATGATTTTCCATTAAACATGACCAATATCAGTAACTTAGGAATGGAAACACAAATTTTTTCATCAAATAGTTTGCCACATTAATTTATAAATCGTGGTATGTGGATAGTGAAAGATTTAAAAAGTATGTTTCCTGTTTAAAAATAGGGAAACTATAGCTAACAATAATGCACTGTATATTTCAAATGGCTAGAAGAAAGAATTTTGACTGCTCTCACAACAAATAAATTATAAACATTTAGGTGGTGAATATAATAATTACTATATTTGATCATTACACAATATACATGTAGCAAAACATCACATTTTATCACATAAATATGTACAATTATGTGTCAAAAAGTATATTTTCAGTATTTATGACTGCTAAAAAACAGTGGTGAGAAAAGGAAGTTGACAGGTATTTTGTGTGATTTCTTTTCTGCATACCTCTTGCTTGCAATGTGCACTATTTCATCACCCTTTTCATTTTAGTATACAAATCTCATGTTCAACAATGTTAGAATTTATATCCAAATGGCAAGCAGGCTTGTGTTTCCCATTTATATGTTCATTTTCATAACAAACAAACAGAAAATGTTATTTTCACACATCGTACACCTCTTGAAACTAGCACTCTTTCTCGGCCATAATGCTGTATTCCCATCTTTTGGGGCATTACTCAATTTATCCTGCCTACTGATGGCTCCTAAGAGTTTTTGTGACAAATTCCCATGTGTCTGTGGGAGTCGGAAAGAAAATTGTAAAACAACAACAAAAAGATGATCTTTTGAAAATAAGATATACATTCTTGTAATTGTGCACCAAATGTTAGCACTGTCCCAGAAGTTAGCAATTTCTTCAGTAAGGCTATATCACTGTACTTTTATATTTTATATTTGGTTCATGCCAAATTCTTATATAATCCTACCATATTGATGGAATTACTCATCTTGGCTGTAAAAATTCAAAGTAATTAAATTATTTAATTCTTTAAGCTTTCTAGAAAGTCTGAATTAAATCTTTCAAACTGGCAAGGAAAAGCAATTTACCTTTACTAGTTCTTCCTCCTTCTCCTTGCAAATTATCTGTATTTTGAACCTCAACCACTTTTCTAGTTAATGAAGTTAATGGCTTCATCATGCTATGTAATTCACTGTGTACAATCTATATAATAAAAGCAGAAGATGATATAGAATATTCTTGACGTTCATGAATATTAAATGTTGAAAAGTAATTAGATGGTAAAAACAGAAATATAAATAAAAATAATGAAACACTAAGGGAAATGTTTGCATGGTAATATATCAACTTTAAGAAGCTTGCTTAGAGAGAATTGTAGCAAATATTTCTACAGTAATGACGATTTTCTAGAGCATTTTGATATGTATCATTACACTTCATCTTCACAGCAACCTGAGATAAAAAATCTTTACATTCTACAGAAATAAATTATGGTAAGTTAAGGCTGAGCTAGGATTGGTCTCTATAGTATGTATTTCCTTGGCAAATTCTTTGCTTTTCTTTTCCACACTAAGATAATTTCTGCCCCTTTGAAAGCAAATTCCTATATTGCACAATTCTCTCTACATTCCTCTAGATAAACAGGTTTTACTTTGTACTCTAACAATGTATATGATAAATTTTAAAATAAATTTTTACTTTTAAAGTTCTAGAGTAGTAAAAATCATAAACTAGAAACTTTTTTCTCCTTCAAATTCCTAAATGTGGTTTTCATTAAAGTTTTGCCTTTGGCCCTATTTGACAAGTTCATCCATGGCCACAACCTCAACTGCCTTCTCTTCACAAATGTCCCCTCAATCCCCTCTTCCTAAATCCTCATTACTCTCCCCCTTGAGGACTAGACCAATAGGACTCTGTCTGGAAATCTATTAGGACCCTACATTCAATATTCACCAAATGGAACTGATTAACAACTTCTACAATATGTGACTTCCATATTTTGGCTGATGTTCCAACCATTCCAGCAGTACCCAGAACTGGAAATCACTCCAGGCCAAGCAACCAAGACTAGTGACAATGTCTGCCTAGCTGTCTTTTCCCCATTCTCTTTGTTACTGCCATTATCAGAGCTTTGGTCACCAACATGCAGGCACTCAAAAATTGCCAAGAAAATGAAGAAGCACCACCTTAGACTTGCCTGCCATTATTTCTCAAATGTTATAAGTGTATAAACTCTTTCCATAGAGAAAACAAAATTACAGGCTGGGCACAGTGGCTCACACCTGTAAATCCAGCACTTTGGGAGGCCGAAGCGGGTGGATGACCTGAGGTCAGGGGTTTGAGAACAGCCTGGCCAACATGGTGAATCTCCATCTCTACTAAAAATACAAAAATTAGCCGGGCATGATGGCAGGTGCCTATAGTCCCAGTCACTCTGGAGGCTGAGGCAGGAGAATTGCTTGAACTCGGGAGGTGGAGGTTACAGTGAGCCAAGATAGTGCCACTGCACTTTAGCCTGGGCAACAGAGTGAGACTCCATCTCAAAAAAAAAGAAAAAAAGAAAAACAAAATTACAGACCCCTTATGTTGACCTGAATTATGCTTTCATATTGTTACTTAGTCATAAATGCACAAACCTATATATAAAATTCCTATTTTGATAGCTATGTAGTCATAAACCAATTTTTCAAATGAAATACAAACTACAAAATAAACCTTTTATAATGACTCTAATTTAATATGTTAAATGATAGTGTGTTGCTGAAACTAAACCTTACCTTAATATGAGAATACAAATTAGCTACTATAATATAAATTCACTTTACTTTGTAAGCCTACACCACCATATGTCCCTCTAATTTCTCCACAGAAACTTATCTGAAACCTCATTTGGTCTTCGTATAGCTAATATGCATTATTTATACATTAACTCCACCACTGTGGTTTTCTCATTCTTCTACAACATTAAATTACTAGAATTGGATCCGCATATTACCATAAACACCAATAAAATATCAGCCACTGAAATTACGTGAAAAAAAATATATATGTATATTGCCCAGAGCTGGAGTATAATGGTGTACAAATCTCAGCTCACGGCAACCTCCGCCTCCCAGTTCAAGCAATTATCCTGCCTCAGCCTCCCTAGTAGCTGGGATTATAGGCATGCACCACCATGCCTGGCTAATTTTTGTGTTTTTAGTAGAGACGGGGTTTCAACATATTGGCCAGGCTGCTCTCGAACTCCCGACCTCGTGATCCACCTGCATTGGCCTCCCAAAGTGCTGGGATTACAGGCATAAGCCACCTTGCCCAGCATGGACAGGTGTAAGCACCATGCCCAGCTGAAAATAATTGTTTATATCATAGCCATACAGATAATTTTGAACAAACTCAGGTTAATTTTGAGATTATAAAAGAAATGAAAGTGGAAGCATTCTCTTAGAGAATACACCCACAAATTTCCCAATAGTCTTCAGGGCAAAGTTGGAGAAACACAAGCCTATATATCTGGAATAGCACCCTGGCATTTATCATTATCACCATAATAAACTCTATCTAATAGATGGTTCAGTGTTGGCTGAATAGACCTTCTTATTGCTGAGCTCTCTCTTATGCATTAAGCTGTCATTCCTTGAAACTTGCTTATGGTGGTAAGCTTAATTTCTTTGTATTTCATTTATTTGCTTCACTTGTCCTATTGCCCACTGGATGAAAAGCTACTTTGGGCTATTATTTAAATAGTTATATACTTAGTTTAAATACTCATATTTAAACTTCTATAGCATCAAACACAGTGCTTCCCATCGGTTAGGCACTCCACTGTGTTCATTTATTTAATACTCATTTATTGAGCTTCTACAATCTTCCCAGCAGCTGCAAGGACTGAGCATAGTGGTAGACAAATTACAGTCTTTGCCCTTAAAGAGTTTATATTGTGGTGGCGAACCAATAATAAAACAAGTATGTGACATCATTTCTGATTAAGTGATCAGGCAAAAATAAAGTCTGGTCGGGAGAATGCCAAAGGAAATTCTTTACCTACAGTAGTCAGGAAAAGCTGTATCAAAGAGAAACTAAGTGAGCTGAGATCAGCTGAATCTAGATTCAGCTTCATATTTTATTAATAATATCCATTTGTCAGTTATAGCTTCCAATAGACTAGTACTTCTTAATTGCAGATAAATTGTTCTGCTTATTTTTTGTTACAGGAGATCAACAAATTTTTATTTTGGCATCTATTGTATCATCAAATCTCCATAAAAACAGCATGGCTGTGTACCACTTCCCCCTATTTAATGGATGATGAAACCAAGTCTTAGAAAAGTATCCAAAGCACTTATTCCAAAGTTTGAAGTAATTGCTACTTATTGAGCTATAAATCAAACTTAAACCTATTTGATTCATTGTCTTTTCATTATGCTACACCAACTTCTAGTATATTAAAAGTTCCAATAATGTTTTCGTGGTGGTCGCATAACCCTAGTAATTAACAATGAATGAACTTATAAGACAGGAAAACTATGGCTATCAAAATATTCTAACACAATATATTGCCTATGTCTAAAATGACAAGGTAGTTGATGTAATTTGATGTAAGCATACAATTTTAGTTTAGATGACTTTCAGACTTTCAAAATGAAGACAGCTGTAAACAAGGAAACAGTTACAACATGTTGATGCTTTGGTTAAACAGCAACTACAACAACAACAAAAATTATGTTTGGGGTAAGCAATACAGTATTAAAAAAATCTGTCTAACCAGTCCTGAGTATAAATGATGAGTCATGTAATTATTGTGAATGACTAATGAGGTTAGCAGGGCTGTTTGTGCTGAAGAATCAAATTACATTTTAATTCATTTAAAATAGGGTTTTGAGATTAAAGCTAATAAATACAAAAGTTCATGCAACAATAGAAACTACTTTTCATTTCCTTGGATTAGAAATGTGTATCTTGTTTATTATAAAATACTTCTGCTTTGATAAAAGATGTTCATCATTATCACAACACCAATATTTCTATCGCCGTCTCATTTAATTCCTTGGAGGTCTGAGACAAGGCCCCAAACAAGCTAGAAAGAAGTCTGCAATGTGCACTCAGCAACAGTGTTCAAACATTATTAAAATAAGGATGCATTCTTCCTTCTACCCAACTTTATTTTGCATTAAAATCTTGAGGGAAAAAAAAAAAAAAACTTGTGAAAGTGGAGTGGAGGACTACGCCAGGCGCAGTGGCTCACGCCTGTAATCCCAGCACTTTGGGAGGCTGAGGCAGGCGGATCACGAGGTCAGGAGATCAAGACCATCCTGGCCAACATGGTGAAACCCCGTCTCTACTAAAAAAATACAAAAATTATCTGGGCGTGGTGGCACACACCTGTAGTCCCAGCTACTCAGGAGGCTGAGGCAGGAGAATCACTTGAATCCAGGAGGCGGAGGCTGCAGTGAGCCGAGATCACGCCACTGCACTCCAGCCTGGGTGACAGAGTGAGACTCTGTCTCAAAAAACAAACAAACAAACAAACAAACAAACAAAATGGAGAAATGTGGTGTTGTATTGTTAATAAAGCTCATGTCAAAACAAAGAATTTCCTCATTTCTCTATATTTGCAGTGTTTATAGGTCACTTTCTTTTTGCTAATGAAATTCTGGATTATTATAACAGTGCAGAAATCTCCATTTTACACATTAAATGCTACCCTTCCACCAGAGTAAATAAGCTGAAGAAACCCTAGCAAAAGAAGCAATATTTATCTTTCTTGTTCTCAAGATCTTGTCTCCATTTTTGTTTGTTTTTCTCTGCATTGTGGTTATATCTCTCCTCCTTCCCCACTCTACTTTGTGACTAATTATATTTAGAAGTATGTCTTCTAAGGGATTTATAAAAGGACTCATGAAAAATATCAATAGCATATCATCAAGACAGAAATTTTGATCCAAACAGGAGGGTAGAAAGAAAGTGAGGTGAGAACTACATAGTTGGAGGTATGTGCTTTGCTAATCATTTTACATATAAACTCTTCCATTTCATTTCAAACTTATCCCAAGGGAAAGATATTTTAATTTCTCAGATGATGACTGGATACTCAGAGAGGTTAAATGGGTTTACACAAGGTCATGCTGGAAGGGTGTGGTAGAGCTGGCATGTGAGCTCACATCTTGGAACTCAGTGTTTCTTCCACTCTAGGTTGTCTCCCAACAAAACATGTTGTGTTCTTAAACGGACTTAACCAAAATCTTCTGGAGCAGTAGGTGTAAATGCAAAACTTTCCCATTTTAGCTACAGCATTGCTGTGGACAAAGTATGATGCTTTATTCGATTTCACTGAGCAGAGCTGGAGAATAGGGATGGATATGTAGGTGTGTCCTTGAGGATTTTAGTTACCCCCCAGGGAAGAGGGACATAGGCTCTGTTTTTATCTACAGAGACAGATCCATCAAGAAGCTCCAGATATGCTTACTTTTATTTATGAATAGAAATCCCTTTCTCTCAGCAATTATGTAGAATACTGTGCTGTCTTTCAACCCTTAAGTCATCTGCAGAGAAATATTGAAAAATTGTGAAGACTCCACTTGTGGGTTGCTAATGTCTCTCTCTAGTCTACAGCTTCTTCATTATTTTCTAGTTAATATGGTCATAACCACAAAAATGTTGTAATGAATTTGTAAAGAACAAAACATTTAAAAAGTAAAAATTACTAACAAATTTTATTGATTCTAAGATGTATCAGTTGATGTCAATGTTATGAGATCATAGTCTTCATATGCATTTACCTATATGAAAACACATAGAGAGGATATATCATTTATTCAAGAAAGCTAGGAAATGGCTGCACAGTAATTTCAGTGCCTGAGCTTACTACTTTATTAGTACTATTTGATCCACAGTTATTTCACCAATAAAAATCCCTAAGACTGTTAATTCCATAGGAACCGAGAACATGTTTTTACTTTTTCATATTTTAGAACCTAACACAGCTCTATTTGGTATTTAATATATGGGAAAGAGGTGGAAGAGAGGGAAAGAAAAGAAAGAAGGAGAGGAAACAAAACTGGAAGAGGAGAAAAGGGGACAGGATATGAGGTAAGAGAAGGGGAGGGGAGGAGAGAGGAGAGAAAATAGAAGGAGAGAGGAAAGGAAATAGAAGGAGAGAAAAAAGGAAAGGAAAGAAATGAAGGGAAGGAATGGAAGTTTGAAATAAGAAAGGGGGAAAAAAAGAAGGAAGGAAAGAAGATTTGACCCAAACTCAGAGTTTTTGCCATGTCAGTATCTGTGGAGTGGATGACATATCTGGAAGTAGGTTTCTTTGGACCTTCCATTAGTCTATTTAGGTCAACAAAAGCAGCCCTTTCATATATACTAGTTATAGAGAAAAAGCAGTATATAAAACACTAGGAAATGAAAGATTCTTAAAGGAAATAATAAAGAATGTTTCAGAATTAGAAGAGATAAAATCGAATAAAAACATCTGGCAAAGATAAAGATGTAATAAGACCCAGTGCCTGCAATACTGAACTCCAATTTGATGAAAATGTGGTGAAACTTATTTCACATCTTTGAACACTGTCTTTCTATTCTGAAATGATGGGTCTATCTAGGGTGCTCAGTCAGGGTAATTTCCAGTTTCAAAAAGCTATCTTGACTACACTAGAGCAGAATTAATTTTTCTAATCATATTTTCTCTCATTTAAAAGAAGACAATAGATACCAAAATGACTACTCCCATGAATATATGTTTTCAAATAAATAAATTATAAACTGAGTTAAAGCTTAAGATTCCTGTATCTTTCAGAAGCACTCTTTGAGATCTTACAAGTCCGAGAGGACTAGAAGGAAAGTAAGATGACTTAGGTAGAAAATAAGATGACTAAGGTATGTCTTATTCAGTATTAAAGTGTTGGCATTTACATTTTTATCAGCGTTATGCTTACAATAAGGTTTAGGATGCATTGCCTCTTAGTTATCTTATGATATTATTGATACAACAATAACTATTATTTTTCAATAATAGAAAGGTAAGATTTTTCCAGTAACAATATACTCTTCTCACATTTCAGAGAGGCATGAAATGTAACATGGTATATTGCCTCTATTTGTATTCCAGAATCTAAATTATCCTATTGTATGTATAAACTCAGTTAGACAATTTTAAAAGGGGGAATAAGTTATACAAATTGAGAGTTAATTCACCATGTAAAGGGCAAGAAAGCAAGGATGAACTATTTGGACATCCTCGGGCTTGCTTATGAAGTAGCAGCTAATTTGGGAAATAACTGAAACATTAACCCATAGATGTTCCATTACTATCATCTCCAAGTGGCAGTCATTTAATGTAGTCCTTCCTAGGCTTGTGAATCACCTGCTTCTAACATCTATTCTGACTGCCAAATCCTAAAGGAGTACATAGAAATGCCTTCACATACTTCAGTTTATATATCCCTTTTTGTTCTTTATGACCAGACGCAGAAGTTTTGGTAACTACCGCAAAAGTGTTGCTTGGGAAATCTCTGAACATTATTAAATAGCCAAACCTCTAGTGCTGCTCGTTCCAGTACATACCACAGAGAGATGCCCTGGTGAGAAGCAACTGGATTGCCAATCCCACTTCTGTAATTTCAACCATCTGTACTTGTGACTTTTGATTTATATTTCAAAATTGAAACAGCTATTTGTTGTCTCTGTTCAAAGCATCAAAATTCACACAGCATGTCTCTCCAGAATTAGTATTCATATGGGCCTTTTGTTGCACCTCAGTTCCAGCTGTTGCAAATTTGGTAAAATCCACCCTGTCATTTTTGCCCAATGCAGTAACAGACAACAGAAACTTAATGATTTATTCACAACGTTACAGAATAAAGATGAAGATGTTGTACACTGTTGATAAACAGAATAGTAGTTGGGGGAAAGTGCTGACCTGATCTTTATCTGTTTTTGCTATTGAATGGAAGACTTGGAAATATGTTTTTGCTACATTAAAACTGGATTTGTTAAGCCCAGCAAATTATGGACTTGTATTTTTCCCCCTTATTTCTTAAAGCTATTGGTGAAGATTCTAACTTCCAAGTACTAAATGCCTATAGTAAATTGATGAAAATGGCAGTCACCTTTAGATGTGTACAAAGGAACAAAATGTCAAGAAAGGTATCATCTTTTACTGCCTAATAACTGAGGCTCATTTACAAAGTAATCACTGATTGACATAAAACTTTTACCTAGAAATAGTAGAAACTTATAGCCTAACTTTAAATGTAAAGACTGCATACTAAACATACAATCAAGTCTTAATTAGCAGTACCCATCAATTGGATTTTGTTTTATTGCCCTTGAAGGAGGCAAGAAAATAAGAAATTAAGTTTGCTCGGAGAGTTAATCAAATATAGATGAGAAAAATCATTCAGTGTTCGGACCACAATTGCTATTTATCCAATCCTAATATTCTAGACCAGTGCCATCCGATAGAATGTGCAATGATGAAAATGTTCTTTATCTGTAGCTGCTGACAGTAGCCACAAGTCATGTGTAGCTATTGAGCAGCTGAAATATGGTTACTGCAATGAAAAAATATTTTTTAATTTTAATTGTTTTTAATTTAAATAACCCCATGTGGCTAGTGGCTACTACATTGGATGGTACAGTTTTATACCTTCTATATCTGCTGTTCTCTACAATAAATATTCAACTTCAGAATAAGGATGATAATATTATATATTCTCAAAGTTCAAAGATAAACTACATTATTAACCAAAATTATATTGTTAAAATTAAATCTATACTAATATGTTTTTTAACAAGATTTTCAATAGCATAGATTCAAACCTAGGAAAGCTGCCTAGGTGATTTGTGATATGTACCTTACCATAAAAAGGTAGTTTAACAGAAAACATATGGGTCTGTAGAATCAGTTCTATGTTCCAGTTCTCACCCAAATGTTTCCATGCTATGTGCCTTCAGGCAAGCTACCAATTATTCTAAGGTTCATTTTCATTGTCTTTGAAAGTTTGAAATAACTGTAACATAACAACAATGTTAAAAGGATTAAATGAGATAATCTGCAAATACAAGGTACCTGGCAGAATGCCAGGGATAAAATATGTGTTAGATAAATTTCCCAATTCTCAAATTCCCAAAGTATATTAGCTATGCAAGGTTTAATCACACACACAAAGATCCTCCTCCCCCAGCAACAAAACATAAAACCCAAGAAAGTTTAAATACATTTTAATGAAAAGATGAGGAAGAGAAGTTTTATACAATGTATTTTTTCCTTTTATTCACTGTAAGCTAAAGGATCACAATTTTTTTCCTGCTTTGTTAATTATCAAATTAAAATGCTTAGAAAAGTGGCTGCTATATACTAGTCATTCCATAACATTTGTTAAATGAGGAAGGCACAAGCAAATATGTAGTCACACTCCTTTAAGTTCTTTAGATTTCATGATTTCACAGTTATAATAATTTGAAGTTCAGACAGCATTAAGTTATTAGTCCTCTTCCCTCAGACTCAGTCTCTCTGTCTTGTTACTTTTTCAAAATGACTCTTATTTTTATTCTTCCTCTCTACTATGAATGCCATTTCTCTACTCTGATGACTTCAGCCTGATGAGTATATTAACCATCTAGCTACCAGCCTCAATTCTAGAGCTGCATCATTGATTCTAGCCTTTATACCAGCAAACCACACTCTGGGGTTTCAATAAGTTCAATGGTTAAAGAAACACTAGTCATCATTACTAGGAAGGAGTCAATGCTTCCAAATAATTTAAACACCCACATGAATGCATATTTTTGAAAATTATTCATATCTGAAGGCAAGTAGATAAAAGTTATGCTTTTGCTCCATCTTTAAGTCTAAATGCTATATTTTTAAAATATATGAATGTAGAATAGAGACTATATTACAAATTCACTCTTGCTTGCATTTACATTTTCCCTCAAGAATAAGGGGAACCAAGTTACTGCCAGAGCAGCAGGAATTAAGCACAAATCCAACTTTTCTTATATTTGCTGTAGGAGTCATAGGAAGGGATATGTCACTCTTAGAAAACTTCTCTGTCATAGAAAAGTCATCGTGGTGAAAAAAAATTATATCAGAATTGTTGCTGTAAAATACCTTCAGTCATTTCTTCCTAATAAATCGCTTTTCATTATAGCATTCCCCAGATTAGGAACTAAATATTTTCTATTTCTCACTGTATTAACTTGAAATATCTCACTTTTGCCTTCAAGGTTGTGAGTGCACTAGTCCCCCCTGGACCTTAGCAGCCTTGCTTTCTAAAACCCTCACAAAACTCATCATTCATATTAGCTAAACCCATCATTGTGTATAGTGAACACCCACTGATCATTCTGGATGTTAAGACTTGAATAAAATGTTTCTGGTCACCTCACTTGTATTTCTTTAACAATTTAAATCCTAACAAACACAATCCTTCTACCACCTTAAAGTTTGACATTCACCAATCCCTCAACTTGACCTCCTCTGAGGTTTACTGAACATGTGATTAGCTTCTTGCACTGTTCACTCCTGTTCCATGTGTTTCAATTTTGACACCTTTATTTAATGGAAGAGTAGTTGATGTCTATAATCTTAAAATTATGCTTTTTAAAAACTCTTCCTTTTTCCAGTTTGTTACACTTGCCCAGATTGTAATATAATAAAGATTAATCTAATTTCTTGCATTGCATTATTTACTAAGTGAACATGACTGAGTTTCTTTACTGTTTTTAAATCTAATAGGCAAAAACTGTTTTCCCAATAGTAATTATTGTGGGGATGAATAAGGTTATCTTAAAACATTTTACAAACATAATAAATGCATCTACCAAAAAAGGAGAATACCAACTCTTGATACTAGACTAAGAATTACACCTATCAAAAGGCTTCAAATAATCTAGTGAAATGAAACAATCCCTGTGTTTGGCACATAAGTGGTTCTCAGTACATGAGTGTGGAATGCTAAATTGTATAAGACTATTTATAATACATTACTATGCATATATAAGGATAATAACTCAAAATAGATGAATGCACGATTTAATGTTAAAAAGGTGTTTAGTTTATGCAGGGCAATAGAGGCCACATAGATCTGAATCTCTCCACTCACACTTCAAAGTCATACAGATGAAAAGAAGAGGAAATAAGACCACCCTCAACTTATAGTTACAAATAAGTAGGAGACTGAAAATACTAAACACTTCAAATGATGTGTAACAAGGAGGAGATATACCCTAACTGAAAGAGTCAGCTTAAGTCCATGCTAAAACAGATCACAGTGGGAAAGAGAAGAGGCGATGAGAACCTAGCAGTTGGAACACAGAACTGTCCTTCAAGAGAGATTCTCAGAATAAGACATGTCTCAAACTTAGTAGATGAGAGATTTAGCTACTCTTCAGCCTAAAGAGAGAGCTTGTAAGGACACAAGACTAGAAGTCTTGAGGCATTCCTTCTAGGGGAAAAAATAGGTAACTGTGGAAATAGAGGTATCCCTGACAGTCACGAAGGTAAAGAATAAATATTCATGTATGTGTGTATGTGCATTTCCTTGAATGTGAAATTCAAACTATCAGAACTGAAATGAAATATTTTTTGGGAAAAAAAGGAAATTGTGATATAAAAGTTGACTGGATTCAGAAGGAAACTAACAAAAGAAATCTCAAGAGATGAAGAGTAAATCCAAAGTTCCCAAAGGAGGACAGATTTGACTTAAATAATAATAAAGAGCATTTAGCAACACAATAGACACAACAAAGAGAGCAAAAAGTATATGAAAGAGAGCTACAAAATGGTTCAACATATGTAAAATTGGTTTCCTTAAAGAAAACAAAAGATAGAATTAATATTTAAAATCATAATCTAAAAAATATTTCTGGAAAAACAGAAAGCCCTAATTTAACACTTTTAAAAACATTCACAGTTTTAAGTAGTTTACTATGTAACATGAAAAAATGATCCAGAAAGGCCATCTCAGGTCATATCCTAATGAAACAATTATATTGTAAAAATAAAGAAAAAAAATCTGTGCTACTTGGCAAAATAAGCAAATCATTTACAAAAAAAATGGATATCATCTATCATGTTGGTATCATACTTCTCAACAGGAACATACAAAGCAAGATACTACTTAAATTAATTAATTAAAACATTTAAAAATTTAAAGAATGAATGAGCAAAGGCCTTATTATCCAACCAATGTTTCCTTTAAGTATCAAGGCTACACGAAAACACATTTAAGCGTGCAAGAATTCAGGGAATACTGAAGTTCAAGTCCTTCCTGAGGAATCTGCTAGAAAAAATGTTTTATATGTTCAATAGACCATTGGGAAGAACTTAGCAAATGAATAATGGTGAGTGTTTATTGTATTAATTTCAGATTTATGACCAAAGCAAAGGTGGGGACAAATGGAAAGAATGGCACATAAATATGCTATTACATGTTTTGACAGGATAGAATCATCTTAATTAAAATAATGACAAAGCGCTGGGCACAGTGGCTTACACCGTAATCCTAACACTTTGGAAGGCTGAGGCAGGAGACTTGCTTGAGTCCAGGAGTTTGAGACCAGATTGGGCAACATGGCAAAACCCCATGTCTAAAAATAAAATACAAAAAAATTAGTGGGGTGTGATAGCATGTGCCTGTAGTCCCAGATACTTGATTTTGGTTGTAGTACTGGTGAAATAACTCAACCTATTTTTTGCATATTGTAGAAAAAGCCAAATGAGGTAAAAGCATTGCTTTGTTGGGAATCAGAGTTCTCATCATGGGAGAAGAGAAATAGAAATGAGATGGGGAAAGTAACGAAAACTGCAATGTTTAACTTGAGTCAGAGCTATTAGTATGACTTCATAATTAGAAAAAAATAATTTATGTGTCTGTGTTCCACTACTCTCTATCCACTGAAAGACTCTGGAAATAAGGGTACTATAATAGCAAGAAGCACACTTAGTGCCTGTATATTGCCTTTTAAAAAGAACCAAGGCTCCTTGAAGAAATGCTGGTTTCAGGTCTGGAGTAGAAAAAGTACAAACTGAAAATTAAATACATTTGGGGGCAAGAAAATCAAAGACCTGCTTAGTGGCTGGTAGGAACATGGGATGAGGTTAAAAAAAAAAAGATTTTCACTATTGAGCAAATTTGGACCACTTTTTTATGTAAAATATACCAATGAAAAAGTACAAGTTTAATGAGAGTATAGCCTAGTGAATTTTCACGACCAGAACACTCTCTTTTAACAAGAAGCCAGATCAAGACATACAATAATATTTGAAGCAATATTTATACACCATCAAGAGGTATGCATAGAGAGACAAAAAGGAATATATAAAACACAGACTGAAATTTGCATCTAAAATTCCACATAGTAAAACAATACAATGAACTAACAATTTTTTTTTTTTTTACTTTTCACAGAGTAGGTATTTAATCCGGAATGTTTATCTGATTTCTGAATTTCAGTTCTAATTTTAATTGGTTGACCAGCTGGCATACATTTCATTGAAAAATATATAAAAATCCAATGAGTTTTTGCGTTAGTTAAAATAATCCTAAATTTTTACTGTTGATCACAATTTTACTACTTCTGGATCACAAGCTTGTAAAGCACGGTTATTGATGGAAAATATGGTCTGGGTACATAGTGCTTTCAAAATATTATTTTGTTTGAATTTTGGTTGAATGACAAACCAAATGAAATAAGCTGGTATATACAATTAAATGACAAACAACTTTGAACTTATATTTTATTAGTTCTACTCAAATATGACTAATTATGATATCAGCCATTGCTTGCCAAGGAAATATAACCTGTTTTATAAAAACAATTCCCTCTCTGCCAAAACAATCCCTGGAATTGATTTTGAAAAAGAGAAATAAATGTTTTGAGAATTCCTAATTGGATCATGGTTTTAGTAAATAAACTGTTTTTGAGAAAAAGTAAAAAAGCATCTCAAAAGTACTATGTAACTTTAAATGATAGAAAATACAATTCATATTTCTCATGTGACCAGCAACAAACTGTGTGTAACTTAAAGAAAAAAAATTAAAAAATAAAATGCTGTAGTTAATTCCTGCTTTTTATTTCCCATGGGATTAAAAAGACACTTTTAAGCTAATCTTCAGGAGCCTTATGGCCAATGGATTATTTCAAATTTAGTATGTGGACACTAAGAACTTTATACATTTAACTGTGCACCTTTGCTCTTAAAGGCAAGTAAAAATTTAATTAAACCCCTGTGTAGATTTTATAAGAGATATTATATTCTTAAATCCCAGTAAAAATGGTGTTATTGCAAATGTAAGCATCAAATATTTGAATAAACACCATTATTACTGCACATGGTAGAAAATATTTATGTCATTTTATATATCATACATATTGTGATGTATATATTATACATAGTGTAATATATACATCACATTATATCCATATATATTTATACATAAAATGATGAGATATATGACATATATAATATATATAAGAGATGGGGCCTTTCCATGTTGCCCAGGCGGGTCTCAAACTCCTGGGCTGAAGTGATTCTCCTTCCTTGGCCTCCCAGTGTTGGGATAATAGGCATGAACCTGTTATCAGGCCACACACAGCCAATATTTATCATATATATTTTTGACAAAGCTTGTTTTTCTAAATCACATATAGACTTGCTGCCAGCATTAACCTACAGGCAAACGCTATTTTCTGTTTTTCTTGTAAAATATTTACTTGAAAATACAATTGATACTGATGATTCTGTATTTATTTTCTATTATTAAGAATTTATCCTATATAATATACATCTTACAGTATTTCTGAAAGTCAGGGACAAGAAAGATTCCTTTAGGTCTTAAGCAATATTTTCATTACATTAATAATAGTTTGACAATTATTCAATTTCATAAAGTTTAGATTAAATTATTCTCAGTCAGTAGTCTTTCTCCTCTGAGAATGAAAGCGATTACTTATTTGGCTTATTCATTTAAGGTAAGTTCCCCCACAAGGGTAGTCTATATTTGAGTTCATGGAGAAGTCTGGACTGGTTAATTCATTTCTAAAAACTAAGATTGTGTGTCTGTGTGATATCAAGGTTCATGTATCACTAATATGTATATGTGTATGTATGTGTATGTGTAGCAAGGGTAATATATGTATACTTACATGTGTTTTTTCCAATATGAAGAGTCAAATGCATTTTTTACCTTTGAGAATTCATGAAATTAATTCTAAAGCTAATTTAAGAGTTGTCTAAAAATTTTAAGAATTTTACTTAAGATTTGTGTATAAAACAATAATACAGGAAGAAGTATACATTAGTATTTATTAAGTTTATAATTTACTGATTTTCTTTGGAAGAACAGGTGAATAAAATAAGTCTTAAAAATTTTCCATTTTTAACTGTCAGGAATAACTCCTTTTTGGAAAACCTGATATGATGAGTAATTCTCTGAAAGACCAATTATTTGGACATTAAAATCTTATGCAATATTTTGCTTAGCTAGAAAGTTTGAGCTCCAAATGGAAACGTTTGTCTTTATTATAGGTCATTTCCAAATATCCATACCATTTTCTTGACCTTAAAAATCAGTTGTTTATATTTTTTGCTTTGGGACCAAAAGGGCAAATATCTTTAGAGGCAGTGGTAGTGGAAAATAAAAACAGTAAATAAGACCAGGTAATTAGTCTAGGACTGGAGGAGGGTGAAGCCAAAGAAGCTACTGTCCAAATCAGAGAAAGGAAATATATAGTAATTAAGAGAGACATAAGCTGTCCTCCATATCAATTTACTGTTTCTGCATTAGGAGAAAAGATATATTATAGATTATGTAGTTATTCCCTATCACTCCAGAAGTTCAGTTCAAAAATTCTATTAGTTCTAGACACTCTTTAATTTTCTAGTCTTCTTAACCTGGAATATTACCACTCATTTTTTATAGTAGTAGTTGACACTATGACTTAATTACAGCATGCTGAGTGTTAGGAGAATATGATAAATGAACAATAAGGTTGTTAGTGTGATATATAAGCAAGTTTCTTATGTTGGCTTTCCATATGCATTTGTCATTATGGGAGGGTAATTAGAAAGCTGTGAGAAATAACCCCCAACCCCCGACACACAAATTACAAATGTCTATACCTGAAAACACGACTTGAAGATTCTATTAAAGTCTTAAGTACTTTATCAACTACAGGTTCTACCATAGACTTTGGCATTGAATCAATCTAAAGAACCCAGTATGCCATTAGATATTTAAACTTTTCTTTTTGCAGTTATATGAATTACAAATTAAAACAAGAAGGAAAAGGCAAGAAATATTTTCATCTTTTAATGAAGACTTTTAAAATAAATTTATAATTTTAGTATTATTTAATGTTGCACAAGCATTAAAGTTTCATCCTATGACCCAAGCTTGCTCACTATCTAACATGTAATCAAAGTTGAAATAAATGCATGTGAAGTTGTATTTAACATGTTATAGAGTGTTAAACATTAGTTTTTTTTTCCTATAAAGAATTTCCTGAACTTGATGATAAACAGCATTTGTTTTCATTACCTGGGGTAGCAAAGACAATTATCTGCCCACAGGATTTCTGTTCCCTAGTCACTGGGTGCAATTGTTGGGAAGTAGCAGTCCGGCAAGATATTTCATTTCCCAACCATGACTGCATCTATAATAGGACCATTTGATGAGTTTTTATATCTGGGAAATGGGTAAAGGTCATATGTATTACCCACTTGTAGGTCAAATTAAGAAGCAAATATGTCTTCTATGTTGCCTCTTCTCCCATCTGCAGGCTGACACCGAAAGTTCTGAGACTCAAAGCAATGTCAAAACTACAAGAAGGAAGGTGATATTGCCACTGAATCACTATGTGGAGCATATCTACCAGCTGTCCAGCAACATCCACATTTTACTTTCGCAAATTTAATTTCTGTTTTGTAAACTCCCTGAAATTGAGGGTCTTGTTTGTTACAGCAGTCGGTAATACTCAAACTGATGTATATGGTGTTCAGCAGGATGGAGAAGGTATAGTGTTGAATCAGAAGCTTTTTCTGATATCTAAGCAAAGTGGTATTCCCATAGAAAAATAAGTTAATTTGGAACTGTCCATAAAAGGGTAAGGTTGAGGCAATTGCAGTATTTTAGAGCTCACCAAGATTGATCAGTTGCCACTAAAATAGATGTTTAAAGCTGAATTCGTGCACCTGGGCTTATAGTACAATTTATTTAGAGACACTTTTAACTAAGAAAAAATAAGAGAAAGAAAATAGGCTCATACTTCTTGGCATATGTCAAAATTTGTTTTGACATTCCCTGAAATGTTTGCATTCTTACATTTTCCAGTAAACAACTCAGTTTTGGAACACTGGTGAAGTTAAAAAAAAAATCCCCTCTTAAAGGACTTCACAAATTTACTTCTTAAAACATAGAAAGACTTTTTTTTTCCTTTTCCTCACATCTCTTCAGAATATTCCTGTAGGCTAGAGCTATAGAGCACAAGATGGCCACCAGCCAGCATCCTCACCACAGCTGGTGAGTGGGTTCAGAAGACACCAGAGAGCTGAGATGCAAAGGAATTTAAACAGTCTATTTCTGGGTAAACAACTGTAAAGAGCTTTACTCTCAAACAGTGAGCTGATTCTAAAGTACCGGCAAAAAATAACAACAACAAAAAAAACAAAACACATACACACACACAAACTCTAGAGCAATTGATGAAATTTGTAAAAAAAAAAGTGTATAGGGCAATATTTTAACAGGACCACATTAAATTAATCAAAGAGATGATAGGCAATAAACAAATAGAATGAAGAATAGAAGAAATAAAGGAAGAAAGACAGAAAAGAGTTTAACCAGTTTGGTATATTTCAAAAGAAAGATAGTAATATTTCCCCTTTTGAGGTGTTGATAAAGTCATATATTAAAAGTAAATAAATTAATGTGTATATTAACTTTCCTAGTACCTTCCTCATTAATGAACAATTTAAATAAATAACTGTTTAATGGTAGGGAAAAGTCACTTAAGTTCTAAATTTCAAGTAATGAACAGTCCAATTACATTTATCCATATGAATAGTACTCTATCTTACAATCTATTTGGAATTCTTTTTTATTTATGGGACAGAAGGGCAGTTATCACTCCTTGAAGGGTTATTTCTTCCTCCAACTCCAGCCACTCCTAGTTGTCCTAAGGTGTCAATAATAACAAGCTTCCCAATAGCACCACTAGTACCTACACCATCACCATTTATAAACCTTACTATTTTTGAGAGGGGAATATTTACATAAATGTATGTAACTAAGATATTTGTTTCTGAATTAGCTTTAAAGAAAATTATAAAAGAATTCTAGAAACACATTCAGTTCTTTCAATATAATTATGATAAATCAAAATATATTTACATGCATAAAATATAGGAATCCTTATAGAAAATATATTATTATTTGTAAGTATTCCTTATATTAATAAGCAGAGATGTAGGTATCATATTGTAAAAATATTTCATTAAATATTGATTTTTAAAAAATGTTACAGCCTATAACACATATGATTCTGATATCTAAAAATATACTTGGGTAAATAAGGAATTTCTCAACAATGTCATACGAGGGATAAGTTAGAATGTGAAAAACAAAGACTTGATATACATATTTATAAAACGAATGCACTAGAAAAATATGAGCCAAATACAGACAAAAATACATTAATTTTCCATAGTGCTTAAAAATGTTAACAAAATCAGTTTTTTAAAAATAGTAAATTCAAAATAATACATCTTTATTTTAAACTTTGGATAAGGCATGTAAAATTTGAGTCACTTCTGCTCTTCTATCCAAGGTTTTTTTTTGTCACAGAAACTTTCAATAGATATAATCACTAATTGGGAGAGTGAAAATGTAGAATCATCACTGTCTTTCATTCCTACACCTAGGAAGGCCATGACTTCCAGATACAGTAATTTAGCTTTATTTTCAAGTTTCCAAAATTAAAGAAAAATAGAGTCATCTGGGATAAAACAGACAAACAAAAAACTTGCCTTGCCAATCATGTTGTTTAGTAGACGGAACGTCTCATAATTATAATTAGCAGAGATAGAGGAAACAACTTAAAATGAATATTTTTAAAAATTACTTTATACTCCATTCTGCTTTCTTATCCCTAGATTATCACTATTTGTAGCTTGCTGATGCACACTTTGTATGCATTTTCCTATGTGTTAACCTGGACATATACATATGATCACATTTCTTTTAAGAGACTACATTTGTTAATTTCTTCTATTGCCTTAAAATTCTATACCCTCCCATTCTTCAGCTAATAACCTCACTTCACACTTTAGAAATTAGAATTAGACCAGAAAGTCTCTCAAATTCCAAATATGAAATCTGCAACTTCTCCATATTCTCTCCATTCTCTCTCTGACACAATGAGAAGAATGTCTACGATCCATCAAGGGCCAAGTCTTCCTTTGAGCTCTGAATGTTCACCTCATTCAGATTCTGAGGAAGGGAACTTGTCTGTCTTAGTCATTGTTGTACTGTTGGCTCCTCACAGCTTTGGGCAAAGAAAATGCACCTAATATTTGGCTAGTGCAAAAGTAATTGCAGCTTTTGTCATTAGCTTTAATGGCAAAAATCACAATTACTTTTGCACCAATTTAAAATAATATGTGAAATTATAAATATGTGATACATATGTGAACCAGTAAATGAATAAAAACTATATATAAATGATTATGTCACATATATTATCATACAATGAAAAAGAAACCTACAAGCAACAAAAAACTAATAATAATGTAAAAACATCTTCAATTTTAATTTAAAAAGGAAATAAAAATTAGACAATAGTGAAATGATTTTTTTGGTGCCTATTCAATATAGAAAAAATGAGAAATTGATAGATGTCAATACTGGTGCTTTTAAATAAATAGCTACTCTCATGCACTGCTTATTGAAGTATGAAATGTTATGTCATTTTCACCTGGAAATTTGGAAAAAAGTATCAATAATTTAAATGTGCATACTGTATGACCCAACAGTAAGAGAGCTAGTGATGTCTTCTACACTAAGCTTGGTTGTGAGTAAAAGGTAAACATTCATGGTGAATACATCATCGTGAATTCACACTGTGAATACAATACAAAAATTATGATAACTTATTCTTATTTTGATTCAGGTCAGTCTGAACAGACTGAAGTGAAATATAATTTCAGAGCAAATAAAGCTTTAAAAATTTAGGAATATTAAATTTCTATGCTAGGTTGCTCCTTTGAATGGTACAGTGGGCATGACGTTGTATCTGAAAGAAAGGAAATAAAAACCGAGCATTCTTCTTGGCTTTAAATTGACAATATTCACATCTTCACAAGAAGGTAAAAAGGTTTAAAGAATATCAATCTAAAGATGAAGCATAGAAAATTAAATATGGTATGGCTCCAAAAAAGAAAATAAATATAATTACCCTTGATGGTATAAAAGCAAAGGTATTGCTGAAATTGCATGAGAGAAGGGGAAGAAAAGTAGAGATGCCTCTCTGAAGTATGCAGCAAATAAATGTGGGTTTAATGTATTATTTAAAGTTTCAAAGTAACTGATGGAAGACTTAAAATATAATTTTACAACAAAAAATTTTGAGGAGGAAAGAGGAGTAAGAAAGCCAAATCTTGGCATCTTAGATAAGGATTTGACTTGGAGATACATTTGCATAGGAGCATTATTCAGAACCATGATGGTAACTACCACAAAAATTAAACTAAAAAATCGTTGTGAATGTTTGCCTCTGGGGAGTAGGCATGGAGTTTGGGAAAAATACAGTTGCTTTTTATTATCAATCTATTTGAGCTATTCATTTTTAAAAATCATTGGCAGATATTCTTTGATTAAAAACAAAGAGTGAGGTAAACTGTCCTTGATAAGATGTAAAATTTTTAAAAATATACTATTAGGTGAAAAAAAAAACATTGCAGATTTAGAAAAACTACCTACCTTTGAAATCCCCATATAAGCTTTCTTGTAGGTCCTACAAAAAATATACTCTAAACCTACAATTAATTGCAAAGTTCACTGATGGTGAATTATCGAAGAGTCAAATCACCTAGAAATCAGTTTATTAACAGAGTAAGAATGTCAATATTGAATATCAAAAGGTTAATGTAATAAAGAATATAATTTATGTGGGGAACTCTAGGAAGATATTAAATATGATTCAAGGAACTTTTTTTCTTAAGAGACTCTTCTTACTATGTTGCCCAGGCTAGTCTGGAGCATCTGTGCTCAAGTGATCCTCCTGCCTTAGATTTTCAAAATGCTGGGATTATAGGTGTGAGCCATGGTGTAGGGCCTCAAGAGATGTTTTTAATTCCTAAAATTGCATTACAAAAGTAATACACCCTGCCCATCTCATGTGGACAGGTGATCCCTAAGGAATTGTAACTTCTGCATGAGAATATGTTTGATATAGAGGTGGGTGAGAAATTCCCACTGAGTCAGCCACCCCCAAAGCCCACGGGTTGGAGAGCAGGCAGGCAAGAACCTAGTGGTAGATGATATTGAATGTGAGCCTAGGTACATATTCCATTACCCCACTATACTTCACTCGCAAAACAAAGTTTGTGAATAAAATCATAAAAAATTTGAAGATTATGACAACAGAACATTAAACCCCAATATGGGGTCCCTGTGAACACAGGGCTACATTAGTCCCAAATCCATGAAGCCTGCTCTGCTTATAGATTGTTTGCAGCCCTCCTGGGTTTGTTGTATCAGAGTCCCAGAATTAAGATCACATTTGTTGGAAAATATTTTAATAAAACTAAGTTTTTAAATGTTCAAACAACTCATGGTTATACCAAGCACCCAATAAGCGTCAAATCTCATTAGCTGCCAGAGAATGAGTTAATTAAGCAAAATGCTTATGATCATGGGCAGTAAACTGACTCTGAAGTAGTTTCCATTAATAGATAGGTTTAGCTTTTGTTGCTGAATAAAAAACAGAATATCAAGAACATAATAGTTAGGTCTTGCTCTGTCACCCAAACTGGAGTGCAGTTGCACAATCACAGCTCACTGTAACCTCAAACTCCTGGGCTCCTGTCATCCTCCCACCTCAGCCTCTCAAAGTGCAGGGGTTACAGGCACACATTCTGTTTTTTTATCTTGCGGTAAGAGTCAACCAGCTGATGAGTCAAATGTGCTTTAGAAGTTTGAGTGACAAAGGTGGCAAATGTATGTTGGCTGTTCAGTAGCAGTCTGACCAAAGGCATTGTGGCTAAAGTACACAGCTATTCATCTTCCTTATGGTTAAATTAGTTGGACAATAGATGATATATTTCCAAAATAGTGTTATGGTCTGCCTCCTATCTGTGGGCCAAATAGACAGTGACATATTACTAGATTTATGATACTCACTTGGTCCAACAGTGCCACAAACTGTTAAATGACCATCTCAGCCATTTTCAAATGGAACAAGCCAACAAGGAGAAGTATTTTTCTTAAGATTTTTTAGAAAAACGTATTTTCATGTCAACAGCATGCAATTATTTGCTCCCATACACTTTGTACTTATAATAGCACTACAAGCAAAGCAAGAAGGAGCTGAAAGGAGAAATAACAATAAGTGTTCTTGATGTATTTTAATTAGTTGGGAGAAAAAAGATTTAAAGTGAAAGATGAAATTTCACTAGTTTGGTAGAGTTGAAGACACTATTAGGCAATGATTCAAAATTACCTTTTAAAAAGGAAATATTCAATTTTGCCTTCCAGAGATAGTATTTGGGCAATTCTAGGAAGATGCTAAATATTAAATGTGATGAGCCAACGTAGCAAGACCCTGTCTCTACAGAAAACAACAACAAAAAATAGTCAGGTGTAGTGGCTCATCCCTGTAGCCTCAGCTACTGTGAAGGCTGAGGTAGGAGGATCTCTTGAGCCTAGGAGATCAAGACTGCAGTCAGCCATGACTGTGCTGCTGCACTTTAGCTTGGGTGACAGAATGAGACCCATCTCAAAAAACAAAATGAATTAAATTTAAAAAGTATGATGATGATATGATGAAACAAAAAGATTGAATTATTTTTAATCTCAACATTCTCCAAGCCAGTAGTTACTTGGGGCTGGTTAAAACAACAACAACAACAACAAAATACCAGCACCCATGAAGAATGTATTTTCCTACCAAATCCAAGTTGATACTTTTTATCTTATGTATGTGAACATGTAATTGTCATGAAAGGAAGAAAACTGACCACTTGCAATTTCAAGCAACCAAATTGTTTTTCACTTACAAATTTTATACTTAAACATTTATATTTTGCATTTGTAATACCAGGAACCCTATCTGAGTCTTTATCAACTTTAAAAATGTATAATGGGCTGGGTGTGGTTGCTCACACTTGAAATCTCAGCACTTTGGGTGGCCCAGGTGGGAGGATCCCTTGAGGCCAGGGGTTTGAGACCAGCCTGGACAACAGAGATAGATTCTGTCTCTACAAAAAAATAAAAATAATAGCCAGGCATGGTAGCAATGTGCCTGTAGTCCCAGCTACTTGCAAGGCTGAGGCGGGAGGATTGCTTGAGCCCAGAAGTCGAGACTGTAGTGAGCCTTGATCATACCACTGCACTTCAGCCTGGGTGATAGAGGAAGATCCTGTCTCTAAAAAGAAAAAAAGAAAAATACAATGATATCAAGGTAATTTTTATGGATCTAAGAAATGTTAAAGATCTAAAGAGCCCATGATGGGACATATTAGGAAGTATTTACCAAACAAAATATGGGCTACAGTGACATTGTAATCGCCTTGCCACATTGTAATTTTATTATCCCTTTTGTCCTTTCTTACCAACCTGCCACACATTATATTAGAAGGTAGACTTTCTCTGTACTTCATCGACTTTATCTCAGAATAATCTTTTAAACAAACTCATGTTAAAATGTTGTCAGTTGACAATGTCTGAACATATTTAACATTTGTCTGGAATGTCATAACTAAAAGTCACTATGAATGGGCAGATGTGGATAATCTTCCTCAAATTGCCTTCACAGAAGAGATTATTGCCCCTATATTCTGTTTGCAGCCTCATGCTGCATAAAGTATCTTAATGTTTATAAGATAAAGCAAACTATCTTTGAGGTCACACTAACTCGGTGAATAGGAAATAAGCTGAAAAATGATTCATCAGAAAACAAAATTTACCTGTAAATGTATTTGGATGGATTGATTGGCTCAGAGGAGGCAGTTGATGTATTTTACAAGGTCAATGTGTTATGCTATGGTAGATACCTCATTATCAATTCAGGTTGATGTGAAGTATTCATATTAAATATTCAAATTGTTATGTGCTTATGAATTGATATTAAGGTTTCATATCAAATATTTAAATTGTGATGTGCTTATGAAATATAATTTTATGAACTATATCAGAATATTGCTTTTAAATTGACAATAATAGCAGCCTGGTTCATTTTGGTGTAAGTGAAATTTCTCATACAGTATGAAAGAGAGTAGATAACAGAAAATTACAAAGCAGATTCATAAAGAATGATGGCAGGCTTTTTTCTTCTTACTAGAGATGAGCTGCTGATGTAGGAATTGCTATGGGCACTGGGGCGTGACTGATACAGAGTCTATTGCTGAAATTAAGAAGTGTTTAAATGGGGATAAGAGTACGTACATGATACAAAGAATGTAAAGACAGAAAAAGTGACATAAGCTCTTCGTTTTCACCTTGTAAGCAACTGATGGAGTCTTCTTTTTGTAAAACAAACAAACAAACAAACAAACCAACAAACAAAAAACGCTGTGGAATGAGCAGACCTTGAAGTGGTGCTGGCATGGTGGTGGTGCACTTTTGGCAGAGAAAGTATTGCCAGTAAATGAGAGTGTCTAAGGGAGAATCCTGCAGCGTGAATGATCAAGCATGATTACAGTCAAGTGACAGGTCTGTGACCAAGTGAACACATATAGGTACAGTGAGTGACTTTCAATTTGAGATCAAATTTGAAAACCTAGGGGACAGGAGAACATTTTCTCAATGTAGTCTACTTTCCCAATTCATTGGTACACTTATTTAGATTAAAGAATGTAGAACCAATCCAGGCCAAGGGAAAAACTGAAAGCTTGTGGTAAATAAAAGTAAGGATATGGCTACATGTTCCATGGTGTCATAGTAAAGAAGAGTAACGGTTGCAAGAAACTGCCATTGATGAATATATGTGCTCTGGTTTCTAGGTTAATGAGTTTCAGTCATGAGCAATACACTTCTGTGGATCAGCAAATAAGGGAAAAGTTGATCTAACAAGAGAAGAGAAAGAGACTGAAAGCTTTATCCTAATTAAAGATGTGAAGAAAACCTCTAAAACCTCACTGGAAAATTTATGTGAGGACATCAGGCCAGATACTTAGAAGGTCACTGGAATATGCAGGCTGGTAATCACTATTACCTAAGCATTGGATAATATCTGAATGTTCCTACATTCATGCCTGTAATGACAGGAATGTAAAGGTTAAGTGTGTAGGACTACGACTTTATTTTTTCAGTTGTTAGTATTTTTCGCCTTGGGAAGGACATTTCCATTATATTTTTCTGCAGAAAAAAAAGCCAAACATGTTAACGGCCTACAAAATGTTTACACTTTTAAAAATTATACTCATGATTTTCTGAGATGCAACACTGAAAATGAATGAGTTAAATTCATTTTGACCTGAGAAAGAAATCCATCTCTTGTAGCCGTGTGTAATAGGAAACACTCCCTATATATTTCATCTTCATAAATACCTTAGCTCTGATAAGACTTTATTCTATGGACCTTGAAGGCTGAATGCATTATAGTAAAGCTACTTTTGGGATAGAAATCTCTTGGTATCTAAATACACTGTCCTTGGAATTCAGGCCAATTAGGGATAGCTCCCAGTACATCTGCCAAATATATATATCTGAACATAGTGAAAAAGTAACATTTAAAATCAGTCAAATTATTTTCAAAATTCCTTTGCTTAATAGCCATTACTCACTCACCTTTTGTTTTTGTTTTTTCCTTCAACTACTAGAGTACTGTACTTTTGCTTTCATTCCTTCTATACATTCTGCCTTCATCCTTAAATTGTTCAACTCGATAGTGCTAATATTGGTAGATAATCTACGCTAGCTGTTGTTTCTTGTACAGAAGTTGGTTGATATCGCTGATTCACTTTTTATTATTTATTTTCTGTGTGTGTGTATGTGTGTGAGGGGATGGTTGATTTTTCTTTTTTATTTTTTTTTGGGTTTTTTGTTTGTTTTGTTTGTTTTTCTTTGATGGAGTCTTGCTCTGTCACCCAACCTGGAGTGCAGTGATGGAATCTTGGCTCACTGCAACCTCCACCTGCCAGGTTCAAGTGATTCTCCTGCTTCAGCCTCCCTAGTAGCTGGGATTACAGGCATGTGCCACCATGCCTTGCTAATTTTTGTATTTTTAGTAGAGAGGGGGTTTCACAATGTTGGCCAGGCTGGTCTCGAACTCCTGACCTCAAATGATCCGCCAGCCTTGGGCTCCCGAAGTGCTGGGATTTCAGGCATGTGCCACCGTGCCCAGCCCAGAATGGTTGATTTTTGTCTATGTAAAAATTATATCTCTGGTTGGAATGAACAGGAATGGCATTCCACAGTCAGACTTAGGAATGCCATAATTTGTAGACCTCTCTTTGCTTATCATGTGCTGTTCTTGTGTCTCAGGGCTTTTCCTGTGACACTGTGTTGTCTTCACCCTTTACTGCTCTCAGTGCATAATCATTGCTGACAACTACATTTATCATTTTTTGAAAAAAATGAGTCTTTCAGATGCCAGGAACACACATGTATGAAACAATTAAATTGAAGGCAGGACACCGGATGAATGACAGGGCTGTTACATACTAGAAGACATAGTTATATTTAGTTTTACCAGCTGTCTGAGGTACTTCTAAATGAGATGCACTTCCAATAGGAATGTTAAACTGTAGCTTTGCCTAGAGTTGAGTGATTTCACTAAGTATTCTTGTCCACAAATATCGATCATCACCTATTCTCACAAAGTCATCTTCACGATTAGTTACACTTGCCATGGGAATTAGTTGAAGCTACCAAAACCCTGATTGTGGATTGTTCTTTCATGAGCACACTACTTTCTCAAACAGAACCAAACCAAAAACTATGAAAGAATAATAATGTAAGCTTGATTTATAGCAACAGCAAAGAACTCTGGTAAAATACCTGTCAAAAACTAAAGATGATTTCCCTCTTACCACCTTCCTATCTCTGCATCATTGGCTTTAAAGATTTTATTAATATCATAAATTGCAAATTTAGTCCACTCTGAAATGATGACTTTTAAAATTCAAAATGTCCTCCCTCCTTCCATGAGGGTGGAATGATTCTCATCAGGAATTATATGGACTTTGCCTAAAGTGGTCAAAATGTTCACCTAATTTACTCTCATCAAGTATACAGGTAAGAAGCTTCCTCAGGAACAGCAGAATATGGTTTACATTATGTTTCAAAAGAGTATTGTATTGCTATTTCCCAGTTATACATTGAACATTCTTGTTTTTATTTTCTGAAAACTCTGTGCCAGCTTCCAGTTCAATATGTGACCTGAGAATTGTGAAGAGGAAGGTAAAAGTTGATAGAAAATATTGAGGTTCTTCAGTCCGGAAGAAGCCTTAAGCAGCACATCAGCACAAATACTGTGCAGCAGTTTTCAACTCCATCTGCTTTGCTGGGAGAGACCTGAATCAATGTCCCTGGATTTTCACTAGGGCTAAATCTACTGTACTTCTGTTTGTCCCTGGATTTTCACCAGGGATAAATCTACTGTACTTCTGTTTCTGAGAAGATGTAATCTTTAAATGAGAATCAAGAAAAGCAAAATCAAAAACTATAGGCTGATAATAGGGGAAAATATGGATGAAATACCTTCCACAGACAAGAAAATTCCACAACATTCTAAAAGATGAAAAGCATATTCAAGAATATGAAGAGATGAAACCAAGTCAAGAAAGGTGAGATGAAAGCCTAAGGAGAGGGGATTAGAGCAGAGAGAGTTTGCTGACCTGACAGAATGACAGCGCTCGGGAAGTTAGAAGCTGGAAGTAGGTTGGAGGACAGGAGTGAAAAATGAGGTTGGAAATCAGGTAATGTGTTGAAGGATGACTATTTTACCCTTCAATTCCACTTTCGTATATTGTATACATGCAGAGCTGTTGACGGCCAACCAGCCAGGGATATTTTCTTCAGGGAGCTGGGGAGAACTTAAGCATTTAACTGGAAGGAAATTTAAAAATTTATAATAATTGAATAACCTGAAAAGCATTACAAAAACCAGTGTGTTTGGGGTACCCCAGAATAGAGCCTCTCTCAGCATAGGATTTCCAGAGATTATTGTATAATGCTTATTTCCCTGTCAAAGCCTTCCAATTTATGCCCGTGTTCACAGACACCAAAAGTCCCTGCAACTCTGTTTTCCACTCTACATAATAATGCTTAAGTAAGCATCATTAATATTTTTTAAAAAACTGTAGCATAAATAAGAAAAAATGGAAGAAACCAACAGGAAAAATTACCTCAGAGGAGATAAATATTATTCCCAGAATCATGCAAGAAGACATTGTATTGATAAGAATGCTGTTTCTAAACTCAGTTCTGAAATTATGATAAAGAATATCAGCATTCAAATTATTTGCAAACTCATCATGTTTCTCCTTCTGAATTTATGTGATTTTCTAGAGAATGATCATAAATGGATGGAAAGGACTTAAAGAAGTAAAACTGAGACTCAGGAGATAGAACAAGGGTACAGCTCTTCTAATTTTAAGTATACCTACAATGATTTGTTTGGAAATGTTTGCAAGCATTAAAGAATAGGGCAGATTACGCCTCTATATATTGTGTAGTTTATAAGTTACTAAAGAGCATAGACCATGTCTAATATCGTCTTATCTCCAGGGTTTAGCACAGTGACTATCACACTTTGCATAATCATTAGTAGTCCCATGAACATTAATTATTTGCCATTATGTTGTAAAGAAGGCATGCCAAACTTAAATTACTCTAGCCTAATAATCAAAATGTAAACAATCCCTAAATAATAATGGAAGCAGGACACTGTGCTTGTCCTTGAAAAAGTAAAAAAGTATAAATCAGAACTCAAGAAATTGACCATTTAGTAAGAAATCTGCTGAATTTTGTAGCAGATGTCTTTGTTTCATCTCTTTAGCCTGTCATGCACTCTTTAGCTAGTGACACTGTACCACACTGTGACAATGCCATTATCTTTCCTTCTCCTCCACCCACCCCACATGTGAACAATAGAATGCCTCTACTGGGCGCTTTATTCCTTGCAGTTTTTCATTCTCCACCCATCTCTAATTCTAGCTAGTCTCTGTCTCCTTAATCTGGCTAATTCCAAGTCATCATTTATATCTATCTTATTTTAGATGTTAAATTTCTTTGAAAACTTCCTATAGTCTAGATGGTCATACATAATTCATGGCATTTACAATTTCAATTGCTTTTTCCTGAAAACATTACTCCACTGCTCTGTAAGCTCCCAGTTATCAGCATTGTTGTCTACGTTGCTTATGCTGTACCCTGAGCACTTAGCACAGTGGCTGTCACAGGTAAGTGCACAATACATATATATATATATATACTATATATATATATATGTATTGTGTATATATATATGTATTGTATATATATATATATACTGAATTGAAATTAAATGTTCTCATTGGATCTCACATACTAACAAAAAAATGTCTTATTGAATAATAACACGTCTGCAAGTATATATCATTGACAAAATATGTTGGTGAATGGAAGTAAGCATAATGCTTTTTACTCAGCTATTTATTGCATGAACCATACAATTGTCAACTCAACCATGACTCTTTTTTATGAATATACACATAAGAACACCAGGGCACCGACAGTCAATTATTTATGTGGTCCCGACTATCAATACGGTTTGCTAATGCTAAATTGATTATGTAATAACCTGCAATGATAAATAGGAAAAACATCATATTGACCTTCTAAGTATCTGATTCTATCATATCCTTACATTTTGCTTGTACTTTAATGGATATTTATGAAACTTATGGGAATCCGTTCACAAAATACCACACCAAGTTTTCCATGAAGCCACTGGTTATTATTTAGCAATGAAGATTATTGTTTATGCATTATTACAAAATGCTGGCTATGGGATTTTCTCTGCAAGCAACCCCATAACCTTGCACCTATTCTTTCAATCATCTAGCTTTAGATCAGGCTAAAAAGCCAGGGTCTAAGCAGCCATTTAAAAGGAATAATGACCTACTTTTTATTTGAGTATCTCAAGGCAAAGATTACCTCTCTTGAGATCTAACCTTCTCCACTTTACAGCATGCCACTGGATGAAATATTCACAGAAACTCTCCCTCTTGTTTTCTTTTCCTTTTTTTTTTAAACAACTTTTGCCAGATAAAAAAGAAAATAGAAGGCATAACCATCAAGAAGTGTTGGGTGGAGATGCATTGGAAAAAGCAGAGAGAGAGAAGGAAAGGTTTCAAAGATAAATGAACTTCCCTATGTCAACTATTTGGCTGTAAACATTTTAGGCAGCTGGTTGTGTAAGAATAATGTGCATTAAGCAAGGGGTGTATGTGAGAAAAATATGCTCCTTATCTAATAATTTACAAATACAGAATGTCAACAGCATTCCCTTATCTCCAAATTTTTGTTCTTCACTCATACATTCCTCCATTTGTCACACGTGCCTACATATTAACCTTAAGCAAAGGTTATATATGCATACCCACAAATTAATAAAAGCAATGAAACAAGGTAAGATTTTATGCATACTCCGCATAGAATACTACCAATTAAAATAAAACAAAATCCTTATCTGTACTTTGTCAATAAATCTACAAAGATTTCTTAATGTTAGAATGTTGTATTATAAAGTATGATAAATAATGTTGATATTAGTGTTGTTTAGTAGAAAACCCAAAGCATTTTATGCATCTAAGCAATTTATATTTTGCAAACATTTCTCCCTCTGTCTGTACTTAGATATACATCTGCTATTCCTTCATATTAATAAGCATTAGGGTAAAAAGGTTTCAATGGATCAAACGGAAAACTTTCAGTTTCTTATCCCTTTTCACCTCATAATACTTTGATATTTTTTCTGTGTTATTCTACAGACAGATCAAGACATAATTTCTAAATAGGTGACCTTAGGTACAGTGTGTTTTTGTATACGGCTGATCTTAAGAAATAAAACAACATTCATTTGTCTCTAAGTTTATCATTCTAAAAAATGTTAACATTCATATAAAAATCATCAGTCTGGGAAAGGTATGTATAAAGCATAACTATCTAAGAAAGATCATCAAAACATATGATTACTAGGACATGCTAAGTTCTCTAACAACTGTATTTCAGATATATAAATTATTCCACTGGAAATAAATGTAATGAAGAATGAGGGATCAAATACAAAACAAGATGAAAGAAGCCAAGAAAAAAAATATAGACTCACCTAGAAAGTATTTTTAATAAAGGTTAAATATATTAAAAATTATATTAAATGCATATTTAGGATCCAATATTTCATCCAAGAAATTGGAGTGACGATTTAACTTGCTTGAAATAAGATATGAATAAAAATATATGGATAGACCCTTTTTTCTCCACATTAAGTGGAAATTTTTTTAAAAAAACATAGAACTCTAGCATTAAGAAATGAAATCTATATGGAGTGTTATATATGATCATGTGATATGCACATTCATCTTTTACAAAACAATGCATTGAAGCTTCCATGTCTAATCCCTATAAAGGAATAGCTGTGAAAAGAAGTTAAAGTGGAAATTTAATAATAATATTTCCTATATATTTATACATTCTACAAGTTAGATTTCACTTTTATACTCATTAATTAATTTAACATTCATACTAACCCTGGAGGGAAGCTTTTATGATACCAATTTTACAGATGAATAAACAAGTTGAGGAAAACAGTAACTTGTAGATTACAGAGGTCAAAATGGTGAAGAGTCTTTCTCTTGACTCATCGTTCAGCATTCTCTATTTCCCAGACGCTAAAAAGTTTAATAAAAAGGAGAATTTTACAGTTATGTTAAAGTTTTGAGAAATTCACATATGTGTGAAATTTGCATGTAAATTGAGAAATTTACCACCACTTTGACATGACAATCTGAGCTTCACCATTATGTGATAATTTGAGCTATAGGTTTTCTGGTTCATTTGCATTCGTGATTGGAAAAAAATGTTTTAATCTTAATTTATATTTTTGTCTTAATTTTATTGTTGAAAATACTGTACTGGACACAATCTCATATAAACCTTTTTGTCATGTTCCAACTGGGTCTATTTAAACCCTTCTGACTCATTTTCTGTAATTCCTAGTTAGGAAATTTTGAAAATCATTTTTTATTTTAAATAAAAACTATGTCATCTATTAGACGTGCAACTCACTAGGGTGTCAGTTTGGACAGGTGATTTTTTTGAGAAAGAGTTTCACTCTTGTGGACTAGTCTGGAGTGGAAGGGAACGATCTCGGCTCACTGCAACCTCCACCTCCCGGATTCAGGTGATTCTCCTGCCTCACCCTCCCAAATAGTTGGGATTACAGGCGTGCGCCACCACACCTGGCTAATTTTTTTATTTTTAGTAGAGCCGGAGTTTTACCATGTTGGTCAGGCTGGTCTCGAACCCCTGACCTTAGGTGATCCACCCGCCTTGGCCTCCCAAACTGCTGGGATTACAAGCATGAGCCACCACTGATTTTTTACATACTTCCTTATTGTTTTATAATTTGTAGACCAAATTTTTTTGAAAATTTCAAACTTTGAGAAATAGAAAATGCCTGAGCTAAGAAGGCACTCTTTTCTAGCTATTGCCAAATGGATGAAGTCATAAAATCCAGGAAGCAGGTAAGCCATGGAGTATTCACTTGTAGGTTTTTCCACTGGACAAAAATCTTTTTGAGATGGTTGGTGCTAAAACTACTTTGTTTACCTTGTATGTAGATTTCAAAACACACACAACCATTTAAAGTGTATTTGATACTCTGTTTACTTTGAATGAACCAATAAGTAGCAATGAAAATAAAACATGACTTAGAAGCCCAGAGCCAAAATAACTTGGCTATCTGTATTATAATGAAAGATTTAAAAATCCCACCTTTCTCTTCGTTTCTTCCTCTTTTTTCTTTCTTCTTTTCTTTTCTTTCTCTCTCTCTCTCTTTCTCTCTTTCTCACTCTTTTTCTTTTTGTTTTAATGGACTTCTTAAGAAGTACTTATCAATGAATGCTTGTGTTCCCAGTCTACCCTTCAGCAGTTATAATTAGACCTTTATACCTTCATGAAAAATCTTTGTATTGGAATCTGAATAACATATATCATTACCCTTACGAATTATGTTGGCCGTAACTCAGAAATAAAATGCATCTTGATTAAAGAAGCCCATGTGATTTAACAAAAGTGCCACATTCATGAAGGCAATTCGTTAACAGATATTAGCATCTATGCCTGTATTTGTATTTCCCGAACAATGACTTACATGAAAAAAACATACATACAAGAATTGTCCAAGTCTCAAAACTGCCTCTAAATCATAAAAATTTTCCCTCCCTCCCTCCTTCCCTCCCTTTCTTCCTGCCTGTCCTACCCCCTCCCTCCTTCCATTCCTTCCTGTGGCAGAGTGGGCTACCAGGTGATCCCACACTAAGACACCTTGCTGGGCTTTTCAAATAAATATTGCTTTATTTAATTGTCACAAACCAGCTGTAAGACATTACTAAGACTACCTCACAGTGATATACTCATAGTTGTACATATGTATAGCTTAGGAAACAGTAAAACCATGAAGGAAGCTATGCTGGTAACCATGAGGAACACAGAAATCAACAAGAGGATATTCTAAATAGAATATTTAGATCTAGATCTAGATCTAGATCGAATCTAGGTGGTCAAGGATGCTAACAATCATAAACTTTATAACCACCTATATATACCCATTAAGAAAGCCTAATTTATGCTGGGCACAGTGGCTCATGCCTGTAATCCCAGCACCTTGGGAGGCCGAGGCAGACAGATCACCTGAGGTTGGGAGTTCGAGACCAGCCTGATCAATATGGAGAAACCCTGTCTCTACTAAAAATTAAAATTAGCTGGGCGTGGTGGTGCATGCCAGTAATCCCAGCTACTTGGGTGGCTGAGGCAAGAGAATCGCCTGAACCCAAGAGGCGGAGGTTGCAGTGAGTTGAGTTCATGCCATTTACTCCAGCCTTGGCAACAAGAATGAAACTCCATCTCAAAAAAAAAAAAAAAAAGAAAAACAAGAAAGCCTAACTTATATATAATTTTGATCTAACTAATTTGAACAAACACATACAGACAAGGCTCATTAAAAATAAATGAAACGAAGTAAACATTTAGCAAGGAAATATAGGCCTTTGGATATTATTTGGTAATAAAAATATCCTGATTGGATAGTAGTTGGAGCCAATGTGAGGTGTGTGCCAAGGCTGAGTCTATGAGGTACTTGGCTCCATGACCTAGCAGTCAGGCAGAAAATATTCTCTCAGAGAAGTGAGACCATAGCCATAGACACAAAACCCCTGTTGCCATTGAAGCTCTGTATCAAGTTGGGATAGAAAGAAAATACATATGTAGATATATATTTCATTAAGAAGACTATCTTTTGATTTGGTTTACTTATTTGTGAATTTCTTATTTAATATTTGGAGAAAATATGACTGTGGGTCAAATTCACAATGTGTTCCTGAATAGCAGAACATTAGTGAGGACTGGAGGAAAGGAAATTGTTATTCCAATTAAGCAAAGGGCTCACCATTTTTTTCCACCCATGAGACTTGGTTATTTAACTTTGTGGAAAATACAGAATGTAAAAATAAATTTATGAAACTAGATTTATTTCTCTTTAAAAACAATGATTTATGCTATATAGAAATCGTTGTCCTTACATGTGCAAAATAATGTCATTGTTTACTACAATACTGAGCATGTTAGCTTTTTACATCATGACACATTTTATGCTGTTGAGAAAGAATCTTTTGTTTTTTTCTTTCTTTCTGACCTGCCCTGTGCCCTCCAACCTCTTCATTTGGGCTTTTTCAACTTAGGGGCATTGCTTTTTATTTCTTGAGTTAGTAAGGATGGCCGGGACAGCCACCTCCTCTTTTTTAATTTTTAGAAAATATTTAATTATTTTGGATTGGATAACAACAAACAGAATATTGCCTATTATGTTTTCATCAGTGCTAACAGAAAAGTTTCCAACATTATTTTCCCATAGAAACAGTGTTCCAAATAGTGCTTAGAGCTTTAGCATAGTCCTCAAATGCCTACTTATGCCAAAATATATTTGAAGTATCTTACCATTTAAATGTCATCTAGAACAGTTTTTCTCAAATGTGAATAATATATGGAAAGTCTCAAAGAAAAGCAAAGTTTTTCAAACTCACCGGGTTGAGCTAAAATATTTCTTAGTCACCTTTTACTTAACCATCTATAAATATAAAACTAGGATTAATTTTAACATAGTATATAGTACTTACAAAATCAAAAATAACAGATTAAATAAAGACAAATCAACAATGACAACTAAATCTAAACTAACTCTAACTTAAAGTGACAAATGATGCTGTTTACATGAAACCATACTGCCCTTCTGACATAAATATGGTGCTATATAACTCTATATATGTTTATGTACTAAATGACCCAATTGCCCCATATGTCATTTTTCTGAACATTTCAAATTATTATTGATAAAGCACATTTTGAAATTCTTTTCCTTCATTTGATATGGATGGAACATGATAAGTCCACGTCAATTAAGATGCAATGTATGGTACCAGAACAATCACAAATGCAAACAAAAATGTAGGCATCATAATTAGCTGCCCATATTTCAATGTAATATATTGAGATTTTTGTTGACATAAATACAAACATAAAATAAAAATTATCATAGTGAATTTTTAAGCTCAGAATGTCTAGATCAGTTTTGAAAATGCTGATTTAAAACACCATTGTGTGTGAAAATGCATTCCAAATCTAAAAATAGATGATCGAAATTGATTTGCCCCACATTGGTATCTCAGGGATGGAACTGGGCATAGTCCCAGTGATGGACCCTGTCTCTTGATAAGTTGATACCTGTCAAACTTAAATGTCCTCTATACCCAATCTTTCCCAATTGATACCACCACATGTTAGGGTACGGCTTCCAGATGCAAGCTATATCATTGCCTGATTTCCTGTGGAGTTGGCTCATAAATTACATGTTCATAGGACATGTATTCCTGTTCTGGAATCAAATAATTATAACGACTTAGAAGATTGATTTTAAAGTATAATCTTAGTCCTCTGAGTTTAGGTCAGAAAAAGTCCAAAACATTCAGTCTAAGTAGCTGTCTATTCTCACCAAAAAAAGACACACTGTAAAGGTCATTTAGGGAAAAGATAATGGAAAAGAAAAAATGTAAAATAAAGTTGTAAGGCAAAATAAGAAAAAATAAAATAAAACCAACAGTTAGCTGATGCTAGCACTCAATTGTTCAGATGTCTAGGCTTGTCAATTGACTGCTCACACAAAAATCAGCATGAAGGATGTTACTTAGGGCTGATATTGCCTCATCAAGTAGTACCAGGTGAGCAATATCTAATTTTTGCACCACATGAGACAGTCAGAATAATGTGTGAGCTGAATATTTTACAGAAGCTTAATATGAGTCTAAATAGAGGTATACAACCTAAGGAGTTCCACTCCCTCCCTCCAGTGACAGCTCTGTAGTAACCCACAAAGGCCTGCCCATGTACAAAGATATGATTTTTTTCCAGTTCCGTTTTGTCCATGCCACATCAGAAATGGCATACATATCAAAGTGCCATTAGGAAGTTTGACTGACTGCTTTTTGGTGTGGAAAACTGTTTAATATAAAGAAACTAACCATCTGCTCAAAATGCTCAGATTTTTTTAGCCAATATAATTTAGCTCAGCTTGTCCAGCAGTCACCAGAATATTCAAAACAAACCTGCATAAATTTCACAACTTCTCCCAAAACACGGCTATAAATTTTTCCATTAGCTACATGTGCAAAAAGGATTGTGCATACACACACACGCGCACACACTTACATGCATATGTATATATACATGAACGACAGTCTGGCAGTGACCATACAGAATTTCATAGATGATATCTGAATCAAGTGATCATCTTATTGGGCCCAAATATCTCACAGTCTATCCCATCTCAAATTAACTCAATGAAAACCTACAGTTGATACAGGCATTTGGGGTTAAGTTTTAGCCTGATTTGTTTGCTTTCTCTCTTTCATTTCCACATGACACAAGTAGGATTTGTTCCCTTCTGTGATTTGCTGATCAAACTCTGGCTTTTGTCTGGTTCAAACAAAACCTTGATATGCTGTCTCTATCCTCCATCGCCTCCACCATTTCTCTGTGCCTCCCTCAAAGGCTGCCGGAAAGTCATGGAGCCAGGCCTCAGGCACTATTCCTCCTCCGGAAGGATATGCAGAGCTACAAAGGGCTCCCATGTGTGGTTAAAACAGAATACAGAGTCACTTTAATACCATAAAAATATTTCCATGGTCTTTAGATTGGCTTAAACTTATTGAAGTCAAGTCTTTGACTCATGGGCTCAAAAATCAGTTTTAATCTTGTTTTAAGGTGGTAAATTATCCTGATTAAAAATCAGTGATTGATCTGACACATTGTTAATTGTAGAAGATTAATTATACCAGGAATAAGAAAAGGAGAATGAAACCAATCCAAGTTCACATATGATAGATGATGTATTCTTCACATTAAAAGTACTTCACAGGATGGATTATCTTCGACCACCTGTCAGACCATATATGAAAGCCTCCTGCATCTAAGGGCGATGAGAAAAACGGCAGGCAACATCATATAAAAAATGCCAGCAGGAAGTACATTTGTTGTGGCAGCAAGTGTTACATCCTTATTATCAGGAGATATTACCTACAAGTCATCACTATACAGCCCTTTCCATTTGCCATAATTTGTTATAGAATAAAGGGGTTTGTGATAACCACAACCAGGTGAGGCACAGCATGGAAGATGTGCAACCCTGTCATTCTAAAATGAAAATAATTTATTGCCTTAGTGTAGTCGATTCAAATAATGGTTGAAACCCACTGTCCGACTGCATTATTATCAGGCCACAGCCTTTTGCACAGAAATACGTCTGCCAAATTGTTCTCTGTCACTAAAATGTGTGTTTATGATTTATGAGAGCTGAATGAAATACTCAAAAAGAATCACCTTCTCAACAATATTGATGCTAAGTTGAAACTGAAATTACTTAATGCTATTATATGTGAGGGTGGCAGTGGAAAGATACCATTTCTTTGAAATCTAAAGAGACAAGCTAATAAAAAGCTTTCATCCAGCTTTAATTGAGACTGCTTGTACGCTGATGGAATCTGCTAGTTAAATCACAGCTTTAATGAAGATTTAGTTCCCAAAGTCTGTCTTCTCGCAACATAAGATTTTCTAAAAATTCAAAAGTGCCCTGTCATGTGGCATATGCTGTGGTAAATACTTTTTATTACACTCAACAGAAAAGTAAATAGACTATTTAAATAAACTCCAGGCAATCGGAATCATACACCTGCCTCTTTGCCTACTTTTCTGTTAAAAGAAATTGCCAAGTTTATAAATGACAGCAGAGCATGCGGCACTCTCTATAAACACAGTGTGCCTCTGGGATTCAGGTGAGAGCTAGCTTTTGAAACATTTCCAATTATAACACTCCTTTACAGGTATAAATTGGACTTGTCTTCATACCTCTGGAAAATACAGGCAAATAGTCTACTTTGTAGACCTAAGCTTCATTAAGTTTCTTTTCTTTACCCTTTCTTGTTTTCACATTCTTAAGTTTTTGTCTTTGGAAAATCACAAGTAAATGAAACAGAAGGGAAGAGCTCCTTTTGATAATAAATGAAAAATAATATCAAAATGTGACACTGCACCTCAGAAATGGATTTCATTTCCAAGAACGCTTCAGCTTTGCCCTAATACACTGTTGTATCTGGCCACCCCCTGAGTTTTCATTGACAACTCCCTGCATTTGAAGTGAAATCTCTACCCCCTGCTTGGCAAGTACTGTACTGACTGTGCACTCAAATGTCTTACTGAGCTGAGAGGTACAAAGTGCAACCTGGAATACCTCCATGATAATACTTGAGCAGATGAACACGCTCTCTGGAATTACATGGGGCAATTTGTGTGACATATAGTTTCCTGTCTCAAGTGCCAGATTATTTCTTGTGACACATTTGTGATTGACTGATTTAATTCAGTCCCAATCGATATGGAGAATTATATACATTGTTAAAATAGTGCTTCAAATTCTTGTCCTTTTAAATAAGAATAAGTAGCCAGTATGTTGCATGTATTATCCACAGGCCAAGTAAATAAAATTAATTTGAAACAAAGGATATGATTATTTAACCAAAATAATGAAAATAATCCCTGAAAAACTGCTATGTTTCAAACATTATCTAACTTCTAAGCATGGATATGACACTGTTTGCAGATATGCAAAAGAAAATTAGCTAGCTGGTTATACCTATGTATGTCAATGTATGTTCCTCAAGAGTTGTATGTAAATTAATATTTTTTGAAATATATCTTTACCCCTTAAATACCTGTAATAATATTCCACATTCTTACCTTTTAAATACTAGTAATAATATGCTACATTCTCACCTTAACCTTGAATTTAAAACATTCAGTTTCCAATGAATTTCATACACAGATGACCTCATTTACTCATTGCCATGCCTGTGAGGTTCAGAAATGATCTTTTGTATTCTTTTAAAGAAACTCTTTGCTAAACCATTTCCCGAAATCCAAAATCACTTAGCAAATTAAAGATTCTTCAATTTATATTTTTTACATATAAATATATTGAAAACATATAATTCTTGTAATAAATATAACCAAAGTACACTTGAATAATTGCATTAACGTGTACATTTTCAAATAATTCCTTTGTCAATAGTCCCTTTATAAAAACCTTCTCAAATTATCTAAATTTGAGCACTCCATCTGTTTCTTGCTGGGAACCTGACAGGTCCAAAAACTATTCCTTAAGGTAGATTGAGGTGAGAAAAGAGAAGGGAGCGGACTTGCAGGGACATGCTTTTGGCAGCTTCTTGACTTGGTGTATTCATCCTAGATTACATCCTGAGAAAGTGTAAAGGTGGTCAGAAAAATAGTGAGCAAGGCAACCAATATGGTTCTTCTTAAAACACATTATCTTGGCTATATTCATTTATCCAGTCCACAAATATTCACTGAGCTCTTTCTGTGTAACAGGCTTACAGGACAAATGCACTAAGGAGTTTTCTTTCTCTTTTTTCCCTCATGCAACAGAAGGATGTATAATAGATTCTACCAACACATAGGCAGAAGCTGAAACAAAATATTAGAGAGCCACTCAATCTCCCAGCAATGAGTAAGAATGGAGGAAACTAACCGTTTGAAAACAGAGAAGGCTGTGTATTTTCCCCCTATGTTAGTGGGATGAGAAAAGGAGAATTGAATTTTACAGTTTGCTGCAAAATTAGATGGTGTCACCTAATCAAACAAGTAGATAAGAACATCCCTTGAAGGATAACTAACTTTAGGTGTCAGTATAAAAAGCATGAACAATTTCTCATGGATAATTTCTAGTATTTATGGGACTTATTTGCTGCTTACATTTATTCTTAAATAATAATTTGATCATCACTTTTTCTTTATACATAATACATTTATGTACAGCAAATTTCAGAACTGAAAAATGATCTGATCAGATGAAGTCTCAACACTTCAAGATTTTTGCCATTTTAATAAAAAAAACTATTGACAATTAAAACAGGAAATATAGTATGTGAGAAATTCATGAAACCATTATTTGGATGATTAAAATTAGTATTCATTATGTTTATAATGCAGCAAGAAGAAATGGAAGTAGGGCCCACTTCTACAGACGTGCTTTTATTCTAATATGTTGAACAGTGCAACATAATAATCATAATTATTTGAATGATGTCAACTTTTTTCTATAGACATGAAAACTAAAAATCTGGCCATGATCAAGAACAAATATGTGTATGTGATTGGAAATGTTTTAAAGAAAGAGTGATTGTATCTTTCTGTCATACCTAGAATAACGGATGTGAAAAATGGGTCATATTTTACATCACTTCTCTGTGCAACAAAATTATTTTTAGTGATAATCATGAAAAAAGAAATAACAAAAAATTAACAGTTAAAATTTCTTACTAAAATGTTTTATATAATCAAATCAGTACAAAAAGTAATAATTGACACTATTACTATTAATTTTTTACAGGGAATATACATATTAATAATAATAATAAAAACTAAAAATAGCATTAGTTTCTTTCTTCCAGCCATAATTTCCACAAATTTGTCAATAACTTCATATATTCACATCCTACTAAAAGATGATTAGAATTTTCCATCTATATTCACTGTTAAATTTTTATTAATTTCTAAAAGTTTCTTTCTCCTGAAGTAGCATGTATATAAGTGGTTAGAAAAAGTCCTTAATATACATATAACTTTGGCAGAGATTAGTTAAAATCCATTTGACAATAACCAGAAATTACCATGCTATTCTTGATTTAGTTTCTTCAAAGCCTATTCCGGGGGCTTCAAAATTTTAAACACGAAATCTTCAAGTGGTCACAGAGAAGAGTAGAATAGAAGAAACCCACATTCTTTCCTTCATCTCGACAATTTCTATGCCAGTATTGCTTGCTTCATACCTACTGTCTAATGAAGGAACATATAGCACATTCAAGCTGCGCTTGAAGGAAGCTAGAATGATTCAGAGCCAATATGAACTTACTCTTGAAAAGAACAAATGTAGTTGTGTCTTATTGAGTGACTGAGAGTTCTCCATGTTAACTTCCATAGAGATTACAATATTTATTAAAGGAAAAGGCATAAAATTGGATCATTAGAAGCCTACACTTACATTATTAAAGCTCTGCAGTAACTATAGCAATTGTTTAGAACTCCAAAAAGAAAAAAATATATTTTTAATGGAAGCATATTTTGTCATTGACATTGTTTATAATTGCTAGCATAGAAAATAAAAAGTAGGCTAACTTTTAGCCAGTTTTATTACTGTTTGTAATGGATTTTAATTGTCTGTAGGCTGTGCCTTTCCTTCTTGCATGCATCTGCTGACTCTTCCCAACTCCCTGCCCTTAGTATGCCAGTGGTGTTCATTATTCTTCAATATTGACAATGTTAACTAGCTGATAACAGATGAAAAAAAGTTCCTAATTATAGTAATGTCTAAATCTTTTTTTTTTACTACTTTAATGATACATTTTAAAGTCAAGTCAAGGAATCTTATAGATACTCTTTAATTAATTCTCAAACATCCCTATCTGTATAGTTGGGACTTGACTAATACTGAATCTATATTATAAAGAAGAAACTGTTATAAGAAGGTAAATCAACTTCTCCATGCTGTGCAACAAGCCATTGTTAAATCTGGATTGGATTCTGGGCTTCCAGCTCTGAGGTCCGTGTCTAACTAGAGCTTTCACTCCATCTCATGAAATTCTACTGTCTTAAAAAATCTAACTCTGCCACTAAACTGACCCTCCCATGAATAATATATTCATAAAAACAAATTTTTGGAGCCTCTTTGGTATAGGAAAAATTAGAAAATACCAGCAAGAAAAGACAGTTAATATTTTAACATCTGTTAAGTTGTGAATGAGATGGAATTTTTAGTTAAAAAAATACTGAGAATAATTAATCTATTTTGCTCTAGTTGATCAAGCAATTAAATTTATTGAGCATTTTCTACATGCTAGGCAGTACAATAGGCATTGGTGAAACGTTTAAAGAATAAATAGTTTTCTTGCCTACAAAGAGTTTACAGATTTGGGGTTGGGAGTTAGAAGACATAAACACACCAAAAATGTGATAATAAATAACTTTACTAAACAGTATTATAAAGAAACAAGTAATGTGGTAGTTACGTGGTAGATGTAACTGATGGATGGACCAGTTACTTGTTTAGGGTAATCAGAGGATAATGTTCAAGTTTCATCATGGAAGATGAATGGAGAAGCCACGAAAACATCTGGGGAATGAACATCACGAGAAGAAGCAAGATCAATGTCAGGGGCCTTGGGAGAAATAAACACCAGAGAGCACGAAGGGTAATGGAAAGATATGATAGTGGAGCCACAGGCAAAAACGCATAGAATCATATGTCAAGTTTGGATTTTATGCCAAGTGAAATAAAACACAATTACAAGATTTTAAGCAGAGAAACAAAATTATGTGATAGATAATTCAGAGAGACCAGTGGTAGCAATATGGACCACGAGCCATAGGAAGTGAGGAGAGAAGACAGGGAGACCAGTTGGGAGGCTGTTTATGTAGTCCAGGCTGGGTACAATGATGGTGTAGCTTACAATTTTAGCTTTGGAAATGCTGAAACGTGGTCAGCTCAGGGTGGATTTGTAGAGATTCAGCCACCAGCACTTACTGATAGCAAGGGTGTGAGGCAAGAGGGTAGGGAAGAATCAAGGATATATCTTAGGCCTTATCCTGTAAAGGTGGTGTGTGGTTGTCCCATTTGCTAAAATGAGGAGGGCTTCTGGAGGGCATACGATTTGGAGCTTGGATGTCTAAGTGCTTTCTGGAACTGTTAGGTTTGGAAGTCTATTCTTTATACAAGTGAAGACCTTGGTGAGGCAGTGGATATTCAGTCTGATTTTAAGAGATGGGGTCCAGACTCCACATCTAAATTTGAGGAATTCAATGTGACATGCAGTGACATGAACTAAATGGTATCGCCTATGGAAAGAATGAAGCAAGAGAGAGGATAGCTAGGAGGAAACAAGCTCAGGTAATTGAAAATTATGAAATATTTTGGTCAAGGCAACCTAGCAAAGGTTAGAGAAACTAGAGGGACACAGACAACAGGACAGACTAATGTCATGTCATGGAAGTTTAAACAAGAAAACATTTCAAGAAACAAGGAAATGTACGCTGTTTTAATTGCGGCTGACAAGTCTAATAAGACAGGGACAGAGACCTGACCACCTACTTGGGTAAACTCTGGACTGTTTTCATTAACTAGAAAAATGATGGGAGCTAGAGCCTAATTAGACTGAATTAAGGAGACAATGGGCAGTGACCAAGAACATTCATATAGTATAGACAATATTTTTAAAAATACGGCTAATTCGGAGATCAGAATAATGGGAGTCCAGAGGTAAGGGGTGCATTGTTTTTCTTTAAGATGGATGATATTAAAGTAGTTTTGTGCATTGAAATGAAAAACTCCGCAGAGTTAGGAATTGAAGCTTAGAGGGTAATTGCTGGATTCAAACACTTGAGAGAAGAGAAAATATAATGTCTAGGACAAAGGGCAGGGCTGGCTCCAAAGGCATCTTCTTTAGCTGTAATGGTGGGAAGGCTGAGGAGTTGAATGGAGATAACGAAGTAAGCTAGAGAACAGAGTTAACATAAAGAGTGCAAAGGTGAATTTATTAAAAAGTACAATCATGGGAATACTTGGCAGTATTGAGGGCTCAGTTGAGATCTGTGATGATAAATTTTGAAGTGAGTCCAATCAACGAGGTTTTGTACTTCTTTTTTCAACTAGTCAGCTGCTTTGGTGCAGGCAAAATTTAAGACAATTGTCTTAAATTGTCAAGTGATGGTTCTAACAAACGGAGAAATTGGAGATAAACTTAAGCATGATTGGAGGTGAGTATGGATACTGATCAAGAAAGGAATCTAGGGCTGAATGAGAAGGAAAGTAGGATGCAAAGGGGAACCATGGTCAGCATGGTACTACTTAAATAGAATGCTTCCATGTGTGAGAATCAAGCCACCTTCATTCATATAACCATCTTACAGGTAGAAAATGGATCTGGTTTGAATAGATGTGTGTGTGTGTGTGTGTGTGTGGCTATGTGTGTATAAACATCTCTAAGAGGACTAGCCAAGATATTTGTGTGTGTCTCTGTGTATATACATCTCTAAGAGGACAAGAGATGCGTGTGTGTGTCTGTGTGTATACACATCTCTAAGAGGACTAGATAAGAAATTTGTGTGTGTCTCTGTGTATATACATCTCTAAGAGGACTAGACAAGAGATGTGTGTGTGTGTGTGTGTGTATGTCTGTGTGTATATACATCTCTAAAAGGACTAGACAAGTGGGAGGGGGAAGAAAATGAGGCATGGAGGGAGAGAGGGAATTTAAAATAGAACTGTATTTATTTGAGGCAGGGATCCATCACCAAACAAAAGAGCAGTAATGAAACATACAGAGCACTTTTAGGTCTGTACACTAAAATAATTTTTTTAAAAAGTCCTCAAACATTGTACCTCATATTCTTATTGAAAAACAAAACAGAACAAAAAAAACAAAAACAATGCATGATATAGACACGACACAAATTATGGAGTGTCCATGGTGAGAATCTACTTCATTCTTCTTTTTTCGTATATGCAATTCACCATACTGGATTATGTATAAAACAAAGCAAACTACTCTTTTCACATAAATTGCATTCAAATATTTATATTTTTCGAAGAAAGTTTTGATAACCCGGTGTCAGTGATTACCTGTGAGTCAGTGTACAGCAAACAAGTTTTTTTTATCTTAATTGTTACAATACTGAATCTGCAAATTTTAATACCTCTGAAGAAGAAACTAAATAGAAATCTACCTCAGAAGATACTGATGTGACTTTTATGTTGCTCATCTTCCTGTTGATAGTATATTGATTATTGCATTAACATCACATAAACAGCAAAGCATTATAATAAAATAATTTTCTCCTTAAGTGAAACAGTTGGTGTAAAAGCTTCATTCTGTGTGTTTTGGTGTGTGCATGCATATTTGTGTAAGTGTGTTTGTGTGTTAACTTTCTTTGTGGTTACAAAGTAGACAAAGACTCAGAATACTTGTAATCTTTTAAAACTAGATACAGCATGTTAAATGTTTATCGTTAGAACATGCCCAGTGGCAGATGGTGGCACGCCATTTTAGAGCCACCTAGAGGCACAAAAATCGTCCCATGTTTTCCATTTTGGCAGAGACACATGCCACTTTGGCAAACTTTAGAAAATAACTAAAAGACTTACACCTTCAAAACAGATTGTATTTATAGAGGAATGTGTGCAGTTCAACAGGGGTGGTGCTGTAGAGGAATTTCAGAATCAATACAATCAAATGTATAGTTCAGTTGGCATAAAACTTGGGATATGAAATTAGCTAAACTGCTTTACTGTGTATCTGCTCTACTTATAGCATTGTAATGAATCCCAAGCAATTATTTTTGGAGAAGTATTTAAATAAATTTCCATGAATTTATGTATTCAAAATAATTTATTTTAAATGTAAATGAAAGGTCAAATTTCATAGAGAACTCAATTCTCGGTGATGGCATTGCTTTTCAATCATTCATATGTTTTACTTTCATACATTGATACTTAGAGAATTTAATAACCACTCCATTTTAAATCTAAATGTGAATACAATTTTTAAAAGTCAGTACAGTCATCAGATTTCTATATCGCTTTCTAAATTTATACCTCCCCTTTCCACATTTTTGAAAGCAATATCTTCATGTGACTTATCTGTATCTTTTTTCTAGCTCTCTTATTTTTAATTAGAGTAAGAAACTAAATATTTACTTAAGAGCAACACTTTGAAACTTTTGGAATTGGCACGATCTTTAATGTCACCTAAGAGAAGCAGGGAGAGGCTACATTTGGTTAACAAATATCTAATGAGTCAAAAAATTCAGACGTCTTATCTAAGGAAAATGCAAACTTTAAAGGATCAGATAGTCAATATTTTAGGTTTTGGGGATAACACAGTATCTATGGCAATTACTCAACTCACCATTATTGTAGTGCAAAAATGGACACAAATAACACATAAGTGAATGGGCCTGGCTCTGTGATTTCCTGCTCCCTTTTTGCTTCTTGGATCCATAAATGGCTTTCCTTCCCCCAAGCCTGGCTTGTCCAGGTAGGCACTAGATTTTCCTGACCCCTATTTAAAACTCACTACTTCTCTGACTTCTTCCTTCTACACCTGTTAGGTACCTAATTGGCTAAATGGTGAGCTTAGATGAGGAAGGAGTAAGAGAAAAGCTTAAAAACTGTAAACTGAATTTTAATCACTTTCTATTATAAAAGTAATAAAATATGCTGCAGTAAATCTAGGCATTATGGAAACACGTAAAGGGGAAAATAAAGGTAGGCATAACTATTGCTATCATTTATGGAAAATTTGCAAAATAAGTTTTCAATTTTGATCCCATAGCACTTGATATATATATGTTATTTGTTCATTTGTCATCATATGGCCTGCCTTCTCGTGTTCTTAAACGCCTGTTCACATAATGAACATAATGTTCATAAGCACTAAGTTTACACTTAAATGCTTATTAAGTGTTTACATATTTCTGTCTTTGTTAAATAATTAAACCCACTGTATATTTTACTAAGCAGCAGTCTCCGTTCTGGACATTGAGGACACAGCAATAGATAAGACAGGTAAGATTCTTTTTCTCATGGATCTCACACTGTAATTGTAGAAAAAAAAAAACAGAGAAAAACCATATGATAAGATAAACTTGGCTTATCAATGTGCTGTGCTCATAGTAAAACTGGCTAACATGACAATGACTAAAAGATGTGAAAGGGTGTCTATTTGTCTATTATTTTGCTTTTAATATCTTATAATTTAAAAAATTGCTTATATAACATGTAATAAAGACCTCATTACATAAATATATATGAATACTTCTAATAATATCCTCTAAGTAAATTCCTGGTGATGGAATGGCTAGGTCAAAACATATACTTATTTTTAAAGACAATAGATGTTATCAAATATCAACTGAAAGAGTCGTAACAATTTAAGCTTTCACTAACAGATTACAAGATTGTTCACAAATCATTATCTACCAGGTAGCAGGCTATGTGCCCTCAAATACTATATGAAGTGAATTTGAGCAAGCCATTGAGGTTGGTCTTATTTTCATTTTATAAATGAAGAACATGAGATCAGGGAGGTTAAACAAAATATTCAAAGCAATATGGCAGTTATGGTAGCCATGGAGGTGTAAGAGTCGGAGTCCACCCCACTTACGTACTGTGCATTAGTATTTCTGAGGAACATCAGATTATTGTGGAGACTTCACTGATCCAAAGGGAGTATTAGGGAAAAACCTGTTTAGCCTAGTGCAGAGACCAATTTCCAAAAAGAGGTGTCCAGGGATACACAAACCTTACAGAAGAAGGACTTGTTCCATATGTAGATGTGCTAAAAGCCAGCAGTAAATGAATGTTCTGTTTCTATATTGCTCAAAGTTGAGCCTGGACATTCAGAAATAAATGAAAGGAACATTTTCACAATACAGGTAACTCTTATTAAGACAATCAATTATGGGGAACAAAGTAAACTTCGAGACCTAGAAAAAATAATGAAATTTTTATTTACTTTTGGATGATGCTTAATTGTTAGATTCCTGACTATAATTTACTCATTCCCATCAAGTGTAGGATCTAATTTACCTAAAACTACCACAATAATCTCATTCCTTGCATGGGGTAACTGGTTCAGGCATCTGGGTTAATTTAATCAGACTAAGGTCTCAGACATTTTTTTTTTTTTTTTTAACCTCTGGAGGAGGGACATTTTGTTTAAATGAATGAACAGACCCTGGGGCAGATGGCAGTAATTTTGTGCTCACCAGTGGAGCCATACTAAAAATGACACTGAACCACAGCAGTAGCAAGACAGGGAAAAACGTAATAACTACTGAATGTTTAAAATAATCTATTAGCTAGCAGAGCAAAGTAAACCTAAACTTAGGTTTTCTGTTGAATGCAACATAAGAAATTCTAACTGGTAGACCTATTGTGTACATAGCAATGTCATATACATAGTAGACACTGAAGTCATTTATAACAATCTAATTAAAAATTCTTATAATAAATGGATGACTGATTTGATTGCTAGTGCAGACTTGCCATCTCTGATGTGAGGTTTTTAATTTTAACTACACCTTTTCCATCTAGGGATTAATGTATTTCTCCTACTAATTCTACTTACGTAGATATCAAGAAATGAAAGGAAGGTGCTATTTCATAAGAATAGTTTTCTTTGGTAAGACTAAATATTTAAAATATTTGTCTGCAGTGAGCCTAGATCACGCCACTGCACTCCAGCCTGGGTGACAGAGCGAGACTCCATCTCAAAAAAAAAAAAAAAAAAAAAAAATTGTCTGCATTTTCTCTTTGAAACCAAATTTTGCTTGGGTTGCCTTGTGAATTTCTTTTCTAGCCAGCCACACTTAGAACCTATGTATTGGTGTAAAGGGAAGGAAGGCATTAGTATTAGTTAATGTACTGCCAAACTGACAGCCATTAAGATCGTTTACTCTGCTACACAGTGTTTATGTCAAATCCATGGGTGAGACTATGTCTTTTACAACCAAGGTGAGAACTATCAGATATAGAGTTTGTTATTATGAGTATCCCCAAAATATTAGGTATATTTTGTAATGTTCATGCTGAAATATACATTTTTTCTAGTATTATTAAAATTTGATGCATTTTGGTAAGATATGGATCCTACTGGCTACTTATTATACTGCATGACAATTGCTGGGAAAAAAACAACACTGGAATTGCCATGTAAATGGATAAGAAATCATATCACCGCAAATATAATTATATAGTTTATCTATGATACAGTGCATAGAGCTGTGTATTATACCTTGGGATTGCCAAGTGAGAAGTGAAACACACCAGTTTTTCTATACGATTTTAATCATAAATACACCTAAGTAGATAATCGAAAGGACTTACGTGTTGCTTTTCAATTTTTTTAAAAAAGTAAGGAAAATAGGAAACTTTCAGTGCTACTTTGTATCACTATCTGTAATATAACATATATGAAATGTAGAAAAGTATTAATAAGATAAATAAGCATATATTCAGGAATTTTGCTTTTAGATTTTATTCAAACAGGTGATATTACAATCAAATGTTCCAATAAATTTGGTCAACTTTTATAAACATTCACCACACACACACGTATACAGGTACATATACACATGCAGTTCTGTATTTATACAGAACTAGGAACTGCTACTGCTTAATTTTTGACTCAAAATACAGTTTTAAGGTTTTTTTAATACCTCTTAAGTATTCAAATTGTGTTTATATATTTATGCTTACTGTTTGTTACAGACAGATTGGTTGGCTTAAAACCCTAAGCTATAATACAAATTAAATATGGCAACAAGAGTGACCTCAAACCGGTTTTATATTACATTTAATGCAATCTCTCTTTAACCACTTCTATAATACTGTCAAAACAGTTCATTCCATTTGGAGAATTCCAGTTATATTTCTGCAATAAAATTATCTTTCTTGAAAATTCCCGAAGTCATATAAGTAAAAGACTCTTTAGCACTGGTATATCAATAGGCTGATAGCCTCCATATACTGACCCCTACCTAGTTTATTTCTTCACAGCAGGCTATGACCTGTTAAGCTCAAAACCCAGCCAGTTCCAAACTCAAATTCACATCCATTTTTGAAAAAATATATCCCAAATAAGCAGAATTTTAGTCAGTAGCATCCTTCTGTCTTTTCAAGAAACTACACTCAACATCTGCTACCATAGATAATAAGTCCAGGCACTATAAAGTCCCTCAGCTGCTGCTGCCCTTTGGATCCAGCTCTCTGACCCAATGACTCTCCACTGTGCTACAGAGTGACATCACTTAGATACATAAGTACACTTTCTGTTGCCAATTCCTCTCTCTCTGGGCATTTTCTTTACTTCCTCTTTTGTGGATAGTAGCCCTGGTGCCTTAAGTCTCTGGGCAGTCTCATGCTGTGAGGGACTGGTCTCAATGCACACCTGTGGAAAAGTCTCTCAAATAAAATTTGTATGTGCTACTGCCACCTCGTGGTCATCAATTTTTCCTTGATTGGCTCCCAAATCTCATGAACCCCCTACAAGCATGCACCACACACAAATTTATTAGCAATTGTTAGTATTCTAGTGACTGTTACCTGTACCCTGATTTAGTCTCTGAAATGTCTTTTCTTCTCTATGTAATGGCCCGCCATATATTTTGGGACATAGCTATCATATTTCCTCTCTTATTTCCACAACAAGTAAGATAATGACTTCAACTCTGTCACATATGGCAGAGTTTTATGCACATCTTTTTAGCTATCATCTGTGCATAAATCTTGCTTTGTCAAAAATCCCTTTCAGAGTGCTGCCAAAGACTGAACACTTTCCTATGGTGTTGGTTTTCTGGTATGGTGAAAGCTGGGACTTTTTATGTATAATTCCACCAATCATTATGTATAATCCCAACACCAAAGTAGATACTAATATCTATGAAATATGCCATTTTATATATTTGGTCAGTATTCTTTGTTGGCATTTAGGAAATTTGGAGTTTAGATTATCAATAATGATCAACACTATCACAGCAAAAGGGGAGACCCCTTGATGAAATAAGAACTGAAAAAGGCTCAGGGCAAATCATCTAATAACCCACAGGTATGAGTGAAAAGAAGATGGAGCTAGGAAACATCAATAGAAAAACTATGAGAAACTCAGGCGACGTGGGGAGAGGACAATGGAGAGTCGTTATTTACCACATTTTAGGAGTTCAGAACATGCCACTATGGTATACTGACTATTTTGAGTGAAAAGCACCCTGATTTCGTCTTGTTTCTTAAAAGTGGGAGATGAAATTCCCATGTGAAAGATGCCCTCCCTATACTAGAAGGAAAGTTCATCTTTTTATCATCAGGGATGGCAAGTTGAGCCCAAGAACAATCTGTACAAATAGACATTGTTAGACTAACCCTTATCTTTCTGGCCCCTTCTCCACCAAATTAAGTCTCCATGTCCAAGCTCCTTTGCCTTTTCATAATTCACTACTCTTCAGCCAATTCAGCTGATACATGTTCAACTCTATGTCTTTGGGTTTTAACTTGCTTATGAAGGCTCCTGTGTCATGGAGAACTTGTATTAAATAAATTTGTATGTTTTTCTCCTCTTGGTCTATCTTAATGTCAATTTAATGTTCAGGCCCAGTTGAAAAACCTGAAGAGGATAGAGGTAATGTTTGCCTCCCCTCTAGGGTATAAACTTTCAGTTTTGCAGGATGAAACACGTTCTGAAGATGGTGGTGATGGTTGCACAACAGTAGGAATATGTTTAATACCACTGAGCCATATATTACAATGAATAACTCGATACATTTTATGTTTTGTATATTTTGCCACAATAAAAAATGAGTGAAAAGGAACTGTGAGGAACTAACAGAAATTGATTGGACCCTGGTTGAATTTTTGGAGAGACAGTAAGTTTCAGTCAAGCAGAAAAATTCATGTATGTAGAAAAGGCATAAAATAACATAAATGAATGTATATATTTTCTTTTCTTACTCTAAAAATCCATAGGAAGATCCTTCCCACTCTCCATTACACTATGCGGCTGAAAAAATGGTGAGTTTGGGCCAGCACAGTCAGTTGGCTAATATAGGGGGATTTTGGAATACCCCCTGACAGAGAACAGACAACAGTTGGTTTTGAAACTGGTCCCTGGAGTTTCTTCCTACCTCATCCTAGCAGAAGAAACTTTCTCAATTACAAGTAAGGAATACCCCACTTGGAAAGAGGAATGGCAGAAGGTGAGGTAAAGAAAGTTTTCGGTGTAGGTAGGATTGTCCATTGAGAATGAATTACTAATGATGAGTGGTAATGAAACCAATGGTATTCTGCTTAGAGTTAATTACCCTCCTACATTTTTTTTTTTTTAAGATGGAGTCTCACTTTGTCACCCAGGCTGGAGTGCAGTGGCGTGATCTTGGCTGACTGCAACCTCCACCTCCCAGGTTCAAGCAATTCTCCTGCCTCAGCCTCCTGAGTAGCTGGGACTACAGGCACGTGCCACCACACCCAGGTAATTTTTTGTATTTTTAGTAGAGATGGGGTTTCACTGTGTTAGCCAGGATGGTCTCGATCTCCTGACCTCATGATCTGCCCACTTTGGCCTCCCAAAGTGCTGGGATTACAGACGTGAGCCACTGTGCCTGGCCGACCCTCCTTCCTTTAACCTTACCAAGGAGGGCACAGCCTCGGCTTTAGCCCATCATACCTAGGTCCGTATTAAATTCCTAGGAATATGAGGTAACAAAGTAATATCTGAGTAAGGTAATGTTTATAAAAGGAATATACAAAATTGAAATTCCTGTACTATGCAAACCTAAATTAATAGATAAAAGGATATAAATGTTAAATAAGCATTACATATATTTTAAAAGATAAAGTGATTGGCAACAAAAAGCTGTGGCATATAGTCATAAAGAGAACTAATTGGAAATATTGAGTATGAAAAATGCAATAGCAAAAGAAAAGGTGTTTTTAAGTAGGTTGACTAATAATATAACACAACCAAAGAATAAATTCCTGACTTGAAGTGCCAGATATAAAAACATCAGGTGGATGCCCACTCTCACCATTCCAAATCAACATAGTACTGGAAGTCCTTGCCAGATAAATCAGGAAAGAGAAAGAAACAAAAGGCATCCAAATAGGAAAAGAAGTAGTAAAACTATTTCTCTTTGCAGATGATATGATTCCATACCTGGAAAACCCGAAAGATTATGCCAAAAGGCTCCTGGAACTGACGAATAACTTCAGTAAAATTTCAGGATGCAAAACTCAATGTAAAAAATCAGCAGCATTTCTATACACCAGTAACATTCAAACCGAGAGCCAAATCAAGTACACAAACACATTCTCCCCCATCTCCCACCGCACACACCTAGGAATACATCTAACCAAGTAAGTGAAGATGTCTACAGGAAGAACTACAAAACACTGGTGAAAGAAATCATAGATGACATGCAAACAAATGGAAAAACATTTTATTCTCATGAATTGGAAGAATCAATATCATAAAAATCGCCATACTACCCAAAGTATCTATAGATTCAATATTATTTCTGTCAAACTACCAATATCATTTTTCACAGAATTAGATAAACTAATCTAAAATTCATATGAGACAAAAAAATAGACCAAATAGCCAAAGCAATCCCAAGCAAAAAGAACAAAGTCACAGGCATCACATTGCCTGACTACAAACTATACTATAGAGCTACAGTAATCAAAACAGCATGGACTGGTACAAAAACAGACACTTAGAACAATGGAACAGAATACAGAACCCGGAAATAAAGCAGCGCACCTATAGCCATCTGATTTTCAACAGTCAACACAAATATGCAAAGGGGAGAGGACTCCATATTCAATAAATTGTTTTGGGATAGCTGGCTAGCCATATGCAGGAGAATGAAACTGAACCTTTCACCATATACAAAAATACACCATACAAAACACACCATACAAATACACCATGCAAATGTGTCATACAAAAATTCACCATACAAAAATTGTATATGGTGAACCTTTCACCATATACAAAAATTAACTCAAGATGGATTAAAAAATTAAATGTAAGACCTCAAAGTAGAAGAAAACCTGGGAAATACCATTCTGGACTTTGGCCTTGGGAACAAATTTATGACTATTCCATCAAAAGAAATTGCAACAAAAACAAAAATTTACAAGTGAAATCTAATTAAGCTAAAGAGCTACTGCACAGCAAAAGAAACTATCAAGAGAAGAAACAGACCATCTAAAGAATGAAAGAAGACATTCACAAAGAATGCATTTGACAAAGGTCTAATATCCAGAATGTGTAAAGAACTTAAACAATTCAACCAATAAAAAACAAATAACCATTCAAAAGTGGGCACAAGACATTAACAGACACTTCTCAAGAGACAGACAAGTGGCCAAACAAACATATAAAAAATGCTCAACATCACTAATTATCAGAGAAATACAAATCCAAACCTCAATGAGATATCATCTCACGCCAATCAGAGTGTCTATTATTACAAATTCTAAAAATAACAGATCCTGGCAAGGCTGTGGAGAAAAGAGAATGCGTATACATTGTTGGTGGAAATGGAAATTAGTTCAGCCACTGTGGAAATCTTGGATACGTGGCAAGAACTTAAAACAGAAATACCATTTGATCCAGCAAACCCATTGTTGGGCATATTTCAACAAAAATTGAATCATTTTACAAAAAAACACAAGCACTCATATGTTCACTGCAGCACTATTAACAATAGCAAAGACACAGAATCAATCTGGGTGCTGATGGCTGGTGGATTGGATAAAGAAAATGTGATACGTATACACCACCGGATACTACCCAGCCATAAAAAATGAAATCATGTATTTTGCAGCACCATGGATGCACCAGAAGGCCATTATCCTAAGAGAATTAACACAGGAATAGAAAACCAAATACCACATTTTTTCACTTTATTTATTTATTTATTTATTTGAGAAGGAGTCTCGCTCTGTCCCCCAGGCTGGAGTGCAGCGGCACAATCTCGGCTCACTGCAAGCTCCGCCTTCCGGGTTCACGCCATCCTCCTGCCTCAGCCTCCCTAGTAGCTGGGACTGCAGGCACCCGCCACCACGTCGGGCTAATTTTTTGAACTTTTTTTTTTTTTTTTTTTTTTTTTTTTAAGTGGAGATGGGGTTTCACTGTGTTGGCCAGGATGGTCTCGATCTCCTGACCTCGTGATCCGCCCTCCTCAGCCTCCCAAAGTGCTAGGATTACAGGCGTGAGCCACCGCGCCCGGCCCCACACCTTCTCACTTGTAAGTGGGAATTAAATATTGGGTAATCATAGACATAAAGATGGCAACGATAGACACTGGGAACTACTAGAGTGGGAAGGGAGAGAGGACGGAAAGGGTTGAAAAACCAACTGTTGGGTATTGTGCTCACTGTCTGCGTGATGGGACATTCATATCCCAAACCTCAGCACCACACAATATACCCAGGTAACAAACCTACACATGTAACCCTGAATCTTAAATAAAAGTTGAAATTGTAAAAAACAGAAAACGAGGCATCATAAGGGAATAAATTTGGACAAAATGGGTATCTTTGTATGAATTTGATACATTTAAAAAATTTAAACCTTCATCTTTGCCTTTCCTAATGTGAACATATGAATCACAGATAGCCATTTGTATATACAATTTATATAACACTTATACCTAACTTTATGATGAAGAGAGATAAATTGAGAAATGTACTCGAAAGAGATAAATTAAAATAAAATAAGACATATTATATAATGATAATTTGCTATGGACTGAAGAGCTAGCTTAATTCAGTTGTCAGCACAAGAGAAATAGGGTAAAGTGATGAAATTCACCTATCAGAGGCCATCACATATTATTTTATTTCTAAATCCAAGGAACGCTATTAACAACTGAGAAATGTCCCCAAACATGGATGTGGTGTATGGGGTGTGGTGTGTAGATACTACAAGTATCCTTTGATTTTGCTTTATCAATATGTATACCCACATTGAGCTACTGTAATGAGCATTTTATATTTGCTAATAAAATTTGGACATTAGTTTTTTCTGGAACATCACTCAAAGTGCAAAAGTAAATATCATGTATTTGAATACAAACTGGTAAAAAATGAGACATACATCTCTCTATTAAGATTCTAAGTCTTTAGTTCCAGTTGAACATTTCTGTTAGTTCTAAAGGATTCTTCTCCTTAGCAATAGTCAAAAAGGACAGCAAATTAGTCAAAGATCCAATTCGTTGGATGTTAGTACATTAACCGCTATCTACTGCTGCAGTTTTTGAGTTTGAAAAGTTTGTAGCCATCCACATTCACTCATCTCTACTGTCACAATTATGTAATTTACTTGCTTAACCTTTTTCTTTAAATGGTGTTCAGATAAAATTTAGCACAGCTTGCATCTTAAATAACAGTACATAATTTAGTGTACCTGAAAGTATGTGTCTTTAGTAGAATAATGTTTATTGCAATATTGTTTGAAGGCAAGACAACAAGAAACAACTAACATGTCCATCAATGGGAGAATTGTTGAGTAAAATCCTAATTCTACCTAGGCAATATAAATCATAAACATTATATATTATGCATAAATTAATATGAAGGGATATCCATGTTATTTTATAAATGAAAATGGCAATAATTGAATTACATACAGTATGATTCTATTTTTATTTTCTTTAAAAAGGGAAAAGAAGGAGAAGAACCCTATATACTTTTTTAAAAAATACAAGACCAGAGTGAAAGATATGGTAGGATACACACCAAAATGTTTTTGGAAACTTCAGTGGAGGGAGGATAAATTATAATTATTTTCTTATATATATATACTTCTGCATTGCTGGATATGTTACAATGAACATGTGCTACCTAAAAAAAGAAAATCAACTTTATGACATAGCAAATATACTGTGTACGGTTGTATAGCATAGAAAAAAAAACTTTTCAGATGTAACAACTACTGGCACCATTGAAAAAGGAAAGCTATTTCATCCTAATCTTTTTCATGTATGTATTTGGTATCGAGTGATTTTTTTCAGTTTTGAAAGGTAGGAGGCAAAGAAACTGGAGAAGAGAAAATTAGATAACCTTCAAATGTTTGGGAGCTGCTATGAGGGCATACTCTTTAAAAAATTCACTCTTTGTGGAATTTAATAACATCCATTTCACAAACCACAGAGTTTTCCTATCTCACAAATCAATTTCGTTCTATTATATCGGTGAATTAGTTTCTTTTCGTGAATTGGTTGTTCCACTTTAACTGTTGGCCTCCTAATAAAAGGGAAAGACATGCATTAGGAATATAGAAAATAGCCAGGATAATAGCCCAGTAATACTACTTACTTATTACCTAACCTCTTCTCTTCAGATTTCCCCATGCCTCAGTGACCACAAGCATTGAATTAGCTATGACAAATCTATCCATGGCCCCTGTTCTTTCAAGAAGTGGTTTGCTTGGGGTACAATAATGATCAACTCTGATGAGACTGTCACCCATGTGCCTGTAATCTCATGCAGAGACTTGAAAATCCAAGCCAGGTATAATCACTCCTCTTACACTTAAGACATATGAAAATTGATTCTAATGGTACCTTAAATTTTTTTCTTTTCTTACAAAATGATGATCAATATGCAGCTTTAAAAAGATAAGTCAAAAGGAAATAAATGCCCTCTGTGAATATTTGTTTGTATAATTAAAATAGAATCAAGTTTTACACTTGTGTATTGGAATACTTATATATGTGTGCATACATATGTATGATCTATAGATATATGCACATATACATATATAAAGAGAAATAGAGATGCCTTACAAGCATGAAATTGCTTAAACAATATTGTTTCAAAATTCAAATGCTATATTTTCACATACAGTTTGTAAATGATGATATATATAAATTTTGGCTTCAAACAGGTCTTAGATTTCACTTCTGATACCACTATTTCATATGAATGCTACATTTCCTGCACTAATATAAGAAATGAAGCAGTGTTAGATTAATAAGTTATTCTAAATTGGAGAAAAAAGTTTATACATAGACAAAAGGTTAAGAGAGTATATATACTAGCCTACTTGAACTCATGCTCCTGAAATAATTATTTTAATTCAAATTTATGTGAAACAGATGTCAATATGCATTTATTTTATAAAAATTTAACATCAGTCATAGACAGATTAAGTCTACAAATGAATGAAAATTATGAAACAGTGTTCTCACAGCAATATTTTTTAATTAGGCATGACAGCATTAATAATGCAGTATATTATGGCTACACATTTATTTTAGCCATGTATAGATTCAAAAGAGGTGACACATCTTTGAGTCAGAACAATACGTAACATTTGAATACCTTTTGATACCTTATGACGTGATTTCATTTCTATCTCATTTTACTGTAAGGATATGACATTTGTTTATTCTATGTGAACTTTGATTATGAAATAGATCTTAGAAATATAACTAGTTCACAAAAAAGTTCAATAGAGAAATGTCAAAGAAAAATGCAGAATTTTTCTCTTTATCTCCCTCTCTTCTAATCTTACTAATCTCTAATTGGTATCATAGCATCTGTTCAGAAACAAGCACATCAAGAGCCTTAAGCAATCTTTCTTTCTGGAACATGTAACCTTTTCAAGGGTTCAAATTCTAGCTAATATCGACCTTTGTTCTTGCCAGTACCTTATGTGTTTTCTCAGTACCAATGCACAGTCCATACTACAAATTGCTCATGCTTTCAATTGCTCTTCCGAACTCAGTCTATTAAAATTATCTATCAAAAACCTCTGCATTTGCAGCATTTGAGTCACACATTGCCAGGATGGTGATCTCTGTTTCAATTTTTTTCTTCTTTTTTTTTTGGGGGGGGGGGTAGGGATAATCATGTATTTCAAACTTTAATAACAGTCATTAATGTCAGTCATTTGGACAATTAATCACATATAACACGATGGAAAGGAAACAATCTTGGAATTTAGTTTCAGAACACAAGTCCCAAACTTTGCAGTGGCAATTAGAACAGAAAGAAGAGAAAGAAAATGAGAAATATTGAAGATAAAAATTGGAGAAAACTTGGAGGTGAACTCAATGTGCTGACAGGAGGAAAGGATGAGTTCAGGTTATTATCACCGGTAATTGGCTGATGATGGTATCAACTGAGAAGACTGAGATGAATGAACAAAGTTGAAGTTTTACATGAAAACTAATTTCCATAACATTTTAGAATATAGGCTCTTTATGTTTGTCCCTGTACTTTTTAAAGCTTTTGAAAGCTGTGTATACATACATCACAGATACTCCATAGATATTGGTTGCATTAATGTATGAATGCCAGGAAATGAACAGGGAACTTTGTCATTAATATTATGTTAATCCTGCAACTGGAATAATATGGATTCATATTTTCTAATGTACGGATTTATTCCAGTACTATAAATTTGCACTTGTCCTTTAAACACTTGGTATTAGTCCTGTCCTTTTCTAAGAAAATTTTGCTCTTAATGTTGACATTATCAGAATGTATGAATTGAGAAAATGTGTGAGAACTCACTCATGTTGAAATACTCCATGAACATTCCTTCATCCTACCCCTAGCAGCCCAATCACATCTTCAAACTTCAACATGTAGTGTGTAACTGTAAAAAGCATTATTTTAGGAAGCTATGTTCTTTTGATAACAAATTACTTTCTTTAAGGCTACATAATCAGTTTCAAATTTAATATGACTTTACAATTTCTCATCCTTGTAAGATGGTATTTCTTAACATGTTGCAGTAAAAGAAACTGCATTTTAACGACATGCTTTATGTACATGAATGTTTTGAGTAATTCACACTTGTCTTGAATCCACAAAAAATTTATTGAGAATCTATCCTTAAAAATTATTTTATTTCAATAATCAGCTTTCTGGTAAAACTTAAATTATTTGTGCAGAATATTGTCCATGAAAATAGATCTTTCAGAATCTGGAGATTCTGATTTTCTAAAATTATGTTTAAATAAAAGGTTCATACATGTCTGTAAAATGTGGGTGTATATATGGGTTCTGTGTATGTGTTTGTGTGTGTATATTCACATAATGAAAAAGACAATCTCTATGGAATGTTCTACTTTGATCTCCTGTATTAATGTACTTTGATTCCTCACTTCCATTTCACATATTCTAGCAATGAATTATTTTTATAAATATAAGTTCATCCTAGTATAGAGAATCACCACTATGTCTTAGAAGTATGCTTTAAATTTTTAAACATCTTTTACCCTAATGCTTCTCATCAATTATAAATAATTTGTTTTAATTGACCAAATAAATATTTCCTACTCTTAAAAACATTATATAATTCAATAGAAAGCAAATATTCCATTCAAAAATCTTGGCATCATAAAGAATGACTCTACTTTAATTTTCCAAACCTAGTAATTACAGGAAAATAAGGAAATTTCACACTTAAGGGTTTCAGAGTAGTGAAATATACACATTTTTCTTTTACATTATATTCATTCATTTCAGAATGATAATGTGGTCTTAAAGGCCACAAACCTTTCCAAAGAAAATCTAAGTCAGCTAGCATCCAAAATAATGTCATAAGAATACTTAATTATTAATCCTTAAATATTAAGAAAAAGGTATGGAAAAGAATCTAAAGAATTCAGGATCCATCCCAATAGTCTAAAGCCCACAATGTAGAGTTAAGGTCTCTTAGACCTAAACATTATACAAGAAAAATCTTGTTAGTAAAAACATATTAGGTAGGCATGCATGAAAAAGTGTTTTTCACAGATTTATTATATAACCTGGCATAAAATACGTATTGAAGTAAGCACATTGGACAAAGAACACAGAACTTGCCATGTAAGCCCTGCTTACCTGCTCTAAACCAACAACTATGACAAGCTTCATCTCATCCCCTATATGCACTATTTACTCTAAGGACTTATATCTTCGCACATTTTGTCTTCTTTGCTTTAGCCTCCTGGCAAAAATGTATGCCACTGTTTACAGTTCAGTTAAAACGTCACCTCCTAACTTAATCTGCGTTTTATCACAATCTATATGACCATTCTAATAACACTTTAGATTACATACAGCTCATTGTGAGTATTTTCTGCTACTCATTGTTCTTCTCCTCCACCTGATCTTCACTTTTCAGCACCAGGCACTGGATGCTTACACATTTTTGTATAAAGAAGGTATTTAAACATTGAACTGAATGGAATAAATTGCCAATTTATGGAATTGAGGAGTTCCAGGTGTTTAAATCAACAGCTGTAGAGGCAGTAAGGGTCATTCACTAGTGTCAAGAAATTGAGTCTAGAGTCACACATATTTCACTGAGAAGCTCAGCTATCTTAAGTGCTTCAGTTCTCTCAGCTATAAATGGGAATGATAAAAAGTAGCCAGGCGTGGTGGCTCCTGCCTGTAATTTCAGCCCTTTGGGAAGCTGAGGTAGGAGAATCACTTGAACTCAGGAGTTCAAGACCAGCCTGGGTAACATAGTGAGACCTCGTTTCTACAAAAAATAAAAAATTATCTGGGCGTAGTGGTGCATGCCTATAGTTCCTTCTACTCGAAAGGCTGAGATCAGAGGATCACTTGAGCTCAGGAAGTTGAGGCTGCAGTCAATTGTGATTGTACCACTGCACTCCAGCCTGGGTGACAGAGTGAGACACTGTCTCAAAAATAAAGATTAAAAATAAATCAATTTATCTGCCTGTGAGAACTGAAGGAGATTCCACAAAGTTTAGTGGTTAAAAAATTAGGCATGTACCACAAAACAATGAAAACAGCAGGTGAATATTATAACAGTTATGGAAAAATTTATCCACAAGGGATGATGACTTGCTACCTCTACAGATGGCCTAATATGTTATAAAAATAATTTTTTAATGGTGAGAAAGGGGACTGGTCCCTATACCAAAATAGATAAAGCTTTTAATGCCAGGTTGCTAATATAAATTTTTAATGAAATTATCTATTTGTCACTATATATATATATATATATATATATAGTGACAAAGAGATTATATATATATATGTGTGTGTGTGTGTGTGTGTGTGTGTGTGTAGAGAGAGAGGGAGAGAGGGAGAGAGGGAGGGAGGGGGAGAGAGAGAGAGAGAGAAAGTAAGTATATGTCTGTATTTCAGTTTTTTCTTACCAAAGCAAATTTCCAGTTGCCCTATATGGTAATGTTACCCTGAATTTACAGTAATTTGAGAGCATACATTCTTTAAGAGTAATTACAGAATGTCTGTAATGACCTTAATTCATGAGTTAAGATCTCCCTTGATGATATCATAATTAAAAAAAAATCCAGAACTCCAGAATTAAGTCATGGTTTGCTGTTGCTCAAGCTAAGTGAAAAATATAGCTTAGGTATTTTGATACTTAAACAGTCATTTCTTTCCCTTTCCCTGGTTTTCAGCATTGGCAGCATAACCAACTTAGGAAAAGAAGGAGTGTTTCATCTGCAAGGTATTAAACTAAGGGAATGAATCAGGGCATTGCACCCAAATATTTTCTAGATTGCTAAAAAGCTTGTGATTACCTAGTCACAGGAAAAGCATGCTATTGATATGGACAGGAGACGGGGAAATACTGGGTAGAAGAGGGCAGTTCCCGTGCAAAGGCTCCAATCTCAAGTCTGGAGGCCTGCAGCCCTAAGTGGGAACAGGCATTTCTGTTTTCATGCCCAAAAAGTTGTGTTTTGGCCTGCAATGCCCCCCTATCCTGTACCCATATAACCTCGAACCCCAGGCTCCAGGAGAAGACAAGGAGATGAGGAGACAAGCAGGCGAACGGCAGAACGGTGTAGCAGGGAAAGAGAGAAGAGAAGGTATGTCTGAACACCAGGAGGAGTACAGCTGGGAGTGGTCAAGGAGGAGTTTGGCTGCTTGATAGCCAAAACTTCAGGGGAAGATCATCTTCCCACTCCATCCCTTTTCCAGCTCCCTGTCCATCCTGCTGAGAGCCACCTCCACCATTCCATAAAATCTCACATTGATCCTTCAAGCCCATGTGTATCCCCATTCTTCTGGAACACTGGGCAAGAGCTAAGGATACAGAAAGCTCTCACACTGGCCCTCTGCCCATGTGAAAAGGCAGAGGGTCCATCGAGCTGGTTAACACTTAAGCCATCTGCAGACAGAAAGGTCAAAAGACTGAGGACACAGGCACCCACCCCTAGATACTACTGTGAGGCTGGAGGTCAAAACACGCGCCCTGGCTCCTGCACCTGTCCATCTGCATGTTTCCCCCTTCATCAGGGGTTTGAGCAGTGGCAGCAAGCAAACAGGTGAGCCACACCCCTGTCACATGTCCTGGGAGGAGGGGGATCAGGGAACTCTCCCATTTCGTCATGTGGGAATTCCATGACACTTGTGTTAAGGCAGCTTCTTTTAAACAGTAGGGGGAAGAATCACAGGTTTTAACATGTAGTCCTATGGCAATGGGTGGAAGTGGGGGAGGCAAATCAATAAATGACTTTGAAATGAGATTGATTTTTCTCTTTGTTTTCCTCAGAGAATGGAAGGTGTAGTTATATTAATTGGTTGGTATTTATTTTATAGCCTTTAAAAATAGGGGATAATTCATCTTGATTCTGTAATTACCAGTTATACAAACAGCATATGACAAGTCTGACAAGAAGGCTTTTTCAACAGGGAATAGATATAACAATGGCAAACGTGCTAGCCAGATTAACAAATCAAGGTTATTCCATGTGATAGTCTTTTCTTTCTCAATAGGAGATATTATCTAAATTCATACGGTAATTTGAAAAATGTCTACATTGTGCACATACCTGAATATCAAATAGGTCACTAAACTTGATTGACCAGTAAAATAAAAAGTTTCCAAAACAATCTGATAAAGAGTCAGTTGCATATGTTTTCCTGGAGAAGAGTTAGGTTTGAGTCTTGGAACAGAATATTGTGTTCTCTATTATAAGACTATAATATTACAAATTAAGAGTTTGATACATCACAGGAAGGTCATGCCTCTATGACAACATTGCTCTAGACTGACGATGGGGTTAACAAAGTATCTATCTGACTCCAACAAAACACTAACTAAGCTAAAGGAGAGGAATTCATAAATCTATTTGTGCTGAACACACAGATCAAAGAAGATTGTTACAATTTGCATCTGATTCTTACTGTCTAGGCCAGACAATGTCCTGGAAATGACCCTGGTTGAAACCAGCAGGAGACTATTATCTTTCTCCCTTTTTACACTTTAGCCTGGGGTCAGGAAGTTCTGAGCTGCTCAATATTTCTATTACATTAATGGTACAATTATCACATAGGGATCAACTCATGCTGCTAATATAGACATGCCTCTGGAAGCAATTTCTGGCTCTGCTGGGCAAGGCAATCTATTAGGTCACTTGTAAGCTCTGCAAAGCCTAGTGGAAAGAGTACAGACTTTGGACTTCTTGGTTTAAATTCCAGCCCTGTATTTCTTTGTAGGATGGCCTTAGCAAAGTACTTAACATCTTTGAATCTCAACTGGGGGATAATAGCTTCCATCTGATGCGACAGTTGTGAAGATTTATGAAAAAAACACGGGGAAACAAGCTAATAGGTTTTATACATTGTAGTCATTAGGTAAGTAGAAATTATCACCATCATGTACAGTGTTTTGCTCATTCCTTTTTAGTGACTGATGTCATCTTGATATACAAAATAATCAACATGTAAATAATTTCTATTCTCAGTCACATTAAATGTTATTTCAACATGCATACAGAAAATAAATACATGAAGAGTGTTAATAAATGTAAATCATTCTGAACATTATCAAAGAAATACTACTGATCCTTGTTGCCAGAAAGCTAGATATCTATAGCTTCCAAGTGACAGAAGTAAATACAGAAGTTCCTAGTTATCTTACAAATGTCTCCACAGCTTTAGGTCTTGTGACTTACGGAGTAAATGTGTTAGTGATTATGTTCTGTTTCCTTGAGAAAGAAGGTCTGACTTTTTTCCCCTCTATTGTATCCATGAGCACAGCGCTTAGAAACTAAGTAGCCAACTGAAGCTACTTACAATATTCCAGATCTGAAAACTCTAAATAAAACAAACAAAATAATAACCCAAATTCCAAACCAGCTATATATCTTAACTGTCACCACTTCCCACCTATTAGATAGCTCACACACCCACCTTTCTACATACTTCATATAATCTTTCAGCAAGTGTCTTAAGGATTAACTTGATAGCCCATATTGGCATCTACTTTGAAGCAAAGTTCACATATTGCTGTTTATTCTACAGACAATTTGAAAATAGGTAGGTAGTGGTGAGGCCTGAATTGGAATTAATGTGTATTTCCCTCAAATAGATAATATTACTTAATTTCATCTCCTTTTGCTAAATCGATCCTGGGGATTGAGCTATATTAACAACAACGTTGTCAATACAAAGAGTGTCCTAAGATCACTTAGTGATTATCCTAACAAGGTGAACTATTTTTTTCTTCATAAACCTTTACTGTAATGATAAAGAATGTATGTACATATGATACAAAATTAGGTTCAGAATAATGGTCAAATTTTTAAAAAGACTCTCTTTAGAAAGTAGACTGCTTTGATTGTTAGTGTGATTGTTATTTACTGAATCAGAATCATACCTTTTGCCTCTTTGATTAGTTTATAAACCTCTTAAAGGTAAGGGCTCCATATGGCACCTTAAATACTATGTGGCATATACTACATAATCAATGAATATCTGTTGATTGCTTCTTAAAAGATGTTAGATTACAATACTTTTAGAAAGAAAATGATGACCCATTCCCCTAATAGATTACCATCATACATCAATTTGACTGCTGAATTATTATAAACAGTCATATACCATAAGAACTATGGGTAAATGTTGTGAATTTTGAGAACACCATTAAGAAGTAAACTTCAGAACTGTCCTCTACCTGTTTGTCTAAATTTGTCAAAAGTTTTGAATTTTTAAAAAGTAAACGATATTTTAATAAAATTTTAATTTACTTGTTTTTCTTCATCTTTTAAATAAGAATTTGACTTTTTAGAGCAAAACATGTCCATATTTTGCTCATCAGATAATATTTTTCTTATTATATGGTAGACATTCATTGATTTTGCTACTCATGAGTGGTAAGTACCTGTAGGCATATCCTAATCAGTGCCATGCTTCTTTTGATTCCTTTTTAATCTACTTTTCCAAGCTTCCATTTTTCTATGCTATCTTTCAATACATTTCTTCTTTGTTTTAGTTAACTGGAGTAGTTTTCAGTTGTTGCAGCTAAGAACTCTGACTAATACATATGGCAGCCTGCTGATGCCATTGATGAGGCTTTTCTGCACTTGCATGAAAAGACTGATGGAAGAATCATAAATCCTTCCTGAGTTTTACTTGCTAACATTACATGTGTCTTCTGCTTTTCCCCATCTTCCCCCCAAACTACAGCATCAATAATAGTCATCCTGTCCTTAGCAGCATTAGCCAAGCTGAAACTCCAGCTTGGCTTTACAAAAAAAAAAGAAAGAAAGAAAGAAAGAAAAAAAACAAAAACACTGCCATGTTCTAAAGCTGTTGATGTTCTACCATCTACCATGCATCCTTCAGGAATTTTTCCTGTCCCTTCCTGTTTACAGCTGTCTATGTTCAGCTCACTCCAGTAGGGCTATGCTGTCATTCATTCTCCCCAAAGTGTAGTGGGACAACATTGACTACAGAAAAAAATAGCTTCCATTGCAGCAGCCCAAACATGCCCTGCAACTTGCCACAGGGCAAGTCTTGATGACCTTGTCTCCATCATATAGTTCAGGAAAGGAACAATATTTAAAGGATTTCATATGCATTTAGATTTAAGTTGAATATATTCTCTCTATCCTCAGAAACTACATTTTAATAGAGAGGTTTTTTATTTATTAATTTTTGTATTGTACATTGTATGCGTAGAAGTACACAAATATTTTTAAATAATATCATGGCATTGAAACATATGAAAAATAAAACCTGTAGACCATTATTTGGGTCTGTAGGAAGTGAGAGTAATAATATAAAGGCTTTGAAACAACAACTGTCATTGGCTGAATACTGTATATTTTGTAATTTGTTAATGCTTATATTGTTCTTTCAAAGGTACATTCAAAATTTACAGACCTACAGCTATCACATGTACATCTGAAGGCAGACATTCTGAGTCAAACATATTGGTATCTGATGGCAGAACCATATCACTCAGAGCTCATATCTGCTTCTGGATTTGGCTTTGAAACTGTCTCAGAACTTGGCATGTTGGAAGCATGAAATTGGCAATTTCATGAAATCTTTCAGGCTCATATGGCAGAATTTATGTCTTGAAATAGAATCAAAAGTACAACTCAAAGACTGGAGCAGGAAAGGCAGGAGAAGATCACTGTGACAAGTAAGTCCTCTACTTTTGACCTCAGCTATTCTTGGTCAAGAGCAAAAACATGTAAGTCAGGGTGACTGTGGCTCAACTTCATTATAGACCTTTATTAGCTTGGCCTGGTACAGCCCTGAAATCTCCCTGATACCACATTGTTAACCTGATAAAAGTATCTTTGTAGGAGAGCATATTCCTGTTGAGAAATAGACAGCTGCCTTAGAGGGTCTGTGGTTTGATTCATTTTTGCCTGGATCCTGACCTAGGTGTCTGGCAAGCCACTTGTCTAGAATCATCAAAGCTACCCAGAAGTTGAAATATACAGTTAGTAGAAGATTTAAAGGTAAGGATAAACTATTTTTTCAAATGCTCCAGAGACACTCACATATGAAAAATACTGTCAGGTTTAAGACTAAATTAGGAGACCACTTCCAATGCCAAAAGCTATACAAACCTCCACTAACGTACACTACCATTCCTTCCCAGGAAATAACAACTGCAATAACACACACATAATACATGCACACAAAATGTCAACAATGCACTTCATAGGGTGTCACATCCTTTAATATTCATATCATCATATAGCTACGAATCATCCATTTGATTATTTTATTTGATGTTACAGTGGAGAAGTCAATCACATATAACAGGCATGCAAATGATTTTTTTTTCAGATTGAACCATTTTTTTTAAAGACAGAAGCACAACCACAACATCGTAGGTATGCGTTTCCTCAATCCTTACACATGTGATTTGTCTGTTTACTCTTTCATGGGAAAATGATTGCTTCGTTCATCACGGTCTGTTGTAGTTTTAGAGAGTTAAAATTTTAAACTTTCACTATCATTTTTATTTTGGAAGTAAAATGCTATAAACTAAAAATTCCTAAATCTCAGGTATGCTCTGGCTTCCTTAAATTTTTCTTTCTTAGGACAGAACGTATGCAATTACAGTGTCATCTAAATATGTGAAAATGACATTCCTTTTGTTTGTTCCACAAATACTGGTATTTGGATGAACTGAGCACAAGGTTAACATCTGGGTCTCAGAGATGAGTAAAATACAGTCTCTGCTTTCCAGATGCCTACAGTCAAGCCAGGAGAAACCGCGGATGGAAACAAACAAACAAACAAAAACAACAACAACAAAAAAAGACAGTTAATGCAGCACAAGAATCCCAGATAGGGATGACTTTCAAAATGTCATGGGGACCCAAACCCATACAATTATTAATAAATGACCCTGGCACATGAGGACTTAATCATTTTATCTACCAATTGCCCAAAAGAGCTTTTCAAAGACTACATGTCATTTCCAGGAACCCGTGGCACATTCTGGCACATGCAAACCACCACATCTTGGATTTTAAATGCTTTAGGAATGTAAAATGCTGAAACTCTGGCTCCTGCTAGTGTCTTGGGACTTTTAAATATTAAACTAAGTAATAGTTATAACCAGTTCCTCCATAAAAGATATTAATGATTTTAAGTATTTGAGCTTCATCATTATAATGACCATATTCCCCTTAGCTTAATTTTTACATTTTTAAAAACAAAACTTGACATTTTAAGCCAGCAAGGGACACTCATTGCAGCACAGAATACATCTATCTGTCCTAAATGCCATAATTATTAGATGAGACTCTGCCAAGTTAGTTACTCCTTGGGGACTTCAAAGGTACATCACTTTCCAAGACACTCAGGGACTATTTAGTGAACTGCCACACTGATTTATGCAGTAGAATGGTCAGTAATGATAGTTCAAATATCAGTAATTTGAGAAAATTAACCATCTTCCAAAATGTATACCAGTCACTGTGGTGGGTGAGCAGAAGGGATAAGTGGTTAATTTGGTCAGTGATTAACTCATCTTGCTGGTTTGAGATTTAGACCAATTTGGCTACACTTTAGGAAAGGTATTTGATTCTTCTTATCTGATGAATTTAAGCTCATGGTATTCTAAAAGCAAAAGACTGAATAATTTTCAAGGCCAAACTCTCACTTTAGATATAAGAAAATTGACTTACTGAATGTTGTCATAATCATTAGATACATACTCCAGGATGTCTTAGCCTTATATTTTCATATTTCCAACAAATTGATTTTCAAACTACTTCTCATTAAGATGTAACTGCCTATTATTAAAGGGGAAACCACTCCTTTCAGTTTCCTAGAGACTTCATGCTCTTTCACAGCTCTGAACTGTTCAGCATGCTGATTCTTTTCCCTTGGTGCTTACATGACCAATACACATGAATAAACATGTCTGCACACCTCTGTGTTATTACATATGAGGAAATATTATGTGTTAGAATGCATACACATTCTACTTTTTTCCAGAAGTCTATGAAACTCTGGTAATTGCTATGACTAATTGAAAGAATAATTTGCTATGTATCAAGTAAAATAATTATTATAGATTCTCTACAGTGAGCACACTGCAGAGCTAGGCACCTGGAAGGATATAAAGGTGATGGAGAAAGATACACATCGTAGGGTGTATGAGCCTACAATCTAATGGTGTGTATGTGAGGAGGGGTGGAGGAATTACATGACTGCAAGAGTTTGGAGAAATACAAAGCACTGTTACATTTTTTTAAAGGGGTGGCAGTGAAACCAGTCCAACTGGTAGGGAGGTCAGGAAAGGCTTGAGATTAATCTCAAAGAGGAGGTAGAATTGTACTCAGAAAATAGAGAAAGAAAGCTTCTAAGATTAGCATCATCAATTCCATGTGGTGCTTAAGGACAATTAAATAAAAATTTTTCTAAAGTTTTCTCTTTTGATTATTAAAATTACTTTAAATTTTCTATGGCTAAAAATGTCTTATTAATCCTTTATAAAGAAGAAATTGAGGGTTTAAAAAATTTTTCATTTATTCATTCAGTGCACATTTGGGGCCTATTTATGTGACTGGATTCTTTCATAAAAGAATGGGAATTTGATTTTAATTAAGATGAATAAATACATGTTTTAGAGAAGATGTATTCTGTGCAAAAAGAACCTGATTTCAAAATGCGTGGGATTTTGAAAAGGAACTTCACGAAGATTAGTATGGAAACGGCACAGAGTACGTGACAGACAGTGATGGAGTAAACAAAACAACTAAATCTGGAGATATGGGCTGTGTCACTTCCTAATCTACAGCATTTGCTTTCTTTTTTCTATGAGCAATGAGGATTTAATAGGTGTTTGAACAGCAAAGTGATCATACCAGCTTTGTCCTTGGAGAGATAACTGGCAGCAAAGACACAGCAGGTGGACTAGATTAGGAAGAGTCCAGTAAGGGGTAATGAGAAAAGATAAATTTACCTCATTTCTTTAAATGAGCAAAAGATAAAGTGAGCAAAAAGACAACCTCAATTTTCAGTTCAACTGTATGTTAATTCTTACACTAAGATGCAGATATATCAGTAGTACTTCATATTTCTTGAGTGTATCAGATCATCAACTCCCTTAAAAAAACTGTTACTTTTTATGCAAGCCATAGCTGTTTTTTAAACATTAAAAGTATTAAAGTATTTTAGCTTGAGAAAAGAGGAATTAAAAAATGACAGAGTACACCGTTCATTACTTTGCAATTGTAAAGCACTATATAATACAACCGAAGAATATACTCTTATTAACATGAGAAGTAAAGTGATGACTTTGGGCCTCTGAACATTTGAGTCTCCCTCCTTAATCCATGTAAGCCCTCTATTTTACATTTTTCATCAGACCTATAAAATAGACTCAGACTCATACATAAAATATTTCTTAGCAAAGCCATGTAATGCTTGTGTAAGTACATTTCATAAGAAGAAAATAAATTTTAAATTGTATTCTAAGTATTGGTTGTTACAAAGTATTAACTACAGAACTCAAAGGTGATGTAAATTTAAATAAACTTTGATATAGATTTTTAGTTCATGACTATCTTATGAATTATTATTTATGACTCAGATGCCTCAGTCATAAATTTTTAAATGACCTGTTTCTTGAAGAAAGTTTATTTTGAATAGAATATATCAATCTTCTAAAAATTAACAAGTATGTATTATGTGGTAAATCTGTATAAAATAAAAGAGAATTATCATAAAAATGATAGTGTTTTTACATTTTCTGATTAATATAACCATCAATTATTTATTGATAATGCAGTTTCCTGTGTTTTCACTTCTAATGCATGGCATGAAAATTTAACCTTTCATTTCCTGCTTGTTTATGTAACTGTTAATTCACTATTGTTTCCATTTTTCCATTACAAGTAAAATTTAAAAATAACACAATATAAAAAACATTTTATCAGAATATTTAATAGGAATATATTTAATCAATATATCTTTTTAAAATCTAAATAATCTACAGGTTACCTCAGATATTTTATCTATGATATCTTCATAGGGGATTCTCAGATAATTATTTCATTGTCTTATCAACTAGGTCCAAATACCTATATTTAAGTTTTAAGAAAAAAAAAATTGTTGCAAAGAGATTAATCTTGCAGAAAAAAAATCACCCTACTGAAAATATGAAAAATAACAGCTGGTAAGACAGTTAAGAAATACTCTGAGGTCACAGACTAAGTAAATGCAGGAAACCAGAGGACTAAAAGGAGCACTATTTCATGCTTACATCTTGTAGATGTTGCTGAATAAGGTGAAACCGAGTTCTGTTTTGAAGGCCTTCTGGGAATGGGGTCAAGAGATTAAACCAAAGGCCTACATGAGGAAACCACTTGACTCTCCCCATGTCATGACAACACCAAAGAGCTACATCATGAGTGTAAAGTATGAACAAAAAATAAATCTCAATTGCAAGGAAACTGAGAAGAAAGTTACTGGTGAAAATTCATGATCATTAGCCTGCTCTGGCTACAGAGTTTTTAGCTTGTACATTTCTTACTGTGTAATCACTAATAAAATGATTAAAAACAAAAATTTTAAAACAGACAAAACTACAAACAACCAAGTAAAAACTCAAGCTAACAATTTACTGTAAATTAGTTCTATGATGCAGTTACCTTGGAAGAGGTTCTACAAAGCTCTAAATGAGTGCTTCTTTAGGTCATTAGCCAAGACCTCAGATAATTCCCATTTATAAATTCATGAGTAATATGATCTTATACATTAAAAAATAATCAGTCAATCAGTGAACTCATAATAAAACAAGTCATCATGAGTAAGGGCCCACAAAAATAAGAGAATAAGCACTATAAAGACTTCAGATGGTAAAATTATTTAGCAAAAAATACAAAATACTATTTCATAGGCTAAAATAAACAAAAGAAGAGAATAAAAATGACTACAAAAGCAATCAATTATAAAATAGCCAAGGATATTTGAATAAAAATGTAGTTTATTTAGATATGAAAAATATTGCTTTTTATATGTAAAATCAAGTGGCACATTAGTGTTGATGACAATCAGTGAACTGGAAAATAAATCAATAGGAATCATAGAGTCTAGTAAAAAAAAAGAAAAAGATGGAAAACAGAGAAAAGTTAAGAGCAATGGAGGCTGGACTGATGATGAAAAATCTAATTGAATGATAGAAGGTGAAGAAACAATGTATTAAAAGAAATGTTTTAAAAAATGACTGAGAATTTTTTATAATTGATGAAAAACATAAATCTATAGAATCAGGAATCCCAAGCAAATCTGAGGAGGATACATACAAAGAACTTTATCCTTAGGCATGTTAAACTGAAATTATAGAATTTACTAATAAAATATATTACTTGAAAAGTTCTTTAAAAAATTCAGAGCAAAATAATTCAGATTACCCATTGATATGGTTTGGTTGTGTCCCCACCCAAATCTCATCTAGAACTCTGGCTCCCATAATCCCCACATGTTGTGGGAGGGACCAGGTGGAGATAATTATGGGGGCTGTTACCTCCATGCTGTTCTCATGATAGTGAGCAAGTTCTGATGAGATCTGATCGTTTTATAAGGGGATTTTGTCCCCTTTTGCTCTGCACTTCTTGCTGCTGCCATGTGAATAAGGACGTGTTTGCTTACCCTTCTGCCATGATTGTAAGTTTCCTGAGGCCTCCCCAGCCATGTGAAATTGTGAGTCAATTAAACTTCTTTCCTTTATAAATTACCCAGTCTTGGGTATATCTTCATTAGCAGCATGAAAACAGACTAATACACCCATAGATAGAAAGATCACATAATTTATTATCTAATCCAGCACTTTGAGGAGTGAAAGGGAAAGAACCAGTCATTACTTCAGGAAAACTGGCATAAACTGGAGTTGTCCTAGGAAAACTGGACTCTGGTGATCTCCTCTATAAAAAATGACAGTAAGACAGACAGTAATTTCTCCATTGTAAAAATAAAAGCAAAATAAGACAGAATTATATCTTCAGAGTTTGGTGAATACATAGCTATTGGTCTAAAAGATTTTATGAACAAAAGGAAAATAAAGCATTTTAAACCAAAGAAAACTAAACATCAGCATACCCTCTCTAAAGCAAAGTGAAGACCAATAAGCATTGAAAATAATTTTAGACATAAAAATGATAGTCATTAAAAGTAAGATAAAACTACCATATGTGACCAAAAAGTATAAAATATGAAACTGAGTTTATACAGTTAGTGTTTTAAGTTATTCATTATTAGAGAAGGAATTAAAAATATGGATTAAATTTTGACATCTGTCAATTAGACATTTTAAAATTTCTTAGATAGCCATTAAAGTTACAGAAATTGACAGTACAATTTTTAGTCTAGTAGAACAGACCAAGGAAAATATAGAGTCTTGTAAAATAAGGCATATGAAATATGACAATACAAAAAGGACAAAGTAGAATAATTAAATCTAAGCTTATTAATACTTGAAATATAGATGAAAAAATGATCTAGTTAGGTGACAAGATGATCAGAACGAATTTTAAGAAAACATCTAGCTGCTCGCTATCAATAGGAGACATTTCTAAAGCCTGAGACTAAAGACATGTTGAAAGAAAAACCATAGAACAAATATGCTAGACAGATACTTATTGCAAGTGTTTTTGTATTAATCATAGACAAAATAAACTTTAAATCCAAAAAGCACTATTTGAAAGACAGCTATCTGGGAGACTGAAGTGGGAGGATCACTTGAGCCCAGGTGTTCAAGGCCAGCCAAAGCAACATGAGACCCTGTCTCTTAAAAAGTAATTAATATACTTTACTACATTAACACACTAAAAGAAATAAATCATGCCACTTTCAAGTGATGCACAGAAAATACTGGATACATTCAACATCTACTTTTTATGTTAATAACACTGTAGCAAAAAAAGGAGTGGAAAGGAATTTCTCTAAACAGATAAAATTACCTACAAGAAACTACAATTATTACCTTTAATGAAGAACTCTAAAAATGTATTCTGTATAAGATCAGACACAGATATGTTTTTTCCTTCTACCAAAGGCATTTAAATTCTATTCAGAATATTTTACCTAGCACCGTAAAGCAAAACCAAAAACAAAACAAAAAGAACTATTTAAGAGTATATGAAGGGAAAAAATAAGCCTGTCATTATTTGCAAATGATATGTCTATGTAGAAAATCTGAAATAAACTAGTTTAATGATCACAATAAATATGATAGTTCACCAGGATTGAGATTAAAAATATGTATACAAAAATCATGTATGTTTCTATAGACAAACAGCAACTATTTATAAACTATAATAATGCTAACAATGTGAGGAAAGCATGACAATGTGCCCATCTGCAAGCCAAGGAGAGAGGCCGCCGAATAAACCAACTCTGGCTTTAGACTTTCCAGCCTCCAGAATAGTGAGAAAATAAATTCCTGGTTTTTAAGATCCTTGATCTGTAATATTTTGTTACAGCAGTTCTAACAAACTAATACATATGGTAATTATCAAACTTTTTCTTAGGAACTGCCAAACTCTGTTCTATAGTGGCTGCAGCATTTTGTATTCCCATTGACTGACTCTTAAGGTGCAGTTTCATCATTCGTAGGATTCCTAGCATATAGTGAATATTTATTTTTAGTTCTTAATATCATTGTTCAATGTTATTCAAGGAACATTAATTTTGGATATACATAATATGATATAGTTACATAGCCAACATTCATTATATATTTTCTCCTAGATTTTTAATAAAGCAAACACACATTAGTTTTTTTTTTTTTCACTTTCCACCATAGTATTTAACTAAAGTCATAACAACAGTATGTAAGATGGGTCTTTATTCTGAACAATGTTGTAACCATTTTGCATGTATTCACTTAATTCAAAAAGCTCTTAAAAGGTGATCAATAAAAAGTAACCCTAAAGTACATTTGTGAAAGATATAAAAATCCTTTAAAAATATAACATGTGCCAGGCGCGGTGGCTCACACTTGTAATCCGAGCACTTTGGGAGGCAGAGACGGGCAGATCATGAAGTCAGGAGATTGAGACCACGGTGAAACCCCGTCTCTAATAAAAATACAAAAAATTAGCCGGGTGTGGTGGTGGGCGCCTGTAGTCCCAGCTACTGGGAGAGGCTGAGGCAGGAGAATGCTGTGAAGCCAGGAGGTGGAAGGCAGAGTTTGCAGTGAGCCAAGATCACGCCACTGCACTCCAGCCTGGGCAACAGAGCGAGACTCCATCTCAAAAAAAATAATAATAATAACATAAAAAATAAAAATATAACATGTACTGAAGAAAATTAAAGAGGCTGTACCAAATATGGAGAAACACTTCAAGTGTATGGATTGAGACTATATATATGTTATGTAAATTCTTCCCAAGATCGTCTATCATTCCAAGCAACACTACCTGAAATCCCAACAGATGTATGTGTGTGTATGTGTGTGAGTGTTTAACTTGAAAAACTGATTCTAAAATTTATATTAAAGTGCAAGGATAAAAAAATACCATGGTGCACCTAAATTAAAAAAAAAAGATACTTTTAGTTTGACGTAGCCCTGCTTGTTTATTTTTTCTTTGTTGCCTGAGATTTTGCTGTGATAGTCATAAAAATCATTGCCAAGGCCAAAGTCAAGAAGCTTATCCTCTATGATTTCTTCCAGGAGTTTTACAGTTTCAGGGATTACATTTAAGTCTTTCATCCACTTTGTGTTGATTTTTGGGGATTGTGTAAGATAAGGATCCAGTTTCATTCTTTTGCCTGTAGATAATCCAGTTTTCCTGAAACAATTTATTAGAGATTATCTTTTTTCTGATTGTGTATTCTTGGTGCTTTTCTTAAAGTTTAGTAGATGGTGTGTTTCTCGGGTTTTATATCTATGCTCTATATTATATTCCATTGGCCTATGTGTCTTTTTTATGCCAGTACCATACCCTTTTGATTACTGCAGCTTTGCAACATAATTTAAAATCAGAAAAATCTTCCGCCTACCGAAGGAAACAATCAAGAAAATAAAAAAGGCAACCTACAGACTGAAAACTTATTTGCAAACCATATATCTAATAAGGGGTTAATTTCTAAAGTATACAAGGAACTCACACACTCAATAACAAAAATATCTGATTATAAAATGAGATGATTATAAAAGGATCTGAATCAACATCTTCCAAAGAAGAAATAAAAATGGCCAACAGTTATATGAAAATGTGCTCAACATCACTAACCATCAGAGAAATGCAAATGAAAACCACAGTAAGGTTGGTTAGGATGACCATGATAAAGAAGATAAGAGATAAATGTTGGCTTTGTTGTGAAGAAAAGGGAACCTTTGTACACTGTTGGTGGGAATGTAAATTGCTACAGCCTTTATGGAGAACAGTATGGAGAGTCCTCAACAAGCTAAAAATAGAACTAACATACAATCCAGCAATCCTTTTTTCTGGGTATGTATGCAAAGGAAATAAAATCAGTACCTTGCAGACACATCTGCACTCCCATGTCCATTATAGCACTATTCACAATAGCCAAAATATGGAAACAACCTAAGTGTCTGTCAACAGATGAATGGGTAAAGACATTGTTATATATATCACTAATCTCTCTCTCTCCATATATGTGTGTGTGTGTGTATATGTGTATCTATATATACATAATATATATGGAATATTCAACTTTGAAAAAGAAGGTCCTGTCATTTGTGACAACATATAGGAATCTGGAGGACATTATGCTAAGTGAAATAAGCCAGACCCAGATAGAAAAATACTGAATGACCTCACTTATATGTGGAGTCTAACAAAATTAAATACACAGAAATAGAGTGTTGAACTGTGGTTATCAAGGGCTTGGAGGGAAGAGTTATGGGGAGATGTTGGTCAAAAGTAGGAAGTTGTAGTTATATAGAATGATTAAGTCTAGAGATCAATGTACAGCCTGATCATTATAGTTAATAATGTATAATGAAAATTTGCTAGGAGTGTAGATTTCAGTTGCTTATACTACAAAAAAAAATACTATGTTAGGAGATGGTTATGTTAATTTGCTTGACTATAGTAATAATTTCACTATGTATATATACATCAAAATGGCATGCTTTACACTGTATATATACACACACACAATATTTTTTAAAAGTACAAAAAGGAAGAATAACTTGACTTACATGGCAAAGGCATAAGTATGTAATAATTAAGAGTGCAGAATTAGTACAATCAAAGACACATAAGGAAATACAAAATAGAGAATCTGAACATAGGACTGTGTATGTATGGATACTTGACATAGAACAGAGGTGTTATTGCAGAAAAACTGGAAAAGGACAAACTCCATGGTGTGTAAGAGCTGGCCTGCTCTGGCTTGTGAGAGATAATTACAAAATTTTCAGGAATGTGTAAGTCAATTGTTAAACATACTAATTAAAAATTAAATTATATAAATAAGCAATAAATTATACTAAAAATAAAGTTAATAAATACTTAAAACCTAACTTTCTACTTATTTGGCTGTATTTTACTATTATATATGTTTTGATGTCATTTACCTCTCTTGTATTTGCATGGTAAAAATAATAGATAATGGTATATCACTGTTCATCATTGCTCAATTGTTTCATCGATGTCATGTTAATATATTGAAATCAGCATTGTTAGGTGGATTTACACCATTGAAAATGGCAAACACTACAATAAGGTATTTTCCCCTCTGGCAAGTCAGTTGTTAAACATTTAATAGCACAGCACTGGACAGCCCTTTTCTGTAAATGGTGCTGAGACAAATGGACAAGCTTATGAAAATGATTAATTTGGCTCACTATCACTGTGTCACATTATATGCAATATCTTTGTGGAATAAAAACCTAAAAGTAAGTGATAAACATTAAACATTTTTTGAAGATCTCAAGTCCTCAGTATAAGGATTTATGAAACAAAACACAAGCACTGACTATAATGCAAATCTGATAGACTCAATTGCAGTGCAGTTAAAACTAGTTCACAAATACTACAATGATTAGTGACAGAGTAAGAGAAGATACTTACAAAAATCTACATGAACAAAAGAAATGACAGAAGATGGGATGAGGAAGGATCACAAAGAAGACATATTTTTAAAAATATCTTGAATATTTAGAATTCAACAGCTCTCTGTGCAATGCCACTGTACAAAAGTATATATGATTAAGAGTTAATATTTTATTAAAAAAGAAATATTTTCATTAAGTCTTCTTCAATGACGTACTAACTAATGAATAAGTGTGCTTAAACCCAAAGGACTCATAAACATCTACTAAGCGGGGGAAGAAATCTAATATGCTGAAATGCTGATAACTATTCATGTAATTCACAATGTACTCTTCACAAATTAGAGAAGGGTTGCTGTGACTTCTTAATGAAATGTTACTATGTTTTAGATATCGGAAACAGACAGTTGGGGAAAAAGAGCTATGGGTAAATGTTGAATATACTTATCCTGACTTCTATTCATGATTTAACTAAATCCGGTTTCCTTAGGAGGAGAATTTGAATATATGTGTATTTTTCCCTAAATCCTTTTACTCTAGTGTAATAAAATACAAGTGTGTATGCAGATTCAGTTCATCACTGGGAATTGAAAATCTCTCATTTGCAAAGAGAGTAGGATGTGAAATGCTAGCAGTTTTCAGAGTTAAAATTCCTTACAGAGGAACTAAGAGACAAAGAATTTAAGAACTGTAAAAGACCTTAGGGATAATCTCTTCTATCACTCTTGTTACAGATGCCAAACCTTGTCTGCAAAGATGAAGTTACTTACCCAAGGTCACCTAGCTAGCCAGTGACAATGTAATAGCCTTTGATATGAACCAGTGCATTTCAATGTTAGAGTTACAAATGAATAACTTGAATTCATGTCAGAATCTGATTCCCCAATGCAGTTTTTACATGACTGATTTCTGTAAACATGTTTTAGAACAATATTATGTGTACAGTTAAAAACAGATAAGACCAATGCAATGGCCTGAAAGAATACAGCTTATATTCTAGTTAAGCAACATAAAAGGATTCACCATTTCAGGACTCCTCAAAATAGATGAGTTAACATTTATTCTGCTGTGAAATATTATGTCTGAGGAATTTCACCACAAAATACAAATTTAAAACATCATTGCATACAATCTGTACAAAGTATTTACAAGCCCCAGTAGCAAGTAGAATATTATGTGTCATGTGTGTACATGGGCCACTCTTTGCTTGATGGTGTATTTGCTAATTCAAATGCAAGGCTCATCACTGCCCTTAGGGAGCTCAGTGTACTGTGAGGCCACAGTCAATACTGTAATAGATGCTTACAGCAGAGCCTCCTGCTGCTGGGAAAGCTTGAGCCATAGGTCTTTCACCTATTCCTTGTTGAAGGCTGCCCTGGGGAGAGGGAAGATGAGTTGAGTTCTCTGAGAAAAAGTAGAGGTTAGCAGCTCAGCTTGGTTAGGATGGGAAAGGAAGATGCATTCCAGGCCCAGGTATCACGAGGTTGAATGTGGCCAGAGCTCAGGGAACCTGGGAGCATGTGGAACAGTGGGAAGCTGGTACAAAAGGGCAGAGGGTAAACCATGAAGAGTCCTGTAGAGCATTTTAGATGATTCTGGTTTTTATTTCAAGAGCAAGAGGAAGTCATTAGTGTGTTTTAGATAATAAGAGTCCATGTCAAATATTCACTTAAAAATAATCACTCACAATCACTGTGAACTTGGAAAAAGTTATGTGCATCTATATCCTTGCTAATAAAATGATGAGTACCGTATAAGATTCAGAGCAAAGACTATTACATAATGCTTAATCAATAAATGTAAATATATTTCTGGAATATTCTGAAATTTTAATTTCTGAGCAATAGTTTTAAAAACATTGTATTTAATCTCTTCTTCTTCTCTATCTGTCACCCGGACTGGGTGCCTAGCACAATACTCTGTTTCTGGTGAACCTCTGAAGATGCTGCTAATTGACTATTACTCAAACAATCAGTTCATCTGGGTTAAAATTCTTCGGTTAAAATATAAGATTGGTGTGCTTTTGATGAGCATTGTTCTCTCCTCAACCAACCTCCTCACTCTCCGCCCTCGCCCTGCCCTCCACCACACATCTTTTATCTTTTTAAAGAAGATTGACAGCTTCTTTAGGCACTGTTCTGCTCAATGAAGTAAATAGTTATATGGGCAATTCTTTGAAATGCCTGTGAAGTACAGTAGCAGTTTGAAGCCAACCTTTTTATTGGTAAATTATGCATTTACTAAATCTCTTCAAAACTGTCTGGTTCTTGGTTGCCAATAATTGCACTTCCTTTCCAGTGCTTTCAATTTCCCTGAAACACAGTGCTGTTCTGACAAGAGAACACAATTTGTAAAAAAAAACAAAAAACAAAAAACAAAAAGCCACAAACCAACAACAACAAAAAAACCATACCCTGGTGCCTGTATTTTCTTTTACCCTGCCACCTTGTGAAAGGAACCTGAAACTGCAATTCAATCAATTCCAATTCATTTAACAGTTTGTCAATAAATTTCCTGAACAAGATATCAGATTCTCAATAACTTCTGAAATTATTTTGTGCAGCAGTTTCCAAAACAGTATCCCTGTTTACTGTATTTACTAAGCAACAGGTCTTTAGGGGCCTTTCTATTTTACTGTGGACAACAGAGACTAGGAGCTGTAAGCAGACGAGGAGACCGTATATCTCCTGCAGGGGAATGCCTTGCTTCAGGGTCCTGAATATGAGGGGAACACCTTTCATACATCAAGGCTTAGGTTCAGGAACACGGGGTTTTTGGTATTGTTCTACTGAAAGATGTCTTAGAATTGCTGTTTTAACCAAGAATACATTATTTGTATTTGAATTTAACAATCTAATTTTTCCTCTGAAGATATTCAGAATTAGATCCAGAAACTAATGACATAATAAACATATATTGAGTATAACTTTGCATAGGCATTAGATTTTAAAAGGAGAAAGTTGTGTAGCTTTGAAATGAAAATAAGCAGCTAAGAGAGTTCAGAAATTTAAATGCTGTATTAAATTTGAATCCCATTTTCTACCTTTGTTTGTCTTGGAGGCAATCATTTAAAAATAGACTTTTAAAAGATATATAGCCTCTAATCAACCTATATTTTTATTATGTGGATTCTAAGTACTTAGTTTTCGAAAATCTGTATATATTCCGAAGTGTTATAACAATGGGTCTTGGGCTTCAATTTTGTAATATGGTTACAATTTACATCTCACTTTCAGAAAGCTTTTTAATGTTACATTTCTCCTTTCAACCCCCTGCTAAGTAAAATAAATGGATTCACATTAGGGTTCTGACCTGTTTTAAGAGTTTGCTTTCTGAAGTACTATTCTTTACATAGGTACTAATAATAGTTGTATATTTAAATTACCAAATAGTGACTATGATTTACCATTAGCCAAATGATGCTCTGAGTTTGTTAGACACTCCTTCAGTGTTGCATTAACTCCTTTAGTTATTACTCATTAAACTTCCATAATGTTGAAAATCACTAGAGGAAAAACATCTATTAGAAAGTTTCTTGATCTATTTTTTTTTTATTATTTACTATAAGCACAGGTGCAATTTTGCCACAACCGAAGTCTTAATACATGACTTGAAGTAGAATAGAAGAGTCCTTGGTAGACATTATCTCCATCTTCCTGTCCCAGCATCATAATGTAGGAAAATCCGGGTTCTTGTCACACGACCAGGAAAGATTAGGCTCGCAGACACTTTGAAGGGTGAGGGGGATGGAATTATTGGGCAAATAGGTAAAGGGAAAAACAATGCAGCAAAGCGAAAGAGGAGTTCCTGTTAACAGATCCTCATCTCCCAGATTGAATCCCAGGTTCCCACAGGGGAACAGGAGGGCCAGGCTCCTCCCCTCTGCAAATGGCAGGAACTTCCATGGCTCCACCCTGTTCTCCCAGTGCGCAGATTTGTTGGAGGTTCTCCGGGGACCAGTTTATACTTGGCTGTCTCATTAATGGCACTGAAAGTGACAATGACAGATCAAAGGAGGAGGAGGTGGGGAGACGTTCATCCCAGCTGGGAGGAGTATTTATGCTGGCATTGTTTAGAATTTCTCATAGATGGTGATGATACACACTAGAGCAGCTTTTAAATGGGTTTTTATTATTGTTATTCAATACTGGACAGGAAACGCTCCGTGTTGGAATGCTACTGAAAAGATATAATACTGGTTTATAACCTCTTAAATGTGAAAGTCCCAGACCTTGACAATACTACCTTCCCTATCCTTATTCCTCTTCAAAAAGGCATAGCTTAATAAAGTGGATACCTATTGCAGTTAGTGTGTGGACCTTGCTGGAAAAATCTTGCCTTCCTACAGAAAACACGTCCCAAATAGCCAAGGAATGCTTTGAGACCCTTCATCTCTGGCTGTGTTTGGATAGCACAGTGATTTAAATTTGACTCAAACTCTGCAAATCAAATACTGCCTCCTGAGTATAAAACTGGTATAGAGAATCATCCAAAGAAAATATATATATCCAAAGATATATATCCAAAGAAAAAAGACTTAGCATCTTCTACCTACAATATGAACAGATGGAAAAGCAGAATGACCTGGACTAAAAAATGAGAATACAATAAAATAGATATTTGAAAATAAGTCACGAATACAGGTAAAGGGTAGTGGCATCTTTGTGGTTTTGAATTCTGAGATATCTACCATGCCCTTTCTTCTCCCTCTAACACACACAGGTATGTGTATATACCTTATTTAACTTAACCCTATTTGCTTTAACTGGTTTCTGTCAAGAGTAAGTGTAGTTATCAACAATAAGTGTAAATCTTTGAAAAATATGTTTTTCTTATTTTTAAGGCATGCAGATTAACTTTTATTGGATTCTATAAGGCACATTCTTGATATCCAGTAACTGCTTTTCATGCATTCTGTTTTTAGTTATATTTTTGTTGTCCTTTCTCCCAAATTTAGTTTGTTGTTAGATCAAAACATGAGTCGTTTTTGGAGCAGACAACAGTTTATATCTTAGCCCCATAATATTTTCCTTCCTGATTACCACATTCTTTATGCTTTACATTATGTCTTAAAGCTAACATCTCTGTTTTCGTAATTTTCTATCATTGTTTGCTTTATATGGTATTTTAATGAGGAATATACTAATGTCCTCATGGATAATGGACTGTAGTAGCAGTTTGTCAAACCAAATCCTGGGGCTCAGAAGATGTAATTCTCTTAAAGACATATTTTACACATAGAGAATGGTTTATTAACCACTAAAATGTTGAAGTTAACTTTTAACGGCCCCACTCTAACTTTACCTCTCTTAAGATATGTATCATTTCTTTTTGAATTTCATTTTTATAGAGTATTATCATTTTGAAACTGATATTCTTCAGTTCAGTTTACATTGTATATGTATGTATATATGTATATATATATATCTCCACAATTGATCTAAATTATTGAAATTTATTGATAGAAAAACATGTAAAATCTACTATAAAATATTGCCTCTGTAGTTTATTCTTGATTATAATGCCCACCTAGTTTTACTCATTTCTAAACAAATCATCTTAAATGCAATTATTAGATTTTTCCCATTCCCTGCCTCCCCCATTCCAAGTTGTACAGAAATCAATGCACTTCATCTGTCTCATAAATCTCAGGAATAGCAAATCAGAGGCCTTGGCCTAGAGTTGAGCCATAAACTATATTTTAGAAGTAAATACATTCCTAAACATATTGTTTCAGTCTGTTTTTCTTTATTCCCAGCCAATTCGAATCCTTGCTAAGGGAGAATGCGGTGATAAGAAACCAGCAGGTTTTATTTACTTATTTATTTTTATCTAATTATTGTTAACAGGCACAGTAGGCAAGATCTTCCCACTGCAACCTGGAAGACAGGGGTGGAGGCAGCTCCCACTCAACGAGAGAGCACGTAGGGGTACTTACACTAGCCCACCGTTGTGGCTGAGACTTAAAACTGCCCCACAGCCTAGTATTTTCCTACCCAATTCTCTTATCACTCTCTGCTTTCACTGGTGCTCTGTCTGCACTATGATCAGAAAGTTCTTCCTGCCTGCTCCTGCTCCATTCCCTTTATCTTCTGGGTGTTTCTTCCACTACAGCAGCTCTTTTGCATGGCTAATATCCTGTCATCTGCTTCTGCAGGACTCAAACTGATCCACTGGTTGCAATAATTTAGAGAAATTTTAGTGATACAAATGTAGTATATTAAGAAAAGTGCCTCTGTTGTTGTCTGGAGAATTCAGAATACTTCTAAAGGTGTTGAGTCTTAGGTGGAGCTTTAGATGTGAATGAGATTAGGTGAAGGATGGCAAATAGAAGAAAGTCTAGGTATTAGCCACAGGGGGGAAACAGAGTGAAAAATAATGACAGCTAATGATCTCTGGTGCCAAAGATACTGACTACGAGTTGGTGAACTGTAAAATTTGATAGACAAGGTGGGTGACAGGTGAAGGGGCTGCTAAACTGGTAGAAAAATGTGGATTCCTGCAATAGGTGACATTTTCAATAGTTTTGGGGCTTGTATCACATGTGACTCTCAAAAGTAAAAATTAAGCAGTGATTTATTATTTAGATAGTATGTGAAACAATGGCCTTTTAGTCATAATATTGCATTTATTTTCATCTGTATCTCACCAACATTATTTGTTATAAGCCTAAAATAGATTTTTTAAAGTAACTTTAATCAAATCAATGATAGGAACGATATTAGTGATATGGTAAAAATTATAAGGATGAAAAGCACATTACTCAAGATCAGGATACATTTAAAAAAAACAAGAACAAAATTGTTTCTTAGGCTGCTAAGCAACATAATAGAGCTGAAATTTAAAGTGAAGAATTTTTTTGGTCCCAAATTTGCAAAGCAGGTTTGTGGTGTGAGTGACGCAAAGTAAGAGGATGTTGAGAGTCTGGATAAAAATGGTGAGAGCAGTGGGAAGTAGATGAGGCGATCAATATGTGAACAATTTATATATTTTTAAAAAAGGTAAAGGAAGGCCAGGCACGGTGGCTCATGCCTATAGTTCCAGCACTTTGGGAGGCTGAGGCGGGCAAATGGCCTAAATTCAGGAGTTGGAGACCAGCCTGGCCAACATGGTGAAACTGTGTCTCTACTAAAAATAAAATATAAAAATTAGCTGGGTGTGGTGGTGCATGCCTGTAGTCCCAGCTACTCGGGAAGATGAGGCAGGAGAATTGCTTAAACCCGGGAGGTGGAGGTTGCAGTGAGCAGAGATCACGCCACTGTACTCCAGCCTGGGGACACAGCGAGAGTCCATCTCAAAATAATAATAATAATAATAATAATAATAATAATAATAATAATAATAAATAAAATAAAATAAAAGGTAAAGGTGAATGAACTGTGCCCAAAACACCAAATGTCTCTTATGAGGTAGGTGTAACACTAGTGCCCTGGAGATAATGGCTTATTAAAGAAAAAGACTATTTAGGAGGGAGAAAGTGAGATCACTAGGGTGTGATTGTGTGCATGATGATGCAGCCTCCAACAAACGTACATACTTAATTCTCTTTAAGTATTAGGATTCCTTCCCATTCCAGGCAAAACTTCAATGAAAATAGAGCAACATGTAAACATAATCTGGTGAAGTGTTTATTTATTATAAATATTTAAAATAGTTATTATCTCTAAAATTCTAAAACATCGAGGCAAGAAAAAAATTTTTTTTAAATATCAGAAAAAAAAAAACCCAGCAACAATACTGAAAGGATGTTTCCTGCACAAAGACAGTTGAAACTCACATCTGTTGAGCTGTGGTTTTGAGAGGTAGAAAGCATCAGTAATGGAGACTCCACTGATCCATTTATTTATATGTGATCCTTGTCAAGACACTTGCTGGTACTGAGCCTCAGTTTTCTCATTTATAAAAAAGTATGATGATAGGCCAGGCACAGTGGCTCACATCTGTAATCCCAGCACTTTGTGAGGCCGCGGTGGGCAGATTACTTGAGGTCAGGAGTTAGAGACCAGCCTGGCCAACATGGTGAAACCCCCTCTCTACTGAATATACAAAAAATTAGCTGGGTGTAGTGGCGCATGCTTGTGGTCCCAGCTACTTGGGAGGCTGGAACATGAGAATTCCTTGAGCCCAGGAGGTGGAGGTTGCAGTGAGCCAAAATCATGCCACTGAACTCCAGCCTGGGAGACAGAGGAAGACTCCATTTTAAAATAAATAAATAAATAATTAATTATAATAAATGGAAATTTTTATAAGAAATATAGACAATGAGTATAAATGATTGGCATAATTCTTGGCAAATATCTGATAGCTATAAATATATTATAAATATATTTTTGACCCAGTAACATTATGCCAGACCAAGATACTTTCCAAATCAATAGAAAGACATTCTGAGTTTCAAGAGCTTGCAAAGCATACCTTTTCTTCACACTTCTTACCAAATAGTCGATGAAGAAATACTCTATTCAGTTAATAAAATAATTACATTTAAGAGAAAATAATAGAAAAAAATGTGATAAACTCTTGATGAGCATTGAAGCCAATTAATTAATGATAGTGTTAAGTATAAAATACTAGTTATAAATATGATTATCAAGTGAAAATGACTAGTTATAAATACAGTTGTCAAGTGAAAATAAATATGGTTGTCAAGTAAAATTTACTATGAGAAAACCATTTCTAAAATATACAAAACATAAAAATAATAATTTAATAACAATAGCAGGATCTAAAAATCCACAGTACATTTTAAAATGATGGGGAGGAAAATATTAACAGAATTTTTATACTACACAAAAAATTTAAAAGATTCAATTTAATCTTTGATATTGATAATTGGAAAAAATAAAAGTATAAATCACACACGCAAATACACATAGACATTTAATTATGTCAAAAGTAATAAGCTCTAAAAGCTAGGTATTTTCCAGGAAAATTATAGATATTCTGAAGGGAATGCTTGTGGCTATCACTGTTCCCACGCATAGTACACAATTTCTGCTAAATGATTTGTTTCATAATATAAACAATATTATTAAAAAACTTTCGTACATCAAATAGATATTGGTATCTAAGTATCCAATGACATTGCAGAAAGTCACAAGCTTGGTCAAAAGAAGTATGTAAGGGCTAGCTCTTCTAGCTCTTCCGGTCTACCCTAAAATTTGTTTTATGCCATGATCTATTTCAGCATTCAGAAACTCACCATCTATTTCAGTATTCAGAAATTCACCAAAATGTATTGTAAATTCATTGTGTAGGCATGGATTTAAAATTACTCCACTTGACCAAATAAAAATTATCCATATATATATATATGGAGACAGGGTCTCGCTCTGTCTCCAGGCTGGAGTGCAGTGGCATGATCTCAGCTCACTGCAACCTCTGCCTCCTGGGTTCAAGCAATTCTCTGCCTCAGCCTGCCTAGTAGCTGGGATTACAGGTGCTCACCACCATGCCCAGCTAATTTTTGTATTTTTAGTAGAGACAAGGTTTCACCATGTTGGCCAGGATGGTCTGTATCTCTTGACCTGGTGACCCACCAGCCTTGGCCTCCCAAAGTGCTGGGATTATAGGCATAAGCCACCGTGCCTGGCCAAAACAAAATTCTTTAAAGAACATCTCTTACATACTATACCTCTGAAAATCTAATTCTGTCCGGTTTTAGGTTGGAAGAGTAAAAACAAACAAATGGATATCTCCATATTTTACACTTCTTTGCTCTGTTCTTTCATGTTCTCTAATAAAGATATGCATTTAACTACATTTCAGTGAAGATTTTGAGAGGATTATTTTTCAACCCTTTAAAAGACAAATTATCCTTCCTATGAACTAATCACTGTATACAATAAGATTGGAATTCAGCAAATTCAAGGTTGGTAAGCAAAACAAACTTGGCTAATAAAAGAGTTAATAGATTGCTGAGGAACTATCCTGTTTAAAATGCATACTTCTATGTTCGGCCTTGATTTAGTGGTAAGTTTGGGTAATGATTAGGTATTACATAATCTTTCAATTTGTCCACTTTTATAAAAGACTTTTATATAAAAATTATATAAAAAACAATTATATAATATTTGTTTATAATTCCTTAGGATCAACATATTTTCTAGATAGGCTTTAAAATGTTAAATATTTTATCTTATTTTCCAAATTGAATTTCTGAAAATATTTTTAAATTTAATTTTAATTCTGTATGGTATTTCAAAAAATCCATCTTATTTTTAAGCTGGCTTTTTTGTAGAAATAATTTGATATTAAAGAGAGTTTTAACTTGCTAACCATTCACTCAGGACATTTAACTATAAATGGTTGTTAGGTAACTCAATCTAGTCTATGAATTTCAGCAAGTAGCTTATGTTCCATGGAATCCAGTGATTACTAGTTAAGGAAGGTATGAATTATTTCCTTTGATGAAGAAACATTTTAAATACATCTTCAATTGTTTGAATTACATAGTCTTTGAGAATGAAGACTCCTCTTGGGCATTTTAATTAAAACTTCAAATAAGCAATGAGAATGTCAATTTGATGAGCATTCATAGCATTTGGTGGAATTTTGGATAATGAAACAAATATTAAATATGCTTTTTTTTCTTAGAAACGTCATCCTTCTTCTATCATGGCTTTGAATAACCTTGTCTTCTGCAGTTCTCTTTTCATCATCTTTTTTGAATTTAAAAATATTACTTCAATTATTTTCATTAGGTAACTCGTATTTCTAAGAGAAAATGAAGCCAAAAATCTCAAAGAAGCAATGAAAGTCAACTAACTTTTGGTGTTTGTTTATATCAAGATATATTGTATGCCTAAATCTTTGATAAACAAAGAAATCAGTTGGTATCCTTCTCCACATCTGTAAAATTTGCTTGGTTGAAGTCTTGGAGGTTGAGTAAAGGTCAAATGGGAGCAGAGATTCAATAAACCAAATATATAAATCCCAGAACTGATTTCTGTACAGTAAAATCTAAAACGTAAATAGTCAGATAGAAAGTCATCACCTCTGGAAATGTTTTTGTCCTATAGTGATAATTGCTGCGTAAATAAGAGTATGTTCATTTTTTTTCTTGTTTTTCTTTCACATTATTCTTTCTTCTATGATCATTCCTTTATATTTTTAAATCACTATTTTTTATTTCAATAGTTTTGGGGGTACATATGATTTTTGGTTACATAGTTAAGTTCTTTAGTGGTGATTTCCGAGATTTCAGTGCACCCGTTACCCGAGCAGTGTACACTGTACCGAATAGTCTCTTATCCCTCACATTCCTCCCAATCTCCCCAACTCCGAGTCCCCAAAGTCCGCTATATCATTGTTATGCCTTTGCATCCTCATAGCTTAGCTCCAACGTATAGGTGAGAAAGTACAGTATTTGGTTTTCCATTCCTATAATCACACTAATTGGAGCACCAACATTAATTTTGCCTGTCGTTGGCACAAAAATGATTACTAAAATGTTAAAACCTGAAATTATACGTTTGATTAGGTTTTATACAGTTAGTATAATATGTAAGAACTAAGGATGAATTAAGAGTCAAACCACAGTTTGCAAATAATTGCTGAAACATTGGGATAGTTACCATCACAACTTTCAAGTAAGAAAAAGAAAGTTAACTAAATTAGCATCATTTCACATTTCATATATAGACAATTGGATTTTTATTCCATTTATATTAGCCAGAAAGTTAACTTATCTATAAATTAGGGGGTATTCAAACTTAAAAACTAGATGAGCTTTTATTAGAAACAACTGATGTAAAAGTTCAGAAGAATTTTTTTTTAATTTGCTTTTTTAAAATTAAGTTTCTAGGGTACATGTGTACAACGTGCATGTTTGTTACATATGTATACATGTGCCATGTTGGTGTGCTGCACCCATTAACTCATCATTTACATTAGGTATTTCTCTTAATGTTATCCCTCCCCCCTCCCCTCTCCCCCCACCCTACAACAGGCCCCGGTGTGTGATGTTCCCCACCCTGTGTCCAAGTGTTCTCATTGTTCAGTTCCCACCTATGAGTGAGAACATGCGGTGTTTGGTTTTCTGTCCTTGTGCTAGTTTGCTCAGAATGATGGTTTCCAGTTTCATCCATGTCCCTACAAAGGACATGAATTCATCCTTTTTATGGCTACATAATATTCCATGGTGTATATGTGCCACATTTTCTTAATCCAGTCTATCATTGATGGACATTTGGGTTGGTTCCAAGTCTTTGCTACTGTGAATAGTGCCGCAATAAACATACGTGTGCATGTGTCTTTATAGCAGCATGATTTATAATCCTTTGGGTATATACCCAGTAATGGGATGGCTGGGTCAAATCATTCTTTAAACAAATATGGCGCATATTTCTATATAGATGCCTTGAACAGAATTACAAATTAATTTATAGTTTTACTACAGTTTGTAGTGAAACATGATGTTTCTTGTTTTCATCCCTTGGAATATTGAACATAGGTACTGCTTCTGAAAACTGGTGGGGAAATCACTGGGGGCTAAAGGCCTCCTTTTAAAGAGAGAGGCTTTAGGAGACACACATTGAAATGTAAGATGATGAATGGAGGTTCTGAATATGAAATGCTGAAACACGTTTCCTAAGCACAGTAGAGAATCCCAAATTGCACTCTTAAAAGGTACCACTATAAAAACAATTAAACCCTTCCTTATCTATACATGGATATGTAGCAAAGACACATTTTCTTTCAAATTATCTTTACATTGTGTCAGTATCTGGCTTACTGTTGAAAAAATAAGTTCATTGTGTGTGGTAGTTTTTATGTTTCAATGAAAGCCTTCATTCTATAAAGTAACACTCTCAAAGAACAGCCTGTCCTCAGAGACTTGAGCTGTCTAGAAGATTTTTTTACCATGTATTCTGATGAGCCTATTCACTTGGAAATATTTAAAGGATATAAACTCATTAACTCTAGAGGGTAGCAATTTCATGGAAAGAAATTCATTTTTTTAATGTATTGGAGGTATTCAACAGAGAGTTTTGGTGGGTATTATTTTTGTTTTTGACTCTCTTGAGGGTGACTGGGAGTGTGTGTCTGTGTACATATCATTAGATGGTTCTTCATGAATAAGCATTTTGAGTGTGTGAGAAGCACTTGAATGAGAGTCAGATTTTGTAATATTGTAGAAAGAAATATATCCCATCCATCATTCTGAAACATATATGTCACCAGAATCCTGTCTTAATAAGTACCTGTAAATGATAATTCATTTTCCTTTCCTATTTAAACAATTACTTTTATATTGAGTAGATTAAAATTCAACACGTTGATTTGAAACGAGTATCAGTTTCTTCTAAGTCCAAGTATATTTAAAACTCAACTAAGGAAAGGCTGTAAAGATCTGGAAAAAGCAGACTACCTCTATCCATCTTCTGCAGTAGGATTTAACTAAATAACAAACACCCCTTTTTATAGATAATTATCAGAGTCTAAAGTTCTATATTTTAATTATATGCTTCTGGGTGGGATTTTTACTTTGTGAGCACTCAGGAAATGCATATTAATTTTAACATCTCATAATGATATTATTAGGAACTCCAAGAGTCGCCTAGTTTGAGAATCATACATAGGGTATTAACAAAGGAAGACTGGCAGACCAGGAAAATCTTTCAAATTTCTTTTGGAGTTCCTACATTATAACATCTTTAAAACTCCACAGTAACATACTAGCTTACTCATTCATTTGGCTTATATATGCCATTCATTCATTCATGTATTCATGCAAGATGCAATTATTGGTTACTTGTCATATGTGCATATTGAGTGCTTGTCATATTGTAAAACACTGTGGTAATTGTTGAGACAGGACAATAATGATTTAAAGCTATAATGAATTAAACCTCACCCAAATATATGGTAATAACTTGTCAATTAAAATTCCTATTACTTTAATATTTTCTCAAAACATCTGATCCTTTCCTTGCCCTATTCAAAAACTGCCAATAATTACTTCTATACCTCTCTCTCTCGGCACAAGCAATCGCTGAGAGTAGAAAGTCAAGCCTTAACTTCATAATTTGATGCCCAGCATCTATTTCCAGGCAAATGTTTTCTATTATTTTTCTTCACTTTACATTATCTAAATTAAACTGCTTATTTAGTTAATTGGTTTTGGAGTCCTATAGAAATGGCCTTACCAGTCCCATTCCGTAGCCAGTGATTCTTGAGTACATTACTTGGCTTCACATGAAGCTGGATGCTACCTAATTCATAAGTTTACTGCAAAGAGCAAATAAAGAAACACATAAAGAAAAATGACTGACACAGGGCAGATGCACCATGTATCTTAATGCCAAGCACAGTATTTATTGCAGGGAAGTGTACACATTTATGAGTGTGTATTGAACTCACATAATCTGGGTCAAACTGCCTCTGCCACTTACTAGTTTTGTGAACCTGCATAAATTACTTAATAACCCTAATGCTCATTTTTAAAGTGAGAAAATTATGGTACTCATCTCTAATGTTTTCTGTGAATATTAAACATATAAATTAACATGTTTTCTGGAACATAGCACTCAAGGATGTTGTTTAAAATAACATGTATGTTATGTATTGTCTTAATCGTTGTTACTATTTCCATTTCCTCTTAATATAAACTGTGCATTCATATCTTCAGGTCTTTCTTCCCATCATTGCTCTTCCTAGAATATACTGATATTCTTTAGCGATCTTATTCATAGCTCAAAGTTTTGAGCCTCTGAGTCTCTCAGCTACATATGAGTTATCTTTTCTAACTTCCTAAACTACTTTATCCAGAGGACCTTTCTTATGACATGTTTTAGTTCTTATATGGTTGTGTAGATATTTTCAATATTACTTATGGGATGTGTCAGACATAGAAACAGCTATAAAGAATAACAAAATGATCATCAGTGTTCCCATTGCCCAAATAAAGAAATACAATTTCTGTCCATCAAGAGATGCTATAAGAACATAAAAGCATTGGAAAAGACAACAGACTGGTTGAAGATATTTGCAACTAACACAGCCATCTGAAGCCACTGCATATCCTTTTTTCACTCAGGTTGCCATATAAAATACAGGATGCCCAGTTAAATTTGAATTTCAGGCAAGGCACTAATAATGTTTTAGTGTAAGTCTGTACTAAATACTACATTCCTCACCCTTCTCAAATGTAACCTCTCTCCTAAATTTGTCATTCATCATCTCCCTGAATTTCTTTATCCTTGTACTAACTTCATGTATTGTCAACTACCACATAATAGTTTTATGTGTTTTAGATGACAAATGGTAAACATAGTGTATGCATTTTCTGCATCTTGCTTGCTTTTCTTTCTCAGCACTTTTTGCGAGATGCTTCCAGGTTTATGGATATTTAGGTTATTTCTGTATTTTTGTCATTATTAACAGTGCTAATGTGGACATTGTATAAATGTGTACATTAAAGTTTCTCTAGGGATTATATTGAATTTTTCTCTTGTCACAACCCTACGTTGAGTCCTGGAAGTCTGACCTGGACTTCACCAGGGGGCTTCCTTGTCCTGGCTGTTCACTGGCCAGTGGAAGGCAGCTTCCCAGAGATCAGGCAAGAGAATGAAGCGAGGTTATTTGTTCCCCGGGTTCCTTCCCTCCTGAGTCAGCTCACATGGCTGTTTTCCCTTATTGAGAACCACAGCTACTGTTGCCCGACCTCTTTACAGCTACCATAATTTCTTCTGGTTTCAGTAGCCTGTCTCTGCATTTTCCAGTCTAGAGCTAGTAGTGATTCCTGTTGACCTTAGCCCTAGGATACTAAAATCCTATTGTATGTTGATTTCTCTTAAGCCTGCCTAAAATTTTGTAGATAATCCAGATATAAAGTTATCTCTAGGCCAGGTGCAGTGGTTCGCAACTGTAATCCCAATGCTTTGGGAGGCCAAGGCAAGAGGATCCCTTGAGGCCAGGAGTTTGAGAGCAACCTGGGCAACATAGTGAGACCCACATCTCTTAAAAAAAAAATCCCTGAAGTTATCTTTAATTGTCTGGATTGAGTATCTGTTTCTAGCTGGGATACTAAGACAGGCATATGCCTAGGAATTGAATTTTTTTTGAGTATGCATGCCTTCAGCTTCAACTAGGCCAAACTTTTCTCCACAGGTATTGCACCTATTTACATTTCCACCAGGAGTATGAATGAATTCCCACAGCTTTATATTCTCTCTAATGATGGTATGATCAGATTTTTAAATTTTTGTAAAATTAATGTTTATTGTATCTCATGGTTTTAACTCATATTTATTTGATGATTATTAAACTGGAGTAACTTTTCATGTTTTATTGGCAATTCAGTTTACACTCATTACCTGATAATATTTTTACCTTTTTTCTAATATGTGGTTGGTCTTTTTCCTACTTAATTTTGGCAGTTTTTCACATATTCTGGATTTTATCTCTATGTCAGTTATAGTCATTTAAAATGTTTTCTCACATTCTGTGACTTATATTTTCACTGTAATAAAATGCTACCTTTTCATGCCCAGAATTTTAAAATATTAATGCAGTGAAATTGATCAGTCTTTTATGTTTTATGCTTTTTTTGTAGTATAGATATTTATGTATATGGCTTTTCCTCCCTAAAAGTCTTTAAATTCTGTGTGGACAGATAAATATATAAATATCGAATTCAACTTTATGTCCCTCAAAGCACTTAGCTTCGTGCTTTGCACATAGAAGAGATAAAACATAGATAAATATTGTCCAAAGAACGAGTGAAAATAGGTCAGCCCTCTACCATATCTTTTCAGTTCTCAGCATAAAAAAATCAAAAGCAGAATTCTATTTAGAATAGAATTATTTCTCCAAATGCAGAAAGTTCTTTAGTGCCCTAAAATAGCCCCCAACTAATGACAAAACAAAAGAATATATTAAAGGAGAAAATACTTCTTACTGTCAGCTATTTTTGATAGGGGTGGGTGTGATCACTCAAAGAAACTTTTGAAGATGTTCTTTGATTTGGAATAAGAATCTAGACTTAATACTCCTTAGTATACATAAAGGGAATGTTATTTTGTGTATAAATAAGCATACATATATTTTTGTCATTATATATTTATATACTTTTTACCTTTTCTTGCCAACTAACTTTGGTCCTAGAGAATCAAGAAATCTGGGCTTGGTTTGAATGACGAGACAACTCATGTATCTTTGCAGGTGAACCACAGTCACAAGGCATGGGCTGGGAGATTCCCTAGTCTGGCTGAATATCAGAATCACTTGAGAAATTGCAAAAAGGGTCACTAAACCCAGAAATAACAGATTAGCAAATAGTCTGGATGGTTCGTGTTTGTGTGTGTGTGTTCGGGGGGGGGGGGTGGGGGGTGTACACTCCCAGCTTTGTTTCATGCACAGCCATGTTAAGGAACCACTTTACTAGGATTCAAATACTTGTCTTGCCTTGTCGGGAGAACTCAGTCACAGCTGAGAGGTATTAACTGGCCTGACAAGTAAAAAATACATTCAGGTAAAGTGTTTTGTCTTCCTCTCACTTGACAGACACATTTTGTGCTCTTTTCCTATGATTCCAAAGCTCTGGCTCTCTGCGGACATCAAAAATGAAAACCTCCAGTTCTTGTTTTTTACAGATTACGGGCCCCTCACTTTTAATTTTCTCTATTATTGGAATTAATTGACAACATGGCATTGATTTGTAGGAGGAGGATATACCAGTGAGAATATTTTTTAAGAAAGCACATGTGAAATTGTGGTGTGACAAAAGAGATAAGCTATTAGGATTTTGCCAGCACAGATCATCTTTCACATGTAGCCACAAAATAACTATGATTATCACTCTTGTTTTAACAAGTTTTTCTTGAGGCAAAACATATTTTAAAAGACTGATTAGAGAAACCTGATAATGCTCTCTTATGTCCTCTGCCATCTAGCATAGAGTGTTAGATTCTCTGCAAGTATTTTCTGTGAGTATTGTAATCTCAATCCTGACTCACTGAAGATCTTGAAAGTTTTTCACTCATGAGATTCAGGATTACTGCTTCTTCAGAGAGACAAGTCATTTATTTGACACTTCAGGGGTGAATTAGTAATTGAGCTAAGTAGCTTTTTAATTGTGGGCAGAATTTCTTCTTTTAGCATCACCCTGGTAAACAAAACTACTTGCACACAGCCAAACATTGGCATGCTGACTTTGTTCAGAAGACAGTCCTGGTGCATTAGAAGAGGCAGCTGGGTGGCACAGTAAATGTGTCATTTGCTATGTAACATCTCTGTGACCTGGATTTAAATTTGCAGTGGCACAAAATGCAACCTCAGTTCTCTCAGAAGGCTATGAAGTCATTTGCAGTAAGCCTTGTGGAGAATCTAAAAGACTTTGGGTTTTTTGCCTCCCAAAACCCATTCTTGTTTGCAAAGATGGCAAAGAAGTTGACTTCTCTTAAAGGGATTGTTTAAAGGAAAAAGAGTGGACTTGACTAATCAACTAAAATGAATACATATTGTTTATAATTTTTTAAAAAATCTGTCTACTGTGCTTCAGCCAGTGTCTTAGAAAGAATATAATTGTTCTGTGATTTTTTAATCAAGCTGCTTTTCTAGAGCATGAGTTCTGTTTGTCGTCTGTAAGGCAAAATCAGAATAAAGTGAAAAGCTTTAAAATAGAGGTGTTTCTTTCCCTAAAAGCATCATTACCTACATTCTGCTGCATAATATTGTTCTTGCTGTTATATCTGAATGTCAGAATGAATTGCAGCTGTAACTATAAACTCAGACTGGTGTAAGGAAAACCCTGCTTTTCATTAAATTAATTCTAAATATACTTTTATTACATTTTAATATTCCTTTCATATGGGGAAAATCATGCATTCTTGATTTTTCTTGAGTCAAAAATTTAATGTCTTCTTTATTCTTATTTCTTGTGCTTCCAGCAAGCCATTCAAATCCATTCAATTTACACCAACAATGGATCAATGAGTAAATTAATAAGTAAATTAATCAGCCTTACCATCTAACTTTAACAGCCAAACCCTCAAGCTCATTTTCTTTTTAAAATTTCTACATTTATCTGCTTATTTTTCTTAGGACATCAGTCTGTCTTTTGAAGCTGGCAAGAAACATCATTTACTGAAAACATAGCTCTTGTTTAGGATAGCAGACAAGGTGCTAATTGTTTCTAATGACCTCAAATGAGATTTGTTGTTTGTTAAGAATGCTACTCAGAAAGGTGGCAGCCTTTTCTTTTTCCTTACTACTATGTCAAGCCAGGGCTGCCCAAAGCAAGGACTTTGAGTAATTGATAGAATCTACTCAAATACTAATATTGTCACATACTAATGAGATAAAGAGCTTTGCTTCCACAACTACCATTCCTGGTGACTGTTCGCTGTGTGTAGTTAATGTGTCAATCTAGTCATTTTCTAACATTTGTGCACAACAGAATTACTTGAAGATCTTTTTACAAATATGGGTTGCTGTACTGCAAAGAATTCTATTGAATCAAAATCTCTAGACCGGCACTCTCCAAAAGAAATATAATGTGAAACACACAGATAACTTTACATTTTCGGAAATTATTGTATTAACACAGGTAAAATTAACTTTAAAATGTATTTTATTTAATAAAATACATTTAAAATATTATTTCAACATACAATTAAGATTTAAATATTATTCATGAGATATTTTACATTTTTGTATTAAGTCTTTGGAATCTGGTGTGTCTTTTACAACGACAGAATATCTCAATTAGAATTAGGCAATATTTCAAATGTTTAATAGACACATGTGGCTGGTAGCTACTGCATTGGCCAGCACAGTACTGATGAGCACATCTCTGGAATCTGCATTTGAAGTAAGTTGCTTCTAAGACAGGTAGTCATCAACTATATTCAAGGGAAATTGTGTCAAGTATTTAACACTGCATAAAATGTAGGAAAAATAGACCTTTTTCCCAAGAAAGTTACTTTGCAGTGAAGATCTATGTATACAGACATATGCATAAATAAGAATAACAAAAGTTGAAATGTGACAAATGCAATGAGAGGGACATAGAATGTGTTGTAGGGCTTCATAAGAGAGAGAAAGTTTAGCTGTGGGAGTAGGAAAAAAAATTAGATGGAGAAAACATGTAATTTGGATAAGATGAAGACACTGGGATCCAAATATGCTAATTGATTTTTCTGAAGTCTCACAGCTAATTGGCAGCAAAATCAAGTCTTATCCCAGTTCCTCTGACTCTTGATGCCCCCAGCCACCACACCAGAGACCTAATGATAATAATCATTGATAGGGCAAAGACTCTCATTCCATTTTGCTTTCACTTTGCTATTTCCCACATACTCCATTTCCCTACTCAAATAGCTTTAATTCTCAGGAAGGCTATTCTCCTAACAACATATTATCGTGTATTTGCAGATTGTAATTATGGTGCTCCTTACTATTTCCAACTTTCATAGAATGTTTGGTTATCAAAGCATAAGTGTTTTTCAAAGTTTCTCTCATCTAAACTACCCATTATTTGCATCTTCTAAAATGCTTTCAAATGCTTCTTAAATTTTAAGAAACCAGAAATGTTTAATTTCCCAATCTCTCTTCCTATTCATTTGATAGACATAATACAGTTAAGTGGAATTATAACATATCATTCTCCACTTTAATTTGTACTATGGACCTGGGAAATTGCATTCTGCAAAGATTATCTTTCTATACATAAAATAAAACACTGATTAATGTTTACAATAATCTAAAGAGTATATACAGATTACATAAAACTTATTAGGGCTCAAAACCATTCAAATAACACTATTTTAAAAGCATAATATCTTAAAGTATATTACCTCATTTAATTAACAGTTAAATGGAATAGATCTTTCAACAATAACTTGAATCAGCTCAGCTTTTTTATTAAATTTAAACTCAAATTTCCAATTAAAAGCTGTTCATGAAGTGAAAATATGATTAACTATAAATACTAAAGTACCATAATTTAAATTCTTAATTTAGTTACATCATGATGTATAGCAAAATGCAGCATTTGAAGTAATTATTTATAAAATTACTTGGAGATAATTATGAGCCAACCGAGAGGTAATTTGGCCAAATTAAATTTAAATGAATTTCCTAAACTTGTAATCATTTTTCAGAGTCATTGCAACAAAGAATTTCTGTGAAAATATGAACTCTTGTCTTACTATGTTGGATCCTGCTCTTTGACACTTTGTTTTTGATGTAGAGAAAACAGTCTGCTGTTTAACATACAGCCTCCACTTTGCCCCTCATTTTGATTGTTGGGAGAGAGGAGACAAGATAAAAGGTTCACGATTGGTTTCAAATTCTGAATATACTTAATTGTGTTTTTCCTTTTGAAAATGTTATAACCTAATAAGGTGAGTTTTTTTAAAAGGACAACCTGATCCTTGGTATCTCTTACACACCTTTGACGTATTTAATTGATCTGGGTCAATAGCTCAACAGAGTGTATTTTAAATTAAAATGCATTATTGTCTCTTACAACAGTAAGAAAGTGAGATGCATACTATCATGTTTTTCCAGAATTTTCCATTAACCTAAGAATGATATCCTCTATTCATTGTATGGTGGACAGCATTGAAAACTGCTAAGGAGAAAGAATTAGGAAAACTGAAAATTTTCCAGATCTTTTTAGTTTACTTTCAATAATGAGATTTGAAATGGTGTAATGTATATTTGCCTTTAAAAAATTTAGATCTCTGTTGTCATTTAACAGGTGAAGCCACCAATGCCCATTGAAGGTAAGTTAACTTGGCTCAGGTTATCACATGCTAAATGGAGGTAAAGCAGATAATGAAATTTATCTGTCTAGACTGAGCTTTACTATTGTGTTTATGAATGGAAAAAGTGTTTTTAATATGAGGCATATTTCAAGATTATTTAAATTAGATTTTTCAACAAAGACTACTCAGATTATCTTTGTTATTTTGAAGATGCTTAGTAAAGGAAAGGTAACTTCCTTAGAAGCAGGTAAAAATAAATTTCATTTCTAAAATACAGTAATTTTTAACCTACAAAAATGACAATTTTATATGGTTCAGCCTAATAGTTATCTGGATAGAAAGGCACAGATCATTTGTTGAATAAAATTAATAGTTCACTCTGAAGTAACAAGGATATTCATCTATCTTCATTCATCAATCCTTCTCACAGATGATAGTATTATCTAATAATCATAGGGCCAAAATAATTTTCAGAAAGCACATGTGGGGGAAAAATAAGTCAAGATGCAGTTTAACAAAGGCATCTTTCATCTGGAATATAAAAGATATCAACAGCCTTCCTCCTGACTTGTTAAAAAGCTATGTTTATTTTTATTAATTCATCCTTTCCCACCATAGCTTTATAATTAGCCAGAAAATGTTTGAAGATATCCATATAGACCTGTTCGCATTGCACTGGATTAGATTGTGCAAATATTCAACTACAACCTACAGAGGTGACCGTCCATAGCAAAGTTGCCAAGAATAAATGCTGGTCCCTATTTTAAGTTTTTTCTGAGTCTAAATGAGAAATAGGATTCAAAAGTATGATAGAAAAGCCCAATACATTTGTACTTCTATAAAAAGAGTATGGCGAGAGACTCAATTACACTAAAAAGGCCACATAAAGATTAGCTGTAAAAGTATCTAATAACACCATATAAGGTTAAACTGCAAGCTAAAAAATTACCTCAAGATAATAGCTTCATATGCTACTTGGGCATGTGAATGACATAGCCTTACACATCATCTAGCCCTCCCTCCTTCTAGTGAAATAATAGCTAAAGGGAATATGATTCGTTTTCCTTCACAATTTACTAAGTGCCATTACATATGCATTTTTCATACTCTTTTCAGGACCTGGAATAGCATCCTGTAAGTAGTCATTTTCCAACAAGTCATTGTGCAACAAAAGGATTCATACTTTTTTAAATCTAAAATAAGATTTTTTATTCATTAGAAATGATTTCAAGCCAAAGTGACATTGAGAACACAAGAGGGTCTTTTCTATCTAAAAATCAATTATAGGCCAAAAATCTGCATAAAACTTATATATTTATCAAATGATTGCTAAATATGTTCTAAGCATTAGACATGTAAAATATAATTTGAATACAATACTTTTCCTCCTATTTGAACTCTACTTCTTACTATGGATAACAAGAGTATAGGTACATATTTTTTTGTTTCTACTTTTCTTTGGAGGTGTGCTGGAATATGAATACATCAATTTCAATTGTATGTTTTAATATTGCCTGAGAATAATCAACTGACCATCTGTTTGTGCTATTTTGAACATTTATAGTAAGACAAGATGTGACAGCAAGTAAGAAAATTTTTTTTTTTAAGAAAATGCAAAGCCTTGGCCAACTCTCAGAAAATATTATTCTAATTGCTGAGACAAATTTTATGCTATGAGCTAATTGTTGAAATATTAAGTTGCTAAAACCATTGAGTAGAGAGAAATGAATATATTGTCTCATCACTGACTAATTCCACCAACTAGCACCTTTCTTACCTAAGGCTGGTTTTAAATCAACACGCATCCAACTCCCATCTACTGAGTCTTAACTCTTTTTCAAATTAGCATGCTCAGTATTTTTTGAGGTAAAGAGAGGTATTAGATTAAGTGGAGCAAGGCTTATATTCATCATTTCACTATTTTATTCAGTGACTATTTGAGCACCTATGGCATACAGAAATAACTACAGCAGGACAAAATTCTTGTTTTCATGGAGATTATAAGAGGGAAGCTAGAGAGTCATTTTCCCTCTACTAGAAGGAAACAGATAGTGAACAAAACAGCATCTAACATTCCATGGAGTGTTAAAAGGCTGTGAAGAAAAACAAAGCCTGTAATGGAAAAGGGGGTTCTCCCCTGTTTTAGACAGAGTTGTCTGTGATGTCCTCTTGGATAAAGTGACACATGAGAAACACCTGGTTCAGAAAAGGCTAGTGTGCCCAAAACAGAGAGCTAGGAGTTCCACTTGCTGAGGTCAAGCAAGCAGGAGGGGCCAGCCAGCTCCTGCAGCATCTAATAGACAATGGTGCAGACTTTAACTCAGAGTGAAGTGAAAAATACTCAACATAAGATTTTTTTTTTTAATTGATGACTCATCTATAAGCTACCCTACCTGTTTTGTCTCTTCATGATCCAGGAATCCATCTCGGGGGGCTGCTGGTACCCTTATTCTACCAATAAGATTCTGAAAGAGTCTTCAGTACAAATGGTTGAAGGCCCTGGAATCTACCTGACTCTACTATATTTCTGTCATACTGTCAGATAACAGCACCCTATGGATGTTCCGGTGGAGAAATCATTCTAACCCATTTCTCTCTAAGCTCGCTGGATACATTCAATTTGTATGCCCCTCTATGAATCTCTAGTATGTAGGAGTCAGACAGAGATGGACTTGATACTTCAGCCAGAGTTCAGGATGGTGCTGGCTTCCATATTCTTGCTAAATCAGTTTCCCTAAGTCAAGTCTATAATGTCCTGTGGACAATCATTCCCATTTTCTCTATTACACTGGTCTTTTCCTGCTCCTGGAAGATGACTATCTCCTTTCCCATCTCCGACTTCTTATCTCTTGAAGCTGATTGGAATTGGTGCCCTGTTGTTCCACATGGAATTGATATTTGCTCAGTATTTATTTTAGAGCCCTTGTTTCTTTCCTTACTACTTCTAATTTCTCTACATTCTGTTTACTCAGAATAGACTACACACAAAAATATATGATTTAACTCTATAGGTGAACAAACTCCCAAGTTCAAGATGTTAGTTACTATTGGTCAACTCCATAAATCACAAGTGCTTTATTAAAAACAGGAATAAATTATAATGCTATAATGACATGGCTTAATGGAGAGAGGTATCTGAAAATAAAAATATCACTGGTAATGCTTAAAAGTGTTTCATTTATTACAGGATTATCAAGAGGAGTTACTGGATGAAATATAGAGTATAACAGAAATTTTTCACAGAAAATCTCACCGTATTTCTTATCGAAGTGCTAGATTCTCATTCCTTTCAATCTTTTCAAATGTATACACACAGATATTTCCATATTTATCTTTTGAGAAATAAAATTCAGAAAGTATAAATTAGACAGTCAGAGAGGGAGGCACTATTTAAACTATTGGTAGGAGATGAAAACCCCTATAAAGCAATGTAAATAGTATATATGTCCTTACTTAAAAATGCGATATCAGCTGGATTTTAATAGTAATTTATAACACCTTCTGCTTAAAGAGAAGATGTGTACTTATTCATTTGCTTAACATGAACTGATTTGCTATGTATAGAAATGATATTTACTATAAGCCTGTTAACTCACACAATTGAGTTTATATCTCTTTAGTTACTATTGTTTGGTAACAAGAATTAAGAAATAAATTGCACTAGGTCTCATTTTTAATGTGGTTAATTTTTATCATAGTATATGTTTTTTGCCTTAGTCTTAAATTTTTAAAAAAAGTATTAAATCAGAAGAACAAAAATGTATTTTACCATCCAATTAACAAATACAGTTAATTACCCTGACAGTCAGTGGATAATAATGCATCAGACAAAAATCAGTGAGAAACTACTTAGGCTCGCACCCTGTAATCAGAGATACAAATTTTGGCAGCAGGTCACATAATCCAGTGCTAAATGTGCAGCATTACTTTATTCCAGTAACATATTAACAAAATGTACAACCGTTTTGACTTGGTGGATGATCTAACAACATCCCGGCAAAAAGCCTTTGTCCATTTTTTACACAAATGTCTTTCTCTTGGTGATAAATGTATTTTGCAATTTTCATGATTAATCAGTGGTAGAAATTAACAGTGCCCTTCTACTGCCTTGTAATTTTGAATCTGACTACTTTAGAAATGCAGACTCCAAGGTAATAGGAAATAAAATATTTGTGTATTTTTTTCCCTAAATTCCTTCATTTTTTTTGCTTGCAATCCCCAACCCTGGCTAACTTGGCTTTCTAGAGCCCATAGGCCTCATGGCACATGTAAATATGCAAAATAAGAAATTACCTAAGACATGATTTTATGACTGCTGTAGATGACTCATTTATCCTGACGTGTATTTCTATTCTAAGCACAGAGTACACATGAAAAAAAAGTGAGTTCCCAAATTGTAGAAATATTCTAAGTGAAAGTGAATGAAACAGTTGTAAAGAATTAATATTATGTAACACAAGACTGTGGTTTCAAGTAAATGAATTTCCCTTTCTGTTTTCTGTTTTTCATTTGTTACTATACATGTGCCCCCTTGCTCTGGTTTGGTGGTGTGCTACACAAATTCACCCTTAATTGTTTGCTGTGTCATTTTCAACACCATTGTTTAACCATCTTCCAGAGTTGCTTAATCTCTACCGCATTATTAATCAGCTCTCAAAAATGAGATTTCAATGTTTCAATCAATCCTTACTTCCCACTCTTACAGAACTCTCACTCTGTTTCTTTTTTCTTTTTTTTAACTTTCTTTCAGTTCTCTCTGTCCTGCAGCTATTTGGGCTACATACATTCATGCATTCAATCTAAAGTTTGCCTATATTATAGCCTACAATCCCTATCCTTGCTTGGCAACCTGCAAATTAGTCCTAAACATATTCTAGTTTTTTTTTTTAAAGCTATACATTGACAAATTATAGTATACATTTATGGGGTACAAAGTGATATTATGATTCATGCATACAATGTGGAATAATGAAATCAAATTAGTTAACATTTCTATCACCTCAAATATTTATTTTTTTGTAGTGAGAACATTTGAAATTTACTCTTTCCAAGATTTTTAAGTATATAGTACACTATCATTTACTATATTCACCATGTTAAAAAAATACAAAACTCATTTCTCCTGTCTTAGGCTTTGTAAGTTTTGAGCATCATCATCTTTCCATTTCTTCCACCTGACCCCCGCCTCCCACCACCCTCTTGTAACCGTTATTCTATTCTCTGGTTCTATTATTTCTATTGTTTTAGATTCCACATAAGTGAAAACACACAGCATTTGTCTTTCTGTGTCTGGCTTATTTCACTTATAATGTTCACCAATTCCATCCATTTTGTTACAAATAAAAGAATCTTTTTTAAAGGCTGAATAGTATTCCACTGTGTTTCTACACCATACTTTATCCATTCATCTGTCAATGGACATTCAAGTTAATTCCATCTCTTGGCTATTGTGAATAGTGCTACAATGAACACTGGAGTGCAAACATCTCTTCGACATACTGATTTCAAACCTTTGGGGTAAATCCTGGTAGAGGGATTTACTGTATTAAGATCCCAGTAGTGGGATTTCTGTATCATATAATTCTATTTTTGGTATTTTTAGGAACCTGCATACATTTTTCCATAATGGCTTTATTAATTTACATTCCCACTAAGGTTTGTGGAAACACAAGGGCTCTTTTTTTTCCCACACTCTTGCCAACACTTATCTTTCATCTTTTTGATAATAGCCATTGTTACATGTGTGAGCTGATATCTCATTGCAGTTTTAATTTCCATTTTCCTAAGATTAGCAATGATAAGCTTTTATTTCACATATCTGTTGACCATTTGTATGTCTTCTTTGAGGAAATTCTATTCAGGCCCCTTGCCCATTTTAAAATCAGATTATTTGTTTTCTTTCTATAGTGTTGTTTGAGATCCTTACATATTTTGCATATTAACCATTTATCAGACATCTGGCTTGCAAATATTTTTTCCCTGTCTGTGGGTAGTTGCTTTACTGTTATTGTTGACATTTTACGTACCAATATACAAGCACATATAAAAAGAAAAATACATTTTATTTTACCAATGTATCCATTATTTTAGATCAAGAACGTGGTAAACAATATAAAGATATTAAAATGACTACTTTCAGAAGCAAATGCTCAGTGATACGATGAATGATGATGTACAGCGCCCACTTATCTCTAATAAACACCATTTACCTGCTTATACTAAAGCTATATGGTAATTCTGTTACAGGAATATCACAATTCCTAGTAACAATTCATTTAATGAGTTACAAATAAAGTGTTAGAGGCTTTCAGATCCATAATACAGTTATTTAATATTATGAAAAGTATTCACTAATAAATGCACCTGTAACTGTAAGTATATGCCACCAGCTCAAGGCTAGAAATAAGCTGATCGAATCTGATAAAAACACCATAAAAAACCATTCCTTCATTCTAGGTTACAGGGTCCTCTCCTTTATCAACCATTAGCTTATTCCTTGTAATTCTGAAACATAATTCAGATAACTCTTCCTGTAATTTCCAAAGGATAAAGAAAGAAGAAAAAGTGAAGTTAAATCAGAGCTCTCAACCAAAAGAGTGATCAGCCCCTTATGGCAACTGCAAATTATTCTGTTTATTCATGACCACAGTCTTTTTCTGCTCTCAAAGATCTAGCTCTAGATTTAGATGATGTTTAAAGATGTCAGGAATATGGAACATCAGGTTATCTACTTAGTCATTCACATTCTAACTATTTCACTTTATCACAACTCATGCTATGGGAAAATGTCCATAGCAGTATCTGTGCTAGGATTAGCAAGCCTTAGAGAAGAGCCTAAGTTACTGACAACCCAAACCTTAAGGTTACAAAATCCTTTTGAGCATGGAGCAATACAATGCAAGAATAAAAGAAAATGCACAATCTGTCCAACAAACTGAGCTATGTTGTGATGTCCCAAATATCAACTTTGTCTCTTACTAATATTTCACATGTGTATCTTAGAAAGAATTAGAAAGGTGTGTTCCCTGGTGAATTTAAAATGAATAAAATATCTTTGAAAAAAGTATCCCCTAAAGGTTACACAGAAGAAAAGTTTCTTATATTATGGAAGCTCCCTCCCTCCTCAATAAAAGACATCATATCCTAAGGACATCCTTGTCTTCGTACACCCTTTGTTTTAGCCCATCTGTTCCAAGTTTGATAATGGCTTAGCTTGTTCAATATCAGGGCCTTTCCTAATGTGTAGGTGACCTGCTTTTATTTAATTTTGAATTTAGCTTCTATTCATTTTATGATCCTACTCTATTTTAGTAATTACGTACGGGCACCCAGAGGGATTTTGTCGATGGTAACATTAAAAATTAATAGGTGAATGAGTGGGTATGATGATTTATATTGCAGAGAGAGCCCATAAGGCATCAGTGAAAGATGTTGATAGAACCTAGCATCAAGTTACCAGTAAAAAATTGTATAACACACAGCCATAGTTATTATTGTAAACACAAATTTTTACATTTTTCCAACTCATTCTCCAGCCTTTACTTCCTCCTTCCCTTCTAAATTTTTTTTTATTTATTGAACCTGGCAGAGTTCTTTTGAAACTGACAATCTGTCGGTGTTGCTCATTTTCCAGGCTAGAAATTGTAGGCACTGATCACTCTTCACCCCTTTATACCTAATCTATCATCCGTGCTATTCTGTGTAAAATCTTCACTAGTCTCTTTTCATTTTCTCTTCATTCTCATACCATCACCATAAGTAAGCAGGTTTATCAAGGTGATACAATTCAGCTGGTAAAAATATTTTCCTCATGTTTTGAATGCCGGAACTTCATCATTTTGTGTGCATAACTTGATGTTTGCAACTATGTAAACAAATACATGTATATTATTTTCCAAATACAAATAATTATTGAATAGTGGTTAAGTAGTTTTATTTTAAATGCATGTGACAGTCACCATGATTCCACCAAGATGGTTGTTCTATTGAATTCAGCTTTTGTTTAAAGAATTTTTTAAAGTATATGTTAGTTGATTTAGATTGAGTATACAAATATTTAACTAACTTCTCAGATAATTGTTAAATGTTATATATGCATATTGTTTAGTGAGTAATTCAAATTAGCAGAAACATTTTCAAAGCTTGTTCTTTATACTACATACTCTTCTTTTTTTAATATAAAAAAGCAACATCTATTACTGAAGTTTCTAATATATACTAAGGAGATTTTCCTTCAATTCCACATGAAATGAAGGAGGAATTTCCAGGTGTTATTTTTAAGTTCTGTATTTTCAAAATTAGGCAACGATGACTAATTAAATCCACAAACATGTGAATGCAGGTGCAAAAAAAAAAAGTGCCTACAATTAACCACACCTGTGAAATATTTAGCCTATGAGACAAAAGCTGGGTTTTTTAGATGTTGGTTCTGAGCATTTTATCTTGAAGCACGATTGTTTCCTAGACCCATCTGTTTTAAACATGTTTTCAACATTTAATAGGAAATTGAATCCTAGTTATGCCCACTTTTAGTATTACAGTTTATAAAATTTAGTGCTCAAATCAACTTGAATTAAAGTATCAACATTGAAATCTGATAGAAATAATGCTTTTTATAATTTTAACAAGTTGTATTTTTTCTAAAGGGATTAATAGACTCATAATACATACATCGAATCTCCATAGACAATAACTTAATGAATGTATCAAATAATATTTATTTCTAAGATTTACCAATTTCAAATGTTTCATTATGACAAAAATATCTCATTTCAAGTATTTATACTACTTCAGACTTCAAACTGTATTACTATGTAGTGTTTTATCAATATATTCCATTAACTTACAAACTGCTGAAATAACAAATTTATTTCCAGCTATAGTGGGAATTTACATATGAACAGAACAATTGTTAAAAGAATCTAATATTGTGCTTATTTAGTATCCTTTTCCTTTTAAATCCTCCTAGCAAGTCAAATAAAATGTATTTTAATAACTTTATTGATTAAAATCAACATCATGGCTAAATGAAAAATAAAGAAATTTTAGCCTCTAGAAACTTTTTGTTTGGGTACTTTTTATTGATTTACAATTAAGAGTAATACGAAATCGGCAGCTGTACTTTTGAGATTTTGTAGGATTTGATTTTTGTCCAGATGTATATATATCATATGTATATGTATGTGTAAAATAAAAGTAAAATTTCCTGAGACCAGAAGGAAAAGAAAAGCAGTTTTTATATCTATTTCTTCAGTGTTACATTGATTCACATTTAATCTGTGGCTGTTAATACCTTGCAATGTTTCAAGCACTGTGATAGGCACTGGGGGTACAAAGATGATGAAGACATTGATGCTTCCTTCAAGGGTTTCATCTTATAGCTTGATTCTTGTAATCAGAACTACAAAATAATTAAGTATTTATTATAATTTGAGCAAAGCGGTATAATATCCCTGATTGTGGAGAGAACAATGCTTTTATAAAGTTTTTAGACAAATACTGTAATATAGCTTTCAAATATTGAAACATTATAAACAAAATCATAGATAAATAACGACTTGTTCGATGATACATTTGTTGTAAGCATATACCTAAATCTTACCAATATTTTGAGACTCACTTTGTTCTTTATAAAACTATTTACATACCAGTGTTTTAGGCAGAAACCTTCAATGACTCTCTAAAGGCAAATGGATATAATCAAAATGTCTCACCCAGTCATTCTGGACTCAAAAATGATTGAATTTACCTTTCCACCCCTTCTCTAGCATGTACCAAATATGCTAAGTATGAATTGATTACATCCAAGTTACGTTTTTGAGAGCCCATCCCATAGACAGTGTATGATACTGAAAAAGAGTCTCTCAGGAAAAAGCTACTTCTCCCTTTATAATTAGGAGCTTCCTTCTGAAATTAGAAAGACCTGGTTGAGAAACTCTACACCCAGAACAGGAAAGTGTTAAGTTTCTTTCTTTGCTGTGATTACAAATCATCCACCATGTCTAGGATCTGAGACCCTCTACTAGTCAGACACTCAGAATTCCATGACTGGCTGTAGCAGGAATGACAAGGGGATAGGAAAGAATGGTTAACTCCTCATACTGTCCTCAACTATGTTCAGAGATCAAGGAACTGGTTAAACATTTGGTTCAAGAAGATTTAAGGTTTTCTGCTGTGAATAATTTCAAATACAGTATGTGTCACAGACCTACAACCTTTTGAGTTTTCAGTGTTTGTCACCAGTTAAACAGTACGGGTTCTGATTGCTAAGAACATTAGTATGATAGGAAAGGAGAAACTATTCTGGGGCCTGAGAATGAATGTCAATACATTATTCAGGTAATATGTGTAAATGTAAACACACGTTATGTGGAAAAACTACAGGAAAAGTACAACTTAAAAATGTTTGACTTGAAAAACTAGCCTCCCACATTATTTGGTATTTCTGTGAATAAATCAATCTGAATCGATATGAATAATGTTCAAAGGAAAAAGACAACTAGCCTGACAACTACTGTTCCAATTTTCCAACCAAAGCAATTTGAAATGACAGATATTAAGCCCTGGCTATTAATGATGGCAGCTCTGCAGAGTATCACTAGAGTGAAGATTTGAGCTGTAAATAAATTCAAATTACTTGCTTTCACAGTTTGCCCAGACTTCTCATAATTTGTTTTCCCCCTCTTTATACATGCCCACTAGTGAAAGTTATATTGCACATCCATTTTTTTTATTTTGAAATAATGTGTTATATTTCATCATATCTCATTATAATGTGATACAAGTGAATGTATTGTGACATTGCATCTGTGCTCTGCAATGCTCAGGTGCTATACTCCTCCACTTATCCAAATTAAATTAGAGAAGTTTGACATACATCTAGTCATATTTTACCCTACTGCTTGAATTTGACTAATACATGAACTGTTGTGTCTGATACTGGTAACTTGGTGTGAAATTTTTGACCAAAGTGACACTTTGGGCTGGTATTAACATTTAATATACTGTTAAAATGTAATTTGCCTTCTAAAGGCATAACAGTTTTGAGTGTATGTGCTTTCATGTTTTTTCTTTGTTTGCATGAACTTAGTTGATAATTCTGAGGGTGTCCTTATCTGTTGGTAAATTAGCCTCCTCCTTCATGGAAAGACAAGACATTACCTTTTAAAACTCTGCAGCTGGTCTCAATTTTCAGCAGGCGCTATCCCAGGCAAAGCCACAGAACAGACCGTATAAATGGATTGAAGGAAGAGAAAACATTGGGTGGCACGCTCTAATTCTTTTTATTCCTTTCTCTCCTTTTAGTGGCTTAAGGACCCTTCAGCGGTAATGTGTTAACATAGTTAGGTGACCCATTTTCAAAGCTGTGGAGTAGGTGGCTGAATTTGTCTTTTTCTATTCATCAACACCAATTGTGTCTGATGCCTGAAAGTGACCAGGCATTAAACTGTGGTGAGTCAGGATTATCCCAAGCAGATTCAGCAATGAAGGGAATGAAGCCATATGTATTAGGCCTTTTGAAGGCATTAAACAATCTCTGAAGCATTCAACTGCTAAGTCCTTAGTCCAGGGAAACCGTAAAGTTCCTGTAGGTCAATGTTTTTGAAGGATTTTTATTCCCTTCTCAGTGAGTCAGGATATAATGCAATCAATATTCCATATAAAATCATTCATTGTTCTGTTATTTATGTGCAGGGCTTTTTTTGAATGCTGAAATGCTTTCTATGTTAAATTTCAAAAATTCTAACTACTAATATAATGGACTATAAAAGTTATAGCATATTTTATAAATTCTTAATTCACTCCTATGATTTTAAAATTCTAAAATCTTTCATTTATCAAATAAGAAGCAAAATATGACTTACAATTTTTTTTTTTGCTCAATAGTTCTTGTTTCTCCTACACTGTCATTGGTTCAGATAAGTGAAAAAGGTGGAACATATAGGAATATTTTTTGATTGTCAACTTTATCATCTGAGACACCTTTTGGCAAAACTAAAGAACATCAAATTTTGCAAGATGTCAGCAGGTGTCAGAAAAAAAATTAAATGTTGGTTAAAAATCTTGCAAAATGCTAAATTACATAAATTTCTTTATTGCAGTTTTGCCTTTTTTAAATGGAGAGTTTGTAAGAATTCTATCAATACCCTTTCATTTACTCAAATTTCAATTAACGAACTTTTGCAAACCTAAGAACTCTTCTTGGCCACCTGATAGATAAGTAATCTAGGAGGATCTCTCTGCTTTAGTGGGGGGTCACAGCCCTATGAATCTTGTCTGGACAATAAAGATAATCTTAGCAGGACCAATCAATTCCCCTCAATACAAAGAGCATATATTGTAAATGTATGTTAGGTTAAGAATATAGTGATTCCCAAGTATTCACCATTTACCACTACCTCCTGTACTCCAACCAGATACAGAGTATGCATCCTGTGTCTGGGACCTGCAGGCCTAATTCAGCAATGAATTGAGGGCAATCTAGGTGGGTGGAACTGATTGGCAGTGAGAAGGGAATAGTGTTAATATTGAAAAGGAGGATGTGTAGGAGAAACTCAAGGACCTGGGGGTACTAGTTAGCATAAATGTTTTAAGGAGTTCATAAAATAGGAAGATAAAAGAACTGTTATACTTTTAAATTATTGAATAGAAAATAAAATGGGGAAGACAATTTAAGGAAGATATGCTGAACATTATGAATGAAATCTTCTTCTAATTACACTTTTTAAAAACAATTTTGAACCTTGGAATATTTCAAATTATTTTAATGTTGCATGAAGTCTAGATGGAGTCTCCGAATGACTTGGTGGTAAAAAGTTGCACGTAGTTTCCAAAAGTTCTATTATTTCCTTAATATAATTAATAAACTCAGAAATAAATCAACTTTAAACTTTTTTTTGATCTTTTGGAGAGGAATTAACAGCATTTGAAAATTTTAAATCCTATTTCTATCTTATTATCCAGTAAGCTTTGATATTCATTTATGTTTACCAGCCTCTATAATCCAGATTGCTAAACCATTATACTGAAAGGCCACTGGGCACGGTGGCTCACGACTATAATCCCAGCACTTTGGGAGGCCAAGGTGGGTGGATCACCTGAGATCAGGAGTTCAAGACCAGCCTGGCCAGCATGGTGAATCCCTGTCTCTACTAAAAATGCAAAAATTAGCCAGGTATGGTTGTAATCCCAGCCACTTGGGAGGCTGAGGCAGGAGAATTGCTTGAACCCAGGAGACAGAGGTTGCAGTGAGCCGAGATCGTGCCTCTGCACTCCAGCCTGGGTGACAGAGCAAGACTTCATCTCAAAAAAATGTGATTCCTACCTTTCAAAAATTACTTTTAAAAACAGAGTGTTGCTGTTCTGTTTATCTTCTGATACTTTGTTGTTGATGATGGGTTTGGACATTAGTTAAACAATCACCATGAAATATCATCTTGGGTTTAATATCCTAATATGTTTCAAAAAGTAACTGTAACTTGAATGCTGACAAGAAAAACAAAGAATAGTTTACTATAGAATGATAGAATACTGTACAGTGTGAAGTGAAAAATAGTCTTTTCTCAACTTGAATGCCATATCAGAATGCATTGTTTCTATTCTGTCTGTGGTTCATACAAGCCTAACTTAAAATATCCATTATTCCTATTATTCTTATTGCAACATCTACAATAAACTATATTATGTAAGATAACTACTTACGAAGTATGACTTTTCCGTATTGTAACATTGTGAGAAATACAGCATACATTTTGCATACAGACAATATCATATGAACAACTCGCAAACCACATAATTTTTTAAATGCGGTTTTGGTATATTATTATCCTGTATTAATTTATTCTCATCTCAGTTGATTCTTTTCAGTATTAATAAGAACAAATTTTGCAATTGTAATATGGATAGTGAGTGAATGAACTTATCTCCTTATCTCTCTTCTAAAATTACATTTCTGAAAAACACAACATCTATGCTTAATTGGGTCATTGGGGACTGTTGCCAATTACTAAAAAAACCTAATGTGATTTTGCTCATCAATTTTCAGTAAATTATATTGGAATGTACAAGGAGAATCAAGCAGTATGTGAATTTCATTTGCATTAAAACAGCATTTTGGGGTAGAAGAATATATATATTGAAAAATTTACATTTTTCTCAAAGTACCAAATGAGGAGGTATGGTGTAGAATTAATAACTTATAGAGTTTAACAAGGTGTCTAAAAATAAGCTTATATTTCTTCAAATAATAAAGAGATATCGATAATTTAAAAATTTTATATTGTCTTCTAGTGGGCTTTCAAAAGAAAATTTTTATCCAAGGTATGAAAATACAGGGCAGGTTAATCATAGGTGTTCTTGAAGCTTCCAGAGCCATTAATAAAGGCAATAGATTTAATGTATATCTCAAAATACCCAGTGAGATGAGACTGTGTGGAATATAAATAGGTATAATGGTTGTAAAACTCTCCTGTCACCGATTAAAAAATCATCATCATTTTTTTCTTAATGCTAGCTTATTTGATCCAGAACTGTCCATTACTATAGATTTGTTTTTAAGTTTGTTTTTCTAGCATTTGATGTGGGAGTATGAATACATGTGCATATGTATGTTTTGTGTATATGTTTAACATGATTCTGACAGAAGAAATTGGGTGAAAGAAAAAAATGAAGAGAATAAGACATTTTTTTTTTCTGATAAGAAAACTGACCATATTATGACTTAACAGAATGAAATTAAACAGGTAAGTCTGGCAAACCAATGGTCTATAGTTTTTGAGAATTAAAAAAAGATGGAAAAGGCCTAAGAGAGTCATATAAAGTTATAAAGACAATTATTTCCATGAAGTAGCTATTCTTAAATCTATTTGCTGTGAAATAATAAGGATGAATAAAATTAGATGTCAATAATCAATTCTACCTAAATATTTATATTTCTTTAAATCTGGACCTAAATTGTACAACTCCTCACAATTAGTAATTATAGGATATCACAATTGGAAGAAAGCAAAGAGATAGAAATGTTTATGAGAAAACTATCTCCCAAATATCAATACTTCAAACTTTCCTAACAGGCAGGAATTTCATTAGTGCCTGAACAAAAACCAGTGTAGTAAGATGACACTACCAAACATTTAACACTTATATTGACGTAAAGTCTATCTACATGTATTTGTCATCATTTTGTCGCATTTGGATGTTTGAAATTACACAGGCTAGGTAGAACCACTTTTTAATGGTAGACTCACAAACATATTAAGAATCTTATTTTATATTTTTTCAGGTTCTTCTCCCTCAAGAAAAGCACCCTTGTTCCCTTCTACTTGTCTTCATATTTACATTCAACCTTCTTTTCAGTTATCTCGCCATCTTGTGTGTTTCCTTTTCCATTAGTCAATGTTCCCCTTTAAAATACATACTGAGAAATACAATGTTGATTTGTATTTCAGTGACAAAGTCAGGAATATTCCATTTAAATTATTTTTTCAGGCCTGGGCAAAGTATAGTTATTGGGATAATGCTATAGTTCAGACACTGCCTCAGAACTGCTTACCAAATTGGATGAGGAAAAATTGCAGGTGGAGTGCAAACCATGCCTATCCAAGCCTAGAAAATGACAGTGATCATCATGCCCATTATCAGAAGAATATTAATTTTGACATGATTTTCCAGTTCTTGTAATTGGTTTTTACTCTGTCATGTCTGTTCTCACTCATTAATATGTTTTTCACAACAAGAATGATAAACGGAGAACCTCTTTATATTTGAGGTCACCTTGTATAATTGATACAATAGTCCAAATCATTGAATATCCTAAATTACTCTTTCTCTAGTATGAGTGAGAGAAACAAGAGCATCATCAATTATAAAGCCTAAGAAACAGAAGCTGAACTGCTTACTCTTGAGTTATTAGCAATGCCCTTGAGAGATCTAGGAATGTCACTCATTAACTTGGAAATCAGTAAACTGGTAAATCTGTCCTTGGCACTAGGCAACTAGAACAAAGGTGAAAAGGAATAACATGAACCGTTCCTGACTGCCTGATAGAGGGCCACCAACCTTATGATGAAGTTCCCCAATGCTACAATAAAATGTCCTAGAAAGGCTTTGCACAATTACGTGGGTTTAAGTTATAATTGTCCTATTTTATACAATGATATAAGAAAACCACAGATTTTCATCAAAATATATATTATCACAAATACAAATTATGAATAACATTTTTACTAGAGATTTACCCCTCTCCCCATCTCACCTCATCTGCTTTGTTGAAAGCCTGTATCTGACATTCAGTGGAGAAACTGGAAAGATGGTTGTAAAAATAATCAGAAAGCAAATGGGAATTATGAAATTCAAAATCAAGGATCACAAACCAGATGAGAGTATAAGACAAATCAATAGGACAGCACTATCAGATTTAATTTTCTAGAGGATTGAAATATTTCCCTGCACTGTCCAATGTGGAAGTTACTTGCCACATGTGGCTACTGGGAACCAAAATCTGCTAGTGTAACTGTTAATTAAGAATCAACTGTGAATTTTCCTGAATTTTAAATGGCCCCATATAGCTAGACACTACTGGATTGGACAGCACAACTCAAGACTATGTTCACTTTGACATTTCACTTGTCTCTGAACCTGGTATTTATTTAAAAGCTACATCCTACCTATTGTCTGTTAAGAAGCAGGTTTCCTTCTCTCTGAAAAAAAAATACCAATTTATGCAGGCAAATATTCGGTGATTATATCTTACATTCTCCAAATATTTTATAAAATAAAAGTTGGAAATATCTATTATGGATCTCAGCTCTGCCATTAACAGCTGCGTGACCTTAAGCAAGTCAGCATGTATTTGGGGCTTAGTTTCCTCATTTGTAAAATGAGTGATGAGAAGAGACCATCTACTGCCCAGATCAGTTATACAATCTTATGGTACTATGTATCATAGGACTGACAGATACTAGTAAGAGAATCAAACAAGGCCATGGTATAGAATGGCTGGTTGGGAGCTTGCTCATTTAGTTAGGGTGGTCAGGATAAACTTCTCTTAGGATTAGGCATTGGACCTGCAACCTCAATGATAACAAGTCTAACGTGAAGATCTTCCGGAAGATCAACTAAGGCAAAAGACACAGTAATTGCATAATTCCTGGGATGGAAATGGGTCTGAAAGAAGTTAAGTGTAGCTAAAATATGAGGCACAAGAGAGAGAAGGACAGCATATCAGATCACAGAGTTAAGAGGGGTCCAGAGAATCACTCCCTTACAGTCTTGATTAGGAGTTGGCATTTTATTCTGTGTTCGAGAAGATCAGTAAGGATTATAAGCAGGGGATTTAAATAAACTGATCTGTATTTTTCAAATAACATTCTAGGTGCTGCACAGAGAATGGGCAGTAGTAGGGAGAACAAGTATGGAAGCATGGAGATCACATAGATGTTTACTCTTTTTTCTTGATGCAGATTTAGTGCCAGAAGTGGCTTCTTGGCCAAAATCTGGATTTCTAGGTTTCCTTTGCATTTAAGTGTGGCCATGTGAGTAGTCCTTATACAGAGGATATGAGCAAAAGAGATGCCTGTCTTTCTTTTCTAGTCAAGGTAATTAAGAAGGAGGTGTGCCTTTCCCCTACTTCCCTGCTCTCCCTTCTGTTTGCTGGGTATCTCCACCTTCATCCCAGGAGACAATGAAAGTCATGTCTTTGAAAATGGCAGAACCTCCATTTTCTTAGATTCCTGAAAGACAGAATGGTGCAGAGCCCTTCACCATTCCAATCACCAGAAATACCCATGTTAGACTATTACTGACCAAGTAAAAATTTTGGGGGGATTCAGATCCTTAAATATTGCTTTTTGTTTAACAATAACTCACATTTCCCTAATTAACATAGAACCTCTCCACAACCTACGCCTGTAGTGTAGATTATAGCTAATTCAATCCGTACAGTTCTCCGTAGGTGGGTAGGTGGAGACAATGTCTTAAGGCTCTAGTGGGCTAATGGCTGACTGATATCTAAACCCATGGTCCAAATTCTTTGGAAATCTAATTTAGAACAAGCATTCAATAAAATATTTTTAGTTGCCAAAGATTAGTTTAAAACATGTATTATGCAGATCTATATGGAGCCACAACAAACACAATACAGAGCTTGAAGGCTTCATGATAAAAGTAAAGCATTAGAGACTTTTTCCTGGAGGAGGAGGTCTTTAGGAGACACTTTAGAGTGACTTCAGGTGATATAAGCCCTACAGTGCAAATACCACTGCCCACTGTGAAATATATTCATTCTTAATTATATTTGAACACTAAAACCACAGCTAATTTTGCTCTATCTCTGTGAACAACTCGGCTATTATGATCTTTTTACAGAATGAATTCAGTGGGAAATATTGAAGTATTATGTATTTGTAATCTAAGAAAAGGAAAACACTTGTACTTTAACCTAAAATTTGCATTAAATTGTTTGAACAATCATAAGAACTTGCACTGTCTCACCTTAGTTATTCACATAACAGGATCCTGTTTGCCTGAAAATAAAGTCATTTCTATGTATAAGACAGTGTGACTTCAAAACGTGGCCTGATAAGTTGTATGAATAAAGTTTATATTTAGAACAATGTAGTATTTGAAAAGGAGCATCCATTTTCTTTTATGCTAAACAAGCTTTACATTTCATTTGCATTTCTGTCACATTTCAACAAGATTATATGTTCAGAGAGCTGATGTTATGACTAATTTCATTCACATTTAAGAAAAAATGTAGCCAGTCTGAAGAGAAAAAATATAAAAACACTAAATAGTGTTCTAGAAGAGGAAAGAGAAAAGACAATGATTTTCTGCAGCAAAATAATGTAGAACGTTTTGTAAATCACAGGACAACCACAGGAGATGTTTTGGGTTGAGATAATACTTGAGGCATGGTATAGTAAAAATAACGGACAGAAGTAGAAAAATATCTCACTTCAGAAAAAAATTTGGGACATATTTTTCTATAGATACTTTGTCATTACCCTTTCCCCTTTCTCTGCTACTCACACACACAAATTGGTCCCCACTACAGACTCTCACTCCCAAGCACTGATGTCTTATTCCTGTTGTCGTTACTATTTTTAATCCCCAATACAAGATTTAATTTGACTGTTCCATCAGGGCAAAACCCTATGCATTTCACCTCTCTTTTATGCCAATGGCAGACAACACAATTGATTATAAAACTATATTTTTTTATTGAGCCCCTATCTCTTATTGAGAAAGGATGAACCTATCATAACACAATTTATTCTACCTATTTTGGAGTTTGGTGCCTTAGTGGCATAAAGGAGAAGTAGCTACTACAATGAATGGATAAATAAAATAAGTCATCCTCTCCAGGCGTCTTTCTTTTCAAAAATAGTACATTTTTAACAGTGAAAATCTATAAAAGTTTCAAACATGCTTGTTGAAATTCACAGTCAGATATTGGGGGCAGGTGGGGATGGGGAAACCTATTGAATATACACAATGTGACAATGGCAATAAAAAAGATGATGCAAAAACCCATTTAGGCTGGGCGTGGTGGCTCACGCCTGCAATCCCAGCACTTTGCCAGACCAAGACGGGCAGATCACCTGAGGTCAGGAGTTCGACACCAGCCTGGCCAACATGATGAAACCCTGTCTCTACTAAAAATACAAAAATTAGCCAGGCATAGTGGCAGGTGCCTATAATCCCAGCTACTCAGGAGGCTGAGGCAGGAGAATCGCTTGAACCCTGGAGGTGGAGGTTGCAGTGAACCAAGATCGTACCATTGCACTCCACTCTGGGCGACAAGAGCAAAACTCCATCTCAAAAATAAATAAATAGATAAAAAGCCCATTTAGTCCAGCCTGCTGGAGTGGCAGGTGACAGATGGACAAAGAGAGGCTTGCTGAAAGAGTAATATCTGAGTTTTTTTTAAATTATACTTTAAGTTTTAGGGTACATGTGCACAACGTGCAGGTTTGTTACATGTGTATACATGTGCCATCTTGGTATGCTGCACCCATAAGCTCGTCATTTAGCATTACTAGGAGTTATACAACCAACAATGACATGAATAAAAATTTGGGAAAGGGGAAAAAAAAAGAATAAAGTTTGAGAGTACCAGGAAAATTGATGAAAGGTATGTGTTTAGAGTTTGACAGAAACAGGATTTTGAAGAGACCAGCTCAAGATAGAAAGGTGAATTATACTATGTTGGCAAATGAGTATTGTAATTCCGGCTCAAAATAAATATATATAGAAGGTATGATTGAGGAAAAAAGCATTAAGGACCACCCCAACACAATAGCCTGATAATCATATCTTTCCTGTGTCCCTATTAGATTTTTAGATTTAGATTTTTCCAATTCATACTATGCCTAACTGGGGTACCTTGCTATACTGATATTTTAAGTCTTTCATTAAGGTTTTCTTAGTCATAAAAATACAAGTCTTAAGGCACAAACTCAAGAGAATGTAATTTTTAAAACATCATCTTATTTTCTTATAATCCACTCTAATACACTTTACCCAAGAAATTAAAATCCAGTATTTAATTTATGGGTTTATAAGTACATTGTCAGGGGAATGTAGCCATAAAATCCTCCAAAATAGGCTACCTGCTGAGGTCTCAGCAATTAACTTTATCTCATATGGTACAAAAACTTACTAAAGCATCTTACTTGATTGTTCTGGATACATATCGATGTTTTCTTGAGAATCAGTGCCAGATTCTCTTTGGGAAAGTATTTTAAAATAGAATTTACTTTTAACAAATTACCAATTAAATGTGACTTAATATTCTCATTTTGACTCATACATTAACAAAGAACCAGAATGAATACACATCTACTCTAAGGCCCAGAATACAATTCAAGTCTGAGATAACAGTATTACAAACTCTGGAAAGAAGTTGAGGGTCACGATGGAGAAACAAAATGCTCTTTGTTTAAAAATGCCAATATAGCATATAGTTAAATTAATTTGAAATAGCATTCTAAGGTTAATATTTAGAGGAGTAGCAAATCAGGTCAGTAGTTTGAATTTAGGCAGTGGAAAGATTGGAAAATAACCTATTTTCACTTCAAGGATGCAAAGGAGCTTGAAAACTTTGCAATTTTGTGCCAGCACATTACCATCAAAGAGGGTCACTATTTTATATTTTGGTTTAGCAATGGTAATATGATTTCAACACTTTTGTCTTCAAATTATAAATAACAATTTCAAGGAAACAATGAAAATGTCAAATTCCTTTCAAACAGACGAGAATTTTTATTTTTTTGGGGGGGTATCTTTTCCATATTCACATCAGTTAGACGTGATGTTATAAAAAATGAAATAAAAAGCACAAATTTTCCCTTTAGCACAATTCTTTCATTTTTTTTCTTTAGGATAAATTAGATGAGAGAGGTAAAAATGTGATGAGAATTTTGAGTTCTTCTATGTTGACGTATTTACCTGTGTAACATTTTGTCATTATCATTCAATTCATTAGATGCTGCCAATATTTTTTAGCTCTACAGATTGAAGCAATTAAGCTTCAGTTTGAAATTGTCTAAAATACAGAACATATTATTCTGTATAGCAAATATGTTTCACCTCAATGAATCCCCAAAATGATTTGCAACTCTAATAAATTAGAATTGCTTTTTCTGAATTGAAAGGAATATAGCTTTGATATGAAGTTCCAGGAATATTTTACAATTATGAAAACAGAAAAACTAAGCAAATATTTCATTTCTTGTGTGTAAATAAATGATCACATATTAAGAATATTAGAGAACGATGGAGATTATGTAGACATAAGTAATATGGGCTTCCTTCTCAGGGAAATGTAAATGTTCATATCTAAAATTAAGAGCTAAACATCTGAGGCCCTAAATTCTTATTATGTTTTTTCATCTTTAAAAGCAGATGTTATAAAAAATTTCTGGAAATGAATAGTGATGTGTTCGTACAATATGAATATACTTACGTCACTGAATTGTACGGCTAAAAGTAGTTAAGATGGTAAATTTTATGTTATATTTTACCACAATAAAAACTTTAAAAAGGTAGATATTGGTTTATTTACATTTTATACATACATACAAATGACTAAGAAATACCTATAACTCATATCTGAATGGCCAATGTAAATACAGTTTCGTCTGTCAACTTGCCATGTATTCTAAAGTATGTGTTTCAAGAGTTTCTGAGTATCAGAGACAAGAACAGTTAGCCAGTCTGCCAGGCTATTTTTTTTCTTTATATTTACCCTCATTTTTCTTTAGTTTATAATTATCTCTATTTGAATATTTACATAAAATATCATAGATTTGTGAATCTGTTGACTTCTAACATATATTTTGACCTTAGATTATGCACAGAAATTTAAAAATCAAGTTGTTTCCTCTGCCTTGTCAGAGTTAACAGATATTTCTAAATGGTGACGTATGTTGACCCTTTCCAGACCAATATAATCTCTTAACTGATGAAGATGTAAATAGGAATGGAATGGAAAAGTGAGTTCTTTCTGCATCTAGTTCTACAAAATTCTCCTGAATGATCACATTGGTCAAACTGGAAATCCACTATGAGTTTGTCAAAATTATAGCTGATCTTCACAACAATACAAGCATCTCTTCCAATATCTGTTTATGAGAGGCATAAAATAAAGTTGCCGTTACAGCATGGTATAGTGCTTCAAGCCTGTGTTCTACCACTTATTATCTATGACCTTGGTAAGTATTTAACCCTTTGTCTTTCTATTTCTTTACCTATAAAAATGCGGATAACAGTATTAATTACTTCATGAGTTATAGCTCCTTTAGAACAATACCAGGCACATAATTCACTTTTATCAATGTTATTTTTCAACTTTACCTTTATCTCCAGCATGAAACATCTATTAGAGCTGAAAGATAATACATTTTGGTTATGACTGTATCTATTATCTTCAAAATGAATTTGGGAGACTGAATTATAGAATTCGACTATTACACGGATCAAGTAAACAAAGAATTGCCAAGTTTTCACCTGGCTAACTGATATGTATGTAATTATTCAGGAGTTTAAAAAAATACTCAATTACATCTCATTTCAGGATGTCTGTGTTCTCCTAATGTGGTGTTACCTTTTTTGCATCTTAAGCTCACTGAAGTAGAGAGTAACTTCTATAAGTGCAAATTTCATAAATGTTTCTCCTTTATCCCTGTTCCTTCCCACTGCATTATCTCTGACAGTGCTTCTGTCTCTGGCTGCGACACAGTGCAATTAGCAACAATTAATTAACCTTACAGAAAACCGGTTGGGATGCTGATTTAAGCTGCTTTTTTTTTTTCTTTCTTTCTTTTTTCTTTTTCTCTCTTTGTGTCTGTAGAGCTTAGGGTTTGGGAGGGAATGAGTTCAGCCAGCAGGGATTTCTTTTTATTTTAATATACCTACCACAAATCAAATGGATGTTTTTATATGAGATTTATTTTTCTACAATTTTATAAAGCTTTTCAAAAATAATACTTTTCATTTTTTATTGTTTCTACATGACATTTGATTTATGCATATTATTTCTTATTTCACTGTTAATGTATGATTAGCACTACCAGTATTTTCAGGCAAAATAAACATAGTGCCTTTCCTTTAGACCCTTCTAATCTTAGTAAACAGAAAAACAATTTGTCTGTAAAGCAATTATTTCATAGTCAAATAGTCAGTTTATATAAGTGGCCTATGCAAAGGATTGTTATCAGTTTTGATCCCTTAACTTTCATTTCCTTGTTGATCATCTGCTCTAGAGTAAATCAGATCAATGTCATTGATCAATTATTTCTATGTCTAAAAAATGCTTAAGGGTATAGAATCAATAACTCATTCTGAAAATCAACTCACAGACCCTCCCACTGAAATAAAACTATTAAGAACTTGGTATCAGGCATGATATATAACGAAAATATTGGTCAAACCCTGCTGTTACAAATGAAGGACAATGAAGTCTTAAAATGTAAGGTGAATTAAAAAAATAAATCAGACCATATCTAAGAAGTTTTGCTCTGCTTTTAAATGAATTACTGGTTTCTTGTGTGTTCTCTTTATTCTCTTTATTAAATCACTGAGGTCCTTGGTTGTAGAATAGATTCAAGCAGTAGTTGGCAACTTATATTTAGCAGAGACTGTTGGCTCATAAAATGTTAAAATATACATATTATAAAAGTGAGCCCATTTATTTATATTTATGAGTAACATTTCTTAATCATCCTTATGTACATTATCCAGTGGCAATATTGAAGTTTGTAGAAATGGTCAAAGTAGTTCTAATTTAAAATATGTACGTAATTGGTTATGGGTTATGTCCCCATTTTGCCAGAGTTTTCCCATGTTCACAGTGAATCATTCCATCTTTTGGTAAGAGTTTATTTCAAAACTACTTTCACTTATCTCCCAAGAAAACACTCATCTTCCATAGATCTGAAGATATTTGCAGGGGTGCTCCTTAGTTGATGTTGCATGGTTAAAACAGCTCAGTTTTCTCTGATTATAATCATATAATTTTACCTAGGTATATTAACATAAAATAATCTCTTAAAATAACTCCATCACAAATGAGCTCTCTTAAATTCTGAGACTCTCATTTCCCACTTTAGAGCATTTTCTCATATCATTACTAATATAACAGCTTTGTAATTATCCAACATAAATAAGTGCCTACTGCATGCATATTTCTACTAGAATCCTTAAAGAGATGTGTATAAAATAGATGTGTTAAGAATTTCACCTATCAGTAATACCAAACTAATTTACTTTAAAATGATAAATTTTCATTATGATTTGTGAAACTTGTTTATCCACTCCAGTATATCAAAGCATCTTGCATTCTCTTTTGTTTTTGAACACCCTCTTGAACATTTTATATATGGCTAAAAATGTAACAACAACAAAAACAACAGAAAACTTGGCTTTTTAATTTTATTATCTGTTTTCTACCACTGTCATATAATGAGTAATTTAGAAATGGTAATGATTTGCATGAAAGACACTTGTTTAAAGTTTTTTCTAGAAAAGCAATAACTGTATGTTAATCTCATTTTAATAAGCTCCATGATTTCTTCCTCCGATGACTTTAAAAATTAGTCATAATTCAATATCAGAGAAAAAAAGAAAGTCAAGGGTCATCATTCACAAGAAAACAAAGAAAAACCAAAAAATAAAATATTGAAATCACTAAGATACAGATCTGGAAGAAAGTTTATTTTTAATATTACATTTTTATATATATGTCAGTTTTTCTATTTTATATTCTTTTAAGCTATTTGATCTTTGATATGGTTTGGCACTGTTTGGTATGGTTTGGTATGGTTTGGCCACCCAAATCACACCTTGAATTCTAATAATCACCCTGTGTGAGAGTGGGACCAGGTAGAGAAAACTGAATCATGGGCGTGGTTTCCTCCATTCTGTTCTTGTGGTAGTGAGTTCTCACGAGATCTGATGGTTTTATAATGGCTTCCCCTTTCACTCAGCACTTTCTCTCTTGCCGCCCTGTGAAGAGGTGCCTTTGCTAGGATTTTAAGTTTCCTGAGGCCTCCCCAGCCATGGGGAAGTGTAAGTCAATTAAAACTATGAGTCAATTAAACCTATTTTCTTTATAAATTACCCAGTCTCAGGTATTTCTTCATAGCAGCATGAGAACCGACCAATACGGTCTTCATATGGCATTAGTTTTAGTAGACATCCCATGCTAATAACCAATTTATAGTTCATAAGACATTTTATCTTCTTTAGCTTTACATATGGAATACACACTATTGATTAGCTGTCTACAATTTCTCTTACACACTGAAATTCTATGATTCTTTAAAAACTGTGACTATCCAGTGTTTCTCAAAGCACTAAAGATTTCAGTTTCAACATGTTTTCAAGCTTTATCCTAAAATACAGATAGCATCTGATAATCTTTTACCAACTGACGTGAAACAAATTTGACCAGCTACATTTCAGCAATTAGAAGGCTGAATAAAGTCTATAATCAGATAAACAACATATAGCCTACTTGTAAAGAAGTACTTCAAGACAATAAACTGACCAGAAACTAAAATACTCTAAAAATGAATGTTAAATACTTTAAAATTTAAAAATATTAATCATATATGATATGAAGCATCTCTACATTGGAGTTACATCAGCTATCCATTTTTAAAATTTTAATTTATAGCAGTAATCTTGCTCAAATTGAAAATTAAATTTCCTTTGCTAGTTTCTTACTTGTCTCTAAAGTTTTTATTTTTAGTGCAAAGGAATTGACAAGTTTTCTTACAACATATAAAGAAAGCAGCTGTCTTAGTGTTTAAACCCACCAAGCTAAACTTTACTCTTAGACCATTCTTGTCTATGCACAGGTAGAGCTAGGCTATTCCAAACAATGTGGCTGGAGTTACATGTTTATGGTTAAGACAACAACTATAATTACCAACAAATAAAAAAGCAATGATTTTTAATGCATACAATATTTAAGAGTGGTGTATGTGTGTATCCATATGCACACACATATTTGATATTTTTAAGTAGCTGACTTGCTGTTATACTAAGCTGACTGTCATTCTGTTAGACTCACATAATATTTAACCAAAATTTCTTTTAATAATAGCACATTTTAGACTAAGATAAGCTGTAATTTTCTGTAATCAGTGTAAATGTACTTAAAGCTAAGCCAGTCAATTAAGATCTCCCAAAGCTACCTTTCCAACATCACTTGCAGATTCAGTGGTTCTTCGGGTAACTGGTACATAGGTCCCTACCCATTTTTCATTTTGCACTTTTTCAGAGTAAATATTCTAGATGGTTCGTCATATCATACTGAAGGCTACAAATTATTTGTTCATTTGTATTCAATTAATATGGTGAGGTTAACTTCATCTTCTTTAAACACTTAGTTACACATGAAATCTTTTACTGTGATATTATGTTTATAGATCTTTTGGTCATTATGTAAATGTATTTGTAACACAAACATTTGTTCTCTAAACTTTCCTAAGCAGCCATAATTTTTTTGATGCTTACTTGGTCTTTCAGTGGAAAATCTCTTCTAAATTTCTCCAACAACTATTATGTCATTCACACTTATGTCCAGCATATTGTGATCACCCTTAACATAGAAAATTCCACGTTTTGTAATTATCAACAATTGGCAAAAATATTGTGCCCTGTGCCAATCCTTTCATAAGAAATTAACATTTCCTTAACGGAGGAAAACATTTTTATAGGTCAAAATAGTTCAATGTAAGCAAGTTCAGATATTTCAACCTCATACGCACACACATACATAACTGCACATACGTAAGTAACTATTTTACATGTTATATAAAATTGCACTCCTTATTTAAGGACACAATGCTCAGTAGCCTATATACATCAGCCTTAAAAATCAATCTCAATAAATATTCCGCTCCCCTTTTAGAGGAAACAGACTTAGTTTTTATTTCACATGACTAAACTTACATAAGGAGGAAGAATCAGGGAAGATTCAAACTCAGGCTGATTGACTGCAAAGCCTGTAGTTTTCGACATTACCTTGCTTCTATGTACATGTTAGTCATTCAACAAACACTTGTCCCTATTACTTGGTTTTTACACTGCTCATCCCAAATTTTGAGTACTATTTCTAGGAAAATGAAGAAAAACTCCCTATTGCACATGCAATAGAAGAGTGACACTCTATAGTCATTCATCAATATCCCTGGTATTCCTGTGGGACTGGCTCCAGGACTCCCTTGGATATCAAAAATCTGTGGATGCTCAAGTCCCTCGTATATTTTTATATAACCTATCCCTGATATATTTGCATACAGCCCACAGCGCATCCCTCTATATACTTTAATTTCTAGTATAATACCAAATACAATGTAAATGTTATGTATATAGTCATTATATTGTATTGTTTCCATTTGTATTTTTTAATCATTTATTCCCCAAATATTTTTAATCACAGTTGGTTGATTCCACAGGTGTGGAGCGCACAGATACAGAGAACTGGGAGCATATCTACGCATTTCTTTTAATAGATTTAGCCTCTCAGGATGGATGATTTTAAGGGAATATTTTGAATGGGACTATGGACTGAGTGGATGGGAAAGATGAGAACTTAATGAAGAGGAAAGCAATTGTATAAGCATCAATTCCGTGCATTAATGCCCCACATTGCCCCCATTAATTGGAATAGATGGTTTTCCCAAAGGCCTGACTTTTTTACCACACAGGAAAATGTCTACTTAGGAAAAATGAGTACAGTGGCTTCTTAAGTAAAATTTTACTTAGCATTTCTGTAATTTAATGTCTCAACTTGTTACAGAAAAATACATATAAAGACTGGAAGAAAACACCATGATTAAGAAACATCTGTGCGTGTCACATATGCACTTGTGCCATTTGGTCATAGACCTTTCTCATTGAAAACCTGCATTCTGCCCGGTGTGGGAAATTAATGTTGATTGTGGATGGTGTCCTAGTTGGGTTGAAGCTATTAATTCACTCTGTGTCAGGATTCTGGCATGATATTTTAGCTATGCCCACCTTCTCTTCATTTTCCTCCAGGACACACTATGAAATGACTGGAGTCAGTGCTCAGGGCTCCATAGATCTCTAAAGACTATAAAGTTGTTTTAATTGCTAAACAGAATTTTTGCTGACTATATCCTAAATCACTGTAATTTCAGCAAGTACCAACACTGAGATCAAACCGTATGTTTTACTTGACAGGCATTGCTGGGTGGCTGAATTTTCCAGACAAATTAAATTTGCCTTTTTAATCAAAATAGTATTTTCATTCTAGTTTTAAAAAATCCATTGGAGTCATGCCAGGAAAATAAATCCATGGTAAAAAACCAAGCTGAAAGAGTTCTGGTACAGGGGATTGCTTGCATTGCTGTTGGAAAAGATGAAAGAGTGAAGAGAAAGGGAGAGAGCAGGGGTAGCAAGTGTTTAGAAAGGATCAGTTACCCAAAGACCAGGAATCTGCTATTGCTCGAGGACCACAAGCCAATATCTATTGCTAAACTGCTAATTATAGGAGCCCCCTTGCCTCAAGACTCCTGGAAACAATGGTGACCTCTGGATACAATCCAGGAGTCTTCATTCGCTATGAGGATATTCAAACCACCTCACTGAGGCCTATCACCATCTCCCATTGCTTGTAATCATCTGCTGCTGCTGGGGGCTCCACTAGGAGCAGGAAATTTTTTTTTCCCCTCCACCTTCCACTCTTCTAGTATTGGCTCCCATTGCTAATGCCTATCAGGAAACTCGGAAAAGAAATCTGGGAAATGCCTTTTCCAGGTTCAGATCAGTCTGAAGCTGGTATCACATGGAGCTGATAGCCAATAGACAGAATTCAGAATGGATTTATTATCCTATTTTCTTTATTTCTTTTTCTAACCATTGATTCATTGAGATAAAGTCTACAAAGTGTCTTTGGCAGTGATTGGACCATTATAAAGTTACACACTAAATGTCAGTCCTATAGGTGAAGGTCTTCCTAAAATCAGTTTATATTTCCTTGCCTTCTGTAACAAAGGCAACTGAATATAATTTAACTTTTTGCGATGACTCAAGGTTAACTTTAAAATGGCAATGTTTACATTGCCTTTCATAATTTTGAGATACAGAACGAAGCTTGACCAAATGCTCTTGTATCCACACTGCTATACTTTTAAGGTTTATGTTTTTTTCTTTGTCCTCATCTTCTACCTTATCAACAATTACTTCATCTAATTGTCATGTTTTCCCATTTAATAGTATCCTTACTGCTCTTGACTTTTACAACTGATTTGTTATAAGTGAAGATCCAAAACACCCAAAATTTCTTTATTTTACAAGAAGGAAATCTACATGGAACCCTGAGTGGCAGTCTTTGAGAGTTCTCTTCATGAGCAACATGCTTGAATGTGCCTGTTCAGAGATCACTTTTGTCTAATCTCTGTTTTCTTCTATTTTCCAGAGAGTTGTAGTTGTTTGCTAAGTACCCTCCAGGTAGTTGAGCTGTTAATGTAATAGTGGCCAGCTGGCAACAACAGGCTAATTTTGTTAATGGCCTTAGGTGCATTCTGAATGATTCATCTCATAATAAAAATTATTTCATAATAGAGGGAAATAAATCCTTTCTCTTTATGAACACAATGATGGTTTCTTTTGGAAATTCACGAAAGTCGATCGTGCTTTGTAGACTATGAAAATGAGCTTAGAGAATCAGTGAATCACACAAAATATTTTCATGCATTATTTCTAGATCTTATATTAAATATATACGTATATATGTGTATGTATACTGTGTGAGTATACATGTGTGCATGTTGTGTATTTACATGTATGTATATCTATCTCTATCTCTCTATTGGAAAGGAGTGGTGAGTGCAAGAGACTAAAGAAAATCGGGAAGAAAACATTTTAAATGGGAGTTAAATGTAAGGATATCATGAAAGAAGCCTTGGCACTTGCCTCTGTTGCCCTACAGCAGGACATTATAAGATAGTACAATTAATTGCCCATATATAAAATAACATTACTTTTATCTATCTCTTCTATAGTTCTGTCCACCTTACATTTTAGACCTTCTTATCTTTACCATCTTACGCCTAGTACTGAAAGAAGTAGCTCCCAGACATAAAGATTGAGATTATGCTTTCCTAATATACTACAGCTGCCTCTTTCACGCTCCTACCTGTGAGCGGTATGAAAGCTGAAGGGGTATTAGCACATATATAGCACTGAGGCAGTCCCTTGTGTCAGAGTCACATAGCCCATTTGTAACAAAGTGAGGACAAAACTAGGAATCCTTATGGTTGAAAATCCTCAGAATTTTAAAAGTGGGAGGAACATAATGAAAATAATAATTTATATAATAATAATAGCATATTAGTTTTCTATTGCTGCTATTTAAAAATTGCCATAAACTTAGTGCATTCAAGCAACGCGAATTTATTTACTTACAGTAAAGGTAGATCAGAAGTCTGACACAAGTCTCGGTTGGCCAAAAATCAAGGTGTCTGCAGTGCTAGTTCCTCCTACAGGAAAATGTTTCCTTGCCTTTTCCAAATTCTACTAGCTGCCAACTTCTGTTTTCTTATGGCCCCTTCCTCCATCCTCAACACAAAGAATGGCTAGCTGAGTCCTTCTCACTTAGTATCACTCTTACCCCTTCCTTAGCTCATCTGCTTCTGACTCTGACTCTGACTCTTCGGCCTCCGTCTTTTGTATTTAGCGGCCCCTGTGATTACATTGGGCCCACCTGGATAATCATCGCCCTATTTTAAGGTCTACTAGCTGCCAACTTCTGTTTTCTTATGGCCCCTTCCTCCATCTTCGACACAAAGAATGGCTAGCTGAGTCCTTCTCACTTAGTGTCACTCTTACCCCTTCCTTAGCTCGTCTGCTTCCGACTCTGACTCTTCGGCCTCGGTCTTTTGTATTCAGCGGCCCCTGTGATTACATTGGGCCCACCTGGATAATCATCTCCCTGTTTTAAGGTCAGCTGATTGGCAAACTAATTCCATCTGCTATCTTAATTCCCTTTTACCTTTTAATTCACATACTCACAGGCTCTAGTGATGAGAACATGGGCATTTTCAGGAGGCCATTACTCTGCCTACACTAGTCAGGAAAAACAATAATACAAATAAATGCTCCCATAGTTTCATGTACTTGTCATAAAATCCCTATCCATTAAAAAGCTTCATCTTGTGAGAGAGGAAATAATATCCTATGGGGTTTTAGCTTTTATTGGTGGAAACTTTCAAGAAACGTAAATACAAAACGTTAGAATTATTTAAGACTTTTATTCTGTGGAAGATAATTAAGTGAAATTAAAAGAAAACATTGAAATTTTCTGTTGGGGAAATTCACAAAAATGCATACAATGTGGGTTTTAAAAAAGCTTCAGTTTTGTGGAGAAGAGGGAAGAAAAAGGATACTAATGATCTTATACCCATTAAGAAGTTATAAGTAGGCAGGAAGCGGTGGCTCACGCCTGTAATCCCAGCACTTTTGAAGGCCAAGGCGGGCAGATCATGAGGTCAAGAGATCAAGACCATCCTGGCCAAGATGATGAAAGCCCGTCTCTACTAAAAATACAAAAATTAGCTCGGCATGGTGGCGGGCGCCTGCAGTCCCAGCTACTCGGAGGCTGAGGCAGGAGAATTGCTTGAACCCGGGAGGCAGAGGTTGCAGTGAGCTGAGATAACGACACTGCACTCCAGCCTGGCAACAGAGCGAGACTCAAAAAAAAAAAAAAAAAAAAAAAAAAAACATTATAAGTGATTGTTACTTTAAAATAGCTTTATTACCTATCTCAAATCTCTAAGACCTAAAGGTAGCTGAATGACATAGGTGTGGATGAATCAACACTGACTCTTACTTGTTGCTTATTTTGTGTGATAATTTCATCATGTCATCCTGACCTCCCCTAATATCATTGAACCTCTACAGATCTCAGTTACCACATCAGTCAAAGATGTTAATAGTTTTTACTTTGCAAGGTAGTACTGAGGTTAAATGAGATAACGTGGGAAAACCAAAAGGGACATAAGAAATGCTCAATAAACTGTAGCCATTGAGAGCCTTTATTTTCAGTTACATTATTCCCATCTGCACAGGATATAATGCTGGATTGTCTGGCTAAAAAGAAACAAGGAAGAACTATGACATAACAGTTCTCAATTCTCAGCTCGACCATGTGGAATTTACCTTTATTTAAAATTTTAAAATATTTCCTGTATTTAAATGTTCTCTGTCCCCCCTACAAACTAGTGACACAAAGTAAGAAAAAATAGTCCCTCCAAGGATTCTCTCAAATAGTGAATTCCTTTGGGGCTTTGATATACGCATTTGAAAAATAAATTACTATTTAGTAAAATGTCGGAGAGAGAAAAGTAAATCACAAGTGAATCCAACCCTTCAGCTCTTTGCTATCTTGACTCATAAATAATTGTTTTTCTTGAGGGCAGTGGCCAGCTTGTATTCAACGTATCAAATTGTATAGGTTTCTTAGAGTTTATCACCTGTAGAAGTGGGACACAGTGATGCCCAGAGCATCACTCTGCAGATCTGTCACTGCCTGAGAGTGCACAGACCAGGGTCAAGAACCAAGTGGGCTTAGAAACCTGAGTATGAGTGCTTGTTGAAATCAAATGAAACTTCAAATGCCCGCGAGGCCAAACTGAAAGGGCAATGGCAGACACCTGACACTAGTTCAGTAGCTAAGATTTTGCACTTTTTTCACAGCAATAGCCTGGGTTTAATTTCTAAATCAAGACCTTTCTGGTTTGATATTTGTGTTACGTTTCAAATATCAGCAGTTTGTTCCTGCTAAAATATGGTAGTAAGAGATTTAACCGGATTTTGTTAAAGAGCTCAATGGTTAAAATCAGCTTAATTAAAATGTAATATCCAAGATGTGTGTGTGTACATATATATATATATATAAATGTGTATATATATATATAAATGTGTGTGTGTGTGTGTGTATACACACACACACTATAGAACACATTTTTATTTTTATTTTCTTGACACAGGGTATTGCTCTGTTGCCCAGACTGGAGTGTGGTGGCTCAATCTTGGTTCACTGAAGCCTCGAACTCCTGGGCTCAAGCAATTCTCCCATCTCAACCTCCCAAAGTGCTGGGATTATAGGCTTGAGCCACTGCACCCAGCCTATATATATATATATATATATATATATATATATATATATAGCCTTTATGCTTTTTTTTCTCTCTTAGGATCTTGTTATGTTAAGAAAAGAGTATTTTATTCTTCTCAGTTGACTGAGTTCTGTTTTCTCCACGTACTTCTGCCTGTCTCTCCTTTCTCTTGCCACCCTGTGCTGCATAAGGGACCTAAAATAATTTCTAATTGCCAGGGATTTCTTAAAGAAAACAGAGACAGTTACAGACCCTTTTTTGGAGGAAACTCTGTTTTTCCTTATGGAAACTCAAGAGTGTAAACAGACAAGTTCCTCTCAGATCTTCAACCGCTTGCTTTTGTATCACATTACCTGATTTCTTTTGAATAAAATAGTTATTACTACAGGGGCTACTGTTACATATTAAAGTAAAAAAAAAAAGGTGCAGTTTAAACATATAGAGAAATCTCTGCAGCAAGGTGCCCTGTAAAAGCACTACATGGCTTAGTCTCATGACATCTATCTCTTTTTGGAAACCCAGGATTTAGTGTGGGCTTCACCTAGAGCTCAGAGGTCCGGTTAAAAGAGACTAAATTTAAAACTATCTGAATTATAAAATCTTAGTAGATTTCTATAATTGTATGTTTAACTTGGTATTCATTTTTAATACTCCTCTAACACACCCAGATTCTCTCTCTCTCTCTCTACTTTGAAAAAAAGAGAAAAAACAAACAAACAAACAAAAAATGTCTGTGAGGACCATATGCTATTACCAGACAAAATTTGGGTTAGAGGCATGTGCTCTAGTGATACCGTACTTCTAATGTTATTTTAATCTATTATATATTTCTAAAGTCATTATAAATTTAAGTTCTCCGGTTGATTAAGAATCTTAAAAGAGGCAAAAAGATTATTTTTAAAAAGAATATATATTTTTAAACCAAAAAGTATCTTAGACAAGTCTCAATCAATTTAGAGGTTTATTTTGCCAAGGTAATGGACGTGCCTATGACACAGCCTCAGGAGGTCCTGACAACATGTGTCCAGAGTGGTCAGGCTATAGGTTGGTTTTACACATTTTAGGGGAATATAAGACAATCAATACACATAAAATATACATAGATTCGGTCTGAAAGGTGGGACAACCTGAAGGTCGTAGGAGAGGACCTTCCAGGTCATAGGCAGATTCAAAGTCTGAAGACCTGGAATCAATAGCAAGAAATGTCTGGGTTAAGATAGGGGGTTATGGAGACCAACGTTTTATCATATAGATGAAGCCTCCAGGTAGCAGGCTTCAGAGCTCTTATCAGACCTAAAAAGTTGACAAACTGTTAGTTAATTCCTTCCTGGATCAGAGAATGGCCTGGAAAGGAACATAAATTTTCTACAGAATGTAAATATTCCCCAGAAGAGACAGCTTTGTCGGCCATTTCAAAACATGTCAAAGAAATATATTTTGGGAGAAAATATTGTGATTTCTTTCAGGGCCTCCTATCTGTCATGTGATGTTACCCTAGAGTCAGGATGGAATTCGATGTCTTATTGCAACAAAAAATCTGTTTCATCAGTCTTTAGATCTCCGTTTTAATCTAAATGCTGGTCAGCAGTGGCTGAATTCCAATGGGAGGAGAGTATAAGGAGGCATGTCCGACCCTCCCCTCCCCATCATGGCCTGAACTAGATTTTTGGGGTCATTTTGGAATGCTCTTGGCTGAGAGTGGGGGTCCATCAGTTGGTTGGAAGGCTTAGAATTTTAATTTTGGTTGACAGTTTACAGAAATTATTTCTATAAATACCTTATAATAATATGTAATTATTAAATAACCCATTATTTCTCCCATATTAGGAGCAATGTAAATTAAATAAGTACATAGAAGTTTGAAGATTTGAAAAATATATTACAAAAGACTGCAGTGGCTTGTTTAGTTTTATTGGATTTTGTTAAAGAAATAAAGATTTAAAAGTGGCTTTAAGGATAAAGCCACATACAATTAAAAGTAGAGTTTGTTAATAGGTTAAGCCATACCTTTCTATTTAATTTCATTACTTTTTTCTTTTTAACTATATGATGAGAAAGTTTATGTAGAATATGAATACTTTTTTTCTCATTAAATTAAAGCAAGAAACTCCTGATTTAATGTAGAATTCTTAGTTGATTATCATTAGAAATCATATGAAAACCAATTCTATGCTTTGCACACATGTACTATTTGTATCAACTGTAATATTTGTTTATTTTCTAATTTCACTTAAAATTACCTAGTGCTTAAGGTCAATGATACAAACTCCCTAATTCGGTAATTAAAACCGTCGACCTTGTGTCCATTTTATGCCAGTGTGAAATTCTAGAATAAGGTTATAAAATTTCCCAAAGTTTGCAAATTTTATACACATGTATTTATACTATATACATATAGAAATATATATACACATTTATTATATATACTATATAATATATGTGATATATACTTATAAAAATCAAAGTATAAGATGATAACAATAAACATACAAACATATTTAAGAACTTAAAACTATGAACTTAAGGTTATATGTTAATTGAAGGCCTTAAGGACATATATTGCATAATAACGTGGCTCCAAGAAGAGGACATTTGTGTAATGAAGGCACAAACTCATGGCAGCGTTGATGCCAAGGCACTGCTAGCTCTGTTGGCTCACCATTGAATGGACTTCCTTGCTTTCATAATTTCAGTTACACTCTGGGCCATGATATGAGGCACCTACTAAAGTGGCCTGGGGAAATCCTATTATCTGATCTCATGTAATTGAGCCACACTGGGCCAAAGTGGTCCTAAATAATTTATACATAATTACAATTATTTCTTACAACAGTAGTGAAGTGCTGATTACTGTTAACATTTAGAAGAGTACATTTTGCAAATTTCAAAGAACTATACAAATATCATGAGAATGATGAAATCAGCATACTAAGAATAAGATGACTACAGATCAGACTCAGTGTGTTAGAGTAATATGCCAAAGCTAATACAGGGAGAAGAGAATTAAAATTAGGGTCTGTGTCCCAAACCAGCTCTTTGATAGTGTCAATAATAGTACAATAATAGTATCTAAACACAGTCATAATGCTTACTTTTTGCCAGAAACAGTTTTAATCTCTACACTCTATATGTATTCGTTTAATTGTTGGAAGACCATTTTGTCATAATTCTACTATTATGCCTGTTCTACATAGAGAAAACTAAGGCAGAAAGTGTCAAGAGCCCGGATCACCCAAATATTGAGAGAGAAAATGAGAACTGAAGCTAAATTTTGTTTAGCTCCTGATATGGTTTGGCTGTGTCCCCACCCAAATCTCATGTTGAATTGTAGCTCCCATAATTCCCATATGTTGTGGGAGGGACCCAGTGAAAAATAAGTGAATCACAGGGGTGGTTTCCCCCATACTGTTCTCATGGTAGTTAGTAAGTTTCATGAAATCTGATGGTTTTATAAAGGGTTTCCCCTTTTGCTTGGCTCTTGTTCTCTCTTGCCTGCCTACCTGTAATATGTGCTTTTCGCCTTCCACCATGATTGTGAGGCCTCCCAACCCTGTGGAACTGCAAGTCCATTAAACCTCTTTTTCTTTATAAATTACCCAGTCTGGGGTATGTCTTTATCAGCAGCATGAGAATGGACTAATACAGTTCCAAAAGCCATGAAACCATGGCTTTTATTATACCTACTGTCTCTGGTAGATACATCTGCTTAAACACAGCTCCATATCTTCATTGTGCATTGGGGCTATTGCCTGGTTGTTAGCAATTCTCTAGTTGAAAAGAAAAATGCAAAGTAGTAAATATTTACTGAGCATTAAAGCATCCAATAAAGTCTCATGAAGTATAGGAAAGAAGGCCAGCACATTGCTTTGCTTCATAGTTCCTGCTTAGTAATTATTTGTTAATTGTTGAACATGCTACTCAGTGGACTGATTGCAAAAACACACCTGAAAATGCAAAGAAAGGTAAGGATAACCTGCCATGCACATTAATGGAGACAAAAATGGTGAAATGAATTCAGATTCTTTCTCTTGAAATACAGCAAAGTTCATTGGACACATACAACCTATTTACCAGTCTCCATTTATTAAATGTTGATGTTTTCAGGAATATATCTAAAATATGCATTGGTTTCCTATACTGCAGGTGTGTCCATAATCCAATGGTAATACCATTTAAATTTCATACCAACTTCAGATGAAAAGTATGTAAATGCATTCCAAACATACTCAAAAATTAGGAATGTAAGCCTGATTTTATCAGCTTCTGACAGTTTAATATGCTGAAAATAGTGGGGTACATTTTCAAAGCAGCATGTTCTAATTTACCCATGCAGCTTATGTTTATTTTAATGGGATTTGCACCATGAAATCAGTACAAAACACTTTGAACACTTACCCAACTGTGTCTGCCAAAAGGAAGAGAACATTAATTCAACTAAAAAAGGAAAATAATTACTTAACCTTAGCCAAAAGGATGGCCTCCAGTTTTGCTTAATTTCTATGTTCTTATGCTTTAGTAAAATGTCACAAGTAGGAACCACTTTAAAAAGATTTTTTAAAATTTAATTATATATTGAGTGTGTCATGTGCCAAAAGGAGTCTATCTCGGGACATTAAGTAACCAGTATTGATCTATTAAACTATCAATCTTCCTTCTTTAACAGTCAAGAATTCTAATTAGTCATAATCATGTTAATTACAATATCAAAAATCCAGTGGCACAAAATTGGGAGAGTTTTACTTCATCAGATGGCCTCTTTTCTCTAAAATTAACATCCTGTCACAGACAAAATATGTTAATCTACACTGGGTTTTAAAAATGGGTAGGGACACATCTCTAAACTAATGATTCATAAAATCATTTGCAGCTATTAGCCTATAAGGATAAGTGCTGCTAGCCCTTTTATATCACTGCTTGGTGTGATACCATCAATTTAAAATCTATCTAGTATGGGAGATTTATACATATCACATAATTCATTGAGGTCTGTCAGATTTTTAAAATTTGCATAGCCATGTATAAGTGTCACAACATGAAATAACCTTCAGACAGGTACTCACTGAAACCTCCCTAAACTACCTGAGTTCAATCAAGAGTCCTATAAAAAGTGAGTGTCAATTGTGCGGCTGAAGAGTTCTCCTTTGCTATATAACTTTCATCAAATCTGGCCCTTTCAAAGAACGTAGCCACTTTGCAATTTCCAGGCTGAGCAGAAAGAAGAGAGATGTAGTGGGTGGCAGGGAACAGATGTTCTTCCAGTACATTCTTCGTCAGGAGGCAATGCGATCTCTCTTTGAATTTATCTTGACACTTAGAGAAATGATCATGTCTTTGTACTTTTGTTCCACTCTCTAATGAGGATGTGAACATGCTTATAGATTTTAATTCACAAGTCCTTACAACACCTTTCTGTTGAAAGCAAGTGATAAACGTTTTAGTTATTAAAAATTCAGATGATTAGAGAGCATATCAAAGGCTATCATGCATATTTATGCCAACAAAACTACAAACAGGTTTTATAACTCTCTGTATGGACATGTAACATGTCATTGAAAGGCTCTAGGCCTTGGCCATGGGCAATATGAATCAATGTGATTCCATAAAAATTTACTGAACACTTACCATATGCAAGGTCCTCTGCAAAGTGTTAGCGTATAATTGTTTAATGCAATATATCAAATGCCTAATGCGTAATAGTTGTCAATATACATTCACTGTGAGACAAGAGTCTGGCTAGGCCAATGGGTAGTTTTGTGCAAATTAGAAAAATGCACTTCCTACAAGGGACCTACAGTCTTTTGGGCTGGGGATTGGGAAGAGAACAGTGCCTTTTTACCAAACAGAAAAGCCAACCACCCTTTCAGTGGACATAGCTCTATTTCAGGGAGCGTGACTTAAGATGCAGCTCTTATTCATTCCCTCTGCCAGCCCCCTCTGCACAACCAGAAGCCATGACCCTGAGTGAGATTTCAGCAGAATGAGCAGGACCACCTAAAGTAGATTAAAACTGAACTTCGGGAATGTGGCTGCGATGGCAACAACAGATAGCCATGGCAGAGTAATGAAATGCAGGCAGGGTGGAATGGAAGAAAGAGGGTAGATGTACAAACTAACCCCAAACAGACATACAGTCTAAGAATGGCTACCGTGTACTCCCACAATCCGGCACTTTGCTAGGCCGCTGACAGTCTTTAAGTTACCATTTGCAGATGAGAATATTGAGGCTTAATGAAAACAGTGAGTTTTCTTATGAACATGGGCTCTGCTCTGGAGGTAGAAAGGGCTGGCCTCCAGGCCTTGCCCTGCCACATATTATGCTGCCTTCACTTTTGTGGAGCTTAGTTTCCTCTGCTGGTAAAGGAAATAGCATAACAATTGCTAGATTGCTACAAAGACTCCATGAAATAGTAAATGCAAAGGGAATAACACACTTCTCTGGCATATAATAAGGGCTCATTTAATAACAGCTATTATGTTCCAAGGTCCTATGGCTAGTAGGAGGCAGAAGGAAGATTCAAATTTTGTCCCTCAGTAATGCTGGAGACAAGAAGGTTAGGAAGAAATTTACAGGGATGAAGAACTGAGACAAATGCCATGGAACTGGAAGAAATAGGGTGAAACAGAAGCAAGTGACCACAGAATTATGAGGAACTGAGAAAAACTACTAATCAAACACAGATCTATGATTTTAATTCTGGGTGCTAAGGAAAATTAGAATGTCATTGCCAAAGATGGGAACACAAGGAGAGAATGACCTGAGGTGTAAAATGACCATTGTTATGACAAAGGTAACAAGGCTAGAGTAGAGAAAGAGAAGGTAGATGTGAAACAAATGAGATAATATATACATAAAATATAAAATACAATATATACTACATATGTAATATATATAACATATACAACATATATATTCATGTATTTTTGAAATTGCTATTATAGAAAATATATATTTCTATATTATTTGAAAACACAATTGTCAGCCAGGCACAGTGGCTCACGCCTGTAATCCTAGCACTTTGGGAGGCTGAAGGGGGTGGATCACCCGGGGTCAGGAGTTCAAGACCAGCCTGGCCAACATGCCAAAACCCCGTCTTTACTAAAAATATGAAAATTAGCTGGGCGTGGTAGAAGGTGCCGGTAATCCCAGCTACTCAGGAGGCTGAGGCAGGAGAATCACTGGAACCCGGGAAGAGAAGGTGAAGGCTGTAGTGAGCCATGATCATGCCACTGCACTCCAGTCTGGGCGACAGAGCGAGACTCCATCTCAAAAAAAACAAAAAAACCCACAGTTGTCTATGTTAAGTTTTCTTGTAGAATATGCCTACCTACAGCTAATTGTACATTTTTCAACCTGCAATTTATGGCAGTGGTCTGCAACAAATACTATATATTTAGTATTATAGATACTATATATTTAGTATTATAGATATTATATATTTAGTATTATAGATATTATATATTTAGTACTATAATTATATATACTCTATATATTTAGTACTATGTAAACTATATATTTATTAGTTATTTACTATATATAACTATATAGTATATATGTACTGCATATTTAATACTACATACTATATATTTATATATATATTTGGTGCCTATATATATTTAGTGCAGAACACTTGGTTCAAAAATGTACAATTAGCTATATGTAGGCACATTCAATAAGGATTAACACGGAAAATTGTGTTTTTCAAATTATATAGGAAGCTAACAAGCCCTTGGAAAACTGACACTAGCAACAGCTTCATAACATTCTGGGCATTTTCAGACAGAAAAAAATAAGATGATTAAATGGCAGACAGTTTTCTCTGAAGCCCTATGGATCCTGTTCTATTACCAGTTGATAGTTTCAACTTACTCTACTTTTATTGGCAGTATACATAATTCATTTTGAATGGGGCAGGAAGCACCCTGTTTTTAAAATGAAATGCCTGTCTGATTTTACAATATTTAATGCAAGCCAAGTTACTTTGAGAAAGAATTCATTATTAATTATTGTATTCATGTAATGATGAATAAAAGAAAAGAATTAATAAATGTGAATCTCAGCACCACTGAGTTATGATGACTGTAATGCTATATTCATTTTCTTTATTAAAAGGGTTGTTAAAAATAATTTATCAAACTTGCAAAGCTATTTCAATATGAAAAGCCTAATTTTATTTCTCTAGTTATTCACCTTTCTCAGGCTAGTTTTGGCAAGATATATCCCAAATTCAAACCATCAAAGTAGAAAAGACACTTTAGGCTTTGGGGAGAAATGATCTCCTCCTCTTTCTCTTTATCCTCTCATGAAAAAAAAAAAGAAAGAAAAAAAGAAAAAAAAACTGCATATTTACAGTATTTCAACAAATGAGTTGCCTCAAATAACTGAATAGAAGAAACAGAACAGAAAAAAATGCCTAAAATTGGCAATGCTGACATTATGTTCTGAAAGCAGGGGAGAAATTTTCATTATGAAAATTGTTTGAAGTATTTGTTTTCTTTCCCTTCTTCTCTCTTTTCCTGTCTAAACACTAACATCAACAATAAACAAATGAATGAGAACATGATTTCTACTGCTAGAAAAACGAATCAACCATCCTTGCATGTTTTAAGTTTCTGGTTGCAATAAACCAGGATTATTCACATCCTGCTATATTATTTGTAACCCAATAAAGTTTTCCAATTTAACATTAATTTTTACACTAATTACAAATATGCAATAGAAGGGTTAATCAAAACATTCTGGAAAACAGCATCCATTAAATCTTTAAAGAAACCTGACAAGCAGTGTGTCATACTTCTGGCAAGCTTGCTAGTGATTGGCTTCTTACATATTAGGCTGTTATGAAGCTAATAGCACACTAAAAATCTTCTCTTCACGTACGAATTAATTACATTTATATGCAATTCACATCACTGTGACTTCCTTTGCATTTAAAAATTTTAGAAGCTTATTTGGAGTTAATTCACCTTCTCCTTTAACACATTCACAACTTTGATTATCCATTCTGTAACCTGAAAGCAGAAGGCTGGTCTCTGGCAGCCAACTGCCATCAACATGCAGGAAGTTGGCAAAAAGCTGAAAGGTTTGGTTAAATATACAGTTTTTGAAATTGCTTGAAAGTTTTATAGAGGGCTACTTTTTTTTTTCAAAAATTTCTGTTTTAAAACATAGAAAGACTGGACCCCTTGTTATATACTGGTTTGCTTTCCAAGGGAGACATCTGCTCTTCCCACAGTGCTGATGTTTTTGATTGAGTTCTAAAGTTGGAAAGATGGGATTTTAGACTATTTTTAACATGTTTTCTCTTACCAAAAACAAATAAAGGTGGATAATCACTTTACAAAGTGTCATTAAAATTTGCTTTACAAATATTTATTAAAGTTTAAGAATTAGAAGACCTGATTTTTTTTCTCAGTAATTAGCTTGTCCTTGTCAAAAACAAACACAATGACAAAAATCAAAATAAAAACTGGTTTAGACCATCCCGACAAAACAAGTTTGCCTCCGGATTTCACATTTCTCTAAAACAAATATAGTAACATGTTAACTCAAGGAATCAAACCCTAAATAATTATGGTCTTTTAAACTCAGATTATTTTAAATTTTGGAGAAAAGATATGGAATTTTCTTTCCTTTGGGTTTTCAAATATCTAATTAGTTCTCTGTTCATTTTATAATTGGAAGCAAAATGCTGTAACTCCCTCTTGCAGAAGTTTCTTTTGCTAGGGATCAAATCATTAGCAATATAACACTAAAGGATACTGTGCCTTTAGCTAAAATTTAGTGTCAAAGTTTCAGATATGTTCACTTGATAATAAAATAACAAGTATTCTATGTTAATGAGCATTTGTATAGGTATATTGACGTAGAGAAAAGGGCTTCCTTATCTAGTCATTAGAATTTTCCAAGCAAAAGTGGACTCACCTACAGAATACGAATGGGTTCTCAGTGTACATTACCTATCAACACTTGAAGCCAGCCAGAAGGAAAGAATCTATTTATTTTTTCTACCTCTGACAGCTGACAGCTTAAATTTGGCATGTTTACTTTCATGAAGGAAATGGTTCCAGCTAGGGACAGATCAAGATAAAATTGTCTTTAATTAACTGCTACCCTTTCTTTTCCTAATCCATCTTGAAGTCCAATTTTGGCAGCTTGTTATTCAATAAATAGATGGTAGGACTCTGTTGGAATAATACAATAGCTTTGCTATCAAACAGACAAGGGTATATTCCCCAATTTTATCACCATCTGACTCTGTAAGTGTAAGTTATTTAACTTTACTAAGCCTGATTTCCGCATTAAGTCTACCAATTCCAGATAATGATCCCTACTTCGTTCAATTGTTAGGAGAGTTAAACGGTATTTGTATAATCCAGAGTCACCTACATCCTAGTAAGGTCACCTTTATAGTTTCCTGACAATTCAATAGATCATTTTCCTTTATGGTCCAGTTAGCCAAACCATGGTGCTCTCCTATTCCTGCATCTCTATAGAAATGTTTTAAGGGCAAAAAGAAGGATTCATTCATGACTAGGGCTTTAATGCCACTACTAAAGGTCCTTGTTAGGCTACCCAAGTGGGGACATAGATTTAACCTTGGATTTGAGATCCTGTTTCACCACTAAGCTAAGATCCTCCGTCTTCTATAGCTTGACTCCCTGTGCTCTCCCTCCAACTTCTAGGGAAATGTTTTTCCTGGACAGAGTGCTCTAGCCGGTGAGAACACAGAATAGTTTGAAAGAAAGGCCCTAGTGATGCAGTCAGTCAGCTTTGCCTCAGGGCCTGGACCTCTCCTTCCCAGTGTATAGAAAGTGCACTGTGTGAGCACGGATTCAAATGCAGCCTTACATGGGATCCTTTCCTGATTTCTCTGGATACATGGGTCAAGGTGCAGAGTCTAGCCCATTCTGTCAGAGGTCATATTTAGATATGGTGACTTTTTTTTTTTTTTAACTTTCTTTCAGGGGCCTGTTTTTCCTTTCTGTCATCTGGTTTCCATTATCCCTAACCACAAACTCCAATTATGAAAAGTTTTGAGTTTCTTTTACTGAACTCTTTACTGACTGGCTGTTTCTGACTAACTGTGGGTGACTTGATTACTGCATGATTTTTTTTTTCCCTGAGTCCTCTCAAAGGTGAGGAGGTGCAGGAAATTGGATATGTCCCCATCTTGATTTACCTGAATCTTAATTTTTACTCAATAGACCCCTGCCTTACATGTTATATGTAAAGCTCCTGGTATATAGTAGGTATTTCATATATTATTTCATTTATATATGCTTTTCTGTCCTCCATCCACCAGCAGGTAGAACTCCACATTCTAAATCTGTAGCTTTAGTCTTGCTCTTCATCACAGTTCAGTGATTCCACCACCCAGAACCCTGTTAGGTTGCTGAAGATCAGCAAAACCATGCACTGAGGGATTAAGAAACATTGAGCCAAGGAATATTCCCATTTTAAAGAGCATTCCTGGACACTAACTTCTTGAACTCCAAAAAGCACACATTCAAAAAAAGAAATTTTGGAAATTGTTGCAGGAATTGCTTTTGTTTGTTTGGAAAGGGTATTTTCCTCAGCATCTCTCAAGTCATGACACACAATAAGCTGTCTCTTCCACTTGCAAATAAAGCCATTGAATAAGAAATTATCGTAATGGCAGAAACATGGAAATAAGAGCAAATGAGATGATAATGTCAAACTGGAGAGTTTGAGCCAGACATTAAGAACTCCCTTTTTTCTGATTGGTTTTTGTTTCTATATACAACCGAGATGTCCTTTTTCACCCTCTCCTCATGTTGAAGTTTACTGATAAAGTAGTTGACTCTTGCCCATCTCTGAAGCATCGTCTTGCATTGATACTTCACATGCATCCTGCCCGCCTGACACACTGACATACAGCATTTCTCTATAAGGTGCTAGGCCTTCAGATTTTTGCACGTGTTGTATGGGGTCCTCTCACTCAATTCTGTTGTTTCTGCAAAACTTCACTTCTAAAAAGAGTGTCCATAATAAAATCTGGAAGCACACGCCGATATATCTAATGTTGTCAAGGGCATCTTCAGTCTGTAAGACATTACAAAATATTATCTATATTTTCAGGCTATATGATTTTATGGTGCATATATGTCTAAGTTCATATATATGTGTATGCATGCATGTGTATTTTATGTGAATTGTACACATATATTGTTTATATACATGTATACTTCTCTATATATTGTATATAGAAATAATAGTGTATATGTAATTGGATATATATGTATACATGTGAATGTGTATGTACACAAGTGTATGGATATATACATATATGTACATTATATACAAATATATATAGATGCATATGTAGATGTATACATGTATGTATATACTGTTGTATAGAGATATGAGTATACATGTATGTGTATATCTCTTTATATAGATATAGGTATAGATATAGATATAATCATATAGGTTGTATAGCATTTCCAAGGCTCTTTCATAACTAGTTCTCAACTGGGAGCAATTTTGCCTCCCATGGAACATTTTGGCAATGCCCAAAGATATCTATATTTGTCACAACTGAGGGGGAGGATTTACTAGTGACAGGTACTGAGTACAGGCCAGGGATGCTACAAATCATGCCACACTGCACAGGAAACCCCTAAAAACAAAACACTGACCACAAATGTTAATCATTTGGAGATTAAGAAATCATACCTTGGCAGGGTTCATGCCTGTAATCCTAGCACTTTGGGAGGCCGAGGAGGGTGGATCACGAGGTCAGGAGATCGAGACCATCCTGGCTAACACGGTGAAACCCCGTCTCTACTAAAAATACAAAAAATTAGCCGGGCGTGGTGGCGGGTGCCTGTAGTCTCAGCTACTCGGAGAGGCTGAGGCAGGAGAATGGCGTGAACCCGGGAGGCGGAGCTTGCAGTGAGCCGAGATCACGCTACTGCACTCCAGGCTGGGCGACAGAGCAAGACTCTGTCTCAAAAAAAAAAAAAAAAAAGAAAGAAATCATGCCTTACATCTTTCTTTGCAAGTATAACAGCCACAACAGAATACCCTCTCGTGTCTCCCAGCTACCCACAGTTAGGTCAGCACGATGGTGCACATGTGGTTGTAGGCTGTATTCTGCCTACTAAGAATCACTTACATTAACCAACATAAACTTTCACAACTACTATCAGCTCAGCATCACCCAGGAATGACAATGGTTGATAATTTGTCATTAGGCCCCAACTTCTTATGCAGGGAAAGAAGGCGACATCATTTTGGTTGCTCCACGACTGAAGAGACCACCTCAGGGATACACATTAATCACCAGGAAGGTTCAATTATGCTGCTCCCTGCTTCATGTATTGTGCTATCTTAATTATGACTCCTTTCTTTTGACAATAAGGTTAAAATTATTAAGTGAGTTCACCAGAGAACATATTTATTCCTCCTTCTAGTGAGGCTTTAACAATTACTTGATTGAAGATCTGAGCTGTAGGTAGCTGTAATTTTGCAGACTCGTTATATTATTTCTGGCTTACTTAAGTGTTGACTCATTTTGTACTGTCTGAGAGCTGAAAAGAAATCTTTGGGGAAAGGCTAAAAATATCTCTGAGTTTTCCTTCTATTGCTTCAATTTTATATCTCTGATATATGCTTAAAATCGTATTCTGTGCACATAAGGAATCTCAAAAATCTTTGAAAAAGTGGGAAACTTCCTCTTCTCCCTTAGTGCCCTCATACTTTGTGTCACTTGATAATATACATGAGCAGTTTTAATACTCAATCATTTCCCAAGTCTAATTTGGCTGTGGAATGGGGTTTAATTTACATGATGATACAATTTCTCACATCAGAAAGCGTAGTAACCCCTTTTCTTCTGAGGTTAATGGTGATCTAGCTTAAAGCCTAAAAGATAATTATAAGGAATGAGCTTCAGGTGACAAAGTAGTTTTGACAATCCCAGACTATTGATAGCTTTTTAATTATACCTCTTTCCACCATAGGAGACTGCATGCTTTCTGCTAAATAGTTTAAAGGCCTGATGTTGTGTTCTTAAAATTAATTTCCATTGTAATCAATACTTTTAACCTACTGATACTCCAGGCCCCTGAAACTGAACCCACCATTCTAGAATCTCTGAAATGAAATTAAACTCTGGCTTACTATTTGTCTTCATCCATGAAATGTAAGAGAGTCAACCAAGAAATACATAAATATGTATTGACTTGCTTGTCTTCTTTACTCACTTGATATTTTGTGACATTTAAAAATTTTTAGATCTCAAGTACATTTGTTTTTAGGTGAGAGTCTGTCAGTGGAGAAGGTCATAATTCAAAAAAAGGTAAATGGTCTAGGATTTAGCAAATTGGTTAGAATTAATGGAACCCAAAAAAAGAATCAGAAGATAATAGATTTTATGAAGAATCACTTCTTATGATTACTGTGTTTTTCCTCCGCAAGTACCTGCATGTTTTGCTAAGGGATATTTGACTATAAAATAACAGGCAAAAGATGAAAAAAATGCCCAAAATATTCATTATCGTCTTCATCTCTTAGGTAAGATTAATCAAATTTTTAAAACCTTTATTTTTCCAAATTAGGTAGGACTGATTATTTATTTTCACATTTTAGTTTTGATTTTTTTTATAAAGTTGATATTGTTCACACAAAGTCAAACATTCATATGGAAACTGAAAATTTTAACCACATATCCAGATGTCTGACTCTATTAAATCAAATTAATTTTTAGTTTAGATTCTCATTTTGTCAAGAAGATTATATTCTTTATCTTACAAAATCTGTGCTTAGAAACTTATTCTTCACTTAGGGCCAAATTATGATCTGATAGGTGAGATGTGTTTTCTTTGGGTTTTTACAAAGAAGTTGAACTGCAATTTATTCCATGTCAACTATGGTAATGACAATCACAATATTTAGAGCTTAGGGAGACTCCATAAGTGCTGCCTGTTTCAGCACCATAAGTTAGCAGAAAAGAAAACTGATGCCCCAAGACACCAAGCAGCATGTTCAAGATCACAAAATTAGTGACAAAACAGTAAAATCTACTTAGCTCTACTTAGCTGTTTGTTTTAGCATTCTACCACACTGCTTATATTTACTAAAACTGTTATTTATTTACCTTACTGCATGGTTCACAGAATTTGTAATCTACTCTTAGAAATTAAATGACCAAAATAGAATGTTCAGGTTTTACAAAAACAAGTAAAATCAGTAGAGTTTCTACTATACCAGATCTAATAGTTTCTGTGTAAGATGCGATGTGGTCATTAATCTGTCAGGTCTCTAATTCCTCTAGGCTTTAACCTCTCATCTGTCAAATAGACCTAAGTTTGGGGAGTATTATATAATATGACATTTATATTGTGATTAGCACATTCATGGAAAGGAAGGGATTAGAAAAGGCACAGAAGTGGGAAAGCACTGAGATTTAAATGGTAGGAAACAGAGTGAATAGATTTAGCTCATGATTAGTTACCTTCTATGTGTCAATCATTGTGCTTGTGTTGAGAGTAAGAATACTGAGGCTTTGAATGCTAAAATAACTTATTCAGTTCATTTAATTTATATGGGTAAAAATGGCGCTCATAATCCTTATTACTTTTTTTTCAATTAAGATAGGACTGGAATAAGACTGGAAAGACGGAAAGCGGGATGGGAAGGGTGTAATGTGGAGGCTCTTAAAGGAAGTAATGTTAAACTCTTAAAACTGTATAAGCAAAACTAAAGCAATGAGGAGCAGATTAGTATCGGAAGGTGATTATGGAGGATGATATCTAACCTAGAACAGGTTGGCACTTTCTTTACTGCTGACAGATGAAAAATAATAAAGTTTTGTAACAGACTAGTGTAGAGTCAGGATAAAGTGATAACTAAAGGTATCAATCAACAAGAACTATATAAGTATTAAGTATGCACAGAATAAAATATTTACAGAATCCTTCTTACACGTGTAATATATCTATTCTACAGAAAAAAAAAATAAGTCACTTGCCCAGTATAACAATATGTAGCTATGAAGTGAAGAAGATAAAAGAGTTATGAGAAGTTTTGAAGAAGGATGATAAATAAAACTTGGTGAATGGAACTATTTCAGAAATTATTTTTCACGTAAATATATTATTGTACTAATATTAATTATAATTAAAAAAATAAGTAGGAATATTCGGATTGTACAGTGAGTAGAGATGTCAGAGGCATTAAAACCAAAGTAACTCCATCTTGAGTGAGGGATAAGAAAATGAGCCTGGGACTTGCTAGGCTGCATTCCCAGAAAGTCAGGCATTCCTGGCCTCTAGATGTTTAAGGGAATGAATTAATAATGTTTACTAAACAGATCTAAACTTGGGAGTGTCCAGATATCCTGATATCTGCAGAACAAAGGAATTCCTATTTTTGCCTTAAAGATAATAATGTTGATTCTTGAAATATATAGTAATTAAGAAAATTAATCCTTTATCACAAACCCTTGCAGCAGAGCATATCTCCCCATATATACAAGCATTGTACCTAGAGTGGACACATTCCTCCTCTTACTTTCGGGAATTCCCTACTCCGTCTGTGGAGTAGCTTTACTTTCACCACTTCACTTTCTTAATAAACTTGTTTTCACTTTGCACTGTGGACTCGCCCTGAATCCTTTCTTGCACGAGATCGAAGAACCCTCTCTTGGGGTCTGAATTGGGACCCCTTTCCTGTAACAGAGAACAGAGCTGAAAAAGACATGTTGACGAAATCTGTTTGCATTTTTTATGGCTTTAGTCTGGAATTCTAATTAACATCCATTTAGTAGCTTTTATTTGAAGAAATGGACTACTGAATCATGAATCACGAGAGGAAAGATTATGATTGAAAATACAAGCTTTAGAGTCAATTTCATAAAAAGAGTAGTTGAAACTTTGAGAGTGGGTACTGCACTGAGGGAGGAAGTATGTCAACCTAGAAACTGTTGTCAGAAACAGTAAATGCCCAATTTTATGTGAAAAGAAAGAAGAGGAACCAAAAAAAGAGCTGTCACAAAGCAGTACAACCAGGTTAGAGCAATGTCACAAAAACCTTTTAAAGAAGTGGATAGTTGACTGTCAAGTATTGGAAACATGTACATTAAAATAACTGACAGAGTTATTGGACTTTGCTACTGTGTGGTCATAGTTACATTGCAAGTGCCACAGAGACAAGGGAGGGCAGAAAGCAGGGATGGCAGAGAAGATACATGGTGAGGCAGGAACAAGAGGTAAATCAGCAGTCTCCAAAACCTATTCTCAGACCTTCCATTAATCTGAGGATGATATAATCACTGACCCCTGGTGAAATCTGAAAACAAAACAAAACAAAACTAAAGATAAATACAAACATAAAAATTGAAAACTAAATAAAAATCAAAAGATTCTATTAATATGTATTTCCTCTGTTGGGGGATTTAAATCCTTTTTTTAATAAAATGATAGTAATCAGAGTAACCGGGAATTACATTTAAATTGTTTCCTTGTGGTAAAATGAAAAAGTTAACAACCATAAGTTGACCTGAAGTTACTTTTATAAATATTACTAGTCAACAGAATTCCAAAGATATACGAACTCAAGGAAAACATGATCTTTAAGAAAGAGTAAGTATATTCCATTGTAACACCACACATCTACAAGCAGCTGACCTTTGACAAACCTGACAAAAATAATCAATGGAGAAAGGATTCCCTATTTAATACATGGGGTTGGGAAATTGGCTAGCCATATGCAGAAAACTGAAACTGGACCCCTTTCTTACATCTTACACAAAAATTAACTCCAGATGGATTAAATACTTAAACATAAGACCTAAAGCCATAAAAACCCTAGAAGAAAACCTAGGCAATACCATTCAGGACATAGGCATGGGCAAAGACTTCATGTCTAAAACACCAAAAGCAATGGCAACAAAAGCCAAAATTGACAAATGGGATCTAATTAAACGAAAGAGCTTCTGCACAACAAAAGAAACTATCATCAGAGTGAACAGGCAACCTACAGAATGAGAGAAAATTTTTGCAATCTACTCATCTGACAAAGGGCTAATATCCAGAATCTACAAGGAACTTAAACAAATTTACAAGAAAAAATCAACCCCATCAAAAAGTGGGTGAAGGGGCCAGGCACAGTGGCTCACGTCTGTAATCCCAGCACTTTGGGAGGCCGAGGTGGGCAGATCACGAGGTCAGGCGATCGAGACCATCCTGGCTAACACGGTGAAACCCCGTCTCTACTAAAATACAAAAAATTAGCCGGGCGTGGTGGCAGGCGCCTTTAGTCCCAGCTACTCGGGAGGCTGAGGCAGAAGAATGGCGATAACCCGGGAGTCGGAGCTTGCAGTGAGCCGAGATCGTGCCACTGCACTCCAGCCTGGGCAACAGAGCGAGACTCCATCTCAAAAAAAAAAAAAAAAAAAAAAAGAGTGGGTGAAGGAGATGAACAGACACTTCTCAAAAGAAGACATTTATGTGGCTAACAAACATGAAAAAAAGCTCATCATCACTGGTCATTAGAGAAATGCAAATGAAAACCACAATGAGATACCATCTCATGCCAATTAGAATGGCGATCATTAAATAGTCAGGAAACAGATGCTGGAGAGGATGTGGAGAAACAGGAACGCTTTTACACTGTTGGTAGGAGTGTAAATTAGTTCAACCATTGTGGAAGACAGTGTGGCAATTCCTCAAGGATCTAGAAATAGAAATACCATTTGACCCAGCCATCCCATTACTGGGTATGAAACTAAAGGATTATAAATCATTCTACTATAAAGGCATATGCACACGTATGTTTATTGCAGCACTATTCACAATAGCAAAGACTTGGAACCAACCCAAATGCCCATCAATAATAGACTGCATAAAGAAAATGTGGCACATATACACCATAGAATACTATGCAGCCATAAAAAAGGATGAGTTCATGCCCTTTGCAGGGACATGGATGAAGCTGGAAACCATCATTCTCAATAAATTAACACAGGAACAGAAAATCAAACACCACATGTTCTCACTCATAAGTGGGAGTTGAACAATGAGAACACATGGACACAGGGAGGGGAACATCATACACTGGGGCCTGTTGGGGGGTAGGGGCTAGGGGATGGATAGTATTAGTAGAAATACCTAATGTAGATGACGTGGTGATGGGTGCAGCAAACCACCATGGCACATGTATACCTATGTAACAAACCTGCACGTTCTGCACATTTATCCCAGAACTTAAAGTGTATATATATATATATTTATATGTATATATGTATATATATACACACACATATATGTATATATGTGTTTATATGTATATATGTATATATACACACATATATGTATATATGTATATGTATGTATATATGTATATATGTGTATATACATAATTGTATATGTGTGTATATACATATATGTATATACACATATATATACATATATGTATGTGTGTGTGTGTGTATATATATATATATGAAAGAGTGCGTGTGGATGTGAAGGGAAAGCAAGAAAGCTGCATCTGAGTGAGATGGCTTTGTTATGTTAGGATTGTGAAATAGAAAAAATAAGCAGAGAAAAATACTGATACTTGATAGATATTTAAAGAGGTAAGAAGGAGTAATATAAAGACAAAAAATTGAAATATTAGTCTTAGAAACATTGGCACTCAATCATCTGAGGCAGGAAATTGATGAAATTGATGCCATAATTGAGTATATGTCCTTGTCCTTCTGCAAGGTATTTTCCCTTTACTTTATATGCAGGCAGATATATTGAAACATGAATTGTGAATGTGTTAGTGAGAAATAAACCTTTTGTTATGAATGTATTTATGTAATATATTTTAATTATAGTGATAATTAATGATATGGTGATAAACTATTCTCTCCCAATGATATATGTTGCATTCTAGGATTACCTGATTTTAAATGTGGTAATTCCTAGCTATGTTTGTCTTTGCTTAATCTTTCAAGTTCCCACATCTTGTAAGCAGCCTGGCACATAGAAGGTGTTCAGTAAATATTGTGTTGAATTATAGAAAAATATTTGTGAGTTGTCATTCGGTCACGGAGATTCACACTGGTAATCCCAGCACTTTGGGAGGCCACAAGGGAGAAGGATCACTTGCGCCCAAGAGTTTTGAGACCAGCCCAAGAGTTTGAGATCAACATAGTGGGACCCTGTCTCTATAAAAGTTTTAAAAAATTAGCCGGGCGTGGTGGCACGTGCCTATGGTTCCACCAGGAGGCCAAGGCAGGAAGATTGCTTGAACCCAGAAGGTCAAGGGCACAGTGCGCCATGTTCTCCTACTGCACTCCAGCCTGGGCAACAGAGCGAGACCTTGTCTCAAAAAAGTTTTTGTAAATTGTTCAGTGTGAAGCAGTAATGTTTCTATTTGTGCTCTTCTATCTACTGACACGCTCTTTTTTTTTTTTTGGTGTTTCCATAATAATCTCATTTTACCTACAAACCATGAACACATGATAGCAGGCTCATGCATTTCAATTGTCTGTCATTTGTAGTATAAATAATTATGTGCTATAGGTAAGATTTTCTCTGTGTTGATGTGAAATAGTTAATGTCCTTTATATGGCTAGAATGAGTTATCAACTAGTATTTATGTGTTTTACAACAAATTGTTTGTCACTTTCTCTGATTAAATGTGCCCATAATAACATTATTGTCATCATTCTTCTTAAGTTGCAGTTGATATTTAAATCATGCTGTCTCCTTTTCCTGGAATGGCCATGCCATTTTGTAAATAAATATCTCCCTTCAGGTGGAAATGAATAACCAAAAGTCAGCCATATTAATATATAAACACCTCAACTCTAAACTTTATAACATATGATAGAAGTGTGAATGGCAGTCAACCTACGTGTAATAACTTCCTTTACAGAACATAATGCTATTCAAAATAATAGAAAAGAGCTTATTTTAGTAGGATTTTTTGGTGATTCTTTTAATTTTATAAAATTTACTTTGCTTTTATTGTATATTTTATATTATATTTACAATAATAAAATCCAAGCCATATTTACCATAGCTTTCTGTTTTTGCCTAATTTTATTTAATTTTCATTGAAAACAATACACAATCCTGACATAAAATATTTTTAGTTGCAAAGTCTGCACGAGTTAGACTTTTATCCATCTCAAAAATATGCCCATGTCCATATAGATTAAGTCAAATATAGAACTGAATAATTGCTGAATTAGTATTTATATCTAATGAAATTCCAATCCTGACTTACGCTTTTTTTTTTTTCCCCAGAAGCCAGATTTGGAACTTTCACTAGCAAGATAAATGCCTAAATTCTCCATTTCACATCACTTTCTGGATAGATATGTCTTATACATGTATATTAATTGTCTGTAAAGATCTTGAATTTAATTAAAACGCACAGTAAAATTCAAATTAAGTTATGGTTTTAGATTACATATTCCTGGGAATGTTATAGCTCTCATATCACTGGTTTTCACTGTTTCATAGAAAAGCTTTATTAAAAAGGCTCTAAAGTGAGATTAATTTAAGTTTAAATTGTCACTTGCAGAACTTTTTTAGCTAGCCTGAAGCAAAATTACATCTAATTCAAAATTGGAATAAAAGATTTTAGTCCTTTCAAATCTTTTAACTGGTGCTAACCTTCATTTCATTTTTAATTTTCACAATCCACAGAGAAATTAACCATATTGTGTGAACTATCAGTTAGTCTAAATTATTGAAGAGGAATGCAAGTCTATGGTGTGTGAGCCTACGTTAGTTCAGTAGTTTAGTGTTGGAAGGGAAAATAAAGTGAGTTTCCTAATTATGATACACGATAACCTTGGGATGTTCTTTGACTCCTCCTTTTCTTTCACACCATACATCTAATCTCAGAAAATTGTATGGGCCTTATCTGCCATTTCTGCTCAGAAACTGACCACCTCTTATCACCTTCAATGCTATTACTCACTCCATGTCACTATTGTCACTCCTTGCTTACTGTAGGAGACTCCAACTAGAGTCCACCACACTCTATTGCTTCCCACTTCTATCCTTCCCCATTGCAGTCTACCTCAATCCAGCATCCAGAGTGATGCTGTAGAAACACAACTCAGATTTTGATGCCCTTCTGCTCAAAACTCTCCAATGACTTCAAACTTACCGGAGTAAAAACAGGGTCCTTGTATTTGCAAAGAACGCTTTCCAACATCTGACCCAGGATGACCACTGACTTCCACCTGATCCTCTTCTGGATTACTCTGCCCCAGCCACATTCCCATCTCAGGACCTCTTCCCAAGTCACTCCCTCTCCCTGGAATGTGCTTCTCCAAATCTTGAGCAAGCTTTTCAAGCTTGCTCAGATGTCACCTTTTCAGTGAGGTATTATTTGACCACTGAATTTAAAATTACAATTTCCCTCATGGCTACAATCTCTAATTACTTCCCCCTGTTTTATTTTTTCCATTGCCATGAACTCTGTCTAAAATATAATGCCATTTATTTATTATATTTAGTATCTGTCTCATCACATTAGAATGTAATCTCCAAGAAAGAAAATATTTGTGTTGGTATGGCTCACTGAAGTATCCCCATCAAAATTGCAAAATGGCTTAGAGTACAGGCGATCAAGGAACGGGTAGATATAATCAATCAAGATGCTCTGGTGGTTCACAGGACCAAGTCGTTCATGAGTGGTATAGGAAATGTGTCAGAAATTAGATGACATTTCACATGGACCCTAAACGATGTTATGAAGGTCCAGATGTTGGAGAGGCCCAAAGCATGCTTTGGAATGTCTAGGTCCCTCAGACCCCGGAGTACACAGAGAAGAGTTTTGGAAGAGGACAAACACGTATTCAGAGCATTTGATGTAGGACCTTGAACACTGAGGAGCTTATATTTCTCATGCATTCCTTGTTTTATGTTTGTTCCCTTGTGATAATCTAAGACAGTATACTAACATGTACAGGCCACTAAGCTATTAATACAGTTCAGAATAAAACAGTGACCACGAAAGGAATTTCTGTCTGATTCTACCATCTCCTGAATCATTCATCATGTTTTCTGTTTTGTGTCCACTTACTGGTTAAACTTTTATTTTGTACTTCTAACCACAGAGAATGTTCAGTGAGTGGCTCAGCTAATTAGAACTTATTTCCAGCTTGTGTATGAAATAGAGTAACTAAAAAAGACTAAATAAATAAATAAAAAAGCCTTCCCAGTGTGTGAATTATTGGTTCATGGTGTAAGTTTAATTAGAATTGGATTAGAATCAAGATCAAGGGTGGTCATACATCTTCTAATTAATTTCAGGATTTAGCATTTGAACTCTTCTGCAAGTTCAGGTCAATTTTACTTTCTTGCTCTCCTGATTCTTGCTAGAAAAGCAAAGCAGCTAGTAAATGTTCATTCTAGACACTAATTGCAAAGTTGCAAGATCTACTTCCATTAATGACAGTAAGTACATCTGGCCCCACAAAATAGAACCTTCTCTTTGAATTTCTACAAAAAGTCATTGAATGATAATATTATAATGCTAGCCTCATATTAAGTAAAACAAACTTCTGACAATGCAGAGAAGAAAACATATGTTCTCCTTTACAAACCTCTAATACTTGGCATTCCCATATGCACCTTGCATTCCAGAGATATAATGATTCATAAGCAATGAAAATTATAAATGAAGGATGCAATATTACTGGTGACACTACCAAATTCTCTCAAGTTATTTACTGCATACAAATTATGCTGAATAGATTTTTGAGATTTTAAAAAATCTTCCTCTGTGTGTGTATGTGCGTGTGTGTGTGTGTCAGAGTGGAAAGGAAAAAGGCCCCCAACAATATTATTTGACTTTGTAAGTCATTATGTTAAAATTCATAGGGCTAATGAGGATTTAATAGATGAGCACAAAAGTACTAGAAGATACCTATTTTTCACACTTGTTTTAGTATTTTAAATATTGATGCTAATAAACTGTGTATTTGTTATTCTGTGAATATCACAGAAGAAAAATGATCTCCATAAGGAAAATAAATTCAAGTTTAATATCCTACTTCAAGGAAAGCTTTTATATATTTATTTGATACTTAAGATTGGTGTTAACCCTAATCAGAGTATAACTTCCCATAGAAAAACTCTAGTGATATAATTTACCCATAAAAATTAGCAGCCCTATGGAATGTTGCAATGATATTAAACAGGAAAAGTAGAATATTTTAATAACAACAAAAGTATTCTATCTTTAAAATAATAATAAAAAATTAACACAGCCTCATAAATTTCACTTTGTGGAAGATAGAACAAAAAATATACTATTTTTGCATAGGAATGAAGAACATATTTAAATATTCTCAATCAGGTGACCTTTTGTTTCACTGCACGATATTTGTCCTTGTTAAGCTCTGGTGCCAAAAGATTATTGCATTTTAAAGCCATTTCAAGGCCAAAATATTCAGAATTTCTACTTCATAAAAACGTAAATTTGCATAAAGTGATTTACACTCTTAGAACACAACGAGCATGAAACTAGATTTTTCTTATTACATTATGACTTGTGAATGTCAGATCAGAAGTGTATATTTTGATTATTATTTTTATAGGAATATAATGAAAGTTCACTAGGCAGTTCATATATTTAAGAATATCTGGCCAATCCTAGACCAATTAAATCATCTTGCTTTGTTCTTCAGACATGAGCAAGAAAAAAATAATGGAAAAACAGACTTTAAAATGAGCTCAAAAAACATAATGTAAAAAACAAATCAACAGTGAAATACTGTTTAATTAAGAATAGATAGTATAATCTCTAAAGTGTTTATGCTTGAAAAGTTAATTGTATAAATTTGAAACACTTTATCATTATTATTATTATTATTTGTTTTGTTTTAAAAGGTAAATAGTTTATATAAGAGGTACATTGTTTATTGTTGTTCATGGCACATGCTGAAGAGAACTTAAACTACAGGCCTAAACTTATTGAAGGGCATGACATTCAGTGTATACACCTTACTTGGAGATTTCTGTCACTGCAGGCTATAGCTCATTCTGTACAGTGTTTTCTCATTAAGCCATGTGAAAGGGGCTTAATAAACAAATCTCACTACTTTTATTTTATTTTAATAAACAAATATCACTGCTTTTTATTTTATTTTATTTTATTTTATTTTTTTGAGATGGAGTCTTGCTCTGTTGGCCAGGCTGGAGTGCCGTGGCACCATCTCGGCTCACTACAACCTCCACCTCCCAGTTTCAAGCGATTCTCCTGCCTCAGCTTCCTGAGTAGCTGAGGTTACAGGTGCGTGCCATCACGCCGGGCTAATTTTTAAAAATTTTTTTTTTAGTAGAGTCGGGGTTTCACCCTGTTGGCCAGGATGGTCTTAATCTCCTTTCCTCATGATCTGCCCACCTCGGCCTTCCAAAGTGCTGGGATTACAGGCGTGAGCCAACATGCCTGGCCAAATCTCACTAATTTTATAATGCTGTGTCTAGAAGACCACAGGTAAAGATCAATGGAGACCAGGTACTGCAAAGGCTCAAACAGCTAGCACATCTTATCTGAAGAATTATATCTGAATCAGTTGGGAATTGACTCTTGTTCTATACCTTTCTATCAACAACCTTACCCTTACCCCCAGTGCCAGCTTTGAAGGATAATTTTCTATAGCTTCTGATGTGTGTGCCTACCCTTGCCCAAATTTTCTTATTCTAATGAGCTGATGCAATAAATATATTGTTGCCTTCTCTCCAGCCCATTTTCAATGCCCCACCTTGGTCTATGACTACTTTCCGCATATTTTCTCATTTATTGGTATCCACATATTCATTTCAATGCCTTGGAGTGAGGATAACCCAGCTCTCTGGCATGAATTTGGAGGGTTCAAGTTCATATATTTTTTCTTTTTAAATAAGTTGATTTCTACTTTATGTCAAGGCTGAAGACCCCAGTAAAGTCATAAGGTTACCAAGAGCACACACAAAGCAAAACATGGTAAATGTGTTCTTTGGTCCATTCTTCGAGGTCAATACTCACACAAGGTCAATACCTAAAGTTAAAATAAACTAACTCATGCTGAAGGGGCCAATGGTTGAGAATAAAGAGAAGATATTACCTCTTCCAGAATCCTTCACATTTTAATATAAGATTTCTAGACACAAAATGCCTTGAGCCAATGAATGAATTTCTAAAAGTGAAATTCCAGGCACAATGTGAAGCTGATGGAAAGGTAGTTTGAGACTGGGATGGAGAGGTACTGGATAATTGTCACATCTTATATAAGTATAAGTATGTGTTTGCCTCCTACTGTTTTGTGCCAGTCCAGCCCTGCCTCTATGAAGCATTTCATGTGGCTATCAGATATCTTTACCCACTTTTCCCTCTAGTTTTGCTTTTAATTTATATAATACTACTACTTATTTTCTCTCTCATGACTTTTATGTATATATTTTGAGATACATTCTCAGTCTTTTAACAAAGTAGAATATGCCCACACAATTAGTTGAATATTAATTCTATTTTGGTCCACCCTATCAGGCAGCTGTTCAATATAAAGAAAAATTGTGCACGCATGTTTGTAGCCTCCTATTGCAGCTGTGAATGAAAGGAGTTTGCCTACTAGGCAAGGCAGCTGTATGAAGAGCTTGGGTCTCATCTCAGTGTACGAGGAAGTAATTAATTATAAAATCAGATTATCATTTGTTATAACCATTAAGATGTCTGTACATCTGATCCAACTGTCCTCTCTATTCTGGCGGTTATCCTAACTCCTTTTTCAGCAAAGCTTCACGTTTCAGTTATTTTAACAATTTAGGGCATTGTTCCTAACTTTGACCTGCATCAGAGTCACCTGGAGGACTTGTTAAAATACAGTTCTGGCCCTTGCCTTGGAGTTTCTCATTCAGTAGCTCTAGGGTGAGTTCCCTAAAAAATGATGGTTCCTATCCTTTCCCAGGTGATGCTGAGGCTGTTGGTCCAGGGATTACACTTAAGAAATAAGCAGTAAGAATTAAACCTAAGACCTAGTTTCTTGATTCTTGCTAGAACTTCTTTCTAGCAACTTCCTTCAATTTTCTGGTAGCTTGTCATGTCAATAATCAGCTGAAATGTTTTTTTTTTGTGTGTGTGTATTTGTTTTTGCTTTCATGCTACAGAATTTTATTTAAAAAAACTAAAATCTGTGTGACATAGCCCTTTAAAATCTTAGGTTAATTGAGTTCTCTAGGCTTTTACAGCTGCTCTATAATCTGATTTCCCTCTTTGCTTTCCTATTTGACTACCTGTCATTCTTCTTCTGATATCCCTCCATAAATATATATCTGGCTCCTGAATACACATTTAGATAGTTCATTCCTCCATTTGATTATTCAAAAACTATTTTTTGAGCACCTACCCAATGGAGATAAAGAGAACACAAATAAATAGTGTTGCTATCATAAAGGGGTTTGCATTCTATTTGAGGACAAAGTCTAAAAAATTAGTAGTTAAATATAACATTAGGTATGTGTGGGAAAGAAAACCAAAGCAGAGGAAATTGATGTTTTTTGATATGCATATAATCATACATTTTATTTTTTTCCAAATGAATTTTTCTTATTTGCATTACTGGGTACCATGATTATCTTATCATCTAACTCTCCTCTTTCCCTCACAACTTTCTTCCCATCCCAAACATTTCCCACACTCAATCAGTCAGCAGGTAACTTCGAATTCCACAAAACGATTTCAATCTGTAGTTGTATTACAATCATTTTAGGTCAGCTTTTAAAAAATATTTTACCAAGAACAGTTTAATATCTAACTTTAATACCACAACTTTCTGTAAGACACACTTACCGAAAACACTTTCAAGTCAGACCATGGTATTAATCCAACACATTTACTCAGTGAGGGAAGCAATTTTATTATTCCCATTTAGCAATAAGGAGACTAAGGTATTTTACAAAGCCAGAAATTTGAATCTAGGTATCCAGAGTCCAGAACCTGAGCTTTTGACAATAGAATGATAGTGTGGTATTAACTGTGATTGAAAGAAGGAGATATCAAGTGCCATGTCAGCAAAGAACAGAACAATTAACTCTGCCCAGAGGATCTCAAAAAGCTTTATCCAAGATGGGTCACCCCGGGTGGGTATGGTGTCACCTGCAGTTTGAGCATACCTTTACATTAAAAAGTCCATAAGGGCAACTCTCTTCCTGTATATATTTTAATCCTTCTAGAGCATAAATTTCACACTGTGTGTGATAATTTAAGAGTTGATTGATTAATTTAGTTTCAAGAATATCTAAATAGGATTAGATGTACTATGGTGAGGAATGCGCTCCATGCATTTTAAGAGAAGGTTGAAGCAGGTTTGGAATTACAATGATAACAAGGATGAATAGATTTGACCTACTACCCGGCATCTTCCATAAATTTTCACTCTCCATTGCCTGTAAGCTCACAGAGAGTGAACAGGTAAGCCTAGCTATTACAATGGTAAGAAGAGCCAAAGAGAAAGTCAAAGCAGACATGAGCTGGGCCTGACAGTTATTTGGCTTATGAAATGCTTTAAAGAATAAAGGAATCAACATTTCAAAATCCTGTCTAAAAAAAACCCCATACTTTATTTTTGCCTGCTTTGTGGAAACTGTCAAGGCGCTGCCACCTTTAAAACATGGCAACAGCTGTGCAAACTTAGATAGAGTCTGATTCACATTTTTACTCTCATTTTTAACTTAAAGAACACATCTGTTAAGATATGAGTCTTATGCCTGTGCTTCAATCAAGTTGCGCCATTTTTCTCTCTCAGCTTATATGCATAATGATATTGAGACAGCTGAAAAGACACGCCAGGTGACACTTTCATTGTTTTGAAGGATCATTCCTGCGACCAGCCTGCCATGTCATAATGGTCATATTCCATGAGTGAATCTATGTGATAAATAACACCTTAGAGCTTTTCCAAATCGTCATTTCTTATGAAATATATTTGATACATAGGTATACTTTTTTTCTATCTCAACAAACCTCTAGTGACTAAATTTAATAAATAAACCATATCCGATTAGGTAAGTTTACTGAAAGGCTAACTTAAAATCTTTTTCTAGACAGTGATGCCAGTTGGCGTTTATGCTACGGCCAAACAAATAAAAAGTCTGTGAGGCAGTAAAGATGATGTTTTAGTGGGAACTGGGGGAGCTTCGCTATCTATGAATGTGTATTGCCCAGACTTATCTTAAATAATGATATTATAGGGGAGATTAAAACCTATACTTTGGCCAATTACATAAAAATATAAACATATTTTTGTTTTCAAGTATGTAACTTCCGGTGCTGTTGGGACCAGGAATGGGTTATTTTTCATATCTTCTCATGGTACATTTTGTCCTCCTCATAAGAAGAATTGCCTTTCTCCTATGACAAGGAAAGAGAAACATGAGCACTCAGTCAAAATTTCTCAAGTTGACAGCAAGTATGACTTTTATGGGTGCTACCAGAATATGATCTATTCACTTGTAGCAGCTAGAAAAGATTTTGTAATTCAACCAGATTGTGAAAGGTCACCCTTACTCAGATGAAATAGATGAGGGGAATCTGCATGCGCTTTGTGTGTGCATTGTAAGTCGCATATATCTGGCCACGTGAATACTGCTTCCCATGGAGAGTGCTCAGACTGCTGTATTCATCCATTGCTGATGCATGAATGAGGATCCCCAAATTAAAAAAAAAAAAAAAACCAACAGACTGTCTAGTCTAATCCTTTCTTTTTTTAAATAAAGAAATTCTGATTTATAGAGGTTGGTTTTTTTTCCAAATACTATATTAGAATTTAGGTTAAGAAGTGAGTAGCAAAGCCCAGCATTTCTAATTTCTTTAAAAATCTTTCCACTATACATTCAATAATATATATTTATAGTCTATAAATATGGTAATTGGACAGTAAATAAAATGAGGAAGACATATTTTTACCTTTCTCTGTCAAGAGAATGGGAAAAAACGTGAATGACATATATTCTATACTGTCAAACAGGCTAACATTAGCTGAATTTTATCAAGTATTTATGTGCCAGGCCCTGTTCTAACTTCCTCACATACATTTATCCACTTATTTCTCACAGTAATCCACTGAGAGAAGTAATATCATTAACATTTGTTACATTAAAAGATTAAAACACACACACACACACACACACACACAGATAAAGTAACGTGCCCAAGACTACATAGTTTGAAAGTGATATCCAAGATAAAAACTTCAGAGTTTGCATCTTAGTAGCTATGTAATACTCTCCTAGTGACTTTGAAATAGATACCAAGAGAGGCATTTCTTTCATTCAAAATCTGTAGCATTGCCCATTGGCTGAAGGTAGCTGTCTGTTTTAGAAGTCTCAGTTAGATTATCCATACTGGTACTTGTTTCAGTATTTTGACTTATTATTCCACTCTTGGTGAATGTTGATTGAGTGGTTAATGTCTTGTTTTATCACTACTTACAAGACAGAAGTTAACAGATTACAAATACATATTGACATTTAACATTTATTTAATCACTCATTCATTTACTACATAATTATTTACTAAGTCTTTATCATCTCTAAGGATCAGTTCTAGTCCGTGAACAAAAATAGAGATTGCTCTTGTCTTAAGGAGCTGGAGAGAGGGGATATTTTGTTTGGTTTACTTTAAAAACAATTTACATAGAATAAAACGCTCCCTTTTTGGTGCAAAAGTCTGTGAGTCTGACAAATGCACAGAGTTGTGTTACTATCAAGATAATTAGGTCGTGTAACAATTCCATTACTCCCAACAATTATCTTGTGCTGTCCCTTTGCCATCAACTATTCTACTACCTCCAACCCTTGCAAACACTGACCTATTCATTCTTCTAGTTTTTCCTTTTCTAGAATGTCATACAAATAGAATTATACAGTATAGCAGCATTTTGATTCTGGCTTCTTTCACTTAGCTTAATGCATTTTATATTTGCTGTGTGTATCAGTAGACTACTCCTTTCTTTGCTGAGTAATATTCCAAACTATGGATGTACCATAGTTCATTTATCTGTTGATCAGTTGATGGACATTTGGGACATTTCCAGTTTGAGGGTATTACAAATAAAGTTGATATAGACATTCACATACAGATATTGTGTTAACACAAGTTTAATTTCTCTTAGGTAAATGCCTAGAAGTCGGGTTCAGTGGAAAGCATAATTTTGACTTTATATAAGAAAGTGTCAACTATTTTCCAAAGTGGCTGTAACATTTTGCACTCTCCTCAGCAACATATGAGTTATAATTTCTTCATGCTCTCACAAACACTTGATGTCAACATTTTCCCCCTAGCCATCATAATAAAAAGTGTAGGGGTATTTCACTGTGGTTTTAATTTGCAGTTTTTTAATGACTAACAATGTTGGAGCTTTTCATTCATATGCTTATTTTTCTATCCTTTTGCCTTCTTCAGTGAAGTGATGTTCAAATCTTTGCCTGTTTTTTTACTGGATTGCTTTCTTATTGTTGACAGATCCACTTTTTCATTCCCTTACTCATCATTCTCATCACTGATAATGCCTAAGTTCTTGAATGACTCTCCCTCTTCTGTCCCTACCCTTGACCAACCCTCAAAATCACCTAGAGAACTTGTTAAACAGTTTCCAGGCCCTATAACCCAGAGTTTCTAAATCAGAATCTTAAGAGGGTAAGACCTAGAACCTAAAAATATCTCTCTATATGGAGTTACAAATTAAGACCACAATGAGATATCACTGCCCATTTGTTAGAACAGTTAAAAGAATAATATAAAAAATAATGACAATACTTAATTCTGGTAAGAATGTGGAGCAGCTTTACTGAAAGTTGGCCAAGCATCAATACATACATGTCTAACTCTTACTGATTTTATGTATCTCAGAACTTACTGATGACTTCTGTTATATCCTATTATTAGAGTTATCTAGTCCCAGAACAATAGAAATAGAAAACATATAATACATTTACTCTCAAATTATTTCTATATACAAACAAACACACATGCTTGTATTCAGAAAGGTGAAGGGGAGAAAGTTCCAAGACACAAACAATTTACTAAAAAAGTGGGACAACAAAAAACATCTGTCTCTTATTCCAGAGCTGTTCATGATTTATCCTGTAAATGTCTCTCATTTTTAAAACTCTCAACCCTCAACTTCTTTCAAGCTTGTGTGTGCCTGTAGAAAGCCCATCATATTTATCTTCAATGTTTTACCCGCACGGTATTGTTTTGTTAAAACTCTAATCCATACTTCTCTCACCCTAAATTCTTCATGGTTTCTGGAGATCTTTCTTCACTTTTTTTTCTCTTTACCTGATCTCAAAACTACCTGATGCAATTAATTTCTATTGTGACAACAAGATTAAAGAGGTTTAATGCATTAGAGCTTGCAATAAATACCTCATCGTTACTCAAACTTGCTGAACACTGACCTTAACTTTTTTTCTATCCATTTTTCACTCTCTCCCACAACCTTTGAAAAATACTCATATTGTGTCCTTTTTAGGAAAAAAAAAAACTCTGCAAGTTGCTTGTATATTTGTGGTTAATATTTGCATTTTAATGCATCTATATGGTGATCATATATGCGTGTATTCTACATGTGTATATTTCTTACATGGTAAGCTCCTAGAGGGCAGTGAATGGCATGCATAATGCAGCTCCTCAAGGTATTTCACATAAAACCAGTTGCAATTATGCTTCTCATCAAAGTTATGAAGAAGGCTATAAAAGGATGAGTCATTAAAAATCAGTCAATATTTACTTCTTATGTTCATTAAGGCAAGAAATATAAATTGAATAACCACTGCTAAACATATTGATGGTTGTAATTTAAGTAAATTTATGGACTAGACTGTTGGAGGGCTTATATATTTAGTAATGATTTTCATCCTTGGCTCATTATATAAAACTTTAAATGATAAATGGCCCTAGAATACTTTCACAATTAAGTTGATACTGAGAAAATGATGAAAATGAGACAGCTGATATCTGGGGGCTAAGGAATTATGAAGGAATAATTTAAAAAGAAAAATTAGCTTTACCAGTATAAGCTTTACCTGAATTACTGAATTTAACCTTCAGAGCACATATTAAAACTAGGGGCCCATCTAGTAATGGCAGGAGATAGATTTGTGTTGGGGATGGAATGGGGTGCAAGGCAAGTAAAATAAAGTTGTTTGTGTAAGATTTTTATTAGAGATGATATGCCTGGGACTCATGACCTAGAAAGAAATCAGTCTTGATGCCAAGGGCAGCCCTTGGTTATGTTAGTTATTTTGAAATTGGGGCTGGTTGTTCTAACTGTTTAGTACCAAGCAGTGTCACTGAAGTACTTTAGCTTTTCCCAGCCACAATTTATTAGATATTTGAAATCCAAATGTTCCTCAGTCCTGTTGCAACCTATTTTTATCTCAGCTGATGTCGCAATTTTGTTCTTATAGAACTGTCAAAGACATTTTTTTAAGCTTGTAGCATACTTTCAAGTTCTTCATGTTATTTCTTATACCCTTACATATTTTTACTCTGAATTATATACTTTTAAGTGTTTGTCATATGTGTGATTTTTACAAATCTTCACACCAGTCTTCTGTTTATTATGTTTCTGTGTTAACTTTCCTCATTATATAATATGATATAGCTTTCTTTCTTCTTGTGTGTGTGTAATGAGATAAATGTGCATGTGAAAGAGACAGAGATAAACAATCAAATCATTGGAATAGTTTGGATTCTCATGTTATTGCTGAACTCAATATATCTGGTAAAAACAGATATATTTAGAGAAAGGTTGATTTTACTTATTTATTGATAAGATTCTCTTAATGTATTGAAGAGAAAAAAATGACATATTGTCATTTCTAAAAAAAAATGACATATTGTCAACTCCTCTTCCCATTTCCCACAGCTGCCTTTCCAAACTCTCTACGTCCATTGTTCAACATCTGATTCAGTTTGAATTGTGCCCCTGATTTTATGTGTTGAAATGCTAATCCCCAGTCTCTCAGAATCTGATCTTATTTGGAACTAGAGTTACTGAAGAAGTAGTTAGGATGAGGTCATAGTGGAGTAGAATGGGCCCCTAATCCCATATGTCTGGTGTCTTCATAAAAGAATGTGAGGAAAAGAAACAGACACATGCATAGGGAGAATGCCCCATACAGACTGGAGTCATGCTACTACAAGACAAGGAACTACCAGAAACCAGGAGGAGACTTTGAACATATCCTTCCCTAGCCCCTTCTGAGGGAGCATGGCCCTGCCAACGCCTTGATCTCAACTTCTAGCCTCCAGAACCATGAGACATTAAAGTTTTTGAAGCCACGCAGTTTGTGATACTTGGTCACAGTGGCCCTAGCAAAGGAATAGAGCATGTAACCAAGATTCCTACAGAAGTCAACAGGTAGAAACCAACTCATCTACTTCCCCTTTTCCTGGCTATAAAAACATCTATAGCTTCACCTGTTTTTTCTTGCTGTTTGAGTGTATGTGTTAATCCCTCTATCCCATGCAAACCTATCCACCAATGCTCTTGATCCCATCTTTGCCATCATTTCTATTCCCTGCCTGTTATATAATTCTTTGAATTATATATCATCAATTTCTTAATCTGTGTTAAACCACATCCCTCGGCTCCTAACCATGCTCAGGTTTTTCCATATTTAGAAGCTGGAGAGAGTGACGAATACTTGCTGCTTCCTCTTTCTTTGCACTTAAATCTGGTTTTCATCCTTCTTACCTACGGAACTTATTACCCCAAACATTAGCTAGTACAAACCAATTTTAACCATCATCATTATTTTTAGTTTAATTTTTGGCCCCAAATAGATCTTTAGGAGCCTCTCTCTGTCTCTCATTTGTTATTATGTATTTTTACTAAAATTATCTTTAGACATACAGGGCTTTGAGCCATACTGCCTAGGGCTTCCCTTTGTAGAGAATAACGAGGCTGTTCAGTTTCAAAATTTAGGGACCATCTTGGGCTGTCTCTGTTTTCAGCTAAACATGGGTAAGACACAGGCTTCAGAGACATAGGAGGCAGACCGAAGACCAAAGATATCATTCTATCCCCTTCCCTTCCCATTCTCTCAGTTGCTAGCTGACTGATGATGTGTCCGTTACATTTTAACACTATCAGCATGTGAATCTATCATTCTCCTTCCTTGAGGAAAATCTTTTGACCTAGCTCCCACAATACCACTTGCCCAGGTTCTCTCTTCTAATGGCTACGCCACTTTAGTTTTTTTCTACGCCTCATCTGTCATGAACATTTCTAAATCTTTCTTAAGGAAGTATAAGAATCTCTCAGACTCCCCACGATGAGATTTTGTTACCGTCATCAGCCCATTGAGAATCACTAGCATCTCCAGCTGCTAAGATGTTGCTCAATTTAATTCCTATAATTAGGAATTGAATTTTTAGGACAATTTTATATTAAGATAATTTTTTATTTTGAAATATAATGCAATACAATATTTATAGGATTGTTTAAATTACATTACCCCAGAAAATGAATATTTTCCTGACTTTCCCATTCTAGACGTCTATCTTTAAATGTTGTCAGTCCTTTTAATTCTACTCTTGAAGTTCCTGTTGCTCTTAATTTTCTCGATGGACATTTTCACCTAATTGCAGACATCTACTATTACTTACATGCCTATACCTTTAGTAAAATACATCGTTTGCCTCCTGGAATCTATTCCTGACTATCCCCCCCACCCTCCCACACTTCCTCTTTGCTATCAAAGCAAAGATTGATTAGGGTGTTGGCACTCACCCAAGAAGCCAAATGGTGAGAAAAGTGGACTTCATCCCAACCTCACTGATGCAGCATAAAGCAGACCGGTCATAGTTGTTTTATTCTCCTTCTATAAATGGGTTTAGGTAGGGGTATGTATCCTAGGCATTCCAATGAGATGACACTGACTCTTTGAGGACACTCAAGAAGATTTCCCACTAATAAAGTCGAATTGCAAAGTGGAGTTATAGAAAGATATGATACTGAATTAAGGTAGGTGTTCCACCTTAGGACATTGTGTTCTATAATAATAATTCTCTTTATTGTGAAAACAATGTTCTCTGTTGTATCATTACTAGTAGCCAAAAGCTACTGTTCAATAGGCTGCCTTCACCTGAGTTCCAGACCCACATTTTCAAATACTCATTTTCAGTTTGATCCAGAGGCATCACATGAAGCTCATTGTGTGTTTGCATTAAAATTGTAGTCTATAATGTTCCCACATTGCCAGAAACTTGGAGTCATCTCCACCTCATTTACATTGCATTTCCCACGTGACCTCTAAGTCCTGTTGATTCAACATGCAAAACATCACTCAAATCTGCCCTCTCCACTCTACCTGTAATATTTTTTGTTCCCTTGTCACCTAATTGTTGCTTATCTAATCAGTTCTATGCATCATTTTCACAGTTATGCTTCCAACACACTGACAATTCTTAAAAATGTTTATAAAGAGTATAATACGATCAGATATATTTTATGGTGCATTTTTGAATAAACTATTAATATTTTAATATCTAATTTCTTTATGAGCCTTCCATTTTTGCTTTATCTCTACACATATTCACATGTATTCTAGCTATAGTTGTGTACTGATCACTCCCTAAATATGCTGTGGGATCATACATGTGTTTGCTTGCACTGTTCCCTCTGCACATAATGCCTTTTTTTTCTTACTAAACTGACAACATCCATGTTCAATGGTACCTCTGTAAAGAGCTTTGGGACCCACCCCATTCAATTGGAAGTACTATTCTTTTGGAGAGTAGTATTTACTTCTTACTGAAAGTGTATTATGTATCATTTGCATTTTTAGTACTCAAGAGATTATTGCTTTTTGCTGTTAACTCCTGAATAGATCCCAGAATCTCCATTGTTCAAACAAAACGTGATTGAATAAATCTTTACATTCAGAAAGCTAAGAAACCATAAGTGAACATATAACATTAATCATTAATATGCATAATGGCTAGCCACCACACTGTGGTTATCATGATCTCATAGTAACCATAAACCTAGCAGCATCTGGCAAATAGTAGCTCTTCAATAATTTTTACTGAATTAAATTTATCAGGTTTCTATTTAAAATACAACACGTTTGTAAAGTTATAAAACTATAAAAATGTATTGGTGGAATTAATATGAATATTTGATATTTCTATGCAATTAAATAATCATGTATGAATAAAGATCTTATTTCATTCATTTACTAATTTAAAATGGGTAGGGTATACTGTACTATTCCTTTTTAGTGATATAATTAATATCATAAGACAATAAAAAGTGGACAAATATTCAACATTTCTTTTTTTATAATTATTTTCTTTGGTTTGGTGTGTTTTCCAAAGAAAAAGGTCCCAATACATATTAGTCGCAAAGATGCTGATGCTGAGTTGAAAACAGCTTCTCTACAGCATGACAGGACACCCTTAAGAACTTCCTCCCACTTGTAACTGATGGTGCAGATGCTATTTTAAGAAATGCTATGGCGATACTCCAGCTATTTGAAGAAATTTTCCTAGCACAGGTGGTTCTCAAACTTGGATGCTTATCAAAATCACCAGTGGGGCTTTAAAGAAATACAGGTGCCTGGGCCCTAATTATCCAGGGAAGCTAATTCCAGTATTCCAGGGTAGTGGAGCACACTTATTTGTATTTTTTTTTTTTTTATATTCACAGACGGTTCTAATGTGTAGCTTGATTAGAGAACCACTGTAACACCCACTACAGCATGGCCTTCCTTTATAAGTTACTTTCTTTCTTATATAGTCAGAATAAGCACCGCTGCTTATGAGTTTTGTTTCCGTCCATTCCTTTTGGTGTAATTCACGGGAAGGTCTAGTTTAACAACTTTTTTTCTGGATTTTGTCTTTCAAATTTCCTTTCACTCCTTACTCTGAAACCCACAAACCAATCTCAACTTTGCCCAAATCAGTTCCTCCCAGATAACAGAATGTTACACCACGATATGGTTTCGCTGTGTCCTCACTGAAATCTCAACGTGAAATGTATCTCCCAGAATTCCCACGTGTGATGGGAGGAACCCAGTGGGAGGTAATTGAATCACGGAAGCCGGTCTTTTCCATGCTATTCTCGTGATAGTGAATAAGTCTCATGAGATCTGATGGGTTTATTACGGGTTTCCACTTTGCTTTTTCCTCATTTTCTCTTGTTGCCACCATGTAAGAAGTGCTTTTTACCTCCCGCCGTGATTCTGAGGCCTCCCCAGCCACATGGAAATGTAAATCCAATTAAACCTTTCTCTTCAGTCTCAGGTATGTCTTAATCAGCAGCATAAAAACAGACTAATACACCCCAAGAACACCACCCCAGGCCATCTCTTGCTAGTATTCCCTTTCCTACTTTAGGAACATACAAGCCTTCATCATTTGTTATTTTCCTCCTCAGGAACTACTTGAGGAGACCTGTCATCAGACAGAAGCCCAGGCATTTCATAGCCATTTTAAGAATGAGAAAGTCATGTAAATCATTGACATTTGAAAAGATAATTCTCAAATAATAAGAAGAGGTCTGGTTCAGAGACCCAATTTTATCAAAAGACATTTTTGAAGAATTATATATCTGTTTTCTCTTCATCTATGAATACTTGATCTTTTAATATTAGATTTATTGATCTCTCCATACTCACCATTTTGAATTCCTAATTATTGGTATTATTATAATGGAGAGCAGGATGGTATCAAGTCTAAAATATGAAAAATACTTGTATATTCTTAAATTTTTAAAAACCAACATTACCTAAGAAAAATTTAGTTAAGTAATATTTTCTCTACAATCTTATAAATTAAAACCTGTTCCATATTTTATACATTGCATTTTTTGACAAAAATAATAACAATTAAATTTAAAATTGGCATAGCTGCTTTCCTGAGTTAAATATAGAGCTTCTAAATCTTCACAGAAACAATTATGCATATCCAACTACCTCAGCAAAGCCTTTGACATAGCTATTGTAATCACTCAGATTCAAAAATGTTGAATTCACTAATTATTACAAAGCATCACGTTTTCCTAATAAAAGGCAAAAATAAAGATTCCTAACCCATTGTAATACCTTTATTGTATATTTTGCAATACAAATGGGCACTATACAACTCCACAGATTTTTAAAAAATTATAAGGATGCATTGATACTCAGGAACTGGGTTTGCTAATTTGGCATTGATGTTGGGTCACACAGAGGACTATGTGTAATTATGACCTGAATGACAAAAAGGCTCGTTACTGCTGATGGGCATCAGACCTTTTCTTTATTCACGTTCATAAATGCCTGAAGTGCAGAAATGGTCAAAACAAAGACAGACAAAAACCCCAGGGCTATTGTGAATTCTGAATTCCTGAGGAAAAACAACAGAAAAGAGATTTAGTTTGGATTCACTTCCATGCTGCATTCTCTCTGAGAAAGCCTAGCGTTCTGAGTTCATCTGGTGTAGTGGTTTCAGCCACTGTCATAGCCTCTAGGGAATGCTGAGAAATGAGTCACAAAGACAGAACACCATGCACATTCTGCCGTTTTTAAGTCTGGTTTAGAACTAAATAAGGAGAGGGACACAGCTGCAGACACACAGCAGGTAGAGAATCACTTAAGGGATAATGAAAAGAAGCAGGATAATAAGTTTATAGGGAGAGAAAAAATTTGGAACCTGAGGTGAGAGCCTGGAGTGACAACAAAGCCTGGAAGAGTAAAAGAAACATAATACTTAAATTCTACTTTAAAATTCCCAATCTGGAAGTAGCAGGATCCATAAGCTATTCCTTACAATTAAAAGATGGGACAATCTGGTTCAGGGGAAATGTACTCTCTGAGTGCAGACATCTGATTTCCAGTTCCTGCCCAGTCGCTGCATTGTTTGTGACTTTAAGAAAGTTGCTTATTCTCTTTAGGTCTCATCCTTAAAATGAAAATGGTAGACTAGAGGCTTCAATGATGTATTTTTTACAGGTCTAAACGTTTATACATTATTACCCTAAACATTTTTTTTAAGAGCTGTGCAGAGAAACAAATCAGAACACGTATAAGATAATAGCTGCAGGCTTGTAGCAGAAATGTAGAGTGGCCTCAGGGATTTCCTGTTAGCTCCTCTGAAGCTTGGTGTGAGCTCCTGGATTGTTCCAAATCGGTGATAGAAGGCGCCACCTAACGAGGCAGCTATTCCATATCTGGAGTGCTCTTATGTTTAAGGGATATTCATCTTCTAGTAGTTTCTACTAGATCCAGTTCTATTCTCAAAATAATATTAAAAAAATAAATTCCCTCTTCAATTATTTAAAGCAACATTTTTGATCTCCTTAAGTTTCATCTTATTGAGGCTATAAATATCCTTGTCTCTTTCAGCTATTGCTCATTTACATGATGTCTGAACTTGAGAGCATAAGGACTGCAGACTTCTAAGCACGTTCAGGTTGTTGGCATCGGTTTTAAATGGTGATGCCTTGAGTGCAATGATACAGTGGGTTTGGTCCCCGATGTAATTGGAGCCTTAAATTTTAAATAATTCTGTATGAATTAGGACTAAAGATGCAACAAGAAACTTTAGCTTCTAAGCTCAGCTGCTAACAAACTCAAAGTATTAATAATGAGGTGGAGCTACATAAAATTGCTGATATTTGGTACATTTAGTTCTCAAGAACTGACTGATTATACAAAAACAGTAATAGCAATAGTGAACAACTAGAGGGTCAGGCACTGTTCTAAGTGTTTTTTATTATTTATGTCACTTAACAGAAACTGAAAATTTGATAAAACAGGTAAGTTTCACTTGACATGGGAGGGGTGGTTCTTAGGGGAAGCCCTTTTACTGAATGTAGGCAGATCTGCAGTTTAATTTCCTTTGGACAGCGTTTATTCCTCTACGATCTCCAGGGCTGATTTTATCACAACCATCTATTATCCTTTGTAACTTTTTCTATTAGGCAAAACCACCAAGTGATATTCTGTACTTCTTATTTGTATGTATTTCCTCTCCATCTTTCACTTAAGGGAGATACAGCATTTTTATCAGTTTTGGTGTTCATCTAATCATTTTATATTGAATAGTAGAAAAGACTGGAGCGTAGTGGCCTTGTTGCTAAAACATTAAATGAAATCTAGGCCAATCATTGTATTTTCCTTGCTCATGTTTTTCTTGCTCAAGTTTTCCTTGAGCTCGTGTTCTTCTTGCTCATGTTTTCCTTGCTCAAGTTTTAAGTCACAATACACCAAGAGCCCATGAAAAGAAATGATTCACACCTGAAGACTTCCATGCACCAACATTTCTGACACAGCCACATTTTCTCCCCATTTCTTGGCACTATCCCCATAGCTCATCATGAAAAGTGAGTTTTTGTTATGGCAGAGGAAAATTTAATTGGGAATAATTATGAAATGTGTAATAATTGAAATTTTTTTCATGTTAAATTGCCTTGGTCAAAATATACCTCAGTGAGCCAGGCTGCAGATAGCCACAGATGGCTCCTCCCCATTGCATATTAACATTATAACATAAGTGTAAAATAACTCATCAAATCCTGTGATCCTAGGAGCCACATTAATTTCTGCCATCTCCATATTATCTCGGGACCTTATAGAAAATACTGTGATGTATGGATGTGTCTCTGTGTGACAGATCACTGATACTGGAAAGAGTATTTAGAATGTTCCAGTCCTGAAAACAGAAAAAAACAGAATAGAGCCTAAGAAATGATGGTCACTTTATAATGCTTAAATTAAAATAAGGCAGTAAATACAGCCCCTACCCAAACACAAACTAAGCAGAATTCCTGGGGTAGATGGGAATAGTGTGTTTGTGTGATGGGGATTGTCTCATTGCATTTATTAGAGCAGTTGGATGTGAGGATGACTAGTGGGTCAGGGAAAAGTAGAAGCAACAATATAAACACGCGCTTTTATGAATCAGTGTTTAGTTCCTTTACATTTGACTTTGCTTCTGTCATTCATCATATTCACTATTTCTCATTGCTTTGTATTATCTAGAAATTTGTCAAAACATATTTTGTATTGAAGTCATTGCTAAAGTGTTGAAAATACTTGACCAAATTGGAGCATTTCAGGACATAGATCGAGAGGATGGTGTAGATTTTCATCAATCAATTAAGCAGCACCATTTTAAGAAATATGCTGTTCAATAAGTCATAAACCCCAACTAATTGTATTGTTTACCATAGTTCCTCCTTTCGGGCTATTATAATCCATTACATTAATTGCTGATATGAAGATAATGAATTGATATAGTGTGTCTTCCCAACATTTCCTCTCCTCCCCAGAGTACACTAGTACCATAAAGAATGAAATGAGATTGGATTAGAATATATTTTTAACTTGTCTATATGTTTGGTGAACATAATCTGGTTTCTAATGATTGACTTAATTTTTTTTTTAGTGCTTGCTGCTATCCACTTAATAATCAAAATGTTTGCCTAATACTATGCTTAAAATACTTTCCATTTTTGAAAAATCAAAAAATGTCCATGTTTCCAGTCTTCCATAGCATCTGTTTGCTATCATTTTTAAAAGAGAAAAATGATTCTGAAATAATATTTGCACATTCTGGGAGGTAAATTTATCCTAGAGAGGAGGCATACAATCATTTAGAGGAACTCTGAGCTCTCATACAATCCCTTATCTCTTTTTAGTTCAATTTCCTCATCAGTTTTAATTCTGCCTCTATCATTTGGAGACTTATTCTTCTTGATAAAGATGAAAACAAAATAGGAAAAAATAAGGTATGGGTTATCCCATGGAATGAAAAGTACATGGTTTTAAATGCAGTCTAGAAAATGCATGCTAAAATCAGTACTGAGGTTTTTTTTTTTTTTTTTTTTTTTTTTTTAATAGCTAGTTCAGTTTGGTCTGAAAGCAAGATAAAAAAGTCCACAAATAATGTTTTTATTAAATAGCCTTTGTCTATGAGTGATTCATGTCTATTAAAATGCCAATCACATTTTCAAAGGAAATGGAAGACTGAACTATTTAGCCTGGCAGTCCAAATGAGGTAAACATATTTTTTTTTTTCTTTTCAAAATGGATTGACTTGCATTGTAGCTAACTGACAGCCAAGACATATAGGACAGAAGTAATGCAATTTTTAGTTGTGTAACTGCTAAGACTTAAGTCCAAAGATTTTAGGGAGTAGCTATCATCCTCAGCACTTTGGCTATTCTCTCTGGCACTATCATTTATGCTGAGTCCAGTGAAACGTTTCTAAAAACTTGAATGTTTCAGCAATTCGATTATCACTTCTACTGAGGTATTTCCTTAGCCTGGAAAAACATAATTGTAAATATTATGGAACCAGTGCCTTTTTTTTTCTTTTCTGATTTATTTCCTCCCTGGACTCATGTATTTTCGTAGTTGAATTCTCATACTTTTAATTAAGGATCCAAGTTTGAGAAGAAGATTTGTAACTTGCCTTTGGTAGTAGGTTGTAGAGACCTGTTAGTGACAAGGAAGCCATTATCATTATACAAAAGCTTCAAGGAGCACATGGTCATTCCAAGCCACAACCATAGCTGACTAGTTAGTCATGTGGAAGCTGGCACTGAATTTAGGTAAGCAAGATGACTTTTCATTAGAATTAATGTAGAAAAGAGGTGTAAAGAAAAGCAGTTATGTAGAAAGTGTATACATGAAAAGCATTTTTAAAAAGGGCAATAATTTTGGCTGAGGCAATGCTTTTTGAAAACCGTATTTATGAATGAAGAAACAAACCCTAGATATGCAGAGAAAAACAACAACAAAAAAGCCTTTTTTGCTTATGTTTTCATTTGCTTTGAAACTCAAAGAAGTTATTTTTCAAGCAAATATTTTGGCTATTGACAAAGGCTAAACTCTGTAGGAATTGAAGAGCTTTAAGAATTACTAGGATGAACTTTTGTTGTACTGGCTTGTATTTTAAGGATTTTAATTTTCATTAACACAGTTCACTGGGAAGTAGGAGAGACACAACCTGAAATTTAGTGATTAAGAAGACATAAAATCCAAAAGGTTACTTTTGCAAAGGTATTATGTGGATTTCATATTATGTATTTCTCAGAACTTCTCAGCACAGTTTTTAAATTTCAAATAAGCGTATTACACGTCTTAAACTTCAGATCATGAACCTGAATTAAAAGTAGTCTACACAATTACACTGTGCCTTGTTGTAGGGGAAAAGATGATTATTTTTTATTATGGGTAAAATTAAATAAGTTTCAAATTTTGGATATGACTTCAAGGCAAATGCCACAGAGGATTTTGTATTTATGCGTTTTTTTCTGTAGTTTTGTCAATAGTCAGTTTCTCCTTCATAATGTGTGCTGTAAGCTAGCCATACGAAATAAACGACTTTGGCCTTAACTGAATGCTACTGTCTGCGGTACATTATAACCCTGGCCTGCTGATAATAAGCCTTACTTGGCAGTAATCTACATTCAGTGGCATTTGGAAAACTGCAATAATGATGATGAAATTAAAACCCCAGAATTTAAATAGCACATAGGTCAGTGTGCTGTAAAAATGTAGGTAAGAATAATAATGACCTCTAAAATGTTTGTGTTCGTTGGTGAAGGCTGAGCTAATTAGGACAGAAAGTTGAAAAACTATTTATTTTCTGAATGTTTCAAACAGAATGGCTGGAATAAGTGAAGCAAATTCAGAAGTTTTATCCTCTTAAAACAATAATGCACTCAATAATTCTGTATTTACAACTGTATAACCATTTGATCTCTACTGTCCCACGTAGTTCTGAATTATGACTTTTTTTGAATTAACTGTTTGTTATTCACAGCAATAAAAAAGGGACAGTGTTTCTTCAGCAATCCTGTCAAGGCTTGCCTTAGCTATATATACTAGGTTCAAAAAGCCTTTCTCAATCTATAGCTGTAAAAACGTATTGCCTGGTTAAAAATGTTGAAATGTGTTGGTCTAACCTCCTGAATTCTATCCAAACCCACCATGATTTGGAATTAGTCAAGTGGGAATTTATCCAGGGATAGAAGAATCTAATTTCTTTTTCCTTTTTACAGACACACAAAGAAAGGAGTTGTTACGTCTTTTATTGCTTTTATCAGATGAGATACATTAACCAAATTGAAAAATACCTTCATTCCAGGATTTCTCATTGATTTCTCTATGAATTGTGATGCTTCAAGAGGGATTTGATTTAAATTGATACATTTATATCAACTAATTTTATTACTTATCATTTTTAGTATCTCCAGGGACACCATTGTTTTATGTAACCCAATTTGTGAAACACTAACCTGGTGATATTGTTTTCTTTACCTCTACCTAATCATAATCTGTCAAAAACTATATATTGAATTTTCCTTGATGCCCACTATTCTGGGTTAACTGGGTGTAATTGAAATTCCTTAGCTACACAGTGAATAAAACTGATGGAAAAATGATTTTTCAATATCCAGATACATCATATTCTGAAACACAATCCATATAAACTTTGCATTGTTATAATGGTTGTACTGTGTTCAAATTCCTAGTGCATAGAATAATTCCCACTTTCTCAAGTGCACCGTTATAAAATTAGACTCCTTATGGTATGATAGCAATGACTAGATTGTCATTGGTCATCTTTTATAACTAAATGACAAGTTGAAACTCTATTCAAAGGTGACATTTCATTTTACACAGAAAGCAGCAATAAAGTATCCCTTTTTTTTAGGATAGTAGGATAGGTCTAAAGAATTTAGAAGAGAAAAAAATAGTGTTTATATTTTGGATGTCAGCTGAACAGTTAGTAGACACCAGGTAAGTGGGAGGGAAAGTATATATCATCAGTGTATTTGGCATGATGTCAACAAAAAATTATTAACTGTTTCATTGATCAACTTTATTTTTCCTGTGCTGTGAAAATCAGCTGTCAGTCCGTTTTTCAACAGCTCAATGTCTTACAGGTGCACAGTTGTCCACTAGCTGAGATAGTTTTATTCAAATAATTAGCTTTTTCATTCTTTCAAATTCTCAACAATATTGACATTCAACTGAACAGAGTGAGTAATTTTCTAGGGTCATATTTTACCCTTCAACCATATAGAAAAGAAACAGATGTGATTTAGACCAAAAGGCCATAGAATACAATAGGTGAGACATATTTTGAATAAATTAATAATTACAAACTTTTCCATAGCCTGGACAATTTGTGAATTAACTACCTCACTAGTAGCCCTAAAATAAAACCTCAAACATGTACAATTATCTGAACTATATTTTTAATCTTCAATAACATATCTTCAATAACATATTTTATTTATGTCTATCACAATTATTTTTGCTATTAGAGAAAAAAACTTTAGACTTAATTCTTATCACAAATGTATACTTGGGTCCATTGTCTAGAACTTGACAAATGAGTAATCCTTTTTTGCTGGTACTACAAGACACAACAACCCCTTGCTTTATTTGTGCATTAAAGGAAAAAGGAATTAGATTCTTCTATCCGTGGATGAATTTCTACTTGGAATTTCTAATTCTGAATCACTGATTAGGGAATTAGGCGATATGATTAGTCACATACCAAATGTGAGTTGACCTATGCAGTATAGTCCAAAAGTAAACTGGCTAGCTCCTGCTTGTTTTGGCTACCAATCCACCGATATAAATCAGTACAGTGATCTGTTTCAGAGGTTGAGCTGATCTTTGCATGCTCCTCCTGCAGAGCAGAAAGATGAGCGCACAGTAGGCATCTGAAAAAGGTCTGAGAATGATAAAACACTTATCTGTACTAAGACACTATAAACACATACCTGCTGGCACTTTCAACTATTTTATGTAACATAAACTCAGCTTTGACAGAGTACTTTTTTAAAAAGCAATTTTTTTGTGTGGATTACACAATCGAAAAGCCCCAAGGATATTCATCAATTCTATTCTTTTCTCTTTATGACTATTTCCTTCTTTATCCTAAATTGTCAAAAATACATCAAGGGGCATTCTGATACAGAAGCACTCTGATACAGAAACACGCAATTAACATGAAAATGTAACGGTTAACAAAAAAAGGAAAGTTACAGAGGATAAAATACCTTTTAGCCTTGACCCATTTTACTTCTTTCTTGGGCATACAGACACATGCTAATATCCATACCTTGCTAAATATAAAAATACCTGAGAGTAGCTGGATGGAGCCCAATTTTGTATAGACAGCCTGTTTCTCCATCTCTATATGCATTGTCATATAAAATGTAAGAGAAAACTAAACAAGTTCTTTTTAAATGTAACTTCCTTTTTGAAAATATACATATAAGACTATGCATTTTAATTTTCATGAATACTGACATTCTGTAAATGCAAATACGCATTTTCTACATTACAATATTACCCAAGGGTTGGGGGGGGCGAATAAAACAACAACAAAAAAGGAAATGACTGTGTAGGAGTAAGCAGGAATAGAACAGTCCCAGTATTGTACCATTCCCACAGTGCTTCAGGATTGTCTTTTAGATTTCTACTTTTAAATCACTTCTATTCCTATCACAGTTCATAAAAGTGGGTGAAAATTTGAATCGCAATTTCCTCATTTAAAAAAATTCACCTCCTTCATCGTCACCGTGCTTGCTTTTCAAGGGATCTTCTCATACCGATTGCAAATATTACGATGATACATTTTATTTGTTTTTGACAGTTTGGATGTAAATTTTCTTCTTAAATTAGCACTTATAGTCAGAGTATCTCTTTCACTTTATAGACATTGTTATATAGGAATTAGGTGATGTATGCAATTGACAACCAACTGAGTTCTGTATTTTGTTTGCTCAATATTTGGTCAACATAAGGAACAATTTTACATATTACTTATTTTGCAACTATTATAATAATAAATTTCTGACATAATATCTAATATATTTAATCGGTCATGCGTAATACATACTTTGTTTGATATACATTCTATCTTTTAAAGAACCATGCAAATATGATCTAATTGTTCTCATTTTGCAAAAGGGTTAACAGGTTTTCCGAGAAGTTCAGTAACTTGCCCAATGCCACATTGTCTGTAAATGTTAAGCCTGGGATTTGAGCCTCCGTCTCTTTGGCAACAAAGTCCACACTCTTGAGGACAGGAAATTAAAAGTATGGAACACATGTTGACATTCATTATGTGAATGCTAATAGAATATGCTTCTGCTTTGAAAATATCCAAGGTGAAACATGGATAAAACAGAAGGCCACTATTTGGGGTAATGATAGAATGATTTCCATGAATTTCACAAATTAATTCTTAAGCAAACAAGGTGTAAACCAGAGCGCTAATTGATATGAATAAAAGGAGAGACCAAAAAAAGTACTAAATGACTTCCTAACCCAGTTTCTCCTGTGTCTCCCTGTCTCTTTGTCCACTGCCAAGAAGAGTTAGGGTGTTAGACACTCATTGAATTTCTTACTCTTTTTCAGGGTTGGGGGGCAGTTTCTATAAGACAGTCAAATTAAGTATAGCATGTGGCCATGAATGTCCAAGTAATGACAAAGAGAAGAGTGAAAGGACTTTCTGGATGCTGGCTCATTCCAGTTCCAGCATTTGGACCACGATAGTTGACTTCTGCAACTGTAAAGAAAACATTATAGTGCGAGAACTATGGTACACCACCAGTAAAAGTGGTATGCACTGGCAGCTAACAGAATCCACTGAGCTTTTTTTTGTCAGGGGCATCAGGCCAACAAATTAGGCTGCAGCTTGGTAATCAACACTCTTTCTCCACAGTAAATGAAACTAAGTTTGGGGTAAGAGAGGAATAAACAGCAGTAGTAATTTCTGTATATATAATTTTCTGAGTAAACAAAAATAGAACGTGTGTAAAAGTACCCTAGAAATGCCTGGTACATTATAGGCACTAAATATGTGTTGGCCATTGAAGTGAAAGACTGATCAGTATAATGTAGTATCTTTTTGTCTATATACCATGGTTGTCAGTTTCCATTAACTTAAGAGAATTCCTGATGTCCTAGCAAAATTCATATAAACGCTCCTCTGCATTCATCTTACAAAAGTAGGCAGCATCTGCAAAGTTTTGTCTTTTAGTTTTTTTCTGCCTTGTTGAGGAAAGGGATTTGGAAATGGAATTATAAATGTCCATTTATTTTGAGGCATTGTAGGTATGCCATCTTGTACATACTCACTTTTCTGGTGGAAAAAGTAAAGCTTTTGTAGGTTAACTAACATGGCCAATATCACAGCTAATAATTGGCACAGTAGGGTTCAAAACCAAGTGTTTTACACTGAGGCAAAGGCTCTTTCCACTGTCTGCAGTACTTCAAATATCAAGCTTTGTATGGAGATGGATCCTTTTTGGTGTAAATCTTAATCATGGAGATTGTTGTACTTAGGTCACACAGTTGTGGAGACCATGCAGGGGCCTGGCCATACTTGAGGGTGCCATTTACGTGGTAGTATATGGAAATGGGCTCCTAGAGCTGCTCATGGTATAGCCAACACACATGTACATGGAGGCTTGAGATTTAGGATTACCACTGTTTAAACAAACTGTCTTTGCTTGTTCCCATGTGTAGTCACATAATATGAAATCAAAATTCTACTATAGAAGGTAGCAGTCCACACACTTCAATGGGAAAAAAATATGCTAGGTTTTTCAACAGAAAAAAAGCTCATTCAGAAGGTCTGTAGTCGTTTATAGGTTTGCTTATTGATAATTTTGTTAGTGTGTTTAACTTTTATCAATTCCTTCAAGTAAAATAACCACTTTGGGATATTTTATGTTTTTTTTTTTTAAAGATCTAATGTCAGAAATAAACTCTAAAATGTAAAGAAATGTGACACAGACTGGTTAGATGTTCACAAACTATTTCATATGTCTTTCTGGGCAGAAGGCTCCACTGCATCTCGTAGCTTTTCCTATTGGTAGGTGTGGCCATGTGAATGACTTCTGGCCTATGGATTGTGAGTGGACGTGATGCATAACACCTCTAAAAAAAGGCCCTTAAACACATCCTGGGAGACGCTCTGTTTTGCTTCTTCCCTGGTCTGCTTCAGAGGATCCAGGACAATGCCAAGGTCATAGGGAAAGGTAGAACCAATAGAAGCTCCTGGAACTCTGAGACCTCCAGGACCAGCACTGGATTATGACTGGACAATAAATAAATAAACCTTTTTTGTGCCAAGCTACTGAAATTCTGGGATTTTGTGTTCTGGTAGTTTTTCTACTCTGAATAATCTAAGGCCTATGCATAAGTATGAGCGTATTACCGTCTATTACTAACATAGTGGTCAAAATCCAGACTTTCCACTGTGCCACTATTCTACTATCATAAGTGACCATTTTTTTCTGTTGTTGCTTAAATTTTCTAAGCTTTTCTAGATTTGCTGAAGCACCTCTGCATTCGTCTTACAAAAGTAGGCAGCATCTGCAAAGTTTTGTCTTTTAGTTTTTTTCTGCCTTGTTGAGGAAAGGGATTTGGAAATGGAATTATAAATGTCCATTTATTTCTAGGCATTGCAGGTATGCCATCTTGTACATACTTACTTTTCTGGTGGAAAAAGTAAATCTTTTGGAGGTTAACTAACATGGCCAACATCACAGCTAATAATTGGCACAGTAGGGATTCCCGACATAAGTTTTGACTTGCACATAATGGACTGATCTTTACTTAGCCTACTTTTGCAGTTTCAGCAACTGCCATCAAAAGTTATTTTCTGAACATTCTTCTTAAAAGAAAGAGTGAAACTCTTTCTACTATGGACATGAATTTCAAACACCCTAAGTATTTAGCAAATAGGTTTTTTTGTCCATTTGTAAAATATTTTGTCACAAAGATACAGAACAGAAATTTGAAGTGTTTATTTACACTTACTTCTAGTCTAAAGCTTATGTCATTGCTACTTGTAGTGCATGTAAAAATTGCATTGTATAGCAAATATTGCTATCGTGGAAAGTCTTTTATAACATTCTTCATTTCCAAGGCAAATAATGTGACACTGACATCAATGAAAGAGTACCTTATGGTGTAGGTTGAATAACTATTGGGCAATGAAAATTGCATACTTAAAAGATGAGTGTATTTACAATGGACTAATAAAGAGAAGATTTATGTCTTTATTAAAAACTTAGAAGCATAAATTATCAGGCCTGAAAAGTACTTGTTTAAAAATAAAATGTTTAATTTAACTGACAAATTCCCCTTCTACTAAAATGTAGAAATACTTTAGGGTGGGAATAATTTGTTTAAATCAATAGTTTCTAAATGTCTCAAAGCATTGGACAATTTTAACTGCATTTTAACTGTTATTTGATTAAAGATTATTTTCATTAAATGTATGAAGCTACTATATTCAAGAACTCCAGAAAGAAAGTTGATTACTAAAAAAAGGCCCCTTTTTTTTCTAACAAAAAGTGTTAGTACTAAGTGCATGAACAATCAATCCAGAGAAGACAGATGGTCAACAAAGCATTTCACAGAAAACCTTGTACTTTCCATATGTTGTTATATGCAATGCATGAAGTTTTCTGCTAGCACAGAGATTAAAAAATAAAAGCACACATCATATTTGTCTGAATTTTTCTTTTCTTTCCACTACTCTTATGTCTTGCTTACATCCACTCAGCCTAATATAGCTTTATTGCAACTTTTATAAAGGTATGAAGAAAGCTTGATATACATCACATAAGGACATATTCAGAGTTAAGACAAAAGACAATGGCAATAAGAGTGGCAAATACTATATGAACTATATGGTATCAGATTACATTAACATGAAAGTATCTGCCAATACTGCGTTCTCCTTGAGGTATTACAGTGTTTGGCTATGTCTGTGGTAGCCCATCTGCTGACATAGTCTTTCTTCCTTCTTTTAATTATAATGCCTCACGATTCCCATGACTGCCCAATTGTCTTTAAAAGGTTTCATCCACTGCTCTGAAGAAGCTCTCTGCCTACCCATTCAATTTACAGCAAGTATTTGAAAGAGTGGCAGATGCACAGGCAACAGCCATTTATTGAAACACTGATTCCATTTAAGATGGTCTAAAACCCATTCTATCTTCCATCAGGTATAAGTAATGGCAACTTTTCCTTATTCTTTATGAGTACAAAGATGAAAATACAGAGATAGAGGACTGTTGGATTCTTCCTCTTGTGGATAAATTACTTTACAGAGTAAAAGTAAATAAGCACTTCTATCGCATGGCCACCAATGCTAAGCTTTATGACCGAGGAAATCGGAAGCTCTAAAGGTAAAAACTTACATAGTCTGTGAGGAGTAGGTACTCTGCTTTTCAATTTGGACACTAAGCTTTCAAATTAGTTGCTTGAATAGCATGCTTATGCTTATCAATGTCCTGTTAATTTTTTCCTGTTGAATTACATAATTAAGTATTCTCTTTCTATGTGCATATATGTAATACATAGGTATACACACACAGAGAGAAATTTCATATATAGTCATATGCATATAATATACATATTTTATATGGCAATTGCCTTTAAAATTGTAATAAATGTGGCACTTCTCGCCAGTTTCAAGTAACAAAATAAATCTTAAAGCTATAACAAGTATATTATCATTTGAAACCTTAATAATTCTAATCTAGTTATACAATCTTACCTTCTAGCTTGTGTGTAAGCCATAAAAGTTACTGAAAACAATAGGAAAACATTGTTTTGACAGGTGCCATTATACAATAAATGTTCTTCTATTTTTGTACAATAGATTACAATTGCCATTCTGAATAAGTGTTAGGGTGAAATATCAAGACATCACATATCCTACAATTCAATTTTTGTTATTAAAAAATCCCTCTGTGCCAATATAAAATGATTGGTTATTTTATTTCTCTTAGAAACTTACCTTAAAGAGAATATTTAAAATGATTCATTTAGCTGAATTACTTGATACCAATTTTTATCAACTGGCAGAGAATCTATTGAACGAGTAGCTTATATGAAGTAAAACTCCCACCTATGCCCAACACAACCAATATATATTGAGGATACTACCACAAAGATTCTTCACCTTTTGCTTTGAGGTAGCCATCTCCCCATAAACTCCTTTCCCAACCAAATTTATATATAGGAAATTAGGATACCTCCAAACATTCTACCTCATTCATATTAAATATTTTTTCTCCATCATGTGTGAGTCTACTAGACAAATAAATTTGTGACAAGAAAATATCACCAGGAAAAAGAGCAATATTAATATTAAAGTTACGGTCCTGAGAAATGTAATGTGAAGAAAGTATCAGCAATCACATAATGGGGGTGGGAAAGAGGCAGAAAAATGTAAGATTGAGAGAAGATGTTAAGTTCAGCTTCTAAGAATAAGACCATGAAAGAGGATATGAACATTTGAAGAGAGTATGGCCAGTAAAGTAGAGGAGTGTGAGGCAGTAACTTCCAAAGAGTTCAAGTAGTGCCTTTCTAACAGGCACATTGTTGGTGAGGGGGTGGGGAAAGGACATTCACGTAGGAGGTTGCCGGAATTATAAACTGAGACAATATTTAGAGAGCTATTTGGTAAGACTTAGTACATTTTAAATGTGGAATCTCTGTAACCTAGTAATTTTAGTTTTAGGAATATAGAGTACAAAAATACACAATCAAAGGTATATCCATATACCTTTGTAGGATGTTCACCACAATCAGCTTAAAAATGGAGAATAATGGTGGAAAAAAGTAACTAATAGGGGCATAATTAAAGGTGTGTTTTTTTTGTTTGTTTTTTGTTTTTTTGTTTTTGAGATGGAGTCTCGCTCTGTCACCCAGGCTGGAGTACAGTGGCGCGATCTTGGCTCATTGCAACCTCTGCCTCCTGGTTCAAGCAATTCTCCTGCCTCAGCCTCCCTAGTAGCTGGGACTATAGGCACCCACCTCCATGCCGGCTAATTTTTTGTATTTTTAGTAGAGAGGGGGTTTCACCATATTGGCCAGGCTGGTCTCGAACTCTTGACCTTGTGATCCGTCCCCCTCGGCCTCCCAAAGTGCTGGGATCACAGGCATGAGCCACCGTGTTATACTTTGGAATTCCCCACCATATAGTTCTCAAAAATACATGCTAGATTTCTGGATTTAGGACTTAAAAATTATGAAAATAAAAGTGCTTGTTAAAATCATGAGTATATCACAAACATACTGGAAGACAGTTCAACCATAATAGAACTGTGAAAATCAGTATATGTGTTCTTTACATTCTTGCATTGAAAAGAACCACCAATTGTGATAAACTTCTCATTGCCTCCCTTACGGTATTTAAATATTGGATCTATGGAATTTTGGAATCTTAGTTTATGTGAGTAATCCTTTCCTTCATTTAAAAATATTTGCAGAAAATTTTGAAAAATCAAACAACTAAAAATAGTCAAAACGTCTTTCAGAGAACCAGTTTTCTGAAAATCCTAACTTCTCATGATTATGGCAAGTTAAAAAAAAAAAAACTCAAAAACGTCTACCTGAGTATTAAGTCTAACTGAAATAATAAACGAGTTTGGAAAACAAACTTTAAAACCCCTATAAACATTTTCCTCAAATCCCTAGAGATATGGCACATTTGAAAGAGCCTCCTGGGCCCTTTATACAAACTCTAGGGCAGGTTGGTTTAGGTCCAGAATGAAGTATAGGAAAAGCTAGGGAGAAAACCTATGTGGTACCTGCTTTCATTATCCATGACTCTTGACAACCTGATGAGTCACTAACTTCTATGAATAATGATTCTCTGCGTGCATCCCAGATTATCCTCAGAGTTTCAGTTAATTGTGTGCATTACTTTTGTATCTTACTTAATATGTCATGTGTGGTCCACCCAACAACCCCTTACTTTAAGCCTTTTAGGGAAACTCAGAAAAGTTCCTCCCCCTCACGTGTAATGGCTGATGTCCAGGTGCGCTCTCAGGGTGCTGCTCTGATCCCTCACTGTTTTTCCCTACCACTCTCATCTCTGTCTTTCCCTCTCTCTAACGGTCTCCCCTGGGTTTTTCTTCATTGTTTTCAAGCTTCTTTAACATGTGTGAAGATCTCTGGCTTACACACAAGTATGGGAATTTGCATATGCCAAAAGCTGACTCTATCAATACATTTGTTGATGAGAATTTAAAGAGCAAAAAGGTAAGAACTCCACAGGGGTAGTGCTAATTGATTTTCTTTATAAACACATAAGTAATTATACAAGTGACCATCTGCTTTGTCGGCATGAAGTTAATGAATACACAAAAGGAATCAAATTTAGAGCTTACTTAAATCTTAAATCCAACTGCCTAGATAGTTGCTTAGATCCATCATAAGGCAAAATAAAAAGTGCCCTAGTCTGCAGGAAAAAGACAAACAAAAATAAATAGGATCCTTTGTTTTTCTCAATGAGAAACAGTGCAAAAAGTGTTATGTTGGTTGCAATCTCTGAAAGCAGAGAACACAGAAACTAATACATAGAATTATTTTCAAGCATGACTCTGATATTTATTTAGCTAAACTGGGCCAAAATAATATAGAAAATAGTTAAATTCAATGTTACTATAGCAATTCAGCTATTTTACTTTAAAAATGTGTTCATTTTGTTTGGCTCAGCATTCCAGAGCACACATAGCTATTTCTTGTAGACAGTCATTAGGAATAAAAGAGCATAGCAGAAATTAATTCAAATGTTCACAGCTATAAAATACAACTCTTAGACTCCAACATTAGAAAGGAGAACTTTTCTATCATTTTTATGTTAATGGATAAACAAAGGTTTTATATATATATATATATATACATGTAAAGATTATAGATATAAATCTATAGATATGTAATAGAAAATTAAAGATTTGTAAGCACAACATTTACTCCACCAGTTCAAGCTGGAACACTGAACGTGTAGGACTGCAGATCCTCATTCTAAGATTGTTTTCATGCATGAAAGGCTGTTGGATTTATACATGGAAAATTCATAATTATGATAAGTAGTATTTCTGGAATTGTTACAAAAAGACCATTGGCCACTAATTAATTCCAAAAATAATTACTGACTTATCTTTGGCAACACATCTTATGTGAGCTGCTGGATATACTGCATCGATCAAGAGGGGTCCAGTCTCTTGACACTAAGAGTTAAGTGAGTAAGTCAGAATTTGTAAGTGCAATTACAAATGCTGCAAGTATCCCAGAAGACCAGGGACAAGAGTATACATAATTGGGAGCTCTGTTGGACAGTAACTGTGTCAGGGAAGGGAAACCCAAGGAAACAATATTTGAGCTAATAGTTGAAGGATGGCCAAGAGTTCAGGGAAGAAACACTCGATCACACTTTAAGCTAATCATTGGAGCACTAGGTACTCTCAATTCTATTCCATCATGAATATTTTTATAAGGACAAATATGTCTTTTAACACAGGAGAAAACATTGAAATCTAAGTCATTATTACACAACAAAATTATTTTCACAAGAATATGATATATTGGAGGATGGCAATTTAAAATCCATTTCAACACAAATGTTTAATTTGTATTTCTCCTTCAAGGAAAATGAAAAACAAAATAAAAACTATAATAGTGGGTATTGCTTAGAGTGGATAGAGTACAAGATTTAAATCTGCAGAGGAACCTCAGAGTATTGAGAATTTAAGATTCCCCTACATGTTGTCCCATCCCCACTACTAGTCTTATTTTTCAATAGCTCCCTAAAATGCCATAAATTCTAGGCAAATTATGTTACATACTACCCCTGATCCTCTCTGACTCTTTCATCTTCATATATGCTATGTTCTTCCTTCCTTCCTGCATTTCTTACTCCACAAGGTCTATCTCATTAGTTACTTTTTCTCATACCCTAAGCCAGATGACCACATTTCTCTATATACATGTTTACGATGACACATAGTCAAATTCGGCTTGTATTACATTATTCTATATAAGTAATTGTTGGATTCCTTCAGTAGAGTGGAAGCTCCTACAGTGAGTGAACTCTGTCTTATTCATCTTTTGTATACCATAGACTGCACCTTATTTAATATTTTGAATCAAAATTGATTCAATTAAGTTGAACTGAATTAGTATGCAGCCCCTCACTCTAATTCAAATTTCAGATATTGTGGCCATTTTTTTTTTCTCTGAAACCACTTAAGCAAAAAGTTATAGTATGAATTTTAAGCTCAACTTCTCCTTAAAATTTGGAACATTTTACATAATCTCTTTTAAGAAACACTATGTTTCACATCAGTGAATTTTACAAGTAACTCAAATCCTGTCTTTAGAGTTAGTGAGCCATAGAGAAAAGCTCACTGTGTGAGAGAAAACATCATTCATTCCGTCTTTGCCTCACAAATATACATTATGCTGCTTGCGTACGTCGGTAACCATTCTAAGTGATAGGGATATAATAGTGGACAAGACAGAATGTTTTTCTCCCATTATGGAACTAAGAGTCTAGAGGCAAACAGAGGAGGAGTAATAAACAGACATATTCATAAATAGCTATATGTAATATGAAAGAAAGGAATAGAGTGTGAATATAGAGAAGAACAGACAGAGAAAACTTTGGATAAAGGTAAGAAAACATCCCTCCATGGTGGGACCACTTAAACAGGGACCTGAACAATTTTGTAATTTGAGGATAACAGGGTAATCTAATGGCATATTGAATAGTCCAACATATTATTTACTAACTTCAGAAGACTATTTGCAGAGAAGAGGTAAAGATTAAGAGAAAAGAAAAATGTAATGGGAAGAAATAAAATCAACAGAATGTACAGGAGCCCTTTGAGTTGTAATTGAAGCATAATTGTTTAATTCACCCGTATAGACATTTGAGCCTTACATACAACCCATTTATAAACATTCTTCTAGCTCCTTCACCTTATTATATACCTCATCATAGGGCCTTCAAGAACTTCCCATGTTTGTACCATTACCTCATAACCTAAGAAAATTTGTTACCATTCTCCAACTGTTGACCTTAGTGATATATTACTCACAATGTCATCCACATGTCCTTGAAGCACTGAATCTGCTCATCTCACATTTCAATACCTGCCTGTGGTTTGCTGGAAATGATGGCTCCTAATACTGCAAGGCTTTACTAAAAATTTGTATATGAGTGTCTCTTCTGGTAGACTATTTCTCTATTTTTCAGAAGTGTTCACAATACGCCGGGAACAGTGGCTCACGCCTGTAATCCTGGTACTTTGGGAGGCGGAGGTGAGTGTATCACCTGAGGTCAGGAGTTCAAGACAAGCCTGGCCAACATGGTGAAACCCTGTCTCTACTAAAAATACAAAAATTAGCTGGGCGTGGTATCGCATGCCTGTAATCCCAGTTACTAGTGAGGTTGAGGCACAAGAATCACATGAACCCAGGAGGTGGAGGTTGCAGTGAGCCAAGACTGCGCCACTGCACTCCAGCCTGACTGACAGAGTGAGACTCTGTCTCAGAAAAAATGAAAAATAAAAAGTGTTCACAATAAAGGCAAATAGATTTTGTGGTTTTATCTCCAACAAGAAAACATCATTTGGACTTGCTGTTTTTGTTGCAAATATTATAAAAACCAACTCTCTTTCCTCTGGTATATGTAATAGGACTGGAAAAAAAGATATAGTGTGCAGAAGTTTAAAGGGCAAACTAAAATTTCTCTAGGTTCTAATGATGCCAGAGAAAACAATTCTGTCCTAATTATATGGTGAGTCACAAAACACACCCATCACTACTTATGGATAAGACTTTTTATCATTAAAATTTGGAAAGAGCATGGATGGCATAATAGGAAGGGAGAGGAGTCTATTAGGAAGGGGTGGGCCAGCCTCTGAGGCTGGCTGGATATAATACAAAGACATATAAGCTTTATTCTGGACAGGGAAGTAGTACAGTAGAAAACAAACACAAACACAAAGAGATAAATGAAACCCTCCCTAAACATCCTTTCTATAAATATCAGACAACACTGATAGAATCAAATTTACAAATTGTTATTTTGTCCTAGCCATAGTCTTAGGGCCCATTCAGTAGGCAAAATGCATGAGATTATTATAATCAGCTGTTGTTTAATTTAATAAAAATTAATATGAGAGAAATGTAGATCTTTCTTTTGTGTATTTTCCTTCCTCCTTCTCCCATATCTTTCTTCCCCAACTATGATAATTTCAGCCCAGGCAATCTATTTTATATTTAATATCCTTTATTGCAATAAATGTTTTTGTTTATACTCTGTTACCTTTTCACCTAAATTACATGCTAAATGTATTCTCAATGGAAAAAACAGACAACTCAGCACTTTCGTATCTCTGACAAACAAAGCAAATTGCATGTTTTACTTTTTATGGTTTCTTATTGCTTTTTAAATTCTGTCATCTAATGGGACTAATGTTCTTGGTTTAGGAGTATATTTACCATAAATAGCTTTAGCAGTTATCAAACATCACTGCTTCATTTTGGCGTTTAACCAACCTCAAACACTATTTATTGCCTCATATACTTCTCTACTGGGAACATTGCACCTTAATTACCCCAATCCCTATCTCTAGGTATGATATAGAAAGCCTGAATGGAAATAACCATTTCTTGTTTCATTTATGTAAGAAGGCAGTACCTGTGCCTAAACGATCAGAGATCAGGGACATGAAATCAGCAGAGTGTATCTCAGTGACCTAAAAAATCCAAGTTCTATGGCAATGGAAATGCAAATTCTCTTATGTACAAGAAGATGGGGGTCAGGGTGAGGTTGTCAAATATCTCTTCCAAATGCTTACATCTGTATCAAAGTCTAGTGATACAGAATGCTGCTGGGGAAAAAATAGAGAACAGTGATGATCTAGAAAACTGTTGATTGGCTTTAACTAAATGAACACAACCAAGATCTTGTGCTTTAACAATCTATCTGTGTTTCACCCCTAGTACTCTCACACATTATTTTTTTCCAATGCTTTTCCATAAAAATAATACTTGGCAAGAGTATAATATTTTTCAGATTGTAGGAGATTATCTCATAAATGTGAAATTAAGAAATGGATTATGAAGTTATTACGTAGATTAAGTGTGTGTCTCTCGCCTTAAACCTTTTGCCTAAATTTTTGTTTTCTCGGTCCTTTAAGATTCAACTCAAAGAGCTCCTTCTCTGAAAATTTTTAGCTATTTGCTCCTGTACAAATAATGGAGCTTTCCTTGGACACCCTTGTGTCTCTTCAACTTCCTGCAGTGAATGTACCAGTACTTACTCTTGAACCCTTTCTACAGGGCATCTTGACCACTTTATATTCAAAGTCAGGATTTAATGTACATTTGCTGAAGGAAAGGATGTTTGCTCTATCGACCAATAAGACAACACAAGGTGCCTCACATACAGAAATAGGGATGAATATATACTTTTGCTTTCACACTGGACTACTATGTCCCATTGTCATTAAAGTATGGAAACAATACCTCCATTATTTTGTTAAGATGTTGAAAATATTTGGAACTACCTTCTCCACCCTCAGCAACCCCAACAGGCCAGCTGTTCTGCCCCACTGATGAAGACAAGATTTTTTAATGATGTGTCCTGCTGGGATTTGCACTTAAAGTGGTATATACCATGATATAACTTCCTCTTTGGGTTCTGAGTCTCACTGCCTCTATACTAATCCCACATTCAACAGGTCATCTGCTCTGTTCTTGCCTCCACCTTCGACCACTCCACTGATCTAGCGGGTATCCTGCTGTTCTTCCCAACTCTATTGAGAAATACTTTAGCGCAAGCTTGTGCAACCCATGACCCAAGGGCCGCATGTGGGCCAGGATGGCTTTGAATGTTGCCTGAAACAAATTCATAAACCTTAAAACGTTATGAGGTTTTTTTGCAATTTTTTTTAGCTTATCTGCTATCATTAGTGTGAATGTATTCTATGTGTGGCCCAAGACAAATTTTCTTCCAATATGACCCAGGGAAGCCAAATGATTGGACACCCCTGCTTTAGAGCACTTTACTCCTTCTGTTTCTCTCCAATGCTTGGCACATGCTTTGCACGTACTTGGTGTTCAGCACATTTTTATTTAAATATAAACAAACTGAAGATAAATACCTCAAACTTTTAATTCTCTCCCCTCTCCCCTACCCTAATTAAACACACAGCAGAATTAGTAAGAATATCAATCCTCTATCTACAAATTTCCCTCTCTCATTATTTTCTGAGTGTGTAACTTCGAGAAAGTTATTTCATCTTTTTCTACCACAAGTTCCACATTTGTAAAATAGGAGAAATAGTAGGGCATGATTTATAGGGTTTGCCATAAGCATTATTTACATGTAAAATATGGAATTACCAGCTATTTATTCTTAGGACTACTGCTTCACTTCTCTGAATGACAATATGCACGTTTTTGAATTTGGGTTATTAATACTAGGATTCACAGGGACATAAAGTAGATTCCTGCTTGCCTAAGATTGGGGTGGGAATAGGAAGTGATTGTGAATGGGCACAAGGTTTCTTTTGGGGATGATGGAAATGTTCTGAAAGTAGATTGTGGGAATGGTTACACCACTCTGTAAATATACTAAAAGTCATAATGACAATCGGAAATGAGTGAATTTTTTGGTATGGAAATTATACTTAAATATGCAAATTTAAAAGGAAATAATAATACCAGAATTCAAATCAGATCTATCAGTTCAATGTCAATATTGTTTGTTCCTTATATCCACATCCTATAAAAATGAGTTTATGTTTAAGTGATCATACTAATTGACAAAATTGTTTTTGGGGAAGTACTTAGTATAGATGGTATGGAGGGAATCTATGAAGTTGCAACCCTTACCTAATCATGCAAAAGAACCAGTTTTTATTGTTTTTTTAAATATAGTGGGCGATCTTTTAAAAAGTTTTTAGGGATAATTTGATTTAACAGTCATCTTCTGCCTATGGGTAAAGAAAAGATATTATCAAATTATACGTAGGTAAGAAATACATTTATCTTACCTTGCTAAGAAATGACTGCTTCTTTCCCTCCTTCCACATGACTGCCTTATTTTTATTTCTGAGACAGAGAGGCTGATATTAGTTGTTAAAGATCATTTCTCTTCATAATGCATGGACAGCATTTCAGAAGAATAAATCCCTTACAAACTAGCAGGGATTGAAATAAAAGTATTGGGATAATTTTACCTTTTTCTTGAAATAATCAAAATATTTACTTATGTGTTAAGTACATAGTTGAATAAAGTTTATTTAGAGTGTTGAATGCCTTAACCACATTTATAAAAATGTATTAACCTTTTCATATCATGTGTTTGGAAACATTTTACCTTTCCTTAGATAAATTAAAGAAAAAGGTAATGTAAGCAGAAGATGAAAACTCGGGAGCTCTTGCTAGAATAGAATTTCAGGATGCATTTAAAAATCCTTCTAATATTTTATATTCAATATCTAAATTCAAGTGCTTGAAGAAGACATTTTCTACAAAGGGATTAGGAAAGGAGAAATGATGGTTTTGGATGCATATGTTTGAGATGAATGGTGTTTCTTCCTCTTTGTGATAGGAGATTCCATTCCATATCATAAGCTGTGGCCCACACTGTTAGATCTGAGAGTTTTTAAACCTGCATGCTTTTGTGAGTTACTGAGTGTCAAAGGTGCTCCATTAAGGTTGTGTTGCCTCTGAAAAGGTTAAATGCAAGAACCTCAAAGGCTTTCAAAAAGGAGAAAATCTATTGTCAGATCTATTGTCAGGGAGCACTATATCTCCCAGCTCAGGAGAGTCTGCCTCTGCTGATCCACCCTCTTACTTTGAAAGTTTGAAAATCCATAAGAGGTGGATGGGTATGTCAAAGATGTTTAAGACCTGGTATAGGTTGGATTTATTTCTGGATTATTCTGGCTTATTTTCATTGTTTAACACAGGAAAAATGGCAACATTGTTGTCTTATATATCTTTGAGGGCTAGATAATACACCGCAATGAATGGCAGTGTTTGGAAAATGTGAATTCATGTGGTTACTCCACGAAAAAGTCTCTATGTTTTAAGAGAAGACATATGAAAAGACAATCATTGTCCCTCTGGCAGTAAACAATTGCAAAATAAAATGTACAACCACTTCCAATTTGTAAAATCAGCTTAAAATAAGGTAATAGGTTAATAGAGAAATTAATTTGTCAATAAATAGTTATTGAGCACCAAGTTGGATGCTCTTTGAGAGATATGAGGCATGAAAGCATAACCGTGTATGGTCCTAATGCACTGACAATTAGAGTTCATAGATGACCAGGGAGGTGCTGTCCTAGAGTAAGCTTTTAAGGAAACAGGAGTGAAGTTAGAACTTGAGATATAAGAGGATTTAGGTGAAAGAAAGCAGGGCTACTATCAAAGGGGAGTAAGAGCATGAAACAGATATGGAAAGAAATTCATTTCTTTCCAGGAATTATCATTATTAATTCCTCTTACAGATTCAATGTACTTTTCAGAGTACTTTAATTTTTAGATATGACTTTGGAAAAAATGAATAGTTCAGAATAAAGAGTAAAGCAATGCTCAGAGTGCTTGTGTGGGTAAATGGATAACAAAAATATCTGGAAACCTTGTGAAGACAATATTTAGTTTTTGGAATGAAAGAAGTCCATCAGATGAGGAATTGAACACAACACACTTGGTTTCAATCATACCTATAAAATGTGTACATTAAATAGGAGACCTTTCAAGTCTGTTCCGAAACACACTGCTCTTACAAAGAATTTATAATAACTGCAGTAAACACTTCTTTCTAGGGAATACAATAAAGTATTATGCCTACATTAAAGCATTTGTTCCATTTAATGTTCACTAAAGAATATAACACAAGGTAGTGCAGCAAACAGGGCAAAGAACATGGACAAGACTACATCTATGAAATATTAAACTAATTCATGAGAAACGTTATTCAATGTATGCAGAATGTTTCAGGGTTCCCTGTGTGATATATTTTGCATTAACATAATTCAGTTAAAAACGACTATTAGGATAGGAATCAAAATTTAATCAATTCAAAAGTTTGGCATTAATAATATATCTTCTTTAGTGTTTAGTCATATGTATTTAATGGTAGACTTCAGAACATAAAAACTTACAAAACTCATTTCATTTCGTCTGATATTTTCACCTCTTAAAAACATTCCATTCTTCCAGTGTAAGGACAGGAAATTTTAGGTTAATAAATTTGTGGAGGACATTTCTTTGAAAATTATGAAATTCCTCCCTATCTTGATCAACTTGTACCCTGGCGAATGTCTCTCCAACAGTGACTGTCAAGGAGGAATCCTTAATGAGTGGGCTGCTGCTATTGCTCAGGAGTTGCTCATTAGAGCTTAGTTAAGAATCTGCTGGAGCTCTTCCCATAAATGTATAATGTCCACTCCAGAAGCTATCCTTTCACATGTAAACTTTTAACTAGCTCCTTTATACACCAGCTATGACCTTGGGCACACTTCAATGCCCCCAGCCAACTAGCATGGTAAAATAGTTGCTATTGTTTTTATATTTCTGGGTCCCTTCCACATGCTTAGAAAACAAGAAACTAAAAGGGTTATTAAAAAGATGATTTAGAAATCAGCCTAGCTGCTACTCACATACTGCCACCTCTCTGACCTCTAAAAGTTGCAGCACAAAGTTGTAGTGAGTTATTGGAGGCAGGAGCATGACCAAGAAAATAAATCTGCAAGGTCTTTGCTGACCACTGCCTATTCACATCTACCATGAAGCCTGCCAATCAAAAATATTTCATGATCCAGTCCCATTCATTTCTAAAAAGATGATGAATGGGCTTACTTCAACCATAAGATGAAAGCTGAAGCAAAATTTTGATGTTGATGTCTACTAGATGGAGCAGAAATAATTAATGTTGCTTTTCGGCAGCATGATTTATCAGGGATGACACATCATTTGGGTCCCTATGAACTAAGTGATAACAATTACTATAACAAAATTTTGACAACTAAATTTGAAGCAAACTAAGGAACTTAATGAATAAAACAAGTTTCTTGATTTATAAAATCAGACAATCAGGGCTTTTAAAGAGAGTAAGACATTATTTATCAATATTATTTTTGTGCCTTGACACTATTTACAAGGTATCAAAAACAAATATGGTTTAGAAGTATCATATGCCCAGATACTTTCAACATGAACTTTTATTCTTAAGCAATTATGGGAACTGCTCAATATATTCAAATCAAGTTTCGTCAGTCTTTTTCCAAACCTAAAGTCATTATGTTCAATAAGTATTGGAAAGTATTAGCTCTATCTAAAAGATGGAAGCATTACCTGAAAAAAAGCTGAGTTTAAAAACACATTCAATAAATATTAGAAAGTATTAGCTCTATCTAAAAGATGGAAGCATTACCTGACAAAAAAAAAAGCTGAGTTTAAAAACACTAACAATACCAGATATTCCTCTAAAAAATCCATTTATTGAGAGTTTATTTGTATTATTATTGTCTTCACTTCCTGGATGATAACAGATCACGAAATTAAATGTACAGTTATTTCCCCCCATTTTCAATATAAAACTAATTTAGAGTAATTAATCACCATGAATTTGCAATTGATGGAGTTGTGTTCCTCATCTTAATTGTTTTCTAGACAGATGGAAGTGGTATGAAAGCCAATAAAACTATAAGGCAGGGACTATCAAAAAATTATATAATAGCTTTTGCATTGAAGATACTCTTAGAAAGTTAAATTCTTAACATTTGGGACTGCTAATGAGTAGCACTGAAACTGATGTTAACAATCAGTATCAAACTTTGACTTTCTTTTAAAAAGAACAAACAAAATTTCTATTCAATCAGCAACATGTCTGCCTCTACTGGCTTTAAAAATGATTATACCAGAGACTTCTAAGTTATAACAGATCTTTTCTAATTCCACAAATTATTATGAACTAAAATAAAATAAAGCTTGCAACAAAAATTTATTTCCGCTACTTTTAATCTCTTTTAAACACTTTTTAATACCTAGAAATTTTAAACTTAACTTTGAAGGAAACCAGCATTTCTAGATAACATAAAATGAATATTAACATTCCAATACTCTAAAATTAGAGAAATACTGTTAAAATTTCAAGGATTTCAGTTCATCATAATACAAAGTAGAAATCGTCATATGAAAGTAAAGACATTTGGAATAAAACACAAGATGTAAGGTTGAATCATGTCTCCACCCTATAAGTATTTCCTGGTATCAGTACACATATACATCAATACCTTATAAATGACTATGGACCTTAGGGTATGATTAAGATTCACACATACAATGATGATTTTTGAGGCACTCAAGGCTTTTCAATTTTTATTGAATAATATCCTTCTAGTATGTTTCTGAAAGATTTTGACAAGAATGCTTTGAAGAAAAATGTTTTCTTTCTATGTCTAGTCAATCCAAATTATTATAAACTGAAATTTTGAACAATTTGATTCACTGGAATTTTATTCTAAACAGAGAGCTCTTTGTAATATTTTGAATTATTTTTTACATTCATATAATCCTATTAGTGGCCCACCTATCTGTACTCTATTTTTCAAGATCTTAGTTACATTGGACAATGATTAATATTGCAACTCTCCTGTTTACCACCCAACCACCAAAATGGCTTTTATCAGAGTTAGAAAATTCAAGTATGGTGCTCTATCTTCACTTTCTCTGACTGGCAACACTGTGGTTGCATTCACGTGTGAAATATTTTTAAATCTAATTATTCTTACAACCAGTTAGGAGAAAGGGTCATTATTCTAGCTCATTAGCTGTTTAATTGGAAGGCATAACAGTGAATCTATGTTTTGACTCTCTAATTTTAATATCCAGCACTGCCAGGAAAAGGGGATTGTAGTAATATCATGATTCTGAGAACCATGAGTAAAATGTACACTTCTTCCTGTCTTTCCTTAAATGGTATGATATTCTGCAACTACTCTGTGCAATATTTTACTTCTAGAGTTGAGACTCAATATTACAAATTACACGTGTATTTTTTAACATCTGCAAAAAAGCATACACTGAGTACATGTACACACTCATGAATATACACTAAAACTATCTGTATCTATCATTTTTTGTTTTCAGATCAAGAATTGACTTCAGATGATAAAATAAAAAAGAAGTATTTATTTAAAAATATTTCTGAAAGATAAGAAAGGTTGGCATAAGGGCATCATTGCTTTATTGTTCAGTTATTGTAATATGCATATATACATATCTATCTCCATGTACCTCCATGTAACAATGACAGAAGCAATAGCAGAGTTTTGGGCTTTGTCTTAATATAGAGGAGAGTGAAAAATTAAACAAAAATAATAATTCATGTCACGGCACTAGCAGCAGAAAGAGTAATCCTGAAATATCTAAACAATAGGATGTTTGTTGAAAGCCATGTCTGTGGTAGAGTTTCATTACAAATTTGACTTTCATTATATAACTATCCCTTTAAGCCGGTCATTGTATAATGGTATCGAATTAGTTTCTTACCACTGCCGTATCAAATTACTACAGACTTAGTGACTTAAAACACAAAATTATTATCTTACATTTCAGAAATCTGACATGGATCTCAGAGGGCTCAGATTAAGGTATCGACAGTGTTCCTTTCTAAAGGCTCTAAGGAACAATATGTTTCTTTGCCTTTTTCAGTTTTAGAAGATCCCCCCTTTCCTTTGTTCCTGGCCCACTTTCTCTCTCTTCAAAACCAGGAATGGCTAATTGATGCCTTCCTGCCTGGCCTCATTCTGATCTTTTTCATAGATTGCCACATCTCCCTCTGACTCTCTTGTTCTGCCCCTATCTTCACTTTTAAGGACATTTGTAATTATTTTGGGCTTACCCTGACAATTCAGGAAATTTCTTTATTTTAAGATCAGCTAATTAGCAATCATAATTCCATCTTCCACCTTAATTCCCCTTTGTCATGTAGCAAAATATTTAAAGTTTCCAAGAATTAGGATGTGGAGATCTTCGTGGCAGCAGGGAGGGCGTTATTCTGCCTACTACATGTTACTCGTTTGGCCTCAAACTGTTTACATTTGCCACAAATGAAAAACACCTCCACCCCATTCCAAAATTTTCCAAATTTTTAACCTATTACAGCATCGACTCAAAATCCAAAAACTTATTTAAATCTCATCAACACAAAAGTCCCAGATCCTTTTGAAATCATTGAAAAGTCTCATTGAAATCATCTAAATTAGTACAAGTGAGATTCTCGGTATGACTCATCCTGGATCAAATTTCTCTCCATCTGTGGGTTCATGAAATCCCTCAAAAAACAATTTGCTCCCAAAGTATAATGGTGGTACAGACACAGGATAACAATTATAGATATTCTGGTTCCAAAAAGTGTGAAATGAAAGGGAAAAAAAGAATCACCAGTCCTATGCAATTTCTAAATCTCTTCAAAGAAACTTTTTGTATGACTGAGTATTCTGACCTTTTGATATTTCTGATATACCAGTGAAAGACTGTCCAGATGCACTGTGGTTTTTCTCTAGACCATGCTTTCCTTCCAGTGAATCTCAGCTTTTGCATTATGTGCCATTAAAGTAAGCTAAGAATTAGTAAAATCATTAAGTCCAGTTTTTTGTTTGTTTAACAGTTCTTTGCTTACTCTATGTCTCTCCTCTCACATTTTGCTATAAGCAGCACATAGGAAACCAGGCCACACATTCAACAGTTTACATAGAAATCTCCCCATGTACATATCCAAGTTCATCGCTTATAAGTTCTGCTCTCCTCATAATTGCAGCACACAATTCCTCTAAGTTTCTGCCATTACATAACAAGGGTACTCTCTCCCCCTCTCAAATAACATGTTCTTAATTCCTTATGATTCTTCATTAGCAACATCTTTAATGTGTGCATTTCTTCTAACAGTCTACTTACAAGGACTTACGTATTCTCTAATGTGGTATGTTTTCCCTACCACACTCTTCATCTCCTCTGAGTTCTCACTATCAGAGCCATTGACGTCCGTATTTCTACTAATAGTCTGTTCAGCACAATGTAGTATTTTTTATCATGCTCTTCAAAAGTTTTCCAGCCTCTGTGTTTTGCCCAATTTCAAATCTACTTCCACATTTTTCAGTGCTTTGTTACAGTGGTATACCACTTCGAGGTACTTAAATTTGTATTTGTTCCCTATTTTTGCTGTTAACAAAGTACCACAAATCAGTGGTTTAAAACAACACAAACTTCTGAACTACTTTGGTACCATGGGTTTCACTTAGCTAAAATCAAGGTGTCTGCAGGGTTATGGTCCCTTCTGGAAGCTCTAGAGGACAATGCATTTTCTTGTCTTTCCTAGCTTCTAAAGGCTTCTCACATCTCTTGGCTCATAGATCTCTTCCGTCTTCAAAGCCAGCAATGGTGGGTTGATTCCTTCTCACATCTCATCATTCCAAACTCTGCTTCTGACATCAAATCTGGTTCTCTTCTTCTACCTTTCACTTGCACTTTAAAGGACATTTTTTATTATATTGAACACACCCAGATAATCCAGGATAAGTCTCTCTATCTCAAAATCCTTAACTTAATAATATCTGCAAAGTCCTTCTTCCTATGTAAGGTAATATATTTATAGTTTTCTGACCCTAGGACCCAGATATCTTTGAGGGGCATTTATTCTGCCTACCATGAGCATAGACAGATAAAATAAAGTTTAAAAAATGTAATATATTCCATGTTGTACAGGCTAGGATTTAATCAGAAACTAAATTATCCAAATCCAAAATTTTTTCTATTTCATGTACTTATCTGTCTTTGAGAGCAGCATGTTCTTTGAAAAAAAGAGTAAAGTGTGGACTAAAAAATATGCTGTGATTCAATTCAAATCTGAAAACCCAAAGTGGAAGTCATCCCTTATTCACTGTCCATAATTTCACAAAAGCACTAACACACTGTAAAGCACAGTTTTTTCTTATTGAGATTTGAGTATCATTTCCTTTGCTCTTTTTTGGCCTGCATTTACATTATTTAGACTGAGATAATCCCAAATATGAAAAGCACAGGGTATCTCTGACTTATAACTTTTTACCTCCTGTACAATATTGGCATCCAAACTGACTCACAAGTGAAAATCTACAGACCATAGCACCTCTTATGAGCATATAGAGCAAAAATGTTGCTGTGGCTACTTTAAACATAACACAGATCAAGTGAGCCATATGTTATTTTCCCACTAGTTCTAAAAACAGAAAAATAATTAAACTATTTGGAAATAAATGTACACTTTGATAGGTATTAGCATAATCTTTGCTCCTAATATGGTACCTCCTATAAGGAAGAGGAAAGACATGAAATACATGGACATGGAAACAATCTTCCTAGCAGTCTAGGAGCTGGTTCCTTAAAGACCCTTCAGGATAATTGTTCCCACTCTTGACCAGTAGCTTCTCGTGGGAAGATTTTTAAACATTCTGCTTCTAGTCCTTTCCCTGGAATTAATAAAACAGAATCTCCAAAATTTGGTCCCCATGTAAGTGTTATTTTATGAAATGCAGTAAAACCTGGTTTTACTTTAAGATATAACTTATTTCAAAATGGAGTTAACTGCCACTTACACTGAAAATACCACAGGTGCTTTTACATTTACTTCATATTTTTTGTCTAATTGTGTATTTTGTGGACTAAGGAGGATTTAATGTTCCATTAGTGGTCAGTAATTTTGCCAGCATAAAGTAACAAATAGGAGGATTATTGAATCTGGAATACAGCAGGATAGCTTGAAAGAGAAGCTTCTTCTATCAGCTTTAAATAGAATCTTTGTTATAGGCCAGGATTCCATAAATTTCCACTGGGTTGTATAGATAGTGATAGGCTGCGTAGGGGTCAGCTCCTCATCTGTATTTTCCAACATTGTCTTGTCCATTCCCTTGTATTGATGATATTTTTTTTCACAATTTTCCTTAATTTAACTCCCTTCTTTGCCATCAGTGAACAGGTTTCTCAATATGTTTTATTTGCAATATCCTGAAGGACAAGGATCACACTCCACTATTCTCTGTTATAACACAGCCTAGAACAGAGCTGTTTCCATTACTGTGTTAGGCCCTCAGAAGTAATAAAATACATTGAATGATTTCATCTCTTTCTAAAAGCCTGTCTTTCCTTTTCCAAATTGAGTTAGTGGTCTGCTAATGGTAATATTTTTCTGTGATAACAACTTCTTTAAATTGTTATTTCATCAAAACTGTAAGTTTATGTGTAGAAGTTCTAATTCATCCTTGCAATGCATGAATAATAGAATGTAGCTGAAGAAATGTTTGTTGAATGAATATGTTGAGAAAATGGTTCCATCTCTCTCTGTCTCTCTCTCTATGTCGCTCTCCCTCTCTCTGTCTCTCCTTCCCATCTTTTCTCCCTCCACCCTTCTCCCTTCTCTGTATTTTTAATTATTAGGTCAGTATCGTAAGACAGTGCTTAATGTGGTTCACTTAAGTGAAATTTGTGTTTGTATGCACACAGGAGCATGACTGAAATATGGCTACCAGTTATAACTCTATCTAATCTAGCCAAAATGTGCTGTAATTTAAAAGAAGATTAAGTCAAAGAAGTTTGAAGAGAATTTTACCACTATAAATTCTTCCCTCTGGTAGAGCTCAAGTCATAGGGTAGCTCTCCTAATATTAGTTTAGAACTAGGATCTTCATAAATAAATCACTGATAATTAATGTGATGAAAATCACATTAATACTCTTGGGAAGACAGTTTGTCTGCCTTATACAGGAAGACCTTTGAATGATGACTTCAGAATTGGTTTGTCCAAAGAGACCTGACCAACAACCACTTCATCTCCCCCACCTCCACCCTGAACCATAGTAATCATTGCCACTTACTGAAACTGACATTCATTCACTTTATCTTTTACTCAAGGATTGACTATGGCTTGTCTTTACAAATCTGATTTTGCAAATTCATGTTCATAAATGTTAATATATATCTCCATTAAATACGACAAAGCATGTTTTCATAAGGACACAATAAATCTCTTCTCAATTTGTACATGCGAAAAGGTTTTGCATGCGAACTTTTTTCTTTAACAAGGAGTAGGGTTACAAAAGGATAACAAGTCTGTAAGAGGTAAATAATTCTATATGATAAAATACTTGCTTATAGTTAAATTTATATATTTTAAAAGATTAGTATTTTTGCAATCATGACTACATTTTTTGCTAATCAACATGTTTGTTTTACAGAGCTTTATAAAAAATTTGTGCAGTAATTAAATGTCTAACAAGGATTTTTATGACTGTTTGCTGAACACTAACGTAGTTTAGCCTAGTAGTCTGGAGTTATTAAGTGAGCCATCATAATTTAATGTTTTAAATGAAACAAATTATAGACCTCTTCTTAGCCTTGTATGAGGCTCATATCACAATGGAATTTATTTACTTCAAATGTAACACATTCCACATTCCTAACAACTCGTTTGCAAACACATCAATAAAACTCTTCTTTTTTATTTAGGTTTGTTCTTTAAGGCAAACGGTCCAGAGCAAGTAGAAATAAAGGGCAAAATTGATTTTCTTATAAGAGAGAAGGAAAAGGGAGGAACTAATATTTATTGGGCACCTACTGCACGTCAGCCACTCTGCTGGATATCTTACATCCTCTCATTTAAGTCACACCATAACCCACAAAGAGGCAGTTTATCCACATTTTATAGATAATGAAACTGAGGCTTAGTGAGGAGGTTAAATAACTTGTCCTAAGGTTGCTTGTCTTTGTCCAGTAAATGGCAAACTTGGGTTCTAACACAAATCATGTCTTTCCCTCTCTCCAACTGCTTCACACTTTTTCTTACATTAATGATATCTGATGTGCACAAATGCACAAATCCAACCAGCACCTGGACTCAATTCTATAATTGCCAACAGTATTCCCAAACAGGAAATTTGCAATTGTTAAGAAGCCATTGCATTCAACTGTCTTTTACAGCTCATGCACAGGTGCTCACATCATAAAAGGGAACATTTAATCCCTTAATCAACAGATACTGATATTGATATTGATATTGATTAAACCACTTCCATCTAATCTTATCTGAAACCAGGCAAACTAATCATTTCCTTATGAAGGATTAGAATTCACACAGGACATCATATTGCATGTAGTTTGGAAAGGAAAGAAAATGCTTGAACAGCATTTAAATATATTACTTACATTGTACCAGATGCTTTCATATATGATATCTGCTCTAATCTTCCCCAAACTCTCAACTCATGCCTTAGCACACACACTCATGTCTTGTCATGCATCCTCTTTCATTCACCAAATTATCTTTATTTTACAGAAAAGTACATTGAGAAAGGTGAAGCTAATGACCTGGATATTAAGAGAGCTCCAAGAAGATAACTCAGGTTTTTGCCATCTGAACTCATGTTGTGAGGGTTGGGAATGGTGGGTAGGAGCGGAAATAGGGGATGGGAAGGGATGACTTCTTTTCTTCAAGTACCTGTATTACTTTTATATCGTAAATGAAATATACTTTCTAAAAACATCTTAACCTCAATCATTGTTGCAAATTTTAACTGGTTGGTAGGCAGCTACTACAAAAGTCAGGGCTAATTAACTCAAAATTATACGCCATATATATTTTTTATGTTCTGTTCTGGATTTCTCTCCTACCTTTCTGAACCAATGCTTGTCATTTCCTCTTTGGATTCTCATAACCAGAGGGTGATGTCATAGGCCAGTGGTCAGCAAATTGTGACATTTGTGCCATATCTGATCTACTGCTTTTTATCTAGCCCATCAGCTAAGAATAGACCTGTACAGTTGGAAATGTTGAAAAAAATTAGAAATCAAAGGAAGAATAATATATAGTAATATGTGGAAATTACATGAAATTTAAATATCCTCATTTATAAGTACATTTGAACATATCACAGTCACACTCATTCCCTTGTGTGTTATCTGTGGCTGCTTTAGTGTCACAACAGAGGCAAAGTTGAGTATTTGTGACAGAGACTGTATGACCTGTAAACCCTAAAATATTTTCTCTCTGGTTCCTCACACATAAAGTTAGGCAACTGTGTTCTAGGCTCCCTTCTCTTCTTTCTCTACATGGTCAGAGAATAACCACTTCCACCAGAGCTATGATCAGTGGGTACATAGCTGCTCCCCTTCTCTCTCCAAAACCTCAGGCCCACAGAATGCCTCCATGAGGATGGCTCAAGAGACTGTTCAAATCCAGTATGCCCAAAATGGAGATTACTAACTTCAGCCTTAAACTAGATCTTCCTGTGATTCCAAGTTCAAAGAAAAGCACCATAGTCTGCTCAATCACCCAAACCAGATATCTGGGCATCTTTGATTCTTTCCTCTCCCTCTCTCATTCCCCATGCCCAAATAAGTACTGACAACACAAACTCCACACCCTAAGTATCCTGCAGATCTACTCTGATCTCTAACTGCACAGATCAGCACTACCTAAGCTAATGCCTATGTTAGTTCAGCTGTTGCCTAATGAAGCTTCCTGAATTCAGGCTTATCTCATCCACTTTATTCCCCTACTGATCAGATGATCTTGAAAAGCTTTTGATCATGTCACCTAAGGTAGTACTAAGTAAGTTTTTCTTACCTTTGCTCATAATGCTCCAGTGATTCCTTATTGCCCTTTGGGTAAAATCCATATCCTGCTAACAATTTCATATATCTCAACTCCTTAATTTATACTCAGGGTTTTGAATGAGCTATGCTCTCTTAAAACTTATTTTCTCAAGGACTAAGTCTAGTCAATTGCCAAACCAGACACCAAACACATGCTCCCTAACCCCTCAAATCTTAGACCAAGTTTGTCCAACCCCCGGCCCACAGGGCACATGTGGCCCAGGAGAGATTTGAATGCAGCCCAATACAATTTCATAAACTTTCTTACAAAATTATGAGATTTTTGTGATTTTTTTTGTTTAGCTCATCAGGCATCATTAGTGTTAGTGTATTTTGTATGTGGCCCAAGACAATTCTTTCAGTGTGGCCCAGGGAAGCCAAAAGATTGAACACCCCTGACTTAAATGATTACACTATGTGCTCCAAGTGTTTATTATTCTCTTTTGTAATCTACCTCACTGGAATATATGATCCTATGAGGTCTGGCATAGTGGGTATGTATTAAATGAATATGTATTGAATATAATTGAATAGAAGTTTGATGCATCTGCCAAAATAATTGTAGTCAAGACAAATCTTTAAAAACCAAACAAAATCTCTATGCCTGTAATTATTTCCTTCAGGAAGAAAAGTTAGGGTAAAGTTATTTTGCTCTTGCATCCTGTGAAATTCTCTGCAATGTTATTCAGCAATGCAGATAAGGATAATGTTAATCACAGTCAGAAAGTGTCATTATTTCCATAGGAATTCATCTCTAAATGAGAGACATCTTCACTCTCTGCACTAATTACAATTAATTTACTTTTTCTATTATTAGTCTAATACACTATCATTTTTCCATAAAATAAACATTAGTAGGACTATATTTCTATATATAAAGTATTGAGTATTAAAAAGCATCAGCCTAGGTCTTTGGAATATGAGGTATAATCTCCTCTTTACAATGATTATGTAAAACGTACATGTTCTGTTTGAATAAAGGTATACTCCTGGTAACAAGTCTTAAAAACTATAGAGACCAAATGTAAAATGTTGAATAACAAAATAATTTTTCTAAAGACCTAATACTACCTTTCATACAGTAAAGGTCCTTCAACAAAATATAAAATTACATCATTAATTGTTCACATTTATTAGTTCAAAACCAGATACTTCAATAACTAAATTTCTAATATTTTCTTCACATCCTACTACCAAATTTACTTGCCTATATGAAAAGTAGCTGCTTCTTTATTTGGGATTGTGCTTACCCTTCCATACTCATATTCATCTCTGACCACAGCAGTCTGTTTTTATGTAAATCATTCTGGAGCAAATTTGTTATAAACAAAGTAACCCAAGTGTTATGGTTTGGAAATGTGTCCCCACCCAAATCTCATGTTCAATTGTAATCCCCATTGTTGGAGATGAGGCCTGGTGGGAGGTGATTGGGTCATGGGCAGATTTTCCCATTTGGTGCTGTTCTCCTGATAGAGTTCTCATGATATCTGGTTGTTTAAGAGTGTGTGCCACCTCCTTCCTCTCTCTCTTCCTCCTGCTCCAGCCACGTGCACTGCTGGCTTCCCCTTCACTTTGGGCCATGATTGAAAATTTCCTGAAGCCTCCCCAGAAGTCAAGCAGATGCTGCCATGCTTCCTGTACAGCTTGTGGAAGGAATCGTGAGCCAATTAAATCTCTTTTATTTTTAATTTTCCAGTCTCAGGTATTTCTTTACAGCAGTGCGAGAATGGACTAATATACCATCTCTTTTCTTCATTCTTGCCACTCTCCTGTACCTTTCCTTTACTCGCAAACTTTCAACCAGGGAGATTTCTCTTCACTGCTTGTAATTTATCACCCCTCACTCATAAATACCTTGAAATGCAATTTGTTGCCCCACCACTTCGCTGAAGTCTCTCTCCCCAAAGCCCTCAGGAAATTAATACTGGCAAGTTTTATTACCTTTCCTGGGTCCTCCAATTCTGCCTTTCCCAGTAGGCTTTGCCTAGCTCCTTGCTTTGGGGTTTCCATCTACTTCTGCCAATCCTCTGCCTCTTCTGGCTTCTCTCCACTAACTTCCTCATTTCCACTGACCCCAAGATGATGCTAATTCTCAAGGTTCCATCATTTTCCCCACATTATGTCCATCTTCTTCTTCTGGAAGATAGAAACAAATATTTTGGCTGAATATTCTCTTTTATGGAGATGATTCCTGAATCTTCATTTCTGGCCATGCCTTCTATGAGCCATTTTCTGTTTGCCTTATACTTCTCTGTAGAACTCCTGTGGGAATATCACATTCAATATGTTTCCAGCTGGAAAACCACCCTTTTGCCTCTACTGGCTCCACCTCTTACATTCCTCTTTTTATTTGTTGATAGCCAGTCATCTCCTACTCACCCCAGCTCAAAGCCTCAGGGTTTCCTCTTCCCTGCTCCTGAACTATCTACATATTCAGTAAGTTACCAAACAATGTTAATTCTACTTCCAAAATATGATTTGTATCTGACCCTCTCTCACCTGTCCCATAACCACTACAGTGGTTTAGGATGTTATTACTTTCCTGGACCATGGAAATGACCTTCTTCATCTAATCTTTCCTCCCACATACTGTGTTATACACTACTTTCAGATTCATTTTTCTAAATCACAATTCCTGTCTTGTCGGTGTCCATTCCACAAAAACTTCTAGCTCCCTGCGATTATACCTTTAGGTAAATAACATAGCTCTTTCACCATTCCAAAAGCTTAAATTGGAGATTATATTTTATCTTTCAATCTTCATTAACAGCCAGCACATTACCTTGCATATCTTATTCAACACTTAATGTGGATCTGCTGCATTATTTGAAAATAGTCAGTTCTGCTATATATAAAAAACACAAAAGGGTGGTTGAAAATTGTATTAAGCATAGATAAGAGGAAAGGTATAGGCTTAAGAAATATAGGCAAATCTCATAGGATATGTTAACCATAGTAATCAACAAACTAATACATGAGACAAAGGCAGAATAGGGTGTATTAATAGAGTAAGTAATTTATTAAACTGTAAGACATGCCAAATAAATATATGATAGAGAAAATTTGAGGGAACAAACAAGAGTATTACTTATAAATAGAAAGGAATGGAGAATTTGATTCAAGATCCTATGACCTCTGGACTGACATTTCTGTCTCATCTAATGTGATACCTGATGTGGCTCAACTTCATATAAGGTGCTTATAACCAATGACCCACACCACTCTTTTAAAGAAGCACAGGGGCACGTACATGAGGCCACAGCCATAGTTCCATCATAACTTCAGGAAGGGCATTTATCAGTTTAAATGAGAGTCTTCTTTAGAGATATCTGACACAGACAGATACTTTCTTTTTGGGAATTCGGGAAAGTGTTAAACTCCTGTGCTCTCAATCTCTCTCTCTTTCTGTTTCCCTCGCCTCTATTCCTCTCTCCCTGATAACTCTCCCTCCACGTTAATCAAGAAGCTTACTAAAACTGGTGATTTACCTTAGGGAAGTTCAGGGCAAAGCAGAAAACAGCTTGTCTTTTCAATCACAATCAAAACTCATGAGAATCAACTGGTAAGCCCATAGGGGCTTGACTAAGAAAATTGTCTGAATCAAATTTGAGTCTGAATCTAGCCTCTAGGTACTGCTCTGTAGGCTTCAATTAAGGGTTTAATTCTCCATTCACTGCTGTAAATCATAGCTGGTCTCAGAAAAGCATTCTTAACCACAGCCCCCCTCCCACGTTATCACCCTGAAGCAATAACATTTCCCAGCTCGGACATAAAACACTGACAGGTTTTTGCAATAAAATCTGACCTTTACTGTTAAAAAAATGTTTTATGACATCTGACAAACCATTTTCTTAATACGAAGATATATATTCAGTTGATAAATTAAAATACTGTAAACAATTTAATTTTGTTGAAGATATGGACCACAATATGTTCCAAATGAGGGACATTTGCTTTGATACCTATCTACATTTTACAAATAACAATAGATCATACTTTCTGGAGGAAAATAACTATTCACACCAACAGCATCCTCAAAAGGAACATTAGGCTTATCCATTTAGAAAGAATTTCTGTATGCCTGTAGAAACATCCATGAATTTCGAGTGCTCAAATCTTAATACTCCTTGCTAAGGGTACTTTGAGGAAAAAGCAACAAAGAGAAAGTGCCTTAAAGTAGAATCTCCTTTCACACTGTTGCTTTAATTAATCCATCTCATGTTTCATGGGTCGTTCAAGTGTGCATTAAAATCACAGGACACAAAGTTCCAAATCAAAAGAGGATAAGACGGAGTCCTGGAAAACTGTATAAAACTAGTTTTTAAATAGCTGCTTCTTCTTTAAAGTGGAACAAGGGAACATTCAGTAGTAAGGATTTTTGTTGGATTTCATCACATAAATGCTGATCAAAGGGGCTTAGAAATCTCCGAAGAGGAGTCTTTGGAGGTCTCTGTAATACTTTTTCTCTTAATATTTATAACCATACTCTCCAAATGCATTTCTAAAGACAAAAATAAAAATTATCACACCATGAAATGCAATATTTACAATTGGAATTTTCCTAAAATGTATATATATGTAAATAGTTTTTGAGCATGTTCATATGACATCATTTGAGGTGTCACCTTATGAACAGAAACACATAGGAAGATACAGTGTGTCACAGAATTAAATGTTAGAGGATTCTGATAACTGTCTACCCTACACTAACACCAAAACATTTATAAACTCTAAGATAATATATGAATGGCATCATTTGCATTTCTGCTTCAGAGTCAAATGAGGTTAAGCATAAAGGCAAGTTATAACAATAATGATAATAATAAGTTATATAATCTCTTCATCTTTACCTACAACATGAGAGTCTGCTAAAAATTTTGGCCTGGAGTAATCACGGGAGGGATTATTTGAAATTAACTTGACCTAGGAGTGATTTATGGCAACTTTAACATATTCTTATAAAGAGTTAGAATTCAAATACTTTCTGAAAGTAAGAGAGGAGCTGAACAAATCATTCATTCATTCTTTGCATTGCTGAGCATTCTTTAGGAAGGGACTATGTCTTATTTAAATTTATATCCCTGTAATCTAGCACAACTTGGAGGCAGGATGTGTGTTCTGCAAATGAATATAATAATTTTTAAAATTTATCTTCACTTGCAACATATTTCACTTGTATATGCAGAGAAAAAAGTTATATTTATGAACAAAAATGTCTATTAGTAAGAATAGAGCCTCCATTCATAGTATGGGACCACCATCAATATTTTCATAATTTTCTGTTTGGATTTATATATAAGGTAAGAGTGTTATTATTCACAAATTCAAAGTTTTTTTGAAGTGCTAAGAGACAGTCAATGATAAAGCCTTCTCTGCAGGGGAGAGAGTTTGGGAGTACAGTTTCCTTGGTTCGCTGCAGGATTTCACAAATCTTTCTCTGCGAGGAATTTGTCTTCAATGATCTCTAGTCTATTACATCTGCCCAGAAGGCCTCAGAAATGCTTTGTTGCTGATGGTAGGTCATAGATTCTAGAAAAAGTGAATTAGTTTAATGGTGAAACTAAAATATGTTTGCCCAAAGCCCCTTTACAGAACCGTATTACTCGAATATTTAAATAACATAATTATCTACTGCTTTGAGTAACACTTTGAATGGAAAATCACCCAGAAATGCACACAATGTTCACTGTGGCCTGAAACACCACTTTTTCTCCTCTGCTAGAGTTCCCACCTGCTAAACATTCTTTATTTTCACAACATGTAATCAAAACATACCCTGCACTTTGTTCCCTATCGCTTGCTGTGCTTATCTGCCACACGATATGCATACATCAGATTCATTACAGTTTTAGTTTGGTGCTTGGGGCTCTCTACAAACTGATCGAAATGTACATTTTCTTGACCTCCTCTGTTTGGGAAAACTGCATGACAACCAAAAAGTCTTACCCATCATTTCATGGTTAGACATTTTCTTGCCTTTGCTTATGCTATACTTCTTACCCAAGATATCCTCCTTCCCTTGCTTCAGAGAGCCTAGCTATTCTTCAAACCTCATTTCATGTCAAATATATTCAATTTAGTCTTTCCTAACAGTTGGCGACCACAATAATTTTTCTTTTCATTGATCAATTGTACGTATGCTGTTGATACTATCATCTGTATTAGATTTGAGGTCAGAAAATTCGAGTTTAAGATTTGGGCTTGGCACTTAATAACTATTTAATGCTATTGAATTAATGTATCCTCTCTCTTCCTCAGTTTCCTTCCCTGTACAGTGGGTAAAACAATCTATGAGACAGGGCTATTGCTTACATGGAGAAAGCCTTTAGAGTAATATTAACAAATAGTAGAGTCTAAGCTCTATTCCTATTACCCTTTAAAAAATATTATTTACTTTCAGTTTTCTAGAAGTTTCTTTAGGAATCTACTGTTTTGTATAACTATAGCACCATGTGTAACACATAATAGGAATGTAATAATAGGGTTTTTTTGGTAATCTAGATAGCACATATAATAAGTATACATGTATAGTGCCTAAAAAGCAATATCTATGTAGTTGTAATCTAGATGCTGTAGTCTCACATATAGTAGAGCAAATACTCTATATGGCTTATAATCTATTTAGTAAATAGTCCTAGCCTTAAATCAGTTGTAATGCTTTTCAAAAATACCTTATAGCTACTGATTGATCTAATTCCAATTTAATTTACAAATTCCATTAATGGAAATATTTTAACATGATTCAAAGTTGAAATGCCACTACATTTAATGTCCATTTAATTAATTTTTGCAAAATAGAAATTACCACTGGATGTTAGATTATATAGCCCTGAAAATGGAGTAAATTATTAGACCTCAGCACACTATTGATGCTATTTGAGACAGACAATTGTTACATGAACCATATAGGAACATAATTTTTTCACAGGTATAAGCACTTTATGGATATAATAATTATTTATTTGTGTGTTGAGCTATTTTGCCACTTTGAGATTTTTCTCAATAGCATTATGTAATGGAAATATCTAAATACTTAAGTATATGTTGGAAACATAATTTACTAATAAGGAACAATCTCTTTATCTTGAAATCTCAAATTTCAACTAAGTGCTCAGGTTTGGAAATCTTAACCAAGTATTCAAAATGTGATTTTTCATACATCCAATATTTTCTTTCTTTCTTTCTCTTTTTTTTTATTTTTTCTGAGATGAAGTCTCACTGTGTCGCCCAGGTTGGAGTGCAGTGGCGCTATCTTGGCTCACTGCAACCTCTGCCTCCCGGGTGTTCACATGATTCTCCTGCCTCAGCATCCTGAGTAGCTGAGATTACAGGCATGCACCAACATGCCCGGCTAATTTTTGTATTTTTAGAAGAGACGTGGTTTCACCATGTTGCCCAGGCTGATCTCGAACTCCTGACCTCAGGTAATCTACTCACCTCGGCCTCCCAAAGTGCTTGGATTGCAAGCATGAGCCACTGCGCCCAGCCTCTTTCTTAAAATATATGTTATAAGCAGATATCTTATGTTTTAATTTGCATTTTACACAACATAGCTCTGAACTAACAGGTTTTCAACAAGCACATGAAATAATCAGCCATCCTGTCTATAAAGGATAATCAGAATTAAGGAGTATCAGGGCATTAAGAAATCAGTTTCAATTTGATTCCTTTCCTTCCCATATTAATTTTGATTTGCTTACAAACATTGAAAAGATTTTGGGTTATTGTTAACATTTTGTACACAGCCATGTTGGGCTTAACTTTATTATGAGTGGTTAAAAAAAAAACACCACAAAGAACATCAAGACATAAAATTCACAACTGCATCCCCACATGTGTCAAATAAAGACTTGTTCTGGGAAAACTGCTGCTACATGTCTTCCAGATTATAGTTATGGTTTTAACTACAGTATTAAATCTGTCCTCTCATTTTTGGAAATAAAAGGTGCTATTAAGTGAATAGCCTCTTCTGAGTGTGTTAAAGTGTGTTTGGGAACACATAAGTTCACAATAAATGATCCAATAGAAAAGAAAAGATGGCTGAGTCTTAGGGTCATGGTTTTCTGTGTTTCTATGGAAACTTAGTGGAAATTGTGGGGTTTTTAAAGGGATTTTTATTCACATTTCAGTCTTTGTCTTTAATTAATCACTTAGTTACCATTCAGCATTAAGAAATGGAAGTAGCACAAGGGTTGAGTTTGTAAAAAAATAAATAAATAAATAAATCAGTTTTTGAAGTTAAATTAAAGGTGTTGAAATAATTCAGCCCAACGTAATAAAAGCAATCACTCACCTCTAATGCTTCAAGTGTTTTCTCTGCAACAGCAATTTCCTTTCTACCTTTGAATGATCAGATTCATGAAAAACATGCCCTGATAATGCATTGTTCAGAATTCTATATTTTTGGTGGGAGATTGACTCCACCTCCTCTCCTGCTCCTTCTGGGTCTGACTTTACCCACCTGAAACTCCTGGATACTACACTTACCACAGGTAAAACAATGAGGCTTTCCTTGTTCAAACCTAATGTATATTATACTTAAAATTTTATCATTTTTGAGCTTACTGCTAGTGTCTTTCCTAGCTTAGAGTTCTGTAGAAATAGTTCTCAAGTGGCTACTTCCAGTAGGGATTTCAGAAGAGAATGGAAGAAAGAAGGATTGATGAGAGAATGCTGGATCCAAAGTTTGAAAACATGGCTTTCCCTCTAACTGGGAAAATAATAAACCTATGCACTCTTTCCTTCCTTCAATTTCCTGACTTCCAATATTGCCCAAATTCATGAAGTATGGAGTTAAAGAGAAGTAATAAATAAAGTTGAATGGAAATAAAATGAGTTACAAAGCTTTATTTTTAGAGAGGTATTCAATAAGGCCTGAGAAATGAGGATATAAGAAGAAATAAGAATAAGAAAATCTCAAGATGGAGGGAAAAATATTTTGTGAAATACTTGAGGAATAAACCAGTAATGTAATATAAATAATAATTTAGAAATGAGGGAGATTTTTTTTTCTAATCAATATAAAACTTTATTATTGACCCACATTTTACCAGGATGCTTCCACTTCTTGGAGATAAAATGTGATCACAACATACCTTGTGCTCTCAAAGATTTTATAGCACACTTTGAGCATCAATCATATATACACATTAAGCCATTCACTGTGAGACAGCAACCAGAAAGGAGGTAGAAAAGAGGCGTGGATGAAACACAAAGGAGAGAACAATAAACTCTACCTTGAGAAGGAGAATTGGGGAACACTCAGATATTAGTTCAATTTGAATTTGAGGTTAACAATAACAGACTATGACCTATTTTATTTATGTATGTATTTATTATTTTAGGGACTGGTTCTCGCTACGCTGTCCAGGCTGGTCTCAAATTCCTGGGCTCAAGCGATCCTCCTGCTTCAGCATCCTGAGTAGGTGGGACTATAGGTATACACCACCATGCCCAGCTATTTTTATTTGATTTGGCATATTTGTATAGAGTTTCTTGTAAGCATGGGATTTTTGAAACTCTCAACCCACTTAATCCTTATAACTATTTTGTGAGTTGGTAATATTATTAGCCCTATTTTACAGAGGGTAAAAAGTGGGACCTGGAAAAGGTTAAGTAACTTGCCCAAGATGGTGCAGCTAGTAAGTGGTAGAACTAGATTTCAGACTTAAGCAGATTTGGCTACAGAGTTACATCATTTTGTCCATAAGTCATCAAATGCTGATGCTCATCTGGTTTAAATAAACTTTTTTCCACCACTTGAAATAATATTATAATTTGGAAGTATAAAGTCTGAAAGTTTAGGTTTTCATATGGCCCACAGTCAATAAGCACTTTTCAAGAAATATTGAAGAAAATAAATGAGATTATTAGTACTAAAATTTCTCTACTACATCAAGAATGCCTGAATTACTTCCCATATGCCAATATGTGATACATTTTCTCACATTTGGACTCAACTCCACCCTAACAAACACAGGCAAGATGAATCAAACTTAAAAAAAATTACTTTGGCTTTTTTTTTCTCATTTGGAAGGTAACTATTAGAAAAGACCACCAAATATTATACCAAGTATTATCATTGGGGAGAGAATTCTGATTTTTAAGAAGTAATAGGCATTTAGTGGCATGATTCACCAAATGCAAACCCTGGGGATCCAAGTCCAGCCCTAAGATGACAGTGAGCAGCCACACTGGCTGATTTCTTGCTGGGAAAGAAGGCCAGTGCTGCTGACTCGTGTCCCAGGTGGCGCAGCCGGAACAATTGTATCCTTGGAGTATAGTTGTTAAGAGCAGCTGCTGAGGAACACAGGAGCCTGAGCATCAGGCCTGTGACACCAGACAAGCTCAATCACTTCTCTCTCAGCTTTTCCTTATATTAAACAGAATAGTCAGGTTGTGAAAAATACAAAATGCAAAGAATCAAAATCATGGTTTTGTTAAAAAATTAAAATATGCAATAATGGGAATAATATCATCTATGCCCAAAATAAAAATCTTTAGGGTGTCTTATCTAATATGTATGGGAGAAGACACTATTCCATCTTTTAAAACTTTTGGATGGGCTTTTTCCTGTGGCCAGGATGAGGACATGAGATGTCTTGTTCTTCCCCACGATTGTTATCTCTGCAAGATAAGAAGAGTGTTTTAACAAGGAATTCTAAATTTCTATGTAGAGATAAATAACAAGAATCTACAGATTCTCAGAGAAAAGATTTTGGGGTGATGAGGTGACAGTAAATGATAGAGAAACTACAAGAGGTAAAGAAAGACTGGTTCAAGGTAGAGGTTCACAGGCCCATGCGGCATAATGGTAAACACAGCCCGAAGGAACGAGATGTCCAGCAAGAAGTTTCTGGGGGCACAAATGACCAAGGAGTTTATGTGTCTAAAGAAAAACATTGAGTTCCATCTTCTCTCTTCATCTCACTACTTCCAGCCCTATGATCATTGTGGCACTAGTCCATTGGTTTTCCTGGCCCTTCCTCATACCCAGCTTTCCTGATTTTTCCTCAGCTTATTTCCAATTAATTTCCCTTCTTCTCACTTATTGGTCCTTCAATGTGCAGCCTCCATAATGCAGTTGTTAAAGTCAAGAATCAGAAAGAGGTATCTTCTTTTGGAGGAATGCAGAATGTTTTATTGTGCTTAATAAACATCCCATAATGCCTCTGAAAAGGCTCTTAGAGTTTATCATGCAAGTATGTGTAAACAGATAATATTTAGATATGTATTTTATGCTTGATAGAATATAATTTCTCTCTTGAGGAATTCAGATGGAGCTATAGTATATATTTAGTTCTCCTAAACTGTAATTAATTTCCTGATAGAGCAAGGAACTTGAATGAACTATCCTACAAATATATGCAGTATGAAAAATGTTTTAAAGCAGGTGTCTTTTAAATTCTAATCATTTCATTAGGAAGTTTTGCTAGACTGTACATTAAATGGAGCAAAAAATCTTTATCAAATATCATGACGGGTCTGTAGTAATCACCTTTCCAATTTAAATCTGTTCTGCAAACACAAACAAGCAAATTCAGTGAAACTATGTTGAGTTATGTATTATAAAGACATTGTGAAAACTATTTGGATGAATCTTCTGAACTTCTGTGCTATATTTTATATTTGCCACTATTATTCTCATCTCTATTTTCTCTATGCCTTTTTTTTTTGAGATGGAGTCTCATTCTGTCTCCCAGGCTGGAGTGCAGTGGTGCGATCTTGGCTCGCTGCAACCTCCGCCTCCTGGATTCAAGCGATTCTTGTGCCTCAGCCTCCCGAGTAACTGGGACTACAGGTGTGTTGCCACCATGCCTGGCTAAGTTTTTGTATTTTTAGTAGAGACTGGGTTTCACCATGTTGGCCAGGCTGGTTTTGAACTCCTGACCTCAAGTGATCCGCCCACCTTGGCCTCCCAAAGTGTTGGGCTTAAAGGCATGAGCCCCTGTGCCCAGCCTCACTCTTCTTTTTCATGATTCACGCTGCCCTGTTTCCCCTCTATCCTCTCTGATCAATACTTCCTCCTCTTCCTCTCCAATCTGAACCTTCGATTTTGACATTCTCTAGACTTTCATTTTCTTGCTAGGTCTCCACTCTTAATCACGCTCTTCAAGAAGATCTCATACACTCTCAAGATTTCACCTCTGAGTTGATGAATCTTAGTTCATTTGTTCCAACTTAGACTTCTCAAATTTTCACACCCACCTCTCCAACTTGCTGCCAGGCATTTCTGCATTTCTCATTCCTGAGTCTAACCAATCACCAAGTCCTATTAATTTTACATCTGCAATATTCCTTCGACCTGAACTCCTCACTCCCCAAACCCTCTTATCCAACTACTTTTACCAATAACATCTCCGTCCTTATCATTTATCCTAGGATTACTGTAATAGTTACCTAATTGGTCCCTTCGCCTGTAATTTTGCCCCTCTCTGATCCACTCTCCATATAATTGCCAAAATGTTCCGCCTAGAGTGCATATCTGACCTTTTTAGTCCCTGCTTACAATCTGTCAATGGTTCCTAGAGGTTTATAGAATAAAGTCCACTTTAATCTGTTGTAAAATGAGGCCCTGAAACTTTTCAGCTTCTATTTTTGTCCACTCCACGTCAAAATTTACAACTCAGAAATTCTTATTTACTTCATTGAAGCTCCCAGTATTCAGAGGATTTCTTCTCACATCCAGCCTGTGCCTATAAACTCTCTCTCTCCATCCTCCCCATCTCTTCACCTAGTTTTTCTTGGAAAAATCCACTTAAGTCAAAGTTTAACCTTCTCAGGATGTCTTCCTGGCTCCTCAAATAGGTGGATTATCTGCATCTTCTAACATCTCCCATATTAACATGTGAGATAACAATCTCTGTCATGGCACCATGTAATATTGTACTATTTGTATAACTTTCTATATCCGTCATCTCTACCGGACTCTGAACTCATTGAAGGTAGAAAATCTATCTATTCATTCAATCAATAATCATTTGCTGAGTACCTGAGTTAAATACTAAAGAAAAATGTTAACTAAGTATTTTTCCCATACATGAAGATTATATACAAACTTAAGGCACAAATTGAGTATATTCCATTTTCTCTGTCTTATACTATGAATTTACATATTTCCATTATTATATCTTATTATTTATACATTTTCTTATTTAAAAAGGTATCCAATAGAAATGTCCATCTTCATGTGTGTGTATGTGTATGAGAGAAACAGTTTGCCTATATGCTTTGAGATTATATGTGGGCTATGCAATGCCCAGTTTAACTGAACTTTCATAACTCATTTAACTCATGTCTTCAATCCCCCAAGTTGTATCTGAGTGTGGTTTGACTATGTAAATATAATACTATGCATATATGAAAGGTGAATTGTGATTGAACGCTTGTCCAGGACAGAACTGAAATCACTGAACTATCCCACTCTCCTCTGGAGCTCTGGGCATATATATCTAAAGCCACTTGTTTGATCCACCTCTCAGTGTATCCTGCTCATTCTCCCTTACTGTCTATAGTGTTAATTACTCTTTAACCTACTACAGGGTGATACTATTAATTAGTCTTTAACCTACTACTAGTGGTTTCAGCTCTAAAGAAACAAAAAGTTGCATTAAAGTAGGATTCCTTATATAACTAACAGGGTACTTGGTGTATCTAGAACTGTCTCAACAAGAGTGAAAATGTGTCATTTTCCAAGGGCGAAAATGTGTTGCTATTAGTCCACCTTTTCACATAACATATCTCAAAAAGAGGCATGTTAGTCCTTAGAAATGAACCTACTTAGCATCCTTAGAAATGGATCCTCTATGGGCATTTTTCCCGTGGCTGTGGTGTTGGACAGGAAAACATTTCTAGCAGTTAGTCTCTTAAAAAACGGCTCACGCCTGTAATCCCAGCACTTGGGAGGCCGAGGTGGACGGATCACGAGGTCCAGAGGTAGAGACCATCCTGGCCAACATGGTGAAACCCCGTCTGTACAAATGCAAAAATTATCTGGGCGTGGTGGCGGGCACCTGTAGTCCCAGCTACTGTGGAGGCTGAGGGAGGAGAATCGTTTGAACCCGGGAGGTGGGAGGCAGAGGTCGCAGTGAGCCTAAGTAGCACCACTGCACTCCAGCCTGGAGACAGAGCAAGACTCCGTCTCAAAAAAAATAAAAAAAATTAAAAATACAAAAAACCACAACTTGTCTCCAGGCAGCTTTGCTGGACTTGGGAAATGAAAATACAAGGCTCTCCGATAAATTTGAATTTTATATTTTTAGAAAAGTATTTGTAGTTTATTTAAAATTCAAAGTTAACTGAGTGTCCTACATATTATCTGTCAATCCTACTTCCTAGATAGTAGTTGAAAAGACCGAATACTGTATCAGAGTTAGGTAAGAAAATTAAAAATCTCATTGTCATCAAGAAAGCAATATTCCTTAACTCCACTTTATATTTTCTTTTCTGCCTCTGTGAAATATTTTTTTCCCATCTCTGCCCTTCCCTTTTGCCTAATCTGATTAATTTGTCCTTCTGTGATTTTTCACATTGCAGGAGAGTGTTGATCTCTCCTTAGCTGATGATAAAGGTCAGTTTCCTTGTTGGCTAATAACAACAATCTCATTTCAATAAATATAGTAAAGAATGAGAGAGTAATATGGAGTCCCTGTAGTTTTCTATGATAGGTTTCTACTTTTGGGAATGTTATCCCCCAGTGATTATGGCAGTGTATAATAATTTTCCCATTATCCCAGACACTGTCTTCTCATGGATTTGGGGTGGAGAAAAAGAAATGTCAGGCTAGGAGGGAGAAGAGTATTCAAATAATCTTCCTTTCTATGTTGTTTTCAGTAAACTACCCTTTATTTGATCTGAGCTTCATATATATCAAGGATTTTGCAGGCTTGACATGTCTTACTTTGGCAGTAATTTTCAAAGGGGATGTAAATAGAATATTCAGGATTATTTACATGAATTACAACAAAAAGGCAAGCTATTTCAGTATGGACCTCCAAAGAGAAATTATAAGAACAAAACTCAGAGGGAGTTTTCTCCCTCTGAGTCTCTGCCACTTATTAATATGTAAGCATATTCCAGCAATCATTTTCATTTCATTATATAAATATAATGAATATAAATATTATATTGAATATTACAATGAATACAAATATAAAATATTGCCCCTTTTCAGCAAATTGGGAATAATACCGTGTAATTCATTTCTGCCTAACAAAGACAAGGAACCACAGAGAAAGATAAAGTGTCTACCAAGCTAGATCTTTTGTAAATACCACTGTACTGAATATAGCAGCTTTCCTTAAGCCTAAGAACAGATAATTCTGTTTCAGGCAAGAGATAAGCTCAATTTGCACATAGATAGCAAGCTGTACTTTAAAAGAACACTATCTCTTCCTGCTTAAGATGACCTTTTACAAACGAAAGTAGTTTCAAAATTAAATACACTGACATTAATATATTTTTTATCCTATCTAAAGAATACATGTGTATAAATATATTTAAATACACAAACATCAAAATGTACAGAGCATGCAAATTCGGTAGGCAATTATTTGTGTGTCAAAAGTGAATCACCAAAGGATTCACTACAGGTTTTCTTTGAATTTGACACTTAATTTTTTAATATAATTGAAAATATTTTATATCTATATATCTGTTTCCATTGAAAAATAACTGCTTCATAGAGCAAGATTCACTCATGTTCATTTTTAAATTTTGCATAAAGGATATCAGTTATACTACTTGATATTTAGAAGATAAGGATAGGGTCCCTCCATTAACTATGATTCATGAAAATGTAATTACATTAAATAGTTATTTCTTTCTCAGCAATCAGTCCTACATAAATTTTCCCAGCAACATTTAATCTGAACACTATTAGTTGGTTTTAGTATATTGCGTAACCAGTGTTGAATTTTGCATTGTAAATAGTACATGAGAAATTAGAATAATTATATGATTAATATAAGCCATAGTGAGTGAAAACTCTACTAGTTAATGTGAAATATAATTGGATAATACTCATTCATGCTTAGATTTAGACAATACCTTAGCCATCAGTTATTCTAATATTCTTCCATATCAGGATACCTTTGCCTACAAAAAAGCTAGTCATGGGTGATCAAACTAGCCTTTCAATAATAATGCTTTGTTAACATTATTAAAATATCAATGTTTAATGAAACAGTCCAAGTAGCATATTTGTTCAATAGTTACTGACTTATGGCCGGGCGCAGTGGCTCACACCTGTAATCCCAGCACTTTGGGAGGCTGAGGAGGGAGGAACACGAGGTCAGGAGATCGAGACCATCCTGGCTAACACAGTGAAACCCCGTCTCTACTAAAAATACAAAAAATTAGCCGGGCTTGGTGGTGGATGCCTGTAGTCCCAGCTACTCGGGAGGCTGAGGCAGGAGAATGGCATGAACCCGGGAGGAGGAGCTTGCAGTGAGCCAAGATCGTGCCACCGCACTCCAGCCTGGGTGACAGAGCAAGACTCCGTCTCAAAAAAAAAAAAAAAGTTACTGACTTATATACATAAACGCATTATTTTTGTCAACAAATTTTGTGTGCCTTCTATGTTCCAGACACTCTTCTAGGCACTGGAAATACATTAATAAGCAAAGCAGATAAAAGCTATTAAATTCATGGAGCTTACATTCTTTTGAAGGGACATATGGAGCCAGGAAGACCTAAATGATAGTTATTCAATCAATATTAATTTTAGTTTTTTTCTGCAACTATTTATTAAGAATCTACAATATCCTTTGATAGATACTGTAGAACATACAGAAAATTATAAAACACGGGCTACCCTCAAAGTATTTGTAAACTTATGCATAAGACAAACATAACTATAAGATATAAAGAAGAGTAAGGTGCATAGACCAAAACGTCTTGCAACTGAAGAGAAGCAAAAGATTATTAAATTTAGAAGGGTTGGAAGAATCTTCTTGGAAAATATCACAATGTTCTGATGGATTTTGAAAAATTAGCATGTGGGAATAAAAGTATCCCATGCTTCAGGCACAGAACAAACACAAACAGGCCAGGTCTTACATTTAAAACACTTTGAGGGAAAGAAGAAGGGCATTCTGTCAAAGACGCATCCCATTCATGGACAAGTGTGGTCCGAGACTGGACAAAGAATGGTAGGTTGAGGGATAGTTATCATGCATCTTAAATGCAATAGCAGGAGATTAGTTGTCACTCTTTAGAAAGTAGGGAGGCAATGAAGATACTCAAGAAGGATTGTGACATGTTAATCTGATTAAGAAACCATAAATTTAAATTCAACTGGAATAATGAAAATTGCAAAGTCTAAGCCTAGTTAAGAGCTCATAACATGTTTAAGAATATATTTTGATATATTCTTGATGAGAAGAGGGCTTTCTTGTATTATTTGGCTTTTGATATTATCCATTTTTGGTTTTATCTCTCATAGGCAGGTATGCTTTGATTGCATATCACATGAGTAGCTTCATCATATATCCAAAAATGTTTATTTTGAGTTGCTGTCTGAAAAAAAGTAAAGTGTCAGATGTGTTTTGCATCTATGTGGATAATGATAAAATATGTACATTTTAACAATTTCTCTTTTCATATTATATTAAAAACATTACAGCATGATTTTATCGGCCACTCACTCATTAAAAATATTAGTCTTTATAAGAAATGGAGCAAAGTTGAAATATAATTTCAAATGCCTTTAAAAGGTTATTATTCATATGTAATATTTATAAACATAATTATGAGGCTTGGTTTTATCACCAGTAAACAATAATGATAATATCCAAATTTCAAGTTTATATGAGGATCAGATACATACTCTTCACCTATGTTATATCTCTCATAACAACCTTGTAATTTAGCTACTTGCACTACCATTTTACAGATGAAAAAGTCTCCATCTCAACCCCAATACTCTCTCTTCTCTATCACAATTATATTGCAGCTGTAAATCATACAAACATTGTGGGTACAGAGATGAAAATAATTATACACAGGAAAGATAATGAGAACCCAATGTTTTAAAAAATATTCAAGACTTCAATTTACGGATGTATACAATGCTGGAAACAAAAATAGTCCAAATAATCTCTCACCAATTATTTCCACATTTTGAACTAAGTGTGTGAATTATTTATATGAATCATATGAAACTATGAAACAAGAATATGCAAGTTGACAGAATGAAAAATGAACTAGCAATACAAAGTACTATCCACCTGGAATTCCTGTTCCTAACTTACTCTTAGCCTCTAGGGGAAATTTCATCTTCTAAAAATTTTACCTTTCCAGAATTTTAAGTGGATGTATAGTTTCTAGGCTATTATTACAGTTCAGTTATGTGCAAAATGCACTAATATGAGAAGCTAAATATCAGGATATGCTAAATGTTAATTCATTAAAATACAATTTTTAATTTAAAATAATAATTTGTTCTACTGCAACTGGTCTTCCTTAAAGAAAACATATGATTGCAATAACTTTGTACAGAAGGCCAAAAATTCCATATGGATTTCTTTGAAAATTTCTCTCATTGGTTATGAGAGAGACTAACGATTTTTTGATTAATCACTAAGTAGATAAAATCTGCCTGAATTACTTAGAGAAACTTCTGTAATTACCTGTTCTTTAAGCAAAGAACTGAATAAGAAGACTGCTTATCTTTAAAATGAAGTATAAATATTTCATATTTATCTACAACTTCTATTTTCAGAGACGAACTCATTTTCTAGACTTTGGCAAAAGTATTTACATGCTGCAGCTGAAGTGTTTAAAGAAAACAATGAGATTGAGATTGGAAAATACTCCGTCATCATTTTGTGATGTGATAGGTGCTGTTAGTGATTCCTTTGAATCTGGACTTCTCTGCATGTCTCATATAATAAAAAATAAAATTGACTTTTATTTTTTTAAATTTGGAAGGTAACTAAGGGCTGAAAATTATACTTCTTAGAAGTATAGCTAAAACCTGAAGAAAAACTTCCAAGCTCTCCTTCAAAACTGCTCAGGTATTATGGAAAGAACATTTGGATTTGAGTATAAAGATGTGAGTGAAATCAGGATCCAAATATGCAATTGTTAACTATAAGAAGATGGCTAGATTTCTTTCTATATGTGAAAAACACTATTAGTTAATTCCTTGCCCCTACAGCATGCCACTAATACTCACCATAGACACTTCTTTCTTCAAAATAAAACTCTGTCTTTTTTCAGGTAGACAATGTGTTAAGCCCAAAAGATGTATCATAATTGGTCTAAGAAAGTCATGACTAGCATACTCACCCTTTCCAGAAATTCTCTTTTTAGCCTCTCTTGCAGCTACGGATGAGCATGTGACCCAATTTTGATCAATGGAATATTAGCAGAAAATCAATGAAAGATTTCTAGAAATTTTTCCTTCCACAATAAAAGGAGAGAGCTACCCTAGGCAATTTCCTTCTGGCATCCCTTCTTTCCTTTTTTCTACTTTGAGTAGAGAAGCTATCTAAACTTATGACAACCATCTTGGTGCCAGTGGGTGAAAAACAAGAGGATGAACACTAATTCACTGACAATGGCAGAGCAAGCAAACAGAATGATTGTGGGTCACCACAGAATCCCTGTGCCATCTCCACGCTGATTTCATCCAGGTATCTTGTTTTCTATGATAACTTAATATTTTTTCTTTGCTTATGGCATGGCAAACAGGGTTTTCTGTTACATGCATCTAATATTTGGGTTTCTTAGTTCAGAGGAAGTATGTAGTAAATTGGTGGTAATTTAATAAATTCTTAGAAATTGTTTGTTTAAAAATATATACTTTCTGCCAGGTAACTAAGCCCACATTTAAAAAAATGCTAGTTTTTGGATTTTTTTGGCATATTAGTATTTTCATTTGTATTATGTACAGTGGTTATTTGTTGATGTGACTACTTCATGATAATTCCTCAAGAACATTTCTGAACATTGCCCTCAAGGTCCATAACTTTGTGGAAAAATAGCTCATAAGGAAATTGCTTTTTAAAATTAATAGATATGGTAGAAACAAATACAAGAAGTCCAATGCTTTCTAGGTACAGCAGTGGGAACAACATACGAGTGGATTAAAAGTATTGCGATCTGATCCATTTGAGAGTTGGGGTAAATTTGTAAGGAGATTTGTGTGTGTTTTTTTTTTTGTATGGGACTCTTACTACATATTTTATAGGTTTTAATGGTAGGAAAATAATAGTTCAGTGGAAAAAACTCTGTGTATCCAGAGTTCTGTTTATATGAGATGGTAAAATCTGATTAAGTTTTCCACTAAAATAGATATTAACAACAATTTCTAATCTGAGTAATTCTATTTTCAGTTTTCCTTGTGAATTTCTGGATTTAAATTATTTTTCTGCAAAATCACCATCATAAGTTTTCCACATTTTTCTTCAAAATATGTGTAACAAAATAAAGATCCTGAAATATACCATCTACAGCCTAAGAACACCAAAATCACATAGAAGAGTAAAGCCCAGGTACATAGACCCTGCGTGATCTCCCATCTACAAATCCATGCTCCACTTTTTTCAGTACCTCCAAAGTCTCCTGTCTGGTACTTTCACATTCTATAAGGCATAATTCAATTTTTTTCATCACCCAAAGTGACGATTGCTTTGAAGTCTTTCTCCATCTTGTCATCATGTCTACATTTTTCTACAGTAATTAAAACTAACATTGTGTAGAATTATATTATCCATTTTAACTTTCCTGGCGAACTATGAGTTTCCTGAGAACAAGGCCAATTTTTCCTTCTCGCCTTCCCCCAATTCCTAGTTCGCTGTTTTTTATGTTCCTTGAGGGCAGCATCACTTTTACTGACCACAAAATGTGTGAAATAATGTTTTATATAAGCTATCACAAAAAATTAACCTTTATCTTACTTTGATTTAACACGTGGGGTGCAAGGAATGGAGAGTTAGCTCCTTTCTATTTTAAGATCACCACGTTCTCTTGAAAAGGCAAAGGGAATAAACGTAATAGGCAAGATAAAATATAGTAGTGAAAATGTCCCCCTCTCCTTATAGTCCACATCATATATCCATTGAATGTGTGACCTAGTACTAGAAAACCAGAAAGGCAAGGCAGTGGACACAGAAGAAGCCATGAGAGGGAGTAAACCGGATTTCCAAGAAAGTGTGCATGTGCGTGGGTTTTAGATGCACAGAGATGTGTGTAAAAGAGTAAACCTGTGTGACAGCTGCATTAAAGATAAAGATCTTGAGGAGTTTAGCAAAAGAAAAAAGATAAGGTTATAGAGCAGTCATAGATGCAAGTGATCAATTTCTACTTAGAGTGTGGGAAGAATTTAAAAGTGGCTTTCAAGAAGATATGGTGCAGGCAATACACCTCTCCTTTTATAATTTTTCAAGAGACTTAGCTGTCTTAGTTTATTTGAACTGCTATAACAAAAATGCCATAAAATGGGTGGCTTATAAGCAACAGAAACTTATTTCTCACAACCTAGAGGCTGGGAATTCCAAAATCACGGTGCCAGCAGATGTTGTCTGCTGAGAGACATCTTCCAATTCATAGATGTCATCTTCTATGTCCTCACGTGTTGGAAAGGGCCAGCTAGCTTTCTGTGTCCCTTTTATAAGGGCACTAATCTCATTCATGACAGCTCCACTGCCATGACTTAATCACCTGCCAAAGGCCCACCTTTTAACACTATCATATAGGAGACTAGATTTAAATGTATGGATTCTGGGTATCACAAATATTCAGGTTATAGCACTGAGGTAATGATTTAAATTCCTTTTCAATAACTTTTGGCTGTAAGGCTGGTGTTTTTTTGATTATGACTTAATGTGTGAAGCTGGCTTTAATGTTCAACCCAGCTTTATTTGGAATCCACAAAGATAAATTATAAGACGGTAATGGATTATGCAAGGTCAGCATTTTGAGGGGCCACTTGGCCTCATGCAGTTGTAAAATACTTCAACTGATGTATAGCTATAGTGAAGGGTTCTTGTTACAAATTTGTTAAGTGACAGCACTGCTTGCAAAAAGAATCAGTTCTATAAACAGAAAAAGTAGAATCAGTTCTATAAACATAGAAAGAAATAAGCACATCATGCTTATTTTAGGGTATAATATTATTAGTTAAATGCTGTAAAAACTAAAATGATTGTTAAATTGAATTAATAAAACATTCAATGAAGCTTAAAAATGACTTTCTGTCCTGATTTTGACAGAACCCTGTGTTCTAGAAAATAATTCACTTCTCTAGGTTTCAGTCTCTTCATCTTAACTTATATATTAAATATAAATAAATATAATAAATGAAACCAAATATATTCAAATATTTAGTAATAAATATTTAGTAATAAATTTCGTTAGCACTTAAAGTCAGTTTCCTTTCAGGGCTACAATTTTATAATTGGATAAGTGAATCGATAACTGAAAATAGGAGAAAATAGTTCAAGAGTAAAAATATTCTCTCAGATGCCATGTATCTTCCATCTTATGTATACCAAAATGCTGCTAAAGTACAATGAATATTTGTAGCATCTATGTGAATTAACCAAGTTAGCCAAACTTTAGGTACTGTGGTTAGTTAGAATATGTAAATTTCAAATAGCAAAATAAAAAAATAGTTTTCTGTTCACAGAGAGCAACAAAAAATAGATGCGATATGCACATATAAAAAAGCTTTTTTTTTTAAATCAGCAGATGGACCCCTGTATTTCAGAACATATCCACAATGGGATGTGTATATGTTTTTAGCAAGATGTGAAGCAATGCACAAGAGTATAAGTTACCAAATGTGATTATACTACAGTATACTCTTTAGCACCTTCTAGTTTTCAAAAAGTCCCTTAATAAGAACCTGTGATATGCTATTACTGTAAGTGAATTGATTTCAAGGGAGTAAGTAGTTCAGTAGACTCCATAGTTTATAGTTCCCTAATAATCATTAAGTACTTAAAATATCTGGTATAGTTTACATAAACAACCATTTAACCTAAGTGTGTGCATGAGTGTATCCTTTAATTTTTTTCATTATATTTAAGAAGAAATCAATATCTAAAATGACCATACAGATGGGTCATATTTAACCAATGACTTAAATATTCTGAGAGTACCCATAGGGTTATATAGGCCTGAGTTAATTACTACCTCTGGCCTTAAACTGTACTCCAGTGGCTTCTAAGTTTATTCAGGTCCCAAATTTTCCCTTTTTGAAGTAAGAAAATAGCTTTTTCAACATGTATTTTTTTGAACTGGAAAGGAGTTTAGCTAATGCTAACATTTAATGTTTAATATATGCAATGCTACATCTTCAACCATGTATAATGTGATTATTTTTACAAGGAGATTAGAAAACCCCTAGGTTTATTGCTAAATTGCTGAGGATAGCATTTTTGGATTAAAATCCAACCCCAAGAAACAAAAGACATTACTATGTCAAGATTGCTCAGGATCCAATATGAAATTAGTTCGTAGTTCCATTCAATTCCTGGTGAATAGTCCTACATGTCAACAATTGTGAAAACCAAGGTGACATTAACTGGAATTCAGTGTGGGTGCCAGGTCTTAGTCCACTTAACTATTTTTTGTGTTCCAGACTTATTCCTTCTAAACCCAAATAAATAACATTTGTATTATACTGACATCCTCTTTTGCAGAAGTTCACAGAGTTCTACAGACTTCTTTTATTTAGTTTTATGCAGAGGATATATAAATGATATTAAGGGAGAAATTTATCAGTTTTGTGGGATATTGATGGGCCAATCAAAGAATCCAGCCTCCTTGTTCTCAGTCACACTAAGTCTCAGTAACAGTGTTTACCCAGATAACAATCTCTTCATTTTTACAGATGAAGGCAGAAAAGGAGTTTAAAGTAAACCAAAGCAGAAGTAGAATGTCCTGAGTACATTCATGTTAATCCAGGGAACAAGGTAAAGCTGTCACTTTCATTATTCACATGACCACGAAAATAAATTGTATTTTTTTTTTTTTACAAATTCTATTCTTCCAATGTGATATTAATTATAACTATAGGCATTTACCTTTATGGTGAATCTATTTGTTCCAATAAATGATCCACAGGCCTCCTACTATGATGGAGACAAAAAGATCTTGAATACAAAATTCAATCTAATTATTGGCTATGAAATTAAACGTTTATACTATCTCATTTACACATAAGTTTGTCAACTCTACATTACCTATTCCACAGAGGCCTTACAAAGTCATGGAAGATAGCAGATGTAAACTTCTATTTTATTTATTTATTAAACTTGTATTTTAGATTCAGAAGGTGCATGTGCGCATTTGTTACCTGGGTATATTGCATAATGATGAAGTTTGGGGTATGCATGACCCCATCACCCAGGTACTGAGCATAGTACCTAATAGTTTTTTAACCCTTTCTCCTCTCCCTTTCTCCCCTCTAGAAGTCCCCAGTTTCTATTGTTGACATCTTCACGACCACGAGTACTTAATGTTTAGTTCCAAAATCTGATGGAGTGACTTTATAATCGCTGATCCTTATAAGTGTCTATTTGTATATTTAGACAGTCCATTGGACTATCACAGTCTACAGTTTGCTGTAATTATCATTGCAAAAAAAAAAAAAAACCCGGTTTACCAACAATCCTGCTGTATTTATTTTGCCTGGTACACAACTGGGATTCCTAATACTTGCAACTCCTCTATTAGAATGTAAGCACTTTGAGGGATGATTCTTTATGCATAACATCAAAAATTACCTATTTCATAAGAAAACCTTCACACATATATGGTGAAAACAATAATCGTCGAAAACTGGATTTCCTTGTAAAGCCTTTCTTTCTTACTTTTAAAATAATATAGGTCCATGATTCTTTAGTCAAATGCTCTTGACCTATTTCAAATATGAGAAAGGAAATTACATGTATTTGTATTTATAAAGAAAGCATTGCATTTAATTTTATAATATAATACATGTGCAAAAAAAGAACCAACAGTTTACTTTTGTGTACTATTTGGAATAGCAATTAAATTTTTTAGCAATTAAAATTTTAAGGTAGATTACTTGACTTTAAAATTATTTAGAAAATCATATCTGGTGCTTTTCAATTGAAAGACATGAAATGTACAGCTAAATAGATCTCCACATTTTAAAACTTAAGTGAGCTAGTATGTATTTTGAAGGACAGCAAAATGATTTAATGTCAGCATACACAGAGCTATCTATTGAAAAAATATGCTACCACAAAAATAAGAAAGTACATTTTAAAACCATGTAATTACCATCAAACTAAGAAGTTAGAAGTTACTTGTTTAAAGTTGAATCTAGCTCGATATAAAGAGTCTATATTCCAATTTTGAAGCACTCATTTTTTAAATATGGCATTCAGAATAAGTAAGACATAGTGTACACATGTAAATAATGTAACGACAACAGATTGAGTTTTTATAGGTCTTGGCTCCCTTTACAATCGTGTCATGAGAATAAATCACATGATGTCACTTTTGCTTCTTACAAGTCTCCTCTGAAAGTGAAGCATCAAAGTCTAATATTCTTTCTTGTATAAATTCTCTCACTTTTTAATGTTTTGAAGAACAAGAATAAGCTAGAGAAAATCCAGCTGTCTTTTACAGACCTCTAATAATGCCAGGAAATGAAGAGTGTGTGGTTATTTTTCAGCCCATATTCCTCTACCACACAGCACCACACTAACAGCTACCTGCTAAAAGGTGAAGGAAGAAAGAAATTTGCTTGAGATTGGATCCAGAAAATATGTTTTCAATAAAAATTTCCAGCGCTTTGGGGGACATTATCAAGAGTGCCAAATACATTTAGACATTACTAAATCTTAAATCCTTTTTGATGCTTTTAAATAAAATAAATGCATTTATAAATATTCAAAAATGTTTACAATACTTCAAAGTGTAATGTTGCATTAAAAATATACATTTGAATTGCTAAGTCTGTGCTGTAGTTTCAGAAATTACGTAGAAGTAGATATTACTGGAAACTGTCCGCTTTGGAGATTTTTTAAATGGCTCTTTAATTCGTTTTCAAATTAGAGAACATGTTTTACTATCCATAAAAATACCCAAATGTGTACCCATTTTCAATTTTAGGACTTCATTGCAAAACAAAATATAGAATAAATAAAATCTGAATTCTACATTTTAAGAAGTCTGATTTCATTGTATGTAACAGGAACAAAGGTAATAAAATAAATAAAATTGCTCTTTACATTATTATCATTCAGAACAGTAGAGCCAGAATAAATAGATGCATAACATATTGAGATAAAATGTAAATTCAATCTTAAACTTAAAGTTAAGTTAACCTTAATTGACTTGATGCCTCATGTTATTCTGAGAAATCTCAATAGACTAAGCCATGGATAAATGAGAAATCAAAGCAGAAATGTTTTCTAAGCAACACCACTGATCATTTTCAAAAGACACAATTTCAAAATTAGATAATTCACTTTTGTTAATTTGAGGACTTGTTCCTTAATTAGAACTCAATTTTCTCCTCTGCACATACAGCATTGACTCTTGACAGTATCAATGATTCTTCAATAAATGGACAGGCAACTAACTCTCAGGCAATAACTTGGTGCATTTCTGCCTGAAAGCATTATTCATATAGAATAAAAATGAGAATAGCACAAGTTGATATCCAGTACATAATGTACACTTCGTCTAATCTTCTGTCATATTTCGCATCTATAATGCTGGGAAAACTCAATATTCAACAGCAATGCATGTGTAAAACCAAATTAAACATGATTCCCTGATCTTACTGAGATATTTCAATCTACATTCTTCCCTTGGTGGCCACTGTCCCAGTGGGCTTTACCTTCAAAGAGTTTATAATCTAATTGCAACAGTAGTTTAAAATGATGACCATGAGGCAATACATTTTCAAAAGGCTACAAACCTATTTTATACAAAGTCCTTTATGTAACATTGCAGACAGATATTAACATTACAATATTAACATGAGTTGGAGGATAAAATATTTTCCACTTAAATTTCAAACCAATTTGAGAAAATTAATTGATAGTTTATGATAAGAAAGGCACCTTCTCTATATTTCCTTCAGAAGCTTATTTATCCCATGTTATATAAAAATCGTTCATGCTATTTTAAGTATTCGCAATCCCAAATCAAACTAATGGTCATTTAGACTTTCTAACACTGCATCTCTATTGACAAATTGCATTTGCCAGACCAAATTCTTCTCTTGGCCTTCGCTCTTAGGCTTAGATATCAAGTGGTAATAATAAACCCCTTTCTTCAATCTTCAAAATAATTAGTTTGCTCAAGTGCCTTATTTTAGATAAAAGAATAATATACTACCCCTCAGAATTAGTTCTGTTTCTAAATAATTTTAAAATTCTAAATTTTCCATAGCATTTAAATTACCCATAGTAAAAAGTACATCAATGATTGGAAAGTTTCTATGGCAACAACCTCATTAGAACACCCCTCCTGGAATAGTAACCTGGATTCTAAGTGTTAGAAAGATGTCAATTGTAATAGAGTCTGGTTCACAATAGAATTTTCATCTTTATATAAAAGAAATTGTTGATTTTAATTTCACAAACAATGCAAATGTTGCCACAATGACTGTAAGTGGGGTTTTCTACATTTATAAACATTCATTTTCCTTGATAAGAGCATTGTATTTTTTACACTAAATTTAAGGATACTTGGTTTTGTATTACCCATCTAAAATTAGATCTATGTTTGAAACCTGGAAGGAAGTGTAGGGTTTGTTGTTTATACAAGTAAATGGCTTCTCCATGAGATATCAGGGGGCCCAAGGCATCACGCTGCAATGCTTGGAGAGCACCAATGCTCTATGAAGTTACCATTACTGCAGTCAAAAATCCATTAGCGTTGACACCACTCTGTCAACATTTTATTCCTTGGGAAGAAGCAACACCAACATCCAGAGTCAGTTCCTGAAGTGAATACCAGCTTTTAGAAACTAACATCTGCTGAGCCCCAGTGCTCCAGCTGCCAAGGAAAGCAGATTTTCAAAAGTAAATTCTGCCCCATTCATTTCTTTGGGAAGTGGGCATTCAGCGACTGAAATCAATTAATGCTTACTTATGATTCATTTTAACTCTGTGATTTAGAAACTTTAATTGACAGAAATAATGAATGACTACAATACATTTTGGAGGCCAGATTGCATTTTAAAACAAGTGAAGATAATTGTAAGTGAAAAATAAAAGAAAACTGCATACCTCTGTAAATGAGTCATTAACAATTCACCTTTCAAACCAGTGAAGAAATCCTGATGATAATAACCAAGCTGCTTTAAGGATTCTTTAAGATGATAATAAAATTAAACTGATAGATTGATCTGGTTGTTTTCAAGCTATTTCAAATTTAGCTTTCTTCTTTTAAGGGCTCCTTGCCCCCACACGCGTTTCCCCTTCCTTTTGCTTTGAGAACAGAGGAACTCAAAGATGAAGGGAGAGAGGGAAGGAGGAAGGGGACAAGGAAAAGAAAGAGAAAGGAAGAGAGGAAAAGAGGAGTTCTCAATCAAATAAATCATATCGCACAGGAACAATTATTTTAAAATTGTTTTTCTCCTGATTGAGCTCTCCCCGCTTGCTGTTTTTGTGAGTGAACTAGGGGGAAAGGTAGAAATAAGTGTGCTAACAGGCTGCAGAGTTTGTACATAAAGGAATAAAGGATCAACTGTAGCCTGATTCATTCTCAAACAGTGGTGATTGCTCTGGTGATCCGGACCACAGCCAGGCTGGATATCCTCGGCATTGTAGGTTGGCAATTAAACACTCTCAAATGCAACTTCATAATCATTCACATAGTAAAAAAAGTTATTGCTTTGGGAAAAGTTTAGGTAACATGTGAGTTACACAGGTGATCTACATGATTTGGACTGAAGCTGGCCACACTCACACTTAATAAAAATGGAATATAAGACATGTTAGTATGTCTATCTCTCTGCATATGTTACGTATATTTTGATATAAAGCAAATGTTTGACATATTTTGCATATGTTAGACATATTCAGATATAAAACATATATGCATATATCCTGATAATATAGGATTCTAGATGACTCTTACAGTCCTAAAGACTCCAAATGAAGCTATTACTTAAGGTAGACATAGATTGGAAGTTTAATATTGTATTGATGCTATTAAGACAACTATTTTTAACTGTTTCTTCTAGAATTACTTTAGACACAACCTATCACTTAAAAAATCAGGCTCAAACTTTGAAAGTCAAAACCAAAATGACAAGTCTAATCACTCACTTCATTCAGAGATCTTAACTTTATATGGTTTATGATTTTTAAAAATTAGAGTTATATTTTAGAAATCAAGATATGAAAGTATCACGTTTAATAGAAAATGCCATAGGCTCTGAAGGCATTCCAAAATAAGAATTCCAAAAGTGTTCTGAGAACATAAACCATTACTTGAACAAGCTTTTAGCCTCCCATTGGGTCTGAGATAGTATGGAGAGAGAAAACTTACGTGGTTCTTTTAGTTCTGAGATGTTAAATAATAAAACTCTGATAGTGCTTTATCGTCATATCACTACATTTTATTAAGTATTAATGTAGTCTCTCTGGGATGCTACATTATGATAGTATAGTGAGAAAGCAAAAGACGTAGACATTGCAAGATCTGAATTCTAGTCTCTCTCTGCAGTGCTTTAACACTTACTGGATGTTGAACTGTATTTGAAAATGCATTTTAAAGTCTAAAGCAGCGTCTCAAAACATTAGCCTTATGCATGTTACAGCCACATGCATTGTGAACCAATTTGTACCCCAATCACAAATCTCCTCTAATTCCTCATTAAATGCCTGAAAATGACACACACACACACACACAAAAGAAAACATGACGAATCCTCTATTGAGTACTTCTTTGTATTAAACTTGAGTTTGTATCAGACAAATTCACTTAAGATCTGGCAGCCATTCCTTTGGAGACAAATGTCAGGGCTAGGTTCCTATCTCCTAGGAACCTAGGAAAGAATGAAACTGCTGATATAAGTATTTTGAAAGTATCTAAAATGAATTACACTGGGAGGCAAAGGTGAAAAAATTAAAATAAAATAAAAAATAAAAAAGTAATTACATTCTTAAAATTACTTAAAGAAAATGTGGATTCATAATTTGGCTACTGAAAATAAAAGTTAGAATGCAAATCTTTTGCTATGAAACTCGTGCCACAAAATTGGGTCATGGAAGATCTAGAAAACAGAATCAGATAGTTTACATATATGAAAAAAATGTCTCCCTAAATTTATTCTATGTGTCCAGTCAGGTATAATGCAAAACTCATAACCATAACAAAATAAAAATATTAGCAAAAACTAAGTGTCCACATTTTAAAAGCTAAAAATCTTACCTTTTAAAATATAATTAATGTGGACAAAAATAACTAAGAATAATTTGGTGGTTGGTTAAGCACTATTTTAATTACTCCTTGAATTTCTGGGCTTTGTCTTCTACGTATCACTGTATAAATATAATTTTTCTTTCTTAATCATGAAGAAAGGATAAACATGATCCTCTAGTGTGAAGCTGACTTTGTATTTGGGTGAGCAGAATTTTCCTGCTAAGTCTCACTACTTTAAGATTTGTAAAAATGAAAGGGTTAATTAATGTTTTTGCTATTTTAAATATTACATATTTTAGTATTTGAAGGATTTTGCTAACAAGTTATCCACATTATATTTTATCGACCTTAATTTTCATCTAGATTAAAATAATCATGCAAATTATTCATATTAAATTATGAGATTAATTTGTGTAAATTAATTTAGTAAATTATTTGCATAAACTTCTATTCTTATTATGCATTAGCTTTAGTCCCTGAGAACCCATAAGACCAAATTGTGAACTCAATGTATATATACAAGTCTATCAATTGTCCTTTGAATATAAAAGCTACTGTTTATCATTTTTTTCTCTCTGTGATGAGCCTAGTTTTATAATGGGCATTCTTATAATCACTTTTTCCTTAATAAAGAAACCTAACTCTAACCTTTATGTTGTTTGGTATGTGAAAGGACACACTTTGAGTTTAAAGTGTTTATTAGTTTTTGGCAGTCACCAAGGAAGCTGACTAGTCACTTGTAATGTACAAATTTTGCAGTTAAAAAATAAAAAAGAAAGAAGTCTTGGCCAAACAATGAAATGACAAAAGGGCATTTTTGTCTTTCCCAAATACCATTTAACATTCTAATCTTGTAAAAGATGACCCAATGATTTTTCATGAATTAAATATATTCAGAATAGCAAAATATTTTAAGCTAGAATATATCACAAAATGCAATAAGGACAATATGCTAAATAAATGGCATTTCTGACCTCATACTATTGGCTGATTCTTACCTACCGTGTATAAGAAAAAGCCAAATTAAATATTGTGCCAATCCAGGATTCATTAGCAGAACCTGTCAGCTGTGTAAAAGCTTCCTCACAAGTGTCTGATCAGTACTCCGGTGCATACTTGTTGAGCTTCATTTACAAGATTGTCAGAAAACTAAATGTATTTTCACAGTACCTTCCAAATCTTTAATCAAGCAACATCTAATGAAGCCAAAAGACAATTTTTCAATTCTTTTCCACTTCCTTTTTCTCCCAAGAGGATATTTATGAATGTAGAAAAAAGATGACACACACCTTAGTGGTGCAGAAGAGGGATATCTATAATCCACATATTACCAAATGAGAAGTTCAAGTGCTATTCTTCACTTCAAGGGGAACTGGAAGGAAGGATTTGTTTTATTACAGGTCTACTAATGCCAACTCTAGATCCCCATTCTTTTACGGGAGAGTTTATAAAATCCCTCTTCCACTTGTGAAAAGGAAGCTCTCACAATACTGATGCATAAAATGACATTTATTGACATTAAAAGCCTCATCAGTTATTTCTCAGCAGTCTTTATTCCTTTTGCAGAGGGGTTTATTGTGCTGTTTGGCATGAAGGAAACTGGCACCCTTTGATTTAGCAAAGATTGGCCTGAAACCAATGCTCCAAATAGTTTCTTTAAAGCTGGCCATTTTCCAAATATTGGATTGAGTCCTGTGAGTGTTTATATAAGATGGAGATAAGTTTGATACAATGCAGAATCATAAAGGTATTTTTTTGACATTCTGCTTTGCACTTAACTCATTAGTACTGTGTTTGCATTGGAGCTTCTAATAGGCTGCAGTGTAGTCAAAATCTGTCTCTCTTCAGCTCACCAGAGTTACTTTACTTGGGTCTCATTCCAGGAAATAGTAGCCACATATTTTCTGAAACATTTTCTCAGCCTTATACTTAACCAAGCCTTAAAAATGCAAGCAGTAAACAACTCATGTCTTCTTTATGTAAACATCTGAAGAGCTTCATATTGTCTTTACCTATCAGAAGCTCTCCAATCAATTTTCTTCAAGACCAGTTGTGAAGATCTTTGGTTACATTTATTCATCTGTCTCAAATGTCCTAACATGTTCCAGACACTACACATCAGATATAGAAATGAAATATACTCACTACCCTCAAGGAGTTCACAGTCTAAGAGAAAAAAATGTCAGCACTGGACAACAATCACAGCACTTGTTGGCAAACACTGTGAGGGAAGGAGGCTCATAGGCTGATGTGCATCATAGGATGAGGTGCAAAGGCGGGAAAGGCTACTGAACAAACCTGAATGGAGGTGAAACCAAAAAGGAGAGCAAATTATAGGTCATCACTATCCCCAGATGTCCTGCCAAGGAAAGTTTCCTTTTATTCTAAAAGCAACTGAAAACCATTAAAGAGTTTTAGACAGATCTCTTTGGGTTTCTAAAAAGGTCATTCTAATTTCAGGGTGCCAAATGGATTGGACATCCTAGTTCTTTTCAATTAACAAAATTGTATACATATCTACCTCTGGCTTTAACAACAATGATGTGTCATTTATCATTGACACATCCCATTAAATAGGGCTAGATATGGCTAATATCATACTTTTCACTGTTAACTCTTACATGGCTGTATAGTTCACAAAATGTAGAATTTTGGAAAAATCACAGATTGAAATGACTATTTTCTATGGAATTTTCTGCTTATGATTGATGAATTAGTTATCAGTCTTAAGCTGATAAACATATGGTTCACAAGGAGATCAGCTAAAATGATTTAATTGGTCCAAGCTTGCAGATTTGTAGAGAAAATTCATTAGCACTGAAGATTTGTATTTTTTAAAACAAACCAAAACTCTGTTTATATTTTGAAAACTTCTTCGGGGTCTAGATTTTAAATTAATTCCACTACCTAGCAGTGATTCTTTTTTGTTTATACTTCAATTATTAATATATGTATTTTAGTAGGAAATTTATTTTAAATAATAATGTCTAAATTTACATGTTCCTTAAGGTTGTATACTCCTCTGATAATGTAAGTCTAAATTAGATAAAATATCATTTAATCCTGTTTTCTAAAAGTACTTAGATTTATAAATAATGAAAGCTAAAGTTTCACAGTATTTCATCTCTACTTTTCTTACGGCACTTAACACCACAAAACAATGAACTGCTGGATTACTGGTACACATACTCCCCACTCTTCTCAAGCCCTATGTCTACCACACAGGCTTTACTCTGCAGCCTTAGCTATGATTTTTCATTTTGGTGTCATTCACACATTTTCCAAAGTACAATTTTATTTAGTATATCTGTAAGAAGTGTTTTTGAAATAATGAATTTGTCCTTCAGTTAAACTTTCCTGCCATCTATAGAAGCAAGTTAAGGAAACAAGAATTAAACAAAAGAAATAAAGATTGCAAAATTGGATAATTTTTTAAAATCACAAAAGTTAAGTGACTTTGATTATTACTATTGTGGAATAATTAAGTTTTAATTCTGTAAAGTGCTGCAAAATTTGTAAAGCACTTTCATTATCTTATTCAATTTTGAAACAACCTCATGTGATAAGCTGTCATTAGTTACATTTTGCAGATACAAAATCTCAGTTTTGAAGAAATTAACTGACTTGTTCAGAGTTTCTCCACTAGAAAATAGTAGAATAAAAAGCCTGAACACAAATCTAAATCTTTGGCTTCAGGGCCAATCTATATTCCATTATAAATTCTATGTCATTAAGATATAAAATATATCAGATTTTAAAATATTTCCTTTTTTGTCACTTGGAATATGCCATTGCCCACTGCAAACATCCTCTTGCCTCCCCACACCTCACCCAAAAATGCTGGAGCAATATGAGGTTAAGACAAAGTGTAGAGTATAATAATCAGTGATAATAATGATGACCTTGAAAAATCTGATAACAATACAAAATTTTTAAAAGTTGAAGGTTATATTATGTCTCATATCTAGGCAATGCTACGCAACAATTATTGTGTCCTGCTTTTTAAAAAATTAGTGACATTTTTATGTAATCACATGTTAGCTCTCATTTAGCTAAAATAATTAATAGGACAAATATACATGAGCATAAAGGCATATGTTATAAAAATAATTATAACATTATACATATTTAATATAAAGCTTCATATTTAAGACAAAAACATATATATAAAATTTATATGTTTTTTGCCTTAATTATAAGTGCATTTTAGGAGTGAGTTCTGCTTAGTTGTTTAATTCTGTGAGATGAGAAAACATGTTGATATATTTCACAATATAAAAATTGACATTTAAAAACAAGTTCTATTTATTACAACAGTATCTGGGTTAAAATAAAATTATACTGCTCAAAAAGGTTGATGCTATGTTTTAAATGTGTCCCCTAAAGTTTATATATTAGAAACTTAATTCCCAATGCAATGTTGTAGAGAGGTGGAAACTTAAGAGGTGATTAGGTCATAAGGGTTCTGCCCTGGTTGATGGATTAATGTGGCTATTGTGAGAATGAGTTAGTTATCACAGGAGTGGGTTGCTGATAAAAGGATGAGTTTGGTCCCCTTCTGTCCTTTTTCTTTTGCACCTCTGCCTTCTGCTATGGGCTGACGCAGCAAAAGGGCCCCACCAGATGCTGACACCTTATTATTGGAAATCCAAGCCTCCAGAAATTATCTGTTTTTTATAAGTCACCTAGTCTCAACGTTTTTGTTTCAACACCATAAAATGGGCTAAGACAGTTGTTCTTAGTCCATCTCATATAGGCATTCAATAATGTGGTTTTGTTTTGTTTTGTTTTGTTCTTTTGAGACAGAGTCTCGCTCTGTTTCCCAGGCTGAAGCGCAGTGGCACAATCTCGGCTAATTGCAACCTCTGCCTCCTGGGTTCAAGCGATTCTCCTGTCTCAGCCCCCTGAGTAGCTGGGATTACAGGCACCCACCACCATGCCCAGCTAATTTTTTTTTTTTTTTTTTTTTTTTGTATTTTTAGTAGAGACGGGGTTTCACCGTGTTGGCTTGGCTGGTCTTGAACTCCTGACCTCAAGTGATCTGCCTGCCTCGGCCTCCCAAAGTGCTGGGATTATAGACATGAGCCACCGTGCCCGGTGGATTCAATGAATTATATATATTTATATTATATAATTTTTCATAAGAGCTTATGTCATATATGTTCATAATTTTCTTCATTCTGCTGTTATAGTTTTCAGACAAAGTTCTTATAGTTTGGGTACTTAGGGCTACAGATATATCTTAATGGCTCCAAAAAGTTTCCTAACACATTTCTGAAAATCAAATATAAATCTCTTTAAAAATTATATATAATATATGAGATGACTCAAATATAAAAATGAATTTATAGGGAACTCTCCATAAATAATAAAGCAGACATGTTCTCTGAAATAAATCTTTCCTATGATTTTAGAGCTCTACCGTTATGCTAAATTATTTTTCTCAAATAAGCTTCTATATGTTTCAATTCCATGGGAAATAGCAATCCAAAATTTAAAATTAGCTTAAAAAATCTATATGATCAGTCTTTTCGTGTTATCCACTAAGAGCATAATTTGCAAGTAATTAATCAATAGATGTTCAATAAAAAAACCACTAAGGCATAGGTTGTCAATGTTATTGACTACTATCCTCTCTCATGGGAAAAGAAAAGTCCGTCACTGAATGACAAAGAATTTCCATTTTTAGAGTCTTTGCCATTTTAATGATTATTTCATGGCACTATTGTTCTAATATCCTATATTTGCTTTCATGTGAAATATAGGCTTCATGAAAATCTGAAGAACTAAAGGATTAAATGATTGAACACTGACAAAGCTGAGTGAGGAGGCTTGGACATTCAACAGTTTTGCTTTCACTACCAAGTGGATGGAGGATTTTTAAAATTTTTTTCAAGCGTGCTCTTTAATTTGCCATTAGTACATGTTTACATAAGTTTTCTATCACTTACGATTATCTTATATAAGACACAACACAAGTAAAAAGGGACAAAAGAATCCTATAGATACTCACATTGCTCCACACACCTGAGACCTAGTTATATTTTTGTCTCCAGCCTTCAGCTAAAATTTGCTTTGTAGAATTTATTCACCAAGGTCACTAAAGTCAGATCACTTGTATATTTTGCCCAACTGACGTCAGGTAAAGACAACTGAGTATTTCAAGTGCTGGGGTGCCTCATTATTTCAGGACCATTGGTCACAGGAATTATGCTTATCCAAGAACTTTTCTAGTGAGCCTAAAGTGGTGTCTTACTTGAAAATGAATTTTTCAGAGACAAATATCTCAATTTTCATTTGACAGAATTCTGTTACATGTGAAGATCAGCTTAAAGAGACTAACAACAACAAAAAGAACATGATGACCTTATAAACATTATGGACCTCAGTGGACTAGGAAAGAGGACATTTAGAGTGGACTTTGGGAGGGGAACAACGGTTTCCCAAAGATTGTTATAGCTTAATGAGTTCCGTGATCACACATCCATTATGTCAGGTAAACATGGCTCCCTGCTGGCTCCCCAAAGCCTGCTGACAATTGGTGGTTATGATGTTAACTCACTTGAACACCCTAGAAATGTTTTAATGTCTTTTTCTCCTATTTTTACATTAGAACAAGGCTTGAATTTGCCAAGAAAATGTCAGAGCAAAAACAAAATAACATAACTTGGGTACTTCTGATAGCAGTTCTGTGTTGTTACTGTAAGTAATGCTTATTTTAAGAAATGATATTCTTCCAATTATTAAAAATAATTTTGAGAATACCTATGAATTTATCAGAAATAAAGAATTTTCAAATATCAGCACACTCTAATAAATTATGCCCCTTTAGTTAAAGGAAGGCCAAGATTAACATTGTACATTATTTGTCTAAAATTACTGGTTTTAATTGCTTTGCATGAAACCAAAAGTGTAACATGTTTGGTTTTCAAAAGACAAAAGTAATAAAACATATTGTTTTAAATTTCAGGATTATTTTATTTAAACGGGAGTTTTTCCCAATGAGGAGGAAAATAATACATGCATTAAACATTCCTCACAGGCCCCTTACCTGAAGAGAAAATAATAGCATCAGCAAAGTACAGTGTCAACATTTAAAAGTGATGCTTGGTTTGGTTGTTTTCAAAAGCTGTATAGAATGATATGTGTAGTATTAAAAGAGACAAACCTAAGCCTTGATTTTAGTCTTCATTCTGATTTTCTGACAGAAAATCTTTAATGTAGAGACTCTGATGAGAAAGCAAACTATCCTTTATGTAAATTTATCACTTAGAAGCATTGAACATGTACTTGATGTTATACAAGCCCATCATTCTTCCTAGAATAAAAATTCCTCTTTTTTCAAGAAGTAAAGTGGTACTTATGGAGCATAAAAAGTAAAATAGATGGTCCTTTTCTCCTTACCTGTTTATTTATAAGGCAAATGTAAAAGCCCTGCATGGTGAAAAGATATAATGAAAATCAGAAAAATCTTTATTTTTAACTGATAAAATTTTAAAAAGCTATCTGAAATAATACTACCAAGATCAGAAAAGTATTCCAGATTGCCAGTAATTTAGTCTTGATATTTTCAGATTCAACATGGCGGTGGATCCTCACAGGACACGCAGCAAGAGAGCAGTCATGATTTGAGGGGCCACCAATAAGTTAATAAGTAGTGGGAGAAACCCTCAGTTCTAATGTAGCAAAAATGTCATTTTAAACTATCTGAGGAAAAAATAAATTACATTTTGAATGACTAATCTGAGGAGAAAATATGAGAAGCTATACTGAAGTATTTTCTGCAACAAGGATCTTTCCTTTGATAATAAAGGAGTTCATTAATTATATTCATACAATTGTTAATGATTTCTTTTAGGAACTATTTTTAAAGCCCACCTTGGGTTCAGCAGATTATAAAGGACATCTCCTACATATCTCACTCTTCAGGAGTTCATCTTATATTTACTGTATCATAATGAACAACCTAGTGTAAATTGGTTCTCTTTTTCTTCACTAATTTTGTTCCTGCAATTCCCTCTGCTTAGATTTCCATCTAAGGCAGCAATAGTCTATATGGCACTTTTGTGCTAATTAGAAAAAGGCAACTTTGGACAAATGCAACCCCGGATTAGGGCACATAGTTTAATAAATAGAATGCAATGTGGATGTCACTCCTCCTTTCAGTTTTTATATGTAGTTCCTTTGTGCAGTGCACAGACCTTGCAGCAGCCCTGATCTCTCCTAAACTTCACTGATTTCTAAGCATTAATAACTGCCCGCTGTGGGCAAAACTGGAGATCCAGAAAAGTATGTATGTAATAATAAAACTACAATAATGCTTAGTGTGTGTTAGGAAGTCACTTTGAGTTGGAGTTTTATAAATCTGTTCTATACTCACAACATCCCTTTGAGCTTTTTTGCAAAGAGGTGCGCAAAGGTTCAGGGAGATTGTGTATCATGGCCAGTGTTATACAGCTAACAAGTGATAAAGCCTGCATTTGAGGACAAGCAGACTGACTTTAAAACTTAATCTCATTACCTCAACCCTAATGTGTGTTTTGTAAATTACTGGGAACAGCTCTAGTGTAGGCTCCTGGATCCTGCACATACATTTCTCTCCTTGCATTCAAGTAGTAGGAAGCAAAACATGATCATGGGTCAAAGAAACATGAGAGTCTTGAGAGAGCCTTTTGTCCATGAATAATGTTTTAACTTCTTTATTGGATTTTTATAACCTGATTCATCCTGAAAAGGATTTAAAGATGATATCCTCCATTTAAATCATACCACATGGTGGCATATTAAACAACCAAACAAGCAAACAAACAGGTAAATTCCATCTGTTACAGTGGGGATTCTGGTATGAATAGCATTGCTGTTCTGTTTGTGGAATCCATGCCAGTCTTAAATATTTTCATCACGCAGGACTGTATGACTGACTACTGCTAGTATAACAAACTTTATTACTAATACTGCTACTAATAAACTTCCTTTAATTGAGTGCAAAAAACAGGTATTATCTCAAAACTTCAAAAGAATAATGTATACTAGGTATCATTATCCCCATTTTATAGATAAGAAAATATAAACTTGAAGAGATAATGTAATTGATCAGAGGTCACAGTGCTATATAAGTGCAGTCTTTTCTTATACAATGATACACCATATTGCCACTGAGTATGGTAGCAAAGCAGAAGCTGCAAAGCATTACATCAAGGTGCCTTTCCATCTATGCTATGAATTCTACTAGTACATGTACCGATAACTTACATCACAGTTATTAATATACAGATGCCTAACACCACCCAGAAAACATTCCGCCCAGAAATGCTCAACCTTACTCTAGTCTAGCCTATAGATCTAATATCTAGTTTACAGAAAATGTCAGTTATAGAGGACAAAGATAGATAAAATAATGAGAAAGTCAAAGCAAATTCAGAACATTGAATATTCTATAAGTGACGGAATCATTTCAAAAGGTCAAACTCATGTAAAAAATATGGAGGGACTACAATTCATTATAAAAGGAGAATTAAGAAAAAGAACAACCAAATATAATGTGTGATCCATGATTATGTAGTAGTTAAAAAGAAAAAAATGTTTAAAAAAGCCATAAAAGATAGAGAAAATTGGAAAAATGTAAAATGAGCTACCAAATTCGGGAGGGAAATAAAGAAGATGAGTTTTACTGGAGGAATCATGGAAGACGTCATAAAATCAGAGGCATTTGTTCCATCTATTGCATGGCATTGCTCTGTGATTTTCCAGACTACATTGATTTCCTCATTGTCTAAACTAGAATCTTGACAATAACATTTTTGAATAAATATTTCTAGATGGCGTTCTCTAATTGTTTCTGGTGTTTAAGCCTCTTCTCCCCAGGATTCTATCTTCTACTCTTCGAATGGGTTCTGATGTGCTCAGTACAAGACTCTATAGTAGGTACTCAAATAGATAGAGGCATTGAATATGTATGCACACACAAGACTCTCAAAGCCTCTTGCTAGCCAATGGGTGTATTAACACAAAGCAATGTGTGTTGCAATAAAATTCCAGTGTAAAGTCATGGATTAAAGGACTCTTTGAAGTTATTTGTAATTCCATTCTCTTATTGCAAAATTTAATCTAACTAGATGCTAATAAAAATAAGTTGGTACTTAACCACCAGGGGGAAGAAAGGAATCTTTCTTCCCCCTGGTGGTTATAGAATGCAGCCTCAACATATCTTGGTGAGGTGGGAGGCTTTATGCATTATTCTCCTGATTTTACGAGACAGGAAATAGACACAGAGAGAGGCTAAGTGACTTGCCCAAGGACAAAGAGTGAGTCAGATGCAGAGCTGGGAATCAAGCCCACTTCTCTTGGTTCCCAGTGTACAGCTTTTCTCAGCAAGCCATAATGCCTTTCAGATGGATCATTTCCTAAAATGTATTAAGTTGTTAAAAATTCAATATAGGTGTTACATTACTTTCCAGCTAGCTCTGTTTCTCACTACCTTACTAGAGCTATTATCAGAAGCTAAACTAATTGTCAGATTAGTAATTCCATATCTATAATTTTTAAGCAATACCTCATTAAAACTGGATATATACAAATATCTAAGGAGAATCAGAGTTTTTAGAGAATGAGGTTAGGAGTAACCTTTACAGTTGCCAAAAAAAAAAAAATGTAGCTTCAAAGTTAGGAGAAAGTGGAAATGATCATGTAGAACAAGGTCTCATCAGCCACCAGAAATTTTAAAACAAAAAGAACACAACAATGTTGTGTTCATGGTGAAGCAGCACTAAAAACAAAACTAACTAACTAAATAAATAAATAAATACATACGTGTGTACATTGAAAAAGTGGAGATCCTAGGCCTTTCAAGAAGATTCTGGACACTTGTTTTTATTCAAAGCAATGCTTGTTCCATTAGCTGGGATTTTACCAGTTAGTTCATTGGGAATTCTGGATCATGGACAGGCACCATCCTTTTCAGTGATAATTACTAGAGCCTCTTATTGTGCTAACTCAACCAGAAATGGTAACTAAGCAGGCCAGATACTCAAACTTCTATACACAGTCCTCCAGCTGTGATCACTGGAAACATCACTAACTGATAACAATGCCCTTTACCAATGAATCCAGACTCAGTATAGGATCTCTTTCTATAGAGCAGTATGAACAGCCACCACCAATTGGTCACGACTGGTCCGAAACATTAAACCCATTCACTATATCTAGCATCTACTTATCTATGCACTCCCTTCTGCAAGCCAAGATATAGAATCCTTATAGACCCATTGTCTTACCTCCCAGTTCTAATCAAATCCTTTGCTATTGTCTTTTATATGACTTGCTTATGCTTCTTTTTAAGTCAACATACCTAACACAGATTTCCCTAAAAAGGATCAATATGCAGTAGCCTGTTTTATAAAACGTATCTATATTTTTCCTCAGAAACTTTGAAAATAGTGGATTTCAAATGCCTTGAGGAGCATCATAAGAAGTAATCATAGTAATTCAGAATTCTAGTCAGCATATAATCAATTATTGCAGTGAATATTAAAATTAAAGTATTGAGCAGTTCTAGTCCAGCAACCCCACTGCAGAGTATATATCTAAAAGAAAAGAAATCAGCATATCAAAGAGATATCTGTGCCACTATTTTTATTGCAGCACTATTCATAATAGCCAAGATACGAAATCAACCTAAGTATCTATCAAGATGAATGGATAAACAAAATGTGGTACATATACATGATGAAATATTATTCGGTCATGCAAAATAATACAATTCTGTCATTTACAGCAACATAGATGGAACTGGAGGGCATTAAACAAAGGGAAATAAGCCAGGCCCAAAAAGGCAAGTATCACATGTTATTACTTATATGTGGGAGTTCATGAAGGTAGAGAGTAGAGCAATAGATACTGAAGCCCGGGAAAGGTGTGCTAGGGTGGGAAATGAAGAGTAGCTGGTTAATGATTACAACATACATTTAGATAGACAGAAAAAGATCTGGTGTTTGATAGCACAATAGGGTGACTATAGTTAATAATTTATTGTACATTTCAAAGTGAAAGATTTGGAATGTTGACAACAACAAGAAATAATAAATGTTTGAGGTGATAAAAATCCCAATTACCCAGTTTCAATCATTACACATTGTATATTTGTATCAAAATATGACGTGTCCATAAATATGTACAGCTACTATGAATCCATAAAAATTAAAAATAGAAATACATAAGGTAATGAGCAAAATGATTTCTTTTGGAACAGTAAAACATATTAACGGAGGAATTGTTCTTGCAATTGGTTATCACCTTTAAGATAACCTTATGATACTTAAGAGAGTGCATTCAGTTAGAAGTCTGTAAAATTTCAACATCCTATGAAATGCTTTAGAGAAGTGATTGATTCCAGGCTGCAAACAGAGAAAAAAAATACAAGATGAGCTTGGAACATCTGGCAGTGTTAGAAAATAAGAAAGCGCTCAAAAAAGGTTGAAGATATGTCAAAGGGTAGAGGAGGCAAACTGAAAGAGCTCCCAGTGGCCAAAGGTGGAACAATTTGAGTGAGAAAATAAACAGTGATAGTACTAGATTATATCACAAAAAATAAAATAAAATATGTGTGAGTCTATACCTATATATATATATATTACATATATATAATATGTATATTATATATATGTAATATATAATATATATATAATATATATATATGGGGGAAGTGACAGCTCTTCCTTAGAGAAGCATTCCAATTAATAAACGTATAGTAGAAAGAATGCATCTGGGCACAGTAGCTTATACCTGTAATCCCAGCACTTTGGGAGGCCAAGGCGGGTGAATCATTTGAGGTCAGGAGTGTGGGACCAGCCGGCCAACATGGTGAAATGTCTATCTCTACTAAAAATACAAAAATTATCTGGGTGCGGTTGCATATGCCTGTAGTCCCAGCTACTCAAGAGCCTGGGAGGAGGAGGTTGGAGTGAGCTGAGACAGCAACACTGAACTCCAGCCTGGGTGACAGAGCGAGAGTCTGTCACAAAAAAAAAAAAAAAAAAAAAAAAAAAAAAGAATGAGAAAGATATCACCTCACTCAATTGATCAAGATTATTGTCATGCATTTCCCAAGGGTATACTGAGTAGGGCACATCTCTTTGTGACAAGAATGCATAATTTCCATTTGATCATGAGAAAACATCAGACAAAGCCAAATTGTAGGACAGTTACTAAAGAACTGACCAGCAGTCCTCAAATGAGCCCAGGTTATAAAAGTAAATGAAAGACAGATACTCTCACCAACTGGATGAATCAAAGGATGCATGACAATTTAATGCAGTGAACATTGCATCCTGGATTGGATATTGGGATAGAAGGTCATTAGTGGAAAAAACTGGTAAAATATGAATAAAATCTATACCCTCATTAATAATGTTGTCTTGCCAATGCTACATTTTTGTTTTAATATTGTATTATAGTTATGTATTATGTTAGTATCTGGGGAATTGGTTGAAGGGTATATGGAAACTCTGTACTAGACTTACAAATTTTCCGTAAGTCTAAAATTATATCAAAATATAAAGTTAAAAAAAATACTTCATCAAATAATGAGTTTGGATAAACTAATTCTTATGTGAAACACATGTATGAAGTCTGAAGTCAGAGTGTGGTAATAGAGCACACGGTTGGCCCTTGTTTAGTCACAGCTTCCCAAGGAACAGAAAGATAAAATACAAACCTAAATGTGATCTCATTTGTATCTCAGTATGAGAATTTGTCTACTTATCAGAATCATATCTCTGCTGTCTTCCCTTTGCTGTGTTTTTCTTCTGCTCCCTTTTTTTCTTTTCTTTATTTCCTTCCACATTTCACTAACAATGTGTGTGTGACATTGTAATGTTGTTTCAACCACGTGCTGTTACTTCCCACACGGAATATTTTCCCCCAGGCCCCTGCAGTACTAAGGCTGAAATCTCCGCTTAGCATTTCTTCATTAGTATTAAGAGAGTTTTGTTTCTTAGAGCACTTTCAGAAACATGATCCCATGTTAAGTCACAATTGGGTCTAATATCATTAACCCTCTGCTGGGTCATTAATGATTTTCTCTGCATCCACGTTCTCTCCCCCGATTCTGCTTTACGTTTAGCAAGGGTGAGGAAGATGTGAAGGCAGAAATGCAGGAATCATCCTCGTATTCTTCTTTCCGAACCCACATCCTGCCATAATGGCCCAGTCGAAATATCTAGTCATTATGCTCGGCTCTCTAGGGCCATCTTTTGCCTGCAGTGCACCAAGTAAAAACATGTTTTCATTGTGACCCAGTCCAGCCTTCTATTGATATCGGCAACTCAGGGGTTGCATAGTAAACCACAGGCTGTTAGCCTCAATGTTGAATCCAGCAACTTGCTTTATTGGTTCCCACAATGGATTTTTATTTGTGTGTGTGTGTGTGTGTGTGTGTTTGTGTGTGTGTGAGAGAGAGAGAGAGAGTCTGTGTACGTGTTTTCTGCTTTATCTTGATAGGCAATATTTAAAACTTAGGATATTTTCCATAAAAATTCAGATTCCCAGCCAGTCTTAAAGGTCTGTAACCCTGGGCCCACATTCACTCAAGGCCAGAGTCTGCTCAAGTTGAATATCAGCTGCCCTTTTGGACAGTGTGGATTTTCTCCAATTTACAAGTCACCCACATCATCTTCTGACCAGCCTGGCTGCTATATGCTTTTGTGTTTGCAAAGCTTGCCCTATATCTTGACTTTTAATCCATAAAGATCAGTCAAATATGTCTGAGTGCCATTGCTTGACATGATGAGCAAAGAAATTTAAGCAGCCTTTTCCTCTGAGTCTAGGAATCTCAGAAGCCACAGTCAACCCTATTTCTCTCCGTGAAACCATAGAAGAAAAGTTGCCAATCATTTTCTCTTGCCAGCAGAAGGGAAGAAAAAGGGCAGGATTCCTACTTCGGGTTCCTTTATATGATTTTTTTTTCTTTGCTTTTTAAGGAAATGTTTTTATTCTTATTACAAATTGCACTCAACTCTCACTTACATAGTGACTCTTGGGCTTGGGTTTACAATGTCGTGATGGAGCCATTACTGTTGTATTTTGCATGGAAGAATTTTACTAATCCTCTTTGGCATTCATCTCTAAATCTTGGTAAATTCAAATAGCTTCAGCCTCTGAAAGTTTATTTTTTACTTAAGTGATTTTCACGCTATTGCTAGATTTTTCAGGTGTCTCCCCAGCTTCACAGCTATCTGAATACGCTTTGGTTATTTCCCTTGGCTCTTTAGAGCAGGTTTATGGTCTGTTCCAAGGGGTCAACATTTCCTGCCCAAATGACTTTAACTGTGAGTGTGCAGTCAGTAATTATCATTTTTGTGCTTTACCTAATATATAAATAACTCCCTTATATTCATTTTGAACCTGTTCCCATAGTACTTTCCTTATGAAAGAAAAAAGCCCTTCAGCAGACTTTGGTGTGATATGAGCAGAGTTCCAGTCAGGGGGCATAAATCATACCTCGTATTCACACATATACAAGTAACCCTTCCCCTTTCTGCTGTTTTTATTTACTTAGATTAATTTATTTCCAAATATTTGGCACCCCTCTGCTAAAGTACACAGCAAACAAATTTACAGTGAGTCCCAAATTAAATATAATGCAAAATCTCCAGCTTCAAATTTCATTTGGTTCAGTCACTGTAAAATTTAATAAAATTTTGGTATGTGTTTCATATTTAACTTATTTCAAGGTATAATGTTGATTTTAGCATTGAAATTGTGGAGCCAAATTATCAAAGAGGGTTTGACAACATGAATGAAAAGTAAACTTAAAGTGACAAATTAGATTTCTACACATGCATCTAGCAAATATCTACCAAACCTGCATGTAAGCTCTTTACACAACAAATAAATTAGTTGAGATCTTTTGCTTCAATATTTTATTTAGGCATTTCTAAAATTTTAAATGCCTGAGCTTTGAATCTCTTTTCATTTTAACCTAATGCATGTTTAGTTTCTCTTCCCTTAAGTCTAAAAACACACCATGCTTGAAAACTAAGAAAGCAGGTTATTTTCTTATACGTTACTTATAATGATCATGTAGCATTTCCAAGGTAATTTCTCTGGTTGAAGTAAAGTATATTCTTCCACAATGCTGCAGGTCCAGCAGTATAAATTAAATAGTGTTTAAAAGGGTTGATTACTCCAAGCTGCCTTTTTGGCACTCTGTTTAGATGCTCTTCATAACCTAAAAACAAACTGAGTGAGATATTTTGGGGATTAAGCTGGTACTCTGAAATGCAGATTTGGACATCAACTTATAAACCTAAACTCTCACTTTTTCTCAAAGTAGAGAATAGGAGAGAAAGCACCAAAAGAGAAAACAGAGCAACGAAAAAAATCATAGGAACAAAATCCCAAAACAATCTTCAAATACCTTAGGACGCAGGGTAATTAAATCAGCTTAACAGTAACAATATTTCCTTCAAATAGTGTATTCCTTTCTCTTTTTTTTCATATACTCTCTAGGCTGTGATATTTTTCTTTCCATCAGTTTTATAGTACTTTCCTCCTTTGTCTTTCTTTGCCTCTCACTCTCTCTTTCCTTTTTAGCTTCAACAAGGACTAAATAGACCCCAAACCGTTTGATCCGTATCCACAAGCAAGCTTTCCTTGACAATCCAAAGTTGTACAATTGCTAGTGTTTTTATTTTCTAGTTTTGGTTTTAATAGGGTGGTTATTTCTGCCTCCGAGTCTACAAACCACACTGAGACTGGTACATGTTAGCATGTCAGGCACTACAATGTTTATTCAATGAATGTGTAGATACATAAGAATAATCCAAGGGCTCTAATTGTCCAACAGGTAATAATCGTATATCATAAACTCTTACCTGGTAGGTTCTCCTAACCTGGCAGATCCTCACCACTCACTTCTTTACTACAGGTTTTTTTGTTTGTTTGTTTTTTGAGACAGAGTCTCACTTAGTTGCTCAGGTTGGAGTGCTGTGGCACAATCTCTGCTCACTGCAACCTCTGCTTACCAGGCTTAAGTGATTCTCCTGCCTCAGCCTCCTGAGTAGCTGGGACTACAGGCACATGCAACTATGCCTGGCTAATTTTTGTATTTTTTGTAGAGACGGGGTTTCACCATGTTGGCCAGGTTGGTCTCAAACTCCTGCCTTTAGGTGATCTGCCCACCTCAGACTCCCAAAGTGGTGGGATTACAGGCATGAGCCACCGTGCCCGGCCTTTACTACAGTTTTCTTGGAATTTCCAGGGAGGGTGATGAATACAGCCAATAATAGCTTTGTTACAATTTCTTCCCTTTTTCCTAATTAAATATTCATCAGCAGGAACTTGAGTGTCAGTACAAACTCTTCTCAATCATGTCAAGAATTCAGGGACAATTCAAAAGGAGCTCTTTCTTTAAAACACTGCAAATTTCTTCAACAAACAAACCCAAATGAGTCTTCATAGGCCAATGCCTGTTTCTTTTGCTATTATGCTGGTTTATGTTGATAGAAATAACAGCAAAATTATTGCTTCCATAATTGCCAATGCTTAAAACATTGCTAAGTGTATCATTTTAACTAATTCCCTAAAGAATACTGTGAGTCAGACTCAATTAATTCCATTTTACAGACATGGCATAGGTAAACACAGGGTGTTAGGAAATATGGTATTAATAATTCTGAAATATAAAAGAAAAGGCAATAAGAAAGTAAACAATATTGCAGGGCCCACATATGACCATCATGTGACTTTTATTGTGAACCATGTTTTACACAAATCAATAAAAGGCACTGCAAAATGGAATGTACCCATTTAAAATAGTCTGAAATAATTTATTATCTGATTAGAATATTAACCCTTTCCTCCAAAGATTATCTTTTGCAGCTTTATTTCACGCCTATCCTCCCTAATACATAGAATGGTGCTGCATTCATTCTTATAGAAAATCTTTCTAAACTAAAAATGCAAATCTCTGTTGTAGCTTGTCGTTATTGCCACTACTACTCCCTCATTCAAGCCATCAACATCTTTTCCAGGATGAATTTGATAATCCCTGAACTGGATTCATCACTTCCCTTCTTGTCCTTCTTTTCAGACCAAGCATGATCTCTTTAAAAAGTAAGTTGCATCATTTTCACCTCTGATTAGACAGCCAGTAGCTGCTCAAAATCAGAACCAAACTCAAATGCCTCACTTTGATCTGCATGACCCTACCTGACCTAATCTGACTTCACTGTAAATATGGCTTTCTCTACTTCTGTTCTCTCCCAAACACACACAGTTTATTTCAGACAAAGTGACCTGCTTGCTTTAAAATACCAAAATCACAACTTCCTCTCAAGGGTTGCATAGAAAATTCCTCCCTCTAGATGACTCAGAGCTTGTCCCCTCTAGTCACTTAGTTTTACCAAATATGTCACTTACTCAACAAGGCCTTCTGCGATTATAACTACGACTCCCAATTGCATTGTCCTCAGTCACATTACATTATTTTTCTTTCTTTTTAGCAAGGATGTTATTTATTTATTTGTTTGCTGTTTCTGTCTCCTCTTGCACTAAAGCCCTATCAGCCCAGTTACATTGTCTACCTTGTTCACTTGCTTCATTCCAACCATGTAAAATAGTGATTACCACTTATTTGCTCATCTTTGGCAAATGAGTGAATAAACACATGAATGATCACCAACTATATGAGTTGCTTCAAGGATCATGTGATTCAGCAGGAAAAAAACGTGAATGAAAAGCGAAGGTATGCTGAAAATGTAAAGAGCTTCTTGCTATTAGTAACTCATATTAAGCAAATAATATAATTAATAAAATAATAGGTATTTATATAATACAATACATGATACGATGTGTTTTCACAGATATTACACTCTGTGCACTCACAGAACGTTAGGGTCATAGCTATGTTTATCTTCTCAGAATGGGTCGGAGCAATTTTCTGTAAAACTCTGGTGGTGTTTTCACAGACACCCAGATGAAAATACACACAAGGTAAAACCCTCATGCCCTTCATTACTTTATGTTCTCCTAGCAATGAGAATAGCAAAGGAAGTCAAAATGTGCTAAGATGTTGGTTCTTTCACTGTCAAGATTAATTTCTAAATATTTGACAAGATCACTAGCAAGTGAAAATAGGAAGAAAACGTGCTAGGAGAAGGAACTGTAGAATTGAGTGTAATACAACAACAGACAAAGGAGAAGGTTTAAGTTCTGAATATCAATATATTTAGTATATCTAAATTCAACATTTAGATTTAGATATTCTAAATGTTAATCATGTTGGATAGTCATCAAATTTTCTTGCAAATAAGATTAGTGTGCTGTTGTATTACAGGACATCAATATAGTGCTCCTGAACTGCTAGTCTTTGTGTTAGAAATGACGTCAATACAAGGGTGCTCAGCAAGAGTGCCTGAATTCTGAGTTAGTAATTCCATCTACAAATCTGATGTAGTTATTATGCTTAATGAAAATCTCAAAAATATGGATGCCCAGTGGGCACAATCTGTAGTGCTTTCACCTGATGAGGCAAGAATCTCACTCACGAGGTGGTGTCATTATCACTGTACTTCCAGATCTTAGTCATGAAAAAAATGCCTTAAAAGTTAATAGAGTTGGATAAAGTGGAATATTTCCATAAAGCACACTTGCTATTCTAACATTTTTGTCCCAATAAAAATATACCATTAAAAGCTTTGGAAATGCACAAAATGTCTTAGATAATCTAAAAACTGAATCATCTTTAAATCTCTATAATATCTATTTTAGCAAAAGTTTAAGGTTCTAATTAGCTCAGCCACTTGATCTGAGCAGTAGTGGACAGAAGCTTCAATAAATTCTGACTATCAAAGTTCTCTTTCTTGGCATTGTTTTTCTTCCTTTCCTTACACATCCTAGTTTCAAAAGAAAACAGATGATTCTAAACACATTTCGGTTATCAGCATTACACCTACAGCTTTTCTTTCTCACAAATATCTTAAGATATGCTAGGAACACACAAAGCAACCATAACTAAGTTTCATTTCTCCCCAAAACTCATTGTTAGTTATCTTTTCTCATTTTAAGAAGAAAGGGCTAAGATGACAAATCGTCATTAAAGAAAAACTCAGCAGTAGAAAAATTCTTAAGGAATTATATATTCGTATTTCTAAAGTTAAGCAGTCTTGGAAGTCTTGAAGGATGTCAATGCAATGCGGAAAAGTTAGGAAGGGATGTCCTATTGATTGCAAGAATAAAACAAGAGACGATAGGTGGTACCTTGATCTTACCTAAAGAAGAAACATATTCTTTTGACTAAAATGAGGTCATGTTTCAACAATACCTGTCTTTGGTCTGAAGGCTAAGCCAGTCAGGACAATGAGGTGTATGCAACTAAGGAAGAGATGTCTGACTGTTAATAAGAATGTATTGTGAGATGAAATGTAATGTCGGTATCTTAGCAAGGCAACATGATCTATCTTCTTCAAGAAGTTTTTTTTTTTTTTTTGTTATTTTTCTCTTAACAAAGTTGGAAGAAATTGTATATGAAAAGGTACTTTCTCAACTTCTGTAAAGGATATAGTTATAATATTATTCATGTTTAAATGGAAACTTTTAAATACACAAGCTTATATCTGAGAAACTTTTATATATGAGCTTATATTTGAGAAAAATAAGATTAAACAAATGAATCTGTGGTACAAATGTATTAATCAAAATTAATTTTCTTTCTTTTCTAAAGGTAAAGACACCTTTGAAAAGCGTTACATATTTACAACTATTCTGCAATATTTAAGAAGAAATCCCAAATGTAGACAATACATCATTATTAAACAAATATGAGTAGAGTTATTGAACAATAGAAAAACGTGATTTTTTTAATTTTAATTTTAGATCTGGGGGTACATGTGAAGGTTTGTTTCATAGGTAGACATGTGTAACAAGGGTTTGTTGATCATATTATCTTACCACCCAGGTGTTAAGCCCAGTGCCCAATAGTTATCCTTTCTGCTCCTCTTCTTCCTCTCACCCTCCCCCTTGAGTAGACCCCAATCATGTTGAGACATGATTATTTCCAAAATGAGCATTACTCTTTTCCACTAAGGATACTTACAAATTTGAAGTAATAGGGAATAAGATCAACAAGTGGGTATACTCATTTATTTATTCATGCCATTGCATTTTTAAAAATCATAATTAGGTACCTAATTGTAGACTAAAACTAAGTTAATGTGACTGCATATGAAAATTATTATAGTCATATTTAAAAGAGCATTTAATCCTGTTGTCCAATTTATGAATGATTTCCACTATATATATTCTTTATTGAGAGAAAATCTTTGAAATCACATTTTGGAATGTATTTAGGTTTTTTTAATGTTTCACAAAATGGAGAAATACAAATTCAGTTAAAAAGTAAAGACAAAAAGAAAAATAATAAATTTCCACTTTCAATATAGTTAATTCTCTTTGAGTACAAATGAATTCAGAATACTTATTTATTTTCTAATAGTGTTTTAAACTTGTATAATACCCCATTATATAAATATGTAGTTACTACCAAAAATATTTCATTTGCCTAGTATGAGAGACACAACAGCAAAAGCACATATGATTTGCTCTGCAAACTAGAAATATGTTGCATAATTCTTTCAGGGAAATATGTTGTTGTTATTGTTTCTTCATAGAATCTCAATTTAGGCTTTTCCTGCAAGACCAGTCTTACTTTTTTTTTTTTACAGAATGTATGGCTATTATTTAATAGTTTTGATTTCCATTTAGTTACTAGTCAGTTTCATCAATTAGTTTAGTCAGGGAGCTCAGTCAAAATATGTGGGCTTGTATAGAGATAGCCTAAATCGAAAGGATGGAGAGAAAGAGAGATGGAGAGAGTGAGACTGACTCTACATTTTAATATCACTCAATTTAGAACAGAGCAATACATAATACATATTTTCTAACTTGGCCTTGTAATTATGCCAGGGGAAAAAGGGAGGCCATCTGATCATTTATGAAGAGGAAAATATAGATTTGAAATTGTGAGGGCAGATTATAGAAGACAAACAGAAAAAAAAACAGCATATACGTTTTGAAGATGTAAGCTTACTTGTTGTGCTGAATGGCAGAATCTCCTGAATCCTTCATTCTCCTTTCTCTAAAATAGAGGGTTCATATGTACTTGGTGAGATTGACATGTTATTCAAATGAGAGAGGACTGAAGAGCCAGAACAGAGATTCAATACTATTGCAAGTATAATACTTTTCAAAATTGAGTGAGTGACATAAAGACACTCATTCTGTGCCAGTGGAACTCACATATGGAAATTAGTCCAAAAACCAACTTTTAAAAACTCAAATTATTTTTAGAGATATTTTCATTTTTTGTCTTATTTACTGTTTAAATAATATTTTATCCCAAAAAACTAATAAGTTTTAAAAATCTCCATCCAAAATAAAATAACTGGAGAATGTTCCCAAGGCCTATAGACTATACAATTTGTGATTGCTCTGTTGCAATTTCATTTCTACGTCTCTAGACAATGGTTTGTGACACAGGTTAAATTTGGGAATAGCTATCCATGTGAAAATGTATAGCAACTCCACAGAAGAAAATAAAAAGCATCCCTTGACATTTTTCTGTTTGATTAGCTAATTTTCCCTACTCTCTCCCCTCCTCTGCCAAAACCAAAAGAAAATCCTTCTTATTTGACCTTTCTATGCATCAAGATAGTTTTGGTCATTATTCTTGGATTATATAGGGGAAGCCAGGTTTCTTGAAGAAATTTAAGAAAAGTTTTAAAACTATCTAAGGTAGACATAGATATTTTCTCATAGGAGTTTGGCTGAGCATATATTCTGATTAATTCATAATGGAACTCAATCTTTGGCTTTATTTTCTTTAGCATTCTGCTACTAAATGTATTGCTTCAAATTATAAGCATTAGGTATACCATAATTATATTCATTTCAAAAGCAGATAATTTTGACACGTGTTTCTGCCACACAGTCAGATTCTGTTAAAACAAAATACTTGTTATATCGAAATGTATTAGAATATTATATGCTATGAGTCAAAAAATAATTTAAAATTTTTTTCATTTCACTTTTTTTTTTGTCCAGATAAATAGACATGTTTATCTGGAGTTTTCAAAAGCAAAAGTTTCATTCATAAAAACCATCACCAATTTTCAAGCCAGAGTGGTATTTTTAATGGCGTTTGTGCCAAGGAAAGCCATTTTAAAGCAGATATACAGACACACATAAACACACACAGAGAGAGATTAAAAACGGGGTTGGGGGCAATTGTATAGTTGGGTTCCACTTACTACTAACTTAGTTTGACGAATGATATCATGTTGGCACAGGCATGTTTAACTTTTAGGATTAATTCTACTTTCTTTGAATGCATCTATCTAGAACGAAGACAAGTGTTTCCTTTGTACAAGAATTGTTTTGACAGACAGCCACAGAAGATAGAGAAATCTATCAGTATGTTTGATTGGTACTTTTTACTACGCAGATTCCTATAACCAGGAAAATGCTGAAGGAAAGGGAGGGAGAGTTGCACATTTCACATTAAGATACAAAAATTAATGGCAGAAACATAAAAAACTGGATCCATATATAGAATGGAGAGAAGACATAAAGTTCCCTCAACATCATAATCCTTGTAGAAGACCAAGTCCTGTTCAGTTCAGGTGACTTTAAATGGAGCTGATTTTTATGGTATCCCCTGGGCTGAGAAAAGAAATTGACAAGGTAACTGGCAAGAAACTAATGTCCTGGATCCAATAGATTTGCAAACTAAGTATTTCTGCATACCTCCACCTTGAAAAACAAGCAGCATTTAGAAAGTGTCATCTAAGTCCTAAGAATACATTAACCATATCACTCATCTAGCACCCTTTCTAAGAAAATTTCCTTTACCTTCACTTACATTTTTAAAAAATCACTTTCATATTTGTAATTCTAGCACAGTTAATATTTAATTTTTCTGCAATATTCTCATGTCTCTCTCCATTCTTAGAGGTCTAATTATATTCAGATTCACACTGGTGGCACTTTCCTTAAATTATTTTTATACTGTAAATATTTTCATATAATGTTTTTAATAACGAGATAAAAACATTTTAAGAAATTATTTTGTCTAAAGATATTTTAACCTATTCAAGAAATACTGATTCAGATTCTGATGTATGGCAGAATCCATCCATCCATCCATCCATCCATTCATCTTTTTCCTAAATTTATCTTCAGCTTTCTCTTAACTCCATTTTTCCTCCTGAATTCTGTTTTCTGCAATTCACATTCTTTCTTATTGTTTTAGCACATTTAAATTCTTTCTTTACCTTTTCCATTTTCTCTTTTCTCTCTCACTCAGTTTAAATTTGAGCTTGAGAAGAGAGAAAGAGAACAAATTCAAAGATTAGCAACCTCTTCAAAACAAAACTTTAATGTTATTTGTGGCATATGAAGAGACATAAATCGCAGTTCATTCTTCTTTGAGGGGAGATTAAAATTTTGATATACATTTAATTGCCATTGTTCGATGGTTTTCTATACAGATACATTAAAATGACTATAACAGCATGAACTTTAATTATTTGGAAATGTGTCTCCACATTGTATCATACTCGAGAATTTAACAGAGACTAGCATTAGGCCTCTCAATCCCTTTTCTTTTCAGAAAATTTGACACTTTAAGATATACTTCCTTTTAAGTTTTAATCCTTATCAAGCAATACTTTGATATGATATGACATTGTTATATGACAAATTAGTTGATTCTAAGTGAATCTGATTTATCTTCCAATTTTGGCTGTTAAGAGTTACAAAGATGTTTCCTTTTTAAGATGTGATAGAATGTAATAAAAACTTACATGTACATTAGTTTAGCTCTATATAGAATCAATATAAACTAATAAAATAAACAATAAGGAATTAAAAGACAAGTGCACGTATATGGTTTGAACATAAACATACAAGTTAGTTTCAAGCCTTTTTCTATTTAATACAATGTTTGAACTTATGAATGTATAAAGGAAAAACACAGCTAGAAGGTAATACAAACACTTCCGATATAGTTCATACAGTTTGAGAAGCTACCTATTACACAATAAGTACACGTAGAACCTAAATGTGAATTCTCATTTTTTGTCAAGCAGTTAGCTCTTGCACTACAAAACGCATCTGTATAATTCACATGCCTGTTCTATTATTCAAGGACGATTGACATAAGCCTGTGCAGAAAGTTACATCTCATTAACCTCTTTCTTGAGTTTATATTCCCATATCTTCTGTTTCAGCATATTAGTGAGGGAAGCTTGTCATAATGCAGTAACACTTTCTTTCTTAACTTTCAACAAGATTTCTCTCTTTAAAATTCCTTTTTCCAAATGGGGCCCATCCTTTTCACTTTTGGTAACTGTGAGAATTTTAGCTCTTTGCTAACAGTTTTGAAAGTGTGTTAAATATATAATAGTGGCAAAGTGCTGGTCTACAATTATTTTTACTTGTGCTATCTGATATAGTACTTCATGTGGACGTGGTGATACAACACGACATTATTTCATTTTTTAGAAAAAAACTAGCAATCGTTTACCATGTGCTCTGCTTCTATCTTAGATGTTCCTCTCCCTCATGAAACTAAATTGGCACCAAATATAATCCTCTTAGTTATTTAATATTCTATCTCAGAAGAAAGTTGTGGGGTCTGTATTTTTTATGTTCTATATAAAATTCTCTTCAGATATTAACTCCAATCATGGTAGCAGTAGTTCTATCCTCATAAATGTATACAAAAGCATTGAGAACTCAGCTTTAGATGAAGTCAAATTTCCGGAGATTGGAGACTCAATCAGGAAGAGCCCAATAGCAGTAGTCTGCCAGTACCATTATATTTTGCTAGCACACTGGGCTGAAAATCTCCATTCTGTTCATCTGCTCTGGTCCAACTTCAAACATTTTTCCTAAGAAAGGTTGAGAGCTGATTGTTCCAGATCAAAGACATCATCATTTCAAGGCGAGCTATGTGCTTCCATTTCATCAGTATAGTTTCCAACCATGCCACACCAACTTCAAGGCAAGTTGAGCAAGTTCAGAAGCTATGGTTAGGTGGCAATGATATGCTTAAAAGATTATCACCAGTAAGTGTCAGATTTCCTAAAGGAACTCAGATTAGTCCCACCACTGGTAGAGGAAATAACACGTGTGGGTATGTTATAAAGGCTAGAATCTGGCTGCCAACAGCAGGTTGAATAGAAACACTGCAGTTCATTCCCCTGTTCTTTCCTATAATGAAGCAATATTTTTTGTCAATTCATAATCTGCTTCATGTAAATACAATAACTAAATCTCCCAATGCAACATTCTGCCTATTTGCTTGGCATTGGGATCTGGGTTTCTCTCTCTCTCTCTTATTTAAACTAAAAAGCTGAACTATACCAGTCAATATAAGCTCATTTTCTGATGTAAAAAAAATCTATGATACTTCTGATTTTACTTTAACCAGTTAACCATTCCAAGGCCAGGGTCAGTGCCCCAAATATTCATCTAGTATTTTCCTCCCTTTTTCACCAGTGCATCTGTTGTCAAAGATTATTAAACTCGCACAGGGATTCTTGATTTTCCAGATGAAAAGTTTATAGAATCCCGGCTTTTTCTAATTCCTACCTCCTTTCTCCTCTGCTCCCCATATCCATTCCCTTCTAAACTTCTACCATTCACCAGCTGCTTGGAGAAAAAGGAAAAGCAAAGCGCCAGACTGGAGAGAGGCACTCCAGGGGTGGGTTAGCCCCTCAGAGCACCTGGGCTGTGTCACAGACCCTCATAATCGAAAAGTCAAGTTCAAGCAGGTGCGTGCGCCCGGAATCGTCCTAAAAGCCTCTCTGCTGATGACAGGACTCTGACCCCAGTCTGCCCCCAGGAAGGGGCTATAGAAACGAAAGGGGCTTGAATCGGCGCTTTCGCCGCTCCACGGACCTCGAATGCAGCAGGTAAGGAAGTTAACCTGGGAGCTAAGTTGAGAGCGGACACGCTTAACGCGGAGAACCTGGAGCTCGCAAAAGCTCGCAGTTGAGGGCCATCGCGGAGGGAAGTCTTTCGGAAATGCGAATTCTCATTCCAACATCTGCAGCGCTTAGGATGCGCGGACAGAAGCGCACAGCCAAGTGCACACACTCCCGGAGGGGACAAAATGGGGACCGGGAAACGGCCAAAGGGAAAAGCTGTGGGGGTGCCGAGGATTCAGGCACTTGGTTCAGAAATCCCGCACCGCACCTCTCACCCCCGCACAGGGCCAGCGCACGGTGGTCACCCGGTCCCGAGGAGCGGAGCTGCAAGGACTTAAGTTTCACACTCACTTATCTGCAAGCATCGCCCAGCAGGAAAGCCAAGGAAGTCAGGGGAGGGGAGCGGGGAGGTGTTCTCCTTACCTCGGTCGGCTCCCACGGTCAGCACCCTGGCGATCGGCAATAATCCCGAGAGAGTGAGTAAGGCGAGGAGAAACTCGGACATTGTGGTCGCCCGGTAAGGAAGCCTGCGCTGGAGACTGCTCGGCGGCACCTTCGGCCCGGCGGCGGCGGCGGCGGCGGCGGCAGCGGCCGCTTGGAGCCCGGAATCGAGCGGCGTCATTTACAAATGTCACTGGAAATTCTTCAGCTCAATGAGTCCAGCCAGTCAGCCTTCTCCTGCCTGGAGCAGGATGTGGAAGGTGGAGGGATGCGCGCGTGCGGGAGAGAGGAGGCAGAGCGTGTGTGAGCGCGAGCGAGCCGCCCGTGTGTCTTGACTTTTCAATGCAGGGTACGTCTGATCTTACATCACGCAAGAGGGGCAGTGAGAGATGCCAGCGGATGGGAATTCACTGATTAATCACCGAATCCACCACACACCCCTTCGTCGTCCACATAAATCACATCTATTACTTAATAAGAGGCATTTAACACAACAGGAAAATACCACCGCGAACGGAGAGCGCCACAAATCACAATTATTTTAATCCCCTTGAAGGGAAAGTAACTCGAAGCTGGTTCTGTGGGGATTTGGGTCTTTGGAGAGGGAGAGACTTCTGCATTGGGCTGAGCCAGCCAGGCGCCTACAATGCTCCGCAGTTCACAGCCAGCTGAGAACCCTCAACCGAGCACAGGGCTGCTTCTGCAGGCAAAACAAAGCTTCTCCCTTCGTTCCTCGGAAGCTTCCTTCTCGGGAAGGAAGGACAAGCCAAGGAACAGAGCTTCTCTTAGGGAAATGGTTTCCTCGGCTCTACACAGAATCCCAGTACTTCCTGAATTGCACTTTTAACTTTTATGCTGAGCAGCACCTGGGGACAAAGAGGCAAAATTTAGTGACTCAGCAGAAACAAAAAGCAAAACAACCCCAAAAGTCATTAACCGTTGCGTAAGAAGGGAAGGTTAATGGAAAAGGCTATTGAGGTCCCCAGGCAGGGAACAATAAAGCAACGAATTGGCAGCGTTTTTCTCTGGGGTTCTGTCTTTAAAAGGGTACTTCGAGCCATTTTAAACAGGCTTTGAGGGTTTTGTTGTTGTTTTTGTTTTGTGTTTTGTTTTGTTTTCCTTTTCCATATACTACAGGGGCGGTGTAAGAACTTTCCCGAGCCATCGGAGGCATCAACGGGAATCATTGGAATAATAATATTAGTAAAGTTGTTTTTATGACCACTTAAGTTTACAACATGATCATCCCAGTCCCTAAAATTTTAGTTTGCCATTACAAAGTGGCTACGGAATTAAAACTCAGAAATCTTAATAGTTGAAGACTTACTTTCTTCCTTGTAACATCAGGAATTCTCTTCTAAGAACAAGAGTTGAAAAGGTTTTATATTTAATATTTTGAAACTGGACATGAGTGGAGAGGAAAACTATGAGAAGGGAACAGAACTAAGGAAGAGAACGATTGAAAAGTGAAGGAAGATGCTTTAAAAGCTTTATTTACTTTGCTGTTTGAGACTTATAAGTGAATGCCAGCATTACTATCTACCTATTTATGAGAGTAAAATTATCCAGAAATATCTTTAGATGCTCCTTTGAAGCCATTAAAAACTAGACTAGATGAAAGAACACAGAGATGACTTTGCAGAACATTGTCAATAATCTGTGGATTTCACCTTTTTATTCTTACTCTGTGATTATAAATGTATTTTATGTCACTTTTTCCATGTTTTAAATTATAAAGTTTACTTTCCCTTGAAAATACAATCATTTTGTGTTTAAAATATGACTCCTACATTCAAAAGTGTATGCTTAATTTTTTTTGTTTTTTTTTTTTTGAGACGGAGTCTCTCTCTGTTGCCCAGGCTGGATTGCAGTGGCGCGATCTCGGCTCACTGCAAGCTCCGCCTCCCGGGTTCACGCCATTCTCCTGCCTCAGCCTCCGGAGTAGCTGGGACTACAGGCGCCCATCACCACGCCCGGCTAATTTTTTTGTACTTTTAGTAGAGAAGTGTATGCTTCTTTTCTTCTAAAGTTGTTACATGTCTAATTTCTCCTAGATGTTTTTATTATTTCATAATATAGTGTACAATATAGAATAAAAAGATTTTTTTACATATTTTACTTCATACTGAAAATTCACAAACTTTGAAATGAGTGGCAGAGTTTAAAGAATATGTGTGTGTGCGCGTGTGTGTGTGTGTGTGAGAGAGAGAGAGACAGAGAGAGATTTGAATGATGTGCCAAGTAATAAATGTTTCTTTCTCGAGGGTCCACAGACCTCTGTATTGTATGACAAACTTATTCACTGGGACAACGTAGCAGGTGTCTTTCTTACATGATCCCATTCAGTCAACTGGAAGGTCAGCTATTAGGAGATCTGTATCCACTTAACTCTTGGCAAGAAAATGAGGAGTGCTTACAAACCATACTAAGGACATCCAGATTCTTCCTCTTCTGAAAGATTACCACCAATCACCCTCCACTTCACTGCAAGGTAAAGGAAAGCAGCCAGGAACAGTATGACCCACCAAAGACTTTTACCACATACTAAAGTGCCCCAATGCTATGATTAAAAATCACTAACTCATTCACTTCTGTAGTACGTGCAGCAGCCCTAGATTCCATGGTCAGCTTGGAAAAGGGAAAAGCTAGGAAAGATCATAAGAGTAGCAAATACTCAGGAGATTTTGTATTCTAAATATACTACATTCCAAATACGTAGAGCCTCCTAATAGCCTGTTAAATGAATTAGCCAGAGTAAAAACCATATGATCTTTTTAGATCATCTGGTTGACTTTTTTATTTCATTGAGTGGGAAAAAATCAAAAATGCATTGTCTGCACATTGTGACCAGAATAATAAAGCAAAATAGAATTCTTAAGTAATCACCAATTAAGTCAGTAATCATGAATGACATAGGACTCAAAAAAGTTACTATAAAATAGTGATAGTAAATATGGAAGATTAGTTACTAAAGTATAGGCTGGAGCACCAATAAAAGGTAACATGTTAAGCCTAATTCCACTGTGAATTAATCTTAATGAAGTATTATCTATCAAATAAAATTTGCAGCTTTAGGCTGGACACAGTGGCTCACGCCTGTAATCCCAACACTTTGGGAAGATGAGGTGGGAGGATCACGAGGTCAGGAGATTGAGACCAATCCTGGCCAACATGGCGAAGCCCCGTCTCTACTAAAAATACAAATATTAGCCGGGTGTAGTGGCATGCACTGGTAGTCCCAGCTACTCAGGAGGCTGAGGCAGGAGAATCGTTTGAACCTGGGAGGCGGAGGTTGCAGTGAGCCGAGATCGCGCCACTGCACTCCAGCTTAGGGGACAAAGTGAGACTCCATCTCAAAAAAAAAAAAAAAAAAAAAAAAAAAAAAAAAAAAAACAAAAAAAAAATTGAAGCTTTATTTTAAGACCATGATTAATAAAGATCTAAATGGTATAAAACCTCTCTCAAAAATTTGGTGAAAGTATAGGTGCTTAGGTATGCACCAGCACTTAAGTGGACAACAACACATGAATTTAAATGCTTGTTAAGAGTTTTTAAGACTAAAATTTATACTAAGGACACTGATTCATACCAAGAAGCCAAAATATGAAATAAACAGATTAAATATTAAGCAGAAAATATATATTTGCTCCAAAACTGAAATAAAGCCAGTGTCGAAATGGGATAAAATTGTCTGTCCCACATCAAATCTCTTATATAAAGTGGTTCTTCTTCCAGATATTCTTTGAAAATGACCAGTTTATAAAAGAAGATTGGTTTCTATGAGCATCAGTGAGGTTGATAAAAGTGTAGACCAAATTTGAGCTTTAAAATTAAATAATTTGCTCCTAGGTTTTAAATGACCATTGAATGTTAATGGATCATAAATAAATGAAAAGCTTAAGTATAATTTTCTATGAAATACTTTTGTTTCCCCATAATATATGCTTTAATGAAAAAATAAATTAATAAAGTGCACTATTAGTGAAGAGGGAAAAGCTTGAGTGAGCGTTTGAATTTTGTTTGTTACTAGGCTCCATTATAATTTATTCATTCTAATCAGAGTTATTAACACTGACAAGTTAAATTAATTCATCAAACTATAGAATATTATGAAATCTCTCATTAAGATAAATTAAACAAAGTAGAACCAATCATTCTTCCTTTTTGTTTTAAAACAACACATGAATGCTAATTATCAGTCAGTGGTAATCTTACACTTCCCAATTAGAGCCACAGTTTCCATACATGTGATCAAACATCACATTTCATTTCTGCTAACTTAATTATTTTTGTGAGGTTGGATTTCTTACTGTAGATAGTAACAATTTGTGCTACACATCTGAACATCGTTAAGTTAGGGAGAGGACGTGTGTCTAAACAAGCTGGAGCTGACAGTCTGTCTCATGGAAGAGATGTGTGTGAAGGAGAGTTGGCCTGAAAGTTAGGTTGCTAAGGATTTCTGCAGCTATCATTGCAAGGCCTGCTAAGTTTCTTACCCTGCCTTTTTCCAGACAGAAAAGTTGCCAGGCAGCAGCAGACACAAGATGAAAAAGAAAGGGAAGAGACTGAGAGATACAGGGGGCGGAGGAGGTAGAGAGAGAGAGAGAAAGGATTATTAAGGAAACATCATCAGTTCTTTAACTTGAAACAGAGTTACTCTGGACAAAGCCTCTAAGAAAAATAAAAAACTTTAGATGCAAGTTATTTCTCAAACTGCAACAGATCAAGGCACATTTTTAACCGCTTTTCTTCAAAAGTGGGTTCTGTTTTTCAGCATACTGTCTCAATTAGGATACAAAGATTTGGTTGAGATAAATAAGATTTTGGTGTAACTTTAATTCTTACTATTAAGCAATTATTAGGAGGTATGCACAATTGAAAAGAAAATTAAGAGTGATGCAATTATCTAATTACATCTGGAAAGCAAAAATATTTCCAAGACAATTACATTGGTCTTCTCTTTTTATATTTTCAGCTTCTCTTTACTGTTACTATCTGTAAATGTTTTAAGACATAAATATTATGGCAAAAAGCATGACTGATAGCAATTATAAGTTTCAGAAGACAATATAAGCTTTAAATACTGATTTGATTATTTGGATATTTTCTGACTCTTGTTTGATAAACTTTTGACAGTAAAAATAAAAGGAGTCTACAGATTTAGACAAAGCCAGCAGAAGACTTGAAAGACTAAAGGTTATATCATTTTTTTCATTTTTTAAGGGATTGACATCCATAATAATAATATAGTCTGAAGATATAAATCCTATTTTGCTCTTTGGATATGTCAAGAGAAGGTACAATTGGTAATATTGCCATCCCTGTGTAGGTAATACAAAAATGTCAACAATTCATCAAATCCTTGTCACTCCACTCACATGGAATTAGCCCTTGGGTTATAAGTCAGTTGCTGATTATAAAGTATGTTGCTTTGGTACTTTTAGACCCTGACATATGTGTGTTCAATATGAGCTCCACATTGCCTTCTCCAGATCCAGAATAGAATTAGTGTATCAGGTGGAGGGTTGATTGTCAGTGGACATGGTCAGGATGCACTTTGTCTGAATATGCCCTTGTGACATGTTTCTACCTATGAATATTGATCTCTGACCTTCTTTCTGGTCATCATCTTGCTGCTCCTTAATTATAATTAGAGACTTTAAGATTGTTGGAGCTGGGAGGAGCATTCAAATAATCTACTCCAATTTACCGTATTTTGCAAATGAAAAATTTTTAGAGAAAGAAAACGTGACTAGTCTGAAGTCACACATTTTATTAATATCAGAAATACACCTTGAATAAAGTTTCTTGAATGCTTCCTGTATTATGTAGTCAGCTTTGTTGGTATTCTTTTAGTTTTTGTTGTTGTTGTTGCTGTTGTTGTTTGTTTTACTTCACAGAAGTGGTAGCTCAGAGAATATGAATTTATTCATTCACTAAATATCTATATATTATGTGACAGACACTATTTAGCACCATGCATATAGCAATAAGGATAATAAACATAATTCTTGCAGGAACATAGCATATAATCTAAATAAAATATTAATATCATTCTTCTGCTAAAGGACTGACTTTCCAGTATCAGCATGTAAACCATCCTCTCAGAAACCACAAGCATGACACATAAAGGCCACTAATGGGATCACCCAGTAAAATCAATGCTGCATCTTTCTTGGAAAGTGTCTTCTAGTCATACAGAAAACCCAATTTCTATTTGAATTCAACAGTGAATAAGAAATCACAAAATATATTTAAATCACAACGTACTTTGATCTGGAACTTGGTAGCAAGTACAGAAATGTTAAGAACTTTCAGAAATATCAACAGTGATACATGCCTACATGTTCATTAGATTCTAAGGACTCTATTCTGTTGTGGGGTCACATAAAATCAGGACAAAAAGAGAATTATAAAAGTCATTCAACTCATTCTTTTATTTATTTTTATTGTAGCTATGAATGAAGACCTATTTGTGACCCTTTCAAGCATCTTATCCCCTTTAAATAATAATTTCCAACTTCATATCCAATTCATATTTTTTCTTATATTTACTTTTTATGTAGCCTTTAGCATTTTATAATTTTCAACCCCCCAAAAATGTTCTTTCTATGTAATACTTTCTCCTATAATAGGCACTCAACGGCAATTTGCCTTACTGTTGATTAATGGCTTTCCGCTTCTTCCCTTGAACTTATTTAATATCTCCGATCTCGGCTGTTCCCTGGTCCTTCTGCCATGGAATACATCTTTATATCTGAAGTAATCAGGATACTACACCAACAAAGATAGAGGTTGGGCCTGGGCCATGGACAGGGAGCTGAGAAGATGAGATGCCAGAACCCTATGACTTACACATAATATGTACGTTAATAAAATGAATGACTGTTAAAGTGTCAAAAAGTACTTAGTAGCTATATTATCTTAGGCCAAGTTTATTTCTTTTTGTTTTTTACTTTAGAGGGGGAGATTGTTTCACTTTGCTTTTTTTTTTTAAAGAAGAGTAATTATCTTTTTCTATTCTTTTATCAGAAGTGGCCCACATATAATAAATTACAGAAAAAAAAACAGTAAAGAGAAGCAAAGAAATTTTAAAAAGGAAAGAAAGATGAGAAAAACGTACCTTTCTTCAAAGAGCACCTTGCTTAATTCACACTCAGAATTGCTTTCAGGAGGCTGTCAACAACTCCATTTGGGCACAGTGCCTGTCACAGAGTAAGTATTAAGTAAGTGTGTCTTAAGTGACATTTACTTAGAGGAGGGCTTTTAGATTTTTTTAAAGTTTGTTTTAAAGAAAAACTTACAAAACTAACTTCTCTAGAACATTGTTAATTTTTTAAGTAAAAAAAAATTCTCTCAGAAAATGTGTCTTGCCCTCTAAAAGTGTTTTTCTATTATGAAAATTATACTTTTGAATCACAATAAAAATTCAAAAGCAAAAAGGTGCTTTTTAGCCCTAAATAGAATGCCTTAATTTTATGTCAAGTCTCTCTTCATAGAAAAAAAAATGGTGACATTTGGACTTAAATATATTTACCAAGATTTGTAAAAATATGTGACTTTATGGATGAATCCTAGCAAAGTTAAATTACGGTTGAAAGATTATTAAATGCTTTTATGACTTTTTATTGCTACATTCTGCAATGTAAATAGACTTTACCCAGGGTATCATTCATATCATTCTGCAAACCATACTCTAAAACAACAACCACAAAAATGAGCGTGAAGATAAAGTTATTCTCAGGTATACAACAGAAGAGGTAGGAGAGGATGAATACCTTGAACATAGAATGACCAAGAATATATATGATTATTATTTGGAGTTTATATTTTTCCTTGTGATAAAATGCATTTACTTCTAAAAGAAATGTCAATTTTGTACTTTTAGATGTATATTAATCCTAATTTATTCTAACCTAATTTTTTCTTTTTTTTTTCTTGGTGAAAGAAAGTGAATAGAGATGACAGGAAATAGTTTCTATGCTCTTTACTGAGCTTTGCCTGAAAACACTATAAAACGAATTGAAAAATAAAAAAGTACATGTATATATAAATATATAATCACAAATGGACTGATATTTGGATAACATGTAAAATTGGTCAAAGGATTGTTGATACTAGTTATCTAAAACTAAGGAGTTTAATCAACTTGGACATTTCCACAAAGATACATATAGCTACTGGGAAAATAGCTCAAAAAAAGTAACATATTCTGTTGATCACATAAAATAATATATATATACATATATATACACATAAATAACATATATATATATATATACACACATAAATAACATATATATATATATATATATATATATATATATATATATAAAGACATCTAGTCACCAGCCTGAATTTGGCTGTGGAGTTGCCAAAACCAATCATGCTTCAAGCTGTAGGTTGCAAGTGAAAGCAAGTTATAGCCTCAGGGATGTCATGGTGACAACTGCCTGGCTCTCTTTGTAGCTCTCGGGCCAGGTTCTTCTGCCCTCTACTTCCCCTTCCACACTTTTTATTTATGATAGTGACAGTTTCCAAGCCAAAATTGAACACATGGCCTAATAAATAAAATTATGGAGCCAGAAGAAGACTATTTCTAATCAAGATTGTTCTGGAAAAACTTATCTTTTTGGCCATAGTAACTACTAAATTCAAGAAGTCTGAGTTACAAGTTACCTTCTTTTATTTAAAGTTTGATGCTTTTAAAGTACATCTATAATAACCTGAGATTCTTCTCAAATCATTGCTAGGAGTTGTTGACATCTAACTCAATTTTATGTAAGCAAATATTTAGATATCTTTAATCAAAATGGAAAAAAGTTTAATGTCTTACTTTATATTGTAAACAGGCTGTAGGATTCGATCGATCATACTGACATGCAGATGTCCCAAGTATCCATTTGACAAATGGCTCTGGAAGTGATTTCATTATTCACAACTGTGATAGTGGTGAACAAGCTAATGAAGGCAGTTAGTACTTGTATGTCCTGTTTTAAAATAAAAAGCACAAATTAAGTTCTCTTGTGTGAAGATAACAGAAATAAAACACACGTGCTCTGAGTGTGGAGCACTGTGAAGTGCTTCAAAGGGAAATTCAGTGGGAGATTGGTGTTTAAAATGCTTAATGGGATTCCTATGACTATCCTGAGGGAATTTAGAGGTTCATTTTTAAGCTGCTGTAATATGATCATATTAAAAGTAAAAAGCAACTTCTTTTAACTATGATTTCAAAGATTAAATGAAACTTCCCCCCACCACCACCACTTTAAAGAAATCACGTTTTGATTTCATTTAGGTGCTATGACAAGTTTTCATTTAGGGTTTGGTTAAAACGAACTCTTAGCTATCTAAACATAGATCAGTTGAAACAACATCTGGTACACAGGCTGCCGGAGTGAATTTTAGTCTTGTCCTCCCCTTCATCTACCCCCCCAACCTTAAAAAAGGTCCCCACCATTTATTAAAAATTCTCTGTGCAAGTGATTGACTAAGTCCTCCTTGCTATATTTCTTAAAAGTAATTTAAATATTCTCATATTATTCTTCTTTAAAACCCAAATAAAAATTAGGTACATGACTGTGCCTTTTACTGTTCTAGACAAAACAGTCTTCAGAAGAGAATGATAATCTCTTCTCAATCTTGGCATTGAGCTATAATGCAGAAGAAACCTTGTTTAGAATTTTGAAAATGCTCAACACCTCAGCTGTCTACACTATCATGCCTTTATGCTTTTAGAATAATAATTCTCCAAATGCCATTTAATCACACCTCTTAATATACCTTTATCTTTCACTGGGGAATAGTAGAAGTGTGACAAAGAGTATTTTCATTTATTTTACTCACTTTTGTTCTTTACATAAAAGGTAATATGAAAATGTGCTCAAGGGTCTACACCTTTTCTTCCAAACAAAATATAACTAGAGGAAGCAGATGCTGTGGTTCATAGTACTTGAGTGCCCCCTATAGGATACTTTTTATATTTTTGTTCATGTAGCTATGTTAGCTTTTAAAAACTTACTGCGTTTAATTTTATTTAAAATAAAAATAAAATGATAAAAATGTGCATCTGTGAAATATAAATATGAATGTTTTCTTTCCTCATATCCGCCTATCTGAAAAGCCAAAGAAAACTGTCCTTTTAACACTTAGTTGTTTCTCTGTTTTTGCTAAATGTTTCCTCTAAAATTTCTCATTGCCTGCTATTCTGTCTACATTCATAGTATCAATTACTTTATTTCAAAACATGCATTTAAAAATTTATGTCTATTATATCTAGGTATTTCTCTTACTATATCAAAAGAACAATCAACTAGCTATAAGTATTAGAAAATGAAAATGGAATATCCTTGTAAGTGAGGACAGGCAGTTGTTGATATGGTTAGAAATAGAATCTTTGAACTCTCAAGATTTCTTTAATTTCAAGTTAACATCCATGAATAATATTGAAATAGAATGAAAGAATACATATACTTACCTGTTCCTGGCAGTTTGATGGCAAGGTGTGCTATCTTAGATTTCTTGGGTTTTATGAGCCTTTTCATATTTGTACTGTAGCCTGGAATTGAAAGTGGTAGACAAAGCCAGGCACAGTGGCTCACACCTGTAACCCAGAAGTTTGAAAGGCCGAGGTGGATGGATCATTTGAGGCCAGGAGTTCAAGACCAGCCTGGCCAACATGGTGAAACCCTGTCTCTACTAAAAATACAAAAATTAGCTGGGCATGATGGCACACACCTGTAATCCCAGCTACTATGGAAACTGAGGCATGAGAATTGCTTGAACCTGGGAGGCAGAGGTGGCAGTGAGCCAAGATACCATCACTGCACTCCAGACTGGGTGACAGAGTGAGACTCTGTTTAAAAAGAAAAAAAAATGGTGGACAAGAGGAGGAAGGAACATATATCTTAACCACTCTGTCATAACCACTCTATCTTTATCTGGCTTAAAAACATATTGCAATAGCCTACCAAGGCTGTGATTGTTTTAATTCAGAGTGGCCCACTTAGGTGATAGGAATGTAATTAGATCCTCTCTAAAATAGACTATTGAATTTATATTCCATGTAATGTACTTGGATCCCAAAAACTGTCATTAATATCCTTATCTAGAAAAAGAATATATGCACACAAATAGTCTCCGGCTAAAACCTTTTATTTATTTATTTTTGCTTTGTATTAGTTAATTTCTAAATGCAGAACTGATATAGTGGTAACGAAGCAGTAATATAACTAGGCAATGAAAAGGAGGCCTTAATTTCCTTTCTTGCCTCTCTCCTTTCTATTCTCACTTATTTATTGTGTACTTGCTTGAAAATCACAGTACCTAGGGATGGGATTACTCTAGTGGAAAGTCATGGCATCTGTTTTCAAGAGCTGTATGTCTAATGAGAAAATGGGTCTGAAGAGACTATTAAAAAGTTTCCTGCTAAGTGCTATAAAGGAAGATATCCATAATGTACAGTGGAGGCTTTGATAAACATACATTTATTTTGCTTCCTGTGGAGCAAAAAAGGTATCACCAAGAAGGGGACACTTCAGATGACTTTTGAATATTTTGCTAGGAATAAAACTGAGGGGTGATCATTCTAGCAGATGGAACGGGATGTGTTGAGGCACATATTGCTAGATAGTAACGTGAAAAATTATTATCTGGAATTTTGAAAAATCAAAGGTGTCAGATAATGCATTTTTAAAGGCATACTAAAGAATTTGCACTTTAAGTTGAAGGCAATAAAAATATCTTATTTGAACATATCAAGAACTAGCTAGGAACATAAAATCCATCCAATATACAGTTGTATCACCTGAAAGTCTACATTCACACTTCCATATATACCTTCTTGGATCTCATCTCTCATTTCTCCATTTCCCATGGTCGAAGCAGCCTAAATTCCAGATTCTTATCACAGGTTGTTAAAGTAATCTTTTAGCTATTATAAAGTAACTTAAAGAATCCTACCTAGTTAATCCAGTGATCCAGGACAAAGTTTCCCTGACTGCATATTGCAATTCTGGATTCATTTCTAAATTTTGCGCTTACGATCCAAATAATTTGGTCCAATTACTTAATTTCTTCAGACCAGTATGTCCACCTGAGTGGACTAGAGATGATAACACCAGGGCCTCCAATTGGGGTGCCAATTACTGAATCTTGCTGACATCTGCTGTCACTGTGCCAGACCCATCACTTGCAGAACACTCATAGGAATTTCCCAGGCAGCCTGTTGCAACCTGACTAATCTGTCTAATGATCTGATCTCTTTAATGATGCCACACTGTCTAGCCAGATCCACTGTCCACCTAGGCATGTTCTACAAGACACACTGTTGCTCCCAAAGGAGCAGATTGATTTAGTTGGAGACACAAGATACAGACACATTAAAAGAAGGTAACCAGAGATAAAAAGCAGCATATAGGAATTACAAAGTTAAAAGTACAAAGTAAAAGATAAGTAATATGGATTTTGGAAAAAAAAATAAAACTGGTATAAAGGAAACTGTCAGAGTTAGAATTTCAGCTAAGCCTCAAAATATATCTGGTTTTTATAACAGTTACAGGTTATTTTTGATAGAATAATATGAACATTTTAAAATCATGCTTGAAAAAAGCATATCTATTTTTGGGGATAATAAAAATAATCTGGTTACACTATGTTAGAAATTTTTAACCAAAAATTATACAGAATTTTCGAAAGAAATAAAAATTTGTCTATTTCTTATTCTACAAAATGATAGGAATAGATTTTATCTTATTTCTGGTGCTGAAAAATTATAGACTTTTGAAAATGCGCGGGTAACAGGATACATATATTCCAAATTTATTGGAAAACAAAACTAGAAAAAACTTGATAACTAATAAAAAATAAAATAAACAAAAGAGAGACCAAGGAAATACATTTACAAAGGAAGACGAAAGATGAAATAATAAGAACAAATGTACCTACTGGGCATAATAAATATGAATGCATTAAATACTCTAATTAAAATACATTGATTCTCAGATTGAATTTTTAACATTTATCTGCATGTTGTTTATTTTAAATATTTTTGTTCAAAATATTTATTGAATACACTCTATGTAACAAATAATGTGTGAAAATCCGGGAATATAATGGTTAACAAGAGATCTATGTATTTTTCTTTCAAAGAAAAATAAAGAAATATTTCCGTGTTAAAAAAAGAGGCAAATAAAAACCTACATATTTAAGAGGAACAGTACTTATATCAGAAACAATTGAATTCTTCCCATAGAACATGAATTAATAAAAAGAGAATACATTAGATTGATAAAAGTTAAGTAAAAGTAATTATTACCTCATATGTATCTTTCAATGTAGTTTCAAATGCAAAACATATAAAGCAATGATCAAATAGGGGATATTACAACAGTTTAAACAAAGATTTGATGGCTTTGTTTGAAAGATAACTGAGGTCATATTTGCTCAGAATTTATGAAATGTGGCACAAATCATTATGATTTTGATGAAGAAAATTCATACTATGTGAATAGAAATTAAAACTTTATTTCTCCTCAATTTACCCTAAAATATAATATAATCTCAAATTAAATTCTCAGATAATTTATTCATTTGGAACTTGACCAAATGATAGCAACATTAAATTAGAAATAATAAATACCTAAGAATTGCTAAGAGTCATTAACAAGAATAGAAGGACAGTGGTGATATTTGCTCTAGAAAATAGTATAGGAAAATACAAGCCATAACAATTAAAGAATAAACTAATGATGTAGAAATAAGCAGAAAGACTAATTAAACAGAATAGAAATTCCAGAAGCTACTTTAAACTGAAGAATACAGTATATCATAATAGGAGCATTTCAATACATTGTGCGAAAGATGACTTGAACAATTTACAAATTATTGACAGACTTTTCATGTAAATATTAACACATTCTCTACTTTAAATAGCCACATACTAAAAACTACTTTTAAAATGCCTGTGTCCAAAAGAAATTAGCAAAGCTCACAGAGTCAAGTGCAAAAACCAACCACAATAGATAAGACTTTGTAAAATGCCTTGCAAAGAGATTCCAAAGTCAGGTTTAGGAATTTCTTAAATATTTTAAAGGCAGAGAGCAAATTCGATAATCATTTGGGATTATGTCTGGCAACTGTCCAAAAACTGCATTAAGGGGTGTAAAGAAGTCGGTAAGAAGACTAAATTAATGTCCTCTGCCTAAGTCATTATTGGGAAGGCTTTAAGAATATTCCAACTGCTGGCTAAATATGCAACCTGTAGTTTCAATTAGCTACTCAGTCCAAAATCTGGCAGATTGTAGGCATTTTATCAATTCTAAATATCCCAGAACTTGGGAACTATAGAACTGATTAATTTTGTTTTCAGTTTTGCAATTTACTAAATAGAATCTGTAAATAACTAGAGGGAAGGCAAGTATATATGAGAAACCGCTGCTCATTACTTGACTTCAATTTTTGGAAGAATAAATATATACAAAATAAGGAATTTAATGTAATTTCTTTCTCAGTGTTTTCTTCAGAAGAAACATTTTAATTCAAAGGCACTAACAATGTCATGGCAAGACTTTAAGGGGTCTATCTTCCTCTAGAAATGGAATAGCAATGGTAAAAGTATGCATTTGATAAACAATATTGTTCTCTGAATGAAGACTTCCAGAGTCAAGCTTCCAGACTATGTATATAATTTACAAAGATGCTTTCAGATGGTAGCAAGCCCACTGTGAAAATAAACTATAAGAAGGGATCTTCAAAACTGTGAGTAGGCCTGGCATGGTGGCTCATGCATGTAATTCCAGCACTTTGGGAGGCTGAGGTGGGCAGATCACCTGAGGTCAGGAGTTCAAGACCATCCTGGCCAACATGGTGAAACCCCGTCTCTACTAAAAATACAAAAATTAGCCAGGCATGGTGGTGGGCGCCTGTAATCCCTGCTACTTGGGAGGCTGAGGCATGAGAATCACTTGAACCCGGGAGGTAGAGGTTGTAGTGAACCAAGATCGTGCCATTGCACTCCAGCATGGGCAATAAGAGTGAAATTCCATCTCAAAAAAATGAAACAAAACAAATAAGAAAACTGTGAGTAAGTAGCAAATGAGATATCTATTTTATTATGAGAACAGCAAGTTCTTTGAGTGGAAGACACAAAGCAGTAGTTATAGGATAATGGGTTCCAGCCTTTCAGTCTTGACCCTGAAATTCACCTGGGAAATATCAGTGATGAAAGAGAGCACTGGGGTAGGATCCAAAAAATCTGGTTTCTGTAGATTACAAATCAATTAATATGACGTCAGACAAATGATTAAAACATTCTGACCATCAGTTTTTCACAAACTGCAGATAATAATATCGATTTCATTGAGTTGTTAGTATATTTACATGAAATAATGACAGTGAATGCACCTAGTAGAGTGCTTGGCAAATGGCTGAATTTATTTCTTGAGTCCAGTCACTAGACATGTCAAGCCATTGTACCATCCTAACTAAAAACATAAAAATAGAAGAGTCTTCAGGATTTTAGTCATAAATACAAAAAGATCATTTAGATCTCATAAAATTTATAAAAGAAAATATTATAGCTCTATCACACATTAAAAATGAAAGATATTAATAACCATCTAGGTGGGCCATGGTTTTCAAACAAGGCTGTAAATTAGGATCACCCAGGAACTTTTAAAAAATAAAGATGCTACTGCCCTCATAATTTCTAAAATCATCATTCCATGGTAAGCTGGGAATACTTTCTTTGGTGTTGCCTGTGTAGATCTGACATGCACCTTGGTTGAGAACACTGAATGTAGGTATAAAGATACAAACTGCAATATAGTGTGAAAAAGAAGAGGTGGCAGAATATTCATTTGGGAGAGAGACAGAAAGCTGCCAGAATTAGCCGGGCACGGTGGCTCATGCCTGTAATCCCAGCACTTTGGGAGGTCGAGGCGGGCAGATCACCTGAGGTCAGGAGTTGGAGACCAGTCTGGCCAACGTGGTGAAATCCCGTCTCTACTAAAAATACAAAAAAATTTAGCCCGGCGTGGTGGTGCATGCCTGTAATCCAACCTACTTGGGAAGCTGAGGCAGGAGAATTGCTTGAACCCTGGAGGCAGAGGTTGCGGTGAGCTGAGATCGAGCCACTGCACTCCAGCCTGGGTGCCAGAGTGAGACTCCATCCCAAGAAAAAAAAAAAAAAAAAGAAGAAGAAGAAAAAGAAGAAAGCTGCTAGAATTAGGATGAAGTTTGGATAATCAAGAATTTAGAAGTGAAATTTCAAGTATCTCTCTTTCGATGAAAATAATAGAAGTGGAAAGGGAAAGGAATGGGGAGAGGAGGCTCTGACTGACAGCAATGACTTTATAAAGTGAATTACCTGACGAATTGCTTTGGCCCAAGGAATGGTACAAAAAGAGATTCAACAGAATCTTCTATCAGCCGAGTTAAAATTAGACCAGTGTGTGTTCTAGGAAAGTTAGGTACATGCAAAGCATCTTATTCACTATATTTTGCTTTAATGCCATAGAGTAAATGAGATCTGGTAGGAAAGCCTAGATGACGATCACCATTTCAACACATAAGAGTTCAAAGATGATGTCTCTGATAACAATTTCTAGTTCTGTGAAGAGGCACCAGAGACTGATTATGACGAGCCATTTTACCTCACTATATTTTATAGAGATTATCTTCTGGCTTGCAGAGGTTGCTACTGTTTACAAAGCCAGATACTAGGTGCCTCTACCCTTAGGATTCCTAGTAAGCCAGAATTTTATTTAAAAAGCTGTTTTCCCCCAATGTACCAAGCTAGAGTGTTTGCTGATGCTTTTGTCAGCATGCTCACAGCTGCTCACCTTACTTGAAGTTATACTTGAGCATTCCCCTGACATGTTCTGTTTTGCACTTTTTGAGCACTGTTGATTCTCTTCAGTTTCACATATAAAACCTGTTCATGAAGTTGCTCAGCTACCATTTATCTCTTGCACATATCCAGTCCAAGAGAATGACATTAAAATGAGTATTATGCCAATGTTAACAGACTTGAGTGGTACCCACGATGTTTCTGGGAAGACCAGTGGGAGATCTATGTCTCATCTTTAGAGAAGGTAAGATGCAAAAGCATCTAGAGACACTGAATCATTTTAGAATGATTCTCTGGGGACATTCTCTTGCAGCTCCTTATTTTATCAAAAAGAAATATAAATATCTAGAGACTTTATGGAAATGTTCTTAAGTTTACATTGCTAGTTAGTAACAGAACTGATGCTGGATTCCAGATACTGTGCCAATATTCTAACCCAACACCACATTACTGTTATACCACATTACTTTCCTACTGGCAAATCTGTAAGAGAAAATGAAAGTAAGTTATTAAAGCAAAATGCCTTTTCTTATTAAGGATTAAAACCTGATAGCAAGGGCAATGTCCGAACACGAGTATTTAAAAATAGCTTGAAGTTTTCAAGAGAACTTCTTGTGCATAAGAATGTGTGGTATGTTGACTGACAGGGTTATTACAGCACGGAGACATCCCTAACAAGAACTAGATTTAAATAGAGTATATGGCAATTATAATGTGTCAGTGGCTAATGAGGCATCCTCTATTCTAAAGAAGAATCAATTCTAGGAGTCTTTACTAACACAGATAAAGCTGTACGTTCACACCAAAACTTGATATTACTTGTTCTGCAGTTGGCGTGGTTATGCTGGTAAAATGTCTATTTTACGACATATATGGATTTAACAGTGAAATCCTAATTTGGTAAGGCTTCATTGGTCAATCTTTGGATTCATAGAGTAAATTCAGTCTTACCTGATCTGCAGGCTGCCCTATGTAATTTCCTGGCCAAAGAAAGGTTTCAAAAATATTAGCAATAATCAATATCACCTCAAGGAAAGATAGTGACAATAATATGATTATTGTCAACATATAATTTTGATGTCAGTATAAGGTCGTTGGTCTCAGCAGTGATAACCTCATGATCTTTCAGTTTCTCCAGAAATGTCCATAATTTTATGATCTCACATTGACTTTTCAACTTTTTAAAATCTGACTTATGTGTTACCAAACCACTAAAATTTCTTTCACTGAAATCACCAGTCTTTTTAGTTTTCATGATCTAATCCAAACACATTTTCATGATCACACAAAATTTCATGATCAAATCCAAACAACACATTTCATTTAATTTCCGTGGAACATTTCGGACCTTTATTTTGAAATGCTTTTCTTCCTTGACTTCTGTAAAACTCTCTTCATTATTTTCTTAATTCAATAACAGGTTCTTTCTTCCTAGATTCTCTTCCTTCTTCTATGATTCAGTGCTCACAGAAGATCATAGTGAGACTTGTATTTTATTTTCTCTTTTTACTTTAATTTGCTCTCTAGCTTATTATTTCCACATCTGTGGGGCTTGGACATTTCCCGTTTCTATATAGCCTAAATATAGTCTAAGCATCTCTCTTTTCTCTCTCTCTCTCTCTCTCTCTCTCTCTCTGTGTGTGTGTGTGTGTATGAATCTACAGATATGTATTTGTGTGTGTGTGTGTATATATATATATATATAAATCTATTCTTATAAACACATTTAAACACCTTTTGGGCAGATATTTTTTCCTAAACCAATTATTTTCACCTCTATTACAGGGAATGTCATTTATGCTGTCCCCAAGCCAGAAATCTAGAACCATCTTAGAGTTCTCCCTATTCTTCACTGCACATTTAGTGGATCAAATGAACATTCAAGGTTTCCTCATTCTCTGTTATAAACATAATGTGTATATGTCATTTACACTCCACATCCACTGCTATAACCCTACTTCAAGTACTAATTGCTGCTCACCTAGACCCTAAAATAATAGACCCTAAAATAAACTCTTGTCTATTTTATTTTCCAGCTTCATTCTTTTCGAATTGGTCTTCTACATTACTGCCAGCATAATCTTTCATTCTGTAAGGCAAACTGAGTGAAATGTCCAGTGTCATATTTACTCACCATGTGACCTAAACAAGTCATTTACATCCTCTTGGCCCCATTTTCCTCATCTGCAAATGCAAATATTAGTATCTACTAAAATTATTGATAAATATATTCCTTGACTTCTTGAGCCAGAAGAAAAAATGTAGGCATCATCTCATTTACCAACTCAATCTATGGATAAGAAAAGACTAACGTACCCTTTGTTTGCTCAAGGTCACAGAATGATTTAATGTAAAAATAGGAATAAGTTATCAATCTCCTGGTTCTTAGTCCAGTGTTCTTTCAATTCACCTACAGGCCTTTAAATATGTATCATGCATATTATGTCATACTGTTAAAGATGTATTGAAAAGGATGTTCTCAATATCCCATGATAAAACTTTATAAATATTGATTATTGAACAATAGCCTTAGAAGAAATTTCTTTGAATTAATCACACTAAGCTGGCAGCTACACCTTAGTCCATCATTTTGTCTTATTGTTATCTTCAGCTTTTGCTTAATGGACTCCAGAATGTTACATATATCTTTTGCTCAGTAGGCTGAGTGAAAACAAATACTAGATGAGGATTTCCGTCTAATGAGTGAAGCATGCCGGAGGCATGCACAGGAGTATATATCACCCTGCCACTGGCTGTTTTAGGGTAAGATGCACTTTCTTCCTACGTTCCCAAGGTAGAACAAACAGGTCATTTGACAACGATGTTCAAGATTTATTGTATTTTATCTAGTAAAGATAATCAACATATAGAAATAAACCTCTATTGCTTTTACAAACAAGCAAAACCCACCACCAAGAGCAATCACCAGCGAATAGTTTTGGGAAAATGTGGATACAATAAATAATTCATGATGACTTTTCACAGAATCTTTTTACTTTCTGAGTGGCTATGTTTCTTGATACCAAAATTCTCCCTTATGAACACACACACTTCTTATTGTATTACTTTAAGCCTAAACTGCTAGAATATACTGTTTACCTCCATAGACTGAAAGAGGGAATCTAGTTTGGAAAATTGCAAAGATTATCAAAAACTGTTAAAATCCCTTCTCCTCTTCCTCATCATTATCATCATCACCCCCATCATCCTCATCATCATCACTATCATTGTTGTGTCATTTTATATATTATTTACTGAATGCTTAGTATGTGTCTGACTCTGAGCTATGTACTTTATATGCATCTACATAAATAACCAGTTATTGTAGGCATTATGTGGGTTCATCTTACAAATTAAAAAAGGAGAAAACTAAAGAAGGTTAAGTATCTTGTGCATGGACCCATAGTAGATGGTGGACCAAACTCTTTATTATTATTATTATTATTATTATTATTATACTTTAAGTTCTAGGGTACATGTGCACAACGTGCAGGTTTGTTATATATGTATACATGTGCCATGCTGGTGTGCTGCACCCATTAACTCGTCTTTTACATTAGGTATATCTCCTAATGCTGACCAAACTCTTAACTCCTATGTATGACTTAAGTGCCTCTCTCTCTCTCTATCTCCACATCCAAATACTAAAGTGTGGCACTTTTTTTTAAAGAAAAGTAATCATAACTTTTGGAGGAAATTTATCTTAAGAAAAAAAATTTAATTCTATATGCAGGAAGAGGCACATTACAGCAGAATCAAAAATATAAAACATTTTTAAAGTGCAGAAAATAAATAGTTCAGTATAATATGGGCATATGAATTTTCTTAAGTAATAAGCATCATTTAGCCTTTGTGAAAATTTCTTAGCAACATGAATACATGCTTACGATAAATAGTAAATGAAAAGTTCAGAATACTTATGTCTACACTAAAAATATAATCATGAAGACCATACTGGATATTTAGATGAGTGAAGAGAACAGGGAATAGTGATATGCAGGGAACATTTTCTGACTGCTCTTCTTTGATATTATTTCTGATCCTCTTAAAATGTAGTTTTTGAAATAAATACCTTAAAAAATTTAACTGTTTACTTGATAGATTATAACAGGTGATAAACATCGTTAAAGATTTCCAAAGAAAAGTGACATTTACGAAGGAGACATTTTCTTAGCAGTACCAATTTTGTCATCTTTTTCACAGAGATAAGGAAAATTACTCTACACCTTATTTGGTTTAAGGTTAGCTATTGTTTTGTTCTAGTTTCTCTTTATTTTTAAATATTTTTGGTTCAAAAATTAAAACTCTTCACTATACTCTCCAAAGGTAATGGAATTGAAGGGGACTTCAAAATTGATAGGAGCACAGGAATTCCTAAGATAATAATATCTTACATTTTATTTTCATAAATATATCAAGGACATTGTGTGAAAAATGTTTCTCTCATACATTGATGCTTATTTTGAGAAAGATTTTTCCAGCAAAGTAGAGTACAACAAAAAGTGGTATGACAAACTTTATGCAAATCAATCCGTAGTTCATATCCATACATTTGAATAGTGTATCATTTGCTGAAAGTTTCTTCTAGTAAGGACCCTTTAGATATTTATAAGTGATATAACTTCCCAAATGTTCTCAATTACTCATATACACCTTCAAACTAAATTTTTTCTGTAAAAACTCAGCATAGATTTATTAGAGAGGGAGACTTAATGGAATATTATGTGTAGCAATAACAATGGATCCTGAGAAGCGGAGATCTGTGGAAGTCCTTGCCAACTGAGACTGAAACCCAGATCTAAGATTTTGAATAAGTCATCTGGACTGGTACTAAAATCGCTAAGTCATAAAATGTTCCTCCCAAGAACATTTGCGCTCCCATGTTCTACTACTATTTGCATTCATTCACAAATTATTGAGTCTAATACAAAACACCAAAAATCAATCAATTTGTTTTAGTTTCTGCATATGGCTTTTAAAAAGTATTAGGTAAACTTAGTCAAGGATGAAAACAATATTCAACATCCCTATTTTCTATATTTTCTGAGTTTTGCCACGTTCAATTTGTCTGGTTTTAAAAATTTTAATAGCAGTTTTATGAATATATAACAAATACTATGTAATTAAACCAAAATATGCAGTTCATAGTTCTTTTTCTTTCTTTATTTCTCTCTCTCTCTCCTTCCTTCCTTCCCTTCCTTCCTCCCTTCCTTCCTTCCTCCCTTCGCTTCTCTCTTTCTTCTTTCTCTCTTTCTTCCTTTTTTCTTTCTTCTTTTTCTCTTTATTTCTTTCTTCTTCTTTCTTCTCTCTCTCTTCTTTCTTTCTCCTTTCTTTCTTTCTTTCTTTCTTTCTTTCTTTCTTTCTTTCTTTTTCTTTCTTTCTTTCTTCTTTCTTTCTTTTCTTCTCTTCTCTTTTCCCCTCCCTCCCTCCCTCCCTTCCTTCCTTCCTTCCCACTCCATTGCCCAGGCTGGAGTGCAGTGGCACGATGTCTGCTCGCTGCAGCCTCGACTTTCCAGGCTCAGGTGATCCTCCCATCTCAGCCTCCCAAGTAGCTGGAACTACAGGCTGGTGCCACCATGCCCAGCTATATTTTTTTTATTATTATTTTTGGTAGAGACAGAGTCTCACTATGTTGCGCAGGCTGATCTCAAACTCCTGGGCTCAAGCAGTCTGCCTACCTCAGCTTCTCAAAGAAATGGGATCACAGCTATGAGCCACTGCATCAGGCCCAGTTCACAGTTCTTGAAGTGAAGTGTGTCGTTACCGGTTTGTGCAATGATTACCATTGTCTTCCTTAAAAAATTTTCATCACCCCAAATAGAAACCCTTTACCCATTAACTGTCACTCCCCATTTTCCCCCTTCTCCTATCACTGGCAATCACTAATTGAGTGCCTATTCCTATGAATTTGACAATTCTGGGCATTTCATATACATGGAATTATGCAATATGTGGACTTTTTTGACTGGCTCTTTAGCTAAGCATGATGTTTTCAAGGTCCATCCATGTTTTAACATCTATCGGTGCCCTCCTTCCTTTCTATTGCTTAATAGGAATAGACTTTGTGGATATCCTATGTTTTGCTTATCCCTTCAGCAGTTGATGGATATTTAGCTTTTTTTTTCACTCTTTGGCTATTATGTATAATGCTGCTGTGAACATTCACTTACAGGTTTTCGTGTGAACAAATGTTTGAAATTCTCTTGGGTATATACACTGGAGAGGAATTGCTGAATCATATAGTAACTCTATATTTGGCTTTTTAGGAAGCATCAAACTGTTTTTCAATGTTGCTGTATCATTTTACAATCCCACCAGAAGTGTATAAAATCCCAATGCCTCTGCATATTTATCAACAATCGTTTTCTTCCTGTCTTAAAATTTTAGCCATCTGAGTGGATGTAAAGTAATACCACATTGTGGTTTTGGTTTGCATTTTTCTAATGACCAATGACATTGAGCATATTTTCATATGCTTATTGGCCATTTATTTATTTTTTGTCTCTAAAGAAAGCCCTATTTGAATCATTTTCACATTTTCATTTGTGATGTCCTTATTTTGTAGAATTGTAAGGGCTGCAAAAAATATTTGAAATACATGACCTTTATCACTTATAGTATGAATAATTATATGCTCCCAATCTGTGGTTTGTCTCTTCACTTTCTTGATGGTATACTGTAAAGCACAAAAGGTCATAATATTGATGAAAACTGATTTATCCCTTTTTTAAATTTAGTCCCCTTTTCTTTTAGTGTCAAATCTAAGAAGCTATTGCCTAATCCAAGGTCATGGATTTTTTTGTAAGAGTTTTATAGATTTTAGTTCTTACATTCAGGTTGATGACCAATTTTGATTCAATTTTTGTGTATGGAGTGAGGTAGAAGTCAAACTTCATTCCCTTCCTGTGGAAATCCAGTTGTTCCAGTACCACTATTCGAAAAGGCTTTTTTTTCCCCCAAGTGAGTCATGTTGGCACCCTTGTGAAAAATTAATTGACCATAAATGTAAGAGTTTATATCTGGAAATTTCATTCCATTGATCTATATGCAAATTTTTGTGCCAGTGCCACATTGTCTTTATTTATTAAAGTTTGTAGTAAGATTTGAAATCTGTATGAGTCCTCTAACTGCGTTCTTTTTCAAGATTGTTCTTGCTATTCTGTGTCCCTTGCATATACATATAAATATTTGGATGAGGTGATTCCTTTGTGCAAAAGGAAGGCTGGGTTTTTTATAAAAACTGAACTGCATTATTGTTCTATTTTGAGGAGCATTACCATCTTAACAATATTACATTTTCTGATCTATAAACATAAGATATCTTTACATTTATTTAAGCATTTTTAAATATTTTTCAACAATGTTTGTAGTTTACAGTGTACAAGTCTGCACCTTTCCTGTTAAATTTATTTCTAAGTGTTTGGTTTTCTTCCTTTGGATGATGTTCTTTATTGCAAGTGCGTAGAAATAAAATTGATTTTTATACATTATTCTTGTATCCTGCATACTTTATGAACCAGTTTATTATTTGTAATAGATTTCTTAGTGGATTAATTAGGATTTACCATATACAAAATAATGTCATTTGCTGAAAGGGATAGTTTCCAATCTAGGTGTATTTTTCTTATTTTTCTTGTCTTATTATTCTAGCTGGGACCTCCAGTACAATGTTGAATTAAAAATATTTGTTGTGGCCAGGTGCAGTGGCTCACACCTGTAATCCCAGCACTTTGGGAGGCCGAGGCGGTCGGATCACGAGGTCAGGAGATCGCGACCATCCTGGCTAACACGGTGAAACCCTGTATCTATTAAAAATACACAAAATTAGCCGGGTGTGGTGGTGGGCACCTGTAGTCCCAGCTGCTCCGGAGGCTGAGGCAGGAGAATGGCATGAACCCGGGAGGCATAGCTTGCAAGTGAGCTGAGATTGCACCACTGCATTCCAGCCTGGGTGACAGAGCAAGACTCTGTCTCAAAAAAAAAAAAAAAAAAATTGTTAATTTTATTGAGGATCCCTTATATGTGATGAGTTGGATCTCTTCTACTGCTTTCAAAATTATCTCTGTTTTTTGAGTTTGATTGTGATGTGAGTAGGTGTGTAGTTCTTTGAATTTATCCTAAATGGATTTCACTGAACTTTTTGTATGTGCAGATAAATATTATCATCAAATTTGAGAGATTTTGAACAATGAGAACACATGGACACAGGAAGGGGAACATCACACTCTGGGGACTGTTGTGGGGTGGGGGGAGGGGTAGGGATAGCATTAGGAGATATACCTAATGCTAAATGACAAGTTAATGGGTGCAGCACACCAGCATGGCACATGTATACATATGTAACTAACCTGCATATTGTGCACATGTACCCTAAAACTTAAAGTATAACAATAAAAAAAATTTTGAGAGATTTTAAGCCATAAATTCTTCATATATTCTTTCTACCCCTTTCTTCCTTCTCCTTCTGGACATTTTATTATGGATATATTGGTATGCTTGACGGTGTCCACCGGTTTCTTAGGCTCTGTTCATTTTCTTTACTTTTTTTTTCCTTTCTGTTCCTCAGACTAGATAATCCCCATTGGCCTATCTTCATGTTCAATTATTTCTTCTGCTTATAGCTGAAATCTATTTCTAATTCCTCTATTTTATTTTCATTTCAATTATTTTAATTTAAATCCAGAATTTCTATACGGTTTGTAAAAAATAATTTATATCTTTTTATTGATATTCTGTACTTGGTGAGGCATCATTCCATACTATAATTGTTTAGACAATTTTCTTTTTTTTTTGGTCATATTTATATAGCTGTTTAATGTCTAGCTTGTCTAATGAGTCTAATACCTGGGCTTTTTCAGGAACCAGTTTCTTTTGACTTTTTGTTTTTCTGTGTATGGGTTATACTTTCCTGTTTATCATGTCTTATATATTTTTGTTGTTTTGTTTAAAAATGGGACATTTAAAATAATATAATGTTGCAACTCTGAAAATCTAAGTTCTGTGCTCTCGCATTCTATGCTTTCCTATGGGTTATTATTGTTGCTCATTGTTGGTGGTGATTGTGGTTACATTTTTTTGTTTTGAGACTTTCCTCAACTAATTCTGTAAAGTCAGTCTTTTCATATGAAGCTACTTAAGTTTTTGTTCATGTATGTTAGTGTTCAGATGATGACTGGACATAGATTTCCTTAAGTGCCTGGAACCACCTCCCAGCCTTTGCCAAGGTGTTCTATGCATTGGAGCATGCCTGCAATGCACCAGAAGACAGTATACAAGTCTGCCTTTTAGCTTTTATTTCCACTTTTGCAGAACCTCAAGTTAACCAGGGATGAGAGATTAGAGCCTTCTCAGGACTTTCCTTCTAGAGTCCCAGGAAAATGTTAGTGCTTTTCAAAGCCCTGTATGGACATCTAATTCTCTAACCTTCCTTTTTAAGTTTTTTTTTTGGTCAGATTTTTGTTAGTCTCAACTGTTATCACCACCTCAGGGATCTTTAATGTTAAATAATTTTACCTTTTGGCTTTGACAGATGTCTAGGGGAAAAGAGTGTTGGCGATGCCTGAGCACTGAGTCAGGTCAAAGGAAGTCAAGCCCCTGGGTGGGGGATCTAAAGAAATGCTAGACAGGTCAAATCATCATATTATTTTGGAACGGGGCTTTTTGTGGGGCTCCATATGGGAAAAATTATAATGGAATCCTTTCTTTACAACAACCGACATTTTGAGAATAATATTTAAAAACTCAATCAAAAATGTAGCAATTATGTTTAAATTTTGGAAGTGGAAAGTCTTTTAAAATAAAAACAAAAAGATCTAATTCTAAATTATTGGAAACAATCTGCTGATAGAAAAATTAAAAATATTTTATCAAAACATGACTTAAAAATGAAAAGATAAGTTATAAATGGTGAACATATATTCCAAGTCACAAAATTGACAACGGATTGTATAAAGAATAGCAGTCAAATTTAATGAACTAGAACAGTGTACAAAAATGAGTGTTACAAAGAGAAAATTATAATTTCCTACATATTATATAAAGTAAAATGCCTTTGTAAAATGAGGATAAAGGAAATACTCCTTTATCCTCATAAGAATGTAAAGCAATATTATGATTGCATGTAACTTACAACACAGCCTTAAAATATTTAAAGTAGATATGGTGGAAATACAAAACTGAAATAGCCAAAATATACCTACTTAGATGCTGAGAAATGAAATTGATTAAAAATGATCAAGAACACAGAAGGTGTAAACAACATTAAATAAAAGCTTTGTATAATAGACACATATGAAAACTTGTATCTATTTTTGTTAACTAATTTTTTCGTTAAACAAACATAGGTAATTTTTAAAAACTGACCAGTTCACAAAACATTTCATAATAAAGTGCATGTTCTTTGACCATGATAAAATAAAATTAACAGTTAATTCTACATAGTAGCATATGTTTAGAACCTTAAAAGAAAAAGCTTGTTTACAATTCTAAAAAATTAAAAATGGAATTCTAAATTATTTTTATTTGAAATATAACAAAAGCAAAAACTATCAAAATTTGTAAATATAGATAATGCAGGATATTGAAAGCATTAAGTACATTTATAAAAAATCAATAAATGAACTAAAGAACTATGCATTCAACTAAAAAACTAGAAAACAAAAAAAAATTACCCATGATGAACCAAAAGGAAATAAATCAATAAAAGCAAAAATCAGAAGTTAGAAAACAATAAAGTCCAGGTGATCAAACATAAGAGCAACAGCAGAAGTTGATTCACTGAAAATATTCTATTAGAAACAAAAGTACAATTTTAAAAAATATTAGAAGCCAGAAGAAGACATAGTTACAAAGTTTGCAAAGCATTTAAAATATTTAAGAAGTCTAACTCAATAAAAATACTTGAATATTTTGAACAAATGAATAATCATTCAAGGAAGGAAACATAAATCATTCAAAATTGATGCAAGGTAAAAAGTAAACTTAAATATTATAATAATAAAGTAAATTATAGTGGTAGTCAAGTATTTTACAAAAGAGGGACAATGCCTTATAAGTTTTTGTTCCCTAAGCAAGTGATGATCAATAATTCATATCTTACACACAATGTTTCAGAGAAAATAATAAATAGGAAAATGATTCGACTCATTTTATTATTCTGGTATACCATATTATAATTGAACAAAGATAATATAGGAACAAGTTATAGGTTTTTTTACTTACCGACAGTGACGAACAAATCTTAAATACAATAAAACATTATAAATCAATGCAGCATAAGATTGAGAAAGAGGGAGAAAGGAGGGAGAGAGAGAGAGAGAAAGAGACACACAGAGAGAGGTATTAATGCATAATGCATGTTGGGCAGGTAGAACTTATCCAAGAATATAACGATGGTTGGATGTTAATTAAAAACATTGATTTTTTCACAATTTAAAGGATTCTATAACCACAACATAATTGCAGATTTGATTAATTTAATGCACCCATATTTAAAAATTTCTAGCAAATTGGAAAAAGAAGGAATCTTTCTTAGCCTGGTAATATATATTATAAAAAGAAGGAAACAAAGTTCCCCTTGTTTTTGTATGATATTTTTCCAGATATAACCAAAACAATTTTAGAACTAATAATTTTATATTATTAGAGAATTTACACATTCTAGGAACTCAGAGATTTTGGATACAAGATAAACATACAAAAATACAGAGCATTCCTATACAACAATCAATGTTCTTTTCAAAATAGCAGCAAGGACTGTAAATTTCCCACAAAAATATCTAAATGTTGGCAAAGTTGATTATATAAATATAATAAACAGTGTTATAGACTCACATAATATAATAAATGAAAATATAACTCATATCTTCTTTGAGAAGACAAACAGCATAAAGAAGTCAATTTTTCACAAATCTTAGTATGTACATTTGATAATATAAGTTGAACCATCTGATATTGCCAATATTTAACCATTTTATATGCACAAACATTATAATTTGACAAAATAATTATAAAATACTTATGAAACATTAATTTCTAACAAAAGACTACATACTTCTTCAAAAAACAGAGGAAAAAAGGAAGGGCAGCAGGAGAGGAAGGGAGGGAGATAGAGGAGGAAGAAGGAGGGGGATGTAGAAAATTGCCCTTGCTAGTATCTAATATAAAGCCAAACAGCCAAATTATTAAAGAAAAAAGATTAATAAAATTGACTTCACCACAATTTGAAATGTTTTCTTAATCAAAGGCAAAATAAAAATCAAAATAAGTCTAGAGAATGGGAGATACATATACAATACACATAAAAGAAGAATTCTTATCAGGAATATTTCAAAATCCTGTAAATCTTTAATAACACATATAACCAAATAAAACTAGTTATATGGTCAATATGTCACTGAGATAAATGGTCAAGAAACAGGTGAAAAGATATTCAGCCTTACTAAAACTTAAGGAAAAAACAAGAAAGCTATAAAATAATTTTCTCACCCATGATTCTGGCAAAATTTTAAAATCATGTCAATACCAGATGTATGCGAAGTGTAAAACAAGGTATAAACACTTGGTACACTAATTTTGTCAATATTAAGTAAAATGTAAAGTGTACATGGTCTACAATTACATGGAGATTGAATAACTTGCTCCTGAATGATTTTGGGATAAATAATAAAATCAAGGCAGAAATCAAGAAGTTCTTTGAAACTAATCGGAAAAAATGTACAATGTATGAGAATCTCTGGGACACAGCTAAGGCGGTTTTAAGAGGGGAAATTATAGCACTAAATGCCCACATCAAAAAGTTGGAAATATCTCAAGTTAACAACCTAACATCACAACTAAAAGAACTAGAGAACCAACAGCAAACAAATCCCAAAGGTAGCACAAGACAAGAAATAACCAAAATCAGAGCTGAACTGAAGGAGACAGAGACACAAGAAACCATTCAAAAGGTCAACAAATCTGGGAGTTAGTTTTTTGAAAAAATAAAATAAAATAAAATAGATGGCTAGCTAGTCTAATAAATAAAAGAGAGAAAATTCAAATAAACACAATCAGAAAGGATAACAGGGACACTACCACTGATCCCACAGAAATGCAAACAACCATCAGAGAATATTATAAACACCTCTATGCACATAAACTAGAAAATCTAGCAAAAAAATGATAAATTGCTGGACACATACACCCTCCCAAGACTGAAACAGGAAGAAATTGAATCCTTGAGCAGACCAATAATGAGTTCTGAAATTGAGGCAGTAATACATAGCCTACCTACAAAAAAAAAAAAGCCCAGTACCAGACGGCTTTCACACTTGAATTCTACCAGATGAACAAAGAAGAGCTGGTACCGTTCCTACTGAAACTATTGCAAAAACATTGAAAAGGAGGGACTCCTCTCTAACTCATTCTATGAGACCAGCATCATCCTGATACCAAAACCTGGCAGAAATAAAACAACAACAACAACAAAACTTCAGGCCAATAGCCTTGATGAACATTGATACAAAAATCCTCAACAAAAAACTGGCAAACCGAATCCAGCAGTACATCAAAAAGCTTATCCACTACGATCAAGTTGGCTTCATCTCCAGGATGCAAGGTTGGCTCACATATGCACATCAGGAAATGTGATTCATCACATAAACAGAAATAAAGACAAAAACCACACGATTATCTCAATAGATGCAGAAAAGGCTTTCAATAAAATTCAACATTCCTTCATGTTAAAAACTCTCAATATACTAGATATTGAAGGAACATACCTCAAAATGTTAAGAGCCATCTATGACAAACCCACAGGCAACATCATACTGAATGGGCAAAAGCTAGAAACATTCCCCTTGAAAACCGGCACAAGACAAGGATCCCTTTCTTACTACTCCTATTCAACATAGTACTGGACGTTCCAGCCAGAGCAATCAGGCAAGAGAAAGAAATAAAGCGCACTCAGAAAGGAAGAGAGGGAGTCAAACTATCCATGTTTGCAGATGACATGATCCTATATCTAGAAAACCCCATCATCTTAGCCCAAAACCTTCTTAAGCTGATAAGCAACTTTAGCAAAGGCTCAGGATATAAAAATCAATATGCAAAAATCACTAGCATCCTATACACGAACAGCAGTCAAGCGAAGAGCTAAAATGAACTTCCATTCACAATTTCCATAAAAAGCATAAAATACCAAGAAGGATAGTTAACTAGGGAGTTGAAAGATCCCTACAAGAAGAGCTACAAACCACTGCTTAAAGAAATCAGAGATGACACAAACATATGGAAAAGCATTCTATGTTAATGGATAGGAAGAATCAGTATCGTGAAAATGGCCATACTGCCCAAAGCAATTTATAGATTCAATGCTATTCCCACTAAACTATCATTTACATTCTTTACAGAACTGGAAAAACCTATTTTAGCATTCTTATGGAACCAAAAAAGAGCCCAAATTTCAAAGCAATCCTAAGGAAAAAGAACGAAGTTGGAAGCATCACATTACCCAACTCCAGACCATGCTACAGGGCTACAGTAACCAAAACAGTATGGCACTGGTACAAGAACAGACATATAGACCAACGGAACAGAATACAGAACTCAGAAATAAGGCCACACACCTACAACTATCTGATCTTCAACACACCTGACAAAAACAAGCAATGGGGAAAGGATTCCCTATTTAATAAGTGGCACTGGGATAACTGTCTAGCCATATGCAGAAGATTGAAACTGGGACCCTTCCTTACACCATATACAGCATCACCTCAAGATGGGTTAAAGACTTAAGTGTAAAACCCAGAAGTATACAAATCCTGGAAGACAAGCTAGGCAATACCATTAAGGACATAGGCACGGGCAAAAGTTTTATGACTAAGACGCCAAAAGCAATTGTAACAAAAGCAAAAATTAACAAACGGGATCTATTTAAACTAAAGAGCTTCTGCACAGCAAAATAAAATATGAACAGAGTAAGCAAACAATTTACAGACTGGGAGAAAATTTTTGCAAACTATGCATCTGACTAAAGTCTAATAATCAGCATCTATAAGGAACTTAAATTTACGAAAACAAAAAAAAAACATTAAAAAGTGGGCAAATGATATGAACAGACACTTTTCAAAAGAAGACATACATGTGGCCAGCAATCAAATGAAAAAAAAAAACTCAACATCACTGATCATTAGTGAAATGCAAATTAAAACCACAATGAGGTTGGACGCAGTGGCTCACATCTGTAATCACAACACTTTGGGAAATCAAAGAGGGCAAATCAATTAAGGTTGGGAGTTCAAGACCAGCTTCGCTAACATGGCGAAATCTCATTTCTACTAAAAATACAAAAATTAGCCAGGCATGGTGGTGTGCACCTGTAATACCAGCTACTCAGGAGGCTGAGGCACGATAATCACTTGAATCCACGTGGCAGAAGTTTCCGTGAGCAGATAGTTCCACTGCACTCCAGCCTGGGCGACAGAGAGAGACTCTGTCTCAAAAACAAACAAACACTGTGAGATACCATCTAACACCAGTGAGAATGACTATTATTAAAAAGTCAAAAAATAACAGATGCTGGCAAGATTGTAGAGAAAAAGGAATGCTCATACACTGTTGGTGGGAGTGTTAATTAGCTCAGCTATGGTGGAAGACAGTGTAGTGATTTCCCAAAGAACTAAAGACAGAAATACCATTCGATCCAGCAATCCCATTACTGTATATATATATATCCAAAGGAGTATAAATCATTCTATTATAAAGACACATGCACGTATATGTTCATTGCAGCACTATTCACAATAGCAAAGACATGGATCAACCTAAATGTCCGTTAGTAATAGACTAGATAGAGAAAATATAGTACATATACACTATGGAATATTATGCAATCATAAAAAGGAATGAGATCACGTCCTTTGCAAGGACATGGATGCAGCTGGAGGCCATTATCCTTAGCAAAGTAACACAGGAACAGAAAACCAAATATCACACATTCACACTTATAAAGTGGGAACTAAATGATGAGAGCTCATGGACACATGGAGAGGAACAACACACAATGGGGACTTCTGGATGGAGACGAAAGGAGAGAGAGCAACAGGAGAAACAACTAATGGCTACTAGGTTAATACCTGGATGATGAAATAATCTGTACAACAAATCCGCAAGACACAAGTCTACCTGTGTAACAAATGGGCACTTATATCCCTGAGCTTAAAATAAAGTTAAAAAAATCAAAAAATTAAGTGTACATGCTTATGACAAAGTAAGACCTCTTGCCAAGAATTTCTTGAAAATCATCCCAAAGAGACACATACAAGCGTTTTTTTATCACGACATTGTTTACAACATGTAAAATTTCAAAGCAATTGAAATGTCTAATAGAAGAATATGAGCAAATAAAATTAAATCTGTTCCTACAATTAAACACTATATGTTACTTGTAAGAAATAAATTACATCAATATATAACCGTAGATTTCAAAAAAGAATATTGAGAGAAACGTGATTTCTAGGAAGTATATAAAAATGACTACATTCACTAATATAAAAAACATATCAAAAGTAATGGGAAAATTAAAATGTAGGCAGCAGTACTTTTAAAAGAACTAGAAGGCTATTAACTTAATATATGCCAGTGGTGACTTCAGAGAAAGACAAGGCAACTGGCTGTAGAGAATAAGAGAAATTCTAACTTTACAGTATTTATATACAAAAATTAAAGCAAATACAATAAATGAATACTGTCAATATTAGGTTTTGGTTGTATGGGTGTTTATTATAAAATCTGCATTTTGAGTTTGCTGCATTTTTTATTTGCCTGTATTTTTTAATTAAAAAATAAAAGCATATTAACATCATCTTATTATAGGTCTATAATTTCTACCCTTTGATTGTTTTTCTTGTTGTTTTTGGTTGTTTTTTATCCTGACAAAGAAAAGTCATATATAAATGCAAGGGTCAACAGTACATCAGTTCACCTCCCTAAACCTTGAGGGATAGGATTAGATGATTTCTTAGTTCCCTCCTAGCAATATGATGCTATGAAATCCTGCAGGAAGCAGCATATTTCTTTCACTACAAGGAGAGCCTCTCTCAAACAATTAATAATAGGGTTTTTTTCCTTGTGGTAAGCTCCTTTATTTCTATTATCTTCATATAATACCTGACCTGTCTGTGTATGCCAAATACTGCTGTGAAAATGAAAAGACCCTTCTAAGTGCTTAGCATCCTTATAGGATTCATGGATGTGGAGGTGTTTAAATACTACCAGAATTGCATTGGAATAAATAATGTTCACCTTGACTGTCTTTAGAAAGTAGAATTGTTTTGTCAGCACTCTAGGTAAGTATTTGAGTGAAAGAAAGCTTAAAGTTGAGGAACAGCTCAATAACCAATGTGCAAATGAAACAAAAACAGAAAAAACAAAAACAAAAACAATCAGAATCTAAATTAACTCCTTATTCAAGAACTTGTGGGAAATGCAAAGAACCATTCTTAGGTGTAAAATGCTTGACTTAAAATGAACAGATGAATTAAATGATTGGAGTGAAGAAGAATCACATGGGAAAAAGAATGATCCAGTGTTAACATTACTTCTCGAGAGAGTATGACATGGTGCTCAAGAGAGAGATTTTTATTGCAAAGGAACATGAATGAGACTTTGAGGTGCTATGAATATTCTGTACTTGATGCAAGTATAAATTATATGGGTATTTGCCTTATAATGATTTGGTAAATTATATGATTATGAACTATCCTATATAAAATCTTGATAGATAGATATGCATATATATGTATATACAAAGTCATATATGACTTTGTCATATGTGAAAGTATATACACAGATATATCTAAAGTATATACATAGATATATCTAACTGTAGAGTGAAAATTTTAAAAAGCATGTTTCCTTCACAGATTGTCAAATGTTGAAAAAGAAAATGAAAAGTTTGATGAAGTAGAAAAACAAGGTGAATGGCCACACATTGCGGGTTAGAATATAAATTGGTAAAACCAATTTGGGACAATTATTTGGCATCATTTTAATAAAATGGAAAATGTATGTTGATTTCAACCTAGCAATTTCTCCCAGATTCTTACACTTGTGCACCCTCCCATTGTGCAGCCTCATCTCTGAGTGTCCAAAGTAAACCGCCCTTCATGTCATTGGATTTTAGTAACCTGACACTGGAGAGGAGGCAGATGGAGTAATAAGGGGAAAGTTAAAAATAACAATATCTGAGTCTCAGCTGTAGATCCATAAGTGCTTGGTTATATTTTAATGGCTAATTTACTTGCATTCATCTTCCACTTCACTGAGCCAGGAATTAGGTCTATGTGACAATCATATCTTTCATGTCTACAATATGTATAGTACATAATAAGTTTTTAGTAAATTATGTATAAAATTCTGAAAAAATATTGAGAGAAGAAGCATGAAGGAACATGGGCACAGTGTGGCTTTAACTCATTGTGGCCTCAAGGGAGCAGTGTTTCTGAGGAATTAGGACAACAGTGGTGATGGAGGTGGAGAGGGAAAGTCCCTGCCGTGAGTATCTGGCTCATGGTGAATCCCAGGAGATTGGTGATGACTTCATGTAACTTCTTAGACAGGAGAGGACTTAGCATTGATACCCTTGAGTGGCACTGGAGCAGATAAAGCACCACGGCCTTGAACTGGAGAAGCGAGCACAGGAGACAGCTGCTGGAGATATGACTGAAGGGGAACTTGCAGCTGGGTATGAGACCAGAATAGGCAGAAAATGCAAGGGCAGCAAAGAGACAGGTTATTTAAGTATAAAGGCAACGTGTGATTTTATAATGCAAAAATGCATCTAAATAGGTAATTTTCTTTAATAAACAAAGTCTGAAATAAGCCCTCACTAAAATATTTTAGAGCTATATTACTATGCTTTAACATAATGCACTGAACATAATTTAAGCTATTTTAATAACCCAAGGAATTCATTTAAAAATATTATTTACTCTATTTTATTATTTTCATTCCCATAGTAAATATTGAAATAGTGTTACATCTTTTAAACTAAATGGCCTGAGATGACCTAGATATGTAGGCCTTTAAAATTTTTGTACTAATTTTGTCCAGTTTTATGTGCCGCTATTAACTGACAGCTACCTGTTCTTTCTTCTATCTTTGGGAACTCGCCCACCTTTTTTGGTCCTCCCCCACCTCTTAATGTATATCTAATTATATTATTTAATCTTTCTAATCTCTTACAGACTATGAAATCAAATATATCATATATTTGTTATAAATTTTCAATAGTAGAAAAAATAATGATTTAAATAAGAGATAAAATGGCTCCTTTTTCAGAAACAGCAATAGTATGACAGGTATATGAAAAGGTGTTCAGTGTCTCTAATCATCAGGAAAATGCAAATCAATACCACAAAGAAGTATCACCTCACATCTGTCAAAAGGCCTATTATCATAAAGACAAAAGATAGATGTTGATGAGGGTGTGAAAAAAAGGTAACCAACACTGTTGGTGGGAATATAAATTGATACAGCCATTATGGAAAACAGTATGAGGTTTCTCCAAAAATTAAAAATAAGACTACCAGATGACTCTGTAATTCCCCTTCTGTGTAAATACCCCCAAAGGAAATAAAATCAGCACCTTTGTACCAGGGGCAGGGCAATGTGGGGGAAGGAATCAGAAGATGTAGGTCAAAGATAGAAAGGTACAGTTATGTAGGATGAATAAATTTACAGACAGAATTTTCAGCATAAGGAGTATGGTTAATACTATTTTATTGTATGCTGAAAATCTGCTGAGCAGAGTTCAGGTGCTCTTACTACAAAATAAAAGTATGCATGTGAGGAGATGGACACGTTAATATGTTTGACTGTAGCAATCATTTCACTGTGCATATGTTTATCAAAACATCATGTGGGTATGCCTTCAGTATGTACTATATAAAATTTTAGTAAAAGTAACAGCTATGATGTTCCCCTTCCTGTGTCCATGTGTTCTCATTGTTCAAGTCCCACCTATGAGTGAGAACATGCGGTGTTTGGTTTTTTGTCCTTGCGATAGTTTGCTGAGAATGATGGTTTCCAGCTTCATCCATGTCCCTAAAAAGGACATGAACTCATCATTTTTTGTGGCTGCATATATTCCATGGTGTATATGTGCCACATTTTCTTAATCCAGTCTATCATTGTTGGACATTTGGGTTGGTTCCAAGTCTTTGCTGGACTGTTGTGGGGTGGGGGGAGAGGGGAGGGATAGCATTAGGAGATATACCCAATGCTAAATGACGAGTTAATGGGTGCCACACACCAACATGGCACATGTATACATATGTAACAAACCTGCACGTTGTGCACATGTACCCTAAAACTTAAAGTATAATAATAATAAAATTAAAAAAATAAAAAATAAAAAATAAAGAGGCATGGAAAAAAAATAACAGCTAGAATTTATTAAACACTTATTAAGTGCCAGGCACTGTTCCAAGCTTTTCATATGTGTTCTTGAACTTAATCTTCACAATAAACCTTAGGTATTATTTCCATTCTCACTTTTCAGATAATGACACTGAAGGACCAAAAAGTGAAGTTACTAGGTCAACATTACACATATGGTAAGTGTGTTTCAAACTTGAACAGTCTTGATCCAGTGTCTTGAATAGCTTTCTTCTCTTTTATAAATAAAATATAGGAGCTGAGTACAGCATCTCCCAACTGTTCTAATTATGAGGGGTTTTTTTTTCAGAATTTTTAAAAGTTTACTGTGATAAGAACTGCATTTATGAATCTTTTACTAAGAAAATATGTAACTGTAATATAAAGACTCCAAGGCCATAACCAATTTACACCTCTCTGGAAACAGAAGTTACTTAGCTATAACAATGCAAATCCTCATCTTAAGATAGTCTGAAATCTTACTGTATTCCATAATTAAACTCTACATTGCCAAGGACATACACTCTCCCAGTCTTATTCTGTCTGTTTTACTGAAAGAGTGACATGCCCTCTTCTTAGTGAAGTAAGGCAGCAGGTCTGACTGGTGTACCTAAGCTGAACGATGGAATTAAAGCAGAATTTCCATCACTTGAGGTATTTTGGTTACTCTTTAACCCCTCTGTGAGCCCTGAGTTCTCTTGAGATAAAGATCTGCTTGCTATTTTAATGCCAGATGATGTCCGCATGTCCAGAAATGATGAGTACGACTTTATAATCACTTTTTCCCACCATAGTACCATGTGACGCAGCAATCTCCCTTCTGAATGTGTACCCCAAAGGAAATAAAATCAGCATGTTGTACAGATATCCGTGCTCCCATGTTCATTGCATCATTATTCACAATAGCCGAGCTATGGAAACAACCTAAGTCTCTGTCCAGAACTAGTAGATAAAGAAAGAATAAAAGAAAAATGAATGAATTTTAGAATCACATTTGACCCAGAGACGTAATATTTCCCTTTCTGTTCCCAACATCACATTCTGACTTGTTAATGTCAGAAATTAGAGCTCAAAAATCATAGGTATCAAACAGTAAGCATGAACTTCTATGACTTTGTGTACATAGATGTTTTAAAAAGACAGCAAGGCTATTGCAAGTTTTGGGTTTCTTAGGATACTAAAGATTCAATTATAAACTATAAACCCTTGAAAACAACTCATTTCCTTGGAAGTAGAATACAAAATGCAAGATTAATTTTAATTATCTAAAAAATATCTTTATTCTATAATGTCTTTCTTGTGACTATCTAAATAAGAATTTTAAAAATACCTGGAGTACAGCGACACAAAGAAGACAATTTAATAATATCTATTGTATTCAATAGATATTATTTTGTTAACACAAAATAAGAGTTATAATTAGCTTGATCAACTCACTTAATATTCTTTTATTCCCTAATTTTATTGTAGATTTATCTTCCCACATGCTTTCATAAAATGTGGACTATGAAAAGTATAAGAAAACCTACATATACACTTGTATTTTCAGATCTCAAAAATATTTGCTTTAGAAGTATCTCTAGCTACCGTGTCAATGAGTCTTATGTGTTACATAAAACATACAATTTGAAATAATTCTGAGAAGATTTGAAAGCCCATCAACAACTGTAATACTTTTGGGTAATTTTGTTTTTAAAAGAAAAGGTCTTTAAAAAGCTTTATTTGTGAAAGTAGTAATAGTCACTCCCACAGAAGAGCCATTAGCGAAGATGCCATTGAATGTACAAAATAGCTTCAATTATAGCCACCATAATATGTGACCTGGAGATACAGCATAAATGATCTTTTAAAAAGAGGAAGGAAGACTATAACAAGCACATCCCTGGCTCAGAGTTGGAGTCAATATTATGGTATTCTCATATGTAGTAAATATGGGGTCGATTGTCTGTGTATCACTCAGTAATTGAGGTTAGGTAATATCTTGCAAATAAAAAGCTCCTTTTTAACACAAATCCAGAAACAGAGTTCACACAACTCATGCTTCACAGTAATAATCAGAGGGCTGCCTTGTGGAGGTCAAGTCTGTTGCACTGAGTGGATGAAAATATCTCAGAAGTATAGCTAATTTTTGAAATAAATGTTTCAACCAATGATCAATTTAAGTAGCCAAATATATATTTCTGTATTTATAGTTGTCGCAGCAAAATTCTGTTCAATGCATACAGATGTCTGTATTTTGTATTTATATGGCATATATAATCTGAAGAGCTGAAAATGCTTGCTGTCTCTCACCTAACTTAGCCTCACAAATACTTTAAATGCAAGTATTTTGCAGTTTGGCAAACAAAATATACAGAAAAGGTAAGTTATTTCTATGAAGTCACACAATAAGACAAAGGAAGAATCAAGGCTTGTAACACAGTTAACTCTCCAAAGCACCACCTCATCCACATTTGCAATTAACACTGTAACATGCACACACACACATACACACACACACCCACAAGTGCAATGGAAAACAGTGTAAATTGCCTAAAGAAGTTTAAATGTGAATATAGGTTATTCCTTAACACAGATGGTCATATTGCTTTATTAAACAATAATCTGAAGTTCACAGGTTATCATTGGATCAGCTCTTTTACCTGCCTCTCAGAATATGACCACATAATGTTAGATAAAGACAAACGTTAAAGAATAGCTGCATCTCAATGGTTTCCATTTTTCCTCTACACTTATCTGATGTATATGTTTGTATATTATTTAAAGAGTATGAGGCATATTTAAACACTATGAACATTTAACAAAATTGTTCTTTCAGAAATCCAAGTTATTATTAATTCAAACCTCCATCTAAGATTACCTTTAGCAAAATTATAATAAAAGTCAAGTCCCTCTTGAAAATGAACCTTGAGAGCTTTCTAATTTATCCAGTCTTTATTGTTACCAAACAATATAAAATAATGTTTATTACAACAATAGAATACAACTGCCTGTTGACTGCATTTGGCTTTGACAACTGAACATGTTGCAAGAGAATTCACAAAGTTTTTGGAACTCATTGCTCCCAATTTAATCTCATTCTGGCCACTCAGGAGAATATAACTACCCAAAGAATGAAAGTGACAGCCAGGAGTACTTCAGAATCATGGTGTCAGTGGAAATGCATCACCAGGAGCTCCACTTAGTTACCAATTGATAGCAAGGTTGGATCAGTGACACAGTGGTCACGTTGCCTAACCCAGCTGGCTACTCTAGAATAAACCTAGGTCCTCCTTGGGAAGAGAAGGGGTGGTTTGACTGCCTCCAGCAGTATCATTGGCTTAAAAGTTTTTAAACATCTATTATAGATTCTTGTTTCTAATCTTGAGCAAATTTCACCTTTAAGTTATATGTTTTCTTTCATGTTTATAAGGCTAATATCTTAACTATGCCCAAATACTAATATATTCTACTTTCCTTGTTTAATTGTTCTTTAAAAACATCCTGTTTGCTATATAAAGTGATCAGAGACATAGGGTTTGTGAATAAGTAGCTAGACATCCTCCCGATTAACTTTTCTGGGCCTTAGAATGCTAAATGATAAAATGATTGATCCTCAATTTTACCTCTAGTCTATTTTTGCTCTAATATTCTTTAGTTGTGTGATCTCACCCCCTGCCCTTGCTCTTCCCCAAGTCCGCTCCAAGTCACATATGTTAGCTTTTATTCTCTTTTCTTTTCATTTTAGAAATAAACTAAAGCTGTTAATAGACCTTTGGTCCTTATTCTCAGTGCATCCAAGCAATATATATATATATACACATATATATATATATATATATATACACACACACACACACACACACACACACACACATATATATATACCTTTGGATACAAAAATGGTTAAAAAACTTCCTTTTCTCCTCACCATTTTTTCTCTACTCCATTTAGAATAATGTTTCATTATCTTTCAATCTCATTTGCAAATATGAATTTAACTACACTCTTTATAAGAAGCATTGTGCTGGATTCTGAGAAGATTCATAACAATGAAATATAAAATACATGTTCAAAATACATTTTTGCTGTCAAGGATTTTGCAACCTATTTGGGAAAATGAAGGAGAATAAGCACGGAATGAAGTTATTAAAATAACAATATAAGACAGGCTATGTATACCATGGTTCAAAGTGAGTGGGCACTGAATAGAAAATAATAAAGGAGACTCAATATCATGGACACTGAAGGAATTCAAGAGAAGAAGATAGTAGGATAGAGGAGTCTTGAAGCATGACAAATAGAAGCAAAACAGTTCTATATATTTACCATTTTAGATACTGGCAATAGATAAGTGCTCATACTCTGCATCCTTGTCAGCACTTGATACTACCCAATTTTTAAATTTGGGAGGGATTCAATAGGTGAGACATGGTGTCTATTATAGTCTCCATTCACATTTGTCCATTCGTTACGATGTTGAACTCATTGATCTGTTTATGAGCACTTATATAAAAATCCAAATCGTTTCTTTTGCCTGTTTTTCTGTTGATGTTCCTATAATATGTAGTACTTTTATATTATAAAGTTGAGGTATTCTCTTATGGTACATGAACTAATGGGATATTGTAAGTCACTGAATCATCTTTCTTTGCAGTTAGCTGCATGGTCAACAGCTAAAGTGGTAGAAATGTTGTCATGGAGCATAGATCCTTCTGCATGCAGATTAAACACATTAGTTTTATATTGCAGTGCTACTTGAAATGCCAGCCCACAACAAGATCAGGAACTTGTGCCAGCATGTAAATCAAGTCACTGTTTTCTTCAACAAGAACTTCTTGCTATCAAAAAAAGTCAGCTCAACTAAATATCGTGCTTACTTCTATATCTGATTTACTTTTCAGCTCAAGTGCTTCATCTTACTGCAGACCAGTAACTAACAGAGAGTTCATAGCCAGCACATGAACCACACTTTGCATAGATTGTTCTATAGGGCTCTGCATTTTTCTATGCATATTCAATTATCTCTCTTTCTCTCTCTATATATATATATGTATTTATATATCTATGTGTATATGTGTATGCACACATATATGTATGTATTATGCATGCACATGTATAATACACACATGTGTGCATTATTTGTGTTTATATTATTATACCTTGTTAACTTCATAATTCAAAATACAATCTACTGAAAAAAATAGCACCTGTTTCATTTGCTTTGTATGACAGCTAATATTCTCCCACATATAAAAGCAATTCATAGTTGCTTTATGCATAATGGACACAATAAATAGTTGTTTTTTGACATATTATTTTATGACAATAATTATAATGATAAGTAGATTGGAGTTAATTCAGAGGATGCTTTAAGATTCAGCAAATAATCAATAGTATTTATTTGGTACTTACTAGACATTGGGTATTCTCATATGCACCGTAGGTAGTCAAATAAGATATGCCTAACTTGGATACAAGGAGTTAGATATGTGAAAAACAAGTTCAGTAAAGTGTTATGGATACCTAGAAAGATTCATTTACAGATACATTAGCAGTTCAGAAAATAAAATGATTGCTAGTAATCAGGGGAATTTGGAAAGGGCCATGAAAAATCTTCCCAGAGGCAAAGATTTTTGGTAGATCTCAGGTTGTTTTTTTGATGTGTCTTACCTTCTGTAATCATAGGAATATTGTAACTTGTACCTTAAAAATGTATTCCAGATCTTTCATATACAGATACTCCTTGACTTACTGATGATGGGGTTATGTCCCAATAAACCTATCATAAGTCAAAAGTGAACTTAATGCCCTGATAAACCCGTTGTGAAGTAGAAAAATCCTAAGTCAAAGCAACATAAATCCAGATGCTCCTCAATTTATAATGGAATTACATTTGTAAAGTTGAAACATCTTAAATTGAACCATCCTAAACCAGGGATCGTCTGCACTATTAACTCTGTATAGCAAACTGGACATCCATCTACTGGTCTCCTGGATGTAGTGTAAAAGTGTGTTATCCCCCGATAATGTGATAACTAAAATACCTGACCTACTTAAGTCATAGAACCCAAAAATAATTTTTAAAATTCAATAATGAAAATTTAAAGCCCAGCAGGATATAAGAATAAATTGATTCCATATTGTTTTAGTCTTGTATGTATTCCTGTTTTGTATCTGTTCACATTCTTATTCACTGGGGTTCAAGAAAAGTCGTCTGGTTTGTTTCTTTTGTTTTTATGTCTACATAACGTGACTCACCTTGAAGTCCTATCTTACCATGTCACAGAAGAATAATGAAGAACAATGATCACATACCTCTTCACAAACATGGAGAGCTCCACATTGCAGAATAATAATGTCATAATTTTGAAAATTGCTTTCTTAAAAATTCCTTTTCCTATGATTGCCTATTTCTTTTCAATTTCTTTTCTGACTGTGAGAGTATCTATATTTTTAATCTCTAATCAATTTCACTCTTCCTACTTTCATGGTTGTAAAGTACAAGTAAAATTCTTTAGTACATTTCAGCTTTTATATTTTTTTTTCCAAAAATACTGATTACATCAGCCACCTTACTCAAAATGATTCTTTTGGGGGAACCTAATAAAATTCTAAGACCATTTCAGGCTTTCAGTCTTATATCATGTTTACTTCAGGTAAACATTTCTATGTAACCAGAAAATCCAAAGCTTTATAACAGAAGCAGTGCCTTCCACTGCTTCTGTTGTTCCTAACATTTTAGCTTTTAAGGAAAACTGGTATTTTAGAAACTGAGTTTGAAAATAGAAGCAGACTAAAGTAGAAAATTTAGACCTGTGGATCTGAAATGCCACATTCTAATAGATAATGCCAGGGCCCCAAGGATATTGCTAAGGTTTGCTCTCCAATAATGAAAAGAAATTATATTTATATTCTAAAGCTTATTTTGCTCTTAATTTGTTTTGAAATGTTTAAAAGTTGTGTTCAATGGTCAGAGATATGTATCTTTAATTGTGGTAATCTACAAAAAGAAGATCTTTGAGTGAAACCCAAAATATTAAATTTAAATTTACACCAAATTTTGAAAAAATAATTGAAAGCAATAAAAGTTGGATTATTGGCAGGGGGGGAATAAACATTATCATAATAACAGCGTGAAAAACTATTCTCCTTGGCTTACAAGCTTAATTATCACAATAATTGAGCTTCAGAAAGAAAAGTCTCAGATATCACTGATACTTTTTCAAATATAAATTACATATATTACCATTATCTTTATGTTTAAATTTTACAACGGTTTGGTGTTAAAAAAAAAGTGGAAAATTAGATGGCTCCCAATTCAATTTATAGATATTTTCCTGAAGCTTGAGCATTTTAGGATAGACTGCAATCAAATCCCCATGTCATTAAGACATCATCATAGTTTCTCTCAATTTCTATCAGTTACATTTCAATAAATTTATCCTAGAAACATATATGTAAATGTCAAAGACAAACTTATGAGGATACAGATACAGCACTTTTTATAATAGGAGAAACCTAGAAATATTCATCAAAAGGAAACTGATGAAAAAGCAAGTTGCAGCAAATTATAGCATTTTATTAAAAATGTTTATTATGTATCAAATGTTATAGGTATATATACTTGGGTGATTATATATCAGATTGTTATGTTGAAACATTCTTAGTAAAAAAGAATGGGAAATGCAAGGGATTTTCACTACCTCTGAGTTTTATTTGTACAGTTTTAATTTTACAATGCTTTTGTTTTGTGATTCTTTCAGAATCTTCCCCATCCCCAAAGCAATAAATATCATTTAAGATATTCACATAGGAGGCAGGCATGGAGCTCAAGCCTAGCCCTGTGTATGTAGGCTACAGAAGGTGGCCAAAAGGATGTCAGAGGTCTGCAGCCAGGTAATCAATTTGGAGATAGAGAAAAAATAAACACCAGAAATCAAGGTTAGGTGCTGGGTTAAATCTTGGCAGGGAGTCAAAACCGACAAGTTATCATCTGGGATGAGGTCAGAGGTTGAAAGAAGCAGACATGCAAGAGTCTGAAAGCACTGTGATATTAAATGACACTGCAATGTTATTATGGTCAAGTTTAGCAAGTAGCCAGAACCCATATCCAATAAATCAAGGTGATGAAATTCACCTACTGATCAGAAACCATGAGACTAGAATATAAGGAGAATCAATGATTACAATATTTGGGTAAAAACTAAGAGGATAGGGTAACAGAAACCAAGATAGCCAGTTTGAGCAAAATAGGGTCAAGGAAAATAAAATGCGCACTTCATTTAGCAAACAAATAGATACCTGTAAGTGGCGGTATCTTCTTTATGTGCCAGGAAGTCTTTTTCACATGTTCTAATGAAATAGAAAGGAATATGAAGGTGTGGCTAGCCTAGGATATCAAGTAAAGACAGGTATGTAAAATTGGATAGGTGATGAGCAGTTTAACTGACAAAAATGGAGACTTGTCACATTCTACTCAAAAGCAGGAACTTCTCCATATTCTTACATGCAGTGCAGTCATTTGGGAGAATGGTAAGTATTTTTAAATTGCCCTCTTTGGAGGCTAATTTAACTGCACTCTCCCATTTTGGCTACCTAAAAATATAATCCTACAACATCCCACTTTCAGTTTGTTGAGTTTTTTTTTGTTTGCGTCCCCTTACATTTTTCCTAGGGTGCAATCCTTTGTGCTTTGTTTTGTTTGTACAAGCCACTTTCTCATCTCAAGAAGGTCATTTAAATTTTCAAGTTTATTCTCCAAGGACAGTTACCCCTTCCAACTTGATGTTATCCATGAACTTAAGGATTAAGAGCTCTACTTAATCATCCCAGTCATTCATAAAGATATAGTAATGGACCTAGGACAGAATCTGAAGCATCACTCAACAGCCACCCCCATCCCTCAGGGCAGCATCAACCGATTAATAACTACTCTTTGAGTGTGACCTTCCAAGCAATTGCAGACCCATGCTTTAATAGCAGGATCTCAACTCTGCTTTGCTGCTCCCTAATTAATGTCTTATGAGAGTGAATTAGGAGCCTGACTGAAAAAAAGATCTTATATCTATTGCTTTCCTCTTAACCACAGGGTCTGTCACTCTGTCACAGAGGGAATTAGATTAGTCTGATCTGATTTGTTCTTCATAAAGACACATTTTTTAAAAAATCCCCCCTGAGAGCTCCTATATGTTTGCAAATTGAGAATTGGTGAATAGAGAGCACATAGCAGCAGGCTTTGTGCTTCAAAAATTTACACTCTGGATACAGAGGTCCCTTAGCAACCAGAAGAATTAAATGCATTGTGACTTTTATTTTTAAGTACTAAGATCAATGTACAGCCATACATTTGCTCATCATTTTCCGTGACTTTCCACACAAAAGATATGAGTAAGCTTCAGTGTTCATTTATTTGCTATTTTATTTGCCTCACATATCTTATGCAGATGTGTGTAGAGGCTTAAGATCCATCCCCAGATTTAAAAATTGGTCAAAATCTCTGAAACAAGGCTAAGAGAGGATCAAGGATATGATTTAATAATAACCCAAAGGAGTAAGAAGTACAACATCTATGACAAGTTCACTGGGGCAACTCTCTTCCTGATTATACTTGAAAAAATTCTTCTCTGTATTTTATCTTAATTTCAAGAAAATCCTGTCAGGATGATTATGCCAAAAATATACAGCACTCTGAAGATCACTCACTGCTCGACATAGTTTGGATGTGTCCCTACCCAAAATCTCATCTTGAATTGTAATCCAAATTGTAATCCTCATGTGCTGGGGAAGGAACCTCGTGGGAGGTGATTAGGTCGTGGGGTCGGTTCTCCCATGCTGTTCTCATGATAGTGAGTTCTCATGATATCTGATGGTTTTTATAAGGGGCCCTTTTTCCCCCTCATTCTGCACTTCTCTCTCCTGCTGCCCTGTGAAGAGGTGCCTTGCACCATGACTGTAAGTTTCCTGAGGCCTCCCCAGCCATGCAGAACTGTGAGTCAATTAAAGCTCTTTTCTTGATAAATTACCCAGTCTCGGGTATTTCTTCATAGCAGCATGAGAACGGACTAATACACAACTAGAATCTCTACCACAAGTAATCTAGAAGATAAATATATTTTGTAGAGTTCTTAATCTTTCAGTGTGTGCAAATTGACCTATGTATGTACCTAAGTTATACCAAATTATCAAAATAATGTTTTTTCTTCAACATGTTCAAGTGAATAAAATAAAAAATGTGAAATATGATCAAGAAAAATTATTTATTAATCAGTAAATACTAAATTATTTATAAGAAACACAAATAAGACAGTTTTTTTATCCTTTCAGTAAATATCTGTTGAGCACCTATTATGTGTTAGGCACTCATGTAGGCCTTGGAGATACAGGGGAAACATATCAGACAAACTTTCCTGACCTCCCAGAGACTACATTGTAAGAGGAAGAAATAGACAAGAATCACATGAATGAGAAAATAAATATACTATGTAAGTTTCAGTAACTGATGTGGTAATTTAAATACGACTAATTGAAAAGGATTCTCTGAGCAAAGAATAAAGGAGGTGAAGGTGTGAAGCATATGGTTATCTGGGGAAGAATATTTTCAGGCAGAATAAAATCAAGGACTAAATTAAGATTGTTTTTGCTTTAATTTAATGCAAGTGACCTGGACACTGCAGCCTCATATGTTGAGCTGATGAGGAAAAGATAAGAGTCACTGTATACATACAGATGCCAGTTAATTTTAAAATGAGGATATTACTTTTGACTACCCAGCATAGGTCACAAATATTTGCAGTAAAACTTAACCTATAATAAATTTATATGTATAAAGATAATCTTTTACAATTGAAAATTATTAATATTTTATAGAATAAATATTTTTTCAAAAGTTTTTAATGAAATTTATACATTAGAAAAACAACTCCCTGAATAGTATGGTCTTAATTTTAATAGTTACATTTTGAGAGGTTATGAGCAGGAAACATTTTCCTTATGGGTAGGCACACACACATACATATCTCCATTCAACATACACGTATGCATACTCCTGTACCACAAAAGTAATGGAATATTAAAGTTAACACTTGAAATTCAAAAATACTAACTCATTCACCTTTTATAATCTTAGAATATGTACCAGATAGCCAAGTAAGTAATTTGAAATAATTATGCTTTATATATTAAAGGGAACACATTTGTCTTATTTAGAACAGCTTAAATTCTAAAGCCTAATGAATTGAAAAATCACTCGACTTGATTGCCAAATCTGTGCTATCCTTTTTCACCTACTCTACTTTCCCCCTCAGAATTAAGCATACAAAGTTACCACTGGCACCTGTACAAAAGAAAATCTATAATGTAGGGCACTTTTCAAGGTGTTTCAACTTTAAAGGCTTAAAAACAGTGCAATTTTATGGAAAGTGAATGGTCTTATCCTTTTTACAATTTCAACGTCTGATTGAATCAACTCAAGCATTCAATCAATCATGTTACAGGTAAGGCCAGCTATAACATGACTAAATTGTCAGGTTAACCTTCTGTGGATGTAATTGGCATAATGTATTATCCAAATTGTATGAAAGGACATTGACATAAAGTATAGTTTAGAATTCAGAAAAAGATGGCTAAGATGATGTCCTCTTAGGTCATAGGGAGAATTGGATCAGAATATTGTAAGATAAGCCTGTAATTGACAAAGGAGATAGAAATTATGACCTCCAGTTAACACAGCAGACCGGGTCAAGGGAAACAATAATGTGTTAGGGCATTCCAGGTTGCATTAGCCACAGAGTGGCTTGTTCTCACTATAAATTACAGACACAAGGGAAAGTGCTTAATACTAATGAGGTGATGCTTGATTACTCAAGTGATAGCAAGAGAAAATGTCATCACTCTGTTAATGCCATTCATTTTCCTGAGTAAGAAAAAAATACATGGTTGTAAGTTTATAAAAGTTTAGGCTCATTTGCAAAGGTAGAACTGTTACAGAAAATAAAATCATTTTATGGAAAACTTTAGACTTTTTGAGACTGACATGTTCCCAGACAGCCTTTTTCCCCAAACAAACTGTTCAGATGGACCTATTTATACATAATATCAGTGTTATGGTTGGGAAGAATGTACATGTAAGGTAATTAATGACAAAGAATTAGAGGAATAAATTTTCAAGTGTCATAATAGTTTCCATAAGGCAAAACTAAAGCAAGCCAAATTGGTCAATAGTTGGCACTATTTTTCATACCATGCTTTTAAAAAATACTGAAGGTGATAGTTACTGTTATAATTCTACTCTCCAAATTTTGAATTCTTAGACACAGAACAAATTTCAGCTGAATCCACCTCTTTGGGATTAAATAGGCTGTCAACAATTGCCTATAAAATATTATTGCTGTAAGTGATCAATGATTACTGTCCATCTGACAGAAAAATTATGTGACAACAAGTCTCTCCTTATTCCTCAAAATCAATCCACAGAAGCAAAAATGTAAACTGTGTTCCTGTGAAATGGAAACATTTTCCATCATCACACTGATATGGGAGGGGGGAAGGGGGGCGGGTCCTTGGCGAGGGCTCCACCCCGGGACCTGTGCCCAGGGACCTAGTTGAGGACAGCCATTCTTGCCTTCGTGCCCAAGTATTGCATTTTCCAAGAACACCCTGGCCCGCCACTCTCTCATCCTGTGACTATAAAAACCCCCGAGACCCTAGTGGGCAGAGACACAAGTGGCTGGATGTGGAGAGGAACACATCGGTGGAAGAAGACACAAGAAGACGTCCAGAGGAACACTCCAGCAGAAGAGCACAGTGACAGGCACCGACAGGCGCCGGCAGGCCATCGACTGGCGGAATGACAGGGAGTTTGGCTGGGGAGGTCAGAGGACAGCCCCACCGCTGGGCAGCCGGACTCCAGGGGAAAACACCTTCCTACTCCATCCTCCTTCAGGCCTCCCCATCCACCTCGCTGAGAGCCACCACCACTCAATACAAATTCTGGCACTCATTCCAAGCCCATGTGTGATCCGATTTTTTTCCAATACACTCAGGCAAGAAGCTGGGATACAAAAAGCCCTCTGTCCTTGCGATAAGGCAGAAGGTCTAATTGAGCTGATTAACACAAGCCGCCTGCAGATGGCTAAACGGAAAGAGCACACTGTAACACACGCCCACGGGGGCTTCAGCTGTAAACATTCACCCCTAGACTCTGCTTTGGAGTCAAAGCCCCACAGCCTGCCTGCCTGCCTGCATGCTCCCCCTACAGGTTCGAGCAGCAGGGCACTGAAGAAGTGAGTCATACCACAATCGCACACCCTGCAAGGGAGACAAGGGAACTTTTCCCATTTCAATATTAAGCAGTTATACTTGGTAGCTTGGCACTGCTTATCAAATAATGCACTATGATATGCTGAAGACAGAGGAAAAAATATCTACTGAGGACAGGATAAGAGCCTGCCTTCTTTTCTCTTAGATCAGTGGTAATTTTGCAGTTAAAGAAGATGTTAAAATATTGTTTTTAGAATAATGAGTCTAGGAAACACAAGATATCATATCTTTTTTTTTTTTTTTTTTTGAGACGGAGTCTCACTCTATTGTCAGGCTGGAGTGCAGTGGCACAGTCTTGGCTCACTGCAACCTCTGACTCTGGGTTCAAGCGATTCTCCTGCCTCAGCCTCCTGAGTAGCTGGGATTAACAAATGCGCGCCACCACGCCCAGCTAATGTTTGTATTTTTAGTACAGATGGGGTTTCTCCATGTTGGCCAGAATGGTCTAGATCTCTCTACCTTGTGATCTACCCCCCTTGGCCTCCCAAGCCATATCTTTCTTACAGTGTATAACTTCTGTTTTCTGTACCTAAACTTCTTGTTAGCATGAAACATGTTATATGATTGTCTACATTTATTGTTCCAGACAATATGTATATTTCATTTTAAATTAGTTTTTTGGCCAAGTGTAGTGGCTCACACCTGTAATCCCAGCATTTTTGGAGGCCAAGGTGGGAGGATCACTTGAGCCTAGGAGATAGAGGCTGCAGTGGACCATATTCACACCACCTCACTCTAGCCTGGGCCACAGAGTGAGACACTGTCTCATAAGTAAATAGATAAATACATACATACATAGATAAAGTTAGTTTTTCTTTTGGAAGGTAGGTGATAAGAAGTGGAGAGAAATAAGGAAGCAAGCTGCATTATTAATCTTATATTAAGCTCTAAGGAATATCCACATTTTTATTCAATTATCATAAATAAATATAAAAGCACAAATAAGTGTTCCAACATACTTTAATATTGGATCTATTGTTTCAAATTCTACTTGAAAATATATAAAAATAGAAAAAAAGAAACCTATTTGATTTTATCAAATACTTTGTAATTCACATGAGTCCTGGTTAGATAACTTGCCTAGTGGATAATGCTAATATTTGACTTGAATATATCATGAGTTTTGCTCCCATAAAGGTAAGCATGTATACGATTTCTATTAAAAATATTTCAGCTCCCTTCCCATACACTTGTTATAATCCTGTTCAGCAGAGAGATAATGGAAATTAATTTAAATATCAGTTATTTAGTTATCCCCCATTGTGAAAATGTGTGATAGAGAAACTTGGAGATAACTTCAAAAAGGCAATATCCTGAAAAGAAAGACTTCAAATGCTGAAATGCCAAGTACAATTTTTTGCCACACGGTAGGTTTTCATTAAATTTGTCTTTATTAAGCAACAACAATAAAAAGTAAAAAATATGTAGCTATTGATATGGTTTGACGATGCATCCCCACCCACATCTCACCTCAAGTTGTAATAATCCCCACATGTCATCGGAGGGACCAGGTAGGAGGTAACTGAATCATGGGGTTGGGTTTTTCCCATGCTATTCTCATGACTGTTAATAAGTCTCAGGAGATCTGATGGTTTTATAATGGGGAGTTCCCCTGCACACGCTCTCTTGCCTGCCACCATTTAAGATGTGACTTTGCTCCTCTTTCACCTCCCGCCATGATTGTAAGGCCTCCCCAGTTATGTGGAACTGTGAGTCGATTAAACCTCTTTCCTTTATTAACTACTCAGTCTTAGGTATGTCTTTATTAGCAGCGTGAGAACAGATTAATACAGCTATGTACTTCATGTAATGGTACATTCCCAACCCTCCCATTCAACTAGCAGGTTACAAATAGGTGGTATACCAGTACCCTTCCCACAGAAGTTCCACCAATTCAACCAATCCTCTTTGATTTCTGGAAGTGTCTCATGAATAAAGTACTGACCTATGCGTGGTCTGGAATGAACCTAATCTGAGATGAAATTCTGAAATGACCCAGGCACCTATAAAGGTAAATGTATTTACACTGCAACCAACTTAAAATAATAGTCTGGGCTGTTGGGGGCCACAGAACCATATTGAGATGTAGTAGATCTGTTGTACTTACTTCTTTGAAGATTTATGATTTTTCCTTTTTGTAGAATATTGCTTATAATTGTCCCATGAAATTTTGCCAAAATCTTTAAACTTCTAAGAAAAATCAGTATTTTCAGAGCTAGGTGTTTTTTATTATATGTGGGGAAGCATGGTCAAACTAAAATTTCAACATCCTTCATGGTAGGTATACAAATTACACTTGATTCAAATGCTCAGGTTTAAAATTTTAGCCCATGCCAATGAGTGATGACTAGATTGTTCTCATCAGCATCTGACTCAATGTTTCCCTCTTAAAAGAATTATTTGTGTTACATGCCTTTCACTAGGCAGAAATCAAATACATGGATGATATTATATGCCTAGACATGTAATTTTAAAAAATCAAAATATTTCACTTATGATAAAACAAAAAAGAAAAGTAGTTTACAAGAAAACAATAGATATCTTAATATGTAATTTTTATTTTTATTTTTTGAGATGGAATCTCACTCTGTTACCCAGGCTGGAGTGCAGTGGCACTATCTCAGCTCACTGTAACCTTCACCTCCCAGATTGAAGTGATTCTCCAGCCTCAGCCTCCCAAACAGCTGGGACTACAGGGGCGTGCCAACACACCTGGCTAATTTTTTGTATTTTTAGTAAAGACGGGGTTTCACCACGTTAGCCAGGATGGTCTCCATCTCCTGACCTCGTGATCTGCCCACCTCAGCCTCCCAAAGTGCTAGGATTATAGGCGTGAGCTACTGCGCCCGGTCTCTTAATATGTAAATTTTTAAGTGCCTGTATTAGTCCATTTTCATGCTGCTGATAAAGACATACCCAAGACTGAGCAATTAATAAAAGAAAGAGGTTTATTGGATTTACAGTTCCACATGGATGGGGAGGTCTCACAATCACGGTGGAAGGCAAGGAGGAGTAAGTCATATCTTATATGGATGGCAGCAGGCAAAGAGAGAGCTTGTGCAGGGAAACTCCCATTTTTAAAAGCATCAGATCTCCTGAGACCCATTCACTATCACGAGAACAGCATGGGAAAGACCTGCCTCCATGATTCAATCATCTCCAGGTCTCTCCTACAACACGTGGGAATTATGGGAACTACGTTGTGAGATTTGGGTGGGGCCACAGACCCAAACCACATCAGTGCCTTTGTATAGAAGTAGAAGCAATGTTCTGGCCCAGCTGTCTAAAGTTATGATGAATGCAATCACTGTGGCTGCCAACTGATAGAAGCTGGCACTGACCATTCCTATGATATAAACAACATTGTCATAAGTAGCTAGGTTTTCTAAAACCATGATAAGCACTTTGACAACTTCTGAACAAAACAAGGTAGACCCTTTCCTTGATTTACAAGTTAATTTTATTCCTAAAAAATTCAGTGTATCTTAGCACTGTGAAGAAAAACCTCAGTGTGTATAAAATAATGTTCTAGACTCAGATTATAAACAAATCTTTCATCCACTTGAGTGTCTAGCTGCATAATAAATACACTGCTGTATAAAACATGACGGGTTTTTACTGTGAAAGACCATCTTCCCCAGGACAATTCTTATAAACTTATGCATCCCTTTTGACTACAGGCTCCCAATCATTGTATCAACAAAATATTTTCCTTTGAATTTCTAAAATGCCTTCTAGAGCAAAGTCACAAGCCATTTTAAACCATGGACTAGGTCCAGACCTCAGGTAGGTATTTGAAGCAGGCTCTACCCAACATATCTGTGCTATGGAACTGCAAGTCATAATTTTCATAAACTACAAACTATAATTTATAATTTTCTCTTTTTTAAAAAATATAACTCCTGTATACTGTGAGTCAACAAAGTGTCTTGGGAGCAATGTGTCCCAGGTGTTTGGAGGAGAAAGAGGTATCTCAGGCCTCTGGGTATCTTAGGCCTCTGGATAGCTTCTTTCATTATCCTAGTCTTTATTTCCTTCAACTGTAAGTTCTAACAACAATGACTGGTTTGATTAGACTCTTTTATTTCTACAGCTGGGGAAGAAGTGCTCATCCACTGAAAGCTGGTCTAGACAATTTCTGACTGTTCTAGAATGAGCTGGAGAATGGTGTCATCAGATAGAAAGAAGCCTCACTGCATAAGGAAAACCCTAGACATGGAGTCCAGGTATTTCCTGTTTGTTTAGGTGCTGCCACTAACTCACCCCGGAGTTTGTGCAAGGTCACTGGGTATTTAAGCACTTCAGTTTTCTTATCTGTAATGAGGTGGGAGTGAATGATGATCTTTAATGCCCTTTCTAGCTATAAAATTACAGACTTATTATTATTATTATTTTTTGAGACAGAGTTTCGCTATTGTTGCCCAGGCTGGAGTGCAGTGGCATAGTCTCGGCTCACTGCAACCTCCGCTTCCCAGGTTCAAGCGATTCTCATGCCTCAGTCTCCCAAATCGCTGGGATTACAGGTGCCTGCCACCACACTCGGCTAATTTTTGTATTTTTAGTAGAGACAGGGTTTCACCATGTTGTCCAGGCTGGTCTCCAGGGAGACTAAACTTACATTATCACTTCAAAACAAGCAAGAGTGCCAGAGACCAGCAGGGGCTCCCAGCAGTTAGAGGAAACAGTAAATGATTAGTCATTTCCTCTGTTTATGATGCTGTGTCTGCTCAGCTCCATTCGGTGGAAAACAACAGTTGTACCTAGGGACTCATGGTACGTAAGGGGTCAGAAGGAAAAGTCTAGGCAACCACTCTTCACTCCAGACCTTTGAGTAAGACATCCCAAGAGAGACGGTGAAAAGAAACATGGCTCCTTTGCCCCCCAAAATAAAATTAGGCTGGTAATGCTTGATTTCTCTGGATTTATTTCTGTAAGTATCTCTCTTATGTGTTGCAATGAAAGTTGTAATGTCCCCATATAGGCATTAATTAAACCATACTATAATTGCCTCTTTTTTCCAATAAGGCTGCACTATGTAGGATATGATTTTGTTTTGCCTTGTCCACAATACCTAGCACAATGATTGACTTGTGACAGGAACTGTATCTATCCTGATATATACATTTATATCTACAGATATTACATATATATTCTAAATTAATATAGATATATATCCTAAATTGACATATATAAATAATATATATATTTCCTAAATTAGAATTTTTTTACTTTTTATTGACACATTGTAATTACATATTTATGGGGCACAATTTGATATTTTGATACACGTATATGTTGTAAAATATTAAAATCAGGGTATTTAGCATGTTCATCACCTCATGCTATCATCCTTTCTTTGTGGTGAGAACATTCAAAAGCCTCTCTTCTAGCTATTTTGAAATACACAGTATCTTAGTGTTAAGCATTGTCACCCTACTGTGCAATAGAACACAATAACTTATTCTTCCTATCTTATTGTGACTTTCTACTTGTTGATCAATCTCTCTCCATTTTCCCTTCCCTCCGCTTACCCAGTCTCTTGTAAGCACTGTTTTATTCTCTGCTTCTATGATATTAACGTTCCCCCCTCTTTTTTTTTAAGATTTCACATATGAATGATACCATGTGGTATTTGTTTTTCTGTGTCTGGCTTATTTCACTTAACATTATATTCTCCAGATTCATCCATGTTGTTGCAAGTGACAGGATTTAATTCTTTTTTATAGCTGAATAATATTCCATTGTGTATCTAGACCACCTTTTATTTACCCATGACTCATTGTTGGACACTTAGGTCGATTCTATACTTTGGCATTTGTGAATACCACTGCAGTAAACATGTAATAAACATTTTTAAATGATTCTGTAACCCACCTCATTAGTTGGTGATAAGTTTTCTTTTCAAATTTCACTGATAAGTTTTACTTTGTATATGACAAAAATCAATCCATAAAGTAAAAAACAAAACAAAACAAACAAAAACTCTTAAATTATAATTTCATGTATGCTTAATATAAATTCCAGAAAATGTTTCTGAAAGGTAGATACCAAGTAATAATCAACCCAACAACAAAGTTTAAAAAAATTCACTGAATTCTATTGAGTGTCTCTGGGTTTCTATTTAATGTAACTCAAAAACTGTTAGTTTAAAAAGAAAAGTCTGCAGTTAGAAGAGGCAAAAAGTACATTAAAAGCTGTCTCTAATTATTACCTAAGTAGATAAAACTGAGCTCCTTCTGTGATCAAATATAAACTAGGAAAGGTAAAATTAGTTGAGTTACCCTACCCAGGATTACACAACCATAAAACAAACAACCAATTAACCAATTTATCATACATCAAATCAATTACCTGTGGGAGAGAATGATTAAGTGTTTCTACAAGAAAAATGTAAAATCATGAAATTATTGACTATTAGCTCTTGGCAAGAATTTATAATCATCATATAGGCAAGTGAATATAAAAACATGTTTTAGGCTGGGCACTATGGCTCATGCCTGTAATCCCAGCACTTTGGGAGGCCGAGGTGGGCAGATCACCTGAGGTCAGGAGTATGAGACCCTGCCTGGCCAACAGCATGAAACCCCGTCTCTACTAAAAATACAAAAATTAGCCTGGCATGGTGGTGGGCACCTGTAATCCCAGCTACTCGGGAGGCTGAGGCAGGAGAATTGCTTGAACGTAGGAGGTGGAGGTTGCAGTGAGCCGAGATCATGCCATTGTACTCCAGCCTGGGTGACAGAGCGAGACTCCATCTCAAAATAAAATAAAACAAAACAAAACAAACAAACAAACAGAAAACAACAACAAAACAACATGTTTTAACACTAAATTATTTTTTCTTTTTTAATTAAATGTTCCTGTTACTGAATGATTGATTGGTTGACTAAAAATGCTACAATTTTCAAATTTATTTTCTTATTTTTGTATTATTACTCAAAGGTATATTGAACTGCCAAATAGATGGGTTTTAATCCCTCTTCTATACTCCTGTATCACCTGGGACATATGTCTGCTAAAGTCCTGAAGACACTTAATAATTTTTGGTTTACTTGCGTGTTTATCCACACAAGCTTTTTGAACAAAGCTGTGTTTTCTATATCTCTGTATTCTTAGCATCTAGGTAATCTGGCCATCTATGTGCTCAATAAAAATTGAAATTGAAAATAAAATAAAATAGATGTTAAACACAATTATAGGAGGCCATTGTCTTGGACTGAGCTCTTGCACTGCGATCTTGCACCAGACCCCATCAGACCAGATCAAACCAAAATGGAGTTACTCATGCTAAATGTCACATAAGCAAACTGCAACTTTTAGGAAGCAAATAGATCCCAAACAGCACAGTTTTTCCTGAAAACAGCAGATTCCAGTCTACATGACTCAGTAGCATAAGGAAGATCCCTCTGTTTTAACCCTTACCAAAAACTAACTCAAGTAACCTAGTGTTAACCAATCAACTATTTTCCTTTGTTCTATTTCCTTCTCACCTTACAAAATCCACTCTTCTGTGATTTCCCAGTGAGAGCTCACATTCTGTTTTGTAGGATGTAGCTGTCTTGATTCATAAATTGCAAATAAAATCCAATTCGATCCATAACTAAATTTGTTATAATTTTATCTTTTAATATGAGGTTAGCACACATAATTCACTATAATTCCAAATTAAAACAAACATAATTGCCATTTTAGTAAATTTAGGCATATATATATATATATACACACACACACGTACACATGATTCCACTAGACTAACAGTCCTTAAATTATGCTGTGTATGAGGATTACCCATGGAGTTGAATAAACATATAAATTTCTAGTACTTGCTAAGGTATTCTGACTTAGTAAGACCAAAGTACAGCCAAAAAAGTTGAATTTTTTAAGGAAATATCTTAAGTTATCAATATATTAACCATGTTTAGGAAATACCACAGTAGACTTCTTAATATGTTGAAGTAGCTCATAGACGCACAGTGTTACTTTCACGAGAGCGTACCCCAATTGGGAGCCACTAATCTAAGCCAACCGAGAGATAAAGCAACCAGAATGAAAAGAGTTCCTAAAAAGTAAGAGGCAGAGTCCAATTTTAAAATCTGGTAGCAACACTTGAGTTCCTAGAGGATAAACCCAAAGATGCATACAATGAGTAATTCAACTTTAAGCCTCCCATTTTAAGATTATGAGAAGAACCTTATTTATACAAAGAATGTCTTAGGTTAGATGGAAGAATGTTTTTGCTATGTAGAAGATGAAATATGTGTGGAAGAATGCATGTAGTCACTGAAAAGCAAATAAATGCACTGTGGTAGATATAGGTCGCTGCCTTTCCTACACCTCTGGGGCCTGATGAACTTCAGAATTCAGAATGTTTCAGATTTTAAAAAGGTACTATAATGCAAATACCGTTAGAAGAAAATGAATGTGGAACTGGCCTACAGTTTATTCCCTCTGTCATTAAGGATGGAGGATTTGGGGAAATCATCAAGACAAAAAACTGTCAAATCTTCTTGTAAACACATGAATTGTGAAAGTCTTTGGTAACACGCTAATGGCATTTGTTTGTGTTAGAATAATCATTTATGCAATACTTTCACTATGATGAACCTGGTTGTCTACGATTGATTATGGTACATAAATCTAGAATATATAGATTTATTGGTAAAGTTCCCTGGACTATATCACATAAGTGATTTAGCTTATTTTATATTAGACATGTTTTATAATTTAAATGTATAACTGCACACATGTTTAAAGGATATGACAACCTAGGTCCAGAATATATAAAATGGTAAGAAAAGAAGTAGGTAGCTACATTGGAGTTCCCAGACAACTCTCTGATTTTCCTTTGCCTTGCATTCCTTCTATTATTGAAGTTATTAGTAAAGATTGGTATCAGGTAAGATGATATTGGGTAAGATTTCCAGTGCATGTAAGTCTGATTTGACAATCTGATATTGGACATTCTGATACTTGGTGTAATTTCTACTGTATAGTTCATAACACTCTCAGAGGATCAGGTCACCTTGTATTCAAATAACTTGATATTTATGCAGAGAATCATATAAATATTCACATGTAGTAGGATAAACGAAGATAAAACACAACCTCACAATCAGCTCAGAAAGATTTTAATATCAAATTAGTGCATATCAGTGCAATTTACAAAGTAAGTTATTTTTTAAAAATCTTTTAGATTCAGAGTTGTTTTCATTAACATTTTGGGGCAAGGGGTAAAAGTTTAAGGAACAGTACTTGGCCTAGCTCTCTCAATCTCTCTATTACACTTTCCTTTTACTTTGCCCATATTCCCTTCTAGCTAACAGTTGTATGCAAACTTTCAAGTCAGAAGCAAAGCAGTGGCCTTATTCCTGTTGGTGACTGCAGCAAAGCAATGTCAGACAGAAGAGAGGGTTGGCATGCTTGCACTCTGCATGCCAATGCAAGACATCAGCTCTAGGGGTATGAAAGCCTGTGGCAGTGATATCTAAGCCAGCAGCAGTTGAGCTTCCTGACCTCTACATCACAGCTATGGCAGTATGACCTTGAAATTTGTAGTCTGGTTGTAACTCCCCTGATTCCAACTCCTCCAGATCCTCTGATTTTTGAAACCCTTAATCAGTAAATCTCTTCCTGCTTGAATTCCAGCAGTGCTTTCTGTTTCCTGGTCCGAATCATGACTGATACAGCATTTGGTAGCAGTGATTTGAGAAATGCAGCTTTTCAAAACATTATATCCTGAGCATATGTATTTTATGACAATTTGTGATGCAGTTTGTTTGAATCTTAGGCGTAAATAGAGGTACCACTCTCCACCCAAGGAAAGCTATTGGCAGCATAAGTAGGTACAAATGTCTTTCTTTTCCTTACAATTCATTATCTTTTAACTTACTTTTATATGTGGATCATGCTGTGGGAAATAAATACGATCATTATCAGTAACAAATAAAATCTTCTTTATGAAAGAGATTTTTTTCTTATGCCTGGCAATTTTCTTTCTTATTATATGCTCTTCTGCTTATATAGTTGCATTTCCTTGGATAGCTTTAAGGTTACTATAAACAGATATCTCACTGATAATGACAATGGCAGCCTTGAAATTCCAAGCCATTTCTAGCAATTCATCTTGAAGCAGCATTTTAGTTCTCTTTTTGTTGATTATCTTCATGTTATACTATTAGGTCCAGGGGCTTAGTCATTTTTTTATTACTTTGACTAGAAAATAGACACTTAGATATTTGTAAAAAGTTCTATATTGTTGAATTATGGCAAGTACACTATCCACCCAAGCAATGCAAATTACAACCATGTGCACTGTTTCTTATTTTTGCAATGTTATAGGAGAGCTGACTTGTTTTTCACCTACTAATGAATGGTACCCTCAAGGATCTGGAAACAGTTAACATTTTTTTTTTAATTTTAAAATACAAAACTTGAGGAAATAATAGGTACATGGTAGAGTGTTACATTTGTTAAAATTGAAGAACGGGTATAACCTAGTATAGTGGCTGTTTTCAAACTCCCCTACTACCCTCCTACCCCTGGTAGGACTAGTCTTCTGGAAACATCTTGGAGAAAAAGACATAGTATAAGAATCTGAGAGACTTACAGTAAAGGTAAGTATATTCTTAAAACTGAAATAACACCAAATATATTCATTTGTGTTTTAATTAATGTTCCATTTTCATTTTGGAATTCTTTTAGGTCATGTCTTTTTTATTGGTTGGGAGAACAAGAGTTCAGAAAATGTTAGTATTGTAAGATATTTTAACAGTTGCCATTTAATTGATATAGGAGAGTAATTACTTTTCCTCCCATAAAACATTAATGTAAAAATGAAAAAGGAAAAAGTATATATCTCAGAGAAATTAAGAACATGGGTTTTTAAAACATTTTTCCTTGAATCTTAATGTTAACTCTAAAGCTATCTTGAACATTTCAATAGTAATTTTCTCTTAAAATAAAAACATCAAGAAACTAATATCTAATTCAAGTAAAAAGACAGTTAATCAAAACTCAGAACAGGGTTGCTGTACTGACAAGCTACAGAGAGCTTTCAGATCTCAATGTATCCCAGTAAAAATCACATTCCCATTTGATTTTTATATTTTTGGTTTGGTTTGGCACACATAAAGGGAGATTATGTCCATTGTACATGATCTACGTAGTTCATTCAAAAAGTTCTAGCAAAATAGAAATATAAATTACCATTTGCCTTATCAATATAATAAAATAAAATTGTTCTTGGATTACAGATTGTTTATAGCTGGCTATTTTATATTGTTTATAATATTTCATGGGCTAAAAATGATTAAATGATGACTACATTCCATTTATTTTATTTTATTTTTATTTTTTACCCAAGACTCAACAAAATAGTGCTTGGTTAAGCTTTTGGATTTTTGCCAATTGTATTGGTAAAAGATGGTATCTTGGTATAGTTTTAGTTTGCATTTTTAAAATTATAAGTGATGTCAACCATCTTTTTAAAATATTTTTAATGGCATTAGCATTTATTTTTATTTATATATATTTTTTATTATACTTTAAGTTCTAGGGTACATGTGCACAATGTGCAGGTTTGTTATATATGTATACATGTGCCATGTTGGTGTGCTGCACCCATTAACTCGTCATTTACATTAGGTATATATCCTAATGCTATCCCTGCCCCCTCCCTACATTCCATTTATTTTGGGAGAAAGATTTACAATATTATTAGAATTTTTTTTTTTTTAACCCCTGCCTTTTTTTTTAACTATTATTTGCTAGGCTGACATAAACAATTTTATACAAAGTTTACTCTCTTACATAATATTATACAGGGATTATGCATTGGCTTTAAACACTGAATTTGTGCAGAATTTTAGGGACCAACTTAATGTGATAAGCTTTCTTGAGGGGATTGACTTTGCATAATATGGCTCTTTTTTGGTCTTGCACCATTTTGTAAACTGTGGGTTCAGAAACAGGTACAAATTAAAAGTGAAGCCTAGTAGTATATTTTAATGAGTGTGTGGACTGAAGGTTATCAACTTAGGATGCAGACATTTTAGTTAGGGAGTAGTTCTATTTCACTTGATCTCTTGGCTGATAATTTCATTTTATTCAAGGACAATCTTAGGACACTATAAACAATATATAGTAGCAAATGTATGCTCCTTAATCCCTCCAATCCCTGATACTCATTATTCCTTGTCCTTGTTTGTTTTATACAGGGTGCATATGATCATCTGGCACACTATTTTTAAATATAGTTTCTCATTTATTTTGTTATTTGTTGATTGAGTGTCCAGTTGACTACAATTAGAATGCAACCTCTATGAGGACAAAGAGTTTCATTTGTTTTGTTAACTGCTATAGTGCCAGCACCTCAAAAAGAGCTGGCTTTATAGAAGGTGCTCAATACATATTTGTTGAATTAATTGTGTCAATATAAATAAATATAATTTGGGAAAGCACATATTTCAAATATGTTTTAGAAGTTAATATTTGTCTTCACTATAATTATATAAAGCTCTGATACAAGGATTGGCAAAGGTTTTCTTTAAAGGATAATGAGTATTTTAGATTTTGTGAGCTACCTGATCTTGTCAGAATTATTCAACTGCACAATTGTGTGTATGTGAAAGCAGCTATGGATGGTATAAATATATTGATGTAGCTATGTACTAATAAAACTTTATTTACAAAAAGAGGTGGCAGACCCAATTTGGCCTATAGGTCATAGTTTGTTGGCCCCTGGAATAATTAATCAAGTAGCAAGGCAATTGACGTTTTATTTCTCTTTTGGACACCAAAAAGGGAAATTTGTGTGATATCATTACAATCTTCTTTGAATGGTTTGCTCACAGGTTTGAAGCTCTTGATTTTTTTCTAGTGACATGGGAGCCACACATTAATATGCACAGGAAGCAAAATCAGTCAAACATAATCAAACTATTGCCGGAACACACTGTGTGACAAAATTTTTCCTAAACAAAATTCAAAATCACTCAAAGAATGTAGTTATTTATAAACAACTTGTAAAAACTTTAAACAAAAATGACAGTGTAAACTGCTTTTATTTCTTGGGAATGGCATGAATAAAAAATTACATATGATAAGCATTACATAGCAAAGTTATATCTGTGCTATTTTGAAGTATAGGAAACGCAAAATAAAGGATGTCAGTATGGCTCTTTTAAAATATTTCAACCAAAAACAAAACAAAAACTGAAACATCAAATAAAACAAAGCAAAAACTTGACTTTACGTGCCTTTAGACCTTCACATTGAGGCTGTTTGTCCTTTTCTGTCTTCAATGATCCCATCGTTTAAAAAGCATAATCTACATTCAGAATCTCTATTCCCAACTTTTAATTACCCTTCAACAGATTGCAATCTGATCCATGGAAATCACCCTTTCCAAAGTGCTTGAGCACTACATCTTTCTGAAAGCCAAATCCGACAGTCCTAATTTCATCTTCCTTTGCCTTGCTGGACATCTTTCAACCTCTTCTTAAGACTCAGTTGTTTCTTTGCATTTTTTTTTGGTTGTACACATACACCATGGAATACTATGCAGTCATAAAAAAGAATAAAATCATGTTCTTTGCAGCAATATGGATGCAGCTGGAGGCCATTAAGTGAATTAATTTAGAAACAGAAACTCAAAGAGAACATATTCTCATAACTGGGAGCGAAACAAAGGGTTCACATGGACATAAAGATGGAAACAATTGACACTGTCAATTCCCAAAGGAGGAAGGGAGGAAGGGGAACAATGGTTGAAATCTACCTATCAGGTACTATGTTCATTATTTGGGCGATGCGTTCAACAGAAACCCAAACATCAGCATTATGCAAATAGATCCATGTAGCACACATGCACATGTACCCCCAGAATCTACTTAAAAAATCAAACTCATTGTTGGATGTCATTCCCTTTATTTTATGGCAATAGGAAACATTGTTGTGCCTTGTTATTCCTCATTAAGCAATGACACAATGCATTATAATTCCTTATCTATTAAATAGAATCGATTGGTAACAAGCTAAACTCCATCATTTCCCTCAGATTACTACTTGTTATTTGTTCCTGTCTCTGTGCCTTCAGATATGGTTTGCTTAGTATTGCAGTTCTTCACTGACAGATCTGAGGATCACACCAACAGCATTTAACTCTGATTCCTGCCTTCTGCTATGCTGAGCTTCCTCTACACAGAAGCAACATTCTTCTCTTCAATCAAATATTGAATGATCCAGCAAACACTTTGAATATTTCTTATGTATTTGATACTAATGAATAATAACCCAATGCAACATTTTTTAGCCATTTTCTTGTAGGGAGGAAAGTGATCTTAAACAGGTCACAGCAATGTAATATGATATTTACATCCAATTATTGAGGAAATGTGATGAAGGAAGAATATACATCTATTGCACACAATTAGGGATGGCTTCTTGAACACAAATTTGAAGTGAATCTTCAAGGAAATAATGGAAAGAAACAGAATAAATGCTTTCTAATTAGGGAAACAGCATACTAGATGAAGCTGCAGTGCATGACATCCAAAGAGGAGACGGATCTGGTTGGATAATAGTAACAAATATGTTTGAAAGTATTTTGGGCCAGTCGTGGTGGATTATGCCTGTAATCCCAACAGTTTGGGAGGCAGAGGTGGGGGATCACTTGAGCCAAGGAATTCAAGACCAGCCTAGGCAATATGGCGAGACCCTGACTCTCTAAAACAAAATTGGCACGGTGTGAGCCCAGAGGTCGAGGCTGCAGTGAACCATGCAATGTGCCACTGCACTCCAGCCTGAGTGAAATAGCAAGACTATATCAAACACACAAAAAGGAAAAAATAGAAGAAACAAAAAAATAAGAAAGAAAAGGAGGACATATTGAGATATTAGGGGTGGTAGAGGGGTCGTAGTGGTGGGATTTTAAAATTAGGATATTTCTGTGTTACCAGGACATTCTTTGCCATTTCTATTTTCTACTTTCAAATTTTGCATCCAGTCTTTGTCAAATAGTAATTTTAACATGTTGCTTTATATGTATGGTAAAACTTTTTTTGCATCATTATTTGTATGTCTTGCCTTCTCTACTGATCTGAATCATTATTCAGCAAAGATTCTCTTTGTCTTTATTTCCCTTAGAGAATATATTTAGCACAGTCCCTCAAGTAGGGGCTCTACAAATTTTTCCTGAATGAAGGAGTCTCCTACTGAACTCTACCAATAAAAACATCATAGCCTCTTGCCTACTGTTTATGTTCAATTCACTGACGCCCAACAAATTCATCCAACTTCTCTCTCTTTGAACTTTCCCAATCTTAGGCTAGATGCAGTGGAAAATCTGCCTTTTACTTGTCAGAATTTCAGGAGTGGCATCCTTTCCGTACAAAGCACCATCAATGAGTGTGCTCTGTGAGGAAGTACTACCATGTCACACAGCACACATAAAGACTTCGTTTTCTGATTTTAAAAAGTCTGGAAAATATGACGAACTATACTAGAATGAAGTGAATGGCTTTGCTATTTTGCACCACTAGTAGAAAGCCATTATTCATCAACTTTGTTCAGTCCACCAAACTGTGAAGCTTTACAACAGAAGCATTATTATGTGAGAAGAAGAGTATGACTATTATTTTAACAAAGCTTTTGTAGTTGCCATCAACATATAAACCTTGAATTTTTATCTTTCTTAACTTAGTGGCATGAAATGTAGGCCTTCTTTGCCTTCAAAGACTCTGACTTTATTTGAGATTCGGTATACACCCCATAATAATTAGGACTTCATCATGACTCTTGAGTAATGCTTTTGAAGGTTTGCCATTAAAGGAGGCTTTTTATTTCTGCTCCACACAGCACCACACAAAATAAGCTGATGCTAGTGGTATTTATATCTAGTGAACTAGATACTGTGCAAAAGCCAGGCTAGTCAAAGTTACATATAAATAACCTCTCTTATCTCTGCAATAGGCTATATAAGAATAATAATTTTTGATTTTACTAAATTAATTATGAAAAACTGTTTTCTATCAAAGTGAACTTTTAAGGCATTATGATAGAGATCAAAATAGTGTTTCCTTCTAGGAGAGACAATTGATTGAGAGGGTGCATGAGGGAACCTCTTGCAGTATTACTCTATATTTTGATTTGGCTTGTGGTTATACAACTGGTGGCCCATTCAGTTAGACACTTCAAATTAGAGCCCTTTGTACTTCTCATTTTCTAATATAATTTTAAAAAAATAAATCAAAAGAGAGGCACCAAGAAATCAACTATTATTTTGAAATTCTTTTATGTAAGGCAACATGTGAAATTATAATTATGTGAAAAATAGTTATCTAAAAACTTATAATGTAGAACATAAACTTTAAAATATTTGAATGCCAACTGAGATTTTAAGTATATTAGAAATATATGAAGACAGATTTATATGGAATTATCAGAGACAGTATTTGGAAGGCTAAAATTTTATGTGAAAGTTTCATGAGATTAGATATGAGCTTTCAGTTTGTCATAAAACACTTGATTAAATTCATATTTTTGATATAGTAACTTCTTGCACGTATGGAAAATTAGGTCATCTGTGAGGGAGAGGTAAATGCCTTAGCCATGTACTTTTTATGTTTCTAGCCATATTCCTGTTAGACTCATTAACAACAACTTTTTATTTAGACATATGTAAGGGATGATAATTAAATATAAGTTCTATTTTCCTGTCTTTAACTTAAAACAGAATCATGTCTTCTACCCATGATTCTTTTCCATTGGGTGCAACATGTTTAATGAAAACAAGCAAACAAATCATTTATCCAAAGATCACAGTATAGTTACTTCACATTATTTATATACTAATATTTCCTTTACCTTGATTTAAGCTTACCCCCAACTTCTGTGAAGAATTATGCATTTCTTTTGTTTTCTCTCAAAAATATTGCCTAACTCTGATGGCTTGACTGTTCTCAGTCCCATCTCTTACTCATGCAGGTATATTGCTCTTTACCTACTAATTGTGGCCTCAGTGAAAGCCACAGAGCTTTTAAAGTTTAAGCATTGTACTATGTTCTTTTGGTTTATAAAAACCAGGATAGTACAATACTTAAACTTCAAAAAAGCTGTTGAATTCTATTTGTGTCAATGTCAGGTTCTGGGAGTTAATATTATTTTAACACATTTGAGATGGGATTTTCTCATGATTACACCTCTAGGTATGTGCAAAGAGAAGTAACAGATGCTGTACAACCGAGCTGGTAAGTGTCACCACTAACCTGTGGTTTCTAGGCTCTTCTGGTCCCAGGGACAGCCAAGGAATGGCTGAATATTTCCCTTTCCCTTTCTGCTGTTCTCTCAAAGTGGTTTTTCAAAGACGACACCCTTCTCTGCAAGCTCTTTCATCCTCTCAGCAAGTGAGTTTGCTCCCTACCTCAGAGAATAAAAAGAAATCACTAAACATGAATGCTTTGATCTTCCCTCTTTTCCTATAACAGATGTATTTTAATAAAAATTCAACCATAGTCTTTCCACCCCTATGTATGGAAAAGGTTCCTCCTTCTACCAAAGTTAATCTCTCCATATTTTGTCTTTGAGGGCTTCCTCCCAGAGTTAATCTATTTTTCCCGTATCTTCAATGTCTCCTTATTGATTCATAAACAAAGTTATGTCTCATCTTAAAACATAAAATGTCTTCCTAGGTTCTGCTTCTGTCTTTAACTTACCACATTCCTGCTTCTACAAAAGGTAGTCTAAACCAGGGGTCAATAGTATTTCTCCTAAAGGGCAGAGAGTAAATATTTTAGACTTTGCAGGCCACAAGGTTGTGGCTACTCAGCAGTTAGTTGTAGCATGGTTTTCTGTCCTCTTCCCTTGCTCTCCACTGCCATCATGGTCCTCCTCTTTATTTTCACTTCCCAACAATTGCAGTAGTCTCCATACCTCTTTTTATCTCTCTTCGAAAGTTTCTCAGTGCCCAACATCTCCTTCTTCACTTTTTCCTTTTTTTTTTTTTTTTTTTTTTTTTGAGACGGAGTCTTGCTCTGTCGCCCAGGCTGGAGTGCAGTGGCGCCATCTCGGCTCACTGCAAGCTCCGCCTCCCGGGTTCACGCCGTTCTCCTGCCTCAGCCTCCTGAGTAGCAGGGACTACAGGTGCCCGCCACCACACCCGGCTAATTTTTTTGTATTTTTAGTAGAGACGGGGTTTCACCGTGTTAGACAGGATGGTCTGGGTCTCCTGATCTCGTGATCTGCCCACCTCAGCCTCCCAAAGTGCTGGGATTACAGGCGTGCAGTTTTTACTTTTTAACAGTGCCAGTGATATCCTTATAAATTGTAAACATTATATAAATCCATGCTTGTAATTAGTTAATGAGTTATTCTTGTGGATAAATAGTGATTCAGCCCTGGGAGAGAACAGGTGATACTTCTCGGTCTCTTCCCCACCTGTGTATTCTACCTTCTCTCCAGACATCCCAAACTTCCCATTCTCCAAAGTCTTGTTTAATTACTCCTGGATGCTTTCTTACTTCTATATTGCTTTAACCATACTGTGGCGTCCTTCTACTATGTCCTTGTCTACCTGCCTGTTCATCTTTAAATTCTCTATACGGGAATGTGTAAACACTTAGGTCTTTGTAAGCTGTCAGTGTTAGAATGCTCCCTTAGGTTCTGAAACATCACTGATCATCTCATATGACATTATAAATTTCCAATGTAGTATATTACACACATGAACTTAAAGATACAGCAACAGTGATGTAAACCATGCCATGTTGCATCACAGATATTAACACATAGCCCCAACCCTCTCTCAGTACGGCACTTTGATTTGTGTGCAACTGTCCACACAGCTCCACAGCTTCTGTCACTAGATGCATCCTGTTTCTCAAGCCATAAATCTGAGTATCATCTTCAAGTTTTTTTCTCTTTGCCATTTATCATGGTTACCCTCTCCAATCAATCATGAAGTCCCTCTGTCCAGCACTTAAATATCTCTCAACTCCATCCATTTCCATCTACCTGCACTGTCAGATGCCCAATTCAGACAATGATAATTTCTCACCTGGGTTATTGTAATTTCCCACTAACTGGTCTCTCTGATGACAATTTTATACCTCTTTACTCTCTGTGTTACAGACAGAATAATCATTCTGAAATGTACATTGATCTATGCCATTCCTCTCCAGCATTTTCGTATGTCTTATTGGGCCAATCGTTATTTGGTCCTTCTTCATCCATCTCTCAATCTCATTCCTTTATCTGTGTTCCAGTTTCTGCCCTTCTGCTTGCATTCTCTCAGAATCAGGGTTTTACCACCACTGACAGACTTCTAAGTTTTACTTTCCCAACTGCCTTATGTCAGAATGTTTGTATAAACCATATACTCTGCTTACTGTGCTTCAAATATTCCTTCTTCCTTTTGTCTAATCACCCATAACAAATGACCACATATCTGCTTTCTTTTAGCTTAAATTATATAAGCATCCTTTTGTTGTACTTCCCTTTATTCACAGCTACCCAAAGCTTCACAAATACTGCTTTTTAAATTATGAATTGAAGGTTTGTGGCAACCCTCCATTGAGCAAGTCCATTGGCACCACTCTTCTAACAGCACATGCTCATTTTGTGTCTTTGTGTCACATTCTAGTAATTGTTGCAGTATTCCAAACTTTATTATAATTATATCTGCTATGTGCTATGGTGATCTGTCATCAGTGATCTTTGATGTTACTATTGTAATTGTTCTGGCACCCAACAAAACATGCCAATATAAGACAGCAAACTTAATAAATAGTGTGTGTACTCTGACTGCTCCACTGACCAACCATTCCCCTTCTCTCTCCCTATCCTCAGGTGTCCCTATTTCCTACAACACGATAGTATTCAAATTACACCAGTTAATAACCCTACAATGGCCTCCACTTATTCAAGTGAAAGGAAGAGTTGCATGTCTCTCACTTTAAATCAAAAACTAGAAATTATTAAGCTTAGTGAGGAAGGCATGTCAAAAGCCAAGATAGGCAGAATAGGCTGAAAGCAAAGCCTCCTGTCCAGTTAGCTAAGGTGTGAATGCAAAGAAAAAGTCCTTTCAGAAAATTAAAAGTGCTACTCCAATGAACACATGAACAATAAGAAAGCAAAACAGCCTTATTACCGATATGGAGAGTGTGAGTGCTCTGGATAGAAGATCAAACCTGCCACAGCTTTCCCTTAAGCCAAAGCCTAATCCAAAGTGATGCCTTTACTATCTTCAATTCTATGAAGACTGAGAGGTAAGAAAGCTGAAAAAGAAAATTTTGAAGCTAGCAGAAGTTAGTTCATGAGGTTTAATGAAAGAAGCCTTCTCCATAACATAAAAGTGCAAGGTAAAGCAGCAAGGGCTGATGGGGAAGCTGCAGCAAGTTATCCAGAAGGTCTAGCTGAGATAATAGATGAAGGTGGGTACACTAAACAACAAGATTTTTAATGCAGACAAAACAGCTTTATATTGGAAAAGGATGCCTTCTTGGACTTTCATATCTTGAAAGAAGAAGTCAATGCCTCGCTTTAAAGCTTCAAAAACAGGCTGACCCTCTTGTTAGGGGCTAATGCAGCTGGTGACTTTAAGTTGAAGCCAATGCTCATTTACCATTTTGAAAACCCTAGGGCTCTTCAGAATTATGCTAAATCCACTCTGCCTGAGCTCTATAAATGGGATAACAAAGCCTGGATGACAGCACATCTGTTTACTGCATTCTTTACTAAATATTTTAAGCCCACTGGTGAGACTTATTGCTTAGAAAAAAAAAAACAGATTTCTTTCAAAATATTACTGCTCATTGACAATGCACCTAGTCACCCTGGAGCTCTGATGGAGAGGTGCAAGATTAATGTTGTTTTCATGACTGCTTGCACAACATGCATTTTGCAGGCCATGGATCAAGGAGTAATTTTGACTTTCAATTCTTCTTATTAAATAAATACATTCACAAGGCTGCAATAGATAGTGATTCCTCTGACGGATCTAAGCAAAGCAAACTGAAAACCTACTGGAAAGGAATCACCATTCCAGATGCCAATAGGAACATTTGTGATTGGGGGAGGAAGTCAAAATATTAACATTAGTAGAAGAAGAAGTTGGTTTCAACCTTCATGGATGGTTTGAGGGGTTCAAGTCTTCGGTAGAGAAAGTAAGTACAGATGTGGTGAGTAATAGAAGGAGAACTGGAATTAGAAGTGGAGTCTGAAGATGTGACTGTTATAATTTCGTGATAAAACATGAACAAATAAGGAACTGCTTCTTATGGATGAGCAAAGATAGTAGTTTCATGAGATGGAATCTACTCCCAGTGAAGATGCTGCGAACATTGTTGAAATGACACAAAAGGATTTAGAATATTATATAAATTAGTTGATAAAGTAACAGCAGAGTTTGAGAGGATTGACTCCAATATTGAAAGAAATTTTACTGTAAATAAAATGTTACCCAACAGCATCTCATTGCCATAGAGAAATATTTCATTAAAGGAAAAGTCACCTGATGAGACAAACCTCATTGTCTTAAGAAATTGCCCCCAGCCACCTCAGTCTTCAGCACCCACACCCTGATCAGTCAGCAACCATCAATATCTGGGGAAGACCCTCCACCAGCAAAAAGATCAAAACTTGCTCAGATAATCATTAGCATTTTTTAGCAATAAAATATTTTTCATTAAGGTATATACATTGAATTTTAGACATAATGCAACTACACACTTAATAGAATATGATGTAGTATACACATAACTTTTATATACATTGGAAAACCAGAAAATTTGTGGGACTCATTTTATTGCAATATTCACTTTATTGTGGTGGTCCAGAACCAATCCCACAATATCTCCAAGGATTTTCTTTATAACTCCTTCTTCTCATAAGCCTTCCCTGACGGGCCAAGGCACTTATATACACCTCTTATGTGTTCTTATATTATTCTTTACTTCCCTTTGTCAGTTACATTGTAAACATCTGATTATTTTTCTATATACCTCTCTGGACAATAAGTTCCATGAGGACAGGAGCTATGTCTTGCTCCTAATTTATATCCAGGGCCTAATACATAGTAACATGATTAACATATGTATGAAATAAATGAATAAAGAAATAATTACAGTGTTGATGACGATAAATGAAAAAGGGGTAGGAGGGATAATAGTACACCATAAATATTTCAGGAAGAGGGTGCTCAAACTCTTTCTTCTCCTATCTGGTATAATAAAGGTCATGTAGATTAAATCAACAAACATACGGGTTATTTATTGAATACTGAATTATGCATAGAATTATCAACATATTTCATACCTTTCGTGGGTTAAAATGTATTATTTAACAACATAGCCCTTTTTGGGCCAGGCGCACTGGCACACACTTTTAATCCCAGCACTTTGGGAGCCTGAGGTGGGTGGATTGCTTGAGACCAGGAGTTTGAGACCAGCCTGGCCAACATGGTGAAATCCCAGATCTACTAAAAATTCAAAATTAGCTGGGCGTGGTGGTAGGTGCCTGTAATCCCAACTACTTGGGTGGCTGAGGCAGGAGAATCGCTTGAACCCGGGAGGGGGAGTTTGCAGTGAGGTGAGATCATGCCACTGCACTCCAATCTGGGCGGCAGAGTGAGACTGTCTCAAAACAAAACAAAACAAAATGAAACAATATAGCCCTTTTTATTTAAAAAATATCTTAAACTTTGTTTGAGAACCATGTTCATTATCTTCTTAATTTTCCTTACGGACTTCTCAAAATAGTTGTTTGAATTTTTCTATGAACCATTAAATGAAGGTATCTTGACAGTTTAAAATACAGAAAAATTTCTTAGAATGCAAAGAAGACGTGAAAAGAAAAAGAAAAAGATTCAGAAAGAAGCAAAAAATTCAGAATTTGTGTAGTGCTGTGATACAGTTGAAAGGTTCAATGTCAAAATAAACAAAACTGATATTGATACAGTTTTCTATTTTTCAGTACAATTATTTGAATAAGCATAATTAGAGTAAATAAAAAATAATTAGAAAATACAGCAGTGAGGACTCTTCATATGTGGAGTAATTTTAAGATAAAATCAACAAAGCAGACATGTGTATTGATATAAAAGTTATTGTTTAAACACCATGGAAGCCAATTAAATGTTGTTAATGAAGTTAGATATAGAAACTACCACATTGATGTCTCTGAAATTTCTTCCAAAAAATGTACAAAGATAAAAAGGACATAGATTCCCTGTTTGCTACACATGGATATGTTTATGTGTGTGTGTGCACGTGTGTGTTCGTATAAAAAGCTTTTACTGGGCTGGGCACGGTGGCTCACGCCTGTAATCCCAGCACTTCGGGAGGCCGAGGCGGGTGGATCACAAGGTCAGGAGTTTAAGACCAGCCTGGCCAAGATGGTGAAACCCCGTCTCTACTAAAAATACAAAAAAAATTAGCCGGGTGTGGTGGTGGGTGCCTGTAATCCCAGCCACTAGGGATGCTGAGGCAGAGAATTGCTTGAACCCAGGAGGTGAAGGTTGCAGTGAGCCGAGATCGTGCCATTGCACTCCAGCCTGGGCGAGATCTGCTACCTACTTTTTTCCTATTTGGAAAATATTTTTAGTAAATCACCCTTGCTTTCTATAGACTTCAAATACTTGAAAACAAACATTCTATATTGCTTTTTGCTACTCAATTCTTTCTTTCTGTTTTCCACTCATTTTCTCCTCCTCTCTGAGATCAACAGTGCTAAATGAGAGCAGATTATAAGTAAGTCAATAAAACACACATACACAGAATAGAAAAGTGCTTGCCAACTCTATGCATGTGATTAGCTGACTAAGAGTTGCCGATTACTGGTTCAGACTCCAAAGTAGAAGGAAAAAATTCATGGGTATAGAACAGCACTCAGAAGATCTGCATTTTCTCACCATCTCATTTAATGTTTTAGGATAAAATGGCAATGAGGAAGAGCAGAAGGAAAAAAATGTAGTCTGGGGTGACATGAAAATCAGTATGCAATACATCAGGAAGCCTGTCTCAGAGACTGGCTTTCATAAGGTAGAGGAAGAAGTATATGATTATAGATATTTATGTAGTCACCCAAAAATTCAAAACCCATGAAAACAGGCACATATTACATCTAACCAGGTATCCAAGGAATTTGTAGACAAGAGAAAACAGTACTGGTTTACCGAAATTAAACCTTTACTCTCTCTTAGAGGGTATTTAATGTATTCGAATGAATTTATGCAGATTAAGATGATTCTTTTCTAGAGTCAGAGATAAGTTCTCATGTTGTGTATACCTGTAATAACGGAATGTACAATAACATGAAAATATTGGAGAAATGATTGTTTAGGGAGTCTTCAGAAAAGCAAAAAATAGGACTCTGGCAAGCAGAACAACAACAACACTTAAAAAAACATTAAAATAAATTGTAAAGATAAAAACAGGAGAAGAAATAAATGCAAAAATTTAATTCATATGAGAAAAATACCTGTAGCTTCTTCTCTTTCAATTATGAAAAGTCTGCCTGAGGTTGGGGGTAGTGGTATTTCTCAGTGGCATATAGCTGAATTATCAGAATAATCTTAAGAACTAAGGATTTGGCCATCTGGACTACCTTCTTAGGATCTGGCTGTTTAATAAATAATCTTCCATGAACACAACAATATCCTAGAAAGGTAATCCTCATGGCCAAATATTTCATCCCCTAGTGGGAATAAATGAACTCTATGTATTTGGATGTGAGTGGCAATTTAAGCACTGATGTCCTGTTAATTACGTTTATATTCATTTTTTTTTTTTTTTTTTTTGGCCAAAAAAAGTTTTGTTCCAAATTTTAGGAATTCGTGAGTATGCTGGGGGAATGAAAACATGTCAGGAAACCTCTTACCTGAGGGATAGCTGGAAACACCTATAACACTGATGTTAATAATAGAAGATAGTTTATTCCTCAAGATAAAATTATTTTGCTTCCGTAAGAAGCACCAGTAAGAAGATTAAGAAGATTCTGAGAATTTCTAGTTTTCTTTAGAAAATCTGTCATGACTTGGGTGAACCTTCAGATAAAATTTCTGTCTATAGTCTACCTTCCGAGTGATAGTCAGATTCCATGGTACCATGACTTCCTACCACCCAGGGCATATATTAATCTCTGCAATGGTCAAGTTGAATCCCCCAGTAATGAGTCTTGAGTTTGAGCAGGTGTTGCACATCTTTCTCCCTGGATAAGGGAGTTGAGGGGATAACAATAGAGCTTTCTCTAAAGACAAACTTCTTATAGCATCTCCTCTTTCACTTTGCACTTGGAGTAATATAGTCAATGTGAAGCTAGTTTTCACAATTTCCTTGGTAAGGGAAACTTCACATTTCCTTGGTAAATTCTATAGTTTGGTCTAACATTGTGCTTTGATAATCATCATCACTTTGATATTGGATTACATTTCAATGATGAGTCATTATAAGATAATTTGGCTGGGTATGTAATTAATAATAATCCTTGAAGATTATCAATATCCTTGAGTATATCCTTCAGAATTAAGTCCTGGAGAAGTTTGAAGACACTGTTTTCTTTCCTTTTTGTCTAACTTCTAATCTTGTCATTAGGCATTTGTCACACTCCAGGGGCAGGGTGATTGTTAGTTTTTATTTATTTATCTTTACATTTCTTATTCTGAAGTGTTTTAAACTCATCTCCTTTTTAGTTCTTAAAACTAAATATTACAGTCTTTGGAATGGATTATGCTTCCTTTTATTACTTTTAGTTCTGGGTAATTGAAATTATGAAATTGTATTTATCATTTTTTCCCTTACATTTGTTTTTCTATTTGGAAAAAAAAATATTACTTAAATGTTAATATGCATGCTATAATTTTATTTTCTTTTTTCTTTTCTATATTCCTTCTCTTTGTTTATTGTTTCCAATTTTTAGAATATTTCTTTACATGCATCTTCCCATATTCTAACCTTTAAATTTTTATCTTATTTTTTAAATTTCAAAAGACTTTTTCTCTAAATGTTCTTTTTTAATGAATTTATATTATTGTTCTCTCTCTACAGATGTTAATTTGTCTTTTTTCTGTTATTTGCATTTCTTACTTCCAAAAAATTTATTTTAATTTTTCGTTTATTAGTTATGATTATTGTCTTTTACATTAAAGGTTTTCTCATCTATCTGATGACCTTTGACTGTTCATTCCTATTTAAGAGTGAAACATTTAACAATTTGTTGGAAAATCCCAGTAATGAGTAGAACTTAAACTTTACCGTTCTTTCCTGTAGGTTTACTGGGCATTTTGTTGCAGGGAATCCACTTTCATATCTGAAATCTTCAAAATCATGACAGAGAGCCAGAAGAGAGTATGTCTGATTTTAATCACTTGAAAGTCAACTTGAGAAACAGTCCTGAGAATCTCAGTCCTCAAGATGTAGATTTTTCCCCCTTAATCTCCTCTTTTCAGCCCTCATTCTTATCTTTCCTATCTCCAAGTCTTGGGTGTCTCCTAATCAATTTCTCCATAGGACATTCCTCTCATACCATGTCTGACTGTGCTAGGATAGAAGGGAAAATCTGTCCACTCTAAGTGCACATTTGAAGATTGGTTTTTAGCCAATCTTTCCTTTTTAATCCTCAATCCAACCACCTGCTTTTCATTACACACAACTTCTAAATCCCCCTGGGGTCTTCAGCCCTAAGAAGATTGCTTGTCATGATCTCCCTGCTATATAACGTAGAAACTTTCAGCTTTCTATGTTCTGCTAAATTAATTACTACTTATTTATTTGCTTTGCAACATGTAATCGTTGTCTTTCATCAGCTGTTATTCCCTTTCTCACTCTTCTTGTCCTTGAATGAACATAATTTATCCATTTAATCTGATGTTTGAGTTTAATGGAAGGTAGGGGTGGAGCAGAGATCAATGTGTGTTCTTAATCCTCCATATTTAACAAGGTGAACTCACCCGTATTAGTTTGTTAGGGCCGCCATAGGAAAATATCACAGTCTGAGTGAAATAAACAACAGACATATATTTCCTCATAGTTCTGGAGGCAAAAAGTCATAGATCAACATGTCCACAGGGTTGGTATCTTCTGAGGCCTCTTTCTTTGGTTTGCATATGGCTGTCTTCTCCTCCTTATGTCTTCACATGGTCTTCGCTTTGTGTGTGTCTGTGTCCTTATCTTTTCTTTAAGGAGTTATACTGAAAATAGGTACAGTTACGCTGAAATAGAGCCTTCCTTAATGATCTCATTTTAACCTAATTACTGCTTTAAAAACCCCTACCTCCAAATACAGTCCATTCTGTAGTACTAGGTGCTAGGGCATCAGCATACAAATTTTGATGAACACAATTCGGCCCATAGCACCACCTATGGTGAAATTAAAAATGATATAAAAACTGAAGGCAAGAAATCTTAACAGGATATTTAAGACTTTTGTCAGCAGATACCAATACCACAGAAAGGGAAAAGGAATGTCTAGACAGGCATGTTGGACAAAGATTCAAAAGAGCATGGTCCAGTGGCACAGACCATGTGCAAGTAACTTCATGCGTGTATAAAGGACAACACTCGGAGTTCTTGAAAACCAAAAATTGGAGCCAGAGACATCTGAATGCAAATAGCCAAAAATCAATTCCATATGGAACAAACAGACAAAAAACATTACAGCAGCAATACAGGTAAATATAGAGCATCCCAGGATTTATTTTCGGGTTTATGAAACAAGGATCACTAACAGCACTGGAGAACAAAATTAGAGTAGGAGAAAGACTGACTTGATTTTGTCAGGGAGGATTTAATGTATAGCTGCTTACGTTTCCAACATTCAGTAATACTGAGTGTATAAAGAGTTTTTGGTGACTATGTGTTTAGGAGGTCATAAGGGAATGTTGTATCAGTTATTCTAAGTAGTTGATGTTACAAAACACTCTGTAATTATATTAAGCTTGCAATGGTGGCTCTCTAAATAGATATAGGTTAGGGGGCAACATATTGAATCTTCTTGAGTTTGCCATACCACCATAATCGTAACTTTTGTTAGAATATTTTTTCTCTCTTGGCTTGTCTCCGATTGATGAATCATATCATTGTTTATCCCAGGAAAACAAATGATCTATGTCTATGGTAAGTTATAATCTATTTCTATAGCAACATTTTCACCTGCATATGTCTTCAAGTCATTAAAATAATACTTAGCCAATGTAGTCTAAACTGTAATCCAATTATTCTACTTTAATAAAGTGAAAAATAACACAGAATACGTACCTTTTCTTGACTATCATTGACAATATTTTACCTCATGTTAGAAAAGAATATATCAAAGGATTATTAAAATGGATTAAAGTACTTAATGGTAGCATGGCATTTATGCCTGCTTCACAGTTGACAAGCAAATATAGTGAAAGTTGCCAAAATCGGAGTTTCAATTACTTATGAAGATTTTGGTTGTCTAGCTATGAATAAACCTGTGAAATTGCACAAGGTGCCTTAGGAGACCATGGCCTGGCCTTCCATTAATCAGAAGAATGCCCAAGTCTAAATATTGACTGATGATTGCTTTCCTCTCTGGGAGCATCTCAGGAGACTGGCACTATAAAAAAAGAAAACCAAGTTCACAAAACCCAGGGCTTGAAATAAACATGAAATGAGAATACAATCCTTTCTGAGAATTAAAAATCAATCCTTGCACTAAAAATGAAATATCTGTCTCCTATATAAGTAAAATGTCAAGACATATATTTAGCTTTTTTACATATTTGCCATTAATTACTTTTATGGGATATATATACTTTGAATTCTTAGTTATTAATTCTAATTTGAAAATTAATTTTTATTAACAGTAATTCAATTCTGCTTATAAAATTTCACATATATATTACATGGGTTTCATAACTTTAAACTATACAAAAAATTTCTATTATGAAGTCTCTCATCAAATGATATTCCAATGAATAAATATTTGAAGTGTGTAAGCTTTTTGACCCACATGAAAATACATGTAAATATGTTACAATTATAAATGCTTCCTCAAGTTTATTTTAATTGGGAAGTCATAATGTAATGGGTTAAACAGTAGACTTCAATAACTGAATGTAGCTTTCATTTAACCCTTAATGTGATATTGAAAGTTTTGTTTTTTACTTTTTTATACCTTTTTTTTTTCCTGAAGATTACAGTTTCCCTTCCCTTGCTTATTGAATATTCATGGTATTTGTGGAATAGAAAATATAATTTGCCATGCACTGTCAAACAAAATCTGCTAGTTATACATTATTGCTTTAAAGCTCCTACTGATATTGAACAAATTAATATATGTAGATAGATATTCTTTTATCAGAAAGCGAATGAAAGCAAGACATTTAAAATGAGACTTTGAATTCAAAATAGCTTTGGGCCCCTGGAAAAGCCTGAGAAAATTCACCTGAAAAGGACTCTTAAACTAGAAGCAAAAACCCTGTAGTTCAAAGGAGAGTGGGGAAACTTCACCCCATTCATTCTCAGATGTAAAACACGATTATAAAATTTGTCTTCTGTGGTCTCTCTGGTATGACTCTTCTTTCATGACAATATGGTGGCATTAAAAAGTAATGATTCTAAAAGTGTAGAGAACAGATAGCTAACTAAAAATCCAGAAGTTTGGACTCTACCCTGAACATATGAAATTGACATGAAGACTGTGTTGGGAAAGAGTGGGAGAGGCGGCAAATTCAATATATTTAACTAGGTACCTCTGAGACTCACCAGCGTTTGAAAACCATTGTTTAGACATACTGGTCTTTACTCTCTCGTTTTCCATAATTTTATATCCAGATATTACGCTAAAATGTCTCATCACTTACTACCTTCCAGAGTGCTGTTACTTTGCCTCTGTGCAGTTGATATTTACTGTTTGTACCTTATACACTTAAGCCCAACATTACAGTTTCCTCAAATTAACAATGACCTATCTGCTAAAACGCATAAACTAGAGAACCTTCCCCCAATTCGGGTTCACTTTCTAGTCTCTTAAAATAATATTTTCTGTCCAAGGTATAGCCCTAATTGTTATGCCTTTTAAAATGCAGGGACAATTCTGACCAGGAGGAATGGGAAATAAGTTTATTTTAAAATATCAGACCATAAATTTTAGGTTTCTCAGGACACCATAGTCTATTTTAAGTTCTACTACATAAGCTTAATATTTACTCTGCCAACTATAGCTCCATCTTAATTCATAGGTGACCCTCAATTTCTCTTATGTTTAAAGAACACCTCTCAAAGAAAAATAGAAATTCCCCAGTATAAATTTGTAGAATTTAAGAAGTTTTATAAGACAAAGGGATTGATAAAATAAGGATAATTATATACCCATCTCGTGTTTTAGGGGTTAAAAGAAATTGATATAAACTTAATACCTAGGTAGACATTGTTACATTTTATGTGTCCAACAGGTTATTTTTTGCAGAAATTCTCAGAGATTTTAATATGTTAATGTGCATTGTGACTATTCATGTGGAGTGTAGAGTGTGCTTTATTTTCCAAGTGTACTTGAGTAGATTGAGGAATTTGGACTACTATTCCAGGAAACACAGTCTAGAAAAGACCCTCCAAGATTGTCTGTCCGGCATAGATGTTGGGTACTCCAGAGAGTACAGAAAACACCTTGTGCAACAAAAGCTAAAATAATCAACTTCAGGTAAATGAGAAGTGCTGTATGCTTGTCTCTTGTCCTGATTTCATTTATCATCAGTGGACATCCCAAACCTTAATTGTTATAATGTATGTAGGGTGGTCAAATAGCATGTATACAATAGCAGTTTGGAAAATCCCTTTTCAGTATTTCTTGAACTCTGTATTCCAGTGTTAAATTTTCCACAAAACAAAGAGAATTCTGTCAGCCCTATCATTGTCTACTGAAAATTCCTAATGCATATCAAATTGTTTTGTTCTCCACATTTATCAGTTATCTGATGGTTGCCAATTTAATATATCTGAAATGCTATGCGGAAAATGTATATTGGTTCAGTTTATCAAATTTCTGATCCTCTTTTTCAGGGCACTTTGTAGCACGTGTTTTCCTTGTGACTTGTCTTGGCAAACTTCCGGACAGAGATTTCAAGAAATGGTGCATAGGTTGTTGTGTCCCCTTCCTCGGGTGGTAGACTAACAACTTTCCAGATAGCGTAGGATCTGCAGGTCTGTTTCTCTGTATAAGGATAATAGATATGCCTTTATTGGCTAAGCCACTGAAATTTGGGGCTTGCTTTTTTCATCAGCATGACAGAGACATCATCTTGAGTCATACATTTTGATATCAGAAAAGAAAAGAAAGATGTCCTTAGAAGTTGCTAAAAGTTTTGTTTTCCTATCATTGTATCATCTATCCATTAGATGAAGTGACAACATCAACTTTCTTAACTTCCAAGCTAAGAACTTTAATGCTGAAGTTAACTAAAATTCCAGCAAGTAATAGAAACCTAAGCAGTCAAACATCAGGCGCTCCTGACATTTAACTAAAACATATTCTTAGGTAATGTATTCCATTTTTGGATTACATATAGCCATTTGAAAATTATATATTCATTCAACATATGTTATTTTACACTTTGTACCAGCAATTGTAATGTGCTGAATCACCTAGAAGTTTTCAAGAATTTTGTTCTCGAGACCCATTTACCCTTAAACATTGTTGAGTGCTCCAAAAAAGTTTTATATGTGAGTTATTACCACAAATATATATTCAAAATTAAAACTTGGAATATTTTAAACTAACATTCATTTTGCAAAAATTATAGATTCACATGTTGTTGTAAGAAATAATACAGAAAGATCTGTGTACTCTTTCCCTATTTTTCACCATTGGTAATGACTTATAAAACTATAGTGCAATATCACACTCAGAATATGGACGCTAATACAGTCAAGATACGGAATACTTCCATCAGCACAAAGACACTCATGTGGCTCTTTTATAACCATGCCCAATTCCCACAGTCCCCATCCTTTCCTTCATCTTTGAGAATCATTAATCCACTCTCTATTTCTGTGATTTTGACACATCAGGAATGTTATATAAATAGAAGTTATACAATATGCAAACCTTTGAGCTTGTTTTTCTTCAGTAAGCATAATATATAAATAGAAGTTATACAACATGCAAACCTTTGAGCTTGTTTTTCTTCAGTAAGCATAATTCTACGAAGATTCATTCAGACTGTGGTATATATCACATTCTATTTGTTATTTATGTTTGTTTGTGTGTTCATTGTTATTGCTAAGCTGTATGTATGTGCCACTGTTTGTTTAACCATTCACGCATTGAAGGGCATCTAATCTCATATTTTTAATTTGCATTTTCCTAACAGCTAAGATGTTTACTATATTTTTGTGTGTTTATTTGCCATCCATATCTTCTCTTTAGTGAAATATATCTTTGTCATTTTTCCATTTTTAAATCGAATTGTTTTTACTACTGATGAGTCTTGAGAGTTGGTTATATATGTTAGATACAATCATCTGTCAGACATGTAGTTTGAAATATTTTCTCTAAGTCTGTAACTTGTCTTTTCTTCCTTTTAATGAGTTATTTTGCGGAACAAAGTTTTACTTTTGATAAGGTTGAATGTTTCATTTTTTTCTAGCTTTTTTTTTTTTTTTTTTTTTTTTTTTGTCTAATCCTATGTCCCAAGATTTTCCCCTAGGTTTTTTTGTTTTTGTTTTTTGTTTTTTTTCTCTAAAGTTTTTATAATTTTATGTTTTACTTTTAAATACATAATCAATATGAGTTATTTTTTGGATAGAGGTGAGATTTATTTTGATATTTACGTTCTTAATCTATGGATGTCCAATTGATCCAGTACTATTTGTTAGAAAGGCTATCTTTTTCCATTGAATTGCTTTTGTACCTTTGTCAAAAATCAGTTGGACATTTGTATGGGTCTCTTTCTGGGTTTCCTCCCCTTTTCCATTGATTTATGTGCCTGCCTCTTCCCCAATATCACACAATATCATATTTTCCACCAGTACCTCTTTTTTATTATTTTTCAAAATTGTCCTAGCCATTCTACTTCCTATAACTTTCCATATAAATGTTCACATAATCTTGTCTATATATACAAAAGAATTTTGCTGAGATTTTGATAAGAATTGTGTTAAACATTTATGCCATTTGGCTAGAATAAACATGATGACTATATTGAGTCCTCCAGTCCATGAACATGGCATATCTCTTCATTTATTTAAATCTATGTTGTTTTTATCAACATTTTACACATGTATAAATCCTGTACATGTTTCGTCAGATTTACACCTAACTATTTCTCTTTTTTTTCTTTTGAGGAATTATAATTGATCTTATATCTTCCAAATAATTTGGGGTCCATATATCTGTCATTAAAATATAGAAATACAACTTTTTTGTATTTTTATCTTATGTAACTTTGCTTAATCATTAATTCTTGGAGTTTTTAAAAATAGATCCTTTGGAATTTTTCTATATTGATAATTATGACATAAGAAAAATTATATTTCTTCTTTTTTGGCCTACATACATTTTATTTTCCTTTCTTGCCTTTTTGCACCACCAAACTCCTAGTGCTGTGTTAAATAATATTTGTAAGAATAAACATCCCTGCCTTGCTCCTAATTATAGGAGGAAAACATCCAGCTTTTTACCATTAACTACAATGATAGCTATAGGCTTTACTTATTTATTATTTGAAAATGCACTTTTTTATTTATCATGCTTGGTTCCTAGTTTTCTGAGAGTTTTTTTGGGGGGAGGGGCATGAATGGGTGTTTCATTTTGTCAAATGTTTTTTCTGTATCAATTGATATGATATAACATTGATATGGTCTTTTTTTCTTTAAATTTAGCCTACTATATGGTGGATTATATTGATTGATTCTCTAACATCAAATAATCCTTGCATTTTTAAAATAAACTCCTCTTGGTAATGGTGTATAATTCTTTTCATGTATTGCTGAATTATATTTGCTAATCTTTTGTTAAAGATTTTTGAGTCTCTATCCATAAGTCATATTGGTCATTGGTTTTCTTTTTTTTGTATTGTATGTATATTGTTGTGGTATTAGAATAACAGTAATTTTATAAAATAAATTTGTAAGTGTTCCCTTCTCTTCTGTTTTCAAGAAGAGACTGTGTAAAATAAGTTTTAATTCTTCTTTTAATATATTGTAGAATTCTCCACAGAAAACCATCTAAGCCTGAGAATTTCTGTTTGGAGTGTTTTTTGATTGTTAATTCAGTTTCCCTAATCATTAAATGACAAGTAAAATTATATTATATTAGTTGAGTTGTAGTATTTTGTGTTTGACCATGAATTGTTCACTTTCATCTAAGTTGACAAATTTATTTGTGTAGAGCTTTTTGGTAGTATTCTCTTATTAGAATAATTCTTACTAGAATAATAAGAGAATACTAACAAATAATAATAATAAGTGTAATATTTTGTTTCATTTCTGATGTTGGTAATTTATGTCTTTATTTTTTTCTTGTCAGTCTTGCTGGAAGGTTGCCAATTTTATTGAACAGCTTGAAGGACCAGTTATTTGTTTTATTGATTATTCTATATTGTCTCTCTATTTTCAATGTATTGATTTCTGCTCATATTACTCTTTCTACTTGCCTTGGGCTTACATCGGTCTTTTTTGTGTGTGTGTGTGTGTAGGATCTTGAATTGGAAAATAAGATTACTAATTTTAGGCTTTTATCTTTTGTGATTTATATTAGCACCTCAAATTTCTCTCTCAGCACTACTTAGCTATGTAGCAAAATTTTGATATGTTGTATATTAATTTTTATTCTGCACAATATATTTTTAAATTTCTCTTAAGACTTACTTGCCAAACCATGGATTATTTAGAAAAGTGTTGTTTAGTTTCCAAGTGTTTGGGGATAATCCTGTTGTCACTCTGTACTGATTTCTAATTTGATTTTATTGTGGTCAGAGAACAAACTCTGTGTGATTTAAATTCTTAAATTTGTTAAGGTTTATTTTATTGTCCAGATAATTATCTGCCTAGGTATATGTTCTGTGGGTACATTAAAGAATATGTATCTTGCTGTTGTTGGGTGGAGTGTTCTACAAATGTCAGTTAGATGTTGTTGGTTGATGGGGTGATTGAACTGCTCTATATTCCTCCTTATTTTACCTAGTTTTCCTACCAGTTATTGAGATGAAAGTATTGAAATCGCTAGCTATTATTGTGTGTTCATCTATTTCTCCTTTCAGTTTTATCACATTTTGCTTTACATATTTGGCATCTCTGTTATTTGGTGCATACACATTTAGGATTACTATGCCTTTTTGGTGGATTGAGCCTTTTTATATTTGTGCAACATCCCTCTCTGTCTTTAATAATTTTCTTTGCTCTGAATACTACTAGTGCTTTCTTTTAATTCATACTGAAGTAATACACTTTAAAAAATGTCCTTCAACTTTCAAATTGCCTACATAATTACACTGAAGTGAGTTTCTTACAGACAAAAGTAGATGACTCATGTTTTTAAATCTGTTATGTTAAATTATTTTGATAGATGTGTTTAAGCTGTTTATATTTCATGTAATTCTCTGTAATTTAGTTTTATGTCTGCCATTTTATTTTTTGTTCTTTGAAGTTTATTTTTCTTATCTCTTCATTTCCTTTTTTCTGCCTACCTGTGCATTAGTTTTCCATTTAAATTTCTCTATAGTGTTTTTGAGTGTATCTCTTTGTACAGCCTTTATAGTTACTGTTCTATGTATTATACATACATGATTTATCAGTTTTCTGGTTTTATCATTTTAGCAATTTGAATGATGTATACAATTTTTATTTCCCTGTACATTCTTTTGCCTCCCTGTTTATAGTACACTTATCTTAAATATTTCACTTACACACATTTCAAACCACAACAGTATTATGAATTGCTTCCATCATAAGATATAATTTAGACAACTCAAGAGGAGACTAAAAGTCTACCACATTTAACTCTCTTTTTTCCTACTGTGCACTTCTTTCTTTTTTTCAAATATTCTAATGTTTTCTTTAATTTTTTTTTCTGTTTAGATAATTTATTAGGCTTTCTTTTAGAATAGACCCTCTGTTGACAAATTCTCTTAGCTTTACTTTATCTGAGAGTGTTTTTATATCCCTTTTATTTCTGAAGTATGTTTTTACTAGATCTAAGATTTTGGTTTGACAATACTTTTATTTCAGCACTTGAAAAATGCTGGGCCACATCCTCCTGGCCTGCGTGGTTTCTGATGAGAAATCCCTGTCATTGAAATTATTTTTCTTCTATAGGTAAAAGATTATTTCTATCTGGCTACTTTCAATATTTGTTCTTTTCTCTTTAATTTTCACACATTTGCCTACAGTACATCTTTGTGTGGATTTCTGTGTATTTATCCTATTTGAAGACCTCTCAGCTTCTTGAATCTGTATGGTTATGTCTTTTGCAAATTTGAGAAGTTTTCATCCATTATTTTTCTGAGTACTTTTTTCAGTCGCATCCTCTTTTCCTTCTGCTAATGAGACTCTGATGACTCAAATGTTCAACCTCTTGTTACAGACTCACAGTGTGCCCTGTGGCTTTGTTTAGTTTTTCTGTCTCCTTGTTCATTGATCCTTTCCTCTGTCTTTTCCATTTTTCTGTTGAGCTAATCTATTTGAATTTTATTTTAGTTATTGTGTTTTTCAGTTCTAAAGTTTTCATTTGGTAGGTTTTATGTCTTATATTTCTTTTTTGTAGTATTTTTTATGTGTACCAGCTGAATTCATAATTGTTTACTGAAGTGTTTTTTTATGATGGCTGCTTTAAAATATCTGTCAGCTAATTCTAATATCTCTGTCATCTTGGTGTGTGCATCTATTGATTATCTTTTTTAAAAATTCAGTTTGAAATCTTCCTGGTTTTTAATATTACAAGTGTCTTCCACTGAAACCTGGATATTTTCAGTATCCTGAAACTCTGGCTCTTATTTAGATCTTCTATTTCAGTTTTTAGGTTTTTTGTTTGTTTTTGACACACCTCTGGCAGGGAAAAGGGAGGTTCTGCCTGATTACTGACAGGGAGAATTTCAAATTCCCCACTCAGCCTCCACCTTCGGCAGAGATACACCTTGGATGTCTGCTCATCACTGTTGGGCAAGGGTGGGAGTTTCAGCATCCTATTAGGCTCAAGTAATATCCCTCTGCCTGGGGGCTGTAAGACTGCCTCATTTCTGTTCTCTATGGGGCCTCAACTGAAAATATGAGTTAGTAGTGAGGAATGTTCTGACTCGACTAGGCATACTCTAGCATCACCCCAGCTTAGACAGGGAGGGGCATCTTGTTACTGTCAGGTGAGGATAAAGCCAGATTATCTCTAAGTAGTGATGAAGCTTCATTACCATCCAGTGGGGATGAAAATCTCAACTTCCTACTCAAAAGTTTCAGACACCAATCAAGTGGGGGAATTGGCATGGATGGGGGTGGGGACACAGGATTATTTTTCTTTCATATTTAGCTGGTACATTGTTTTTATTATGTGGACCTAGCAGCCAGCTGCCTATCTCTTGTCCCATACCTAGAGAGAACAAGTTTTGGTTACTGCTTTTTTTTTCTGGGACATTTGGTTTTCCAAGTTGCCATTTTCTTCAGGTCTAATTGTGGGATTATTATAAATTTTTGAATAATCATCATTGCACTTTAAAAAATTATTTAAACATAGTTATCTTCAGTTCTTTGACCATATTTATAATGGTAGCTTTGTCATTTTTGTTGGCTAAATCCTACCTCTGGACCCCCTCAGAGACAGTTGACAAATTCTTTTTTTCTGTCTTTGGGCCATACCTCCCATTTTTCTTACTTATCTGATAAGTTTTCTTGAAAACAAGATGATTTAAATACTATATTGTAGCAACACTGGATCCTGACATTTTCCCTTTGAGGAGTTTTGTTTTTGCTTTTGTTTTCTTGTTTTTCTTTCATCCTTATTTTATCTTTTTCCTTCTTTCTGTTTTCCTCTTTTACTTTTTTCCTTTATTTTTTTCTTTTGGTATCTTACCTCTTTGGACTAAAGCTGTGGCATCTGCAGTCCCTATCATTCTTGTGATGTATTTGTGCTTGTATTTCTGCTTAGGTGTGTTTATTTAATTGCTTAAAAAAATTAAGCCTGTCCTCCTAGGGGCTGCTTCTGTGCTGTATAGCTAGTGAGCTGCTAATAAAACCAGGCACATGTAGATTGCTTGAGCCCCTTTTGTTCTTTCCTATGCACATGCCTAGAAGACTGCCAGGAATAGATATGTGGCCTTCATATCAAGTGTCTCTACTTCTGTTCTATTCCCATTCTCTGCTTGTTAATTTCTGGTCTGTTGATCACTCTAACGGCCATAAACTTCCCCATTTACTAACCATCAAGAATACTACTTTTCCTGAGAAAGCTGCTGAGGACCTTCTTTTTTTCTCTTTTCACTTCAAAGCCATCCAGTCTTTGTATTGGCAAAGCTGTTGGTCTTCATCTCCTGCCTCATCCAGGTAGATCTACCTTGCTAAACGAGCGGGGCAAATAAGAGCAACTGCAGTAGGAATTCTACAGATTCTCACTGTATTTACCTAAAGTTCAGCAATTCTTCCTGAATCTGTAGAATTCAACAAAAATCCTATAGATTTTCACCATATTTACCCAAGGTTCAGCAAATTAATGGAGATGTGTTTCTGAATAAACACATCTCATTTAAATTTTTTACCTTTAGTGGATTCCCTGAGCCCCGAACTGTTTGTTTAAAAAAAATTGGCCAGTTTTATCGTTGTATTTTCTGACCTTCTCACGTTACCATTACTGAAAGTTCTGCCTGTTGTACTTACATTTAAACTCATTTCTACTTTGATTGGATCGGGGACTGTCATAGTAGCAAATAACCTGCTTTATAACATGTTATATAAAGAATTGGTCATAATTTATCTAATTACATATTGCCAGCCAGCAAAACTGTTATCTTTTTCATAGTCATGACCTTAAGTAATTTGTCTTCATATTACCAGCATCTGTCATGAGGTAGGTGCCAGACAAAAGGCTGCTGACCTGAATCTAATGGAAATGAAGAAAGGATGTTTATCATTTACTGCATGATAAAATCCTTGCATTCTAAAATCAGTTCCAAAAAATAAACAAGCAAATAAACAACAAAGCCCCCTCTAAACCAGTGAGTAAAAGGACATTATCTTAAGAAAACAAACAAATAAACAAACATAAGTTTAGAAAAATTAATTCAGCTAGTCTAATTGATTGGCTTTATCTGAATAATTTATGTAGTCTTTCAATTTCCTGCATTTTTTTTTTGGCTCAACTTTCATGCCCCATCATTTAAACTATCTTTTCAATGTATATAAGCAGATTAGTAAGTAAATTCCTTTTAGGAAAAATGGAAGATGAAAATAAATTATACCAAAAAAATCCAAAACAAACAATTAAACAAAGAAGATTTCAAAAATGTAAGGAAAAAGTTCATAATTGCGCTACAATTTCTGAGTCCATTTAGTAAAGTAGACTGAAGAAATAGATGCTAGAGAGAAGAAGAATCTGTGCCTGCAGCCAAACCTGGAAGGTGCCCGATTTGAGGCCTTTGTGGCAGGGTGTCCACTTCAGCTGTGAGCACACACAGTTCTCTCTTTGGATGTTGCTGCCACTAAACCTAATGTGAAGCTTGGCCTGTACTTGTAGTTAACCTCAACACTGGCAATCCTCCAGGCCTAGATTTGGAAGCAAAACTCAGATGAGCCTCTGTCACATTATGTGAAAAATGAACTCAGGAATCTCCTCAATTAGATTTGATTCACTCTAATTTGAGAAACAGATGAAATGTCAGTTTACATGTGAATTAGAATTATTAATACATGTCAAAAATTTGTCTAGCAGTGACATTGTCGGAGGAAAGGAGGCTTATATTTGTTGAAATCGAATAACAAAATAAGTATTAATTTTTTTTTAAATTGCCAAATCCTGTTTGGACTTGAAAAGTGCTACCTCTTTGGGTTTATTTTTCAAAGTGAAGAGCTTGAAGTGGCAAACTTTGGTGGATATTGCTTGCAATCTCATCAAAAGAGGAACAAAATCATTTCTGTTGGGGAAAAAATATCTCTTGAAATTTCTAAGAAGGGTCTGGCATTCATGGTTGCATAGCACATGGCAATCTTAGCAATTACTAATTTCTGGGTTTGACTGTTTTATGAGCTGAACCCTAACAGACAATGCCTGGGCAGAATTTAAACCAAGTACGAATGCTTACAGTGTTACCGTGATAGTTCTAAGTGAATTGTAATTGAGCTATAACTGTGATTTAGGAAAAAGGTTTTTCTCTTATAGTCCATAAAGACAATAAATAAACATTTATTTTTTTTGAAATCTAAGCCCTTCTCTCATTTATTTAATTTTTATTTCCCACACTTAGAAAGTTTAATGTCAAAATTACAGCTAATAATCTCTCAATTTCTAAAAAGTCAATCTAAAACTATCATTTGTTTATAGACAACTGTTACTTTCAGCACGAGGCAGTTGTTGGACATTTTTAAATAATGGTATCTTAGTGAATAATGCTACTATGTGACTTCTTATCAGTGTTGATTTAAAACATATATATTACAATAGTTTTATGGAACTAGAAAGAAATAGAAATGAATGAAGTGGTAAGACTTTTGCTCTGTGCTATTTGCTTTAGAAATAGATCCATAAATTCTATGGGTGATTCTGAGAAAGAGTGGGACTTTAATAAAGGCAAATATGATTGAAACAGAACATCTGAGAAAGCCTCCCCATGATTTATGATAGTTTTTATCTCATAGATAATTAAAAGTTATATGTACAATTCATTATTACTATGAATATTATTTTTAAGACAAAGTACGTAATCCAACTTAGAATTTGTGAAAAAGAAATAGATAAGGCATAACACTTCAACCTGACCCTTCACCTGACAGATTCACATTTACATTAATGGTAACTTTTTTTAAAACACAAAATTATAACACAAATACTTTCTCACCACTTCATTAGTCAGTGATGCTAACTCTAGCTTTAGGAACAAAATCAACCCATTTAATGAAATGCTTACTTAAACACCAACACCATTATTACATATGTAACAGTTTGGAAATATTGCATTACACTTGGAAAATGCCCAGCACCAGTGAATCAATTTTCTATCTGCTTTGTAAAAACAACTTCTGCTTTATTGCTTTTTGGAAATAGAATTGAAGCAATACTTCACAAAAGCCATTAAACACAACTTGTGACAAAATATAAGACTTCTGACTAAACTACATTATTTCTTCATTTCTTTTAAATACCTAATGGTGTAATGAAAACTGATTGGACTATTGACACATTCGCATTCTCAGTTATGATATCTGATAGCCTCAAATTAAAAAGTTGAATTGTGAAATGAGATGACAGAGCAATCAACCTCATAAACAGCTTACTGCTGAGTAATCCAAATTTTTAATTGGTCAAAGTAGCACTTAGTGTTGGAAAATATGGAAGACAGTCTATAATTAGAACAGTTAACATAATGATGATTCTTATATAGCAGCAACACATCAATATTTAACCACAAGGAAAGAAAACAATTTTAAACTGGTGAATGAAGGGATAATCCTTTGGGAATTCTTTAGGGTGTTTTTTTTTAAATAGTTCCTTTATGACATAGTTTGAAAATATAATATTGTTAATATTGCAGAAATTAAAGCAGGGAAGATAAAGAGCAGTGTCTTTTCATTTTTGCATCGTTTTCTAAGAGAGGAAAATAAATATTGGGAAAGTACAGGTTTTTAAAAAATGTATTATTTTAAAATGTTTTTAAAAAATGTATTCAAAAATCCAGTTGTTTTTGAAGGTATTCACTGTGGTCAAAAAACTAGATTTTAACTAAAAAGAGATGCATTACATTTAAATTCTATGTTATCCTGTATTGTGGTTTCTAAAACCTTGCAAATATATTGAAGATTGTGATTAGCTCTTTCAATTCCACTGGAGAAGGAGCAGAAGGACTCCAAATAAATCAGCTGTGTGAGTCTGTGAAGCATATTAAGTATAGCCATGCTGCAAGAATTAGAATTAGTGTCAGTCTTATTTAAAAGCTTCCTGTTCATCTCCAACTCCAGATTGTTGGACAAGATTAGACCATGAATCTCCTCAACACTTGTGAAATAGTTAAGCAAGGAAAAGTAGAGAAAGAATGAGAAAGAGGTTAGGGGACTCTAGTTGTATTAAAGTATTAGTTTTTTTAGTATGCATTTAAATTGAATGATAGAACAAATATACAAATAAGTACCTGGATTTTCCCCTGTGATTATTAATAACAAGATAAATGCCAATTCTAGTCAAAAACTTTGGTTTAATGTCAATATAAATTTTAAAAATATCCATCACCACTTGGATAAAAATTAGAATTACTTTTTTCTAAATTAGAGAAATAGAGCTCCATAATTAAACACCAGGTAGAATATAAGATAATGACAAATATAAAATAATGATTAAAAAAATCTCTATTAGTTGGAATCCAACCAGAAAAACAACTTTAAGAATTTGCAATGAATAAATGTAATGTAGAAGTTATGCTGAAGTTAGAAACCAAACAGAAGACATGAGGTAACCCACTGATCAACAACAGTAGGCAGACTGATCACTACAAGGTTGTAGGGAGAACAGGATGAGGCATTTTTACTGGTGCTTAGAAGTAAGAGTCACCCAACAAAATACTCAGGTTATTCAGTTTTGTGACAACTGAAGCCATGGAGTACAGAAGGCCCTTGTTCTCTAATGCAGAGGAAGAGAGTTGAGTTCTCCCTTCCCTCCACCTCAAGCTTCTGCCAATGCTCTCTATAGATATATTTAGCCAGAAACCAGCTGTTATAGCAGCAACCTGAAAAATGTAGTATTTTTTTGTTTGTTTTGTTTTGTTTGTTGTTGTTGTTGTTTTTTGAGACGGCATTTTGCTCTTGTTGCCCAGGCTGGAGTGCAATGGCACCATCTCAGCTAACCGCAACTTCTGTCTCCCGTGTTCAAGCGATTCTCCTGCTTCGGCCTCCCGAGTAGCTGGGATTACAGGCATGTGCCACCACACCCAGCTAATTTTGTATTTTTTTAGTAGAGACAGGGTTTCTCCATGTTGGTCAGGCTGGTCTTGAACTCCTGACCTCAGGTGATCCACCCGCTTCGGCTTCCCAAAGTGCTGGGATTACAGGCATGAGCCACCGTGCCCTGACAAAAAATGTAGTTTTTAAAAATTTTGTCATTTTAATATAGACCAGTGGTAGGAAAAGGTAGGAAGGACTCTCAGGGCAAACATATTCTGAACGTGGATACCTTACCATTAAGCACTATCAAGGTTAACTATGTTGCTTATGTTGAACATCTTGAGACTATCTTACTACAGGGAACAAAGTGGCATAAGCTCTACCATTTTTTCCTCTTTGATTAGTGTATAAAAGAGTAGATGTTGACCTAGCTGAGAATGTATGAGAACTGCTTACAAGTTCATATATTATGTTGCTAATATATTGGTTTTCTTTATTTATAAGATATGAGGTGCCTAATGGTTTTTTTATGTGTATATGTATGTATGTAAATTTTGTAAATTTAAAACAGCATAGCTTTTATCCTCATAGATGTGATATCTCCTATTCACTGCAATTTTTTAAAGAACAAAGTACAAATCAGCCCCTTTTGGGCTTGCTAATAATGTTATAGAAGTTTAAATCTTTAAAACCTATTGTGATTTAAATAATCTATGCATTAAACCACTCTAAAACAGAATTAGTATCATATAAAGTATTTTAATCAGAGTTTTTGAGCAAAAATCATTAACTTATACCCTAATGACCTTCCCTCAAAATTATCCTGGAATAATATAAAGAATATCTTAGGAGAACATAGAGAGGCTATACTAGTCAAATTTCTATTAGACCCCACATGCAAGGCAGATAGATTTTACAGTTATAATCTAGGCAAGTTACTAAACAAATGAACAAAAACAGAAAAAACAATTTGAAAAAAATGCATAACCCAAAGTTACTATATTATCTGAAATGTACAGTTTTCAACAACAACAAAAAATATTAAAAATCCAAATAAACATGGAAGTGCAACCTACCCCCATGGAAAAAGAATCAAAAGAAAATATCTGTGAGTTAACTCAAATTTTTGATTGAGCAGGTAGAAACTACCAGGCAGCTAACAAATATGTCCAACAAACTCAAAAGAAAAAATATTCAAAGAACTAAACAAAATTATTAGAACAATGACTGGCAATAAAGATACTCAATAAGGATATATAAATTAAAAAAATAAAATTTCTGGAGTGAAAATTAAAAATATTAGCTTTTCGACAGCTAATTCAAGGTGGCAGAAAATCAGTTAACTTGAAAAAAATTCCATATAAATTATCTATGTAAAGAATAGACAGGAAAAATTAGAGAAAATTAAATAGAACTTCAGAAACCTGTGAAAAAATGTTAAATGTACTAATATATATCTGATAGGCATCTCAGAAGAAGAGAAAAAAATGGGGCAAAAATCAAAAAATTAAAAACCATCCTGAATTTGATGAAAACATTAATAAATATCCAGGAAGCTCAACTAATCCTAAGTATGATACTTATAAGTAGATCCATACCTAGACATTTTATATCAAACTATTGAACACCCAAAACAAACAACAAATCCTGAACAAAGGAAGAATTCATTATGGTAAAGTAAAACATGAAAATGATTAACAGCTGACTTTTCAAATTAAAAACAAGAGCTACCAGAAGACAGTGGGATAAGATATTTCTAGGGCAGAGAGAAAAATAAAATGCCATCCCCAAATTCTATATCCAGCACAACCATTCTTTAAAAATGAAGATAAGATAAAGACTTTCTCAGATAGGCAAAAATGAGTTTTTTGCTAGCAGACTTGCTTCATAGGAAGTAAAGGATATCCTTCTGTGCTGAAGGGAAATGAAACAAGTTGCTAATTTAAATCCACAGGAAGAAATAAATAACACTGGAAATTTTAGCATGTGGGTTAATATTAGCAACTTTATAAATGTATTCTTCTCATCTCTTCTCTTAACATTTAAAAAAGAAATAGTATTGTGTCAAACAATAATTAAGCTCTTTATTTATGAGTTTATAACATATTTAAGATCTAATACACATGACAATAATAGCAAAAAGGAGGAGAGCATGGAATTATATTGGAGAAAAGTTTCTACATATATTACCAAAATTAAGTTAATATGAACTGATACATTATGATAAGTGAAAATCTATATTATAATCTCTAGAGCAGCTATAAATATATTTAAAATATCATAAAAACATTCAGCTGGGAAATTAAAATAGTACACCAAACATTTATTTAATACAAAAGAAGATAGTCATAAACAGAGGAGTAAAAAATGAGAATAGACATAAAAACAAATAGAAAAATTACAGATGTAAATTCAGCAATATTAACAATTGCATATGTAAATTCTGTTAATACCCAATCAAAAGGCAAGGATGATTCTACTTAATATAAGGTAAAATTTAACTATAGTCTCTATATGCTGTCTAAAAGAGACATTCCTTCAAGACATAAATAGATTAAAAGTAAAAGAATGAAAAACAAGTACATCTGTGTGTGTGTATATATATGTAAATATATATACACATATATGTTTGTATATATATATGTAAATATATATACACATATATGTTTGTATATGTATATGTATATATACATGAAAAACATGTATGTATATATGTATGCATACATGTTTTTTATTCTTTTACTTTTTCTTTACATATATATTCTTTTACTTCTACTTTATATATATATATATATATATGTGTGTGTCTGTGTGTGTATGAACACTAATCATAGAAAAGCCGAGGTGATTATATCAGACTAAATAGACTTTAAGACAAGAAGTATAATAAATGATAAAGAAAGACATCTTAAAATGATAAAAACAGTCATATATCAGGAAGATAAAATTGCAAAGGTCTATGGACCTAAAAACAGAGCTCCAAAATACATAAAGTAAAAGCTAGCAGAATTGAAAAAAGAAATAAATTATTGAATAAAAATAGTTGGAGAATTCAATGCCCACTCTTAATTGCTGATAAAACAACCAGAGAAAAAAAATTAACAGAGATTTAGAAGATTTTAAATAACATTATCAAGAAACTTGAGCTGACTTTATTCAACTAATCCAGAATCCTTTTTTGAGAATACCTGAAACATTCTCTAGGACAGATCATATGTCAAGTTATAAATATAGTGTAAATACACTAAGACGATTGAAATAATAAAATGCATGTTTTTTACCCATAATTAAATTAACTTAGAAACCAACAAAAAACTGGGATATCACCAAATATTTGGAGATTAATCAGCAAATGTTAAAATAATACATTATCAAATAATAAACTCATAGGAGAAATTAGAAAATATTTCAAGTGAATTAAAATAAAAATACAACATGTTAAAATTTATGGGAAGCAGCTAAAGAAGTACTTAGAAGAAACTTACACATTTGAACCTACATAACAGAGAGTGAAAAAACTCTCAAATCAATTACCTGAGATTCTACCTTAAAAAACTAGAAAAAATGAGCAAATGAAGACCACAGAAAGCATAAAGAGTAAAAGGAATGGTACAAATTACTGCAGAAATCAATGAAACAGAAAAACAGCAAAGCAATAGAGAAAATTGTTGAAAATATAAATTGGTTCTTTGAGAAGAACAACAAAATCAACAAAGCTTTATCTAGAAGAACAATAAAAAATAAGACACAAACTACTAAAATCAGGAACAAAGTCATTATCACTAATGACTGATTACAGACATCAAGAGAATTAAGGAAATATTATGAGCAGCAATTAGACACAAATAAGTAGACAACTTAGATAAAATCAACAAATTCCTAGAAAGATACAAAGGACTACACTGTCTCAGGACAAAACTGGAAATCTGAATATATCTATAACAAGTTAAAAAATGAATTAATAATTACAAATTTTTCTGCAAAATAAATCCAGATTCAAGTGGTTTCTTTAGTGAATTTTGTCAAATATATCAATAATTAATACCAGTCTTTCACAGATATGTTGAGAAAATAGAGTGAAGGATCTCTTCCCAACTCATTTATAAAACCAGTATTGCCTGATATCAAAGTTTGACAAAAACATCACAAGAAGACTAGAGACCAACATGCCTTACGAATATAAATGTAAAAATTCCTAATCATATTGTATTAAACTGTATCTAGCAACATATAAACAGGATCATCTACCAAGACTAAAATATGTTAATCCCAGATTGCAACTTAGTTTAACATCCAGATATTGACTAATGTAATAAACTATATTAATAGAATAAAGGACAAAAATATATACTTATCTCAGTAGCTACAGAAAAATCACCTGAAAAATTATGTGATAAAATCGAACACCAATTCATAACTCTCAACAAATGCAAAAAGAAGGGAACTTTCCAACCTTATGAAGGCCATGTACAAAATAACCAGCAGCTCATCACAGATAATGGTGGAGAACTGAATGCTTTATAGGATCAGGAAGAAGTAAGGTGTGCATTTGTTACTTCTATTGAACATTTTACTTGAGCTTCTAGCTAATTATATACCCAACCACCATCATCAAATTATAAACAGTCAGATTGGAGGGAAATAAATAAAAGTATCTTTATTGCCTGATGATATGATCCTTACATGGAAAATCCAAGTGTTTTACAAAAACAAAGCAAAAACAACCAAAATCAAAACAAGAACCCCCACGAAACTACTACAAAACAAGAACCCCCGAAACAAAATTATCAAGGTACAGAATCAATATAGAAAAATCAATTGTATTTCTCTATATTGACAAGGCGAAAACCCAAAAATGAAATAAGTAAACATTTCAATTTATAGTTTTATAAAAATAAAATAAAATATATTTAATAACAGATACAAGATCTGTGCACTGAAAACTAGAAAACATTGCTGAGATAAATTTAAGAAGATCTAGAAAACGGAGACTTTTTTTTTCCCCAGTCATGTTTTGGAAAACTCAAGACTCAATATTTTCAGTATTACAATTACTCACAGGTTGATTTATAAATACAATACAACACAATTCCCATCAATATTCCAACAGTCTTTTCTTTTTGAAAATTGACAATCTGATTCTAAAATTTATTTGCAAATATAAAGAACTTAGAATAGCTAAAGAAATTTTGAAAAGGAAGAACAGATTTTGAGGATTAATACTACATATGTCAAAAATTGCAATAAATCCACAGTAATGAAGATATATGGAATTGCTGCAAGGATAGTTATTTGGTCAATAGAACAGAATTGAAAGTCAACAAATAAATACTTAGAGTTTGGTTCAACTGATTTTCAACAAAAGTTTTAAAACAATTCATTAAGAATGGATACAGTTTTCAAAAAAATGGTGCTAAGACAATTGGACATCCTAGTGAAAAAAAAAAATCTACCATATACAAATATTAACTAAAAAGAGATCATAGCCCTAAATGTAAGAGCTAAAAGGATCGCAAAGGAGATTACAAAAGAGAAAAGCTTGTTGGCCTTTGGTTGGGCAAAGTATACCATAGCATCACAAACATTACACACACACACACACACACACACACACACACACACACACAATGTTTAAATATATATGTTGATAAATTGGAATTTATCAAAATTTAAACTGTATGTTGAGTGGTTTCCTAAAAAGTTAAACATAAAGTTACCCCATTAGCCACAATCCACTCCTAGGTATCAAACCAAGAGAAACAAAATATAATGTCCATATACAGACATGTACACAAATGCTCATTGAAGTATTATTAACAAAAGGCTGAAACTGGTAACTTTCAAAATATCCATGAACTGGCAAATGTAAGAAAATATGATCTATGCAATGGGATATTATTTGGCAAATGAAAAGGAGAACAAATTGATGCACTCTTGTATTTATTTTCTATTGATGCTGTAACACATGATTGGTAATATGGCTTAATAAAACACAAATTTACTCTCTTAGTTTATGGAGATCAGAAATCTAAAATGGTTACACTGGGTTAAAATTAACAGGGCTCCTGAAATCCCTTTCTGGAGGTTCTAGGGGAACCCAAAGAGGTCCTCTCTAAGGCACATTATAAGCAAAATATTAAAAGTCAAAGACAGATACTTTTTAAAGCAGCAAGAGAAAAGCATTCAGTCACGTATAAACGACTTTGATACCCACTTTTGACAGTGAATGTATTAACCAGACTAAAAACTAATATGAAAGTAATGAATTTGAATTGCACTTTTTACAAAAGAGACCTAACAGATATACACAGAACTTTCCATCCAAAAGTGGCAGATTACACATTTTGTTTATTCAGTGAGCATAAAACATTCTCCAGAATAGACCATATGGTAACTCACAAAACAAGCCTTAACAAATTTAGGAAGATTGAAATTATATCTACAATTGTTTGAATTACAAAGTTATGAAACTAGAAATCAATAACAGAAGGAATCTTGAAAAATGAAAATGAAATAACATGCTCATGAACAACTAATGTGTCACAGAAGAAATTAAATGGGAAATTAAAAAATATCTTGAGACAAATAACAAAGGAAACACAACATACCAAAGCCTATGGGATGCAGTAAAAGCAGTTCTAAGGAGAAAGTTTACAGCAATAGATGCCTACATTTAAAAAGAAGAAAGGTCCCAAAGAGATAGTCTAACATAACACTTTAAATAACTAGAAAAAATAAAAACAACCTAAACCCCAAATTATCAGGAGGAAGGAAATAATAAAATTCAGAACATAAATAATTCAAATAGAGAACCAAAAAACCATATAATCAACAAATCTAAGAGTTACTTTTTTTGAGAAAGTAAACAAAAGTAATAATCCTTTGACTAAGGAAAAACACGTGAAAACTCAAATAGAATAAAAAGAAAGTGAATAAATTACAATAGACATCTCAGAAATTAAAAGGATCATAAGAGACTACTATTAACAATTATATGCCAACAATTATATGCCAACAAATTGGAAAACTTGAAGAAAATAGATAAATTTCTAGAAAAATACAACCTACCAATATTGAGCCAGGAAGAAATAGAAAGCATAAGCAGACCCATAAGAAACAAAAGTATTTAAAAAAAATATCAAAACCTCCCAACAAAGAAAAATGCAGGACCAGATGATTTCACAGCTGAATTCTACAAAACTTAAAAAAAATTATACCCATATTTTTAAAAGTCTTCGAATAAATAGAGCTAGAGGGAGTACTTCCAAACAGTTTTTATGAGGCCAGAATCACCTTGATGCCAAAACCAGACAAAGTTATAAGAAAATAAAGCTACATTCCAATTTCTCTGGTAAACATAGATGAAAAATTATAAATGAAATATTAGAAAACCAAATCCAATGACACATCAAAAAGATTATACATCATAACCAAGTGTGATATATCCTTGGCATGCAAGTCTGGTCTAAACTAGGAGAGTCAATCAATTTGATACATCATATTAATTCAATGAAAAATCAAACCACATGACCATCTCAATTAATGCAGAAAAAGCATTTGACAAAGACCAATATCCCTTCTTGGTAAAAGCGCTCAGCAGTTAGGTATAAATGAAAATTTTCTCAACATAATGAAGGCTGCATATAAAAAACTGACAGTGAACATTACAATCAATGGGGTAAAGCTGAAAGCTATTCCACTAAGATTCAGTCCAAGGAAAGAATGCACACAGAGTGGCAAGAGAAAGAAAAAGAGAGTTGGAAGCATCAGACTTCCTGATTTAAAATTATTCTACAAATCTATAGTAATCAAATCAGTATATTACTAGCATAAAACAGACAATAAACCAGTGCAACAGAATAGAAAACCCAGGAATAAATCTAAACATACACAGTCAACTAACTTTTGACAAGGACATCAAGAAGACCCAATGGGGAAGGGATAGTCTCTTCAAAAAATGGTGCTGGCGAAACAGGATTTCCACAGGCAAAAGAATAAAACTGGACTCTTATCTTACCTATTATTTTATCCTAAACAACAATAAACTCAAAATGGATTTAAAAACCTAAATATAAGATCAGAAACTATAAAATTCTCAGAAGACAACATAGGGAAAAAGCTACTGAAGATTGGTCTTGGTTATTATTTTTTGGATATCACGTTATAAGCTCAGTCCACAAAAAGAAAAACTAAATAAATGAAAATACATTAAACTAAAAACCTTCTTCACAGCAAAGGAATTGATGAAAGGAAATGGCATTCTATGGATTGGGAAAAAATATTTGCAAACCATATATCTAATAGATGATTAATATCCAAAATATATAAAGAACATGTAAAACTCAATACTGGAGAATAAAAACCCAATTAAAAAATAGGCCAAATATCTGAATAGATATTTTTCCAAAAAAGACAAAAATGACCAACAGGTACACGAAATGGTGCTCGGCATCATTAATCCTAAGTGAAATGCAAATCAAAACCACAATGACATGTTACATCATACCCATTAGAATAGTAATATTGTTTGGCTCTCTGTCCCTTCCCAAATCTCATGTTGAATTGTAATCCCCAATGTTGGGTGAGGGGCCTGGTTGGAGGTGATTGGATAATGGGATGGATTTCCCCCTTGTTGTTTTTGTGATAGTGAGTTCTCACGAGATCTGGTTGTTTGGAAGTGTGTAGCACTTCTCCCTTTGCTCTCTTTTCCTCCTGCTGCCCATGTAAGACATGCTTGCTTCCCCTTTGCCCTTTCAGCATAATTGTAAGCTTCCTGAGGTCTTCCCAGAAGCAGAAGCCTGTACAGCCCATAGGACCATGAGCCAAGAAAACCACTTTTCTTTATAAATTACCCAGTCTCAGGTATGTCTTTATAGCAGTGTGAGAATAGACTAATACAGATAGCTATTATCAAAAAGTCAAAAGTAAATGATGGTGAGGGTGTAGAGAAAAATCAACTCTTGTACACTCTTGGGAATGTAGATTGGTATAGCGATTATGGAAAAAAATATGGAGGTTTTAAAGAAATTGAAAATAGAACTACCATATGGCCCAGCAATCCTTCTTCTGGGCATTTACACAGAGAAAATGAAAATTTTCACCACATAAAGATATCTATACTCCCATGTTCATTGCAATATTACTTATAATAGCCAAGATATGGAAACCATCTAAGTGTCTGAGGACAAACTAATGAATAAAGAAACTGTGGTACAATGGAATAATATTCAGTCCTAAAATGAGAATGTGATGTTGCCATTTCCCACAATGTGGATGAGTTTGGAGGACATTATGCTAAGTGAAATAAATCAAACACAGAAAGAAAAATACTGCAGCATCTTATTTATATGGAAAATTGAAAAAAATATTTCCACACAGTTACATAGCAAAAGAGTGAATACCAGGAAGGCAAGAAGAGAAAATGGAGAGACATAGGGTCAGAGAAGGCAAAGTAGCAGATATGTAGGATGAAAAGTCTCAAGATTTAATGGACAACATGAAAATTGTAGTTAATAAAATTATACTGCATATGGGAATTCATGCTAAATGAGTAGATTTTAGCTAATCTTGCCACAAAAACAAAAATAGGTAACCATGTGAGATGATAGACATGTTAATTTGCTTCACTGTAGTAACCTTTTTACTCTCTGTATATATGCCATAATATCATGTTGATACCTCAAATACATACAGCAATTTTTCAAAAAAAATTGACATATATTAAAGAGGGCAGAAGTTTGTTTTCAGGGATTTGAATCGGACCCCCCTATAGGAAATTTATTTGTAAGAGATCAGAAAAAAAGAAAGTACATTATAAGTCAAATATATCTTAAAGTATAGTTCTCAATTTTTATACCAAATATAAGATAGAGCCAATTATCATTCATCTATATATTTTGTTGTTTATAAATGTTGAGAGAAATTTTATTGACCCATAATGAAGGAATAATATCTTGCCCTAGCTCTGAAAAGTAAATCATTTAACAAAATGAGAAAGGTTGCTTGAGAATACATTATGCCCAAAATTTCCACTTCCAGAAAATAACAATGATGACATTTAATCTTTGAATATTTATGTTGAAAAGCCTTTCAAGTATTTTAAGGAATCTGCTTCTGAAATTCTTCAATATGGATTAATAATGAGTCAGCAAATGGGAAACTCAGTACATGGTGATAGGACTAAACAAATGAATGTAAAGTATGAAAATGTTTTATTCACACATAGTTTACAATATTTAGCACCATGTACCACAAATCTCAATAGACTTTTCTGTAACTTAAATTAATTTTTTGAAAATCACTTCGATGCTACATTTCTCTCTTTTGCTTAGAAGTAAAATAAGTTGTTACCATCTTTTCAATAAAACACAGATCCTCAGACAATTGCTTAGCCCTCTGTAATTTACAACCTTTCTGAAGAACTCCAAAGCTGCAATCCATTTTGCCAAGGGGTTACTGCAGTCACAGCTACTGACAGTTCTCCAAGCCATATAGGCGAGCACAGAGCAGAAGGCTAGATCTCCAAGGACCTGAACAATCTCCTTAAGAATTGAGTGTGTTGGCTGTACAATCCTCATCTGAAAAGTTCAGACAGTGACCATGAAATCCCCTGGGATTTTATTCTCCATCATCACTTGCAGGACTCAAATACATTCCCACTGGCAAGGCAGGCAGTGCTCCGGTGTTCTAGTAACAAACAAAGGGAATCTGGCCTTGATTTTGGTTAGTCACTATTTTAAGTCTTCCTTCTATTCCAAAGCATTTGAGAATCTGTAAAAAATACACACTTTTAGTGAGTGTGGAAAATAAAACATGTATGTATAATGTCTCAGTATTTCGAAGGTGCTAATATTTGGAAATTTCAACCATATCATCAATGTGTGTTTACAAAGTCATGTCTTTGTTCTCTTAACAGAGAACAGTTACCTTTGAAAGTGACCCATGACAGTGAAAATTAATCATTTAGGGGAGAATATAAAGTGCAATAATAAATTTAATAGTAGCTACTTCAAGTTGGCTCTGTTTCAAACCAAACACAAAAAAAGAATCAGTTTTCTTTTGATCTCTTGCTCTGCTTTTTTAGAAAAATAGTTAGGGAAATGGGTTTTATATTTTCATAAACACTGCTAATATTTTCTACTTTTTTATAGAAATGCATAAGGTTAAGGAACTCATTTGTTCTTACACTATTGAAATACAAAAATAAATAAATAAAATTATTCAAACTCATAGCTAATTTCAAAATGATTGCAAACTGAATGCCAAAATAAGGAGGTAACTCTTCGCATAAAAAAGGCTAATCATGGTTAATTGTTTTCCTATTTATTCTGATGATAATAGTCATTATAAACTCATTTGAAGTATGCAGATGTAATATGCAATTACCGCAAAACTCAGGTTTCCAAAACTCAAACAGAAGTCTAAGACAGTATTCAGCTCTGTTTACTGGTAACGCTGCCAACCTGTTTCATTTTCAAAGGGAAAATAAGTGTGTAGCTGTAGTTCAATCTTGTTTACATGCACGTATTTTCTCTTCATGTGTGCTGTTATGATGTCTATAGTCTAAATCAACCTGTTTATTTTTGCACAAAGCAGTGGGTGGCTGTCACTATTGTCTGGAAAATTTCAGAAAAAATGGGGTTCAAATCACAAAGCGTTTTAATTCCAGGTCATTTTTGTCTTGTAGTTGAAAAATATGATCCACTGCACATTGTAAAATACACGAAAGCATGTAGTCTTCCTATGAACAAGCTTGGGGAATTTGTTGTACATTTTGTTAAAAAGTATCACATATTAAAGAGGGCAGAAGTTTGTTTTCAGAGAGTATGTACTAAGAACTTCTTCTAATGTGCGTATGTGCTTAGATCTTTATACAAAAAGAAGTTGAGAGTCCCTCTGTTTCAGATATAAGATGAAGTTACGGAGTTGACTTTTGACCTTCACATAACTTGGCACCAAAAAAAAAAAAAAAACACACTGTGGCTTGACACATTCAATCTGTAGATTCTATAGCGTTTAAAATAATAGTAGGAGGATAAGTTCTTACAGAATTCTGTGAAAAGGAGTGCCAGCTCCCCCAGGGAGTAGTAAGCTTTTCATTAAGGCTTTTCTCAAAATAACAAGACAGGCCTATGCTACTATTTCTTTATATTGGAAGAACATGCTATTCAAACCTATTCCTCTTGCCTTTGCCACTGTTACGATCAGTGTGCTTTCCTGGGCAGCCTTAACTTGTTGCCAATCACTTCAGTAATCCTCTTCTTAGCACACAAAACTTTCTCTACATAAAAATGTGTTCTAGTCTCCTTTATCCCAATAAAGAGTTTCTACCTGCCCACTTCCCTCTCAGACTTCAAGCTTTTCTGCTCTCATTTACCGCTGAAATGGAAATCAATTAACTTCCAGTATCACCTCAATGAAAATTTATCCTAATTGCTTCTGATTTTGACATTTGCTTCCAATTGCTTCCCAGGAAACACGACATTTGTTTCTCTGAATCTTTTGAGTCAGTCAGTCCAAAATTCAGCTGATCTTCACTCTCAAATTCCTTTATGCATGTAGTTTAGCACATACTCTGTATAATGGAGCCTCGGAGGGAAATGCTGAGAAAATTGCAAAGCCTTTTTTTCTGACATTCTTGAGTTGCAGAACCAACATCAGCAACCCTCTAAGTTAATAAAAGGAAAAGAACCCCTGGAAATATACAACACTGTAGCTAAATGCTAATTGCAAGCAGCTGAACAGAACCTCTAACTACTACACTACAGATCCCCAAATTAAAAATCATTTCAAGAAATAAAACTGTTTAACACAAAGTAGATATTAAAATATTAGTAAAGTAAGACCATATCCTGCTCTACAAAATATAGGCAGTTTCTGACTTAAGATAGATAGACATATATGCGGTTTTTCAACTTTGCAATAGTATGAGAGTCATACACATTCAGTAGAAACCGTTCTTCAACGTATACAAAAATCATTCTGTTTTCACCTTTAATACAGTATTCAAGAAATTACATGAGATATTCCACAATTTATTATGAAACAGGTTTTGTGTTAGATGATGTTTCCCAACTGTAAGCTAATGTAAGTGTTCTGAGCACATTTAAGGTAGGCTAGGCTAAGCTGTAATGTTTGGTAGGCTAGGTGTATTAAAAGCATTTTCAACCTACAATATTTTCAAGTTATGATGGGTTTGTAAGGATATAATTCCATCGTGAGGCAATGAGGATCTGTAGTCACTTGGCATATATTGAATTTTGTAATAACAAATTGAAAATACAAATGGAGATAACTTCTAAAAAATAAAAGCATCTTGACATTTTTCATACCATCTAAAAAAAAACAGATAGTTTATTTGCAAAATTAGGGTTATTCAAGTATTTCCTCTCTATTAAAAAACAGTTCAGTTTAATGTGATCTTTTCATTAAAAATTACTAAATATTTAAAGGTTAATTTAAAATTTAACCTCATTAATCAATGCCTTTTGTCCAAAATTCTTATACCATCAAATATCATTTGCTTATCTTCTAACTTTTCTGTGATTTAAATGTGAATGCACTTGAATGGAAAGTCCAATAAAATTTCTAAACATAATCTTTTAATTCTAAACAGTCTGCAATATGCATTTTGGTTAATGGTTTCAATATAAAACTGTCTAACAGCTCTGATGGAAGGTATGGCTGAAGAAATAGGGTAAATTATTTAGATACTAAAGTGCAGGGGAAAAAAGAGCAATGTGTGTCTCAGGCATTGAAAATAAGTTTTGTCTTTGTCATTATTTTCTCTAGAATTATAATCAACAGTGTCAGGTGAATTCATAAATCAAATCAATTAATCTATTAAATGAAAGCCATAGGACATAGAAGGGTCAAAACTATTCATCTGAGAGGTTTCTCTGCCTTATAGAACATGACTCTGAGTTGACTTACTGAAGAGAAAGTAAAGTTTCATGCTTATAAACATAAATTGTAAAATTGGCCTTACCTAACCCCCAAGGAAATCACTGAATAATCACAGTAAGAAATGAAACCCACGGGAGACCATTAACAGCTTAAAACTTACAGTTTATGTGTTGAAATTCATTCTGTTTAAGAGAATGGAGTAGAAATGCTGTTATTTCAATAAAAAATTCATAATATTAAAAATGCAAAGGTGTGAATTTTATAATATACAAGTTAAGTATTACATACAAATATTAAGTATAGGGTGTGGTTATTTTGATCAAGCTCTCCTTTAAATCAAAAATGATACTTTTCACATGACTTAACCAACAGCTTTTATCACCTCACAAATAATATAGCAAGAATATTAAAATTGACATAATTATCACATTTATAAATAATAATAAATTCACACGTTAGATTGGAAGTAGAATTAGAAAAATGTCATGAAATAGTCTGATGAAATGGTCAGCAAATTTAAACTTTCTGGATTTCTTTGGGTATAACTAAATTGATAGAAGGCATAAAGTCTTGTTTTCCATTAAAGACAGCAAGAAAATTTCTAGCCATGAAAAAAGGACAAATTAAATATCACTTCAATAAAGTCAGAATATGGTGAGTATATTAGTTTTGCTACAAGGGACAGAAACTCTATTTTAATGAGAATACAGAAAAATTATAAGTGTATAAAATTTAATAAAATATAATAACCACCTCAAAAATATTGTGGAATGAAAAGATATACAACTGGACTCCAGAATTAGATGTCATGTTGGTGAGGATGTGATAACAAAGAACCCTGGTAAACTGTGGGAATATAGATTGGTGCAGCCATTATAAAAAACAGTGTGAACATTTCTAGTGAAATTAAAAGTGGAACTACCATATAATCCAGCAATCCCTCTTCTGGTATTTTACCCAGAGAAAATGAAATTACTACCTCAAAAAATATCTCACTCCCATATGTTTGCAGCATTACTCACATAGCCAAAATATGTAAAATAACCATTTGTCTGTCAACAGATTAATTGATAAAGAAACTGTGGTACATATATACAATAGAATATTATTCAACCCTAAAAAGAACAAGATCTTGCCATTTACCACAACATAAATGAGCATAAAGACATTATATTAAGTGAAATAAACCAAATGCAGAAAGAAAAATATAGTTGTTTTTTGTATCCCTTGGTACCCACAGGGAACTGGTTCCAGGACACCCTACAAATAACAAAATCTGTAGATACTCAAGTCTCCTATCTAAAATGGCATAATATTTTCATATAACCTATGCACATCCTCTTATTTACCTTAAACCATCTCTAGATTACTTATAGAGTAAAATGTAAATGCTATGTAAATAGTGTTATTGTGTTATTTTTATTTGTATTATTGTATTCTTTTTCTTTTTTTTTTCAAATATTTTCAATCCATGTTTGGTTGAATCCATGGATGCAAAACCTCCAGACAGGGAGGGTTGACTGCATTGCATGATGTTACTTGTATGCAGAATCTAAAAAACATTTCAAATATAATATATAGAGACAGAGACAGAACAAAACAGTAGTTACTAGAGTTAGTAGGGGCAGTGGGGACGTGGGGAGAAAATTGGCAGGTGTCAGTCAAAGGATCCCAAGCTGCAGATATGTAGGATAAACAAATCTAGAGATATAGGGAACAACATGAGGACTATAGGTAGTAAAATTGTACCATATATGAGACTCATGCTAAAAAAGTAGATTTTAGCTTCCCTTGCCACAAAATAAACAACAAAAAAATGGGGAACTATGTGAAATGATGGATATGTTTATTTGCTTCACTATAGTAACCTTTTTACTATCTCTATGTATTTTAAAACATTATGTTGTATACAATAAACGCTATAAAAATTATAATATAGAAGACTCAGATGACCCAAATAATACTAATATAGTTAGGCACTGCATAATGACATCTTGGTCAACAATAGACTGCAATACAATAGTGATCCAGTAAGTTTATAATACCATATTTTTATTGTGCCTCTTCTATGTTTATATATATTGAGATATACAAATATATTTAGATACACAAATACCATTGTGTTACAGTATTCAATACAGTAATATGCTGTACAGGTTTTTAGCCTAGAGGCCATAGGCTATACCATATAGCTTAGATGTGTAGTAAGCTAGTCTATCTAGGTTAGTACAAGTATACCCTGATTCTATGATGTCCACACAAGGACAATCACCCCGTGACACACTGTTCAGAATGAATCTCATTGCTAAGAGATGCATGACTTTAATGATGAAACAGGATAATTAGAGGAGAGGCTATAGGATTTTAAAGAGTCTCTCTTTTGAGGAAGAACTAGGGTGACATTCGGAAGGTTGTGTGCCTTGCAGACTGGATGATGTCATGAAGACAAAGAATTTGAATGAGGCTCTATTTAGGAGAGAGTTTCTGGGTCTGCTAAGCTGCTAGTTCTCCCATGGCCTGTGTGTAGAAAATTGTTATGAATTGAGTTGTCTCCCCTGCAATATATGTTGAAGCCCCAACCTTCAAGATCTCAGAATGTAACCTTTGGAAATAGGGTTTTAATCAAGATAAATGAGGTCATTAGTGTGGGCCCACATCAACATGACTGGTGTCCTTGTAAATAGAAGAAATTTGGACACAGAGACAGACATGCACACAGTCTATGTGAAGATGATGGCAGAAATCAGGGTGATGCGCCTACAAGCCAAAGAACACTAAAGATTGTCAGTAAACCACCATAAGATACAAGAGAGGCATGGAACAGACTCTCCTTTATAGTCATCAGAAGGAACCAACAGTAGTGACACCTTGATCTTGAATTCCTAGCCTCGAGAACTGTGAGTCAATAAATTACTGTTAAGTCAACAGTTTGTGGCATGTTATGGCACTATAGTAAGGAAATAGAATAACAAATTATGGAATTACATTTCAGTGTTATCTTGCTTGTTTTGTGCGTTACCATCACTGCCTGGAAAAATCCACGCATGGAGAAATAGCTGATGCTCACTGTCTTGCTACCCTGTTAATATGGACTTGATTGGAGTTTGCTCTACCTTCTCTTTACATCATGGATAAGTAGGGAGTCAAAATACATTTGATTTTAGTTATGTTTCTAACTAGCTCTTTAACATTGAGTAAATCTTGTAAAATTTGAGTATTGGTTTTCTTATTTATAAATTATAAATTAGGAAGATAAAAAGATGCTTAATGTAGGGGACATGTCAGGATTGTTTTGGTCACTTAAAAAATACACATACCTAGGCCTCAGCTCTAAAGAATAAAAATCAATAGTTGGAATTCAGACATCTGTATTTTTAAGAAGCACTTACAGTTAAACATATTGACAACCCTTCAATGAAGACCATTAGATTTAATATCAAAAATTGTTCTCAGCTCCAATTTCATTGATTCTATGATTATACCGTTGTGTCTTAAGTGATATAGACAGAGGTAGGAGCAAGAGTACTCAGAAAAAGAAATTCATGTACTTATCGACAAAAAATATTTAATGTAAATAGGATTGTAAGCAGCCTTATACAGAGGAACAGAGATCTGGCACAATGACCTAGAAAGCTATATTTTTAGTTTGGAGCAATAGCTAAAATTCAGAATTCTTATATTTCATAATATTTTCTTCCATAATATTCCAGAAAGAGGATGCTTGCTGTTTTGTGGCATTGGCAATTTTAATATAGCATTGACATATTTTCTAATTACCCTAATTTCTTTTAAACAATCATATATTAAAAGCAGCAAGTTTATAAAAATCTTAGCTTGACAAATATGAGTTCTTTCCTTAAATGCTGAGGGCTGCAAAATGAAATTTAGTACATATGAGCTCCTAGAAGCTATTTACCACTTTAACATTTAACAGCCATACATTAACATTTAAAAAGTCATAAAAAATTTACATCTATAAGCGATTTTACTTAATACGTTAGCCATATGCTTTCTATGCAATAGAAGGGGAACAGCACTAATAAAATGTATACTGAACTCAATAAAAGTAATTTATACAACTAGAGCTCACTTGATGATTAGAAGGCAAATTATAGGTTATATGTGATGGTTTTATCTGTTGCTAAAAATTATTCTTGCCACATTGCCCCCAGTGATTAGGAGTGACCCTCTGACTGGAGGCAGAGGTATGGATGGGATGACCTTTCAAAGTTGCTTTGTGATGACCGTGATTAATTTCAAAGCAACATTTAGTAAATGGTAGAATAAGCCACAGATCTGAGAATTTAAACCATTTCAAGTTGAAATAATTGGGGCATAGTTCTTTTTTTCATTTTTTTAACTCAGCATGTCTTTTTATGAAATATAAGATAAACAAATCAACAATTAATTTTGTGACAACAGTATAGAGAGGAAAACAAAATCCTCAAATGAATAAAATAATGAGAATAAAACAAATCAGTCTTACACAATTTATCTACATCTTTCTCCTTTGAAATTGAAATGCACCCTGGTAAGTCATAAGAAAGCAGAATAATATTTAACTGCAAATTTCATCCATGTAGCATCCTAGTGTACAAATCCATTTTCAGTCTTTGAGAATTTTGTATCATTTCTGTGAGGACTGATTAACAAAAGAACAAAATAATTTGAAATAGAAAATGGAAGCAAAGCAGATGGCAATAAGATAGTGAGGATTGTTATAGTACAAGTTTAGGAAAGAAGAAAAAAAAATGGTAAGAGGAAAGTATTCCTGAGCTTTAGCTCTGCTCTGTGATGCTGAAAGAAACAGAGCTAGGGAGACAGAAACCAACAACTGAGGAGTCGTATAAGCAGAAAGACATTAAATCCCAAGTAGAGAAACAGACACAGGGGAAAAGCTTTTTATAATGTTTAGTATCTACAATAGATACATTTTGAAGTGTTTGCTTGATATAATAGTGAATTGAGTATCAGGCATAAGCTATTACAGATTGGTGAGTAGAAATCACTAGTAGAACAATTATTATTAATTTCAAATGTAAAATTTGCCCAATATGTATTAATAATTTAGAACTATTATTTTATTTTAGTATATCAAAACTACACATACTAATGGATTTTATATGTTTACTCTTAACCTGAGTATCCAAAGTTTTTAAATAAAATATATTTATTACCTCATAGAAATAAACTGTAACTCTCACATATTGATGATGGGAGGGCAAAATGGTACTATTTCTTTGAAAAGAATTCAACAGTTTTGTAAGTAAAATTAAAGCTATACTTACCATATGATCCAGACCTTCTACTGTTAGGTATTTACCCAAGAAAAATGAAATCATTTGCTTACACAGAAACCTGTACATGACTATTTACAGTAGCTTTATTCATAATAGCCCCAAACTGGGAACAACCCAAATGTCCATCCACTAGTAAATGGATAAGCAAATTGTAACACAGCTGTACAATGGAATACTATTCAACAATAAAGGAGGATCAACTATTTATACATGCAAAAACATAAGTGAATCTCAAAAGCATTATGCAAAGCAAAAGAAACCAAATGCAAACGCAACATACTATATGATTTCCTTTATGTGTCATTCAGGAGAAGACAAACTTTAGGAACAAAAACCTGATCAGGAGTTTCCAAGGGTTTGGGGTAAGGAGAGGGAATTGGCTACCAAAGGCACATGGGAACTTTACTGGGATGATGGAAATGTTCTATATCTCAATTGTTATGGTGGATACACAATAGTACACATTAGTAAGAGCTCATTTAAGTATATACCTAAGGTAGATGAATTTTACTGCGTATAAATTATAATACAATCAACTTGAATTTTTTAAGAAATATGTTACATCAATAAGAAAGTAAGGATTATCTATTATCTCACCACTCAGAGATATTTGCTGGCAAAATATTTTTCTAGCCATTTTTTTTGGTTTATGTACATGCAGGAACTTTGTCTAACACAAGTGGAGCCACACATTATATTCTACAATAATTCATAATTATTTCCAATTAAAAATGTATAGTGCACATCTGTGGTTTTTTTAAAAAAGCAGTTTCACAGCATAATATTCTATAGATGTACTACAATTTATTTATTTAAATGATTATATCTGAATTGCTTCTAAGCTTTGGAACCATGAGTGAATATTTTCATATATACATCTTTATATGAACCATATGCAATCTTCTGGCAATTCTCTTGGAACGAATTCCTACATGTTGACTTTCAGAATACAGGTCTAGACATGTTAAAATTTTTGATACAAAGTTGAAAATTATTTTTCACAAAGGTTCTATAAAACAGGAATCCCCAACTCCCAGGCCACAGATCGGAACTGGTCCACGGCCTATTAGGAACCTGGCCACACAGCAGGAGGTGAGGGGCCAGCCAGCGAGCATTACCGCCTGAGCTCTGCCACCTGTCAGACCAGCGAGGGCATTAGATTTTCATAGGAGCACAAACTCTATTGTGAACTGTACATGAGAGGGATCTAGGCTGCGTGCTCCCTTTGAGAATCTAATGCCTGATGATCTGACTTGGAGCAGTTTCATCCTAAAACCATCCCCCCATCACTACCCTGTTCATGGAAAAATTGTCTTCCACAAAACTGGTTCCTGGTGCCAAAAAGTTGGGGACTGCTGCTATAAAACTACATTCCTACTAACAATATAAAAAAACTGTTTACTGTTATGCCTCCCTTACAGAATATGATTATCATTTAAAATATCTTTAAAAAGATAGGAAGTTCCCGCCGGGTGCGGTGGCTCATGCCTGTAATCCCAGCACTTTGGGAGGCCAAAGCAGGTGCATCACTTGAGGTCAGGAGTTTGAGACCAGCCTGGCAAACATGATGAAACCCTGTCTCTACTTAAAATACAAAAAATTAGCTGGGTGTGGTTGTGGGCACCTGTAATCCCAGCTATTTGGGAGGCTGAGGCAGGAGAATCGCTTGAAATCAGGAGGTGCAAGTTGCAATGAGCCAAGATCACGCCATTGCACTCCAGCCTCGGCAACAATAGTGAAACTCTGCCTCGGGGTGGGGTGGGTGTGGGGGGAAAGAAAAAAAAAACCAGGAAGTTTCTCAATCCCTATCTACATTCATGAACAAAAATATACTCATGGAAAAGGTCTAACTGAAATGTCTCAACAACTCACTCCTTATTCAACAGTAAATGCATTATTCATTTCATATCTGGATTAGATGTTTAATTTTTTTATAAATGTTTTCCTATGACCTTTTACTGAGAGATTTAAATATTTAAATGTTTCCCTCTTTCCTTGAAGTTTTGAGTCAATTGTTCTTCAGGTTCATTTTCTACACTCTTCATGAAGACCTCTCTGAGCTTGATCACCTGGGCTCCTTACCTTCTGGCCTCCAGATGAGATTGAATAAGGGAAGATGTCATTGTCCTGAGGGAAGGAGAGGGAGACTGGGGTAACTGATCTCCCACTTTCTCAATACTAGGCCATAGCTGAGGCAAAAGATACTTCCTTCATCCATTAGCATTGCTTCCTTTGGGTGGCTTCTCTTCCAGAGCTACAGCTCTGCCTGCATTCAGGCTACTCTGTCCTCTTCAGGCATACCAGCTGTTAGTTATTGCTAGTCCCTGGGTCTCGTAACCCTGTCCACACTTCTGTAAAAGTGTTTTCATGAAAATTAACTTCATTTAATGACTTGATTTTGTTTTTCTGTTGAAACCTTACATGATACAGGAATGAAACACAGAGCAATAACTAGAGCTTAAATAACAAATTCTATGCCAGGCCATAAACAAATAGGAGAGAAATTAGTCAAAGAAATTATGTCAGATCAATAGTCAGGTTATATTTACTAGAGCCAAAGCCCTTGGAGGTATTTATGCAATAGTAAACACATAAACGGAATCATGAAAATTTATACAAACTAAATCTAATAGAAGTACACAGGATTGGATACAATAGAATTTGGAAAAGAATGAAAGAAAATTATGTAAAATGATTGAATTGAGGTAAAAAATTCTTAATAAATAGTTCTCTGTAGAAATGACAGATATAGCAAACAAAAATACAGGATGCTCAGTCAAATTTGCATTTCAGATAAACGGTGGATAATATTTTAGTATGTTTATCTGAAATGCAAATTTAACTTGGCTCTCTATATTTTATCTGGCAACCCCATTCTTGTGCATAATTTATTAACACAGTCTATCATTTTTCAAAATCTCTTATGATTTGCCTACTGAACAATCAACAAGGTGCAAATGACCCAGTGACAGATGAGGTCAAATGGATCAAGAACTAGTGTATAGGAGACTAGTGTGTAGAAGGAACCGTAAAAGGGAGCAATTCACTCAAACAACGTGTTACAATGGCAGTGACCTGTTCACTGATGGAGACAAAGGGAGACAAAAGAGAGTAAATTGTGCATATAGGGTCACTAACATGAATTCTGGGGATAAGTGTGGTCAGTGTCGTTTCAGAACAAATTTTAACAGGAAAATGTATGAAAGTTCAATACATGACATGGAATTTAGATCAGAAAAATGAGACAATGAAAATTATGGTCTGAGAACATAGATAAGTGTGAAATTAAAAATCTGCATTAGTCAAGACTGTGGGCACAAACAGAAGTAGTGATAAACATAAAAAGCAGTCCAAAAAGTAAAATACAAATAATAGTTGCCTGGAAGTAGGGACAACTGACTTGTACTTCTAATATGCCCTTGAGTAAACCTCAGGCTCTATTACTTTAACTACAAAATGAATAGGTAGTTAGGTAGACTTTATTTTAAATTGCAGCCTTAAAAACCTGTGCTCCGTAATCTAGAATTCCAAATGAAATTGAACCCAAGAGAACAATGGGTGAAGTTTTTCAGACAGTAAAGCCATGCGATTGTATTAGAATCAAGTATAACAGGTGACCTTGTTTGGATGTCTGACCCCTTCAAATCTCATGCTGAAATTTGATCTCGTAGTGTTGAAGATAGGGGCCTAGTGGGAAGTGTTTGCGTCATGGGGGCAGGTCCCTCATTAATGTCTTCGTGCTCTCTGCAAGGTAATAAGTGAGTTCTCACTCAGCTCGTTACTATGAGATCTGATTGTTAAAAAAGACTCTGGGACCATCCTCCTCTGTCTCTTGTTTCCTCTTCAGCCATATGACACCCTTGCTCCCCTCTTCACCTTCCTCCATGAGTAAAAGTTTCCAAAGGTCTCAACAAAAGCTGAGCAGATACTGGTGCCATGCTTGTACAGCATAGAAAGCCATGAGCCAAATAAACCTCTTTTCTTTATAAATTACTCAGACCCAGGCATTCCTTTATACCAACACAAAATGGATTTATATAACATGGCAGGCTTGAACAATACTAAGTTAGATAAAAATTAGATGCTGATCCTGGGACACGGTTCTCAGCTGTCTGCTCTTTGCTTCTGTTCTAAGTGCTCTCCCCAGTTTGGGCAGATCACCAGTGGAAGGTTTTCCTCTCTTTGAACAAGATAGGCTTCTGACACTGCCCAAAACTTGTAATTGTGGCACAAATAGACAGATAAACCAGATGAAGAAATTCTATAATTTTAACTATGTGGAAGAGAAAGACAAAACACTAACTTATAATATAATTGTTAAAACAGTAAAAAACTTTATGATTAAAAACCTTGAAGACTGAAGGCATCGCCCAATTAGAAGAAAAAGACAAGCAGAATGTTTCTGATCTCCCTTCGCCCTCCTTTCTCATATGGCATTAGGTTTCGACTCATATGCCGTCTTGCTGTGTCCTTTTTCATTCGCCATCATGTTTTGACTCAGACTTAAGAAGAAGGAAGGGAACCTGAGTTATACCAAAAACCAGCTGGGAAATGCGGCTTAAAGAAGATTTGAGCAAATGTTCCAGTGGACTGTGAGAAGAGTTTCAACAAGGCGAAAGTGAAATTAAACCATAACAAAAATGCACTCCACTTTCTTCAAATAAATAAGTAAAGGAATTGCTTATTCCATAAAAAGGGAGGAGCAAGGCAAGTTGCAGATTGTGGCAATGACAAAAATATGGAAATATAACAGCAAGTTAAATGAGGTTTCCCATGAGAGACCAAGTAAAAAATAGCTACTATATTCCAAAGTGACATATCACACTGTAATGCAAAATTTTTAAAAAAATCACCTCCAAACTGCTAAATCTTCCAACACCACCAATATTTCAAAAGGATCAGGAGTCAGAGATTGAGTGGAAGGAGTTTTAAAATAAATTCATTGGCAAGAGCTTTTCCGTGAATCTCACCTTCCTCAAGAGTGAGGAGTGGGAGATTCCTCATTCTCACCATTATCCCAAGAAGGAGAATTCTAAGAAAGCCATCTGAGACCTTAAAGTGCATCCTGTGATGTTTGGGGAATCCAGAGATCTGGTATTTGATTTATACAAAAATCTGAAGGACGAGAGATTGAACAAAGAAATCAATGGTCACAGAGAGGACTTCATTTTTTAAAGTAATAAAACTCTAGGAAATAATACATTGAAAGGATATATGGATGATTTCCATAGACTAGAATTCAGTCACACACCACAGAGAGAAATTATGGGCTTATCTTTGATTTCATTAAAGGAGTGTCATTTAAATGTGTTAATAGATTTCAGCAGAAAAATACAAGACTTATTTCTAGATGCCCACAGATTGCAGAAAGAGGAGGAAATTTCAAATCACAAGAGAAAGTATCACCCTCATCAAGGAAACCGTAGGCAAGAGATCCCAGAAATATGGGTGGAAGTCTCAGAAGAAGACTTAGCCCACAAATATGACTCAACTTTAAATATTTGATATGTCCAGAGAAAGGATAAACTAGCTTATAACAGTATCAGAAAAGTAGACACCTTCATCTGGACTTTTCCTTCTTTATATCTCTGCTCTCCAAATAGGGAAGGGTCAGATGTTAGATATAGAAAGATACAGAGGAGTCTATGGGGAACAAGAGGATAAGCCTACCAAACTCCACCCCTACCTATTGACTTCCCAAGTACTGCAGAACTACACAGAGGAGGGGACTGAGATACATTCAGTGTTAAATCAAATTTAAAGTTTTGAAGTAACAAACCTCCCATTTTAATTGTTGAATTGAGAATGTTTTGCAACTTTAAATAGGATTTGTTTTTTAAGCTTAGAGTAGCTGTAAAAGTCATGGAGCCCACCCAAGTTTTCAACATGTATGAGAGAAGAACTGGCTGTTCAGAGTACATTTCAAAGAACAATAGAAAACAAAAATAGAGTTGTCTTATAATTACATCTCATAAGTCCTCTTAATCAAACTCCAAGTTATTTTACTTCTAGAGAAAAATTACTTCTGAATAAGAAATGAAATTTGTATTTTTATATTATGCTTTCATCAGTCAGGATCTTGGTATCTTTTGAGATGGCATACTCAAAAATTAATTGGAAAAGTGTAATGAATAAATTACTTACAAAATTGTGAGCAGGGTTAGGTAAAATGAAGAGGACTAGTTAAGTATCCTGCAGCTAGCAACAGCAGAAAATTAAAACTACCCCGAATTAAAAGGCACAATAGAAGGAAGGAGCTACTGGAAAGAGGACATATCATTGTTGTGAGGAGACACCCCAGGAGCTGTAGTCCCTACTGAAAGAGATGCAGCCAATTCACTACAGCCAATTCACTACAAAACAGTAGTTAATGGTAAAACATTGAACCACTTCCCTCTAATGGTGGGAAAAAGTCAAGAATGTCTGTTCCCATCTGAGCTGTTTAACATGATTAAGTTTGTATTAGCCAGTACAATTAGGCAAGAAAAATTTATTAAACATAAAGATGAAAAAGAAAATTCTTTATTTATAGATAATGTGTTTTTTCTATTTACACAATGCTAAGAAATTTACAAAGCAACCACTCTGCTTCTTAAGTAAATTTAGCAAGTTTGCAAAATGAAGTCAGTGTACAAAATCAATTGAACTTCTATAGGATAGTTGCAAATAATTTGAAAATCAGTTAAAAATCTATTTATGTTAGCATCAAAAATCATGAACTACTTAGGAATGAAATCAATAAAAGTATTTAAATACCACTTCACTAAAAACCACAGGATGTTGCTGAGATCAGCTGAAGAAGACCTAAATAAATTGATAAATATACAATATTCATGAGACTCAATTTCACTAAGATGTCAATTCTTCCAAATTGTTCCATACCTTCAACTTAATCCTAATTATAATTCCAGTAATCTTTTTCAAAATACAATTTTACAAGTTGATTTAAACATCTATTTAAAATGCCAAAAGGCAAATTAACCGAAACAATCTTGAAGACTATCAGGCTATATACTAACTGCCTTTAAGACACTATGAAACTGCAGTGATCAAGAGAGCATGACATTGGGATAAAATCAGACAAGAAGTTAGATAGAACAAAACAGAGTTCAAAAATATACCCACACATTTATGGTCAATTAATTTAAAACTTGTAAAACATTTTGTACAGTTTTAGATTTACAGAATTTTTTCAAAGATATTACAGAGAGAAATAGAAATCGTATACCTTACACCCAGTTTATTATTAACACCTTTCATGGGGATGGTACATTTGTCAGAATTAACTAATATTGGTGCATTTTATTAACTTAAACCATAATTATTCAGGTTTTCTTCATATTTCCCTAATGTTCATGTTCTCTTCGAAGATTCCATATAGGATAATACATTATGTTTAGGAACACAGATAAACATTACATCAAACTTTTCTTAAAAAGCCATGAAAACAAGAAGACAGCAGAGTGAAACTCAAAGTATTGAAAGAAAAGAATCACCAACATAGAAATGTCTATCCAGTGAATTATTGTTCAAAAAAAGGAGCAAAAAGAAGACTCTAAGATAAAGAACAATGGAGGAAATTTGTTCCCAGCAGACCTGCCTTGCAAAAAATATTCAAAGAAATTCTTTCATGTGATCATGTCCTTTGCAGGGACATAATGATGCTGGTGGTAATTATCCTTAGCAAACTAACACAGGAACAGAAAACCAAATACCATATATCTTCACTTATAAGTAGGAGCTAAATGATGAGAACACATGGACATATAGAGGGGAACAACACATACTAGGACTTTGGGAGGGTGGAGGTTGAGGGTAGGGCGATGATTAGGAAAAACCACTAATGGGTAGTAGACTTAATACATGGGTGATGAAATAATCTGTACAACAACCCCCCATGACACAAGTTTACCTATGTAACATACCTGCATTTGTACCCCTGAACTTAAAATAAAAGTTAAAAATAAGTTATTTTAAGAGAAGACAAAGAGATAGTTCAGAAACTTAGTAACTTGGATGTACAGAAAGAAAGAAAGAGCATTTGAGATGTAGTGCAGTAAAATAAAATATTTCCTTTTTCTTAATTGATCCAGTAGATAACAGTGTAGTCAAAGTAATAATTGCAACAATGTATCAGGTGATAATAGCTTACAGGTAAGTGAAATGAAAGACAGCAATATTGTAAGGGACAGGGGCAAACAAATGTGAATATTCTGTTATAAAATAAAGTAGGGGCATTATCTATGAAGCACTATAACGTTATTTGAAAACGGACTTGGATTAGTTGAAAGTGTATATCAAAAACACTAGAATAACCATTTTTTAAAATTTAAAAATATATATAATTGTTATTCTAAGAGAAGAGATCAAAAAAAGAAAGAGGAAAAGAAAATTTTTCAAAAACAAAATTTAAAAAATAAACAAGAGAAACAAATAGAAAACAGTTGCAAATTGTATGCTCCCTCAAAAATTTGTATATGAATGTTCACAGTAGTTTTACTGATAATAGTTAAAAACTGGAAACAACCAAGGGGGCCTCAGCAAGAGAATGGAAACCAAATCATAGTATATTCATAAAATAGAATGCTGCTTAGCAGTCAAAAAGTACAACCTGCTAATACACTAACACATACAACAACATGGATGAATTTCAAAATACTTTTTGGATGGCAAAAAGATAGACACAAAAAGTTCATACTTTAGGGTTTCATTTATACACAATTTTAAAACTAATAAAACTAATCTACAGTGTGAGAAAGCTAAAATCCTTGGCTTTTGGGGGGATTGTCTAGAAAGTAACATAATATTACTTCTATAAGAATTATGTAGAATGATACTATATCTTGATGGGACTGTATTACATGGAATTATGCAGATATTAAAACTTATGGAATAGTATGCTTAAGGTTTATGCAACTTACATAAATTTACCTCAAGAGAGAAAATAGAACTTGAAAGAAATATTGCCTCTAGTTTGGTGGTTTCAACCAAAAAAAAAAAAAAAAGAAGCAGCAGCAGCAGCATTTTATTGGCTCATGGGATTGAAAATACCTTCCATAGATTTTATTTTAGGAAAGGTTTTATATAGCAGTAAATACAATGCTATGAAAAATCTGGTTTCTCTCTTTCTACAGAATTCTCTACGTTCGCTTCATTTTCAGGTTCCTTGGGGTGTTCCACAGGCAATGGCAAGTTCTTTTTTTAAATCAAAATAAATGCCTTATCTTGAGATTTTATATTTTTATTCCATTCTATCCAGAAGGAAAGGGAGCCCCTTTCAAAAGTAATCTTAGAAAACAGAAGCTTCTGTTTCATAAAAGTCCCAGGAAATACCATTTCACATCTCATCAGCTCTGATCTGTTATGCCTATCTTTAGATGTGAGAGTAAGGTCAATAATATTAAATAGAGAAAAATAAGAATAGAAAAAGTCTTGGCAGTGTTCAGTGGTGGCTTGCATCTGTAATCTCAGCACTTTGGGAGGTCAAGGTAGGAGGATATGAGGCCAGGAGTTCAAGACCAGCCTGGGCAATATAGCAAGACCCCTGTTTCAACAACAACAACAACAAAATGGTTGGCTGTGGTGGTGTGTGCCTATAGGCCCAGCTACCAAGGAAGCTGAGGTGTAAGGATCCCTTGAGCCCTCAGGAGTTCAAGGTTACAGTGAGTTATGGTTGTGACACTTCACTCCAGCCTGGGTGGCAAGACCCTGTTTCTAAAAAAATCGGTTCTCAAAGAAATTCTAGGCCCTAATATCAGAAGGATGAGAAGCAGGGGCTGACATAAGAAATGTTACTGTTGAAAACAATTAATTTATTGCTTTTCATGGTAACTCAGAGCATTGGTTTTAAATTCCAACAAGTCTAGCATTTTAATTAACATTTGAGTGTAACTAGGATGTAATTTAAAATTCAGGTAACATTGTGACCCAATTAGGTAGTAAATAGTGGACTTTTGTTAAAGACTTACAAAGTAGGTGGGTAGCAAACAAGGAACTATTAAATTATCTTAATTGCTGTCTATGCTGGCAATGAATTAATAATATGATGATTATCAGGTCAGGTCAGGTATACTTTCCATTTTTTGAAGGAGGTACAATATAATCCTTTAATTAATTAAAGAGATTAAATCAGGTCAAAGTTAAAATGAATTTCTGAAAGTAATAATCTGTGTTATGTTTTAGATGATTTGACTATGAGAGTTATGAAACCAAGGCAGAGTCCTGCCATTTTAACATCATCATTTTGTGTCCTACACATTCAGATTACATCTACATAAATCAAATTGTACTATGATCAAATCAATACAAGTCCAATAAAATTCATTCATTTTGGTTTCTGCCATAACGTTCATCATCATAAATAATATATCCTTAACTACTTTTCCTAGGGAACTTAGAATACTGAAATAATTATTTTTGGTTATTATGATGTAAGAGGAGACCCTAGAAATGGCAAATGCCAGTCAGGATTTTCTATGACAGAATTTGAATGTCATTGTATTCCATATCATAGCGAAGGATCATATAAATTATAAATCAGATGATGAGGCAAAAACTGGGCTGAAAAAGTGGAAGTAGAAAGAAGTGGTTAGCATGGTTTATTGGCCAGGAGTATAGAGGTATATTTACATGAACCATAAACTAAGCTATCTTAAGAAAAAAAAGACATTAAAATTTCTTTAATAAAGGGAAGAGAAACCACAAGATCATAATCAACTGTTTTATAATATGACACTAATTTCCTGGTTTATTTTCAAGTCAAGCAATTAGTTTTTTAAAAAACACTAAATAGTTTCAAAATGAGTATAAATTATTTGTAATTTCCTGTCATCAGCTATTCTAATAAAAGTTGAATATAACTTAGGATTCTGTAGAAAACACTGATGTCACTCAACTGTTAAACACCATTTGGCCCTCTGTAGTGTTTCCGAGTTCCTCAGCGGAAAAAAAATACACAAACGGCAGCATAAATCACCTTTGTGCCTTCTTTCAAATTCTCCTGACTCTACATGTATATTGCTTGCTAGGATTCTGCCTATTCTACCATCTGCAAACTTGAATTTGACGGAAAAATAAAAGTGAAAAGTCTATATATACTCTAGTGAGACATATGTAGGTTGTACCCCAGCCTCCATTTCTGCTTCCCTCTTAGTAAGGGCCACCCACATTTTCAACTCTACAGATCACCAATCAGAGATGTAAATGTTAGGGAAGTCTTGCCAATCAGAGCCAATGGAACTTAACTCTGTGTGCAGGGGCATTTGTGATTTTGCGTGGGCGAGCGCGTGTGTGTGTACGCACTAAGTTATAAGGATTGTGAACTTCTTCCCTGTAGGATGGAAAAGCTCTACATATTTCTGTCAGACAACATGGAACTCAAAGAGAAAATTCTGAGGATGGTAACAAGCCTCAGAAATGAAGAAAATGATACTAGGTCTTTGATATATCAGTTGTGCTGTTGGGGTACCATTAAATACCTTCTTCCTTTTTTTCTGCTTACACAGTTTGGGTCAGATTTCCTATTTCTTGCAACTACATGAATTTAGATACATTTGCATTCACAAACAATTGCATTCACAAAAAATACATTTAGATGCATATGCATTCACAAAAAACAAAACAAAACAAAACAAAAAACACATTTTTTTCCCTAGAGGAATGCTAGGGAAAAAAAAAATCAACTTTTATTTTAGATTCAGGGGGTACATGTGCAGGTTTGTTAGATGAGTATTATGCCATGCTGAGGTATGGGGAACAATTCATCCTGTCACCCAGGTAGTGAGCACAGTACCTGATAGGAAGTTTTTCAGCCCTTGTGCTTCTCCTTCTCGTAGTCACCAGTGTCTGTTGTTCCCATTTTTATTACCATGTAGACCCAATGTTTACTTACCACTTGTAAGTGAGAACATGCAGTATTTGGTTTACCATTTCTACATTAATTGGCTTAGGAGAATGGCCTTCAGCTCCATTCATTTTGCTGCAAAGGACATGATTTTGTTCCTTTTTATGGCTGTGTGGTATTCCGTGATATATATGTACCACATTTGCTTTATCCAACCCACCATTGATGAGCATCTATGCTGATTTCATGTCTTTGCTATTGTGAATAGTGCTGCAATCAACATACAAGTACATGTGTTGTTTTTTTTTTTTTTTGGTAGAATGATTTATTTTCTTTGCTACATATACCTAGTTGTAGGATTGCTGGGTTAAAGGGTAGTTTTATTTTTAGCTCTTTGAGAAATCTCCAAACTGCTTTCCACAGGGAATGAACAAATTTACATTCCTACCAACAGTGTGTAAGTCTTCCCTTTTCTCTGCTGCCCCACCAAACAAACGTCTGTTATTTTTTGACTTTTTAATGATAACTCTTCTGACTGGAGTGACACAGTATCTAATTATGGCTTTGATTAGCATTTCTCTGATGATTTGTGATGTTGAGCATTATTTTCATAAGTTTGTTGATTGCTTCCATGTCTTCTTTTGAGAAGTGTCTGTTAGCTGTATTACATGTTAGATGTAGTCCCAGGTGTTTTTGTTTGTTTGTTTTGTTTTGTTTTTTGTTTTGATGGCAATTGTAAATGGAATTCCATTCTTCATTTGGCTTTCGGCTTGATTGTTATTGGTGTGTAGAAATGCTACTGATACTGTATGTCAATTTTGTATCCTGAAACTTTACTAAAGTTGTTTATGTTACAGGAGCCTTTTGTCAGTGTCTTTTGGTATTCAAGGTACAGAATCATTTAGTCAGTGAAGAGAGAGACTTTGACTTCTTCTTTTTCAATTTGGATACCTTTAATTTCTTTCTGTTGCCTGATTGCTCTGGTTAGGACTTCCAGGACTATATTGAATAGGAGTGGTGAGAGTAGGCATCTTTGTCTTGTTCCAGTTTTTAAGGAGAATCCTCTCAACTTTTGCCTGCTGAGTGTGATATTGGCTGTGGGTCTGTCATAGATGATTCTTATTATTTTGAGGTATTTTCCTTTGATGCTTAGTTTGTTGAGAGTTTTATGACAAAGGGATGTTGCATTACACTGAAAGCTTTTTCTGCATCTAGTGACATTATAATTTTTTTGTTTGTTTTTAATTCTATCTATGTGGTAGAACACCTTTTTTATTTACATATGTTGAATCAACCTTGCATCTTGGAAATAAAGCCTACTCGACCATGGTGAATTAAATCTTTGACGTGCTGCTGGATTTCGTTTACTAGTATTTTGTTGAGGATTTTTGTGTCTATGATCCTCAGTGCTATTGGTTTATATTTTTCTGTTTTTTAATTGAGTGTCAGATTTTGGTCTCAGGATGATGCTGGCTTCATAGAAAGAGAGAAGAGACAGTCATCAAATTTTTTGGAACAGCTTCAGTAGAACTGGTACCAGCTCTTCTTTGTACATATTGTAGAATTTGTTTATGAATCCATCTAATCCAGGGCTTTTTTTATTGGGAGATTTTTTAAATTACTGATTCAATTTTGGAAGTCATTATTGGTCTGTTCAGAGATTTAATTTGTCCTGATTCAATCTTGGGAAGTTGTGTGTTTCCAGGATTCTATCAATTTCTTCTAGATTTTCTAGTTTGTATGCATAGTGATATTAATCGGAGTCTCTGAAGATCTTTTGTATTTCTGTGGGATCAGTTGTAATGTCACCTTTGTCATTTCTGATTGTGCTTATTTGGATTTTCTCTCTCTTTCTGTTTGTTAGTCTAGTAGTCTATCAATCTTCTTTATTCTTTTAAATGAACAACGTTTGGTTTCGTTGATCCTTTGAATTTCTGGGTCTCAATTTCATTTAGTTCTGCTCTGATTTTAGTTATTTCTTTTTTTCTGCTAGCTTTGGGGTTAGTTTGTTCTTCTTTTTCTAGTTCCTCTCAATGCAATACTGGATTATTAATTTTATATCTTTTTAACTTCTTGATGTAGGCCTTTAGTGCTACAAATTTTCCTCTTAACACTGCTTTTGCTGCATCTCAGGGATTTTGATATGTTTTGTCTCTGTTATGCATTTCATATATATATATATATGTGTGTGTGTGTGTATATATTCTGCCTTGATTTAATTTTTTATTTGAAAGTCATTTAAGGGCAAGTTTTTTGTTTCCAAGTAACCGTGTGGTTTGAGGGATCTTCTTACTATTGATTTCTATTTTTTATTCCACTCTGGTCCAAGAGTATGCTTGATATAATTTCAATATTTTTGAGTTTGTTAAGGCTTGTTTTGTGGCCAAAATGTGGTTTATCTTAGAGTATGGGTCATACGCAGAGAAGAAGAATGTATATTCTGTGGTTGTTAGGTGGAGTATTCTGTAGATGTCAATGAGGTCCAATTGGTCAAGCGTCAAATTTAAGTGCATAATTTGTTTGTTTTCTGCCCTGAGGATCTGTCTAATTCTTGCAGTGGAGTGTTGAAGTCCTGCACTAATATTGTGTGACTATCTAAGTCTTTTTGTAGGTCTAGAGGCACTTTTTTATGATCTGGGTGCTCCAGTGTTGGGTATGTATTTAGGATAAGGTCTTCTTGTAGAATCAAACTCTTTATATAATGTCCTTCTTTCTCTTTTTTAAATGTTGTTGGTTTAAAGTCTGTTTTATCTGACATTAGAAAGTAACCCCTGCTCTTTTTTTATTTTCCATTTGCATGATGGTTCTTTCTGTGTCCCTTTACTTAGAGCCCATGGGTGTTACTACCTGTGAGATGGGTCTTTTGAAGACAGAGATGGTCGGGTCCTTTTTTTTTATTGAGCTTGTCACTCTGTGCCTTTTAAATGGGATATTTAGACCATTTACTTTCAAGGTTAATATTGATATGTGAGGTTTTGATACTATTGTGATGTTACCTGGTTGCTTTGTCATCTTGATTGTGTAGTTGCTTTATAGGGTCTGTGTGCTATGTCCTTAAGTGTGGTATTGGTCATTGTTCTTTTGTTTCCATGTTTAGAGCTCTCTTAAGGATCTCTTGTAAGGATGGTCTAGTGGAAACAACTCATCTTATGGATTGTTGGTCTGCAAAAGATTTTAATTCTACTTTGCTTATGAAGATTAATTGGTGGGATATGAAATTCTCAGTTGGAATATCTTTTCTTTAAGAATGCTGAAAATAGGGCACCAATTTATTCTGGCTTGTAAGGTATCTGCTGAGATGTCTGTTAGCCTGATGGGGTCCCCTTTGTAAGTGATCTGAACCTTTTCTGTAGCTGCCTTTAAGATTTTTTCTTTCATGTTGACCTTGGAAGGTCTGATAACTATATGTCTTGGGGATGGTCATCTTTTATAGTATCTCATGGTTGCTGGAGAGGGCCCTGTGAATTTCTTAAACTTTCATGTCAACTTCTCTAACGAGAATGGGGAAATTTTTGTGCTCTATTCCTCAAATATGTTTTCCAAGTTGCTAGCTCTCTCTCCTCTCTCAGAAATGCCAAAGAATTGTAAATTAGTCTATATAATGCCATATTTTTGGAGTCTTTGCTCATTTTAAAAATTATTTTTTCTTTATTTTTGTCTGACTGGATTGATTGGAAGAACTGGTCTTTGAGCACTGAAATTCTTTTCTCAGTGTGGTCTAGTCTTTGCTACGGCTTCCAACTGTATTTTAAAATTCCTTTAGTTAATTTTTCAATTCCAGAAGATCAACTTCTTACGTTTGCAATGTCATCTTTCAACTCTTGGATCATTTTACTGGCTTCTTTGGATTAGATTTCAACTTTCTCCTGAGTCTTGTTAGAGTTCCTTGCCATCCAGATTCTGGGTTCCGTGTCTGCCATTTCAGACATTTCAATCTAGTTAGGATCTATTGCTGGAGAGCTAGTGCAATCCTTTAGAGAAAATAAACACTCGGTCTTTTTGAATTGCCAGTCTTGTGCTGATTCCTTCTCATCTAAGGTGGCTGGTGTTTCTTTTCCTTATATAAATTGCTGACATCTGGATTTTGTTGTTGTTGTTGTTGTTTTGTGGGGAGCGGGTGTTATATTTTTTTCCCTTGAGTGTTTGACTGTGGTGTATGTTGTGTATAGATGACTGGCTTCATTTCTGGGTGCTTTCAGAGGGCCAAAGCCCTGTATGGGCTCAGTAGTTGTGGCTAGCTTCCTGCATTGGGTTTCACCAGCTAAAAAAATTTATTTTTGTTTGGTGGTGTCATTCTGACTGAAATCCAGTAGATCACATTGAAGAGTATGGACAGGCACATAGACTCGCTCTTAGTAGTGCTTATCTTGCATTTCAGTGGATATGCAGTAGTGCTCCGGGGAGGGTGAGATGGTGGGGCATGAAGAGATGATCCTCTTACCAAGTCCATTCCTGGAAGAGCCCCCTCCAATCATTTATACCATTCCCACGTTTCCTTACCCCCAAGAGAAGCTCTGGTGGGCTGAACTCCTCCCTCCTTTAGAGGTGGCCTGAGCTGACGGTTAGGTCACCAAGAGACCTGCAACTTCATGGGGATTTCTTAGCTTGGTAGAGTCAGAGAGGGTTATGGGTATGTCTGCGCATACCCATCTGGTAATGCACTGGGCCAAAGATAGAGGACAGTGTGGTAGTGCTTTGGGTGCGTAGCTGATATGGCACCCACAGTCCAAAGTTTTTAGCCCAGCAGATGGCTGTGTGGTCTACCCAGCTTGCCCAGGGTCTGGGTCCCTGGACCAGGTCTCCCTCTGGTACTGCCCCAGGAGCAAAGCCTCCCAGCAAGATTTGTCTCAAGCCTTCTGCAACCAGATTGTTGGGCTGTTCCAGGTGTCCAGGGCCTCAGGGCTCTGTTGGGCAGATGCTGTGGCTAACAGGCTGCACCTTTCCCAGACTGCTCTTGTAGAGGGAGGGATGGTCAGCTGCTGCAATGGCACAGGAACCAGCACCTTTCTCTTCTCTGTGTTCTGAGAGTGGGGGCTCCTCCCTTGCTCAAGCTCTGGCCATAGATCTCAACTTGATTCCCCTGGGCAGTGTGCTCAAAACCTGGGGGATTGGTACTGGTCCTGTGGTTTTGTCCTTTGCCTGCTGTGCTGTACTGTGCTGTGCTGTACTGTGCTGTGCTCTGCTCTGCTGGGGGTGCCGAATTGCTCCCAGAGCTCTGGCAGAACAGGTGGGGCAGTGGAAACTGTGCTGTGTGTACCTATTGCAGGAATGGCCAGGCAGCTGACCTTGGGAAAAGCTGGTGGACAAGGGGTACCTAGATCAAATTCACCCCAGTCCCATGGAAAAGGCAGCCTTGCTTTTTCCTGGCTGGTAGTTAGCCGAAGCTACAGCCACTCAGAGTAAGATTGAGAGCCTTAGGGGATGGCGCCTAAGGTTGCATTTTGCTGCAGCTACCTCACACTCTGCCTAACCTTCTGGGCTCTGCAGAGGCTCAAGTTCTGCTCTGACTGCTCTCCAGGCAGTTCCCCTTTCCAATTCAAATGCCTGTGGTGGTCACGGGCTCTTCTGTAGCTAGGATCTCAGAGGTCTACAGCAGGAGTGTGGTGCCCTGGAGTTCTTTCACTCACCCCTTCCTTAAGGACCTGTTCAGGACCACGAGCCAGTCCTAGGACTTGGCAACTCTGTCTGTGCTTCCCAGCTTCTTCCCTCTTCAACCTTGTTTTCTGTGCTTCCTCTTTACTGACCTTTGTTTTCTCTCAGAAGATCTACTTGAAATTCACCGTCTTACTTGATATTTTGGTTTCCCTCAGTGGGAGAGGCGCTTCCTGGCTGTGTCTAGTTGGCCATCTTGTCCCCTCTATTTTCCTTAGCCATAAAAATTCCAACATTCTGGCATTTGAAGCTTAATTGAACTGTTCAAGGTTGAGAATAAGTGAAGAATGTGTAACAGCCTTCTTACAATACTCCAGTTGAAAAGTTAAAATGTTAGAGGTGGTAGGATTCCTATGATTAACCCCATTCAAACATTTGTTTATAATGTTCATGGAGGAGGGGCTCTGAAAAATGAAGTGAATTATGCAGGATCATGAAGTTATGGAGCTAGAAACCCATGCCCCACTAACTTTGAGTAAGTGTGCAGTCCCGCCTCCAGGCTGCAAACACAGTTTACCACATTACAATGTGTCATTTTGCACATAAATTAAGAAGGTGTTCTTTCAACTGATAGGAAACTCAAAATCAAGCTGATCTGTAATAACAGAAATTTAAGAATCTAACCATTACAATTCTAACCCATTTGTTGATGTGTAAGGAAGAAGGTTTTGAATGAGCAGATATGTTTCTTTTCTTTTCAGCGAACAGGGAGAATCCCTTTATTCATCAAAATGCCTCTTGACCTTGGATTCATTTATTATAACTTCTGCTAACAGTCCTACATTTAGACCTTTAGGCCTTTGAAGGTTTGATCACCAGGATATGGTGGTGACCAGAGAAATGAATGTGAAGGATCACAAAAAACCAAATGATCAGGAGAAGGTAAGAACTGGAAACATTCAAGGATTAAGGACCAAGGTGACAGCCATCTCTTCTGAAAATATTGTCTTGCTGCCAAGCCCTAACTTTAGCTAATCTCTCCAGGCATAAGAATTTTGGTGGCTAAAATTTGGTATTAGTGAGAATGATGGAAACGGACTACAAAAGTTTTTGTAATTTTGGTAGTTATAAATTCCTTTTCTAAGCCTCTCTGAGCATGCTTAACACGGACTATTATCTAGGGTTGCATTAAATTAACCTGTCTGAGAACCACAACTGGAAAAAAGGGAGGGTAGTTTGATCATTAGAATTTCCTTAGCGAAAAAGTTTGTGGGCATTTACAATATGATTTAAATGGCATATTAAATTGTATTACATTTTATCAGAAATAAATCTATTATAGGGAAACATAAATATTTGTATTAGAGAAATTAGTCTTTTGCACTCTTAACTACATGTATATAAAATAGTGTACATGTTTTTGAGTGACTTTAATTCATTTAATTTTGAATGACTTTAATTCGAATTTCTAACATCTCAGTTACTCATTTGCCTACTATTGAGTCTGATTATTGTGCAATCCTAGTTCTTTTATTTCTGCACATACCCTCTTTTTATCTCTACCAAGCACAAATATTCAACAAAGACTTATGTGATGTGTCCCTAGCCATCTTAATGCCCTCATCCCCTCCCCCATTGACGTTCTGCCTGGTGTGGTGGCATGCACCTGTAATCCCAGCTACTCAGGAGGTTGAGGCAGGATAATCACTTGAACCCGGGAGGCGCAGGTTGCAGTGAACTGAGATTGTGCCACTGCACCCCAGCATGGGCAACAGAGTGAGACTCTGTCTCAAACAAACAAACAAACAAACATCAAACAAACAAACAAAAACCATATTCTCATAAACAGAGGTGTAAATAGATGGTTCAACAAAGCTGACTGGTGTACGTGTCACTATAATGCATCTGATGTCAGGAAGAATCCAATGAAGCTCTGGAATAAAGGAATATAATATTCCAATTTTCTGTCTTTATAAAAATTTTTCAGTGTTATTTAATGTCTACAAGAAACTTAAAAGGGCCAGAAGTTATCTATAAACATTATTTAAGGTTTTCTTGTTACAAGCATCCTTTAATGTATAAAAATAGTGTGTTCCAACGATTCATTTGTAAATTAGGTGGTATTTAGGACTCAGATTACATTTCACCATGGAAACGGTTTGCTCACTAGAGCAGTCACCCTGCCCCACCCCCTGAAACCATCAATGAAGCAAAAGGAAGTATAATAGCAGTAAAATATTACCACCATATATCCTAATTTTCAAAAGGCAAAATGTAGTCACAGTATCATTTGGAAAAACTATTTCTCTTTTATGCTTTTGAAATAATGTCGAGGATTTCCTCTTTTATTCTCCAAGGGGGCAGTAAAAACAGGGATACCCCTGCCCCAAGTTCAAGACCCTACCAAAGGATCTTACAGCTGAGGCAGATGCCCTGAGAGGGAGAAGGCATGGAGCTGTCAAGACCTAGGAATACTTCCTTCTAGAAGGACTCAAGGCTATGTCTTTGTCCCAGGCTATTTAAAATTCTAATCAAAGACGTTCCTGGAACCAGTAACATGCCAGGGAGGGAGAAGGTGTTTGGCCGAGACCAGTTCACCAGATTGTTTTGCATCTGTCATATATATGTTACATCATTTTTATTATCATTTTTAAAGTTCATTACAGACAATACACTCCCTAAATACCTGCACGAGTAAACTTTCCTCATCTCTTACTTCATACAAAGACAGACTGCCACTGCCTCAAAATCCATATAATGGAAGCTAATGTTTGGTTTTTCCAAACACTGTAATTCCTGACAGTGTCACCATTTCTAAGGGTTCCAGGCCTCTTTTTTTTGTTTTGTTTTGGTGTTTGTTTTTTAGACAGAGTCTCCCTTTGTCACCCTGGCTGGAGTGCAGTAGTGCCATCTCGGCTCACCACAACCTCCGCCCCCAGGGTTCCAGCAAGTCTCCTACCTCAGCCTCCCGAGTAGCTGGGATTACAGGCGCCCACCACCAGGCCCGGCTAATTTTTTGAATTTGTAGTAGAGACGAGGTTTTGCCATGTTGGTCAGGTTGGTCTCAAACTCTTGACCTCAGGTGATCGACCCGCCTCAGCTCCCCAAAATGCTGGGATTACAGGCATGAGCCACCGTGCCCGGTCACCTGGTTTCTTTTCTTTTATCCTAAAAAGAAACATTCCTATGCCCTTCCCTTTATCTTCATTCTTCTCATTCTTTAGATAAAAATATAAAATATATAAGTATACACAATAGGATCTGAGAAACATGAGCCACTAAATTAACTTTCAATTTGACTTATTATAAACAAACCAGACTGTCAGTTGCTTTGTCTCTTCACAAAGGAAGACAATGTAATACACTTGAATTCAAGAAATAAAAACATCTATTTTTGAGAGAATTACTTCTAAAGGGCTTCTGGAAGAGGAGCAAAAAAGTGAGTAAAGTAGGAATAATGTCAGTTATTCCTGAGAAAAAGTTCAAGAGAAGAAGTGTAAAGAGGGAAAGAAAATTTCAATGGAAATAATAGAAAAGGAAAAACATTTTATGTTTTTAATCATCCCCGGAATAATTACTTGTACATATGTTGCAAATATTATAGATATATCAATTAAATACTACCGCATGTTTTCTAAAACATATTTTCTGAATAAATGTTGATATGAATATTCAGAATGTTATTACTTATCACTACTTTTTTAAGTATCTGTTGTCTTTGACTACTTTAAGGATACCTATTTTTTATAGGTAAGCTCAAATTTTTATTGAAACTAAATGTTTAAAATATGATCTAATTTATATCCTTGGCTATGGAATTCAAAGATAATCTTTAAAAAGTAGTCTGAGAACCAGTATTGACTTCCAATGACTCAATTTTTTTATAAATCAAGATGCAGCACAAATTCTACATTATCCTCAGTAGGACTAGTTTCCTGGAACTCAATTATGACTAATATGAAGAACTCTACCAAAGTTCTTTCCACGACAAATTTTGTTAATTTAATCTTTTGGAACTTCTCTATTCTCTTCTATTTATTTCTAATTTAATAATATAAATTGATTAAAACTCAGATTTAAAGTGAGGAAAGACTTTACTTGGGACATATCAGTAGACTCGCAATATCATAAGGCAAAAGGTGAAGGGAACTAATATTTTTGAGGTCTGCTATGTGCAAACATGGAGATTAATTTAAAAAGTAATTATGCAACACTGTGTAGGTTTTGAAGGAGATTCAGTGAGAAAAACAACACATGAAAATTCCACTTATGCAATTTCACAAGTTTCCGTTGTAAGGGAGACATCTGTTTTATATGGGTAACCAGAGAATCTGTAAGTCTGCCAGGCTTCTAGAATTGCCTTTATCTTTAATATCCTTATCAATTTACCCATGAATTGTCTATGCAATGATAAGATAAGCAACATTCCCAATATTTCTAAGCGTCATAGTGTAGAAGGATGGGCGCATAGCTGAGCACATCCCGATCTCACCTTTTCCTAGTCACTCTTTCTTGAAATTCCTCATCCTGCTGAATTGTAATTTAGTTTACAATTTTGTCTGACTTAGTTTACAGTTTTGCATCTCATTATCTTCTCTTCTTACTCATTTGCCATTAACTTTCAGTTCTTAAAGCATGACTTATAAAAAACAAACATAACTCAAAGATTTCAAAATGCCTTTGAGTAGACATTAGACTTTACTGGAAGAGTAATTATAACTAGGAAGGATTGTAGTAACACAAGGCAAAAAGCAGCTTCCCATTCAACCTTCCATCATTGTATTAACATCCCCTGATCATCTCAGCTATAGGGGATTTCTTACTGGAAACTGTTCACTCGGTCTATACTATTGCTAGAACTTAATCTTCAACATCATTTTCTCTCCCCATTTTTCCAGACCCTTCTCTCATCGTTTCCCTTTTGTTACTTCTGAAATCCTTCACTCCAGTTGCTCTTTCAAATTTAAATACTATATCCCACTAAATATTATTTGTGTACATGATCAAGATTTTTCTCATAAATACCACTATGATATATTTCCTCTCAAAAAAAATATGTATCCAATAGTGTCCTTATATTTTCTTAGAACGTGCAAGCAGCAGCATTATATTTTTTAATAGCCGATTTTATTTTCCTGTTACAAAATGTCTTAATTCTTTAAATCCTGATAGCCAAACTATCAAAGTAGTGTCATTATTTCATTTTCAAAGTGGGAATATTATACATCACAGAATATATACAAATTATCCAAGGTCATAAATTTATTAAGTTACAAGATATGAAATTTACACTATGTTTGTTTGATTACAGAGCCTCTGACCCTGACTGCATAGTATTCATCAATATTTATTGTGTAAAATTCAGAAACATATCTGCATAGCTATTGTTATAACACTTTTAATATTAATATATTAAGTATTTTTAGGGAGAATAATAAGGTTTAGTGAGTAATGTGTGTAAATTGGTGTTATTTTTGAATGTTAACACTTATTTTAAAAAATGAAACCTGCTTTGATTTTATGTTAAACATTAGTAGCAAATACTCCCTAAAACTTTGATCTGACAATATAATCCTAATGATACCCAAGGAAACCCAGGATGTTTAAGGGTGTGAAAATTTGCATCTTAAGTGAAAGCTCAAAAAGTTCAAAACTCACCAACAAAAAAGAAAAACAAATAAATAAAAAGATCCTTCTTGCCCAAACACTAACTCAGCTTCCTCTTATTATTGGCTTGGACATCCTGCAGATTAAACTGCTGTTTGTGAAATTCACTGAGCTGGGGGTGAACTGAAATCTCCTCTAGTTCACACAATTCTGCTTTCAAGTTATCTTGTCAGGGAAGCTGACAGTCTCAATGATGTTACTTTATAGACTCCTTGGCAAAAATAGGATGTTGAAAATCTACCCATCAAAAACTAAACCCACAAAAGTTTGCTGTCCTTGGGTCAAAGAACATAAAATGCACTTGATCTCATATTGTCTGAGGTGAGTCTGTGCATATAAACTCTTTAGAGGTAGTGAGTTAGGAACAGTAGGAAATGGAAAAAGAGCCAGGGATTCCAACTCAAAGCAGAGTTGCTTGTGCAAAAAAATCAGATAAGCTAATATATAAACAAAAAATAAAATCCCTCTGAAGCCTATTAGTTACATCTTGAATTATCGTTCTCTTACTTACCAACCTGCTGCACACTGATATAATGTTTGACTTAGTGTCATTAATAAGAAAATGAAAAAAAAGAACATAAGATACCCTCAAAGTTAGATACAAATTGCTGCCAAATTTTCTAACATTAGACTGAGTTTCAGAAAGCAATATTGCAAATTTATGTGTGTGTGTAGAGAAAACATGGCATTCCTCCCAATAGAAAAGGACTGTCATTATTAACCACTACATACTGGTTGTTTCTGACCTTTCCTTTTTTATCTAATGCTCATGTTGTCCAACTTGCATTTAGTAGAATCTTATCTTTACATATTTTAAATTATTAATCACAATTCAGACCTAGCACTGGGTTATTCATGCTCACTGTTGAAAGCCGATTAAGCATTGTGATTGGAGATACAATTAGTACTGTAACATCAGTACCACTGTCTTCCATTCTATTTTCTCACAAGTAAATTAAAATGATGTTTAATTATGATATTTTAAGTATTCATTTTCTGGTTTAATAAGGTTTCCTGATAGATAACTGCACTGATTATGTGTGCATGATAAATGTTTAATAGCAGAAAATGAACCTAGTTGTAAGTACATTCTGTTTTCTTAATCTCCTCAATAAGAAACAAATGCATATTTTTCTTGTCAGTTTCCTCGTTTATATTATTTATGTATGGAGACTTTTAAAAAGTGTGGGATTTCTTAGTAATATGCTCCCTTTGATACACAGAGAAAAAATTGGATGGGAATATGTCATTTAGATATTGTGATATACATGGCCACTCTTGGTGTACATATTGTGACTGTCATTTCCAAATGTAAACAGATCCCTATATGTGCCTTTCCAGGACTTTTAGTGTAACAGGTGGTGGTCGGGAGAGGTTTGTGGTTATGCAGCATGAAAGATGGTGAACTCTAGGCCAGGTTTTGTCTGGAAACGTGAGTGGGTCCTAGTGATTATCAATTTAGCAGCAAGCATATTCCAGGAAGAGCCTCTTGACAAAAGCAGTTGAAAGGTGTGCGAACAGCAATTAATCACCCGCTACTTACCTGCTCTGAACAGAATTTAATTAAACAGAGTTCATACCTCTATACTTGCTCTTATCATGTCTTCAGACTTTCCAAAGTGCTTGAGTTGACAACTTGCTAAACAGGAAAATTACGCTAGGAGGAAAAAAGCAAGTGGGCTTTTATTATTACAATGAGACAAAGAATCAGGAACAATAAGCAAAGTAAGTGCATTAATATTATAACATTGGGCAAGATCAGAGCCCTTTAAATTGATCTACAAAAAGTATACAAATTAGCCAGGCATGGTGGTGTGCACCTGTGGTATCAGCTACTTGGGAGGCTGAGGTGGGAGGATCACTTGAGCCTAGGAGGTCAAGGCTGGAGTGAGACATGCTCATTCCACTGCACTCTAGCCTGGGTGACAGAGCAAGACCTTGTCTCAAAAACAAAAATTGAATTTTAGGGAAATTATGCAACTCTTACAATGCTGAAAAACAGCATCTAAGGCCACCTTAAAAAGATGGAGAAAGACAATTCTTTAACACAAGTTAGATTTTTATATACAATACACTGAGTGCAAGACACCATAATTCTTAACTAAATCAATCCAATAGTCACTCCTGCTAACTTTTTCTGACTAAACCCTATACTAACTATAATAGTCTTGGGTTAATAAAGTTTCTCCCAGTAAAATTACTGGACATTCTTTTTAATATGCGGTAATTTAAATAAATTTTAGCATTTTTTTAATTTAATAAGCTCCTCCTATTTTCCTGTGTATGACTATGTCTATAGTTTTCAGATTCAATTGTTATGAGTTAAGAAATAAGATAATATACCTTTATATGTAAATATATTTTATATTTTAATAAATTATCCCTCCGCTGACCTCTTTTATTGGAAAAGTATAAGCTACACTGTAGACATTTTAAAGATATTCAGTATGTTTTTGGAATTATTATTTAATTCAATACATATTCATTGAGCAAAAACTCTTTCTTCAATGCTATATTAGCTGCTAGAGCAAAGTCAAAGAAAGCACACAGTTTTTCTCTTTTAAAAAAGTAACATTTAATGTTAGGAAAATCCCTAAAACGAGCACATAATACAAAAAGCACATGAATGAGAAAGGGAGTTCAGAAAAGGAGAAGAGTAATATAGTCTAATTTTCAAACAAGAAGAGGAGACAAGTCTCTAAACCTCATTGATGGGATCAGTGTGGGCTACATAGTTTACCATACAGCCCACATATAGCCTGACTGGGAATAGAATTAGGTTAATCCTTTCAGCAAATGTGTTTTGGAAAGTGCTTAGAGATCTGCACATATGATTATGAGAGAATTAACCTCGAGCATCTATTTCTATCTGGCTTTCCTTTCATCAACTCCCACTTTTTTCAGGCATATGACAGACAGCAGACATTTTGATCCTGGACTGCTTTTAATCATCAAGAGTTCTCTCCAGTTTTCCCTGCTCTGCCATGTGTCCCTGCTAACATTTCAGGAACAGCTGCACACAGCCATCTACATGAGATCTGTGCCTTCTCGGTGGGATATGCCGAGTGGTTCACCTCTTCTCTTTACTGATCTGCATATGTGTTCCACAACACCATTTCCAAAGGTTTTATATGTTATTCAAATTTCTTTAGATATTTCATCTCCTGTGGTAAAATGCCCTATAATCACTCCAAATCATCAATAAACAGGTAATATAAATATGTCTTTCTTATGTCCACTGAGACCTAACTAAGACATTCAGCCAGTTGGTCTTGTGGGTGTCCCTGGCCATCTAGCTGTTGGATTCCTTACTCTCTCCCAATGTACCTCCCTCTTTCAAATTCTCCCATGAGAATTGTAACTCACTTTTCTGCAATTCAGAGCACCCATCCACATGTTACATTTGGATTTTCAATCTGGAACGATTTCCCAGCATATATTTATATGTAAAATGGGAAGGAAGAATAAATGATTGAGGAGAGAATTACGTAGAGAAAGAAAAAGCTTTAGCACACTATTCAGTAATTTATGTTGAAAACCTGTCACCCAGAATAATCTTTCTACCATTCTGAATTGTAGGAGTGTCAGTGACATTTATTTTTTTCAGTGATCCAACAGAGAACTCTTGACCTAAATATAAATATGCACACCCATACACACAAGTACACTTTCCCAAGGAAAATCACTGATTCTCAAAAATATTGCAGTCTAAACTCTGAAGGAGGAGCAAATATTTTCTTTTTAATTTTCTAGGCATTTATTTCCCACAGAGAAGTCATGGTTTTTATTACTACGTAGAACACACACACCTTAATTATTTCTTTGATCTTCCACTTTCTCATTAGGCTATTTATAGTTGAGTGTGGAGGGGTCATATCTTACCTGCTATTCACAAGTCTATCCAATGTCATACTCTGTTACTTTCCTCCAATACAGTCATGATTTGGGACATTTTGTTTTTCTGAAAATGTAACCCTATGTTCTTCTGAATGAAGCTCTTTTGATTGTTCTGGAAAGACATCCATGGTTTAGTTGCCTATCCAGGATCCATTTAAGGCTTATCTTCTCTCTTGCTAAAAGAACCATCCATTTCTTTAGGTGACCATGTAGAAATCTGCAATGGTGCATCTTGATTGATTTCCCATTTTCCCAGCTTTCCCTCTAGTTAGAGTCAGAGAAATCACCCACTTCAACCAGTGAGATCTAAACAAGAGTCTATTGTAATGATTTCTGGGAACACTTGATTTCCTGACAAATAGGGCATATGTGGTTAATTTCCTTCTTCTAGTCCTTATACTCCCACTCAACAGAATGATTTCTAGAAAATCTGTTAATCACCCTGCAATGAGAAAAAATACCACTTTGAGAGATTATTGGCAGTGTCTCATAAGGGGGAGGTTAAAGGAGGATAGTTTCAGAGCTTTCTGGCCAGAAATTGGTGTTATTAAGGTGGGCCCTGTAAGGCAGGTAAGTGATTGGTATTCGGCACAGTACCATAGCTTTCAATGGATAAATGCCTGGGGTGAGAGTCTTGAAGTAGGTCCTGACTAGCCAAGAGTTCACCTCAATAAGCAACCATATAAAGAAACATATTTCCTGAACAAATAGTTCAATAATTTTTGCCTAATTTCAGGATTATTTAGCACAGAAATGAGAATATATGATTTATCTTAGAATTGACTAGCACAAAATAAAAGGATAGCAGATTGATTCTCATGATTGTTTAGCATGGGATAGGAATGCATGTTGACTGTGTTCTCCCTACATTAGGGATATAATGTTTGCACCTGCGTCGGCGTGAAGCAACATGTAAAGAAAAGGCCACCATAATCTCAATGACGGCTGCCCCCAAAATGTTCTCCCACTGAACCCATGCCAGCATCTATCGCTGTCTGGAGTTCTTGTTTTATGAGAAAGGGAAACCCCAAATTATTTATGCCACTTGGATTAGGGTTTTCTGTTCCCCATGACTGAATATTCTTCATATTACACAGAAGACCAGGCATATGACTATTGCTTAAATATTGAGAATGTGGTTGTTTGTTATTTTAAGTAATATTTTTAAACAGTTTCCTATTTTTCAAGCACAACTCATGCATTTCCTCGACAAAATATTTAGAAAGACTTTAAAATCTCAAACATATGCTATCTGTCATTAGACTGTTTACAAGGTAACCACATCAATGTGCATTTAACACTTCCGTATAAAAAAGAAAGTATATAACATGTGTTGTTACAGGCTAACTCCTATGGCTGGGTTCATGGGTATAGGACCAGTGTAATGCAGTATCACAGAGCCCAGTGCTCAAAAGGGGACTTTGTGTTTGGGGTTTAATGCTATGTGGTCATTTTCTTGAAGTTCTTACAAATTTCATCTTTGAATTTGGGTTTTGCAAGTGAATTTCGATTGGACAGTTGAATATATCTCATGGGGGCTGACAGCCTCATTCACATGAGATCCTGCACTCCACTAGCTCTGTACTTTCCTAGGACAAGTTCTCAGATGCCTAATTCTCAGACCCTGCCCAAAGATAGGTATTAGTTGAAAGTCCCTAGAGTGGAGAACCAAAACTTCCCCAAAGAAGAACACATTTTAAAGTGCCTTTTAACTTTGAAAACCCCCTAATTATATCTTGGCTTTATTTTCCCTACCAAGTAAATCTGTTTTAATTTCTTAAATTAAATTGCATGCATTAGGGTGAGAAGATTGTGAAAATTCTCACTTGCCAGAGGCTTCCTACTTTACACGTCACAATATTTTATAGTGTCTCAGCCCCCAGAAAAAGTATGCTTTGAAGATGTTATTAATTAGAATAGATGACTGTGTATGTGTGTGACTTATAATTTTGTAAGTCAGAAGTCTTTTGTATTATTTAGAACAAAAAATGTAAAATTTCATCCATCTAAATCACCTAATATTAAGAAAAAATGCGGGTTAGTAAAAATAGTTAAGCATATGTATGAGAAAGATCATTTATCTGTGGTAATGAGTAAGAATAAGCCATTAATCCAAAAGTTCAGAGAAGAGAAGAGAGATGGCTTGACATATCATGGGAAATAGAAACCCTACCCTAGACTGATGTTGAAATTTAGAACTGGTGATATGATTTATTTTCTTGCTTTTTATTTTGTGTGTATCTAGTGTACAATTTTTGGTTTGAGGTTACCATGAGGCTTGCAAATACTATCTTATTACAATTATTTTAACCTGATAAGAACTTAACACTCTTTGCATAAACAAAAATAAAACAATAAAAACCCTACACCATAACTTTGTCCCCCTGATTTTTAAATTTTTGTTGTTTCTATTTATATCTAATTGTACTGTGTGTCTTGAAAAGTCCTGTAGTTATTGTTTTTCATTGGTTCGTCATTTAGCCTTTTTACTTAGGATAAAAGTAGTTTACAGACCACAGTTACACTGTCATAATATTCTGTGTTTTTCTGTGTACTATTGACAGTGAGTTTTGTACCTACAGGTGATTACTTATTGCTCATGAATATCTTTGTGTTTCTGACTGAAGTACTCTCTTTAACAGTTCTTGTAGGACAGATCTGGTGCTGATGAAATCCTTCAGCTTTTGTTTGTCTGGGAGAGCTTTTATTTCTCCTTCATGTTTGAAGGATATTTTTGCCAAATAAACTATTCTAAGTAATTTTTTTTTCCTTATTTTAAAAATGTCATGCCATTCCCTCCTAACCTCTAGGACTTTTCCACTGAAAAGTCTGCTGCCAGATGTATTGGAGTTCCATTGTATGTTATTTGTGTGTTTTCCTCTTGCTGCTTTTAGGATCTTTTCTTTATCCTTGATCTTCGGGAGTTCGGTTATTAAATGCCTTGAGGTAGTCTTCTTTGGGTTAATTCTGCTTGGTGTTTTATAACCTTCTTGTATTGGATATTGACATCTTTCTCAAAGTTTGGGAAGTTCTCTGTTATTATCCCTTTAAATCAACTTTCTACCTCTATAACTTCTTTACCTCCTCTTCAAGACCAATAACTCTTAGTTTTGCCCTTTTAAGGCTACTTTCTAGATCCTGTAGGTGTGTTTCATTGTTTTTTATTCTTTTTTCTTTTGTCTCCTCTGACTGTATATTTTCAAGTAGCCTGTCTTCAAGCTCAGTAATTTCCTTCTGCTTTCTGCTTGATCAATTCTGCTATTAAAAGACTCTGATGTATTTTCAGTATGCCTATTGCATTTTCACCTCCAGAATTTCTGCTTGATTCTTTTAAATTATTTCAGCCTCTTTGTTAAATTTATCTGATAGAATTTTGAATTCCTTTTCTGTGTTATCTTGAATTTCTCAACACAGCTATTTTGAATTCTGTCTGAAAGGTTACATATCTCTGTTTCTGAAGGATGGGCCCCTGGTGACTTATTAGTTTAATTTGCTGAGATTATGTTTTCCTGGATGGTGTTGATCCTAATAGGTGTTCTTTGGTGTCTGGGCATTGAAGAGTTAGGTATTTATTGTAGTCTTCATTGTCTGGGCTTGTCTTTACCTATCCTTCTTGGGAAGGCTTTCCAGATATTTGAAAGGACTTGAGTGTGTAATCTAAGCTGGTTCTACTTTCGGTGGCACCTCAAGCCCAATAACGCTGTGGTTCTGGCAGACTCATAGAGGTAATATCTTGATGGTCTTGAACAGGACCCAGTAGAATTCTCTAGATTACCAGGCAGAGACTCTTGTTCTCTTTCCTTATTTTCTCCCAAATAAATGGAGTCTCTGCATTCTGTGCCACTTAAAGCTGGGGTGGAGTGACACAGGCACCCTGTGGCCACCGCCACTATGACAGCACTGGGTCTCACCCAAGGCCTGCGGTAACCACTCCCTGGCTACTGCCTATGTTCAGTCAAGTCCCTGGAACTCTAGAGTTGCCAGATAGCAAAGCCAGCCAGGCCTGTGTCCATTCCTTCAGTGCAGCAAGTTCCCTCAGGCCCCGGGTGGGTCCAGAAGTGCCATCCAAGAGTCAGGGACCAGAGTCAAAAACCTTAGCAGTCTACCTGGTGTTCTATTGTACTGTGGCTGAGCTGGCACTCAAACCACAAGATGCAGTCCTTCCTACTCTTCCTTCCCCTTTCCAAAGGCACAGGAGCCTCACCTCACAGCCACCAACACCATAGGCCACGGGAAGTACTGCCAGACTACCACTGATACACCCTTAAGGCCCAAGCACTCTTAAGTCAGCTTGTGGTGAATGCTGCCTGGCTTGGTACTCACCCTTCAGGGCAATGGGCTCCCCTCTGGCCTAGGGCAGGTCAAGAAACACCATCCAAGAGTCAAGTCCTGGAATCAGGGACCCTAAAGAGCCTGCTTGGTGCTTTACCCCACTGTGGTTGTGCTGGTACCTAAGGGGCTTTTCTTAAGCAGAAGGAGTTTTGTCCCATAGCCACCAGAGCTGGTAATATACTGAATCTTACCTGAAGGCAGCAAGTCTCAGAGGCTCACCCTCGGCCCACGATGTAGTACTTGGGTATTGCTGCTGGTTATTCAGGACCCAAGGACTCTTCAGTTAGCAGGTGATGAATGCCGCCAGGAGTAAGTCCTTCCCTTCAAGGCAGTGAGTTCCTTTCTGGCCTGGGGTGTGTCTAGAAATATCATCCAGGAGCTAGCGCCTCACAATTCTGACCAGTGCTCTAACCTGCTGTGACTGAGCTGGTATCTGAGATGTAAGTCAATGTTCTTCCCACTCTTCCCTCTCCTCTCAAGTATAATATTAATAGAAGGAAGGCGTCTTCTTTTGGAGCCGTGAGCTGTGCAGCCTGGAGTTAAGGGAGGGGTTATGCCAGCACTCAGTCACCCTAGCTGGTGTCTCAATTAGTCATATGCCCCCCAGTCCACTGTCTTTGGGCCCAGTTCAGCACTAGGACTCACCAAAGAATTGCAGTCTTTGTGACCTAGGCTACCTTTCAAGTTTACTTAGAAACCTACAGCACTGTAGCCTTTGGTGGTGAGGTTTGCAGGAACTCAAGTTCTGACAGCTGGTATCGGGGATTCCGCTATGGCTAGTACTGGTTTAAATGCTGCTTAGGTGGGCAGGTATCAGCTGAGTTTGGTCTGGTTTTCCTTTCTGCTCTAACAGGACAGCACGGAATTCAATGCATCACAAGTGGTTTGAGTTTTCTGGAGTTTCAACAGCACCTGGAGCTGCTCTCTGCACCACCAGCACCTGGAGATGCTCTCTACACCACTAGCACCTGGAGATGCTCTCTACCCCACTAGCACCTGGAGATGCTCTCTGCACCATGCTGCTGCTGATGGGGGCGGGGAAGCTGTGACGTCTGTGAGGCAAGGCTATTTTTTTCTATCTCTTCAGTGCCTCTTCCAGTGCTATGAAGTTAAAACCAGGTACTATGAGTGCTCACCTGATTTTTGTTTTTTATGAAGGTATTTTTTTCTGTGTAGAGGGTTGTTAACCTGCTGTCCTTGCAGGGGCAATGATTGGTGGACACTTCTATTCTGCCATCTTGCTCCAGCTAATATTCTGAAATTTGGAAGTCATGGTCCCAGCTTCTGGTTTTCAAATGGCAACCACACAGGCCTGAATACCAAAAAAAAAAAATCTTCAGATAAGCCTTTCAAGATCACTCAATCAAGGACAATCATAAATTATGTAGACAATTATATTTGCCTAAATAAAAATGTTAAAGTTAAAATATTCTCCCACCCGGAAGAGTAGACATCCATATCCAAGTACAAAAAAAAAAAAAAAAAAAACAGGCCGCATTTTCTCTTTTCTTTTTTTCTTTTTTTTCTAATATTAAGTTTCGAGTAGCTGGGACTACAGACACGTGCCACCAGGCATGGCTAATTTTTGTATTTTTCATAGAGGTGGGATCTTGCTATATTGCCCAGGCTGGTCTAGTGCTCCTGGGTTCAAGTAATCTGCCTGCCTTGGCCTCCCAAAGTGTTGAAAATTACAGGCATGAGTCACCACACTTAGACTGGACTTTCTTTCTTCACCCATCTCCATCTCTTTCTTCTCAAAGTCAAAAGCGTTAGAGGAAAGAGATAGAGATAATAAAAACGAAATGCCAATATTTGTTTTCAGCTCTTTTAGCAAGCACCTCATGATAAAAATACCGTTTAAGGAGAGAAGTTACCACATACTGATTAGAACTATAAAAGTCTAACAGTCCTGCAGGTGTCACAATTTCAAATACTTATAAGGAAACTTATAGGCAAACTAAATGAATGAAGCAGGTAAGATAGAGGACTTACATCAAGTAGAACTTGCTATCTCTGTTATCTCTCTCTACTTCTGAGTTATTTTCAACTCGGAACTTTTGCTTTGGTGTTCTGCAATTTATCTACATATGGCAGGATATATATTTAGCTTTATTTATTCTGCTCAGGATCCATTGTGAATCTGAAGAGTCGTATATTTTTTGAAACTCCAGAAAACTCAAATTTAGTATCATTTTAAACATTGCTTCTCTCCAATCATATTATCTATTTCTGGAACCCCTATTATATATACATGAGACTTATTTATTGTACTTAAAATTTTTTAGCCTGGTTTTTATATTTTACATCTTTTTTCTGTGTAATGATTTTTCATCAATTTATTCAGTGCTACCTTTTATTTCCCTAATTCTCTCTTCAGCTTTATCTCATCTGCAGTTTAACCAACCATTCAATTTTTATATTTTAACAATTATAAGTTTTGTTGTCAGAAATTTTAACTTCCTTTTTTAATGCTTTTTTGTCATTTTTATACCATATTTTATTTTACTTTTCTGCCCTAACTTTACCTCTTGGACCTCATATTTTACTACCCCTACTATTCCTACTGTCACTCAGACTTACTCAGCCACACAGCCTTCCTACTGTTTTCACAGTTACTACTTCAGGGCCTTTGCATGTTGGATTTTCCCTGCCTGGAACATTCATCCTTCAGATATACAGCTGACTTACACCCTTACCTCCTTTAGCTTCAAGTATCCTTTTCTCAGTGAGGCTCTCCCTGATCTCCAAGGTATTAATAAAATTTAAATCACACCTTTACCCAGAGCTCCCTACCCACCCCTCCTGCTTTATTTCCATTCATTGCACATTTCAGTATAAAACATATTTTGCTTATTTTGCTTTATATCTGTCTCTTACAACTAGAATATAAATTTTATAAAGACAGTGAAGGGGGGATGGCAGTGGTGAAGTTTTGTATTCCCAATAACTAGAAAAATGCCTGACATAATTTGTTCCTTGAAAAATCTTAAGTAAAATAAACATGTGTCATTGAATGGTCTTCCTTATTCTTTCTTCTTTAATCCTTTAAACATAATTTCTAATCTAGTCTAATAATTCTATTATACGAAATTCTTGAAGGTCTAATGCAGCTATTTGTGTTTTAAGATGAATCTATGTGTTGTGAAATTTGGGGTTATGCTGTTGTTTTAATCTGAAGAGCTTTATATCCAGTGGGGCAGAGGGGACTTCACTCACATAATATGCATTTATGTCTTATCTTTATATTTTTTTCTACAGGAATCTTTCAAGGCCTGGGTTGAGGATCTCTTCAGAGAGGTCTAGCTATTGATCCCAGGGTGCTATCAGCCTGTGATCATTTGTTATGTTCATTTCCTAGTTTGCTGGGACACTAGTGGAATTTTAATTACACACCCAGACCACGGGAAGTTTTACGTCTATGCTTTGAAAGCCACAGGTCAGTTTTTGTTGTTGTTGTTGTTCTTATTTTACTTTTTCCCTGAGCTCTTGGGCAGATATAGACCAGTGTCTCTGTCTCTGTGGACTCCTTTACCAGGGGAAAGACTGCTTCTTTTCCACTTTCGACTGATGATAAAAACCTTGTTAAGGGTCAATTCTTGTTTCTTGTCTCTTGCATATTCAAAGCCTTGTCTCTTATTTGTCTGTGTCCCAGCTATGCAAAAAAAGATGTCTTTAGAAATTTTTCAACATTAAATTAATTCTGTGGAGGAATTCTGATATCTAGTCAACCATATTGTCAGAAAAGCAGTCTGGAAATTCTATCTGTGTTAGTTTCCTCCAGCTGCCAGAATAAAGTACCACAATCTGGGTTGCTTAAAACATCAGAAACATGTTCTCTCATAGTTCTAGAAGCTAGACGGCAAAAATCAATGCGTTGGTAGGGCCGTGCTTTCTCCAAAACCCGAAGAGGAAGTTTCTCCCTTGCCTCTTTCAGCCTCTGGAAGCCTCATGAGTTTCCTGGCTTGTGGCTGCTTAACTCTAAGCTCTGAGTTCATTTTCACCTTGCTTTCTCCTCCCTGTGTTTCTCTTCTTCACATGGCATTCTTTTTATGAGGATACCAGTCATATTGGTTTAGGGGTCCATCTTACTCCAGTATGACTTTTTCTTAGCTAATCACGTATTCAATGATCCTATTTCCAAATAATGTCACATGCTGAAATACTCAGGGTTAGGACTTCAACATTTTGGGGAGGGGGGTTGTCGAGGGGAGAACACAATTCAACCCATAACACAATCAAAAGAAAGCAGCTGCTATTTAGCTCTCACCTATTGCTTTCATGTTAAGATATAGGTCCAATGTTGTCAGACTTCTGTTTATCAAGAGAATCTAGAGATTTGACTTCACATTTAAAATATTCTGATTAGTAAATATTGGCTGCCTACCAAAAATTTTAAAACATTGTCATTAATATTTTGCTGGCAAAACACAACTACTGGCTAGGTGGGTTTGTGACAGACTACTGATTTTCAATCTTTACAATAATACGAGGCACACTAGATTGCTTATCCAGTGGTTCCTTTGGGTCAAACTAGAGTACTTTTAATACATTAAAGGACCATGGAGTGACTGAAAAGATATTCAGAATAGACAACACATCCGTCACAAGGTCCAAAACTAAAATGTATGTACCTTTATTCATAAAATAGCTCCTTCGGCCACGACATAGAATTTATTCATCATTATTTTACACATATTTCTAAGAAATTGGCCAGGTTTTCCTGCTCAGAGTAGATTTAAATTAGGTTCAGTATGTGAGAAATTTGAGGGTTGTTGCTAGAGGAAAGTGCATGGATAAAAATGAGAAGTGACAGCCCTGACAGAAAGAGACAGAAAAAGAGATTTTCGAAAGCAGATTTAAGAATTCCAAAAGTCATAGCAATCTGGCATCATTTGGTGCACTTTGGAAACCCGGAGGCATTACTATTATAACTTGCTGCAATAATTCTTGTTCTAAAAATCCACCTTAAACATTAGGAAAAAGTTTAAGTTATAATGTATTGAAGTGGGCAGAACAACAACAACAAAATTGAATGTATTGAGAAAGACTCTCAACATTCACGAGAGATATTCAGCCAGTATGCACCAGGACAGCTGAACTGCCAGCTAAAAATACTGAAATACTTCCACATGGGTTGGTAGCTGCCGCCCTGCACACCAGATTGCCTCCACCACAGGGGGTTCCAGACTGCTCTCCCCGCTGAGTTCAGCAACTATAAGAACCATGGCTGGCCGAATCAGAGGCCGAAGGGCTTACTGTTCTAAGACTTTTGGAACTATCTGTTTTATCCCCTACTTTTTCCAACTTCGTTGTGTATTACTCCTACTGGTGTAAATATTTATGAAAGAAAATTTTTTCACTATAATATCTCTATATATGACTTAGGAAATATATATATATGTGACTTAAGAAAGAACAGGAATGTTAGAGAATAAGTCAGTCTCTGAACAAGTGGCATGTTCTCTCAGCAGAGGGCATGGTGACTGAGAAAATGACTAGTTACCTCACTTAACACCACTTAGTATTCACAGTAAGAAATTACCTGTCCTTGATTTTATTTGAAGGCAAACTTTCTATTACAAATTGACTACCCTGGTGTTTTACCTACAAAAAGAATTGGTCAAAAGACTGAAAAACTCCTTAGTTACCTTGGAATTTATATTTTAGTCATAATTAGTTAATTAACTTTTGGGTTTTATGTATCTTCTCCTATGAGATTAGTACTGGGACAAATCCTGAGAGATTTTCCGTGACTTTGAAATTACAAGGATTTCACAAATCGATTTTCCAAAGTTGAGGTAAATTCACCAAGTTAATGAGATCCCATGGGGACCTGGAAATTCAGTTACCATGTCATCCCAGGGAACATCCCTCTGTGCTATTGTACAGGTTTAATTCTCTGTCCTATTGGAAATTTTATATGATGATTTTCTGTAATCATAAAGAACTTCATAACACAGCCTACCTTTAAGTATTATCTAAACTAAATTCAGTGATTACAAATTTGTTGTTAAGCAGCCATGAACAAATACTGATTTATTTGCATTGCATCAATAGATTGTTTGGAAATGTCAAATTTTCTAGAAATTCAAACAAGAAACCCTAAAATATACAAAAATCATCTTCACATGCTATTGATAATCCAGACAAGAGAGACGAATATTACATATATTTAAGTGAACACATTTTAATACAACAAATATAGAATGCATATATTTAAATACCTTAAATATTCTTTATATATTTATTCAATCTATAAATTAGGAAAGTGTTTAATTCATAGTTCTTTGTCTAATAGATAAGCATATAAAATTTCAATGTGGAGAAGTGAGCATTGGATTGAAATTGGAATACCTGAGTTATATTTTTCACTTTCTCCCTAACACAATTGAACATTGGACAAGACGCTAAATTCCTCTGGATCTCTGTTCTTTCATCTGAAAAAAGAATTCTCCATTTGTAGACTATGGTCCATTCCATCTCCAACATTTTATGAATCCTGTGAGTCCACCTAATTCGTTTTTCTGATTTAACAGATGAAAAAACTAAAACATAGAGAGATGAAATGACTTGCTTAGGGTCATATAATTAGCCAATGTCCAAACTGAAAATAAGAGCAGGTTTCTTATTCCTAGTCCAGCCTACTGTTCTACTACAGCTGATAGTTGTCAGAGGAGTGTGTGGACGGTGGTAATCCTTGCAAGAATAATTTTCAACTATTGACAAAGAAAAAAAAATTCTAGTGATTCAGGGGAAAAATGTAATTTTCTTATTTGAATGTGTCACCATTTTAAAGAGTATATTTCTACAGAGAGTTAAGTCAAAGAACGAATTATGCATTGTCTCACATTATGTAAGAGCATTATACAACTCAATTAGAACTGACAATAAAACAACTTCCAGGCAAGATCTTCTGAATTGCCCTTATTTCTCTTTTAAAATCACTGAAGCAAAATCACGTTCCAATTCAAATATTCTGAAAGTCTATCCAGCCTATACACATTCCCCTGCAGCATTTTTACTCTCTTCCTAGGTTTTAGCAAAGAAACATTTCTGTTTACTTCTGTAACTCCTGTGAGGGCACGGAAATTCTAACTGCCATTATTTTCCGGGTAAGAGAATAAGAAAATGCATTTCAATTTTTTTAAAACCCAGAACCAGGCTTCAATTTTTAATTAGAAAGTCATAACTTATTTTAAAAGAATGAACGAAAGTATTTTTGTTTATTAAAATACTCTATTCCAAACAAAAAATACAAGAAAAGAACTTAGCCCTGAACCCCATCTCATGTATCTCAATAATCATTTAAATAAAGGTTTCCACCAGATTGCTTTGTCTTTGTTTCTGAATCACTCAATAATCTTTATCCCCATCACTGTGAGGCTTTCTTGGGTCTCAGAGCACAATGAAGGGAAAGAAGGAGATTTAGCACTGATTAATCCTGATTAAACCTAAAGGACAAACATTGTAAACTTGTTCCTTGATTTAATACAACAGTGGCATAAATGTTACTAAATAGTATGGGTACGTTTTACTATCTGAAAATGAAGTATGTTTTCCTTATTTCAAAAGCAGTCTTCACCAAAATTTGGCTGAAAAACGTGACTTGGTGCAGAAAACTTATCTTAAATGGACTATAATTGCACTTTCACTTTAGTAAATAGCTAGTTCTCTAAGTGGTTGGAGAAAAAATAATGTCCCTGTTGTTTAATACTTTACTATATGCCACACACTATATGAGGCTCTTCTGATATATTATTTATTTTTTACAACTAGCCTAGGAAATAAGTATTTTTTATTACTTCTACTTTGTGGATGAGTTAACTAAGGATCAAGTAATTAGCTTGCCTGGGTTTTTAGAGGAGGTGTATAGCAGATATGAGATTTGGATTTACTTTATCTACCTATATATTATTTATTTAACACTCAGTAATAACAATTCAAATAGACTGCCTGGTTAATATTGCCAAAGATTACCTTAAAAGATGATAATTCTATTAGCAGTAGTAACTAGTACTTAATAGATCATATAGGCTGAACATACTAAAATCCTATGAGTTTGATATTACTAGTATCTTGTTTTACATCGTGAAAACTGACATCAGTAAGTAGTAATTAACAGAACTGGGACTTGAAGGCAAGTAATGCTTTATAAATATTCCCAAATATCTACTCTAGAAATATTCCCAAATATCTATACTATAGTGCTATCATGTTATAGAAAATAACTTCAAATTAAAGGAGTATATTTCAAACAATTACAAAATATTTCGTTTTTTATTTTTATTTTTTATTTTTTTATTTTATTATTATACTTCAAGTTTTAGGGTACATGTGCACAATGTGCAGGTTAGTTACATATGTATACATGTGCCATGCTGGTGTGCTGTACCCATTAACTCGTCATTTAGCATTAGGTATATCTCCTAAAGCTATCCCTCCCCCCTCCCCCCTCCCCCCACCCCCCAACAGTCCCCAGAGTGTTATGTTACCCTTCCTGTGTCCATGTGTTCTCATTCTTCAGTTCCCACCTATGAGTGAGAATATGCGGTGTTTGGTTTTTTGTTCTTGCGATAGTTTACTGAGAATGATGATTTCCAGTTTCTTTGATGATTTAAGGCACACTTCTAACTGTACTTCAACGCCATTACTTATAACATTGCTGTGACAAAACCACCCTGGAATCCCAGAAGTGAAGGCCAATGAGTCAGTCAATATTGGCTTCATTACATGCAATTTTTCAGATTATTAGTTTCCTTTCCAATAAATCCCTGTGGTGAGCCTATTTATTATTTATTTCTCTTAGAAAATATAAAATATATATTACTATTTAAGCTATGCAGTTGCTTCGTTTCAGATGAATCAATTTGTATTTGAATTCCTTATCAAAGCTATGGCATCTTCATGTTTTCTATAAATTTTTTTTCTTTTTCATGCAGACTTGTAACTAGGAAGATCAGAAACCATGACAATGCTGTCTTACTCAAAGAAAGAAAGTTGAACGTAATAATCCTTTGATTTCTGACATAAACCAGTCCTATAGTGAGGTGTAAGCTGGGCCTTTCCCAGTACACTGTGTATCATTATCGTTACGATGGTGTTTTTTGTTGAATAGCTACCTCAGAAGCATTTCACAAAATTGAGAAAGTTTTAGATGTTGTTTACAGAGACCCTCCAAATCTCAAATCGCTGAGATAAATTAGAACTGAGGTGATTGATGTGATGGAAAAAGTACTAAGCCATCAGAGACAGTTATTGTTTGTAAAATCTCACCTAGAGTAAATACAATATAGAGTTGTAAAAAACAATTTTACAAGAATGTTACCAACTTCACAAAAGAGTAAAAACACCATTCTTTTTGTAGGCTGTCACAGTGTCCTCCCTTATGAAGATCATTTTTTTAAATTAAAGGATAGTTGCTGTGTTGGAACAAGAAAAAAAATATATGCTGAAAGAAATTAGAGGCAAATTGGACCCACCAACATATTTTCCTCTTCTGATTCTGAATCAAGAGCTGTGTGGAGAGAGTGGTCATCAACGTTTCAAAGGCGATGAAGTTTGTCTTTATCTGCGCTTTTACTTTCCCATTCTTTGCCTTCTTTTTTATAATTTACTATAGCCGTGACCGAATAGTAAGATTCCAGATTTGAAGTGAAGAGGATAGTTTTTGACAAATGATTGTAAATGTTATTAGCTGTGTTGACTTGAGTGGTGATCCAGTGAAATTATATTTGAATATGCACCCAAGTTGAAGAGATGTGAGAGGAATGTCCCCAGCACTCCAGCCTCACGCAGGCCTGGCTCTGTCCCCTCCTCCCCTTCCTCTAACACTCACTGCCTGTCCTGTGGTGCTTACCTGATCCCACATGCCCCTGGAAGCACTCCCAATTTTTCAACTTGGTCTCTATCCTGATAAAACCTCTGTGAGACTATGAGAACCATCTTAAACTCTAACCCATCTTAAACTCTAATCTGTACAAAATTTGATGATCTATTACACTCTTACTTCATTTCATCTGCAGACAAATAGCCCCAGGCATTCTAGGGTTTCTATCTATTTTTCTATTATATCTACTTTTCTAAAAAGCATGTTTTGGATGATAACTTTTATGATCATCCTTCCTCATCTATAGACAGTGTTTCTAGTAATGACCAAATTATCTTCAGTTCAATGTCGCCTGGAAAGTTGTGTTTTAAAATTACAAATTTACAGATGCTCCCCAGTCCTCCCAAATGAACTGCAGCATGAGGCTACCTCACAGTATTTGTAATAGGCTCTCCAGTAACTGCTGTAAAGGTTTCATGAGAGTTCATACGTTAGAGGATTAAACTGCCTTGAAGTCGGACAGCCTGGTTTGCCACTGATCTGTGGGAACTTAGGCATGAAAATTAACCTCTCTGAGCTTCAATTATTATTGTCAGTCAGTATTCTAAAAGGAGAATTAATAATAATGCTTACCTCATAGTTTCAAGAGAATTAAAGAAAACAAAACAACCAAAATAAGTAAGGTGCTCCCAAAGTGCTTTTTACATGATACGTAATAAGATGAATAATTAATATTGAGAACTTGTGTGCTTTGTACTGTCCTAAGCACTTTGCATATACAATATTAATATTTAATCTTCACAAAATTCCTATGAAGTTGAGGAAAGAAAGATCTCTGGTCTCCAGTGACTGTGGGGCTGCCCTTCTCATGTTCTTCCAGTGGCTTGGCAGGGAGTTGGATTAGTTGGGCTGAACTACTTTACAGAAGTCGAATAAGGTTTCAGACTGATGCAGTAGCATTAGTGTTCCAAACCTCTAGCTGAGTTCGGAGGCTTCTCAAGGGCCTTAGGCCAGAAAGTCCCTTTGTACATAAAACGTTAGGTGTGCTTTACCATCTTTCAGTCCAACCTGTGATTATGTAACTAGTGCAGGGGTAGAATTCCCTCCACTAGAGGGCTCTTCCACAGCTCTGTGGTCCCGGCTGACCTCCAAGGAGCAACAGCAGGGGTTAGAGGGATTCTTGAGGGCCATCCTACACCTCTGCTGGAAAGTGCTTTCACTAAATCTCATCAAAATTTTGCCATGCACCGACAGTGGGATGACCCACGGGGCACCTGCACAATAGAAGCAGGGGAGAAATTGAGGCACGGAGAAGACAAACTCCCCCACATGATACAGCAAGTAAATGACGCAGCGTGCAGATTAATCCCGACGGTATAGCTCCTCTTAACACTGTTAATGATGACACTTATTGGCATTATTCAGGTATAATGGGAGGCTTCAGATAAACGTTTTTGGACTGATAGGGCCTTAGAGCTCTCTTCAAGTCATGCTACAATATTCACTCACACACGCACAAACAACAACAAAAAATGCACTTTCATTAGAATTTTTACATAAACTAGTACAAATTTGGGGTGTGCTAATTTTGTAAATCTAATACTAATTATTCTACATTTTAACATTTAAAGATCACACATTTGTCTTTTTTTAAGATTGGTTGCTTCCATGAGAGTAAAAATACTTTCCCCATCTATAAAATTTCGAGGTTAATTTAAACTAGTGTTTTCCAAAGAACTGAAGAATGTCTCTTAATTGACAGAGTGGAGGCAGGGATGGAAGGAGAAGAAAGTGAGGGAGGGCAAAGTGATTGGCATTATTTACATTCCTAGGTCTGACACTGACAGATTAGTCCACTAATGCAGGCCAGTGGACTATCTTCACCTCTCTCCAGATCAGCAGGTGTAGGGATTTCAGAAAATGGGCCTTTTAGGCTGTATCTGAAGAAAGCATGGCCAGGACAGGGTGGAGACAGCAGAACATCCATGGGAAAGCAGAATCCTACCTTTAGCCTCCACTTCTGATTCAATCACCCAAGACAGCAGACTCAGAGTTGAAAGAATATTCTAGTGTGGATGAGAGTCTTGGCTCAGTCATTGTTAGCTAGTTTTACTTTGGCAAATCACTTCAGCCTCTCTGCATTTCCAACCCTCTTTTGCCCCTATGGAAATGGGAATAATAATGCAAGCCTCAGGAAGTTAGTAAGATTTAATTTTTTTTTTTTTTTTTTTTTTTTTTTTTTTTTTTTTTGGAGACAGAGTCTCACTCCATCACCCAGGCTGGAATGCAATGGTGCGATCTTGGCTCCTTGCAACCTCTGCCTCCCGGGTTCAAGTGATTTTCCTGCCTCAGCCTCCCAAGTAGCTGGGATTACAGGCACCCACCACCACGCCCAGCTATTTTTTTTTTTTTTTTGTATTTTTAGTAGAGACAGGATTTTGCCATTTTGCCATGTTGGCCAGCCTGGTCTCAAACTCCTGACCTCAGGTGATCCACCTGCCTCAGCCTCCCAAAGTGCTGGGATTACAAGCATGAGTCACTGCGCCTGGCCAAAAGATGTTTTTCATATATACCACTCATTGCATGGTACTGTTTTACTGTGATTGACATGGTGCATAGAGAGACTGGAGAGAGGGTCTGCAAACTTCATTCATTCATTAAATTAAACTATAAAATATTCTTCTCAGAAGAACCTACCTATATTTACCAGCTAAGTCAATGAAGGCATTTGTAAGCATTATGAAAGTACAATGTGAATAATGTTGCTTCCATAAATTTTTCTATGAAGTGTATGGTAGTGTGGGAGAGAACAAATTTTGTTTTGCCTTCACATTGCACATTACCAAATCCAGTAGAAAAACAATTCTGAAGATGACTCTGGAAGTCTTCTCGAAACTCTGTTGGTTAAACAAAATAACTTGCATTACAGCACTAGGAATAAATATTAATATCCAACTTTTTCAAGAAATGTTCTGAGATCTCTTTGGCCTTTTCTGACTGCACACACAGATGCATTAGGATTCTCAGTGGAAGCATATAACACAACTAAAAAATGGAATTAACTTAATGATATTGAATCTCTTTTCTATCTTAAGCAAAGTGACATTGAGATGATTATCCCTTTATTAAGAATGAATTATAAGCATTTTTTATTCTCACTGAAAAATTTATTTTTGCACATGTATTTTTGAAACTATTTGATTTGGTATCACTTATACTCATTACTTTTAAAAATAAAGTAACATTTTAAATTTATTTTTATAGCTACCTTCAACTAAAGCAAAAAAAATATTTCCTTTCCATCTTAGAGAGTGATATAATTTTTCCCTTGTAAGTAAGATAAAGACATTAGGAACATAAGAGTGGAGATGGTACATGGAAGTGGAAAAGCACATTAACATATTTTGAGCATGTTTAGGAAAGGCAGGACTTCACAATCTTAAAGGTCCTTCCTTCCCATTTTAAGAGACTGTGGATTTTAGAACTTGGACATAGTGTAGGCTGGGGAACAAGAGAATATATTCCTCATACCTGGACCCCTGAAGGTAAAACATAAGATCTTTTCCCAGGTATTTTCCCTTGCAATGAGAATAAAGATGAATTAGGATAGAGGTTCTCAAAGTGTGATTTTATCTATTTATTTTTATTTATTTCTTTTTTTTTTTAAGACATAGGGTCTTGCTGTGTTGCCCAGGCTGGAGTTCAGTGGCTTGATCATGGCTCACTGCAACTTTGAAATCCTGGGCTCAAGCAATCCTCCTGCCTCAGCCTCCTGAGTAGCTAGGACTACAGGCATGTGCCACCACGGCCAGTTCATTAAAAACAAACAAACAAACAAAACAAAACAAAACCCACAATATTTTGTAGAGATGGGACTCACTATGTTGCCCAGGCTGATCTTGAAATCCTGGCCGCAAGCCAGGATTCTCTCATCTCAACCTCAAAAAATGTTGAGATTATAGGCATGAGCCATTGCATCTGGCCAAAGTGTCACTTTAGAACCAAAAACATCAGTACCATCTGGGAACTTACTAGAAATACAAATTATCAGGCCCTGCCTGTACCTGCTAAATTAGAAACTCTAAAAGTGGAGCCCCAAAATCTGTGCTCTTATAAGTCCTCCAGGTGATTCTCATGCCTGCTGAGGCTTGATAACCACTGAATTAGGGAAGCATGTATGTAACATCACTGACCATGTATGCAACTAGAAAAGTAGTCTTATACTGTTAAGTCTAGTGAAAGCCATCTTGAAAATGATCTTAGCCTAATGAATGTCACTAAATGTTTTGAGAAAGGGAAAGAGAAATTTTTGCTTAGAAATGAGTTCCTGTAACAGGAGAAGAAATCTCATCAGGAAAGACTTAAATGTACCAATCACATTCAAATACTTTAATATCATTTTTGTTGGAGGGAGACAGTGGCATGCGAAACCAACATGAGGACATGCAAATTTACATCTTTCGGTGCAATGAAAAGCTGGAGTCTCTAAATGTCATAAATCAATCAGTTATACCTGTAGTTGTTAGCTGGGCATTTGGTCCTCTTCTCTTGAAGTCTCCTTACATACCCTTTCTGATGAGGAAGGTGCCTGGCTCATAGCCACTGCTAATGGGACAAGGGATGAACACCTAAGTCAATTAGAGTCTTTCAGCAGAGAGTTTGGAATTGGCGCTCTGGCACTCAGGGTGTATTTGAGAGGAATTAAGAGGCCGTGGAAGTTGAGGCTGAGGTGGCTATGTGTACTCAAAAGCAGAAAATGAAAGGCTTTTAGAGGAAGAGAAGCATACCTGAAGTAAATACACAGAGTATCTGATCTGACTGTGGAGTGGCATGGGATATGGAGGAGGGATAGGAAGAGGGAATGAATGACAGAGATTGCCAAGCCCCTAATTGTTTCTAATTCCAGCTGCATTTTCTCTTCTTAGGTTTCCTGTGATAACTCAACATCCATCCAACAAATTGCCATAGTTGTTTTTTTTATTATTATTGTTTGGATAGGTTAAGTCTAAAGAAGTTTTCTATGAAGTTTGATAAGTTTACTACTTAACAATGAATATCAATATTAATTTAAAATATGAATATAATTTTGATCAGCTGTTGACTGAGAACAATGGCGAGGATTTGGTGTTGAATACCAAATTTCCTCTCTAGCAGAAAAGAAATCTTACAGCATGAAGAATAGGAAATGTTGTGCTATGTGGCAGTTAAATTGATTCCCCTTCATTAACTGAAGGGAAAGGAACAGAAGAATTTAAATTTATAGACCAACCAACAAGAATTGCGATGCAGATTAATCAAAGTCAAAAAGCCAAGGCAGTCTTTCAAAGGATGAATGCAATACTCCAAGGCTAAGAAAAGCCTGATAGGCAGGCACTAGGGTAAGCACCAATGAAACACAGGACTGGAGTGCTGCTGAGCCCTCCCAAGCACAAGTGCCAAAGGAAATATTAAGGATGATTGCAGCTGAGTACAAAACAGGCACTGGGCCAAACACTGCTAAAACGCAAAACATGTTGGACAAGCCTGACCCTAATAAAAAGGTAGGCAGAACGTGACACAGGGCTCCAGCACAGGCCTTTTTTACCTTAAGTAAGCAATTATGCATCTGGCTCTGAAGTTGCCCATGATAATCATAGAAGCAGAAACTTGATAAAGGCATTTGGGAATAGGAATAAGAAACTGAATTTTTAAGCTCCCAAGAGGTGATTATAAACATATCTCCTTGTCATGTGCTTTAGCAGAAGATAAAGTAATAATAGCTTGAAAAATGAAGGCTGATTGTGAAGCTAGGATCCATCCACTCAGTAGATGTATTCTTCCCAAAGAAGTGTAATAGTTCCAATAAATTCATTTGGGTTGACTTGGGGAATTTTTTAAAAAATCACTTAAAATATGTGGTTACCTCTATAGAGTTTATTTACCTTCTATTTCCTTTCCCTTTATTATATACACCCAGGGGAATGAATAAGATTAACATTCTCATGTTTAGATGAGAATACTGATTAACTCGCTTAACGTATTCATTAAGTATCTCATTCATCATTGTATCTCACTATACAATCCTTAGGATTACCATTATAAATCAGCAAAATTACAAATAATTAATATCTTGGATTTCAGGTGACTCTAGAAAAAAGGAAACCCTCTGTTTAAGACTGAAAGGTCCACAGTTACATCACTTACTACTATAAAACTAAAAGATGATTTGTATCAAGAAGAGAGAAAGAAAATGGAAAGTCTTCAATTATTTTTAAGTCAAACGATGTACACTCCAGGATGAGAGTTCCTGGAAGGCTGAGAGTAAAATGAGCTAATGTTGCAGCTTTAGAGAAAGCCCAGGTATACCCAAAAAGCTCCTTTTGTACTCAGATGTTCCACCCTTTAACCAATATCTAAAACTTCCCCCAGGACTATTCCTAGGGTATCATGACTCAGGGATTATCCTGAGATTTAGTTGAATTCTTCTTTCTAGATCTGTCAGTGATTCAGAGAGGCAGTTAGCAGGAACTGAAGATACCAGGTATAATTTGGATATTTGTTCCCTCCAAATCTCATGTTGAAATTTGATCCCTAATGTTGAAGGTGGGGCCTAGTGGGAGGTGCTTTGGTCATGGAGGCAGATCCCTCATGAATGACTTGCTGTCCCCTTGTCCCCATCCCACAGTAATGAGTGAGTACTCCCTCCATTAGATCACCTGATAGCTGGCTGTTTAAAAGAGCATGGCACCCCTCCCCACTCTCTCTCTTTTTCCTTCTCCCTGGCCACCTGATGTTTGCCCCCCTTTCCCTTCTGCCATGCGTGGAAGCTTCCTGAAGCCCTCAGCAGAAGCAGATGCTGGTGCCATGCTTCTTGTACATCCTGCAGAACTATGAGCCAAATAAACCTCCTTTCTTTATAAATTACCCTGCCCCAGGTATTCTTTTATAGCGATGCAATACACTAAGACAATACCCAAGATTCAAATGCATGCACGCAGTATGTCGTTAAGCTTCCTTCTAAGAGCCATGTAAGATAGGATCATTTACTTAGCAGGGCTCATTCTCCATCAGTTCTTACACAGACTTGTCAGTGATTCTCATGTCTTGTCTTTTCCCTCACCACTCTTGTTGTTCATTTTATTTATTTATTTTTAATTTTTATTTTTTGAGACAGAGTCTCACTGTGTCACCCAGGCTGGAGTGCAGTGGTGTGATCTCTGCTCACTGCAGCCTCTGTTTCCTGGGATCAAGTGATTCTCCTGTCTCAGGCCCCTGAATAACTGAGACTACAGACAAGCACCACCATGTCAGCTAATTTTTGTATTTTTTTTTTTTTTTTTAGTAGAGTCGTGGTTTCACCTCATTGGCCAGGCTGGTCTTGAACTCCTGACCTCAGGTGATCCACTTGCCTCAGCCTCCCAAAGTGCTGAGATTACAGGCGTGAACCACTGCACCCGACCTTGCTGATCATTTTAAACTCAGTTCACCCGAACAAAATGTGGACATGAGCATTAGACTAGCTAGCCAGCCATTGAATCCTCCTAGAGAAAGTCAGCTTCCTGCATTGGTAGAAGACATGAAATTTATTCAGAAGACAGTAGAAAGTACAGTGGAGCCCAAGGGAAATTACAATGTTATTGATAAGCCAACTGGAAATTTTGGCTTTGCTGACATGTCAATTTCCATTCAGAGATTTTAACATCTTAACAATTATCACTTAACTATTTCTCTTTCTAAATAGGCAATTTCACGCATAGTATGGTAATATGTACTCAGATATCTTCAATTTTCTTATAGTTTTTGCTTGAACCAAAAAGTTATAACATTTTATTATGTTGATATATTAATTCTTAACTTGGCAAATTACAACCAAGAGGAATCATACATAATATCCTAGGGATTTTTCATTCTCTTCTCGTTGGATTCGGGAGCTTAGGAAGATCTACTTAACAATTGCTGTGAGGTGAACAATGCATTTTGAATGTCAAAGAAAAAGAAGTCAGAATTGAAAAAGGCAAAAAAAAAATATTTTTATTAGTCTGAAGCAAAGTAAAACTCTCCCCATTATGTATTTACAATAGCAGAATTTAATACAGGTAACAGATTGAGCTTTAGGAGTGATCATGCTAGAATCTAGCTGTTGTTAGCCATGTCTAAATACTGTCATATCAAAGTCTTTACTTAGTTAATTATTTATTATACTTTCAGATTTTTATTGTAAAAAATGTATTATTATATTTTGCATCAATTTTTGAAAAAAATTGTAGACTTACAGGGGAGTTGCAAAAATAGTGCAAAGAGAATTTTCCTGAACCCATATCCCATCTTTCCTTGTTTGTTAACATCTTTGAAAACCATAGGACATATGTTGAAATTTAAAAATTAATCTTGTTACAGTATTATAAAATAAAGTCCAGAATTTATTCAGATTTCACTGGTTTTTCAAAGAATGTCTTTTTTTTCTGATCCACGATTTAATTCAGAATCCCATATTCCATTTAATTCTTTGTCTCCTTGATCTCCCTCATTCTGTAACAAATATTAGTTTCTTCTCATATTTTGTGATCTTGATACTTTTGAAGAGTACTGGTTAATTTTTTTTTTTTTTTTTTTGTAGAATTCGCCTCAGTTTGGGTTTTACTGATCTTTTCTTGCTCTTAAATGTAGGTTATGGATTACTGGAAAGTATACCACAGAGAAGATGTGCTGTTTTTTCCCAGAGCATTGTATTAAGTGGTACATAATGTTCATATGCATTAATGGTGATGTTAATCTCAATCATTTGCCTGAAGCAGTGTCTTTTAGAATCCTCTGCTGTAGTCACTGTTTTTCTGTTTGTAATTACTAAAAGCTTTGGGAGAGATACTTTGAGACAATACAAATATCTTGTTTATGCTTAAACTTTCACCCACTCATTTTATTATCCATTGAATGACCTCATTTGATGTAAGTATTACTATGAGGTTTAATGGTGATTTTATATTTCTCTCATTTCTTTTATATGTGTTAATTGGAATTCTTCAATAAAGAAGAGCTGTTGCTCTTTCTTTGTTCATTTATTTTATTAACTTATAAATATTATTTTATTTTTTTGGAATGTAATTAATGCCATCATTATTTATTTTATTTTCAGTTGTTTCAACTTTGACCACTGGGGACTCTTTCAGGCTGACTTCTGTGCCCTTTTGATATGTTTCTCGTCATTTTGTTTATTTAGTTTGATTTTCCATATCCTTACTTTCTGGCACTGCAAGATACTGTAGGCTTTTCTTGTATTTTTCCTGCCACAGACCTGGAATCAATCAGTTCTCCAAGGAGCCCTGGTTCCTTTTATTGGAAAGTGGTATTTAGAAATCAATATCTGGGTGTTTATTGTGTTCATTGCTACTGGGCCAAAGGTTTTCATTATTGAGTTTTGATGAAAATGATGTTGCTCAAAAATCATTCCTAAAATATCTCAACTCTCAACAGAAATTATGGAGTATGATGAGATTTTAATGTAACACTTTCTAATGAGAGTTAATAGATGCTGTGCTTTGGTGGGTTTCCATTGTCTAATAATCACAGCACATTAACAACGCATCCCCTCTCTCAGAGATTCACTATGTGCATTACTGAAAAACTGAGTCAAGACTTCACATGCTAAATAAACTTGTTTTCCTTTGTTAACCCAATTACATCTAAAGTTATTTAACTTTAATTTTTTTTTCACAATACTACTACAACCATCAAGCAGAAGAGTCAGGGTCAGTTGAATACCAGATTAGGAAACATAATTTTAAATAAAGATTTCCTCTTTTAAATGTTTTCACTAGTTAACGAGTTACAGGATATAAATTACCTTGCTTTTGGCTCTTCATGTGACTAATCGAGCGCAATCATCAAGAATAGCTTCACTGAAGCCATTGAAAACTAACGTTGGAATAAGGAGCCTTTGCATTGTCTTCTGGTTTTCTCATGTATTCCTTTGCCCCCAGACAGCATGCATGTGTGCATGTACACACAGACACACATGCCCCTACATACTTTTCTTTCTCCTTCTCCCTTTCTTTCTCCTTTTCTTCCTCCCTTCCACCCTTCCTGCCTGCCTGCCTTCCTTCCTTCCTTCTTTCCTTCCTTCCTTCTTTCCTTTCTCTCTCTCTCTTCTTTCTTTCTTTTCTCTCTTTCTTTCTCTCTCTTTCTTTCTTTTCTCTCTCTCCCTCTCTTTCTCTCTCTCTCTTTTTCTTTCTATGAGACATATTGACAGCTTTTCTGATCCTCATAATATAATCCTGGCTTGAAAACTGCAATTTTCCAGTATGAAGAATAACACTATTTCTAAAGCCAACCTATTTTTTAAAAGTGAGAACTCATCTTTTTTATATTCTAATGTGTCCTTTTCTTGGTTGTTGTATTCATGCAGCATTACTTTCTTATTTTTCTCATGTCTCTCTTGTGTATACAGTAGTTTTCCAGGATTCTCCTGCTTTGTGATTTATCCATGAATGTCCAAGCACTGTCTCTTTATCTTCTCCTCTTCATGTCAAATTAGACTCTTGAGTTTGTATTTAAGATGGTGTAGTTACCTATTTGGAAATCAGTGCTTTTCATATTACCTGGTTGATTTATTAGAAAAGAGAAATCTATTGAAGAAAAATGATTTAGGATATAAGGATATATTTTATAGCAACAAACTCAACTCACCATGAAGTGTGGATTATTTCAAATCATTATCAACAAAACTATATAATTAAACCAGCAAATCAGCAGCACCACCAACAACACAACTAACTCTTAGAGTTGATCAGAGTTATCAAAATCGTAAACACACATACACACTCTTTCATGATAGAAGACCTAGAGTTCTTATGCAACATTTACTTGTGCAACCAATATTTACTGAGCACCTAGTATGCCAAACAATATACTTACTAATGGACATTCAAACTTAAATATGATATAGCTCTAGCCCTCAAAGATTACAGTCAAGTGGTGGGAAATGAAATGAAAATCTAATTTTGATCTGGTGTAAATATAATAATAATGTTACACGAAATTAGGGGAGTACAGAGAACAATCATCTAATACAAAATTATTCAGTATATTAGTCAGCTCTGGCTGCCATACCAAAAGATGACAGGCTAGGTGGCTTAAACAACAGCAAGTTATTTCTCACAGTTTGGGAGGCTGGAAGTCTCAGATCAAGGTCCAGTTGAGTTTTGCTTTTAGTGAGGACTCTCCTTCTGACTTGCAGACAGCCACCTTCTTGCTGTGTGCTACCATGACACACAGGGAGAGAGAAAGAATGCTCTCTTATATTTCTTCTTGCAAGGATACTAATGCTATCAGATCAGGGTCCCATATTTTATGACTTCATTTATCCTTCATTACTTCCTTATAAGGCCTTATCTCCAAATACAGTCACAGTGGGGATTAGGGCTTCGACATATGAATTTTGGTAGAAACAGAAAAATTCACTCTATAACACTCAAACTTCTTGAAAATGTTAATTCTTTTTTAAAATAAATGGTAATTATGTATTTTATTAAGCTTAGGAGACATGAATAGGGAAGAAAAGTTTAGTATTTTGTTCATGTAAATATATCCATTAATTACTCATGTCAATAAAACATTTAATTCATTTAATAATTTTAATTTGTAAGGCACATTCACTTTTTTGTGGTTGTTGTTCTACCAACAAGATTGAGGCAGCTGGGCCAATATTATTGCACTTAATTTTCAGATAAAAGGCACAGGGATATACTGCAACTTGTACAAAATTGCACCATGCATTCACAGTGAAACTTAGATAAATTACTGGTCCCATCCTATGATATTTCTTAATAACCAATAAAGCTTAATATAGGAGATATTTAAAATAAAAGATAAAACAAAAGGCATCATATATTCCTTGGTGGTTCAATGTCTTCTCTAAGAAAATAATTGTTCACTTCTGGCTTCTAATATGGCATGTGAAGAGCTTAGAAATTGTTACTTCATCCTATCAACAAGTAAAAGGCTCAAAAGACAGAAAAATCAACAATCCTTCTTAGATCTATCAGAGAAAGTCTTCAGAGAAGAAAAATGATGTAAGTTAGAAATTTGGAAGGAATACTATGTATTTGATTCCCATAAATGGGATAATCTAGAAGAAATGGACCAATATCTTGAAAAACACAATCTGTCAAAACTCACACAAGAAGAAATAGACAATCTGAATAGGCTTATTTCTACTAAAGAAACTAAATTGATAATTAATAACTTCCCAAAACAGAAAGCACCACAGCCAGATGGGTTTGTTGGTAAATTGCACTAAATATTTAAAGAGGAAACAATTGTCCACAATTTCTTCCAGAAGATGATAGAAGCAGAGAGAATACTTCCTAACTCATTCTATGAGGCTAGCATTAGCTTACTAACAAAATCAGACATTGCAAGAAAAAAAAAGCTACAGAACAATATATTTTATGAACATATATGCAAAAATCCTCAACAAAATATTAGCAAACCAAATCCAACAATGTATAAAAATAACTATACACCATGACCAAATGAGATTTATCCCAGGTTGCAAGGCTGGTTCAACATTTGAAAATCAACTAATATAATTCTTCGCACCAACAGACTAAAGAACGAAAATCACATGATCATGAGAGTAGACACAGAAAAATATATTTGACACAATTCAACACCTGTTCATAAAAAAAAAAATCTCAGCAAATTAGCAATAGAGGGGGAACTTCTGGCTTAGGGAGAATGTATAGGAAGTGTTAGGCAGGGTATTGGGACACTAAGCTAAGCAATTTTTCAAGAGCAGATAACCTGCTACTGAGAAAACTAAGACGCAGCCCGCTTACTAAGAGGATAAAATAAGGTGAATAGAAAAGTGCAGTTCAGAGAATGCATGAAAATCAGGTATCCCAGTCAGTACTTGAGCCTAGTTTTCTTCTCTTCTCACAGTCTACTTTCTGTGTATGTGACCTTATCCTTATTCATGGCTTTACACACTGTCTACATACCAATATTATGTATACCTCCACATCAGATTTTATTAGACACAGACCCAACTACCTTCTTGATTTCTGCACTTGACTACCCCACAGGCTTTTTAAACTTAACACCCCAAACTGAACTCATTACCTCTTCTCTCTTTTCCCAACCAGATCCATCTTTCCGTGAATGACAACTTCATCAAAATGATGCTCCAATTATAATAATTACTAAAATGTTTGATAATGTAATGTTTGCCAAGTGATGTTTTAAGTGCTTGATGTCATCAGCTTCTAGAACCAAAACAAACATAATCTTGTTTTAAACAACAATGGGAGCCAAGATATTTTCCTGTGGCTGGTGTTTCCAAGCACACATTTCTCTGTCTGTGTGTGTGTGTGTGTGTGTGTGTGTGTGTGTGTGTGTCTGGAAATTTAAATGTTTTTCCAAATCTCATATCCCAAACAAAACCTGTCAAGAAATTAGGAAAACTATAAAACTACTATAATTCTGCTACTACAATTAAAAGAAGTAGAAAGTGTTTTGACAAAACCCATTGATGTCACGTTGAAAGCAAGAGCTGGGTGCACTAACACTCAGAGTTGGAGAATAAGGCTGGACATTTCTGGGAAGAGATGTTGATGATCTAATCACTCAGGTTTGCTCATAGTTGTTGCTGTGTCGTAAGTGTGTTTTCATGGTCCTGTCTGCTGCTAATGGTGAGTCCTTCTTATAAATAAAATAAATATTAATAAGTCTATATTGTATATTTTATAAAAATCCTATCTGTGGTACTCCAGGAAGTAACAAGTTTTAGAAGAAATATAAGTCCTTAAATTGACAATTTAGAAATGTGATTATGTGATTATGCCATTATCTTTGCTGAGAGAACAGAATGTTAGGTTATTTGAATACTACCTGAAAGTATACACCGGTGATTTTTTGGGTTTAAACACTTGCTTTAGCCTACAGTTATTTGTAAATGCCTTAAGAAAAGATGCAAAGAGAAGCTGATGGTTATATTGTCGGAGACTACTCTGATATGAACCCAAAACAGGTATAAAATCCAAAGTAACAAAAGCAATATTGATTTCCACAGCAAGCCAAATTTAGGCAAGCACAAAAAATATTTTCATAGTTAAAAAACAAGTTTACATGAAGCAACATACACTCTAAGACCTATCTTGAAGATAACAATGCTTGTGTGTTTTAAAATTTCAGTTTAAGAATACCATTTAAATATTAAATATTTGCTTTTTAAATCTGAACATTATTATTTGTCATTTACTTTGTTTTAATAATTTCTTATTTTATGAAATATCTCTATCAAGTTAGAGATCAATTTGGATGTTATTGAAATATTTAATCTTGTCATAATATACTGGTTTATTTTAAGAGTAGAGCATGCACTTTCATTATTCTCAAAAATTACATGAAAATTTTAGTATAGCCTAATCATAAAAATAATTCAGTTTATTATAATAACATAATTAGGTAAAAACATGTAAATAAATTTTCACGAAAAACAAGGAATAGTAATGTTTTTAAGAATTCCCAGGAGGGCGTGGTGGCTTATGCCTGTAATCCCAGCACTTTGGGAGGCTGAGGCAGGCAGATCACAAGGTCAGGACTTCAAGACCAGCCTGACCAACATGGTGAAACCCCATTTCTACTAACACTACAAAAAATTTAGCCGGGTGTGGTGGCACACACCTCTAATCCCAGCTGCTCAGGAGGCTGAGGCAGGAGAATCGCTTGAACCTGGTAGATGGAGGTTACAGTGAGCCAAGATTGCACCACTGCACTCCAGGCTGGGCGACAGAGTGAGACTCCATCTCAAAAAAAAAAAAAAAAGAATTCCCAAGAATTTCTGAATTCCAATTTCTCATTCTTGAATTCGGAATATTAACATCTTACAGGAACTTGAAAACATTACCTGTTAAACTATTCTGGAATAGCAAGAGTTTTCCACACATGTGTTTAAAAATACTGAGAAAACAACAAAAACTAGCTCTTGCTCCTGGAAGATAAGACCAAATTAAATAAAATAGTTAACATTTCAAGAGCAACCACTGGTTGGTTGATCAAGGTTAGCCCTCTTCCTTGTTAGGCTGGTCAGTCCAAAGCTGTTATGTCACACACATTGTGCAATCCCAACTCGTTTCTCAACTTGCACAACTCACCTAAAAATCACTCAATTCAGGCCCTGAAATTATATAAATATCCTCTTCAGGCAACCTTGTTCTGAGAAAATACTAAGATTGGTCAAGGTGATATTCTCCCTACTGTGATAAGTCTACTAAACTGAGTTTTGTTTGATCAAAATGTTTTTTTGGTAGTGTTTTGAAGATCAGAAGTTGACTGCTATATAATATTTGCATATGCATTAGGAAAGAACTAACATAATTCTCATTCTATCCGTGAGTATTGAGGCATAGAGAGGTTAAATAACTCACCTCATGTCTCACAGATCAGTGGAAGAGTCAGGATTCCATACAATTTATCTTTTTCTATCATGATCTATCTAGTCCCCTAAAACACGTTGAATTTTTTTCAAACTATAGCTCAATTTCACCCATTTGTTTGCAACTCTTTCCCTTTGCCTCACATAATTATAATATTTTACTTGAACTAGTGCAATTATCTGTGAACCGATCTTACTTCTAATCTTGCCCTCCTTGAAATCGTTCTCTAGCAGCCAGCCAGAATGTCAGAATCGTCTTTGAATTTGCAAACTAGAGACTAGCTTCCTCTACTTAAAACATTTTCAGTGGTGGTCTACTGAATATACAATTGACAATAAAAACAAAATAAGAAACACACACACACACGTATATCACACTATAAAATCTAAATACTTAGCAAGGTCTCCAAGCCCTGCTTTAGCTGACATTTGCTACCTCTCCAGGGCTATACCTTACTAAACCTTCATAATTTTCTCTCCTTCCAACAGAGTGATTTTCTTTCATTTCTTCAAATATATGGCTTCTCTTTCTTATCCCAGAGTTTTGCACAAAATTGTTCTTCCACTTAGAGTCCCTTTACCTTCTAGGTCTTTTAAAATCACTCATATCTTATCCTTTAGGCCTCTGCTCTAAAACTTTTCCAGAGATTATCCACATAACTTCAACATCTAAATCAGGGGCCCTTGTTAAAATGCAATCAAAATGTTACCTTTCTGTGATAACATGTGTTACAATTTACCATTATACCTTTATTTTAGTGACTATTTAATCCATATTTTTATTCCACAAGACTATCATTTCTACTAAGTCTGGTGGTAAGATTTTTGTTCATTACTGCTGCTATAGTTTGGATGTTTGGCCCCTACAAATCTAATGTTGAAATCTGATCCCCAGTGTTAGATGATGTGGGTACCTAGAGGGAGATATTTGGGTCATGGGAGCTGATTCCTCGTGAATGACTTGGTGCCATTCTTTCATGAGTTCTCACTCTATTAGTTCCTGGGAGAGCTGGTTGTTAAAAAAGAGCCTGGCTCCTCCTATCCCCTCTCTTCTTGCTTTTTCTCTTGCCCTATAATCTCTGTACATGACAGCTCCCCTTCACCTTCCAACATGAGTGAAAGAAGCCTGAGGTCCTCACCAGAAGCAGATGCCAGAGCTATTTTTCTTGTTCAGCCTGCAGAACTGTGAGCCAAATAAACCTCTTTTCTTTATAAATTGCCCAGCCTCAAGTATTTTGTTATAGCAATTCAAACAGACTTATACGACTGTATTTTCAGTATCAACACAATATTGCTACCTAAAAGCAATGTAGTCACTAATAGTTGAATTGATAAATAAATACATGAATGAATGATAGCATACAAGAATAAAATTTCGGAGACTACTAAAATGCTGCCCTAATTTATCTAGGGTAAAGGTTAAGGCTGTATAACTGCTAGTTGGAAATAGCAGTGCTTCTAGGTCAATGGTTTTCAACCCTGGCTGGGCTCTATAATTATATGAAAACTTGAAAAAAATCATTTATCAGATACCACACAACAAGATTAAATAAATGTTTTGGAGAAAGGCTCAGGCATCAAGAATTTTAAAATAATTTCCAAGTCAATTCTAATGTGGCTAAGATTGAGAACCATAGTAAGGAGCATGGAAAACTAGATATTCCCCAGAATCATGAACACTGGGTATGCTAAAACCATATTTTAGTTCTTGGAAGGTCATAATACAAATCAAGAGGACATTTAGAATACAGAGGTGAGTTATATGTATCCCACATTTTACTTGATATCTCTATTCTTCAAATTATGGCTAAAACATTAGCTGAAACTCCCAATTTCATGGCTTGTTAAATTCAGATATTGATTAAGATTTTACTACATCTCTAACCTTCCTATGTTGCCTCTTCTTCTTACCCTTTGCTTCATACCTATTGCCCAAATTCTGTTCCACAAAATGCAGTATGAGCTTCTTGATTTCACAAGATACAATAAAAAATTCAACTAAGCCATACATTTTATGTATTTAAACTATCCAGAGATTTTGAGCATTGCAGAAAGCATGGAATTGTGCACTGCCAACATTTCATGCCCTGAACCCTCCTGAATTTCTTTCTTCTGATATTTTACACCTCCAGCCAAAGGCAGTCTCATTGAAAGGGTTAATGTACCTCCAGTCTACTGCATTATTTTGTTAGTACCATGAAAACTCTGGTAATACATTTTATACACACACACACACACACACACACACACACACATATTATAGTGCCTTCCTGAGAAACTAGTTTTAGTTCATTGGAAATTATTTCTGTCTCCTGTTGGTACATGAGATGAAGATTATTAACAGTTGCAGATTGGTATCTTTGGACTCATGGATGAACACTCCCTCTTTTTTGTTCGCTATGAAGGATTTGGAGGGATTTTTCTCTGATGGCCCTTTAATGGCCTGACTTTCTGGCTTATCCTGGAGCCCAAGGTAAGAAGAAATCTTCTTGTCCTTTCCTCTAGGTCAATAGTTTCTCATATCATGGAATCACAGCCAGCTGAAATACCACGTATAATCACTACAGAAACCCAGTGAGAGGGGCAAAGAGATGCTGGTAGATGTCTCTGGAAATGTCATAGGTTATATACAGCAGTTTAAAATTTGAAGATAATCCAGGAGACAGGCTTCTCAGCCTACTCCTCTGCCACACTTCTTCCATAATCAGAGATGTTCTAACCCCTCACAGTGGATATAAGCATCATCAGATGAGCACCTAGCCATATCTGCTGTATTCCTCCATGGATCTTGCCTCTTCCCTAGGGAATGGAGAGCTTCAGTTATTTTGATGTGGAAAGAGTTCAGCCCTCAGGTCCCTCCATCATTTCCCAACTTTCATTTTTGGAGGTCCAATAGGGAGAACTTCTTATTTTCAGATTGTCACCTGATACCAGACTACCAGGAGATCTTCTTCTTCTCTTTCTCCTTCAATTTTCCCACCCATCCTGAGGTTTTGGGTTTCTAGGACTATCTACCAAACTTCTCATAATTGTCTCCAGATTGGAAGCATGTTCATGAATGTGGTCACTAAACTGTGGCCCAGGTTTGTACTGAAGAATTCATTAAGCAGATATGACAACAGACATATTTCCATGCCCCGAGAGCCCCCTGTTAGGAATTTGACATGAATTCCTTCCTACAGTAACTCCATGACCCTTAACATAAATTCAATGTTTTTTGCTAAAATCATGCTCTTAGATATTATTCCCTAATGGAATGTAAAGTTTCTTCTCCTTCGACTTTCTACCAAAGTGGCTTGGTTAACAGCCACAGTTTGGAACTAGATGATGGAAATAGAGAGCAGCCCCAGCCCTCTTGGTTTCCCTAGAAAAGCATGACTACATGCTTTTCTACATATCATTCCCAAAGCAGCCACGTATTCACATTAGCCTGATTTTGAAAAATACTATCTCGGTTTTTTGATTTCTTGAAGTGTCTTGAATCTTTGTGCTTAAGCAGAACTTTTCTTTCTTCTGTTAATGTTAACTCATCTTCATGTGTAAAGCAATCCACAAAATGAAAGCTGTTGTTTCTGAACCCTTTCTTTTTTCATTTAAAAATTGGCCTCACTTTATAATGCATTCATAAAGTTTGGTCTTAAGGTGTTCACGGCAAATGTCTCTTATAGCTCTTTTAGCCTTCATGGTTTCTCCATCACTGTTGTTAGGCTCTGAAAAACCTGTGTTGCCTCACACCCAGACCTGCCACCATGTGTTCTCTCTTTAGGAGACCAATATGAAATGAGGCTGGCAAAAATTACTCTTTGCACCATGTGGTGGTTATTAGAGAATCACAGTAAATTGTGATACATGTGTGAAATTATTTACTGAAAATACAGATCAATCTCAGAGGAGAAATTTAATATTAGGAGGTAACAATGAATTTTCAACTTAGTTTGCATTTTTCTTTTTTTCTACACAGACATTTTAAAGCTTGATCTTTCTAAGAGTAGTACTGGAGACTCTGTCCATAGTTTTTCTGTGTTCTTCCTGCTTTCAAGTATGTTCCCTTACTCATGTTTAGTTTACATGTAAACTTCTAGTTGAAATTATCACAAAATGAAATCATGGACAAATTGAAGGCCAATAGTGAAACGAAACAACTTTGGTAGATGGCCTACTGCAGAGAGACAAAAGAGAATTTGGAGTTTTAAAGTCTGTTACAGATACTTCACCTAAGAGGTGATACATGTGTTTAAAGGTCAGTTATCAAGTCCTGTGCTCTGGAGGTGGGGGCAGCAAGGCAGTTGAAACCCAGGAAAAGAATAATTGACTACATTACTCTTTTCTTGTCAACATAATCAAGGAAAAATAGACTCTGATGAGACCACTACTGATGCAGGGAGGCTCCCAAAGAGACATTCATTCTGTCCAGAGGAAATACCTTTGCTAAAGATATTGAGCCTTTATGGTAGGAGGAGGATATAACTGATTATATATAGGGAAAGATCTAGCTTAACAGACTTGGGATACTTAAGGCAAAGGAGGAACATCCCAGACACTAACATTCTTCCTATGTAAAACCTACCTTAAAACTGCTCCTGGTAAGCTTGCAATCACTAGCTCATTTATTCCTTCAGGTTTAATGTATTATTTCTATCCTAATTGTGACCATGAATTACCCTCTGCCTCTTTGGTACCTTGACTTTAATCAAAGTATTTTTCAAAATATCACTTGACTTAACCTTCTCATCATTGTAGGTTAACACTGACCACATGTAAGTTAAAATTAAGTTTATCAACATGTCTCGAGTTATATATACACTCTATCTCTACATTTGTATTAATATTTCTCTTTTGATAGATGGATATGTGTGTGTATATGTATATATATATATACACACACACACACACACACATATATATATATTCTTCCAAACTATATTTTATGATAAAATTTCTCCACAATGATTTTTTGTACTAGTCATCACATATGCTGGGTTTTATATTCTTTTTTGTAAATATGTCTTTGGGCAATTCACATGTAATTTGTTTAGTCGATGAGTTTCTTGTCACATATATACAAAGGTCTTTTATTCAAGATCAGATTTTTACAAAAGATTTTTCTGGTGGAATATTTGTGTACTTTGTTAGCCTGAGACCTAACATAAAACCAGTTTTTCTTACAATGAAGAGTTAAATAATGTTTGCTCTTAGATTATTTTACTGCCTGTACTATATGATGGACCTACTGCTTTGGCATGATGATTCACTAAATATTTCAACTTTCCTTGAAGTGATTTGAGAATTTTAAGCCACAGGAAACAGATGCTTTGTCTTTAGGCATAATGTTCTTGGAATGAGAATGTTTATTTTTATTCTCAGTTACTGATTATATTCTGTTACTGATTAATATATTGTTCCATTTTATTTTTTATCATCTTCTTCATGATCATTGCCATTAAATGATAATTATTAAGGGTTTCCATTTGGAAGTTTACAAGTATTTAGGCAAAATTCTTTGGCTATTCCCCCTATTCTCAAGAGGTTAAAGTATATAAACAGATGGCATTTATTTCTATGGCAAATAGCAACAAGAAAGTTATACAAGGAACAGAAAAAAGGATTTAACAATCAAATGATAACTATTTAGGGCTCCTATGCAAGTGTTGCATAGACTGGAAATAGGACATATGTGGTAAGTGGTAAAAACAGATTTTTCTAATCCAAGCAAGACTTTGGTGTGAATATTTTAATCTTTTCTAATTGACACCAGTTTCCATGATCTAATGGGCATTGTGTGATCCACATTGGTCAGCTGAGTGAGAAAGCCAAAGTGACTCCATTAACTGTGCCAAGGCTCCTCCTCTGGATGGAGAAATATTATCAGATAAGTTTTATTACAAAGATATTTTGAGAAAGCTTTGGAAAGAAGAGGATATTTTAGGTACAGAGGCTACTACTTGAATAATTGAGCCAAAGAAGGTACAGTGAATCATTTTGAAGTATTTGTTCTGTTCAGGATGATTCTCAATTGACCTTAGCTCTCCAAATGGGGAAAACCAAAGCCACATTAGTATTTTATGAGCACCTGATCACATGACATGGACCAAGAGTGGAGATTTAAATAAAATGAGGAAATTGGCATTTCTTTTCCAGAAAACTGAAGTTAGCACTAAGATTATCTGTCCTTTCATTTTGTGATATTCATAACACATAAACTTGTGAGTCACCGAATGACCATCCCATGCCTTCCAGGTAGATTGAGTATCAGAGAAAGTTCACAGGGGAAGAGAAACCCCAAACCATAGAGACTGGAGACTGCAGATGAGAGAACAGTACTACTTCAACTGCCTGATATCTTTGCATTTCCAGGTTTCATTCTTCTTTTATCTGACCACACTTCTTTCTTTTTATTTCATGAAGAAAAGTAGGGTTTGTTCTTATAACAAAGAGTTTAAATATAAATATGGCACCGATGAATTAATTGACACAGGAAGAAAGGGAATAGGCCAGGAATCAGAAGAGAAAGAAGCATAATATATCCCTAGTTACAGGTCCTATATTTATTTCTCATTTACTTTCTAAATGACTTTCTTAAAATGCCACTGCAGTTTGGTTCTGTCTTTATAACTATATTGGATATATGCAAATATTGGATTTAGGAAATCAAAGCTCTGTCTATATACAGATAGATATGGCAAAGAAACATTTTACTTAGCATTTTACACTCTGTACTGTGATACAATTAGACTTTGCAAACAACAGCAAACAAATGATTTGGCAAGGGAAACACAGTCTCATGTGCTTGAGCATCAGCATCAGAATCAGCTCTGGCTCCTGTCCTCTCTGTCTTCATCCTCGACTGCTCTGTTAAACATACACTGAATGGGGTTTCCGAGTCTAAAATCTTTTGATTGCTTTTATTTGTATCAGATTACCTCTTAAGGCACTTTTAGTACTCTCTCTTGCTTGCACTGACAAGAGGCAGAACGTCAAATACATGGTTTGCAGACACTCAATGATGATCAAACCTTCTAGGATGAGAAGTAAAATTTCATGGAAATCGTAGGATAACCCATCATTGTGGAATTTCACAGACTTGGGTTCAACATTCACCAGCAGTGTGATCCTGTGGGAGTTATTTAACCTTTCTGATCCTCAGCGTTCTCATCTGTAAGTGGGGATTATGATGTTCATATGATAGGCCTGTTAGAATTACAGCAAGGTAACACATGCAAAGTGTAGGGCATGAATTCTGTCACATCATAGACACAAACACAAGGCGTATTATTGTTAACTTGCTAGAGGGAAATCCCTTAACACTCTGATTCTTAATTTAGTCACGTTATTGATGACCGAAATCCATTTGTACTCCTTATGTACGCAGAAGCTTTCAAACTTTATTTCCAGCAGCAGAGCTGCACTCAGGTAATAAGTCAGCTAAAGAATTTTTTTTTCCTTGAATGAATTATGCGTCTGGTGTGCTAAATTTTCTCAAGGCAGTCAACCATAAAAATTATATTATGTATTTCTGTTGTGTAACTTGTGTGAAAGTAGAGTTTGTCAAAACTGGCTGCTCAGCATTTAATGAGACCCTCCACTGCATTTGATCCCGAGTCAAGCTATATATAAGGAGGGTAAACAAGGAGGTCAGAGAAGGGAGCTCAAACTAAGGAAATCATGCTATAAATAATAAATGGATAATTTTTAAAAACTAAAATAAAATTGGTAGAAAAATTCAACTAATTGTCATCTTTTTTTATAAGTGAATGGTGAGTTTGCTTTGTGTGTGCCAAGACCTAAAATTAAAGAATTTCATTTCCCTTGAAGTCCTTAATACTCTTTGGTGAAATATGAAGCAGATGTCTCTATGACTTCTACCTAATTGAACAGGAATGTCATGGGGAGGAGAGTCATCAATCTCTGGATTGTCTTGGAAAAAGGTCCTGAGGATTTTCATGTACACTGTTACATGTAGACTAAGTTAGAATATTACATAAAATTAAGAGAAAATATTATAGCACCCTGCTTTTTATGCATCTACATTTAGATGGATGGAGTTTACAATCGAGTGCATAACAATGAAGTTTTGCTTTCTTTGTCTCTAATTCATTGCAATGTTAAATGGTATTTTATTCTGGAATTTATTAAAATATATTTAAATATTCTGAGCTCATCTTGTTTTCCAGCCACCTTGATTTGAGTGTCAAATGCTCATCCACAGTCTGCTGATTGCTTGAAGACAGAGTTGCAGTGCATACTGCAGTGTTTCTGAGTGGGTTTCTGCCTTTTGTAATCATTGCAAATTACAAATACCATTTGCACAGAACATGTTGCACTGCATCAGGATGACCACCTGCTTGTCTACCTGACCTATTATGCTATGAGAGGTTATACTTCCTATTGCTTGTTGTATATTCATCATCTACAACCATTTTCAGCCTAACTCTTTAGTACATTACTGTATTAGTCCATTTTCATACTGCTATAACAAACTACCTGAAACTGGGTAATTTATAAATAGAAGAGGTTTAATTGTCTCACTGTTACACATGGCTGGGGAAACCTCAGAAAACTTATAATCATGGTGGAAGGCAATGGAGAAACAAGCACTTTCTTCACAAGGCAGCAGGAGAGATGAGGGAATGGGAGTGAACTGCCAAATACTTTTAAAGCATCATTCACTAGAACAGCATGGGGGAAATGACCCACATTATCCAATCACCTCCCACCAGGTCCCTCCCTTGACATGTGCAAATTACAATTTGAGATGAGATTTGGGTGGGGACACAGAGCCAAACCATATTAATCCACCTCTGGATCCTCCCAGATCTCATGTTTTTCTCACGTTTCAAAACATATCATGCCTTCCCAACACACCCCCAAATTCTTGATTTATTCCAACATTAACCCAAAAGTCCACAATCCAAAGTTTTATCTGAGATAAGGCAAATCCCTTCCACCTATGAGCCTGTTAAAACAAAAGCAAGCTACTTACTTCCAAGATACAATGGGGGTACAGGCATTGGGTAAATTTTCCCACTCCAAATGGGAGAAATTGGCTAAAACAAAGGGGGCTACAGGCCCCATGCAAGTCCAAAATCCAGTAGGTCAGTCATTAAATCTCAAAGCTCCAAAATGATCTTCTTTAACTCCATATCTCACATCCAGGGCACACTGATGCAAAGGGTGGGCTCCCATGGCTTTAGGCAGCTTCTTCACAGGCTGCCATTGAGTGCCTGTGCATTTTCCAGGTGCACAGTGCAAGATGTCAATGGATCTACCATTTTGGGGTCTGGAGAATGATGGTCCTCTTCTCACAGCTCCCCTAGGTAGTGCCTCATTGAGGACTCTGTGTGGGGGCTCCAACCCCACATTTCCACTCTGCATTATCCTAGTAGAGGTTCTCCATGAGGGCACCACTCCTGCAGTAGATTTCTACCTGGACATCCAGGCATTTTCACACATCCTCTGAAACCTAGGTGGGGGCTCCCAAAGCTCAACTCTTTTTTTCTGTGCACCCACATGCCCAATACCATGTGGAAGCCACCAAGGCTTGGGGATTGCACTCTCTGAAGCAATTGCTCAAGCTGTACCTTGGCCTCTTTTAGCCATGGCTGGAGATGGAGTGGCTGGGATACAGGGCACCATGTCTCGAGGCTTTACAGAGCAGCAGAGTCCTGGGCCTGGCACACAAAACCATTTTTTCCTCCTAGGCCTCTGGGCCTGCGATGGGAGGGGCTGCCATGATGATCTCTGAACTATCCTGGAGACATTTTCCTCATTATCTTGGCTATTAACATTCAGCTTCTCTTTACTTATGCAAATTTCTGCAGCCAGCTTGAACTTCTCCCCAGAAAATGGGGTTTTCTTTTCTACTGCATGGCCAGGCTGCAGATTTTCCAAACTTTCATGTTCTACTTCCCTTTTAAACATAAGATTCAATTTCAGATAATCGTTTTGCAAACACATATGACTGTATGCTTTCAGAAGAAGCCAGTTCACATCTTGAATGCTTTGCTGCTTGGAAATTTTTCCTGCCAGATAGCCTAAATTAACTCTCCCAAGTTCAGAGTTTCACAGATGTCTGGGGCAGGGGCAAAATGCTGCCAGTCTCTGCTTAAAGCATAGCAAGAGTGACCTTTGTTCCAGTTCCCAATAAGTTCCTCATCTCTATCTAAGACCACCTCAGCCTGGATTTCATTGTCCATATCACTATCAGCATTTTGGTCAAAAGTATTCAACAAGTCTCTAGGAAGTTCCAAACTTTCCCACATTTTCATGTTTTCTTCTGAGCCCTTCAAACCAGTCCAACTTCTGCTTATTAACCAGTTCCAAAGTCTTGTCTACACTTTCAGGTTATCTTTATAGCAGTACCCCACTATCCCAGTAACAATTTTCTGTATTAATCCATTTTCATGCTGATATAAAGAACTGCCTGAGACTGAGTAATTAATAAAAAAAGAGGTTTAATTGACTCACAGTTCCACATGGCTGGGAAGGCCTCAGGAAACTTACAATCATGGCAAAAGGCAAATGAGAAGCAAACACTTTCTTCACAAGGCAGCAGGACAATGAGCGAGAGAGAGGAGGGAATTGCCACACTTTTAAACCATCAGATTTTTTGAGAACTCTCTGACTATCATGAGAACAGCTTGGAGGAAACCTCCCCATGATCCATTCACCTCCCACCAGGTTTCTCCCTCAACACATGGGGATTACAATTTGAGATGAGATTTGGGTGGGGACACAGAGTCAAACCATATCAATTGCCTCATCATCACTTACCTGATTTGTTCCAACATCTTTTTCCAGATCACCTCACCTCTTATCTTGCTTTCCTCCATAACAGAGTGATCATTATAGCCAGCAAAAAGGGGTATCCCTTTTTTGCACAAATTTCTCTAGTAGTTACCTATGGTTTAGGGAAAACTAAAACAAATCTTGCATTGAAATACTATATAAACTTTGTTAATAAGAATGATTATCTTATTTTAAATTTATGCACTTCTTTCAATGGTGTTTTAGCAATGCGAAGCTTATACCTCCAGAATCTCCCACTTATTTTTCTCATATACAAGCTGGATGGAGAAGTAAATAGCAGAAAAATAAATTGATGATATATAAGCTGTGGGATAGCTCAGGACCAGAGCCCTGAAGGCAGTGTTCTAAGCATGGGCTGGATTACTTATTGCTAAAGCAAGTTTCTTGGTCCTAGCTCATAATCAAGCCTGGAATGGAGAACTCTTTCTGTTGTACTATGATACTGCCAACTTTAGTACACTCCCTGGTGATGTTTTTGTTCACTATGGGTAGAGAACCATAACCTTAGGCCATTCAATGGGTATTGGAATGGATTGCAGAAATAGAAATCTATGGTACTGAACTTGGTAGCACATGGAGGTCCTACGTGTAGTATTCTGAAGGTTAATAACAAACATAAAAATTATCTGTGAAACTTCCGTAACACTTATCTGTGATCCATGTACTAAGCAATATTGTAAAATTGATTTCTTACTGTGGATTGTAGTCACAAAGTTTTGAAAGCCCTTGCTCCAGGGAAGTAAAATATGCAATATGTGAAACAATCTAATTCTAATATTTAAATGTAGATACTTATGCATACTTTTAAAAAGGGTGAGCATAGGAATGGTCATATGGGTCAGTACTGAGTTGCATCCCTCTTGCATTAGGTCAAGGCCCAAGGGAAATGTACAAATCCTCACAATGCTGAATCATGTGAAGCTATGGATCAAGGCTATGTTCCACATTCATTAGAGCCCTCAACGTGCATTATTTCCTATCTGTTCAGTCTGAAGCCTTCAAAAAATAAATATTTTGATGGAAAGTAGACTAGTAGGGTGACCAACTTATTCCTATTTTTCTAAGACTTTCCCCATTTTAGCACAGAAACTCCTGTTTCCTGGCAACCCCCTCAGTTCCAGGCAAACCAGGACAGTTGGGTTACTCTATGTGTAATGCAGTAAATCATCTAAGCTGTTTGTATTTTATTCAAACAAAATTTTACTTCCAATTCCAACATAAACCAGTTGCATTTGAAGCTGCTGTGCTCTAAATAAGGAGAGATGCCAAAGCCTTTCCCAATTAACCCAATGCTGTCATCATCATCCCTAACTCTTGTCCAAGGGTTCTATGAGGACATGTGATTACATCATAGCCTTCCTGCCTGTCTCTCTTATTGGCTAGGTTTTACTGATTATGATATTTTCTCTGATGCTAAATTTCCTCATCTGGAATATGAAAATCAATATTTTTATGGTGGCTGTGATATTTAAATTTCTCCTACTTGAGGCCAACTTGATTTACAAACCACTTCTATGACAGTATGCACCATAGACAGTGAAATCTCTTCAGTGCTTTTCTCTGGAAAATAATTACAAAGCATAATCATACCTCCTAAGTTGCTTGCCTTGCATAGATTTATACAATAGTATTTAAAGACTGAAATTTAAGTAGCAAATGCAATAGGAATACAAATGTCAAAAGAGTTGTAGCAGGTGCTTACATTTTAGTATCTTGATTTTGAGCAGTCTCCAATAGAAAGATCAGGGCTCTTTGTAAGTATTACACAGTAATGGAAATAAGAAATGACTAGACAGGCAAACCTGTGGCCAAATCATAGACTAATGGAAAGTCTTATATTATCCATAAATTCTAGAACTTTTGGTTTTGGTGCTGATATATGTGTGTTACTCATAACAGTTGGGTTCTCAAAGGAAACTGGTCATTTCACTGTAACTGCCCTTTCAAAAATGCAGATGCTGTGGGTTAGTATCATAAACTTACAGATTAAAATATTGTTAAAGGCAAGGACTTAGAAATACAGATGGTCGCCAACATAGAATGGTTCCACTTAGGATTTTTTGACTTTATGATGGTGCGAAAGCCATATGCATTCAGCAGCAAGCACATTTCGAATTCTGAAGTTTGATCTTTTTCTGGGCTAGTGTTACACGATACAATACTCTTTCATGATGCAGGCAGCAGCACTGGGGCACAGCTCCCAATCAGCCACATAATTGTAAGGGCAAAGAACACATGCTTTACACTGTTCTGTGTTGCCGGATGATTTTGCCCAACTAAGGCTAATGGGAGTGTTCTAGGGACGTTTAAGGTAGACTAGGCTAAACTGTGATGTTTAGTAGATTAAGTGTATTCAAAGTATTATGGACTTACAATATTTTCAACTTATGATGGGTTTATCAGGATATAACCCCATCATAAGTCAAGAAGCCTCTGTATGATTAACTACAAAAAAAATTCAAAGTGATTCTTAGTGATTACAACTTCTTTAAAGAATTTTAATTTAATTGGAATGGTCATAATTTCAGAGTATACATTTATCTTTCCATGGATCAATATCATTTGTCTTGGCCTCAATGTTGTATATATGTCCATATCAAACTTGTGCTTCCTCTAAATTCTTTCTACACTCATAAAATTTATTTTAGACTAACACAAATTAAAATAACCTTGGCAGAAATATGTAATGCAGAGTATGGTTCATTTTGACTCTTGAAGGGGGAATATGAGAATGGTGAGAAAAATACTCACCATGGAATTAGCAATAATTTTAAACATTCTCCTCTTAGAAACATCTGGCTGAGGCCCAGACACTTTAGGCCTCCTTTTAAAATGGGAATTGATTCCTGGAAGGAAACCAACATTGTCCACAATGAAATCTATTGCTTTGTGAATGAATTGAATTAGTGTCCTCAATTGAATACAAGGAGAGAAGATAAACCTGTGACTATGAATATGCTCCACAATCTCAAAGAATTTTGTCCATTTCAACCAAATGGTTTAATAACCTTCCTAATTAAACAAATTGTCAGCTGCGGGAACATGCTGAAGCTTGCCTAAAACTATTCCTTTGGATACAGTTTTGGGCCAAATTAATTTTCATGATAGTTCTTCCACTTGTGTGGCATTGATTGCAATTCATGGAAATGTGTGTATCATCTTTCAGCTCTGTTCTCAATGTTGTGTCTGAAAATGACTTTCCGTAGCTCTTCAGTATTCCACCAGGATTCTGGACAAAGAACAGTTAATCTGTGCCCGTTTGCAGACAGTCACCTGGGTTACTTTTCTCCGTTTCCTCTCTACTAACAGTAGCCTGGACAGTGAGTTCTGCAGTAATGAGATTTTCCTAGACAACCTGACTTGCTGGTGAGTCCCAAGGATGGGGGTAGGGGCATTATAATATTTTGGGTCTTCAATGTAGGTCGCCTTGATGGATTTCAAAAAGTGATCTCATGAAGGCAAAACATTATTAAGAATTATCTGTTCTTTGTTTTGAATATCCCAGGGTCTCTTCTTTAAAAAGATGACATCTAGATTTAGAAATGAGGGCAGCATGTCATTTCCTTGAAAAAGAATAAGGATCTGCACAGAGGTGAGTAAATTATCATGGTGGTAGGGGTGCACTAAAGGGAATATAATAGTGTTAGCAGAGAAAGCAAACATGTAGGCAGGGTGATGAATGAGTGGTTTATACAGTGAATCACATTTGGCTTTTGACACTGACCAGAATTCATTCTTCAAATAGTCCAAGTTTTATCCATCAGTTATCTCTCTTTTTTTTTTCACAGGCCTTCCCCACCTCTCCTGGGCAACCCTGCTTCCTCAAACTTACACAGGGGAGCTTTAGGATAAGTTGAGATCAAATAACAGAAAACACAGAATGAAAACTAGAAATAATTAAACAGCTCCCTTTATTTTTTTTTAGAAAAATATTTTACTTACAATTTTACAGCTTCTCTTTTAATTATTTCTAATAGTATTCAAGGGAACACTATATTCTCTTGAAAATAAAACAAAATGCAACTTACAGTTGTTCTATAATACTTTTATCCACACTTTGTTCTTTCTGTGTTTATTTCATGCTATGCAGCACTGGCTTCTCATACATAGGACCTTCAAAGTTTCACCTTCAGAACCACTTGCCCAAGACAAATTAGCACAGCAGGAAATGATAGTTGCTCTGAGCGACTCAAGAGGAAAAATATACATTATTTCTCTCTAATCTGCTGAAGCACATTTGACTTGATTCCCATGTCGATTTTCATTTTGACAAGATAGATAGCAAATGAAGCACAATGGTATAGATTTGTGCATTTATTCCCATTTTCAAGGCACAAGTGGAGAAATCTTTCCTGGTTGATGACTTAAAGCATCCTGTCAGTCTGTTCTTAAGTATGAAAGTGTTCGGAAATCAGGATGCTGTAATATGCCATTGCAATATCCCGTTAACTCACTGGGCTGAGCAGTACTTTGAGGTGTCAAGGGCGAAGAACTCTAATTCAACTGCCACTGATTTGTTACATTTACCAATGAGACAAGGCACAATAATGCTGGAGGGTTAATTTTTAAAACTACCTTCGAGCTCAGGAAGAGTTGAACCCTTAGAGTAGGAGGCATAGATTTGTCATCATTCCTTGCCACTTCCTTTACTCGTTGGAACCAGGCATGCACTGGCAGACATGCTTCCTTGAGAGCTGAGCCTGGAGTCTGTGACTGGGAAAGGTTTTTGCCTTTATGAAGTCACATATATTGTCCTGACGTCTTATATGATATGATTATTTGGTTTTCAGGGAAACTTCAACCATCAAAAGAAAAGCATTGATTTATTTTCAGTATTATCATTATTATTATTTTTAGAAATTCTCCCCTTCTTTAGGCTAAGAAAAAATAAAACTGTTTTTGAAAAGATTTTAGACGTCCATGCATGGATGAATACATTTTCGAAATAAAAAACAGAAAGGAAAAACATCAGATTTTGCATTTGGGAAGAAACATCCGTTGTTATTTTCTGAATTCAAAATCTACATTCCTTGGGTGATGGATACTGTGTAATACTGGATTTCATTCTCCGCAATGTCTAAAACCACCATCTGGGGGTGAATTTTAATAGCAGTGTCATGTGCCATAGTTTTGAGATCACATGCCTTTGCTTTTTTATTTATTAACCACAGACTATAGTTATCCGTCTTAATGGTCATCTTGCTGGATACATGTGGTGAAAATTAAACTGGAGGGAAGGAGGATAACTGACTATGTGAAAATTGATCACAACTCCAAAAATCACCTCAAAATTATCAACTCAAATTGAAATTAATTTAACAAATTTCATTTACACTTTCATTATATATGAGACTTTAGCAAAAGCTTATGGAAAAATCAAACAATAAGACAAAATGCCTGCTATTACAAAGTTGACAAAGTTGTAAGGGGCAAAAACAAGTATTCTCTCTCTCTCTCTCTCTCTCACACACACACACACACACAGACACATATGCATGCAGACGCAAATATAAATAACAAGGTCAATTCTATTAAACAAGTAAATACAGTATTTTGAGGCTATGAAAGAAGAGAAAATTATATGACTGAGAAACTATAAATAGAACATTAATTATGAGCAGATATAAATTATTCATGTGAATTTTCAAAACTTTAAAAAATTTTAGAACACATTTAGATTTACACAAATGTTTCAAAGACAGTACAGAGACACCCTTTATATCCAGATTCCCCCAATGTGAATATCGTTTATAACAATGGAGCATTGGTCAAAACTAAGAAATTAACAGGATATGCTACTATTAACTAAACCACAGACTTTATTTTCATTGACAGGTTTTTAAATAATGTTATTTTGTGTTCCAGGATTTAATACAAAATACATCATTGCATTAAGGATATAAATTATTTTAATTCATTATTGCATCCTTAATAGTGATCCTTGATAGAGGTGGTGAGGTAAGATAACATTGGGTTGTAGGATCAGAAACAACTAATTTCAAATTCTTCTTTTGCCAATTATCTCACCATTGTAACAGCAGTCATGTAACTGAACCTTTCTAGGCCCCAGGTTGGCTCAGTTTTGAAAAAAGAACAATAACAGTAGCAACTTCTGCATTGTTGTACTAAGTGAGGACATGTATTTAAAGTGTTTAGCTGGTGTCTGACCCTAACATTTAGTGATTGTTAGCAAACATTATGCTTGATTATATTGATCCACTTAAAAAATGAAATTGTGAAAGTAAAATGCTGCCAGAGATTTTAAAACCTGTATATGATGCAAGAATAGCAGTGCATTTTTACATTTCAAATTAACATTACACGCATTAAAGCTGGAATAATAGTAAAGAGAAATTTTAGAGGAACTCTGTCTTGATTTGGATAGTAAGAAGTGAATAAGAGTTGGATAGACAGGAGAGAAGGATAAGATATTTTAAGCGCACATGTAAAAGAGCACACCGCAAATCTGAAGAAGGGGCAGGAGATAAGTTTAGCAATAAAAGTAGATTTATGAATATGATTAGTTAGGGGAAAGCTGGAGAGGAAATTGGGACCAGTTTTGATGGGCCTTGAATGTCAGGGTAAGAGGATTTGACTTGATTCTGTAGGCAACATGATTTCATAAGGTGGGCAGAAATTGTTTGCCATGGGATGGGTCTTTTTCAGAGCACATTAACTCTCATTAATAGCCTATAAGGGAGATACATAAAGTACTGAAAATATTTTTAGATGATATAGCAAGATTCCTGGACACATAGACAGGTACTGAATTAACACTTAAGTACTTATTCTCTGGAACATTTAAAAGTAATTTTTAGCTCTTATGCAATAATCACATGAAGCATTTCTGGATCAATTTTCATTTGGAAACCACCCACTTAGTTAATTGCAGATAAAATGTCAAAAATCTTTAACAACTTATTGAAAATGATATTTTGGCCTATATCTGTGAGTTAATATGGGTTAATATGAGAAATGTTTGTCAAGATCTCTATTGGTATTGTCTCAGCCATGACTTTTGTATTTGTCATTTTAGGTGCAACTGGGTGATAACGCACATATTTCAAGATATAATATGTGTGTGTGAATATGCTTGACTATTAGAACCATAGTATAAAATAGTGAGAGGAAATTATAAAGAGAATTTCTTTGGACTTGGTGTCAAGAGGTTCATGTCCTGGCTCTATAACTTATATCATCCATGTGACGTCAACACATCTCAGGTTCTTTGAACTTTATTTTTTTTAAAGCTGTCAACTAGAATTGATAATATATAATAACAGCTTCTCAAACTTAACATTAGTGTCGAGTTAAATTTTAAAATGGGAGTATTTTGTAAAATGCAAATATTATTACAAATATCAGTCACTATTTTATGATGTTATTTCAAAATGCTAGATTTCTCATGTTTGGGGTCCAAACAGTGGAATAATTTATATCTGTGAATTTCCTTTTATCTTAATAGTTTTAACTTTTACATCAGTTTTTCATTTATATTACAAAAGAGCCAATGGAACAATATGAATTTACCTTGAATGCTTTTTTTCTCTCTGTCCATTTCCAACTAAAAGTGCCATGCAGGTGTGAAATAACAAAGAAGCCAAATACTGGTGAAAGAAGTGAAATTAAAAGATTGATTCATCCAAAAAAGGTAATAGTTAGACTTCTTCCCATCGAGCTGACTGCAATATCTTCCCTTTACCTTCGGGTTCAAAACATAGCCCTCTTTGATGTCTCATAAACATTTCCTAATAATGTTCTCAAATGAGATAAAGGATTATAAATGAAGTAATGAGCCTCACCCATGAGGAGAATTGAAGAGCTCTTAAAGAAAATCTGCTTCTGAAGATACGGATTCTAGAATCAGGGAGTTGTCCCCAATTCCCAGAAGTTCAAACCCAGTGATTAGCACGGAAACCCAGAACTGATAAATGATTTGTAGAATGTCTCGGTTTTTGGTGAAATTTCTTCAGATGAATAAATGATTAAAATGGCTGAATGAAAATCACACACAAAAGGGTGAAATATAATGACTATCTGATCTGTTAAAAGGAAAAAGCTTTTAAACTAATCGATCTTTTCTACAACAATTTATGTCATAGCCTTTTAAGATGATCCCATCTTAAATGGGGAAGTGACAAAGAAATATACATCTAATATACTTGTTCGATGGATAGATTTTCAGTACCCTAAGAAAATGCATTTGAGAGCTTTCATTTTTAAAGGGGACTACACATTAGATGCTTGTGGATGATCTTATGATCTTATGTTTAGTTTTACCCTTGTTATTGCTAAGGGTTAGAAGGTAGGAAATTGAGACCAAGACTTTTTTCTTTGGGCTTGATGGGCAATTGTGTAGCAATCATTTAACCTCCCTGTGCTTCATTGATAGCATCTCTCAAAGGACTACACTAATGTATGTCACGCTAATGCTTGCCATCCATCTACTTCTTGGGCACATTACAAGGGTTAACTAATAAGGCTGATAAGCACTTTACAAATTCAAAGTACAAAGTAGAAGTGCTAAGTAAGCTAAATAAAAAGAAGAGACTCACCTGATGGTCAACCAATTTGAATTTTCAATGATTTATGGATTTAATGAATACTTTCTTCTACCTTTTGAAATAAATTAAAGCCATTTTAGTACATTTTAAAAACTCATTTCAGAAATACAGGAATGAACATAGTGTGCATCATTTCTAATATGAACAAAGATTTTGTATTACTCAGGTGTTTTCAAAATATACTACTGTTGTGTATCACTTTTTGAAGAAGTCATAAGTTGTTTTTTTGTTTCTGCCCTTTTGCTGTGGTGGAATATGTCATAATGACAAAATAATAAAATACTCTAACTGGTGAGAAAACCAGAATGGCAAAGTACAAGTTTCCATTGACTTCTAGGGGGAAATATCTCAACCATGGGAAAGAAAGATAAACTCTAAGGGAGAAAGGGATTTATTCCATCTTGGTTTAATATTCAGTCCTAGTCATACCTACTTCAGCTGTCACGAAGAAGACTAATTAGTGCCAGTGGTGATGGGAGGTTTTGTGATGCCAACTTTTGTCCTTTAAGAACTTGATTAAACTTAAAATCATTTCCTATACTCTGCAAAACAGAATGTTTTGACGATGTCTCAGCCACGTCACAGATGCAACCATTTCTATCAAACTTTGACATTACAGTTACTGTTACAGTAGGTAGCTAGCCATGCATGAGTGGGGCAGGAGAGTGCTCCCCTCACCCACCAGGAATGTCATCTGACCACCAGGTGATGGTCAGGCAGTTGTCACACTGCCTCTCTAAAAAATAATTGGTCTTAAGACAGTGCCAGGGAAAGGTAGTTTCCCAATAGATAAAAATACCTGTGATTGATAATCAGCACCTTTTAGGAATTGAGAGAGTGAGCTCAAGCATGCACATTAAGAGGCAAAAATGGCAGAGTATGACCTTCCAGGGGCATTCCACTAGGAAAGGGAAGAATGCCTCAGGTGAGCATGTGTATGACTTCAGTAAATACGCTGCACTTGTTCACATCCCAAATGCTAGCAGGCCACCACGCATGTGGGCAGGTCACCCTGAGGGGAGAATCAAGGAAAACGGATGCAGGACCCCAGAAGTATGCCAACATATAAAACCCCAAGTCAAAGGTCAAATGCACTTGACCTCCAAGATACCTGCTTGGGCCTCTTCCAAGTTTATTTCCTTTTTTTCTGTCCTGCTCTAAAGCTTTTTAATAAACTTCCATTCCTGCTCTAAAGCTTGCCTGGGTCTCTTCTTCTGTCTTATGACCCTCAGTTGAATTCTTGATCCTGAGGAAGCAATAATTGAGGTTGCTGCAGACCCCATGCAGAATCGCAGACAGTAACCTGGATAACTTCCACTGGTAACAGTTATAGCTAAAGGTGGAGAGCAAAGTGCAGAGTAGGGTTATTATCTGGAATAATAGAGACCAATGACACTTTGCCATGTGTATTAGTCAGCTCAGGCTGCCATAATAAAGTACCACAGATTGGGTGACTCAAACAATAGACATTTCTTTTCTCACTGTTTTGGAGGGCAGAAGTCCATGATCAAGGTGCTGGTGAATTTGGTTTCTGGTGAGGGCTGTCTTCCTGCCTTGTAGATGGCCACCTTCTTGATGTGTCCTCATATGGCCTTTCCTCTGTGCTTGCTCAGAGAGCCAGCAAGCTGCAATGTCACTTCCTTTTTATAAGGACACAAGTTATATATCCTGTTAGGGGCCCATTCTTACCACCTCATTTAACCTTAATTACCTCCATAAAGTCCCTCTCTCCAAATACAGTCACATTAGTGGTGGAGGCTTCAACATACAAAGTTTGGAGGGACACAATTCAGTTCATAACACTATAATACATTAGATAATTGAGACCCAAACAGTCTTTATTTGACTCTTCTAGACACTTGCAGAACCACAGTATTCCTATCTACTTTATGTGTTTGAGACTAAGCATAAAACTGTATTTTTCCTCTCTGAAGGCTCTCAAGGAGAATCTTTCCCTGTTTCTGGTGGCAGCTGCAGGTGTTCCTTGGCTCATGTCCACATCACTGCCATCTGCCTCAGTCTTCACCATAACCTTCCACTCTGTGTCTCCTCCTTTTCTATAGGGACAATAGTTTGCATACACAACAATCTCTTTTCTATTTGAATAACAATGACCCTGTTTCCATTTTTTTCCATTTTCTATAGGGACAGTAGTTTCCATATATAACAATCTCTGTTCTACTTGAATAATGAAGTAGTTAAGAACAATATATTTTCATCAGTCTCCAATCTAAAAGTAGTTGTTGAGAAACAGTTAAAAAATGTCCCTTATAGCTCTCAGGACTGGTCTTAGAGCTAGTTGGAAAAATCAAGTGATATGACTTTATGGCTATGCCTTTTCTCCCTCTAGTAAACAACACACATTACCTGATTTGCTTGAAATTCAGCCAGAGAAAAATTCATCTCAGTACATAATTCTCCGACTAAAGCAAGACTTTTTAAATGTAAAAAGTAATTCCCTAGACACCTGAGTGTTGAGTTAAATTTCCAGACGTCAGCATCATCATTTCAACCCAAAAGGTGTAGCATACAGAATCTCCATCCCAAACTTGAAGCCAGTAAGTGTGGATGGATTAGTTTTGGAGATTAATTCTATAATTTACTTAATTACTTAAGAGTTTACAGCCCTGCATTTGTTTTGGTGTTATAGTTGCATTTTAAAAGTTGTATTAGCACTCAATATTACCCCTTTCATTATTCTAATAAAGAGAAAGAAACAGAGTTTGCCTAAAGAGTAGAAAGGCCAATTCAGCCCAATATTGGAAAAAGGCCAGACAGTCACTTGGGTGGACAAAATAGTGGCACAATCCTACAACACACAGCTGTAAACCAAAAACAAAACTCTAAGGCCCGCAACCATCTGAATGAACTTCCTCCTCAGCCAGGGCACTGTTAAAATTTAACCTGAAAGACTGGTTCTGGCCATGACTGGAAGCAGAGGTGACACATGCCCCATTATACCTCCCTGGCATTAACATCAACAGATCTTAAGTCTGATAAGAAATATTTACAATCTATTCTCTCTAAAGCCTGCTACTTGAAGGCTTCCTTCTCCACACAATAAGAACTTTGGACTCCACAATCCTTTATCTTAATCCAGACATTTTATTTCTATCGATCCCAGGTCCTTAGATAAACTCACCCAATTGTCAATCAGAAAATTTTTAAATCTACCTATAACCTGAAAGCACCACACACAGCACCCTCCACTTCAAGCTGTCCCATTCTTCTAAACCAATCCAATATATTTCTTAAATGCATTTGATTGAAGTCTCACATCTCCCTAAAATGTGTAAAACCAAGCTGCAGCCTGACCACCTTGGTCACTTGTTCTCAGAACTTCCTGAGGGCTGTGTCACGGGCCTTGGTCACTCATATTTGGCTCAGAATAAATCTCTTCAAATATTTTACGGAGTTTGATGCTTTTTGTCAACACGTCTCAGAATACATTCAGTAGCCAGCAATCACATTTGTCTCACCAGTGGTCATTTAGTTTCAGAACATAATAATCTGTCAGATTCAATTAAAGCCAAAATTTGAATGATATCTATTTAGCTGTTTTGTAATCATTAATTTCTAAATACATTCTTCTTATATAGTTAAATTAAATACTTAAATATAGAGAGTTTATTCTAGTTTTTGTGTGTACATTTAGTAGGCTCTAGTTGTTTAAGGTTTACAAAATAAGTGAACGTGTTCAATATCACCAGGTTTTGGCCTATTTTGACTTTTTCATTATTCACGAGGAGTTATTCAGTCATAGAATGATTGGGAAGTTCACTGCTCTCTTCCCAAAGGAGAGGAATTACGAAAATTTATTTTACAATTAAGGTCTGTGTTTCTTTAAAGGTGTAGTTTTTAGTTTCTTATCATTCGGACTCCAAATGTAATGCTCCACTGAGAGTTTCAACAAGGGCTATGATAAGGGAAGAACACAAAGAGGAGCTCTTGCTAATTTCATTATCTTTGTACATATAATTAAGTTAAGGATCTTGTGATGAGATAATCCTGGATAGAGGTGGTCTCTAAATCCAATGGCAAATATTTCTATAGAAAAGGAAGAGACAGAGTAGAAGGTTATGGTGAAGACTGGAGCAGAGACTAGAGTGACGCAGCCATGAGACAAAGAATGCCTGGAGCCACCAGAAGCAGGGAAAGATTCTGTTTGAGAGCCTTCAGAGAGTATGGCCCTGCTGACACTAATTTTGAATTTCTGATGGCCAGAACTATGAATGGATAAATTTCTGTGGTTTTAAGCCTCCATGTTTGTGGCAACTTATTGCAGCATCCTTAGAAAACCAATGAAGTCAGTAAGCTACATCAGTGATTTGCTAGTGGAAACCCCATGCAGGGACCATGGGTGATAGAGACAAAAGGATAACTGGGAGCCTCATCCATGCACCCACCAGTCTTGTAGAATCAGAGTCCTCATTGATCGGCTAACTGCACAGGTATCAAATGCACAGAAATTTGGACTTCCAGTAGGTGGCCTCCAGAGGAACTACCAGAGTGGGCATGCGCTTGTTTCATATTTCAGCTTTGCTTTTTGCTATCTATCACCAGTGTCTGGATGATTCAGTAGAAGTGTAAACCCAAAATGTCCTGTCTGCAATCAACAGATAACAAACCAGCTTCACTGAGCTGCTTTAGTACTTACTAGGGCAAAAACCAAGGACAGTATCAGAGATAATAGGTAAGAGAATATGTACAGGAAGGTAATATGTGATATGGATAGCTACCATAAACTTAGCTTAGCAAGGAAAGTATTTCATAAACTGAAAAGTATTGATCCTTTGAGGTATCATGACAAGATAGATGGATTTGAACTTGGTTATATGAGCTCAAGAGTGGCAGAGAGAAGAAATCTCTTTAGATTAATAGGAACATCATTTTGACGTCAGTGGCAGGGTATATTATGGTAATCCAGGCTATCAGCTCCTTTGTTCCTGTATTCTGTGGTTCTGCTTTAAGATAGTGGGGAAATAATGTCAAGGGTACTCTGTTAAGGAGATCTGGCAATTAGAGACCGTTTGGACAAAATGCATGCCAAATTTTTATTCACTAACTCAAAAGAACATCCTTTGTGCCAGGCCCTTCTTTAGGGCCTGAGAATACACTGAGGAATGACACATGTAAATGACACACTTAGGTTCCCTCCTAAAGCGATCTCTACATCTATCCTTCTAAAAAAGTAAATTTCTGTCTAAAACAAACGCACAAAGCAAATCTGTTTGTGACCTTTAACTTTTAGATTATTTGTTTAGTCCTATATAACTGCTGTTTTGGAGCCTACCTTTTATTTTATATCTCTTGTTTGCCCTATAAAAGAATAAAAAGGCCACTGGGCTTACTCTTCTCCAGGAATTATCTTAAAGCCTATGAAAGGTCCACATCATAGCCCAACTATACTACCAGCACTGCCCTGAGAATGCAAGAAAAAGGGGTGTCTTTGGCCACAAATTTTATCTGACCTAAGTAATAATACCTTCCATTTGTCTATAACACTTTTATCTTTTCTAAGGAGCTTACACAGTCATTTCATTTCATCCTCATACAGGATCAAGTTTCAAGGCCAAATTGTTCTGTACACTGCCAGCTGGCTCCTTGAATTGCTGGCTTTGACTTCCCAGTGTGCCACTAAATATTGAGCAGGGAAGTTAAACAGGAATCTCTTGAGACCATATTTCTGCCCTAGGCAATGGTAACTCACATTCTCCTGCAATTTATTCTTCTCATCTGTGAATAGAAAAACAACTTTTCCTCATCAGGAGAGTCCTGATTTGGACTTGGCATATCAGAATATTGGTCTGACTGGGCAACATAAGTAAATGTAAAAATGACTTTGGAAATGATTCTGTTGTAAGGAACACACTTGTCAATTTTTCCATTAGTCTATCATTTGAAAGGAAAGCAGTGACCTGAACTTTCAACTGTCATTAGAGTAGTAAAGTCAAGCATCGTGTATCACACATATTTAAGGAGCAGTTTCCTGTAATGTCTTGCAACGTGCTTGGATGCCCTGGATATGAGAAGAATAATGAGAAGGTCAGAAACTGCCAGTTGTTTTACAGAATAGTTTGAGTGAATGTCTTAAAGTTATAAAGGTAAAATGTTACCAATTTTTTTTGTATATTTCAACTTTTAGAAGTAAAATTAATGAAAATGGAAGTAGAGATGACAGCTGAAGTATGATTTACTTTTTGCATTGCTGTATTTTAAGGACTCTCTGAATACATTAAAATGGACAGAAAGATTTTATAATGTTTCAAATGAAATAAAATATTTTCAGTATCATTTTTTCCAAAAATTAGTAATATACATGGAGATAAAATTTATTATTTCCAAAGAAGTTAATTGTTTTCTCAAGATAATTAAAACATTATTAATTTATGTTGGTGATAGAGAATAACAATATTCAGAGTAGATGATACATATTCGAGATACAAAACAGATTTTAAAAATTAATAATTTTAAAACATAAATGGAATAGAAATAACCTTAAATGTAGAATATATGCACAATATTTTTTAAAGTCTCACAATACAAATGCTATGAAATTCAACTAATATAAAATGTACATGCTATCTCTGCATTGGATATTTACTATGTAAACTCTCTAAGATGTAGTTCCCTTTAGGATTAAGAAATAGATCAGTGTGGGAAAACAGACTTCTCTTCTAATTCTTGGGGGGAATGTAAAGCATGATTTTGCAATCTATTTTAGCAATAAAAGTCAAGGGTTTAATAATTATCCATAATTATAATTCCTAACACCTAGGAATTATGCTTTTGAGAAGTTAATTATAAAATAATCCAAAATATAACTAGAAACTAGAAAACTTCTAAATACCCAACAACAGGGAATCTCTCTGCACATTACAGTATATATCATGTAATTTTGTAAAAAATATGATACAGCATAAAAAAATTATTTCAAAGACATATGCTTTGAAACGGAGCAAATGCTTTTGACATAATATTTATAAAAATATAGGAAAAATTGTATGAACAGTGTGACCACAAATAAAATATTTTAAGAATTAATATTTGTAATGACAATATTACGAATAAATTTTGAAGACTATCTATGTATATATCTTTTATTATTCAAGGGGTCTTATTCCCTAATCTATAAAATACTATTTAAAATCTTGGAAAACAGGTTTTTATATAAAGAAATTCTTGGAGAATTAAGCTTAGGAGTAGTGGACTGGTGTGAATGAAGGTGGCTCATTTTAGCATATGTTAAGTAAACAGACTTCTGAAGTACTGTTTTAAATCCTGTGCGATGCCCTGGGAATTGCACTTTCTTGGAGATTCTCCCATAGTGGGAAGCAATGGTCTGTAGTGGCTTTTTGTGATTGTGACTTGGCCTTCACTTATCAAAGAATGACTATCACTTCAGAGAAATGTTCCTGGCGGGAATAATCATTGACTATGTGATCTCCATAATGCAAGAAGAAACTGGGTTGAAGGAACTTTCTATTTGCAATACTTTCTAGATAACAGTTCTTTTGACTTTTGAACATAAAGCTCTCATCATATAGAAAAAAATTCTGATTTATTATTATTATTATGATTTCAAGATGGAGTCTTGCTCTGTTGCCCAGGCTGGGGTGCAGTGGCATGATCTTGGCTCACTGCAACCTCGGCCACCCGGGTTCAAGTGATTTTCCTGCCTCAGCCTCCAGAGTAGCTGGGACTATAGGCATGCACCACCACACTGGCTAATTTTTGGTTTTCATTTTATTATTATTTTTTTTTTAGTAGAGATTAGGTTTCATTATGTTGGCCAGGCTGGTCTCCAACTCCCGACCTCAGGTTATCCACCTGCCTTGGCCTCCCAAAATGCTGGGATTAGAGGTGTGAGCCACTACGCTCGGCCTGATTTATTATTTTAAATGATTTATTTTATATTACTAAATGACTTACATATAAATAAAAGGCTCACTAATTTAAGCTAGTTAACATTTCCCTTATTATCTAAGTCATGATGTTTCAGGATAGGAAAAGAACCATGTGAATAGAGGAAGAAGGTAAGAAGCTGGTATCTACAAAGGACCCCGGCTGAAAACCCTTAGCTGTGTAGGTGGAGGGACATCACAACTTTTTGATTTTTTCTTTTTAAAGTGCTATCACAGGGCATGTTAGATTTACTATGATGGAGAGCAGATTGAGTGAGAACGTTGAAAGAGATTCCACATCCAAATGAGGCGACTGAGGAGAGTTCACAAGGGAAACAAACAAGAGTTGGCAAAGAGCCCTAGGATTCGTAGGTGAGGAACCATTATAACCTCTAATCTTGAAGCCAAGAAGGAGTAATTGCTTGGAAATCCAAGAAAACTAAAATCATAGGAGAGGGCCACCTGACAGGAGATAGAAGCTGTGGTCTTTGATAGAGGGACATTGTTGACTGCTGAGATTGATCCAGGAGCTATTCAGTAGGATGGATAATCTGACCTCACTTTCTCTCATGCTTCTCACCGACCAACCCAAGCTGGAAGGAAAGGCAATCTGTAATCCACACAGGGTACCCTCAGGGCACAGAGCAAGATGGAGAAGGTGAAGAGTGGATCTGAAAAATGAAATGATTCAGCACACAGGTATTCTTAGTGGGGACACTCTTTTCATTTAATCCCCGACTTTCTTGTTTAGGTTACAGCTGTAAATATGACTAAAATAATTTTTTTTTAACTAGGAAAAAGACAACAATGACAGCCTTAGCAGAGAAAGTTAAAAAGTGAAGTAGCTGGAACTTCATCTACTTCAAGAGTCCTGTGAGCAGGTTGCATCACTATGGTTACAAGTGAAAGAACCAGAAACTGGTGGGTTTATTTTTCACAGAGACATGGTAAGACTCTAGGGGGAGGCAGAATACCTTCAAGTCCTAGGTGACAAACAGTGACTTAAAGTTTGGGACCAGGGCCTTCTTGACCACTCTTGTGGGAACTACGTAAAGCAGTTTATGTGCTTTCATAGTCAACATGGACCCGGAGCTATAAAAGCTCACTGAGGAACACACTCATCAGTGAGACTTCACCAAGTATCTTGGACAAAAGAAGACAGAATATGGTAGAAGGAAAATATCAAAAGATATTTGATAACTGATTTTGCCACAAAGGAACAGCAGCCAGACTATAATTCCAAATCACCTGCATTAAAAGTGTGAGAAGAAGAGTGATGGAGAGAAGTCAGAAGTAAAGGAAGGAGTGCCCTCAGCCTAGAGATGATTTGCCCTCAATCTTAGATCTCCTACTCTGTCTTCACCAAGGGTCAAAGGGCTGGCCCAGGGCTGGATTACACATTTTAGCCAAAGAAGAGTTGTAGAGGAAAGATGATGTTTGCAATAGAGGAAAGGTGATGTTTGCAATAGAGGAAGGAGGTCTACAACTTTGAAAATTGTGTTAAAAATATTTGTTTAAAATATTTTCATTCTAAATTTTCCTCTTAGCGTAGCATTGGTTGCTTTTTCAAAGTCTTTCTCTGACTAGTTGCTAAACCTTTTAGGGCTCATATATGTCACTCTTTGGTATCTCTCAGTTAAGACATTTTGATGGGTCTAGCTGCCTAAATTCAGGTTGGTATCAATCCTTATCCCCATAATTGATTCATGTATAATAAAATTGACCTCATTTGATAGTCAAGACTGATGAGTCTTGGGACATATGGATATGATTTTATTACCATCAATTTTAAGAATTAAAGTTTGGGCAACATGAGAGTCCAAAAATGGGTTTAGCATGCTAAATCCTTAACCAATTTCTATAAATCACTTTGTAAATTCAAGTGTTATTACTTTAGTTTGAATGTGGTCATTCACAGTACACACTATATTAATTTTTTCGGAGGAGGAAAATAAAGGAAATAGGGCTGTACATTTTTTACATTTTCTACACACTATCAAGGAATACAATAGAAATAGAAAGCAGGGTGACACTACTTGAAAAAATAGCCACTATTTTAGATTTATCATATCTTTGATGCCGATTCACATTCATATTCAAGATTTCTCAGTCACCTTTCTCATTGTTCTGAGAAGCTAGGGAGAAAATGAAGAAAATGAATGATGAGGCAAGAGCTGGTGAAATTGGGTTTCTGAAATTCTCTTCATTAATGGGTAAATACATCTTTCTCTTATCTCAGGAAAATATATCAGCAGCTAGGTTTGAGTGCTTGAAATGTAGGAGGAGATCTATTTAACACATTGCTGGGAGGCATCCACTGAACAATCCAGATGCTGGGTGATGCTATTCTCACAATCTAATAAATGGCAGAAAATGCTTGGCATTACTGCTGTATGAATCCATCAACTCTGTGGTATCTTGATCCTTATTTTGGAAAGGAAGTAATTAAGTTTTTAATATCATATAGATTTTATACACTTTTTTGAAATAAATATATTAATTCCTATATTATCACCATAATGGAATAGTTTATTCTTTTTTCCTTTTCCATAGGTTCAACTGAGTTAATCATTTTCTAATGTTCACTCTGACACAATACACATTGTAAAACTGCTGATTCTTTTCAAATTGGATATGACAGCGTAACAAGAGTAGAAGAGAAACATCTGGACTTTATGAAATAGTTGGTTATGGGAAAAGGTAATTTATTTTAAATAATACATACAAAGCATTGATCTATAATGGGATTAATTTGGACCAAATTAATAATTTTTTAAAGTAATTTTAAAAAACTACATGAAGGGGAAAACAAAGACAAAGACAAAGAGACTTTATTAATGTTAGGTTTATTAGTGAATATCATTCTCAAATTACAAAAAGTTAAAGTTTCACAGTCCAAATATATATTGATAGCTGGATCAGTATATCTTCCATCTGAATGAAGAGAAATAGTGCATAAAGGAAATGGAGCATAGGCTCCACTTTGTAGTTTTGTGTATAGGAGCACATTTGGAAGCATAATTTAGCTTACTAATTCTAGAGGCTATGTTTTCAAATGTATTTGGGAGCAAGGAAATACTACCTCCCTAAATTTGAAGACCTCAAAAGACAAAAAAAAATAGCTAATATGCTATTTTTAATGTATTTTTAATGTATTTTTTATGATGATGTAAAGTCCTCTGAATATATATCTAATTTTTTAAAAAAATATTGTTATCTAAGGATCCTCCAGCCACTCTGTCTTAAATAAAAAAATCAAATTCTTACCATTGAGGCAGGTTTTATACCTGGCATACATAGAGATACTGCCAAAATATTACTGATCATTTTTGCCTATTCAATTTTTTCTCTTCTCCAAGTTTTCAGAAAATATTGAGCATCATGTCTATACTGCCAAATTTCTTTTTGATGTGGGATGTGTGTGTGTGTGCATGTGCACACATGTGTTATACATGGTAGGTTCTACTCTCTCTCAGGCCTGTACTTGCTCCCTTTCTCTGGCTTATCAAGAGAATGTGTAGCAGCAATACAAAATAATCTTAAAGAACAGATTTTTCTGTCTCCTATAAGGTTCAGGAAAAGGGATAAGGAAAATCCTAATATTTTAGTAAACTTTGGGACCCTCTGAATGTTAAGAATCAATGATAAAACTGAGATGTGGAAAAATAAATTTCATCCAGGCATCTTAGGGACTCTGTGAACATAGCCTTTGTCAGCCCCTCTGTCTCTGCTTCTTTCTGTTCAAATAATTTGCAAAAACAGAAAGATTTGGAAAATCTGTATTTTTTATACCTAAAAAGTGAGAAAATTTATCTGCTATAATCTAATTTATTTTCCCCCAATGTAGCCAAGTCTTTAAATGTGTGTGAACAAATTAATTGTTTGTGTATTTTAATATGAGTTATTAGAAAATTTGTGACAGGCTTGAAAAAACGTTTTGCAAATCTTTGCCTAATAGCCACCTCAAACATGTAAAAAGGGTGGCAACTGAAAAAGAAGGCCATAAGAGAAAATATATATAGATAAAATTGCTGAGGTGTGCAATTTTTTCTTTTGTCCCCTCAAGTAAAGTGGGAGAAATTATAGGGGACAACTCAGAAAACCTGAGATATATATCTATCTATCTCCTGGTGCTTGCAGGAAATAGAATCTTAGTTTTTAGAGTGTCCTGGGAAGTTTCAATGTATGATGCATAGGCTGTGGCTAACCATAGAGAATAGTGGAGAGAGACAGAGAAAATTTGGCCTATACTGATGTTATGGACTGAATTTTGTTTCCTTAAAACTTATATGTTGAAATCCTATCCCCCAGTTTCTTATAATGTGACTGTATTTAGAGACAGGGTCCTAAAAAAGAAGGAATTAAGGTCAAATGATATTATTAGAGTAGGCCCTAATTCCATATGATTGGTATCCTTGTAAAAAGAGATTGGGACACAGAAACACAAAGGGTAAAGACCATGTGAAGACACGGGGAAAATGGTCATCTACAAGCCAAGGAAAGAGGCCTCAGAACAAACCCACACTGCCAACACATTGATCAGGGAGTTACAACCTCTAGAATTGTGAAGCATGAATTTCTGTTGTTTAAGCCATCCAATCTGTGGTACATTGTTATGGAATCCCCAAAGTACTAATATATAAGTGAGAACTGGCTAAACTCTGACTTCATATATGGGAAAATTATATGTGGATATTTTTCGTGGACCAATATGGGCCCCATAGAAGAGAGCAGACTTGGTGACATTTTAAATCCTGTCAATGAATAATCACTGAAGGGTCACTGCAACCCAGCAAAGGAGGTACACTGAGAAATATCCAGGGGCTGAAGGATGAAATTAATCCTCTTCATGACATGTTAATGCAGAAGGGACAGTCTCAGCAAAATCCTGGAGAAGCAGAAACTATTCCCATGAGAGAAAGAACTAGCTTAGAAAATCTACCAAACTCAGAGGAGGCCAAAGTGAGATGACACCAGTACCCAGCAAGCAATATATTTCCTGTAACTTACCTTGCCTCATTTTCCCAACACATCCTAAAACACTGAAGAAGTCAAAGCCACAGTTTGAAAGGTGGTGGAGAGGCAGAGGAAAAAGTTCATTTCTGACCTAAAACATTACCAAGAGGAAAAGGGAAAAGAATCTTAACTTCACAGTTTGAAGGTCTTGTCATTAATTTGAATTGAATATTTTACCTATCATGGCAGTCTGTTATTGTGTTGCTAAAAAGAAAGATGTAAGGCTGGGTAATTTATGAAGAAAAAAGATGGAATTGGGTAACAGTTCTGCAGGCTGTACAGGAAGCATGGCACCAACATCTGGTCAGACTCTGGTAAGGGCCTCAGTATGCCTACAGTCATGGTGGAAGATACAGGAGGAAACTGGTGGTATCACATGGTGAGAGATGGAGCAAGACAGAGAAGGGGGTGGTGCCAGACTCTTTTAAACAACCAGATCTTGTGTGAACTAACTGACCAAGAACTCACTCATCATCAAGGGGATGGTGCTAAATCATCCATGAGCAACCCATCATGAGACGATCATCTCACACCAGGCCCATCTCCAACATTGGGAATTACATTTGAACAACTAAATCATATCATTCTGCCCCTTGCCCCCCACATCTCATGCCTTTCTCACATTTCAAAATATAATCATGCCTTTGCAATAGTCCTGAAAAGTCTTAATTCATTCCAGCATTAACTCAAAAGTCCCAAACTCCTAGTCCCAAGTTGAAAGTCTCATGTGAAGATGAATTCCTTCCACCTGTGAGATCAAAAACTAATTATTTACTCCCAAGATACAATGGTGTTACAGGCATTTGGTATACATTCTCATTTTCAAAAAGATAAATCAGCCAAGAGAAAGGGGCTACAGGTCCCATGCAGTCTGAAACCCAGAGGGCAGTCATTAAATCCTAAAGCTTTAAGATAATCCCCTTTGACTCCATGCCCTGCATCCAGGGCACACTGTTGTAAGGGGTGGGCTTCCAAGGCCTTGGGCAGCTCTGCCCCTATGGCTTTGCAGGGTGCAGCATACATGGCTGCCTCCATGGAATGGAACTGAGTGTCTGTGGCTTTTCTCAGATCAGGATGCAAGCTGCCCGTGGTTCTACCATCTTGGGGTCTGGAGGGCAGCAGCCTCCTTCCCTCAGCTCCACTAGGCAATGCCCTAGTGGGGACTCCGTTTGGGGGTCCAACCCCACATTTCCCCTCTGCACTGCCCTAGTAGAGGTTCTCTGTGAGGGCTCTGCCCCTGCAACAAGCTTGTGCTTGGGCATCTAGGCTTTCTCATACATCCTCTGAAATCTAGGTAGAAGCCAAAAAGCTTCCTTTATACTTACATTCTGGGCACCTGCAGACTTAAAACCAGGTAGATGCCACCAAGGTTTATGACTTGAACTCTCTGGAACAGTGCTTTGAGTGGGGATCTGGGCCTGGCCCCTGAAACCATTATTTCCTTCTATCCCTCTGGGCCTGTGATGGAGAGGTTATTTTCAAGATCTCTGAAATGCTTTCAAAGCCTTTTTCCCACTGTCTTGGATATTAGCATATGGCTCCCTTTTAGTCATTCTAACCTCTCTAGCAAATGGTTGCTCTGCAGCCTGCTTGGATTCCTTCTCTGTTACATGACCAGGCCACAAATTTTCCAAACTTTTATTCTCCATTTCCCTTTTAAATATAAATTCCAACTTTTAAGTCATTTCTTTGCTCTCATCTGATCATAGGCTATTAGAAGCAGTCATACTAATTCTTGAATGCTTTGCTTCTTAGAAATTTCTTCCACCAGACACCCTAAATCATCACTCTTAAGTTCAAACATCTGCAGATCCCTATTACCTGGACTTAATGCAGCCACGTTTTTTGCTAGTGCATAACAGATGTGACCTTTACTCTGGTTCCCAGCAAGTTCCTTATTTCCATCGGAAACCTCATCATCCTGGCCTTCACTGTCCACATCTCTATCAGCTATCTTGGTTACAACCATGTAACCAATCTCTACAAAGTTCCAAACTTTCCCTCATCTTCTTCTCTTCTTCTGAGCCCACCAAATTCTTCAAACTTCTGCCCACTACCCAGTTCCAAAGCCACTTCTACATCTTCAGGCATCTTTGTTGCAGCACTCTACTCCTCAGTATCAATTTTATGTGTTAGTCTTTTCTTGCACTGCTATAAAGAAATACCTGAAGCTCAGTAATTTCTAAAAAAAAAAGTTTAAATAGCTTATGGTTCTGCAGGCTGTACAAGCATGACACCAACATTTGCTTGGCTTCTAGTGAGGGCCTAAGGAAGCTTACAATCATGGTGAAAGGCAAAGGGGAAAGCTGCAGTATCACATGGTGAGGTGAGAGAGGGAGCAAGAAAAAGAAAGAGGAGGTACCAGACTCTTTGAAAACAAACAAACAAACAAACAAAAAACAGATCTCATGTGAACTAACTGAGAACTCACTCATCACCAAGCAGATGATGCTAAGCCATTCGTGAGGGTTCCACCCCCATGATCCAATCACCTCCCACCAGGTCCCATTTCCAACCCTGAGAATAACATCTTGACATGAGATTTTTGAGGGGACAAACATCCAAACCATACCACCTATTGAACCACTTGGGAAAATAAAGATGATCAACAGTCTATTATTATATAGAAGTGACTTAAAACGTGATGGAACCAGAGCAACATCTTATCCACAGGCAAAGAAATGGGTGAAAATAAAATACTTTCTGCTTTCCCTCTATGGAGTCCTGTGTATGCAATGTTAATGTTATGTTAAGTGCCTATTTTGACGAAAGGCAATGCTGAAGATGATACAGTGTCCCCAGTAAGTACTTAGTGTAAGGGAGGCAAAACTTTATTTCTATCCGGATTTTCAGCTAGGCCTGAGAATTAAATTGGCATAAGATAGGTTAACAGGAGAAAGGCATACAAATGTTATGTACATTTTACAGGACACAGGAGCCCTCATAAGAAAATAAAGACACAAAGAATTGACAAAACCTAAATTTCATATGGGGTTAAAGTAACAAAACTGTGTGAGGAGACATAAAAACGTTAAGAATTATTTTAACAAGGTCAGTTTGTGCAGAATTTTCTAGGCTATGACATGCCTTGGAAGAATTATTTTTTTCTCCTGGCACTGGGAGGGTGTCTTCCACAGAGGAGCTTTTATCTCCTGTTTTTAGTAAGAAAAGGGAGATTAAAATGCTCTTCTTGGATTTGCTGTTGTTCAAGTGTCTTTATCTCAAATGAATCCTTTGTCAAAGTGGCATGCTTTAGGGTGGTATATTCTGCCACCCTTCATTAAGAAATTCTTGAGAACTGACAGGAGCTACTAGGCTCTTTCAAATATATCGTGCCATTTAATCCTCTTAGAAGTCCGGCAAAATCTCCATTTTATAGTAATATACATTCAAGGTGACATCTTAATTTCCTGCAACATGTAAAAGAAGAACATGGACTTTGATCCCTGGTATAACTGCCACATAGTCCAGACTTTCAACCATGCCAGATGGTATTCAGTATTACCCTCTACCACTTGGTAACGTCTCAATTGGCATTTTTAAAAAGAAAATAATATAAAATTTCTTCCTGGTGAAGGATATTTATCAAAACTTTAACAATTACCCATAATTTGGCTACTTTAATTAAGTCAGAAATTTTAATGATACACCTATGTTTATTTAGCAATATGCCACCCATTGTAATTTATTTAAATAATAGAGCACGACATTTAGCTTCAAAGGCCTCACAGGATAGTAGAGGAATTTTATGATGAGAAATATGTAAGTAACAGCTTGGATCATCCCTAAAACACTTCTTTGAGGAGTAGGCATGTGTACTAAGACAAGAAAACTTTGAAACTGGTTAGGAAAGCATGGAATACTTACCAAAGCACCTGACAAAAGACAGGATAGATATTAGAAAGTCTAGATATTTGAAGATGTGGGAAAGTATATAAAAAGGAGAACTAATGGGTTTATTGGACATTATAAATATCTCAAGGACTTATATTTGAAATAGAATACAGTTCTTGTGCTTTTCAGAGGATCATTTTCTGTTGAATTAATATATGGTTTAGGGTTAGAAAAGTAATTTCATCTTTGACCTCTTTCCTTTATCCTCTTCAGTTTCCAAAGCTGTAAAATCAGGTCATATACATGTGAAATATTGCCAAACACATATCTATTTGCATTCTAATAATATTGAGGCTGAAAAAGTACTATAAATGCTATTGTATAGCAGTATAACAAATGTCTATTAATTTCTTTCAAAATTGTATTTCCTAAATTGTGTTCTGAGAAATTATATTGGTATAGTTTGTGTATTTGTCCACACCCAAATCTCAGGTTGAATTGAAATCTCCAGTGCTGGAGGTGGGCCCTGGTGGGAGGTGTTTGGATCATGGCAGTGGATCCCTCATGGCTTGGTGCCATCTTTATGATAGTGAGTTCTTGTGATATTTGGTCATTTAAAAGTGTGTGGCACCTCCTCTCCACTATTTCTTTCTTGCTTCAGCTTTCACCATGTGACATGCCTGCTTCCCTCTTCATCTCCCACCTTGAGTAAAAGCTTCCTGAGGCCTCCCCAGAAGCTAAGTGATGTTTGTGTTATGCTTCCTGCACTACTTGCAGAATCATGAGCCAATTAAACTTCTTTTCTTTACAAATTACCTAGTCTGAGGTATTTCCTTATAGCCATGCAAGAATGAACTAATACACCTATGTACTTATAAAGGCTAAAAAGTTTTATGTACCAAAAATGCACTAAAAGATTTTAGGGTCAATAATTTGGGAAAAACTGAATTAATCAAAATTAAACAAGTGCATTTATTACAGAACATTTTAGAGTACTTAACATACTAATGTGAACTGTGAAGTTTCAAGAGAGAATGCCCTATGCAGCTTTTCTAAATATAATTTGAGCATGGAAAAGGTTTTTGTAAGAACTTTTGACATCATAAGGGATAAATAAATGTAGCTTGAGTCAGAGTATTTAAAACAATATGTCAATGTGGAAACAAAAAAGTACATAAATGTGGAAACATCTGAACTATTGAGTATATTAACTAAAGTGATAGTCTTACATTTCATAAATTATAAAGTACTTCACTAAATGAAATAAAATATCATTATCATGACACAACCTCTGCTGAGGGTCCACGCCAAATTATGTGGAGATCTTTGGGGCTATGATGGCTGATAATATCATGATGCCCAAGCTGAAATGAATCAGTTGTGAAATTCACAATACTTTTTTCAGTTTTTAATAATTAAAATAGAATTTAACATATGTAGACTATTGCTCAATAATTTTAATAATTATAACATATCACTCTTTGCAAAACTATGACGACAGTGAAGGTAATGAGATGAGTGAGACATTTATATTATATGCAAAATTTAAGAGCATGTCAAACCTCAGTAACCAAGATAAATCTTGTTTTAATGCAACATTTAAAAAAATCAAAAATAATCCACAAAATCTGTGGTGGACAAAATATCAAAAATTGTAGTAAAGATAATTCCAGCATTACTGAATTTTCCTTTTGCCTTAGGCTTCAGTATGGTTCCTTGGTCCACTGGTTCCTTGCCATAATTTTCTCCAAAATTTAATTCGAAATTATCTGCATAAAATTTCAAACATAAAACTGTTCCCATGGCAAATAGAATAATATTTTGTTTGGTTCCTCATTAGTGGTCTGACTTATTTTTATTATTATAATATATAGGAAAAATACTAAACAACAACAAAATAACAATAAAACTCTTTGAATGTTACAGAGAAAAAAATGACAGTTTCTACAAATCAAGCATTTTCACTGATTATTTTTTTGAAGTTTCCTTTTGTTTCAAAGGCTCTTTTCCCAAAACAATTGTTTGTATGTTTGCAAAATAATAATTAATAGGGAAATATATTTATGCTTGGGGATAAAAATCTACTTATCAACCAGGATCCATCTTTTGTGGTAACAATTATTATAAGAGCTTAAATTACACATTTTTGACAGAGAATTTAGCTGTTTGGTAGGTAGTTAGAATACATGGAAATTTCCTCCAGCAACATTTGGTGCATCCCTGGTGGCATTAAAAAAATCTAGAACCTATCTAGGGAGTCATTTGAAATTTGCCCACTAGGAAAATCTGTTTTGTGCAGATTGTGTATTTATTTGAGCAGTAAAACAGATGCAGAGTATATTTTGCCTTGCACTATTTTTCCTTATGTTTAATTGTAACTTACAGCCAGAAAGAAGATATAAAATACAATCAAATGGGAGAGAAAAACACATTCAGAAAAGCAATTTTGATCATAAGCATGTGGTATCTATAGAAACTGTTATGTTGGAAGAGGGTTTGCCATTTCAGTGATCAAGTTAATGAAGGTATCATTAGATCTCTATTTTAACACAGCAATTTGTTACATATTACACTTTATGCAGCTAAGCTGTTACATTGCTAATTTAGCTTTTAAGAATATTAAAATCAGAAATTCTTTTATTTTATACAGAACAAAAGGAATACTGAATATTTGGGATAAATATTTTTTCTGTTTAGAAACAAGCTACAATGTTGCGGCTAGGTACTTTGATAAACAGATTCCTCAATAAGAACTGTGAGTTCTGCCTCTTTCATGAAAGGCAGGCATGTTCCATGAGGCTACCAGACCCAGCTACGTCTGGGAGAATATACAGGTGTTAAATTAGCTAGAGGAAATGTTCTCCAGGTCCTGAAGACTGATGCACCATACGGAATATTACAGAATTTCTTAAACAACAATAAAAAGCAAGTGAAGTAGGGGCAGGAAGACAGAAAGAAAAATAAAAATGTCTAGGTAGTTCAACTCTAAACTATTTTCTAATCATTCATAAGTTTCCATATACCATGAGAACAAATCTCTGGGACTATGGATGAGCTTTATTTAGTCTGCATGCAAAATTCTCCAGATTCTGTCAGGAATTATCTAAACCATTACTGAGAGAAAGTCTTTCTGTGCCACAGGCTCTGTGTTTTCAAGGTGGTGGTGCATTCCAGTTTGAGGGCCCAAGCACTGATCTACCAATGATCTTCACACCCTTATCACCACTATACCAGCACGAGGTAAAAACTACATTGTATTATTTTATCATCCTCTTTGTCTTCCTCAGACCAAACACAATGATTTTTCTATAATGCTAAATATTGCATTATATTTATATTTATATATCCTCCTTCAAATTAAGCTCTGTTATACCAATCACCTTCAACATTTTCTAGAGAACATTTCCAGGTAGGTTGCAGTTGGATCTTACAGTTAAATTTAATAGCACTATCCATCTAATCAGTTATGTGTAGGTATCACAGGCTTCCCCCTCCTCAGAAAAGGAATGTATTTTCAGAAAAATCAAGAACTATATTTTCCCATCTGTGTCTTCATTTCAAAGGACTACTGTAATTTTTTTCAGACATCCTAATTGTTATATATATTTTCTCTCCATTTGGTGCCTCTTTGAAAGAAGGCATATTCAACAAGAGTCATCAAGCGAGAGAATTTATATGAGCAAATTATCTAAATTCAGCAATCCAGTCCTACATGCAAATGAGAAGTGGAAAGAATGAACAAAATCACACCTTTCAAATTCAAAAGATCCATGAGACAATATGTCTCATATCAGAATTTTAATCCTACCATTACTCTCTCTATTCATGCTCGGGTAATTTGGCTTTTCCTCTCTCCTTTCTGTAATATTCAGTTGATCCCTTTCATTTCCTCTATTGTGCCTTACCAAGATGGCAAATCCAATGTTCTATTTCTATAAGATAAAATTCACTCCTCACTCTTCAACAAGCTCTATCAACATTTTACTCAATCCAAAATGCTCTTCAGAAAACTATATATTAGGGCCGGGCGCGGTTGCTCACGCCTGTAATCCCAGCACTTTGGGAGGCTGAGATGGGTGGATCACGAGGTCAGGAGCTTGAGACCATCCTGGCTAACACGGTGAAATCCCGTCTCCAGTAAAAATACAAAAAAATGAGCCGAGCGTGATGGTGGGCACCTGTAGTCCCATCTACTTGGGAGGCTGAGGCAGGAGAATGGCGTGAACCCGGGAGGGGCAGCTTGCAGTGAGCAGAGATCGTGCCACTGCACTCCAGCCTGGGCGACAGAGCGAGACTCCATCTCAAAAAAAAAAAAAAAGAAAACTCTATATTAGATAGCCACCATAAATGAGGGACATACTGATTGGAGTTTTGATTTACTGTCCTATTTATTTTTACTGCGCAAAGGAAACACTTATTCCTTCCTGTTTTGCATTTCAGAAGAAAATTCGGGATGGTCCAAATGACAGACTCCAAAATGATTCTGGATATTATGGGTTAAATCTGTAACAAGAACATACAACAAACTGAGGACTGAAAATATAGCTAATAAAGAACTATACTTATTAATCCATTCATTTGCTGTGTCAAGACTGGGTTAGAATAAAGAGTGGATCTGAAGGGAAAATGAAAATACCCAGGACATCAGAAAATCAACAGTAAATGAAAAACAAACAAACAAACAATAATTCCCAGGGAATCTTGGAATCACAGAGGATTAGTGGGTGGGGCCTAGGGAGAATGAAAAAGGATGGGAACCTAACTCCATTTTGGGTGACAATCCGGTCTACTATTCATGACATTTTGTAATGATGCCACTTCTAGTTCAAGAGTGAGGTGATATTACTGCTCCTGACCCTGAAGTCATGATCCATGAGGCTACGGAACAGTTGTTTTTACATAAAACAATAAGATCAATGTCCTTATATAAGACACACCAAATCTGTGGCTTCAATGTTAGAAATTTATTTCCTTACAATTCTGGAAGCTGGTATGTCCAAGATCAAGGTGACAGCAGATTCGGTTTCTACTGGGGGACCCCTTCCTGTCCTCTTGCAGGCAGCTGCCCTCTTGTGCATCTTTGTTTCTCAGATTTTAAAGGAACTACTCAAAGAATCTGTTATAGACTGAATGTGTCTTCCCCAAATTCACATGTTGAAGTCTTAAAACCTAGGGCAGCTGTGTCTGGAGACAGACACTTTAAGGATAAATGAAATCATAAAGGTGTGACCCCAATCCAATAGGATCAATGTCCTTATATAAGACACACCAAAGAGCTCTCTCTCTCTCTCTCTCTCTCTCTTCCAGGTGAGAAAGCACAAGAAGGCAGCTGCCTGCAAGAAGCCAGGAAGAGGTCCCCCAGCAGAAACCGAACCTGCCGTCACCTTGATCATTGACATCCCAGCTTCTAGAATTTAAGAAAATAAATTTCTAACTTTGAAGCCACAGATGGGGTTACACATCACAATTCTGGAAGCGGGGATTGTGGGATTTGTTCTGTTGGCCGAGCTGACTAACGCAGAACCAGAACATTCCAACTCTATATTCCAAGGAAGGTAAAAAAAAAAAAAAAAAAAAAAAAAGTTAAGGAGGAAAATAAAAAATACCCAAAAACTCTTAACTAAAATTTGGATTAGAATAAAATATCCTCAAATCAGAGGGACCTTCCTAGAATAAGCAATGCCATGAGTTTTAAAGGATGAAAAAGGGTTCAGTTAAGCAAAGATGAAAAAGAAAGTCAAGCCATGAAACAGTGGCGCATGAAGAAGACATACAGGTGAAAAGATCATAATGGTGCAGAAATGCAAGGAGTTGGAGAAGGAAAAGATTTCAAACTAAAGGGGAGGTGGGATGAGGTCATTGGGGGCAGATCAAATGCCTACAAATTATTTCAAAATTTGCAATATACATATCTAATGAAAATCCCCCTTTAAAATTTGCTCCCTGTATGTGCCTCATCGTAATTGCTTATTTGGAACTAAGAGCGCTCTTTAGGAAATACAGTATTTCCACATTGTTTCTATTACTTTAAAAGGATAACACAAGTTGACCTTTCTCCCAATTTTTCTATTCATTTTATGAGACAAACAAGTCTTGGCACAGAGGAAGGTGAGGTTCAGACTTTTTCTATGCAGTTCTTTCAACAGACATCAAAAACTCTCTCTATATTAAAACATATTATATATAGGAGTGTAGGGAGGGTGCAAACCACAATATAAAATAAAGCTCAAGTTAATTTATTCTTAGTCTGGAAAGTTGACCAAACATCTGATTCTGGATTTTTTATTTTCAAAAAATATAGTCTGTGGCAATAATTTCCAATAATTGTGTTATTTTAACACATGAAAACAAATAGACCACAATGCTCTATTAAGGATCAAACAAACAAAAAAATGTCTCATATATTTATCTAGAGGAATGGCTCCTTCTTCAAGCAATAGGTGTGCTTATTTTCTTGATTAAAAAATAAAGTAAAATATTTAGCAGTATTTTATGTATGCTAAGAAACACATTTGCACATTTTGAGATCTCTGCATTTGAGAGGATTTAAAAATGAACGACTGGTCAGGCAGCAGTCAGGATGCAGGTGTCATTTCCTCAGAAAGCCTAAAATTAGTCATAGTTGCTCATATGGTCTTCAAATAAATTGAGTTATGTGCATTATTAATACTACACGTGTTATGCTTTATTGATCCTTAAAATATCTTCAAAAAGATGACCCTGATTCAGCATGGAAACAAAAATGTATACGAACATAAAAGTATGGCAAAAATGCAGATTGATATTTGATTAAAATAAATTCATGGCAAGATAGCAGAAAAGTTCCTTTGTAATGAGTGAATAAAAGTTTCAAAACATGTATTAACTAACCAAATCATTTAACTATTAATTTTCTGATTTTAAAATAATTGCTGATTTTATATGTCTATTTTGGCAGCATCAGAATTGTATTATAATATAGACATATAGTTAGGGTCATTTTCTGTGTTTTTTTTTAAGAGCAATTACGTATAGTAAGATCCATTTTCTAAGTTTCAAACATGGTCTCAGAACACTGTAACACTGACAATATTTCTTGGGTTTGCATGAAGAAACAACGCAAGCGATGAAATGATAGTTTAACCTGTGGATCATGTTGGTAAATAAAATCAGATTGCTAAATGAAAAAAATATTTGTTTCTACTTTCTTTAAAATTAATACGGTTGTATAAAATAAAATTGTTAATGCTATGTTTTAGGGTATATAATATATGGAGATATAGTGCATATATAAACAGTGAGATAAAGAATGGCACATGAGTGTTGAATAGGCCTAGGTTGAAAGGTTTCTGCATTTATGTAGAGTGATAAAATATTAATTCTAAGTAGGCTGTGAAAAAAATTAAGGATGTATGTCTTAATCCTTATAACAACCAGTAAAAAATGTCAAAAGGAACAGAAAAAAATGTCAAAAATAAAATAATTTCTAATTTATTAAAGAGAAGAAGACAATAGAGGTGAACAAAGTGAAGAAAAAACAGTGAGATCAAACAGAAAACAAGTACTTCTTTTGAGTTAAATCCAAACACAACAGTAATTATGATAAATTTTAATAAACTAAAAAGTCCATTTGAAAGTCAAAGATTATCAAAATGGATAAAAAACAAGATTCACCTGTGTGTTGTCTACAAGAAGTATAAAGAAAGCACAGATATACAGAAACTCTAAGCAAATTAACAGAAAAAATATATATTATGCAAACAGTAAGCATAAGAAGATTGGAATGGTTACGTTAATATGAGACAAAATAGGCTGCAAGATAAAGAGTATTACCAGATAAAGAGGGGGCACTTCAGAATCACAAAAAGAGGTCAATTCATCAGGAAGAAATAGCAATAATAAATGTTTATATTTCTAACAGCCTCAAAATACATGAAGCAAAATTGACAAAATGAAAGGGAAAAATAACAACTTCTAAACCACGGGAATGTATTTTAATGCCTCTTTCTCTCAACTATTAATGAAACAATCTACCAAAAAGTAAATAAGACATAGAGCATCTGAAGACCACTCACAAATGCTTAATCTCATTGATATTTATAAAATATAATATGCAAAATCTTTATAATACACATTTTATACAAGTGCACATGATGTGTTCACCAAGAAGTTGGAACATAAAATAAGTCTCAATTAATTTATAATGATGAAAGTCACATAAATTATCTCCTCAGATCATAATGGTTATTAAAGTAGGAATAAATGATAGTAAGATGTTTAGGAAACTACCAAATATTTGAAAATTAAATAATAATTGGTAAAATAAATCTATAATAAATAATCAATAAATCTATTGGTAAAAGAAAAACATCACAAAGGCAAATAGAAAGTATTTCAAGCTGAATAATAGTAAAGACATATTATCTAAAACTTTTGGGGATACACATAAAATAATGCTTAGAAGTAAAATTTTTGTTTTATTTGAACAAAAAAAGTTTAAAGTCAAAAACCCAAGGTTCTACTCCATAAAAATAAAAATGAATCTAACCAACTAGAAGAAAGACAATGAAGAAAATCAACGTTTTTAAAAGCTGGTTCTTTGAAAATAGTCAACAAAATTGGGCTGAACCCATCAATAGAAAACAGAGGACAAAAATCACTAGTAATAGGAATTAAAGAGGAGTTGTCCATACAAGATCCTACAGATTAAAACAATAATAAGAGAATGTTATGAAAAATTTTGCCAACATATTAGTAATTTATATGAAAATGATATATGGAGTTGTAAAGAAGAAATTCATATCCTATATAATTCTGTATCTACTACATAAATTGAATACACTAACCCACAAAGAAAACTCTAGGCTTAGATGATTTTACTGGTAAATTCTACCAAATATTTAAGGATGAAATAATACTAATTCTAAGCAAACTCTTTCAGAAAATAGAGAGGCAGGGGAATATTTTTTAGGGAATTTTATAAGGACAACATTACCAAAACTAGACAAGACCTTAGAAATAAATAAGTCTACAGATCACCAGCATCATTTATAAACATAGGCATGAACACTCATGACAATGAATTAGCAAATCAAATACAGCAATGTATATTTATAAAAAATGATAGTACATAAACTAAGATCTAGTACATAGACTAAGTGGGATTTATCTCAAAAAGCAAATGTTAAAGCAGTTTAAAAACCAATCTAATTTATCATAATAATAGAATAGAGGAGAAAAGCCCTGTGATCAACTTAATAGAAGCAGTAGCATCAATTAAAAATTCATTATGTCTCAGAAAAGTAGTAGTTAATAGTAACTTCCTCATTCTGATCAAAGAAATCCTCAAAAAACTTACACAGGCACAGAAACACCATCACAGAGTTGCTATAGTAACATCTTTTTGAATTGAAATACTAACGACAGAGATATAACACTTGAAATAGACTCCAAGTGTTCATTTAGTTCATATTAGTTTGTTCTCACACTGCCATAAAAGAATACCTGAGACTGGGTAATTTATAAAGGAAAAAGGTTTAATTGACTCAAAGTTCTGCAAGGCTGGGGAGGCCTCAGGAAACTTACAATCATAGTGAAATGCAAAGGGGAAGCAAGCTTGGACCTTCTCATATGATGGCGGGAGAAAGAAGAATGACAGCAAAGGGGGAAGAGACCTTTATAAAACCATCAGATCTTGTGAGAACTCACTCACTATCACGAGAACAGCATGGGGGAAACTCCCCCTGAGCCAATCACCTCCCACCAGGTCTCACCCTAGACACATGGGGATTATGGAGATTATAATTCAAGATGAGATTTAGGTAGGAACACAGCCAAACCATATCACCATACCTCAGAGTTTTACTTTGTGCACTATATTATGTTAGTCTACTCTCGAGCTAACAATTCAAGTAGCAAATATGATACCTCTGTGTATTCTTAACTTCAAATACCTTAACTTCAAATGCCTACCCGCTACTTTTCCTCATCTGTACAATGGGAATAATAATAACATTCATCTCATGACGTTTTTATAAGGATGAGATGAGTTAACTTACCTGAGATGTTTAGAATAGCACTTGGTGTACAGTAAGTGCTTTGTGTGTTGTTTATTATAAAATATACAATAACTATCACATAAAACTGTTCATTGCTTTTCATATCACAGAACTTGGATAAGAACCAGATTGTTGATGTTTACTGTCTCCTAACTGACATTATCTTGTTGAGATTTTTCTCCACTTATACTGATGTCATTTAAAATGACTACCTTTATTTTTTGTAATATGGGAATCTCCCTAGTAAACTTTAGTGTCACCACTTCATATATTCATAATATTTACATTTAGTTGGTTCCAATCTGTCTGAGTTGTAAAAAATCATTTTTGTGGAACTCAATATAATAGTCTGCATACTTTCAACAGTAGTTGATTGAGAATATTTCATAATGACAACAAACAAGTTTTGAATATAAATGAATTTTGATAAATTATTCATCAAATTATGAGTATTTGAATAATGGAAGAGCACTGGGCTATTATAAGTGCTTACCCATGTCATACAATAAGTATACGATGTAAGGATTTTTATCAGGATCTTGTAGATGAGAAAAAGAAACTAAGAGAGCTTGAGTTATGTCTGGAGCCTCACTGCTAGTGAGGTTATAAATTCAAACTCAGGTCTGCTTGATTCCAGATACATTAATAGGTTGTTTCTCATAGTAATGTGTCAGACATATTACTCAGTAAGTTTACAGCCAAGACATGCTGCCTGTGTAGCACCTGGACAATAACTGCATTCCCCAGGTGCCTGTGTCACAAACCCTGAGAACTGGTGTTTTACACCACTCAGTACTGCATGCTTTATCTGGCTATGAATTATCCATCACATTTCTACAATAACACACATGGCTCCCACTTCATTGACCTCCTGCAGCTTGGCAAAAGTGATCCCTGAAAGCCTGCTTACCTCTTCAACTTTTGATAAAACTAGAATACATCCTTCTGAGCTGGCATGATTACTTACTTTTTGTTTCTTCACAGCAGGTTTCATAACATATCTTGTAACACCCCAGTTCATTATGTATTTTGCTTGGAAATTAATTGCATCTTAGCAGCAGGTCCATCCTTCACCATTGATTATTTCTCTCCCTCTACTTTTCTGGGATTTTTGTTCCAGTCATATTTGTCTTTAACTAATATTTTTATTTTTAAAAAATTTCTGTTATGTAAACACACCTTGACAATCAGAAATGCACACTTACATTCTCAGCTTGACAGTATGCCGCATATGCTTAAAGTATAGGACTTTCTTTTCCTTTTCAAATTAGAAACACGTAATTTTACTTAAAAAGTAGTGCAAGTAACAAATACAAAAGAATTTAATCTAGAAAACATAAGCTCTATTACCTTTCACTCTCACTTCTATAATAGGTAAATGCACATTGAAAGTTGGATATTATCAAATTGCCATCTTAAGAGTTTATATCTATTTCACTAACACCTACAACAAATGAACTTGCCAGTTTCCACATACACTAACTGTATGAGTCAGGGTTCAAATAGGAAAACAGGTATCTCTACATTTATTTATTTGTTCATTTGAGACAGGGTCTCACTCTGTTGCCCAGGCTACTGTGCAATGCCATGATCACTACTCACTGCAGCCCGGAACTTCTGAGCTCCAGCAATCCTCCCACTTGAGCCTCCCTTGTAGCTGGGACTACAGGCCTGCACCACCACACCTGGATAATTTTTTTAATTTTTTGTAGAAATGGGGTCCCACTCTGTTGCCCAGGCTGGCCTTAAACTCCTGGGCTCAAGGTATCCTCCTGCCTTGGCCCCTCTACATTTAAAATAGGAAGTTTGTGACACAGATAATTGAAGAGTTGAGAAACCAAACCAAGTGTGGTCAAGTGATTCTGGGATTTACTAATTAGAAAGCTTACTGTTAGAAGGCTACTGCTATTACTCCTATGTGGTATGAATTTATGGTATGTCAAGCTGGGGATTAAGGTGGGTACATGCGGAGTGATAGCCTTGGTAAGAGGAGAATTTTGTCATTGACATTATTTAGAATTGCTAGCACATAGATATAATAAAAACAGACTGCTTGTTAGTTTCAATATGATTTTAAAATTATCTTCCGACAAGGTACTCCCTTATAGCCCACACCTACTGCTCCAATGTTTTGCATTGGGTATGACACTGGTGGAGGGACAGTGGGAGGATGAGGTGTTACCAGAGCCAGGAAGCTGAATGTATCAGCTAGAAACAAAGCCAAGGAAGCAGTGTTGCTGGCCACAGCCACTACACTACAAAGAGGGGGGTAAGAAATAACCTGACTTATTCTTTTGGTTCAACCTGCAGTCTTCCACCAGTTCATTACTTTGTCAAAAGCGGCTGGAAGGCAATGGATATTAGCAGCTGGGTAATGTGCTCTGTAAGCACCAGCCCTCCTACCATGAAGAACACAGAAGAGAATTAGCAAAAACTGGAGTGAAGAGTACATAGGCAAATAACCAGCACACTCCAGACTCTAGAAATCACCAAGTGTGTCAATATTTTCCACTCTAGCAGAGAAATAAACATCATTGTTTTCCTGTGATTGGTAGTTGGGTCAAGTGATTTTAAATGTCCATTGCTCATTTGTTGTTCTTTTTTTCTGAATTGCCAGCTTATGTAATTAGTAAATTTTTATATTGGGTTATGTGTAAATCTTTTTAAAAATTTCTTCAGTAGAGTTTCTTTATCCATTTTTGATAATAACTCTCGTTCATATTTGTAACAATGAACCCCATTTTGCCTTTCGCTTTTGTGTCATACGCTATTCAGAAGTTTTAAATTTTATTTTGTCGTGTGTGTCAATCTTTGTTATTATGTCATTCTTTGGAAGGTCTCCTGTAACCCAATATTATAAAAACTGTCTTCTTATATTATTTTTATATTTTGATGGCTTTATTGTTCCTGTTTAATTTTTTAGTTCTTGTAAAATAGATTGGGGACTGTGGTAGTTAAAGATTGAAATTAATTTTTGTTTTCTAACAACATAAAGTTTTCTCAACATGACTTATTAAGTAATCTATTATTTCCTCATGTATATGAAATATTACCATTGCCATACTTAAAATGTGTTTTAAAGAGTAATCTTAAACATAATTAAACAAAACTGAAACTTAAACTTGATTGCCTATTTTTATGAAGGTAGTAGCTTTAATCTTTGGGGGATTAAAAATAATTACAAATAAGCCAGCATGGCTTGAATATAACAATGGTACCTGATTTCACAATACCATTTCTGATAAACTGGCTAATGTTTTTGTCATTGCCTTTGGTTGCTTTGTCTGTCTTCTTTCTAATTTTTGCATAACTGACCAAAAGCTATGTTAGTGATTCCCTGTGGCTCAAATATAAGTAAAATACAATTTTGTTCTAGAAAAAATATGTTAAACAAATGTTCAAAATTCCTGTGGTGATTTAAAAGATATTCTCAGCAGCTAACATGGTAGTCGATGAGAAAAAACTAAAAGCTTTTCTCTAAAATCAAGAAGATGGGAGGCTCACTTTTGGCACTTCTATTGAACATAATACTTAAAGTCCTAGCCAGAAAAATTAGGTAAGAAAGTTCAGTAAAAGCCATCCAGACTGTAAAGGAAGATGCAAAAGTTTTTCTATTCACAGATAGCATGATCCTATATGTAGAAGACCTTAAAGATTCTACATACACACAAAACCAAACCAAAATAAAAAATTCTGTCAGAACTAATAAATGAATTCAATAAATTTGTAAGCTGAAAAATAAGTACACAAAAATTGTGTTTTTGTACAGTAACAATGAACAATCCAAAAAGGAAATTAAGAAAACAATTCCATATACACTGCAAAAAAAAGTTCTTGAATCCCTATGGAATCTCAAGAGACATCAAAGAGCCAAAACAATAATAAAAAGGAGCAACTCTGGAGGCCCCACACTTTCTTATTTCAAAACATATTTCAAAGGTACATTGATCAAAACCATATAGCATTGGCATAAAGACAGACATATAAACCAATGGAACTGAATAGACAGCCCAGAAATAAATCCTCACATATATAGTAAAATGATTTTCAATAGGGTGCCAAAGACCACTCAATGGGGAAATGACAGTCTCCTAAAAAAAAATGGTGCTGGAAAAACTGTATAACCATGCAAAAGAATGAAGTTGGACCTTTATCTTATATCATATACAAAAATTAACTCAAAATGGATCAAAGACCTAAACATAAGATCTAAAACCACAAAACTCATAGAAGAAAACATAGGTAAAACCTTCGTGCAATTGGATTTGGCAATGATTTATTGGGTATGACATTAAAAGCACAGGCAACAATTAAAAAATAAATAAATAGAATCACATCAAAATTTAAAACTTTTGCGCACTGAGGGATACAATCGACAGAATGAAAAAGCAATCCACAGAATGGAAGAACGTACTTTCAAATAATATACTTGATAAAGAATTGATATCCAGAATACATAAAGAACTCCTACAACAACAAAACTAACAACCAATTTTACAATGGACAAAAAAGTTAATAGATATTTCTCCAAATAAAATATATAAATGGCCAAAAGCATATAAAAAGATGTTCAACATCAGTGATCATTAGGGAAATATAAATTAAAGCCAAATGAGATACCACCCCCTATCTATTAGGATGACTACTATTAAAAAACTACAGGAAATAAGTGTTGGTGAGGAGATGAACAAATTAGAATTCTTCACTACTGTTGGTGGGAACGTAAAGCAGTATAGTAACTATGGAAAGCTGTATAATAGTTTCTAAAAAATAAAAATAAAAATAGGCTGGGCATGGTGGCTCACACCTGTAATCTCAGCACTCTGGGAAGCTGAGACAGATGGATTACGAGGTCAAGAGCTCAAGACCATCCTTGCCAACATGGTGAAACTCCGTCTCTACTAAAAATACAAAAATTAGCTGGCATGGCAGTGAGTGCCTGTAGTCCTAACTACTCAGGTGGCTGAGACTGAAGAATTGCTTGAATCTGGGAGGCAGAGGCTGCAGTGAGCTGAGATTGTACCACTGCACTCCAGCCTGGGCAACAGAGCGAGACTCCGTGTCAAAAAGAAAAAAAATCAAAAATAGAATTACCATATGATTCATCATTTCCACTCCTTAAAGAAATATTTGTACACCCATGTTCATAAAGTATTATTCACAGTAGTCAAAAGGTGGAAACAACTCAAGTGTCCATCAACAGATGAATGAATAAACAAAATGTGGCACATAATGACAATGGCACATTACACAATGTTAAAAAGAAAGGAAATTTTGACATATATTACAGCATGTATGAACCTTGAGGATATACTAAGTGCAATAAGCCAGTCACTAAAGGATAAATATTGTATGATTCCACTTATATGAGATACATAGAGCAGTCAAATTCATAGAAACAGGAAGATAATGGTAGTTCCAGGGGTGGGGTAATGGGGAATTATTGTTTAATGGGTACCACATTTCAGTTTTAAAAGATGAAAAATGTTCTGAAGATGGTTGGTGGTGATGGTTTCATAATGGTGTCAATTTACTTAATGCCACTGAATTGTACTCTTAAAAATGATTAAGATGGTCAACTTTATGTTACATGTTACATGTGTTGCCACAACTTAAAACATATTTGAGGGAATAATTGAGGAAAACTTCCCCAGCCTTGCTAGGGACCTAGACATCCAAATACAAGAAGCTCAAAGAACACTTGAGAAATTCATCACAAAAATATCATAGCCTAGGCACAGCATCATCAGGTTATCTAAAGTCAAGATGAAGGAGAGAATCTGAAGAGCTGTGAGAAAAAAGCATCAGGTAACCTATAAAAAAAAACCTATCAGATTAACAGCAGATTTCTCAGCAGAAACCCTACAAGCTAGAAGGGTTTGGGGTCCTATCTTTAGCCTCCATAAACAAAGTAATTATCACCCAAGAATTTTGTATCCAGTGAAATTAAGCTTCATAAATAAAGGAAAGATATAGTTTTTTTCAGACAAGAAAATTATGAGAGAATTCACCACTACCAAGACAGCAGTACAAGAACTGCTAAAAAGAGCTCTAAATCTTGAAACAAATCCTCAAAATACATGAAAATAGAATTTCTTTAAAGCATAAATCTCACAGGACCTATGTAACAGCAATACAATCAAAGAAAACCAAGGTATTTGGGCAACAAATAGCACAATAAATAGAATAGTACCTCATATCTCGATACTAACATTGAATGTAAATGGCCTAAATGCTCCCCTTAAAAGATACAGAATAGCACAATGGATAAGAGTTCACCAACCAAGTATCTTCAAGAGACTTCAAGTGTCTTCAAGAGACTCACTTGAAACATAAGAACTCACATAACCTTAAGGTAAAGGGATAGAAAAAGACATTTCATGCAAATGGACACCAACAGCAAGCAGGAGTTAGTTGTATCAGACAAAATAAACTTTAAAGCAATAGCAGTTAAAAAATACAAAGAAGGAAATTATATAATGATAAAAGGACTAGTCTGACAGGAAAACATCACAATCCTCTCTCTCTTTCTCTCTCTCTCTCTCTCTCTCTCTCTCTCTCTCTCTCTATATATATATATATATACACACACACACCTAACACTGGTGCTCCCAAATTTATAAAACAGTTCTACTAGGCTGAAGAAATGAAACAGATGCAGCACAATAATAGTGGGGGACTTCAATACTCCACTGACAGCACTAGGCAGGTCATCAAGACAGAAAGTCAACAAATGGATTTAACCTATGCTCTACAACAAATTCACTTAGCAGATATTTACAGAACATTCTACCCAACAACTGCAGAATATACATTCTATTAATGAACACATGGAACGTTCTCCAAGATAGACTACATGATAGGCCACAAAACAAGACTCAACAAATTTAAGAAATTCAAAATTATAGCAAGTACTGTCACAGACCACAGCAGAATAAAGTTGGAAATCAACTCAGAAGGAACCCTCAAAACCATGAAATTACATGGAAATTAAATAAACTTCTCCTGAATGATCACTGGGTCAACAATGAAATCAAGATGAAAATGTAAAAATTATTTGACTCGAACAATATTAGTTACACAACCTATCAAAACATATGGGATACAGCAAAGGCAGTGCTAAGAGGAAAGTTCATAGCATTAAGTGTCTACATCAAAAAGTCTGAAAGAGCACAAATAGACAATCTACGGACATACCTCAAGGAACTAGAGGAATAAGAACAAATTAAACCCAAACAAAGCAGAAGAAAAATATAACCAAGATCAGAGCAGAGCTAAATGACATTGAAACCAAAAAACAATGCAAAATATAAATGAAACAAAAAGCTGGTTCTTTGAAAAGATGAATCAAAGTGATATACCATCATCAAGATTAACCAAGAAAAGAAGAGAGAAGACCAAAATAAACTCAATTAGAAATGAAATGGGAGATGTTACAACTGATACCACAGAAATACAAAAGATCTTTTAAGGCTAGTATGAACACCTCCATGCACCTAAACTAGAAAACCTAGAGGATATGGATAAATTTCTGGAAATATACAACCCTCCTAGATTAATCCAGGAAGAAATAGAAACTCTGAACAGACAAAAAACAAGCAGTGAGTTTGAAATAGTAATTAAAAAGTTACCAACAACAACAAAAAGTGCCCAGTACCTGATGGATTCACAGCTGAATTCCTATCAGATATTCAAGGAAGAGTTGGTACCAATCCTATTGACACTATTCCACAGGATAGAGAAAGACAGACTTCTCCCTAAATCATTCTATGAATCAAGTTTCACTCTAATACCAAAACCAGGAAAGGACATAACAAAAAAAGAAAACTATAGACCAATATTCGTGATGAACATAGATACAAAATCCTCAACAAAATACTAGCTAACTGATCCTGACAGCATATCAACAAGGTAATCCACCATAGTCAACTGGGTTTCATACCAGGGATCCAGGGATGGTTTAACATCCACAAGTCAATGAATGTGATATACTACATAAATTGAATTGAAAACAAATATCACATGATTATTTCAATAGATACAGAAAAAGCATTTGACAAAATCCAGCATCTCTTTACGATTAAAACCCTCAGCAAAATTGGCATAGAAGGGACATACGTTAAGGTAAAAAATGTCATTGATGACAAACTTCCAGCCAACTTTATACTGAATGGGGAAAAGTTGAAAGCATTCCCCCTGAGAACTGGAACAAGACATAGATGCCCACTATCACCACTTCTATTCAACATAGTACCGGAAGTCATGGCCAGAGCAATCACACAAAAGAAAGAAATAAAGGTCATCCAAAACAGTAAAGAGGAAGCAAACTGCCACTATTTGCTGATTATATCATTGTATACCTAGAAAACCCTAAAGACTCATCCAAAAAGCTCCTAGAACTGGTAAATTACTTTAGCAAAGTTTCAGGATACAAAATTAATGTACATAAATCAGAAGCCCAGCTATACACCAACAGCAACCAAGCTGAGAATCAAATTAAAAAGTCAACCCCTTTTACAATAGCTGCAAAAATAAAATAAAATCCTTAGGAATATACTTAGCCAAGGAGGTGAAAGACCTCTACAACGAAAACTACAAATCATTGCTGAAATAAATAATGGATGGCACAAACAAATGGAAACATATCCCATGTGACATGTTTTGCTGTCTCTCCATCCAAATCTCATCTTGAATTCCCACATGTTGTGGGATGTGGGAGGGACCCAGTGGGAGGTAATTGAAACATGGCAGCAAGTCTTCCCTGTGCTGTTCTCATGAAGTGAATAAGTCTCACAAGACGTGATGGCTTTAAAAAGAGGAGTTCCCCTGCACAAGCTCTCTCTCTTTGCCTGCTGCCATCCATGTAAGATGTGCCTTGCTATTCCTTGCCTTCCGCCATGATTGTGAGGCTTCCCTAGCCACGTGGAACTGTAAGTCCAATTCAACCTCTTTCTTTTGTAAATTGCCTAATCTCAAGTATGTCCTTATCAGCAGTGTGAAAACAGACTAATACGCCATGCTCATGTATGGGTAAAAACATTATTGTGAAAATGACCATATTGTCAAAAGCAGTCTACAAATTCAATGCAATTCCCATCAAAATACCACCATCATTCTTCACAGAATTAGAAATGACATTCCTAAAATTCGTATGGAACTAAAAAAGAGCGCTCATAGCCAAACCAAGCCTAAGGAAAATAACAAATCTGGAGGCATTACATTACCTGATTTCAAACTACACTGTAAGGCTGTAGTCACCAAGACAGCATGTACTGGTATAAAAACAGGCATATAGACTGATGAAACAAAATAGAGAACTGGAAATACAGCTAAATACTTACATTCAACTGATCTTTGACAAAGTAAACCAAAAACATAAAGTGGGGAAAAAGTACCCTATTCAACAAAATGATGCTGGGATAATTGGCAAGCAACATGTAGAAGAATAAAACTGGGACCTCTTCCCTCACCTTATAAAAAATCAACTCGAGATGGATCAAGGACTTAAACCTAAGACCTGAAACCATAAAAATATCTAGAAGATGTCATTGGAAAAACCTTTCTAGACATTGGCTTAAGCAAAGACTTGATGACCAAGAACCCAAAAGCAAATGTGACATAAACAAAGATAAATAGATGGGACTTAATTAAGCTAAAAAGCTTCTGCACAGCAAAAGAAATAATCAGCAGAGTAAACAGACAACCTAGAGAGTGGGAGAAAATCTCTGCAAGCTATACATCGAACAAAGGACTAATATCCAGAGTCTACAAGGAACTCAAACAAATCAGCAAGACAAAAAACCAAACAATCCCATCAAAGAGTGGGCAAAGGACATAAATAGACAATTCTTAAAAGAAGATATACAAACAGCCAACAAATATATGAAAACATGCTCAACATCACTAATTATTAGAGAAATGCAAATTAAAACCACAATGTGATACCAACTTACTTCTGAAAGAATGGTCATAATTAAAAAATCAAAGAAGATGTTGGTGTGGATGTGGTGAAAAGGAAACACTTTTACACTGCTGTTGGGAATGTAAACTAGTACTCCCATATGGAAAATAGTGTGGAGATTCCTTCAAGAACGAAAAGTAAATCTACTATTTGATCCAGCAATCCCACTCATGTGTATCTACCCAGAGGAAAAGAAGTCATAATATAAAAAAGATACTAGCAAGTGTTTATAGCAGCACAATTCGCAATTACAAAAATACGGAACCATCCCAAATGCCCATTAATCAATGAGTGGATAAAGAAAATGTGTATATATATATGTGTGTGTGTGTGTGTGTGTGTGTGTATATGTGTATATATGTGTGTATATATATGTGTGTGTGTGTATATATATATACACACACACATACCTACACACACACATACACATGCATACTATGGAATACTACTCAGCCATAAAATAAATGAAATAATGGCATTTGCAGCAACCTGGGCGGAACTGGAGACCATTATTCTAAGCGAAGTAACTCAGGAATGAAAAACCAAACATCATATGTTCTCATGCATAAGTGGGAGCTAAGCTGTGAGGACCCAAATGCATAAAAATGATACACTGGCCTTTGGGGACTTGGGTGAAAGGGCGGATTGGGGGCGAGGGATAAAAGACTACACACTGGGCAAAGTGTACAGTGCTTGGGTGATGGGTGTACCAAAAGCTGAGAAATCACCACTAAAGAAGTCATTCATGTAACCAAACATCACCTATTCCCCAAAAACCTATTGAACTAAAAAAAAATTAAAAAGAAGAAGAAATGTTCACAAAATCTTTGACACTGATTGCATTAAGAGATAGAGCATATTTTCCCTCCATTTGACAATATGCTGGCCTCAGTGAGTCACTTCTACTATTTACAATGCTGCAGAAGTGTTGCTGTGTTTTTGAAGAGTAGTTAAGAAGAGACAATAAAGGTTCCTCTGAGCTCTATCTTTTGGGATACTCCCCCCTTGAAACCTTGCTGTTCTGCTCTGAGGAAGCCTGAGCTACATGAAGAAACCATGTGTAAGGGTTCTCTGCCCAATAGCCGGGCCTGTGAGTGAGAAATCTTTTGATAACTCCAGTCTCAGACACTGAGTGCAGTCATATAAGAGACTCAGCTACTTTTGCACAGTCAACCCCCAAACCATGAAGCTAATATTAATAAATGAGTGTTGTTTTTGTTGTACACCATTATGTCTGTGGTGATTTTTAGTGTAGCGTTAACAATCAAAACAACTGCCAAGAGCATAAGCTAAGAAATCAAAGGGACTAGTACTTGGATTTAAGCTTAACGATTTCCAGCTATATGACTTTAGAATTGTCACTTTAAATTATCTGTAAATTGAGAATAAAAGTATCTATTTCATAAAATTGGCTTGGGTATAAATGAAATGTACACAAAATATCCTTCACAGGATCTGGAGCATAACTAGCCCTTGACACTTTACATAGCGCTGAGTCTTATTATTGTCATTATTATAAAACTTTGAGTGCACCCTAATTAAAATAATTTACATATACGTTTCTACTAAAAATTCCCAAGTTCTGTCATTCATTAATCAAAGTTAAATATTTCTTCTAATATTAATGTTGACTCCCAAATATAGGCTAGATTCCCATTCTAGTTGAATATTGGCTTTTCAAATATAATTTTTCTATATGTGGAAGGCACAGAACTAAAATACATTGTGTAGATTTTCTGTCTGTATTTTCTGCAGAATGTTTAGAAATCTTTGAATGTCCAAGAAAGCAATGCATTGCTCTTTGTGGCCACCCAAACCTTATTAGAAAAATCTTAATTCCTCTAAGCATTAAAATTTATATTATAATTAGACCTTCACCCATTTGAAAATATCCACTGGCCATTCATTTAAAGTCGAAAAGAAAAAGGAAAAGATTTCCTCTGGAGCAGTTGCATGGTTGTATATGTGGAGCATTATCAATCTCATATATTTTAAGACTTGTAAACTACAGAGGCACTGAAACTATTGCCAAGTATATAGAAACTATCCTTGTAAACAAAATCTCAGAAGATTGAGGAACTTCTTTACAAACTCAATACAATGCAATGTGATGCAAATAGATCTATTTCCTTTCATTTCTTCTGTTAAAATATGAGATGGTTACTACCACATTCTTTACAAGTGGGAAAAATCATCTGTAAGGAACTCAACCATAAAAAGTGTAATCACCAGCAAATTTTTCTTTAGCATAGGAAGCACTATTTTCTAATTTCTTGCTCATGATAAAAGACTAGAAATGAAACAGTTTCTGTGTGGTTATGTAAGATGTTATGCCTAAAAATCCTATTAAAAATGCCAAAAGTGCCTGGAGATTGTGTGCATTAAATGAGTTTGCATTGTTCCTTATACCTCTCAGACTTCTGTGTCAAAATTTTTAGCACACAAACGATTCTTTATTATACAATCTCAAATACAGGATCTCAACTGCATAGCAAGATAATTTTATTCTGTTTCAATATTAGAGTTGAGAGTCTATACCACAGTAAGAGAACAAGGAAGTTCCATTTACTTTCCAGAGGTAATATTTGTAAACTCAAAGACATTAAAAAGAGAGAAATGGCTGAGATGCTATATTCATCCTAATAGTGTTTATGTAAGTCTGGTGAAACACATTTACCTTTAAGAGCCACATAAATGCTTTGCAAATATCTGTAAAGTTCAGCAGAAAGCCTCAAAGCCCTCGTTATTTTTGTGACAGTGATAGGTGAATGATAAACCCCTTTGCTATGTAAGGAACTTTGAAGCAAGAATAAAGTCTCAACCTTTAGAAAATTATCCTTTGCAGACATTCTTTGCTGTCACTAATATGTAGGTTATCACATTGGCCAAATTTCTCCTCAAGGTATGGCAGTCCCACATTTTCACTGCTCAGCTTGTTCAGTACTGTCTAATTAACAGCTATTCCTCTCTTTTCAGGCCTTTTCTTACTTGAATGTTAGTTTCTATAGCAGAGTCCCACATAGTCAGCGACCCTGCAGCAATGATCAAGAAAAGGGCTCCAACAGCTGGTGTGAACATTCTGAAGCCAATTAGCTCATGGTTCGTTCTTCTCCCATCCTCCATCACAGCAAATGAAGACTGCCTCCTCTTGCCTTTATCCTACAGTCCTGGTCATGCTTCTTGTCTTTTAGGACATACAAACCACTATTTCCTTTTTGTTCTGCCTTAAACTTGGGGAGGGGAGAGTAGAGAAATAAGGTGGGGGTGCGAGAGGCTATGATCAAGAGATATACCTGGTAAGAGAGGACTGCTTTCTCTAATCCCTAGAAATTGCAATCTTTAGCATTTCCTCTAAAGATTGAGATTGCTACAAGAATCATTATTCAAATAAGCTTTCAGAAGAATGATGTTGAATATTTCAGCTTGCTTTATAATAATGAAAATTTTTCTGTTTGATTTTTAATGATAGATTTCGAAAACATCCCTGAAAGCCCTTCTAAATTTTAAGTCAAATAAAAACATAGTCAAAAATATGTTTAGCACTTTGAGTGATTAGTAGATTCATTTTGCATGGTCTAAATTTGGAACAGGGTTACATTTTTTATATATTAATATTTTCATAAGTGAAAGCTCCCTATATAATTAATGTTTTATGTATGTTTTGTGTTTATGACAAACAGAACTAGAAAAGTATTTTTGTTAATACTGCCATAATCTAATCCACCTGTGCAGCCCCAGGGATTTAGATTTTTTCTTTTACTATAGGAATTCCTAGTCAGATAAAATGTTTTATTACATATGTAGGCTGCCACAAAACTATATTAAGTGTGCCAGAGGCAACGAGGTTAGGTGGTCATTTTCATTTCTCAGGACAGCCAATTGTAATTACACATGAATCTCATAAAGTTGGGGGAAAAAGACACATGTTCCCTTTCCTGCATAATACTTGAGGGGAATGGGCTAAGGTGTGCCCATTTTCTTTCTAGCTGGTATGGCAGTGTCCTCAACGTGTCTAAACATAATATACCCTGACTCCATGATTAGAAACTTCAAGTATATTGTTTTCACTTCTGTTTCTACATTCAGCACAGATTTATTAAACTTTCCATGCATCAAGATTGTAAGAAAAAGGAGTCAGTGATACAAAAATACATAATTCCATTACTGAACAGTTCATGATCTAATGAATTCTCCAATAGTTTTGGCTCCAAAGGTCTAGTTGTACTCACCTCTTTTTATTTGTTGTTGTTGTTGTTTACAGGTACATAAATGATATATGAAGGTTCATTTTAAAAATCTGAACAAAAAAGAAGTGTATACTATGAATGTTAAATGTTCTCTTCTACTTTGACCTACACCCTATTCCATATCCTTCCCTTCCCTAAGACTAGCCCCTTTAACATGAAGTACGTTGTTCTGATACTTCTTTATACTTCTTCTTGATGCTAAGACATCCTTTTTCTAGGCATTTGCATATCTATTACTGGAAATGACATGTTAAAATGAAATTTTCTAGGTCTTAACATTTTAACTGAAGACTCAGTCTTAATTATCTCAAAGCCAAGAAAATGGGGTGCCAATTAAGGGCAAATTATAAGTTAAACTTTTAAACCATTTGCAAAGAGGGTGGCTACGTCTAGCTCAACGATTGGCTTGTCATCAGTTACATGACAGGTTATACCCTCTTTTTTCCCAAAAAAAGAACATAGAAATCACATCACAGCATACTAAATATCCCTTTAAAGAAATTCATATTCTCCAATTCCTTTAGAAACCTAATGGATTCTACCATTCTTTTATATATTTGGAGGTAAATAATAGGCAAAACTTGGGATAAGCAGTTGTAGAACTTGGCCTTTTGGAGTCTGAGAATATGGTCTGATAAAAACTTGAAATCTCCGCCGGGCATGGTGGCTCACGCCCATAATCCCAGCACTTTGGGAGTCTGAGGCAGCCGGATCGCCTGAGGTCAGGAGTTCCAGACTGGCCTGGCCAACATGGTGAAACCCTGTCTCAACTAAAAATAAAAAAATTAGCTGGGTGTGGTGGCACACATCTGTAATCCCAGCTTCTGGGGAGGCTGAGACAGGAGAATCGCTTGAACCCGGGAGCCGGAGGTTTCAGTGAGCCGAGATCATGCCACTGCACTCCAGCCTGGGCGACAGAGTGAGACTCCGTCTCAAAAAAAAAAAAAAGAAAAAAAAAACCTTCAAATCTCAAGAGGTGAATTTTGAGTAGAATTGCTCGAGAAAGAGAGATTACAGAGAGATATATGTTTAATACACACAAGAAGAAGAAAAAGATGTGTGTTTCTCAGATATATACTCTGATAAAGGAAGAAAAACACGGTTAATCTTTAATGAATCCCTTCGAAGTGTATTTCACACAGGATGAGATGGCCCCTACAGAGGGATAGAGCTCAGAAAAATCAGTGCTGAGGAAATAGATATATAATAAGGTAAAGGAGGCATTGCCTTTACATAGAGCTTCAGCCTGAGCCCCTCACCAGAGAAAATCACCCAAGAAACATATAAATAAATTTCATGAGAAAATTAGCCAGCATTGTCAACATGATACGCAAAAAGCCCCAGTGCCAGCCAATAAGTTAAGACTTTTTATATCCCTCACCTTCTTTCCCTCTTACAACTCTACGGGAGCCAAGAACATGAGCAAGGGTAGTAGATGAACGAGGTGGTGAAAAAGTGAAGAAGACCTAAATGTTTCCCTTTCTAATGCAGGTTTAAAAATTTAAGGAAGCCCAAGTTGGATTGAAAAAATATTTAAATTTAATCAAAGATAGAAACTTTGCCATTAGGTTAGACTAGATCATTTAATAAAGGAGACACAGGTTACACATGAATCCTTGAGGTTTCTCACAAGAGCTATGGGATCTGCCAAATATTACATCCAGAGGAGGGAAGAGTAAGTTGATGAGTGGGCTTAATGGAGTAGCATGAAGTAAAAATAAGTTGTTTACTTTTTATAATCTATTGATTCCAGAACATTCAATAAACCAATTATATAGATAACATGTATACTTATTTAGTTTGGGGATATGAGGCAAAATATTATTTTATAAATATGTATAATCTAATGATATTTTTATATATAGCAATATCAAATGATATATATGTATATATATAAAATCTTCATTTAATTTTCTTTAGTGAACAATTATTCTCAGAAATATTGGCAACTCAATAACAGCCAATTTACCATTTTTTTAGTGCTTTTCAACATTCAATATTCAACATTTAATAGTATTCATGTCAGTGGGCATGTCTCCAATTGCAACTAAGAGAAAATCAACTCAACGTAGGTTATTAAATAATAAGGGACAATTATCTCACCAAAGAGGATACACAAGACAAGGCAACCCTAAGGTTGATAGATCTGTCAGCTCATCGATGTCCTTCAAAGCCCAGGGTCTTGACATTGCCTTCTGTGCCACATTAGCAAGATGGTGTGGTACACAAGTCAGCTCCAGCAGTGGTTACAAAATGGCTGCCAGATATCAATCCAGACTTGACCATGTCCACCAGAAAAACATTTCTTCTTGTTTGTCTTTTTTTTTAAGTTCATGAGAGCTTTCCCTAGAAGCCCCTCTCTTCATATCCCATTAACCACTTGTAAATCAATTTTTCCCACAGTTAATAGAATTACCATTCTATTAACTCAGAATAATCAAGATTGATCATTATGTTGAGGAAAAAGTTACCTTCTCTGAACAAAAAGCTGTAAAAGAGAAGGCAAAGGCCTGCAAGTAAAATAGAGCTTTGCTAGTATCCTAATCTATATGGGCTGCTATAACAAAGTGTCATAGACTGTCTGGCTAATAAAAAAAACCAGAAATGTATTTATCATAGTTCTAGAGGCTGGAAGTCTGAGATCAGGGTGCCAGCATGGTCAAGCTCTGGGGAAGACCCTATTCCAGGTTCTGTATGCCCCTCTTCCCATTGTATCCTTACATGGCAGAAAGAGGGATAACAAGTCGCTGGGGCCTCTTTTACAAGGGCACTAATCTTATTCACAGGGGCTCCATGTTTACGATCTAATCACCTCCCAAAGGGCCCACCTCCTAATATCATCACATTGGTGGGTAGGATTTCAACAAAAGAATTTGGGGAAGGACACAAACATTCAGTCTATTGCAGTCAGCAATAAAGAAAAATTAAACATTGTTATGTATAGTGTCAGAAAGGGTACTGGCAATAAATCAATGGTTCACTGAAACCTTGAGGAGAGTTAACTATAGGAACTACTTACAAAGGTGTGAGTGGGCCTTAAAAAAACAGACAATGGATAGTGCAGAACTTTGTGGCTCAATATAGCAGGGAGCTGTTACCACCTCAGGCCTGAAAAAACAAGGAAAGTTTTCTACCAGAATGGGGACCTGACTGAAATTGTGGCCTGTATGAGAGAGAAGCATCTAACCCACAGTGACTTAGCATGGAAGGAGTCAGTATAATAAATATTCAGCCTTATTCTAATCATCCTTCCACTTACTAGTGAGGCCCAAACAGAAGCAAAAGTCTGTGGTTGTACTCCACAGAGTTTAGCTTCCAAGGTCCACACAAGATAGACATAGGTAGAAAGTGAAGATCTGGAGGAGAAATGGAAAATACCCAACACAGATCCCAACAATCATAATTACTACTAAAAGTATAGCAAATGTTAACAGAAAAACTATTTTGTATCAGAAATAGTATCTGCTATAGTACTTAGGGGCAATCATTTATTCAAAGCTCCATCCAATTTTGAACTATTATAAAAACGTAACAGTTACCCTTTTTTTACATATGTGTGAGTATGTGTCCAGATTAGTAGAATTGCTGAAACAAAGAGTATGCAAATTTAAAGTTTTGCTAGATATTGCCATATTGCCATTTAAAAATGTTAAACCAATTTACACTTCATTTTTAAAACTTGCCAAAACTGGATTAAAAATTATTCCCAAACTGGATGGGTAAAACATGAATTATTTTTATTTTAATTTGCATTACTATTGAGGTTGATTTTTTTTCATATTTTTATATAGAGATTGAACATCTTTTCATTTTGGCCACTTTACATGCTTTCATTGAGTATATTATCTGCCTATATTTTTTGCCCAGTTTTTTAATAGGATTGGTTTTTCTCTTTCATTTAACTATTATCTGTTATGAATATTTATCCTTAATGTGTTACTTATTCTATTTTTTGTTGTTGCTTATTCTTATTTCTCTTCATGAAACTTTTTGCAGAAATGTTAATTTTTATGTGGTCAGGTCTGTCAGTCTTTCACTTTCTGTTCAATTTGTTGTGTTGCTTAAAAAAGTATTCTGCCCCACAGTTCTATAAAATTATTCTTTCATATTTGACCAGTTAAAAATAATGTCTTTAACCTTTAGCTATTTAATCTTTAAGGGAGTTAATTCGTGTATTTTTGTGTATAATGTAAATTGGACAACAAATAGTTTTCCCTAATGGATAATCAATCACTGTATATAAATGTCATTTATAATTTCCACACATATTTAAAAGTAACTTTTTCATGAATCTGTTTCTTGGCCATTTCACTAATCCAGTTGTCTATTTCTGTTGCTCATGTTACAAGTAATATAACTCTTCTGTGATCTCTGAAATGGCAGTTCTTAGCTATTTCACTAATCCAGCTGCCTATTTCTTGTGCTTATGTTACATATCTGATTAGTATAACTTTGTAGTATGTTATATAAGATATTTATGTTATATAAGATACTTATTTAATTTTTGTCATCAATTTTTTATAATTTTCTTGGATATTGTTATGAAATTGTACTTTTAGGCCGGGTGCGGTGGCTCACGCCTGTAATCCCAGCACTTTGGGAGGCCAAGGCGGGCGAATCATGAGGTCAGGAGATCGAGACCATCCTGGCTAACACGGTGAAACCCCGTCTCTACTAAAAATACAAAATACAATTAGCCGGGCATGGTGGTGGGCGCCTGTAGTCACAGCTATTTGGGAGGCTGAGGCAGGAGAATGGCGTGAACCCAGGAGGCGGAGCTTGCAGTGAGCCGAGATTGCGCCACTGCACTCCCGCCTGGGCGACAGAGGGGGACTCCGTCTCAAAAAAAAAAAAAAAAAATTATACTTTTAAAAGTTAATATGAGGATCATTTTCCAAATTCTACAATCTTATTGAACTTTTAAAGGAGGATTGTGTTAAATTTATAAATTATTAAAAACACAATTGGTACTTTAACATTCACTCTGGCACTGTTTTTTGTGTCTTTTTTGTGTCTTTGATATTTTTCCCTGGAGCCTTGCACATTTTCTCTTTGCTATATTGCTAAATCTGTTGTAAATTTTTTCCTCAGTTTTAAAGGGTGTCTTTTTCTGTTATACTTCTTTCTTCGCTTTGGCTGACCTATATGTAAATGTTTATGCATTTTAGTTTTATTTCTAGCTTTTATACTTACTCACAAATGATTTTAATTTTATTTTATCTGATTCTTTTGGATTTTCTTAAAGAAAATTTTGTGACTTCTTGTTTAAACGGGAGAGTTCCCTGATCCCCGTCGCAGGACATGCGACAGGGGTGTGGCTCACCTGTTCAGTCGCTGCTTAATTGTTAATCAGCTCAATGGACTCTCTGCCTTTCTGCACGGCCAGGTGGCCAGTGCAATAGCTTTCTGTATTCCTAGCTATTGTCCAGCTTCCCGGAAAAACGGGTCACACACCAACTGGAAAGATGAGTGCAAAAGTTTTATTGAGTGGTGGAAGTGACTCTCAGCGGGATGGATGAGAAGCTGGAAGAGGGGCATGGAGTAGGAAGATGTTCTTCCCTGCATCCTGGCTATCCAGCAGCTAAACCCCTTTCTGACCACCCCCAGCCAAACTGCTGCGGGCGTTTAGAGGTTCCTCCTCCTTTCTTTCTCTGCTGTGTTATTCCACTGTCCCTCTGGTTGCCTGCTTGTTTCCTGGTCTTGTCTCTCATCTGCTTCTGGATCCTGGGGTTCGGAGTTTATATGGGTACAGGATAGGGGAGTGTGGCAGTCCAAAAGGCAACTTTTTGGGTGCAAAACCAGAAATGCCTGTTCCCATTTAGGGCCAGGGGTCTTCACGCTTGAGGGTGGGGCCTTTGCCAGGGAACCGCCCTCTTCTACCCAGTGTTTCCCTGTCTCCTGCCCATATCACAAATAATAATAATTCTGTTCTCTTTTATTTTTAAATATGAATTTATCTTAGTTTTTATAAATGCTTATTTCTCTCTCTCTCTCTCTCTCTTTCTTCATCCATTATCTGTAGTAACATGTTAAAGTCATGATGGGAAGACATTCTTGATGTTTTCATTAATGAAATTCTCTTGATAATTCTCCACTACTACAGATTCTGAGTTTTAAAAACTTTATTATTTATTTTAAAACAACTTATCCTTCTTATCTTAGTTTACTAAAATGTTGGCAGATTTATGTAACTATCTGAAGTCATTTCTAGACTTCAGATATTTACAAAATATCAGGCATCACAGAAGAGTTACATCATTGTCATTATCATCATTGTCATCATCAAATAATAATAAAATTAGTCTGTCATGGTGGCTCACACCTGTAATCCCAGCACTTTGGGATGCCGAGGCAGTAAGACCACTGAGCCCAGGATTTCAAGACCAGCCTAGGCAAAATAGTGAGACCCTGTCACAAAAATGATAATAATAATAATGAAATTAGAATGGTGAATAAGTAGAGAGATATTGTTCTAAATATGTATGTGTAATAACACATTTAATCCTTACAAGTAATTTCTGAATTATGTATTTTTATGAGCTCCATGTTACATAAGAAACGTATGAAAGTGCTGGAGGTGGGAAGTGGTTTCCATAATTATGGTTCCAGTAACCATGCCCTTAGACACCACAGTTTGTTGCATAGACTGTAAACTAATAAAAAAGGTAGGTATAAAGCTTTCTCCTGTTACCTTTTTAAAAATTTTCTGGACATTAAATTGCGCTTTTTATCTTTTTTTTTTTTTTTTTTTTTTGAGACGGAGTCTCGCTCTGTCGCCCAGGCTGGAGTGCAGTGGCGCGATCTCGGCTCACTGCAAGCTCCGCCTCCCGGGTTCACGCCATTCTCCTGCCTCAGCCTCCCGAGTAGCTGGGACTACAGGCGCCCGCTACCACGCCCGGCTAATTTTTTGTATTTTTAGTAGAGACGGGGTTTCACCGTGTTAGCCAGGATGGTCTCGATCTCCTGACCTCGTGATCCGCCCGCCTCGGCCTCCCAAAGTGCTGGGATTACAGGCGTGAGCCACCGCGCCCGGCCTTTTTATCTTTTTTTAACCAACACTTAGGAGAGTCTTCTCTTTTAAGAGCCAAGCTAATCACTGTCAAAGATTTATTCAGCACTACCTGGATTAGTTTTGGGACTTTCACATTGGGCAGACTCTTTCCTAGCACACAGATTAGAAATACAAACTTCTCTTCACCTCTAGCTCTGTCAAGTCTCAGAGTAATCAGATATCTTCTGGCCACCCAGGAAATCTCCCATTGATTGATTCATGTAAATTTTTTCTTATCTGACCTTTTGATGATTGACACTTCCTTATATGAATGCATAACCACTTTAAGGCTTGGGAATTAGTTCATTGATTTAAGCCTGCTTGATTTAAAGGCAATTCATGTTCCCCACAGAGGTCCTCTACAAAAAGATGGCCAACAGCGGAGCTCATTTATACACACAACTGGATAATCACATATGGGCTTTTTAAAGAAAAATGAAAAAGAACAACTACCATGTATTAAGTACTAGTCACAACCTTCCTGTGTTTCTACCTTTCTGAGTGCTGCAATACTGTATAGTTACAGAAACTAGAGACTTTTCCATACCAAAGCCTGAAAAGCAGATACTGTGTAGGCTCATTATACTTTCTTCAAATGATATTTTATGAAAGCAGAGTAAATTGCAATAAGAGGTCATGAATTATTTTATTGCTATGATGAAACCAGGTCCTGTTAAATGTGAGTGCTCCATAAATATTTATCGAGTAAATGTGTAAATAAAAAAAAATAGAAAGTCAGCTTTGTAAATTTCTAGTCATATCCACTCTAGTGAGAAATGGACATGTAACTCTTATTCCCCCCCTCCTTTTCCAGCAGAATCTAAATTAAAATGGTAAATTTCCATTCTGTAAGGCATCTTGTTTATATCTGGCAGTTGTAACATATTTCCTACAAAACAGGTCTCATAATCTGGTTATAAATAAAATTCTTCAAAAGTATTTGAGCTGTGCAGGTTTAAGACCTAATAGAACATCTGTCAGACATGATACATCTTCAGACAAACTAACTCACTTGTAAATAACTTCAGTTTTTAGATTTTTGTAAAGGAGGTTGCTCTAAAGTAATTGAGATGTAATTAGGCCTGGAGTACAGAGATTTAGAATCTAGTCTTGTATTTTTCAACAACTAGATAGTTAATAGTGAGCAAATAATTAAATTTGGTTTAAATTCTGATCTTGGAATTCTGATCTTTAGGATATCTGTAGCATTGAAATAATATGATTACGAGAACATGTGCCTTCTATCCAAATAACTGCATATTTCTGAGGTTAAGTGTTTTAATTTTTTGACATATTGTTAGTTCTATAGCTACCATGAGAACACATTTTTGATGAAGAGCATAGCATCTACATATAGCATTATTTCTGAAGAAATACAATTGATTTTATGGCCATCTGCTCTATAATATAGCTTTTGGAAATGCAATTTTGTAAGAAGTATAGCTTGCCTAAAATAGCGAAGTACCACATTGCTTAAAAAATAATACCATTTTGCAGATTTTTGGCCTACACACTGTGTGGGGTTGCAATATATTTTTAAACAAATTGACGCATGTGCTACTCACACTTACTTATACACTCCAGCCACAAGTGACCACTATTGCCAATGACTGTCTCCAAAGCTAATAAAAAGTAGAAAATGCATCAATCAAATAATTGGCTGGGCGCAGTGGCTCACGCCTGTAATCCCAACACTTTGGGAGGCCAAGGAAGGCGGATCATCTGAGGTCGGGAGTTTGAGACAGCCTGGCCAACATGGTGAAACCCCTTCTCTTCTAAAAATACAAATATTAGCCAAGTGCACATCTGTAATCCCAGCTACTCGGGAGGCTGAGGCAGGAGAATCACTTGAAGCCGGGAGGTGGAGGTTGTGAGCCGAGATCGTGCCACTGCACTTCAGCCTGGGCAACAGAGTGAGACTCCATCTCAAAATAAATAAATAAATAAATAAATAAAAATAAAAATAAAATAATAATCACCTAACATGTTATTAAAACTAAATGAGGTCATCTCTCACTCATAGCTAGAGAGGCACAGGCTGCACATCCCTCCTAACCACCGAGGCAACTTGGCAAAATAAAGTTCACTACATATTCATTATTATAATGATCAGAAAAACTTTCCAGTGGGAAAGATATTTTTTCAGCTTACTATAAGAAAGGATGACCCAGATGTTTTGTCTCATGTCTCTTACAGAAAATGTACAATATTACATTTAGCTGACAGAAGATGAAATGAAGTTGACAAACTAAATATGACAAATGTAAAATGTGAAACTAAAACACTTTTAGAAGAATGACAAAGGCAAACAAGATCTCAGTGGTCTTTTAAGAGATCTGTGCTACCACAGCAAAGCAAAAAGTAGGCCATTCTAACCAGATTTTTAGCATATCCTGTCATATTACTATAATTATGAATCTTTATATCTAAAAATGAGGGTAAGTTACTCTAAACCTACTTTTTATCTGAGTAGATAGTTTAGAAAGTAATTTATAGAAAACAGGGGAGGGGAATTGAATCTTAGATAACTGATATTATCTCAACTATTGCATGAAAATCTTTTTTTCTACTAAAGAAAGTCATACTAAAGCTTTCACTCCTTAAAATCAATTCTGTAGTTAAATTTAATTCATAATTTATAATGGGGTTCCACTTGTATTTATCCTGACTCTCAGTACTGTTAGATAGGTGAAGTATTAATTAGCTAATTAAAAGAAGAAATTGAATCTAAGAGCATTTACATGGAACTTGCCAAAACATGACTTTTTAGAGACAGGACCAAGTTGCTTCCATATTGAAAAGGAAGAATATGAGTATATTAATATCCTCATGACAAAAGTCTTCTAAAAGTTCTACAGATATTGTCACTCCATATTAAGGAAACTACATGCAGTTGAGCTCCATCCCTCTGCAACTAAAATACGATGTTTTCTTCCGATTACATTATTTGACTCAATTGCTAAACCTTTATGGATCACCTGCTTTTTACAAGGTCATATTTTGTATCCTGTGTATATAAAGATGAACAAAATATCAGTAAGTGAATATTTATAAACTTATATTAAAAATCACATTGTACCCGGTACATATGTACACTTATTTTTTGTCAGTTACAGATTAAATTAAATTTAAAATACAAAAGCCTATATATATATATATATACAGCTCACCTGTCATTTAGGAATATGCTTATAGTTAAATAATTTTAAAGCTACAAGCATTCAAGGAGCACTCCGTATGCATACAGCACTTAAGATGTCTACTAGAAGAAGCACATCACCCAACCAAAGGTGACAGGGGACACTCTAGCCCAGTGACTTATGGGAACATATATAAGATGATATAAAAGGTGGGGGCAGAGTGGCAGATTGGGATATAAATCCTATATGCCTTGGACAAGAAGAAAAAATACAACTAAATAAATGGGTTCAAAAAGAAAGGGGCAGAATTAAAGTAAAAGATGTTCATTCTTTAAAGCATACACAAGAGGTTGACATCAAGGGATATCATTTGAATCTGTGCTATCAAATGATAGATACTTAAGGGCATTAATGTCATAAAGATCAATCTCATAATGGTAACTACATAATATAAATACAAACTTTGAAAATACCAAAATAATTTTTTTAATCTGAAAAAGCAGAGAAAATTGCACAATGAAATAATAGCATAATAATAAAATAGTAAAATACATAAGATAATAAGACAATTGTGAACAAAAATACCAATTATGTAAAAATATAAAGGATATTTATGTACTAAAATAGATGAATGCTAAATTAGTGGGTGAAAATTTGATGAAGGACAAAATATATGTAATCATAATGTATATCCACAAGAATTTTTTGAAATTAATAACAGGAAAATAAACTAATCATATAATAGGGAAACCTGGAAGACACAACATTAAATAAGTAAATTAAGTTAATATTACCAATAATCAGCCAAACAAACATAATCTGGTATCTCCTTACCGCAATAATTAAAAGAGAAAAAAACACAACTGTCATATTTATGCTAAAAATCCAGTAATCTAATTGTAAGTATCAAAAAACCTAATTGAGGGAGAGCATACAAACATTAGCTGATACTCTTCAAATATGTCCACGTCAAGAAAGGCAAAAAAAGCTCAGAAAAAAGTTTTAAAGAAACCAGATACATGTCTACTAATGTATCATCTAGCAGCAGAAAATTTTTAAAATGTGTTCCTCTGCTTTCCTTTTCCTACATCTTTTTGTTTTCCTCTTCCTGTTCTCCTCCTTCTCTTTCTTTTCTTTCTTCTTCTTTATCTTCATCTTTTTCACCTTCATCTTCTTGTACTACAAAGATATTATTAAGGCACCTATATGAATTGATACTATAGATTGGATGATAGTATTATATCAATTTTATATTTCCCAATTTTGAAAACAGTATTAGACTATTTTTCTCCTTAGGTGATATACAGTGGCAGCACAGGTTTTTCAAGCAATTGTGATGGGAAAATTGGATATTCACAGGAAAAAGAATAAACCTTGACCTAAACTTCATTTCCTGTACAAAAATTAACTGAAAATGGATTCTACATCAAAATGTAAAATGTGAAACTAAAACACTTTTAGAAAACAATTGAAAATATTTATGACCAAAGGTATGCAGATAATCTTACACATGGCTTCAAATAAAATAAAAATATATATATATATTGAACATTATCAAATTTTAAAACTTTTGCTCTGCAGAAGAAGCTGTTAAGAGGATGAAAAGGGCAAGGAGTGGTGGCTCACACCTGTAATCCCAGCACTTTGCAAGGCCGAGGCTGGTGGATTACTTTAGGCCAGGAGTTCGAGACCAACCTGGCCAACATTGTGAAACATCATTTCTGCTAAAATATAAAAAAAAATTAGGCAGGCTTGGTGGCACACACCTGTAATCTCAGCTACTTTGGAGCCTGAGGCACAAGAATCTCTTGAACCCATGAGGCAGAGATTGTAGTGAGGCAAGATGGCACCACTGCACTCCAACCTGGGCAACAGAGTGAGACCGTCTCAAAAAATAAATAAAATAAAAAGTTTTATAAAGAGGGTGAAAAGACAAACTACAGACCAAGAGAGAGTATTTGTAAATGTCATGTTTTCAAGATGAAAGACTTGGATCCAGCATATACAGATAACTTCCTAAATTCAATAGGAAGAAAGATGCAATGCCAAAGAGGACATGTGAACAGCAAATGCAGAGAGGAAAAAAACATTCAAAATCATTAACAATTAGAGAAATGCAAATAAGTGTAAGATAAGGTATAAGGGCACACCTACTTGAATAGATTAAAAAAAATTAAAGATACCAACTGATAAAGTACAGGTGAGAAAGTGGAACAGCTACATATCTCATGTATTGTTGGAGGATGTAAAATGCTACAGCCAGTTTGAAAAATTGACAATTTCACATAGAGTTAAACATACACTGCCTGTATGATCCAGCAAACATATGTCGGGACATTTCTCTAGAGATATAAATACTTAATTTCACACAAAACCTACACATGAATTTACATAGTTTTATTTTTAATAGCCCCAGCCTGCAAGCAACTGAAATATCTTTCAACAGGTTGGAGGTTAAGCAGATTATCATGCATCCACTATTCAGCAATAAAAAACAATAGACTTTTGATACACATAAAAGTGTGGATAAATCCGAGTGGCACCTGATGAATAAAGAAAATAATAGTCAATCTCAAAAAGTTATGTGTTATAGAATTGCATTTCTATAAAAAGATTAGAGAACAAATGGATTGTTGCAAGGGTTAGGATTGAAGAAGGTATGACTATCGAAAGATAACACAACAGAGTTTCTATATGATAATAGAACAATTCTCTATGGCAAATTCAGTGATGGGTACTAAAATCTACACATGCAAAAAAAATCAGAGAATACAGCCTCCAAAATAGTACATGTGTAATAAAAAGGTAAAATACAAATACCAATTATATTTGAGTGATTAGTGTTGTATCAATATCAGTCCCATGGCTTTGACAATGCTATATGGTTATGTAAGATATTGAGGTCAAGAGTTCGAGACCAGCCTGACTAACATGATGAAACCCCGTCTCTGTTAAAAATACAAAAATTAGCCAGGCGTAGTGGTGGGTGCCTGTAATCCCAGCTACTCAGGAGGCTGAGGCAGGAGAATCGCTTGAACCCAGGAGGCGGAGGTTGCAGTAACCCGAGATCGTGTCACTGCACTGCAGCCTGGGCGACAGAGCGAGACTCTGTCTCCAAAAAAAAAAAAAAAAAAGAAAAAAAAATTGGAGAAATGGGGTGAAGTATGCATAGAAAGTCTGTATTCCTCTTACAACTTTTTATGAGTCCTAAAACATTTCAAACTAAAAAAAAATTAAAGGAGATAAGGTGGAAAATGTCTCTATAGGTACTGGTGCTGCAAAGATTTTGACAAAAAAATCAATACCCATTCCTAATTTTTCAACATATAGTAAAGTAGACATTTGCACACACACACACACACACACACACACACACATTTTCTCAGTCCTAAAATCGACTAATTCATTTAACAAATGAAAGAAAACTTTATTAAATATATGCTATCTCAGTGTGTAAAGATGCCCACTAACTCCATTAGAATTTAACATTTTATTGGACATATTATCCAAAACAACTAGCAAAAGGAAAACAATTACATGCTTAAAAACCAGCAAATAATAATTATTTTCATTTGCAGATGATTTGACAGTTTTTCTAGATAACATAAGAAATACAATTATAAAATTTTCACAATGATAAAATAATCCAAATAAAGTATCTAGAATTCGTGTATAAAAATCAGTAGTTTTTATATGTACAAATATGGCCAGTTAGAAGATGTAAGGGGAAAGCTCCATATATAATAAGTATTAATATTTGGGAATACATTTAATTAAAAAATTGAGAAACTGACAGAGAAAATCTCTGAAAAGCACTTCAAAAAGACATAAAAATAAATTTAAATAATATCTTATGTTCTCAGATATGATGGCCAAACGTTATGATTAAATATTTGTGTCCTCAAATTCATTTGTTGAAACTCTACCCCTAATGTGATAATATTAGGCAGTAGGGATTTTTGAGAGATAATTAAAATTAGATGAGAATATGAAGGTAGAGCCTCCATGAATGGAATTAGTGTCCTTTAAAAGTCCTGAGAGCATTTGGTTCCTCTCTCTTCCATCCTAGGACACAGCAAGAAGACTGCTGTCTATGAACTAAGGAAGCAGTCCCTCACCCAGTGCCTTGACCTTGGACTTCCTAACCTCCAGGACTGTGAGAAAAGAATCTTTGATGTTTAAGCTACCCAGCTTATGATATTTTGTTATAGCAACCCTAATGGACTAAGACACAGAACATTATACAAATGTCAAGTATCCCCATATCAACATAAAAATTGGATAAATATGATGACATTGGGAGATAAATGAAATTAAAGTATATGGAACAATCATTCAAGAAAATCTAGGAAGTCCCTGTAAAAGGATATTAACGAGGGGAAACTAGACCTACCGAATAATAAAATATACTTTAAAGACTCAAAAATCGGAGTAGTATGAAACTGACACATAAGTTGTCAGATGTGTGGAAAAGACAAGAAAGCTTTAAAAAAAGAATCCAGTATATTTTAACGTTTTAGTAATATGAAGAAGGTCACATTGATACGGGAGTGGGGCAGGGAAGTGCTGGGTAGAGGAGGGCGTGGTTCCTGGCAAGGGCTCCACCCTCGGGCCTGTGCCTGCCCACTGACCTAGGTAAGGACAAGAGCTCCTGTTTCTGTGCCAAAATGTTGCATTTTCCAAGACCACCCTGGCCTGCCACACTCCCCATCCCATGCGTATAAAAACCCTGAGACCCTAGCGGGCACAGACACAAGTGGCTGGCCATAGAGAGGAACACACTGGTAGAAAAACACACAAGGAACCGGACGTCAGGAGGAACACAGCAGCAGAAGAACGCACAGATGCCAACATGCCATTGACCGCAAAATGACGCAGATGCCAAGAGAAATTCAGCTGAGGGTGGTCGGAGGAGAGCCCAACCACTGAACGGCCCAACTCCAGGGGAAGACCACTTTCCCACTCCTCCATCCACCTTTTGGCTCCCCATCAATCTGCTGAGAGGTATCTCCACCATTCAATAAAACCTTGCACTCATTCTCCAAGCCCATGTGTGATCCAATTTTTTGCAGTCTACTAAGGCAAGAACCCTGGGATACAGCAAGCCCTCTGTCCTTGCGATAAGGCAGAGGGTCTAATTGAGCTGATTAACACAAGACACCTGTGGGTGGCTAAGCTGAAAGAGCATATTGTAACACACACCCACTGGGGCTTCAGGAGCTGTAAGCACTCAACCCTAGATACTACTGTGGGACCTGAGCCCACACTCCCAATGACCTGCCCGTCTGCATGCTCCCCCTAGGAGTTTGAGCTGTAGGGCACTGAAAAAGTGAGCCACTCCCTCTGTGGCAAGCCCTGAGAGGAAGATAAGGGAACTTTTCCTGTTTCAACATCTTGTCACTGGCAGGGGGGAGGTGAAATATACTTTCATACAAATTAGTGTTGGGATAACAAGACATCCTTCGGAAAAACATAAAAAGGGACTCATACTTCAAGCCATTCAGCCGAAAGAACTTCAAAGAAGCCAGAGACCTAAATGTAAAACAAAAAACTATATATGATCCACAATAAAACAGAACTAAACTCATTTGTAACCCGAGAGTGTGAAAATTTTCTCTAACTGTGACTTAAATTCAGAGGCAATAAAAAAATTTTGTGATTGTATATACAAACACAATGTAGGCAAAGTCAAATATAAATAAGTTAGAAGAAAATATTTCCCCCATATATGAAAGATAAAGTCTAATCTTCTTAAGTTGTAAAGAACTCTAAAATTGAGAAAGAAAAGCCTAAATACCTGATAGAAAATAGGAAAAAGAAATAAACAATTCATTTCTAGGTATATACTCAAGAGAGAGGAAACATCCTCAGAAAGACTTTTACATGTATGTTTATAGCAACATTATGACTAGTAACCAAAACCTAAAAATGACTGAGATGTCAATCAACGTGGGAGTAGATAACATGATGTGGTACATCCATACAATGAAATACTACTAACCAATAAAATAGAGCAAATTTTAGAGTCATGCCAAAACATGAATGATTCACAAAAGTATTATACTAACTAGAAATGGGCAGACACAAATTACTACAAACTATATGATTTTTATTTATCTGAAATATCCAGAAAAAATAAAACTGTAAAGACAGAAAACATGAGTGGTTGCCTAATGCAAAGTGTGGCAGTAGGGATTGACTGTAAATAGACAATGAAGATATTTTGGGGATGTATTCCAAATCTCACACATAATGGCTGAACAATTGTATAAATCTACCTAAACTCATCAAACTATACATTTTTGATGTGTAAATTTTATGACATGTAACTTAATAAAAATAAAAATTTAACTCATTAAAGCTGTCATAAGTGTATCCTCCAAACACTGTAAAGTTTTGTGAGTAATAAATTTTCTAACATGGCAACTATGAATCAACACAACTTAATTAGTATTTCAAATGTATATGTAAAGAAGTTTGCCTTGTGAGCATAAAAGGAAATAAACATATCTTTCTGAGGATATGTTTCCTATCTCTTGGGTATAAACCTAGGAATGAATTGTTTATGTCTTTTTCCCATTTTTCTATCGGGTATTTAGGCTTTACTTTCTCAATTTTAGTTTTTTTCTACACTCCAAGGACTTAAAATATTATTTTCACTACTCATCCTATTGATTTAATTCTCTCAAGGGGGAAATAACTTATTTTCAATGTGCAGCTTCTTTATAAGACACACTGGCTTCTTTACATGCATTATTAAGTTAATATTGATAAAGTCTGTGCAAGATACAATTATAGTATTCATTACAAATATGACTTCAGAATACTAATTAATTTGTTCATGGTTAGATACTCAGAAGGGAGAAAAACTAGCATGTGAACTGAAGCTTCAAAGCATGTGCCTTTCTTTGTTTTGACTTTTTTTCCCCCTAAATATAGAATTGAGATCACCTTGTTCACATAGCTAAACTATCAGGACTGAGAATTGAGGCCATCTATATTAGTGTGTCTTAACTGTTTGCTTCAGGAAATTACTATAAACCAATTTATCTGGGCAAGTAGTTTGCTGCTGGGCAAAAATCTCTCCTATGATGACAATATATTGCTCACCTTACTTTTGCAACTTACTTTTAAACACTGAAAGACTCTTTTGATACTGTTTAATTCAATACTAAACAGTTATATCACAAATTTTCTCCATCCCAGGTAACTCCATTCCTAGAAAGATTCATCTTAAACTATTCTAGCCCAGACCCTAAACCTTAATAAATATTATACAATGACCACTCCATTCTGAGAAACTATGAAGATTCGTTCAATGTTATGCTATATTCCCCCTTGCTAAAGTAGGCTGTGTTTGTAGGACAAACTTGGGCTATTTAAAATGCATGAAAATTTTCCTTTGTGGCTTTTGTTGTTGTTGTTTGGTCTTTGAGAGCATGATTCAAAGGTAGATCCCATCTCAAAAACTTGCATTCGCTGGATTTGTTGGGTCTGTAATTGGATCCAGCCAGTCATTAGGGTGGGAACTTGAGCCATGAGGTGCACCAGCAACATAGCTGACCGACCATTGCCATCCATCCCTTTATGATTTCTTCTCAATTTAGTCTATGTCTCTGCTAGGTCTGATTCTATCTTCTTACATGTATTCACATTCTAATCCTAACGTCTATCTTTCTAGTTGGCATAATTTTACCAATGATAATTTAAAATTATAGTGGATGCTTTGTGAGCTTTGAATATAAATAGTATTTATTTTAGATGTATAGACATGTCTTAAAACAAAAAGGGAGAAAAATTTGAAGCATCTAGTGATCTCCATTTATTCATTGACATGAGGAAGTTCTGAAGTAATTTTATGTAACAACATCGCATCCTTAAAAGTTCCTTTGAACAAGGCAAGTTAAATCTGTGAATACTTACTATTTAGGCTCCTCCTTTCAGGTTCTCCACCCTGTAAACTGAACCTTTACACCACTCTTGCTCCCCTTCCACTACATAACCCTCCATTACATTCTGCCCATACTCCTTTCAGACCCACCTACCTTTAGTTCTGGCTGGCCAGACATTTACGAAGATAAATTGCCTCTGAAAGTTAATGCCATTCAGAACAGAGCAGGCCCATTGTGATTGATCTTAAGCCCCGGTCTCAGTCTGAGCTAAGAGTCAATGTGAAAGACTTCTAAAGCCTAGACAAAATAGAAAGAAATTTACAGACTGAGGTAGGACAGATCTAGAAATATATAATCAAACCTTCCCAATATCAATTGATTTATATTCTATTAAGAACCTCATAAGCAAAAACTTTTGTGGGAAGAGAATAATTAAGGTGACTTATGAGGCCCAGAGGCCTTAGAAAATGTGTAGATGTTGCCTAAGACACTTAGGTGGCTATCGCCAAAGTATTTTCTGTGAAACAGATTGGACCCTAACAAAACTGCTGGAAACATAAAGGTTCTTTAGTATTTTTAGAAAGCATCCAGGAGCAGATTCTTAAGCTAAAAATAATCATTTGGTGGCCTCTAAGAACTAGTATGGAGACTGGGCATGATGGCTCATGCCTGTGATCCCAGCACTTTGGGAGGCAGAGACGGAGGTGGGAAGATCACTTTCATCCAGGAGTTTAAGACCAGCCTGCGCAACATAGTGAGAACCCTTCTCTACAAACAATAAAAAATTAGGCCTGATGTGGTGGCTCATGCCTGTTATCCCAGCACTTTGGTAGGTCAAGGCAGGCAGATCGTTTGAGCCCAGGAATTCAAACCAGCCTGGCTAACATGATGAAACCCTGTCTCTACAAAAAATTAAAAATATTATCTGGTCCTGATGGCATGCTTCTATAGTCCCAGCTACTCAGGAGCCTGAGGTGAGAGGATTGCCTGAGCCTGGGAGGTGAAGGCTCCAGTGAGCCGACATCACAGCACTGCACTCAGCCTGGATGACAGAGCAAGATCCTGTTTCAAAAGAAAATTTAAAAATTAAAAAAAAAATACTATCATGGATATTGTAGGTTAATATTCCATTGAATATCACCAACTAACTAAACAAAGCCTTATCTTAGTAAATTGGCACTTGCTTTACAAATAACCCCTTATATCACCCAGGGTTCATACATAGGCCAACAGATGGCACCTTAGAAAAAGAGTTGGCTATGTAACACTTGGAAAAGGAGAGAAACTGGGCTTCAATTTGAGGTCCAAACTTTAAATACTCAGAAGGATTTCTGAACTAGTTCTCTGTGTCCTCTGTCAATTTATTTTGTGTTTTATACATGACCCAGAAAATAGGAAAAATGTGGCATGGTGTATTAGTCAGAGTTCTCTTAGAGGGACAGAACTAATAGGATAGATATAAAGGGGAGTTTATTAAGTATTAACTTACAGGATCACAAGGTCCCACAATACGTTGTCTGCAAGATGGAGAGGCAGTCTGAATCCCAAAACTGAAGAGCCTGGAGTCCAATGTTTGAGGGCAGGAAGCACTCAGCACAGGAGGAAGATACAGACTGGGAGCCTAGGCCAATCTCTCTTTTTCACGTTTTTCTGCCTGCTTTATGTTCATTGGCAGGTGATTCGATTGTGCCCACCAGATTAAGGGTGAATCTACCTTCCCCAGCCCACTGACTCAAATGTTAATCTCTTTGAGCAACACCCTCACAGACATGCCCAGGATTAACACTCGGTATCCCTCAATCCAGTCAAGTTGACACTCAGTATTAACCATCACACATGGTATGATTAAAAGACTGAGAGAAAAGCTATACAATGTCAAATAAGCAAAGAGAAAAACAAAACAAAAGGCCTCACTCAAGAAGTTAATGAGATTGGGCAGGCGTTCAAAACAGAGCATGTCTACCTTTAATAATATCCTACTGAGTTAGAAAATGTACCATTTTAGGAAAATAAGATTGAACTTGTACCCTAACAGATATCTCTGAAATTTGGAGTGTTACTCAAAATATCTGGGAAACAAATCACGAAAGTGTCAAACTATTTTCCGGAGTGCCATACCATTTTGCCTTCCTGTTCACCAGGTATGAGAGTTCCAGTTGCTCCACATCCTCACACATATTTGGTATTGTCAGTTCATTTTCAAATTTCTATTTAAGCAATTCTAAACATATTTTAAATTCTATAAATAATAAACAAATTCTAAATATGTGCCATAGTATCCCCATTTTAATTTTAACATGCACTTCCCTAACAAATGATTTTGAGCTTATTTTCATATGGTTTTTGCTACCTATAGAGTAATATCCCCTTAAGTACATGGAATATGTTCCAAGACCCCAAGTGAATGCCTGAAATCATGGAGAGTACTGAATCAGGTTGCCATCAGTTGGAACACATTTCTGTCCATGTCATTCACCCACAAATTTAGTGCCTTTTCCATCTTAGCTAAACACTTTTCAGCCAGTGGTTATAACTGTTGCAGTCTGAGGTGTCACAACAAAATTAGCACAAATTTATTTTTTCTTCTTCACAACTTCCTGGATAGAAGTTTCATTCTTACCGTAGACCTTAGCAACTTCAGCATACGATTTTTTTCTTTCCTTATTAACTTGAAAACTTTCACCTTTCCACTTAAAGGAAGCACTTTATGGCTTCTCTTTCATATATTCAAATTGCCAGCATCAGGACTTTTGCACTTTGGGACCATTATTAAGTAAAATAAGAGTTCCTTGAACACAAGCACTGTGATACTTTGAGAGTAGATCTGATCATTGAGAGGACTAATAGGAACAAATGTAGACAGCGTGGATAATCTGGACAAAGGAGAATTCACTTCCTGGGATGGACAGAGCTCACAGTGCCAGTTCTGATCAGGCTACCATGCTACCCAGAACAGCACACAATTTAAAGTTTTTTCCAGCATTGTTTGTTGAAAAGCCTTTGTTTTGTCCATTAAATGGCCTTTGACCAATTAGTTGATTATATTTCTGTGGATCTGTTCCTGGTATCTATTTCTTTGATACATGCATCTACCCTTTCATCAAAATAACACTGTCTGGATTACCATAGATGTATAGTATAAAATATACTTCTAAGCCCAATTTTCCCTTATATTAAAACCTTAAAAGTTTATGTTCTTGACGTTTTCCACACAATGTCCTCTTACTTAGTTTTTCCCTGCCTGGTTTCTTTATATGAAAATGAATTGTTAAGATTACCCTGCATTACTCCAAGATGCATTGAGGAAAGCTGAACCAAGACAAATCATCCTTTATTTCAGGAGATGAGTAGGAACATATTGAAAAAATTGCAAGCAACGGTAGGACCATATGGTGGGGGAAAGGAAAGAGGAGGAAAGTTGTCATTGTGGAGTGGTGTGAAAAAAAAGAGGTAGGTGTACTTTAGTGTGTGCAATACGGACCATCAGAGGAATAGTACTGTGGTGAAATATTGTACTCCCTGGCATCTCTCTTCCAAGGTTTATCTATTGACATGTAACCAAGCAAGTTCATAGTGGGGATACACATAAGACACATAGGATGCAACAATTTCTTTGAATTACATATTAACCAGAGTTATTTTTCTCATGTGAGAAAACACCCATGAAATAGAAAAGCTAAGTTTTAAATGGTTCTTTTTCCTCAAACATAGCAGCCAGATTTCACATCTAAAGTCCTTCTGTTCCACTGATAAATGTCCCTTTTCAGAGATTTTCCTCCCAGATGGCCATTCTGTCCCTTCACCTATCCTCAAAAGAAATAATACTAGCTGCTGGTTTTTCTTCTAAACTAAATATATTTAGCAGTATTTTTCAGTACTTCACCCTGAGAGTGTAACTCTGAGTCAAGCTAGAGCAGTTTCATCTCCTTTATTTTGCATGAGTCACTCAATTTTTGTATTAATCTTAAAGCAATTTAGAGGTAGTTTTGCAATCATTTTGTATTTATGATAAAAGATTTTGTGATAGTTTTCAAGGATATATTTACAAATATCCCTTTCTTTGTGTTTCTTTTTCTTTATTTTATTTTATTTTATTTTACTTTGCTTTTAACCTTATTCTCTTAAATTAGCATGACTTGAGTTTGAGCATGGACTCCATTTCTGCTGAGTCAATATCTTCAATTTGGAACAATTTAGTCCCTGGACAATCTTTTCCTCATTTGTTGTGTAATTCTTTAAAAAGATGCTGTTTTTTAGAATTCCAAAGATTTCAAATTGCTCAAATTTTAAAATCAATGATGTCTGATAACCATTGGTTATGGACCTTGCTTAGGTGCTAAATCTTAAGTGTACTGTAGGTGCACATATGTGCCAAGTTGCATGCATCCTGGCAAGTAGAGCACATACCTAATTCCACTGATTTTTTAAAACCCTGTACAGATATAACAAAATGGCCAAATAAAATATACCACCGGGCTATAAACCTCTAGTGGTCTCCAGTTTACAGCTCTTGCAGAGTGTTCCATTACCATTAGGATTTTAAAAGTCAGTAAAGATATAGCCCACCTGAAATACATAATTTGATCAAAAGACCCTTATTTGTTTAGACGCGGTCTCTCTTCAGTAGTTTTATTTGTATACTTCTTCCTTTCTCCTTCTTTTCCTTCTTCCTTCCCTCTGTCCTTTCCGCCTTTCTTTCTCAAAAAGCACATTTGTGGTTCTAGATGGAGTGTTACTGGCTCTTCCCTTAGAAGTATCTCAGGATGTCATTATCTGTTCTGTTCTATAACTTGTTCACCGGTTCAAAATTGTATAAATTGAGCCACAGACAAACTTACAGCGTCAATTCAATACATAGGACAAATGCATGACCACAGGCACACACACACGCACACACAACACACATACACACAGGAACACACACACATACATAGGAACACATACATACAGAGAAGCATTAAATTGGGAACTGAAACATTGTTTCTAATATAATTTAAATCAAACAATATTTTAAAAATCTTTGATATACCTACTTTCACTTCCAAGCTAACTTACTAAATATTTCTAAAATGTCAATAATCTGTTACATTTGGTTCTACAAATGGAAACCACAGTTGATCTATCACATTGCCTACTGGAAAAGGATGTTCCATGGTATTGGACTTGTAAACACTAAAAAGTTCTTCTTGGTTTATCATCTCAATGGTTACATCATTTTTTTTTTAATTTCGTATCATTGATATATATTCTTGGAGTATTCAAGCTGTGTTCATCAAGAGGGCATATGATGTCTTTGAGGAACCAATTACCGTAATACCTACTATAAAATCAGTGCATAAAACAAGTATTATTAGTAATTAATATTAAGCTAGTTAATATTGAATAATAACATTAACAATGCAATTTTAAATATTTTAAATATTCTATAATTAATAATTAATTTTAAGTATATGCATATGTATCTTTGTTTCCTTACTACATTTAAAGTAATTTCAAGGAACAAGATATGCCTTCTATTTCTTACCACTGTCTTTGCAAGAAGTATTATTAATAGTCTACTTAAATATTAAAAATTATAAATATGATACATTCATTTTAGTGATTAAACATTAAGACGCTAACATTGATTTTTCGTTATTGAAGTCCACATGCACAAAATTAAAATGTCAGACATTCTTACACATACTATTTGATGTCATATTGTCTGCCAGCCAATCTAATGATAGTTTTATTTGCCATCTGGAATTACTATTGGCTGGGGATGAATTATAGTGTTAACCAGGAAGTGCCCTATAGGTACTAAGCAGATAAGCAATTTTTGGCACCTGAATTAAGTGAATCCATATCAAAAGTGGATTCAAACTTCTCTAGCTTAGTCACATTACAGAAAACTCTAGTCCTTCAGAGAGCCATTAACAATGGATCATATTAAGGAATAAGAATTCTAGAACTAAGAAGCTATTGTGTTATCTCTTACTATAATCACTGGGAGAAAGGGGGATAATGGACATTATTCTATTTGGCAAACACCAGGATTGGATAGACTGTCCTATGGTGTGACTATTAGTATAATTGGGAATATATTAGAATAAATATCTCTACATGGAGATAAGTGTAAATATATACCTTGTAGTAAGAGTTAACTCATTTATTTATCATTCAGACTCTCTATTCACTTTTGACATATTGGGTGTGCTATCTATTGAAAATATTGGTGATTATATGAAAAACTTTTCATAGATGGGCAGCAATATAAAAAAGAATAATTTGGGTGGTTTTGAAAAATGTTTTCAAATGTACATTTGTATTGTTGTTGTTCCTTACCTAGCAGAGATAAATAAATAAATAAAACACACATTAATAAATAAATAAAACACACATTATAAATCTTCCCTGGTTCAAGTTCTCATCTTCCATGTGACCTAACATCTGTCTTCTGCTCCATTGTAACTCCTATGTTGACTCTGGAGTACACTGATTGGCTTTTAGAATTATCCATGTTTAAAATGTTCAATAGATCCTTGTTTCCCATGTGATATTACAAAGCCATGTTTGAAGCTGCTGTGTGTCTCATGACTTGTCATGCCTCAGCCCTTAATTCCACTCAAGCTTCTTTTTCGATTATGCCAAACTTATTCTTTTCCTTTCTCATAGCTCTTTTTTTGTCCCTAATTTTCCCTCACATAAAAATGTGTCCTCTACCTTTTTTTTTTCTCCCAGTGGAGAGCATTTTATTCCATCCAAACCTATCACAAATCTCATCATTTCAGTGCTGTATTCCCTGGCCTCTTAGGCCTATGTGCTCCTACTTTCCTCTGTGTTGTCATGCGGTGCTGACATTTCACTCTTGTCATACACACGTGCTTGTTTTGCCCAGTATGTCATGAGCTTCTGAAGATCAGGACCATGTCTTAGACTATTTTTGGATTCCTGAGACCTATACTGCTACCATCTAAGCACATTATAGGTATCTATTGAATTAAGGTTATCTAGGACACTGGAGGATGGGATCTAACACATTTTGATTTATTTAGCCTATGCACAGCATTTACAATATTCCTAAGAACTGTAATTGTATATTTATTCTTGGTTAAAATTTTTATATTATTTCATTTTATTTTATTTATTTTTGAGATGGAGTCTCGCTCTCTCACCCAAGCAGGAGTGCAGTGGCACAATCTCATGATCTCAGCTCACTGCAACCTCCACCTCCTGGGTTCAAGCAATTCTCCTGCCTCAGCCTCCTGATTAGCTGGGATTACGGGCATGTGCCACCATGCCTGGCTAATGTTTGTATTTTTTTGTAGAGACAGGATTTCCCCATGTTGGCCACGCCGGTCTCAAACTGCTGACCTCAAGTGATCTGCCCACCTCAGCCTCCCAAAATTCTGGGATTATGGGCATGAGCCTCCGCGCCTGGTCTTGGTTAAAATTTTAAGTGTGTGTGTGTGTGTGTGTGTGTGTGTGTGCGTGTGTGTGTTTTGTGGAGGGGGGAGCATATTCTTACCAGTAGGCAGGAATAGAAAGCTGCAGAAGAAGATCAAATTGAGATGAAGGAAATGTAGGATGTGGGGTTTGGTAACAATTCAACAGATATTCCTTGTGCACCTGTTAAATTCAGGACAGTATGCTTATTGCTAGGAGAACTTTGTGCTCGTTGCTAGGAGTACCTGCCTTTGATGTGCTTGTAGGAGAGCTTCTAGGAAGTAAACTCAGGTCTCCCCCAAATAAGAAAGTATAATTTTGAAAGGCCTTAACATTGGCAGGCAATGGAAAATGATATGGAAACCACGAAGAAAATAAACAGTCATTTAAATCGTTTATAACGTTCATCTTGGTTTATTAAAAAATGCCTGCAGTTCAGTATTTTTAAATGTTAAGGGAATGGGTAGTCGTGACAATTTTAATTTTAAATATAATGATCAAATAAGGTTTTGTATATGCAGATATCAAGACGATAGCATAAAGTCAAAAGATTATTTTGGATCAACTTCAGTCATCTTAAATAAAAATATAAGATACCTACCACTGCAAATCTAAATATATGACAGATCATTATTATATTTAGTATTAATTATTTCAGTTTTCAGCAAAACAAGAAGTAGCAGACAGGCAATTCTAAGCATAAGTACATTCTTTTGTTTTTATTCTTTTTGAAATGAGAGTTTAATTATGATGAGATAACTAGAAGTGTTACAACCTGAATTCAAATTAATATTTGATTAAATTTCATAACACAGCATGAAGCTATAACTGGAATGAACAGTTTGATGAAATTAAAATTACTTAGTAATAGATATTAAGCTAAGTAACTATTAAATTGCTTATTTCTTAGGCTGTAATAGCAAGTATCAAAGGAACAGTATAGATTTTCCACAAATGCAAACCTGGTAGACTTCCAGAGATTTAGGGCTCTGTGGTTTACCAATTCTTGATCTTAATTTATATCGCCTATAGCTCTTCAGACCTGTGATAATCTTTTATAAATCTCGGCAAATCGCTGATGGAACTGAAACTACAAATTGTTAATGTTCCTAATCTATATTTCTAAAGGCCAAAGAGAGGGAAGGGGTATTGAAATCAGTTATATGCTAAAGAAAAACAAACCAAAGTATGACCTCCAGCATTTGCAAATGTCAAAGAAACAAACACATGGAGACTCATTTGGAAGAGAAACAACCTGGAGCAAGGGTAGGAATTTCTATTTAGTAGATTGTACTAGACATCCTTAGAGGAAGATAAAGTAGATAGACAGAAAAGGAGGCCAGGCTTGGAGTTCAATGGCAATCCAACTTGTTAGATCCAAGACATTGCACTGGTTGCTAGAATAATACAGACTAACATTGTCTTCTTCCTCAGTGTGACTGGAAGAAAGCAGTAGATGGGCTGAAAGCAGGATACTGAAATGTAACAGCGAATATGGTGAATTTGCTATGGCCTCATCAAGATTCAATTTATAATGCATTTTAAAAATATATGGAGGTACCCCATGCTCTAAGCAAGGGAAAGAGATGAATAGAACTAAGGGGAGCATGATCTTGGAGACAGTCTCAACAGCACCTGTTCAGCCCTTAATGGTGATGAGTGGAATAGAAGCCAGGAACCAGTCTCTTGGGTAGTACAAGTGCTTTGGTTAACGCGTGTGGATGTAGCCTTGGGAACCTATACTGGAGAGCTGGGTTTTTGTCTTTGCACTGCCAACTACCTATCAAGTTATAGACTTAGCCCTTCAAGACCTAGTTTCTTCAGCTACACTTAGAAGGAATTAAACTAGATAATGACTAAGGTCATGCTAGTTCTAAAATGGTCTGATCTAAAAAGAATACATTGGTTCCTGATTTATTGATTGACTGATTGATTGTTCAGTCATGTGTCTTGCTGTCTTGCCCAGGCTGGAATACAGGGGCAGATCATAGCTTGCTGCAGCTTCAAACTCCTGGGCTCAAGTGATTTTCCTGCCTCAGCTTTCCAAGTAGCTGGGACTGCAGGTGCACACCACCATGCCTGGCTATTTTTTTTTCTATTTTTTTTTTTTTTTGTAGAGAAGGGGGTCTCACCATGTTGCCCAGGCTGGCCTTGAACTCCTGGCCCAGAGTGATCCTCCTGCCTCAGCCTTCCAGAGTGCTGGGATTACAAGCATGAGCCACTGCAACTGGTCTCATTCCTGTTTTGAATGGCCTAGAATACTAAGTTGAAAATTTTATTTTTAATCATTTTTTGAGCAAGGTGGTAGTATGAGTAAAGTTGTACATTTGGAAGATTGTTCTAATGGGGATGCTTAGGAGTAATTCTTTGGGGAAGACCACTTAGAGGCTACTAATGGTCCTAGGTAAAAGGTAATGAAGAACTTGCTGAGAAAATATATTATAGAAGCTGAATCTATAAGACTTTTCTCACCATTAATCAATACCAATAAAAGAGGAAAAATAAATGGCAAAAAATACTACACAGCTTCCAGCCTTGGTATCTGAGAGAATTTTTACCAGAACAAGCCAGAAAGTTTTATGTAGAAGGATCAGTGCAAGATGTTTGGAATAGACCTGTCCAACCACCAGCTGGAAATGCAGGCTTAGATCTTCAGTGCTCAAAGTATGGATTAGAAGAGGGCTTACAAACTCAAATGCTTACAGGAACTACTGAAGTAACAGGCTGCATTTGAAACAAAAAAGTAATGGGGAGGCAGCACACTGGAAAAAATATGTCTTTCTAAAGGAAGTAGCTGCCACTCAGCTTCAATAGATTGGTACCCTTGCCATTGCAGACCCTGCTTTGCTAAGACAAGCCAGGCACTTAGACTGTTTCCCAGTTTTTAATTGTTGATAAGGAAATTAACACAATTAATTCACTGTGGGGAATAAGCAAAACACGACTCTAAGCCACATTTGTTCTGCAGGCTGCTGGATGTGAGTTTGGGAACTCTGTGTTAACATTTTCAGCATTAGCAGAAGTATAACAACAATCAGAATTGTGGGAAAAGATACAGATTTTTCAAAAGAAGAATTTTAAAGAAAAGAAGAAGTCTAAGAAGAAGCCCTCAAAGGATTTGTATATTTAAAAAGTCAATTAAAAGAAAACATGTCCTCTCTACATAATGGTGTTACCAGAAATGAGAAAAATATGAGCATTACTTATGAAGAATGAAAGGGTGGTAGAAGACACATTAGTCCACTGAGGGTATAATGAGGAAAAGCAATGGAGTGAATTACCTTGTATTTTTCTTTATATAACATAGATACTTTCTATTTTATGTTTTCAAAAAATCTACATTGTTGCCAAACCTATGTATGGGGTTGATTATTATGCTCAGTATCTCTACTCTCTACCTTCTTTTTTTTTTTCTTTGAGACAGAGTCTCGCACTGTCACCCGGGCTGGAGTGCAGTGGCGCAGTCTTGGCTCACTACAACCTCTGCCTCCTGGGTTCAAGAGATTCTCCTGCCTCAGCCTCCTGAGTAGCTAGGATTGCAGGTGCCCGCCACCACGCCCGGCTAATTTTTTGTATTTTTAGTAAAGACAGGGTTTCACTATGTTGGCCAGGCTGGTCTCGAACTCCTGATTTCATGATCAGCCCACCTCGGCCTCCCAAAGTGCTGGAATTACAGGTGTGCATCAATGCACCCAGCCAGTATCTCTACTTTTTTGTGCTAACACCTGAAGAGGTTTACTGCAACTGTGAAGTTACTGCCATTACAAGAAGACAGCATGGAAACAAAGACTCAGAAAATTGAATTGTTAATTTGTACCATGACCTAGAAAGGTCCGTGGTCGTGATTTTACTGAAACATGTATAAGAGAAAGTATAAAATGATAAAATGAACCTGATTTAATGTTTACAAGATATTTTGTTTTTGTTGTATTTATTTATTCATTTTTGGAGACAGGATCTCACTCTGTCACCTGGGCTGTAGTGCAATGGTGCAATCATGGCTCACTGCAGTCTCAACCTGCCTGCCAGGCTTAAGTGATCCTCCCACCTCAGTCTCTCAAGTAAGTGGGACTACAGGTACACATCACCATGCCTGGCTAATTTTTTTCTTATTAAATTGTGTAGAGATGGGGTCTTGCTATGTTGCCCCATACTGGCCTCAAACTCCTGGCCTCAAGTGATTCTCCTGTCTCAGCCTTCCACAGTACTAGAATTCTAGGCATGAGCCACCATGCCTGTCCTACAAGATATTTTAAAGTGCTGCCTCAGCCATGCTTTATTCATTGACTTTGGAAATGCATTAGAAAAGCAAGTGGTTTCATCTTACTGGACACTACCCAATCTCTTCTGGTAAGAAATCAAGAGTTTCAGTTGCTGATAAGCCTTATGTTTTCTATGAAAAGAAACAGCTCCTCATACAGATGGTTGACTGCAAGATTTTGCCACATTTCTCAAATAGTCTTTGTAAACCACCAGCAGCCTCATTTAATTCTGTCTATGAGGAAGAAGCAATGAGTGGATGATGAATCAGGCATCATTAACTATAATTTAAAAAAATCAAATGCAACAATATCTTGAATAGCAGTTATAAGATATTAGAAAATCTTTCTTTTGAAAAGATTTTCTAAATGTGCACAGGATTGTGAAGGAAGTCCTAGAACATGACAAAAAAGAATATGAAAATGAGTGACAAAAATTGAAACGTGCGTGTGTATGTGATTTATATGTAGACCATACTAGGTACTCTGTCAGTACTTGCCATTGCATATTTTTTCTACTCTTGTTGTTCACAGATTTGCTCTGAGTATCTTCTGACAGCTATCTATAGAGCTCCAGAGGTCTGACTGCCAAATTATTTATTCCCAATTTTCCCCCCCATGCTAGTTGACTCCAGAACCTTCCTCTATTGTTTGTTTTTCTTTTCTGGTCTATTATCAATTATTTTCTCACAACCATTTTTTGTTTGTTTGTTTGCTTCCTGTCTTTTTTTCCCCTCCCTCGGCTTACAAACACACTCAAATTCATGATTTTATATGCTTTATTTCTTCCAATTATCTATTGTTGTATATTAAATAGCACCACCCATAAATCAGTGGCCTGAACAACAACCACTTTATTTTGCTCATGGATTTCATGAGTCAGGAATTCAGAAGAGCACAGCAGGTATGGTTTCTCTCTGCTCAAGAATGTCTGAAGCTCCAGCAAGTGAGTATTGGCACCTGGCGGTACCAATAGAAACTCTGGAGGCTGTAATCACTGGGAGGCTTTTTAATTTCCATAACTGGCATGTGGGATAACTCAAAGCCTGGACTCAGCTGAAACTTTTGACTGTAATACCTACACTTGGAATTGCCACATGGACTTAGACTTCTCATGGCATGGTGGCTGGGATCTGAGAACCAATGTCCGGAGAATGACAATCTAAGAACCCTAGTCAGAGGCTGTATAGCTTTTCGTAAACAAGCATCAGGAATAGGCTATACCTTCCACCATTTTTATTGGTTATAGCAGTCACAACTCAGATTCAAAAATATGACTGTTTTAACTGTTTTAAAAAATGTACAACCCTTTTTTAACCAACTTCTCTGTATCTGGCTTTCACGAATTCAATTGTATTCCAATTCCCTTTAAATACCAAGCTTCCTGGAAAAGTGGTTTACAGTTATTATCCCTGTATCTTTCATGCAGAATTTACTCCATAACCCCTGGCAATCTGCCTCTTGTCAATATCAGTCCATTGAACTTCTCTTTAAAATTCACCAATTGCTTTTTGGTGGCCAAATGATAACCTCTTCAGTCCTCACCACAATACTGATCACAGTCATTAAGCATTTACTATATACCATATACTGTTTCCTTAGTCCTTATAATAATACCATGAAAAGGTAATACTTTCTTTACATAGATTATAAAAATATAATATGAAAATTTTAAATGATTTTTTTCAAAATTTGTCTAGATGATAAACATTTGTGGCAGTAATTAAAACTATGGGCTATACAAAATTAAAAATCCCAAACTACTGTCACTAAGCAGGAGAAAAATTTACATCCAAAATATGAATGCCATATACAGCATAAGAAGGTAATTCAGTTCTGTCTTTATTCAATCTACAGACATCCCCAAATACATTATCAAATGTTAATTTAATATAGTTGATATGGTTTGGATATGTCTCCCTTCCAAATCTCATGTTGAAATGTGATTCTCAATACTGGAACTGGGGCCAAGTGGGAGGTATTAGATCATGGATGTAGATCCTTCATGAATGGATTAGTGCTATCCCCTTGGTGATGAGTTAGTTCTCACTCTGTTAGTTCACATGAGATCTGGTTGTTTAAATAGTGTGGCAGCTCCCCACCAACCTTGCTTCAGCTCTCACCACATGATACACTTTCTTATCCTTTGACTTTATGCCATAAATGGAATCTTCCTGAGGCTTAACCAGAAGCCAAGGATATGTCAACCAAAGAGATGTATGCTTCCTGTACAATCTGCAGAACCATGGGCCAATTAAATCCCTTTTCTTTATAAATGACTCAGACCCAGATATTTGATTATAGGAATGCAAGAATGGACTAACACAGAAGATTGGTAACAGGAGTAGAGTGTGCTATAAAGATACTTGAAAATATGGAAGCAGCTCTGGAACTGGGTAATGGGCAGAAGTTGGAACAGTTTGAAGGGCCCAGAAGGATAGAAGGATAAGAAAAAGTTTGGAACTTATTAGAGACTGGTTAAATAGTTATGATCAAAATGCTGATGGAAATATGGACACTGAAGTCCAGGCTGATGTCTCAGAAGGAAATGAGGATCTTATTGGGAACTAAAGTAAAGGCCACTAATGTTACATCCTAGCAAAAAGCTTGGCTGCATTGAGTCCAGGTCCTAGAGATCTATGGAAGTTTTAACTTAAGAGTAATAACTTGTAGTATCCACCAGAACAAATGTCTAAGCAGCAAAGCATTCACAAAGTGGTGTGGCTGCTCCTAAACACATATAATCAAATATAAAAGCAAAGGAATAACTTAACATTGGGCCTTATATTTAAAAGGGAAGCAGAGCATAAACGTTTGGAAAATTTGCAGCCTGACCATGTGGCAGAGAGAGAGAAAAAATAAAGCATTTTTAGGAGAGAAACACAAGAGGGCTGTGGAAAACCATGTACTAAACAGCATAACTGAAAGGGAGCCAAGTGCTAATAACCAAAATAATAGGAAAAAGGCCTTGAAGGCATTTCAGAAGTTTTCAGAACAGTCCCTCCTTCCACAGGCCCAGAGGCCTAGGAGGAAAGAATGGTTTCATGGGCTAAACTCTTGTTGCTGCTGCCCTATACAACCTTGAGAGGTTGCTCCCTGCATGCTGGCTGCTCCAGCTCCAGCCATGGCTCAAAAGGCCCCAGATATAGTTGAGGCTGCAGCTTTGGAGAGCACAAGACACGAAAAGCCTTGGCAGCTTCCACATGGTGTTAAGTCTGCTGGTGCACAGAATGCAAGAGTAAAGGAGGCTTGTCAGCTTCCACCTAGATTTTAGAGGTTGTATGAGAAAGCCTAAGTGCCCAGGTAGAAATCCACCCAGGGACAGAGCCCCTGCAGAGATTCTCTACTAGGGAAATGCCAGGGAAAATGTGGGGTTAAAGCTGCACACAAAGTCCCCATATGGGCACTGCCTAGTGGAGCTGTGAGAAGGCAGCCACTGCCCTCCATACTACACAATGGTAGAGTCACCAGTAGCTTGCTTCCTGAGCCTGGAAAATCCACAGGCATGCAACTCCAACCTGTGTAAGTAGCCATGTGGGTTGCACACTGCAAAGCCATAGTGGCAGAGCTGCCCAAGACCTTGGAAGACCACTCCTTGTATCATTGTGCCCTGGTTATGGGACATGGTATCAAGGACTATGTTGGAGCTTTAAGGTTTAATGTGTGCCCTCCTGGGTTTCAGACTTGCATTAAACTTGTTGCCCCTTCCCTTTGGCTGATGTATCCCTTTTGGCATGGGAATGTTTACCTAATACCTATAGCACTATTGTATCTTGGAATAAAACAACTTGTTTTTAATTTCATAGGCTCATTGTTGGAAAAAACTCATCTTCGGATAAGACTTTGAACTTGGGACTTTTGAGTTGGGGTTAGAGGAGGTTAAGACTGTTGGAAAAGGATAACTGAACTTTGCCATATGAGAAGGACATGAGATTTTGGGGGCTGGGGTGGAATTATATAGTCTAGATGTGTGTCCCCTCCAAGTCTCATGTTGAAATGTGATCCCTGATGTTGGAGATAGGGCCTAGTGGGAAGTACTGGATCATGGGAGTGGATCCTTCATGAATGGTTTGGTGCCATCCCCTTGATGCTGTACTTATAATAATGAGTGAATTCTTACTCTGAGTTCGTGCCAGATCTGGTTGTTTAAAAGAGTGTTGCACATCCCCCTTTCTTGTTCTCACTGTGTGACATACCTGCTCCCCTTCACCTTCTGCCATGATTGTAAGCTTCCTGGGGCCCTCAGCAGAAGCAGATATTGGCATCATGCCTCCTGTATTGTCTACAGAACCATGAGCTAATTAAACTCCTTTTCTTTATAAATTATCCAGTCTCAGATATTCTTTTATAGCCACACAAGAACAGACTAATGCAATAGTCATTAAAGATAATTAATTATACTTCTTGGTACACAGACACTTGTATTCTATTAACCAGAAAACAAATGGATCTTGCTTAGCTCTCCCTGATTTGCAAATATCATAATCATCTTTGGTGTGTCTCATTTACTAGTCTTTTAAAACTAAGTAGCTGCTATTCAAGATGTCCACCAACTGTAACCTCTGTCCCAACACAAACACAAACTCAATCCATTTCCACTTGGTTGTTTGATGTACATGACATAATGGTTGTAATTGCCAGCAATCACGTGGAGGAGAGTGACATCAGCAAGATGGCCAACTTAGATGCCCCTAGCACATGTCCCCCTGAAAAAGACAACCAGAACAATGAATAAACACCTATACTTAAACAAAAATAACTGAAGGAGAGTGTTGGGGTGCATCAGAGAAGTAACAGAAACCCTGATGAGCACTGAAACTATGGATGGCCACAGAGAGAATAAAAGGAAATGTGTAACCTCCAACCACCATCCCCTAACTGGGATCAGCTGGGATCTAGGAGGAATTTCTCCCTATGATGGGAGAGTAGGCAAGTGGATCCCAACAACTGCCATTCACACTTTGGACACACTAAATACTTTACCACTAGGATCTCCTGCAGTTCTCAAAGGTACTATGTCCTGCTGAGGGAATTGTCTTGAGTCCTCACAGCTGGGATTCTCTCAGAGAAGGAAACGATACTGTGCCCTGCTCCTTGTGGCCCATATGGTGACTGCTGCATGCCATCTTGGAATAAGAACTATGACTTGACTGTATCTTGCTCCAGGAGTGAGGAGCCACAGCTCTCCTTCATCCCCAAGGCTAAACCTCCACTGAACCACAGCAGCCCAGTGATCTGACTTACCCAAGCTGAGCTGCCAGCAACTCTGACACCCTTCCCCATGGGGCCAAGTGGAGTTGGAACCACTTCGACTACCACTTCCCCTGCCCGCTTGGGCTAGAGCTGAAGTGGTACATTCAGAGCAGTATACTTCTTCAATGCCTAAGCTGAAGCAACACCTTACAGCCCAGAATAGTCATGTCTCCAGGCCTCAGCTGAAGTGGCACATCACCCCCTGGAGAATGAGAGCCTTGGCTAAGCTGAGCAATCATGCATCCCAGGGCTGAGCCTACAGATTACCCCACATCCCAGGGAAACAGAGACACCATGCCCTACAGGCAAACAACTCTAGTACTCTGCTTCCCTCATGCTAGACTACCCCCTATCAAGTCTGAGATGCTGAGGCATAATTTTCAGTGGGGAGTGGAGTCATCACCTTGCTGTTCCCTGCCTCCCCAGGGCTTAAACACCAGCTGTCCTTCACCATTCTGGGGGCTTGCTGCCACTGCACCTGACCTCATAGAGTTTGGGACACCAGCAAGACCCAATGTCCTAGAGTCTACAGTTACTACTACACAGTGTTTCACCCCCTGGGAACCAAGTTGCCATTGAACCCTATTGGTTCAAGTTGCAGAACTGAAATCATACCAAATCTCCAAAGCACACTTTCTTCCCCACAGGCTAGTGTTGTACTCTGCCCCCCAGGGTAGAATTACAGCTACAATCCAGCCCCTTGGGTTCAAGCTGCTAGAGAGAAGTTACCTCTGAGTCACAGCTCCTGACTCTGTGAGCAACATACATCCAACCTTGCCACAGAAAGCAAACCTACTCCCTGAAACCCAGATGCCACAATAGGTTCATGAGACCCTGAGCCTAGCCATCTAGCTCCATAGCTTCTTTGAACACCCCCACCTGGACCCCAGTACCACTGCACTCTTTGGTAGGCTATTTCAGGCCTTATCAAGAGGGATGCCCTAAACTAAGTCTCCCTATGGTGGGGAAAATGAGAATAGGAGAACCCTAAAAGCCTTTAACACTGAGGACATTAGTAACCTGTGTTGCCACTGACACTGTCATAAACTTCGACAGCATAGGCCACTGAGGTGGCCATAATTGTTGCTGCATGGAGACTGTAGCAGTGTACCTGTCTGTTAAGAGAATCACCACGCCCTTCTCAGTCAGCACACTAAAACCCAACTGCAGTTGAAATTCTTTCTCTACAAAAGCCATTTTATAAAGTTTGGAATAGGTGATTATTAGAACCAGATTCATAGACATCAATGCAGGGACACAAGAAACATACAATGACAAGGAAACATGACAGTAACACAGGAGCATAATAACTCTCTAGTAACAGATCCCAATGAAAAGGAAATTGATGCAATTCCAGAAAATAAAATTCAAAATAATGAGCTGAAAGAAACTCAATGAAATACAAGAAAATACAGGTAGACAATTTAAAAAAATTGGTAAAACAATTTATAATTTGAATGAGAAATTTAACAAAAAGTTAGATTTTTAAAAAGATCCAAACAGAAATTCTAAAGCTGAAGAATTCAATGAATGGAATTTAAAAATACAGTTGAGAGATTCAACAGCAGACTTGATCAAATAGAAGAACTAATCTATGAACCTGAAAAAAAATCACTTGAAATTATACAGTTGAAGAAAAAGAAGAAATAAAAATCATGAAGAGTGAAGAAACTCTACAAGATTTGTGGAATATCGTTAAGTGAACTGGGAATTCCAGGAGATAAGAAAAGAAAATAGGCATAGAAATTTCATACAATAAAATAACAGCTGAAAACTTCCTATATCTGTGGTGAGATGTGGACATCCAGATTCAGGAAGCTCCAAGGTCCTCAAATAGATTCAACCCAAAAAGGTCTTTCTTTAGGCACATTATAATCAAATTCTCAAACGTCAAAGACAAAGAGATAATTCTACAACCAGGAAGATAAAAGTGTCAAGTCACATATAAGTGACTAACATTAGACTAACAGCATATTTCTCTACAAAGCTTTTTAGGCCAGGAGAAAATGGGATGATATATTCAAAGTGATGAATATAAATTATAACCAAGAATACTATACTCAGCAAAGATATCCTTCACAATGAGGGAGAAATAAAGTATTTCCCAGATAAGCAAAGGGAATTCAACACTAGACCAGTGTTTTAAAAAATGTTCAAAGTAGTCCTAAGTATGGAAGCTAAAAGACAATAATCTCTATCCTGAAAACATATGCAGCGGCTCATGCTTGTAATCCCAGCACTTTGGGAGGCTGAGGTGGGTGGATCACCTGAGGTCAGGAGTTCAAGATCAGCCTGACCAACATGGTGAAACCCCATCTCTAGTAAAAACACAAATAAATTAGCTAGGCGTGGTGGCAGGTGCCTGTAATCCCAGCTACTTGGAAGACTGAGGCAGGAGAATAACTTGAACCCTGGAGGCGGAGATTGCAGTGAGCCAAGATCACACCACTGCACTCCAGCATGGGCATGACAGAGCAAAACTGCGTCTCAAAAAAACAAAACAAAAAGTATAAACTCAATGGTAGAACAGATATACAAAGGAGAAAGAAAATAATCAAACCTTAGAACTACAGAAATCCACCAAGCTGCAATAATAAATAATAAAAGAGGAAGAGAGTATATACAAAACTATCAGAAATCAATCAATACTATGACAGAAATAAGCCCTCAGATATAAGTAACAATTTTGAATGTAAACAGATTTAATCTTCCACTTAACATGTATAAAAAGATGGAATGGATTTTTAAAAATGTCCCCACCATAAGCTACTTATAAGAAATTTTACTTCACCTTTTAAGATGCATATAGACTGAAAGTGAAGGGATGGAAAAAGATATGCTACGCAAATAAAAACCAAACGTGCGCAGGAGTACCTACACTTATATGAGCTAAAACATACTTAAGTCAAAAACTGTGAAAACAGAATCATTATGTAATAAGAACAGGATCAATTTCACAAGCAGATATGACAATTATAAATATATATGCACCCAACATTGGAACACCCGGATATATAAAACAAATATTATTAGATCTAAAGAGAGAGATAAACTCTAATACAATAGTAGTTGGTGACTTCAACATCCCACTTGCAGCATTGGAAAGACCATCTAGACAGAAATTCAATAAAGAAACATTGGATTTAAACTGCAATTTAGACCAAATGGTCCTAACAGATATTAAAAGAACACTTCATCCTACAACTGAAAAAGACATATTCTTTTCATCAGCGCATGGAATATTTTCCAGCATAGACCACATGTTAGGCCACAACACAAGTCTCAAGAAATTTAAAGGAATTAAAATAATACAAAGTAATTCTTTTCTGACCACAATGGAATAAAGCTAGAAATCAATCACAAGAGGAACTTTTGAAATTGGACAAATGCATGGAAATGAAACAACATACTCCTGAAAAACCAATAGGTCAATGAAGAAATTAACAAAATATTTAAAATTGTTGAAACAAAAATAGAAACACAACATAGGAAAACTCATGAGATACAGCAAAAGAAGTATCAAGAGGGAAGGTTAGAAGAGAAAAGCTTACATCGAAAAAGTAGAAAGATTTCAAATAAACAACCTAACATCTCATCTCAAAGAACTAGTAAAGCAAAAACAAATCAAATCCAAAATTAGTAGAAGGAAAGAAATAAGACCAGAGTATAAGTAAATACATAAAATTAAAACAGAAAATGCAAAAGATCATGGAAACATAAAGTTGTTTTTCGCAAAGATAAAATTGTCAAACCATTAGGTATACACTGTTGGTGGGAATGTAAATTAGTACAACTACTATAGAAAGCAGAATAGATATTTCTACGAAACTAAAAGTAGAATTACCATATAATCCAACAATTCCACTACTGTGTATATATCCAAAAGAAAGAAAAACTCAGGGATATTGGCCTAAAATTTTCTTGGAGGACATTATGTTAAGTGAAATAAGCCAGGCACAGAAAAACAAATACTGCATGTTCTCATCCAGATACAGAAGCTTAAAAAATGTTGATCTCGTAGAAGCATAGAGTAGAATAGTGGTTGCTAGAGGCTCAGACGTTTACAGGGTAGAAGAAGATAGCCAAAGGTTGTTTAACAGATATAAAAGTACAGCTAGATAGAAGAAATAAGTTCTAGTGTTTTACAAAACTACAAGGTGACTATAATTAAAAACAATTTATTTTATATTTTCAAATAGCTAGAGGAAAGATTTTGAATGTTCCCAACATAAAAAATGTTAAATGCTTGAAGTGATAGATATGCTAATTACTATGATTTGATTATTACACATTGTATATATGTATCAAAATACCCCACTCTATCCCATAGACATGTACAGTTATGTATCAATTAAAAATAATAATAAAAGTGCACATAAAAGAGAAAACATTTGAGGGAGCAGGCAGTGAGTTAGCTATTAATATTTGGCTGATTGTCATATAATTGGAAGAAGTTAGAATTGGGTACAAATTTTTTTTCTCTTTTTTTGTTGTGTCTCTGCCAGGTTTTGGTATCAGGATGATGCTGGCCTCATAAAATGAGTTAGGGAGGAGTCCCTCTTTTTCTATTGTTTGGAATAGTTTCAGAAGGAATGGTACCAGATCCTCTTTGTACCTCTGGTAGAATTGGGCTGTGAATCTGTCTGGTCCTGGACTTCTTTTGGTTGGTAGGCTATTAATTACTGTTTCAATTTCAGAACTTGTTATTGGTCTATTCAGGGATTTGACTTCTTTCCGGTTTAGTCTTGTGTCCAGGAATTTATCCATTTCTTCTGGATTTTCTAGTTTATCTGTGTAGAGGTGTTTATGGTATTCTCTGATGGTACTTTGTATTTCTGTGAGATCAGTGGTGATATGCCCTTTATCATTTTTTAATTGCATCTATTTGATTCTTCTCTCTTTTCTTCTTAATTAGTCTGGCTAGCAGTCTATCTATTTTGTTGATCTTTTCAAAAAACCAGCTCCTGGATTCATTGATTTTTTGAAGGGTTTTTTGTGTCTCTATTTCCTTCAGTTCTGCTCTTTTCTTAGTTATTTCTTGTCTTCTGCTAGCTTTTGAGTTTGTTTCCTCTTGCTTCTCTAGTTCTTTTAATTGTCATGTTAGAGTGTCATTGGTTAGTCTCATTACAGATATCTAGCTGGCTAAAGAACAGCCTTAAGAAAAAAGATACATATCAGCCATTGTGTAGAAATATTAGTTCCATGAATGAACAGATAAGCAACACGTGTCAAATACATACAATAGAATATCATCCCACCTTACAAATGGAGGAAATTCTGAAATACACTACAATATGGGTGAACTTGAAGACATTATCCTAAGTGAAATAAGCCAGTCACAAAAAGACAACTACTGTATGATTTCACTTTTATGAGTGCTTATAGTAGTCAAAATCATGAAGAGAGAGTAGGATGGTGGTTATCAGGGGCTGAGAGGACAGGCAATGGGGAGTTATTATTTCATGGGTATGGAATTTCAGTTTTACAAGAGGCAGAGTTCTGGAGATGAGTGGTGATAATGAGTACAACAATATGAACGCACTTTATACCCCTGAACTGCACACTTTAAAGTGATTAAAATGGCAAATTTCATGTGGTGTGCACACAACAAAAATTGGGAAAAAAGAATGTCAGTTCTGTATCTTCTGAAATCAACTCCAAAGGCGACCTTTGAAAGAAAGATTTTATTTATGTTAACTCCCTAGAAAATAATAGATTGTCTTTCATATGGGAGATGTACAATAATTTTTTGTTGAATTTAATTGCATTGTGTTTTGATGTTTGAAATGCACAGCACAAAATAATGGTTAAATAATTAAAATGAACATTGTAAACTCTCCAAAATTTCTTATAATGTCTGACATTTGGATATCCCAAATGTGTCCAGGAAGTCAAGGGCATGTCTGTATATACGCCTAAGACACTTTCTAGGAAGGTGCATGTTAATAGGTAAACAGTGAAAAGTGAGTTTCTGGCAATTATATTCTATGCTTTTCTAAATTTCTTTAATTTTTTACAGTGAAAATCACTTTAAATTTGTATTTGAAGATATATAACTAAAGTGGAGATTAACTTCGGTATAGAATGAGTAGAATCCAAACACAAGTGACAAGTGAGATTGGGGAAATAATGAATAACTAAGAGAAGATGAGAAAAATGGGATAACGTTAGAAAGAAATAGAAAAGGTATAGGGGAGTGCTAAACAGGAGAATTGATGGGTTCTATAGGCAAAGTCATTATATTTCAAATATTTGCATGATGCTAATTCTGCCTTCATAAAAAATAACAATGTGATTCAGAGAAAATCTCCATGCCTTAAAGTATCCAAATCAAAATAAATTAAAGCATGTGGAGTATTTAAACCATTCCACATTTCAGGTACTATGATAGACATTAAAGATAAAGATACAAATTATAGAATGTCACTGTGAATCAAAACCAATGTAATTTCTGTGCTTAGCTTAGACAATGCTGAAGCTGGACATATACTCTTGAAAGTATATTAAATATTACTGTGACCCAGAAAAACCAACCTGCTGCTTGCTCCATGAAATACCTGCTTCTGGAAAATAAGACTAAAACAACTACAGATTATTTATGAATACAAACAGTCTTCTCATCAGGAAGTGCTTCAAGACCTTCATTTCTCTGTGCTCACCACTTCAAAGCTATTTTGTCATAAACTCAAATCAGCTCCACACATTGCAGGATACACCTTGAAGTCAACCAGCCAGGCCATGACTAAAAATACTGCAAATGCCCTCCCATTACCTTCTCTTCTGAGATACGACAAGACTCTATTAAGATGGTGTTCTTCCTTACTGCATTACTCAATTTACTGTTTTCTCTGTTGTTGTGTTGTAGAAGTTGACTATTAATACATTGTTTCTGACTTTAAGGAACTCAGAAGTTCAGAAACCATGTTATCTTGAAATTTACCTAGATAGCAGTATATTGGTCTTAAAGGGATTGAAAATTGTACTGAACCTTGTTCAGCCACTGTAATTCTTCAGGGGCCCTGTGTACATTCATCCATTCAACTATTTGAGATAGATGATTCTATTAATTGAGAATACATTACATGCATGGAGTAGTGTCAAAGTCATATTTGAAAATTTATATTCACTATACTCAGGAAGATTGAAACCTATCAGTGAGGCAAACACACACAACTGTAATAAAAAAAAGAGAATAATACTTATCATTAAGTATACACAGGTGCCAATGGAATTATAGAAAATACCAACATGCACCTAGAGAACTCAGCAAAAATGTCATGACCAAGTTTGTGAGTCAAGTATACATTAGAAGGCACTTGAAAAGGTAAAAGTAATGTATGAAAGAGTTAAAAACTAGTGTGCCATGTTTGGGAATCAGAAACAGTCTAACAGTATTGGATTATACTGTATAAAATGTTTGTAGACAACAGATTTCAACCTGTTAAGAAGTTGGTACAAAACCTTGTAAATAATAACAATCATTAAAGAATATTGAGCATGGGAAAAAATTGCTTCTCACTACATGTTAGCCCAATTCTTTCTGGCAACACTGTGAAGCATAATCTATTAAGGGATAAGAATATAGGTAGAGTGACTAGCTAGAAAGCTATTGCAGTGAGGGGAGGATTAAAACAAGATAAATTTAAAAAGTTGAATTAAGACAATTTAAAATTGATTAATCATTAGATGAAGAGGTCCAAAATGAAGTAGCAATTTTCAGATCATTATCAATAGGTGATTGGTCGATTATTGTGCTATTTAATGAAACACCAATGATAAGCAAATATTTTCATAATAGTTTGAAACATTTCTAGACTCATTATGGACAACATATCAATCTTAACGAATCAATAATATTGATCTGCTCAGATACATGCAGTTTTCCTTATTTAACTGACTATGCAAAAGTGAATGGCCTTGCTGTGGGTTGTTAATAATGATGAAGAGAAATGGTGGCTATAAAAGTTTATAAAATAATATATAAATGGTTTATATATCCATCAATGCCAGCAATTATCCAGTGTCAATCAGGTCTTGAACTTTAACTTATTGAAAAGATAATATATAAAATAGTCTAACCCAGGATGCATACTATATTAAGTTTTATTGTACATTTTGTCATCATGGTCTGTGTGAAGGCACAATAAGGAGTGAGAAAATCATTTTTGCCCTACATTTTATTAGAAATCTGAACCTGAATATGGTTGGATCAAATAACAGCCTTAAAAACAGAAAAGTCGTAGAATTGAATAGGAAAAGTTGATTTTTAGAATAGTAAAGTGAAATTGAAGCAGAATAGGTTTACTTTGAATGCCAAAGTACGATGACAGATAGAAAGTCTATGAGTTGTTTTCATATATGTTATTTTTACAGCAAGGATGTTAAATTAGAACATCGTTATATATAAAGAAGTACTCCCTGGATCTGGGCATCTCAACTGTTTATACTTATGAATAAATGGACGTCGGCTGGGTGTGGTGGCTCACACCTGCAATCCCAGCACTTTGGGAGGCCGAGGTGGGCGGATCACGAGGTCAAAGAGATCAAGACCATCCTGGCTAACACGGTGAAACCCTGTCTGTACTAAAAAATACAAAAAATTAGCTGGGTATGGTGGCGGGCTCCTGTAGTCCCAGCTACTCAGGAGGTTGAGGCAGGAGAATGGCGTGAGCCCGGGAGGCCGAGCTTACAGTGAGCCGAGATCGCGCCACTGCACTCCAGCCTGGGCGACAGAGTGAAACTCCGTCTCAAAAAATAAAAAATAAATAAAATAAAAATAAAATAATGGACGTGAAAGAATCTTTACTTCTTAAAGTAAGACCCTGCTAAATGTTGCCTGCTGTGAAATGTTGAAAAGAAATTTTATTATGCATAATGCACCTAGCCAGGTGCATTATGAGTTCCTGTTGCAATACACAAACTAATTATATTGGTATAAAGGATTCTAGCATTTGATGGATTCCTAGAAAGCATAAAGCTTTTAAAGACATTTGCTTAAAGCAACATTTTTACATTACTATTAAGATGGCTAGAAGGTCGCACCTCACCTATTAATAGAAGAGAGAAGACCCATCTGTTTTCTGAATAGCACAACCATTTTTCATTGTTTTAAAACACAGATTTTATTATTATCCAGGTATGGTATTGCCAACAGATCAGGAGATAATTGTTATTAAAAAGACAGCTTGCTACTCACAGTTCCCAAGAAGAGGGGGCCTGCCAAGTTATGCAGGGGCCACGTAGGAAATCACCAGGGTGGGTCAGAAGGCGCAGGAGTGAGAGGAAAATGTGGGCAACAACCTTTGCTGTGGGTTCTGCGGGAAGGAATGAGCAAGTCAGGGTAAGCAGCCTTATGATTGGCTAGTTTGAATAATTTTAGCAGGCTTTAAGGGTTACCATCTGTCTCTAGTTGTTTAGGACCTTATCTCAGAGTAGTTAGAGCAGGAGAATAGTGGGCCAGATTGTAAGAGAGTCTGATTTATTTAAAAGGTGGTTGACTTGTGGGATCTGGATTGGTTGGTTTGTATATGAAAAGAGCACTCACAAGTGAGTCCTTTACTGTCTTTAGCTCTGGGAGGAGCAGTCTCTCCAGAATTAGCAAGGTTTCAGATGCCAAAGCATCAGAAATACAGAAATAAACAAGCATGATTAATACAACTCATCAATGTCAAAACCTTTATGTTTAGTCACCCAAAAAAGAAACAATTAAATCTGTTCTTCCTTACAGCAGGTCCCAAGAGGTTAATCTTAACAACTAGAGATTTCTGGACTGGCAGTAATCTCTTAAGTTTAGAGAGCCTAGAAACTAGAAAATTTCTAATTGTCTTTCGTTTTGTTTTCCCACAACTTCTTAAAACACATCATTGTTGCAGTAGGTAGCTAGTCAGGCTTGAGTGGGGAAGGAGAGGGCTCCCCCCACCCATTAGGAATGTTAAGCGACCATCAGGTGATGGTCAGGCAGTTGTCATACTAAAATGATAATTGGTTGCAGCTGGCACCAGGGAGAGAGGCAATTTCCCAATAGATAAAAACACTTGAAATTTGTAATCAGCAGCTTCCAATAAGATATCAGGAACTGAGTGAATGGGCTCAAGCATGCACATTAAGAGACAAAATGGCGGAGTATGACTTGCAGGTGGCATTCCACCAGAAAAGGGAAGAAAGCCTCAGGTGAGCATGCGTACAACTTCCTAAACACATTGCCCACGCTCACCTCCCAACCGCAAGGCGGGTACCACACATGCGGGAGGCTTACCCCAAGAGAAGAATGAAGGGAAAGGGGTGAAGGACACTGAAATCGGCCAGCATATAAAATCCTAAGTTCAAGGTTAAATGGGGCACGTGACCTCAACAGTGCCTGCTTGGGTTCTTCCAAGTGTACTTTTCTTTCTTTCCTGCTCTGAAGCCTTTTAAAAAACTTCTACTCCTGCTCTAAAACTTACCTCGGTCTCTTCTTCTGCCTTATGCTCCTCAGTCAATTTTTTTCTTCTGAGGAGGCAAGAATTCAGGTTGCAGCAGACCTGTACAGGTTCACCGCTGGTAACTTCGATATTCACCAACCCTAACACCACGAATTCAAAAAACTATATTTAAAGTAAAGGTGAATGCCTTTTCCTGTTTGCCTAGGGGAATAAGAACATGGGTTCGTGTTTAAAATCATCTGGTAGAAGAGAAATTTAAAACAGAATTGAGTTTGCCCCTTTGTAATTCAAATAAATTAACTCATAATCTACAGCAGATGAAAATATATTTCACTCTAAAGCTTGTAATAAGTTTATTATAATACATTTCTATGAAGAGGACAGTGTGAGGTTGTTTCTCTCCACCTTTAATATTGTACATTCGAAAATACAGAGGGTAATCTTCATTGAAGCCTTTAGGATAAAATAAACCCCATGCACAATGTTCAGATTGAAATGTACAAGATTATTCTATATTTTTAACAATGCCTTTTGGTTGTAGTACAAATAGCTTTAAGATATTTGAAAATCAATTTTATTTGTATCCAATGAATAAGTATCATTAAGACTGAACCATATTTCAAATCAAGAATGCAACGGGTTCAAGAACTTTTGTCTTTAAATTTATCAAGAGGTATCTATAAGCACTCAGCCATTCAACAAGTGTCTGCTGAATTCCAAATTTTATGTGTATATATATATATAAAATATATATATTATATATGTATATAAAATACATATATAAAATATATATGTATATAAAAAATATATAATATATGTATATAAAAATATGTATAATATATGTATATAAAATATATATAATATATGTATATAAAATATATATATAATATATGTATATAAAATATATATATAATATATATGTATATTTTAGGTTTGGTTATTGTAGGCACAAAATAGTAAATGCTTATTACAAGATTTACAATTATACCCGTAGAACTAGGAGATCACTTTTAAATGCACATTTCAATTTAGTTGTTCCTGAAATGAGTGCACTCAGTCCCAGGGTTTTCAGATCACGCACATACATCTTAACAGTGCACATTACAACCTAATCCTGGAGTCAATTAATAAATTGGTTGAAATAGCAGTTTGATTAAAATCTCAGATGTGCTAACTCGCTTTCCTAGTGCCCTTTAATTAAGACTTTAATAGAGGCTGCAATTACCTGCAAATTTTTTCTTTGTCTTAAATATTTGCGCTTCTATCCTTAACTTTCAAAGCTCCTTCAACTCACCAAGCACAAGAAAGAAGTCTTAGAAATTAAGCTAAAGTATATAGAAAATAGTCATGTTTTCCTTCAAAAGGATGGACAACTACTACAGGACTTTAAAACAAACATTGCAATTTAATTTGCAAAACGGGTTTTTTTACTCTGTAATATGACGTTTTTTGTGTGTGGTGGTGAAAAACATTACTATTGGTGAATGAGGCAGTATTCTGTGGACATTTTCTACTCAAAGTATCTTGTACTTAGTTGAATTTGAATATAGAAAACTTAATACTCAAATTTAAGTTTTCCATGTTGAAAATTTGCATTAATGAGAAAAACAGATCTTTTTCTCATTTCTTTTTAGCTATTGTTTTTGAGCTTTTACTATACTCTGTATAAAGCATTGTTCAAAGTGCTTTACAAAAACTGTGCCATTTACTACTCCGAAAAAAAAAAAAAACAAGCAAGTACACAGAACTCAGTCTGATGCTTTATTTTTTAATAAGCAGATATGTATACTTTAAAAAATATAGCAGCAAAAAGACCACCTATGTTTGATTGCCCCACAAAAACAACTGCCCTCTAAGCCGAGACTGCACCACTGCACTCCAGCCTGGGGGACACAGTGAGACTCTGTCTCAAAAAAAAAAAAGAAAAAAGAAAAAAAACTGCCCTTCCACCTACCCTCAAAAATTTTCTTTCAGAGAAGGATTGGGTCTGTTCCTAGGAAACATGTCAAAAATTGAATAAAGAAATTTCAAGGATGCTATAAAAACATGCATCATGCCACCTATTTATTGGAAAGTACCAAAGCAATGCAAAAAGAAATGTAGTTCCCAGCTTATTTTAGAAGTGCAAACTAATGAAGATTCCATGTTTGGGAAATTAGCACTTGAAAGAAATTCTAGTATATTTAATGATTCAGAATATAAAAGTTTATCAAATATATGATTTGGCAAGTTATGAACTTTGTCAAGTTATAAAACATCAAAAAAAATATAAAAAATGTATGTTTTAAAGTCACTTAAATAAAGTAAGCTCATTGCAACACTGGTGATCTAAGAGATAAAAAGGAATTGAAGAGCATTTTCTAAATCATTTTGTATAGGACAGTAGTTTAAAAACATATTTGCACCACAACTTTGTTCACAAATATTCACAATTTTTGAAATTGAAAAATTATATACCACATAGAAATTACAGGCATTTTAAGTTACTTAATCTACACTTAATCCATAAAGTAAATGAAATAATAATTTCTAATTGATGTATTTATACACAAATAGTAGACATTTATGTTACTATATTATTAGAAGCATTATATATATGGATGAAGCAACTATGTTTATAAATATTTCTTTTTGGTTTATATGGTAATATCTGACTCTAACCAATGAAATCCTTAGTATTTATATATTTTCAAATACTTTTCTAAAGAAGAAATAAATAGTTTCAGAAAATCTTTGCAATAATAATAAAAACAGGTTATAAAGTATTAGCAAATACCGGTGCCAGGGCTTTAGAGCATAGACATTATCTAATACTTTTCCTTCTTCACTTGTAAGCTTCTCCTCTTTCCTTATTGTACTATTATTCTCCATTTGGATTGTGCGATTCCCTGTAACATAACATTTTGTTTCTTTCTTATTTCAGGGTTTTCTAAGAACAAATAACATGTTTTACTTTCTTGAAGTACATTCCGTATAACTGGTACATCACCACATTCCTATTAAATAATGAGAAAGTAATAAAAGGATTACATATTTGAAACCACACTTTCTTGCTGAAAAGCTGTAGAGTCAACATGATAAGAGAAGCAAATATATAATCAAGAAATACTTCTTACAAGATGAAAATTTTATAGAAATTTGTGAACCATCTCCCTAGAATCTTAAAAAGAATTTATAAATGCATATCATCCACCATGAACATTCTTTAGCATGAACTATTCCACATTAAACACATGTTAACTAATATATATTTATATATTTTTATAATTCTCTGCTCAGTTGATATAAAATAGATATTTCCACATGTCTATTATGACTAGGATATTTGCAGTCTCCACTGAATAAAATTATGTGTAGTAGAGTTATAAAATGAAGAAATGCATAATTAGGTAACATTAAATCTAGTGGTTAAGATTTAATTTCCTTGATAGCAATTTTAAGATAAAAACATAGGTGATATATTCAGAGACTCTGCTCTCTCTGATAAGTTTTGTGGATAGTCTACAAATGCTAAACATCAAAAATAGTATTTTTCAAGAAATGGGAGCAGCACAAATACTAGTGGACTGAGCCAAGGTAACACATACCTAGGTAAAATCTCTGATTGTGCTTAATTAAAGGACATATATGCAAAGAAAGAAATAGCCTGAATTACTGATGTTATGAAAATTAGAATATTTTGTGGGTGAATGAAGAGTATTGGGAGTTATAAAACATTTAAAAAATATTCGAAAACTTTGGATACACTCTAAGAATAAACAGCAATATTTAGCTACATGGAATGAACGCCCTGTATTGGTAGGAATAAAGGAACCCAAGCTAGTGAGGAAAAAAAAAGGTTATAAAGAGCAAATGGATATTATTACCTTGTCAAGGTGTACTTACTGATTGCTGAGTAAAGAGGCTCTGTTTTAATCAATGTAATTACGTTGCCCCTCCCCTCTAATAGGACCATTGAGTGTATCACTTTTAGAAAAGTTGAACTCTGGTGCTTCTCATTCTTTGGTAAAATAGTAACATATCTGGAACATAATCTCACATGTTTAGCTACCAGATATGGTAGCAGAAACAACTTCCACAGGGTCACAATTAAAATAAGACTAGGCCAGACAAGGTAGCTCATGCCTATAATCCCAGCACTTTGGGAGGCCGAAGTGGGCAGATCACTAGGTCAGGAGTTCAAGACCAGCCTGGCCAACATGGTGAAACCCCATCTCTACTAAAATACAAAAAATTCTCTGGTACTTGGGAGTCTGAGGCAGGAGAATTGCTGGAACCCTGGAGGCAGAGGTGTCAGGGAGCCAAGATCACGCCACTGCACACCAGCCTGGAGACAGTGAGACTCTGTCTCAAAAATATATATATAAATAAAATAAAATACGATTTTTTTTCAGTGCAAATGCCATAGCTTATATTTAGAAAAGGCACAGTAGAGAAGTTTTCATATCACCCCGAACTTCTCATTATATTGGTAACAACAATCAAAATTAGTATGTCTGCCCTGCCTTGGTTCAGCCATCATCGTTCCTCATCTGGACCACTGTAAGAATTTTCTAAGAAGATCTCTGCTATCAGTTCTGTTCCATGTGCCTGGCCACTACCCTGGCTCTGTGTAGTCTTTCTGAAACACAGATCTGACCACATTGTTCCCATGAATGAAATCATTCTTTACCTTTTTATTATAACAGTACAAAGTACAAACTTCTGACCACAACATCCAAAGTCTTTCACAATCTGTTCGTTTATCTCCTATCCACATTTGCATACTCCTGTTCTCCTTTCTACCTTTGCTTTACATTCCAGAGCTGCCAAATTTCCTATCCACTGCCAGGAGTCATGCTCTCTTTCACCTCAATGGGAAGGCAATTCCTTCTCACCTAATTTCTGGTTGGACTTCCCATTCTCTAATTGTCCATCTGGTAAACGTCAACTCCTTGTGGTCAAGGACTTGGTTTAAATGTCTTTTACTCTGGGGAGTCTTTGCCGACCTGTCCTAGCCAACTTTGGTGCATCAGCATCCTGTACTGGTTACAGTACCTCCATCCCCCATTTTATTCAATCTGTATTAGTTTCCTATAATGTTTAAAATTACCTAACTGCTTTTACCATAATGGGAATATCTGGAAGACAGAATAGTTCTTATTTGCATAGAATCTGGCTCATAGAGCCCAACATATGGTAGGTTCCTAAGAACTTTGTTGCCTGAGTAAATAAGTCAGTAAAACTCAACATTCACGAAAATCCTGGTGGTATCTTTTTCACATATTATGAAGCTAATTCTGACTTTATAAAGTCTTACTAACTTCAATCCTTCAAGTAAATTTCAGCAATAGAATTTTTTTCTTAAAAAATAAAACATCTTTGCTACCCTACAAATTAATTATTGCTACAATTATAATCCATTTAGAAATAAACAACAACAATTGTTTAGCTATCAAGATACAGCTGAGGACCGGCTTTAAAAAACTTTTCCAGCTTAGCTGAAATTGGTTGACGCAATAACATCTCTACCCTGTAGAGGTAAAGAGTAAAGTTATTCAGGTACTGACTTTACACATAGAATCTATTTACTCTAAACACATCCTTCAATCCATTCAACCAGTAATTATTGAGTTTCTAATATTTACAGTAAATTCAGTGAAAGATAATGATATTAAAACTAACAATAATTTGTGCTTTCTAGAACTTGATAGCTCAGGTTGCCAGTATCTTTTGCGTTTCACAATTAAAACAAACAAAAACTAGCTGTGGCTCCACCTTTCTCTTTCCCTCTTCACCACAGATTTTGAAAACCCAAATTATTGTAATAATTTTACTTTTCTATTACTTGACTTTAAAAATATTCCTTGTAAAAATGAATCTGCTATAAACCAAAAAACTCTTCCAAATGCAAAACATTGATGATTTGATTTCCCCACTTGGAAATATATGAATAGTATTTTATTATTGTTATGTGTAAATTGTGCTTCAGATATCCCTAAGATTTACTCAATTCTAAATCCTTATCCCTCCCCTGGAATGAGAATCAGATAGGTAAAATTTGAGGAAGATATCTGTTGCAAGCATCACCCACTAATTTTTTGTAATATAATTTCAATCGGTAGTTTTCCTTCTTTTCTTTTGCCTGTCTTTTTCTGTTTTTTACAGAAGGTAGAAAATTCCTGTGATAATCAATTTTGACCCTAATTGTTGTTTACTCTACCATGTATTGCTTAATTGGCATAAAAAACAGTCTTCTTTTGCTAGGTTACATTATGCTTCTTTCAATTCATCTTAAAATGGCAATTTTTTTTCCTTTCTGCAGGCATAACTCCTCATTGCTCCATACTTATTTTACAGTAAAATAAAACAGTCTTTAAAATGAATGATAATTGTTCTGTAATATGAAGACTTTGATTAATCAAGGAAAGTATGCATTGTTTTGAGCATGCTTGGAGAGGATAACAAAGTGTTTCCTTTTCAAAATACATTTATTCAACCAATGATGTATTCACTGGACACTTTGGGGGCATTTATTTTGTGTGCATCACAGAAGCATTTCTTTCCAAAGTGGTTAGACAGATAAATCAGATAACTGAATAAAAACAGTTAATAATCCAAGGGAAAACTTTCATTTTGTGGTGTACTATCTAAATCACTAGCTATAAGCAAATAAAATTCGAGGTAGCTTTTAGTATTTTAGATAAGAATAGAGTTACTTGTGTTTGATATGATATGCTGTATGTAAATTATTTTTATTGGCCTTTGCATTATAGAGAACACTGACAAAGTTGTTTCCAAGGGAAGAAACAAGAGGCAGTTCCGGGGTGGTAAGTTATTGGAAAGGAAACCTAGTAGTGGTGCCAACACATTAAAGATAATCCTACCATATAAGGAGGTGAAGATTGTGTTTCAGTTTTTTGTTTGTTTTAAATTTCAGATGGATAGTCTTTTTTGTTTTTGAGATCACAACCAATCTTCTGTTTAACTGTTAAAAAAAGAGAAATTCCAAAATAATAGTTTGCTTAAGAGTTGTTTTCTGCCCCACCCTTCTCCCCCTCCCTCCTCCCCATTGTCCTTCCTCCTCCCCATTGTCCTTCCTCCCATGCTCATGTTTGTTTATTAGCTTGCTCCAATATCTATCGGTATCCTTCTCTATTCACCTACCATGGGCTTAACCTAGTTCTGCAGCAATCTCAAAAGTCTGGCTATATGTCTACATATATGTACAAGCAGGAAGTGTTACAGCTTGATCAAAGGAAAAGACTGAGATACGTATGAGTTCTGTGATTTATTAGCTCTATAATTTTGAATACATGGCCTGAACACAAAAAATATACATTTCTTCATCTGTAAAATTGAAGAACGACACCTACTCATCAAGTTATCATGAAATTTAAATGAAATAGGCCTATGTAGCTGATGTTTTGATCATTATAAATATTACCATTTTTAATATCTAATGTAGGAAGAACATGTATTAACTTGTGTCCCGGTCCTTTCACAGTGCCTATCTCTTCAGCAAGTTTCCTTTAACCCATTTTGTGCACATACATTAATTTGCTGTCTACCTTGCTTCCCCGCTTCTCAGGCTAGCATGCCTCTTCTTAGAACTGCCATTCCTGGCTGGGTGTGGTGGCTCACACCTGTAATCCCAGCACTTCGGGAGGCCAAGGCAGCTGGATCACCTGAGGTCAGGAGTTCGAGACCAGCCTGGTCAACATGGCAAAACCCCATCTCTACTAAAAATACAAAAATTGGCAGGACATGTTGGTGCATGCCTATAATCCCAGCTACTTGGGAGGCTGAGGCAGGGGAATCGCTTGAACCCCAGGAGGCAGAGGTTGCAGTGAGACAAGATCGTGCCATTGCACTCCAGCCTTGGCAACAAGAGCAAAACTCCATCTCAAAAAAAAAAAAAAGAAAAAGGGAAAAGGAAAAGGAAAAGGAAAGGAAAGGAAAGAAAAGGAAAGGAAAGGAAAGGAAAGGAAAGGAAAGGAAAGGAAAGGAAAGGAAAGGAAAGGAAAGGAAAGGAAAGGAAAGGAAGAACTGCCATTTCATCAACTTTCCTCTGGGAGTTGCCATGTTCTTACATGTCCCTGCCTATGTGGACACACTTAATTTAATATTAGGAATCTGATTAATGTTTAGCCTTCATCTAGAACTATTGTAAATTGCTGTGATTCTTGCAGTTTTTGTTCCAGATAATTTTTTGTAGGGAGTGGGTTGGATTTTTGGATCTAGAAGATGACTTTACTTAGTGTGCCTAATAAGAATATTATAAATATTTGTTAAATAAATAATTGAAAATATTTCTTAAATATTGTTATAAGGAATAAAAAGTGAATTTTAGGACTGAAAAACTGTCTGTGCTTGTTACTTTTTATTCCTTTATACATTCTGCAATTTTGTAGTAGCCTTTATTGTCAAAAATAACTTAATTTTCTCCTTTATCCCAGTAATATGTGAATCACATATCACACTAAAATAAGATACTTGGAATGTATTTATACCTTATAAATGATAGAGTAAACAAGTAAAGAGCTCAGTTTTCTTCAAACTATAAAAATTTGACTTTTTGGCATCTTAGGCAAGAATAATATGAATTTTAAAGACCAGGGTAAAGATACAAGAAATCACTGGGGTAAAGAGAATTTCAAAATCTTTGACTTGTGGTCTGTCTCACTAAAAAATTTGCCTTGTTGGAATTTCATTCACAAAAATAAGAAAGGGACTGAAGTCCATGAGAAATCTGAACAGGGTTGTGGTTTGACAGTCAGTCGATTATGACTGATTGGTGACTTCATCCTTGGCAATTTAATGGCTGTTTCCCAGTTTCCTGCAATCTGCCCATCCAGCCATCCAAGGGACACTGCCGAAGTCCGCTTTCTCCTTTCTCTCTTCCATCTGCTGTTTTTATTTTTACTTCCTAATTATGAAATTAGGTCCATAAAAATTTCAAATTATGCAATATGCTACAACTACAGCAAGTTTTTCTTTATCATATGAAAGTGGTCAGTCATGTGGCGTAAAAGCACTGGGCAAGAACAAATAATCTGTACAAACAACTTGATTGAGTGAGGTCTCAGAAATACATACATACATACAATTCATAAAAGAAAAATATAAATGATAGTTTATATGCTACAAATTTACCACAACGCTCTTTCAAAGTTTGCTGGAAGTCACAAAAGTAAAACACAAACCATAGCTTATTCACAGTTCTATGACATTTTTTCTTCTAATTAATATCCTCTCCAAATATAGTAAATGCAATTGTTCTAAATGTAAATTATACATATTTATTTATTTTCTCTATTGCACTTATTAATCCTTTTTTTTCTTTTCTTTTCTTTTTGACAGAGTCTCGTTCTGTCACCCAGGCTGGAGTGCAGTGGTGTGATCTCAACTCACTGCAACCTCTGCCTCCTGGGTTCAAGCGATTCTCCTGCCTCAGCCTCCTGAGTAGCTGGGATTGCAGGTTCCTGCTACCATTCCCAGCTAATTTTTGTATTTTTAGTAGAGATGGGGGTGGGGGGTGGGGGGGGGCGGTTTCTCCATGTTGGCCACTCTGGTCTCGAACTCCTGACCTAAGGTGATATGCCCGCCTTGGCCTCCTAAAGTGCTGAGATTACGGGCATGAGCCTCTGTGCCTGGCTTTGTAAAGGTGATTCTAACAAATCCTAGAGACTTCTGTCCTGTTCTCACCTGTGGAATTACATTCAAAGATGGACAGCTGAGCCATGAAGTCATAATTAAAAAGAAAATTGCAGTCTTTGTTTGCAGTATCTAAGAACATTAAAGGGGATCCAAATTACAGTGCAAGACTGCTCAGGAGCTTTCTTCTCCCTCCCTAGTGCTTATCCTTAGCAGCTGCTGAGGTCTGCTCCTGTGAGGCTGTCTTTCAATTTCCAGCAAGTGCTATATTTTTTTTTTCTCTTTACCGCCTCTCCTCTTCTGCTCTCTCCTCATTCTTTATTAAATAGTTTGATCTATGTACTTTGCTAAATCCTCCCTTCTTTGCTTTTGGTTTCTCTAGTTCTATCCTACTCTCTGATTCATTCTTTACCTATAAAGAGATCTGAGAGTCTGAGAGTCGAAGCTCTTTTTTACCTGGGAGTGGTGCTGGGGCATAGAACTGGATGAGACATAGAATTGGATTCAGTTAAGAGCAATCACAAATAAATATGTCTTATTGTTTCATATTTGCATATATTAAAGGTATACACATTGAGGAAAAACAAAATCAAAATTTTGGCTTCTAATTCTAAGAAAGGAAAAATAATCTCTTTCCTATCATAGGACCTTTCTAATACAGTGATCTTATTGAGACCTTCAGAGTCTCTGATTTCACATTGCTAAACAGATTATTGCTTTTGTTTGCACAAATATTCTGATGGGTGTTAGGTAAGCAACAATAAGCTGAAGCTAGATATCTGAACTGGGGGAAGTCGAATTTAGTGTAAGATATAAAGAATTTGAGATAAATGTAGACTGGAGGTACAAAGAGAATGAGGGGGTGAAGTGGTAGGATGGGGAGAAGGATGGGGAAAACACTGTTTTCAATGTGATTAAAAGGCAAGTGAGAGCCCTTCAAGGCTGTCAACTGAGAAAGGGTTTAAGAGAAGAATATCTATTTTCCTATATAATGTTTAATGCTCTTCTATGTCCCCAGAACATTTTTAAGGTTTTCCAGTGGCACAGGGCCTGGTGTGTGTGTGTGTGTGTGTGTGTGTGTGTGTGTGTGTGTGTGTTGATTCTTAATCTTAAGGGAGAGTAAGTTTTATATCAATTTCAACAATTCACAACTGAATACAGACCACACCTAGTTAAGAGAAACATAGTTCATAAATTGATATAATTCTTTGGAAATAGGGATATGGCTAGAATTGGTTATGGGAGTACAAGTCCCCCACAATATTTTAAAACAGTGGGGAGTCTGAACTTTCTTCATCTTATAAAATGGGGGTTCAATAAATTTAATGTAGATTTTTAAGGACAAGGACACTCTGGCTGCCATGTGGATTCTTTGAATGTTGCTCAAAATCTGAATCATCAACTTAATACATCCATCCTCATTCTATGTATTCATAACTATAACAATCCTGTAGTTCTTGAGAATATACATTCATAAGAACATGAATATTTTTTAAAAATACACTTAGCCCAATAGATGAAATCGGTTAATAATATCCAGAAAATGCTTATACAAATTCACCTCTTAACTCCAGTCTCAACGCCTGGTTTGTTAGCAGTTCTGCGATTTCCAAATCCTCTTTAAAAAGCTTTTGAATTGCCCTGTTAATGGAAGAAGAGCAAAATATAGCTAAAGTTTAACCCGCATAATTATACCTTGTGTTTCCTCTAAGACATGTCCATGTACTGCATGTAGACATGCCACTTGCCAAGATCAAAAGTCATGTTGTGATGGAAATTACTCTGAATCCCACCCCATGTCTACTGTAATATCTTGTAAAAACATTTTTCAAGGTAAATTAAAATTTATTTGAAATTCCAAGGGTCCATTCATTTATTTATTAAGTGAATGCTTTTGCCCCTTTTGTGCTAAAAAATATAAACCTTACAGTGTCTTCTCTCTTTTAATCTTCTTACAGTCTACTTGGGAGATAAATACATAAGCAGATAATTTCAATCCTGAGATACATGAACAATAACAAAAAAAGGCTTTGAAGTTTAAATAGTAATCTAGCAGTTTTCCTGGAAGGACTAGCACATTTATTTGTTTTGTGTTTATGTCTCCACTAAAAAAAGAAATGTTTGACCCCAAACCCCCAGTAATTAAGAATGTGATCTCATTTGGAGATAGGATTTCTACAGGATGGGCCCTAATCTAATATAATTGGTGCCCTTGTAAAAATGAGAAATTTACAGAGAGAGAGACACACACACACACAGGGAAAATATCATATGAAGATGAAGATGGAGATCAGGGTGATGCATCTACAAGCCAGAAAATGGCAAAAAATAGCCAGCAAATCTTTAGAAGCCAGGAGAGAGGCATGGAGCAGGTTTTCCCTCACAGTACTCAAGCCTGCCAATAGCTTGATCTTGGACTTCCGCCCTCCAGAACTGTGAAGCAATAAATTTCTATTGTTTAAGCCACCCTGTTAGTGGTACATTGTTACAGCAGCCCTAGGAACATTGTTTTGTTCTTGGAAGAAGTAGTATTTAAGCCCAGTCCTGAAGCATGAAAACAGTAGAAAGAAAGCAACATTGGGAAAGGCAATACACACCGAAGAAACAGGATGGGCAAATGCCTGGAGATATAGGAAACAGGGTAGTTTCAGACACCTGCCAATAGCACTGAGGGATGAAGGCAGAGAGTTCACAGAAGAAATAGAGGAGTGACTAGGAACCAGATAGCAAAGTGTTCTTCATGAATCCAGGCAAGAAATGATGGTGGTCTGTAGTTGTTGACAGTTGTTGTGAAACCTCAGTTCTTATCTTCTTGGTTTAAAGGAATTTAAACAAGAGACACACAGCAAAGAAGATGCAGTATAGTGCAATTTATTGCAAAAAACAAAGAATAATCTGAAAGTTAGGCACAGAATAGATAGTACATTATGAGAGACAATTCAGACAGGCTGCTCCTAAGGATGAGACAGTGTGGACTGTTACTTGGGAAACTCCCTTTATGGGGGTCTTACATGATTATTCATAAGAAGGGAAGGAGAAGTGTCACTAGTAAGCATGTCCTGGGTGGTCCTCTGGGTGCACATACACAGCTGTACATGCTTATTCATACATTGTTTGTCTCATTAGCAAATTAAATCTCCATCCAGGGTTGTGTTTTTTACAACTATAATGAGCAAAGTGTCAGTCTGAAGACAGGTAAAATGAAACTGCACATGCTATCTACAGGGGAAATTGCCTAGTGAATATAGCTTTGCTGGAATGAGCTTTGAAACTATAATGCAAATGCTAGGGCTTATCCTGTTGACAGTGCAGTGTGTAGAGATTCTTATGAAGTCCAATGGACAAAACTTGGCAGTTGGGTCACTATTCGGTTTCCATTTGAGAGTATTGCCTGTTCTCTTTTCTTTCCCCCAAATCTTAGTTTCTGATGTACATTTAAGGTAATCTTGATCTTTTTTATTATAAAATTTGTTCTAAAATATCAGTACATAGAACTGATGCTTATTCTGTTGAAACTTTTGGATTATCACTGACATGAAGAAACATTGCAATAATGTGCTATTCTAACAAGTGGGTTCTAAGCAAAATAATGAGCATGCAAAAGTACATGAGACAGGCTAAAGAAATTTTATAACGAGTAGTTCTGGCAAAATTGAATCACAGTAAAAACAAAAAGGAGTTTCATAGTTATGCCATGGTGTTGTTGGTATTTCTTTTAAAGCCATAAACTTGGGACCCATATTTTGTAAAACCCTTTCTTCAATGACTGAGAGCCACTGAGGATTCTTAAAATGTGGTCAAAGTGACATCTTTGTAAGAACATTCAGTGTTTGCAAGCAAGATTTGCAGGGTAATTGAGAGTTGACTACATATTAAAAAGACTTATCCGGTTTTACCATGAATTTTACTAGAAGATGAAAGCTGGATAAGAAATTGAAATTGAATTGCTTTTCCAAAATGGAATTGTTTTAAATATCACCCAGTGAATTAATCTCTGACAATCATTATTGTATGATAATATTTACTTCTTCCGGACTTGGCAATGTAAATGGTTATGCTTCCTGCCTTTTAGAATCTTTGGATGACAAAAACAATAAACATAAACATAGAAAAGCAGGCAAATGAATCCCACTATATAAAAATCCTAAGAGGTAGTGCTTTGAAAAAAGATAAGTTGAAAAAGTAAATTCAATAAGGAATGGCTTATATTTTAAAAGTGACCCTCTGTGGGAAATTAAATACATATAAGCAGATGATATGAGACAAGAATTGGAAATGTTCTTTGGGTATTCCTTTCAACATTCCTAGTGTCTGTAATGATATTCATTGTACAGCACTTTCATATCTACTATCCCTCTTTTTAAATCCTTCAAATATATTAAAAGTTATTTACATATTATACATATTTACAATCCAACTCCCATAAGCCAGTCCAACAAAGTTTCTACAGAAATTGAATATCAATTACTTAAAATTAAATAACCGTGTGCTGAAAGTTTGTTTCCTTTTACTTTTTTATTCTTTGTTCTGTTTTATTAATTAATTGACTAATTAATTTCGGAAACATTTATCTCTTGGCATTTTTTGCCTGTATATGCTACACAGAGTATTTAGTCTCAAATTATAATTAGCATATCTTTCCGTTCCCCTGTACATATTTTTCTTTGTAATTGTAGTTTGTTCTTTTTATTTATTGAAGTAACTGGGTCTAAAAGTCTTATACTCCACTACCTTCAGAGGTTGAGTTACTTTATCCCTTTCTCCTACACATGACCTGCAATCTTTCATTCAAGCTGTTACATTTTCTTTAAACACAAAATATAGGAAGGTTTTAAGAAGCCATATACCATCATTCTTCACCTTACTCTGATTTCCTTCTTCCTCTTAGACAAAAGTTCCACTTCCTCAGATCATTCTTTCCTAATCACTACCAAAGTACAAATTGTGTCTACTTCTCTCTTTTTATTTTCTACTTTTTCATTTGCATAATATTATTTTCATAATCTGCACTTTTTTCATTGTAAATAATATTTTCAGCACACTCCCTTCACAAAAGGCTCAACATGAGTAGGAAAAATTAGAAACTTCCCTTTAGTCATTGTGTCTTCCTTTTAAATGTTGAAAGATGAAAGTTATACTGCAACAGACGTTTGTATTGATTCTGCTTAACCCTGTACCTTCAGTGGCAGGCATATAAACTGCAGCTTGCTTGAATTTGCCCTGCTGCTTGAGAAGGGAGAGTCTGCAGAACATGCATGAAGCTGATATTCATCACCCGTAACTAATGTTCACTACAATTAATACTTGTCTGGGTGTGAACCACAGGTAATACACCACTTCAAAAAGCTCAGCACTTCTTTTCTTTTCTTTTCTTTTTCTTTTCTTTTCTTTTCTAAATGTATTTAATATCCCTTTCCTATCCACATGCATGGAAAGTATTTTTACTGCTCTTCCATTTTGATAAATCATATGACTTTTGTGTATCAAATTTCTCACTTTGCATTTTCTTCTGTTGACTCATTCAAAATTATCTGGCATGATTTTTATATACGTTAAATATTCCCCCCTTTCTTTTTCTCAGTCGGAAAAATATCAGCACAAAGACGTATGTTACAAATGCAATCTGCATATTACTTTCTTTTTCGCATCTCTACACTAGTCTGCTTTCAAATGTGGAATGCATTTCTCTGAAAGGGAGCACTCAATCCATAATCACAGCAGAAGCTAAATGGGCCCTGGGGCCTCACTCCTGGTCCATTATCTTTCTTTTCCCATCCACTCATTCAGAGGATGCCAGTCACACTGGCAAATGAAGCATTTTTGCATCCAAGACATTATTCATCATCTTTGTATTTTCTTAAAGAGAAGATAATTATTTGCTTGTTCAAACATCATAAATAACTATTCTATGTTTTCCTTTGAAAACATTTGAAATTTCTCATCTGTCAATTGAACAGCTATTTTTGTCCTTGATAGCTGATATCTTCTATTCTCAAAGTCCCTCTGTGGAACAGACTGTACTGGATATAATGATGTTAAAGCCTTCCAACTCCAAATCTTCCTTTCCCAGCCCCTCAAATTCTGTACTATTTCAGGTGCTTGTTTAGAAAGCTTCGGAAAATCTTATCAGCGCCTCCAACGCCTCCCTACTGGGTGTCTGGAGCTACTACTCTCAGCAACAAATGTCTGCACGTGACATCAAAAACTGAATACCCAGCCAGCCTCAGTTCAAGCATATAGTTTTGATGACTTTATACCTGGTACTACTTCTCACTTTCCAAATGTTTTCTAACTGAAATTCTTTATATAACAATATGGATTTAGCACTTACTATAAACAAGCAGTGTCCTTAGCACTATGCATCTTTTTAAATTATTTTTTATTTTTTTTAGATGGAGTCTCGCTCTGTTGCCCAGGCTGGAGTGCCGTGGCATGATCTCAGCTCACTGCAACCTCCGCCTCCTGAGATCAAGCAATTCTCCTACCTCAGCCACCCGAGTAGTTTGGACTACAGGCTAGCGTTACCACGCCTGGCTACTTTTTTGTATTTTTTTAGTAGATACGGGGTTTCACCATGTTGGCCACGCTGGTCTCAAACTTCTGACCTCAAGTGATCTGCCCACCTTAGCCTCCTAAAGTGCTGGGATTATAGCCACCCCACCCAACCACCTTGCATCTTTTAATTCAGGCAAACCTTAGAACAATCTTATGAGGTAGACACTAGGTACTATTATTGTTTTCATTTTGCAGTTGAGGAAACCACAACACAGAGAAGTAGATTAACTTGTCTGCTGTAAACAGCTAGTAGATGACAAAAGATATTTGAGTAAATAAAGTCTCAGGTCTCTTGTTAAATCCTTCACTTTTTATCTATAGCAAAAAATTCTGAAATGTTTGTCAAGTATAAAAAAAAACCAAATCCAAGAAACCTGCATCAGAATGTGTCTGAATTTTGTTTGTTGACAAACATTTGAATCTTATTAAAATTTATTAAGGTAATTTAGCATATTTCAATTATCAAATTTATGTATTTAATCTTATAATCATGCTTTATTATTTTAAGTGTTTCCATTACATTTTCTCTTTTTAGGATGTAGGATATAGTTTCTTTTGTTCTCTTTCTTTAGTTACTTGATAGCTATATGACTCTTCATAGTTCTATTAATATTAGTGATTAACATTTCTAAATAACATACTCAAACCTGCATTACTCTTATTATCACAGTTAAATTGATATACTTTATACTGATTCTTTCTAAAGAAGGTACAAAATTTAGCACACGTTTATTTCTATTCATAAGTTTGTTCCTATTGAATATAATTTCTGTGTTTTTAGCTTCAGATTTACTTTGTTTTTATATTATGCATGTCTTTTTCCAAATATTAATGTGGCATTTGTGTTCAGTTTAAGTCCTAATTTTTTCAATTCTGCTTAACTGACTTTATTCTGACCCTCATGCTATTTTTGCCATGACTTACAAATTCTTAACTTCTTTATTTTGATACATCCTTCAAATAGCTGGAATATGTCTGAGGGTTTTTTTCCCCCACCTTTTAAAAGCATGCAAACTACGTTGTTGAGACATGTGTATCTGAGAATTGTTTTCTTTTCCCTTTAAACATAGCTATTATAGAGTTCTTGGTGGCAATATTTCTCCCTCAAAACTCTGTTGATATTTCAGTATCTTCTGGAGTGCGTGATGTAGAAAGAGTTTATGTCAACTTGATATTATTCTTGTGCATGTAAACTTTATTTTGTCTTGCCTAAATGTACTTAGGCATTCTCTTAACTCAGACATTTTTAAACTTTCACCAGGCTACTTAGATATTGGCATATTTTAGCTAATAAATCAGGGGGTTCAAATTATTTTTTAGCTGAGGTAAGTTGTCCTCTTCTAAATTCTCAATTATTATTTCTATCCTATTTTCATATATAAATAAAAACAAACAAATAAGCACCAACCTTTACCTAACACTGTATGCCAAAGTGACTCAAAATTGATTACAGATCTCCGTGTAAAAATCTAAAACTATAAAATTCAACAGAGGTGAAACTTTTTTGACCTTATGGTAGGCAAAACTTTCTCAGATCAGACATAAGGCACAAAATATAAAAGAAAAAGATTGATAAAATGGATGTTATCAAAACTGAGTTCTCCTCCTTTTCATTACAAAAATAAAAAGATAAGCCTCAGATTGGGCAAAATTATTTTCAATATGATTATCTGACATGTGATTTGTTTCTAGATCCCATAAAGAATTAGGAAAACAAACCAAACAAATACAAACAATTAAGGTGCAGACAAATACTTAGGAAACATTCAACAAAGGAGATAAGATTTTCAATACCATTAATCATCAATGATATGTAAATTAAAAACACAATGAGATACCACTACATAACAATAAGAATGGCTGTAATAAAAAGACTAGCCACATCAAGTGTTGTTGAGGATGTGGAGGAACTCAATCTGTCATGTATTTTTGATGAGAAAGTGAAATGGTATAGTCACTTTGAAAAACCAGGAGATACATATATATATAAATTTTTTTTTAAGTTGAAGCTATACCTAACATAGGACCCAGCTATTCTACTCCTAGGTAAATACTCAAGGGAAATATATTTCTCAACATGAGATTTGTACATGAATATGCATAGCAAGTTCATTCATAATAGGCCCAAACTGCAGACAACCCAAGTGCCCATCAACTGATTAGTTGGTGAATAATCTCTGGTATATCTGCACCATACTGCTGATGTATGCAGCAACACGGATGAATCTCAAAAACATATTGAGCAAAAGTAGCCAGATAAGAAAGAGTATATCCTTTGTGATTCCATTTATATGACATTTTTTAAAGGTAATTTAACCCATAGTGATGCAAAACAAAGAGGAATGACGAAGCTTTGGGGTATAATAGAAATTTTTCAAATCTTGGTTGTGATGATGGTTACTCAAGTCAGTACATTTTATTGTATTTTATTAACCATGTCAAACAATCATTTATGAGAATTTCAGGAGAGGCTGCTAACTTTCTGTGCAACAAGTTGCCCACATTTTAAGGAACTAACATTCAGGGTGGATATGAATTAATCTTGTATAATTTTTCCTTGATTAGCTTTCTTTATCTCTCTTGAAATTTAGTAGATTGCTGGTAACTATTATAGTTTTCAAGGTTATTGCAATTTGGCACTTTGTTGTTTATTCTCATATGCATTTTGAGAGAGAAGTGAAGTGTAGAAAATTGGCATTGCTAACTAGCTGCTGACCTACATCCAGGTATACCCCTTTTCTCCTAAACCCTAGGGGATCCCTTTGCATTCACATGGACAAGACTCTTACTTCTGTTGCTTCATTCACCTGGAATCGTGAAAATAGCCTAGAACTTAAAGTATAATTTAAGAAAAATAAAAATTAAAAAAAAAGAAAACAGCCAGTTGTTCTTGTCTTAACTTCATTATGGTACGTCTTTGGGAAGTTTGCATAGCTGTGACTTCTCCATCAAAATTTTGCACACATGTCTTTTTTTTTTTTTCTGAAGCCTTGCTATGTTATTACTGTTTTTTACACATTTAGACTTTTTGAACTGCCTTTACAAATGCTCTGTGGTTGAATGACTAATTCCAACTGTTATCTTGTACTCTTCCTAAAAAGTAAGGACCTGAAGCCTTTTAAAATCAATAGAAAAAGAGGGAATCCTCCCTAACTCATTTTATGAGGCCAGCATCATCCTGATACCAAAGCCTGGCAGAGACACAACCAAAAAAGAGAATTTTAGACCAATATCCTTGATGAACACTGGGGCAAAAATCCTCAGTAAAATACTGGCAAACCGAATCCAGCAGCACATCAAAAAACTTATCCACCATGATCAAGTGGGCTTCATCCCTGAGATGCAACGCTGGTTCAACATTTGCAAATCAATAAATGTAACGCAGCATATAAACAGAACCAAAGACAAAAAACACATGATTATCTCAATAGATGCAGAAAGGCCTTTGACAAAATTCAACAACCCTTCATGCTAAAAACTCTCAATAAATTAGGTACGGATGGGACATATCTCAAAATAATAAGAGCTATCTATGACAAACCCACAGCCAATATCATACCGAATGGGCAAAAACTGGAAGCATTCCCTTTGAAAACTGGCACAAGACAGGGATGCCCTCTCTCACCGCTCCTATTCAACATAGTGTTGGAAGTTCTGGCCAGGGCAATTAGGCAGGAGAAGGAAATAAAGGGTATTCAATTAGGAAAAGAGGAAGTCAAATTGTCCCTGTTTGCAGATGACATGATTGTATATCTAGAAAACCCCACTGTCTCAGCCCAAAATCTCCTTAAGCTGATAAGCAACTTCAGCAAAATCTCAGGATACAAAATCAATGTGCAAAAATCACAAGCATTCTTATACACCAATAACAGACAAACAGAGAGCCAAATCATGAGTGAACTCCCATTCACAATTGCTTCAAAGAGAATAAAATACCTAGGAATCCAAATTACAAGGGATATGAAGGACCTCTTCAAGGAGAACTACAAACTACTGCTCAAGGAAATAAAAGAGGATACAAACAAATGGAAGAACATTCCATGCTCATGGGTAGGAAGAATCAATATTGTGAAAATGGCCATACTGCCCAAGGTAATTTATAGATTCAATGCCATCCCCATCAAGCTACCAATGACTTTCTTCACAGAATTGGAAAAAACTACTTTAAAGCTCATATGGAACCAAAAAAGAGCCCGCATCGCCAAGTCAATCCTAAGCCAAAAGAACAAAGCCGGAGGCATCACGCTACCTGACTTCAAACTATACTACAAGGCTACAGTAACCAAAAAAGCATGGTACTGGTACCAAAACAGAGATATAGATCAATGGAACAGAACAGAGCCCTCAGAAATAATGCCGCATATCTACAACCATCTAATCTTTGACAAACCTGAGAAAAACAAGCAATGGGGAAAGGATTCCCTATTTAACAAATGGTGCTGGGAAAACTGGCTAGCCATATGTAGAAAGCTGAAACTGGATCCCTTCCTTACAACTTATACAAAAATTAATTCAAGATGGATTAAAGACTTAAACGTTAGACCTAAAACCATAGAAAACCCTAGAAGAAAACCTAGGCATTACCATTCAGGACATAGGCATGGGCAAGGACTTCATGTCTAAAACACCAAAAGCAATGGCAACAAAAGCCAAAATTGACAAATGGGATCTAATTAAACTAAAGAGCTTCTGCACAGCAAAAGAAACTACCGTCAGAGTGAACAGGCAACCTACAGAATGGGAGAAAATTTTCACAACCTTCTCATCTGACAAAGGGCTAATATCCAGAATCTACAATGAACGCAAACAAATTTACAAGAAAAAAACAAACAATCCCATCAAAAAGTGGGCAAAGGATATGAACAGATACTTCTCAAAAGAAGATATTTATGCAGCCAAAAAAACATGAAAAAATGCTCACCACCACTGGCCATCAGAGAAATGCAAATCAAAACCACAATGAGATACCATCTCACACCAGTTAGAATGGCAATCATTAAAAAGTCAGGAAACAACAGGTGCTGGAGAGGATGTGGAGAAATAGGAAGACTTTTACACTGTTGGTGGGACTGTAAACCAGTTCAACCATTGTGGAAGTCAGTGTGGCAATTCCTCAGGGATCTAGAACTAGAAATACCATTTGACCCAGCCATCCCATTACTGGGTGTACACCCAAAGGATTATAAATCATGCTGCTATAAAGACACATGGACACGTATATTTACTGCAGCAGTATTCACAATAGCAAAGACGTGGAACCAAGCCAAATGTCCAACAACGATAGACTGGATTAAGAAAATGTGGCACATATACACTGTGGAATACTATGCAGCCATAAAAAATGATGAGTTCATGTCCTTTGTAGGGACATGGATGAAACTGGAAACCATCATTCTCAGCAAACTATCACAAGGACAAAAAAACCAAACACCGCATGTTCTCACTCATAGGTGGGAATTGAACAATGAGAACACATGGACACAGGAAGGGGAACATCACACTCCGGGGACTGTTGTGAGGTGGGGGGAGGGGGAGGGATAGCATTAGGAGATATACGTAATGTTAAATGATGTGTCAATGGGTGCAGCACACCAACATGGCACATGTATACATATGTAACAAACTGCACATTGTGCACATGTACCCTAAAACTTAAAGTGTAATAATAATAAAATAAAAAATATAAAATAAATAAAAAATAAATAAAGTCAAACATAAAACTAGAAAATACCGCAATAGGAAAATTGACAGAACAGGCAAGTTATAATAAATATGAAAGGGCTGAACCTCATAAGTAATCAAAGAAATGCAAATAAAGTGGTGAGATATCACATTTGCCTATTGTCAGGAAAAAATTAAAATATTCGTTGTTTTAGAAGCTGCAGGAAAAAGAGTGCTGGTGGGAATGTAAAGTGATTTCTGAAAAGAAATTTTCAATAGATATTGTTTGAAACCTTTAAGATGTATATTATCTTTTCTCCAGAAATTCTATATCTGATCACTTATTCTAAGTAGTCAGATGAGGGCATAAATGTGTAAGCACAAAGATGTTTATCACAGTGTTTTCCAAAGGGTAAAACCCCTCTATTTCTAATAATGGGAGTAATAGATAGTACTTTGTGTAAATGATATCTACCCAATTTTGATGTCTCAGAACATTGTTTATCTATAGAATATTTCACATGGATGTTATATTTGTTTTAAAATGCTCATGTACGTATAGAAAACCATCTAGAAATAAATATATTGAAATGTTAATCATGGATATCTATGCTGTGAGATTGAGGATATATTTATTTTCTTTCTTGGCCTTTCTATACTCGTCTGAAATCCACACATTACTTTGGTATTCAGATTTCAGTATATAATTAACTCTGTATTCCATAGGCCTATTTCATACCTCTCAGTTTCTTTGCAATTTGTCTGTATTTGGTCTCATTAGCACCCATCTATACTTTTGTCTGATAGTCTTTAGGGGGAAAAAATCATCATATGACTTCCCGTAAGTGTTCAGGTGACTCAATTTTCCCTAGGGTAAGTTCAAATACAGGTACTTGTATAATGCACAAGCTCCTCTTTATTCTACCTCTAATCTCCCTCTCCAGCTTCATCTTCTGTCACTAGCTTAGTCCTCGTTCAGTCTGTATTTTGGTCTCACCAAACATCTCACCATCATCTTTTTAACCCCATGCCTTTGCAAATGCACTTTCCTATGCCTGGAGTGTCATTTTCTTCCTGACATTATTATGGCTGGCATATTATCCATGCTTATATGCAGGTAAATTGGATATTAAACTTTCAAACTTTCCTTGACTGCTAGATTTTTCCCTTCTCTGGGCTCCCACAGTATTTTGATCATACTTCTGAGGAAATCATATTTTGTAGTATTTAATGATGATTGATTAAGATATCCATCTCAGCAGCTAAGAACCTGGAAGGAGAGAACACATCTTACATTTTTACATTCCCAGAACCTAGTATTCATAAACTTAATTACACATTTGTGAAAGGGAAGAAAAAAAAGAAGGAAGACTAAAGTTTATATCAAGGTGAGGAAACTGAAGTACACAGAAATAAAATTATAAACTACATAGTAGAGCTAGTATTTAGAAAAATTAAATATAGAACTCAATGTTCTCTAATCAGTATGTTTCTTTAAAGCTACTGTCTGCAAATATGTTTCACTGGCATTACATGTGTTAAAAGATCAAACAAGATTCTGAATGAGAAGATTTATAAATTCTAAAGCAATGAGTTACAATTTTTAAGAAACAAAATTGAACACAAATCCATAAACTACCTTTGGGAATAGCCATCTTATCTATAACATGGTATAAGAACTTATTCAAGAGATGCATATAAAAGCTCTATAGGATTTTTGTTTTAATCTTTAAAGTGTAAAGGTTTAAACTTCTTTCTCCTTGTTCTGTATGAAGAAGACCAGATAAAATGTGCTGGTTGGATTTATTGAGGAAAATGTTTTCTTCCAATCAAATGTAAAATATTATATAATTTCTAGAAATGTATTCATTACAGCAATATGGGTCAATTTGCCAAAAATTAAATGAAGCAACATTTAGTCTAACCATCCAGGCGGAACGAGATTTTGCCTACCTAAACTCCTCTTGACGTTTTCATTGGTTAAAGAATTACTTTTCACTTTATAACTTAAAGTTGCTTAGTGCTTCAGTAAAAACAGCTGCTGAGTCTCCTTCCTGGGGGGAGCATTTGAAAATTATAAATTTAGCAATATTTGAAGCTACTTTGTTTTATTAATTTATAGTTAACTTGAAAGTTTTGAATGAAAAAGGTAGTCATTTTAGATACATTTAAAAAATTCCAAGTACTATATATACAGTTTCTCATCACCACAATGTTAAAAAACACTTCAATTGAAATATGTCCTTTGTAGAAAAAATCAATTAATACATAAAACATAAATGTTACTATAATTAATACATTAATAAATATGTTCTTTGGGGGAATAAAGTAGGATGCAATCACTTTCAGCTGTCTTTAGTCTCATTTCTCTCCCTAGAAATGAACACTGTTTTTGGTTTGCAGAGATCCTTATAGAACATTTCCATACATTGACTGCATATTACATGTATAGCTATTTCATATCTTCACTTAAATACTCACACTATATGTTTTGTTTTAAAACTTGCTTTTCTTCAATTGTCAATCTATCTTTCACTGACATCAAATCTACATATTCATATTCTTTTTGATTACTACATACTATGGATATATAGTAGGTTCTTAGTTATTCCGTTGATAGAGATTTAGGTCATTTATTTACTTGTTGGTATTTATATTCAACACCTTTTGAGATCTTACTCTTTATCCATAAGTGTCTTAAATAAATTAACTAATTTACTTTTCACACTGTCTTAGTTAGTTCAGGATAAAACAAAAATACCATAGACTCAGTGGCTGGCACAACCAACATGTATTTCTCCCAGTTCTGGAGCTGGGAAGTCCAAGATCAAAGTGCCAGCAGATCTAGTGTCTGGTGGAGGCACTTTTTCTGGTTTGCAGATGGCAGCCTTTTTGCTATATTCTCACATGGCAGAAGGAGAGAACACTGGTCTCTTCTTATAAGGACACTCATCCCATCATGGGGGTTCTATTCTTATGAGCTCATCTAGACTTCATTACTTCCCAAACACCCCACCTTCTAATATCATTTCATCAGGGTAGAAAGAGTTTTGCGATGGTTTGAATGTATTCCCCAAAATTTATGTGTTGAAACTTAGTGGCCAATATAGTATTAAGAGGTTGGGCCTTTAGTAGGCAATTAAGTCACATGAGGGCAGAGCCCTTTTAAATGGGATTAGAGCCCTTTAAAAAGGGCTTGAGAGAGTGGGTTCTCTTGCTTTCTCTCTTCTGCCCTGTGAAGACACAGCATTCCTCTCCTCCAGAGGATGCAGCAACAGGGGGCCATCTTGAAAGCAGAGAGCAGCCCTCGCCAGAAATCTGCCAGCGTCTTGATCTTAGACCTCTCAGCTTCTGTAACCATGAGAAATAAATTTCTATTGTTTATAAATTACCCACCCTGTGGCATTTTGTTATAGCAGCTCAAATAACAGGTTTCAGCAAATGACTTCTGAGGGACACAGACATGCAGTCCGTAACACACAAGAATTCTGTAAATAAATTCTATTATTATCCCTATGTTACAGGCCAAGAGCAACATTTTCTCAAGTTCACACTGCTAAAAATATCTAATTTGAGGAATTAACCCCAGGAAATCTGACTCCAGAACTATGATTTTCACTAGCAAACTATTTCAAATGTTGACCTTCAACTCTCAAAAGACCACCAAGAAAATCTGTAACCAAATACCTTATGCCCTTATCCATGGGAATACGTTCCAAGATCCCTAGTGGATGCCTGAAACCCAGATGGTACAGAGCCATATATACACTATGTTTTTCCTATGCATACATTATAATGATAAAGCTTAATTTCTAAATTAGGTACAGTAAGAGATTAACAACAATAACTAATAATTAAGAGATTAAAGCAATAACTAATAGTAAAATAGAACAATTATAACAATGTACTATAATAAAAGTCATATGAATGTGACCTCTCTCCCAAATATCTTACTGTGCTGTACTCACACTTCTTGTGATGATTTGAGATGATACAATGCCATGTAGTGAAATAAAGGTATGATGTAGACATTGTAACATTGTGTTAGGCTACTATTTACATTCTGACAATACATTAGTAGGATCGCATGTTTTGGATGATCCTGTGACATGAAGATATTGCCTGTGGGTAGTTAAAACTTAGGAAAGATAAACCTCAGATAAGGGAGGGCTACTGTAATTTTAAATTCATTAGATTGACTATAGTAAGAAAAGCTATCAAATTGACAATCTTAGAGACTGTTTAAGAAATGGAAGATCGGGATTTTAGGGCCTAGGTGAGTGGTTTTTTGTTTTAGAAGGCTTTATACGGTGAGGAACTGAGTGGAACTGGGCAGAATTCATAATCTAATACCTATGGATTGGTGGGCTTAGAGGAATGAGTGTTGAGAAGAAATTTTTGATGAGAAATCTGCTATTCTTGATAGCTAAGCTATTGTATTTGATTCTTAGTCTTATCTTCCCGAAGCAAGTTGCTAAGTCATTTTGTCATTCTCAATGTTGTTTAATGAAGAGACAGGAAGATATGCTTAAATTCTACCACTATAGCTACAATAAATAGAGTTGTATATGAGTCTACCTGTGTATACATGAGGATTTTTCAAAGATAGATTCCTTGAAGTGGAAATTCTGATGTTATAGGTTTGCAACTTTTTTTAAGTTAACAGATACTACCAAATTATGTTCCAAAAGATTGTAATAATTAACATTTCCAATAAAGGTACATGATACTTAATTCCTAATACCCTCACTAATACTGTATAATCAAGCTATCAATTTTCCATTCTGGTAGGAGAAAAATGTTGCTTTGAAATTTTGACTATAATTTCCCTGATGTTTTCTGCATTGCCCTAACAAAGTTGAACATTTTTTTATGGTGTTCATTTATATTTTGTCTTCTGTGATATACCCCTTGATATTCTGTCATTTTTTAATTGATTTGTAGAAATATTTTACGTAACAGATTTCTTGCTCATGTGTCTGAGGGGTGGCTGGGTTAACTCTGCTAAAGGCTGCAATGGAGTTGGAGTCTGTTCTATATATACCAATTTTGGACTTTGGTTGAATGGCTACTTGAAACATTTACTTCTCATGTAGGAAATAAACACTCTGGGAGAGGTGAGTGGAAACATGAAATTTCTCTTAAGGACTGACATATTTTACTTCCATCCACATTCTACTACTCAAATCAGATCAACTGACCCAGCCCAAAATCAACAGGGTAATGAATGTACTCTTTTCATGGATGTCAGAGAGAGAAGAAAATGAATGTTTGTGAACAAATGTCTAATCTACACAGTATAGTTAAAGCTCACTCTAGCTTAAGACCTCCTGGGAGATAATCATGATACAGAATTTGTTGACCACTATTGCTATACATATTATTGTTCCTACTCAACAAATAAAGTGAATGTATTTATTAACTACATCCTATATACTGTAGCATTAAAAAACATATCCATGTTAACAAAAGTAATGACTAGTAAACATATGACCAGATGCTCAATCCTACTGGTAATTAGGGAAATATAAATTGAAATAATAGAATATGACATTTTCCTCTTTTTTTACAAAAATGAATATAACATCAAATATTGGTGAGAAAGAAGAGAAATTCTTACTTATTGATAATGCAAGTATATATAGAGAGTGATTTGGTTTAGACTTATAACCTAACAATTACCTATTCCTTTGAGGTTTTTAAAACTCAGCCATAACCACTGGGAACTAATGTATATTTAGATACAAAACTTGATTTTCATTTGCAATGTTTTCCTATGGTTATTTTGACAATCAGATTTTCTCTTGATTTGTGAATCAATATAGATAATTTGTATTTTTTTCATAATGTCGTTCATTTTATTCAGGCATCTTATTGATGTTTATTTTATATTTTCTCTGTTGATCCCTTTTTATTTTCCAGAGTGCTCTGATATATTGCCATTTTTCAGATTTCTCATTTCCAGGGCTTGGTGTTGGGGTGTGAGAAATCAGGTTGTCAACCTGATTTCCTCTGTTCATACCAGAGTGAGGTTGGATAGACAGAGTGTTATATATAGGTTATTTCTGATATTTCATACTTTCAAAATTTCACAATAAATATGCTTACATTAAATTTCTAATAACTCAGAAGAAAATGCATATAACATTCAAATGCTTATGGTTAGACAAAAATGTAGTAACTTCCAGTGAAACTTGTTATAGTACTTGACAATGGCTATATCATGGATAACCTCATTGATTTGGCATCTTTTCTCTTCTTTCATCTAGCACTTAGTAAGAAATAGAAGTTGGTAACACCATCACCTTTTTCTCAGTTTGCTCTAAAGTGTGTATTCTGTGTTTGTTTTTAGGTTGTTTCAATTTCTTCCTGTTCACATTACTTAAGGGATCTGGTCAATTTTCAGAGCAAAATGGAAATAAAATACAATGTTATCTGTCCAATTCAGAAAATGTTCATCTTAATTTTAATATTTAGACAAACTAGAGACACTTTATACTGTAAAGTTAAAGTTTATTTGAAAAGTATATTTATGAATAGTGGGTTTTTTGGGGTTTTTATAAATGCTTACATGAATTATTGCAATGTATTAGAGAGATTTTATAAGTGGTCTTTTTTTCTATGAAAATCAAATTAATTGAAGTTTGTAGTCTCACACTTTTTGTTTTTTCTAGGACATATAATTCCAGTTGCATACTATGAGTTTGATTGAAATTGGAAACATGGAGATGTCATACAGGAAAGTCAGAAAGTTGAACAACCCTAAATTAGACATTACTGAAATACTTGAACAATTTATAAAGTTAGTTCTTCCAGTGATTTTAATCTTGGCCACCAGAACTAATAGAAATCTGCCTAATCTAAAATTTTAAGATAGAATTAGTGGCAAAACAATGATTACAATCTAACTGCAATTCCCAAACCATCCTTACAAATGACCAATAATTCATCCAAATTCAAAAATATGTCCACATTCCTTACTATTAAATTTTTCCAAATATCCCTTACATAAATATATTATGTGGCTGCTACAAATATAATTTTAGCTTATAATCATTTGGTGAGAAGACGAGTAAAAAGCCAGAACTTTAATTTAGTTAAATATCTTACAGAATACTAACTCAGTAGCCTCACAAATGCTAACAAACTGGCTCATAATAAATCAGTCTGCTGTCTAATACATTTCAAAAAATGAGATGTGATACATATTTTAATGTAACCCCAAATGTTCCATTGTACAAATAGACAGAAATCTCAGCTCCAAATTCACCATTTAGATATATCAAAATTAAAAGAATATAGCGGGATCTTAACACATTTGAACAAATTTGGAGGTTTCAAGCTGCAATTGTTCTAAAATGTCTTTGTATGAGCAAAAATGCTATTGAAAATGATAATTGCATTTCTCAAGTATCAATATAATTCCAAACATTAAAAAAATTCAACACATTTTCCACCCATTATTTGTGCTTCAGGCATAATGCTGTTCATATTCTAATTAGTCATTATCACGTACTTTCTAATTATCTCAATTTTAAACCATTAAAAATTAGAAGATCAAAATTTTAAATGATATTAGCAATGAATTAGCCACCAAAATGGTGAGAGAATTGAATTCAATATAAGAAAAAATGTATTATTTTCAAAAGTCTTTTTTTATTAAATGAATTTTACTTTACATTACCTGAAAATACCGTTTCCAGTAATTTCAGAAGTAAATTGAAAGATCTAATTATTGAGGGGAAAGATCAACTGATTAACAAGATGATATTTCAAAAGCCTCTATTCCTTCTAGTGGCACAAAACTATGAAATGTTAATACATTTTTACTGCCCACACATCCCAGAACAATTTTCAGTCTTCTAAATGAGAGAATACTGGTAAATAATTGGTGAGGTTTTATAGTACAAACTTCACCAAAGTACATAATCTCTTTCTATGCCACAGAGGTGATCACAAGAGATAAAATTTAATTAGAAATGTATATAAATATCAATTAAAAGTCTTCAGTTCTGACCAAAAAAATCTCATTTCAACAAATAAATGAGATCAAATAACAACTCTTTTAGATAGGTGAGAAAATAAGATTCCAAGTGTTTTAGCTTACAATCTTGAGGGTAGGATGGCTGGTTTTTTGGAGGTTCAGTATTGTAGAATGGAAAGTAAATATATGTTTTAAGGTCACCTAAAAAATACTTTTACCAGATATTAGCTGAAGTTAATTCCAAATTTAGAGGATTCAAACCCAGAGAGGCTTTGTATTACAGCAGTGAAAATATTAAACTGATTTAAATGGAAACATCAAAAACTATGTATATTTTTATAAGAAAAATAAATGTACACAATAATAACATGAGAGCTAGTTTAAAATTGGGACAGGTAAAAAGGGGTCCATAGTTCATTATGAAATTTAAACTTGGTTGATAGGAAATAATGGCCTTTTAGAACAGCAAACTAGCATTTGGAAACTTGAAAGTTAATTCTCATTACACTCAACTGAGCTTGAACCCTGTTCTGCCATCTAAAGGAGTGAGGTTAATGGTAAGGCTAAATGAAAGGTTTCTAACAAAAGACAGAGTTCTGCTGAAGATAATCACGAAGGACTCTTATTTATGTGATGATATGGTTTGGCTCTCTGTCCTCACCCAAATGTCATGTCAAATTGCAAATCCCCATGTGTTGGGGGTAGGACCTGGTGGGAGGTGATTGGATCACTCAGTATCATGTTGTTCTCATGAGAGCTGGCAGTGAATTATTATGAGATCTGATGGTTTAAAGTGTTTGGCAGTTCCCCCATCGCTCTGTCTCCCGTGCCACCATGTAAGACTGCTTTACTTTCCCTTTGTCTTCCAACATGATTGTAAGTTTCCTGAGAACTCCCCAGCCATGAGAAACTGTGAGTCAATTAAACCTCTTTTCTTTATAAATTACCCAGTCTCAGGTAGTTCTTTAGAGCAGTGTGAACATGGACTAATACATGTGAATAATAGAGTTTTTAATAGTTTTGAGATTGTTGTTGGTGTTGTGTTTTGTTGGGAGTGTGTACATAAAAAGAAAAGTGCATTGGAAGAAGAAACAGTTCTCAGAGAAAATTAAGAGGAAAAAAACAGCAGAATCTAGAGAAAAATAGGTATATTACAGAGAAAAATTAACATAATAATTGCAGTTTTGTTTTTCAGGGTGCAGCACCAGGTAAAACAATTAGAAAACACAACTAGCATTTTAGATTTCCTGGTATACAAGTATGAAATGAATTGATTCTTATGGGATTAGATCTCAAATCTATACATATAAATACGATTTTTTAGAAAGCACTATAGTGCCCAAAGAAATATAATCAAGTGGGAAGTTGAAGTAGATGAGGAATTTTAGACTTTATGGAAATATGTAGAACATATTTATATGTGATTACAAGATCTCTTTTGAAGAGAAATTTTCTCTTAAAGAAAAGGGAAATGACAATATAGTGGTAGTGTACGACTGCCTTCTGTGAAGAAACAGGGTATTGGTGTTTATTTATTTATTTATTTTTTTGAGACGGAGTCTCGCTCTGTCGCCCAGGCTGGAGTGCAGTGGCGGGATCTCGGCTCACTGCAAGCTCCACCTCCCGGGTTCACGCCATTGGTGATTTTTTTCTAACAGAGTTTATAGAACTAGTTCGGTGGAAAGATATAATAGTGATGGGATGTACAGTAGAAATACAGGGATTTAAGGAATATTTCACTTTTCCAAATTCAGATTTCCAGGAAGCCTTTATTTGCCTTGTTGAGCACTAAAAAGATAGAGGAAGAATAAGCCAGGCTTCTGTGGGTTTTGTTCGTACCAACAAGGAATAATTGGTTTCTAAATTTAAAGTGGTAAGAATTGTGGTAGGAATTAGCCATGCTGCTCTGAATGTATAATATTGAAAGAAAAGAGTGAAAGACATGCAATCTAAAGATTGAGCTATTTCCTCCTTCACGATTCTGTAGCAGTAAGAACGCAATTCCATTGAACTATCATTCTTGGTTGATAATCCATCTCTTCAGAGAGAATTTGAATTTCTCAACTCAAAATCAACACTAGTATTTTATTCATCTTCATATCTTTCATGCTTAGCACAACATTTCATTTGGGAACTTGATACAGTTGATCCTGTATTTCCAGATTCTCTATGTGCAAATTGACCTACTAACAGAAACTTATTTGTAACCCCCAAATCAATCCCGAGTTCACGCCATTCTCCTGCCTCAGCCTCCCAAGGAGCTGGGACTACAGGCACCCGCCACCACGCCTGGCTAATTTTTTGTATTTTTTGGTAAAGACGGGGTTTCACCATATTAGCCAGGATGGTTTCGATCTCCTGACCTTGTAATCCACCCGCCTGGGCCTCCCAAAGTGCTGGGATTACAGGTGTGAGCCACCGTGCATGGCCTTGGGTATTTTATTTCTTTGACTTAAAAAATTATTTAAAATACACAAAAATATTCCTAAGAAACCTTCGTTTGCAATTATTTGTAACTAGATATGAAGCACAATATGTTTTAAGTGTTTTCTATAGAACAATTTATCTAATGCATTCTTTTCCTACACAAAACGTAGGTTTTTCTAGACTTCTTATGTGATTTAATTACATTTGCTAGTTGTGACATGATCTCTATTTGCACTAATTATTAACAGCTGTAATTATACAAATCATGCCTATACGCACTAATTTACTTAAGATGATATTCAAACAAAAATTTATCTTTTTCCTGCCTGCAACAGGAGGGAATGAAGTGCTGAGATTTAGTAAATGAAGAGAGTAAAAAAAACAGAGACATTATGAGTTGTACAAGCCAGTTGGCAGGGAGGTGAGACAGGCAGGCACCTTTCACTTATGCGGAGCAGCAATTCTTATCTCTACAGCATTTCCCAATCCCTTAATCACATATGTGAAATCCACAAAAGTTGGGGTTTAAATTAGAAGGAATTACATTACTGCCAGATGTAGCAATTCAGCCCAGATACTATTTATTTGCCTATTGGATTCTCTACTGTAACACAACTTTTTTAATATTGCTGAGAATATCAATAAATCTGCAGCTAGTGACCATAAGAGGCTCCTGAAAAATCCAGTCCTCATTTTATGTTAATCAGAGGAGAGGAAAGGAATGAATGCATTAAATCTTGATGACTTATTTCACCTTTAATATTCCACTTGTCATAATAATCCAATGGGATTATAGTTATATTTTCCTCATTTGAGAAACGTACGCAGGTTTTAATAGTATTCTAAGTTTACACAGTTAATAAGCAGTAAAATTGGTATTAGAACCCTGTTTCAAATATCTACTCCCTTTATGTTTTATGGTACATCAACTGCACCTGCTCCCTTGAGCCACAGGGTCATAAGCTCTGCCACCTGAACACAGCATGACTATAAAACAAACAAGTCTGATGGGAAAGCTGCTTTTCTCGGTGATAAGAGCTAATCAGTGTTTGCTCTATTATTTTTTCATTTGGTTCTAGATCTTGCCTGTCTGGGCCTGTAACTATCCCCTGGGATCTGGGTCTGTGGCTCTTGGTGCTCCTGTCATTCTATTCAAATTATTCTTCATCTTCTGGTTGGTGCTGGACAGAGGTCAGGCCAACCAGTAGTCCCCTTGATAAAACGCCCTCAACCTTGAGATTGGAAACAAAACTTAAATTTATACTGCTCGTATTAGTTAGAGTTTTCTAGTGGGACAGAGCTAATAGGATAGATGTATAAATAAAGGGGAGTTTGTTAAGGAGTATTGACTCACATGATTACAAGGTGAGGTCACACAATAGGCTGTTTGCAAGCTGAGGACCAAGGAAGGCAGTTCGAGTCCCAAAACCACAAAAGTAAGGATGCCGACAGTGCAGACTTCAGCCTGTGGTCCAAGGTCCAAGAGTCCCAAAGCTGAAGAACTTGGAGTCCGATGTTCAAGGGCAGGAAGCATCCTGCCCTTTTATCAAGGGAACTACAGGTTGGTTTGATCTTTGCCCAGTACTGAGTAGAAGAATGAAGAATATGAATAGAATGGAACAATAGGAGCACTAAGGGCCACAGACCCAGCTCCCAGTGGACATCCAACAGTAGAGAAAGATGTAGGCTGAGAGACTAAACCAGTCCAGTCTTTTCACGTTCTTCTGTCTGCTTTTATTCCGGCTGCATTGGCAGCTGATTAGATGGTGCCCACCCAGATTGAGGGTGAGTCTGCCTTTCCCAACCCACTGACTCAAATGTTAATCTCCTTTGGCAACAGCCTTACAGACACACCTAGGAAAATACTTTGCATCCTTCAATCCAATCAAGTTGACACTCAATATTAACCATCACATTACTATTCCCAAATACCAAAATTTACTTTATCTAGAAGGAAGCAAAACAGAATTCAACAGATTGGTTTGGTGGTTAACATAAAAAAGACAGAGGAATGTTTTTAAAGGCTTTGAAGTTTATTTAGTGAAGTTCTAGTCCAACTGATACTTCATGGTAGGCTTCCATGCCATGATTCAAGTGTACAAAGTGTCTCCATTTTTAGTCCTTCCATCTTTTACAACCTTCCTCCAGAGTCCTTTTTCTTCTCTACATTCTGATGAGTAAGAGAAAGAGCTAAAATAAATATTGTTGGCATTTTTGCGGGTCCAGATGTCTATTCTTTCGGCCACTCAAATAAACTGCAGGGGGCTCTGAGTTGTGTAGTCAATCTCTGTTCTCAGTAAGAGATAACAGGATTAGTGAGCATTTACTCAGTCTCTAAAATAGAGTATACTCATCTTTATACGCCGATTAACATAACTTCAAAATGTATGAAGCAAAAAATGATTTTAAAAATTTGTGGAATAACTAACCACTCCATAATTATGGTAGGGTACTTTAGACTTGTAGATTCTATGAATAAATTATGCATATAAGATTTTACATTATTGATCTCAAGAGTTCCCCAGGAGTGGTATAAAGTATATTAAAGCACATATTTTTAATGAGTTAAAAGGATTTAAATTAAGCAGTAAGTTCATCAGTTTTCTAACTGCACTTTCCATCATACCTAAACGTGTGGATGTGTGTCCATACACACACACACACACACATATATACACATACACATATATATATTCACTTATATACAAGTGTATATATGTGCATACGTACATATATACACCTAGATTATAGTGCATTGTTTCAAAATACAAAAGAAATATTTCATATATATGTCCTATATCATATATATGTCCTGTATATCATAAATATATATGATATATTTATTAGAATCTGAAAGTTCTGTGAAAACACCACACAAATTATTTATTAATCACATTTAAGTTGAAGTTACAAACCAATCAAGTTGTCTATTGTCATTTATTGATTGATCTTGCTTTTTTTTTTTGAATGAAGGTTGAACAACATGAAATGAACTTGTTACAGGAGGTGAGATTTAGGTTAGTATTTCTAATTAGAAGTATTTATAGACTTTAGAATAAATAGCTTAGGAAAGTTGTTAAACTTTCTTGAATTTCATTAGAAATAACACTAGTTTTTTTTTTTAATTTTGGCTTGATCTTACTGCATTTCAGGAGGTTCTAACTGATAAAACGATTTAGCATTCTGACTCTTCAGGCAAGTATTCTTACTCATGGAGAAGAAAAAGAGACGTTTTTATTCCACATGTCTACCTCTTTTTTTGCTGGCCCAGAGACCTAAGACATACGTTGTACATATCAAGCACAATTCCCACTGTTTGTTTATATGTTCCCTCAAATATGAGCTCTTTGAGGAAAGAGACCAAATCTAATATTTTTGTGGTTCCACTACCTTCCAAATACTTGAATGTAGTGAATTTTCACATAGCTTATTTGTGGAATTTCACGTAAAAAGTGGCTCAGGCCGGGCGCGATGGCTCATGCCTGTAATCCCAGCACTTTGGGAGGCCAAGGTGGGCAGATCACGAAGTCAGGAGTTCGAGACCAGCCTGGCCAACATGGTGAAACTCTATCTCTATTAAAAATACAAAAATTAGCTGGCCATGGTGGTGTGTGCCTGTAATCCCAGCTACTGGGGAGGCTGAGGCAGGAGAATGGCTTGAACCCAGGAGGCGGAGGTTGCAGTGAGCTGAGATCGCGCCACTGCACTCCAGCCTGGGTGACAAGCAAGACTCCGTCTCAAAAAAAAAAAAAAAAAAGTAGCTCAGCCAAAAATAGGAGATACTTTACAAAAGAAGAAAAAAAAAAACATATCTCTTCACTTTACCTCTGTTTCTTAACACATCTATCCATACTAGAATACCTTGCTCTTCAGTCTTAAAATAGATTGGTCTTATTTCATCTGACATTAGTTAAATCTGTCTTTCAACAAGTGGGCATATCAGTGTCAATATAAACTGTGAGAGTGATTCAATTTGTATGTCAATTGCTAATGCGGAGACCAAGGACCATTAATTCAAAAAAGATGAAATGTTTATTTGAAAGAATTCTTCCTGTCCTATTTATTCCAAATCTATGCACAGTTATTTCCTAATGTGATATTGGACCTCTGGCAGAGGGATAACATTTTCTTTTCTAACAACTGTCTTTCTCCCATATGTGGTAAAATATTAAAGAATTTAAGTATTTGCATTTATAATTCACTTCGCTGAGCTCTAGAAAAATGTGGATTTTTGGATTTCTGGCAGATAATCTGCTTCCTTGTATCTCCATGCACAGGCTTCCCCATGATTTATGTGCTGTACATTTACTTCTACTTTCCAATCTTCTTGTCACCAATTTTACTTTCTCTGATCAGTCTTTTCTGTCACTCTCTCTGGAGTCTCATTTCTGTATGTCTCATAAAAAATATATTAGTTATCACCCCAAAAGACTCTCACCTTCTGTTTCTGTGCCTATCTACATGCAGACTGCTCTAACAGGCTTTACCTACTCTGCTTGCTACAGTTTACCCAGGTACAGGATTATTATTCAAGGTAGCTTCTCTGGGCCCCAGTGATCCCCTGGCCTTGTGTTAATGGGTTTTCTTCCTAAAGATGCAAATAACAGCTGCCTAAATTTCTGTTTTAATTGTCTCAAAAATGAGGCAATCTGGCATCCTCGCAGGGCCATAAATAATCCTCTGAAACCACTTAGAGAAATGTTCTATCACGATGGTTTTTCGGGGCTTGACGGTGAAAAATGTGCAGTGCCAAGTAGCCACCATAAAACAGACCACATCTGTAGAAGGGAGTTAGCTGAAGGAAATTCCTCCCTAATTCTACCCCTTATTATATGCATAAAACCCATCTTCATCAGTTAATATTATTCCAGCAGTGATGTTAGCACTCAAACACACTATCCAAAGGATCTTCTCAAGCATAAAGTGGGGGTAAGTTATCAAAATGAAAGTGGGGATGCACCTCTGCTGCAGTTGGGTTAATTTGGCTTACATTTTAAAAAAAATTTTCTAGCAAATTAAGATTACGTTCAATCATTATTTGAGTTCATTTTTCAAAACTATCCAAATAGTGACTCTAAGCCCTTTCATATTTTATGCTTGGAATTGTAAGAGTTTTAAAAAGTTCTTGACTGAAAATACAATTTTACTATCATATATTAAATATGATATAGTTGACTCATTATGAAAACTAAATCAACTTTAAAAACAATGATAAGAATGTAAACCAAGCCTCAATATTTATAATCAGTATTCATATTCATTGTTATGTACACAGATATACAGTCTCTGAAGCATATATTTATTGTACTTAATATTTATTGAATACACAGGTTAACAAATGTGACTGTTAATACCATTATTAATTTCTCTGATAAAAGCATTGTATGTCGGCTGGATGCGGTAGCTCATGCCTGTAATCCCAGCATTTTGGGAGACCCAGGCGGGTGGATCATGAGGTCAGGAGATCGAGACCATCCTAGTTAACATGGGGAAACCCCATCTCTACTAAAAAAAATACAAAAAATTAGCCGGGCATGGTTGCACACGCCTGTAGTCCCAGCTACTCGGGAGGCTGAGGCAGGATAACCACTTGAACCTGGGAGGCGGAGGTTGCAGTGAGCTGAGATCACGCCACTGCACTCCAGCCTGGGTGACAGAGTGAGACCCTGTCTCAAAAAATAAAAATAAAAAATAAGAGCATTGTATATCATTTTATAGGCACTCACCTAGACAGAGATTTAACATTCATCCAGAAATTAAATTTAGCCATTAGAAAATGAGTCAAGAAAGTCATACACTGCATGTGAGAATATCACAAAGTTATTGATATTCACAAGTCGGTAACTCTGACATCAAAAATACCAAGTAGTATTTTGTTTAAGAGGCGAAAAAGATGCAAAACACAGCTGATGAGCATTTTAGAGTGTGGGTAAACAGAGAACAAAGTTTCCATCATGTAGAATACTCATTTTCACTGAGATTTTAAATCATAATATATCTTGATAAATAAGTACATTTTTTCATGAAAAAGGCTTTGGGGAATAGGGCACCCTAGAGCAGGAGAAGGGTGGGCAGAATATGTGTCATGCGTCATTACTGTCAAAGTGTAGATGGTGACTGGATTATTCAGTGAGCCAGGCATGGATAGGGATGAGGGAGATGAGGGAGAGAAAAGCAAATTATAAAAATACAGAACTTAGAGAAACTCAATTATCTGGTTCAGCCTTATGCTTTCAGAGAGCTTTGTTTAAAGCATTTATAAAAGAAAAGTTTACTCCTTGATTTAACAATTCCTAAGGGAAAAAGTAATATTGGAACAACATACCTTGGCAATCTGCATTATTTCTTAAAGATTTTACCCCCAACAGCACTTCTTAATATCTAATTCAAAATTTTGCCAAGTGACAAACTAATAAATTGCTCATGAAAATATTCAAATACTTATCAACCTATTTTCCAAATTTTTAATTCCTTTTTATTGTTCCCTATTCAAAGTTTACAAAGTTTCCTAGGACATACTTTTTCCTGAATTCTCTGCATCAATTAGTAAGAATGTCTGAGCCTCTTAGAAACAGTATCTGAATGTAAAGTCAGCTGAATATGGAAATAAATTAATCAAAAAATAATTATTAATTTTCACTTTAAGCCTGGATAAATTCAAAGGAATGGAATTTCTGTTTCCACCTCAAACACCTGAAAAACTGAGTAAAACTTTAAAAACAACGTTTCTCAGATATTGGGCAACAGGTTGCATAGGAGGAGAGCCTGAGTGAGGAAAAATAAATGAAGTGACTTCGGTGATTGCCTCAGCTTCTTGCTCAGAGGCAGTTTCTAGGCTGTAATGCAGGAAGAGGAAATTTACAAAGAACCTGGTGGTCAAGAGCTTAGGGAAGTCATGTTGGCTACAATATGTGGCACGATAAATGGAGAGGAAGTTGTTACACAGAAAGAAGGGTACAGAGACCTACAGAAGGGTCCCCTCAATTCTATGGATGAGTACTAATCAATGCATGTGTTAAAGGAACTATATAAGCTTGCAGAAAGACCTACCAAAAAAAAGGTAGGCTCAATAAGTCCCAAAGCTCAGACATAGCCCTGCAAGTAGTTTATATTACCACCAGCCAAAGTCAAAAAATCTCAGTAAACAAGGTTATCAGACAGACTGCAGAAAGTACCACCTTAGTAGTACAGCCAAATAGCCATAGATTAAAGACTACTTGGTATTAACTTAACAAAGCTTAAAAGCAAGCCTCAAAAGTGTTAAACAAATTCCAAGTAATTTATCTACACGCTAGAAAAATCTCAACACTATTTGAAGGAATGCAATACTACCAAGAACCCCAGCATGCAACATCCAAATTATCAGACATCTAAGGAGCAGAAAAATATGACCCATAACCAGGAAAAATTCAATCTATACAAACAGACCCCTAAAGCACATAAATAGTGTTTAAGTTATAAGTTTTAACCAAAATTTTATTGTTAAACAGAGATTTTAAAAAATGTTTTCTAAGTGTTCAGAGAAGTGGAGGAAAACACAAACCTGATACAAAAAAAAAAAGAATGATACAAAAAAAGACAAAAATTCTAGGGAAAATTTAATGCTGGAAGTGAAAAACTATAGATGAAATTAACAGCAACTAGATATTAAGGAATAAATCAGTAGAATTAAAGACCTAGTATTAGTAACTCCCCAAAATAAAGTACAGAAAGAAAGATTAAAAACAAAACAAAACAAAAACAAAAAACTAGGAGATCAGTGATCTGTGGGAAAAATATCAGTGGACTACAATGTTCATAATTTTCCCCATAAAAGGAGAGAAAGGGAAGCAGATAAAAAGTGTATATTAGAAGATAAATAAATGGCTGGATTCAATTAGTCCATTTTCACACTGCTGATAAAGACATACCCAAGACTGGGTAATTTATAAAGAAAAAAAGGTTTAATGGACTCACAGTTCCACATGGCTCGGGAGGTTTCACAATCATGGCAGAAGGTGAAAGGCATAGTGGCAGAAAGAGAGAATGAGAACCAAGCAAAAGGGGTTCCCCTTATGAAACCATCAGGTCTCATGACACTTGTTCACTACCATGAGAACAGTCTGGGGAATCTGTGTCCATGATTTAATTATCTCCCACTGGGTCTCTCCCACAACACATGGAAATTATGGGAGCTACCACTCAAAATGAGATTTGGGTGGGGACACAGTCAAACCATATCATGAATTTTTTTCAAAATTGTATGAATACTATAAACCCAGAGATTCTTAGAAATCTAAGAACCCAAAGCTGAACAAACATAAAACCACACCATGGCACTTTAAAATGAAACTGCTAAAAACTAGAGAAAAGAGAAAATCTAAAAGTAGCCCAACAACAAAAAAAGATAAGTACAAAGGAAAAAAGACTAAAGTAATAGCAGCCTTCTTGTCAAAATATATGCAAGCCAGAAGAAGCTAAAGTTAAATATTTAAAGTACTGAAAGAAATAACTGCCAACCTAGGATTTTAAATCCAGTAAAAAACGTATTTTCAAAAATGAAAGCAAAATAAAGACCCTGCAGGCAAATAAAAGGTAAGAGAATGTATCACTGGTAGACCTACACTATAAGATATGTTTGAGAGGTTATTCTGGCAGAAGAAAAATTCAGAATACCAGAAATGGTAAATATGTGTTTAACTACAAAAGACATTTCTCATTTTTTTAAATTTTCTTTAAAATACAACTGCTATTTATACTAAAAGTAGTAAGATATTTTAGTGTTTACATATGTAGAATTAATATACCTGAGAACAGCAATGCAGAAGGTGGGAAGAAGTAGTACACTGTTATAAGGTGCTTAGAGTATATGTGAAAAGATAGAATTTACTTCACTGTAGGCTGGGATCAACTAACACATCTGTATAAACTCCAGATTAATAAGCTATCTCCACTATAAAACAGAAACCTAAATACTCAATTAATTGGAAAGAAAATGAAGTAGACTGACTTCAAACTATAATATAAGGCTACAGTAACCAAAACAGCATGCTACTGGTACCAAAACAGATATATAGTCCAGTGGAACAGAACAGAAACCTCAGGAATAACACTATACGTCTACAGCTATCTGCTCTTCAACAAACCTGACCAAGCAATAGGGAAACGATTCCCTATTTAATAAATGGTGCTGGGAAAACTGGCTAGCCATATGCAGAAAACAGAAACTGGACCCCTCCCTTAAACCTTATACAAAAATTAACTCAAGATGGACTAAAGACTTAAATGTAAAACCCAAAACTATAAAAGCCCTAGGAGAAAACCTAGGCAATACCATTCAGGACATAGGCATGGGAAAAGACTTCATTACTAAAACACCAAAAGCAATTGCAACAAAAGCCAAAATTGACAAATGGGATCTAATCAAACTAAAGAGCTTCTGCACAGCAAAAGAAACTATTATCAGAGTGAACAGGCAAACTACAGAATGGGAGACAAGTTTTATAATCTACCCATCTGACAAAGGTCTAATATCCAGAATCTACAAGGAACTTAAACAAATTTACAAGAAAAAGACAAGCTACCCCATCAAATAGTGGGCGAAGGATAAGAACAGACCCTTCTCAAAAGAAGACATTTATGTGGCCAACAAATACATGAAAAAAAGTTCATCATCACTGGTCATTAGAGAAATACAAATCAAAACCACAATGAGACACCGTCTCATGCCTGTTAGAATGGCGATCATTAAAAAGTCAGGAAACGGCTGGGTGCAGTGGCTCACACCTGTAATCCCAGCACTTTGGGAGGCCGAGGCAGGCGGATTACGAGGTCAAGAGATCGAGACCATCCTGGCTAACACGGTGAAACCCCATCTCTACTAAAAATACAAAAAAATTAGCCAGGCGTGGTGGCGGGCACCTGTAGTCCCAGGAGGCGGAGTTTGCAGTGAGCTGTACCCCAGCCTGGGTGACAGAGCCGGATTCCATTTTCAAAAAAAAAAAAAAAAAAACAGTCAGGAAACAACAGATGCTGGCAAGGCTGTGGAGAAATAGGAATGCTTTTACACTGTTGACGGGAGTGTAAATTAGTTCAATCATTGTGGAAGACCGTATAGTGATTCTTCAAGGATCTAGAATCAGAAATTCCATTTGACCCAGCAATCCCATTACTTGGCATATACTGAAAGGGTTATAAGTCATTCTACTATAAAGACACATGCACACATATGTTTGCTGCAGCACTATTCACAATAGCAAAAATGTGGAACCAACCCAAATGCCCATCAATGATAGACTGGAAAAAGAAAATGTGGCACATATACTCCATGGAATACTATGCAGTCATAGAAAAGAATGAGTCCATGTCCTTTGCAGGGACATGGATGAAGCTGGAAGCCATCATCCTCAGCAAACTAACACAGGAACAGAAAACCAAACACTGCATGTTCTCACTCATAAGTGGGAGTTGAACAATGAGAACACATGGACACAGGGAGGGGAACATCACACACCAGGGCATGTTGGGGGGAGGTGGGGAATAATGGGAGGGAGAACATTAGGGAAAATACCTAATGCATGTGGGGCTTAAAACCTACATGATGGGTTGGCAGGTGCAGCAAACCACCATGGCACATGTATACCTATGTAACAAACCTGCACGTTATGCACATGTATCCCAGAACTTAAAGTAAAACAACAACAACAAAAGAAAACACGAAAGAAAATAGAGGTGGACATTAAGAGACAGTACAAAGATAAAACAAACTCACAAGGTGATAGATTTAACACAAAATATGCTCATCATTCCATTCAGTGTTCTTATCAGCACTATTCATTAGAGCTGCAATGCAAGCCACATGTATTTTAAATTTTCTAGCAGCTACATTTAAAAAGAAAAAAGAAACAGGTGAAAATAATTTTAATAATATATTTTCTGTAACTAGATGTATACAAAATATTATAGTTTCAACATAATTGATTTAAAAATTATACAGTGTTTTACATTCTTTTTTTGTACTAAAGCTTTAAAACCCGCAGTGTATCCTACACCCAAGGCACATCTTCATGTCAAGTGCCCACTAGCCACATGTGGCTATTGGCTACATTATGAAACAGTACAATTGTATGCCATGACTGGGGTGGTGCTTACATGACTTAACACATTCATCAAAATTTATCAAATAGTACACTCAAAATTGATTAATTGTATTGTATTACATTGATTCAGCCATGTACACAACACCAGATCACAATATAGACTATTTCCATTATGCCTGAAAGTTCCTTCCTCACCCTTCACAGCTATTCCCAAACCTAGTCATCAACATCCACATAAATAAGCACTGTTTTGATTTCTACAATTGTGGATTAGTGCAGCTTGTTCTTGACCTTCATGTATATGAAGCATACATTATTTATTCTTTTGAGTTCACCTTGTTTTATCTGACATGGTCTTTGGGAGATTCATTTGTGTTGTGTGCATCAATAATTTATTCGATTTTTATCACTGAGTGATATTTCACTGTATAAATACAATTTAGGTAACCATTTTTCTATTGATGGACATTTGGGATAATTTCAGTTTGGGGCTATTATGAACAAAGTCTCTGTGAACATTATTGTACACATATTTTTGTAACCATAAAGGTGTTTATCTTGATACCTAGTGATGAAATTGCTGTGTCATAGAGTAGGTACATGTTTACATGTTTATTAGGAAATGCCAAACCATTTTACAAAATGGTAGTATCATTTAATACTCTCACTGGCAATGTGCAAGAATGACATTTGCTTCACATCCTTGCCAATGCTTACTATTGTGAGTTCTTTAACACTTTAGTCATTCCAATAGGTATGTAGTGGTATTTCTTTGTGGTTTGAATCTGCATTTATTTGATAAATGATGATATTCAGCACCTTTTCAAATATTTATGAACCATTTTGGTATCTTTTGTTGGTAAAGTCCCTGTTGAATTATTTTGCTCATTTTAGTTTTGGGACATCTATTTTGTTATTGATTTGTAGAAGTTCTTTATTCTGTCTCTGATCGTTCAAGTTTCTCTGTCCTATTATCTTTACAGGAGAGCATCCCAGTTTTGTTCTTTACATTGCTTGTCTGATTACTTAGTGTCTTAATTTCTACCTTCCTGTAACTAATGCAGTTATTAATTCTCCTTTTTTATTTTAATACCCTTGATTTATCCAGCTCACTTTCTCTCAGTCGTACTTGACTCTGCATTCAATTATTTCATCATCTCACCTTTTATCTATTTGGCAAAATACATAATTCAATATCTATTGAAAACAAAAACAGGCAAGTCTTAACTTTTGTCTGTTTTTAAAGAAATGTTTTTTTTATCTTGAGCCAATTTAACTTATTTTAGCAAAATCCTTTTCAGTGCTATATAGTTTCTCATTTTAGAGTGATTGATGCTTCTCAAAGCTCGGGTGGCTAATTTTTATTGGTTCTTTTCAATCTGCTACATTTGAGACTTAAAGCCGAAGGACACACAGAGAGAAGCAACTACAAATCACATTTCTCTGGTCTGATGATGATCCAGCTAGAATGAGGAAACACCTTCTGTTTCCAAAGACTGGCGATATGACCATCAAAGGAGAAGTTTTTCTTCTGGGTTTTCCTCTGCTAGATACTGTGCTTGGAAAGCTGCAACACAGAATACACTACTCTCCTGGCTTGTATCCGTGTTTGCACTTTTTCTTATTGACTTCATTCCCTAATCTACCATTCCCCTCTATTATTCTGTCCCTAATATTTTTGCATTATTAAGACATAAGGAAACCAATTTGATACAAAGCATGAGAGGCTATTCATCTGGCTGCCTCAGAAAGCAGATCATGGTCAATAGGTGAAGTGACTTCTGCCTGCTTACTGTATCAAATGACTTCTGTAACACTTGCTATGCCATCTTATATTTAACCTTTGAAAAAATGACTGCCAGTTAAACTCAGAGCTCATATATAGAACATTATAACTATCAGAGCACTTTTTGCTAAGCTTCGTATGAAGCATTTCAGAAGCAGTACTTCCTTTCATTCTCAAGATAACATTTCCAATAAACGCTACTATCACCTCCATTTTACAGATGAGAAAACCGCTGATTAAAGGCATTAAGTGCATTGTCCAAAGTCACGCAGCAAGGTGAAAATAAATGAAAGTAAAAGTCTCAATAGGACTCTTAGTGGTATGAATACCAAATTGGTCAAATCTCTCCCATTCATCTTCATCATTTTCTTGTGGCTCCAACTCAATATTCATATGGCTCAAGAAGGATTGTCTAAGTCAATACTTTCTCATGGTGTTTCTTTTTCATCCTATGCTGTCCCCAACACAGATTATGATGATGACCATAAGTTATCATGGACAGAGATGAACACATAGATGGTAAAACAGCCAGAACTCATATTTCACCTGTTCTTCTACAACTCTAATTTTCATTTTTAAAAATTTTAAAACCATTTAATAACATCACTTGGCTATCCTTTAAAATGCCAAATAATAATGTAAATTTGCATATAGTTAACAATACATACTCAAAAACAAGAACTATAAAACATATGCTCTGTGAAATGAATTTTCTTCTACTTTTTAAAATTATTCAGTGTCTTAATTTAAGTGTATAAAATGAACTTCTTTGTTAAAGATATTGTATAGGCAAATAAGGAAAGCATAAAGCTTTCAATCTTAGAACAATTTTTACAAGTGAAATGTAATTGCCTTTGTTAAACTAGACAGATTAACAAAAAAATAAGTTTAAAAGAATTGTCCTAAACTTTCAGAACTGTGCATTTCTTATGTTATCACATTTATTTTATTTTTTTGTAAAGACACGACAGGAAGGGCAAAAACAAAATAATTCCAGATGTATTCTTTTTTTTTTTTTTTTTTTTTTGAGACGAAGTCTCACTCTTGTCCCCCAGGCTGGAGTGCGACATCGCTATCTCGACTCACTGCAACCGCCGCCTCCCAGGTTCAAGCAATTCTCCTGCCTCAGCCTCCTGAGTAGCTAGTATTACAGGTGCCTGCCATCACACCTGGCTAATTTTTGTATTTTTAGTAAAGACAGGGTTTCACCATGTTGGCCAGCCTGGTCTTGAACTCCTGACCTCAGGTGATCCACCTGCCTCGGCTTCCCAAAGTGCTGGGATTACAGGTGTGAGCCACCGAATTCCAGATATATTCTAATAAAATTTTGTGTAGAGGGAGAAACTCAATTCATTCTACTATTCAACAGAAGCCACCCTATTTTAATGAACACTATAATGTTCTGCAATGGTAGAAGTTTTACATCTTAAAATATCTTTCATTTCAAGTAGTTGCTCATTTATAGCTAAGATGTGACTTTCTTGGCAGTTCCTAAAAATTTTTCACCAAAATTTAGCATTATGTCACATGATATAACCTGCCACATGTAAACATTTCAGAGGTCATCAATTGTCTAGAAATACTACAGACCAAGAGTTGGAAAACCTTTTCTAAAGGGCAAGGTAGTAAATAGATAAGGCTTTGTGGACCATTTTTCTGTTACAACTTTGGAAAATCCTTGCTTTACCTAACAGTGAGAGGACATAAAAATGACTATGCAAGCCATGCAAAGCAATCTTAATCATTAATGAAAAAAATATTATTGCTTCTTAGCCTTTAAAATTTTGTCAAAACTTTGAATAGTCCCAGTCAATGGTAAGTGTATAGGAACATGAAAAAGTAGTAAAACTACTATTTATTTAATATACAGTGACTTCAAACTCTAGAAATACTAATAATTAAAATGTTTTAATTCCTTCTAAAACATGTATTACCCTGGTTTTGATATTGTGCTACTGTTTTGCAAGATGTCACCATTGGGGAAAATTTGGTAAAGGGTATGTGGGATTTTCTGCATTATTTCTTACAACTGCATGTGAACTTAAAATAATTTCAAATTAAGGGAAAAGATTGATTAAAAAAACTTATTAAGAGTAGTTTGAATAATGCTTGCTGTCTGCTTATTATATAACTAAATATATAAAGTGAACATCTTTTCTATGTCTTTGTAAATTGTCAAACTTCTTTCTAAGTTCAGATCAGCTTCTACCATTTTATCCTTTGCTCTTTCAATGTCAGGATATATCTCCAAGAGCGCCTTTATGGTGAAGATTTTTCCTGGCATCACTTCCTCTGAGACATCATTATCTTTTTGTCACAACCACTTTTCTTGTTCCATTAATAGGTTCTCCTTCACCATATTTTTTGGGCCGTACCAACAGTCTCTCTAATAGCCCTGGTGTCAATGTTCCCATGTTCAGCTCTAGCTTCTCTATGTTATAATCAAATTTCACTCCTGGCGTTATCATTTTGTTGTTGTTGATGTACCTTCATATTTTTGATCTCTCGATTACCCATTTTTATAAAAGGTAACATGAGTTTAGCACTAGGAAACAAAGAGGCCACATAGCTACATACTTTGCTGTCTGTGTGTGAGCTGAAGAACTGATGCTTAATGACCATTGCTAATTGGTCACTGACTAGGATGGGACTGTATTATTTGCAAAGTGACTTGTGAACTGCGGAGCTGTCAGTAAAGTTTGTGCTTTAAGCAATTTTGGTTAAGATACCATGGAACTGACATTTGAACCATGTTCTTGCAAGGTTGATTATTTAACTGCTAACTGAAATTTGTGCACATCAGAAGCATGCAAAGCAAGGGCTGCCTGTATGCAACCCTGCCATTGCAGAGAAAGCAGCCAAGACAATATGCACACATATGGGCACTGCTGTGTTCCAACAAAACTTCATTTATAAAAACAGGCAGCTAGCTAAATTTGGTGTAAGGACCATAGTTTATCCAGTCCTGCCATAGTGTCTGCTTACTTGTATGGTTCAAGCATCAAGCCTGCTTGCTGTGTAGTTTGTACTACCGTCTGGACTTGCTATGAAGTCCTCTCTTGCATAGCCCCTCATCCAAAGCTGGCTTCTGTGTCACCAACTAAATAAGTAACAGCCGTATTCCCAAGGGTGGAAGATGCTATCTCCATAATCTCTACAGGCCAAACAAGAACTGATTCTTTTTTTTGGAGTGATGGGAGGTTATAGTTGCAATAATTTGTTTTTCATCATGGGTGGTATACTTTGACATATCTCAGTCCAATGGATGCATAAACACTTCTCTAATATGGGTCTCTCTTAAATCTTCATAGGTTTTTAAATTCCACCTACTGGACAAGGTGATTTTTACCAAAGTTTACAGCATGCAAATTCTCATTCATGTCCAACTAACATGATGTCAATCATTTAGTGATATTCTATAGAATATTTATACAATCCATGTCTTTTTGGACTACAGTATGGCAGAAAGGAGTTAGCCTATCCTAGGGCAAGACCATACATAGAGCTCCTGTCCATTCTACATGAAAACTGACTGCCTTGGATTCACCTTTCTGAGAGATTAAAAAAAAAATTCTTTAGATTGATAAATATATAGAATATATGTAAAGTTATGTTAATGTGCTTCAGCCTTGTCTACCACAACAGTATCAATTGGGACTACTGCTTAGTTGAATTCCTGATAGTCCACAGTCAAACTCCTGAATCCATCTGGCTTTCACAAGGATGACAGTAATAAATTAAATGGGAACATGATGGGGACTATATCCTCTACATCCTTTAAGACTCCAACAGTGACCCTAATCTCTGTCACTCCTTCTGGGATATGACTATTGATTTTTATTTACTACTTTGATCAATTTGGTGAACAGACAGTCCCAGGAACTTCCTCTTATCTTTTCCCATTATGATAGCTCTTGTATCACAGGAATGAATGGGAGGATAAAGCAACTTTAGCAGATGGCCTCAACATTTTTGCACCTATCTCCTCTCCTTTAAATTTTTGTGGTCTGTGACTGATGTGACCAGTAGAATGGAGGAATAAATGATGCTATATGCCTCTCAAAGCTAATTCAGAAGAGGCCATGCAGTGTCTACCTGCTTCCTGTGGGATGCTTTCTGTAGTGGACACCAGCTCCCATGTAAAAAGTCCAAATACCCTAATAATACCATGGCAGAGAATCAGCATGTACTAGCCTAGATGACAGCCTCGGCTGAACTCTTAGCCACCAGCCACCAGCAAATGCTACCCAAGGGAGTAAGTGGAATGAATCTGATGATCCACAACTCCATTTATTATTTTACCACCATATATCCCCAGCGTATGATTACCAGGTAAATATTCATAGCTTCCTTTAGGGAAGAACTGGGGGAATTATTACTTAACATATTTCCTATAATATTGCAGCATGCTGGGGACCCTGCATCCCATTTAGTCTGTGGGTTCTTGATCAGAAAAGCAACTGGAGCCTGGAAACAGGGTGAGGTATTGTGACTTTTTATTGAGACACTTTTCCCTCAACCTCTTGAGTTTTTTATTTATTTCTTCTTTTTTTTTTCTGGCTTCATAAGTTAAGCAACAAGACGTTGCTTACTCATCTAGTTTCTTCCCAGGAGCACTGTGTTGTATTAACAATCTCCATAGTGACAATTAGTCTTCTCTCTGGCTTTCAAGTTTCCACTCTGACCTTGAGGCATATTTCAATAATTTTACTCAACTTTTTCATGACAATTAAGCTCTGCCACTTGGCCTCTATTAATTTGTCTTTCCATTGTTCTTCTTGAAATCAGGGAGTCCCTTCTATTGCATCATCTTTTAGAATCATTTCTAGTCTACCTAGGATATCCATGACACATACTTACTTACAACAATGCTGTGCATACTTCACCAACACATTTCTTACTGCTTTGCTAGTGCTCAGGGCCTTCCACAGAACATAGATACATAGATATCCAATGGGTTTCACAGATTTATAAAGCATCTCCACTGGAATCTCCCATGGTTGTGAGCATTTGACCTTTTCCAATTGTTTTCCAGGGCATTTCTGTATTTCTCTTTATTTAGTGACGTCAATCACTTTTTCTGAGCTTTCAGAAGCCACCTTAGTAGTATATTAGTACCATCTCACAGAGTCCTTGTCAGAGTGTTAAATTCTCTATAACAGAGGAGTGTTCCCATATGAAGAAACTCTCCCTTATATAACTTTATAGTCTGCAGACCTGGATCCAGCACCCTCAGATCAATCCCATATATACTTTCCTGGGTCCTGTCTGTAATGTGGGCTGGGACCCGCAGTTTCTTTGGCACTTAGTCATTTTTTCCCCTGAACAGGCCCAAAACTTCCCCAACCATCTTATCCTGAGATGTCACACTATTTAGGAGTCTTCCGGCATGGAGCAGAAGCAGGGGAATGTCCTGTAAAAGGCATGTCTTGTCTTGCAAGCAGAGGAATCTGATCACCTTTAAGCATGGATAAAATGCTAATCTTTAAACAGGAAGGAAAAGGCCGCTTCTGAAAGCCCAGTGAAATTGACGTGATCTCAGGAGTCAAGGTTCCAGAGACCATTGACCCAGATTTCAACATCCGTAATCTCACAGTCCCACTTTTTCCCAGTTAAAGACCAGACGATAGCAGAGTTCACTTTCTAAGGTTCTCCACCCATCTAATTCAATTCTGGGCCTGATCCTCAGCTTTTTCTACTCTCAAGCATCAGAAAAGGAGAGACTTACTATATTGCTAAGAGGGCATTGCTACTTTCGTAACAATGAAAAAAATAATAATCAACTACACTCTACCTTAAAATAATGATCAATCACATTCTACCTTTTTTTTGTCTTTTCTAACCAATTGATAGTACCCAGCAAGAGTTGTACCTTTTAATAAATTACTCAATTTTAATTTTTAAATGCCTCTGATATTGTACTACCCAGTGCCTTACTTTGCACTTGTTCACTACTGATAAAGGTTCAATAATTGCATTGCTCCAGCATGCAAGGCTTATCAATACTCTTCCTATTACCAGTTATAGGATCCATAATGCCAGCCAGCCAGTGGGTAAAACAGATTTAATATCTCATTTTACAGTTTTCTCTTTAGAATCCATCTTGGCAGAAGTTGACTTAGTTCAGAGTCCTCAGAAACAGTGTATGAGATAGAAATTTGCATGCAGGAGCTGCATTAGGGAAGCACATTGGAACAACATCCATAAGGAAGCAGGATTTGGCAGAGGGAGAAGCTGAACTGCAATGCAGAAGCAAAAGAGTCACAGCCAGACCCATGGGCACCCATAGAAGAGTTGGCCTCTCAGAATGATCACAAATCAGCACAACAGGGCCAGGTCTTGCAAAATTGCGTGTATCACTACTAGGATGCAAGCTGCCCCCCCAGGAAAGAACAAACCCGTGTGAGGCAGCTAACTCAGGCTGAGGATAATTTCCTAAGTGAAAAAGTTGTAAACCAATATTCTACAGCCAATACTCATGACTACTGGAGAAATGAATGTGTCAGTCTGAGAGGCATCCAGAGAGATGCACAATTGCATCACGTAAAGAAGAATATTCAATGGTAATACACAAATTCATTGAGGAATCCGTTTTCATCAAGGAACTTCAAGCTGTAAATGACTGTGTGTCAAGGAGCCCTTCACCAGAGTATGCAGTATGGCAAAGTGGCAGGGGGAAATATGTAGCTAAGAGAGTATAAACAGCATGGTTACCTGAAACAGAGAGAGAGGAATGCACCTTCAGTCATTCTCAATGAGTGAACCAAACAGCTAACGTTTTGAAGTTTGTGGTACTAAGTAAAACTTCTGCACTTAAAGGACAGCATTTTGAACAAATGCAAATGCAAGGACTGAAAGTTGTCTGCAAGAAGCAGTAAGGCTCCTGTACAGCAACACAGAATAATATGGAAATCAAAAGATAAATAATTGTACTGGGGCATTTCAGACAAAAATATCAACTAACGAGATTTACAGAAATCCAGCCCTTAGACTTTCTCACTAAGAGCTCTCATCATATATTCTGTGACATGGAAATCAGCCTCAATGGAGGACATAGCTGAAGGGACATGGATACAGTTCATCCTACTCCTATAGTTTGCACTCAGTCATTATCAACATATACGAATTGCATCCTGAATAATCCCCAAACTAAAGAATGCCTGTAGATTTTTTTTTTTTTTTTTTTTTAGATGAGTCTTGCTCTGTCACTCAGGCGGGAGTGCAGTGGTGCGATCTCGGCTCACTGCAACTTCCATCTCCCAGGTTCAAGCAATTCTCCTACCTCATCTTCCTGAGTAGCTGGCACTACAGGCACGTGCCACCACGCCCAGCTAATTTTTTTGTATTTTTAGTAGAGACAGGGTTTCACCGTATTAGCCAGAATGGTCTCGATGTCCTGACCTCGTGATCCACCCGCCTTGGCCTCCCAAAGTGCTGGGATTACAGGTGTGAGTCGCCGTGCCCAGCCTGTAGAATGTTAATATTGAGCAACATTGGCGAGTCTAACTCTGTCAATTGTGGCAGTCAGAATTCTATGACCCAGAATAGACAAAATCAGGTAAGCCCCACACAGCTCTCTAAGTGAATCTTAGCCTTGACTCTGTCTAGATTGGCTACATGTAAAAATCTTTGCCCCAGTGACAAGGATTTTGATAGAATTTCACTGGTAAAAAGATTAAAATCTTAATTTGAAATGAGTTTATTTTAAATAAACTGCATTAAGAGAACCAGAAATTCCTTAGGAAGATAAAAGTTTATAAAACTTTTTTTATTGACAGGAAGTGAGAGAGAGGGAACATTGAACTCTTTCCATTTCTCTAGATTATAAGCAATTTTGGGAAAGGATTTGACAGTATCATATTTACTTCTGTGGCCCAATTAATGAGGAAGTTCAACACTAATTGAAACTCATTTAGTGAAATGAACACATGCTTCAGCAGTATTTCAAGGTAAGTTTATTACAGACCTCTGAGGACTTGTAGTTCTGGTTTTCTTCATTCTAAAACTTGTTCCGCCTTTGATATTTGGTTTTAGGTTTGTCATGTTCTTCTCCTCCCTGTTTATGACCTATCTTGTTCAGTGTTGGCCACTTAATGTCATTTCCTGTCTCCTAATGTCTGAGATACATCTTCCTTCAATGTTTCCCTTCTGTCCTAAGTTCAAGTGAGGCTTTTTACCATGAGGCTTTTTACCATGCAATACTGACCTTCATATCTAGCCAGTGGTGCCCTTTATCTTGTCTACAGACTGAAAAGCAGAGGAAAATGATTTGTACTCTGTCAGCTCTTTACTATCCTTCATGAATTTCCATTCCTTATAACTTTAACTGTCTAAATGTAAAGCCATGTTTTCAAACTTTAAAGCTCAAAAAGTGCAAGTGAATGTCCAGGGTCATTAAATTTGTGTAGACAGTTTAGGCAAGAATATCAACTTCTGGTGATATAAGCACAAAACAATGTTATTTATGCAAATACTGCTATGTAGTGAGTCCCTTAATATATTGACGTTTTCAATATATTTCTAGTCACTTCTCAATAATTAGAAGAGTTTTTCATTATTGAAGATGCTGCCTTGATTATTTAACTAGATTATAAGTTTCTTCTCCTTTTCACCAGTCCAGGTTAAATCTCTTATGGCTTTAGTGTTATTTTACTTTATTTTTTTCCCTTTGAGATGGAATTTCACTCTTGTTGCCCAGGCTGGTGTGCAATGGCGTGATCTCGGCTCACCGCAGCCTCTGCCTCCCAGGTTCAAATGATTCTCCAGCCTTAGCCTCCCAAGTAGCTGGGATTACAGGTGCCTGCCACCACACCCAGCTAATTTTTGTTACTTTTAGTAGAGATGGCATTTCACCATGTTAGCCAGGCTGGTCTCGAACTCCTGACCTCGTGATCCACCAGTCCCAGTCTCCCAAAGTTCTGGGAATACAGGCATGAGCCACCACGCCTGGCCAGCTTTGGTGTTCCAAAACAGGGAGAGAGAAGATAAGAGCAGACAGGATGATTATTTACACATTCCTCTTTTTCTTTCTCTTTTTCTTTTTCTAGTTCTAGTTATTATGGTTGGAAGGAGGGATGGATAGGGGAAGTGAAAATGTTTCTTGGCTTATCCAGATGAGGGATCAGTTTGGTTAGGTTGATTTTTGTTGTTTCTCTAGATAACTGAAACTGGTTATTCTTGTTTTCTATGTACCAATTGCCTTTTTTTTTTTTTTGGAGTAGGAGACACTGATAGGTTAATAAGAATCCCCTCCAAGTGGGTATTCTATAGCACAATTTCCTACCTCAAAAATAAGGCTCTGCCTATGTCTATTACAATGCCATGTATTTCCCACCAGTGTCAGTCTATCCCACAGCCTCTCACTGAAGAAGTTCCTTCTGTCTGGTCAGATGATATCACCACATGTGAAGGACAAGCAACTCCAGGCAGCTTCCTCCTTCCCTGCTCTTCCATTTCTTTCTAATGCTATTTCTCTGCCTATGTAGTACAGGAACACTTTGGCAAGTGCTCTGGATAAGCAGCCAGCCACCGAAGAACCAAATTCTCTCTGTCTTTCTTCTGGACACGTATTCTTATGAAGTGAATCCCTTGGTTTTGGGAAGGTGAATACATTTCTCCAACAATATTCACAAACATTTCCCAAGGTCTCATCTCATCTCTTAGCTCGTTCTTATACTGTCCCCTCTGCTGGAGTCATGCTTTTGGGAAAACAAGAAAAATCATACTCAGCCTCACTTGACATTAACAAGTATAACTGGCACTAAGAGTTTCTAATCCTTCATCCCTCAAGGAAAGCCCCATCTGGCATGGACCAGGAGGGTTTGACTTGTGCTGGAGCTGACAGATCTTTTCAAGGCAACCAAGTCAAGCAAGATTGGCTGAGATCTAGAGAAGCCCAGCCAGATGGCAGTTGAAGAGACAGTGGGAGATAAATGCTGTCAAATTTGAATCAGAGTAAGCTGGTTCCTGCATAATGTCAGAGGAAGTTCATTGCATAGGAGAACCCTATGTACAGAAGTCCTCCTTTATCCATGATTACACTTTCTGTTATTTCAGTTATCTGAGGTCAATGGGAGTCCAAAAATATTAAATGAGAAATTCCAGAAGTAAACAATTTAGAAGTTTGAAATTGTGTGCCCTTCTGAGTAGTGTAATGAAATCTCGTGCTGTGTAGCTCTGTCCCACCCAGGATGCGAATCATTCCTTTGTCAAGTTAATCCACACTGTATATGCTGCCCACATGTTAGTTATTGACATTATCTGCTTCTGACATCCAACCATCAACTTCATCATGGCTCCAAGATCCAGGACCACTTAAAGCAGATGATCCTCATCCCGGACTTCTGATATATCCTATTTCACCTAGGTCATTCACCTCACTTCATCTCATCATGTAGGCATTTTATCATCTTACATCATCATAAGAAGAGTGAGTAGAGAACAATAAAATATTTTGAGAGAGCGACCACAGTCACATGACTTTTGTCACAGTATATTATTACAATTGATCCATTTTATAATTATGTATTACTGTTAATCTCTTACTGTGCCTAATCTATAAATTAAACTTTATCATAGGCATGTATATATAGAAAAAACATAACATGTATCGGGTTCAGTACTATCTGTGATTTCAGGCATTCACTGGAGGTCTTAGAACATATTCCCATCAGGTTGGGGGGACCACTGCATAAAGCAATTATAAAATAAATAAGAAACGTATACGTTTATGTCTCATTAAAGCTGTACTTTTATGTACAAAAAGTATTTCTTGGGCATAACACAGTAAGTCAGATATAATTGAGGTATGAGTGGCAGGTATACAACACAGCTAAGTCATAAATAAGATGAACACTTTCTGATCGATCCCTAATTAACTGGAATTTCTAAGACGGGCCTTGCTAAATCTTTCACAAGTGGAGAGCAAGGGTTCTGGGGATTCCTGTGTGAAATGAGAACAGCAACAGTGGGTTTGTACAACTACTAGTTGTGTTTAGACACCATGTTCTGCTACAGCCATTCTGGCTGCAAATCTCTCACACCATATGCAATAGCAAGAATACTGCACTGTCCTGCCTCCGTTTCTAGGGGCATTTTCTATAACTGTGCATCTGAATATTTCTCACTTCTCTTGTAATCATCACTACCAATTTAATTTTCTGTGATTGATCTTAAAAACAGTAGTGCTGGGCCGGGCACGGTGGCTCACACCTATAATCCCAGGACTTTGGGAGGCCGAGGCAGGTGGATCACCTGAGGTCAGGAGTTTGAGAGCAGCCTGATCAACATGGTGAAACCCTGTCTCTACTAAAAAATACAAAAGTTAGCTGGGCATGGTGGCAGGTGCCTGTAATCCCAGCTACTCAGGAGGCTGAAGCAGGAGAATCGCTTGGACCTAGGAGGCACAGGTTGCAGTGAGCTGAGATTGCGCCACTGCACTCCAGTCTGGGTGACAGAGTAAGACTCCATCTCAATTAAAAAAAAAAAAAAAGAAAGAAAAAGGTAGCGCTTTTATACTCTTTGTTTTATTCAGAAACCCTGGGTATACAGCATTTTAAAAACATACATGGCCTCCTTCCCTCCAAATTTCCTTGTCCTTATTTTAAGGTACTGATGTGGAAGAAGAAATAGAGTTTTTGGAGAAGTGACAATACTGACATTTTCCTAATATTCATTATACTCTCAATCTTCTTTTCCTTGTCGTACACTGCCCAGAGGACTAGAAGTGACCTAATTATGAAGTGGTTTAGGTGTCTTAGTTGGGATGAATAATTAATAGGGGATCTATTAAGTTGACCTGGACCTTCCAAAAAGTGATTTTAAGAGATCTCACCTCACAAACCATAAAGATGCATTATACTTTGCAATGTAAAAGACTTTGGGTCTTCACTTGGAGACCTGAGTCTCACATTAATTGTTTATTTAAATTAAGATATACACATATACCTACACACATGCTATAATGAACATAACAGGCCAAGAACATACTCGGTAAGGAAAGAGTCACAAAATAAAAATGAAAGAAGGTACTGAAAAAGAACGACTAGGCTAGCATATTTCACACATACTTTTCCTTATAAAGTGTGCTGTCAAAATAATTCCCTGCTGATGTTATAGCTTCAAGTATTTTTTCTACTGTTTTTACACTTTTCTCTGAAAGAGCAAAAAGCCAATTGGTTTTATTCACTAATAAAGACAATCTTGTCCAATTAGCATTAAAATGTTATAATTAATTACCACGAATGGAAAATTATTCTATCAAGTGAGCCAACATGATGGAAAACAATTTCCAATCATCTAGTGTCATATGAAGTATTCTTTCAAAAGCATCCTTCAAAATACCGTCTCTACATGGCATCATATATTGTTGATATATTATAGAATATGGTTTCTGCACTTCATTAATATCACTCTGGGATGTGGCTCGAGATTATCACATCTGAACAACATGAAAGAACACGCAAATCAGTTTAATTAAAAAAAATGCCTATTGTAAGACAAAAAGGACAATGGTATGAGAAAGTCATCCTGTCTATGTTTAGAGACAATGCTTTGTTCTTCCTCTTCCCCTTCCATCTCCCATTCCCTTCACATGCACACACAATAAAATCAGTCTACAAGCCATGAGATAGGGTAACCATAGGGGTCAGGGGAGTAGTCAGTGTGGGATGTCATGGCTAAAGGTAGGTGAGGATGGCATGCACAATGTACAAGGAAGCAAATTATAAGGTAGACTAGTATGGGGTTTGGAGCCCAAATGGAATGAGGAGGGGTTAACCCAATGGAAGCATCAGTGTTTGAATGGCCTGAGAAGGAAATACCAGCATGGGAGAGGGAACTTGGCATGGAGAATGTGATCATGAACAGTATGAGAAAGACGTCTCCATAAAGGCTGTTTTTTCTCTGGGTGTGGGAACCCAAGTGGGTTGAAAAAGACAGCTGCATGGGATGACTATACAGTATGAAAGTGATAACCTTAGTAAGAAGAGCGTATATCCACATGGGAGAACACATTGTCGGGAGGTATCAGACCCCAGGTGAGGCAGGTGGAGAGGTGAAATGAGGGGGAATTCCACACTATAGTGTAGTCTTACTCAGGGAGCTGGGATAAAGTTGGAGAGATGAGGGCGTTCACATGTTGTAGGAGCAGTGCAGCCTGGAGTGAGATGTTAGGGCTCAAGTGAGGTAAGAAAGGCATCTATGTGTGAAGGTAGCAGCAGTGTTGGGATATTGGGTACACAGACGGGGAACTGATCATATAAAGAATTATGCTGAGAACAATGGAAACTAGGTTTCTCACTAACAAAGAAGGAAATTACAAATGTAGAAAGACTTTTAATTGCAATGTAATACCATAGGATTTACACTAGTTTTCCCGCTTTCTACATTTGTAAAAACTCATTATTTTTAATGTAAAAATACAGAAATATATAAAAATGTAAATATGCGTCTGTGTATGTGTTTTGCAGGTTTTCCATCAAAAAATCCTGGAAGCAGGGACATCCCAATAGTAATAAGCACACCTTGAACTCAGATCTTGATTTCTAAATTTCATTCTCACCCAAAAAGAACCAGGAGTCTCTGCAGAAAAGTTTGATTTTAGAGGTTGGGCAGGAAAGGACAAAATGAGCTTAGAACATCATATTATACCAGAAAACAAGAAAAGGTTCAAATGATGAACAGAGATGCCAAAAGAACACAGAAGGCGATGTAAAGGACTCCCACTGGCCAAACATGGGACAGTTTGAACATCAAAAGAAGTAATGATGTTAATGGGTGGCAGCTTATTGAATAAAGTAGAAACCACAATTTACAGCGACTTACAAAAACAAATGAATAAATTCAACGTCTGCATGGTGAAGAAGCATGGTAGGCACCACTTTAAACAAGTGATCAAAGTTAATATTACCATAAATGTGACACATTGAGATCTTAGGCAACCTAATAAGATGCAACGAGCAGAATACAATATTACTTCTTTAATATGTTCATCTTAGATGAACAACCTGAATCCAGTTGTGAGTAAACATCAGACAAATTCAAATTGAGAAACATTCCATAAAATATCTGGCCTCTATCGATAAAGGTGCCAATGTAAGAAAGCCAAGCAAAGACTGAGAAATCATTTTGGAATAAAGAAAATTAAAGAGATTAATGCATCATACAATTCTGAACTGAATTCTTTTGCCATAAGGAACACTTTGGAACATTTGGTAAAACTCAGATGGCAGCTTCAACTCAACTTTAAGGAATAAATGGTAGTAATATGTCAGTGCTAATTTTGATGGTTGTATTGTGATCTGCAGAAAACATTATCTTGCTCTAAAAACCACATACTGAAGTATCTGGGGGTGATGAGACATGTGACAGCCACTTTTTCAAATGGTAAAGGAAAAATTATTTTTGTAATACTTTCAATTTTTCTGTAACCTTGAGGTTGTTCAAAATAATAAATTAAAGAATAAAAGTAAAAATATAAAGGCAAGACATTGTCAACATATATGTGTGCTAATGTCACCAAGAAAAGGAAAGAGTAATTTGGTGTTTTTTCCTCTCTGCATATGACAATGAAATGGATAAAAGGTTATACAATAGAAAAATTACTTAATTTGGGGCCAGATGGCTTTAGGAACTAGCTCCAATTCTTACTCACAAATAAAATTGAACAAATCTACTTAGGTCTCAGTTTTCTCCATGTAGATGTGACATCAATGCTCGCATTTTTCTCAAGCTTGCTATGAGGCTCAAAGGAGTTGTTTGTGAAAGCATTTTGTAAACTATAAGGTGGCATAGGCAAGTCAATGATTAATTAGTAACATGATCAAGCTGAGCTCAACCTGTATTATTTGTTCCTGTTGCAAAATTCCTGGTGTGTTTGCTCAAGATCAATCAATTCAATTCTGATTCAATGGCCCCTTCTGTTGGTCTGACATATTTCACACTCCACAGCTGTGCCATATGGCTCAAAGGGGTGTGTAAGTTTGAATCTACAGTACTCCTTCTTGCTCCATTCGGCATGCTGCTCTGAAGTTGCCTAATTATCTTGCTGTCAAACATTTTTGGCTTACACACAGCCAAGCAGAGTCATATTTCTGCAAGTATTGCTCTAAGATCACTGAGCTAGCTCAGTTCAGATCTTCTCCTGGCAAATCAGTCTTAACCTTGAAATTAAGAACACTCGTAGATGACATTAATAAAAGGCAACATAAAATTGTTTTCTTTTGTTTGTTTTACAAAGTACAGTAACCCTCTGAGGTAAACATATGAGGAGTTTTGTTTTTGTTTTTGTTTTTTTCAGTATATTTATTTCTAACCGTTTGAAAGTTCAGAAAAGTATGGTCCAGAGAGACCATTGCTTTTCTTAAGGAAACTCAGAAGGAAACAAGAGCCTACATCCTCTCTGATCTTTACACAGGCTATACAACTATGATCTTAGTGTGGACACTAACTCTGACATGCAATTTGTTTCCACCTTTATACTACAATAAAAGATTATGTCAAAGGATGTGGTAACTCACCAAACTAGATAACAAATATCCTTTTAAATGAGTTTTCAGGTGATGTCTGTTGGCACAGTTAATTTTTCATCAATCCATAATTCTTAAGCAGAATCAGTAAAAGCATCACACCAAGTTACATTGGAGACTGATGACAAAATATCAGTCATACTGAGTCTATCTTTGCTTAAAATTTTGATATTTTGTTCATCATAGACTTTTTTCACTAGTTTTTATTTTTAAAAAAAGCATTGCTTTAAACTATGTTTACCTTCATTACTGAGATATTGGGCACCTCCTTAAATTTTAGATCTCACTTGCCTCATCTCAGTCATGGCCTTGGTTCCTAGAATAACATTGGTTATACAATAAATAATAATAATTATTATTACTTACTAATGATTTTAGTATTGTTTTTATCATGAAGTCTAAACTGCCATAATCATAATAACAATGAGACTTGGCTACATTTTGATATCATGGTCTTTATGGCTGCAGAAACATATGTATGTCTGTGTGTAGATCCTCTGCAGAAACTGAAGGAGCTGTGAGGAAATGTGTCCATTCTCAATCTGTCATCCATCAGAGAGCTGAAACCCTGAATGGCAGAAGCCTGAGAAAGTATTCTCCATAATAATTCATCTTTTCTTATTACACCATAAACCAGAATAGATGGTCACCTACTAGTCCAAAGACTTAGATTTCTCAAGAGAATTCCAAGGAGAAGGAGTTTGTACCAGTGAACTAGCTTAGATGAAACAACTAACTTTATCTTAATTACTACTTATTTATCCATCCATCTTTTCATTCATTCATTCAACAAGCATATTCTGAGTACCTACAGAGCACATAGAAGGAACTCAAGGAAGACCATGAAGAAGAGGTGACATCTAAGCAGAACACTTAAGAACAAATAGGTTGCCCTGGACTACACAAAAACAGGAAAACCATTTAATGCAGAAGAAGTAGGCATGTGAGAATATAAAGTTTTCTAGAGAATTCTAGCAGTACAAAATAGCTAGACAGTAACGTGGTGATGTGGCAAAATTTAACTCTAGAAAACTCAGCGGAAAGTTTATAAAATAATGTGCAGAAAATGAGAAGGATTAAAGAACACGCTTCTTGTCACATGGATCATAGACTATTTAAGCAATTTGATTATGCTATGACTTGGAGTGGTTTTCTTCATGTTTTTTTACTTGGTCTTTGATGAGCTTTTTGAATACGTAGCTTTATAACTTAATACAACTTGAAAATACTTTGACCATTTTTAAAATAATTTTTGTATTTTCTCTCCTTTCCTATTACTATAAATACATTAATATAGTCTGTTTGATATTGTCCCTTGGCTCACACTGATCCTCTATTCAATTTTTAAATATATTTTATATTTTAGAATAGTTTTAAATTTACAAAAAGTTGTAAAAATAGTACAGAGTATATACCCCACATCAACTTTTCATTAATATTAACATCTTACATTAGTATGTAAACTTGTAAATTATATTTTCCATGTTTCACCTTTGTATAACTTTGATTGCTATGTCTTCAATTTTACTCATCTTTTCTTGCTACATATAATCTAGTCTTAATCCCATCCAATGTATTTTTCATTTCAGATACCTAATTTTTTAATTTCTAGAATTTGATTTGGGCCATGTTTATGTCACACATGCTTCTCTTTTTTATATTTATGGGACATCTATTTTATTGCACATGCAGTATATATTTATAATTGTGGTGTTAGTTCCTTGCACATTATTCTCATATTCATATCTTTTGTTGTGTCTCTGTCAATTGAGGTTTTTTCTCATTATGAATTGTATTTGCCTATTTGCATTCCTGGTAATTTTGTTTTATTCCAGTCATTGTGAATTTTGTGCTTTGGTGTACAGTTTTTGTTTTCCTTTAAATATTTTTAAATCTCTTTCTTCATACAGTTAAATTAGTTGGAAAGAATTTGATCCTTTTGAGGGTTGCTATGCTAGGTGGACTAAGATCAGTGTAGTCTAGTTTTAACATGTGCTCATTACTGAGGCAATATCCTTCTGAGAATTCTACTCAATATCACATGCATCAGAAGGCCTTTCCATTGTGTCTGATGGGAACAAACTGCTCCTGTTCCTATGTGAACTCTGAAGGTGGTTCTATAGGCTCATTTTGAGGGGTCCCTTTCCCAGTGTCAGTAGTTTCCACATATCCTTGTATTGATTATTACTCTGGTGAAAACTTAAAGGGAAATGTCTCCATAATTTCAGAGAGATACTTCTTTCCCTCTCTCCTTCTATCTGTCCTCTTTCTCTCTCTCCTCTCTCTTTTTTCAGCTCTATCCTCTGTGGCACTCCACCCTACAAATTCCACCTACTTTGCCCTCCCTGAAATCTGAACTGTGTCTTTCAATTCTCGTTTTTGGAAATACTTTCTATGTGGTACTTTGGGGCCATCGAAGGGCTCACCATATTTTTTTTCTTCTCTCAGGAATTATTGCCCAATTATGCTTATTGTCCAATGTCCATCATTTCAAATATTTTGTGTTTTAACTGTTTAAAGTAGAAAGATAATCTGGTCTCTGTTACTTCATCATGGCAATAAAAAAGTAACAAATATATAAATAAATTTTTTAGTTATTCCACTTATACTAATGCAAATAAATAATTTAGATGTGTTTAACTACTAATGCATTTTTTACATTTTTCAATGGATATCTATTTCTTCCTTCAGAGGCACAAAAGACAAAAAGAATTGTATTAGTGCGATCTCACGTTGCTATAAAGAAATACATGAGACTGAGTAATTTAAAAATAAAAGAGGTTTAGTTAGCTCACACTCTGCAGACCATACAGGAAGCATGATGGTGGCATCTGCTTGGCTCTTGGGGAGGCCTCGAGGAACTTACAATCATGGAAGAAGGTGAAGGGGAAGCAGGCATGTCACATGATGAGAGTAGGAGGAAGAGAGAAAGGAGGGAGGTGCTACATAGTTTTAAACAACCAGATCTCATGAGAACTCACTATCACAAGGGCAGTACCAAGGGGATGGTCCTAAACCATTCATGAGAAACCATCCCCATGATCTAATCACCTCCCATCAGGCCCCACATCCAACATTGGGGACTACAATTCAACATGAGGTTTGGACAAGGACACAGATCTAAACCTTATGAGGGGTTTATTATGGGCTTTTTTTGTTTTTTCCAACTAGAATTCTAAGAGAAAACAGCTGAAATTATAGAGTGGCTAGAAAAGTGCAGGTGTTGCACTGGGGGACAAGAACAGAAAAATACAATTCAGGTTCATCTCAGATGGTTTTAAATCTGCTTCTTCTTTTTTTTTTTTTTCTTTTGAGACAGACTCTCTGTCGCCCAGGCTGCAGTGCAGCAACACAATATCTCATCTCATTGCAGCCTCCACCTCCTGGGTTCAAGCAATTTTCCTGCCTCAGCCTCCCAAGTAGATGGGATTACAGGCACCCACCACCACGCCCAGCTAAAGTTTGTATTTTTAGTAGAGATGAGGTTTCACCATGTTGGCCAGGATGGTCTTGAACTCCTGACCTCAAGTGAACCACCCACCTAAGCCTCCCAAAGTGCTGGGATTACAGGTGTGAACCACCACACCCAGCCTAAATCTGCTTCTTCATATGTTACTACCTCCAAATGTATTAATTTATAAATCCTTGGTTGAAAGTAACTAATTTTGTCTCTATGAAACCTGGTTGTTTAGGTTAATTGAAAAACAGAATATATTCCTCTTTGATTTTACTTTGGAATCTTTTTTCTTTAGTTCACAATCATGGGTGTGAATTTATTGTGATAAACTACCACAATTGCAGTAATTCCTCACAATGTGAAGCAGTTGATTGAAATTGTTTTCTTGCAACACTATATGTAATCTGAATACATTTTCTGACTTTTTTGGAATAGGGTCAATAAGCAAGTGGATCTGTGTAGTATGGGGTAATAATAAAGCTTACATTCCATTTTGATAAAGAATAAAGAATTCACAATTAAAGATGCAAAAATAACTTTTGGCTAGGCAAGGTGGCTCATACCTCTAATCCTAGCACTTGGGAGGCCGAGATGGGTGGATTACCTGAGCTCAGGAGTTCAAGATCAGCCTGGGCAACATGGTGAAACCCCATCTCTACCAAAAATACAAAAAAAAAAAAAAAAAATCAGCCGGGTGTGGTGAGGAGCGCCTGTAATCCCAGTTATACAGGAGGCTGAGGCATGAGAATTGCTTGAACCTGGGAGGCGGAGGTTGCAGTGAGCTGAGACCATGCCACTGCACTCCAGCCTGTGCAACAAAGTGAAACTCTGTCTCAAAAAGAAAAAAAAAGAAAAAAAAAGGAAAGAGAAGAAAAATAACTTTCATAATGATTAAATAATTCTGGGAGGAAAAAATATAATTATTACTTTGAGAAAGCCAACTGTTTTCTTATCACAATTTTTTCCATATTTCTTAAAAATGGTTATGAATGATAAATCTGGTTGGTGTTTGTATTTTATTTTGGCAGAAAATAAACCTAATATTGCCTTTTAATTTAATTAACTAAGCCTCTGATTCTATGGCAGCTTCAATTTTGTCAGCAATAATAAGGATGGGATGCATGTCTCTTTGTCTCAAAAATGTTAATATCATCCAAAAAGCGAGAAAAAAGGAAGAGATATTCCACGAAGCTGACCTTGTAAACCTTAATGGATTACTAATTAGTATGTCAGGTTTAATTTTTTGATCAAGAATGAATGGTAACACTTGAGTACATTTTTATTAGCCCACTTTAAATTCTTCTATCACTGCCATTGAAGATATGCATAAAGAAGAGAGTTGACTATTGATGCTGTTTTTTTCACATATCTCCAAAGAAATGATTGTTTACATAATTGTGGTGGATAGCACAATATATCCAGCAAGCAGTAGGCAAGAGAAGGCTCTTATTTTTCTAATAGTTGATTTGCTTAAATCTAGATGAAGAACTGGAGACCATATCTTACTCACCCTAAAATCTGTGTTGTCACTTGAAATATTTCAGAAAGTTTCCTTTTCCTGTTGTATCATCCAGTAAAGTTTCACGAAACAGCATGCTTTCATTCACAGTGTTTTCCAAAATATATCTTACAAATGCCAACAACTGAGCACAACCTGAAACATCTGTGAATTTGTCCATTTATGGGGCAAAGTAATCACTTCCCATACTCTTAAAAAACAGCTGTTCACAGGCATTAATTGCCATGTTACTGACACACTTTAGAACAGCAGCATTTGACAATGGCACACATGTTAATTTGTTTACCACATCTGGTTCTTTTCCAGTGAATACCGTCTTCATGGCAGATGGGAATAGAAGAGTACTTGCAATTATGTAGTTTAAGAGGGCACTGAGTTGAGATGGATTGAGTATCCATTTAAGTGACTAAAATTTTATATTAAAACCCATGTGTAAATTTCTTTACATTTTTGGCTGAAGAGCTCTACAATCAAGGTTTTGTTTTATTTTTAGAAATATGCAAATTGAGTCTATGAGGACATAATAATTTTAAAGACAATACTTCCATATGTCGGATCTTTAACATTATAACACACCTATCTTAAAAAAGATGGACATGTTGGGGTCTTCTCTTCCTCAAGAGATCTGAGAGCATCAGAGCTCACCCATACATAGAGTGATTAAGTATTGCCCGTTTTCATCACCCAGGACTCTTGGGACAGCAATAGAGGCTGTGACATTCATAGGATTTGTTTGGGAACACCAGATCTTTGTAGTTTAAAAGTAAAATCTACACTGGCACTTCTGTTTTTTTTTTTTTTCCTTTTCTCTGCTAGATTCTTCTTTTTATTTACACACACACACACACACACACACACACACACACACACACACACACCTACTCTGAAGACCCAGTCAGCCTGGGAGAAGAGACTTGCATATGAATTCTATCAAGTATTTAGTCTGCTAAAATCCCTCTGGGATTAATATAAATATCTAGTGTCTTCTATAGTATCTTCTTTCCCTTGGCTGTGCCTTGAATTGACTTGACTTCTGAAGCTAGTCTACATTTTTTTTTTTTTTTTTTGAGATGCAATCTCACTCTGTCATCCAGGCTGGAGTGTAGTGGCCCAATCTCAGCTCACTGCAAACTCCGCCTCCTGGGTTCACACCATTCTCACCTCAGCCTCCTGAGCACCTGGGACTACAGGCACATGCCACCACACCCGTCTAATTTTGTATTTTTAGGAAAGGCGAAGTTTCACCATGTTCCCTGGGCTGGTCTTGAACTCCTGACCTCAAGTGATCCACCCTCCTTGGCCTCCAAAAGTGCTGGGATTATAGGCGGGAGCCACTGCGCCTGGCTACTATGCATTCTTGATGCTTCATCCTTGGTGATCTACATTTCCTTAGACGTCTCCATTGTTTCTTACACTATGAAACCGATGAAGAAATCACAGATTTTTGTCTAATTCCTCTTCTTATTCCACCCTTTAAATGTCAGTGCTGTTGTCTTCGCAATGTCAAAAGACAAAAAAAAAAAAAAAAAAAAAAAAAAAAACTGATAATAATTTGCAGAATCCATGACAACAGGCTAATTTTATTACTATATCTTCCCATCAACCGCAACAAAATGCCGTAACATCTGTCAGGCCAAATTTCCATGTGTGCTACTAGAGTGTGCTACTACTCTTTCATAGAGATATGTATATATGACCTGCATTCTATATACCAGGTGTTTTGATAAGTGATAGACATACAGTGGCTGAAGCAAATTGACATAGTCTTTGGATTCATGCTATTGAAAATCTTTGGAAGTGGTTTATAATAAATAATTAAATAAGTGAATAAATCTATTTTAACATGTTATAAGAAATTATCTCCAGAAAAATAAATATAATGCTATGATTAAAAAGCAATTATAGGTCTACATTAGATTATTTGGCCAGGGAGGCCTTTTCTGAGGAGATGATATTTAAGGTGGTCAAATGTCAGATGGAGAAGAGTTGGTCCAGGCAGTGGGATAGCAGCTAGGGAAGCTTGAGTTAGGGAAGTGCTAACTGTGTTTTAGAAGTGCAAATAAAGCTGTATGGCTTGGGCATGAAAAATGAGGAAGGGTGTGGCATAAACTGATTTCAGAGGCCTGAGCACAGTCATGGCAATCCTATTGCATACTGGGATTTGGATTTTATCTTAAAAGTCATGGAACTCATTGGAGAGATTTAAGGAGACTAGTGAAACATTTTGGTTTATATTTTTATAAAATCTTGTTGCTGTATGGTTTATGCTATAAAAAGAGGCCAAAGAGTTAGGGGAAAGGCAGATTATTAAAAACCTGTGACTTATTGCGATTCTCCATTTTACCTTCCAAAAATGTGGACATATCTTTGACTTCCCTGTTTTCTCCACCTACTCTATCATTCTGTGATCAAGTTTTGAAAACTTTAGATTCTTAACATCTCTCATAGGTATGATTTCTTCTTCTACCCTACATTTACTACCTTAAATTAGGGCTTCAAAATCTTTTATCTGAACTATTACAGTACAATACAAATTGTATTGTACAATAGTCTTTCTAACACATTTCTATGACTCCTATCATGCATACCAAACCCAATCATGTAAACCAACGCATAAGTTACCTTAACGAAATAAAAATTGAAGCATAATGCTCCAATACCTTTCTATGCCCTGGCTATCCACAATAAAATACATATATTTATTTATGTAGGAAATATGCCATTTATCGAGTACTTTTACAGGCTAGGTTAATATATCAAATCTTTGTAATAATCCTGTATGAGAGGTTTTGTCATTGCTGTTACCTCATACATAAACTGAGGCTGAGACAGAGAGTAAATGAGAGGGCAATTGAGTCATTTGGTTCATTGCAGAGTAAATCCACACTTATAATTGCTTGGTTGATAGACTGCAAGTTAACTTGAGATTATATGTGGAGGAGCTCCCCAACTTAAATTTATAGGCAAAGTGTATTCCATTTAAAAGTCTTTAAACTCTCTTAGGTTGTTTAGCATGCATCATCTTGCCAACAGCTTGGTATGCTGTTATTGGGAATTTCAATATAACTTTCGAAAGTTGTAAAAGTTTAAGATTAAGACTTTTTATTTTCTTTTGTTTCTTTTGTCAGCATTAAACACTTTTGACACATCTATAGGAAATTTCTCAAATATTACCTTTTCTGCTGTTTACACTCAATAAATAATTAAGCATAACAATTTCAAGAAACTGATCTTTAATGTGAGCAGAACTATATCTTAAGTCTTCAACATGAGGACAATCTATGCAACAAGAAATGTAGATTTCTGTCAGGCTGTGTGTCCTTAGAACTGAAGCTCATTCTCTTGTTCAACCTTGGAGCTGAGCCTAGTAAGTTCAATACCTGTGCTTATTTCTCTCTTCTCTCCCTATTATACCATCAGCCCTCTAAAATCAGCTTCATTTCCTGGAGAAGGTTAGCAGCCAGTCCAACCAATATTGGTCCCAGTGGCCCTTAATAAAGCTAGCTTTAATAAAGAAAGATAATATAAAGTGACAACTACAGGATTCCACAGAGAGCTAGTCTGTTATCAAAACACACATCAGATTTTCTTCCCTTTACTGACTTCCTTCTCCTCTTAGAGTTAAGAAGAGGAAGAATTGAAGGTAATTTGTAACTTACGTTTTCTCTCCAACATGAGAATTTGATTTCCATATAATTCTCGAGGCAAGAATTTTTATAATCTTTTTGAAGATTTTTGGTTGTTCTGGGATTCTATCCAAACCAGACCACTGTGTATCAAGAAAACTAATGTTAGCAACATATGTTAAGCCCAAACATAGGCAATGAGCAAAATATTTTAAAATCATATACCTTTCCCACTAGGGTGAAAGCTTGCTTTTCTGTAGTCAGGAGATAGAACCTGACTTAACAAGATCTAACATATCCCTTACCTTTCTCTTGCTAAATTAAAATATTCAAAAAAGGAAAATGACAATAACTCCCATGCAAAATAATAAATGAGCTCCTTTCAGAGATTTTCTTCAATTCATTAATAATGGTGTTATGAGCTGAGTTTTGTTCCCAAAAAATCATGTTGATGGCCTAACACCTAGCACTTTCGAATGTGACTGTACTGGAGATAGGGTTTTTAAAGAGGTAATTTAAGTTAAGCTGAGGTCATAGGCGGGATCCTAATAAATGTTACTAGTGCCCTTAAAAGAAGAGATGATTAGGACAGAGAAACACAGATGGAAAACCATGCAAAGACACAGGGAGAAGGCCCCCATGGGTCAAGCCAAGGAGTGATGCCTCACAAGAAACCAACATTTCTGATACCTTTGTCTTAGAATTTTAGGCTCCACAGCTGTATGACAATATATTTCTTTATTGTATTTCTATACGTTGTATTTCTATACATTGGATTTAAGCCACCCAATCTGTGGTACTTTGTTACAGCAGCCTTAGCAAGCTAAATCAGATAGGAATCCATACGATATTAAAAGTTAGTTTAAAGGAGACAATGAAGGCCAGAGGTATGAATAGGCAGTCAGAAGTAATGAAATAAATTCACTGATAGAGGCAAAACTGGATAAGAGTCTACATGGTATAAAATGTGTAACATTTGGGGTTATCTTTTCTACAGGGTAGAAATCAAGTGTATCTTGACAAAATTCATTTGCATTACTGTGTACAATGAACATTTTCATTACTATGATTTTTCTGTTAGTTTATTTTTATTCCTAAAAACTTGTAAAGCAGCTTAACTACTAGGAAGTCAATAAAAAGTGCACAGTTCTATTGAATCAGGTATTCTTCCAAGAATCTACTAGACAAAACTCATCACTCCACTGAAAGGATGCCCAGTCATCTCTTTTGCCAATTTCCAAGCATTGTACAATTTTTATTAACATTCCACAACCTCATTCCTTGTACATATCTTTCATCTCATGAATGTATACAACCAAATACACCTCATAATATATACTTACTAAGTACAGTTGTCCTGCATTCAGTAATATTTGTGAGTATAGTTTGCTTAATACATCTATGTACAATGCCATTAGGACACAAGATCCTTCTGGGTCCTGAGTGAATCTCCTCTTCCACTACCCTGGCCAAGATGTAGACTTCTGCCAAGATGTAGACTTAGCTAATATTTAGAAGCTTTGTCATGCCCAGATGCAACATACAATTATTCCACATATATGCAAACATCAGATTCTCACAAAAATAATTAACCTGCTCATATACCTCAATAAAATAGATGAAGCCACTTATACAAATGCAAATCTGTGTTGAATTGTATTACTACTTTGAAAGAATTAAACTCATATTTTCATGATCGTACTAATTTCTTCAAGCATAAGAGTCATGACAGCTGGAAAAGCGGTGGGATGTAATTTTATGGAGAAATATATACAGGATTTAGGAAAGGGAGGTGTGAGACAATAATCAAGCTTTATCTGCTATAGATGATTAATAAGATCAACCCAGCCTTTATACCATATACTCCTTGGTTTTATTCATTCATGACCTGATGTATTTTTAACATCACAGGGCAATATTAATAAAAAAAATTTCCAGAACCCTCTAATAATCACCCTAAGGCAGAAATATCCTGCAATAGAACATTTACAGATATCACAGAAACTAGGTAAACTTTAATACACCATTATCACAGACTTTCTGCTTCCTTCTCCCAGAGTCCACTTTGAGAACTTTGCCCTCATGTCAAATGATAGGAACACATAGGAAATGCCAGATTCCCTAATTGGTTTTTCCTAAAGGTTATGCTACAGAGTTGGACTTTGCTTTTCCTATTTCAAATTAAATTTTCTCAAGAAATTGAAATATTATATAAGTCACTCTAATGCCCAGTTTAAAAATCAAAGGCAACCGAAAATTTGACTTGGCAATGATCTGTGAAGGACAGCAATGAGTGTGGGGGAGATGAAGAACCTGAAGTTTTCAGAATGCCTTAAAATGACATTTTTATTTAAAGTGCTGATCACTTGGTGATTTTTTTTAAGTTATTTTCTTGTTTCACCAAGGGAAGATGAAGCAGTGCCTTTCATCGCATTCTTTCCTTCAAAACGTTGGAATTATCTTTTCTGTTCAGTTCATGCCCAGCTGCTGCCCTAATAAGCCCCACAAACTTGGCTTCACAGCTGTGCCAGCTGCTTCGGATCTTGGAGTTGAAATTTTTTTCTCAGCACTCTCAGTGATTTGGTCCCAGATTTCAAGTAAACTTCTCATAATCCACAGTTGAAACACATTGCCTTGTACAGAGACCACATGCAAAGGAAAAATTGTTTTTCTAATTTTTATTGTCTTTTGGTGGGGGATGGAAGGACCTGCACCTTTCTTAGTATTGTTGGAATTATCTAAACTAATTTACCAACTTCTTAAAAGTAAGCTGAGGAGATGTGAAGTTAAATGACGTAACATTTGCATTGACCAAGTGAAGCTAAACATCTGAGTGTTTCAAAATAATTTTATTCCCGTCCTCAACTATCCCCCAACTAACCTTGACAGTCCTCAACTATCCCCCAACTAACCTTGACAGTAGCCAAAGCATGCGTTAATTGACGTCTGTCCTTGGCATATCACCTTGGAATCCAAAGTTTGCTCTTTTTGGCTTAACCAGGACTAGCCTCACCGATGTTTCTTCTACGTCTTTTCTTCACTGACTTTCTAACAACACAAAACAGTCCAGTACTACTCTCCCTCTTCCAGTTTCTCAGTTTTTGCGCCCTCAGAGAACATCTTATGCTCTGAATCTTTGTCCCATCTCTCTCTGGAAAAAAAAAAAAAAAGTATTTTTTTTCTTTCATAAGTGGTCTACTTAGTACAAGGCCAAGTAATTTAATAAATATATCTTATAAACTATGAAATTGATGCATGGCATCAGTTTGTGATCTTTATTTCCTCTATATTAACATTATGTTTGCATCATTTTGTTATTTACCAGATTATGAGTTTCTTAAGGGCAAAATTATGTCTTTTTTACATTGTTGTCACCAAAATTAAGGAGTTAGGGAGATTTTAAATGCAAATTTTAATCTGAACTAAACATTTAAACTTAACTGGGGCTTGTTCTGTCTTAACCCAAATATTGTTATTAAAACAACAATTAAAATGAAATACAAAATAATTATGAGTAATAACACTTTAGCACCTGTCCTGCCTTCAGAGACAGAAAAATGTTTTGTTGCTTAATCCACAATTTTGTTTTATTAATTGGGTGGCCAGGTTGAGTAGAGCCATAAATGAAAAGACTTCAAAGGGGCTAAATGGATTTTCCCTAGAAAAGCCTAAGAGCCACTAAATAAATAAAAGTTAATTATGAGAGCTAGAGTAGAGGGTTACTAGACAAAAGTCAGCAAATCCTGATTTTCGAAGAGACTTTTCAGAGTTTAGGAGATTAAAGACAAAACATAATGAAATTTTTTTATATGTGTGAGATTTAAGTCCAAACTTTCTCTGCTTTCTTTCTTAGTGTATTTGAGCTGTTATAACAAAATACCATATACTGGGAATTACAAACAATAGAACTTTATTGCTGACAGTTCTGGAAGCTGGAAAGTTTAAGATGAAGGCTCCAGCAGATTTGGTGTCTGGTGAGGGTTCGTTCTGTGCCTTATAGATGGCACCTTCTAGCTGTGTCTTTACATGGTGGAAATGAAGAACAAGCTCCATTGGGCCTCTATTTTAAGTGCATTAATCCCTTTAATGAGGCCTGTGCCGTCATGATCTTATCACCTCCTAAAGGCCACATCTAATACCATCATTGTGGAAGTTAGGACTTCAACTTGATGCATTTTGAGGAAACACAAACATTCACACCATATAGCTTTTCAGGCTTTACTTTAGTGTTGTTGCTTCTCTTGCATGCAGCCCCATGCGGAAAACTAACTTAAAGACAAATCAATGCTATATAGATTGGGAGTATTGCTTGGTAATGCAATTTCTGTGGTAAGGACAGTGGTGATGGTAAGAGTGAGGTGGGAGTGAGGAGGGGGTGGGTTTGTGGCCCTCGAATCACACCATGTAAGTGACCATGTAAACCTGGTTCACTCACCCTAAAAGCCTTCTAATATATTTTAAACGTTTCTCAAGAAACAATTTGGTTGAGCATTGAAGCAAACAAATATTTATCCACTTAAAATTTACTGTACAGATACTTTATATGAACACTACATTTTGATAAATGGTAGATTTTATAAGTTAAATTATTTTTCTTTTTAGAAAAGCAATATACATACGCTACAATTTTAAGAAAACAATATAGAAAATGTGATATCATAGAAAGATATTTGGTCTTTGTCCTCAGTTCCTGGCACAGAGCTCCTAAAACCCTTGGAATTTGTTTACTGGTAAGATGAGGAGGGGAATCTTTCATTCAAGAAGGCATTCTTGGTGGCCTGGCCCTGAGATAGTTTTAGGAAGGGGGCTGATGACCACGAAGACCAAAGCTTCACTAGAATCTTGAAACTTTCAGCACCATCCCCAACTCCCAGGGAGGGGAGAAGGGGCTCAAGATTGAATTCATCACCAACAGCCAATGATTCAATCAGTTATGCCTACATAATGAAGCCTCCATAGAAATCCCTAAATAACAGGGTTTAAAGAGCTTCCAGGTTGATACCTTCCATGTGTCAGGAAGGTTCTGCATACCAGCTTCACAGGGACAGAGGCTTCTACACTCAGGACCCATCTGTGCCACACTATATATGCCAATTTATTTGACTTCATTTTTAGTTTTTATTATAAACTGGTACACATAAGTAAAGTAGCTTCCTGAGTTCTGTGAGCTGTTCTAACAAATTATCAAAACTGAGGAGGGGGTCTTGGGAGCCCCTGATTTACAGCCAGCTGTTTAGAAATATAGATGGCCTGGGACTTGTGACTGTTGTCTGACACGAGAGCAGTCATGTGGGACTGAGCCCTTAAACCTTTGGAGTCTGATTAGGTAGTTAGTGTCAGAATTGAATTGAAAGTTAGGAAACTCAGTTTATGTCAGTCAGAATTAGCTGCTGTCAGGAGGAAAAAACCTCTGGGAGACTGAAAAAATAACTCACAACACCACATGCTCCCTAGGTAAGCAAAGTTAGAATATGTAGATAGATGTGTAGATACACACACATACACCTCTCTCAAATGCACATTCATATACAGACAAATAGTTTTATAATAAACTAAGATTATACATACAGATTATTTCATTATCAATGCATAGTCATTGAAAATAATTTTTTAATGAATTAGGATGCCATTTACTTAACTAATATGAACCATCACATTTTAAGGCATCATGAGTAATTGTAAGTGTTTAACCAGGCTAGTAGTCTTTGCTGTGACATCTTAAGGCAAACAAACTCTACTAATAAAAATATAATCTCACAAAAGTTGAAAAAATAGTAAACTTTGGTAATTCATTATACTTTCTCTTTTCTTACAAACTAAAATGTGAATTGGCCTGGCATGGTATCTCGTGCCTATAATCCCAAAACTTGGGAGGCCAAGGTGGGAAGATCTCTTGAGCCCAGAAGTTTGAGACCAGCCTGGCATCCTGGACAACATGGTGAGAACTTATCTCTACAAAAAAAAAAAAAAAAAAAAAAAAAAAAAATTAGCCAGATGTGGTGGTATGTGCCTATAGTCCTAGCTACTCAGGAGGCTGAGGTGGGAGGACCACTTGAGCTCAGGAGGTAGAGGCTGCAATGAGCTGTGATTGTGCCAGTCCACTCCAGCCTGGGCAACAGCAACAGAGTGAGACACCATCTCAAATAAAAATAAAATGGAATTGAGACGTGACCATTTCTGTGAAATATATCTAATAATGATATGGACAGGAGGCAGGAAAATAGTGGGTAGAAGAGGGCACAGTCCCTGGTGAGGGCTCTACCCTCAAGCCTCGGCCCAAAGTGAGAACTATCCCTGTCTTTTCCCACCTGAATGTTGCCTTTTGGCCTGCCCCACCCCCTATCCTGGGCCCTTAAGAACCCCAAACCACAGACTCAGCAGATACACACACAGAAGAGAGAAGTGTCTGAAAGTAGAGGGAAGAAGAAGCAGTTGAACACCAGAAACTACAGTCAGAGAGGATTTTGGCTGGAAACAGCTAGACTTCAGGGAGAGTTTATCTTCCCACTCCACCCCCTTTCCAGCTCCCCTTCTCACTGAGAGCCACTTCCACCACTCAATAAAGTCCTCCACATTTACAACCTTTGAATTCGTTTGTGTGACCTGATTCTTCCTGGACACCAGACAAGAACTTGGGTACCAAGAGGGCAGGGTTTAAAAGACTGTTATCCTGACCCTCCACTGATACTGTTAACATATAACTGTCCATGGACAGCAAATGCTAAAAGAGCACTGATTGTAACACACACCTTCTGGAGCTCCGGGGGTCACAGACACTGTCTTTCAGATGGCAGAGCTAAAAGAGCATTGTAACACACTCGGATGCTGCCACAGGGCCCACACAGAGCCTGCTCCAGCCAGAGAGGAGTGACCAGCTAGCTCCAGCATTGGCCCGCTCCAGTTCCTATACCCATCCCCTTGTGTGCTCCCTCCCATAAGGGATTGAGTGTGGCAACCAAGTAAACAAGCCACCCTCTTCATGAGTTCCCTGAAAGGGTAAAGGGAAATTTCCTATCTCAAAATACTAAAAAGTACTTACTATCTAAATTCTGAAAATACTATGTTCAAAATTAACTTTTAGAGATTCTTTTATTTATCATACCTAGCATCACTGAAACAAAATTTCCATTTATTTGAAAAGGAATACACAGAGGATTTGTGATGACTGAATCTTCAGATAAACTGGGATTCTATTAATTAAAAGAGACAAAGAAAGCATAAATCAAATTCCTCATATAAACTAAAATCAATAGAATTTGTCAGATTAAATAAAACAATATTTTATTATTAACTTCAAATATTACCTAGTGTGGTTAAATGATTTTATTTATTTTTTAACCTAAGTTTTTTTTTTCCTTTAACACAAGTATGTTGAGTCATATAATTTTTAACCATAGGAGGTCCTTAGATATTGATCAAATATTTCTGAGGTTGTAGTAAAAACTCCTTTGAGAAAAATACTGCATTTCAATCATTTTTGAATCAACAGAGTGACTTGCACGAAAGTGTACATTATTTTATATGAATTAAATTCAATATAAGAAAACACTGTTCAAAGAAATTAAGCGACATATCCAGTGATTCATAAAGACTTGGATGTAACTAGAATTTGGAACTTGTTTTTTAAAATACCAGACAACTAGTAGTAATAGTATACCAAACAATATCTTTTAACATATATGTCTTTAATGATGAGAAAGTGTAACACATGACAGCTCTCACCTAATAAAATTCCACAGTGGCATGGATTTACTTACAGCTGGAGTTGCATACTCAAATGCCCAGACTAGATGAGATGGGTAAAGTAAGAGAGAGAAGGCCAGTGTTGAGGGCCTAAGTATACATTGGATAAATGGAGGGAATTGTGCTAAATTGCATAACACAGGTTATTTCTTTCACTCCTATCCATGTGAAGACAACACCAAACAGGCTTTGTGTGGGCAACAAAGCTTTTTAATCACCTGGGTGCAGGTGGGCTGAGTCCGAAAACAGAGTCAGCAAATGGAGATAGGGGTGGGGCCATTTTATAAGATTTGGGTAGGTAGTGGAAGATTACAGTCAAAGGGGATTATTCTCTGACTGGCAGGGGTAGGAGTCACAAGGTGCTCAGTAGGGAAGCTTTTGAGCCAGGATAAGCCAAGAGAAGGAATTTCACAAGGTAATGTCATCAATTAAGGCAGGAAGAGGCCATTTTCACTTCTTTTGTCATTCTTCAGTTACTTCAGGCCATCTGGATGTATAAGTGCAGGTCACAGGGGATATGATGGCTTAGCTTGGGCTCAGAGACCTGACATTCCTGTCTTCTTATATTAATAAGGAAAAATAAAACAAAATAGTGGTAAAGAGTTGGGGTGGCAAAAATTTTGGGGAGTGGTATGGAGAGATAATGAGCGATGTTTCTTAGGGCTGCTTCGAGCGGGATTAGGGGTGGCATGGGAACTTAGAGTGGGAGAGATTAAGCTGAAGGAAGATTCTGTAGTAAGGGGTGATATTGCAGGGTTGTTAGAAGAAACATTTGTCGTATAGAATTACTGATGATGGCCTGGATACGGTTTTGTATGAATTGAAAAACTAAATGGAATACACAAGGTCAGAATAAGAGAAGGAGAAAAACAGGTATTAAAGGACTAAGAATTGGGAGGATCCAGGACATCCAATTAGAGAGTGTCCAAGGGGGTTCAGTGTAATTACTTGTTTGCTTGGTGAGTTTTTTGAGCTGTATTCTTGACAGAGTCCTTTTTTTAAGTTGGAGGCTGAGCTTGGTGAGGTGTGTTTTTAAAAGACCATTAGTCCGTTTTACCTTTCCTGAAGATTGAGGACCGTAAGGAATAGGAAGGTTCTACTGAATACCAAGAGCCTGAGAAACTGCTTGGGTGATTTGACTAGTAAATACCAGTCCGTTATCAGACTATATAGAGGCGGGAAGGCCAAACTGAGGAATTGTGTCTGACAGAAGGGAAGAAATGACCATGGTGGCCTTCCCAGACCCTGTGGGAAAGGCCTCTATTCATCCAGTGAAAGGGTCTACCCAGACCAAGAGGTATTTTAGTTTCCTGACTCGAGGCATATGAGTAAAGTCAATTTGCCAGTCCTGGGTGGGGGCAAATCCCTGAGCTTGATGTGCAGAGAAGGGAGCGGATGTACAGAGAAGGGAGGGGGCCTGAACAATCCTTGAGGAGTAGTAGAAGAGCAGATGGAACACTGAGAAGTGATTTCCTTGTGGATAGATTTCCACAATGGAAAGGAAATGAGAGGTTCTAAGAGGCAGGCTAGTGGCTTGTAACCTACACGGAAGAGGTTCTGAAATGACAACAGAATAGAATGGGCCTGTGAGGCTGGAAGGAGATATTTTCACTGGTCCAAGAACCATTTGCCTTGTGTGGGAAGAGATTGATAGGCGGAAGTTTTAGCTACCTTATCAGCATAAGCGTTGTCCTGAGCGATGGGATCTGATGCCTTTTGATGGCCTTTGCAGTGAATGACTTCAGCTTCCTTTGGACGTAAAGTGGCTTTGAGAAGCATTTTTATTAATGAGGCATTAATAATGGATGAAGCTTGCGTAGTGAGGAAACCTCTTTCAGCCCATATAACAGCATGGTGGTGCAGGATATGGAAGGCATATTTAGAGTCAGTATAAATATTGACATGTAGTCCCATTGCAAGAGTGAGGGCCCGAGTTAAGGCAATGAGTTCAGCTTGCTGAGAGGTAGTGGATGGGGCAGAGTGGTAGCCTCAATGATACATGTGGAAGATACTATAGCACAGCCTGCCTTGGCTGGTGAGTGGCAATTCGGCCTGGTGGAACTGCCATCAATAAACCAAGTGTGTTCATGGTGAGTAACAGGAAAGAATATAGGGAAATGGAGTGAGTGTCAGGTGGATTAGAGAGATACAGTCATGGGGACCAGGTGTGGTATCAGGAATAACGTGGAAGGCCAGATTGAAGTCCAGGCCAGGAACAATGGTAATTGAGGGAGACTCAACAAAGAGTGAGTATAGCTGAAGGAGCCAGGGAGCAGAAAGTATATGCATCAGGTGGGAGAAAGAAAATAGACTTTGGAAGTTATGAGAAATGTAGAGAGTGAGTTGAGCATAGTTTGTGATTTTTAGGGCCTCTAAAAGTATTAAAGCATCGGCAGCCACTGCATGCAGACATGAGGGCTAGGCTAAAAGAGTAAGGTCAAGTTGTTTGGACAGAAAAGCTACAGGGTGTGGTCCCAGCTCTTGTGTAAGAATTCTGACCGCACTAACCATGCCTAGGAAGGAAAGGAGTTGTTGTTTTGTAGAAGAGATTGGGGTTTGGGAGATTAGTCGGACACGATCAGCAGGGAGAGCATGTGTGTTTTTATGAGAATTATGCTGAGATAAGTAACAGATGAGGAAGAAATTTGGGCTTAACTGAAGTAATGGGGGCTGTCTGTGAAGCCTTGTTGCAGTACTGCCCAGGTAATTTGCTGAGCCTGCTGGGTGTCAGGGTCAGTCCAAGTGAAATCGAAGAGAGGCTGGGATGAAGGGTGCAAAGGAATAGTAAAGAAAGCATATTTGAGATCCAGAACAGAATAATGGGTTGTGGAGGGAGGTATTGAGGATAGGAGAGTATATGGCTTTGGCACCATGGGGTGGATAGGCAAAAACAATTTGGATTATAAGGTGCAGATCCTGAACTAACCTGTAAGGCTTGTCTGGTTTTTGGACAGGTAAAATGGGGGAGTCATAAGGAGAGTTTATAGGCTTTAAAAGGCCATGCTGTAACAGGCAAGTGATAACAGGCTTTAATCCTTTTAAAGCGTGCTGTGGGATGGGATATTGGCATTGAGCAGGCAAGGGTGATTAGGTTTTAATGGGATGGTAAGGGGTGCATGATTTGTCACCAAGGGGGGAGTAGAGGCATCCTATACTTGTGGTTTAAGGTTGGGACATACAAGGGGAGGATGCGAAGGAGGCTTTGAATTGGAGGAAAAGGCAGCCATGAGGTGTGGCTGTAGCCCAGGAATAGTTAGGGAAGCAGACAATTTAGTTAAAATGTCTCAACCTAATAAGGGAGCTGGGCAGGTGGCGACAACTAAAAAGGAGTGCTTAAAAGAGTATTGTTTAAGTTGGCACCAGAGTTGCGGAGTTTTAAGAGGTTTAGAAGCCTGGCCATCAATACCCACAACAGTTATGGTGGCAAAGGAAACAGGCCCTTGAAAAGAAGGTAATGTGATGTGAGTAGCCTGCCTATTGATTAAGAAGGGGATGGACTTACCCTCCAATGTAAGAGTTACCCAAAGCGTCTGTGATGGTCCTGTAGACTTCCGAGGTGATTGGGCAGCATCAGTCTTTAGCCGCTAAGCCAAGTAGATCTGGGAAGGAGTCAGTCAGACAGCCTTGGGGCAGAGTTCCAGGGGTTCTGGGAGTGGCTGCCAGGTTGGACAGTCTGATTTCCAGTGGGGACCCATACAGATGGGACATGGCTTAGGAGGAATCCCAGGCTGCGAGCATTCCTTGGCCCAGTATTTTCAGCACTTGAAGCAAGTTCCTGGGGGAGGAGGCCCTGGAAGAACGTCTGGTTGCGGCAGTTCAGGCGTTTGGAAGTTCTTGCGTGCTGGAGATGTGGCTGGGATTTGTCTCACAGTGGAGGCAAGGAATTGCAACTCAGAAACACATTGCTACTTGGCTGCCTCTACTCTATTATTATACACCTTGAAGGCAAGGTTAATTAAGTCCTGTTGTGGGGTTTGAGGGCTGGAATTTAATTTTTGGAGTTTTATTTAATGTCAGGAGCAGATTGGGTAATAAAATGTATATTGAGAATAAGATGGCCTTTTGACCTTTAAGGGTCTGGGGCTGTAAAGCATCTCAGGGTTGCTAACAAAAAAGCCATGAACTGGGCTAGGTTTTCATATTTTGTGAAAAAGAGCCCAGATGCTAACTGATTTGGGAAAGGTCAGATAAACAAAAAGGAGCATTAACCTTGACTATGCCTTTAGCTACAGCTACCTTTTTAAAAGGAAATTGCTGGGCAGGTGGGGGAGGGCTATTTGCAGGATGAAACTGTAAGCTGGACCGGATGTGAGGAGGGGAGGTGACAAAAGGATTACAGGGTGGAGGAGTGGAGGCTGAGGAAGAATTGGGACCTAGCTCGGCCTGGCAAGGAGCAGCCTGGGGAGGAGGGGAGAGGTCAGATGGGTCTGTAGAAAAGGAAGATTAGAAAGACTCAGTGACACTTGGGGTTGGGACTGAGGGGACAGGCAGGAGGCAAAGAAGGAGGATTTGGGACGAGTCTCATTGGGAACAGAGACTAGGGAGGGAAAAATGTGTAAAAAATGCCTGGATGTCAGGCATCTCAGATTGTTTGCCCATTTTATGACAAGAATTATCTAGATCTTGTAGGATAGAAAAATCGAAAGTTCCATTTTCTGGCTATTTGGAACCACTGTTGAGTTTGTATTGGGGTCAAGCAGTGTTGCAGAAGAAAATAAGATGCTTAGATTTTAGGTCAGGCAAGAGTTGAAGAGGTTTTAAGTTCTTGAGAACACAAGGTAAGGGAGAAGAAGGAGGAATGGAGGGTGGAAGGTTGCTCACAGTGAAGGAGGCAAGTTTAAAGAGAAGAGTAGAGACATGGAGAGAAGGGGTGGGGGGTACTTGCCCCCTGGAAAGTGGCGAAGGGGTAGTGACACAGAGAGAAGGGGTCAGAGGGTGCTTGCCCCCCAGAAAAGTGGTGCTTGCCGCTAAGGGTGAAGGACCAAGGCAGGTGTCCCCGCGTGGTCAGACACCTCTGAAACGTGGGTGAATAATCAGGCAGCCATCCCCACGTGATTAAACACCAACGGAAGACTGTCTTCTGGAGTCCGTGACCGGCGCCGGAGTTTTGGGTCCATGGATAAAACACATTTCCTTTGTCTCTACCAGAAAAGGAAAGGAACTGAAATTAAGAGAAGGGAGAGATTGAAGTGTGGCACCAAGATTGAAAGGAGAAAGAGGTTGAGGGATAGTGAGAGAGGCTGGAGAAGAGAGTAAGGAGAGGCTGCTTACTGGATTTAAAATTGGTGAGATGTTCCTTGGGCTGGTTAGTCTGAGGACCAGAGGTCGTAGGTGGATCTTTCTCACAGAGCAAAGAGCAGGAGGACAGGGGATTGATCTCCCAAGGAAGGTCCCCCGATCCAAGTCACAGCACCAAATTTCACTCCTGTCCATGTGAAGAGACCACCAAACGTGGTGAGCAATAAAGCTTTTTTTTTTTTTTTAAATTATACTTTAAGTTTTAGGGTACATGTGCACATTGTGCAGGTTAGTTACATATGTATACATGTGCCATGCTGGTGCGCTGCACCCACTAACTCGTCATCTAGCATTAGGTATATCTCCCAATGCCATCCCTCCCCCCTCCCCCCTCCCCACCACAGTCCCCAGAGTGTGATATCCCCCTTCCTGTGTCCATGTGATCTCATAGTTCAATTCCCACCTATGGGGACATGGATGAAATTGGAAACCATCATTCTCAGTAAACTATCGCAAGAGCAATAAAGCTTTTTAATCACCTGGGTGCAGGCGGGCTGAGTCCGAAAAGAGAGTCAGCAAAGGGAGATGGGGTGGGGCCATTTTATAAGATTTGGGTAGGTAGTGGAAAATTACAGTCAAAGGGGTCTGTTCTCTGGCTGGCAGAGGTGGAGGTCACCAGGTGCTCAGTGGGGGAGCTTTTGAGCCAGGATGAGCCAGGAGAATTTCACAAGGTAATGTCATCTGTTAAGGTAGGAACAGGCCATTTTCACTTCTTTTGTCATTCTTCAGTTACTTCAGGCCATCTGGATGTATACATGCAGGTCACAGGGGATATGATGGCTTAGCTTGGGCTCAGAGGCCTGACAATGTCTAAGTAAGGCACCTGCTTCACAGCTCCAGGAAATCTTACAGGTTTTTTACTGTGGGGGATGGGTCAGGAAGCTGCCTCCTGCTCAATACTCAAAACAGACAAAAGAAAGAGTTTAGCTGCCTATGAGGAAAAAGGCCAGGGATGCAGACAGAAAAATCCCCACCCCCAAGGCCCAGGAACACAGGTCCGTCTGTGACTGAGACTGAGCTAAGAGAATAGAGAACCCTTCTCCAATCCCAGCCCCTACAACATTGACATAAGCCTTCCATCAAGTAACACGCATAAGCAACTACAGTCTGCTAATGGTAGAGGATCAAGAACATGAAGAGAGACCCCTATGTGTTTCAAGCATTCAGAGATTGCTGAAAGCTTATGGTAGAGCATGAATATTAACAATAATTTTTCAGCATTGAACAAAATCGAAGTCTCTGCTACACTGATGGTGACTATGGCAACAACAACAAAAATCAATCCTAGAAACCTACTAATTGACTCAACCCACGACATTAGTGACTGCCAGAAAAAGAATCATGTCCATTTCTGGTATAAAGAATAGTTCTTTCAGCCTCTACTATTCCCTCATAATAATTAATACTCAAACATTTTGAAACATACTGAAAATAGAGTTTACTGCCAGATAAATCAAACAATAAAAAGTCTTACAAATGAGGACATATAAGATACATCAGATAGGGGTTTTTAAATAACTATAAATAATATTTTAAAAGCTATGGTTAAAAAAATCTGGAAAATATTCATGAATAAATGGAAAATCTAGTAGAGACATGGAAATTATAAGAAATTGTCAAATAAAAATTCTAAGAAAAAAACCCCACCATATCAGAGATAACATATCCCATCAATAGAATTATCAGCTGACGGGAAACACTTAAGGAAAATCAGGAAACTTAGAAATAGGTCCATAGAAATTATCTACACTGATAATTTACTACAAAGAAAATGGATTGAGAGCTGTATTAGATAACAAAACATCCATGGAAGCACAGCAAACAAAATAACATATATGTAACTGGGGTCCAAGAAAGAGAAAAGAGAAAGAATGAAGAAAAATGTATAGAGGAATAAAGGCCAACAATTTTCCAAAATTCATCAGAAACAAACACACAAGCAAAAAACAGAGATCCAAAGAGTTAAATGAAACAGCAGGTTTAGAGTCAATGAACACTGTTAAACATCTTACAATACAGAGAACAGGTTTCTTACAACAAAATCCAAATTGTCTAACCAAAATATGTCACTGGTGCTGAGGATGACAAACTCTGCTCAAGAACTATCATTTAAAAACATTTAAAGTGATATATCTAATAAGTCAATGAAGACCCACCCAAATATATATATCATATGAAACCCAATTTAAACATCAAGACACCGATTGGATTAAAAAAAAAGAGAGAGAATGGCAAAATATGTTCCATGTAAACACTAACAATTTTAAAGTGGCATGGTTATATTAATAACAAGGTAGGTTTAAAACAAAACCTATTATCAGGTATAAATAAAGAAATTGCATGATGATATAGGGCTTAATTCATTAAAGAACACATAATGATTCTAAATTTGTATCTACTTAAAAAACAGAGTTTTAAAATATGAGAAGCAAAAACTGACAGGACAAGATTTAAAAACAGACAAGTCAAAAATTATAGTTAGCCAAATAAACACCTCACTCATTAATTGATAAAAAAGATGGAAAATTAGTAAAAATATAGGCAACTTTAATAATACTATAATCAATATGACCTAATTGAAACTTGCAGAACACTTCAAACAAGAGGAGAATATACATTGTTCAAGTGCACATGCAACATTCACCATGATAAGCAGAATTTGAGGACATTAATAATATCAATGCATTTTTAAAAATATAAATCAAACAATGAACCAATGGGATTAAAATGAAAATAAATAACTTCAGGTAGTTCTACTTTTAATTTTTTGAGGACCTCCATACTGCTCTCCCTAATGGTTGTACTAATTTACATTCTCACCAATGGTGGATAGGGGGGTCCCACTTCTCCAGATACAGGCCAGCATTTATTTTTCTGTATTTTGGTAATAGCCATTCTAAATAGGATGAACTCATATCTCTTTGGGGTTTTGATTTGCATTTCCCTGATAATTGATGATGTTGAGCATTTTTATATATGCCTGTTGCCTATTTGTATGTCTTTTTTTGAAAAATGTCTATTTGAGTCTTATATATTCTGATTATTAGCCATTTGTCAGGTGCATAGTTTTAAGTTGAAAATACTTTCTCTCATTCTATAGGTTGTTGCTTTACCCTGTTGATTGTTTCTTTTGTTGTTCAGTAGCTTTTTATTTTGATGTAATTCCATTTGTCTATTTATCTTTTGTTGCCTATGCTTTTTTCATCCAAAAAATCCTTGCCTAGACCAACATTATAAAGTCTTTCTCCTACATTTTCTTCTAATAATTTTATAGTTTTAAGTCTTATATTTAAGTATTTAATCTACTTTGAGTTGATTTTTGTGTATGATGAGAGATAAGTGTCTAGTTTAATTCTTCTGCATGTGAATATCCAGTTTGTCCAGGACCTCTTCAAAATTATTAGTGTCATGAATGACAATGAAAGATTAAAGAAACCAAAGCTTCTACTCAACATGTATGAAATGAAATTTATTTTATCTCCTCAAACATGTTCTTCTATCTGATTTTTAAAAATTATATATAGTAGCAATGCCATGTCCACAGTTACATAAAAGATCAATCAGAAGATGAAATTTTATTAACAACCTTATTCATTAACACTCTAAGCTTGTAAGTTATTAAATTCTGCCAATTTTAACTCTGAAATATCACTCAAATCCACACACTTTCAAAATTTTTATCAAGATATATTAATAATTCAAGTGTCATACAATTCATGCACTTAAGGTATAAAATACAAAGATTTTAAGTATGTTTACAGAGTGGTGCCACCATCATCCTAATCAATTTTAGAACATTTCATCATCTCCCTGAAATGAGTATTGATTGTTATTCACTCCCCACTCCCACCTGAGCCATCCCTTTTCTCAGGCAAATTAATCTACTTTTTGTCTCTACGGATTTGCCTCTACTGGACAGTTTATGTAAGTGGAATCATATAATATATAGTCTTTTCTGACTTGCTTCTAATCATATAATATTAGTCTTTTCTTATTTCTTCCATGTAACATTATTTTTTCAATGTTTATCCATGTTGTAGCACATATCAACACTTCCTTCATTTTTAGCTAAATGATATTCCATTCTATGGCTATGTAGACCACTTCTTGTTTACCCATTCATCAGTTGATAGATATTTGGGTTGTTTATTACACTTTTTGACTATTATGAATGATGCTTTTATAAACATTCATGTACAAGTGTTAGTGTGGACATCTGCTTTTATGTCTCTTGGATATATACCTAAGACTGAAATTACTGGGTCATACAGTAATGCCATGTTTAATGTTTTGAAGAACTGCCAACTTTTTTCCAAAGTGGCTGTATCATTTTAAATGCCTGCCAGCAATGTGTGAGGATACGAGTTTCTTCACATCTTCAGCAAAACTTATTATCTCTTTGTGATTTTAACCATCCTTGTGGGTGTAAAGTATCATTTCAGTATTGCTTCTATTTCTTTTTTTTAATTATTATTATACTTTAAGTTTTAGGGTACCTGTGCACAATGTGCAGGTTAGTTACATATGTATACATGTGCCATGCTGGTGTGCTCCACCCATTAACTCGTCATTTAGCATTAGGTATATCTCCCAATGCTATCCCTCCCCCCTCCCCCACCCCACAACAGTCCCCAGAGTGTGATGTTCCCCTTCCTGTGTCCATGTGTTCTCATTGTTCAGTTCCCACCTATGAGTGAGAACATGCGGTGTTTGGTTTTTTTGTCCTTGCGATAGTTTACTGAGAATGATGATTTCCAATTTCATCCATGTCCCTACAAAGGACATGAACTCACCATGTTTTATGGCTGCATAGTATTCCATGGTGTATATGTGCCACATTTTCTTAATCCAGTCTATCATTGTTGGACATTTGGATTGGTTCCAAGTCTTTGCTATTGTGAATAGTGCCGCAATAAACATACCTGTGCATGTGTCTTTATAGCAGCATGATTTATAGTCCTTTGGGTATATACCCAGTAATGGGATGGCTGGGTCAAATGGTATTTCTAGTTCTAGATCCCTGAGGAATCACCACACTGACTTCCACAATGGTTGAACTAGTTTACAGTCCCACCAACAGTGTAAAAGTGTTCTTATTTCTCCACATCCTCTCCAGCACCTGTTGTTTCCTGACTTTTTAATGATTGCCATTCTAACTGGTGTGAGATGGTATCTCATTGTGGTTTTGATTTGCATTTCTCTGATGGCCAGTGATGGTGAGCATTTTTTCATGTGTTTTTTTGGCTACATAAATGTCTTCCTTTGAGAAGTGTCTGTTCATGTCCTTTGCCCACTTTTTGATGGGGTTGTTTGTTTTTTTCTTGTAAATTTGTTTGAGTTCATTGCAGATTCTGGATATTAGCCCTTTGTCAGATGAGTAGGTTGTGAAAATTTTCTCCCATTTTGTAGGTTGCCTGTTCACTCTGATGGTAGTTTCTTTTGCTGTGCAGAAGCTCTTTAGTTTAATTAGATCCCATATTTTGCTTCTATTTCTGTTTCTGTAATGGCTAATTGATATGGCATAGTTTTTCATATGTTCATTAGTTATTTGCATATCTTCTTTAGATAAATATTCAGATAATTTTTCTTACTTTAATTGGGTTGTTTGTCTTTTTATTATTGCATTTGAAGTATTCTTTTCATATTTCTGATACAAGTCTCTTAACAGATGTATAATTTGCAAATATTCTCTTTCATTCAGTGTATCGTTTTACTGTCGTTCACACCACCCATTCTCTTTTATTTTCACAGTAACTATTTGAATTTGGATACTTGACTTTTTTTTATGCTTTCTGAGTTTTTCTGTAGACTTCCAAATGAACTCTTGTCTTCAAATCTACCCATTCAACCAATTCATTATGTAGCTGTCAGCTGCCCTCCAAAACCAAAATTGTGATTGCCATTTCTTGCTCATAAACCATTGGTGGCTTCTCCTTATACTTAGAATAAATCTTAACTCTCAAAGATGGCATCAATCATCTTCAACTACTGGTCCTAACCTAAGATTTTAGTATTATTTCTGATATCAATGATCTTCTGGTCCCATGAACCTTGAGTCCCCAAAACCCCAGCCCAATTATTAGGTTATTTACACAATTAACTTCTATACCTCTGTGCTTTTGCTTATGTTTGAACAACTTTCTCTTCTTCCATCTCCACCACCAAATTTGTACTTATTCTTTATGCCATACTTGGGTATCTATTCCTCTGGAAAGTCTTTTCTAATCACTATGCCTGCAGCATCATCTTAGCATTTGTTTCTGTCTTTCTTATGTAAATGGCATAAGGGTTATACGTTACAGCTAATGGTGTACCTGTTTCTTTCACTAGTTGTTAAGCTACTTGTTAAGAAGGACCACACACATTTGTATATGTTTCATGTCCAATATGTATGGATAACCTGTGTCAGTACATGTTTGTTTCATGAACAGTTACAAATATTAAAATTTTAAAAGAGAGCATTTAAAATGTATTACATTATGAAATAATTATTTGCACTTCAAAGTGTTTTTGTTTGTTTTGTGTTGAACTACCTGGTGGAAAATCTATCTTTTATAATAGAATTTATTTATAATCTACTTTCAGGATATATGTATAACCAGAATTGGTACATCTATGTCACTACTTCCACAAATGGTCTTCTGTAATTCCTATTATAAGTAGATCTGATTCCAAAAATAGAGTACTTTGCTTTGTTTTATTCTTCGTTTTCCTCAGCAATTTGCATCACTGGGAAATGCCACATTTTTCATCATGTACACTTTTAATCTCAGTTTATTCATCAGTAAAATAACTATTAGATCAAATTATTTCTAATATTCCATTTAATTTCTTGTATGTGTCATGTGCTGGACATTTGCATATGCTCTGTTGCAGCAGCCGCAGAGCTAGAATGTTATTTTCCCCATTTGCATGTGCCATCAGCATTTAAATTTTATCTTATTATTTAATGGGAATAGTGTTTAAATATTTCAGCTATTCCAAGATAATGGTTCCTTCCTTTCTTGGAGAACTTTACTTAATAAGATATGCATGAAGTTTCCACAACTATAAAGCTGAACCAGTGATTCATTCTTAGCTTATAACTAGTTGTTAAAATTTTGTGAATATTTTAAATGTGTTAAATTCATACTTTTTTGTTCCCCTTGAATTTCTGATATGATCTTTTCCCTTTCCTGCATTTATACAGAAAGTGAATGCTGATGAGAAAATTTTGATTTGAATCTATAAAACTATGTTTATTTCTTCTTGCTTTGCTTTATTTATTATAACCTATACCTTTTCTTATCATATATTTCAATTTCTCATATCTGCTATCCACATGAACGTAATTTGTTCTAGTTGATTTGTGAAGCTAGAATATTTTATTTCTATGCCTCAATATTTTGAAGAATCTTTTTTATCTTCCTTTTCATCATTATTATAATCATCACCATTATATCAATAATAATAATATAAATTATATATCATTTTTGAGTATCTTTATTGTGTCAGGAATAATTCAAGTTCGTTTTGCAATGTTTCTCTGGCTAACCACAAAAAGGCATGATGGGGTGTATATTAACTTCAACTTATAGGTAAGAAAATTGAGATTCAGAAAGATTAAGTAGCTTATTCAAGGTTTATTGAAAGTAAATGGAGAAACTTTGATTTGAGGCAAGGAAAGTCTGACATTAAACCATGTTTCATAAGCTCATACTCCCACTGAAATAGTTACAGCTTTTTAAATCTCAGGCATATTGATAATTTCCAGGTAAATGTTTTTTTAATATACTTATACAGGTCTTTAGAAGGCTACGTCTAAAATTATGAGATTGAAATGTAAGGAACAAAACATTTATTAGGCAAGTGCTATGCCTTATGTGTTTCTGAAAAATTCATGTGCTTGCTGGAAACTTAATCCTTCTGCCCTCATAAACAGATCAATAGATTAATGAGGTCTCTGCCCTCAGGAAAGGATTAATGTCACTGCCATGGGAATGGTTTTGTTATACAAGCAAGCTCTCTGAGGCTTACTTGCTCTATCTCAACATGTGATGCCTCTCACTATGTCATGATGCAGCAGTAAGGCCCTCACCAGATGCCAGTACCATGCTTTTGAACCTCCCAACCTCTAGAGCCATGAGCTACTTATAGCAACAGAAAATGAACTAGGATAGCTAGATAGATATAAACCTGGGTTTCAGTTTCATGACAGCACTATCTAGCCTCACGCTTTTCATCATTCAGTGAACCTCTCTCTGGCATGGTTTTTATCTCTGTCAAAGGAGAAAACATTGTTACTCTGCATGGGTCTTGTTAAGATGATACCTGGTATTATTATTTAAATAAGTGGTCAGACCACACCTTAATCTTAGAAAGCACTGAAGAAGGTACAGAAATGTGTGTGGACTTAAAAAAAAGGTATTTAGGTTTTAAAACAGGCCCAAGCTAAAATATTTTTATAAATTACTTACTTACTTCAAAGTTCAACCATTCTTTTATAAAATTATTTATTAAATAATATTAATATATTATATAAATAATATTAATATATTCTGAAAAGTCAATTAGGAGATTTCTGGTCTGCAAAAGATGATGCAGACTTGTTTTTCCCTAAATCTTCCCACTAAGGACAACTATACACTCTGGAAATGGTGCAAAACATAAGCAAAGGCGAACTCTGAAAGGTAATAAGAAAACATACAACAGCTTTAAGAAGCTAGTACTGAAGAGACAGCACAGTGGTGGCAGGGCATCTTGTGTCCCCCTACCCAACAGAGAAAGATCACCCAGACCCAGCATTTCCTGAGCCCTAACATAGCAACAGAAGACAGGCAAATAGACATTCCTTTCCAAATAGGAATGCCTCTGACAATATTAGGGGAGACCAACACCACCAGAAAGGGGCATTAATTGGGAGCCCTGCCAGAAATGAGCAGCCAGGGGAGATACTCTTCTTGACAACCAGGCCTGAAGCTCTCCTTATCCACTGAAAGATACAAAAGCAGGTAAGTAGAGCTAGTAGAGGAGACAAGATATAACAGGTGGCCTGGCGAAGGAAAGCTCCTAGTCCCAATGGATCTAGACTCTTCTACCCTGCCTAGAGACACCAGAGTGTGCAGGTAAAACCTGTAAAAGGGACTCAGTCATCACAAGTAACCTTGTCTGGGAAGCTTTTTGTCTCAGAAGGACCCAGATTCTCATTTCCTTCCAAGATACACACCGTTGAACAAATTGACAAGGCACGCAGTTACAGCAAGGGCCTAAATCTGACAAGTGTCTGTGTCCCTGAAGCCCCAAGAATTTCCTAGCTGACCCAGAAACACTACGAGAGTGGGCGCACTGGTAGGAAAATCACACTATACTTTTCCCCAGGCTGAGATATACCTGACAGCCAGACAAAGGGAAATGCCTTCACACCCATAGCAGCACCATAGGGAATAGTGCGAGCTACTAGAGGACCAGATAAACCAGGAGGATTAATAGAACACCACAAAGCCTCTCATAATTAAACCACATTGGAACCACAGCCCACAAATGTGGGTCAAGTCCCACACATTCTATCTAAACGTAATGACTGCCTGCTAAGATTTTTTAAAAACAAATAAAAACGACACAGATTCTTCTAACATAATTGATTAAATGTCCAGGTACAATACAAAAAAAAAAAAAATCACTCATAATACAAAGAATAAAAAAAAAATACAACTTGAATAAGAGAAAACAACCAACTGATGCCCAAATCAAAATGAATCATATGTTGGAATTATCTGATAAGAATTTTAAAGCAGCTATCATAAATGTGCTTGAACTGTCAATCACAAAACAAATTTAAACATAGAAAATCTCAGCAAAGAAATAAAAGTTATAAAAATGAACCCAATTGAAATTATGAAATTGAAAAATACAATAAGAGGGAAAAAAACTACTTGAATGGGCTTAATTGTAATACGGAGATGGCAGATAATAGAATCAGTGAAATTAAGACAGAAAAAATAGAATTGATGTAATCTTTACAAGACAGGTAAAATGGGCAGAAATAAAAAACTGAACAGATCTTTAAGGACCTGTGAGATATAACAAAGACCCAACATTTATATCATTGAGAAAAAAAAATGGGACTAAAAGAGTGTTTGAAGAAATAATGGCTGAGACTTCCTAAATTTGGCAAAAGACACAAACCCACAGCTAGGACGCTGAGCCAACCCTGTACGGGTAAACCCCAAAAAAATCCATGCTAAGACATAATATAATCAAATATTTGAAAAGTAAAAAAAGAAGAAAAAGTATTGAAAGTAGCCAAGATAAATTGTATATTATCTACAGAAAAACAGCAATTTGAATTATAGTAGATTTCTTATCTGAAACTGTGGAGGCCACAGAAGAGTATCACAATATTTTTCAAGCAATAAAAGAAGAGAGCTATAATAATTAATTTCATAATATTAATTAATAATATTAAGTATACATTAATTAATAAATATAATTAATAATTAATAACATTCCTTTCAAGAATAAAAAGGAAATTAAAACATTTCAAGCAAACTAAAACTAAAATAATTTGTCATAGCAGACTTCCCTTCAAGGCTGGCTAAAGGGATCTTCAAATAGAAAGGAAATGATAAAAGAAGGAATCATAGAACATCATGAAGAAGGAAGAGTAAAAAGAGAAGAACTAGGGGTACATATAATAGACTGTTTTTTTCTCATGAGTTTAATAAATTATATTTGATGATTAAAACAAAAATTATAACACCATCTGATACTCAAGACAAATATATAGAAGCGGGATCTAAATGGAAATGAGATTTCCATACTGCACGTCAAATGGTGGAATGTTCATGCCAGTAGGCTGTATGTCACACATGTTTATTTTAATACTCATCCTAACCACTACAAAAATTATAACCAGAGATATACCCAAAACTACTTTAAATAAATCAAGATGGGCCAGGCGCGGTGGCTCACGCCTGTAATCCCAGCACTTTGGGAGTCCGAGGCAGGCAGATCACGCGTTCAGGAGATCCAGACCATCTTGGCTAACACGGTGAAACCCCGTCTCTACTAAAAATACAAAAAATTAGCCGGGCGTGGAGGCGGGTGCCTGTAGTCCCAGCTACTCGGGAGGCTGAGGCAGGAGAATGGCGTGAACCCGGGAAGCAGAGCTTGCAGTGAGCGGTGATCGCGCCACTGCCCTCCAGCCTGGGAGACAGAGCAAGACTCCATCTCAAAATAAAATAAAATAAAATAAAATAAAATACAAATCAAGATGAAATGTTTTTAAAAATGTTCTTGCTAATATACAGTAAGGCAAGAAAAGAGAAACCCCGGAATGAGAACCAGAAGGAGTACAAAACAAAACAAAAAAAATGACAGACTTAAACTTTAACATACTAATAATTAACTTAAATATTGATGCTCCGAATACAACAATCAAAAGACAGAGATTGAATGAGTGGGGACAAAAAATAATCTGAACAATATGCTGTGTGCAGCAAAGAATTAACACAGTAAGCCTGAGGTTGCAATCATTAGAAAGACCAGCTTGTAAGACTGGTCCTTGACTGTTCTCTGGGAACTTGGATTTTGGTAGAATTCCCACCCAAATCTGATAAGGTTTTCACTGTGACTAAATGGTACAAATAATATGGTTTATGTTGAACTTTTCTTCTGGGAGTCTGGAATTTTGGTACACCCTAAACAGAAGATGCCTATGTGATCGGTTCCAAAAAAAACAAAAAACAAAAAACCCTCTGGGCACTGACGGTTGTTAAAAAGCATTTTTAGTAAAAACAAACAAACAAAAACAAAAAACATTTCACACATGTTGTCACACTTAGCTTGAGGAATTCAGCACTTCTATGTGACTCCACCAGGAGAGGACTCATCCAAGAGCTTTCACCTCTTTTCCTCTGGATTAAACTGCATGTACCTTGTCCTTTGCTGGCTAAATCTCTTGCTATAATCAATTATAACCATGAGTTTGACTATGTGCTGAATCCTGCAAATCCTGTTCAGAAAACATACCCAGGAATGGTGTTCGGAACCCACGATACATCCTGTTGTTTATGACAGACTCACTTTAAATTCAACAACACAGGCAATTGATGAGTAAAAAATATAAATATATATTTTATTTAAATATAAAATGATATACCATGCAAACATTAATGGAAAATAGCAGGAGTTGCTATATTAAAATCTGATAAAATAGATCCCTTGGCAAAGAAAACTGATAGAGACAAAGAGGGACATTATATAATAATAAAAGGATCAACCCACCAGGAAGATAAAATTATCCTGAATATGGACACACCAAAAAAACAGAAACTTATCCACATAAAACCAAACCTGATAGAGCTGAAAGTAGAAATAGACAAATCCATAATTATAGTTGGGAAATGTAACACCTCCTTCTTCACAGCAATGAATGCAACTTCTAGGCAGAAAACTATTAAAGATATAGGAGATATGAACAAGGCAATCAATCAACAGGACTTAACTGACATATACAGAACACTCCTCCTAACAGCAGCAGAATGCATTTTTTTTTTAAGTATCCATAGAACATTTATCAGGATAGATGATATTTTGGCCAATAAAATATATCTCAAGTTTTTTTTTTTTGAAAAATTTAAAGCAGCTATCATAAATATACTTGAACTATCAGTTATAAAATAAATTGATCATACAGAGTATATTCTCTGACTATACTGAATCAAAGTAGAAGTCAATAAGAGAACCACAACAGGAAAATCTCTGAACACACAGAAACTAAGAAACATACTTCTAAATAATCTGACTCAAAGAAAAAAGCTCGAAGAACATTTTAAAAATACATAGAACTGAATTTTGAGAACCCACTAAACACATCAAATTTGTGAGATGCAGCTAAAGCAGTGGTAAGAGGGAAATTTGTGGCTGTAAACACTCATATTAGAAAGTCAAAAACATGTCCAACAATAACTTACGCGTTTACTTCAGAAACTTAAAAAAAAAGAAGAAAGCAACATAAACCCAAAGCAAGCAGAAGAATAAAATAAAAATAAAGCAGAAATCAATAAATTAAAAATAAGAAAGTCATAGAGAAAATCAATGAAATAAGCAGGTTTTTTAAAAAGTTAATAAAATTGTTAATTTCTGTGAATTACTGATAACTAAAATGAGATGATACAAATAATCAACATCAGAAATGAAACAGATTATCAGTACAGATTCTATAATCATCAAAAATATAATAAAATACTACAGATAGATACTTGTAACTACTACAACTTAAATAAATGGACCAATTCTTCAAATACCACAAACTACCAAAACTCAGTCAAGATAAAACAGATAATGTAAGTAGTCCAATAATTATCAAAACAAAAATTGACACATTTAACAGCGTAGGGGAGATTAGTGGTTGTCAGGGGTTAGAGAAGGATGCGGAATAAAAAAGAACAGTGGGGTTAGTTACAAAAAGGCATATGAGAGAACCTTGTGGTGTTGGAATTCTTCATTATTTTGACTGTAGTTGTAAGTACATGAACGTATATAGGTAATAAAATTATACAGAACTTAATGTGTACACACACACACAGAGACACACACACACAAGGGTAAAATAACCGAGGAAATCTTAATAAGATTGTTGGATTGTAGCAGCATCAATACCCTGGTTGTGATATCTTTCTATATTTTACAAAACCTTACAACGAGTCAAAAGTGTTCAAGAGAACTCACTGTATTCTTTCTTGTAACTGCATGCAGATCTACAATTATCTCAATAAAAACAATTTAATTGCAGCTAGAAAACAAAAATCAATTAGTCCAGAAAGCTTACAGTGAAATATACTCTGGGTTGAAAGTCATTGTTCACTTAATGCGAAGGAGATATGGCTCCATTATCTTGTAGGAACAATAATGTTAAGCTGTTTCATATTCTATTGTAGGTGAGTTTGAGTTTTTGTGTTTGTGGAGAATTTTAAGATTTCCTCTTTATACTTGGTGATTTGTAATTTCACCTCAATGTGTCTATGTGTTGATAATTTTCCATTCACTGTGTTTATGATTCAGGCTTTTTTAATGTGAAGGCCTTTAACTCAGAGAAATTTTCATGTAATTTTATTATTATTCATAACTTTCTCTGAACTTTCTCATTGTTAGCTGATCCTTATTCATCTTTTATCTTTTCTCTCATATATTTACTTCTTTGTACTTTTGTTTTATATTCAGGGAGATTTCTTCAAACTTATCTTTTAATTATTTTGAATTTTGTTTTTAGTGCAGAAAATCCTGGATACTTCGTTATTATTTGGTTTTCTTTGCTTTTTTTTTTTGAGACAGAGCTTCGCTTTGTCACCCAAGCTAGAGTGCAGTGGGATACTCTCAGCTCACTGCAACCTCTGCCTCCCAGGGTCAAGCGAGTCTCCTGCCTCAGCCTCCCGAGTAGCTGGGATTACAGGCGTGCACCACCATGCCAGGCTAATTTTTGTGTTTTTAGTAGAGACTGTGTTTCACCATGTTCACCAGGCTGGGGGCCTCGAATTTCTGAACTTAAGCAATCCGCCCACCTCGGTCCCCAAAAATGCCAGGATTACAGTTGTGAGCCATTGCGCCTAGCCTTCTTTGCATCTTTTTAAATGGATAAAAGACTTAGCCCTGCCCAGGAGATAATAATTAGAATATTGGTTTTGTGTTAGTATCATTTATTTTTCTCTGTTTTCTTAGAAGTTGTTCTTTGTTTATCTAGGTTTTCCTGTTCATGTTAGTCTTGCATGGTGGCACATGGTTAAAGATTTGCATTTGCTAATAAGATGAAGGTTGACTTATAGCTGCGTAAACCTGTGTGAGCTTTTCACCTGGAAGACGTATCTTCTGAGTAAGGTCCAGGCACATGATCATTTTTCAGGGGAACTCTTAATTACAAGAATGGGAATAGGGATATTAATTCCTACTATTTCTGCCAAAGTCATCCTACTATGTTGTTTTAAAGTAAAGAAACCTACTTCTAGATGGTCCCATTTGTGGGATGGAATCGTGGGTAGGCATGGGCAATCACTGCTGTGCCCCTGTCTTCTGTGCAGCCTCGCAGGCAGTTTAGCTACCTCATCAGTTCCACCACCCACTGCTTGTCAGCAAGACTGCGGCTTTCACCTGTCATCATTCAACACTGTCTACTGTTTTTCATCTTCCAGAAACTTGCCAATATTTTTTATTTTTTCATGACTGCCATTAGTTTTCTTTATTGTTCTGAAATATAATATTAAATTTATTGCTTTACTATTATTTTAATGATATGTCAAGAGAAAGAGGAAATATGTATTTGTGTTAAGTCTGCAATTTTCAAACATAAGTCACCATTAAAATATTCTCAACATAAAAATATAACTGTTGTCAATTTTACTGGTTGTAATTTAAAAATCAATAAATATTACTCTTTTCCCAGGAATGTAATTGAAAACTAAAGCCATAATTATACTTGCCTAACAAGCAATTGAAGCATGGTTTTCTTTCACCTTACTCAAACTCATGTTTCATGTGATTTTAGTTACCAATCTTTCATGATTAAAAATCACTAAGTTCAATTTTTAACAAAATGTTTAAATCCTTACTTACCATGTCTAGTAAGGAATTAAACATATTTTATTAAAATATGCTTAGTATAATATTATAGTAGGTATAATTTTTTGTCTATAGAGAAGTGTTTTTTCATATTATTTGTGATGGAGTCAGTGGTAGGCATGCAGTACTCAATCAATTAATATTCGTTTGTTCCTGGATGGCCCTAAGTGTAATTTTAATGTGCAACTATGTGCAATTTTATGTTTTGTGAATGTCAGTCGGCTTTCTAATATCACTCTGCTCATCCAAAAATCAATCTCCCTTCCAACCTTGTCATAGGTTTCACTGAAGGTAAAATCACTCATTTCAGTGGAGCAGAAAAGTAAAAGCAGAATCATTGTTTGGAACTACTGAGATATTGCACATGTATTTCATTTGTTCAAAAACCAAAACATTCAAGTCATCTTAACCATGCCAATAATAGCAAAATATCTTCTGAGCTCTTCAATCTTTGAACAGCTAAAAACCTTAAACTCTATAGGTATCTTTTTCTGCCTGGCATCCTATTTGTCGGTGAGGCCATTTTGTGTAATTCTGTGCTCTTGATTAGAAGTCGAACAAAGGCAATAATGAAAATACATAACCAAGGAAAACACTTAAAACACAGGAGCAAAAGCAATCATGGCCCATCCTGATTTAACCACTTTCTGTGGAGGTTTATGTTCAAATACTGTCTTAGTTTGTTTTGTGCTGCTATAACAGAGTGGCAATTTATTAAAAATAGCCATGTATGACTTACAGTTGTGAAAGCTGGGAAGTCGAGCGTCAAGGAGCCTGCGTCTAGCGATGTCCTTCTTTGTATGTCATCCTATGGCAGAAGGCAGAAGGGCAAGAAAGCATGAAAGAGCCAGTGGGGGACACAACTAGCTTTTGTAATGAACCCATTCCCGTGATAACTGACATTCATTCGTCTATTCATGAGGGCAGGGTACTCATGAACTAACAGTCCCTTCTCTCAACACTGTTGCATTGGGGATTAAATTTTCAACATGTAATCATGAGGGGACATATTCAAATCACAGTGAGTACGTATTTTTTTAATCATTTGAAGAACTACTATTAATTTAATTAGCAGTGAAGGGAGAAGGGAACAGAAAACTTTGCCTTAAGGAAGCTTGACTTTGAATAACAAAACAGACTAAACATCGACTTTGTGGCTTTTTCTTGTTTTTCTACACAGTTACGAAAAAAAAAAAAATTAAATTAAAAAAAAGATAACGCCTCTGGTGGGTGGTGGTGGGCAGGGAGGGAGGTTGGGGGGTTAAGCCAAGCAGGAAATTAAATCTTATGGTATAAAATCACTGTGAAGGTCTAATTCTCTCAAAGTAGTACTTACACCAGGGAAAGGATTACTTACTCCCCAAGCAGAGGTAGATAGACATAGAGAGAGATTGATAATATGGTAGATAAATGAAAGTTAAGCTTCTATGGAAGTTTCCTGTGACATAGCTTTGGATTTTTACACATGCAAATATTTTACATAACCACTAAATAATTTCAATCAAAATGGAATTGTAAATCCATAAAATTCAGGAGTTAAACACACACAAATTTGTACAAGTAAAACAAGAGAATTATTAAAAATATATAGGATATATCAAAGCCAATATTATTATTATGTATTTGTATTTTTAAAGGTTCAAAATATGACCATGAAAGAAAACTGAGGTGTATAGACAAGGCCCTTTTTGTACTGTGACTTACAACAGCTTGTGAAAATATAATCACTTCAAAAATACTTCCAAGCAAATAACCTGGGATATGTAAAGCAAAAATAAAATATTGTAAAACCTTGTCCATAATCATATTCTGGTAAACACTTGGTACTGCTGTGTTGACATAAATAAATAAGCCTGCAAGTACAAATAGTAATACAATTCAAATATACTCTAAACCATATAATTTTTTTTTTTTTTTTTTGGAGACAGAGTCTCGCTCTGTCACCCAGGCTGGAGTGCAGTGGCGCGATCTCAGCTCACTGCAAGCTCCGCCTCCTGGGTTCACGCCATTCTCCTGCCTCAGCCTCTCCGAGTAGCTGGGACTACAGGCGCCCGCCACCACGCCCGGTTAATTTTTTGTATTTTTAGTAGGATAGGGTTTCACCTTGGTCTCGATCTCCTGACCCCGTGATCCCCCCGCCTCGGCCTCCCAAAGTGCTGGGATTACAAGCGTGAGCCACCGCGCCCGGCCAAAACTATATAATTTTTTAAACATTAACATTAACTCATGTTACATTTTATTGTAAACATATATTTTATATTATTTTTCTTTGAAAATATGTAGAATGTGTGAGTTTACTCCATAGTAATAACCATGATCACTTTGAGTACTCACATTGTTATCTAAATGCCATTTCTCATTATAAAAGTAAAGGATACTGAAAATAAATGCTGATTGCAGAAACCCCTAAAATATCCTTAAAACTTGTTAGATATAAATTTTAACATGTTCTAGAAATCTTGGTTTTATTTCTAGGGAAATATAATTCAATAAGAAGGAAATTCCATTGCACAATATACATATAAATCAATCATCAGAAAATAGTAACTGAAAAGTTTTCAAGCTCAACACATACGTTAAAAATAAGTGTTATTAAAACGTATTAATAACATTTTGGCTTTTGTGTGTGTGTTAATAAATATTAAACTTTACAATGGTTAAAAAAAGGCTTCTCATGGCGTGAACTATAGGAAAATCTAATTAGCTAATACATTTTATTTCTTTTGCCTGTAGACCTTACACTGTGGAGAAGGAAGTAGGGTAGGGTAGAAAAAAGATCAAGGTTTTTCTAACATTTTTCTGGATTATTTTTATTTATCAACTAAACTGAATAAGCATAACTTTTTCGGTATTACTTCCATTGTTACATCTAGAAATATTATTTCTCACTCAGGTAATAATTTAGGTAGAGCTTTTTTTTTTTTTTTTTTTTTTTTTTTTGAGACGGAGTCTCACTCTGTCACCCAGGCTGGAGTGCAATGGCACGATCACAGCTCACAGCAACCTCTGCCTCCCAGATTCAAGCAATTCTCCTGCCTCAGCCTCCTGAGTAGCTGGGACTACAGGCGCCTGCCACCACGTCCAGCTAATTTTTGTATTTTTAGTAGAGACGGAGTTTCACTGTATTGGCCAGGCTGGTCTCGAACTCCTGACCTCGTGATCTGCCCGCCTAGGCCTCCCAAAGTGCTGGGATTGCAGGCGTGAGCCACTGTACCTGGCCGAACTCCTGATTTTAATCAGGAGACCAATTGCTGTAATAAACAATTCTAAAATATCGGAATATTAACATAATAAAAATTTATTTCTGGCTTCCATCACAGTCCACAGTAGGGGACGCTGCTCCACATTGTGATTTAGGGGATCAATTTTTGTTTTCCCAATATAGTGGGCCCAGCATTTCCTGGGAACTCTGCATTCTTACTGGATCCTCTAATTCCTGTTGGCAAATGAAGGAGAGAGAAAGTTGAGAATAGGGAAATTTTTGTTTTCATCATATTTTATTATTTTATATTAGGGCCCATCCCTCAAACTATGTCACTGGGCAGATCTCAATCCTAGTGTCTCAACAGGACAACAGACATAATTTGGGGGCCCAGTGCAAAACAAAAATATGGAACTCCTTGTTCAGGCATTATTAAGAATTTCGGGACAATGCGGCAACTTAGCATTAAACTAAGCAAGCGAAGGGCTCTTCTGAGGGATGCAGTTCATACACCGGAAATGTGGTCTAGCTGTGTATGAAGCAAGACAAGTCAGTGGTGTTTGCTAAGTGTATTGCCCATAACAAATGATCACAAACTCAGTCACTTAAATCATACAGATTTATTATTTTACAGTTCTGGAGGGCAGTAGTCTAAAATAGGTCTCAAATCGAGCTGTTAACAGAGCTGTGCTGCTATCTGGAGGTTCTAGAGGAAAATCCACTCGCTTACCTTCTCCAGCTTCTAGAGGCCACATTTGTTGAGTCGTAGTCCCTTCCTTCATCTTCAAAGGCAGGAACTTTTCATCTCTGATATTTCTTCCCTAATAATGTCTCTTTCCAGCCTTATTTGAGAACTATTTTAAGTACTCGTGTGATTATATTTGGGCCACCTGGATAATCCAGGCTACTATCCTCATCTCAAGGATACTAATCACATTTGCAAAATCCCTTTTGCCACAGAAGGTAACATACTCACAGGTTCTGGGGATTTGGATGTGAGTATCTTGAGGAGCCATTATTCTGCCTACCACAGTGAGCACATAGCATTGTTTCCACTACACCCTAGTGTTTCATGAGATTTCATATAAAGTATTTCTTTCATGACTTCTACCCAAAGAGGTTTACTTGCTAAAAGTAATTAGTCCTCATTAAAACAGAGTCACATCATGGCAATCATGGGCTCCAGATTACAAAGAAGCTCTGGTACTGTCTTCCCTTTATACATTCTCCCTAAAAAATTTTCCTTTTCAAGAGTAAATGACTGCTATTCTTAAAGAATGTCTATGAAATCTCCCAGGCCTAGATCTCCTTTTCTACCTTTGCTGTGACTAATCTATTTTTAAAAGGAAGACAGCAATTTGAATTGCATGAGAAATAAATTACTGAAGTTGAATTGGTGTGAGGAAAAAAGGAAAACCAAAAATTGTATCTGTATATATACCAAGTCAAAGAGTAAAATCTAGTACATTTAAGCTAGTTCTCTTAAAATCATCTTTTCTTAATGTTAAAGGCAATTGTTTTTAATTCTGATAAAATATAGCCTGCCAAGTCATGCAGTTTTTTTAAGCAATTTCACTTGCTGCCCCTAAAAGCAAAAAAAAATAAAATAAAAATAAATTTAAACACCCACTAACTTTTTTCTTATTTTTTAATTAGTAGCAGCAAAATTGTTTATGAGATGTTTAGAGGCATGTTCACACAATGTGGTGGGGTGCAATGAGGGAACATCACATTTCATTCCTCAGGCAACTTTGCTTTAGTTCAATTATTTCGGAAAGAATGAAAGTCCTGCTTGGATGCCCTCTGCTTCAATTCCGCTATGCATCATTTTGTGGGCTTTTATTAATAGAAGAATTTGGAGAAAGGATGAGAATTCACATTTTAAAAAGAGAGAAGATGAAAGGATCAATTCTAGACATTTCATTTTCCCTCCTCTCAACAGCTGTGTGGGGGGAATAATGACAGACACTCTGTGAGACAAACTCATCAGGTGTGGCATCTGGTAATAGTTAAAGCCCACCTGAGGAGAAAGAAGAAAGATGTCCCCCAGGTGCAGATAATCTTTTAGATTATGCTTATCAAGAAACTTTAATAGCGTCAGACCAAAAAGAGTAGAATTTTTATTTATATACTTGTATATTAGAATAAAAGTCTCTTATGTATATGTATATAATCAACTCTCACTGGGTTATGAAATTATTATTAAATAACCCTAACATCTTAGTGGCATACAATAACTATAGTTTAGCTCTTGCTTGTATTCTTGGCTGTGATGAGCTTTGCCTCTGCTCTACATGTTGTCACCTGCCAGAACACAGGCTGAAAAAAGAGGAGTCACGTTGGAAACATGTTATTCTTATAGCAAAGGGAAAAGAGCAGGGCAGCTGGTGGAAACAGTCAACAGTACATAAAGCTTCCTCTAGGAATGGACTCGCACTACTTCTGGTTCATTATTACTGGCAGAAGTCAGTCCCATGGCCAAGCTTGACATTGAGGAGAGAAAGTATATTTCACTTACAGGATGACAATGCAAGTCACACGGCAATATGCCAAGCTATGCAAACCTCTAATTGAAACTGGAAGAGAGGGGCAAATGACTGGGAACTATAACACAATTAATGTACCTTGTTGACACATTTCCTAGCAGGGAGGGAAACCCCTTATTTTTCTAAAACCATGGAGGCCTTTGAAGCACATTTCTTATGCTGTAAAAGTTACAGAAAATAGAGTAGAAACATGTTGATACTATAATGTTTTAGGTACTTAGAAATTTAAAGAGTGTAACAATTCAGAGAAAGCCAGAGTAATCATTGTAATACAGATGGTACAATGTACTGACTTAAGATGGTTCAAGTTTTTCTACTTTAAGATGGTACAAAAACATTCAGTAGAAACCATAGTTGGAATTTTGACTTTTGATCTTTTCCCACGCTAGTGATACGCAGGGTGATACTTTCTCATGATGCTGGGCATCAGCAGTAAGCCGCAGCTCCCAGTCTGCCACATGATCATGACAGCAAACAACCAATACTCTACACTGTACTGTGTTGCCAGGTAATTTTGCCCAACTGCAGGCCAATGTAAGTGTTCCAGGCATGTTTAAGGTAGGCTAAGCTATGATGTTTGTTAGGTTAGGTGTATTAGATGCATTTTCAATTTGTCGCTTTTTTTTTTTTTTTTTTTGAGACAGAGTTTCACTCTTGTCGCCCAGGCTGGAGTGCAATGGCATGATCTCAGCTCACTGCAACCTCCGCCTCCCAGGTTCAAGCAATTCTGCTGCCTCAGCCTCCCAAGTAGCTGGGATTACAGGTGCCCGCCACCATGTTTAGCTCATTTTTGGATTTTTAGTAGAGACGTTGTTTCACCATGTTGACCAGGCTGATCTCAAACTCCTGACCTCAGGTGATCCACCCACCTCGGCCTCCCACAGTGCTGAGATTATAGGCGAGAGCCACCATGCCCCACCCGACATTTTCAACTTGATATTTTCAATTTATTGATAGGTTTTTCGGGATGTGACTCCATCATAAATCTAGAAGCATCTATTATATTTATGCTAAAGGAGAAAAATACTTTAAACAGAGAATACTAGTTTCTTCCCTGAAGTCTATTCTGTTTTTTAATAGAAATAAATCACTATTTTATTACGTGTGACTAAGTGCCCAACTAAATGACTACATTTCTCAGGCTCTCTTATAGCTAACATGGCCAATTAGACATAAGTGAGAGCAGGTGGATGGCACTTCAGAAAAAAACTAGGAGTGGACAGGGTGACAGTGTGCACCTTCGCCACTATCCCTTTCCATTTCTTTCTTCTTTCTGCTTAGGAATTAGACCCAATGAATGAAGAGCTGCAGTTTTTTGGATCTTGATTTTGAAGGTGGAAGCTGAGTGCTAAGAATGTTGGAGCTGAATATTAAAGGTATTTTGCATCCTTGCTGGAAATATGTAGTCTCCTGTCAGTCCTAGATGACTTATATCTGGACTTCTTTCATGAGAGGGCAATATAAACTTCAATCTTGTTCGACTCATTATTTTCTATTTCTCTTACTAGCAGCTGTACAAAATAAGTATATGGTACAAGGCTTAATGAAGGGATACTGAGTAAAAATTGAGAACAGACTATTGTAGCTCTGACGACAGAGGACTGTGTGGAGTGTTAAGTGGGAAATAAGATGATGGGGAACAAGATGCCAAAGAGAAGAACAGAGAAAGTTTATGATGGCCAAGACCAAGAAGAAGGCTGAAACAGCCAAATGTGTAAAACTAAAGAAATAGTGATGTCTAAATTAAGATTGATTGTACAAAACTTAAACAGTTAGCTCCAATAATATCTATTTGTTGACATAGCTATAGATATAAATATAGATATATATATGTCTCTGAATATATACACATCATGAATTCACATCAGAGAAATAAATAAAAATCTCAGATTTTTGTGTATTAATAGTGTCGAATAAAATAGATCCCTCAATCATACTTAAACCAGGATGTCATAGAACCTTGAGTCCTTAATTAAGTAGATGGACATAAGGTATACTATGTCTCATGGGCCATTTGGGGTGCCATTTTCAGCTACTTGCTTTGCTTCTCCAGACATCTCAGCAAGAACTACTCCCAACCAATGGGAACTATTCAAAATGATTCTATTGAAAATGAAGATTAGGGATTGTGAAGACCTAAGTGCTACAGTGTTTTTTGTTTTGTTTTATTTTTTAATATACCATTTGAACTATTTTTCCTGTTATTCAGTATTAAATGTATGGCCAGAAAAGGAAAAAAAAATGGGGCTTCTTAAAACTGTGGAATCTCTGTCCCTTAACAGGGGTCCTTTCCAAGCACTGGGCTAAGCAGGCATACCTCATGATGGCCTTAATTCCCATGATGGGTATCAATGCCTTGACTTTGTCCTTTCTCAGGTATTCATCACCACTTGACAATAGCAGATCTAAGAGGCTTTGAAATTGCTGAAAGTTTTACTTTTGAAGGCTGTCCTAAAACTGTCAATAAAATGACATTGCCACCAGCCTTCAGAAGACATCTTCCCCATCTCTGAAGCAGATCTCATCACTTCCCACATGGCAAGTTGATAGAATTCATTCAAAACCTCTGAGGTCTTCCCATCACTTGGGAATTTAAAAAGAACGATCTCTCATTTTATCACATCTCTAAGACTGGACATACCTAGATAAGTCTGATGGTATCCCAACATCTTTTCTCCTTGTGTTCTTCACAGGTATTCCCAAACTACTTGGGTTTCTCTTCACTAGAGATAACAGGTTAAATCATTTTCACAGCCTTTGAGTAGGAAAGGCCAATGCAGAACTGCATGCTTTCATATATGCCCCAAACATAGCTTTCTCCTGCCCATACACACTTCAGCTTATCTTAAGAGGACAATTTCTTGAAAAATCCCTTAATAAAAGAGCATTGAAATGTTATTCATTCATTCAATTTTTTTTTGGCATTCTTACAATATATAAAGTACTGGGTTACATTTTGGGGAATGTCTCTGCCCAAAAGGTTGTCTCAGCCTCTATGACACAGCCTAGAAAGAAAGGCAGCAAATGCATTTAAAATTGCAAATATAAATATGCAATTACCTACCAGTCATAAAAGAAGTGCAAGGGGCTTTAAAAAATTAAAACTGGGGAAGTAATTTAGAACAGAATATCAAAAATGGACTCTATGGTCACAATTTTGATATGAAACCTTCAGGGTAAACCCTGAATTGTCCCAGTACTGTGCATTAGGAACAGACACTACTGATAAGGAAATATCTGATCCCTAGTCTTTCTATAAATTTTGGCCTGAACAACAATAGGCTCATATTTATCTCATATCACTTATGCTGGAGAACAAGTATTATACATATAATTTAATATGGTTGAGAAAAAGGCAAGAACGAATATTCTTCAATGATTATGTGAAGAAATATTACTAAGATCTGGGGATGGTCTGCTGTAGGGCAGGTATAAACAGCACACATAAACTAATAGGTACTAGACAACCAAACAACTGTACAATTAAAAGACATTTTAATTAATTATAATAGTAGGCAGAGGGGATTCATGGTAAATCCCTGTTGTAGTTTCTAGAGTTGGACAAACATTTCAAAATTCTGAGAAAGACTTGAAAGTTTTTGACTGGTTGAAGAAAAGATAGTATTGTTGGAATAAGTAGGTTAGAACATGAAGAAGGGGGACAAGGAGGAGGAAGAGAAGAAGAAGAGAAAAAGGAGGAAGAAGTGAGGAAGAGGAGGAACTGGGGGAGGAGGGAGATGAGATGGAAGAGGTGGAGGAGATGGAGGAGGTGAAGGAGTAGGAGGAGGGTTTGTAAAGCTGCATCTTAAGCAGAGGGAGTGAACTGAACGATAAAGGTGAGCAAGTGACAGATGCTGAAGACCACAGAGTAATAAAGAGGCTGGACATTAGCCACTGGCTAGAATGCTACAGACCAGCTAGTTTGGGCCATGTTCAGTCAATTTCTACTGACTGAACATTTCAAAGAGAAAGCAGAGCTAATACTAGATTAAAGTACTAGGTTTGTCTATCAGTGCTTCAATAGCATTGATAGTCTGATTATATGGAGGTGTTTAGGTAGCCTCTTGATTTTTTACGTGCATTTGCTGGTTTTATTCTAGTAATGAAATACACAATATTTGTTGTGTAATTGCCAAACAGGACTAGATTTAAAAATCATTAAATAATTCTCAAAATAAATATCTTGACAATTAGTCAATGAAATGCATTTAATCTTTTTAATGTAAACAGGCTAATGCTTTCTGTTTATTTGTATTCCTTTTACTCTTGGGAAAAGTAGAGTAATTATTATTATTATTTTTCTACTTCAGAATCTGCTTTTTAGAAGTGTGTCAATTGCATTCTAGTTCTTACAGGTAAATGTGTCCATTTAAAGTTATTTTCTGTATTTACCTTGCTGATCCTACTTAGTTCAAAATAGCTAGCTATCTTGCTGAAATAGAAATGTCCACAGTAGCCTTTTTTTTTCCTTTTCAGAAATCATTTCAAGCCTGATAAAGAAAGAAAAAAATAATAAAACCAGCAAAGCATTTGTGTTGTGTGTTTTTTTTAAAGTGCTGCTCTTGTTTCTTTCAGGCATTTCAGAAAGGACCAAATGTATATTATTTGATTTATTTTGCTGTCTCTGAGAGTACATTTGGTTTTGTATATTTTAAACAGAGAGACAGAAATGGCTTGATAAGCAGTATCCATCAACACAGCTTGGAAACCACTTAAGATGTTGGTCATTACATGAAGTGAAGATAGCTTTTTCATCCATGTATCTTTGAGTGCTCCTCTTAAAAGTATATAGAAGGAAAAAGATGAGAAGGGCAGTAAAGCAAAGAAGTAGAAAGGTTTATGTTGAAAATATGAGTTTAAATATTGTTAGTGCCTTTAAAAACAGAAAACACAACCAGCAGGGTTTCCCATTTGATAGTAATGGATGTCAACAATTTGGCCTGAAGTTAAAGCACTGTGGAAAAGCTCCATTGGTTAAATATAAAATTTTGTTTGTGAGAACACATTTCTAGATGTTCTAATTGATTCAAAGTGTCTTGCTCAAAGAAGACACTCAATTTACATATACAGGATAGCTTCATCACCTTTCAACTAAACCAACTAGAACTGTCTGTTAAAGAGTATCAGTGAACCAGCTTTGAAATATATCATGGCAAATATTTAACAGCAAATAACGCTGATTGGTAAAAAGGAATAGATATTATTCAGTAAAATAATAGGAAGCTTCAGAAAGTTGGTGAAGAATTATCCAATTTGAAATTTGGCCAAAAAACAGTGCCTGACACACACCCACACCCTCCTTCAGCAATATGTTTGCTGCTATTTTAAATAGCCACGAACAGGCATAGTATTAGTTTTGTAGCTCAGTGTTCAGCAAATGGAGTCGGTGCTCTGAATTCTAATTCCAATTCCCTATTTAGTTTCTTTATAACAATGCCTCAATTTCTTGACATTAGCCTATTTTGCGGAGTTCTGCAGGACTTAACTCATGTGATGTAATGATTAAAAATTTCTACAATGCCCAGTAAATTAGAATAACAATTCCATGTGGCATAATGGTCATGTCTGACAAGAAGAACACAGATAACTAGTATTAGAGAAGACAGAGAGGTGAAAGAAAGCAAACTCCCTTAGCTTAGAATCAGAGTAGAGCTTAAAAGCAAGCCACTACTCTCTCTACAAGCAACAAAAAGCCACACTGTCTGCACAACAATTCTATTGTCTCTGCAGTTTATCTCAATGTGTTATCTTGCTTGAATCAGCTTCCCTCCCGGGCACAGCATTGCTCAAATTTTCATATTAAATTGCCACCAAACTTTTCACCATGAACAGCATGCTAGAATGCAGAAAAGGATGATGGCTACTCAATCACCAGCCAGATGAACAGCATGACTTTCTTTGCAAGTACTGACTTGGAGTAAGTGCGGTTAATTTTTGCAAACTGAGAAAATCACATTTTAAATGGCTTGTGTATAGGCCATTTATAGCTAATTTGAGAATAAGCACATTTCTCTAAGGCTGAAGACTTAAATAAATGTTAAGATTATACAGATTACTTACAATGTGATAGATACTGCCTTGTGCAAGCTACAAGTAGTCTACACTGTTGATTATATCCTTTCCCAATTTACCTCCATTTCACCTGTCTTAACCAAAAAAAAAAATGCACACAATTTATGAAGAAAGAGGAATAGACAGTGAGGAATTGAAACAATAATGAAGCTATTCCATCAACTTATCCAAAAAAAAGATTATTGGTTATCTCTAGGTTGTTATTTTCAGTAGACATTTTTAAGTCCTTATCTATTATAATTCAAAGTAGCATTAGACACCATTAATCATCCTCTTTCTTTTGAAATTTTCTCTCCCTCAGCTTTCATGAACAATATACTCTTCTAATCCACCCCACTTCCCGCCTTTCTGGCTCATCCACATTAACTTCTACTACTTCCTCCTCCTCTTAGACAATTGAGGTCCCTGTCCCCAAGATTTGATCCTTATTTCTCACCTTTTTATGATATCTTTTCTCCCTTCACAATCACATCCACATCTGTGAATTTATTTAATTTTTTCTTTCTCTGTTCCTGAGCTTCCTTCTGAATTCCAGACTCATCACCTTCTTTTTACATGGCAGTTGCATTTGGCCATGTCAAAAGACAACTCTATCTCATCACATCTAAAGATGAACTTGATATTTTTTATTAAATACCGTGACCACCTCTGGCATTCCCTATTTAATTGAATGGGCCACGATCCATCTTGTTAAGCAAATTAGAAATCCAGATTTTAGATTCTTCTTTTATCTTTTATTCCCATATCAAATCAATTTCCATGTTCTGTCATATATATATACATATATATATTCTAAATAAGTGCTCCATCCCTACTACCACTTTGGTGAAAGGTTCTACCTCACTTGGACTACTGCAACAGATTCCATCTCATCTTTCCCCTTCCAATTTTGACCACCTTGAATCTGTTTTCACAGTGAGAGAACAGTGATATATTTTAAAGACAGACATATGTGTACATTTTCTTGTTATAAATCTTTCAAATATGTCCATAGTTCTTGAGATAAATTTGCATTCAAGGTTCATACCCCCACTTCGAAAATTTCACTTTGACCTTCCTACTCATGTCATTGCCCAGCTCCACCCTGAGTTAATACCGCCTTCAGCAAGTTAGATCCTTCTCATTCATCATCGCAGTCCTACCATCTCTCCCTAAGAGGAGCCTTACAATATACACAGCCTAGAAATATCTCCCATTACAACCTCTCACAGTTGTCCCCTCTTTATAATAATTGTTATAATAATTTATAATTATACATGTGTGTCATTAATTAGATGATAAGCTTCACAGGGTGACATTTCTGTCTATTTGTATTCATCTAAGTGATAACCCGGTTGCTGAAACACATATTAGGCACTTAAGAAATGTTTTTTGAATATCTAAAGACCTGGTTTATCATATGCATCATCAAGCTGAATTGCATCACTTAGTTGCTTTGTATTCCCTGCGTGTTCTCACTTTTCCATAATCTTAAGTTTGCTTTAATAGCATCTGTCTTTCAATATTGCCTCAGTATCTCTTATGATCTATAAGGAAGCCAAAACAAAGTCAAGAATATGGTCTGTACAGGAGATGGCATGGTTCAAACGACTTCTCCACTCCTGTAACCTTGAGATATTTGGCAAGCTACTTAATAGCTTCATGTCTTAGTGCCTTCATCTGTAAAAATGGGGATTAATAACAATTGACATCATAAGGTTGTTGAAAATTAAATAAAACTGTCTACTTAACTACTTTAGAACAGCACCTAATACATGCACAATAAATATTAGTAAGTGTTCCCTATCAGATTTTTCACATATTGGACATTTTTAGCAATATATGGTGCAATATTTGTTACAGATGCTCCATTTTTGAGACTGGTTAGTGTGAACAGTTCCGTAGTACAAATTTGGAATCTGTTCAAAAAATTGGTTTATGAAGCCATGTATTTTTTCCCCAGTAATGATACAGTTTTTATAAACTCTAAAGTGAATACAGGAAAAAAGACATTGTCCCAGATGTATGACACTTTAGTGGATAACTCAGATCTTCAGACACTTCTAAAGAAGAAAATGACAAAATACTGGTCAGCCATCCATTTCTGGTATAAATGCTAAAAGTCTGTGTAGACATTTTTAGTTTGAGCCTTGTCTTTGGTGTCATCTAACAGTAAAAACTGCTTAATTGGATTTTATAGAGAACACAATTATTCTTGACTTGATTTTTAAAGAGAATATTTATTTTGATGAAGATTATTACAACTGCAGAATTTTCTAGTTCACATTGATATGATTCTGGGAAAACTATTACAAAGTCTAGAGACAATGGGAATAAAAAACAATGTATCTAACACATTGTAACAAAAGATGACAAATATTTGGCATCTTTTTATTGTGCAGTTCTGAAAATTATTTGCTCTTCATAATTATCTTGATTTTTTGGTATGTTTTAAATTTGGTTATCATATTTATCAAACTTATTTGGTTATCATATTCATCATATGTATTTGGTTATCATATTTAGTTTGCATATGCACAGAATTATCCATTGCCAAACAAAAAAATGATATACAGGAAAATACTTAATATTTCCCTTTTTCTCAATTTAAATGGCACATAAATCTACTGCAGTCATCGGCTGGTTATACAATCTTTCTTTATCTTTCACAGCAGAATTATAGCTGCAAGGCAGCTTCAAGTGTTTTCCCCAGAGGTAGAGACAATATGAAAAATAAAGCAGTGTGTGAACACTCTCGCTGACTCCATTCTGGACACTTTTGTCTCAACCTGAATATACTGCCAGGCACCAGGAAGATATAGCTTTAAACAAAGTTAGAGGCAAGAATAACACCTGTCTCAAACTGTGGAAATAGTTTGAATGCTGAAATATTTCTGTTACCTCATATATTTAGTATGTAAAATTTGCCAATTAATGTATAACATACAAACTTATAAATCTGTATACAAGGCCAATTAACATGTAAAAAGACTGTCAACTTTATTACTGAAATCTTCTATGTAAATTTAAAAAGTGATAGAATTGTAATCTAATTAATTAAAAATACTTTAAAGGATTATAATAGTCTGAGTAGAGGATGGCTTTGCTGAATATGTACTCACAAACTCCTTTCATTTATGTAGTACAACCTACTGGAGGACAATTTTAAAATATATTTTTAAAGTGTTTCAAATGTGAAAATGTTTTGACCCAGGGTTTTTCCACTTTCTAGAAATTTATATTGAATATTTTGGCTAGCGAAAAAATTCTTTAAGAAGATTTATTTATTTTTTGATAAGTGTTTCTCTATAAAACAGTTTTAGAATTTTTTTTTAAGTTACCCAGATAGGGTCCCCATATACCCTATGCCCAGTTTCCCTTATCATGAGCATCTTACTTTGGTCTGGTATATTTGTTACTATTAATGAACCAATACTGGTGCATTTTTATTAACTAAAGTTTATATTGTAGGCCAGGCATGGTGGCTCACACCTGTAATCCCAGCATTTTGGGAAACTGAGGCGGGTGGATCACTTGAGGTCAGGAGTTCAAGACCAACCTGGTCAATATGGTAAAACACCCTCTCTACTAAAAATACAGCAATTAGCCAGGTGTGATGGTGCAAGCATGTAGTCCCAGCTACTCAGGAGACTGAAGCAGGAGAATTGCTTGAGGCTGGGAGGCGGAGGTTGCAGTGAGCCAAGATGGTGCCACTGCACTCCAGCCTGGGCAACAGAGCGAGACTCAGTCTCAAAAAAAAAAAAAGCTTATATTCAGATTCATTCATTTAGTTTTTATCTAATGTCCTTTCTCTGTTTTGACATCTCTTCCAAGATACCACCTTACATTTAGTTGTTATGACCCCACCGGTTGTGCCTCTTGGCTGTGAGTCTCTCAGACTTTCCTTATTTTTGATGACCTTGGCAGTTTTGAAAAGTACTGGTATTTTGTAGAGTGTCTCACTATTAGCATTTGTCGGATTTTTTTTAATTTTTAATTTTTATTTTTGCATATCTAGATTGGAGTTGCATGTTTTTGAAAAGAAGACCACAGAAGTAAAGTACCATTTTTATAACAAAGGTACTGCTATGGACTGAATAGTGTCCACCTAAAATTTATATGTTGATACACTAACTAGTCCCTCGTGTAGTAGTATTTGGAGGTGGGACCTTTAAGAAAAGTAATTAAGATTTAGATTAGGCTTATGACAGTGGAGCCTCCAGAATGGGATCAGTGTCCTCATAAGTAGAGGAAAAGACACCAGGGCTCCATCTCTCTCCGCCATAAGAGAACATAGTGAAAGTAACATGAAATCATCCACTTGCAAACCAGGAAAGAGGCCCTCACAAGGAACCAAATATGTCAGCATCTTGATCTTGGACTTTTCAGCCTCCAGTAATGGAAAAAATAAATGTCTGTTATTTAAGCCATCTAGGCTTTGGTATTTTGTTGTATCATCCTGTTGTGGCTTGGATATGGTTTGTTTGGCCCCACCAAATCTCATGTAGAAACTTGATCTTTGATGTTGGAGGTGAGGCCCGGTGGGATGTGTGTGGGTCATAGGAGTGGATCCCACATGAATGGTTTGTTGCCATTCTTATGGTAGTGAGTGAGTTCTTACTCAATTCCCAGAAGAACTGGTTGCTGGCCCGGCACGGTGGCTCATGCCTGTAATAGCAGCGCTTTGGAAGGCTGAGACGGGTGCATCATGAGGTCAGGAGTTTGAAACCAGCCTGGCCAATATGGTGAAATGCCGTCTCTACTAAAAATACAAAAATCAGCCGGGCATGGTGGTGTGTGCCTGTAGCCCCAGCTACTCAGGAGGCTGAGGCTGGAGAATCACTTGAACTGGGGAGGCGGAGGTTGCAGTGAGCCGAGATCTCACCACTGCACTCCGGCCTGGGCAACAGAGCGAGACTCTGTCTCAAAAGAAAAAAAAAAATTGGTTGCTGAAAAGAGCCTGGCACCTTCTCCTCTGTCCCTGTTTCTCACTCTCACCATGTAATCTCTGTGTACATATGCCCCATTGGCTTTTGTCATGAGTGGAAGCATTCTGAGGCTCCCCCCAGATGCAGATGCGAGCATGCTTCTTGTACAGCCTGGACAACCATGAGCCAAATATACCACTTTTCTTTATAAGTTACCCAGCTTCAGGTATTATTTTATAGTAACACAAATAGACTAAGACAAGATAACTAATCACTATCAATTTTAACTTTGATCACGTGGATGAGGAAGTAGTGTTGGTCAGCTTTCTCTACTATAAAATTACTTTCTGTTCCTCTTTCCATACGGCATTCTTTGAAAGAAAGTCCACTCTGTGAAGCCTACCTCAAGGTTAGAATATCTACATATATTATTTGAAATTCTTCTTCACAAGATATTTATCTATTCTCCATTTTTTAAATTCAATAATCTGTTTACATCAGTATGGACTAATGGAAGTTTTATGTTGATATTTATAATGGCACAATTTTGAAAATACTTTAAATGTTCATTTCTAGTGATTAAATAAAATAGGAAATTTCATACAATGGGGTAATATGGCACATATAACATGATAATGTTAACATATTTATTGACATAGAAAAATATCCATATCCAGGCTGGACACCATGGCTCACACCTGTAATCCCAGCACTTTGGGAGGCCGAGGCGGGTGGATTACCTGAGGTCAAGAGTTTGAGACAGCCTGGTCAACATGAAAAAACCCCATCTCTACTAAAAATATAAAAATTAGCCAGGTGTGGTGCATGCATCTGTAGTCCCAGCTACTCGGGAGGCTGAGGCAGGAGAATTGCTTCAACCTGGGAGGCGGATGTTGCAGTGAACTTAGATCACACCGCTGCACTCCAGACTAGGCAACAGAGCGAGACTCCATCTCAAAAAAGAAAAATATCCATATTCATATAAAAAAAGCAAGATAACTATTCATAATACAGTTGTATTTTTGCAAAAAAGTGTGTAAATTGGAGCTTTTTTAAAATAATTTTTTAAAGTCTGATTTAAAAACAAAGGTATATGTTAAAAGTGGTTTTACCTAGGTATTGGGATTATGGTGGTGGATTTTCATTTTCTATATCACATAGTTTTAATTCTTCTCTTATCTTTTTTTTTTATCATTTTAGGTTACAGTGAACACTGTGTCCAATTTTTCAACCCTCATTCTCCCTCTTTTAGAGTCCTGTGCTTATTATTTCCATCTTTTTTTTTTTTTTTTTTTTTTTGAGATGGAGTCTCTCTCTGTTGCCAGGCTGGAGTGCAGTGGCACGATCTCAGCTCACTGCAACCTCCGCCTCCTGGGTTCAATCAAGCGATTCTCCTGCCCCAGCCTCCCTAGTAGCTGGGACTATAGGCACATGCCACCACACCCAGCTAATTTTTGTATTTTTAGTAGAGACAGAGTTTCACCTTGTTGGCCAGGATGTTCTCCATCTCTTGACTTAGTGATCCGCCCATCTTGGGCTCCCAAAATGCTGAGATTACAGGCATGAGCCACTGCGCCCCATGTATTATTTTCATCTTTATGTCCATGTGACCCCTTGTTTCGCTCTTGTTTATAAGTGAGACCATGAGCTATTTAATTTTCTGTTTCTGAGTTATTTCACTTACAATAATGTCCCCCAGATCTATCCATATTGCTGCAAAGGTGATGATTTCATTTTTTTATGGCTGCATGGGATTCCATGGCGCATATACACCACATTTTTAATCTAATCTCCCATTGATGGATTAGTGTTAGTTTGAATCCATGCCTTTGCTATTGTGAACAGTGCTGCAATAAACATACAAGTACAGGTGTGTTTTTAATATAATAATTTCTTTTGTTTGGATATTTTTCATACTGAATATATATTAAATTCATTGTGTTTTATCATTAAATGTTTCCACATTAACTTCTTATTTTGAATGAGCATCATTATCCACCTTTGACTGCACAGTTTTATTTTCTCCTTGCATATTACATAGTTGCAAGCATTCTGCTCATTCCAGGTTTTTTGAAATGGATGTGGCCCACCCATGAAATAGAAAGAGCTATCACTGTTATGTGTAATGAGTGCTATAATCTCTGCTTACACGTCTCACTTCATGATATAAAATCTTGTGACAGATATCACTATCATCATGTTCATTGCTTCAGAGATGAAGTTCTTGAGACTTCTAGAACTGACAAGTCCCACAGTTAGTAAAGGGAAGAATCAAGTTTTAAACCAAGAGGTGTTTAAATCCAAAGTTCATCTTTTTAACCATTATATCCCATATGGTAACACTTGCTTCTAGAAATGTTATACAATAATTATTCCATATCTACAGGTTCCACATCCGACGATTCAACCAACTACAGATCAAACACATTCAGAAAAAAGAATAAAAATAATATAATAAAAATAGAGCCTAGCAACTATTTACATAGCATTTACACTGTACTAGGTATGATAATTAATATATGAAAGAAGGTGGATAGGTTATGTGCTAATACTATGCTATTTTATATAAGGGACTTAAGCCTCTGAGGTTATTGCTATCCTGGGGAGTTGGGGGGATCCTGGAACCAATCCCTGTAGATACTGAGGGATTACCGTATAACACTGCCCTTCACTCACCCATTTAATGCCACCTATTTTCTCTTACTCACATTCTCCTAGGCTTTTTAATTCCTAGGCTCTAAGCCTTATGTCAAATATTCTCCTTGAGTCTATTTGATAACTCATCCAAACCAGGCATCATTGGTTTTTCCCTTTTAATCTCAAACATGCTCATAATAATGAACTGCCTTCTGATTCCACCGACCTCAAATTATGAGCTGGACGATATTTGTAACAAGCTTGGGCAATGCCAGGCCTGTATTCTTGTAAGCCATATTCATAAAAGCAGTGTCTGTTCCATTCATTCACTGTATTTGTAATGCATGTAGGGTTTTTCATTAGGTTTTAATATTGATTCAGTAGAAAGGGAAAATATACCCTCCTTTGAGAAGAACAAACATTTTTTTTAATGAGTTATCCTTCAAGAAAGAATTCTGTTTTAATTAAAGGCTAAGTATGAAGTAATTACTCATTTATTTTGTTTGACTAGATTTAGTAAATTGTGCACCTGAATATTTTAAATACATTATGATCACAGCCCTTGATACCTAGTGCAGTTGGGCCAAGAGCAAGACTGTTAACTAAGGCTGCATTGTTTAATACTCTTCTATCTCAATAAGTGTTTGCACTCATTTTTCTGACACATGAAATACTAGGAGGTATGTATCTCACTAATATTTATAGCTCTTATATTTATCTTCTTGCTAAAAAATGCATTTTAAGCTTGAATGTTCTTCAGTAGTTGTGACGTATGTTTTGGGTAATTGCATGAAATCATAAAACATGGCCAGTGTAGGAGATAGGAAATTTCAAAAATAAAATCTGTGTTCGTTACTTAAAGTGTAAATGACTTCACAAGGATATTGATGTTCTTTTTTAAGTTTTCTGCTCCCTTTGACCCTCTTTTTTTTTTCTTTTTCTCTGTCACAATAACTCAGTGCTATATTACAAATTATATGACACGAAACCCAACGTTATATCTAATTTTGAGATGTTTATTTATTTTCCCAGCTGTAGCGGTTCTAAGAATCTTGTATTACTGAAAATGCTACCTATTGTGATGAGCCTGCTATCATTTTATTCTGAACAAACCTCATTCTTCAGCCTGTCAATGTTTTAAAGAGAATGGGGTACATTTGGACAATCTTTTGTCTTATTGATTTATTTTTGTAATAAATCAGGCTGTCACTCTAAACAAATTGCCTTCCTCAGATTATGCTTTCATTGTAGACATACGACATTTTTTCAAGTTCTTTGAAAAGTGTTTAATTGTTACGAATAATAAGGGTAACTATTAGGCAAGTTTCAGATTGCTTCTCATTTGAAGTTTCCATCAGTTAAAGAAATCTAAATGTGTTTCAATTTGGTAATAGAATGTTTATAAATGTTTATGAAGAAGCTTACCAACACAAACACAAGTAAATACAAGCCACCAAGTCTTTTAGAACAAATGCATAGTAACACTGAAATTATAACCATTATACATTTAACATTATGTAGAAGATACCTACGGTATAATAAATACATTTGGTCTTTTTGTCCCCAGTTCTTAGTACAGGGCTCCTAAAACACTAGGAAAAGATACAGGAAAAGATACAGAAAACACTAGAATAGATACAGGAGTGTCTTTTCTTCTTTTCTTACTCTTAACAAGCATCTTTTGATCACATCTAGGTTTATGTTAATATGGTGACTTAGGGTAGAGCCCCTAGGTAGCCTTAGTACGGGGCGGATCATCAGAAACAACACGTAATTGGAGGGTTAAAACTTTCAGCCCTGCAGAGTTACTTCCAGGAAGAGGGTGGAAGAAAGGGAGATTAAGCTCTATAAAGACTCCTGAGCCACAAGATTCCGTGAGCTTCTGGGTAGGTGACCACATCAAGGTGCTAGGAGGGAGCATCAGACTCCCTCCTGCAACACTGACCAAGCCTTGCCCATGAATCTCTTCTGTGTGTCTGTTCCTGAGTTGTATTCTTTGTGATAAGCCAGTAAATGTAAGCAAAGTGTTTTCCCGAGCTTGGTGAGTCATTCTAGCAAACTACTGAACAGGAGGAAGGTGTCATAGTAACTCTGGATTTATAGCCAGTCTGTCAGATATACGGGAGGCTCAAACGTGCAACCGGCATCAGAAGTAAGGACAGTCTTGTGGGACTGAGCCCTTTTACTTATCGGATCTGATGCTAATGCCAGATAGACAGGGTCAAAGTTCAATTAAACTGCGGGACACCCAGCAAGTGCCCAGGAAGCTGGAGAATCGTTTGGTGTGTAAAAAACCCACACATTTGCTGTCAGAAGCATTGTATTGAGAGCGACAGGAGGTAGCCAAATGCCTAGGCAGATAGGAATGGGTCCCCGGTGAAACCCCACCTCCAAGCCGAAGGCCGTTTAAAGCCTGAAAGCCAAGCTACAAGTTAAATCCTCAGACCCAATTGAGAACTTGTCTTCCTGTTTCTTTCTTCCTGTTCACCTATCTTATATATACCTACGCTTTCCTAGTTGGTTTTTCTACACTGTCGTGGCCACCTTTGAGTGGCGTCTTTGCTTTAACCTTTTATGCATACTCACAAACCAATCAGCATGCACTTTCCATAACAAGTCCATAAAAGGCCCCGGACCCAGCCACACGGGGGTCTTTCCCACCTTTGGGTAGAGGGACTACCTCTGCATCCCCTCTCCACTGAAAGCTGTTTCATCACTCAGTAAAATTCTTCTTCATCCTCTTTATCCTTCAATGTCTAGCATATCCTCATTCTTCTTGGGCACAGTACAAGAGCTCAGGAACCGCTGAATGAGGGTACAAGCTATAACACAGGCAAGCTGAGGCATGCCGGCATGGCCTAATGAGGCCGGGGTGGGGCTTCTCCGGCCAAGGGTCCCTGGCTTGCAAAGTGACCAAGAAGAAAAATCCTGCATCAGTATGTGTAAGGAAACAGCTTCTGAGTGTGAGTGTGAGCTCCTGAGTGTGTGAATGTTAAGTTGCAAAATGGTATGAGTAGTACATCAGAAGACATTTAGTCAGCCAGTGTCAAATAATCTATTAAGCTGCTGTGGTTCAGAACTAAGCTAAGAACTTTGACATTCATCTCATTTAATCCTCATGACAACTAAGGGAGATAAATATTACTATCATAATTTTACAAATGAGAAAACTGGAGCCTAAAGTCATTCTGTGTAAAAAAATGGATAAAAGCATTAAGGAAACAGGCCCAAGCAGATAACATCAAGAAAAAAAGACCTTTTTAGACAAAGATTTCTAAATGTCTAGAAAAGGAGATAACCTTTTTTTTTTTCATGCAAGAGACTTTATCATCACAAATTTTGTTTTATTTTTAAAAGTATTTATTAAAGCCTACAATCTTATGCCTATACCATATGCCAGGGACTACTCTATTATTATTATTATTTTAGAGACAGATTCTTGCTATGTTGCCCAGGCTAGAGTTCCATGAATGTTCATAGTTGTGGTCATAGCTCACTGCAGCCTCAAACTCCTGGACTCAAGTGATCTTCCCACCTCAGTCTCCCAAGCAGCTGAGACTATAGGCATGCACCAGACCATCACAAATTTTAATAGGTAGAAATAAGCAATTACTATTTGAAAACTATTCTTCCAAGAGGTAAAGATGACAAGACTCTATGAAGTTTCCTCAAAAGCTAGTGCTGTGATTCTGCCTCCAGTCAAGGACCACATGTGGCCCCAAGATATTTAAAAACAAATGAGTCATATCATTGAGTAAGAAGTCTCATTGATTACAATATTTTTAACGCTCCAATGCATGTCACTTTGGGCACCTTTTTCTGCACCCACTGTCATATAATTACTCTGCTGAAGTTTTTCTATTTGTGCTGTGACTTCAGGGGATGAAAAATAAATGAAGTGGAAATACATTGATGGCTACGGTTAGTGAAGAGGTCAAATGAACTTCTCCTAGCTCTGCACTTTGCAGCCATGGAATGCAGAGACTCCGCCTCAAAGATTTCTGCTAAAGAGTTCTGCACTACAGGAAATGAAAACATGTGGTTCTTTTGGAGATGTTAGGGCCAGAAATAAATATAAAAATTATCTTCATCCATTATGTACAAATGAGTTTCCTATTTAAAATAATCAATCAAGAGAGTTAAGGAGAGTGTGATAGAGTTGGCTAGCATAAATATATCTCTCAAAAGTGTATGTACTTTTTCCAAGAGTTACAATGTTTAGGGTTGCCAGATTTAGCAAATAAAACTACAATATGCCCAGCTAAATTGGAATTTCAGATAGTGAAATTTTTTAGTAAAAGTATGCCCACAATATTACATGAGACTTATATTCGAAAAAAAAAATCTTGTTTACCCAAATTTAAAATCAATGGGGATTCTGTATTTTAATGTTTTAACACTATTAGAAAATGTATCAAGCAGAGGACAGTTTGGAAATAAGGAAAATAAGATGGTTCAATAACTCTTTAGGAAGAAAAATGGACGTATCAAAATAAAGGTCTAATATATTAGCCAGAGAGTTAACATTTTTCTGGGCCAAAGCACATTAAGCATGGAAGGTAAAGAGTTCCCTGATAATAAGGGCAAGTCAGTTGCTTTCCAGTTCTGTAGAGATAAATGCAGAAGATCCTATGAATACTATTGCCTTACAAGAAATACACAGGCCCACATATCATATCCATTTTGACTCCTGGATTTGCTAACCTTTGTTACTATAAGGCATTGTTTTGATCAGTGTTCTTATGTATACATAAGCTCTGTTTTGGAGAACTTTTAAGGTTTAGAAATGAAATAAGATTCCTGAATTTCTGTGTATAGCTGTGTCACTTACATTTTATAATGTTGACCACTGAAAAAATGAAAAAAAAAGGGCAAGTTTTCAAAAAACTCAATGAAGCTAGTAACTTTAGACATTTAAGGTAACAAGAATAGGGCTCAATAAGTCACCCCAGCTGGAAATTAAATAAGGGCTATTCAGTCTCATACATCCGAACATATACTTACTTTGTAAATTTAAGAGCAACATCTCATTCCCACTTCCATTTTTTTCATTGATAAAACAGTATGTAATACAGACAGCAGACCAAAGCTCTGTACATTCCATGGGATTTGTGAGTTTCTCTGAAACATTTGTAATCATGTATCAAAAGGCAGAATGCTAAGGTGGCTTGTTGTAATAATTTATACAGAGAATTCCCATTTTATGCCTCACAGGCCAACAAAGGGTTTAGCAACTGTTCTGGTAAATAAAGTGCTAAACTGGAACTAGAATCCCTGAATCCCATCCCCCAGCAGCATGGCTTTATTACCCTTACATGTCGCTTCTGGCAAAAGCCTCTGAGCATCTCTACCTTACAGTTTGAGGTTTTCACAATTATCATCATCTGCTTTGTTTTTAGGATGCACTTCCACTTCAAAATGGTATTCATGCTTGGGGATTGTGTTCGAAGCCATACAAAACACTAGGCCAATTTTATTTTGCTCATTGTAACCAAAGGTTGAAAATATTTTACCCTGTCAATATTTTTCTTTTCTCACCCCATGGACTTCATACAGTCATGTGCAACATAACGATGCTTGGGTCAAGATCACATATATGACAGTGGTCCCATAAGATTATAATAGAGATGAAAAATTTATATTGCCTAGTGATGTCCTAATGTCATAGGGCAGTGGATTACCCATGTTTGTGGTGATGCTTGTGTAAGCAAACCTACTATGCTGCCTGTCATTTAAACAGATAGCACATACAATTATGTACAGTACATAACACTTGATAATGATAATAAATGATTGCCTTACTGGTTTATGTATTTACTATACTATACTTTAAAATGTTATCTTAGAGTGTACTTCTTCTACCTATAAAAAATGTTAATTGAAAAAACAGCCTCAGGCAGGTCCTTACAAGCTCAAGAAGAACACTTTGTTATCATATGAGATGCTGTCATAGACAATGGCATCGTGTCATTGTCCCTGAAGACCTTCCACTGGAACAAGATGTGAAGGTGGAAGACAGTGATACTGAATATCCTGACCTTGTGTGGGGCTAGGATAATATGTGTGTTTGGGGCTTCATTTTTAACAACAAAAAAAGTTTTAAAAAGTAAAAAAAAAAACAAAATAAAGCAGAAAGAAGCTTACAGAAAATATTTTTGTATAACTGTACAATGTGTTTATGTTTAAAGCTAAGTGTTTTACGAGTCAAAATTAAAAAAAAAAAAACCAAAGCTTATAAAGTAAAAAAAGCTACAATAAGCTAAGGTTAATTTATTATTGAAGAAAAAATATTTTTAATAAGCTTAGTGTAGCCTAAGTGTACAGTGTTTATAAAGTCTACAGTAGTGTACAGTAACGTCCTAGGCCTTGGGGTTCACTCACTACACACTCAGTGACTCACCCAGAGCAACTTCCAGTCCATTCATGGTAAGTACCCTACACAGGTGTACTATTTTTTACCATATTTTTACTGAACCTTTTCTGCATTTAGATATGTTTAGGTACACAAATACTTACCATTGTGTTATAATTGCCTCCAGTGTTCAGTACAGTAACATGTTCTACTGGTTTTCAGCCTAGGAGCATTAGGCTATACCATACAGCCTAGTTGTGTAGTAGACTGTACTATCTAGGATTGTGTATGTGCACTCTACCATGTTCCCGCAACATTACTGACTGACATATGACTGTATATATGGACAAATGTAGATAGATGCAAGATATAGATTAGATAGAATCAATAGATACTAAGTTGGTGCAAAGGTAATTGCATTTTTTGCCATTAAAAGTAATAGATACATACACATATATTATACCCTGGACTTAATACTTTACACATGTAGAGTTTAAATCCACTAAAAACAAAGTCTGTGTAGTGGAATTGTCTCTGGTTTGTGGCTATCACACTAACACACTAATCAAGTCATTTTCAAAGGATTTTGTTAAATTACTAAAATGATGTAGACACTAGTCCCATCTTAGAAATTCACTCCCCCTTTGAGGATCCAGAATATGCAGAAAAAGGACAAATGTGTAACATTTTTGTTTGCTTCATTTGGTTGGTGTTTGCCTAGCAAGCTGCAAGTTTCTAGCAAGAATGCAAGCTTTTCCCTCTTCATGGTAGGCGCTCAATGAATAATTAATCATCAAACGAAGCTGCATTGGTTGCCAGGAGGTTAGCCACCGGGCATCAACTGTTACGGTGCACTGGCTTGAGAGGAAAATATCTGGCTGACATGAAATCAGGTAATTAATGAATTCTAAGAAATTCTTTTGAAGAAAAAGGTCTGCTGCTGGAATAATTCAATAATAATAAAAGGAGTTGAAGAAAAATATAACCTCTGCACTTTTTTCAACTTTTCAACAAGTGAGTTGCTAAAAACCCATATGCTTGTCATTCATAAATGCATTTCCAGACTTTATCACTTTCTCAAACTCCTTGATACTCTTTGGCAGTTTTATTCCTTTTTGCCCCAGCTGTAGCAGTTCACTGTGCTGGAGGAGTTTTGAGTTACTGTGTCTTTCCGAGACATTGATAATTTCCACCTAATACATTGTACCGCTTGCAACTAGGAGAAGAACATTGTGATGTGTCATCGTCTTGTCTTTAAGCGATTTCACTTGCAAAATTCCCTTAGTGCATAACTTACTCCGATTTCAAGTGAGACAACATGAATACCACATTACAACCTGGTAAGTCATAGATATTCTAAATTAGGAGAATGGGGAACTCAAATAAAGGATACATAAGTTTGTCAGTATGTGGGTGGGTTGGAGAGGAAGGGGAAGAAGACAAACAGAGAAATAATATAGGTTAGAAATTTTGTTCTTTGAATAAAATTGGCATATTGGGTTGAGTCTATAGAAACATTAAAATGCATTGGAGATATAAAAAGCCTAGGAAAAAGAAAACTGTAATCAGATAATTCTTTTTATTATATAACCAGAAAATATGAAAAAACAGAGGCAGAAATATTGTTAAAAGTATATTAAAGAGTGTCTGAAAAATCATTTTATCACCCAAAACTTTAGATTCTCTTAGATTCTTTGCTAGTCAATTGTTATGAATCAAAGGTTTCTCTATTTTTTTTTTTTTTTTTTGTCTCCCAACCAGATAGATTTTGGTTCCCATTCAGGATAAAAGAAGAACAAAATCCATATGAACTATTCAAAATCTCATTTTTGATAACGTTTTTCTTGATCTCCTCCCACCAATACCCTCTCTCTTTCATTGTTCTTCTTTATATTTACTCCTCTGAGATGTCATTTCTACAGAAAACCGAAAAGCAGGAACCTAGCTTTGGAATCTTTGATATGCTCAGTATGTGACTCCATTCCCAAATGCCCTTTGTTTCAACTGAAATCTTTTTAGTCTTTTATGCTTTTTGTTCTTACTCCAGGCTAACATGAATAGAAATGCTTGACTACAAGATTTTGCATTCAGTTTTTAGGTTGAAGGTTGAAGCATCTTCCTTCTGAAAGTGTCTAACTCAAAACTTTGCAAGTCACTTGAAAATCTGTTCTTTATTCTTTTCTATGACCCAAACAATTAACCAAGTCAGAGGGACAGATGAGAAAGAAGTATGGAAATTGCAGAACTTTTTCCACAGAAATAATTTGTGAGTGCGTTATTTTTTCTCTCTCTCTCTCTCCTACCAAATATCTATCTTAGAGAGCCTTAAAATTCATACATTATTTTACTTGAGTAAAGGGTAGAAAATATTTTTATAAAATTTAAGTTACATTCATGTCTTTACGTGTAAATAAGCATTATCTTACTAAAGCAAGGATGTAGAAGAGATGACTTTTGGTTCTCTTTTGATCTCGAAGAAATGATGCGGAGACCACTGAGGCAGAAGAACAGGGTCTGGTGGCAGGGAACTTAGGCCGCTGGTTTGTGCTGACTTCCTAAAGCTGAATCAAGGGAAACCATCAAGGTCTGGGGGAAAGGAATCTGAGGACAATTCGTGATAATTTCTTAAAGTTAAATCAAAGGTTAAACACCTGGGTCTGGGGTCAGAGAACCTAAGACCAATTAATGCGAACTTCCTAAAGCTAAACCAAAAGGGAAAACCCTGTCTCCCCACACCCCAGAAAGAAGGGATCCAAGGCCACTTTCTCTACAACCCTCCCCACCCCATCACGCCTAAGATGGAAAGGGAGAGTGCCTTGGAGTGGCCAAGGTCCAAGCACTGGGCACCCCTTCATCAGCACAGGGTGCCAATCTGCTTGGCCTTGGGTTAGCCATGAGCCAATCCACCTCAGTCTTTAGCTACGGACTAAATCCTTTATCTAGATAAGGGTAACTGATAGGGACCTCAAAAAGGAGCACTTCCGACCCAGAAAACTGTAACTGAGCCCTTGAGCTGCTGGCTCGGGCCCGCTCCCACCCTGTAGAGTGCTTTCTTGCTTTAATAAATCCCTGCTTTCGCTGCTTCATTTCTGTATTTCGTTCCAAAGTAACAAACTTTGTGCATTTTGTTCAATTCTTTGTTCAAAACGCCAAGGACCTGGACAAGTCACTCAAGGCCTTCCTTCCGGTAACACCACCATCATCCTATTTTGATGGTGTTTCTTGTTCAAAAATTCGAGTTGAGATTAGTGCTGTTAGGCTTCTCCACCTAACTTCTAAAGGGTATTTGTCAGATTGACTTACATGATATTTTATTCCAATTCTACATGTTTCACCATAAAAACACTCCTAATTTCCCTAATGAATATCACTCTTGACATCAGCCAATATACTCCTTTATGTTGTTCCCTTGAGGAAACAATGTTGAGAAAACTAATCTTCGGGAAAGATCCCATAAGAGTTTACTCTACATAGTTTAATTTGTCCCTTGAATATTTGATGTCAGAACAAAATACGTTTTACAGAAATATCTGCCCACACAGATGATTCCGGTGATTTAGACATTGTCTTTAACTTTAAACCCTAACTGTGAAGTGCTATAGTCATATGTGCTCCAATTATGCAAATATTATGTCTACTATTTCGTGGAATTTTTTAAAACCTGTATTTGAGTATTTTATATCCAGACTTTAATGAAAAAATAGACAAATTAAAAGCACAGATTAAAAAACAAAAGAGTGAGTGCTTGAAAACAATGCAAAAGAACACAAAGAAAATCATCAAAGAGGTTTAGGGAGGTATTAAAATTAGCAGAAATTAAAATAACACATAGATTATCAAAATTATCATCTTTTTAAAATGACTTGAGAGCCTGGACATGTGTTTCTGGGGAGGTAGATGAAGCTTTCTCTTCAACAGTGTCAAATGAAGCTTTCTCTTCAATCGTCAAATGCAGCCACATGTGGCCCATGTGACTGCTAAATGAGCAAGTATTTTTCCAATATCAGAAATTTTAAAGGCACTTATTCTCTGATGCAAAATAATTTGAACTATAAGGAAAAGCTTCCTTACTGGGCACTTGTTTCCACCTAGAATCTGAGTACAAATGTTTCCTGAATTACTTGAAAAGTATTGCTGTATAGCAGGGGCCTGATCCTTGTGCTAAACCCATCCTGATGTCTGTTTTTGTGAAAAAGGTTTTATTGGAGCTTGGCCACACCATGTTTACTATTGTCTATGATTGCTTTCACCTTGCAATGCAGGGTTGAACAGTTGCAACAGAAACCCTGTGGCTCTGACCCTTTACTTGCTGACCCTTTATAGAAAAGTGGCTGACATGTCGTAGAGTCAACTGTTAATTCATATGACTATTTTTTAAATTGGATCATTAGCTTTTGTCATCTCAATATATTTAATTGTGTGCATGTTAGCATAGAAATGGCAAAGGTAAAGAAGGAAAAGAAGTAAAACTTTATTGCTTTGGGACATTGCTGCTAATCACTAATTTCATGTTTACAATTACAGATCTCTGCTACATTCTCGCAGACATGGTCTGCATTTGAAATAAGGATGCTGCAGTTAGATCTATTTGGAATTACTTTTACTAAAAGTTTGATATTTGGTTCTAGAAATGGGGGTGAAGAGACAAAGGGCTAAGTCTAGACAAACTGCTTCTGTTTAATGCCATGTTCAGGGTGCTGACCTTTTTTCTCTCTTGGTGTCTCTGCTGTCTTTGGATCTCTCTCTCTCACTCAGTCTCTGTCTAAGTCTCTCTTGTTTTCTTTCTGCGTTTTCCTTTTTTTGTGTCTGAATCTCTCGGTCTCTGATTTTCTTTTTTTCTCTCCATTCCCTTTATTTTTTGCCCTTCTCTCTTGACTTCTTAATACGCAGAAGTCACACAAATTCAATAGCTGCAGCTCGGCCCCTAAATTGTAACTTTCAATATTTTATTAGGAAATGAAATTGAGAGCCGCCTAATGATCCCAGGAGAAGACTCTCCCAATTTAACATAACCTCTAAACAACATTTGAGAGGCAATTTTGTAGGGCCACCGTGGAACGGGTACTGCAAAACCACCGGTGCAGGGGTAGTTGAAAGTAATATGCATTTTGGTTCCTCCTCTTTGCTTTTAGCACAGCCATGGGGTCCTGCAGACATTTGCTCCCAGTACTGCTGGCTTCTCACTTTCATTTTATTAAAAAACTAACAAGGAGCATTAAGCAGCTCCCTGTTTAATTTCCCATAGAAAAGCAATAGTTTCAAGCAGCCCACTGGTGGTGTGATATTTAAATGCACAATGCACAGCTGTGCCAAATGCATGCGCCAGAGCAAAAAGGGTTTCTTAATATGACAGGTTAATATCATAGATTTTTATTTCATTTGCCACTGAAACGGCTAATCAGAGAGAATTGGACTTGTGGAAGCAGAGGTGAAACTGGGTAGTTAAGAGACAAAGGACATAGCCTGTCAACCTTGTATGGGTTTAATATCATGCTGGTGAAGTGCTGCAGAACTAACCAAAAGTTACCCCACTGGGGAAATTTGCACTGACCTGCTACACTTATCTAGGGCATCTAGAAGCTTCCAACATAAGATGCTAAGCGAGCCATGGTTCCACCAGCTATGTACTCAGGTCCTGCCTCTTTTCTACCTAATAAAAACATAATTATTAGATATTAGGCAAAAACTAGAAGAGATAATACAAAGGAAATCTTTTAGACTTCCTCTAAGTTTAAATACTTGGTTTCCCTTTGGCTCTGGGTAAACAGATACATAGTAATGTAAATAATTATAGGAAGAAGAATACCCTACACACAGATTTCATGAAAGCTATTCAAACCAGGTGGCATATCACATGGCCATGTCAGCCCAGCCAAGTTTTATAGGACAACAATTCTTAATTACATTGTGAATAGACATAGCTCTTAAGCTCATCCTGCTCCTTTTAGGCCAGGTTTCCATAATGACCTTTCATTTTCTTTAGTTCAGAGCATACTCATCCTTGTGAAAAGCCAGATCATGAATCATCATGCTTTCTGATAGGAAATTTGGCAAAACCTCTCAATGGTCTTTGAGATCTTAGGTAAAAGTTGTAATGAAGATGTTCATACAAGTTAGGCCTCTTTTTCCTCTTAAAGACCAAGGCTTTGTCAAGAGATAAGTTCCAAAAAAGAAAAGAAAAAACAAAGTAACTTTTAATATCAAAATAAATATTGAAAACTGTGCCCTGAATTGTCTATTTTAGAATTTTTCCATTCATTTGACATGAAAGTTTGCTTGGCGGCTGGCTTTTCTGACGTCAATATTTGAGTTCTAGCGTTCAGTTTTTAAAGTGCAGACTCATTGCTGTCTAGGTGTCATTAGAATATAACTAAGAAATTTTGACAGATATATTTTAGTTTTTACGTAGTAAAAGAAGGGCCTACAGGATTCAGGTGTAAAAGATGTCCCGATCCACAAATCTGGAGAAAGCAGGGTGCCAGAAAGATCCAAAGCAGTAGATAGAATGCCACAGAGTAAAGAAAGATAAATTTTCCAATACTTTGTTTACTCATAGCTTAAGGAATACTTCCCTTGCTTTCAAATTAAATCATTTCTGCTCTTGTTCCCTAGACAAGCATCATGAAGGAACTATCTGAGAATCTGAGTGATGTCTTCAACAATAAATTGAAAACAGCCATTTACAAATGACTTCTTTCATACAAGTCCTGCTTCTCTTAGCTAAGTCATTCAAGAGGTTAGCTTTCTAGGATGGTAATGACAGCAAAAATGAACAAAAAGGAAGGAAGGAAGGAAGGAAGGAAGGAAGGAAGGAAGGAAGGAAGGAAAACATATCTGTAGAAATAACCTGTTAAAGGATTGAACAAAGGGGAAAGGGAGAAAGCCTATTATATTTCCAGGGGAGGTGGATCACTGTCGTTTCTCCAAGTAGAAACCTGACATATGAATGACCCTAAAGAGATGTTTCCATTTATTTTGATTAAATGGTGCTAAGTATGCATGATGTAGCACCTGATCACCTAGCCCAGAACACATGTGAATAACAATACTTGCTGTGATTTGGTGTCTACTTCATGCCTAGTATCATACTAAGTGCATTGTAAAATATAAACATCAAAATCTTTTTACTGTTTGAGATCTCAGGTCAGCAATGAGAACAGAGGGAGAATGATATTCAGACGTCAAGCCTTATATCTAAAATGTGGTTACAGCCAAGTTAAAGCTCTTTCTATTTCAGCCTTTTTCTGTCACAGGCTTTTCTACTGTTCCTTTGTTACTGAGTGTTCTTCCATCCTGTCATCCCCCAAAACATAATCTGAACACTGATGAAATAGTCCTTGGTTCAACTGCAGATAGGACAGTTGATAATTCATTTAAGTTCTCAGTGTAAAATAACAATTTACAAGTAAATATGCTCCATTTTCCTCCTTTTTATCAATGACTGAAATGGGCTGGCCTTCGAGTGACAGTGACGCAATATGGGGGCTCCCACCCATGGGAATCACCCTGGACTCTGGAGTAAAAGTCCCTGGCAATTTCCAACTGATGGAAAAACTCAAAGGCCAGAAAGGAGTAGGAGATGGCACAGTTAGCTGAGGTCCAGTAGATGATGAAGACATAACACTTACAAGATGGCTATAAATGTCAATGTCTTAAATTCACTGTGCGTCCTATAAAAAACAATTAGCCTGATTATGTTAAAAAGCTTGCCAATATTATATACTTTTTTTATTTTACCAGCTTCAGTTTATATACTCGAACCTCCTCTGATGCTGTTTTATTCCTCTAAATGACACTTTAGGAAAACTGAATACACAGCCTTAAAATAGAAAGTGAAGCTATAGACTCAGAAGCAGCCCCCATTATAAGACTTGTAAAAAAGTGAATATGAATGGAGCTAATTGTTCTAATTGAGTTGTGGACCCTAGAACCAAATAGTGCTAGCAAAAGGACAGAATTCACATAGCTTCAAAGTTGTCCTGCAAGAGCTTTGGTGGCTAATGACATCTAAAGAAAATATAAAACTTGCTCGGATGCCTGAAGGACAATGTTCCAGCAATTAATCCAAAAGAAAAGCCACAGGCCCTTCCCCTTCCCCCTTACTCCACTTAAGCAGCCTTCATTTTCCACCATAGTGGATTTTCTAGATACATCCTTAGACCTCAAAGTGCTGGAAAGGAAGCTTCTATTCAAACAAAATTTATACTAAGATACCATAAGTGATACTAATTTTTTGTCCATTTGAAATATGTAAGCTGTGTTGTAACAAATTATCCTGTCAAGTGTAATCAACCGTCCATGTAGTTGAGCTTCTGGGATCAAGAAAGTATATTTAAATTGATTCCCATCATTACTAGTGGGGCACATCTAATTCAAATGTAAAAAGACACATCACACAATCAACTTGCTGCTGATGACAAGGCCTGGGGTCCCGGCCTTCTCCCCCTATTCCTCTGCCTGCTTCCCACCGTACCTGCAGCAGCCCTCTAGCCTGGGGGCGCTTGTTAGAGTAGATGGGAAAGTTTCAAGTTTGCAGCCTGTGGGATTACTGCTTGGTGCATGGAGCACTTTGTCTGTACCCTTGGTTTCTTTCTTTAGGTCTTAAATGATGGCAAAAACATAGATTATACCTCCTCTGCTCCCCTCAGAGATTGGCTTTTGGTGAGGAATTCAGGGCTTTCCCTACATCTTTTCTCCCCACCTTTATGGAGACGTGCTGCTTTTTCCTCCCTCTTCCTCAAGTCCTTTTTAGCACTGTCACTACCCAACACTTTCCATTTCATTTCCTTGCTTTGGCCAGAAGCCATCAGGTAAGGTTGGAAAGAGACTGTGACCTCCTTCTTTTAGTTTTAAAACTACATTTATTCACTCTTCACCGGCCTGGGAAATGAATATTAGGTTCTCAGCCCTGCCACCCTTTGCTGTCATCACCAACTGATACAATTTTTAGCTCAAGTTTTGATAAGGTAAAAAGAACAGTCAACCAGGGTTACTCAGACCTGCCAGCTCTCTGAGTCCTTGGTGGTTAAACTTGGAGAAAGGCCACATGAAGACACTTGTAAGCACACATTATCTCCCCAAATTACTTTCTTTCCCTGACATTGTTTTTGCTTTTAAAAGTTGAAGAAGTTTTAAGCAGGGCTCTCATTTGGTTGTCCTTGCAATCTATTGGGGTCTAGTTTGGAATTTGAAAACTGGAACAAAAAAACCTTGAATTCAGTGCATATTTGGTTTCGGTGCTGCTGCTTCTCAAGATTCTCAGCAGGGATTGAGGAAGAATTCAGTGTACACAGCAGACGTCTGAAATTGGTGGGCTTGACTTCCTGGCAAATTGCTGCATTTTTCCACTTTCTGTTCAGGACTCCTAAATGCTGAAATGTGGATGCATACCAAAATAAAAGCAATTCATTATGTGAAATAAAATAAGTAAATAAATGAAACAGAGTGGTGGTGCGGATTCACATGCCTAAAACCTTTATTTATTTATTTATTTATTTTTCCAGCTGGAGACCCACATCAATAACATTTCCAAAACTCAACTTGTGTCTTTAAATTTAAAAAGCTAGAAAATAAAGTTTATCTGATCCACTTATATTACAAATGGCTCCAGCAAGAAGTGACATCAGCAAGATGGTAAAGTAGGAAACCCTGGAACCTCCTTGTCTCCACAGACACATCAATTCAGCAACAATTTATGGTCAAATTCCCTTTTTGAGAAATCAGAAACTAATTGAAAGGCTCTTGTGCCCTGGGAAAATATAACACCAGAATCACTGAAACCCATAGGGAGATTTAGGACACCCTCTTGCCAGAGACTGTGCCCCCAGCACAGAGTTACACAATCAGGAAGAGCCCCTCAAGTTCCCAGATTCACTCAGGAAAGGGGGTATTGGTTCTTGTGTCTGGCATCCCAACTTTTCCATGGGGACTCCTCAGAGAATTGGCTTCTGTCTTGCCAGTCTTGAAGCTCTGATAGTGAGAGGTGACAGCATGCTGGCAGTCCTCGCAGCCCTCACTTGCTCTCGGAGCCTCCTCTGCCTGGATTCCCATTTTGGCGGCACTTGAGAAGCCCTTCAGCCCGCCGCTGCACTGTGGGAGCCCCTTTCTGGGCTGGCCAAGGCCGGAGCTGGCTCCCTCAGCTTGCAGGGAGGTGAGGAGGGAGAGGCGCGAGCGGGAACCGGGGCTGCGCCCGGCGCTCGCGGGCCTGCTGGAGTTCTGGGTGGGCGAGGGCTTGGCGGCCCCGCACTCGGAGCGGCCGGCCGGCCCTGCCGGCCTGGCCAATGAGGGCCTTAGCACCTGGGCCAGCGGCTGCGGAGGGTGTGCTGGGTCCCCCAGCAGTGCCGGTCCACCTGCACTGGGCTCGATTTCTCACCGGGCCTTAGCTGCCTTCCCACGGGGCAGGGCTCGGGATCTGCAGCCGGCCATGCCTGAACCTCCCCCGCCCTCCGTGGGCTCCCGTGCGGCCCGAGCCTCCCCGAGGAGCGCTGCCCCCTGCTCCATGGTGCCCAGTCCCATCTACCACCCAAGGGCTGAGGAGTGCGGGCGCACCGTGTGGGACTGGCAGGCAGCTCCACCTACGGCCCAGGTGCGGGATCCACTGGGTGAAGCCAGCCGGGCTCCTGAGTCTGGTGAGGACTTGGAGAACCTTTATGTCTAGCTAGGGGATTGTAAATACACCAATCACACTCTGTATCTAGCTCAATGTTTGTGAATGCACCAATTGACACTCTGTATCTAGCTACTCTGGTGGGGACTCTGAGAACCTTTGTGTGGACGCTCCATATATAGCTAATCTAGTGGGGATGTGGAGAACCTTTGTGTCTAGCTCAGGGATTGTGAACGCACCAATCAGCGCCCTGTAAAAACAGACCACTTGGCTCTCTGTAAAATGGACCAATCAGCAGGATGTGGGTGGGGCCAGATAAGAGAATAAAAGCAGGCTGCCGTAGCCAGCAGTGGCAAACCACTAGGGTCCCATACAACACTGTGGAAGCTTAGTTCTTTCACTCTTTGTAATAAATCTTGCTGCTGCTCACTCTTTGGGTCCACACTGCCTGTAAGAACTCTTAACACTCACCGCGAAGGTCCGCAGATTCACTCCTGAAGCCAGCCAGACCGCGAACCCACTGGGAGGAATGAACAACTCCAGATGCGCCGCCTTAAGAGCTGTAACACTCACCACGAAGGTCCACAGCTTCACTCCTGAGCCAGCGAGACCACGAACCCCACCAGAAGGAAGAAACTCCGAACACATCGGAACATCAGAAGGAACAAACTCTGGCCACGCCCCCTTTAAGAGCTGTAACACTCACCGCGAGGGTCTGCGGCTTCATTCTTGAAGTCATTGAGACCAAGAACCCACCAATTCCGGACACGATAGCTCTGGACCAGTCTAGCTGCCTGGGGCAGAATGGAGGAGATGGTTTGATCTACTAGATCCAATTGATCCTCTCTCCTGCTTGGCACAGAGTGAGCAGATGAAAAATTCTAGCTCTCAGCTTCCCCTTATGGAGGGAAAGAGTTTATCCATGTGTTCAGTGGTTCAGCTTCTCTGGGCCTTTTTTAAAAAAAACTACTGTCTGTCTCACCAACGTTGAAGCTCTAACGTATGGAAGGTCTGATGGGTTCAACATGGTCTAGCCCACCTGGAGGAGAATGGAGATGGAAGCTCAGCCTTTAGACACTATAGCCCTCCCTCATCCCCACCTGCCCGCTCACTGTGAGCAGATGAAAACTATAGCTTCCTGCTTCTCTCTAGGGGAGGAAAAGAGTTGATAGAGATCCCCAGAATCTCTGGGCAGGCTGAGTGTTGTGGGGGGCCCATCTCCTACGCATGGCCAGTCTGTAAAGAATACAAGTGGTTACTTTATCTAATGTACAAACAATAACAAAAAGAGTAAAAAAAGAAGGATCAAGCAAAAGTGTTTCAAAGTAACAAGATAAATCTCAAGAAAACAACTCTAATGAAATGGAGCTATGTGATTTACCTGGCAGAGAATTAAAAATAATTCTCATAAAGATGCTCACCAAGGACAAGAGAACAATGCATGGACAAGAAAGAATTTTAACAAAGATATAGACCGTATAAAATATACCAAATGAAAATTATGTGACAGAAAAACAAAATAACTGAACTGAAAAATTCACTAGAGGAGTGCAACAACTTACTGACAGAGCAGAAGAAAGGATCAGTGAACTCAAGGATAGGTCACTGGAAATGATTCAGTCAGAAAAGTGAAAGGAAAAAAGAATGTAAAAGAGTGAAGAAACATTAAAAACTTATGAGACCCATCAAATAGCTGAATATAAACATATTGGAAATCCTAGAAGGGAAAGAGAAAGAATCAAAAAGCTTATTCAGAGAAATAATAACTGAAAACTTCCCAAATCTGAGAAAGAAAACATACATCTATTCTAAGAAGTTCAAAGGATATCATATAAGATAAACCCAAAGAAATCCACACCAAGACACATTATAATCAAGTTATCAAGTGTCAAAAACAGAGAATTTTTAAGGCACGAGAAAATTGCAACTTGTCTCATTTAAGGGAACCCTATCAGTAGATTTTCATTCAGTAAGACTGCAGTCCAGAAGAGAGTAGGATGATGTATTTGAAGTATTAAAAGAGAAAAATGCCAACAAAAAATTTTTCACTTGGTGAAACTGTCCTTCAAACGTGAAAAGAGGTAAAGACTATTCCAGATTAAAACTGAAGACGTTTTTCACCACTAGACCTGCTTTACAAGAAGTACTAAAGGGAATTCTTTAAATTGAAACAAAAGGACATTAACAGCAACACAATAACATACCAAAAGCATAGGCAACAAAAACAAAAAATAAAAAGTAGAACTAAATCAAACTATAGCATTCTGTATGGCAAAGGGAAAATGTATAAGATTTAGTCTTGGCAAATGACATATTCCTAGGATTTATCTGTTTCTTATGAAATAAAAAGAATTGAATAGACCCATAACCAATATGAAGATTGAATCAGTAATCAAAAACCTCCCAACAAATAAAAGCCCGGGAACTGATGGATTCACTGCTGAATTCCACCAAACATTTTAAGAATTAATGTCAATCCTCAAACTCTTCCAAAAAGTCAAAGAGGAGAGATTACATCCAAACTCATTTTTTTGAGGCCAGCATTACCCTGATACCAAAGCCAGATTAAAAACACCATGAAAAAAAAAAAAAAAAAAAACCTACAGGCCAACATCTAGAATGAATATGAACTTAAAAATCCTCAAAAAAATACAAGCAAACTGAATTCCAACAGCACATTAAAAGGATCATACACCGTGACCAAGGGGAATTTGTCCCTGGGATACAAGGATGGTTAGCCATATAAAAGTCAGCTGATGTGATTTAACCGCATTAGGATAAAAGCTAATCACATGATCATCTGCCTTTCAGATGCATAAAATGTATATGAGAAAATTTATTGCCATTTCATTATAAAACCTCTCAAGAAACTAGAAATAGATGGAATATATCTCAACACAATAAGACCATTGGTGAAAAGCCCACAGCTAAAATCATACTCAATGGTGCACAACTAAAAGCTTTTCCTTTAAAATCAGAAGCAAAGTAAGGATGTCCACTCTCTCAACTTCTATTCAATGTAGTGCTGAAAGCTTACCCAGATCAATTAGCCAAGAAAAATAAAATCCATGCAAATCAGAATGGAATAAATTAAATTTTCTCTGTTTGCCAACAACATGATCTTTTATACAGAAAACCCAGAAGACTACACACACACACACACAAATTATTTGAACTAACAAATTCAGTAAAGTTGCAGGTTAAAAAATCAGCATACAAAAATTAGTTGTGTTTCTATAGGCTGACAACTAAAATGAAAATTAGAAAAACTAACCTATTAATGATAGCGCTAAAAAATAAAATACCTAGAAATAATCTTAGCTAAGGAGGTGAAAATTTTATATAACAGAAACTACAAAACATTGATAATAGAAATTAAATGAGACACAAACAAATGAAAAAGCAGCTCATATTCATACATTAGAAGAATTAATATTGTTAAAATGTCCATACCACTGAAAGTAATCTGCCTACTCAATGTAATTCCTGCCAAAATGGCCATGGAATTTTTTTTTCACAGTAGTAGACAAAACACTTCCAAAATTTGTGTGAAACCACAAAAGACAATGAATAGCCAAAGCATTCTGACAAAGAGGAAAGCTTGAAGTGTCACACTTTCTGATTTCAAAGTATATTACAAAGCTCTACTAATCAAAATAGCATGGTACTGACATAGACATATGAACCAATGGCACAGAACAGAGAAGTCAGAAGTAAATCCATGTATATAAGCATCTTTGACAGTGGTGCCACGTGTACACAATGGGGAAAGGATAGTCTCTTCAATAAATGGTGTTGGGAAAACTGGATATCAACATGAAAAAAAAGAAACTTGGACCTTTATCTTACACCATACAGAAAAATCAACTCAAAATTGATTGAAGACTTAAATGTAAGATTCAAAACAATAAAACTCCTAGAAGAAAACATAGGAGAAAATTTTCATGACATTGGTTTGGCAGTGGTTTCATGAATTTGACACCAGAAGCTCAGGCAACAAAAAGAAAAATTAAAAAGCAGGACTAAATCAAACTATAACCTTCTGCACGGCAAAGGAAAAATTCAATGCAGTGAAAAGCCAACCTAGGAAATGAGAGAAAATATTTTCAAGTAACATATTTGATGAGGCTTTAATCTCTAAAATATACAAGGAACTCCTCTAAAAATCATAAAAACAACTAATGACTAATATGATAATGGGTTAAGAACTTAAACAGACATTTATTTAAAGAAAACATGCAAATGAGCAGCAAATATGTGAACAAAAATGTTCAGTGTCACTAATTATCGGGGAAACACAAATAAAAACCATAATCAAATATCGCCTCACACCTGTAAATTTAGCTTTCATTACAAAAAAAATCAAAAACAACAGACAATCAGTGTAGATGAGGATGTGGAGAAATTGAAATCCTTGCACACGGTTGGGAGGCAAAATAGTGCAGCTGCTATGGAAAATAATATAGACATTCTTCAAAAAATTAAAAACAGAACCTACTTATGATCCAGATATTCTACTTTTGGATATTTATTCAAGAATATTGAAATCAGGATTCCAAAGAAATATTAGCACTCCTATGTTCATTGCAGTACTATATATAATATAACAGTCAATATATGAAAACAACTTAAATGCCCATTGACAGATAAATAAAGAAAAGCTGGTATACACATGCTATAGAATACTATTCAGCCCTAAAAAATAAGGGAATTCTGCAATATATGACAACATGGATGAAACTTGAGAATGTTAGGCTAAGTGAAATAAGCTCGTCATAGAAAGACAAATACCGCATGATTCTACTTACATGAGGTATCTAAAAAAGGCAAATTCACAGAATCAAAGAGCGGAATAATGATTTCCTAGGGTTGAAGGGAGGAAGAAATGGGGAGCTACTGAACAGTAGGCATAAAATTTCAGTCAACCAAGATGGATGAGCTCTAGAGATCTGCTGTAAAACACAGTACCTTGGTCAACAATAATGTATTTTATACTTAAACATTTTGTTAAGAAGGTAAATCTAATATTAAGTGTTCTTACCACAATAAAACACAATTTTAAAAATGGCTCCCACAGCGCAGAGATCTGTCTGGCCACTCTCAGCAGTCTGCTCCAGCTCTGACATTTACTTAGACTATGAGGACAGCTTTTTCCCATGGAGCACAGGTAAAGTATGTCCATTATTAAGTTCTACAATTTATTTATGTATAGTTAGACCTGTCTCCACAGATTGCCTTTTCCTTGGCTTTCCAGTGTCTGATTTTAAAGGCATAGCATGCTTTTACAGGCCAAAGTGCCTTTTTAAATTTATCAAAAGTGAATTTTAGTGGTTTGGCTGACAAGAACTTATTCAACAGAGAATGGCAATAGGACAAGAGTGATTAAGATAGCAGGACTTTAAGCAATAATAGCAATAAAGTTCCAATTTTGCAGTTAAAATAGAAGGTTTGCTAATACCGGGTTCTATCACTTAATGGTTTGTATTGTTTGTTTTCTTTCCATGGGTCTATAATTTTATATAAAGAGCTCTATAGGGAGAATGTAATACCTAGAAAAAGGAATTAATAAAAATCTTAAATGATTCCATTATTTTCAAGAGAAAAAGAATTCATTACTATGTATTGGTTGGAAATGACACCAATAATGGCAAGGGAAATATTGTGTGTATTTTGTCTTAACAGGAGAGATTAAAATGAAACTTATGAAAAGCTAAACAGAAGCAGAAAGCTTTGGCATGCTTTTTATCCTATTATGATGTACATTTTTAATATATTCACAAGCATACATTCTATTTCAAAATTACTTGATTTTAGATATGCCTATGTTTTATTTTAGTTTTGTTCATCTGACTTTTCTCACTTCCCCTTCTTATTTTCTCCTTTCTCCTCTTATCCCTTCTCTCACACTTCTCCTTTTACTTCCGAGGTTCACAATTTGTCTAAGTGTGCACCTCTATGTGTTTATGTACATGTTAAAATGTGTGCTTCTTCAGAGATCAGCTTTTGGGAATCTACAAGATTCAAGATCAGTGCAGAAGCTGGAATTAGTTGTAAAGAGCAAAGATGATCTTTGGCAGATAACACCTGGGCACAATACTGCCAAGCATGAAAGAACTGGTAACTACACTTGACAGACAGCTTTTCCTCAGGTCACTGTGCAAAAGAAACAAAGTGTATAAATTCACTGGTTAGGATTCTCACCTAACAGCTACCTGCTGATGGCCAATAAAACAGAGAACAAAACAAAAAACATGGCTTGACAAGAATGCCAAAAATACACAATGGGGAAACGATAGTCTCTGATTTTTCCTTTACATCAGAACATGTGTTCACCTTGAAATGCCTAGGAAAATAGCCAACTGACACCAGTTATAGAAATTGAGACTGTGACAGCCAACAACAGCAAGCAACTGATGTTTGTTTTTATCGATGTTTTAACTTTGTTGTTGTTGCCTTCTGTCTTTTAGCAACTTAACAATTATTTTCTGGATAAGGTCTTCATTTTCAATTTTTAACATTTTGTCTTTTTCTTTCTATTATAAAAGCACTGTGTGTTCCTTATTAAAATGTAGAAAATAGTGACAAAAGCAAAAAACTTTTTGAAAAATGATACAACATCCTACCACCTGAAGACAACTGTTTAAATTACTGATTGATGTTTTGACTTATTCTTTGGTATGTTCCGGATGCTTCCCAACATTCTCCTCCAAATAAAACCACTGAGCTCCATAAGGATTAGTTGACTTCATCTCAAGGAGAGACTTTCTCTTACATCAATTTCAGAAAAAGGAGGGAGATCCACAGGGCAGGATTTTCTGTAGCCTATCCTCCCCCAACTGCCACATAATACAGAAAACAACTAAAAAACAAAGGGCTGCAATTAGAGGTAATGCAGGTTTGCTGTTTTATTCATCAGTGAATAAGATAACTTAAAAGCAATGAAGATATATTGAAGCAGAAAGAATATGGTTACCCAACCTACTTTCTAGGGTACCTCCAGCTGTGCTCAGCTCAATCACATAGAAATATAAACTAATTGTCTATCATACCTCAAAAGCATAAGCCTTTATAGCTGCAGAGTTACAAAACATTTCATTTGCTTATGTGAAGAAGCTGAGAGGGACAGCTGTACTTCAACAGTCCTACAAAGTGTGCATCCTCCTCCATCCCGCAAGCAAAACAGCAACATCTACTACAGTCCAACAGTCACTGGTCTTAACGTTTGTGAGATTAGCAGGATTGGAGGTTATAGCTAAGATTGTGTGACAGCTACCTGAAAGTAACATCTCTAATATATCTTAATTATATTCATAAGATGTGATCACGGAGACTTCAAACATTTGTTAATTATATTAGTGCATTCTCTTTAAAGGTGTCTGGCTTCTTTTCTGAAGAGAAGGGTCTCTGCTCAAATGTAATCTCCTCAGAGAATTCTTCCTTGAATTTCCTGTGTTAAAGTAGGCCACCACCACACACACATCTGCCCACTATTACACCACTTGGTTTTAATTTCCTCATAGCACTTATCATCTGAAATTATCTTATTCATTCAATTGTTTGCTCATTTGTCCCCACTACAATATATGGCTTATGAAATCAAGGTAGTTGTCTGTGTTATATATCATTGTATGACTAGATGCAGTACTTAAAATATTACCTAGAGCATAGTAGGTGCTTGATAAATGTTCATTAAACCTTAAGTTAAACAAAATTGATGCACATAAAAACTATATCCTCATTAATTATTTTGTTTTCTTTTTCTCCTGCTTAGTATGTTAAAGCCCTCCATTTTGATTGTGGAACTGCCTTTTAGTACTATTTTTCTCCACTTAAATATTAAAGGTATTTTATTACTTGCATACAAATTAAGAGTTGATGCTTTCTTTCTACAATGACCATTTTATTAGTATAAAATATCTTTTAACTTGTCATGCTTGCTGCAAGGAAGTCTTCATTTGTTTGAAATTTATGTTGGAATGCCAGCTTTATTTTATTTTGGATTGTATGAATATCTTGCTTCACATTTTTCATTTCAACATCTTTATTTCAGTTGTGTCTCCTGTGAGAAATTTCTCTTTATTTTCTTGTATCTCCCTTGATAATCTTTGTCATTTATTTAAAATCTTTAATACACTATGTAATCACTGAACTATCTGGGCTTAAATAACCTGTCTCATTATATGTTATTTGTCATATTTTTTCTATGCCCCTTTTAACACCTTTTACTTTCTTTTTATTCATTATACCTTTTTATTATTTTATATTGTTTTGTATTAGGTTGTTACTACACATTATTTTATTGTTTTTAGTAGTTACTCCCGAGATTAAAACATGCATTCTTGATTTATTAATATCTAACACAAATTGGTACAGTTACCATTTCCAAGATGTAATAACCTTACAATAACCTTGCATTATCTTCAGTAATATTCTGGTTTCATTAAAATCTCTTCCACCTTTTGTGTTCTTATTATGTGCTTTAATTATCTACTCCTTTGTTGTGTAGTTTTGTTTTTAATATCTTTATTTTCTGTAATATTGAGTGGGAATTTTGTTGGGTTTAGAATTCTAGCTTGGCAGTTATTTTCTTTCAGTATTTAAAATGCCTAATTCAATTTTCTTCTGGCTTCCTATGTTTTAGTTGAAAAATTGGCGGCCAGTTTTGTTGTAGCTTCCATGATAGTAGATAGTTGTGTGCATGTGTATGTTTTATTTTCAGTTCCTGCTGCTTTTAAGGTTTTCTAATTTCTTTGCTTTTCAGCAGTTTTATTTTATGTCTAGGTATGATTTTCTTTTTATTTATTTTGCGTAGTGTTTGTAGCATTTTTTGAATCATTGTCTTGATGGGTTTCATTATTTTGGAAATATTGTGAACCATTATCCTTTCATGCATTGCTTCTGTTTAATTATTTATATACATTCTTTTGGGGTCTCCAATTACTTACATGGCAGAACTTTTTGTTGTTGTTATTGTTGTTGTTGTTGAAAGAGAGTCTCACTCTGTCGTCCAGGCTGGAGTCCAGTGGTGCGATCTCGGCTCACTGAAACCTTAGCCTCCCAGGTTCAAGTGATTTCCTGCCTCAGCCTACCGAGTAGCTAGGATTGCAGGCGTGTACCACCACGCCCGACTAACTTTTTTATTTTTAGTAGACGGGGTTTCACCATGTTGGCCAGACTGGTCTCAAACTCTTGAGCTCAAGTAATCTGCCTGCCTCGGCCTCCCAAAGTGTTAGGATTATAGGCATAAGCCATGGTGCCCAGCCTAAGTGACCAAACTTTTATGTCTCTTAAATTTTTTTCTGTATTTCCCTTCTTTTTATTTTTTTCTTGCTTCAGTCTTGACAATTTCTTCTGATCTAGTTTTCAGCTTAGTATGTCTCTCTTTGATTGGATTTAGCCTGCTTTAAAACACATTCTTTCTTGAGTATTTAATTTTACATATTATAGATTTCAGTTCTAAATTTCCATTTGATCTTTTTTCATACGTAACTTGACTACTGGCATTCCTCATATGTTCATTTAAGTTTTTTTAAACAAATTTCTCAGTTATTTTAAAACTGGTCCAATATCTGTCTGTACTATGTTTATTATGTTTTTTATTTATTATTAATTTTCATTCAGTTTTTGCTTTCTTCAAGGTTAACTTTTCTTATCAAATAGCAGGCATTGTCTGGAATGTTTCTTAAAATGCATGGATAATTTGAGTCTCTAAATCTTGTAACTTTCCTTCAGAGAGTTAAATGTTTATTTATTTTTACTTCTGAATCATGGGGTAAGTTAAGTCGAATCTAGAGTTTTTATCTTTGTGATAACTGGAAAATTTTTTATCTCTTACTCTGAAGTGTGCATATCTAGAAAAATCACAAGTCTGAAATGTGAATTTGAGATATTCACCAGGGTCATCTCCTTGTTGGAAGACTCAGAACTTAAATTTTCATTCTCCCACACTCTTCCTCCAGTCCCAAGGGATGCTCAAAAGTATAAAATAAACAAAACCAATATTTTGTCCAGTGTTTCTGTTTGTTTTAAAAGTTATATTTCAAAACAAGTTCTATAAGACTGAAATTAAAACTTTCCAAAAGGAAGAGTGATCATTAGCCATCTGGTAAACCTAGCTATCCAGAATGAATCACATCTCTCTGAATTTCAGTGGATCAAGTTTTTACATCTTTCTATGTGTGTATGCATTTGAAGAAAAACAAATTTATATGACCTTTGTAATTTAAGAAGCATTTTTCTTAAGAAAATATCTAATTTATTACATAAAACAACCCCGTGCCCTTGTATAAAATATAAACAATGTAACGATAAATAGCATGAACATACTATCTGTGTGTGTGTGTGTGTGTGTGTGTAAGGAGTTGGTAACTATCAGATTTTACTGGATTTTATTTTATTTTATCAGCAATCAAATTCTTATTTTGCCTTTATTTTCAATAGGCATTGTTCACATCCTGGGAAGACTATCTATGTTTGCCAAATTCTGGGTGTGGTGTTACTCAATATGTGAAGCCTGTATAGCTTGTTAGAAGAAAATCAATTCTGTCATCAAAGATTGTTGAGCATTTTTTTTCTTATATAAAATGTTCACAAGTGCATTTTGCAAAAGGGCTAACAATGAAGTATTTTGTCTGTGGAAGACTTTAGGGAATGGAAAGGGTGTGAGAAGGTAAGCAAGCAAGAAGTTCAGACAACGTTTAACCATAACCCAGCTTACCATTTTAAAGTTCACTGACATGTGAGTGTCTCCTTTTCACCTTTTTGTTTTTATGCTGTATATGCAGAGACAGAGCTCAAAAGTACTCAAAAAGTACTTGTTTCGGACTTTCCTAGTACTTATCTAGATAGGAAATAAAAAAGAAGACATCATACACATTTCAGCTTATTGTGAAGTAAAACATGAAACAAAAGTTATTTCTCTTATTAAAACTTTTCTTCCTTTTATTTCACAAAATGAAAACATAATATGGTAGGAAGTCATTGTTGAAACTTGCATTCTGCATTTTTTAAATGAGGAAAGCAATGTGTTTTAACTAATGCAATGGCATAAAGCTTCCAGTTGAGTCCTGGAATGAGTGAAAGGGAGAGGGAGAAAAATGAGCCAGACAGTGAGACTGCTGAATGCACAGATAGCAAGGAAATGGTTTCCTTGGCAACAACAGCACTTTGGAAGGTTTCAGACAAGAGTACAACTGGGCACAAAGTATCTGATTAAAATTTATTGCAGGAAAAGGAAATTGTGTAAATGTAAAGGTACCAGAACATGCACTGTAAATCTGAATGTGATTGCTGAAAATTATTGTGTAGAATTTTTCTAATTGAGATTATTTTCTCTGTTTTGGTATAAAGCAGCATTTGGGAGGCCATGTCAATCTGGTCAAGTAATGTTTGAAGTATCCAAAGGGCAACTATGCTTCATTTATGACAAAAGAATCAAAATCTACTGACAAAAGCAACAAAGTGTAGATCTAACACAGCAATTCCATAGACCTATTTTGGGGAACTCCTGATATCTCCTTGAAACTCTCTTCAAAAAAAAAAAAAAAAGATAATATTCAGTCTTCTTCATTTTCAACCATCAAGAATGAGAATTATTGTGGGTCATTTTATATGCATTTTAAATGATTCATATCAAGCATTTAGTTTCCAAAGTGAAAATGGTCATACAGATTGTCATGATAAAAATCTGTTTTATATATAAACTTGTGAAACAGAGCCAACCAATCACCTTGATGGAATTATTTTACTACAATATACGATGCTAAAACACTAGTATTCCATCTTCTTGGGCAACTTCCTACTTATCACATTCTACAGGGAAATTGAGGATGAAGAGTTTCGAATCTCTAAACTTTTGCCAAATCTGGGAGAAAAATTTCAAGTAACTTAGGCTAAAATGAATCCTCAACAACTTTTAAAACAAAGCCTACTTTGGTCCACTTGTGGACAGAAAATGTTTATTATTATAATTTCATAAAGATCATTCTGTCTTCCAAAGTTATTTGATTGTCACCAACATGCAAGGAAATGCCATCATTCCTCACCTTACCTACTGGAAATCATAGGAAGTGGTTAGTGAACTTAATTCATTTTTATTGCGATTGGTGGTAACCAAGTTTTGAGAGAAGTCAGCATGCCTAAACTGTTTAATGCTAAGTTAATAACTGAAGTGATGTTTCTATAAGTAAATTGACAGTAAGGAAACAATTTCAGTTTTCTCATGTAGAGGTAATGCTTTGTTCAAACACTTGGAGACTTTTGCTGAAAAGATCTAGGGAAACAGAAAGCATTTCTATGTGATACTTCTGTCCTTATCTGAAACTAATATTAAGAAATTTAAATAAAATGAAATGAATGTTTATATTTAATTTGAATTTTGGCTCTTTCGGAAACAAATTCTAGGTCAAACTTTTAGCAAAGGATATGGTCCTGAATAATTTAAAATACTCATTCATCCCTAATAATCATGGGTATTTCTAAATAGTAAAAAGTGGGAAATAATGTTAAAATATTCTACAGAGCTGTGTATGTGTATCCACATTTCCTTTCATTACTTACATTTCTGGTAAATTGTATCTGAAAAACCACCAGTGAAAAGACAATGAAATTTCTAATTCAACCTCTTCTGTAATATATTCTGACAAATAAAATGTTCTAGCCCTTGGGCCTAAATTTTCACTATTAATTATTGAGTTTATTTAAATTCCCATATTAATAGACTACTGTTTTAAGAGGGAATAGTCATCTGCTTGAGTAGAATCACAAACTTTTTTTTCCATTTAATAAATTTGGTACAATGCACAAGTCATTATTCACCATGCTAATTGCCCTGCAGATGAAAACCTGATTTGTATAGAGATAATTACAAGTGTGCAAATTTCTAGTAATTTTCAGCATTGTATCTACTTCATTTCATTAAAACTTTATTGAGGACCTACTATGGGCTTAATACTTCTAGTTGATACTTAGAATCTGAAAAAGAAGTCTAGAGCAAGGACTATGCTCTAAATAAGATTACAATACTCTAAGGGGAAAAAAACCATAAATGTCAGATTAATTCTATATACTCCATTCTATCATGTCTCTGAGGTTTTTAGCACAATACAAGTCAATAATGTACCTAGCCATCAAGGTATATTTCAAATGCCACTATCTCTATACCTGCAATGATTCATTCAGCTAGACATAGACTTGTTTGTACTATATTTTCCCCCATAGGATTATTCTTGACCTGAATGTCAACAATTCTAATATGGGTAATTATTTTGTTATTTTATGATTTAAGAGCAATCATAATTAAAAGAATGATAATAATTAATATATAGTCCTTATATGTCAGCTATTTTTGAGTGATTTGCATATATTAATGCATTCATTCTCCCAACAATTTTATTTGGTAAGTTCCATTATTACACATTTTGCAGAGGGAGAAAGTTAAGTATAGAAAAGTTAAACATCCTCCCAAAGTTCCTAATCCTACAGGATGGTACACTCAGTCTTTGAAGCCCAAAGATTTGGCTCCTGAAACTATATCGTTAAGTATCACTGCCTGTTCTGACTACAACGTAATGAGTTAATTCTTGGTACAACCCAAATCTGATATAAATCAATGATGCATGTTACAACAACTGGTTTGTTAGCTACAGGGAAATGTGGTATTTTTCTAATATATTTTTAATACTTAAGTACAATCCAGCTTAAACTTCCCTACTGGACAAAAACTTATTTGTGGACTCTAGAGCATCTTACAAAATTGACAGGCTCTGCTGATGTTAATGTTTAATAAATATTTATCATATAAGTGAATAAGAAATAATCATGCTAATTATATAATAGCTTGTATATAAAATGTCAAAAGGGAAGTCAATATTACACAAATTTTGAAAAGTAAATGATGACTAATTAGGGCTGATTTTTAAAGGAAAAACGTTAAGAGGAGAACTCATACTTGACCTGGACTTTGGAGAATTTTTTGGTTTGAATACACAAATAGGATAGGAGAAGGCATTTCTCAAAGCAGAAATGTGTAAGGAAAGATTCAGGGGTAAAATTACATATTCAGGACTAAATGAACATAACAATTTTGGTAAAGTAAAGGATTCCATTATGGAGATAAACTAGAAGATAAAGACAGAGATAAAGCTGGGAGAAGATGGGTGCAGTCACTGAGAGGCAAGTAAGGAGTTTACAGTCCGTCAAAGCTGATAGAAGGTACCTACACAAAGTGAGGTTTTAGGATTATTAATCTAGTAGCAATTTGAAAGAAAGGTAAGTTCGACAGTGATTCACCACCTAGAATAGTAAAATAAGTAGCGAGCTAATGAAAACCTGTAAAAAAATGATGACTGTGACAAGACAAAAGAAGTGACCGATTTAAAAAAAGAAATATACATTTTAAAAGCTAACTATCCTTAGCAATAAGTAGACATAAAGGAAAAATGAAGAATCAAGAACTGAAGACAGTTCAGTCAGCAAAGAAGAATGTAGAGAAATAAAATGATATTTATAGTTACATGCCCTGGGTTCAATTCTCAATTACTAACTGGAATTTTCAGTAATTTTTTTAATGTTCCTTAGCCTTCCTTGCTTCAAATGTAAAATGGGAACAAAAATGATATTTACTTCATCTGGTGGTTATGAAGACTAGGTAAGATTGAGGGAGGATAGTAGGGTCTGGAGGCAGGGAACTTCAGGCCAATTGATGCTGAATCAAGGAAAAACACCAAGGTCTCAGGGCAGGGAATCTGAGGCCAATTCGTGCTGACTTCCCAAAATTGAATCAAAAGGAAAACACTTGGGTTTGAGGAATGGAACCCAAGGCCAGTTAATACAAACTTCCTAAAGCTAAACCAAAAGGAAAAAAAAAAAAAACCTACACTGAATAACAAAGGATCAAAGACTACTCTCCCTACAGCACGTCCCCTTCCTCCACATCTCAGATGGAAATGGAGAGTGCCTTGGACTGGCCCTTGGCCAAGCAGGGACAATATCTTCATGTGCACAGGGCACCAATTCACCTCAGCCTTCAATTAGCCACAGACCAAATCCTTCATCCACATAAGAGGTAACCAATAGGAACCTCAAAAGGAGTACCTAAAATCCAGAGAACTTTGTAACTGTGATGGAGGCAGGGGCCATCTGGAGCAGCCACCACTGGGATGGCCAGCTGCAGCAAGGGAGGGGCAGCCAAGACTGTGTACTCCATGGAGCCAGTGGGAACCAGGAACTGGGGGGAGCCCTCCTCCCTACAAATTTGGCGGGGCAGGAGCTCGGTGCTCTCAGGCACAGATGCAGCTGTCCAGCCATGGCTTTGGACCCAGGCATCCATGTGCTCTCAGGGGCCCAGAAAGTCCCCTGCCCCTGAAGATTTGAAAGTGCCTATTCCCACTCCCTGGCCTCTCCCTGCTCCTGGTGCCCACTCTGGTGCAGAGAGAAGTTGTGGCTGAGCCTGGGCTCTGTTGTAACATGGCCAGGTGTGTGCTCACTTCAGGTGGCACTGACACATCAGCCCCGTGCCTCCTTGGTCCCCTCCAGACTTTGGGTGCCAGCGAGCTTGGGAGGGAGGCCAGGAGGCTGAGGGCAGCGTGGCTCAGGCCAACAGGTGTCCCTCAGCACAGACAGCCTGGCCACTGTGGACAGCATGTTGAGGATGGCAGGAGGCAGACAGGTTCCTAGGTGGGAAAGGGAGAGTCCCCAGTGAAGCTCCACCTTCAAGCCAGAGACTGCCTGAAGTCTGGGTGCCAGGCTGCCAGTTTCAGGTGGAGTCTGTGACCCAGAGTGAGGATTTATGGTGCCTTTTCCTGGGCCACCCATGGCTGCTAATTGACCAATCAGCACACTCTTCCTGCCTTCTGAGCCCATAAAATCCATGGACTCAGCCAGTTTCAGATGCTCCTTGGGACGACCTGCTTGTGGATAGGAGCTACCCACTTCATGTCTTCAGAGAGCTGTTCTGTCACTCAATAAAGCTCCTCTCTGCCTTGGTCACCCTCCAGTTGTCTGTGTAATCTTATCCTTCCTGGATGCAGGACAAGAACTTGGGATCCACCAAACAGCAGGAGCCAAAGAAGCTGTAACATATTCCTGGCTGGCTTACGGAGCTTCAGACAGTGACACACTCCCAGACTGTGGGAATGAAGAATGGTGATACTTCAGGGGGTGCAGACCTTGGGATTCCCTGAGCCACAGCTGCGGTAACACTATAGCTCTTTTGTCCTCTGCTGCCGCCAGGCAGCCACCCAACACAACAGGAGCAATGAGACTGAAAGAGCAGTAACAGAAATAAGCTGAAACACACCCCCACAAAACATTCCCTTTCTCTGCTTGCCACACTGTGGGTGATGAGGAGAGAAGACCTGCAGACCTTCTGGAAGCAGACCTGGGGGCTCCCTAAGCCAGGGCTGTGACATGCTGTAATACCCTTTTGAGGCTCTGCAGTTCCTGACATCTCTGAACAATCTGGCACCATCACGTCCCCCTTGTCCAGGTGCTGGTCCCTGCAGCAGAAGCTGCTTGAGGTATGTCTGGTTCAGTTGCAACCTAGCACAGAGCCAGCACCTGTGTCAGTGCCTGTGCTGCCCGCCCTCCTGCAGCATCCAGCATGCCTGGTTGTGCAAGGTGGCTAGACCCCATGCTCACTCGCTCACATACCCTTTGCTGCTCTGCACCTGGCTTGTCCGCTTGTCCTTGGCAGGCATGGGATCTGGGCCAGTAGCTCAAGCTGAGTGCAGCCTTCCTGGCTGAGTGGGTAGAACGAGCCCAGTGGGCACAACGAAAACCCAAGCAGAGGTGGCACTGGCCACAGAAGTTTCTAACTGCTGAAGACACCCTAAGGCAGGGCTGTGACAACTGTGCCTTTGAGCTGCTTGTTCAGGCCCACTCCCACCCTGTAGAGTGCTTTCTCACTTTAATAAATTCCCCTTTTGATGCTTTGTTCCTGTGTTTCATTTCTTTGTTACTTTGATTGTGCATTTTGTCCAATTCTTTGTTCAAAACAGGAAGGACCTGGACATCTCACACTCAGTGCCCTCCTTCCGGTAACAAGATGATACGCGGAAACTCCTTAACATAGTGTCTAGCAGGTAGGGAACACTCAACAGCTACTAACATATGTCTTACTATTAACTTAGTATTAAATTAATTAAAAAATTCTTAATATTGTTCTACTGATTTGAGCTCAAATGACTCAAAAACATGACAGCTAAATGGGCTTCTAAATGAAGGCTGCTTAGAGCAAAAGATAATATTCTAAATATTTTTATTTTCAAATAATTATTAAGGAACTTGGAAATCACACCAAGAAGTTAAGAACAAGCAATAAGAAGAGAATTTTTAAATAAATCTTTTTGGGTTGAGCTGAAATAAAAGCATTGGTCATTATTCCTACGATGGCTCAGAAAGCACAGTCAAAAGGATCTTCTCAAATTCTGTAAGCCAGACCATTTTCTGCCTTTAGCGTGCTACCCTAAATCTGGATTGTTTTTGTGGAGACTAACAACCTGACAATGTGGTATATAATTTCAGTACAGGACATATGATCCTTGAAGCCAAGGGAATTTCAGAATATATACATCAATACATTATAGGAGACAAACATAAGAAATATTCACTGGACTGTAAGCACCATGGGAGCAGATACTGTGTCTGTTCTATTCAAAATTAGATACCCCAAAAGATGCCTGCACTCAACAAGCAGATTTTGAGTGAATAATATTTTTTTTTCTTTTTTTATTGTATTATTATTATACTTTAAGTTTTAGGGTACATGTGCAAAATGTGCAGGTTAGTTACATATGTATATATGTGCCATGCTGGTGTGCTGCACCCATTAACTCGTCATTTAGCATTAGGTATCTCTCATTTTTGAGTTAAGAAAAATGTGACTACTATTTATTATAAGCTTACACAAGGCTGCCCATCTCGTCGGAAGTGGAGCCAAAAGATGATTCTACAGCTGCCTAATCAAAAGCCTGTTTTGTCTTTCCACATATGTGTCAGTAACTGAGTTGAAAATTTTAGTGCTTTTAATGATGCTCAGGGGCGAAAATGGATTGGTTGATAAGGCTAATATTCAACTTTTATTCATTAACTAGAACATGTTCTTTGGTTATGAGAAGTAACATCAAAAATTTTTTTAATGAAAAGTTAATATTTCTGAGGACCTTAAATTATGTTACAGAAATACTAATATTATGAGTATCAAAATGTATTTTAAAATCTGAAGCCTCCAACTAGAGAAGTTTTGCCTTGATCTTTTCAGTTTTGCAGTACTTTTCCCTAATCTCTTACTTTTATGCAATTAATGCAAAATATTTTTGGAAGGTGGGAGATACTTATTTGCTTGTATTAAATTCAGAGTCACTTTCTATTCATCTTTGAGATAAGTAGAACTATCCTATCTGTCTGAAATTCAGTCCTAATGAATTACACTCTACTTATGGGCTTAGTGAAATTAACTCCATTTATATTACATCCTTCTGGAAATTGAAGGCAAATTGGGAATAGCATAAAGCTGCAGTGATATTGTTCAATTTTTTGATAGGCATCAGAATTTTCTATAGACTCTTTAGAATTAGTATAGATAAATATCAGAAATTCAGTCTTAAATACACATTGAACGGAAAGACATCTGAAAGTTCAAATAGGTAAAATAAGTTGTTTTACTTATTTTTACATCTGTTAGATTTTTGAAACTGCTTCTAAAAGTCCATGTATGTTAGTTTTCTGGAGCAACAGAAATGCATGTTTTAGCCTCTCCCTATACTCCACAATGTTTTCTCTATCTAAGTTGATGCTGGAAACAAAATATACATTTTAAATATATCAATTTATAATCTTTTTTCCTAAAACAATGTTACATCTTTTTATCTAGCACTTTTGATATTAGCTTAACAACACTTCATTTTCCATAACAGTTTTTTAGACATGACTTGCAACCACATTTTATGCTTTGAATATTAGCCAAATGTCTGAGTTCTTTTGTTTGTTGGTTGGTTTGTTTTAATTTTATTCAGCAACCCTAGTCTTCCATTTAAAGGAACACAAAGTGACAATTAAATGTGGATAGCATGATTCTTAAGTGTTTCTGTACTCTTACTCATTGTTTTGCTTTACATTATTTTATTGATAAATATACTGACCTTAAGGAACAACTTATCTTTACAGCCTCATCAATTTAAAAGCTACATTTGATTTAATTAATAGGGTGAGTTTATGGGAAAAGCTTTTATCGATGGGCATTCATTTAAGATATCTTGGCCTTTTGAAAGAGATGCACTATGATAATTGGTCTAAGATCATGTTAGAGAGGGCAGGTCACTTTATATTTTCTCCCAACTAATAGAGAAGTCAGGTGAGGTTGTTTCCTGACACAGCTACTATTTCATTGTTTTGGCTGATATTACTGACCCCAGAAAGCTATTTCCAGTATTACTTGGGCCCAGTAGATATAGTCATTGGCAAGCACCATGCAAATATGGAAAACAAGTTGTTCTATTCATATCAGAACATCAATTTACCATTAATTTTCCACTCTTGATTACATACATTGCATCTATCAAAGCCATCATATTGTTATCTGCAAACAAGATAGGCAATTCTGGTTTGGTGACCAAGGCTAATTATTATTGTGGATGTAAGGGGAAGCTGTATTTTAGACCATGTTTTGACACGGTAAGGCTTTGGTCAAATAATCTTATTCAGTAATTTTCAACTTTAACTGAATACTATTGACTCATTTGAACATTAAAACATAAATAAGTTAAAACAAATCAGAATGCTGAAGACTGTATCCCACTCCCAGAGATGTATCCTTCTATTTTTTTGGTATATCAAATTTTCCAACTATAATCTTAACATACTTGTATTTTTTTTTGCAAATAGACAGTAGCAAATTTGACCCAGAGTTGAAAAGTCCAGAAGAAATATTTTATGTAATTCATATATTTTTAAATTAAAAATGCATTTCCCTTCTTTTCAGTGACATTGAGGCTGTAGATATTTTTTACTTTTCTTAACACTTTAAAAAAATTTTTTTCTTTAATGAAGTACATCTAATCTAGTCTAAAAAACAAAATAGGGTCAAACCCAATCCTAAATGTGGTATTTTTAGAGGACAGACCCCTAAATATTTTACCTTTTCAGTTAAAATAGACTTCCAACTGAACATGTAAATACATCCAAATTGTTGCCCCAAAGTAAGAAAGTTTGATTAGTTGGTTACTGTGTAATATAAACCTGTTACTATTATTCCACGGAATTTTGAGTCTCTTAATATTCAAGTCTCATTTGGGAGGAATTATCAGACTGCGATATCTTCCATTTTCAACATAGTAGAGAAAATATAACCTGATTATTATAGCTATATTATTGCTGTGTTTGACAGAGAAAGAGAGTATAGTCTTTGACCCTACGGATCTTAAAACCTCCTGAGAGCAGATCCAGCTCTTGTTGCTCCAGAAAATGAAATAAAAATCTTTGATTATTCAGATAATTAATTTAAATTATATAAACAGAAGGTCAAATCTAGGGATTTTTAGTATCAGAAAAATGGAAAAGATACCAAAGGGAAGCTGACATAAAAATGAGGAAGAAAGCTTTCTAACTAAAATTCTCATCCCTTCGAAGCCGTAGTATTTGAAGCTGTGAATATCATCCTGATCTCGTGATTTGTGGCTGTACTATTTCCCCCCCTCTCTATTCAATTAGGAAAATTTGCACTGGTCATTCATCTCGATCTGTGTTACGGGGGCTCCAAACCCTCTTGAATTCTTGCTGAATTTATACATAAGTCATTGAGGTTGACCAAGGAAGACAGACCAATGAGTACATTCTCAATGTTTATACCAAGGAAGTTAATTTAAGATATAAGATCAAACATATAGGGTTGAATTTGTTGGACATTCAGAAGCTATGAAAATCTCATCCCAAAAAGCAAAAGAAGGAACTAAACCTAGACACATTCCATCTTTACCTGATAGAGAAATTTAAGATTGCCTTGAGACGAAAATGTCCTTGCCTCTTTGCTATTTGTCTATATCTTTTTTATTCCTTATTGTATCTGGGGTTCATTGTATCAATTACCATCAAGCTATTTTTTTCTTTATATTTCACATTATCATAAATTCAGGAGACTGGAGAAGACCTTGAGAGTCTCAGTTTTGTCTCTCCTTCTCCTCAGACAGTATTCTTTCTTCAGAATCATAGGCTGCAAAAAATGTTCAGAGTACTCAGTGAAGTGTTCCACATTTGTTCGCACCAGATGATGTCACTCTCCTTGTTTCTATAGCTTTTTACAGAAACATTTCATCGTTTGAGATCTTCTTGTGAATCTTCCTGTCTTTTGATAAAAATTTATGTTGTGCCACATGAACTCACAGATTTATTACTTGACTTTATTTCACTTTAAATGCATTATTTTATTTTTATCCTTTTGAATATGTATTTGCTTGGTACTTTGTTTTTAATCAATTTGCCTTTATATTTTTCCTCCTTACTTCACTCAAAAACTAGAATCTAAAAGCCTCTTATCTATTAATATTTGAGAATCTAGAGATTACCTTTTATTTCAGAATAAAAAGAAGCTTAAATTGTCTGTATCTATATTATCTACTATCTAGCTATCTATCTCCAAATTTTGTATTTTGTTCTTTGGTTTTATTGTCATCACTTCTTTTGCCTGTCCAATTTAATTAATACTATTAATTCCCTACTATAATAGATAACATAACACTGCAGGTTGAAATCATAGAACAATTAACCCCCAGGAACATTGCAGTCATGGCCCCAGGTTTCAATATGCCACAAACACTCATCAATTTAATTTGAAATTAATTTGGCTTTTGCTAGTTATTCGAAAACACCAACAGTTGTCGATTCCCTTCAGTGAACTAAATGTGAATAGTTATTATCCTGCAAGCATTTCTCCTGAGGTAAAGAAAATGTGAGCTCTTATCATAGATACCCTCACCACCCTTGCCCACAGCCTGCTGAAGACCTGACCCTAAATGTATTTGAAAGATATTTTACCATCCTTTCTAGTAGATAAGAACTTAAATTTAATTACAGTAAGTCCAAAATTATAGCTTTTGGGAAAGAGTCACATACTAAATCCAGGTTTATAGATAACCATAAAATTGAAAAAGTTGGAACTTAGACCTAACTTAGAACTGACTTTTAATACCAAGTTATTGAGCAGTCCATTTAGATTAAGGGAAAAAGTAAAATATTTTACTCATGGATTGCCATCTCCTTTTGAAGCTTGGTGGCTTATTTTTAGGTATCTTTTTTTCCTTCTAAACCTACTATAAACATTAGTGTAAAATATTTTACATGTATAATTGGCCAAGATAATAAAAATGCTTAAATGCAATTCAGAGTTATTTATCAAATGCACTGTTCCTAATCTAATGTTTCACAGATTATAAATAAGTAAAGTGTAGTCAGCCAGTTTTTTATTTTGTTTTGTTTTCTATCTTGTTAAATGTGAACACCACAATAAAGGCCTATTATATTTTGTTCTTATTTATGTTATTAAAATTTTATTTTAATATACTTTTTTATTTCTGAAGTGTGAATTCTTTTACATTCCAATGGATATTAATATTCTGTGGGAAATAACAAGTAAAACTGAAGAAACATTTACTAGAAAGTGAAACAAAATTCTGTAAGATCATTTTCAGAACAAAAACTAAGGCAAATTTTTGACTTTCAATCAAATGGTTTATTTTTAATTTTCTATCTGCTGGACCTAGCCTTTTTGAAAATTAAATTTTGAACATTGTTCTTCTGCCTTTCCTTTTATTGTCACTTTCTTTCATCTCAATTATTACCAAAACAAACACTAATTGTGTGAATTATGATATACCTGAAATTATTCCCAGTGCTTTCATACCTTATTTACTATTCATGCCTACTGATATGGTTTGGCTGAATCTTCACCCAAATTTTATCTTGAATTGTAGCTCCTATAACCCCCACATGTTGGGAAAGGGACCCTGTGGGAGGTAATTGAATCATGGGGGCGGGTTTTTCCTGGTCTGTTCTCATGATAGTCGATAAGTCTCATGAGATCTGATGGTTTTATAAAGGGCAGTTCTACACGTGCTCTCTTGCCTGCGGTCATCTAACACATGTCTTTGCTCCTCCTTTGCCTTCAGCCATGATTGTGAGGCCTCGCCAGCCATATGGAATTGTAACTCCATTAAACCTCTTTTTCTTCATAAATTACCTAGTTTCAGGTATGTCTTCATAGCAGTATGAAAATAAACTAATACACCTATACAGCAAGGTAGGTATTATTACTCCCCTTTGCACAAAATAGAAAACTGAAGTATATTGAGATTTATCGTTCTTCCCATATCTTCATTGTGTGAAAACCCTCAGGCATCTTAGAATAGATGAATTTTGCTCAAGCTTTTCTTGAACAAAATAATTTACATAGGATTTGAAATGTAGACAAAGTTGCTAATTAGATATGAATGTAACTTCTACATCCTTAAATACTTCCTTGTTATTTAAAGTGAGTCTGGTCCTCTCTTTACAAGTTCAAGAGCTCAGTTTCAACATACTCAGAAAACGATCAAACCAGACAGTCTGGTATGAAAATCTATTCCAATTAACCATTTCAAAGTATCCTCAATTAACCAAATTGCCAATGTATTAATTTGTAACGAGATATTTAATTTCCTGAAATACAATGATATTTGCTGATCCATGTTAACATGAAAACCAAACTCATCCTTGAACAGAAAGGAGGGAGGGATGTAAACATTACATTCATATTTGGTTAACACCAACACTACTGTTCAATCACCCTCCTCTGAGACATCTTAGGCATCCAGCTGTCTGTTTGTTAAAGAGATTTACTACTTATTGTTTCCTCTGACCCCAATAGGTTTCTTACCCCTATTAGATTATTTCTTAAGATACGTCTTTAATATCATCCCAATTAGGTTACCTCTTTAATTTTTGGTGTTCTTTCTTCCATATATCTTTTTTTCCATCAGCTGAAGATTATTTTTCTGTTTTTCTGTATCTATAGTAATGTCCTTTGCTTTCCACTCCTAATGTTTTCACTCTAGCAAGAAATGTCATATATTCTGCCTAGAACGTTTTAATACTCTATGAACTGGAATATTCAATACATTTTATTTATTGCCAAAAGATTTTTTAAATTATAGCTCAAATAACATTTCTCCTCACAGGTTTCTCATTGCCTATTGAATAAATGAACAAATATTTTAAAAACTCTTAATTGTATATTCAAACCATTCAATACCTCACTAATCTTCATGTCATTCGTGATTTCTGAAATTAACTCTACACATTCCTAACGTACTCACTAAGTCTCCTTTCTCCTGAAATAATTTTGATTCCCATCTCCTACCTATTAAAATTTTTAACCACTCTGTGAGGCCATTTTAAACATCACCTCTTCTATGCAATCTTCCAGAGCTTAAGTAGCTAGATATCGCTTATACCTCCTTTGAATTCTCAGAAGACCACATTACCCTTTCTTCATCACATTACTAGTCTTTCTGATAATTGGAGCTACTTATTTAATCATTTACATTTCCAACATTCTACTAACTTCTAAAGATGAAGATTTATTGTTGTTTTCCAGTAGTATCTATTTTCTAATATGTATTTCATAAGAGCTTGTTCCATTTTTAATTAAATAGAATGAAATGAACCACTTGCAGTCCCAAGTTTTGTTTTATTTAATCTTGAACCTTTACTTCTCTGTCATATCCCCCAAAATGTTTATACTTTATGTTTCAGCATATTTGCCCATTAGTCTACAATTTCAACTTATGCCTGAAAGGTTGAAGGCAACAGTTCATGACCAAACTGTATTTCATGGTTTCCAGTAGGATTTGAGTTTAAAGAGATTGCCTGTACTAGGTATATGCTATAAAGAAATGCAGGTTAAGTGGAAACTTTGTCATTTATTTAGTTTTAGACAGTTTAATAGTAGAATCAATGATGGTTTATCTCAATTTCCACTTAAAACACCTAATATTGTTCACTATTCAAAGAATTTTACAATTAAATTTAGTTACCCTTTTAGTCAGACACTGTAGGCTCTTTAGAACATTGTTGTTGATGAGTTTAGTGCACTAAATGTTCTTTATAGTTCTCCAAGTAAATATTTGGGAAGAAAATACTGCTGGGAAGACACAGAGCATATGTGAGGAACTGACATGGGCAAACTCTGCTTTGAGCATCGAAATGCTTATAGTTAGTGCTCAGATCCAGGGCAGTTTCACCAATGAATCCAGGAAAATAGAATGACTATTTGGCATCTTTCTTTCCAATCTGCTTCGGAATATTTTATTCATGGTATGGACAATCTGAATTTTTTTTTGTTAAAGTGATGAAATCTCACTGTACACAAACAGGGAATTATAACTTGTCAGCTAATTAAAAATATGTCAAACTAATAAGAGCACCCTCTCTTACAAGCACATATGGAAAAACTCTTCTTGAAAATGGAAGTTCTACTCTATTAAACCAAAGAAAGATTCCTTACTTGAAGAACTTTGATTATGTGTTGAAAGCTCTATAAGACTCCTATATGATATTCTTTTCTTTTATTCGTGCAAATTGATGGGGCACTTGAGAAATGTGTTACATGTATAAAATGCATAGTAATCAAATCAGGATATTCAGGGTGCCCATCACCCAAACACAATATGTTTTTGTTAAGTTACTCATTCTACTCTGTTATCAAATGTTGAATTTATTCCTTTCATCTTACTGTATGTTTTTACCCTTCAACGCATTCCTTTTCATTCTCCTCACTCCCCTCTCCCTCACCCTTCCCAGTCTCTGTTATCTATTTTTCCACTTTCTACCTCTACAAGTTCAAAATTTTTAGCTCCCACATGTAAGTGAGAACATGCAATTTGTCTCTTTGTGCTTGGCTTATTTCACTGAAGCTAATGACCTCCAATTTCATCCATGTTGCTGCAAATGACATGATTTCTACATTGTCAGCTTCTGATGGCGGGGCGCTATGCTCCTCATCTTCAAGGTTCTCCTCTCCATTGCAAAACTTCTTGAACCACCACTCCACTCTATGTTAGCAGCTCCTGGGCCAAATGTGCTGTTGATGTTGTGAGTTGTCTCTGCTGCTTTATGACCCATTTTGAACTTGAATAAGAAAATCACTGAAATTTGCTTAGTGTCTAATATCATTTCCACAGTCTAAAATAAACAGCAAGTAATTAGTTATTAGCAAAAAAAAATAAAGTGAGAAATGTGCATTAAAATGATGTATAACATAATCACATTTATTTAAGATTGTATTCCAATATCAAACAGCAAATTTCAACAATGCAATAACTGCAATTACTGTTGGATCAACCTAATGCAAAATGGTATTTCTATATAAATCTTCCTAATGCCTAGTCTTTTTTGGAGGCTAGGCAATGAGGACTGATTGCAGAATGATGATGATGATGATGATGATGATGATGATGATGATGATGATGATGATGATTCAGTATACCATTGAAGCTCATGTAGGAGCTGGAATATTCAACAGGATGCTGGAGACAAGGTGACTGGGAATATATGCAGGAGCTCGTTTTAGTTCTTGAAGCACACCCTAAAATGCCTCCAGTTTTATTTTTTTCTTTAAATTCAGAACCTTATAAAACCAAATAAAGTATTCTTGAAGATATATAAAGTGACATTAGCAAATAAAGAGAACAGCTTATGAAATAAAAAGTTTAGTGGCAAATTCCAAACAATATAATTATAAGGTAGATCTGAAATTAATTCCTCTTGATCATTTAAAAATATTTCTGAAGCAAGCAATAACTAGGGTTTTCTGTGTCTCAGTCACAGTCTGAAATGTTTTCTCTTTTTGTCATTCTGTTCTTCCCACCTCCATACCCCAAGCACGAATCAATTACTTCTGACTGTTGTTTGATATCAGTTGCTATATCAACAATATTTTAGGTTCTTACTACAATTAACCAAAAGTTAATATTTTAAATATGAAGTCTTTTACATCATCTTAGCATAAATTGACACATTTCTGCTATTACTCAATGGCTTCTTTCTATTAATTATCTTTGAACTAATCTCTGCAAATTAAAGATTCTAAGAGATGCAAGTGAATGGTGTTTTCAAATATAAGCATGCCGGACAAATTTCCTTGCCTGTAAAGCCTGTCCATTGCACTAGAGCGTGGCATGTTACAAACCTCACTGGCTTGGGCAAGCAGACCAATACATTTTGAAATGTGTGCTGTCTGCAACACCATTATTCACAAGTTTTTTTCCCATGTACATCTCCCACTAGCAACTACATTAGGCTACAGCCTCCAGGACTCAAACGAAACAATCTGCAAGATGATGTTTTCCCATGGATTTATTATTACATGCACACTAGACAATGGTTGTAAATAGAGCGGTGATGTAAAACTTCATTTTATGTGTAAATGAAGGATGCATAGGATCTCTGGGCAATAACTTAAAATATTTTGTGGAAGTAATTTGCACATTTGGAAATGGATTTTGACATATATGTAAAAGTAAAAGGGTACTTTAAAAACCACAATCGACAGGATATCATGATGGAGGACATACAGGGAGTACAGAGTCTAGACATTTTTCTTTGGAAATATGTTGGTGTGATTTCACAAGGTGATTCATCTTAACTGTGATTACCTTCCAGTGCAGACAGAGAATAATTTTCACATATATTCTCTCAACATTCTTCTTAAATAAAATAAACACCTTTCTCTTGCTCCCTTTTAACCTGAGTTTTGGGTAGCATTGAATATCATATTCAGGTGGTATTTTCAATTTGAATGTAAAAGCAATCATATCGTCGGTGGGAGGGGGGTGGCAAGGTGAAGTAATCAGAAGTGGGATATTTCTATTGAGTTCTAGATGTACCACAGTTGTGTGTGGAGTGACCATATTAAAGAGAACACTTGTAGTGTTTTAAAGTATAACAAATGATAAATATCTCATATAAAGCTCAAAAATCATCTTCAGAGGGAAAAATGTTGAGTTGTATCCACTCTGTTGTGCTTTCAGAAGAATCCTCCAGTCACCTTATCAAAACATTTCTAAAGACTATGTTTTGGTGCTTTTCTAGAGATTGTGCTGACCTTTCAGATTTAAATTTAGTTTTCAGCTTTAAATTTAGTCTTGAAATTATGTGTTCATTAATTTGCAGAATGTCTAAGGAGACATTTAATTCAAAACATTGTACTAAGATATTCAGAGTAAAAATATAATTGTATTTTTTATATTGTCTTTTCCTTTGGCATTTCAGGAAAATCCATGCCTTCAATACAATCCTCATTCTGCAAGAAAGGATAATATGCTTTCTCAGTAATTTATCACTTTCTGTATGATGGAAAGGCTCATTTTCTAAAAGAAATATCAGAAAAGTGAAGGAAAGCACTTTGTACATTATTTCATCATTTTATCAAGAAGAAAAAGAATGGTTTAATACTTCCTGTAATTCCACTTTCTCCTTCTGCATACAAATTAAGTTGCACAAGTTCAAGATTAACAGATCCTAATTGAAATGCTAAAAGACAAATATACAGTGTAATTATCCAGTTTGAAGTTTAACATTTTTGAAGATATTTCTATGTGAAAAAAAATCTGTTCAGAGACTTAACACATGTCATATGATAGAAAGAAATAAGCACTGAGTTTTCTAGATATTTTCAGTGCCTAACAAAATATGATATTTTATCTTGACTTGTAACCAAGCACCATATTTTTTAGCAGATGCCATTTCTCTTCAGATTACTCTATCCCATTATGAATTACCTCTATTGGGAAGAAGATGGGAGAAAGATTTGTATCAGAACGTAAATCTATGCACCTGAAATACACTATTTTCTGAATACAATAAAAAATTATACACATACAAAATCTATCTTTGCCAATTTGAAAAATAATCAAACCTTTAAAGCAGAAATACTGATGCCTTAGTAGATATCATAAAACCATTAGCGTGGTATATTTATACTTCCAAAGGTGGTATTCTTCTACCTCAATAAGACCTTTGCATATATGCAAACAATAATGACAGAAATGTAATTGAAATATCCATAAAATATTATATTTTTTCTTATAGGATTGTTAAAAAGATGTTATAAGCTACAGTGCTGCTAGAAAGTGCTATCATGTTGCACAAACCAAGGCTTCTAATTAGACTTGTCAATCACTGATTGATTACCACCACAAGATGAAAGAGCAATTGCATCTCAGCAATTATATTTTCTTGAGGGTACAAAATGCAATGTTCTGCTCTCAGCTGTCAGCAAGATTTCACTGAATGAAGGTCTGTTCTATCACCACAGGCTGTTCAAAGGCCCTTCTGAGAAAGAACCTAAATATTCCTTAAGCTCCAGAAATACTGCTACTCAGAAAAAAAACTAGTCAAGTCAAATTGACGAAATTTTAATTGATGAATGAGAAAATTATCTCTGTAGCCTCCTATTGTGTAATTTTAGCAAAATGTAGTTCATGGAAACACACAAAAGTACTGTTCCATACTTTATATGCTTCCTTTCTCCTTTCCCCTTCTATCACTCTCTTTCTTCCCCTCCTCTATTTTCTCTCTCTCTCATGTATACACACCTCCACTTCCATGAATAGACACATATATTTCCTTTTTGATGAATTAAAGTTTAAAAATATTCAATGAATACTTATATTTCTATGCATATTCTAGCAATGCAAGTATTTTTCTCATTTTCCTGAGAATAAAATACTGTCAGATTAATAATTATTTAATAATGACTCCAGAATAAGTGCCAAATATTATTTTGCATTCCAAAATATGCTATTTTGGAATAGCAATGTTTCCAGGAGCGTCATTTTAGATGTCTCTTTCACATTCTAAAGTCAAAATTATGGACAAATGTGGTTAGAAACTCAACAGTCATAATGTCTGTTGTAGTTTCAAATACTCTGGGAAAAAAAAAACAGGCAATTGATTTGGAATAGGCTTGAAAGCTAAGTTAGAGGCTTATTTTGAATTTAGATCTTTTGCTTTTAGCTTTTCCAATAAAAAATATTAGATGACATTTCAGTTACTATTGCTGCAAAACAAACCACACAAAACTTGGAGTTGAAAACACACCATTTTCTTATGCTCAGAATTCTGTAGGTCAAAAATTAGGACAGGGCACAATGGAGCTATCCTATCTGCTTCACAATGTCTGAGACTCACCTGGGAGTATTCCAGCGGGGAACTACATTCCTCTAGAGCCTTGTTCTCATGGCTTTCTGACACCAGAGATGGGGTGACTGAAAGGACAGGCTCAGCTAAGGATGTTAACTGGAGCACCTACATGAGGCTTTTTCATGTGGTTTGGGATTCTCACAACGCAATGACTGGGTTCCAGGAGAAAGTGTCATGAAAGTGAGCATCCCAAGAAGTTGCATAGACTTTTATAAATGAACACTACCGACACAGGATCATCTGGGTTGGGCTCTACTGGTTGAAGCAAATACAACCCCATCCATACTGCTGGCAAGAAAACATGAAACTGCCTCTCATGTGAGAAGGGTCAAATAATTTGCTATTATTATTTTTAAAAGCCACCAAAGTTTGTCTTTGGTCACAAGTTATTTCTATTTATTACATCTACATAATAGATTCAGATGTTCCCAAGACTCCCCAAATGTCTCAACTTTTTATGTAATTGAGTTCAAGTTCAAGGTCCAAGATTCTGTCATCTGAATCAGGTCCAGGTATGAATAAGTTTCCTTGGTGTGATCCCTCTAGTACAATTTTGGTCCTCGAGTATAATTCCTTTCCATTTGAAGACTGGAGAACTAAAGAACCAAACTACACTGATGGAATAGGCATAGGATAACTGCAGTTGTGGTGCAGCTAATGCAGCTCAAAAATAAAGGGTGGGGGGACAGGGAAGAAAAGGACCGGAAGTACACAATGGTCACTGATCCGTAGCATTTCTGAAATCCAGGCAAGTATAAGTTGCTGATTTCTATATTAGTGACCAGTCCTATTTTCTGGCTGTCAGCCTTAGAGTTATCTGTGCCTGTTACCTCCCACTCTGGGCTCTTTTTCTGTCTCCCGAGTTTTGTTGTTGTTGTTGTTGTTGTTGTTGTTGTTTTAATGTAGGCCCTGTTTGCAGCTGAAAAGTTATTTCAAACTGATTCTGACTTAGAAAGAGCAAAGGGTCCAAAGCCTTTTTTTAAATTTTATATTGTCTGTGTGCCTTCAAGTCCAAGTTTCTATAAAAATTATAAAACTTTGTGTGTTTCTTGTATGCTGATCTATCATCCACTTTATTAGACAAAAGCCACACCTAAAAATCTATTCTCTCTCAAAAACTCTGTAAAGCTTCTGTGAGACAATATCTTGAGAGTCTTAGAACCCCTAGTGTTTATTTAACAAGGCAGGTCTGAGAAAGACTTTTATATACTAAAAGAGTCTATGAGACACCACCTTAAACTTTTCAGAAGTCTTACAAAAGATGTTACAGTCATCCTTTCCTTCATTTTTATCTTGAAACCATATATTTCTCACAGCATCCTGGATTTGATCTTTGCCTCAAGGCCCTTTATTATATGAAATATTCTGCTAGAGTTACTGGAGGTGGTGGCCATAAAAGTGTATCACTCGGCTCTTTTGTGAGCAGAAGCTAATGGACGGATAATTCTAGCTGCTGCACTCTGAATCCACCACGTATGTGATAAGCCCATGTTTCCCTGGGCTGTTCTGAGTGAATAAGTATGGCGAGGACACTAAGTAAATTGCTTTCCTGTGAAATGTTGGATTCCTTCAACAGGAAATTTTGACTTGCAGACTCACCAACAACCTAGCAGAATTCTTAGAACTGTGCTGCGGTGTGAAAATCTGCTTATCCAAAACTCTTTCCTTCTCTCTCTCCTTTACAGTGGATAGCCCTACATCATAAACTGATAGTTTTTCCATCCTCCTTTGGCTTCTTCATTCTTTTCCCTCATGGCATTTACTCCAGTGAATCTCTTGGACGTGTAATCCCCTCTTGCCATCTCTTTCTTAGAGTAACTAATACAAATGTTCCAGGAGTAAGAATTATCATAGTGGAGAAGGCTAAGTAGGAACCTCTGAAACTCTCCCCGCTTTCCCTACCATGATATTAAATAAAAAACAATATGATATTTTATGGTAGACAGAGTTTGGAGTCATCATTAATGTCCTAAAGGATGCAGGAGTGAGGATCCTATCATATCTCCATTTAATTCACCAGTTCAGCCCCAATAAAACTTTGATGGATCCAGGATATGACTATAGACCTTAACCATGTAGTAGCCCAGATTGCAGCTGCTATGCCAGATGTAATATTATTGCAAAAACACATTATTAAGGCTTCCTGTGCATTGTATGTGGCCACTGATTTAGCAAATGCTTTCTTTTCCATTCAGAACAGAAAAGTATATCTGACAGTTTGCATTCATGTGGGGTAGAAAACAATGTTCATTTATAGTTTTGCCTCACTTTTATGCTAATGTTCTCATGCTCTGTCATAATATGGTCTGAAGAAACCTGTACCACCTGGACATCCCAAAAAACATTACACAGATCATTAGATTGATTACATCATGCTGATGAACAAAATGTAAAAGAGGTGGCTAGTATGCTGGAGGTCTTGGTAAAGATACAAGAGCTTCAGAAGTTGAGATATAAATGCTGAAAAGTTTAGAAACTAGCAGAGGAAATAAATATTTCCCTGGCACATGAGACTTGTAATGCTAAAATTAGGAGTCTTAGACAAACCGGTGTGGTTGGTCACTGGATTTGGGTCATAAAATCTGGCCAAGCCTATGATGATGGAGATGTCAATGTTGAAGAAAAAGCCAGGATAGAGCTTATGTCAAGTTCCACCGCAGACTCTTGGAATTCTAGAAAAAGGCTATAATGTTCCTAGCAGAGTATGATATACCATTTGAGAAACAGATACTAGAGTGTTACCTAGCATGGTAGAAATAAAATTCTTGACCTTGGAATACAAAGGGAACATGCCTCTGAAGCTTTTTATCATGAGTTGAGTTCTGTTAGATCCACTAAGTTACACAGAGTCAACGGATAAACAGGCTAAGCAGTAATCCATCTTAAGTTGGAACTAGAACATCTGGATTTCAGACAGAACAGGATTAGAGGGCATGGTATACTGCATGATCAGGAAGCCCATACCCTCACATCACCCCCAATATTTGCAATAACACCTCTGCTGCAGCTTGCACTATGGCCATCAGGGGACTTTGTATGAACAGCTAAAGAAGGAAAAAAAAATCCAACCTTGATTTATGCATAGGTCAGCTTGGTACATGGATGCAAACAAAAATTGGATAGCAACTGCATTACAGCCACATTCATGGGTGCACATGAAAGACAGTGAACAGAGACAATCTTAATGGGCAGAAATTTTAGTGATATACTTGCCCACCTACTTTTGAGAACAAAGTGATGATATGGGGCAAGAATATGTACAGATTATTGGGCAGAGGTCAATGACCTGGCTTTCTCTCTGATCAGAGCCCTACTAGTAAAATTGGAAGATCAGAGACAAGGAGGCCTGTGGTAAAAGTATCTATAGAGATGGGCATACAAGATTGAGCACAGGATTTGGAGGGTTTTATACTAAACTTTAATGCTTACCAGAAAGCATCTATTATGGAAAAGGCAGTGAAAACTGGGGGATACAAAATTACTTGGCCATTTGACAATAGCAAACCTTTGATCATTAGGCACCCTGGAACAACATGATGAGCTCATGAATGGAGTGGCCAGAGTGGCAGAGATGAAAGTTATATATGTGCTCAAAGGCACAGACTCACACTTAAAAAGGCAGATTTAGCTACTGCTGCCTATGAATGTCAAGCTTATCCACAATCAAGACCAATGTCTAACTGCCAATATTATCAGTCCTCGAAAAGAGAAACCGGACTCTTTTTTGTTTTGTTTTTGTTTATGAGATGGAGCCACGCTGTGTCGCCCAGGCTGGAGTACAGTGGCACGATCTCAGCTCACTACAACATCTGCCTCCTGGGTTCAAGGGATTCTCCTGCCTTAGCCTCCTGAGTAGCTGGGATTACAGGCGTGTGCCACCATGAGTGCTTAATTTTTGTATTTTTAGGAGAGATGGGGTTTCACCATGTTGGTAAGGCTGGTCTCGAACTCCTAACCTTGTAATCAGCCAGCCACGGCCTCCCAAAGTTCTGGGATTACAGGTATGAGCCAATGCACCCGGCTGACAAATCAGGCTCTTGAAGGCAGGACAACTGCATTGGGCCGGGTTTTTCCTCTCAGACATATAGACCTACTATGAATAAGGATTTCCCTTTCCTTCTATAAGAGCCTGAGCCAACATCATTATTCAAATTCTTATGGAATGCTTATAGAATGATTTAAAGCTAGGAATCTTATACAGGATAATATCTTGCCAGGGGATCCACATCAATGGTGGTGCTGGAGGGGACTTACAACTATGGCATCTATGGGTTTTATCACATGCCACACTCTTCAGAAGCAGATGGACGGGTAGAATGCAGCAACAGCCTTCTAAAACATAGCTGAAGTCCTGTCTTGGAGGAAACAGTCTGAACAGGTAGACTGTACCATCGGGCATTTGGAAGTACTTGGGATTTCTTGTGTCTAGGAGCCAGTAGATGAAAAGAGGAGTCACCATCTTCCTAGTTTACCCTGATTAGAAGAAGGTAGGGCTGCTTTCACGCAGTAGAACATGGGGAGGAGATAGGTGTGGAATTCAGGTGATCAACTTGGACCTCACCTGGCATTTCTTCATTTCATTGTAACTGTGAGTACATGTAGCAAGGTATAGTTGCCAAGAGTTCAGCCCCTCAGGAATGAAGTTTTGGATACTAGTTAGTCTGCAAGAGCAGACAAGGAAAAGCTGAGAGCAAAAGGGAATTTAGAGTTAATAGTGGAGGAGGATGAGAATGAGTGTTGTTTATGGCTCCGCAAAGAGGCGAAATGTTGGGGGCTGTAGTTCACCCCACTAGCCTCACACTTCTAAGTTTACTCTCAGGAAAAGAGGCCCATGGGGACCTGCTGCTCGCTGTGCACATGTAGAGAAGTATATATGTACAGCAGAAAGAGTGGACTGGCTAAAGAGTGGTGGCTAAAGAAATGTGACTCAGATTTTCTGTTGCAGGGAGTATAATTGACAGATGACTCCAGCTGCTGCACCCTGAAGCTATCAGCATTTTTGTACTACAGTCTTGATTTCCATAGAGAAATTTTTACCTGGCAAAAGTTTCTTAACTTGCTATTGTCTGAGATTCCATCTATCTAACCCTCTGCCTCCCCCCTACACCATCACAGGTGTCATACCTGCATTGGGATCTACCAGCTCTGCCTCTCTCCCCAGGCTCTCTCTCCTTTTTTACCTCACAAATATTTTCCCCTATAAATCTGTTTGTCTATTTCTGTCTTGATACCTCCTTCTGAGAAGACTTACACCAATGCACAGGGAATAATTTGTCTGTTAATGCCAGGAAGTCCTGACTTTTAAATAGTTTTCTCTAAGTTCCACCTGAAAACTAAACAAGATCTTTAGCTCATCTGTCTCTATTTCTCACTTTATGGTGCACAACTACAAGAAACCAATTGACACTCGTTGAACACGTGCTTGGAAATCCAGTTAAATCTGTCAATTCATGGGATACATTGTCTATTTTCCATGTTACTGCTGATGCCAGTTGTGCTTAACTCTCCATCATTACTTAACGAGAACTCTGTTTTCCTCCAGTTTCCAATAAAGTCTCCCTGAATTTCCTTTAAGCCCTCCCAAAGCCTCCTCAATGCCCATTCAAGTATACACATATGACCCAGCCCCAAAGCCAACAACATGTTTAAGAATTTTCTTTATGTTTTAAATTTTTTGTGGTTTTTTTTCAATTTCATTTTTGTTCAGTGGTTTCACCCCACTTCAAGTTACCAAGTTCTATTCCAACTACTATTGCTATCTTCGAATCCTATCTCCAACCAAAGGCATACACAAACCATTGTTCATGCATTCACTTCTGCTCCATCTAGTGTTCAAAGTCATTCCCAAACCCTCTAGTTACAAGAGGGAGAGTACGTGAACCCTACAGCACAAGAGAAAATGTGCCAACCAATTTGCAGCCATTTATTAAAACTTCCACAAGTGATATTCCCCCATTGGTTAGCATTCTTAAAATAGGTAAGTTTAATGAGCAAAAAATATGTGAAGCTGAGATATTAACAACTTAGGGAATTTTTTCAGAAACCTTTAAACCTGTAAAAGTACTCACCAATCCTTCCTATATGTAGGATTCCTCCTTCTATGACTACTACTTTCTTTTCTGTATATAAGAATAATTGTTTCTAAAACAGGTTCTCTGCCATCCAGTGACATAAGTCTCTTCTGCCAATGAGACTACAAGCATTTCTCATTATTTGTTAGCTCAAATCCAATTTTTTTCAAACACCCTTTATTTGCCTCTGCCTTGAGTTTTGACTCTTAACTTCCCCTTCTCCTCAACGTCAATTCTGTATTCCAGAAAGTTCAGTCCTCCCTGTATGCCTTCATAGTTTGAGTCCTTGTCACTTTTCTATTTCTGGTGGCATGGAATTTATCTTTCTTCCCCATCAATCCAAATCATATGTTTGCTATAACAAATGGGTAATATCTAACTTTTCCCAAAAGACTGGCCTTACCCAGCATCTCACAGTTTTCTTTCTCTTTTAATTGCTAAGTCTTCTAGACCATGTGTTTTTTTTTTTTTTTCACTGTAGACCCTGTTAGATAAATGAGTTTCAGACTTACATTTCCATTTGCTTTGTGTTACTTAAAATCTATTTCTGGATGGCTAAGTTAATTGTTTCCTTGGACATTTTTGTATGTTTGGTTTTTAAAAAATTCTCTCATTCATGGTGTTGAGCTCCCTCAGATGTCTGCTGATCATTAGTTTTATACTTTTGTTTTTTAGCAGAATTTTCTTATTCATATTCTGGGCTGTACTGATGTCCCTTGTGGGCTGTGACATTGTATTTGGGTCCTCAGCTTATTACTGTTGTGGTAAATTTCAGTTGGCTGCCTTTTTTTTTCTCCAAATATATTGTGCAAATTCAGCACCTCTGAGAATTCTCCTGTATTCTGGGCATAGCTATGTGCTTATTAATCAGTTTTTATGGTTCTATTTCTGTACTTTTGTAGATTTGGTGTGGCAAGCAGTGATTTCAGTATGTGCTCAGTCTGCCATTTTGACAGTGAAATTGTCCACTGTATACTTTATGTTGCCTTTCACACAATTGGCAAGACTCGTATTTTTAGCATCTTGGCTTACATTGTAGCTAAAAGAGTATCTTAAATGTGGTAGCAGCTCAATTAATGTGTTTTCAATGACAATTTAATGCCTTGGTTCTAATTTAGGGTTTAATTCTGACATAATCTTGGGAATATAATTTTAAAGTGAAATGAAACCATAATATCTCCCCAAGGATGTAAAATGTAAGAAAATATTCATAACCAGAAATGAATGTGGGAGTTAAGATTTGTTTCAGAGAAAAAAAAATACTGTTAGATTTAATCTACACTACTCTAGCCATTTCAGCTCAGACTGTGGCTTATTCCTTCATTCAACAAATATTTGAGTAACTTGTGGTTTTCAGGTGTTGTTCTGGGTGCTGAGTTATAGAAATAAACAAACAAAAAACAACAAAACAGCCATCAAAAACCCTATATGTGCAAAACCACTAAGATGCACATACCTCTTGTTTTCAAGGAGGCAGTATGGCTTAAACAGAAGAAGTGACAGGAAAGTACAAGATAATATGAGCAGAGAGGTGATGAAAGCAAGATTGTACAGAAAGTCTTAGATCATTGTAAAGATTCAGTCTTTTACTCTGAGCCATATGGGGGACCACCAGAAGATTTGGGTAGAAGAGTGATATTATTTTACTTACACTTTTGCAGTGCCACTGCTGCGTAGATGTCAACCAGCCATGTGTATATTAGCCTGGAAGGGCAGAAACCAGAGTCCAATTTGGATGCCATTGTAATTATTTAAGCAAGAAATGGAGGTGGCTTGGACAAGGAGTAATAGTGATAAAGGTGGTAAGAAGTGGTCAAATTTGGGGCTACTGATATAAATGTGAAAGACTGAAGAATAAATTCATTTTGGAAATATGTAAGGCTCTATTTTTTAAATGTCCCAGAATCAAGGCCAATTTTATTAACCAAAACCATAAAGGTAAAAAAGAGAGTGCTCTAAAACTCTCATAACCATAAGAGAATTTCTCCCTTGCATTTCAGAGACATTTCAATCTTCCAGGCTTTATTAAAATGGAGGTGATTTATTGCTAGAGGGACAAGTACTTCAAATGATATCCTTCCCTAGCTCCTCTAGTAGTGCCCATCACCTGCATTTACTTTCACTATGCCCTATAAGCAGCCATTCTCAAACTTTTTGGTCTCAGGGCCCTTTTACTGTCTGATATGGTTGGGCTTTGTCCCCACCCAAATCTCACCTTGAAGTATAATATCCCCCACATGTCAAAGATGGGGCCAGGTAGAGATAATTGAATCATAGGGGCAGTTTTCCCCATATTGTTCTCATGTTAGTGAATAAGTCTCATGAGATCTGATGGTTTTATAAATAGGAGATCCCCTGCACAAGCTCTCTTGCCTGCCACCATGTAAGATGTGACTATGCTCCTCATTCACCTTCCACCATGAGTTTGTCACCTCCCCAGCCATGTGGAACTGTGAGTTAATTAAACCTCTTTCCTCTATAAATTACACAGTCTTGGGTATGTCTTTATTAGCAGCATGAGAAAAGACTAATAAACTGTCTTAGAAATTATTCTGGCTCCGATCAATAGTCAGAAGCCACACAGTAATTTTAACAGGGAAAATTTAATGTAAAGAATTACTACTGAGCTACCGTGAAGAATAACCATGAAGATGGAAAGATAGCTCTAAAGGGGACTCTGGAACTGAGGGACAGTTGCTAAAGGAAAATAAACTTTAAAAAAAAACAACAAAACAAAACAAACAACAACAACAACAAAAAACTGTGTTCCCAAGGATGGGGCTCAGACTTTGTTGAAAAAGGTTTGGTGATAGCCCACTGGATGATAGAGAACTTTGCTGTTTCCTGGAATGAAGCTGGTCCACAGTCCACAAGCAAGTGGAATGAACGTTCTGGGGTGCAGGTGACCTGAAGTTAGTGTCCAGGCCCTTACAGACTCAGAGCACCATTGCAGACACTGCTGAAACCAGGACCTGGACAGGTCTCCCTTTGAAGGAAACTAGCTTATTGTGGCCTGAGTCATGTGGAGTAAAGGTAGAGTGGTCTACTCGCTAAATAAAAGCATGATAGGGCCCCTGGTATGAGCAGGTGTGCACTAGGCTAAAGAGAGGATGTGGGGAGCAGTAACAGGTTGGGCTGTAGATTCCCACAATGTCAGAGGTCCTGGTTTCACAGCTGATGCCTGAGTTGACTGCTGCAGAAAGCATGTTTTGTAGGAAGGAGCCTGACAATGAAACCACACTAGAAGCAGAAGGGAAACCCAAATCCCTCACCAGTGTCAATGCAGTTCCCTTACACACAAAGCTTAACTTCTTGCTGTTTGGAAAAGGTGAAATATGTAAAAGCACAGTGCCATTATGACAGAGCAGGCAAACAGGCTGAATTTGGAGCTGAGAAGAATACATTAATACCTGGCACAAGGATCCCAAAGGAGATTTTGTTTATGTGGATGAAATCTATTATAGATTAACACTTTAGAAATTTATAAAATATTTTATAAATTTTAGATTTGCAATAAGTCCATTATAAGTCAATGTATGTTCATATTTTATGAACAATATTTTTTAAATAGTGCAAAGAGTGGTATTATTTTACAAGTTGAAAATTACTTTGATGACTGATTTAAGAGAATACAATTGGATTCTCATATCTGCTTCTGCATTCAACCTATTACAATATATTGTTTGTTCACAGTATATTTTAAAACGTCAATTTACCCTCAGAGATATGTACTTGCAGATTGGAGGAATATTTTCATTGCCTTTTCATATAACTGTGGATAGTCTTCATTGATATAACAACCAAAATTGACAAGTTTTTCCTTAAAGATTGGTTGCACTGTGTAATCTGAAACTGTAGCAGGAGGAGCCGCAGACAAAACTCCATAGACACCGAGGTAGTGAAGGAAGTGGCTTTTCATCAGCTGGAAGCATTGGCAGACTAGTGTCTCAAAATCCGAGCTTGTCGAGTGCACAATTTCTGTCCCTTTTAAGGGCTCACAACACTAAAGATTTTACATGAAAGGGCCATGATTGATTGAGCAATCTAGGGGATATGTGACAGGGGCTGCCTGCACCAGTAATCAGACTGAAGCAGAAGAGAACGAAGAGTTTCACAATGTCTTTCCATACAATGTCTGGAATCTGTGGATAACATCAGTTGCTAGGTCATGGGTTGAATTTTAACTATCAGGCTAAGGTCAGCCAGGCTCAGGCCTGGTTTTGGGTCTGGTTTTGGGTCTGGTGCCTGCCACAGGGCTGCCTGCCTTTGGTTTCACTTCCTTGTTTCTTCTTAAAACATGTGCTGAGTATAAAACAATATAGAACATTATGGGGGGGGGGGGTCTCTTTCTCTCTTCTCTCAAAACTATCAATGAACCCTTCATTTTCGATTACATAAATATGCACTCATAAATCTTGCATTTTGAACAAATGTTTACCCACACGTGATTTTGTAACAATGTATTGGTCATTTGCAAAATGTTGGTTCACTCATTTATGCAGGACTCTTAAATGCAGGACTCTTAAATGCAGGACTCTTAAATTTATGCAGGACACACTTAATTAGAATATATTGCAAACAAATCACATTCATTTAAGTACAAATAATCTCATCAGAAAAGTCATTAAATATTGTGAAACTGACAGACTCACAGTGGCAGATAAGTTTTCCAAAATGTTAATTTCCCCTTGAAAGCTCAAGTTTTATTCTTGGCAGCATATGTCAGTTGCTTTCATCTGTTGTTTATTTTTGAGAAAATATCTTACAAATATGCAAGTCAAAATATTCAGTTTATCAGTTTGTCATTCTTTTAAGTAAAAATGGTGTTCCATGAGGAAAAGCTGTTTGTTCAACCTCATAACTTAATCATATAAGGTCTTTTCCTTTAGGCAACCATCGTACTTCAGTAGGCAGGAGTACTTTATGCATGCTTTTCATTTTGTCATGCAGAATATTGAAAACGTGCTCAAAATTGGGAATTTAATAAAATTAATACTGCTTCATCGAGGACATTCAGAAGTGAATTTGTGATTGTATTACTGAAAAAATGTGACTGAAAAATACAATGACTACTAGTTCATGTCTTGATCCCTGCGGAGGCACCAGTCATTTTCCTCATCATTGCCTTTGAAATGTCATTACTCCCTTTTCTGAACCCCCTTAGTGCTTTCGATGTACTTTAGTATATGTACCTTACTCACCCTTGAATTATGATCATTTATGTGGCTGTACTCACACCATTCTCAAGCTCCCTAAAGTCAAGATTGATATTTGATTTCTTTTTATTTTCCAACTTTCCCACCCTCATGCAAATGCCTAACTCAGTGACTTCATACAGTACATGTGGAACTGCCCAATGGGTTCTTTTGCTTGCTGTGCAGATACAGTGGATTTATCAAGACATAGGAATTGCAATAGAGAAACAGTTTAATTCACACAGAGCTGACTGAATGGGAGAACAGAGGAGATGTATTACTCAAACCAGTTTCTCCAGAAATTCAGAGAGGGTCTTTTAAGAATAATTTGGCGGGTAGGGGGCTGGGGAGTGAGGAGTGCTGATTGGTCAGGTCAGAGATTAAATCATAAGGGGTTGAAATGGGTTCTTCTTGCTGTGTTCCTGATCCAGATTACCAGTCTGGGTGGAGCCAACTGATTCACCAGAATGCAAGGTCTAAAAAATATCTCAAGGACAAATCTTAGGTTTTACAATACTGATGTTATCCCTGGTAGCATTAGGGGAAGTGCAGAATCTTGTGGCCTCTGGCTGCATGACTCCTAAGCCATAATTTCTAATCTTGTGACTAATTTGTTAGTCCTACAAAAGCAATCTGGTCCTCAGGCAAGAAGGGGATTTGTTTCAGGAAGGAGCTACTATCATCTTTGTTTCAAAGCTGAACTATAAACTAAGTTCCTCCGAAGTTAGTTTGGCCTACACCTAGAGATGAACAAAGGCAGCCTGGAGGTTAGAAGTAAGATGGAGTCAGTTAGGTTAGATCTCTTTCACAGTCATAATCTTCTCACTGTTACAATTTTTCCAAAAGTGGTTTCAGTTGTCTAATAAATATTTGTTGAATGAATAAATAAATTAACATTTTAAAAGACAATATTTATTAAAATGCTGTTGATGTTTGTTCCTGTTAAGTCCTTCTATACTTAACCTGCATACAATGTCAGATTGCAATACATGTATGCATTGTAATTTATGCTTACCAGTATACAAGAGTAATAATTGGCCTTACAGGAATATATATGCATGATTTTATTTTAATTATTGATTTACTTCTCTATTTCCCTTATGATAATGAAGCTCCTTGCAGGCAAGGCATATCTTATTTTTCATTTTGAAAGCTCAGTGTCTAGCACAGTGCCTTAGGTGTATGAGTCACTCAAAAATTGGTTGCTTATAAATAAAAGAATGAATAAATGAATGATTTGGGGATAAAAAAATGTATCACACATAAAGAAGACAGGAACTTTTCTTGTACATGGTGTCCACTAAAAATAAGCTATATTTTATAGATTACAAAATATATCCACACAGAAGATTTTACTTGTCTTTATGATATAACATTAAAGTAAAAAGCACAGAAATTGTTCACCCTTTCTGTCACTTGTCATTGCTCCACATTTATGCTAATATTATCCAGTTCTTTTACTTATTTTGAATATTAACTTTCGATTGACTTTTGGCTGCATGATACATACGTACACATGGACAGATCCATAATTAATTGAACATTTGGATGACTTTACCATACTGCTAAAGTTATAATAGAAACAATAGTTAACATTTGTTGACTATATACTACATATTGTGACAAATGTTAAATATTAATTGTTACATTTATCTTAACAACCATGTGAAGGAGATTATATAAGTGTTTGCATTTTCCCACAAGGAAATGGAAGCATAGAAAAATCAAGTAATTTATAGAAAGTTACACATTCAGCAACTAGAGCCGGGATTTGGACCCAAGTGAACTGACTTCATCATTCTCTTAAATACTATAATATAATGTCATCCTCTCCACACAAATAATCACAAAATATCGTTAAAAAGCCAGTACTAGGCTAGACCTTCTAAATATGACACTGTTTAACATTGTAACAGTTTGTAACTTCACAAATGTACCCTACAGATGAAGAAACAACACGTAGCAGGAGGCTGTATTGCCTTTAATAGCTTGTTTTACATGATGGTGTGGAATTAAATAACTGTAATAATTTGAATTCCACTGACATATATTGCCACTGCTCTTGTAATAGTCTATCAACTCACAGAGTCCTCTCTTAATTCACCACTAGTTTCTGGGAACCCCAGGGGATATAAAAAATGCTCATAAACATGTCTCTTTCCATCAGTCGTGGTGAACTCCTGTGTGTGTGTGTGTGTGTGTGTGTGTGTGTGTGTATTTGAGACAAGGTCTTGCTCTGTCACCTAGAGCGGTAAAATCATTGATGCTCACTGCAACCTCAAAATCCTGAGATCAAGTGATCCTCCTGCCTCAGCCTCCTGAGATGCTGGGATTACAGGTGTACACCACCATGGCCAGCTGCTCTTTTAATGATTTGGTAGAAATAGGGGTCTCATTATATTGCTCAGGCTGGTCTCAAACTCCTGAGCTTAAGTGAATCTCCTGCCTTGGTCTCCCAAAGTGCTGGAATTACTGGCACGAGTCATTACACCCACGCTGTGATCTTTGGGTAAAGGTGATTGCCCTCTATAATGTAAGTGGGACTCATGCAAACAGTTGAAGGCCTAAATAGAATAAAAAGGCCAGCCTTCCTAAGCTGGAAAAAATACTCCAGCAGATTGCTTTTAGCTCTCTCTCTCTGGTTCTTTCAGTCTCTCTCATACACACACACACACACACACACACACACACACACACACACACAAGATATAGATAGATATAGATATACATCTATGGTGTAGTAGATATACATATCTACTATATCTATTATATACATCTATAGTATAGTAGATATACATATCTACTATATCTATTATATACATCTATAGTATAGTAGATATAAAAATATCTACCATATATTTATAGTAGATATAAAAATCTACCTCATATTTATAGTAGATATAAAAATATCTACCATATATTTATAAGAAGAATATAAATATCTAGCATATATTTATAAGTAGAATATAAATATCTACCATATATTAGTAGTAGATATATAAATGCATACTATATAGATGAATCTATTTACAGATATATAAATATATAGTAGATATTGTATCTATATATCCATATATTATCTTATATATATCTGTATATTATATTATATATCTATGGATCTATAATATCTATCTCTGGATAATACTGTTTCTCTGGAGAATGCTTAGAATGCTCATATCCCAGGCCCAGCTATCAATGACCTAGCATGTCATGGCACCCAGACTACTTGGTGATTTGTGACAAAATGGAGATAAAGGCCACTGCTAGTCATGCAGTGTTTTGTTAGAGAGCTCTTTAAGCAGGGCTGTTTGTGGCCTTATGTTTTACGGAGATTTTTCTGTAGAGTGTTTTTACAGTTCTTTTTCTCTGTACAATCTGTGGGAGTGGGCTGGAAGTACCCACCATGGTGGAATTCAAATCATGACTCCCCTTCGACAATAATGACTCTGGCTTAAATAGTCGGCTATCATGCACAGCTACTTCTTCCCTTGGGATGAATTATCTTCCTCTGTTAGTGTCAGTTTGGCCTGTTATGTGATTTATTCAAGACATGCTCCAGACAATTTTCAAGTTACATTCTTTCCCAAGGGTTTCTTCAAATGCCATGGAAGGGAATTCTCTTAGGAATATATCACCAGGACTCTAAGGATGCTCACACATGCCTGAATACCAACAAAGGGAATGTTTTTGCAGTCTGCTAGAGAAATATTTTGATATGTATAGTAATTCCCCTGGCATTCATACTCTGTGGAAAATCAACTCTTCTGTACCTTTCTATATTTTTCAATTTTACCCAATAAGCACATAATACTAAAAGTCCCAGTAACTTCACATATGGACATAAGAGGGACTGTAATTTTACTCAAATTTGTTTGTGTAAAAAGAGTCCCTACATGAGGAATGAGGACATATTCTCGCCTTGTATGCGGCAGTGCTTTGGGATAAATGTACTTTGTTTGATCTGACCAGTAAGTGCACATGGGGACAAATACGTAATATCTGAATGGTCCAAAAAAAGCTGGCTTATACAACCATATTAATTATCATTCCAAAGAAGGTGAGATTGGGAAGAAAATGTAAGAATAGAAAAATATACAATCTAAAATACCAAGTTCTATTTAATTTTTTGAGATAGTGACCAAGGACAGCTAATTAGGGTTTAATGTTTAACTGAATAAGGTCACAGCTGTACTTTTGGTTTTCCTCCTATTATTAAGTCTTCTACAAATGATGGAATTTGGGGACCTGTTTTAGGATTAGAGGAGAAAATGTACTTAATATTGCAGGAGATAAAAAGAAGATTCTCTAGGCATTAGGCAACTTCATTATTACCTACACATTACCTGTCTTAAAACAATAACTGCTTAGTCAATGACTCATCCAAACCAAATGTGCAAAGTGTGCAACAAACTTTAAGTAAATCAAAAGTCTTACCTTCCATCCTCTGGTGTTAAGAAAAAAGATTAACATCGAGGATATAGAAAATACAAGGTGATGGAAAATTTACTACGCCTGTGGATACTAAGGGGTTTCAATATCAGCCAACCTCAATTATCTGTTTTACAAACAAAGACACCTCAATTATGTCCCCAGAACCATAACTACTAGCCTGGAGGTTACCCTCTGGATGATTTCAGGAGATAACAATGAGGCAGGTCTCCTTGTCAAGTTAAGCTACATTTCTGCCCCATTAATATTGGATATGTCAGTATCTAACTGACTTCACGGAGAGAGCACTTTCCTGTTACTGAATAACCTGCTCATTTTTAAAATCCCAAAATATTACTGTTAGAATTCTTAAGCAAAAACTATTAACTGTAGTATTTATCTTCTACTTTTAAAGTTGTTAACTATTTTGTGTTTTAAAGCTTCTGAACATAAAAGTTACCCATTGAATTAAAACAAGTAAGTTTTCTTAATAACAATATAGTGATAATATACTAATTTTGAACTTCTTGGTGATAGTGTTAATTTTGAATTAGGGAATTTTATGTACATTGATAAAATTTTAGGAATGGCATTGGATATGGCCTAATTATGAAGTTTCTTTTATAATATTACAAAAACTATATATTTTACCACTGTTTTAGCACTATCTTATTCTCTCTTTACCTGAGTTAAGGGTGTTTAAGTATATCCCTTGCCTGTTGAAAAATGCTAAAAAGCATTATTTTGCTTTCCTGTATATATTCTCCAGTATTCCATGATTAAAATGATATTCTCTTTCAAATATTCAGTTTTACTATACATAACTTACTATTAATTTTGCAAAAATACTAATCATTGGAAGGACTAGAAGTAAAAAAAAATTATGATTACATTTCCACAAATACAAAATAGTACCAAAAGTCTTCCCCAGGACTTCAGAACAAAACCATGATTCTTATCTAATTTTTTCTCTCATCACATTCCTCTTGGTATTTACTTATGGCTAATTAGAAATAATGATATTATGATCTACGGCAGGCACTGTTTGTTGCTGAAGAAACAGCCAGCCATCCTTTTCCAATTTTTCTTTGTTAATATAACAACAGATTTACTCACACATCAGGTGGCCACCTGCATTAGAAAGATGAGCTCCCCTTAGACCTAGCTAGAGGTTGAATCTTGATTACTGAATATCATGACAATTCCATTCCTCTCAACCTTGATTGATATAGATGAGATTTTATTATGCAATTCTGGAGAAGTACAGTGTTGAGGAAATCATCCAGGGGCTTCTGGAATGGGTTTCATCCATCTTAGAAAGATCTACACCCTTTTTGTCCCTTTTAGCATTTAGATGGTTGGGGATGGTAGCATGCTGAAAGCTATTCAGTTTGCTACGGTTTGAATGTATCCCCCAAAATTCGTGTGTTGGACATTTAATTCCCAATGCAACGGTGTCAAGAGGTGAGACCGTTAGCAGGTAATTAGATAATGAGATGATCTTTCCTCATCAATGGATTAATGATATTATCATGGGAGTTGGTTACTTATCATGGGAGTAAGTTCCTAATAAAAGGGTGAGTTCAGATCTCTTCCTCTTTGCTCCTGCAATCTCTTGCCCTTCTGCCTTTCAACATGGAATAATCAGCATGAAGACCCTCACCAGATGCAGGCAAGTTGACATTGGATTTCCTGGGTTCCAAAACTGTGAAAAATACATTCTTTCCTTTATAAATTACCCAGTCTATTGTAGTCTGTTATAGCAACACTAAATGGACTGATATTTTCTTAACCTCAAAAGGGGTCAGATCTGAGGACATTAGCTGACAGGGTGAGGATACATGCACCGGAAAATTTTTTAAAATGAGTGTTTGAGGATTTTATTATCTCACCAATCCAACAAATTCTGGAACCTCCTTCCCAGTACTCTTGTTACATGAAGGCTTACGTTCTTACTGTTTAAGCAATTTTGAGTTGGGTGTGGTGCTACCTTAGCTGAAAAGGTTCTAATTAATATTTTCCTGCATTGAAAAGCCATGTGTATTTCTTACCTGTTTTCACTTTAGAGCCAAGGTCGTGGAACTTCGAGGAGAAATGTTGAATCCCTGCCCTCAGAGAGACCACACTTTCCTCCAAATAACTGTTGTTGAGGCTGCTAAAGAGCACATTCTGAAAGAATATGGACAATCTTAGGTAATAAATTTGAAATCAGGAATTCCCATCAAACTTTGTTAACTATACAGTTATTTTTAAATGTTACAGAGTGACTACTGTTGAATTAATTAGACTAAATTTGCATAACTGTATAGAAGGTGTAGAATTATCTTTATATATACATAGTATTATACATTTTTTGTCTTACAAACGCTATAGACTAATCTATAATCTGTGTCAATATTATGCATGTAGTGAGATTTAGAATCTAGAAGCTTCACCAAGTTTTCAGAGAGCAACTCGGAAACTACAGACTTTCTTGTTAGAACAGATGGGTTTTTTAAATTGATGTTGTAGGCATAATTCTACCTCTGTTGAATCATTTTAACAAGAAAGTGTTTTAAGTGTTCCACCAGTTGGCTGGTCAAATTAACATCAGGCACCAGTTAAGATATACATCACAAGCATAAATCTATCTAGTGACCCATGAGCAAGTAAAACTATATCTGCAAAAGAGTCTTTCTAGAAGAGAAGGTCACAAATATATCTTAGAAAGTAATATGAAAATGAAAGCTTCATATTGGCTTCAATTTCCAGCCAGTGATAATTATAATATGACACAAGTCTATCTTACATATAATCATCTGAATATTTGAAACAAATAACAAAAGAACCAAAGCAATTAAATTCTCGAATTTTAGTGTTCAAAATGTCCTGAAGGAAAATGTACTGTCTCAATACTAGATTTAAACTAGGTTAAATAAGTGAATTGGCTGGGCGCGGTGGCTCATGCCTGTAATCCCAGCACTTTGGGAGGCCAAGGAGGGTAGATCAAAAGGTCAGGAGTTCAAGACCAGCCTGGCCAATATGGTAACACCCCATCTCTACTAAAAATACAAAAAAACTAGCCGGGCATGGTGGCATGCACCTTTAGTCCCAGCTATTCTTGAGGCTGAGGCAGAAGAATCACTTAAACCCAAGAGATGGAGGTTGCAGTGAGCCGAGATCATGCCACTGTACTCCAGTCTGGACAACAGAGCTAGACTCCATCTAAAAATAATAATCATCATTATAATCATAAGTGGATTGATGACATTTTCTAGTGACATATTTGTTGTTCATTGGTTTAATAGTGTACAAACATATTTAGAACAATATAAGTATTACCCCTCATCAGCAGCCAAAAAGTTTTACATCCAAATAATTTTAGTAAAGAACAATGTAGTTTATTCATTTAATTCCAGTGTAGCTCATATCTTTTTGGTGCTTTTATTTTTAGTTGACATGTAATAATTGTACATATTTATGGGATACAGAGTGATATTTTGATACATGTAGAAAATGTATAGTGATCAAATCAGAGTAATTAGCATGTCTACCACCTCAAACATGTATTCTTTCTTTTAGCTTTTCAAAAATACACAGTAGATTATTGTTAACCATATTTACCCTATGGTACCATAGAAAACTAGAACTCATTTCTCCTATGTAGCTGTCATTTTGTATCCATTAACCAACTTCTACCTATCCTCCTCTCCGCTATCCTTCTGATCTTTTAATAATCACAATTCTACTCTCTACTTCTACAGCTCCCTCATGAGTAAGAATATGCAGTATCTATCTTTCTGTGCCTATCCTACTTCATGTAACATAATGTCCTCCAGGCTCATATATGGTGCCGACAGTGACAGGATTATATTCATTTTTATGGCTGAGTATTACTCTATTGTATATATACCACGTTTCTTTATTAATTATCTGATGGGCATTTAGGTTGATTCCATACCATGGCTAATGTTAATAATGCTGCCATAAATATGAGGTGCAGCTATCTCTTTTACATACTGATTTTTTTTAATTGATCATGGTGGTATGCTTCTGTAGTCCTAGCAACTTGGGAGGTTGAGGTGGGAGGATCACTTGATCCCAAGAATTCAAGGCTGAAGTGAGCTATGATGGCAGTGAGCTATGATGCATTCCAGCCTGGGCAAAAGAGCAAGACCTTGTTTGTAAACAAAAATAATAATAATAATAATAATAATAATAATAATAATAATATACTGATTTCCTTTCCTTTAGATAAATACCCAGTAGTGGGATTGCTGTACCATATGGTAGTTCTAGCTTTATGGGAAACCCCATAATGTTTTTCACAGTGAATACAAAAACTACATGCCCACCAACAATGTATGAGTTCCCTTTTCCCCATATTCTTGCCAGCATTTATTTGTCTATTCGATAACAGCCATTCTAACTGGGTAAGATGATATCTCATTTTTGTTTTGATTTACATTTCTCTGATGATGAGTGATGTTGAGAATATTTTATATATTTGACTATTTGTATGTCTTCTTTGGAGAAATGTCTATTTAGAATCTTCCCATATTTAATCAGTTTCTTTGTGGGTTTTTTGTTTTTGCACTGTTGTTCGAGTTCCTTGCAAACTTTGGATATTAGTCACTTGTCAGATGAATAGTTTGCAATTTTTTTCTACTCTACAGGTTGCTTCTTCATTCTGTTGATTGTTTCCTTTACTATGCAGAAGCTTTTCAGTTTGATATAGTCTCTTTTGTCTATTTTTGTTGTGTTGCTTGTGCTTTTGAAGGGTTACCCATAAAATCTTTGCTTAGACCAATGTTCTGAAGCATTTCCCCTGTTTTCCTTTAGTTGTTTTATAGTTTTGGGTCTTATGTTTAAGTTTTTAATCCATTTTGAGTTGACTTTTATATATATCATGAGAGATAGGGATGTACTTTCATTCTTATATATATGAGTATCTATTTCTTCCAGCACTGCTTCAGGGTATACTTTCCTCAATTGTGTTCTTGGTGCCTTTGGAGAAAATCAGTTGAATATAAATACTCGGGTCCCTGTTGGTTCCCTGCTGAAGTCTCGCATTTTCCTTTAGACTTTCTATTCAACATGTGGTCATCTACTCACGGTTTTTGTCTTTCTTTGTGGAAGGGGTGAGTGCTGGGCACGTCTAGTCAGCTGTCTTGCTGATGTCTCCCACTGTAGCTCATTTCAAAGACCATTTTATATAAAGGGAGCCTTTTAAGTTAAACTATCCATGATTACTGCTTCCACAGTAATTTTACTAAAATTAAATAAGGATGCGGCACTATTCACAATAGCAAAGACTTGGAACCAACCCAAATGTCCATCAGTGATAGACTGGATTAAGAAAATGTGGCACATATACACCATGGAATACTATGCAGCCATAAAAAGGATGAGTTCATATCCTTTGTGGGACATGGATGAAGCTGGAAACCATCATTTTCAGCAAACTATCGCAAGGACAAAAAACCAAACACCGCATGTTCTCACTCATAGGTGGGAACTGAACAATGAGAACACTTGGACACAGGAAGGGGAACATCACACACTGGGGCCTGTTGTGGAGTGGGGGATTGGGGGAGGGATAGCATTAGGAGATATACCTAATGTAAATGTGAGTTAATGGGTGGAGCACACCAACATGGCACATGTATACATATGTAACAAACCTGCATGTTGTGCACATGTACCCTAGAACTTGAAGTATAATAAAAATAAAAAATAATAATAAAATTAATAAATAAATAAAATTAATAAATAAATAAAATTAAATAAGGAACTTTTGAACTTTCAACCCTATCCTATGGGCTAACTAGGAACGTACCAGTAAGTTACAAGTTCTGTTTTATATAAATTGGAAAGAGAAGTAGGGACAATTGGTAGGCTTGGACTCCTCTGGGAATGCTGCTGGTTACCAGTTGGCTAGTGGATCTGTTGGGTTGAAAGTATGAGGAAAGGCATATCACTTCCAAGACTTTCTGCTTATATCCTTATTAATTTCTTCTAACATAATTACTTTATTATAGTGTAATTATTGAAGACTAGTGGTCCACCAAGAACCATCATCTCTTTTCAGCAATTTATTCACATACACTTACATCTTTCTAATTGTGTAACTGATTTTAACAAGTGTACTTTGATATATTTGCTGATGGCTACATGGGCAAACTCAGTGTCAAGTGGTATAGTAATGAAATCATTATACTGATATCTGGGATAAGAAGTAGTCAGTCTAGAGTAGGTCTTTGCTGTGGAAACGAGCATCCCCAAAGTTTCCATGGTTTAACAAAACAAAGATTTTTTTTTTTCTCCCCAGTACCTATTTTGTTATAGATTTGGGCAAATGTTGATAACAATCAGGGCCCATCAATGCCGACTGTACTGCTTTTATAGCACTCATCTCAGCAGGAGGCCTTGCCTGTTGTCCCCTCAGCACAGGAGACAGCTGGAGAGTTGTGAACTTGCTTTTTCAAGCTTGGGGTGGGGGTGATATATCACTTATACCCACAGCCCATAGGCCAGAACTCATCACATGGTCCCAGGTAAATAGAAGGACACAGGGACATGGCAGTGCAGATAGAGCATTTGGCAGTTGCAATTGTGTCTGCCATAGTGAAAGTCTAAAACTGTTCATGATTCATAGTAACAACAACAGCAAAACATTTCTGCTAACATTCCAGAAAAGAATTGTGAATGGAGAACAGGAGAAACTAACTCAGATGTAACCAACTCAGACGTTACCAGTTATCACTTAGCAGATTGAAACTCATTTGATATTGATTTATCATCTTCCACACCTGCAAATAAATTGATTTTTAGATTCAGAGTCAAGAAATGTTAAAAAGCCAGATGTTAAATGTAAGTTAATTCTTCATGTGTCTTTATAGACCCCTCCTTTTTCCACTTTTCATTTACACTGCATTAATAGAAAAAAACATCAAATAAAAGTTCCCTCTATTTTGAAAAGCATATATTTGGTTAATAAGTTTAATAAATCATGACTTTTAAACCCTTAATATAGCTTATAATTATTATGACCCGGCACTATTCTCCACAGGTGAGAAACTTGAGGAGGGCCACCGAGTTTAAATGACTATTTCTCTTGCTTGAACTTAAAACACACAGAGGGCTCCATGTCTTCTGAGTTCAATTCCTGTGTTCATATCTTGCTTCCTTTGTCCTGTATTTTGAAAATAGCCCTATATTGTGTTCTGTCTTACCCACTAGACAAAGGGCTTCATAAGATCAAGTGACCTGGATATTTGGTATGTGCTTGATCTGCATTGTAGGGATTACTGCCTTATATAGTCCAAAGGTCTAAGGAAGCACCAGGGATGCATTCACACTTATGTACACACTGATGTCATCAGATCTAGGTTCAATATTTTGGGAAGATACATAATATTCACTACAGAATAAAATCCACACCACAATTCTAATTCCCTAAATAAGATAATTTTCTACAGCAAATCAGTGATGACAAAAAGAGGGGAAACAGAGGAAGGGAAGAGACAGTTCTAGGCATGATGCTTACACAATATTGTTTAATATTCACAACAGCCATATTTATAAATGAGCTAACTGGCTCAGAGCAGTTCAGTAACTTTCCAAAGTCACTTAAATTTGAGATTTGATCCCACATCTACCTGACTTCAAACTGTGTATTTCCCCAATTCCATAATGACTCAATACAATGAGAATATTTAGTATGTTGTAAATAAAAATATTGTGAAAAATGGCATGTACCACTTCCCCATTCCTTTCTCCTTGATGTGTTATTTACTTTTACATCAGGCAGGAATTTAATCCACCATTCCAGCAGTAAGTCCATCAGTTGATTTGCTTTATTAAATAAGATTATAGTGCATGAGGGTCACTGATCAAATAATTCCCCTAGAGCTGGCGTCTGCAGTTTTCTTCTTTGGCTGGAAAAAGTCATAGGGCAGAGCTGTCCTCAGGCTAGGTAAACACATTTTTGGGAAATCACAGAGTTTAGGAAAATAGTAACCTCTCTTAAATGCATACCCAAATACTCTAAAAAGGAATATGTTCTGGTATTAACAGGAGAGAGGACACCCTTCTTTCTTCTGTGATCTTTTAGCTCCCTTTGCATTCCAGAAAACTCTCTGGAGGCAGTTTATTTCCTGTTTCTTCACTGGATGTCAGAGACATTTCTGATACCACAGACGCTTCAAATATTTATTTATGTATTCATTCGCTAAATATATATTTATTGAATAAATATTTATTGGATTTTCAAATGCCAGAAACTTCAGGTATTGTGTACAACTGAGAATATATGTATTCCTCTCTTTCAATTTACAGTCAGGAAAAGGTGGCAGATAAAGACAGCATGAGGGCAGAGGAAAGAGCAGTTATTTCCTCTCCATCTCTTAAAATATGATGAACGAGATGAACAGATTTCAATGTTCCATTAGAATTTGCAACTTGAGGATATTGGGACAAAGATCACATCCAGAATCTTTTATTGGAGCAGTCTGCATTCTCCTTCTGCTCTCCCATCTTGGATTATCCTTGAGGCCAAAGGAACAAGCCAAACTCTCTGCTCACTACCCACATGATTGCTACCAAGTTTGCATGAAATCTCATGTTTGTGATTCTGTCTAAGTAGCATGTTTTTTCCAGGCAGTAAAACTTGTTACCGATTTGGTGGAATAGGGATGAGACCAAGACAAAAATGTTTTATGTGTATTTTTAGGCTGAATGAGAAGTGGTGAGGTAGAAAGGCAGGCAGAAGGTGGCTTAAATTAAGGAAGACATTTTCTGATTACTGTCTCTGGGTAAAAATTGAATGCACTTCCCATGAGTCAACTATTCCTTTGTTTACCTGGGCACAAGCTGGATGCTCATCCAGCAGGGATGTTGTCAAAGGGTTTCAGGTTTTAGACGGAGAATTAGACTAGATAACTTCTAAGCAGTCCACCCTAAAATGCATAGAATTAGAAAATCAAGGAGTCCTCGTACATTATAGATTTAGGAAAACCTTTTCTCACTAGAACAAATGAAATATATTTTATTTAAAATTTGGGAGTGAAAGCACAATGCATTTGAAAGAATGCAGATATATTTCACTGAATTGGGAATCTCAAAGTATACAAAATGCTAAATTAAATATATTCAATAATCAAAATATCGCCTCATATTTTGTGTTGATATTTGCAACTTGATTGAAGCAGGAGCCTGGTTTTAATTGGAAAACTTGACAAACGAACTACGTTTAAAAATGTGGTATTTTTTTGACATTCTTCAATCAAGAGGTAAAATTTATGTCCTCTTCCCTTGAAACTGGGTGGGCCCTTTTGGCAGGCTTGACAAACATAATGTGATCAAAGTAATGTTGTGTGACTTCTGAGGCTAACCAAGAAAAAGCCACACACATTTGGTGTTTTGGGACAACGGGCCTGGTGGCAGCACAAAGCCTCATGTACGAAGTCCAATCACGGTGAGTGGTCATATGCAGAGACCACGTAAGGAGAGAGAGGGATGCCTGAGGAGACCTACATCAGATGCACCAATGAAAGAGCCTCCTGGGTGTCCCAGCCTCAGCTACTGTCTGACGGCTCCATCATGAGGTACCCTGAGCAAGAACTGGACTAGCTGAGTCTTGTCAATCCCCAGATTTGTGAGCAAAATGAATGATTGCTATTGATTTACGCCACTGTTTTGGGGTGGTTTGTTACACAAAAAATGAACAACTAGAACACACAAATATCCCACTACTGTGCTTTCCTTATATGATCCTTATCCATTGACTTGGAAACAGGAAAAATCCAATGTTTACTATTTTCAACTTCCCCAGCTCTAAACATAATTTTCCATTAAATTACTGGAGAAAGTATGTCTTTGGTGACTATGTGGAACTATAGTTCATATATGAATTTATATAAATAGACCTTGCCCTTTGCTATCAGAAAATTATAATCCGTGATGTATTAACTCAACCAATAAAAAGAATGTACATATATATAGATATAAATTATCCAAATATTAATCAAATTCCTAGATTAAAGAAAGTGGTTCATTATGTGTAGAAATAGGACAAAAGAAACTTTGTAGTGCTGAAAAATACAAATGTCTTAGGTGTTAAGAGCCTGGAGGTAAATCACTATCCCAAGGAGGCATGAATGTAGAAAGAATGAAGAATGAGCCAGTGCCCCACAGCTGTGGATGGGAACATAACCCACAAGTCAGGCTACTGAAGAACCTCTTTCCTACCTAAGGTGTCCAGATGACACATACTTTTTGATATGTCATAGGGCTAACAAGCATTTAAAGAACTAAAAGCTCATTAGCCTTTTCAAATATTAGTTTGTAGCATATATATGTTTACTAATTGTTATAGTAAATAGGTTACTGTTTACTATAGGTAAATAACAGTAATAGGTTACTATTTACTATAGGTAAGTAACAGTAATAGGTTACTATTTACTATAGGTAAATAACAGTAATAGGTTACTATTTACTATAGGTAAATAACAGTAATAGGTTACTATTTACTATAGGTAAATAACAGTAATAGGTTACTATTTACTATAACAATTAGTAACCTAACTAACAGAGTAACCTATTTAACACTTGTTAGAGTCTAACTAATTGTTACTATTTACTCATTCTATTCATAGTCAAATATACTATTTTAATCGGTATTATCTTTGAGCAGTTACTTAAAATGTTGTTAAAAATCAGCATTTTAATGTCATAGTTTGAATGTTACAATGACAATAATAGCATTCATCATAAAAACATCAAAATATCCCATGCAAAAGCAATAGCAAAAAGTGATTATTTCTAATGTCCTCTTTTATAGATTATAGTTTCAGATTAAAGTAGAATAAGGTAAAATATACATACACTTGTTCATATAATAGTCAAGATCTTTCAAATCTATTCAAAATAAAATATGAACTTAACAATCCATCTTTACACGTGTTGTAAGAATAGTTGTATTATTTTTTAAAATTAACTTTATAAAATGAACAAAAAATGAGAAAAATTTAAAATAATATCCATTCCTTTAAAAATATCTTACCAAAAATTGATACCTATGAACTTTAGTTTTCCTGTGCAAATCAATTTTAACTTGCCCTATTGTATATGCTGTTGTATTTCATAAAATATTTTAATATAATCCTGTTGATTCTTTGTATTTTCCTTAAACATTTAAAAATTGGCTGGTGAGATTGGCTCTCATCAAAAGTGTCTCTGAGTTCTCATTGATTGTTCTATTTTTGGTAATAGCAAATTTAAATAAAGACCAGTTTTTTTAAAAAATGTAAAAATTTCTCACTTGAAAAATTGACATTAGCTTTTAAACCAAAATTTATTCTCAAACTAATTTTTAGATGATATCCTAAAACCCTTCTTTCATTCCTTATAGGCATGAATGAAATCTGTTTTATTAGATGAACAGGGGATTATTTATACCTGTAAAAATCACAAGGTGATAAATTTGAATAATGTCAAAGTTTAAATACCACAACCAGTGTTAATTACCCAACCCCAAGTGATTATTAGAATTAAAAAAGGAAAATAAAAACTAGAACTTTCATTCTTTGACATCTTGAGAGTATGAATTCTTCAGTAGAATAGTTAGTATAAGAGTGCCTCCAAGTGGCATTTGTCAAAATTCCACATCAAAAATTTAAATATCAGATCTGAAAGTTAACCTTTAATAATAACAAACCCTGAAGGAAAGTTCTCACTCTTTTCTTTCTGCTTATTTATAATCTACTCTTCATATATATGATTTCAGTTTATTATGAATCCCTATGTGTCATTAAATATCCACACTTCAGCTCCATTAATTCTCAGAATTCTAGGTAGTTTTTTAATACCTTAATTATGTTGCCTTGACACAGTGTGTAAGTAATTATTTCATTTCCATAAATTGTACAGTAGAATCTGTTTTGTTTAGCTGTACTGTATCTTTCTTTTCAGTATTCTCTTAGAATCTTTTCCATATTTGCTGGATTGTAGAGGATAAGAGGGACAAGAGACTTCTTTCTTAAACATAGAATCTTAGACTTATAGGATAATGTAATTCCATTACTCCAATTTTAACATTAAATCTAAGAATTTAAGAAATTTTCCCATGGCCATCCTGGTTAGTGACTAAATTAACAGAATCTGGTTCCCTGGACTTTTCATTCAGTATTCTTTCAAATATGTTTACTATAACACTTAAAAGGGAGTTCTTCCCTATACCCCCAAAAAATGCACTTTTAGTACATGATCTTAAAACTCAAACCCTAGAATATCAAATACAATTTAGAAATTGCCTAAGGCAAAACGTGTTCAAGGACTGACAAACTGACAGCTTCTCAATATATTTTGTTTCAATTAATTAATATGTAGTGTTTTGGAATTACCTCAGTTTTATGTCACTGAAATGCTTAAATCAGTAGAGCAAAAATGATCTTAGGAACGTCATAAACAGGGTAATTGAACTTATACTGTAGAGACTGAGATGTATGTGTTTTACAAAGGTGACACTTGTAGTGAAGCTCATTTTCAAACTAGTTTCATTTGTAAAAGCTATTTCCATTACTTTGCCGCTTTTTCATAACATTTATTCTAAATTTCTTTTTTTACTGTTTATTTTCTCTTCTTCCATTTCATATAAATGATTCCAGTAAGGCATTCTTCTCTCTTTTCCCAAAGGTGTCATATGGATGCTATTCTTTCCTAATTCTTTTTCCTTTTTCACTTTTTAATTGCCTTTTATGGCACTTTTTCTCTCTGTCCTGCCACTTCATCTACAGCTTTTTTGGAATGAGTTAGCCAACATCAATAACAAAATTTAAAGTTCATTCTCTGAGGAGCTATAATGTAGATATATCTGGAGCATTAAGTATAGAAAAGTGCATGTAGATTTTCAGATAGATATGTAGATTTCTGTGTATGTATAATTTGAACTACTAACTTTTTAAACCTTTGAATGTAATGCTGTAATATCTATGGAGCTGTTATCCTGCAAAATTAGAATACAGTGTTTTAATTTAATAGTTACTCTTACCTATTTCCAGACTGCCTTTAAAAGATTGAACTCACAAGATATAGTTTCCATTATTTTCTTCAGCTACATCCCATTGGAAAAATTAAATGTGTTTTAACTTTCTTGCCAAGATTCTACTTGTTTAAGATAGTTTCCAGCAGTGACCTTTTTTTAAGTGGTGTTTTTAGTATCTGCCAATCTGAGTTCATGTCAGAATGTCATTAGTGTGCTATTTACTCTGTCTCTCAGATCATTAATGAGGTTTCAAGTAAGACCAGGCTGACATACATTGCTATGACACTCAGTGAACATGACACTGTTTACCATCACTCTTTGATTCAAGCCCATCGCCCAGATTTTAAACATTATGACAATACTCAATGCAAAGCCTGTTTAACTTAACTTCTCTGAATAAAATTTCCAGCTGAAATTTAATGAGATACAACAAAACATGGCTATATTTAATACAATAAAATTTTCAACATGTCTACAGCTGTTAATCTTGTTTATTTCTCCCATGATTAACTATTCATATGTTTATTTTTCCCATAGTGAGTCTGTCAGATATTTTCCTTGATATTTGCATCAATTTTGTTAGTGATACATATGAACTTTCATAAATACTTCAATACTTGTTGGTCTGGTAAAGATTATTTAACTTTTTACATTGAAGCCAAATAAATTCAGATGGTGTACATATATAAGAACAAAATACATTTAATTATAGAATCCAAGTTAATATGTTATGAAATTTTTGATAACTTATTCCCAGAATTGGAGCAAGTGATAAACTAAAAATGAGTAAACTATATTTTTTTGGTTTTATGTTAATTAAATACAACAATAGACAAAATCATTCTTAAAAGATGAAAATCCCCACAAATCTATAAATTAAACTGTTATAAGATATTTTATTAGGTCTAATAATAATTTATTTATATTTACCTGCTTTATAATGACATGTGACTATCTGCTTTTCAACCAGTTGTCAATATTTTATGCTACATATAGGGAAAGTTATAAAATTATCTATATGTTTAATTCACTATAACTGGGAATAATCAAGGAAAATAATGTAAAAATGAAGGTAATCAGAAACATCTGCATTTGAAAATTATGGTTGCTAGAAACTATTGAATAATCACTATTTGGTGATTGGTCCACAAAAGTCCTAAAATGTGTATGTATACTATATCATCCTAGCTAGATTGAAAAACACTGAAGGCAGGCATACATGCTATTCAGTAATAAACACTAATTCAATATTTCCCACAAAATAAATATTATTTCCTAACTGACTGATGTTAAGGAGCTGTATTACCCACAACAGTATGGTCCTTGTGATAAATTGCTTCAGAATTACCAGATTTTGTCTGTCAATAACTGAAATAGAATCTCTGAGATGGGGCCAACTACAAGCTGTCCAGATGAGTTGTTTGCAGTCAACAGTGCTTGAGAACCATTGTCCCATAAACAACATAAGCAACAAGAAAATAAATGAAAGAAAAAAAGAATATTTAGATGCTCTCCAAAGGCACATGATGAAAAAACTGAAGCAACATTTGTATTGAGCTAAGAGACAATTACTTCAAAGAATATTTTTGAATTGGTTATCAGCATTAATAAAGTCTGATGGCCAGACAATTGCTCGATTTGTCTGATTATGTCACCTATGTTGACTGAATATGATATACAGTATAAGCTATTTAATCACATAATCAAGGTGTCAGATTATAAACAATATGCCACAAGTTAAAATGAAAGTGAAATAGCTAAAAAATCAAAAAATATTTATGTTTATTACTTTAATAAATTTCTGTTTGTCTCTTATGTTTAACCAAGGTTTAGATACATTCATATTGGTAAAATTGATGCCAACCATTGATCTAGAAACCTAAGTCAAAACACCTTCCACAAAAAAGGACTCTAAATCTTTTGACTAACTGCTTTTATATTTCAAAATTAATATTCCCAAATGGAAGCTACCTCATTTCTCTATTACATTAGGATAAATGTACAGTGCAAATTTAAGAACATGTTTTATTAGTTAATACTGTATGCTTGAGACGAATTGTGGAGGCAACATGGTTTAGTGAAGAGTGTGGATTTAAAGAAGGATACATTTATGTTTTAATTTTCATTATAGAGCTTGTTGGTGCATGACTTAAGCCATGTTATTTTAACTTGTCTTTTCTAAAACAAAATAATAAAACTTACATGGAGTGGGGAGGGGTTCCATCACAAAACATGATTAAATTGAATCATAATACAATGTCTCAAATCTAGTGGAGTCTTCACAAATTGTTGCTATTACTTTCAATCTATATAACTTTTTTTTTTAAAGAAACATAACTTTGTTATTTCTTTTTATTTTTCTTACTTTTACTATGGCTTTCATTCTTTGTGTGTGTGTGTGTGTGTGTGTTTCTTTTTTTTTATTATTATACTTTAAGTTTTAGGGTACATGTGCACATTGTGCAGGTTAGTTACATATGTATACATGTGCCATGCTGGTGTGCTGCACCCACTAACTCGTCATCTAGCATTAGGTATATCTCCCAATGCTATCCCTCCCCCCTCCCCCTACCCCACCACAGTTCCCAGAGTGTGATATTCCCCTTCCTGTGACCATGTGATCTCATTGTTCACTTCCCACCTATGAGTGAGAATATGCGGTGTTTGGTTTTTTGTTCTTGCGATAGTTTACTGAGAATGATGATTTCCAATTTCATCCATGTCCCTACAAAGGACATGAACTCATCATTTTTTATGGCTGCATAGTATTCCATGGTGTATATGTGCCACATTTTCTTAATCCCATCTATCATTGTTGGACATTTGGGTTGGTTCCAAGTCTTTGCTATTGTGAATAATGCCGCAATAAACATACGTGTGCATGTGTCTTTATAGCAGCATGATTTATAGTACTTTGGGTATATACCCTGTAATGGGATGGCTGGGTCAAATGATATTTCTAGTTCTAGATCCCTGAGGAATCGCCACACTGACTTCCACAATGGTTGAACTAGTTTACAGTCCCACCAACAGTGTAAAAGTGTTCCTATTTCTCCACATCCTCTCCAGCACCTGTTGTTTCCTGACTTTTTAATGATTGCCATTCTAACTGGTGTGAGATGGTATCTCATTGTGGTTTTGATTTGCATTTCTCTGATGGCCAGTGATGATGAGCATTTTTTCATGTGTTTTTTGGCTGCATAAATATCTTCTTTTGAGAAGTGTCTGTTCATGTCCTTTGCCCACTTTTTGATGGGGTTGTTTGTTTTTTTCTGGTAAATTTGTTTGAGTTCATTGTAGATTCTGGATATTAGCCCTTTGTCAGATGAGTAGGTTGCGAAAATTTTCTCCCATTCTGTAGGTTGCCTGTTCACTCTGATGGTAGTTTCTTTTGCTGTGCAGAAGCTCTTTAGTTTAATTAGATCCCATTTGTCAATTTTGTCTTTGGTTGCCATTGCTTTTGGTGTTTTGGACACGAAGTCCTTTCCCATGCCTATGTCCTGAATGGTACTGCCTAGGTTTTCTTCTAGGGTGTTTATGGTTTTAGGTCTAAGGTTTAAGTGTTTAATCTATCTTGAATTGATTTTTGTATAAGGTGTAAGGAAGGGATCCAGTTTCAGCTTTCTACATATGGCTAGCAAGTTTTCCCAGCACCATTTATTAAATAGGGAATCCTTTCCCCATTGCTTGTTTTTCTCAGGTTTGTCAAAGATCAGATAGTTGTAGATATGCGGCGTTATTTCTGAGGGCTCCGTTCTGTTCCATTGATCTATATCTCTGTTTTGGTACCAGTACCATGCTGTTTTGGTTACTGTAACCTTGTAGTATAGTTTGAAGTCAGGTAGTGTGATGCCTCCAGCTTTGTTCTTTTGGCTTAGGATTGCCTTGGTGATGCGGGCTCTTTTTTGGTTCCATATGAACTTTAAAGTAGTTTTTTCTAATTCTGTGAAGAAAGTCATTGGTAGCTTTATGGGGATGTCATTGAATCTGTAAATTACCTTGGGCAGTATGGCCATTTTCACGATATTGATTCTTCCTACCTATGAGCATGGAATGTTCTTCCATTTGTTTGTATCCTCTTTGATTTCCTTGAGCAGTGGTTTGTAGTTCTCCTTGAAGAGGTCCTTCACATCCCTTGTAAGTTGGATTCCTAGGTATTTTATTCTCTTTGAAGCAATTGTGAATGGGAGTTCACTCATGATTTGGCTCTCTGTTTGTCTGTTATTGGTGTATAAGAATGCTTGTGATTTTTGAACATTGATTTTGTATCTTGAGACTTTGCTGAAGTTGCTTATCAGCTTAAGGAGATTTTGGGCTGAGACAATGGGGTTTTCTAGATATACAATCATGTCGTCTGCAAACAGGGACAATTTGACTTCCTCTTTTCCTAATTGAATACCCTTTATTTCCTTCTCCTGCCTGACTGCCCTGGCCAGAACTTCCAACACTATGTTGAATAGGAGTGGTGAGAGAGGGCATCCCTGTCTTGTGCCAGTTTTCAAAGGGAATGCTTCCAGTTTTTGCCCATTCAGTATGATATTGGCTGTGGGTTTGTCATAGATAGCTCTTATTATTTTGAAATACATCCAATCAATACCTAATTTATTGAGAGTTTTTAGCATGAAGCGTTGTTGAATTTTGTCAAAGGCTTTTTCTGCATCTATTGAGATAATCATGTGTTTTTGTCTTTGGTTCTGTTTATATGCTGGATTACATTTATTGATTTGCGTATATTGAACCAGCCTTGCATCCCAGGGATGAAGCCCACTTGATCATGGTGGATAAGCTTTTTGATGTGCTGCTGGATTCGTTTTGCCAGTATTTTATTGAGGATTTTTACATCAATGTTCATCAAGGATATTGGTCTAAAATTCTCTTTTTTGGTTGTGTCTCTGCCCGGCTTTGGTATCAGAATGATGCTGGCCTCATAAAATGAGTTAGGGAGGATTCCCTCTTTTTCTATTGATTGGAGTAGTTTCAGAAGGAATGGTACCAGTTCCTCCTTGTACCTCTGGTAGAATTTGGCTGTGAATCCATCTGGTCCTGGACTCTTTTTGGTTGGTAAACTATTGATTATTGCCACAATTTCAGCTCCTGTTATTGGTCTATTCAGAGATTCAACTTCTTCCTGGTTTAGTCTTGGGAGAGTGTATGTGTCAAGGAATTTATCCATTTCTTCTAGATTTTCTCGTTTATTTGAGTAGAGGTGTTTGTAGTATTCTCTGATGGTAGTTTGTATTTCTGTGGGATCGGTAGTGATATCCTCTTTATCATTTTTTATTGTGTCTATTTGATTCTTCTCTCTTTTTTTCTTTATTAGTCTTGCTAGCAGTCTATCAATTTTGTTGATCCTTTCAAAAAACCAGCTCCTGGATTCATTAATTTTTTGAAGGGTTTTTTGTGTCTCTATTTCCTTCAGTTCTGCTCTGATTTTAGTTATTTCTTGCCTTCTGCTAGCTTTTGAATGTGTTTGCTCTTGCTTTTCTAGTTCTTTTAATTGTGATGTTAGGGTGTCAATTTTGGATCTTTCCTGCTTTCTCTTGTAGGCATTTAGTACTATAAATTTCCCTCTACACACTGCTTTGAATGCGTCCCAGAGATTCTGGTATGTTGTGTCTTTGTTCTCGTTGGTTTCAAAGAACATCTTTATTTCTGCCTTCATTTCATTATGTATCCAGTAGTCATTCAGGAGCAGGTTGTTCAGTTTCCATGTAGTTGAGTGGTTTTGAGTGAGATTCTTAATCCTGAGTTCTAGTTTGATTGCACTGTGGTCTGAGAGATAGTTTGTTATAATCTCTGTTCTTTTACATTTGCTGAGGAGAGCTTTACTTCCAAGTATGTGGTCAATTTTGGAATAGGTGTGGTGTGGTGCTGAAAAAAAATGTACATTCTGTTGATTTGGGGTGGAGAGTTCTGTAGATGTCTATTAGGTCCACTTGGTGCAGAGCTGAGTTCAATTCCTGGGTATCCTCGTTGACTTTCTGTCTCATTGATCTGTCTAATGTTGACAGTGGGGTGTTAAAGTCTCCCATTATTAATGTGTGGGAGTCTAAGTCTCTTTGTAGGTCACTCAGGACTTGCTTTATGAATCTGGGTGCTCCTGTATTGGGTGCATATATATTTAGGATAGTTAGCTCTTCTTGTTGAATTGATCCCTTTACCATTATGTAATGGCCTTCTTTGTCTCTTTTGATCTTTGTTGGTTTAAAGTCTGTTTCATCAGAGACTAGGATTGCAACCCCTGCCTTTTTTTGTTTTCCATTGGCTTGGTAGATCTTCCTCCATCCTTTTATTTTGAGCCTATGTGTGTCTCTGCACGTGAGATGGGTTTCCTGAATACAGCACACTGATGGGTCTTGACTCTTTATCCAATTTGCCAGTCTGTGTCTTTTAATTGGAGCATTTAGTCCATTTACATTTAAAGTTAATATTGTTATGTGTGAATTTGATCCTGTCATTATGATGTTAGCTGGTGATTTTGCTCGTTAGTTGATGCAGTTTCTTCCTGGTCTCGTTGGTCTTTACATTTTGGCATGATTTTGCAGCGGCTGGTACTGGTTGTTCCTTTCCATGTTTAGCGCTTCCTTCAGGAGCTCTTTTAGGGCAGGCCTGGTGGTGACAAAATCTCTCTGCATTTACTTGTCTGTAAAGTATTTTATTTCTCCTTCACTTATGAAGCTTAGTTTGGCTGGATATGAAATTCTGGGTTGAAAATTCTTTTCTTTAAGAATGTTGAATATTGGCCCCTACTCTCTTCTGGCTTCTAGGGTTTCTGCCGAGAGATCCGCTGTTAGGCTGATGGGCTTCCCTTTGAGGGTAACCCGACCTTTCTCTCTGGCTGCCCTTAACATTTTTTCCTTCATTTCAACTTTGGTGAATCTGACAATTATGTGTCTTGGAGTTGCTCTTCTCGAGGAGTATCTTTGTGGCGTTCTCTGTATTTCCTGAATCTGAACGTTGGCCTGCCTTGCTAGATTGGGGAAGTTCTCCTGGATAATATCCTGCAGAGTGTTTTCCAACTTGGTTCCATTCTCCCCATCACTTTCAGGTACACCAATCAGACGTAGATTTGGTCTTTTCACATAGTCCCATATTTCTTGGAGGCTTTGCTCGTTTCTTTTTATTCTTTTTTCTCTAAACTTCCCTTCTTGCTTCATTTCATTCACTTCATCTTCCATCACTGATACCCTTTCTTCCAGTTGATCGCATCGGCTCCTGAGGCTTCTGCATTCTTCACGTAGTTCAGCTCCATCAGCTCCTTTAAGCACTTCTCTGTATTGGTTATTCTAGTTATACAATCTTCTAAATTTTTTTCAAAGTTTTCAACTTCTTTGCCTTTGGTTTGAGTGTCCTCCCGTAGCTCAGAGTAATTTGATCGTCTGAAGCCTTCTTCTCTCAGCTCATCAAAGTCATTCTCCATCCAGCTTTGTTCCGCTGCTGGTGAGGAACTGCGTTCCTTTGGAGGAGGAGAGGTGCTCTGCGTTTTAGAGTTTCCAGTTTTTCTGTTCTGTTTTTTCCCCATCTTTGTGGTTTTATCTACTTTTGGTCTTTGATGATGGTGATGTACAGATGGGTTTTTGGTGTGGATGTCCTTTCTGTTTATTAGTTTTCCTTCTAACAGACAGGACCCTCAGCTGCAGGTCCGTTGGAGTACCCTGCCGCGTGATGTGTCAGTGTGCCCCTGCTGGGGGGTGCCTCCCAGTTAGGCTGCTCGGGGGTCAGGGGTCAGGGACCCACTTGAGGAGGCAGTCTGCCTGTTCTCAGATCTCCAGCTGTGTGCTGGGAGAACCACTGCTCTCTTCAAAGCTGTCAGACAGGGACATTTAAGTCTGCAGAGGTTACTGCTGTCTTTTTGTTTGTCTGTGCCCTGCCCCCAGAGGTGGAGCCTACAGAGGCAGGCAGGCCTCCTTGGGCTGTGGTGGGCTCCACCCAGTTCTCACATCCCCCCTGCTTTGTTTACCTAAGCAAGCCTGGGCAATGGCGGGCGCCCCTCCCCCAGCCTCGCTGCCGCCTTGCAGTTTGATCTCAGACTGCTGTGCTAGCAATCAGCGAGACTCCGTGGGCGTAGGACCCTCCGAGCCAGGTGCCGGATATAATCTCGTGGTGCGCCGTTTTTTAAGCCGGTCCGAAAAGCGCAATATTCGGGTGGGAGTGACCCGATTGTCCAGGTGCCATCCGTCACCCCTTTCTTTGATTAGGAAAGGGAACTCCCTGACCCCTTGCGCTTCCCGAGTGAGGCAATGCCTCGCCCTCCTTTGGCTCGCGCAGGGTGCGCGCACCCACTGACCTGCGCCCACTGTCTGGCACTCCCTAGTGAGATGAACCCGGTACCTGAGATAGAAATGCAGAAATCACCCGTCTTCTGCATCGCTCACGCTGGGAGCTGTAGACCGGAGCTGTTCCTATTCGGCCATCTTGGCTCCTCTCTCCTATATAACTTAAAGTAATTACAATGATAAGAACCTAAAGAGACTACAGTTGAGCTTCGGGTTGCAGAGAACAATTGAGATTCTTCTCTAGTGTAATTAAACACACAACTCTCTTTTATGTGAACAGGATTCATTGAGTTCAAAATTCCTTATTTGCTCCCATAAAAATTTGTGATTCATGATTTTGTTCCAGCAGAAATGCTACATAGAGGAAGAGGCAGATGTCAGGGAAATCTGTGTATGTCCTGTGAATTGTAGCCTTTGGAGTGAGTACTTGAAAAGAAAAAAAACTGATTTTGATTAGAGAACCATGGGGAAAAAGGTCCCTTCTGCAATGATGCAAATAGGCTATCTAATGTTTTAATTATTAAATGACTGAAAATTTGCTGCTGGAATGTTTACACCTAGCTAAGAGGATGCTGAACTAAATAATGCACACCACTTTGGTGTGAGTCTTTAAAAATTATTGTTGATAAGCAGATTGAATCAAAATAACTGTTACTTAGAAGTTGTAAATTGCTTCTGCTCATGATGCTGCAAAGATGTTCAATAGAAATGAAATTAATAAGACCTACATTACAGAACTTATCTCAGCATTTAATCAATGTGCTGAGTACCTACAGTATATAATAACAAGACAGTAGGCATTTTCAAATATTGAAAATACAAAAAATGTACCTTAATCTTACCTTCAAAATTGTACAATTTATCCAGGTTTATATTAATACTTGTAAAACATGTAGAAAACAATATAAAAACTCTTCCTACATAGAAATACTATAGGAATTTGAAAGAAAAGATTTATAGGGTGTAACTTGGGAAAGCTTTATGAGGAGATGAGACCTTTAATTAGTTGTGAGTTTTACATAAAAATGTGGACAAAGTCAAACATTTTTAAGTCTTAGTTTTATTTCTGGAGTTTGTACTTACATTCACATTTCTAAGAGTCTTTCAGAAATGTACAATTTGGAGTACCAATTGACTCTAAGAGATTCTTGAATCAAGCATTACAAAGTATAAATTGTGAGCCAACAGATTTAATGAAGAATAAATAATTATTCGAGGTCAACCAAAAAAGTTAGAATAAACTAAGTTAATGGACGAGTGGCAAGAACAGAAAACAATATAACAGAAGTGAAATTCATAATTCCAAGATACATCAAGTAGTGTTACTCTAAGACCAAATTCCAATTACAGGATAAATTAAATACTCTAAATATGCAAAGAAAGAAAGGCAAACAAAACAGTAAGAAGAGAAATTTAAAACATTAATAAAAATTTTATTTTACTTGTTATTTTTTATTTTTTGAGACAGTCTCACTCTGTCACCCAGGCTGGAGTGCAGTGGCAAAATCATAGTTCACTGCAGCCTTAATCTCCCCAGCTCAAGCAATCCTCCTGCTGCAGCCTCCTGAGTAGCTGGAACTGTAGGTGAATGTCACCGTACCTGGGTAATTATTTTATTTTGTGTAGACACATTGTCTCACTTTGTTGCCAAGGCTGAACTCGTGGGCTCAAGCAATTCTCCTGCCTTGACCTCTGAAAGTACTGGGAATATAGGTGTGAGCCACCATGCCCCGCCAAATATATTTTAAAAAGCAAATCCAAGGAGGAGCTAAGATGGCCAAATAGAAACAGCTCCAGTCGGCAGCTCCGAGCAAGACCAACGCAGAAGGTGGGTGATTTCTGCATTTCCAACTGAGGTACGCAGTTCATCTCATTGGGACTGGTTAGTCAGTGGGTGCAATTCACACAGAGCAAGCAGAAGCAATGTGGAGCGTCATTTCACCTGGCAAGTGCAAGGAGCCAAGGGACCACCCTCCCCTATCCAAGTAAAGCCATGAGGGACTGTGCTACGTGTCCGGGTACTATGCTTTTCCCATGGATTTTTGCAATACGCAGGTCCGGAGATTCCCTCCTGAGCCTACACCACCAGGGCCCTGGATTTCAAGCACAAAACTGGGCAGTTGTTCAGGCAGCCACCGAGCTAGCTGCAGAAGTTTTTTTTTTTCGTACCCTAGTGGTAACTGGAACCCCAGTGAGACAGGAGAACCGTCCACTCCCCTGGAAAGGAGGCTGAAGCCAGGGAGCCAATCCCACTCCCATGGAGCCCAGCAAGCAAAGATCCACTGGTTTGAAATTCTCACTCCCAACACAGCAGTCTGGAGTCGACCCGGGAAGATACAGCTTGGTGCGGGAAGGGGCATCCGCCGTTACTGAGGCTTGAGTAGGCGGTTTTCCCCTCACAGCACTAAGGAGACTGGGTGGTTTGGACTGGGCAGAAGTAACCACAGTGTGGCAAAGCGGCTGTGGCCTGACTGCCTCTCTAGATTCCTCCTCATGGGGAAGGAATCTCTGAAGGAAAGGCAGCAGCCCCAGTCAGGGGCTTACAGATAAAACTCCCATCTCCCTAGGACAGAGTTCCTGGGAAGGGGCAGCTGTGGACACAGCTTAAGCGGACTTATCTTTCCTCCCTGCCAGCTCTGAAGAGAGCAGCTGATCCTGACAAGGGGGATTCCCCCACACAGCACACCAGCACTGCTAAGGGACAGACTGCCTCCTCAAGTGGGTCTCTGACTCCTGTGCCACCTGACTGGGAGAGACCTCCCAACAGGGGTCGACAGATACCTCATACATTAGAGGTCTGGCTGGCATCAGGCTGGTGCCCCTCTGCGACGAAGCTTCCAGAGGAAGGAGCAAGCAGCAATCTTTGCTGTTCTGCAGGCTTTACTGGTGATAACCAGGCAAAGAGGGTCTGGAGTGGACCTCCAGCAAACTGCAGCAGACCTGCAGAAGAGGGACCTGACTGTTCGAAGAAAAACTAGCAAACAGAAAGCAAAAACAACATCAACAAAAAAGACCCCACACACAAAAACCACATCCAAAGACCATCAACCTCAAAGATCAAAAGTAGATAAATCCAAAAATATGATGAAAAATCAGCTCAAAAAAATCGCTGAAAATTCCAAAAGTTGAATACCTCTTGTCCTCCAAATGATCACAACACCGCTCCAGCAAGAGTGCAAAACTGGATGGAGAATGAGATTGATGAATTGACAGAAGCAGGCTTCAGAAGGTAGCTAATAGCAAACTCCTCTGAGTTAAAGGAGCATGTTCTAACCCAATGCAAGGAAGCTAAGAACCTCGAAAAAAGGTTACAGGAATTGCTAACTAGAATAACCAGTTTAGAAAGGAACATAAATGACCTGATGGAGCCGAAAAACATGGCACGAGAACTTCATGAAGCATACAGAAGTATCAATAGCCGAATCAATCAAGCAGAAGAAAAGATACCAGAAATTGAAGACCACTTTGCTGAAATAGTGTGAAGACAAGATTAGAGAAAAAATGAAAAGGAACAAACAAAGCCTACAGGAGATATGGTACTATGTGAAAAGACCAAACCTGCAATTGATTGGTGTACCTGAAAGTGATGGGGAGAATGGGACCAAGTTGGAAAGCATACTTCAGGATATTATCCAAAAGAACTTCCCCAACCTAGCAAGACAGGTCAATATTCAAATTCAAGAACTACAGAGAACACCACTAAGTTAATCCACAAGAAGATCAACCCCAAGACACATAATCATCAGATTCTCCAAGGTTGAAATGAAGGAAAAAAATGTTAAGGGCAGCCAGAGAGAAAGGTCAGGTCACCCACAAAGAGAAGCCCATCAGAATAACAGTGTATCTCTCTGCAGAAACCCTAAAAGCCAGAAGAGAGTGGGGACCAATATTCAACATTATTATAGAAAAGAATTTTCATTCCAGAATTTCATATCCAGCCAAAGTAAGCTTCATAAGTGAAGGAGAAATACAATCCTGTCCAGACAAGCAAATGCTGAGGAATTATGTCATCACCAGGCCTGCCTTGAAAGAGCTCCTGAGGGAAGCACTAAATACGAAAAGGAAAAACTGGTACCAGCCACTGCAAAAACACACCAAAATATAAAGACCAATGACACTGTGAAGAAACTGCAACAACTAATATGCAAAATTACCAGCTAGCATCATGATGACAGGATCAACTTCACACATAACAATATTAACCTTAAAGGTAAACGGGCTAAATGCCCCAATTAAAAGACACAAACTGGCAAATTGAATGAAGAGTCAAGACCCATCAGTGTGCCGTATTTAGGACACCCATCTCAGGTGCAAAGACAAACATAGGCTCAAAATAAAGGGATGGAGGAATATTTACCAAGCAAAAAAAAAAAAAAAAAAAAAAAAAAAGCCATCATTCTCAATGAACTAACACAGGAACAGAAAACCAAACACTGCAAGTTCTCACTCATAAGTGGGAGTTCAACAATGAGGACACATGGACACAGGGAGGGAATCATCACATACCAGGGCCTGTCAGGGAATGGGGTGCAAGGGGAGGGAAAGCATTAGGACAAATACCTAATGCATGCAGGGCTTAAAGCCTAGATGACAGGTTGATAGGTGCAGCAAACCACCACAGCACATGTATACCTATGTAACAAACCTGCATGTTCTGCACATGTATCCTGGAACTTAAAGTAAAATTCAAAAAAGAAAGATGGACAAAGGGCAGTAGACAGTTAATTAGCAAAAATAAAATACACATTGTCAATAAACTGAATCAAATCCAAAAGATATATTTTTACTTCTGAAAAGAAGTAAATATGGCAATAAAATATAGAGAAGACTTCATCATTGCTAATAAAACTATATAATCTGTCCACAGAGCAATTATCTAATGATATAAACAAAGCTATTTATTTTAACATAAATTTTCTAACTTGATTTTTTTAATTTTAAGAAAATGACCCTATATATCTATGAAGAAAGAGTTTACTTATGTTTGGACATAATATACATGGTATGGTAAAATAAGTATTTTGCAAAAGAATACTCATTCTGACACATAGCTAAGTTTGGCAGAATGCTTCATGAGCCTTCATTTTCTTATAAGGTGTCATAGTTTTCTCTCTGTTAAACTTAAAAAAAAATAAAGATAATGGATTCTTCAATGAAAAATGTAATGCTTATTTATCCTATCTTTCTTTTAAAATAAAAAGTTAAAATTCTTCTGATGGGAAGATCTCAACATAGCAAGGTCAAAGAATAAATACCCTTAGGACACATAGAATAACCACAGAATAAATTCATAGCCCATGGAATAAAAGTAAGCAGTTAAAGACATCTAAAGTTATCTGATTTTATGAAAGGCTCAGAAAACAAAGAAATTATTCTGTGTACTTAGTCATTTGGGAGTTTGTGTAATAACATATATTTTGGCTAGTGGTAATCAATTACATGCCTGCATATGGAAATAACAATTGCTTCAAACTTCTGGTCAAGAAAGATATTAGAATCTTGCAGAGCAGATGAAAATGTAACTCAATAGGTTACAAGTGTTGCAAAAAATGGAGTTGTCACAGTTCAATTACTTATACTCATTTTCAGGGCTGGAAAACGCAATAATATTATAAATTATTTTATGGAAGGCAATATCAACCATCACATATATGCAATAGAGGTTACTATTAGCAGCAGGCTGGCTAGTTTATCTATTATAAATTAGCAACTAGGAAATTATTTTCCCTCCTCATGACATCTATTTCTGTACATTTTTTGGCCTTAATTTCCAGGTGATCCTGTTCTACTGCTTTCAAAACTGATCATTTCCTAAGCATAATAGCCTCATATTTGAATAGCTATTATTTTAGTGTATTCAAACATTTATTGGAAATGTATTATTGCTAAAAAATATGTTGGATAATGTGAGAACCTCAAAGATTAACCAGGAAAGTTCTTTTCCTTCAAGGACATAGAAAAAGAAACAGATAGATATATACCACAAAATATAATTTTAGTGTTGATTATAACAGTTTTAATTTTGTGTAATACAGAACTAGCTATAGAACCCTAGAAGAAATTGTTTTGAATATATTGGTGGAAAATGCATTAATTACAGCACATATAGCCTTTGAGGTGGCACTTAATGGATAGCAGTAGGAAACATGAAAGGGAAAGGAGAAAATTTAATGCATACCATTTAAAGATGTGAAGGCAGAAGATAGAATTTGTCATTTCTAGTAGAAAGGAGGTGTTTAAAGATAATTTAGAGCCAAAAGCCCTTCTATTAGCCATTGTATATTGTTTTCCTGTTAAGATAATTGAATTCAGTGATTTCTCTCCTTACTGAAATATTGCTGATATAGCTACTGCTTTCTAATTTGATGAATCATATTTGCAACTCTCCTTTTCCTGCTCATTCAGAAAGCTGACTATCAAATTCAGCAAATTTACTTAGGTTTCCTTTCATTTTAAGTATTTTTATTTTAGTTAAATTTCAGAATTTTCTTTGGTTACATTTGAATAAAGAGAACATTGCAAACCTAGAGTCAATTTCCTTTTAATTGAACTTCACAATAAAAGTCCATTGTTTTTTTTCTTTTCAATGCAAACGTTTTAAAAATAAAATTTCTTTCAGCAAACAGCTTTCAGATTTACAAAGGATATCTAGATTTAAAAACTTTGTATTTAGCCAAGAAAAGCCAATGGAACTCATTTAAAAATTAGAAAGGCTTTACTTTCTAGAATTTGATATTTATTATACCTTAAAATGTTCATCTATAGGATTGTGATGAAATTGTCTTAATAAAAACTAGTAAGGCATTTGTTAATTGTTCATCATTTATTAAAAAATTCAATTTCTCCTATATAAAATTTATAATCAATTATTTTTAAATTTATAGATTTAAACAGTATGGTATAAAGGGTAAAATTCTGTTGTGCTCATAAGAGATCAAAGAAGTGAACAAATGTAACTCTGCATTATCAGAAAAGCCTTCATTCTAAAAAGGAATTATTTCATTGCCTTTACATTTGCCTCTTCAGAAATTACATGGAACACTGAGAGGGACCATATTTTAGCATATGAGTGCACATGGTGTCTTGCCTTTATTTCTTATTTAGAAAAGTTTAGACAGGCTCTCGCTCTGTTGTCCAGGTTGGAGTGCAGTGGTGCCATTACAGTTGACTGTAACCTCTGCCTCTGGGCTCAAGTGATCCTCTCACCTCAGCCTCCATAGTAGCTGGGACTGCAGGAGCAAGCCACCACACCTGGCTAATTTTTATATTTTTTGTAGAGATGGGATTTCATCATGTTGCCCAGGCTGGTCTTGAACCCCTGAGCTCAAGCAATCCATCTGCCTAGGCCTCCCAAAGTGTTTGGATTACAGTTGAGAGCCACCACACCCGGCCTCTGTTGGCATCTTTATCTTTTGTAATATCCTTCTTAATGCTACTGTGCCACAACCCAAATATATTTGTCTTAACAACTCACAGGTCTGCAGTGAGGCTAAGCAATTTTTATCTAATGTTTATAAAATATCAGAAATCACTTATTTAATTTCTCCTCTAAGATTAATCAACAAAGAAATGAAGATGGTTTGAAACATATAATATTTCAATTTTGAACTGTCCATAGATTTAAAAGTTATATTTCAAATAAATGATTTCAACAACTTCATTCTATTTCTTGAATTTCAGCAGTATTCAAATCAACAAACAATTGAATACTGATATCTTTGAAATATCTCATAATTTCATAAATTCAACTTAGTTTTTTCTCAATAGAAAAAAAACTATGATAATAGAATCCCACGAGTATTACTTAGCTAGACTTAGCTGTGTAGATGACAAGTAAATCAGCACTTCTATCACTCTTGTTCATGGAAATACAATGGAAATAAGAAAAAAAAATTACAAAGAATTCTCTACCTCAAGAAAATGCAAGAACTAAGATATTCTGGCTCCAGTTTTTTCCTGATGTAGTAAGATTAAAATTCAAACTTTCTCAATTCTTTTCTGCTCCTCCTTCTGCTCATTTTACCAACGAAAATAAAGTGTTTTAAAACATGCTAATTCTTTGATTTAAAATAAAGATTTTAAATAAAATTTGCTACCCTACAATCATAAAGACAATATTACCAAGACTCTATAATTAAGGAATAATTTTAAGATCTAATGGTGAGCTTCTCTGAAGCTATAAAAATAAAAGAAAGGAATTCAAAAATTACTGTATATCTACTGTTTTTCTTCACAAAATCTGTAAGTTGTTACTATTATCAATATAGAATAAATGAAGAAGTTGAGACCCAGATAGGTGATATAACTTCGCTGGTATGACACCACTAGTTAAGTGGAAAAACCACAGACACTCTCGAATCTACGTGTGGAGGGTCAAGTCACATTTCTTCTTATTTCCAGAGATGTTATCGCCTTTTGGATGTCACACAATCTTTAATCTTTGGGACTAAAATTTAATGCCTTCTTGAAACAAGGTTGTTTGAGTAGAAGATCTCATTTTTCTCTATAATTCTGTTATTATGATTCCAATTAGTGACACACATTGATAGAATAATTGGCCAGGAATATAGGGTTGTGGCATCAGCTCCAATGCTTGCCATAACCGACATAAGAAAAACCCAAATGTAATCAAGGCTCTATTATAATTCATCCTATAGTATTCCTTTGTCCTGAGAGAGTTAATGTACCACCCTGGATTCTTGTCTAATACCAGACAGTAAATGAGGCATTTAGGAGATGGAGATCAATGTCATCCCTACATGCACATCAACTGTAAAATAATTAGCTAAAATTGCAAACTAGGAAGTTCGAAAATTGAAATGCTCTCTAGTGCACTCTTCCATCACCAATCATTGTTGTACCTTAATGTTCAGGATGTACTTGTGATTGAGGTTAGCAGCCTTGACAATTTAATGAAGAGAAGATAGAACACGATAATCCTATAGAGAGCAAAGCTGGTCTCCTATTTATCAACAAATGCATTAAGAATCTTCCATCATCAAATTATGCATCAATAATGATATAAAATGAAAAGAAACAAGTGCCAAATAGGTTACCCAGTGTAACAAGTGTTGAAAAATGTAAGCTTTCATATGCATGGAAAGACAGCCTACTGATCTATGACCTAATTGTGCAGTGATATTAATAGGAATTGTGTTATAGTTCTTAAGCAAAAATTCCACTAAAATAATTTGCTTTGGTAAAAGCTACAGTGTAAGTCCCAACAGACCTCACAAATAATACACAGAAGTTTGTAAATATATAAAGATGTATAAAGTAATACTGCTGTTACAATAATGTAAATACAACATGACAAAATAGCTTAACACCCAGAAAACAATCAAAACTAACAACAAAGAATGTGTTATATGCAGCCATGCACTGTATAACAATGTTTCAGTCAGGGACAGACCACATATATGACAGTGGCCCCATAAAGTTATATTGTACTTTTACTGTACCTTTCCTATGTTTATATCTGTTTACCATTGTGTTACAAGTGCCTACAGTATTCAGTACAGTGGCATGCTGTACAGGTTTGTAACCTAGGTGCAATGGGCTGTCCCATATAGCCCAGGTGTGTAGGAGGCTGTATCATTTAGGATTGTTTAAATGCACTGTCCATGCAATGCTGAAATCAACTAATAAACATTTCTCAGAATGTGGCCTTGTCATTAAGCCACACGTAACTGTATTTAGAATATAGAGAAAATGCTGGGGGCTCCTTTAACCTCAAATTATCTATATTGTCATCTTTACATAAAATTAAATTTGCTGTAAAAATTGTACTCTGCTCTACAAGAACATAATGTTATCTACAAAATCACAGCCATAATAATTGTCTCTATACATCATTATGTAGTAGAAAACAATAAAAAATGGTTTGACTAAAATTAATTATAGAAAATATATATTTTTCATTTTTAAAAAAGTGTAGTTATTAAATCTTGATAGCATTATCTTTTTTAAAATAATTGTTTTGAGATATTTTACACTCATTCTAAAAATACAACAAATGTCAAAAAAAATTGTTTGGGTCTTCTTTTTACAATTATAATTCAGAACCACAGGGAAAAATCTGTTTTCTTTAGTTTGTTTTTACAAATTTTAATTATTGTCCTGACACATTTTATTCACAAACCAGTTGACTGAAGAATTTCCAAGATAGTATGTTTAATTTCAATGTTATGTTTAATATCTTCCCCTTCTTGGCTGGTAACCTTGGGCATATTTTTTATCTCCCAGAGACTCTGTTGTCTTATCTTAAATATGGAAATAAAATAACTACTGACCTCAAAGAGTTGTAAGGATTGTTTAATAAAATATGCAAAAGCATCATTATGAGAGATGTAAAGATATATAAATGAGAGTTATTACTTTTAAGGAAAATTAAGAAAAACATTTTTGTTAGTAGGGATATGTCTTCACTCCATAAATTTTCTTCTTGCTAAGACTGTTTAATGAGCACATCTCCCAGAGTCTTTCTGCTCATGTGTTCACTGTCTTCTACAGAGATAAAGTGACATAGCTGGTGGTTAAATTTGGGAAAAATAACTAGGCATGCCTGGACAGTGCTTCCTGGTTTCCTCCTGCTCTGGCACAGAAAATGAGTTCAGCCTACTCTTGTGCTTTCAACTATATGGGGAGCTCTGAGGAGGGGTATCCTGCAGGAAGAGTGCTGCCTAAATGCAGAACGGCCATGCCTAGCTGGGGGAGCCTACCATATTACTGGAAATCTTTAGGTGGCTGATTTGGTTCTCACACTATGCTCTCTCCTACAAAGTAGACGTTATCAGCGATAAGGTGACAATTTGGCTTTCATAGTTATATTTTAAAACACGAATTGTCACCTCATTTAGAACCCAGGTGAAAACTCTCAAAATGGATATTGAAAAGAGTACACTATAAACTCTTGGGTAATTTGAAATAAAAGTCGCAAAATGTATAAAGGCAAAATTGCTGGGATTTGTTGTAAACTCTCTCAGTGACTGCTGAGAAATTTAACATTTATCCTTTGGCTGCGTCCTGGCAGGACTGTTACAAAGTTAACTCAGAGTTAAAGTAATCTAATCTTTCATGTAGATGAAAGTATTTTGGTGATTCTATATTCTAAAGAGTATATATATATTAGATTCTATATTCTAAGATATATATATGTATATATAGTAGCATGTTATATGTATCATTGTCATTGTTAGTTGTGTTCCAGACCAACAGAAATTCAATGTTAGCCGTAAATGTGGCCACACATATAACAAAAATTTCTAGGAATCACATTAAAAATAAAGTAGTAAGAAAAGGTGAAATTCTTTTTTACAATATATTTTCTTTAACCCATTATATCCAAAATATTATCCCTCATCATGAAATAAATATAAAACATTGATAAGATACTTTATATATTTTTATTCATACGAAGTCTTCTAAATCTTGTGTGTATTCTATACTTCCAGCACATCTCAGGTCAGTCTAGTTGCGTTTCAGATGTTCCCTGGCTGCCTGTGGCTAGTGGATGGTGTATTTGACAATGCAGATCTAGACTTTTAACTGGTTACTATGTCAAAACATCATAAATACACGTGAACACACACATTCATGCATTCAAGTAAAAGCATCATAACTAAAATGAATGAGAAATACAATACTCTGATTAACTGAATCTTTTCAATTGACCTATATTTGGGAATTTTTTTCTCTACTATATATCAGTTATCTTCCTTTTTGTGGTGAAATATCATTTAGCAAAAATTATTTCTAAAACTTAATTTATCTGGCATTTTCTTCCTTTATTCATTTACTCTCTTACTCCTAAGCAACTCTTTCAAGAGGACTGAAAGAGAGCCAAATGCCTGCAAAAGCCTTTCCCTAATTTTCCTAGACCGCACCTGCTTTCACAATCCCTGAAATAATTTTCCTCCTCATTGCAAGACTTTCAGTATTAAGACTCCCATTATTTGGGATAAGAATACTTCATCCCTATTTCAGATAACCCTCCAAGCAGATTTTGTCTTGCTTATCCTCATTCTATTGTTTGTAGGAAAATATTATCTTTCAACAATTATATATTCTTCTGTTTTTCACACTGATTATGATTACATTTGTAAACTTGAACACCACGAGAATGTAGTTCATGCTCAACTCTAATCACACATATCTGGAAAGCATAGCTACAGAAGAAATTTTTAATACTTTTTTTTTTTTTTTTTTGAGATGGAGTCTCGTGCTGTCGCTTAGGCTGGAGTGCCCATCTCGGCTCAATGCAAGCTCCACCTCCTGGGTTCACTCCATTCTCTTGCCTCAGCCTCCCGAATAGCTGGGACTACAGGTGCCTACCAACACGCCCAGCTAATTTTTTGTATTTTTAGTAGAGATGGGGTTTCACCATGTTAGCCAGGATGGTCTCGATCTCCTGACCTCGTGATCCACCCACCTCGGTCTCCCAAAGTGCTAGGATTACAGGCGTGAGTCACCGTGCCCATCCTTAATACTTTTATATGTATTCCTTTATTAAGACATACAGGCAGGCTAAGTGTCTACATTTTTATATTTTTTAATTTATTATCAAAATGTTTTAAGCATACAGACAGAGACAAATAATATTGTAGCACATATTCTTGGTTTTACCATTCAGATTTAACAACTGTTAACATTTTTCATTTTTCTGTAGTAGTTTTAATTGCTGCAAGTCTTTTTGTTGTTGTTTTTTGAGGCAGGATCTCACTTTGTTGCCCAGGCTGGAGTGCAGTGGCATGATCATGGCTCACTGAAGCCTCAACTTCCTTCCACCTCAGCCTCCCAAGCAGCTAGGACTACAGGCACTAGCCACCAATGCCTGGTCAGTTCAAGTCTTTACTTTAAAGAAATAAAACATTTCATAAATAGTTAAGCATTTCCATTCTATTCTATTCTGTCCTTCCTGTTTTTCCTAAATTAAATAATTTCTCAATTTGTAGTATATTCTTATTGTCCTCTGTATCAAATTACTGGTATTTTGTATTCATTAAGAGTAAATAATGTTTCTGCATCCTTAATTTGCATAAATTGTATGTATCTTTTTGCAGCTTATTTTATTGAATATTAACTTTTTAAATGTTGTCCCAGTTAACCCACTGGATCTAATTCATATATTTTAGTCCCTCTTCAGAAAGGTATTTATCCATTCTCATATTGATAAGCACTTCTATTTTTTCCAATATTGCAAGGAACACCATACCACAAGTATACTTATGTGCATATTGAAGGGTTTTCACTAAGAAATTCTGTATTGTAAAGCATAACTATTACCAATTTTATTTGATATTGTCAAATAAAATTTCAAAATAATTGTGTCAATATACACTCCTCTAGTTATGTATATATTTCCATATCCTCCAGTGAGTTTCGTGGGACTTAGTAATTGCAATAAACTCATAAATTACTTTGGGGAGAATTAACATATGTTATTTATCTACACCATTTTTACATACCATTTATGAACATGGTATGTTGGCAGAGACAGTTCTTGCACCTCACATATTGTTGGGTATGACAAGAATGCTAGGTCCTAACTGCTCTTACTGGGACCGAATAGGTCATTTCTCAGTGTTGTTTCTATAGCCGGTAACTTTGAGAAAGGAGGCAATGCATCTCTTAAAACTGAAAACAGAGAATAAACAAGCTTGCTTACTGTTTGCTATAAAAGTAATGGAGTTCCCAAACTGAAGTGTTTCTTTCCTATAATCCAACCCACTTCATGTGCAGGCATCTATCTGGGCATCACCCTATGGTCTTGCTGGGTGGAGTCAGGTAAGGGAACAAAGGTAATGATGGTGGTACCTATGCTCCTTCCCTAGCTGTGAGTAATGAAGTGTTTGTCTCTGACGCAAGAGTCTTGTGTCTTTTACAAGAATTTATGAAATAGTAACAGGCTAATTTGTTACTTTTTAAGTAGAATAAAATAAAATCTCAGAGGCACTGTACATTTTATTTATTGAGGGCTTTTATTATAACCCTCAATTTAGATTTATAATTGTCTATATAAAGTCCAGCATATCTTCTGTGAGATCTATTGCTAGATTTATTATGATTATCATTGACATTTTAAATGGACTTTTAAATAAAAATGTTTCCATTTTATAGAAATGTTTTTAACATGCATGTATTTAGATATAGATCTACTTATAAAGATAAATGTATGGATATATTTGAGCTCAGTACATTTTAAAATTTATTAATTGCAGTATTTTTAAATTGTCATCTAAAATAATAATTTTATTTATTCCTTTCTACCTGTAATCCTCATTTCTTTTCTTTGTTACACTGGCTAAGGCTTCTATCAGAATTCTACAAAAGATAAATTTATTGAGGATTTTTTTACAGTTCTTATTTAAAAGGCATACTTAAAATTTATTTTCATGAGATATGATAATGATGTTAGTTTTGGTAGATACCCTTTATGTGGAAGTTAAGAAATAGTCCTTCTCAAACCAGATTTCATGGATTGATTTTCCTCATTGATGGATATTGAATTTATCAAGTATTAACTGCATAAATGGAGAGAATAGTATAATTTTTCTTCTAATATTTGTTCATGCATATTTAAATAGGTTTGTCAAATATTGTATTCCTAGGATAATCTTTCTGGAGGGTATGATACATTTCTGGATTAATTTTTAAAATTATTTTAGCCAGGATTTATTTAAATTTCTATCCTTAATTATAATTCATTGATAATTTTCCCCAAGCTCAGTTTCCTCCTCCAGTAACACAATCCCCTGCATTGGAAGCACACATCTTGACCTATTCCTTTTCCTCTGTGAATTCTGAGAGACAAAGAAAAGGGCCACAAACATAGTACCTTGCTGTGCTGTGAATAATAAAACTTTTGTCTCTAACTTAGCTGTCTTACATCTTCTGCTGCCATCCCAAAACAGTACCAAGCTAATTTAGTAGCCTGTAAGTATTCCATAGTGATTAGGTGCATGTGTATTTCAAATGAATTAAGTTGCTCATAATCCTATTAACACCTAAAATACCATCTTCATCATTACTTTCTGGTTTTCATTAAAAATTTCTCACCAGGATTATCAGAGTGCTTAATTTGCTATTTAATTGTAGCCAGTTTGCTTTATACAATTTGAGGCCATACTTCTACATGCATATGAGTGCAGAATTGTTAAATCTTCAAGCAGCTTTTTTCTTTTGCATTAACTAATGATCATTCAAGCCCTAATGTGACTTAGCCTCTTAAAATTTTATTTATTAGCATTGTTCTGCTAGCCTTCTTTTGAATAAAATTTTCCTGGAAAAGTTACTTGCAGCCTTTTTATGTTCTTCTGTTCTAGGTGTATCCTTAAAAAGAATATTAACTCTTTTTTTTTCTTTTCAATGCAGTTGGAGAATACTGAGCTACTTGAATTTGTAATAGCTTATTTTGTACTTTCTATGCTTTTGTACACTTTTTTCACTTTTTCTGTGTCCTCTTTAAAGATGAAATATCTACTTTACTTCTTCATGCTATCATACTTTTTCCAAGATCTGGTTTCGAAGATATATATTGTATTTTTAGTGTTCAATCCTTAAAATGTAACTCTTTTTTTGGTATTTAGCAAAGTCTTTAAAAAGTCAGTATCTCAGTCCAAACAATACAAAGCTCTCGAACTGCTTTAAGCTGCCTTATCATCTTACATAATATCCTTGACTAGTGCTTAGTCCCATTTTGCGTTTACTAACCAATGAATCATTTATTTATTTTTAGAGATTATCTAATGAGACTGTGTTAGTTCATTCTCACGCTGGTATAAATGACTGCCCAAGACAGGGCAATTTATAAAGAAAAAAGTTTTAATTGACTCACAGTTTCGCATGGCTGAGGAGGCCTCAGGAAACTTACAGTCATGGAGGAAGGGGAAGCAAACATGTCCTTCTTCACATGATGGCAGGAAGGAGAAGTGCTGAGCAAAGAGGGAAAAGCCTCTTATAAAACTATCAGATCTCATGATAACTCATTATCATGAGAAGAGCAGCATGGAGGTAACTGCCCCCATGATTCAATTACCTTTCACCAGGTCCCTCCCATGACACATGAGTATTATGGGAACTACAATGCAAAATGAAATTTGGGTTGGGACAGAGCCAAACCATATCAGACTTGCTCATACGTTTAGCTTTTATTTTTCTTCCTATTTGCTTCTTGAACACATTTCTAAATTTTAGGCTTATTTCTTATGATAAAGATTACTCTTCAGTAATTCTCCCAGGGCTGGTTTATAAATGCAAGATTCTTTTAGTGTTTGTTTGAAATGTCTAAATTTTGCTCCTACTTTTGAGTGATACTTTACCTGGCGGTGGAAGTGTAGGGAGTTGTCAATCATTTTCTTTCATACTGTTGAAGTTGTTATTTCATTGCGCTTTGGCATTTATTATGGCTGATGAAAATTTTGTTCATTGTTACTGAATAAATAAATACATTCTGTGAGATTAATCTTTCCTTTAATTTTTCACTAGTTTAATATTTTCACTACGGTGTAGCTAGGACAGAATTTGTTTCCATTCTGTTTCTTGGGACTCCATGAGATTTTTCAATCTGTTGTTTCTTCAACTATAGCATTATCCCTTTGAACATTTGTTCTCCTGTGTATTATGATTTTTTCCTGGAAATTTCATTAGACTACTTATAGCATGAATTCTATTAAACTATCTACAGAACAATCTCATATACCTATGTTTCTCTTAATCATTCTTATTTTTCTACATTATTATATAATGCCAAATTTGGGGTTATTTAATTTGACCTGTTTCTTTTTTATAAAACAAGACTTATTTCCATCTGTGGAGGGATGTGGCAGTCTCTAAACAAGCTTCATTTAAGTTTGTTGGCTTGAGTTTCCATTACTAAATTGGTATATATTCAAATTTCCCTTTCCTATATGTGTTAAGTTGACAGGGCTGATTTATTCTGGAGGCTTTGGAGGAGAATAAAATTTCTTGCCTTTTCCAGTTTTTAGAAGCTGCCTTCATTCCTTGGTTCATGGCCCCTTTCTCCACATTTGAAGCCCATCACTCCATCTTCTGGCTCTGTCATCACATAGGATTTTTCTGACTTTGCCCCAGTTGCCTCCCTCATATGAGGACCCTTGTAATTACATTTACATAATTCTGGATAATCTCCATGCTATGGATTGAATTTCATCCCACTAAAATTTGTCAACTGAAGTCCTAACCCCCAATGTAACTGTACAGCCTGCTCTTCATACCCATGGGTTCTGCATCTGCAAATTCAACTAACTGCAACTAAGAACTACTTACATAGCATTTACATTTTATTGGGTATTATAAATAATCTAGAGATGATTTAATGTATACAGGAGGATATGTGTGAATTACGTGTAAGTACTACATCATTTTATATAAAGGACTTAAGCATCTGGATTTTGGTGAGGGAGCAGGATCCTGGAACCAGTCTTCCCCACATATACTGAAAAATTACCATATTTAGAGAAGGAGCTTTTAGGAGATAATTAAGGTTAAATGATATCACAAGAGTAATGTCCTAATCTGATAAAATTGTTGGCCTCACAATAGGAAGAAGAAAGGGAGATTCTCTATCTCCACATGTACTCACTGAGAAAAGGCCACAAGAGGATAGCGAGAAGGAGGCTGTCTGCAAGCCAGAAAGATAGCCCTCATAAGAACACTACTATGCTGGCATCCTGATCTGGAACAACTAGCCTCCAGAACTGTGAGAAAATAGATTTCTGTATTTTAAACCACCCAGGCTATGGTACTTTGATATTTTGCCTAAGTAGACTAAGTTACTCCCCACCTCAAAATTTGTAATGTAATCACATCTGCAACATTGCTCTTACCATGTAAAGTCCACATATTCACAGGTTCTGGAGAACAGGGTGTGGACATCTTTGGGAGATTGCTATTTAGCCTGCCACATCATATATGGAAAGAAATTAACATTTTGTTTGATAGTTTTAACCAATCTACTGCTGCAGAGAGGGGGCAACTTTTCTCCGTAATTGATTGTGTCTGACTTTTTCATTTGGCTTTCTTGTGATTTTCTGTATCTCTTTTTGTGCAAAGCCCCTTCTGTCTTTATTTGAGCTTAATCATTAGTGCTCTTTATTTCTTTGGGATGTTATGGATTTAGGCTATGGGTGTAACCACTTGCATTTACTCATATTTTCCTAGTTTTCTTTCTTCTCAGCCTGAAGCTTTATTTTTAAAACGATGTATATTTTAGCCAGCATTCCCCTGTTTGCTCTTTAACCAGACATACCAATCTATGCATTTAATAAAATTTATTGACATTTATTTAATGTTTTTGTATGTGTGTATTTATATCTGTATCTCCAAACTGTAGTTGTCTTATGCTTTTATCTTTATCCTCCCCCTATATTTTCTCTCCATTAATACTGTCTTTAATTTAAATATGGTTATCACCATGATACATAGTGACCCTAATGAGGTGTCAGAAATATTTTAAACGTAGCTCATTTCTTCGACTGTCACTCTAATCCCTTAACAAGTACTACATATTTAAGATATAAATAGATCTCCTTTATTCCAATTCTTCCTTGGCAGCTTAATTCAAGTCCTACCATCTCTTGGTCTAATTTTCTATGGACTACCAGTTCTCAGTGGACTACAATAATAACTTTCTAAATAAGCTTCACTCACTTTCCTTATTTCTAATTTATTCATCTATATGATTAAAATCTCTTAAAATACAGCACTAATAACTTTAAAAAAATTTAGTAATATTTAACAACAGCCTTAAAATGTAGGAATTTGACTTTGTGATTTATTTTTGGGCATTTCAGTGGCTAAAGAAAAATATCATAAGTAAAGAGAATCATTTAAATACTATGATTATAGCCATTATTAAATTGGCAAAACTGAAAAATACTATAAATGCTAAACAATATAGGAATCGATCTTTTTATTAGACACTATGTAGCCATTAAACATTAGGCTTGAGATTATATGGGGAAAGTATTTTGACATAATGAAAAGTTTAGAAAACTTTTTTAAATGCTTGGGTAACATGCTTAACAAATCGACAAATTTTCATAAACAAATGATAGAAGAAAAATTATTAAAAGAGAAAAGTGATCATTCATGAATTCCTTCTACTTTTTTGTATTTTCCAGTGTTTCCATAAGAAACAAATCTTACTTTCATAATAAACGATAATACATCTATTATTTTAAGCTTTCTTAAAAAGCTGGCTAAAATATACATCGTTTTAAAAATAAAGCTTCAGGCTGAGAAGAAGGAAAACTAGGAAAATATGAGTAAATGCAAGTGGTTACACCCATAGCCTAAATCCATAACATCCCAAAGAAATAAAGAGCACTAACGATTAAGCTCATATAAAGACAGAAGGGGCTTTGCACAAAAAGAGATACAGAAAATCACAAGAAAGCCAAATGAAAAAATCAGACACAATCAATTACGGAGAAAAGTTGCCCCCTCTCTGCAGCAGTAGATTGGTTAAAACTATCAAACAAAATGTTAATTTCTTTCCATATATAATGTGGCAGGCTAAATAACAATCTCCCAAAGTAGTTTCCTATTACTTATATTACTGCTTCCCAAAATTGCCCTGATGTCCCAAGAACTGAAAGGACGAATGCTTTGCAGATAAATGTGCCACGGCTTCTTAGCTGGAAAACTGCAACGAAGCCAGATTTTCTCAGGATAATGCATAATTCCCTTAATAGTTTGACTTTTAAATGCAATACCGCCCATATTTTCTACCATTCTTCAATATAAATCTTATGGAAAATAATTATATTTTTTGAACATATAACAGAGTCTTGTCTTCTTTATGCGGTCTTTTTTTTTTCCTCTCCATCTGATAAACGTATTCAACTATCAAAACGTGGTTTAACTGCTCTCCTGCTGTGAAATTTCTATGACAATCCAAAGTAGGGGTTATAGACTCAAATACTCAAAAGTTGTAGACGGCAGCAAATTATTTGGTTGAATGGTTGGTTTTTGTTGCTCTCCTTCTTTCCAACCCGTTTGTAATACTGCTTACTGTACTGCAAGCCTAAAACATTGCATGTTCCACCACATTAAAACATAAAATTATCTCCCAAATGTAAGGTCAAATAAGAGAGAGAAAGAGAGAGAGAAGGAAGACAGGGACATAGGAAGGCAGGCCGGCAGGAAGATAGGACAAAGGTGTGACCCGTAGTGTCCAAATAAAACACATCTCTCCAGCAGATTTGGAATTATTGTCTGCCAAATTGCCACCAATGTGCTAACCTGTCCAGCCTGTGAGGTACATGTGCTTTGTATAAACCTGTATTATCCCCCTTAGCCCATTTAATCGCAGTTGTTTAGTTGCATTTGTTTTTGTTACTGTCCCTCAAGAGTAGGTATTCTGTCTTAATCATCTCCTAATTTCAATGTTTGGGATTTTGTATATAACATAATAGCACATGTTATCTTACACATATTCATTTAGGATTTTCATGTACTTGTTTTAAATTGTGAAGTCTTCCAAAAAACACAGACCATATATTCTCCTTTCTATCTCATAAGTTGGTATAATATAGAATTCTGCATGTGCACTCAGAAAATAAATGCAATTGACTGATAGACTGATTGTCCTAGTTGGAAGCATATTTTAAGAATGTTCACAGCAATTACTCTCACTATTTAAGATTATTGCAACCGTAATAATCACTTTCATTTGTATAATGCTTTATATTTTCCAAAACCCTTTTAATATACATTATTTAATCTGGTCACATAACAACCCCGGATCTACAATAGTTAACATAATAGTATCCACTTAGTAAGGTAAGTTGATTATGTATACTTTTATCTTTTTTTGAGACAGTCTTGCTCTGTCGCCCAGGTTGGAGTGCAGTGGCGCGATCTCGGCTCACTGCAAGCTCCACCTCCCAGGTTCACACCATTCTCCTGCCTCAGCCTCCCGAGTAGCTGAGACTACAGGCGTCAGCCACCATGCCCGGCTAATGTTTTTGTATTTTTAGTAGAGACGGGGTTTCACCATGTTGGCCAGGATGGTCTCGAGCCCCTGACCTCGTGATCTGCCCGCCTTGGCCTCCCAAAGTGCTGGGATTACAGGCATGAGCCACTGCACCCGGCCACTTTTTACACATAAGATTAAAATAAGCTAACATTATGCAAAAATAAAAAGGCAAAGGACTCATGTGCTTGTTATTTTACCTATAGTGAGCATTAATCCAAATCATTTGTGTTGACTTTGATGAAGCTGCATCTGTTTGTAAAAGTGCTTTGATCTGTCCTACAAAGGAAATTGTCCGGAGGGTAATAATAGTCTGAGCCGAAGAGAATAGAAATTTTCCTTTGTTTTCAGATTTTGAATTAGAGAGCTTCGATAGCCAAAATGTCTCAGGGCTGGGAATATTACCTTTTCAATTTAATTTATAAATGTGTTAAACAGTTGTGTTTTTTTTTTTTCTTCTTCTTCTTCTCCCCAAAACTATTTGTAATATTGCTTACTTCACTCCAGGTCTAAAACACTTTTATGCTCAATCATGTTAAAGTGCAAAATTGTCTTTCAGTTTGTAGATCACCAAGATGGACTGTTTCTTTGAGAATAATTAATATCTGGAGACCCAATTTAGTCCTTTTTGTTCTAATGTTCAACAAAGATCCTCATTTATCAATGTATCTTTCCCTTGCATCACATTGCTATCTGGAAAGTAGGTCACAGAATTGACTTTTAAGGTCTAGTATTCAAAGATGCTGTTCCAGTGAAATTGCATGTCCCCAAAGCAAAGATATCTAAAAGGTCATTGCAGGGACAACCAAAACCACCTTATAATGACAACAGAAGTTCAGAAAATGTTTTAAAGTGCTAGAGAAACTGCTTTCAACTGAGTAATATTGTAGTATAAAACATGAAGAGTATATTTATATGTGCATAGCAACCTTATTCAAATGGCCCAATCTGCTTAAAATAATACTGTAATTGATGTGATTATGAGGCCTGGTAACATTTTAATTTAGGAATTATGTTTTTAGTAATATTGGTAAGGTCATTGAACTACACAGAAAGATCAATTAATAAGGACTCAGTCTAAATAGGAATGTGTTGCAATGAGGGGTGACTTTAAGCAATTTAAAATTACAAATGACAGAAATATTTTCTAAAAAACACATGAAGGAAGGAATAGAGAAAAAGAAGGAAGGAAGGAACAAAGGAAGAAAGGAATGAAGGAAGGAAAGAGGAAGAAAGAAAGGCAGAAGGTTTAAAGACTAATTCATATATACTGTATAAAAATGCCAATCAAAGCTATATATATCACCTAAAGTATGTCTCTTTGGAATAAGCTAAAATTTTGTAACGTTATCAATTAGCTTCTGCTTTTAAGAGATCTTTTCAGGGTTCCATTCTTGTTCATTACAAGTGTTCCCAGACTTCCTTCACTTCAAAAGCTCCTACAACTGATGAAAAACTATCATTATTGACACAGGTAATGCTGCATACACTATCACTAGGCAGGAAAGAGTTTTAAATTTTATGCTTCCCCAGCAAAATAAACAAAGTATATTGTTTAATTAAGCTTTTTAAACTGTTGCCTTTTAATTCATTTATACAAAAATTATTGAGAGCTTATTATGTGTTTCACTTCAGGGATATAGAGAGAAGCAGCATGGAATAAACTTAAAGAAGTCATAATCAAGATAAAAAAGAAAAATATAAAAATAAGAGGAACTCTATGATAGATATTAGAGCAGAAGAAAATACAGGTTATTTTGGAGGATCAAATGGGTTTTTCTCCCACGTTTCAAAGTGTCATTATTTGTATGACATTTTATGACATTTTACCATCTTAAATATTATGGAAGCCATTACAAGGACTGAGGAATTTCAAGTCCAAGTTTCAGTCCAAATGGTACTAATTTTTAATAAAGGAGAGAATGTCCTCAATTTCAGTAACATATTCACAAGATGTTTGTACTAGGTCTATTAGAGTTGTCCAGAGAAACAGAACCAATAGGATCAACAGGAGGTATTTGTATATATATGTATATATGTGTATGTGTGTGTGTGCATTATATATACATACGTGTGTGTGTGTGTGTAGGAGAGAGATGTGAGAGATATTTATTTCAGGGAATTGGCTCATGTGACTACACGGTCTAGTAAGTCCAAAATCTGCAGGTCAGGCCAGCAGCCTGGACTCAGGGATGAAAAACTGATGTTGCAACTCCAGACCAAAGACAGTCTGAAGTCCGAATTATTCCCCAAGATACCTCAGTCTTTTCTCTTTTTATTTATTTGTTTATATTTTTTAGAGTCAAAGTCTCAGTCTGTCACCTAGGCTAGAGTGCAGACGCAGGATTAGAGCTGCAGCCTTAAATCCCTGGGCTTGAAAAATCCTCCTGCCTCAAATTCCTGAGCAGCTGGGACTGCAGGTTTGCACCACTATGCCTGGCTAATTCTTTTGTTGTTGTCGTTGTTGTTGTTGTTTTGTAAAGACAGAGTCTTGCTACATTGCCTGGACTGGTCTTGAACTCCTGGGCTCAAAAGATTGTCCCACGTCAGCATCCCAAAGTGTTGAGATATAGGGGGCGTGAGTTATTGCACCTGGCCAGTCTTCTCTCTTAAGATCTTTAACTGAGGTCCACGCACATTATGGAGGGTAATCTACTTTATTCAATCTCCTAATTTAAAGGTAATCCCATCTAAAAAATACCTTTATGACAACATTTAGACTGAAGTTTGCCCGTGATCTTGCCAAGTTGACACATACAATTAACCATCCCACTAGCTTAGGGTTTTCCTCTGTATTTACGGTGTTTGAGCTTATAGTTTCATGCGGAGGGATTTCTGTTACAGTAGCATCTCTATCTTTTCTCCCTAATGTTTACATATCACAAAAAATATGCAGTTAAGTTTCAATTGCTGGTGGCATGAATCTGCCCGTGCTTCTAACTGATGGAACTAATCTATTTTTTTTTTAAATTGACAATACCGAAGACTCATTCTTTCTTTTTTACCATCCCAGGTAAGAGGCAACAGTTCTTGGCTACTGTTACAAGTGAGTTGTTTTAGGATTTAAACTGTAGAGAAGTGCAGGATTTTAGCAAGTGCTTTTCACTGCACATATAAAAGCATGCCTTCCAGCCAGCAGTAATCAGTATTAAAGGTGACGTTTTAAATTTTATTTGCCTCCTAGAAATTGCTATTTGAATTGTTGTAAATTCAGAATTTAAAACGGAGGGAGGCATTAATTAGTGTTCTAAAACCATAACACCTTCGTCTTGTCCTAGGACTTTCAGAAATGGACAAAGACCTGTGCTTAGTGACCAAAATACAAGTGAGCATCAAAGTTTATGGGTAAGACATGGAGGCTGCTTTAAGTTTTCACTAAAATTAGTGCAGTTAACATGGGATTGTCCTCAGTGGGTCATTGCCATTTATGGGCACGATGTCTCCTAGTAAGTGGATATCATTACACATCCAGGGCTACTCGTTAGTTAATAGAAGTTGACCTTCGTGAGGTTAGGTCCTGTGGAGGGTGGATGTCTTCAACTGACCTCACCTGATTCTTGCCCATATCAAAATAGGTATGGCTGAGGCCAATTATTAGGTTATACAGAATGGAGAATCTTGAAGTCCTAGTTAAAAGCTTTTATATAAACATCTTTAATGGATGGAACAATAATGGCTACTGCATTTTGGCTAATGTATTTTGCCTATTGCATTTCTCAGTTAAGTTCTATAGTTCTAGAACTTAAATTCCAAAGCGTCTAAATTATAGAGCAATGTGGAGCTCTGTTCCAGGCTTAATCAGCATTAAATAAGCTGTTTGAATTGTGTTCATCAAATGTCCTTTGGAGCTGCATTCAGGACCAGCAGAAAGAATTGCGGAGAAACTAACTTCTTGGAATTATGCGTCGCCACCACAGGCTTAGGAGTCTTCTTCTACCATGTGATCTCAGGTTGACTCTATCTACACTATATAATCATCAACAATGACTTCAGATTTCAGGAACCTAGTCAATGGTTTCATCCAGAGATCAGAGAATAAATTGTCTAGTGCACATATTAAAAGAAACAGTAATATTATTACCTAGTACAGCAGTCTTTAGTACTTTATCTTTTGTTTATGTGTGTCTAAAAAAATTTCAAAAACTACGTACTAACTCCAAAATATTAAATTGACATTTAAAATTTGTTCTTAGGAAAAAGAAATTGTGAAGACTATGAAACCAGTTACAGTGTAGGTATTGAGATTTTAAAATAAAATAACTGCTTAAATGGAAGCAATGTAATCTGACTATCATAGTAACAGTGACTTATACCTGTCATCTGTCAAAAAAAAGAAGCTTAATTTTAACAATGAAAAATTTTATATGATTTTTTCCCTGAAATCGTATTTTCATTCTACTTCCCTCATATAATCTTGTGCAATATGAAATATTTCATGCTTGAATGACTTTTGTCGATCCTCTTATATCCCAGCAACGAAAAATATAAATACAACTTAAAACTTTAAAATTGCTATTTGCTATAGATACTGTTATTTTTTAAATTAAATTATCACTATAATTAGTCTTAATTTCAATTGATCAAAATGAAGTATATATTAAAATACATTTTTAATTGGTTATTGTTAAATCTTATTAAAAATTATTAAATCTTTTGTTGAGATGATTGTAGCTTGTGTTTTTAAGTAGTTCCTGCACACATATATTACTGTTATTTCTGATACAATAAAACAAGATTTAACCTAAGTTTCATTCCTGTACTTCACTTGTACTGATGTATACACTGACAAAATATGATCGTATTATATTAATACATGAGAAAGAAAGGAGTCTTGTTTTGTGGGTTTCAAATTTTTTTTAATTTTTACATATTTAGAGAGCACAAGTGCAGATTTCTTACATGCATATACTGTGTGGTGATGAAGTCTCACCCTTTAATGTACCATCATCCTGATAATGAACATTGTACCCAATAAATTCAGCCCTCCCCCTCTCCCACCATCCCACCTTTCAAAGTCTCCAATGTCTATTATTCTGCTCTATATGTCTATGTTTACCTACTATTTAGCTCCCACTTACAAATGAGAACATGGGGTATTTGACTCTCTGTTTCTGCATTATTTCACTTAGGAAAACGGCCTCCATGTGTTGTTTTTAACAGTAATAACACACACTTGTCTTCTTTCAAAGAGCGTGCAAAAATTCACATAGTCATCTATGATTAAATGTTGTTATAAATTATATATCATCCAACAAATTAATTAATTCTCCTTTTAATTTTACTGAGATAAAAGAAATAGAGATGCCCTCACTTGCAAAAATGACTCATTAATCTATTTTAAAAGGTATTTTTTTAATTGCAGGAAAATATACCAATAAAGTATTAGAATAATTTATTAAATAATCGTTATTCTAAGTTGATACCATTTATTTAACTCCTTCTTTCCTTCTTCCTTCTTTTCTTTCTACCTTCCTCCTTCTCTCCCTTCTTCCCTTCCTTCTCTCATTCACTTTGAGAACTTTGTGAATTGAGTGCACTCCAAAGTGGTTGTCTAACTATTGTTTTAATACATTTTGCCAGTAAAATATACATGATAAAATGCTCTCATCATTTATCATTTATACATGATAAAATGCTCTAATCAATGATATCATTTATCATTGATATATGTTGTTATCAAAACACTAAAGCCACAGATTTGGCTCATCTCATTTATGGAACATAAACACAAACTAGCTTAATTAGCAAATCCAATTTTCATTATCAAACTAACCAGCCAATCAGAATTATCTTTGGTTATAAAATAAAGTATGGCATCATTTTTTAAAAGTAATTAAGTGTATTAATAGTATTTAGAGAAATATATAAATTATTTATATATAAATTGTAGAATCCATCTTACAGCATGCATTGCTAAAATTAGCTGAATCAGGTTTAAAAGCATAGGTGTCTGACATAATTTCTATTTTCTCAAAATAAGTTTTAAAAAGAAGCCAAATTATTTGTCTTATAATTTTATTTTTAGTACTAAATGTAATATATACATAAAATTTATATATTTTTCAAAAGTGAAGAGTATAATAATAGGCATTATGTTCATAGGGTAAACGCCAGTGCATAACTGTAGTGACCTCTAGTGTTCAACTTTTGCAAGTAATTATATAAAAACTGTATAAAAAAGACATAAAAAAGCAAAAAATTACATATGTATACATGTGCCATGCATATGTAACTAGCCTGCACATTGTGTACATGTACCTTAAAACTTAAAGTATAATAAAATAGATAAATAAATAAATAAAGATATAAATAAAAAAACGAAATAGAATTTGAGGAGTTCATGGTAAGACAATGGTTCTGAAAGGCAAGTTTTGGAATAAAAACATTGTTTAAAAAAAAAAAAAAGCAAAAAATTGGCCAGGTGTGGCGGCTCACGTCTGTAATCCCAGCACTTTGGGAGGCTGAGGTGGGCGGATCACTTGAGGCCAGAAGTTCAAGACCAGCCTGGCCAACATGGGGAAATCCCATCTCTACTAAAAAAATACAGAAATTAGCTGAGTGTGGTGGCGGACACCTGCAATCCCAGCTACTTGGGAGGCTGAGATGGGAAAACTGTTTCAACCTGGGAGATGGAGGTTGCAGTGAGCCAAGATGGCACCATTGCACTCCAGCCTGGGGCAAGAGAGTGAGACTCCGTCTCAAACAAACAAACAAACAAAAATTGTAACCTTTGCAGCAACATGGATGCAACTGGAGGCTATTATCCTAAGAAAATTAGTGCAGGAAAACAAAACCAAGCACCACATGTTCTCACATAAATAGAGCTAAACATTGGGTACTCATGGACATAAAGATGGCAACAATAGACACTGGAAATACTACTGGGAGAGGGAGGACGCAGTGCATGGGTTGAAAAACTAACTTTTGGTTCTATGTTCAGTAGCTGGAGTGATGGCATCATTCATACCCAAACCTCAGCATCACATGATATACCTAGGTAACAAATCTACACCCCTGAATCTAAAATAAAAGTTGGGGGAAAAAAAGAAATCAGTAATAGAAAAAAAAATGACAAAGTCACAAATATGTGGACATTAAACTGTGTGCTCCTAAGTAACCAGTAGGTTAAAGTTTCAAGAAAAATTAGAATATATTTTAAGATGAACAATATGAAATGTACTAAAACTTATAGGATGCAGCTAAAGCAGCACTCAGAGGGATATTTATAGCTGTAAACACCTATATTAAGAAAACAAAATCTCAAATAAATAACCTAACTTTCAACTTTAGAATAAAGTAGAAAAAGAAGAACAAATTAAACCCAAATCAAGCAGAAAGAAGGAAATAAGACAAAAGTGGAAATAAATAAAATAAAATAAAACAAATAGAAAAACAGATGAAAAAAATGAATGAAACTAAAATTTGGTTCCCTGGAAAGGTCAAGAAAATTGACAAACCTTTAGCTAGACTGACCAAGTAAAACAGAGGGAAGATTTGAATTACTAAAATCAGAAATAGAAAAGGGACATCACTACTGACCTTCTGAATGTCGAAAACATTATAAGAAAATGCCATGAATAACTGTATGCTAACAAATTTAAAAACCTAGACGGAATGGACTCATTCCTGAAAAGACACAAATTATTCAAACTGATCAAAGAGAAATAGAAAAATCTGAACAGACATATAAAAGGTAAAAGGATTGAAATATTCATGTTTAAACTTTCCACAAAGAAAACTGTGGGCCCAGATGGCTTCCTTGGCAAATTCTACCAATCTTGTCAAGAAGAATTAAGACCAATCTTTCTCAAATTCTTACAGAAAACAGGTGAGGAAGACATTTCCCATTTGTTCTATGAGGCTACTATTACCCTGATATCAAAACCAGGAAATGGCATAAAAATAAGAGAAAACTATATATCCAAACTATACTGAGACACAGTTTCTTAATAAGATTGGCAAAAATCTAAAAGTTTAGCAATGTATTATTTTGATGAGGTTGTGAGAAAACAATGACTCATAAAATTATAGTGGGAATGTAAAATGATTCAACTTCTATGGAGGGAAATTTTGCAATATTAGCAAATTTTATGTTTATTCTTAATCCCAGCAATCTCACTTCCAGGAATCTAACCCAAACATGACTGGCAAATGCAAAAGGACATGTGGCAAGGCTTTTTGCTCCTGTACTGTTTGTAAAGACTGAGAACCACCAAAGTGAAGACTGGTTGAATCAACTGTCATGCATTCACCCAAGGATTAGGACTCCACAGCTATAAAAACAAATGAGTAGCTATGTAATCTTCAGGAAAAGCAGAGAAGTGAAGCACAAAAAACACAATGGAGAAATGTGTGTAAAGTCCTCTATCATGTACGCAAGAAAGAGGAGGAGGAAAAGCAACACACATGTATTTATACTGAAAAACTAAAAAAAAAAAACAATTTTTTTTTTTTAATCTTACTTGTGGGAAGGAAGAACTAGGGAGAAGGATAGTTATAGTAGCCAGTCTCCTCTGAATGAATCTTGTTTGCAGATTTGGCTTTGCAAAAATGTAAATGTTTTACATAATTATTAAACAAAATTAAATTTAAAAACGAATTCATAAAACTATGCATGAAAAATCAAAGGAAAATTAAATAAGTGAAACTTTAAAAATGTTTTTTAAAAACCCAGAAATAGCTTCATGAAAGAAGCACAACTAAACTGTCTCTATGGATTTAATTTAAAAAATTACTATTAAACATAAGATATACACTGAGTTTAGGATTAGGTAAGATTTAGTTTTTGTTAACATGATGTAGAAAAAGTGCTAAGCATTTTATAAGATGAAATAAAATGATAATTTGATTATACGTAGAATATTTTGGGATACGATTTCATTAAATAGACTGTAAAACCTGATTAAAATACATTCACTGAGGCTGGACATGGTGGCTCACACCTACAATCCCAGTACTTTGGGAGGCCGACTTCTGTGGATCACTTGAGGACAGGAGTTGGAGACCAGCCTGGCCAACATGATGAAACCCTGTCTTTACTAAAAATACAAAATTAGCTGGGTGTGGTGGTGGATGGCAGTAATCCCAGTTATTCGGGAGGCTGAGGCAGGAGAATTGCTTGAACCTGGAAGGCAGAGGTTGCAGTGAGCCGAGATCACACCACTGCACTCCAGCCTGGGCAACAGAGAGAGACTCTGTCTCAAAACATAAAATAAAATAAAACATTCACTGAATCTAGACAAAGTCATGCAAAATGTCTATCTGTGAGTTTTCTGGAACATAACCTGGATTATTTGATAATATTAGAAAAACATTCTTAGTTCATTTAAAATAATAAATATCATAACCTGTAATCTTTCCTCTGCTAGAAGATTCTAGCAAATAACAGATCCATTGGCTTAATGTTAAAATAACTGAAAAGAATTTTTATGTTTAAAGACATTAAATATAATTTCACATTCATAATTTTTAACTAATACTGTCTTTGCTTTGTTCTTATCAAATACTTCCCCAAAAGAGTAAACTATAAACGGACAATAGAAGTTATGAAGTCTTTAAATGAAAATCGTCATTCTTATCTTTCACATTATGTAAAATATCCAATTTTATAATATCTCAACAAAGGCCAAACTACTCCATTTCTAAGCAGTGTATTTTGTAAAAGATACTCAATTTTAAAAGCACCAATATAGATGTACAAAACCTTGAATTTTCATGATTAAACTTCTTTTTCCAAAGTATATTGTTTGAATTGTCCTATGGTTAGGATCTCTCATTTTTGCCTCCTGAGCAGAAAATATAGCAAGATTCAGGACAGAAAACTCTCTTCCTTTTCCAAAGAGAGAGGTAGGAAAGGGAAACGTATTAGGAAAGGAAAGAAAGAGAATAAATCAAATTTAAAAGGCCAGATCAATGCGCCTTTGTAGATTTCTGTGTAACTCCAGGGGCTCACATACCCCATTTTAGAGACTACTGACATGGAAGCTACCCCATCTTCTTGATTGAAGAATGGAATGGCTTATTAAAATATTATACACAAAAATATGAATGAAACAATTATATGTATAGGCCTGTGTTTGGAAATCTCAGCCTTTATCAAACAGGCTTGCACAGGAATTTGAAAGGTAACTGGATTAGTTTTAAACATAGATTATAGTATAACTCCCAAGGCAAGAGCAACGGGAGTACGATAGAAATATCATGAAAGAGAAGGTGACAAGAGAGTGTCTTAAAAGAAAGGTTGCAATCTGAAAGGACAAGGCTGAAATAAAAAAATATCAAAGATGTGCCTGGGACTGTCTGTTGGTAAAAACAGCATTAAGGAAAAGGAGGAGCTGCTTTCGTTATTATTCTGTATGAAACGATGAATGCAGGTCAATGCTACAAAACAGAAAAAACAAAGGCAGGATCTCAAAGAGAAGACTGAAATGACTGATTGCAGCCCAGGGTGCTAGATGCAGAGCCAGTGGGGAAATAGACATTAGGAGATTTTTATTGCATTGAATTGAAAGGAAGGCATATCAAGTGAGTCCTGGTGACTGTAGTTGCCGTAATCACAAATGTCTCAACTTTGTAAGAAAGTGTAAGTTTCTCAGAGAGCAGACACAGTAAACAAATGTAAATGTCTTCCCAAGGAAACGTAAAGATATGGTGACTGTAGTGTCTCAAATAATCTTAATGAGATATTTTTTCCCCACTGAGTTTTAGTTCCTATGTCATAATCTCTGGGCAACGATAAGCAGACTGGCGAAGCTGAACCTAGGAAGTTGTTGTGGCTTGACCCTTCCCATAGATATCATTGAGTCTCTCGTGTGGTTTTGGACAAGACGAACACTGATTGTCTGGTTTATATGAAGCATTGAGTTCTGGGAATATCGTTTGTGCCTAGGACAAGAATCTAATAACCAGAGAATCATTTGCATTTCTAAAATTTATTGTGGAGGTTTATACTCTACATCTTCTGTGCCCAATTATAAGAGTTGATACAGTAAAGGCTCTTAAATTTGGGTTGGATTAATTCCAATTTTGAAAATGTTGAAGAAGCCATACTCAGTCTATGTAAAGACAGCCCACTGTTCCTGCTGAAAGAACCCCAAGTCTATTCAGACTTTACAACAAAAAAGGCCAACTCTGGCAAGACAGAGAAAATAAATGAACAAGCAATTGGGGAATTTTATTCCAGACTTTATTTTTTCTTGAATATGTAATTAATTATTTTGGACTTTGATCATGCTTTACTTTCACCTACTAGAGAAAGAAGGTTACATTTTCGATATTTAATTTCTTCGTGAGAATTTCTTAATTCAAACCATGTACACCTCTATGTGGTTAACATGTATGTTGCATAACCTCTGATGAGTTCTATTGTATAAGGTATCTGGACACAATTTGGGATAACTATTAGAATAGAGAATACAATTTTGATCTTAGAATTTATTATATTAATGTCCTTTCATGACCTATTTTTAGAGCTTTCTGGCAATAACAAGGAACTGGAACATGAGTGTCCCAAAAAAATAAGAAAAAGAGCAATGCTAGGTACAGTGAGGAGGCCTGCTGATCAGCTGATCTCCTCCCCAGATGTAGCTAGCCATGTGCTTGATCCACTACAAACCTTAATTGTTAAGCCTAACAAATTAAGAGACAGGAAATTGCAAAGTATTAACTGAGGATATTGGGGAAGAACACTTATTTATTACTCCTCCTGTATGTATAGAGGGGACAAATTATGTTCCATTATTCAGGAGGAAAAAAATAATGAAGAAGCATTTTCAGCTGCTTTGTTCTCTCTTTCATTCCCTTTCTGAGAGAAATGCCTTACCTGATTATATTGTCAGAAGAAATTTACTTTCCTTTTATCCTGTTTCCACATCTGTCTTTTTATGAAGAGGTTGCATTTTGCTTGTTCCTTTGCGGCAGGACGTTGTTGTCCAGCAGGCTCATTAACTAGGTAGGTAAATCAGTTTAATTTAGGAATTTAAGTCCATTTTTCCTGTCTGTTCAATATTAATTTCTTCAATCAATTTTATCAGTAAATATAAACGTAATTTCAATCTCCGATTGTTTGATCAATGTCTACATTTCAAATGATTGTGAAGGTGCAAGGGGTGCAAGAATTAGGGTGTTATTTCTATTTTGGATAAAATATGGAGGTTTTGGTACCATATGTGAACCAATGGGGTTTACTAGTTTCTCAATACCTTAAAAGTCTGATTGTTTCCAGATACTACATCTATTTTTTTTTTTTTTTTTGGTTTGCCAGAATTACTTTTGATGACAGACAGTAGTCAGTGTAAAATCTGGTGTCTTCTGCCCAGAAACATCAAAACTTTATTTGAGTGATAACAGAGGATTAAAAAGAAAGATGTGGGCTCATAATACAGGAAAACTTACAAGCAATAATAAAATATGTTGGCAATAGAGATAACTGAATTTTTGTTCAAATTACAAAAAAAATCAATAATTAATTTTGTTTTTTAAGTTGCATTTCTCCCTAAATTTATCTCACCTCAAAATAATCAACAGTAGCAATATTGTGTTGACAAATGAAAGTCTTTAATTTGAATTTAAAACCCGTATTTTACAAGGTCTACCTTGTTTCTGCCAAAAAGACAATGATCACATCTTTTAGACAGGAGAAAAATTTAAAAATCTCCAAAAATTAAAATAAATCACATAGAATTTTCAACCAATAAATGATTAATGGGAATTTTTTTCCTGTTGTGTACACATACAATTATTTTAAACTAATGACTTTTAATCTAATTAATAATTATCTTCCTGTTTTCTTCTTTCACATTTTGCTTTCCAATCAAGAGATGTAGTATTTTTAAATTTACTATGCTATATGAATTATCTATTGCACCAGGTAGAATGATTTTGGATGCAAAGAAAACTCTATAAAAAGGGGCTTAAGGGGGGCAAAAAATATGGAGATTGGGTGGTCTTTCCCAAATGAGAACCTCTCGACAATATTATCAAGTTCTCAAGTTCCTTCTATCTCTGCTAAGCCATTTACAGTGATTGACTTATCCTCTAAGGCTTACACCCCTTTTGATCCAAAGGTAGCTACCACACTTCTAGGTGACACAAGCAGATAAGAAGACAATATCCAGATCCTGAAGCTGTGTTTTTCTCCTGTGCATCATTTTCAAAAACAAGGAAAATAATATCTAGACATCTCCAGTGAAGCTCTTCTCATTACTTGGCAGAAGTAAATCTAATGCACCCTTCTAAGCCAATAAAGGAAAATGAATTGAATTATTAGAAATGATATTTAAATATTGAACAATCATTGTAACATGGTCACCTTCCAGTTAGAACTGAATATAACTAATCAGAATGGGCAAAGGCCATCAACCATTAAAGAAGAATATTCAGTTGTCTGTTATCTGCCTATCTGTATAGCACTAGGAATTGCTATTGTTGGCTTAGATTAGTGGTTCTTAAACTATGTTCTTTGAAGCAGCAACTTCAGCATCATTTGGAAACTAGTTAGTAATGGAAGTCCTAGGGTTCCACCTCAAACCAACTGAGTTAGAAAGCACTGAGGATGGATGGGACCCAGCAATCTGTATCTTACCAAGCCCTCCAGGTAATTGCAATGCATGCTACAATGTTAAAATCATAGGCATAGACAAATCATTATCCTACCCTGAAACACACAGACACCAAATAAATACCTCAGCTAAGGGCTTAGTAGGGCCAATATTATATAGGAAGAAATTGAGGGAAGAGAGAACCAATAGTGTTTCTAACATATCTACCTTCTCCTTTTTATCTTTAAATAATTGAGAAATTTGGAAGAATTATAGAGAGTGGTCAGGTAATACACAAATTAAAGTAGAAAATTGATACTACATTATGGTTAATTATACTCTACTTGCTTTTAAAAATTTGTAGTGAAAGTAGTCATGAACAGACATGAATTATTTTTCCTGTAGTAATTCTGGTAAGCTGGAGTGTGCTGGAGATATTTCAAACAGAGTGAGTTAACAGATTGTGTAACTCTACCAATAATTATTAAGCACCTACTATATGCCTGGTTCTAGAGTATACACGAATTATCTTGCATTTCTTCTTAAGCCATGTTAAAATGTATCTTAAACACACATGAGAAAGGGCAAGCTTACAGTAAAGGAATTTCTTAAGTATAAGGTGATTTGATTCTTAGAACCCAAGACTTTTTCTAGAAGAGTCATCACTGCATCACTGGCTTCTTAGAGAGTGAAACAATGTTGATAGTCTTGAGATAGAATGCTTTAATATTGAGCATGCATACAGATAACAAGTAATATTTTATTAATGTATAATTCTTTCAGGGGTTTCTGTCAACTTTTATGAACTCCCGGGAGGGGATCACTTGTGATAATGCTTCTAGAGTAAAAGATGTTTTCAGAAGTTCCAATCTGCTCTTCATTGACACTTTCCCTACAGAGACAGGAGCATGAAAATGGTTTTCTTTAAAAGAGTTGTAAGCTTAAAAAGAAAAGGCAAACTTAAAAGTTTTCAGAACATCAAAGAGAATAATCATATATTTCATAAAATATATGTATCTTGATATGTCAGCCAGTATGTGTTTTCAACAGAAGAAAATAGTTGTAAAAACCCTCAATAGTAGGCAAACATAAAGGTTAAATTCGGGCTTATTTTAATTCTACTGTAATATCTAAACTAGTTTTATCATATTGCTTCTTTTTTTTAACCCTCTGACAAAGAGACTTTACACAAAAAGTGAGACATTTGCAAACTGATGAATCATTATTAATTCATGGGGATATGTATATGCAGTGAAATTTGCGACTAAAGGATATTAATAACTTGTAATTTTGCAATTATTTATTATGTTTCTTGAACCCAGCAGTTAACAGTGCTTTGAACATTTTGACTTTATCATAGATCATAGAATTTGCCAGACCAAAACAAAAATTCCTGAAGATTGAGCAAAAAAAAAATCATTTTTACTTACACTTTTCCCTCTTATGCAATCTTATTCTCATGTTTAAGAACTAAATGTGGCCAGGCACAGTGGCTCTCGCCTGTAATCTCAGCACTTTGTGGCGCCGAGGCGGGCAGATCACGAGGTCAGGAGTTTGAGACTAGCTTGGCCAGCATAGTGAAACCCTGTCTCTACTAAAAATACAAAAATGTAGTCGGGTATGGTGGTGGGCAGCTGTAATCCCAGCTACTCAGGAGGCTGAGGCAGGAGAACCACTTGAACCCAGGAGGGGGAGGTTGCAGTGAACCGAGATCACGCCATTGCACTCCAGCCCAGGAGACAGTGTGAAACTCCGTCTCAAAAAAAAAAAAAAGAACTAGAGGTATTTGACAAAATTTTATGTTTTTTCTGTTAAATTATCTAATATTTAAAAAGTAAGAGTCTTTCTGAAGTTTTAGCTAGAACATTTGAAGAATATGCAATTATTCTGTTTGCACAATTATAAGAAAATGACTTGTGAAGGTAATAACAGTAGACTCATCTCTTTCAACCAAACTTCAGAAAATGAATGATTTTCCAAATACGTGAATATGAGTGAACTGAATGAATATGAGTGAACACTTTGCTCCTAAAATATAAAGCCAAATACATAGAGGACATATACCAGATACTGCAACTCCACTAAATCTCAGATAATGCATTGTTACTGTGTATACTGCTGGAAAAAAACAAAAAATCTGGAATTAAAGTTGTAAACTGACATTTTAAGACAGACACATCCTGATTTTAGAGATGTTAAAATGTGTAAATAAGTGGATTCCAGACTGTTAAAATATACTATATCATATTTATTTCTCTTCCTCTTGTCATTATTTCCAGAGGTGAGAAGGACTTGTACAAATTAAGAGAGTTGACTACAACTAAAGAGGATCACCTTTTTTTTTTTTTTTGGAAAACTTTTGATTAGAAAAATATTAATCTCTATGATTCAGATTTTTAACTTATTTTAATTCATCCTTTATCTTATTTCAGTTAAAACCAATACTAACTGTAAAAATGTTTTATTAAGGCAGTTATCTTAAGGTGCAGACCTGGAAATGCCACAGTAACTTATCAACAATTTGGAACCTGCGGCTAAACCACAGATCTAAATAAGGAAGATGTTGTGCCATACTTATCAATGGCTCCCCACTCCCTACAGGAAAATATGCTCACTCTCAGCACTACTTATCAGGAGTTGCAGCCAAGCTCACACCTACACCATAGCATCTCATTTGCAACTTCCCTACTTACCCTATATCATCACCATGCACAACACAATAAAGGCCAATGTCCTCAAGCTATTTCATATTTCTGTGTTTTCACAGATGCTCTTTCTCATCCTGCAATGTTCTTCCCATTGTACACTACATGGAAAATCCCTCCTCATTATTTAAGGCCCTATTCAAGTGGCTCCTGCACTCTGCAAACTTTCCTAACCTACTGTTTTTAGTCAGGATTCCAGAGAGACTGAACATATAAACATATATGTGTGTATATATACACACACACACATATATATGTAAAGGATATATGAGTGTGTGTGTATAAATTAACATATATATACCTATATGTTAATTTATCCTTTATTTTTATATATGTATTCATTTATTTTAAATATATTTATAGATTATTACAGGCATGCAAACATAAAGGTTAAATTCATGCTTATTTTAATTCTGCTGAAATATTTAAACTAGTTTTATTGTATTCCTTCGTATCCTGTCTTCTTTTCAGCCTTCTGAAAAATAGACTTTATTCAAAAAGTGAGACAATTGCAAGCTGATGTGTATTATTAAGTCAATATTAAAAATTTATTACTAATTAATATTAAAAATGTATGTAATATATTATATATACAATAGTCATATATATACGCATACAAAGAGAGAGAGAGAAGGAGGGATTTACTAGGGTAATCGACTCACTTGATTATGAAGGCTGAGGAGTCTCAACATAGGCCATTGGTGAGCTGGAGAACCAGGGAAGCCAGTAGTAGGGTTTAGTACAAGAACTAACAAAGCCAGTGGTGTAATTCTCAGTCCAAAACTGAAGCCCTGAGATCCTGGGGGAAGCCGATGCCAGTCTCAGAATCCAAAAGAGAGAGAACCTGGAGTTCTGGCATCCAAGGGCAGGAGAAGAATGGTGTCGCAGTTCCAGAAGAGAGAGAGCAGGAATCTGGCAAGTATTCGCCCTTTCTCTGCATGTTCGTTCCATTGGGCCCCCAGCTAACTGGATGGTGCTTGCCCACATGGAGGGCAAATCTTCCCCACTCCATCCACAGACTCACATGCCAATTTCCAGAAACACCCTCACAGGCACATCTGGGGCAGACCAGTCATTCTAATCAAAAGCAAAGCCACCAGGCTTTCTCTTTCAGCAGAAGGATGGGCTCAGTGCCTGCTGAAGCATTGATAATTATTAATACAATAATTACAAATAAATAATTCTTCATTAGGTTGGTGCAAGAGTAATTGCAGTTTTTGACATTAAAAGTAATGGCATTACTTTTTGACATTAAAAATTGCAATGACAATTTCTAGCCCCTATTTTATTGTGTGTGTGTGCGTGCACGTGTGTGTGTGTGTGTGTGCATCTGTGTGTGTGTGTATCTGAGAATGCATTAAGGGACCAAATTATGTCCTTCATTTCTGTTTCTTTTATAACCATTACTATACTACACACATACATGGTACTGAATAAAAGTTTGTTGAATCAATAATTGTTAAATGGAATCTAACAATGACAATTCTAGCCCCTATTTTATTGTGTGTGTGTGTGTGTGTGTGTGTGTGTTTGCATGTGTGGGTGTGTACCTGTGAATCCATTAAGGGACCAAATTATGTCTTTCATTTCTGTTTCTTCTATAACAATCACTGTACTGCACACATACATGGTACTGAATAAAAGTTTGTTGAATCAATAATTGTTAAATGGAATCTGTAAAAATATTTATACTTTCGTCAAACAAAATTGACTCAACTTCTTTTGAAGAAAACTTATTTTCATTGTCTTTATTGTGAAACTTATGGAACTTGATCATTCTTTCTTTTCTAATTGGAGAGGGATATTGGTGGTCATTTTCTACATGAAGAAAGTGAGATCCTTGGCTTAGGTCTTCATTTTTTTAAAATTATACTTTAAGTTTTGGCGTACATGTGCAGAAGGTGCAGGTTTGATACATAGGTATATAAGTGCCATGGTGGTTTGCTCCACTCATCAACCTGTCATCTACATTAGGTATTTCTCCTAATGCTATTCCTCTCTTTGCCCCCTACCCCCGACAGGCCCTGATCTGTGATGTTCCCCTCCCTGTGTCCACGTGTTCTCATTGTTCAACTTCCACTTATGAGTGACAACATGCGGTGTTAGTTTGCTGAGAATGATGGTTCCCAGTTTCATCCATGTCTCTGCAAAGGACATGAACTCATCCTTTTTTACGGCTGCATAGTATTCCATGGTGTATATGTGCCACATTTTCTTTATCCAGTCTATCATTGATGGGCATTTGGGTTGGTTCCAAGTCTTTGCTACTGTGAACAGTGCTGGAATAAACATATGTGTGCATGTATCTTTATAGTAGAATGATTTATAATCCTTTGGGTATATACTCAGTAATGGGATTGCTGGGTCAAATGGTATTTCTGGTTCTAGATCCTTGAGGAATTGCCACTCTGTCTTCCGTGATGGTTGAACTAATTTACACTCCTACCAACAGTGTAAAAGCATTTCTATTTCTCCACATCCTCTCCAGCATCTATTGTTTCCTGACTTTAATGATCGCCATTCTAACTGGCATGAGATGGTACATCTCATTGTGGTTTTGATTTGCATTTCTCTAATGACCAGTGATGATGAGCTTCTTTTCACATGGTTGTTGGCTGCACAAATGTTTGTTGGCTGTTTGTCTTCTTTTCAGAAGTGTCTGTTCATATCCTTCATTCACTTTTTGTTTGTTTTGTTCTTGTAAATTTGTTTAAGTTCTTTGTAGATTCTGGATATTAGCCCTTTGTCAGATGGATAGATTGCAAAAATTTTATCCCATTCTGTAGGTTGCCTGCTCACTCTGATGATAGTTTCTTTTGCTGTGCAGAAACTCTTTAGTTTAATTAGATCTCATTTGTTCAATTTTAGCTTTTGTTGCCATTGCTTTTGGTGTTTTAGTCATGAAGTCTTTGCCCATGTCTATGTCCTGAATGGTATTGCCTAGGTTTTCTTCTAGGGTTTTTATGGTTTTAGGTCTTATGTTTAAGTCTTTAATCCATCTTGAGTTGATTTTTGTATAAGATATAAGGAAGGGGCTCAGTTTCAGTTTTCTGCATATAGCTAGCCAGTTTTTCCAACACTATTTATTAAATAGGGAATCCTTTCCTCATTGTTTGTTTTTGTCAGGTTTGTCAAAGATCAGATGGTTGTAGATGTTTGATGTTATTTTTGAGGCCTCTGTTCTGTTCCATTGGTCCATATATCTGTTTTGGTACTGGTACCATGCTGTTTTGGTTACTGTAGGCTTGTAGTATAGTTTGAAGTCAGGTAGCATGATTCCTCCAGCTTTGTCCTTTTTGCTTAGGATTGTCTTGGCTATGTGGGCTCTCTTTTCGTTCCCTGTGAAATTTAAAGTAGTTTTTCCAATTCTGTGAAGAAAGTCAATGGGAACTTGATGGGAATAGCATTGAATCTATAAATTACTTTGGGCAATATGGCCATTTTCATGATGTTGATTCTTCCTATCCATGAGTATGGAATGTTTTTCCATTTATTTGTGTCTTCTCTTATTTCCTTGAGCAGTGGTTTGTAGTTCTCCTTGAAGAGGTCCTTCAAATCCCTTGTAATAGGCATTTTATTTTCTTTGTAGCAATTTTGAATGGGAGTTCACTCATGATTTGGCTGTTTGTCTGTTATTGGTGTATAGGAATGCTTGTGATTTTTGCAAATTGATTTTGTATCCTGAGACTTTGCTGAAGTTGCTTATCAGCTTATGTAGATTTGGGGCTGAGACAATGGTCTTCATCTAAAAAAAATAGATTGTTAGTCTTTGTTGTTTTCCTTCTTTTCCATTTTGCCCTCTGATTGACTCATCTGGAAGTTCTTCTATAGTTCTGATTTCCAGCCGTGGTTGTATTTCTTTTACTAACACTCCTTACTATATACACTTGACCTCTGTGTAAGAACCAACTGTCGGCTATGTAGCCACACCAACACTCTTCTTACTCTTTCTTTCCCATAAATAAAATATAATATTGAAAACATTTTTACGTTTTTACATCCCCACCCACAGATGAAACTCTGGAAAGTACTTTATTTCTTCTGCTCCACTTCCATTCAGCAGGTTTTGCTGTGATTACTTAGAACATTTAGTTCCTTATAGCAGCCTGTGTCTTCTATTTTAAGAAATTATAGCTAGGACTGATTATATATTATCGGTCACTGTATCCTTACCCACCACTTACCACTGCATTTTTCTTTTCCTTTTCCTCTCATTGAGATCACCGATCTGGTTTATCTATTAGAGTTTGCTTGAATGTTGAGCTCTTATTAAATGTAAAGATATAGCCTATGAAGCTTACATACTCTCCAATATTTTATTGCCAAGTGAAAGCTTTCTTACCTAGGTAGAATATTCTTTGGCGGAAGTCTATTTCTCTTGAGTTTATATTATATGCTTTTATAATGTCTAGGGTCACTGGTGAGAAATTTTTCTTTTCCTTTGTCTGTAACTTTAGCCTTGTGTGTGGCAGACTTAAAAATTCTTTAAATTTGGAGTTCAGGAATTTTGCCAGGATATACCTAGTTCTGTGTTCCACCAATCTTGCCCAGAATTTAATGAACAATTTTAATTTCCCGACTCAAGTGTTCCTTCACACCAGGGAAATTTTCTTCTCTATTTGTTTAATTACTGTCTCTCCTCCATCTGTTCCGTTTTTTTTCCTTCTGAAATCTCTATTATTCACATGTTAAGTCTTCTGTATCTGTTCTCAATTTCTCTTTTCTTCCACTTCATGATTTTCATCACTTGATATTTTTGCTCTGCATTTTGGGATATTCTTCTACTTGATTTCCCAGACCACTAATTCAAATCTTAACAGTGATAAACCACTTCCTTTATTCAATCTTTAAATTTTTGGTTGAAAATCTTGTTCTTATACTTCCAATAAGTTATTCTTTGTGCTGTTCAGAATTTTCAGTGATAATAGATAGATAGAGAGAGAGATAGCTAATATATAGGTAGAAATATAGGAATAGACATAAATTTATGAAACTGGAAGTTTAGTACGTGTATTTTTCTTGTACCTTTCCATGGTATTCGATATGCTTTTAAAATTACTCTTTAATGTTTGCCTTGAATTTTATTGTTTGACTACATCAAATTTATTAATAACTAAGCATTTAGTAACCATTATTGAGCTTTTTGGCTATAAGTGTTTTACTCTGTACAATTTTGCTGTGGCAATCCTTTCAGTTGTGCATATTCTAGAAGTTGAGATACAAATGTGTTAATATCTAGGGCTTGAGCCATATTTTGAGTAACTTGTTTTTTTTGGCTTCATTGTTTACTTTACGAAAAATTTCTGCAGTAAAGGCATATTGCTTCTATAGTAGAAAACTTGTTTTTGTCTTTTTCTTTCTTTCTTTCTTTCTTTCTTTCTTTCTTTCTTTCTTTCTGACAGAGTCTCACTCTGTTGCCCAGGCTGTAGTGCAGTGGCACGATCTTGGCTCACTGCAACCTCTGCCTCCCAGGCTCAAGCACTTCTTCTGCCTCAGCCTCCTGAGTAGCTGAGATCACAGGCATCTGCCACCATGCCCAGCTAATTTTTGTATTTTTAGTAGAGGTGGGGTTTCATCATGTTGGCCAGGTTGGTCTCAAACTCCTGATGTCAGGTGATCCGCCTGCCTCGGCCTCCTAAAGTGCTGGGATTACAGGCATGAGCCACCGCGCCCAGCCAGAAAACCCATAATTTTAAGTAAATTTAAAAGCTTAAAGACAGAAAACAAAAACTAGTCTGTTTATAGTACAAATATAGCTTCTTTGATGTCTACGTATTTCTCAACTCTCTAACCATCCACCCTTTCCTCTTCTTTGATTACTTCCCTCTATCATTTGTATGTATTTATATAATTTCTTTATAATAAAATTTCCTTCAAGGGAAGGATGATTTTATTCATTTACGTATATCTCACAATGTTAAAACATTGCTTTGAAAAATGCAGATAAACAAAAAATGAAAAATTAATGGAAAAAAGTCATTGGTTTAAGTTCCATTACTAATACTCTGCTCAATTTCCATGCTAATTTTACCATTCAACATAGGTAAAATTTAAAACCAAGATAATTTTTAGCAACATGAACCAGGAAAGTAAATTCATATATTCATTCATTTTTCCATTCCTTATTTATTAGTTAATTCATCAAACATGTATTTAGCACTAATTATTCTGCAGAACCTCAGCTTGGAGCTAACTATCCTTTGCTCTTCTTTTAAAATAATAAATGTCCCAAAGGCATTCTTTCTCTCCCCTTACACTTTACTGGCTTGGTCTCAACTGGTAATGGTAAACATGTCCCATTTTACTCATTCAATTCAATTTTAAAGTAAGAAATGTCTCAGTTCTATTGTTGAAATAGCGTTCTATCTTCTATTGCATGACAGATATAACTACATTGTTTCTAAGAAAAAGAATGTCCTGATTTGGTATATATGATGCTTGTTATTTAATAGATTAGAAAAAAATTAATCTTTCTGTTTACTCATTTCCACCTTCATCAACCCTCCAAAAAGAGTGGTACTTTGGGACAATATTAACTTTTGTGAAGTCAGCAGAGAAGTGTTAGAAAAATCCTTTAGCCTCAGAGTTTGAAGCTATAATCAATTTGGCTAAGTGTACAAAATAGAAAACAGCCTAAATCCTGCCATCAATTGTGAGCTGCATTGTTATTCCTGTGTGCAGACAGACTGAACAAAATATCATAAGGACTGTGAATAGCCTCAAGCATTGTAACAGTGATGCTGACTAATGTGAGGCAAATGCTGCCAACAGATTATGGACGAGCAAAATCTTACAGGTAACTGAATTTTAGTACTCAAAAGTATATCGCTATTTTAATGAATATCTTTGCACCCCAGTTTGCATGTGGTATTTTCCTAACTAAAGAGCAATCAATCAAGCTGATGGAAAAAATACAACTCATGGGCTATCGAGGCATCAGTTTTAGCCATTTGATTTTAATAATCTCCTCAGTTTCTTAAAATCAAAGTCAGGAAAGGTTCACATAGTAAACCTTTGTAGTATGAGGCAACAAATAGAAATAAGCTCTACTAAAGGCTACTCGGTAAGCATATTGATTATTTTGTTTGCCTTTCCAGGCTCAATAATCTAAAGAGAAATTATGTGTTGGATTCCTGAGACAGCTGTCATTTGCGTTGGATGCATCAAAAACAAAACAAATGAAACTGTCATATATAAAAATGAGGGCCGGCATGGTGGCTCACGCCTGTAATCCCAAATTTTTGGGAGGCCGAGGCGGGAAGATCACCTGAGGCCAGGAGTTCGAGACCAGCCTGGCCAAAATGGAGAAACCCCATCTCTGCTAATAACACACAAAAAAATAGCCAGGCGTGGTGGTGTGTACCTGCTACTTGGGAGGCTGAGGCATGAGAATCGCTTGAACCCAGGAGGCAGAGGTTGCTGTGAGCCAGGATTGTGCCACTGCACTCCAGCCTGGGTTACAGAGTGAAACTGTGTCTCGAAAAAGTAAATAAAATGAAATAAAAATGCAAAAATATCCTATGAGAGAAAGATCATGTCTTACTAGAGAATGACAACCATGTAATTAACGTGGGTTGAAGTCTTAAAAAATCTACTAATTCTGTGCAGCATGATACTGGAACTGACATAATTATGTCTCACTAAGGAATAAGTGAACTTCTTAGCTAGGCTAAAGAAATGTTCTACAATACCTCACTCTGGATTATCTCTTTGATTAACTCAGTATCTTACGTTCTTCTAGTGGGTTCTCTGTTGGAATGGTAGGTGCTTCATATCAGTGAATTAGACTAATTGAAAATAATTTCCAGACTCTAGGTTTAGAGTAGCTCGGAATTCAGATTACAGAATTCTGTACAGAATTCCATTACAACTCTAATTATACATCAAAACGCTTCTTGCTTTCTGTTTACTCTGCAAGTTAACCCTCTTTCAACTTAGGAATTGTCTCCATGTTCACTGCTGAAGTCCTTGATGTCTTTCCCAACTGTGCTTCTGTGGACAGGTGCCGAATTACCTCCATGTTTCCCTCCCACCTGCAGAAGAAGAGAAGTTCTGTAGCCCCTTGTTTTGTGATTCTGATTGAAAAGTTTTCCCAATAAAATGGAAGTTATAACCTTATTAATATGAGTATAACTCTATCAAATTATCCTTTTTTGACTTTAACATTTAAATTTTCCCACTTTTTATATCCATGGCTGCATGTCTAGGTTAAAGTTCTTTTGTTTGCAAGTAGCAAAAACCCACTCAGGTTAGCTTTAATAGAAATGGAAAATGTATGATAAAACTAAACCTGTAGCTCATGGACTTTATGGGGGTGGGGAGGTATTTAGGTCAGCCTTTGGGGAAAAAGGACCAAAAAGACATCAGGAATTAAGGCAGCTCCTCTGTTTCTCTGGCTATCTTCATTCATTTCTTCCCTGTCTTGCTTTCCTTCTCCCCTCACTCTTTAAAGCTGTGGAGTCTTTCAAATCTGATTGATTCAGAGTACCTTAAATTCTGCTCTTCTGCCTGAAGTCTCCCTGCTCCTCTTTTATGTGGGGAAAATGTCAGTCCAACTGCTTTGTAGTCATAAATTTTAGTATAGAAAAAAAGCTAGAATTTACTAGTATTTCTATATCTCAATTAAAAATTCATGCTCTATCCAGGTGTCTAAACCAATTGCAGATAGCTATGTCCAGGACAATGAATTCACCCAGAACAATCACAGCTGCCAGGACCCCCACTGAGAGCTTGGTAGATGAATGGAAAAGTCTTTATTACACTATCTAAAAACAAGCCAAAAATATTTTTGCAGTGATTTAAGATATAAGCACTCCTGGTCCATGAAGGGAAAAAGAAGGAAAAGAAATCATTTCTAAAACCGCTGCAGTCAAAAAGGTATATTAATGCAAGTCACTTTTCAGACCTTGAATTTATACAAGGATAGCTTTATAGCTTCTTTGGGAAAAATTCCTAACTAAGCAGTCTGTTGAAGTAGAGGGCTAGTATGTAATATTGGGGAGCTTGTGTTTCACATACAGAAATAGATGCAGAAAGAGTGCAGGGAAAGTAAATTGTTTCTTCTTTTTAAAGAGTCTTGAACTCATATTAGGTTGTGATTAGATATACATATTTGATATATCAAGAGAAACATTAGTTAGTTTAAAGTAAAGTGCTAGGTAGTATGATATGAATTACTAGGGGCACTAGAAAACAATGACTAATGTAGACTGCCATAGTGAAAATAATTTCTTTTTGAAGACTAGACTGTTTCTGGGCCTTTTGAATGTATATTGGAACGTAGGAAGAAAAGATAGGTGGGGCAAAAGAGGACCAGAATTATAAAGATAGAAAGAAAAATTGCTTAGAGAATGACTAAAAGAGACAATAAGTTACTATCAGAGAAAATTTTGAAAGGGCAAGCATGTTGTCAAATAAAATATACTGATTACACAAGCAAATGTTTAAGTTGATTCCTTTCTAAAACAATTTGAAAGAAATTGTTCTTATTAGATTAATGTGACAACTTTTTTGACATCTAAACATTATAACCTAAGATATAAAGTGCTGACAATATTATTTCTGTTATTATCAACAGAAGTCTAGGAATGGATAATCCATAATTTTCAGAATAAGAAATTGATACATTACTGTTGCTAAAATAGATTTAATTTTTTACTACAATCCCTAGAAAATTATAAATGAATTAATTTATTCAACAGAGAGATGGTAAGCACTTAGAAAAGAATGTAGTTTCTACAGAACAAGCAAAGTTAACCTCATGTTTAATAAGATTACTGGACAGGAAAATAAGGAAAGTACTGTAATATAATGCATCCTGATCACAGCAAAAACAACAAAAAAATGATGGTGGCATAACAATATTTAGATAAGTCTATCTATCAATCTTAGTAGTAAACACAGAATCTAATTCTGGATATTTTTTAAAGAAAAAAATGTAAAGGATAACTTTAAAAAGAGCCTATTAAAAGGAAACCACTTTTTCTAACAGGCTAGGTCATATATCAAAATTACAGGGAAGGATTGTGCATCAGGTTAGAGGTTCAGGTGCCAGACATCTAGCCCAAAGCCAAAGGACAGATATATTCTTCTGAGGATCATCTCACCAGCAATACTGATCATATGACAGAGTTCTCGGTGTTTTAGTTAGGGAATACAATATTGCCAAGTGCCTAAAAATATGAGCAGTGAGATGAGAGAGTTCAGGCTTCCCATCTTCTTTGTAGTTATGTTATTTTGTATTATATATGTTACCTTGGGTAAATTCTGGTTTCCTTGTGTGTTTCACATAAGTGAAGTACCCACGTAAGATGGCTGTTATATAAATAAACTGCTTAACATAGTAGTGGCTGCCCAATAAGTAACCAGGAGGAGGAGTAGTATAGTTGTTAATTTACTCAATTTTGACCAGCAGAGCCGTAGGGCTGGGGGATAATGATCTTAGTGCTAACATCCATTCCTAGTCCCTAGAAAAGGGAGAGTAATTCCATTATTCATTGTACTGCCTAGGTGATATATATAGCACTGTGTTCAGTCCTGTCTGTTATATTTTAGGAAGAATTTTGAAACCTAGGTATTTAATATTTGATATTTGGAGGAATTTCATGTAGAAATAAGGTAAAAATTCATCTGCATAGTTCCATACATGAGAGTGGGAACTAATGAGTTGGAATTACAGGGACATAGATTTCAGATCATATAAGAAACAACTCCCTAATGAATATGGAAATAGGGTGCTCTTTCATCTCCAGAAAGGAATAGAGTGACTTTCTTTGAAGTAATGAGAACCACAGACATCTTCAAGCAAAAGTTAAATGAGTATTTATTTTTAGTGATATTATGGGGTTCCTGTATTTTGTGAAATTTTTAAAAGCCCCTAGGATCTTTTCCCATGATGAATGAATTGGTGTGTTAACCTACCTTGAAAAACAAATTATACAAGTTAACTTTGAAAAGAGGGAGATCAGTACAGCAAATTACCAACAACCAAGTTGGTAATATAACCAACTTACATTCAAAAATCTACTCTGTAATGATAAATGTTTTGATGGTGATAGAAATGCTAATTACCCTAATTTGATCATTACACATTGTATACACATATTGAAATATCACTCTGTATCCCATACATATGTACAATTGTTATGTGTCAACTAAAAGTAAAGGGAAAAAATAAAAATAAAAAATTACTCTGTAATATACCAAATACCCTTTCTCCTACTTAACAAAATTCTACTAATGCTGCAAGAAAAATAATGACAAAATCAAGCTACCCTAAAAATCTCTGTTGCTTAGGTGGCCAGCTTTGGAGTTTTGTGTTAGCAAGAGTGAAAGACATATTTTATAAACATTTTACACATACCAAAAAATCAACAGTGAATCTTTCAGTTGCCTCAGAAAAACAGAAAATAATGTCAGAAATCAAATGATATAACTGAGGCTTTTAAAGTTAGGAGCAATTTATAAAAGTTGATATTCATACTAAATTTTACTGCTCTCAAATTGCAGCATAATGGTATACCTTAAGGAATAAAAAATGAAATAATAAAGGAATTTAATTTTTTTTTAGTAACCTTCTAAAAAAGACAAACTCTTTTTCTCATGAGAAAAAAAAAATAAAGAAATGTGATTTCAGAGAGGAGCTGAAAAGACTATGTTTCCTAATCAAAATGCCAAGGTAAGCTATGGGTAGTGTGAAATTAACATTCTATTGATTTTGAAACAATTTCCTTTTCATGTGGAGCAAACATATGTGAAGATGAAGTTGATTTAGCATAGGCAGAACATCATTTTCTTCTAAACCATTTGTAAGGAAATGTACTTAAATCTAAGCATATTTAGTTAAATTCTAGACAGAAACATGCCAATTTCATCTACCAATCTACTAATCCAGGAGAAGTTAGATCTCTGCAAAATGGAAGCAAAGATCACAGGAATCCAAGGAGCAACAAAGCAGTGCACTGTAGAGTTAAAGAGATGATGACATGTGCAGTTTGCGGCTTCAATTCTCCACTCAGAAACCCTTTCACCTTGCACGATCTCTGTTTTCCTCCAGCCTTTTTTCCCTGAAAAATGAAGAAAAAATATCTTTTGATTACATTGTATCTCTATAAAGATATTGGCATACTGTAAATTACTATGCAAGAATGAGAGTATTATTATTTTAAGTAATTGCAGAATAGAAGCCTCAGAGGTACACATTGGTTAATGGAACAATTCTCTGAAGCTGATTTCCGTGTTAGGAATGCAAGTGCTCAGAATTTCAGACACACAAAATGGTTAAAGTGAAAAACAATAATTTATCAAACTTGCCATAGTTAAATTCTAAACCTAGCATTAAATATTTTATTATCATTTTAGTGCATCTGGTAAGTATTGAGAAAATGGAAATTAGCAGAAAGTGGCCAACATTGCAGATGTCACACAACTATCTTTTTTTTGTTTTGTTTTTGTTTTTTGTTTTTTTTTTGAGATGGAGTCTGGCTCTGTTGCCCAGGCTGGAGTGCAATGGTGCTATCTTGACTCACTATAACCTCCTCGTCCCGGGTTCAAGCCATTCTCCTGCCTCAGCCTCTCAAGTAGCTGGGACCACAGGCATGTGCCACCATGCCCGGCTAATTTTTGTATTTTTAGTAGAGACGAGCCTTCGCCATGTTGGCCAGGCTTGTCTCAAACTCCTGACCTCAGCTGATCCACCCACCTTGGCCTCCCAAAGTGCTGGGATTACAGGCATGAGCCACCACACCTGGCCACAACTATCATTTATCTCACTGTTCCCATCAATAACTACTATGGGAAAATATAAAAATAAATAGAACAATTTCAAACCTGTGGTAGATTCTGCATATGTATTATTTCAACAACCTTTAAAAATCATACAATTATGCTCATTTTGGAATGGAAGAAACAGGTTCAGAGTAACTGTGACTTGCCTACAACACAATTAGTGAGAAAAAGAAGTGAGTTTTATTTCAGGCCTGAGTTAATTCAAAATCTAAGTTTGTATTACTGGTTTTTTTTTCAAAATATGATAGTATCTTCATAACCAGCATATGGATCTTCTGATGACTATATAATACAATATTAAAAAGATAATTTGCTTCTCTGTGACTCAAGCTTTGCGTCTTACCATTCCTGAAGACATCCTTGATCATATTTAGCCCTGGACAAAATGGCCTGTTTTCTACCTTTTTCTTAACTGCCCCATAAAAAAAATACAAAAGAATCACTAATTATTATTCTAGAATAAAATATACGGTCTCGAATTGCTGAGTTACGAAGCGCTTTAGGCCCAAAGATACAGTATTGATCATTAAAAATATTGATGAATGTGTCCACCAAGGCATAAGAAAATTTGAAGAGTTAAAAAATGGGGGATAATATAGTTCATAACCAAAAGAAGAACAGAGATATAAAGAAGATATAGACAGGCTGTCTAAGACAACGGACAATCTTGGGGTTGTCAAAAGACAAAATCACAACATACTTAGTAACATATCTAATTGGCTTTTATTTGTGATTCATAAATCATGGCACCATCCTGTTCTGTAAAACAAAATGATGTTCCCACTTGGAAAGACCAGAACAGTGAGTTTTGACAGGTGGAAACAAGGAAACAAAACAATAGAAAATAAAAAAGTGGTTAACTTCAAATTACTTCAGGCTAGTTTTTTAAGGGCTAAGGCAGAGGGGACTTCCATATTATACTGACTCAGGTACTGGAATCTCCTGTTTTCAGGAAAACTAGTCTGCCTTAAAATTGCAGTTTGCTTATGCGGCACTTAACTTGAGTGGCTCCATTTTGTTTTGGTCCTGTCTGTTGGGGCCTAGTGCAGGGGCTCAGTCCAAGACAATGGCCTCTCATTTTGTTTAACAGGGTATAGGTCCAAAAAAGGAGAGAAGAATTATTTTCCTTTTTAATAGAGGACCATATAGTGGACTAGTGCCACTAAATATTTGTTCTGATATCATAAATGTCATCTTTGCCAGCTCTATACTGGAATACAACAGTGATTATCTGCAAAAATAATTGTTGTTGGATATTACATTATATTCTCCAATCAAATATAGTATTTTTTCCTTAATTGTAAATGGGTCATTCTTTCTATCATTTAACAATTGAAATTGATTTTTTACATGACTACACACCTACTTGCCTCATCCATCCACAACTAACTAAAATACATAAGTTTAATTTGACCATAGAATCAACAGAATTGTTCTGTTATTAATAATTTTGGGGGGTTTAAAGGTAAAAAAATAAAACTTTTAGTTACTTGTAAAAGTCAGATACATGAGCAAGATACTGATTTTGTTTTAAAAATGTGTGCATCTATTCCATAATAAGCAAATATCACTCATTCCAAGTCAGTTTTCATTCAATTATCACATAAATTACAAAGACAACCAGAAGCATCTTTCTTTTCTATATTTGGTGACATCAAGATGCTCCAATTGACTGAATATATTATGTTAGCACCGAATCTTGTTGGCAAGAGCTTTATCTGACAACCTCCGCATTCCTCACCCTACCATCTGTTTTCCTTGCTCCTTAGTCATAAGGAAAAAAATCTATTTTTTGTAACATCCATATCAAGCTAACCTAATCACAGACTTCCATTGACTTCAGAGAATACTCAGCATTTAGATTATTACCCTGAGTGTGCAAAGAAAGATGTGAAAATGATTCAGAGAACTATATAAGTGAAGCAGTGTCACCATTGGAAGAACATACAGATGCTCTTCTACATTCTGGATTCCAGTGAACTAAGGTCGAACATCATGTATTGAAATATATTGCAAAACAAGTTATTTTTAAGAGCAGATTGAAAGTACAAACTAACTTTCAATTATGTACTCTAGTAGATATGTTTTCACATATCATCCATTTGATTTGACAGCAGATTGATACTGCAAATCAAGTTTGCCCTTGTAAATATATCAATCATTAAAATTGCTACTGGCCTATATATTGATGACTTCATTACAACCAGTACACTGGCCTTAACTTATACCTAATAGCTTCTTTCTCCTAACTCTTTCTAATGTCTTTGATCTCTAAACATACCATTAATCTGAATATATTCAATGTTTATGAGCACAGACTGTACAACATGAATAAAAATTTCTAGTATGGGCTGTGTAATTATCTTAGGTTCATTCAGTCACCAGCAAGTTAATTAAGACCTTCTATGTCCTCTTGGTGTGCTTAGGGAAGATCTAGTCTTGGCTGTCAAGCAGCTTCCACCTTCTTGAATAGAGAATATACACTTTCAATATGTATATTTTTTTCTTTAAATGAACTCAAAAACTCTTCTTCAACAAGAGCAGTTGCTGAGAACTCAATATGATCTCAATAGTTTGTTTAGAAGCAGCCACAATCCCTGTGCTGATGGTGATAGGCATAAGCTGATCATGTTGATGACTACATCTAGAAATACCTTGTCTCCAGCCATACGCACATAATTGTGCTCTTACTTGTATCACATGAACTTTCTCCATATTGGACATACTCTGAGGATAAAGACCCATTTTACTCATGTTTATATCCCTCCTTAATCTAACAGGATGCTTGGCACATAGAAAAAAAAATAAGGAACACATTTTTTGAATATGAAGGAAATAAATTAACTCAAACTTCTAAATGGATGCCCGTCAATCACGCATAGTTTATATTAAGTCAGTTTTGTGATTCTGTCATCTTCCATGTACTTTATATTACCCTACATAGGAACAGTATTTCCTTTGTTGTTTTTCCTCTTGAGTAGAAGCATTTGATCAAAAGATCTACAATTACAAACAAATATTTATCACCCTGACAAAAGAACATTATTATTCTATTCAGACAGCAGCTTTTGTAGCTGAGAGTTACAATAGAGTTCTGTGAAAATAGTCCACATCGGTTCCAGTCAAGGTATCTGCGGATTTATTGGAAATAATTTCAAAATGGCTCCACTGTTATATGTGATAGTGATAATTGTTGGACAAAGCATTTATGGTTTTCTGCAGTCTCAACTACTTTAGAAAACTTAGTAATCATCCAAAGCTACTTCTTATGAATGATTGCAGCTTTCTTTCAGGCATTCAGTGCAAGCCTCATTGATTCTCTTCATGATTTATTAAGCCAGGGCACTTTTGTGGTTAAGTGACAGAATTCAGATTTCACTGTAATATCTTTTGTAATGGTTTTTAAAAAGCTTTATGGAAGAATATGAAGGTTGTACATTGCCTAAATTAAGTGTGTACTTATTCAAACAAATGTGACTTGTTTTCAAACAATTTCAGAACTACTCTTAGCCGATGCTTACATCAGAGATAAAATTATTTGTCTTTGGAGTATAATTGAAACACTTAAGCAAAAACTGTGTCTGTATTTTTTACATTATTTTAACTAGGACTTAGTTGGAAATAGGATTATCCAATCAATAATGACCAAGATCTGGGGAACCAGATGGGTTAAAATATTCAGAAAAGAGTAAGATAGGTGTTCATCCTCAGAGAGAAATAACATTTAAAGAATTTATAGGTAATAGGCCTCAGAAGAATCTAGAAGCCACTAGCGAAGACTAGACCACTGAGAACAGAAACAAAAAAGGAAATATATTTCTGAAGGATGGAGGACAGAGGAATGAAGATTTTAGTTTAGTAGAACTTGAATATTACCTGAAGAACTAAGAAAAAACCCAATTGTATGTTGATACAACAAGGTTGCAGTGGTTAGAAATGTAGTATACCTCAAGGTCCTCATCATAGTCAATGAAAAGTCGTGTTACTAGGCTTGGTGTATAAAGTTAAAGTAGGATCAAAAGTCTGCTGGTGTTTGATCCTAAAGAAAATAATTAATAGCCCAGATATTTTTTTAACTTACCCAAAGGTTTCAGGTTCCATGGAAGAGCTAAATTTACATAAGAAACCTAAAGGACTCCAACATCAAGGGTCAGAGGTCTGCAGCAGCACTCATTGCATTTATAGCCTCCTCTCTCTCCGTACTTCATGAAGGTCATGGACATCTAAGGGCATTTCAGGAAGAGAAGATGAAAATTGTAAAACATGAGTGGCTATCTCGAACTCTTTGTGTAAAAATGTGCAAAAAGAATGTATCTTTAGTTTGCTGATACATTTTGCTTTTTTAGAAAAAATAATACAGGAATTTCCTGGCCTTTCAACAAGGTGGAATGTTGGATAGAGGAAAGATTTATCTTCAGGTAGCATCATGATGAACAGGTGACATTTTCATTGTCTTTAACTTATCAAGAGATTCAACTTACTACCTGGAGAAAGGAAGGAAAGTAGAGAGAGAAAGGGAAGGACTGAAAGACAGAGAGAGAGGGAGAGAAAGAGAAAGAAAGGGAGAGGCTCTTATGATTTTATTCTTTTCAACTACCATATCATTATGTGTCACTCTTTAACTTTTTTCTTTTAAAAAGGCATTTTCTTTGGATTGGAGGGAACAATAAGAAAAAGTAGAAAATAATGCTTTGAAAAGGAGCTTCAATAGCTGTATTAGTGAAATTATCCCCCCTTTTCCCTCTTCATCTTTCTCCACCTCCCTTCATAGTGTGAATTTGAAAAATCAATCCACAACTGCATATCGCTCCTCTCCCCTCCAGGTATGAAGAAACCAGTGTGTGGTATGTACACGTAATTCAAAAAATATTTCTGAATGAGATCACTGCCTCTATGAAAAGGTTAATAAAAGTAGAGCCTGCTGTGAGGAACTCATTACTTTATGCACAATGGGTATAGGGAGTCCAGTAATAAATTGTAATTAGCCATTTCATAATACATTTCATAAATAACACTGATTTGAATAACTAGGTTTTTTAAAAGAAACTCGATATGTTTCACCTCTCAAAATATTTAAAACATATAAATAAACTGAATAAATCTGTACTGACCATCCATTGCTGTTCAATGTAGGTTCTGTAAGAAACCACGTAAGGAATTAGGAAAGCAAAACCAAAGACTGGGAATCCCTGAAATTTTTGTGAGTTTATAAACATGCCATAAGTTGATTAATTTGCTTGCCCTTCTTGCCAGCGACCATGAGTTTTCTCTCTCTTCTGCAATTACAAACGTGCAAATATGATAGCCTCAATGGAATGTAGAAAGATGACACTAGATCACTTAATAATGTATTATTTTTGGGCAGATTCATACTCTTCTGACCTCTGTGAAAAGTTCAAATCCTTCTTTAGGTTTTTGACTTCAGTGTATGACCCTTGAGCCAGTGTTTTAAACTACCTGAGACTATTTTATCATCTGTAAAAACAAAAGCAACAAAACCTATTTTACTATTCTTATGGATGTTTTCATGAAAAATAAGTGTGCATTATGTACCTTGAATAGGTTAAAGTAGAAGGTGTTGGGATTAATCATGGCATTCCAAATCACTTATTTCTTTAACTCTGAGGTCTCTTGAGTCTATTCCTAAAATATTATAAGACCATTCTGGGATATGAATTACCCCTGCCAGCCTTGAAAAGGATAATAAATACCACAGTAAAAATACAGTCTTCATTCATTCAGTAACTGTTTTGAACATCTACCATTTGGTTCCAAGAATTATATCATTTGCTGTGTACAGTGATGAATGAAATAAACATCATCATTACTTTGATGGAGGTTATATCTAATGATGAAGCAAAAAAATATATTTTATGGTACCTTTAGGAAACAATCATCTTTTACAAAGAAATAATAGGAAGCAAATGTTTACAATGTTATTCAATATGAATAACCAGTTTGTATTAGACCAAAGCATGTTTCTTCTATGGACACCAAAAATTTAAGGATTGTAATTTATGATTTAATTATCATTCATACCTCTGGATGTTTTCTCACTTTATTTTGCTTGCCTGGACCCAGATGCATGTTCAGATGATGACTTTTTTTATTTGTATATAAAAAGACAATTTTAATGAGCTAAAACCTTGGTTGTCACTGACTACATTCTGAATGTTCTTCTCAAGGTCAGAGTGGCTGAGCTTTTCAATTCAGAAGCAGGTATATATGATCAATTTCCAAGGTTGAACACTGTTCACAAAACATCTGGGGTATGTCTCCATGTCACCAAATCACTAGAGAGTCCTGTAATAAGACAGCCCATGGCCATTTCTGGCTGGAAATATGCCAAAAATACAAGTCACCCTAAAAAGTTCTGACCAAATGCCAAATGCTATTTCTGCTACATGAAACAATTCAACTGTCAACAAACCATTTTACAAGAATTTTACTTAAATTATTCCCTTGTAAGAAATCACTTGTCCTATAAAAACAGACTAAATTTTTAATTAGACCTATGAACAATTAAAAAAACATAGAGCCATTAAATTCTCTTCTGGGTTAGATCATGGATTCCTAGCAGGTAGTAGAATAAAAGAACAGATCACAATGTGTCTGTATGTGTATGTGTGTGTGTAAAATCGACAATTTATTCTTTTTCACTACAATCTTTGAGTCTAGATTTGGACAAAATTCCCCAGCTAACTTGTGTCTGTAATCTACCAAAAGACAGGCTTAGGGGGAAAAAAGATATCAAGGCTGATTTATAGCTCATCAAAATCATCCTACCAGTAGAGATTCATCAAGATCAACTGAGTAATGGTCCGACCAAGTTAGTGAAAGTCAATAAAGTGCTGACAGAGTACATCTTAAACTTCAGAATTATAGCTTTGAATTGGTTAGCTAAGATAATTGATGCTATATTTGCCTCAGTAAAACTTCAGTTCACCAGAAGATGAAAGAAAAGAGGTTCTGTCCATATGAGTTCTTCTCATTAACAAAACACAAAACCAAACACTTTTCTTGCAGGAATTTTTTCATTTCCCCCCTTTAATAAGTACGTAGAAGTTTGAATCTTTCCTGATACATGTTCTTGTTTTGCTTCAAGTTCCTTGATCTATCAAAGAAAGGCAGTTAAAGAAGCCGCTTGATATATTAAAGACACACACAAAAAAGTTCAGGGGGCATTGTAAAAGTTGTGAAAAACGGGGTTGATAATTTTAAAGTAAAGGATGTGAGAGATAACATAATGCAGTGATTAGACAGGTGCTGTGAGACAAGGCTTCCTAAATTCAATGTAACTCCCTAATTTCTTAGGTGTGTAGCATTGGGCAATGCTTTAGTTTCTTCAACAGGTTGTTATGAGGATCAACATTTTAAAAGCTCTTTGAACGAGGCCTGCATTGGATTTACCAAACTTTAAGTATTTCTTAAATAAATAATACACAGGGACAAATAATTTTCATAAATGACTCATAATTGGCTTCTAAAGCCAAATGAAAACAAGACAAAACCAAAAAGTATTTTTAAATATTTTGAATACAAACCACATCATTAGAATAAGAAAATGACCTTTCCCAAGGTGACCACTTAGAACAAACATTAATTTGAATGTATCAATAAGTAGAGGCATGTTTCTTAAAAGCTGTTTTCTCTTGAATCCCACCTTATATGATGGCCTAGTTCTGTCTGATAATCATATCAAAGATTTTGTTTTAGTTGTTCAAATTCCTCTGGAAGAGGAAGAGAGCTTTGAAATCAGAAAAGTGAAATTTAGTGCATTAGACACAATAAGAGATTCTTCTTTTTAAAACTAATGAAATGTCATTACCTTTATAGTTAAAATCAAAAATGAATACGATGAAGAAGAGCTATTAGGAGTCAGAGATAGAATTTATTACAACTAACTGGAAATATAGAAACACTAGAATTACTTAGCTGTTGTGTGTTTGAGTGATTAACAGTCTGCGGAAAGGTTTCTTTTTAAAAACTACTCTGCATATCACAATTTATATGAGTTGAAAAGCATAGTAATTTTTGGTTTCAACCCCAAAGAATCAAAATTTTGAAAGCTTATCTCTAAATTTCAGTTGTGAGCAACTGGCTAATTTAGAAATACTTCATATTTTAGTTTGTTAAGTTATATTTCCCCAAGTCCAGAAAAGCAACTGAAAAACAGAAAATCTATTAAAATAATGAGGGGCAGGGGCAGAATTTTATTTCACTTTGTTTAATACACAGCAAATCAGTCACCTTTCTTTTGCTATATTTTTATCTTACTCTATTTTTAAGTTAATTTAATTTTTAAATATTACTTTAAATTGACTAATAATCGTATATATTTATGGGGTACATAGTGGTGTTTTGATACAGATAATCTATAGTGTTCAGATTAGGATAATTAGCAGAGCCATCATCTCAATCCTTTATCAATTCTTTGTGTTGGGAATCTTCAATATTTTTGTAGGTATTTGAAAGTATATATTATTGTTAACTGTAGTCATCCTACAGCATTGTAGAACACTAACACTTATTCCTCCTGTCTGGCTGTAATTTTGGATCCTTTTACAAATTCCTTTCTTTCTCTCCTTTACCCCTACCCTTCCAGCCTCTAGTATCCTCTGTTCTACTTTTTACTTCTATGAGATCAACTTTTTTAACTTCCAAGTATCAATCAGGACATATAGTATTTAACTTTCTGTTTCTTAATTATGTCGCTTAACATAATGTCCTTCAGTTCCACCCTTGTTGGCTCCAGGGGTGAGATTTCATTCTTTTACATAGTTAAATAATAGTATTCCATTGTGTGTGTGTGTGTATGTGTGTGTGTGTGTGTGTGTGTGTATATAAAATATATATATATATACACACCACATTTTCTTTATCCATTCATCTGTTGTTGAACACCTAGTTTGTAGTTCTATTTTATTTTATTTTACCGTTAGCTTGTGGTTTTATCATTGACAGAGCCGGACATAATCGGAGAATTTTCAGATGTAGAAATAATGTGTGCACATTATCATAAAAAGGTATCAACACATGATGACTATGCTAAAGGAAGAAATGATGTAGAAATTAGGATGATGGAAATTGTAAGTGGATTTAATGATTGTCAGTTTCCTCGATGACCAACCTTCACCATATGAATAAAAATCTCCTGAGTCAAAAAAATGCTGACATCATCTTCCATTTCTCTCCCCTTTCACTGACTCTAGACCAGTCCACTCCAGCTTCATTGCTATCTCTTGAAATCACCACAACCCTGCTATGTTAGTTAGGGCTCTGGGTTCTCCAGGGAAAAAAGACTAACAGGATGTAGAGAGATTGAGAGAGACAGAGAGAGAGAGAGAGAGAGGTGAGAGAGAAAGAGATTTATTTTACTGAATTGGTTTATACAACTGCAAAGATGCAAGTCTGAAATCCGCAGACTGAAGATCCAGGAAAGAGCTGCCATCTGAGTTCAAAGGTGGTCTGCTGCTCTCAGAAGTCCCTCTTGCCTGGGGGAGGTTATATTAGTCAGGCCTTTAATTGATTGAATGAGGCCTACTCACATTATGGAGAGAAATCTGTTTTACTCAAAGTCAGCTGATTTAAATGTTAATCTTATCCAAAAAATATCTTCACAGAAACATTCAGAATAATGTTTGAACAGGTTATCTGAGCATATGGCCCAGCCAAGTTGACACATAAAACCATAGCATCTCCATATCCCACTCAAGGCCTCTGGCACCATTCTGTCTGGTGGCAATACCCCTTCACCAGGTATCTGTGCAACGCTTTTCTTCTCTCCCCTCCTTCAGGTATCCCCATCATGAGTCTCTGTGGTACCCATCACCATTTGACTGATAATATGGTCACTTGTTTTTGTTTCTTTGTGTGTTTATTTTTGTTTAGTATTCACCTTCCCCACTAGAATGAGACAGGAGACATTGTCTATTTTGTTCACGACTGCTGTCCCACATCTTGAAAAGGATTGGTACGTTATAGGTGATATAGGAGTCAAAAGGAATGATTTAGGCAGATAGTGAGGGTAAGGAAGTCCTCGGTAAGATTTTCCTTTTAATGGAAAGCAGCCCCCAAATCATTTTCTTTTCTAACAAAGAGCAGCCTGTAAAACCGAGCTGCAGACACAGAAGCTTGCATGGGTAAATGCTGGCCGTTGTGCCAATAGGAAAGGGTCTACCTGGGGCTAGGCATGTCCAACATGTTGGCTTCATCTTTCCTTTTCCTTTCCAACCACATGGGCAGTAGGGAGCAGACAACATTGGGCAGTCATTTGGAAAGCCCATTTGCATAATAAGATTAGGGTGGGGTGGACAGCTTCCCTGCATGCTATTTAAATGCCACATCTACTCCAGACAATCTGTGGGCCTCTTGTAAATCAGCAGCTCCTCAAGCCTGTCTATAAAATCCAGTGCACTCTGCCACAGGCTGGAAGTCCTTGTTCAGGCACCCCTCTCTCTCCCAGGAGAGACAGCTGTTCTCCTTTCTTTTTTTTCTTTTTTTGTTTTGTTTTGTGTTTTTTTTTTGTTTTTTTTTTGTTGTTGTTGTTTCTTCAGACATAGTCTCACTCTGTTGCCCAGGCTGGAGTGCAGTGGTGCAATCTCAGCTCGCTGCAACCTCCACCTCCCTGGTTCAAGCAATTCCCCTGCCTCAGCCTCCCGAGTAGCTGGGATTACAGGCACACGCCACCATGCCCCAGGCCCAGCTAATATTTTTGTATTTTTAGTAGAGACGGGGTTTCACCATGTTGGCCAGACTGGTCTCAAACTCCTGACCTCAGGCAATCTGCCCACCTTGGCCTCCCAAATCTCCATTCTCTTTTTTTGCTTACTAAACCTCCACCCTTAAACTCACTCCTTGTTTGTGTTCATGTCCTTAATTTTCTTGGCATGAGGCAACAACCCTCAGGTATTACCCCAGATAATGATGCTGCTTATGAGGCACTCAATAAAGATTTATATATTTATGGAACATATTATTTTTCAATCAATTCATTCATTATAAGGAGACACATAATCTCTACAATAAATGGAACAGCTGTGTTTTATACAAATGCTGAGGAGCATATCAGATAACTCTTCAGTATAACATATTGTCACTGTGCTGCCAGGTCCATCACTTAATCTATGTAAAAGGTGCTTTCCAAATGGAACACTGTTAGAAACTCTGTACTTTTCTGACAGTGCATTGCTTTATCTTAAATACTTTATATGGGCTCAAATTATAGTGATTGGTTGCAAAAGTCACAACTCCTGAACAATAAGAACACATGGACACAGGGAGGGGAACATCACACACCGGGGCCTGTCGGGGGTGGGGGGCTAGGGGAGGGATAGCATTAGGAGAAATATCTAATGTAGGTGACAGATTGATGGCTGCAGCAGACCACCATGGCACATGTATACCTATGTAACAAAGCTGCACGTTCTGCACATGTATCCCAGAACTTAAAGCATAATAATAATAAATAAAAAAGACATTAAAAAAAGGTCACAACTCCATCTGGCTTAAGAAAACGGAAGACTGTATTACCTTATATAAGTGGAAAAATCCAAGAGTCAAAGCTGGTTTAAAAACGACTAGATTCAAGACTACAAAGAATGTAGTTAAGAGTTAGTCTCAAAATCTCCAAATCTTGGCTCCATTTTTTCATTCTGTCCTGAATCAGTTCTGCCCTTGTGGTGGCAAGATGGCCAATAGCTCTAGGCCTGAATGCATAAAGCTCAAAGTCTGCAGAAAAGAAAATAATACCTCGTTGTCCCTCCATAATCACTTCAGGATTTTCTCTGATTAAAGTAATTAAATTTTTAAATTAGATGTCTGTCTCTGAAAAAGTCTGTGTGTTTATATAAAAGGCAAAGCTCAAACGAGCCAGGCCTGGGTCACATTCCCACTGCCGGAACTAGGCACTGAGCCCGCTCTATCAAAGATGCATCATCTCTTAGAATGAGTAAGAAGTGGATTTTTTAAAATAAACTTTTCATTTCAGAATAGTTTTAGATAGAGAAAAGTTGCAAAGAGTAAAAAGTTCCCACATATCCTGTACCCAATTCCCGCCATTGCTAACATTCTTCATTAGTTCAGTACATTTGTTCCAATGAATGAACCAATATTGATACATTATTACTAACAATAGTCCATGCTTTATTCAGATTTCCTAAGTTGCATCTAATGTCTTTTCCGTTCCAGGATCCCATCAGAGATATCACATTACATTTAGTCATCATGCCTTCTTAGGTTACTCTTGGCTGAGACTACTTTTCACACTTGTTTTTGAAAACCTTGACAGTTTTGAAGAGTACTGATCAGGTATTTTATAAAATATTTTTTAGCTTGGATTAGCCAGATATTTTTCTCATGCTTAGACTGGCATTATTTCTTTTGGGGAGGAACATCACAGAGGAAAATTGCCATTTCAACACATCATATCATGGGTATATGATATCAACATAACACCGATGATGTTAACTTTTATCACCTTACTGAGGTAGTGTTTGTGAGGTTTTTCCACCATAGAGTTACTTCCACCTGATTCCATTATGTACTCTTGCAAAGGGAGTTACTATGTGTGTACTGTCAGTGAGTGGGGAGCTATGCTCTATCTCTTTGAGGGTAGAGTGTCTATGTAAATTATTTGGCCTTCTTTTGCATGGAATATTTGCCTATTCTCCCCAACTTATTTATGTATTCAATCATTTGTTGATAGCAGTATAGACTCATGGATTTTTTTTATGTTTTTAGTTATAATCCTGTGCTACATTCTTTATTTTGTTGTTCAAATTTTTCCAGCTTTGGCAATTGGGCTCTTTTTCAGCTGGTCTCTGTATTGATTTGACATATCCTAACCTTGTGGGGCTTGAGTATTTTTTAGTACTTTCCCATTTTCTGACACAGTAAGGTGCTCTGGTAGTGGAAGTTTAAGGACAATAATCAGAAGTATGGTAAATTACAATATTAAAAAAACAACTCAGGCCAAAGACAGGTATCAAATCCTCTATAAATAGAGCAAGAACATGTCTGTGAACTGAGCTCAGATTTGGATCCATAATGTATAATGTTTTGTTTTATTTTTTTCTAAGTCAGAAAATTCTGACTTAGAGTTTCAGTTTATATATGCCATTGAATCATTTTTAAATTTTATTTAAGAAATCTTTTTACATAATTAAGCACTGAGGGTGACATTCCAACTCAAATGCTAAGGTCCATATTGACTGTGTTTCTTTCAGTTCACATATCCATTTTAATATTTAACATAGAATATCTTAAATGGAAGCTCACTTGCCTAAGCCAGCATTTAAAAAAGAAAACTTTCTTATTCATCTTTAAGTTTTCATATAACTCAAAGCTTTCATTTTTTAGAAAATGTTGTGTTCCATGTCAGATCCAAAAATCATGAATTATCACAGTTTGATAGTAAACCGTCCATTTTATTACATCAATCCCCATAAAATAGTTTCAGTTCTGGATCCTAATGTGTAAATGCTTATTGTAGCAGAGCAAGGATAAGGCTGAGAATGAGAAACTTACTGTGCGAAGACTAATTCTGTGAAGATGATGATGAACTTGGTCTTTATCATTTCTCTAAAACCCAGTCCCCTCCTGTGTGTCTTCATCCAGTCACATTGTGACTCTTATAAATGAGTCAGGCTTTAAAATGACCATTTATCCTGCTAGCAATCCCTCAATCTAAAGTCAGTTTCTCTCAGTACCATATATTTACAGTCTATTAGCCAACGACTATTCTCCCTTAGAAAACATCTATCATGTACAAATAAAATTCTTTCTAGCTTAATAACATCTAACTGTATTTTTTCTATGTTAAAAGTATTATTGGCCGGGCTCACGCCTGTAATCCCAGCATTTTGGGCGGCCAAGGAGGGTGGATCACGAGGTCAAGAGATTGAGACCATCCTGGCCAACATGGTGAAACCTCGTCTCTACTAAAAATACAAAAATTAGCTGAGCGTGGTGGCTCACACCTGTAGTCCCAGCTCCTCGGGAGGCTGACAGGAGAATCGCTTGAACCCAAGGTGCGGCGGTTGCAGCGAGCCAAGATCATGCCACTGCACTCCAGCCTGGTGACAGATCGAGTCTCTGTCTCAAAAAAAAAAAAAAGTATTATTATTGTTTATTGTAATTGCCTATTAGTTCCAGAAAGTTCTTAACTTTATTTTCTTTTATTGTGGAGCCAGTAGAAAGATAAAAAGTACATCTCTGATTTGCTGGCTAGTGGGATTATTTTTGTAGAAATTTATATGCGCTTTGAGAGGGTTGTTAAGTTCTGTGTATGTAATATTCTCATAACGGCATAGCTCTCTCAGGTCATGTTTTCCCAGTATCAGCAACTTGTAAGTTTCTAGCTATTCTTATAGCCACATTCCAAAATACATTCTCTGTGCCGTTCCTCTTTTGTGTGTTTCTGTTTCTGAGTATCCTTACATAAAACTCTGATTGATGCCTTTACAGCTCTTCACATCCTCTGTGTGTGATCTGTTGACAATTTTCAATGAATTAATGACTTCAAATGCAATTTCCATCCATAGCCAACAAGTATAATCCTTCTATTTCTTATGTCCATCTTTGAAGAGGTTTACCAGAGCAAGGCAGGAAAAAGGCAGTGATCAAATAATAGATAGATGAGTGTGTGTGTGTGTGTGTGTGTGTGTGTGTGTGTGACTGTGACTGACACTTAGAACAAAACAGTATCGTATTATGGGATCTGAAAAAATAATTGTTGTCTTCTACTTTCAGTTGGTTCCCACAGCAGTAGAAGTGCTGGGAGGTTGGGAGAGGTTAAACTACTCTCACTCTTGAATAAAATATCAGAGCAATCCCATGATTCCCCTCATCACCTAAGAGTGTCCATAGGAACTTAAAGTTACAAATACAATTTTAATTAAGTAAATAAAATTACAAATCCCTGTGTAACAAGCAAATCTTCAAAATGTACTCAGGTGGATAGTCACCTGTAGAGGGAGTTGGGGTGGGGGAGGGTTGGAGACAGGAATTTTTAGTAAATTCACCATTCCTTTTAAAAACATTCTTTCAAACTGCAGAAGCAAAATAAATGTCACATAATATTAGAATGTACAAACCTGAAGAGGATTAGTAAATGATGTAATTTCTAGAAATTTGAAGCAAGTGAAGAAACTTGAAACAAAGTGAATCATTTAATCCTGTCTTCCTCACCAAGGTTAAAACTTTTCAGTAACTCTTTTCGATCCAGAGAACTAGAGTCACCTTGTCTAGGTTATACAAGATATGGCATAATTTGGCTCTTGAACTCCATCCTAGCTTTACTTTTCACTGAAACTTTCTTTGTATCCGCTTGCCATATAGAATAACTGGCAGTTCTCAAAATTCACCATGATATCTCAAAGCTGTCATTGACTATCATGCTGTTTCCTCTGCTTGGAATCTATCACTTCTGATGTAGCCATTACAAATCTCACTTTAGTATTACTGGATATTTAGAAACTTGCCTCTCCCATTGCATTCTGTTTCTTCATCCTCTATGTTTTTTTTTTTCATTGTTGTATCCTAAGTGCCTAGCAAGGTACATATCACCTACCAGATGTAAAATAAGTGCTCGTTAAATGGACAATTGAATCCCATCTGTAATTGAAAAAGTATGTAAACTATGACCAAGCCTATAAGTATAAGAAAAAGGATCATAACAAAACAAAATGTCAAAAGTTGTATGACACATACAATAATATACACACCTAGCTATTGATATTAGTGGTGACAATTATACCTGTAGTAGATTGTATATAATATCCTCCCAAAACGTATGTCCTCCTAGAACCTCACAATGTGACCTTATTCGGAAATACGGGCTTTGTAGATATAATTAGTTTAGTTAAGATGAGGTCATACTGGATTACAGTGGGTCCTAAATCTCATGAGTGGTGTCCTTATAGGAGGACAGGAGATTCAGAAGCACAGAGTGAAGAAGGCCATATTAAAACGAGGGCAAAGATTGAAATGGTGCAGCTATAAGCCAAGGACCACAAAAGAATTCCTGAAAAGCACCAAAAGCTAGAAAGAGAAAAGAAAGGATTCTTCCCTGGAGCCTTCAGAGAAACCATGGCCATACCAAGAACTTGACTTTGGACTTCTAGCCTCCAGTAGTACGAGAGAGTAATATTTCTGATACTCTAAGCCACCCAGCTGATGGTAGTTTATAGTAACCCCCAAGAAAATAAATACAATTCCCAAAAAGTAATTTAAGTAATAATTATAAGTGATTAATATAGATTTTTGTGATTAATCTAAATTTTTCCCACATTTTTGTTCATGTCATGTATAATTGGCATTGTTGAATGATCTTTTTGGTGGTAGGAACAGTTTAGCCCTCAGTTCTTTTTTGGACCCTGGCATGCAAACTCCTTACAAGCCAGACATTTCAGACCAGATCAGATACGTTCGGGGTGGTATGGCCATACACACAACCCAGACATTTCAGATCCTTTTCCTAACAGCACAATTTCAGAACCCAAACTTAATTCCAATACCTAAAGTGGAGTTTCCTTATTTTCCTTTATCAGAGATCCTCAGTCCACTATCTCTTGGGTATTTCTATCTTGAAAGTCTTTTTAAAAATAAAAATCTGCTCCATACTTCTCTGAAATGAATACTTTTCAAACTCATCTTTATTCCCAAAGCCTCTTATTCCCTTTCCTTTCTCCTGCAACTGACTTTGTAGTTAAAACCATTGTATTACCTTTTTTTTTTCCCAGTAATCCCATGCTGTTCTACATTTGAAAGGCTGAAGTACCACCAATAAAAGAGGCAGGGAATAACAGAAGAGAAAGCAAAGGGGAAAATGTGTATAAACTGGAAGTTTTGATAAAGGTTTGTTAAAATCATAATTTTGAAGAGAATTGCCCTCTATCACCAACACTGTTATGACAAAGTTATGAGAAGCATTGAGGGTCTTGTTGCTCTTCAAATATCAGGCTTAAAGAAAGCATGCTGCTCTGAGGAGGCACTTAGAGGAAGCCTCACTGGGGGCAGGAGCAGACTTTGCTAATGATAGATCAGCTATCCAGACCACCCCTCCCACTTAGAAAAGTAAAAAGGTAGGAAAAAAATATAAGAGCTCATGAGATAGTAAGAAATTAGAGATCTGAAAATCAAGTGAGTGACGGGGTTCAGGCTACATTATCCCAAAATACGGCACTTTGGCATTTGAGAAAACAGAAGAAGCAAGATCACTGTCACCTTCCCCTGGCCTTTCTCCCCTGTAGCAGAGCATAAATTCCTTATTCTAGAAGAGCCATCCATATACCCAGAGGTGCTGCTTGATATTAATGGTGACAATCATTCCTGTAGTAGGTTGTATATAGTATCCTCCCAAAACGTATGTCCTCCTAGGACTTCACAATATGACCTTATTCAGAAATAGGGGCTTCGTAGAGGTAATTAGCTTAGTTAAGATGAGGTCATTCAGGATTAGAGTGGATCCTAAATCCTAGGTGTAATACCCTTAATAAGAGGACGGGAGATCTAGAGGCACAGAGGGACGAAGGCCATGTGAAAATGAGGCAGAGATTGGAATGGTGCAGCTGCAAGCGAAAGACAACAGGGGAATTGCTGGAAAGCACCAGAAGCTAGAAAGAGGAAAGAAAGGATTCTTCCCTAGAGCCTTCATAGGAAGCATGCCCATACCAACACCTTGATTTGGGATTTGGAAGGATAATCCAGATATCTTTATCTCAAAGATACCAGGGCACAAAGAAGAATCTGAACGCAGACCTCCCATTTATTACCATTAGATCATAACCCCTTTATCTTACAATCATATTTCTCCATGACTGCCCACTCATTATCAAACCTAAGCATAAAAATACACAAATTTACTTGTTTCTTTGTGTATTCACTCCCTTATGAAGGCTCTAATGTTATGTAAAACATATCCAATAAAATTTTATGCTTTTCTCTTGTTAATCTGTCTTTTTTTTCTTAATATTGTCCTCAGCCATGAACCTACTGATAGGCAAGGAAAAAGAATTATTTCTCCCCTGCAAGGGGCAAAAATCACAGAGACAATTCTGACATTTGAAGCTGTTTTGGGCTACACTGGTGCATTTTAAGAAATTGCTGAGGTTGGTCTTTATTATTATCCCTGGCTTTGGAGCTACCACCTTTTCTTAGATAATTTACTTGCAACGTGCACCTAGGTTATGGAAAACAGAAGCTGTTTCAGAGGACGTTACTTCCTTGTTCCTGGAAATAGCCATATTTCAGCCGCCTTCTAAAAGCTACTTATGACCCCATTGAAGGACATTTTATGGGAGAAGGGGGAGGATAAAGGTAGAAAAAAAACTAAAAACAAAATACAATTAATAGATTATATTATAATTTCCTATCTCATTAATTCAATTTATAAAAATTGACATGTCAGAGCCTGCTTTTTAGGAAGGATACAAACTGTGACATTTAGTTTGGTAAAACCACAAATATCCAAATGTACTACATAAATGAAGCACACTGTGGACATACCATATTTTTTAATAGTCCACAGATTTAAGCAAATTACCAACCGTAAAACTTAGGCTAAAAGATATTGGTTGAATAGAAAGAAAAAAATTCATTTATGTTTGTAATTATTTCATAAACCACCAAAAGGTGGCATCAAAATCTTAAAAAGCAAAGACCAAGTAGACTGGGTCCATTCACAAATCCACTAGAAGAGTCCTACTGGGGGCATTGTGGTGACTTATTCACACTGTTTCAAAAAAAAACATGGATTCATCAGGAATCCAATTTGTTAGAGGTTAATAACATTGAGCATTTGACTGCAGAGGCCTGTTAGAATAGGATATAGAAAATGTAAGGATAATTTAGACACCGATGAAAGAGAAGCTAAAGAATGCCAAATTCATGTGTTGCTTCTTTGGTGAACAATTTCTGTTAAAACATCATAGCAAGGTTCTGAGTATAGTGATTAGGAAAAGGATGCAACTCTAGGACCACCACACTTTCACCAAATGAGAAACTAGACAAGGCATGCCATTGACATTTCCACATTTTGAAATAAGGTGTTTATTTATTTTCTGGCATCCTGTTGAGAAACAGTTTGATCTTCAATTTTCTCCCCTGCATTACAAACAAAATAGAGCTTTTAAAAGGCAAAATGGGAGTTGAAGCTGATAGGACTCAAGATTTGTGCCTTTAACAACAAATTAACAATTAGCAAGAGCCATCAACAGTACTGGGAAAATCTGTACAGACAATTTACATCATTTTCAATTATTTCTAAATAAAATATCAGGGAACACATTCAAAAATAGTGATTCAGTAGATCTTAATATCAAACTTGCAGTCCAAAAAGCAAGAAAATATATTCCAAAACTACTTAAAACACTTAATTGCAATTATGCATTGATCTTGGAAAAACAATACTAATATTGTCCTCTATTACTAAATAATATTAATTTTTAAAAGTTAACACAGAAAAAGATACAGAGTTTGATATAACAACTGACTTCAATTACTATTCAACACATTGACTAAGCACTACCAAAATTTTGCTAAGCAAACCCTGTTGAATAGCTGTCTTAAAATGCTTCAATCAATAAGAAAGACAAAGTTTGTTTTACTTGCAGTCAAATTCTAATTCTACTTTCACTTTTTCTACAGGCTAAATAATTACAATTAACCACTGATTAATGCTGTGTTTAATGAGAAATTAAGGCATTCTTCTGTTTTCTCCCCAACCCAAAACAACACTTAGCTAAAATATATTTCATTGTTGACAGGAAAAATAGAACAGTGAGCAAGTCTTTTTCTAAGCTAAATGCTGCTCATTTAAAATTCTTTCTTTTTACATTTTCATTCAGAAATATAAAGCCCATTAATAGTTTTTTCTTCAGAATTATATATGTTTTAATAGCATACTTTAGAATTTTTATTCTAAAAAGAAAGTAATTATATGTTTTTAAATCATTCAAAATATTATTTTTTCAAAGAACATCTATAATAATCAAAATGAAATCTTTGGAGAAGCTGATGCAATTTTTTAAATAACATATTTACCTTCCATTACATTTTCTTCCTACCACATCTGATTTAATCTCATTGTTTTGCTTAACTACAAAACAATTTTAGCTGGTATAAAGTTGAGAGAAAGTATGTGGGTGATTTTGAGGATCAAGCTGATGTATAAAAGCAACAATTTTAATTATCACAAGAAAATGTTTAGTGCTAGCTCAATTAACTGGGGGAAGATTGTGATCTTAAGATACTCTCTGCATTTTAACCTTTATAAACTTGGATTGAATTAACTGTTTGCCATGCAAATTAATTATCCAATTTCAGTGACAGGATTAGATGAATGAATTTTGAACACCATTTTTTAGCACCAAATTCTCTTGTCACTATTAATTCTACTATACCACCTATCTTAACAGAAGTACAATTCAGAATGTGGTGTGGTATCAGGGTTAAAAACAGCCTTAAGGGCTAAATTGATAATCTATTATCTCCAGTGTCTTTTTTCCAATTTAAGTTTTCACTGCAAGGTGAGCAAGGACAAACAATGGTGGTGTGCTTTAAATCTTTGATGTTTATAATTATTTAATAATTTCAGTGGGTTATCCAGTCTAATATTAAGCAAGTTGTGATTCAAGAAAGATTGACATTTGGCATCCTCCTCACACATTCTTATGGCATCTTCATTCTCTGTGGCTCATTCTACTACCAAGTGCCTAAAACCTTTATTCTTCTCATTGATACTAAGAATTCCCCCATCATACCCACCAGGCAATATTTTCTCACTGGATAGAGTAATGCTTTTTATGACTGCCTCAAAAATTGCCTACCTTGCAATTACTGTTTCAGAAGATAAAAATGGACTCTCGGAGATGTTAAATATCTTGCCAGAGGTCACTCATCTAGTGTGACATACAGCAAGGCCTTTTCTTTCTTTTTTTTTTTGAAACAGGGTCTCGCTCTGTCGCCCAAGTTGGCTCACCGTAGCCTAAACCTCCTCAAGCGATCCTCCCACCTTAGCCTTCCGAGTAGCTGGGACTACGGGCACACGCCACCATGCCAGACTATTTTTTACGTTTTCTGTAGAGATGGGGTTTTGTCATGTTTTTTAGGCTGGTCTCAATCTCCTAGGCACAAGGAATCCACCTGCTTTAAGCTACCAAAGTACTGGGCTTACAGGTGTGAGACACTGCGCCAACCATCGCAATTCTTTTCGTAGATTATCTGATCCCATTATCTGCACACTTTCCGCTTTCTCATATTCCTTGTTTCTGATTAGAGGGAAGAAATAAAGAGTAAAAGAAATGCTTTAGGAAGATGACTCTGCACATCTTTAATGAGTATCATTCCCATAAAAGAATATGTAAATAGAAACTCCTAAGTTTTGCACTGTACAACATGAGTGATCATAGGTAGTAGCCTCATGTTGATGATGAAAGAAAGAAACAAATTGTATATATTTTGAATTTGATAATAATTAATTACTAAATTTGGAGGACTGCAGAGAAGGAGGCCTCAAGGATGATTCTGAAACATAGCTTTAGTCTTAATTATCTTTAGAGTAAGGGACACGAGAAAAGTGGCAACTGTGAACGGGAAAGTAACGAATTCATCATTAGACACATTGGACTTGAGGTATACAGGGTTCCTGCAAATAGAGATGTCCACAAAGTGAATTTGATGTCCAGTAGTTCAAAATGTGGTACTAGAGTTTGAGAAAGAGAGGGTATCATTGGAGATTCAAATACAATACTCACAGACACAGAAGTAAGAATTGAAATCATTATGTGGCCTGAAAATAGATTATAGAGAAAGTAGGAACATCCCAAGAATGGAGCATTGGGGAAAAGATAGTTTGCTATTCAGAAAAATGAAAGGGTTAGCCAGCAAAATATTGCTATTTAATACTGATATGATTTGGGGCTGTATTCCACACCGAAATCTCGTGTTTAATTGTAATTCTCAGTGTTGGAGGTGGGGCCTGCTAGGAGGTGATTGGATTATGGGGGCAGACATCCCCCTTGGTATAGTGAGATAGTTCTTCTGAAATCTGGTCATTTTAAAGCGGGTGGCACCTCCCCCTCCCCCTCTTCCGCCTGCTCCAGCCACATAAGATGTGCTTGACTTGATTCCTTCATCTTCTGCGCCATGATTGAAAGTTTCCTGCGACCTCTCCAGAAGCCCAGCAAATGCCAGTGCCATCTTCCTGTACAGCCTGTGGAACCCTGAGCTAATTAAACCTCTTTTCTTTATAAATCATCCAGTCTCTGGTATTTCTTTTTTCTTTTTCTTTTCTTTTCTTTTTTTTTTTTTTTTTTTGAGACTGAGTCTCACTCTGTCGCCCAGGCTGGAGTGCAGTCGCGCGATCTCGGCTCACTGCAAGCTCCACCTCCCGGGTTCAGGCCATTCTCCTGCCTCAGCCTCCCGAGTAGCGGGGACTACAGGCGCCCACCACCATGCCCGGCTAATTTTTTTGTATTTTTAGTAGAGACGGGGTTTCACCGTGTTAGTCAAGATGGTCTCCATCTCCTGACCTCGTGATCCGCCACCCTAGGCTTCCCAAAGTGCTGGGATTACAGGCGTCAGCCACCATGCCTGGCAGTCTCTGGTATTTATTTATAGCAATGCAAGAATGAATTAATACGAATACAGAATCAAAAACATTATAATCATATGAACCTGAACAAATGGAGAGACTTTGGAGGAGATGACACAAATACTTCTACAAAATGATACTGAGAGGAAATGGAGGATAAATTCCAAGAGGTGGTCATTAAATGTAATGAAAAGGAGCTCGCTAGGGAAAATAAAATAAATATATACCCTGAGATACATACATGGTCAGCTAGGCTCACTCATTTACCTAAGGGGTTTTTCCTACATAGTAATCTCAAAATGCATCACCTCCTTTAGCCTTTGCCTCAAGCATTTTGCAGATTGGTTAAAACAATTTGATAAGGATGTTGTGAGTAGTTCAAATTTTGTCAAAATCTAGAATTCAAATGATCTACACTATCTAAAATTATATAATTCCAGCATTGAAGGGAACTGGATTTAACAATAGCAGCTGGGCAGAGAGAAATGAGGGAAGGGAAGCGAAGGGAGAGGAAGGGAGGAGAGGGGAGGGGAGGGGAGGGGAAGGGGGAGGGGACAGATGGGAGAGGGAGGCGGAGTGGGAGGGGGAGGGGAAGGGAGAGGAGGGGAGAGTGGGGAGGGGAAGGGGGGAGGGGACAGATGGGAGAGGGAGGCGGAGGGGGAGGGGGAGGGGGAGGGAGACAGAGAGAGAAGGGAGGAAGAGAGTTTCCTTTACCTTGTTGCTTTTTCCTTTGCTATAGGAAAAGATGAAAAAAAAAAAAGAATTAAAAGTGGTTTGTTTTTTCTCTTTAATGTATCACTACATATAAAACAGACAAAATGTGTTTATCGCTTGTATTATCTGTGTCCCACATGAAAATGTAGGCTTTCTGAGAGTACAGACTTCTGCTATTTTGTGCCTTTTGTATCTCCAGCACCTCAAACTATACCTGTCAAGAAGTAAGTACTGAATAAATCTTTGTTGAATAATAAATTTCTTGACTTTGAACTTTCAAGAGCCAACGTCTCAGAGATTTAAGGGTGACTTAAAAGATTTTCCAAGTTTATTTGGTCACATATGATTTTACACCTTATTTATCATGTTCAAAATCTAGTCCCTGCATAAGCTAGTTCACCATCATTTTGGACATGTTTATACACAAAATCTGTGCATGTGCTTACATAATATATCTATGGCACAACACGTGGTAGGATTTCACATATACAAAATCATTTGCCAGCATATCTGTAAAGTATAAAGGAGAAACACAAACAGGAGCTTAAGGCTGAAGAAGAAAAAAAGAATAGTATTAGATTTAAATTTTAAAAACACATTAAAATCTATCTCCAATACTTTTGAATTTTGAGTATTTTTACAGCTTCACTAACATTTTTGGCAATAGATGGATCTATGAAGACCAAAGGTGTCTCATTATGGGGTGTCCATCAAAAATTGTATCCAAAAATATACAAGTTTTAAAGTATAGATTGCATATTTATGTTTTGTCAGAAAACAAATTCACAGATTCTATTAAATTTCAAAAAATAAAGTTAAAAACTACTGATGGAAATTTAAACAAAAAATCATTTCTTAACTCATCCTCAGTCATTTTCATTTATTCGTCAAGCACATAGATGTTAGGAGTATATGCTAGGTTCATGCTCTGTGTTCCGGTGAGACCCTTAGGCTACACCAGTAAATAGATGCAAACTATTCATGTCCCTTTAATTACAGTCTAGTAATATCTGTAAATGTGAAAAGTATCTAGTTTGGGATCAAACGTCTTATATGTATTTTAAAATCCTTTCTCATTTTACTTCATTGAATTTCAAATCAAATAATACCCCAATAAATTCAAAATGTATTATAAGAGCAATTCTATTTCATGTTTACAAAAATGTAGTTAAAGAAAATAAAATCATACATTTCTTATTATGTAGTGTAATATCATACATTATTGATAGTCAGCTTTCCTTTTACTTGTTAAAATATGCAGCATTTGGTTCTGATATTTTAAGTGTTTTGCACATTTACAAAAATAAAATAGTCGGCACTTTAAAGTCGCTATGATCCCCAACCTCATCCTAATGCAAATGTATAAGTTGCCTTCTTGCAAATTAATGAGAAAAATACATAAAAAACAAACTCATTTGAAACCTCTCTTATTCCCTTTCACTATTCATAGTGTTTCTTTACACTTTTATAAGAGTTTTATTTTAATTAAGTGTTTAAAAATCTTGAAATGGAATCATTTGTTGCCAGAAGTGTTAGCTCTCTTCATATTCCTAATCTGTTAGGCTCTTTGTTTCTTCATTTACAGAATGTTAATCTTCAGACCATAAAACAATATTACTTTTGTGAACAGTTTTCAAATTTCATCATTGTTCCTCTGATGTATGAATAGTCAGGTCAAAGATCTATCTAGAGTCCATATGAGATAATGGTTGTTGATTTCGGATTCATTTTTCCTTCTTTTCACAATTCTTGATCCCACAACATTATGGAGAAATGAGGACATCGTGATTTCATCATTTTTCTTATAATCTCTTTGCCTAGATGGCATCACAGCACCTGCATTCAGAGTAAAACATGAGTTTCTATTATAATGGAAAGAAAATTTTTTATTTGGATTTTCCCATAAGCTTATGTAACTCTATTTTTTTACATGAGAAATTAATATTCAGGGTAAGTGATGATTGAAGGCCACTCTTACATAATGAAAACAAACATTACCTAGAGAGCCCTGCCTGGCATTTATTATCACATTTGTATTTTTTTGGACAAAGGGATTTAATCAGTGAAACTCCAGCTAAATGAATACTGTTGCTAATCTCCTTTTAGATACAAAATTTGTATTTTCTGCATATATTTACTCTCTTATTGCACAACACATGCACTCAGCACACTTTAACTTCATTTGTTGTCTTACTAAAAAATATTTTAGATGTCTTAATGAATATCATATATTTTAAGTCCCACAATACGGTTATAATTACTCTATATCATTAGTGTTCATTTATATTTACTCTCAGATTCATATTCTTTGCCTTTTCTTCTTGCTTCGTTTCGGAGATTACCTCTGAGATTATCTTTTTTTCTGCCTGAAGAAAAGTTTTTGTTGTTTCTTTTTGCATTTTTGTCTGCTGGTAGTGAATTCTTTATGGTGTGTCTGCAAATGTATTTATCCCTACTTCATTTTAAAATATGTTATTGTCTACAGTGGAGAAATTCTGGCTGGCAAGTATGTGTCTTGGCATCTTGAAGATGCTCCACTGTCCTAGGCCTCTAATGTTGCTCAGTAGCCAATCATTCCTTTGAGGCTAATCTTTAGCTACTTTTAATATTTTAATGCTTTGTTTACTTCAGCAATTCTGGGAAATTCCCATCTATTATCCCATTAAAAATCTCCTTGTGCCTCATTTTGGCTATTCTCTTTTGTTGCTTTCCTCTTTTGTTGCAAGAGAGGTATTATACCCTCTCTTGGTATTCTCTCTTACCCATTTTCTTGATTTTTGTATTTGTTTCTCTGCTTTTTTCTAGCTCAGCTGTGTCTGACCTGCTATTAAAATCATACTTGGTTTTAGTTAGTATATATTTTGGTTTCATAATTTCTCATTGATTTTTATTCAAATATGCAGTATCACTTTTTATAATTTCCAGTTTCTTGCTTTAAATTCTAAATTCATTTTTCTTACTCTGAACAGACTAAGCACAATTGTATCATAATATGTATCTGAGAGTTTTCATAACCAGACTTCCTCTAGATCAACATGTATTAAGTGATGATGTACTGATTCTAGTTTGTTGTCTTTGATTGTTTACTTGAATAATTATTTTCAAAAATAATTTGAGTCCTAAGATGTTGATGTATTCTTTCAGAAATGACTTCTGTTTTCTTCTACAGGAGTGTGTATGAGCAGACCAAGACCAAAACTTGAGAACTGTGTGATTTAGTTAACTACATGGCCTGCTGGAGTTAAGTCCATACCCTACCTCTTGAAGGCAGTTTCTCCAGGTTCCTGCCCAGAGCAAGAATATTAGCTCTCAACTTTCCAGCTTTCCATTTGTTAAACGATAGTTTCCCTCTCAGATGCATCCAGGACACTGACCCTATTGTCTGCCTTTCAATGGTGTTCTTACGGTTGAAAATTCCCCTGAGAAGTGGCACATTCTTCTCTCCCTATTCTATGAGGTTGTCATCATTTTATTAAGATGATTTTAATTGGTCCTCTTCTTTAGGTAGCTTTGACAGGAGATGATATGAATCGTCTAGTTCACCATTTCATAGAAATGGATTCTCCTCAAATATTAGTTTTTTCATAGATGAATATTTGAAAAAAGTTAACATTTAAAACATGTGTATTGGAGATCTTAAAAATATTAACAACTTTTGCCCTAAAAATTCCACTATTTATTATTCCACAGTTTATTTTAAGGAAAAAAAAAACAAAATGAACAAAAGCAAACAAACAAAAATTCATGGAAACACTTTATATATACAAAGATAATAATTATAACATTTTTTAAAGACTAGGAAAAAAACGAAGTATCAAGTATGAGGGAATAGATGTGCTAATGATGCCTTATCCTTATAATATAGTATTATATAGCAATTAAAAAAACATTTCCACAATAATTATAATACCTAAAATTCAGAATATAAAATTTCATAGACTATAAGATTAAAACTATATAAATAAAAGAAAAAGGATGATAAACCAAAATGTTGAAAGACAAATTACTAAAAATCTGTAGTAATTACTTTGGAATGTATTATTATTTATGTATTTATATGTTCTCCTAATTATAAAAAAACTATACTACATTTACATTTATTAAAATATTATTTAATATCCATCTGAAAGGAGATATAGCAAAATATAATCAGTAATTTTATTTGTATAATAAGAATTTCAGTTTTCTCCTCTTCTACCAATTTCTTTGTATTTCACAAATTCTCTAAGTATGTACTGTTTCTATGATCAAAATGAAATGTACTCTAATTTTTAATTGAATGTTAAAAAAGTTTTTTTTTTCCTCTGGAAATAATGTTACATAGACTCTTCCTTCTATGCATTACATAAAATTGTCTCTAACAATAAGGTTAAGATCATCCAGAAGGATATATAACACTCTTCAAAAAATAAAAAGTTTTAGGCAACATGTTTGCCAGCTGGTGTTTGAGTAACAATAGTTCACAAAAATAATTGACATGAACTGGCAGGAAATTTTTTTTCAAGTGTTCTTTTCAAGATAACCTGGTTTTTAAAGACTGTGCTTACAGTGTTTATATAAGCCCTGAATTAAAAGATAATTTCACATGGCACTAATTTTCAATCATTTCCTTAATGTAGAAACACAGCTAAAGAAAGAAAAGCAGTCTTTAAAGACTTTATATTACAAGTAAAATATCAAATGCTATTTTAAAAAGAGCACATCTGGAGTATACCCTTTGTTCAATAAATACCATTATGTGTAAGAATAACATAAATTAATTGCATAAAGGCAGTCTTCTGGCCCATATAATGTGTTCCTTTCTCTTCCAGCATCAAATCGCTCCTTGCAAGAGATCTTTAAGTACTTTATCTCTCTGTAATGGTAAAAGAAAAGGCATTTCTAATTCCTCCCATAATTGTCTTGATGTCCAAATCTAATTGTTGTCCTAATCCATGACCTCCAATTAACTCTAGCCTTGTTTCTTTAGTTGCTGTTGGCAACACTCACAATTCTGTTTCTAATGCTGCAAGAGCTGTTATGTAATATTCATCTTGCATATTAGTTATGAATCTACAGATATTATTTCGTTCACAATAATTTTCATCTACAGAACTAAAGCAAATTAACCAAAAATGCATTATGCCCTTGAATTTTTTCTTGCCTGCCCAGCCAGTTAATTGTGACCTCGGCATAAGGAAAGAATGGCTAACTGAGCTGCCGATTAGGCTACTGAGGTGGCTAAACTTGTTTGGAAAACAGAAGGTTGCTCTTTACAAACGAATTTTGTAATATTGTAATTTTTACTTTCTTTTCAAACCAATGACTTTAAAACGCATATTTGCTCACCCTTGATATTTAGATAAACAAACCAGCAAATGGCTTTAAATTCTAAGTTTGTCAAGATTTTTAATCCTGTTTTCTCACAAAATTGTTGACCAGATGGTTTTATGCCAAATTTGAATATGAAAGTTTTAAATACAAATTTTTTTTGTGACTGAAGATAACTTTAAAGATTTTATAACTTTATAAAATCAGTCTTTATTTATATCCACCTATTTGTTTGTATCTTTGTCTGAAAGGTTTTAAGATAAATGTATATGTGTGTATGTGATGAGAATAAAAAATACCAATATAATTAAATAATAAAAAGTGGGACAAAGGAAAAATGAGAAAAGGAAACATAAGAGGTAACATAAAGGAAACATGCCATCAATACATGAAGTGCCCACCAACATATTTTCCAGCTACAGAATACAAATTTAACTACAAATCTTCCAGTAATTAATATGAAATAAGAAATATGGCAAGTAACATAATTTGGTAAGAAAAAAAACAATAAGTTTTTTTTCTTTCTTCAAGATGGCAGACTGGAGGCAGTGTTAGCATGCCTGTCCCACTTGGAAGTATAGAATAGTGGATAGAGATTCATGCTGTGACTTTTTTTTTCCCCAAGAGCCAATGCAGGAATTTAACAGGAAACCCAAAAGAATCCATAGATCCTTTGAAGGAACTGGCAGGTTGCAACCTACTCTGTGAGACAAGTGAAAAACTGTGAGTTCCTGGAGTATGAGATGAGGAGATTCTGCCTCTAAGCACATGTCCCCAGCAGGGAATCTGAAAATCCAGGTCAGGGAGAAGGGCTTAACCCTACCCAGAGCTGACATGCTTGAATTTAAGAAGCTGCATGAAATATTAAAGTAGAAGCAACAGCAGAAGTGTCTTGTAGTCATTCCTAATCTCCACAGTAAATGTGGGGAAGTCACTTCTGACTATATCCCACAGGGGCTCTTGAAGAAATCAGCCAGAGAACTCAGGGAGGGGTCGCAAGATGAAAGCTCCCAAGTGAATTTTATGATATAATCTTGAATGGGGACAAACTCCCTTGACCAGAATCTGGGGGCCAGCAGGAAGTGTGCTGCAGACATGAACACAGAAGCTAGAAGCTCAGCTTTATGGGCAGAAGGGGAGGAGTGTGGCCTGAAAGCTGTGCTTGCTATCTATGCAGGGAAGCTCATGGCCTGGAGCATGTCTGAATTCTGTGAGCAGACTTCCTGGATTTAAACCTAGGAATTATTAAGGGAGCACTGTGGGAGTGAGACCAGCCTCACCAACTGCGTGGGAGCTGGGTGGGGCTTTCTGCTGACTGCTTCTCCCCACTCCCACTCCGTTTGTGAATATTTCTGAGCAGCAGAGGTGTTACAGGTAGTTAGACAGGCATGAGTGAGGCAGGAGTGGGCTACCCCCCAACCCACTAGGAATATCAGGTGGTAATTCAGCAACTACCACATTGCCTCTTTAAAAGTGATAAATTGGCAGCTTGTGCCAAGAAGAAGCCATTTCCTGATATCCACACCTGTTGCACTTAGGTGTTCATTGAATGCAGGTGCCAGGGAGAAGCAACTTCCTGGGCATTTGCATTGAGACACAAAATGGTGGAGTGTGACTTTCTGGGGACATTCCATTGGAAAAGGAAAGATAAGCCTCAGATGGACATGCATACAACTTCCTAACCACACTGCGTGTGCTCACTTCCCACACGTGAGGAGGGCACTGTGCAAGCAGACAGCCCATTCTAAGGGAAGAATCATGGGAAAGAGGCCAGATCCTTGTCTGATATGAATAGCTGGAACACTAGGACAGGAGCGAGGCTGGAAGGGAGGTGGATGGCTTTCCCGCTGCCCTGGCAGTGGAGCTGAGGTAGATCCCACCCATCACCCTGATGAAACTTCAGCCCACCTAATTGAGGGCTCCCTCAGCCACCTTCATCAAGGCTGGGACCTCTGCCCACTATTGGGTAATACATCTACCCACTTGCTTTAGCTATAACCAGTGCCTACCCAGGGATATCTCCCTTACTGGCCTGAAGCCTGAATCATCAAATCAGCAAATAAAATACTGGGGAAAAATTAAATAAATAAATAATATATACACCATAAGAGAATGAGACAAGCTTCAAGAGATCCCTAAAATTCCAACCGCATAACAGACAGTGAACTTGCTCACACGACAAGTACGTACATTACAACCAGGATCTGGGAAAGTCAGTGCACAAAGACTCTTTATAACTAAGGAACTCATATAGCATCTTCACCCCTAAAAGTACCAAGAATCAAATTAGGCTATAATAATAATAAACATTAAAGTCAGATCCCCTCTTAAGGAAGAGGGGTAAAAAGAAATTAAAAAGTATATAGTGAAATCAAAAATAAATTCAAGAACAGTTTGAAGAAATAGTCTACCCAAATGGGAAGAAACCAGAAAAGTAATTCTGGCAATATGACTAAACAGGGTTCTATAACACCCCCAAAACATCACACTAACTCCGCAGCAATGGATCCAAACGAAGATAAAATCTTTGAAATGCCAGATAAAGAATTCAGAAGGTTGATTATTAGGCTCCTCAAGGAGATGCCAGAGTGAAGCGGGCCTGCCCCTCCACACCTGTGAGTATTTCTCGTCAGGTGGGATGAGAGACTGAGAAAATTAGAAAAGAAATAAGACACAGAGACAAAGTATAGAGCAAGAACAGTGGGCCCGGGAACTGGCACACTCAGCATGTGAGGACCTGCACTGGCACCGGTCTCCGAGTTCCCTCAGTATTTATTGATTACTGTTTTCACTATTTTTGCAAGGGGAGTGCGGCAGGAGAAGGTCAGCAGGAAAACATGTGAGTAATGGAATCTGCATCATAAATAAGTTCAAGGGAAGGTACTGTGCCTGGATGTGCATATTTCTCTTTACCCAAACATCTCAGTGTAGCAAAGAGTAACAGAGCAGTATTGTTGCCAGCATATCTCGCCTCCAGCCACAGGGCAGTTTTCTCCTATCTCAGAATAGAACAAACAGTTGGCTTTATACTGAGACATTCTGTTCCCAGGGACGTGCGGCAAACAGAGTCCTTCCTCTTATCTCAACCACAAAGAGGCCTTCCTCTTTTACTAATCCTCCTCAGCCCAGACCCTTTATGGGTCTTAGGTGTTGGGCTGGGGGACCGTTAGGTCTTTCCCTTCCCATGAGGCCATATCTCAGGCTGTCTCAGTCGGGGGAAACCTTGGACAATACCCAGGCTTTCTTGGGCAGAGGTCCCTGCGGCTTTCCGCAGTGCATCGTGCCCCTGGTTAATAGAGAATGGAGAATGGCAGTAACTTTTACCAAGCATACTGTCTGCAAACATACTGTTAACGAGGCACATCCTGCACAGCCCTAAATCCCTTAAACCTGGATTCAATACAGCACATGTTTCTGTGAGCACAGGGTTGGGGCTAAAGTTACAGATTAACAGCATCTCAAAGCAGAAACAATTTTTCTTTGTACAGATCAAAATGGAGTTTCTTATGTCTTCCTTTTCTACATAGACACAGTAACAACCTGATCTCTCTTTCTTTTCCCCACACCAGAGGAAGGTGAAAACCAACATAAAGAAATCCAGGATATGAATGAACAATTTTCAAAAGAGATAGACATCATAAAGAAAAGTCAATCAGAACTTTTGGAAATGGAAGACACACTCAGAGAAATGCAAAATGCGGTGAAAAGTTTCAACAATAGATAAGAACAAGTAGAAGAAGGAATTTCAGAGCTCAAAGACAATGCTTTTGAGTTAAGCCAATCAAACAAAGTTAAAGAAAAAAGAATTTAAAAATAAAGAATAGTGTCTTAACAATGTGGGATTATGTAAAATGGCCAATATAGGAATAACTGGTGTTCCTGAGGGAGAAGAGGAGTCTAAAAGTTGGAAAAATTTATTTCAAGGAATAATTGAGGAAAACTCCCCTAGCCTAGTTAGAGATCTAGGTAACCAAATACAAGAAGCTCAAAGAACTTCTGGGAAATTCATTGCAAAATGATCATCACCAAGGCACATAGTCATCATGCTATCTAAAGTCAACATGAAGGAAGAATTTTAAGAGCTGTGAGACAAAAGCTCAGGTAATGTATAAAGGCAAACCTATCAGGCTAACAGTAGATTTCTCAGCAGAAACCTTCCAAGCCAGAAGGGATGGAGGTCCTATCTTTAGCTTCCATAAACAAAATAATCGTCAGCCAAGAATTTCGTATCTAGCAAAACTAAGATTTATAAATGAAGGAGATACAAAGTGTCTCCTTCAGACAAACAAATGGTAGTGGCAAATTCCCTCAGGCAAACAAATGCTGAGGGAATTTGCCACTACCAAAACCAGTACTACAAGAAATGCTAAAAGGAGTTCTAAATCTTGAAAGAAAAGCTTGATATGCACCAAAATAGAACTTCCTTAAATCACAAATCTCACAGGGCCTATAAAACAATAACACAATGAAAAAAAAAAGTATCTAGGTAACAACTAACATAATGAATAGAACAGTACCTCACATCTCAATATTAACATTGAATATAAATGGCCTAAATGCTCCATTTAAAAGATAGAGAATGGCAGAATGGATTTAAAAAATGCCAACCAAATGTCTACTTCAAGAGACTCATCTAACTCATAGGGACCCATATAAATTTAAGGTGAAGGAGTGGAAAAAGATATTCCATGCAAATGGAAACCAAAAGTGAGCAGAAATAGTTATTCTTATGTCTGACAAACAGACTTTAAAGCAACAATAGTAAAAAAAGACTAAGAAGGACACATATAATGATAAAATAATTAGTCCAATAAGATATCACAATCCTACATTTATATGAACCTAACACTGGAGCTCCCAGATTTATAAAACAATTACTACTAGGCCTAGGAAATGAGATACACAGCAATACAATAATAGTGGGGGACTTCAATACTATACTGCCATTGAGAGAGAAAGTCAACAAACATGGACTTAAACAATTGTGAGAATTAACAAAATGATGCCATTTTTCTACCTTGGTGGCTGTGTTTCCTACCTTGGTAACAGTGTTCCCAAAAACAAGGCAAAAGTCAACCTCGCCCATACCTTTAATAGAACATAACAACCCTGACTACAATGAAGCCTGTCCGGCCCTTACCACATCCTTACCCAGCCCCCTATGCTTCCAACCTGCCAGCACTTCTCCAACCCCTCCCCTATAGAAACTTCATTATAAAAACTCAACTTGTAAGTGATCAGGGTCTCAGCCAGATTCCTGACTGGAACCCCTCGAGGGCTTATTCTTGTAAATAAACCTGTTTGGCCTATGAGTTGCCTTCTCTCTCACTTCCTTTCTTCAAAAATCTTCCCAACAACTATACTCTAGAAAAAATAGACCTAACAGATATTTACAGAACATTCTACCCACAACTGCAGAATATGCATTCTTCTCATCAGTACATGGAACATTCTCCAAGATACATCATATGATAGGTCACAAAACAAATCTCAATAAATTTAAGAAAATCCAAATCATATAAAGTATCTTCTCAGACCACAGTGGAATAAAACTGGGAATCAACTCCAAAAGAAATCCTCAAAACTAAATAAACACATGGAAATTAAATAATCTACTCTTGAATTATCTGGGGTTAGCAATGATACCAAGAAGAAATTTACAATTCTTTGAAATAAATGATAATAGCGACACAACCTATCAGAACATCTGGGATATAGCAAAAGTGGTGCTAAGAGGAAAATTCATAGTGTTAAATGCCTGCATCTAAATGTCTAAAAGAGCACAAATTGACAAACTAATGTCACACCTCAAGGAACTAGAGAAACAAGAGCAAACCAAACCCAAACTCAGCAGAAGACAAGAAATAACAAAAATCAGAGCAGAACTAAATGAAATTGAAACAAAAAAAATACAATGAATAAAATTGAAAGCTAGTTCTTTGAAAACATAAACAAAATTGATAAATCATTAGCAAGATTAACCAAGAAAACAAGAGAGAAGATCCAAATAAGCTCAATTAGAAATGAAACAGGAATTATTATAACCAATACCACAGAAATACAGATCATTCAAAGCTACTATGAACATCTTTATGCACACAAACTAGAAAATCTAGAGAAAATGGATCATTTTCTAGAAATATATAACCCCCCTAGATTAAATCAGGAAGGAATAGAAACCCTGAAGAGACCAATAACATGCAGTGAGATTGAATCAGTAATAAAAAAATTAAATTGCCAACAATAACAAACACGTCCAAGACCGGATGGATTCACAGCTGAAATCTACCAAACATTCAAAGAATTGGTACCAATCCTACTAAAAATATTCTAGAAGATAGAAAAAGAAGAAATCCTCCCTAAATCATTCTATAAGGCCAGTATTACCCTAATACCAAAATCAAGACAGGACATAACAAAAAAAAAGAAAACTACAGACCAATATCCCTGATGAAGAGAGTTGCAAAAATCCTTAACAAAATACTAGCTAACCAAATCCAATAGCACCTCAAAAAGGTAATATATCATGATCAAGTTGGTTTCATCATAGGGATTTAGGAATGGTTTAACATATGCAAGTCAATAAATATAATATATCACATAAACATAATTAAAAACAAAAACCATATGTGATCATCTCAACAGATGTAGAAAATGTATTTGATAAAATCCAGTATCCATTTATGATAAAAACCCTCAAAAAAATAGGCAGAGAAGATATTTATTTCAAAGTAATAAAGGCCATATATGACAAATCCACAGCTGACATCATACTGAACGGGAAGTTGAAAGCATTCCCTCTGATAACTGAAACAAGACAAGGATTCCCACTTTCATGAATTTTATTCAACATAGTACTGGAAGTCCCAGCCAGAGTAATCAGGCAAGAGAAATAAATTTTTAAAAAATCCAAATTGAAAAAAATTAAGTCAAAAACTGTTGCTGTTCACCGATGATATGATCTTATACCCAGAAAACCCCAAAGACTCATCCAAAAACCTCCTAGATCTGATAAATGAATTCACTAAAGTCTCAGGATACAAGATCAACATGCATAAACCAGTAGCACTGCTACAATGACCAATAATGACCAAGCTGAAAATTGAAAATTAAATCAAGAACTCATTCCCTTTTATGACAGCTGCAAAATAAATAATAAATAAATAAATACTTAGGAACATACTTAACCAAGGAGGTGAAAGATCTCTACAATGAAACCTTCAAAACACTGCTGAAAGAAATCATAGATGACACATACAAATGGCAATACATGCATGTCATGCTCATGGATGGAAAAATCAATATTGTGAAAATGGCCATAGTGCCCAAAGCAATCCATGGATTCAATGAAATTCCCATCAAAATACCATCATCATTCTTCACAGAAATAGAAAAAATAAATCCCAAAATTTATATGGAACCAAATAACAGCCTGCATAGCCAAAGCAATGCTAAGCAAAAAGAACAAATCTGGAGGCATCACATTACCTGACTTCAAATTATACTACAAGGCTATATTTACCAAAACAGCATGGTACTGGTTTAAAAATAGGCACATAGACAAATGGAACATAATAGAGAACTTAGAAATAAAGCACAATACTTATATCTAATTGATCTTTGATGAACCACACAAAAACTGAGTTGTGGACTAAAGAGCTGTAAGCAAAGTTTTTACTTTACGTAATTACTCACAATTCATATATCATGAAAACTGAAATTTAAACTGTGTTGTTGGAGGACTGTTGTTATTTAACTAAAATGTGGCAATTTAAATTAAACTGTGTTTTTGGGGACTGGTCCACAACTCAGTAAGTTAATGTTTGATGTACATCATGATCGGTCACCAACCATGACACTTGTTTCAAAATGTGTTGGCAATTGATTTCGGAGCATCTATTAACAGGTCCACAACCAGGCAGCAAAGTGTAGCACTGTGTTGCCTCCCTGTCTCCCAGTGGTAAATCTATGTTACGTATTATGGAAAATGGAAAATTGAAAGAGAGAAATGACCAACAAAGATAGAAGTGTAGCAAAAAGAAGGAGGAAGATGAAGAAAAGTGAAGATGCTGGAAGTGAAATTCAAATAGAATGTAAATTCAAAGAATCAAATTCAGATAGAATTTGATTTGTTAAATGATATACAAGTTTATTATTAAAGGACTAACTGTCATAACTAACATATATTGAAGGCTTACTACCTCTCAGCACTAAGTGCTTTACATACCCAAACAATTATTTACACTGCATACTAACACAATACATAGCTGACTGTGAGAATGTTAACACTGCCATTCAAGAGACATGTAGCCAAAGAAAACTATTATTGTAAAGGTGAACTTAGTGACATAAATGAGGAAAGTTGTTGTGATTAAAACGATGAACATGTCCCAGATAAGGTGACACTCATAAAAACTTCACAGGAACTCTCAGAGATATTCTATAACATTTTAAGCACAAAGGGTAAAATGTTGGAAGCTGATTCAAACTTGAAAAGGAGTAAGATAACTTACCAGAGCATGAAAAAATATCATTTTCTCATCATAACTTATACAAAAAGAAAAAAAGAAAAGTTTTTTAGGAAAGAAATAGAACACTTTGGTTCTCAATGTCTCTAAGGTTTTAAATTATGATGTACTAAGTAAATATTAGTTTTACTGAGTTTTTGCATATCTATACATCTATAATCAACAATAAGAAAGTTTTTACTGTTTGGATAGAAAATTTTAAAGGTCACAGAAAATCGGAATAGTCCTACTCATTAATAAAATTACTTTACATGGTTGGGTATTTTATTTTTATAGTCCTAAAACTGCCACAAAGAGAGAACTACTTGTATTAAAAATACCAAGTAAGCAAATAAACAAATTAGCTATACTATAATATTGGTAAAATTCAAATAAATGTTGCATATGAAAAAAGGATTCTGAAGTATTATAAGAAAGTCAGAAAATATAAAAGAATATATATTCATTTTAGCGGTATTAACAGCTTCCTCAAAAGTAACATAAGCAAAATTAAAATACAGCATGTGAAATGCAAAGACTTAGCTAATAACTAACATGAGGAATTCAAATAATAAAATTTACAAATAGGTCAAGTGATAAATGGGCTATCAGAGAAGAAAATAATCTTTAGAAAGGAAGATTGCGGTTGCAAGTAACTAAATTATAATGAAGCTTGCACAAATTGAAAGGAAATAATTAAAAAGCAAGATGTTCAGTCTTCATGGGAATTAAGCTTGGAGCTAGAAAGTCGAGAATTATTTATTCATAATAAAATTTGGGGTGATCTCAAAATAGTAATCATTCAGATATAACTTAACAGTAAAGCCCATTCATTAAAAGTAGTATTTTGAGCTCTCCCCTCTCCCCTCTCCCCCTCCCTCTCCCCACGGTCTCCCTCTCCCTCTCTTTCCACGGTCTCCCTCTGAAGCCCAGCCAAAGCTGGACTGTACTGCTGCCATCTCTGCTCACTGCAACCTCCCTGCCTGATTCTCCTGCCTCAGCCTGCCAAGTGCCTGCGATTGCAGGCACGCGCCGCCACGCCTGACTGGTTTTCGTATTTTTTTGGTGGAGACAGGGTTTCGCTGTGTTGGCCGGGCTGGTCTCCAGCTCCTAACTGTGAGTGATCCACCAGCCTCAGCCTCCCAAGGTGCCGGGATTGCAGACAGAGTCTCATTCACTCAGTGCTCAATGGTGCCCAGGCTGGAGTGCAGTGGCGTGATCTCGGATCCCTACAACCTCCACCTCCCAGCTGCCTGCCTTGGCCTCCCAAAGTGCGGAGATTGCAGCCTCTGCCCGGCCGCCACCCCGTCTGGGAAGTGAGGAGCGTCTCTGCCTGGCTGCCCATCGTCTGGGATGTGAGGAGCCCCTCTGCCTGGCTGCCCAGTCTGGAAAGTGAGGAACGTCTCTGCCCGGCCACCCATCGTCTGAGATGTGGGGAGCGCCTCTGCCCCACCGCCCCATCTGGGAAGTGAGGAGCGTCTCCGCCCAGCAGCCACCCCATCCGGGAGGGAGGTGGGGGTCAGCCCCCGCCAGGCCAGCCGCCCCGTCCGGGAGGGAGGTGGGGGGGGTCAGCCCCCTGCCGGGCCAGCCGCCCCTTCCAGGAGGTGAGGGGCGCCTCTGCCCAGCCGCCCCTACTGGGAAGTGAGGAGCCCCTCTGCCCGGCCACCACCCCGTCTGGGAGGTGTACCCAACAGCTCATTGAGAACGGGCCATGATGACAATGGCGGTTTTGTGGAATAGAAAGGGGGGAAAGGTGGGAAAAAGATTGAGAAATCGGATGGTTGCCATGTCTGTGTAGAAAGAAGTAGACATGGGAGACTTTTCATTTTGTTCTGTACTAAGAAAAATTCTTCTGCATTGGGATCCTGTTGATCTGTGACCTTACCCCCAACTCTGTGTTCTCTGAAACATGTGCTGTGTCCACTCAGGGTTAAATGGATTAAGGGCGGTGCAAGATATGCTTTGTTAAACAGATGCTTGAAGGCAGCATGCTCATGAAGAGTCATCACCACTCCCTAATCTCAAGTACCCAGGGACACAAACACTGCAGAAGGCCGCAGGGTCCTCTGCCTAGGAAAACCAGAGACCTTTGTTCACTTGTTTATCTGCTGACCTTCCCTCCACTATTGTCCTATGACCCTGCCAAATCCCCCTCTGCGAGAAACACCCAAGAATGATCAATAAAAAAAAAAAAAAGAAAGAAAATTTAGATAATCAGAAGAAAATTGGCATACTCACGAGCACTGTTTGAGATACTGCAAACTAGTACAATGTTTGAGAAAGAAATTTGTCAATGTATAACAAACACTTAAAAATGTGTTTCTTATGACCCAATTTCACATTTAGAAATTAATTTTTAGGAAATAATTGCAACTTTATGAAAAAGTTAACATATGAGGATGTTCATTTTTATGCTATTTATAATAATAGAGAATGAAATTAATAACCAATACTCTATAAGAGAATAAGTGGTTATATTCTTATTTAATGAAATATCATTCATTTTATAAAATTCATAGAAATCTTCCAGTTCTTCTCTATAGACATGCAATGCCCATGTGTAATAACATGGAGAAAGGTATAGGTTCTTTAATTTCTCTCTGAGAGAATATTATAAGTGGTAGGAAGAATCTGGTAAAAATCACTTAAGATAAAAGAATAACTATAAAGCAGGACTGCTCAAATTATATGTGGTAAAGGACCAGTTGTGTTGCTACTGTTGTTTTTGTTAATCCTAGCTCATTGTAGGCCAATATTTTAAAAATAAAATTAAAAGAATTAATAGAAAAATAAAATAAAACAGCACTAAACTGACGTGCTTAATTTTTAGATTCAATACACAAAAATTGCTTAGTCAAATCACCGCACAGGTTTCTAAACACTTACTCTCAATTTCTGTGCTTATCACAGACTTATAACAACCAATTTACAGACCACCAAACTGTGGAACATGATTTGAGTAGCATCAAAATAGTACATTATATGACTGCTTTCTGAAGAGTGTTGGTCTTGTAAACTGCAAAGCTTTTGATTTGTTAAAATGGTATACAAGTTTATTATTAAAGGACTAATTGTCGTAACATATATTGAAGGCTTACTCCCTCTCAGTACTAAGTGATTTACATACCCAAACAATTATTTATACTGCATAATAACCACGTGAGTAGAATTATTCCATTCATTTTACAGATACATAGAAGTTAAGTAACGATCCTAGGGACATACAGCTAGTCAGCAGCCAACCTGGGATTTGAACAGAGACGTTATGACTGTGAATCCACTGGGAGCCACTGTCCCTTGTCATCCCATACCACATTGTCTCTGGGGACAAAGCTGAACTGCTCACATCTATGGAATAGAGGCTAAGCATCATATCTGGAAAGATAGCAGTCTACTGGCAATGGCAAGAGAACTCACAGATGCACCTGAGAAGATGAATGAATAGAATTTAATGGGGGATTGTGCTAGAAACTCCTCTGTCTATTCTGTGATGTCTTTGATACATTTGAGACTCCCCACCTCCAAAATTATTGAGTATAATTGGATGTATGGGGAAAGTAAAGAAAGGGCTGACATGTGTTTCAATGTTTAGTTGTCACTGTTCTTCATAGATTGCAATATACATAACAGACCAAAATTAACTGTGTTAAAAGGTTACACTGTTTTTTAAATGAGGGTAATATTCTTTTATTTATTTATTTATTTATTTATTTATTTATTTATTTTTCTGAACCTCAGATACAGAGAGAGAAAATCAATCATGTGTCTCAGTTCATGACAAAAGTGATCTGGGCAAGGCTCTTGTTTTGTTTCATGTTAATATTTATTTCCCTTTGTCTCGGTTGCCTACTGCCATTTCTCTACTCAGCAAAAAGGCAAACATTTTAACATATTTCTCATATAGAAGGGTATGTGTGCAGGCGCATGTGTGTGTATACATACATACACACATGTGTGTACGTGCATACACATGTGTGTACGTGCATACACATATGTGTGTACGTGCATACATATGTGTGTATACTTGCATACATATGTGTGTATGTGTGTATACGTGCATACATATGTGTATGTGTGCGTATATGTGCATATATGTGTGTGTATACTTGCATACATATGTGTGTATGTGTGCATACATGTGTGTGTACGTGCATACATATGTGTGTATGCGTGTGTGCGTGCATACATATGTGTGTATGTGTGTGTGCGTGCATATATATGTGTGTATGTGTGTATGTACACACATACACACATACATATAATCCTTTTGTTTGCTTGTGTTCTTGTGTAATAGGAATTTTGTGTTTGTATTTTAAACTTGTTTTTCTCAATGGCTTGTTTCAAGATCTACCTACCTCACAGCTTGTACACATTACTCATTGCTTCTGAATATGCCACATCATCCATCCAGAATGCATTCTAACTGCAAGTGCTCTTTTTCTCTTGAAGCTCTGGGTCAAAATAATAATAACATGCTCACCTAAAATAAATCAATTTAACAGAAAGGAAAACATTTTTATGTAAAATTAAATAAGCAAAGCTCTGTAGTGGTATTCAGATTTTTTATATTACATGCTAACATAAATAAGAAAAGTTAAGATTTATTATCATGTTTTGGTGAATTAAAATAATCAAGCGGTTTTACTTATATGACCCCAGGATTATAAGTCGTTATTTTTCTATATGTAAGATTCTGGAAGCATAAGATCATTATGTATACATAATTTTACAGATGTTCATGGCATTTTTAGAGAGTTACTTACAGTGTTAAACAACCCAGTTACAATCAAACTAATATTTTAGATATGCTTAGGATTCTGGAAAAACATGATTTAAAATGCTTTAAATTCAGTAAATTTTGACAACGGGACTTGATGGGAAAGTACTTGGATAATTGAACCCACTCTATAAAATCTTGATACAGAAACAAAATAGTTAAATTGAGATAAACCTAATTGAAATCTTTAAACAATTACAAGAGAGTCTAATTTCATTTGAGTATAGAATATCAGTGTCCAACATTGTTTAAAAATGACTTTAAAAAATAATATTTAGGCTGGGAGTGGCAGATCATGCCTATAATCCCAGCAATTTGGGAGGCAGAGGCAGGCTGATCACCTAAGGCCAGAAGTTCAAGACTAGCCTGGCTAAAATGGTGAAACCCCGTCTCTACTGTAAATACAAAAATTAGCCAGGCTTGCTGGCAGGCGCCTGTAATCCCCCCCTACTCAGAAGGCTGAGGCAGGAGAATTGTTTGAACCCAGAAGGCAGAGGTTAGAGTGTGCCAAGATGGCGCCACTGCACTCCAGCCTGGGCGAAAGAGTGAGGCTCCATATCAAAAAACCAACAAGATAATAACAATAATAATAAATAATGTGTGGTGAGGAAATTATTTTATATTATTCATTTTTGTTTCCTATTATAAAAAGAAACTGCTTAATGACATTAAGAAATTGACTACAGGTAAATGAGAAATTAGCAGTAGTGCCTGGATTAAAAGTTATTGAGCCCCACCAAAGGGTAGGCCCTAGGAAGACAGAAGATACTGATCCTTGTTCATCCAGCTCCTACCATCCAGCTGGGCATATTGTGTACATCCAATAATGTTTGATGATCCAATGGATAATTTAGCTGCTTTAGTAATACTACCCATGAGATTTTTAGGATTTTAGAAGAATAAAAAATGAACAGAACTTGGGGCAAAGGAAGTATGTAATCTTTAGAGATTTAATAGTAAGTGATGAAACGAACACACAGTCAAAATAAATCTTAGGTGAAAAATAAATTTAATATATACACAGGAAAAGCACTATATACATTCCTTAAATTGCTAATAATTTAATATTAATATTAAATCTGGTATTAATACATAGGCATTTGATGTATTAAGTACATTCTATCCTGAGTAGAAAATTATAAATTTATGATACGCTATTTTTATTATAAAACAACACTCTAGGCCCCACAATTTTGTTTTTGTTATTGTTTTTTTCTATTCAGAGTAATGAGAAAACGCTAGCCCACCCACAAACTTTCTGGTATCTACTGAATCTTGGTTAATTTTTTTTTTTTTTTTCTGGTGAGAAATGGTACGAAAGAATTTTGAGAGCCCAGTGATATGGCTCTGTTGTCTGGGGAAACACCCAGGGTCCTTGGTCTCCTGCGGAGAAAATTAGCAACACGGACACACGTGGAGTGGATTAAGGAGTGGAAAGATTAGTAGCCAAGAAAGAAGAAAACAGCTCCCCCATACAGGAGAAGGAGGGCGCCCAACGGAATAACCCCGCCTGAAGCGAAAGCGGTCCATTATGTCAGGAGGCTCCAGGAGGCAGTGTTTGATTTGCATAGGACCCAGGGATTGGTTTGACCAGGTATCTCATTCAGTTAGCCTTGGGAAAAAAACTGGCTGTCCCCCCCTCCCTAGCTTTTTATTATGCAAATCTGGCTACCTGGCGCAAGTGGCCTTGACCTGGATGCGCGCCATAATGTCCGCACATGTGGCAACAAAGAAAAAGTAGAGGAAACCACCATATTAGGTAGACCTGACTCTTAGCCGCCTGCATATACGTATGTAAGCCCATGGCTTTCATATCAATGCTTGCAGGTCTGGTTTTTCAGGCCACTTTCTGTTAGAAACAAAATGTTTTGGGGGCTGCTTTTTTCTTAAAAGAAAAAGCCTTACGGAAGACTCTTTTAACCTTTTTAACTGCCTAAATTAATTTCTTAATAACTCCTGTAATACCGGCACAGTAGCTCTTGCCGGTAATCCCAGCTACATGGAAGGCTCAGGTGGGAGGATTGCTTGAGCCTAGAAGTTCAAGGTTGTAGTGAGCTATGATCCCACCACTGCACTCCAGTCTGGGCGATAGGGTGAGACCCTGTCTCTTAGAAAATAAAATAAAAATAATTTTGAAACCAGTAGTTACATATAAGCATGGGATAGCATGAGGATCAAAAGATTACATGAATTGGTATGATTAGTGTCTTCCTTTGATCCACTGTCTTTTCAGATAGTGATAGACGATCAGTAATTAAGTGTCTCATTGCACTAATGTGCACGGTGTATCTAGCACTGTAGGTTGCGCACTATAATCAGGGTCAGAGGAAGAAACAGAGAGATTGTCTTCTCTTACAGATATTAAGATCTAGGAGAAAAAAGGTGATATCTAAATATAAGATGGAAAACATGAAATAAAAGGCAAAAGTAACTTGAGAAAGGGAGAAATCACATCTGGCTAAACTGGCAAAAGAGGATTTCTTGGAAAAGGTCATACTTATATCTGTATTGAGAGTTTTATATCAAGCAACAAGAATATAATATGATATATTAAGATCACAGTTACCTCACAGGGAGATCCGATGAAAGTGTGAGCAGTGTAGTCAAGTTAGAAGGTCTAGGTGCTCATCTTGGCACCACTGCATGGGATATGTCACCTTGGGCATATCTTTATTTTGACCAAGCCTCATCTTCCTGATTAAAAATGGATAATAAAGTTCTCTACTACCTTGATTGGAAGTCAAGAGGAATAGCATTGATAAGAGGAATTTTATCATAGGTTATTCTCCCTACTTCTTAGAATTATTACCTTGATAAGTTGAGACAATATAAACAGTTTGCGTACTTACTGGAAAACTCTATATATAATGTATTGTTAATAATAAAACAGTAATCTGGAGGCAAAATCCAAAACGTAATATGTTCAACTATTTTGTACTATAGTGAATGTGACATAATAGCTACAAGAGGAAACATTTTTTGGACTGCGACATCAGATTTTGAGAATTTAAATCCCAGCTTTATCACCAAGTGGCAATGGCAAGCTCTCTAAGCCTTGGAGCCTCTTCCTGTAAAATGGAGTTAATGATAGCTTTTATTTAATAATGTTATGAAAACTAAGAGATAATATTTTAAAAGCAGTTAGCATACTATTTGTCATTATAGTAATTGATCAATATGTATTAGGTTTTGTTTATTTATTGAAAATATATATCCAAGTAGTTAAAGAATTAATGAATAGAGTAAAAGGCACCTCTTATAATCCTCTTCAATGACTAAATGTTATTTTGAGAAGAATGCTATACAAAGTTGGACCAAACAGTGAGTTATTTCACCATTAGTTTACAATGCAAAGTGAAGTACAGAAGAGAGGAAAAGTTGATGTTTAGGAAAGCCAACTCGCTGCCCATTAATAAAAAATTTATAATGAGTGCCACATCTTAGAGTCTGGTCCTCAAGTTTGCAAACCTGGAAATTTTAGGTTTCTGAATAACAAGTTAACTCATGCTAATCAATCCATCTTAATTGAAGTTTCTTATCTGCAGTTCCACATTGAACCACATTACACAGAAAATGTTTGGAATGACAATTTTCTTAATTGTTCCAATGAGTACCATTTTAGAGAGATATGTGAGAAGTTAATTCATAACATTCAGTGGATGTCTTGGGGCATCAGCGCCTAATTCTCTCATTATATTCCAGTTAAAAGATATATATTTTCTTTTTTTGTTGTGTCTCTGCCAGGCTTTGGTATCAGGATGATGCTGCCTCATAAAATGAGTTAGGGAGGAGTCTCTCTTTTTCTATTGTTTGGAATAGTTTCAGAAGGAATGGTACCAGATCCTCTTTGTACCTCTGGTAGAATTTGGCTATGAATCTGTCTGGTCCTGGGCTTTTTGGTCAGTAGGCTTTAAGTACTGCCTCAATTTCAGAACTTGTTATTGGTCTATTCAGGGATTCGTCTTCTTCCTGATTTAGTCTTGGGAGGGTGTATGTGTCCAGGGATTTATCCATTTCTTCTAGATTTTCTAGTTTATTTGCATAGAGGTGTTTATAATATTCTCTGATGGTAGTTTGTATTTCTGTGGGATCAGTGGTGATATCCTCTATCATTTTTTATTGTGTCTATTTGATTCTTCTCTCTTTTCTTCTTTATTAGTCTGGCTAGCGGTCTTTCTATTTTGTTAATCTTTTCAAAATACCAGCTCCTGGATTCACTGATTTTTTTGAAGGGGTTTTCATGTCTCTATCTCCTTCAGTTCTGCTCTGACCTTAGTTACTTCTTGTCTTCTGCTGGCTTTTGAATTTGTTTGCTCTTGCTTCTTCAGTTCTTTTAACTGTGATGTTAGGGTGTTGATTTTAGATCTTTCCTGCTTTCACCTCTGGGTATTTAGTGCTATAAAAAAGACTGCTTTAGCTTTGTCCCAGAGATTCTGGTTCATTGTGTCCTTGTTCTCATTGGTTTCAAAGAACTTATTTATTTCTGCCTTGGTTTCGTTATTTACCCAGTAGTCATTCAGGAGCAGGTTATTCAGTATCCATGTAGATGTGTGGTTTTGAGTGAATTTCTCAATCATGAGTTCTAATATGATTGCACTGTGGTCTGAGCGACTGTTCTGATTTCTGTTCTTTGCATTTCCTGAGGAGTGTTTTACTTCCAATTATGGTGGTCAATTTTAGACTAAATGTGATGTGGTTCTGAGAAAAATGTATATTCTGTTGATTTGGGGTGGAGAGTTCTGTAGATGTCTATTAGGTCCATTTGATCCAGAGCTGAGTTCAAGTCCTGAATATCCTTGTTAATTTTCTGTCTCATTGATCTGTCTAAAATTGACAGTGAAGTGTTAAAGTCTCCCACTATTATTCTGTGGGAGTCTAAGCCTCCTTGTAGGTCTCTAAGAACTTGCTTTATGAATCTGGGTGCTCCTGTATTGGGTGCATATATATTTAGGATAGTTAGCTCTTCTTGTTGCATTGGTCCCTTTACCATTATGTCATTCCCTTCTATGGTTTTTGTTTTGTTTTGTTTTGTTGTTTTCTTTTGTTTTGTTTTTGTTTTTTGGGGTTTTTGTTGTTGTTTTTTTAATCTTTGTTGGTTTAATGTCTGTTCTATCAGAGACTAGGATTGCAACCCCTGCTTTTTTTGCTTTCCATTTGCTTGGTAAATATTCCTCCATCCTTTTATTTTGAGCCTATGTGTGTCTTTACACTTGAGATGGGTCTCCTGAATATAGCACACCGATGGGTCTTAATTCTTTATCCAATTTGCCATTTAGCCCATTTACATTTAAGGTTAATATTCTTATTTGTGAATTTGATCCTGTCATTATGATGCCAGTTGGTTATTTTGCCCATTAGTTGACACAGTTTCTTCATAGTATCGAAGTGCTTTACAATTTGTTATTTTTTTCAGTGGCTGGTACTGGTTTTTCCTTTCCATATTTATCACTTCCTTCAGAAGCTCTTGTAAGGCAGGCCTGGTGGTGACAAAATCTCTCAGCATTTGCTTGTCTGTAAAGGAGTTTATTTCTCCTTTGCTTATGAAGCTTAAGTGCGAAAATCCCATATAAAATACTGGCAAACCAAATCCAGCAGCACATCAAAAAGCTTATCCACCACAATCAAGTCGGCTTCAACCCTGGGATACAAGGCTGGTTCAACATATGCAAATCAATAAATGTAATCCATCTCATAAACAGAATTAATGAAAAAAAAAACATGATTATCTCAGTAGATGCAGAAAAGGCCTTCAATAAAATTCAACACCACTTTGCGCTAAAAATCTCTCAATAAACTAGGTATTGATGGAACATATCTCAAAATAATAAGGGCTATTTATGAAAAACCCACAGGCAATATCATACTGAATGGACAAAAACTAGAAGCATTCCCTTTGAAAACTGGCACAAGACAAAGATGCCCTCTCCCCTCAACTCCTATTCAACATAGTACTGGAAGTTCTGGCCAGGGCAATCAGGCAGGAGAAGGAAATAAAGGGTGTTCAAATAGGAAGACAGGAAGTCAAGTTTCCTCTGTTCGCAGGTGGACATGATTGTATATTTAGAAAACCCCATCATCTCAGCCCAAAATCTCTTTAAACTGATAAGCAACTTTAGCAAAGTCTCAGGAAACAAAATCAGTGTGCAAAAATCACGAGCATTCCTATACACCCATAATAGAGAAACAGAGAGCCAAATCATGAGTGAACTCCCATTCACAATTGCTACAAAGAGAATAAAATACCTAGGAATAGAATTTACAAGGAATGTGAAGGACCTCTTCAAGGAGAACTACAAACCACTGCTCAAGGAAATAAGAGAGGACACAAACAAACAGAAAAACATTCCATACTCATGGATAGGAAGAATCAATATGGTGAAAATGGCCATACTGCCTGCCCAAAGTAATTTATAGATTCAATGCTATTCCCATCAAGCTACCATTGACTTTCTTCACAGAATTAGCAAAAACTACTTTAAATTTCATATGGAATGAAAGAAAAAAAAAAGCATATATAGCCAAGACAATCCTAAGCAAAAAGAACACAGCCAGAGGCATCATGCTACCTGACTTCAAACTATACTACAAGGCTACAGTAACCAAAACAGCATGGTACTGGTATCAAAACAGATACATAGACCAATGGAACAGAACAGAGGCTGCAGAAATAACACCACACATCTACAACCATCTGATCTTTGATAAACCTGACAAAAACAAGCAATGGGGAAATGATTCCCTATTTAATAAATGGTATTGGGAAAACTGGCTAGCCATATGCAGAAAACTGAAACTGGACCCCTTCCTTACACCTTATACAAAAATTAACTCAAGATGGATTAAAGACTTAAACGTAAGACCTAAAACCATAAAACCCCTAGAAGAAAACCTAGGCAATACCATTCAGGACATAGGCATGGGCAAAGACTTCATGACTAAAATACCAAAAGCAATGGCAACAAAAGCTAAAATTGACAAATGGGATCTAATCAAACTAAAGAGCTTCTGCACAGCAAAAGAAACTGTCATCAGAGTTTACAGGCAACCTACAGGATGGGAGAAAATTTTTGTAATCTATCCATCTGACAAAGGACTAATATCCAGAATCTACAAGGAACTTCAACAAATGTATGAGAAAAAAACAAACAACCCCATCGAAAAGTGGCCAAAGGATATGAACAGACACTTCTCAAAAGGAGACATTTATGCAGCCAAAAAACATATGAAAAAAAGCTCATTATCGTTGCTCATTAGAGAAATGCAAATCAAAACCACAGTGAGATACTATCTCATGCCAGTTAGAATGGTGATCATTAAAAAGCCAGGAAACAATAGATGCTGGAGAGGTTCTGGAGAAATAGAAATGCTTTTATGCTGTTGGTGGGAGTGTAATTTAGTTTAACCATTGTGGAAGACAGTGTGGCAATTCCTCGAGGATCCAGAACCAGAAATATCATTTGACCCAGCAGTCTCATTACTGGGCATATACACAAAGGATTATAAATCATTTCTACTATAAAGAGACATGCACAAGTATGTTCATTGCAGCACTGTTCACAATAGCAAAGACTTGGAACCAGCCCAAATGGCTGTCCATGATAGACTGGATAAAGAAAATGTGGCACATATACACCATGGAATACTATGCAGCATTAAAAAAGGATGAGTTCATGTCCTCTGCAGGGACATGGATGAAGCTGGAAACCATCATTCTCAGCAAACTAACATAGGAACAGAAAACCAAACACCACATGTTCTCATTCATAAGTGAGAGTTGAACAATGAGAATACATGGACACAGGGAGGAGAACATCACACATCAGCGCCTGTTGGGAGGTAGGGGGCCAGGAGAGGGATAGCATTAGGAGAAATACCTAATGTAGATGATGGGTTGATGGGTGCAGAACACCATAATGGCACGTGTATACCTATGTAACAAACCTGCAGGTTCTGCACATGTATTCCAGAACTTAAACTATAATAAAAAAAGAGAGACCTAGAGAATATATATGTTACTTAATTGCTATATCTATATTTATCTGCATACATTTCATATCTATATCTATATATGTCTTTATATATCTATACCTATCTATATATCTATTTATTTACTTATTTCGTCTTTTCTTCCCTCCTTCTTTCTTTTCATCCATTTATCTATATAGATAGAGAGAAGTTATCTATTTATAATAAGAAGTATGACTATTGAGTTTATTAACTGAACAGCATTTTCATTCCTGCAGGCAGACCTACATGAATGCCAATTATTATCAGAAAGACTGTTGTTGGAATATAAAGTAGTAGTGCCACTGAGTCGTGAGGACATGATTTATTTCTCTTCCCAATAAAGGTAGAGTTTCTGCAAAGACTGGACAATTAGTTGTAGTCCAGGGCACGTTCTCTCTCCCCTGAGCTTTAGGCATAGAGTCATTATATGCCTTCTTGACTTTCTTTTCAATGATTTTCTAAAAACCTTTCTTCTGATTGAAGCAGCTTCTCTTTAGATATCTGTCATACATATTATTATGCTAAAAAAGTGTGCTTGACTTAAACATATGGCTTGCATGTTTTAAAGAAGGGGATTCTCTTCCCAAGGAGCTTAAAATATTTTAAAATCTCTAATTGCATATCACATTTTAGATGTGATCTTTGCGGATATATTTCAAGCATCTCATACACTTCCTTACTTTGTTATTTCCCTTCACAATAGAATATAGAATTGACAGGCTTAGACTTGATGATCATCCATCTGAGTCAAATTCTTTTTCACTTTCAGGTCTCCTATTGAGTCCCACCTTTGCTTTAGGTATATCAAGGTTATGAAACCTGTATTTTATTATTAAAACCAGCCCTCATTTTCTGGTTTTCTTCTTACTCATTTTAATAAAAGCGAAATGTATAACAGTGGTAAAGTATTTTTTTTATGATCAGAATGTTCTATTATTCAAATGACATGTCAAAGTGTTTGAAGTGTAGTCACAACCAGGAGACCCACTAGCCTGCACTCTCCTCTTTTCCAGTCAAAAAGCAAAGAAATTCCTAAGACATATTTGTAGTGCCGTAGTGTGAGGTTTAAAAAACACTGCAAAGATAGATGCTAGATACAGACATTTAGATACATAGATGAAATAGGTAAATGCCTGATCTGTAGTGTATTAATTGCAGTATGTTAGTGAAGCAGTGTATCAGTTTCCTTTTTCTGCTGGAACAAATTATCACAAATTTAGAGACTTAAGCAAGACAAATGTGTTATCTTACAATGCTGTAGGCCAGGCTAGAAGTCCAACCTGGATCTCAGTGGGCTGGTGTCAAGGTGGCAGCAGGGTTCCATTCTTTTCTGGAGACTCTAGGGTTTTGATTTCCTTTCCTTGGTTATTTGGGTTCTCGGCACAGTTCAATTTCTTGTGGTTGAAATTCCCATTTTCTTGCTGGCCGTCAGCCAAGATCTGTTCCCAGCTTCTTAAATTCCTTGACTGATGGTCCCCTTCCTCCATCTTCAAAGCCTTCCTTGGCAGCCCCATCTCCCTCATGCTTTGAATTTCTCCTCCTTCTTTCTTTTTCATCCTTCTAACCTAGCAAGAATAGGTTCTCCGCTTTTAAAAATACATGTTATATGATTAAATCAACCAGATAATCCAAGATAATCTCCCCACCCCAGAATCTGTATTCATGCTCACATATTGAAGTCAAGTTTTCCGTGTAAGACAACATGTTTACAGGTTTCAGTGATTAGAACGTGGACATCTTAGGGATGGGGGAGAGGTTGTAATTATTCTCTTTACCACATGTAGCGTTTGTGTAGTCATTTGCATTTGCTTCTAATGTGAAGGCCTTGACCAACAGGCCATGTCGGATTTAAATAGCTCCTTTAATCAGTTTGCATCCTAGATATTATTTTGACCATTGAGGAGGCTTTGCCTACCACAGTTTGATTAATTATACACTGTTGTTTTTTCTCTGGTGAATTCCTAGAGGAGAATCTCGTGTTTTGATTTCTAATATTTTAATTGAATTTAAGTAAGAAAAACTCACAATTACCCACATGCAATCAGCATAATAGAGAGGGTTGTATTTTAGACCATGGGTCATCAGATTAATCAGACTATTACTAGTCCTGCCAGCCATTTAGCCATTAAAACAAGTACACATACACAAAACAAGGATAGTTACTGAAGTGACAGAATTGGCCCAAAGCTAGACTGACCAAAGTTTTGAATAAACTGAAGAACCAAACTTTGACATGCTTATCTGAATGTAATTGGAAATTCAGATCTCTATACAGTCACTTATCCTTAAGTTCTAAGTCATCGCATTTCATCTGTTATTTATAATCTCATTTGGATTTCAGAAAAAATTCAATACTTCATTACATCTCTTAATTTATATTTTACCTTTAAGATTTGGTTACTCTTTGAGCCAAGAGCACAACAATTGTTCATGTGCACAGGAGTTAAGAACTGCCACCAAAGGTGGCACTCATATAACGGAGACAGAGTTGTTGGTCCAACGTTGGTGTCTGAACGGTAATTTGAATAATGAAGAAAATGACATTACTCCTGAGAATTCCAGGACAGAATCTTCCCATGGCTTCATGGCTTTGGGCCAGCCATTTCCCAGGCATAGTGAGTAACAGAGGAAGGGAAGGATATTAATAGCCCTCCTTGGGTTGCTTTTGTTAGCTTTAGTTACTAGAAGCTGACATGACTGCTACCCAAGGCAGAACTTCTATAAAAAAATCCAGCAGTGGAACACTATACATGCCTACTGTGCTAATAAGAGAGAGAAAAACTAGAAGTTTCTTTTCTCTCTCACTTGGGATACTAAAGGGCAATAGAGCAGCTATCAGCAAAAAGTCCAGAGGCACAAATCTAGCAACAAAGAGAGAACTCAAAAGTTGCATTTCACAAATGGTAAACACATGATATGTTTTCTCTGCATTCCCTAGGGGTCAGGCTATTTCTCAAATGCCAATTCCCATCACAATTGGCGCCTTTGGCACTTCTGAAATACAGGGTGTTTGGCATTCAGCTGGGGAATTTCTGTGTTGAGGAACCAAGGACTGAAAGAAGGCAAGTGTCCAGGTCAGCTGCTGCCAATCACCATCTCCGCTCCACAGGGGTTCACTCAAAGGAGAATACAGCTCAGGTTTCCCTTTAGGGAAGTTTCTCTCTCATTGCCAGAGTTAGTCCAAGTAGGTTTTCTACTGTCCTCTAAAATTCTGACAAGCAATATGGAAGGAAAAGAGTAGCACATTTCTGAAAATAAAAAATGTGCACAAATAATGACATTATATAAGGTAAAGTCACATAACTTATTAAATACAAAGCAATGAATAACACTGCATGGGTTAGAAAATACCATAGTTCAAAGATATTCTTTGCCAGGATTTTAATGAGTCTAAAAAATACAACACATTAATGAATGCATTGTTACATTCAAATACTTTGATTCATTTCCAAATAAAAAGAGTGGAAAACAACCTCCCATTCCCAAAAGGTCAAATTTCAGGTTCATTTCATAACAAATGCATTTTAGAAATGACTAAATCAAAGTGTCATGACCCAAACAGAAAAAATAACAAGCTCACCGGTAAATTTATCATTGCTGGAAGAACAGTGGGCTATGAGAATGATCTTTGAAACTAAAAATCTCTTTAAAGCATTATAGAATTTGCTATCAGCACAAATTGAGAGTAAAGAAATAATTACCAAAATCCAACCAGCTATAAATTTCCATCCACTGGGCAAAAATCCGCATCAGAATGTGAGAAAGCACAAGAATTTGCTTCTTAAATGTTAGGTTGTGCCAGAGGAATTATAAACAGCAGGCACCATCAACAATTAGATTAACAGTTTTTTTCTTTAAGAAATGGGACTGAACTCTAGCTACAACACCATTGAGACAGGCACCTGGAGGTGAGCGTAGAAATACCAACCAACTTCACAAGCAGCTGGAAAGTCTCAAAGTTCTGTGTCCTTTGTATTTTCCAAAACACAGGATTGCTTACTTTCATGCATAGCTGTAGGAAATAAGACTCATTTTTAATTGTGCAAACTTAAACCAATTTGTTTGTGAAACACTAAACTATCCCATATTGAAACTGGTTTGGAAGACCTTCATATGTAAGGATAATCTATTTGGCTTGCAAAATTCACATGAAACTGCATAGAAATTCTGTATACTTTCATTGCTTCCACAATTTTCTCTCCTCCCCATTATAGGCTAAGAGGGCATATTTATGTCCTGGCAGTAAATAATTGCAGGATAATATGTGTTAGCATTCCCTTACAAATAAATATTCCCTTGAAGAACCAAACAGAGTAGAAAGGACAGGCATAATGCATTACACTTACTTAGCTTCATTGCATCATTTTATTTAAGGCCCAAGCTGATCCCCTTAGCGTGGTTATAATTTCTTTTGGTCTACACAGTGTACATTGGGTTAATGAGGTCAAGTCAACCTCTATATGGTACCCTAAGTTCATGCTATCTCTTAATAAAACATATCTTCTGGTGACGAGATGAGAAAAGGGGAATAAATTTATGTGGATCAGACTGAAATCTGGGAACATTTTAGATTTTCCCTTTTCCTCATGCACCGTATTAAATTTGATCATTGAAAATATCTCCCACGTTGGTTCTCGCCACTGCATCTCCTTCAGCTCCAGCTTTAATTCAAGCTATCATCATTTCTCATCTGGTTTGTGGAGTAATCAAACAGATCCCTCTGCCTCCCATCTGTCATCGTAATCATTCTATTCTATGCTGATACCACAGATATATCTAAAGCACATATTTAACATATTTTCTCTCTTATTTAAACCCTTTGGTTGCTTGGCTAATTCTTTGCATGTGCACATAGACAGCATTCCCATTAGTGGCATTTAATACCCCTGGGCAAGTAACAACAGGAGTCAAGTAACATATCCTAAGCTCCTGCCACTTGGAACTATCATGAGAAAAAAATTGAACATGGCTCATGGCAGGAGTCCAGACCTACGCAGACGTGTCTGACGGATTGGAAGATCTTATAGAAACCTGATTTCAGGAAGTAACAACTTTGGTTCTGAGAAGAAAATCTCCAAAAAAAAAAAAAAAAAAAGAAAGAAAGAAAACAAATTAATCAAAGTGGAGTATACCCAACAGCCATGTTTGCTAACAACTATAAGCTAGTTTTAAAGTGTTCAATTTTTTTCATCCAGAGATGAAAAAAGATAGGATCAAAAGTCACAGATGCTCACCCTGGAAACATGTTTAAGTCATCTTTGGCCATTCTTGAAAATTCCTAAAAAGACATAAGGAAAGTGATGAGGTTCTAGTGTAGGTTTTTGTCACAGCAACCTGACTGATCTTCCATCAGTTAGCATTTGTATTAGTTAGGATTCTTTGGCTGCAAGTGGTAAAAGGCTCAACTCAATATAACTTAAACAGAAAAGGTATCTGCTATCTCATAACAGGAGTCCAGATATAGGTTGGTTCCAATGTTGTTAATTCAGGGGCTCAACATCATCATCAAGAACATAGACACTGTGCACCTTTCTCCTCATCCAACTTCGGAATGTCACTTTGACCCTTTGACTTGCTCCTCATATGGGTAAAGTAGTTGCAGATAAGTAGTTGCACCTTATCATCTAAAAGTAGATAAGGTGCTTCTTTAAGATCAGAGACACTTTTCTCATTTATACACCCACATTCTTCACATCTGACTGGGTAAGCTATGTTTTAGGCTCACCCTAAACTAGTTACTAGCAATGGGAATTAGAATACCTGAGTAGTCTTAGACAAATTTCTACTTGTCCCAAATGAAACTGGGGTCTTGTTAGCCAGGACAATGTGGCAGAAATTATAGTTTTATTGGCATATATAATGTTGTCAATAGCTAGCAGTCACAAACCACTATGATCTAGGTCAGTGCTTTGCAAAGCTTAGATTCTGATTCAGTGGATCTCAGGTAGGGCCCACGATCCTGCATTCAAATACTCTTATAAGTGATGTTGCTGCCAGTCCATGGACCACACTGTAAATACCAAGCATTTAGGTGACATTCATATAACTTTTTGTTTCACTGGCTTTAATAGCCTTCAGAACAAAATCCACGTTCCTTAGCATGAATGTCATACATGATTCTTCATTACACCTAATCTTGTAACAATTATTATTGCTCTTGATAACTTTAATGCAATGTGCTCCAATATGACCATGTTATATTCAAAGCGCTGTGAGTTTAATGCCCTATGGCTTTTTGCTCTCACATTTATCATTTCTTCTTCATACAATAGAATTTCTCATCCGTTTATTTCTATTTCCTTTCTTCTGGCTAAATCAGTTACTTTGGGAAGACTTACCTAATCCCAACTCTTCATACCTTATCATATGTTAGGTACCTCTTTTGGGTCCAATAACCCTATAATTGTAAATCACACTGTAATGTAATTATTTCTTTACATTTCTGTCTCCTCCATTAAATCGTGGATTTTTCAATGGCAAGGTTATTCTAAATATCTCATGGTTAATAAAATATCTGATAAAGAGTAAATCCTAAGTAAAACCATATTTTACAGAGTAATGCTCCTAATATCCCAAATCTTTTATACATGTCTATCTGTCTACAGAGAATGTGGTCACCACCTAATTAACATGAAAACTGGAGTTCCATTACCACATTATATACAATTACATGACATTATTTGCTTTACACTTACTTTTCACTCTACCTTGTTTTTCTTTTAATTTTTCTCTCAGCAGTACCAAGATTATACTAAATTTTCCATAAATATTTTTATAAAAATAAATAAATCCTGATTGTAAAGGAGCCCAGGTTCTACTAAGAGAACTAAGACATGCATATTATACAAATCTAACAAATGATTGAAAATGAGAAGTTCCATAAAGACGAATATATAAAGCAGCATGAGAGTTCAGAAGAAGAAAATAGTCCAGATAGGTTACCAATGAAGTTGTAGCAGACACTATTATTCACTCGTTTGTTGTTGACAGGATGTGAACAGACTATTGGTCAATCTAATCTTGGAAGTAACATCCCACCATTTTCACCATATTCTGTTTGTTAGAAGAGAGACTCCAGGTCTAGCTCACATTCAAAGGAAGGGGATTATTCAAGGACATAAGCATAGGAGGCAGAGATCAATGGGGGCCACCTAAGACTCTACCACACATTTACCTCCTGAGACTCATTAAAATGACAAGACAATAGCAAACCAAAATAGAAGCACAGACTCTCCTTCTAGTAATTCAAATGTAGGTTTCTCAGAAGACAATCTGGAAGGAAAGACCAGGATTTAAAAGAAATGATAAGCAAGAAAACTGGTGAATATGAACACATCATAATAAGAATTGGCATTATAAAACAATAATATAAAATAATAATAATAGTTTGATGACTAATATGGAGAGTAATAAAACAGCAGACAAAATTACAAAAAGGAAAAAAAGAGTAAGACATCAATAACTTATAAAAGAAGAGAGGCAACTGAAATTGAATCATTCTCAGGCTTTGTATTGTTTTAGAGTGTCCCAAGTCCAAGTATGCATATTGTGCTATAAGGGTAACCAATAAACAGGAGACATAGGCTATGCTAATTTCAGAACATAGAATGACTGTATGGGTGTGTGTTCAAGGGAAAGAAAGTAGAAACATAAAGAAAATCAATAAAACCAAAAGAACACAGGAGACATGGTTAATGAGGGGCATGGAAAAAGCAAGATTAAATAAAAATCGCAGAATGTTAGAAAAGGAATTGTTTAAATGCAAGGAAAGCACAAAGTGGAAGACCTATTAATTAAGCAAAATCCAAAGATGATAGCAACTGATTAGATATGGGGGGGGGGCGGGGAAGAGAAAAATTAAAGATCTGTATTTTTCACTAGGATGATTAGAAAGTTGACTGTGACATAATCAGTATTAGGGAATACAGGACAGGTTACTATTTAGTTAGAAAGCACAACAAGTTCAGTTTTGAACAATTTGGAATTGAACAGCATTTCCAGAATTTCTAAGTAGCGTGGCCTTATGCTTGGCAATCAGGATAGATGGATCTGGTACATCTTTGTTTTTATAGCATTTTACATAAGATTGAGAAAATATCACTTGTCCATATCCAAGGAGATTAATGTGTGTTGTGTGTGTGATTATGCATGCAGTGGGAATGAGAATGGATCTATACTTCTTTCAGGCAGGCTTTTGTTACTACTGGTTGAGTCTAAGTTGCCTATGACACATCTAATGGAGCTATTCATTCAGGAAGAGTATGGAGGAATGGATGCTAGAATAATGGTACCATCTCTTGTCAGACAGACCATGTGTTAAAACAGTTTTCCTGTTTACTAGCTGTATTATGTGGGCCAAGTTACCTAATGCTTCTAACCTTAGTTTCTTTATCAGCATAATGACTATAAGAGCATCACTGTTATACAAATTCATTCAATTAAATAAGATAATGAATATAAATTGCATAAAACAGTGCCTGAAACACAGTGTATGATTAAGAAAACAGCTTTATTTACAAGTCAAATTCTGTTACCTTTAATGTCAATGAGAAAAATTCCAGTAAATAATATATATTCTATTCAAAATTTAGCATAAAATGAAATCACATCTTGATTTTAATTGTGTTTTTTTTTAAAAAAAAAAATCTACTAAAAGACTAACATGCCATAATGTTTCTGCTGAAGAATCTCATCACTTGGGTCATATTTGTTAACATTTCTGAGACTGTTATTGTTGAGTCATAGAATTCCTTGACATAAATACCAGATTTCTGCTCAGAGTTAAGAAGCACATTTTCCTATTCTGTAGTAACAGATGAGTTTGCCATGAAATCAGGACTGCAATAATTTACTCTAAATTCTTAGACAATTAATTTGAATACATCATATAGAATACATGAAATTTGTTTATTTCTACCTTTACATAAGAGTGCCAACAACTGGAAAAACTTCAATTTATATATGGACACATAGTCTCTGGATAAAAATATAGAAAGAACATAGCCTGAGATAAAATCATGAAATTTAAGAAAAGGAACCTAATTAAATGAGAATAAAAAGAAAAGAAGGAGTCACTTCAAGACAGTGTATAGTATTGTACCAGTAAGAATACTAGATAGACTCTGACATTCAATTTCTATGAGCCCATGGATAAATCACTTACTAACATTGAGCCCCATTTTACTTCTTTTTAAAAAATGTTTTGAAATAATTTCAAACAAGTAATTTCTTAAAACAAGGACATGTTTTTTAAAACAAATACATATTAATAATTTCTTAAAACAAAAACATATTTATAGTATGATCATGCAAGATAATCTTACATAATCATAGTATAATTATAGAATTCAGGGTATTTCTCATCTCAGATATTTTAGTCTCCATCTCAGTCATTTCTCTAGAAGTTTGATTTGAGTCATTTCTATATCTTTCAGGTCTCTAACTGTTTAAACATGCAGAATATGGTTATAATGATTCTTTTAATGAACATTGCTGCTAATTCTAACATCTCTGTCAGTTCTGGATCATTCTTTAAAAATAACTTTTTATTTGAAAGAAGTAAAGACTCACAAAGAATTGCAATAACAGTACTGAGATTTCCCATGTAGCCTTCCCTTGACTTTCCCCAGTGATAATATCTTATATAACCATATGCAATGTAAAAATAAGGAAGGTACTAAGTTACTAACTCAGTTACAGGCCTTTATTGGGATTTCTCATGTTTTGCATGTACTCTGTGTGTGTGTTTTTGAGTGTGTGTGTGTGTGTGTGTGCATGCACACGCACGTAACTGAGTAGAAAGTATGGCTCTATGAAATTTTGTCACATGTATAGATTTGAGTAACCAATACCTCAATTGGGATACAGAACCATTCCATCACCACACACACACACACACACACATACACACACACACACACACCCTTTCTCAGATGATTCCTCAATAGTCACATCCTTCTTCCACCTCTAACCTCTGACCACTGATGTATTTTCTGTCACTATAAATTTGTCACTTCAAGGTTGGTATATAAATGAAATCTTGTAGTATGTAACACTTTGACATTGAATATACACATACAAACATACATATATAGAATAGTTTATATAACTCTATGTCTATATTTCATATATATATTAAACAGAAATATATATGTATTATTTTTGAAAATCAAATTTCTTCAAATCAGTTAGCTTAAGAATGGCATTGCCTTTACTAATAAATTTGGGGACTATCATTTTATTACTGCTTATTTATTTACTGACTTATTCTTCTAGATATCTGTGTATGCTGTGGTATTTCTGTCTGTTTTGTTCCAGTTGCTATTGGTTGCTTGGTTGGTCTGGAGAGAAGGAAGTTGAAGCTTGACCTAAATATAGTTTGACACATTAGTCTTAAGAAGCTCTCTCAATTACAAGTGTCCAAAAAAAATCACTCATTGAATTGTGTTTGAATAAGAACTATTCAAGTTTGAAAGAGGTTACTGCAGTATTTTCTATAGCAAAATGTCAAAATATGTTCTGCTCAACATAAAACTCAATGCTATATAGAGTTGTATAGAGTTGAATAATAGAAAAAAACTGGTACATTCTTTCATAGATATAATTTAGATGAGCTAATATAATATCTCATAATTCATATAGTTTAAATACTTACTAAACTATTTATAATAGTGTGTATTTGTAGCAGTCAAACCATTGCAAACGTATTTTTGAGCTTAAGTGTTAAAGTATCACATTTGAAGGACAGGTAGTCAAACTGTTGAATTTTTTCAGACTCCTTTTACTTCTCATTAACTATTAATAATTATAGAAATAAGATCTGTAGCCAAGGTAACAAGGAAAAGAAAATGATAGTGTAAGTCCAAGAAGCCTTGCCCTATCTGTCTCTGTTTATCACAGTACACGATGTTTACTGTGCTCCTTCGGGCACTGAGGTGTATACATGCTTTGACCCTCTTTTCTTTACCTTGCTGAGAAGGGCAATTTCAATAGAACATTTAAATGCTCCAAAAACAGTTTTGACAAATACAGTTGTACCCTATGTTTCTATGACTGCAGTCAGTCACATAAAGTTTGTAATTTCTGATATTTCTTGGACAATCATTTCGAAGCAAAGTAAAAGGTAGAGTTGATCTCAAAGAGAAGTGAAACTACAGAAACATTATTTTTGTTGTGGTCCAAATCTTCAGTAAATATATTGTGTTGATAAGTTTTTTTTGAAATGTTTATACAAAAGATATATGCAGATACTAGTATTAATTCATTTTGAAATTTTTAATACTGATTTACAAGTAAAGTAAAAGCATACTTGAATTGTTTCCATTATTACAGAATGAATTTCTAGCAAAATAGTCATACCACTTTAAGGAGCACTGTGGTTGCCATGTGTATACCATTCAGCATTTCTAAGGGTAAAACTTCCTAAAATAAATCGATTTGCTCAAGTATGGATGTCATAAAATATTGGGAAATAATACCAGATTTGATTTTTTTTAAATATTTTTTCTTCCTGCTTTGATCCCATCCCATTAACTTCATGGCAGCCCTTCCTTGGACAGGTGGAGGTTGCGGAGTGGGAGGTGGTATAAAAATGAGTACAAAATAGCTAAGCAAATTTCTTAATAGATTGTTTTAAAAACTCATAACTCCCACTATTGTAGTCTTATATCAAGGCACTTTTGAACTTGAATAGCTGGCTTGTTTGAAAAACTTTTTGATGTTTTATCAAGGTGTTTAAGTTTTATTTTTTCTTCTAAAATCAAAAGACATAGTTTATAACACAAACAACAAAGTAAAAAAAAACTGTGATGATATGAGTCACCTCTTGTTCCACACTAGATAAAAGATATGACTTGAAATGAGAGAACTGTGGAAAAAAATTAAGTAAATTAATACTTTTGAAGGCTATGAAGGATGAGCTGATCTTTCCCACTGCTCTTGAATTCTCCCAGCTGCCTACCAGGGTTAGGAGGGAATAACAAAAGGTCAGTACTTCTAGAGGAGCCTAACTGCAGAAGGACGAGTGTCTGACTTTCTGTACTGAAATCTGTAAATAGACACTTCTGAGAATGAATGTCAGGGCATGAGGTGGCAGGAAGAGAACTCTACTGTCCCTCAAATCTTACTCTCAGAGAAGCACAAGAAAACATTTAACAAATTTTAATGTTCCTCCATTTCCATGCCGTGAGAGGCTCATATATAGCTAAGGGCTACGTAGTTGGGGTAAGGGGGGATTAGAAAGCCTAAACATTTCCAGGGAGGAAAGGGCAAAGAACCCAAAACAGGAGCAGTAGGAATAGGAGCCAATGATTAAAAATCAGTGGGAATTACGTACCACAGGAGCAGCCAGGAAGATGCCTGCTCAGGCAAGGTTCAGACAGCTTTCCCCTATGTGAGCATAATATGTGAGCCCTTGACCAGTGTTTCCTATTTGCCACTCCAGATTTATTCTTTTCTGCCTTGCTCTCCATCTTGAGCTGACTTGCATAGATTGCCCCACTTGGGCAGGCCCTATTGTCAACTGTCTTATGGTTGATTTAGACAGTAAGAAGCACTAGTAAGAGAGAAGAGGGAGACAGATAAATAGGTCAAGATTCACTTATATTTTTCCACCACCCTCTCCACATTTTATCCGACTCTACCTGTTTCTGCCAAGACAAATTTTGGCATAGGATGACTTCTCCATGTCTATGACTGTTCATCTTCACTGGGTTTCCGGTATTGCTTCCCCTGTTGCCTGTCAGGTATAGGCGTAGCAAAAACTTCTCCCTGTTGCAAATCCTTGAGCAGTTCACTATCTCTTACTCCTATCCCTGAACCTTGCCCACATGTTTGTAAATAATCCCTTTTTCATATTCTCTACCTTTATCCACTTTGAGCGTGTCATTTATCACCTAATCTTGAATTTAGATGACCCTCTGGCAGAAACAGAAACAGAAGTTAGAGGTAGAAATTTCTGAACTGATTAAATATTTACCCAAAAAAGATTAGAAGCCATGAGTATCCTTTAAACCAGTAGAAGATTTTTCTACCAATTAAGGAAATGCTATTTTAAAAATAAAATGAAATTCTATTAAAATGCCTAAGGAAACTTTTCATTTTGTATACTTGAATCATGGCCTTTAATACTCAACTAACTATATATAAAGACATTATTTTTCAATTTTTTAAAAAAAATTCAAATGAAATATTTTACTCATTCCAAAAGGAATTAGCTAGAGAAAGAAATTATTTTTTAAAGTTTAATAATTGAACATTAGTCTTAAATTAAATAGTCACTTACAGTTTAATTTTCCCATCCTCTCTTTAACTTATTTGTAAAATTGGTATTAAAGAGTTCAAACTTATGTTCAAAGAGTCATTTGCAATGTAGAAGTAGTACAGATATAATTATTATTTTCAGCTTGGACCAGCTTGAAATTTACAAACCATTAATGTGCTAGACTTTATTAACTTATATAACTTACAAAGATCAAAGCTTAAACCTACAATGTCTATAAACTCTATATTCTTGAGCTGTATCTTTCTTTTTAAGGAAATCTGTAAATGTACATGTGTGTGTGTTTGTTTCTCTGTGTGTGTTGAGTGAATCCCAAATAGCATAAACCCAAATAAATCCATGAGAAGACACACAATTAAACTTTGTAAGCTAAAAACAAGAAAAAATCTTCAAGGCAACAGACACAAATGATGCATTGTTTACTTGAGAGAACCAATTTGAATGACAAAGAATTTTCCAACCAAAACAATAAACACCAGAAAGAAACAGCACAGCATTTTTCAAGCTCTGAATGAAGATAACTGAAAATTCTACATCTGAGAAAATTATCCTTTAGGATAAAGATATTGGGGTGGAGCCAAGATGGCCAAATAAGTACAGCTCCAGTCTACAGCTACCAGCGTGAGCAACGCAGAAGATGGGTGATTTCTGCATTTCCAACTGAGGTACCGGGTTCATCTCACTGGGGAGTACCAGAGAGTGCGTGCAGGACAGTGGGTGCAGCGCACTGTGCATGAGCCAAAGAAGGGCGAGGCATCACCTCACCCGGGAAGTGCAAGGGGTCAGGGAATTCCCTTTCCTAGTCAAAGAAAGGGGTGATAGATGTCACCTGGAAAATCAGGTCACTCCCACCCTAATACTGCGCTTTTCCAATGGGCTTAACAAATGACACACCAGGAAATTATATCCTGCACCTGGCTCGGAGGGTCCTACACCCACGGAGCCTCACACATTGCTAGCACAGCAGTCTGAGATCAAACTGCAAGGCGGCAGTGAGACTGGGGGAGGGGCACCTGTCATCGCTCAGGCTTCAGTAGGTAAACAAAGCTCCAATTGGGTGGAGCCCACCACAGCTCAAGGAGGCCTACCTGCCTCTGTAAGCTCCACCTCTGGGGCCAGGGCACAGACAAACAAAAGACAGCAATAACTTCTGCAGACTTAAATGTCCCTGTCTGACAAGAGTAGTGGTTTGAAGAGAGTAGTGGTTCTCCTAGCATGCAGCTTGAGATCTGAGAACAGACAGATTGCCTCCTCAAGTGGGTCCCTGACCCCCGAGTAGCCTAACTGGGAGGCACCCCCCAGTAGGGGTGGACTGACACCTCACACGGCCGGGTACTCCTCTGAGACAAAACTTACAGAGGAATGATCAGGCAACAACATTTGCGGTTCACCAATATCCACTGTTCTGCAGCCACCGCTGCTGATACCCAGGCAAACAGTGTCTGGAGTGGACCTCCAGTAAACTCCAACAGACCTGCAGCTGAGGGTTCTGACTGTTAGAAGGAAAACTAACAAACAGAAAGGACATCCACACCAAAAATCCATCCGTATGTCACCATCATCAAAGACCTAAGGTAAATAAAACCACAAAGATGGGGAAAAAACGGAGCAGAAAAACCGGAAACTCTAAAAATCAGAGTGCCTCTCCTCCTCCAAAGGAACGCAGCTCCTCACCAGCAATGGAACAAAGCTGGATGGAGAATGACTTTGACGAGTTGAGAGAGGAAGTCTTCAGAAGATCAAACTACTCCGAGCTAAAGGAGGAAGTTCGAACCAATGGCAAAGAAGTTAAAAACTTTGAAAAAAAATTAGACAAATGGATAACTAGAATAACCAACGCAGAGAAGTCCTTAAAGGACCTGATGGAGCTGAAAACCATGGCACAAGGACTACGTGACGAATGCACAAGCCTCAGTAACCGATGCGATCAACTGGAAGAAAGGGTATCAGCGATGGAAGATGAAATGAATGAAATGAAGCGTAAAGAGAAGTTTAGAGAAAAAAGAAAAAAAGAAATGAACAAAGCCTCCAAGAAATATGGGACTATGTGAAAAGACCAAATCTACATCTGATTGGTATACCTGAAAGTGACGGGGAAAAAGGAACCAAGTTGGAAAACACTCTGTATGATATTATCCAGGAGAACTTCCCCAATCTAGCAAGGCAGGCAACAATCAAATTCAGGAAATACAGAGAATGCCACAAAGATACTCCTTGGGAAGAGCAACTCCAAGACACATAATTGTCAGATTCGCCAAGTTGAAATGAAGTAAAAAATGTTAAGGGCAGCCAGAGAGAAAGGTCAGGTTACCCACAAAGGGAAGCCCATCAGACTAACAGCTGATCTCTCGGCAGAAACTCTACAAGCCAGAAGAGAGTGGGGGCCAATATTCAACATTCTTAAAGAGAAGAATTTTCAACCCAGAATTTCATATCCAGCGAAAATAATCTTCATAAGTGAAGGAGAAATAAAATACTTTACACACAAGCAAATGCTGAGAGATTTTGTCACCACCAGGCCTGCCCTAAAAGAGCTCCTGAAGGAAGCACTAAACATGGTAAGGAACAACCAGTACCAGCCACTGCAAAAACATGCCAAATTGTAAAGACCATCAAGGCTAGGAAGAAACTGCATCAACTAATGAGCAAAATAACCAGGTAACATCATAATGACAGGATCAAATTCACACATAAGAATACTAACCTTAAATGTAAATGGGCTAAATGCTCCAATTAAAAGGCACAGACTGGCAAATTGGATAAAGAGTCAAGACCCATCAGTGTGCTGTATTCAGGAAACCCATCTCACGTGCAGAGACACACATAGACTCAAAATACAAGGATGGAGGAAGATCTACCAAGCAAATGGAAAACAAAAAAAGGCAGGGGTTGCAATCCTAGTCTCTGATAAAACAGACTTTAAACCAACAAAGATCAAAAGAGATAAAGAAGGCCATTACATAATGGTAAAGGGATCAATTCAACAAGAAGAACTAACTATCGTAAATATATATGCACCCAATACAGGAGCACCCAGATTCATAAAGCAAGTCCTTAGTGACCTACAAAGAGACTTAGACTCCCACACAATAATAATGGGAGACTTTAACACCCCACTGTCAACATTAGACAGATCAATGAGACAGAAAGTTAACAAGGATATCCAGGAATTGAACTCAGCTCTGCACCAAGAAGACCTAATAGACATCTACAGAACTCTCTACCCCCAATCAACAGAATATACATTCTTTTCAGCACCACACCACACCTATTCCAAAATTGACCACATACTTGGAAGTAAAGCACTCCTCAGCAAATGTAAAAGAACAGAAATTATAACAAACTGTCTCTCAGACCACAGTGCAATCAAACTAGAACTCAGGATTAAGAAACTCACTCAAAACTGCTCAACTACATGGAAACTGAACAACCTGCTCCTGAATGACTACTGGGTACATAATGAAATGAAGGCAGAAATAAAGGTGTTCTTTGAAACCAACGAGAACAAAGACACAACATACCAAAATCTCTGGGACACATTCAAAGCAGTGTGTAGAGGGAAATTTATAGCACTAAATACCCACAAGAGAAAGCAGGAAAGATCGAAAATTGACACCCTAATATCACAATTAAAAGAACTAGAAAAGCAAGAGCAAACATGTTGAAAAGCCAGCAGAAGGCAAGAAATAACTAAGATCAGAGCAGAACTGAAGGAAATAGAGACACAAAAAACCCTTCAAAAAATCAATGAATCCAGGAGCTGGTTTTATGAAAAGATCAACAAAATTGATAGACTGCTAGCAAGACTAATAAAGAAGAAAAGAGAGAAGAATCAAATAGATGCAATAAAAAATGACAAAGGGGGTATCACCACCGATCCCACAAAAATACAAACTACCATCAGAGAATAGTATGAACACCTGTACGCAAATAAACTAGAAAATCTAGAAGAAATGGATAAATTCCTCGACACATACACTCTCCCAAGACTAAACCAGGAGGAAGTTGAATCTCTGAATAGACCAATAACAGGCTCTGAATTTGAGGCAATAATTAATAGCTTACCAACCAAAAAAAGTCCAGGACCAGATGGATTCACAGCCGAATTCTACCAGAGGTACCAGGAGGAATTGGTACCATTCCTTCTGAAACTATTCCAATCAATAGAAAAAGAGGGAATCATCACTAACTCATTTTATGAGGCCAGCATCATCTTGATACCAAAGCCTGGCAGAGACACACACAAAAAAAGAGAATTTTAGACCAATATCTTTGATGAACATTGGTGCAAAAATCCTCAATAAAATACTGGCAAACTGAATCCAACAACACATCAAAAAGCTTATCCACCATGATCAAGTGGGCTTCATCCCTGGGATGCAAGGCTGGTTCAACATACGAAAATCAATAAACGTAATCCAGCATATAAACAGAACCAAAGACAGAAACCACATGATTATCTCAATAGATGCAGAAAAGGCCTTTAACAAAATTCAACAACGCTTCATGCTAAAAGCTCTCAATAAATTAGGTATCGATGGGACGTATTTCAAAATAATAAGAGCTATCTATGACAAACCCACAGCCAATATCCTACTGAATGGACAAAAACTGGAAGCATTCCCTTTGAAAACTGGCACAAGACAGGGATGCCCTCTCTCACCACTCCTATTCAACATAGTGTTGGAGGTTCTGGCCAGGGCAGTCAGGCAGGAGAAGGAAATAAAGGGCATTCAGTCAGGAAAAGAGGAAGTCAAATTGTCCCTGTTTGCAGACGACATGACTGTATATCTAGAAAACCCCATCGTCTCAGCCCAAAATCTCCTTAAGCTGATAAGCAACTTCACCAAAGTCTCAGGAAACAAAATCAATGTGCAAAAATCACAAGCATTCCTATACAACAATAACAGACAAACAGAGCCAAATCATGAGTGAACTCCCATTCACAATTGCTTCAAAGAGAATAAAATACCTAGGAATCCAACTTACAAGGGATGTGAAGAACCTCTTCAAGGAGAACTACAAACCACTGCTCAAGGAAATAAAAGAGTATACAAACAAATGAAAGAACATTCCATGCTCATGGATAGGAAGAATCAATATCGTGAAAATGGCCATACTGCCCAAGGTAATTTATAGATTCAATGCCATCCCCATCAAGCTACCAATGACTTTTTTCACAGAATTGGAAAAAACTACTTTAAAGCTCATATGGAACCAAAAAAGAGCCCACATCGCCAAGTCAATCCTAAGCCAAAAGAACAAAGCTGGAGGCATCACGCTACCTGACTTCAAACTAAACTACAAGGCTGCAGTAACCAAAACAACATGGTACTGGTACCAAAACAGAGATATAGACCAATGGAACAGGACAGAGCCCTCAGAAATAGTGCCGCATATCTACAACTATCTGATCTTTGACAAACCTGACAAAAACAAGCAATGGGGAACGGATTCCCTATTTAATAAATGGTGCTGGGAAAACTGGCTAGCCATATGTAGAAAGCTGAAACTGGATCCCTTCCTTACACCTTATACAAAAATTAATTCAAGATGGATTAAAGACTTACATGTTAGACCTAAAACCATAAAAACCCTAGAAGAAAACCTAGGCAATACCATTCAGGACATAGGCATGGGCAAGGACTTCATGTCTAAAACACCAAAAGCAATGGCAACAAAAGCCAAAATTGACAAATGGGATCTAATTAAACTGAAGAGCTTCTGCACAGCAAAAGAAACTACCATCAGAGTGAACAGGCAACCTACAGAATGGGAGAAAATTTTTGCAACCTAGTCATCTGACAAAGGGCTAATATCCAGAGTCTACAATGAACTCAAACAAATTTACAAGAAAAAAAAAAAAACTCATCAAAAAGTGGGTGAAGGATATGAACAGACACTTCTCAAAAGAAGACATTTATGCAGCCAAAAGACACATGAAAAAATGCTCATCATCACTGGCCATCAGAGAAATGCAAATTAAAACCACAAAGAGATACCATCTCACACCAGTTAGAATGGCAATCATTAAAAAGTCAGGAAACAACAGGTGCTGGAGAGGATGTGGAGAAATAGGAACACTTTTACACTGTTGGTGGGAATGTAAACTAGTTCAACCATTGTGGAGGTTGGTGTGGCAATTCCTCAGGGATCTAGAACTAGAAATACCATTTGACCCAGCCATCCCATTACTGGTCATATACCCAAAGGATTATAAATCATGCTGCTATAAAGACACATGCACACATATGTTTACTGTGGCACTATTCACAATAGCAAAGACTTGGAACCAACCCAAATGTCCAACAATGATAGATGGGATTAAGAAAATGTGGCACATGTACACCATGGAATACTATGCAGCCATAAAAAAAGATAAGTTCGTGTCCTTTGTAGGGACATGGATGAAGCTGGAAACCATCATTCTCAGCAAACTATCGCAAGGACAAAAAACCAAAAACCGCATATTCTCACTCATAGGTGGGAATTGAACAATGAGAACACATGGACACAGGAAGGAGAACATCACTCACCAGGGCCTGTTGTGGGGTGGGGGCATGGGGGGATAGCATTTGGAGATACACCTAATGTTAAATGACGAGTTACTGGGTGCAGCACACCAACATGGCACATGTATACATATGTAACAAACCTGCACGTTGTGCACATGTACCCTAAAACTTAAAGTATAATAATAATAATAATAATAATAATAAGATATTATCAAATGAAAGAAAACTAAGAAAATTAGTCCCTAGCAAACCTGCCATTAAGAAATGGCTAAAGGATGTTCTATTAACAGAAAGGGAATGATCACAAAAGTTTTGTAATTTCGGGGAAAAAAAACCTTTGGAATGGGTAAAAATAACGATAAATACAATAGGCTATCCTTCTTGTCATGGGTCTTAAAACATATTTAATTATTAAAGAAAAAGTTACACCACCATCTGATGTGGTACTCAATATATATGGAAGAAATACCCAAGGCTGTTTGTTACATTGTCAAAGTAGGGAGATGAAAGAAATCTAAATGGAAATAAGGTTTCAGTACTTCACTTGAAGAGATAAAACATCAATACTGGTAGGCTAGAATAAATTATGTATGTGTAGTGCAATACCTGGAGTGACCACTAAGGAAACTATAGGTTGGTACAGAAATAATTGTGGTTTTGCCATTAAAAGTAAAAGTAATGGCACCCACCTAATATACGCAACTATATACTCAAAAACACCATAGATCAACATAAGCTCTTTTTTTTTTTTTTGAAGTTCTAAAATATACCAACCAAAGGGAATACATGGATAGGTATCTAAATATTTCTGTCACAAGTAATTGGATGGACAGGTGGGGTGCCCTCATTAGGGAGCTGACCATGGATTTAGGGTTAGACTCAGGATCCATGGTGCCAAATTCAAAGTGGAAGAAGGAGGTTGAGTTTTCCTCCAGAGTCCACATGGCACGACATGGAGTAACAGTGTAAGCAATTATAAAAAGCACAAAAGTAAAAACTAAATACTCACACACTAAAAAGTCAAAATGCCAAGGTCTACAAGAGTTTGAAGCTAAGCCAATGAGATAAGAGCGAGAGGAGGTATGCAGCAAGTAGAGAAGTTGGGGGAAGGAAGGCTGGTGCAGAGTTTGCACCTATGGGCTGGCAATCATGCAGTGCATTGTGCTGAAAGCATCTGACTCACCAGAGGTACAGAGGGCAGGAAGTGCAGTGTAGGGGACACATAACAGCAATTATTTGGTTTCCATGCCTGTAAAGAACTTTCCCTACATCATCTCATTTAATCCTCTCACTAGCCTGTGACAAGAAACTTTAGCCTCATTTTCCAAATGATGACTGAGGCTTAGTGACTCTAATAACTTGGATGTAATAATTTAGCCAAAGACAATTAGCCCAAGATTTGCATCTAGCGTAACTTTCATAGGTCTTGCTCATTAAGCAGCATTCTCCAGCTGGAATGAGCAAAGGATCTGGATAGAAAAGAATGGATAATCTCTCTACAACCTCCTCCTTCTAATGTTATGCAGAATTAACTTGTTCAGCACATGGATAATAAAACAGTTCCATAAACTTTTAAAAATTATATGAACAGAAAAAAATCTTAAAATAAAACAAAGCAGGACCTTGGTTTACTGAGATCACAGGGAAGTTAAAAAAGAAATAAGTAAAATCTAATGGTAGAAAAATGAGAGTTATTCAATGAAATCCATTTTTAAAAAATATTAGTGCCAGTAGTCTGCTTGTAGTACTTTTAAAATGATGAATCTTAAGGAAAAATGATGCATTTTTACTATTCACATTTATTTTTTCTGAGAAATCAGAGTTGCCCAGTATTTAAGAATACAGGCTTAAAGTCAACTGATATGGATGAATCCAGAATCAGCTACTTCTTAACTGTGCAACCCTGGGGATAATATTGAACCACTCTAAAATTTAGTATGTTTATCTGTAAAGTAGGAATAATCATTTGGGTTTCTGAGAGATTTGGAAAGTAATCAAATTTTTAGTGAATATTTGGAATTTTAAATGTTAATTCTTGATAGAAGATAATGTTGATGAGGTCGTAGTCTTGACCTTCTTTGGATATTTATTTCCACTTTTTTTTTTCTTTTTTTTGAGATGACAAGTTTCGCTCTTGTCACCAACGCTGGAGTGCAATGGCATGATCTTGGCTCACTACAACCTCCGCCTCCCGGGTTCAAGCGATTCTCCTGCCTCAGTCTCCCGAGTAGCTGGGATTGCAGGCACCTGTGACCACACCTGGCTATTTTTTTTGTTTGCTTGTTGTTTGTTTGTTTGTTTTGTATTTTTAGTAGAGATGGGGTTTAGCTATGTTGGTCAGGCTGGTCGCGAACTCCTGACCTCAGGTGATCCTCCCGCCTAGGCTTCTCAAAGTGCTGAGATTACAGGCATGAGCCACCGCGCCAGGCCAGAAATTTATCTCTACTTTCTATCCACACTTTGAACCCTGAACAGAAAACCAGCAACTGATTCATCATAGTCCTGTGGGACTTGGGTCAAAGAGTATATAACAGGATAAAAGAAAATGTAAGCCTGCTGTGGGAATACAAAAATATCTCAGAGTACATCTCCTACCTAAACTGGGCTAAGGCTACCATGAAGAACAAAGAAGAACACATGGCTAATGAGTATTCAATATGGCCTTTAAAGAAAACAAATGTAGCAGAATATAAAATGGTTTGGAAAAAAATAAAGTAGAAACATAATGCTTACTCATAGAAGACACATAAGGAAACGAGATTATTTGGGAGGAAAGGATTGCAAAGAAAAACAAGCAGCAATTTTCTCACAGCTAAAGACCACGGAATAAAGGATGAACACTAAGCCACTTAGGTGCAATGCTATGAATCCCAACTGTGTATAGAAGAGGGGTTGACGGAAGACTAATTTCTCATCACTTGAATCAATATATCATTCTGGTTTAAAAGCAAAAGTGTGGCATCTAGGGAATGGATTTTTATTTTTTAATCAAATGTAAATATAAAAATAAAGATCTTCTACAGCTTTATTTTAAGCGATCAATGCTACCATGAGTGACTGCTTTAATTTTATTTTTGTAAGGCACACATTGATTAAAAATTAACTCGTTGTTTCTAGTAGTCATTTATCAACAGAATAATGTTATTTTTATAAAATATTCTAAAATGATAGAAATGCTTGTCATTACAGAAATAAATCCATTTCAAACAGTTTGCAAGGTATCAATTCTATAATAAGGATCTAGCTTTTTTGTAACTCATTTTAAAAGTTAATACTTGAGAATTAGAAATTTTGTTTTATTACACAATACGTGTCAGATTAATTAACATCTGCTATGTCCAACACTTTTGTCCATTCTCAAATTTTCAAGTGGTAGTGGAATATGAATTGGCAATCCATGTTTACTCATTCATGCCCTGGAGGAACACTACTTTTTGTTAAATAAGTTCATGTCATAGAGCTAAGCAAAATGTTTTCTCAGATTTGACATCTACATGGTCTTTTCCAAGACTCTTAGTACAATATACATTTTTTTTTCATTTGGCCAACATAATGATATATGTCAAATGTGTGAGATGCATGAGATAATTTACAAAATCTCTTTGATGAATTTCTCCTTAATATTTTTTAATTTTTCCCTACTGGAACTCTTAGTATGCACTCCTTTTCCTTGTGTTAAATTTTCACATATAAACAAACAGAATTTTCTCTTTTTAAAATTTTTGTTTGAATAGCTTTTGGGTTACAAATGGTTTTTTCTTACATGGATGAATTATATAGTGGTGAATTCTAAGATTTTAGTGCACCTGTCACCCAAGTAGTGTACATTGTACATAAAGTGTAGTATTTTTTATCCCCAGTCACCTTCCCACCCTCCCCTTCTGAGTCTCTAAAGTCTATTATATCACTCTGTATGCCTTTGCACACTCATAGCTTAGCTCCCACTTATAAGTGATAACATACAATATTTAGTTTTCCATTCCTAAGTTACTTCACTTAGAATAATGGCTTCCAGCTCCATCCAACTTGCTGCAAAAGACATTATTTTGTTTTTTGTTATGACTCAGTAGTATTCCATGGTGTATATATAACACATTTTCTTAGCCACTCGTTGGTTGATGGGCACTTAGGTTGGTTCCATAGCTTTGTAATTGCGAATTGTGCTGCTATAAACATGTGTGTGCAGGTGTCTTTCTCATATAATGACTTCTTTTCCTTTGGATAGATACCCAGAAGTAGGATTCCTGGATCAAATGGTAGATCTACTTTCAGCTCTTTGAGGAATTTTCATACTGTTCTCGATAGAGGTTGTACTAATTTACATTCCCACCAGCAATATAATAGTATCTCCTTTTCATCACATTCAGGCCAACATCTGTTATTTCATGATTTTTTAATAATGGCCATTCTTGAAGGAGTAAGGTGGTATCTCATTGTGGTTTTAATTTCCATATCCCTGATGATTAGTGATGTTGAGCATTTTTTCACATGATAAATAGGATTTTCTACAAGAAATTCTTAAGCCAAATATAAAATACATTTTATTTGAAAAACTATAGCTTGCTATTATATATGTTTTGAAATATAATGATCATGTTTTAATGTTAGTATTAAACAAAAGCAGAAATAAAATTTAGGCACCATTTTCTGTGTATCTTTTTTCATAAGACAGAGATTAACATCATGGTTTAGATTTTATTTGGGACATTATTTTTCATTTTTAAGAAATCTTCCATTGCATTTATAACCAGAGAGGCTCTGTATTAGTCCATGCCCACTCTGCTATAAAGGAGTGCTTGAGACTGGGTAATTTATAAAAGAAAGAGGTTGAATTGACTCATGTTCTGCATGGTTGGAGAGGCCTTGGGAAACTTACACTCATGGTGGAAGGGGAAGCAAACACATCCTTCTTCATATGATGGCAGGAAGGAGAAGTGTTGAGCAAAAGGGGGAAAAGCCGCTTATAAAACCATCAGATCTCATGAAAACTCACTCATTATCATGAGAACAGCATGGAGGTAACTGCCCCCATGATTCAGTTGCCTCCAACCAGGTCCCTCCCATGACACATGGGGATTATGGGAACTACAATTCAAGATGAGATTTGGGTGAAGACAAAGCCAAACAATATCAGGTTCCAAACTCTCTACTGAAATTATTCTTTTCTTCATTGTATAAATTAAATAACTTAAACTGGATTCTATGTGGTTATAGGAATTAAAATACTGCCTTGAAAATTCATGCAGATTAGGCTAAGAAAGGGAACATTAATTATTGTTTTCTTACACCTCTCACTGCAGACTTCTCTTCTCAATAACCATTTGACTGTCCTCCACCATGCTGTATCAGCTTACTCCAGTTTGCTAAAACCACAAAACATGAACAAAAGTATGCCTACTTCCCTATGGCAGAGCAATGAAAGATAAAAACTAATTTCATAAGTTAATAAAACTTATTTTGAAAATAGGGTGGGAAGTTGCTGAGAGAAATCTTGGAGTGAAAGAGAAAACAACCAAAAAGTAGCTGCTGGATTAAAAAGGAAATAACTATTAATATGTACAACCACATATATGAACCTCAAATGTGCTATGTTAAGTACAAGAAGCCAAACTCAAAAAGTATGATCTCATTTATATTTTAGCCAAAACTCTGTAATAAAGACAAAACTATGAGACAGAGACAGATCAGTGTTTGCTAGGTATGGGAGGAAGTGAAGAAATAAATTACAAAGGAGAATGAGGAAACTTTATGAAGTTAAGGGACCACCAGACACCTTGACTGTGGAGATGTTTATCTGACAGCATATATTTATCAAAATTCATGGAACTATACAGCTTTAAAAAAGAATATTTTTCTCAATGTAATTATACCTCAGTAAACTTTATAATTTAAAAGTGGGTGCTGGCTGGGCGCGGTGGCTCACGCCTGTAATACCAGCACTTTGGGAGGCTGAGGTGGAAGGATCACCTGAGGTCAGGAGCTCGAGACCAGCCTGACCAACATGGAGAAACCCCGTCTCTACTAAAAACACAAAATTAGCCAGGTGTAGTGATGCATGCCTGTAATCCCAGCTACTCAGGAGGCTGAGGCAGGAGAATTGCTTGAACCCGGGAGGCAGAGGTTGCAGTGAGCTGAGATCATGCCATCGCACTCCAGCCTGGGCAACAAGAGCGAAACTCTGTCTCAAAAAAAAAAAAAAAAAAAAATATATATATATATATATATATATATATATATATACATGGGTGCTATCCAATATTATTTTTCATATTTCTTAAATATAACTTGAAAAGGTCCTCTTATAGGCATAGGCCTAGATTCCTGCTTCCTGCTCCAACTGGAAGTTTTATCTCCTCTTAATCTTATTTCCCATTTCCAAGATCCCCAAACTTATGTCCTTTTAATCCCCCCACCAAAAATGCCTTAATTTCTTAAAACACAAATAATCAATTCACTTAAAAATAATTTATTGCCAGACAGAGACATTTTTACCACTCATTATTTTGAACTAAATTATTGTTTTTACCTGATCGTAACCAAGGCTTTCAGAAGTATTTCTTTTCCTTCTTGTTTTATTTTTCATAAAGGAACTATCTATCTCAAAGGGGGATTTGCTGTCTGTGTGTGACCCCTCAAATACCAGTGGAAGCTATACATTAGAATCTTCCCCACCAAACTTCCCAGTCCCAGATGTAATTTTTAAGAAGGGTTCTGCTGCCAAGTACATGTGTTTTTTCTTTCCAGTGCCTCTCATAAAAAGGAAAGGACTAAATACTAGAAAATTCATCTACTTGAAATTTATTTTCAAACTATCATTTTTGGTTGTCTAGTCTCTCTTCAGTTACTAGTCATATTAGTTGTTCAAATGACAAAAAAAAAAAAAAAGAAAAAGTACTACCAATTTATCCATTTATTTGCTTACTTTCTTCCATAGATTTTCATTTAGAAAATATTTTACGTTCAAAATGGATTCCATATTGATAAAAATATGTGTTAATTCAAAGGGATAAAACATATTTAAAAATACTTTGCATAGTTGCCTTTAAAAGTATAACATAGTAATTTCAAGCTTATGGGTATAAATGAGATTAACTCATATCTCCAGCCCCTCTCACCCATAGCTCAGCCAGTTCCCTGGGGTGTCATGCATATTGAAAGACAATTATCCACAGTCTTTCACATTTCTGCATGTCTTCTGAACAAAAGGGCTGGACAGGTATGCTTCAGAATATCTTATTGTATTAGTCAGCGTTCTCTAAAGCGACAGAACTAATAGGATAGATGAATAAATGAAGGGGGGTTTATTAGGAGAATTGACTTACATAGTCACAAAGTGAAGTCCCACAATAGGAAGTCCACAAGTTGAGGAGCCAGAAAGCCAGTCTGACTCCCAAAACCTCAAAAGTAGGCAAGCCAACAATGGAGCCTTCAGTCTGTGGCCAAAGGCCCTGAGAGCCCCTGGTAAATCACTGGTGTAAGTCCAAGAGTCCAAAAGCTGAAGAACTTGGAGTCTAATGTTTGAGGGCAGGAAGCATCCAGCATGGGAGAAAGATGGAGGCCAGAAGACTCAGCAATTCTGTTCTTTCCATTCCTGCTTTTATGCTGGCTGCTGATTAGATGGTGCCCACCCAGACAGAGGGTGAGCCTGCCTGTCCCAGTCCACTGATTCAAATGTTAATCTCCTTTGGCAATACCCTCACAGACACACCCAGGAACAATACTTTGCATCCTTCAATCCAGTCAAGTTGACACTTAATATTAACCATCACACTTAAGAATTTTTGTACAGGAAAGGGCTTTGGAAGAAAGATAAAGATAGTTTCTCCCTTCAAGGGAGGCCTCTCCCAAGAGGGCAGATTTGTTTGCTGATCAAGGTAATAAAAATAATGTCTCTCTCCAAGGGAAAAATTGGTCAGGTGTGCTAGGAGCCCCTTTAAAAGGTTGGGGTTCCAAAGCACAAGAGTACTCATCAGTAATGCAAACCCACTAGCTGCACCTCATCTTCCCAAGCCAATCTGCTTCACCCTATGGGATCTGGGGGAGAAGGGAAACAGATATGACCATAAAGCTCATGATGACTGTTGTATTATGAATAATAAAGTTATTTGTTTCTGACTCAGGAGTTTCGTGTCTTCTACCAGCATTCATGAAACTGTGGAAACTAATTTGTTAGCTTGAAAGCAATGTAAAATCTCAGACTTTTCATGGTTCTTGACAACATCATAGTTACAAATAAATTCAACTCACATATGTGTGCCTTGCTGATATCACCTGTAAGCTATTGGAGCAGTGCCCATAGTGCTGTCATTGAATCTAGATCACATCCCTATATATCTTCCTAAACTATGTACACAGCACTGCACCAGAACTGCTGTCAGCATCCACACTCAAGCAGCTGCTCTTCTTACAATGCTTCCTGGAGGCATTCTCTCTTTTTGATTTTCTAAGACTGCTACTCAAACCACTGATGCCATCACAACTGACTGCCCTACTCAGGCATCTCTGAGATGCTTTGCTACAAAATAAGGAGAAAAGTTCTCTTTCCCATGTGGTCTTTTTTGGACACATTTCATAGTAGGGCTGCTTGGTGCTAGAACTATTACAGCTCAGTCTGGCTTTACAAATACATGACCTCATGGTCTCTCTCTTTCCCCAGGATAAATGCTCAGGGATAGCCGGTAGGTTAACCTGAGTTCAACTAAAGCTGACTTAATGTAACCAGGATGATTCATCCTCTCCAGCTCTGAAATCTTATCACTGAGTCAAGCTGCATTTGATATACACTCTCCTCCATGATCATAGATTTTCTACCAGGGGGCCCACAGTCACTGGTAAATTATGGTAATTTGGATACTGTTATGGAATGAATTATGTTCCCTCAAAATGCATATGTTGAAACCCTTCCCCTGATGTGGCTGTATTTGGAAATAAGACCTTTAAGGAGATAACTAAAGTTAAATGAGGGCATAACTGTGGGGCCTTAATCCAATAGAACTCATGTTCTTGTAAGAACCTTCTTCCCCCACCTTCTCCTTCTCTCCTCCCTCCCTCCACCCCCAATGCATGCACACAGGAAAGATGATGTGAGTACACAGAGAGAATGCAGCTGTCTGTAAGCCGGGAAGAAAGAACTCAATAGAAACCAACTATGACAACATCGTTATCTTGGACTTCTAGCCTCCATAACTGTGAGAACATAAATGCTTTTTGTTTAAGCCACCCCATCTGTGACATTTTGTTATAGCAGCCTGAGCAGACTAATACAGAAACTCCTGTTTCTGCCTTCCCCCCTCCCACAATCCCATTAGCAGTGCAAACTCTGAGTGAAAAGAATAGCTCATCAAGTTACTTAGGCTTTGGGAAATGCTCGATGTCAGTCCCTGGACTATTGTGGGACAGCAATTTGTCTTGTCTGAAGCATAAGATGTTTATTTATTTGTATTATCTTTTTTTTTTTTTTTTTTGAGACAGAGTCTCGCTCTGTCGCCCAGGCTGGAGTGCAGTGGCGTGATCGCGGCTCCCTGCAAGCTCCACCTCCCGGGTTCATGCCATTCTCCTGCCTCAGCCTCCCGAGTAGCTGGGACTACAAGCGCCCGCCACCACGCCCGGCTAATTTTTTCTATTTTTAGCAGAGACGGGGTTTCACCGTGTTAACCAGGATGGTCTCGATCTCCTGACCTCGTGATCCGCCCGCCTTGGCCTCCCAAAGTGCTGGGATTACAGGCGTGAGCCACCGCACTCGGCCCCTATTTTTATTATCTTTTAATAAAGCTTCTATTTATGCCTTCTAGATTGAGACATGAGAGGCAGCATGCTGGCTTATTCAGGGGAAAGACTTCACAAGTTGATAACAAAAGGCTGAAGTTGCAAGAATCAAGTCACTTAGGATGCAGCTTTAACCTTATAGGTCATAGACATTATTACACAGGAGTCTAAATATTTGGAAATAAAAAAATTGTATGTTTTTCTATGAGCAACAATGATCAACAAATTGAAGAAATATAAGAGCTTCCCTCTATTCTATTTTTATTTTAGAGAAAAGGCCTCATTTTGTTCCCCAGGCTGGAGTGCAGTAGCACAATCAACTCATGGCAGTCTCAAACTCCTGGGCTCAAGCAGTCCTCCTGCCTCAGCCTCCCAAATAGCAATGAAATCCAACCCTCACTCTATTTTTATAACTTCAAAAATATTTTCCCTACCATCTTTAATGTTTCAAGCATGGAGAAACCATATCTAATATTTTAACCCAATTAGGAAATATAATTAAATGCTAAAAATATTAATATTTATAATTACAGTTGATTTTTTATGTTTGTATAACTTTATTTTCATATTTTATACCCAAATTTACACAATAATATTTTATATTTTTTGATAGAACTATTACAATATAATATTAATAGCACATTTTAAAGCCAGTTGGCTATAAAATCATGATCCAAATTTCCCTAAATAGCAATCTGTTATGACAGCATGCTAGGTTATAATCCGTCCGGAAGTCAAGAGGCGGTCAACAACCATTTCCCACAGAGTACGTCTAAATGGTACACATTGACACATAAGATGTTCGAGACAAAAATTGGCCACAATTTCTGAAAATAAAAATGTCCTTTTGGTTGTTTTCTTTTCTTTTCTTTTCTTTTCTTTTTTTTGAGATGCAGTCTCATTCTGTTGTCTAGGTTGGATTGCAATGGTGAGATCTTGGCTCACTGCAACCTCGGCCCCCTGGGGTTCAAACGATTCTTCTGCCTCAGCCTCCCGAGTAGCTGAGATTACAGGCACACGCCACCCAACCCGGCTAATATTTGTACTTTTAGTAAAGACAGGGTTTCACCCTGTTGGCCAGGCTGGTCTCGAACTCCTGACATGTGACCCACCCACCTCGGCCTTCTAAAGTTCTGGGATTACAGGCATGAGCCACTGCACCCAGCCAAAAGTGTCCTTAAATGTAGTAGCTTCTGTTCCTCTTTTAGTATGATTTCCTAACATTTGCTCTTGATAGGGAAAGATAAAAAGATTTGAATATTTACCTGTTACTAAGCTTTGTCATTAAAAACTATTTAATTTATAACTTACAATTAGTTACTACATGAGTCTAATTGCATATGAAATAATTTATGTTTTACTTTTGAGGCAGTCTATAGACGGCAGACTAAATACGAAGAAAATTGATCTAACCTGGTCATTTTTCAAATGTCAGGGGCTGTTTTTTCATTGTAATTGGTTTACTTCTATAGAAGAGACCAAGGCAAAGTGAATAACTCCTGGAAATTTTGAAGGAGTTATTTATCAAATGATTGAGATAATTTTGGGCTGTTTGCCCTCAGATTATTATTATTATTATTATTATTATTTTTGCCTCTCTCAGCTCTGCAGGATGAATTTCCCTGAATTCGCTGGGATGAACTGATGGAAAACCAGGAGAAGCCAGAATATATCTCATCCTCCCCTGCCTCAGCTACTCCACCACCTCCTCACCCTCCTGCCCATGTCTCTAGCTCCTACTAGAGAGGCCCACTGGGACTCCAGCCTCTGTCACATTATCCTGGCCTCTGCACTCTGATATCATCCAACATTCTTTATGTCAATTGCCTACAAATGGTAATGACTTTCTACCATTTCTATTTGATTTATCGCACCATTCTCTCTGTGCCTCTATCACCTATATCATCAATTCCTTACTGAATTCCTCTCTGTTGTATTACATATTCTTAAAGCGGTTTTGATTTTCTCATGTGGATACTAATATGTGTATGCATTTGCTTGTTTGTTTATGTCATAACTTATGCCATGCGTTATTCCAGAAAAGGTTTAAAGCAATTTGGAGAAAATGTAAAATATAAGAAGATATATATCAAAAATTAAAAAGTGGATTTTTTTTAAAGCTGGGTACAAGGATAAACTAAACTAATTTGATGTAATAATGTCAGGTATAAAGCTAAACTAGCCCGGGCATGGTGACTCACACCTCTACTCCCAGTACTTTGAGAGGGCAAGGTGAAAGGATGGCTTGAGACCAGGAATTCAAGATCAGCCTTGGCAACGTAGCAAGACTCTGTCTCTACAAAAAAAAAAAAAAAAAAAAACGAACAAACAAAATTACCCAGCAGGCATGGTGGAGCAAGCCTGTAGTCCTAGCTACTGTGGGGGCTGAAGCTGTGGGATCGTTTGAGCCAGAAGGTCAAGGCCTCAGTAAGCTATGATCACCTCACTGCACTCCATCCTAGGTGACAGAGTAAAACCTTATCTCTAAAACAAAATAAATAAATAAATAGAGCTGAAACAATGCACAACCAGACTTTGGCAGCAGATGGCCCTTACATTTAACTCTAAACTTTCTAGTAGTAAGTGTAAAAAGGGAAACATGATTAGCTTGAAAATTCACAGGTAGGAAGAGAAGAGGAGAAGGAGGAAGAGAAGGAAGTAATTGTTTATTTAACTATTAGGATCCACTGTTATTTGTGACATCTGATTAAGGTACACGTAAGGTTTTATCTTTTTAAATTTTTTATTTTCCTAAAAGAAACCACTCAAGCATTCATGTGGCCATCTATTATTGTTTAATTCACTCCATATCCAACCACTCTCCAATATTCCTGGAGTTGATTCAGTCCAAAGAGAGCTTTCATGATGTATCACGGTCACAATTGGATTCTTCATATCCAATAAAACTGTCAGTTAGGCACAGCTCCATCAGACCAGACACACTCTTTTCTCATAGAAAGCCCTCTTCTTTGGGAGCTCATGGGTAACTTCCTAACAAGAACCTCGGTGCAACCAACACTGGCTGTCAAAATGTCCTAATGGCATTGAATATTGTATGCACAATTTGTTTTGTAGCTTCTAAATGATGCAAAATATTTCATAGTGTCCACAATCACATATCTTTTATTCATTTCCCAACATTATTTTCAGCACGTTACATTTGTACTCTGTACAAGGATTTATTTGGGATATACACCTAGAACTCATTTCTCAGGGGCACAGAAGCCCAACAGGAAACAATTAAGATCATTAAGTACAGACAGATTTATTTCCAAAAGGGTTTTTCTCGTTTATGTTCCCCATGATAATAATTTTAAAAGATTTATAAATATTCTTATTTTCTCACATCTCTGCCAATGTTGTTTTTATCTAATTTTCTAATTTTTACCTACGGAGATTGTAAAGAGGTATTCCATTGCAGTTTCACTTTTCTCTGACTACTAATGAGTTTGAGCATTTCTCCATATAACTTTACATCAACTGTACTTCTTTGTAAATCAACTGCTCATCTTCTTTACCAAATCTTTAATTGAGTTTCCTTTCTTTCCTTTGGAAGTTAACATGAATCATTAAAGATAAATACTGTTGATTTGTGTCACCTGAGGTCAGGAGTTCCAGACCATCGTGGCCAACATGATGAAACCCTGTCTTTACTAAAAATACAGAAAATTAGGCCGGTTGCGGTGCCCGTAATTATGCCTGTAATCCTAGCACTTTGGGAGGCCGCGGTAGGCGGATCACGAGGTCAGGAAATCGAGACCATCCTGGCCAACAGAAACCCTGTCTCTACTAAAAATACAAAAACTAGCTGGGCGTGGCGGGGCGTGCCTGTAGTCCCAGCACTCGGGAGGCTGGGGCGGGAGAATCGCTTGAACTCAGGGGGCGGGAGAATCGCTTGAACTCAGGGGGCGGGAGAATCGCTTGAACTCAGGAGGCGGAGTTTGCAGTGAGCCAAGATCCCGCCGCTGCACTCCAGCCTGGCTACAGAGGTAGACTCCCTCTCAGATTTAACAAAAAAAAAAAAAAAAAAAAAACTGGGCGTCGTGTCGGCACGCCTGTAATCTCAGCTATTCAAGAGGCTGAGGCAGGAGAATCGCTTGAACTGGGAGGCGCAGGTTGCAGTGAGCCGAGATCGCGCCACCAAACTCCAGCCTGGGCGACAGAACAAAACTCCCTCTCAACAACAACAACAACAACAACAAAATACTATTGATTTGTTTAGGCTGACTTTCTGAGCAACAATCTTGATAAATTACTTTATTTATTGTAATAATTGCTTTTTTTCTGTTGAATTTAATTTTATTTTGACAATTGTGCAATCAACAAATGAAGACATTTTTAACTCTACCTCTTCGTATTAGTTCGTTTTCACACTGCTGATAAAGCCATACCCGAGAGTGGGTAATTTATAAAGAAAAAGCGGTTTAATGGGCTCACAGTTCCACGTGGCTGTGGAGGCCTCACAATCATGGCGGAAAGTGAAAGGCACATCTTGCATTGGCAGCAGGTGAGAGAGAATGAAAAACCAAGCGAAAGGGGTTTCCTCTTATAAAACCATCAGCTCAGGTGAGACTTATTTGTTACCAAAAGAACAGTACGTGGGAAACCGGCCCAGTGATTCAATTATCTCCCACCGGGTCTCTCCCATAACACGTGGAAATTATAGGAACTACAATTCAAAATGAGGTTTGGGTGAGAGGACCCAGCCAAACCATATCCCTCTCATATCTCAAACTTTTTTTTTTTTCTCTGATAGTTTTGGTTATAACTGTGCAAAACACTGTTGATGAAAATAGGCATTCTTTTCTTTGTTTTTAAAGAAACTATGTTTAAATGCCCTCAATTAAATATAACATTTGGTATAGTTCCCAAGTATATAGGCACATTCTTTAAGGACGCTTTTTTCTACCACAATTTTTCTCAGTTTTTAATAAAAACAAGTGTGATATTATTTATTTTTCAGATCTATTGAAGTGATAGTGTTCTTTATTATGTGGTCCTTCAATGTGATGAACAATATTATACACTGGTTACCAATTATTAACATTATGAGTAGATGACAGGTATAATTGAAGCCACGTTGTTGGCTGGGGTAAATACCCGAAGTTCGTCATCTCACGCCAAGGATATTAAGTAGGCGGACACACAAGAAGTGGGTTTAGAAGCAGAGGTTTAATAGGCAAAAGAAGGAGAAAGGAGCAAAGCTCTCTCTCTCTCCTGAGAGAGAGGTGCCCCAATGGGACTTCTGGCCATCAGTGGAGCCCACAGGGTTTTATAGACAGCCTGGAGGAGGCGGTGTCTGATTTACGCACAGCTCACAGATTGGTTGGACCAGGTGTGACGTTTACATAGTGCATGAGGAAACTGGCCACCCCAGCTTAATCTTTCGTTATGCAAATGGGGTCTCTACTTGGCCAGCACTATGTTCCCTGCTCCTTACTGTGCCCGTGACAAGGAAAGGAGACGATGGAGCCGCTATGTTGAACACGTCTAGCCTCAGGTAGCCTTTTCCTATTGGCACAGCTGCAGGCATTCACCCTTGCAAGCTTCCAGCTCGCTCATCTATGTCTGCAGCTTGTTTTTACAGGCTGCTCTTTGTTAGATAACAAAATGATTTGGGGGCTGCTTTTCATTAAAAGGAAAACCTTACTATCTGCCTAAATAATTTCTTCTTAAGTCCTATATCATAATTTTCTGTCAATAAGTATCGTTCCATTTTAAAAATAAACAGTATTTTAAGGATTTTAAAAATTTTCCAACAAACTGTTTAATTAAGATAGTCAAATTTTATTTAATAGCTGTGCATTTGCATTTATAAGATTGGTCTCTAATTTCTTTTCCTTATTTCTCCTTATTCTTATTTTATGGGATTTTATGAGCTACAACAAAATAAGTTGGCAATTAGTCTTCCTTTTGATTTTTGTGACCATTTGTTTAATGTTTTTAAAACATTTAGAGGGGTAGATTTGAAACAATTTGTCTCTAAAAATGTCTGGGCATGAGATTTTTTGAGGAAGTATAGGAATCTTTGTTTATCATTTAATTTCTTTCATGAATACAAGTCTATTAACATTTTCTATTGCTTTTTTTTACCAAATTCTGCCATTCTCATTTTTCAGAAATGTATCAATTGTATTTTATTTTAAAATGTATTTTATGCAATCTTTGTAACATGCTTTGAAATTTTAATATTTTGATATTCCCTTTATTTTTTATATATTTTTCGATTTTCTCATTTATTTTAGTAAGTTTTCTACTGGTTCCGTATCTCATTAGTCTTTTCAAATAAATAAATTTAATTTTATTCAATTTCTCTATTTTTCTTTGTTCTTGGTTTTGCTGATATTTGGTTTATGTCTTATTATTTATTTCCTTCTTGTTTAATTATGTTTACTTTGGCAATGTTTTTCCAATTCCTTGAGTTAAATGATTAGCTCATTTAATTTCTTTCTTTTTTTCCAACAAATGCATTTTGTTATAAATCCCTCCTTAATATTGTGTTTAGATAATAAATATTTCCATTGTATTATGTTCTAGACATCGTAAGATAACGTCATTTCTAATTTCTTCTTGAGCTCAAAGATATTTAGCAATTTTTTAAAAAGAATTCAGGGAAATAAATTTTTGAACCACCTTCCAATTTATTTTAAACACACACACACACACACACAAATTTGGTATCTATATGTCTTTAAAATTAACGTATTTAACCTGAGAATATTCCTTCAAGATAAGCATATTCATTATCTCTATTTTAAAGAGGAGGAAAGTAAGGCATAGAGAAGTTACATAATTTCTCCATGCTGTAAAACTAGGAAATATCAAAGTTGAGATTTAAATCCAATTGATGAATCTGGAGCTTTTCACTAGTATGATATCCTAAAACAAAATCAGTATTGAACAATGATACAGAGTTTCTCAAAATGAAACTATGATAAAATAATGAATAGGTAACAGTAGTAATGAAACATGATTACTAAGAGAAAAATATCTTCTTAGATGCCTCAAAGATAAAACATATAGGCAGCCAATTCCAAATACTTTTGGTAGATACAAAATTAGAAACTGTGTGACCTATTTAATGAATATAAGCATCCAGGGGCAACAGATACAGTTAATAAGCCATAATGAGATGTCCTCTTGGTTGTTTTTGCCAAGAAGATAAATTTCCAGTAAAATGTCAAACAAGGTTACCATTTAAATAGTAATGCTAATAATTACATTCTGAGCTCTCACCTCAATGAATGGCGTAATTTATTTATTGCACATTTCCACTGTGTTAAGAAAATGGTTTTGTTCCTATGAGGGCTCTTGATTAACATTTTTGAAATTTTGATTAGCAATTAGCTTTAATGGAACAACTTAGATCATTTTTTATGGAAGGGATTTTTTGAAACAAACAAACATGATTCCTTCTATTATCTAGATATCTGTCCTGGGACACCAGTCATCTGAATAACACTGTCAGCTAAAATTACACAATTTCCAGCAAAAAGAAAAAAAAAGATTCCCACGGATAACCGTAAGTTTTTTTTCTGTTTGTTTTATTAGTGGCGGGACTTCAGTACCTACAATTCTTACCTAATCTGTAATCTCTGAGGTAAATAAATAACTTTAATGTACAATCTTGTATGTTTTAGTTTAATATCCTAAGTGTAGAGACCAGAATACACTTGTGTTTGGCAGATATCAAGAAATTCTAAATTATTTGCATTCATCACCATACATATTAACAAATTGCAAAAAGATCACATGTAATAGCTACAAAATTTATTATATTATAAGAAAAAGCTTTCAATTTGGGTAAGAACTCCAAAATAGAAACTATATGGAAATAGAAAGTCAGAAGATCAGAGGCTACATGTATCAAACCTAACACAAATCTGGAATTGTGTTAATAATTAGAACTGGGAGAATATTAGCCTTAAAAAAGTGTCCACTCGCCTATCCAAAGTAAAAACAAAAACAAAAACAAAAACTAAAATGTACCTACCATCCTCCCTAAAAATTTCCAGCTGACCTTTTCTTAGTACCAGTGATTGAAAACTTGTTGAGGAAAGAAACTTTAATCATCTAGCTTGCAATGCCAAGAAGACTTTTAACCTAGATAGTACTCAATAATAAGCCAGATTGATAGAAAATATTTACAACACATTTATTTGACCAAAAACTTTTACTTAGAATCTATGAAGAACTTTTACAAATCTATATTGGCAAGAAAACAATCAAAAATGGTCAAAAGTCATAAAAATATACTGGACTAAAAAATCAACAAATGTCAATAAGTGCAATAGTCACCAGGAAATGCTAATTAAACCAGAATGAAATGCTGTTTCTCACTCCCTGAAACAGCTAAACCATGAAAAACAGATACTTCTAAGTATGACAACTGTACGGAATAAATGAGCGTCCCATATATTGCTCATGGGAGAGTAAAATAATATGATCACTTTAGAGACCTGTTTGACATTTTGTTATAAATTTAAACATATATCCACTCAATGCCCGAACAATTCAACTACTAGATATTTATAAAAGAAAAATGAAAACATATACTTATAAAAAGAGTTATTAATTACAGCTTAAAATTGGAAACAACCTAAATGTCTATCAAGAAGAAAAATGTATGCATATATTACAGTTTATTCATACAATGTAGGGTCAAGACCAGAGTAAGACAAGGAAGGTATGTGTGTGTATGCCCGTAAGTGTGTGTGCATGAGTGTATGTGTTTACATAAATGTGCATATATAAGGACACACATACAAATATATGATATAAATTTATTGTGGCTAGCTACATAACTTACAGGTTGCAAAATGGAAATATGCATCCTCTTGTTCAAAAGGCAGAAGTGTAAGCGCCATTATTGTTCATTTTTGTGTTGCACAAAGCTATTTTTAAGTGCAAATAAGAGCATGTGGTAGAGTATGTGGAATTACTGAAATTACACAGCTCTTATTTCATAACTGAGCTATGCATATGAATTTTGTTCTTACCAGAATGATGGAAATGTACATTAATTCAAATGTATTTATTTCATTTGGATACAGGCATATTTAACCAATACTTACTACCTTCAGCTTATTGATTTATAAGGACTAATTGAAGAAAAAAGAATTATGGGTTGTCCTATCTTTTCAGTTCTTTCCCATTCAGTGTCACCATTTTTAGCATAAGGTGTTGACTAGTAAAGGGAAGTAGGACTCCAAAGAAAGGTTACATTAGGGTTCCTTGGTTGCCCGTGTTTCGTAAAATGCCATTGCTTACTTTCGGCGTGAAATGTGAATGGAGTGGCAAGAAAAGGCAGCAAACGTGCATATTTCATGTTTCTCTTCTGCTAATGTGCATGCTCCATTGTCCCATTGGACTTCACCTACAAATCATAAGTTCAAAGATAAAATTATCAACAGTTTTCAAGATGGCAACAGCAGAACATTAAGCCAAACATAGATCCTTCTGAACCTGGAACCATTTGAGACTATATATGTGGCATATGCAAAAAGCCAGCCTTTATCAGTTGAATACATAGATGATAGATAGATAGATAGATAGATAGATAGATAGATAGATGATAGATAGACAAATATTGAGATAGATGAATGATTGATTAGTCTATATTAGCAAAGCACCCTTTAAAAGGTGATATGGCTTGGATTTGTGTCCCTGCCCAAATCTCATGTTGAATTGTAATCCCCAATGTTGGAGGTGGGGACTGGTGGGAGGTGATTGGATCATGGGAGTGGAATTCTCCCTTGCTGTTCTCCTAATAGTGAGTTCTCACAAGATCTGGTTGTTGAAAAGTGTGTAGCACCTCCCACTTTCCTCTCTTTCTCCTTCTCCGGCCGTGGAACACATGACTCTGTCCCCTTCATCTTCTGCTATCTTTGTAAGTTTCCTGAGGCCTCCCCAGCCATGCTTCCTGTACAGGCTGTGGAATGGTGAGCCAATTAAACCTCTTTATAAATTACCAAGTCTCAGGTAGTTCCTTATAGCAGTGCAAGAACGGACTAACACAAAATGTAAAAGAGACTTCAGAGGAGAAACATGATGAGAAGTAATCAAAATCTGAATATATCTTGATGAGTCGAAAGAGCTTGGATGTGGGCTTTATGAGGAAAAGATAAATCAAAAGTGACTCAAGGTTTTTGGCCTGAGAAACTAGAAAAGTAGAGTTATTATGTAATGAAATGGCAGTGACTACAGGAGGAGGTGGTTTCAGAGATGAGAGAGATCAGAAGTTCAATTTTGGATGTACTAAGTTTAAGTGCCCATTATACATCCAAGTGTAAATGTCAATTAGGCAGTTGGATATGTGAGTCTGGAGAGCAGGGAAGACATCTGAGCTGGAGATTTAATTTGAGAGTAGTCAGCACACTGGTGACACGATATTTAAAGCCGTGAGAAGTGAGAAAAGCTGATGCAAGAAGTAAGTGTAGATGGAGAAGGGAAAGGTGTGAGGACTGAGCCTTGGATCACTTCACTATTTAGAGATTGAAGAAATGACGTGTGACCTACAATGGAAACTTCAAAATTAACTTTGGCAAATGACTTAATATCTCCAAACGTTTTTTAGTTAACTGTGAAGTAAGGATATTGATACCTACTTCTTAGGATTGCTGGAGAATAAAAGATACAAATAATATTATCTAAACTATCCAGAATACACAACAAGATTGCCTTCTCATTCTAAGTGTAGTGTTTCTTTTCTCTGGTTCATTTCCCGTCCTTTCCCCAAAGGTCTCAAAACAAACAAACAAATAGACAAGCTTATTTATTTACTTATTTGTATCACTTCTATTTGCTTTCTTAATGACCTTCTCTACTGGTCAATTGCCCAGGACAGGAAACATGACTTATTTATCTTGGTGAGTACATTAAACACATTGGCTCACAATGAGTTTTTTTTATACTGTCCAAAGCAACATCACTTCACAGTTCTTAAGAAGTCAGTAGAATCAGGAATCTGACCTAAAAGAAACATTGTTTTACATTTCTTATAGTTATGTTTCCTTTAACTTGGTGAACTAAAAATAATTCGAGAATGAATTTTTCATATTTTTCTTCTTCAGAGCTAAGAAGAATAACAGTGAAAAATTTAAATATGATAGCACCTATGAGAAATAAGTAACTCTTCTAACCTACTCTAATATCTAAGTTGAAAACTAAATGTTCTTTGGCATTCTGTAGGACTTACAAAATGTCAAGATAGCCTCCACTCTGATTATTCATAAATTTGAAGTGCCTCCATTTAACATTCAAGCTTGCAAAGTACCTCTCTCTGGTTTTAGTGGAAAAACAGAGCTTTTTACATTAACGATAACTTATATACAATTGTGTTAAAGGGCTTTAACTGAACCCAGGGAGAAAAAAATGTTACATCTAACCCTATTCAGAGCTGCCAAGCCTCTGATTTGGGTTATATATAGCAAAGTCAAAAAATCACATAAATTTTAGCTAAATCATTTTCCTTTCTTGCACAGCGGTTCTCATTGGCTAGCCATTGAAAAGATGCAAAACTTCCTATTATCTAAGAGTCAAAAATTGACCCTAATGTTTCTTTCAGTGTTTGACTTAAAGAGGTATGCTCTCAAAGAGTATGAAACTGGGAAATACTGGCCGTTCTAGGGATGATGTCAGAACACAAACTGGAAAAGAAGAAACCATTCTGAATGTATAAACCAGAGGGAATGAAATGCAAGGAACCAGCTAGATTAATGATGAAACACTCCAGAAAACAACCAGGCCTTGGCTCTTAGATGGCATTTTGGGACATGCCCTGGACCAGAGAGGAGCTCACTGCCCTAAAGGGTGAGTCCCAGGTCAGGCAGCATTCACCACAGAATTAAATTAATACCACAGAATTTAATTCTGTGGTATTAAAGGGATACCACAGAAATACAAAAGTTCTTTAAATGCCACTATGAACAAAATCTATGAGATGCCTGGGTTGGCTTTGCAATTCCACTGTTCTAAAATATGTAGTCCAGAGGCCTGAAGATCATGCAGTCCAGCGGCCTGAAGTTCATCCAGTCCAGTCTACTACTATTGGCACTAGAGCACTCCTCCCAGGGGCCATAGGTTGGACCCACCCACCCTGCTATTACTACTACAGCTGCACTCACCTGCATGTACTACTTGCAGGCCTAGAGATGACTGGTTAATTAATAATCAGTGAACAGGAGACAATAAGGCAACCCAGAGATTAACAACAATAGAAGTCCCTACATTCTCCACCACTAGACTAAAGAGACAAATTAAGAAGGTGGTTTTACCAGGGATCAAGAACCAGGATTATCTAGTGGAATCTAGGGCTATGTTCACACTGACTTCTCAGCACATCCTTTCTATATAGGACAGTGATTATCAAATTTTACGTAGATAAATGTTACATGAGCAATTGCTTAAAATGCAGGTTCCCAGAACTCACCACCAGAGATTCTGTTTCAGTAGAATCTGATGTAGTGGTATTAATCCCAGGAACATGTAAAACAAATGCCCCTTGGTGATTTTAATATATGTGGTCCCTGGGTCACATTTGTAAGTGCATCGTTCAGGAGAGATTTTCATGGAAGGACAAATCATAGCAAAACTGCTATTTGGAAAGAAATCAGCCCAATGTTGGGTGAGACGTGATGGAATCAGAAAATGTTCTGAATGCATTAATTTTATGTTTCCATTAATGCCTGGCTCTTCCATTGCTTTTCTTAGACTCTATGCTGATCACATTCTACCCCCTCAAAAAAAAATTTGAACTTAAACGTATATACTAATTAGGATTCCTTAAGATTGCAAGTAATAGAGACAGATTCAGGTTGCCTCAGGATTTTGTACCAAGTAACTGAGGAGTAAAAAGAGCAAAGAAAACTATTTTAAATGACAGCACAGCTGCTTCTGTAAAACTGAGATTGTAAACCATTATTTAGGACATTATATTTAACGTCAATTCTGGTGACCTAATAGAAGGTCTCATGACCTCGTCTTTTTTATACCCTCAGATACATGAGGTTTGCACCTCTACTTCCTTAGTCACTCTTATGACTCAGTTTTCTTATTACCTCCTTCTTTTTGTGTGCCTTTTTCTCTAACTCCACATCCTCCTCAAATGATTCATTCATTGCTAACTCTGAACTTAAAGCTATTTATCTCTTTGCATTCAAAGATGCCCAAAAATGTTGCAATCAAGTAAATGAGATAATGAGATAGTATCCTATATGGAGCCTATATTGAATAGAGGTCTCAGATTTGTTTAGGTTCTTCAGCAAGAATCATATTCCAGTCCTGCTTTAAGACTGCATGCCTCAGTATTTCTTCACATGTTATTAATGGACAGTCACTCAAGTAATTTCAGCACATGATGAATTTTACCAATTTCATTTTGATTTTTTTCTAAAGTCCATCTCAAAATTATGAATACTTGACTGTTAAACACATGGGCTCACCAAATATTCACTACAGAAAATGAATTATCTTCTACTCAAATATTTCTACTAAAGATGTTTTCATAATATTATCTGTTTGCTTAATCTGTCATTGCAGATCATTTATTATTCCAAGAATCTTTCTAAGAAGCTAGCAACTGCTTCACTAAAACATTAATTAATACCTACTAATGATGTCTGAAAGATGTGTAGAATATATATAATCATCTATTCTTTCTCCAATAGAATAGCTACACAAATATTTAAAAGCATCTATTATGGCTCTCTGAAGTCTTTTTTTTTTTTTTTTTTTTTGAGGCAGAGTCTTGCTCCATTGCCCAGGTTGGAATGCAGTGACATGATCATGGCTCATTGCAGCCTCGACCTCCTGGGCTCAAGCAATCCTCCCACCTCAGCCTCCCAATTAGCCAGGACTACAGGAACACTTCATCACACCCAGCTAATTTTTGTGTAGATATGGGGGTCTCACTGTGTTGTCCAGGCTAATCTCAAAATCAAGCAATCCCCCCAACTCAGCCTCCCAAAGCATTGGAATTAGAGGCATGAGCCACTGCACCCAGCTCTCTCAAATCTTTTTATCTCCAGACTAAATTCACCAAGTTCCTTTAATCTTTCCTCATGGGTCAGAGTTTTCAGACACTTCATTGTTCTGAACATACACTTATTTGCCAATGACTCTGTTACCTTGTGGTGTATAGTGTTAGAGAAAATATTTCAAGTGTGAATGCTTAGTAGATGGGGTGACTAACATTCTTTATATGGACATGATATTGGATTGATACAACTTAATACCATGTCATGATAATATTTTTAGCGGCATGATCAGGGTGTTGACACATGCTGAACTTATCATGGTCAACAAAACACAAGACTTTACTATGATAGTACAAAGGTACTATCATACTGTTTCTTCCTAGTCATTACCTACACAATCATTGTTTTTTGTTTGTTTTTTATTTATTTATTTATTTATTTATTTATTTTTTATTTTTTATTATACTTTAAGTTTTAGGGTACATGTGCACATTGTGCAGGTTAGTTACATATGTATACATGTGCCATGCTGGTGCGCTGCACCCACTAACTCGTCATCTAGCATTAGGTATATCTCCCAATGCTATCCCTCCCCCCTCCCCCCTCCCCACCACAGTCCCCAGAGTATGGTATTCCCCTTCCTGTGTCCATGTGATCTCATTGTTCAATTCCCACCTATGAGTGAGAATATGCGGTGTTTGGTTTTTTGTTCTTGCGATAGTTTACTGAGAATGATGGTTTCCAATTTCATCCATGTCCCTACAAAGGATATGAACTCATCATTTTGTATGGCTGCATAGTATTCCATGGTGTATATGTGCCACATTTTCTTAATCCAGTCTATCATTGTTGGACATTTGGGTTGGTTCCAAGTCTTTGCTATTGTGAATAATGCCGCAATAAACATACGTGTGCATGTGTCTTTATAGCAGCATGATTTATAGTCATTTGGGTATATACCCAGTAATGGGATGGCTGGGTCAAATGGTATTTCTAGTTCTAGATCCCTGAGGAATCGCCACACTGACTTCCACAATGGTTGAACTAGTTTACAGTCCCACCAACAGTGTAAAAGTGTTCCTATTTCTCCACATCCTCTCCAGCACCTGTTGTTTCCTGACTTTTGAATGATTGCCATTCTAACTGGTGTGAGATGATATCTCATAGTGGTTTTGATTTGCATTTCTCTGATGGCCAGTGATGATGAGCATTTTTTCATGTGTTTTTTGGCTGCATAAATGTCTTCTTTTGAGAAGTGCCTGTTCATGTCCTTCGCCCACTTTTTGATGGGGTTGTTTGTTTTTTTCTTGTAAATTTGTTTGAGTTCACTGTAGATTCTGGATATTAGCCCTTTGTCATTTGAGTAGGTTGCGAAAATTTTCTCCCATGTTGTAGGTTGCCTATTCACTCTGATGGTAGTTTCTTTTGCTGTGCAGAAGCTCTTTAGTTTAATTAGACCCCATTTGTCAATTTTGGCTTTTGTTGCCATTGCTTTTGGTGTTTTGGACATGAAGTCCTTGCCCACGCCTATGTCCTGAATGGTAATGCCTAGGTTTTCTTCTAGGGTTTTTATGGTTTTAGGTCTAACGTTTAAATCTTTAATCCATCTTGAATTGATTTTTGTATAAGGTGTAAGGAAGGGATCCAGTTTCAGCTTTCTACATATGGCTAGCCAGTTTTCCCAGCACCATTTATTAAATAGGGAATCCTTTCCCCATTGCTTGTTTTTCTCAGGTTTGTCAAAGATCAGATAGTTGTAGGTAAGCGGCGTTATTTCTGAGGGCTCTGTTCTGTTCCATTGATCTATATTTCTGTTTTGGTACCAGTACCATGCTGTTTTGGTTACTGTAGCCTTGTAGTATAGTTTGAAGTCAGGTAGTGTGATGCCTCCAGCTTTGTTCTTTTGGCTTAGGATTGACTTGGCGATGCGGGCTCTCTTTTGGTTCCATATGAACTTTAAAGTACAAAGGTACTATCATACTGTTTCTTCCTAGTCATTACCTACACAATCATTGTTTTATCTTTACTAATAAAGGCATAAATTGGCATTTGTTTCTCTTAAATTTTATATTAATTTTATTCTATTACTGATTTTTGTAAGAGTGATTTGAAATATTAAATCATTTAATTTTAGAACCAAAAATACATTTTCATCTGCAGAGTCAAAATAACCAGAGTTGACAAGATAATCTCTGTAGTCCAGAGTTATTTGACCTGCCCTATACATCAATTCTGTAGTTCTCTAATCCTATACATGGGTTATCTAAATATCATAATTGTAACTAGTGAAACTGATTTGGTTTCCAGTTAGCATTCACAGCCACATGCATGATTGTGGAGGAGGACATAATGTTAAGTAAAAAAGTTAGACACAGAAAGATAAATGCTGCATGTTCTCATTCATATGTGGGAGCTGAAAAGAAAAATTTAGCTCATAGAAGTAAATAATATGATTGTGGTTATTAGAGGCTGGAAAGGGTAGGGGAGAGGAAGGAAGAGTATGATTAACAGATACAAAACCATAACTAGATGGGAGGAGTATGTTCTAGTGTACTATAGCACCTAGGGTGAATAGGTGTAACAATAATTTATTGTTTATTTTCATAAGCTAAAATAGAGGATTTTGAATATTCACAACACTAAGAAATAATAAATGTTTATGGTGATAGATATGCCAGTTACCCTAAATTAAGCATTACACATTGTCTGCATGAATCAAAATATTACTCTCTATCTTATAAATAGATAATTTATTTATATAAATAGATAATTTATTTATTTATTACATGTCAGCTACAAATAAAGGAAAAATGTATAAAAAGAGGAAAAGACATTAAATGAGTATAATATACAGCAAAAAGTGGAACAGAATGCATATGACTCTTTGAGCTGTAGAATATATATTCTACCATATATCTCGATCACAACAGATGAATGAATAAACATAATAGGGCATATACATGCAATGGAATAATAGCAGCCTTAAGAAGTAAAAACATTCTGAGACATGCTAAAACATAGATTAATCTTGAATACCTTATGCTAATAAGTGAAATAAGCCAATCACAAAAGACAAATAATGTACAATTCTACTCATATGAGGTACTTAAAGTCATCAAATTCATGGAGACAGAAAGATGATGATTGCCAGAGGATGGGGTCATGGGTAATGGGGAGTCGTTTAATGAGTACGGTGCTTCAGTTTTGCTAGACGAAAAATAGTCTGTGGATGGATAATGATGGTGAGTGTTGCACAACAATGTCAATTTACTTAATGCTACTGAACTGTACAATAAAAGTGGTAAAAATGATAAATTTCATGTTATGTACATTTTACCAGAGTTTTCAAAAATACTCTTCTAGACATTGGCCTGGGCAAATAATTTTTATTAATAGCTCAAAGCAAATGCAACAAAGTTAAAAATAAACAAGTGCGATTCAATTAAACAAAAGAGCTTCTGCATAGCAAAAGAAGCTCTAAATAGAACAAACAGACAACCACAGAATGGGAGTAAATATTTGCAAACTATACATTCAATGAAGGACTAATATTTGAATTTATAAAGAACTTAAATGAATCAACAAGAAAAAAGCAAAGAACTCTGTTAAAAAGTGGGTAAAGGATATAAACAGACACTTCTCAAAAGGCATACATACAGCCAAGAAACATTTAAAAGTGCTCAACATTGCTAATTATCAAAGAACCACAAATCAAAACCACAATAAGCTACTATCTCACACCAGTCAGAATGGCAATTATTACAAAGTCAAAAAATAACAGAAGATGGCAAGGCTGTGGAGAAAAGGTAATGCTTATGCACTTCTGGTGAGAATGTAAATTAGTTCAGCCAATGAGGAAAACAGCCTGGAGATTTCTCAAAGAATTAAAAATAGAACTAACATTAGACCCAGCAGTTTCACTACTGGGTATATACCCAAAGAAAAATAAATTATTCTACCAAAAAAGATATATTCACTTGTATGTTCATTGCAGCATTATTCACAATAGTAATGACATGTAATCAACCTAGATGCCCATCAGTGGGTGTGCTGGATAAAGAAAAATTGGTACATATACATAACAGGTTACTATGCAGCCATGAAAAAAAAGCAAAATCATGTCCTTTGCAGCAACATGGATATAGCTGCTGGCTGTTATCCTAAGCAAATTAATGCAGAAACAGACAACCAAATATTACATGTTCTCATTTATAAGTGAGCCGAGATCGTGCCACAGCACTCCAGCCTGGGCGAAAAAGTGAGACTCCGCTTCAAAAAAAAACTTCCTATTGACTATGTGATGGGATCAATAAAGCCCAAACTTCAGCACCACACAATAAGCCCTCATAACAAACCTGCACATGTACCCCCGAGTCTAAATAAATTTGGAAATTAAAAATACTACTAAAATAAATAATAATTGAAGCCACATGGTGGCTTATGCTTATAATCCCAGCAATTTCAGAGGCCAAAATGGGAAGATTACTGCTTGAGGCCAGGAGTTCGAGACTAGCCTAGGAAATATAGTGACAGCCTCTGTATAACAACAAAAAAAAAATCTGAAAATTAGCCAGTTGTGGTGGTGGACACCTGTAGTCCCTGCTACTCAGGAGGCTGAGGCAGCAAAATCCCTTGAACCCAGGAGTTTGAGGCTGCAGTGAGCTGCAATTATGACTCTGCAGTTCTGGCCTGGGCAACACAGCCAGATCCAGTCTCGAAATAGTAATAATAAGAAACAATTTTTAAAAATAAAACTACAATTAAGCTGATATCTGACATGTTAGAATCAAATCATGTTCTTAATTTTCTTTACACCTTTTTAAGGTATGATCTTTCCATGGCATGATCTAAAACCATTTTTCTTACACTTGGTTTAAGGACTTCATTACACTCTTCAAAATTATTGAGGGGACTTCTGTATCTGGTCAAGATGGAAACAGGTAAATCCACTATAAAATATCTTTTTGGCCACAAAACAAGTCACAATAAATTTAAAATCATATAAATTATATTATCTTACTAAAATGGAGTTAAATTAGAAATCAATAACTAAAAGTTATCTGAAATACCCCTCAACTACTTGCTAACTAAACACTTATTAACATCCCATGGTTTGAAGAAGAATTGAAAGAGAACATTAGAGAGTATTTTGAATAGAATGAAAATGGAAACAAAATATACTAATATTTATAGATACAGCTAAAACAATATTTAGAGAGAAATTTATGGCACTAAAACACACACATTTAAGAGAAAAAAAGTTTCAGCTTAGCTTCTACCTTAATAATAGAGAAAACAACATACTAAACCCAAAGTAAGCAGGCAAAAAAAAAAAAATAAAGACCAAAAATAAACTAAAGACCAAAAAAAAAAGATGAAGTAGAAAAAAGATAAAAACAATAGAGCAAAGTCAATGAATTTGTTTAACTTTTAAAAAAGTAAGAAAACTCCATCCAGACTGATCAGAAAAGAGAAAATATGCTAATTAACTATGTCAAGGTTGAGATAGGTGATGTCACCAAAAAACTGACAGATATTACAATTGTATGCCAATGAATTTGACATCTTAGATAAAATTAACAGTTTCTTAAAAGACATAAATTACTAAAGTTCACTTCAGAACAATTAGGTAACCTGCATATTTCTATACCCATACAATCACTGCCACACGTAAACTGACACTACATGGGGGCCTGGGGATCATCCCATCACTGCCTACTACAGCCATTACCTGCATGTACCACCATAGGACCTAAGGGAAAGAATGCCTGAGCTGGCTTTGCAATTCCACTGTTCTAAGATATGCGGTCCAGGGGCCTGAAGATCATGCAGTTCAGGGGCCTGAAGTTCATCCAGTCCAGTCTACCCCTACTGGCACTTTAGCACTCCTCCCAGAGGCCGTAGGTTGGACCCACCCACCCTGCTATTACTACTACAGCTGGCACCCAATTGCATGTACTACCTGCAGGCCTAGAGGAGACTTAAAATCCCATCACAGCCATCACCAACACCAGCAAGCACCACTCAAGACCCAGTGGTCACTGCCACCGACATCACTCATGCCGCACCTGCGGTCCAGGGGCTGTAAAGCTGCTCACCCATCTGGCCCATCACTACCACTAATACCTTCTGAGCAAGCCACCTGGAGGCCTAAGAATTGACCTACCTGGATGTACTAACACTGATACCAGCATATGTCACTCTGGTGCCCAAGGACAGGCACAGTCAGCCCACTGTTGCCACCACTGGGACTCAAAGTCTGGCCCACCTAGTGCCCCAGTCCCCAACAAAGCTTCACTACAGCCACCACTAAAAACTGTACCCTATCCCACCAAGGAAATCACAGACACCACAGATGCTATTTACATCTGAGAAATCATACAGAGACTACACTAGTCATGCACCTAGAATCAAAGACAAAGTGCCATATCCAGCGAACACCATAGATACATCTTCAGGAAAAAGTCTTCCTCTACTAAAGCAAATTCAAAAAATAGGGAGAAATGACTGTTTCACCAGATGCTCAGATATCAATATAAACACACAAGAAACATAAAAAGGCAAGAAAATATGACACCACCAAGTGAATACAATAATTCTCCAGCAACAGATCCCAACTAAAAATAAATTTATGAAATCCTGGAAAGAGAATTCAAAATATTGATTTTAAAGAAAGTCAGTGAGATAAAAGAGAATGCTATGAACAATACAAAAGTCAGAAAACCAATTTAGAAAGTAAATGGGAAATTAGCAAAAGGATAGATATTATTTAAAAGAATCAAACAGAAATTCTGGAACTAAATAATTCATTCAATGAAATACAAAATATATTTTTAAACAACAACAATAGATGAGATCAGTCAGAAGAAATAATTTCAGAATGTGAAGACAGGTCTTTTGAAATAACCCAGTCAGACAAAAAATGGAGACCTGGGAATCATGCCATCCCTGCTTAACACAGCCGGCTCCTATATGTATACCACCAGGGTGCCAGAGGACAAAACACACAGCCTGTCTTTGCAACTCCTTTGTGCCAAAGCATGCTGTCCAAGGGCCTTGGAATTGCCCAGCCCAGGCTACTACTGAGAAAAAAGAAATTAAAAAATTAAAAAGAACAAAAAAGAATGAACAAAGGCTACATGAAATATAGAATATAAAGTAACCAAATGTTTGAATTTGTGGAGTCCCAGAGGGTAAGAGAAAGCACTAGTGTTAGAAAACATTTTTTAAAATACATTAAAAGCTTTCCAAGTCTAGCAGGAGATGTAGACATCCAGATATAGGAGGCTCAGAGACCCCCAAATGAATACAATGCAAAAAGGTCTTCTCCATGATGTATTATAGTCAAACTGTCAAAAGTCAAAACCAAGAACAGAATACTGAAAACAGCAAAAGAAAAGCATCTAGCCATCTATAAAGAAATCCTCCTTAGATTAACAGTGGATTTCTCAGCAGAAACCTTACAGGCCAGGAATGAATGGGATGATATATTTAAAATGCCAAAAGAAACAACTGGCAGCCAAGAATAGTATATTCAGGAAAGTTACTCTTCATGAATGAAGAAGAAATAAAGTTTTTCCCAGATAAGCAAAGGCTGAGGCAATTCATTACCAATAGACCAACCCTACTAGAAATGCTTCAGGAAGTCCTACACCTGGAATTGAAAAAATGATATCTACTATGAAGAAAACACATGAAAAAATTGTTTTAAACACTGGTAGAGCAAACACACAAGGAAGAAAGAGAAAAGACTCTAATGTTAGCATTATAGAAATCACTAAATCACAATAATAAACAATAAAAGAGAGAGAGGAGAAAAAATGTTATATAAAACCACCAGAAATCAATTAATAAACCACAAGAAATAGGCCATCAGATATCAGTAATAACCTTGAATGTAAACAGATTAAACTTGCCACTTTAAAGATAGATTGGATGAATGAATTATCAGCCATGACCCAACAATATTCTGCCTACACAACACATCCCACTTGTAAGATACATATAGAGAGAAAGTTAAAAAATGGAAAAAGGTATTTCATGCGAACAAACACCAAAACCAGCAGGGGTATACTTAGATAAAACAGATTTTAAGTCAAAAGCAGTAAAATAAAATACAAGAAGGTCATTATGTAACAATAAAGAGATCAATTCAGCAATAGATTATAACAATTCTAAACATATATTCACCCAACACCAGAGTACCCAGATATATAAAGCAAATATTACCAAATTTAAAGGGAGAGGTAGACTCCGATACAGTAATAGTGAGGGAGTTCAACAGCCCATTCTCAGCCCTAGACAGAATATCTAGGCAGAAAATTAAGAAGGATGCATTGGATTTAAACTGCGCCTTAGACCAAACAGATATTTACAGAATATTTCATCCAGCAGCTACAGAATACACATTTTTCTCATCAGCACATGGAATATTCTCCAGGATAGAAAATATGTTAGGCCATGAAACAAGGCTCAACAAATTTTAAAAATCAAATGAAATATCTTTTCAGATCACAATGGAATAAAACTATAAATCAATAACAAGAGGAACTTTGAAAGCTGTATAAATGCATGGAAATTAAAGCATATGTTCTTGAATGACTATTAAGTCATCTAAGAAATTAAGGAGATAATTTTAAAAATTCTTGAAACAAATGAAAATTGAAACAATGCAGGAAAACCTATGAGATATAGCAAAAGGAGTGTGAAGAGGAAAATTTATAGCAATAAAAACACTGAATCAAAAAAGTAGAAAATTTTAAAATAAGCAATCTAACAATATACCTCAAGGAGCTAGAAAAGCAAGAACAAACCAAAGCCAAAATTAATAGAAGAAAAGAAATAATAAAAATTAGCACAGAACTAAACAAACAAACAAAAAGACTAAAAGAACAAAAGTTCAATAAAATGAAAAGTTGGTTGTTTGAAAAGATAAAACCAATAAACCACTTGCTATACTAAACAAGAGAGAGAGACCCGAATAAACAAAATTAGAAATGAAAAAAGGAGACATTACAACTGATACCACAGAAATACAAAAGTTCTTTAAATACCACTGTAAACAACAATATGCTAACAAACTGGAAAACCTAGAAGCGGATAAATTCCTGGGCACATACAACCTACTATGATGGAACCAGGAAGAAACAGAAAACCTGAACAGGCTGATATGAGTAATGAGATTGAATTGGTAATAAAAAGTCTTCCAACATAGAAGGGTTCAGGACTGAATGACTTCACTAACAAATTCTACCAAACTTTCAAGGAAGAATAAACACCAATTATTCTCAAACTATTCTAAAACATTGAAAGAGAGAATTCACCCTAGCTCATTCTACAAGGCCAGCATTTCTATACACCAATAATGATCCAGCTGAAGACCGTATCAAGAAACCAATTCTATTTATAATAGCTAAAAAAAAAATAAAATACCTGGGAGTAATTTAACCAAGGAAGTGAAAGATCTCTACAAGAAAAGCTATAAAATTCTAATGAAATTGAAGAAGATAAAACAAAAAACAAATACATCCTATGCTCATGGATCAGATGGATTAAAATTGTTTAAATTATCATACTGCCTATAGAAATCTACATATTTAAATGCAATTCCTATTAAAATACCAATTCCATTTTACACGGAAATAGAAAAAGTAATTCTAAAATTTGTAAGGAACCAAAATAGAGCCCAAATAGTCAAAGCAATCCTGAGGAAAAAAAAAAAAAGCTGGAGGTATCATGCTAACCAACTTCAAAATATATCACAAGACTGTAGTAACCAAAACAGCATAGTATTGATATAAAAACAGAGACACATACATATAGATCAATGGAATAAAGATAGAGTCTAGAAATAAATAAACTTATTTGCAGCCAACTGATTTTTTACAAAGATGCCAAGAACATGCATTGAGGAAAGGATGCCCTCTTCAATAAATGGTGCTGGCAAAATTGGATATCCTTGGGCAGAAAGATAAAACTGGACCCCTATCTTTCACCATATGCAAAAATCAACTCAAAATAGATTAAAGATTTAAATGTAAGATCTGAAACTATACAATGACAAGAAGAAAACATATAGAGAAAAAACTTCAGGACATTGGTTTAGGCAAAGATTTTGTGGCTAAGGCCTTAAAAGCATAGATAACAAAAGCAAAATAGACAAATGAGACTTTATTAAACTAAAAAATTTCTGTGCAACATAGGAAAAAACAGAATGAAGAGATAACCTGTTGAATGGAAGAAAGTATTTCCAAACTGTTTATCAAATAAGAGACTAATATCCAGAATATGTAAGAAACTCAATAGTGTCTATAAACAAATAATCCCAGTTAAAAATGGGCAAAGAATATGAATAGACATTTCTTTAAAAAAGTTGTGTTGGCCAAGTGTAGTGGCCTACACCTGTAATCCTGGCACTTTCGGAGGCAGAGATGGGTAGATCACTTGAGGCTAGGACTTGGAGACCAGCCTGGCCAACATGGCAAAACTCATCTCTACTAAAAATACAAAAATTAGCCAAGCGTGATGGTGCATGCCTGTAATCCAAGCTATTCAGAAGGCTGATGCATGAGAATCGCTTCAACCTGGGAGACAGAGGTTGCAGTGAGTGGAGATCACACCGCTGCTCCAGACTGGGTGACAGAGCAAGACTCTCTCTCAAAAAAAAAAGAGGAAGAAGAAGAAGATTGTATTAAGCCATTCTTACATTGCTATAAAGAAATGTCTAAGATTGGGTAATTTATAAAGAAAAAAGGCTCAGGATTCTGCAGACTGTACAAGCATCAAAATGGCATCTTCTCAGCTTCTGGGGAGTCCTCCGGGAGCTTTTAATCATGGTGGAAGGTAAAACAGGAGGAAGTGTCTCATTTGGCAAGAGCAGGAGCAAAAGAGGGAGAGTGAGCATTAGGTGCCACTCACTAACCTGAGCTCACTCATCACAAAGGGGATAATATTAAGCCGCTCATGGGGAATACACTTCCATGATCCAAACACCTCCCAGAAGGTCCCAACTCCAACACTGGGGGTTATATTTTAGCATGAGATTTGGTAGGGACACAGATCCAAACCATATCAAAGATATAAAAATGGCCAAGAAGTAGATGAAAAAATGCCCAACATAATTAATCATCAGTGAAATGCAAACCAAAACCACGAGATATCATCTTATCCCAGTTAGAATGGTTATCATTAAAAAGGCAAAAAAAAAAAAAAAAAAAAAAAACAGATGCTGATGAGCCTACAGAGCAAAGGGGACTCATACACTGTTGGTGGGAATGTAAAATACTGCAGCCACTATGGAAAACAGTATGGAGAGTTCTCAACAAACTAAAAATAGAACTACCATACAACCCAGCAACCCCACTATTAATTATCCAAAAAAAAATCATTATGCAAAGGGATACCTGCACTCACATATTTACTGAAGATATGGAATATGAAGATATGGAATATGAAGAATAGCAAAGATATGGAATCAAACTAAGTGTCCATCAATGGACAAATGGATAAAGAAAATGTGGTATCCATACACATTGGAATACTATTTAGCCATAAAAAATAAAATCGTGTCAGTTTCAGCAACATGGATGGGATTGGAGGGTCATTATGTTAAATGAAAAAAGCTGGGCACATAAAGACAAACATGTCATGTTATCAGTATATGTGAGAGCGGGAAAAGTTAATATCATGTAAGTACAGAATAGAATGATAGATACCAGAGGATGAGAAGGATGTGTAGGTGACAGAGGCAATGAAGAGAGGCTGGTTAATGGGTACAAATCTACAGGTAGATAGAAGATGTAAGTTCCAATATTGATGGCATAGTAGTATGACTATAGTTAGATACAACGTATTGTCTATTTCAAAGTAGCTAGAATAATGGACTTGAAATGTTCCCAACACATAGAGATGATATATGCTCAAGGTAATGGATACTCCAAATTCCCTGACTTGATCATTACACATCCTGTTCATGTAAGAAATAATCACATGTACTCCATAAATATGTTAAATATATATATCAATAAAAATAAACAATAAATATATTTCAACATAAGGAACTAAAACAATTTGTCATATCAGCAGAAAAAAGCACATGACAAAATTAAAAAATTTAAGGCACATGGCAAAATTTAAAAATTTTAAAAATATTTATTAGCAAAATAGTAATAGAAGAAACTTCCCAACCCAATACAGAGCATCTGTATAAAATTCACAGGTAACATCATACCTACTGGTGAAACACTGAAGGCATTCCTCTTAAGAGCAGAAACAAATCAAGGATGTCCATCTCATTTCTGCTCAATATTTCATTGAAATGTATAGCGAGTGTAATAAGTCAAGATAAAGTAATAAAATGCGTTTAAATTGGAAAGGAAAAAATAAAACTGTCTTTTTTATAGAAGAAATGATCGTATACATGTAAGATGAGTAAAATATGAATAAAATCTACAAAGAAGCTGCTAGAACTAAGAAGTGATATTGTTAAGGTTGGAGGATGAAAAATTCATTTAAAAAGTCAATTTTATGTATTAGCAACAAATAATTGGAAAATAAAATAAAACTGAAATGGAAAGTATGTATACAATAACATCAAAAAATGAAATTATAGTACCTGCCAATATAATATTTTAGTTTATTAGGATAAATTATATTTACTAATTTTTTAAAACTTGAAATAGAAAGTTTCTGACAAGGGATAATTGAGCAAGATATGTGAAATAATGCACTTAAAAGTACAAAATATTTCTGGGAGAAATTATAGACATTGTAAATTATTTGATTTTGTGGACACATAGTAGGCATATCTATTTGTGGGGTATTTGAGATATTTTGATACAGGCATGCAATGTGTAATAATCACATAATGGGAAATGGGGTATTCAACCCCACGTGCATTTATCCTTTCTGTTACAAACAATTCAATTATACTTTTTTAGTTATTTTAAAATGTACAATTAAATTATTATTGATTATAGTCACCCTGTTGTGCCATCAAATACTAGGTCTTAGTTATGGTTTCTAACTCATTTTTTGTACCCATTAATCATCCTCAGCTCCTACCCACTTCCCCACTACCCTCCCCACTACCCACCTCCCCACTACCCCACTGCCTCTCATGACCCTCATTCTACTCTCTGCCTCCATGAGTTCAATTGTTTTGATTTTTACATCACATAAATGAGAATGTATGATGTTTGTCCTTCTGCATCTGGCTTGGTTTATTTAACATAATGACCTCCAGTTGAATCCATGTTGATGCAAATGACAAAATCTCATTTTTTATGGATTAATAGTACTTTCTTTTTCCAGTCATCTGTTGTTGGACTTGGGTTGCTTCCAAATCTTGGCTATTGTGAACAGTGCTGTAGCAAATATGGGAGTGCAGATATCTCTTCAATATACTCATTTTCTTTCTTTTGGGTATCTCTCCAGCAGTGGGATTGCTGGATCATATGATATCTCTATTTTTAGTTTTCTGAGGACTCTCCAAACTTTTCTCCATAATGGTTGTGCTAATTTGCATTACCACCAACAGTGTACTAGGGTTCTCTTTTCTTTACATCCTCATCAGTATTTGTTATTGCTTGTCTTTGGATATAAGCCATTTTAACTGGGGTGAGATATCTCATTGTTATTTTAATTTGCATTTTTCTGATGATCAATTATGCTGGATGCCTTTTCATAAGCTGTTTGCCATTTGTATGTCTTCTTTTGAGAAATGTCTATTCAAATCTTTGGACAGTTTTAAAAATCAGATTATTAGATTTTTGCCTATAGAGTTGTTTAAGCATCTTATATATTCTGGTTATTAATTTTTTGTCAGATGGATAGTTTGCAAATATTTTCTCACTATGGTTTGGATCCATGCCCAGATCTTTTGTCCAATTGAAATCCCCAGTGTTCAAGGTACGGCCTCGTATCATGTGATTAGATCATAGAAGCAGTTCTCATGAATGGTTTAGCACCACCCCCTTGGTGCTATATTCTCATGATATTGTAGTGAGTAAGTTCTCATGAGACTGGTTGTTTGAAAGTATGTAGCACCTCTCCCCACACCCACTTTCCTCCTGCTCTGGCCATGTGAGATGCCTTCTCCCTCTTAGCCTTCTGCCATAAATGTAGGTTTCTTTCCTGAGGCCTCTCCAGAAGCCAAGCAGATGATGCTATGCTTCCTGTACACCCTGCAGAACTATGAGCCAATTAAATCGCTTTTCTTTATAAATTACTCAGTAATTACTCATGAAAGGAGTGGGGCATTGCTATAAAGATACCTGAAAATGTGGAAGCAACTTTGGAACTGGGTAATTGTTAGAGATTGGAAGATGTTGGAGGGGTCAGAAGAAGACACAAAGATGAAGAAAAGTTTGGAACTTCCTAGAGACTGGTTAAGGTGTTGTGACCAAAATGCTGATAGTGACATGGGAAGTCAAGGACAGGCTGATGAGGTGTCAAATGGAAATGAGAAACTTATTGCGAACTGGAGCAAAGGTCACTTTTGTTATGTCTTAGCGAAGAACTTGGCTCCATTGCTCCCCTGCACTAGGGATCTGTGGATTTTGAACTTGAGAATGATGATTTAAAGTATCTAGCAGAAGAAATGTCTAAGCTGCAAAAAGCATACAAGAGGTGGCCTGGCTGCTTCTAACAACCTATGCTCACATGCTTGAGCAAAGAAATGGCCTATAGCTGGAACTTATATTTAAAGGGGAAGCACAGTGTAAAAGTTTGGAAAATTTGCAACCTGGCCATGTAGTAGAAAAGAAAAGCCCATTTTCAGGAGAATTCAAGCAGACTGCTGAGCAACCACTTGCAACATAAATCTGCATAACCAAAAGGAAGGCAAGTGCTGATAGTCAAGACAATGGAGAAAAGGCCTTGAATGCATCTCAGATGACTTCATGGCAGCCCCTTCTATTATAGGCCTGGATGTTTTGGAGGAAAGAATGGTTTCATGCACTAGGCTTAGGGTCCCACTGCCCTGAATAGCTTCAGGACATTGCTCCCCACATTCTGGCGACTCCAGCCTCAGCTCAAAAGGTCATAGATACAGCTTCAGCCACTGCTCCAGAGGGTGCAAGCCATAACCCTTGGCAGCTTTCAGGTAGTGTTTAGCCTGTAGGTGCACAGAGTATAAGAGTTGACACATGGAAGTCTCCACCTAGATTTCAGAGGATGTATAGAAAAGTCTGGATGTCCAAGCAGATGTCTGCTGCAGGGGCAGAGCCCTCATTGAGAACCTCTACTAGGGAAGTGTGGAGGGGAAATGTGAAGTTGAAGCCCCTACACAGAGTTCCCACTGGGGCATTCGCTAGTGGAGCTATGAGAAGAGGGCCACCATCCTCCAGACCCCAGAATGGTAGAGTCAACAGCAGCCGATACCCCTCAGACTAGAAAAGCCACATGACTTAAATGCCAATGTTGAATGTGGAAAAGGCCTTTGTAGGGGGCTGAACCCTGTAAAGCCACAAGGGTGGGCTGCCAAAGGCCTTGGGAGCCCACTCTTTGTATCAGTGTGCCTTGGATATAGAACATGGAGTCAAAAGTGATTGTTTTGGAGCTTTAAGATTTAATGACTGCCCTGCTGGATTTGATTTGCATGGGGCCTGTAGCCCCTTTCTTTGGGCTGATTTCTCCCTTTTGGCATGGGAGTATTTACCTAATGCTTGTACCACCACTGTATCTTAGAAGTAAATAACTTGATTTTGATTTTATTGGATCATAGATGGAAGGAGCTAGCCTCGTCTCAAATAAGACTTTAGACTTTTGAGTTAATGCTGGAATGAGTTTAGATTTTGGGTGACTATTAGGAAGGCATGATTGTATTTTGCAATGTGAGAAGGACATACGATTTGGGAGGGGCCGGGGTCAGAATGATATGTTTGTATCTGTGTACTTTCTCAAATGTCTTGTCAAGTTGTAACCCTCAATGTTTGAGGCGAGGTCTGGTGGAAGGTGATTGGATCACAGGGGCACTTTCTTAATAATGGTTTAGCATCATCCCCTTGGTGCTGTTCTTATGATAGTAAGTTCTCATGAGATCCTGTCAGTTAAAACTGTGTGGCACCTGCCTCTCTTTTTCCCTCCTGCTCTGGCCATGTGTGGTGCCTGCTCCCGTCACCTTCTGCCATGATTATAAGTTTTCTGAAGCCTCTCCAGAAGCCAGGAAAATGCCTCTATGGTTCCTGTACAGCCTGCAGAACTGTGAGCCAATTAAGTCTCTTTTTTTAATAAATTAACCAGGCTCAGTTATTTCTTTGTAGCAAAGTGAGAATGAATTAATATACTGTGCATTGTCTCTTCACTTTGTTCATTGCTTTCTTTGCTGTCCAGAAGATTTTTAACTGGATGTGATATCATTTGTCCATTTTTGCTTTGGTTGTTTTTACCTGGGAAATTACTCAAGAAATTTTTGCCCAGTTCAATGTCCTGGATAGTTTCCCCAATATTTTCTTGTAGCAGTTTTTTAGTATGGGGTCTTAGATTTAAATCTTTAATCCATTTTCAATTGATTTTTGTATGGAAAGAGATAGGGGTCTAGTTTAATTCTTCCATAAATGGATATCTAGTTTTTTCAGCACCATTTATTAAAAAGGCTTTTTTTTCCTCCCGTATATGTTTTTGGCACCTTTGTTGAAAATGAGTTTACTGTACATGTGTGGATTTGTTTCTGGGTTCTCTATTCTGTTCCATTGGTCTGTGTCTGTTTTATGCCATTTACATGCTGTTTTGTTTTCTATAGCTCTGTAGTATAATTTGAAGTCAGGTAATGTGACTCCTCTAGTTTTGTTATTACTGCATAGGGTAAGTTTGGCTATTCTGGGTATTTTGTAGTTCAATATAAATTTTAAGTTTTTTTTTTCTATTTCTGTGAAGAATGTCATTGGTAGAGATTGCATTGAATCTGTAGATTGCTTTGGGTAGTTGAACATTTTAACAACACTGAATTTTCCAATCCATGAACAGGAAATATGTTTTCATTTTTTGGTCCCCTCTTTAATTTCTTTCATCTTTAATTTCCCTTATTTTGTTAATTCCTAGGTATTTAACTTGATTGTAGCTACTGTAAGTGGGATTACATTTTTATTTATTTTTCAGATTGTTCACTGTTGGCATATAGAAATGCTACTTAATTTTATATGTTGATTTTGTATTTTGCAACTTTATTGAATTTATCAGTTCTAATGTTTTCTTGTGTGTGTGTGTGTGTGTGTGTGTGTGTAGTCTTTAGGCTTTTGCAAATATAGTATCATATCATCTGTGAACAAGGATAATTTGACTTTTTCCTTTCCAATTCAGATGCCCTTTGTATTTTTCTCTTGTCTAATTGCTTTTGCTAGGACTTCTGATACTACACTGAATAGCAGTGGTGAAAGTGGGCATACTTGTCATGTTCCAGATCTTAGAGAAATGATTTTCATTTTTTCCCCATTCAGTGTAGTACTGGCAGTGAGTCTGTCATATATGACTTTTATTATGTTGAGGTATGTTCCTTTTATACACAGATTTTTTAGGGCTTTTATCCTGAAGAGATGTTGAATTTTAACAATTGCTTTTTTAGCATCAGTTGAAATAATGACATGGTTTTTGTCCTTCATTCTATTGATATGATGTATCACATTGATTGGTTTGTCTATATTGAACCATCTTTGCATCCATTGGGTAAATTCAACTTGATCATGATGAATGATCTTTTTAATGTATTGTTGCATTCAGTTTGCTAATATTTTGTTGAGGATTTTTGCATCAATATTTATCAGGGATATTGGCCTGTAGTTTTCTTTTTTTGATGTGTCTTTGTCTGGTTTTGGTATCAGGGTAATACTGGGCATATAATGAGTTTGGAAGTATTTATTCCTACTCTATTTTTTGAAATAGTTGGAGTAGGATTGCAATTAGTTCTTTTTTAAATGTTTTATAGAATTCAGAAGTAAAGCCATCCTGGGTTTCTCTTTATTGGGACACATTTTATTATGACTTCCATTTCATTAATTGTTACTGGTCTGTCAGGTTTTGGATTTCTTCATGCTTCAATCTTGGTAGTTGTATAGTAGATAGGAAACTTGGTAGGCAGGAACTTGTTCATTTCTTCTAGATTTTCCAATATATGGCATATAGTTGCTCATAGTAGCCACTAATGATTCTTTGAATTTCTGCAGTATCAGTTGTAATGTCATTTTTTCATCTCTCATTTTATTTATTTGGATCTTTTCTCTTTTTTTTCTTAGCCTGACTAAAGGTTTGTCAATTTTGTTTAACTTTTCAAAAGAACAACTTTTTGTTTTATTGACTTTTTGTATTGTTCTGTTCATTTCAATTTCATTTATTTCTGCTCTGATCTTTATAATTTCTTTTTTTCTACTAGTTTTGGGTTTGGTTTCCTTTTGCTTTTCTAATTCTTTAAGATACACCATTATGTTGTTTATTTTAGGTTTTTCTTCGTTATTGATGTAGGCACTTACATCTATATACTCACTTCTGAGTACTGCTGTTGCTATATCCTATAGGTTTTGGTGTGTTGTGTGAAATTACATCATTTGTTTCCATTTTTTTTTTAATTTTTAAAAAATTTCTTCAGTGACCCACTGGCCATTCAGGAGCATATTGTTTAATTTCTGTGTATTTGTATAGTTTCCCAAATCCCTCTTATTATTGATTTTAGTTTTATTTCATTTTGGTCAGAGGAGATGCTTGATATTATTCTAGTTTTTCTGAATGCTTTAAGTTTTGTTTTCTAACCTAACATATAGTCTATACTTGAGTGTAATCCATGTGCTGAGAAAAAGAATATGTATTCTACAGCCACTGGAGAAAATATTCTGTAAATATCTATTAGGTTCATTTGGCCTAAAGTACAGGCTATATCTGATGTTTCTTTGTTTATTTTCTGTCTGTGAGTTTTACCCATTGATGAAAGTGGGTTGTTGAAGTCTCCAGTTATTATTGTACTAGAGGTCTATCTCTCTTTTTAGTTCTAATAATATCTGCTTTATATATCTCCAAGTGTTGGGAGATATATTTAAAATTATTTAAAATTTTATAATCTTTTACTAAATTGACCCATTTATGAATATAGTGACCTTCTTGGTCAATTCTTCATAGGTTTTGTCTTGAAATCTATTTTGTCTGATATAATAACAGATAGTTCTGCACTATTTTGATTTCTATTGGCATGGAATCTCATTTTCCATTCCTTTATTTTCAGTCTATATGTGTCTTTATAGATAAAGTTCATTTCTTGTAGGCAGCAGATCATTTGGTCTTTTTTCAAAAATTCATTCAGCCATGTAGGTCTTTTGATTAAAGAGTTTAGTTCATTTACATTTAATGTTATTATTGATTACTAAGGACTTACTCTTGTCATTTTGTTATTTGTTTTCTGCTTGTTTCGTGGTGTTCTCTTTCTTCTTTCTTTCCTTCATGTCTTTTACTGAAGGTGGTTTTTCTCTGTTGATATGGTTTAGGTTCTTGCACTTTATTTTTTGTGTATTCAAGGTATGTTTTTTGGTTTGAGGTTACCATGAGGCTTGCAAATACTATCATACAAACCATAAAAACCATTATTTTAAGCTGATATTCACTTAATGCTGTTTGCATAAGCAAAAAGAAAACCTAATAAAAACCCCTGTATCTTAACTTCATCTCCCTGTTTTTTGAGTTTTTGTTCTTTCTATTTGTATCTTATTGTACTGCCCATGTCTTCAAAAATTGTAGTTGCTATTTTTGATTGGTTCATCATTTAGTCTTTCTACTTAAGATAACAGTAATTTATACACCAGTTACAGTGTTATAATGTTCTGTGTTTTTTGTGTGTAGTTACTATTACCAGTTTCTATTATAATCTGTTTGTTAAATTTATCTGATAGAATTCTGAATTTCTTTCCTGTGTTATCTTGAATTTCTATGAGTTTCCTCAAAACAGCTATTTTGAATTCTCTGTCTGACAGGTCATATATGTTTCTTCAGAGTTTTATACCTTTGGATAATTTCTTACTGCTAATTAAGATCCTTTTCTTTCTGATTGAAGTACTTCCTTTAGCAATTCTTGTAGCACAGGTCTGATGTTATTGAAAGCCCTCAGCTTTTGTCAGAAAAAGTATTTATTTACCTTCATGTTTGAAGGAGGTATTCACCAGATATGCTATTTTAGGTATAGTTTTTTTTTTCTTAATCGCTTTAAGTATGTCATCCCCTGGCCTGTAAGATTTCCACTGAAAAGTCTGCTGCCAGATGTATTGGAGATTCATTATGTGTTCTTTGTTTCCTTTCTCTTGCTGCTTTTAGAATACTTTTTTTTTTAACTTTGGGAGTTTGATTATTATTATTATTATTTGATGCAGGGTCTCACTTTGCTACCCAGGCTGAAGTACAGTGGTGCACTCATAGATCACTGTAGCCTCAACCTCATGGGCTTAGGGAATCCTCTGGCCTCAGTCCCCCAAGTAGCCGGGACTACAGACACGTGCCACCATGCCCAGCTAACTTCTGTATTTTTTGTGGAGATAGGGTTTTTACAAGTTACCCAGGCTGGTATCAAACTTCTGGACTCAAGTGACACTCTCAAAGTGTTGGGTTTATAGACATGAACCACAATGCCTGGTGAAGACAGTCTTCTTTGAGTTAAATGCGCTTAGTGTCCTATAACATTCTTGTACTCGGATATTGATATCTTCCTCTAGGTTTGGAAAGTTCTCTGTTATTATCCCTTTGAATGAACTTTCTATCTATATTTCTCTCTCTACCTCCTCTTTCAGGCAAAGAACCCTTAGATGTGCCCTTTTGAGGAAATTTTCTAGATCTTGTAGGCATGCTTTATCATTTTTCATTATTTTTTTTTAGTCTCCTCTGACTGCATTTTCAAATACTCAGTCTTCAAGCTCGCTAATTCTTTTTCTGCTTGGTCAATTCTACTATCAAAAGATTCTGATGTATTTTTCAGTATGTCAATTGCAATTTTCAGAATGCAATTTCAGAATGTCAATTTGCAATTTTCTATAATTTCTGTTTCATTCTTTTTAATTATTTCAATCTCTTTGTAAAATCTGTCTGATTGAATTCCAAATTTCTTCCCTGCGTTATCTTGAGTTTCTGTGAGTTTCCTCAAAACAGCTATTTTGAATTGTCTATATGAAAGGTCATATATCTGTTTCTCCAGTATTGGTTCCTGGTGCTTTATTTAGTACATTTGGTGAGGTCATGTTTTCCTGGATGGTCTTGATAATTGTAGATGTTCATCTGTGCCTGGACATTGAAGTGTTAGGTATTTATTACAGTCTTCACAGTCTGGGCTTATTTATACTCATCCTTCTTGGAAAGGCTTTTCACACATTCAAAAGGACTTGGGTATTGTAATCTAAGCTGTATCTGCTTTAGGGGACACCTCAAGCCAAGTAACTTCATGGTTCTTGCAGAATTATAGAGGTACACCTTGTCTTGAATGGGATCTGGATGAATTTTTTGGATTATCAGGCAGAGAGACTCATTCTTTCTCCTAACTTTCTCCCAAACAGACAAAGCTTGTCTCTGTTCTGGGCCACCTGGAGCCTGGGGTGAAATGACACAAGCATGCCTGTGGCCACCACTACTACGACTGTGTTGGGTCAGACCTGAAGCTTGCACAGTGCTGGGTCTCGACCAAGACCTGCTTAACCACTCCCTGGCTACTGCCTATGTTCACTCAAGACCTTGTGGCTCTACTATCAGCAGGTGGCAAAGCCATTAGGCCTGTGTCTTTTTTTTCATGATGGCAAGTTCCCCCAGGCCCCACTGAGGTCCAGAAATTCTGTCTGAGAGCCAAGAACTAGAACTAGAGCCAAAACTTTAGATATTTACCTAGTGTTCTATTGTACTGTGGCTGTGCTGCTACTCCAATCACAAGATGCAGTTCCTCCCACTCTTCCCTCCCCTTTTTAAAGGCAGTAACACCTCACTCCATGGCCACTGCCACCACAGGCCCACAGGGAGTACTGCCAGACTAATGCTAATGTCCCCTTAACCATTTTCCCATTTAGGAAAAAAAAAAAAAAAAGTGCAGCTCTCTGCCAGAGCTCATTTAACTTTACATAAACACGGTCTTTGGGGCTGAAGCAAATCTGACTGATTTTCAATATAAAAATAAAATATAAAAACTGTTCTTGAAGTTATTTCTAAACAGAACTAACATCAGAACCATCTGAATCATCAGAATCATCTATTTTGGAAAAATCGGATTCATCAAATGAATCTTCAGCCAACAACTGTTCAAGAAAGATGTTAGCATCACCATAGGAATACTACATTTTATAGGATTTGACATTTTCAGCAATCGAGAATTACTATATTTTGTAAATGGAAATACCACTACTAAACACAGAATGCTATAAATACAATGATGTCTTTGTTTCCAAAGTCAATACACTAAAGTGATGTGAACATAATAAAAGTGCAGTATTTCATGACAAAGTTATCTTTGGGTAAACACTGCAGCCACAAGTGCCACTAGTGAGTATTCTTGGGGCAAACAGAAAAAAGGTTATGGCCCTTGGGCTCTTAAGTCATCTTGTGGTGAATGCTGCCTGATCTGGGACTCACCCTTCAGGGCAGTGAGCACCCCTCTGGTCCAGGGCATGTCCCCAAATGCCATCTAAGAACCAAGGCCTGGAATCGAGGACCCCAAGAGCCCATTGGAGCCCAAGAGCTCTAATCTCTGTGGCCAAGCTTGTATGTAAGGTGCAAGACAAAGTCTTCTGCACTTTTACCTCTGCTTTTCCCAAGCAGAAGGAGTCTTGCCTCATAATCACCACAGCTGGGAATGTGCTTAGTCTCACCTAAAGTCAGCAAGTCTCAGAGTCTTCCCCAAGGCCCACAATCTACTACCTGGGTATCACTCTTAGTTATTCAGGGCCCAAGAGCTCTTTAGTTATCAGGTAATGATTTCTGCCAGAACTGGATCATTCCCTTCAAGGCAGCAAGTTCTCTTCTGGCCCAGGGTTTGTCTAGAAATGTCATCCAGGAGCTAGGGCCTCAGAAGGGCACCTTGTGACTCTAACAGGTGCCCTATGCTGCTGTTGCTGGGCCGCTATCCAAAGTGCAAGACAAAATCCTCCCCATTCTTCCTTCTCCTCTCCTCAAGCAGCAAGAAGGGGTCTGTTTTGGAGCTACAAACTATGCAGCCTGGGGTTACAGGAGGGATGATTTCAGCACTCTTTTATCTGCCCTAGCTTGTGTCTCAGTAGGTCATATGACCCCTCAGTTCACTGGCTCTGGGTCCCGTTCAGCACTTGGACTTATCTAGGAGTTGCAGTTCTTGTTGCATAGGCTGCCTTTCAAGTTTATTTGGTGACCAACAGCACTTTAGCCCACAGTGGCAAGGCTTGTGGGAATTCAAGTTCCAACCACTAGGACCAGTGATTCCCCTCTGTCTAGGGTAGGCTTACATGCTCCCTCCATGGGTGGGCATCAGCTGAATTTGGTCCAGTCTTACTTTTTGCTATAACAAGGTAGCACTAAGTTCAATGCCTCACATTTGGTTGACTCCCCCTCCCCTCAGTATGCAGAATCACACTCTGCACCCTGCTGCCACTGCTGGGGGATGAGCGAGGGGTAGCATTGGTGACTCAAGACTGTTTTTCCTGCTTCTTCAGTGCATCTTTCATATATAAAAGTTAAAAGCAGGTACTATGAGTGCTCACCTGATTTTTGGTTCTTATGAAGGTGCTTTTTATATGTAGATAGTTGTTAAATTGATGTTCTTGCAGGGGGGATAATTAGTGGAGCCTTCTATTGTACCATCTTGCTCTACTCTTCTCTCCAGAAGTGCTAAATAATGGAGAAATGTATTGTGTTCATGAGTCCGAAGATTATATATGGATGTAATTTCTGCCCAAGTTGATCCACAAATTCAATACAATCCCAATCAAAATTTTCATAGGCTTTTTTTTGGGTAGATATTGATTGCTGATTCTAAGATGCATATGGAAATGAAAATAGCCAAGAGAAACTCAAGCAACTTTTTTTTAAAAAGAAGAAAGTTTAAGGTCTAATCCTGTCTTATTATTTCCAGACTTATTAAAAGCTACTATAATCAGGATAGTGTGGCACTGGCATGAATATAAACAAATATTTCACTGGAACAGACTATATTATCCAGAAATAGACTCACACATATTTTTTCAACTGATATCAACAAGGCAATTCATTGGAGAAATGATGTCTTTTAAAAAGGGCAGTAGCAATTGCATATCCATATTTTTAAAATCAACTTTAATTCTTCTTTTATACCTTAAACAAAAACAAACTACAAATGGATCTTACACCTAAATGCAAAACTTTAAGCTTGGAAACTTCTAGAAATAAAACAAAGTAGAAAAATTTATATGCTTTTGGTTTAGGTAAAGACTTATTAGATGCAACAAGAACAGCAGGATTTTTTTTTTTTTTTTTTTTTTTTTTGGTGGCGGGGGACAGAATTTCATTCGTTTCCCAGGCTGGAGTGGAATGGGGCGATCTCGGCTCACTGCAACCTCTGCCTCCCAAGTACAAGCAATTCTCCTGTCTCAGCCTCCCAAGTAGCTTGGATTACAGGCTTGCACCACCATTCCCGGCTAATTTTTTTCGTATTTAGTAGAGATGGGGTTTCACCATGTTAGTCAGGCTGGCTGCAAACTGCTGACCTCAGGTGATCCACCCGCCTGGGCCTCCCAAAGTGCTGGGATTACAGGCGTGTGCCACACGCCCAGCCCTATTTTTTAAAATGTTAAATCAGACCCTATCAAAATTAAAAAACTTCTGTTTCTTCAAAGATACTGTTAAATTCACTTTCAGTAGAAAAACATTGAGAAAACCAGCCACTCTCTGAGACAAAATAGTAGAAAAAGTATTATGTATCTGGAATAAATAAGAACTCTCAAAATTCATTGCTAAGAAAACAAGTGACTCAATAAAGAAATTATTTATAACTTATAAAGACACTTCAACAATAAATATATGTAGTGTAAAAATAAGCACATAAAAAACATTCTCACCATCTTTCCATAAAGTAAATGAAAATTAAGACCATTTATGAAAATGATTAAAATTATAAACACTAATCATATTAACTGTTGGTGAAACTATCAAACAAATGGAACTCTCATACACTGTTAAAGGAATGTAAAATGGTGCAACCACTTTGGAAAACAGTTCAAAAGTTTCTTAAAATGTACATCTACCATATGATCCTTTATTTTTACCCAGAAAGCATATATCCACACAAAGGCTTGTACATGAATGTTCATATCACCTTTATTTTTAGCAACTAAAAGCTCAGAAGTACCCAAATGAACTATTGATACATTTAACAGCAAGAATGGGTCTTAAAATAAATTTGCTGACTGACAGAAATCCAGACAAAAAAGAATACATACGCTATGATTCTATATACATAAATTTTTGCAAATGAAACTAGTCTGCAGGAACAGAAAGTACATGTTCCCTGGAATGCTAGGGGACAGGTGAGATAAATGGATTACAAAAGATCATAAGGAATACTTTCTGGCAATAGATATATTTATCTTGATTGTCATGGTGGAGTCTTGATTAATTATGTCAAATTTATCACGTTATTCTATAAATATGCAAATATTGTATTCCAGTTATACCTCCATAAAGTTGTTAATATTATTGTGGAATTAATAGCCATTTGTGTGGATTATAGCTATCAATATTACTGGCTAGACTGTTAAAACTAAGAACAGTTAAAGGTATACAGTGATTTATTTTAAAATAATAATAACTATTACATGCTGGCATAGGTAACATTTTTATGAAAATAACTAAACTTACTGAAAACTGGGACAACAGTTTACAGTTTTGCAAATCTTTTTTTAAGCCTGACAATAGAAGGCAATTAGATCCTCATATGATTTTGCTTTCAATCTATTGGTATATGTTGTACTGGTTGATTAAAGAAAATGCAGACTCACACAGATACATAGTTGAAAAACACAGTAATATTTTAATAGCCTTTTCAAATAATTGTGACCATTATTTGATATTACATCAAAACTCAACAAGTGGAAATTTCTTAAAGGTGTGTTGCAATGTGAAAATTCAAATTATGTCAATACATTTTACATGCCCTATTACATTAAAACCCATTATGCTGCAGTGCACATTGAATGGATTTTATCCATGTGTGGATGGCTCATGGACTATAAATGAGAAAAAATCTTGATTCTCTGAGTTCTGCAGTTCTTTCCAAGTTATAAGTAATTTCATTCTACAATGTCTAAGTAAAAAATTTCAGTTTCATCTTGAGAAAAGAGTCTATTTTTTCCCTATATCATCATTCACTAGGTCTTTGATATTCTATATAAGTAAGTAGTTACAATCATCCCCCTATGAGTAAATCTCTAACTTCTATCTCTTTATGCTTCTTTTTATACAGGTAGAAACTGTTCTATTACAAAATTAATATTCATATTATACTTATTATGGAATATGAACCCTTCAAGATCTGGTTCCTCAAATACGTTAATAGCCTTCTTACCCTCCTATTTGCTAAACTCAAAGTTTCCAGAATTCAACTTGCTTGTACACATTTTGTCGACTTTCCACACATCCATACATGTATAGGTATTCTTATTCTGGAGAGCTGTTTATCTTCTTGACCAAAGAACTTTTATAGTCTGGTAAAATGAGTTTCTTTGCTATTATTTGAGACAAGCTTCCTTTACCATTTTGATTGAGATAGGGGGTTCCTTTCATGTACTGACATAATAGCCGATCCTACCACTGTCTTTGTCTTTTTTATGAATTGAGGAAAGGCACTCCTTCCATTTGGGTACAGGCATACACAGGATTTGGCAGCCTGTTGGAACCTTACTCAGTGAGAAATAAGCAGGTCTTTCTCTAGCTGGAAACAGCCTCCAAGTGGGCACAGGGCTAGAAGGAAATAACTGGCTTGAACTTTGATCATCACACATCAGTCATCCAGGAGTAAGAGTCATTGTAAGATGACAGTACGCAAAATCCTTTCTGCCTGTCCCAACCCTCTCACGGCACATTTTCTTTTCATTATATAAAAACATCCCCAGGTAAACTCTAAGCAATTTGAGGGAAGAATCTCTGCTCTACCTGTGTCCCCAGGGTGCAGCACAGAATCTGACACACAGACAGCTTCGCCATATGTATGTTGAATAAGTGAATATTTGATGAAACATATCAAGATGAATATCTATCTGCAAGAAAAAACAACGTTCATCGGGGACTTCTCTCTGAGCTCATGTCATGGTATATATGTCTTGTGTCCTTCAACTGTCAAATTCAATACACCTTCAATCTTCAGTTGATAGATTAGTGTGGAAATTTGAAGCATTAAAATGAAATTATTCATGGGAAAAGATTTTTTTCTTTTCAAAATAGAAGTGTGAGGCATGAAAAGTACATGAATAAATATATTTGACATATTAATTTGGGTAATAATTGAAGGAGAGAAAATAAAATTTTCAAACCTGCTTCTAGATCATGGAAGGTTCAGAGGGAATGAGATGCTGTGGAAGAGCACACATTGTTAACCTTGATGAGAATGGGTAGGTATGCTGGCTAAGTTCCTTTCTGGCCACATGAATTTGGGCAGATTGGTTATCTACTCTGATCACAGGTTTGTCATTTGTAAAATAAACGTATCATTACCTCCATTGCAAGGTTGTTGCGAAGATTTAAAAATGAACGATGCATATAAAATACCTAGAATAGTATTCTGAACTTTGCAGGCACTATCTGGTAGTTCTCCACAATTAAATATGAGACATAAATAAGAGAGATATATATCTCATATATATCACATATTACATAAGTAAAAGACTCTAAACAATTTTAGATCTGAATGAAGTTCAAAGATGACAATTATTTATTTTCTTGATGGGTTGTATCTGTTTTGGATACTTCCTCATATTTTCATATCAGTGATAAATATATAAAAAGGTGTACATTTAAAAATATTTAAGTCAATATACAGAATTTAAAAAATGGATATTTGCTTCAAGTTGACTCCTGAGGAGCCATTAAAACAAAAGAGAGAGAGAAATGCATAGTTGCTTTATTATTTAATAATGCATTTGGCCTCAGATAAACAAAAACATAACCTACAGCAACTCTGAAATTTGAGTTTTGTTATACGTACCATAAAATCTTGAGAGGAGCAGCCTCGAGCTGGTAAAGAAGCTCAATATACCAGGAAGGATGCAGGTTCTTTTTATTTCTGACCACCACCACTGCCACTGAACTTTCATCCCACCTTTTTCATCTTTTACAGCTTTCATTTTCATGCTTATTCTCCCTAGTTGGCAGGATAAATTTTACACCCTCAGGGATCACTTGGCTGCTCATAGCAGCAAGGATGAATGGAAGTTTAATAATTAGCTTTCCAGAACTCATAGTAGAGGAGGGCAAGTGAAGAGATTAAGAAGCATATTAATTGAGGTCAACTACAATATCTTCTACAGCAATGAATCAACCTATGTACACTTAAAGGTTATCATACACGTTTGAAATTAAATTTAAACAAATTTATCAGTATTCTACATTATACTTCTTACTTCAATTGCTTTTGTATTTTAACATTAAAAATGTCAATAGCAAAAAATGCACCCTGTTTTAATACTGTGTGTTTAATAAACATGTGTCCTAAGACTTTCATATATAGAAAGTTTGTTGAAAGAGGTATTAGCTTTATTTTGTTCACCCCAATAATTCAAATTAGATTTTAACTTACATGAATTACATATTGTCATTGAACAAGGTTTGTGGCAATTATAAAATATCTTAGATTTAAACACTTTAAGTACCTTTTCAAATAAGACATAACTTTTGTGAACCAATTGTAAACTTGTAATATGTAGATGGTCTCTTTTACTTTTACTCAATATTTTATAATAAATTATTTTGAATAGTGGAAAATAAGAATATGTAACATGTTGTGAAAAGAAACTGAGTTACTAAATAGAATCTGACACCACTAAGTAGGGAATAGATTTGTACATTTCTGAAAGATCTGTCAGTAGATCAGAGAGCTCTATAAGTAGGTGTGTCTTTTGTTTTAACATCAAATCTTTAGATGATAATTTATAATATTTTATTTTTTATGTACTTACAAAAGTGATTTTTGATCATTTGTCAAAAACTAATTTACTTTATGCATATTACAGTAAAATTACGCAACCTGACTTGAAATAGGACATAACCTTGGAAACTTTCAACATTTTTATATCTTTTTTAGCCAATCAGAATTTTTGTCTTCCTCGCTAATATTCCTGGTATCTGCCTCTTATTTTTAGCACCCATTAACTTAGTTTTTATTGAAGTAAGAAGCACAAAAGTATCATAACTACTTTTATTTTTGTTATTTTAGAGCAAAACCAAATATGTCAAATGAATTCCATTTATCTCATAATAATTTATTAAAATCAAGATACATTCATATAATTATTTTCTTTGTTTTTTTCTCCTTTTCTATTTTATGCTACATATTTATTGACCTGTTTTTACTCATTTATATAAGTATTTACCACATTTATGAATGTCTGTTTCTTGGACGAAAAAAGACACATGGAATTGTTGCATTTTTTTGGGTACATGTTTGGCTGGTGACATTGATAAGGGATGTCATTTGTAAGAGGATCATGGAACCCAAGGAGAAGTTACAGAGAAGTAGAAGGGCAGGAAGACAGATGTATTTATTAAGACAGTGTAAAGACATATAAGCAGTATCAGTAATATTTAGTGATAAAAGACTAAAGGATTAACACATAATTTTTGAGAGAAACATACACTTCACTTGGTTTGTTCAAAGATGTCACCAATATATTTTTTAAACTTAGAGGGTATTTCTGGATGAGTTCAGGATTTAAATCAGTGAATTTTGGGTAGATTGCCTTTCATAATGTTGGTGGGCCTTATTCAATAAGTTGATGGCTGACTAGACCAAAAAAACCAGCCTTCCCAAGCAAGAGGGAGTTCTCTAGCAGACTGTCTTAGGACTTCATCTGCACAGGTGCCTATTCTGGGTCTCTAACCTGCCAGCCAGATTTAGGACATGCCAGCCTCCATAATTATGTGAGCAGTTTCCACGTGATATAATTGTGTATGTAGAATATCCAAAAGAATATATAAAATATTATAATTAAAACAGAAACTTTGTAGGATTCCTCTATACAAGGTCAATATAAAAATAAATTGCATCTTTATATACCAGCCATCAAGAATTAGAAACTTAAATTTTAAGAATTGTACTGTTTACCATACAATTCAAGATGGACAAGTCTCCTGCAAATAAAACTATAAAATATTATGGATTGAAATTGAAGAAAAGATGAATATATAAAAGAAATATTCCCAAATTCAAAAAAGGGTATTAGTATTCCCAAGGTATTCTTAGGTTTAATGCAATCAAAATCCCAGAAAGTTTTTAAATATTGATAAGTTGATTTGAAAAATGTTATAGAACTAGGAAGAGCCAAGAATAGTCAAAATAATATTGAAAAAGAAAGAAAAAATGTCAGACTCACAATACCATAAGTCAAAAAATATTATAAAGTTACAATAACTAAGACACTATAATAGGATGGATAAACACAATAATTTAATAGAATAGAGTCAAGAAAAACACCCACACATTTATAGTTACAAAAGTATCACTGATGTCCAGTTGGAAAAGGGACCCTTCCCAAATTATAGTGCTGGGTTAATTAATTCTCCAGATGCACAAACAACCCATTCTAGATGGATTGTAGATCTATCCATAAAACTTTTAAAAAATTAAAATAAATTAATTGTATTTAATTGGAGAGTCACTAGCCACGTGACTATTTAAATTTGAATTAAAAATTAAAACTTCAGCCAGGCTCAATGGCTCACACCTGTAATCCCAGTAGTTCGAGAGGCCAAGGCAGAAGAATTGCTTGAGGCCAAGAGTTTGAGATAAGCCTAGGAAACATAATGACACTCTTTTGAATTTAGGGTGTCTCTAAACAAAATAAAATAAAAACTCTACAGCAAAATATAAAAATTAGCTGGGCACAGTGGCTTGCACTTGTAGTCCCAGCTACTCTGGAGACTGAGGAGGAAGCATCCCTTTAGCACAGGAAGTTGAGGCTGCAGTGAGCCCTGATTGCACCACAGTACCCCAGCATGGACAACAAAGGGAGAGTCTGTCTCTAAATAAATTAAATAAAAAAATTATTTAATCAGTAGTAATAGCTACATTTCAAGAGCCCATTATTCCCATATAGCTAGTGACTACTGTATATAATCAGCACAGATGTAGAATATTTTCCTCATCTTGGAAAGTTCTATTGGTTACGTTGGTTCTGGAAAATAACAGTGGAGAATTTCTTCATAAAATTGGTGTAACAAAGATTTCTTAAATAGAAAAGAAAGTGCTAATCTTAAAGACAATTTCAATAATAAATTGAACAACCTTAAAATTAAGAACTTTTATTGATCAAACATATTAAGAAAGTAAAAAAGATGACTCAGCAAATACAAGTAGATATTTTAATTACATGTATTTGACTAATATTGAAGAGCACATATTTTTTAAATTCTTATAAATCAATAAGAAAAGAATAGTCAACCAAATCAAAAAATAGAGCAAAGACTTGAAAGGACATTTCACAAAAAAAGAGATACTAAATGTCCAATCAACATCAAAAGTATATTGAAAGAAATATATTTGTATATTTATATATGTGAACATATGTGTACCAAAGGACATGAATTAGCATGTGCATGGCAGCACTGTATGTAACAGCTCCAAATCTGAAACATCTCAAATGTATGTTTACAGTTAAATAAGTAAATAAATTGTACTAAATTCATATAATGTAATATAAAACATTAATGAAAATTAATGGATCATTAATACATGTAACTACATGGATGAATATGAATTTTACAAACATTATGTTGAATAAAATGAGCCAAACCAAAAAATATATAATTTATGATTCTACTTACATAAAATTTTAAAACAGAAGACAATCGAGTTTTAAAAATCAGTAAGGAAGTTTTATTTGAGCATAACGATGACTAGGAAGTGGAACAAGGTAGGCTTCTTTATTCTGATTAGGTTATATTTTTAATTTTTTTGTATTTAAATAAAATTTGGTGGCATTATAATATTTATTTAGTTGTGTATTTGTGATTTGTGCAATTTTCTGTATATATATCATACTACAATATAGAGTTTAATAAGATCATTTTTAAAGATACATTGTACATTGGGCCTTAACTCTATGTACAAATGTTTTGATAAAGAAGTTCCACTTGAACACTTAAAAGTTCGTTAAGAGACCTCACTTTGTGTTCTTACACAATAAAATAAAATTTTAAAAAATAATGTTTAAAAACTGATTTAAAATACTCATAGAAAGCAAACAACTTGGAAAACATAGTTCAGGATATTGTTCATGAAAACTTTCCCAGACTTTCTAGAGAGGCCAACAGTCAAATTCAGGAAATACAGAGAATCCCTGCAAGATTCTTCACAAGAAGATCATTCTCAAGCCACATAATTATCGGATTTTCCAAAGTCAAAATGAAAGAAAGAATGTTAAAGGCAGCTAGAGAGAAAGGGCAGGTCACCTACAAAGGGAACCCCATCAGGCTAACAGCAGACCTCTCAGCTGAAACCCTACAAGCCAGAAGAGACTGGGGGCCTATATTCAACATTCTTAAAGAAAAAAATCTTCAGCCAAAAATTTCATATCCAACCAAACTAAGCTTCCTAAGTGAAGGAGTAATAAGATCCTTTTCAAATAAGCACATGTTGAGGGAGTTCATTACTACCAGACCTACCTTACAAGAGATCTTGAAAGAAGTACTAAATATAGAAAGGAAAGACCACTACGAGCTAACACAAAAACACGCTTAAATACACAGACCAGAGACAATATAATTCAACCACACAAATAAGCCAGTATAGTAACCAGCTAGCAATAAAACGACAGTATCAAATCTATACATAACCTTGAATGTAAACAGGCTAGATGCCCCACTTAAAAGGCACAGAGTGGCAAACTGAATAAAAAAGCAAGACCCAATGGTATGCTGTCTTCAAAAGACCCATCTCACACATGATGACACCCATAGGCTCAAAATAAAGGGATGGGAGTAAATCTACTGAGCAAACGGAAAACAGAAAAGAGCAGGGTTGCAATCCTAATTTCAGAAAAAAATTAATGTTAAACCAAAAATATCAAAAAAGACAAAGAAAGCATTACATTAATAATAAAGGGTTAAATTCAACAAGAAGACCTAACTATTCTAAATATATATGCACCCAACATAGGAACACCCAGATACATAAAACAAATTCTTAGAGACCTATGAAGTGATGGAGACCCCCATACAATAATAGTGGGAGACTTCAGCACTCCACTGACATTATTAGACAGATCATCAAGGCAGAAAATTAACAAAGATATTCAGGACCTGAACTCAATTTTGGACCAAATGGATCCGATAGACCTCTACAGAACTATCCACCCCCAAACAACAGGTAGGTATAAATTCTTCTCGTAGACACATGGCACATACTGTAAAGTTGAACACATAATCGGACATACAAAAATCCTCAGAAAACACAAAAGAACCAAAATTATACCGAACATGTTATTGGACAACAGCCCAATAAAAATAGAAGTCAAGACTAAGAAAATCACTTAAAACCATGCAATTACAGGGAAATTAAACAACATATTCCTGAATGACTTTGGGGCAAATAATGAAATTAAGGCAGAAATCAAGAAGTTATTTGAAGCTGACAAGATCAAAGATGCAACATACCAGAACTCTGGGACACAGCTAAGGCAGTGTTAAGAGGGAAGTTTATGGCACTAAACACTCACATCCAAAAGTAGAAAGATCTCAAATTAACAACTTAACATCACAAGTAGAAGGACTAGAGAAGCAAGAGAAAATCAACCCCAAAGCTAGCAGAAGACAAAAAAAAAAAAAAAAAAAAAATCAAAGCTGAACTGAAGAAAACTGAGACACACAAAAATTCAAAAGATCAATGAATCCAGAATTTGGTTTTTTGAAAGCATTTATAAGATAGATAAGCCACTAGCTTGACTAATAAAGAAAAGAGAAGTTGCAAATAAATACAATTAGAAATGATGAAGATGTTATCACTGATCTGACACGAATAAAATTAACCATCAGAAACTACATCAAACACCTCTATGCACACACATTAGAAAACCTAGATGAGATAGGTAAATTCCTGGACACATATGCCCACCCAAGACTGAACTAAGAAGAAACTGATTCCCTGAATAGACCAATAATGAGCTCTTAAACTGAATCAGTAATAAATATCACCAACAAAACAAAGCCCAGCACCAGAGGAAATCATAGCCAAATTCTACCATATGTATAAAGAAGAGCTGGTCCCATTCCTAGTAAACTATTCCAAAAAATTGAGGAGGAGGGATTCCTCCCCAACTCATTCTATGAGATCAGCATCATCCCGATACCAAAACCTGGCAGAGAAACAACAAAAAAAGAAAACTTCAGGTCAGTATCCTTGAGGAACATTGGTGCAAAAATTCTCAACACAATACTTGCAAATGGAATCCAGCAGCATATCAAAAATCTATTCCACCACATCAAGTATGCTTCATCCCCAGGATTCAAGATTGGTTCAGCATACATAAATCAATAAATGTGATTATCACATAAACAGAACTAAAGACAAAAACCACATGATTGTCTCAATACATACAGAAAAGGTTTTGCATAAAATTCAACATCTGTTCATATTAAAAATGCTCAATAAACTAGGTTTTGAAGGAACATACCTCAAAATAATAAGAGCCATCTGTGATAAACCCACAGCTAACACCATACTGAATGGGCAAAAGCTGGAAGCATTCCCCTTGAAAACCAAAACAAGAGCAGGGTGTCCTACACCACTTTTATTCAACATAATATTGGAAGTCCTAGCCAGAGCAATCAGGCAAGAGAAAGAAATAAAGGGCATCCAAATAAAAAGAAAAGAAGTCACACTCTCCCTGTTTGCAAACTATATGATTCTGTATCACATAAGTTTCAGGATAAAAAATCAATGTACAAAAATCACTAGCAGTCCTATACACAGACAACAGTCAAACCAAGAGTCAAATCAGGAAAGTGATCCTATTCACAACTGCCACAAAAAATTAAGATACCTAAGAATACAGCTACCCAGTAAGATGAAATATCTCTACAATGAGAACTACAAAACACTGCTCAAAGAAATCAGAGAAGACACAAATTGAAAAACATCCCATGCTCATGGATAGGCAGAATCAATATCATTTAAATAGCCATACTGCCCAAAACAATTTATAGATTAAATGCTATTCCTATCAAATTACCAATGATATTCCTCTTAGAACTAGAAAAAAAATTTTAAATTATATGGATCCAATAAAGAGCCCAAGTAGCCAAGTCAATACTAACTAAAAGAACAAAACTGGAGGCATCACATGACCCAACTTCAAACTATACTGCAGGGCTACAGTAACCAAAATAGAATAGTACTGGTACAAAAACAGGAACTTAGACCAGTAGAACAGAATAGAGAGGCCAGAAATAAGGCCACAAACCTATGACCATCTGATCTTTGACAAAGCTGACAAAAACAAACAATGGGAAAAAACTTCCTATTTAATAAATGGTGCTGGGATAACTGGCCAGCCACATGCAGAAGATTGAAGCTGGATGTCTTCTTTATACCATATACAAAAATCAACTCAAGATGGATTAAAGACCTAAATGTAAAACCCAAAACTATAAAATCCCTGGAGGATGACCTAAGCAATACAATCTTGGACATAGAAATGAGCAAAAATTTCATGACAATGATGCCAAAAGCAACTGAGACAAAAGCAAAAATTGATAAATGGGATATAATTAAACTTAGAAGCTTCTGCACAGCAAAAGCTTTTTGCATACCAAAAGCTTGTTGATAGTTGCTAAGAACTATCAACAGAATAACGGCAACCTACAGAATGGGAGAGAATTTTTGCAAACTATGCATCTGACAAAGGTCTAATATCTAGCATCTATAAATAACTTAATTTACAAGAAGAAACAAACAGCCCCATTAAAAAGTAGGAATAGGACATTAACAAACACTTTTCCAAAGAAGACATGCATGTGACCAACAAGCATATGAAAAAAAGCTCAATATCACTGATCATTAGAAAAATGCAAACCAAAACCCCAATGATATACCATTTTATACCAGTCAGAATGGCTACTATTAAAATGTCAAAAAATAACAGATGCTGGTAAGGTTGTGAAGAAAATGGAATGCTTATACACTGTTGGTGGGAGTACAAATTAGTTCAATCATTATGAAAGCAGCATGGCAATTCCTCCAAGAGCTAAAAGCAGAACTACCATTTGACCCAGCAATCCCATTACCAGGTACATACCCAAAGGAATACAAATCATTCTGCCATAAAGACACATGCACACGAATGTTCATTGCAGCACCATTCACAATAGCAAAGACACGGAATCAACCTAAATCCCCATCAATGATAGATTGGATAAAGAAAATCTGGTACATGTACACCATGGAATACTATGCAGCCATAAAAAAGAACAAGATAATGTCTTTTGTGGGGACGTGGATGGATCTGGAGGCCATTATCCTTAGCAAACTAATGCAGGAACAGAAAACCAAATACCATATGTTCTCACTTATAAGTAGGAGTTAATGATGAGAACTCATGAACACAAAAAAAGGGATGACAGACACTGTGGTCTACTTGAGGATGGAGGATGGGAGGAGGAAGAGGAAAAGAAAAAATAACTATTGGGTACTAGGCTTAATACCTGGGAGATGAAATAACCTGTACAACAAATTCCTGTGACATGAGTTTACCTATGTAATAAATCTTCACATATAGCCCAAAACCTAAAATGAAAGCTTTTTTTTTTAAGTAACACCTTAAAATATTTCTAATGTTAAATGTACTGCCAAATCCTGAAATAAGACCTCTATTCCCAGCATGTATTTTCTTAAAATATACTCACTCTTCAATTATTTGTCCACTCTGTTAAAGTTGTCTCTAATATTTTATTATTTAAATTATTTTCTTCATACTCTTTCAGTAACATTATTTAACAACATTTGAGTTTTTAGTGCATAATTTTTCACTCTTAAACAAAGGTCTAAAAATAAATGAATTACTCATATGTTCACGATTATGGCATTAAAAATTTATCCTTGAACTTCGTCCCATTTAAAGATTAATTCTTCTTTTCCCAGAATACCTGTACTCTAATCTGTTCACATTTCTGATTTTCTCCTTTCCTTCTAACATTTAGGAGCCCTCTTGAGAATAGAGATCCTGAGAGAGGATTGAAACTCCTCATTTTTAAAACTTTTACCCTTGTAATGACCACTGCCACAAATCTATTTTAGATAAATCACATGAAATTTTCGATATTTTAATTTTTGACATACAAAAATGATGAGCTCATATTATTCAAACTAAAATATTATCACTATTTCGTCTCTTAAAATTCTACTCATCCAATGTCACTTTCCTCAGGAAAATTTCCACGATTGCCTTATCCTGAAAGGATTTCTCCTCCCTACAGAAATCTACTCTGCAATCACACTGTCATTGCTCCCTCATGGCATCACTTCTGGAGGTGTCCCTGAGGAGAGAGTAAGCACGGGTTTCAGCCAGAACTGTGTTCAAATCACGACTCTTTCATGTGCTTGCTTGGTGATGTTGAAGAAGTTATTTAACCTCCCTTACCTCTCAGTTCCCACACTTATAAAAGTTTCTGTTAAGTACTGAGATTATAAATTTAATATTTTATATACTGTGAATTTTATATAGTGTTCAATAAGTCATTTTTAAAACTTCAAAAAAGTTCCACTTTAAGCAATTCTTCAAAATCACACAGAACTAATTTATAACAGAGACCACCAAACTCCCTACTAAGTGACTTGGGCAAACTAAGAAAGCTCTGTTGGAGCAAATTTTGGAAGATTTTAAATTGATGACTGGCAACGGAAATACTCCCATACACCACTGTTATATATTTACATTAGGTATATAATAATACATTATCGTCAAAATATCACCTGTATGTGACATTATGAGGTGTATATATGACATCATAGATATATATGGCATTATATTATATATAATACTAATGTTATTGTATCAGATGCATCTGTCTATAAGAAATATAATACTAATAGTTTTTTAGGTTATCCAAGAGATTACTGAAAGCCATTGTATGATTTTTAAAACCAATTATGTTTTAATGAGCATTACAGCACAAGTTGAATTTATAAATAAGCAAAATGTTCACAGTAACAAGTGAGTCTCCTACCTACTTTTTAGTCCTGGATCCCTCCTGAGAGGTAATGGCTATGAACACCTTCATGTTTATCCTTCTACTCTTTCTATATATTTTTCCCCATATGCTATTCCATATCTTGTTTATTTTTCCAATAATAAATAAATCTAACAGACAATGCATTTTCATACATGCAAATGTGTTTTATTCATTATAATGGTTACATGAATGCCACTGTTTGAATGTACCATAGTAAATATAGCCTGTCTGTCACAGATAGGTATTTAGCTTTTTCCAGATCTTTTTGATGTCTTCTGCACTGCAATGGATATTCTTAGGCATTCACCATTTTACATGGGTAAGTATAAAGCTACAAGATAAATTCTTGAAATTACTTGGTTAAGTGATATTTTTAATTTTGATAGATATTGCCATAGTTGTACATTAAGGTGGAAGCAATTTACCTTCTCATAAGTCAAATATGATTTTAGCAGTTGTGTTTCAGAATGATAATTCTATGTGAAATCTGGAAGATGGACTATAGCAAGAAACAATGACATGTGAGATACTAATTTAAACGCTAATACAGTGATAGAAAAAGGCAATAAGAAGTGAAAGGAAGTAACAATTTCTAGAAGTATTGAAGTAGTAGCATTGAGAGGATTGAGATAATGGCACCTTTGAGTGCTCTATCCATAATGGCCTTAAGTATATCTTTTACTAAATCAATCAAACTGAAGTCCCAATAATTCAAGAGAAATCCAGTCCATTACCACCTCAACCTTTGACTTCTCAGCTTCTTTTGCCAAATTCTCACTTCATTAAAGTGCTACTAAAATGAATTCCTTTGTCAGATGTCTCCACTACTCTACATTAAGCCATTAACATGGGCTTTTCTCTCTTGAGACTTTTGGCCTTAAAGATTAGCAAACCCCAAGTTCAAGTATTTGGCCTATATCATTGAAAGCCTAAGGGGGAAAAAAAACTGTTCTTAAATATGACTCTGTATTTAACCTCCAAAATATCAAGTTCAGCATTAAGAATTCTATAATCCTAGAGGAGAGCTATCCACATGATTTACATGTAGAGAAATGTATTAATTTCTTCTGGAGAAACTGAAATTTATCAGAGAATATGAGCAGCAACTCTTGATTATTGACTTAAATCCTTCACTATTGATAAATCAGTTTCCAAAATCCTTATGATGTGCATGAAATATGTTTTCTTCCTGATGTGAGAAAACCTTAACCCAGTGTCACTCTTCCCAATGTTATGTACCTATAAATTGGAAGAATGTAACTAAAGTTGTTTGTGATGCGATTTCTCCTGTTGGAGAATGGTAGGGCAGACAGCTAGGTTTTTTGAAAATTTTTATTCAACATTTTTGCTCAGACCTGTATTCCACTTGAGCATCTCAATTTGGCTCACTTCTTCCCAAGATGATATAACTAGCTAATTATGACATAAAAAGAATTTGGAAGATGGAAAAAGCAGTGATCCCTGGAAGAGCATGTGAAAGCCTTAAGCAGACATCTTACTAGCAAAGATGTCTGTGGATTATGGGTATACCAGACACTTTTATTTTAATTAAGATTCAAACTTCATGCTAATATCCCTGAAGTCTAAAGCTAGCATAGGCAAGGTTGAAAGGGTGGTAGAGCAAATAAATAAAATCTAAACTAAACAAACCTGTTCTTTTAAAGCAGTCAGGAAATTTTCTGCCTTCCAATTGTTAGAGATGATTCTACTTTCAGAGAGGCTGTTTTGTTGTTCTAGGAACACCACACACTGAAAATGTGCTTTTTAATTTTGAGGATGTAAATCAGTGGTGTGATTCCAAGGAATGCAATTGCTTTGTAAGATAATATAAAGAGGCTGGCTTTGTTGCAAGCAGAGTTGCATTTCCGCAGATTGTACTTCCCTTAGAGGAATTTTTCTCCAAGGATGGTTTTAGAATGTGCTCTCTCTGAAAATTATAGCAAGCCCTTGGGGACATTTTTGTGAAAACAATGGCCACAAGATGTCAGCAATAGAGACCTCTAAGGACTTCAAGAAAGACCTGAAAGCTCAATTAACTCGAGCTTGGGGGAAAAAAAAATAAACTGTACAGTGGAAATAAATTGGGCTTGGCTAAACATTGAACTATTAGATTAGATTGTTGATTTCTCATGCTATTATTATTCAAGGCAAATAGTGTGTTTTTCAAGAGAGGAGCTGATGGAAGACTATTTTGTCCCAATAGGATTGTTCTTTAGAATAAGTTGGGCAAGATCATATGTGTGTGGTTGGAAGTGAAATTGTCCTTAAACAGAATAGAAATGTTTATGAAAATCATTCAGGGAAGAGGTCAAACTTGGAACAGAAACTGAATTGGTGAGTCTAAGATTGGGAGGAAAGAGAAAATCTGTCTTTCCATTGGTAGTAAGATTGTCATGCTAAAGAATACTGGTTTAGGTGGGTGGCGAGCAGAGGAATTAGAAGTGGAAATTGGCCAATACAGTATAGACACAGACTGGAAGCTAGACAGGAGCTATCTCGTGAAGAGCCTCTTAATAGTAAGTTCTAGTTTAGGTGTACCTTTGAGCTCTGAGATTGGCATATCTAGTACCAGTTATAATTACACACAAGGTTTTGCTTCTCTTCTAAAATGTTTTAAGTTTCAACTTCCTCAGTGAGAAATTAAGGACAAATTTACACTCATACTTGAGAAGCAGGACAAGAGAGAAAAATCACAGAGACAACACATTCATTTGCTCATTTTTCCACATGTTTGTCACACCTGCTATATACCAGACACTATTCTATGCAGGGAATACATGGGTGAGTAAAATAGCCTTGATAAATGAGACAATGTCTCTTACAAAGCTAACATTCTAATGTGAAGAGATGAATAAAGTAATTGGCGATTTTAAAAAATGAACAGTATAAAAATTTAGTTACTAATTAGTATTATCAGAATAATAAAATAAGTTAATATAATAGATGATGGGGACATCATTTTGAAAAGATGGCCAAGAAGGCCTCTTTTAAGAATCACTTTTGAATAGATACCTGAAATGATACGAAGCCAGCCAGCTCCTTATGGAGCTCCATAAGGAGCTTAGTAAAAGCAATTTGTACAGAGAAACACCAAACTCCATGGCCTTAAAGAAAGCAGAACTGGCCGGGCGCGGTGGCTCACACCTGTAATCCCAGCACTTTGGGAGGCCGAGGCGGGTGGATCACGAGGTCAGGAGATCGAAACACCGTGAAACCCCATCTCTACTAAAAATACAAAAATATTAGCCGGGCATGGTGTCATGCACCTGTAGTCCCAGCTACTGGGGAGGCTGAGGCAGGAGAATCGCTTGAATCCAGGAGGTGGAAGTTGCAGAGCCGAGATCGCGCCACTGCACTCCAGCCTGGGTGACATGCTGAGACTCCATCTCAAAAAAAAAAAAAAAAGCAGAGATGTACAGTCCAATAGTGGGTAGAAAGCAAGGATCAATAGACCAGAAGCAGATGCCAAAGTGAAGTGGAAACTGAAGACTAGGTTTGCTTTCCAGAATATATAAGTGTAGTCTAGAAATTTGCAGAAATTATTTTGGCAGGGGGGGAGCTTAGTGAAAAAAATACACACACAAAAGCACACACACATATATACGTATATGCAATAAAAGTAGAATGAGGCATGCCATTTTGAAATACAAATTTTGAGGGCAAATATAAGCTATTTTGATACTTACATGCAAGTAAGCCCTTGCCATACCATTTATACTTCTATTTTTAATACAATAAAATAACTAACTTGCTCTGAATAGGTATTAATTTTTGAAGCTGATATATCTAGATTTACATATACATTGAGATATATATCTTTGTGCACCTCAAAATTAAACTCAACCTTCACAACAGGTCCCAGTTTTCATTTGGGGATTTACATACCAAACAAACTCACATATTAATGGTGCCACAGTAAAACATGTGACCTAGGCTAAGTCCATCAGCAAATTCTGGAGTTTTTAAAAGATTTCTGAGGCTAAGATACGAGAAGCAAACATGCAGTCTCATGAGCTGCTAAAAGCCATATTCATACCATGATGGGAAAAAGCTTTAGGATGACACCAACAGATTTGAAGGCAAAGTGGAAAGTAGAGGAAGCATCTTCCTTGGGAATATCATTGACTATTGAGTCTCTAAATCAATCATTATCTGAAGACAGTGCTATCTCAAATCTTATGGTTATGTAAATCAAACAATTTATTTTACTATGTAAGACTTTTATTTTTTTGACACTGGGTCTCACACTATTGCCCTGGTTAGAGAGCAGTGGCTCAATTATAGCTCACTGAAGCCTCAAACTGTTGTATTTAAGCAATCCTCCTGCCTCAGTCTCCAGAGCAGCTGGGACTACAGCAAACACCACCATGCCCAGCCAGCTTTTTAATTTTTTAAATTTTTTTAAGTAGATGGGGTCTTGGTATGTTGCTAGGGCTGGTCTCAAACTTCTGGTGTCAAGTGATTCTTCAACCTGAGCCTTCCGAAGTGCTGAGATTACAGGTGTGAACCATCACAACTGGCCAAGACAATTTTAGCCATGTCTATTTATTGTTATTTCCAACCCCCACCCTCCCCAAAAATTATAATATAAATTTGCCTGTAAATTGGTAATTAGCTTATAGTTCATCATGGTGCAGTGACTGGAAATATTTGTAAAATGGTACGGAATTCTTATGAGAAAAAATGATATACAAAATCCTCAAATCAGATCAGATGTGCATAGAGTTTAATATGTACTGTAATGCCAGCACATCTTTTATGCCACGATTGATGCTCAAGTATTTTTATATTTCCAGAAATGTAGATATGTGAAGCTTTTGTTCCAAGAAACTTGGAGTTCTTTGCAAGCATCTCATAAATCCTCCTCATTATATCTCTCTAAAATAGTCAGGTTATAGGTATTATTATTCATATTTAACATAAGACAAGAGCAATTTAAAACTCTTATAATTCCATTTATCTAAAAAGATAAAACTATTCACCCCAGAAAGACTAAATATAACTTGGCAGTGAGACATATTGGTCCTGAGTTGCTTTAAAGTTCAGTGCAACTAAATGCTTTTAAGTCTTATAGCTTTTCTTTTTTCCATTCGAGAGCGCCAAAAGCTGGTAAGAAAGAAACTATCCAGTGCTCACTTTAAAATAATCTCTCATGTGCTAATTTGTGTGTCCCAGTTACACTCTTCAAACAATGGTATCACATTAAGACTTGATCAATATGTCATTTATGTACAAAAAAGACTAAATAAGGTTATTAAATAGAACAATGTTTTGAGATAGTATTTAATAATGTATTAAAAATAGTAAATGATAGACTTAACATTGATTCATTTAACTTTGTCTACCCATCCCATCCTCAGTATTTCTTTGGACTAAAAATGCAGGTTTTGAGAGACCAGTTGTCAGAGTTAGAAACAGTATGTGGCAAGAAAACATTTACGTTAACCAGTTGAGATAATTCATTAATTAGAAACTGACAATTATTGCTTTGCCAAGTATGAGTACATAATTGCTCTTCCCCATAGTAGTCTTCTGTGAGTCTTAATCTCATTTTGTATTAATCATTAAATATCAGACTTTACCATACATTGGGATTACAGTTGGTAAATTCAAGAGAGGCACATTATCATTATTAAATGGGTATATCCCGCCCACACAGACTGTCACAAAATCTGGTGCTTTGAATTAATGAACTTGATGGTTAAGTATTCCATGATTGCTATCAAAATAGTCAAGTGTTATTTAAATATCATTTTTACGCAAATGAGAAATGGGGTATCTTCCACAGACCTTCAAAAGAATAAATACATTATAAATTTACTTTCTATAAAATCCCATTAAAGGGAAGTAATGAATTTTTGTAAAGGGAGATTCTTATACAATGTTACTGGAAAATGAATCAATTTTAACTCTTAAATGGTTTCTGGATTAATATGTTACTAGGAAATTCATTTTGGTGTGCACATCTGTCACTTTAAGCTACTAATTGAAATGTCCTGGCCACAAAAAGTCACCTTAGAGAGTGCAGGGTCATGACTCAGAAAAGTCAAATACTATTTCCAGTAAATGTTCCTCCTGAAATTTAGAAAGTCTCAGGAATTAAAGGTTTTGTGATTGAAGTAAAAATTCTTGTCAATTAAGAATTATTTTTTGATAAAAACTAAAAATTGGTATGTATGTTCTTTTAAAAAATTACAAGCTGAATTTTATTTATTTTCAGTTATTAATTTATTTTTATAGAGACAGGGTCTCACTCTATCACCTAGGCTAGAGAGCAGTGGTGCCATCATAGTTCACCACAACCTCGAACTCTTGTGCTCAAGTAATCCTCCTGCCTCAGTCTCCAAAGCAGCTGGGACTACAGGCAAATGCCACCATGCCCAGCCAGCTTTTTATTTTATTTTATTTTTTTGGACAGATAGGGTCTCACTATATTGCTAGGGATGGTCTCAAACTTGCACTGTAGCCTCAAACTCTGGAGCTCAAGTAATCCTCCCCACTCAGCCTCTTGATTCGCTGGGACTACAGGTATATTCCACCATGCTAGGCTAAAAGCCAGTTTTGAAACACAAATTTCCAAATATATTTCAGTTTACTTCTAAAATTGCTGAAAATGTTAAGGCAATAATTTAGATAGCAGGGGTCTTCAGTTTTTGGCAAAAGGAACACTTTAAATACTATAACAGTCTAGTTTCAGAAGTTAGACAATGTTGAAAAATAATCAAATATTCAAAAGGACAATGTTACCCTAATCTTGATGATATGTGGTTAGTGAATTACCTTAAAAAATAAAATGCTTCTACATTTCAATGTATGGCATTAATAACATTTATCCTGAAGACTTACTAAGGATTTTCAATTTGAACTTGTCAGTGTTGCTAACACTGTGATTATACACAAAAAGTAGATTGGTTAACACACAATCTAATTGAAACATTCCTAAAGTTTACTTCGTAAAGGAATTTCACAATTATGTTCATCTAATGACTAGCTCATATGTGATATACATGTGCATGCACATACACACAAAGGGTGAAAACACTTAGCAACATAATCTTCATGATAATACTCCTTATCACATCTTAGGTCATGATGTGCAGTGCAGAAATGAGATTTAGATTTGGGCAGGGATTTGAGGGAGTACTTGGGTAGCAGGTATCATCAGGTAAGGCTCAGGTATAGAGTAGGATATCAGGGATGAAGTGGGGGATGAAGGATAAAATGTTACAGTAAATTATAATACTTAGTGTTTTGGTTCATTTGGGTTGTTATTAAGAAGTACGTGGGGCTGGGTAATTTATAAGAAAAAATGATTTAATTGGCTCACAGTCTGCAGGCTGTACAAGAAGGAGACCGGCATCTGCTTCACTTCTGGGAGGCCTCAGGGAACTTTTATTCATGGTGGAAGGTGAAGGGGGAGCAGACACTTCACATGGCAAAAGCAGGAGCAAGAAAGAGAGTGGCAGTGGGGGTGCCACACTTTACAACAACCAGATCTCATGAGAATGCACCACTGTGAGGACAGCACCAAGCCATGAAAGATCTGCCCCCATGACCCCACCAGGCCCCACCTCTAAAACTGGGGATGAAATCTCAACATGAGATTTAGATGGGACAAATATACAAACCATATCACTTCAGGAAAGTAAACTAATACAATAAATTATAATTCATCAACTTGCAACCAGGCACAGTGGCTCATGCCTGTAATCTCAGGACTTTGGGAGGCCTAGACGGGCGGATCACAAGGTCAAGAGTTCGAGACCAGCCTGGCCAATATGGTGAAATCCCGTCTCTATTAAAAATACAAAAAATTAGCCAGGCGTGGTGGCACACACCTGTAATCCCAGCTACTTGGGAGGCTGAGGCAGGAGAATCACTTGAACCCAGGAGGCGGAGGTCGCAGTGAGCCGAGATTGTGCCACTGAACTCCAGCCTCAGCAACAGAGGGAGACGCCATCAAAAAAAGAAAAAGAAGAAGAAGAAGAAGAAGAAGAAGAAGAAGAAGAAGAAGAAGAAGAAGAAGAAAGAAAAGAAAGAAAAAGAAAGTAATTCATCAACGTTAAGTTCCAAATAAGTTACATAGGTCTAAACCAGTAGCCTCATTCCTTAGAATTGATACTTAAGAAAAAGTATTTAAAAACCTTAAAGGGTAGGGGAGAAACTGTATCAATGAAGATGCTCTTTGTGGTGACATTATATCTGCAGAAGTTAGAAACAATCTAAAACTACAACAATATGCAATTAGCTTATTTATTTCAGATTCACCTACTTGATAATTTTTGTGTTAATTTTTTCAGTCAGCAGTGTTTATTGAGTGCCTTCTATATTCCAGGAAACATTACAGGTGTTGGAGATGGAGTGGTAATACATTGTACTTGGGTCCTATCTTGTTGGAATTAACTATATTTCAGTCATAATCAACTATGATAATATTGAAGACTGTACAGTATATAGAACAATGGTTATGTATTTTTCAACTATTGACGTTTGAAAATATATTTATATAGAAGTTGTAAACATACTGCAGAGCATTCTAAGGCATCCTTCACCCGGACACCTTCAATGACAACATTTTACATAGCCAAAGTATAACAATCAAAACCAGGAAATTGACATTGGCTTAATACTATTAACTAAATTACAGACTTCAGAAATATTTCACTAGGTTTTTATGGACACACTTTATGTGTGTGTGTGTGTGTGTGTGTGTATAGTTCTATACGATTGTTTCACATGTGTAGATTTGTAACCACCACAAAAATCAGGATATAGTAATATTCTTTCATTCCAAACAAAACTGCCCTTGCTACAATCTTCTAGTCCCAGCCTTCCCACAGCCTTAACCCTTGACCGCCACTGATGTGTTCCCCAACACTATAATTTTATTATTTCCAGAATAGTATACAAGTGGAATCATACCAAATGCAAGCTTTTGAAATTCCCTTTTACACTTAGCATAATGCCCTTGAGATCCATCCAATTTGTTGCATGTCTCAAGAATGTTTTCTTTTATATTGCTAAGTCATATTATTTTGTGGGGATGAATCACAATCTGTTTACACATTCACCCATAGAACATTTAACAGTTAACTTTTGATCCTATTAGAGTGATATACATTATTAATATCTATTTTTAAATTATACAATATGTGCTCTCCCAGCCAGCAAGGTGACTAGATCTATTAGGTGATTAATAAATATTTATTGGTTGAATCAATTTCCAGGAAAAAATATAGAAAACATATAATTATATAGTTCATTCTATGAAATGATTTGTAGTAATTGATTTCATAATTTTGTTTTTCTAGAACTCTATATTTAAAAAAAACATGAGCTATGGAACATTATAATTAATCTTCTAATGCTACCTTATTCACTATGATATCTTTTACATTCTATTAATAATTTTCTCCAAAATCTAGGTTATATTATGTCATTTAATGACCCAATTTTTAAAAAACTCTCCATGAAGAAGGATTATTCTCCCCGTACTGCAGATAAGAATACTGGAGTTCAGCAAATTAGCATACAAATTAATAAAATAAGAGACTAATTACCTCATAGAAAAATAAACAACATTAATAAGATGCCCAATAATTTTAAAAATGATTTATTCTAGTAAGCCAAAATATACTTATTGAAAGACCAATATTTTTTAACTATTGAACTATCAAAGATTTGTTTTAAGTGATAAATACCCAAGACTTCTGATTCACTACTTAGAGGATCCAAAGTTAGCATTAAGTTCCAGAGGAAAATTGGCTATAAATATCTTCACCAATGTGACTTAATAAATCTACTTCAAGTATTTTTTTCTGAAAAAAAGTATATGTGTGTGGGTATACATACACATATTTGTGTACACTCACACACATATACACACATATATATTTATTTACAAAAGTGTTTATGCTAATAATGAAAACCCAAAAATTTTTAGCTCAGACATAATTTAAATACATAAAGTATAAAATAGCAATATTTATAGAATTTTACAGAGAAATTAAACTGATTTTTTTTATATTTTAGGTTATTTGTGATCCTACTTTTTTGAGACAGCATCTTACCCTGTCCATAATTTTTTAATATTTCCTGTGTTTCACAATATAATATTGCATCTGTTTACAATAATTACATATTTTAAAATCAGAACATATATACAAATATATGTAAACATACATACACAGAATATACATACAAATATATGCTTTACGTCTTTAATATCTTTTCTATGCTTGAAAATCACTTCTCACTTTATGTCTCAGTTGGTTTTCACAGTAGCAATTTAAGAATGTCATTATTGTTCCATTTTGCTATCAGAATACTGAGATGTAAATTGAAAAGTGATCTGTCAATATCTCACAGATAATAAATGCCAAATTTAGCTCTCACAATCAAGTATTCTTTCGCAGGGTGTAGTATTCTTTTTACTGCACTCTGCTGACTGCATATGAAGTGTTACACTTCATAGGTAATAAATATATTTCACCATATTTGTTCACTGTAATACTTAGACTTGCCTAAGTGGTAGTTTTAAGTACGTAGGCTTAAATTGATTATAGCAATTTAAAGAATTATTTAGTACTTGAAAAATGTAAATGGCAACAAATTCATTTCCTATCAAAAGAAAGATTTCCAAGTAGCTAAATATTGAATGGAACTATGCCATTTGTATTTCCAAGATTCAGTTGCTACGAAGGACATTGAATTTCCCTATAATGCAAGCATAGCCCAGGGGTGCTATATTTAAAACTACGTTGGCATTTCTATTAAAATTCCAGCTTTTCAAAGGTTTATGCCAAAACCATAAAAATTCTATTTGATAGAAAGGCAGAATTGAAAGTCACTGTGGAGATAGTCTCCTTTCTTTTTCATATAAAATCAGCCTACCTGCTTGTTTTCTTCATGAAATCCAAACACTTTAGCTGAACAAGAATCTTGGGTAACTGTGAGGTTGTTCAGTATACCAGCACTCTACAGATTTGAGAAAACTGTAAGGTAGTTGTACAGTCTGAAGGCTTGTTTATTCCAAACTCTGTGCTTGTAAATCTAAAAACTCTTTTTGTTAATAGTAATGGACTCCAGACCAAGAACATTTTTAGTCACTGTGTCAACAGTTCATACTGAGTAACAAAAGAAATGATAGCTTGTCCATATTATTAATTAACTTCTATGACTTATATTTTATGTTTTGAAGGGTAACACAGAAGCCTGTCCACTAACACAGGGGCATGTCAATTTAGAAATTTTGTCTTTATAATTGTTTTTCTGTCACTCAGTTAAATATGCCTTCATTGAGTCCTAGAAGTCTTTGCTTAGAATTGTTATTACTGTAGCAGATAAGCAGGAATACTGGACATAGCTCTGGGTTTTTTTCCCCTTTTATTTTAGGCTCAGGGAGTACTTGTGCAGATTTGTTACACAGATAAATTATGTGTCACTGAGGTTTGGTGTATGAATGATCCCATCAAGTAGGCAGTGAGCATAGTACCTAATAGGTAGGCTTCCAGCCCATGCTCCACTCAAGTATTCTGCAGTGTCTGTTTTTCCCATCTTTGTGCCCATGTTTATTCAACATTTAGCTTCCACTCATAAGTGAAAACATGCAGTATTTCATTTTCTCTTCCTGTGTTAGACTGCTTGGAATGATGGCCTCCAGCTGCATCCATGTAGTTGCAAAGGACATGGTTTCATTCTTTTTTATGTTTGTGTAGTATTCCATGGTGTGTATGAACCACATTTTCTTCATCCAGTCCACCATTTATGGGCATCTTGGTTGAACCCATCGTATAGTCTTTGTTATTGAATGTGATTAATATACAAGTGCAAGTGTCTTCTTGGTAGAACAATTCATTTTCTTTTGGGTATATACCCAGTAGAGGGATTGCTGTGTCACATAATAGTTCTTTTTTTATTTATTTATTATTATTATACTTTAAGTTTTAGGGTACATGTGCACAATGTGCAGGTTAGTTACATATGTATACATGTGCTATGCTGGTGTGCTGCACCCACTAACTCGTCATCTAGCATTAGGTATATCTCCCAATGCTATCCCTCCCCCCCCCACCCCAAAACAGTCCCCAGAGTGTGATGTTCCCCTTCCTGTGTCCACGTGTTCTCATTGTTCAATTCCCACCTAAGAGTGAGAATATGCGGTGTTTGGTTTTTTGTTCTTGCTATAGTTTACTGAGAATGATGATTTCCAATTTCATCCATGTCCCTACAAAGGACATGAACTCATCACTTTTTATGGCTGCATAGTATTCCATGGTGTATATGTGCCACATTTTCTTAATCCAGTCTATCATTGTTGGTCATTTGGGTTGGTTCCAAGTCTTTGCTATTGTGCAATAAACATACGTGTGCATGTGTCTTTAAAGCAGCATGATTTATAGTCCTTTGGGTATATACCCTGTAATGGGATGGCTGGGTCAAATGGTATTTCTAGTTCTAGATCCCTGAGGAATTGCCACACTGACTTCCACAATGGTTGAACTAGTTTACAGTCCCACCAACAGAGTAAAAGTGTTCCTATTTCTACACATCCTCTCCAGCACTTGTTGTTTCCTGACTTTTTAATGATCGCCATTCTAACTGGTGTGAGATGGTATCTCTTTGTGGTTTTGATTTGCATTTCTCTGATGGCCAGTGATGGTGAGGATTTTTTCATGTGTTTTTTGGCTGCATAAATGTCTTCTTTTGAGAAGTGTCTGTTCATGTCCTTGGCCCACTTTTTGATGGGGATGTTTGTTTTTTTCTTGTAAATTTGTTGGAGTTCATTGTAGATTCTGGATATTAGCCCTTTGTCAGATGAGTAGGTTGCAAAAGTTTTCTCCCATTTTGTAGGTTGCCTGTTCACTCTGATCGTAGTTTCTTTTGCTGTGCAGAAGCTCTTTAGTTTAATTAGATCCCATTTGTCAATTTTGGCTTTTGTTGCCATTGCTTTTGGTGTTTTAGACATGAAGTCCTTGCCCATGCCTATGTCCTGAATGGTAATGCCTAGGTTTTCTTCTAGGGCTTTTATGGCTTTAGGTCTAACATTTAAGTCTTTAATCTATCTTGAATTGCTTTTTGTATAAGGTGTAAGGAAGGGATCCAGTTTCAGCTTTCTACATATGGCTAGCCAGTTTTCCCAGCACCATTTATTAAATAGGGAATCCTTTCCCCATTGCTTGTTTTTCTCAGGTTTGTCAAAGATCAGATAGTTGTAGATATGCGGCGTTATTTCTGAGGGCTCTTTTCTATTCCATTGATCTATATCTCTGTTTTGGTACCAGTACCATGCTGTTTTGGTTACTGCAGCCTTGTAGTAAAGTTTGAAGTCAGGTAGTGTGATGCCTCCGGTTTTGTTCTTTTGGCTTAGGATTGACTTGGCAATGCGGGCTCTTTTTTGGTTCCATATGAACTTTAAAGTAGTTTTTTCCAATTCTGTGAAGAAAGTCATTGGTAGCTTGATAGGGATGGCATTGAATCTGTAAATTACCTTGGGCAGTATGGCCATTTTCACGATATTAATTCTTCCTACACATGAGCATGGAATATTCTTCCATTTGTTTGTATCCTCTTTTATTTTCTTAAGCAGTGGTTTGTAGTTCTCCTTGAAGAGGTCCTTCACATCCCTTGTAAGTTGGATTCCTAGGTATTTTATTCTCTTTGAAGCAATTGTGAATGGGAGTTCACTCACGATTTGGCTCTCTGTTTGTCTGTTGTTGGTGTATAAGAATGCTTGTGATTTTTGTACATTGATTTTGTATCCTGAGACTTTGCTGAAGTTGCTTATCGGCTTAAGGAGATTTTGGGCTGAGACAATGGGGTTTTCTAGATATACAATCATGTCATCTGCAAACAGGGACAATTTGACTTCCTCTTTTCCTAGTTGAATACCCTTTATTTCCTTCTCCTGCCTAATTGCCCTGGCCAGAACTTCCAACACTATGTTGAATAGGAGTGGTGAGAGAGGGCATCCCTGTCTTGTGCCAGTTTTCAAAGGGAATGCTTCCAGTTTTTGCCCTTTCAGTATGATATTGGCTGTGGGTTTGTCATAGATAGCTCTTATTATTTTGAAATACGTCCCATCAATACCTAATTTATTGAGAGGTTTTAGCATGAAGCGTTGTTGAATTTTGTCAAAGGCCTTTTCTGCATCTATTGAGATAATCATGTAGTTTTTGTCTTTGGTTCTGTTTATATGCTGGATTACATTTATTGATTTGCGTATATTGAACCAGCCTTGCATCCCAGGGATGAAGCCCACTTTATCATGGTGGATAAGCTTTTTGATATGCTGCTGGATTCGGTTTGCCAGTATTTTATTGAGGATTTTTGCATCAATGTTCATCAAGGATATTGGCCTAAAATTCTCTTTTTTGGTTGTGTCTCTGCCAGGCTTTGGTATGAGGATGATGCTGGCCTCATAAAATGAGTTAGGGAGGATTCCCTCTTTTTCTATTGATTGGAATAGTTTCAGAAGGAATGGTCCCAGTTCCTCCTTATACCTCTGGTAGAATTCAGCTGTGAATCCATCTGGTCCTGGACTCTTTTTGGTTGGTAAGCTATTGATTATTGCCACAATTTCAGAGCCTGTTATTGGTTTATTCAGAGATACAACTTCTTCCTGGTTTAGTCTTGGGAGAGTGTATGTGTCGAGGAATTTATCCATTTCTTCTAGATTTTCTAGTTTATTTGCGTAGAGGTATTTGTAGTATTCTCTGATGGTAGTTTGTATTTCTGTGGGATCAGTGGTGATATCCCCTTTATCATTTTTTATTGCATCTATTTGATTCTTCTCTCTTTTTTCTTTATTAGTCTTGCTAGCAGTCTATCAATTTTGTTGATCCTTTCAAAAAACCAGCTCCTGGATTCATTAATTTTTTGAAGGGTTTTTTGTGTCTCTATTTCCTTCAGTTCTGCTCTGATTTTAGTTATTTCTTGCCTTCTGCTAGCTTTTGAATGTGTTTTCTCTTGCTTTTCTAGTTCTTTTAATTGTGATATTAGGGTGTCGATTTTCGATCTTTCCTGCTTTCTCTTGTGCGCATTTAGTGCTATAAATTTCCCTCTACACACTGCTTTGAATGTGTCACAGAGATTTTGGTATGTTGTGTCTTTGTTCTCGTTGGTTTCAAAGAACATCTTTATTTCTGCCTTCATTTCGTTATGTACCCAGTAGTCATTCAGGAGCAGGTTGTTCAGTTTCCATGTAGTTGAGCGGCTTTGAGTGAGATTCTTAATCCTGAGTTCTAGTTTGATTGCACTGTGGTCTGAGAGATAGTTTGTTATAATTTCTGTTCTTTTACATTTGCTGAGGGGAGCTTTACTTCCAAGTATGTGGTCAATTTTGGAATAGGTGTGGTGTGGTGCTGAAAAAAATGTATATTCTGTTGATTTGGGGTAGAGAGTTCTGTAGATGTCTATTAGGTCCACTTGGTGCAGAGCTGAGTTCAATTCCTGGGTATCCTTTCTGACTTTCTGTCTCGTTGATCTGTCTAATGTTGACAGTGGGGTGTTATAGTCTCCCATTACTAATGTGTGGGAGTCTAAGTCTCTTTGTAGGTCACTCAGGACTTGCTTTATGAATCTGGGTGCTCCTGTATTGGGTGCATATATATTTAGGATAGTTAGCTCTTCTTGTTGAATTGATCCCTTTACTATTATGTAATGGCCTTCTTTGTCTCTTTTGATCTTTGCTGGTTTAAAGTCTGTTTTATCCGAGACTAGGATTGCAACCCCTGCCTTTTTTTATTTTCCATTTGCTTGGTAGATCTTCCTCCATCCTTTTATTTTGAGCCTATGTGTGTCTCTGCACGTGAGATGGGTTTCCTGAATACCGCACACTAATGGGTCTTGACTCTTTATCACATTGGCCAGTCTGTGTCTTTTCATTGGAGCATTTAGTCCATTTACATTTAAAGTTAATATTGTTATGTGTGAATTTGATCCTGTCATTATGATGTTAGCTGGTGATTTTGCTTGTTAGTTGATGCAGTTTCTTCCTAGTCTCGATGGTCTTTACATTTTGGCATGATTTTGCAGTGGCTGGTACCGGTTGTTCCTTTCCATGTTTAGCGCTTCCTTCAGGAGCTCTTTTAGGGTAGGCCTGGTGGTGACAAAATCTCTCAGCATTTGCTTGTCTGTAAAGTATTTTATTTCTCCTTCACTTATGAAGCTTAGTTTGGCTGGATATGAAATTCTGGGTTGAAAATTCTTTTCTTTGAGAATGTTGAATATTGGCCCCCACTCTCTTCTGGCTTGTAGAGTTTCTGCCCACAGATCCGCTGTTAGGCTGATGGGCTTCCCTTTGAGGGTAACCCGACCTTTCTCTCTGGCTGCCCTTAACGTTTTTTCCTTCATTTCAACTTTGGTGAACCTGACAATTGTGTCTTGGAGTTGCTCTTCTCGAGGAGTATCTTTGTGGCGTTCTCTGTATTTCCTGAATCTGAACGTTGGCCTGCCTTGCTACATTGGGGAAGTTCTCCTGGATAATATCCTGCAGAGTGTTTTCCAACTTGGTTCCATTCTCCCCTTCACTTTCAGGTACACCAATCAGACGTAGATTTGGTCTTTTCACATAGTCCCATATTTCTTGGAGGCTTTGCTCGTTTCTTTTTATTCTTTTTTCTCTAAACTTCCCTTCTCACTTCATTTCATTCATTTCATCTTCCATTGCTGATACCCTTTCTTCCAGTTGATCGCACCGGCTCCTGAGGCTTCTGCATTCTTCACGTAGTTCTCGAGCCTTGGTTTTCAGCTCCATCAGCTCCTTTAAGCATTTCTCTGTATTGGTTATTCTAGTTATACATTCTTCTAAATTTTTTTCAAACTTTTCAACTTCTTTGCCTTTGGTTTGAATGTCCTCCCATAGCTCGGAGTAATTTGAATGTCTGAAGCTTTTTTCTCTCAGCTCGTCAAAGTCATTCTCCGTCCAGCTTTGTTCCGTTGCTGGTGAGGAACTGCGTTCCTTTGGAGGAGGAGAGGTGCTCTGCTTTTTAGAGTTTCCAGTTTTTCTGCTCTGTTTTTTCCCCATCTTTGTGGTTTTATCTACTTTTGGTCTTTGATGATGGTGATGTACAGATGGGTTTTTGGTGTGGATGTCCTTTCTGTTTGTTAGTTTTCCTTCTAACAGACAGGACCCTCAGCTGCAGGTCTGTTGGAGTACTGGGCCCTGTGAGTTGTCAGTCTGCCCCTGCTGGGGGGTGCCTCCCAGTTAGGCTGCTCGGGGGTCAGGGGTCAGGGACCCACTTGAGGAGGCAGTCTGCCGGTTCTCAGATCTCCAGCTGTGTGCTGGGAGAACCACTGCTCTCTTCAAAGCTGTCAGACAGGGACATTTAAGTCTGCAGAGGTTACTGCTGTCTTTTTGTTTGTCTGTGCCCTGCCCCCAGAGGTGGAGCCTACAGAGGCAGGCAGGCCTCCTTGAGCTGTGGTGAGCTCCACCCAGTTCTGGCTTCCAGGCTGCTTTGTTTACCTAAGGAAGCCTGGGCAATGGCGGGCGCCCCTCCCCCAGCCTCGCTGCCACCTTGCAGTTTGATCTCAGACTGCTGTGCTAGCAATCAGCAAGACTCCGTGGGCGTAGGACCCTCCGAGCCAGGTGTGAGATGTAATCTCCTGGTGCGCAGTTTTTAAGCCCTTCGGAAAAGCGCAGTATTCGGGTTGGAGTGACCCGATTTTCCAGGTGCCGTCTGTCACCCCTTTCTTTGGGTAGGAAAGGGAATTCCTTGATCCCTTTCGCTTCCTGAGTGAGGCAATGCCTCGCCCTGCTTTGGCTCGCGCACGGTGCGCACACCCACTGACCTGCGCCCACTGTCTGGCACTCCCTAGTGAGATGAACCCGGTACCTCAGATGGAAATGCAGAAATCACCCGTCTTCTGCATCGCTCACACTGGGAGCTGTAGACCGGAGCTGTTCCTATTTGGCCATCTTGGCTCCTCCCCCTCATCCGCACATAATAGTTCTATTTTAAGTTATTTGAGATACCTTCAAACTGCTTTCTACAGTGGCTGAACTAATTTACATTCCCACAGAAGTATGTAAGTATTCCCTTTTCTCTACTACCTCACTATTGTTTTCAACTTTTTAATAATAGCCATTCTGACTGGTGTGAGATGGTGTCTCATTGTGGTTTTGATTTGCATTTCTCTAATGATTAGTGATAATGGACATTTTTTTCATATATTCGTTGGCTGCCTATGTGTCTTCTTTTGAGAAGCATCTGTTCATGTTTTTTACCCATTTTTAATGGGGTTATTTGTTTTTTGTTTGTTGAACTGTTTAAGTTCCTTATGGATTCTGGATATTAGACCTTTGTCAAATGCATAGTTTGCGAATATTTTCTTCCTTTCTGTAAGTTGTCTGTTCACTCTGTTGATAGTTTCTTTTGCTGTGCAGAGCTCTTTAATTAGATCCCACTTGTCAATTTTTGTTTTCTCTGTTCTTAAAGGGCTAATAATTTCCTTGGGGGAAATTAGATTAGCTCATGAAACACGCATTTCAAATACATACTCGTAATCATTGTAAAGCATTCACTAAAAACATAGATGAAAATTCTAATAATGTTAAATACACTTTAACTAGTTATAACCTAACTTTTTAAGGATTTTATGACTGAAAACAACATAAGGCAACCTAATGCATAAGGAACATTAAGAAACATGTAAAGATGTATCAAACCATATCTCAGTTTTTTTAATTATAAGGTGAGAATTAGCTGTGATCAGTGTTTTTTAAACTGAAAGAGGGCTGTTATACTTCCTTTAAAGTCATGAAAAGTAGTCATGAAATTAAATAAATGGGCCACAACCAGCATTCTTCTAATAAATAAAATGGTATAGAATAGAAAAAACAGAAAACATCAAAGCATATCACATGAGGGTAAGTGCTGTTTCATGAAATATTTTTTAAAGTTATTTTGGAATATGTCTCTGTGTGTGTATGTGTGTGTGTAATCCATCATAAGATATATTTCCTTTTGTGGGTCATCATACATATAATTTAGATTAGATGGACTAGTTTCATTTCATTTCTTAAGTTCTGCAGTTTTGTAAACTGTCTTAGATTCCATCAGGCTGTAACAACACTGTGTCACATTAAACACTAATTTCCACTGGATTTAAAACTTTCATCAGTTTAAGCAAAAAATTCATCTCTTCTAAAATCCCTGTTCTCCCAATTTGTTATTGTAGAGAATATGAAGGCTGGAGGTATCCTGCATGTGTCATGATGATTTGAGTATAATTTTTTCTACTCTGGCATTCTTTTCTAGGAACTGAACCAAGTTTGTGCTGAGACTCATTTTCAGTCCTTGAAGTTTCTGCAAGTGCTATATTTCATGCACAGTATCAGGTTGACCCTGAAGCACCAAAGCTCTATTCCTGGGATCTCATAGTGCAGTTAATGAAATGAGTTATTTAAGCTTCTGTCTTGAGCCTACTTGTTTTTGCCAGATATCAAACCTAACCTAACTGACTGGTAAGCCAAAAAATGCTGTCCTATCAATTCTCTAATTTTGTCACTTCTCTCTCCTCTCCCTAAGTCCTCCTGCAAAAAGATTGTCCATATTCCTTCAGCCAAAAGATAAGGGCACTTTCATGGAGATCATTTGTCTATTTGCTCTTGACCCCTAACCTCCATCCTGCCTGACTGCTATGTATTAGGAGACTGAGGTCAGCACATTGTATTTCTCAGACCTCCTCTGACAGCTGGCTTTTTCTTGAGTACTTATCATTAGGAGAGGGAACACGGAATCAGAAAGTGGGAGGAAGAGAGAAGCTTTCCGTTTCTGGTTCATTCACTTTGGTAGTTGTTGAAAATTGCTAGAAATGCAGAGAGAGAGGATGATACTGGACTTCAGCGATCTGGGAAAGGCTACCTTTTCAGTGTCAGTCCTGGGATGGTTAAGCTGTAACCTCTTTGGTGGATCAAACACCAATTACAACAGAGTTTCTAACAGAATTGCATCAGGCACAAGCTCATGGACTCTAGGTCAAGGACTTTCACAGCTTTTGATCTTTGAGTATCATATCTTTTGCCTTTTCTTTCTCTAGATAATATCACCCTTTCCCCCTTTTGATATTCCTGTCCTTTCTACATGTTTAAAGCCAGTTCTCCATATTGCATTTCCTCTAAATTAATAGAGTTGATCTATTTCTTTAACTGAACTCTGACTCAGTCCTTCAACACAAACGGGGATGGAAGACATATCACCAAAAACAGCACTATTTTGAACATCTGAGTTCCAGCTCTACTTTAGCCTATGGAATAAGAGATGAAGGCATTTGCTTTGGGTTTATGAGTAGTCTTAGCAAAATTATTTTTTCCTTATTGGTGCTTGAAGTAAATTAGAACATTGTTCGACAAAAATTCATTCCCTCTGATCTACATACAGGGAGTACATTTCTATGCTCCACAGATGTGGAACATAGCCATGCGATTTCCCTTGATCCATGGGATACGAGTTAAGTAACAGCAATAAAGTAGCAATCTTATGCCTTAGGGGGCATCACATATTTCCGCCAATGCCTTGGGAATATTCTGACTGCTACCAGAAAAAACTCCTGCTTCAATTGGCTTCTTCCTGTCTCATCCATGCATGGATCAGAACTGTTCCAACACACATGCAGACTTGCAGCACAAAGCTCAGTTGCCTCCGCCAAACTACAGGCCTGAGAAAATGTGAATAAAAGCTGTTTGTCTTTGAGATTTTGAAATTGTTTGATATGTAGACAAAGCTACTACTGTCATAGTTTTCTGCCATATTTTAGCTTTTCCTAACTTACTGACTTCTCTCTATGTAATTGCTAACATAGATAATCTCTGCGATCAGTATCTGTGCAACTCTCTGACCTCGCCATCGTGACCTGTTGTGACTGGCTACATAATATCTGGTGATTTCATTTAAAGCCATGAGAAAATGAAAATGTTATTAATTTTTCAGCACTTGCATAACACAGAAAGCAACTGGTAGGCTTGGCCAACAATTTCAAGAAATAATATTTTCAAAAAAGACATATTTTGCTTAAGCTAAAAATGTGCTATCCTTTATTAATTTATGTATTTGTTCATTATTCATTATTATTTCAAATGTGGAGAATACACAAACAGAGTTTCTTGATCTCATTCTAAAGACAGACTCTAAAATATAAACAAATAAATCAACAATATAGTGCCGTATGCTATTTTAGATAGGTTGATCAGTGAAGATCTTTGGCCTTTTGCCATAGTCGTCATAAACACTAGCAGAGTTTGTTTGTGTTATTGTTGAAATATATGTATAAACCAATAATTTCATATATAAGATTAGTCCAGAAAAAAATATTCTTTTTTTTCATTCAGCAATAATATTTAAATGAGATTCTGTGCCTTGCAAAATATTTCATGATGAAAAAGCTGGTATTTATTACAAAGTTACCAAAGGATATCTTTCAGAACCCAAATATAAGAACTTTAAGCAGACATATCAAATGATTGGAACTAGAAATTAGCAAATTACCTGAAGAGCTGCTTTCTCCATTTCTCTCTTTTCTGAAGCTGCATTTCCTCTGCTCTTTACTTTGCTTGATGAATATCTAATTTATTCCTTACTCTGCAAAATAACTTTCTCTAATTGCCCATGACCCATGTGGCCACTTTAGCCCCAGATTCATAGGTATTACATAATGATAACTGATAACATTCTCCAATTCCAAATTCTTAGTAAGGGGAATCTTATTAACTTTTACTAAGAGCCCAAGCTCAAAACTTCTCTAGGTCAGTGATTCTCAAAGTGCAATTTTTGTACCTGTAAGAGTAGCAACACCTGATAATGTGTTAAAGATGCAAATTCACAGGCCCAGCCCCAGACCTACTGAATTGGAACCTCCAGGGTGGCTGTCAGAAATCTGTGTCTCAAGCCTTTCAGGTGATTCTAATGCATGCTAAACTTTGAGAACCACTGCTCTAGGTCATGCCTCTAGTACTAATGAAAATATATGAAAGTAGATCACTTAGTTCATATAAAACTACTCACTTTTATGAATCATGGGGTAGGGATGGGATGGATTTTAAAGAAATTTCTTTTAAATGGAAAAGGGAAGTATGGAATAGAAAATAAATGATTAACCTCCTTAGTACATCTAGGAGCCTTCTCATCTTTGGTTCCATTAGGGAAATTAAGCATAGATTGCCTCCCATCCAAGATTGGAATTTTTGTTAATAAAAATTACTTCTACTAAGTATGAGAAATTTATTTTTCATATATGATTAAGTAATAAATTAGAACACACAGGAAATATGTGTTTAATTTTTTTCCAGAGGAATCAGATCCAAAGACATAGGAAAACATTTTACTCATAAGACCCCTCATAAAAAGTAGAGTGTTTGAATTTATCTTATATTGTGTTTTGGTTTTTAAAATAGTGTAAATATTGTTTTTAGAGCAGTTTGATAGCTAAATAACTCCATGGGAATCCCAGCACAATATGGTTCATAAATACTGGATAAAGCTACGTGATGTTCATAAAGTCTTTTCTCTGACATCCTTACATGCTATGTTAGTATTAAATTCATAAAGACAGCAATGAGATTTAAAGCATTGCTTGTTCAGAATATTTTCCAGTAAAATAAAGGTCTTGGTATTAGAGTACATCATAGTAGGAGAAGAGAAATTTCTGGTGATTTAATAACCACTATTTACTCTGAAGAAGTAGGAATCAAATAAAGTCCTCATCATCATAATGCTGTCCCAGGCACTGAACAAAGATAACTACAGGATGTGCCCTTTGTCCTTCAAGAGATTACAATCTGAGAACATTTATTTTGCCTTAAAGAAACTGATTTAAGCAACCTAGCACAGAGAAGAAGTCACACACAGAGTTCCCAGGCAGTTAAAAAGTCGGTGAAACAGAAATGGAAGAGACAGGACTCATTTCATGTACATGGCAATAGAAAACTTTTAAGAGTATGAAGACTTGATCTTTTCACCTGTGTTAAATACTCATAAGGCACAAAATAACTTCCTTGATTTCTGTTCAAAATTTTCCCACTGCAGTTCACTATCTTTGCTTCTCTTCTTCCTCTCTCAATGATAAACTGCTAAAGTAAACCATAGAAAGTGAGACAAAAATGTATTTGTTCTGGGAATATTAGAGCCAAATAAAACACATTATTGAGAGCAGATGCATGCAAAAGACAATGTAGAGAGAAGAACGTACATCATGGTAGAGACAAAGAGAAACAACGAAACAAGACCTGGACATGACCTCAATAGAGACATGTTAAGATGTTTAATGAAGACATGATTGCCAAAACCTAAACATTGAAACAAACAGAAATCCTAACACTACAAAAACAATTAAATCTAGTTTGTTCATTTGATAGAATAATACACAACAGCTATAAGGCTTAAACTAGACCTGCAGGCATACCTCAGAGATATTGTGGGTTAGGTCCCAAATCATTGCAATGTAGAGAGTTATACATATTTTTTGGTTTCCCAGTACATAAAAAAGTTACATTTGTACTGTATTGCAGAATATTAAGTGTGCAAAATTATGTCTAAAAAATGCACACATTAATTTTAAAATATTTTATTGCTAAAAAATGCTTACTATCATCTGAGCCCTTCAGCAAGTTATAATCTTTTTGCTGGTAAAGGTCTTGCTTCAGTGTTGATGGCTGCTGACTGATCAGGTGCTAGTTGCTAATGGTTGGGATAGCTGTGGCAATTTCTTAAAATAAGACAACACAGTGGGAGGATCACTTGAGGCTGGGAGGTTGAGGATGCAGTGAGCCATGATTGTGCTCTGCATTCCAGCCTGGGCAAAAGAGCACAACCCTATCACTAAGAAAATAAAATAAAATATGAAATAAAATAAAACTAAGACTGCAATATCATATCGACTGACTCTTCCTTTCACAAGAGATTTCTCTGTAGCATATGATGCTGTTTGATAGCATTTTACCCACAGTAGAGCTTCTTTTAAAATTGTTTGCTAACTAAGTTTACAGACTATTCTAAATCTATTGACATTTCAACACTCTTCACAGCATCTTGACCAGGAGTAGATTCTGTCTCAAGAAATCACTTTCTCTTCTCATCCTTAAATAATAATTCCTCATCCACTAAAGTTTATCATGAGATTGCAGCAATTCAGTCACATCTTCAGGCTCCAGTTTTAGTTCTAGTCTCTTGCTATTTCCACCACACCTACAGTTACTTCCTCTACTGAAGTCTTGAACTTCTCAAAGTCATTCATGATGATTCAAATTGACTTCTTTGAAACTCCTGTTAATGTTGTTATTTTGACCTCAACCCACAAATCATGTTCGTAATGGCATGTAGGATGGTGAATCTTTTCCAGAAGGTTTTCAAATTACTTTGCCTGGTCCATCAGAGAAATCACTGTCTACGGCAGATATTGCCTTACAAAATGTATTTCTTAAATAATAAAACTTGAAAGTCAAAATTACTCCTTGATGGTTGCAGGTACTCCCTTCTGTGGAAAAAAAAATACTCCTTGATCCATGGGCTGCAGAATGATTACGTTAGCATGAATGAAAACATATGCATCTCTTGAATCTCCTTGTGCATCTCTGTCAAAGCCTTTGGAAGACCAAGTGCATGTCAATGAGCAGTAATATTTTGACAGCAATCTTTTTATGTAAGCAGTGTCTCAACAGTGGACTTGAAATATTCTCTAAACCATGCTGTAAAGAGATGTGCTGTCATCCAGGCTTTTTTGTTTCATTTATAGAGCACAGGTAGAGTAGATTTAGCATAATTCTTGAGGGCCCTATAATTTTTGCAATGGTAAATGAGCATTGGCTTCGACTTAAAGTCATCAACTGCATCAACCTCTAACAAGAGAGTCAGCCTATCCTTGAAATTTTGAAGCCAGGCATTGACTTCTCCCCTTTAGCTATGAAAGTCTTAGATGGCATCTTCTTCCATTAGAAGTTTATTTCATCCACATTGAAATTCTGTTTTTTTAGTGTAGCCGCTCTCATCAATTATCGTGTCTAGGTCTTATGTATAACTTCTGGCAGCTTCTACATCAACACTTTCCTCATCTTGCACTTTTGTTTTATGAAGATGGCTTCTTTCCTTAAACCTCATGACCCAACCTCTGCTAGGTTCAAACTTTTCTTCTGCAACTTCCTCACCTCTCTCAGCCTTCATAGAATTGAAGAGAGTTAAGGCTTTGCTCAGGATTAGGCTTTGGCTTAAAAGAATGTTGTGGGTTGCTTGATCTATCCAGACCGCTAAAAATTTCTCCATATCAGCAAGAAGGCTGTTGGCTTTCTGTCATTCCTGTGTTCACTGGAGTAGCACTTCTAATTTCCTTAAAGAATGTTTCCTTTGCATTCACAACTTAGCTAATGTTGATGCGAGAGATCTAGCTTTCTGCCTGTCTCTGCTTCCAACATGCTTTCCTCACTTAGCTTAATTATTTCTGGCTTTTTATTTCTGGCTTTTTATGTAAAGTAAGAGACAAGCAACTCTTCCTTTCATTTAGACACTCAGAGGCCATTGTAGTATTCTACTTGGCCTAATTTCAACATTCTTGTGTCTCAGTGAATAGGGCAACCTGAGGAGAGGGAGAGAGACAGGAGAGTGGCCAATGGCTGGAACAGTCAGAACACATACAACATTTGTTGATTAAGTTCACCATTTCATACGGGTATGGTTTGTGGCACCCCAAAACAATTATAAGAGTGACATCAAAGATCACTGATCACAGATCACTCTAATAGATAATAATAAGTTAAGAATGGAAATACTGAGAGAATTACTAAAATGTAACAGAGACATGAAGTGAGCACATGTTGCTGGAAAATAGCACTCTTAAACTTGCTCAACACAGGGTTGTCCCAAACCTTCATATTGTAAAAAACACAATGTTTGCAAAGTACAATAAAGTGACATGCAATAAAAAGTGTAAGAATGTATATGTGTTAGCATAGGCAGATTGAAAACATATTTGAGTGGAAAAAAAGAAAATTGTAAAATGAAACACACACCATACTCTTAAATATGTAAAAACAAAAACCTGCACCAAAAATTTTATAAATTTTCTTGCACGTATTTGGAGATATAAACTGTCTTTGTGTTTTCCCCTAAGGGAATGCACACAAATCAGGCAAGGATGGGGAGAGTGGAAGATAGTTGTCAAGGGACTCAACCTTCCAATCTCATAGTCTCATTATTTAAAAGACCAAGGCAATAAAGTATTGCTTGTGTAATAAAAATTTGAAAAATGAAAATAAAAGTAAATAAGGCTTAGGAGGCATTTTCAGAAAAGCAAAAGTTTGAATCACAAACTCAGGCTGGACTCTAAATATAATGCATGGTATCTCTTCATACCATGCATTGGAAATAGAAGCACTGGATTATGATAGTAGGAAACATGCAAATAACTGCTCTTCTTTTGAGTCTATGTTCACCTACTTCTTATAGTTTGATCTATGCCCCCAAGGAAAGTATATGCTTAGCTTGGCAGGATGAATTCACTTGTTAGCTGAGTATTGGATGCTTACCGTGCACCACTCTCTGCTCTGCATAATGGGAATACAACAGTAAACAAAACAACAGAATCTTTCCCTGTGAAACTTATATTGTAGTGTAATATGTAAAAATGTTAGATGGTAGTAAATGATATGAAAAATACAACAGAAAGGAAGATACAAAATTTGAGGGAGTTATTTGGAATGAAATGTAGGCACGAGGATTGTTAAGTTGTTACAGGTTTTGAATCATACTCTGAGTTAAATGAGAAACAGTTGCCAAGTTTTAGGCAAAAAAATTATTAGTACCTCTTTGGATGCTGTGTTGAGAATAGAGCAAAACAGAGCTGGGGTAGAAATGGTAAGAATTGTTAGATTACTATAGTAATCCAGACAATAGAATATGGTGCTTTGGACCAGTGTAGTAGCAGAGGGATGATGAGAAATGTTCAAATCAAGATGTGTTTTGAGTGTAAAGTCCATAGGATTTGCTGTAGAATATCCTATGGATTTCACAGGGATACTTTACTCCAGAGAATTTAGTTATATTAGTACAAATAAGCAATTTGAAGTTTTAGAGATAAGCATCAAGGTCTATATTAATTTAACTTAGGGAACAAAAAGAAAAACTAGAATATGTGGAAATTTTATTTTGATCCTAAAATGAATGTCTTTTTATTTAAAAAAAAAGCTAATGCATTAATATAACATTTTGGACTTTGATTTTAAGGCTTGACCATAAATCATAAGAACTTAAGCAGAGCCTCCTGTTGAATTAGTGATACTTGAATATTCTCACTATGTTACTGTGTTTCTTCACTCATGAGACACTGATTTTTTTCTCATTTTAACACCGTTGAAATTTGATGTGTGTTGAAATCAATAGTGTCTCCCAACAGCAATCAGCCAGTGAGGATAATTCCATTACTTATTTATGGGCAACCATCAAAATGCCAGATAAAAACTTGCAGAAAAGGTAGCAGTGGCTTGTAGGAAAGCCCAGAAATAATTCTGGAGAGTTCTTTTAAATTCTTAGAAACTATGAGTAAAGAAATTGAATTAGACAGTATTTAGTAAAATTCCTGATGTGGTATTTAAAAGTAAGCTAGATCATCATAATTACAAAGTTGTCTTAAGAACCCATTACTAAAGTGTTCTTCTGTATATGATTTTAGGAAATACTATATTATCAATGTTTTTGAAGATGATATCAATTGCTGAATTGAAAAATTACTTAGAAAATTTGTAGTCTAATTATGTAAAATTTACAGGAACAACTCAACCTGTTTCTTATTCTTGATAAAAATATACCCTTTAAAAAGCTCTTTTAGTATACACATATAAAATACAAATGTAAGTGACAGTAAGCATTGAATTTTAGTTTAATTGGAAGCATCTTTTTTAGAAGTAACACTGCATCCTAGAGTGAATGGTGCTTCAGAGTCAAGAAGTACACTATGTGCTTTAACGTAATCGGTTTTTTTTTTTTATCAGAAGTGAGATCAAGTTAGCTTTAGAGACTGTAATATCATAGGAAGTGCACTGAGTCATAATTAAGAGGTCTAGCTGTGACATTAACTTTCAGGGAAACATCACGTGACACCAAAATGTTTATTTTACTGGTCTCTAATGCAAAAATGAAAACAATTGATTAGGAAATACATTATCTGGTAGAAATCATTCTGTAAATTCACTTGGTGTTCCAAACATGTTTGTGGATTTTTTGCATGGATTCTTATATACAAAATAGTAATCTGCATGGCACATAGCGTTTAGTAATCATTTTACCAGGCATATGGCAATGAAGTTCAAAATAGCAACTTTTGAATTAACTATCTAGAAAAGCTCAAATATATAGCATCACCCCTTAAGTCAGTGAAGCTACCTTTTCAGGAACCAGAGATAATATAACTGTTTTGGAAATACAAAAACAGATAAATAAGTCCATCTGTTTCTTTGATAATAGAAAAATAAGTACAATTAAGTGGAAACTGTGAGCCAAGTGTCTTTTTTCTGACCACCACATATTAAGTAACATCCTAGTCACTCTCTGTCACCTGCTTCTGCCAATGACCTACTCCTGTGGTCATAGCATGCATTATATTAACATTTTAAAGTATCTCTTTACTTTGTATGGTCATTCTGTCTCTCAAGAGCATAATATCTGTTAGAACAAAAACTGGTCAGGTTTCTTTACTGCTATATGTTTGGCTCTTAGGAAGTGCCTGAGATACAAGAAGTTTCCAATGAATATTTGTGGTATGAATGAAAAAATGTGGTGTTTGAAAAGAGCTTTGAGTAAAAAATCTAAGTACAATATAAATGTAAGAATGTTGTTAAGAATGAGAAAGGGAAGGCATGAATCTTAGCCTATATTTTCAAAGGCACACAGTATATATGCAAGTATATAAGTGGCTTTGTTCCCACATCAGTATATATGTACTGGTATATATACTGTATACATACATATACAGTATATATGTACTGGTATATATCAGTATATATGTACATATATACATATATACACATAAATATATATACAGAAATATATATATATATATATGGAGAGAGAGAGAGTATATATACTGATGTGGGAACAATCCCACTTATCTGTGATGTCCAAGGAGAGAGGTGTTTTCAATCTAAAGGATAAGGCAAGGGTTAAGAAAATCAAATTTGATCTTTCTCTTATTTTCTGGTTTCTCTTGTTTTTCATTGCACCCTGACATATTTTAAGATAAATTTTGATGTCATATATTCTATGACATGGAACAATTTGGTGATGGCTTTAGGAAGAATTTTGAGAGTAATTTTTATATCATACTTACTGAAACTTAAATTACTCTGCTGTCTTTTGAATTGCTATAGTTATATATTTCTATTATAAAATCACAAAAAGAGAGTTTTTTATACTGCTTTGAGGTTTCTCCCGTTGCTTAAATTTAGAATACAGGTTTTAGTTATGAGTAAAATTATTTATCTATTTTCTAAACACTTTAATTTGAAGAATTTGCTATTTAACCTTTAGATTTAGAGCTCTTCATCAACCATCTGTGAAATATTTATTAATAATTTTATGTGCCTTTGTGTTTGTAGTCATGCTTGACCTTAAGAAAAGCACTTTTGTAAATAGTAGTGAGTGAATAAATAGTATACGCACACTGACATTTAGATAAACTCATCTTTGAAGGACTTTTTTTTGGCAATAACTATTGGGTAAGTGTACTTCACTTCTGGATATATAACTAAGCACAGTTACAGAACTGATCAAATTTTTAGTTGTTAAATAACTATTTTTAATATATTTCTCTCATTTTTAATGCAGAGAGGGCATTAAAAATGCCCGTCAGTTAATATTTAGAATTTTCCAAATTTAATCTCATCTCAAGCTCTAAGATTACTTCCACTGAGATAAATAGTAATACACTAAGCATGTTCTACAATAATTTAAAAAAAGATGAATGTTCCCTTTCTTGTCTCTTTCTCTAAGTATAAATTATTCAGGCCATAATAATATTACTAAGAATTAACACTTTTGTGTCCTAATTACATGTCTCTAAACACTAAATATGTAATCACATGTAACTCCAGCACTACATACTCTATTTATATCACTTCATTTAATCTCAAACAATCCCATGAGGAAGGTAATATTTTAGAATCTAGGAAAAACCATATGGAGAGGTTAAGAAACATTCCCCAGATTAAGAAACTTTAAATTCAGATCTTTCCAACTCTACTCCCAAATCTTAACCATGACGCTATAAAGAAGTAGCATGCAATAACAAGATAAAACTTTATAAATTATAGAATAATTTTGTTATAGTGGAAATGTCAATGGCTGATTAAAATGTATTTCTATTGTTATTCCTAATAGTCCTATGTCTTAGAAAATCTGACTTGAGAGGATTGAACCTGATCCATATTTGAGAAAATATTGAGGTATATCTGCTACCATGCTAAACAGATCTGTAAATTGAATAAGGTGATCTCCATTATATCTTTCATTATATGTTTGTTTAATTCTAAGTAAAATAACACACTATGTCATTAACATAATATAATTTGGCTCAAATACATTAGCATAGATCATTCCTTTGACCCACACAGGCATTTTTAAATTATTAGTCATCTTGTAACTAGTCATACTCAACATGTTTGAATATACAATTCATTCAAATTAAGCTACAGAACATCTTCATAGTCTTACCTACAGATAACATTTACATGTAATAAATATTAAATATATATTTTTAATAAATGGACAACAGTATTAAGAACAGAAAAGCCGTTGTTCACAAAAAGACATAAGGCATACCTAGTTATGAAATATTTACTTGTTTGGCCTGCAGTTGTCTTAAAATGAATTTGTAATGTGTGATAGGCTGAAAAAATAGCCCCTCAAAGATGTCCATGTCCTAATCCCAATCCCTAGAACCTGTGAATGTGTTACCCTACATGAAAAAAGGAACTTTACAGATGTGATTATGTCAAGGATCTTGAGGTATGGAGATTACATTGAATCGTAAGAGAGAGGAGGCAGAAAGAACGAAGTCAGTAAAAGGAGATGTGATAATGGAATCAAGGGTTGGAATGATGCACTTTGAAGACACAAGAAGAGGCCAGAAATCAAAGAATGCAGTCAACCTGTAAGTACAGGAAGAGGAAATGGGATTCTCCCCTGAAGCTTCCAGAGGAAACATAGCCTTGCCAACACCTTAGTTTTAGACTTCTGACTTCCAGAATGTTAAGAGAATAAATTCATGTCATTCTACATCACTAAATTTGAGATAAATTCTTGTAGCAGTATTAGAAAACTAGTAACTTACGGTTGTTAAATAGGACTTCTCAGAGTTGCACCTCTGGCCAAGATTTGCCATCACACCAGAAATAATCAAACCAAATAAAGCAAAACAAAAATGAACAAACAAAAATACATGAAAAACAGTTTTCAAAGTACTGGACATCAAATAATGAAAGACGGTCATTTCTTCCAGGCAAATGAAATGAATAAACATATTAATTGAGCCCTGTAATTTTCCTAGTTTGCTGTCTTCAGAGAAATTTCAGGCCATGGCACAGAAAGGAGGAAACTTGGTATAACATGGAGAACTCACTGAATTGAGGAGACAGAGCTAAGAATCTGAAAAGAACATAACAGCAAGATTTCACAGAACAGAGTATCTGAAAAGTGAGAATAGCTTCCCAGACATAGAGCTGTGGGAGAGCTGGAAAGAGGAAACTGCCTGAGGCTGGGGAAATGCCAACCATTAATTAGAAAGAATAGGGCTTGGAACACACACAGCTGGGAACTGTGTCCGACACTTCCAGACACACTGGATAAACTCATAATACATGCGATAGAGAACTCAGAAAGTTTATCTTGGTAGTTGGGAATATATACCTATGAACTGAGCACTGCTCTAGGCACAACTAACAAGTTTTAAGAGCAACACCTAAAAGGACCAAACTTCTTTGCAGGTAACTTCTCTGAGTCCCCAAAGCTCAATGAGATATCACTATGTATCTATTAGAATGGCTAACATAAAAAGTAGTGAAAACACCAAATGTTGGTGAAGATACAGAGAAATTGCTGGTGGAAATGTGAAATGCTAATGGGCATTCCGGAAAACAGTTAAACAATTTCTGAAAAAATTAAATATGTAGCTGCCATACAACCTAGCAACTGCATTTCTGAATATTTATCTCAGCAATGTGAAGACTAATGTTTACACAAAACTTTTACATTAATGTTTATAGCAGTTTTATTCATAATAGGCACAAACTGGAAGTAACCTATATGCCTCTTGCTGAGTGAATAAACAAATTGTGGCATATTTGCACCATGGAATGCTACTTAACAATACAAAGAATAAGCTATTGATACACACAAGAACTTGAATGAATCTCCAGAGAATTATGCTGAGTGAAAACATCCAATCCCAAAAAGTTAAGTACTGTATGATTCCATTTAAAGAACATTCGAGGCCGGGTGTGGTGGCTCATGCCTGTTATCCCAGCACTTTGGGAGGCCGAGGGAGGCAGATCACGAGGTCAGGAGATCGAGAGCATCCTGGCCAACATGTTGAAACCCCATCTCTACTAAAAATACAAAAAATTAGCTGGGCATGGTGGCGGGCACCTGTAGTCCCAGCTACTGGGGAGGCTGAGGCAGGAAAATGGCGTGAACACGGGAGGTGGAGCTTGCAGTGAGCCGAGATCGCGCCACTGCGCTCCAGCCTGGGTGTCAGAGTGAGACTCCATCTCAAAAAAAAAAAAAAAAAAAATTCGAATATTGTTGAAATAACAAAATGTCAGAAATAGAGATCAGATTAGTGGTTTCCAGTTGTAAATAAATGGGTGGAGTGAAGTGGATGTGGATGCAAAAAACAACTGAAGAATCTATGTGGTGATGAAGAATCTTCCTGCCAGGCCCAGCTGCCTGCCCCAGCACAGGCCTTCCCCCAAGTACCCTGGTCTCCACTGCCAGGACACACTTGTTTGACGCCTGGTTTCCTCCATGGCTGCCACGCTGATTCTCCATTCCGCACATCGTGTCCCATGAAAATGCATGACAGTACCACTCCTTGTGTTTAAAAGAGCCAGTTATTTTGTCAGGCCGTGATGACTGCCTGCTGAACAGAAAAGTAGACGCCGTTGTCTCTGCTCTCAGGGTGTTCATAGTATAGTGGGGCTGGCACACAGGAACCAGGGGTATATCTTGAGCTCTATATCTTGGCTCTTTCAATGTCAATATCCTGGTTGACATATTTTCCTGTACTTTTGCAATAGGTTAGCATTGGAAGAGTCTCAATTAAGAATGCACAGAATCGCTCAACATTACTTCTTACAACTTCATATGAATCTACAATTATCTTAAAATAAAAAGTTTAATTTTAAAAAGATAACTGGCCAATTAAATCAAAATAGAAATAGATTTTAAAGTTTATAACATATATTTATAACATATGTATTTGTATATACATGTACATATATGTACATATATTTATAACATATGTATAGATACAATAGATGCCAACAGGGCAAATGGAAATATACAATTTAAAGTTTATTATTCTATAGGTGAAACTGATAACATCAGTTGAAGACAGACTGTGATAAGTTATAGATATGAGCTATAAATTCTAAAGTAACTATAAAATAACGAAACAAAAAATTATAGCCAATAAATTACCAAAGGGGATAAAGCAGAATCTTAAAAACAATTATTTCCCAAAAAGTGAGAAATGGAAAAATACAGGATAAAGAACACAAGGGACAAAGTGAAAAGTGAAAGCATCAAGATAATAGACTTGAACATAACCATGTCAATTTTACATTAATTGTAAATAGTCTAAATGCTCTTTCAAGACACTGTTAAGCAAATTAATGTTTTTCACTTGTAAAATCTATTTTAATTTAATTTAATTTTTCAAGTTCCAGGGTATATGTGCAGGATGTGTAGGTTCGTTATGTAGGAAAATGTGTGCCATAGTGGTTTGCTGCACCTATCAACCCATCACCTAGGTATTAAGCCCCACATGAATTAGCTATTTTTCCTGATGTTCTCCCTCTCCACACATCCTCCTAACAGGCCCCAGCGTGTGTTGTTCCCCTCCCTGTGTCCATGTGTTCTCAACGTTCAACTTGACAACATACAATATTTGGTTTCCTGTTCCTGTGTGAGTTTGCTGAGGATGATGGCTTCCGGCTTCACCCGTGTCCCTGCAACGAACATGATCTCGTTCCTTTTTATGGCTGCATAGAATTCCATGGTATATATGTGCCACATTTTCTTTATCCAGTCTATAATTGATGGGCATTTGGGTTGATTCCATGTCTTTGCCATTGCGAATAGGGGGATGAACATACACATGCATGTATCTTTATAATAGAATAATTTATATTCCTTTGGGTATATACTCAGTAATGGGATTGCTGGGTCAATAGTATTTCTGCCTCCAGATCTTTGAGAAATCGCTGCACTGTCTTCAACAATGGTTGAACTAATTTACATTCCCACCAACAGTTTAAAAGGGTTCTTATTTCTCCACAACTTTGCCAGCATCTGTTGTTTCTTGACTTTTTAATAATCGCCTTTCTGACTGAAGTGAGACCATATCTCATTGTGATTTTGATTTGCATTCCTCTAATGATAAGTGATGTTGAGCTTTTTTTCATATGTTTGTTGACTGCATGAATGTCTACTTTTGAGAAGTTTCTGTTCATGTCCTTTGTCCATTTTTTAATGTTTTTTTTCCTTGTAAATTTGTTTATGTTCCTTGTAGACTCTGGATTTTAGATCTTTGTCAGATGGATACATTGCAAAAATTTTCCTCCGTTCTATAGGTTGCCTGTTCACTCTGATGACAATTCATTCTGCTGTGCAGAAGCTGGTTAATTAGATCCCATTTGTCAATTTTTGCTTTAGTTGCAGTTGCAATTGCTTTGGACATTTTTGTTGTGAAATCTTTGCCTGTACCTGTGTCTTGAATGGTATTGCCTATATTTTCTTCTATGGTTTTTATAGTTTTGGGTTTTATATTTAAGTATTTAATCCATCTAGAGTTAATTTTTGCACAAGATGGAAGGAGGGGTCCAGTTTCAATTTTCTGCATATGGCTAGCCAGTTCACCCAGCAACATTTATTAAACAGGGAATCCTTTCCACATTGCTTGTTTTAGTATGATTTGTCAAAGATCAGATAGCTGTAGATGTGTGGTGTTATTTCTGAGTTGTCTATTGTTTTCCATTCATCAATGTGTCTGTTTCTGTACCAGTATCATGCTGTTTTGATTACTGTAGTCTTGCAGTATACTTTGAAGTCAGGTAGTGCAATGCCAAAGCTTTGTTCTTTTTACTTAGGATTGTCTTGGTTATGTGGGTTCTTTTTTTGGTTCCATATGAATTTTAAGTAGTTTTTTTTTAATCTGAGAAGAATGTCAATGGTATTTAGTGGGAATAGCATTTAATATGTAAATTACTTTAGGCAGTATGGCCATTTTCACGATTTGATTCTTCCTATCCATGAGCATGGAATGTTTTCTATTTGTTCGTGTCCTCTCTGATTTCCTTGAGGAGTTGTTTGTAGTTCTCCTTGAAGAGGTCCTTCACTTCCCTTGTTAGCTGTATTCCTAGATATTTTATTCTCTTTGTAGCAATTGTGAATGTGAGTTCATTCATGATTTGGCTCTCTGCTTGTCTGTTGTTGATATATAGGAATGCTAGTGATTTTTGCACATTGATTTTGTATCCTGAGACTTTGCTAAAGTTACTTATCAGCTTAAGAAGCTTTTGGGCTGAGACAAAGGGGTTTTCTAGATATGGGATCATGTCATCTGCAAACAAAGGCAATATGACTTGCTCTCTTCCTATTTTAATACCCTTTATTTTTTTTCTCTTGCCTGATTGCCCTGGCCAGAACTTCCAATACTATGTTGCATAGGAGTAGTGAGAGAGAGCATCCTTGATTTGTGCCAGTTTTCAAGGGGAATGCTTCCATTCAGTGTGATATTGGCTGTGGGTTTGTCATACATGGCTCTTATTATTTTGAGGTATGTTCCTTCAATACCTAGTTTATTGAGAGTTTTTAATATGAAGGGATGTTGAATTTTATCAAAAGCCTTTACTGCATCTATTGAGATAATCTTGTGGTTTTCATCTTTAGTTCTGCTTATGTGATGAATCACATTTATTGATTTGTGTATATTGAACCAATATAGCATCTCTGGGAGGAAGCCAACTTGATCATGGTAGGTAAGCTTTTGGATATGCTGCTGGATTCGGTTTGCCTGTGTTTTATTAAGGATTTTTGCATCGATGTTCATCAGAGATATGGGCCTGAAATTTTGGTGTATTTTTTGTTGTTGTATCTCTTCTAGGTTTTGGTATCAGGATAATGCTGGCTTCATAAAATGAGTTAGGGAGGAGTCCCTCCTTTTCAACTGTTTGGAAGAGTTTCAGAAGAAATAGTACCAGCTCCTCTTTGTACCTCTGATAAAATTGAGCTGTAAATCCGTCTGGTCCTGGGCTTTTTTTTGCTTGTAGACTATTTATTACTGCCTCAATTTCAAAACTCATTATTGGTCTATTCAGAGATTCAACTTCTACCTGGTTCAGTCTTGGGACAGTGCATGTGTCCAGGAATTAATCCATTTCTTCTAGATTGTCTAGTTTATTTGCATAGAGGTGTTTATTGTATTCTCTGATGATTGTTTGTATTTCTGTGGGGTCAGTGGTGATACACCCTTTATCATTTGATTGATTGTGTCCAGCATTTTTCTAAATGAGGCACAGACTGGAAAAAAAGTATTTATAAAGCATATTTTATTTTATTTTATTTTAATGTTTATTTTGTTTTGTTTTTTTTCTGTTGCCCAGGCTACAGTGCAGTGGTGCAATCATAGCTCACTGCAACCTCGAGCTCCTGGGTTCAAGCAATCTTCCTGTGTCAGTCTATCAAGTAGCCAGGACTACAGGTATGTGCCAGCATGCCCAGCTAATTTTATTTTATATCTTGTAGAGATGGAGTCTCACTGTGTTTCCCAGGCTAGTCTTGAACTCCTAACCTCAAGTGATCTGTCTCAGCCTCTCAAAGAATTGGGATTATAGGTGTGAGCCATCTCACCCAGCCTGTAAAGCACATTTTATATAAAGCATATATTTTGAACTATTAAAACTCAATAATAAGAAATTCAAAATTTAAGGAAATGTGCAAAGATTTGAACACTTCACCAAACAAGATGGCATATATGCACATGAAAGATGCCCAACATCATTAGTCATTAGGGAAATGCACGTTCAAATCATAATGAGATAACATTAAAAGTGTATTAGAGTGCCTAAAATTTAAAAAGACTGGACATGACAAACGTTTGAGAGGACTGGAAGTTTCATACCCTGCTGGTGGGAATAGAAAATGGTACAACCATTTTGAGAAACAATGACATTTTTTTTAAAGGTGAATATACACCTACCATATGACTCAGACATTTTACACTTACGTGTTTACCCAAGAAAAGTGAAAACATATGTTCATACGAAGACTTGTATATGAGCGTTCATGATAACTATCTTGTAATAGCCAAAAACTGGAAAGAATCCAAATGCCTACCAAAGGTGAATGGATAAACACATTGTGTTACATCAATACAATGAAACAGCACTCAGCAATAACAGGGGTGACCCATTGGTACACACAACAATATAAGTAATCTCAAAACATTATGCTTTATGAAATAAGCCAGACAAAAACATAGGCTTACTGTATAATTCCACTTACATAGTGCAAAATGATGGATTTACAGTGACAGAAAAACAGACAGTGGAGAGAACAAGGTATAGAGGGGCAGGAGGGAAGCATTAGACGTGTGCATTAGAAAACTTTTAGGGATGATGGATTTGTTTATTGCTTGGTTATGATTGTAACGGTTTCACATGTGTATATGTAGGTCAATTTTTTTTCAAATTATACACTATAATTGTGATTCATTACATGAACAAAAAATGAAGTTTTAAAAATCCCATTTACAATACCATCAGAAAACAAAAATAATGCATTTAATGAGATGTGCATAATGTCTGCACAGAAAACTCAAAAAATCTTCAGAGAGAAATTAACGAAGAGCTAGATAAGGAAAAGGATTTACCTTATTCATAGATTGGAAGCCTCAATATCTTTAAGCTCTCAGTGCCTCTCAAGTTAATCTGTAGATTCAGTGCTATCCCAATCAAAATCCTAGCAGGATTTTTGGGGAGTAAAAATTGACAAGTTGGAAGGTGCTAGAGTAACTGCATATTCATATGTGGGGGAAATGGACCTTTCCCTCCATCTCACACAATACAAAAAAAATGCATAGACAAATTCATAGAAACAGAAAGTAGAACAGTGGTTATCAAGAGTTGGGGTGATGGTAGAATGGGTAATTATTGTTTAATAGAGTTTCAGTAGGGTTTGATGAAAAGTTTTAAAAAGGAATAGTGATAGTTTCACAACAGTGTGAATGCATGTAATACCAATAACCTGTACACTTAAAAATGGATAAAATAGTAAATTTTATACTATATATATTTTATCATAATTAAAATGAAAAAATAGTTTAGGCTTTGAAAAGCAGAGTGGCCCTAAAAGCAACCTCTCCTAACTAATGTGTGGTTTCTCAAGTAGGGTAGAGAAACCGTTTAGCCTCTCTTAAAGGCTTGGGAAAGATATTGAGCAAAAATGTGCTTTGGACTTGAAAGTATACATTGTACTGATGGAATAAAAATATATAGCGAGTGTATGTTGAAAATATGTGCTTAGATCTAAGAAAAAATAACTAGCAAAAATGTGTTGAAAATATGTACTTAGAATTAGTAGAAAATGAAATAACATAGCTTCCACTAGATGAAAACCTCTAGAGATGTCACATCTGGCTTCTTGTACAATTTCATCAGTGTCATTTATGAACAATTCCTTCAGTGATCAAAACATGTTTTCTTTTCTTTTCTTTTTTTTTTTTTGAGACGGAGTCTCGCTCTGTCGCCCAGGCTGGAGTGCAGTGGCGCGATCTCGGCTCACTGCAAGCTCCGCCTCCTGGGTTCACGCCATTCTCCTGCCTCAGCCTCCCGAGTAGCTGGGACTACAGGCGCCCGCTACCACGCCCGGCTAATTTTTTGTATTTTTATTAGAGACGGGGTTTCATTGTGTTAGCCAGGATGGTCTCGATCTCCTGACCTCGTGATCCGCCCGCCTCGGCCTCCCAAAGTGCTGGGATTACAGGCGTGAGCCACCGCGCCCGGCCAAAACATGTTTTCTGATGGATATGTTTATTATCTTGATTTGTGATGATGGCTTCAAAGAGCTATATGTGTCAAAATCCATCACATTATGGACTTTAAATATGTACAGATTTGGGTTTTGTTGTTGTTGTTTTGTTTTGGTTTTTTTTCTAAGACAGGGTCTTGCTTTGTCATCCAGGCCAGAGTGCAGTGGCACAATCACAACTCACTGTAGCCTTGACCTCCTAGGCTCAAGTGATCCTCCTGCCTCAGCCTCCTAAGTAGCTGGGACTACAAGTGAATGCCACCAAGCCCAAGTCACTTTTTGATGTTTTATAGAGATGAGGTCTCATTACGTTGCCCAGGCTGGGCTCGAACTCCTGAGTTCAAGTGGTCCTCTCACCTTGGCCTCCCAAAGTGTTGGGATTATAGGCATGAGTCACTGAGCCTGGCCAATATGTACAGTTAAATGTACATCAATTATTCTTCAATAATGCTGTGAAAAAATAATTTTTGGTGGATGACAGACAAAGACATAAAAGCCATAAATATAAAACTTCTAGAATAAAAGAATAATATCCCTATGACTTTCCATAGACAAAGATTTCTTAGGCAGAGCACAAAGATCACTAATAATAAAATCAGAAAAAATAAGATCTAGACAACAAAATAATATGTGCTTATTAAATGAATCATTAAGAAAATGAAAAAGTAAACCACAGACCTGGAGATAACATTGGCAATGCATATTTCCGATAAAGAATTTGTATGTAGAATATATATTTAAAAAATCCCTAAAACCCAATAATTTTTTAAAAGCAAGCACAATAAAAACTGGCAAGAGATCTGACACTTCCCCAAAGAACATACAACTGGCTAATAAAACCACAAAAAAATGTACAATATTATTAGTCATCATGGAAATGCAAGTAAAAACCACAATAAGAAGTCACTTCACTAGAATGACTAAAATTTAAAATAATGGAAATACCAAGAAGTCATAAACATGTAGAGATGCTGTAATTCCCACATGTCACTGGTGAAAGAGAAACTGTACTTTCGCTTGGAAAACTCTTTGGCAAATTGCTGTAAAGCAGTACCTCCTTCATGACCTAGCAAATTTACTCTCAGATGTTTTCCCAAGAAATTAAAATTTATATTCCCAGAAAGACTTTTATAAGAATGTTTATCATAGCTTTATTTAGAATGCTAAAAGCTGGAAACAAAGTAAAATGTGAAAGAGTAAACAAATAGTAGATATTTATATAATAGCATACTATTCAGCAATATAACTCAAAATGTGATCAAGGCACACAACAGCATGGATGAATCTCACAGGAATTATGTTGGGCAAAAGACACTAGATATTCAAAATTCCATTTACAGTCAGTTACAGAGCAGAAAAAAACTGATGATAGAGATTAGATCAATGTTCACCAGGCCTGGGAAGAGATTGAGTGGACAGGTACATGAGGAAACATTCAGAGGTCACAGAAATGTTCTCAGTTGTAGTGGTAGCTACATAGGAGCATATATTTGTCAAAACTCATTGAACCAATCACTTAACATCTGTGCATGTTATGCCAATTATGTCTTGTAATGGTTAATTTTATGTGTCAATTTTGAGGTGTTTTTGGATAAGATTAACGTTTAAATTTGTGAACTCTGAATAGGGGATATTGCCTCCCATAATGTCATTGGGCATCATCTAATCATTTGAAGACCTAAATACAGCACAAAGATAAGTCTTGCTGATCAAGAAGGAATTCTTTAGCCTACTGCCTTCAGACTTCATTTGCACCATTGGCTCTCCTGGGTCTCCAGACTTCTAGCCCTCACTATAGATTTTGGATGTGCCAATCTCCATAATCTTGCAAGCTAATTATTTCTAATAAATCAGACAGATAGATAGATATAATTAATAGGAAGAAAGAAGATAGATACATAGATAGATGATGCATAGGAAGAAAGTAGATACATAGATAGGTAAATAGATAGATAGATAGATAGATAGATAGATAGATAGATAGATGATGTGAAATATGCATACATCTTCTGGGTTCAGTTTCTCTGGACAACCCTAACTAATATATAACTCATATCCAGGAAATAGTATAGAACAAATTCTTTAGAAACAATCAATAGGTTCATTCTTTAAGAAAATTCTTGTAAAGTCAAAAGATTTCATTCCAAGCTAACTTTAGAGTGTACACTTCAGAGATTACCAAAAATATTGTTGATTTTTCCTTATGAATCTTGAATATTTCTACTACTAAAAAAATCAAGTTTGGACTTTATTCTTCTGATCCCGTCAATTGAACCACCCCAACCTCCTCCTTCCTAAAGTTTCTAAGTCATTTTCCTCCATTAAATCTATTTCTAAGCAGTTATTTCAGTTTGTCGTTACTCCTAGATTATCATTTGCATGGCTGTGCTCCTACAGCAGAGTCTGTTGTTAGGCCATGACCCATCTGGTATCTCACAGCTGGAAGCTCTTGGAGTCTAACAAGGACCCTCTCTCGAAAGCAGATGCCAACATCCGCCTCCCCAAAACTGTTCCTGAAATCTCTGTTCACCTGTTTCGCTTTTATCTACTGTTTCTGCTGAGTTTCTTGAAATCTCACTCTGTAGGCATCAGCCAATTCTTGAGAGAAATTTGCATGCAGATTTTTAAACTCACTTTTCTGAAGTTTCCTCTGTCCAGGACTTTTTTCTCTCAAGTTCTATCCATTTTCCCAGTACCAAACACACGCCTGTAAAATTGGCCATTTTTGGCTTGGGCTGTATTCGCTTGAACTGAAAGTTGGCAAAAGCCTTGAGAGGAGAAAGCCAAAATACCTGCATGTTACTATTTTTGCTTCCCTTCTCTTAAGAAAAAGAGCCCTACATCTTATCTTTCTTAGTTCTCTCTAATGTCTTTTAATGGTTGCTTTAAGTAGTTTCTCTATATTTAATCATTGCTTTCGTGGACATGTTGGATAGAACTAGGGGTAACCACAGCAACCTTTAAAAATATAAATTACATAAAGTCACCTCTAGCCTTAAAACCCTTTAATGGCTTCCCTGTACACTTTGAACAAATTCAGATACGTAGTCTTGACCTAGAAGGGGCTTGTAATCTAAACCTTGCCTGTCTTACCTAGTTCACCTACAGCCACTGTCCCATTGTTTTCACATGTCCCTCCTTGCAAGTCTTTAAACAAGCTCCTTCCTGCCTTTATATTTGCTGTCCTCTCACCTCTATCGGAAACACTGTTCTCTAATTCTTTTATTGGTTAATTTCTTCTCCTTCCCATGACTGATGTAAATACAACTTTTCAGAGAGGTTCTCTTTGACCTTATTATGTAATTTCATAGTCCTTTGTTTTTCACTATTTCTGCACACTGTTTTTTACCTTTTGCTTTCAGTGTATATCACAATATAATGAATCACAGGCAAAGTCATACACAAAGAAGTGGGGCAAATGAACCAAAAATAAGGATTTAGCTATGCAGGGGAGAATATAACAACATCTGCAAAGTCAGTTTACAGAGCCTAGTGCGGATGTGAAAGTTCATGAGAGGAAGAGGAGAAAAATGAAAAAGGGTGTAGATGTGAGACCCAGTCCACAGTGTTCTGTGCAATAAAGAGATTTGCTTTCACTCCGTAATTTATTATCCAAACGAGCATTAATTAGAACTTAAGACCATTCTCTGAAAAACTATAATCGAGGTGTTCTTGAGTACCTGAAAGAGACATTCTGTGCATTTCTCTGATTAATTTTCAAAGGATATACTCACAAAACAAGAAATTTCAGATTTAAAGAATATGGGCATATTTAAGGCTTAATATTGTAATCGTCAAAGTATTCTAAGACTGAATGTGCTGATTTACAAATAACTGGTATCATGCAAGAGTGCCAGTGTTTTGCCATATCGTCTCCCATATAGGATATTGCTGCTTTTTAACATTTTTGTCAGCTTAATGGAAAATGACACTTTCTTTTATTTACAAGAGAAATTCAATATATTTCTTATATTTATTAATTGTATTTCAACAGTTATGAACTTTTTGTATACCTGAACCACTTTTATATTTATACACACATTGTTTTTACTAAATTCAAATAACTTTTCATATATTATTGCAAGTTTTGATTGATGGTTTCAAATGAACAATTAAAAAACATGAAATGATTCTATTTTTATCAATGTTTAGGCCAAATTTGCTTTGTGTATCTCTAGCTCCTTTTACACAAGTGAAGAAAATTAACATTTTAACAGTGTCCTTTCTTCTCAACTCTTTTGGGCAATTAATCAGACTTTTTGTTCTCAAATATAAACTGTCTCCGAAGTATTGCACCTATTTTGCAGTAAGAATAGTAGGTCTTTATTACATATATAGTATATAGCTTTAAAGTTTTACTTTTAATTATATTCTAACTTTTGCCCTATTAAAAGTTTTTATTTTATGTGGATAAATCTATGTCTTTTTCCTTTATGGCTTCTCTTGTGGTATCATACTTTTAAAGCATTTCCTTATCCTAAGGTGCACTCAATTTTTTTAGTCACTTTAAAATTTCATGTCTTAAAATATTAAATACATCTAGAATTTATTTTGACTTATGCAGTAAAATAGGGAACTAAGTTACAATTACCTAATCGTCAGCCAATTATCAGTATATATTATAAAATAATCTTTTATCTCCATAGCTTTAAGATGTTAATTTTTAAAAAATAATTAATATAAATACAAAATATGTGTATACTGTATAAGAATTCCATACACCCACACACACCTGGATCTGCTTCCAGGCTTATTTCTCTGCTCCCTTCATATACCCACTAACATTTATAATAGTACTTCTTAATAACTAATTGTAAAATAGAGTAAAATTAAAAATGATATGTCATTAAATTTTTACTTAATATATATTTAGTAACCAAACTAAATAATTAAGTATGGTATATAACATCTCAACTTTACATATGTATCTTAATATATCTTAAGGCAAAGCACCTTTCACGGTCCTTCTTTTCAAAAGCTATTGAATATTTTACTTTCTTTATTCTTAAAAATGTGCAATATTAAATGATTATCTTAAACCACATTAATTGAGAGTCATCTGGAGTTTGAAATAAATATAAGGAAAGAAACGTTTCCTGTAGAATTGGGATAAAAGTAGATTTGAAGGATTCGTTCAACACTGTTGTTATTCATCCTCTGCTGTGCTGAGAACACAGAAACCTTTCAGTAAATATTTATTGATTGATTCAAAAACATATTTGAAGGCTTTTAAAATGTGAGCTATTTGTCCAAGCTGTTAAAATCAAATTACACAAATAAAAAATACCCCTTTACAGTTTTTATGACACGTGTGTTCAATCAGTTTGAATCAACAATTAATATAATATACGTTGGTTACTCGTAGAAATCTCGGTTGTTTTAGAGTATATAGAAAGAAGTAGAAGATATAATAAGTCTGTCTTCTCAAAGAGTTTCTAATCAAATCAGAGAAATATGTAATGCACATTCAACCATTAAAAGAAAATTAAGAATTCCGAGAAGAGAGAAGTTTGTAATGTCCGGAATCTCACAGTTTCCTCTCTTTGCCAAAAGAACAATACTCTTTTCCCTCAGGTACACAGAACAATAGGCAGGTAAACTATACAGCAGAGATTTTCTCCCCTAATGCCCAGGAATCCTAATGACAGAACTCCAGTGAGCTATTCCCATAGAAATAAGTAGACTTCGTGGTTTCAATGACAACTATTTTAGGTTGAATCCTTTTTGAAGAGACTTTCAACTGTAAAAACTGAAACATGATGTTTCAAACTTTTTTACACTCTTGTGCATTTTCCTTTTCTAAAAAAAGCAAACAAACAAACAACCCCCCCCCCACTTTTTTTTTTAATTCTGTTTTGAGGCAAGAGGCTTGGGTTGTTGACATGGATATCAATGTAAGTATTCAGTTGGGTATTCTATAGTTTTTAATACTGCCCAGCTATTTAGGATAACTATTTTCTATGTATCTATTTTCTTTAATGACATAATAATACTAAAAGCACAGCTTATTTTATTATTTTTTCAATTTAATGGAAAATGACACTTCCTTTTAATTACAAGAGAAATTGAACATCTTTTTCTACATTTATTAATTGTATTTCAACATTTATGAACTTTTTGTATACCTCAACCACTTTTCTATGTTTACACACATTGTTTTTACTAAATTCAAATAACTTTTCATATATCATTGCAGGTTTTGATTAATAGTTTCAAATTAACAATTAACCATTTTTAGTATTGCCCAGCTATTTAGGTTAACTATTTTCTACATATCTATTTTCTTTAACAACATAGTAGCATTATAAGCACAGCTATACAAAAGAAACAAGAAAGGAAAAGAATATTAAATATATTCAGGCTTACTGTGTGTTGTGTCTATAGACATGAGGCTTAGGCCTCTTCAAGGGAATATGCAGTTAAATTGTTTTGACTTTTGGTACCCTCCGCCAAGACATATGCAAGAATAAAGCAGAGCAGTTACCAAGCTAATAACAAAAGTTATCTTCAGGCTCAAATGTAAATAATTGAATAATACTTGGTAGTTTTATTGTTAACATATGTATGTCATATGCTTTTTAATAATCTGTAATATTTTATATTTGCTTGGAGAATATAAGTTCAAAACAAAAAGCTTTACAATAGATATGTCAACTTGAGCATCACATTTCATATTTTATCCTGCAATGTTTATGAATTCTCTGCTCCATTAAGGCTTCACCTTAATAACCTTAGAAGGCCTCATGAGATTCTCCATTTTAGTGCCTGTTGGTTGATATCTATATCTTTGAGCAACAAATGCTTTTATTTTGAAATTACTTATTAAGGGGTTAAATTAGTTCACCATACGCAGACAATAAACACCTATTTTTCCTCTGATAAAATACCAAGAAAAAAATAAATAAATAGATGGATTTATGGATGTGTACCAAAACATCACTAAAGCTTAGTTGATTCTGCTTACAAAGCTACCTTAATAATCGGTAGAGATCACTGCCACATTGACTTGATGATAGCAGTTGATGTCAATAGTAAAGACAATCAGAATCATTCTCTCAAGTATATTGCATCCTACCTCAGTTAACCAACCTAGACAGGCATGGTTGCAGATACCAAGCTCTGTCTATCATTCTCTTTTTCCTTCATTTTCTCTGCAAATATTTTATAGAACACAGATTGCATAGCCCACTTTTGTCATTAGAGTTTCAGTAAGAAAATGAAACACTCTCTTTCTCTTCCCTAGTCCTAGGTCAGGATGGGTGGAGTGGGCCTGAGACACATGTGTCCTCAGTAACTTCTTCATTTTGATATGTGGCAATGACTGAAAATGAACTAACCAGGGTTTCTAAACCCCAAGTATCACCTCTTGTACTCAGGGTGAATTGATCAACAGAGTTCATGCTCCCCAGGGAAGCCCTGTAAGCTAAAAGGTAACAATTTATGATGGTACAAATTATTTCATAAGTTACAGCCTTGGTTTTAGTAGTTATGCTTCTGATCAATTCACAAAGTTGTATTCAGCATGTATCCAGCAACTAAGACAAAGACCTTTGAACTTCTTAACTCTTTGTAAAACTAAGTTCTAATCCAAGTGATAATACCCAGTCTTAGTGATCAACAGGAGCTTGTTCCATAGCTTCCTATTCCAGTCCACCCCTGCCTATAATCTCTCCCAGAGAACTCTCCACAAATAGAACTTCTGGAACAAGTATGGTGTTCTTTATCATCTTCTGTAAATCAACTTAGACATATTTCTGTTGATATCAAAATTATGACACTGAGCTACTTGTCAGAGTGGCAGCCTCTTATTCAATGTTCTCTCCCCCTACATTCATACCAGTAGCACGTGGTATTGATAGCGCTCTTCACAGAGTTAGGAGAATTACATGAATTGATACATGAATAACACTTAGAACAGAATAAGACTGTTATGCCCAGACCGTTAGTTCCTCAAAGAAGACCACCAGAGTCCAGAGTCAAAGCCAAGCGGCAAGGATCTTTACTACAAGTTCGAACCTGGTCCCTCCATTCCACAGCATACAAGAGGGCCTTGAACAATGCGAGTGTTTGCTTTTTATAGCCTGAAAGTTACAGGGGAACAAAGGAATTCTTTTGTTCCCGCTCTTTCAGTAAAACTTTGAACGGCTGTCCCTTTATCGGAGACTTTCCTGGTGGTGTTTGTACTGGGCTCAGGAAGTTTGAGAGATATATGGCGATATGTGGTGGGATGGGAGGATGAGATGTGTTTGTACTGGGCTTGTTTGTTTTGAGCCCGGGGCTGAGGAATGTGCCCGGCTCCTTTCATTCCCTCCTTTCTTTTCAGGTATTTTTTAGAGCCAATCTTGGGTCTTATAAGTCTGATTCTGTTTCAGCGTTTACAGGTTGGTATTGGGCTCTGAGGACCATGAGTTGTACAGTGTTAAACCTTTCTTTAACGAACCGCAAAATTCTGTTAACAACACAAGGTCCTACGGTAAGCAGAAATAGTAGACTCAGCAGGGGTCTAAGGAAGGGGGCTAACAGAGAAAACATAGATGAGTTCCACCATTGCTCTGCAGCTGAAGCAAACTGCCGTGTTCTTACTTCTGTGCTTAACTTGCGTAACTGTTGGACCCGGTCTTCCACGAGCCTTGATTCATTTATGTAGAAACAACAGTCTTCCTTTAGAAACATACACGTTCCTCCTTTTTCAGCAGTGAGTAGGTCTAAGGCCCTCCGGTTCTGCAAGGTTACCTGTGCTAGGGACGTGAGCTGCCGCTGGAGGGAGGCAAGGGACTCAGCTGACTCTTCTATAGCAACGGCAAATTGTTGGTACAGCTTGTTACTTTCTATGAGGGTGTGACCTAGGGCTCCCCTAGCCAGTCCGGCCGCCATGAAGGATGCAGTGAGGGAGATTCCTGCAATGAGGGGGAGAAATATGGCTTGTGCAGGTCTCGGTCTAGGGTCTGGGTGAATAACAGCACTAGTCCAGTTACCGGTATACCTTAGGAACTCGCCGGCAGTAAGTAGAGTTAACCAGGGAACTAATGTGACAGGAAGACACAGTAGGTTGGTAACGGAGGGGCTTGATAGGTTTTTAGATAATGTTCCATTACACCAGAAGAATATGCCTGACGGAGCCTTTAAGGTGATGTTAGGGGGCGTTGCAGTGATGTTGCAGAGGCTGGAATTAGTTCCTGAGAAACAGTAGGGAAACTTTTCTTGACTGGGGTTTAGGTATAGTGGCACGTTAGGGATAGGGGCATATGAGAGGTTTCAGTGGTTGTTAGCTTGGGCAGAGGTGGAGGATCCTTATGGCAGGGGGACAGCGGTTAGTGGTGGACGCCTTAGAGTGGCACACAGAAAGCAGCCAGACAGGCTGTGAAGTCCTGTAAGGTTGGCAAGTTCTAATCCTTCTTGCAATAATTTTAACCAGGAAAAAGGACGTAAATCTTGTGTCAGGCGGTTTTCTTGTCGCTGGATATTTCCATGGACCAGGGGCCGTACCTGCACTAGACCCCGCCACAGATAGAGGTGACTGCTAGGCCATGTGGAGGCGGAGGAGTAGTATACAGCCCTGTGTTGAGGCGTGGTCCAGCGGGAGTTCCAGGGGTTTCTAACTATCTATGTATATGAAAGGTCTCTATCTCGTCTGCGATGGAAGGGCTATCTGGGATCTATCTGTTCTTTTCTACCCTACCATTGGTATTTATGGATGTTACAATAGTTATAAGGGCAGCCGGCACTTTGGTGCCACCAATAGTGCTTACAATTGTATTTAGTCTGATCATACTCGAAGCATATTATTGGTGCCACTGGTTTGGCTACTGGGAAATCGGTAAAATTTAGTAAAATTGGGCTATTGCACCCTGAGGAGGGGCAATCTGCACTGGCCACTAATTTCCCAGGCTTATGAGGTTGCCTAGGGTGGGTTTGGTTTTCATAAAGCCAGAATTTCCAGACAAAGGGATTAGGAGCTGGCTTTATGTTTTCCCCAGCGGCCACTAGGGAGACTAATGTTAGAGTTAGACTACTTAACTGCATGTTTGCAGTGAGCTATGCTGCCGGCGCAGGGTGAGTTTTAAGGGGTTGTTCTTAGCTCTGTCCACAGTCCACGTGTCCGGTGCTTCAGCCGCCGCCGTGATTGGCCCCAGAAGGTCAGAGGTTGGGTCCACTGGCTTGACGTGGGTGTAGTGGATCCACGACGCAATGCCTTCTACCTTCAGGGCAGTGGGTGTGGTCAGGAGTACTTGGAGTGGTCCTTTCCACTTGGGCTCTAAGGTCTCTTGTCGGTGTCGCTTAACCGGGACCTAGTCTCCTGGCTGGTACGGATGGGGTGTCGGTGGGGGACTGGTCTCATATAGCTCTTTCAGCTTGGGCCAGATTTCTTGGTGAATTTTCTGTAAGGCTTGTAGGGAAAATAAGAATTCAGAGACATTTTCTATTTCAGACTTAAGCAGGTCATCTTTTAAGCTAGGAACTAGGGGTGGAGTTCTGCCATACATGATTTCGTAAGGGGTAAGGCCTAGTTTGTAAGGGGTATTACGGGCCTGGAACAGAGCATAGGGGAGAAGGACTACTTAATTAGCGCCAGTCTCTATAGTCAATTTAGTTAAGGTCTCTTTTAAGGTCCGATTCATCCTTTCTACCTGTCCTGAACTCTGGGGCCTGTAAGCGCAATGTAGTTTCTAATTTGCCCTAAGGATGGAAGCCAAGTCTTGACTTACTTTAGCGACGAAAGCGGGCCTATTATCTGACCTTATCTGGATGGGGAAGCCATACCTGGGAAGGATATCTTCCAGAATTTTCTTTGCTGCGACTTGAGCAGTTTCTCTTTTGGTTGGGAATGCTTCAGTCCACCTTGAATAAGTATTTACAAAGACAAGTAAGTACCGGCACCTGTACTTTCCTGGCTTTATTTCAGTAAAATCTACTTCCCAGTAGATACCGGGCCTGGTTCCCCTGAGCCTTGTTCCTGCTGCAGCTTGAGATTGGGGGTATGCGTTGTTAAGCTGGCAGACTTTGCAACTTGTCACGATACTGCTGGCCGTCTCAGCTATATGTCTGATTTTGAGCTTGGAGCATCTGATCAGGTCTATCATCCGCCGGGCCTTTAGGTGGGTGGTTCGGTGGATGTGTTCTAACACCTGTTGTCTTAATTTTTCTGGTAGGATGGTTTGGTCATTAGTATCAGTCTACCACCTATTCTGGATTTGTTTCAGGGGAAGTTTGTCAATCTACTGGAGATCTTGTTCTGAATATTCAGGGAAATATGGCAAGTCCTGGGGGCCTGGGTCAGGGAGCTGGAGTGCAAGGAGTTGGCTGGGAGCCTTCGCCACATTCCTTGCAGTTTGGTCCGCCAGAAAGTTGCCTTGAGCAGTTGGAGTAGTTAGTTTCTGATGCCTTGGGCAATGTACAATGGCTAATTTTTCTGGCCTCTATAGGGCTGTTAGCAGGGCTAGGATCTCTTGCTTGTTTTTTATCTCTTTTCTTTCAGCCGTTGGTAATCCTCGCTCCCTGTAAATGGCCTCATGTATATGCGCCCTTGCAAAAGCATATCGGCTGTCTGTATATACTGTCAGCTTTTTTCCTGCCTTTAAGGTAAGAGCTTGGGTGAGCGCTATCAGTTCGGCCTTCTGGGCCGATGTCCCCGGGGGCAGGGGTTCCGCCCAGATTACTTCAGTCTCTGAAGTTACTGCCGCTCTAGCGTACCTCTGGCCTTGATGCATGAAGCTGCTCCTATCAGTGAACCAGACGTCGGCGTCAGGAAGTGGGCAGTCCTGCAGGTCTTCTCGAACTCCGTGCACCTGAGCTAGTATCTTGGTGCAGTCATGGAGTGGGGCAGTCTCTTACCTAGTGGCCAGCCCCCTTACAGTAGGCACATTGGTCTTTGCTCAGATTATCATGCCGGGGGGGCCGCCTAGGTTGGGTGTACTCTGGCTGTAGATGCTTTTTCTGTACTACTGCTGCCAGGACCTTGGTCATTTTTTCAGTGGCCTTAAATTGCTTTTCCTCTGGAGTATCTCTGTTATTGTAAACCTGCTGGGCTATCTGAAGGAGGTCCTGAATCCACTTTCCTTCCAAGTCTTCTAATTTCTGGAGTTTTCTCTTAATATCTGGGGCTGCGTGATTTACGAAAGACATTACAACAGCTGCCTGACTTCCTGGAGCCTTTGGATCTATGGGGGTGTACTGTCTAAAAGCTTCCATTAATCTTTCTAAGTAGGTAGCTGGGCTCTCTGTCTTCCCCTGCAGAATAGAATATACTTTAGCCAAATTAGTGGGCTTGCGAGCAGCTGCCCGGAGACCTGCCATTAGAGTCTGGCGATAAAGGTGTAGCCGTCCTCTACCTTCTGCCGTGTTGTAGTCCTACGCTGGCCTGGTCAGAGGAAAGGTTGCGTTTATGAGGTCGGGGTTGGCAGTCGGTTGACCGTCGTCCCCCGGGACCAGCTTTCTAGCTTCTATCTGTATTCTCTCTCGCTCTTCCGTGGTGAACAAGATTCGGAGGAGCTGCTGACAATCATCCTAAGTGGGCTGGTGGGTGAACATGACACTATCCAGTAAAGCCAGTAAATCTTTGGGGTTGTCTGAAAACTGAGCACTCTGAGTTTTCCAGTTATACAGATCACTGGTGGAGAATGGCCAGTACTGGAGCCTGGGGATTCCTGTGTCATCTGGGGGTCCTATTTCCCGAAGGGGTAAAGCCACCGTGGAGTCAGGCGGCTGAGGGGGGCTAGTCCGCGAAGTGTGCCCTCGCGTCTGCCCCGCCGGCCCTTCAAAGTTACTTTCCTTTTCAGCGGGCCCGTGTGTGCCGGCCGCCTCCCGTCCACCTGCTCCCTCCCACAGCTCAGCCACGGGGGCTGGGGCCTGGGGCCCGGAGGGGTACGGAGGGGGTTCTGTGAACAGTGGGTCCCCGCTGTCTGGTAGAACAGGATGGGGGGGGGCAGTTGGTTGCTTGGATTTTAGTGGTCGAGCAACCAGTGCCTTACAGGGTTCAGAGGCTAATTGGAAAGGGGACAGCCAAGGAGGCGGGTTCTCAACAAGGTCCTGCCATATGAGGATATATGGGATTTGATCTAAGTGGCCCACACGCCTAGGTAGGAAAATCTTGGACTTTACCTTAGTGATGACAGCAAGTCGGAAGGTCCATTCGGGCGGCCACCCCACATCAAAGGCAGGCCATTCGGAGCGACACAGAGTAATTAGCTTTCCTTTCCTGATTTCTATACCAAGATCATGGCCCCTTGCTCTAACCTCTTTGAAATTACTTGTAAGGAGAGATAGAGGAGTGCTCTGGGTATTACCTATCCTGTAATAATTTGTAGTCTCTTCCTGTAAAGGAATGTGGGTTTGAATCCCTGTAAAGGAAATCTGATCTGACTTATTAATGATATCTAATCACAGGCGCACCTAGGCAGCCCTGGTCAGAGTTAGCTGCCTGGATTGCGGTCACGCTGGGGCAGCCCAGATCAGAGACAGCTGCTGCCCGCCAAACCGGGGCAGTTCAGATTGCAAGCACGCACCAGAAGCCCGGGTCAGAGTTAGCTGCCTGGATCGCGGTCGCGCTGGGGCAGCCCAGATCAGAGACAGCTGCTGCCCGCCAAACTGGGGCAGTTCAGATCGCAAGCGCGCACCGGAAGCCCGGGTCAGAGTTAGCTGCCTGGATCGCGGTCGCGCTGGGGCAGCCCAGATCAGAGACAGCTGCTGCCCGCCAAACCGGGGCAGTTCAGATCGCAACCACGCACCGGAAGCCCGGGTCAGAGTTAGCTGCCTGGATCACGGTCGCGCTGGGGCAGCCCAGATCAGAGACAGCTGCTGCCCGCCAAACCGGGGCAGTTCAGATCGCAAGCGTGCACCGGAAGCCCGGGTCAGAGTTAGCTGCCTGGATCGCGGTCGCGCTGGGGCAGCCTAGATCAGAGACAGCTGACAGCTGCTGCCCGCCAAACCGGGGCAGTTCAGATCGCAAGCGCGCACCAGAAGCCCGGGTCAGAGTTAGCTGCCTGGATTGCAATAGCGCTGGGGCAGCCCAGATCAGAGACGGCTGCTGCCCGCCAAACCGGGGCAGCTCAGATCAGAGACAGCTGCTGCCCGCCAAACCGGGGCAGCTCAGATCAGAGACAGCTGCTGCCCGCCAAACCGGGGCAGCTCAGATCAGAGACAGCTGCTGCCCGCCAAACCGGGGCAGCTCAGATCAGAGACAGCTGCTGCCCGCCAAACCGGGGCAGTTCAGATCGCAATATAGATCAGATGAGAGCCAGGGGACGTCTCCCACCAGTCTCCGCTGGCCGTCCTATAGCGCGTCCGCCAGGACTGTGCCAGCTCCAGTTTCAGACCTCGCGAGTCACAGATTCGGATTCAGAACAGACACAGACAGACAAACGGAGACGAGCCAGCTCACCTATCAGTAGATCGATCCTAGCAGATCCTTTGACTAGGGGGTCTGGTGGGCTTGGGGAATCCCGGATGGGCCCCCAGATGTTATGCCCAGACCGTTAGTTCCTCAAAGAAGACCACCAGAGTCCAGAGTCAAAGCCAAGCGGCAAGGATCTTTACTACAAGTTCGAACCTGGTCCCTCCATTCCACAGCATACAAGAGGGCCTTGAACAATGCGAGTGTTTGCTTTTTATAGCCTGAAAGTTACAGGGGAACAAAGGAATTCTTTTGGTCCCCGCTCTTTCGTAAAACTTTGAACGGCTGTCCCTTTATCGGAGACTTTCCTGGTGGTGTTTGTACTGGGCTCAGGAAGTTTGAGAGATATATGGCGATATGTGGTGAGATAGGAGGATGGGATGTGTTTGTACTGGGCTTGTTTGTTTTGAGCCCGGGGCTGAGGAATGTGCCCGGCTCCTTTCAAGACCTCACTGGACATTAATAGGTGACTCCTTGGCTTTTTGCTGTGGCTGTTGTCACTACATGCATGTCTGCCTCACCTTCTGGCTTCCTCTCCAACTGCCGCCCCCCAAACCATCATTTGGACCATTGCAGCTACAAACCTGAAGGCAACCGGGAGTGGAGTGATGGGCATGAGACAAATACAACCTTCACTTTACCATTTTGACACTGGAGTGAAAAAGGTCCTCCTCTAAACCTCTCTCTACAGTATTGTGGCTGGATTGCAGTTTTACAAAAGGTTAACTGAGAGTTCATGAGTAACCAGGTGGTATACAATCAGCAGTTATTTCTAATGGCTAAACGCTTGTGGTTCTTTTCAAAGTCCACCCGTCCAGGACATATTCAGGGGAAAGCCTAGCACTCAAGATGACAACTTGCTTACAACTGCTAGGGGTCAGCTTAGTTTTTACCATCAAAAAAGCAGTGGAGCATTCTCTTCTAGGTTCAATTATTATGAAGTCTGGGGAGGAAAATTCTCCCATTACCCAAACCCAAGGCTTGTATCCTGAATTCTCATTTCTTGTCTCAGATTCTGTCTTTCCTCTAAGTCATCCTCAACAAGAACTCATTTCTGTAGTATAACAATACAGTTTAATGTAGTTTAACCCAATCTAAATCTCTTAAAGAAAATAAATATTTCTACCATCTGTTTCCTCCTGTCTTCTCAACCAGGCCAAAAACAGCAACAATGTCAGCAGAGATAGAGCTCTGACTCAGACAAATGCACACAATTTTATATTGTGAAGCTGAATATTTAGCTTCTCCCGCTAAATCATCTGCATTTAGGTTAATGGGCACTTCAGTTCTTCCCACAGAGCAATGGTTGGATGCATTAGGGAATATTATGAACATTTATAGATACATTCGCTAATTATTCCAAAAATTGTTTTAATTGCCTATTATATGCTTGGCACTGGTAAATAAAAACAAATAACGCAATTCTTCTAGAATAATGAAAATACTAGGCTGTATTTTGAAGCTAAAATCTAGTGATAGAGAAATAATAAGTTAAAAACAGAGTATTATGAATATTATGAATAAGTTTTGTGAAAGAAATAGAACCTGGGTAAGTTCTGGAAATACTAGTAAAAAATCATTTCATTAAATGTAACTAAAAGTGGTTGTAATAAAGATAATTAAATATGTGAAAAATAGCAAATTTGGCATGCATATTGGGATAGAACTTTTGAAAACAGTATTGATTTCCAGGAACAAATAGCAAAGCGTACATCATGTAAACAATGCTGTCCTTATGCAATAATCAATAGTCAACAAGAGTAGCCTGCCGCCCTTCCTCACCTGCTACCTGCCCTATTTTCTATAGCTTCATCCACCTTCTAGCATTCCTATATATGTTTCTTATTTACTGCTTTTGCTATTTATTTATTTATTCCCACTAAGTTCCACAAGTGAAGGGTTTTCTTGTCTGATGAATACCAAAAACTGTGAATGGTGCCTTTCAGGTAGCAGTGGTAGCAGTGGCTCAGTAAATATCTTAAGTCAAGCCATATGTAAGTAAATGAATGAGCAAATGAACAGATTTAAAAATCTGATCATTTCAAGACAAAAAATGCCCATAATATAGGATGAATTCTAAAATTAACTTGCATTTGTGATTTTAAAGCAATAAGATAAGTGACCACCAGGCATAGTGTCTCACACCTGTAATCCTAGCTTAGGAGGGTTGCTTAAGGCCAGGAGTTCAAGACCAGCCTGGGCAACATAGGGAGAATGCACCTTTAAAAAAATAATAAAAATAAAAATTAGCCAGGCATGGTGGTGCATGCCTACAGTCCCAAGTATTCGGGAGGCTGAGGCAGGAGAATCCCTGGAGCCCAGGAGTTTGAGGCTGCAGTGAGCTATGATCCTGCCCAGTCTGGGCAACAGAGTGAGACCCTGTTAAATAAATAACAGGGTATCATTAATAAACATTAATAAAATAAACATTAATAAACATTAATAAAATAAACATTAATAAAAGTGACTTTATTAATCTTTGCTATCCTTCCTTTTACCTAAAGAAGCCTGGTGTAATTTCTATAGCTGATCATTTTAATCACATATCTTTTATTAATATATAAGGAAACAGTGTGAAAGAATATGGGAATAAGTTAAATTCCCATATTCCAATTTATATGAGCAAATGTAGGGATTTTAAAAATACGCTAATATAATAGTCAATGTGTTCAACATCAACTCAGCAAATATTTACTGAACACCTACTATGTACTGGGCATATAACTCTGAAAAAAAATTTTCTTACCTCATGGAAACAAATGTAAACCAATATACAAATTAAATCATTCCAGAGAATTCTAAATGAAAAAATTTGGTGGGGAAGGAATTGGGATTTCACTTTTAGTTAAAGCATTCAAGGACGATCTCCCCTGTAGGTAACGTTAGAACTGATGCAGAATGGGAAAATTGCACTTGCTACAAGGAGATTGAAGAGAAGATTCCAGGCAGAGAGAAGAGTGAACATAAAACACTAGAAGTGACCAAAATGGGCTGTTTGAGGAATGGAATGAAGGCCATTGTATTTGGAGATCACTGAGAAACAAAAGAATGCAATGTGAGTTGAACTCAGAAAGTTATCAGGAGCTAAATCATGTAAGGCTTTGATGACTATGAATAGAATTTGGCCTTCATTTCCTGTTCCCTTGTAATTTTCCAGAGAGTGTTGTGCTGCAAATAACGCAATTTGATTCCTACTTAAAAAAAAATCCCAGCTATATATAGACAAAGGCCTGTACTTGGGGAAAGAAATCTTTATCACATGTAGTTTCTATTAAGTTTCTCAATGATAAAGTATAACAAAAAGGTAGTATTGAATTACTATTACAATTCTACACATGTTCCCTTTCATGCATTAAAAGTCACAATTTTTATAATTTTATTCATGTGCATCACAAATATAAAACTTTTATTTTTATCACTTCTGTCTTCAGACACATTTTAAGATTGATTTTATTTATTTATTTTTATTTTTTTTTTTAATTTTAGAACTAACCTAAATTCCCCTGGATGTGGGAGGGAAAATTAATGACAATTATTCCAGTCCAAGAGTATTACTTTCTATAAAACTAACCCTAAATTTTGGTTTACTTCAGCCCTAAGAGAAATAGCATATTACCCCTGGCTGATTATAATGGGTAAACATGATCAATATTTTACTCCTTACTTCTCCTGAAAAACTAAAACTTGACAGGCTAAAGTAAATTTAAAGTCTAAAACACAAAGCTGTACCAAATTTAGTTTGGGCAGTAAGTAGATATTTTTAAACCTGTACGACAGATGTGACTAAAACAATTGGTCTTGTTGACATTGCTACCTTTGTATGGATAGAAATAAATCTTAAAAATATAATTTACCATTGCACATTTTGGCAAGAAAATTTTTACCATTCATAGTCAGGTTGAGCTTACTCTCTGTGGCAATGTCACAGCCTACTTCTGATGGAAAACACTTTTATCCACAATTGACTAAGTCATTTGTCTTAGTGAGACCTCACAGGCAATAGATGGCATTAGCAAGTAGATATAGGAAAACTGTCATCATTAATTATACTGAGGACTGCAATCGGGGTTCCTGAGTTTCCAGTGGCAGACTCACAAAGTGGGTAATACAATTTGTGGATCAAACACAATTAAGTGTAATGTATAGTTAATGTCTTTCTATTTGCCTCTTTAATTGCAAGATCAACTCTGAGTCTACATGATGGTAACTAGTACTCAACTAATTCTTTGGCTGTGTAATCTGGATTTACTAGTGGCATTGTATTTGAGCTTCCTGAAAAGTTTCATGACAATCAGCAGTGTGTTATGAGTAACTTTAGCCAGTATCTACACAAACAAAGTGAAAGACAGTCAAGCTAGTTTTTCTCTGTACATGTTGATCATCCAGATGAGTAAAATTTCAAGGAAAATTTGCAGACAAACAGAGTTTTCATTTTTAGAAAATTTTTGGCTGAGCACCGTGCCTCACACCTGGAATCCCAGCACTTTGGGAGGCCAAGGCGGGCAGATTGTTTGAGCTCAGGAGTTCAAGACCGGCCTGGAGAGCATGGAGAAACCCCATCTCAGCAAAACATGCAAAAATTAGCCAGGTGTGGTGGCATGCACCTGTAGTCTCAGCTACTCAGTAGGCTGAGGTGGGGGAGGATTGCCTAAACTCAGGTAGGTCAAGGCTGCAGTGAGCCATGATTGCACCACTGCACTCCATCTTGGGTGACAGAATGAGACCCTGTCTCAAAAATAACAATAATAATAATAAATCAATAGAAAATATTCCTGTAAAATTCATTTAAAATTAAACTATTTATGAGTGCCAACATTTTGACAAATAGGATGTAACTTTATAATATTTTTAATTGGATAAACAAGAGTATATAAAAAACTTATTGCATCTTTTGGCCCTGGTGTAATAGATGCAAATTCATTCAACCCTAATGGCTATAAATCAATATTAATTTGATTACTTATGCATTTAACTATTGCCCTAGTATTTTCTTCTGTGGAATTTACAGTTTAAAATGCATTTCTACTTATGCTCTTCTATATTGATTAGGATTACAGTTTGTTTCTTACTAGCTCTGATTCAACAGCATTTTGTTACGCTAGTCTTTCCTTTTATGCTCATTCACGTCTTTAATATTTTTAGTCTATTGAGCATTGCACTTTAATTTTGGTCAGTCTATTTTCCTTCCCTAAAATTACACTGGCATTTCTACTAACATTTATCAGAATTTTTATATGCTGGTTCATCTACTTTTTACATTTAAGAAATTCTAAAAAAGAAATCTTATGTGGCAAAATTCTCCTCTCCTCTCCATACAGAGATCTCTGATTACATAAATCAATGATCAAAAATGCACATACCTCTCACAAATGCTTTTTCTCACTAGAATAAATTTAAAATATTTTGCAAAATGTAAGGTAGCTTTTTGTAGAAATCCCAAGTTTACCTTCTAAAAGTTACATTTATAAACCACTAATAGATTTCTGCAATTCTTAGAAACATTCACTATTTACTTCTCTCCTCTCATTCACATTTATAAACTGATGAGTGTGTGTATGTGTGTGTGTTTATGTACCTTAAGCGTTCAGTGGATTTGAGAAAATTAGTTGGCTCGGCATGATTATGTGAAAACCATATTTCACCAAACACAGAGGAACATAATGACTTTCTTTTCTTTTCTTTTCTTTTTTTTTTTTTTTTTTTGAGATGGAGTTTTACTCTGCTGCCAGGCTGGACAGGCTGGACAGGCTGGAGTGCAGTGGCGCTCTCTCAGCTCGCTGCAACCTCCGCCTCCCAGGTTCAAGCAATTCCCCTGCCTCAGCCTCCAGAATAGCTGGGACGACAGGTGTGCTCCACCATGCCCGGCTAATTTTTTTTTTTTTTTTTTGTATTTTAGTAGAGACGGATTCACCATGTTGGCCATGATGGTCTCGGTCTCCTGACCTCATGATTTGTCCGCCTCGGCCTCCCAAAGTGCTGGGATTAAAAGCATGAGCCACCATGCCCAGCCATGACATTTTTTATGTGTATCTTTCCTTCCTTTTCTTTTCCTCATTTTGCCATTGACATATGAATATAGAATAGTGTAGGGATGGTAGCACTGTTTAAATATGTTAGTTCTTGCCTTCTCCCGCACAGTATAAGTACCTCAAGAGATACAGAGTAACTTAGGCACATTGCAACTTTGTCTTCTTGGCTGTACTGTGTGTGTGTGTGTGTGTGAGAGAGAAAGAGAGAAGAGAGAGAGAGTGTGTGTGTATGTGTGCGTGTGTGTCAGGGTGAAGGTCTGGGGAGTGGGCTGTGAAGAAAAAGAAAATATTAGATGTCATTAATATGATTATAGCTACTCTTGTTACATTAACTCCCTTCCTGCAACTTTTGTTATTATTGGTTGAATCTAAAGAATTTTCAGACTAAGCTAAGCTTAAGTCAATTTGACTACCATTCTGTTAAGGCAGACACATTCTAACACGGCACTGCTTTAATGCATACCTTCTCTATTTCCCTTTTCCTCCTGAACAAAACAAAACAAAACAAAAGCCTTTAGATTCATCAACCTGTAATGAGGTATGTAAAATACTATGCCATTAACACAGTAGTGCCTTGTCTCAAGGTCACTTTCATATGGCTAAAAGCAAAATAGCACACTCCCTTTGACTCAAAGGAGCCTACATATTCCATATGGTATATATACATAATGGAATACTATTCAGCCTTTAAAAGGGGGAAAATTCTGCCATTTGCAATAACACGGATGAACCTGGAGGACATTATTCTAAGTGAAATAACCAGGTACAAAAATAAAAATACTGCATGATTTCACTTACAGGTGAATCCAAAAAAGTTGAACTTACAGAATCAGAGAGTATGATGGTTACCAGAGGCTGGAGTAGGTGGATGAATGGGGAAAAGAGAGAAGCTGGTCAAAGGGCATAAAGTTTCAGACAGATGGAATACATTTGAGTTATCTATTGCACAGAATGGTGACTATAATAAATAAAAATGCATTGCATATCCGAAAATTGCTAAAATAATAGATTTTAAATATTATCCCCCCTCAAAAAAAAAAGTGTGTGAAGTAATGGATTTGTTACATAAGCTGATTTCCACATTGTATACATTTATCAAAGAATCGCAGTAGCTTATAAATACACGTAATTATTATTTGTCATTTAAAATATGATTTTTAAATCATATTCACATTCTGAAGGTGAGTTCTTTCCAGATACAAGCTTTCTCTATCCAAAACTGGTATTTCATCTTCCATATCCACAGAAAGAAAAAAGTTGTTTGGAATGAGGTCTTGTTGTGTTGCTTAGGATGGTGCTAAATGCCTTGCCTCAGCCTCCTAAGTAGCTCCACAGAAAATTTTACTAAGAGATGAATAGGATAGGAGAGAAAGGGGCACTCTGTGATCATGTTATCATGTGTAAAACTTCCTGTGACTAAGAACTCATCTACTGATTCTCATCTATATTTGACCTTGCTCATAAATCAATGGATTGTACATGTTAGAAACATAAACAAGACCATAAATATCTTAAATTAATGCACTGATGACAGTTCCATACAGCTTTTCAAAAAAACTTCCCATGAAAACATCCCTAGACATATACAATATTATGTAAGTCTCCCAGGAACCCTGTGAGGGAGATAACACGTCATATTATTACAGATAAGGTAACAGACTCAAAGAGGTTGTCTTTTGACAAAAGCTACAGAACTAAAAAAAAGGCAGATTCTCAGTATAAATTCTGTGTGTTCTGACTTTAAAGTCATGTTCTATTCAATGTGTCATGGAGACCCCAAAGCAGATCTCAGCAGAGCTTGGTAATATCAGCAGCGCACAATGGACTGACTTCAGACATGAGAAATACAGAATGTAGCACTCTCTGTGTTTTTTAGCAGAGAAACTCTACACAGAACCAAATTACCTTATAGGAGAAAAATAAAGAATAGTGTTTATGTATAGTTACACTATATATAAACATATATAAATATATATTAAATATAGTTACACTATATTTTTGCAGTGTTTTACATATTGTTACATATGTAAAATGTTTTACATATGTAGTGTTTTACATATTGGAACCTTTGTATTTACTATTATCTTTGATCTTCATAACAATTTTAGCTTATTAGCTCTATTTCATGCATTGAGAAACTGACTAAGAGAGATTCTGAAACCAAAAAATTTTCTCACAGTAAGTACAATTGTCCTTAAATATCCATAGAGGATTGGTGTCAAGACCCCTCACAGATACCAAAATCAATGGATGCTCAAATCCCTATTTAAAAAAAAAAAGTTAACACCTGTAACTCCAGCACTGTGGGAGGCTGAGGTGGGCAGATCCCTAGAGCTCAGGAGTTTGAGACCAGCCTTGGGCAAAACCCTGTCTCTACAAAAAATATAAAAATTAACCAGGCATAGTGGCATGCACCTGTAGTCCCAGCTACTAGGGAGGCTGTGGTGGGAGGTTTGGTTGAGCCTGAGATTTCGAGGCTGCAGTGAGCTGTGATCATGCCATTGACCTCAGTCTGGGTGACGGAGCAAGACCCTGTCTAAAAAAAAAAGAAATTCAGTACTTTCATATAACCTATGTGCAGCCTCTTGAATTCTTTAATTCATCTCTAGATTATTTACAATACCCAATATAATGTAAATGCTATATATATTTGTATTTGTATCTTTTTTGCTGTATTTTTAATTGTCTTTTTTTTCATAATTTTTTTTTACCTGCATTTTGTTGAATCCATGGATACAAAACCCATGGATCCAGAGGGCTGACTGTACTGAACTGGGAGTTGAACATGAATCTTTCCCTTCAGGGTTTGCTTCACTATCCATTACAATACACTACCTTTATAAGCTATTGATGGATTCTGCTCTTCTGCTTTCTCAGAAATTTTTGCCCTGGTTAAACAGCATCATTCCCTTCTACATTAGACTCAATCCCTTCAAACAATAATTAGGAATTGATAAACATCTCTAAAAAGGATAAAAGACCAATGATCCAGTCTTGTGCCCATTACAGTAAGCAGTCAAGGGCATCAGAATATGCCACCCCAAAATATGCCACTTTGGCATAAGAATTATTTTGAGTTGAGTTCCGGAAGAATTCTCTGCACTCCCTTTAACTGCCTAAAAGTAGAGCATAAATCTCTCTTTGTGAAGGGATCCTCCTCCTTCCCTGTGTCAGGCATAGAAGAGCATTAATAACTGAGAAAGAATTTACACTAAGAGATATTGACATCAACAGGCCTTACTAAAATAACACTTATCTTCCCTCATAAGCTTCCTGGTCGATTCTCCAGGATTTCTTGACCCTTGAAGCCCAAACACCTTTTCCTTTGTTGAAATGATATATGTCCCCAAGTCAAACCACTTTGAGTTTTCCTTATTTTCTGTGAATTCCCATGCAGGTAAAACATTAATTAAACTCTATGCTTTTTCCTTCTGCTAATCTGTCTCTTGTTAGTTTAATTCACAAGCCCCTAGTTACTTAACCTAAGAGAGTAGCAGAAAAGATCCCCCCTCCATCACAATAATATGTATAATTTTTTAATTTAAAAAATTTAAAAAATCTCCATATATTGTTCAGTGACCTGCCCCTGACAGCTTCAAATTCAACCAATCCTAATGTGTTAATTCATGTTAGGTATTTTCTTCTCATACATTGATATGAAACTATTTCTGAAACAAGTGAAGCACTAAAACATAATTGGAAAGGCAAGCAGTATGGGAACACTGGATAAATTGAAGTGCAAGGCAGAGAATAATGAAGGAGGATACCTATAAAGAGGCTTCCTATATTATGATTTTCTCTGTATTTGACCGTGCTCATAAATCAATTGATAATACATGTTAGAAACATAAATTAGATCATAGTGTCTGAAATTAATGCACTGACGACACTTCCATAGAGGTTTTCAAGGAAAATATTGATGTATTTGGAGCTGTTTTTTGACATTTGAGTTGGCATCAGGTACAAAACATCTCCTGCCACCCATCCTTTGGTGCCCTACTAAGTGACAAAATTCTGATAGGGGCAGCACCCAGCTGACTCCGTGTAGCAGATATGATACTTTTGCTTTTATGATGCCATCTGCAGAGAAATAAATCATCATAAAGTTGACTGAGTGTGTCCTATGTTCATCTGCTTGAACAAGTTCGATGTAATTGACTGACAATAATAAAAGGGGATTAGAGAAAAAAAGTCCTCAGTATTGTCAAGTGAGTGTCACCCAACCCCTGACTTCTGAAAGATGGTCAGGACACAGATGGGCTGAAAGAAAGAAGAAACTATCCAAGGAGAGCAAACACAGACAGGACATAAGGAGTGTGACAGCATGGCATCTGTGTCTGTGCTGGGAGAGTCTGCATGCGGTGGAAGAAATGGGAGGAGAGGTATTTTGCATAGTTAAAAGGTTAGTCTGATTGAAATAGATAGTTCATGTTGTTAACTAATAAGGGATAATTGAAAACTGTACAGTTCACTGAAATTATTGAATGCTATAATTTGGGTTTATTTTTGTATCACATTTGACATCTCAGCACAGTAGCACAGGTAGCACACTGAGGAAGAATTAATTGAGAGCATTCTGCAGAGGTGAGGCTTTCATGCTTTTTCCTCCTCTGAATACCAGAATAGGAACTTAATGGAAAGTCTGCATCTAGACAGACCAGGGCTCTGTATATAGCAAAATCTTGAGGCCATTTTTGAAGGGATTGTATAAAGAGAAGGAGTATGTAAAAAGTAGTGGAACCCATATCTGTAATGAGACTTCAGTACATTAAATGCTTATACACAATGAACTATAACATCTCTGCAGTGAGTTTTTGTTATAACCTTGGTTCCTCCCATTGAAGCACTAGTGGAAACCATTGGCCAGAGTTTTTCTGATGATCTGATTGGATTTGTTGCCTGTGCCTTGCCCTCTTGCTTCATGATCCATGTTGATCCTCAGATAGTTCTTAATAATTCTCTAGTTAATTCCTTTAATAGCGTTTGATGTTTTATTTCTGCTGTTCATTCCAGCTTTAGTGGCTTGTTAGTGTTGTCTCGTCTTCTGAGCAATAGATTTTTGAAATGACAGACAGAGGATTTTAAACTTCCTTTAGAGGAACTTATGAATATAATCAATATTAAGTGAAAAGGGCCAATAGGCCACTTACACATGTGGATTTTCTACCTGTGAATTGTCTCAATCTTAGAAACTTAGATAAGCATTGTGTTATAAGCAGATAAATGCTCAGAGCATAATACTTAATAACTTACTTCCAAAATTTGGTGGATTTCTTTGCAAATATTTATGAGTATACAATTTCACTCCATGCCTGGACCTAATATTCAATATGAGATCCTTGAGAGTCCATTTTCAATGCTGATCAAAGCCTTTGTGTTCTCATACCCACCATATGATGTAGCTATAAAGATGGATAGCAGCAGAAAAACTAGTGGGCTCCTGTGCAGTGAGTCAAATGGGAATGACAAACAGCATGACAAATAGAAGAAACAATCAGTCAATCAACATTCATATACCGTGCCCCTACTAGAGTCCCTGCTAGGAATCAAAGAAAGAAATGACATAGATCTTGGTTAAAACGATCGATTTGGAGGTCCAACATTTATTCGAATATTTTCAAATATTCATTTCCATATTCCAAAATTTCAATATTTATTAAATAATTAAAATGTTAAGGGCAAATAATGACATTAAAGGGAGTTAAATATTAATGTTATGTGGAATCATCAGGACTAAAATGCTTTAAAAAATCTTCTTTGTTTTCAGTAAGACTTTGTAGCAGGATTTAAGACTGGAAGTTTCAGAAATAAATATGAAAGCTATTGTAAGAAGTGGGGAACCAATGTAACAAAAAACGTTGAAAAAAGACTGAATGTGGTGTATTATGGAAATATGGAAATAGTGAGATTTCACTTAAGAGAAACCTTCATCAAAACACAGCCTAAAGTAACAGAAGACCATCTGTTCAGCAATAGTAAATGTAGAGATTCACTTAGCATAAGCAAAGAGGCAACAATTCAAGGGACAAAAAACAATAGGTGTATAAAATTGAAAGAGCTGGCTAGGTATGGTGGCTCATGCCTGCAATCCCAGCACTTTGGGAGGCTGAGGTGAAAATACTGCTTGAGCCCAGGAATTTGGGACCAGCCTGGGCAACATAGGGAGACTCTGTCTCTACAAAAAAAAAAAAAAAAAAAAAAAAAACATAAAAATAAACCAGACATGGTGGCACATGCCTGTGGTCCCAGCTACTCACTGGGAGGCTGAGGTGAGAGGATTGCTCAAGTCCTGGAGGCTGAGGCTGAGTGAGCCTTGATGGAACCAGTGCATTCCAGCCTCAATTGACAACATAGTGTCTCCAAAAAATACATAAATAAAATTAAAAGAGCTTTAAAATCCTGTTTCTTACTGGTAGTCCATTGACATTTTGCACACAATAGGTGTTCAAATGATACTACAGAATTATTGGCTGGGCAGAATAAAATATGTCACTTTAAAAGTCAAATTGAGACTTTTTTCCCCCGAATATGTTTTGACTTTGGAGATTTAGAAGGATCAATTTCTATCAGTGGTAGAGGGCTATACTCTGAATATCGAGTTTAAGATCCATCATTTGCTTGAGCTACATTATAATAGTTTAATTTTTAAAACAACACTGCTGAAATAGTTTTTGGAGCTAGATAATAGATTGTAATACAGACTAGAAGGAATTGCAGTACATTTCTTCAGGGCAGAAAGCAGGTGCAGTTATATCTCTGCATGTGCATCCGATACTTATGTATTTTAAATGTAAATTGTTTCTTTTAAGAGAAAATATTATATTGAACATTGATGCAAAGGCATTATGTGTTTGTGTTTTATTTTCCTGAGATATAAAACTCATTCTTCACCTATAATGAGACTTCGATGAAATATTCCAAAGTGTTTGTAACAAATCTGGCATTTAAGGAAGCAGATTTATATAAGCTATAGCTGGGATTTTTTTCTTTATCTATTTCCAGTTTCTTTATAATATTTTATGCAGGCTTTTGATTTTATCTATAGGTGCATTTAAGTATGTTTTGAATAGTGGGGGAAAATTAAAACTTGAAATTTAACAAAGAACTTAAAGTGAGTTACCATAACAAAGCATTCTTAAATAATGAATTTTAGAAGTCGGATAAAATTCTTCCTAAAAGGATTCATTATATAAAGCAAATAGCTGAACAATGTCAGGTTGTAACATAGTAATCAAGAGAAAGAGCTTCCAGGCGAGGTGCAGCTATCACTTTAAGCCCCGGGGCAACCAGGCTGCTTCTCACATGGTTGCCGGGGAAGCAGAGGCTTCAGCTTCTGTGGTCAAGAAGCTGGGTATGTTATGGACCAGTATTTCAGATATGCTTGCATTCAAGAATGATTTTTCCAGCTCTCCCCCAAGAAAAATTGTTCATCTTGATGGAACGGGGACAGAACTCTTGCCGAAGTACAAAGAGTGAAACAAATTTAACTTTGAGCTGTTGAAGAGCCAGTTGTGAGATTCAAACATAAAGGATGACCAGATCTTGAACTGGCTGTGAAAATTTTGCTCTTCTATCATGTACTTGGCAAAAGACTTTGAGCAGCTCCTCAGTACTACATTGAGATTGCCTTGGTTGAATAGAATTCAAACAGTGGTGGAAGAGTATTTGGCTTCTCTGGGTAGTCTTGTATCAACAGACTCTTCCTTAGCCCAAGTCTCAGCATAATTGCTTCCCATTTGGCGTACCCTCCTTGAATGATCATTAAGAAGAGCCATGTAAATGTTTCAGATTCTGATGATGGAGATGATTATCTTCCTGCAGATTTTGACACACGTCATACAACCTTACAAATAACAGCAAGATATGTCCCACTGGCACTGTGGTTTCTTTTGCCCATACTGGTGGAAACATTTCCATTTGTTCAATCAGAGAGAACACTGGAATGTTACATTCATAACTTACTAAAGATTAGTATATACTTTCCAACCTTGAGGAATGAAATTCTGAAGCTTATTATTAAAAATCTATTCAAGTTGGATGTGAATGCATTCTGGCAGGATATTGAAGATGCTGAGGAAACAGCAGCTCAAACTTGTGGTGGGACAGATTCCATGGAATGATTGTTTAATATGAACGAAGATGAAGAGACTGTTTCTAAGGCTGACTCCAAATGGCTCGGTCAGATGGCGCACCCTGTAGCTGAATGCCTGGACATCCTGCTGTCTTTGCTTTTGCAGTACTTGAAGTATGTCTGCTATGTAAAATACATGGTAAGGTTGATAACAACAAAATAAAGGATTTATAATATATCACAAACTGATAAACATATTTGACAAACCCCTGCCTCCCGTCATGTACAGTTTTTTATGTTTTACCTCTGTGGCTTAAAATTGCAACTCTCAGAAGCATTTTTGGAACATCTCTGGGAAAAAAAAAATGCAGGATCCAAATAATCCTGTCATCATCAGGTGAGCTGCTGGAAATTATATTGGAAGCTCTTTGGCAAAAGCTAAATTCATTCCTCTCATTACAACTATAAAATCATGCCTAGGTCTTTCAGTTAACTGGCCACACAAATACCTTACTAACCAGGATCTGAGAACGAAGGCTTTTTGTGATATTGCTCTCCATCAAATATTTTACTCAGCCTTCCAAGCTGTGTTCCACACCTTTGTTTTTAGACACAAGCAGCTTTTAAGCGTAAACCTGAAAGAAGGTTTGAGATGTCTTCAGTGCCTACATTTTTAAGGGATAGTGACTAGGCAGCTAAATCCTCTGAATATTTGCCTGCCCTCAGTGGTTAACTTATTTGCTGCTGTCACGAATAAATATCAGCTAGTCTGCTACACTATCAGTGAGAGGAACAACGGCCAGAAATACAGCTGGAGGAGACTCGGTGTGAACGTGCACCAACCCATTGGACGCCTTCTTCCCCTTTGATCCTTGTGCGCTTAAGCAGTCAAAGAAAGTCATTGATTCTATTTATCAGATATGGGAAGACATAAGTGTCGAAGAGCTTCAGGAGTTTAAGAAACCTATGAAAAAGGAGATAGAAGAAGATGAAGATGATCTTTTGAAAGGTGAAGTTCCCCAAATGATACCATGATCGGGATTATACCGAGCCACTTTGATGCGATGCACATTTCCAAAGTCCTTCAAGTAGTGTGGGCTCCCCACCTGTGTTATACCTGCCAGACCAGTTCCTTCTCATCTCGAGGATTTGTGATTGAGATGCAGCATTCTTCCCCATCACTCATCATGTTCTTCAGCAACTGTTTATGCTGTTTGGGCACTGCATTGAACTGGAATGAGCACCTGACTCAGGCATCATACTTTCAAGTTAGACTTGAGCGTCTGAACAGACTTTTTTTTTTTTTTTTGCTTTTTTGTTCCCCTTACAGACAAAATTAGAAGACTGAATATCATGTGCAATATTTTATGGTGGGGTTGATGATAAATGATAAAGACTTTGCTCATTTGTTTAAGAAGTACTTTTCTTGGCCAGGCGTGGCGGTGGCTCACGCCTATAATCCCAGCACTTTGGGTGGCCCAGGCAGGCAGATCACAATGTCAGGAGATCGAGACCATCCTGGCTACCACGGTGAAACCCCATCTCTACTAAAAATGCAAAAAATTAGCCAGGCACGGTGGCATGCACCTGTAGTCCCAGCTACTCGGGAGGCTGAGGCAGGAGAACGGCATGAGCCTAGGAGGCAGAGCTTGCAGTGACCCGAGATCATGCCACTGCACTCCAGCCTGGGCGACAGAGCAAGACTCCGTCTCAAAAACAAAAGAAAAAAGAAAGAAAGAAAGAAAAGTACTTTTCTTATGCATTACAGCTTTTGACATAATTATTGTGTAATTTCTAATATAGACAGCAGCCTATTTTGACAGACTGCCTTTTTAACACAGGATTTTTTTCAAAGCCACAGTCATAGAACTTTGCTGATCTACTTTCAATGAAGAATCCTTTAAGATAAATCCTCTATTTAAAGACTTTAACTAGAATGTTTTATTTTTGCTGCATTGTTTACCTCCTGCTCTAGTTGTGTGTTGGAATTTCAGTAGGGTGCAGAGGAAATGGAAACTGGGGAGACATCCAAACCTGGTCTGGGACAAAGAGAGTTGGAGCTGGCACTGAAGGAGATCTCTAGGGACCCCAGAAACCAATAATAGCCAGGAGGGAAGAGATAGAGAGATTAGAGAAACAGAATCAGACAAATAATATACTTTCATGGTGTAAAAATGAATTTGAAAAAAAAGTGGAGATCCAGGTAAATGTAATTCACATTGACTGAAAGTAGGCTTGGGCTTGCATTAAAAAAATTACATCGTATTTTACTCTTTAGCTTTCAAGTGTCCCGTTAGAACTAGAATTGCTCTTTGGTAGCAGTTAGATAGAGTTATTTTTGACCTGCATCATTTGGTTATTCTGAGAATTTCTTTTTTCAAACAGGAAAAAAAAAAATTAGGGCCGGGCATGGTGTGGCTCATGCCTGTAATCCCAACACTTTGGGAGGCTGAGGCAGGTGGATTGCCTGAGCTCAGAAATTTGAGACCAGCCTGGCCAAAATAGCAAAACATTGTCTCTACAAAAAGCACAAAAATTAGCTGGGCATGTTGGTGCATGCCTGTAGTCCCAGCTACTCTGGAGGCTGAGGAGGAGGATGGATTGAGCCCGGGAGGTAGAAGCTGCAATGAGCTGTGTTTGTACCACTGCACTCCAGCCTGAGTGACAGAGTAAGACCCCATCTCTTTAAAAAAAAAAAAAAAAGGAGGTTATTTGGTGGAATGGTTTTGCTAGCAATAATAGGCCAATAATAGGCCAAACTTACTACGGCAGTCTTTATCCAATAGCTATGCCTATCATGGATTCAGCTTGGTGAAATCCTTCTCTACAAGCCTCTTTTTCTATTTTCATAACTAAACACTGGGAGAGAGGGGAAGTCTAAGATGAAACCTTGCTTTATAACAAATTTGCCCAAGCACTGCCCGAGTCATTTTGAAGTTCAAGTATATTTTTGCTTTGTTTTTTAAATGTGTATTTTTTTTTTACTTGTGAAAATAACCATCTTCAAGCATATTTATTTTTCTGCCCCTTTTATTTATTTAAAGACAGGCAATATTTTCTTGACCACAAATATTTTGTAATGAATCACACCCTCTATCCTAAGGCTTTGTATGCTATTGCATAATTACACTGGTGGCAATATAGAGTTTGAATTTCAGTCTATAAATATGTTTTTTTGAAAACAGAAATTGTCATTGCTTAAAAAAATTTGGATATTGGTGATTTGATTTTGGTGACTTGGTGGAAAGTCATTTGAGAAACTTATGGTTCTTTTTTAATTGCCGACAAAAAGTGGCTTTTTGTATGTTGGATAAAATGAGTAAATGAAATTGTATCTAGAGAAGTTAAGAGTAAGTGTAATCTTTGTGGGTTGGGAAGCAGTTTTAACACAGAAGGACCTATTTACAAATAAGTCTGTTTAGTTTCGAAAGAGTTTGAGAAAAAAAAAATCCATTGTGAAAATAAAGCAATGGTATGATTAATCCAGAACCTTCATTCTTATGCCAATAAAAGGAGGTATCCCAATTTTAAAAAGATTTCTCACTTTAAAAAAAAAAAGAGAGAGAGAGACAGAGAGAGAGAGAAGGGAGAGAGAAAAGGACTGTAATCAAGACTCTATACCCAGCCCTGAATCATTCATCTGTCAGAGCAAATAAAGCTATCTAATGATACGCAAATAATCAAAACCATATTATTCTACACCGGTTAGAGGAGAAATGGATTGAATTAAAACCAAACAATAACTAGAACAGATTGCTCAAGTATCACTATGGAGGAGAGAGATCCCCCAACCAAGAAAAGGGTATTTTGTGAGCTCCATTCTGGGGGAAAAAGATTGGGGATGCTGGAAATCAAATAATAAATACAGTAAGTATGTTATTTGGTCAGCCTACATGCTTTATTGAAGTGCAACTAAAGTCCTAGTCTTTACTAGTTCTCTATCCAATTGTGCTCAGCCTGAAGTTGAATCTATGTACGTTTTAGTGTCTACATTTTTATTATCAAGATTTTAATTGATGTTTCTTTTATACTCATATTTTATTGTTTCAATCTTCCTGTTTTTTACTTCCTAAATAATCTAAAACACACTTATTCCTTTGACCATAATTTGATGTGGAAGAAATTTGTCATCTGAGTGCTTAATCATTGTGTATGTCTTTCTGAGTGTTATGCTACTTAATATAATTTGAAATTTTACTTTGTAGACTTAAGAAATAATTTCATGTGGTTATTAATATTCTCTCTCTCCTCCCACTCTAATTGCCTTACTCAAATCATGCCCACCCACTCAATTCTGTTTTTCAAAAGTAACAGTCATAGTTCCAGTAGTCCAACTTATAAGAGGCACTTCTGCCTCCTACGGGAGCCAAACTTGTATCTTTTTTTCTTTTTACCCAGATCCAGAGCACTTTAGGCCCATAACTTCAGCCCTACTTAGGGTTTTGTTGTTGTTTTTCTACTTCTTATCCACAGAAATATGTCTTCTTTGAATCCCAGCTATGATTATTTTGCTTTTCTTTTATTATATTGTCTATTATTGCAGTTTTGAGGACTATGTTGTGTGGAAGTCTTCCCACTTCTTCTCTTTTTCCCTCAATCTCTCTCTCTCCCTCTCACAAACACATACACACATATATCTTATTTTCTTTCCTTTGATCCATTCCTAATCCAATTCCCTCTTAGAATAAGCATTGATTATTTCTTTCATAATCTGCATTCTTCCCAAACCACTGTCCATGCCATTATTTATACCCATGGGGATTTTTGAATAATATATAGTATATGCTTGTATGTTTTATGATCAAAATTGCATTATATACTACGTATCATGAAAATGTCATGATTGTGGTTTTTACTGAATATTTTACTTTTGATATCTCTGTCGATATAGATAGATGTTATTCTTTCTACTGTTCTATAGTATTCCATCATATGCATATCACATATTGTGTCTCTTCATTTTCTTATGTTTAACATTTCTAATCTTTGTTATGGAAAACATGCTTATATGGACAATAGCCCACATTTCTCTTTGTAAGTGAAGAAGTGTTTCTGCGGGATCCAGTACAGATAGGGCTGATTTCCAGCTGGACAGGAAGAGCTCTATCTGTATCTCTGGAGGTGCCTAGAAGTCTGGTTTTTGACCCTTTGCCAAGGAAGGGGCAATGGAATTCATGATATTCTGTTCAGGGTTTGAAACTTTCCTAGATACCCAAAGTTATCTTCCTTTCACTCTGTCGCCCAGGCTGGTGTGCAGTGGTAGGATCTCAGCTCACTGCAACCTCGACCTCTCAGGCTCAAGCAATCCGTCCACCTCAGTCTCTGCACTAGCTGAGACTATGGGCATGCACCACAATGTCCAGCTAATTTTTTTTATTTTTTGTAGAGATGGCATTTTGCAGTGTTGCCCAGGCTGGTCTTGAACTCCTGGACTCAAGCAATCTGCCTGCCTTGGCCTCTCAAAGTGTTGGCATTACAGAAATGCACCACCACGCCAAGCCCAAAGTTAGCTTCTTTATTGTTGACTTTGTCTTAACCCATTGGATAAGCCTGATTTGACTGTTTAAGGAGGCACTGAGAGCTTTTGAGGGGAGCTCTTCCAAAGACAAAATTCCTAGCACAGATCCTGGAAATTTGAATCAGAGACTCAGCTCAGTCCTAGAGCTCAAAGATAAGACCCCCAAGAGCTCATGCTGTAGGTATCTCTTGGATTTCCAAAGCTTGCCTGCATTCTTTAGATATTAGGTTGGTGCAAAAAGCCTTAAAAGCCTCAAGGAGGTCTGGTGAGACACTTTAAATAACTGATGTGGGAAAAAAACAATACAGATATATACCCAGGAGTAAAATTGCTGGGACATTGGGTATGTTCCTATTTAGTGTCAATAAACTGAATAAAGCTATTTATAATGGCTGTACTGGAACAGAGTGCAAAGTGGACTTCCTACTTTTCCACATTCTTTCCAGCTGTAAATATTATCTAAATTTTTAATTGTTAACAACATGATTCATATATAAAAATATTTCAGCATGCCTTTAACATGCACTTCTCTGATTTCTAAAGTGCCCATCTCCTTAAAAATGCATTAGCCATTCAGGTTTTCCCTTTGGGAATTGCTTATATTAATTCCTTGGTCATTTTTCTATTGTGTCTTCTTTCTTCCCGAGGAGCTTCTTAAATATTCTAGATATAAATCTTTTCCTAATCTGTCACTTTCCTATTGACTGGGCCTATTATATCTCTACTTCAGTTTTCTGATTTGTAAAGTAGAAATAATCATACCTATAACTCTTTTTTTTTTGTCTCTAAGGATTAAATGAGATAATGAATGTGAAACACTAATACGACATCTGACACATAGTGAGGGTTCAATACCACCAGGGATTTATTAAGCCTCTTTCTTTTTTTCTTAGTACTTTAAGTTTTAGGGTACATGTGCACAATGTGCAGGTTAGTTACATATGTATACATGTGCCATGTTGGTGTGCTGCACCCATTAACTCGTCATTTAACATTAGGTATATCTCCAAATGCTATCCCTCCCCCCTCCCCCTACCCCACAACAGGCCCTGGTGTGTGATGTTGCCCTTCCTGTGTCCACGTGTTCTCATTGTTCAATTCCCACCTATGAGTGAGAACATGCGGTGTTTGGTTTTTTGTCCTTGCAATAGTTTGCTGAGAATGATGGTTTCCGGCTTCATCTATGTCCCTACAAAGGACATGAACTCATCATTTTTTATGACTGCATAGTATTCCATGGTGTATATGTGCCACATTTTCTTAATCCAGTCTATCATTGTTGGACATTTGGCTTGGTTCCAAGTCTTTGCTATTGTGAATAGTGCCGCAATAAACATACATCTCCATGTGTCTTTATAGCAGCATGATTTATAATTCTTTGGGTATATACCCAGTAATGGGATGGCTGGGTCAAATGGTATTTCTAGTTCTAGATCCCTGAGGAATCGCCACACTGACTTCCACAATGGTTGAACTACTTTACGGTCCCACCAACAGTGTAAAAGTCTTCCTATTTCTCCACATTCTCTCCAGCACCTGTTGTTTCCTGACTTTTTAATGATTGCCATTCTAACTGGTGTGAGATGGTATCTCATTGTGGTTTTGATTTGCATTTCTCTGATGGCCAGCGATGATGAGCATTTTTTCATGTGTCTTTTGGCTGCATAAATGTCTTCTTTTGAGAAGTGTCTCTTTTCAAATTGAATTGATATTTTGTTGTACCTAGATATATGTATAAATTTAGGAAATTTAAGTTTAATCTAGATTTAAACTAAGTGCTTTTCCAGTAGCATATTTAATCCCAGACCAAAATCTTAGGCTAGACACCTTAAGCTTAGCATGTAGACTACAGTGATAGACGAAGATGTGCTGGGAAATCAGGAGCCTTACTCTGTTCTTGAACCCACATTAGCCGGGCACTCCTGCCTGTGTGGGAAAGAGACCCTGTCCTTAAATCTGACCTCCCTTTCTGCATCAGGTACCTGACCTGCCGATGACAAAGGGATTCACAAAAGTACCCATTAAATCTGTATGTTTATATTTTCAAAACTGTGACACTTTCATCATCATTACTCTACTCTAGCCCTTCCTGCAGGGTTTATTACCCAGGTTGTCAAAATATTTTGAAAAATACATCGTGAAACACAACGTCTATGTTGTATCTGATTTCCTTTCCTGAAGAAAAACAAACCTAGAAGGGAAAGGAAAAAAAATGTACTAATATCATGATAGGGAGTAAAATAATTCATAAATTGATGAGTCAAGATGTGTTTTCTAAAATTTGCATTATAGATATTAGCAAACAGAGATAGATATGAAAGACAGTGGAGCAATTGGAATGTTTTTAAATGTGCATGGAATATTTTTTAGTAGAAAGTTTTCCTTTCAGTTGCTAAACAAATTCTCTAAACATTAAAAATATTTCAGAAGTTATCAGGAAATAATCATTAAAGTAAATTGCTAGTTGGTAAATTCCCACTCCAATGTCCATTCTTGGCTCTATTAATTCATACTCTAATCTTAGTTGGAGTCTTTACTAGCAAGGTGTCCTGGGGAGCATTTTATATTCACTTACTAAATCAGATTAGTCTAAGATGCACATTTTCCCAGAACTGTGTACACTCAGCCGAGGTTGGTAGACAACATTTCATTCCTTAAAGATCATGCCAGGAGTATTCTGCTGAGGAAATGAAAGACCACATCTAGAAACAGAGGAAAAGAGTGAAGTGTGAGCTTTATTCGCAATGTCTGCAGTAAGTAAACGAGAGGGAGTAGGTTCATGTGTGTATACTCTGCTCTGGAACCCTCTCTGACTTCCCCAGGCAGAACAATTATTACTTCTTGCCATTCCATGAGGATGTAATTTCAGAATATTTTGAAGGGCTCAATTCTAATCATGTTCTCTGGAGATCTAATAGACTAAATATAAATATAAAATAATTACTTTTCTTGAAAGATTTCAGATCAGCTATGGACTTTTATTGCATTAATCAATAAATTCAATTAATTTATCAAGTAGATTACTAGATATTACAGATTTAGAAATTATACATATGCTAGGGTTTTCCAAACTGAGCTAACCCTCTGAATTCAATGGGCACTGTAAGTGTACTCATAATTGTTTTGTAAACCATATGTCAATAGACTCTATTTTCGCAAACATAAAGGCAAGTGTCTCTTTTATTGCTTTGTACTGTAATTGTACTGTAGTCAAGACAGAGAGCACAAGAAGAAAGAGTAATAGACACAATAGGGATATCTCATACAACATGAGTTGGACTCATTAAATAAACAAAGACTTTGGGTCAACAGTTAAGCTAAGAGACAGAGTTGCAAAGAATAAGCTTTTCCTATGATCTCTAGCTGAAAATGTAAACACAGTCTTTTTTGTGGACATGCAGTGGAAAGGATTAGTTCTAACTCTCTGCCGGTATGTGTGTGTATATGTTTCTCCTGCCATCCCTGGGATTGCTCATGATAGAAGCAACTTCATTTTTGAGAGAGTAGGCTATGGGGTGTGACAATGAGGAAAGAAGTGCTGGTAAAGAATTTCCTCTTCGTAATGCTTCTACAGCTAGAGTTTAATAATACCAGGGGGCATTCTTATTAATGTGATGGCTTTTTATTTTTTTTGAGACAGAATAATCATTCTGTCACCCAGCCTGGAGTGCAGTGGTACAATCTTTGCTCACTGCAACCCCGCTGCCCAGGTTCAAGTGATTCTTGTGCCTCAGCCTCCTGAGTAGCTAGGATTACAGGCACACACTACCACACTCGGCTAATTTTTGTATTTTTAGTAGAGACAAGGTTTCACCCTGTTGGCCAGGCTGGTCTTGAACTCCTGGCCTCAAGTGATCTGCCCACCTTGGCCTCCCCAAGTGCTGGGATTACTGGCATGAGCCACTGCACCCGGCCTAATGTGATGGTTTTTTTAATGTGATGGCTTCTTTAAAAAAAAAAGGGTTTGTTTTATTCTGGTGGATTTTTTAAAATTTTAATTAAAATTGTTTACCTCTGCCATGTTTTACTTGTAAAATTTTGTTAGTGAAAATTAGACTAAAATAAATTTTCTGACCAATGACTAAAAATCATCATATTTCAACATGCTTTTCTATTTGAAACCAGAAGTAAGTCCTTGCATATTAAAGGATTTTAAGCTTAACCTGTTAAAAATATTGTTTGTGTGAAATAACTTTCTCTTTTGTCTACTTAATGTATGCCTACTCAAGCTAACAGCCCAAGTTATACTCATGCTAGATCTAGACAGTAAACTGATGCTCAGGCATATGGCTCAACATTGATTTTTTTTGTTTTTATTGTTTTTAAATTTTCTAGTCCATTGTCATAATGCTTTTATTTTTGGTGTTGATTTTAATTTGTGATATTTTAATATAATTTATTTTATTTATTTATTTATTTATTCATTTTTATTTTTTGAGTCGGAATCTTGCTCCATCACCCAGGCTGGAGTGCAATGGCTCAATCTCGGCTCACTGCAACATCCACCTCCAGGGTTCAAGCAATTCTCCTGCCTCAGCCTCCTGAGTAGTTGGGATTACAGGCACCTGCCACCACGCCTGGCTAATTTTTGTATTTTTAGTAGAGATGGGGTTTCACCATATTGACCAGGCTGGTCTCTTGGCCAGGCTGGTCTTGAACTTCTGACCTTGTGATCCACCCGCCTCAGCTTCCCAAAGTGCTGGGATTACAGTGTGAGCCACCGTACCTGGCAATATATTTAATTTCTTAACATAACTATTTATTAGTAGATTTTGGTGAAAAGAGACAACACAGTGGCAATATAATCTAATTCATTATATAATTTAATAACCTGAATTCAGGACACATTTGATTACCTCCTATGTAAAAGGCAGTAAAGAAAGATAAAACTTCATGCTCAAGTAACAAATATTCTAGTAAAAAAGGTAATTATCTTGGTCCATTTGTGTTGCTATAACAAAATACCTTAGACTGGCTCATTGATAAAAAATAAAAATTTATTTCTCACAGTTCTGGAGTCTGGGAAATCCAAGATCAAGGTGCTGGCAGATTTGGTGTCTGGTGAGGGCTGCTTTCTGCTTCCAAGATGGTGCCTTATTGTTGCATCCTCTGGAGAAGGAGGTAAAGCTGTGTCCTCACATGGTAGAAGGAGAATAGAAAAGAAAAAGGCTCATTTTTCAGAGATAATGCAGTCTAGGTGTCCTCATATGGCAAAAGGCATGGGAGCAGGGAGGCAGCTCTATGATGCATTTTTTAAAAGGGCATTTATCTTATCCATGAAGGCAGAATTCTCATAGTCTAATGACCTGCGAAGCATCCCACCTCCTAATACCACCTCCTAGGGGGTTAGGTTCCATCATATGAATTTTGGAGCAATACATGCAAACAAACCACAGCAGCAATCATGTGTACAGGTAAAGTGAGAACTTAGTCTATACTAAGGGTTATTAAGAGCAGTACAAAAACTGCTACAAGTACAAAAATAAAGGGATATATTTGTCCTTAGTAACCCAAGGAAAAGAGTGGAGTGAGATTGAAAGAGAAGACAAAGGAGAATGAGAATAGAAATTAACTGAGATTTGCACTGTAAAAGAAGTGATAGGAACGAAAGCTTTCAATGTAGAGGCTTTCAGCAGAGAAGGCAGTTTTTGATTTGTCAATTAGGAAGTCATTAGACCTTTGTCAGAGAGGAGGTTCAGTAACACAGTGGAAGTGAAAGTAAGATTTAAGGGGAACTTGCAGTTAAAGGGGCAGACTAGCCACTTTTACACTGCTCTTCTCTTTAAAGCCAAGAGAATATGAAAAAAAAAGCGTTTTAGAAAACTGAGAAGAAAATTCTGTCTTTAATAAAAGTTAATAGCTATAATCTTAAACCACAAACTATTATATTAAGAATAGCTCTTTAATAAAATGAAGTTTCAGACCTACGAAGTCCAAGTGTGAGGCCAGACACAGTGGCTCATGCCTGTAATCCCAGCACTTCGGGAGGCCAAGGCAGGTGGAATGTTTGAGCCTAGGAGTTTGAGACTAGCCTGGGCAACATAGGGAGACTCCCATCTCTATAAAATAAAAATACAAAAATCAGACAGATGTAGTGGCATGCGCCTGTAGTCTCAGCTTCTCAGGAGGCTGAGGTGGGAGATCGCTTGAGCCTGGGAGGTCCGGGCTGCAGTGAGCCACTGAGCCATGATTGCACCACTGCACTCTAGCCTGGGCAGCAAACCCTGACCCTGTCACAAATAAATAAGTATAAAAAAAGAAGCTAGGCATAGAGAGTGCACTCTTATCATTTGTGAGCCAGGGAGTTCTCCCTGGACAGGAGGTATGGTCCCGTGGAATACAGTGAAGAATATCTTGGCTAGGTGTGGTGGCTCATGCCTGTAATCCCAACATTTTGGGAGGCTGAAGTGGGAGAATTGCTTGATCTCAGGAGTTTGAGACCAGCCTGGGCAAATTAGGGAGTCTACAAAAAAAAATTTTAAATTAGCTAGGTGCAGTGGCACATGCCTGTAGGGCTGAGGAGGGAGGATCACTTGAGCCTGGGACTTGGAGGTCGAGGCTACGGTGCCCTGTGATGGTGCCACTGCCTTCCAGCCTGAGCAGCCAGAGTGAGACCCTGTCTCAAAAAATTAAAAAAAAAAAAAATCTTACCCAGAGTAGTAATTTTGGAAAATTGGATAGACCAGGGAGCAATCCCTAAACTCCATTCCACTCTGAGTATTGGAAAGAGACATAAGACTGAAGGAGACAGTGTATAGAAAGTACATAGCCATTACTATAAAGCATTGCAGCAGGTTTGATAGGGAAGTAAAGATCAGCAGCCATTGGCTTCAAACATGATGATCAGGTTTAGCTAAGTCATCTTCCACATGAAACCTACGTTACCTGGTGCTAAACTTGAGTCGTGTTGATTTCCTGCTTTAATAACAAAGAGAATTGGGCCATACCAGGCAGATAATCCACTCATACCTCCAGGATACCTCATACCTCCAGTCATACTTCTGATTTATAGAACATGTTACCTCCTTCAGAAGTAATTATCTTATTTCCTCTCTATCTTATTGTATTTTTAAAAATTTCTTGCAGAGATGGGGCCTCACTTTGTTGCCCAGGCTCATCTTGAGCTCCTGGCCTCAAGCAGTCTTCCTGCCTCAGCATCCCAAAGCATTGAGATTACAGGCATGAGCCACCACACCCAGCCGGAAACATTTTAAAAAGAGACAACAAACTGACCGGAGTACAAAGGAATATCTCAAAGTTAGGATTGAAACTCAAGTTGATTTCCTAAAAAGGGCAATCAAGAAAGAAAATATTCCTGCCTTCTGATCAGTGGTGAGTGGGAAAAAAGAAAGAAAGAAAGAGAAACAAAAAAGAATATTGCAAAGAAAAGAAGTAACTGCACTTAAGGAAAAACAGAGAGGCAAGTGAGAGAGTTTGGGGCAGTTCAATTTTAAGTTTGCTGAACTATAGCATCCATGGGGAAGAGACACTCAAAATGAGACTCTAGAACTAGGCACAGGCCCGGTGTGTCATATTAAAACTTCACCCTTTTCAGATATCAATAAGAAAGGCTTTTAAGCCTGGGCGACATAGTGAGACCCCCATCTCTACAATGAAAAATAATCATAATATAGAAAAAAGTATTTTATAAAAGGCCTTTACATAATATCTTAAGACATGATTTCATTTGCATTTTAGAAAAATTGATCTATGGATGACATAGAGTTTTGATTATAAGGTGAAATATAGAGACAGGGAATGAAGTTAAGAAACTGTCCAAAGGAAGTTGTAACATGATGATGAGACAGGATTCTTTTGCTGCCGCTTTGCCAGCTGAAATGCTCTGTGGCTGGTACTCTGCCCCAGCTTTGCTCAGTCCCTCTGGGCTTGCTCCGCCTGCTTGGCCTGGCAGGCTGTTGTTGGCTCACTCCCAGATTCTGTGATCACCACAGCTCTGCACACAGCCCATAGTGGGACCGGGTGTGCCCAAAGTGGTTTCCACAGCTGGGTGTGGGCCTTCAGACAAGGAGGGACAAGGTGGTGCCAGAGAACTCAGAAACACAAGCAACCGCGGAGCACCAAGTGGGGGTCACAGCTTCTGCTAGGGGAGTCCCGAGGTCTGAGACACCAGGGAATGCCACAACTCTCTTTCTCCTTCCTGCTGCTTGCAGCTCGGCGAGTGGGAACGTATTATAGCTTGTTCATTCCTGCCGCCTGTGGCTTAGTGAACAGTGGTGTGTTACAGCTCTGGCTCAGAGAGTCCCAAGGTCTGGGCCCCCAGAAGGGTCACAGCTTCTGTCATCCTCACCCCCTTCAGCTTGGTGAGCTGGCCAGGAGTATGTTACAAACTTTTTTGCTCCCATTATTCTTCAGGTTCTGGGTTCCTGTCCTGCAACCAAGAAGAATGAGGTATGCAGACAGCGGAGAGTAAGCAAGGCAGAGAATCATTTTATTGAATGACAGAAAAGCTCTCAACAGCAAGAGGGGACCCAAAGTGGGTAGCCCGCTGTGTACCAAGGGCCGGAAAGCAGGTTGCTGTCTGTGTGGCTGAGTCTGGGGTTTTTATAGGTTTGCAATTAGGAGGCGCGGGTTGTAGGTAGCCTTGGAAAAGGCAACATTTGATTGGTTAAAAAGCATTATTCATCATGCCTGTAATCCCAGCACTTTGAGGGGCCAAGGCAGGTGGATCACCTGAGGTCAGGAGTTCAAGACCAGCCTGACCAACATGGTGAAACCACGTCTTGGCTAAAAATACAAAATTAGCGGTGTGTGGTGGCATGCCTGTAATCCCAGTTATTCGGGAGGCTGAGGCAGGAGAATCACTTGAACCTGGGAGGTGGGGGATGCAGTGAGCCAAAATCGTGCCATTGAACTCCAGCCTGGACAACAGAGTGAGACGCCATCTCAAAAAAAAAAAAAAAAAAAAAAAAAGCATTATTCAGAAAGGACCAACCAGGGAAACAGTGGGCAAACAGGAATAGAAGTTCTTACTCCGGTTGTAGACTCTATCTGGAATCAGCAGGTCGGTTTTCAGGCTTTAAATTGTCTTTGATTTGAAGGCTGGGTTTCACCAGGAACCCAACCCTGTCGGCCTAGGAATTTGTCTGTCTCCTGCCACTATCAATGACCAGTTAGACTGAGACATGCAGCAGGAGGGGGAATGCTATAGAAGGAAGGAGTAGACAGTCATTGGTCAAAGTGAAGACTCCATGTTTTCTGTTAAAAACCCAATAGAATTTATGATTCTGTGCTTTTTGTAAAAAGTCATGGATAAGAAGAAATTAGAAAGCAATTTCTTCTGCCTATGTCTTCTGGCTGATTTTTTTTTTGTTCTATATTCGTGTCTTTTCATCAATTAAAAATCTGGAGTATCCTGCTTAGCTACTCATTGGTGTCGGTAAAACATTAACCTACTATTGCATTCAGCCTATGTCAGTGCAGTGAGTCCAAAGATCCATTTTTCAAGCACAATAAAGATATAGGGGTCCTGTATGAGACGAATTGCTTTTGTTTTGTTTTGTTGTTAATAGAGACGGGGTCTCGCTCTGTTGCACAGGGTGAAACACAGTGGCAGAATTGATATAAATGTAAAGTGGTATGTAGATATATATTTAAGTATGTGCCTTAAAAAAAACTAAATAAAATGACACAAAAGATATTGAAAAAGAGGAAATCAAAGAAAATATACAAGCAAAATATCAACGAAAACAGGTTTTCCTATATTAAGATAAAAATTAAATTCATAGGAAAAAGTATAACATGAACAAATGGGAATATTTTATTGAGTAAAATGAAAATAAATAATAATAATTTTATCTATTAAGAATATTAACTTGTATATCCACTATATATTCCAGTATTTTTTCCCAGTTTGTCATTTGTCTTTTGTCTTTATGCAGGAAGGTTAGGAATGAGGCAGGATCATCAAACCTGGAAACTAGGGATCTCTGAAGCCACTGGAGAGCCTGAAGCATCCATGAGGCCAAGTAGCCTAGAGATGCCCATGAAGGGAATGCAGGGAGAGATCCTTCACCTTTCACACAATGAGAAGCCTGCAGTTACAGTGAAGAAACAGTTTAACTTAGCATAACATTTATAAGTTGGAAGAAAACATTTCTAACAAACAGAACTGATATTACTCAGGATATAAAATGTTCTACTACAAATAATGCGACAGGAATATGAACCAAAGTTATGATTACCTTTGTCTTAGCATTCAGCTAGAGGTTTTGAAATGCTTTGTTGCATCACAGCTGAGAACTACTAAGAGTCAATGATTCTGCTCCTTTTGGTGTGTTGCGGCAAAGAGGAGGTTGCAAATTTCTGTTCCTGGGAAGTTTGATAGAAAACTGCAAGGCCACCTTTCCATGGTACAGACTCTTTGTCCTTGGGGCCATCCATATTGAATTGTTTTTCATATACCATATAAAGACCATTTCTTAAATTAAAAACAATAACAATTTCTTAAAATGAATGTTAAAATAACCAGGAAATAATTAGCATTATGAAATTAAACCAATGAGATAAAGTGAAAGAACAGAATGCCAGAAACTAAGAAGTTGAGTAAAAATAAAGAATAAATAGCATAATATAAGAAATAATAAAGCTAAAACTGTGCAAAAGAAAGCAATTTAAAATAATTAATACTGAAATCAGTAAAATAGAAATAAGCATAAAAGTGAGTTATGAAATAAACTAGGGAAAGAAATAAAAGGAATAAAAAAGAGTTAAAAAATGAATCAATATTAAAATAATAATAAAAAGAAAATATAAGAAACAAATTGGACAAAAATGAAAGAGACAAGCAACTTCATTGGAAAAAAAAAGTTAAAAAAATAAGTTGAGGGGACCACACAGTGTCTCATACCTGTAATCCTGGCACTTTGGGTGGCCGAGGTGGGCAGATCGCTTCAGTTCAGGAGTTTGAGATTAGCCTGGGCAACGTGGTGAAAACCTGTCTCTATAAAAAATGCAAAAATTAGCCGGATGTGGTAGTGCGCACCAGTAGTTCCAGCTAGTTGGGGAGGTTCAGATGGGAGGATCACTCGAGCCCAGGAGGTGGAGGTTGCAATGAGCCATGATTACACCACTGCATTCTAGCCTGGGCAGCAGAATGAGTCCCTGTCTCAAAAAGAAAAAGAAAGAAAAAAAATAAGTTGAGGGTAAGGGGATACAGGGATCTCAGTGTACTTTCTGCCCAGTTTTGCTATGAACCTAAAATTGCACAATGGAATAGAATAAAATCTATATAAAAGAATAAACATTTTTTAAATTAAAAATAAGCTGAAAAGGAAAATACAGTTCAACACCATGTAAAACAACAAAATATGGTAAAACAATACAGCAGGGAAAAGCTGTAATTTATTTTAGACTGAATTAGTGTATCCTGAATAAAACGAATGATTACTGTTATGTAATTATGAGTGATATTGCTCAAAACTATTGCACATATACTTGGTTGTTTACTTTGTATGTTTGCAGGATTATTTAAACTTTGTATAATCTTTTTACAAAACAATTTAAGTATAGAATCTTTCCACTTTGGGAGGCCGAGGAGGGCTGATCACGAGGTCAGGAGATCGAGACCATCCTGGCTAACACAGTGAAACCCTGTCTCTACTAAAAATACAAAAACAAAATTAGACAGGCATGGTGGTGGGCGCCTGTAGTCCCAGCTGCTCAGGAGGCTGAGGGGAGAGAATGGCGTGAACCCGGGAGGCGGAGCTGCAGTGAGCCGAGATTACGCCACTGCACTGCAGCCTGGGTGACAGAGCGAGACTCTGTCTCAAAAACAAACAAACAAACAAACAAAAAAACAGAATCTTTCAAGGTGAAAATAAAACCTGTTTATCTGAAATAAATAATAATAATTAGCTCTGAGGAAAATAGATGTGATACAATTCCTTATCAACTTTTTTTTTTTAATTGAAACAGTATTTTGAAGCTTACACTCCTATTCTTAATCAAGCTTTGGAACTGAAATTAGCATAATTTCAGAAAATGAACAGGAAAGCTCATCTTTTTGTATGATCTGGAATAGTTTGAATAACATGAGATTCTCCTAATCTTTAATGCTGTGCTAGAATTCATATGCAAAACTTTTCAAACGTAATGTTGCCTTCTATTTTTTTTTTCTGTACTTCCTGGCAGTGGGGATGTTTCCTTTTATACAATAACTCTTTAAATGCATTTTTAATCTCCTCTAAAGGAATTGTTTTCTTCAAGTGTTTCTCTTATTTGGTCAGTTTTGAAAATTTGTATTTTGCTAACTAATTATATTTTTCCTCTAAATTACAAAAATATTTCTATAAAGGATACTATTTTCTTACATGAAGACAAGTTAAAATTTCAAATGCATTTGTCCTTTTCTGTTTCTTACTAGCTCTTATTCTTATCTAATACTCTGCATCTTCCTTGTCTAGATTCAGAGCCCCTCAGAAGCACTTTTCTTTGGCTTTTGGGGACATATTGCACCATTCTTCAGATCCTAGTCTAGTGAACTCTTTTCCCCTGCCTGTGATGTGGGGTTAAGACAATTTAAGAATTTGCTATATTTTGGTGTCTGTCATACTGTAAGCTATGAGAAGTTTCAAACGACTGGCAAAATGGTGGACCCATATTGGACACTTCCAAAATGGGAAATTTTACAGCGTTTATTAGTGACACTAGAAAATACTTTGCCAGACAAACATAGGAAAAAGGACAAATCCCAGAAGAGGATCTTGAAGTGACATCTCCAAACATCAGCTCTACACTATCCCTGTTGATAGTCATTTTTAATATTAAGAAAAAAAATTTTCTGTTGTAAGTTGTTATGGTAAAAGAGGACATGTACATCGTACCTTGTACTATAGAAAGAAACCCTGGTATATGAAAGCTTTGTCTTTAAATGGAGATTTTGTAATGCCTGTTCCCATTTTCCAGAGTCATCATGACATCAATGATGTTGTTATGTGGTCAATGATGTCAATATGACTCAAGTCACTTTGGGTTTTTCATGTTTTACAGGAAACTCAGAAATTCCTCATGTAAACAATCAGACAATTGAGCAAATTGACCTGCAAACACATATAACAGAAAACTACTAAAGTTCCTCTGCTACTGCACATGATTTAGATTACCTTCTATACCTTTGTGAGTTTAACAGTGAGGGAAAAGTTCTGATCTAGGAAAAAGGGAATGGGTTATAGGAATTTTAGATTCTAAATAAATTTTAATCACCAACTGGCAAAATGTCATTTGCTTATAATGAGCCCTTGCATTTTCCTCTGAAAAACTGAAAATACAACATATAGAGAGGGTAGGAAAGTCCCCACCCATTACTGAGAAATTTTTCTAATAACCAGACTATGTATCTCACAGGAAGGAAAAAGTAGATTGTCTAAACATATCCTAGTGATTTATTAGCATATTAATTTGCTTTGCCTTCCCTGTTGTAGAAGTGAGGGAGAGGGAGAAGAAAGGAGAGTATGGGTGAGGAAATGAGAGTGCAGTGGAGGGAAGGGAGAAAAAGGGAAAAAGAAAAGGAGAGCGAGAGAGGAACAGAAGGCAAGAGGAGGGCATTAGAGAAAGAGGAGAGAAGGCAAGAAGAGGGAAAGAGGAGGGGGCAGCAGGAAAGGAAGGAGAGGGGAAGGAAGGACAGATAAGGGGAGAGGGAAGAAGAGAGGAGAGATAATTTTGTGTGTGCTCTGTTTTTTATATTTTCCCCTACCCATATAGAGAAGATGCTGTAGATTCCTTGGCAGAAATTGCTTAAGGCAAATCTCATGACTGGCATTTGAGAAAGTTTTTGTTATGTTATATTGGTTATCCCCAAGGGGAAGTTTGGACAGAGTGATTGGGTGTGCAAGGCCCCAGGGATATGGTGAGGGGAAAGGAGAGGCAGGAGGGCAGGGAGAAGGAAGCTAATCTGCCCCTCCCATCTGGGAACTTCCCAACACCCTGTGTAAAGAAGAAAGGAGAGTTCCAATAATGACTCAGAGTAAATTTTCCTCCTAAGAAGTCACATGTGAGCTCTGCGTTTTTATTTAATTAAGAAAAATAGTGTATTGTTTACCCAAGTTTGAGACTGCAGTTTTTTTTATTAGTTCTTTCCTAACTTGTCCCTGTCTTTAATCTCATTACTCATTTCACATACTGAGCACCCAGCATTAGAGTGTTATGATCAGCCTGGTAGTGCAGCCTTGGATTCTTACATAAAGAGTTTGCTGATCTGAATTTAATTTAGTTAATGATCCAGCAAGCACCCATTTTAGTCTACTAAATGCTAGATACTGGCCTAACTATGGCGAAAATGCCCTGAAGAATAAGAATAAAGTTCATGGTTCAAGATTACCTTTTGAGAGGACAAAACTTTCCCATATTTCCAATAATCAATTTTTAGGAAATAAACTAGATCTTAATTAAAAAAAACAAATTAACCAATTCAGTAGATATTTATTTAGCTCCATACATAGGTAGAGCTCTGAGGAGGATAAAATTAGTCTTTTCCTCTCGGAAACATATCATTTTATAAGCAGGATGCCATACCTGGAAATTAATAGACAACTCGGAATTGTACAACAGCTTATTCTGGCAACACTTTTTTTCTTCCTGTTTCCAAAAGGAAGGAATGGTATCTCACAGTGTTCTCTGTTTAACCTTGACTGCTGGCCCTGTAGCGGGTCTTGCTTTCACCCCTCCCCGCATGACTCGTTCTCTCATAATTCCCTTCTGTATTTAGCGGCCTATGTTATTATACAAGTTTTGCTCCCCATTACATCCCTGGCATTTCACTTTGGCTTGGTACAGAGAATATGCTTAATACTTTTCTTGAATGAATGAAAGTGTCAACTGAAGAATGACAGGTTCATACATTTGGAAAGGAGAGCTTCATTTCACATAAAGGATTGCAGCCTGCAGGGTGATCATTCTGACCTCTGAAAAGTATAGCCTCTAATCAGAAGCTGGAAACAGACATTTTGAGGGAGGAGCAAAGGAAACAGAAATTTATGTTGAGCAGGGTAGCTGAATATATATATTCAATAAGCTATAGGGGAAGCCATGAATATTTGTGAAAGGAGAAATGTGCACATGCACAATGGAGTTTCATCCTTCTCCATGGGATCCATGTTCAAAAAATGACAGCATTAATACAATCTGAGGGGGCAGTTTTCAGCCCAATGTGAAGCAGAGGACATGAAAACCTTTACTGCACATTCTCCATAGACTAGCCAGAAACATTCCATGATCAGTATTCTCTTTTTGTTCCAAACCACAAAAGAGAGGGATAGCACCAGGTGATGGTTGATGTCATTGGTGTAATCTTTTGAAATGACTGGTTTCTTTTTAGCCATAGGGCAGAAAGCCTAATCATAGTTAGTGATGGAGCGGGTATGTGTTCCACTCCCTATCCTGTCATGGCCAAAAACTTAGTTTTCAAGTTTACTCTGGGATCCCCTTGGCCAAGAGGGTGTCCGTTCAGTTAATCTAGGGGCTTGGGATTTTATTTTTATTCCTCAAATGTAACAAATTTAAAGAAAGAAAGAAATTTATAAAACATAAGAAATAGAAGTATAGCTTAGACCTCCAAGCAAATTCTTTAAAGGTGACAAGTTAAACAGTAGTTTTTAAGATAATATTTTGATGAAATTTTTAATCATATTATTACAAGATTTTAGAAGAAGCAAGATCTTGTGAAAACAAAACCATAATGTCCATATCTAGCTCTCTAAATCTATAGTCAGTCTTTAAAAGAGTGACACAAAAATGACACAGATCCGCCCTCTGGTTCGCTCCCCATATATTAGAGCCTGGTAATCTTCCAAAGTTTTTACAGCATAAGGCATACACAGAATAGATGCAAAAAAAGTACACCTTCTGAAATTTCCTGAATGGATTCAAACTTTTACTCTTCTAAGTTAATCAATTGGTAGTCTACTTACTTTATAGGATTATTGTAAGGATAGGATCGATGAAGTGAAATATATTTTCTTTTCACTGGTCAATTACTCGTATTAAAGCAATTTCATGCACTTTATCTCCCTCTCTTGGAAACTGGAGAGTAGTACTTTTTGTCTGGTTACTTAAGATTAAAAAAAAGACAATATGTCACTTTTGACTTGAGTGTCATGGTATCTATGGCCTTCTACCTGCATGGTTTTATCATTTCAGTAATCTTGGGAGGAAGGTATTATTAAGTTCATTTGATAAATAGGGGACTGAGCCTCCACAAGGGTTAAGTGAATTGCTCAGGGTTATACAATGAACACTTGATAGAAATGATTAAATGACACTTTGCTTGATTTGTTGTGGGTTACTAAATAAAGCATAGGTGTGCATAAGTCATTCAATTATTCAAGCACAGTCTTCATCCCTAGTCCTAATATCGAAAGTCTTTGCTCTTAGTTTTTATAACTACAAGGATATTCATCAAAAGACCCAAGCTCAGGAATAAGCCTAAAGAGGTAGTCAGACTAGAACGAAAGACAATTCACAGACTTAAATGAATAATTTGCATTAATGAAGTTTGCCAGGCTAGTTTCCACTTGAATCTTCAGATCTTTCTTCCTTCATTGTCTTGTTAACTGTCCAGATTTATTACCTAGGAGTTTTTGAAAACTCACATATTAGGCAATAGAGTGTATTCTGGAATTGAGAGCCTATTTTAAACTTTTGACTAAAAAGTTTACCCATTAAATGTCATAGATTCAACCATCAGACTGAAAATCCTCAGTGTATTTGAAGGAGGGTATTGTCTCAAAAATCCAGAGCTCAAAGTGAAGAAGTAAGGCAAAATTTGGAATTTAGCTCTAGGACAAACTCATCAGTTCAGGGGTCAGAGATTTATATAGTTAAAGGACAAGTGTGTGTTTACCTGAGTTTAAAGAGCAAAGTTGCCTCTGGAAAGAAGCCCTCACTGGAGGCTCTGGCATTTGAAATGGTGGGCAGGAGCACATGTTGCTTAAATTTCTGACAGTGGCTGGAGATTACAGATTGGTTAGGGGAGAGGAAGTAAAGTAAAATATTTATAAATTCTCCACTGGGTGGAGTCTGAGCAGTTCTTTGAATTTCTCACCCTGAGATCTGGCCTGTACATTTTCAAGGAATTCTTGAGAGGTTCTTGGAGAGATTCTGGGAACCAAACACTCCATTGGGATCCTAGCTGGTAAGCTTGAGGCGCTGATAAAAACTCTCTACCCTAATGTTTACTCCATGTTTTTTCCAAATGAAACTTCTGTCAGCTAGAATCCTTGTCATAGTGTTTTAGAGGTTTTTTTCTGCTACTCTCTTCTTTTTTTATATATATTCTTTTTGTAAATAAAAATGGTATGACCTTCCTAAAGGCCCCACCTTTAGAAATGGGTTAAATGAAGAGATCTTTACTAATGTAATGGAAAAGAACTGATGAACATAGTGCACTGAATATGGTTACATTTGACAAACCAAAGTTAGTCCTGTTCTTATTTGAGTTTAAGCGGTAAGATTAGGTCAAACTCCAGACGAGGGAAAGATATTCTTAAACAGATTTTAAGTCCTCTGTTTTCTGGTAACTTTAATTGTCTTATGCTGCTAGTAGTCATATTAAATATTTATTTAGAGAAGTGAAAATGCCTACTCTTGAACAGAGTTTCTTCCCCTTTCATTTTATGAAACCTAAGAAAAGAAAGTTGATACACTTTTTAAAAATATACTAGATTTTCTTTTTTCCTTTCTGCTTTCATTTTGAGGCCAGTGGGGTGTTATTTAGTAGTAACACTGAAGCAAATGTATTGATTTTCTTAACATGTTCAGCAAGTAATTCATATCCTAGATATGAAATATACACTCGTAGCAGAGTAATGTTACCCATTTCTCAATGATATGCTTAAAGAATCTTGCTCCATATGCATATTGTTTTTCCTTTTTTCTTTACTAATGAAAAACTACACGCTTTCTCAACATATTTTTAAGTCAGGTTCTAAACTTTGAACTCCTATGTACAATTTGCTTATTTCAGGCATGAATGTGAAACTGTGTAAAGATTAACTACCAGACACTCACAGTCATTTATTTAACTATTTAGCCCTAAATCAGTGGGTGACTAGGAGATTCTGAATTCTGTGATTTCGTTAAAATCAATCAGTTTTTAATTATTATACAAGCTTTTTACTTTAAAGTTGTGGCTGTCTAAATAAAATTGTGAAAGCACAATTTCCAAACCTAAATCGAAGGCACATTGGTGCTGTCCATCAGAAGGTATTGATAATTTAAAAAAATATTACAAACTATCTTTTATCTTTTTATAAAGGACCTAATGTCATTTGAACTTAACCATAATCCTTTGAAGAAAGTAAAATTTAACTTTAAATAACATTGACATACAGAGCAGTTAGGTGATTTGTCTGAGACCATATGGTATGTATGTCCCCCTTCTTGCTAAAATTAACACTAAATATGTAACATTTGAAAATTTGTAAAATATGTAAAAGTTGAAGTTTTTAAAAGTTTGGATTTAAGTTCTTCCTTTCAGAATATGAGCATGTCACTTTATTTGCAAACTAAACATGGCATAACATTATGGCTTGTGAACACTAATTGTCTTAGCTGCTGCGGTGAATGCAGAATTAAGCAGCAATTAGTATGAGTGAATAAATTGTATCCTTAGAGTGAGTGCACTATGCTATTCTGGGAACTAAAGACTATATTTGAGACCATGCGAAGTTGTGCAAGTGGTGGAGTAGGGCAGGGTGCAGTCATTTGGAAGACTATGCCCATGAGGTATCTCAAGGTACCCCAGATGTGACAGGCCCAGGAGCAGAACCAGCCACTTTAACTTTTGCCTGGCCGAAACTGGACTGGGAAGGATGGATTAAAAAGGTAAATCAATTCATACGTAGCTTGTGGTCCTTTGCAGCTTAAGTGTAGGACTGAAAAAAGAAGCCAAAGAAAAAGGGAATGAACTGAAGAAATACACACACGTACACACACACATCAGGAAGCAACATGCAAGGAAAAATAAAGTGAGAGGTTCAAGGCTTCGAGGAGGAATTGAGCTCTGTGCATTCCGTTCATGGGCTTTGCCAAAGACCAGCACAATGGACTCAGCATCTCAGGCATGGTTAAGTACCCTACTGTGCACTCTGCTATCCTTTTAGTCCACTGTTGTTTCTACTCTGTCTGTGCCAGGTTTTCATCTCAATATAGAGGAAAAGGATTCTGATGCCTCAGGAATATTACAAGCATTAAATAAGATACAGATAGAATGACGCTAATGAGTATCATTTTTAAAATAAGGAAAGTTGAATTTTATTCAGAATCTGTTGGTAACAAACTAATCTCTTTATTTAAGTAACCCCACTTAGAGTTTAAAGTCACCTCCAATCGACTCAAAGGGCTGACCTCCCAAAGAAAGTCTCAAATATAAGGCAAGCTCTCTTGATTCTGAATTTCATTAGAAATGTTTGTCTAAGTCTTTCTCATATGGTCAGAATGAGAGAGGGTGTCCTTCTAGTAATATGTCATTATGTCAAATAATTCATCAACCAATTTTGTTTATTCTCTCGAACTGCCACTTTGGCGGCAGGGGTACTCTGTCTAAATGAGATGTCTATAAAGATAAATTAAACATGATTCAGGCCCCCAGGTAGAGTTCAGTTCAGTAGGGTAGAACAGCAACTCAGTCCAGCTACCATCAGTAATATGTTTGTAGTAAGACTAATCTGATAGTAAGGCAGAAAAACATCTCATGGAATTTTAGGAATAGCCAAGAAGATGGGTCCCCTGGAGACTTGCACATAGCATGTTGCATGAAGGACTCAGTGACTTGCAAGATGGGCTTGTCCTGTCACCTTTTCAGGAGACATAGCTGTTCAATCCCTTGCCATTGTGTAACTAAGTGACTCTTACTTGCTGCTGGAATCACTTCATGCTTTTCATGCTTTAACAATCAGTGGTTCTGTTTTACTTTGAAAAATGAGTCATTCTATGACAGTATTCCTCCTAGACCCTAGCATTTCATAGCCTCTATCTATGATTATTTTAAATTCTAGCTCCTGTATCTAACTGAATGAATAAGCACATCCCACAGCTCAGATTCCTGAAAGAATTTGATTATGTACTCAGCTAAACATCATCACTGTTTGCTTAGAGCTTTTATAGCAAATAATTCACAGATCTTTGATGAAACTACATTGTCTTTAGTGGATAAGTGTCCAACAGAGGTCTAATAAACTGTGACCAGGCAATTGATAATGCCAAGCGGTAGAGACACAGTGATCTCTCTTCAAAATGCAGTTTCCTTCATCAGAAAGCTATGTGTGGGGAGCCATTTAGAATCAAGTTTCAGGCATAGCAAATGTTTTTGATCTTTCCTATCCATACATATGTCCAAATAAATATAGTACCTGGCAGAATGTATTATTATCATAAGTAAAGTACATAAGTGTGCTCTTAATTGTTATTGGTGTTCAGAGGAAGACAGGCTACTTTTGCCTGAGACATCCTAACAGGCCTCTTGAAAAAAGCATTGGAGCATTAGGTCTTTGAAGGTTGGCTAGAATCCAAACAAGTTGGAGGGGAGCAAAACATTTTAGGCAAAGGAAATGGCATGAGAAAAATCACAGAAATAGAAAATTTCATGTGGAGGATAAATAATGCTTATGGTCAGATACTGAAAGCACCATCCATCAATGTTGAAATCCTACACTTTTGTACAGAACCATGGATTGAAGCAGTTAGGAGTCACAACTGATATCAAAGTAAAAAACATGCAATGGTGAACCTTGGTATCTTTGTCTAGGAATATAAAGAATGGCTTATCAGTGGAGACCATCGACAATTGAGAAAAGAAGAAGCCCAAAAAGTACAAGAATGAAAATCGAGAGTGTAAGAAGAATGTCTGTTTTACTGGCATTATCTAACACTCAGATATGCAACTCTTTATTGCCAAACACTGTGTGTGTTAGTTAAGGTAAAAGGTGAAGGGAGGCAGAAGAATGGAGATTGAATTGAATTCTAGAGCTTTAGTTCTGTGTGAGTTTGGGCCCCCAGAAGTTCTAGGCATTAAGTACAGTCTGAATTGAGAAATATTAAACATATCTTGTGATCCAATATTCCCCTAAGTTATACACTCAAATATCCAATGACCAGCTTGACATTTCTACCTGCATGTTCAATACTTATTTGAAACTTAATATATCCTAAATATAATTTTTTTTTAAAACAGTCATGCTCTGTTGCCCAGGATGGAGTGCAGTGGCACAATTAGCTCACTGCAACCTCAGACTGCTGGTCTCCTACCCCATCCTCCTCAGTAGCTAGGACCACAGGTGCATGCCAGTGCCAGCACACCTGGCTTTTCTTTTCTTTTCTTTTTTTTTCTTTTTTTTTTTTTTTTTTGTAGAGATGACATCTTGCTATGTTGTCCAGACTGGTCTCAAACTCCTGGCTTCAAGCAATCCCCTGCCTCGGCCTCCCAGTGCTGGGGTAAGAGGTGTGAACCACCACAACCAGCCTGCTAAACTGAATTCCAATTTCCCTCCTAAAAATTTTTCTTCCCCAGGTATTTTTATTTCATCATATTTCACATATTTGCCCATATCCCAAAGCTAGAAGAAAGCTCCTTTCCTGTCCTCAATAGAAATAATCTATCCGCCAGTCCTATCTACTTTTTCTCCAAACTACATCATAAATCCACACTCTTCTCTCTACCTTTGCCCTCATCACCAAATTTAATTCACCACCGTTTCTCTCCTGAACTACTGTGTTATCCTTAATCGGTCTCCCTTTTCAACTTTTTTTTTTTAATTATACTTTAAGTTCTAGGGTACATGTGCACAACGTGTAGGTTTGTTATATATGTATATATGTGCCATGTCAGTTTGCTGCACCCATTAACTCGTCATTTACATTACATATTTCTCCTACTGCTATTCCTCCCCCATCCCCCCACTCCACGACAGGCTCCGGTGTGTGATGTTCCCCGCCCTGTGTCCAAGTGTTCTCATTGTTCAGTTCCCACCTGTGAGTGAGAACATGTGGTGTTTGGTTTTCTGTCCTTGCAATAGTTTGCTCAGAATGATGGTTTCCAGCTTCATCCATGTTGCTGCAAAGGACATGAACTCATCCTTTTTTATGGCTGCATAGTATTCCATGGTGTATATGTGTCACATTTTCTTAATCCAGTCTATCATTGATGGACATTTGGGTTGGTTCCAAGTGTTTGCTATTGTGAATAGTGCTGCAATAAACATACATGTGCATGTGTCTTTATAGCAGCATGATTTATAATCCTTTGGGTATATATGCAGTAATGGGATTGCTGGGTCAAATGGTATTTCTGCTTCTAGATCCTTGAGGAATCACCACACTGTCTTCCACAATGGTTGAACTAATTTATACTCCCACCAACAGTGTAAAAGTGTTCCTGTTTCTCCACATCCTCTCCAGCACCTGTTGTTTCCTGACTTTTTAATGATTGCCATTCTAACCGACATGAGGTGGTATCTCACTGTTTTTAAAACTCATTACAGAGCTAAGTGGTTTTTATTTAATGTAAATTTATATCACATTACTTTTCTACTCAAAACTCCCCAATGGTATCCCATTAAACTTATAAAATTGAAATTTTCTTTCTGGCTCCCAAATTTCTTTTTTTTTTTTTTTTTTTTTTTTTTGAGATGGAGTCTTGCTGTCGCCCAGGCTGGAGTGCAGTGGTGCAATCTCGGCTCACTGCAGGCTCCACCCCCCAGGGTTCACGCCATTCTCCTGCCTCAGCTTCCCGAGTAGCTGGGACTACAGGCGCCCGCCACCTCGCACGGCTAATTTTTTTTTGTATTTTTAGTAGAGACGGGGCTTCACCGTGTTAGCCAGGACGGTCTTGATCTCCTTACCTCGTGATCCGCCTGCCTCTGCCTCCCAAAGTGCTGGGATTACAGGCGTGAGCCACTGCGCCTGGCCCCAAATTTCTTTATGACTACCTTCTGCGTTTGTTTTTTGCATATCACAGTTTGTCATTCCTCCTTCCCTCTTTTTCCCTCCCTAGTGCATTTAGTTGAACAAGCCAAGCCCATTTCCACCCCAGGAACTTTGCACTTGTTGCCAGGTTCCTCCAGGTCCAGGTCTTCACATGATGTAGACATTCTCATCTATCACTTTCTCAGAAGGATGAACATGACCCTTTAAGGTAGCTCTCCCACACTCCAGTGACTCTGTCCCATTACTCTGCTGTTTCCTCATAGCTCTTAAGTCTGAAACTACATTGTTTTTCTATTCTTCATTTACAAATAAATTGTACAAGGGTTGGCACTTATGCACTCTCTCATACACTGCTGTCCTGCCAGTACTGGGAGTCACATAATAGGTACCAAATAAATACTTGTTGAAAGAGTAAATAAATGTATAAATTAAATGAAATCAGCAAAACTATATGTAAATCTAACTAGCCCAAAGAAATTTTATTTCCTGTAATATCATTTTGTTCAATTTCAAAAAACCAAACTTAGGAGAGGAGAAATATAAACAAACAAGCTTGGGTGAAGTTTAAAACATATGTGATTAAATCTCCATTGTCATTTATCCTTTTCCAAAAAGTGGGAAATGTTGCATGATGATTAAACAGAATACAATGTGGTTTCAAGAAACATCACACAATCCTGTTTGTTCTAAGATAATAAATATGGTGTTGAAAGGAAGAAATTTATAATTACTAACAGCAGCAGGTGGATGAATCTCTTTGGTATTCATATGAACAAAATACTAACATTTTAAGTAAAGTTACCTTTTCCATGAATATGGTTTTCACTCACAAAAAAGGATTTTGTTCAGGTTCAATATGTCCATAGTTTTAAAACCATGATCCAAGAACCACTGGGGGTGGGACAGTGGAGTTGGGATATGGAGAAAGGCAAGCTAAGTGGGATGCTGCTTTTTGACACTTTGACAAAGATCACCCTTACCATTATCTCCTCATAAGATACCTAGAGGAAAAGGTGATGACATTATATATATTTGGAAGCCACAAGTGTGGTACATATTTCTAGATAATAAGAATGGAATGAGCTAACATTTATTGGGAACTTACTCTGTCCTGAGCACTATTATCTAATTTAGTCCTTTCAATATCTCTAAGTTACTATTATTTTGTTTCTCTTTTCCTTTTTTTTTTTTTTTTTTTTTTGGTTTGTGTTTCGAGACAGGGTCTTGCTCTGTTACCCAGGCTGGAGTGCGGTGGTACAATCCCAGCTCACTGCAACCTCCACCTCCTGGGTTCAAGCGATTCTCCTGCCTCAGCCTCCCTAGTAGCTGGGATTACAGGCGCCTGCCACCATGCCACCTTTTCCCAACCTCAGGAATAATATACTTAACCAACCAGCATTAAACTCCATGCATGAGTTTTTCTCATATATGAAAAGAAGAAAATAGGCCAGGCATGGTGGCTCATGCCTGTAATCCCAGCACTCTGGGAGGCCGAGGTGGGTGGATCACTTGAGCCATTTTTTGTATTTTTTTAGTAGAGATGAGGTTTCACCATGTTGGCCAGGCTGGTCTCAAACTCCTGACCTCAAGTGATCCACCCACCTCGGCCTCCCAAAGTGCTGGGATTACAGGCATGAACCACCACACCTGGCCTATTTTCTTCTTTTCATATATGAGAAAAACTCATGCATGGAGTTTAATGCTGGTTGGTTAAGTATATTATTCCTGAGGTTGGGAAAAGGGAGTCTTAGTGAAAACAAAAGGTGTATTACCTAAAGGGCTCATTTTCTACAGGAAAATTATGGTGGCTAGATTATGTTTTATTATTCTCTTTCAGTTTTAGAGAACAACTTGTAATGGAGCCTTCATCTGTTGAGCTGCCGGCTGACACAGTGCAGCGCATTGCGGCTGAACTCAAATGCCACCCAACGGATGAAAGGGTGGCTCTCCACCTAGATGAGGAAGATAAGCTGAGGCACTTCAGGGAGTGCTTTTATATTCCCAAAATACAGGATCTGCCTCCAGGTAAGAATGCTGGGAAGGTTTTTAAATTTTATTTATTTATTTATTTTTGCTACTGCATGTGTTTATTATAATCTTTGAAAATCATTGTTGTATTACATAATAGAGCTGTTGCAATTATGTTTGAAAAGCAGAAGATCCCTGGTGCTCTCAATCAACCTGTCAGCCTACCTTAGCCTCAAATTATCTGTTTTCTCCCCTCCTCTGAATGAAATACATGCAGGGTACTTATACTGTCAACTACTTCTCTGAACAATTGAGTGACTGATTGAAAATTACAGGCAGATACATTTACTTGTTCTCTAAGCACTTGGGATTCAAAGCAATTATTTTAGAATGCAGTGTTAGAATAGCTCTTATATTCTGGCACTTAGTTTATAATAATATGATGTTTGTCTTAGAGAAAATATTGTTTTGTGACCTGGATATATTAGGAGGGATGTTATATGAATAGCCATCTTTGCATGCTGTAAAGATGGCGAGTGTAAGAGTTACCAAGAAAAGAAACAACAAATGCCCAACAAATACATACTACATTTTAAAATAATGTAGTAATCTGACTCTGTTCTGGGTTTGAGGAAGTCATTTAAAAAAATAAAACATAAGTAGCAAAGGTATAACAATAAAAAATGATTCATCATATTTAGCTTTACTCCATTTTACATTAATAAAAAAGGTTCCCAGGTTGAATGGAATTAGTCTACCAAACTGGGTTTCACATCCTTTATAATAGTCTGATTCCATTTTTATTCAGATTAAATAAGGTACAGTTTTGGGTCCAGTACTCAGGAGCCATGAAGTTCAGCTAATAAAATTTTAGGATGTCTGGTTTGTATAACACTAATATATACTATGTAACAAATGTTAAAAACACCTATTTGTCTTCAACTATGTACCCAACAACCTATAGAATTCTGGAAGGATGGAAGAAGAGAAATACCTGTATCTGACTTAAAATTGTGTAGTATAAGTTGAGGGAGATATTGATGGAAATGACAGCTAGAAGAGACGAAATAAAATGAGGCTATAAGTGATCTGAGACCATAGAAGAAAAATCTTCTAGGTCATTCTAGAATCGAAAATTAAAAGGACATTTTTATTTGAATTGTAAGGGATAAAATACTGCTATGGGAGTGAATTGTGAGGAAATAAAATTTAGGAAAGGAATTCTTACGGAAATGGGAGATAAGGGGCTTGGTGATATGTGCATCACACAATGTGGAAACCTTTAGAAACAGCGAGGACCCACATGAGACAAGTCAGGTCTGGTGGATGGTGGCCCTGCCCTGATGTGCTCTCTGGCCTACAGGGCTCCTGTACTGAGTCAGAACCCAGTTTAAAAATAGCATTGTACAGCCGGGCGCGGTGGCTCACGCCTGTAATCCCAGCACTTTGGGAGGCCGAGGCGGGCGGGTCACGAGGTCAGGAGATTGAGACCATCCTGGTTAACACGGTGAAACCCCATCTCTACTAAAACTACAAAAAATTAGCCGGGCGTAGTGGCGGGCGCCTGTAGTCCCAGCTGCTCGGGAGGCTGAGGCAGGAGAATGGCGTGAACCCGGGAGGCAGAGCTTGCAGAGAGCGGAGACTGCACCACTGCACTCCCGCTTGGGCGACAGTCCGAGGCTCCATCTCAACAACAACAACAACAACAACAACAAAATAGCATTGTACCTCACTAATCACCAGGAAAATGCACATCAAAACCACAGTGAGATATCACCTCACACCCTTTTCTATGACTACTATTAAAAAGTGCAGGATATAAATATTGGCTAGGATATAGAGTGATTACAGCCCTTGTGCACTGTTAGTGGGAATGTAAAATGGTGCAGCCACTGTAGGAAAGAGTATGGCAGTTTCCTCAAAAACCGAAGAATAGAATTACCACATGATCCAGCAATCTCACTTCAGGATATATTGCCAAAAGAATTAAAAGCAAGATCCCCAAAAGATATTAGTACACTCATGTTCATCATAGCATTATTCATAATAGCCAAAAGGTGGAATTAACCCATCATCAATGCATGAAAAGACAAGAAAAATGTATATAGATATGATGGAACCTTATTAAGTTTTAAAAAGAACCATGCTCTACATGGTTCACATGAATGAACTATGAGAACATCATGCCAAGTGAAATAATCCAGACGCAAAAAGAAAAATACTGTGTAATTCCAATTATACCAAGTATCTAGATTGGTCAAATTCATAAAAACCAAGTAGAATGGTAGTTGTAAGGAGCTTGGAGAGGGAGAAATGAGGAGTTATTGTTTAATGGGTATAAAATTTCAATTTTGCAAGGTAGAAAAATTCTGGAGATTGGTTGCACAATAATGTGAATGTACTTAACTGAATTGTACACTTAAAATTGTTAAGAGAATAAATTTTAGGTGCATTTTAGCACAGCATTTTAAATATTTATCAAAAATAAAAACGTTTTCCCCTTAGAGAAAAGCAGCATTGTACATATAATCACTTCTGTTATACTTAAAAGTTGACTTAGTATCCTAATTATAGGTATAATATTGATTTTGATTAGTTATCCAATAGAAAGTAAATGAAGGATTACAACCTTGGATAAGTCATTGCTGATTCTTAAAGATAAGAGATAGAAATTGGTTTAATAAAGAATTTAAATAGTTTGCTTGTTTAAAAAATATAGTTTTGCTGGACACGGTGGCTCACATCTGTAATCCCAGCACTTAGGGAGGTGGAGGCTGGAGGATCACTTGAGTCTAGAAGTTTGATACCAGCCTGGGCAACATGACAAAACCCCATCTCTACAAATAATACAAAAATTAATTAGGCGTGATGGCATGTGCTTTTACTGCCAGTTACTCTGGAGGCTGAAGTGGGAGGATCACCTAAGCCCAGTAGTTCAAGGCTGCAGTGAGCCATGATCACACCATTGAACTCCAGCCTGGGTGACAGAGCAAGACCCTGTCTCTAAATAACAATAATTATTCTAATAATTTTGAATGATGTAAAACTTTATTAACCCCAAGTGTTCTTCTACATCAGTGATTGTCAAAATGTGATCCCTTGACCAAAAGCATGAGGTTCACTAGAGATCTTATTAAAAATACAAGTTCTTGTGTCCTAACTCAGAATTACTGAATCAGATTGTTAAGGTGAGGCCCAGCCTTCTATTCTAGATCCTCTAGGATAAGATGGTATCCTAGAGTTGGGTCAATTAATTCCCCTTCTTACTATTCTCACGCCAGTTGCATCTTAATGTCTAAGGATTCATGTATTCGGCAAATATTTAATAGTCAGTTACCCTACTCGAGACACTTTTGTCAGAACGGTTCAGAGAACCAAAGAGCAAAGCTGTCGCATACTTGAACGTGTATCTAGTATGACAACAGATAATAACCAAACTTAGAAACAATTATGCTCTACCATCAGGTAGCACTCTAAATGATAATGAGGGCTGTGAAGATAAGGGTGTGACCTTACCCACGGAAATATGGTGAGATGCCATCTGAACAAAGATGACAGCACAGTGAGGAAGTGAGCCTCATGGAGCACAGGTGAAGCTGAGCCTGGTCGTGGTCCACGTTTATGCTGAACAGAGGTACCAACTCAGGAGCACATGATGTAGGAGCAAAAAGATAACACATTTTTCATAACCATCACAAGGGGCATGGCTGATGTTTCTATAACAAAGACAGGTTAGCAAGAGAAAAACCCAGGGAAAACTTGAGATTTTATGCTAAGTTGAATGAAAGAAATGAATAGATGTGACTACATAGAATTGGAATGAAATATGATCTAACTGTAATCAACAGACAGTGGCGGGGGGACTCAGAAAGTCCTGTATTTTTGGATTCTTCTTGCTCCCTCGGTGTAGCATTTCTTCCCTCCGCATATAGGGCAGGACACCTGTCATATGAAAGTCTATCAGGGAGAAGGGAAAAGATCAGTGCGTGAGCTTTCTAGGTTTTAAGGCTTGCTGTAGGAGAGGAGTTCGGTTTCTTTGACTCACCTGGCTGCAGGACACAGGGCAGGGGATTGGAGAAGATCAGAAAGACCTTGTTTCTGAGGCCCTCTCAATCTCCTTCAGTTCCAAGTACTCAGCATTCCAAGGCGCTGTATTTTAGAATACTATGTTCTGACCCCCAATGGTGTTGAAATTTCCTTCTTTTTTGTTTTGACAAGATGTGAATTCATCAGGAAACCAGTGTTCCCTATCTTATTAAAGCCTTCCAAGAGCATCTAAAAATGGTAAAGCATGTCGGATTATTTTTGGAGACTAGCATAACACCAAGAAAATAAACTTTCTTTAGCAGTTCTGAACAATGAAAAACAGAACAGAAATAAACAAGTTTTGAACAAATGAAAGGATCACAACCCCCAATATGAGATTTTTTTTTTAATCTTGAAGAAAGTCTACAGGCATAGCCTGTACTTTTTTGATGTTTTTCTATTATATATTATGTTTTCTCTGGGTTTCTAATATAAACTTTATTAAAATAAGTACTTTCATTTTCTATTCTTAGATGGTGCCTGAGATGTTATCAGAGAAAGGGGTCAAAAATATTTTTAATCAGCTTTTGTACTTATGTTCAACATTGTCCTAAAGAGCACAGCTGAAAAATAAACAAGCAAAAGAAAGGAGGAAGAGAGAGAGAGAAGGAAAGAAAAGAAAGAAGGGAGGAAAAAAGGAAGAGATAAGAAAGAAATAAAAAGAAAAGCAAGAGAAATGCAAGGCATACATGTGGAAAGATATCTTTCTAAAATTTTTAAAATAATAAATATTCCTGTTTGAAACATCCTCATACCTAAATTTCTGAAAGCATACTGGATAGCCCCATAAGATATATGGCTTTTGCACAGACACAAGACAAAGACAATCTTTTTCAGAGTGTCAAACTGCCATCCCAGAAACAAGTTGTGCAAATTTACATTTCCTCCAACAGTAAAGACAATTGCCTCACTGACTTTGGGGATCAGTAGGATTGTTTTTGTTTCTGTTTTTTGGAGACAGGGTCTTGCTCTGTCACCCAGGCTGGAGTGCAGTGGCGTGATCTCAGCTCACTGCATCCTTGACCTCCCAAGCTGAAATAATCCTCCCACCTTAGCTCCTGGGGTAGCTGGAACTACAGGTGCATGCCACCATGCCCAGCTAATTTTTGTATTTTTTGTCAAGGCAGAGTTCTGCCATGTTGCTCAGGCTGGTCTCAAACTCCTGGACTCAAGTAGTCCTCCCGCCTCAGCCTACCAATGTGCTGGGATTACAGGTGTAAGCCACCATGCCAGGCAGGATTAGCAGTTTTAAGAATCTTTGCTCATTAGATAATAAAATAATTATTCCATTCTTCTTTGAATTTGCAGTTCTTAGACAACCGTTGGAGATAGTTTTCATAAACTCCTTGGTCATTGCTTTCCTTTTTGTCTTAAGTTGCTCATAATGTATACATTTAATTTTAAACTAAAATAAATATAAGTGGTAATGTTTCATTTTTTTTCTCTTAAGGATATAAACTCCTTCTCTCATATATCTTAGGAATTTTAAGTGAAAATGTCCAGTTAATATAGCTGGCTAATAGCAGAACCAGAAATGGGTTCCAAATATTGTGACTGCTAGCCCATGTGTCTTGACTCAATCCTGCTTTTACTTTTTTAAAATCACTCAATTGAAGTATAATTTATGGACCATAAAATTCATCCATTTTAAGTATACAATTTAATAATTTTTAGTAATTGCATATGATTACACTACCATTATAATCCAATTTTAGAACATTTCTTCATTCCACTTTTTTATCTCTAGCCTAGGCAGACAGTAATCTACTGAACTTGCTGTTATTTTGATCTATATAGAAGATTATTAACTCAAAGAATTTTTTTACTATTAAACTATATTTGGAGAAAAAAAAAACGGTGCCGCTTTCAATATTCTTTTCATAGTCAAATAATCCTCTCCTTCAATCTTACCACACATCCAGGAGAGAGATCAGTAAATTGACACCCAACTTTAGTAGACTTTAGTAAGTATTTATAAAATTTAAAGTTATCCAAACAAGATCTTTTATAATTTTGCACATGTAATTGTTTGGACTCAGATAAAATTGGCATAGCAAAATAATCATGCTTCAGTTTGTCTCCAGGGCTTCCATATAACATAATAGCCTCTTAAACTCAACTGCTTTTAGGCTTAGAAGGCTGTGACAGATATGAGTTATCAGTGCATGAAATATAGGAAAGCATACTTTTCTCTATAAACTAGAATCTTTTATTCAACAACAGATAAAGATATGTTAAATAAAAGATTTTATCCAGCTATAAAAGGACATGTATTTATAACTGTAATTTTGATAGTCTGATAAATCTCTAACTTTCATAAGAAAACAATTAAGAGTATTCCTTAGTTGAAAGTTTAATTTTGTAGACATTGAGACTTTTTTTTTTTTTAGATGGGGTCTCACTCTGTCACCCAGGCTGGAGTGTAGTGGTGCAATTTTGACTCAGAGCAACCTCCACCCCCTGAACTCAAAGAATCCTCCCTCCTCAGCCCCCCAATTAGGTGGGACTACAGATGCATACCACTACACCCAGCTAACTGTTTGTATTTTTGGTGGAGACAGGGTTTCACCATGTTGCCCATGCTTGTCTCAGACTCCTGAGCTCAAGTGATCTGCCCATCTCAGACTCCCAAGTGTTGGGATTACAGGCGTCAGCCGCCATGCCTGGCCAATATTGGGAGCCTTTCATGTTACTTAAATTCTGCATTTAGTGGACATATTTGTAACCTTGTCATTTCATTTGCATTGGACTGTCTGCTCCCTGAGTGTAGGAACTGTCTTCTTTCTCTGTGAATGTGTGGGAGTCACCTAGGCAGACCTTGGAGTGGAGTGACGTCCAATCACGAAGAGGGAACAGCATTTGCAAACACACAAGAGAAAGCATAGTTACTTTGATCCCTAAGAATAGTTTTACATGATCAAAGAATGTCATGTAAAAAGCTGGGTATTGCTAAATGGTAAATAATAAGGTATGGAATAGGGAATATAGGGTACTAGGATGATTGGTATAATAGGGTGAAGAGTAAATGAGTGCGTGTGGGTACCTAACAGTAAGTCTGAAGAAGTAAATGTAATAGAAGTGGAGGTAAAGGAAAATATTCAGTAAATACATGAAATACTCATTAAATAAACCTGATTTAGTAGTAGGAGAGGCATACCATGAGCCATAATTTCTGTTTTAGGTGAATAGTGGTGATATTCACTGATACAATTAACTTGTTTTGGAAACTATTCATTGAAAGAGGAACTAGTTTTTTATTTGTTTGTTTATCTCTTGTTGCCCTGTCACCTGTGGCCTTGACCTCTGAGTCCAAGTGGCAGCTGTTACAAGCAGTGAGAAGCAGGCAGTGACAAAGAAGAAAAGACAAATAATGTGTGTGCACTCTCCCTTGAGAAAGGTTTCAGTTTGCCTCATGAGTTTTAACACATATATAGACCTAAGCCCCTGGGCCAGTGTTTGGTCATGGCCCTGCCTATCTGCAAAGAAGACTGAGTCTAAAACACAATTTTTGTTCTTGGTGGCCACATGCAAAGCTAACAATTCTATTTCTGTAAAGGAAAAATGAAATGCATGTAGGGTACAACTAGCGGTTGAGTTTAGTTAGAAGGTAGAAATTTGACAGTCATCAGCATTTAGGTAATAGTTGAAACTGTGGGTACGGATGATATTATCTTGGCATCATACCTAAGTGAGAAGAAGGTGGTAGAAACAAAATTATAGGCATTGACAAAGAAAGAACTCTAGAAAGAGCCAGAGACACAGAAGAACAAGGAAAGTGTCGTGTTCTAAAACCAAGGGAAGAGACATATTCAAAGAAATCAGAGGGCTTGCCATCATCAGCTATCACAAAGACTGTATAAGCCTTTCATTTTAGCAGTCAGGAGAGCTTTATTAAATTGTCTTAACTTTAACAGCTTCACTGGAATGACAGGCAGGGAAACTATGTATATTTCTAGATGTCATTGAAGGAGTAAAGTATCGGAAATGAGATTTTTAGGCTTCTTTTCCAAGAAACCTTGCTGTAAAAGGAAACATAACAAGGAACAAAAGGAAATGAATGAATGCTTTTTTCAAGCAAGGTGGGGGCTTGAATATGATTGTGCATTGAGAAGATGGTATGGGGAAAAAAAAAAAGAGACAGACAGACAGATAACAGAGGTGAATATGATTTTCAGCCAAGCAGAGTGCATGCTGGATCTGTTGTCTATTCCCACCTTTTTCAGCTCATGGAACCCAATATTCTAAGATAATGCAAATTGCTGAAGACAATCTTTCTCTACTCTCTAAGGATATATTGGCCCCAATGTCTAAGGTCAACATTAGCCAGATTGAGATTTTACAAAGAAATCTCAAGGTCCCAACCAACTTTTCCATATTTTTGGGCAATATGATACCAGGCATAACATACCTCAGCCACAGGACAAAGGACTGGGAATAGAAAGATTCTTACAAGGAGAGTACACTTTCACCTTTGCCTGGGACAATGTTTGGTCTTTTCTGTCTTGTCATATGAACTCTTTCCTCAAGGAATTTTATCCACTAAGGCGTGGAAAATCTCTTTTGAAATCCTCGAAATACGAAGTGTTTCTCCCTCAGATGCCATACCACTCATCAATCTAGACCTCAGAGAGAACTAATGGGTTCAAAATTAGGCAAGAGTATCTAAGGAGTGTGTGCAAGTAGACTGTAGTGATCCTACATTTTTCTCCATCTTCTTCCTGAAATTATAGGAATTATATTCAAAGTCCAAGAAGCTTGTTGGGAGCATAGCCTTGTATGGGGCATCCCTATTGGAAAAAGGACATGAATATTTCCTCAGCGCACCACCAGGAAATTTAATATTATGAGGTACATAGCAACACAAAAAAATCTTCACTCACTACCTTCTGAATAATAGTAAAGAGAATATACTTTTTTATTTAGTAAAATGCAGAAATCATACATCTCTACAAATTTTACAACATGAGCACCTCTGTGTAACAAGATCCTAGATCAAGAAACATAACATTGCCAGCACTTGGGAAAACTGCCTCGTACCCCCTTTCAGGAACTCCTTCTTTAGGGTTAACCAGTTTTTCTGTAGCCAGTATGTGAGTATCAACTTCTGAAGTTTTACCTAAAATTCACTCCAAGTTCTTTTTTATTCAATGACCCAAACCTGTGGATCTGGTGAAACATATGTGAATGCCACAACTTAATATGTATTTAAGAAAATATGTTTAATAGAAAATAGGTTTAAAATGAAAATATGTATGTTTCCATATATAGAGAGAGATGGAAGAATATATATTTTCTTTTTTAAACTAATGCCATAGTTCAATTATTTAAGCCAGACAGCTAAAACTGCTTCTTTTTGTCCAAGTATGTGGCTCACCCCTGTAACCCAGTACTCTTTGGAAGGCTGAGGCAGGAGGATCGCTTGAGTCCAGGAATTCAACACCAGCCTGGGCAACATAGTGACACCCTGTCACTACACACCTTTTTCTGTTCATACTTCTATTTAACAAGTGCTGCTGGACCATGATGTTCCCAGCATTTTATTTTTTAATTTCATCCTAAGATCTGCTCTTATCCCCCATTAAGAAGGATTGGTAGAATGTTCTCTTTCCTAATGACAGAAGTATGAAATAACTTGTTCATCAGGAGAGTTTATTATTGATATTGTTAATATTTAAATACACATTCCATAAATTGGAATATTTTGTTGTACAGTCTGAGATTTAACACGTGTATAGAATTACATTAACACACCTTCTCTCAGTATATAGAACAATTTCATAACCCCCAAAAGACTCCTTTATGCTAGCCCTTTGTAACCAATCTCTCCACTATACCTCTAATCCCTGATAACCACTAATCTATTTTATATCCCTATTGTCTTTTCCAGAATAACATATGAAGAAATTATATACTGTATTTAGTCTTTGGAGACTGGTTTCCTTTACTTAAGGAAATGCCTTTGAGATTAAGCAAAGTTATGTCAATGAAGTGTTTCATTTTATTGCTGAATAGTATTCTACCCCAAGAATGGACTACAGTAGTTTATTCATTTGTTCACTAAAGGCCATTTGAGCTGTGTCCAATTTTGGTGATTATGAATAGCTACTATTAACATTCATGTACAGGATTTTGTGTGAATGTAAATTTTTTATCTAAATTTTTTTAAAGATCAGATAGTAAATATTTCACTCTTGACAGGTCTCATGTATTCTTTTTTTATTTTTATTTTTTTAGAAAAGGTCTTGCCCTGTCACCCAGGCTGGAGTGCAGTGGCATAATCACAGCTCACTGCAGCCTTGATCTCCCTGGCTCAAGCAATTCTTCCATCTTAGCCTCCTGAGTAGCCGGGGCTACAGGCGTGCACCACCACACCAGTCTCATTTTTTAACTTTTTGTAGAGATGAGGTTACACTGTGTTGCCTAGTCTAATCTTGAACAAAGCTCAAGCAGTCCTTATTCCTTGGCCTTCCAAAGTGCTAGGATTACAGATGTGAGCTACTGCATCTTGCCAGGTCTCATATATTCTTTCTCTTCTTTTTTCCCTTTGTCTTCTCCTAGTTTTTCTTCTCCCATTTATAAATGTAAAAACATTCTTAGCTTTCAGGCCATACAAAAACAGGTCATGGGCTTGATTTGGAACTCAAACCACAGTTTGTCAAGTCGTTTTAGAATGCTATAAGTTGATTGCTGGATCGTATTATAGGTATATTTTTAACTTTATAAGAAACTGGCAAACTTTTCCAGAGTGGCTGTACCATTTCGCATTTTGCATTGCCACCAGTAATGTGTGGGAATGTCTATTGTTCCCCATATTCACCCCCAGTTGGTATTACCAGTTTTTTGTTGTTTTGTTTTTTAGTCACATATGTTTGTATAAGTATCTTATTTTGGTATTTATATGCATTTTCCTAATGGCTAATGAACTTAAGCATTAAACATTTCATAAGCTTATGTACCATCCATGCTCTAGAGAAATGTCTGCTCAAATATTTTGACCACTTTTTTTTAATTGGATTTTTTGTTTTTTAATTGTTGAGTTTTGTTTTTTGGGGGATTATGGAGCTTTTTTTTTTTTTTTTTTTTTTTTTAAAGAGACAAAGTCTCGTTTCGTTAGCCAGGCTAGAGTGAAGTGGTACAATCATAGCTCACTGCATCCTTGACCTTCTTGGGCTCAAGCAAATCTCCTGCTAATTTTAACAGACAGGGTCTCGCTTTGTTGCCCAGACTGGTCTTGAACTCCTGGCTTTAGGATATCCTCCCACTTTGACCTCCCAAGGTGCTAAGATAACAGGCGTGAGTCATGTTTTCGGTTTTAAGAGTTCTTTATGCATTTCAGCATACAAGTTGTTTGTTGAATCAATGATATGAAAATATTTTCTCACAGTCTGTAGCTATCTTTTTATTCTGTTATTAGCGTCTATCACAGAACGAAAGATTTTAACTTTGAGGATGCACGGTATATTTATTTTTTCTTTTATGGATTGTGCTTTAGTTACCATGTCTAAAACCTCCTCATCTAACCATCAGTCTTAAAGACTTCTTTCGCCCATAATTTATTTAGAAGTGTGTTGTTTAATTTCCAAGTATTTGAACATTTCTCAGTTTTCTTTTTATTACTGATTTGTAGTTTAATTCTATTGTGGTTAGAGAACATTTGTTAAGGTTTGTTTTTGACCCAGGACAATGGTCTGTCTTAATGACTCTCCATGTGCATTTAAAATAATATTTATTCTGCTGCTGTTTGCTGGAGTGTTCTTTAAAAGCCAGTTACATTCATTTGGTTCATGGCGTTTTTCAGTTCTGGGGATTATTTGTCTGCTAATAAAATGTAGACCTAGTTCCTCAGAGGACCCTGGTCACAGATTTATGGACATAATCATAAATCCCACTTAAGCACTGTTTCAAATTGCTGAAACTCAATTCAATATTGCCAGCAACAATAACAACACAACAAATAAATCACATTAGTACCACAATTATTAAGATTGGGAAAGTTTTATAATTAGACAGTTGTCACCCAACAAATTCATATTAGATGCTTGTATTTTTCTTGGTAATACCAGAGATCCAAATAATCAAAGCACAAATGAAACAAACACAGCTGAAATCTTTATGCTTTCTATTACTACTTATAATACAATCAGCAACAATTTCAGGTTCACCAATCTGCAGAAACATTGTATATCTTTAGGGATGTGCTTTTCTTCTTTTTCCTTAAATTCTTGGTTAAAAAAAAAATAAGCAACACTTAAGTTTCTCAAATGAACAGTCATAATATGTTAAAATTTTAACCTACGATATCAAAACAGGAGAGCATTCTAATAAAACCCCTAAACTCACCTGGCCTTTTAGTAGAGTATTATCTTTACATACAGATATGGAGGAAAATATGTTAAATGTAAATTCTTTTTTCTTCTCTCTATCTTCATTTATTTATTTATTTATTTGAGACAGGATGTCCCTTTGTCATCTAGGCTGGAATGCAGTGGTGCTGTCAGAGCTCACTGCAGCCTCAACTTCCTGGACTCAATCGATCCTCCCACCACAGCATCCTGAGAAGCAGGGACCACAGACATGTACCACCATGTCTGGCTAATTTTAAAAAATTTTTCCCCAGGCTCAGTGTCCAGCTCCTGGGCTCAAGTGATCTGCCCACCTTGGCCTCCCAAGGGGCTGGAATTACAGGCATGAGCCACTGCACACAGCTGAATTCTTTTCAAAACCAACAAATCATACATTTCTCATAGAAGTTAACTTCCACAGAGATGTTTTATTTTCTTTTTCTTTTTTTTTTTTTCCATACTTCGAGGCCAAAAAATTGTCATCAAGATCCTAGCAATTGCTGCAGTCAATCCCAGGACTTTGCTTCCACAGTAGCTATTGAGTATCAAATGCTCTCTTAGATCATAGACCACAACTTTGATGAGCTTTCATTCTTAGCTATGTCTTAGGATTCTCCTGAAATATGAAAGGTAGGAAGTTGTATTCCCTAGTTCAAGGGAAAAAAAATCAATTTAAATTCAATGGTATTAAAAACAATGAATATTTACTTCAAAAAATTATTATAAAGCAAAATATGTTACAAACTAGTTTTTCCTTCTAAACTCAAATACCTAGCTAGTAATATTCCAAAAATAAACATTAATTATATGGAAAGAATTTTTAAATTTTTGCAATGCTGAAATTATCAGTGGGAATACTGATGCTCTTACCTGTGGGTCTTTGTTCTTAGAGTCCCAAGATGGGGCGGGCCACTCCCAAGATGGCAGCAAGCCTTTTGTTCTCTGACCTTGGGTTCTTGGCCTCACAGATTCCAAGAATGGAATCTTGGGCCATGCGGTGAGTGTTGTAGCTCTATTAGAAGCTGTGGGTCATGGAAGAAAACCATGGAACCCGGTGACTAGTGTTCAGCTTGATTAGGATGAACCCAGGCACTTAGCTGTGCAGGAACAATGGCGAGCCTTTCACCCAATCGGGAGCAGAAATGGGCACCTTGCTGGATCAGGAGCACAGCAGACACTCTGCTAGATCCAGAGGGGTGGGAGTCAATGGTGGGTCTGAGATGGTGGCAAACAGCAGTGGTGGACCTGGGTGGGAGTCAATGGCAGGTCTGTAACAGTGGCAAACAGCGGTGGTGGACAGTGAGCAAAAGCTCAGCTCAAGCCGTAACAAACACGGACCAGAAGAGCGTGCAGTTGCAAGATTTAATAGAGTGAAAACAGAGCTCCCATACGATGGGAGGGGACCCAAAGGGGGTTGCCACTCCCTGCTTGAATGCCTGGGTTTATATCCTGATCATTGTCCCCTTGTTGTGCTCTCAGGCGATATATGATTTGACTGTTTCTTTACCTCCTGCTTTTAGCCTAATTTGTGTTTTAGTGAGCCCTCTTTACTACCCGATTGGTCAGGTGTGAGCTGAGTTACCAGCCCTGTGTTTAAAGGTGGGTGCGGTCACCTTCCCCAGCTAGGCTTAGGAATTCTTAGTCAGCCTAGAAAATCCAGCTAGTCCTGTCTCTCAGTCCCCCATCTCAACAGAAAAACCCAAGTGCTGTTGGGGAAGTTGGCCGACCAACACTCTTAACTGCTTCCTGCTGAATTGGGGCACAGTAGGGGTCGTGCAGTTGAGATTTCCTCAGGAGGGGTGCCTTCGATGTCATCAACATAGGAGCATGGGCTAGGAGGCTGGTCCAGTGGTCCACGGTAGATCTTAGTCATGTACTGCATCTGGGGCTCCATTTGAAGAATGATTTGTAGTTTTATAGCTTTGATTCTGGAAGAGACAAACTTAACAAGGAGGTTAAAGATACAGGGATTGAAATGTAGGCCTGAAGTGCAGGGGAATATTTCTTTGGCACATGTCACAGGCCCTGACTATCTGCTTGATAGTTTTGAAAAGGCCTGGTCCAGTAAATAATGGTTCGGCCATCTGATGGGTGCTATCAATGCCTAAGTGAAAGTGTTACTGGGGGGTCCTAGCTCCCAGAGCTCCCAAGATGGTGGCAGGCCACTTCCAAGATAGCGGCAAGCCTCTTGTTCTCTGACCTGGGGTTCTTGGCCTCACAGATTCCAAAGAATGGAATCTTGGGCCATGCAGTGAGTGTTATAGCTCTATTAGAAACCATGGGTCATGGAAGAGAACCGTGGAACCCAGTGACTAGTGTTCAGCTCCATTAGGACAAACCTGGGCACTTAGCCATGCAGGAACAATGGCAAGCCTTTAGCCCAATCAGGAGTGGCAGTGGACGCCTCGCTGGATCAGGAGCACAGCGAACACACTGCCAGATCCAGAGAGGTGGAAGTCAGTGGTGGGTCTGCAACGGTGGCAAACAGCAGTGGTGGATAGCAAGCGAAAGCTCAGCTCACGCCATAACAAACACGGACCAGAAGAGTGTGCAGTTGCAAGATTTAATAGAGTGAAAACAGAGCTCCCATACAAAGGGAGGGGACCCAAAGAGGGTAGCCATTGCCAGCTCAAATGCCTGGGTTTATATCCTGATCATTATCCCTCCCCCTGTGCTCTCAGGCGATAGATGATTGGCTATTTCTTTACCTCCTGTTTTTGCCTAGTTAGCATTTTAGTGAACTCTCTTTACTACCTGACTGGTCAGATATGAGTTAAGTTGCAAGCTCCATGTTTAAAGATGGATGTGGTCACCTTCCCAGCTAGGCTTAGGAATTCTTAGTCAGCCTAGGAAATCCAGTCAATCCTGTCTCTCAGTCCCCCTTCTCAACAGGAAAACCCAAGTGCTGTTGGGAGATTGGCCGATGATTGCTCTAACTGCTTCCTGCTGAATTGGGGTGTAGTATGGGCTGTTCAGTTGAGATTTCCTCTGGAGAGGTGCCTTTGATGTTATTAACTTGGAGCATGGGCTAGCAGGCTGGTCCAGGGGTCTGCAGCAGATTTTAGTCATGGACTGCATCTGGGGCTCCATTTGAAGAACAATTTGTAGTTTTATAGCTTCGATTCTGGAAGAGACAAACTTAACAAGGAGGTTAAAGATACAGGGATTGCAGCAGGCAGAGCTTGCAGTGAGCCGAGATTGCACCACTGCAGTCCAGCCTGGGCGAAAGAGCGAGACTCCATCTCAAAAAAAAAAAAAAAAGATACAGGGATTGAAATGTATGGCCTGCAGTGCAGGGGATTATTTTTTTGACACACTTCACAGGCCCTGACTATCTGCTTGCTAGTTTTGAAAAGGTGTGGTCCAGTAAATAATGATTTGGCCATCTGATGGGTGCTATTAATGCCTAAGTGAAAGGTTTGGTGAAGGGTTTTAAGTAATTTCCATTGTTTAGTTGCAGGCAAAAGTATTTTTCCTTTTTCGGTGGCTAGCCATTCTGAGGGGAGGAAACTACATCCTTGTGAGGTTCCCATTCTATTTCTCCTGCTGAGTAGGAGCTTGGTTTCCCAGAGGGGACTACCCCATACTAGGGGTCCTTCTATAAGCGTTTTTAATGGAGGGTTCTGCCTTGTGGCTCTTTTGGCTTTAATACCCGCTTGGCGGTTTCCTTCTATTTTTCTTTCCGTTTCTTTCTGATGACCCCGGCAGTGTAAGACTGCCACCTCTTTAGATTTCTGTACAGCCAATAATAATCTCCTAATGGCTTCCTGATGTTTGATAGGTGTTCCCTCAGAAGTTAGGAATTCCCTTTTTTTCCATATTGCTGTGTGGGCGTAGAGGACTAGGTAAGAATACTTTGAGTCTGTATATATATTTACCCTTTTCCCTTTTTTTAATTCTAGTGCCCGAGTGAGGGCTATTAGTTCTGCCAGCCGAGAGCTAGTTCCTGGAGTGAGGGGATTACTTTCAAGTATTCCATTATTACTGACCACTGCATACCTCACTTTTGAAGTCCTTTTTTTACAAAGGAATTTTCATTAATATACAAGTTGAGGTAGGGATTAGTCAAGGGAACCTCTAGAAGGTCCCTCGAGTGGTATAGGTTTGAACAATTACCTGTTGACAGTTATGTTTTATCTTTTTTCATTGTTTGGAAGAAATGTGGTGGGGTTAAGAGTTGCGCAAGTATGCAGTTGCAGCACTGGCCCTTTAATTAATAGAGCCTGATATTTAAGCAAACGATTGTCTGACAGCCACAAGTCTCCTTTAGCAGTGAGTATGCTGTTTACATCATGAGATGTTCACACAGTAAGATCTCTTCCCTGTATTATTTTAACTGCTTTAGATACTAAGACTGCTACTGCCGCCACTACCCGTAAACAATGATGCCAACCCTTTGCCACTACATTAATTTTCTTACTTAGGTATGCCATGGTTTGCAAGCTGGTCCCTTGAACCTGTGTAAGGACTCCTGGAGCTATTTCTGTTTTTTGTGACATATGAAGAAAAGTCTTGCCCCGTTGGTAAGCTTAACACTGAGTCTTGGGTTAAGGCCTTTTCTTAGGGCCTGGAAAGCTGCTTTTGCTTTAGGAGTCCATTTTACTAAATGGGTATTGGCTTTCTGAGCTTCCTTAATTAGTGTATATAATGGCCTGACTATTTTGCCGTACCTGGGAACCCATATTTGGCAGAAGCCTGTTATGCCAAGGAACCCTTTTATTTGCTTTAGGGTTTTGGGATGAGGATAAGCCAGTATAGGCTGGATACATTTCTTACTGAGGGCCCTGGTGCCTTTGGATAATTTTAGCCGTAAGTATTTAACCTGCTGTAAGCAGAGCTGAGCCTTTGGTTTGGAAACCTTGTAGCCACAAGTGGCGAGGAAGTTTAAAAGCGCTTGGGTGGCTTGATGGCACAAGGTTTTTGAACAGGCAGCTAGAAGTAGATTATCCATGTACCAAAGGACAAGACTGTTCAGGTATGAGAACTGTCTCAAGTCTTGGGCTAATGCCTGGCCAAATAGATGTGGGCTATCTCTTAACCCTTGGGGTAAAACGGTCCAGGTGAGTTGAGACATTGGGTTTGAAGCATCTTTAAAGGCAAATAAGAATTGAGAGTCAGAATGTACAGGGATGCAGAAAAAGGCATCCTTAAGGTCCAGGACTGTAAACCACTCTGCTTCCTCTGGTATTTGGGAAAGCAGAGTATAAGGGTAAGGTACAGCTGGGTATAGAGGAACAGCAGCCTCACTGATAATCCTGACATCTTGTACTAACCTCCACTGTCTATTGGGCTTCTTTACTCCTAAAATTGGAGTATTGCAGGGGCTATTGCATGGTTTTACTAGGCTTGGGCTTTTAGGTCCTTAACAATTTTTTGGAGTCCTTGTTGGGCCTCGGGTCTAAGGGGGTACTGCCTTTGGTAGGGAAAGGAGGTGGAATCCTTTAGTTTAACTACAACAGGACGGGCATTATTTGCTCGTCCATATTGTCCTTCTGTTGCCCAGACTTTAGGATTAATTCCTTTTTCAAGCAGGGGACAACAAACGGGTGTTCCTTTTCCTATGTTCAGGTGTATAATGGCCCCTGCTTTTGTTAGAATATCTTTCCCTAACAAGGGAGTGGGGTTTTTAGGCATAATTAGAAAAGCATGTGAAAAGAGTAAAGTTCCCCAGTCACAGCTTAATGGCTGGGAGAAGTATCTAGTGGCTGTCCCAGGACCCCTTGGATAGTGACAGATCTGGAGGACAGTTGTCCAGGACAGGAGAGTAAGACTGAGAAGGCCACGCCAGTGTCTAGGAGACAGTTAACCTCCTGGCCCTCAATGGTCAAGCATACCCGGGGCTCTGTGAGGGTGATGGCATGGGCTGGCGCTTGCCCCAGGCACCCTCAGTCCTGCTGCTGGATCATCCGGTTAGTGGCTTCTGACTCAGAGGACCTTCTTCCCCTGGGGCAGTGGGCCTTCCAGTGATTCCCTTGACATAAGGGGCATGGACGAGGGGGGTGGCTTATTTCTATTAGAACAATCTTTTTTAAAGTGTCCTTGTAGATCGCACTGGAAGCAAGCCCTATTAGGCATTCAATTTGTCCAGACTTTCCCTGTTCCAGAGCCTCCGAAGTCGTGCTTGCCTGAGGGCCATGACTAAAATGGTGGCCTTTTCTTTATCCCGTTTATCCTGTTCTGCCTGCTCCTCCTGATCTCTATTATAAAAAACCGAGGTTGCCAAGTTCAATAGGGTTTTAAGTTTTGCTCTGGGCCTAAGGTGGACTTTTAAAGTTTTTTTCTAATATCTGCAGCTGACTGAGTGATAAACTTAACCTTTAAGATTAGTTGGCCTTCAACAGAGTCAGGTGACAGAGAGTTTGCTTCCTCAATGCCTCCCTTAGTCTCTACAGAAAGGCAGTAGGATTTTCTTCCTTTCCTTGTGTTATAGTGAACATCACTGAATAATTTATAGGCTTCTTCCTAGTTTTCCTTAGTCCTTTAGCAAGCAAGTTAGCAAATGTCTGTGGCACCAATTCCATGTTCTGATTCTGTGTCCCAGTGAGGGTCTACACTGGGAACTGCCTGCTGGCCTGTGGGGAATTGTTCTTTTTCCTCTGTTGTCATCCTATCATTGACCTGACTGAGATACCAGAGATCACCGAACTCTCAGGCTGCAGTTATGGCAGCACTTCTCTCATTTAGGATTAGTGTCTGATCTAGCAGTAACATTATATCTCTCCATGTCAGATCAAAGGATTGTCCTAACCCTTGTAAAACATCAATATAGCCAACAGGGTTATCTGAGAATTTACCCAGGTCTATTTTAATTTGCTTCAAGTCTGACAGGGAAAAAGGTACATACACTCTGACAAGGCCGAATTCTCCAGAATACATTTTAGGGGTGTTTTTGCCTTGGGGGGAATGTTTTGCCAGCACCCCTAGTCATTTTCTGATGAGCTTAGTTCTACAGTGTTCTCTATGGTCCTTTCCACGGTGTGTAACCACCCATGGACCTCTGCTTATCGGATTAGTTGTGCTCACCAATGTAGCAGTCCTGCACCCCTTTTCCCGCCTTTCTTGACCACAAAGAAAGGGATCCGGGCTGCTGGATTCTAGTGGTCCTTTACCAGCATGCCCAACATTGCCTTTGTGCTCAGGGGTGAGTCCTAGAGCTGGGCTGAGTTCCTGAGTCTTTCATAACAACCCGGCTGCCCATCAAGATGCATTCCCATAAACAACAGTTCTTATGCAAATTCGTTTCAGAGAGGGTGAAGGTAACCTTTTGAGTCAGGAGTGAGATGGAGTTCTTTGCCCACTAGGGTCTTTGTCCTTCTTTACTTTTGTAGGAATATGCCCTAAATATTGATATTAAGCTTTTTGTTGCCCCAGATTAAGTCCTTTTGGGTACGAAATATGAGACAGGGATCCTGTTTATCTTATGTGCCTTTTTTCCTACGAGGAGAGCAAGGAGAAAAAGATGGGCTTGCTGGTTTTGTAGGTACTTTAAGGCTTGGCTGAGTGCAAACAGCTCACACGTTTGACAGACCAATGATTAGGGAATTCTCCTAACTCTTCTTCCACAAGAGTCTCACTATCAATTAATGAATACCCATTGTGGTTTTTTTCTCAATCACCCGAGAGGAAGCATCTATCCTTGTGTCCCGAAGGGAGTTCCTCCTAGGTCTGGTCGGACCTTTGTATGGTAATTAAGATTTAAATTCCCTGTTAGGAAAGCTGCTAGATTAAGGGAATTTTCAGTGGTTAGTGTTAAATCACCGTTTTCTAATAGAATAGCCCGATACTTTAAGATTTTTGAGTTAGTAAGCTACCTTTTTGCTTTTTTTGACTTAGGATAGCTCTGAACTGGTTATGTGTGCTCACAATAAGGTTTCCTCTAAAGGTTATTTTTCTACTTTCTTCTGTTAGCAAAGCAGTTACCTCTACTGATTGAATGCATTTGGGCCATTTGTGGGTTACTGGGTTAAGAATTTTTGATAGGAAGGCTACAGGTTGTCAGTGGTCTCAGTGTTTCTGGCTATGCCCTTGTTTACACTGACAACAAGGTAGTATTGGAGTATTATAGGGTCACAGAGAAGACCTTCGATTATCAATTATAGGTTTTTAATTTACTCTGGCTTTTAAAGGAATAGGGCACACTGTTTTTCTTTACTACTTCTATCTGTCTATTTCTTTCTCTCTCTCTCATCTCTGTCTCTCTGTCTCTCCTCTCTGTCTCTTTCTCTCCCTTTTCTCTCTCTCTGCCTCTTTCTCTTTCTCTCCTCTCTGTCTCTCTCTCTCTCTCATCTCTGTCTCTCTCTCTCTGTCTTCTCTCTGTCTCTGTAGATGGATTTTGGAAAACAGCAGAAGGAAGTTCGCTTGTTGCCCCCATTTGCCACTATAGGAATATGTGCCTCCCTTTAATTTACTCAATTTGCTTTCACCCTGATCTATTATGTTGTTGTAGACCCAGTTCCAGAAGTTAAAGTACTAGGTCATCAGTTCTAAGGCCCTGGCCAAGGAGCCAAGGCTTGAAGATTGTATTGAAGATTGCATTGCGGGGTGGTGGGTCGGGGGATGCTGGGTAGAAATTAGGGGAGGAGAGCATCTTACACAATGAGAGAGGAATCCTAGCCATTTACAAACTCAGGGCCTGGCAAGGGTGGTGGAGAACGGGTCCCACATAACTGCCCATGTCAAAAGTTATATACCTAAATTGGGAGGGGCACCAGGGACAAGATTCCCTGGTTTCATAGCCTAGATGCCTAAGGATGCAGCACAGCGCTTCCTTAGATCCCTTTGGAGATACAACCTACTCTAATACTTGGGAGAGAAAGTGAAAGTCTGAAGCATTAGTATCTAGGAGGCAGGGATTGGAGGAAGTAGATTCAGAGGTAAGGAGAATTTTGGGGCTACACTTTCAAGAAAGTCATGGTTAGGACCCAAGATGTATGGGTCAGAAGGACAGGTAGGGGTGCACACATGGGCGACTGTTGAGTAGAGACTTCTAGCCTGCACCATGATCTCGACCGGCCAATGCCAGGGGTTCAGGACAACAGCTTTCTGCCTCTAGTTGACCCTTGGCATCCCTAGGAAAATTGTGAAAGTGGAAGCTGGTTCCAGGCAGACCAACTCTCCCAACCCAGAAGTTGTTAGAAAGCCTTTTCCCAGGAAGCCTCACACCTGAGTCTTTAGTCCGGTGGCCATGCTAATCGTTTTTAACCAGCCGACAGGTGCCCGGTATTTTCCTCCAATTCTAAGGTAGAGGACAGAATAGCAAGCAAAAGTGGTCTGATATTACTCACTGCTTTGGAGAATCCCCATACGAGGCCACCAAATGTTACCAGCGGATCTTTGTTCTTAGAGCTCCCAAGATGATGGTGGGCTGCTCCCAAGATGGGGCAGGCCACTCCCAAGATGGCAGCAAGCCTTTTGTTCTCTGACCTGGGGTTCTTGGCCTCACAGATTCCAAGGAATGGAAACTTGGGCCATGTGGTGAGTGTTATAGCTCTATCAGAAGCCGTGGGACATGGAAGAGAACCATGGAAACCACTGACTAGTGTTCAGCTTGATTAGGATGAACCTCGGCACTTGGCTGTGCAGGAACAAAGGTGAGACTTTAGCCCGATCAGGAGTGGAAATGGGTGCCTCACTGGATCAGGAGCACACCCTGCCAGATCCAGAGGGGTGGGAGTCAATGGCGGGTCTACAATGGTGGCAAATAGCAGTTGTGGATGGTGAGCGAAAGCTCAGCTCAAGCCGTAACAAATACGGACAAGAAGAGTGTGCAGTTGCAAGATTTAATAGACTGAAAACAGAGCTCCCATACAATGGGAGGGGACCCAAAGGGGGTTGCCACTCCCTGCTCAAATGCCTGGGTTTATATCCCGATCATTGTCCCTTCACTGTGCTCTCAGGTGATATATGATTTGACTATTTCTTTACCTCCTTCTTTTAGCCTAATTTGTATTTTAGTGAGCCTTCTTTACTACCTGATTGGTCAGGTGTGAGCTGAGTTACCAGCCTTGTGTTTAAAGGTGGGTGTGGTCACCTTCCCCAGCTAGGCTTAGGAATTCTTAGTCAACCTAGGAAATCCAGCTAGTCCTGTCTCTCAATACTTCAAATATTCTTTACACAGATGAGCCATTTAAAAAAAAATTAGAGCTTACCTTTGCTTTTCCATCAAAACATATTGTTACTTCTAGGTTTCCTCTTCAATTTGCAAAAGGAAAAGGAAAATATAGGTAATTTCTCAATTAAACTTACACCTGATTTTCAATATGAGTTTGTTTATTGAGTGTTTGTATATGTGTGTGTTTGGCAGTTAGAAGTATGCTGAGATTTTTATTCTTTTAGCCTTTAGGGGAACTGGACTGGCCCTTCACCTCTGTCCTAATGTAGCTTTTTAATTTTATTACAAATGGGAAACAATGTAATTTTCTGTATGTTTCATCTGTGAAAAGTATTGGAAAGTTTTGAGTTCATATGTATTTTATTATTGAATTTTAAAATATTTAAAATGAACTTAATTAAATCTTAAATTACAGTAACCTTATGCTGTAGTAAGTTGAAGGTAAGCTACCTTCTGTGACCTTGAATAACTTAATTAAATTGAGAAGTCTCTTTTTTTTTATTATTTGTTTTGTTTTTAATGGGTAAATTAAATGCCAGGCCTCTGAAGTGAGTTCATATAAGGAATTGGTTGCGGGATTAAAAAAAAAAAATGCCTATATTAGAGTCCTACACCAAAAAATTTAGAGTTTTTGACTCAAACCCAGGCACTGGTATTTGTTCAAGCTCCTGATGTGATAGACCAGTATCTAAGTCCTAATAAAATATGAAATGATCAATTTTTTTTTTTTTTGAGATGGAGTCTTGCTCTGTTGCCCAGGCTTGAGTGCAGTGGCACGATCTTGGCTCACTGCAAGCTCTGCCTGCTAGGTTCACACCATTCTCCTGCCTCAGTCTCCTGAGTAGCTGGGAACACATGCGCCCACCACCACGCCTGGCTAATTTTTTGTATTTTTAGTAGAGACAGGGTTTCACTGTGTTAGCCAGGATGGTCTTGATCTCCTGACCTCGTGATCCACACACCTCGGCCTCCCAAAGTGCTGGGATTACAGGTGTGAGACACCGCGCCCAGCCAAAATGATCTATTTTCTAATTATATAATTCAAAAAATTGTTTCAGGAATATTATTCTAACCAGTTTTAAAAGTAACATATCAATATATGTATGACATTAACATTAATGGCAGTTTGTCTCTTTCAAACACAGACTATCTGGTACTTGTATCTAACAATGTATTTACAATTGTGATCATATATGGCTAATGTTGATGCTATTAATAGGATGTTCCAAACATATATCAAGTTTTTTTTTGTGTGGAAGTCATTATGATAGGTAATCCATATTTGTAGAAGATATAAGCCTTTACACAAAGACTTTAACATAATTACAATTCAGATTAAAATTAGCTTTATTGGGATGCCAACAATGAATATATTAAAGGGACATACAGGCATAACTCATTTTACTGCACTTTGCTGTTTGTATTTTTTTTTTAATTTCAACTTATATTTTAGGTTCATGGGATATATGTGCAAGTTTGTTATATGGGTAAACTGTGTGATGCCAAGGTTTTGAGTACAAATGACCCTGTTACCCAAGTAGTGAACATTGTACCCAATAGGTAGTATTGTTCCTCCCTTTATAGCTATAAGTACCAAATGTTAGCTCCCACTTAAAAATGAGAACATATAGTATGCAGTTCTCTGATCATGCATTAATTCATTTAAGATAATGGCCTCTGGCTGCATCCATGTTGTTGAAAATGACATGATTGCATTCTTTCTATGGCTATGTAGTATTTCTTGGTGTATTTGTACCACATGTTCTTTATCCAATCCACCATTGAAAGGCATCTAGAATAATTTCATACCTTTGCTTTTATGAATAGTTCTGCAATGAATCTACAAATGCTTGTGTTTTCCTAGTAGAACAATGTATTTTTCTTTAGGTATATACTTGGTAATGGGGTTGCTGGGTCAAATAGTAGTTCTATTTTAAATTCTTTGAGAAATCTCCACACTGCTTTCGACAGTGGCTGAACTAATTTACATTCCCACCAACGATGTATAAGTGTTTTATTTCTTTGCAACCTTGTCACCATCTGTTATTTTTTGACGTTTTAGTAATAGCCATTCTGACTGGTGTGAGATGGTATCTCATTGCAGTTTTGATTTGCATTTCACTAACAATTAATGATGTTGAGCATTTTTTCATATATTTGTTGGCTGTATGTATGTCTTCTTTCAAGAAGTGTCTATTCATGTTCTTTGCCTTTTTTTTTTTTTTTTTGAGACAGAGTCTTGCTCTGTCCCCCAGGCTGGAGTGCAGTGGTGTGATCTCGGCTCATTGCAATCTCCACCTCCCAGGTTCAAGCGATTCTCTTGCCTCAGCCTCCCAAGTATCTGGGACTACAGGCCTCTGCCACCAAACCTGGCTAATTTTTTTGTATTTTTAGTAGAGACGGGGTTTCACTGTGTTTGCCAGGATGGTCTCAATCTCCTGACCTCGTGATCTGCCCGCCTCTGCCTCTATTCTTTGCCCACTTTTTAATGGGGTTATTTGTTTCTTGCTTGTCGAATTGCTTAAATTCCTTATAGATTCTGGATATTAAATATTTGCAAGGAATAGTTTGTGAATATCTTCTCCCATTCTGTAGGTTGTCTGTTTACTCTGCTGATAGTTTCTTTTGCTGTGCAGAAGCTCTTTAGTTTAATTAGGTCCCACTTGTCAGTTTGGGGGGTTTTTGCAATTGTTATTGAGGACTCAGTCACAAATCCTTTGTCAAAGCCACTGTCCAGGATGATATTTCCTAGGTTTTCTTCTAGGAATTTTATAATTTTAGGTCTTACATTTTAGTCTTATCCATCTTGAGTCAATAATTGTATTTGGTGAAAGGTAGGGGTCCAGTTCCATTCTTCTGCATATTTCTGGCTGGTTATCCCAGCACCACCTATTGAATAAGAGTTCTTACCCCATTGCTTGTTTTTGTCAACTTTGTTAAAGATTAGACTGTTGTAGATATGTGGCTTTATTCTGGGTTCTCTAACCTGTTCTATTGGTCTATGTATATGTTTTGGTCCCAGTACCATGGTGTTTTGGTTATTGTAGCCTTGTAGTTTGAAGTCAGGTAATGATGCCATCAGCCTTGTTCTTTTTGCTTGGGATTGCTTTGGCTATTCAGGCTCTTTATTGGTCACATACGAATTTTAGAATAGATTTTTCTATTTCTGTGAGAAATGACATTGGTAGTTTGATAGGAATAGCTTTGAATCTATAAATTGCTTTGAGCAATATGGTGGTTTTCATGATATTGATTCTTCCAATCCATGAGTATGGAATGTTTTTCTATTTGTGTCATCTATAATTTTTCTTTGAGCAGTACTTTGGAGTTCTCCTTGTAGAGAGCTTTCACCCCCTTGGTTAGATGTATTTCTTAGTGTTTTACTGTTTTTTCGCTGTTGCAAATGGGATTGTATTATTGATTTGGCTCTCAGCTTAAACATTCTTGGCATATAGAAATGCTCCTGATTTTTTAATGTTGATTTTATATTCTGAAACTTTACTGAAATTGTGTAGCAGTTCTAGGAGAAATTTGGTGGAGTCTTTAGGGTTTTCTAGGTATAGAATCTTATCATTAGTAAAGATAGATAATTTTTTTTCTATTTAGATTCCTTTTCTTTCTTTCTCTTGACTGACTGCCCTGGCTAAGATTGCCAGTACTATATTGAGTAGGAGTGGGAGATATCTTTGATTTGTTCCAGTTCTTAAGGAGAATACCTCCAGCTTTTATTCATTCAGTATGATGTTGGCTGTGAGTTTGCCATAGATCGCTCTTATTATTTTGCGGTATGTTCCTTTGATGCCTAGTTTGTTGAGGGTTTTTATCATGAAGGGATATTGGATTTTACTGAAAGCTTTTTCTACATCTATTGACATGATCATATGGTTTTTGTTCTCAATTATCTTTACATCCTGAATCACATTTATGGATTTACATGTGTTGAATCAATTCTGCATCCCAGGAATAAAACCTACTTGAATGTGGTGAAATAACTTTTTCATGTGCTTCTGGATTTGGTTTGCTAGTATTTTGTTGATGATTTTTGCTTCAATGGGGATATTGACCCGTAATTTTGTTGTTGTTGTTGTTGTTATTTCTTTGGCAGATTTTGGTATCGAGTGATACTGGCTTCCTAGAATGCGTCGGGGAGGAGTCACCCCCTCCTTAATTTTGGGGGATAGTTTCAGCAGTGTTGGTACCAGCTCTTCTTTGTAAGTCTGATAGAATTTGGCTATGAATTCATCTGGCACAGGACTTTTTTTGGTTGGTAAGATTTTATGACTGATTCAAGTTGAAACTCTATTGGAATGTTCAGGGTCTTAGTTTCTACCTGGTTTAGTCTTGGGAGGTTGTATCTTTCCAGGAATTTATCTATTTCCTTCAGATTGTCTAGTTTTCATGGATAAAGTGTTCATAAGAGTCTCTAAGGATCTTTTGTATTTCTTTTTTTTTTTTTTTTTTTTTTTTTTTTTGAGATGGAGTTTCACTCGTGTTGCCCAGGCTGGAGTGCAATGGTGTGATCTCGGCTCACCACAACCTCTGCATCCCAGGTTCAAGCGATTCTCTTGCCTCAGCCTCCCAAGTAGCTGGGATTACAGGCATGTGCCACCGCACCCAGCTAATTTTGTATTTTTAGTAGAGATGGAGTTTCTCCATGTTGGTCAGGCTGGTCTCGAACTCCCAACCTCAGGTGATCCGCCCACCTCGGCCTCCCAAAGTGCTGGGATTACAGGCATGAGCCACAGCACCCAGCTGGGATCTTTTGTATTTCTTTCTTTCTTTTTTTTTTTTTTCTTTTTTTTTTTTGAGATGGAGTCTCGCTCTGTCACCCAGGCTGGAGTGCAGTGGCACGATCTCGGCTCATTGCAAGCTCTGCCTCCCGGGTTCACGCCATTCACCTACTTCAGCCTCCGAAGTAGCTGGGACTACAGGTGCCCGCCACTGTGCCTGGCTAATTTTTTTTTTGTATTTTTAGTAGAGACAGGGTTTCACTATGTTAGCCAGGATCATCTCCATCTCCTGACCTCGTGATCCATCCACCTCAGCTCCCAAAGTGCTGGGATTACAGGCTGGAGCCACCGCTCCCGGCTGGATCTTTTGTATTTCTGCAGGATTAGTTGTAATGTCATCTTTGTTGTTTCTGACTGTGCATATTTGAATCGTCTGTTTTTTTCTTTTTAATCTAGATAGTAGTCTGCTGATTTTGTTTATCCTTTTAAAGAAACAGCTTTTGGTTTCATTGATCCTTTTTATGAATATTTAGGAGTTGATTTCGTTTTCTCCTTTGATTTCAGTTATTTATTCTACTAGCATTGCGGTTAGTTTGTTCTTGCTTTTCTAGTTCCTCTTGGTGTGTTACTAAATTGGGAATTGCAGATCATTCTAACTTACTGACGTAGGTGCTTAGCACTGTAAGTTTTCCTCATAATACTGTGTTTGCTGCATCTCAGAGATTTTGGCATGTTGGTTGTGTCTCTGTTTTCATTTATTTCAAATATTTTTTTTGATATCTGCCTTAATTTTATTGTTTACCCCAAAGTCATTCAGGAGTAAGTTGCTTAATTTCTATGTAATAGTGTACTTCTGAGAGATCTTCTTGGTATTGATTTCTACTTTTATTCCACTGTGGTCTGAAAGTATGGCTGGTATGATTTCAATTTTTTGAATTTATTGAGACTTGCTTTATCTCCAAGCATATGGTCAATCATAGAGTATGTTCTGTTCACAGACGAGAAGAATGTATAATCTGTGGTTGATGGGTGGAATGTTTTGTAGATGTCTATTAGGTCCCATTGGCTAAGTGTTGAATTGAATTCCAAAATGTCTTTGTTAGTTTTCTGACTTGATGATCTGTCTAATGCTCTCTTTGGGGTGTTGAAATCCCTACTAGTATTGTTAACCATCTAAGTCTTTTCATAGGTCTAGAAGTACTTGTTTTATGAATCTGGGTGCTCCAGTGTTTGCTATGTATATATTTAGGATAGTTTAGTGTTCTTGTTGCATTGAACATTTTATCATTATGTATTGCCCTTCTTTGACCTGTTTTATTGCTGTTGGCTTAGGCAGTCTGGCCACTCCTTGGCACCATTACAGTAGCCTCTACTGGGGCTATGGCAGCTGATGCCTAGCTGCTCAGGGATCCAAGGCCTGTGCGGCTCCACTGGGCTTAAGTGGTACCCCTGCAAAGACTCCAGGCTGGTCTCTGTGTTGATTTGGAGTTCCACTGAGGTCAAGGGCTTCTCCATGCCCAGGATTGCAAAGGTCCATGGCAGATGTTTGGATCCCCTGGGAACTCTCACTCATCAACCCTTTCCTGACTTTAGGGAACTTTCCCCAGGTCTATACTGGTCCCAGGTGGGCAAGTCCTTGGCTTTGCTCCTCTATTCTCTGTGAGTCCTCTTGCTTTCTTGTTGAATCCCAACATGACATCTTAGATGATCTACTTGAAGTCGTAGTATTTACTCACCACTTTGTTTTCTCTCCATGAGAGCAGCATATACTAGCTACTTCTAGTCAGCCATCTTGAGCACCTCACCTGTTTTCCAGATTGGAAAACTGCCCATATCTGGGGAGCTCTGCATTTTTCTTTAGAGTGCTTCACAGATACTGCATTTTTTACAAATTAAAAGTTAGTGGCAACTCCAATTCCAGCAAGTCTATAGGCATCATTTTTCCGAGAACATGTGCTCACTTTGTGTTTCTGTGGCACATTTTGGCAATTCTCACAATATTTCAAACTTTTTCATTATTATATCTGTAATAGTAATCTGTGATCAGTTCTCTTTGATGTTATTATTATCATTATCTTGGGGCAACATGAACTATGTCCGTATAAGATGGTGAACTTTATCAATAAATGTTGTGTGTGTTCTGACTGTGCTAGAGACCAGTTGTGGGGATATGTGAGGGCAGCCATGTTGCCAGGCACATGTGGGGAAAGGGGAAAACAAGGGAAATCACCATGTTTGGTGGACCCAGTTTCTAATGGCCTTTATTTGCATATGAAAGCTTGCCTGCAGGCTCTAAGAGCCGGGGCTTTCCTGTTAGACAAGAAACATTTCTGGAGCTGCTTTAAAAGAAACAAAAACTTCCCAAGGACCCCTTTTCATCTCTATCTGCCTAAAATAATTTCTTAATAACTCCTATAACAAAAATATACTGCAAAAGGGTCATACCTGAGAAGTCTGCTTGTTGGGTTGTGGTAAGTTTTGCATAAATATTCTAGAAATATATTGTATGAGGTGGGAAGTGGTGGTAGTGAGCAGATCGTGAGACATCAGCTTAAGTATTCATTAACTACTTCAGGAAACTGGAGATTGGAGGTCTCCAGTGGGAAGGAGATTTTCATGAACTCAGAAAAAATACTTCATAAGGGAAAGAGCTAACCAAAAAGCACCAAAGCTGGACTAAGATTTTCTTGCCTTTCTTTTTCCACTCCATTGGAGGAATAAGAAGCAGCAGCAGTGAGGAATAAGAAAATAAATTGTTAATAGACACATTCCTTTGTTCCAAACTGCAGTTTCCTGAACTTAAGTCAAGCATGAGCTGGGGCTGGGGAGAAGATTTAAATCTGAAGTGATGTTGATATTTTGAAACTAGTTCCTAGGTTAAGCTTCATATAAACTAAAAGAGTAAGCTCATAAGGTCCACAGTGGTGGACATTTTTGATGCACTAAAATGCTCCTCAAGCAATCAAGTGAGTTTTCAGAACCATGAGCTTTATAGCAATCATACTGTAGCCTTTTCAAAGAAAGGAGCATTCCAGAAGAATGGCTCTAACACTGTTGACTTAAGGACTAACTGGAGCAAGCCCTGCTTGTTAAAAGCTGAAAATCTTGAGTTCGTAAACAAGTTTGAAGTCAAGTGAACTTTTAAGCAGAGTGCTATGGGTTGAATTATGTTCCCTAAAAATTCGTGTGTTGACAGCCTAACCACCTGTTCCTAATACTGTCCTTACAGAAATAATCAAGTTAAAATGAGATATTAGAGTGGGCCCTAATTCAATATGTTGTGATGTTCTTATAAAAGGGGGAAATCGGGAAACACACAGGCATACTGGGAGAAGGCCAAACACACAAGAGATGGCCATCTGTAAGCCAAGCAGAGAGGCCTAGAACATATTCTTCCGTCACAGTGCTTGAAAGTAATCAACCTTGTCAACACTTGATTTTGGACTTAGAGCCTGCAAAATTGTAAGACAATAAATTTATGTTTAAGCTACCCAGAAGCTTTAGTTCTAGAAGCCCTAGTAAACTAGGGGGGCTTGTTACATGAAGCAAGTATTCCCAGCTCAAGGAGGATTTACTGAATGTGGAGACTTGGCTGATAGGGGGAACTGATGAACTCTTTTAACATGCCCAATCTGTGCCAGAATTTGAAGTGTGACCCTAAGACAAGGCTCAAAAATCTCTGCCTTCTTTTTGGAATAAAGTTTTTAGGATCACTGCCACATTTATTTTTTAATTATCTATGGCTTTTTTAATCCTATCATAACAAAAAAGAGGAATTGCAGCAGAGACTTTATGGCCTGGAAAGCCTGAAATATTTACTTTCTGGCTTTTTACAGAAAAAGTTTGCCTTGCCTTGCTTAAAACAAGGGTACTGGTTACAGATCCTGCCTGCTGGGTATTAACAGAACAAATGCAGCAAATGATCTGATCTGAACATGAACCCACAGGATCCCCAGATCATGACACCTCTCAGTGTTTTCTCAGAGTAGATCTGGACAGTATGGATTAAGAGGAAGAAATTGAGACACCTTACCCCCCTTTTCCTCCCCCTAATAAGATCAGGCTAAATTCAATGCAGGAAGACTTTCCAGGGAATAAGAAGCAAAGGCACTAAAAGAAAGAGTTGGAAAACAATACCTACAAGAAGAGTGAACTGCGGTCTTGAAGCATTGTGACTTAACCAAAATTTTGGGAATTACTAACAGGACATGTGTTAATCAAGCAGTTCACTTTGAAAAGGAAAGTTCTAGTAAAATCCACGGCCTTTGTGAAAAGGCCATTGAAGTGAGAGAGAAAACCAAGAGGACCATTGAGAAACTGCAAAAAATGTATGCCCTAATTGGCAATACCTACTTTAAAGAAAAATGTAATAATATCACAATCTCTACAATAAATGTTTTAGCATAGCACTAAACCCACAATATGCTAAAAAAGTTGTCAGTAGAGGAGACAGAAAATAATCCTAAAGAACAGGATTGACTGGTGTACGTTAATCCTGACTTGCCTTTGGGAAAAAAAGGTAAATACAATAAATGCTTCAGAAAGGGGACCCTCTCCCACTTCATAAGCATTAAATACTAAACAAGATGTGCAACAGAATCCACATGACATTGAGTTGTGCAAGAGTCAGCAGCTGGCACTGATGGACTGGGAACTATGGATGAACCCAGAGCTCCCATATTCTCAAGGGTTGTGTAGAGAAAGCACAGGAGCCATGAAAACTGTGGATATAATCCCAAAGGCACTAAACTTGGACTCAAGCTATAAGGAGATTATCAGTAATGTCCAATGTGACAAGAACCATTGATGTGATAACCTTTTATTAAAAAAAAAAAAATTAAATAGAGATGGAGTCTCACTATGTTGCCCAGGCTTGTCTTGAACTCCTGGGCTCAAGTGATCCTCCCAATTTTGCCTCCAAAAGTGCCGGGATTACAGGCATGGGCCACTGTGCCTGGCTGACATGATAACCTTGAGGATGGGAAACGGGGAGGCATATCTAATCCTAGATCCAGGAAATAATGGATACCTTAACCAAGAGGACTCTTTTGGCACACATGTGTAAACAATATATACATATCTTTTATTGGTCAGGCTTAAAAGATGCCAATGAAAAACAATATCTATAAAAGGGATCAGGTTGAAATAGATGGTATGTCTTTAAAAAGTCTTTAAAGGTTTAATTAAGTAGTCTGAAGTAAAGACCAACATAGTACTTAATGATTCCAGTGAAATATAAACGAGAAGCTTAGCCTTTTTTTCCCTAAGATATAAGAGAAAACTCAGTAGTTTACAAATGTGATTGTAAACTTGTGACTTTCTGGACTACATCTTAAGCACATGGATTGGTTTGTTTGCAGTGGGTTAACTGTAGGATAAAAATCATCAAAGTTTGATTTATATGAATAAGAAGTAGATGTAGAAAACAATCTTTGCCTATACATGTGTTAGTACTATGTGTACGTGTGTATGGATATAGAATGAAAAAAAACGCATAAATCCAGTACATCTATTAAGTTATGTAAATAATTATTTGCATTTTTTAAAAAAATTGCCATGTCTACAACACAAATTAGTACAGTGTTAGTACTTGACTAAATTCTGGTAATCTTCTTATACAATTAGATAGGCTGATGTATTTCCTAATTAAAAACATTTGTTTTTAACTCTTTTCTAATGCTTTGGCAATTCACGATTGGAAGTAGTTGCTAATTTAGATTTCCTCATGGAGCACAGTAAATATGAGAGATCCTCATAATAGCCTCTATAGGTTTAAATTATATTTTAAATGTAAATGCAAAAGTTAATTATTTTTTAGAGGACCTGATGTCATCCTTGGGAGTAATTTTTAATTACTTTTTATCCTTCTTAGAGTTGATTGTATTAATTATTTGTACTGGCTTAACAATACCATACTGAAAAAGCTTTTATTTTTATTTATTTTTTGACATTTCTTCTGTTTCAGTTGATTTATCATTAGTGAATAAAGATGAAAATGCCATCTATTTCTTGGGAAATTCTCTTGGCCTTCAACCAAAAATGGTTAAAACATATCTTGAAGAAGAACTAGATAAGTGGGCCAAAATGTAAGTAATATTTTAAAAGCTACTACTCTACATCTCATACAAAAATTTACAAAATCACATTAGGTTGTCTAATATTTGGAAAGATGTGTAATAGAATCCTAGTACAGTCATCCCTTGGTATCTGTGGAGGATTAGTTCCAGGGCCTCCCTATCATTCCAAAATCCACAATGGTCAAGTCCCTTATATACAAATGGCATCATATTTCCAAAGAACTTAGGCCTATGCCATATACTTTAAATAATCTCTAGATTACTTATAATACCTAACACAGTATAAATGTCATGTAAATAGCTATTATACTGTATTGTTTAGGGAATAGTGACGAGAAAAAAAGTCTGTACATGTTTAGTATATATGCAGCCATCCATTTTTTTCCCCAAATATTTTTGATCCGCAGTTGGTTGAATCCATAGAGAGGGAATCCATGGATACAGAGAAACTTTAGCTGCTCAGTAGTCTCATTTGATTGATGAAATAACTGAGGATCAGAATAAGGTGACATAGCAAGCAAGTGGCAGAATCAGGACTACAACTTTTACAATATTTAAACGTTTAAGTTCCTCTCATGTGTTGACATCTCTAAACCACATGTAATCATTTTATTTTATTTCTTTAATAACTAACAGAGGAGTTAATATTCTGAAGCTTAATTTCTTCATGATTAGGCTAAATTATCAACACTTACTTTTATGATAACCAGAAATATTTTCTAATTATTTGAAACTGAAAAATCAATATGAAGATGAGCCAAACTTGACAGTTAGGAAAACGTTTCAGAAAGATGAAACCAAACCAAATAGAATTTCAGAGGGAAAACATTTGGCTGTCATAGAAACTCAGAATACATTCTTTGCCTTTCTTCATTCTTCATGCTACTGGTTTTCAAATTGGGAACAATATCCATTCTTTAAAGTTTAGTAGGCTAGTCACAATGGCTCATGCCTGTAATTGCAGCACTTTGGGAGGCAGAGGTGGGCAGATCACTTGAGGCCAAGAGTTTGAGACCAGCCTGGCCAACGTGGCGAAACCTCACCTCTACTAAAAAAATACAAAAATTACGCCGGGAATGGTGGCTCACGCCTGTAATCCCAGCACTTTGGGAAGCTGACATGGATGGATCTCCTAAGCTCAGGAGTTCGAGACCAGTCTGACCAACATGGTGAAACCTCGTCTCTACTAAAAATATAAAAATTAGCCTGGCATGGTGGCAGATGCCTGTAATCTCAGCTATTCAGGAGGCTAAGGCAAGAGAATTGCTTGAACCCGGGAGGCAGAGGTTGCAGTGAGCGGAGATCACCACTGTACTCCAGCCTGGGCGACTCTGCTGCAATAAAATAAATAAATAAATAATGTTTAGCTTACACTGTGCAAAGGATTACAACTATGGCTATTAGATAACACTGTGAAGTTCTTAATTTTAGTGATTAAGAACGTAATTTCACAACTTGATGTAAGAATGATAGAAGTTTATATAATTTATTAATCATGTTATAACTTTATCTGCATAACTTTTATGCATAATTTGCAAAAATACATACCACCACATTTGCTCTAGCAAGTTTTAGTATTTAATGAATGGGGGTCATAGTTAATAAAAATGGTTAATATTCATTTTTGGCCTTAATGTAAGAGAGGGCAGATAATTAGATTGAATGAATTTGAACTTTATAGAGTGTCCTTGCCTCTTGGATATTCATTCAGCAAGGTTGTGAATTTTTATCCCCTAAGCATTTAAAATATATTCTGCCCTGCTATTCTATTCATATCCTTATGGTCATCCACTTAAGTAAGAAACTGGTTGATTATTTTCAAGACTTTAAAGTTGCATTTCAGGAAAGCACCTCATGCTCTTCTATTGTTTTGTCTTTTATGTTTCACCTTGTGATGATGGAAAATTTCATCATTTTAATTAAACCTTCTTACTGAGTTTTCATTAGACAGATGATTCAGAAAGGTTGTATATTTTAATGCTTCAGGCAATGTACAGTGAATTAAAGAAGACTTCTAAGCAAATGGACATCTATTCCATCCTCGCTTTGTTTATTTTAGTCTGCTTGTTTTAAGCTGTAGTGACTCAGTCAACATCATGGCCCCGCCCATAAATGTCTGTGGTGTTTGGGATGCCTGATCACCTGCCTCTTTTTCCTACCTCACCCATCGTTTTTGATCCCAAAAGTGTTTGGTCATTATTATTTTTTACCTCCCAAATATTTAGCTTAAAATCCCACTTCTGATGTTTTCCAGCTGAAGTTCTGTTGGGAGGAAACTTTTTCTCTACCAAATGAGTACTTAGGTCAAAGTGATTGAGGGCCTGCCAATTAATTGACAACAGACAGGTTAACAGGAGAAAAGTTTATTTCACACTCAGATACAAGAATTCTACAAGGGGTAGTTTGATGAACAGCCATGGGTAAGGGTTTATATACCAGCTTGACTAAAGGGAAGAGTTTTAGAGCTTCAGTGGGAAAATATAAAAGTTTCTATTGGGCTTTTTCATCATGATGCTAATGGGCAGTATCCTTCCTAGCTGGAAGCTCCCAAGAGGGAGATGAATGGCAGCTGAATTTGTACCTCCAGGTGCTAAGGTCCATCTGCCTCTGAGGATGGGTCAGTAGCAGCTGTATTTTTAGGAGGCTTTGCTTAAGTTTAGATAAATTTCTTTCTGTGGCTGCTCTTTGTTCAGATGTGTTCAAAGTAGTCAGACCAGGCATAGTGGCTCATGGCTGTATTCCCAGCACTTTGGGAGGCCAATGTGGGTCACTTTAGCCCAGGAATTAAAACCAGCCTGAGCAACAAAGAGATGGATGCAGTGGCTACCATCTGTAATCCCAGCACTTTGGGAGGCTGAGGCAAGTGGACCACAAAAGCCCAGTAGTTCCAGACCAACCTGGGCAACATTGTGAGATCTCAACTCTACAAAAAAATACAAAAATTAGCTGGGCATGGTGGTGCATGCCTGTAGTCCAAGCCACTTGAGAGGCTGAGGTGAGAGGATCATTTGCACCCAGAAGGTCAAGGCTGCAGTAAGCTGTGATTGTGCCACTGTACTCCAGCCTGGGCTACAGCAAGACCATGTCTTTAAATACATACATACATACATACATACATACATACATGTAGTCTTCATGCCACTTCAGTGGTCTGTTGGTCTCTTCAGTTTTCATTCTCACTGTTGCCTTGTTTTTTTGTACTAAAATCAAACCCTGCATGTGTTCAGTTGCCTCTACATCCAGGGCCTCCCATTATTGTGGTAAGTTTTATCTGATCACTTCTTCCTCTCTGCCTCCCTCTATGCCACTTCTGCTCTACTTCTTGGTTGATACTCAAGCCAGGTCAGTGACTCCCTTTCTTCTTGACCAATGGAAGATTATGGGAATCGCTGAGTCAAAGAGGATTACACACTTATTAAATACTACAATGCACGTTGAAAGTAGTTGCTTAGTTGAAAAAGATAATGTTAAAAATGTATAATCTTGACCAGGCGTGGTGGTTCAAGGCTGTAACCCCAGGACTTTGGGAGGCCAAGGCAGGCAGATCACTTGAGTTCAGGAGTTTGAGACCAGCTTGGGCAACATGGTAAAACCCTGTCTCTACAAAATATACAAAAGAAATTTAGCTGGATGTAGTGGCACATGCCTGTAGTCCCAGCTATTCGTGAGGTTGAGGTGGGAGGATCGCTTGAGCTTGGAATGTGGGGGTTTGCAGTGAGCTGAGATTGTGACACTGCACTCCAGCCTGGGCAGCAGAGTCAGATCCAGTCTCAAAAAAAATTATAATCTTAACAGTAACATAAAAATTAGAGTGCTTCAACAAAGCAAGATTTTACACAGGCATATAGATGTCAAATCTCTGTCCATCCAAGTATTGTAAAGTAGGAAATGCCATTTGGCTCATGGATTCCATCTTCTCCAGTTTTATGGCCTATTGCAGACATACTGCCTACCACACCTAAGTATTGAATAAATGATTTTTTGTCATAATGCAGCCTGATTTTGTAATTCATAAGGCTACCATCTTTGATTTCTTATACTAAGGAAAAGCCAAGAATAGAGGTACAACTAGAAATATTTTAGGATCTGTCTTGGTTTGTTCCCACTGCTATACAAAATACCTGAGTCTGGATAATTTATAGAGAAGAGAACTGAATATTCTTACAATTCTGGAGGCTGGAAAGTCCAAGATCAAAGTGCTGGCCGACTTAGTGTCTGGTAAGGTCTGCTCTCTGCTTCCAAGATGGTGCTTCTTGCTGTATCCTCATGTGGCAAAAGAGGCAAACACCTGCCTCCCACCTGTTTTACAAGGGTACTAATCCCATTCATGAGGGCTCTGCCCTTATGACTGAATCACCTCCTAAAGACTCTACCTCTTAATACTGTCACATTGGCAGATCAAATTTTAACATAAGAAATTGAAGGGGACACATTCAGATGATAGTAGAACCAAATGATTTCTAAAACTTACACTTATTTAAGGAAAACTGTGAAAATAGTTTTCTTAGAATCTTTTACCTCTGAGTTAGTTTTAAAATTCTATTACCATTAATTTGCGTTTTCATTTTCAACTCTATGGGATTTCTAAAGTAGATTAATAACACATTGAAGAATATATTTGTTTTGCAAAATGGCAATATTTAGGCAATTCCAGTATTCTGAAATATAAAACTTTTTGGGTGATTATATTTATTTGATACTTAATAATTATAAGTAAAAAGGTTTTGTAACAAGAAGAAGCAACAATATGCCTGAAGCCTATGGGTCTGTTGGAATGAGTAGGCAATAGGCATGAAGTATTTGGGAATAATAGTTTATATTAAATATTTACTAATGACCTGGATTATTTAATGAAGAATAACATTGGTTAATAATCATAATGCCACAATTCAGCTAGAACAGAAGGATATATCAGTCCTAAAGAGCATATTGTAAGCTGGGAGATGGGTATTATGTTCCTAAAATAGAATCACAATATTTTAGGTCATTTACATTGTCAGATCTGCTACATAAAGGGTGTTCTCTCTTTTTCATAAGAGCAAAAACCTACTACAGTTTTGTCTCTACAGGGATTCTTCTAAGAACTGTGACAGTTTAGGTAAGATTATTTAAAGACAAAAATGTCCCTTTGAATTAAATATCAGGAATAAACCACAGAGTTTACTTTACATGGCAGTGTGTGTGTGCTGACAGGACACTGATAAAACATGCCAGAGAGATGTAGATGCCTCCTTCAGACCCCGCTAGTCTCATTTAATTTAAGGATTTCTTCCATTAAAAGCAATAGTGTTTGAATAAGAGAGCATTAAGAAAATACATAGAATGGCATGTTACAAAGATTTTTCACAACATCTTTGTTTTTGTTTTTCTAATTAACATTCTTTTTTTGGAGTCAGGGTGTCACTGTGTTGCCCAGGCTGGAGTGCAGTGGCGTGATCATAGCTCACTGCAGCCTTAAACACTTGGGCCCAGGCTATCCTCCCACCTCAGTCTCCTGAGTAGCTACGACTATAGGTACATGCCACCAAGCCTGGTTAATTTTTTCTTTAATTTTGTAGAGATGACGTCTCCCTATGTTGCCCAGGCTGGTCTCAAACACCTGGTCTCAAGGGATCAACCCACCTTGGACTCCCAAAATGCTGGGATTACAGGCATGAGCCACTGTCCCTGGCCTCTCAACATCTTTATTGGCTAATCATCAATTGGATCATGGAAAAAAAATTATAATGTAATGAAGGCAGCCCGTGAAATTGTAATTATTTACTTATGGAAGGAAGCTTTCTAAAAACAGGGCCATTTTTCATTCTGTGGGATGGTTACAGCATGGTCCTACTTTAAAGAGGATCCAGGTTTCTATTAACTTCCTAATTTTACATCCTGCAATTCTAATTTTGTGAGTAAATACTCCTAGTAGATGTCTCAGAAAACACCCACTTACAGCAATGATTTATTCTGTGGCAGTGAGTTAACTCTCTCCCATGCTCTCTTTTCCTTTCCAGCATTTGTAAAAGAAGATTACATCTATGCTGCGACTATTTTAAGTAGCTTTGTTTGAACAATATAATATTTTTTCTTAACTTTAATACTGATGTTTATAACTGCACTTTAATCTACATCAACTCTTTCTAATGACAGGCCACTTTACTTTGGGTTTATTTGGGTAACACTTTCTAAATACATTTCACTACCCCAGGCTAGTGGGCTAACAAAATGAAGAAGCAGACTCTGTGTGGTATTTTAAAGGGAGGGAGATGCCAAAAGCATTGCAGGAAGAAACATATCCTTAAAGATTATTACCACGGTGTCTACCAGAGTGAGGAGTAGGTGGCATAATATTCTGAGATATAAATTCTCTGAGGCAGAACATAGAATTTTACTACCTAAATGTAATAAGATGTATTGTGCTATCAGCAAAGGCCATGGAGCTCTATGTGATGAAAATAAAAAAGGATCCAAGTATCTTCCTTTAACTACCATTTAATGATAATGATTTTTGTCTTTAGCATTTATATTAGAAATCAAGAAAGAGGCAAGCTGCAGGCTATCTAATAATAATACGAATAATAATAACTAACAATTGCCCCTCTCTTCCATCCTTAGTTCTTAGCAGCCTATGTTTATTCTCAAAGAAAGTCCTCTTCCTTCATCTTAGTTTATATGGTAATAGAAATGTTAGTTTAAAAATTGTGTTCTATACCACATGCTGATGAAGGGAGTTTTAGCATTAGATTTACATTAGGAAAGAAGACTCAGAAACAGGGTACTATGTAACCGTCTCTTTCACATGTTATCTCATTTATTTCTCATGGGAATCCTTTAAGGTCCATATTGTTACCCATTTACTTGTACAAATGTGGAAAATGAAGCCCTATAGCTTCCAATAAATGTGGTCTCACGACCAGTACTGACCTGGAGCTGGCTTATACCAGATGTCAAAAGCCAATTATTAAATACTCAGAATTTCTGTTGGTAGTATGAAATCACCCATAATGGGAGTATTTATACCTTGGAAATCTGCAAAGGAGGAAAAACAGTGCTCTAGTCCTCTGGTCTTACCACCCCTCTTAGGGAGTACCAGCCCACCAGCACCAGTTTACTGACACAGATTCAACCCAGGTTGGTACTATACAAAAAGCACATTTTCATTCCTTTCTTTCAAGCTGACAAACTTTTGGATTCCTAAAGAATTAAGAACTGTTACCCAGAAAAAATGGGCTTTATTCTTTTGGTGAGTAACAAAGGTCTTTCTGGAGACATGGATGATGCTGGAAACATCATTCTCAGCTAACTAATGCAGGAACAGAAAACCAAGCACTGCATGTTCTCACTCATAAGTGGGAGTTGAACAATGAGAACACATGGAATCAGGGAGGGGAACATCACACACTGGGGCCTGTGGGGGGTGAGGGGCTAAGGGAGGGAGAGCATTAGGAGAAATACCTAATGTAGGTGAGGGGTTGATGGGTGCAGCAAACCACCATGGCACATGTATACTTATGCAACAAACCTGCACGTTCTGCACATGTATCCCAGAACTTAAAGTATAATTTAAAAAAAGTCAGAGGAATATACAGCAGGCTCAAATATTTATATTTTTAATTGTGAAATCATCTTTGCAATATTTATTATGAAATAAGTTTTAAAATATTGCATAATTCTAAAATATGATTTAAAATAAATTATTTCTCTGTAGTAAAAAAAAATAGAGCAGGTTTTGATCAATAGAAGTTTGATTACTTGGCATCAAGTAAGGAGGACACTGGGAGTTTTCACAGAAGCAGTGTCTCCCAGAGGAAAAGTGACAGGGAAGTTTTATGGGGTGATAGGGAAGAAGGTGCATCATCTCATGTAGAGGAAGAGTCCCAGTTGCGGAGATGCAGTGAGTAATCACGCCAGTGTGTAGATCACATGTTATGGTAATGAAGCTATAGCTCCTCCCCAGGGTGGAGACTTTAGCATGGTAATGAGGAAATTTCACACAGACTCGTCTATGAGTTGCTGGGGTCTGTCAGAAGCTTGCCCTAACCAACAAGGTGACAGCATTACACACCAGGCTTGGGAAAAAAACAAGTGATAGGGCAGGAGGCTGTAAAACAGGCTGATGGTTCAACTTTATTAAATGTTATAATCCCTGGAGACCCCCCTGCCTGCTTACAGAACTATCACATTCAGAGCATCATAAGATACAACAATGTAACAGCACTCAGAGGCGCTTCATCTTAATCCTCTGTTTTAATTTCTTCTATGTTTTTCAAGTGTATTTGCCTTCTTCATTTCATGGAAATTTCTTGAAAGTTGAAGTACTCTATGTATTTTGCATTTTTCTACTATGCCTCCTGGGATACTTACTAGAATAATAAAATTGAGCTGGAATGTGACAGATGAAATTGCTAGCAAATATGTCAAACCAAGTAGTGTTGGCTTTGATTATTCATAAATTTTGTTATTTACCTATAAAATGGTATTATGAGTATAGTCATATTTTATACACTTCTATTAAATTTACAGATTATAGCTATATTTCAATTTATAATCATTTTAGTCTCTAGCCTTACAAAATAGTATGGAAGTTTTAGTATGGATACTACATTCTACAGGTATAAAAGTAGTGTTCAAATAATCTTAAAAATTGCAAAATAACTGAGACCAAAAAAATTAGACTCTAGAATATAGCAAAATATTAAAATAACATATGAACAATCTCCCCCATTCCTCACAAAAAGAAAATAAAAGAAATTTAAAAAGAGAAGTTAAAAGACATTAATCCCAAGTATTATATATTTTGTTTTAAAAAAGCCTGATTTTATATAATTACTAACACATAGAAAGGTCCACATAGAAATGTTTATTTGCTAAAGCTGATATTTGAAATAATCACACACATGCACATAAAAGCTAAGAAATGTTTATGTCCATTTTCAATTTCAGAGCAGCCTATGGTCATGAAGTGGGGAAGCGTCCTTGGATTACAGGAGATGAGAGTATTGTAGGCCTTATGAAGGACATTGTAGGTAAGTACAAAACACTGAAGTTTTTCCAAATGAATTGTAAAGATATTATCATTTAGTTATAAACACAGGCTTATAAAGTCAAAATCTTATTGAAGAACATAGTGATTTTCTATTTTAATCTATAATAGTAAAAAGGAAGTACACTTTCAACTTAAATTTGTTAACTCAAAGATTGCTATGGTGAGCATAACAAGGTTATTTATATAAAAATAAAATATATGTTATTTTTTTCTGTCATACTTTAAATGTAATATTTATCACACATGAAAAACACATACATTGTATTAATTTATAATTGAATACATTTCATAAAAATCAACTGAAATGAATTTTCTATAATTTAACTATTTGATATAATGAACATTTTCACATGCTAAAGGTGTAAAACACCAATCATGTTTTTGCTCATTTCAATTTAATCTTTGGTGATCTATTTAAATTTTAGCTTCATGTTACTGAAAATGACATAGCTGATGCTGTTTTTAGTCTAAAATGTGCTATCCTAAAGAGAGTTATATATACTATCGGTGGTATTTAAGATAGTTTTAGATGGTAAATGTGTTAACATTTTGAAAAAATTTATTTAATTGGCTTAAATATTCAGCATTGTTTAAAATTTAAGGTACTGAACAAAAAAATTAATGATATTTTGGTAATTGGAGTGGTGCTATTTGGAACTATTTTAAGGACTTAGGGAAAACTCAAGTTTTCAAATCCTTTTTGAAAGCTTATTCTCTTATAAGCAAACATAAAAATATCTTTATTGCTTCATTCCATTTGAATCTTGACCAGTAATTAGAGAGAAAATCAACGTGGCTGGAAGGGAAATGGAGTGGGGAAAGCTGGACTTATGCATAGAAAAAACTATGGCAACTGGCAAATCATTAAAATCTGGAGACTATCTTGTTTATTTAACAAGTAATTATTGATTCTTTGCTATATGTCATGACTTGTGGGAGCTCTGAGGACATAAAAGTGAATAAGGCCTGGGCATAGTGACACACACCTATAATCCCAGCACTTTGACAGTCTGAGGTGGGTGGATTGCTTGAGCTCAGGAGTTCGAGACCAGCCTGGCCAACATGGTGAGATCCCATCTCTACAAAAACATTTTAAAAATTAGCCAAGCATGCTGGCACACCCGTAGTCCCAGATACTTGAGAGGCTGAGGTGGGAGGTTAGCTTGAGCCTGGGAGGTTGAGGCTGCAGTGAGCCCAAATCGTGCCACTGTTCTTCAGCCTGGACGACAGGGTGACACCCTGTCTCAAAAAAAAAAAAAAAAAAAAACCAAAAACAAAAAACACTCACCTTCCTTATCCTCATGGACTGCCGGTAAAGGAAGATGCAAAGAAATCCAAAATTAATGTACATACATAAGTAAAATACAAAGAAATATAAAATTAATCACACCACCAAAGAGGCATAATTTTCCAGTTGATTTAGGACTGAACACATGCATGTAACTACTCTTTTTTCTAAAACCTCACCAAAGAATTCTGAATGGAATAGAAAAAAAATTACAAAGTCTAAACTGCAGAGGACAAAATAGAATGCCAAAGGAGATGATAATAATATCTGGGGAGTTGGCTCGCTGATAGACAAGCGGTAATTGCCTTTCTCAAAAAAAAAAAAAAAAAGTAAACCAAATCCTAATCTCCCAATGGCAAAAAAATAAAAAGCCAGCTGCTTTACCCTGCTAATCACCTGACCATGAAAAGAGCCAAATTCTGTAAAATATTTGAAGAGTAAATTATTCTGTAAAATATTTTGAGCCAAATATGAGTGGTCATGGCCCAAGGCACAGTCTCAAGAGGTCCTAAGAACATGTGCCCAAGGTGGTTGGGTTGACAAAAGACATCAATCTACACATGTGAAGTATCCATAGGTTTGGGGGAGAGGAGGGGACAGGCGCACAGGTGGGAAGTGTAGTAGTTTATAGGTCATAGGATTATAGATGGAGTCAAAGATTTTCTGATTGGCAATTTGTTGAAAGAGTTAAGTTATTATCTAAAAACCTGGAATCAATAGAAAGGAGTGTCTGGAGGAAGATAAGGGGTGATGAAAACCAAGGTTCTTATTATGTAGATAAAGTCTCATAGGTGGCTGCCCTTACAGACAATAGATGGCAATGTTTCCCATTCATACCTGTAAAGGGTTCTAGTCTCTCAGTTCATCTCTTCAGGATTGGAAGGGACTGAAAAGGAAAAGATTTGGTTATATTCTTCATATTCTTGACAGAAGTAAATTTTCCCTCACAACAGAAGGCTTTGTAGGGCCACTCAAAGTATGTCAAAGAGACATATTTTGGGGTAAAATATTTTGATTTTCTTCTTTATCTGTCATTTGATGTTATGCCAGAGTAAGGTTGGAAAGTAAGCTTGTCATATAGGATAAAATAAAACCCATCTGGTGAGATTTTATGGTTTGTAGGATGTTACTCCCCAGGCCTCTTAGGAATTTGGGCAAGACAGAAAAAAGGTCAGAGTTTAGTCCTCACACCTCAAGAAGGTAGTGATGAAAATACGAATTTTTAAAAAATAAGATTTGTAGAAATTCTGTTTAAAATATAATTAGAATATCAGATCCCCTTGCCAACTTGATGCTGCAGGTGAATACTCCCACACCCCATTTCAGGAGATGACTAGAGGATTAATTTCCAGAAAAGGGAGGAGAAAGGGTCTCCAGACTGCCATGACAAACACCACAGACTGGGTGGCTTAAACAATATAAATTTATTTTTTCCCAGTACTGGAGGCTAGAAATTCATGATCAAGGTGCAAAGTGCTGTCAGGGTTGGTTTCTAGTAAGGGTTCTCCTCCTGGCTTCTCCTCTTGGCTGCCTTTTCACTATGTCCTCACATGGCCTTTCTTTTGTGTACTGGACGAAACAGTTCTCTGGTGTCTCTCACACGTCTTATAAGGACACCTAAGGATACCAGGTCTACCATATCAAGCCCTCACCCTTATGACTGCACTTAACCTTAATTACTAATTTGTAGGCCTATCCCCAAATACACTCACATTGGAGATTAGGGCTTTAACATATGAATTTGGGGCAACCAACTCAATTAATAATATATACCATAGTTGTAAGGTTTCTGTATCGGTTTGAACCCTGAGAGCACGTCAATAGGCAACACGAGGTGGTGTGGAGCAACATGCTGTTTTAATGAGTGCCTGGGTGCAGGCGGGCTGAGGCCTAAAATGGCATCAGCACCAACTGAGGACAAGACAAAGGTTTTATAGTCTCCTGTAAACAGGAAGTGTTCTAGTCTGACATAACTGCTGCGTTGTACCTGGATGGCCTCTTTCTCGATCTTCAGGGGTACGTGTCTTCCGGCCAGGGTAGCTGTCTTTCGGTCGGCTCTTTTCCTGCTTCTGATATCTTGCTGGCACTCGCCGCTGACGTAAGTAGCCTTGCGCCTTCGTACTGGGCCTGAGAAGGAAGGAGTTATTCATCTCCTTAAGCTTCAGGCCTCAGGGAGAATCTTACATTCCCGTCTATTTGGTTGTAGATAAAAGGGAAAAGGGGCCTCTTTCTCAATAACTACTTCACGTGTGATATAGGGGGTGGTGTGGGCACCTTGGAAAAACAAAACCTTAATTTTTTGGGTATTCTTGAGAGACGGGTTGGTATCCACATTGTCCTTGTAGTAGGAGCATCGTCTGTATTGTCTGGAAACGCGTCTGTGCCTGCAAGACAGTTATGTTGAGAGGACAAGGAGGTGTCAACAGGGAGAGGTATAGCCTCATTTGCTGCTTCACGAATGAAAGACTGTGTCTGGATTAAGGAGGGGAGGTAATTTCTGAGTGGGTTAGAGTTTGGTAAGGGTGGAGGCCCTAAGATAAAAGTTCGGCCATACATGATTTTAAAGGGACTATAAAAAGAGGGTGCTTTTGGTGTTGTGTGGAGTCTCATGAGGGCAAAAGGGAGATTTTTTGTCCACGACTGGTGGGTTTTTAGAGCCAGCTTCGTGAGTTGGGCTTTAAGGACAGATTTAGTTTTTTCAACTTTGCCTGAAGATTGAGGCCTGTAGGGTGTGTGGGGAACCTACTTCATATTTAGAGATGTAGAGACACCTTGAATAATTTGGCTGATGAAGGCCGGCCTGTTATTGGGCTGGATGGATGTTGGGAGTACGAAATGGGGAATTATATGCATGATGAGAGTTTGTGTGACGACATTTGCACCTTCTGAAGTTGTTGGGAACATTTTTACTTACCTGGAGAAAGTATAGACAAAGACTAGAAGATAGCAGAGCAGCATGTGAGTGAGGTTTACTTGCCATTCTTGCCTTGGTACCTGGCCCCAGGCTTGGTCGGTAGGAAAAGGTAGCGGCCAGAGGGAGCCTTGGGGTGACACCGAGTGGCAGATAGAGCCAGACTGGGTAATTTCTCAGACATGGCTGGAAAGGTGAGGACAAGTGAGAATAGAGTGGAAAAGTTGCAAGAGAGGTTTGTAACCGACATGGAAAGAGTTGTGGAGTCTTTGGAGGTGAGGAAGATTTTGAGAGTGAGGAAGAACGAAGCACCTTTCCTTGACATACCATGGTCCTTGCTTTTGAAGGTTTTGGGCTCAGAAGTCCTGCTTTTCTTCTGAGGAGTAAAGAGGAGAGAACAAGGACAGGGAGAGAAACTGGCCTTGCACGGATCATAGGGCTATTTGTTTCACTACCTGATCTGTTAGCGCATTTCCAGCCGATATGTGATTGTCTGGGGTTTGGTGGCCCCTGCAATGAATGATGGCAACTTTCTGCAGGAGCCTGATAGCTTGAAGGAGTTTGTTGATGAGAGAGCCATTTATGACAGGAGTGTTTTTTGCAGCTAGGAAACCCCGTTTTTTCCAGGTAGACGAGTGTGACTGTACTATATGGAATGTATAATGACAATTTGAATATATGTTAATTTGTTGTCCGGCTGTCAGTGTGAGAGCTTGAGTGAGGGCAATGAGTTCAGCTTTTGGGAGGTAGTGCCTAGGGGCAGTGGATTGGCTTCAATAGTATGTGGGGGCGGGGGGGCGGGGGACACTATAGCATAGCCAGCATGCCGGCATCCTTGCTGTAAGAAGGAGCTGCCGTCTACAAACCAAGTAAAGAAGGGGTTCATCTGTTAGGTTTGGAAAAGGTATAAGAAAGGTTTGAACAGTGTTCACACAGAAGTGTTTAGGGTCTTTGGCGGTTGTAGCTTCAGGTAAGAGCATGGCTGGGTTTAGATGGGAGCTGGTTAGCATAGTGATTTGGGGGGTTTCTATGAATAGAGCATACAGTTGGAGGAGTCATGGGGCAGAGATGAGACTAGTACACTGCAGTGAGTTGGCATGTCTTTGATGTTATGGGTTGAATAAACTGTTAGGTTGGCATGGAGAGATAGTTTTAGGCTTTTAAGGGTTAGGACAGCAGCTGCCGCCAATGGTCGGAGGCAGGCAGGCCATCCAAGAACTGAGGCTTTAAGCTGTTTAGAGAGGTAGGCAATAACCTGAAGGGTGGGTCCTTTAGACTGGGTTAGAACACCTAGTGTAACTCTATGCTGTTGGTCAGTATAAAGGGAGAAAGGTTTGGTGAGGTCTGGGAGAGTGAGGACAGGGCTGAGGTGAGAGCCTTCCAGAGTAGACGGAAAGGTTGGGTAATAGGCTGTGCAGATTTTTAAGGCTCATGGAGTGGGGCTTTAGCAGCTTGGTATAATGGTTTGGCAAGTAGAGCGAAGGAGGGAACCTAGAGCCTAAAACATCCCACTAATCCTAGAAAAGAGAGGGAATTTTTTGCTTAGTTTGCGGAGGCAGGAGGGATTGGAGGAGAGATATGCAGTCAGCTGTGAGCCCTTGGGTTCACGGGGTAAGAGCTAGCCCTAGATAGGTGACTAAGGGGGTGCATAATTGTGCTTTCTTAGAGGAGACCTAATACCCTCGTTTTGTCAAGAAGTTTAAAAGAGAGAGATAGTGTGGGTGTTGCAGTGTCTTTGAGAGGGGCTACACAGGAGCAGATTATTAACACATTGAAGGAGAGTGGATGGTTTTAGGGATAGGGTACCGAGGTCAAGAGCAAGGGCCTGTCCAAAAAGATGGGGGCTGTCTCTGAAACCTTGAGGTAGTATGCACCAGGTGAGCTGACGTGAAAGTTTGGAGTTGGGGTTTTCCCATGTAAAGGCAAAGAGGTTTTGGGAATCAAGGTATAAAGGAATTGTGGGGAAAAAAAAGCATCTTTTAGGTTTAGAACAGAAAAATGGGTGGTATTAGACAGAATTACGGAAAGTAAAGTATATGGATTAGGAACTACTAGACGTACTGGGAGTACAGCTTGGTTAATGAGCCTGAGGTCCTGGATTAAGCGATAAATTTCATCTGGCTTTTTGACAGGTAGAACTGTTAAAAGGGGAGTTTGTTGGGTGGAGTAGGCGACTGGTGAGGAGGCGAAAATGATAGGCTTTAGGCCTATGCGAGTTGCTTGGGAGATGGGATACTGCTTCTGTGACAGGAACTGGGTGGGCTTTTTAAGGGCAATGTGGATGGGGGTGTGGTGTTTTGTGACTGAGGGTGTGGAAGTGTCCTAAACAGAGGGGTTAACTACGGATGGGGGGTAAGGAAAAGTTGTATGTTTTAAGGTGGCAGGTTGGAGGAGTAGAAGAAAGTTAGAAGCCCCAGAGGGGTCTGGGTTGATGTGTTGGGTACTATGGGGAACATGGAAGTGAAGAGTAGTGTGGAGCTTTGAAAGGAGTGGAGTTTGGCATGAGGGTAGGACTAAGAAAGTGAGTGAAGGAAAAGGTGTATAGGGAGCAGAAAAGTGGAGGGGTGGCTTGGGGTTTGGAGACTTGTCTATTAATTTCTACAATAGAGACTTGGGAGAACTCAGTGGGTCCTGAAAAATTAGGTAAAGCAGTGTAGGTTGCCCTGGTATTAATTAAAAAACATACCACTTTGGGAGGCCGAGGCGGGCGGATCACGAGGTCAGGAGATCGAGACCATCCTGGCTAACACGGTGAAACCCCGTCTCTACTAAAAATACAAAAAATTAGCCGGGCGTGGTAGCGGGCGCCTGTAGTCCCAGCTACTCGGGAGGCTGAGGCAGGAGAATGGCGTGAACCCGGGAGGCGGAGCTTGCAGTTAGCCGAGATCGCGCCACTGCACTCCAGCCTGGGCGACAGAGCGAGACTCCGTCTCAAAAAAAAAAAAAAAAAAAAAAAACATACCGGCCTACCTGCCACCATCAGGGTACCCTTGGCTCGGATGAAGAGATGGTAGTTGCCAGGGTGTCCATTTCAGGGCACCGTCAGTCTTCAGTGGCAAGGCCGATGAGATCCTAATAGGAGGTTTTGGCCATCTTAGGAAGGGATGGGGGCGGTCCTTGTGGGGTCCGCTCACAGTCCAACCTCCCGTGGGGTCCTCTGCAAAGGGGGCATGGCCTGGTGGGCTTACCTGGGTTTGGGCATTGTCTGGACCAGTAGCCTTCATTGCCACACTTGAAACAGGCACCAGGTGGAGGTGGATTGCTAGGAGGCTTCCCTTTTGAGCTGCAGCCCTGCGGGCGTGGTGGAGGTAAGCATTTGAAACTACCTGTGTTTTGCCTTTCATTTTCCTCATCATGATTGTTAAAGACTTTGAAGGCTAAATTAAGAAGGTCTCCATGTGGGGTTTGAGGGCTGTCATCAAGCTTCTGAAGTTTGCGTGGAATATTGGGGGTGGACTGGGAGGTGAACCAAAGGTTTAAGATAGTGGTTCCTTTTCGGCTGGCTGGGTTTAGGTTGGTGTATTTTCTTATGACTTCAGTTAAACAAGAGAGAAAAAGGGCTGGGTTTTCGTCAGGACCCTGGGTGATTTCTGAAAGTTTTTCATAGTTTACTACTCTATGGGCACCCTTTTTGAGTCCTGCAAGGAGACACACAATCATGTGGTCTTGATGGTGGCATCCAGAGGCCCCATCTTGATAATCCCAGTGGGGGTCCTGATTGGGAACTGCCTCTGAGCCAGTAGGCTGGGCAGGAGTTTGGTGATGAATTGTATCAGCCTGCGCCTGAGCTAGGGTCCAGATATGGTCTTAGTCTTTTGGGGTGAGGGTGGAAGAGGATAATGTAGAGGTCATGCCAGGTTAGTTTATAAGACTGGGTAAGGTACTGAAACTCCCTAATATAAGAGGTGGGGTCTTCTGGAAATGAACCGAGTCTTTTGTTAATTTGAGACAGATCAGTGAGGGAGAAGGGAACATGAACTCTAGTAATACCTTCAGTTCCTGCTACTTCCTGAAATAAGGTTGGGTCATAGGCTAAAGATGGCATCTGAAGGAGTATGGGCCGGAGAGAAGGAAAAAGCCGGAAGTGGTTCCTACTGAGGCTATGAAGGGGGAAGGGAGTTGAGTTGATAAGCAGTGGAGGATACATACGGGCGTAAGGTGGCAGGATGGGTTTATAGGCTTCAGGAGAGGGCAATGAGGAAGGAGAATGAGTACAGGCAATGCTAGAATTGTCCTAATGGGATGGTGTAGGAAAAGAAGTGGATACAGCTGACTGGGAAGGTGGCGGCTGAGAAGATGATGACTGAGAAGACAACGAACGGGTTAAAGAAGGCGGTTGAGAGAAAGAGGTAGTGGCTGGGAGGCATGGACAGCAGTCTGCTGGATTGAATGAGGAAAAAGAGGTAGGGTTGGGAGGAGAAAGGTGATCTGGATAGCAAGAATGGAAGAGAAGGATTTGAACAGGTAAGCAAGAATTGTAGAGGTCGGGCTGTGATCTGAGTGCAAAAAACACCTGGACATACAGAATTTCTCCCCATTTCTCCAGTCATTGGCAATAATTGCTTAAGTTCGTTAAAATTATAAAGTCAAATGTTTTATTTGAGGGCCATTTAGATGCATTGTTTAATTTGTACTGCATCCAGGCTATATTGTAAAAAAAGACGAGGCACTTAGGGTGGATATCTTGTTTGAGGCCTAAGGTTTGCAGGGTTCTTTTATGAGGCAGCCTAGAGGGCTGTTTTTTGGAATAGAGGACCAGGAATTTCCCATAACGGAGGGTAGGCATGGGAGAACAGAGAAAAAGGAGACCGTCCTGGACAGCTGGAGGGAGACGATAAAAGGAGTGATCGTCACTGCTGCCTTTTTCGTTCCCGGAATGGGATCAGTTGGCTTAGAGGTGTCCCCTAAGAACAGATGATCAGCAACTGCCTGGCACACACCAGAGCCTTCTTGGACCAATGCTGGATTTTCGGACCGGAGAAACCAAGAGAGGCCATGTAGATTTTTCCCTGTTGACAGAGCTCCCAGGAAACTTACTGGTAGGTGAGATCAGTGACTGATGTGCATGCAGAGGGGTGACTGGAGGCTGAGGAGTTTCCTTTGTCTGGCTGCTGTGGCCTACTCTCTGGGGTGGAGGGGTAGGCCCAAGGAGGATGCAGACTTGAGCCCCTCCCAGGTTTTGGCACCAGAACGTAAAATTTTTGTATTGGTTTGAAACCCAAGAGCGCAACAGACAAGATGAGGTGGTGTGGAGCAACGTGCTGTTTTAATGAGCGCCTGGGTGCAGGTGGGCTGAGGCCTAAAATGGCATCAGCACCAAGTGAGGACGGGATAAAGGTTTTATAGTCTCCTGTAAACAGGAAGTGTCCTAGTCTGTCGTAACTGCTATGTTGTACCTGGATGGCCTCTTTCTCGATCTTCAGGAGTTTGTGTCTTTCAACCAGGGTAGCTATCTTCTGGCCAACTCTCTTCCTGCTTCTGCTATTTTGCTGGTGCACCCTGCTAATGTAAGTGGCCTTGCACCTTGGTACTGGGCCTGAGAAGGGAGGAGTTACTCATCTTAAACTTTCAGGCCCCAGGAAGAATCTTACAATAGTGAAAAAAAAGCATTAAATAAATGTTTATCCACTTGCACTCTTATTTAGCTACCAGTCCCCACACAGGAGGCTGGACAAGTCTACTCTGTTATCTGCACAACCTAAAGAGTCTGACATGAGGGCGTTTCCCAGCATGATGGGCAAATGGGATCACCTTACAACAAACCCCATCACGTGCAGAACACACTGTTAAAAAATCATGAGCCAAACTAAATTTAACGGAGTTTAATTGAGCAAAGAACAAATCATGAGTCAGGAAGCCTCTCAAGCCAGAGTAGGTTCACAGAGACTCCAGCATAGGCATGTGGTTGGAAGATTTGTGGACAGAGAAAGTAAAGTGATGTACAGAAAATGGAAGTGAGGTACAGAAACAGCCTGATTGGGTACAGCCCAGCATTTACCTTAATTTAACATGGTTTGAACAGTTGGTCTCCTTTGATTGGCCAAAATGTGGTGATTAGCACAAGAGTAGGTTACAGTCTGCTTATGACTCCATTTAGGTAACAGTTCATGATTTTCAGAGAAAGCTTTAGGCTGGACTTAAAATGTGTAAGGAGGCAAGTTTAGGCTAAAGTTAATTTAACAATCTCCCTTTTTGGTCATCTTCTCAATTTTGAGAGATTGACCAAAACTTTAGTCATTGATGTAACTATCACCATCATAAATGTCCTTATTTGGTTTCAAAACCCACCGGAAAATAGCATAATAGTGGATTTTGTAAGATAGGAACAAGGACTTCGGTAATTTTTTTTTTTACGGGTTAGAGTAGAGGGTACCTCCTCATGCTGGAATATCCTGTTTACAGGAGAAAAACAAAACCTAGTCTGTTCTAGGATATATCTGTTTCCTTGAAGTCTTATTTTTTATTATGTCACGTTTATCATAAGTGACTGCTTTTTGGTTTGGTCTGGTCTGTGGGGTCCTAGTGCATGAGCTCACTCCAAAACAGTATCCTCCCATAATTTTGTTTAAATCTGTTAAAAGAAAATCCTTAACCAAATTAAATTTATCAGAGTATAATTGAGCAAAGAACGATTCACAAATTGGGCTGCCTCCCAAGCCATAATAGACTCAGAGATACTCCACCGCAGCCACGTGGTGGAAGAAGATTTATGGATAGAAAAAGGAAAGTGACATACAGAGAAGGGAAGTGAGGTACAGAAACAGCCAGGTTGTTTACAGCTCAGCATTTGCCTTATTTGAGCAGGGTTTGAACAGTTTCTCTTCTTTGCCAAAATGCGGTGATTAGCACTGGAGCGGGTTACAGTTTGTTTACATCTCCATTTAGGTTATAGTTCACTATGCACAGAGAAACCTTTAAGCCAAACTTGAAATATGTAAGTAGATAGCTTTAGGCTAAACTTGATTCAACAACACTCATGTTTATTATGCCCAAATTACAAAACTTTTCATGAAAATCTATTTTTATACATCCATGTTGTGTGGAAAATTTTTTAAAAAAAGAAAAAAGAAATCTGTTTTTAGTTTATGACCATATGAATATGTTAACCTATTAAATTTTTTAAATAACTTTATAGGGGGCCAGGCATAGTGGCTCACACCTGTAGTTCCAACACTGAGAGGCCAAAGCGAGAGGATCACTTAAGCCCAGGAGTTCAAGACCAGTTGAGGCAAAATAGTGAGACCCCGTCTCTACAAAATAAATAAATAAATAAATAAATAAAATAAATAAGAGAAGAAAGAAAAATTAGTGGGGTGTGGGTGGCTCATACCTGTAGTTTGAGCTACTTTTTAGGCTGAGGCAGGAGCTCAGGAGGTGGAGGCTGCAATGAGCCATGATTGTACCATTGTACTCCAGCCTGGGTGACAGAGTAAGACCCTGTCTCAAACAAAATAAAACAAAACAAACCCCTCAAACCTCAGTAGAAGAGTTGTAAACAAAAGCAAACTCAAGTTCCTACCAATTATTATTAATCATTACATTATACAAATTTCTATTGGTTTTGTGTGACTATATTGTAGATCAGAATATCAACTTCTAGTTTAAGATAATAGATTGAGGCTGGGAGTGGTGGCTCATGCCTGTAATCCCAGCACTTTGGGAGGCTGAAGCGGGCAGATCACAAGGTCAGGAGTTTGAGACCAGCCTCACCAACATGGTGAAATGCTGTCTCTACTAAAAATACAAAAATTAGCCGGGCATTGTGGCACGTGTCTGAAATCCCAGCTACTCAGGAGGCTGAGGCAGAATCGCTTGAACCTGGGAGGTGGAGGTTGCAGTGAGCTGAGATTGTGCCACTGCACTCCAGCCTGGTGACAGAGCGAGACTCCATCTCACAAAAAAAAAAAAAAAACAAAAAAGAAAAAAGAAAAAGAAAAGATAACAGATTGAGTACAAACCGAAAATTCTCCATTCTATGACAAATACTGAGAAGTGATTGAAAAAAAAATTAACAAACATATAGCAGCAGTTAAAAATAAGTAAATAGAAATCTGCATAGACCAGAAATTTACAACCATTATTGAAGAAAGGAACAGTCAGAAATCAGAAAGCAGTATTTTGGGGGCAGCTCACGTGGAGTCAGGCTCAGTGTAGGACTTGAGTCAAAGACTTTACCAAGAAGCCCCAGGGCTAATCTGGGCAGCCCTGGATGCTTAAGTCTGGAACCCAGGGCCAGAATCTTTGACAGCCAGATCCAGTAAAGGCCAAAACCAAGAATCTCCTCCCACACCAGTAGATTCTCAAAACACAGTGCACTTGATCAGGCTGTCAGAATTACCTAGAGCAGTACATATTCTGATGGAGAGAATTCTCTGAACAATCCTGAATTGCATTTAAAAGTGTGCGAAATATTTGTGTAATAAATCCTTCATTTTTGTTCATTTGTTAGAAGCCAATTCTAGACATTCAAATATTCTAATATGTAAACAAAAAAACTGGAAAAAGAATTTGCATTTAATTTGACCAGAGAATATGTGCTTCTCTTAGCTGTGAATTTTTTTTCACTTTATTCAGTTTGCTTTCAGAACATAAACTGCATTCTAATCCTGTTATTTTGTTCTTAATATTTATCATCCTCTGAAGAGAAGTTAGAATGTTTATATACAAGCCAGGGAAGTGGTAAAGTGATATTATTCAATGAGATTTATTTATGAAGCCAATAAATCCTGCAAAAAGATGTCCTTTGACCATTTGAAAGTTTACAGCTCTATTGCAACTTATTAAATGTCCAAGAGCCTTGTTGACACATAAATACATGTATGACACATAAAGATCACTGAAATTTCAAACCTGTCACCTTTCGTTATTGTTACTAAGGAAAAACAAAAAATAAGAGAAAGACTATACATATTCAGTCTTGTTTAGAAAACTAAAGGGATTAAGCTTATTTTAAATTTTTAAAAGCAAATTTGTCAACCATAGCTGTAGGGGTTTTCTGCCTGTCTTTGAAAAACCACACAGTAATATAATTTATATTCTGGCCCACAAGACTGCCGCCACTTCAGATGCCAGTCAAAAATCCTAGAAACCACCCTTACTTTAGACGCACCAGCTGTAAATTCAGGGATTTCCACAGTGCCCTTTGCAGGCTCCATAATTTGCTAGAGCAATTTCAGAACTTTACTTTCACTTTACTTTATGTTTGCCAGTTTACTATAAAGATACAACTCAGAAACAGCCAATGAAAGAGATGCATAGGGCATGGAAATGAGGGAGCTTCCATGCCTTCTCTGAGCCTGCCACTCTCTTGGTACTTAAATGTGTTCATCAGCCCAGAACCTCTCTGAGTCTTACTGTTTTTATAAAGCTCAATCCCAGCCCTCCTCTCCCTCTGGGAGGTCAGTGGGTAGAGCTAAAAGTTTCACCTCTACTCCCTCTGATCACTTGGTCTTTTTGATGGGCAGCCCCCCATCGTGAGACGTCTCTCAGGGCCCCAACTTAAGTCACTTCATTAGCATCAACTCTCCTGTGATCTAAGGGAGCTTGTTATGAATAACAAAAAATACTTTTACCACTTGGAATATCCAAGGGTTTTAGGAGTCTTGTACCCTGAACTGAGAAGAAAAACCAAACATTTCTTGTTATGACACACCTATGGGACAAAATTCATTTAGTTTTCTACATTTTTGTCTTTGAATGCTGCATTAGTTAAATTAGATGTGTTTGGTCCCAAAATATAATGTGGGATATAGAAGATAACAATTATTTCTTAAAATGGGCAAAGTGAGTTTTGTAGACCTGAAACTTCATAAAGAAAATATTTATAACTTTCCCAAAGCCTCAAACCTTATATGACAAATGCATTGTCACATTTTATTTGAAGTCTCTTCAGTGGTCTGGGTTGTAAATCAGAGTTAGGAAGGGTGTGATAGCTCCTATGGTTAGGGAGTTTAGAGCCACAGGAATTTAAGAGATTTGCCATGCTGGATGGGCCCTGAACCCATGACCTGACCCGTAGGTAATTTAGTTTCCTAAACCACTGGATCCATCTTTATCGATAAAGGAGCATCTGTTTTGGTCTTTCAGATCATACTATTAGCTCCAAAATTTTTTAACTTCCAAAATTAAATACATATTAGTCAGAGAAATGGTCCTCACTTAAGTCAAATTGAAAAAATGAATAAATGAGGCACAGTGGCTCACACCTGTAATCCCAACACTTTGGGAAGGTAAGGAAGGAGAATTGCTTGAGCCCAGGAGTTCAAGACCAGTCTGGGCAACATGGTGAAACTCCATCTCTGCAAGAAATACAGATATACAAAAATTACCCAGGCATGGTGGTACATGCCTGTAGACCCAGCTATTCGAAAGGCTGAGGTGAGAAAGTTGCTGGAACCTGGGAGTTTGAGGCTACAGTGAGCCATGATCATGCTGCTGCACTACATCCTGGGTGACAGAAAAAAAAAAAAAAGAAAAATGTGTAACTTCACTCAAATAGACTCTTTTCGAATGTGTTTTTGTGTGTGTGTTCATTTTGTTTGCAAACTCCATGCAGCTTCTCGTTTTGCCTTGGTTACTAAGAAGTTCTGAGAAAAATTTGATCAAGTTTGAAGTAACAAAAATATTTAATAAATTCTAATTTGTTTCTCATCTGCATTTATTGTGTTGCTACTTTCTATCATTCTTCCTCAAGTAGTTTTGTATTACGAATTATCTGAAACCCTCTTTGGAAGTAAGTGCAGTTTAAATGATGAAATAATTAAAATAATTGTGTAGTAACTGCAGTAAAGAGTAGCAAAGGCCAAATTTATTTTTTCTACTTGCTAGGGTTACTAGCAGCAAATCCATATGGGTCTGCAGCAACCTCGGTTTTTGCCTCTTTAGAAGAAATAATTCAACTGAGGGGCGTAAGGCAGGAGAGATCAAGGCAAATTTTAGAGCAGGAGTGAAAGTTTATTAAAAAGTTTTAGAGCAGGAATGAAAAGAAGTAAAGTACACTTGAAAGGGCCAAGTGGGCAACTTGAGAGATCAAGTGCATGGTTTGACCTTTGACTTTGGGTTTTGTATTTTGGCATGCTTCTGGAGACTTGTGTCCCTTCTCCCCTGATTCTTCTCTTGGGATGGGCTGTCCTCATGCACATTGGCCTGGTAGCACTTGGGAGGGGCTGCATGCACAGTGTGTTTACTGGAGATATGTGCATGCTCACTTGAGGCATTCTTCCCTTACCAGCTGAATGTCCCTAGAAGGTCACATAAGAGACATTAAAGCTTGGCCATTTTGCCTCTTAATGTACATGCTTGAGCCCACTCACCCAAATCCTGAGATATTGGGAAACTGCTGATCACCAGTTTCAGGTTTTTTTCTATCTTTTGGGAGACTGTCTTTCCCTGGCACTGGCTGCAACCAATTATTATTTTAGAGAGACAGTTAACAACTGCCTGACCATCACCTGACATTCCTGGTGATGGGAGGGAGATGCCTGCCCTGCTCATGTCTGCCTGACTACCTACTGTAACACCAGGTTGTCTAAATGTGTCATGAGCAAACAGACAAGTTGTATATTTTGGGTCGTGATTGAGTCTTCCAGGTACTTAAAACCACAGCCTTTAGTTTACCATAAAAAATTTTAAAAAGAAGTTACCAGGAGGATAATAAAAATTATTATGTGTACAAATTGATAGTGTGGATAGAGAAGAGAAAGAAATAATAACCAACCATATTTATTCATAGAAGTAGAAAAAATTCAATTTCAGATGAGAAGAAAAACTATTAATGAAACATTTTATAGAGAGCCAATAATTCTTCAAAACATGGAATAACTTTCCCTTATAATTAATGTCATATTATCAAGATGGTAGAAATAAAATTGCTGAAGAATATTATTAATATTATTATTAAGCTTACTTCTCCCTGGATAGATAAAAATCACACAGGGTTAGCTACATGCATTCAAGGTTATAAAAATGGTGTAATGTGAACATAAATTTGCTTTATGAAATCTGTGGCTGACCCTCAGAGAAGCAATAATCCCTGGAAGCTATCCCCCCACAGCTGCAGACCCTCAGTCATGTACCAGCCACCTCTAGAGGCCGCTGAAATTCGTTACTTGAAAAATGGAAGGTAAAGTTCTTGGACTTAGCCTAATTACAAACCTTACAGCCAAATCCACAATAACATTTGCATCTGCTAAATAAAATATACAGAACATGGTATGGCAGTTATGAGACTTGTAATGAACCCTCTTATCCGATGGTAAACAGCTTGGGGCCTTGTCATCCCCACTTTGCAAGAGATTTGAAATTATGTTAGGATTAAAAAGACACAGAGGGAAGTTGGTTAAGATCCTCAGTCTCAAGTCAAATACACAGAGTATTTTCTGTAAACAATGCTTTAACCCTGAAAGAACATTCTTATTTTATTTTTCTTCTACGAGACTTTTGGTCAGTTAGTTCATCTCTTTGCACATCAGTTTCCTCTTTATGAAATGAAGAGAATTAGAGTAGGTACCTTATTGAGTTGCTATGCATGCTGAAATAATACAAGTCACATAATTAGAAGTGCTGAAATACTTAAGGGATCCATAAACATTAGCTTGCCAGTCTTTGAGACCAGAAGTTTTATCTTCTGGTAAAGCAAAAATATGATGTTCAATAAATAAATAAACAAGGAATAAATAAGCAGAGAAGCACTCTTTGGATTAGAGCACTGGCTCACACTCATCTCAGAAGTGATTTAAATCTTGACATTTATTGCAGTGAGTCATAGATGATCTGATAAAGTAAAGATCCTTTCAAAACCTGCTAAGCGCTCCAGAAGCATTTTAAAAATTTTGCCCCAACATAACTGGAGCTCTTGATGTTTCCACATTAATTCAAAATAATTAGGAAAAAGTAAATGAGTGAAGAAAAACAACTTGAATAAACTTTGGTTAACTTTTTTAAAAAAAGATTGTTAGTGAAATGATGATATTGAAACATCTTAGGACAATATTGGTTTCAGAAATCTAATTTGAACCAAAAAAGATAGGCCAATTAGGTAAATAATCTTTTGAAAATACAGACATACCTCAAAGGTATTGTGGCTTGGTTCCAGGTTGCTGCAGTAACGCAAATATTGTAATCAAGTGAATCACACAAATTTTTGGTTAAACAGTACATATAAAAGTTATGTTTACACTATACTGTAGTCTATTAAGTATGCAATAGCATTGCATCTAAAAAGCAATGTGGATACCTTAATTTAAAAAATACTTTATTGCTAAAAAATGCTAACAATCATCTGAACCTTCAGTGAGCTGTAATCTTTTTGCTGATATGGGGTGTCTTGCCTCTATATTAATGGCTGCTGACCAATTGGGATGGTGTTACCTGAATGCTGGAGTGGCTGTGGCAATTTCTTAAAATAAGATAGCAGTCACGTTTGCCATGTTAACTGAGTCTTCCTTTCATGGAAGAAATCTCTGTAGCTTGTGATGCTATTTGATAGTATTTTACTCACAGTAGAACTTTCAAAATTTGAAGCAATCCTCTGAAATCCTGCCACTGCTTTATCAATTAAGTTAATGAAACATTTTAATCCTTTGTTGTCATTTCAACAATGTTCACAGCATCTTCACCATCTTCAAAATCTTAACCATTTTTCTTTGCACTTTCGTAAGCGGCAACCCCTCATCTGTTGAAGTTTTATTATGAGATTGCAACAATTCAGTCACATCTTCAGGCTCCACTTCTAATTCTAGTTCTCTTGCTATTCCACTACATCTGCAATTATTTCCTCCACCTGAAGCCTTGAGCCTATCAGTCATCCATGAGGGTTGGAATAAACTTCTCCCCAGTTCCTGTTCATGTTGATATTTTGACCTCCTCCCAATAATCATGAATGTTCTTAGTGGCATCTAGAATGGTGGATCCTTTCCAGAAGGTTTTCAACTGACTTTGCTCAGATCCATCAGAGGGATCACTATCTGTGGCAACAATATCCTCACAAAATGCTTTTTTTAATTCTATTTAATTTTTTTTTTTGGAAAAGCAGTCTCTATCACTCAGGCTGGAGTGCCGTGGCGCAATCTCGGCTCACTGCAACCTCTGCCTCCCAGGTTCAAGTGATTCTCCTGTCTCAAACTCCCGAGTAGCTGGGATTACAGGCATGCACCACCATCCCTGGCTAATTTTTATAATTTCAGTAGAGGTGGGGTTTCACCATGTTGACCAGGCTGGTCCCAAACTGCTGACCTTGGGTGATCCACCCACTTTGGCCTCCCAAAGTGCTAGGATTACAGGCATAAGCCACCCCACACCTGGCCTTTTTTCCAAATTTTTAATTTTAATTTTTGTATTTTGTTTTTTATTTTATTTTTTATTTTTGAGACAGAGTCTTGCTCTGTCACACAGGCTGGAATACAGTGGTGCAATCAGCTCACTGCAGCCTTGATTTCCTGGGCTCCGGCAATTCTCTGGCCTCAGCTTCCCCCGAGTACCTGGGACCACAAGTACAAGCGACCATGCCTGGCTAATTTTTGTATCATTGGTAAAAATGGGGTTTCACCATTTTGCTCAGGCTGGTCTCAAACTCCTGAGCTCAACCAATCCACCTGCCTAGGCCTCCCAAAGTGCTGGGATTACCCTACCCAGCTGCCAAATTTTATTCTTAAAGAATACTACTTGAAAGTCAAAATTACTCCATGATCCATGGACTGCAGAATGGATATTGTGTTAGCAAACTTGAAAAGTTTAATATCCTTGTACATCTCTATCAGAGCTCTTGGGCGACTATGTGCATTGTCAATAAGCACTAAATGTTTTGAAAATATTTTTTTTTCTGAGCATTAGGTCTCAACAGTGAGCTTAACATAGTCAGCAAACCATGCTATAAATAGGTGGCCTGTCGTCCAGGCTTTGTCGTTTCACTTATAAAGCACAGGAAGAGTAGATTTAGCATAATTCTTAAGAGCCCTAGGATTTTTTGAATGGTAAATAAATATTGGCCTAAACTTAAAGTCATTAGCTACGTTAATCTCGAATAAGATTCTGCCTGTCCCTTAAAGGTTTGTAGCTGAGTCCTCCTTTCTAGCCATAAAGTCCTAGATAGCGTCTTCTTCCAAGAGAGGACTCATTCATCTACACTGAAAATCCGTTGTTTAGTGAAGCCTGCATCAATGATCTTAGCTTGATTTTCTGGGTAACTTGCTGCAAATTCTCCATCAGCACTTAACTGTTTCACCTTGCACTTTTTGTATTTCAAATAGCCAACTTGAGACAAGTTTATTAGTAATTTCATGGTACCCTTTTGTGGGCTGATTCTCACCTCACCCTTCCCCAAGCAACTCCTGTGAGTAATGTCAAACAGTATATCCTTTTGTTGCTTTTTTCAGCCACCCTTACAGACCCCCAACACAATCAACCTGGAAATGACCTCAGTATGCGTAATCTTAAGTCATCTTGCTAACGCAGACACCTCTGAGGTTCCCAAGAAAACTTCAGTGGAGTTCTCTAAACTGAAACCTTGAGAGAGGAAGATTTTCAAGTAGGAACCAGACAAATTCACTTAAAACTCACCACTACACACCTGTGTTATAGAAGCATTCCATTTTTTCTATTGCAGATGGGATTTCCTCTTCAAGCTTACTGTACTGTGTCTTTTTAAAAAATAGTTGAAGACATCGGAATAAAAGCTAATGTCCCAAACAGCGCTTCCCTGGATATTGCTGTTTCTTTAACAGCCTTTTTCCCAGCTCTTCTGAGATGGTCCATGACATTGCCTTCCTTGCCCATTACCTTGATCCCTTGAATGGGCCCAAAACTTTGGAATGCAAAAACATTCATTCCATTGACTTGGTTGAGAAAGATGATAGGTCAGGTTTTTTTCATCTAAAGATTATCCTGGGCATACTTCATTTGGGCCCAAATGAGGGATTATTCCAAAGAAGATTGAAGAAGCAATTACTCCTTCCCCTAGTAATATACTCTTTGGCAATGATTACAGTTTGCATTTCTGCTGATAATGCTGTGTGCTATAATTATATGTAAGTTTATAAGAAACCTGGAGTAAAACCATGGACTTTCTCCCTTTTGCTGGCATCATCTACAGAAATACCATGGGCATCATGAAAGGCAATATAGCTATAGGCTGAAAAAGGCAGGGTTCAGTTTGCTGCTGTCATGATGCCCTGTTGAGAGACTGCTCTTCAAAGTTTCTTGTATCATTGGGTCCTCCAAGTCAGGCCTGGATGCCTCTTTATTTACAAAGAGTAGTTGCCTCTATTTTCTCAATTGAAATGACCAGATTTTTAAGATCTAATAATTGTGTCCACTGAAGAAATCATCAATAAAAGGATCTGCATTTCATGATACACAAGTGCACCTGGACCCTATGCAGGGAGTGGCACTGCTGCACCCTGGTCACTGCCTGGCTCCTATGCTATGTACTCCTCTTCTTGGGACCTATGTCCACCTTGAACTTCTAAGTTTCTTTCCTTAAACCTTATGAGCCAACCTGTGCTAGTTTCACACTTTTCTTTCACATCTTCCTCACCTCTGTCAAGCTTCAAAGAATTGAAGAGAATTGAGGCCTTGCTCTGGTTTAGGCTTTGGCTTAATGGAATGTTTGGGCTGGTTTGATCATCTGACCTGATCACTCAAACTTTCTCCATATCAGCAATAAGGCTTGTATTAGTCTGTTTTTAGCCGCTGATGAAGACATACCCAAGACTGGGCAATTTACAAAGGAAAGAAGTTTAATGGAGAACTCATAGTTGCACATAGCTGGGGAAGCCTCATGACAGTGGCAGAAGGTAAGGAGGAGAGAGTCACATCTTATGTGGATGGCGACAGGCAAAGAGATAGCTTGTGTAGGGAAACTCCCCTTTTCTAAACCATCAGATCTCATGAGACTTATTTACTATCAGGAGGACAGCACAGGAAAGACCTTCCCTCTTGATTCAATTACTTCCCACCAGGTCCCTCCCACAACATGTGGGAATTCAAGATGAGATTCGGGTGGGGACACAACCGAACCATATCATTCCACCTTTGGCCCCTCCCAAATCTCATGTCCTCACATTTCAAAACCAGTCATGCCTTTCCAACAGTCCCCCAAAGTCTTAACTCATTTCAGCATTAACTCAAAAGTCCACAGTCCAAAGTCTCATCTGAGACAAGGAAGGTCCCTTCTGCCTATGATCCTGTAAGATAAATGGCAAGTTAATTATTTCTTAAATACAATGGAGGTACAGGCACTGGGTAAATACAACTGTTCAAAATGGGAGAAATTGGCCAAAACAAAGGGGCTACAGGCCCCATGCAAGTCCAAAATCCAGTGGGGCAGTCAAATCTTAAAGCTCTGAAATGATCTTTGATTCTATGTCTCGCATCTGGGTCATGCTATGCAAGAGGTGGGTTTCCATGTGGTCTTGGGCAGCTCCACCCCTGTGGCTTTGCAGGGTACAGCCTCACTCCCAGCTGCCTTCATGGGCTGGTGTTGAGTATCTGTGGCTTTTCTGGGCGCATGTTGCAAGCTGTCAGTGGATCTACCACTCTGGGGACTGGAGGACAGTGGCCCTCTTCTCACAGCTCCACTAGGTGGTGTCCCAGTAGGGACACTGTGTGGGGGCTGCCACCCCACATTTCCCTTCTGCACTGCCCTAGCAGAGGTTCTCCATGAGGATCCCACCTCTACAGCAAACTTCTGCCTGGACAGCCAGGCATTTCCATACATCTTCTGAAATCTAGGCAGAGGTGCCCAAACCTTGACTTCTGTGCACTCACAAGCTCAACACCATGTGGAAGCTGCCAAGGCTTGAGGCTTGCACCCTTTGAAGCCACAGACTGAGCTGTACCTTGGCCCCTTTCAGCCATGGCTGGAGTGGCTGGGACTCAGGGCACCAAGTCCCTAGTCTGCACACTGCAGGTGGGCTCTGGGTCCCACCCATGAAACCACTTTTTCCTCCTAGCCCTCTGGGCTTGTGATGGGAGGAGCTGCCATGAAGACCTCTGACATGCCCTGGAGACATTTTCCCCATTGTCTTGGGGATTAACATTCTGCTCCTCGTTACTTATGCAAATTTCTGCAGCTACCTTGAATTTCTTCTCAGAAATTTGGATTTTCTTTTCTATCGTGTTGTCAGGCTGCAAATTTTCCACACTTTTATGCTCTGTTTCTCTTTTCAAATGGAATGCCTTTAACAGTACCCAAATCACATCTTGAATGCTTTGCTGCTTAGAAGTTTCTTCTGTCAGACACCCTAAATAATCCCTCTCAAGTTCAAAGTTCCACAAATTTCTAGGGCAGGGGCAGAATGTCACCAGTCTCTTTGCTAAAACATAACAAGAGTCACCTTTGCTCCAGTTCCCAACAAGTTCCTCATCTCCATCTGAGACTACCTCAGCCTGGATTTCATTGTCCATATCATTATCAGCATTTTGGTCAAAGCCATTTGACAAGTTTCTAGGAAGTTCCAAACTTTCCCACATTTTCCTGTCTTGTTGTGAACCCTCCAAACCATTCCAACCTCTGCATGTTACCCAGTTCCAAAGTTGCTTCCACATTTTTGGGTATCTTTTCAGCAATGTCCCATTCTGCTGGTACTAATTTACTGTCTTAGTCTGTTTTCATGCTGCTGATAAAGACATACCTGAGACTGGGCAATTTACAAATGAAAGAGGTTTACCAGAGAACTCACAGTTCCACCTGGCTGGGGAAGCCTCACAATCATGGCAGAAGGCAAGGAGGAGCAAATCACATCTTACATGGATGGCAGGAGGCAAAGAGAGAGCTTGTGTAGGGAAACTCCCATTTTAAAAACCATCAGATCTCATGAGACTTATTCACTATCAGGAGGACAGCACAGGAAAAACCTGCCCCCATGATTACGTCCCACCAGGTCCCTCCCACAATACATGGGAATTCAAGATGAGATTTGAGTGGGGACACAGCCAAACCATATCAAGGCTGTTGGTCTTTCTTATCATTGTTGTGTTCACTGAAGTAGCAATTTTAACTTCTTTCAAGAACATTATCTTTATATTTACAACTTGGCTGTTTGGCACAAGAGACCTAGCTTTCAGCCTACCTCGGCTTTTGACATGTCTGCCTCACTAAGCTTAATCATGTCCAGCTTTTGATTTAAAGTGACAGGCATGTGACACTTCCTTTCACTTGAACACCTAAAGGCCATTGTAGGGTTATTGATTGGCTTATTTTCAATGTTGAGTCTCAGGGAACAGGGAGGCTGGAGAAGTGGGAGAGAAATGGGGGAAGGGCTGATCAGTGGAGCAGTCAGAACACACAACATCTATTGATTAAGTTCTCTGTCTTATATGAATGTGGTTTGTAGCATGCCAAAATAATTACAGTATTAACATCAAAGATCATTGATCACAGAAATAATAATGAAGTTTGAAATATTGCAAGAATTATCAAAATGTGATACAGAGACATGAGGTGAGCACATTCTTTTGGAAAAATGGCACTGATAAGATCAGTTGATGGAGGGTTGCCACAGACCTACAGTTTGTTTAAAAAACAAACAAACAAACAAAAGGTCAGGTGTGGTGGCCTATGCCTATAATCCCCTCAGCACTTTGGGAAGCCAAGGCAGGAAGATAGCCTAAGCTCAGGAGTTTGAGACCAGCCTGGACATGGTAAAACCCTGTCTCTACCAAAAATACAAAAGATTAGCTGGATGTCATGTAACTGAGGTAGAAGGATTGTTTGACCTTCGGAGGCAGAGTTTGCAGTGAGCTGTGATCATGCCTCTGTACTCCAACCTGAGTGACAAAATAAAACAAAAAACAATGAAGTGAAGAGCAATGAAACAAAGTATGCCTGTACACTAAAAAATCAGTCTGTTGTAGCTCTTTGATGTTAAGAACACTAAATTCTTTAGTGCCTTTAGGTCATATTTGTAGTAAACACTTCTGTTAATGTTTTGAAACTTTACTATTTGCACCACCCCCAGTTATAAGTGTACACATTCTTGCATGTTGGACTAACCCTGTCCTTGGACAAAGATCAGTAGCAGATGAAGATTGCATTTTGTGATGTGCTCAGTTAAGTTTAAAGTGGTCCATTGTACAATAATGTTGTATATGTGTACAGAAAAATTGTTCAAATCAGGAAGGGATTATTTACAAAGAATTGGCCCAAGTGTGAGGAGGCCATTGAAAGTGAAATGAGGGAAGCTCTATACCAAGTGTAAGTGTAGTTTAATTCTGCCCAGCACATCTGGAGGGGAACATGTGTGTAGGTGCATCGCATTCCCAAGCCAGAAAAATTTTAGGTGATTCAAAATGAACACTGTATTGTTTGGAGAACCAAAATGTCCAGGAATCTGTATCGTGTTTTGTTTGTTTGTTTGTTTTGTTTTTTGAGACAGAATCTCCCTCTGTCACCCTGGCTGAAGTGCACTGCTACCTCTCCTGACCCGCCACCTTCCCCAGGCTCAAGCGATTCTCCAACTCAGCCTTCCAAGTAGCTGGGAACACAGGCATGCACATCCAGCTGTTTTTTGTATTTTTGGTAGAGACAGGGTCTCACCATGTTGCCCAGGCTGGTCTTGAACTCCTGAGCTCAAACCATCCATCTAACTTGGCCTCTCAAAGTGTTGGGATTACAGATGTAAACCATCATGCCCAGCCTATATCCAAATTTTCTTTTTTCATTTATGTTTTTCTTTTTCTTTTTATTTGTTTTTGTTTGTTTGTTTTCTTATTTCTTTCTTTGTTTTTGTTTTTGCTTTTTTTTAGATGCAGGTTCCACTCTGTCACCCAGGCTAGAGTGTGGAGTGCAGTGGTGCAATTTATAGTTCACTGGAACCTCAAGCACTCTTCCTGTCGCAGCCTCCAAAGTAGCTGGAACTATAGGAGCATGCCACTACACCTGACTAATTTTTAAAAACTGTTTGCAGAGACAGAATCTCACTATGTTGCCCAGGCCCATCTTGAGCACTTGGGTTCAAGCATTCCTCCTGCCTCAGCCTACCATTATATCCATTTTAATCAGAATATAATATTTAAGCAAAAATGGAATGTCTGAGCTTCTACAGAAAGCCTCCTTTTTCCTGCCTCTTCCATTTCTTGATTTTATTTGTGATAATTATTTTTTCTTTTATTTTCTCCTCACTTTATTCTTTAAAATGCTTCTCTTTCCACTAATTCTGTATTTTTCTTCATATTACTTTTTCTTTCCTCCTTCCACTCACCCTGCCATTTTTTTTAAATAAATGGTTTTCCAAAAAGATGTGTGCAAATAACAGGGAGTCAAGAGTAAGATCAAGTTACTTTAGATAGTGTTTGTTTTAGAAATAGCAGTAAAAATTCACCCTATAATTGTTCTGTGGTCGACAGGTTTATGCAAACCTATCCCCCAAACCAGAGGAAGCTGAAAGGCCCAAGAAAGAGATGGACAAATCCAGTTTCTCAGAAAGAAACATTTAATAGGGAGTGAGAAACAGAAGTCATGATGTCCTGGCAACTGGCAACAGCAAGATTAGATAGTACCATTACCCCCGTACCATTACCCACCGCGTATGACTTATATGTAAAACATAGGGAAGGATTGTGTGGAACAATTGAAGTCAACCTCTCAGGGAAAGGCAAGAATGCTATGTGAATCTGCCTAAGGGCAGGATTTATGGTAGCAGCAGTTAAAATAGAAATCTTAAAGGCATTCCCAGAATAAGGGTTACCCAGAAGTCAACATGGCAGATTAACACCCAATATAGAGTTGCTTTAGCCTCCACAATAATGTAGGGAAATAAATATAATGAAGATGGCAGTATTTTTTAAACCATATTTCAAAGAAATCTTCTCTTTGAAACATGGAGAAGAAGAATGCATATGTCACTATATGCAACATAAGCTTATATTCATATCTATTTAGTATATCCAGGACAAATTTTATTTAGTTCTAGGAATATACAGTGAGATTTTTCTTACTGCCCCTTGACGTTAGATATTATTCACCTTACAGTGATCAGAGATACATCTTTTAACATCCACCACTTGTTCATCAACCTTGTCTGTCAAATGGAGAAATCTATGTGGCAAATGCAACAAGAAGTTTTCCTTGACCCAATAAAGATACAGGCCCTTCCTTAAATGGCTATGTTGAAATATAAATTCTTAAATTATATACTTATTTACATGGCTTCTCCCCTCTAGTGAACTATCCTGGAATCTGTCAATTAGATTTATTCTATGTACTGTCTATTCTTTTAAAATGGGACTCTCTCAGAAATATCCCTCTGGATACAAAATGTAGGATTTGTATTATACATTTTCTCTAACATCTAGTTCAGCCTTAAAACATTAAGGTACACATCTCATTTTTCTCAGTGACAGTAAAGGGGCATAATTTCTATTACACAGGTCTAATTGCCTTGAAGAAACATCATAAGGACTCAAAACATGGAAGTTATTATTATTGTTGTGATTATGCTTTGAATTCTTAAGTAACCAATGTATTCTCTGTCTCTGGGTCTGTTTCTAGTGTCAAAACCCTTGTTAGCAGGAATTAGATCAGATTATATTAATAATTATGTAGTGGATATCTTTTGCATATTTTCTCATCAGACAATACACGTCTATATTATCTTTTATCTCAGTGTGTATGAATAAATGTCAGAGCTATTTGGGTCATAATTTGCTATGCGGCTGTTGTGTCTTGTTATATATTTCACTGTAATAACAGTGAGTTATGATTCACAAAGTTTGCCTCCTTTTATAAAAGGTGCATTTTAATTTGATGTTAGAAACAACGAACTTTAAAAATGTAATTGGCCTTAATATCTTTTTAGATTCCTTTGAAGATATACTTACCACAAAAATATGCTCCTTGGGAATTTGACAATTGAGCTGATAATAGGATATATCATTTTTAGTTTACAGGCAAAAGAAAATGCTTCATTATTTTGTTGTTATTTACTACATCATAAAAGAAATTTAATTTTAGCTAGCTGTGTGCATCTAAGTCCAGATATCATTTGATAAAATGAGTCAAGTGGGAAAACTTCCATTTCTTTATGATGACACATCAAATATGCCCTTATCTCTAAAGACATTAAGAATGATTGAGTGAAGTCTTCCTACTTTGTTTTTTCAGTATCTTTAGACATAGTAGAAACATCTAAATTATGATATGTTTATTTTACAGGAGCCAATGAGAAAGAAATAGCCCTAATGAATGCTTTGACTGTAAATTTACATCTTCTAATGGTAAGTTTTCTTTCCCACTAATGTTTAGAACACATTCATTTACAGAATCTGATGTTTTTCTATCTTTAATTCATGAGCTTCTGGGGGTTTACTTATTTAAAAATAAATTGTGAGGTTATTTTCATTTTTACTAGGAAATGCTGGACCGTTATATAATAGCTTCTTCCTAATCATGGAAGAGTTGACTCTTGAGAAGAGCTTTAGAATAATGAACAGTTCTTGTCTGGGAAAATAAAGAATAAGAGCCATAATGGGTAAATAGGCAAACTACACGCAAGCCTACAAAACAGTGATGTACAATGCTAGCAAAGCACTGACCTTTTTGGAAAGACAATTTTCTATTGGCTTCAGCAGAGTGAGTTAGTGGATCAGTATACTTTTGTATATTAATATAGGTTAAAAAAGACTTGGAGAATTAAATTTTTAAAAAGAGGTCTAGTACCTTAAATGAGTTAATGTGTTTAAAGTACTTCTTACATCTTACTCAATAAACAGTTTTACCTTAAAGTGTCAAATCTATTATCTATTTGGGATGTTGTGTTTAATGGTGTCTGCCCAATGCTTTAAAGAATCTTGACTTCATTTTTTCAAGTATGTTTTGGAAACATGTCTACAAGTTCAGATATCCCTGGATTTGACTCCCAGCTAAATTACATAATGCTTATTTGAGGTTGAAAAAGGCTTTTGGCATCTCTAAGTCTTAGTATTTTCCTTTGTAAAAATGAGAAAAATAATATCTACCTCAAAGATCTGCATGAGAATTAAATGTAATAATATGTGAAAATTGCTTTAGTACCCTGGCCAGTGATCAACACTCAGTTAACAGTAGCTATCATCTTCGTTGTTATTATTGTCAATATCACTCTCTAGGAACTGTGTGGAGAAATGAAAGAGCTTCACTGAACAAATGAGCTACTATCAATACAAATAAGACATACATAGACCATAATATTTCAGTGTCATGCCATCAAAATTATCATGAAATGCTTTGGGAAGATAATTTTTCAATTAACAGCTTTTTTTGTTGTTAATCATCAGATTAAGTTAATCATCATTTTAAGTTTCATCAATTAATATATAAGTAAAGTTTGAGGATTCGTTATCACATTCACATTTTCCCCCGAGTTTGCTGTTTCATTGATAAGCAAATTGAGCCAATATCTTCTTTCTCTTTGCAATTCACTGGAAACATGGCTAATTGAAAAGGTAGCCCTGACAAACACTTAAGATGTTGAGTTAATTAATGTCTTTAAAATACTGGAGATTGTAAAATGAAAGTGTGACATAAAATGAACAAATGTATAAATTGTGTATTAATGCTTTCTGAATAAATCCATTTTATTGCAGTTATCATTTTTTAAGCCTACGCCAAAACGATATAAAATTCTTCTAGAAGCCAAAGCCTTCCCTTCTGATCATGTAAGGACTTCTTCAAATTGTATTTATGTTCTTTCTACTCTTCCTAGAGCAGTGTATCATTTGCCTGACTTGAATGTTTACTCACTGGGCTTTTCCAAGCAATCTTACAATAAAAAGATCTGTCAAATGCTTTTGATTAAATTTTTTAATAGATTATAGCTTTATTTCTTTTGTTAAAGTAAAACACGTGTTAAGGGAAGAGAAGATGGAATAGGAACATTGATTTATTAGTCTTTTTAAAGACATTGAGCAAACCACTGCTCTAAATCAAGTGCAGTTATAAATGTTTTATTAATTCTTGTTGCTCTTTTATTTTATGAAATCAAATCAATACAAACCCCAGTGCTTAACCCTTTAGCTAAATAGAATAGGAATATAAACTTTTATTTGTCCAGTTTGTTTTTATAGCATGCTAGCATAAATGTTGGCCCATTATTATCAAAATATTATTTATTAGAGATTAAAAATATTTCTTGTGATTTACTAAAAAAGTCACATTACTTTACTTGATGATGAGATGTTTATTCTTACTTGATAAGAAATTTAATAGTTTCAGACACAAACACAAATAAAAGTACATTGTAAGGCTGGGCACAGTGGCTTACTCCTGCTATCTCAACACTTCAGGAAACCAAGGCAGGAGGAACACTTGAGCCCAGGAGTTTGAGAACAGCCTGGGCAATATAGTGAGACCTTGTCTCTATAAAGTAAATAATAAATAAATAAATTAATTAATTTTAAAAGTACATTTTATATTTTAGTTTTGGTGTTAGAGAAACTTTATTATTATAAAGTAAATAATAAATAAATAAATTAATTAATTTTAAAAGTACATTTTATATTTTAGTTTTGGTGTTAGAGAAACTTTATTTCTCTATATTATTGCTGTCTTTTATTCTAGCCGTTGTAATTTTAGGGCAAGTAATTATGTCAAAAGGAATAAAACCCTAATATCTTACTAAAATGGATCAAAATCCTAATATCTACAAAAGATTCCAGGTCGGTGTGGGGGCTTATCCACATGCATATCTGGTACTCTTAATGAAGTAAACTTCTTGATGCCTTTTTTTTAGCTAACTTACTCTTCCTAGGGTAAGCCATTTCTATATCCTATGTTCAAGCATGACAAGTCCCTACCATTCATTTTGCTTATTTTGCAAATTCTGGTTTTGACTTAGATTAGATGATTTAATTTCGTATTCTAAAATCTCTTATAATTCCTTAAGTCAAGGAGATCCCTCTGTTTTCCTCTATCTCAAAGAATGTTCAGAATTCTATATGTGAATTTTATTAAGTGGTTCTTCTCTGTTGTGTATTTTATTTAGGGGTTTTAACCTTCACCTTGGATTTAATGTAATAATATGCCCTTATTTTTACTTTATTATTTGTTATTTCAGTGTACTTCTGTGCTCTCAGCTTGATTTGATAAATACATCATCTTTCCTTTTTAGTATGCTATTGAGTCACAACTACAACTTCACGGACTTAACATTGAAGAAAGTATGCGGATGATAAAGCCAAGAGAGGTATATGAGAAAGAAAGAAATATTCGTCATGCTTTGTTTAGTATTGATTTTTTCTTCATTTTCCTCAAAAGTTTATTAAAATCTTCATTACTTTAATGGAACTTTCAAGAAAGCATGAAGGACCTATACTTCTGTTACTATTAGATCATTTTGCTTAAAATAGAGAATAACTCAGATGTGTATTTATTTTCATTTTTCAAGAGCTAGCCATATGGCAAGCAAACTATTTTTCTGTTAATACCACTGGATTCTGCCATATTCTTCAATGGGATGGGAAAAGGGTGACAAATTTGGTATATCATTTTCAATTCCAAATGTCATGCCCATGGGTGCCATTAAAATCATGCTAAAGACCAGAATTATTTGTTAAAATGGAATCGTGACTATATTTCATGTCCCCTCTTACTCTAAGTATCAAACATTTTCTTTGTGTTTAGACTAGGATAGTGGAGAAAGGGATGTGGTATAATGGGAAGAGCTTTGGCTTTACAGTCTGGCTAATATTTCCAGTGAAATCTCAGACTCTCCAGTTTACTGGGTATGTGACTTTGGGAAAGTTACTTTATTCTCTGAGACTCCTTTATATTTAAACAGATAACAAAAGCATGTGTCTAATCAGGCTTGACCTAAGATCTAAATGTGTACTTTACATTAATAGAGATAAAAGGCTCACAGACTTTGACATTTAAACCCTGCAGCTTGTGTAATTTGTCACTAGTCGAATCATACAGAATAAATTTTAGGTTTCACATAAGATGCTCCCAGGCCGCTAGTCATTGTTTGGACAAGTACTTCTTTCAACCCAGAATTACTTTGAATAAATTAAAGATGTACTCTATTCACTTCCATTTGCCAACATACAATAAATTAATGGAATAAAAAGTTCTCACATGAGAGGATATAAATTGAGAGGATATAAATTGTTACTTTCTAGCAAAAATGAACATAGCTGCTAATAATCACATAAGTGACCAATATTGTGGAGTTTCATGAGTTACTCATAATCTTGGGACCACTGTTGAGCATTACCTAGAACAAGTCAACATGAGAGAGGGCCGTATCCTGTCATTGAGAAATGTATTTCTTATGTGCTTAATACTGATTTTTTAAGATATAAATTAAGTATTAGTATCTATAATACTTTCCTTACCACTTTATTGGAAATTATGGTGGGTAAACCTTATTAGATTATTTTAAGAATAAAGAGTTTTGGATTGCCAAGTTATCAATTTTACTTACAATTAATGACATTCTTTTCTTTATATAAAGTATACTTCACTTAATAATTCAGATATTTTAATAACAATCCCATTAATATTGGGATGCCAATTTTTATTGATGCCCATTTTGTAAACAAATTCCTGGTTTCTTCTAGTAGAGTTTATTTCACACCCACACACATACACACTCACACACACACACACGTACTCTCTTAACACGGAGCAGAGTAATTGGCAAATACCAAGATAATTAAAAATTAAAAGTAAACTGTAGGATAATATCTTAATGAGCTTCCCCCAAATATTAATGTAATTAATGATGCATTGACCTCAAAATCATATCAGACAGCACTGGAGAAAATTCATGGCTGGGTGCAGTGGCTCACGCCTGTAATCCCAGCACTTTGAGAGTTTGAGACAGGCAGATCACGTGAGGTAGGGAGTTCAAGACCAGCCTGACCAACATGGAGGAACCCCATCTCTATTAAAAATACAAAATTAGCCAGATGTGGTGGCACATGCCTGTAATCCCAGCTACTCAGGAGGCTGAGGCAGGACAATCACTTGAACCCGGGAGGTGGAGGTTGTGGTGAGCCAAGATCGCACCATTGCACTCCAGCCTGGGCAACAAGAGTGAAGCTCCGTCTCAAAAAAAAAAAAAAAAAAAAAAATTATGAAAACTTCAGAATTGCTAGGATACAGGATACACATAGGTACTTTGTATTTAACTAATTTTTTTCAGCTCAAGTTGTTTGCAAGACCAAATCTAAATTCATTCACAACTTTTAGTAAGTAATCAATTATTAGTAGTGGCAAGATATAAGGAAAAAACCCCTCTATTATAGTCAGTTTTATTGATATTTTTCTTCTTGTTTGGGTCTTGAGCTTTAGATTAGTTTGGAGGAGATTTTAATCTTAATCTAATAGATGATATTGGCTAGGTAAAACTCAGATAAAAGATGTGTAAGTGTTACGTTTTCTTTGGTTTAGCTTAGTTTAGTTTAGTTTTTTTCTGAGACAGAGTCTTGCTCTGTCACCCAGGCTGGAGTGCAGTGGCACTATTCTCGTGCCTCCGCCACCCAAGTAGCTGGGATTACGGGCATGCACCACCACACCTAGCTAATTTTTGTATTTTTAATAAAGACTGAGTTTCACCATGTTGGCCAAGCTGGTCTCAAACTCCTTACCTCAAGTGATCTGCCCACCTTGGCATCCCAAAGTGCCAGGATTACAGGCGTGAGCCACACACCCGGCATGTTTTCTTTTTTTGGAAAAAATAACAGGATATCAGATTGATAAATGCAATACCAATTTCTGATAATTTATCTTGCTATATAATACTTCATGGACTTCTTGCACTTTGTGGTGTTTTATTAGTCAGGAATAAGGAGAAAACAACTTATAGCTGTGGAAAGAGTACAAATTAATTTTTAAAAACTAGAGAATAAATCAAGCAATTAGGCTTTTGAAGACTTTCACTTTAAAAACCACTTTTTACTTTTTAATTATCATTTCTTAATAATAAAAATTATGCTCAAATGCTGCTCTTATGCCAGATTTTTAAAGAACCTTAATCTGAAAAAAAAACTATTTTATAATGCAAAAGAGCTCAACGGTGAAATTTAGATCGGCAATATGAAATTACAAATTTATTATTATCGATATGACCTAACTTGTGCCTAACTTGATTTAGGGGGAAGAAACCTTAAGAATAGAGGATATCCTTGAAGTAATTGAGAAGGAAGGAGACTCAATTGCAGTGATCCTGTTCAGTGGGGTGCATTTTTACACTGGACAGCACTTTAATATTCCTGCCATCACAAAAGCTGGACAAGCGAAGGTATGCACGCCATTTACTTCTTCCCACCTTACTCCAAACATCACTCTACTTAAGAGTGTTCTAATTGCATGACTTGTGAAGTACTTTAGCTTGTGTCTGAGTAAAACTATTTCAAAAGTTAAAAAAAAAAAAAAAAAGAGTAAGCCTTGGGCCAGGCATGGTGGCTCACGCCTGTAATCCCAGCACTTGGGAGGCCGGGGCAGGGGGATCACGAGGTCAGGAGTTTGAGACCAGCCTGACAAAAATGGTGAAACCCCATCTCTACTGAAAATACAAAAATTAGCTGGGCATGGTGGTGGACACCTGTAATCCCAGCTATTCGGGAGGCCGAGGCAGAAGAGTCACTTGAACTCGGGCGGTGGAGGTTGCAGTGAGCCAAGATCGTGCCCCTGCACTCCGGCCTGGGCAACAGAGCAAGACTCCATCTCAAAAAAAAAAAAAAAGAAAAGAAAGTGAGTAAATCTTACATTTTTAAAAGAAAATCTGTATTCTTTTTTGCTTCAGGCATCTCTATTTAAACTGCTTTTTTTTTTTTTTTTTTTTTTTGCCACTTCTGTGGTCTCACCTCCTTAGTAGCAGCTGCTCTGTGCATTTGCCTCTAGTCAGCAGGCCAGGCAAGCTGCAGGTGATGCCATTGGTACTCAGCTGGTCAGTCACCAGGAAGCAGACAAAATACTTAGGATAGGAACTAATGCTAGGTCTATTAAAAATTCAACTCATACTTTGTCATACTATAAATCACTCTATAAATGAGTTTTCACTTAATGCTGAGTATCTAAAGATGAAGAAATGCAGAATTCAATTTTATCAGTAGATCAAATTTTATACAAGTTACTTTAAGGAGGCCGTTTTATTCCTAAGACTCTTGAAAATTTTTTATACTGCCTGTAACGAGAGCTTTTTTTCCTACCCACTACTAAATCACAGTTAAATTGTTTTGAAGTCATGTCTCTTTGTATGTAAGTGTTTGTAAAAAGTGTTTTTAGTATTTATTTGAAAAAAAAGGGCAACATTCAACAGTCACAATTTGTGTTTAAAATCTTTAAATAGCACTTCTATTTCATTCAGCAATCAAGCCATGTATTTAAAAATGTGACAATTGAATTTTATTCTGAACATTAATAAGTTATGGGATTAATATACATGTGAAGTCTAGTTAATATATTCATTTATTGAAGCTAATGAATGGAACTAATGAAAATATATTTAGCACTGTTATCAGCAGTCTCTAGGAATTTCTAACAACGACTTCCAACTGCTTTGATGGATAACTCTGAAAGTGGTGCATTACAAAAGATATAAAGATAATGTCTTCTTAATTTAGATGTTAAATGTTAAGCACCAAAATAAAGGGAGGCCAATAAAAAATCATATTTTAAAATGTTATGCAAGTAATCAGCAGTCCCTGCTTCCTTAGTATACACGTATGTCTCATTAACCTTCCTAGATATGAGACAGCAAGATACAGAATAAAGACCATGGGTTTCCATCATACAATCTGAGGTTCAAATCTTGGCTAGGTCATTTAATTGTTACACAATCTTGAGCAAGTTACTTGACATCTCTCTTTAAAAGTGCTAATTTAACATAACAGCACCCACCTTATAGGTTCAGTATGAGAATGATGAATATAAAACACCAAATGGATTGGCACACATTCTGCTATTAAATGATGGTTTCCTTACCTTTCTACTCTTCTCAATTAATATGACATTATAAAGTGGTTGAGAGACACTTTCTTTTGTTTCCCATTGAAACACAAAATAAATTTGTTTACTTTAGGTTTTATACATAAATCTCATACTTAAGTACTTTGATTGCTAAAGCCATTTGTTAAATGTTTTGCAGGTTTTCTTTAACTTAAAAAAATATAATAAATGCCTACCAAGTTAGTCTCATAGAACTCTCAGTCAAATAAATGAAGGTAGGAATGAGAAGCTTTAAGTGTAACTATGAAGAAGCAATCAATACTATGGGAATCAAATGGGGATATAGCAGATGTAGATTTATCCATTATCAAGATTATTCTAACAAATTTTTACCCTCTTGCTATAGTTCCTCCTATTATCAACCAAGGTGAGGCAAAGTTCTTTGAAATGTAGACTTCGATAGGTCTCTCCGGTGGTCTAGTCATCTGTGAATAAAACTGAAGAGAGAGGCAGAGAAGAAATTAAAGGTGTCAATCAAGAAAGAGATAGGAAATTCTAGGAACAAAGGGCATGACACAGTCACTGGTAGATTTGGACATGTGAGGCAAAAAAACGTTTTCAGAAATAAAGCATGGTGGGAATACAAAATGATGGTGGGATGGAGCAATGAGAGTCAATCAGGAGGTTCTGAGGTAAAATCTTCATAGTCATGTGATAAGGAAGAAGAAACAGAAATTGTGAAAAATATTTTAATTTAAGAAATGTATGTATACCAAAAACAGCATGAATCATAAGCAAATAGCTTCATGAGTTATTTTGAGGCCTTATAACCATCAACCCATCAAGAAAAAAAAAGTATTTCCAATACTTAGAATCCTCAATCGTGTCTTCTTCCAAATACTACCTGTTACCTTCTGTCTCTGTCCACTTGGGCTGCTATAACAAAATACCTTAAACTGGGTAATTTAAAAACAACATAAATATATTGCTCACAGTTCTGGAGGCTGGGAAGTGCAAGATCAAGATGCCAGCAGACTTGGTGTCTGCTTAGAGCTGCTGTTTGTTTCACAGATGACGCCTTGTTGCTTTGCCCTTCCTCACATGGCAGAAGGGCTAAGGGAGCTTTCTAGAGCCTCTAATACAAAGGGACAAATTCCATTCATGAGGAATCACTTAATCATGACTTAATCATTTCCAAAGCCCTGACCTCCTAATACTGTCACATTGGGTATAAGGTTGTGACATATAAAATTGGGGTCTGGGGAGACCAACATTTAGACCATAGCATCCCCCTTTCAAATTTATAATTCCCCTAACTTCTAACCACATAGGCAGATTTGTCCATTTTGAACTTTATATAAATCCATTATTTTGTCTAGTTTTGAACTTTATATGAAGGTATATACAGGTTGAATATTCCTTACCTGAAATACTTGGGACCAGAAGTATTTTGGATATTTTTGGATTTTGAAATATTTGCATTATACTTACTGCTTGAACACACCAAATCTGGAAATCTCAGGTGCTCCAATGAAATTTTTATTCTTTGAGCATTCTGTCAGTGTTCAAAAAGTTTTGGATTTTGGAGCCTTTCAGATTTCTGAATTTGGGATTTTAGATGCTTATCTTTTATAAAGTTTTTTTTTGTGTTTGGCTTATTTGCTACTTTTATATGTGTGAGATTCATTCATGCAGTACCTAGCAGTACTTTTGTTTGTTTTTGTTTCTATTTCAGTGTATTTTTACATAGTATGAAATAGATCACAGGTTTTTTCCGTTTTATTTAGGGTAGATATTTGGATTTTATTTTCATTTGAGAACTACTAATATAATAATACATGCTACTCTAAATATTCACATAAATTTTGGGGGGTATACATTCATATACATTTCTGTTAAGTATATAGCTAGAATTAGAATTCCTGGACCATAAGGTATTCGTATATTTATTTCTAATCAATAATGCCAATCCTCCAAAAAAGTTGTTCTTCTACCAGCATGTATTAGACTTTCTGTTTCTCTACAGCTTCACCAATAGTTACTATTTTCAGTCTTTATAATTTTAGCTGTTCTAAGTAGTTTGCAGTGGTAATGCATGGCAGTTTTATTTTGCAGTTCCCTGATTATTGATAAGATTGAGAATCTTCCAAATACTTGTTGATTTTCTATATATCTTTTATGAAATGCTTGTTCAAGTGTCTTGCCCATTTTTCTATATGGTTAGCTTTCTTTTCCTGATTTGATTGTAGGTGGCATAGAAATTGATTTTGAAGGAGAGAGAAAATACAAGATTTCAAGTGGTCATCAAAGAAGAAAACTAATTAATAAAAAGAACAATTGATAATATGACTTTGATTCACACAATGGATTTAAGATACTGAGGCTTTTCTTAACTGAGGAGGCCTGAGATTGTAGCAAGTGGGGGAGGCCAAGGAAAACAGGTTAGAGAGCTCAATCACAAGGGAGGGCCAGCATGTGGCAAGAGACATCAGTTTGAAGATGCTTCTTCAAGATGAAGATGTGCCAACCCATCTTTTTGGAGCTCTGTCTTACTTCCATGTTTCTATATTTTTCATATTCTGTTACTTGTTTCTACTAGGAACTTCTTTCCTACACCCACTAATTGTAGATGTTTCTGATTGTCCCCTGCATTGTATCTCTAGTGATTTTTAACCACTGCCATAATTCATCTACCACTGTCAAGTGCAGACTTCAGGCTACTCATACAATAGGAAATAGCCTGCATCTCCCCACTACATCTGGATGTCCTATATGTACCTTGGGATCAATATGCTCCAAAGAGATTTGTGTCATCCACAAGATGTCTCTACTGTATCATCATGTCACCATCTTTCTGGACCAGTACACTCAGCTTTTCTGTTCTTGACCTTTTTAACCTATCTCTTATTAATTTCATCCTTTCAGGGTCTGTCTTTCTTTTAATATTTCTGAATCAAAGATGAATGTTTTCAGCTACAAGAAACAAATGTTAACCTTGGGTGAAAAATGCAGATTTCTTTTTCTCACCACGAAAGACTTGAGGCAAGGGGCTGCTGGGGTCCACTCAGCAACTCAATTATGTCTGAGTGCCATCTCCCAAGTTTCCTTAGAGTTTTCTCAGACTTTTTCCATCACAGTCACAAGATATTTGTCTCAAATCCAGAAATCTCATTTCTATTTAAGGCAGAGAGAAGGAAGAAGGGAGAAGCAGCAGGGCAGCTTCATCTGTTTCTTTCATCCTAAGTGCTAAATCTTTCCCAGAAAAAAACCTAGCAGATTCCTGCTAATGACTCACTGCTTCCTGAAATGGCAGCTAAGAAAGAGCATGAGTAAGGAAATATTTCACATCTATGGCCCTAAAGTAGAGAGAGACTAAGAGGAAGGGGTTGGGAATGGGGTTCGGGTTGGCTAAATATAATATTTCTTATGTTCCTCAATTATACCCTCATAGGATCTCATTGTTCCTAACCCATTTTCCTCTTTCCTCTTTCATTGCTCCTTTTTCCTTTTTTTCTATCCCTTTATTCTTCCCCCTCGCTCTCCTTTCTTTTTGTTCTCTCCCTTGCTCTCTCTCTTTCTTTTTTCTTTTATCGTCTCATTTCACAAAGCATTTGAAACAATTCATGGAAAATTGACAAGTTGAAAATAAGATATAAAGCAAGAGGAATCAAGACTGTATGCCTAAATCATCTTGAGGTATGAATAGACTTTCCCACAAATTTAGATTATAGTAAGAAATAGGAAATAAATAATGAAAAATATTTTAATAAGAACTCTTGATGTGTTAGGTAGAATAGTTATTGGTTATAAATAAATACAGTCACAAATGTCTTCACAGTGATAGATGTTTATATTTTACTCATGCATCGGGCAGGAATTAACTTTCTCTCCATCCATTAATTCAGGTTTCCAAAAGATTCATGGTTGTGTCCTTTGGCTTTTGTGTCCACAGCCTCTGTCTGGATTCAGTCAAAGGAATGCACACTAACTTCTTTAAAGTCTTAGCTTAGAAATGGCAACATTTACTTCCACTTATATTCCATTGACTAACACTCAGTCCATGACCTTTTCTGGGAAGTGAAGTATCACTGCATGCTCAAGAATAGCTATTAGTTTTGCTACACCTGGAACTAGTTATTGTGTGTTCCTGATGGAGTAGGATACTTATTCTAAGACGCAGTATGGCATTTTCATTAACAGAATGTGTAGATCAGGAAGACACAGTCAGACCTGGACTTGACTCTAGGTCTCTACATTACTTTTCAGCATAGTTTTAATTCACTTACTAATGTGAGTTATTTTGTCCATTTAACAAATTAGGAAAATAATAGTGCCAACTTCACAGGTTTGTTCTAAAGAGAATGAAAAGGTATACATTTTAAAAATACTTAGTGCTTAGCAGATGGTAAGCACTCAATAAATGTTAGCAGTTGTCAACATGTTAAGAAAAAAAATTGGACTATCCAGGCTTGCTGGATAAAGAAATAATGAAGAAATGAGATTTTTTAGGCAGAAAGTGAAATATCCAGAATTTTTTATTAAAGACTGTCACTGAATAGTTCCACACTAGAATTAAAAAAAAAAAAGAAAAGAATAATCTAAGCAGTTTGGCCAGGACTCAAGAGACTAGACTGAAGTTTTAAAAAGTTAAGAGATGGAACTTACAAAAATTTTAATAATCTTATTTTTAAAAAACTCAGCACAAACTCTTTGTACTCCTCCATCCCTTTCTAATTTCATCTAAAGTGGCTTAAAGCACATGGAAACTTAAATGGGACCTAGTTGTTAGGAAGAGCCAAATAAGTATTTGTTGAATGAATGAATGAATGATTCCCTTAATTTCTCACATCTTTTACACATTTTAGTATACCTAATGGATGCTGGCATATTTGTTTTTTTTCAGCTTACTAAAAGTTGAATGCAAATGGTGGTTACAAGGAAGACCAAATTCTGCAAACTCCAACATTGTTTTATTAGCTTCTACTTCTTTGTGTGCCATATGATGCTTTGTTTGGGTGCAAACGTCTCACATCTCTTAGACTCAATCATAAGCTGTTTAAATTATTAAAAAATAATAATCACAATGATAGCCCAAGCAGTTTGAATAAAAATGAATTACTTCTGGATCCAGAATAATTTAAGGCAAAAATCAGAAATATGAATAAAGACATCATTAATAAAATCATTTAGTAAAATCACAGGTACCCAAACCACATTTAAATATGAATATCCACCTCAGTGAACCTTCTATTTATCTTCAGATAGTCCTAATTATTTTTTAAAAACAATTTTGAGATTATTTTAGAACACAATGATTGAGTGATCAAGCCTCAAATTTCTACAGAAAGCTTGGCCGTGATGCTTTTAGTCCTGAAAATTGGAAATCAACTGTCGTAATATTATAATAGAATAATATCTCTGTAATATCTCTATTACAGTAGAATGATATCAATAGTACATGGGATATCAGAATTTGAGCAATTAATTAGCTAGAATAAATGAGTACTAAACACTTTTGTGTACCAATATAAGTTAGCATAATGTATGAAATTTTTATCCATAAAAATTAACCTCTTTCATAAAAGTTTAATACTGGAATGTTAAATAATAAGTCATCTTTACCAGAAATTGTTGGCATTAGAGACATTTTGCTATTGTCACTGGCCATTCACCGAATAGGATCTTAGTGTATAAGAAGAATCCTGTCGCTATTGTTTGTGTAGTAGAACCATAGAGTAGCATGCATTTGGCTCTTTTATCAGTACATATTTGGTCAGTAAATTATAATAAAGGAGTTGCAAATAGAAACACCTAACTTAATCTGGATTGTCAGGGTGAGACCTTCTTAAAGAAGATGAGATCTGAGCCAATTATAGAATATGGGTAGAAATTATCAGGTAAAATCCCTTCTAGAAAGTTAGAAATATTGGTAGGATTGCAGGGAAGCAAGTATTTCAGTGTAATTTGTATAATTTTAGAAAAGGGATGACAAGTCTATAAAGCAGACCAAAGGCCAACTAAAGAAGGTCCCACTAAGCCATTTAGCTTTGCCCTGAAGACCCATGGAAAGCCATTGAAAGGTTTTAGCCATTCAAAGAGCCATATTTATATTAATTTTACAAAGAAATATCCTGCATATGATGATGAGAATAGATTGGAATGAAATACAAGTGGACGAAAGGAGGCAATTGCAGTATCTTTGCAAGAATTTGAAAACTCTCTGTTGGGTGGGCGCCGTAGCTCATGCCTGTAGTCCCAGCATTTTGGAAGCCTGAAGCAAGTGGATTGCGTGAGCCTAGGAGTTCGAGACCAGCCTGAGCAACATGTTGAAACATCATCTATATAAAAAATTTAAAAAAATTAAAATATAGCTGGGTGTGATCGTGTGTGCCTGTAGTCCCAGCTACTCAGGAGGCTGAGGTGGGAGAATCACTTGAGCTCAGGAGGTGGAGGCTGCAATGAACCAAGATCACACCGTTGCACTCCAGCCTGCTGGACAGAGTGAGACTCTGTCTCTAAATAAATAAATAAATAAATAAATATGCTCTGTCATTATGATACAGTTCAAAAGATGAAGGTATGAAAGGACAGATCCATTTCATGCACACAATTTTTTTTATCTCAGGGGAAATCATTTTTATTCATCCTCATTCCCTCAGTGACAATAAAAACAGGTTACATATAAGCATCAGAAATAAAGTATCTGTACTGAACTCCTGTAGTTTAACTCACCTTTGGTTCTATTCACAGAATTCAAGAAAAAGACATGTTAAACACACACAAACACACACATATATATATTTGTAAATATTTGTGGGTATGCTTATATATGTGTATATGTACGTGTATATATATACTTGACAGATATTTTCAGGGTGATAGAAGATATACTATATCTGCTTATGAAAAATGTTGAGTAAGGAATTTACACCTGTATTTTGATGTAGGGGAAAATGACATAAAGCTTAGATGCAATGTTCCATTAGCTAATTGGTCTTTACTCTTCACTTTGGAAATAGTGGAAGATTGTTTTGTTCAGACAGATGGTGAACAATCTGTAGTCTTAAATCCATGCAGGTGGAAGCCTAAAATATGTCAAATAAGTCAAAATATGTTGGTGAGGATCAGTGCCCAAGAATCTGAAAATTTTGAGCTGTTTCTAAGAAGTCTTCATCAGGTGTTTAATTTAAGCTTTTGATTAAATAGACCATTTGAGAAATAATTATTAATTCTCAATGGAAATGAAGCCTGGCCTCCAGATGTTGTTATAGGATTACAGATCTGGGAAAAGCAAGCCTCCTGGTTGTCAATCAGGATCTCTGCTTCTGCAGCCACCCTTATCAAAGCCATGAGGGATATCTATTTCTCCTGAATTAGCCTCATTCATTGGCATAACAGCTAAACCTAGGGCCTCCCGAAGGAAGTGTTACACTTAAGTTTTTTGTAGATGATAGATGTTTCATAAAATACTTAAGTTGCCTAAAGCCCAGAGTATATTCTTGAATATTCCATTTTTCATGCCTCTTGACTAACCAAGGAAGGCAGATTTAAGTCTTTGTTAAACTGAAAAATGAAAGTGTTCCAATGTGAAATGTACACATCAGTTCTAATTTATTCTACCCTCCATAAAAATGGAAAAGGAAGGCTATGTCTCATGGCAATAAAAATGGAATTCCAAAAGATCTTTGGGCAGAAAAAAAATTCCCAATAAAATATGAGAGATTTCTTCCACACCATTCTCTGAAATTCACTTCTTTCATCAGTTAAATTATTTATACAAACAAGATTAGGGATGTCAACATGAAAGGTTAGTCGATTTGAAGAGAAAATATTTTCCCAGCAGATAATCTATCTTATGGAGGAGGGTGGTGAGCAAAGAAGATAATCATCATATTGTCTATAAAACCTGGCATCAAAGGAAGCAATTTAGAAGCAGCGTCTTGGAGAATTGTCCCATAGTGTCTATGCAATATTATCAAATTCAGTATGTAAATAAATATTTTAAAATAAAGTAAATTTGGTTGAGGAATAGGCCATTCATGTTGACACAGTAATCAGCAGAAAAATACCTTATGGGAGACTGTTCCTTTATTTTATATCTAAATGGGGCTATCTCCAGATATAACTGTCACTAGTACGTGATGGATAAATTAAATACTTGCTTTAAATCCACTTTATAATAAGACTAGTAGGTAAATTGATGAATAAAGGTTAAAAGTCACCGTGTGTCTGAAAAGTCAGTTGGACTTTGTTGGGACAGTTGTGATTGGCACCATGTTTTGCCTACTTGAATTTCCTGCGTCGTGTTTCTCCCACAGGATGACCATTGTTCCTTTACTGATTGTGGAATAGAATGCAAATAACTTCAGCTCTTTATGATTTTGCATATGCTGAATTATCAGTATCATATTTTCCACTGTTCTCCTTCACATAACATATATCAGCTAAGCCAAAAGTTGTATATATTCCCTGTCTCAATGTCCTACTTTGTGCCTCCTTGTCTTCCTTTTTAGCTTTCCCTCCACCTACATATTCCCACAAGTGAACATTCTCCTTTCCTCTATTCCCAGTCAACCATTACTTGCTTCACAGGTTACAACTTGTCCTAGAGGTTTGCTTTGTGTAGGCCCTCATTGTATTAGCAAACATGGTGTATTTTTAAAATGTAGTCATATGCCAACAATAGGAAATCATGAGATTTCATATAAAGACTCCTGGTTTCAAATATCTTCCAAAAAATTAGAAGTTTGACAACAATGGACCTTCATTCCTATAGGTGGCAACACTGGGTAGCAGCTCTGTCCCTTAGATGGGGCTTAAGCTCTTCGACACAACATCCATGTTTACCCACTGAGCCCACCATTGAAGCCAAGTCATCGCTGGTGAATATATCTATATGAATACCACAACATTATGTGTGTGTGTGTGTATGTATTCATGCTTATGATATTCTTACAATGAAGTGTAAAATAAAGTATTTCTTGCAGGCCCAACTCATACATTGCTTGACTGACTCTTGTAGAAACCTGCAAATGAAATCCTTGACTTTTATTGGCAACATTTTCTCACTTTTCTGTATCAGGATATATCTGTCTTCCTGTTATACTTCCACACCATGATGAAAAATGTATCATTGGCCACCGTTTGCACTGTCTTATAATTACTTCTATGCCTATTTTAACTCTCAAATTTAGGAAGCTATGTCAGTAGAGTGTTCAATGACTGATTGAGGGTAGACCTTGCAAATTTCACAGATTCATGTGCTTTGCACATAGTCTTTCATCATTAAATACATACCTGCTAGACAAGTGAATGTATAAATGTGTGTACATCAGCAGTCAAGTGGGCCAGGTTGATTTGATGGAACAGTACTGCATAAAAAGCACAACTGTATTCCTGCTTAAAAAGAATCAGAAGCTTCTACAGAATAACTTATAATGGTTAATTAGTCTAAAAAATCAAGATGCTTTTTGTAAGTTTTGAGTTCTTTTTCAAATTCCACTTCTATTCTTTGACACACTTAGGACATGAAGACTGCTCCGTTAAGTCATTAAATATTAAATGAACTAAATTAAGCTTGAAAAACTACCTTAAGCTATTTTTCCGATCTTGAGTCTCAGAAATAAATCAAACAAACTACATTTTGTGTGAGGTCCTTGCTAGCCAGAGAAAGACTGTAGAAGAGAACAGCATGACTGAATTTATTTAATTTTTCTTGGTTTTCATACTTACTTTTGACAGTAAGTAAAGACAATTATTTTTTTCTGGTAAAAAGAAACAGCTGAAATTTTCTCTTTCAAGCATATACTTTATTTAAAGTGGCGTGATTATTGTACCTGCAAATTATACAATGGTTTAGGGGCTCAGGATTGGTTTGCTTTTCCTTTCTTCCAAACCCTTTACTCTTATCCATCCAGCTGTCAGTTCTCTCTAATACCTTCTCAATTCACACCTTTCCCTTAAATTTCATTAGCAAAATGCTCATTTTCTTCCCTCCTCTTATCTCTCATCTCTGGATTTGACAATCTTGCCAATGTCTACTTTAAGCAAGCAGAGATGAAACAGTGAATCTAGTCTCTGAAATAATGCTTCGTAAAAATGTGAATGATAATAGCTACAGTTGATGGCCTACTGTGTTTCTGGTACTTGACATGTATTTCCAATTTTCCTAGCAACCCTAACAGTAAGTTTTCACCACTGCTCATTTGAGGAGGGTGAATCTGAGAGAGTTTAAGCACTTCCTCAAGGCAATTTAGCTGGCAAGTAAAGGCTAGAATTGGAGTCTAGCTATAGCTGATACCAAAACTCTCTTTCCACAGTATTGTCTTGTCTATATATATATATATGAATTTGCCATTTATAGTCAATTATGTAGACTACAGAGACAGAGGCCATATATATATATATATATATATAGAGAGAGAGAGAGAGAGAGAGACTACAGAGATGAGGTCTCTCTCTACATATATATATATGAATTTGCCATACATAGCCAATTATGTAGACTATAGAGACAGAGGTCTCAGATTACCAAGAAAAGAAAGGACCAAGAAAAAGATTGTGTCTTTGATGTTTGTAATGCTGACACCAATTTGCCATTACATGATTAGTGTATATACACACACACACACACACAAATCATATATACATCTAATATATATTTATATATAAACTAATCTCATATATACACATTATATATATTTTGTATGTATATATAAACTAATCATACAATGGCAAATTGGTGTCAGCATTTAGAAACATCAAAGAAAAAATATATAATCTTTTTCTTGGTCCTTTATTTTCTTGGTAATCTGAGACCTCTGTCTCTGTAGTCCACATAATTGTCTCTCTTGAGAATATTGAAAACCCACAAGTTTTACTTTGCTCCTAAATGTCAAGAAGGCGTAGCCTAAATGTCAATAAGCATCAAAAGTCTTTCTGAATGAGATAGTGCCAGCATTCATCACTGTTCCTTCTCAGAACCTCAAGCCTACTCTTTCCAATTACCCTCATATAAGGAAGCCCCAATACACTGGCCCCTCCATACCCCTTTTATCTCCTTCTGGCAGGTCTCTTAGGCAGTTGCTCCATTGGCAACAGCTCCCAGCAATGATGGCTGCATTACTACTCCCATCCTCATACCTTCAGTGACCTTTGGGGTGTTTGCAGCAGCTTTCCCTCTAATTAAGAGCTTGCAAGCCTCCGTGTGCTTGGGAAACACAGCTGCAAACCACTGGAGAGAATTCCAGCAGGAAGTACTCATCCATCCCCCGCTCCCATTGTCTAATACCAGCTGAGGTGTACATTACACTCAAGAAATTTTATTCTTTCAGATGTATAATGACCTCTCATTTTACGTCAGGCTCTGGGTTTAAAAAGAGACAGACAGAAAATAGAGAATAAAAAAAAAATCCCACCATCTCTGTCTTTAAAGAGATCAGAATCAGATGTGACATAGAAATATGTAAAGAGAATATTGCTTTAGACTGTGTTAAGTGCTTGACAAAGGGAGACAATAGATTCACTAAGGTGTCTTAGAAAAAACACCCTCGACATGTTCTAACAGCACCCAAAGTATACCTATGTATGCTCCAATTCGTTTAGCTTTAAAGTTGGCCAAAACCACAAACTGTGAATAACCTCAAGGAGAGCATTCAGATAGTTCAGAACATTCATTCCCATAGTCAACCAAAAAGTATCTGAGACAAGTCTCACTCAGTTTAGAAGTCTATTATTCCAAGGATAAGTGCATGCCCAGAAGAAATAAAAACGGAATCACAGAAACTGTGGTCTGTGCCTTTCTACAAAGATAATTTTGAGGGCCTCAATAAAGGGAAAAGTGGGCTGGAGGGGAAAGAGGAAGGGTATGGTTACCCACATGGTGCAAGAGAGAAGGAGCAGGTAAGGGAATAATCAATTATGTATTCCTCTCATGCTCAGTAAATCAGCACTTTACATAAAATAAGGTGAACGTAGAGTAGGATTTAACCTTTTATCTGTAGCTATCTGCTTAAGAAAAACAGGAAAGGCAGCTTCTAGTATGACTCAGCTTTCAGCTTTTTCCTTTTGGCCTAGTAAATTGAGGTCCCAGTTTTTATTTTCCTTTCACACCACTGAAGTTGAGAAGCTGTCATTTCCCCCTGCCATCTATTTGCATAACTAGAGGGCATAACAATGGTGCCAGATTCTTTGCCAGTTTCCCCCAAGGAGTAACTGACTAGCTATGTAAATCACATTGCTGGAAGCCTTCTGGAACTTAAACAAAGAGTAACTTGAGTTACATATTAATTTTAAAAAATGTAAAGGCTCTTCTTCTTGTGAAATAAACATAGCTCAAGAAGGCCTATACAAATTGTGATAGCTTGGCCATCTTCAACATCTTCACCATCGCTGTTCAGGAATCCAGGGTTTTTATTGAAAGACAAGCATCAGCTTGCTTCTGTCCAGCCTGTTCTCTCCAACTACCCATTCTGTGACTCTTTTCCCACAGGACATTCCCTTCATATTTTCCTTTAGAGTAGCAATAGTTATAAGCTACTACACTTTTTTAAAATATTAGGGTATGGCTTGAAATCAGTGGGTAATAAAATTCTAATGATAAAGTCAGGAGCCATGGAAATACTGGTAGAAGAGGCACTTCCCCAGCAAAGGCCTCACCCTCAAGCCTGGAGACCATGGCCCTAAATGAGAACAGTTATCCCTGTTTTCCTGCCTAAATGTTGTTTTTTCCAAAACCACCCTGGCTCACCATGACTGCTCCCCCCACCAAATCCTGTACCCATAAAAACCCCAAACTCCTCTGGCAGAGGAGCAGAGTGGCGTGGCAGAGAAGGAGAGAAGAAGCATCTGAACATCAAAGAGGCAGCTGGACAGTCAGAGAGGATTTCAGCTGGGACAGCCAAGCTCCAGGGGAAAATTAGCTACCTACTCCATCCCCTTTCCAGTTCCTCATCCCACTGAGATCCCACCTCCATCACTCAATTCACCATCCTTTAAGTCCCTGTGACCTCATTCTTCCTGGATGCCAGACAAGGACCTCCTAGGTGCCAAGAGGGCAAGTTGTAAAAGACTTGTCACCTGACTCCCCACTGAGCTTGTTAACATTTGGCCATCCATGGAAGGCAACTGCTGAAAGAGCACTAATTGTAACATACCCCTAGATGCTACCATGGGTCTGGAGCCCAAAAGCATTCACCCTGGCCCCAGCACACACTCGCCTGCATGCTCCCCCTCCCACAAGCAGCTGAGTAAGTGAAGCACACCCAGGTCGCAAATCCTCTGAAGGGGTCCAGGGAGCTCTCCCATCTCCCTAATTCTGTGTTAGCCTAATTTGCACAAGTTGATAAATAAATGAATATATCTTGATGAATTCATTTCACTGTTTAGCTTATCCTTGGATCCATACCAGAGTTTTTAAATCACTACGTAAACATGTTTACTCTAATTTCATTCTGATTCCAAGTTAAAGATACTCATTTTTAATTCAATGAGTTCCTTGATTGTTGTGCACACTTTTCTCATGATACCCGTTTTTTGATTCAGAACACTCCCTTATTGGATTTCTTATCTTCAAAATTAATGTCACAGGTGCGACTAGCTGGGGCTCGTCATGGGTGGTAAAGGAATTTACCAAGACAGTCATAGGTAAAGAAAGGCAGATTTATTAGAGAAAGTATGAAGATACCTTGCAAGAAAGCAATGGGCATTCCAACAGAGAAGAGGCTGTCTGCAGAGAGGCAAGGGGTGGAGGGAAGTTTTATGGGGTTGTGCTGGAGGGGGCCACATGCTGACCGAAGCCATGCTGCTGGGGCTATGTGTGGAAGGAGGTCACTGTGTCCACAGGTTACTTGTGATTAACATTTCTCAGAACAATTATTCATTATTCTTCCCCACCTGGGGCCCTTTCTTTGTTGTTGCTTACTTATCAAGACTCCACATTTAACCTTTCTGGAATCTCCCAAGTATATTCATGGCATCCAGTTCTCTAGCATTAGCCCACCTGAGTGGCATGGAGAAGTGTTGTCTCTACCAGGGCCTGTTGTCTCCTCTGTTTGTATATATTGACATAAATACAGTCATTCAGTAGCTCTAGGACAACGGGGTTTTTCCAAGTTATTTGTTGTGTAAAGGTTTTTTGTAATGATCGCCTTCTCTATGCACTTATATTTTAAAATATTTGGTAAAAGATATATTTGAAATCTATCATTAGGTAAATTACCTTAATTTTAGGTAATTTATCAGAAGGTTGTGAACTCAAAAGTATCTGAGACAGGTCCCAGTCAATTTAGAAAGTTTATCTTGCCAAGGTTAAGAACATACCCATGACACAGCCTCAGGAGCTCCTGATGACATGTGCCCAAGGTGGTCAGGGTACAGCTTGCTTTTATACATTTTAGGGAGACATAATACATCAGTAAATACATACCAGATTTACATTGGTTTAATCTGGAAGGGAAAGACAACTCGAAGCTGAAAGCCTGGGGAGGAGAGGGCTGGGCTTCCAGGTCATAGGTAGATTTGAAAATATTTTTGGTAACTGGTTGAAAGAGTTATTATCAATAGAAAGGAATGGCTGGGTTCCAGTAAGGGGCTGTGGACACCAAGGTTTTATCACGCAGATGAAGCCTCCAAGTAGCAGGCTTCAGAGGGAATAGAATGTAAATATTTCTTATCAGACTTATGGTCTGTGTTGATGTTAATGTTGGAAAGTATAATGAAGTATGTCCATCCCCTCTTCCATTATGGCTTGAACTAGCTTCTCAGGTTAACTCTGGAATGCCCTTGGCCAAGAGGAGGGGTCCATTCAGATGGTTCGGGGGCCTTAGAATTTTATCTGTGGTTTACAAAATTGAGGCTCAAATATTTTCTACCATCTGAATTTTTCTCGTTTCTGTTCCTGTTTGGTGCTCAACTAAAATGTGAGCATTTAGAATTGATTTTCAGGTGGCTAGCTTCCTGGATGGAATTTTGTGTGGAGATATATATATATATATATATATATATATATATATATATATATATGAATAATCATATTCATTTTTTGATATCTTATATTAACTATAAGAGCCATAGGATTAAAATAAGTTGGAACAGTATTCTGGTTTTGTCCTGCAGAAAACGTAAGCTTTGGTTCTGGTTGCCGTGTGACATGATTTCTACTAAATTTCACTGAAGCGCCACTTGAAGATTGTGTCTTTTTCCTTTTTATTTGTGTTGGTTTTCATTTTCTATTGTTTCATGTTTTAATAGTGAGGAGTTGCTATTCTCATTGAACTATACTATACTGATATAAATAAATGAAGCTTAATACATTGCATAAAATAGTAGATAGCTATATTAAATAATTTTTGGAAAGGAATTGTGAGCTATAGAACTTACTGACTTTAAGTACAGCATGAACATAATATGCAAATAATGCTTAGTTCCTACTCATAACCAGAGAGTTGGGAGGAAAGGAAAAATAAAGAGTGAGAAGGATTTTTTGAAGGCCATGGCAAATTTAGTCTGCATGAAAAGCAGAACTTTCAGAATAGAAATTCACTCTGAAAAGAGGCATTTACAGAGATAGTGGAGGCCCCTCTTATAGAAATATTTACTGTTGTTTTTAACTTAGCACCTAAGTATGATTTTGAATCATAGCACTTGAATGAGTACTGGAAAGTTAAATGCTCCAAGACTGTGGCAAAAAAACCTACCAGCTTTCATCTTCCTCCTTTCCATTCCCAACTTTCTCTAGTACTATTCAAAAACTCCCTAATTAGGAATTCCTTTGGGAAATTCCAATATCAGAGTTAACTAGCCAACCTATTATTGCTAATCATTTATTCCTACCCTCTATATAAAGATGACCAGCATGTGTGCACACACACACACCCAGACACACATCTCCCTATACCGTTTTCTTTTTTTTGTTCATTTTCTTTAAATTTCCCATTATACTTTTTAAAAAGTAATATTGTCCAAATTTATAGCACTGTAGTTCTTGGATTGTTTCTTATTACTTTTGCATCAAGCAAGGAATGATATTCAGAACACTTAAAGTTCTGATTGGTATGGTATAGAAGCTGCATTTCCCACAGTCACAAAGAAGGTCATACTCCATGTTAATACCAGGTAGTATCCATCATTAGCCTTTTAGAAGGTACTGATAGTCACCTGGAATTCACCTACCATGATGATAGTGGCACTGGCAAAGGCATTGTCTCATCCACTGGAGTCTGGGCCAGTCCCTAGCAGTGAACATTCACAGGCTGATATTCGCAGACACCTCTCATGAACTCAAGGGCTGCAACCATGGTTGGTTAGTCAGGTGGCTTAGGACAAAGACTTTTTATGTACCTTAACTATTTTATTATTTTAATAATTAATCAGAGCGTATCAATGCATACCATCTATATATCAGCCCCGGGTATAGTGACAAGTATCTTATCTTGTATAAGTGCTATTTTTCATACCAAATTTGCTAATTATTAAGAGTCTTCACAGTTCACAGGATCTAATCTTGGTGAAAAAGGAATAAACTAAATAATAACAATAATAATAGTCCAAAATCAATTTGATACCAAATCAATCAATAAAGTGATCAGAGCTTTAATGCTACTAGGAAAATACTTCAGCTTTACCATTTTATGTTTCATTTCAATAGGCAATTAATCAAAGTTAGGAAAGAGTGAGCTAGCTTTTCTCCTGGAAATTTCAGCACAGGCCCTATGTATCATATTATTTCACTAATTAGAAAAAATTTTAGTTTTGTGTTAGTGAAGATGGCAAAGACAAAACACACACGATATTTCTTGTTAATTGAGAATGATTTTGAACATATTCTCAACTACTATTTTGCCCAAGATACTTCATTCTAAAAGATGTCATTTCTGAATAAAGAGCACATGCAATAAAATTGCATCAGAAACAGAATCCCTCACATAATATTCTCATAAATTTAACATCACTTTAGAGAATAGCTATTGACTTTTGTAAGACTTTATTATTTGTTCATTCATTTATTTTTTTATTCAACAATTATTTGGGTTCATACTGTGTGAGAGAAGACAGTAAGATTAGAAAATTGTTACAAGAGAGATATACAAACAGGGCAGTAGAATAAGAGAGAAGAGAGAGATGGTTAAAGAATCTTCACTCAAAGTTATCTGGTGATCAAAATCTGAGCTTGCTAGGCAAATGGAGGAGAGAAAGCACATCCCCAGGAAAGGGAAAAGTTTATGTAAATAGAGAGAAGTCTATATGGGGTATCTGAACAAGGGGCACTAACAGATCATACAGATCTTTAGTCATACCCAGGAGGGCTGGGTATGGTGGTTTATACCTGCAATACCAGCACACTGGGAGGCCGAGGCATAAGGATGGCTTGAGCCCAGGAGTTCAAGACCAGCCTGAGCAACGTAGTGAGAACTCATCTACAAAAACTTAAAAAATAAAAAATAAATAGCTATGTCACCAGAAAAGGGCTCCCAATCCAAGAGACCCCAAGAGAGGGTTCTTGGATCTCTCACAAGAAAGGATTCAAGGTGAGTCTATAAAGTAAAGTGAAAGCAAGTTTATTAAGAAAGTAAAAGAATAAAAGAATGTCTACTCCATAGGCAGAGCAGCCCCGAGGACTGCTGGTTGCCCATTTTTATGGTTATTATATTTCTTGTTATATACTAAACAAGGTGTGGATTATTCATGATTTTTCTGGGACGGGGTTGGGCAATTCCCAGAACCGAGGGTTCCTCCCCTTTTTAGACCATATAGGGTAACTTCCTGATGTTTTCATGGCATTTGTAAACTGTCCTAGCACTGGTGGGAGTGTCTTTTAGCATGCTAATGTATTAACTTATAATTAGCTTATAATGCTAATAATTAGCTTATAATGAGCAGTGAGGATGACCAGAGGTCACTCTTGTCATCATCTTGGTTTTGGTGGGATTTGGCCAGCTTCTTTACTCAACCAGTTTTATCAGCAAGGTCTTTATGACCTGTATCTTGTGCTGACCTCCTATCTCATCCTGTGACTTAGAATGCCTAACTTACTAGGAATGCAGCCCAGCAGGTTTCAGCCTTATTTTACCCAGGCCCTACCCAAGATGGAGTTGCTCTGATTCAAACACCTCTGATAACCATACCAAGGACTATGAGTTGCATTCTGAAATTAATGGGGGCTCGTGAACAAAGGCAGTGAGTCTTATAATCAAATGTATGATTTATAATGTTTCTGGGAGGAAGGCAGGCTGGAAATAATCAGAATGGCCTGAAAATGATTGCAAGTTTTGGATTGACTATAAAGTAAGGTGGCATGGTGGCTGAACAATGCTGTGCTGGTTGTGTCAATATGAGTGTGAGCTGTGTCAGTATGAGTGTGATTGTATCAACATGAGTGTGAGCACCTGTGGGTAATTTTAAATAAAATGTGTTGAAAAATACTTGATTTTTATTGAAAAATTGCATAAAGTAGCTACTCAAGTATAGAGTGTTTGCTTTCACATATGCATATCATGTTACCTACATGAGGCAAAACAATGAAAATAACTGGATGGCTGTAGAAAGGTTTTGGAGAACCATTAGATTTTTTTTAATGTTTAAGATGCTGCCATCTAGTGACACTTTTGTGAAATCACTTTGCAGTGATATTCATGTTTGTATCTTCCAGTTCTTTTCTCAATACATTTTATATTTTAATAATTTATATTGTCTACCAACCAATGTGGAAATAATTACAAATGCATTAAACATAGTGTAGAAGTCATACTTGATTTTTCAATGTGGTACCACAAATGTGGCCACAAGGATTTTCATAATGGGATATTGTACATAAAGGTTTGTGGTTTCTTCAATGTGCCATTCTTTATAAGTAATTGATAACGAAAGTGCTGCTTTTTCTATTTCTTGAGTTTTCTTAGAAAAATTGAGTTGTAAAAACAAATCTGTGAAAATCTGAGCTGTAAAAATTGCTTCATAAAAGTTGCTTTAATTGGAAATGTTGAAGAGAAGAAAAGAGAGTTTCAAATTTAGAATAATTAACTTTTTTTCCCCATATGGAATTTCAGTATTATAAGTATATCTTCAAATATAAACAAATAAATGTGTGTGGAGGGGTGTGTGTGTATCTGTTAAAGCTAAACATTAGTCTCCAAACCTAGGTTGTGATGACCTGATGACTTCTAAGTTTTGATGAAGATTAATTATATTCATGTCCTATTACTCCTTAAACTTATATTACAATGGAGCACTTGTCTTATTTTCATGGTACGTATTGCTCATTTTTTTTTGGTGAGGAACAAAGAATAAATTAATCTCCCTTCCTCCCTCAAAATTCAGTTATATGGTGCTGATATATTGTCCTTTTGTGAGATACTAACTCCAGTCATACTATAGTGAATGAGGTTTTAATTAATTAACTTTTCAGTATATTGAGGTTTCTTTATGCAAACCAATCCTATAGGGTAGAGGTAAGCACATCTTTCCGTAAAGAACCAAGTAGCAAATATTTTAGGCTTTGTGGGCCATATGGTCCCTGTTGCAGCAACTCATTTCTGCTGCTGTAGTGTAAAAGCAGCCATGGACAATATTTAAACAAATGAGACTGGCCGTGATCCAAAATTAAATTTACAGAAACAGACTATAGTTTGCATGTCTTTTCTCTAGGGAAAACACCTGTATTTGTAATTTGGGATTCTTTTTTTCTTAGGAAGTGTTAGAACACTTCTAAAATTTATTCAAGTATTTACTTCAAAAACTTTAATTCCATTGAGAGTTGTGTGCCTTCAGTGTTCCAAAAAATCTAGTTTGGAGCAGGTATGTGCACTTGGTAAACTAATCGTACACATAGTAAACTACACTTGGTAAACCAATCATACACAAACCCAGAGGTAAAATGTTTTGCAAAGTTCTATCACCTGCATTTAGCCAGTTTTTAAATTCATGTTCATGTACAAAGTTGTCTTAATGTGGAATGAATCTTTATATTTTCTCAGTAAACATTTCAACATTTTGATATGCAGTAAGTTAAATGACTTTGATCATCAGCAAATAAATTAGAAACTTCCTCCTTGGGTACAATTTGGATAATATGTATTCATTGTTCCAGTTTGTGCTTCTGGGAATTTAGTGGAAACAGAGACTTGCTTTTTTAACATTGTGAATTCCACTAGGCAGACACACAAAACACTTAAAACCTCATGACAAGTAAATAACTAAAACAGAATGGAGTCAGATCAGAAGAGACTCTTAGGGTACAAAGTCAATGTGTATGAAGGAGACAGTAGAGTTAATATTAAACTTTGAAATTCTCTCCCAAACAACTTCATTCTTCCTCTTTATTTTTGGATAAGAATACTTTTTAAAAATTAAGCACCATATAAAACAGCTGGCTCACATTGAGGATCTGTACTGTATCAAAGTATGCATATTTTGCTTACCAAATAGTATTAAGCAAGGATTGTTACTCTTATTCTAACATGAGAACTAGAAGAACTCACGCAGTAGCTGATCCAAGCCTCCATCTTGTGATCCTCTGGTATCTTGTACTCTTTAAGAGGAATGGCAGGGGTAATTCCTAAGACCAAGTAAAGGATGTCTTGGTTTTTGGGAGCTGAGTATATCAATTCACTCTTCCCTTAAAATGCTGTGTAACAAATCATCTTGAAACTTGTTGTCTTAAAACAATAACCATTGATTTATGGATCACCTTGGCATCAGAGCTTCAAGGTAGGACTTGGCTGGAGGGGTTCTGCAAGTCTCAGCTGAGCTCATTCATGTTTCTGTGGCAAACTGCAAGGGGTGAGGAGGGCATGGAGGAGCAGCTGATCCAGATTGAGTTCAGGTGAGGATGATTATGCTCCACATTTCTTTTATCTTCCATCTGGGCCAGCAGTTTGGCCCAAGCAAGTCCTTCTCATAGAGATGGCAGAGAGCAAGAGGGAGCAAGCTTAGTCACTCAAGTACTTTTCTGAGACTATTTTTATTACATGTGCTAACATTCTGTTGGTCTAAACAAGTCAGATGGCTGATCCCAGTGGCTGAAACTTACACCTTACCCACAGTGGAGGAACTAGAACTTACATGGCAAATAACATGGGCACAAGAGAGGGCAGAGAAGCAGAACCATTGATAGAATTTATAACAGTGTATATACTTGAACTGATTAAATATGCACATGATGTGGGATTAAATGCTAAACAAGAAAACTATTGACTCTTTCATATTACTAGGATACACTTAAGCAGCAGTTCAGAAACTTCTTAGAAAAGGAAACCTTTTACACTCTTAAAAACCACTGAGGGTCTTAGGAGATTTGACATTGGCTCTATATCTGTATTTACTGTATTTGCAATTAAAACAAAATTTTAAAATGTATTTATTTGTTTTAGAATAACAACAAATGCATTACATATTAACATAAGCAAAATATTGTTATACAAACTATGTTTTCTTTAAAAAACAGTAGCATTGTTTATATATGGCAAATCCTATTAGCACCTGACTTAATAAAAGACAGCTGGTTTTTTATACCTGCATTCAATCTCTTTTTTTCTCTTTTTGAATCTTACAAAGAAAATAGGCACTCATGAAGATATGTAATCAGAAAAGGCAGGAGTAGTTGAATAGCCTTTCCGTCAATTTTGTGTATTCTTTGATAATGCATCAGAATTTGACAAGTGAGAACTTTTTAGGAGTTCTGGTATGGAATTTGAAACTGAATCACTGAACTTTCTGTACTTTATTATATTAAAATTCATTGACTGAACTTGCATTTTGAATAGATCCTTTATCAATGCACAATATGTAACATCGAGCATTGGCCATTCAGAAAATATTGGTTCATTGAATTATGTGTATTTTCCAAATATTGACATATTTAATCATATAATAATTAGAAATTATGTATTACTACTATATTCATCAGAATTATCTCAATAATGGGAGCTAGTCATACTCATGGAAGTGGATACAAGTTTTTCAATATTCTAATTTCGCCTGGAAACTCTAATTTTATCATTGGCAGCAAATATTATAAGTTGTTTTATTGAAGTGACACTCCATTTTCAAAAGAATATCTGTTAAATACATCACACATGTGAATCGTCATTGTTTGTCAGTTGCTCTTTCATGCAGAAATGGTTGTCCATGATATAAAAGTGGCAGGTTCAGCTTGCCACTCAAATAATTGCATAAATACATTGTTTTAAGATAGCCATCCTACATCAGAATGTGGTCAAGGGTTTTATGTGTACTTCCCACACTCAACATTAAAAATATAGAATTAAGTTATTGAGATTTAATGAAAATTGATCATTTTTACAGTTTTCACAAGGATATTTTCACATGAAACTTTCCCATGCCCCCAGGTGAAAGGCTGGGACCAATGTAATGACTACTAGTACAGTTCGGTGCCGCTGCCTTGGCTCCTGCTAAGGTGGCAGCTGTTTTACCCATCACTGCTTTTGCATTATCAATGCAAGTGTCAATCCAGCAAAAAAGGCAAAGAATGTCTTAGCATTATGACAATTGCTTTGATCTGGTGGGCCTTCTGAAAGGGTCCTGGGAATTATGGATCATACTTTGTGAACCATTGCATCAAAGAGCAAACCATAATTTATGGTACAGAAGTTTGTCAAATGTTTTCTTAAAAATATTTGTACTTATTATTTCTAATCATGAAGCAAACTTAAAGCTTATTATTGTGTTCTTCCCTAGGGTTGTTATGTTGGCTTTGATCTAGCACATGCAGTTGGAAATGTTGAACTCTACTTACATGACTGGGGAGTTGATTTTGCCTGCTGGTGTTCCTACAAGGTACAAACGAGTTAATACATTTACATCCCTTTATTTCACATTGACATTAATCTGAAGGAGAAACTGGATCTGTGGGCCAATTTTAAAGATTTGAGTTACTTCCCCTATTTCTTTTATTGTATTTTCTGCTTTTTGTTAATCGAGTTATATGATGGAATAGTATGATAATGTAATTCTAGTATTTCTATCAATATAGAGAAATTAATTCTTCAATTCCTAGGCTGCTATGAAAAAGTCAAGAGGTTCTGTAGAAAAAGCCCTACACTTAATTCAAATTGATCATCTTTTTAGTTTTTTTATTGATAAGTTGTGAAATTTCTGCATATATAAAGATAATTTTTAGAGAATCAACTTAGAATTCATATTTGAAAACAGTTGACAGGGAGCATGAAAATAAAACCAATTACAATTTACTTGCTTTAAAAATATATTTTTATTATTATTACAATATTTTAGGACAAAATAATTTAAATGTATGAATTTCAAAGCCAGATCTCATTAAAACTGCTTTCTACCAGCTGGAGCAAAATTGCCCCGTAAAAGTAATAGCCATTTATTCTCAACCTAATAATACTATTTTTTATTTGTTTTTCTTTGAAGAAGGTGACCTAAGCTTCTGTTTTATCATAAATACACTAATAATCACACATTTTGAACTGATCAAACGTTGTGGTTTCAATTAAAAAATTCAAATGACTACATTGTTTAGTTTTGTCATATATTTAAGTAAACCCACATAATTTAATTTATTTTCAATCTAGTATTTAAATGCAGGAGCAGGAGGAATTGCTGGTGCCTTCATTCATGAAAAGCATGCCCATACGATTAAACCTGCGTGAGTACCATCTTCAGCTAATTCTTTGGTGATGAACAAATTAATTTGCATTAATAATATGTTAAATTTACATGAGTTCTTTAAGATGCTATCCAATAGGAATTAGGATTGGATTATAATTATTTTTCTACTCTGCTAACAACAATATACTTCATTTGAAATACATGCTTTCCAAAGAATTCAATTGGTTGAACAAGAAATTTAATCAAAAAGGGAAGCTTCAGTGCTAAAAACGAGTCACTGCAATCATGTAAAGCGGATGGTTTAATGCAAAGAGACCACTTGAATATTTTTTTTCAAAAATTAGACTTTAGAAAATTTCAGATTCCTCACGTTGATGAATAAATCAAAGGCAACCAGAGCTGTGCCTAATAGAGCCTTAAATGTGGCATGTTATTATTAAAATTACATCTACCTTTAAAGCTGTAAATGTTACATGATAGCTTGTAGGGAATATCTTCTGTCCTAAAAGACTTTATAATCCATGAAACCCGAAGAAGCTGAACACTGAACAACAGACTGACTACATAAAAAGTAATAGTTTTCTGTTTTATAGAACTCTTCATATTTTAGAGCAAGTATAAATGCAAATGTAATACACCAACAAACTTACATATTTTTATTTGACTGGGGAATTCATAAGTGTTCCTTTTACTTTTTTCTGGTATGGAAATAAAGAAATAATATGCTGGGAAGAAAAAAAAAACCCTTTTCATAGTTGTTGTATTGAAGTATGTGTGGTGAGGAGACTGTCTAGACTCCTAATAGATAATGTAATAATGTTTGATTAGTTTTCTGAATTTCCTCAGCCACTGACTGAGTGGTATAATCTTTACAAGAATTGAAGCTGAATTAGTAATAGGCTTTGGAGCACCTCACATTTCTGAAGTTCTGTGCATATAAATCCTAGGAATTTAAGATGATTTTCTATAGTTTCTTTAATTGTGTCTAAATTTTTTTCAAGGTTTTAAGGTTTTAAACTTAAGACAACATTTGTCTTAAGTTTAAATATCTTTGGACAGATATTTAGTCAACCAGACATCTTACTTGAATATCATTATCAGTACATTAGATTTCCCTCCATGTATGTCCCAACATCTCTGAGAAGATTAAAAAGCAAATATTATAAGAATACCATGTTTTCCACATAGACAGTATGTAAGATATTGCTTGCTTTTGTATGATGACTCACAACCCTGGCCATTTCTCAGTCTCCATTTATTTAAATTGAAATAGAGGATCTCATGTATTATATCAACCCAAAGGGTGAGCCAGTGCCCGGATAGAAGGAGGTGGGGTTGGGGGGGAAGAAGTAATATACACAAATTCTAGAGAATGTCGGTGTTCAGAGTTAAGCTTTGACCTCCTAGCACACGCAGGTCTTGCACTTGAGATTTCTCTCACCATGGACAAGGAACAAGGACAAAGGGATTGTATTGTGCTCACATATGCCTCATTTTGTGGAATTTCAAAATCTTCTAGGCAATGTTTAAATCTATGTTAAGTCTAGGCTCCCAAGAGAAAGACCATCTAGGCAGACAAGGTTCACAGTTCAGCTTGGTCTTTCAGGGGTCTGTCACCTGGAGAATCTTCTATGATTGTTCAGTATTCTGGTCTCTGAGCTGAGGTAGTACCAGCCCCTACCCATAAGCAGTTATTGTGAGAATAAAATGAGATGATGTATGTAAAACACTAAGTGTATCACTTGAACATTTAATATGGTTTGGATTTGTGTCCCCACCCAAATCTCATGTAGAATTGTAATCCCCAGTGTTGGAGCAGGGGCCTGGTGGGAGGTGATGGGACAATGGGGCCTTTCCCTTTGCTATTCTCATGATGGTGAGTTCTTAATGAAATATAGTTGTTTAAAAGTGTGTAGCACCTTCTCCTTCTCTCTCTTCCTCCTGCTCTGGCCATGAAAGATGTTCCTGCCTCCCCCTTCACCCTCTGCCATGGTTGTAAGTTTCCTGAGGCCTTCCCAGTCATGCTTCCTGCACAGCCTGCAAAACCATGAACAAATTAAACCTCTTTTCTTTATAAATTACCCAGTCTCAGGCAGTTGTTTGTAGCAGTGAGAGAATGGACTAATACAGCATTATATGTGATCAATAGGTATGGGGTTATATGAAAAAAAAATCCAAAATTTACAATATACAGGAAAAAGATGGGTGACATTCTGTAACACCCTAGCCCAAGTATTGTTTGGTAATTATTTAGTACTGACCCCTAAGTACTTCGTTGACTCACTGAGAATGTGCATAGTAACATGTAGACTTTGCCCAGTGGAGATCATTTCTCTTAAGCAGAAAATATAACCTCAAAGTTTATGGTTTGTGACTTTGTAGGACATTAGTTTGTAACTATCACCAAGTTTATTTTAGCAGACCTTTGATGAGCTGACTGTACAATATAATCTCCATTCCTTGGAGATATAATCTCTCTTATATGCTATAAGAAAGAATTCTGGCCTTCCTACCATCTTACTGATTCCGCCACTATTTAGTGGGTTGAATGAAATCTTTCATGGCTGTTTATTTTGTATGTGTATGAGAACCTTGCTTTTAACTTTTTTGGAAAATTATATGTTATTAGCTGTTGTTGCATTTTAACAATTTAGCCATGGAAATTTATGGGACTTAAATTAGGCTTGACTCATGAAGGCCACGTTAAGGAAAACCTTGGTTGTTTTTCTGTTTATTGTTTTCTCACACTCCTAAGCTTCTTTTTAAGTGATGTCAGTGACTGATCTCAGTGCTGTCAACTTCTAGCCTTGGCTCTCTATTCTGTACCAAGTATCTTATATTGTACTTCATTTGCATTAGGAGATCGGAGTTCTTTAATTAGGAATGGAATGCAACAGATTTGGACAAGTCAAGGACAAGGTATTTTCCAGTCATCACTTCATTGTCCCTGATAGGAAAAGAAATGTTTTGCTGAAACTTAACTTTGTGTCCCTTAGTGTGTTTTACTTTTTTATTCACCTGAAAATCAAATACCACCCGTGAGAAGAGTGATAAACAAAGAAAAGACCCAAAAGCCTACAATATCACGCTGCTCAAATAAGTGTAATTGTTCAGATGTTACAACAATGTTCCATACATAAAATATTGTGAAGATGGGGAGAGGAAGTTTTCTTGTGAATAATATTTATAGTTCCATGGTCAAATCCAATTTAAACTTTGAGTAAACTTTAGAGTCTGTATGACTACTGACTCTATTTGCCAATTAATAATTATATTTCAGTTGTTAGCATTCCAAGATTAGCTGGTTTAACTATGTTTAATAAGCCTTCTGTCATCTTACTTTTCTGTTCTCTTAGAGCTTTAGAGAGACCAAAGAGTTTTTCACTGTTAAAGTGTTCAGTATGTAGCCGAGAACCATATGGAGAACATCAAATACAGTGGAACAAATGTAACTGCTATTGATGTCACACTTTGTGAAGTAGTCTTTGTTGCTTAAAAAGGGTGACATCTAGTGGCTAAACATGTTATTTCAAATAAATAATATCGAAATAACATTTCTTCTCATGGTCCACTCATTCACTCTTTAACAAGTATTTTGAAGTATATATGTTTGAATTATGTGTTCTTCTTTTTGACAATTTGACTATATGTTGATAGTGCAATAATTGTGCAGTTTAAGCCTTCAATAAAGAGGTAGAATGTGATGAAAATTGGAAGGAAACCTGAGGGGGCCTTCTTAGTGCTTGGTTAAACAGAAAGCTTAACAGTTCATGAAGGCTGGTCTAAGAAAGGAATTATAAGCATGGGTGACCCACCTGGTGTAGAGAGTGTATCCCCAGATATATAACATTGCATTTTAGAAGTCTAATATTTGGTATATAATTTTTGAAATAGTCCTTTATGTGATGTTTCCATTAGCAAACAGCAAATTGCATCTGTACCAAGAGATTTCACTTCCTTTTTTGTTTAAATATTCATTTTGGACATTGTTCAAAACCTATGACCTAAGGCTTTTCCAAGAGCCCTTTGCCCATAAGGAGAATGAATAAATTAGAGGCCAGAGTCAAGCCACGGCATTAAGCATCATAACTCAAGCTGTTATTCTCACCTAGAATTTAACCTTTTCCTAGTTCATTATTAACTTAGCTCATTGCAATGTCATATTCTAAACTCTGTCTGTACAATAAATTAGGACTGGTCATGACTTCTTGGATGTTTTTGCCCCACTTCAAGGTAGACTTTAATTCAGTCTACACAGTTAATTATTGCTCTGAAATATGAAGGGAACTACCTTAATTGTACAAATTTGACAATATGAAATGTTTCACTAAAAACATGCTTAAATAACATTGTAAATTTTGAATGTTTTAAAAAAAGTTACAAATGTTAACCCTCATGGCACACTTTAGAGGACTATTTAACTTTTTAACTTTAGGGGATTCAAAGCTTTGTGAATCCTTTAAAAGGATTCTTCTGTAAGAGCCCATACATTGCGATTTAAGATACCACCTCCCTCTTTTTTTGTTAATAGAGAGTCTACTATGAAAACAGGAGTGGATAATATGAGGTATTACAAATCCATCTATCATTTACTTTTTTATGTGAGCCAGTGAAATCATACATACTGAAAACCTGCTGTTCCTCACTCTTCACGCTGGTGTAGCAAACCTCCACATGTGCCCATTGTATTAGATTCTCCCAAAATGCACATTTCCCTTGGGATACTTTTCTTCTGAGCTTTTTTGAATGGGCAAGAATGGGGCCGACTGACAATTTTGATAAAAATGCTTGAATTTTAAATCATGCCAACACATTTCCATAATCAGCTAGAGGTATTTGATTGAAAGTTTTAAACAGTGATGACATTTTAAAGGCCTTATTAAGGGCTTGAATTATCTCCTTTATTGTAAAGAGTAATTTGCTGGTGAAAAAGAACCAGTTGAAAAGGCTGGCTGACTTCAGTGCATGGTTAAGGAATAAGAGTTGTTATTATTTGGCAACAACATTAGAAAAACAATATGCATCAAACAATTCCCAGGAAAGTCCCAGAAAGAATAAAAATAAACATCCAGAAATTTCAGCAAAAAGACTTAAAAAATTATAACTTTATACCATGCTTGTCCCAACTGTACAATTAACATTGTATGAAGAGATCATCTTTTGCACATTTGTTCAGGGGAACACTGACTTATATATTTCACTTCCATATGCTTTTCCAGGCAACAGTTGAGAATGCCGTAGCCCAAAACTTATCTATAATTTAAATCCTGTTTTAGTTTTCTAATGATGCCTTCTGAATTACTACTTATCAAGTCCCTATCTAGTACCAGAATAAGGCCTTCTTGTGCAAAGTTTGAGACAACAGGAAGCATAGGTCGCAGTAGCAAGATGTGTGACTTCACAACACTTCTGATGCTTTCAAATGAGATAGACCAGTACCAATAGATTTCTCAGTGAGTTTTTATAGAATCCCCAGTTGAAATATGACCTCGGCCGTCTGAGGCACCTGTTCTGCTTATTTAGCCTGTATTTAGCCAGTGTTAATATGGATGACTTTCCAGCTACAACTTCTTGGCTTCTCAGCCATATATAATTGGCTATCTCCTTTGTCTTTAATATTTGCCTCCCACATCTCTAAACTTCTGTGGTACCGTTTTCTTTTGCTTCTGCTCCAATGGATGTGAGAACTCTTCTGTATTTTAAAATGTTTACTTTTTCACCTTTTCATTGATTCTCTCAAAACCTCAGTCCTTAATCCTCTTGCCCAAAAGTATCTCATCCACAGTTATTTCAACAATATACAACTGGTGTAGAAGAAACGAACTTTTATTTCCAGCTTTACCACTTGCATAATTTTTAGCCCTTATTTTCATCTGATTGCAAATTGCAAGAGTTTGTCATTATTCAAACATGATCTCAGTCCCCAAAGATAAAAGGAAAATATTCACTAATAAACTCCCCGCTTGTAAAATTAGTCCTTACCTGAACATCATTTTCCAAGTAGCAGCATCTATCTCTATGAATTACTCTACAAATTCTTAGTGTCTTGCTGATTATATAATATCATAAATATCAGATAATACAGTGAAAATATAATGAAAATGATTTTAAAGTAAGATTTTTCAAGGGAGATTCAGGATGTCATGATGCAAGTGAATTTGGAAAACTCCTTAATCACAAAATCAGGCCAATGATAATATGTCAGAGCAGTTAACAGGTGAAGTAGAGGACATTTGACAATGTACTTCAAAAGGAAATAACTGGAATATCAGGCATTCAAGATAAATGATAAATGCCTCACAAATCTATGTAAAAATTATCTTTAAGGTCATGCTGAGAAAGTTAAGTATACTATAAAAGGGATGATATTTTGCTACCATATCATTTTGTCAAGAAATATACCAAAAAATCAACACACCTTATCCTTATTCTTATTAGAATATTATAATTTTAATCTATATTTCTCCAAATCATATATTAAATTTTAAAAATAATTTTAAGCTCTATATTTTAAGATAGCATCTCTGTCAAACCTTCTGCCATTGACTTTAAAATTGATTTATTTAAGTGGTTTTTTCATATTTTCATTTGTCATCAGATATTAAGGACTTTGGATATGTCTGTATATGTGTGTGTATACATACACACACACATACATCTTTCTATCTCAGAAACTAAATATGGTAAAACTTGCATTTTATCTCACATAGGTATCTTTCTAAGGTAATCTTCACTTTCTCATGTAAAGAGAATGATCCTGAGTTTATTAAAGAGACATGAACAAACATAACCAACCAATATTTTTGTGCAAAAAGCTTTCATAGATGAAAAATAAATATAGGCTATTGCCTGCGATTTTAAAATGTTATAATTCATTTGGAGATATATCTTTTAACCAGTTAAATAAGTGATTTAAGTCACAGGCAACCCAAGCTTAGAATATGTGCCATAAGGCAGCCTCTGATTAATTACTGGGTGAATTCTCAGACTGCTTTTGCCATAGGGGCAGCGGAGGTATAGCAGACTGACTCAGAGCTGCTTGGGAAGAGCTTGAGCAAGGAGGTGGGGAAACTCACAGATACGAATCTTCTGTAAAATGGAATGCAATACTAACTAAGTGAATAAATTTACTTTGTTACATTGAAAACTAAAATTGTTGCCTGTGAGAGAGATTCATTTCAGAAGTTCCATAAATTTAAGGGGATATAAAAAAGAAGAAAGAATTACTTAAATGGCATTTCTTAAAGGAATATGCCAAGTGATCTTTTCCTTTTTATTCTCCTCATTAGAATTTTTATGGAATTGGAGTTATTGACTTAACATTTTAAAGCCTGCCTCATTATCATAAAATTGTTCTTTATCTTTCAACAATATTTTAGCCATTATAAACAGTGGTAAAATCGTGATTGCTTTAAGCTCTCCCTTCGCTCTGGGAACACACTCTTGAAGTGGGTTACACCTGTCATCAGTCTTAGTCCTCAAATGGTGACTGTAAGGGACCCAAAAGTAGACACACCACTTGAAGAAAACTCATCTGTGGAATCATGACATACAACCTAAACCTATTTTCATTTAGAAACCATTTTAGATCAATAATTTTTAAAGGACTTTTTAAAAAAAAATCTTCCTGGCTTGACAATTTTTACTGTGTGAAATTCTCCAGATAATTTTCTTGTGTAGGGAATTTAAGCTGTGATCATAAAAATAACTTACATGCATTGAGGCACGAGCACAGTTAAAAATAAATTCAGTAAATAATCTGTATTTTTTTAACTCCAGAGATGACGTAATCCTAGATCTTAAATAAAGCCAAAATAGTAATTATCAGTATAAAAACATACATTAAAGCTATTATTGCTTGTAAATCACTACTCTCAGATAATGATGAAATAGTCATTAATTTGAGAACACTGAAGTCCTTTGAAACCTAAACATTTATTTTCTGTTCTAAAACTGCAGTCCAGTGTCTCTGAAGATATATAGGGTCAATGAACCTTTCAGGCATAAAAAGTAAAACTTGTCAAAGAGCTTCAGCTCTTGTTTTAATTACTTCAAGTTTTATCCCTAAAGTAACCTTTGAAATCTGCAGGGACTTTATTTTTTTTTCTTACTATTAATCGTGAAGAGCTATTGCTACATTTTCATGTGTTCTTGTTTAGAACATACATGTATCCATCTGGCTTTTTATGATTTCCAAGCAGACAGTGTGGAAGTTTGTTGTAATAATCCATGCTGTGTGAAGCAGCATTGCGAGCTGCCTCAGCAACACAGACCAGGTACCAAGTCCTGGTACTTCCAACACTGAGGCAGGCTAACTTCACAGTCTACACAAGAATACTTGGAATATATTACTCACAACAAACTTCTAAACCACGTGATCCATATTCTCCATGTTCACCTGTTTTGCTCTTCAAGAGGAGAGAATTTGATTGGGTGGGAATTATTCTTTTGTCCAGAGCTAGCATCTATTGTCCTCATGACCAACTCATGTATAGATAGCTTGCTTTGTCTCCCATATCAGTCCCTGCTCCAATCAGCTTTGGTCAGGATTTAAGAAGATTTCGCACAAGCCATGGCAATTTAGGCAGAAAATAACCATGTGGCACTATGTTTTTTAAGGGCCCAATGATCCCTATGAAAATTCATTTTAGCATGTCTTATATGGTTGCTTAATAAGTTTATTATAGATTGAAATCTTAATTCTAAATTCTTTGAGTCCTGGGACATTGTCCTGTTAATCTTTCTTTACTTTCATAATCTACAGTGCCCAAGAAAGTATTTTTTAAATTTTTGTTGTTGAATATATGGCTCTGTCTTTACTCTCAGCATAATAGACAAACCATCTTCTAGCATATGGAAGCATTTCTACTTTGCAAATTATTCTGAAGCGGGTTTGATTTGCAAAATACTGTCAAATTAAATATGCATTTCCATATGCTTCTATGAAGACCAAATATATCCATGAAAACTAGCTACAGACAACTTTAAAATCCTTCATGAATTTTTAATCAACATTGATGAACAAAATTCAAGTCGTTCTTTCTAAAGTCCTAAATCTAGAAAACTTTCTGTTCTTGGACTTGGAGCATCGGTATTAACTCAAAGGATTATTTTACCAATATTTCAAAATAATAAGATATTTCAGAAAAGTATATTCAGAAAATGTTCAAAGGCTTTTTTGTTACTAATAGTCTCATGCCAAAAAACATATTGACTTAGCTCTTATAAGAACAACATATTCTGAAACTTCAGAAAACAATTTTTATTAACTAAAATTTATCATTTCTGGAAGTGCTTTTTTATGACTATGCTTATCATACTGTTAGCTTACTGGACATATTAGAACAAGCCTCTTACAGAGTAAGATTTGAAGAGGTAATTGAATATGTAACAGAACCAAGTGAAGCACTAATATTTACAGATGGGTGGGCAAATGAGAAGAAAAAAATGAAACTGAATTTTGTGATACATCCTAAAACTACTTTCTAGAATAGCATTAAGTCAGCTAACTTCGAACAAAGCAGAACAATTGTGATTAGATGAATATTTTATTAAACTAGGAATTGATAGAGATCTTTTTAAACTAAGAGTATGTTAGCAATATTGTACCTGTTTAATGGCATGTCATGCCAAGCCTTCTAATGGGCATGCTTGGGGACCAGTTGCTGGCATCAAGGGGTGAATGTACAGTTTATGAGCTGAAGCAATCTACTTTCTCAGTTTTCAACACTTTTTCTTTGTCATTAGTACCTTTGAATCTGCTTTTGTCACTTAGCCATACTTTTGTTTTTCCTACCGCTATGCTGATTACCAACTGCCTGGATTTAGACTCTGTTTGCTCCTTCTCTCATTGTTTTTTGTTTTGTGTTGTTTTGCCCACTTGTTTTGATGCATATCTACTGTTTTGTCTGATCGTCATTTTATAGGCACTAGTTCTGTGTTCTCTATATGTGCCTGAACTACTCTTATTTCTGAACTCAAATATCTGCTTGCACTGTACCAAACGTGTCTCTGTTTCCTAAGCCTTTCTTCTCACTACACATGGTATTCTAGCAACATTAATGCCCTACTGTGGGAATATGGCTGAAGATCTTGACTAGGGGACTTATGAACCCATGCAGCCGTGCCCAAATCCTACCGAACTGACCTTCCTTTCTTGAAGACGGAATTATAGTATGGTCAGGCTCATGCTTTTTGTAGTAGGCCATCCAAATTGGATTGACTGGCTAAAAAAGACTGTTAGTGGAGGCTGGAAGAAACATTTTGGCTGATTGGCTGATGATAGATGAATAGAGCTTGGAACAATCAAAAGGAAAAGCAGAAAGTCTATACCTATTCATAAGAAAAAGTTAGTATGTATACCGAACATTATGAAAGAATTATGACATTTTCAAAGTTTTACAATTTTATTTTGTAGAGACGGGGTCTCATTGTGTTGCCCACGCTGGTCTGTTTCTTGAGGATTTACTATAGACTGGGCTGTATTCAAAGCATTGGGGATACAGGCATGAATGAGCCCCCATTGTCCTGAACTTACCATTCAGTGTGGGCAGTGAAAGAAGAGAGATGTTGGGAGAACCTTACAAAGATGAAATGTAAGCTAACTGGAGAAATCCCCTAACTTTCAGTCAGACTGAAAGGGAACAGGCGGTAACTGTGGGGTAGCCCTCTTGGGCAGGTTGATTTTCCACATGTGCCAGTCAGGGGCCAGAACATTAATATCCTTATGTTCCAACTAAGGAATTTTGGTTTTATTTTAAAGACAAAGGGGAGCCACTGACTGTTCATGAGGAATAAGATTACAAATTCAGGTCTCTTCACCTCTCTAAGTCTCGGTTTTCCTGTGGAAAAAGTAAATAGACCCCAGTGATCTCTGGAAGATTCTCTTCCAGCTTTCGAATGCTGTCATTCTCAAGTGATAAAAATGAAGCATCACAATTGAGTGAACTGCTGGTAGTGATAGCTCAGAAACTAAAACCAGCTTGATGGAAATCTGAGCATCACCAGCTATATCAATAACTTCAGTGACCCTCCTTTCCACTCCTTTCTGTAATAAGTGCATGCAGTAAAGTATAGTCAGTTCAGACAACTTGATAACAAATTTGCTATAGCATTCTTATCTTTTTCCTTTTCTCAAGTATGAATGAGTACTATGTATATATTTCTTAAACTTCAGTTGCTAAAGTTTTTACTGTGAATGTTAAGACTATATCAAAGTTATTTAAATGGATAAATTTCCGATTGTTCTCTAAACAAAACAAGATTTGTGGAAGTTTTGACTCTATGAACCCTGATTATTTAATGAGGAAAATAAGTAACATACTTCAGATTAGGTTATAGAGGATGCTAGGATGACAGACATTCTAACTTATCCCAAGTTGTTATTACAGACTTTGTTTATTTTTAGAATAAACAATCATGCTGTACCCAGCATGTTCCATGTTTTTGCAATGCTATGACAATTTGTCTGATCAGCACATTTTTTAAAGCCAAGAAAACAGTAAGACAATTGTATTTCATTTTAAGTTATAGCCTTTAGGAAGAGAGAGAAGAGGAAAAGAATGTTCGCATTCCTGAACACAAACTTAAATTATTAAATATATGGTAATAAGTTGCCAAATTAAAGAAACTTATGACAGCAGTCTTCTATGAAAATGTATGTTCTTAAGAAAGATTGTGAACTATTTTTATTATATTTTGATTTGGTGCCAAAGGGGAAATTGTTCTTTAACATAAGCTAAGAAACAGATGTTTGTTGTTTAGTTTTTGTGAGGTTGAGGTGAGAGATAAGGGGTTTAAAGGATAAGTTAATGAATGACATATTTAGGAATTCATATTGAGCATTTTGCTATTAAAGACTTGCTGAAGAGATCAAGGAGAGTTTGGATATTTCATTTCATAACTCCTCACATCCGAAATCATATTCACTAGATCCCCAGTGGCTTTCTCTTACTGAATCTGAGTATCATGCTTCAAAGATGTCTTTATGATAAGCGATGCTTTCCATTTGATAACATTTATTTGAAACTACTTTTTTGGAATTTATGATGTTCAAAGAACACACAGCATATTAAGATCTCTGCTTTTATTATTTATTGGATCTCTTCCAACACCTTACTTCTCTCAAATTCTGTTTATATCTCCATTCTTAGTAAATTAATTCCCTTTTTGATTTTTAATTTTTGATGAGAAAACATTTGAATTTCTAGTCCAAGCACAAGGAGATTGTATCTTAATTGTTATTGTTGACATTTAGTTTTTAGGAATGATTTATGAGCCCATTGTGATAATAGCTACTTATAAACTAATTCAGTGGTTTTTAATTTTACTTCATTAGCTTTCAAATATTTGCTTTTTAAGAATCCAAGATTTCATTACGATTGCATTTCTTTTGTGTTTGGATTTTACCTTTCCTACATTCCAAGTGATGGGTCTTAAAATGAATTTAACTTCCTCCTAGATTCTATGCAATGTATTTCGTGTTTAAATGTTGTTTTGAAATAATCATTTCTTTATTTGCTTTTTAAAAGGTTTTAAACAGCGCTTATTTCTGTTTGTAAAGACTTGAACTTGTAACAGATGAGTGATATGCTTACTCAAGTTCACTAAATCAAGTGTCTAGGATCATGCATTTTGAAGAAAGGCAACTCCTTATAGAGATTCTAAAAGAATAGAGAAGGTCAAAAGAACATTTGTTTGAGGGAGTGGACATTGTACATTCTAAAAAGAATAGCTTCTGTGACCAGGCGCAGAGGCTCATACCTGTAATCTGGCACTTTGGGAGGTTGAGGAGGGCAGATCACGAGGTCAGGAGATTGAGACCATCCTGGCCAACACAGTGAAATCCCAACTCTACTAAAAATACAAAAAAGTTAGCTGGGTGTAGTGGTGCATGCCTGTAATCCCAGCTACTCGGGAGGCTGAGGCACAAGAATCACTTGAACCCGGGAGGCTGAGGTTGCAGTGAGCAGAGATCACATCACTGCACTCCAGCCTGGCAACAGACTGAGACTCCGTCTCAAAAAAAAAAAAGAATAGCAGCTCTGCCATCTTAGCCTATTCTAGTCTATCCTAGCCTAGCATTCTGCCAGCCCCAAACCCGGAAGTAGTCTGGAGAACATTGCTTTTATTAAATCACTGGTTCATTTTTAAAAACCTGCTCCCGATGGTTTTGCATTTTCTGTGAATATCCTGGGTCATGATGGTCTATATCTACATTTGGACTTTAACAATAAATAACTGTGGAATCTTAGACTATTTATCAAGAATTTTAGAGCCTTCATTTCCTCCTTTGTATTATAATGTGGATAATGATAGTATAATTCATAGGATTATTTTAAAAATTAAGTGATTGCTTTGAATGGTGTCTGGCTTATAATAAAATCTCAATTAACATTTGTTTTTGTTGGTCTCAATATTATTAAAACAACTAAAAGAACCTAAGTGGAAGAAAAATCACACATGCTCTAAGTTAAACTTGTTTGATTATTTTTATAAGACCTTAGCTGAGTGTTTGAGGAGTCATCAATCACCTAGGGTCAAGTTGTGAGCTAGCAATTGGAAGATAATATGGGAAACAGGCTCTCTAATATTGTTTTACTAAATGTAATTATTTTTTATTTTCTTATTTAAATTAGTAATGTTTTTCAAAACTTTAGCTAACCATATATCAGTATGGGCTGTTATATTAAAAATGTAACATCATTGATGTTGTTCGTCATGAAAATATTCAGAATAGCCTGAAAAATGTCATACATCATAGAAGAGAGCCAACATGTCTTTATTTCACAAGGGGTATGGGTAAAAATAAATTTTAATAAGACAGAAATCTCATCTTCTTGTTATAGTAATCCACTTAAATGATTAAATTTCTTTTATCAAATGATTAAATTTCTTTATCAAATGAACATGTAGAGCATTCATCTTACAAAGTTGCAATTTTTTCCAGAGGAGATAACATTTAGAATTTCATTAAGATTGAAGATCAAAACCACCAATTATTAAAATAACAAGGTAATTATTAATACTCTATATCCAAATAAAGACATAAAGGAAGAAAAACATCATATGAAAAATTAGTGACAGTCCAAAATAATTAGCTACCAATGGCCCCAGGACTTTATAGCACATATAATACGAAATATTCCCTCCCCTACTTTTCTGTTGCTACATGGCAGAAAACTATGTGAGTCTGTATTTATGACTGGTTGAATTGTTTTGATGAATATTTTATTTAAGTAATTGCTATGACCACGGAATTCAATGATATCACTGTTACATCGAGATATTAATCTTTATGCCATGTTTTACAGAAAATTGTATTATTTTCCACATCCAGAGTACTCTGACTCCATTTACTACTCATTGTTAGAGAATTATAATATAAATAAACTCTATAAAGAGCAACTATTTTCTTTATTCTATTTATCTTACTCTTATTGAGGTCAAAATAGAATACAGAGACAAATCTCTAAATTTAACATTTTATTTGTGAATCACAGAATTGCAATTTGGGGCACACATACAGATCAGGCAGTCATCAACATGTCTAAAGAACAAAGAAAATGTTGGGGTATTTATTTTAAAGAAATGTTACATATCCTTTTGAAAGAAATCTCTTTGGCACTAGAAAAGCTTTTGGAAGCTGGCAGTCTCTAACTGGTGAGTGACAGTGGTAGGTAAAACTAGTCTTAGTTATAGCAGGTATTTCAGCAGATACTAAGTGAAACTGGGCTTCGGGTTACAGCAGGTAGTTTCAGCAGCTGGGCTTGTGGAGAAGTCAATTCTTGGAGCAGTGCTATGTGCCCTGGGTGCTTTTTTTCCTCTGGCCTTTAGGCTTTGATTTAGGTGAGTATGACAAGAATGACCCAATTTGTATAATCAGCATTCACCCTCTTCTCCCCTTGTAATTGCTTCAATATTCATGTCGATAAAACTGAAACATCTTATCTTGAGTCTCTGGTTTCATATCCTTCAGTGTTTCAATCCACTTATTGCCTTACTCATGATGGGATATGTCAGCACTTTGTCTGCCTTAAGTACTGACTATGAAAATATCAGACACCTAGCTTTGACTCTATTTTCCTTCTCTTCATTCTTTCTATCTCACTTTGTCCCCTGGATTGTTACTTCTTGGTGTGGAGTCACAGATCCTATCTAGGCAAGAGGGAGTGAGTTAGACAAAGGCATGAACACTAGGAGGGCACTTTAAGAGTCTGCCTACCACAATTCCATTGAATATACTTAATTACCCCCTACCCCAGCCATCCTCACACCCAATAGACTTTACACTATTGGGCAGGGATGGTGGGCAGAGACAATGCCTGTTTTGTCTTATGCTGTCTCTCTTGGGCTTCTAGCAAATTGTCTCATTAACTATTTTTGGATTATTAATAAGTGAAACATAAGAAAACTCTAATAAGCCTCCAAAAAGAAGGATAATTTAATCAGGAGCATAAACAATAGATATAGAGCCCTTAGTAACAAGTATCAACTGTAGAGTTGTTAAACCATTTTGCTTTACTCAGCCCTACTTTTCACCTCTGCTCTTCCATTCAGTTTCCAGGGACCGAGCATCTCAGCTTCTGCTTTCCTGCTGGCTTGTTAAGATACTCAGTTTTACTCCCTCCTTCAACTTTGTTCTGGTTATGCTATCTTGATCACAGCTTCTTGCTTGTGGTCAGTGTTCCTGATTATTTATTGAGCAGGACATTGGCTTAACTAGCTGTGCCCCTTTGGATGAGTCACTCAACCACTTTAAGCCGTACTTTTCTCAAATCTAAAATGGTAGAAAGAATATCTACCGCAAAGTGGTGTTGTAAAAATTTAAGTGAGAATACAGGAAATGACTATGCCCATTTCCCAGCGAACATGTCTTAGTTTCCATCCATTTTTCCTTAGCAGCTAGATGTGCAGAAGCTTTGCTAAACTATTCCTTTTGAACAGGATTTCTTATTGGCACAGGAGCCAATAATTTGATTCGCCAGGCCATTCTTAAATGTTATATGGGATTTTATAGCTTCCATACAGGGGTAATAGATCCACAGGTAATGGGGTTGGGGAAAGACAATGGATGGCAAACAATTAGAATCTTCGGTGGAGCTGGTTCAAGGTCCAGATGCTCTCTTTGTGTCCTTTGTACAAAGCTGGCGGAAATATATAATTTCTTAAGTGAATAAATGCAAAAAAGAGATATTAGCATGAAATAATGAGATAGGCAACTTGGAAATTCTTTCTTTGTAAACAATCATATTGTACTTATACTTTTTCAGATATAAAGCACTTTTGTAACTTCAGTAAATAAAACATTAATAAAACCCCAATGCCTTGACCACAGTTATGGAATCAGTTCTGAGTTCTTTTTTCCTAAGAACACATTTTACTCTTCGTGTAGTCCCTTGTTTCTTTCATATTTGGGTTATGAAAATGTCATCACTATTTTCAAGCACAAGTTATTATTTCCTCCTGTGATACTGTTTGAACACTAGGTCTTTGATGTTTCTGTCAGATATACCCAGCAATCATCATCATAACTCATACTCTTGAATTTTTAATATCACTCCACAAACAGAAGTGTCAAGTACCCAGTTCTTTAGTGAATGCACAAAAAATGAAAGAAAAGTTTGTTAAATAAGAAGAAAGATTGAAATACTGAAATATTGCTCCTGATTTTTGTTTTGATCCCATTGAAAATAAATGGGAAATACATGTTGCTATTTTTTTCATTGCTGTCTCACAGCCACTGTTTGCATCAGATTTTTAAAAAAGAAAATGCCAAGCAGTACATTTTGAATCAGTTTCCACAGAAAGCATTATGTGCATAAAATTTCATATATTATCTTTGATATGTAAATATAGGAGAAATAAGTTTCTTTGGTAAATTTTAGCATTTCTTCTTTTCAAAAAATAAAACATAAAATAATAGTCAATGGCCCTATGGTTGTAAACTATGGTGAATGGATCTGATTCATTTATGCTAGAACTCCTTCCTTATTTCCTCCTTTTTATGCAAACATTATCTTACCAGCCTTAATGGGGGAGTCACAATAAGTTAGTTCCCTTCAGTACTCAGCACAGGGCCATCCATGCTTGCAGAAAGAATGGGTTTTGAATATACATCATGATAAACATTAGTACATTAAATAAGCAATTACTTTCTAAGATGATTTTGTTTTTCTACACAATTTAACTCATTAATATAGCTCAGTTATCTGTTCAAATTAACTTAAGATAGCTGTCCAATCCTGATTCTGATATTTAATACAAAAACACTTCTTTACAGCTGGGCGGGGTGGCTCACACCTATAATCCCAGCACTTTGGGAGACCAAGGCAGGGGAATCACCTGAGGTCAGGAGTTTAAGGCCAGCCTGGCCAAGATGGTGAAACCCCGTCTCTACTAACAATACAAAAAATCATAATAATAAAATAGCCAGGTGTGGTGACGGGCACCTATAATCCCCGCTATTCAGGAGGCTGAGGCTGATAATTGCTTGAACCCAGGAGGCAGAGATTTCAGTGAGCTGAGATCACGCCACTGCACTCCAGCCTGGGTGGCAGAGTGAGACTCTGTCTGAAAACAAATAAATAAACAAACAAACAAACAAACAAAAAACACTTCTTTACAAGACTTTGGTATTCATACTTCAAAATTTTGTCATTAATTTTGCTTGTCTACAGAAATTTGATTTTTTTTTTTCTGTAAACCAGATGATATGGGTTAGGTTAGGGTCTAACTGTGGAATATGAAGGAAGGAGTAGATAACAAGGCCATTTTGAAGAATAAACAACAAAATTAATAACTCATAAGACTCAAAGAGAAGAGGGAAATAACCTAATGGTGTCCAATTCAGGTGTCTAAAACTACCTAACAGAAAGAGTTGAGCTGATGAATAAATATAAAGAAAAACATGAATGCTGTGTTTGACATATTGTGTTTTGGGCAGAGGCAGAACTAGAGAATAGGGCTTCTGACTTCTAATCAAAGACATTCTCCTATTACTTGATTAAGATCTTCCATGAACAAACATCACTTTCATTTACTTTAAGCTTCCAGAAGACAGATTACTTAATATGCCTATCATTTTGACTAATTCATGAAAATGTAACAAATTCATTAGATGATAGGCTTCTACATTTCCTTCCCCGTGCATTAATTTTCAGCTGTAAGGTTTAAGATGAATACCAGATATATTCAAGTAGGGAGGGAATCTAACTAATGTTTACAATAAGCTTACCTTGACAGGCACTGTGCTAGAAACTTCACACTTTGTTTAACCATAGGCCTATGAAGTTATAGATGAATAAACTGGTGCCCAGCTCTCTACTGGTAGAAAGTTGTGGGATTGAGATTCAAGTCTCAGGTCCAGTAAAATCTTCCTTGTCAGCTCTCAACATGGATAGTTCTAAATGTGTTGAAGCTGCTAGAGGAAATAAAAAATAAAGGCAGCCTGGAATGGTTGCTCACACCTGTATTCCCAGCACTTTGGGAGGCCGAGGTCAGTGGATCACTTGAGGTCAGGTGGTCGAGACCAGCCTGGCCAACATGATGAAAACCCGTCTCTACTAAAAATACAAGAATTAGCTGCGTGTGGTGGTGTGCGCCACCACTCGGGAGGCTGAGGCAGGAGAATCACTTTAACCAGGGAGGCGGAGGTTGCAGTGAGCCAAGATGGCACCACTGCACTCCAGCCTGAGTGACAGAGCAAGACTCTGTCTCAAAAATAAAAATAAAGGCAATATTCTTTTTTCCTCCCGAGCATACAATACTATCTTTACTATCACCAATGTTTCCTAAATTCTAGTTAAACTAGGTACTACTAACTTAAGCACTTAGGGTGATGAAATCATATCTCATTAGGTGTCACCTGGAGGGAAGTTAATCTGCCATCACCAGTATCTAACCCCCCTCTACTAACGGGGTCACTAGTATTATTTTCATTGATTGGGTGCCATCTGATCCAATGCATCATAGTCAAATCACCTCAAGGCTAACATAAATTGTGTTTTCTCTAAATAAAAACCAACAAAAATATCTTGCCCTAGCTTAAGCTAAGAGTGAGGCTTCCTGATAAGTAGGTCATCCAGACTCTAGGGATATGTTTTCCCCATGTTGGACGGAAAGATCTACCCTGTAGTGGAGATGTGAGGTATTTGACAAGTGTAATAGATGATTCAAGTCTGATACTAGCAAATTCATTAATACTATGATGAGACTGCAGTCACAGATGGAGAGATCAATCCTTCCCCCAGGCACTGTCTAACACTGCTTTAAAGGGTAGAAAGCGAAAATGACCTACCTGGTTGTGTCTAAAGTTTGCTTAGGGCAGTCACATTTCACTTTAAGAAGTACCTGTAGAGCTCTCATATACCAGGTTCCATGTTAGGACCTAGGCATGCAAAGAGAAACAGAACAAGGCCCTGCTCATAAGAGTTTCCAGCGACCTAGAGAAACTGGAAAGAAAATAGTCTGGCCCTTTTTGCCAACAAGTCACGTGTGCATCTATAATAGGAGTGAGAACTTGATGAAAAAATAAGAAGAAAGGCTCAGTCATATGTCAGTAAATTTCCCGGGAAAGCAGAAGTATACGAAGTTGTATGTTTGCAATAGTATAAATATATATAGCATAAAATAGTATAAATATACAAACCTTGTATATTTGAATAGTACATTATTTCCCAAGTATTTTTGTTATGATTACCAAAGAGAAAAAACCTGGAACTATTTAGGTTGGTGCAAAAGTAATTGTGGTTTTTGCCATGGAAAGTAATGACAAAAACCGCAATTACTTTCGCACCAACATGTAATATTTCTGGGTAGAGAATGATAGATTATTGGTTTACAAAGACCAGTCTGAATAGAAAAGGATGGAAAGCAAGGTAAAGTTTGCTGCAGTCTAAAGCTACAAGTACACATTGCTTCAGTTCATGCTGTGTTCCGACAATCCATGGAAGTCCTCAGAACCCAAATCACTGAAGCTGTAAGTAGAGTCTAGAATACTAATGGCTCTAGGTGGAAATATCCAAAGTCACTGCTGATTCAGCTAGAGAAAATACACTGGTTGTCCCCATATCGGAGGGTCTCCCCAAGTTGGAGGTTCTCCAAAATACAAAATGTTTCCTGCGACAAAGGAGAACAGAAGAAAGCAGCTATCTCAGAAGGGGCTCTGGACCGGGCACAATGACTCACGCCTGTAATCCCAGCACTTTGGGAGGCCGAGGCGGGTGGATCACCTGAGGTCAGGAGTTTGAGAGCAGCCTGGCCAATATGACATAGCTCCATCTCTACTAAAAATACAAAAAGTTAGCTGGGCCTAGTGGTGCATGCCTGTAATCCCAGCTACTTGGGAGGCTGAGGCAGGAGAATGGCTTGAACCCAGGAAATGGAGGTTGCAGTGAGCCAAGATCATGCCACTGCACTCCAGCCTGGATGACATAGCATGACTCCATCTCCAAAAAACAAACAAAAAAAAAAAAAAGAAAGAAAGAAAAAGGGACTATGGAGTACAAAGGCCCATGTGTCATTTCCCATAATATTTTTCATATTTTTGTTTTATTTTTTACTGTGTATATTTAAGGTCTATAACATGATGTATGGGATACATAGAAGCAGTAAAAGGTCGCTATAGTGAAGCAGATTAAGATATCCACCTTCATGCAGTTACCCATTTTTTTTCTAGCAAGAACAGGGAAAATCTACTCACTTAGCTTGAATCCCAAATATAATACAATTGTACTACCCATAGTCCTCATGCTGTACATTGGAGTTCTGGACTTGTTCATCCTGCATATCTGCTACTTTGTGTCCTCTGACCTACCTGTCTGCATTTTCTTCCCTCACACCTGTCTTTGGTAACCACTCTTTTGTTCTCTATCTCTGTATATTTGAATTTTTTTTAGATTTCATACGTAAGTGAGATCATGCAATTTTTCCATGTCTGGCTTTTTTCTTTCTTTTTTTCTTATTAATTTTTTAGAGACAAAGTCTCACTATGTTGTCCAGGCTGGAGTGTGATGGCTATTCATAGGTGCTATCACAGCACACTGCAGCCTTAAACTCCCAGGCTCAAGTGATCCTCCCACCTCAGCCTCCCACGTAGCTGGGACTGCAAGTGTGTACCACCACACCTGGCTCTGGCTTATTTTACTTAGCATAAAGTACTCCAGGCTCATCCATGTTGTGGTAAATGGCAAGACCTTATTATTTTTTAGGGCTAAGTAATATTTCTCTCTCTCTCTCCCTGTCTCTCTCTGTTTCTCTGTCTCTTTCTCTGTGTGTGTGTGTGTGTGTGTGTGTGTGTGTGTGTCCATCATATTTTCTTTTCCACTCATCTGTTGATGGACACTTAGGTTGATTCCAAATCTTCACAATTTTTTGAATATGCTGCAGTGAACAAAGGAGTGCAGATATCTTTACAAGGTGCTGATTTCATTTCCTTTGGGTGTATGTCCAGAGAAGGAATTGCTAGGTCTTATGGTAGCTCTATTTTTAATTTCTAGAAATTTGATAGTTTTAAAGAAAAGTTGCATATATGAATGTTATCAGGTCTTGAATTTAAATGAGCAAATAATTTTATTTTCTTTGTTTTTGTCTATCTGAATTTAATTCTATCATGAACCCACATCTGTTTCTTGAAGGAAATTTGGTCTTGTAACTTCTAGGTAAGCTTAGTGACTTTTGTTGTTTTTCTCAGTAAATTTGGAGTTTAAGTTCTGTTGGTTCAGCATTCTTTTCCTTTCCTCCACAGAATGACATTGCAAAGGTAGATGATATACAGAACACTCAGGCATAGGTAAGGGAGAGGCTTCGGACCCACAGCCATCTCCTGGAGTACATTGAGATGTGCTTGTACCCTTTTGGTCAACTGCTCTCATTACCATTACATTCTCCAAGATGTGTATGAAACTGAAATGGCCTCATGCCTTTTATCCCAACCATCCCAAAGCTCCATTGGAGACTTGGGGTCTGTCAGTCACTTCTATACCTATCCCTGGGGGAGCAGGAATTTCAAAATAGTCTCTTGCGTCTTTAGAGGATACAGTATGAACCTGGGTTTTAAATGGAGGTGCTATCACACACAGGTCCATTCTCCTAACATTCCTACACAAAGATTATGGCACCAATTTGGGGCATGAAGAAATTCTTTACAAACCTTTGGACTGCCCCTTAGGGCTGAGGGAACATGGCTCAGGCCATTTCCATCATCAGATCTTCTCAAACATATGTGGAGTTCCCACTGACCTCTCAACCCTCCCAGCCTCATCCCTTGGATTTTATCTAGTGGTATGGAGTACAACCTGGCTAAGTATTGGGAACCTGAATCAGGTATGAATCTCATCCTTTTCTGAGGCTTCTCCTTCCCCAGCAGGAGCAAATTTGGTTTAATTAATGGGTTAGATCCATTGTTTCTTCAGTTTTCTTTTATATGTGCTGTTTCTGGCATAAATTTTATGCTGGGCTATATGTAACACATGATTTGAGATCAAACATGTCTACTGCAAATCAAAAGTCTTGGCTTTTAGAGAGAATTGTCTCTGCTATAAGTTTCAGAAGTTTGTTTTGGAACTCAAAGCTAAAAATTAGAATTTTTGTTCTATATGCACCGTTTGGTGTTCTCCACTTAACAAATGATCCTGAAGCAATAAAATGTATTGATTCACTGTGGAGAAGAAGAAAGTTACGGGAGACCATTTATAAATGATGAGCAAAATTCTTAATACATTTAAAGTTTTATCACCTCAAACATTTTCCAAACAATAGGATATGAGTAGTTGTCTCTGAATCCATACAGTTTTCAAATCAGAGGAATGACAACATGAGATTTAATATAACATAGAAAAACAGGGACAGATTTAAAACTCATCAGGTGTTTGTTTATTTGTTTTTTGGGTTCGTTTAGAGACAGGGTCTGGCTCCGTCACCCAGGCCGGAGTGCAGTGGCGTGATCATAGATCACTGTAATCTTGAGTTCCTGGACTCAAGTGCTTCCTCCACCCTAGTCTCCCAAGTAGATGGGACTAAAGGTGTGTGCCACCATGCCTGGCTCTTTTTTTGTTTTTTAAGAGACAGATCTTCCTATGTTGTGGAGGCCAGTCTCAAACTCCTGCCTTCAAGCAATCCTCCTGTCTTGGCCTCTCAATGGATGATAAGTTTTCTAATCAGATTTAGTGCTTTTCTGGAAAAATCATTAGACAACAATTCTGAAGCTAAATATTAAGTGTGTGCCTAAAAATTTAGCAAACTTAATGGAAGAGGTCCTCAGAACTCTTTTAAGATCAAACAGTTCAATACTAAAAGTAAAAATTTGAATGGAAAAAGAGGGTGTGGGGAAATCAAATTACCGATCCTGTATGCATATTGGAGGTGGAATGAACAGACCAGGGGCATCATGCAAAATTCTCAGGCGCCAAGTAGAGTGAATAAGTGTGTGGTAATTATTCACAGTGTCAATGCATACAACTGAAAATATGATCAGTACTTAAATGCTGGATATAATATATTATCAGGTCATGACTCATGACCTGATAAAGACCATCTGTATGTCCTTAAATGTCCTTAAATGCTAGATGTAAGCTTGGATATTTGTTTATGTTTATGTGAATGACATTCCTTCTTTCTTCCTGGGTTTTTGTCCCTCTTTTATTTTGTTCTGTTTATGGAGATGAAGTTCTGCATTAGGTAGGATCAGTGAAATATAAACATAGATTTGTGAGCGTATAAATGAGACTACCCAAAACATTTCCCCTCAAATTAAGACTTTATATTTTGAGACACACTGGAATCAGTGACGTCAGTTTGGAAGCTCAGATTTTCCTAGCAACAAATAGTGTGGCTTAGACAGAACATCAATTTCAACAGTGAAATTCATTGATAGGTTCTTTGAATTTAACTCAGTGGCTCAAGTTCAGTTTGGAGTAATGCCAGAGGCATGTCTTTGCCCTAAGAATAGTCTATTTCCTCACACCTGAAACATATTCTTATCTCCTTTCCTTTTTTTCTCCAGACTGTTCAAAATCTGTCCTTTAGCTGCAAGTCTAAACAACAACCAATTCTACAATATAGTTTTCTCTAAACGTTCATTCTGTTGAAATATTTTAGCAAGTTAACACTTAAAATAAAACTTGCTCTGAGGCTTTGAAAAGTGAAAGTGGACGTCTGTACAGATAAAGTATCAAGTTTATTACTATCATGTAAAATTTTACAGTCAGTGATTATTTCCTTTGGAATAAGATTTATGTACTTCACCTCTGAGGCAAGACCTCATATTCAGCTGTATTTCAAATTCTGTTTTTCACATAGATGCACATTTCAATATGTTAATATGTAATTTAGGAAACAATTTGGTTATCTCTAATAGGATTATAAAATTCTCTCTTTCATGTACACAATGCAGGTTGAGAATTTTCTGAGTGGACATGAATTTTTTAAATCATTACCAGAAAAGTCTCAAGTACTTTATGCCTGTCTTCTAAATCAATTCTTAATAATTTTCCAAGTGAAAATCCATTATGATTAGCTTGACATCTCATACAAACAACTGTGTCAAAATTTTTTTCTCCCAGTTTACCCCCACTGATGTAGTTCAGTTATATGAACTGCTGTTTATATTAGATTTGAGAAGGGTTCTGACTTGTGTTCTCACCATACCAAAAAGAAAATTAGAACTTTTTATAATTATGACTTTATGGTTTAGTTCCAGTTTGTTTATTTCTTATTTTTTATTTTTATAACTTCACCTTTTATTTTAGATTCAGAGGGTACCTATGCAGGCTTATTACCTGGGTATATTGCGTGATGCTGATGTTTGGGGTCCTACTGATCCCATCACCTAGGTACTGAGCACAGTACCAGTAGTTTTTCAATTCTCAATCCCCTCCCTCTCTCCTTGCTTTAGTAGTCCGCAGTGTCTGTTGTTACCATCCTTATGTCCACGTTCCCATCTTTATGTCCATGTTTAGTTCCTACTTATCAGTGAGAACCTGCGATATTTGGTTTTCTGTTGCTGCATTAATTTGCTTAGAATAATGGCTTCTAGTTGCATCCATGTTGCTGCAAAGGACATGCTTTCATTCCTTATTATGACTGTATAGTATTCCATTGTGTATATGTACCATATTTGTTTTATCCAACCCACCATTAATGGGCACCTCGGCTGATTCCATGTCTGTGCTATTGTGAGTAGCTGCAATGAACATACAAGTGCGTGTGTCTTTTTGGTAAAATAATTTATTTTATTTTGGATATGTACCCAATAATGAGATTGCTGGGTTGAATGGTATTTGTAAATTCTTTGAGAAATATCCAAACTGCTTTCCACATAGCTGAAAAAAATTACATTCCCACCAACAGCGTATAACTGTTCTCTTTTCTCCACAGGCTCACCGACATTGGTTGTTTTTTGACCTTTTCTCTCTTTTTTCTTTTTTCTTTTTCTTTTTTTTTTTTTTTTTTGAGATGGAGTTTCAGTCTTGTTGCCCAGGTTGGAGCGCAATGGTGCAATCTCAGCTCACTGCAATCTCCGCCTCCTGGGTTCAAGTGATTCCCCTGCCTCAGCCTCCTTAGTAGCTGGGATTACAGGCATGCACCATCACGCCCAGCTAATTTTGTATTTTTAGTAGAGACATGGTTTCACCATGTTGGCCAGGCTGGTTTCAAACTCCTGACCTCAGGTGATCCACCTGACTTGGCCTCCCAAAGTGCTGGGATTACAGGTGTGAGCCATCATGCCCGGCCATTTTTTTAACCTTTTCATAGTAGCCATCCTGACTGGTGTGAGGTTGTATATCATTGTGGGTTTGATTTGCATCTTTCTGAGTGATGTTGAGCATTTTTCATATGTTTGTTGACCAATTGTATGTCTTCTTTTGAGAAGCATCTGTTCATGTATTTTGCCCATATTTTAGTGGGCAAAATATTTAGCTCAATTGCTTAAGTTCAATTCTTTTGAGAAGCATCTGTTCATGTATTTTGCCCATATTTTAGTGGGCAAAATATTTAGTTCAATTGCTTAAGTTCCCTATAGATTCTGGATATTAGAACTTTGTCAGATGCATAGTTTGTAAATATTTCCTCCCATTCTATAGCTTGTATGTTTACTCTGTTGATAGTTTCTTTTGCAGTGAAGAAGCTCTTTAGTTTAATTAGGTCTCACTTGTCTATTTTTGTTTTTCTCACAATTGCTTTTGAGGACTCAGTCATAAATTCTTTGCCAAAGCTGATATCCAGAATGGTATTTCCTAGGTTTTCTTCTAAGACTTTTATAGTTTTAGGTATTATATTTAAGCTTTTAATCCATCTCGAGTTAATTTTTCTATATGGTAAAAGGTAGGGGTCCAGTTTTATTCTTCTGCATATTGACAGCCAGTTATCCCAACACCATTTATTGAGTAGGGAGTCCTTTTCCGATTGCTTGTTTTGTCTACTTTGTCAAAGATCAGATGGCTGTTATGCAGCTTTATTTCTGGATTCTCTGTCCTGTCCCATTGGTCTATGTGTCTGTTTTTGTACCAGTATCATGCCATTTTGATTACTGTAGCCTTAGAGTACAGTTTGAAGTCAAGTCATGTGATGCCACCAGCTTTGTTATTTCTGCTTAGGATTGCTTTGTCTATTCGGGCTCTTTTTTGGTTCTCTCTATATTTTAGAATAGTTTTTTCTAGTTCTGTGAAAAAATAATATTGGTAGCTTGATATAGGAATGGTGTTGAATCTGTAGATTGCTTTGAACCGTATAGCCATTTTAGCAATATTGATTCCATGAGCAAGGAATGTTTTTCCATTTGTGTCATCTCTGATTTCTTTTGGCAGAGTTTTGTAGTTCTCCTTGTAAAGATCATTCACCTCTTGGTTAGATGTATTCACAGGTATTTTATTTATTTATTTATTTTCAGCTACTGTAAATGGGATTGTATTATTGATTTTGTTCTCAGCTTGATTGTTATTGATGTATAGAAGTGCTACTGATTTTTTTACATTGATTTTGTGACCTGAAACTTTATTGAAATTGTTTATCAGTTTCAGGGCCCTTTTGAAAGATTATTTAGGGTGTTCTGGATATAGAAGCATATCATCAGTTAAGAGAGATAATTTAACTTCTTCTTTTCCTGTCTGAATGATTTTTATTTATTTCTCTTGCCTGATTGCTCCGTCTAGGACTTTCAGTAATATGTTCAACAGCAGTGGTTAAAGTGGGCATCCTTGTATTGTTCCTACCTTAGAAAAAAGGCTTTCAATTTTTTGCTGTTCAATTTGATGTAAGCTGTGGGTTTGTCATCTATGGCCTTTATGTTATTGTGGTGTATTGCTTCTATAACCAATTTGTTGAGAATATTTATTATGAAGGTATGTTGAATTTTATTAAGTGCCTTTTCAGCATGTATTTAAATTATCATAACGTTTTTGTCCTAGATTGTGTTCATGTGATTATGACATTTACTGATTTGTGTATGTTGATGGCTCAAGGATGTTGGATGCAACATCCTTTCATCCCTGGGATAAATGCCACTTGATCATGGTAAATAATCTTTTTAATGTGTTGTTTGAATTGAGTTTCTAGTATTTTGTTAAGGATTTTAGCAACTGTGTTCATCAGGGATATTGCCCAGTAGTTTTCTTTTTCTGTTGCTATGTCCTTGTCTGCTATTGGTATCAGGGTAATGCTGGCCTCATGGAATGAGTTTGAAAGTATTCCCTCCTCTTAAATATTTGAAATAGTTTGAGTAGAATTGGTATTAGTTCTTCTTTAAGTGTTTGGTAGAATTTATTAGTGAATCCATCACGTCTTTGGATTTTCTTTAATGGGAGGCTTTTTATTATTGCTTCAATCTTCTTACTGTTTCTTCATAGTTCAACCCTGGTAGATCATGTGCATCCAGGAATTTATTAATTTCTTCTAGGTTTTTCAACTTGTTGCATATAGCTGTTTATATAGTCTGTAATTATCCTTTGTATTTCTGTGGGATCAGTTGTAATGTTCCCTTTTCAGTTTGTGTTTTTATTTATTTGGGTCTTCTTTTTTCTTAGTCTGGCTAAAAGTTTGCCAATTTTGTTTATCTTTTAAAAAACCACAGCATTTAGTTTTGTTGATCTTTTATATTTGTTTTATTCTCAATTTTATTTATTTCTGTTCTGATCTTTATTCTATCCTTCCTTCTACTAATTTTGAGTTTGGTTTGTTTTTGCTTTTCTAGTTCCTTGAGGTGCATCATTAGGTTTTTTGTTTGAAATCTTTCTACTTTCTACTTTTTTGATGTAGGCATTTATTGCCATAAACTTTCCTCTTGCACTGATTTTGCTATGTCCCATAGGTTCTGGTGTGCTATGTTTCAATTTTCATTTGTTTCAAGAAATTTTTAAATTTCCTTCTTACATTCTTCATTGACTCACTGGTTGTTCAGGAGCATGTTGCTTAATTTCCATGTATTTGTACAGTTTCCAGAGTTCCTTTTGTAACTCATTTCTAGTTTTATTCCCTTATGATCAGAAAAGATACTTGATATGACTGCAACATTTTAAAAGTTGTTGAGAATTGTTTGTGGCCTAACATATGGTCTATCCTGGCAAATGTTCTAAGTGCTGATGAGAAATATGTGTATGCTAAAGTAGTTGAATGAAATATTCTGTAAGTGTCTGTTAGGTCCATTTGGTAGACTATAGTTTAACTTTGATATTTCTTTGTTGATTTTCTGTGTAGACAATTTGTAGGTTCCTTTCGATCTTGGACTGTTACTAAAAAGATGCACTGAGTATAATTATACATAATTTACTTCATACTTATTTAAATACTTCTGGAGATTAAATTTCCAGAAGTGAATTTCGTAGGTCAATGGTGTTTATCTTTATAACTTTGGTAGCTATTGCTCATTTATTTTCACAGAGTTGCATCACATTATACTCTCAAAGTAATACATGGGAGTTAGCCCTTACCCACAGTCACACCAATAGAGTACATAATCAGACTTTTGTATTTTTGTCAATCTGAGAGGTGAACAATGGTATCGCAATGTAGTTTTAATTTGTATTTATATTATTAGTAATTGGAGAGATTTTCTTTTTAACTTTTAAGAACTACTTGTTTTTCTTTTCTGTAAATGGTCTATTCGTATCCTTTGGCCATTTTTCTTAGATTTTTATTTTTGCCTTATTGATCTATATATACTCTTGTACTAGAAAGATTAACCCTTTGTAATATGAGCTGCAGAGGATTTTTAAAAAATATATTGTTGCTTGATAGGACTTTCTCTTCTGATTCATTGGTCTATAGAATTGATCCTGAGTTTCTCTAGCTTTATTAATATAATGAGTTATATATTGTTTTTTAGAGATTTCTTAATATTATTTGTTTTCCCAAATGACATTAGAATCAGCTTTTCTTCTTCCCAAATAAAAATCTATTTTTACTGGTGTGTTAGGCTTTTCTCACATTGCTATAAAGAAATACCTGGTACTGGGTGATTTACAAAGAAAAGAGGTTTAATTGGCTCGTGGTTCTGCAGGTTGTACAGGAAGCATGGTGCTGGAATCTCCTTGGCTTTTGTAGAAGTGTCGGAAAACTTACAATCACGGTGGGAGGCAAATGGGGGGCAGGCACCTCACGTGGCAGGAGCAAGAGAGAGCAAGGAATGAGATGCTACACGCTTTTAAACGACCAGAAATCACAAGAACTCACACACTATTGCAAGGACAGTACCAAGAGGGATGGTGCTAAACTATTCATGAGAAATCCATCCCCATGGTCCAATCAACTTCCACCAGGCCCCACCTTCCACATTGGGAATTACATTTCAATATGAGATTTGGGCAGGGACACAATCCACATTATATCAACTGAGATCATATTAAATTTGTGCATCAATTTAAGGATAATTGACATTTTCTTAATATTGAATATTGTTCAAGTATTTTTATTGTTCAGGAATGCAGGTCTTGAACACTTTTTTGGTAATACATCTGTTTGTTGCGATTTAGATTTCAGATATTTATTTCTTATATTAATTTTCCACCAGACTACCATACTAAAGTATCTGAATATTTATATCAAGTAAAAAAATTATGTAACTTGAAAGTACAGTAGTAATAATTTACATCTTCTTTCCTATTTTTATGTCTGCCAAATCTTGGTATTAACGAAAATTACTTCGGTGTTGCTAAATCGGAGTTTGACTTTCAGGCTGAGGTTGCTGTATTCCATTACGTTAAGTATCTTTCCACTATTGTTTTCTTTAGATTTTTTAAAACTTAAGAATAAGAATGTCGTAAATGTCTTTACAGGGTTTAAGGAGATAATCTTATTTTTTCTTTAGCTTTATTAATAAAATGAATTGTATATTCATAAATTTGCTAGTATAGACCCATTTTTGCTCTATGTGAACCCTACTGTTCATAATGTGTTGTTTAATATGCTGTTAGAATCTGTTTGCAGTATTTTATGATGTTTGTATTAATATTTTTAAGACTGAATATTTTATGTATGCAATCCTAACCTAGTTTAATATTAATATTATAATAGCATCACAAAAAATGATAATATCTCCCATACCTCTTTTTTGATTTGGGTTTTGTTTTCTATGCACTGAGCTAGTTTAAATAGCATTGGAATTATCTACTAAAAAGTATTGATAGAATTTCCCCATGAGATTACCTTCTTTTGTGAGTTTTAGATGTTTAAGTCTTTTCTCTATTTCTCCTATTAAAATCTATTAGTTTCCATTTTGTTCCTTGCTGGGATTAGGATGAATAAGTAATATTCTCCCAGAAAATTATTCATTTAATCTAGATTTGTCAATTTAAGCAATGCCTCTTTTATGATGTGCTTATTTTTCCCTATTTTGTGAATATCCTTCTGCATATGTTTTTCTTTTCATAGCTTTACCTTCTTATGTTTTCTTGATCAATTGGTATTCCTCTCCCTCACCACAACAAACTTGACTTATGTATCAGTGTAACTGTCATTTTATGTTTTCTAACGATTAATTTCAGCTTTTTTCTTTGTTAATTGCATACCGCTGCTTTATTTTAGATTTGTTTCATGTACTTTTATAACACTTTTTAGTCTTATTATTGATTTATTTGTTTTCTTTCTAATTTTAAAATTGATCTACAGTTTAAAGCTATGAATTGTTCTCTCTGCACTGTTTTGGCAATTTCCCAAAAGTCTTGATCTGGAGCTTTTAAAAATCATTCTTATAAAGGAAATTTTACCAATTCAGTATGTATTTCTCTTTATCCTAAAAGTAATTTCAGATCAATTTACTTTAAACTTGCCAGGTAATTGAGTCTTTTCATTTTCTGAGTTTTTTATTGATTGTTAGTCTTATTGGATTATACTCAGATACCATGGTCAGCAATATATACTTTTTGGAGATATTAAAGATTTTGTATAGTTATAGTCAACATTTTATGAGCATTTCTTTTGAAAGCTATAATCTTTATTTCAAGTCACAGCGTTAAACATTTATGTTAGATTTACCGTCTTAATTGATATATTTGTCCCCTTGATCTGTCATGGACTTAGGTTAATAAAACTTCTGCCACAGGATATTTCTCTCTCCTTATAGTCTCTGTAATGTTTGCTTTATGAGTGTTGGTGTGGTATTGTGTTATGAACAGCAATTCATAACTGTTTTATCTTTACTGTGAATTTTTCAAATTATTGACAAAACTATCAAGTGATAACAGATTAGGTAGAAGGAAGAGGAAAGCTGCTAAATCTATAATTGTTCAAGGAAGAGAACTAATAGAATAAAGGAAAAGAAAAATTTAAAACCTTAAATATCAAAATAAGTACTAAATAAAAAATGAGTAAATTACTCAAAAAAAAAGCAAATCATCTCATGTTGAAAGACTTTTTTAAAAAGCTTTAGAAATAGAAAATATGACATTAAATGACATTGAATTAAGACCAGACATATTTGTCAAAGTAATAAATATCAATAGGTTTAATTCACATATTGAAAGATAAAGTCATCAGATTGTACTACAAAGCAAAGAGACTCAATTAAAATAAATAACTCAGAAAAAAACAGAATAAAAGGATGAGCAAAAGTATAAATAGAAAATGTAAAATAAAGCAAGATGCAATCTTTATATATGACAAAATGGAATTCAGACCAAAAAAAATGATGAGGGATACTTTTGTCAATAATTTTAACTTTCTTGATATTCACTTTGTATTCTTAGATTTGATTATACTTGTTTTACCTGATCTATCATGTTTAAATTATGGATAGTGAGTAAAACTACATTAACTCCTCTATTTGTTTAATTGTTTATTTTTACACTTTCACATATCATTTCCTACTTACTGTTACCTTAATCTCCACATTTGTTCAGTCTCAGTCCTATAATTAAATATATTCGATAGTCACAATATGTCATTTTGTTATAGTTTCACCAGTTATCTCTTGGCTGACTTAAGTTCTTTTTCCAGTAATGAAGAATTCATGGGAAAAATATTAGCTGAACACTTGCTTGATCAATACCAGTAAAACTTATACAATTTGACTTGGTCAAACATAGCATTCATGTATCATGTTTTTTTTTTCTCTGAGTATTGTGCAGGTATTTCTATATTAGTCTCTGTCATTGAATGGTTGCGTTTGATACATTTGAAGCCAATCTGACATTTCTTTCTTTATTCTGACTTAACCTTTTTTGAGTGGAACTTCAGTTTTTTCTCTATCCTTAAAATCCAATAATTTTAATAGGCAGTAACCAAAATTGACCATTCTGAGTTAAGCGCTCCCAACTAACTCAGAGGAGGTTGCATTTTTTCAATGTAGATTCAAATCATTTTTATTTCCTCAAAGTTGTCTTGAATTATAACTTTAAAAAAATTCTTCTCAGGCTTTTCTTCTTTGGAAACTCATTTTGATTATGATAGAACTTATTTATCTGCTTACTAAATTTGTCATTTTCTCTCTAAACTATTTTAAATATATCTTTTTGTTTATTTTTTCTCACAACTATCTTTTGTCCCTTGCTAGTTTTTCCATAGTATCCTGCCTTTCTTGAAGTTTTTCAAATCTTTTTTCCTTTCTTTTATGTGTTTTGTTTTTCTTTTCTAGTTCTTTCGTGATTTCTGCATGCTCATTTTCATCCCTCCTATTGTTAAGATATGTTAATCCTATTCCTACATTTTTACTTGGCTTTTTCCAAACGCATGGAATATTATTTCATTAAGCTTCTGTTGTTTTCTTTATGTATTCATTTTCATTACATTTCTCATCCACTTTCAGGCAATCTTTTCCTCGTGCATATTTTTCATCTGCTTGTAGATTTCTCCCATTTTTCATGGAAAATCTTTGTGTTAGTGCTATACCCAGTTCTTTTTTCATTGTTCATCACTGAATGTGTTGAATTTTCCTAGATTAGCAATTTGGGAGAAGTACCTAAGCAGGAGGCTAGGGGAGAAAGGATACATTAGCCCTTCAGATTTTTCATTTGCTCACTACTTCCATCCCTTAGGGGTCCTGTTGATTCTTTCTATGGATGTGCCTCCTTTTTCTGCAGGATACATAATGTAACCACTGCTCTGAAAATGGCCCTGCTCTCTTGTATTCTATACCCTTAATTGTATCAAGGGTGTAGCTTTTGGAATTCAAATTGGGCACCTTGTTTTTACTTTAGATATATTTTTTTTAAAACTGGAACTTCAGTAGATATTCCATCACTTGAGCTTTTACCATTCTGCTCTGATTTTTTTCAGTTCCTCCTATGCAGATTCCACCCAATATCATCAATATAGGCAGAAGAAACATTGGGGACAAAAAGAGAGGATTATTAAGTTTCTCATAATGAATTACTTGAAACGAGAGAATATATATTAGAAATAAGGTTTCAAAGATATGCCTGGGTTGGTACACTATGAATTTTAATAAGTTAGTGAGAACTGTATGATATTTTTAAGTGATGGATTTTAAAAAATTAATCATTTGCATAATTAATCAGACTCTGCTAATTAATTCTATAAAACTATATGCAAAATGCATAAAATATTTTTGAAATTAAAATTTGGACTAATAAGGAGGAGTTAAAATGATAATTAGAAACTTTCTTTGATGCAACAATATGTGCTCTTTAAGAAAAATCTGGAAAACATAGGAATAAAGCATAAATTAAAATATTTAACATTTTGGCCATAGTTAAATATGAATGCATACATGTTATTGTTTTAAAACTAGAATCACACTCAAAATATTGTGATCTCTATTTTAATCTTTTTGTATATATATTCTTTTAAATAGGATTTTTATAATGGCTGCAGAGTATCTCTTCATATGCAATGGTGTAATTTGTTTTTATCAGTTCTCCATTACAAGATATTCAGGTGGTTTCAACACTGAAAAATTGTATTGTGTTAATTGTCCTAATGAAGCAGGATATTTCCCTGACCCCTTCGCGGAATTCCTGACAGCGGTGCCTCATTTACTCAGCCCCGCTCGCTGCTCTCAACTCCTCGCGGGAGGGAGTGCACGAGCGAACGAGTACGGGAGCTGGAATGAATGAGTGCTGGAATCGGCTGGCCTCTTGGCGCTGGTAGGACCCAACCCCACTCACTCGGACCTGCAGCGTTCCACCCCTCATGGGAGGGAGCGCACAGGTGAGCAGGTGTAGGAACTGGCCCCACGCTTTAGAACCGGCAGGATTGAACTCCATGCAGGCCCCACAGCAGAGTCCAACCGGGGGTGCCTGCGACTCTCAGAGCCCCAGAGGGCACGTTACAGTGCTCTTTTAGCTCTGCTGTCCGCAGTCCGCATTAGTGTTAATAGCTCAGTGGGGCCTCTGACTTTTCACATGAGGCGGCTGCCTTCCACCAGCCAGGGTGAAGAGCCAGTGTGACAGCCAGAGTCTTCTCGAAGTTACGCCACCAAGCTGTCCCTCTGAAGTCAAGCCACTTCTCTCCGATGCCCACCTGTATCCTGTCTACTGGCTGAGTCTGGGATTAATATAGGCACAGGATGGGGCGGGGTGGGGCCATGAGTGGTTTAGGAAAAGGCAACATTTGAGCGGGAAAACAGGGATAGAAGTTTTCACTTTGGGCTGTGGTTTCAGGCTTTTCAGCTTGAGGGTGGGAATTCCTGGGGACCTACTCTTTTCTGCCTAGATTTTCTGTGCCTGCTGTTCCCTATCACTAATACACAAATCTTGGTGTACTTCAAATAGTGTAATCCAAATAGTGCAATCCAATTTCGATAAATTGGAAGGAGTAAAATTTCTGGGACAGAAAACAATGCATATTTCCCATATATCTTCTTATATTGTCCTCTAGAAAGATTTTATTACTTATTTATTATCATTATTCAACAGTGGCTGATTTCCTTTTCTTTGAATCTTTAATGAAAATATGCATAATTTTAAATCATTTTGTATATTTGATATATAAAATATGGTCTCATCTTTACATTATAGTGTGAAACATTAGTGAGATTGAGGTGTTTTTGTTTGTTTTGTTTGCTTCTCCTGAATTCATGGGGCACAGATATTTCTCCTTTATAAACTGCCTGTCCCTGTTCTGTAGCTGGGTTGCTCTTGGTACATTTTCCTTTTTCTATGTAAAAACTCTTAGTGAAAACTCTTTCATATGGGACAAATATCACTTCTCTTCCCCATCTCTGGTTTGCCTTGCAATTTTGTCTGTCTTTTTAATACAGAATTTTAAATGTTTATAAATCTGTTGGTATGTTCCTTTGAATTTTCTTCTGTTTTATACTTAGAAATTTCTGTTTTGAAAATCATGAGTATGTAAATATAATTTTTTCATTTTTGCATTTTGGAAATGTCATAATTAAGAGGTGATAATTGTGACATGATCTGAGGACTGTTTCTGTATTTACCGTCGTATCTCATTTGTCTCACTGATGTTTCTTTACTAGAATTAGTCTCATTTATGTACTGCATTTTATAATATGCGATATTATCATATAAAGCATATAAGATACTATTACAAGATAATATAGCATATTCCTCGCTATACTTTTCTATTCTATATAAATTTTAAAACATTTTGTCATCTCCCAAAAAATAGTGCCTTGGAATTTTTATTTTGACATCACTAAAACTAAAATATTTGGGGATAATTGATTAGAAGCAACATGATATTTCTCTTTCTAAATTTTTTATATTTTTCTCTAAATTGTTTTATAGTCTTTTTCATGTAATATATACACACACGTATGTGATTTTCCCTATATATTTTGTATTTTATGTCTGGCTTATTTTACATTCTTTTTTTTTTTTTTTTTTTTTTTTTTTGAGATGGAGTCTCACTCTGTCACCCAGGTTGGAGTGCAGTGGCTCCATCTCAGCTCACTGCAACCTCCCCCTCTGGGTTCAAGCGATTCTCCTGCCTCAGCCTCCTGGTAGCTGGGACTACAGGTGTATGCCACCATGCCCGTCTAATTTTTGTATTTTTAGTAGAGACGGTGTTTCACCATGTTGGTCAGGCTGGTCTCAAACTCCTGACCTCATGATCCACCCACCTTGGCCTCCCAAAGTGCTGGGATTACAGGTGTGAGCCACAGTGCCTGGCCCATATTCTTATTAACAATATGAGGCCAGGCGTAGTGGCTCAGGCCTGTAATCCCAGCACTTTGGGAGGCTGAGGCGGGCCGATCACCTGAGGTCGGGAGTTCAAGACCAGCCTGACCAACATGGTGAAACCCCGTCTCTACTAAAAATACAAAAAAGTTAGCCAGGCGTGGTGGCACATGCCTGCAACCCCAGCTACTTGAGAGGCTGAAGCAGGAGAATTACTTGAACCCGGAAGGCGGAGGTTGCGGTGAGCCAAGATTGCTCCATTGCACTCCAGCCTGGGCAACAAGAGCAAAATTCTGTCTCAAACAAAACAAAACAAAACAAAAACAATATGAAAGCAACCAATTTCCTTTAAAAGTATTTTTAAAACTTTCAACAATTGTATGGGCTTTTTGGGTACATTTCTCTTTAGAGATTCTATTGTGAAAATATTGTATTAATTGACCTTTTTGAGCTTTTAGCTTAATTTTAAAATAAAAACTGCTTAATATTTTTGTTCATTTTATATTAAATAAAAACCGGTCATTAACTATAACTCTTAAGTTGACATTTCACACAAAAATAATAATAGAGATGGATAGATTTTTATCCTCATTCTTTTAATTATAAATATTAATTACCATATGATACCATATAGTATTTTATCTGCTGAAGTATTTGATGACTTATATTATAAATGGCTTTATAATGCAGGCCCCACATTTCTAAATTAGTAGTGTTTATTTTTATAGATCAAAATATCATGTCCAGTCACAGTGGCTCATACCTGTAATCCCAGCACTTTGGGAAGCCAAGGCTGATGAATCACTTGAGCTCAGGAACTCAAGACCAGCCTGGCCAACATGGTGAAACCCTATCTCTACTAAAAAGACAAAAACTAGCCGGGCATGGTGGTGCATGCTTGTAGTCTCAGCTACTTGAGAGGCTAAGGCACAAGAATCGCTTGAACCCAAGAGGCAGAGGTGGCAGTGAGCTGAGATCACGCCACTGCACTCCAGCCTAGGCAGCAGAGCAAGACTCCATCCAAAAAAACCCCCAAAAACCTAATGTTTTATTTATATTTTAGATTAGTGGGATGGTTTGGCCATGAACTCAGCACCAGATTTAAGATGGATAACAGTAAGTGTATTTATTTTACCTAATAAGTCATTTTTATTTTTACTTTATTTCAATGTTCATCTGTCTTTGTATTATGTGTAATGTATATGCCCCAGGGAGAGTGCACTTCAAAAATGTCACTGAGAATTCTCAAATAAGAAATGACATTTCCAGAGTGTAAGACTAAGAGTTTATAGATTTTAGCATGATTTTGAGTCTATCCCTTAGCAGGGAGATAAAAGAAAATGAAGTCCAAGGTAAGGGTCATGTGGCTTGGTCAGGTGCCATCAACATAGAGTGCCTGAAACACTGGGCATGGAGAACAGGAGGAAATTTGGGGCTTGGAGTCAGATCCAGAAAGAACTGGGTGTTAATCACACTTTGCTGCTTAATAGTTTTTTGATCCTGCACAAGTTATATCATCTTGTGTCATTGTTTTTTCTTTCCCACTTATCTAATGTGAATAATAAAATCCATTTAAAGATTTGGTTTTAGGGTTAGTCAAGCTCAAAACAATAAGCCAAGTAGGACACAGCAATACCTTAATAAATACTCATTTTCACTCCTCTTTTTTCCTATTTTCCTTTTGTGGCTTTTGCCATGTACCAAAGAGTGTAGCAATTCCTGTGAGCAGTTAACCCCAGCAGATAGAAGTGAAACTCTACCATGCAGAGCTTCCTTTTCCTGCATGACCTCATTTCTCAATCACATGGGATGCAGAAAGATCATACGTGCTTTGAGAGTTCAACATAAACTTGATCCTTCAGATTGCTTTAAACCCTGAGATACTGTTTTAAATTTGTTTTCATTTTTTATTGACTTTATTTTTTTGTTTTTGAAACAAGGTCTTGTTCTGTCACCTAGGCCAGAGTACAGTGGTGCGATCAAGCTCAGTTCAACCTTGATATTCCTGGCTCAAGCAATCTTCTCGCCTTAGCTTCCTAAGTAGCTGGGACTAGAGGTGTGCACCACCATGACTGGATGATGATGATGATGCTGATTATTATTATTATTATTTAGTGGAGATGAGGTCTTGCTATGTTGTCCAGGCTGGCCTGAGATAACATTTTATATATATAGGTGCTCTTTGACTTACAATGGGGTTATTTCCTGACAAGCCCATCATAAGCTGAAAATATCTTAAGTAAAAAATGCATTTAATATACCTAATCTATAGAACATCATAGCTTAGCCTAGCCTACCTTAAAACACATTCAAAACACTCACGTAGCCTAGAATTGGGCAACACCATCTAACACAAATCCTATTTTATAATAAAGCATTGAATATATTATATGATTTATTGAATACTATACTAAAAGTGGAAAACACAATGGGTGTATGGGTACTCGAAGTATGGCTTCTACTTAAGATGTACTGCTTTTGTATCACTGTAAAATTGAACAATTTTAAGTCAAACCATTAGTTAAGTCAGGGACCATTGGTATGCAGATTTGTAGCAACCAAATTGCAAAATGGGATATTCCAGTCAAGTCAGGATACCTGTATTTTACCTTGGCTGCTAAAATAATTAGATCTGTTATTATACCAGTTATTTAAATTCTTTGAGATGGGTTTTCTTATTTGGAAATAAAGGAATTGAATTTGATCAGGGGTAGCAAACTTTTTCTGTGAAAGGCCAGATAGGAAATATTTTAAGCTTTCTACGCTATACAGTCTCTGTGGCAAATACTCAATTCCGTCATTGTGGTGGTAAAGCAGCCATAGGTGATACATAAGTGAAAGACTGTGGCTATGTTTTCATAAAACTGTATTTTAAAAAGCAGGGCCTGGCACGAAGACTCACGCCTGTAATCCCAGCACTTTGGGAGGCAAGGCAGATGGATCAATTGATCACAGGAGTTTGAGACCAGCCTGGGTGACACAGTGAGACCTTGTCTCTATAAAAACTACAGAAATTAGCCAGGAGTGGTGGTATGCATCTGTAGTCCCAGCTACTTGGGAGCCTGAGGCGGGAAGATCACCTGAGCCCGGGGAGGTCAAGGCTGCAGTGAGCCATGATTGAGCCACTGCACTCCGGCCTGGGTGACAGAGTGATACTCTGTCTCAAAAACAAAAACAAAACTAGTGGGTCAAATTTGGCCCACAGGCCATATGGCCATGTATTAGTCTGTTTTCACACTGCTATAAAGATACCACCTGAGACTCAGTAATTTGAAAAGGAAAGAATTTTAATTGACTCACAGTTTCACATGGCTGGGGAAGTCTCAGGAAACTTACAATCATGTCAGAAGGCAAAGGGAAAGCAAGGCACGTATGAGGTGATGGGAGGTGAGAGAAAGAGAGAGAGAGAGAGAGTGCATAAAAACTGCTGTTTTTGGCCGGGCGCGGTGGCTCACGCCTGTAATCCCAGCACTTTGGTAGGCCAAGGCGGGCGGATCACGAGGTCAGGAGATCGAGACCACCCTGGCTAACACTGTGCAACCCCATCTCTACTAAAGATACAAAAAAATTAGCTGAGCGTGGTGGCAGGCGCCTGTAGTCCCAGCTACTCGGAAAGCTGAGGCAGGAGAATGGCGTGAACCCGTGAGGCGGAGGTTTCAGTGAGCTGAGATTGCGCCACTGCACTCCAGCCTGGGCAACAGAGCGAGACTCCATCTCAAAAAAAAACAAAAACAAAACAAAACAAAAACTGCTGTTTTTAAAACCATCAGATCTTGTGAGAACTCCTTCACTATCATGAGAACAGCATGTGGGAAACCGCCCCCATGATCCATTCACCTCCCATCAGGACCCTCCCTCAACATATGGGGATTACAATTCAAGATGAGATTTGGGTGGGGACACAGAGCCAAACCATATCACCATAGTTTGCTTAATCCTGGATTTGATAACTATAAAAAAGTCATCAAGTTTTAACATTCTTTTAGTCAGTCATAGTGTTAACTTATCTCTGACTAGCTATCTTAACCCTATTGAATTTAACTTGCTACAGTTCAATCTGCTTAATTCTAATTAGTAGAGCATCTGTTATTAATGTACCTTTTTTATATACTTAGGCAGATCTTTTTTTTAAAGCTCCCTCTATTGTATGTATGTGTGTGTGTGTGTGTGTGTGTCTGTGTGTGTTCTCTAAGAGAAACCACTTGACCTAACAATCCTAGAGCTAAAAGTCACCTTCATAGGTCATTTCATTCATATTTCTGCCTTTGGGCGACATTACAATTACATGCCACTAAAAGCTGATGTTCTCTCTCATTGACATGGTTTCATAATAGAATAGCAAATGTTGAGCAGAATAAGGAATCCTGGCTTGGGAATAGGAAGGCAGAGAATGGGGTCCAGAAAAACTTCCAGAAGAGGTCATTTTTACCTTGGGTCTAAGATTTCTGGTGTTCTGCTAAGAAGGTGGGGACAAGGGAGGTGGGAACTGCTGGTAAACGGGAAATAACGTCGATATTTTAGTTCCATGGAGTTTATCTTAAATATCTCAGAAATCCTACTTAGGAAGAAAAGTTTAAGTCTTGTTCTTTTACTCTCCAGTACTCTAGTATCTTTATGGACACTTTTAAAGTTACCTTCTATGATAATGACATGATATTAATTTCTCAGAACTGCAGTTAATCCCTGGGGTCTGTGGATTCCGAATTTCAAATCCTCCCATTTTGTTGGTCTGTTCCTTGCATGCTAGTTTAGAGGTAAGTGATGTGTGTTTCAACCTTCCCACATCTTTGCGTTTTTTCTTGATCTGATTGTGACAATTCGTAGTACTTTCTCTGCTACATAGCAAGATGATACATGTGCACTGTGCATGAACAAGGGACAGAAGGCAGCATTCCCCTTTAGGACAGTGATGATGTGGTGAGGGTCTCCCTTCATTCATGTCACCAGCCCCCAGCACAATGCTTGGCACATTGTTGGCACATAGTAAATATTAAATGGAACTCTTTTGGGGAGATACGTTTTTTACTCCACTTAGAATCTGTTTAAACATGAATAAGTTATTTAACCTTCTCTTGGCCTCTCTTTATACCAAATAAGCATGCAATATTTAGTTCTTCATAAATTCGCTCATTCAACATAAATTTATTGAGAAAATATTGTGTGCCTCATGTGATTACTGGGGACTGTACTTTTTCTAGTTCATTGTAGGTGAATGAACTGACCAAGTACCATGTGACAAAGCCAGGAAAGACTTACTTGAAGGAAAAAAGAATAATCAGAGTAAACCAAAGATTAAATAAGGTTGTCTCATAAGGTAGGGTGGTTTTATGATTTTTTTAAATTGGGACTTCTATGCCATTATATCCATTTATAGTCTCCACTATCACTGACTCAATATTTTCCTTTAAATTAATTTATATTTTTATTTAGGTAAATTTAGTCTCACCCTGAAATGATAAATATACATAACAAGAAAATGAAATTGTGATTCCTTAGATACTATTATTTAGTATTAGACTAAATGTGGCCAAGTAAAAATATATAGGTTGTATAGTATAAAATTCATATATAATGTAAATGTATAAATATTTACATAAATAATGTAAATATATAAAGTAAATGTATATTTTGTATACCTATATTTAAGTAAAATATATTTTAAGTAAATGTGCATATATATTTCTAATAGAAGTTTTACATAGAACTATTCAAACAAGGATTTGAAATTTTTTCATGTCTCCTTCTAAAATCATGTAGTTTATGATATTTTAGCAAAAACTTATAGAGGATTTCAGCATCAAATGAGTGACAGGATGAAGATTCAAAATTCCTTCTAATCTAAAATTGCATAATTCTCTGAACACTTACAGCAGTTTCTCATTCTGGCCACTGGATGGCAGCATCAAGTTCCTCTGTTTTTATTAAATTTCACCACTGGATAGTGATCATCACCTCATTTCATTCTGTCTCAATTTAAAGCGCACCTACTCAGTTTAACCACTAGATGGAGCTTGTGTTGTTTTCACTTCATGGCAGAATTTTTCTTTAACTTGGAAAATAGACACAGTAACGAGATTTTTCAGCCAGTGATATATATTTTTGACAGTTTTTTGAGTTAAAAATCTGCTTAGTAAATCAGATATTTGAGTTGTTTTTATAGTATCCATTCAGATAAATATTTTGTTTAAACATTTTAAAACAAAATAAAGTTTCCGCATTCCTTGCAAGTTTGTATCAGCGAGATGTGTGACAATATCAGAAGCACCAGGACATACCTTAGGAAGAGCTTGTACCTAAAGTAATTTCCTCTGGTGCACCATATCTTTGCAAATAACTTCTCAGACGTACCTGGAAATTTCCTTTTAGACGCCCTCACTTTGGCATACTTTCTGCAGTGGACTGGCTTTTCTAGTAGTATTCACCCTTCTCTTGTGGGAAAGGAAGCACATTCCTATTCTTCCAGCCACTGTTTTCCTACCACACTGTATTAGAGTCACCTAGACAAAGTTTTTATTTTCAGTTATAATCTGAGAACTGATTTTTTTTTCTTTTTAATATCTAAACTTAAACCTCAGCCTCCTGAGTAGCTGGGACTACAGGTGTGCACCGCTACACCGGGCTAATTTTTGTAGTTTTTGTACAGACAAAGTCTTACTATGTTACCCAGTCAATATCTAAACTTAAAACCCTAAAAGCCACAAGAAGAATGATATGCATTTCTCTGGATCTTCTAATCACTTACATATTTCCCTTGAGCCTCTTTCTGCTCATTTCACTGCTGAGACTATGTTCTAACCAAAATTATCTTTAGTTAATCAAGCCTTATGTTGGTAAAAGTGTTTTTTCAAAATTCTTTCCTACTGTAAATTGCAAAATTTTTGAATTACAAACTAATGCATTGAATTGCTTCCCTTTCTCTAACTGTTAAAATGTCTTATTTTCTAGACATTTATGGGTTTCTCATGTGAGTAAGCGTCAGTGAATTAACTATGCTTCTATTAATACTTACCTTCCTTTAAGTTTTATTTATATTTAGAGATGAGGTCTTGCTCTGTTGTTCAGACTGGAATGCAATAGTACGATCATGGCTTAGCATGGCCTCAAACTCCTGGGGTTCAAGTGATCCTCCTGCCCCCACCTTCCAGGTGACTGGGACTGCAGGACTGCACCACCACACTTGGCTGATTATTATTATTTATTTATTTTATTTCTTTATTTTTGAGACAGGGTCCCCTTCTGTCACTCCTAGAGTGCAGTGATGGGATCTCAGCTCACTGCAACCTCTGCCTCCTGGACTCAGTTGATCTTCCCACCTCAGCCTCCACAGCAGCTGGGACTACAAGAGTGCACCACCATGCCCGACTAATTTTTGTATTTTTTTATAGAGACAGGATTTTGCCATGTTGCCCAGGCTGATCTCGAACTACTGGCTGCAAGTGGTCCTCCTGAGTAGCTAAGACTACAGGGCATGCCACTGTGCTCAGCTTATTTTTAAATTTTTTTAGAGATGAGATCTGGCTATGTTGTCCACGTTAATCTGGAACTCCTGGCCTCAAGCGATTCTCCTGCCTCAGTCTCCTGTTTGAAATGTTTGTTTTTCAGTGCTATAAAGAAATAGCACTTGAAGGCAAATTTGATTTATTTAGTAAGGCCATTTTTACTTCCTGCAGAAAGGATACACTCGCCAGCAGTTTTGCCATGAGAGTACACCGAACAAAGGAGACAGGGTCATTTATAACCTGACGTGTCCACCCTACTGCTGTGTCCAGTTCCAATGGCTGGAATGGGACCTCCCATTCTGTATTTGTCCCGATTGGCTAGTAACTTAGAACTTTTTAAAAGACGTAAAGGTAGAGGGTAACAAAGGAAGGAGGAAGTAACTTGTGGAATGCTAAGAAAGGTAAAAACACTTTTAAATAAGGAAGAGGAACAGGCTGTGACCTAATGCTGCTTGGACCAGTATAAGCATGCCAGGGCAAATATTTAGGCTAAATTGTGGGAGCTAAAAACATAAAGTATATTGATGTATTTATTACAGCTAGCAGATATTTCAGAATGTTAGCACAGGTCTTTGAATAAATTTTGCTTCTAAGAGAAGTTACTATTGATTCCTAATTAGACGGGAAGGAAAGTCTTTGAAGAGGAACCTCTACTTTACTTTTTATACTCCTAAGCAGTTGGGATGACAGACGTGAACCACTGCACTCAGCCACCTTATCTTTTTAAACCAGTTTATTCCATTTTAGGAGATAGGTGGTTGAAGTTTCAATAAACGAAAGAAGTAAATGCATGAATCAAACTGCCTCTTTGTTGTCTCTACTTTTAAGAAATATTCAACACAGTCAAATACGAACTGGAGGAGAGATTCTATACTTAAGAATCAATCATATATAAATAAGACCTTAGATTTTTAATGCAATGACTTTTTAAAAAGATATTAATATGGCTTTTTTTAATAAATACGTGTGTATATGGTTGATTGATATAAAAAATAGCACATTGTAATCAGTTTCAAACTGTCCTTTTGTTTATATTTTTTGATCCGAATCATTTATACAATAATTCTTAAAATATTGTGGATCAAGGGATGAAGCCTGAGGCCAGGAACCTGGTGACAAGTACTCTCTCCCTCAATGGACACGAAGTGTGACCTTACACAAGCAACAACTCCCTTTGGATGTATTTGCCTTATTTTTTAAAGTAAGATGTTTGGACAAGATTATTTTGGAAGTCTCCTCACTTTCCAAAATACTTAAATTTAAACAATACGTATATTATATTTTGAGGGTTCATATTTATTTGTTGCAATAGGTAGACAATATTTAGTCCCTTTCAGTATTCTGAATTCATAATGAAATAAATGGCTTCAAAATACAAAGTTAGAGCATTCAATTAAAATACATGACGAGTCAGAAGACTCAACAAAGAAATGTACTATACGTTTCCTTTCAAATTTCCTAGAGAGACAGTTTTAAGAATTTAAGAGAAAAATATGACAATTGAAAACATCACACCAAACTTATTTTTCCTGTTTAAACTTATCTAGCTTTTCAAGCTTTGTGTTCATTTTGTCAGTAAGAAAAAAAATACAAGTAGTTGAAACTCTGCAAAGTATTATCTTCTAAGCTGAATATTTTTCAAACCACAGTTTTCATTTTTTCTAATTTAAAAAAATTCTTTTCTCAATATTGAAAGCATAACATTTATGAGAAGCAAAAAAGAAAATGGAATATTTATGTTACTTCCCTATTATTCTCTCTCAATATTTTTATGTGAAGCTCAGAATAGACTTTTACCCTCTGTGAGATGAATTTAAAAGTGCCTCAGAATGCAGTTGCCCTTATTGTGGTTGTAATGGAGAAAGTAAGTTTTATATTTAAAAGTTATTTTATGATTAAAGAGTGGCAACATTCCACAGTATATTAAGATGGAAGCTATTTGTCATACCAAAAAAATTGGTTTCTGGTTATCAAGAGAAAGCTTCAAGAGCAACATTCCCTACGCCCCTTTAAAAACTAAATGCAAGTAATATTCCTCAAAGTTTTACTAACCTATGCACACAAATGAACTATCATTAAATGTGATACTTCACATATCGATTGCCCCCATGTACATATTAGGGCACCCATAGCATAACCACAAAATTTCCTAGAATTATTTATTATTTAGAATTTCTTAGAATATTATTAAGCTCCAGAGAGAATCTTGGAAAGATTCCTCACATAGTCTTTTTATTCCAAACTTCACAGCCAAACCAGCTGTGGCCCGTGCCTTGCCTGTCCCTGCTCCTCTGGGAGAATTTTGATTCTTGTCCCTTGACCCAAAACTTGGCAGTGTTCCCTTGAGTCTTCATTATGCCAAGTCTACCTACATTTGCTTTGCCCAAGAAAATGAAGGAGATGCCTCCTACCAAACTCTGTGTAACCTGGGTCATCTGAATCTTGGAGCACTATTATTTGTACTGCAGATCTCTCTTGGGGGCTTATGAAGCCAAGATATCAGCCTCTACTTGAGCTGTCTCTGTAGACTTCAGACATTGTCTGGGAGTTGTGGTTGAAGAGAGAGACAGGCACCATTCTGTCCTGTTTTGCCTCTCTTGCTTAGATATCATTTACCTTCAGTACAGTTCCCAGCCTCTCCTTCAGCCAATCCATAGCCTCTATACAGTATAGTTCCAGGAAATCTATGGCTGAATGGTTTGAGTTTTATTAGAGTGCCTGCCTACACATGCCACGTGTACATACAGGAATAACTGTTTTCATAGACTTGATAAAGTCTCAATATCACCAAATGACCCTATCTTTGCTCTTGATATCTTTGCTCATGACACAGAAAAGGAACATTAAGTGGCAGGCCAGTGCATCACGCTCTGTTTGCAGTTCATTTAGTTCTTATACATAGGATATATTTTTACACTCTACTTGACCTTAAGAGATAAGCCAGAAAAGCACATCTGTTCTGACCCCTAATATTCCAACACCAGTTATTGTGTGCCCTTGTCACTCATCTTAATATAAGACATCTCAGCCCACAAATGGCAGTATTTTCACACCAGTGCTAGAGTTTAGAAGGGGGGAAATGAGAGAAACCAAGCCCAAATGCTTCAGTAAAAATAAATGCATTATCTAATATTATTTGCTTTCCTCTCTGAGGAAACTTAGCATTATTATTTAACTGCTTGTTTTCTTACTGTTAAACTGGAAGAGATTTGGGAGTCAGTAAAGCAGTTATAAATATCACCAGTAACACTGCTTTCCACATTTGCACATGTTTAGATCATATTGCACTTTTTTGAGGATAAACAAACTTTACATCAAAGTTGGAAAAGTCTTCTTGATTATGATTTCAAAAAGTGGTTTTGGGGAAAAGCTTACATTGTATGATATTTAAATCCATTTATTAAGGTATGTTTTACTTGATTATACTAACTTAATTTAAAATAATTTTGAAGGTATGTTCCCGGACCAAATTGAGGGTTGGGCTGCTATTTCTCATGGCCCAATAACAAGATGCAGATGAACAGGGGAGGAAGAGAGTTTTTATTTCTGTAACTGGTTACAGGGAGAAGGCCTGGAAATTATCACCAGACCAACTCAAAATTACGAAGTTTTACAGGTGTAAGTGTGCATTCATCTGAAGACATAAGTGATTAACTTCTTTTAATCTACAACTAAGGTCTGAGTCCTGAAGACCTTCCTCTGGAGCCTCAGTAAATTTACTTAATCTAAATGGGTCCAGGTGCTGGAGTGATTACCCTTATCTTGTCTTCTGCTAAATCACTGAAGTTTGAGGAGTTCCTTTAGACCTTCAATAAACTTGTTTGTAGAGGCCTGGAGAGTTTCTTCACAACCACAGTAAAACTTGTTTAATCCTGAATGGGTCCTGTTAAGAATTCCTTCATTATTCTGTCATGCTTTAAGGCCCAGGGAAAGCCTAGGCAAAACTCTTGATAGGCTTTTATTCATCCTGGCCTTTGTATAAGGGCACTGACTTTTTTAGTTTTCAATATTTAACGTAACCACTCGGTCAGTACTGAAACAGTTGTGATGGAGGCCTGCATTAGTGAAACCTGGCCTGCCACAGGTACATGATATTAACTTACATTTTCTTCCTTTGCAAGTTTTATTTAAGTGACATTTGTACAATTTTTCTGTCATGGAAATTTTACCTTCAGTATTTAATAGCAAAGCATTTAAAGGAGGGCATGATTTTACACAAAAAGATTATGTAAAGGGAGATATTTATTGGAAAGATCAAATATGGGCATTTCCTTTTTATGCATGATTTACTCTTAATTTTTGCTTCTTTGTAAATCAATAAGACACTTTAATCTGATTGTTTCTCATTCCACAGATCTTTAAGCAAGCGACAATGAAGGCATTACGGAAAAAATCTGTTTTGCTAACTGGCTATCTGGAATACCTGATCAAGCATAACTATGGCAAAGATAAAGCAGCAACCAAGAAACCAGTTGTGAACATAATTACTCCGTCTCATGTAGAGGAGCGGGGGTGCCAGCTAACAATAACATTTTCTGTTCCAAACAAAGATGTTTTCCAAGAACTAGAAAAAAGAGGAGTGGTTGTAAGTATGTCTTGCTTTGCTACCAGATTTGTCTATGGGCCGCATGTTAGGGATAAAATTTGGATTCTTTGATTTATTCATTGTTGCATGTTATTTCACATCAGTCAGTCAATTAAGGATAAATTAAGTGCCAACTAAGCCCTCAGCACTGTGCTAACTGCAAGGCATAGAGATCTGTCGTTTCTGATGAAAGAGAAGATACCACAAACTTGGCTTATAGGAATAGTTTTTTGTAACTTACTCATTCTTTTCATAACAGTTTGGGCAGAAAAAAGTTATTATTTCATCATACTCAGTCAGGACATTGTTTTCTCTAGTCTGTACTACAATTCATTTATTGGATGAATGGAATTAAAGATCATACCAATTTATTGAAGGGTTAAAAAAGAAAGTCTTATTTAGTCGCTTGATCAAATTAAGTTATTTTCAACCTTGTCACTTCTGTCAAAAAAGATATATATACACTTCTCAGGAGTGGTAACATTGCAAGGAATAATTTTTTTTTAACCCTTCGGCCTATATGACCTTCTTGGTCTCTTGAAGAGAACTAATAAATGTGAACTGAGTAATTTCAGGGAAAAAAGATAATGTATCTACTTCCAATGATTATGTAATTAAGGCATTGCTTGGCTCATGTTTACCTGTAGGAGAGGTTACTCCCAGATGCTGGAGACACAAGTCAGAAGTTCAAGGTTCTAAATCAAACTCTGCTGTCGTCAAACTCTGTCCTCTTTGGAAAGTTCATAGGATCTATTGGCTTGAAATTTTCATCCGTATTTGGGGTATAAAATAAATTACCTCCAAGAGTTGTGATTGGATTGAAATGGGACAGCACACATAAACTATATACTATATTGTCTAGCCTATAGCAGGTGTTTTCTAAAGTTAACCATAGTGATCTCTAGGCATGTCAAATTATCTGGTGCTACTTCAGGACCTACAATGTAGCCCACTTCTTATTTGTGAGATCAAAGATTAGAGAATTAAGTTCAAGGATAATTTACTAAAACTCTCTAGACCCTAATGAGGTTTTCATTCACTTAAATTCACCCAAGAATTCCAGTCCTTCCATGGGGTCCCCACAGGAAAAAAAAAAACAAAATGTATTTATGGTCTATTAAATGCTTAAGGAAGATAGTTGCTGAATAGATTTCAGGAATTTATCTTGGCTATTTATGCACCAATCCATTCTTATTTCTTAAATTATTATCAAGAGAAAAGTTTCATAAAACAGAAAAACACCATGTTTTAAAGTAAAAAAATTTTGCATATATATTAATTTTTAGGGAAATCATTATGAAAGTGCTTTACATAAGTTTATCTGGAATGTAGATTTTCAACGTGTGAATAACGCTAACATTATTGTGGCTTTGTTTTTTCCCCACAGTGTGACAAGCGGAATCCAAATGGCATTCGAGTGGCTCCAGTTCCTCTCTATAATTCTTTCCATGATGTTTATAAATTTACCAATCTGCTCACTTCTATACTTGACTCTGCAGAAACAACAAATTAGCAGTGTTTTCTAGAACAACTTAAGCAAATTATACTGAAAGCTGCTGTGGTTATTTCAGTATTATTCAATTTTTAATTATTGAAAGTATGTCACCATTGACCACATGTAACTAACAATAAATAATATACCTTACAGAAAATCTGATATAGTTTTTCAGAGTCTGTGGCACTAAGGAGTCCACAGGGCTGCCTAGGTGCTTGGTGTTTGGGGGACCAAAACTGTGTTGGTTCAAGTATTATCTATACAGTCTCGATAAGCTGTCACATTTCATGGTCATTGAAATGTTTTATGTTGGTTTAATTTCTGATTTAACTGACAACTTCATAATGTATGTGCAATTATTGTGTCAAATTTGGAAATATTACCTGAGCTTCAATTTACCAAGGAGTTTCTTTGAAGCATTGTAGTCTGATATATATATATATATATATATATATATATATATATATGATAGTGGCTTTCAAATATTTTTTGGGTACAATCCACATTGCTCCTGCTGATCTGTAATATCAGAAACCAGTATTTATGTGAATATATGAGAAATATTATTGATTCTAAGATATTTTATCATATTTTAACATCTTTGAAAGAGGACCCATCTTTCCATTTTCAATCAATAGTTTCTTACAGTCACCACTGGCCATCTTTCTCGTTACCATCTGTGAAATTAGCATGCATCTCAAATAAACAGTTACCATCTTCTATTTGATAAAATAGTCTAAATAGCAAAAATAAAAGTTTTTACAATTATTTGCCTGTGCTCTAATAGGTACTATTCTATTTTATCTCATAAGAAATGTTGGAAACTCATTATATTGATTTCCTTACCCACTCATGGGCCCTAATTCACACTTTTTAAGAATGTTTCTTTCTTTAATGTTATCATAATCTCTTACTTTTTAAATGAGAACTTCCCCTAATATAAGAGCTTAGATATTATATTACTATGTTTCCATAGTAAATAAATAACCCCAAGATCTTTTTGGGGATTAGAGGCATAAGAAATATGTGCTCCATCTCTTGACATCTTTATCTCAAATCTATGGACCTTTCTTACCCACTGTGAAAAACCTAAAGTTACACTTAGCCCTGTTGGACTTACCTAGTTTTCAATTGTTGATGCCACAATCATTATTTATAAGTTGACAAAATAGTGTAGATTTGTATACATAGTCAACAAGAAAGAGTGACATAATTATTGCCTCCGATTAAACAAGTTTGAATGAAATAAACAAACTTAGATAAACACTTTGGATGGTAGACATAAATAATAATATGTGGCACTCCAACATCAACACCTACCAATACCAGTAGCTACTGATATTTATCATGTACTTACCATGTACCATGTATTGTGCTACATTACTCATGTTATCTCCCTTAATTGAGTGGCTACATACTGCTTTAGCAAATCTTCCTACTGTAACTAATCCTCATAGATGGAAGAGTTCTCAAAACCTTAAAACTCACGCATAAGTGGATTCATATACATATATATAAATATATATATTTATATTTATATATTTATATATATTCATATTTTTAATATATTTATATAAATAAATATATATAAAGTATAATATATATAAAGTATAAATATATATATTTATACTTTAAGTTCTTGGATACACGTGCAGAACATGCAGGTTTGTTACATAGGTATACATGTGCCGTGGTGGATTGCTGCACCCATCAACCCGTCATCTACATTAGGTATTTCTCCTAATGCTAACCCTCCTCTTATCCCCAACTACCCAAAAGGACCTGGTGTGTGATGTTCCCCTCCCTGTGTTCATATGTTCTCATTGTTCAACTCTCACTTATGAGTAAGAACATGCAGTGTTTGATTTTCTGTTCCTGTGTTAGTTTGCTGAGAATGATGGTTTCCAGCTTCATCCATGTCCCTGCAAAGGACATGAACTCATTCTTTTTTATGGCTGCATAGTATTCCATGGTATATATGTGCCACATTTTCTTTATCCAGTCTATCATTGATGGCCATTTGGGTTGGTTCCAAGTCTTTGCTATTGTGAATAGTGCTGCAATAAACATACGTGTACATGTGTCTTTATAGTAGAATGATTTATAATCCTTAGGGTATACCCAGTAATGGGATTGCTGGGTTAAATGGTATTTCTGGTTCTAGATCCTCAAGGAATTGCCACACTGTCTTCCACAATGGTTGAACTAATTTATACTCCACCAACAGTGTAAAAGCATTCCTATTTCTCCACATCCTCTCAGCATCTGTTGTTTCCTGACTTTTTAATGATTAGCATTCTAACTGGCGTGAGATGGTATTTCATTGTGGTTTTGATTTGCATTTCTCTAATGACCAGTGATGATGAGTTTTTTTTCATATATTTGTTGGCCGCATAAATGTCTTCTTTTGAGAAGTGTCTGTTCGTATCCTTCACCCACTTTTTGATGGGGTTGTGTTTTTCTTGTAAATTTGTTTAAGTCCCTTGTAGATTCTGGATATTTGCCCTTTGTCAGATGGATAGATGCAAAAATTTTCTCCCGTTCTGTAGGTTGCCCGATTACTCTGATGATAGTTTCTTTTGCTGTGTAGAAGCTCTTTAGTTTAATTAGGTTCCATTTGTCAGTTTTGGCTTTTGTTGCAATTGCTTTTGGTGTTTTAGTCTTAAATTCTTTGCCCATGCCTATGTCCTGAATGGTATTGCCTAGATATTCTTCTAGGGTTTTTTTTGGTTTTAGGTCTTACAGTTAAGTCTTTAATCTATCTTGAGTTAATTTTTGTATAAGATATAAGAAAGGGGTCCAGTTTCAGTTTTCTGCATATGGCTAGCCAGTTTTCCCAACACTATTTATTAAATAGGGAATCCTTTCCCCATTGCTTGTTTTTGTCAGGTTTATCAAAGATCAGATGGTTGTAAATGTGTGGTGTTATTTCTGAGGCCTCTGTTTTTTTCCATTGGTCTATATATCTGTTTTTGTTCAGTACCATGCTATTTTGTTTACTATAGCCTTGTAGTATAGTTTGAAGTCAGGTAGTGTGATGCCTCCAGCTTTGTTCTTTTTGCTTAGGATTGTCTTGGCAATACAGGCTCTTTTTTGGTTCCATATGAACTTTAAAGTAGTTTTTTCTAATTCTGTGAAGAAAGTCAATGGTAGCTTGATGGAAATAGCATTGAATCTATAAATTACTCTCAGCAATATGGCCATTTTCAGGATATTGATTCTTCCTATCTATGAGCATGGAATGTTTTTCCATTTGTTTGTGTCCTCTCTGATATCCTTGAGCAGTGGTTTGTAGTTCTCATTGAAGTAGTCCTTCACATCCCTTGTAAGTTGTATTCCTAGGTATTTTATTCTCTTTGCAGCGATTGTGAATGGGAGTTCACTCATGATTTGGCTCTCTGTTTGTCCTATATACATATGTTGGTATATAGGAATGCTTTTATTTTAAAGATGGAAGATGATGTCTCTCTATGTTACTCAGGCAGGTCTCAAACTCCTGGGCTCAAATGATCCTCATACCTTAACCTCCTGAGTAGCTGAGACTTTAGTCACACACCACCATGCCTGACCAGGAATTGTTTTTCAACTTCATAGTGGTAAACAAAACATATGTGTTTTCAGTTCTCATGGAACAAGGAGCTTAGTAGGAGAAACATATGTTGAACTTGTAAGCAGAGAAGTAAATCTATAATGACAAATGATAATTTCTGAAGGGTATTAATTAGATGTTTGAGTGAGGGGAAATATTGGAAGGTGCTCATAAGTTTATAAATGTTCTAAAATATTTCATGCTAATCACATTAAAATTATATCAAAGTATATATACAGATCGTGGAAAGCATAATCAGCACCATGTACTCAACACCTAGGTTAAAAAATAGCATTAAAAATTCTCTTTCCAGCTCACATTCTGCTCCCTCCCCAAATCCACAGATAACCATCGAATTATATTTTGTTTTCTTCATTCCCTTACTTTCTTTAAGTTTTAAACCCATGTATGTACCCATAAAAATCTATTAGCTAATTTTGGTTGTGCATGAATATTGTATCAATGCAATTATACTGTATATATTCTGCTTTTGCACATATTTTTAGATTCATCCATTTGTGGCATGTAGCTTTCCATTCATTTTCACTGCTGCTCAGTATTGTATTACAAATTTTACATTTGTTTTAGGGAAGAGTCATAAACCATCTTTAAGTTCTCCTATGTTACAAGTAATTTTGTAAATGATGTGAGGTGGTGATTCTATTTCATTTTTTCCCATATAGATAATTTATATTATTAATAATTCCTTCTATTTCATAAGACAGGTTTCTATATATCTATATAAATATAGATATGTAGATATATGAAAGCAATATATATATATGGATGTCTTTCTGGGCTATCTGTACTTTCACACTGGCTAATTTGCTTGTTTTTTCATCAATACTTCACTTCCTTAATTACAACAACATAGCAGGGCCTGGCATCTGCTAGATTAAATCTCTCAGCTTCTTTTTATTAAGATTGCCCTGAATTGTCCTGGTTATCCTGGGCCCCCTACTTTTTTTTATATTTTTGAATACATCTAAATAAATTTAGAATAAATCTATTGTGTTCCATAAAACCCCTGTTGGGATTTCAATTGAACTGCAATTAAATTTTAGATCAGTTTTGGAAGAATTGACTCAATAGTGAGCCTTCCTACCCAAGACCATGGCATTTATTTTCATTTATTTATGATTTCTTTAATGCTTCTTAAAATTTTTTATTTTCTCTATTATGGAAACGCACATTTATAGTTTGACAAATTCCTAAGTACTTCTAATTTTATTGTCATTCCACGTTATCTTTTTTGTTGTTGTTTTAAAAGACAGGGTCTCCCTCTGTCACCCAGGCTGGAGTGTACTGATGTGATTATAGCTCACTGCAGTCTCAACCTCCTGGGCTCAAGTGATCCTCCCACGTCAGCCTCTGGAGTAGCTAGGACTACAGGCATGTGCCACAATGCCTGGCTCATTTTTAAGTGTTAAGTTAAAAAAAGTTGTAGAAACAGTGTTTTGCTACATTTCCCAGGCTGGTCTCAAACTCCTGGCCCCAAGCAATCTTCCTGCCTCAGCTTCCCATATTCGGATTATACGCATGAGGCATTGCACCAGCCCAATGTGTTATCTTTTATAAAATTTAACATTTAACTGATAATTGATACTGTATATACATGAATTCGATTGGTATATATTTTTAATATGGGAAATTTTATGCAAATGAGCACATTTTTCTCCCTTCCTTCCTTCCTTCTTTCCTTGTTCTCTTTCTTTCTCTCTCTTTCTCTTTCTCTCTTTCTTTCTTTCTTTCTTTCTCACAGGTTGTCACTCTGTTGCCCAGGCGGAGTGCAGTGGCACATGATCATAGCTCACTGCAACCTCCAACTCAAACACTTGAGTGATCCTCTGTCCCCCGTTTCCCAAGCAGCTGGGACTACAGGCACATGCCACGATGCCAAGCTAATTTTTAAAAATAATTTTTTTTGTAGATTCAGAGTCTTGCTATGTTGCCCAGGCTAATCTCAAACTCCTGGCCTCAAGCAGTCCTCCCTCCTCAGCCTCCCATTACAGGCATAAGCTGCCACTCCTGGACCTCTTTTTTTTTTTTTTTTTTTGAGACAGTCTCTCTCTGTCACCCAGGCTGGAGTATAGTGGCACGATCTCAGCTCACTGCAACCTCTGCCTCCTGGGTTCAAGCAATTTTCATGCCTCAGCCTCCCAAGTAGCTGGGATTACAGGCATGGGCCACTATGCCCAGCTAATTTTTGTATTTTTCATAGAGAAAGGATTTCACCATGTTGGCTAGGCTGGTATCAAACTCCTGACTTCAGGTGATCCGCCCACTTTGACCTTCCAAAATGCTGGGATTACGTGTGAGCCACCACACCCAGCCCCTCATTTTCTTTTTGATTTTTATTTATTTTCCTCTGTTTTTCTTCCTTTGGATTTAGGGATGTGTGTGTGGAGATGTATTGAGTCCGTTTTTTCTTTCTATTTGTGTGGAAATTATACACTTATTCTTTGTTATTTTAGCAATTACTCTGGCTATTTTAACATGCAAATATAATGAAGTTTAGAATTAGCCATTTTTATAACTCTCCTTCTGACTAGTTGAAGAAATGAGAATGCTTTAACATCAAACAGCTAACTCTTTATTTATACACTATTGCTATTCATTACAGCGTTTTTAGTCTAGCTTCCTCCCTCCTCTTTCTCTCTCTCTCTCTCTCTGTCTCTCTCTCTCTCGCTAATGTTTGCTATTTCTCCCTACAATTCAGAATTTTATTTATGGATGAAGTACATATATAATTTATTACAATTCATTTTAATGAAAAACTTTTAGTGGTAAATTGTATTAGTCTTTGGGAAAAAACATTTATTGATACCATTTTCTCATTACTTAAAAATAGTTTCACTTCATATAGAATTCTATGTCGACAGTAATTTTCTTTCAGGAAGTAGAAAATATTAAGTTACAGTATTTTGGCTTCCATTACTGCTGTTAAGCATTCAGATCATCAGAGAAATGCAAATCAGAACCACAATGAGATGCCATCTCATGCCAGTCAGAATGGCAATCATTAAAAAGTCAGGAAACAATAGATGCTGGTGAGGCTGTGGAGAAATAAGAATGCTTTTACACTGTTAGTGGGAATGTAAATTAGTTCAACCATTGCTCTTAAGGGCTCTTTGTCTTTAATGATCTGCACTTTTATTATGATGTGTCTAGGCAGTTATTATTGTGTTTATTCTATTTCTTTATTTGCTGTCTATCCAAGATTTGAGGATTAATTTTTTAATTTCTAGAAAATTCAGAAGTATTATTTATTTATTCAATTATTACCTCTTTCTATTATTTCCTTTTTAAAATAAAAGGATATATGTTAGAATTTTTCACTCTCTCCTTTATGCCTTTAACCTCATATTTTCTATTTCTTTGAATTTCTGGGCTGCATTCTTAAGAATTCTAAAACATATATTTTAGTTTCTAAAAGTTTCATTAGATTTCTTTTCAAAATTCTTTCCATTTGTGATCTTTCGAATGTGCTTCTGCTTTAGGCATTAGTAGTGGACATTCTCGTTCCCCATTGAGCTTCCCTGCATCAGCTGTTTTGCCTGGTGGCTGCCACCAACGCTTTTAGCTACCTCCCTCCTCAAACTTTGGGGTCAGGCCACCCACTATAAAGGATTGGAAAAAAAAATGAAAATATGAAAAACTTACACTTTGTATCAGTCAGGAGAAGGATAATCTTCACACTACAGTTTATGCTTCAGAAGCCACCCCTTCTCTGTGGATTAGACCATGACTAGAAGTTTCCTGAGACCATCCCTTGCCCAGCTCTTTTGGTGATCCCCTTCACTTCCTCTGTTACAGGTTTCCCTGATGAGCACTCCTTCAATAAAACATAGTCATCCAAATCCCAGTCTCAAGCACGGTGTCACGGGAACCTGATCTAAGTCAGCATTTTCTTTATTCTTAATTACAACTAGTTGATAGTCCATATCTAATATATAATGAATGTACAGTTGTTTCTGTTGGAGTTCACATATGATGCCTTGTTTCCTTTGTAGTTTTGTGATTGATAGCTTCGAACTGCTCATTTACCTTGACCTTTTGAATTCTTTGAAAACTGAGTTAAGTCTGATTTTCCGGAGTTTTTATGTTTGCTTCTGTCAGTTGCAGAGAATCAATGAGAAGAACACTTTAAATTCTTGTTTTCAGTTTTTTTCCAATCACATAAGTAGGATTTACCTGAATATATATATAATATATAAACATATATTTATATAAAATAAAAACACATAAAATATGAAATATATAATACAGTATAAAATATATTTTATGTAAAATATATTTTATGTAAACATAATTAAATATATATTTACATAATATAAATATAATAAATATTTGAAGCAATTGTATTTTTAAAAAATTTCTTCTAAAGAAAACCAGGATACATGTGCAGAACCTGCAGGTTTGTTACATAGGTATACGTGTGCCATGGTGGTTTGCTGCACCTATTGACCCGTCCTCTAAGTTCCCTCCCCTCACCTCCCACCCCCCAGCAGGCCCTAGTGTGTGTTGTTCCCCTCTCTGTGTCCATGTATTCTCGCCTCCCACTTATGAGTGAGAACATGCGATGTTTGGTTTTCTGTTCCTGTGTTAATTTGCTGAGGATGATAGCTTCCAGCTTCATCCACGTCCCTGCAAAGGACATGATCTCATTCCTCAATACTATGGCTACATAGTATTCCATGGTGTATATATACCACATTTTCTTCATCCAGTCATGCAAATTTATATGAATGTCAATTCTTTTATAGTGATCTTCTGGGGCTATTACAATATATAGGGCTGTTTGTTTAAAACTAATTATATTTATTTCATGTTGCTTTAACTTATTAAAAAACAGACTGAAGAAAGACTGGGTGTGAAGTCAGTAAATTAATTTCAAATTAAATAAACTTTTCTACAGCTATTTTATGCTCAATAACTTTCTACTTATTCTTGAGTTCAAAACTATATGGGTTCACATTTAAATTATATAGTGTATTTTCTCCATAAACTGAAGTTGTTAGAACATTGATTTTTTAAGTAAATGGATTTTTGCACCACTTCAAGAAAGAAACCTTCAAACAGCCTGGAAATATCACATCAATAAAGCACAACCTGGGAATCAATGGATTAGGGTACCCTGTTACTGAGATTACGGATGTGATGCTTATGTGGGCCATTAGCATGTGCACTGTGTGTATGATATGCTCTATGTTCTCTTCCCACTAATAATTTTATTTTCAATTTCAGCAAGATTTAGTCTCAAATAACACAATAATAATGGAGGTCATTGTGAAGTAGTGGATGTAAATAGATCTGATGTGGTTTTGGTTTATTGCAATAATTGTTTTGACTAATTCTCTAGTTTTTCAACTTTTGATTGTTTAAGATGGTTCTTGAGTCCTTTTGACATGACCCTATCTATTTTTGATAACTTCATAGCCTTTAATATCAAAACAGGTAGGCTTATATTACATATTTCCAACTTCAAACTTGTTATTTATTTATCTAAGACTATACAGTTCTTTTCAGAGAAAAACCTTCTTTAGAAACCAGAATCTTAACAGGAAGAGTGCTCATTTTAATTGAGCTGATAATGTTTCTAGGATTTTTAGTTAAAAGAAAATACATATTTTAAAAATATAAATTATATTTTTATTTCATAGTGGTATTTTCAATTTTGTCTGGGATAATAAGATGTTTTGTTTAACTTGTTTGATTTTGTAGTTTTATCTTTGTGGGAAGGACCTGGTAAGAGGTAATTGAATCATGGGGGCAGGACTTTCCCATGATGTTCTCATGATAATGAATAAGTTTCATGAGATCTGTTGGTTTCATAATGTGGAGTTTCCCTGCAAAGGCTCTTGTCCTGTCTGTGCCATTTGAGACGTGCCTTTCACCTTCTGCCCTGATTGTGAGGCCTCCCCCGCCATGTGGAATTGGGTCTTACTTTTGTAAATTGCCCAGTCTCAGGTATGTCTTTATCAGCAGCCTGAAAACTGACTAATATATTAAGTTGGCACCAGTAGAGAGGGGCACTGCTGAAAAGGTACCCGAATATGTGGAAGCAACTTTAAACTGGGTAACAGGCAGAGGTTGGAATGGTTTGGAGGGCTCATAAGAAGACAGGAAAGTGTGGGAAATTTGGAACTCCCTAGAGACTTGTTGAATGGCTTTAACCAAAATGCTGATAATAATATGAATAATGAAGTCCAGGCTGAGGTGGTCTCAGACAAAGATAAGGAACTTCTTGGGAACTGGAGCAAAGGTGACTCTTGTTATGTTTTAGACATAAAGCAAAGAGACTGGAGGCATTTTGCCCCTGCCCTAGAGATTTGTGGAACATTAAACTTGAGACAGATTATTTAGGGTATCTGGAGGAAGAAATTTTTATGCAGCAAAGCATTCAAGAGGTGACTTGGTTGCTATTAAAGGCATTCAGTTTTAAAAGGGAAATACAGCATAAAAGTTCAGAAAATTTTCAGCCTGACAATGCAGTAGAAAAGGAAAACCAATTTTCTGAGGAGAAATTTAAGCTGGCTGCAGACATTTACATAAGTAACAAGAAGCTGAATGTTAATCACTAAGACAATGAGGAAAATGTCTCCAGGGCATGTCAGAGATCTTTGTGGCAGCCCCTCCCATCACAGACCAGGAGCTTTAGAAGGAAAAATGGCTTCGTGGGCTGGTCACAGGGTCCCTCTGGTGTGTGCAGTCTAGGGACTTGGTGCCCTGTGTCCCAGCAGCTCCATCCATGACTAAAAGGGGCCAAGGTACAGCTTGGGCTGTGGCTTCAGAGGGTGGAAGCCCCAAGTCTTGGCAGCTTCCATATGGTGTTGAGCCTGGGTTCACAGAAGTCAAGAACTGAGGTTTGGGAACTTACACCGAGATTTCAGAGGATGTATGGAAATGCCTGGATGCCCAGGCAGAAGTTTGCTGCAGGGGCAAGGCCCTCATGGAGAACCTCTGCTAGGGCAGTGAAGAAGGGAAAAGTATGGTGGGAGCCCCCATACAGAGTCCCTACTGAGGCACCACCTAGTGGAGCTTTGAGAAGAGGGCCACTGCCCTCCAGAACTCAGGATGGTAAATCCACCACACACCTGGAAAAGCTGCAGACAATGCCAGCCTGTTAAAGCAGCCAGGAGGGGGCTATACCCTGCAAAGCCACAGGGGCGGACCTGCTCAAGGCTGTGGGAGACCACCTCTTGCATCAGTGTGACCTGGATGTGAGACATGGAGTCAAAGGAGATCATTTTGGAGCTTTAAGATTTGACTGCCCCACTGGATTTCAGACTTTCATGGGGCCTGTAGCCCCTTCGTTTTGGCCAATGCCTCCCATTTGGAGTGGCTGTATTTACCCAATGCCTGTATCCCCATTGTATCTAGGAAGTAACTAACTTGCTTTTGATTTTACAGGCCCATAGGTGGAAGGGCGATGTTTCTTTCTGGAGGCTCCAGGGAGAACTCTGTTTTCTTACCTTTTCTAGATTCTAGAGGCTTCCCACAATCCTTGGCTTAAGGTCCATCTTTAAGCTTTGTCTCTGATGAGACTTTGGACTGTGGACTTTTGAGTTAATGCTGAAATGAGTTAAGACTTTGGGTGACTGTTGCGAAGACATGATTGGTTTTGAAATGTGAGAACATTTAAGAGGGGCCAGGGGCAGAATGATATGGTTTGGCTTTGTCCGCAGTCAAATCTCATCTTGAATTTCTATGTGTTTGGGGAGGTACCCGGTGGGAGGTAATTGAATCATGAGGGCAGGTCTTTTCTGTGCTGTTCTCATGATGGTGAGTAAGTCTCATGATATCTGATGGTTTTATAAAGGGGAGTGTCCCTGCCCAAGTTCTTCTCTTGTCTGCCATCATGTGCGATGTGCCTTTCACCTCTGCCATGATTATGAGGCCTCCCTGGCCATGTGGAATTGTGAGTCCATTAAACCTCTTTCTTTTGTAAATTGCCCAATCTTGGGAATGTCTTTATCAGCAGTGGGAAAACGGATTAATATACTAATTTATAGCTAGTAGGTAAAAAGCCAGGGACTTGCCATTAGCGTTGGAAGTGGGGTTGTGGGGGCAGTCTTGTGGAACTGAGCCCTTAACCTGTGGGGTTGAATGATATCTCCAAGTATATCATGTCAGAATTGAATTCAATTAGAGGATACCTAGCTTGCGTTCAATGCAGAATTGCTTGCTGGTGAGGAGAAATCCCTATACACATTTTGGTGACCAGAGGTAAAGCATTTTATGTTGATTCTTGAGTGAGAGAATAGAAATAACACTGGTTTTTTCCCTATGTCCTTACAACCACCAATTGGATACATTGTTTCAGTATTTTGAAATTTTTCATTTAATTTTTATAAATTTTTTTTTAAATTTTAGATTCTACAATATCTCCAATTCTTCAGTTTATTCCCTCTTACTATGTATAAGTATTTCCCCAAGTTTCACTTTATCTTTCTATTACTTTTTTTACATAATAGAGCTATAAAGGCAATTCACAATTCTCTCTTTTCTCATATATAATATAGAGCATATTATAAATACTCTACTTTGGAAAATTATTCTTTATAGGAAATTACAGATAATATTTGATGAAGAAAATCGAATATAATCATTTTTCAATACTTAGGATAACAGATTCAGGCAAAGATAAACATTAAAGGAAAAGTTAGTGAAAACTATTAATATATAGTGGAGGCATCACGTTGTTACGAACTTCATTGATCAATACTGATACCATTAAAAATGGAACAACATGTAATTATGTGCTCAATGTGATGAATATGAAGTAGACTGCACCACTCTGCAGTACAGTCAGGAAATAAGAAACCAAGTCCAATCAAAATAGCCCTAAAGCTACCTTCCAGTTTATAAAAAGTATGAAGAATAGAGGGGCAATTAAATGATTCCATAAAGAGTCAAATACAGGGCATGCAACATAGCTGCTGATTGGATTTATTCAACATGTCAGTGGCATGAATACAATAGGAGGCAGGTAGGGGAGAAGGCACTACCCTGAATTATGAGACTGAAGAGATATAATAAACAAATGCAATGTGTGGACTTGGTTGGGATCTTCATTCAAAGACCAACTATAAAAAGACATTGTTGTGAGAATTGAGGAAATTTGAATGAGAAATGTATTTTTATCTAATTTGTTAGCTGTGATAATAGTATTGTGGGAGTAAGAAGCTATTCATATTTCTATATATATATACCAAGTACATAGGAGTGAAATAATACAAAATCTGGAATTTGCCTTAAAATTCCTCTGCAAAATTATAAAAAAGAACGATGACAAACTAAAAAGGTGTAGTATTCTTCTATGGCTGCTATAACAAATGACCAAAAAACATAGTGACTGAAAATAACCCACATTTATTATCTTACAGTTCCATAGGTTAGAGGTTCAACATGGGTCTCATGAGATCAAAAGCAAGGCCTTGGCAGGGTGACGTTTCTTTCTGGAGGTTCCAGGGGGAACTCTGTTTTCTTACTTTTTTTAGATTCTAGAGGCTTCCCACAATCCTTGGCTTAAGGTCCATCTTTAAAGACAGCAATGTTTCATCTCTCTACCTATTCTTTCATCCTCACATCTTTCTCTAACCCTTTTCTTCTGTCTTCCACTTTTAAGAGCCTTTTTGAGTCTATTGAGGCCAACTGGACAATCAAGGATTATCTCCCTATGTTAAGGTCAATTGATTAGTGACCTAATTCCATCTACAATCACAATTCCTCTTTGCCATATAATGTAAAATATTCATACCTCTAAGGATTAGGACATGGACATCTTTGAGGGTCATTAGTCATCTTACCACAGGAAGGAAGGAAGGAAGGAAGGAAGGAAAGGGAGGAGAGAGGAGAGGAGAGGTAGGAGGGAAGAAGAAAAAAACAGTATGAAAAAATCTTGATAAATTTGAAAACTGGGTGAATAATATGTGGAATTCTCTCTATTTTTGTTAATGTTGGAAAATTTAATAAAAACAATGAACAGTGATGACTTGGATGAGAATTTATGTCACCTGCCTCAAAATTTATGACTTCAATAACACCTTGTATGTAATATTTTTCACCATATATTCTGATGTTGGAAACAATCCCTTCTGCCTTTGTATTAGTCCATTCTCACACTGCTATAAAAAATACCTGAGACTGGGTAATTTACAAACAAAAGAGATTTAATTGACTCACAGTTCTGCATGGCTGGGGAGGCCTCAGGAAACTTACAATTATGGCAGAAGGTGAAGCAGGCGCCTTCTTCACAAGGTGGCAGGAGAGAGAAGAAAGGAAAAGTAAAGGGAGAAGAGACCCTACAAAACCTTCAGCTCTTGTGAGAACTCACTATCACAAGAACAGCATGGGGGAAATCATCTCCATGATCCAATCACTTTCCACTAGGCCTCTCCCTTGACATGTGGGTATTACAATTCAAGATAAGATTTGAATGGGGACACAAAGACAAACCATATTATTCCACACCTGACCAAATCGCTGGTCTTCACTTTTCAAAATCATGCCTTCCCAACTGTCCCCTAAAGTCTTAACTTGTTCCAGCATGAACTCAAAAGTCCAAGTCCAAAGTGTCATCTGAGACAAGGCAAGTTCCTTCTGCCTATGAGCCTGTAAAATCAAAACCAAGTTAGTTATTTCCAGGATACAATGGGGGTACAGGCATTGGATAAGTGCTCCCATTTTAAATGGGAGAAATTGGCCAAAACAAAGGGGCCATAGGCCCCATGCAATTTTGAAATTCAACAGGGCAGTCATTAAATCTTAGAGCTCCAAAATTATCTTCTTTGATTCCATGTCTCACATTTGGGTCAAGCTGATGCCAGAGGGGGGCTCCCATAGTATTGGGCAGCTCCAACCCTGTGGCTTTGCAGTGTACAGTTCCCCTCCCAGCTGCTTTCCCAGGCTGGCATTGCAAGTCTGCAGCAATTCGAGGTGCATGGTACAAGCTGTCAGTGGATCTCCCATTCTGGGGTCTGGAAGATGGTGGCCCTCTTCTCACAGCTCCACTAGGCAGTTCCCCAGTGGGAACTCCATGTGGGGGCTCCAACTCCACATTTCGCCTTTGCACTGCCCTAGCAGGTGTTCTCCATGAGGGCTTCGTCCATGTAGCAGACTTCTGCCTGGACACCCAGGCATTTCCATACATCCTTTGAAATGTAGGTGGAGGCTCCCAAACCTCAATTCTTGACCTCTGTGCACCCGCAGGCCCAACACCATGTGGAAGTTGCCAAGGCTTGGGGCTTGTACCTTCTGAAGCAATGGTCTGAGCTGTACCTTGGCCCCTTTCAATCACACGTGCTGGGATGCAGGGCACCAAGTCCCAAGGCTGCACAGAGCCTAGGCCCAGCCCAGGAAATAATTTCTTCCTCCTAGGCCTCTGGGCATGTGATGGGAGGGGCTGCCATGAAGGTCTCTGACATGTCCTGGAGACATTTTCCCCTTTGGTCCTGGTGATCAACATTCAGCTCCTCGTTACTTATGCAAATTTCTGCAGCAAGCTTAAATTTCTCCCCAGAAAATGGATTTTTATTTTCTATCACATGGTCAGGCTGCAAATTTTCCAAACTTTTACACCCTGCCACCTCTTGAATGTTTTGCAGCTTAGAAATTTCTTCCACCAGATACCCTAAATAATCTCTCTCAAGTTAAAAGTTCCACAGATCTCTAGAGCAGAGAAAAAATGCCACCAGTCTCTTTGCTAAAGTATAGCAAGAGTGACCTTTGCTTCAGTTCCTAATAAATTCCTCATCTTCATCTGAGACCACCTCAGCCTGGACTTCATTGTCCGTTGTCTATCAGCATATTGGTCAAAACCATTCAACAAGTCTCTAGGAAATTCCAAGCTTTCCCACATCTTCCTATCTTCTTTTGAGCCCTCCAAACTGTTCCAACCTCAGCCTGTTACCCAGTTCAAAGTCCCTTCCACATTTTTAGGTATATTTATAGCAGTACCCCATTCTCCTGGTACTAGTTTACTGTATTACTCTGTTCTCACACTGCTATAAAGATACTACCTGAGACTGGGTAATTTTTAAAGAAAAGAGGTTTAATTGATTCACAGTTCCACATGGCTGGGGAGGCCTCAAGAAACTTAGAATCATGGCAAAAGGCAAAGGAGGCATCTTCTTTACAAGGTGACAGGAGAGAGAATAAGGTAAGAGTGAAGGGGGAAGAGCCTCTTATAAAACCACCAGCTATCTCGTGAGAACTCACTCATTACCATGAGAACAGCATGGGAAAACTGCCCCCATCATCCAATCACTTCCCACCAGTTCTCTCCCTTAACACATGGGGATTACAATTCAAGATGAGATGTGGATGGGGACACAAAGCCAAACCATATCAGCCTCCATATTTTAAAAGCTTTTGTCTGTAATTTTCTTATAATAGGCTTCGAAGAAAACATTGGATCCTGCATTGTATTTGTGGACAAAGTATTTCCTCCCTCCTTTAACATAAGCCACTCAATAATGTAGTTAATATTTCTGTTTTTGTTGGTGTATACAGTACTTACACTTGTGCTGAACACTTAATTCATCCCATCATGAGCAGATAATTAATGAGTAGTGTGTAGTCCTGACGAGTAATATCTGCTGTACATATTTACCTTGAGTCTAACAGTGGGGCCTTTGCCTCAAAACAGCAGGTTATAGAAACTCCTTTATAATTGAATCGGATTCACTGTAAGCCCACTGGAAAAATTCAGAAATACATGAAATTTACAAAACATAATTTTAATAGATACCAGTTTTCCACATGTAGAAACTCAATTTTACTCTATTATCCAGTTTGAAGATAATTATAAAATCTTCAGATTTGAGAGCATCTAAATGCACTGGCTATGTCTTATTTATTATCACACTACAACCTTCTTTGCCTTAGAAGTGCCTCAAAGACCCTCTGCCAGTGCCCCACCTAGGACTGAACTTGAGAATGACTTATTTGTCCTAAATCAAATGAGAAACATGTTTTAAAGCATGATTTCTCAAGAAAGACAAACAAGCTAACATTGGATTCCTTGGCCTCTGTTGAAATTTCAATTTCACATACTCACAATGTTATTTTAGGTGAAAAGAATTTCATTTTTATGCCAATATTTACTAAACAGAGGTCTTAATTTTCTCTTTCCCAGTATGTGGGAGCTTCACTTCATGCAGCTCTCTGCATGTTCTATTGTGTTAAAACAGCAAGCTTGTCAAGAATGGAGACATTGCAGCAATATACACAGTCTATGGGAGACATTTTCTCTATGGGTTAAAGTAAGTTGTTGGATCAAAGTCAGGACATAGATGCTACAGCTGGTCTGGGAAAAAATGGCAATTAAGAGGGAAAAAAAGAACAGAAAGAGAGAATCACAGACAGTCTTTTTTTAGGTGGCAACAACAGAACCAGACTGCTTGAAACTGGTAACTGACTCCAAATGTCACATTTTTCACTGAATGCTAAATAATATTGCTATTTTATAACCATTACTTGGTTATATTGGTGGCCATATTAACTTCTTTCATAACAAGCTTGTTACATATATTTTTATACATTATATTTGTTGTCCAGATTCTTTCTTATCTTTCTTTGTTTCAACAGTGCTTAGGAGGATTGAAAAGAAGCAGGTTAAAGGTTCGGGGACACTTCCCTTGAATGGCTTTCAGTCAGTCTAGCCAAAGGCTGGCATATTCATTACAATCAATTCATGCACTTCTGTGCAGTTTAACATTCGGCGCTTGTGTGATTACCTATTCATTAGAAAATAACTTATTTAGCTTAAATGTATACTTGTGTCAGAGAAAGTAAAAATATAAAAAAGCAACAACAAAAAACTAAAATTTTAAGTACTTTCTCTGGCAAAGTTGAGTAACTTACAATAATCATAAGTGAGAAAAATTACTGTATAATAACCACACTTCCAGGTAATATTGGTGATCTAACTCACAGAAAATGTTAACAAATGAATAAAAGTGGTACAAACATGAAAAGCCCTTCCAAAATGATAAGGGACAAGAGCATATTAGGAATGTCAACTTACTCAAAGCTAGAAAGTAGAGGAAACTGACTTAGCAGGCTGCAGAAAAGTTCGAAGATAATTGCCTGTGTGAGAAGGGGAGGTTATCAAAGAGTAGTAACTGATCCAAGTCAAAGAACCATGGAAATGTTTCAGCATTGGAGGTACTAGTTATCGCTGAAGGCTACGATGCAGGGGAGTTGGAAAACAGGTGATTGAAAGTCTGTAAAGTTAGCAGTTGGAGCCCAGATTCTTTCCTCCAGCCTGTGCAACCAGAACACTGAATCTTCTCCACATCCATGATAGTGGGAGTTTACCCTCTAGAGAAGATGAACTAGTATAGTTCTGGGCTTACAGACATGAGTACATCCGAGGAGGCAGATGAGTGAGCCATTTGATAGAAAAATAGGGTGATTCAGCAACATTTTGCATTCTAAGTGGTGAAAGCCCCAGCTCCCTTTCCCTACTTAGCTCCTAAGAACTTACTCATACACCCAGGCTTATACTCGCCTTTCCCCCAGCACACCCCAGGAATATGATTATAGATTTATCTCTGGGAAAACTGCCCAGTCCAATTGATAAGAGCTACAAATCATTACATCGGGCTCATTGTGGTACAATGGTGTCCACCAATCAAAAAGTTCTGCCCTTGCACAAAATGCTTGCACCTGGTTTTTAGAGTTCCAGTTTTAAAAATGAATGCACCCAAAGTATCACCAGACTGTCAACCATAACATTTAAAATTCAGGACAGAGTCCAAAAGGACAAACAGGAAACAAACAATTCAATGGAAACAGTGAAGATAAAGCACAGGGAAAAAAGGTATAATTAATATATTCAGAGAGAAAAGAAAATACCGTGGAAAAACTATCCTCTTAAAAAGATACAGAGAACAAGAAAGAGCTTGTGAAAATGAAAGATGTAATATAGGAAATAAATAATTCAAGAAAATTTTGTAATATAAAATTGAGAAACATTTTCAAAATTAGAACAAAAGAGAATAATTAGATTAATGCAAGAAGTCAGCAGATGGAAGTTATTTTCAATTCGGAATTATATGACAAGCCAAATTATCAATTAATGTGAAGGTAGACTGAAGATGTTTTTCAGTAAGCAAAGTCTTAGAATATTCCTTTCCCATCTACTATTTTAAGCTCTGAAGGAACTAATTTGAGGATCCCAATAAACAGAGACAACAATGTTGAACAAATGTAAATGAAGTCAATTGTGAACTCTAAAATGAAACTATACAGTAAAGGAAATATTACCAGAGTAAACCAGGTAAGGTACAAAATATGACATATTTAATATTAAACATTGCTAAGTCCCCAATATATTTTACCTCTGTCCCTACTCTTTCATATGTACACAACACCAGTTGTAAATAATATTAATGTAGCCTTAAGCATGCAAACAATGAATATTGATGTGATCAAAGTCATGATTTCATTATATTTGGAGGATGAGGAAAGAGAAAATGTGTATGTCTGTGCTTGCATGCAGGCACATTGTGGGAGAGGGAGATGTGTGACAGCTAAATCTTTAATTTTCACAATAGGGAAAAATGTAAATTTGAAGATACAAAATAGCAATCAACCCATATTACTTAAAAATATTGAGCTAAATATAAGTAGAAACAGCAAAAATAGTTGTAAGCAATTCCCTATTTGCAGAAATTAAGATAGATGTGAATGGGTCAGAGGACCATTATTTTTAGCATAAGCATTAAAATCTACAAATAACTACTCTGTAAGCATTAAATTCACAGGCCCTGAAAGCAAAATATAGGGTTCAAATACTGTTTCCACCACCTAATAGTTGTGATATTGTGGCTTAGATATTTAATGACTTTATTTCTTTGTTTATAAAATTGAATACTAATATTAGTGAATCATATTGATATCTTACAGATTACGTGAGTTAATATGTGAAATCACTTAAATAATATTTGGCACAATTTATTAGTATTAGTACTGCCATGTGGCTGTTAACTATTTACATGAATTACATCAATAAAAAATTACAAAGAAGGCAAACACATAGTAAGATACATGGAAAGTAGTGAATAAATAGAAAGAATCATTATATTTCAAAACTGAAAGTTGATGAATATTCAATAATGAAATAAAGTATGTTTCTTATTATCTAACATCTAAACAAGAATATTTCACTAATTATGCTTAATCACGAAAAATTCATCTGTTTCTTTTGTAACTACCAGTATGTGAATATATTGCCAAAGGTATAAATTAAAATAGGCTTCTAAAAAAATAGATATCTTATTCACTGAAAAGAATCAAGACAGTACAATTGATTTCAAACTAATAATTAACATTTGTCAGAAGGATAATTAATCCTTATGTTAATATTTCCTCTGTTCTGCTGAACATTAGTACTACATCTGATTTAGATATGTTCATATAGTAGTAGATATGCTTTCTATATCTCAATTTGACATTAAGAAAATTCTAAATTCTCAACATATTTTAACACATCTCTACCTTTTATAACACATCTCTACCTTTAATATACAGTGAATTCAAAATTTCAGCAAAATTGATATTGACATTTTTTTCCTCTTCAATGGAAGTGAAAGACTTTTTTCCCCCAAATATCAACTCTATTTAAAGAAATGCTGTTAACTAAGAAAAAAAAAATCAGGTAATGTTTTGATCATGGTGCTTTTATTAATTATAACATGCAGTAAATCATGTTTGTGTTTTTATTTATATTTTCAACATACAATGTAAATAAGAACACCTCCAGATATTCTTTTGGCAGGCACAAAAACTGTTTATTCGACAGATGATATAGACAATAATGTATGGCTCATAATTAGGGAGAAAGCTGTAATTTAAGAAGTTCTGATGGTATTCAAACAGTTTGTGTGTAACTAAACTACGGCTGTTACTGAATGGCAGCTTTAAAACATTTTAAACATGTGGACAAAAAATTGAATTTTTATTATTGTAAATGAAAAAGGAGATTTCTGGAGAAGCTAGACAACATACTGTAATCCAGGCTTGAGTGAGTTGAGGAGGAATGGTGTCGTATAAATAGAAACCTGCTCTTCCACACATGGGCCAAATCTTTGCCTCGAGTCCTCATGCACAACACACTCTATAGGGAAGTATGGGGTAACTGAAGAGACAAGTATTTCTGTATGGTACACATCCTGTGCAAAGATCATTACTCAGTGATACACATATACATTCAATTTAATTGCTAGTCAGTATAACATGCATAAATCCTTAAGCTATTTCAATTCGTAATTGATATGGCATGACTAAAATTTAAGCAGGTCTCCATACTTAAAAATAAAGACAATACATCACTTTCAATTATTTTGAGCCTTAATCATCATTTTGGGTTGTCTTTTTTATTGTCAATTAAGTTTATTACTGCACAATTGACCTTTCAGAAGTTCAGAAATACAAATACAGCTTTCTTTGGCCAATTTTGCAAAGTTACATTGCCACAACCCCAAGAGCTGAGTTTGTATTCCATGGTTGACCCAATTTTCTCAGACTAATACAGAAAGAAAGTTTACCATGTAGACTAAGCTCTTCTACAAATAAAGAAAAGTTCAATTTTCCTGATTTAAATATTATGTAGAAATTTATATTTTCATAAATGGTGAAAATTAGAATACTGTAGAGCTAAATAATAATCTTCCATGTTTCCAAGTCATAAAAATCAAAATATTAAAAATGACTGTTATTAAATTGACTTATCATTAATTTCCTTTAGACTTGAAGATATAATTAGAAATAGAATTTACTGAGAACTTACCAATTCCAAACACTGTGCTATATGCTTTACATAAAATATCACATATAATTCTCATCACAATATTGTGAAGTAAAGGTTGCCACCATCTTCATTTTATATATGAAGAAATAGAGGTTCATGATGTAAAATAAATACTTAGTTTTCATTTTTTTAACATACATAATCTAAAAAAGAGGAAAGATATCACATGATAATATACAACATCATAATATACAACATCATACATTTTATTTGGATCTGGAAGTATTTTTATTCTGAGTATCTGAGGGTCAGGAAAGAATCAAAATGAGACATGTTTATCTTCACAAGTTTAGGCACATCCTGGAAATGCTGAATAATATATAATTTATGAAAAAAGTAAAGTTTGTGTGTGTGTGTGTGTGTGTTTGTATGTGATGACTAAAGGAAAGAACAAGTTATTCAAAGGACAAAGACTAATCCAATCATTACTGCCAGGCATATAACACTTAAAGACATTTCTAGTCAAAAAAATTTAGGTATGAAGAAACTACATGATAATGAAAAATTATCTACATTTTCCTCTGTTCATTCAACTCATGTTGTATTTAGTTATTTAAAAGTTATTTGCAGCTTGTAAAACATTTCCAATTTACTTTCATAGTGTTTTTTTACCAGACAGAAAATGAAGAATGGGAAAAGAACAAAAAGGAAAGGAGAACAAATTAGTAGGACTAAGAAGATTAATTGCTGGTTTTCTTTTGAAACATTTGTCATATAGAAAATTCAATTCATTTTATTTGCTATATTTAGATATTAAATAGAAAATCACTTGTTATTACAGAATCCTACATATAGTAGGAATTTAAAAAATATTTGCTATACATTGAGTGCCTAAGATGTATAATGTAATATTTTGGCTGTTTGGATGGTTATAATGAGAACAAGTTATATCTCTCAAAGTCTTTGAAAATCTAATTCTACTTCATCTACTTATGTCAATTAAAATAAAAAGTAAGCCTGCTGATTGACTCATGCACTACCTTAGAATGAAAAAATATAGAGCAGTGGTGTTCAATGAAAATTATACTGTGAATTTGTAAACTGTATATAGTCTAAAGAATGGCTTCACAAATGTAGGACAAGGTATGTGGGAGAAATAAAGGTACCTACATTGTTAAATATAAAAGAGACAAAATAAACTTTTTGTGTTAGTAACTCCTACTAGAGTTAATTCATATCAGAGTTAAAAGACAACTTCATAAAGCAATAATTATAAAACCATGTTAATGGGTTTATAATGTGTAATGGTGTCATTTGTATGACAATAATAGAACAAAAAAGAGCAGGGAATAGTGATACATTGAAGCAATGTTTTTATATACTATTGAAATTAAGTTGATTTTCATTCAAACTACAATGTTTTAAGTTAAGATGTTATTTTTATTCTCAAGAGCAATCTAAGAAGATTTTTTTAATAATAAGGGGTTAATCAGTAAGGCATACCAATTTAAACATGTATGCCCCTAACAACAAAGCTCAATAACACATAAAGCGCAAATCAAATTGATGGGAGAAATAGAAAATTCAATAATAATTGTTGGATACTTCAATATTATATTTTTAATACTTAAGATAACATGGGGTAGAAGATCAACACACAAATATAAGACTAAAAAACTCTATAGACAAAATAGACCTAATAGATATCTATAGAACACTTCACCCCACAACAGTAGAATGCAAGTGCACATAAAACAGTCTTGAAGATAGACCATACATTAGACCATAAAACAAATTTGAAAAAACTTAAGAGTTGAAATCATACACAATTTGTTTTCCAACAACATGGGATAAAATTAGAAATCAATAACTGAAGGAAATTTTAGAATTTCAAAAATCTGTGGAAGTTAAACAGCACACTCCTCTGTAACCAAGGGTCCAGGATGGAATCATAAGGCAAATTTAAAAGTAGTTTGAGGTGAAAGTAAACAAAAATGCAGCATATCAAGTTATGGAATACAGCAAAGGCAGTGCTTAAGAGAGAAATGTGTAGCTAAAACATCTATGTTTAACAAAAATTAAGTTAAATTAATAACCTAATCTTTCATGTTAAGAATTAGAAAAGGAAAAGTGAACTTAACCCAAAGAAAGCAGAGAGAAGAATAGTAAAGCCTAGAATGGAAATTAATAAAATAAAGAATAGAAAAGTAATAATGTAAATCTACTAAGCCAATAATTGGTTCTTTGATATTTTAACACCATTGACAAATTTTTCACTAGGGAAACCAAGAAAAAAAAGTAAAATTGAAATTACTAAAACCTGGGAAGAAAGTACAGACATCATGAATAATTTTACAGAAATAAAAAGAATTAGAAGGAAACACTGTGTAAAATTTTGTGTCCTAACAACTTAGATAACCCAAATGAAAAAAAAAAAAAAAAAAAACAGAAACATACTTCTGAAACATAAATGAAAAGACATGGAAAATCTAAATACACTTAAAAGGTTTTAGTTAGTAATTTTAAAACATCCAACAAAGAAACTTACAGGCCCAGATGTCCTTAATGTTGAATTCTATCAAACGTTTAAAGACTTAACAGCAATACTTTATGAACTCTTCTAAAAAATAGAAAAGGGAACATTTCCCAACTCATTCTACGAGACCAGTGCTATCTTCATAACAAAACCAGAGTATAAGAAAAGAGAACTACAGAGTCTATCTATTAGTGATATTGACTCAAAAAGAGCAATTACAGAAAACTTACTGCTGACATCATACTTAACAATAAAAGACTAAATGCTTTCCCCTAAGATCAGGAAGGAAGCAAAGATATCTATTCTCCGCACTCTCATTCAACAAAGAGTACTGGCAAGCATAATATTGCAAAAATGACAATAATTTTAAAAAGACGTAGAGATTGAAAATGAAGATATGTAACTGTCTTTATTTGCAGATGACATTATTGTCTATGTAGAAAATTCTAAAGACCAATTTTAAGAAAATTCCTAGAACCAATTAATCATTTCAGCAAGGTTACAGGATATAAGATCAATATTCAAAAACAATTACATTTCTACATCCTAACAATGAACATGGATGGAAACCAAAACAATGAATATTTGGTAGAAATCAATATTAAAGACATAGTACCCTTTGCAAGTGCTCCAAATAAAATGAAATTATCATTTATAAATTTTGCAAAGCATGCATAGGATCTGTATGCTGAAAATTATAAAATGCTAATGAAAGAGATCAAAGAAGATCTAAATAATTGATGAGATATTCTGTATCCATGGATTGGAAGAGTCAACATAATAAAGATGACAGTTCTCCCTAAATCTGTAAGTTTAAGACAATTTCTATTAAAAACCTTGTCAGCTTTGTATATTTTTATTTATTTATTATTAGCTGGTTACTTGAAGCTTTTTATAGATGTAGACAAGTCTAGTCTAAAATTTATATAGAATGACAAAGGATGTACAACAGCAAAAACTATTCTATATTGTATGAAAAGAAATAATGTGAAAAATCACTCTACTTGACATTGAGGCTTACTATATAGGTACAATATTCAATATAGTGTGGTACTGGAGGAGGAATAGATAAAAAGATCAACAGAACAGAAGAGAGAACCAAGATGGAGACCCATACAAAAGTGTCCCAGTGATTTTTTTCAAAGGTGAAAAAGCAATTCAACAGAGGAAGGTACCCTTTTCAAGAAATGGTATGGGAGCAATACCATTAGATAATACAGGAAGATACCCTTTTTAAGAAATGGTATGGGAGACACTCATCAGCAGAAGAAGAGACCTTGACCTAAACCTCACACCTCATATAAAAATGTGCTAAAAATGAATCACAGACTTAAATGTGAGACATAAAACCATAAACTATTAGAAAAATACTTAGGAGAAAATTATTAGAACCTAGGGATAGGCAAACAGTTCTTGGACTTGATACCAAAAATATAGTTCATTAAAAAATTAAGTTGAACCTTATCAGGACTGGAAAGACCTGCTCCAAGAAAGATCCTGTTAAAAACATGAAAATACAGCCTACACAGTGGGATAAAATATTTTCAGACCACACATTTAAGAAATGTCTTCTAGCTAGAATATATAAATAATCCTCAAATCTCAGCATTAGTAAGACAAATAATCCAAATAGCAAATGGGCAAAAACCCTAAAGAGATATTTCACTGAGGAGAATATACAGATTTTAAATAAGCACCATTTATATTTAGTAAAAAATAATAATTAACATGTTTAGCATTGTTAGCCATTAGGAAAATGTGAATTAAAACAAAAATGAGATATTATTACACACTTATTAGAACAGCTAAAAAAAATCATGATAATATCAAATGCTGTTGAGGTGAAGAAAAATTGGATCACTTATATTTTGCTTGTTAGAATGTTAAGTGGCATATCCACTCTGCAAATTAGCTTGGCAGTTTCCTTTAAAACCAAAAACATGCTTACAATAGAACCCAGCAATGGGACTCTTGGAAATTTATACTGGAGAAATGAAAACATATGTTAATGCAAAAATATGCACACAAATATTCATAGTAGCTATATTCATAATAGAAACTGAAAACAAGCCACATGTCTTTCAATGGATGAATGGTTAAACAAACTGTGGTACATCCATATCGTAAAATATACCCCTAAATATGAAGAAACAAATCAGTAATACTTACAGACACTTGGATGAATCTCAAGGGGATTATGTTGAGTGAAAAAAGCGTGTCTCAAGAGGTTACACACTGTGTATCTCAATTTACACAACATTTGTGAAATAACACATTTTACAGATATAAAGAACAGATTGGTGGTTGCCAGGAGTTAAAGACTGGGAATCAAGAAATTGCTGTGAAGGGGTAACTTGAGAGTACTTCATGGTGATGAAAGATTTCTGTATTTTAATTGTTGTGGTTATATAATGCTATAATGCCATATCACGTAATGAAATGGCATAGAACTATACACACACACACACACACACACAAGAGAGCCTGTGTAATTGTGAAATATGAATAGGTTCTGTGTATTGTACCAATGTCAATTTCCTGTTTTGTTATTGTGCTATAGTTATGCAAGATAGCAATTAGAGGAAGGGAAGTGAAGGTGCGTCAGATCCCCCTGTATATTTCTTGGCAACTTCTGCTTTATAAAAGTTTTTTTAAGAGCTAGCCATAAACATGCAAAACTTATCACTTCCTATTCATTTTACTTTTATCCATACTTTTCAGTTTATGTCTATTGTATCTAAATATGAAAAAATACTATAAAATGGCATATTTTGTTCTACTTCTGCATTCCTTAACATTACATTGATAGCTTAAAATAAGCCATGGTAGAAGTAGTTATACCATGGAAATTGGCAAACACAACAAAACAGGACTTGACTTATTTTTTTATTGATTTTTTAGACATAAAAAAGAGAATATTAATAATTTAGATAAAACTTTTAAGTGTGTCATGGCTGTAGCTGCTACACTGAATAACATTTTTTAAATGGGGAAATATTCTTTCAGTATTCAAAACTATTATCTGTTTCATCAAAATGTCACTCACATCATTGAGGAACAAGTTAATATTTTTGTTGTTTTATTTTCATCTGGCACATTACTGTAAATAAATAATCAGCCAAAATTCATGTCCGAAGTATACTCAGATTACTAGTCGTTAAACATCTACCAGCACATCCCAACTTAGATTGATTATGTGGTCCTGGTTCTGGAAGAACTCACAAGTGGACAGATATAGGTGAAGAAACTGAGGAACCTGATTTCACTATTAAAATGTAAACTTCTGCAGCTACAGAGCATGCTGGGAATTCCATAGCTAATAAGATGGGAGTAGATTGAGCCATGTATAGAATTGTGGGCAACTCATGACTTAGGCAAACTCCGTGTGTTTTAGGTAGTGTGTCCACACATGCAGTTGTCCATTTAATCTCAACAATAATTTGTTGCAGTTCCCACACACTGAAATCATATTGGAACTACTTAAAATTCTCTGGAATTTCTAATGGTGGTTCTTTTTGGTCAGATAATATAGACATAATTTTTCAGGTCATAAATCTCTGTTAAGAGATTGAACAAAAAGTACCTGATTGACCAAAAAGTATTCTGTCATGAAGGAGCATTCTTAGCCTACCTCCCAATGGACCCCAGTAGACTTCCAACTTGCATTTGCAGCAGGCAGACACTGATTTGTCTTTATCAGGGTTCCCAAGGTTAGGACTTGTGTTTCTATCCTCTGGGTTCCAGGTAGGCAGGAATGTGTGTACAAGGAGTTCTTGTGAAGGATTCTGTTGAAGCAAGTCACTGTGCCTTCCCTGTTAAAGCTGCTTTGGCAATAATAGAAGGACATTTTTACCTCTTACTGACTTGGGGTTTCAGGGGAATTGTGAATTTCTGAGAACTCCAAAGAATTAAATAATGATGCATCTATAGAGTTAAGAGTAGCAGATTTTGGTTGTACAATGCTAACAAGAATAGGAGCTCACAGCAGTAGAGGATAGCATTAACATTATTCTAGATTGGGGAATAAATAGTAGCTCAGTGTGCTTATCACTACCTAATCTCATTGGTGCTGGTGGGACACAGATAATGATTCAGAGAAGAGTGAATAATTAAACCTGACAGCATATAGAACTTCAGGGAGAAGTCCAAGTTGCTTTTAGCATCCATAATTAAGTGATTTCAGGTCCTATTTATTCAGTGAGGTCACTGTAGTGTAAAAATACTCTAGTAACTGTAGTCCCAGCTACTCAGGAGGCTGAGGCAGGAGAATCACTCTAACCCAGAAGGCAGAGGTTGCAGTGCGTCGAGATAGAGCCACTGCACCCCTGCCTGGGCGACAGAGGGAGACTCCATCTCAAACAAACAAACAAACAAACCCTAGTAAAAACTTGTAAATTGTCCCAGCATTCTCTTAATCCCTCAAATTTCTCCATCTATTGGTGACCTTCATATTGTCTTCAGTGTCTGTGTGCTCTCCATTCACTTATAAGCACCGTTGTTTTGATTATAAGTATTTCTTGCCTGGGTTAAGGTAGTAGAGTCCTACTTTCTCTGTTCTCAGTCTCATACCCTCCTAATCCATACTTCACAACATTGGCAATACACCAAACTCCAAAGATGTCCCTTAATGAATCATTCCTGTTGGTGCTTATGGCCACGTGTATTCCCTTCCCACATAGAATATGTCCATAGAATATGTCCTGGTCCTGTAACTTGCTGGGATCAACAAAATGCAGCAGAAGTGACATTGTGTAACTTTCCAAAGCTTCATTTTAGGAAATCTGCAGCTTCCACTTTTACCACTTTGAATGTTACTCCTTGAAGCCAGCTACCACACTATGTAGACCAAACCAGCCACATGTAGAGTTCTACATGGAGGAGAACCAAAGCCCCAGCCAACAGATCAAACTGAGTTTATAGCCAGCACCATCTCTGCTGTTAGGTAAGTGAGAACATTTTAGACTTTTAAGCTCTCCCAGCACTTCAGATCATATCATATTAAGCAGAGGATTACTTATTCAACTCACACAGTTGTGAAAAATAATAAATTGTTTCTGTTTTAAGGCACGAAGTTCTACGATCATAAGTTAGTTACAAACAACTGACTTTTTTTTTAAAAAAAACAACTCATACCTTGAAGTGAGGTGTTGATGTGACTAAAACTTAAAATATCTGCCATTGCACTTTGCAGCTCCACCCTGAAGTTCCACATGAAGACACTTGGGTGAGTCAGATGGGAATATTGTTCCTGTATACCTCATTGCTTTAGCTGGTCACTTGGAAGCTTGGAGCAGAATCCTTCACATTAAAGGATGGGATTGGGGGAGATGAATTTATTTTCTCACTACGTGTGCAGACTGGAGCCCCTACTGCTATTGTCACCTCACCCACAGATTGTATTTATGTTTATATATATGTACATAAAAAGTTTTGTGACTTCCTCTGTCCTTTCCACAGCATAGGACTTTGAATAACAACGATAGGGAAAACAATGGAATGAGGGTAGATTTGCACAGACTGGAGCACATTCTTGCACAAACTAACCACGTATCCTGGTGAAATCTAGATGGGTTTGAGATATTGTCAATGAATCATATGATACCTGGCTATTTCAAGTTTCTGTAAAAGAAGGGGAAATCTAAAATAAATACCCTTCCATATATATATATATATAAAATATATTTTTTTTAACAAGAAAACAAGAATGTGAAGAACTGGAAATTATTAAGAAAGGGTTTCCCTTCCTTTAAGCTCAGAGGTACTATTGGTTAGGAGTTGACTAAGTCCGCCTGTAAAACACCACTCCCCTTTCCAAAGTTGTGCATATAATATTGCAGGTTAAATTACTTTATGTCAGGTCCTATAAAAAAAGATGTGGTTTCAGACTGAAAACATGTTTCACAGGTGTTTGCTTCCTTTCAAGGCAGAGTTCCCCATTCCCCTGGTGCAAAGAATGCTATGTATATTTTGAAATATGGCTGAGAACATGTCATTGGTTTCTGAGGCCCAAGGTGAAGGACTCCTGGAAGCCACACTGTGTAGTGTATTTGAGGGATCAGTCGTCCCTCTTGTATGTGGGCCTGGTTGCCCTACCTCAAACAAACATGAGTTTTTCACACAAGGAGAGATGGGGGGTGGTGCTGGGAGTCCTCTCCCTCTCCTATTGCATCCCTTTTCTTATTATAAGGTGCTCCAATCCTCCAGCAGCCAACCTCCTGGGTTTGAAAAATTTCAACTTATCTTTATCCTTAATCCTGACATTGGCTGACTTGCTACTGAGCCTGCTTTAAAAATCTACAGTCCTGCATTCTTAGGTATACAGGGGAAATGTTGAATAGGAGGGTGGAAAAAACAAGAATTTTGTTTGCCAATTATTGCATCTGATTCTTCTAAGTTTGAGTTACACAGGGCTAATTTATACCCCTTTTTCTTGGGTTTTGGGGGTGGTGGAAGGTGGGAAATTTGGGTGATTCCTTGACTGTCAATGAGGATAAAATATTAATACCTTTTTTGGGCTTAACAACTTTATCCTATTCTACAGTAGAGGAACAATTGGTACTCACCTCAGTGCTGCACTGAACTACGAAAAAGGCAGAGTTTTCTTGCCCAGTGGCCAAACTAAAGACATCAGTTTATTGGTCATATATTTGTTACCTGGAATGGAATTTGAAAGCAAATACATTTGATTTAAGAAGTATATATGTATCTGCCATTGGCTTTAGGACCAGAGATTAGGTGGAGATAGAAGGGCTTTTTAAAGAAATATATTAATGAGAATTGAAAAGATAATGAGTGCTTTGATATTGGAGGCCTGAGAAAAGTTGACTCATGTTAGTGACAAGAGGTAACATGAAAGACAGAAAAAAATATCTAATGAACTTGTAGATTTAGCTAAGATTTCCAGACCAAAGGCAAAAAGTGACAAGTATTTTTATTTTGTTTTTTTTCTCCTATGATAAAAATCAGATCTAAAGAGATGAAATAAAGAGCTATGTTCAATTTTCAATTAGAATATAGAGAAAACATTTTAAACCAGGATTTCCAGAGTTGGGAAAAAAGACAATTTCTCAATTATAAACCTCTTTATCCTGCAAAAGACTCTCAAATGAAAATACAATCTGAGGGAAAAGGTCAAATCCTTCCATTAAACATGGCTTCAGACTCAATATCAGATGAAAAGTGCAGATGTAGGATCTTCAGTTCAGATTTTGTAGGACTTCTTAACCAGACAACATTGCTTCTGAAAATCTTAACAGTATTTTTCCTAGCCCTGTAACTCTCTGCCCAATATGAAATGAGACTTTTGTGAGTATCACTTTTGTCTAGTAAATTATAAAATTTGATACAGAGAAAATCTGCAATTTTAAAAGAGTTGTATCTATTGGCCTTAAAAAGATGAAGGCAGTTCAAAGTGAAAAGAGATCTATAGGTTCCCAAATGACTGGGGTATAGCAGCTTCCAAGATGTCTCCCAGTGATACCCACTTCCTGGTACTTATTTCCTTGTGTAATTTCCTCCCCTTGAATATAAGCTGAACATACTGATTTGCTTCTAATAATAGATTATGGCAAAAGTGATGGGACGCTGCTGCCAAGATTAGGCTACATAAAAACTCTGGCTTTTCTCTTGTTTGCCCTCTCTTGTGCTCTCACTTCCTCAGTTTAATGGAAGTTAGGTGCAATATTGATATCTGCCCTTTGGAGAATATCATGTGACAAGGAACTAATAGAGGTCTCCATTCAACAGCCAAGAAATGAAGATCCTTAGTCTAATGGTTCATGTGAAACTGAATTCTTTCAACAACCGGTTAAGTGGAGTTGGAAGAAGCTCCAGCCTTGTTTGAGCCTTGAGATGACTGCCAACACATTAATTGGCCCATGCCAACACATTGATTGCAGCCTTACAAGCAACCATGACTTAGAGAACCCAGTTAAGTTACTGAATCTGAGCCACAGAAACAATGGTATTATAAATCTTATTCTTTTAAACCTCTATGTTTTCCGGTAATTCATAACACAGCCATAGATAACTAATTTAGCAGGAAGAAGGTTGAAAAAGCTACTCAGCTTCAAGAATGTTCTATTTCTCATGTAAAAGAAATAAAGACTCAAAATATAGAAATATAGAATCAAGAGCATAGAAGTGAAACAAGGACCTTCAGAGAACCACTCCAAAGGAGTAAAACTCAGTCCTAATCAAGGAACTGGTCACATGTGCCAGTTGGATTTCAGAATTGTTATGGACCACTGATTGCTATGCACCTTCCATACTTTTTCTATCCTTTTGAATGGGAATCTCTATTGTGGTTTTCTGTCCCTGTCTTTCACCATATTATTGGGTACATTTCTCTTTAATATACTGTATTAGATCATTCTTGCATCACTATAAAGAAATACCTGAGGCTGGGTAATTTATAAAGCTTAACTGGCTCTTTGATATGATTTGGCTGTGTCTCCACCCAAATCTCATTTTGAATTGTAGCTCCCATAATTCCCACATGTCATGGGAGGGACCAGATTGGACGTAACTGAATCATGGGGGCAGGTCTTTCCCATGCCGTTCTCATGATAGTGAATAAGTCTCATGAGATCTGATGGTTTTAAAAAGGGGGCTTTCCCTGCACAAGTTTTCTTCTCTCATCTGCTGCCATGTAAGATGTGCCTTTCACCTTCCTCCATGATTGTGAGGCCTCCCCTGCCATGTGGAACCACAGTTTCAACTGAGTCCTTTAAACCTCTTTATTTTTAAAATTGCCCAGTCCTGGGTATGTCTTTATCAACAGCATGAAAATGGACAAATACAGTAAATTTGTGCCATTAGAGTGGGGCGCTGCTGTAAAAATACCCAAAAATGTGGAAGCAACTTTGGAACTGGGTAACAGGCAGGGATTGGAACAATTTGGAGGACTCAAAAGAAGACAGGAAAACATGTGAAAGTTTGGAACTTCCTAGAGAATTGTTAAATGGCTTTGACCAAAATGCTGATAGTAATATGGAAAATAAAGTCCCAGCTGAGTTGGTCTCAGATGGAAATGAGGAACTTGTTGGGAACCAGAGCCAAGGTGACTCTTTTTATGTTTTAACAAAGAGACTGGCAGCATTTTGCCTCTGCCCTGGAGATTTGTGGAACTTTGAACTTGAAGAGATCATTTACAGTATCTGGTAGAATAAATTTCTTTCTTTCTTTTTTTTTCTTTTTTTGAGATGGAGTCTCACTCTGTTGCCCAGGCTGGAGTGCAGTGGTGCGATCTTGGCTCACTGAAAGCTCTGCCTCCTGGGTTCACTCCATTCTCCTGCCTCAGCCTCCAAAGTAGCTGGGACTACAGGCGCACGCCACCACACACGGCTAATTTTTAAAAAAATATTTTCAATAGAGATGGGGTTTCACCATGTTAGCCAGGATGGTCTTGATCTCCTGACCTTGTGATCTGCCTGCCTTGGCCTCCCAAAGTGCTGGGATTACAGGCATGAGCCATCACACCCGGCCAAGCATTCAAGATGTTACTTGGGTGCTGTTAAAGGCATTCAATTTTATAAGGCAAGCAGAACATAAAAGTTTGGAAAATTTGCAGCCTGAAGATGTGAGAGAGAAAAAAAAATCCCATTTTCTGAGGAGAAATTCAAGCCAGCTGCAGACATTTCCATAAGTAGCAAGGAGCTGAATGTTAATCCCCAAGACAATGGGGGAAATGTCTCCAGGTCATGTCAGAGGTCTTCTTCATGGCAGCCCCTCCCATTACAGGCCTGGAGGCTTGGGAGGCAAAAATGGTTTCGTAGGCTGGACACAGGGTCCTCATGCTGTCTACAGCCTAGGGACTTGGTACCCTGCATCCCAGCTGCTCCAGCTGTGGCTGGAAGGGGCCAATGTAGAGCTCAAGCCACGGCTTCAAAGGGTGCAAGCCCCAAGCCTTGGCAACTTCCACATGGTATTGAGTCTGTGAATGCACAGAAGTCAAGAGTTGCAGCTTGGGAACCTCTGCTTAGATTTCAGAGGATGTATGGAAACACCTGGATGCCCAGGCAAAAGTTTGCTGAAGGGCCAGGACCCTCATGGAGAACCTCTGATAAGGCAGTACAGAAGGGAAATGTGGGGTCAAAGTCCCCACACAGAGTCCCTAATGGGGCACTGCCTAGTGGAGCTGTGAGAAGAGGGCCACCATCCTGCAGACCCCAGAACAGTAGATCCACCAACAGCTTCCACCATGCACCTGGAAAAGCCACAGACACTTAACACCAGCCAGTGAAAGCAGCCAGAAGGGAGGCTCTACCCTGCAAAGCCACAGGGGCTGAGCTACCCAAGACCATGGAAACCCAGCTTTTGCATCAGCATTACCTGGATATGAGACATGGAGTCAAAGGAAATCATTTTGGAGCTCTAATATTTAACTGCCCTGCTGGATTTTGGATTTGCATGGGGCCTGTAGCCCCTTTGCTCTGGTTAATTTCTCTCATTTGGTAAGGCTGCATTTACCCAATGCCTGTATGCCTGTTGTATCTAGGAAGTAACTAAATTGCTTTTGATTTTATGGGCTCATAGGCAGAAGGGACTTGCCTTGTCTCAGATGAGACTTTGGACTGTGGAATTTTGAGTTAATGCTGAAATGAGTTAAGAATTTGGGGGACTGCTGGGGAGGCATGATTGGTTTTGAAATATGAGGACATGAGATTTGGGAGGGGTCAGGGGTAGAATAATTTAAATGAAATATACAGGATGAGAAATGGAACAGAGTGTTGGGGAAAGAGCATCCCAAACAAATGGCAGAGTGCATGTGGTGCAGAAGGGCTTCACATGGAAATGTGCTTTATGCATTTGAGAAACATTTAATAACCAAGATTTCCTATTTGAAAGTTCAAAAACTTTGTCCTACACTAACCAGTCAATGAAAAGGCCTTATACAAGGATTGGTACACTATGGCTTCTTGGTCAAATCCAATGCATCAACTGTGTTTTTTTCATCCCTGAAGCTAAGAATGGTTTGTACATTTTCTTTTTCTTTTTTTCTTTTCCTTTTTTTTTTTTTTTTTTGAGACAGGGTCCTGCTCTGTTGCCCACTCTGGAGTGCAGTGGTGCAATCTCAGCTCACTGCAGCCTCTGCCTCTTGGGCTGAAGCAGTTCTCCCACCTCAGCCTCCAGAGTAGGTTGGACTACAGGCATGCGCCACCACACCTAGCTAATTTTGTAATTTTTAAAATACAGATGGTCTCTTGCTATGTCACCCAGCCTGGTATTGAACTCCTGGCCTCAAGTGATCCTCCTGCCTTGGCCTCCTAAAGTGCTGACATTACAGGCATGAGCCATTATCCCCGAATCGTATGTACATTTTTAAATGGTAAAAAATAATTTTTTAAAAAAGTTCATGATGCATGAAAATCATATGAAATTCAAATTTCTTCATCACGTTCTTTTTTAACTCATCTACACTCATTCATTCATGTGTTGTTTATGTTATCTTTCATACTGTGGTGCTGGAGTTGTGCAGCTGTGACAGACCTTATCATCCACAAAGCTTAAGTTATATATTCTCTGTTTTATTTATTTATTTATTTTGAGATCAAATCTCACTCTGTCAACCAGGCTGGAGTGCAGTGGTGTGATCTTGGCTCACTTCAACCTCCGCCCCCTGGGTTCAAGTGATTCTCCTGCCTCAATCTACCAAGTAGCTGGGATTACAGGCATGTGCCACCAAGCCCGGCTAATTTTTGTATTTTTAGTAGAGACAGGGTTTCACCATGTTGGCCAGGCTGGTCTCAAACTCCTGACTTCAAGTGATCTGCCCTCCTTGGCCTCCCAAAGTGCTGGGATTACAGGCATGAGCCACCTCACCCGGCCTCTGCTTTTTTTTTTTTTTTTACAGAAAATGTTTACTGACACCTGCATTAAAATATTAGTTTGTTGAGATATTATCAGTAATACACTCATACTACTAATATTCAATTCAGTTTCAGGCCCATGACTTTTATTGTAAGCTTTAAATGTATCTTTTTCTACCTTTAATTTTCAGAAATATTATCCCATTAACACACAATAAAAACAATCAACTACTTTTATTTGGAAAAACTGTATGACCTTTTTTTTTTAACCTTAATTTTTTAATAGCTTCCTAAATGTTATTTTGGGCTATTGAAAAATTCTCTGAAATTATAATACAAAAAGTTAACATTAGGTGTCAGTATTTTACATATTATTTAATAAGTGTGTGTCAATGAAAAATGTATTGCATTATTGCAGACAGCATCTTCACTGGAAAATTTCAACTCTTATTATACTGTTTTCTCTGCCATTTTTTGTTTTCTGTATTAATGAATTATTTTTAATGACATCTACAAAACAAATTTTTAGAAATCATTTTTTAGGTGTCTTCTGTTATTTTTTTCCATGTGTCTGTGAGTAGGGTTATTTAACATAGTGCAACACAGTCTCAAGAAATGAGTGTTTTAATACAGATGTCAGTAAACCTTTTCTGTAAAGGAACAGAGAATAAATAATTTGGGTTTTGTGGATGAAAAAGTCTGAGACAACTACACAACTCTGACATTATAGTGTGAAAGATACCATAGACAATACAGGAATGAATGAGCATGGCGGAATTCCAAAAATAAAACATTGAAAAAAAATTTGAATCTTATGTAATTTTCATGTGTCATAATTTTTTTTCATTTTTTAATCATTTGAAGGTGTAAAAACCATCTTGGACAAGTGTCTTCTAAAAGTTCTTTATTGTGATCTAAATAAAGTTTCAAAATAGAGACCATTTAGTGGCAAAGTAGTTTTGTTGTGGAGAATACTAGGGAAGCATTGTAAGGACGTGGAAAGGATATGGAGTTTGAACTTCTGCTCCAGGACTTGATAGCTTTGTGATTTGGAGCAATTTCCTTAACCTTATCTATGCCTTACTTTTCTAACTTGTATTATTGTAGATGGGGCAAGGAGTCATCTAGTTTCTACTCTTCAGCGTTGCTGTGAAGATTAAATATTCTAACACTGTTTTTCATAAATCACTTGTCAAAGTAATTGGCTCAATAGATGCCCCACAAATGTTGGCACTCTCTCCTATCATTTCTAATGTTTCTTTTATCTTTATTTTGATTAAATGGGTTAATATAACATATGAAAAAGCCCCAATACAGACCTTTAGAAAGATTTCTTAACTCTAATCATTTAATCACAGAAAATCTTATAATTCCTTGTGGGGGGTGTGTGTGTGTGTATTTTATATGTCTCAAAGAACTTTTATTTGTCTTAATATCACCAAGCTTTGAATGATTACCCAAGAAGCAAGGATTAAACAAGATAAAATCTATTCCACACCTCTATATCTCTCTAAAAATATGAAATGTTCTTCCATATCTGTGTGTAATATATAAGCAAACCCATTTTCTAGTAATATGAAAACTTTATTAAGCCCTAATAAATCAATAAGGGAAAAATAAACACCCAATAAAGGACAAAGGACACAAATAAACAAGCATGCATATATGCATAATCAGTATACATGATCAATAAATATTTAATATAATTTCAACCCTATTAATAAAGAATAAAGTTAAAATGGAAACACTGAGATTGGAAAATTGCTAAAAATACTCATCAGTTTTTTTCTTTTTTTGAATGAATATATTAGATTAAATGTGGTCAGGGGCTTCTTGGTTTCTCTTCTCATTGTGAAATGGAATCTAACTCTTCCTCTCAAATCTGAGCTCACCTTAGTGACTTCCTTGTCCAATAGGATATGGACCTTTTGTGGCTGTCGTGGAAGCCTTGCAGTTTACACTCTGCTTTCTTAGAATGGTCTCTTAAGGGGAAGCTGGCGACCATGTCAGAAGGCCCACTCCCTCAAACTGTCATGCTAGAAAAGGCACATATATGCATTCCCATCAGCAGACCCAGTTGAGGCTAGCCATCTATCCATCCACACCAAGGTACTAGACATGTGAGTAAATAAATCTCAGCCCCTTTAGACTAGTGCATTTGCCAGTTGAATGTAAGAGTGTCCTCAGTTGATGTCACAGAACAGAAGAATCATTAAACCAAGCCTTATTCAAATGCTGGACAAAAATTCATGAGATGAGTTGATTTTAGCCTCTAAATTGTGGAATGATTTGTTAAATAGCAACAGATAATCAGAACAATGGCAATCTCCAATGTTGGTGGAATGCTTAGAGAAGCAAGGAAATAGACTTTAAATTGCCAGATAACATATGATTTGATGGCAAAGTAAAAAAGTAAATATTCAAACATTCCAACTTAATTATGAAAAGAAAAACACATCCTCACTTCCCATCTTTGAAAAATCTCTGTTGCTCCAAAGCCCCATGAAACGACTGAGAGTAGGGTGGGGAGAGGACTCAAACTTGATAATTAAAGATATTCTTACTTAATTCATTTTAAGTGAATTGGCATGAGGCTACTTATCATTTTTATTTATTATACTTAGTGTGAATATTCATATGTTGAATATTTACTTATTTTGCTGCAGTTATATGAATGCATTTAAGTGGTGGAAGTGTTAGGTATTGTACAATGTATATAACATTTACTTTGTAAATTCAAAAAATCTCTAATTCTAAATTGCAAGCAGATAAGCATGTCATCACAGGAGCCAGACTGCTGGGTTTAATTTTAACTCTGTCACTTATTAGTGTATGACCATGGGCAAGTTACTTAGTCTCTCTGCACCTTAATTTCCCCATCCGAATAATGAGAATAACAATGAGACCTACCTGAGAAGACTATTGTGAAGATTAAGTAAGTTTTTATATATAGATCAATTAGAAGGCATCTAGCACAGAGTAAATGCTTAATAAGTTACTATTATTATTATTATTAATTTGCTTTTTTCTCACATATCTATAGCTAAGAAGTAGTAAGGGATGAGAACTTAACTATCTTTATGGCACCTGAGGGGGGTTTTCTTAACCATGTCTTTGTCCTTGCTGGACTTTACAAAGATGACCTTTTGCCTGCCTGGACATCTTTCTTGCTAGATGCTACTTCTGAGGTCCACTTTGGGAAATTTATGCCGCATTTTAATTCTCGCCTACCTTTGCTTTCCACCTGGAGAGAGGTGTTAATATCTGAGCCATCCTATGCTAACAACTCCTTAGCTATAAACATGTCCTGGAAAATAAATAAATAAATAATAATAGTAAGTAACTTGTTAAGCATTTACTCTGTGCTAGGTGCCTTCTCATTGATCTGTATATATACAAACTCCTTTAATCTTCACAATAGTCCTATCAGGTGCCAGATGTCTGCTCTTTTTTAGCTACCCCAGTTAGGTGCAGGTCACTCTGCTAGGCAGGCTTCCACTCAGAGTTTTAAAAAGGCATCAAAACAAAAAGCCTTTCTTCCTTTGGGTCATCAGTACTGTGTAGGGATTTTCTTCTGCCTCAGCCCAATTTCTCCTCAGCCCAATCTTTGTTTGAAGTTTCTGTCATTAAAAAAAAAAAAAAAAAAAACTCCCTAGGCTCCCTTCAGATGAATGCCCTACTTACAGCATTTCTCTGTTTTGAATCTCACCATGATGTCTTGAGTAGTGGTTCTTAAAGTGTGGTCCCTGAACCAACAGCAACAGCAATGTCTTAATAGTAGTTGACACACAAATTCTTGGGCTCTACCTAGTTGTTCAGGAACTCTGAGGGTGGAGCCCAGTGATCTGACACATGCTAAAGTCTGTGAATCACTGCTTAGAGAATAACTGTATAGACCTAGTCCACCAGATTTGCTTCTTCACGTTTACTATTTTAAGTGACTTTTAAACCCTTGTTAAATCAAGTTAGGTTTAAACCTGCCTCCTTACCTATCTTAAGCTTGGCCTTAATGTTTTTCTGTACATTGTAAACTATAATAAATGGAGGTGTAAACAGACGGTAGCCTACACTTGTGCCAATCATTGAGTTTTGGCCAATCAAAGGTAGCCAACTGTTCAAACCATGTTCAAGTAAGGCAAACACCAAGCTGTAACCAATACCTCACTTCCATTCTCTGTACGTCACTTTCCTTTTTCTGTCCATAAATTTTCTTCCACCAACTGGGTGTGCTGGAGTCTCTAAGCCTACTCTGGCTCAGAAGGCTGCCCAATTCATGAATAATTCATTGCTGAATTAAACTCCTTTAAACTTAATTCGGTTGAAGTTTTTCTTTTAACACCCAGTTTCCTCTTGATAAGGTTTGTGATTTTCCAGACTATAAGTCTCAATGAAGAATGCAGGAAAGCCTAATTTCACACAGCTGAACAATGAATTATGTTACACTGTATCTGCGTCTCCCTAAATCTAAAATCCCCTATGAGAACTCATAGGAATCATGATTTAAGGAGACCAGAAAGACCTCTGCTTGGTATTTTCCAGAAATATTATCCTTCTAAAAACTAGAATTATAATTGTATTTCTAAGCATTTTTCTAAATTTAAAAATGTTTTAATTATCTATTGCTGCATAAATTTCATGGCTGGGAGAAAAATGTTTTGATTTGCCCATAATTCTGTAAATCAGAAATTGGACAGGGCTCAGCTGGAGTGGTTTTTCCACTTACATGTCATTGTCTGGAATGTCTTACAGGGTTAAATTCCACTCCAATGGCATCTGGGGCTGGAATAACTAAGATAACTTGACTTACATATCTGGCACTTTAGCAGGGATAGCTGAGATGCTGGACACCTGAGACTTCTATCTCTCTCTTTCTGCCCACCCCCACCCTACCCCACCCCATGGATGCTCAGGCCCCTTTTCATGGTGACTAGATCCCGAAAGCGAGCATTTTAAGTCGTGACAGCAAAAGCTGTAGATGTCTTTAGGCCAAGCTTTGAAAGTTTCCCAGTGTCACTTCCACCAGATTCTACTGACCAGAACAAGTCACAGGGCTAGCCTAGATCCCAAGGAAGGGGAAATTGATACTACTTCTTGATGCTGAAGCAGCATAGGCATACTGTGGGAGACCACATAGATGGGCTTTCTGGTTGTGGCTACCTTTGGAAACATAATAGACTCCAGAAAAATTCATAAAGATTATATTCAGGAAAGCTTGTCTAAATATTATTTATAAAGATAGAAAGCAGGAATCAAATGCACAACTGTAAGGGACTGGTTCAATTATTGCATCATTAAAAATCCTGTTTGAGGGCCAGGCATGATAGCATTTTGGGAGGGTGAGGTGGGCAGATCGCTTCAGTTCAAGAGTTTGAGACCAGCCTGGGCAACCTGGTGAAACCCCCTCTCTACAAAAAATACAAAAAGTAGCCAGGTCTGGTGGTGCACTCTTGTGGTCCCAGCTACTCAAGAGGCTGAAGTGGAAGGACTGCTTGACCCTGGGAGGTTGAGTCTGCATTGAGCTGAGATTGTGACACTGCACTCCAGCCTGCGTGACAGAGCCAGACCCTGTCTCAAAAAAAAAAAAAAAAAAAAAAAAAAATCCTGTGTTAGAATTATTTTAGCATTTATATATATATATATATATATAGAAAATAGAGAAATAGGATTCTGACTCCCAAAGAACAAGAATTAGAAATAAAGATAAATATCTTTAAATCTAAGTCAGAATAAGCTAACAGAGGTACTTCCACCAAGTTTTATGAAAGTGAAGAGGAGAGTTTTAATCCTAACAACAGGGATAAAAGAAGACTTCCTCTTTTTTTTTTTTTTTTTTTTTTCAGTTTCTGGAATTCCTCAGAAGACTCAACTTCTCAGGTTTTCTTCATGAGCAGTAATGAGTGAGTCAGAGAGGAAATGACATCATCTAAATACGGTGGCATTGTTGCATGCAGAATGTTTCACTTTCAAATGCTTGGACTAAATGTGCTCAGTCAAAATAAATTAAAAATAAAGAATGGCCTAAATTGTGTAGGTGGATGATGCAGCTCTTCATTCCTCTCAGTGAGCTGAGGACCCAGGTTGAATGTGGCCAAACTGACAAAAATTCCTCCTGCCTCTCAAGTGTCTTTCAGGAACAAGCATTTCCCAGAGCATTTCCCAATAGGATTCTAGTGTTTATATGAGGTCTATCTTGTACTATTTTTTTTACTCAAAATACAAATTAGATACATGACCTGGAAGTCAATCAAAGTGTCCTGTTTTCCAGTAATGGAGGAAAAACTGTCCACACTGGACTTATTTAAAGAATATAGGCTTCTGGCATGTTGCCTCCATTGAAGATCTGCAGTTTGTTTAGGGGTCATTGGGGCCCTAAAATTCTACATCCCCACTTTGTACAGGTGTAGACACTGAGGACCAAAGCAGTCAAAGTCTAGAACCCTTAGGTTCTAATTATGCCTGTTCCTTTTCCCTCTCCCTTCTATACTGTGTTTCTGTGGGGATTCTACAATTCTCGATTGCTACACAATCCCTTAGGGGGATAACAATATTGCAGATTATTACTGATTATTTTGTTTAGCTGCTTAAGCCTCTTTATAAACCTGCCTCTCTCCTGACAGAGGTGATAGTCCTTCACAGGTTTCTCTGGCTTCAGTCACCACACACTTGTTTAAAATATGGAATATTTAGCATTGAATGCAGGAACTATTCATTGATTTGCAGGAAATACATGTGCAACTCTGACCATATGCCAAACTCCATTCCAGCCAGGAAGGGTGGGCGCCTGTAACATTTTCCTTGCTTTCTCCACACCTGCTTTCACTGCTCTCACACTAACTTTCAGGAAAAGGAAGCAATAATTCATGCATACTGCATGTTATATACAGGCATACATTGCCTTATTGCATTTTGCTTTATTGCACTTTGTGGATATTTCATTTCATACAAATTGAAGGTCTATGGCAACTGTGTCACACAAGTCCATTGACACCATTTTTCTAACAGTGTGTGCTCCCTTCATGTCTCAGTGTCATATTTTGGTAATTCTTGTGACATTGCAAGCTTTTTCATTATTATATCTGTTATGGTGATCTGTGATCAGTGATCTTTGATGTTACTATTATAATTGTCTTGGGATGCCACAAACCATGCCCGTATAACTTGGTGAACTTAACCAATAAATGTGTGTGTTCTGATTGCTCCACTGGCCATTTCCCTGTCTTTCTTTCTCTGCATGGGCATCCCTACTCCCCAAGACACAATATTAAAATTATGCCAGTTAATAATAACTTTACAATGGTCTCTAAGTGTTCTAGTCAAAGGAAGTGTCACAGGTCTCTCACTTTAAATCAAAAGCTAGAAATGACTAACCTTAGTGAGGAAGGCATGTTGAAAGCAGAGACAGGCTGAAAGCTAGGCCTCTTTTGCCAAATGGTTTAGTTAATGTGTGAATGCAAAATGAAGCTCTTGAAGGAAATTAAAAGTGCTACTCCAGTGAACACAAAAATGATAAGAAAGCAAAACAACCTTATTGCTGACATGAAGAAAGTTTGGGAGGTCTGGAGAGAAGATCAAACAGGTCATACAATGTTCCCTTAAGAGCTAAAGGCTAATCCAGAGCAAGGCCCTAACTCTTTAATTCTGTGAAGGCTTACAGGTAAGGGCACTGCTGAAGAGGTTGCTTCATGAGGTTTAAGGAAGAAGCCAGCTCCATAACGTAAAACTGTAAGGTGAAACAGCAAATGCTGATGTAGAAGCTGCAGCAAAGTACGCAGAAGATCTAGCTACACCATACAACAGGTTTTCAAGTAGAGGAAATAGACTTCTAGTGGAAGAAGATCCCATCTAATACTTTCACAGCTAGAACATAGAAGACAACGCCTGGCTTCAAAGATTCAAAGAACAGGCTGACTCTCTTGTTAGGGGCTAACGCAGCTGGTGACGTTATATTGAAGCCAATGCTCATTTATCATTCTAAAAATTCTAGGAACCTTAAGAATTATGCCAAATTTACTCTGTCTATGTTCTATAAATGAAGCAACAAAGTCTGGATGACAGCACATCTGTTTAGAGCAGGATTTACTGAATACTTAAATCTATTATACAGACCCACTGCTCACAGAAAAAGATTCCTTTCAAAATATTACTGCTCATTGACTATGCACATGGTCACAAAGAACTCTGATAGAGGTGTACAAGGGGATTAATGTTGTTTTCATGCCGGCTAATGCAACATCCATTCTGCAGCCCATGGAACAAGGAGTAATTTTGATTTGCAAGTCTTATTCTTTAAGAAATACATTTTGCAAGGCTATAGATGCCATAGAGAGTGATTCCTCTGATGGATGTGAGCAAAGAAAATTGAAAATATTTTTTAAATGTTTCACCATTCTAGGTGCCACTAGGAATATTACATGATTCATGTGAGGAGGTAAAAGTATCACGGATACTAGGAGATTAGAAGGTGATTCCAATCCTCATGGATGGCTTTGAGGAGTTCAAGACTTCAGTGGAGGGAGTATCTGCCGATGTTGTAGAAATAGTAAAAGAACTAGGATTAGAAGTGTAGCCTGAAGATGTGACTGAATTGCTTCAGTCTCCTGATAAAACTTTAACAGATGATGAGTTGTTTCTTATGGATGAGCAAAGAATGTGGTTTTCGGTTTTTTGTTTTGTTTTATTTTGTTGTTTTGTTTTTTGAGGTGGAATCTTCCTCTGATGACTATGCTGTGATCATTGAAATGACAACAAAGGATTTTGAATATTTCATTAACTTGGTTGATAAAACAGTGATAGGTTTTGAGAGGGTTATCTCTAATTTTGAAAGAAGTTCTATTGTGGGTAAAATGCCATCAAACAACATCACATGCTGCAGAGGATTCTTTCACGAGACGAAGAGTCAACTGATTCTGCAAACTTCATTTTCTTATTTTAAGAAATTGCAACAGCCATCCCAACTTGCAGCAACCACCATTCTGCTCAGTCAGCAACCATCGACATTGAGGCAAGACCCTCCACCAGCTGAAGGCTGGGGTCTTCGATGATTGTTAGCATTTTTTAGTAATATTCTTTAACTGAAAAGTACATTTTTGGACATATGCTATTGTACACTTAATAGACTACAGTGCAGTGGAAATATTACTTTTATATGGGCTGAGAAACCAAAAAATTTGTATGACTCAATACATATGTGGTTTATTATGTGCTTTATTATGGTGGTCTGGAACTGAACCTGCAATATCTCTGTGGTATGCCTTTAACTGATAGTAACCAAATCCCAGCTCCTAAAACCCATAGAGTATGACGTGTATCCCCTGAGTATTGGTACTGTCTTGATCTCAGCTCTCAAGGTCAAAAACCCCTCAGCCCTAGGGACATACTGGGCAGGTTTTTGGTTTTTTGTTTGTTTCTTTTTCCTGCTAGCCTGGAAAGCTTTGAAAAGAATGTATAGACAGGAAATTAGGGGAAATAGAGTAATCTCACTCCACACAAAACTTTCATCCAATCTACAATAATAAATTATTAATTAACTTAATGTTAAAAATGCAAACAAAAAATACTTTCTACTAGAAGCAATCCCTACCTGACATGCTCATAGGAGTAATTTGCCTACTTTAACCAAAACATTACTTCCTCCTCAATAGCTAAACATACTTTTTAGATTTCATGATTAACCAAAATGAGAATAATTTTTTATAAATGCTCTCCTGTTTCATGGCCCTTAAATACCTAGTCCTACTTGATAAACATGGGTAGTCTGGCTTTACCATGTTCCAAAGCCTCATTTTGCTTCTGCTTATTATTTAGCAACTTTGGTTACATACTTGCTTGTTGTATCTGGTTATAACCCTTTCTACTAATTGGAGAATGAGACACTTGCAACATATTTTAATATCCAGTCAGCATCAGCAATGTGGAAGTGTCTTCTCAGATCTATCATGAGCAAGAGGCCAAAGAGGAAAAAATAAAATTATCTGATAGTACCCACTATTGTTCCCCAACATCTGGGATGGATCCTACATGAGAATTAACTTCTGTTCCTTCCCCAAATTATCGTTCCTTCCTCAAGTTGCCATCTGCTTCTGTTACTATAATTCACCGCCTCCTCAATTAAGCTTTGTTTTCTTCAACTTCTATCCTAGGTTGGGGAATTAATTTACTGCTGCTGCTATAACAAATTACTATAAATTTAGTGGCTTAGAACAACACACACTTATTATCTTATAGTTCTGCACGTTGGATGTCTAACATGGGCTTCACCGGGCTAATATCGGGGGGTTGACAGGGCTGCAATAGTTTCTGGAAGATCCAGAGAGGAATCCTTTTCCTTACCTCTTCCAGCTTCTAGAGGCTGCCCACATTTCTTGGCTCATGGCCCCTTTCTCCAGCCAGCAACATTGCATCTGTCTCATTATTGCTCTGGAGTCTCTCATCACAGTTGGGAAAGGTTCTCAGCTTTTAAGGAGCCATATGACTCGATAGACACACAGCGATAATTGAGATTGGGATAATGATATTTCCCAATCTCAAGGTTCTTAACCCTAGTCACACCTGCAAAGTCCCTTTTGCCATGTAAGGTAACATATTTATAGATTCTAGGGATTAGGGCATGGACATTCTGGGGGCCATTATATTGCCTACAATGGTTGGTTTCTGACCATTTCCTCTTTCTCTCCCCCTGGACCGGGGAACTAATTAGGAAATCATTTGCTAATATTAGCCTGTAACTGTCGGTGGATATTTCCAGTCTGATGTAAGCTTATGTAATGGGCAATATCTTCATGTTACTTATATTAACATTATTGCTTCTATTAAATAATAGATTAGTCCAATGTGATGTAAGGAGTTCAGTAGTGTGATTAGAATTTAGGGTAGTCAGATGTTGAGCTTGAACGCTTTCTTAATTGGTGGCTGCTTTGGGGTCAACTATTGCGTCCAGAATTGGTGGGTTCTTGGTCTCACTGACTTCAAGAATGAAGCCGCGGACCTTCATGGTGAGTGTTACAGTTCTTAAAGGCAGGGTGTCCGGAGTTTCTTCCCTCTGATGTTCAGATGTGTTCAGAGTTTCTTCCTTCTGGTGGGTTCCTGGTCTCACTGGCTCAGGAGTGAAGCTGCAGACCTTCGTGGTGAGTGTTACAGCTCATAAAGGCAGTGTGGACCCAAAGAGTGAGCAACAGCAAGATTTATTGCAAAGAGCAAAAGAACAAACCTTCCACAGTGTGGAAGGGGACCCCAGCGGGTTGCCACTGCTGGCTGGGGCAGCCTGCTTTTATTCTCTTATCTGGCCCCACCCACATCCTGCTGACTGGTCCATTTTACAGAGAGCCGAGTGGTCTGTTTTGAAAGGGCACTGATTGGTGCGTTTACAATCCCTGAGCTAGACACAAAGGTTCTCCACGTCCCCACTAGATTAGCTAGATACAGAGCTTCGATTGGTGCATTCACAAACCCTGAGCTAGACACAGGGTGCTGATTGGTGTGTTTACAAATCTTGAGCTAGATACAGAGTGCCGATTGGTGTATTTACAATCCCCTAGCTAGACATAAAGGTTCTCCAAGTCCCCACCAGTCAGGAGCCCAGCTGGCTTCACCCAGTGGATCCTGCACTGGGGTCACAGGTGGAGCTGCCTGCCAGTCCCGTGCCTTGGGCCCGCACTCCTCAGCCCTTGGGTGGTCGATGGGACTGGGTGTGGTGGAGCACAGGGTGGCACTTGTAGGGGAGGCTCCAGCCGCACAGGAGCCCACTGGGGGGGTGTGGGGGGAGTGGTGGGGGGGTGAGAGGCAGTGTGGGGCCCACCAAGCCCATGCCCACCTGGAACTCCAGCTGACCCGCAAGTGCTGCACGCAGCCCCGGTTCCCACTGGCGCCTCTCCCTCCACACCTCCCTGTAAGTTGAGGGAGCCAGCTCTGGCCTTGGCCAGCCCAGAAAGGGGCTCCCACAGTGCAGCGGCGGGCTGAAGGGCTCCTCAAGTGCCGCCAAAGTGGGAACCCAGGCAGAGGAGGCGCCCAGAGCCAGTGAGGGCTGTGAGGGCTGCCAGCACACTGTCACCTCTCACTATGATGGTAATATTTTTTACTCTCTGCAGGAAGGTTGTTTCCTAGAGTCTAAAGACCAGTCCCTCTTTAGATTAACAGTTAAACTTACAGGGAGATTATGTAATTCTGTGGGAAAGTTTAAAGTTGAACTAAGATTCTGTCTTGGAAAACCAGCTATCACCAGGCTTGGTAGGCTTGTCACCCCTACTCATGAATCTTCCCCCTATTTTGCCACATAGTTGGGTGTGCTCTTTCAGCTGTTCTTGAGTAACTTGTCTGGTTTGGGGAGACTTGGCTTTGGTTATCTATGTAAAGTTATTTCTAGTTAATACATTATGCAGAAGGTATAAGGGTTTGTCATTGCTTTTTTATGCTTGTCTTAGTTTTTTCATCTTTCCCTTATGGTACTATGTCTATTGCACAAGGTAAAAATATCTATCACCTATACTTCTGTTTAGGTAAGTGATTTAATTAAGATAATTTGATAATATTTTTAGAGAAGTTTGGGTCTAGAATTGGCTCAAAGAGATCAAGTTGTGATGAAATCTTGTGGTGTAAGCCAGATGCTTTGGGTTAAGTTACACACTTTGATTTTTCCAAGCACACTTTCCAGTATGCTTACCATGTTACAACTTATGTCATCTATATATGGGTAGAGAGCTTTAGTAATATTTGTTTCTAGAATAATATTTGAGGATGGTTATGAGTGGTGTGTGTGTGCTTCATGACCCTATTCAACCAAGCACTCGGCTCTTGGTTTACTGCTAAATCCTCTTTGAGCCCTTAGGTTTCATAAAGGTTATCATGAGATTTTCTGGGTAAAGAAAATATAGCCTCATAGGCTACACCTTGACCTAACATTTTTATGTGTGTACTTGTGCTTACTTTGCAACCTTTCTAGGGTTTGCGGAAGATGGTGGCATATAGGCTGGGGGCAAGAGGTGGTGAGATGCATCGGGGTTTATCAATTATAGAACAGGCTCCTCTAGATGGATATAAAGCACTGCCAAGTCCTTTGAGTTTTAAGCTGTTGCTTGTAGTATTGTGGTAAATTGTTTTGTTAATTTAACTATTATAGTTTAGGGCTAAGCATAGTTGGGTATCTAATCCCAGTTTGGGTCTTAGCTATTGTGTTTTCAGGATATTAAAGCCACTTTCATAGTTTATTTTATTTCAGCTGGAGTTTTTTTGCAACTTAGATGGAGTTTATCTTTATTGAGGGTAGATCTTAAACACTCTTTATGCCAAGATCTATTAGCTTGGGTTAATCATATAACCACAGTGGCTAGCACGAAATTGACCAACCGTAAGTATTAGTAGAGCTTTTAAACTTTTGCTTATTGCTAAAGATTTATCACTGCTGTTTCCTGTGGGGGTGTGATTGAACAAAGTATTTTGAGCTGCATTTGTGTGTGCTTGATACTTGCTCCTTTTGATTCAGGTGATCTAGAGGGCATCTTCACTGGGATGGGGATGCTTGCATGTGTAATCTTACTAAGAGTTAACAGAAAGACCAGGACCAAACCTTTATGTTTATGGGGTTGTGCAGACCCATCTAGACATTTTCAGTGTCTTGCTTGGAATAATTAAGCTACATTAACTGCATAAATGTTTGAGTATAAAATTAAAATATAAGGGGAAGAAACAGTCATTTACAATTATGGTAATTTAAGGGGTTTAACTTGAATTGGCAGAAGTTTGATTGAGAGGGTTTTTACATTGGGGTAATTGTTTTAGGCTGTTGTTTATGGGTAGCACTTTCAGAGGGTTATGTTCAAGGTATTATATTAGTAGTAGAGTGAAAATTTAGTTATTATATTTGTTATATAAGTAGAGGCTTAATTTAGTAGAAGGATTTTTAAGATTTTTTGGAAACACATCAATCAAAGGGCAGCTGTTGGGGTATTCATGATTAAAATATGACTTTTGGACTCTGACTGGGTTTTAGTCTCTTGTTTTTGGGGTTTGGCAAGGGTACACTTACCTAGGTTGATGGTAAAGGGGTGGGGGAGGGGGGGTTTGTGGATTAAGTCGAAAATAGTTCTTGAAAATAGGCATACATGATCGTGCCTACATGATCGTGCATACGTGATCGTGCATACTTGTCTATTGGTTACTCATTATGTCCTTTAAGCATGAATTAATTAACATCTTAGGGTTGTTATGCCAGGTCAGAATATTAAATATAAGCTCAGTTTCTACAACTGGTTTGGCAGAAATCAAATCTGAGTTTGTCTACAGTGATTCAGAGGGGACCAGGCCTTTCGCGATGGTAATAGCATCCCCCAAAGTTAAAAATGCCAAATGCATGACAGTGCTCCAGTGACTGGCTAATAGGGTGATAGTCACTAGTCCATTGAGATGTCTTATTTAAGAGGAATGTGTGGTCGATCTTAGTTTTATGGCCCTGAGGTAAGAACCAGATGCCAGGTATAGTTTCAGTATAGTCACCCCCAAGTGTTATGGGCCCAGAGCGAGGAAGGTAGTACTCCCGAGTGGGATGATGATTTCTCGGAGGTTGGTAGATTAAGAGACCAAAATTTGGGAGGGGATATTCATGTTGACAAGGACTTTTTTGACTGAAATGTGCTATGTTCGATGAAAATTTTATGTACTATGTAATATTAAGGATTTTTAGTATGGGTCGATATTCGTATTGACTGGGTTTTGTTGTACGATTAATGATAGTGAATGTGCGATAGTTGGAGAGTCATTAATACATGCTTATATGCTTATATGTATGTGGATTGTATTTTTAATGTACCTTGATGTATTAATGTACTATGTACAGTTAAGCAATTATAGTACAACATATTATTCATGGGGGCTAGCAGTAATGCACGAAGTACATAAGAGCACTAATGTGTTAGTGCTAGTTCATTAATACTGGCATGGTAGTTAAAGTGTGTGCTGAAAAAAGTGCAAGGAATAGTTTAATCGGAATTTCAGCTTTGGGTGTTGATGGTGAAGCGGGTATACGTTTTTCCTGAGTTGTACTGGGGAGGAAATTCTCCATTTCTGGTTTACAAGACCAGAGTATTGAATTATATTACAAGGGCAGTTTCATTTAAGTAGCTTGTTTTCAATTAGGGCAATGATTAGTATAAGGGTGAGGATGGTAAAGAAGTACATAATGGATGCTGTCTGTCTGATGATAATAAAAGGGTAGTCGACTCGCTGCCCTCCGATTCATGTGAGTGTGAGCAGGTCAGCACTAAGATTCAGAATAGGCATCGACTTAATGGACAGAATACTATGTTTTGTTGTTTAGATGTGTGAAGTATAGGAATAACTGCTAGAATGAGAATGGAGGATGTAAGGGCGAGCATACCTCCTAGTTTGTTAGGGATGGATCATAAGATTGCATATGCAAACTAAAAGTATCACTCTGGTTTAATGTGGGGTGGGGTATTGAGGGTGTTGGCTAAAGTGTAATTATCCAGGTGGCTCAGGAGATCAGGTGAAAATAGTACTAGGACTATTAGGAGGAGGAGGGGGAGAGTTAGGCCTAGAATATATTTGATTACGTAGTAAGGGTGGAAAGTGATTTTGTCAGGGTCTGATGAGATCCCTGAAGGTTATTATATCCTGTTTCATGTAAGAATAAAAGGAGAACAGTTGTTAGAGCTGCAATGATGAAGGGAAAGATAAAACGGAAGGCTAAAAGTTGTGTAAGCGTGGCTTTGTCAACTGAGAATCCACCTCAGATTCATTATACAAGGTCAGTTTCCATATATGGGATTGCTGATAGTAGATTTGTAATTATTGTAGCACCTCAGAATGATATTTGGCCTCATGGGAGTATGTAACCTATAAATGCTGTTGCTATGGTTGTGAGTAGGAGGACAATGCCAATATTTCAGGTTTTTAGAAATATAAATGACCCATAATATAAACCTCGGCCAACATGTAGGAAGAGGCAGATGAAAAATATTGAAGCGCCATTAGCATGAAAATAGCAGATTATTCGGTCGTAATTTACATCTCGGCTGATATTGGTGACTGAAGAGAAGGCAGTTAAGGTATCCAATGTGTAGTGTACGGCCAGAAATCATTCTCTGATGATTTGGAGAATTAAGCAGACACCAATAAGTGAGCCAAAGTTTCATCATGTAGAAATGCTGGATGGTGTGGGAAGATCAATGAATTAATGGTTAATAATTTTTATTAGCAGGTGTGTTTTGCGTATTTTGGTCATTAGCATTCTTACAGTTGAAATACAACATTTTTATACCATTAGTTATGGTTATAGTCCGTGTAGGAATAATGGCATGTATTTTATTTTTATTAAGTATTCTTTTTCTTATAGGGTTTGTAGGTTTTTCTTCGAAACCATCTCCTATTTATGGAGATCTAGGGATGACTGTTAGTGGTGCTGTGGGTTGTGGTATTGTGTTGAACTTTGATGGGGCTTTTGTGGGGTTAATAGTCTTTTAAATTTATCTGGGTGGTATAATGGTTGTTTTTTATTATACTGCGGCAATGGCTACTGAGGAATACCCTGAAACATGAGGGTCAACTATTGACATTTGAGGGGCTTTATTATTAGGGTTATTAATAGGGTTGGTGTTGATTCAGTGAATAGTTGAGCATGATGGGATGGTCATCACAATTAATTTTAATAGTATGTGGAGTTGAATAATTTTTGAGGGTGAGGGGGTGGGGTTATTGCATGAGGATTCTGTCAGTGTGGCTGCTTTGTACAGTTATGGATGTTGATTGCTGGTAGTTGCTGGTTGAACATTGTTAGTATTTATGTTGCAAATGAGATTATTCGGGGTAATAGATTAGATAATTTAGAGTTAGAAGTAGTAAAATAAAAAAGGAGAGAAAGTAAAGTTTAATTAGGCCTTTTTGAGTAGATACAGTAATGGTGGCTGATATTTGGGTTTGTGAAATGGTTTTTGGTGTGGACTTTTCTAATCAAATTAGGTCTAGTAGAAGTGAGGCCAGATTTTGGCTTGTAAATAGACTTGAGTGGGGGGTTGTATGGTGGATTGTGGCTGAGTAAAAACCTAATATATTGGAGAAGTTAAATGTCTGTAATGGATAATTTAGCTTAAGGTTGTTAGTTATAAAATTTAGCTCCATTGCTAGTAAGAGGCCTAAGGTGGTCACACCTAGGGCTGTGAGTTTTAGGTGAAGTGGCATAGTTTTTTAGGGGGATGAAGTAGGAGTAATACTATTGGTAATGAGGAATCCAGCTAAGATACTGCCAATTATTAGATGCTTAATTGAGTTAATTAGGAAGGGGTTATTTTCGTTAATATGAATCAGAGTTGTGAAGTGAGGTTGTCCTATCAGAGCAAAGAAAATAATTCAGGTACTACAGACAGCTGTTAGGGAGGTTACAATAAGAGTAATAGAAAGGGCTCAGGTGTTGGAATATGACATGTTTGCGATGTTGATAATGAGGTCTTTAGAATAAAAGCCTGTGAGGAAAGGCACACCTGTAAGTGTGAGGCTGCCAATAATAAGGGCGGAGGAAGTGAGGGGTAAAGTCTTGAATAGTCCTCCTATTTTTCAGATGTCTTGTTTATCATTGAGATTATGGATGATGGGTCCTAAACATACAAATAACATAGCTTTAAAAAAAGCTATTATAAACCCTAGTTGGCTTGAGGTAGAGAATCCTACGATTTTTTTGATGTTATTTTGTGTTAGATCACAGATTGCTGTATATACGTTGGTCATAGCCCCTAAATATAATGTAAAGGTTTGGAATAATAGGTTATTTTCTATTCAAGGGTAGAAGCAGATAAGTAGAAAAACCCCTGCTACAACTATAGTGCTAGAGTGGATTAGGGCTGAGTCTGGAGTTGGGCCTTCTGTGGTGGAAGGAAGTCAGGGATGAAAGCCAAATTGAGCTGACTTTCCTGATGCTGCTAGGAGAAGACTAATTAATGGAAAGGAATTGGAGGTAGGATTTAGAATAAATACTTTTTGAAGCTCTCGTGTGTTGGAGAATAAGAGGAATCATGCTATATAACTAGAATAAAACCAATATCGCCTCTGCGGTTATACAGGACCGCTTAGAGGGCTGCTAGATTAGCATCTGTTCGGCCGTAACATCAGCCATTTAGTAAAAAAGACATAATTCCCACATCTTCTCATCCAATAAAAAGTTGAAATAAGTTATTAGCAGTAATTAGAATTAATATTTTGGTGAGGAAAATGAGTAAATATTTGAAAAATTGATTAATATTAGGGTCTGAGTTTATATATCATATTGAGAACTCTACAATAAATCAGGTGACAAATAGTGCTACTGGGATAAATACTGTGGAGAAGTAGTATAGTTTGAAGCTTAGTGAGAGTTTGAGTTTGGATTGTTATTCAGTGTCACTTTGAGATTATTACTTCTTGGTCTATAAATATATATATTGTGGTAGAGATGAGGCTGATAATAAAGGTGCATGCAATAGATATTTTTACATAGTATGGGTATGAATCTTTTTGCAGGGGTTGGCTAAGGTAGTAATGATTGGTAAGTTTAAGGGGATTAGGGTTGTTATAGTAGTGGTAAAATACATGTTTATTACTTTTACCTGGAGTTGCACCAATATTTTTCGTTCCTATGACCAATGGATAGTTCTTACCCTTTAAAAGTCTGGAAAGCCATGTTATTAGGCATGGGGGCATGAGTTAGCAGTTCTTGCATACTTTCTCGGTAGATAAGAAGTTACAGGCTTCTATTATTAGATTCACAATCTAATGTTTTGGTTAAACTATATTTACAGAATGCAAACCCCATAATAATTATAAGGTTTAAGGATAATAGGAAGATAGGTGCAAAGTGTATAAGTATTAATGTATTTCCTCATGTAAAGGATGGTTTAATACTGTTAATGTAATATACAAGTGTCCCTCGTTGTGTTGTGGTTAGCATATGTGAGGAGTAAAGGGCTGTAATTAGTGTATTAAGTCCTATAAGCATAATGGTGATGTTTGATCAGGAGAATGAAGCCATAGTGAGGAAGAGTTCTCCTACTAAATTAATAGCAGTGGGTAAGGCAAGGTTAGTAAGACTTGCTAAAAGTCATCAAGAAGCTATCAGTGGAAGCAGTGTTTGAAGGCCTCAAGTAAGTAATATAATTTGGCTATGGACTCGCTCATAATTCACATTTGCTAGGCAGAATAGTAAGGATGAAGTGAGTCCACGGGCAATTATAAGGGTGACTGCACCTGTAAAGCTTCAAGGGGTTTGAATGAGAATAGCTATAATAACAAGTGCCATGTGGCTTACGGAGGAATATGCGATAAGTGATTTTAAATCAGTTTGTCATAGAAGAATAGAGCTTGTCATAAGATCCCTCATAAGGATAGTATGAGGAAAGGGTAGGCTATATATTCGTTAGGGGGTTGAGGGTAAGGGTAAGCCGTATAATACTGTGGCCACCTAGCTTTAGGAGTACTGCTGCAAGTACTATTGAGCCAGCAATAGGGGCTTCCACGTGGGCTTTGGGGAGTCACAGGTGAAGTCCATATAGAGGCATTTTTACCATAAAAGCTAAAATACATGCTAATCATATAAGATTATTAGAACAGGAGTTTAATAGTTCTTGGGTGGTAAATATTATTACAGTTATATTTAGAGAACCCAAGGTATTTTGAGTATGGACAAGTGTAACAAGTAGGGGAAGGGACCCTACTAGTGTGTAAAATAAGAAATATGAGCTTGCATTGAGGCATTCTGATTGGTTACCTCAGCTGGTAATGATAATTAGGGTAGGAATAAGTGTGGCTTCAAAGAGAATATAAAATATAATTAGTTCTGTGGCTGTGAATGCTATGATTAAAAAAATTTGCAGGGGAAATTAATATGGAAATATAGAGTTTGTTCCATGGGGGTGACTCATTGGAAAGGTGATATTGGCTTGCTAGAATTATAAGAGGTAGTAGTCAGGTTGTTAAGATTACAAGGGGCGTAGTTAGAGGGTCAGAGGAGAAGATTAATGAGAAGTTAGATGAGTTATCATTTAATTGGTTAAAAATAGTAGAGTAAAAAGGCTGATGAATGGGCTGTGAATAGTCATGTTAATTCAGAATATAGAGTTTTTAGAGAATCATGTTATTGGTAACAGTATAATTTTTGGAATAATAACTTCTAGCATTGAAGTAAATTTAGATTTTGTACATAATCTAGGCTGTATATGTTGGAGACTGAAACTAGTAAGGCAAGACCTGCTGCAGCTTCACAGGCAGCAAATAGTAGGAGAATAATGGGTATTATGGATGCTAGAGCGAAATGTATATTTAAAGTTATAAGAGTAATTATAATGAATATTGATAATATTATGCCTTCTAGGCATAATAGGTATGATTTTAGGTGGGATCGATAGACTAATATTCCCAGAAGTGCTATGGTGTGTGCTAATATAATATTGATATAAATAAAGGGCATTTGGTAAATATGGTCTATCATAATCTAATGAGTCGAAATCATTCATTTTAATTTAAACTATTTACTAATTCAACTCAATCTAATCCTTTTTGAGTTCATTCCTAAGTCAAGCCTAGGATTAAAATGGTAACTAGTATAAGGGCTGTGCTGATTATTAGTGTCAGGTTGTTTGTTTGAAGGGCTCATGGCAGGGGTAGGAGTAGAGTGATTTCTAAGTCGAACAGGAGAAATGTGGTGGCCACTAGGAAGAATTTTATGGAGAAGAGGAGGGGGGCGGAGGTTAATGGATCAAATCCACATTCATAAGGGCTGGATTTTTCTATATAAATATTAAGTTGTGGGAGTCAAAATGTGATTACTGTTGGTATTGGGGCCAGTAAGGTGTCAGTTACTAGGGCTAGTGTCAGGTTAATTACTCTTTTTTGGATATTATGGAAACTTATTGATTGGAAATCAATGGTGCTGCTTATACTAAAAGAGTAGGATCCTCATCAGTAGATAGAGACGTATAACAATAGTCACACTGCATCTACGAAGTGTCAATATCAGGCGGTGGCTTCAAAGCCAAAGTGGTAGTTAGATGTAAAATGGAATTTTAATTGACGGAGGAGGCAGATAGTGAGAAACGTTGACACCTGTAATCGCAGCACTTTGGGAGGCCGAGGTTGGCAGATCACCTGAGGTCGAGAGTTCAAGACCAGCCTGACCAACATGGAGCAACCCCATCTCTACTAAAAATACAAAATTATCCGGGCGTAGTGGTGCATACCTGTAATCCTAGCTACTCAGGATGCTGAGGCAGGAGAATTGCTTGAATGTGGGAGGCAGACATTTCAGTGAGCCAAGATCATGCCATTGCACTCCAGCCCGGGCAACAAGAGCGAAACTCTGTCTCAAAAAAAAAAAAAAAAAAGAGCGTTGAGCCATAATCAGAGATAGTAAAAGGGGCCTCGAAGTATTCTGAAACTTGTAGAAGGGTGAAGTATATGCCTAAGGTAATTGTGACAGCTAGTGCTTGAATTATTTGCTTTTGACTACCTTCCATCAGGCTGTGATGAGCTCAAGTAATTGAAACTCCTGAAGTAAGTAACACAGATGTATTCAGGAGGGGTACTTCTAAAGGATTGAGGGGAAGAATGCCTGTTGGAGGTCAATGTCCCCCTAACTCTGGAGTTGGAGCTAGACTAGAGTGGTAGAATGCCCAGAAGAAACCAGCAAAGAAAAGTACCTCTGAGATAATAAATAGAATTATTCCATATCAGACACCTTTTTGGACAATTGTTGTATCGTGGCTTTGAAATGTACTTCCTCAGATAACATCATGTCATCATTGATACATAGTTAGTGTATTTGTCAGTAGATCTAACGTGAAAAGAGTAATGGAGTTAAAGTGAAATCATATGGCCAGGCCAGATGTTATTAGGAGAGCTGAGAGAGCTCTTGTTAGTAGTCAGGGGCTGGGTTTGACTACATGGTAGGCTTGTGTTTGGTGGGTCATTGTGTATTATCATGTAAATAAAGGCTTACTAGTAGTGTGAAGACATAAGCCTGAATAAGAGCTACAGCAAATTTGAGAATGGTCAGTAAGATTAGAATAATGAGAGAGATTGAAGCTGTGGTGATACTAATAGTTGATAATACTAGTGTGCCTCCTCTAGTTAAATGTATCAATAGGTGACCAGCTGTAATGTTGGCTGTTAATCGCACAGCTAATGCTACTGGTTGAATAAATAGGTGAATAGTTTCAATGACCACCAGTATAGGGATAAGTGGCATAGGTGTGCCAGGCAGTAAAAACTGAGCTAAGGAGGTTTTGATTTTAAAGCAGAAGCCTGTGATTACTGCGCCTGCTCACAAGGGGACTGCTATACCTAGATTTATTGATAATTGGGTAGTTGGTGTAAATGAATAGGGTAGAAGCCCGAGGAGATTGGTTGAGGCAATGATGAGAATTAGGGATATCAGCATAAGGGATCAGGTTTGTCCTTTAATATTATGGGTAGTTATTGTTTGTTTTAGTGCAAGTTGAACGAATCATTGTTGGATAGAGATCAATCAATTACTGATTAGGTGATTGGAGGTTGGAAATGCATGGTGGGGAATAAAATGATTAATATTATTACGGGTAGGCCCAGAATTGTTGGGGTAATAAAAGAGGTGAATAGATTTTCATTCATTTTAATTCTCAGGAGTTTTTATGTTTTTGTGTTTTGATTATTTTTGGTGTAGGAGATACATGGTAAATGAAACTTGATAATTTTAACTGAATGATCGAGAATAAGTTATGATTATTGACGAGGTAACAATGAATCATGTGGAAGTATCTAGTTGAGGCATTCAATGTAGAGAGGTATAGATCATCTCAGTCTTTAACTTAAAAGGTTAATGCTGGATAACTTTATGGTGATGTTATAGTATGGATGTAGATCAGGTTTTGAAATTTTGTAAGGGAATTAATTCTTGGACGATAGGTATAAAACAAATTTCTGAGCACTATCTGTGGTAAAGGCCTGGTCATGTAGCAGTTAAGGTGGATTGATTTAGGCGTCCACAGATTGCATCTGTTTTGAGGCCCAGTGAAGGGAGAGTTCATGAGTGCAGGACATCTTCAGATGAAATTAATATTTGGATAGGAATTTCTACTGGGAGAATTGTTTGGTTATCAACTTTGAGGAGTGGAAGTTCTCCTGATTTTAAGTCTGCTATTGGGATTATATAAGAATCAAAGCCTAGTTCTTTATAGTCTGTACATTCATAGCTTCAATATCATTGATGGCCAATTGTTTTGATGGTAATAGAAGGATTATTAACTTCATCTGTTAAATACAGAATACATAGGGATGGGAGGGCAATTAAAATTCAGATAATAGCAGGTAAGATAGTTCAGACAGTCTCAATTTCTTGGGCATCTATGGTGCTGGGGAAGAGATAAAGGAAATGGTCCAGCTACTTCGTAGCTGCCTTAGAATTCCTGATCCCTTTACCATGAAATGCTTTACCTTCATCCCCGGCTTTGGTCAGTAACCAAAGACCGATTTTCTCCTAGAAGGCAGGCTTCCAAATCATTCACCCATGTGTTCTTTGAAGTTCATAGCTGCAGGAAGCAGACTCAGGTGGAGGTTTGTGTGCAGGAGGTATTGGGAAATGCTCTTGAAATCAACACACTCTGTGTGGTGGGAGGAGAAGGAAGCAGGACTGGGCTGACAAGAAAAGATGAGCTTTCAAAGACTTCTCAGTCAACTGCAGAGAGCTCCCAGCAGGGATGGTCCTTCAGAACTGCCTTCCAATTGCAGTTCTTTGCACTGGGCACATCTCCATAGACACAAGCTGTTCCTGGGGAGGGGAGCATAAATCTACCTCAGACTAGGGACAGATATTTACTGAGAGAGGCTAGTCCCCAGCATTCTCAGCGATGAATGTTTTGGAGAATGAATGTTTTGGTCCTGAAGGGTGAGGGGTTGACATCAAAGTTAGGGAACAAAGACAAATGACGGAGTAGAAAAACAAGATGGAAGATTTGGGAGCAAATGGGGATGGGATAGCCTAATATTTCCTATACTAATCACTTTTGCTTGTTATTGTTTGTAGGTTTGAACCTATGTGACATGTCAGGTTTAATTATTAGGAAAGGAACAGAGGTAATAACCTGATTCCTGCTTCTTCCCTCTTTCCTTGTATAGGATCTGATCTTTTATCTTTAGTCCAATGAGCCTGGGTACATGTGCATATGTGTGTATTTTACAGCAAGCCATAACAAAATCACACTTAATATGGAAACATTATATATGTGTATATATGTACATATATGTGTAAACATACATATACAAAAATCTGTATAAGCAGGAAATCCTGCTTGATAAATTTTTGTGGTTATTTTGGGCTGGAAGTGTATTTGCAGGTGATTTTTGGGTAACTAAAAGTCTAATCTGAAGATGGTTTTCTTTTAAGAAAAAAAAGGAAAACAAAAAATCAAGATTTTTAGTAACTACTAGAATTAGAAGTAGATCACAAAATTTCTTTCTCATGTATAAGTCTAGAAAATGTTAATAAAGTTAATAATTTAAAAAAATTGTAAAGAGAAAATTGTCCCCGACCTGGCCTGGGACAGACCTTTTAAATCACAACCTCCTTCTGGGAAGAAATTAGCATTCCTGATAAACTGATTAAGCAATTTTCAGATAAACTTTTAACGATATTAAGACCTCTTCTGGGAAACCAGTTGTCATTTCACTCAGCTGAGTGATAGTCAAGAGTTCAATGATCTTTCTGCAGACATATTTTTATGTTTCCTTTTTGCTAAAAAAGATATCTAACCATCAAGATGAAAGCTTCAAATTGTCTAATTTAAGATCTTTTCTTTTTCAACAACGTAGAAATAAAATTTGATCAGTGCACATAACTAAATTTCCTGGGGGAAAGCATCCTTTTTTATATGGGAAGTATTTCAGTAATATTTGGTACAATTTAGAAACATAACATCCTTTAAACATTTTAAGCTACAATGTGATTTCAATATCCTCAATTTCACTCATTAAATACTTACATTGGCTGAAAAGTTCTTTGAGTACTTAAAAAATTCTTATGAAGTTTTCTAAATTAATTTAAAAAATAGAATAAACCTACACCAATGATGTTCTAATACTCTACATAAACTTACTGAGATTTTAAATAAAAACCTTAAATGTAAGATTACACAATTGCATGTTTTAAACTGGAGTTACAAGCCTGACCTGTTATTTTAATATGTCAAATTCTCCAAAACATTTCAAATATTTGAAATATTAAATATGCACAGCTGGCTTAACAACAATGGCAAAATAATAATAATATCATGAATGTGATTCTCTTAAGCATTTTGTTGCTTAATTCTACTTCATCTCAAGGCAAAAAGCAAACAAACAGAAAAACAAAACAAAAAAACCAAACAATTGTACAAAATGAAACAATTATGACACCAGCACAGTTTTGGTTACTTTCCCATGAATTTTTGGGGTTTGCCTTTCCCTTTTCTGTTTTTTTTTTTTTTTTTGAGATGGATTCTTGCTCTGCTAACCAGGCTGGAGTGCAATGGTGCTATCTCAGGTCACTGCAACCTCAGCCTCCCAGGTTCAAGTGATTCTCCTGCCTCAGCCTCCCGAGTAGCTGGGATTACAGGCGCCCACCACCACATCTGGCTAATTTTTGTATTTTTAGTAGAGACGGGGTTTCACCATGTTGGCCAGCTTGGTCTCCAACACCTGACTTCAAGTGATCTACCCACCTCTGCTTCCCAAAGTGATGAGATTACAGGGGTGAGTCACCATGCCCAGCCTACTTTTCTGGTTCTTAAAGACCAGAATGTATTGATTGGCCAACAAGCAATGGATCCTTATCTGGGATTCCGATGAAACTTCCCATGTTTATTATAGGATCTAAGAAAACCCTTCTAACTTAAAATGGGCAGACATTTGGATGATATCCTTATACTTGAGTCATATCATTACCAAATCTTCACATTAACCAAGAGTCTGTATTAACCTACCACAGAATTACATTTCATTCAATTCTGTATTTTTTCTATAGAAATAGCTCTTATTCTAGATCTAAAGGCCCATGAGCTCAAAGGATTTTCACTTTATCTTAGTTTCATATAAGTTTAGCAGATATGAAAATGATATCCAATGAAATCCATGTATCTCTCTTGAATCTGTATGATTATTGAGTCACAATTACCAAAGTCATTCTGTGGACATTGTTCTTTCTCTAAGCTCTTGGACTTCTTGCTTCTTTGTCTGAAAATAATGTCAACAAGCTGTATTTTCCTCACTACAAAGTAAGAATATTGTCCAACTCACAAGTTTGGACAACTCACAATACTTAATTAGGTAGTATTTCTAAAATTTATTTGTAATAAAATGAGTATTGCTGGGTTTTTAAAATTACAACTAGTAACCACCCCTTATTGGGTTTTTATTATAGGCCAGCCACTACAATAGGGACTTCACATTATCTAGCAATGCCATGTCATAAATAATATTAGGTTGGTGCAAAAGTAGTTGTGGTTTCGCCATTACTTTTGCACCAACCTAATTGTAACCTTTACTTCAGAACTAGAACTTCTTTTCAGAGGTTAAGGGATATGCCCATAGTTGTGATGCTAATATTGATGGAAACAGAATTTAAACCAGATCTCAGGAACTACAAGCATGGCTCTTTTATATGAGCAATGGCTATAGAAAAGGAGTCCTATATGCTAGGTGCTGTAGGCAACCAGAAATGTGTTCAATGATCAGTCTAAACGGTAGCAACCCAGTCTTGTCACAGAAGTGATCCACTATTTCTTTCACCATACTTTTCTTTAACCTCCATAAATGGCCTTTTATTCTTTTGTTTGTTTGTTTTATCTTTGCAAGACATATATTACTAACTATATAGGAAGTAGTTCCCAGACAGAGAATATGTTTCACATTGTTTGGGGCTCCTTGATAACATGCAACATCATTCAGTACACAGGATACACAGGGTAGATGCCAAGGAAGTAGTTGCTGAATGAATTGGGCAAACTTTTTTTTTTTTAAAGGACATAGGTTTATGTTATTTAGTACTTCAAGCAGAAGAGATATTTTGTGGGGAAAGAACATAAACCCTTAAAAAACTTACACTTTTCAGTTCTGCACTATATGAGGCATTTTTCAGTTCTATACTCCAGGCATTAGTTCTGCAATACTCTAAGTATTTACACACTATTTATTCAAGCCTTTCAATACCCACAGAGATAGGCTGTATGGCCACAATTTATTATTGTTATTGTCACACTGAAGAAGTCAAGGGACTTGTCAAAGGATAAAGATCAAGGAAGGGTCAGGGCCAGACTATGGAGGGCATCTGATTTTACTCATAAACTAAGAGCCTGTCTCTTGATCATGAAGTGAGTACTGAATACTGCTAAGTGTTGAAATTATTTCCTACCTAAATGCTGAGCATTCTTATTAGAACACTTTCACAGAGTACTTGTATTCCTCAACTGAGTTGATTTAAATATAATACCATCCTACTGGATCAGCCACTTGAGAAAATGTAAAATGTGCCAAATTGATCTCAATGCCCTCTTACTCCACCTACATTTTGTATATACCTTTGTACTCCAAGCATCTGTCACCCAGTGGATCCTCAGAATTTTCCAGTGATGCCATTCCCATCCTTCTTAAACAGGTCTAGAGTGAAACTTTATGGCTCATTCACAATGCAGTTAAAATTGAACTCATTGTCTTCCTAACTGCCCCAAATGAGCCTTGTTTTTGCTCCCTTTCACCCACTATCTCATTTAATACCTTACCATCCTTTCATTTGCTCAAGCTAGATGGTCATTTATAGACTTCCCCTTCCCTCAATCTCCTGTATCTAATCAATCGCCAAATTTTGTTGACTACTTCCTACCATCTTTAGAATTTGTTCATTTTTCTTATTCCCATTGTTAGGATCATAGTTCAGTCATTATCATTTTTTTTTACTTTGGATTAATAAAAATGCACCTCATATATTTCTCTGTCTTGGGTCATAATCTTTGAGTTCTCCACATTGCAGGCAATAGTATCTTCTAAAAGGCAAATATGTTCTGATTGATCCCTTTTAAAAAATGTCACTATGTCTAGAAATTTGGGGACAAAGTGTTAATTCTTATCTGGCTCTGATTCCCTTTCAAGCCTCATATTTCACCACTTACCTCTTCCTTCAAACTGCTAGTCAGCTACAATTCACCCTGTTTTCTCTTGCTTTGTTGCATGAGCCATGCTCTGCTGAGAAAACATTTCTAATGCCTTATTTACTGGTTACTTTCTACTCATCCTTCAAACCTCAGCTAAGTCTTCACTTGCTAATGAAACCTTTGTTGATGAGTACAAGCCTAATCTATAACAAGGTCTTATGAACTATCTAAATATTCTCATGGCAAAATTAATGACTCCCTTATTTGTGTCTCCATTGCAACAGTGTACTTCTCTGTTTTCATCCTAATCATCATATTGATCCCCACATCCTGAGTTTGGGAAAGAAGTCTGAAACATAGTAGGCATTCATAGAATGTTTGTTCTTTTGTACTATTAAATTCACTCATCATATTTATTATTCATTTAATGTAGGAGACTTCAGATAGCTGAAACACAAGTTTTTAATAGATCTGTCCTATATTAGAAATTAAATTTATAAAGCAAAAAATAAGAAAGTAATAAATCATGCTAACTAAAAGGAGAACATTATGCTTATATGAGTTTGAACAGAATGAGAACTTAGTAAGATTAATGTGGAAATGTTTTAAATAAAATTGTGCTAAATGAATGGAGGAATAGTTAATGAAAAACATATTTATAAAATTATTATATGACATAATGCTATATATTTAGCTTATCTTCTATTTCTAGCTCTTTTTAGAACACAGCCAAGCATTCTATTGGATGGCCTTTTGGGTCAATTTGATTAATTTAAACAAGTGGGATACTGAAATTTAGATTAAAAAATGAAATATTAAAGATAATAGAGAAAGAGTTATAAAACAATGCAGTTGGTACAAGTGAGGGAATGTAAAATGCTCAGTCAGAATATAAATTTTGATTTTGTGGCATGTGTCTGTCACTGTATCTTTCTACAAAAACCACAAAAATCACATGAGTTTATTGAATTTAATATTGAGCAGGTGAAATGCAAGTATTAACATAAATATTCTAAGGGAGACTTCTGACGGGTAAGGTAGATTTCAGCATTGTTTTGACCAGTTAAGCAATAATGTTATTTTGTTTGTTTGTTTTTGGCTTCTGTTTTGTTTTTGTCATACAACAAACTTTCACTCAATATTGGTGACACATTTTATTTACATGCACTGCAACCTTCACAAATGTCTCAGTTATATATCAGTAATTCATGCTTTTTTATTCTTCAATTTTATTACCTAAACTTACTCTTCTAAGCATCATTTTATGTTTCTAGTTAAATATAAGTGAAAATTGATTGGAGTATTTCTCAATGGAATTTTGTCTTTATTTCATCATAATTGCTTCATATTTGAATAATGACAGAGGAACTGCCTCATTCAATTGCAGTTTTAAGGCTTTGAAGTCACAATAACAGCACAGGATTTAAATCCTGAAGCCATGATTATAGCAGAAAAGACATTGGGGAAAATGGAAACTTATGGTGCTATAATTTGCTGGGAGGGAAAAGACTCCAATGGTTAGAACGTATTATTTCCTGGACAATTTCTAATCTAGGACATTAAGGCATAAGAGTGAACTGGACAGTTACATCGTTGTCCCACCTTCCTAAATTACTTCTAGAGCAACATTTTATAAATATTGAGCCAAGATTCACATCACAAGTAAATGGCACCACAATTATCTTGTTTCAGGTTGAAGCATTATCTCAGTGGCATTTATAATTCTATTCAGCAACAATTCAGTATTTCACTAATAGAGAGTTCATCAGATCTTTTTCTTTTTTTCTGACATTTACATTAAGCGCTGAGTACTTGTTAATACTCTAAGGTATGCATTTCAAAGTTCTCTCTGTCTTCATATTCAGTTTTAAGTAATGAATCCAACAATATGCAAAGGCTAAAAGTAAAACACAGATCCCGCATTTAAAATTTCATTTAATATAGCTGACATATTTGGTGGTGGCTGCTTTACACATACAGCATTTTCATTTATTGAGTAAGACATTGTACTTCTACAAATGTGGCATTAAAAATTTTCCAAGATCTCAATATACGGTAGCGTGAAATACAAAGTAAATAGAACAAATTAAAACATGAAAGCACACTTAGTATAATTCGGAGCACACAAAGTTACAACATAAGATGTAATATTTATGAAGAGTTACAATGGATAACATGAACTTTAAAATGGCTCCCATTTAAAATTATAGAAAAACTCCTTTTAACGGGAATTTTCCTTGCTCATATAATAAAGCATATTGAGACTCCAAATAGGTCAATAACTTTTTTAAGAATGAAATCATATAGAATGAAATTAATTATATATATACTATAAAATTATATACTTTTTACTAATATTAAATTTTCTAAAGATGGAAAGTCCTGTAAATATCAGTTTCCAATCCAATAGCATCATTCAATATTTCTGCTGTATTGTATCATAGCCCACTATGAATGAAGCCCCCCATAATGTGGGGAAATTTCTCTTAATTGCATATATTACAATCTTCATGCTAAAACTCTGTTTAAACTCCAAAATTTTGCTTGTTTACATTTTAATGCTGTTTTAACACTCAGATGTCCTACTTCATTTGGGCTCTAGAGGAGATATGAGATTATCTGAGTACTCAATCTATGCACCCCGTCAACTTCTACATGCTTACCAAACTATTTAAGAAACCACCAAGGTTTTTGAATCTTCAAGATGAGTCTATAACTTAAGAAAAAATTCTTTTTTAACATAGCATAACAAAACCATATGCATATAACCTTGACTATTAGTTATTTTCAGAAGATATATTTATGTTTTATGTTATTTCCTTTCCATCCTGTCCTTCGTCAAGTTTTAGATTCTTGCTTGAATTGAGGAGAGCTTTGTTTGGTAGATTTTACCTTTGAATTTAATTTGGTCAAGATTCATCACGTTGATTGATTAATTTCAGATTATATGTCTTAATTTACTTTGATTCTAATTTCCATTTGCCAACTTCTCTCTCTTGAGCTTTTTTCTTTAAAAAAAGATCAGGAACTTAGAAGTAGTAGTTGGCAGCATTTGATGTGGTCTATAGACAAGCAAGGAGGAAGATGAAAAACTGTATGAAAATATATCAAAGTTCGATTGCCCTTCTGTGTCCAAATGAACGAGATGATATCTGGTATTACAGACCTAGGAAAATAATGCTTCTTTTCCCCACTCACCTCCTAAATCCACTTTGAACGGTTGCAGAGCCCAGAGCAGGAGTACAAATAGAGACCCATATATCATATTACCAAATAATTGAAAGTTGTAAAACAAATTATTAATAAACTATTAAATAAAACATGGTTCTCTTTTCCCACCATGACATACATTCCCTTATAATGACCTGGAAAACTAGATTCAAAGTTAAAATTCTTATGCTTTTTAGAGTCCACCCTGAAATGCGGGTGCAGGAGAACAGAGCCCCTTGCCCGTGGTTCTCAGTTTGAGTCCTGGTTTATTTCCCACCTTGGGCTCCATCCCACAGCTCAAGGGATTCACTGACATGTATGTCCACCCCTTCCCCTCCAAAACAGCTCTCGCATAGTCAAACCTGAGACCTAGTGGTACACAGAGCCTTGCAGTAAAGGAAAGAATTTTACTAAGATCTGAGAACAGGCTCAAGGCTCTTTGGGCAGGAAATTTCCAAATCTTCAGTACCTTTAGGTGTCTAGGGGGACAGAGACATGGATTTCAGCTAGGCACATGTCCCTGGCCTGAGGACTCCTTACCCTATAGGAAGGAGAATGACTGAAAGAGAAACCAGAGCAAGGCCTAAAATATGTAGGTCTCATCTCAAGGCAGGGGCTCCACTTGTGTCAGTTTTATGTTAGAGGAAAAGCAACCTAAGGTCATTCATATAAACAGGTGAATGGCCAATAGTACTAATTCTTCAGTAGGGCTGAAATGGTCCCCTACTTCTGAAATCAGTGAGGTCACCAAATTCGCATTTTAAAGATCCAATTTGTAGTGCGATAGTTGGAAACCTGGAAGGTGCAAAGTGGCAATTCTGTTGTCAAGTGGGTCAGCAAAAAGCCTTCTTAGTTTATAATACCATTGAAAAGAAAAAGAGAGATGGCACCAATATTGCAACACTAGTTAATTAAATTAGGTACAGAAATGTAAAAGGAAAGAAAATCCAGATATTATTTAGTTTTCTGTAACTCTTTATAAAATTTGAAGTCTCTCAATGTCAACTTTTCATCATGACTTTATTTGCTAATGTCCTGGGACCATTCATATCAGAGTCTCCTTAACTCAAGGAGCATTGTAATATAAGAAGGGAGCTTGGAGAGCAAGCTGCTGGCCTTCTATTGTTTTGCCAGTCTAAATCTGCGGCATAGCCTGCTGGTGGGACTGGCACCAAGCCGGATGGGTACAAGGCTATAGTTGTTGTTTATGGGCAATGTCTCTTAATGATCAGTCATTGCCTATGCCTTACCAGTACTTAAATATTTTGTATATCACCCTTATCTGTTGGATCTCTTCATTGCCTTTGGGGCTAAATGAAAGAAGTAAATTATCTGAAACATAATCTCAAGTAAGCTGTACACAAGAAAATGGTAAATGTATTTTAAATATAGTAAATATTGCAATAAGTGAAACTCAGATATAAAAAGAATGGCATTAGTTCTCTACTATTCAATCTTTTGTCATGAAGTGGGCTAACTCAACCACAGGAAGCATGACTCAGGAGACAGTGTGTTCTACATTTCCAGTATTTTTTCTGCCCAAATCTCTTCATATATGGCTGATTGAAGTAACCGAGTCTCCAACTAACTATAGAGCCATGTAACTGTGAGATTTCTGAATTTACAACCTCCCTACAGAAAGTACCAGGTGGCCACGAAAGGCAGAATGGTCCCCATCTCTAATTAAGCTAATGTAAACAACTGCCACAAAATGGCGCCAAACCACAGATGAAACCGACGCCAATTTGGATTCTTTGGGTGGATGGATCTCCCAGAACTTCCAGCTGGCTAGATGACAGGATAGCCCTTGTGATTTCATTCATTAACCTTGCAATAATACAGTCTTAGGTTTTGCATGATTCTTTTTTATTATTTGGGTCTCATTTATCTTCTCTTAGAGGGATTATACTATACAAATAAATAAAACAAAAGAGAGAGGAGATGGAGACACCGATCAGTAAAACCAAATAGGAACGTTTGCATAATAAGATGTGGAAGAGACATAGCAAGTTTGTTTGGACAGCCAAATGTCTACTAATTGTGAATGATGCCTATGATTAATTCTACAAACTGGAGAAGGGCTCAGCATTGATAATGCTATCAGTATTGGCAACATTTTCTTACTCTGTGACATTGCTTTGTATCAGCCAATATTTCAAGAAGTGTCTCCCTAAATTAAGTGAAATAATAAAAGTAGCCACAATCCATCCACCAAAATGGTATTTGTTAACACAGATAGTATGACGAATTTTTGATGGCTCTACTTTGATTTAAGAATAAAGAATGAGCACTTAGGAATGACATGATTTTAAACTGGACCTTGGCTTAACCACAGGATTTCACCTTCTTTTAACTCCTTGATGTGTGCGTTTGTATACACATGCATCCATATATATATATATATATATATATATATATATATATATATGCTTATATATACACTTATATGTAAACTCGACATACAGAGCTATTTTTTCATTAATAATGTAGGTTTTACTTGTTTATAGTTGAAGGTAGAGTATCTCACTAGATTTTGTATCGTCCTAGATTTTGTGATCTGTAAAGAAAAAAAAAATCATACTGGTCACCTAAAATTAATACAACTTAATAATATAAAATTTACCTAAGCTTTCATTTTGGAGTCCAGAAACAGTGGCTTATCCATTAACCATTTTGCTCTTCTATGTTATGGAATCCCAATTTTCTTTTTGGCTGTCAGTGTGCCCAGCTTTTAAAAGACCACATTTATGAACTTTGTTTTCCTGGCCTATAGTGGTCTGTAACATAAAAGTAAAATTATTAAGTGAAACAACTAAGAGAGTGTTGTTTTGCTCATTTGCCTTTTATGCCCCCAAGGAACTCAGACATGAAGGCAGGAGCTAAGGCAGCTGTCTTGGCATCATGAGGGCAAAGATAAAAGAGTCACAAATACCTGGACCCTTGCTATTCTAAGGCACTGAATCAGTGCCAGCAACGAACTAGTTTTAGATTCATTATGTAAGAAAAATAAACCCTATGTGTCTAAGCCACTGATATATTGCATTTTCTTTTGTAAGTAACTGAATACAATCCTAACTAATACAGAGAATAAATATCAATCATCTTTATATGATTGTCTTAAACATATAAGTGCGCTAAAACTAGATACCATAAGTGTTTATTGAAATGAATTGAGCTAAGATTTTGCAAAGCTTTTTACAGCTATAATGTTTCTAACTCAGTTTATAAGTAATGCTAATTTGAGCATTCCAAAAATGCAGTTAATTCAGTTATTATTTATTAGGCATTTACTACATGCCAGGCACTAAAGAAGATACTGGAGATACATATTGTAGACAATACAAAAAACCTACTTGATCTAATGGGGATTCACATTCTTGAAGAGGAAATGAAATGAATAAATAGAAAAATAAATAAAAAATGTAGTACCATGAAAAAGAACAGAGAGACAAGATAGAAAATGTGGAACAAGATGTGACATTATATAAATAAGTTGAACAGACAGTCAGAATTTCAAGCTGAAATTTGTAGAAACTAGCTATGGAAAATGTGGGAGCTGGGCATGAGGATGGGGTGCAGAGTCTCCGTAGCAAAGTAGACAGCTAGAGCAAAGTCCTCCAGGTGGGAAGAGCTTGGCATATTTAATAACTGAAAGAAGAGATAGAGTGGGGACAGAGCAACACACAAAGGAGAGAATGCCTAATATGTTGTAAATGCTCAAGATATATTTGTAGAATAAACAAACATGACTACTGTAAAATAATTATGTCGATATAATTAATCAGTAATAATTAGGACTGCAGTTCAAAAAATACCATATGCTTAAATAGCTCTATTTTTGACTATAACTTACATTTTCTTTTTTTTCTTTTTCTTTCTTTTCTTTTATTTTTGAGATAGAAACATTGCCCTCAATCTTCCAGTGAGCCAATAAAGGTTTTACAATGAGTTAAGCATAGTAAGAAGATAATATTGTTTCCCAAGAGCCACAATAGATTTTTTTTAATTGTATGGAAGGATAAATATATGTTTTCAGTTTACATAATCAAGCATATTTTAGAGAGTAAAAATGTAACTCGGCTGAAGAATCATTATCAGCTTTTTTTTTAAACTGGAAACTTTCCCCCTGCCCCCAGCTGTCTACAGAAATAGATTATTTCTTCTAATTTCCTGATTTAGTTATAGTCATAGTGTACATAAAAACAGATTTGATTTTCTTGGAATCAAACATAAAATGAAAGCCAAGGCCTTATCATTGAAACAAGACAGCAGTTTTGCAAAGCTGTGTACATCCTTTGAACTCAGATGACATTGTCTCAGAGGAAAAGATGTTTGATGAGTTTTTTATACTTTAAAGCTCTTGCTAAGGAAAATGAGCTAGGAATCTCCTTTGGTAGAATTGAAGGGGGGTGGATCATTTCGTCTTCAAAAGATGAGGGGAAAAGTGTCATTTTCTATTTCCCTTAAGTATCATTCTTTCAAATACTTGTGTGACAAGAGGTTCAACAGGCTTAGATTTGGGTTTTTAGTTTTCCAGAAATGCATAGAGGACTTAAATGGCCCTGTACATCAAAAGGAAGAGAGAGAGAAAGAAATCCCCTAGAAAGAAGGAAATGGTGTAGAAAACTCTTGAAAAATATAGTTCATAAAATTGCTATAATCAATTCTACATCCTACAATTTAAAAGGAAATTAACAATTGAAACCCAACACTGAACTAACTAACATTATGCACATCTAATTTAAGTTGTCAGTGATAAACTCAGCAAGAAATTCTCTTTAGAGATAGAAACTTTTAAATGTATTGGTTTATTCCACATATATATAGTATGTGGCAAGGCCTATATTGGGTGTTGTATTCATATATTGAAGTTGAGGTCAGGTCGAGTAAAGTAAGAATAAAAAGTAAGGCAATATAGAATAAAGATTTGGAAGAAAGAATGAAATGACCAGTGATTGAAGTGATGAAAAGTACAAAGGAGAAAAGTCATAATTGGAAGAATTGAATACACTGATAATTGCAAAGGGTTTGGGATTTTGCTCTATGTACAAACTAGCAAGGAAGTCTGCTGATGTTTTAAAGATGGTGGAAGAAGACTGGAGAGTCCTGGGTCAGATACAAAGGATTTTTACTCACAGCACAGCTGGCAGCATGTGCTTCATGTTCATATCAATTTCCCTTGCCCCTCAGGTCCCAGGGAAGCAATGTGGACCTGGGCTCAAGTGGAAAATGTTCACACAGTGAGGTTTCTGTCACAGCTGAGAAAACCTGAAATTACAAAACCCCAATCATGTATAAAGAAAAACCTGTCCAATCAATTTTTGCACCAAAAATAGACATGATCTTTATTATTCTCAGCAGTGAACAAGTCTCTTCTTTGCTCCAGAGGAAGACACTATATGTTCCAAGGCTGTTTCCTATACAAAGTCCTTGAAGAGATACTCCAGAGAAAGCCATTATGGCCTCTAGCCCATAAATGACCAGAAATGCAAGAGACCCATGGAAAATTAACTGCCAACAGGATGTAGAAGGTACAGCAGCTTTTACTAGCATCTCTGCAACATTGTACCACTTTATGTCTTCACAGGCCTTTTTAGTAGACCAAAATATTGGTACAAATCATTCTTCCATGTAATCTTTTAAAAACTCTGCTTATCTCTGTCCTTCCTGAGCAAAGCAAACAGACATAGCTTGGGCAGTTCATAAGACACAAAAGTGTATAAGACCCATGACAAACCCATAAAGACATCGCTTTAAGGAAACATTTTAGGTATTTTTTTTTTGGCCATACATGTTTTAAAAGTGATTTTTTAAGATTCTCATTAATTTATTTTTGTTTATTTTTGTTGTTGCTACTGTATTAGATGAAAATATATCATTGCATTTGCCAAGTCTAGCAGGTTGCTATTTATATTTAGGTTGCTATTTATATTTTCTCCATGTCCTAATTATTCTCATTTCTAGTGGTGAACAAAAAGAAAGTTTAGCCTCATTATTATGTTCTTTCAAAGAGGTCCTAACATTATGTTTGAATCTAACCAGATAGAAATGCTTCTGTTGTGTTTCAATGTGAAACACGTTAGTGATAAGTTGTAATATAAAACCTTGAAATAACTCAAAATCCGTTTCTGGGACCTATGTGGCCCCTGTGTGTGTATATGTGCATGCTTTAGTTTAGAATATAACTTTTTCATGAAGAAAAAACATTCAACAAAATTCACCATCTTTTCCTAATAGAAACTCTCAACAAATTAGGTACAGAAGAAAATGTATCTCAACTTAATAAAAACCGTATACAGAAACCCATGGCTAACATCATACTCAACTGTGAAAGTGGGAAGTTGTTCCTGTAAGATCAGGACCAAGAAAAGGATGCCCACTCTGGCCACTTCTATTCAACATAACAGTGGGGATCCTAGCATAAAAGGAATACAAATGAGGAAAAATGAAGTTAAATATTCTCTGTTTGCAGATGACATATCTTCTATATAGAAAATCCTGAAGACTCCACCAAAAAAAAAAACCTGTTAGAACTAATAAATTCAGTAAAGTTGCAGAATACAAATCAACCTACAGAAATCCGTAGCATTTCTAAACACAATGAACTATCCAAAAACAAATAAGAAAATAATCCCATTTACAGTATATATACTAACTAAATACTTAGGAATAAATTTAACCAAGGAGAAGAAAGAGCTGTACACTAAAAACTGTAAAACATTGATGAAATAAATTGAAGAAGACACAAATACATGATAAGATATTTCATGTTTATGGATTATATCGTTAAAATGTCCATACTACTCAAAGTGATTTACAGATTTAATGCAATGCCTATCAAAACTCCAATGTCATTTTTTTTCAGAAATAGAAAAAACAATCCTAAAATTTGTATGGAATCACAAAAGATTCCAAAGAGCCAAAGCAATTTGAGCAAAAATAAGAAAGGTGAAGACATTGCCCTACCTGATTTCAAAATTGACTACAAAGCTCTAGTAATCAAAACAGCATGATATTAGCATTTAAACAGACACATAGATAAATGGAACAGAATACTGAGTCCACAATCTACACATTTAATGTCAATTGATTTTTGACAAAGATGCCAAGAGCACATAATGGAGAAACAACAGTCTGTTCTATAAATGGTACTAGGAGACTGAATATTCATATGCAGAAGAATGATATTAGACCCTCATCTCACACCATTTACAAAATCCAACTCAAAATAAATTAAAGAGTTACATGTAAGACCTGAAACTGTGAAACTACTAGAAGAAAACGTAAGAGGAAAGCTCTGTGAGATGGATCTTGGAAAAGATTTCTTAGATATGATCTCAAAAGTAAGGGGAACAACAAAAATAGACAAATGGGATTACATTAAAGTAAAAAGCTTCTGCATAGCAAAGGAAACAATCAATGGAATAAAAAGACAATCTATGGAATAGAATATATTTGCAAGCCATATATCTGATAAGGGATTAATGTGTAAACTCCATATGGAACTCAAACAACTCAACAGTAAGAAAATAAAAATCCAATTAAAAATATACAAAGGACCTGAATAGACATTTTTTCAAAAGAAAACATACAAATAGTTAACAAGTATATGAAAAGATGCTCAACATCACTAATCATCAGGAAAATGCAAATCCAAAACTTGATATTACCCACACCAGTCAAGATGACCACTATCAAAAAGATGAAAGACAACAAGTGTGGCGAGGACGTGGAAAACAGGGAACCCTTGTACGCTGTTGGTAGGAATGTAAATTAGTACACCCAATGTGGAAAGCAGTATGGATATTCCTCAAAACATTAAAATTAGAGCTACCATGTGATCCAGCAATCCCACTATTGGGTTGTATTAGGCCATTCTCACACTGCTATGAAGAACTATCTGAGACTGGGTGATTTAAAAAGAAAATAGGTTTAATTGACTCACAGTTCCACAGTCTATACAGGAGGTATGGCTGAGGAGGCCTCCGGAAACTTACAATCATGGCAGAGGGGGAAGCGGGGACCTTCGTCACATGGCAGCAGGAAAGAGAAAGAGAGCAGGGGAAAGTGCTACACACTTTCAAACAACCAGATCTCATGAAAACTCACTCACTCTCATGAGGACAGCAAGGGGGGAGTCCACCCACATGATTCATTCATCTCTCACCAGCCCACTCTTCCAACATGTGGGGATTATAATTTGATGAGAGATTTGGTTGGGACCAAAAGGCAAACCATAACATGGGCATATTTCTAAAGGATATGAAATCAGTATGTGAAAGAGACATCTGCACTCCCAAGTTTATTGCAGCACTATTCACAATAGCCAAAAATCAATGAAAAATGGATAAAGAAAATGTGGTGTATATACACAACAGAATACTACTCAGCCTTAAAAAATAAGGAAAAATTCTGTCTGTGACAACATGAATGAACCTGGGGTAGACATCAAGCTAAGTTAAATAAGCCAATACAGAATGGCAAATACTGCATGATCTCACATATAAGTTGAGTGTTAAAAAGTTGAACTCACAGAAACAGGAGAGTAGAATGGTGTTACCAAAGGCTGGGGAGTGGAGGGGTTGGGAAGATGTTGGCCAAAGGACTCAAAGTTTCAGTAGGTTCTAAGTGTTCTCACCACAAAAGAAGAGGATAAGTATGTAAAATAATGAACATGTTAAACAGCTTGATTTAACTATTCCGTGACACTTACATATCAAAACATCACATTGTACACCATAAATATATATAGTTTTTACTTGTTAATTTAAAAAATAAAAAAATAACTTTTTCAATGAAAACTTTCTGTTATTGCTTAGAGGTATTGGGTTACCTCATTCCATCAACAGCATATCTCCAGTAGTATGTGATAAATATATAATAATGGAATCTCTGAGAACTAAGGCCCCAGATTATAGAAATGTTGCCAATTTCTGTGGTGTAAATACTCATTCAAGCCTGCTTCAGCACATTACTAGATAGCCTCATCAGTTGCTTATACTTTCCATCTGTAATATGGGCTCATTGGAAAATTGGAAGGCTACAATTTGGTGTTTAGTTGGCAAAATAAAATGTATAATGAGGTATGACAGCAGCCAGATAATCACAGAGAATAATTGCAGTTCTTTCCTTCTGGTGGGTACGGGGCTCATAAATTATCATATTCACCAGAGCAGAGAGCACAACCCCATCAGTCAATGCCTCTCTTTACGTGTACATATACACAGCCTGATAACGCATCAGAATATTTCCTCAAAATTCAGTTCAGAAAAATCTCAGTTAATGGATATCATACTCATCTCAATCTACCATATTCTATCCTAGTCCCCTGTAATGTCTTCAAGTCTTTTAATCAATTGAAGGATATTCTAAGCCTTTACTTCTTTATATTTTGTTTTCTACCATTTTATTTATTCCTTTCCTTTGGAACTCCTTTGAGATGTATTAAATTCTTCATGTTTCTTATTCATTCCTTTGTATTTGGCATCTTATTTTTCTTGCCATATTATTGTTTTTTTTCATGTCTTTCTTCAAGTTTGCTAATTATCTATTCACCTATCATTGATTTGCTATTTGGTATATCTTTTAAATGTTTAATCTTACTACTTAAAAAAATTCTAGTTGATTCTTATAAAAATAGCCAGTCATATTTTATGAAGTGCTGGTTTTCCTCATGGCATCTATTTAATTTGTAATCTTTGTATTTAACCTTACTACTTTCATTTTGGAGGTTCTTTCTGGTTTTCTATAAACAAACTTTGAAGAAAGTATTTGTCCTGTTTTTATTCCTGATGACTTTTGCAGGTGCTTGATAACTTCTTGATATGCAGTGTCATTTCACATTGTGAAAGCATTTTATTATGAGAGTGTGAGTGTATGGCTGGGGCTGAACTTCCATGCAGTCTGGGTTGAGAAAGTATTGGCTACATAGTTGTTTTACATTTGTTTCTTCTAAAGGTCACGTGGGTTTCACTGAGCTACAAGCTGTTTGTTTGTTTTTTAATTTTTTATTTCCATAAGTTTTTGTGGAACAGGTGGTATTTGGTTACATGAGTAAGTTCTTTAGTGGTGATTTGTGAGATTTTGGTGCATCCATCACCTGAGCAGTACATATGTAACCCAGTTTGTAGTCTTTTATCCCTCACCCCCTCCCCATCCTTTCCCCTCGAGTCCCCAAAGTTCACTGTATCATTTTTATGCCTTTGCATCCTCATAGCTTAGCTCCCACTTATGAGTGAGAACATGTGATGTTTGGTTTTCCATTCCTAAGTTACCTCATTTAGAATAATAGTCTCCAGTCCCACCCAGGTTGCTGCAAATGCCATCGATTCATTCCTTTTATAGCTGAGTATTCCATCAAAAATATATATACACACATATATATATACACACACACACACGATATATACATTACATATATGAATATTCCATCATCTGTGTGTGTGTGTGTGTGTATGTATATATCACATATATCACACTTTCTGTATCCACTTGTTGATTGATGGGCATTTGGGTTGGTTCCACATTTTTGCAATTGTGAATTATGCTGCTATAAACATGAGTGTGCAAGTATCTTTTTCCTACAATGACTTCTTTTCTTCTGGGTAGATATCCAGTAGTGGGATTGCTGGATCAAATGGTAGTTCCACTTTTAGTTCTTTAAGGAATCTTCACACTGTTTTCCACAGTGGTTGTACTAGTTTACTTTCCCTTCAGCAGTGTAGAAGTGTTCCCTTTTCACCACATCCATGCTAACATCTATTATTGTTTTATTTTTTGATTATGGCCATTCTTGCGGAAGTAAGGTGGTATCACACTGTGGTTTTGATTTGCATTTCTTTTTCATATGTTTGTTGGCCATTTGACTATCTTATTTTGAGAATTGTCTATTCATGTTCTTAGCCCACTTTTTGATTGGATTGTTTTTTTCTTGCTTATTTATTTGAGTTCCTTGTAGATTCTGGATATTAATTATTTGTCAGATGTATAGATTGTAAAGATTTTCTCCCACTCTGTGAGTGGTCTGTTTACACTGCTGACAAAACTTTGCTGTGAAAAACTCTTTAGTTTAATTAAGTCCCACCTATTTATCTTTGTTTTTGTTGCATTTGCTTTTGGGTTCTTGGTCATGAAATCTTTGCCTAAGCCAATGTCTAGAAGGGTTTTTCTGATGTTGTGATCTAGAATTTTTATAGTTTTGGGTCTTAGATTTAAGTCCTTGATCCCATCTTGAGGTGATTTTTGTGTAAGGTGAGAGATGAGAATCTAGCTTCATTCTCCTACATGTGGCTAGCCAGTTATCCCAGCATCATTTGTTGAATAGGGTGTCCTTTCCCCACTTTATGTTTTTGTTTGCTTTGTTGAAGATCAGTTAGCTGTAGTATTTGGTTTTATTTCTGGGTTCTTTACTAAAAGCAGTTTTATATGAATTTGTAGTGTTGGGACTTCCAGGATAAGAGAAGAGATTATGATTCTAGATCCTCAACATGAACCAGTTTTCAATTTCTCACTAAAGACATTTTTTCCACCTAGAACCCCAGGCACAGGTAAGCTTTCTTGCTTTTATCTATTTTAGCTCCTCTTTTGTGATGGTCATAGACACTTTATGGTTTCATCTTTAAACAGGAGTAACTACTAACTCCTGGCTTTGGATAAATTCAATTCCATGGCTTCTTTTCCTCAACAAACATGAAATTCCTTGACCCAAGGGACTGCACTCCCCCTCAATTTGCTATAGCAGCAGCCTGCAAGTTTACTTTATTAGCTAGAAATCTCCTTTTAAATTCTGTCTCTTCGTGAGTTTACTTTCTTTTCTGGGAGGCTTAGCTATGTGGTTAATATTCTTAACTCATATTTTTTCTTGCATTTCTATGCATTCACAGTGGGAGGAAGATCCTTGTCAGTTCAGTAGGCAATGTTGCTAGAACAGGAAGTCTCTTCATTATAGTTTGCATACACATTGTGGCATAAACTGAAATGCTTCAGAAATAGCTTGCTTCTTTTTCTGTTTCTCTCATTAGAAAGTTTATAAATTTGGGGGTTCTCAAAATGGAGATAGAGGCTAGAAGGTAAGGCCTGTGTTCCTGAAACCTGGGCTAGGTACAGGTCCCCATAATCTTGTGGTTCCAGATTATATTCCTGAGCCAAAAGCAAATCCTGAAGACTTCACCTTGTGGGTATTTAAGTTAATAAAAGAAAGGCAGCCCTTGTCCTGTTATGAAATTAAAATGAATGACATGAATAGAATAAACCAAGATGCAATTACAGTGCTTTGATAGGCAAAGATGGCAGAAGAAAGGCAAACACTTTTATCTTTAAATTCACACTACCTAACATAATAAGTTGTACAACATACATAAATCATTGTTCTTACCTTGCCATCCAGTGCCCTACATAATCTCCCCGTCATTCTTATTTTCCAGGCATACATCTCTTGCTATTCATCAAATTGTTAAGCATGCAAAGAGTAAACTTTGCATTTACTCTTTTCTCTGTCTGGAACACTCTTCTTTGGATATACACCAGGATCCCTCCCTGAGTTTTCTGAGATCTTGCATCAAATGTCATCTTATTAGAAATATCATACCCATCTGCCTTCATATGGATACTTTCCTTTTTCTTCTGTTCCATGAATTGTCTTTCTTGACACCAAAACCAATATCTCTCCTTTGACCTACTTGGGGTCATCACTCCAATAAGTCATTATTTTCTATGCTGAATTAATGAATCCTTCCAGTCTGCATACAGTCAAGCTAGTGTTCCCCTATCTGGAAAAAGGAAACAGAAATAAACCTCTCCAGTCCCTTCTTCCGCCTCAAGGAACTAATACATCTCTAACTTCCCCTTAGATCATGATCTCTTGAAAGAGTTGTATATACTCGCTAACTGCTAATTTCACCTTCCTTTCTCCTTGGCTCTTACTTGGGCATATTTTTTATTAATATGTTTTATTTTCTTATTTGTTTATTATCTGTCACTCTCCACTCAATGACATTACTAATCTCCAAGAAATCATATGCTTGGAGCTTGGCGCTGTGTCTAGAATAAAGCAAGTGCTTGTATATATTTGAGTGAATGAGTGACTGAATGCAGACTTTTTTTCCCTATAAGAGTATGACATTTCCTTGAAAGAAATGTCCCATTTTTCTTTGTTAATAATATAAATTTGGTCGTGTCCTCCTTTCTTTGGTGAGAAATGTAATTTCTATCACACTTTGTCCCCCAGCTCCACCACCAACCTTCAGGCCTTGAAACTACACAGAAATCCCTGGTGTCTCTGTGGTCCTCAGGCAAGCTCCCTAGGCCATTATGAATGTGTCTGAAATGCTCCTTGTCGACGTTCGGGGCACAATTTGTAATACATCACTCTGATGTTCCTGGCACCCAAGAATCCTCACAGTGTTGGACTGCTTCACATGGTCTCCGCCCTCCTAAGACCTCTAACCCTTTACCCCATTTTTCCCCCATGGTAATTCTTATTCCCATCTTCCTATTTGACTGGAAGTGTTGTTGTAATTGGAAAAGAACTTCCACTGACACCAAACAGTGCACCTCCCTGCTTACCTACATCTTGCCCACGTACTCTGGCTTGGCTCTTGTTACAATGAGTGAGAGCTACTTCTGCTTCTCACCAAGGCCAAGGCCAGTAATGCCACCTGTGCCCTGAATCTTATTACCTCTCTTCTGCTTGAGGGCAGGACTCCGTAGGTTCTTCCCTTTCTCTCTGGCATCATCAGTTTTTTCCCTCTATAGAATCATCCCCCGATGGCATACACACAGGTTGCTATTCTCCCATCCAAAACCAACCAAACAAAATACATAAATAAAAACTAAGCCCTCTGACTCCATTTCTTTCTGAAGGTGCCATACTGTTTCTTATATGTCTATTCTTCCTATAGAGTATAATTTAAAAGATATCTACACCTGCCGTCTTCAACCTATTAAAAGATTTCCTCATCTATATCTCACACAAATTGCTTTTTTGTCAAGGTCACAGTGCCCTCCATCTTGCTATATCTGAAGGTGATTTTGCCACTCTCACTTGAGGTGTCAGTAGCATTTGACAATTTATCAATCTCTCTTCCTTAAAAAACATTTTCACTTGGTTTTCAGGACACCACATTCACCTGTTTTTCCCTCCTTCCCTCCAGGCTCCCGTTTTGTTTTTGTTTTGTTTTGATTCATTTAGTCTGTTTTGTTATTTTTCTTTCTCCCAATCATTAAACTGAGCTCTGGCGTTCAGTCCTTGAATATTTTCTTTTTCCTAGATACACACATTCCACAGGCTGTCACATCCAGTCTTGTGTTATTAAATGGTGCTTTTATACTGACGACTTCCAAATTTATGTATTTAACCTGGACTGCTTCCTTGACCTGTACGCTGGCCACCTTCACTGAGACGACAAATAAACATCTCAAACTTAACATGTACTTCATGCAACCTAATGTGCCCCAATCCACCAAAGCCAGCTCCTCTAAAAGCATTTCTGTCTCAGTAAAACTTGATTTCTACTCGGTTGCTATTCAAAAGAAAATCCTATTGAGTCCATATTCAAAACACATCTAGAACTTGACCATGTCTCTATTATACCTGCTGCCCCACCTTGGTCAAAGTCCCAATTACCTCTGCCATGGATACTTGCAATAGCTAGCCAACTGGTCTCCCTGGTTCAACTCCTGTCCCTCTTCAGCCAGTTCTTCCTACAACAGACAGCATTACCTGATAAAACTGTGAGTCAGATTATCTTAACGTTTTTCCTCTTCAACCAGATTTTTTAAAAGATTAAGGGGACCCACGTGGTTCAGCCATCAATTACTCCTCTGACATAAGTCCCTGTTCCCCTCGTGTCTCACTCCACTGGAGTCACTCTCATCCCCATGCGGCTTTTCTACCATGCCAGGCACAATCTTCATTCAGGGCTTTTGCACCAACTATTCCTACTGCCTGGAACGCCTGCCCTCCATCTCCAATTTCACAGTGCCAGTTCCCTCACTTTTCTTAGGTCTTTATTTTCCTTAGTGAGACCTCTTTCATACAGCTTAAAATTTTATACTTCATCATCATTTTATGACCCATTTCTCTCCTTTTCTCTTTTTTCCTTATCAGTATTACTATCTAATATATTCTATATTCTAGTTATTCATATTCTAATCCTAACCAGTATGTAAGATATAGTTGTTTTAGTCTGTTCAGGCTGATATACCAAAAATACCACAAACTGGGTCTCTTAAAAATGACGAAAATTTATTTCCTACAGTTCTGGAGACTGAGAAATACAAGATCATGATGCCAGCAGACTCTGCCTGGTGAGGTCCCACTTCCTTATAGATGGCACTTTCTCACTGTCTCCTCACAGGGAAGGATGAGCTAGTTCTCTGGGGTCTCTTTTAGAAGGGCATTACTTCCAGTCATGAGAGCTCCACCCTCATGTCCTACTGACCCCACAGAAGGCCCCACTTCCTAGTACCATTACCTCGGGGCTTAGGATTTCAGTGTATAAAATTTGGAGGTCGGGGGGAGCAAACCTATACCAACAATACATGTAAATTCTACTATATTGCCTGACATAGAGTAAGTGCTCAATAAGTTAATAGATTGCTCCCCGCAGATGAAAGCTTTTGCCAGCGCTGGGCAGCTGCTTGGGAGCGAAGCATAGCTCTCCCACAGGGAGAGAAACCCATCCCTCTCTCTCATCCTTGTCAGGGGAAACCTAACTCTTTCTCAGGTTAGGTCATGCCTTTCCTCCCTTTTCTAGTCTCCTTTAGTGTCCAACTCACAACATCCGTTCAGAGGGACTAGAAACCCCTGTTTTTCTCCCTAACCATACGCAAACACACAGATGCAATGCAGGTAAATATTACCTGAGCCACAAGAGCCAAGACCAAAATCATTTAACTTCTGGTGATAAAGGAGGAAAAACAATTCTGTGTGATAAATTTATCTGGACCATATATTTACACCAGATTTAGGTTGCTGGAACACAGTGCCTGCTTATATTTTATTTTGTTCATTTTTGCCAGATTGCTTATCAGAATGGTTTCAGTTTACATTTCCTCCAGCAATGTATGAGAGTTCCTTTTTCCATACATTCTCAGCCAGATTTTTACCATTTCAATGGGAGCCAACTTAACTTGTATTACTGTAGATCTTGTGCATCTCTTCACACACTTGTTGGATATCAGGGCAATCCTATTATTGAATTACTTATTCAACTCATTTTCTTATTCTCCAATTGGGATGCTTATTGTTTTCCTATTGGTCTGTATAAATATTTTGTAAAGCTAGATATTTTCTACTAGTCTCTTATTTTTCTATAATCTTTGTCTATGTATTTCTTTAGCAGAAATATATAATGTATAGTGAAATACACATATTTTTGCTCTTTTTCTTTTTAATGTAGGGACACTGTTTAAGAAAGTTCCATTTTGCAAAAATATTTTCCTTCCTGTTACTGTGTCAACAGCATGGTTTGACCTTTCAACTGTGCTTTTATCCATGTGAGGTCCATCTTTCCCTGTGTCTAATGTAGAAGCCCAAATCTATTATCCTCTATTTAGTAAGTATGTCTCACCAATATTATCTGATGAAACAGATCTGTTCCTTTTTGTTTATCTATGATGCTATCTTTGTCATATGTCAAGTTCCCAAATAAATACGCTGATTTTCTGAGCTGCTCCTTGGCCCAGCATTGAAATGTTTTTAATTCTGTGATTTGGACCATGTCAATCTAACATAGAAAATCAACAGTCCTTGATTTTTTGTTTGTTTCAAAATGAGCTTAGGTATTCTTGGACATTTGTTCTTCTAGGAAATTCTGGAAGGAGCTCATTGCATTCTTCAAAAAGTCCAGTTGGAATTATAATTATGATTTTATTGAATCTATTTGTAGAATAATTTAGGTAGATTGATGCATTTCCACTTTTTAAAAAAATCTGTGAACATAGTACATTTCTGTTTATCCTGATCTTCTTTTAATTTCTTTGATATAGATTTAAAATTTAGAGAACTTTCTGGAGACTTGATTTTATGATTCCTAGAAATGATTCCTACCTTCTAAGTTGATCATTCCAGTCAGTGAAGAGGCAAAAGGAATACCAGAAGTAAAATTTTTCCTGAGCACTATTGGCTTAGAGTTGTGCTGCATGCCAAGTGGTTAGGAGCTAGCACAGTAATTGAGAAAAAGGGCTCTGAGGTCAGAACATCTGCGTTTGACTCCTGGCTCTACTCCTTACTAGTTTGGGCAACAAAGTAACCTCAGTTTCCTCATATGTAAAAATAATACAATAATATTGGCTAGCTCACAAATTTGTTGTGAGGATTAAAAGGCAGAATGAATGTAAAGTGCTTGGTACAATGCTTGGATTATGGCAAACATTCAGAGAATCTTAGCTACTAAAAACAGTGAGCATATCAACCCACAAGTGTCAAGGCGCTGACCTGTAGCCTTAATCATAGTAAGTACCTCTCCTTTTAGAAATCAAATCCAGGGCCGGGCACAGTGGCTCACGCCTGTAATCCCAGCACTTTGGGAGGCCGAGGCGGGCGGATCACCTGAGGTCAGGAGTTAACAACCATCCTGGCCAACATGGTGAAACCCCGTCTCTACTAAAAAAAATAAAAAATTAGCTGGGTGTGGTGGTGCACGCCTGTAATCCCAGCTACTCGGGAGGCTGAGGCACTTGAACCTGGGAATCACTTGAACCTGGAGGCGGAGGTTGCAGTGAGCCGAGATCATGCCACTGCACTCCAGCTTGGGCAATAGAACGAGACTCTGTCTCAAAAAAAAAAAAAAAAAAAAAAAAAAAGAAGAAAGAAAGAAAAGAAAAGAAAAAAGAAATCAAACCCAGGCATATCACACTGCCTAAGGGGCTCACCTTCCACCTTATACAAAGAAAAGGGGCACTTGTCTCCATTAACTGACTAATTGTTGATGCCAACAAATATTGTGTCACCCTTAAGTAGGTATTTACATTTATTTATTACCATAAGGGTATATTGTTATTTTATATTTTTCCTAGTCAGATGCCTGATGTTAGTATCTATTTAAAAGGAAAGGCATGGCCGGGAGTGGTGGCTCACGCCTGTAATCCCAGCACTTTGGGAGGCCGAGGCGGGCGGCTCATGAGGTCAAGAGATAGAGACCATCCTGGCCAACATGGTGAAACCTCGTCTCTACTAAAAATACAAAAATTAGCTGGGCATGGTGGTGCATGCCTGTAATCTCAGCAATTCGGGAAGCTGAGGCAGGAGAATCCCTTGAACCCGGGAGGCAGAGTTTGCAGTGAGCTGAGATCGCGCCACTGCACTCCAGTCTGGCAACAGAGCGAGACTCCGTAAAAACAAGCAAACAAAAACAAGGAAAGGCCTAATTTATTTTCCTTGTCCTAGACTTCTGAGTCTAACTCAGATTTACAAAGGCTTAAATCAAGCAGAATGTACTGAAGTTCTCTGATGCTTCTTAGGAGTTATCAACATTTCCCAGCTCATGCTAATTTATATATCTACAATTCCTTATGATATACAAAATATATACATCTATTTACTTATCGTGTTCCCCAAGATGGATTTTTTTATGCAGATGTTTCATTACATGGATAAATGAACTAAATTTCAGAGAACTTAAGTAACTAGGCCAAGGTTAAGTGAATAGCAGTGTCAGAATTAAGGCCTGAATTCTGCTTTCCTCACTTTTAATATTATGAAATTTCCATTTTCTCTTCAGTGTTAAGGAGAAGCATTCAGTACAAATCTTTAGGACTCTAAACACTTAAAAAGGTCCTTCCTGAAATGAGAACTGACAGTGAATTCTAGGGTCAATCTGAAATGTGATTTTTAGAAAAAGATCCCAGGGAAATTCAGTTAACTGGTAGGGACATGCCATCCCTAACTTGGGCCATATCCACCAAATCTATTTTTAAAGATTGACTTTTAGTATGCCAAACATTCTATACCACTAAGCTCTATTACACAGATTTCTAGTCTAATTGGTTTGTATGACAAGAGATTGTGATTTAACTCTCTCATATATTTGGAAGGAAAGCTTTTCCTCTCTTCCTTTTATGATTAAGCTGCAAATCTCACAAAACCAGCCAAGCCTGAAAATCCAGGAGCTTATTCTTGAACTCCATGGCTCAATAAAGATGCACATCCTAGAGTTATTTCTGAGACCCCTTAAAAATATGTCTTGGGTTTGTTGAAGTTTGACACAGGAGGGCATTCAGCAGCATGCCAAAATGATATTGTTTGGATCCTTTATTATAATATATATTTTTTTTCTTTTTAAGTCAGACCACACAAAGAATCATTCAGCTAGAGCAAAAGCTCTTCAGCAGGTTTCAGAACTGCTTAGGAAATTGCCAGAGTGGACACATCCGTATGAGAGCCACAGTCACAGCAAATGCCACAGGGTGTGTTCGACGAGCATGATGAACACCTGCCTTTTCCCCAGATGCTCAGATGGCGGCGTGGCTCTGGGCTGTGTTTTCTGAAGTTCTAATGCAACCCTCCCAAGGCCTGATGAACCTGTTAACTGGATCAGGTTTTGGTGGGTCCTTTCATGAATGAGGCAGAGGCACCAGCTCTGTGAATTGGAGGTGGCTTCCTTGCTTCCAAAGTCAATATGCAGAGTGTCCTGATAGCATGGGAGCATCTCAAGCGTAGCCAGCAGAGTAGACACTTCATTTTTCAGCCCTTGCTAGAAGGCAGAGAAAGAGGAAGTTTCTTCAGTGCTTAGCAGTCTGCTCCTCCCACTGATGAATTTTTAATCACACATTTTCCTCCCTTAAGTTAAAATTGATAAAATCTCTATACATGTGTCTTGTTTGACGATTGATAATAACATTGAAAAATAACAATATTGTTGACTATACAAGGCAATTTCTTCAAATTGAGTAATGATGTGATGTGTGTGGTTAACTGTCTCTACCCAGGAAGTGGTTTTATTTAAAAGTTTTGTGCTCACCCCACCCCCCGCCTTTTTCTTCCCCCAGTACTGAAATTAAGCAGCATCCAACACAGGCCTACTCTTACGACATGTGACTTTACTGTTTTCCGTTTTTGTTGAAAGAGTCATTAACAGTTAGGAGTTGATGGCAGTTTCAATAACAGGTCATTGCCGAGAAAAGGTAAGTTTTAACTTTATATTGTACATGAAATTTAAATTTGAACATGTTTGGCAGAGTTTCCTACGTTTTGGTGTGAACATATAAACGTTTCTACAAAATATGACGCTTTTACCTGTGATTAAAACATCGGCTGGTTTCCTTTGATGTAGAAAAGAATGTTCTTTTCATATTTGCAGCTGTCAAATTCCAATGTCTTTTACTAAAATGTTATAATAATAAGATAATTTGCTAAGATTTTGTACTAAAATGTTAAAGACAGAATAAGTTATAAAGTTTTAGTTTGAAGTGCATTTAAAAATAACTACTAGAAATAATGTGAGACTTTGCACCTTTAACCAACTGTTTTATAAAAATATGTATTGTTCAACATCCAGATAAGGAAAGAGAAAAGGGTATAACAATGAGAAATAGCTTGAATTTCAGTGTGAAAGATACTCACTTTAAAGCATTGTATTAATGTTAGCACTAAAAACCCTTAAAAAGGTTACTATGTAGCTAATTAAAAAGCAAGGAGCTTTTAAAATGTAAAGGAATACTGTCTATCATGACACTTGAAATTTTTTTTCTAAATTTCATTTAAGATATAGGGTGAAATGAGTGTAAGTTTCTAATTCATAAGCAAACTTTTATATTTAAAAAAGAAGTCACAGCTGATTTCATTGAAGGTTACTCTGAGAGGAGAGGCAAATTAGAGGTATACTTTTGTTATTTATGTAATTATATAATTTTCCTTCTTTGAAATATTCCAAAATAATAAACCTTAGAAATGAAAAGGATTTGTTAGTCCTAAACTGACATGTAATTTTCTTTTATATTGACTTCTTGCTTTTACAGAATGTCTTTGTGTGCTGTAACATATGTGCAGAAAACATCAAAATATTGCTAATCTCAGAGACAAATACCTAAAATAAATCTGACTGTAGATTTTTGAAAGAATTTTAATAACAGCCCAAGATATGATCCATTCTTCCCTAATATTATTTTTATTGTGCTGCTGGATGGGAGAAGTGATGGCCCCCACAACACCTATTTTTTGTGTTATTAAAAAATGGTTACAGGGTTGATAAGTGGCAACAATTTTCTTTTCTTTTATTGTCTTCTATTGAAAGACACACATAAATGTTTTTTGACATGGTCAATTTAGTAGGAAATTATTAGGCATACTAGTACACTCCATTTTAAGACCTCTTCAATTGTCAATACTGAAGCTAGCTACTTGTTGACTATTAAAATGATCACAGAAAAATAGAGATTAGGACTTGGTGTTCAATACATTTTTTATTGTTAGCATGTAAGAAGACCCTGGTAATATATATTTGCTTTGATATTGTGATTAGATTTTCAATTTGTTGCATTTCCTCACAATGGAAAGCATTATTTAAATCTGTCTTCAATATCGTGGTGCTGAACCTCTGTATCTATAGAAGCTGTATAATTCTGATAATTTTGGTTGATATGTTATTACTTTCTTTCATTTTATTATAAAAGAATATCAAATGAATAAACACATGCAATACTTACACCTTAGCAAGAATGAATATGCAGATAAACATCTGGCATTGAAGAAAAGTCCATGAAAATTTTTTAAATTGTTTAATGCTTTTAAAAAACAAATTCACTGTAAAAATGAGTGTTTCTTGCAGAAACTGTTAAATTAAAATACACATATTTTATGGAATATGTGTAAAATTAAGAACGAATTGAAGAGAGCTTGATATGAATTTAGAAAGATCAATGAGTAAAGATGATAGGTAAATTAAAATACCTTCAGAATTGTTTGTAAAGAGAAGTAAGGTACAAACCAAATTTTAAGACAGTTAATTGCAAATAAGTTACTATAGAATTCTATTACTTTATATGTTTTAAGTGGATGAGTCAGAAACAAGTTTTGATGAAATGAAAATAATATGGAAGATTTTATTTGGAAAGTCATATTAAAGCTAATTTGCTCAAAGAATGTCGTGCTTTTCCACTTAGGGCCAGCATTCAGTAAGATTCAGAAAGGAGAAACTCTTTCCTTGATATTCCTCCTGTTGCTCCTTTTTATTATTCTCTTCTGGAGCAGCCTGCTCTGCTCCTAATTTAGAGACTCATAGACTTGGTACCTAGAAAGATAGACCCTTCCATTCACTGGCTCCTTCCATTCAACTGAACTTTTAAAATGTACTCATCCCATTTTCCAGCACTTAGGGAATCTAATAAAAATAATCCACGCTTATAGGAGAAGGCTACAGAGCTTTGACTTCCTAGCCAGGCCTCCCTTTCTCCTCCCAGTGGAATTTTAATATGTTTCCTCAGCAGACAGGGCCCAAAGGATTAGCTAAATGTTGGATCTCAAGTGAGGAGACTGATGTCATGGTAAATGGTTGGGGGAAGACTTTAGAGGGAGAGTGTTTTGTTAACCATTGGTCCTGCCTGTGGCATTTAAACACAGAATTTCTGGAAGTGTCTCATATGAAGGATCCATCCCAGTGATGTATCCATTTCTTTAAGATATTCCTGAAGAAATAAACACCTTTCTTGCAGCAGGTAAAAAAAAAAAAATATTGCACTACATTTTCAGGCAATTTTGATATTCCCATACACTTAGAAATTATTTAACATAATTAGTTTTTAATAGATGTATATTAAAAGTCATTGAACACTCTGAATTTAATTCTTTGGATACTAAAAGCATATTTTTTACACTGTACAATAAATGCTACATAATTAGACTTTAAAATGCCCTTGTAAGTATTCTAAATTTGAGCTTAGAGTGTGCAAAACTTCTTTGTTGGCAAACGATAGAAAATGAGTTCAAACTAGCCTAGGCAAAAGAGATATTCTTTTATGTGTGAAAAGTCCAAGAATAGCAAAGTCAGGAATGGCTGGATCCAGGAGCTCACACAGGATTATCAGGAGTAGGTCTCATTTTTTTCATTCCTCAGCTCTTCTTTTCACTATGCTGTAAGCAGTCTCTAGTGGAAGCTCTCACGAAATTGTCAAGCTCCTGCTGAGTTGATCCTTTCAGCAAACTGTGGGGAAAGAATGCTTTTCCCCAGTCACCACAGCAAAGTGTCAGATTTAGATCTGATGGGACTGAATTGGATCACATGACCATAGCTGAACAATTACTGAACTTGGGTGCAGACAGCATGCGTGACCATGCCTAGCTCACAGGCCCACTCCTGCACTGGGGGCAGCTACAGCTGCAGCACTTGGGCTCTCTGCTGAAAAGAGGGGTCTCCTGATGTAGAAATTAAAATGCTTTCCCCAGAAGAAAGGACAAAAGCCTCAAAATTCTACTACGGAGTCACGTATGGTCACATTTTAAACAGTCATTATTTCCCAACTTCTTCAAATTCCATAATTGTACAAAAATACAGTTTTAATTTAAAGGCGGATCTGATTGAAACATGAGTTTGAATTAAACTAAATTTTAAAATATTTTTCAACAGCTACTGTATGTTTGACAACTCCTCACAACATTTGCCTTCTAAAAGCTTATAATCCAGAGTGACTATTATTTTAATAATTATGATGCAAATACAATTTGTCAAGTACCATAAGAAGATACAGAGAATGCTCTATCAGAGTTCAGAAATTCATCCAGCATTTTTGCATTCCTGTTATTTGCCAGGCCATAAACTAGAGAATTTTGTAAGTGTTGTATCATCTGATCACATACTTTCAGGGAGTTCTGGACAGTTTTGGAGGAAAGTTTTGTGGTAGTTTTCAGGGAAATCTAGCACTGGGAAGATGAGAAACATTGCAAGGGACAGGAAGGAAATATGTCAAGGCACAAAAACACGGCGTGTCAGAGAATTCCAAGGTAGTGTGAATTCTCCAGTTTTGTTAGACAGAAGTATAGTAATAAGAGGTAGGCCAGAAAGATGGTGTGAGATCATAAATAGAGTAGACCTGGATATAAGTAACAGCAGGGTTTTTGAGCAGGGGAGATACGTAATTGGATGTCCACACTTTTACATCTTGATGGGTTGTCTGTCTAGGGTCAGGATGTATTTGTTTCTTCCATTTATCTCACTGTGAAGTGACATTTTCTTTGCAGAAGAGTTTGAAGTCAGTGGAGATATTTCTGTAAGGACAGGCACTGATTACCTGTTCAGGTGCCTGAGGTTCTTATTCAAGTTATGGTTATAACAATCTTTTTTTTCATTTGATGAAGGCCTTTTGTTTGTTTTGTTTGCTTTTAATTTAAGAATAGATGATATAGTGAGATGGTTCAAAATCAACATAAAACCAAAACACAATGTTTTTAGATAAGCTATTTCTTATATTTTTATTTCTATCTATCCCATTTATCCCCATCTTAATCCAACGTAACCACTTTTCATATGTTTAATATATATATTTATACTTCACAGTTTATGTAAAAACCATATATATATGCACATCTATGTGTGTATGTATATAGCATAACTGCACGCACCTCTCCACTTTGCTTTTTTTCTTTTAGAAATATAGATTAGAGATATTTTATAACAAAACTAAGAAACTAATTCTCTTTTTTACAGCTGTATACTATTCCACTGTATGGAAATATCATACTTAATTTAACCAGCCTCCTGTAAAAAGAGTGATGGATGTTTTCAAGTTTTTCTAATTCAATGAATGTCCATGTAATTGTTTCTGTTTGAAAATCTATCTATCTATCTATCTATCTATCTATCTATCTATCATCTATCTATCATCTATCTACCTACCTATCTATCTATCTATCACACATTTCCAGAAATAACATTTATGAGACAAAGGATAAAATAATTTTGATAGTTGTTGCCAAACTATCCTTCATGTTATTTGTAACTTTTTGAACTTCCACCAGCACTTAATGAGAACGCTTGCAGAAGCTCCATTGCTTTTTCAAGGGATTGTGTTGCCAAGCTTTGCAGGTTTTGCCAGTCTCTAACAACTGCATCTCAACACAGTTTTATTGATATTTCTGCTATTATGGTTAAAATTGATCTTCTTTTTAAAAGATTAAAGGTCGATTTGCTTTCCTTGTAAGAAAATGTATTCTTTCTCAGCTGTATAACTAAAGACCAAAACATTAGTGACTTTAGTGACACTCAAGCCTTGGTGTGAGATGTCAAAGGAAGCAAAGAACTAGAGATAGCATATATAAAATGCTGTATTCCTTTTCTTTTTTTTTTTTTTTTTGAGGCAGAGTCTCACTCTGTCGCCCAAGCTGGAGTGCAGTGGCGCAATCTCGGCTCACTGCAAGCTCGGCCTCCCGAGTTCATGCCAGTCTCCTGCCTCAGCCTCCCGAGTAGCTGGGACTACAGGTGCCTGCCGCCAAGCCCAGCTAATTGTTTTTGTATTTTTAGTAGAGTCGGGGTTTCACGGTGTTAGCCAGGATGGTGTCGATCTCCTGACCTCGTGATCCGCCCACCTTGACCTCCCAAAGTGCTGGGATTACAGGCGTGAGAGCGCGCCCAGCCTAAATGCTGTATTCCTTTTCTAAAGCTTGAAATAGACAGTAGCTTAAAAGGGGGATAAAATATGAATGTTCAAGTGAAGGAGGAGGAAAGGAATGAAAATAAAGGAACCCAACAAGGTCTCAGAGGAGACTAAGACAGATGGGTATAATCACTGGCTCAAGTAGATGAATTAACCTTAAACAGAAGAGAGAGCACTTTAATGAGCGTGAATGCAGATGAATTGGATATAAATAAGATTCAGTGAGGAGAGGAATTTGAGGGAATACATGCTTCATAGTTTCTATCTTTGCTTAAATGGTGGGAAAGTTCATCTGATGAAAGCATTTTCTGCATGTCAAAAACTAGACAGAATATCTTATTTTAAAACTTATCCTTGTCAGTAACACACAATACAATTGTGGATTTTGCAACTTATTTTTTATCTTTTGCTGGTTATTAGTCCAATTCCATTCAACTCCATAAATAATTTTGAACTCTAAGTATACTATGTTGTCCTAAGGATTGCTGGAGATACAAAGAAATAGATATGCTACTTAGCCAATGAAAACTGTTTAGTAGGTAAGAGGTACACAAAGATAAGTATCTAAATATCAATTATACATATAAGTCCAGTGCCATAGAAATATTATAGAATATACCATTGACAGAATCCCAAAGGTCTTCATTTTGCCAAATCTAATAGCCATTTATGTATCTTTATATTATTCACTGTCTGAGCTGCATTTGATGCTATCGAACCCTCCTTCCCTCTTGAAACTCTCTTTTCATTTGACTTCTGGGATACTTTTTTCTTCCAGTTTTCCTCCAAACTACCTGAATGCTCTTTCTGTATCCTTTGCTAACGCTTTCTCATCATCTAGCTCTCTAAATGTTGGAATGTCCTGAGGTCAGTCTTTGGATTTCTACTTGTCTTCTAGGTTTATTCCTTTGCGGTTTTATTTAGTTTCATGACCTTAAATGTTATCTATATACTAATTATATTTCAAGACCAAATCTTTTCTCTTAGCAGTAAAACTATAACTCCAATTGCCCATTCATCATCTCCACTTGAATGTCTCATAGAGACATCAAAATGAGTATACAGTACTCAAAGCAAATCTCCTAATTACTGCCCACCTGTCCCCCAACCCAGCCTGCTTCTTTCCTTTTTGCCTCCACCTTAGTTAATGATACCATATTAATCTCTCTTTTCAGGACAAGAGTCTAAGAATTATCCTTGATTCTACTCTTTCCCTACTACTTCCTACCCAAAGTTTCATCTAGTTTATCAGCAATAAGTAGAGCCTGTAAAATATAAACTTACTTTTCATTATACTGTTCACGTGACTTTTCTCAATAATGGCCCTTAAGGTGTTATATCTTTTTTTTTCAGTCTAATACTTCTTTTATTTTTTATTTTTTTGGTTGTCAATAGAATGACTTTTCTAAAAAAATCTTGCCAAGTGAATACAGCACAACGTGACACTTGGATGAACATCAAACTTTAGATAAAACACACACACCAATTTACTCTCTGGTTTCAAGTTAGAATAACAAGAAGCATATGAAACAATGTTGATTTGTACATGTTTGAATTAATTCAAGAAGGTTGAAGAGGTGGCAATGTTTACAACCTTTTAGTCAGACTTTTTGTTGGGCCCCCCGCTCCAGGTGACTCCTGTGCTGTAATTTGTTATTAAGTATACTTTGAGGGCATGAAAACCGTTAAGTCTCCCAATCCTTAAAAATATTAGTGAAGAAAAAGATATGGAAAAAGAAAATGTAATAAATAAAAACTCCTTTTATATTACATTTTGTTTACAATTTGTCTTCTTTCAAATTGTTGCTATTATGTACTTGAATCCTTTTTTGAGGTTCTATTGATATACTTTTATACTTATAAGTGATGATTGGAAATCTTAGGCTCTTATTGAATAACTTTGTATTTCACGGGAATGAATTGGATATTAAGCAAGAGGTATAGGTACATCAGAATATCTTGAATTCAATCACTTATTTCCACTTCCACTGCTGTTATTGCAGAATTCTCCTGACTCTCCTCCCTGCTTCTATCTTCCCCACAATAGTCATTGTCCAAGGAGTAGACAGAGTGGCCATTCTAAGAGTTCAACCATGCAAACTCTTTTACTATAATATTCCAAATGACTATCTATTATACTTCAAATTAGATTCAATCTCCTTTCATGATTTGCAAGGACCTCGTTATCTCATTACTCTGCTTTTGTTTTCCTTCATATTAGTTTGGCTATGGAATTTATTATTTATTTTTCAGTGTTTAGTGGCTATTTTCACCTTAGAATGTGTGGTCCATGGGAGTATTGACCTTGCCTGTCTTTTTACTGCTAAATACCTAGAACCTAGAACAAATGGTAGGTGTATGATAATATCAATAAATATTTGTTTAGTGAAAGGATAAATGCCATAAAGATTGACTTTGGGCTATAGAATCAAGGAAGACCATCTGGAGATGTGTGACTTTTCCTGGTCTAAAATATAGGGTAATTTAGGAGAAGAGAAGCTAGAAATATATTTCAAATAAAAGACACTATATGTACTATATATATGGTACAGTTTTAGTAAGTTGGCAGTGATGAAAGGTTGGGTTTGAATTCTGTATCCATTATATGCTTCTGAAAAATGGAACAAATAACCCACCAGCTGAAAACATATTGCCATAAACTGATGAGAAAGAGCAACTACCTCTAAGTATTTAAATTTTAAGCAATTTTACTAAAACCATGGTATTAAAATTGACTAATTTTATGTTCACTTTAAATCCATTTCCTAAAAGAGTCAAAACAGGACATCTTTTTAAAAGAGCTATGGAAGGTAGAATGCTCAGGAAATTGGATGCTGAGTCAAGGGAAACTTCCGTTTCTGTTCATTTATCTTTCTGCTTTAGTTAATTTCATGTTAGAATTTTAAAGACTAGAAACTGAGCGATGGAACCCAAATTCAGCTCTCTGCTAAATGCACTGGGGAAATCAAGTAATCTGAGCTTCTGTATAATACCACCTATTCATACTTTGATGGTTCTCCTAAAGTAGAACATTAAAGGAAAAAATGTATGGTGATTACCTCAGTGGTGTCTCAAGCACTGTGGTAAGTACTATAGTTGTTACCAAAACTAGACAATATTAACTTATTCTCAAGATGTTTACAGTTGCTTGAGAAATTCATCAATATAAATTATTAGAGTGAGATTCTTAATAATTATCATCATAGCTATGACTTACTCTGTGTAGATTATGGGACAAGAATTTTGCATGCATAATTGCATTTGGTATCCACAAAAATCATGTAAAGGAATTTGTATCCCCATTTTAAAGATAAGGAAGCTGAGGTTAAGAGATTAAATACGCAAATTTACAAAGCTTTTCGGTAGGCTGGGTCATGAGTTGTACATAGATCTGGGTAATGCAAAGTCCATGTTATTTTCAGTATGCCATGCTATAATTTTGAAGCCTGTTAAGTGTTAGCAGTTAAGCAATGCTGAACTTTATTCATGAGGCCCTAGAGTCTAAAAGGCTCTAAAAGAATCCTACTTTGTTTGATGTCTAAAACAATGCCATCTGTAGGAAACTTGTTGTTTCTTCTCTGCAAATATTGCCTATGCAGAAGTGTTGTAAAACTTGTGAGGAAGAAAACGTTCTTTTGCCTTGGTTTTTGCCATACTGCAGGTGTCTTTCCTATTTCTCTTTTTCTGGTCTCCTCTGGATTCTATGTCTCCCCCTGGCCCTTAATTCTCAAAAATTCCTTCTTAGATCCACCTATCCAATATGGTAGCAACTAGCACAAGTGACTATTGAGCACTTGAAGAAGGGCTAGTATGAATTAAGTGTAAAATAAACACCAGATTTTGAAGACATAGTACAAATAACGAAAATGTAAAATAATTAATATTTTGGCATTTAATCATGCTCCATTGATTATATTTTGAAGTATTGGGTTAAATAAAATTATTAAAATTAATTTCACTTATCTCATTTAACTTTTCCATGTGGCTACAGGAAATTTTTAAACTACATGTGTGTGGCTCATATTATATTTCTAATGGATGCCACGGCTCTAAACCATCTTCTTTTTGGTCTCTCTTTTGACGTTCTTATGATTTCAATTTCATTCCTCAAATACGGTCCTTAAATTTCTATCTTTAGCCTTGGTGTCTCTGTCAAAATTGTTCCTTATTTCTAATTGTCACTTGATACTTCCTCTATGATATCCCATCAGCAGGTTAAACTGATTATGTCCCACATTAAATCCATGGCCTCTCCCAAGGGTTATTTTTGCCTTCCTTCCAATTTTGATTACATCTCTACTCCTGAAGTCATATTATTAAGGGACATGATATCATCCATATCATGTATTCCTTACCACTTATTCCATACAGCCAATCAATTGCCATACTCAAGCAGCATTTATTCCTTTCTTTCCATTTGCACGTATCATCATGGTCACTATTGGTCTATTGAGTCTTATCTAGATTATGGCAAAAGAGTCTCAGGCTTTTATATTGCTATTTCCCTTGCCTCTTTATTTTGCTTCTTATAAATGTATTTTAAGGCTTTAGGGTGGTAGTTGGGTTTGAGTTAACTAATGCAAGTAATAATGTCTATCATCTATTTATATTCTATTTAGAATTTTAAAAGTCATTTTGCATATGTTATTTTACTTGGTAATTCTAGAAAGCCAGTGACAAAGTGGGAGCTTTTAGTAGACTTCGTAGAAAAAGGCAGTGAAGCATGGAGAAATTGAATTGCGGGAGGACACAGAAGGGCTAGGACACATTTCAGGTATAACCATTAAAACATACTTTTTCTCAAATTTTAGTCTGGAACTTTTTTCTTTCTTACAGAGATAGTAGTGGTATTAAAAGCACAAGCTGGGAAGTCAGAAAAAATAAAATTCAACTCTGGGCCCTACCACTTGCTAGATCCTGTATGATATTTTGGGCAAGTTACTTAATCTTTCTGAGTCTGCATTGGCTCATCTGTAAAATGGTGAGTTTCCTCCCAAGGAAAAAATATAAAATGATGTATGTAAAGATGTTTACCCTGCATGAGGCACATAGTAAATCACTTTAAAAAGGTTAAATGCGGTGGTAAGAGTAGCAGTAGTAATTGTTTTATCAGGTCTTGAATCAAAGAGTGACTTATTTTTCTTCACTATGATGTAAAAATCATGCTATGATAATTTTGGTTTATTTTGATTCTAAGTATTATGATAAAATTATGAAACTCATCAAAAGCAATTTCTTGCTATTAGTTTCATTTTCTCAATACAGCTGTGTGGGGGAGTATAGTATAGCTGTGTGGGCAAAGGGAAGAAGAGATAACTCTTTTCTTGTTTGTTTACCAATTTTTGGTTGATATGGTAATTTTCCTTCAAGCAGCTCAAGATGTACCCTCACCAAAAATAACCTTTAATTATGAAGAATTAATATTTATCACATAAAACAATTCAAAAACAGGTAGGCAGCCACTGACTCTTACGCCTGAAATTAAAATGAAGCAAAGAAAAACAGCAAACACGAGGAGAGAAAAGAAAGTAGAATTCTCTTCATGCACTTTTATTTTAAATCTAAATTTTTGCATGGAGTGGTAAGGTAGTAAGGTAGATAGTCCACAAGACAGATCTACTAGGGTCCTAGAAAAATAATTCTGAGAAGGGAACATATAAAAGGAAACTAGGAAGTCCTGAGAGTGTAGATTGCTAACCCAGTAAAGAAGTCTTTTGTCTTTTTTTTTCTTCCTTTCTTTTGTTTAATTTTCCTTTGGGGAAACCAACTCAGGATTCCATATATGTAGGCTGAATGAATATCCCAACTCAGTCCTAATTTTGAAAGCAATTGTTGTTAGCGCATCCACCTAATGAGAACAAGGTGCGGCAGAGGGGAACCCATGTGCTTACAAAATGCTGGGAAAACAACCAGCTATGGTGCTGTCCACAGAAAGCTTGCTGTATCCTATGGCCAGCTGGCATTGAGCTTTAGGTTTGAAGTCTGGCATTAGCAAAGGGGATTAGCAAGTGGGCAGTAGGTTCAGGGTGGGAAACCAGCTTGACAAAAAACCTGGAGACCAGTCAGCATGGCAGATGTGTAGAGCATACACACCCTGGAGCAGGGATCGGGGAAGGTGAAATGCAGTGATCTGACTTCTCCTGACCATGATGAGCTGTATGGTGCATACATTTGGCAGCTTTAGATGTGGAGAGGTATGCAGGAAACACAGGAATCCAACAACACTTGGGATTTGGAGTCACAGTCATTCTAATCTTGGTGGCAAACTTGAACATGCTGGAAATGCTCATGGCCTGGGGGAGTTGGAGACAGGGGATTTCAGACAGTGCTGAATGAATATATCAATTTCAGTCCTAATTCTGAAACCAGTTGGTATTAGGGCATTGAATTAATGAGAGCAAGGCATGGGACCAAGTGTCTATAATGTCCTAAGTACAATACAGAGCAACAACACTGACAAATACAGTGTCTGACTTTAAGGAGCCCACAGTCAATTTGGGCAGAAGAGACACACAGCTCAAATAGAGAACAGAAACCAATATAAGGCAGGATATAGTTATCTGCCAAAATATAATAGAAACAGTAGAGGAGGCAAAGAAAACAGAGAGAGGAAAAGGGGAACTTGGTTAGCAAGAGCAAAGAGCACAGCACAATATCCTACTCGTTGTAACCAAGATCATGTTGAGAAAATTGTAAGAATAAATGAAGTAATGTGAATGTTTGACGATCCTCTTTCTAAAGCAGTAGTACAAATGCAAATGCAAATGCAGTCTCCTGGTTCTGCTCTTCATTTGCAATCTTACCAGCTTAGATTTAAAAATAATGAAATACTGAAAATAATATTGACTTAATAGGCAGCACAATCACCATTCAACCCATACATCAGAGGAGCAATGTTCCTAGGGGTAATTGACACTACGAGCCACAGTCGGGAATGCCTCCAGGCCAGTTGGGATATCTATACAAGATAAGTGGGTAGGAGAGGACTTGTAGACAAGAGAATGTCTATATGATGCCTTGTCTATAGGATGTAGAAGCTGTCCACCCGCAGCTGTCTCTTACCATACACACCTGGATCAGTTTGCCACGTTTTATGAATTTTCAAGAGAAGACATATAGACATACTTTTCTGTTTTTTTTTTTAAAGTAACAACCCTCATTTTTCAATTGGAAATTGATTCAAAACATTCCAAAACATTGTTCAGGCCCAACAACATATGTCTGTGGGTTGAATTTGGTTGGCAGTCTGCCGATTTTCCACCTCTTCTTGAATTTATAGCTGCTCCTAAAAAAGCAGGAGCAGAGGGTAATGATTAGAGAGAACTGGAGTCCTCCAAATAACTTCTGTATATGCAATAAATCCCAATAAATGTTTAGAGACTGACTGGAGCATTAGATTATTCTGTGAAAAAAACATCCATTTATGTATAGCTTCTTCATTTAGGTCCTTGTTGTGTCTGTCTAGCTTGCATGACTGGGCTCATTTTCCTAAATTGAAAGAACAAACTTTCTTCTGCTGCCAACCCTCCCCAAAGCATTTTTTTTTACAAAAATCATTAAAAGATGTCTCTAAAAGTTTAACTTGACTAAGTCATAACAAATACATTTGTCTTTACATCGACTGTTATTTTTGAATCGCATGATGTAGGTAGGGTATGGATCAGAATGTGTGGAAGTACTGTTGTAAGGGAGATGAAAGAGAGGTTTGCATACCTTGTGTTGTGATAGTAAGAGTGGCAACCATTTAAATACACATACATGTGTGCATGCTCACACACACACAAAAACACACACAAGAAACCCACCAGTAAGTGCACAAGATGGGGAAATGTAGCTGGGGCTTGGTTGCATAACCAATTTCATCACGTTTTCTCCTTTAATAGATTAGATTCTCTGTCTCAGACGTAGTTATAACAAAGGATATAAGTAAATAAAACAAGACAGAGAAGAAAAATGTTCAATGATTTTTAAATTAAATGGATAATTCTCCCAACTATTTAATACTCTAAATATGTATGCATTTTTTACTTTAATGTGTCCAAGCAAAAATCCTATATTTCACTTTGTGAAGCACCTAAATTTAGACAGAAATTTGGCTACACTAATTCAAATTACAGTAGCACTCAATTAACTGGAACCTATTAGTTATATCACATATGTAACCATCTCCTCCTCTGCCTCTCACCTTGAGGGGAGAAGCCTGGGAACTATACTTTGAGGAAGAAAAAGCAAACTAAACTTGTTTAAGTAGAGTATCTAGTCCCCCAGATAGCTCCTATATTAAGATTCCTGAAAAGGCAGTTGAATCACTTCAAGAGACTAAAGGCATCAAGAGAACCTTCAGTTATTCATCCTAGAAAGAAGAGGATACATTTTAAGGTGTACATATACAATATACAATTAACATAGTATATTGTATCTCTTATCTTCAAAGAAAAGGATTGAAAAACTCAGTAAAAATTTTCAATTTAAGTAATGTGAACTGGCAAATATTTTTTCACTATTTTGATCATCTGGGCTTCTTGAAAGGAAGCCTGAGGATACATTATTTTGTGGATTTTTTTTTTCTCACACCAAACTTCCTTTGGTCTTTATCAAGGAGAGCTATTTTCTTTTTTTTTTTTTTGTCCCTCAGACAATTACTTGAACCACCTCAGGGCTAAATCATCCACCGCTGGAACAAGAAATAGAAAACCATCAAGACACTGGGACCAACTTCACAGTAATAAGAGTACATGCTAAGCCATTCTATCCAGAACCTACTGCAAAAGCAATGGAACTGAAATTGGATGGGCATTCCCATACACTTTTTTTTTTAACTTTAAGTTCAGGGATATATGTGAAGATTTGTTACCTAGATAAACTTGTGTCATGGGGGTTTGTTGTACAGATTATTTAATCACCCAGGTATTAAGCCTAGTACCCATTAGTTATTTTTCCTTATCCTCTCCCTCTTCCCACCCTCCAAACTCCAGTAGGCCCCAATATGTATTGTTCTCCTCTATGTGTCCATGACTTCTCATCATTTAGCTCCCACTTATAAGTGAGAACATGCAGTATTTGGTTTTCTGTTCCTGTGTTAGTTTGCTAAGGATAATGGCCTCCAGTTCCATCCATGAACCTGCAAAGGACATGATCTCATTCTTGTTATGACTGTATAGTATTCCATAGTGTATATGTACCACATTTTCTTATCCAGTCTATTGTTGATGGGCATTTAGATTAACTCTATGTCTTTGATACTGTGAATAGTTGCCTCAATGAATATACACATGCATAAAGGGATGATTTATATTCCTTTGGGTATATACCTAGTAATGGGATTGCTGGGTCGAATGGTATTTCTGTCCTTAGTTCTTTGAGAAATCTCCATACTGTCTTTTACAATGGTTAAACTAATTTGTACTCCCACCAACAGTGTACAAGCATTCCTTTTATGAACTATTTTTTAAGTGTTGAAATTGATGTTATTTTACTCACACTTACCAAGTTCATGATATAAATAAGCAAAGAAAAAGTAAAAAGCACTCTTGCACTCAAAGTTGTGTATAGACCCAGATTGCCTAGGAGCTCTTTGGGGATTTCTTTTATGCAAAAGAATTTATTTTCCAGCAATATTTATGACTGGATGTTGGTCTGGTTGACAAAGTACCATATTTTAATTAGTCTTAAGTAGAATATTTACAGCATCATTTTCATGCACCTATGTGTCTATTTATCTATTTACTTACCTGCTTAGCTACCTACTCATTTATCTCTCACTATTTTCAACTATTGCCCATACCCCTACCCCTCACCAGCATATTCTAAAGTGAACTTTCATTCCCAGGAAAATTAATTAGAGCAGTAATATGAACAAAATGAAGATAGCAGCAATGGGCTGTAAAATAAGAAGACACCATAGTAACAAGTAACTATTTCACAATAATGCGTGTATAAAATTAAAGAATAACTTACATAAACCTTTATAAAAATAACTTTTTACAAAAGGGTGCAGCTGAATCCCTTAGGGGTTATGACCAAATATGCAATTTCTCAGCCTCTCCCTCATTCTCCTTAAATGGGAATATCTGTGGAAGGTTCAGCTAAGTCTGCATATTTAATAAGCTCCACACATTGACCATTGAGAATTACTACTTTATAGCTCTCTTTCTCTTTACTACCAGAAGCATGTGCACATCTGGAACTGGTTATTTCTGACCCTTACTCTCAGGTGAAACATTAACTTAATACAGACAATCTTTAATTCTAGTGGAATGGGGTTTTGTGGATTCAACAATAAATTATAATGAGTGATCTCATCTTTTGGTCTGGGCTTGTGATGTACAAATCAAGTGCATTCCCACCTTATTTACAAGTCCCAGCACTTCAGTGGGTCACCTCTTCCTCACTGGACATTTGCTTTCTCCTTGACCACAACTTCCTTTGCTGGTAACCTGGTCATTCATTGCCTCACTCTCTTGCTAGGGTTGAGGTTCTACCTTTCTATTGCCAATCTCCTTTGTGGATAATTGAGCTAGACCTGAACAAATAGCCAGAATTGAGAACTGTGCCACCTAGCAACAAACCTCCTAGTTGATAACAATCTGCAAATCTGAACTTCTCAGTATTCCCCACCCTGTCAGATTATCAATGACCGTTTCTGCTCACTTGTTGTATAACTCTTCCTATTCAACTTGTATCCCCAGTTGCCAATATTTACCTAGATTGTGACCACAGATCTATGTAATTGCTTGACACTGTCAGCATCTTTCAAACTGAACCTTTCGTCACCACGTGTGGCTAGGAGAGCTCTCCAGAAACTGGTCACTTCAGATGAAAAGCCAGTTCCTGGTTCTTTCAGGAGAGATAACAGGTCCTTCCAATTTATATATGTATAGGGGTGTGTGTGTGTGTGTGTGTGTGTGTATATATAATATATATATAATATATATGTAACTTTATTTCCATATGGAATATATATATATATCTCACACCAAACACAAACATTATTTCCAGATGAATCATAGTTCTAAAAATAAATAAAGTTGAAACAACTCATTTAGAGGAAATCATGGGAATAGTCTTTGTTGCCTTGAAATTAAGCAAGGGTCTCTTAAGAGGGCAATAAAAGCACTAATTGTAAAAGGAAATAAATAATAAGTTAAACAATATTAAAATTAAGGACCTCTTCATTAAAAGATGCCATTAAGAGAGTGAAAAAGCAACCCACAAGTGGGAAATGATAACTATTGCAACATATATATTAAAAATAGACTTGTGGTTACAATACATAAATAACTCCTATAAATCAGTAAGAAAAAGACAATCTGATTTTAAAAACAAGCAAAAGTATTGCACAGACACTTCACAAAAGAATATTGCATAGCAATCATCTTTACAAATAAAAGTTTGCGTGAAATAAGCCCATCAAGAAAAAATAGACTCTTTAGGTTTTCATTGATTTAAAGTTCAGAAATAGGCAAAACTTAGAAGACAGAAGAATGATTAGCTTTAGTGGGGTGAAGTGGGTAGTGAGTGGAACAGAGCTGTGCGGGGATTCTGGAGTGCTGATAATATTGTGTTTCTTGGTTTGGCTGTAATTACAAGAATGTGTTCAGTTTGTGACAATTCATTGAACTTTATATGCAAACATAGGCATGCACACACACACACATACACACAAGCTATTTAAAATGTATTTTACTCATAAATAATTGAGCAAGAGAGAACTGATTTTTAAATGCATTAAAGGAGATATTCTGAAAACTTTTATTTTAATGATATAGTTATTGTCCTTCACAACAATAGACTATGACATTAGTGTCCCATCATTAGACATGCCCTTTTGGCACTGAAATTCAATCTAATAAATTCAGAGTTTGGAGATGAGCATTAGGGAAAGACTAATAGATACAACAGCAAATTTGCTAAATAAAACAAATGTCAACCATATTTGACTGTTGTCAATTACTGATTACTGTTAATTACTGTCGAGTACTAATTATGCAATATGCAACTTCCACATATTTGAACCCTGGGCAGGCCAAGATAGCGATAGCCTGGCATAACTGCAACCAATGGGTGATTAGATTTAATCTGCCTGATAAAAAGACTTTGCGACTGAGTCAAGCACTTTAAGAAGGAAAGACAATAGAACAAGAAATCCCAGGAAACTGAGACAATCGCAGGTTAAAATTTCCTTTTTGCACTTGATACTCTCCCAACAAAGATTAGAGAAGTAGCCTGTCCCAGTGAGGGTCTGAGACTCCATTTGTTTCCCCAGTGTTTTCTAACGCTTTGGCTGCTGAGCAACTTGTTCTAGAGCTGATGTTTTCTCTTTAAGTGACATTTCATCATCAATGCCCTAAGATAGTCACCCTGTTTTCCCTTAATTGATAGTTGTACGCAAGAGGCGGAAAATCGCTCAGCATTTCTTGCTAGATTAGGTCAAAACTGACAGAGGAAACAGAGAAGATTGCATTACTTATGCCCCTTATGGCTCTCATCTGTATCTAAGAAGATTGCCATTTTATAAAATTTCTTATGCTCCCTAAATGTAATTACAATGGCGCAGGCATTTTCTTCCTATTTGCTTTTCAATTTCTTACTACCTGCCTGATCATCAGAGGGAAATTCAGAAGCAGTTCCACTAATCTTAACTTTATTTTCCTTATGTCTCTTTAATTAGATGCAATTGCACCCTAGGAACCTTTTCTTTAAATGCTTTATTTAGTTATTCCTTTTAAGTCTTTACCTTTCTTTTCATTTGATTGTTGACCAGAAGCATTGAACATGTACCTAGATGTTCAGAGTGAAGTACCTAAAATTCTGGAATATTTTTTCCATATCACAGGGTGCCCTTTTCATAAGATTAATGTTTACAAATAGATACTGTAATATTTATTCTGTTTTAAAGTTAATTAAGAAGCATCCCACGAGCATGTTATGTATTTATTTTGTGGCCTCAGGGATCAAGGATTCTTACTTGTGGATTTCTTTTCATCAAGTATCTTAGAAAGGGGTTATACCTTAAACAAAATCATCAATTTCCCCAGGATCTATAAGACAAAATCCCAATTCTTTAATAAAAATTACCAGGTTCTCCTAATGCAGCCTTAATCAACCATAGCTTTCCCACTTAGCCACCAACACTGTATCATCTTGTGTGGATGTTCACTCCTCTTTTCCTTAAATCTTGTGATCTCAGCCTGCACTGCTCTTGATATCCCCTCTCTGCCTTTCAGAGTCCTGTTTATCATACAGCATCCAGGCCTCACATCATCTCCACCCTAAAATCATCTCCAGTCCCATTCTCCACTGCACTCTAATCAGACTTCATGGTAGGCAAGCCTGCTTGTGCTTAACTCCACTGCAGGGTGCTTAATAACTTTGCAGAACCTGTGGGATGTGGCAAAATCTATGTCTCAGAGTAGAGGCTCAATAAATATTTGAAGTGTAAAATGAGCTGCTTTGCTCCCAACAGGATGGAGTTTGAAAGGTTAAGAGCTAAGAAAGATCATGGTTGCCTACCACACACTTATTCTACTTTTAAAAAATATTTTACTTGACATTTTCACCATTTAAGATGGCCATGTGCAGTGATAATAACTGTATTACAATTTACCATGCTGCAGACTTGTCAGACTTTGTCAGCAAATGCAGCAAATACTCCAGATTCCCTGCTATAAGTTAAATAAATGCAAAAACTTATTATCACATTTCCTATATATAACACCTGCCCAAAGACAATGTTACCCAATGGGGTGGCTATGGTCACATTCCTTTACTGTGATCTTCCTTTCTCATTCTATTCGACATTTTTGAAACTGAGTTTTATTGCACTCTCTCAGCTTACAGAGTGGTCGGGGAAATTAGACTTAATAGAGATGTAAAAGCCACAGGGAGAAAACAAAAGGAAAGTGAAATGGAAGGAAACTGAAATTAAAATGTTATTTTGGTAAATGGCTGCTGTGGTGGAGACAACAAACAATTGCAATGCGAGTTAATTACTGACCTGTCAGGAAAGTGTGACGCGAAGGTTGTGGCACACATTACTGGAGCTACCAGGACCACAACTCACTTCCACAGGGGAACAGACTTGTTCTACCACAGATCAACATAAGATCTTTCCAGGGGATAGAAATGAATTTCTCGGAGAAATACTATTTATCTGTGGAGTTGTCATGAGCTCTTAGCAGACCTGGAGAAACAGCTCCTCTAATACATGCAGAGCAGGGAATGGAGTTGTGTCACCAGAGAAAGTTTGTGCATGTTTAGGCAGGGGGACCTTCGCTCCTCGTGGTGGATGTGCTAAATATACAGCTCCCTTGCCATGGAGTGAAAACTCAGGCTAACACTCATGAAATAGGAATTCCCTGGGTGTATGGCCATTGCTTGCCTCTGAGATTTTACTCACAAAACTCTCAGTGGCAACCTATGTCTTCCAGAAGCATCCTTCTTTTAGGGAAAAATATCAAGTACCTATCCAAATCTGAAACTCAAGGAAGACTATTCTCAAAGCAAAAATCCCTGAAAATTCTAAGATTGTGATAAATTTGATCTTTTTTTAATGAGAAGAAGATACAGGGCTTTTGGGAAATAGAAATATGATATTTTTAACCCTAAAATATTATATGAATCTCCAAGCATACTTTAATATTAGCCTCAGAACACAGAAGAAACATTGTTTTCTTTCTGCCTCTAACTTATAATAAAATATCCATAGTTTATTTACTCTAAGAAATATTAGCAAGGGTGAGTTACACATTTTTAAAGTAAGAAAATTGGTCAAAGACATTTTCTTCTTTGCCAGGCTACATACACTGGCATAAACTAGGTTCCATATTTGTTTTTCATTTATACATTCAACAAACATTTAAGTCTCTATTGTTTTGTCAGGAAGCAGAGGAACATTTATAAATGATTAAGCAGAAAGACTTGCATGATATATACCTAACGTGGCTACACTATGATCATTTTATCTGCCAGATTTTCTTTACATTTCTTGTTACCTTTTCTTTCCATACACAATGTCCACTTGATTTGTGGGTCTATGGCGAAATCAAGGATGCTGGGGGGTATGGGCCCTGAGTGCCATCCTAGAGTTATTCTGAACAGAATGTGACACCAGGGGATGGTGTTCAGTATACCCAAGCCTACATTTTCTCTACTCAGCAGCATAAAGATTATATCATAGTGCCTATCCAGTTTTTCCCAGCTCAAAAATTTCTTAATATATTTTTACTTTTAATGCTGTTGATGTGAAAGAGATGTCAAAAATACACATTCTAACTCAAAAGGGCAGGCTGCTGAGCTTTAGTGTAGTTAACAGAATGCAACAAATAATTGGGAGAGCAGCTATGAAATTTATGATTAGATGAAATATCATGTTCACTCCTATTTGCAGTATGAGTAGGAAAATCAAGCCCAGAAGCCCAGGACACCATCGAACCACGTAGTTTGAGCAGAGCCAAAGTTCGTGTTGCTCTTATGAAGTGCATTCTCATTACTGCTTCCTGTTTTTAAACAGGATTGAAAGGAGAACTAGTGCAATATCACAAGGTATTCTTGCTCTTCTGTTGGTACACGTAAAATCAGGAAGTCTAGAGAATAGTGAAGCCAGTCTTAAGTGATTTACATTTCAATTTCTAACTCAGGGATATTTATTTGGAGAGTTTAGTAAAATCAATGGATATCTCAATCACATGCAAAATGAGCCAGTTCTTCAATATTTTCATTAGTCATTCACCAGTGCTCTGTATGCCTCCTGTAAGAACATAAACACACAAGGCATCAATGTTTTCTCTAACAAAATTTAATAGTAACAATAATGATGATGACATGAGTGGGTAACGTGTTCTAGGAAGAACAAGGGGAATACTGAAGAGGCACATAGATCAAGCAAAACCTAAACTTAATATGATTCGAAGTTAATAAGCCTGATGTTACTAAATTACATAGAAATAAGCATAAGCAAATATTATTGATTTTACAATCTACCAAATCTAGAAAATTGAAGGTCAGTGAGGAATGAAAACATGGGTGGAACAACAGAATATAATTTAAGATTCCTGTGAATATTTTTGGAATAATAATGCAGAAAGACTCACAAAACTGGAGTTCCTCGTTCTCTTTGAGAGAACACCCTGAAATTAATACAGATATTCCTGGAAGGACAACCACTCCTAGGTTCTGGAAGCCAAGTCAAGTTGTACTCTGGGGTATGAGGGTTTCTTTTGAGTCGATGTTGAGCAGGCTTTGCAATGGAGTTTCTTCCCTAGAACCTTATTTCATAAAGGCTAAAAAATAAGACCACCATGGAAGGGATATTGCATCATACAGCTCTAGGAGGCACCATTTTCCAGAATGCAATGTTAATGTCCCATCCCCAGTCACAAATCCTACCACCTCTGAATTTATGTAAGGGCATAAATAGAGTGGACTGATCAATGCTCTTCTACTCTAAGATAGTTCTTTCATATAGCCAGAAGAGTTTCCAGTTTGAGATTCAGTTAAATGCTTCCTTGAGAGTTAAGGGAAAGTCTGACTGATATAACATTGTGTTAGCTAGTCTAATCATCCCCCTCCCATATACATCTAAGTGATTCAGAGGTAAGAAAGAATGGATGATGGAAATTTTTATAAATTTTGACTCTGTAGTTAGATTAAGCCTAAGTGAATGCTGCAGTGGGTGCTCTGGCAGCTGAAATATGAAAAGGATTATAGGGTGTCTACTAGAGAAAAAACTGTTGGGATGTAGGCAGGGGGAAACTGGGGAGTTGAAAGGGAATAAAGAAAGGGCTCTAAGTGGGACCCCAAAACAACTTGCAAAATATGGCCTAGAAACAGCCCTGTCTGCTTGGAATGAGAGGTTCCTAACGGGATGAATCAGAGGAAATCGTCTCTGAACCCACAGGTACAGCAGTCACAGGTCCCACAGCCACTGGCACAGCTGTCATCATCCTGTTAGATTTCCATCCTCAACTGTCCTCCTTCTGTCCTGCAGCAGGGCTCTGCTTCCCTCTCAATTCATCTCCATTCTCAATTCATCCACAAAAAAACATTGTGTGTTATGTACATCCAGGACAACACACATTCTCTTCCTCAGAGTGTCTAGAATACCAGCCCCTCTGGTACTGGTTGGGTTAGAAGGGATGGGACTCTCAGTCAATCATTCAGCCAGATGAAAGATAAGCGAGATGATCAGATATCCCCACAGAGAGGTCAAATGCTACCTTCTCTATGAAATCCATTGTTTCTTTCTTTCTTCGAACTTCCCTGGTACTTTATGTCCCTTCATGACATATGTCAATACCTACCTTATAATATCCCAGGTATCTGCACACCTTTGCATTGCCAAATCCTTTGCCAGAAATGTCCAACCTGCACTGACTTAGCTCTGATGTAATCTGATCTTCTCTTGCAGACTTCCTCTCTCTCCACCTCCCACTTCCACCTGAGTTTAATGCCATTGCTCCTCTCCCCACCTGGGCACTGCCCTATTCTCAGTTAATTATTGATTGTTTCTCTATTGCCCTCACCAAACTCTGGGGCACTTGATAAAGATTATCTCTAGTCTCTAAAATGGTGCCTGCCACTTAGGAGAATCTCAGTAAAGGTCGAAGGGGTATATGTATGTTTTCTGTTGATAGAAATCTTTAAGATGAGGTTTTGTGTCATTTTTCTCTATCTTCCCAGAGCAATATAGTGGTCTGCAAAATTAGAAATCCCCAAATATTTAACAATAGAAGAACAATTATGAAATAGCATCGAGTCAATGACCTTGCAGAGCAAAGTACGTGGGAAGCAGAATAAAGAGAACAAACTGAGTGGAGGGGGTGTCAACAAAATGTAACGACAGGGTGAGATGGAAAAGGAAGTGAGGGCTGGAGGAGAGACAGTGAGCAAATTGAGAGAAATAACATTAACATTGTGGTAGAGAGAGAGATCCGCCTGATGGAAAGATCTAAGAAAGCAAAATCTTGAAAGTATTTTCTGCAGCTTGTCCCCATGAAAACAGAGGTGGGGAAGCCAGATAAAAGGCTTTGTAATGAATCCAGCCTTTTGACAGTAGCATATCACTAGGCAAATTATGGTTTCATTGTGAAATCAATATAGGAATGCAAATTTTGATTTGACACTGAAATTTGTCCAGCTTCTGAGGAAGCAACATGTCCTATAAATGGTGTACGGTTGGGCTATGTAAACACCGTGGCTAGATGCTCTTGGCCAGAAGAGAGTGGCTTCAGCCTGAGTGATTTCATCCACCAATATTACAAACACACTGTCCTTAGAGTTTGAATCTATTGAATAATGTGGGAAATCAACCCTTGAAGGCACTCAGAGGAGAAAATATTTTTCTAGAAAAATATATGATTTTCTTCTTAATACATACTTCAAATTTTTATTTCATACTTATTGAAAAAAACTCTTGCATTCTCAATTAGATAATTTTGAATAATACATTACTCATGTAAGCATATAAAAAGGAAAATAAGAGCAAAATAAATTGGCTAAGCAATTGCTAAAACAACTTTTCTATAAACATCTTCCTGATTTATTACTGAAGAATCATAAAGTGCAAGTGTTTAAAGTATACAATTTGTTCATTTTTAATATGTGTAAATGCCTATGAAACCAACACCACAATCAAGGTAACAGACATACCCATCATTGCCAAAACTTTGCTCAATGTGATCCATACTTGCCTCTATCCTTTCCCTAAGGAATTACTGATCAGCTTTCTGTTAGCATACCTTAGTTGGCATTTTTGAGAATATTATATAAATGAAATTATATAATAAATCTTCTTCTTCTTCTTCTTCCTCCTCCTCTTCCTCCTCCTCCTCCTCCTATTCCTCTTCTTTTTTTTCAGTTTCTTTCACTCAGCAGAATAAATTTGCAATTCATCTATGTGGTTTTATGCATCAATAGTCTGTTCCTTTTTATGGTTTATTGTTTTCATTGAATAAATTAAAATGTGTCTATCTGTTCACCTGTTGATAGACATATGGGTCTTCTTTTGGGAATAAAATACCTGCTCCTCCACCTCTTTCTGCCTGCCTGTTTTACTGGAAAAATTATGAGTCTCTCTGATCCTCATTTTTTTCTTATGAAAATATGGGTTTAATGGCTATTTTATAGGAGTTTTTTGAGAATCAACCATTGAGCACATTGCTTAGCACATAGTAGATACTAAGTATTAGCTTCTTTTCTAATTTGTCATTTAATTGCCTTACTGGTATTTATTGTAAAGTAACAATTTTCCTCCTATCGAAATATTTCCTTTTCTGTTCGTCTTAGTGTCTGCCTGCTTGGCCATTAGAATGAATGATTCTAGCCTCATTGTCCAACAAACATTGGGGTGGCTATACACTTGCCTCCTTAAAACATGATTCTTCTTTTGGATTATATTCGCTCCCATAACTGACTAGTCACAGTTTTGTTCACTGTACACAGTGCTCGGAGCCCGCTATAGGATGTCTATTAGGTTAGACTTGGAGACAAGAATCAGACAAGAAGAGGGCTGTTTCCAGAAAATGAGAAGATGTGTTTGTATTGCAACCATTCTGTTTGAAATGAGGTGCTGTGTTCACTTGAGGAACTTTTGGGGAGGGACATTTGAAGAGGATTATGGATGAGGGGCTCAGCTAAAGCTCTACCAGTCCACCCTCTGGTGCTGCCACAGTTTAGTTCTCTTTGTTTTCTTCCTCCAAATTCTATTTTTTCTCATTGCTGCTCCTTTAAAGTGTGTCCATACTAAATTTTCTTGCCTAAATCAGACTCCTTCTATTAAAATAAATGGTGCTGATTTTTTTCTTCATATTCTTTATAAATACGATGTCCAACTAAGCTAGCAAATCTAGTTCAGTTGGCAGATGGCAGTGGATGAAGGAATTTTAATTTCCCCCTGTGAGTATTGTGAGTGGGGGTAGGGGCTCTGGGGTCTGTTTTGCTCTGACACCAATTTTACTCACTTAAATTTGTCTTTATTCATAGAGATTTTTGTTCACCAAGAACGGGTGCTGATGGTAGCATGTAGGGGTAAAGCGGGTAATAGACCAGTGAAGTTGTGGATTAAAAAGCATATGTCCTCAAGACAATTGGTGGGCAACACTATTTCTATATAAGGAAAGCTGTATCTCATTACTGTTAGGAGTTTGTTAATGGAATTAAGAAACAGTCTATCATTGTGCTACCTACAAACTTCTGAAGTCCTCTGTTATGTATAGTGCTATCCACATGTAAAGGTCCCAACTGACAAAATAACTTACAAAGGAACTACTTTTTTCTTCACAAGTCAGAGAGGTGAAGACTCTCGTTTATCAACTTTTAATATCCTAATGATTACTAGGGACACTCCATCAAGAGTTTTCATGGAAAAGTGTATGTTTAGAATAACATAATACATTTTATATTTTATCAGGATAGCACTATAATATGCAGAAATCTACGAATTCTGATACTTCCGTGGAAACACTGAATTCTACCCGCCAAGGCACAGGAGCTGTGCAAATGAGAATCAAAAATGCCAACAGCCACCATGACAGGCTCAGCCAAAGTAAATCCATGATCCTCACCGATGTCGGGAAGGTCACTGAACCTGTAAGTCAAATACCCCAAATATCCCAAGTTCCTTGTCATACAGAATTTTGTAAAAGGAAAAAAAAAAAAAGCTAATTAGTCTTGTTTTATTTGTTTTCCTAATGTGCATGAGAAAACTGTTTTTGTAATGCATTTTATCTTGCATACTTACAGTCATGATAATATCCCCAGTTGCAAGAGAAGAGCTGGGCTTAATCCAGAGTGATAAAGTGGATTTGGAGCTAGACTGAAGAGCACCTTTGACTCATTTTAAGGGCCTCTACTATCATGCTTCAGTGTCATAAAAATAATGAGGTTATGCTAGCATGTGGCGTTTGTACTTCCAAATACAGTACATCACTTTGAAAAGCCAGAGGCTAAAATTAGCTAAGAATGAATTGAGAAAAAAAAAATCTCAAAAAAAATTGTGAAAATCTCTTCCTTAAAATCTCCCAATAATATACGATACTGGAAATTATGATTTGATTTGGAGTGGGCTTAAAGGATTGAAATGCTGTGGCTATTTAAGGTTTGGAGAGGAAGCCATTTTGTCTCGATAATGTGTCATTAGGAAGATTTGAAATAAAATAGTTAGAGATGAACTCTACTGCCAATTGTGTCGCTGGCCCTGCACGCATCCTGAGCCACTAAACCCACTGATTGCGATGAGTCTCCTCTGGTTAATTTTCTTCTATAATGGTGGTAACTTGCAGCTGAGGCCATAGGATGTTACAAAATTATTTATGCAATGTTAGCCACTCTTTTGGACCCCAGATCTATTTTGTTTCTCACAGTGAGAGCAAGAGCGAGGAGAAATAGGTTAGCTGGGGACAGGCTGAGTTCCAGTCACCCTGCAGAAACATGTGAGCTATTAATTGAGTGTTCTGTTAATATCATAGGGGCCTATGAAATATTCAGCTTCCTAACTGAGTTATTAAATGAGATAAACTTGCTGAGTAGCATGTTACTAATTGTATTTATTCCCCATTTTTCACTCAAAAAATTAACCCACAGCAATCTCAGGAACATGAGAAATATGTGATTTTAATCATTCTTTCCTCAGGTGTTGTAGACAAATTTAGCATGAGGAAGCCAGTGATTATATTTGGGGAGTGAGAACTACATCCTTAGATAAAGTAACTAATGAGATATGCATTTTTCTTTATTTACTTTCTCATTTAAAAGTATTGTCTCCTGGGAGGTACAACACTGCCAGCCTGACTTTGCTTTTAAACCAGCTAAAATGTTCATCAACTATGAACTTGAGACAGTGGTTAGAGTAAATTATTGGAATCTCTATAATGTATTATCAGTAAGAACTGTACCTTTGAAAAAGTTTAAAAGTTAAGTATATTTAATGATGCCTAACATATTTTATTGGCTGTGTTTAACAAAAGGCACTATGCCGCAGTTGTTTTTGACAAGCATGAAAACATCACAGCGTGAGACTGCAAAAGGAATTATGGAGAGAAATTACAAGTGATCCATCTCTCAATGAATTATCCACCTCAATAGCCCGCAGAACTCAGCTACCAATTAACACCTACTTTATTACATGTTGGGATGTACTTAATAACTTTCATGTGTTTATGCACTATTACCTTGACTGATGCCTCTTGTACAATTAGGCATAATTGGCATATCAATATGCAAAAGTTAAAAGGATTAACCCTCTTAAAACTAATGAGCATTTCTGTATCCAGCTGCTAAATGAGACAAAATTAGCATTTTTCACTTTTGGGCAGGATTTTATCATGCAGTTTCTCATTGTTGATATTACCTTGTTACATAACTTTAGTTTGGGGGGTTGTATGCTGGACTGCTAGAGAATAAGAGTTTTCCAAAGTTAAATTAGCTATAATTATCCCAGCTTTTGTTTCCGCATTCTTAGCCTGGGCAATATGTATTCCTCGATAAGGAACAAAAATAAAAGTTACTTTTGGTTATGTGTGCTCAGTGCATAATTATATAAAAGGGGTATTTTAGTGAGGATGTGTCATTTCACCGAGAAAACTTGGCTCAGAGATACTGTATTGAAAGCTTGCCATGGCACTAATTTTCTTTCTGTCTCAGTTCTTTTCATCTCTTTTTTCCATGCACAATTTTCTGACTAGATACTGACAGAATGTAAAGTATTTTGGCATATTTATTCAAACAAGCCTGTTAAAGTTATCTGCTCAAGCTAAACTAAGAACTTGATTTTTCAGAAGTTGGGTGGTGGGGTGAGGTCAAGGGGGAGATTTTGAATTTAGAGGTGGGAAGAGATGGGTACTAAAAATGTGGGGACATATTCAAATGCAGTAGGGTTTGTTGTAACAGAGGCACATACATGTAGTCTATACTGAAAAAAATCAAAAGTATTTAGAGATCATACATATGTCATGCATCCTACTTAATATATATGGCATATGCATACTACTTGTTCACTAGTATAACAATTATGCAAATCCAATATGACTTACTGGACTATATAATAACACAAGGATCTGATATTACATTCATCATGACTTAATTCATTACAAAAATGATAAAATATTCTAGAGTCAAACCAATTCTGTAATTTTCTCACAAATTCATAAATTCCTCTTGTAAATTTTGTTCAATTAAAATGTTTTTAATATGACTCTTAACTTAGAACACAATACAAAATTCTCCTGTATATGTCGTAAAAGCTTTGATTCTTAGTTATCTTAAATGAGGAATGCTATGAAATGCCAATATAAACAGTTATCCAACCCTAAGCTATGCAAACGTAGGTGAATTTACTTGCTAAGTTAGAAATTTTGATAACCTAAATGTTGCAGGAAAGCATCTCAGTAAAACAAATATGAATCCTCCATTAGTATTTTATTGGTGATGTGCATCGTTTTCTTTAGACATCAAATAATCATTCTAAAATTTGGTTAATAAAATCAATGCTTTTTCAAAATTCAAAGAAGTTACTTTTTGACGTGGGAAATGTTGGAGAGGTGGGCAGTTTCGAGAGGGGGACAGTGGTTTGCAAGAAAATCGCCCATCTGTAAGAGAGATCTGGAGAGCTCCCTTTGGTGGGGAAAGATCAGTCTTTGGTCTCAGTGATTTGTTGTCCTGTCCTGAGCACCAGAGTGAGACCTCTTAAAGGTAGACAGCTTATTTACCAGAATGTGCTAAACAGAAAATCAGACAGTTGAGGGCCGATAGATGGGGGCAAGTGAACTGTGCCTGTTTAAGGGCTAAAAAGACCAATGTGCATTGCAGCAAATAGCTATTGCAAAAGGTTTAATGTGGCTTTGATGTTATTTATAAGAGAGATGCTCCTGCCTAATACACAGTTTAGAATAGATATTAATGAGGAGTTTAAATAGCCCGAATCAGGAAACTGCAGACATATGATTTGCAGGCAAGAGTAGTTTCACCATTTAATGCTGATGTCTTAAGCAACAACATGTATGAATATTCACCGTTTCCATCTTGTAAACGCCACAGAACGGCATTACTTCATTCATGGCCATCATGAACAGGAAAATATTTTTTTATTGGTATTCAGATAAAGACTTAGGTGGAGCCATTTTTAAACATTAACATACAAGATTCCTTTTACTTCCATTAACAGACTGTTTGTTCAGTTTTTAAATATATTATCAGAAAAAAGAGGAAACAATTTTCTTTTGTTTCTTACTTCTGTGATTATAGGATACTTGCCAAAGTTGTGGCTAGCCAAAAAGGCAGACATAAAAATTGCTACTAAAAATATAAACCTTCTGTTTAGTAGAGTTTTTAAGAAATATTATGAGATTGTAGGGCTTGTCCATGTTTACTTCAAATCAAGCTTATAGTTAGGTTTGAGGCTTTGTTTGTATAAATTGTCCTGAAGTGGATCCTGATATTTAATTAAAATGACACTAAATCACATTGAATTGATAAGACTTGGCATCTCAAACAAAGGTAATTGCCCGTATTGGTTTTGTGCAAAAATAGCGCTGCTTGGAAAATGTGCAGCCAACACAGACTGTCAACTCCATTTATAGATCAATATGTGAAAACCATTGATCAGGCAGGCATGTGTAACAGTAACACTTTGCATTTATTTGTTGTTTTTATACCACATTAAGGCTTACAGGATTATAGGATTCCTAAATATTTTGACTTCCTCATAAATATATGATCTGTTGCATGTTAATTAAATGAGAGTCTGCAGCCATTTCTAAAATTGTTTTTAGTTTGATGATTTCCTTTTATTGCTGTGGATCGTATGATCTGAAAATGGATTAGTTTCCTTCTGCATAAAGATTATTAAAGCTTATTTTAATGTGTCCTATTTAGTGTAAGATGTGTCTGTATTTTTGCTTTGAAAAACATAGATACAGACAATTATTTTCTCGTAGCGAGTGGCTGATCTTTTTTTATTAACTGGGCATTCTCAGCGCTCAGGGTAGAATTATTTCCTGACATATTTTGCACACCCTGTAGATAACGGGTCTTCTTGACTTCCCTGATAGAATATGTTTTCTTTCTTTTCCTTTTATCTAGCTCTGTAGTACAGGCATCTGACCAAACATTATGTAGAAAATAAACTGACCATCTCAATTAAATTCTAGACACACACAAATATAATTTAAATTCTATTTTTCTGATTCAAGAACAAGCCTTATGAACTGTTCTTATACACTGTATTCTTCAGTTAAATCTCTCTTATCTCATCAATGTAAGGACAGTGTTTTGTTCCTAATCTTTATTGGACTATTGTGGATGACATTTGTAAGCCATTTTGGTTTATAAGGAAAAGCTGGAGGACAGTGGAGTGAGACTCTCCAAAGATCCAGGCCTCTGATATGACTACACAATAATGTGTCTTCCACTGCAATTTTCTTTACCACTGGGAGGGCAATTTTGTTGAGATTTTTTAATATTTTCTATATACATTAGGAGTGCTGCTTTCAAGACAGTGCTTTCTATACAATATTAAAATAATAAAAGAAACAAGATTTTAAAAACAGCAACAAACAAATAAGCATGAAATTCAAAGATTTTCTAAGGTATTTTGCAGACATGCTGTAGAACAGATGAAAAAGTTTGTTAGCTAGAATTTTGACTTTTACACAATATGCCCCTGGGAGAAGAAGATTCAAAAACCACTGGAGATTTCTTTCCTTGCCCATGCCACCCTTTGCCGTCTCATGCTGTGAAAATCTTTAACTCTATTTACCAAGCACAAATTGGACTTGCCAAAAGGTTCAGAAAGTTTATGATGACAGTGAAGAGTCCATACTTCAAAGAAAGAGCTAGGGCTCTCACATCCACATATGTGGCTGCACCGTTTCCATCTTAACCTGAGCATAGCTAAATTTGTTTATAATCTCCTACTGATTGAACATGGTGCTGAATGTACATGAGATACATTTTTTTAAAAGTTAGTCCTCTGATTACTAATTTGAATCCAAAACTCTAACCTTGTTAGCATCTGGACTTATTTCCATAATAACAACCCCTTCAGAACCTACAAAGTAATGAATAATTGACAACAAATGAAATGTTTTGATAGTTGTCGGCACAAAGCATGTTTAATGTTTTGTGTTGCTTCCTAGCTAATTATGTAGATGACACATTTGTCAGACCTTGACTGCCATTAGAAACGTGTTTCCAGAGGGGAGAAAAACAGGCTATTCATAGAGTAATTAACTAGAATGCTCAATGACCTGTGAGAGATTCAAATCGCTGCCAGTTCAGACATTGTTTTGTTACAGAGCAGAGGGGTAATTAAAATTCCAAATTACAGTCCTATGATGGAGCATTTGTTTGTTGACAGTATACTCTTACTCTAGTTTGTTAATTTTTTTTTAAATTGCTTCTAATCCATTTTATAGCTTTAGGAGTTCCATCTTTGAATTTGCTGACAACTAATATTATGGTAAATTGTACTTCAGTTGAGTACTGCGTGCCTCACAATTTCAAGGGACCACAAGGTTGGTGGGATAAAATAGCTCCTTCTCAAGACTGACAGATCAGGTGCTGTCAGCGAGAATGCCTCTAACATGGAACATCTTGTCAAATACTGCTTCCAATTCTATATGAGGGGGAAATGAACTAGTGGAAAATACAAAGGTAGAGAGGAAAGCAACAATGAACAACTAGAACGGAGCAAGAAGCTGTTCTCCCAATAAGAAATGATTGATTAAGTGTTCTGTTACCGAGTAGGAGAGAAGAGTGAGAGCTGAGGATGATTTGGGAAATGGTGTTGAGATTGTGGTGCTGAGTTCAAGGCAGAAGATGCGGCCGTCTGTAGGAGGGCTCACCTAGATCACCCAAAGGGTGGCATGTTTCACAGTCACCTTTCATCTCAGGTCAATAACAAACCATGGAATGACAGATATCATTCATGAGATGTTTCAAGGAAATATTGGGATAGTTTACAAATCTAGAGGGCTAAAATAGTCTAAAAAATTCAGTTCCAGTGGAACATGTATTTAGGTTGCTGAAAGTGAGAATATAGTTTTATTAAAAAGATCTGACAGAAGTCACACGGTGTTTGATGCAGGCGAACTGACAGAGGCATCCAGTGAGTGCTGATTATCCCGAAGTCACTGTCAGCTAGGATTGATTTTCACTTTCTCCATTTATGTAACGGTTCCTGTAATACAGCTGACCCCGAATCACGTTACCTTGTCATTTCTCTGCATGGATCAAGAAGAGATGAGCTGAAAATAGCTAGACACTGACCTTGAACTTACCAGAAAAGTGAGAAGTGACAGTGGGGTTTTTCTGTAGTTCATGTACAAAGACGAAGGCACACTGTTCCTCTGTCGAGTTCACTGCAGCAGCACAAGGGGGCAGAGCAGTACTAGAGATTACAGGTAACACAGCTTCTGCAACAGCATGGCAAGACTCTGAAATACGGAGTTAGAGCCAGAGGTCTCATTTTTACATCTTAGTGTAGACATAAAGGAGAATTACTGATGAATCAAAATCTCAGGTCCCCTGATGTTCATAATCAGTAATCTAAAAGTGTACATTCTAATTTAAAAAGGTTACCTAATACGCTGTGTGCCAGCAACTATGCTTTTCCACTAAATTTTTGCAGCATCTCTTATTTAATTCTTATAATACTCTTCACTCTTAAAATAACTTTGGAACCATAGTCAATATTATTAAGAGAGGTTTAATTTATGGCAGACTCCCAAGGTGATATGTGTCACTTTACATACAATTGTATCAGCAGATGGGAATATTCTTTACATATTTACCAGATATTAACACTCAAAAATTAAAACTGGAGAGTGTTTAATGGCAGTGTGCACTCACGAACAGGTAAAAGGCAAGCTAGAAAATGGTGTTTACCATTTAATTTACATTTATTTATGCCTGTATGTCTTCCCATTTTAATATCTGCCTCAATTTTCAAAAATGTATTTTAATGGATCATCATTATAACCTTGATTAACCTAAAACGCAGTATGTCAAATATTATCCTTTGCTTGCTAGCACTCAGTTAAGCTAAATCATTGCTGTACTGATGCTGAATGTTTCTGATAAATGGCACTTTAAAATCTTGGCAAGTGAAGCAGAGAACTGAAGCAGGTTGAGAAACAGAACAGCAAACACTGACTCAATTATCCCCCAGGTTGTAAGTGCCTTATGTAATGGCACGGTAGCATCTTTGCTTGTGTGATGGCACAATAACATTTTTGCAGGCCTGCATAATAACTAGACTCTTCCTTGTATACAGTAGATTCTATGTATGTGTACAGGTAGTATATGTATATATACACACACATTTCTTTATTTATATAGATATATAGAATATATACATATCTATATACAGATATATAGAAATATATGGAGAGATGTATTTGTATATAATTTATATTTGGACCTATTTTTATGTTCCAGGAGAAAATAATAACATATATATTTACAAGCTGAAATATCAAGATTGCCTCAAGGTTCTTCTTCTGTAAATATAACTCAGGACAAGCTGACAATAAGATCAGAGAAACAAGTAGACTTCCAATATGTTTCAAGGATAGAATAAATAAGAGATCATTCCATTGCCAAGAATGTGGCAGAAAATATTCAGAATATCTGTGTCATCACAGAAATCTATAGTACCTAGTTTTTGCCCTTTGGCAGAAGAAAAGCACAAGTCCTCTGACTTAGAAAGATTTGCTATTTGGAGGAGGCGATATAAGTGGGGGCGGCGGTGTGTTTATACCTATAAAACTTGTGTGTCTAAAAATGACACCTTCGAAGGCAAGCCTGAGGAACAGATGCATTCCTTGAGAATCACACAATTACTTTGCCTTTCTGCTCCTCAGAGAGTGCAGGAGACCTCTTGCATGGCCTCTCCTAGGTGGTAGGAAACCCATCCCTAAACGGTTGATTAGCCTCTGCTTCGGAGGTCAAGGCAGACATAAAGGTGTTGTCTGCTAATACACTTCCCCAGAGTGTTGTTTTTTGTTTCATTCTCTTTCTTTCCACTGCCTTCAGTGTGCAAGGCTTTTAATAAGGGACTTCAGTCCCTGATGTGTTCAGATTCGGTTTATTGTTACCATCTGTTTAATTATCCTCTCAGGTTTGTGTTAGGAAGCATTAAAGTATTTTATCCAGCCTTTGAATCCCCATGTTCCTAAAGAGATGTGGGTAAAGTACGTGTCAGTTTTCAAAGAGCATGTTAAAAACTGATAAGCAGAACCATCTCCAAACAATAACATGTAAGGCAAATACATTTTTTTACATTAATGCATGTTACAACTAATTAGCAAATGTACAGCAATGTGGCACTCTCACGGAAATGATGCCATCTTCTCTATATGAAATCTCATATGCTTCTCCTTTGAGGTGATGGATTTTTATGATTCCTATTCACTTCCAATGCACTGACAATAAGTTTATTGGGGGAAGAGATATGGAATTTGATTTGTAATAGGACATATAGTTGTCATATGTCAAGCAGATTTATGGATGTGCTGAAGTTAAAGATAAATCACATACCCAGAGAAAAAGGACAGAATGTTTGGGGAAAAATGAAAAAACCCAGGGGAAATTCAGTTACTTGATTTTTTTCTCCTCTTCCTCTTGACTTTCCTCCTCATTATTATTATTACATTTCATGTCATCATTATTATTACTACATTGCATGCTTTTTTTTTTCTGGAGAAAAAGCAGCATGTTGCTTCCAGTAAGCACTATAGTCACCGTTATATCTGGTGCAGTTTTCCATGTGCAAAAACCATTGATAACAAAAATTACACGGGCTGACACAGATGTGTTATCAGTTTATGTCCAAATTATTTTATATATCACTATTTTAGTGAAATTTTTGGAAATTATAAAACAAAATTAAGTATAAATGTGTAAGTATCAAAATGTTTTAGATGTCAGAAACCCTGAAAATCAAATGGAAATAAATCATGCTTTTACTTCCTAAATCAAAGAAGCCAAATGATTAATCATTATTCTTTTTTATGTATCCCTTACGAGGTGATTTCAATAAACTTTTTTTCTGAGATTCCAAGATGTTATCAGATTTAAAATGTATTTGAAAGTGTTCAGAAATGGTAGTTTTGTTTTTGTGTAAGTACCTTTCCACAGTACCATAAACATAAATGACCAAAGTACTGATCTCTTTTTATTCCTTTGTGAAGAAACCAGCGCTGTTCTTGCCTTATGCTCTTACATTATCTCTGTGAAGGAAGAATAGTGATGACACCAACTTTCCTCCACTACTTTTGGACACTAAACCTGCTTTCTTTCCCACAGGGTAAAATAAAGCTGCTGTCTTCATATTTCCAATGAGAAGGGACATGTGTCTCCTTGCATTGAATTGTCTTAGATCATATCATGTAGCACAAAGTGACCCAATATAGGAAGACAGGAAAACAAAGTGACAGTTTTGTTTGCTCTAATGTAAACGCCAACATCAAAACATGGGGCAAATCCTAGAGGCCCACTGCCAGAACACACGAATTAAATAGCAAGAGCTGATATTCTGTACTTAAAAAAATGTATTCAAGGGATATTCTGTAATCAGCAGTGAAAGGTTAATGAACAAATAAGCTTAGCTCAGGTTAGACAAACTGAGTGTAACTACCACTGTTTTTAAAGCCATGAGAAAGTGAATCTGGCTGATACTTGATAATACATCACACACTGTGGTCTTACCTATTGATTACAGGCTGACAATGGGTAACCTTTCATGGCAACTTCCTCTTTTACCATGAATTATTGACAGTATTAATGCCAATAACACATGATCAAATAGGAAAGAAATTTACATTCCTGGATGTACTATCCTTAACCTCCATGCCTTTAACGTCAAGAAAGAAAAGAAGAAAGAAAGAAAGAGAGAAAGAAAGAAAGAAGGAAAAAAAGAAAGAAAGAAGAAAAAATGTCTTCTTTCTTGTCTTGAAAATGCTAATGAGTTAGCTTTGACTTTTAGACAGGTTATTCATGTGACATCCCGATTATTCTCATCCACAACACAATCTGGGTAACACAGCCCTATATTTAAGGGAATCTTGCTGTTGTTATTTTCACCCTAGTGTCCTCTAATAGTTTATAGATCCTAGGAAATTTTACTCTAATGGTGTGTCCTAAGGTCTCTGCATTAATAATTCCTGCTCGTTGAGTGGTCACCATCTCAATCCTGCCCCTGTGTGTGTCCCTCTAAGAGTCCCCAAAGTGGGAAATAGGAGAACACGTTTCATCTATTCATTTCATCTATTTATTTATTTATTTGTACATTTTTATTGGCACTAACAGTATGTCAGAGACTCCTTTGAAGGCTGGGGACATAAACCAAAAAGTTTCTCTGTCCTCTAGGAGGTTACATTCAAGTGAGGTAGAATCTTTACCTGGAATAGCCCAGACTCTGCTGTTAGCTACCTAGACATCCTCATTGCCACTGCCACCACCACCTCTTCAAACTAGTATTAGTGTCATGTATGTTGCATTTTACCACAAATACTTTACACCATGCTTAAAAATGCCCTGTAAAAAAGAGACGTTCACCTCGTGTACCTTGCGTTTTACCACAAACACCGTACACCATGCTTAAAAATGGCCTGTAAAAAAGAGACGTTCACCTCCTGTAGGATGAATTTCTGTGTGTTGTATATCTCAAATGACAAGCTTTGATTTTTTAAAACTTCAAATTATAAGAATTCCACCTGATTTTAACCTACTTTAAACTCCCTTGTGCACTTTGACCTATTTCCTATGTCTTGTGTTTGGTGTACCCAAGCTATTGAAGTACTTTCTTTGGTAACAAGTCAAGCTGCTAGTATTCTTATCTGGTTAGATTTATAATGCCTCTTTTATTCATCATTCTTTCTTTTTCCTTCTTCCTTAGTCTTTTTTGAATTTATGATAAACTTTTCACTGATGTTGAAATAATAATTTTTATGAATACGAATGAAAATGTTAATATATTTGATGTCTATAACTATTTTTGTTTCAACACGAAAACTGAACACAGACATAATTTAAACTTCTACAGAGCATCCAAAATTTTCAAGTTCTTGACTTAAAAATTTTACTTTGATCTTTGCTACTAGGGTCTGACTGAGCATTGTCCTTCAAGTAGCCATAATTCTGGGGGTTGATTGTGGTTTGTACATGATCTAATTATAATTTGCCAAAGCAGTTTTTATCATTAGCGTTATTCTTATCTATTCTTTATTCTTATCGTGCCATTGTAGCCTTTAAAGTACTTGCTGGCCATTTTACTAACGTGCACCCCATCAAAGCAAAGGTGATTACATTAACCAGGAGACAAAATAGGCTCTACTGAGACCTCACAATTCCTTATTTTTCTTACATATGGATAATGGGACAGCAGTCTTGCTATGAGAATGGCCCAGGAAACCCAGATTGGATTCAGTATGCATTTAAGACCATGGTTTCTCACTTTTTGACTGTTAACCTGAGCTTGCCACCACTCATGCTGCCCTTTCTAACTCTGAGCCCCCTATCTCCCGTCTGACTGCTTTGATGAAACCTTGTTCCCCAAGATCACCAACATGTACCTAGAACCCTGGTTGCTTTTTTTCACCTATGCTTCAGAGGCCTGTTTCAGACTTTTCCTCATCAAAAACAATGACAACTTCATGTCTAGTATTCACACTCTAGGGTGAAAATGATGGGTCTAAACAGGGGTTACCATCAAGTGGCGGCTCCACCCAGGCAATATCACCAGAGGTACTTTTTATTTGGTTGGAATGGTGTTTTTAATAGTTTGAATTTGAAAGCCTTTCATTAGAGTTGTGGTGTTTTCCTGCAGGTTGCATTACCTGCTTGGCCCTAAGGACAGTTGACTTGGTATTCTTAAAGCTGTTCTATTAACTGGCTGTTCACAGATGAGGACATAATGTGGTAAGTCAGAAAATAACAATTGTTGGTCATAAATTTGAAAACTTAGAAGTTGACAGCCATAAAGCATAAACTTAGAAGTGTAGTCTTTATCACATTTCACTGATAGTGAAAGTAGCTTATATTACATAGCTAAACAGGAATTTTGTTATTCAGATTTTCTCATTTGGACTTAATTTCAATTATTTATGTATTTATTATTTTAGAGACAGGTTCTGGCTGTGTTGCTTGGGCTGGAGGGTAGTGGTGCAGTGGCATGTTTGTAGCTCACTGCAGCCTTGAACTCCTGGGTGCAAGTGCAAGCAATCCTCCTGTTTCAGCCTCCCCAGTAGCTAGGACTACAGGTGCACACCATCAATCCTGGCTGTTTTTCAATTTTTTTTGTAGAAACGGGGTCTTGCTGTGTTGCTCAGGGTAGTCTAGAACTCCCAGCCTCAAGCAATCCTCCCACCTTGGCCTTCCAAAGTGCTGGGATTACAGGCCTCAGCCACCATGACTGGTCCTAATTTCAATTTTAGTCTCTTAAATTATTATAAATTAAGAAACATCTTGCTGCCTTTCAAGTAACACTAAAAATTAACCATGGTTTTCTGTGGAAAAGGTGTTCTCTTGTCATCAAGTTTTAAATACTCTGTTTATTCTGGGTTATCTATGATTTAACTTTAATCATTCTGAAAACTTGAAGAGACGCTACTTTGTATTTAAGTGAAGCCGTGCACTTGTAAATCTTATCATAAAGAATCACACAAGGCCCTTACAATATTATACAAAATTTAAATCAACTTCGATTTAACTAGTCATCTAATTATCATCATTTACTTTACATTCTCACTAATTAATTTGGAGACTTTTAAACTTTGTTAGAATTTTTATTTCCTTTTCCATTGACATGTAACATCCATTAAGAAATGAAACAACATAAAATGAACTCTACAAACCGTCTCCACTCACTTCTTCATAGCCAAAATGTCTTTTTTGGGAGCGTCTCTGCTTTGCCAAATAGAAGCCTTAATGGATAGAGAAGCAGGTTCACATGAGGAAGATAATGCTACATGGCCAAGGGCCTCTTTAGAATTTCTCGACTTGCAACTGGCATGTTGAATTCCACCTAAAGATGTATTTTATTTTGCCTAGACAGTGCTTTCTCCTTTTTGCTTTCTAATTGAGCTGACATATTGACATTCTGAGATTTCACATGAAAATTTGTATTTGTGACATGTCTCAAAAAATCAGAAATTCTGGCATCTGGGGCTGGTTCCCCAAGAAGCAGGCAATAACTAGCTGAAGCTAAGTATCTCTTGCCTCCTTTAGATGGGGCAAATTCTCCCTAGTTCAAAACAGTCCAGCCAGGCCCCCTTCATGGGGTGTTTTTACCTATCTGGCATTTGAGTTGGTGATGCTGGCTTTAGCATATCTATTCCAACTTTATTTGTATGTCCCCTGAGGACCATAAGAAACTGAGTTGTCATGCAGATAACTGCAAAACTCCTGTCTCCTTTCAGTATAACTTTTCCGAGTTGCCTCCTAGGTAGGAAGAAGCTTTTGAAATAGGAGGAAATAGTTATTTCATGTATTCAGGTGGTTATTTGCATAAATGAAACTTTGGAACACATTATCCTTTGCTGATTCCCGAAGACACTAATGCCCCTGGGACACACCCAGGGCACTGATTTGAATTGCCAATGACAAATCAAAGTGTCAGTCATGGGTAGATATGGAAAGCATTTGTGGGCCCTCCAGGTTCAATCAGAACTGTCAGTGGCCCTCCAGGTTCAATCAGAACTGAAGTGGGCCCTCCAGGTTCAATCAGAACTGTCAGTGGCCAGTGTCATAGAGGTAGTAATGCTTTTGTTTGTTAGTTATGAGCATGATACAGGTTCAATAATCTGACCAGTAACATTGCACTCAAGCCAGGATTAGAAATATTTTTAGGAAGTCAAAGCCAGATGTAAATTATCCCCTCAAGTAAATCTTCATGATGCAGATTCTATAAAAATTGTAGAAAATTGCTATTATCATTATGCCACCTGTTTGTATAAAGTCCTTTTGTCAGGCCTGGCTCTGTACCTTCGAGCTGCTCTGTGTGCCTCACTCTGCCATTTGACCATCACTTTTCAGCAAATGAGCTTCCAACACCCACCTACATTCTGAACCATTATATTTTAAACCACCCTGAACTCTTATTCAACCTGTTCTTGATTGATTGTAGCTTCTGATTCTTAGGGAAAATCACCTCTGCGTTTTATTATTCTTCCTGTAACAATGTCTGCTGACTTCCATCCTCAGCTACAATTCACAGTGAGCTCTTACATTTCAATAATACAAATGTTTACCATGTGGGGACATCTATATGTACTTGGCATTATGCCAAGTGCTATAACTTGATGAGAGACTACTTTGTATTTAAGTGAAGCAGTGCACCTGTAAAGAAGATTTGGTTAATCCCACACCACCGCCACCAACAAATACATGATTGGACTGAGATGTGACTTTAAAGATACCTGATACCAACCAAAACTCAAGCTTTCGACATGCTGGGGCACACTCTGTATTACTGACCCTAAGCCCTGAAATTCTCCCTGCTGCATGCATTTGTGGATACATTCTGCCATGTTCAATGTGGCTAAGAAAATGAGTGGGAATCAGATGTGTATTCCCCGTTATGCCTATTAAAATTCTATTCAACTTCAGAGAGCCAACTAAAACTCAACCCCCTGCCTAGTTTTCTCTGACTGAACTTTCTCTCATCTGAACTCCTATAATAATTATTCCTTTGATTGATTCTGTAATTGTTCACCTTGCACAACTTTAGTGCATTTCTTTCTGCTTTATTTTAAAAACTTATTTATCCTCATTATTATTAGTCAGCATTTTATGTGTTCATATTATAGATCCCCTGTTACAATGAAGACTCCGTGAAGTCAGACACTTTCTCTAACCTCAACAGAACCTTGATGAAAATAAGCATTTAATTTTTTTCAACCTAAGGTACTTTAAAAGGTTTAGAATATTAGGTGGCTAGTAACATCTAATAATATTCTAATTTCTGGAGAAAACATTCCTGAAGACACAGAGAGGGCAAAAACACAAGAATAGCAACAACAAAAAAAATAGAATTTAGAGATACCTCATAGTCATAAAGCTAAAGGAGCTGAATTAAAGAGGAAAAATAATAGTTCAGCTATGCTTCACCTCATGAACATGGAGTGACCTCAGGATATCACTATTGTATTCATTGAGGCTGAAATTGGCAGCTTATCTTTTCTACTGCCTGCCTTGTGGTTCAGAGTTTATGATGTGCAAACCCACCAAATACTAGGCAAGCATCCCTGTGCTACACAGGTGTTGTTTTCTAAAATAGCCAGAATTCTGTTGCTCTTCGTCTTTGCTCCTCTTTCTATATCCATTTAGAGACTGGAAGTCACAGGAAACAACACGGCAGGAAGAGTGGGGGACTGGCAGTAAAATAAGGCATCCTGGAGAGTATAGTAACCACAATTATATTGCTAAAGATGGAGCTGGAGTTACAGAAAGCACCAGTAGAAAGGCAGGCTGGGGATTTAATTTTTTATGTATACTAACTACACCCTTACATCGACAACCAGGCTGGGAAAGTTGGAGATGATTCCACCTGTGTCTAGCAAAACTATACTAGTAGTCTTGTTGATGAAAAATTTGATAAAGAATAATGCTTATCAAACTGCCTCAAGCTGTACCTAACCCTAAGAAAGGAATCCGTCCACCCCTATGAATAATGAATTCAGTCCAGGAATGGTCACATGACCTTCTGTAACCATTAAAGTTTCCATTTGGCCCTATGTAGCAGAAAAGTGGACATAGTGATTTAAATAAATAAATCTGTAGTGGGTTTTTTTTCTCTTTTTCTTTTTAAATGTTTGTATAACAATAATTCAGAGCAGTTGCTGTGCTTGGCTAAACACATTATCAAAGACACAGGTTTATCATTTTTCTCCACTCACCATCTTTAGAATGTAGTTTTTTTTCCTATTGCCTCTCTTCTCATGGCCAGCAGATGGCTGCTTTATCTCTAGCATTTCAGCTACATTCCAGGCAGGAAAGAAGACAAGCATTAAGGGAAAAAGGCATGTGCAAGATGAACCTGCTCTCTTTTAAATAGCTTCCATGGAAAGCCGATTCAGCAATCTCCACTTACATCTCGTTGTTCAAAAGGGTATCAAATGTTCACGTTTAGCTTCAAGGAAGACTGGGAGATGTGATTTTTAATCAGGACACTTCGCTGCTGCAAACAAAATAACACTGGATAGAGATTAAGGCTAATATAAGATCAGAGTGAATTAAGAGTGAGGTGAGAGTAGGGACATTCCTCAGATCACACAGGGCTTTGTAGTCGACTACAAGGAGTTTAGATTTTATTATTTGATGCACAATCAGAGGCCACGAAAGGATTTTAAGCACATAAGTCTCTCTGTTGGGTAAAGCATAGGTTAGGAGAGGAAGAGAGAAAATGGGGACACTATTAAGGAGCCTGTCCATCCTATTCTCTATTCAATAAATCATGGTGGCTTGTGCTAGATTGGTTGAGTGGGTATAGATGGAACAAAACAATTAAAGGACATTGTCAATATAGAACTGAAAAGAGTTGCAGAGGGGTTCGATGTAGGTAGAAAGAAAGTAGGAGTCTTCTGAGAGTCAAGATGGAGAAACTGGGTGGATGATTGTGCCAATCACTGAGACAGGAAGAACCATATATCACAGGGATCTGGTGAGGTGAGATGTCAAGTGGGTCATATTCGGCTGTGAGAAGCTTGAGATTTCAGTGCACACCGAAGTGAAAGTGTCATAGGGACAATCAATTATGTGAGTTTGGAGCTCAGAGAATAGATATGCCTTGGAGATATAATTTTGATGTCAACAACCAACAGGTGGTATTTAATGCTACAGAAATAGCCAAGATCCCATTGAGACAAAGTGTAGAAATATAAGAGGGCTCGAACCTTTAAGGAGCCTACAAAGAAGTTAAAAGACTGATTGGAAAAGTGGGAGTGAACCAGACGATGTCAGTTGACATCCATGAATTTCAATAAAGAAGGGGTGCCCAAGAAGACTCAAATAAAAAATATATATACATACACACAAACACTTAGGTAACTATGGATTCAGTTTCTTTGAAGACAAAAATACTTCAAAGGAATTGAAAATGAGTCAAAACTAGTAGATGTAAATATTGGTACATATGACCTAAAAATATTTTTAAAAACCCGAGATGTTTGTTTCATGTACAAGTATTTTGGATATAATTTATAATCATATACAAATATGCACAGTTATACAAGTAGTATTTATAATTATATATTTAAATGTATGTTTTGATAAAAACTAAGCAATTTTAGAGATTGTTATATATTGTAAATGTTTTTTCATCTCCTATAAAAGAAAAACTGAAAATTTATTTTGTACTTTTAACTTTCCCATAAACATATCAATCCTGGTTCAAGAGAGGGAATATCTCATTGCAACATCAGAAAGGATAGGAAAATGTCTGGAAAATGATAACTGGCTTCAACATGCAAAATAAATGTTCAAAGATAGAATCAAAGGGCAAACATCAAGGTAAATATAAAGAAGCTACACACAGATAATAAAGATAATCCACAAAACTCAAAAAAAACCCTCTAATTTTATCTGGAGTAAATTGAGTGGATATTTTGAACTTTATTTTTCATTTACAGTTTGCCCCAGGATAAAATGATAAGCTCTATTAATCAGAAAAGGTTAATGGCATATTATATCTTTGGTAGATTGATAACAGTCTCTGGACCAAGTTGTTTGTAACTTTTGTTCAAGAGTACAATAGTACCTCAGCAGCAAATCACATGAAAATGTCAACCGTATGTTAGATTTTACCCACTTAAAGAAAAAAAATCCCACAAGAAACGTTATAGGATAATGGAATGTGCAAAATTAATCGCTTTTCAAGGGGTCGTTCCGAGTTTTATTCTCCTTGGTTGAATTCCCTCCCCAATTTGCCCCTCAGATATGCATTCTCTTATTGAACGATGTGATTGTGGTGACTGTACTGGAGCCCACTTTGAGTCAACGTCGCATTTATCAAACAGTTCCCTCTCACCCAAATATTCCCAGTGTAGTCACTGCTAGCAATCCTCCTTTATTTGTACTCTCTGTTTGTACCTGGTGGATTCTATATTATATTAATTCATAATACCAGCTCTGCCAGGCTCCCTACAGTTACAATTATTAAAGCTGTAACTGAAACGTTATCTCTCATATTGATCTTCAACCAGAAGTTCTTGTCCCGAAGCTTTTGTTTCACATTAAGACACTAATGATCACCTTCACCAAATGAGCAGCTTAATAGTCACAAAAAGCTAAATGAAAAGACTTTGATCACCACCTTTGAGAGCACTGTGTTCCAACATCTCTCCCATCCATAATTGGCAAACACTAACTGAGCTTTTAATTTTTTTTAAAAAAGAAACATACAAAATACTCTAAAGAAACTTATTTTTTCAGAAAAATTTTCTCCTTTTTTGTTGTGTTTGCCAAGTATGCTTAGCCCTACCTATTCTATTTGTTTTCCAGGTCATATAAAGCATCTGTGTGCCTATAGGTTATTTTTTTATACGTGATTTTTAACAATTTATTCATTTTCTTTTCATAAGAACTGAGATGAGTTATAAATTCAGTTGAAGTGATAGAAATTATGCAGCACTTTTGAGTGCCTATTTGATTTACTTGTTAAAAGAATTGGTACAGATTAATCAGTATGGTCTCCCCCATATCTGGAGGGACAATGGAGCTACTCAGTGGTTCTTTCATATTCACATTTCCTCCTGGAAAAAGTAGGATAATGACTCTATAATGAAGTCTTTATACAAACACAATGTATCCCGAAAAAATATTAACAATATTTTTGTAATTGATCAAATGGGAAGAAAATTCTCTTTGGGTATTAATTAGACATATCAACGTTATTCACTCCACTGCTAAAAAAGTAACAACACTACAGAGACTTTTTATATCCAAGTTTTAAATCAACTTTATATTGTAGACTATTAATTTTCCCAACGAACCTGCAGATGCATAATCTGAAAGTGGACACTCTATAGTGGTGGACTATGCATACATAGAAAGAAAACCACAGAGGGTTAAAAAATAGCAAGCCTGAGTTTTTATGGGTCATTAGCTCTTTAATGCATCTCAAGGGCTCCTAAACCAATGAACTTAGAGTCTTGGGAAGACTCTAGCCTGACCCGAGTGAAAGAAATGAGGAAGAGCACAAGTATTAGCAGTGCTCGATGCTATTAAAATATTAACCAAAGACTAATTTGAAAATGTATTAACCGCATAGTAAGTTAAGGCCCATCACAGATCAAATGCTAAGTTTTGGGACAGGAAGAAATTGGCGGAAGTAATTGGCAAATATTCAGGGCAGAAAGATCGGAAGGGAGAAAAGCTATCATGGAAAATGACCTGATAGCCTTTTGAGGCCTTGTGGTTGTCAGAGATCCCTGTGATAATGATCTGCATCCATTGGTGCTTCTTCCCTGAGGAGGCAAATGCCTGAAAAACAGAAGCTCCAATATTTCTATGGGTGTGGAGCAGGTATCCGCATAGCACAGTGAAGAAAAGTAGTGGGGATACTCACCACTCTCATTCTCAGCCACAGATCTTGGGGTGACTAACGCTCTCTGAAGTCATCTTCAGAAGCCACTATAACTCTTTTAAAGTTGCTTCCTTGAACTTAGAAATGGGTGCAATATTTTGGGGGAGGCCTCTCTAACTGCTGCAAACCACCAATATCTCTAAGGCTATTAATGATGATCATCTTGAAAACCCAACCTAGTAGCAGATGTGGTTTCAATGGAAAAAGAAAGAGTCAAATCCACGTCAGAGAATCAGAAGAGACAGTGGATGTTGTCTATTTGAGTAATATAAAAAATAAAGTGATATAATTGAATAGTATAATATACATAATACTTGAAAGAAATTAGTATGTTATACATTGAAAATAAAATACGTATGTCTGTCTAGAGACCATTTTTTTAAAGACTGACAGATTTCAAGGGAATCATTCCACGGTTATGCTTGAACACAAATGAGTTACTATATCTTCAAAGATTCCTTCAGATCAACAATTGGTCATGTGAGGAAGAGAGATGACTTAATTCCCTTAAGCAAAATACTTCATGAGGCTTTTGTCACATGGTTCTAGATTTACAAAAATTATTTAATATTGATGGAAAATATTAAATGAGCAATTATATAAGAAAACTTTTATATTATTCACCTATATCAATGAAACATTTTACTCAAAGTTTTAGTTGCAGTTTTCAAAAACAATTGAGAAAAGTATTTAATAAGAAAATAAATCTAACTACTTTGTTAATTTAGGTTATTTGCATCATGTTATTAAAAAAGTGGAATTGATATTCATATGCAGAAGACATGCTATGAATAAATTAATAATTATATATCCTAAATAAGCTTGAGTTTTGGGCAGCTAGTTAAATTATTACATGATAGCAGAGGATGTATCTTCTTTCTTTTGTCTTCTCTGTCATTTAATATTAAGTAGTAAAAAAAACTAGTAAATAAGACTATATAAGAATAATCATGTACTGCTCAGGTCTTTTTTGGTTGTAAATGTAGAAACCCCATTTGAACTAGTTTAGAAAAGAAAAAAGAGTATTTGCTTTTATAACACGTATTCATGATCTACTGATAAACCATCCCCAACTGTGTATTTAACTTACAAATCTGCAGTTTGGGCAGGATTCACAAGGCAAGGCTCATCTCATTGGCTGGGGCAGCTCCACTTAGGCCTGAAAGATTTACTTTGAAGACAGTTCTCTCACATGATTGAAAGCTAATGCTATTGTTTCCTGAAAGCTCAGCTGGGGCCGAGGGTTGCAGATTGGAGGGGGCTCTCTTTCCTTCCACATGGGCCTTTCCATGGTCTCCTTCAGCTTCCTTATGGCATAGGGACTACATTCCAGGAGCCAGTGTTCCAAGAGGACCAGAAAGAAGTTGTATAACCCTTTATGTACCAGTTTTGGAAGTCTTAAGGAGTCACTTTCTTGGCAGTTACAGCCCTGCCATATCTAAGGGAAAGGAACATAGTTTCTCACAGTGAGGAGTATTGTGAATGACTTGGAAAATAAAATATGTGACATAACTGAAATTTAGATATGCTCTTTTCTCTATCTGTGCACCTTTGCCTCTCTTTTATATGCTATCTTCTTTTTCCTCTGTTAAGACAGTCTTTCTCCATTAAGTGGGTAAGATGAGAGCTGGCTGTTCACATGCTTAGAGTACTCTGTCGTAGAATTAAAAGGAATTCTTCTCCATCAGCTTGAGGGGGAATAAGGGCTTAAAAGGCAAAGTTAGAATTTGGACAGTACTCGTCAGAAACATAATTAGGAAAAATAGTCCCCACTCTCACCAAGTATGGGTTACATTCAGGTCAGACAACATAAAGAACATCCACTAAAAGTTTTGACAACAGAAAAGGGTCTTTTGCATTTTGCTGCCTACCTTTCACTTTCTATTGCATACTCATTTGTTTATTCACTCAAGTATGTGTACTTACACTCTCTGACAGGGAGTGTTCTACATCAGTGATTCTCAAAGGGTGATCTAGGGATCCCTTGGGGTTCCTCATCCTTTCAGGGGGTCCAAGAGGTCAAATCTATTTTCATAATAATTCTAACATATGATTTGCTTTTTTCACTCTGATTTTTATAAGGGTGTACAGTGAAGCCTTCCAGAGCCTACATGACATGTATCACAATAGTGAAGAGATTTCCTGCTGTCTTCTCTTAAGCCAGACATTAAAGACATTTGCAAAAACACAAACCATTGCCTCTCTTGTCACTGAATTTTTCTTTATTTTAGAAAATAGTTATTTTATTAAAAATATGCAATTTGTGTTAATAAGCAATGCATTTATTTACTGTATCTACTTAATACGTGTTATTAAAATTACTCAAATTTAGTTTCTAACAAGCTAAATGTTGATAGTTGTAACCCACATTAACAAGGTCTTTAAGGAATTAAAAAAATTTTTAAGAATGTAATGTCCTGTGAAAAATGTTTGAGAACCTGTGTGTAACTTGAAATGTGATATCCAACAAAGCAAACGAAGCCTCTGCTTTCTGAGTACAGAAGAGATGCCAGCCTACTTCAAGGAGGATTGCAAGATTTATTATGCCGCACCATAATTATCTATCAATGGTCAAGGTCCTCCACAAAACTCTAAGTTTCTAGAGGGCAGAGACTATATATTATTTTCAGAAAAAACTTCAAAAATTATAGTTATTTTTTCAATGAGAAATACAAAAGTATTCAATTTTAGACATTCATGAACTCCATTGAAGGATGAAATTTTTCTTATTAATTTACTTCTAAGGTGGCAATAAAAATTGAGAAGTTATCAGTTTTAAAGAACTCATTAAAATCTAAGGCTTATCAGAAATTTATATTGGCTAAATAGTATCTAAAGTGACATATAAATGTTCATGATGTCTGTATTGAAGAATTCACGCTAAATAAAATGGTATTATGTTAAGTGCATTTTACTGATTTGGGGTTGTTATAAACCTACAAACAAAATGTTGGCTATTTTTCTCCTTTTAATTTTTAAATTTTTATTACTATTATTTTTTGTAGAGATGTGTCTCGCTGTGTTGCCCTGGCTGGTCTCAAACACCTGGCCTCAAGCAATCCTCCTGCCTCAGCCTCCCATAGCACTGGGATTATAGGCATAAGCCACTGCATCAGGCCCATTTTTCTGATCTTGTGTTAATTTTCCTGCTACTGAGCATACATAGTACATGCTTCATACATTTTGAGTTTGATTGTTTTAGATTAGATGCAGATTGTAATATAGAAATGCAATATAGAATTGCTTGAGCACCGTTTTTCATCGCCAGTCTGGAATCACCAATTTATTTTCTTTGGCTATGATTTTGGAGTCTTTAGAAAACAACACTAAAATCCTAGAGGTAAAGCCTTAGGCTCATTTAGAATGAGAAATGCTCATTTGCTGCCATGCTAAGGTGCATGCAATTATCCAGGGTACCTGGCAATTATCACCCTTCTCTAGTGCAGTGATTACCTAATTTGGCTAAGAATCATTAGAGGGCTTTTTAAAAATACAGATTCCTGCACCTAACCTAGACCTTACAAATCAGAATCCAGCTTCTACTATTTACTGAGTGTCAAATGTTTGATATCTCAAAGCTAAACAAACAAACAAAATCTAGGAAGAGTCCCTATATTTGCCTGTCTCTGCTTTGAAACTCAGCCTATGAAACAAAGAGCACTATATCATAGAAGTCATCTTGCATTCAAAAGCTACAAATATCCACCTTATATCCTGCCTATAAGTCTCCAACTTCCTCTTATGTCTTAAGAAAAGTCTAGACATAGCTCAACTGTGTCTAAGAAAATCTGTGCAAGCAAACTTCAGATATATTGCAGGTTTGGTTCCAGACTACCAAAATAAACAAATATTGCAATAAAGCAAGTCATACAAAAATTTTGATTTCACAGAGCAAATAAAAGTTATGTTTATACTATTCTATAGTCTATTAAGAGAGCAATATCATTTTGTATAAAAAACAATATGAGCCAAGCGTGATGGCTCATGTCTGTAATCCCAACACTTTGGGAGACTGAAGCAGGAGGATCACTTGAGCCTTGGGATTCAAGACCAACCTTGCCCATGCAGTGAGACCCTGTCTCTACAAAAAATTAAAAAAAAAATTAATCGGGCATGCTTTTCCATGCCTGTAGTCCCACCTACTTGGGAGGCTGAGGTGGGAAGATTGCTTGAGCCCTGAAGGTGGAGGTTGCAGTAAGCCATGATTGCACCACTGCACTCCAGCCTGGGAGATAAAGTGAGACATTGTCTCAAAAAAAAAAAAAAATGCATACCTTAATTTAAAGAAATATTATTGCTAAAAAATGCTAACAATCATCTGAGCCTTCAAAGAGTCATATTCTTTTTGCTGGTGGAAGGTCTTGCCTTGATGTTGATGGCTGCTGACTGATCAGGGTGGTGATTTCTGAAGGGCAAAGTGTCTGTGGCAATGTTTTGAAATAAGTCCACAGTGAAGTTTACCACATTGGTTGCCTCTTTCTTTTGTGAAAGATTTCTCTGTAGCATGTGTTGCTGTTTGACAGCATTTTACCTACAGTAGAATTTCTTTCAAAATTGGAGGCAATCCTTTCAAACTCTACTGCTGTTTTATAAACTGAGTTTATGGAATATTCCAAATTTTGTCATTCCAGCGACATTCACGGCCTCTTCACTGGGGTACATTCCATCTCAAGTACATTCTTTGCTCATCTGTAAGAAGCACCTTCTCATTAAAATTTTATCATGAGATTGCAGCAATTTAGTTACATCCTCAGGCTCCACTTCTTATTCTAGTTGTCCTGTTATTTTTACCACATCTACAGTTACATTCTGCATTGAAGTCCTGAGCCCCTCAAAGTCATTCATAAGGATTGGAATACACTTCTTTCAAACTCACATTAATGTTGATATTTTGACCTTCTCTCATGAATCATGAATGTTCTTAGTGACATCTAGAATGGTAAATCGTTTTTAGAAGGTTTTCAAATTGCTTCGTCCAGATCCATCAGCGGAATCACTGCCTATGCAGCTATAGTCTTATTAAATATATTTCTTTTTTTTATTACTTTTTTGAGACGGAGTCTCACTCTGTTGCCCAGGCTGGATGGAGTACAGTGGCGTGATCTCGGCTAACTGCAAGCTCTGCCTCCCAGGTTCACTGCATTCTCCTGCCTCAGCCTCCCGAGTAGCTGGGACTACAGGTGCCCACCAACACGCCAGGCTAATTTTTTGTATTTTTAGGAGAGACGGGGTTTCACCGTGTTAGCCAGAATGGTCTCTATCTCCTGACCTCGTGATCTGCCGCCTCGGCCTCCCAAAGTGCTGGGATTACAGGTGTGAGCCACTGTACCCGGCCTTAAATATATTTCTTAAATAACAAAACTCTAAAGCCAAATTTACTACTTGATCCATGAGCTGCAGAATGGATGTTAGCAAGCATGAGAACAACATTATTGTCCTTGTACATCTCCATCAGAGCTCTTGAGTGACTAGCTGCATTGTCAATGAATAGTAATATTTTGAAAGGAATCTTTTTTTTTGAGCAGTAGGTCTCAACAATGGGCTTAAAATATTCAGTTAAGTCATGCTGTAAACTGATGTGCTGTCATCCAGGCTTTGTTGTTCCATTTATAAAACACAGACAAAGTATATTTAGTATCATTTTTAAGGGCCCTAGTATTTTTGGAAGGGCAAATGAGCACTGGCTTCAACTTAAAGACACTGATAACTAGAGAATCAGCCTGTCCTTTGAAGCTTTGAAACCAGGCATTGACTTTTCCTCTTGAGCTATGGAAATCCTAGATGACATATTCCATATAAAGGTATTTCATCTACATTGAAAATGTGTTGTTTAGTGTAGCTAGCTTCATCAATAATTTTAGTTGGATCTTCTAGATAACTTGCTGCAGCTTCTACAACAGCACTTTCAGCTTCACCTTGTACTTTTATGTTATGGAGATGACATCTGTCCTTAAACCTCATGAACTAACCTCTGCTGCCTTCAGACTTTTCTTCTGCAGTTTTTCCACCTCTCTCAGCCTTCAAGGAATTGAAGAGGGTTAGGGCCTTGCCCTCAATTAGGTGTTAGCTCTTAAGGGAAAGTTGTGGCTACTTTGATCTTCTATCCAGACCACTCAAACTTTCTTCATAGCAACAAGAAGTTTGTTTTACTTTCTTATCATTCCTGTGTTCACTGTAGGGGCACTTTTAATTTCCTTCAATAACTTTTCCTTTGCACTCACAACTTGACTGGCACATAAAGCCTAGATTTCAGCTTAACTTGGTTTTTGACATGCTTTCCTCACTAAACTTAATAATTTCTAGCTTTTGATTTTTTTTTTTTTTTTTTTTGAGATAGAATCTCCCTCTGTTGCCCTGGCTGGGTGCAGTTGTGTGATCTTGGCTCACTGAAACCCCTGCCTCCTGGGTTCAAGTGATTCTCCAGCCTCAGTCTCCTGTCTCAGATACTCCCAGATACTCTGTATCTGGGATTACAGGTACTCAGCACCATGCCCACCTAATTTTTGTATTTTAGTAGCAATGGGGTTTTGCCATGTTGGCCAGGCTGGTCTCAAACTCCTGACCTCGGGTGATCTGCCCACCTTGGTCTCCCAAATTGCTGGAATTAAGTGAGAGATATGCAACTCTTCTTTTCACTTAAGCACTTACAGGCCATTGTAGTGTTATTCACTGGCCTAATTTTAATACTGTGGTATCTCAGAGAATAGGGAGGCAGAGGAGAGGGAAAGAGACAGGGGAACTGCCAGTTGGTGGGGCAGTCAGAACACACACAATGAAACTTAATAAGGTGAAGCACAATAAAATGAAGTATGTCTGTACTTATATTTTCCTTCTCCACAAAACATTTCCCTAAGGGGTGTGCATGTGTGAAAGATGGGCGGTGGGGAGGAAAAGAGGAGAGAGAATATTGAGTTATTGCAGGATCAACTTTGCTCCATGAACTTTGTAGGGGCTTTTACTTACTTACCCTTGCTGCCGTTCACCAGCAAATCTCAGTTTCTAGAAGGTTGAGAATTAATACAGTTTTGAGGACTGGCCCTAGTAAGGCAAATGTTTGAGGGTGAAAGAAACTCAGAGACGTTTGAGGCAATCACGTGCAACAGCTGGACTAGGTGCCTGGCAGTAGAAAGGTCACAAGGACTTAGGTGAGATGGCGTTATGTAATAAGAGATCTGACTGTATGTAACAGGGCACCTACTAAGTAGCAGGGATACTAACAACATAACCTACTGCCAGGAAAGAGAATGAGCAGGACCTCAGGGGAGAAAGCCCTTCAAGCAGCAGAGTGGTTCAGGGTAAATATTCCTCATCACTGGAAGGATCAGGAGACCAAAGGCCAGCTGCCAGGAATAGAAGATTAACCTAAACAGAGTAAGCCAGTACTAGAAGCAGGTAAAGGAGACAGGGAAGGGCTACAAGAATGCTTACATTAGACCTAGCACTTCAGCCTAACTGGCAGCAAAGATTCAAAGTGGGGTACTCACTGACTTTGAGACTTGAGAGGCTCACTGAATATGTATTCTCTCGAGATAGTAGAAGAGAGGGGCCTGACTGTATTCTGGCTTCTGTTAACTGGTTCTGTAGCTAAACTAAGCCTGTTAGAAGAGCTGGTCTTCAGATAAGCAACAGTAGGATAAAGTCAGCTTGGCTGTGAGGTGTTGTCAGGTATTGTAATTTATTCATAACAAATACATTGATTTTTCATGACCAATGACTAATTAGCATCAGCCTAAAGAGGTCTGTATTGTTGAAATTATAGAGATTTAAGGTGTCTTTCAGATGTAAGCCATGTTTTTTTCTGGGTAGTGGGAACAACAATCAATCAGGAAAGTGAAAACAGCATCAGTGGGCACCATCAGAGGCTACAATTTTTTTTGTACTGATTCAAACATATCTTTTAAAAATGATTAAGTATATAAAAGTATCTAAAAAGGATAAGATAAGAAATACGAGCTCACAAAGGGGGAATAAAAGTGTAGAACAGCCGAAAGGGTCCCTCAGTTTCAGGCCGAGTGTGAGAATAGGACACTCTAAAACACTTTAAAAATCTCTAAATACCCAGAGATTTCTTTGTTTTGGATTGTATTTTTCTTTTCTTTTTTTTTTTTTTTAAAGCTAAAGATGAAATGCTGTCATATTACAATTTTGTTTACTGGAAGCAAAATTGACCAAAAGAAACTGTCCTTAAACTGAAGTTTAAAGTTGGAACCTCATGAAAAGACAGTCTTTATAAATGATCAAGTTGGCATGTCAGGGTAAAAGACAGGAATGTAAGATTAGGCAAACCAGAATTTTCTCTGCTGTGATTGCCCTTGCTCTTAAGAGCTCGTTCTTTCTCTTTGACTATTAGCCCATGGCAGTTGACTCAACTAGGGAGGTCAGCTTCTCAGCCGCCCAAGTCTCAGGGAGAAAAGACAGAAACACGTAACCTGAAATGACACAGCTGCTGATGCAGATTGTTGCTCTGCTTGCTTATATTTTGAAGTATATCATGTGAGCTGAATTGCAAAGAATAGCATTCGACAGGGTGAAGGGTTGCATACACTGAAGAAAAGGCAAGATTCTTGGTGAGGCAAAAGTCTGAAGGACAAGTGCCTTTAGCATCAACTGAAAGTCTTACTGTATAATATGACCTCAACAAAATTGGACAGTGCTGCATAGTCAAGAGAGGGATAGCAAACTGAAAGAACTGATTTAGTGGTATTGCCATCTAGCTAGCTTACTTAGGAATTATTTCTGATGACTTTAATTTCAATAAAGCAGGACTAATTCCTTTATCCACATTTCCATCTATATCTTTGTTGGATGTTTGGGGATGGAACAGTCCAATAGTAAAAGGGAAGTAGATTCTTATGTGGCCTCAAGGAAACATTGTGTATTAGTATGGGACTGGATAACTAGTTATCTAATATCTAGTTACTTTATATATTTGAGCATAAATTTAACAATTAATGATACTGATTTAAGAGACTGATTTTGTCAATCAAATGACATTTTGGAGGTAGGTAAAAAAAAAAACTAAAAATAATCCCGCCTAGCTAATACAGTCCTTTTCTTGCTGTTGTTGTTGTTTTGAGACAAGTTCTCATTCTGTTGCCCAGACTGGAGTACAGTGGCGTGTTTATAGCTCACCACAGCCTTGAACTCCTGGGCTCAAACAATCCTCTTGCCTTGAGGTAGGCAGGACTACAGGTACACCACGATGCCCAGCTTTTTTTTCTTTCTTTTTTTTTTTTTTTGTAGAGACAAAGTCTCACTATGTGGCTCAGACTGGTCTCACACATCTGACCTCAATCAATCTTCCCTCCTTGGTTTCCCAAAGTGTTGGGAATACAGGCATGAGCCACCATGCTCAGCCAACACAGTATTTAACACAGTATTTTGCCTACAGAAATTACTCAAGAAATACTCGTTGAAACTGTAGCTCAATTTCCTCATTTTCCAAATGAATGTAATAATTTCCTCTATATAATATAGTGCTCTGCTTTCACAAAATGAGTTTAATATATGTAAAACAATTTTGAAAAATGAAATGAAACATTTTTATTAATACGTTCCGATTGAGTTTAACATTTATCCCATGCCTGCTATGTACCAAGTGCTCTGCTCATCTGTTTACTAGAATAGTGTGGATATGGTCTCTACTTAAAAGAAAAATAATCTTTTTCTCTTTAATTTACTTCGTCCCTGTTGAAGTTTTCATTGCCCCATTGATTTAAACTATTGACACGTAGATTGAAGCTTGTATACTTTGAACTTATCTTGTATTTTTCTTTGCTTCAAACTTTTGGTTCTCTGATTGGTTTTTAATCTCTGATTGGGCTGGGACCAGGTCATAATCACATGGAAGTTTCCTTCAAACTGCAGTCTCCTCTAAGATTCTGCAATATCCCCTAGGAGTGCTACCCCAATCCTATAATTACTGCAATATGAGTGGCTGTCATTTCCAGATGTGTTTCCTTCAGGTGTGTTTGAGGGTGGTCAAAATAATAGAGATCCTCATTCCTGATAGATCCTTGTTTCATGGTTAGAATGCACTTCACCTTCATCATATACTATGGTATCAATCATTAACTGCTATCATAGGAAATCTATTTATTCTTTGCCAGCACCATTAGAAAGACTTCATAAACCAGGTAAAAGTGCTTTCTCTTAAGGAGAAAATTTAAATGATGTTTTGTAGCATAAAGTGATGATATATATATTTAAAAATTTTCTAACCCCCAAATTCATTAGTTTCACCAAGTGCTTCCAGCCTCCATCTTAATCCTTTTCTTCTTTAACTTTAGACCCCAAATTAACTTCTCCAGAGCTCCCTACAATGTATCTTGTTTCTTGAGGGGGAAAAATAAACCCCCACCAAATTCCTGTAAAGGATACTTAATAAATAGTCATTACATTCCTTCAATAACTTTACCATTAAGCTTCTGTTGAGTTTGTGGCTAACATTTCAAAAATAATCTCAACTTTTTCTTCTTATTGCTGCTGAGTTGGGTGTGTCTTTCATTGTGGCTAGATGAGGGACATAAAATTAGTGGTAAAGACACAAATAACCAGAGAAATTTGATAATATGAAATAGTAATACAATCATATTTTCTTTGTTTATGATTAAAATTTAGGAATCTCTATTTAAATAATCTCGACTTATGAAGAGCAAAAATGTTTGCCTTTTGCACTATGAAAATTTTACTTTAAAGGTTATTCTGTTAAAGTTTTCTGTTTTAAAGTTTAGCTATATAGTTTTTGTTTTAAGAGTTTATAATTCTTGTTCTTGGGGGGAAAAGAGTTAGTATTACAAAATTCGTTTATATTAAACATGTCCTTTTTGCATGTGACCAAAATCATTGGTTCCTAGGTATGTTTTGCACCTGTTCATGTCCTATGATTTTAGTTCTCCATTCCTCATCTTTGAATTGCCACTGATTTCAAATCACTGTCTCCAAAACAATATAATGACCATTCTCTGTTAGTCTATCTTCAAAACATTCCCACTTGGTCCTATATTTTATCAGCCTTCACATTTTCCTGAAAATATCCCCTAAATGAACCACAGAGGATTCTGTGCTAAATGCCCAGGACCACAATTTGGGAATCATTACTCTATGTGACTGATTTCTCCCGAAACAAACACTTTGATCATTTAAAAATGATGACTCTTGCTGAGAGTACTAATGAGCAAATTCGTGCTTTGTGGTTTATACACAATGGAGGATTAAAAATGGGTTCAGAATTGGACTCCCTCTTTAGTCTTCCAAGGGGAACATTAGTGAGAGAGTTATTTTTAAAAAATTAATCCTATTTTGGCAGCTTCCCTTGATTTGAATATGAAATGGTGTTAAGTAGGTGACCAGTGAAATGACTTTCTCTTTTCTTTGTAGATGTCTGTAAACAGTGGAAATACGAAAATGTTTCTGTGGACTTTCTAGAGCCAAGGATCTAGTGGCCCCTCACCCGCTAATAACAGCCAAGAGATTATTTTGCAGCTCCTTTCACTTAGTGTCTAGAAAGATAAACATAGAGTTAAATAATAGCATGAATTTTTTTTTCTGATAAGGTGTGAAAGCAAATGTAAGCATTTCACTAGTTGACTATTTCTTGGGGAAGACTCATTTGTCTGTGTAAAATGCCTTCAAAGACCAAGAGGAAGCCAAGGCCACAGGGAATTAGAGAAGGGCTAGAGTCCCCACTTTCCTTTGCCTTCTCCTTTAACCCCGACTATGTTTACAGCCCTTAGAAGGTGCGTTAGGGAGTGAGTCTTCAATCTGAAGCCTTAAGAGCAGAAGGGTATGGCCTCTACTTTAAAAAGGTATTGTTCGGATAAAGAATGCAGGGGTTCTTTCGATGATAATACTAGCTAACATCATTGAGCACTTATTTCACACTGCCCTTGAAGTCACTTCAGAAGTATTAATCCATTTGATCACTCCACAACTCTAGGAAATAGGAGCTATTATTGTCTCCATCTTGTAGATGAGGAGACTGAGACACAGAGACGTTAAACGAATTGCCCTAAGCCACAAAGATGAGAGGTGCATGCAGTCTTTGAATCTACTAGTTGCTACCATTGTAATTTTGCAAAAATTATTCTCTGCTGAATCATACTTATAATTCTTTTTGTATTCCACTTATATTGAAGGATCTGATAGGGAAGTGGGACTTTTCATGATGTAAATTGATGGGTGAGAGCTCTCATTTATCCAATTAGGTGGGAGAATAGCCTGGTCCCTTTCTCTTTCTTTCAACCTTTTGAAGAAAAAGTTTCTTTTTAAAATGATACATTACATTGTAATCAATATTTATGTTTATTAAAGTTGTACATGAAGTTAAGACTTTAGTCTAGAAAACTTTTGATTCAACATAGCATTTCTCTGACTTCTCTACCTGTCTATTCATCAGTTCCCCTTCCTAGAGGCAACTGCCTTCAACAGCTTTGTTTTTTTTTGTTGTTTCTTTTTTGTATTAACCTTCTTTTCTTTTTAAATATTACGCATATACTGTTTTCCCTGATTTATCTATTCTAGGCATTATGCACTTTCCGTTACTATAGTTTAATATCTCGTTTACACCTCACAGCTTCTTCCCTTCCCTCTATTGTTTCATCATAGTTTTTCACAATTTTTAGTTCAATTACTAATTGACATTATTGTTATTTTCTAAATTTTTCCAACTATGTCAATAATTATATAAACATAAATTTCTTTGTATTCAATTTTCTTGGATGGAGTAAATGATTGCCTAAATTTTAATTCTACTTATATTTTATCATAACTATAGCTATTTTTCCAAAAATATCAACAAAATTGCCAAATTCCTATCTTTTTGCCAAACACTGAATTATTAAATAATGTAGTGCCTCCTTTTAAAAAATTTCTTCCCGTTGTTCTCCATCTGCTTGCTTAACACATCTTGAACTAAAGGCTCCATTGGCCTAACACGCAGTGCAGAACATGGAACTTCTTGTTGCCATGTTCCTATGTTTCTGTGTTCCTGTGCCTTATTTTTTTGTCATTATTATTATTATCATTATTATTATTATTATTATTTGTCTCCCAAGCTAGAGTGCAATGGTATGATCTCAGCTCACTGCAACCTCTGTCTCCCAGATTCAAACTATTCTCTTGCCTCAGCCTCCCGAGTAGCTGGGATTACAGGTGTGTGCCACCATGCCTGGCTAATTATTTTTTTGTATCTTTAGTAGAGATGGGGTTTCATCATATTGGCCAGACTGGTCTCGAACCCCTGACCTTGTGATCCACCTGCCTCGGCCTCCCAAAGTGCTGGGATTACAGGCATGAGCCACCGTGCCGGCCCCTGTGCCTTATTTCTAATGATTTTTTTTTTTTTTTCCCTTGGTCAAATCCTTCATTTTGCCTAAACACTTCCCCTAGTTGCTTCCAAACAAGAATATAGTGGAAATAAACACATTTAGTCCTTCCATATCAGGAAATGTCTTTACTTAATGCTATCATTTGATTGATAATTTAACAGATTATTTAATTATAGGTGGACAATATTTTCTCCTCAAATTTTGAAAGCATTCTTCTAGCCTCCAGTCAGTTTTAGAAGAGTCCAGTATGATTCTGATTACCAACTTTTTGTTGTAAGTGATTGTTCCCCCTTCCTCTCTCTTCCACATACACTATTTTTGGAAGATTTTACAATCTTTTCTTAGTCTCAGTGTTCTGTAACTATATGGTCCTTCTTGTTCATTTATTGTACAGGGCACTTGGTAGGCTCTTTCAGTCAGAGGCTCATATCGTAAAATTTGGAGACATTCTCTTGTACTTCATGTTAAATTCTTTTTCCAGCTATTAAAAAAAATTGTTCTTTTGGATTTTTCTGTTAGGTAGATGTTGAACTTCCTACTTTATTCTCTGATCTTTTATTTCTTTCTTTTTTTTTGTTGGAGACAGAGTCTCACTCCTCATTGCAACCTCCGCCTCTCAGGTTCAAGCGACTCTCATGCCTCAGCCTCCCAAATAGCTGGGATTACAGGCACGGGCCACCACACCTGGCTAATTTTTGTATTTTTAGTTAGGATGGGGTTTCACCATGTTGGCCAGGCTGATATCGAACTCCTGACCTCAAGTGATCCACCCATCTCAGCCTCCCAAAGTGCTGGGATTACAGGCGTGAGCCACCGCACCCGGACTTGATCTTTTCTTTCTACTCGTGTCTTCGCTTTTCCTGATATTTTTGGGTTAGCTATTTTTTCCTCCAGAAATTTACTTGATTTAAAAAATATATTTATATTTTTACTTTCCTAATGCCACTCTCATTTATTATTTCTGTTTTTATGAATCCTATATATTTTCTTATTTTAATTATGGTGCTAATAGTTTTTGTTCGCTTGTTTCCATCTGTTTCTTGTATTATTTCTGCTTACTTTGGGTTTCTTTCTGTTTGCTTATTTTGATATTCTTATTTCATTTCACAAATTTTTCTAAAGATTGTAAGCTTCATGAGAACAGAGGGTGTTTTATTTAGCACTTGAAACAGTACATTGCACATATTATTCAATGTTATTATTCATACAATAAATATTTCCTTAATTATTAGTTGTAAGTTAGTAAGTAGTTAATTTATAGTAACTCATATCTGCCTAGTCACATTTTTAAAAGAGGCATTTAAAATGCTGATTAAAATTTCCTTGTGTTTGGAGCAGGGGCACCGGACTTCTTGACTGACAGTCTTCTCTAAATCAATCACATTATGAAGCTGACTTTTCATTGGGGATATCCAAATTTTAGTGTCTGCAGGACCTGGGAGCCATTCACTTCTGCTAGAGAAGACTCCTCCAATTTTCTGGATGAAGGGATATATTTTTGCCTCTGACATATCTGGGAGGTTGACTGAGGATGGGGACTAAAAGTCTTGTTGCTAATGAGGTAGATTTTAATCCCCTGGTTTGCAGTCTCACACTCACCTCTTCCCTCTGCAATGCCAAGTGACCTTGAGTCTAGACTCTAGAAGCTTCCTTGTTTAATCTTGTCTCATGAAGGTCTGGGAGCCGTCAGCTGACTATTTGCAATGGGTGAGTAAGCCTGGGAGTCTAGCCTTTCTGAATGATGGCTGTTGCAGGCAGTCTTGACCGTATCTTCATGGTACCAGGCACTACCAAGTGATCAGCCTCTTGGATATTCTGTAGCGAAAGGCAAATTTGTTAACTTCTTTGTCATTAATACCTTCATCCCCACAACTGCACCCCGGGAGTGCAGGGGTGCAATCTCGGCTCACTGCAACCTCCGCCTCCTGGGTTCAAGCGATTATCCTGCCTCAGCCTCCTGAGTAGCTGAGACTACAGGCGCGCGTCACCATGCCCAGCTGATTTTTGTATTTTTAGCAGAGACATGGTTTCACCATGTTGGCCAGGATGGTCTCCATCTTTTGACCTCATGATCCGCCCACCTGGGCCTCCCAAAGTGCTGGGATTACAGGCGTGAGCCACCGCACCCAGCCCACCTATCTATATTATTATTTCTTCTCCAAGAAACATTTCCAATCAAAAGGTCAGGTTTTTTTCTTTAGAAGAGGAACATAAGCCCCAAGTATTATATATGCTACACAGGTCGAGGAACTAGTATCCAAAATAGGATCAGTTATTTCAATTAAAGACTCATTGTGGGGGGTCATTTTGAAAATTCAATCTTATTTCAGTAAGAGTAGATGTCAAAGCTCCTAAGAGAAATTATGGAAGTCCACCTGGAAAAGGCTTGCAACTGACTTGGTTCGTATTTTAAAAAGAATGATGTATATGTTTCTAACAAGGTATCTTAGGGTAAAGCTATTGAAGTTTGTGGTGAATTCAAATAAATAATAGGTCACATGTATAAAGAGGTACAATATAAAGGTTGAAAGGCCAATTCCAATATAGTGTTATACACTATGCTAAGTATTGCAGATTTAAAGATGAATAAAACATGCCCCTTGCCCTCAAGAGTCCCTTGATAGGACATCTGCTTTTCTTCGTTTTCAAGAAATTAGTTGTATGTGATTCTTACTGTTATAATCTTGGGATGTGACAAGTTGTGAGAGAAATGATTTATCAGGGAACTTTGATAGCTAAATCATACCACAGCAATCAGATTAATGAGTTTTGGATCAATCTAGTCATTCTTTTTTCTATTTTCACCAGAAACTCCTGAGCTAACTAACTCCCAATTTAGCTTCAAATAATATTTTTTCAACTATACCGATTTACCTCTTCTTTGACTAGTTCTCTTTTAGAATACATCTAAGTAAGTGGTGCTAACCTGGAGGTAAATGAAGGACCCATCTTTTATAGAAATGTGCTGCCTTGAAGAATTTTTTTGACAGAAAGAAATGGCAGACTTTCTCTTATAAACCGTATGTTCTTACATTTCTGATATCTGGAATCAACAGCTTGCCAGAAACATTTCCAATCAAAAGCCAGACTAACCCATAAAGGTGTCCAAAGAAGTCTGTTCTGATTACTGAAGATGTTGAACTAGTCTTGACTTCAAACAGTAGATATTTCTACACTTTAGTGGTATATGACAGCTCTATTCATTCCACAATGTCAAATTCTTTGGTTTTGGCCATTGGGTATTTATGCACTTCTGGCTAGGGAAGCAGAGAAGCCTAATTTGATTCTGGAGCCAAAAGTTTTTAGGCCCTGTTCCTTTGGAACTTGGACTGGAGAATGTTGGCACTGTATAAAGACTAGGACAGATCAAGTAGTCACACATAACTAACTGACTCAATAGAGCATATTCAGAGAGAAAGATCATGCCTACACATTGGATAACCATTCTCCAAGGCAGACTGACAACACCCTGAATTCAATCACCCCTAAATAAACACACAAGGAAAGCACAGCTTTAACATACCTTCCGGCACAGCTCTCCAATGCTGCCTGATTGGTTTTAGTGCCATAGGCCAGGCTGCAGATGCAGCCATTACTGTTGTTCTTACTTATGTCTGTCTGCTGTCTGCTAACAAGCATTCATATGCTTTGGATCATTAAAGTCACAACCTCCTATGCCAATCTATTCCTCTCCACGGGTTTGCTGTAGATTAGAAAGAGAGATGCTATTTCTGTTTCTTTTTCTTTCCATTAAGACCTCCAGTCAGGGTTATTTCTGAGGTCTGAATATCCTAGCTTGTACCCTTGCCCTCATTGAACATATAAATTGTGTTCCCATTAAGTTTGTTCTTTTTGCCTGATTTATTTCCCTTGCTGTTGTATGTGCCTTTTTAATGCAAGGCAAATGATTTGTGCTGGAACTGCAACAGACGAAAGTGCTGTAACTTAAGCTGCTTCCTGATGCCACTGCTATCTATGAGAGGTCTGCTGTACTTACACCCATGGTAAATATCTTCTGACAGACTCCAGGTGGTCAGGATTTTCACAATCCAACCCATTTCAGTGTTAGCACTTGTCATGTGGGGCTCTGTGAATTCTTCCCTTTCATCTTACTGTTGGTGGCAGGTTGGATACATTTGGACATACCTGTACAAGGCCACATGTGTCCACAGGTATAATCGAAGGTGGAGAAACACAAGTTTCTCTTTCAGGGAAGCACAGAGGACAGATATTGTACAAAGAAAAAAAGAAAAAAAAATTGTCACTTGTAGTATTATGCAGGCTGCCCATCTAAACCCATCATTGCCTGGCACCTACACACTAAGGGCAAGAATCCAGCCAACTTGTGAGTGGGCACCATGCCATTTGAGCAGATGGGCATGGAAGTCGGCAGCCAGTAGACCATGTATGTGCATCAACGGTGGGTGTTGAGGGCACGATTCCCAGAGGAGAATGTCCTAACAGCTGTCTGGCCTGAGCCAACATACTTACGACCAAGGAAAAGTGCCATCCTTCAATCCTGCTGAGTTGGATTAACCTTCAGAACTAAATCTGCTTTTTCGGCAGCAGAAGGTGAGTTTAGGGTCTCTGAAAATCTCAAAGAATAAGTGAAGAAAGGAAACTGGGAGGATACAATTATTCGCTATTGACTAACGATACTGAGGACATTCAATATGCTTATTTTAAATCTTTGACTGAGAACCTGTTAATTCTTGAAAGAATGTTATAATTGTTCAAAGCTTGGCTTCCCACAATGCTGTTAAAAGTGACCTTTCAACATAGGCAGACCATTTTCAGTGATTTAACACTTTTCCACCTTTGCATTAAGAAATAGTGATATATGAAGAAAGGTGTCAGTAGACTACTGACAGCTGACTGTGGGTAGATATCTTTGTCAAACTTGACATATAATGGATTAAATTAGATCTATCATGGATCAGAGCTTTCACAAAAGAGAATTTCTTCTTCAGTGATGGAACATACACTTGAAGAAGTAAGAAGTAAACTTCCTATTTCAACGAAAGCCTTTCTGGGCAATGAAAGAAACATTTTTATTTGAGACTGAAAATAAAGCCTGATTCTAATTTGTTAAGAATTTCCAGACAGTTAAACATCATTAAATTAGATAGAAATTGTTTCTGCCAAACATAGCCAAATGGTGATTTGATAATGATTTGTTTTACTTGGTTAGGAATAGGTAGATAATTTTAACATTCAGATCCTTAATTATTTTCTATGTTGCTTTCTTATGAGGTACTTGTGTGGTAGTTCTTGGTATTGTTTTCTGTTGTCTTAAATCTTTTTATTTTAAATATAACATATGACTTTAGTTGTGGAGAAAATATCAGTTTGATTCAAGATTATCCACCTACGTTTTCTTAATCTACTCCCTAAACTATTTCATTTTGTTTATATCAAGAGAGTAAGTGCTTATATTATTGGGAGTGAAAGAGATTAATAAGTTATTTTATCTGCTAATGGTAGGAACTATAGCTTTGGCTTTGATGAATTATATAATGTCTTAGATCTAATACCATTAGTAACATTATGAGTAGAATAAAATGTTTATATGTCTATTTTGGCCCTGAGTTTCTCATTATATCAATTTAGAAATTCATGGCTAAAAAATACGTGATTCTACAGAGAAAAACCAAGAAAATTATATTACTTAGGCATCTCTGAGTTTCTTGGCTCTGGTGGTTCTTATCTTAAAAGCCGATTTGAAGGCTAAAAATTGTGGTATGTCCAGGTTCCATGTGAATGACCCCTCTCAGTCTGAGAAAACTGTTAGAGAGAAACGATCTAGCGAAAATATACAAAAAAAATAGGGGAAAGCTAAAGGGAATGGTATTCAGCAATAAGCAAGAAAATGTGTGTATTATCTATAACTAATTTTTATTTAAATAGTAAGGTCACGACGCAGTTTGATTTTCTTTGTGGAACACATGTGTTTGGGACTAAATAAAGCAGAGAAAGAATATTGAGGAGTTAGAATCATTTTAGCAAACGCTTCCCTTTGGCTATCTGGGATATAGGAAAATGTGGTTGAAGCTGAGTTAAAGTCAGCTAGACTTGTGCCAGGAGCGAGAGGCTGGTGGGCACTGCAGGTGATGCAGATGTTTATTTAAAAAAATCCACACATTTTTTTAAAAGCTGATAAACTTTTATTTGTCCTCAAGAAGGTTTTTGAATCATTTCCTTTCATTTTGTGCCAGGGATAAAAAAGAAAATAAGAGTGTCAGATTTCTGACTGACAATAATAAACAATCAAAAGAGGCTTAGGGAAGAGCCCCCCTCCCCCCCAAAAAAGAGAGAATATTTGCTTCTGAATGTCCAGTATGGCAATTGAATGATATTGTGGGCAGATGGAGGAAAGTGGAATTGTGAAACAATTTACTTATCATACATTAATAAGGAACAGAACAGAAAAATTGCGTCTTTCTTTCATTTATGACATTGGCTCCCACTAGGATTACGAAAAGATGCATTTAGGTAGTGTTTGAATAATTGTGGGACATGGATAAATTTTACATGTGTCCACAAATAGTTAAAATTAGAAGATTAACTGTAAAGAAAAAAAAAGCTTCACTAACTTTCCTTAATTCCTGATTGTAATAGCTTTAAGAAATAGAATTTGGCAAAACAAATGAAGATTTGAATGTAAGAATTGGGATACACCAAAAAAACTTTTAAGAAACTGTAGAGATAAAAACTAAACTTAATCACAGATTTATTGCTGCTTTTCATCCAAGTATCCAGGGACGTTGCTAATGGGAGGTACGCCTCAGAAACGTACATGTCTGTGAAAATGTTGGAACAAACTAATGCTTTTCTTCAAGTGATTTTATTTCAATTCTAAGCCACAAGATATAAACTTTCATCAAAAATGGGAATCTATTTAAAATCAGAGCTATGAGGAATGTTTCATGTTTATGTATAACTTTCATAGTAGACCCTCCTACACACGGAAAATAATATGCCCAAATTCTGTTATTTTTACAGTATGTAATATATCACATACTAATCCCACCCATCAGTTTCATATCCTTTAAATAGATAAAAATGAAAAAGGAATGGAAGAAAAAATGAAGACACTTTGAAAAACTGACTTTTTAATTCCTCTTTTTGGAGAAAAAGATATCCGAAAAACTTAATTATGATCCATATCCTAATAAGAACAAAGAGGAATTTGAAGGAAAATACGCATTATATATTCAGAATACTATCTTTTTTCTTTTTGCTTTGCACAATTAGGAAGCTAAGTACCTGGGGAGGGGAAGAACAGAAGTAGAAAGGGAGAGAGTCGTGGGTGGTGATAAATAAGGAAAAACACAGATTTTCAGTAATACTAGGTTCAAAATAATCCAAGTCAGAAGAATTTTATATTTCAAGTTTTTTCAATGGTAGTTACAAATCATTCCTATTTGCAGGACGTGATAATTCAATAGGAAATAGTGCCATTGAAAACAAGATTGCCCACACGCAGTAAAAGATAAGGTTGGACTCTTTTTTTCTCCCCAAAAGGGTTACCATCAGTTCAAATATTTATCAGGAAAACTCAGTTGCTTAATATGCACAATATTGTAATAAAAATAATTTAAGACATAATTATGCCACCTTGAATGAAACTCTTAATAAACAGATCAGAGAAACAGAATTGTCAGGGCCCCTTTTCTTTTTCTAAAATATTGCAAGTAAATTAAGAGTAGGAATTCACAAAATTTTTCAAGTGGGAATTTTAGCATGATATTGAAACCAACATTCCATCATTTATAAATATAAGAACTAGCAAAATAAATGAGGCTGTGAACATTTAATTATGCAATAGACATATATACATGTTCTCTTCTGTTTAGAGGGGGGGCCTATATACTATATAAAAACATTTGGAAACAAAATAAAAGAGACACGCATAAACATAATACATTAAAGCTTCTCAGAAGCTTTACAGAAATGCTTCTGTTTTTGAGAGAAAATAATTTATTGAAATAAAGTTGTATCAAGCTACTGCTAATATTATTCTTCTATTCAAGTTTTCAAAATTCAATAATTAATGAACAATTCTAGCAAAAGCAAAAAGGATTGAAGATCAAATGTTGGAACCCTCCTTTGTCAGCATTCTGAAACTTAATCTAAGCAACTTGAAGAATAAAATGTAGGGTTTTGATATCAGATACATTTTAAAAGTTCTGAGATTTTTGAGGAAGAATTTAAACTACTGTTTAAAATGAAATTCTCTCTGCAATACTGGTAGTAGAGATTTTATAACACAAACAAACAAGTATATTTTGATCACCTACTATTAGAAATTACTGACATATGGATGTACTAAATGTGAAATGTTTTCTGGGTATAAATAAATGGTTCATAAGGACATCCAATGTTTTAAGCTGGAATATTTGTCAAGAGCATGTCCCATAATAATTTGTAAAATTGTCAGATAATAATAATGATAAGCTATTAATCGATATCTATATAAGTACTATAACATTTTCTGTTATTTATATTATGGCTTAGGAGAGACTTTTTTCCCTTCAAACTTACTTGATAAGATTTTGGTTGACCCAAGTTTTCTTTATAATTATTATTTCAATTAAGTATGTTATGTTAAGACAACCTGAAATATTTTAATTTTTGCTGATATCCATGCAAAACAATTAAGCCATTTTGGATCCAGAATTTCCTAAGTCATAAGTCTCAGTCAACATAATCTGATTTGGAGTGATCACATATTTCTTTGTCTAATGCTTTACTGAGAACAACATTAAAGCAAAAGACAGGTGATGAAAGCTCTCTTTTTTCAACATCTTCATAACCTGGTTGAAAATGATAGATTGGCTAGTTTATTGATTTAGGAATGATCAGCAATACTACTTCCCCTAAAGGAGTATTAAGATGATTCACAACAAATTTGAACCTGATTTCTAGCATCCTGTATAAATGTGTACAAATTCATAAGTCTGACTCTAAATTCTACCTTAGAAATATCTTTTTATGCACATGGAGGCTCTCAACTTTGTAGTTCCCCAAGAATGTAGTGACTGCCTACACACACACACACACACACACACACACACTTATATTGCTGGAGGAACAATAAAGTGTCATAGTTGAGCTTATTCCTAGATCTAGGTTAAAATACTACCTATGCCTTTCATTAGCTATGGATTTTCAAAGTTACTTAAACTGTGTTTACACTTCGATACTTATAAAAATGGTTAATATTATTAACCTTTTAAGGTTTGGGTGAGAATTAAACATGCTAATAAATGAAAAACATAGAGAACCATGCCTGGCAGATAATAAGTACTCAATATATGTTAGCATACAATATTATCTTTGTATAAATTTCTCAATTTGCATTCTTATTTGTACCATGGACTCAATGGGCCCCTTTAAGGGTGAAATAAGTATGTGCCCAGTTTCTATTTTGAGTCTTCTTATTTAGATTTGTTTCCCAAACTTCAATCATTCACTTGCTATGTTTGTGAGTTTTTTCCATATTTCATACCATAAATTACTTATTTAATTATATTATTTAAACTTAAATAGCTTTATTTTAAAATAAAATAAATTCATACCACTAGTAAATGGTTTTGGTGTGATACATTTTTCTATGAAACCTTAGGATTTTATAAATCATTACAATGAAAACACTCATCCGCTAAAATAATCTCTCATGCTCCTAATAATATGTACACCACACATTTCCAAACACTGCTTTAAATAAAAGCTTTCTATAGGTGAGTGGAAAGGAATATTAAGAGGCAAGTGGGTCTGTATGCCCATAAGAATTTAGTAGTGGTCAGATGAAAGACGGCATGGAGCTAGCCATAGAAGAAATGGTGCAACTGACATAGTTAAAGGCCAAGTGCCCACTCATCAATATTGTGGAGACATTTACTTGCTACTTCTCTAACACTTAAAACTTGAGTTTCTTTACTTTCCAGGAGAATTACTTTTGTCCTAAGAATGGGAATCTAGTTGGGTTTTAAGGAAATAGAACAGGAAAACTCCTTCCATCTTGGAACTCTTCGACTCTTGAAAGTTAAATATAAGACGTACGTATGAAATTTTCAGTGGAGAGTATAAATCTTAGTATAATGAGTAGTAATTAAGAGTAGTACATTCTAAATGTATAGCAAGATAAAATAAATTTCTGTTTTTAAAGAGGTTTAGATACCAAATGCATATATTCTTTCACTCCTGAGAAGAAGCTGAAGTATCAGTGGATAATTAATAAGTGTGAATTTTGGGTTTCTACGATCACTCCCATTAACTAAGTATTCTGCCCTCAGTTTCCTCATGCATAGACCTTTCATTTAGACGTTAATTGAGCATCAACTATGGGTAACATATTTAAGGTAATGCCAGCAGCTGTAAAATCCTCTAAAATAGATGATGGTTCCAAAAAATAGAAGCTTATTTCTCACTTATGTAATAGTTAGATGGAAGTTTTCTTCAGGAACTCCCTCTGCAACTTTTCTCTTAAGTATAAAATTATTCCACAATAAAAATTTACTAAAGAAAACAAAGTGAGCTTTACTGGCCTATGTATGGTTTCCCCACATGGTGATTCAGCGCCCAAACTCCTTCCATCTTGCAACTTCATCCCTCTGTAGGGCCTTGTTCATTGTTTTCCCAGCCAGGGTATAAGGAAAGAGAGGACATGGAGGGGCAACACTCCCTGGTTAATAGCCTTAGCCAGGGAGTGGCTGGCATTGTTTCTACTCACATCCCTTGATCTGAACTAGTCACATGGCCACTCCTAACTGCAAGGTAGGCTGAGAAATGTAGCATCTAGAAAAGAGGATACAATTTTGGTGAACGGCCATACCCTTCACCATATAGCCGTTTACACCATCCATCCACCTCCCCAACGGACACAGCCTAAAGTCCCATCCAGTTACAGCATCAAGCTCAAATTTCAGAATCTCTGGTGATAAACAGCTCTCTCCATAAAGTCCAGGTTTTACGGGAGGGGTGGGGAGACAGCCCAGGTAAGTGATTTAGAGCTTGAGATATAAGCTCTGTCCCACTTTCCCTACCACGTCCAATGGACAACAATGGAGCAAGAACTTGGTACCTGGGAAAAACAAACAAAAACCTTTCTCATTTGTCAAAGGAAAAATAGGTAAACAGCCAACAGTCACTGGACCAAAACAATAATTGAATCCTGCTGGCCAGTCTCTGTGAGACAACTTCCCTCAAAGTCGAGACAGTCCCCGGCTCTCCTTTCTGAAATTCCCCATGGCCACTGTTCTCCAGGGTTTCTGGCCCTGCTTTCTGGAGTCTGTTCCTTCTCAATTATCTTCCATAGGACACCTGTGAAGCGAACATTGGGGAAAATTATCTCCTTGGATTTTTACTTTCTTCATAACCCAGTTTTCCTAGAGCAAATGTGGGGTTCCAGGTTGTATAGAGTTGTGGAATTTTTTAGGCCAGGATTCTGATTTTTTTTTTTTTTTGGTAGAACAATTCTCTCAAAATCTTCACAGACATTGATCTAATTCCTTCAGTCAGTTGTATGTGCCAGTAACCAGAACCAAAAACAATAAAGTCCTTTCCTAGACATAGTACTCAGGTCTGCTTTATTTCTTTAATTTCTTACACTTATCTCTCTTTCTCTCTCTTTCTCTTTCTCTCTCATCCTCCTCATGCCCCTTCTTCCCTCCTTCTTTCTCTCCAAGTAAATATGAAACAATATTAATGGGAGTTTCTGATTAAATTATAAAACAGTGTAAGATTTTATTATAAATTCTCTTTCTCTTTATGTTTTATTGTAGAATCTGTCTATTATGCTTCTTCAGGAAAAAGAACATTAAGATTTATTTTAATTTGTTCTAAAAGCACATAAAAAGTGTGATTTTTGAGTATTTAAACACATCTGGTTACTAATAGAAGACATGAGACTTAATAGAATGTTGATCCTGAAAAAGCTGAGCTCACATCATCAACAAAAAAAAATTTCAATATGAAATATTTTGTCCTAGTAACAAATCACCTTGAAACATAGAGGTGTGAAACAATGTTTTTGTCATGCTTAGAGTATGTCCAAAAATTTAGATGAAGCACAACAGGAATAGCTTGTTTCTACCCCACGATATATTTGAGTTCTCTTCTGGGACATTTGAAGTTTAGGGGAAACTCAATGGCCAAAAGGCAATCATCGGGAGTTCTTTTTTTTTAATTTTTATTTTTTTTTAGAGTGGGGTCTCACTCTGTTGCCCAGGCTGGAGGGCAGTTGTGTGATCATAGCTTACCGCAGCCTCAAAATCCTGGCTCAAGTGATTCTCCCACTTGAGCCTTTGGGGTAGCTGGGGACTGACTATAGGTGTGTGCCACCATGCCTAGCTAATTAAAATTTTTTTTTTTTTGTAGAGTTGGAGTCTCACTATGTTACCCAGGCTAGGACTCTTTTTAAATTTAATGTTCCATTTTTAATTATTAGGGGTACATAATGGGCATATATATGTACGGGGTAGTGTGATGTTTTAACACACGTCTACAGTGTATAATAATCAAATCAGGGTAATTGGGGTATTCACTAACCCGAGCATTTATCATTTCTTATTTCACGTGTTCTCACTCATTTGAGGGAGCTGTAAAACAATTGATCTCATAGAGATAGGGAATAGAATGATGATTACCAGAGCCTGGGAAGGATAGAAGACTTCTTTATACTCACAAGCTTGGTGGTTGATGCTGGCCGTCTGCTGGAACCTCAGCCTTTCTATCAATCGGAAACCTATAAGGCTTTCCTTGTGCTTACTCTGTGGGTGTGATTTGGGTTTCCTCCAACATATTTTCCAAGAGTGAAGGTTCTCAGAGGACACAGGAGAATGTATGACATTTTTGTGTTCCAATCTTTGAAGTCATAGAGTGGAACTTCTGCTGTACTTTTTTATTGAAGCAGGCATAAGGTCTGCCCAGGTTCACATGAGAGAACACAGACTTCAACATTTGAAGAAAGGGGTGTCAAGGTTACATGGTAAGAAGAGAATTGGGTTTGAGATATGCTTGCAGCCAGCCATCTTTGAGTATGTATTTTATTTAAATTAGTCAATGTCCAAAACATTTACTTCTCATTTTATATCTACTTAATTCACATGCTTGAATAACACTGAATTGGTTATTTTATGTGTATTCTTACTAAACTCTATCAAGAAAAATTATGTAATAATATCCAATGTCAATATATTTGCAGATATCCAGACACAGAAGGAATCATTCACAGCATATCTTGAAAGATGTCATTCCTCCATTGGAACAACTGGTGAGTGTTTAAGTCATTATATTCTTCATCTACTGATACAAAATAAATTGCCACAAAACTCAGCAACTTAGAACAGCTTAAGTTATTATCTCATTTTTCTGTGGGTCAGGAATCAGGGCATCACTTAGTAGAGGGATCTAGCTTGGAGTCTCTCAAAACGTTGCAACAAAAGCATCAGCCAGAATTGGGATCTCATTTGAAGGCTTGACTGGGGAAGGTCTGCTTTCAAGCTCACTTATGTGGTTGTTGGCTGGGTTCAGTTCTTCCAGGAATGTTGGCCAAAGGCTGCCCTTATTTCCTTGCCACAAAGATTTCTCCAAAATAACAGCTTGCTTTTTCAAAGCATCCAAGATGAGAAGGCAAGAGGGAGAGTTTGCTAGCAAGATGGAAGTCAAAATCTCTTGTAACCTAATTGTAAAAGCAATACGCCATCAGCTTTGCCACATTCTTTTGGTTAAAAGTAAGTCATTAAGTCTAGTTCACACAAGGGGAGAGGATTACATAAGGATGTGAATAATAGGAACCAGAGACTACAGAGGGCTTATTGTAAATGTTGATAGTTTTTTTGTTATTGTTGTTGTTGTCTTCAAAAAAAAATTAATCGACTCAACATCCGTAAGAATGGCACTTTTTTCCATGTTTTTGTGTATTGTTATATCCTAGTGACAAAAAGAGTACCTGAAATATTGTAAATAACATGAATGAATAAAGTATTATATATATCTTAAAAACACATAAGACCAACCTTTCTGATATGTTCTGATACTTCTTTCTTTTAATGACCTCTTTTTTGATAAATACAATGTGCTTTTCCTCTATACTCATTCAACTTGTCTTTCCTGCTATATTTCATATTGGTCAATATGCTTCCAGTCTTATTGGCTTACAGGATATTGCACTATGATTACTGCATTCCTGTCTATCTCTAGCTATTTCATCCCTCTTATCTTTGGGTTATCCCACCCTTAGCACCAACAATAATTTCTTTTTTTACTTCAGTGTTCCTGTTTTCTATTGCTTTTCATGTTCCAGATCCCACATCCCCACTCCAGCTATTTCTCCTTACTCTGCTTTACTTTAGGATAAGAATTTCTCCAAATAATTGTCTACCTTTGCTGTTTCCAATTTCTGCCCTCCCTTTGTCTCTTGAACTAACTCTATTTAGGCTTTTATCTCAATCATTCACCTCTTATCCAGGTCACCGATTGCCTCCATGTTGTTAAATCCATCAGTAACTTCTCAGTTCTCTCTTCAATAGGTCTATGTGAGCATTTAACCCAATTGATAGCTCTCTTCTTGAATCAATTGCCTAGTGGGTACAATGCTCACTATTTGGGTAGTGGGTACACTAGAAGCCAAACAACCACCAGTATGCAGTATATCCATGTAACAAATAAGCACATATATCCCCTGAATCTAAATTTTTTATTAAAAAGAAACATTTTCCTCACATACTACCAGTAACCACTTTCTCATGGCTCTCCAATTAGCTGGAGAGCCACCTCTTTTCAATCCCCTTTACTGGTCCCTCTTCATTTTGGAGCTCAGTTTTTATTTTTTATTTTTTCTCTCTGTAGGAATTTCCTAGGGCATCTCATTCAGTGTTGTAGCTTTAGACCATGTAACACTAGCCAGTTCTAAATTTCTATTTCCAGCATGGACCACAGCTTTGAACTTCAGTACTATAAATTCTGGCATTTTTACACACAGTTCTAATATACATCCTAAACTTAGCATATCTGAAACTGATCCCGATTTTTGCCCAAACCCGTTCTCCATTTCACAAGTCTTCTCCATTTCACAAGATGGAGAAGCACCTCCAGGTGCTTCAGTCAAAACACTAAAAGTCATCTTCCCTTGTTTCAGTCGTAACATAAATGAACACCAAAGAACCCAGTTTGCTCTGTCTTCAAAATATACCCAGAATCAGTTCATTTCTCACCACCATTACTATCATCTGTCACCCAGTTTATTGAAATAGTCTCCCTGTTTACCCACTTTCGCTTTCTACTGTTTATTTTCAACACAACAGTGGGAGTGATCCTGTTAAAATGTAAATTAGATTTTGTTTCTTATCTTAGTCAGTCTGTTACTACAACAGATACCACAAACAAGGCGGCTTTTAAACAACAGAAATTTATTTCTCATAGGTCTAGAGGCTGGAAGTCCAAGATCAGCATTCCATTCTGGTCAGGATCTGGTGAGGGCCCTCTTCTGGGTTGCAAACAGCTGATTTCTCCTTGTATCCTCACACGGCAAAAAGAGGGCAAGAGAACTGGGGTCCCTTTTAAAAAGGCATTAATCCTATTCATGAGAGCTCCACCTTTATGACCTAATTACCTCCTAGTAACATTACATTGGAGTTTAGGATTTCAACATATGAGTTTTAAGGAGAAACAAACATTCGGTCCATCTCACATCACTCCTTGACTCAAAATCCTCCCTGGCTTTTAGTCTACCCCAGCTAAATGCTAAGAAACATCCAATGGTTCACTAGGCCCTAGAAGACTCATCGACCTCCCCAGTCTCACCTCTCCCTTTCTTCTCCTGTCTCCTTCTGCTCCCATGAAGCTGATACCTCTTCCTCTGCCCGGCCATTCCACCTGCTTTTGCCTCTATCTCTTACAAAATAATTTATTTGGTGCCCAGAATTTTGGATATCTCATATGTTTCTTTGCTTTACACCTCTGCTCTGATATCACCTTTTTAAATAGGTCTTCCCTAATCTCTCTTAAAAAAAAAAATGAAACAAAAACAAACAAACAAAACCCATAGTGGCCAGGTGTGGTGGCTCATGCCTGTAATCTCAGCACTTTGGGAGGCTGAGGAGGGGGCTCACTTTAGGTTGGGAGTTCAAGACCAGCCTGGCCAACATGGTAAAACCCCATCTTTACTAAAAATATACAAAATTAGCCACGTGTGGTGGCACTCATCTGTAGTCCCAGCTACTTGTTAGGCTGAGGCAGGAGAATCACTTGAACATTTGGGGTGGAGGTTGCAGTGAGCCAAGATTGTGAAGAGAGAGATAAAAAAAAAAAAAAAAGAAACAGAAAGGAACCTACAAATGAACAAACAAGAAACCACACCATTTCCATGTACACTTCTGTTACCTTAATTTACTCTATAGACCTTACCACCAGATGGCATACTACAGCATTTATTTTTGTTAGTTTGTCACTCCATTAGAATTTTAGTTCTATGAGGGCAAGGACACTGGTCTCCTGTGTTCATTACTTCATTCCCATGACTACAATAATTGCTGGAACATGTTAGGGACTCAGTAAATATTTGTTGAATGAAGGCATAATGAAAATTTAATGGCTTTTGTTTTCACTTCCAAGCTTGTGATACACAGGTCTATGCTTGTAACCTTTCTCTCCTGTGAATTAGTCATTTGTTCTAGGATGTCATCTCTATCATCACAGAAATGAAATCCCTCAAGTTGAACCCTTCATCAGTGCCTTCTCAAACTGATTCCCTCTTTCCATTGAGCCCACCTCTATTAGTAGCAAACATATATCTAGGATGAGAACACATTTTCTTTATATTCTTTATTTTCTCCCTGGCCCTTTGGATAAGTCATCATTTTCTGATGAAACGTCTCAATGGTTGTGGTGCCCATATGCTTCTCCTTGTGCACCCCCAAACCCTCACCCAAGCCTTGAAATGCTTCTGACCTTATCATACCCTATCATCCCCCCCACTGATCCTAGGCAGCAATTCCAGAGCAGCCTTCTTTCAATAGTACTTTCATTATTTCATTTTCAAATTTTCTACAGCATCATAGTCCCCAATTTACGTTATTTATTATCCTCTCTCAAACACATACCCTCAAGCCAGGAGTAGTAACATGATTAAGACATGGCTTTTACCCTGAAGGAGCTTGGATTTCCTGTAGCAATTACAGTCCTTTCATCCCAGCACATGTTCATGCGTTGTTTTGTGTTGCTCACTCTTATTTCATAGGTAATAGACTTGTTCCATGGCTGGATTGTAAATGTCTTGAAGTTAGAGGCCGTGACTTGTATTTTCTTTATTATATCGTACTTCTACTTAGATTGCTTTTGGCACTAGTACTTGTTCAGGAAAGACATGCTTGTGAATTGATGTAATAAGAAATTAAAAGTTTATTAAAACAATGTTGCTAGTTGCAGATATTAATAAATATATGCCTAACATTTGTAGTGAAAGCCAATTTTTCAATATAATTAGATATACTAATACATTGTTTTCAAAATTAATTACGTGGATCTCAACTTAGCATTTTCTCTAGGAAGGATTTCTCTAATTCCTTAAATTTGAATTAGATAGCCCTTCTTTGATCTGTCTCTCAATAGCAGCTGGGTCTTGACTCTATTCCAGCCCCATCACACTAAAATTGCCTATTTCCTTTATTGCTCTTACTGAGCTATAAGCTATTTGAAGGGAGGACTATGTCTTATTTATTGTTTTACTATTAAAACTTCGTATAAAGGCTGGCACACTGTAGTTCTCCAATAAATAGGAAAATAAATGCTTTATTTGTTTGGTTTTATTTTAAATAAATTTGGATTACACAGAAAATAAAGTACAAAAATAATTATGAAGAGCTGGATTATTTTGTAAAAATAACACATAAAAAGTTTGCTCTGAAGTAGTTGATGAAACATGGCAAAAGTTAGGCTGAAAATGGAGCTCAGTAAATGTCTGTGTTTGTGTGTGTGTCTGTATGTTTATACATAAAATATATATGCACATATATTTTAACAGTGCCTAAAGGTGCCCCAAAGTTTTTTACATAAAAAATTATAATATATATAAAATCCAAATTATAGTTATTTAAAAAATTAATTTTTATATAATTTTTAATTGTGTATTTTCTATGCCACTATATCAAGCATAAGCTAATATCAGAAGAACCATTAGAATATTCAGAAATAGTTTTCAAAATTTACCTGCCTACTCTTAAGGCTATTTGTTGATTTACTTGCATATAGTAGGGTTTCTCTGCAGCCTCAGTTCTAAATAAATGAAACTCACTTTGAATATCACTAATTATAGATAATATAGTAATAGATAATAGATCTATTTGCCCAATACTCTATTTTAGCCCCAATGACCTTGGAAAAGTAACATCGAGAAGTCCTGCTAAACAGAAGCAAAAACAATAATTGTTAAGTTTTTTACCTTGCAATTTATCTCTTTTTTGCTGCATACCTGAATATTTTTCTGTTTTCTCTTTTTCCTTCCTTCTCTCCCTCTCCCATTGACACACACACACACACATAAACACACACACACACACACACACAGTGCCATGAGTTCTAAAAACTTTTGGAACTACCTATCAGCTTACTTCCTAGTCTTGACTTGGGTTTTCCTGGATCATCTCTCTGAACGCTTATCTTGCTGTGTCTTGTGAACATGGATAACATTCAACTTTTATCCATCAATCTCTACTTGAATTGAATTTCTTACTTACTGTTATTTTAAAGGCAGAAACATTATCTTCATCCCAAATTCTTATTTATGAATTATCTATATTGATAAGCAATGCCCCAATAATCACCCATTCCCCCAGACAGAAAATCTGATTGATTATAGACCATTCATTATCGTTCACATTGACACTTGAATTATTTTTCAGAACCTATGAAGTTTTCTTTACATCTGATTAATCTAATGCTGTGTTCTTTTTACCAGGACTCACATACTCTTTCTGCACTCTGGTATGTTCCCTACTTTCATCTCTCCAACTCTCCTCACCTCCACCATGCCTTAGGGTGGCTTCCAGAGTCATCCAGGAGTCCTGGCAGTAGTTTCCTTGGCTGTACCTACCAGGATGAGCTATCATATATGAAATAATATACAGGAAAATACTTCTGAGAATTAATGACATTCTTTCCTTTGGAGTTATTATCCATCATCTCTACTGTATGGATCTTCAGGCTTATTTATTTCTAAAATGTTGGGATATATAAATCTCAATTCCTTTATATCTCATATTGAGATAACTCTACTGAACATTCTCCAGGAAACACGAGAGACATTGGCTTTTGGCCAAATTTATCAAAGTGTCCTATTAGGTCCACCATGTTGTAGGACAATTATTCACTTTATAAAATGAAATCTGCCATTTTGGATGCTCTCATAGAGGCTAACACCCTTTGGGAATCATGCTCCCTCTCTTAATGTTCCTTTTAAGAAAATAGATTGTAAACAGCATGGTTAAACAGAACAAAGCATTTATTTCTTTTGAATATTGGCCAAAATACATTCCTAATCTGAATCTAAAATTTCAGGGTGGAAACTACCCAGTTCACTGACAGATGATGTTATTTATGCCCCATGTATGTAAATCCATAGGGTTTCGGTAGAAGAGACGGAAATCATTTCCTGAGAATCGGTGTGGTTGCTTAGAAAGTGCTATAATATCACAACAGTTTTGTACATGAATCATCAAATATATCAATATGCATTTGTTTCCTGATCTTGTATATTCTATATTATAACTGTTCATGAGACCTAATTATTTTCAGGGTACTTTTTCTTTTCCCCTTAAAGAAACATTCAAGAAAAAGAACCCTGTTTATAACATGTTAAATCTTTATCTTGTTTATTTTTATCAACAGAGTGTAAGACATGTCTATGGATAACCCTGCAGGAGTCAAAAGCCTGTGGCAGGTTTTTACAGAATCATCTGCTACCTCCTGAGCTAGGAGGATTTTGAGGACAGAGCTCAGGAAGTTGCTATGGCTTGGGGGCAAAGCAGGCTTTTGCGGATAAACCTTAAGTCACAGATTCTACCTTTTGGAGCCAGATATCATTTTGTGGATTAATTAATAGTAGTGAGAGCTTTGAGCATGAAAGACATTGTGAGAATACAGTGTTTTCTTGTTTTAAAACAAAGGACAGAGACTTTGGGGGAATAGTTCTATTGATCAAGCTGGGCTTTCCTTAAACTGCTGAAAAACTCTAAAAGCTCTTTAGTCTTTCAAAATTCTACTTGGGTAAGACAAAATTAGGTTTTCTGAAATATCCTTCCAGATCTTCAGGCTGTTAATAATAAGTTATGTAACAATAATAAGTTATATAATTTAATAATGCTAATAGAAACCATCTCTAAGTTTTCATTATTTCATGTGCCCTTCCTTTTCTCAAGTAAGAGCATGTATATTAATTCAAGTATTTGTTGAGGCCATCACTGTGCTAGGCTTGGAATATGTGATAATATGCTAACTGGCCATGTCCCTTTCTAGAGAAGCGTTCAGTCTAGGGATGAACAGAAGTGTTAAATAAAGGAAGGCATAATTCTATAAGTCCAAATTACAAAATGTGCTATGATAAAAAAAAAAAAAACAAGTTTCTGTGAGAACCTACACTGGATTAAGTAGTCATACATGGATTCTTTGAAATGGCCAGTTAACTTGAGATTTTGCAAGATTGATGGAGTTTGCCAAGCAAAGAACTGGAAGAAGAATGTTGAAGCAGAAAGAAACAAGTGCAAGGGTCGCCAGGTCAGAACAAAGTTGTTACATCTGAAAAACTGCAAAAATTCCACAGCAGCCAGAATATTATGAACAAGGGAAAAGAGTCACGGGTTTTGAGGAGAGAGAGGCAGTGCCCAGATTGCAAAGGGCCTTGAAGTGATGGTAAGAAGTTCAGAAGCCATTGAAACACAGAAACAAATGACAATACTTCTCCCATCCAGCTCCACATTTGAAATCCATTTAACTCTAGAGTAGAGAAAAAGAACACACACAACAGCAACAATAAAGGCTATTAATATTGAGCAATCCTTTCTTCCCTACTGCCTAGACTGAAATTAAGTTATAACGCAGAAATTGAATTACACTAATAAGTTGCCCAGACAGTAACCAGGAAGGCCATTCTCATTGAAGTCCAGTGACAGGCAAAGAACGAGGAACATATTTACATCAAAGACACAAATAAATAGAATTCAGGGAAGAAGAGAAAGCAATGGTGGGTGGAAGTTGGGTGGTGCATGAGGGAGGGAGAGGTGAGCTATAGTAAAAGCCTCCAGAAGACTGAAGAAATTTCTTGAGATACAAAAAGGGTGCCTTCCTCAGCCTGTTTCCCAAACAGAACCTGGATTCCATGGTGGTGACCAAATGAACACACTGGTTGCCAGATGAAAGGTTCAGAAAAAAAGTCATATGGGGGTTCTTAAACATCAAATAATAACATTTTCAAAATGACATTTTGAAGAGTTAGGGGTGAATAAATCAGAGACATACAGATAAAATTTCCCTTGAAATACACAGAGGTTTAACATGATGGGGAAAAGCACTTGGCAAAACATAATATGTGCTTTGCCAAACCTAGTATTTGAAAAATGGTTTAAGACATTCAGCATAACCCCAAAGCTGGACATGTTGTCTTATCCTAAGTGAGAGAAAGTAAGGAAGGGAGGCTACCCATGAAAACATTGCTCAACAAACTTATTAAAGAATATAAATAAGTTGAAATGAGTAAACCATGCCTAAATCTGAAATCAAATTTCATGCTGAAATCCAACACGCTTATCAAGGACCTCTTTGAGAATTCTTGGTGACCTCTATCACCACTTATGTATGACCCAGAACCATTCTTTGCTTTTCTTCTACTCTTCTTCACATGCAATCATTGCATCCAACTTTAGATATTTGGTTTACCACTTCTTAAAAATGTGCACACACAGTAAATGATGTATTTACATCAGACAAAAACATCATACTGAATCTATGTCTAAAGGCATAATATTTCATTCTTGAGCTATATTTAAGGCAGTTCTAAAATTAAGACTTTTAAAAATGTTTAAAAACTATTAGTACTTTATATGATGTACAGATAAGCTGGAGTTTTAAGGTATTTTTTCTGTTTTTGATTCTGTTCTTAATGGATTATGTCCACCGTGAGTTCGCCGATAATGAGCAAATCAAATATAGCATGAATAGCAGAGACAGTATGGGAATAAGTGAATATTGAGAAGAAAATGTAAGCAATGAGTTCCAAAGAGAAAGAGTGCAACCTAAAAACAAAGGCTAAATAAATAAATAAATAAAAGCAATAGAAAAAAGAAAGACAGATAAGGTAGATATTTCTATGAACAGTGGAGAAGTAAAAAATGGCGGGCGTGGGTGGGGGGCGGGAATTTAAGAAGGAAAGTGAAGCATCATTTGGGGGTAAAATAATGTAACCAAATGTGTCCTCATTCTGTGCTCTTTAATAGAAATCATTGAAACAGACAAGATTAACAGCAAAGTACTATGATCTATTAAAAGTTCAGAGAAAGTATAGCAGCTGCCTCGTTATTAAATAGGAAAATAATTAAATGCTAAATCTGCTTGATAATTATAGTGGCCCAGGGTTGTAGTTATAGAGAGATGATGCAGAGTTCTTTTAGAGAGAGGTCAGTCAGTCACACAGAAGGTTTCATAGGGTGATGCTACTTTAAAGGGATCATCTCAGTTTAGAGCTGGGGCCTGTCTCAGCATTGTGGATCCAGAAAAATCATATTTATCATCATTATTAGTGTTTACTGAGATGAAGATCCCTTGAGTCTATCTCACAGTACATAATAGGGAATATTCTGATACTATTTAAGTCACCCGCTTTCTACATCAAAGAACCTAGGAAGCTGAACTAGGATTCAGATGGCTGCCACTGAGCACATTATCAGAACAAAGGGGAAGAGAACAATAACTTAAATACATCAGCAGAGAAAATGTTATGAGGCATAAGGACCATGTGGTTCTGGTGTTAAAAGCCAAACCCTTCTCGTCAAAATCTGGTAAAAGTTGCAGATTAAGTTTATTTCCATTTATAAACAGAAAGGGTTAGTTTAACAGAACCCTTTGGTGGAATGGTGTAGATGAAAATCTATTATTTGCAATTGTATCTGAGAACAACATGAAGCCTTCTCATAAAAAAAAATGCAATGTGTGTATGTACAGTTAACACACTAGTCTTTCTGCCATGATTGTTACCATTAATCAAAGGTTGTCTTCTGCTCCCGTCTTGTCTGTCGCCTCCAACGTAGGTTGATAAACAGGTGCTATCTGGGTATCCCACTGCCATTCATTCTTCTCATCTGTATCTCAGCACGGCTGTGTCTGCCGAGCACTTCCTCAATGCTTGCAGACTGGCTGGCATCCAATATGAACAAATTGCTGATCTTTCCAGCCATTTAATGTTAAATAGGGCTTCTAAGGAACATTGGACAAATAGCTCAAGAAGCCAGATTTAGCATCTAAAGATTGGTTGACATTTCTTAAGTATACTTAGTTCAGGGACTGCTACTTCTTTAAAGAACTTCAATTTGGCCTAGAATTTGGCAAGTAGTATCCTGAACTTAGACCTAGAGCTGTAAGTAATTTTATAAATTACTGGAGACAAGACCATCTGAGATCTAGATGACTAGCACGCTCAACTGGAATTTATAGATCATTGTCCCTTCAAACCATGGGATTAACATTGAGTAGGAATAATTATTAGAGAAATTAATAAGGTACCATATATAAACCCATATGCAAAATGCATAGCAATCTTTTGCTTGCCCTAATACTTCTTTCGGAACACTATGAGGCTCCCAGAATAACTGATTCCTGGTGTCTGAAACATGGTGACGTATTTCAAACTAACATGACAAAGAATAGTAAAGTAATTAATCCTACCTCGTGGAAACTTCACTTGCCAGCATGAGACCCTTTACAATGCAGTGCTTTCAGTGCAGAAAGCATAATTGGAATTTTCTACCCAGGCTAAAAGATGGCCTGAGTCTGTGAGATGACTTAAGCAGGGCATGGTATCCCGTCCCCCCAGAAAAGGAGCAGGAATATCTTGAATATGAACTCCCAGGAGTTTAAGCCTCAAGAGGATTAAAATTGTCCTATTAATCTTTCCAGTTCTGTTGTAAGCAGAGAAGCTGGCATTTAGAGGAAAGAAGTGTTATTAATTAAAAATGTGTTGAAAAGAATGAATAAGTGTACATCAAGTATTAAAAAGACAATGAAAGGGCCGGGTGCGGTGGCTCATACCTGTAATCCCAGCACTTTGGGAGGCCGAGGTGGGTGGATCACCTGAGGTCGAGAGTTCAAGACCAGCCTGACCAACATGGAGAAACACTGTCTCTATTAAAAATACAAAATTAGCTGGTCATGGTGGCACATGCCTGTAATCCCAGCTACTTGGGAGGCTGAGACAGGAGAATCACTTTAACCCAGGAAGCGGAGATTGCGGTGAGCCGAGATTGCACCGTTGCACTCCAGCCCACTCAACAAGAGCAAAACTCCATCTCAAAAATAAAATAAAATAAAGAAGATGAAGGAAAATAAACACCTGATCTCAGAAGTGAGAATGTGTGCACAGTGGTAGGACATAGATATACTACATGTAGAAATCTGCATGTAAACATTTAACAAATATGCATGGTGGTAGCAAGTGTAGTAGGTAATAGAACATAGCAGAAGTGTTATTAGCTTCTTCTAATGACCTGGAAGGCAGCCTGACTTTGGAAAATGATATAAGAGAAGATAACTAACTTGCTATTCAGTTCGTCCTCATTTTTCCTGGGACCTCTGTATGATCATTCCTGAAAAGTCTATTGCATTGATTCAAGACCATGGAACTGGCTCAGCCACTGATGACAATGATGTCACATTTATTGAGTCTTAACTTGAGAAATCCAGCCCTTGGCATCAATCTCAAGTATTCTGGGAAAAGTCCTGCAGTGTCTGGGGAAATGTTACTTATGTATTCAAAGAAAGAGAATTCTATGATGTACACCTTAAACCTGTTTATGTTGATTTCTCCCTATAAGAGTATTAGCTTTTTCCTTTCACATTTCCTATCTCTTTTAGAGAAATTTTCATCAATAATTTATCTTTGTGGGTAGCAAATGTCTACCGAGGGATCTTTTGTGAATTTTTGGAAAAAACAATTGGGGCTATAATTTTAGCAGAGAACGCATGCATCAATTTTTATGATGGGTTGATAGGTTTTTGTAGTTTTTTTGGTAGATAAATCCAGGTTTTGGGTAACTGTTAATCAGAAGAAAACTTAAATAAAACAATAAATTTTTTCTACGGTTACACAACAAAATTTCTCAGTATACATTCCTAGAGAAAGGAACCTCCTTTGTGGTGGTAATTGCTATTGAAAACATCTTTCTTCCAAACATTTGTGGATACCAGTGATACACAGAGTTAAACACTAAATTTATTATATGGGTTTTACGAGGTAGAAAAATAAAATTCCTGGCACCAAGAAAAAGGGACAGTATACATAGAATAAAATGTGGAAAAAGCAAATGAATAGATGTATCCAAATACAAAACAAAAAGGCACCAGTGAATACCATGGTTCTCAAAATTATCCAAGAAAGCTTCCTTAGATGCTTTAGACTTGTGGACAACATGGTGAAGTAAAAGAAACTTTCTGGATATGGAGATAAGTAAAAAACACTTTGCTATCATTTTCGTAAGTCATCATTATTATTATCTCTATCATTATTTATTTAGTCAAAAATGTATTCATCAAATGCATTTTAAAACTAAGTCCCGTGATATGTATTAGGAATAAAACAAGGCAGAAAAACTCTCACCTATATCAGAGCAGACATTTAACCAGTGAGATTTTAGTTATTTGGAACAACTCCTTTACCTCTAAATATCTCTTCCTTTCACTTGTAGTATTGAAGATAAATTTCTTGGCTTGCCCAGTTTACTATAAATATTTAAATAAACACTTAAATAGCCATTAATTTACTTATTACTTATTTGTTCAAACAATTTTATTATTTTGACTATTGGCACTACCAAAATATTCCAGAACCTAGGAATCCAGGTGTGAAAGGTACAGTTTTTTGCCTTTGATGGACTCATAGCACATTATTTGCCTGCAGGCACAGATAAATAAAAGGACATTTACAACATGATCTGATGTGTGCTGTCACAGTGACAATGGCAAACTGAAAATGGAGATTCAGGATGGTGCACCTAAAAGAGATGGCAGAGAAATCATGGAAAGACCCTCTAATAAAAAGACATACACATTAAAATTTGGTTTTCTTCTTGTTTATTTTTTGAGATGGGGTTCTTGCTATGCTGCCCAGGCTGGTGTCAAACTCCTAGGACCAGCAGCTTCTCCCACCCCAACCTCCCACACAGCTGTGATTATAGGCACTTGCCACCGCACTGGGTTTTACTAATTTAATTTTGAAGTAGATTAAATATACTTAAGACTTTTGTGATATGAAGACATGGTCATGGTCGACTATTTCAGCTGGGGGATAACATGGGGTGGTACTGAGGGAGTGTGGTCCTCTGATACTAGGCAGCTCAGGGAGAAGGGTGTGGGCAATTCACTAAGAGTGAAAGATGAAGGCTAACGACTTGGGATGGGGCATGTGAGGCAGACACAGGAGGGTAGAAGTAGGATGCTAAGGAATTAAAACACCTAGTATAGACTTTGCAGGGAGTCAACCCATCACAATTTGCATTGTGCATTTATTTTGCCAAAACCTCCACAAACACTTCTGCGGAGTTATAATGACTTGTTGAATTTCCTTTAAGAAACTTGCAGCTCTATTAGAAATGAAAGCCAATACAGTATATGCAAATAGGAAAAGGAAGCAATCCTACATCATGGAAGGAAGATAATGAGATACTGCTACTACAGGGTATCTTGGCAATTGACCAAAATATATGAAATGTTGCTATTTTAAATGCCCTTCCATGATTCAACTAGCTCAGTTACCTGGTCCCATTGAAGTCTTCCTTTATCCCGGCTTCAGAAGGTACATGGGGAGGCTTGAAAAGAACTTTTCTAAGGACACTTGGTAAAATAAAGGAAGGCATTCAATTTGTCTTTCTTTTACCATTTGCAATCAATTTTTTAAACAAGTGACTTCAACGCCCAGAAAGAAAAGTCAATAAAGGTGTATCACTATCTAACAAATCATTCACATTCCTCTTCATAGTCTGTCTTTCAGATATTTAACAGCTTGTAATGACTATGATTTTGCAGGCACTTCCCATAAGCTATATATGCATTATTAGTAAAGTTCTATGACTGAAAACTTCCATCACTGCAATGACTCTTGAAAAGCATAGGTTTATTCAAATCAACAATGCATAGTAGTTTGTCACGGCTTTAACATATGCATTCTTCTTGCAGATGGTTGAAAAAGAAGGTTATCTGCAAAAAGCTAAAATTGCAGATGGAGGAAAGAAACTAAGGTAATAAAATTCTTTAATTCACTTTTATATAACTATGCTGGTTCTTCATATGCTCAACTTGTGCCACTGTTATTGTTTGGGATGCAAGTCCCTATGGTACCAGACTAGAACAGTCTCCTCTGCTACTGCTATGATCAACATTATTTTTAATGGAACTACAGTTTTTAAAGAAAGGCACTACATTCTATATTGTTGAACAGAACACATAAATGAGGTGCTTTTTGTCCTCCTTGGACTTGAACTCATAAAACACTGAAAATAAATAAGACAATGGATTGTGATTTCTGTGATTGAAAGATTAGAGAATGAATGCATTCATTTGCAATATAGAAAAGTCTCTGTACAATACCTTGTGAGAATAATTTCTTGAAGGATGGAAGATTTGAACCACTTTTGTAGCTCAAAATAGAAATTGATAAAATAAAAGTAACATCATATTCAGAGGTGAGAGAAATTTGAAAAGGGAATAAGAACTCTTCAGAGAACAATAACAACAAAAATCTTGAAGAAAAAATGTAAGGTTGATAGGACGGTAAAGAAAGATGATAATTGTGTGGTATATACCGTATGTTTAGAAATAATCACCTCCATTTTAGAATTTTTGCTATTTCTCATATTGGTTCTGTTACATATTTAGCTTTGTGCTGGGTGATATGCAAGTTACCGAATTTGTAGAAAATGCTCAAGTTGAGAGACAAGGCATTTACTCTTAAATGTATTACTAACAATTAAAATTATATAGGATAAATGTACTAATTAGCTACACAATGGGACACCTGTTAGTTGTATAATACAATTCATTACTAGAATGACACTCTGGGTCAACACCAGAGAATAAAGTCTGCTTTTGTTTGATGGTTATAATGAATTAATATATTTATTTAAACAAAGTAAAATTTGGGGGGGGGGTGGTGAAGAAGTCATCCATAGTTTCACTACTTAAAATAGCTATTTCAGTTGTAAATAACAAGCTCTATTTTCTCTCCATATTGCGTCTTATTCTGGGATAGTGAACAAGGCCTTAAATCTTTGCCTGGACTATTTTTCTGGAGTGGCCCTGCAGCCACCTTCCCTTGAAGAGTTCAGGAGAGAGATGCACAGGAGACAAGATCAAATGCAAGGTTGCTTTAAGAGACTTGGCTAGTCCCTTCCCCAGTGGCGAATCGGGCTTAGAGAATTGGGTTCTGAAGGAAAAACAGGAGGAAGTCTTTGAGTAGCCCAGCCCAAGTGCTCTCCTTTCCCCTAAACCTTATCATGACCTTATCAACTCAGGAAGGAGTGTGGAGGTTACAATGATGCCTCTCCCCAAGATGAGTAAGTCATGACCCTTTCTTCCCTCAGCAGCCATGTGGAATAAAGAGTTTCTTCAAAATTATCTAAGTTAGCCAGTTCAGCCCTCCACTAGAGCTGGGTAGGAGAATAGAGGTGACAGCATTGGTCAGTTCCACCCTCCAGCCTCATGCAAGGAAGTAGGGGAGATCCTAAATGAAATAATTTCAAGAAAGCAGAAGGAGGTTCTACTGTGTGGTTTTGTAAAGTATCCTTGTCCATAACCCCTCTGTAAACCAACCTTATAACATACAGAAGGCAGTGTCAAGAGAAAGCAGAGAAGAACAGGTCCCTTCCCCCAGCCAACTCACATGAACACGTTTTTAGGTAGTTTTATTCAATCTGTATACTATTGTGTTTTTGTTTTATTTGCTGTTACTTTCCTGTTTGCATACAATTTCCGTGTTACAGTTAAATTAATGTAAACATTTGTTTGTACTCTGTTTTATTATTTCATCTTGCATATCATTATGCATTCTTTCAGCCTTTTCCACTTAAAGTTATATGTTTTAGTTTTCCTTTTTTTTTTTTTTTTTTTTTGGTTGCTGCTGTTGTTGTTACCCCAGGTGCACAGAATTGAGTTGATTATATCCTTCGGTTTGTGGCCTTGTGCTATTATCATTCTGGGCAAGAGCCCTAGCTGGTTTTATTTTATTATCAGTCTCCAATCCTTGCTTCAATCCCTTGTAGACATTCATTTTAATGTATTTAATGTGTGTTTATCAAACTCATTCTCCATATATATCTATATTTAGCTGTATATGTGGCATTCAAAAAATAGTGTATAGTCGTGTATGTGTGAATGTGTTCTATATAGCATAAACATTTTTGTATCATAAACCTTATTATGTTTCTTACTACTTTCATTCAATGTTAGCTCTTGGGCAGCTTTCTATGGTGCTATAGAGACATGCATCTCTTAATGATGGGCATATGTCCTGAGAGATGCATCCTTAGGTGATTTAATCATCATGTGAGCATCACAGAGTATACTTACACAAGCCTAGATGGTATATGATATAGCCTATTGCTCCTAGGCTACAAACATTTACAGCATGTTGCTGTGCTGAATACTGTAGGTGATTGTAACATAATGGTATTTGTGTATCTAAACATACCTGAACATGGAAACGATAATGCATTGCGCTATGACGTTATGAAGAATACCATGTCACTAGGCAATAGGAATTTTTCAGCTTCATTACAATCTCATAGGACTACTATCTATATGTCGTCCATTGTGGATTAAAACGTTTTTATGCAGTGCATGAATGTCTTTAAATCTAGTTCATTTCTTCCAATTGCTGGCCACTTTGCCATCGTTTATGTATAGTCATGTGCCACATGGTGGCATTTTGATCAGTGATGGACAGCATATACAGCTGTGGTCCCATAAGATTATAGAACTGATGCCTACTGTACCTTTTCTATGGTTAGATGTGTTTAGATATACAAATACTTACCACTGTGTTACAATTGCCTACAGTATTCAGTACAGTAACATGCTGTACAGGTTTGTAGCCTAGGAGCAATAGGCTATGCCATATAGCCTAGTGTGTGGTAGGCTTTACCATGTGGATTTGTATAAGTACACTCTGTGATGTTTGCACAGTGACAGAATCACCTAACGACACACTTCTCAGAATATATCCTCATCATTAAGTGAAGCATGACTGTATATGAATTGTTACTTATCCAGTCTCCCAGCTGTGGACATCTAAGTTGCCTCTAACTCCTTTCATTCCAAACCACATTTCAATAAATCACACATATATGTTTCCTTTGAACCTGTTAGGAATTCTCTCAGGGGAATATTTTCAGGAGTACAGGATTGCTCAGTGGTAAGTCACACACATTTGTAAATCTACTGACTACTATTGTCACACTTTCTCCTGAATGAGTGCACCAATGCACACCAGTTCAATGTGCAATACAGAAGGGATTCTACTTTCCACAGTTTTATCAGCACGTAGCATCATCCAATCTAATTATCCATAGAACATTACCTCAATATTGCTTTTATTTGTGTTTCACTGATAAGTATTGAAGCTGAGGATCACTTTATCTGTTTAGAGACATTCAGATTCTGCATTCTGAGTCTATTCATAAACTTTGACTATTTTCTATTGAGTTCCCTGCTTTTTTATTCAATAATTTGAGGAAACTCACAATATATTTGAGATAATAATGCTTTGTCAATTTTACATGTTGTACATATCCCCTCCAAGTTTATGGGGCTTGTTTTGTTTTTATTGTAAATACTTTACAAATTGAACATTGTATATGTAATCACCATGTTTAAGAACATGATAATCCCATTATGTTGATAGGCTATAATATGCCAAATCATCCCTACCTCTTTTTTTACTTGATTTTTAAGTTGAGTCTGGTTTTATATTTATATTAAATTATTTGTATTAGAAGTTATCATTGCAATATTTCTCCTGTTGCTTGTCAATTTTTCTTTTATATTTTTGTCTGTTTTTTGAGACAGGATCTCACTCTGTCACCCAGGCTGGAGTGCAGTGATGCCAGCCTCCTCCACCCCCATCCATCCACCCACCTTATGCGGGGATAAATGAGTAGCTGGGACCACAGGTACACACCACCAGGCCCAGCTATTATTTTGTATTTTTAGTAGAGACCTGGGTCTCTCCATGTTGCTCAGAATGGTCTGGAACCCCTGGGCTCAAGAGATCCACCCACCTTGGCCTCACAACGTATTGGGATTACAGGCGTGAGCCATAGCACCTGGCCTTCTTTTATATTTTCTAAAGACAAATGCTAAGCCTGCATTACTTGATCAAATCACACGACCATTTTAAATGAATCTTAGTATGCATTGCCATATTGCTTACCCAAGGAGTGTATATGCTTTTATCACTAGCAACAAAAATGGTCAGTTTAGTCATAACCTTGAAAAATTATGTAGTTTTTTTCCCATTGATAGTTTAGTAACTAATAAATAATATAACATACTATAATTTATGCTTCTTACATAAAATTTGATAGCCTTCATTTCATTTATCAAGTACCTTTATATCTTTTATAAATTTTAATGAATTAATAAGCAATATTAATAGATGCTTACTCTGTCAAGCACTTGGCTGAATTCTTTATCAGTAATACTTAAATGATACTACAATATAGACTCTATTATTGCTTCCTATTGTATAAATGGAGAAACTCAGTCAACAGTATTAACCTCTTATTTCTCCCAAATCTTATTTTATATATAGTTAGTATCACAGAATTTAGCCCTGACCTCTGCTTGAAACACGTTTGCTTTATCTCTCTTGCTTTAAGCTATTTGAGACTAATGAGCAAAAATGGTCCTCTTATTTCATGCCATCAACAGTACCAGGTACTTAATTGTCACTTAATAAGTATTATCTTATTAATTTCTATCAAGTTTTCTACTTATAAATCCATAATAGATCATCATACCTTGTATTGTCTTCTTATTTTCCTTCTTTCTCTTCTTTTTTATGTGTCTTTGTTTGTCTCTTTAATGTATTTTCTCTTTCTCTCAAAGAAAATTTAACTTATCTCTGAATATAAGCAGGAAATGGTAAAAGGAAAGATAAATTATTGGCTATATTTGACATTCATAAGAGGCCATACCTTTAGCCTTATTTTGAAATGAGGTTATACACATTTCCCCAACAATACACTGACAGGCTTGAAAACAGAATACATGCAGCATTCACTTTAATTTTTAATTGTGAACACTGAAACTATGCCTCAGCTTTTCTGATGAACCATAGGAATTTCATCATTTGGGGAATTCTGTCCCCAAACCTGTAAGTAACCCTGGCTTCTCTGAAACTCTATGACACCTTAGTAAAAAGTTATTTTCAATGCTTACATTTACAAAAGACACCTGACAGTATGTTTATGAAGTTTCAACACCACAAACTTTCTTCTCCCTCGGCATCTAGGTCTTCCCGTCATCAGCTCCTGTGTGGCTCTGCGCATCTTACCACAATATAGAGTCACATTCGTCTCTCCTTAGATGGACATAGAAAGATATACTTGGGGGTGAAAATATGGCCAGAAGATGGCTATGAAAAGAAATGCAGAAAAAAGATTGTGCAGTGGTTACGTCTACTAGTGCCTGCTTTCATCCTAGGGCCCACAGCTACTAGGCCTTCGGTTGGGTTTTTGTTTGTTTGTTTTAACAATTGTTATTCAGAATGGACTTTCTTTGGAATGTGAGACTAAGGTGTGCGCCTAACGTCATCATATTTTTTCTTTAGTAGTTTCTGCTCAGTACCGCAATAAATTCTTCCAGGCTGAATCTTTCTTCATTTTCTTGCAATACTGACAGAGATGGGTATTTTTACACCTCAGTGTCTTTTTGACCCACCTTTTAGCAGTCATAAATTACAAGATGCTTACAATATGAGACAGAAGAAGCAAGTTCCTAGACCAACCAGTTTGAGAATGAGTCTGTACATTTAACAGTGTCTGAGTAATTTTGTGGTAAATCAATCAGGGACATTAGAATAAATTACTTTCACTCCCATCACTGGTGTGGAATCAAGTCAAATCCAGCATGACCAAGTTAGGTAACAAAGGCAGATGGACCAAATAAGAGAAGCTGAAATTTGTCAAGGAACCTCACATATATTTTCTTCTGACTTTTTGGTTTGCCACTCTGTCATTACCTAAAGAAGGCAAAAGAAAGGTAAGCGTAGGATATAAAGCTTTTGGTCTTTAGAGCAAATGAATGTGTTAAACCCGGAGTTTAAGCTAACAGATTCTTATAACGGTAATGAATATTTTAAGAGCCATTTTTCATCAAGCATTTTCCATCAAGCATTTTCCAGATAAGCTGTTACAATCAAAGTTGCTGTTATTATGTGCTGCCATCCGGTGTCCATTTTGTAGAATGCCAAGCTGATGGCTTTGTTGAGTTTTTGTTTTTGTTTTTGTTTTGGGGGTGTTTTGTTGTTGTTGTTGTTTGGGCTTTGATTTTGTTTTTGTACTTCTATTTGTCTGCTAGTTTTTTTGGATTTTTCCAACTTCACAATTCAGGATTTGCTTTAGGGAAGTTTTATGAAGTGTTTCACTTGGATAAAATGTCCCACCAATTGCATAAATGGTACATAAATGCCCTCATAGAAATTTAGTTCTCCCTACTTCCTAATTGTAGTTAGCACCCCTTTTCCCCTTAGATGTAATTTGTTTTGTATGTCAAAAGATAAGATAAATACCTGCATTTCTTTTTTTGTTTTGTTTTGTTTTGTTTTGACACTGAGTCTTGCTCTGTCACCCAGGCTGGAGTGCAGTGGCTTGAACTTGGCTCACTGCAGCCTCTGCCTCTCTAGTTCAATTGATTCTCCTGCCTCAGCCTCCCAAGTAGCTGGGATTACAGACACCCACCACCATGCCCATCTAATTTTCTGTTTTTAGTATACTGGGTTTCGCCATGTTGACCAAGTTGGTCTCAAACTCCTGACCTCAAGTGATCAACCTGCCTCAGTCTCCCAAAGTGCTGGGATTATAGATGTGAGCCACCGCACCTGGCCCAACACTTGGCATTTCTTGCCCTAGGATTTGTCTCCTGCATGGAATCACTAGGATCAAACCCTTACCTGATTGTTACCTGTAAATTCCTGTGGAAACTGATGGCTGTCTCCCTTATTCTTGGCACTTTGGACTGTCTTACTAAAGTTAGATATTTCCTGAACTGTGTGTCTTAGTTACCCCTTTAGTCTATCCAACACCTTAATTTTTGTCTCTCTGTGGAAAAAATAGAAAACTATTCTCTCAAAGTTATGATGAAATGTGGAGGCACTGATTGGTCAATGGGTGAATTTGCCTGCTGACCATCATGATAGGGGTGGAAGACAGGGATAAAGGGCTTGCAGTTCAGCATTGCAGGATGGCCCAGGTCAGGCTAAGACATGGCTTTGCTCCAAAGAGAAAGAGATTCTAGTACTTCTCTGACAACTGTTCCTTATCTCCCCCTCTTAGCTCCTCTCATGAGGCTCTCAACTGGCATGCTCAGAGTGACTACAGAGAGAGCTGCATGTCACCTGCTGAGAGATCATGGAGACACTGGAGTGAGCAGGGGCCTGAATCCCATCTTTATGGCTTGTTTTCCCTTGGTTAGGATGCAACCTTACTGGGCTTCAGTTTTCTCTTCTGTAATATGGGAGTATCCTAGGCTCATTCAGAAGACTTGGTTTCCATGTTTATTGCCCATCTTCTTGTAGTTAGAAGTAAAGTTTTTGAGGAATGTCTTATTTTCCATCTCTATTCAGCCCTTAGAATTGTGTTTGGCACGTGGTAAATGTTTAATGGAGACATGTGACCAGCTTAGTAATTAAATCACATAGTGCATATAAAATGCCAGGTGGCATACCTGGAACAGAGCAGAAGCCAGTGCAAGCTCAGGGTGGGAAGCCCTCTGCAGAAAGCTCAGGTATTGGACACTAGAAGCATAAATTAGGAAAAAATATCCTATATCAGAAGTGTTCGATAGTTAAGAAAAAATAATGCTAAGAATACCTTGTTAAAGTACTAGGAAACTAAGGAACAGAGAAAGGAAAAGAAATTTTTTAGTCCTCGTTAATGAAGAACAGCAAACATAGAGCAGAAAAAATCTCGATTTTTTCTGAAATTTGAAAGGCCATATACTCTTTTACTCAAAAAATCTTTAATAATATCTACTAAATGTCAAACAGTATGCCCAGTACTGGAAATGCTTTTAAGAGGAGAGAGGTGGTTTCTACTTCTTTGTGGGAGCTTGGGGCATAGACGGACTTCCTAGTGCAAAAACTGTGTTTATCCTAGAAAATAGTCTATTTGCAAAGTTTCCTCAGAAACTGCTGGACACACCTATCCTGGCTAAGGCTTTTAAGCTTGTATGAGTTGCCCACTTCCTGAAATGTCACCTAATATATTGAATAAGGGTCATATATAGTGATTTGGTTGCGTATAGAAAATATCAAATCCTTAAGTCAAGGTAAAACCTTGCCAAGTGATCCTTTGCACACTCCAGAGCTGACAATGCCTTACGAGAGAGTCACCATGTTAAAGTAATTGGGTGAAAAAGATATTCCCCTGATATGCTAAGAACTATGGGCAACACAATGGGTCAGACATGGCAGCCATAAAAAAAGGATGAGTTCATGTCCTTTGCAGGGACATGGATGAAGCTGGAAACCATCATTCTCAGCAAACTAACCCAAGGACAGAAAACCAAACACTGCATGTTCTCACTCATAAGTGGGAGTTGAACAGTATATAAAAAAGAAATTATTCTTTGGCCATTGTTGTAAAGTCATAATATAGTTAGGGCTGGCTTCACCGGTGTGCGTCCAGGGCCCCATGCTCAGAAGGACTCTGCCCTTGATTTAATGCTAGATTGTTACTGTCTTAAAATACTTCATAATTTTTGGACACTGAATGGTGCATTTTTATTCCGCACTGGGCTTTGCAAATTCTGTACCCAATTCTGTTTTTCACTGGCAGATAGGTGTAAACTCATGTCTTTCAGTTATTCAAAAAAATATGTATTGAGGCCCTAAAAAGTAAATTAAAAAATTTGTATTAAAAAAAACAGCGGCCGGGCGCGGTGGCTCACTCCTGTAATCCCAGCACTTTGGGAGGCCGAGGCAGGCGGATCACGAAGTCAGGAGATCAAGACCATCCTGGCTAACACGGTGGACCCCCATCTCTATTAAAAGTACAAAAAAATTAGCCGGGCGTGTTGGCGGGTGCCTGTAGTCCCAGCTACTGGGGAGGCTGAGGCAGGAGAATGGCGTGAACCCAGGAGGCGGAGATTTCAGTGAGCGGAGATTGCGCCACTGCACTCCAGTCCAGCCTGGGCGACAGAGCGAGCCTCCGTCTCAAAAAACAAAACAAAACAAAACAAAACAAAACAAAAAACAGACAGCATAAAGTAACGAACAGATTATAGGTTTTGGAGCTAGAGAAACTGGGTTTAACTTTAAATCTAAGTGTAAGGCCTTAAGTTACCCTTTGAGCCTCATTTTTCATATTAGTAAATAGAGATGTTAGTACTTTCATCATTTTTGTGTATGAAGCTAAGCATAAACTAGATGATCAGATTTATGCTAGGTATTCTAAATAATTTATGCTAATTATTATTTTAAAAGAATCATGGGAAAAAATCGAGATGAAAGAGGACATCTAAAAGGTTGTCAGCAGCATTATTATTCTTCGTTTTGAAATGAAATTCTTTTCAAGCAATAACACTGAGCCCATGGAAAAGCTTTCACTTTTATTCAGAGAAGATAGACAGTGTTTATAGTTTATAAATTCAAAATAAAGTAGCACTGTACATAAGGTGTCAGAGCAAGTCATGTTGCTAAGGTTTCAAGACCTGCAGTTCTTACCCTCTTCAGTTTTTTCATCCAATTCACCTAACAGGGACACAGTTCACAGCAGTTCAAAGTCCTTATAAAGAACAATGAGATAATTGCGTTTCAAGCAACTTCAGCTCTAACCAGTTCCATTTCCAAGTTTAAGGATGGGGAGAGTTTTTGCCAGCAAGTTCTATAAATGATCAACATCTGAAACAGATCCAAATCAGAGCCATTTATCCAGGACTTACTATAGATAGGATGCAAATAAGGTATAGTATCTCCTTGTGAGAATATGAAATGTATAGTGGGAAATATAATAGGTAGGTTAAATATGGATTCTTCGTGTGTGAGGGTGTTCTGTACTCCCTGACCACATATGGTCAAAATAAGGGTGGTGTTAAAAGATGCCCAGACTAGACTTCTAATAATGTTTCTCTTTTTCCTGTTTGGAGTAATCTACTATTATGACCTGAATGAAGAGAAGGCTATTGCTGCTTCAATTCACTCTGCTGCTGCTGGTACCTAAAAGGCAAAATGGGCACTAGGGCAGAAGGAAACGTCTGTGTGGTTTTCTTTCTGGGTTTTGTTTTTTCATCTTTTCATCATTTAATTGAAAAATTGATACTCTTCATTTAAAGACAAGTGGGTCCAAGAACACAGTGTTTGTATTTGGATGTTGAAAAATACACATTGTGCTTCTTGTGTGTCTGCTTATTCTGTTCTTTTTTAACACAATGGTGTATCATTAAGAAAGCTCCAGGCATATAAGAGCAACCTAATTCTTTTTGTAAATATTAACCTTACTGAATCAAAGCTGTCCTTTCAATCAAGCTCTTAGTTTCTAAAAGACAAGTGGAAATAAATTACGCAAAGATCTTCAATAGTCATTTAAAAAGTATTTTGGTGTGGTTTTCTATTGACCTGAATAAAGTCTTTCCATAAACTTAAAAAAAAAATCACTTTTGTAAAATGAATTCAACTGTTTTGAAGTGAATGTTAAGCTGAAGCAAACTGCAGCAATATGCTCTAATGGGTAGAAACTTATGTATATTAATCTCCTTAATATCTTTACTATCTACAAAAGAGTGCCTTCATGACATGAACATATATATATTCTAACTATAGAAGCAATATGTGTTCAATGCAGACAACTTGGTAAACACCAAGAAATACAAAAGAGACTCAAAAGCCGCGATTTTACCACTTGATTTAACTACTGTCATATCAAGACTTTTTTTCCAGGCCAAAGTTCAGTCATTGACTCAATACATATGTATTTTGTGTCTATTCTGTCCAAGGCACCATGCTAAGCATTGTGGATACCTTTGTAAAGATGAACTGATTTCTACCATCTCGAGGCTCATTTCTTAATGGAGGATAGAGGTGAAATGTATGAAAAATATTTTTAAATTTATCTTAAGTGTTATGAGAGGAAGTCATGGAAGGCACATATGACAAAGCAATGTTTTGACTTCTAATTAATGGAATTAATAATCAGAAGGAGTGTATGGGTGAAGAAAGTCCTAGGTAAATAGCACAGCACGGTTATAAACTACGTGTATTATGGTCTGCATTAAAACCTTCCCACATCAGTATTCTTCTACAGCATAGGGTTCATTATTCCATTATATGGACCTATTATATGCAATTTATTTAACCAATCTTTTTTATATTTTATGTATGGAATTAACAAGTAATGATGCAATTAATTTCTATGCACACAGACTCGGCAACTTGTGAGACTATTTCTCTAGAATAAATTTAAATTCGTAGGGAATGGACATGTTTAGCCAAAAGATATACACATTTTTAGGGATTTTTAAAAAGCACATTTTCAAATTGCACTCCAGAAAGGAAGCAACAGTCTGCATTCCCACCAATAGTGTATGAGAGAATCTATTTCCTACACTGTGATTATCCCTAGATGTTATCAGATGTTAGTTCTTTTATTCCTTGACAATTTGATGTACAAAGAGGGAAAAAGCATGTCACTATTTTTATTTGCATTTCTTTGATTTCTAGTAAGATTCAACATTATGAAAATATTTTGAATTAAGCAATGACACATGAGGCTGGTTAGTTTTTAAGACTGAAATACACTAAACCAATGAAGAGAAGAAACAATGAAGGAAGGAATAGGTTCTGATTCCTATTTTTACTTTGCTATTTTTGGTTTGCTGTAAAAACATAAACTTTTTATGGGAAGGATGCACATGGATACACAAAAAATGGATTTTTGGTAGTTGAAAAAGATTTTAGGAAGATCTATAAATTAAGAAATTCTTACTATAAATGCTATACTTTTAAATAATTCCAGAATGTCTTTATTATTACCCAAATTCCATACCACCTACAGATTTTAATAAAGAGGAGACTTTTAGCAAGACTGTTAAAAATAAAGATGGTCTCTACTCATTCCAAATGTTGCTCATACTGTATCTATAAATGATTTCTTCAACTGATAATGCTTTCTTTCCTTTTTATTTTTTTTTCCTAAGGAAAAACTGGTCTACTTCCTGGATTGTTCTTTCTAGTCGAAAAATTGAATTTTACAAAGAATCCAAGCAACAGGCTCTGTCCAATATGGTAAGTAATTCTCTGTTTCTATTGTTAAATATCTTTTCAGAAATATTGTAGAATTAAAAGTTTGGTTTTATCAGAAATCACACTAAAACCTCCAAGCTACCAACATCTGAAAACAGATGGAGAAAATGACTCAATAAACTTTTAATCAGATGAAGGGAAAATAGAACTTAGTGTCTGTTTTATTAAGTGGTGCATTTGGAGAATAATCACAAAATGAGATGTATGGTGAGCAGCTATGTAGTAATGCGAAGGTAACACTTTAAATTAAGGTGCCATTTATAAATGCCTTATTCTTATTTATGAAATGATCACTAAATGCAGCTACTTGCTCAAATAATGTATTATAAAGTATGTTATAAAATGCATTAGTAATAAATGCTTAACGGATGATACTATGGGAAGCTGTTTTAAAGAATATTATAAGACGTAAATCGTATTAAACCATGTATGTGCATCTTTAATACATGAATTTAAGTTGGTATCTAGCATGCTATAAAGTGCTTCAGACATTAATAAATAATAATAAACTGTTTATAAATGGCACCTTAATATAGGGTATTACCAATGAGGAAACACTCTAAATTAGCCAAGTGATTTTTTATCTTCGTCTAACTGTGACGTTCACTATATCCAGCTAACCTTTTTGAATATTTCTATGACTCCATCTAATGGAGCTAATACAATTTCTGTATCCTGTAGTTATTACAAAGTGAAATTTGTAGGGTTTCTTCCTTGTACCTGGAGGAGGGCCTCACATATACCTACAAAGATTTGACAGTGATAATAAGTAAGAGCAATTCGGAGCCAGTTACTGGGGCAATTCAAGCTCAAAACCTTGCTGCCCAAACACAAGAGCTACCACAAGATGTAGGAGACAGTGGGCAGGCAACATATCTGACAGCCTCCTGATTAGGCAGGACTCCGGGCAGGAACTAACCTGCCACAGCCCATCGGCCTGATGGATGATAAGGAAAGGGGTCGCCTGGCAGGAGTTACCCGCAATGAACTAATTTGTATTTGGCAGGTAATAAAACGATGGGAAGTTCTTTGCTCTCCAGCCACTAGTTGTGTTTGCTATGTAATCCTCTTTAAATAGAAAATAGAAAATCATTTGCTAGGAGATTTTTCTTAAAAGAAGATTTTAGTAAGAACAAAAGGTAGCATTTGACTTGCTTCTGATAACCGCAGTAGCCTTTATCCCCAAGTGGCTTGCTGATTTTGGAGTCTCAGTGCTGTCCGATCTGTAAACTAATTATGAATAAATTAAAAATATATCTCAGTCCTTTGTATTTTTAATTTAAACTGCCTCAGAAATTTGTTTTAGGGTTTTATTTTGTTTTTGTTTTTGGATACAGTAAGGTTGAGATAATCTTTTTAAGGAAAATAAAGTACCCCTAAGGGCCAGGCATAAAACAACTACCATCCACTTGCAGGTCCTTTGTCTTCCCTTTGAATGAGCTCTAAGGGGGAAGTCAGGAGGGGAGGAAAGTCGCTGGCCTTGCTGAGTTTGGCTGCTGAAAAGATGATCTTCCCCTGCTGAGTGAGAAGAATTCCATTGGGAGGAGAGTTTATGCGAATGTGTGGGATAATGGGAGAGATAAGATTCCATATTTTAAAGCATTTGGTTTATTTTTATTTTATTATTTTAATCTCTTTATACCATGAGATATAATTATCAGCTGTTAAATTTTATATAGGTGAAAGAAAACTCCCTTTTTGATTGCAGGCAAATCTTGCAAGTTAGCTCACTAATTGCATGCCTCTCGTTCAACCTTCAGAACTGTTGTAAGTTGACAATAGACTTGACTTGTAGAAGAAATTTGTTAACATTTTCCTAGGAGTCCTTATTTATTACTTCTGGCCCCATTTTTAATGCTTTTATGGTTTCTACCAGGCACTCATTGTCTTCAAAGTCAATTCATGGCAGGAACTAACTGTGTTTTGTGGTAATGGGTAAGAGAATTACAGATTTATGTTTGTGCTGCATGAATTGACTTGCTAGTCAACTTCTTGGATCCATTTCTAACCCAGTATTAAAGGCCTAGTGGGATAGCCCACGTTTACCAGTTCCAGTCTTAGAGAAACGATACAACGATTGCCAGGCCTTGATTAAAGATGCTGTGGTTTTATTTTGAAAGAGATTTATGCTCAAGTTTCTGAATTTCTCTTGCACCCCCTTAGAATTTTTCTGGTGTTGCTCATTGTGCTTCTGGAAAAAAGTCTGCCCTTTCCTCCTAGGGGTCAAGACAAGCTGCCTGAGTGAGTGCAGAATGTGATTTAAAAGAATAAATGGTATTTTAGTCCTTATACAAATGATCTTTAAGTGTTAATGCAGCAGTGAGACGAGGCAACAAAACCAGCCAGAGCAGTTTTGAAGTTGGACTCTAGGGGATGTAATTCCTTGTTTTTTTTTTTTTTTTTGACCACTTATTAGCTGATAACATTACTCACTTCTTTGAGCTTCAGAATCCTTACCTGTGAAATGGGCATAGTGATACCTGCCAACAGAATTAGTAAGGAATGAAATTAATTGGTAAAAATAAATACATAATGACCAAAAAATTATTGTGCTTTATTATATCATACGCTATTAAATACAGAAATATAGCATTTCTATAGTACACAATAGAGAGTATAATTATATTATTACATTAGTTTTGTACTTGACCTGATTCAGACATTTATAGAAGAGAGAATATACTAATTCAAGAAACTCCATCATGCATGACCTCCAAAAGAATGTACCCAGAAGTAGCATAAAATGCTGTCTCAGAGCAATGACTAATACTGAAAATAAAGCCAGCCATCCATTTAGGGCTCTAGATGTTAACCTCCTGAATGTCCATACAAAGTTTCCCGGTGACCCCATCTTCTTCCTTTGGCTCTTACCCTTACTGTTTTCACATTTAATACAGCATGTTACAAAGTATTCTGCCTGACCCCACATTCTGTGTTTGGCTACTTTCCTTTCTCACTGAAGTTCTTCCAGTTCATATCTGTCTTACTCAGTTAGGACTGCTACATCAAAGTACCAAAGGCTGGGTGGCTTAAACCACACACATTTATTTCTCCTGGTTTTGGAGGCTGGGAAGTCCACGATCGAGGCACAGGTGAATCTGGTGTCTGCTGAGGTCCTGCTTCCTTATTTGCATCTGTCCTGTCTTCTCACTGTATCCTCACATGGCAGAGGGCAGAAAGTGAGAGAGCAGACGTTCATGTCTTTTCACATAAGGCCACTAATCCCATTCATGAGGGCTCCACCTTTATGATCTAATTACCTCCCAAAGGCCCTACCTCCTAATGGCATCACACTGGGGTTTAAGGTTTCAACATAGGAATTTTAGAGTAACACAAACATTCAATCCTTAAAAATATCCAAGTCACATTTTTATCAAAAGCAGCCTTACTGTGCAAATAAGCACAGAATCACTTTGCTTATTTTCATAGAGATTCATAGGTACCTCAGTGAGTTAGTAAAGGAGAAGGAAGAATGACCTATTCTGTTCTTGTTTTATGAAAAGGACATTAAATCGTAACTGACCACCTACTATCATCAGCATTTTATAACAGAAAGGACATTATAAAATACCCAATCCAAAACATAGAAAGGATAAAATTATTAGAATAAAAGACACCCTTTACCAAAAAGAAAACTGTCCCCCTTATTTGCCTAACATACTCTCTCTTTTGCTCATCAAGGCAGGTGGATCGGGACTGGCTGGTCCTCCAGTGAGGAGGAAAACCACTCGTGTCCCTAGATCCAGATTTCCTGAATTATGAAGCAAAGGATGGTATTCATATTCTCATATTTTTAATGTATTTTTATTTATAACTCACTTAAAATCTTTAAAATATTATAAAATAATGCAGAAACCATTTTAAGTAAAATGTATAAAACATCTATGTGTATTTTTAATAGGTATCAATCAATCACCTACATAAGCACTACCCAGGACGAGTTATAGACCCTGCCAGCCCTTCAGAAGCCCCAACCCCTATCAGTTGTCCCTTTGTCATCATAGCCTCTTCCCTTCTCTGGAGTTAGCGAAGAACCTGCGTTTTAGTCATTATTTTATTGCCTTTCATTATTTTCAAACCTATAGCTATATACCTTAAAAATATAATTTAGGTGTTTTTTAATTCATATAAATGGAATCCTAGTGTATGTTTCTTTTGTTTCTTGCTTCTTTCACTAAGTATTTCTTGCTTTTTCTGTCCTTTAATATTTTATCATTCCATTTTTTTCTTTTCTCTACTAGTTTGGGAGGATACACTTTGTTTCTGCTCTGTTAGTGTAGTTAGCCTAGGGTTACAGCATTAGTACTTATCAACAAATAAAGCTAGTGTGAGACCCTTTACCTTCTACTAAGATGTTACCTTGGAATATTTTTAATCAATTTATCCCTTTCTCAATGTATATGTTATTACCATCTGGTGTTTTAATTTTTTTAATACCACCAGACATTATTATTCTCTTTTATGGAGTCAATGTTTGTTTACATTTGCCTAATATTTGCCACATTCTTTGCTACTTATTTCTCCATGAACCTTGGACTTGCTTTCTAGGATCACTTTTTCTTCTGCTTGAAATATATTCTGAGAAATTCCTGTGCTAAGGATCTTGCAGGGACAATCTATCTCATAGTCTGCTTACTTGAAAAAAATCTCTATTTCTCCCTCATCCTAGAAATATATATTCTCTTTGAATATAGAATTTTTAGTTGGTAGTCATTTTCAGTCAGCATGTCAAAAATATCATTACACTGTCTTCTGTTACCCATTCTTAAAATCAAATCACCTGTTAATATAACTGATCTTTTCTGATTGCTCATAATATTTTTCTCATTACCTTTGTTTTTCTACAGTTTCATCATGATGCATACAGATGTCAGTTTCTTTTTATTTTTCCTGCCTGGATTGTTATGCTTCTTAAAATTATTGATTGCTGTCATTAATATATTTCAAAAAATTTCCAATAGCTATCTTTTTTTTTTTTTTGAGATGAAGTCTCACTCTGTCACCTAGGCTAGAGTGCAGTGGCATGATCTTGGCTCACTACAACCTCTGCCTCCCAAGTTCAAGAATTCTCAGCCTCAGCCTCCAGAGTAGGTGGGATTACAGACATGCACCACCAAGCCCGGCTAATTTTGGTATATTTAGTAGAGATAGGGTTTCACTATGTTGGCCAAGCCGGTTTTGAATTCCTGACCTCAAGTGATCTGCCTGCCTCAGCCTCCCAAAGTGCTGGGATTACAGGTGTCAGCCACCGCACCAGGCCCAATGGCTATCTTTTCAAATGTAGCCCCTTTTACATTCCCTCTCTCATTTCCTTCTAAACCTTCAGTTAAACCCATGTTAAATTTCTCACTGTATTCTCTAAATGCTTTACACTCTCATTTTTCTTATATTTTTGTCTTTCTGAGCTGCATTGCAAATAATTTCTCTTTAGGTATCTTCCAGTTCTTCTTTCTCCTTAATTTCAATTATTGTAATTTTTATTTCTAGAAGTTTGTTTCTTTTAAAAATGTACTATGTATATTGTTAGAGTTAATTTTTTCCTGCAGGCATTTTTTAAGACTCTATTTTATTTTGTTATAACTAGGAGGCATAGTTGTTTTATAATCTGTATTTTGTGATTCTAATATCTAAATTTGTGTCAGTATGTTTCTGCTGGTTCTTACGTTGCTTTGTTTTCTTGTGTGTCTGGTTATCTTTGACTGTGTGCTAATCATTGTTATTGAAATATTATCATGGGAGGCACTCTGAGGCCTAGGATAAATGTATCCTACTCCAGAGTATTTTAGATTTTTCTCAGGAGGTTTGGGACATTCCCAGAGACTGACTATCTCAATCTAAATTAACACTATAAAACTCTCCAATTATGTCTACATAATAGGAGGACCGTAGCTATCCTGCCACTTCTCAGAGACAAGATTGTGCCTCACTTTTTCTTATTTTCTTATTTTACATTGCTCATCTACCAAAACAGTCTTCTTTATATTTCCTTCGGTTTGGAGAAAGGCCACAAGTTTAATATCGGTTCTCCCTTATTCTTTATAACACTTTGGCCAGGACCTTGCTCCATTATTCTGGGTTTGATTGACCAAAGCTCAAATGTGTAGTATAAACAAATTACCTCAGGAAAAATGCCGTTGTGTTACTTTGATATTCAGCTTCCCTCACTGAATTCATATTCCCACCCCTAAAAAATATTTACAGTGGCAGTCCCACTGTCTTTTCAGACTTTCAATTCTTTTAAGGGGTAATTTTAAAAAGAAATATTTTATCCAGCATTTTTATTGTTTTCAGTGGGAGAATTGATCCAAAAACATAGCTTCTCATTGCAATCTACCTCACTTTAATTTAAGTATGCATTTGGTTAATCAAGTTTGTGCTATTTATATAAATCTTGGTGGGAAAAGACTTCATAAGAATATGTATTGAAATTCTACAATGAACAGCTTGCTCGTTAGGGCTACATATAAGGCACAGAGATATAATCAAGATATAGTCTTTGCCTTATAAAATCTCTGCCAAAAAATAGGGTGAGATGAAATAAGAAACATAGTAGAGTTTTTTGTTTTTTTTTTTTTTTCCACTGAGATTTTGAAGAAGGCGAGCTCACATCTGTGAAAGATTTGAATTGGGCCTTGTAGGACCGTTATAATTTGAATATGTGGAGATTTGTAGGGAGGGAGTGCAGGGGGATAAAAAACATGAACAATGGCATAAAACTGAGAATGGACAGAGCCTGTGCACGACAAGGAGAAATGAATTTTTGTTTTGGTTTGAAGATAGGATAAGAGAAAAGGATTGAGAAGAGTTTCATGGCCTGAGATTTGCTGAGTGACAAATTTTTAATAAGTAGTGTTAGCGTTCTCCAGGTGTCTTCATTCTGGAATAATCTGTCATGGCTATTGTTTTAACAAACATATACTGAACAGCAGTACTAGTCAGTGGTATGTGTCTTAAAAGAGCCAGGCCTATTGTAGGGCCAAAGCAAGAGAGGATGCTCCTTCTTCAAGGCTCTTCATCTCATTTACTGCAGAAGTGAAAACTTTTTCCTCAAAAGCACCCACACTAGTGTTTGTTTCATCTGGTGCTAAAGAAGTACTAGAGAATCAGGAGTTGTCTGTTTGATTTATCTTCTCAGGCCTTGACTCACACTCCTTGTATTTTTCAGATACACTCTTTCCTATTTTAGTATCAGTGAAGTATTTCAATTGACTCTAGCACTTCATTTGCAGCTTGACTCCTAAGTACCTGCTGTACTTTGTGATTTTAGAGCTTCTGCTTGATGTGTTCAGGAGGCACCTGACCATGTGCATGGGATTTGGCAAATCTCCATTTTTGGTTAAACAAAACCCATTTGATGGATTGCATCATAGACAAGAAGCTCTGCAATTTAGAACATCCATTCATTTATTCTCTCAACAGTTAACAACTCCTACCAGGTGTCATATAATTTTTTTCTTTTTGTTTTGTTTTGTTTTTACATTAGGGGCAACAGAAATATTCAAATGAATAGTATATGATCCCTGCTCTTAAAGTACTCACAATATGATAAAAGAGACATAATTTTATATAGGTTTATTATAATAAAACCATGACTAAAGTGTTAAAAAATATTAGACAACATGCCGTGGAACCATAGATTTAGCTATAGGTAGTCTTTTTCCAGAGAAACTATTGTTGCAAGTAATGTTCAGCTTAGGTATCTCTCCTTTTGTTCAAATATTACTGTTTGATATTATTATATCAAGTATTATTGAGCATCTCTTATGTTTAAGTCACTACGATAGGTGTTCTGAAAGATGAAAAATGAACCAGACTGAAACAAATAGAAAGTATGGCCTTAGATTGAGTATAGTGAAGAAATGGATGTTGGTAGTTGTCCTAAAATGGCATGAACAGAGACATGGCGTCGTTTTATGATAACTCAAGAGAAGAGTGTGATTGCTTCCATTTGGACAGGATTTGAAATATATTCATGGAGGAAGTGACATTTGAGCACATTTCTGAAGGATGAATAGGATTTTGGTGTAAAAGGGGGCAAAAGATATTTTATGTACTAATAAGAGAGTAATTAATAGTGAAATATGGAAAATTCTTTTTTTTTGTTTATTTTACAGATGTATATTGATCTCTTGCCTTCTTCCATGCACTGTGTACTAGTCACTGTTCTTGAAATGTTTTAATGGGGGTTCCCTGAAGCCTGGAGTGAATATTTCCTAGTCCAGACTATTTTGTGTTTCTTCTCTAAGTTGCCTGGGAGTGAGGAATAGCTTCAGACTAAGTTGCGGAACAGCATTGTGGAACAGCAAACAGTGTAATTTGGTTAGAAAGTCAGTGTGGAACCGGTTTAGGAAAGACTTTGAACAGGATTGGGAGAAGAGATCATTTCATTCTGTAGGTAATGTGTGGTTTTTGTAACCAATATGAAATATTCTCAAATTAAGAGAGACTCAGAGTTTTCAGAGACATGTTTAGGGAATTGATATATATATCAGTTGTCTATAAAACTAAGTCTCTCTTAATTTTGTGTATATATAACTTAAAAACACATGCAGGACTTGGTAAATTATCTGAGAGACATGTTCTAAAAATTTATGCAAATAGATGTGAGCAATAAGGCCTGAGCTCTTACGACAGAGAAAATTGTAAAACGGCTGTGTGTCATCATTTTGGCTCAATGCATTTAGTAAATCACAGGACATCTTTTCACTGACAAAATATTTTGATATTCTCATATGTCTCTGACCTCCAACAGTATGGCCATTTCTAAAGAAGTTCTAGTGCAAAGAGAACAAGCAGAGCTATCCATCTAAGGAGAGCTAAAAACATGCTGTCCCAAGAACTAGGTGTGTCACCATCTCAGTGAGCACCCGTTGCAAACCTACTGGTGCTTTCATCTGACTCCAGAATATCTGTTTAGTGTCACACCCTACTTAAACAAATGCATTGTGTAAAGTCTTTCCACTAACAATCAGATGCTGTGGAACTCATTGTCATCAATTGGGTGGATGAGAGCCACCGTTTCTATCATATTCATCACACACTGCTCAGAAAATTTAGTGTCACTTTTGATATAAATTCAAAAACATTGTAAACATTCTAGGGAATATTTTCCCCCTAAAATGGTGTGGTTCTAAAGCCAGTATATTCAATAGAAAACCTATATATTGGTTGTGTAAGGGACTTTTTTGTTACTCTTATGTTTTTTATTTTACATTGTACTAATATGTATTTTTAATCAGAGCCAACAACTGGCAATTTTTACTTTTTAAAAATTATATTTTTGGGTTTTACATTTAAGTCTTTAATCCATCTTGAGTTAATTTTTGTATATGGTGTAAGGAAGGGGTCCAGTTTCAGTTTTCTGCATATGGTTACCCAGTTCCCCACATTTATTAAATAAACTATAAAAACTCTAGAATGAAATCTAGGCAATACCATTCAGGACATAGGCACAGACAAAGATTTTATGATGAAAATGCCAAAAGCAATTGCAATAAAAGCAAATGGTGACAAATGGCGTCTAATTAAACTAAAGAGCTTCCACACAGCAAAAGTAACTATCATCAGAGTGAACAGACAACTTTCAGAATGGGAGACAATTTTTGCAATCTATTCAGCTGACAAAATTCTAATATCCAGAGTCTATAAGGAACTTAAACAAATGTACAAGAAAAAACAAACAACCCCATTAAAAAGTAGGCAAAGGACATGAACAGATACTTCTCAAAAGAGGACATATATGCAGCCAAAAAACATGAAAAAAAGCCCAACATCATTGATCATTAGATAAATGTAAATGAAAACCACAATGAGATACCATCTCACACCAGTCAGAATGGCAATTATTAAAAAGCCAAAAAACAACAGGTGCTGGTGAAGTTGCAGAGAAAAAGGAACACTTTTACACTGTTGATGGGAGTGTAAATTAGTCTGATCATTGTGGAAGACACTGTGGTGATTCCTCAAAGACCTAGAGTCAGAAATATTATTTGACCCAGCAATCCCATTACTGAGTATATACCCAAAGGAATATCAATCATTCTATTATAAAGACACATGCACGTGTATGTTCACTGCAGCACTGTTTACAATAGCAAAGACATGGAATCAACCTAAATGCCTATCAATGATAGATTGGATAAAGAAAATGTGGTACATATAGACCATGGAATACTATGCAGCTATAAAAAGGAATGAGATCATGACCTTTGCAGGGACATGGATGGAGTGGAAATCATTGTCCTTAGCAAACTAACACAGGAACAGAAAAACACACTTATAAGTGGGAGCTGAATAATGAGAACACATGCATAGAGTGTGGGGAACAACAAATACTGGGGCCTGTTGGAGGTGGGTGGTGGGGAGAGGGACAGCATCAGGAAGAATAGCTAATAGATGCTGGGCTTAATACATTGGTGATGGGATGATCTGTGCAGCAAACCACCATGGCACACATTTAACTATGTAACAAAACTGCACATCCTGCACATGTACCCTGAACCTAAAAATGGAAGAAAAAAAATGTATTTTTAAAAGGTACAATGTGATCTTTTGATGCATGTATACATTGTGGAATGATTAAATCAAGCTATTAACACTTCCATTACCTAATTTTTTGTGTGCAATGAAAACATTTAAAATATAATCAGTGATTTTTAAGTATATAGGATGTTATTAATTACAGTTACCATGCTGTACAATGGATCTCTAGAATTTATTATTCTTGTCTAATAGAATTTTGTACTCTTTGAGCAACATCTCCCCATACCCTTCCCCCAAACCCCCAGACCCTGGTAAGTACTATTCTACTCTCTGCTTCTATGAGTTTGACGTTATAAAAATTTTACTTTTAATAACAGAAAACTCTTCCAAGGCATTTAATGAACTATTAACTTTTCCAAACCACTCATTCAGCCATAACCTTGAAAGCAAAAATGGGCAATATAAAAGGCCTCATTAAAATAATTTGTTTTCAGCCTGGCCCACATGTGGAGACCCTGTCTCTACAAAAGTTTTTTTTAAAAGATTAGTTGGGTGCAGTGGCCCATGCCTAGGATCCCAGTACTTTGGGAGCCCAAGGCAGGTGGATCACCTGAGGTCAGGAGTTTGAGACTAGCCTGTCCAACATGGAGAAACCCCATCTCTACTAAAAATACAAAAATTAGTTGGGTGTGGTGGTGCACACCTGTAACCTGAGCTACTTAGGAGGCTGAGGCACAAAAATTGCTTGAACCCAGGAGGTGGTGGTTGCAGTGAGCCGAGATCCCATCACTGCCCTCCACCCTGGGTGATAGAGTGAGACTCTGTCTCAAAAAAAAAAAAAAAAAAAAAAAAAAAAAAAACACACACACATGCACACATGGTGGTCATGCACCTCTAAGTCCAGCTACGTGGGAGGCCAAAGCAGGAGGATCACTTGAACCCAGGTGTTTGAGGCCGCAGTGAGCTATGATTAAGTCACTGCACTACAGCCTAGGCAATAGAATGAGACTCTGTCTCTAAAAAAATAAAACCAAATAAAATAAAATAAAATAAATAATAATTTGTTTACTTTTAAAAAATATTGTTTACTTTCAATATGAGTAATGAACACACACATTAATTAAATAATGCAATATATCTAATGCTCATTCAGTGTAGTATGACTTTAACAACAAAATGAACTTATTTATGGAGGGAAAATGATGTGATTTAGCAAAAAGATGAAAATAGTTTCAATCAGAAAGCTATTCATGAATTATTGAGTATTCCGTGCAAAATGAATATGGAATGATTTTATCTTTGTAGAGTGAGTATTGAGCCCTTATTCAGACCCCTGCTTAAGAAGATCATGAAAAAATGGAGGGGCAAACAAAAGATCTATCAGCCTTAGACTAATGAAGGCATTTTAAAATCTCTGTTTAATCATTTAATTCTCATAATAGTAGTACTCTTGCCACATCAGCATGGTTATCATTGATGCAGTATGTTAGTATAGCTGTAGATTGCACCATCATATGGCCTCATCATACATTTAATGATTAGAAAAAACAAGTTACAGTTCAAAATCTGGAGGATAATGGGTAGAGATGGAAATACAGAGAAGAAAAAAAGGAAATTAAAGTTCAGTGTTTTATTAATGTAAACTTTGGAAGGAAAAAATCAAGTGATCGATATTGCTATAAATGAAGCCATGTTCTCTGGTTATATTTTTTTCTAGCTTTGGCCATTAACTATAATAAAGTCTGTATCTTACGTAATTTTTAATAACCACAAAAATCCATGAAATTGACAGGATTCTTTACAAATGGATCAGAGCTTACTGTCCCTCAATAAACCTCACCTTAGGCTCTATCAGAAAACTATTTTAATTATGAAGCTTGTCTCTCTGTGGTTTTTCATTTTGGCCAATGAAATGCATCTGTTTTGGAGCTTGCATTTCTCTAAGATAAAATGAGCTTTTACCCCACAGTGCATTTTTTAATTTATAGAGTATATGTATAGTCTTTCTTAAAAATTCACTACTAAATTGAAATGCTCTGAGAAGCAGTATCACATTAGGTAGAAACAGGGGCTTTCAAGTCAGATCACCTGGGTTAGGAATCCTAGGTTCATATTTTACTTGCTGCTCTAGTTTATTTTCAAATATTAATGATAAATTTATTTTCACATATTTCTTGGCTATCTCAACTGCAATATGACATTAACAAGGGTGACTATCTCATAGAACTATATGTGAGAAAATTGATGCAATGTGCCTCACACAGAGCAAACATAATAAATCTTAATTGTATTTAACGTTATCGTTATTACTACATGAAGCAATAGAGTATAGTGGTTAGGAGTAGTGGCAGATGAGGGAAGGGTAAAGGGAGAATGTGGGAAAGATCTGCATGTGCCTAGAAGTCTTTTCGCTCACATTCCAGTGGTAAGTATAAATAATTGGCCACATTCTGATGCAAATGGGGCTGGGAATAAAGTCTTCAGCTGGCGAGCTGCTTCCCAATGACAACTCAAGGCACTTGAAGAGGGAGCACAGCACACATTTTGGTGGAGAACGATTCACCTCTGCCACAGCGAGAGCAACATCAGTGGTCTCAATCCTGGTTTTCTGGAAGACAAAGCCTGAATTAAGAGCCTGACTTTATCTGGGAGGTACAAATCCAGGACAAGAGAGTGAAGTGAAAAGGAAGTCAGGCCAGAAGTGATGGGCAGTGGTACAGGGATGTTACCATGTTGGCTTTCCACTACAATGAGCTTCAAAGAGACGGAGAGAAAAGGGTCTGCAAGTACACTGGTGAAAGCTTAAAGCAATCTGTGGGAGGAAGGGAGCAGAAGAAGGAAAAGGAATTTATCTCCCATATTTCTTCCCATTTCCTGCACTTTTCCCATTTCCTGCACTTTTGATTAAAGTTCACCACCCAGAGTCTTCACTTGCCTGCATCAGTTGGACCTGCCTCAGCCATGGGAGGCTACTCAGAAAGCCAGGTCCCACTCCTGCAAAGTGTCATTTCATCTAAAGTAGGAAGTGGTGGAAGGAGCCAAAGGCCCTTCTATAGTCTGGCAGCCTAGGGGGAAAGTCTGGTATTCCAAGAAGGTGGCTGGTCATTCTCAAGAGGTGGACTGCATTGCCCAGGCAGGGCTGGTCATCTGCAGGGACAGCTGAGGTTGACTGAGTGGATGACAGTCTAAGAGGAAACTCTGAGGAGGCACCTGAGACATCAAAAGTGTACCCAAGCTATTCACCTTGCAGAAATAAATTGCCTTTTTAATGTAAATGTAAAACTATATCAGTTGAGAAATATAATCATTATATTTATTCCAGCAAGATTCAGAAACAAATACAATAGGTGCCCATTTCTTGAAAAGTGTAGAATACTTTCTCCTCAAAAACAAACAAAAAGCACATAACATTCTAGTGCCCACAATCACTAACAAAGGTTTATTTTTCTGAAAATGTGGTTTGATTTGGTCATGTAATATACTGAGAAATTTCACTGTAGAAACAATTTCTGTTATTATTAACATCATTTATATTCATATACATAAAACCCACATCTTATAATCAAAGTATCCTCTTTTATGTTGACAGGGGCCATACTTTAGACATTAATAAGATCAGGTATCCATTCAGCCCTCTTTCCTAAATCATTTTGCCCAAATGAGAATATATAAATGAGTTTTATCCTCCTCCATGAACGATTTTCCAGAATCAAAACCAGTTATGTGATAAAACTTAATTCCTCTAAACAGATTTTGTGTTTCGTGTTTCAAAATGATAAGAACAATCTGAGTCTATATTCTGGAATAGCAATTAATCCAAAATAAAAAATGGCGCTAATAACCTATTTCATAAAATCCGAGCTTTGTCTCTCTTTTTGAACCACATCTAGTAATAAGGGTAAGAGGCTGTGCGGCCAAATGATTTGTGGCCTGCGTATATGCCCAATCTTCATCATGGAAGCTATCATCAAGCTAAAGAGCATCTGGCCTTTGATATTTTCTTAATATACATTAAAAGACTATGGACCCCAAATATCCCATAAAGAAAAATGGGAAACTTAATCCCACAGGTTTAATCTAAGTCAGAGAAAAAAGTATTACAGAGAAAATACTCTTAGCTATTATTGGGAAATGGTGAAGATAGACGAAGAGAATAATAAAAATCAGAAGTGCAAGAGACCTAGGGTCAATTTTTAATGACTTCACATTCCTCTAAAAAAGAGGCTTTTATGTTTTATTGTCCAAAAGCAGTAACTCTTAAATAATTCTATTTAAGTATTTTAAAAATCAGTCATTTCTATTTTAAGTTTACCCCAGAAGAGATATGGTGTGTACATTCTTAGATTTAAATTCATATTTAGTCATTTTTAAAAAAGTGTATTTTTATAATGATGTAGAATATGATCCATTGGCATCATGCTGTTCATTAGCAGACTTTTTCTTGTGTTTTATAGCTGTAGAATCGGAAATGTTTTCTATTAAAGGATTCTTTAATTTCAGGCTTCTTGAATAAAATCTTGATTGTCTTCCAAATAAATTCTACAACTTTTCTGAACTACTTATTCCAATATTTAACATTTAAACACTGAGAATTTCTTCTTCTAATAATCTTGATTCCCTAAAACTGCTCTTCAGGCATAGGTCTTTCTGCTGTAGCTTTGTGAAAATGAACTACTTATTAGGACCATTTTTACACAATCCTCCAGCTACTTATTCTAGTTTTCTCTTTTTAAAGCGAATATATTTATTATTACTTAATAACTTTGTTTTTTTATCTGTCATACTTTTGAATTCACCCCAAATCTCTATTAGCTTTGATTGTACCATATGATCAGTTCTTACTTAAAGTTGGTATAAAATGGAAATATTATCCCATATGTACTTCTCACTTTGTAAACTGTCATTCTGAAATGTATTATTTATTTTTATTTGTTAATGCATTGGAATCAATCCAGATATTTTTCATTGTCATTCTCTATCCAGTTCCTCAATTATTTCAATAGTTCACAAATAACTGTTGAACACTTATTTGGGGCCACTTTGCTAGATTCTGGAAAAATAAAGAACCATAAGGCAAACCCATTCTCTTACTGGATAGCTAGGGGAAAAAAACACACCAAAAAGGAGTAGCAATGTGTGACTAACAAGAGTTGTAACACAGTATGTTTCAAAGTAGGGGAAATGGTGGAAGGAGTGAGTGACTACCTGCAGAGGGAAAATTCTCCCCGTGGATATTTTTATTTTTTTTAAGTTGTGTCATGAAAATGAGCAAGATTACGGCAGATGGTAGGCAAGCAGGGTAGATTGAAGAGAGAGATAAATGTATTTCAGATGAAAAGAATGAATGCATACTCAAATCCCAAATGTCTGGCGTTGTGAAAACACATTGCATTTTGGAAACTGCCACGGATGTAGCGTAGCTGGTGTGAAGAATGGGAGAACGCATAGAACCGAGAGGGATGGTTGGAGGAGGACAGAAAGGAGCTCGTATACCTTACCAAGGGATTTGGACACTATCCCGTAGATAAATTTTCCATAATAAACAACGTGAGGTTTGTGTCTCACATTGAACGAAAAAAGGTCAAAATACAGACAATGAATTGCAAGGGTTTTTGAGTGGCCACAGAGGCAAGAGGTAGAAGAATTCTTGCGAGAGAAAATGAGAACTCCACTGAGGTTAAGGTCATGAGACGGAGAAAAAGGAACTAATTCCAGAATTCGAGACTTTGTGCCTTTTGATTATGGATGGTGAAAGAAAGGAGGGAGTTAAGAAACTTTCAGGTGAAGTGAGTGAAGGGATTATTAAGTAAGACAAGCAATAGAGAAAAGGAGGCAGGTAGGAGAAGAAGATAATGATTTCACTGAGGTGACTGTGCTACACTCTCATGGTAATGTAGAAAATATAATTCTGACACATCAGAGGGAGCTGGAGGCCAGAGGCACCCATTGAGGGGTCAACATATGGCAGGTAATGGGACAAGACTAGGGGCAAGACCAAAACCCATAGGAATCACATGAGTGAGGAGAAATGATGAGGGCCTAGAACGCTAAACCTGGGGTTACTAACATTTAGAAAGTGGGAAGAGGAAGAGGACTCAGTGGAAGAAACTGAAAGAGAAGAGTATAAAAGGTGAAATGCTTCCATGGCCAAGAAACAAGAGGGCTCTAAGGAGAAGGGCCAACAGAATCTAACAGTGCAGAGTTCAAGTCAGATGCAGATGGGAAACAAGGCATCAGATTGTTTTTGTTTACCTTAATGGTTAAGACATTTTAGAAAAGTCAAAGAAGGAAGTAAATATCAGACTGCAGTGTTGAAGAAGAGAATGGAGTCTGAGCAAACAGAGAACATAAATTGAGGAGAAGGACAAATCTGGAAATAACGGAAAGGAAATAAGTGAGATTGAGAAAAAGTGAGGGTGTGGAAAAGTGAGGGTGTGGAGTTGATGCTTGCTTTTCTTCTTCTTCTTTTTTTTTAAAACGGGTAATGAACATGGTTAGAGGCTGAAGGACACAATCTATTTGAGGGGGAGAAAGTAGAACGAAATGTGAAATTCTTATTCTTGGACAACTCAGGAAGTGAGGGACAAGACTGGATGAAATTAGGAACTAGAGATAAATTAGCCTTGGGCAGAAGGAGTATCTCTTCCTCTGAGGCAAAGCAGGACATGCCTTGTGAGTCCTTTTTGTGCTTTATGGTACCGACAGGTCAGGTAATTTTGACACTCACAGAGGCCACTGTCCTGCCAAGGCATGGGAGTTTATTAGACAGATGGGCCAGTCACAGCCCCAGAATTTTGGGGCTGGAAGACAAAGTGGGAAATGACACAGGAAAAAAATGGAAAATGTGAATTATTATTCTTGGACCTGAAAAAGCCATTTTTAGGTGAACTAGTAGGAGGAAAAGATGAGTGTGGAGGGGAGGCCATGGATTCCATTGTGATCAAGAACTTCAAACTTGGAATCTGATAAAAGTAAATTCGTATCAGCTCAGGCACTTTCTAAGTACATGGCCTTATGTCAAGCACTTGGCCGCTCTCTGCTTGGGTTTCTTCATGTATAAGTTGAAAGCAATGGTAATATTTTCACAAGATTGTTGTAAGAAGTAAATGAGAAATCAATATTAAGCTTTCAGAGTGCAATAGAGGAAGCTATCATTAAACTTTATATTCATTTGTTTATTTGGATTACACAGACTAAGTATGAAAGTGGGAAGAGTTGTGACTGTTCCAGCACAAGGGCTGTGATCTCCATGAAGTCAGAACAAACCATTTCGTGGGGTGGACTTATAAGGGTTGAAGCTTTCAAAGAGCAGTGTCAAGAGGAAGAAGAGAAAGTACTAGGGACACATACAAAGTATCCTAAGCAGAGTCAAAGGCCCAGCTGAAGAAGGTAGACATTATTTATAATATTGCTACCCTAAGTAGTCAAAAGTTATTTCTCCAGTATTCGGGGATATGAGGAATATTATGGAGGGGCAAGCAGATGAGAGCGATATCCTTGGAGGAGAGGGCAGGTGGAGGGGGTGGTTGAAGTGACTGTGGAATCAGGAATATAGGACATGAAAGGAAGTGAAGCCAGGAAGGAATTCAGAGACTGGGAGATTGCACAAAGGTCAATGATTTTAATAGCATCAGAAACACACGTAACAGGGTGGGGATAAGAAAATCTCCAGAAATGGAATCTGTCAGATGAGCAGCAGAATGAAAATCACTGAAGTGGAGACAAGGTGAAGGAGTGAGATTGTAAGGAGTGCAAGAGACGGGCAAGGTCCTGGAGAGGATGGCCACAGACAGGGTTTACATTGTGATAAACCCGTGCCAGGTACTGTGGAATTTGCCTTAGGAGGCTGTAGGGTAAACACACCTGATAGCAATAGCTTAACAATCTCTTTGGAATGACCCTCTATGGCAGACACACCTGAATGTGTGTTTCAAGCTAGGGAATCCAGGAGCAGCTAATCTGGAGATTCGTTCCTTGTCCGTGAGGAACACCTGAGCCCTCATCCAGTCTCGTGGATCACAGGCTGCACAGGGGAATGAGGCTCTGAGTTTTGGGTTGGAAGAAGGTTGCCAGGTGGAGGTCCTTAAGGGGAGAGCGTTAAGTGAAAATGCTATATAAACTGCATGCTGGTAGCAAGAGGTTGTGGTTTTCCTGCCCAGCCCTCCGCCACTGGGCTGTGGAGCCCGCTGCTGCATTCTTGTACGAGAGGTGTTTCTCCTGTCCAACCTGACACCACTGGCCTCTTTCCCCGGTATGTAAATCCTTAAAATCCCATATCTTGTTTGCTGGCTCTGGGTCTCATCTTTGGCCTCTTGAACCTCAGCCCTATTGGGTTAATAAGGATTCAGCACAACAGATGCTGATGAGAACATTTTGAGATTGACAAAGCTAGATGATGAGAAAACTGTATAAAGCTTAGACTGTTTTACCCACAGGTTTCCTTTAGCTCTATAGCATATGGAGTTTGTAGGTAATTATACAGAAATCTAAAGCTAATGTGAGATTTTTCAAGAAAGAGTCAGTATCTCCCTTATCCCTGGAGTTCAGGGAGCCCAGCACAGTGGGTAACACATTGACACATAGTAGGTGTGCAATAAATGTTAATTGACTGACATTGTGTAATCTCACATTTAATCCAAATATGAGTCCGTTGAACTGTTTCTCACTTTTCCAAATCACAAAGACTGCTTAACCATTTAAAAAAAATACAAATCTTAATTGCTGTAAAATTGGGAATTTTAAGACACTTAAGTCTTCCTTCCAAAGCACAAAAGCTAGTTGCATTTTGGTATTTTTCCTTCATTCATGAATTCAGCAAATATTCATTGAACAACAACTATGTGCCAGGCACTGTTCCATACATTGGGAAAAACAGTAGAGGAAAAGGCAAACAAGGCCCTAGCTCAGGGAGCTTAATTCTGGGGGAAACACAGACAGTCAGCATATAAAAATATATATGTTAATTTCAGTTAGGAGGAGGGCTGCAGTGAAATTAAAACAAGTAGTGGGATGGAGAGTAACCAGGAGTACTGGAGTACAGCTCTTTTATATAAAAGACAGTCAAAGAAGACCTCTGACAAGGTGACATTTAACTGGGAACTGAAGGATAAGAAGGAGCCAGCCGTGTGAAGATTGGGAGGTATTCCAGGTAAACAGGTGGTGTAAAGGACCTACGGCAAGATCACGTTTAACAGAGAAGGACAAAAACAAGATGAATATGTCTATTCTGGAGTCTAGTGAGAAAGCCATAGCTTTTCCCAAATTCTTACATGTTTTTAGCATATGATCACAGTGTCTATTCAATTTTTAAGGGCTGCATCATGGTTAAGAACAGTCTCTGCAGTGACACTGCTTGGATCTAAATCCTGGCCTCTCCTTTTCTAGCTGGGTAACCTTGAGGAAATTTACCTAACTATTCTGGCAGGTTTTCTTACCTACAACTTAGTGATGATAATACCTACCTCATACAGTTGTGAATGTAAGATTTCACAGAATCATTTGGTTAATATTTATTGCACACTTATTTTGTGTCCATGTGTTAGCCACAGTGCTGGGCCCTAGAACTCCAGAGGCAAGGAAAATACGGAATCTTCCTCATATTAGCCTTAGACTTCTGTATAATTGCCCACAAACTCTCTATGATACAGAGGTTATACACTAAACGAATTATCAATAATTGTTGTACGTAGGTAAGTACCTGGAACATAAAAACTGCTTCTTAAAATAATTATACCTTTTTTCCCCCTGACTTGACTGTATGGGAAAAATAAGCCATTTTGTTACGTACTCTTAATGATTATTTTCGTTGGTTCTGAGTATCCCCTAATGTAATTAAATCTATAAGAAGCATGTTGTTGTTAATTTTTCTACATCATAAATCACTTAGACTATCATTATCATGCTTTGAAATCTAAAATAGTGATCACCTGGGTGGCAGAGCGTGGGTGAAACAATAAAAACTTTTCACTGATCAAAATCTCTTTAAAGAGCATGGCTCATTTTGATGGGTTTCTCCTGAGGTTACTAAATAAGAACAACAAAAAAGGTAGATATGCTATCAAATTCTATCCTGCCGGCTGGGTTTATCCTGTAGGAAAGTTATACAATGTTTCAAAAAAAAATTCAGTTGCCAGAAAAAAGTCTCATAATTTACCATAAAAAAACAAATTTCTGGCTTCTGAAAAAGCCTATTTATGTTGAACTTATAGAATTGGATATAATGGCTAAGAGGCAACAAACATGGACAGAATATGTTTTTAAAACATATTTACCATTCTTTCATAATTTCGTGTTTTATCCTAATGTTCATAATATTAAAAACATTGGCTAAAAATATTATAAGCTTCATATACTAAAATTCTGAAGTATTTTATGGACAATGACTTGAGAAAAATATGGAATCTATAGAGAAACCTAGAAAATTTATCTGTGGAGAAACTTCCTGAAAAAATAGTAAAGAAATTCTCAACTGGTAAACTTTTTAAAAAATAATTGGCGGTATGGAGGTATGCCAATGTAAAGTTGTATAAGTATGATTAACTTGAATCAAGTGAAAATATGAAAAGACAAATGTGGGTGATATTCCTATTGATTATTGTAAATTATTGAAATAAAAAACATCTTTTAAGTAATACCCACATTGTAATTGTGTAATAGGAAGCACACATTTTAATCCTTTTGGTCTAAGTTAAATTTACCAAATGAAATTATATTTGTGTGTATAGTCTTAAAGTCTGAAAAGTGAATTTCTAAAAGGCATAGTTGACACTTAATAAATATGTATTGAATTTGCTAACATGTGAAACACAAACCTGAAAGGGGAATTGGAGATTAATCCACCTGCTCAATTTTCTAGATGATGTAGTCAGATTCTAAGCAACTCTACTATAGTCGCAAAGCTAAATCTCTATAACAGTTTTTTGCATTGCACTATGATTTATCAATTTTTTCTTTTACAGTTAGGTCTAAAAGTAATATAACTTAACATGCTTTTATGTTACTTTAGACATTGAAGAGCAATATTCCATATTACTAAATAGCAGATTTTAAAACTTTCATTATTCTTAAATTACTAAAGAATACCATCTCAAAATATCAGTATTCTAGATATTAATTTTTCCTATGGCTTATAGTTAATTAAATAATTTTAAAAATAAGTCTCTAATTTTAGACATTGAAAAAAATTAGGTCCCAAATGAAAATTCCTACAAATTAGGTTTCCCCTGGGGAAAACAAAAAAGGCATTATATCATAAATATGTATAGCTGCTAACTCAATAAACTCCTATTTCTCTGACATCTATCTACAGTGTTGCATCCTGTTATTCTTACTTCATTTTTGTGATTACAGAAAACTGGGCACAAACCAGAAAGTGTGGATTTGTGTGGAGCACACATTGAATGGGCCAAGGAAAAATCGAGCAGAAAGAATGTCTTTCAGGTAAGAATGTTACATATATTCAATTTATTCCTATTCTCTCTAAATCTGAGCTCTCTTGGGTAACTAAAATAAGACTACCTTCTTGTGATGTGCTCATGTACATGAACTCGTTGTCTGAAGGTCATGAAAGGTGACTCCTCTTCCCAGTTGAATCTTTGGTTTTGTTGCTTTTTTTCTGGCGACTGGTTACTATCTAAACACAAAATATATGTTGCACGTTGATTAATATAAACACACAAAAGTCATTGAAGTTTGCAGTATATGCGATAGATGTCTGGAGTTCAAACATGGGATGTTTGACTTAAGTAGATTTGATCTAGAATTTTCAGATGCACGCAAACTAAGACTCACCAAGTATAAGCTATTTACATTCATTGACACTCTTGCCTTCCAGTCATTAATTACATTTACCAGTATAACTTACAAGAATGGAGAGGGCTGAACAGCTATAAAAAATAGATTCTTTCATATTGCTTACTTTAGTTTTTTGAAAAAAAAAGTTGATTAATAATTACAATCATATTTGATTGAATGGCAAGAACCAGATGAAATCCTTGAGAGAGATAAAATTGGAAAATGTAATTTCACACGTTACCAAAATCACCTAATTTGCGTGATTTATCTGGTAATTAATAATTTGAGATCTTGGAGTTTGATTTTTGTTCTATTTTATATGAAATTTAATTTTATATTTCCAAAGTAACCAGTAATTAGATATATTTTAGAATTTATATAATTTAGTAGAAGAGAGATAGATTATAATAATTATTTTTTAAATTAAATGTCTTCTGAGAGCATGTTGGCCCTTGAATAAAAGTCAATTCTTCTACTCTTAAATGCTTTGCTGAAATTAATATTGGGTCCTATGGAAGCATAGGTAGGTGACATTTTCTACCGACACTCTCACTGAGGGGAAGAAGCTGGTTTCCAGTTCGGTTTGTATTTTCCAGATGCTATTCAGGTATATCCAAATAATTTGGGTCCATAAAATATTTTAACACATTCTAGAATAAATTACTTTTCTGGTTCTAGTTTTATTTTGCTTAGGTATAGAGATTTTTTATCAAACAAGAAAGTGAGAGAATATATGCAATTATTATTTGTCAATTAAAAATAAAATTTAAAAAGGAAGGAAGGAAATAAAAGGGAGAGAGAAAAGATAGAAGAAAACCAAACACGCTTGTCCTGAAATCAATGCTCTAAAGCTGAAAGTGACTAAAATGTGGCTTTACAGAATCAAGAAGGAGAAATAAACTTTCTTTTAAAGGGAGGAACTATAGATCTGTGACTTCCCCTTTTCCCCAATTTCTTACTCTTATTATTCTACCATAAATAACAATTTAGAGGTTATAATTCTAGCCTTATGACAACCTAGATGATCAACATAAGAAGCTCTGAAGTAGACCGGGAAAGCTCAGTGGTAGAGCCTTATTATGTACTGTGAATTTAGCATCCTAATCACCAAAATTGTAAAAGATGTTGAAATTTGTCATAGACATTATTCTTGGACAATAGCAATTCTTTGGAGATGGGCTAAGCCAGCCTTTTTCAGTTTCTTCTGTTAATCTTATGAAGAGTTAAATTAGTTCACAAATGAGGATGACAGTCAGCTATATTTGATGCATACAGGGCTGAAAATATTGATGAAAAAATTATGTATATTTTTATATAACTATGAACATTATATGCACAGATAGACATTTCAGCCACCTATATTGACAGTGTGTATCATCCCAATCTTTTCAGGATATGACTAATCACCTCCTGTTGCAATTTTCTACTTGATTTTTATATTTTTGAATGTAGATCCTTCCAAAGATATTAAAAACTATTCTCACTTTTGGTAGCGTTCTGAAGGTGAAAATTTTGCCAGCTAGTTTTGTTTGTAATGTAATTGAACAGTTCATGGGGCCTCAGTCTTCTTACAGACGCTTTATTTTTTTTTAGTCTTGTACTTTTAGAGAAACAAGAGGTGATCATAAGGATATTGTGAATAACAAAGCAAAAGAAAAGATTCAAGTTTCATGTTCTGTTTCATTCTTTTTGAGTGAATCCCTTGGTTTCCTTGTTGTGCTGAAATCTTTTCATCACCTAAATGCATGAGTTTTGGTAAAACTGACTAATACATATCCATAGATACAGACTATGAGAGTAAGCCTTTTGAGAGGAACAATATAAATAGCTTCTATAGTTCTGTTAACAAAAAAGCGTCGGGAAGGATTTGCCAGAGAGCTAAATCTAGATGACTTGGATCAATATTTGATTAGATACATTAGCTGGTCGAACTCTCAAATGATCAGAATAAACATGATTATGTCTTAAAAACATGGTATTAAGGCATTGTTGGACGTTGGAGTGTATGTGTGCAATGGTTTCATTACCTGCAGAATAACGAAGTGTTTCTTCCTGACTGAAAAAGACCATCATAGCTTCAGCTGATGTGCTACATTGGAAATAGCTTTAGAATTCCAAGTTTGAATTAGGCTTGGTGTTCAATCTCAGTCTATGAATTATAGATTACAGATAGCAAATGACTATTGAGATTTTTGGTTCAAGGAAAATCAAAGAAGAGCAAAATTAGAAATATTTTAAAATTTGAAATCTGTCTTTAAAAAGTTTGATGGATTAGCAATTGTATGCCATGTAATTACAATGTCTGCAGAGAAGTTGAACTTAAAATGAATAGGAAAACAAACAAAAAATTGTATGTGCCTGAGAGATGTTGCAAGTCTCAGAAGCACACATTTGTGACAACCAAAAATGGACAGATTTCATTTATTTCATTTGTTCATATATGCTGTTTGGATGTTTGAGTTGTTTTCTCTTTGTATTGAAATCCAAATTTTCCTTCCTAGTTGAAATCCTATCAAACTGTTGACATGGATTGAATCTTATTTGATTGCTATGTGGAAACATAACAATGACAACATTAATTATTAAGTTTTGGTATTCAACAACTTTCAGTAAATCAGAATGATGCTCGCTTGCTAAGTTTAAGAATATCTGCATATTTTATAACAGCACACTCTTTGGCCTAATTGGTACTTCTTAACAATAAATAATAAAAGAATTCTATAATAAAGTATATATTAGATGTTATAATTTATATTAAAATATATACATGAATATACATGTATAAAATATATATACTTATATACATAAAATATATATGCAAATATACATATGTATATATACCCTACCTGTGTGTATACACACCTAATAGCTTGACCTTAGGAAATAGAGTAAGCACTTCCACACACAAACACAGAAAGATAGTACACATTTATAAAAGATCATACAAATTCTAAGTTAAAGTGGTAAATGTCCATTGCTGCTAACTTTTGTTTAATTCTGCATTTATGTTCATTGTCAAGGACTGTCACAAGTTTGATGTAGTTTGAGAAACCTTTAGCAACTCAGCTATAATGAGCTGGGTACGAGTTTTCTTAGTTAACAGCAACACTAGGTCTTCATCAGGGATAGAGTGAATAAAAAGATTTATGTTCAAACCACATGTTTTAAACATTCCTGCTAAGTGCTAGTTTGCTCTTTGGTGTTTAGCCTGAAATTTAAAGCACTAAGGATTAAAAGGATTACAACATAATCTTAAATAATCCTAAATGTCATTTACAGAGAGATAGTTGTAATAACTAAATAAAACCATGTGAAAGGATGGCAGCATTGTCAGGCAGCCTCCCTCACACAAGCGGGGCTACTGTCACCTTCTGTTTCCTGGCTGGGCATGTTAGGCAGTTACAGTCTTTCAATAAGAAGCTCAACTGAGAAAATGGCTGCAAAATAATTTAGAACAAGTTTGTTTAAAAAAAAAAAAACTCTTATATCTTGTTTCTAAGTTGAAGGAAATTTTTCAGTTAGGTTTTGTCTTTTCCTTTGAACACAAACCTTTCTGAGTTAAATATTTTGGAAAGCCTAGGGAAAGGAAGTTCGTGACATGGCTATCAAATAGACAACTGATGTATCTCTAAAAAATTCCCCAATGTCCAAGGAGATACCCCCTTATTAAATATATGAGAGTCTCAGAGCACTATAATTATTTCCGTGTCATTAAATTTAGTACTTAAATATTCTTTACGTAAATATTCTGTCATGCAAATTAGTCTTGTCTCCCCAAAGAAAATACATAGAAACTATATCCCATACTGTCTTCTACTTATTAAGCCAGAAGACTGAACACTTTTTAGCTGAATAATTGTTACTGCTAAGGGTACAGTTGCATTCCTTTAGTAAAACAAAACAAATTCACTCCTATTAAAAAAAAAATTAGGAATTTGTATCCACAATATAGGCCCTGTACTCCAAAATTTCCAGGGTGTAAAATAGGAAGTAAAGATGAAGAAGATAACTGTTTCCTGGGTCTTTTTCATTACAGGTTATAAGACAGCATTATTTATTTAAGATAATTAAATCATTTTTACTCTAAAAATTTACCTTTTCTTAGAGCCAGACAGTGACTGGCCTCAGTTTTCCTGAGCTTCCTTTAAAATAAAGTTTTTAAAAACATACATTGGGCTCTTCTATAGATTTCATGCTTTCAGTAGGATATTTCTACCAATTAATAAATCATGGCTGATTAGGAATATGTCAATTACCTGTTTGCTGCTTGAAAGGCAGAAAAAATTAAATGACTAAAGAAGATGAAAGTCTGTTATCCTCCCCCTGCCACCACCAATTTGTAACCTCAACAAATATCATGGTCACATTTCCTGGATTTGAGATTATTTTTCAAGATTCTTTTTCAATATATTAAAAAATAGATCTCGGGGGACAGATTCTGTCCCTAAAAGTAAACCTCGGAATAGATTTATTATTTATATTACTTCTCTGACTTTGGATGGAGTCTTCTGACTATAATGTATATTAAACTTTTTTTATGTAATATTCTCCATGGATATGCATTACATTTAAACATAATTTGATCTTTCTGATCTGAATATGTCTTATCTTAAAATGTTTAAGTACTACTTAAGTTTATTAATGTGAAGATAATTTAATAACATCTTTAAAAAACATAATTTTAAGCCCAAAGGAAAACTACTGGTATTGTGCTTTTATCCATTTCCTTGTGTTACAAGTGGTGGTTTAAAATAAATCCGAGCTTTTACCAATTTTCTTTCATTTTTCAGTGCTTGTAGTTAGACTAAATGCAAAAGGATGATTCTTCACATTCATACATGCATTAGATTTCCAGTAAAGCTGGTTTCACTTTAGAGAATTAAAGTATCTTAAAAGACACGGCATTAAAAATAGACCAGAGTAAGAGAAACATGCATGTCTAACACAGTTGTTTTTTGCTCTACAACTTGTCCCCAATCATTTCATCTACCTATTAGATATTCATCCATCATTCAGGAGGTGCAGTGGAGAGAACACATGGGTCTGGGGATGTGTGTTCCAATTTGGGCTATGTCAGTTGTAACTTTATGCAGAACTCACAGCAGGATCCTCCTCCAACTTTGTTACACCAAGGAAATATGAGATGACAGTCCTCACCTCACCTGCTCATCTGTGTTAATACTAAAATGAAGCAATCCTGTATGTTTGTTTGAGAGCAACTACAAAGAAGTGATTTTAATATAAATACAGCAGACTTTCATTATTCATTTACTAACCACATCATCTCACAATGTTTTGAGGGAAATTCCAGATATGAATTTTAGAAGAATAGGGTTGAGAGAGGTAAATATCTGTGAAATGTAACTCAGAATTTCTGCTCTACTTCTGGTCTTTCTGTTGCCTTCTGAACTTAATAGACTGATATTTAATACACAACATGAAAATCTTTTTATTGTGTGACTAAGAATATAGATCCTTAATCTTATTTTTAATGTGCTATTCTTAGTGGCATTAATGTAATATCCAATTAATTAATCAATGACATATTCAAATTAATACTTAAAAGCATATCACCTTGAAAGCCCTACCAAGCTGTTAATAGAAACTTGCAAAAGGTAACATAGAAACAAGTGTAGCAACTATGCCCCAAGTGAAAGAGGGACAATAGTGACACTTATTACTCCCCTACTGAGGTATCAGTACAATACTGTTTTTCTGATTGAAGGGAAAGAGATATGATTATTTGTATGATGTTTAGCTTCACTTTTGTTGATGGGGTCACACAGATTTTGCACAGAGGGAGGCATAAAATTTTATAATTAGAGATTTGATTTAAGAATATGAATGTCAGGGGTATATAAAGATTGAGTGCAAATGATAGAATCTGGGGACAGGAAATAAAATTGATTGTAAGAATCTAGATGAGATCAAGAGAGCATGTTAGCTTTGACTGATGAAAGGAGAAACAGAAACAAGAAGATGGATGGAAAGTACATTCTGCAAATGAAGAACATGCCTATTGGTTCAGATAATGTGACTTGGGTACCACTGTCTTTTTGCATGTTTAATTTTCTAAGAAATAATAAAACTTTTTTAAAAAATATATTCTAGACATCTAGAATTAAGATATATAAACTAAGTGTATCATTAGGGAAAACAACACGAACTTTATGTTGCCTGGGTGATCCCGTGAAACTCACTAGTCAAAGCCTTAGACATCAAGGATGTATGCTCATTTGCACACCTTCATTGTTTCATTACTAGAGGGCATAATGCTGCCTTACTAGATTCATTCTTTTTGAACTATCAAAGCAGCATGCAACCGGATGACAGTAAAGATTGAAAATAGTAGTATTAGTACATTTTGGTCCCCAATTAGTGAAGGGAACCAAAATTTTGTAATTCCAAAATAACATAAAACAAAAGAAAAAAGTCAACTTGGCTTCTTCTGTTTCTAACATTTCAGCAGAAGAATGGATGCACGTCATCTAATGAACTTAGACAACTGGATAGCTCACTTCACATTGCCTTCTGGAATAGCTGGCTATGTGAGCTCAAAGATATGAGTTGTGCAGTTGGAATAAATTCTGGGTTTTAGTCTGACACCAGGCTAAATGCACCATGCTGTTCTTCATTTACCGACATCATATTGTGAATCCCTTCCTCTCATGGAACATATTCTGTTTCTTGATGATTTGGTAGAGCTAGTGTGGTAGTCTCTATGCCATCCATGGGCTCCTGTGGCTTGCAACGCACTTTCTCTGTTTTCCCATAAGCAGAATGAGACTAACTGAGCCACATGGAGATCAAATCTGAGACTTGACATGTTGCACTCCAACCTGGGCAAAAGAAACCACTGCCACTGGGGAATTTTATGGAGTAAGGTAGAATCAACAAGTGTATGGTTTTTCTACTTGTTATTTTAATCTCATTTATAAAGTATAGAAAATATTATATTGATGCTAGCAAGACAATATTCAAGCCAAGGGATCCTTTTTCATATCTGTTTCAATATTTTTTATTTTTAAAGAGAGCAGCCATGTGTATTTCATGCTGCGTATGATTTTTAATAGCAAACAGACCTATTCCAGAAAAAGGAACAATTTAATCCCTAAAGCTGGTACATAATAGATGGGGCCAGTAAATGGTATCACATTTTACAGCTTGTCCATAAGGATGACACAGGATGAAATAAAATTGAGTGCTTTTGGATAGCATAGGATCACTGGCTGATAAATAGATGATGCTATTCAGTTTTTAGAAACATAAGGTAATGAAGCTGGATCTGAAAGCAAGAGAAAAAATACATATATATATATATATATATATATATATATATATATATATATATATATATGTATTCAGTGTTTATATGCCACAAGCCACTGAGCAGGAGGAAAATCTGGGCAGCGGTGAGCAAAGCTGAAACCTCAGAGCAATGTTTAAAGCAATATAAGAAAATAACAAAGCAAGCATCCATAAACAAAGGCTTGAAATGAACAGAAAAATAAGTTCAAGATGAAAGGAAAATGCCCATACTTATGCATAACTGGAAAGGCCACTTATGGCATCTATGCATAGAGTCTCTCAATGTAAGAGTTAAACATAGTACTAAACATTTAGCAGAAAAATAATTCAAAAGGATGTAAAACACTGCAGGGCAGTTAAGGATTCTTGGTATTTGAAGAGGGGAGGAGGCTGCTCTTTTATCTTAACAAAACAGGATGTTGAGAGGTGGCCTAAGTGAAACAATGAAATGAAATGGTTGATGTTGGGGAGAAATCAGGAAGGAAGCTGTTTGAACTCTTTTCGGATAACACTGATGGGTATGAGATGGCTTAACCAAGGGAGAGGTGTTCACATGGAGGGTTTAGATGCATTTCTTTTTAGTAGAGAGCTATTAGATTCTTGACCTCAGCCTCATCAATTTACCTAACATTGCATTTCCGGCACTGGGAGAAATTCTAACAGTCTCACTTTCTGGGTGAACAAGTGTAAACTAAAAAAATTACAGTGGCAAAATTAACAAATTGCTGAAGCACCTTGAAAACGGAAATACCAATAATGAGGATTCCTTTCCCAAGTAACTTAGAAAGACCTTGATTGTGGTCTTTTTTTTTTTTTTCTTGAAGTTGAATTTTAAGCAATGCTTCATTTTCAAAATTCCCATGCCCTTGATCAAGTAAAAGACAAGCTTCTGATATTTGAGATCTGCGATAGATTTGAAATCAATTCATGGAAAGGGAGGTTACGAACATACTCTTTTGATGTGTAGGATGTACTGATAGGGGTGGCAGAAAATTATGTGAAACCCTTCTCTTTTGACAGCTATACTGGAACATTTACAACCACAGATGTTATTTGTCCATCAGAAAGGAAAATATTTGTTTCAAGCTTCAGGCATTTTCTACTACAGTATCAATATGAAATTCAACCTCAATTTAATGTTTAATGCATATGAAAATAAATATTTGGAGGGGGCAAATACTAGAAAACAATTGAACCCCACAAAATGTAACTAGCAATATGGAAAAAAATGCTGGCTTCATTACGAGCAAATTTGTCCTTTTACTAAAGTAAGGATTGTTCTATTATTAACATAGGAAATCTTAGATGGACTGCAAAGAATGCTGCATTATTCATAAAAGCATTGCTGCCATCTGGTGGCTACTTGGCATTTCAACACTGGCTTCTCTGATTCGATTTGACTGGGTGCTCTCGGGAGGTATTTAAAGAAGAGCTTTAAGTGGTAAAATATAAATGTGGACATCCTCTGGCCCTACATGTCATTCATCTGATGGCAGTCCTTTCTCCCTGTCTTGTCGTGGAATGGAGGATTCAGGGAGAGGAAATGAGATACTTGGATATCTTTTGTCCTGAATGTGAAAGTATATTTTACATGGCTTATCTAAAGAAGTTACTCTTGGCTGTTGTTGACTGATGAATTTTATCGACATTCATTTCTGTTGGCAAATAAATAAGTATATACCCAAATATTAAGAAGGTTTATTGAATCTAAAGATACGCTATTTTGCTTAAATAAGAATATACATGAGATGCTTTAATCCCTCATTTGGATCTAAGCATGAATTTTTTTAAGTTATCAGTCACTGAATTTGACTTTAGAAATAATATAATTTAGAATGTCAAAAAAGAAAATGTACAGAGGTTCATAAATTTCTTCCCATTTATTCAATTGTTATATTAAAATGGGAGGATTGTTAATGACTCAGAAACTCGTAATCCTTCTTCATGAATTTTCAAGTTAAATGACAAATATTATTCAGTTCACATCGCACTTTTTGTTGAAAATAAAATAGTTAAAATTTAAGAAATGTTGATGATTCTCAAGCATCAGTGTATTAACTCATTCTTAACAAGAACCAGTTAGAATTAGGATATCTCTGTAATTTTAGTACGGTTTTAAGTTTCCAATAATCGTAGAAAGTCTCCTTGGTATGTAATGAAAACCTTGACCCTTTAAATGGCTATTTATATAGATCACAAGTCTTTGAAGATTATAGGAGATAATGAGTTAAAATTGCCCCAGGAGGAAAGCTGAAGTTTTCTTCTGAATTCTCAGGGATGATATTTAATAGTTAATATTCAGTTTCTAGTGAATATTTCCCTGTATCATTAAACTGCCTTCTGATTTAGTAAAAGTCAGATAACAAAGAACCATTACACTAAATCTGGAGAATTATATACTGAATTAATATTATCCTATACAAGAAAATGTGGAAATGCCTATATTGAAAGTAAGACTTTTGGGTTTTATTTTTAAATTTGTGGGTAAGATTTTCAATCTGTGAATACATACTTGATATTCCCTTTGTTACTAGCTATTTCTACCACTAAAAATAATTCCTTCTTCAAAATATGTAATTTGGCTTATGGAAGAATGTTGCTCATCTTCTCTAGGAAGATGGCTCGATTCCCCATCCTTCCTCTGTTCTCCATTCTAGCCACATTTAGGAAGGATATGAACAACAACAACAATAAAACCTTGCAAAGAAAGTAAAATCGATAATGATTATATCCCTGTCTCTTTCATCTGTAAGTATAAAATTTCAACTAAATTATTCTCCTAATAGACTTGGATACAACCCTGTGGTGGTTTCTAATGGCTCCATAATAGAGATAGTAAACCTTGTAGCTATGGTCAGGATGCCCTAGGTTTTAGTCATAAGTTGCTAATGTTTGTTTCAATAACATTTGCTCTTTGGCAGCTTTTACAGCTACTTAACACTAAATTCCCATTTAGTCAGGAGGATCATTCATATACTGTAATGAATGATGTCACCTTAAATCCTTTACTATGTAATTGCTGGATGTTACATTTTATAGTGGGGCATTTGATGGTGTATTTGTTTATGCTAAATTTTATGACAGTGACAGCTGTATCTTGGAGGAATGACTTTTTTTTTTTTTTTTTTTTTTTTTTTTTTTTTTTTTTTGAGACGGAGTCTCACTCTGTCACCCAGGCTTGAGTGGAGTACAGTGGCACCGTGTTGGTTCACTGCAACCTCTGTCTCCTGAGTTCAAGCAATTCTCCTGCCTCAGTCTCCTGAGTAGCTGGGATTACAGGAACCCACCACCACACCCGGCTAATTTTTTTTTTTTTTTTAGTATTTTTAGTAGAGACGGGGTTTCACCATGTTGGCCAAGCTGGTCTCGAACTTCTGATCTCAGGTGATTACCAGCCTTGGCCTCCCATAGTGCTGGGATTACAGGCCTAAGCCACGGTGCCTGGCCGACCCTTTTCGTTCATAGGAATCTAGTTTCAAATCTTTTTAAGCAAATAGTTTCATCATATTTGCCTTCTGGCTTAGGCTAGGTTCCCCTGAAAGAAAAATTTGAGACTAGGAATTGTGTGCAAGCAGTTTATTTGATTGAAGAAAGCAGAAATTAAGAACTACCAAGAGTGAAACAGAAGGAAGAAAAGCCAATGCAGAACCCATTATTGAGTTGGTCATAGGGTAGCTAGGACAACTTGCCAGAATTTTCCACCCAAGGATAGACAAGATGAAGCATTTGTTCATTAGCTCCTGAGCCTTTGGTTTCTGGTTGCCTCTGGGTGGGGATAATGTCTTTAGATCTTGAGTTTCAGGCTGTTCATGGGTGGGCGTGTCAAGAAGGCTCTTTCAGGTTTCCTACCCTGTAGAACCAGGAAATATCCACAGCAGATAGTAAAAGATGTGTAACGTGTGCTGAGGCAAGATGCAGTCAGTACAAAGGAGTTGAAGTCCACACAGAACTGTTGCACCAGCTGCAGCTGTAGTGACACCCACACAGCTAAGAGGATGTGAGGCAGGGCACAGGAAGCATCTGATGCAATTTACCCCTTGCAATATTCAAATTTACTTATCTCATGTTAAATCTAATCTGTTGCCATGTCTTCAAAATGATGGCTGGCCTCAATCTCTACAAAAGAGCTAATAAAAAGGTTTTTGTTTAAAAAATAAAAATAAAAAAGCTCCACTCCTCCACTGCAACTGTGTATGAGGCCATATTTGATATTTATCATCTACCACCTTCACTCATTCTAGATTTTCCTCATCCTCAGCCAGGAGGAGTTTAGTCGGTTTTGTTTGTCTGAAGGAGTCAATCGGACCTTTGTATATGCGGGGTCTGAATCTTTGATGTTTTTTTTTTTTTTTTTTTTTTTTTACTTTGTCACGCCCTGTTCACTGTAGTTGACAGTTCACTGCTCTCATCAGGCCTAGATGTACCACAAGACATCTCAGTGAATCATCTGACTTCCAGATTCATTCTTCCTCCTGCTGCTGTGCATATGCAACCTTACTTTCTCATTATAATTAGGGTCAGCTATCCCCATGAATATAGTAGCTATTTTAGTTGCCCTCTTGTACACATCATGAGTATCCATAGTTACCATGCAGTGGTCACAGCTTTAAGTTCATGATACTTACTAATCCCTGTTAGAAGCAGAACTCTCCCGTATCCCAAGAATAAGAATATCTAATTCAGCAGAGCCAAAGTTGCAAAACCCAGAAGCATACATGCTGCAGATAGGTTACTACGGGGGCTACTCTTACTCCTACCTTTTGGTCCTTAGACCCACATATTCCACCGACTGGAGACACCATGTCATGTAACATCATGTATCAATGGTGTGCCATGCATTGATTCAGTGAATATACTGCAACTTGGAATATTGAACCCCCAAAAAACAGGATCCTGTCTCCAAACTACTACCTAAGCAGACACTTTAAGAGGCCACTTCATTATTAGATCAGGTTGATTTCTTCCAAGTGATGTGACATTTAGTAAGAACGGCAGATCTTAAGATCACGTGCCTGGTGTTTCATTTCCCTCATTTCCTTGATTTCAGGCAAGATCATGAATCACCCCACATTGCTAATTCAGCATTCTTAAAGATCTGGAATGGTAGGGCAGGCAGAGACACCATAATCAGAGAAGGCAAACCCATAGAATGAATCACTGTTCCCCCAAGGATGGAAGGGGTCTGATGTTGTCAGTTTGCTATCAAGTACCTGGTTTGTCCTGAAGGGGTCAGTATCTGCCTCTGCTGCTGGAAGATCATGTAATCAGTGGTAGGTAGCCTTGGGGAGGAAAAGCCATGATGTTGAGTGTGTGCAGCATCTCCATCTCTGCCACATGGCCACTCCACTCATGGGCCTATTGTGCATGTTCTAAGTGACTAAAGAGAGGCTAAAGAACTTCAACTGACCAGTCATCTGGTACATTGGCTTACCCTCTGGTAGATGTAGACAAGGATCTGCATGCTCTGGACACATTCTTATGAATCTTCTAACATTTCCCAGGCTTCTTGTTTCTAATCTTTCAGACTGTCTCCTTCCAGGCCTCTAAAGAGCAGGAAAAGTCACCTTCCATTGCCTGGAAATCAGTCTATATTCTAACCTCAGGCTACCCTCCTCTCAAGATGGCTGCTTGCCTCTCTGTCCTGTGGGAGGATTTCTCTTCACCACAGTCCTATAAGATGACTGGGTGGGTCTACGGTGAAGCTGCAGTCTTTTTTTTTTTTTTCTTTTTGTGCTCACCAACATACTGAGCTAACCCATCCATGAATCAGGCTTGAGGTTTTTTTTCATCATTCATCAGCTGGCTTCAAGCATCTCCATGAAGCCCTAGGGGTGAACTCAGGGAGAGGCACCAGTGTTAACAGTGACAAGAAAAATGGGAATTTGAGCCATCTGTTCATGGAACTTTCTTAATCCCTCTAGACCTGTTTGGGCCAAATTCTGAATATAGCATTTCAATCCATGGATTGTTGTCCACTCTGTGATTCAGTGAATTCGAAAATACCCAGGTCATCATGAGAAGCTGAAGCCATAGAGTTGTCTGATGTCTTATAATTAGATATTCCTTCTCTATTCTGACCCAGCAATAGGCCAGAAGCTACTTTTCAAATGGGAAGGATATTTCTGCTGTGGAAGGTAAGGCCCTTCCTCCAGAACCTTAAAGACTTTCATTGTGAGGCTGTTAGTATAACCTACCACACACTCCACAGTAATATTATATTTCACTTTCTCACTAAATTTTCTGAATCATATTCCCAAGAGTCAAGGAGCTCACATGACAGCCTGGACCTGCTGCAGGCATTGGTAGTTATGAATAGCCACCCTGGTATATGAATGACATTCAGAAATACTCCTATTGTCCAATCTACTAACTTATCTAGTAATGGCAGTCCCGGGCTTGTGGTCATATCACCCTATGAGAATATCTGAGTGAGGCCCAGATTCCTGATTGTCTGCAAATAGTGGTAGTTTTAAACCACTAAATATTGGGCCGGTTTGTTACAGAGCAATAGCTAATTGATACAAGTAATATGTCTACAAATACAGTAGTTTGATTTTTACAAGAAATGGTGACATATTTGAAAGTCAAGTTCAACCGGTATTAACGGACCTTGGAAAAAAGGTAATGAGACCACAGTTCTTGGTGTCAGCTTCTAATAATTAATTACCAAGCACTAGCTCCATAGAGGCTTGTAGAGAACATGCAGGTGGTGCCATTTCATCTGGTCATGTAGCTTTTCTGTTACTCAGATTGTTTATAGCAATAGCTGCCTAACAAAGTTAACTTCTAGGAAGGATGCCAGGTTACACGGAATCATACCAGAGTCTTAGAATCACATTGGGCTTTCACCCAAAGTTTTTGCAACATTAGGTGGAGGCAATATAATTTGGCTTGAAAAGTTACAAGGGAAAAAAATGTCAGAAAATGCTCATGGAACAGGGTGTTCAGAGTCTTCAAGATAGGATCTTTCTTGGCCTCCTGAAAATCAGAGAAAATTGTATATCTGTGATTTTTTTTAATAGAACGACCCAACAGAATCCAGGGTTGTCACAGATCATTATTAGGCCAACAACTGTAGAAGTTCTAACCCCAAAATTGAGCTGTAAGACATAGGAGCAGATAGAGCTACAGTTGGAAAATCTAAACATAGTCTAAAAGTTTTGGCACTTCAAGAGCTTCTGGGGGAAAGAAAAGAAATTTGATTTCTGTGTTGCTGATGGAAAAGCTCAAAAATTACCTGAGAAAATTGTATTTGACATATTTTTATTGCAAATGGTATTTTGCTATTTGTTTCTAAAAGTTGAAAATGACCTTGCACGTTAAAAATCATCAGTTTAGAAAAAATATGAAGTCTGTTTGCATTTGGAATTAAGTATTCCAATAATTTCTTAAATTTAAAAACTACACATAGAAAGTGTTATTATTATTTTGGAGAGTTTTCGTAGGATATTCCAGGCCAATGATATTTATCTGGGTAAGGTGAACATGCAATTCTTAGACTTGCCTTTGGTAACTTTTAGTTTTTTTCCTTCCCAAAATATATAAACAAAAAGGTTTAACTTATTTCTTTCTGAATTTTTCTGACATAAATAAACCCAAGATAAGCATAGTGTATTCATGTTAAAGCTTCATAACGCTAAGTCTGTTCTGTCTTGGATTGAAAATTTATTTGAATTCCTTCAATTAAATTAAAATTTAAAATTTCAATAAAATACATTATTTCTAAATCTATTTTAGGTTAACTTCAGGAATAGAAACTGATGAAAAACAGGGGGTAAAATTATTCAGTTACATCAAACTCTAGGTGTTAAGTGATTTTTTTTTCAGAGTTATTTTCGAAACTGTGTGTTCAGTTATTACTTTTTCATAGTACTGAGTAGAGCTCCAGAAACTTGGAAGAGTCAGTTTTCAAAAATGTCTAATTTATGGTTAGGAAACTGAATAACAGTCAACTATTTCCCATTGTTTCCCACTATGTCCTTTGTTCCACAGTTACTTTAAATAAATTTTCTCACTTCATATAAAATGCCCTTTTGATAATACTGTCAATTTATCTTCTAAAGTCAAGCAAAATTAATTTTTTCAATATAATACAAATCAAACTATGGTGAAAATTTCAGTGATAGGAGAAGGTAGCTGAAATATATTTCAAGTACAAGCTCTAAGAAAGTAACTAAGACTTGGATTATGTAGAGTGCTTACTTGCTATTGGTGAATACTACTTTGCTGGGCCCCAAAACAGGGCAGACTAAAGGTGGTTGGTAGTTGCCATTGTATGAAGGTAGATTGCTTTTACAAAAGATATAATTTGGAAATGATAGGTATCTATGATATGTTTCTTATTTTGTTCACTTAGCATATTTAAGTTTACTTATTAAAAATGAAACATTTCTGAGATAATTTTCTATTTTAATGACTCCAATCTGATTTAGAGACAGAGAGATAGAGTTCTCCTTAAATTATTTTGCATAGGGTTTCCATTGTATGGACAAAATTCTTACACTTTTTTTCATAAACTTTGCTCAGGATTCACTCATGTTTCTAAATAAATAAAAGATAAATAAAAATAAGTTAATGAAGAAAATACTAACAGGACAATACAAAGGACCAAGTATCAATGGAGTTTTGGTTTATCATAGTTCCATGTATGGCCCCTGTATCAGCCAAAATAGGCTAAACTATGCTTTGAGAACGAATTTCTGTTGTTCAGTCCCATACTGTCTTCAGTCTGAGATCCAGGTTGATGGAATAGTCTCTTTCTGGAAGGGTGTGACAAGCAACATGTTTGCCTTTAAAGCTCTTACCTGAAAGTGGCATATGTCACGTCTGTCTTCATTTCATGGGACTAAGGAAGTCACAGAGCCAACAAAGCACAAATGCATAATCCCTCCATATGTACAGCGATGACAGGAAGAAACACTAGTTGGCATGGTAAAGAATTGTAGACCCTACCACAGTCCCTACACAACTAAATATTCAGATCACCTGCTCAATCTAAATAAAGGTTTGTCATAGTTGTTGTTGCTGTTGTTTAAATGAGGCAAACTTTCATAAAGCCATTCCCGAGATAAAAGCACATTTAACATAATTTATTGAGTACTTGTAATTGATGGTAACATAATGACTGATTTAAAAGAACCATTCAGCTCCTTTGATAAACACTGTTAAGTGTCAAGTTATTCAACAACATATGTCAACCTGCATGCCGATTCATATCTATTTTTAAAATTTGGAAGTGTTGGGAATATGGGAAATTTGCATCAATAATTATTTAAGTCCAAGGCAGATGCATAAATTATAGGAGCTGAAGGTCAAAGAATTCAGGGTGAAGTAAGTATTTTCTGAAGGTGACAAAAATGAGGTAAGGGTTGAAAAGTATTTGCTTTCAGTAATTGAAATATGTAAATAGGTTTAGTCCTTTTTCCAATAGTAAATGAATGTATGTTATACATCATCAAATGAATTGGTATTCTATTCACAGATATTTGTATACCATTTTTAAAGATATAAAGTGCATACATATCCTACATAAATGTTTTTGACATGTTGGGAAATGCTCTGCTGAGAAGATATGCTGTTGAGTATCTTTGTTATTGAAATAATTGTTTTTTGGTATACAAATATTTAGCACAAAAATATTTTCTCTAGCTAGTTTTATGAAATATATCCATGTGGGCATGTATACTAAAGTGATAATATTAGAATGGATCACAGATAGAATGATGGCCATTAATGTAAATTGCTCAATAGAAAGAAAACCCCACATTTTGCTTGGGAAAAAACCATCTGTATTTTCAGAATGAGGCATAAACCTCATTTTTAATGCTCTAGATTTGTTACAACAAGTAAAAACTACTCTAATTTTAGCAAAAGTACCAACTAGAGTCAGTGAAAAATGATCGCAATTCAACTCTATGTATGTAACTATCATGGCAAACTAATTTTATAGAGTGTAGTTTTTTTTTTCCACTTTGAAGAGATTGGTGTTAAATCCTATTTTTCTAATGTAGAGCATATTGGTTTAAAACAACAAACAAAAAGGCCCTCAAACAACAGTCCCAGTAAACCAAGTTGCAATTAGCTGCCACTCCTGGGAAATATTCTAGGATATGTGGCTGGCACTTGAAAAATTTACACCTTCTGAGGAAAAGCAGAAAAATTCTGTCAAACAATTAAACTGATTGGAATTCCCAAGAATATAAAAAACCAAAATGAGTCTTATGTTAGAAAAGAATGGGAAATAGTTCTATATATGGCTGCAAATTGGAGCAGAACAAGTAAAAGATTTTTTGCACCTTGTATAAATCATTTTTTTTCTTTAGAACAAATATGAGGAAAGTCAAGGAAAAACTCATTGTACTAGTTTATTTTAAAAAATTACACATGTTAGAGTTTGAAAATGTAATTAGTTAAATTACCTCAAAATAGCAATAGGACAGAGAGTTGTTAGTAATATTTTTGGATAAATGTATGAGATGGTTGTTAGATCTATGTACGAATATACATTGGACAACCAAGTTGGTTAAAAGTAAAAATCCGTATATTACTGTTAAAGAATGTAGAAAATATCAAGATGAGAAATATTCAAATTAAGAGTAAGATAGAAGAAGAAATTGGCACTTCTAAGATTCAATTAGGATAAACTCTTATAACTTTGATTAAAAGAAAACTATGCAGTACAATGGAAAGGGAAGACCCTATTGTATCTGCCTTTCCTAAGTAAATATATTCCGAAGTGTTATAAAAATTTAGACATCTTAGATTCTCAAGGAAATAAAATGTTTTCTTGTTTAAAACGCTGTGTGTTTGGCAGATATCTTGAAGAAAGAGAAAAGACTATGGTTTGCATGTTTCCTATGCCAAATATTTCTATGCTAACATCTTCAAATATGGGTTCATTACGTTCAAATTCCCTAATTTATATAGAAATTAAAAGCTTATTAAAGTAATGCTTCTCAAACTTTTCCATTAATAAGTCTCTAAAGAGAGAATAAAGTACTTTGAAAGTCTGGAGAGCGGTCAGAGATAAAGATACAGATTTAGGGATTTTCAGAATTTAGATGATATTTAACACATGAGGTTGAATTTTTGCCATTAAAGCTGTAATTTTTGTCACATATAAAAGAAATGAGTCTTACGGAAGGTCATGATCCTTACAATCAACTTGCTCTTCAGTTCCTAAATTTCACTATCATAGTGATTTTATTGTATTTTTTATAACAGTACTCCTTTTCAGCTGATGGCAGAGACTCTTGATCTCTGAATTAATATAGCCTCAATGAGTCATCCTTCATTAGTAAGATGAAGAATGAATTCTCTTTTACCCAATTAGGCTCTGAGCATTTTCCATGAAGATAAAGAACAAAATAATCCTGAATTTTAAATCTCTGAGTTGGTTATGCATATACACCTTCCAATTGGAAAAAGTGTTTCAAATCACTTCCTATAAGTTATAAATATGTTAGGTTTTTTTTAAGTCAAGCTACTTTTAAAATATTTATTTTTACTATTTCTTTGATTATACTGAGAAAATCAAGAGGAAAATTATTTAAAATAAATCATTCTCAGGGATATACTGGCCACAGGTTTATGCTACCAATCTTGCAATCATGCCTATTAATTGATAAGTGTACACATCCCATTACATGCAAGTATCAGTACCTTTTTTTACAGAAGTTTTCTAAAATGAGGTACATATGTTTTGTTGAGGGTTTATAAGAAAAATATTTCTCCATTAAATATTAATCTGTGTTACTTTTTTTTTTTTTTTTTTAAACAGAGTCTCGCTCTTGTCGCCCGGGCTGGTGTGCAGGGGTGCGATCTCGGCTCACTGCAACCTCCACCTCCCGGGTTCAAGCGATTCTCCTGCCTCAGCCTCCTGAGTAACTGGGACTACAGGCACGCACCCCCACGCCTGGCTAATTTTGTATTTTTAGTAGAGACGGGGTTTGCCACGTTGGCCAGGCTGGTCTCTAACTCCTGACCTTAGGTGATCCACCTGCCTCGGCCTCCCACATATTCTTAACCAACTACATATTTTTTATGAAACTTCATTTGATTTTAACTTTGCTTAAAATGTTGCCACACAGTAGTCTTCAACCTTGTAGACATTTCTGTTTTGCTTTGAATATGATCTTCTTGGTGTTTACAATTTAAAATAAAATTCTTACCCATCCTGATCGGTAGCTTTTCACTTGTATTGCCTATTTTTGAAAGAACTTCAATATTTTTTTAGCATTTAGCTATTTGACCCATTGGTGATATTTAATATGTTCATAATTTATTTTGCTGTGTAGTATGAAGTAACTCAAGTACTCTGCACATTCAATATCATTTGGTAATTAATGAATTGCTCTTCTAATGTTTCGTGATGCTTATTTGTAATTACATACTACTTTCCTGTTTAAATAAATGTATCTCAGAGATATTTTATTTCTTTGGTATTGACATAGTATTACTGTTTTAGTTATTTTAAACATATAATTTATTATAACTACTAGAAAATCAAGTCTCCTGGTCAACTTTTTCTTTTCAAAATATCTCAATATTGCTATAGCATTCTCAGACTGTTAGTATGGTATGAAAACAACCTGATTTTGGCTTTTGTAAGTAACCTCTTTGGCATTTGTGTTTATATGTTCATTCAGAAAATGTTAGAAAAACATATTTATCAGTCATATTCAAAATATTTTATTTGAGGTCAAGTTATTTGTATTAATGTTCATATCACTGATGATCAAGTTATGTTTTTCAATCTTCACAAATTCAAACTTTCTGTCCAATAGCTCCTCTCCATTTTTCATGTGTACCATTTCTATCTCAAAATTTCCATCTGTCTTTCTTCTGTATTAGAAATTGAAGTTTCTCCTTTCCGTTGTCAGCACAATTTTATGCACTATTAATTATGCTCTTTTCTTTCTTTAATAAAGATTTTAATTCTGCTACTGTATGTAGATTTCTCCTGCATTGATTCTTTACCTTTCTTCAGCCATATGTGCATTCCATTTGGTATTAACCCTTTAAAAAAGCAAATCTTCCATTTCTGGCAGTATAAATTACAAGTTTTCTGTTACTGAGAGGTCAACACCAGGTACATTCCTAAAGTTTCTATTTCTTGTAATAAATCTACCTTCCCCCATAACCCAGATAAACATTTTCTCCGTATCTTTTAAGGATTTCTTCTCTTCTAATTTGTGGACACCTTTTCTAGGATCCAGGTTGATATATGGTTGTTGTTTGGTTTTGTTTGTTTGTTTGTTTGTTGAGATGGAGTCTCGCTCTGTCGCCCAGGCTTGAGTGCAGTGGCGCGATCTCGTCTCACTGCAAGCTCCGCTTCCCGGGTTCACACCATTCTCCTGCCTCAGCCTCCGGAGTAGCTGGGACCACAGGTGCCTGCCACCTCGCCCGGCTAATTTTTTTGTAACTTTAGTAGAGACGGGGTTCCGCCATGTTAGTCAGGATAGTCTCGCGCTCCTGACCTCGTGATCCGCCCGCCTTGGCCTCCCAAAGCGCTGGGATTACAGGCATGAGCCACCGTGCCCGGCCGTTTCTTACAGGTTTTTATACTTTCAAATCTACTTGAGTTCTAACAAACTCATTCACTCTCATCTTGAAGGAAAATCGATGTGTCAAATATCGTTTTCCATGTTCTGCTCATTAAAAGGAGATGGATTTATTTCAAGAATTAAATTGAAATGTATTTTAATTTTAAACAGTTTGTAGAATTTCAAACAGTTTGTAGTTCTTTTTTTACTTGAATGCGGGCATGAATCTATAATTCCCTAGAAGAATGAACTATGCCTTGTGTTCTTTTAAATCGCCGGTCATTGTTGATTTTACACATCAAGTGAAATCTATCCTCTTCTCATGCTGCTTCCTTAGAAGCTGATGGTGGTGGCAGGTGAAGAAGGTGGGATAAAAAGGAATGTGAATGGTCCTGGTGGCCCCAGAAAACAGGTCACACATGGTAGGCTGATGATTGTGAGGCTTTGCGGTGAGCAGGGCAGGCCGGAACATATTAGGGAGGAGAGCTAACAAGGGCTTTCTTAACATCCATACTCTTTCTGCTTTTTCTGCTTAACATCCATACTTTTTCTTCATTGAAAAGTTCTAGAAATGGGCCAGGCACAGTGGCTCACTCCTGTAATCCCAGCACTTTGGGAGGCTGAGGTGGATAGATCATTTGAGGTCAGGAGTTCGAGACCAGCTAGCCAACACAGTTGAAACCCCATCTCTACTAAAAAAAGAAAAAAACAAGAAAAAAGAGAAAATTGCCAGGTATAGTGGTGGGCGCCTGTAATCCCAGCTATTCGGGAGGCTGAGGCAGGAGAATTGTTTGATCCCAGGAGACAGAGGTTGCAGTGAGCCCCAGTTGCGCCACTGCACTCCAGCCTGGCAACAGAATGAGACTCCGTCGCAAAAAAAAATAAAAAATTCTAGAAATGCATTAGCTGCTCATCTCAATCCCAGTAATATAAAGTATTTAGAAAGTATTATGTTCTCTCTCTTTGAGAGAACTGCCAATCGATATTCTTGATTCTCAGTACTACTAAGGCCTGACCTCTTTTGTTTTCAGTAGAAAAATATTAATCAAATAGGTACTTAACCACCAGGTCGATCCAGAACCTTGCTTTTTAATTGGATGTGTTTTAAATTTAAATTTAACTCTATATGATGGAATTTTTTTTATTTTTGGCATTGTCATCTCCAAGTTTGACAATGGAAAAGTACTGATGTCAATATAGACTATTTTTATTTTATGTTTTCAAGTACTTTCTTGATATGTTTGCCAGTTTATAATTTCATTGTTCTTGTGTATCTTTTCAATAAATTGTTTTAAGATTAGATTAGTTTAAATAAATTATTTATACTTCTCTATATACATCATTATTCTATTGCTATTTGTGAACACTATATTATTTTTAAACATTTCTGCTTAAAATATTGCTACACTAATATCCTCATTTTCAAATTGTTGACATCCAAAAGTGAAAGAAATTGGGTGGGAATACTTTCATTTAACAAATTAGTTAAAAAAAATTCAACAAGCTCTAATAGGAACTAATACATATTTTTGAATTATTTGATGATGATTGGTAATAATTACAGATACTTCTCAACTTATGATGGGCTGACTTCATGATAAACCCTTTGTAAGTTGAAAATATCTTAAGTTAAAGATGCACTTAATACCCCAATGAACCTATCGTAAAGTCAAAAAAAAATGGTAATACCATCGTAAATTGGAGAATATCTGTACTAAATGGTTTTATAATATAAAATGTTTACCCTAACTCTAGTTAATAACTATATGAACAGGCCACTTACTAGTTGGATGAAATATATTACAAATAAAAAGTCATAATGCATGTCCTTATGCCATATGTTGCATGACATTTTAAAAAATATTAAATATGTCAGTGTGGGCTAATATTTTATTTGTACAATTTTTTAATTTTATAAATCTCTTCTGCTAATCTTACTTTGTAAATTAATTTTTAACCTATTTTAAATGCTAGTCATTTCCAAAAATTTCATTTCCATATTTTATTCCTATAAAACTTCATCCAGTTAGTAATTTTCTATTTATTGCTAATTTATTTCCTGATGAATCCAAAGATTATTGAACATAGTCTGGCTCATGGAGTTCAAATCTTTTTTAATGAATAAATATATTTTGTATTTTTTTTTTCTGGAATTCTAACAACTCTTCTGTTATATTATGACTGGGAAAATATCTGAATTTGATGCATGAACTTTCCAGAAAAGTATGGCTTTCTGCATTTGGTGGCCATCCATTTTATTGTAATCACTACTTATCCTTTAAAATTTTTAAGTAAAATGTTCTGTGAATCTTGTTACCTTTGTCAGTTAGATGGCCTCATTAAGTACTCTGTTGTATAAACATAAATATATTAGATAACAACTTTGCAGCTTCGAGGAAAAGTGGCAAATGTCTCTCTACTCCTTGTTATCTGCACCTTAGTGACTTATCTAAGTCCTGGCTGTCTTTAAAGTTCAGAATTTTAGGAGTACAAAGCTGTCTTTAATAACTAGTTTGTTTCCACAGAGAAAAAAAAAATCCAAAGCTCTTCATTAATTTTCATTGTTACATTAGAACTAGCTTTTCTCTGGTCTTCTCATCTGTACTTCATTAAGTCACATTCTGTGGTATAATGTTGCAAGTTTGGAAATGCAGAAACAGTTCAAGAAATTGATTCTATTTGTTCTTTCTGTTCAACAGACCTTTGATCTGAAATGTTCAATGGTGCCTGGCTGTTCCACACAAGTCAGTTTTAAACCATTGTTCACATTGTAATAGCCTTGTTATCAGGTTGTATGAATTAATTCCATCACATTAGGAGAAGGAAGTTAGACTTCCACAGCACAATCTAATAACTGTCTCATGTTACCAGACAATTGATTGGGTCACAAGACAACACATCGTGTTTATAATTGAACTGTTTTGTAAGGTGGTCTTGGTCTTAATTTCAGAATTTCATAACGACATTAATAGGTTTTGATTTCCCCAGGACACCTTGCCCAACAGTCTTTGAGAACCTAACAATGTATAACTGAAAATGTCACAATGAAACAGGCCACCACTCTTGGTAAAATTCCCGAATCAAACTCTTCTGTGCAATGATGTAACCACCTACAAACAAAACCAGCACTTTGGGAGGCCGAGGTGGGTGGATCATTCGAGGTCAGGAGTTTCAGACCAGCCTGGACAACATGGTGAAACCCCATCTCTACTAAAAATTAAAAAAAAAAAAAATTAGATGGATGTGTCCCAGCTACTTAGGAAGTTGAGGCAGGAGAATCACTTTCACTTGAACCTGGTAGGCAGAGGTTGCAGTGAGCCAAGATGGCACCACTGCACTCCAGCCCGGACAACAGAGACTCCATCTCAAAAAAAAAAAAAAGAAAACAAAACAAAAAAGCAGAAACCACCCACAAACTAAAAAGGCAATTATCTTGATGGAGCAGGAGGAGTTAGGAGAAATATGGAAGTTGTCTAGTCAGCCACTGTCAAACCTTGGCGGAGAGTAGCTACTAAGTTGTCTGTGGAGAGATCCCAGAGATCCCACAGGCTTGCCACACCATCACGGAACTATTGATAGCAAAAAATGGAAATTAACTAGTAAGGGAATGGAATAACGTGTTACGTTGCTGTCTCTATCACATATTACTGAGCTTGGTGGTGGTGAGTTGCAGTTAGACAATTTGCAAACAGTAATTTTGAAACAGTTCAAATAGACACATTAATAAATTAACTATTTGATGAGCTGAATTCATTCCTCCACCTGGTTAAGTTCGTATATGTGAGATTATTCTCATCACTTACTTGAAAAGATCCAGTGAGCAATTTTTCCTTAAGGCAAGCTTCCTGCTCTTTAGGTTACCAACCCCAGAGGGATGATCAAGTGAGTTCCCAGATTCTTTTATGTAAGGTAACTTCCAGGGCTATTAACCTATGATAATGTAGTTCCCTGGACCCGGTAGTCCTCTGATACGCTGGTTTGCTTGTGTCTGTACTCTTTTGGTGATATGTGACTGCTTTGAAACAATGGATAATCCCTTTAACACCACTGTTCATTTGTTCATTTGTTTGACTTCCCAATGCTGAGCCATTTCCCTCCTGGTGTGCCCTCACGTTGCCTCTCTTCCAAGACCCTGGCTATCTGAACAGGTAGGTCTTGTAAATCTTAAGCTATTAGGTATCTTTGGGCAGCTTTGTTAGACAACTTTCAAGTGACAAGACAAATCCATAAACCCATCCTTTACAACAAGTTATTTCATGAACTCTTCCTTGACTTCCATAGCGAGAATCGTTCTTCCCACCTCTACTCTTCTGTAGTACATACAACCTTAGAGACTGGTGTGAAAATTAAACATAACTTAGACAGAATGGCTCCCACATCAAGTGTTCAGTAAGCATGAATAACGTTTATGAAGACCATTTATTCAGCCCACCATTTCTAATCTTATCATTACCCTTTACCAAACACTCTAGTGAAATCTCAGCACTCTGTTAGATCCTTCACGTGTATCATTTCTACTCTTTGCAGCCGACTTACCAAATGTATAACTTGGTCTGTTTTCTTGTTTAAATAAAAGAATTTACAGAGGGATTAGTTACTTTCCCCTATTTCATGAAGCTCTTATGGCAAAATCAGGGTTTAAACACAGAAGTGGGTTGCCTGTAGTGCCTGCATTGCTAATGTTTATTTAATACTACTTCTGGATGACAGTTTTGCTGTCTTTGTGCATTATTAGAATTATTAATCCCATTTGTTAGACATTTTTTAACTGGCATTTTTATGCATATTTTCATATGCCTACATATTCCCTCTCTCATTACATTTTGCATCTTTGTAAAGCAGGGGCCACAACTACTTTTTAAAATCTTCTGGCCAGGTGTGGCAGCTCACATCTGTATTTTTAGCTACTTGGGAGGCTGAGGCAGGAAGGATGACATGAGCCCAAGAGTTCAAGGCTACAGTGAGCAGCAGTGGCACCACCACACTCCAGCCTTGGTGACAGAGTAAGATTTTGTCTCTTAAAAAACAAAACAAAAAAACTTTAGTGCCTACCATAGTTTCTTGCATGGTGATGCTTAATAGTATGTTTATTCTTTGTTTGGTTTAATTTTGTACCTTGCTGAAACATTGGCTTAGCTTTAGGCACACAATAGAAATGAGCAAAAACTTCAGAGTGATTTAGAAATTGCATCGTTGGAGACTTCCCCACCACACCATCTTATCATCTTTCTATGCACTGAGGCCTCATATTTCACAGTGTTCTTTGTAGTTGTCTTGTTTCTGTTGCCGTGATTGTCATTTGTGTTTTGATCCTGGGTTTACTGAAATGCTTCCTTACACCCTTCTGAACTTTCTTTGCTTTTCCCCCTCTAGTATGCCCAGGCAACCTAAGCGTGGAAATGAATTCATTCTTAGCCATTCTCTTTTCAAACAACAAGAAATAAAGTCGTTTATTTTTCATTTGTTGCACACTCCTCAGTAAGAAAAAATGGGCAGTTTCATTACGTATCATTTGTTTCTTATTTCTTTAGTGTAACTGGCAGACATGACTTGTTTGCTTTTGGAAAAAGGAATATGAGAAGGACAGATTCAGGGACTCATATCATGATCCAGAATGTCCCCCCAGGCCTTAGAATTATATATGTGCTTGACACATAGATGAAATGTCTGCCTGGGTATTTGGACAGGTAGAACTTTTACATCTTAAGGTAATAGCCATCTTTGGGCATCTTTCTCAGAAAACCTTCAAGCAGAAGCCAATGAGACAAATCCAGAGACTGTACTGCCCTGCTTTGTTTACTAAATGCACCTATTTATAGACAAAACTTGAAGTTGGTGATAATACCTACATGGTGCAATGGGGTCACAACACCCATTTTAATCAGCTGGATAATCTTTAGATTGATTAGTCTCTAAGCCTGAGGTAAAATGGGCCATGATTCCTTCTTCAAATTCTCCGTCTCTGCATCCTCCTCTTGCTGTCCCATTCTCACCAGCTTCTGTAGGGGCCTTTTCCTGCCCAGTTCTCTCCATATGGTTTATTTAGAGAAAAGTACAGAGAATATTTTTATACTCTGTGAGGAAATTTATAGATATAGACTATGCATCTCCAGCATCTTACAAAGCTTGGGTTCATTATCTGAATATTTTTACATTGGTTGATAGTGGCAGGTCTGAGACTCTAGCAGAAGTAATTCTGAAAACAATTCCCTCCAGGTTGTATTTGTTACATTTATATTTTTTAAAATCCCATATTTATATACTAAACAATATAGACATTTTATCCTATGTAGAAAGAAAATGCCAAGATAAAAACAGTGCCAGGGTTGGTTAATTCGATAGCTCAGTGACATCATTGATAACACAGAGTTGTTCCTTCTTCCTGTCCTGTCATCCCGTGTCACCTTCTCTCACTCATGGCTGCATGTTGCCTATTGCCGGTCCAGAATGTTCGTGAAGACCTGACAGAGTTAAGCAGATTGAAGGATTCTTTCTTATACCTCTTGAAGATCAAACAATGCTTCTCCCAGATGGTCTGCAGCAGGCGCTCTTGTGTCTTGCTGGACTAGAACTGATCACATGCCCACCCCACAATTTAACCCTATAACCTGCGAGAGGAATGGAGGTACCATAGTTGATGAGGAAGGAGGACTGACATTTCCCCAACTTAAGGCTCTACTAGTAAAGAAGAAAATGGCTTTTGAGTAGGTAACTGAGAATGCCTGCTAAATTTGGCCCCTTTTTTAGACACTGACCTTGGGCATTATCTATTGTCATTCACATTTCTTACCCCAAGTATCTAATTATCTAGTCCAAATGCAGGGTTTTTTTCCATTCCCTAATGTAGAGTTCCATAGTGCCTCAAATATTTCTATTCTGGTACAATGCATATACAACTACTTAAATAATACTAAATTGACTACTACAGCAATTTAAAAATACAAGAAATCTTCTTATTTATAGTTTAATAAAAATAACTTCTGGCCTCTTGAGCCCAGAAGGCACTGTGAAATTCATAGTCACATTTTGAGATACAGATATTTTGTTCTTTGTACCTAGCTACGCTGAAGAGTTTCTTTCTTTCTTTCTTTCTTTCTTTTTTTTTTTTTTTTTTTTTTTTTTGCCCAGGCTACATGTAAGATGGATTAAAAGAAGGCAGATTTATTATACATTGTAGGTGCTGTTTTTACTCAAATAGCAGAGAATTTAGAGGCCACTTATTTAAGTGCAAATGCTGCCTCCTACCTAAGTCACTTAATCAGGACACTTTAATTTCTACCACTGCTAAATTCAGCTAATAATACCTGCCCCCTATCTACCTCTCTGGGAAGCTGGGAGGATTAATTAGATAAAGTCTTAAAGCTCCTCAGAGAGAAGTGGTATATGTAAAAGATGTTATTATTTCTAGGGAAGAATGAAGCGGTATCTCTTTTATGGACTGTCCACACTTCTAGAATTTTTTCCTCTTATTCAGCTCAAGTGCCAATTTTGTGGATTTTAATTCATCATGTGAGACCCTTCTCATTCTCAAGTAGTTGCACTTAGAGAAAAGATTTTCAAGTATTGCCTCTGATGATGGGAAGTACATTCCTGAGTTTCACTGAATATTTCAGAGCATTATCCTGCAAACTGGTATATATCCTGGAATCTGGTTGCAATATTTGTAAAAACAAGCCATGACTGCATTGCAGAATGTGACCCGGGCCTATTTTTGAGATCCTTTCCAATCCCCATGATCTAAGTCAGGTCACTTTGGACATAGAAGACAAATTGATAGTAAAATCTTGAATCTCTCATAAATCTTGTTAAATAGTTTATATTTAAATATTCTTTTGAGCTATACATTTTTATATTAAGATTACAGAATTCTATCCTTCAAGAATTCTCAGTTTTGGTTATATAGTTAAGTGTACACAATTTTCCCAACCTATGATCCACTTTACAGAGCTTTGAGTATGCTTGCCTTTTACATTGCTTTATTGGACATTGAACACTTTCATTAACTATTACATTGATGGCTTCCTGTTTAGAAATTGAGTTAGCACATCCCTGTGTGTTTTGGTAACTGCAGCTGCTACTTGATGTTAACAAGTCTGCATTCTGGTCAGTGGTGCAGCAGCTCATTACAGATAGAGATGGGGTTATTTTCTCACAGTAGTCTGAGAAGCCAGCGAGTCACTGGATCCACTGGAGATCTTGGGAGAGCTTGGGAAGTGGCTGTTGCTGGGAACAGCCAGGTTGACTTCCCCCAAACACTTTAGAGAAGATTTTGACCACCTTCAATCATTCACACTTTCTAGAAATGAATTCAACCTGTAATTCTTCACAAGTCAAAATGACAGATTCTTTCAAAGCAAAAGCATAGCTATATGATTTACTGGAATCAGGTTTTCATATTTATAGGCTTTCTTTTAAAAAGATAAAATTTCTTGTTTTTCTTCCAGTTCTAAAGGAAAAGATGAGAAATGAGTGTCAAATTTGACTCAGTGACTAATACCAAACTCACTCAATCTGCCAGGCATCAGGAACTGGGCAACTCAATAGGAGCAAGAAAGGATGTAGGGAGCACAGTGTCATTAGGGGAAAAGCCTTTACCTTGCCGGAGGATAGAGTGAAGAAGAAAATCAAGGGTCAGGTCATTTCTAGGTCTATTTATCACATGAAGAAACAATAAAGAGAGGTTAATAGTGCACCTAAGACTTGCACTACCAACCACTTACCTAAGTCAGGTATTGGGCCCTGACCCTTCTCATCATAAACTCCTCTGCTCTTGGCAGAAGCTAGAAATGAGGGTGAGTGAACACGGGCCTAGCATGAGAGAAGGCAGAAATGGTTTTTCCCCGTATGGTGACAACATGGCTTTTCCTAGTGTTACCAGCTTCATTCATCAAAATGTATTATCTGTCTATGGTGCCTTCTTTGTGAAGCATTCACAGCCAAGAGGAGTGCTGACATTAGCTTAAAAAGCTAAGTTTTAAGGCTTTGATGAAGGATTCACTGAGTGGTTTTGAGAAAGGAGAATCATGGCTTTGAAATTCAAACACATCCTTAACTACCACCCTCATTCCACCAATTAAATAAAGTGAAATGATGAATAACAGACAATTTATAAGAAAGTATCTATAGTTTTAGATACAAAGAGATGACAAATGCAAAAAGAACACCCCTATATTTTGCTAGAAGAAAAAAACATTTAGATACAGCTTTTTTAGAAAGTAGTACAGCTAATTAGCAGTAGAGCCATGTTTTACTTACTACATGCTAGACACTAAGAACTTATGCTTAATCCTTAAAACATCACTAAGACAGTTACACCCATTTTACAAATCAAGAAAAGTAACAAAGATTCCAGTCACTTTTCCAAGGTCATATAATTAGTAAGTGGTAAAAGACAGGCCCAGAGCTAGGGCGATCTATTTATAGATGGCTTGATGTTGACTACTCTGCTACACATGTAATGAAGACAATTTAAAATGTGGAAAATAATAAATGCTAATTCCAGATGTTCAAAATACATCAAATATATACATAGGAAGGACAGTAATCACAAGACACCATTAGGCTACTTTAATATAAAAAGACCAAGAGCTTGGATGAAGTCTTTTATATGGAAAGTGCTAAGGAGCATAGCAAGATGAGTTTTATATTAGGATATAATATAATAGGATAAGATATGACTTATTGTTAGGATGTTTTTGCAATTAAGATTTGCTTAAAAATAGAAACATGCTTCATGAGGTCCTGCAACAGTTCAGGTAGGAAGCAACAGCTAAATACAAGAGATACTTCAAATGACTCTTCCATAGGTAATGTGGACTCCCGGGAAACGGGCCTAAGAACCCAATCTCTCAGATGTTATAATGAAGCTGCAGGTCCTCTTTACATTGGCCAACTGTTAATGATGATGTTTCATTATGGTAATACAATGGCCAGTCATCACCCTCACACTTTATTAAAATGTACCTGTGTTGCAGATACCTCATCTTCATTAGCAATGATAGACTCCGAATATTCTACTTTCCATTTTAAAGAATCCTACTATTGAGATAAAGAGAAGAAAAACATTTCTCACTTTATTCCTTTTTTATGCTTTTTGATTGCTGAATTATGTGAAAGTGTTACCTAGCCAAAAATATTTTTAAAGTCTTCTATGAATCCAGTATTCATAAGCTTATGTAACTCTTCCTTCACTCTCAGACTAAATGAACTTGTTATAGATGGAATTGAATAAAGTTACCATCTACAGTACTCATAAGAGTTTTTTCTTTTAGTAGTTTTCAGTTTTGTAACTTCTTGTAGTTATCACTTTAAAATTGTGTTTCTAATCCTCCTATACTTGTAAGTAAATTTGTAAATATCAGAATCATATTGTTTATGATATATGTAAAGTTTTATTTCCCCCTAAAAGTCTATAGACTTTAATCTTCCCTCATATGGAAGTTTCTCTATTACTTTAATAATAATTTTAATAATGTTATAATTACAGAGGAACCAAAAATAAGGCATGCATCCATCTCTCATTGTATAACATCATTATTGGTGTATTAGTTTGTTTGCATACTGCTGATAAAGACATACCCAAGACTGGGTAGTTTATAAGGAAAAAGAGGTTTAATAGACTTACAGTTCCACACGGCTGGGGAGGCCTCACAATCATGGCAGAAAGCAAAGAGGAGCAAGTCACATCTTACATGGGTGGTGGCAGGCAAAGAGGGAGAACTTGTGTCAGGGAACTCCTCTTTATAAAACCATCAGGTCTCATGAGACATGCGCAGAACAGCACAAGAAAGACCTGCCCCCATGATTCAATTACCTCCCACTGTTTCCCCACCAACAACATGTGGGAATTGTGGGAGCTACAATTCAAGATGAGATTTGGGTGGGGACACAGCCAAACCATATCAGGTAAATATTAATTGCTCCATCTTAAACGTGAGAAAACTGGGATTCAGAGAGGTTAAATAACTTGCCGGATTTCACACAGCTGATAAATTACAGAGCCAAAATTTGGACCCAGATCTGTTTTCACAACTTGTACTCTTCTCACACTGGCATGCTATTTAGAAGGTTAGCCCTTTTCTGGTTAGGCTTCCTCCTCTACTTTACAAATCATTAAGTGCTGCCTCCTGTTGGTCTCCCTTGGCGTTACGCTGTAGCCAGCCCTTCAATACAATCAGTGAAAACAATCAATTCTTGTTGGGAGTCGATCATTTAGGAGTATTGATTCTAAATTTGTCATTGTTTTCCGTGAAAGCTAAGCATAGAGTATAAATTGCCACTCACCACATAAAGTTGATGACTTTCTATGCCCAAATGATTTGACAATTTGTGATTTTTCCCCAGGAGTTTTTTTTGCTAACATTTTTCAAGGCAAAATATTCAATCCCTGTCCAAAATGATCAAATTTTGCCCTGCAGCAAACTTGTAAATTTTTGCCAGGACCCGTGAAACTTCACAAGGCAAGAGATCAATAATGTCACACTGTTCCCTTCTCACCGCTTTCCTCAATGTACACACTATCTAGTTTGAAACTGCCAACATGAGAAAGTAAAAAATTTAAGGGACAAGTAAGGAACTCTCTCCTCATCTTTTAAAAATATAGGTGATATCTTTAAAGTAGAGATGATCTGTCTGTGCTCAAAAATTTGAAGTAAGACAAAAATTTAGTTTTGGATATTTAAATTAATTTTACAAAATAGCAACATGCATGACTCTACTCTTGTATTATCCTGTTGTGTATGTTCACATACCCAAAAATATTTTTGGTGTTCTGCCTATTGTGTCCGATGCTGTCAGCCTTTGTTGCAAATCAGGACTTAGGCAAAGAGCCCAGATGGGCTTTGCACTGCTGTCATGCCAAGGCACTAAGACATTTTACTTCCACCTGTAATAATATTAAGCCTTTACTTGTTCAACATTAATTTGATGCATACCTTTCTTTTTTCCCCCACATTAAAAAACGTCAATAAATGTGAGCCAATGTTTCAGTAGATTTCATCACTCTTTCTCTTCAAACTTTGTCTTTCTATCCAGGTCTGTCTTGTCTGCCTGAATTGTAACTGTGAATATTTTCCCGTGTTCACCTATTGGGCTTTCATTCTTCTTGATATCTAATTCCTCCTTCAGATAACTCATCCATTTTCATGGCTTCAGCTATGCCTTTACTTGAATGATTTCCAAAATTCTATCGCCAATCCTTTCCCCTCATCTAAGCACCAGTCATTTATTTTCAACTCTTCACTGGACATTTCTACTTTGATGATTTGCCCCCTCTTCAAAATAAACAAGCTGAATTCTCCACCCCTCGATTGCCTCCCACTCCTGATTTCGTTTTTGTTTTCAAGAATAGAAACCTGTTTCTGAATATTTATTTGGAAATAAATATTATCCATACTTGAAACTTTGGGCCAAGGCACAAGAATGGCAATGCAAAGACGTACAAAAAACGGGAGTTAACATACAGAAGTGCAGTGAGCCAGGCTCAGCTGTATGGACTTGGGGCCTTGGCCCTGTTTTACTCAGCGCCACCTAATGGTCACCATTTAGAAAGGCAGGCCTACTTTTGCCAGATGCAATTTTGCAAAGGAAAATGTAAATGTCAATTTTATAGTGAAATTTATCAATATGTTTAAACGTTGTCACTGTTAAACAAAATGCAGCACTCTGGAAGCAATATGAAGTTTATATATGAGTATGTTTATTCCAAGAGCTGCCAATTTGTGACCACTACGAAATCAGCTGAGCTAAAAGACAATTGGAAAATATATAAATAAATAAAAAGTAACTGGCAGCTCCTCTTGGTTATGATAATGATGCTAGAGCTAACACAGATAACCCAAAAGAATGGAGCCATTCCAGTGCGTCCCAAGACTTTAGGACACTTACATAGTGTTCTGAAAAATAGGCTAAACTAATTTCATCAGTGAGATAACCAACATTGAGCTAAACCCACAAACCTGAAATTAAACATCACACATTGTAAATCAGTGAAGCAAAAACCAAACATCCAGGAACTACAAAAAGTAATCCTGACTCTTTTAAAATAAGCCTCAGGTTATTCTTCTTTCCTTAAAGGTGCTCTGAGGCATGAAAAGTAAATTTTCAGCCTAAGAGTGGTAGATTTCAATGAATATACAATATGGTTCCCATGTCTCAAATTCTTACTTTGTTCTGTTTTTTTGAAAGACAATGTACATTTGGGTTTTACATAACATATAAGCCTTTAGAAATATTACAGACTTCTAATATTAGACTTGTGGAAATTGAGCCAAAGACATACACCAGTCAAAGACATATATTGATGACATAAAGCAATCTTTGTGACAAGATCGCTTAAGATTTCAAAAAGACATATGCAGATGAAATTAAGCACATATAAATTTATCCAATGGTTACTTAAAAAATAAAAATAAAAATTAGATTAACTGCCTTCACACTTGGGATTTTTACTTCTAAACCCAATACTAATTGAGAAAATTAAGAAACTATGGAAACTTAACTAATTCAATATTTTTTTTCAATATACTGGCAAGGGTATTTTTATAAACATAAAGGAAATGCAAAATATAAATATACTAAAACATTAAGATATATAAACACTCAAACTATCATTACAAAATCTATGTGAAATATAAATCAGGCAATTGACAGTAAATAATATGAAACTTGTACTTTGTTTGCTTTAGAAATATTATTTTATTTTCCAATATCTTTACCTCGGTCAGGTGGCCAAACTGTCTGATTAGAAATATCTTAGCATAAAGATGAAAAATGCATTCTATGAAATACTATGGCATAAAGGCTTTTGAATTTCTTCTGAGTTGCCATTGATCTGCACGCATTCATTTCTGAATTAGAAAACAGCTAATATTTTGTGAAAAGAGGATACATATTTCTTTAAATTGAGAAACTAAATTTCATGTTAATATAGTATCAGTTTATTGTACTTCAGATTTTAGCACAAGCATTTCAGAACACTGAAAAACTATATTTAGAGTGAGAGCTACATATTCCATACAGATGGAATCAGTCCATGAATATATATTGGTATCATTCTTGCCAGTCCTAATAAAACTCTGTCTTTAGTGTGTTTGAACAAGGCTTAAGTTATACATGAAAACTGAAACATCAAACCATTATATACCATTTAAGTGTAGATAAAATAATTTTACATCCGTACAATATTTTTAAATGTTGACTTTAGCAAAAACTTAAAAATTCTCTGAAATTTGAAATGAAAATTCATGATGCACAAAATTATGAAAGAAGAAAATGTCTACTCCAAATATCCCATAACTTTTTTGAACAAACTCTGTTGTGATTTAATCTTTTTCATTTACATTTTCTGTCTGTATTTGAGTTTACAAAGTGCTTTCAAATGCAATACAACATTTAGCCTGCACTATGGCCTTTTGTGAAAAGTGGTGTTATTGTACTTTTAATGATGAGAAGAGTCTCCTGGAGGTGAATGACCAACCTCATCATCACACAACCAGAAATAAATGGTAGGACTGAAGCTTGAAGCTCTGGTTCTCTGAATGCCAGCCAGAGTGTTATTTCTAACAGACCACAATGTGCTATGCTGGTTTCTGATCAGATCCGTTTTTCCTCTATCCATTTTACACACATACAATACATGAGAACAAGGTAAATGGAACAGTTCTAAATTTTTTAGTTTTTCTTTGTAATTTGACTCTGTTGAAATCCCAGCTTTGTCTAAGCATAGCATAACTCGAATACGAAATCATATTCATGTTTGTGTGCATCTGCATGTGAGTGTGCTCACCCATATGTATACATGTTATGAATTCCTATACAATTAAATGCACTGCTTCCTTTTATTTTCTTCAGAAAAATTGCCATGGTTCTAAGAAGAAAATAGAGAAAAAGAGAATCTCAGTAACTATACAGGAATCAAAGGATTTAGTAAAATGGAAATGCATCGGCAGGAAATCATAAATTTGTTATTTTTTTTAATACAGTCATGTGTCAATAGGATTACATTCTAAGGAATGCATAATTAGGCGATTTCTTCATTGTGTGAACATCATAGAGTGGAATTACACAAACATAGATGGTATAGTCTACCACATACCTAGGTGATATGATGGAACCTATTGTTTCTAAACCACGAACTTATACGGCATGTTACGGTATTGATCTTATGGGATCACCCTTAGTATATGGACTGTTGTTGGCCAAAACATTGTTATGTGGCACATGGCTATATATAGCCAGGTGGGTAGAGCCCATCTGGACTGTAAATACATAATTCTTAGGAGTCTAAAGTTCTAGAGGTGAAATGGTTTGACCTGAGTTTTTGAGAGTGGAATACTCAATTGAACAAATGTATAATTCTGTTTCTGTTTCTTGGCGTAAACTTATTCCATATATATTCATATAGCTTAATTTTGTCTAATGCTGATATAAAATTTGACTAATAACAAAATAAATTATATTAGTCCTTAGAAGGGAAGTCTGCTTTTGACTTTAATGAAATGTGCCCCAAAACACATTGGAAGAGATTAGACTTAATCTAATTATCTGTTCTCGTAGATACTTAGGACAAGCGCTTTCTTCCTTTCTCAAATTCCATCTTGTCTTCTGCTCGGTTTCACTGTAAACTTGAAATCGCACTTTATGACATCAGCCTGTCACCCTGAAAATAACAGATATCCCAGATGTGTCATTGAAAGTTCACTTCCAAAACAAAGAGGAAGATAGAATGGGCTCTCGGGGGCCTCTGATCTTGTTTAAAGAAATGTCTGAGTCCCAGCGCGGTACCTCACGCCTGTAATCCCAGCACTTTGGGAGGCCGAGGCAGGTGGATCACTTGAGGTCAGGAGTTTGAGGCCAGCCTGACCATTATGGTGAAACCCCAACTCTACTAAAAATACAAAAATTAGCTGGGCATAGTGGTGCACACCTGTAATAGCTACTCGGGAGGGTGAGGCAGGAGAATTGCTTGCACCCAGGAGGTGGAGGTTGCAGTAAGCTGAGATCGCGCCATTGCACTCCAGCCTGGGGGACAATAGCAAGACTCTGTCCCAAAAAAAGCAAAAGAAAAAAGGAAATGTCTGAGACTTCTGCTCTGTGGGTCTCTCCAGGGGAGGTGAATGCCCAGACTTATCTCACCCCTGCAGGCTGTGCCTTTCAGGTGAAGGATGCTGAATGTTCCATTCAGACTGACTTTCTGATCTTCCAAACTTTAAGAGGTTGTATCAGAGTCATACTTTGAAAAGTTATCTCCTCAAGTTCCTGGTATTCCCTGATGGTTCAGAACTCATACACCTTTGCACATGTAGTTATGAAAGCTCTTTGCATTTGATGAGAAGCACGAAGAAGCAGGACCAGTGCAAGCCCATATGGGAAAAAGTGCCATGTGATTCAATAGTATATAAATCGGCCTCCCATGGTGACAGAAGGTGTCATTCAAGGCCATAGGCCACAGGGAGAGCGTCACTCATATGTATGCACACTCAGTTCAGTCCTGTGCACATCCTACACTTCCGAATGCATACTGAGCATTTTCCCCTTGGAATCACGTACACAACATGCAGAATGGTTATGTAGGAGAAATCCATGGCAACAGCACATAGCTTGTAGATTGTATTTGGAAAAAAAAATTACCTTTTCTAAAGTTTTAAATTTTAAAACATGTAATTCTTGAGATTTACTTGATTCAAACTTGAAAAAAATAGTGTTGCACAATTTTTTTGAGCAATAGCTTATCTTAAGGCTTTCTGAATAACCTAAGGGCTATTCAATCTTCCTTTAGAAACCTCCGAGTTATTTTTCTGTGCTGTGTACATTTTCATCCACAAGAAAAATATTTTCTTCTCATTCCCTTAGATTCCTCGGGACACCTTTTTTTTTTTTTTTTTTTTTTTGTCTGCAGATACCTTAAAGGACTGTTTAAGACCCTATCCACTCTATCTATTCTTAGCTTCACCTGAAGGGCAAAATCCCTAAGATCTTGACACACATACTGATAAATACATGGAATTATTAAAGGTGCCATCTCAGCAGAAGAGGATTGCTGCTGCCTTTGTTCTCGGGGGAATACATATTTCACCCAGTAGCAAGACACCCAACTGCTGCTACAATCAGAAATCTCTGAAATGCCTTTAAGCTAATCATCTTTGAACATAAGCCGTTGTTGTTGAATCAGGGACCTTCTAGATGCAAGGCACAGAAACCTTTTTTTATTATTTTGTTTTTTCTCCACCTTGCACAAAACAGCATCAAGCCTGTCACCACTGACAGTAAGGTTCAGTGATCTGTCAACATTCACCCCTGATGAAGACAGTGAGAGAAATCCGTAGCTCTGGAGAGTTCAGGAGAGAACCAAACAGTGTGTTTGCAAAAGAGCATTTTTATATGTTTTCTTGTGACAGCACTAGTTTAACAGAAAATAGTTGGAGTGTGCCAAAAAGGGGGAAAAATGAAAGACAGTAGTAGTAAGTTAGGCTAGCATGACATGATGGATCTGGGCTATGACAAACCGAATTGGAACAAAGCTTCCCTGGGGACCAACTATACCAGGTTTGCTGAATTGTATTTCTTGATTTCTTACTGTGCAACAGTGCTTTTACTGTTAGATTGACTAGGCTTCAGAATATTTTTAAAATTGTACAAATCAAAATCCATGTAGCTTAAAAATGAAGGATGTAAAAGGTTTAGGAGTTTGATGTATTGAAAGGCATTCTGTATTCCCTCATGTGAGTATTAAGTATACACTTTGTCTGTTCGATGAATTTCAAATCTTTGTGGAAGGCAGTAGACACGATAGCAGTTTACAGGGTGGAAAACCCTGGTTGGAAAGCAGGGCACAGGCTGGAGAGATTCAAAGCTTCTTCCTGCTTATCCCACCCAGATGTGCCCAGGAATTGCAATATGCAGCATCTGTAGGGTCTCACTTGTTCTGAGATGTTTATATAAAGGACAAGTAAAGAAACCTCAAATCTGGTGCCCTCTTAACAAAGGTGTGATGCATTATTCTTATTACTTGTCCTTTCAATTCTTACCTAGTGGCTTTCACATAGTCTAAGGTAAGGCCAGAAGAAAAATAACCAAAAAAAGAGGAAGAAGAATTATTTCACAGCTGCTAAATTTTACTGGTTTTCATATACCATGTGAAACCTAACAACTAGACAATCTGATTCTTTACAATAGTCATTCATAATAAACTTTGAATAAATATCTAAATGAAAGGACTTTCTTAAATACCCAGGCAAGTTTAGGTACTCAAGCTGCAAAGGCATAAACAATTGAGTCCCTATCTTTAAGGAGTTTACAAGCAATTTGAATAATTAATGAAACTGTCAGAGTGTAATGTGATAACTGCCAAGCAACAGCCAAGCTCAAAGCAGATAGCAAACTATCTAGTGGGCTTGAACAACACAGCTCCATGACTTCCCAATAGCTATTTACGATCAGGAGAAGGGTAGAGAAAAGGGATGCTGAAAGTGAGGTGGTTGGGGTTCAGTAAAATAGAAGATCTAAGTATTGAGGAAGGAGAGCTAAATAAGACATTGGTTCAGAACACATTAAAGTAGGAACCACAGGCTAAAGCGCTTACGGCTGGTAATGTAAGGGAATAAAGTGGTGGTGTTTAAGGGTTAAGGAAAATAGGAAATGATGGCAACAAGCCCAAACTGGAGTTTGTCCCATCCAAAAAAAAAAAAAAAAGGCAGCGGCTATTCAACTATAGCCCATTGATGCATGCAAGAATGTGGAGCAATATTGCCAAATCTTCTGGTCTTCCAAGAGAAACCAGAAATCTGGATTTTCATATAAAATATATTTAAATTTAGAAAACTTTTTTTAACATTACACATGACGTGGCATTATGTGAACCCAATCAAATGCAACTGAGAATTGTTTTAGCCCATGCACTTTCAAGTTGCAACCGTTTTTTTGACATAATCAGATAGTGTGTAATAATGGATATACAATGCAGGAGTAGGAACAGGGAGCCTGAACTGTTTGGGATAATCATAAGATTCAAATACTTTTTAACAGTAAATGACTGGAATGGGTTAGGCTGAGGAAACAAAAGAGATTTAGAAATGAGGGAAACACAGATTACTCACTTCTCAAGTAGAGTATGATAGCCGGCAGCAGGTAACGAAGTAGAAAAGAACAGAGCCAGCTAAGTGTGGATATTGTCAAGAAATAAGAGATTTGTCAGAAAGGACTTAAAAGACAGAAGAGAAGGAAGAAGACAGGGTGTTATGAAGTGGCCAGTGAGATCATCAGTGAGAGGATACACAGTACTGTTCTGTGGCCTGAAAGTGGCATTGAGCTGATCACAAGAGAATGCCCTAAGTATAGATTTTTAAGAGAATTATTGAGAGCAACAGACTGTTTCAAACAGATTTGACTTTGAAAGTCCAGGTGATTTAACCCTGGTTTGATAATTTCTATCAGAAATACAGCAAATAAATTGGTTAACTGAATTCAATGCACTTGCAAAATGTACTAAAGACAGTTTGAATGGTATTCGATTAAGTATTTTGGGGGGTACTTGGGGATGACAATGAATATGATGATACATTAGACACTACCTGTCCCAAGGTGTTTATAATCTGTATGGAAAAGCAGCAGACATGTACATGCAAACACAGTTTCTCTCCCTCCCTCCCTCCCTCCCTCCCTCCTCACTCACTCACTCACAGACACACTCAGGCACATACATTTGTGTGTGTTCTTCTAATGCTTGCTAAGTGTTATGCCATAAAAGCAAAGCATATATGATTGTTCAAAATCAAATGTTATAGTTTTTTCTCTTATTCTAAAGTACATCAGTGTATTACCAGGTGGGTTCTCTTCAGAGAACCCCAACAGCAGGCCAGGAGGCAGTGTGCTGGTAGATGCCAGGCAATCCAGACAGGATCCCATTATCTTCCACTCTTGCCACTTTTGTTAAAACCTGGTAAGACTAGCACTCAGCAAACGTTCAGTGAGTTACATGTTTTAATTTGAATGGGCTGATTTGAATTCAAATTGATGAGGTTTGAACCTTGCCCCTCTATATCTACCCATTTTATCATTGCCCACCTTCACTTCACCAAGGCTAGAGCTGAGACTAGCGCTAAAAAGAAAATTTGTGGTAAAGAATTCCAGAATCTTTTAAGAGTTGTACCCAGACACTGGAGAAATTTAATCAAAAACTCAGTTACATAGAAATAGCATATTTAAAATGTTTAGAATAAAAGTATTTTAGAAACTGGGAAGTTTTAAGACACTTTTGAAAAGCCATAACTACCTCTAACGCGATGGCTATTTCACAGTGGTGCTATTAGACAGCTACAGCCAAGTGCCCCAAATTAATATTAATAACAATGAGTATAAATAATAGTGGGCTTTTCTGTACTATAAGCACATCCTATTCTTATTTTAAAATACAGTAGCTTGAGTTTTGCAATGATATTTAAATTTCATCAGCCATTTTGGGGTGACTGTTAGCTTCCAGCCAATAACAGAATATTATAAAAGGAGAAAGTTAAGATCAATCTTAAATGTAATAGTTTTTATATAAGTGTTGCTGCTTTTTTTTAGTTAATTATTTACAAATGCATTTTCTCAATATATAATGCAGGAAGATGCCAATATTACTCAAATATTTTGATCCATTTATACCTTGAACTAAGGAAATAATTGGTATGCCACCCCTAATATTCATTTACTGAAAGATTTGTATCCTCTTTGGTTTGGTTTTATTTATGTGTAAATATGCATAGTTCAAAACTTGTTAGTAGCAACACTAATAATGTCATTTATATACTTCACCTTGTCCATTTAAAATGGATTGTTCTATTTATAGAGTAACAGCCTGTAAAATTAAATTAAATTTTTTAATAGAAAAGACAGTCCTTTTAAAAATTATTATAATAGAAAGGTTGATTTTTTTCATAAATCACTTCCAAAGTAATTTTTAAGAAAATCTTATTTTAGTTCCAAAACTTTAAAATAGTCTTATTGATTTTTAAAAATAATTATTTATGTAAAATAATTTATGGCAGAGTTTTCTGTACTTGAAAATAATTCTTATAATAGGAATTTTACAAGACCATTTATTTTAGCAGTGCTAGGAAACACAACTATAATTTAGAAGCTATTGTTGATTGTTTCTAGAAATATATATTGACCTCATTAGTTTTAAGTGATAACATTACTAAGCCAAAGTATTAATCCAACAGTACCAGAATTACTGATTGTAATCAGTTTTCTTCAAACTTTTCCTTTAGCACTTAGATTTCACTTAGCTTATCATACATAAATATAAATGTAAATTTAAATTATCTTAGAATTCTCATTTTTAAACATTTTAGAATTAATGCCCATGGAAGCTCCAGTATCTAAAGCCTTTTGTTACAGTCCCTTTGGTATGCATTTGGGGTCTGGTTGTATTGATACCACCCTCTTGGACACTTTATTATTAATCAAGAAGACACCCAATGGTCTTGAGAATCTTCACCACCCAATAAGCATTCACTGAGTCATTTATTCATCGAGTAATGCTCTAGAGGAGAGGAAGTCATCATCCTCATCACTAGCAACTAACATTTATTAGGTCCTCATACATGCCAGGTGTGTTTCTACACTCTTAACATGTGTTAACATATTTAGTCCTCACAACAAAGTGTTCCTGAAAATGATTTGGTGAAGTTTGTTAGCTGGATTTACAACTGTTAAATATTTAGACACATGGTCTGCACATCTCCATTTATATTCTTGTCTTGAGACCCACTGATTGTTAAAGGCTATCCCAAAACATATGCATTTCGCACAGTTTAGAGTGTGATTTTATTTATTTCGGCAGAGGATAGATTAAACTGACTTTGGTGTCTTAAACCACATCAATGTGTCAAAGATGTCAGGCTTTGTTAATGATGCACAATTTACTAAGCACCTGATGAAAAGCAGAGACTAAAAGTTTCTTAGGTAAGGGTCTTCAGGCTGGGTGTTCTGGGAGGAAGGAAATGGAAAGTAATATTAATATATATGTTTTTCAACTATTAAGTGTCAAAAGGATAATGTGATCATGGGATATTCATATTCAAATCCAAGTTTAGGTATCATTTGGTGACAAATGTTTAACACAAAATCTCAAAGGTAAAATCTCTACTTTTTTGCCTATTCAGTTTGAAAGTTCTATAGTTAAGGCAGAGACAACAGCAAAATCAAGGATAAATATTTGAATTACTCTAAGTCCATTTGACAAAAATAAAGTTCTGGAAATGTAACTCAATGGTAAATTAGTCTTAGTCAATTTCTTTACTTAAAACTCTTCTGGTATTTGTCATAATGATAAATGATCGTCTCCTCTAAGCCCTTCCTTTCCCCATAACTGAATTCCTACTCAATAAGCACCTTAAAGATTCTAAGACAGTCTCTGTTGTTATTCTCACATACTCTGGAACCCACAGCACTTAAATTTATGAATGGTTTGAACCACCAACCTATTATGTAAGCGTAACCTAATGTTCTTTGAATATAAGCACTAGGTAAACAAGAAAATATTGCCACATGCATTTACTTAGTGCTTCTGACATTTTGACATTTAATGGATTGATAATTAACTTTTTCAAGACTGGTAGACTTCTCTCCAAACATACTAGTTAGGATAATACTAGCTGCTGTAACAAAGCCCAAAATAGATAATGGTTTAAACAAAATAGAATTTTATTTTGCACTCATGTGAAGTTCAGCATGGACATTGTTGATTGGCAGGCTGCTTTCCTGCAGCCATTAAACCAGGAACCCTGACTCTTCCCATGTGACGGACCCAGTGTCTTCAACATGTGGCTTCTAAGACCACTGTTTCTCTACATCAAGCCAGTGGAAAAGGAATGAAGAGGAGGAGGGTCCTACTTAGACTGGAAGTGACACACATCACTTCTGCTTATTTCTTACTAGGAAGTGTAGCCTTTGGGGGACAGCCACTTTCCAGCATCATCTGCCAAAGGCAATCCAAAATGCAAAAATGTCAGTGATTAGTCCAAAGAAGTGACTGGAGGATTCAGGTTCTCTAACATCCAGCCAATGGCTCTTGTTAGTAGATCACTGTTTTCAAGCCAGTGGGACTCTTTCTGCAAACAGGTGACCTCTACTTGGAGAGAAACCAGAAGAAAATTTAATTGAATTCTAAGCTAATGAGAAGGAATGTAATCATAACAAAATAATAGCCAGTGTTTATTGAGCATTCAATATGTCTCGGGCATTCTTCTAAGCACTTTATATATGTTAGTTTGGTTAATACTCAGGGTGATGCTAAAGGAAATTATTTTTAGTAGCCCCATTTTACAGTTGGGGAAACTGAGGCATGGGGCTGTGAATATATTTCCCAAAGCCATATGGTAAGCATCCATTGAAATCTGGATTCAAATCTAGGTAGTCTGATTCCATCAGATTATTTTATCTTCCATCAAAGATAGAAAAATGCCATTTGAAAACAAAGGGGAAAATGGAGAGAAAAGGTTTCTTCCTGAAAGAAACTTTAATTAGGCTTGGCTTAAGTTACACAGTTTGTAATTCTGTACAACTCACTCTCACCCTGTAGATTTGAAAGCCCCTGTTCTTTTCCCTATGATTTCTTACCTTGTCCAAGTCATGTGGGCTCAGAAGAGGGAAAAACTTAAGACATGGTCTCTCATCTCAAGGAAGTTAGATTCTGTTGAGGAGAAAAGAGATCCTAAAATGGTAGGAAAGAACAGTCAAGATTAAAGGACAAATAAAAGGCAGACAATAGGATTTCAGAAAAGGCTATAATCACCACACATAAATTACCAAGAAAAGTTTCATGAAGGATGTTCTTCTTTAGCTGGTCCTTAATAAATGGGTAGGATTTCATGAATAGAGAGGTACTGAGAATGTCAGGGGAGAAGGAAGCTGAGAACAAAGTTTCGGGTAGATAAAGACACGGTGTTTGTAGCAGCCGGTCTGTAATAACAAGCAATTTTAGGAATTAGTGAGAGTTACATCTTTATCCATTTTTACTTTAGAACTTATTTTTTTGCATATATTTTTAATTCTATGTAACCATCTGGTAATGCCTGGCACTCTATGATTTGTTGCAGTAGTAGTGTTTATCTAAGGAACTACGTATGTAGGCACAGGAAAATGAATACTGAGTTCTGGGAACAAAGGCTGGGGAGGGATTTCCAAACAAATGTCACCTTCTACTCATTTCAACAAGTGTAAGAGTTAAGAAATGTGCCTCGCTGTCACCACATTTCTGGGCCTCTACGGCTTGTTACAGAGGACCTAACCAAGACCTCGGTATTCTGGCTGTCCTGTCTAACTACATTTAGAGTAACTGACCATCCTTACATACCTATATCACTTCCCATCCCTGCTCTCTCATGCAGAGAATATTTCATCCCTCCCTCAAATCAAGGGATGAGCCCCTGGAGGACAGCGAGTGAGTTCTGAATTCTCTGAGGAGCCACCTCTGACTACGGCTGCCCCTCTCTGTCAATCACAGAGCACTTCCAGTGACATCATGGCTGTTTGCAGTATTATGTTGTTGCTGTAGGCAGCATGAAATTGACAAGGAATGGCACAGAGAAGAGCTGAAAGGGCACTTCTGCTTTTGTGATGCATCTGACACCTGTAGTTACAAGAAAGAAAACAGCTTTCATAAGCATATTGCTGGGTGATGTAGAAGGTGAATGAGAATTTAGAAGTAGTTTTTCAATGTAATAGCACAATAGAATCTAAACTGCTTCTGTGCACTTGCACCCTAAGAATATCTTCCTAAGTCGAAGCCATCCGGTAAGGTAGTTTCTCAGAAACCTTTGGGTAAAAAGTTAGGCTTCAGTGAAAACCCAATCTAGATCTCAGAACGTTTTGGTCTATGAGATGGGGGTCTTACCAGCTCTGATTTTAATAAAATATACCTTTTTTAGAAACTTGATCTTCACATTTTTTTAAACTTTTACTTTAGGTATTAGGGTACATGTGAAGGTTTGCTGCATAGGTAAACGTGTGTCATGGGGCTTTGTTGTACTTACTATTTCATTGCCTGTGTATTAAGCCCAGTACCCAATAGTTATTCTTCCTGATCTTCTCCCCTCTCCCCTCAAGTAGATCCCAGTGTCTGCTGTTTCCTTCTTTGTGTTCGTAAGTTCTTATCATTTAGCTCCCACTTGTGAGAAAATGCAGTATTTGGATTTCTGTTCCTGAGTTAGTTTGCTAAGGATAATAGCCAAATATACCTTTTTTTCCTTAGGTTATATGCTTATTTGTATTTCTTCTACCTGAGAAATCATATTATAGATTGTAAAGCTAGTGTCCAAAGTGAAGCAGAAAGAAAAAAGTACCCCAGTATCTTCCTGGGGGGGAGCCTTTCCTATGACTGAACTAACAAATTGACCTAAATTTGTTATTATTACTGTAATAGTAAGAGCAACTCTGACAATTAAGCCTTAGCAAGAGAGGGGATTTAAGCCCAAATAAAGTCAGTTGTTTTGATAACTGAAGTAGTTTTAACACTAAGTGGACAGGTTACAATATTGGGAAGCAATTGATTGTACTATGCTGAGAGATCACAAATTTGCACGCCATCCATAATGCATTCAACTTGAGCAATGTAATGAGTCTGCAGTACTCTGTACATGAACATGGTTGACTCTGCACCTTCCTGTAGCAGCCCACAGTGCAAATGTCATCTTGATAACTCTCTGCTGGGTGGCTCCTTAGACCCTGTCATTCTGATCTTTTGCCTGTTGTCTGGTCATGGTTTCTTCCTTGTTCTCCTTTACCCCCTTTGTGTGGAAAAACATTTTAGTCTTTAGCAGCAAATCAAAGCCATTTTCAGGTGACACTGGTGATCTTCTCTCTTACAGGTATATCCTTCTGTTTCAGGTTTGTTATGATGAATGTAAGGAGCACAGTGAGGAAAGCTATTGCCAGTCTTACTCACAAGCACTATAGGAAAATTAAAAGGAAAAGTCTTCCTGTAACTATTTGTATGTCTCTCAAACCATGGAAACTAAGAAGAGCTACAATTATTGAAATAAAGTGCTATATTCCAGGCTAGGCCAAATATTCAGCAGAGAGCCTGAATATTTCATGTATATGCAGTCAGGAAATAATACAGAAAAAAGAAACCCACCACAAAACAGTATAATTGAGGACGATTACTAGGCCACATGTTTTGAACACAGTATCTCATTTAATCTTAGTGACAAATGTTCTGTGTGATCTTCTACCTTTAGCTCAGCCCATTCCTCTACATTCCTATGTCATTTTGTAAACTTACCATTTTAATTGTTAAATTATACTGCCCTGGGTTCATAGGTATCATTCTCTCCAGTGTGAACCTCTTACTCATCTTTTTATTCCCTGGCATCTATTTATTTATCAATTGCCAAAACAAATAGATAACTAGAGTTGATTTGTTCCCTATCACTTCTCTTCTGGCTCTAAATCACATCAAGTTCTCAGATATCTCATCCACGTATGTATTGCTATAGAGATATTAGTACTTCAATCCACACTATGAATTCCCATGTGGAAAAAATGGTAAAAAAGGTAATGTTAGGATTACACCTCAAATTGATGTAATCCCTAGTTAGCATCTCATAATACTGAAACTCTTTATTATCCTCTTAGTACACCATGGTATTGACAGCACTTTGTTTTACCTTATCATTATAACATCATCTGTAAGAATTTCTACTTGTATCATTAAAAGATGATTATGACAGCTTCGCTAAGCCTCATTCATGTGAATGGAAAATTAGTGCCATAAAGAAAATTCCTAATAATTATTTTCTAGGACGTGTTGGTACTTTTCAAACTTAAACTCATTAAATCGATTTGAATCTCATTTGAGCAAATCCACACAAACTGAGTGTCTTATTAATGTCAGTCTCATACTACTTTTAGGGAAAGATTTAATCAGAAAATATGTTAATAAAATCCACATGCATGGTTTTAATCTCCTCACATATGGCAATAGTGTCTATGGATCTCAATATTTGGGAAGTGATTATCACAATAATTTACATATTATAAATTATCAAAGTAAATTGAATTTAATAATTAAATTATCAAAGTAATTCAAATAATAAGAGCAGACACTGTGCTAGTTGTTTTACACTTATTATCTTATTTAACATGGGAATTTTTGTCCCCACTTTACAGATATCATAATTGAAGGTCAGAGAAAAGTGACTTGCTCAGGGTCACGTAATGCATGTGTAGCAAAAAGCTTTTTGGGACATACTTCTGATAGACTCTAAAATCCTTATTTTTTTAACTTTGCTACAATGTCATATTGATTCATATTTCCAGCACTGGGTCCTTCCTTTCATTGTTTTTTCAAGAGCAAGAGTATGTGTCTGATATAAAAAGCAAGTACTGAGTTTTCTTAAGTTCTAGTTCAAGGTCTAAAAAATAATGAAGGATTAAACATTTTTTATTCAACTTATCCATTATGAAACATACTTGAACAAATACACACTGCAGTAATTAAAATCAGCATGCAAAATGCTTTATATAAGTCTAGAGAGACAGAGTCAAACCTCACCACTCTGAAAATTTGTTTGGGTTCTATTTTCTCAGTGAGTCAGATTTTCCTTTTTAAGCATCAAGAGATAGTAGCCAACATTTTGGATGGAAATCCTCTAAATATTTACCACACTTTCTCATACCTTGTCTGTATCTAATTTAATATAATGCTTTATTGATGACATCTCATTATAAACATATATTACATTATGTAATGTTACAGAGTGGCCCTCAATGATCGTTGAGGTATGAGAGATTATTGAATCATACACTGAATTTTCCCCTTATCATGTGAAGTTTCACCTTCTAGTCTTACCCTTATCTGCCACTTTTTTCTACGCTTTGTGCTTCTTTCCATGGTACTCCCTCTCCTTTTCCTGTTTGGCTACAAGTTGAGAAAACTACTTTCTTAAAATTGTGTCTAAAATAAACACTCACAGTCCTTAATGAGGATCTAAAGAGTTCTTCTGTAGGCAAAATACAAGTGTTTTCCATGAATGTGTAAGTCATAAGTGGTGAAAATTTAAATTGTTTTACCATGAATTAAGATAGGTCAAGTAGTTTGTTTACCTGGGAAATATTCATGGAATATTTTGGAAACAACCATGTTGGAAAGGGCATTTGAGTAATATTAAAGAGGAAGGGTTGTCATCTTTCAGGCAGATATCAACCAACAAAGTCTTCATTTTTCTCCCTCCTATATCAACAAAAATCTATAATACACTTGTAAATGAAGCAGCAAGATACTTACCTCATGTGATTTTGTTTAATAACATTTGATAAATGAAATATCTGGGATTATAGAAGGAAAATTGAAATGTGTATAGACAAACTATAAAACCTATTCAAAGGGGCATAAAGTCTGGGAACGTCCTACAGGAGTGTGATTAACCTGATACCTATGTAGAAGGGACCAGGTCTGTTGGTACCAGTGTGGCACATGGAAATACATCATTCAATTTGGTCAACAGATTTGGCACATTCAAAGATTAAAATGAAGCTGAACAGGATGAGACCTCAGGATCAGGTGTGGCCTTGGTGAGGAAGAATTAATTGCTAATACTATATATAATCATAATTTTTTCATATATGAAAACTTTGTAAACTGTATATACTTTTACATATGGTTTCAAGTTATCTCTAAGCATCCATTTGGTTGTCCATATAGGATCCTCAGTGTATGAGTTGGTGTATCCCTAACTAATACAACAAATGAGCCAGAAATGTAGAATTGCTTAACCGAAACAAACATTCAGACCTTGAACTCTACATTCCTGTAAGCACTGGGGGTTCTTGGTTAGGCAGCTCTCCCCTATGCAGTGATTCAGGGACCCTGGTACCTTGCATTCTGTGGCTATGCTTGCTCCTGAGGCCTCATCCTTTCTGTCCAAAGAGAGAACATAGACAAGACACACAGCTACTTACCAGTGTTGTCCCATAAATAGCACACATCTCATCCCCTTACATTCCAATGATTAGAACGTAAACATGTGGTTACTCCAAATGCAAGGCAGGCTGGGAAATGGAGTCCAGTTGTGTACAAGTTAGAAAAGAGGAATTTGGCACTCTTGGGTGTGTTACATATTAAATTACTACAGGACCTGTCTCTCAGAGGGAACTACCAAACCAACAAGTTTGGTAGCAACTGCACCATTGTATGGATGGAATAACTATATTAATGAATACCTTAATGTGTATGCAATGTCTGACTACACTTTTTTTTCTATAAGTGAAACCCTCACCATGAACTCTAAGACAATGCCCTTAGTTTTTTACCATCATCTTTGCCCTTTCCTGGTGACTGTATTTTGGCTAAATACTAAATAAGTGAACATGACAAGAGGCAAATATGAATGAGATATTCCTGAAGTGTTATATCTAATACCCAAACACCAAGAATATATATTTGAGTTGAAACTTAATATTTGCATTCCTTTTCACTATTTACTTCTTAAATCTTAGATTATTAAAGGAGAGCTGTTCAATGTCTCTACACTAATAATGTTTTGAAGATAATAAACAAAGCCCATTTGTTTATTACACTTCAGGAACATCTCATCAATATTTGCCTCTTGTCATATTCACCCATTTAGAATTTAGCCAAAAAATATTCAGCTTTGTCAATTTATCATTTTCTTAAAGGTGACAAAAGCACTAATAAAGAAGGCAACAGTCAATATGTGATAAACTTTAGCTATGTGTATAAAAATTGTCTCCACAAGTCACTATGATTACTTGATAGATGATCAAGATACACATATTGCCACCATTGTCTCTTTAAAATATCTTCATAGAGTTTATGATGTAGGATATTTTTAAGGGCAAAACTGTTTCATTATGAAATTTGCTTAATGCTAATGTAACACCATTTCTGGGGTGCAAAGAGTTTAATATTTCAGTGAATGTGTGGGTTAAATATGTATACAAAATTTGTATATAACACATCTTTCCATATGTGTATATATGTGTATAATACATCTGTCCATATGTATGTATAATACATATATGGACGGATGTATCTATATACATCCGTCTAGATATATATGTATTATACATATATATGAAGACAACATATATATGGAGACACATATATATGGAGACAGATGATAGAGACATAGAGATAGAATCAATGCTCTTTAAGGATTTTAAACAATGAATATGATCCCACTAGGTTAATCTAATCAAGCAACAACCAAGGTAATTTTATAAGAAAAGTTAAGAACTTCTCTGTTTCTAAAATAGGACAGTGTTTTGTTTTAGACTTTGATATTTTCTATAAGCATGTCCTTGAACGAATTTTTAATTTCGTTAACCTCAATTTGTTCACCTGCCAAGTAGACGTAACCTCTTTTACATAGGCATGTTGAAATGATCACGTAAGATATGAATATCAGATGTCTATAGATTGCATTCTTGGTGTTCCATATCCATCAATTTCTTCCTCTTTCCTTCTGTGTGATTCTACATTTAAAATATCACCCCCTCCACAATCAGTACCACCATTCTTGTCCCTATAAGACTGTTAAAGAGGACTTTTAATTCAACTGACAGATTTTACTTTCTCCCCAAGTTAATTTTTTGTTTAAACTTTCACATAAAAAACTATAGCAAGGTATAAATAATACTTCTTGCTCTGACTAAAAATAATTCTGACACTTTATATCCTTTTTGAAAATTTCAGTCCAATGTGGTGTGAAATTCTGGGCTGAAAAATCTGCATTTCTGGTGAAAATACTTATTTAACTTAGTGGCACAGATATATGGAAGGTGCAGAAGTAATTCTATTTTATGAATTTTATGACAAAAGTTGTCTAAAAGTGGAAGAAGATCAAGCATTCTCCAGTTTGTAGATGACTCTAAATTATCCCAGGTAGTGGACTATCCACCCCCGCCCATTATAAAGTTAAACTAATATATTTTATATGCATATCTATTCCCTTCATGTGAATTCAGGAGGAATAGTCCTGCCTCACAAAATGATCCCTTTATCAAAGAGAAAAGACTCAATTGAATAAATCATGAGCTTGACCAGAAGTAAACTCTTGTAATCTAAACCTGATTGGTGAGGATAAACAAAAGGGCTTATATCTTTGAAGATAAATATAATAATTCTGCTCCTCTGTAAATAAGTATAAAATTACAAGGTATATATGCACATTCACAGGCTACTAGAATCACTTTCTAATCCCTGGCTTGTCCATTTAACTTTTTAAAGCAGATTGGGCTGAAAGTATGGATTAAAGACTTAAACGTAAGACCTAAACCCATAAAAACCCTAGAAGAAAACCTAGGCAATACCATTCAGGATGTAGGCATGGGCAAAGACTTCATGACTAAAACACCAAAAACAATGGTAACAAAAGCCAAAATTGACAAATGGGATCTAATTAAACTAAAGAGCTTCAGTAGGGCAAAGGAAATTATCATCCAAGTGAACAGGCAACCTAGAGAATGGGAGAAAAATTTTGCTATGTATCCATCTGACAAAGGATTAATATCCAGAATCTACAAGGAACTTAAATTTACAAGAAAAAAACAACCCCATCAAAAAGTGGGTGAAGGATATGAACAGACACTTCTCAAAATAAGACATTTATGTGGCCAACGAATATATGAAACTGGCTAGCCATATGTAGAAAGCTGAAACTGGATCCTTTCCTTACACCTTATACAAAAATTAATTCAAGATGGATTAAAGACTTAAATGTTAGACCTAAAACCATAAAATCTCTAGAAGAAAACCTAGGCAATACATTCAGGACATAGGCATGGGCAAGGACTTCATGTCTAAAACACTAAAAGCAATGGCAACAAAAGCCAAAATTGACAAATGAGATCTAATTAAACAGCTTCTGCACAGCAAAAGAAACCACCATCAGAGTGAACAGGAAACCTACAGAATGGGAGAAAATGTTTGCAATCTACTCATCTGACAAAGGGCTAATATCCAGAATCTACAAAGAACTCAAACAAATTTACAAGAAAAAAACAACCCCGTCAAAAAGTGGGCAAAGGATATGAACAGACACTTCTCAAAAGAAGACATTTATGCAGCCAACAGATACATGAAAAAATGCTCATCATCACTGGCCATCAGAGGAATGCAAATCAAAACCACAATGAGATACCAACTCACACCAGTTAGAATGGTGATCATTAAAAAGTCAGGAAACAACAGGTGCTGGAGAGGATGTGGAGAAATAGGAACACTTTTACACTGTTGGTGGGACTGTAAACTAGTTCAACCATTGTGGAAGACAGTGTGGCGATTCCTCAAGGATCTACAACTAGAAATAGCATTTGACCCAGCCATCCCATTACTGGGTATATACTTAAAGGATTATAAATCATGCTGCTATAAAGACACATGCACACGTATGTTTATTGTGGCATTATTCACAATAGCAAAGACTTGGAACCAACCCAAATGTCCATCAATGATAGACTGGATTCAGAAAATGTGGCACATATACACCATGGAATACTATGCAGCCATAAAAAAGGATGAGTTCATGCCCTTTGTAGGGACATGGATGAAGCTGGAAACCGTCATTCTTAACAAACTATTGCAAGGACAAAAAACCAAACACCGCATATTCTAATGCATAGGTGGGAATTGAATAATGAGAACACATGGACACAGGAAGGGGAACATCACACACCAGGGCCTGTTGTGGGGTGGGGGAAGAGGGGAGGGATAGCATTAGGAGATATACCTAATGTAAATGATAAGTTAATTGGTGCAGCACACCAACATGCCACATGTGTACATATGGAACAAACCTGCACGTTTTGCACATGTACCCTAGAACTTAAAGTATATAATAAAAAAGTGAACTTAGAGTTTTGCATTCATCTTTAGCCATTTGATTGTAAATATATTTATTCACAAGTGATTAAAATGAATATCACTTATTTAAAAATAAAAATACATTAAACATATTTAAAAAAAGCTCATCACTGGTCATTAGAGAAATGCAAATGAAAACCACAATGAGACACCATCTCACGCCAGTTAGAATGGTGATCATTAAAAAGTCAGGAAATGACAGATGCTGGAGAGGGTATGGAGAAATAGGAATGCTTTTATACTGTTGGTGGGAGTGTAAATTAGTTCAACCATTGTGGGAGACAGTGTGGCAATTCCTCAAGGATTTAGAACCAGAAATACCATTTGATCTAGCAATCCCATTACTAGGTATATACCCAAAGGATTATAAATCATTCTACTATAAAGACACATGCACACATATGTCTATTGTGGCACTGTTCACGATAGCAAAGACTTGGAACCCAACCCAAATGCCATCAATGATAGACTGCATAAAGAAAATGTGGCATATATACACCATGGAATACTGTGCAGCCTTAGGAAAAGATGAGTTCATGTCCTTTTCAGGGACATGGATGAAGCTGGAAACCATCATTCTCAGCAAACTAACACAGGAAGAGAAAACCAAACACTGCATGTTCTAATAAGTGGGAGTTGAACAATGAGAACACATGGACACAGGGAGGGGAACATCACACACTGGGGCCTGTCAGGGGGTCAGGGGCTAGGGGAGGGATAGCATTAGGAGAAATACCTAATGTAGATGACAAGTTGATGGCTGCAGCAAACCACCATGGCACGTGTGTAGCTATGTAACAAACCTGCACGTTCTGCACATGTATCCCAGAACCTATAATAATAAAAAAACTATGATCGGTCTTAAAGCAATACTCATCTAGTTTTATGGGTGCTTCATCAGACTTGTAATATAAGTTTTGTTTGAACCAAATAAAATTACTAATTTTGTAGTTTAAAATGGTCAAATATTGGCTCTCTAAACCTTTACAAAACATATCACTTCCAAAATCAAAATTAAATATAATAGTGGTAAAATTATAAAACCCAAATAATATAGATATATCAAACTTGAGATACAATCAATCTTCTTATTGCAGTGTTTAACTGTCAATGAACTCTTTGGAAAAAATAAATCTCTAAAGTGAAGCAAGTAGCGTGTCGGTGCTTTAGGAAAACTGGTTCTTCTATACAAATGGAATTTTAGCAACTGTTGTAAACAAATTAAGGGTAATTTAAAATATATAAATAAAATTTAGTGCCAAGAGCATGCCAATCAAATAAAACTAGTTAATACTATATTCTTTAAGATATTCGCCAAATAAGTGCACTGTGTATCTTACAAACAAATCACTTTATTATAAAAATAGTTTGTGAGAGGTACTTATGTTGAATTTTTAACAAAGGTTGTTTTTTAATTTTGGAAAAAATATTTTTCAAACACCTGTTTTCCCACTTCTTTATTAAAATCTTTTGGAACAATCTCAGTAATATTACTGGGCAAATTGTGAATTTCTTATATAAGGATATGGCACATCTCTTCAAATGAAAATACTGCGTGACAGTAAGAAAAATGCCTTAATATATTTACCAAAAATGTGAGAAAGACATAGAAAGTCATTCTGAGACTTATGGACAGAGATCAAAGAAAACAGTGGTTACTACAGTGCTCGGATTTGTAGAGATAGGGGGAGACGACTGCCTGCTTAGAGGAGAGTAAACACTGCAGTGTGTTCAAATCATAAGACTTGGAATTGGCTAAATCTGTGTTTGAACTTTGGCTCTGTCATTTACTAGCTAATGACAGGCACATGTAACCCACACATATCGATTATATCTTCTGATAAGTAGGGCTAATAATCATATATAATAATAGACCTCAGGTGCTTATGGAGATCAAAATAGATGATATATGCAAATTGCCTTGCACAGTGCCTGGCAAACAAAAATATTAATCCTTCTTAGAATTACTTAGGAGAGGATCTATAAAACAAGTATAACTAGTCTGAAGACCATTAGGGTTGTCCTTGGATAAGACAGACCTAAGTCCTCTGAATCCAGACCTTCATTTAATTCACCCACCTCTTGAGTAGCAGTAGGATTTTGTTTTCCTCAGTGGGAGCAGCCCTTGGATAGTCTTTTTCCTCTCACTTTTTACATCCCTTTCCCCCAAATCCCACCAACTTAGAATTAGTTTTCTATTGCTACATCACAAATCACAAACTTGACAGCTTAAAACAACACACGTTTATAATTTTACAGTGTCCATGGGTCAGGATTCTGGACACAGCCTTGCTGGGTTCTCTGCTCAGGGTCTCACGAAGTTGCTATGAAGTCGTCAGTGGGGCTGTGATCTCCTCTGAGGCTCAGGGTCCTCGTCCAAACTCACTGGTGTTGGGAGAATTAAGTTACCTGTGGTTGTAGACTGAGGTCCCAAGTCCCATACACTTTATGACATAGCTGATTGTTTTCTTCAAGGCCAGCAGGAGACTATTGCTTCCATTTTGAGCCCTTTTTCTGGGGAAGGGCTGATCATCTTTTAAAGAGTGCTCTTGATGAGCTCAGCCCTCCCAGAAGAAGCAGCCTTCTGATTAACTCAAAGTCAATGGCTTTGGGACCATGGTTACATCTTCAAAATCCCCTCACCGAACCACAGGAGTGATATCCCTCATATTCACAGGTCCTGTCTGTAGTGAAAAGAGAGGATTATATTGGGCATTTATGCCAAGGGGTTATAATTTTGGATACCATATTAGAATTTTGCTTTCCACACCTCCAAACTATTTCAACTAAATAAAGGGCATTTCATTTGGCAATATGGATAAGTTTTAAATGCTAAGGCTCAATAAAGGTAGTAACATGATATCAACATGCAACTGAGGTATCATCAGTTAATACATTCTGATCATTCTGATCAAAACCTTCTGTCCCATATTACAAATTGAATAATGAGGGAAAGAGGTTGGTCTGGATGTAACTGGTTAATATTTTCAGTGTGAAAAGAGAGAGAAAAGAGAAACTTTGCCCTTCATTCAAACGAAAAAAAATTTCAAATACCTACTGTTTGGAGTCTATCCAGTTTACCTTCCAATGACTTGGGGCTGAGAGAGCTGAACATTAGGGGGTCTCAATCAAGCAGCTGGTAAAATAAATTACATAATTTGAAATATTTTCTTTTTTCTACGATATAATTCTTATGACTCCATCTCCAAAAGAAAAAAAGTTCCATTTAAATGAGGCATCACTGCATTTATTCATGGATTCTTATATTTGTTGAAAAGCCTTAGTTTTAGTCTTTCATGAACAAGAAACTAGATACAGCACACAGTTTTATACCTTTCTTGATGAAAAGAATATAATTCACAACCTCTTTCCTCAAACAGGTACATTTAAGCAAAATTTAAGAAGAGATAATATGCAAACTTTTAACTGTGAGCAATTTTTTAAAAAATCCTTCAGATGGTAAGCTATGCTGTTAGGTCTTTGGTATAGCTGTGAGGTAGGGGAGAATGGAGAGAGAAACAGAATGGGAATGAAATTAATCATTACTTAATTGATTCAATAAAAATAGAATACCATAAATAGAATTAAATCATATCTAAGTAAATTTCTGTCTTAGAGTTTCATCTCATACTCTATTAAACATTTTCAACTTTTCTTATGCATTAAGAGAACCATAAGGGGAAATAAGCAAGCACTTTGTAGCCAGAAAGAACCACCATGGGATTCTTGAGGTCGCACTAGCTCACTGGATAATATTAGGCAAGTGACTGACCCTATCCAAGATTCTATTCTTTAAAATCAAGGGTAATTGTACCCAGTTTGCAGGATTGAGTTGATAAGAAACACACACACACACACACACACACACACACACACACACTACACAATATACTACACAGTGCCTAGCACATGAAAGAGCTATGGTAACTATTGTAATTATGAGTCTTTATATTGCCAATGGCATGTATAGATTGTTTTAAGCAAGAATATGATAGAACAAGCATCCCTGGTAACCTGTCATGAAATGCTGGGGAATGTGATAACTGTAAAATCATTGAGTAAGTCAACGGAGAAGTGCACGTTAATTATTTGGTTTAAAGACCATTATAATGTTATTATTACATGACACAAGTAAGACTACCTGGGAAAACAGAAGCTGATTCTACTTAAATACTTTATTTACACTTTCCCATATCCTAAGAAAAGATAGTAAATCAGGAAAAAAGGGCAAACAGATATATTAAACATAAGGGCTAGTATTTGTGCTGATAATGAAATTTGTATTTGGTATTGACCTTCTTGGCAGCCAAAAAAAAAAAAAAAAAAGGAAGAAAATAATATATTTTAAGAAAAGAAAACTTTTTATGGAGTTTATTCTGATAATATTATCTCATATTGTTCTTTGTGTGTTAGTGCATTGCTAAAGGTATTTTCATTTTTGTAGTCTATCAAGGACTGTTAATAGAAAAATTACAGCGTAATAAAAGATGACACACTGAAGGAGATTTGTTCAGCTAATGAGGCCTATTCTTGTGGAATCAACCTTTTCCCTTCATGCTATACCTCTATTTTTAAAATTTAGCAACAAAGAGCCTAGTCAAAGCAATTTGGAACTTTGGCCAATACATCAGAAAATACACACATAATAAAAATCAACATTATACAGATACCATTTGCAGCTGTTGGCTCTGCTGAGAGCAGAGGTTCCCATGTACGAAAGATTTGCCTAAAATCTCAGAGTCAAGAAAATTCAGTTCAAATCCATCTACACCAAAGTGAGTGTAGGCTGATCACTACACTTACTTGGATAGTTATTTAACAACCTTTAAATGAAGAAATGGTACTATACTGATGTCAATGCCCACAACAAGGCCTAGTACATCGGGTACACTCCACAAATATGTTTTAAGAATGAATACTATTCCTCTGTGATGGTGGAACCAGTTTGGTGGCTAAGGAGGGTTAGTTGATACAAATACTTGATATTTATCAATTAGAAAAGGGGAGGTGGTAACAATAAAATCCCTAGGTATGTATCAGGGTTTCTCAACCTAGGCACGCTTAATATTTTGTATCAGATAACTCTTTGTTGTGGGGGCTGTCCTGTGCATTGTAGAATATTCAGCAGCATCACTGGCTTCTGCCAACTAGATGCTAGTGGAATCTCAAGTTGTGACAACCAAAAATATCTCCAAACATTTAGACCCCATTTGAGAAACACAGGCATATATGAACTTGTGTGTGTGTGTGTGTGTGTGTGTGTATACACACGATGATGATAGATAATAGCTTTGTTGCATATTATTTGCTTTTATTGTACTTTGAATATGCGAGATCAATTATTTTCAATTATTTTATGTTCTTTCAAGGCATAATAGATAATTAACACAATTAGCCCAATGGTCACTTATTTTGAAAATAGCATGAATATGGTCTAAAAGAATTGAGCGTTTTCCAAAATTACAGCTAATGTACTTCATTGCATTGCTTATGGTTCTTGATAAAATCATGCAAACATAAGCAGTCTGATGTTATTTTTTTGTTTACAGTATTACTGTGTTGTTTTGGTTAACAGAATGAAAAACAGCACTGTAATACTACAAGTAAAAATGTTTTATTCTTAGTTTGTTTCATCAATAAAAGCTGACATTTTTGCAAGAAAGATGTTATACTATTGAAATTAACTTTTAGTCAATTGTAAATAATTGTATTATATCAGTATGTTATCATGAAGATTAGAAATCATTTCCTACAGAATCATGTTTTTGCTTCCTCAGCACTGTTTCAATTGAAAAGAATTTGAATGAAGTGCATCTCATTACTAACATAAAATAGATGGAGCTTGAATAATTTTTATATTTATTTTCCATGGATGGCTATTACATTTCTTATCTATCCAAATTTTATAAAATAAATTGTTTTAATCCATTCTTTGGAGAGGAGCAATGAATTTATTTTTGCAAAAGCTATGCATCTGAGTATATTGTAATATGCATAAAGCTCTGTTAACACAGTTATTTATATAAAAAGTGTAGCTGCCTTACCTTTTATTTAATTTACATACTTTATTTACTTTCTGACAGGTTCTTCTCTTTGCATTTTTATTTGCAAACCAAAAATGTCTTTTCAGATAAGTCAACTAAAACTTTGATGTACTGTATAATCTAAAACTCTATAAAATGTTTTATGTATTGTATAGGTTTATATGAATTTTTAGGCTGAGGATATAGAATTTTGGAACTATTTCATTAATGATTCCCATATGGTAACACCATACTTCTTAAATATGATGATAGAGAATTGTCTTTTGTCTGAGATCATGTTTAGGAAAACCTACAGAACTTAAGCCCAGTCTGTTTCGAATGGAAAAACATATCTCTGGCTATTTTTAAGGGTTGTTATTTTTTCTCAAAATATGAACTTCACATAATATGAACATCTTAATCCTTAGAGAATTTGGTACATTTACTGTAACCTTATACAAAAGATTCATATTTTTCTACTCAAATGTTGGAAGCAATAAAAGTTGCCCTTGTATGTTTCATAAACTGTAACAGGAATCACCCACCAGTAAAGTAATAAGCACACGGTGTATCAATTCAAAGACGTCCAGTTTTAGAAATATAAACTTAATCCTCTTCCCCTCCCTTTTTTTTGTATTTAGCTTTTGTAAGCATGGTTTGTATTTGCATAACCCACCATTCATATTCTTGTGAGTTCATGATATAAATAATTTGAAAAATTTCATTCAGTTCCCCAAATTATTCTAGTCATTATGGATGATTCATGAGAGGATTAATCTCTTGGATGTGACATAAAACTAGAGAGGAAAGACACTACCTATCATATCATTTGCAGTTAAGAACATGCTGCATATCTTTAAGCTTTACTTAAAGTGCTTATAGTAATTGGGTGTGCATGCCTTAGCTCCGTTAAAACCCAAACAGCAATATGGGAGAGTGTGGTTTGTTTTTTAAATGTGCAAGGAAGGAAAATTAGTGAAATCTGTTTAAGTCACAAAACTGCCTCATTCAGGACCCAATTCAGCAGCATGGAAAAAGTAACTCAAGTTAACTGTACTCTTAGCATATGTCTAAGCTCACAAATTTCAATTCACTTCAAATTTCTTTCTTCTCCCATGGATCTGCCTGCAAAGAAAAGAGATACAAAGATGGCAAACTGGTTCAACAGTTCATTAGCCCTAGATTCTCTTAGGGTTTTCAGAATAAAAACGTGTCCATTTGCAGGCCAAATTCCTTTATGTGTTGGAATGGCAATGCGCCTCAAGAACTGTTTACGTTGCATTGTGGGCCTTCCTTTTTATTCCCCTCTTCACCCTCTACTCCTGCCACTGCCATACATGATTACACACATGCATATGGAGTTAAGGGTATAATGTATTTTGATTTTATCCATGCAAGTAAAATTTGGTGGAGGAAACAAAACTAAGCTAATGAACAAAAGATTTCAGAATTATACAGAGATTGTGGTTTAGTGACCTAAATTGCACCATAATCCTTTAAAGGATTACAGTATTTGGATAGAAAAAAAGATTTATCTTTCTATAATGGCATCTCTGTATAAGAGGATATTATTGGATATGAGCTGCATGGTAGCAGCAGATATTTTTCTCCACGTCTTTCGGCAGTTCAGAATAGTTCTCTGATCCATCTGAGAAGTAGCACTGAAGAATTAGTCCTCATTTATAATCAAACATTCTTGAATAACATTTTCTTCCAATTTTTGTTTTAAAGGTCTAACATTTGATCGTATGTTTTCTTTAGTTAACTTTCTATATTATATGGCAATCTCTGCAGTTATTTTTTTCAAAGATAAAAAGAAAAAAAAAGCATGTTCAAAAATGTAGAAGTTATTTTTGCAGTAACGTATGTCATGATTTTTAAACATTCAGGCCTTTAAACTTTTTTTATAGTGTATGTTCTTGCCAATCCCAGCACAGTTCTACAAAGTAAAATATTTGGCAGTGAATTCATATTAACAGATGGAACAAGAAATTAACACGTTTTTGCTTCGCTAATTCACAGTTCTTTTAATACGCTAATTCTAAATCACCTGTTCTGACTTTGACAGGCTACAGACACCTGTTTGGGGTAATATTCCACAGCTAATTATTACATGAGAAATTCAGTTTCCAACAAAAGGGTTTCTGTGTGAAATTGCCATTGTAGTTAACAAATTAATATCAACTATATACAAATACATTTCTGATGTCTTAATTTAAATACAGCTAATATACTACTCATCTATAACTAAAGAATGGTATATAAAAACTAAGACTGCCCTCTTAGTGTTTGAATTCTGTCTGTCACACTTTACACCATGGTTGCACTGATCAAGTCAGAATGTTCTTCCCAGTAGCAGTAATTTACTGTAATACTGTATTTTAAATGGCAGGAAAAGAGTATAGAATTTTCAAGTGGCTGGAAAAATTCCTAACTGTATGTTAAAAATGACTCAGGAGAGTTAAAAAAGAAAAATACTGACAAGATGAGAGAGAAAAAAAGAAAAACTTAGCTTGGGTAGCATAATATGGAAGACAGAACAATAAATAAACAGGAAGTCCACTGCACTACCGAGTTTTTGAAGTATGACGGACTTCCATGAAGTCCCACGAAGACTGTTGATTTGTTTGCTAAGAGAAAAGCAAGTAAACGATGCCAGATATTTTATGGATAGAAAATTAAATACCCACTTCTTATAACTCAACAGAGTTATAGCTTAATAGAGAAACTACTTCTATTTTCCACTAAACCCTGATTTTCTTTATCTTCTATATTGTTCTTAGTTTTTCTGACATGGTCATTTCCCCTGTGTCACCTCAGACAACTTCCTTTAACAGTAACTCCTTTCCCTGCCTCCAATTTCCCCCATAAAAACCGTGCTACGGGAAAGTGTGGAGGCAAGGAGTGTGTGTATGGGAGGGTAGGTTGGTGGAACAAGAAGCAAAAATCAGAAACGTAAGGTTTTTAGATGTTTGTAACATAACGACAGATGCTGAGGTAGAGTCTATCTTTAGGTTTGCCAAAGGTTCCATTTTGTGTGTCTGTTTTTTGATTCTCTCTAATTGCTGTTCAGCTTTGTATGTGGCTTTGCTAATGTGTCTTCTGTAGCCACATTGTCGTTTCTTTAATTAACCTTGATATCCTAGTACCCAGATAGCAGAGTTCATCAAGCAGGCACTTGGAACTTTTAAGATTCATGCTGTTGTACTTTGATTTTTAAGAGTTATTGTACAAAGTATATTTTTAAAATGCATTTTTATTCTGCGAGACTTAAGGTGGATGAGGAGAGGGCTTTTTTTTTTCTTGTTTTGTTTTTTGTTTTTACATTTAGCCTCCAGCCTCCTTGTAATTTTATTGTTTTTCTCCCAAATGCTACTCTAGAAAGCACATGGTCTTTCTCTCAAACCATGCTTTATGACATTGCTATTTGCAGAAATTTAACTGGCAGCCCACCCCAGGAAGATAAAATCCTGTTTCATCCAAGTTTGGTTCCCTCCTACACCCACACCTGAAACTATATTTCTGCCAGAGCCTACATTCTGCTAAGGAAGAAACCAATCTTTTATAATACTTCAACATACGTGAATTTTATTTTATTTTTAATTAAAAAATTACATTTCTCATCCAAAAATGCTAGATGACATTTAAAGCTAGAAAAGTGTTTCCAAATAACTCACCTTTACAATTAACTCTTATCAGGACCAGATAGTTATTTCACTGTACCAGGGCAAGCACATGGCTGGGATGAGGCTGGGCAGTGAAAGGCCTCCATGATGATTGCCACTCGATCTCTTGGCAACGTGCAGAAGCACATTATCCCACAGGATTTGCTCAGGGCTCAAAGTTTGTAAGAGAGTTACTGGTACATAATTGGAATGAGACCAGTTTTATTTTCAGTTAATAAGATGCTCAAAGATAAATGAAACTTCCTGGTTTTCAAGGGAGAAAAAAAAAGACTCTTAGGAAGCTTATACATCTCTTAAGTTTTTCCTGAAAACATTTTTAGACATACATTTGCTACCTCTAAAACAACTTGAATGAATTAGATCTAGATGATAATGGAAAATATTTAAGGTTTAACACTGAAAGGATAATGACCTTGCAAAAGTGTGTTTGGCAATTATATTCAATGTGAAATTCTTAAGAAAATTGCTCAAGATAATGAATGACATCACGATGCAATTTCACTCATCTGTCCTCAGTTAAAACACTTTGACAAATCAATTCATTAATAAGTAAATCTAATATCCCTGTACTGTCCTACCTTAAATATACTCATTATATATAATGCAAGACAAAATTATGTAATTTTGCTATGGACTAATATATATGTACGTATCTTTATTTTTATGTATGTATGTGTGTATCACACATACATACATATGAATACATTTTAGGGAGCCTATTTAATCCTTCAAGGAGGTTTGCAGATTACAATGAGTTCTTGCAGCAACAATTATATTTCACTTAATACTTTTCTAAGCAAGTAGAATTTTAACATATCAGACTTTCATAAAACAGAAAGATTTATGTAACTAGCAGATGCTATTAATTGATAATCACCATTTATAGCCTTATACATATTTTAAAATAGTTCCCTATACATATAACATTACGGTACTATATTTAGGGTTTTATTTATAGAATATATTTTAGAAGGAATTAGGTAGCTTTCATTTAAAAAATTTAATTTTCTTAATTTATCCTAGACCAATTCTATTAATTTGTCAACTTAGAATCATGATATTATTATAATAACAATAGCTTACTTTGATATACATGTGGCTCCCAAACACCGCTAAACATAAGAATTGCTGGGATAATTTTTGAAAAATACAGATAGCAGAATACTAACTGTATTGCCAAGGAGTGGGACACAGCTGTCTGTATTTTATAAAAACTCCCCAGGTGCTCCTGTGCAGGATGGGAGAAAATGCTATCATTGCATAGTTTCTACTAGCCAGAAATAACAGTTACAGAATAATACTAATAACTAGTATAGGAACAATACCACCAATAAGGACACCACTAAAATCTACTCTCTCCAACATTTTTTAACCTAAAAAATGACAAGTCGTGTTATATATTCCTGAATCACCTTAATCCTTTAAGAAATAAATATATATTAAATATTTATTTAGGCCTGGAGCAGTGGCTCACGCCTGTAATCCCAGCACTTTGGGAGGCAGAGCCGGGTGGATCACCTGAAGTCAGGAGTTCAAGATCAGCCTGGCCAACATGGTGAAACTGCGTCTGTACTAAAAATACAAAAAATTAGCTGGGCGTGGTGGTGCGTGCCTGTATTCCCAGCTGCTCAGAGGGCTGAGGCAGGAGAATTGCTTGAACCTGGGAGGTGGAGGTTGCAGCGAGCCAAGATGGCACCATTGCACTCCATCCTGGGAGACAAGAGCGAAACTCTGTCTCAAAAATAAAAATAAAAATAAATAAATATTTATTTGTAAGGACCAAATACTTTTTAATTCAAATTGTTACAGACGGGGCATTATTTAAGAAAATCAGACTTTCCTCCTAGTTTAGGTAGGAAATCACCAACCAACCAATCAATCATCATCAAACCTTCCTGCATAAATGCCATTCTCAAACAAGCAGTATTGACAACTGCTGAGATTTGTTAGAAATGCAGAATTTCAGGCCACCCTGGACCTACTGAATCAAAATCTGTATTCTGCCAAGATTTTCAGGAAGTTTGAATGCACAATAAACTTTGAGAAGAACTCCCCAGCACTTGTGTGTGCCCACATCCAAGCTAGGTGCTAGAGTACCCAGAAGCAATATAGGTGTGCAGAGATTTATCTTTGCCTGGCAGAATCTCGCTATTTGTAATATATACATATATATTAAAATATGTTATATATATTTTAATATATATAACATATAGACTTTGGAGGCTTTCATTTGAATTTGCATTTGAGTCAAAGTCCTAATTCTGGCTACTGTCTCTCATCCATCACGAGATTCTCTGATCAATTCTGTCTCCAAATATGTAATCTCACTATAAGTATCAAATAATCTAATGCATCAACCTTCAAAATGTAGCTAGAATCTCACCATTATTTCCAGCCTAGATTACAATAAATCACTTCCTAACTCAGTCCCTGCTTCTATATTCACTCCTCTTATGGTGTATTTTCCAAAAGTAGTCAAGCTCAGTGACTTTAAAAGACTTTAGGCTTATTGTTCCCATTCAAAATTGAACTTACATAGTTATAGTTTCTGTACTTTAGGTGTCTGCTCAAATGGTAGTGCCTCAAATAAACTTTTCCTGATTATTGAATTTAAACTAAACTTCCTGTCTACCCCTCTCTCTCTCTCTCCAACTTTACCCTGCATTTTCCTTTAGGGTCCTGTGGTCCTCATCACTCTTTGTAAGCAATTGTATCATATTATTAAATAGTTGACTGCCTGTCTTCACTTGGAAATATAAGATCCAGAAAATAGACACTTTGTCTTTCTTGTCCCCCAGTGCCTACAAGAGTACCAGATAAAAACAGGAAGCAAATAATTTATGAGTGAATGTTTAATCAAATTAGTGAGCTAGGATATTCAGTGCATGTGTGGTTATTCATTGAGTGTGAAGTGTATTCATTGAGCACCTAATATATGTCACTATGGCAGACTAAAAAATGGCACATAAAATATATGCTTTTGAGAAATACATGAATAAACAATAGGCATATATTGCACAAAATACATTCTTTGGGAGTTGAAGGATGATTTCAGTGGCACGAAGTAGAAGAAAGAAGACTTGTTTTGAGAAGTAGGTGATATAGTGATGACATTATCACAAGGGCAAATAGCAAGCTTTAGGGCTGAAATATCTAGAGTATTATGCGTGAAACAGCATACCTGTGGAATTGACAGTTCATTAGAAAGACATCTAGTGACTAGCTTTTGGTGGCTTTACCTCCAAAACTGAGGAATTTGTACTGTATTCTGTAGACAGTATTTTCGAGAAGATAGTTATGTGTTCACAACGGTGGTTTGGGGGGATTCATGTAAAGGCAACATACAGGATGGACTGGATTAAGAGGCTGCAAAGACAGATAACTGGTTAGGAGATTGCTTATCCGAAGTGGAAAGAGTAGCCTGGGTGAAAGTGTGGTATTAGGAATTTAAAGTATTAAGTGAATTAATAACATTAAGTTTCAGAAAAGCAGATAGCATATTACTTGTATAGGGTTTTTGTTTTGTTTTGTTTTTTGCTATCAACACCTTCATCACTATTATGGCACATAAAACTATCCATAAAATTTTATCCTTTTTTTTTGTCTTTGATAGAGTCTCTGTTACCCAGGCTGAAGTGCAGTGGTGTGATCTCAGCTCATTGCAACCTCCGCCTCCCGGGTTCAAGCAATTCTCTTGCCCCAGCCTCTCGAGTAGCTGGGACTACAGGCACGTGGCACCACACCCGGCTAATATTTTTGTATTTTTTTTTTTTTTAGTAGAGACAGGGTTTCACCACGTTAGCCAGGATGGTCTCGATCTCCTGACCTTGTGATCTGCCCACCTCGGTCTCCCAAAGAGCTGGATTTACAGGTGTGAGCCACCATGCCCATCCCATAAAACTTTCACACAATCAGAACGATAAGGGTACTAATATAAGCTGTGTAGATAACAATCCTTCCAGTGATTATGGATATTATCATTTCCTGTTGATTTAAGGCTCAAATGATTTAGCATAGCAGTCTTGGCAATTATGAATCTAAAAACGGGAGTTTATTATCTTCTCAGAAAAAGCCATCACTTCACTTCCAGATTAAGGGCCTTTTTTTTTTTTTTTTTTTTTTCAAACAGTCAATACAAAAGACAAGAATCTTTTCCTATATTCAAAAGCAACTTTCATTTATTGGGTGGTAAACTGCTTACAGGCACAAGTCTTTTAATCTTCATTGCTTCCTATTTCTGAGCAACAGTTTTCTTAACCCAACATGAGAATATTAAAATCGACCTGGTAGGATCATGATGAGGGTTAAATGACATAATCTAAGTTAAGTCTCAGTCTCTATGCCTGAGTAGAAAGTCAATAAATACAAGTTGCCTTCTCTTTCTCCTAGCACCTAGAAAAGTATCTTGACAACATTAATGCTCAATAACTGCTTGCCAAATAAATGAATGTTGTTGAGTTTGCACTAAGTAAATAATGACTTTTTAAACCATTGACCAATAAGCATTCAAATGATCAGGTTCCGAAAACTCCCGTGCAAATATCTTATAGCAATGAACCTCAACTGCAGTCCTGAAATTTTTTCTTAATCTCTTCTAGCCCACAAATTTCTCTTCCTATAGATTTGTGTAGTTACCTACTTTTCCCCTTAATATTCATTTTAGCCATCTGTCTCCTATCTCCTAGACCACAATTTGTTGATTACTTGCCAGGATATATATTTTCAGTGCTCTTAGATTGATAGCTCCATTTCCTTTTTTATCCCTTCCACTCCCCTCTTGTGCATGGCAAAAGATTTTCTTTATTGGGTCCTGCCTTTTTTTTTTTTTTTTTTTAATATGGTGTCTCACTCTGTTGCCCAGGCTGGAGTGCAATGGTGCAATCTCAGTTCACTGCAGCCTCAGCCTCGCAGGTTCATGCAATTCTCCCACCTCAGCCTCCCGAGTAGCTGGGATTACAGGGGCACATCACCATGCCCGGCTAATTGTATTTTTGATAGAGATGAGGTTTCACCATGTTGGCCAGGCTGGTCTCGAACTCCTGACCTCAGGTGATTTTCCCGCTTCGGCCTACCAAAGTGCTGGGATTACAGGCATGAGCCACCGCACCTGGCCAGGTCCCACTTTTATTTAATGCTGTTAATTTCTATTTTAAATAACATAATATGTTCCCATATTCTGTGCTCCCCAAACCCTGTATTCTCTCTTCTATTTATTCTTCTTTCCTACTTATTTTATGAAACCCTTTTCTGATCTGCACTATAAAAATATTTTCATCTCTTTGCCCATTTTGTCTGTTGCCCAAAGTATTATCTTCCTAATTGGATTAGAAAACTCATCTTTATAGGGCCTTTTATGTGTTCTGTGCACTTATGGTTTTCTGTAAACAAAAATAATAAATAACAGGTGGAGAGCTAAATATATAACTCACTAGGAATGGAGCATTTCAAAGAAGAGGAAAAGGCTATGTCAGAAACATTCTACATAGAGTACACCAAGTTCGGTAAAAATGTAAATGGTCTTCAACTGTTAAATTTAATAGACTAAATCATGCTGTTTATTAATCATAAAAAGTAAACATTTCTACTTATCTACATTTTTTCAGAAAGGTATTGTAATAAATATTATTATAAGTGTGTATGTCTGTGTTGTGCCACCAAACATGAAACCTCTCCTCTGTCCTCATCTCTACCCAGTTCTTGGTAGGTACAGAGACAGATGGACTCAATGAAAGATAATTAAAACTATGGGGAACTTGCTAATATAAACTACATGACCTGATTAGGATTCTTTAGCTGCATCAATTCTGTCTTCCCATATTTTAAGTCCTACCAGACAAAGGAGGGGCCAGGACAGTGGTGGGCTGGAGCTGGCTGCAGAGCTGATTGTGCACATCTCTTCTGAACTCCACATTCCGTGACATAATGTCAGCCCTAAACTGGCCGCAATGGGAATATTCACAGTAGGGAAATTGATAAATGCCACAAATCAGGACTTCCCCCCCAACCCCGCAGAGATCCTGTGATAAACATTTATTTGCACAGCATTCACCCAGGGCCCGGAAATTTGGGGCAAACATATGCTGGAAGTCACTTGACTATAATTGAGAGAAAGCAGTAAGAAGACCCTAGAATCTAACTGGGCTAAGCAAAGCGGGACCCTACAATCTAACTGGGCTAAGCAAAGGGGGAATTCAGGGATGAATCAACAAGAAGCTGCTCTGGGAGAAAAGATCATAGCAAAGAGTTAAAAATGAGACTAGACAGGGAAGCTTGGGAAAATTCTCCCAGCAAAAATAGGGTAACTGCATGTTCTTTGTATTGGATAGTTACGTCCCCTGGTGGGTTAGAGAGGGAGGTTAATGGATTGGGTTTTTAAAGCCCTAAAGTGAACAGGATGAGATTTTAAATAAAAAGTGACTTTTTAAGAGTCATATTGCTGCAGAGCTTTGCGTGCTCTGCAGCAATGTGACTCTATCAGATAACAACAGATGTACCTGGTGAGACTAGATTTCTGTACTTAGGTACAGCTGTTCCTAGCTGTAACACCACCTTGCAGCCAGCACCAGGCTTTTGCCCAGGGCCTAACAGCCTCCACTTCCTATGGGGGGATTCACAGCCACGGCCCTTGGATAGTCATGGGTACCCCTGGATGCCTGGATGCCTACCCTGGCTCTCAGGGCCCACTACCATTTTCCTGGTATCCTGAGCATTTTTCACAGGAGAAGAGCACAGTTTCAGAATGAAGATCGTGTGAATGTAGAAAAGAGGAAAAAGGCCTCAGAGAACTAGAACAAGCACACTCAAGTGTATACAAAACATATAAACACATGGTAACTGCCCCAGTCCGATGTTAGGTCATGGAAAGTATAGGACCTTTTATATTGCAAGTGACAAAAGCTCAACTCAAACTTGTGGAAGCATAAAAGGGAATAAACTGACTTAAGTCCCTTTGCTCTCCTCTTGTCCACTGGTTTTATTTATAAACAGTTTTGCTCTCATAGTCGGTTCACACAAATGTGCTCCTCCTTAGCACTCAGGCAAGCAGCTAATAGGAGAGAGTGCTTACTTCTGGTAACCTCCGGGGGAAAGTCCTAAGAGGGCTGCTCACTGGCCTTGCCGTGGTCACCTGCCCTTCCCCGAACCAATAACTATGAGCAGAGAAATAAAATTTTCTTCTGGCCTGAGATCCTCTGCCAGACGTGGAGAAGGGCCTGGGCCCCATAATCTGAGAGTACTTCCTCCAAGGAAGGAGTGCAAGTTAGCTAGAGAGAGATATCTATTACAATTCTTTAGTTTTGTTTTTGAGACAGGGTCTTGCTCTGTCACCCACTTTGGAGTGTAATGGCACTGTCACAGCTCTCTGCCCCCTCAATCTTCTGGGCTCAAGCCACCTCCCACCTCAGCCTCAGAAGTAGCTGGGACCACCAGTACACACCCTGCTACATTTTTGTGGAGACAGGTCTCTATGTTGTCCATGCTGGTCTTGAAGCCTTGGCCTCAAGCAATCCTCCTGCCTTGGCCACAATTATCTTCCTAATGGAGTCGTAGGGGACTTGCTGAAAACCTCCATAAGTAGATACAAGCTCTAATAATAATCACTCTATCTAGACGATTACTTTTTTCTTGCTAATTTTCATCTTTCCTGGATTCTATGCCTTTTAAAATTTCTCTCTCCTGCACATACCCAGTGTTCTTTATTTCTACTGTTTTTGGAACAGCTCCAATGAGGCCGCTCAACCACTCCGTGCCATGCCCAACTGCAGATCTGTATCAGAGTTGAGCGCTCTCAGTGGCTGGACTCCTAAGCAGTTTGTTTCTGTCAGGCTGACTGATGGCACTTAGGGGATATTGTGTTGATTTGCCAAGAAAATCCATGATCTAAGTAGAAGGGGCTGCTTTCTTAGCATAAAGAAGCTAATACATTTACTATTTAAGGTGTTATTTTTATTCATAGTTCAAAAGTTTAATCAGAGAGTGGGTTACCTTCTCAGTAACTCTCTAGAGCCCACCGTAAGTAGCTTGTGAAATGAATGGCACAGAAATAATAGAACAATGATAGTTAATCTAAAATGCCATGATGGATTTCCTACCAAATGTAGAAATACAATAATGTAATAACAACAAAAGGGATATTCTTAATAATAGCAAGTAACCACAAAATTAAACATTTTCATTTAGTTAGAATTTTGAGGCTTAAATAAGTTTTGCAGTTTTCCATTTTAAACTGTTGCCTGATGGGAAAAACCAAAGGTCAGCATTACCGTGGATAGAATGACCTCAGGATCTAGCCTAATTATTGCTGTTACTGAATTGTTTGTTTACTTCCCGTCTGAGTTGCATGATGCTTCGATGTAGTACTGGATTAGAGAAGGAGGAGGAATTCATGAGTGAAATGTTTGTCCTGATAACTGGGAGAATGGCTAAGGTGAAGGTTTAATATTGTAAGTAAGCAACACTATTCCATTTGCAATGATATGAACTTAATTCCTTATCTTTTAATGTTTGTACTTTTAATTATCAACCAACTGGTTGTCTATCTTAGACTAATGAAAATTAGGTGACTTTGGAAATAATGTTTGGTGCTGAATAGTTAAAAGCTTGTATCCATCTGTCCCTACCTTGACCAAAGCTTCCAGTTTGCCTAGGACTCTCTTGGGTTGATGTATGTTTTTCAGTGTACTTTTTACTTTGTGCCTCCTTGCATAAATTGTTTTTATTTAGAAAATGTAGATAAGCTACGTTTATGTTATGTGTGAGAGTGTTTCATAGATTCAGAAGGAACACGTACAGGTTTGTTACATGGGTATATTATGTAATGCTGAGATTTGGGCTTCTAGTGAACCCATCACACAAATAGTGAACATGCTTTTTGTTTTGAAACAGTGGATTGCTCACCAAAATCAGTGGAAATGGGTAATGAATGAGGTCATAAAAGTAGCTTTCTTCAGGAATCTTTAGGATCTAATGAAGCTGGATATGTGCATTGCCCAAAGATGGCTTAAGAAGTCTATGAATGTGGGAATTGACTTGGACTTGATGATCACCTTTACTTAGCACACCAAACTATAAACACTTCGGACAGGGATGAAACGTCTGAAAGTGTGAGGAAATTTACTTCAACATTGAAAAATCAGTCTTACCTCAAAAATGATTCAGTGGCCCATTCTGTTTTATTATATTTTCTAATTAAAAAAAAAATCTAGGCTGGGTGCGGTGGTTCATGCCTGTAATCCCAGCACTGTGGGAGGCTGAGGCGGGTGGATCACGAGGTCAGGAGATCCGAGACCACGGTGAAACCCCGTCTCTACTAAAAATACAAAAAAATCAGCCGGGCGTGGTGGCGGACACCTGTAGTCTCAGCTACTCCTACTCCGGAGGCTGAGGCCAGAGAACGGCGTGAACCCGGGAGGCGGAGCTTGCAGAGTGAGCCGAGATCGCACCACTGCACTCCAGCCTGGGTGACAGAGCAAGACTCCGTCTCAAAAAAAAAAAAAAAAAAAAAAAAAAAAAAAAAAAATCTAAATAGGCAGACAACGGGCCATGTATCAGTGAATTTCAAACATTAGGATTTCCTTAAAATGCTTTATAATTAGCTTTGGAAAAACTATCTGAAGAGATGTAAGCATGAAGAAGAGGTCGAGGCCATGTGCTATCCCATCTCATGGATCTGGGCTTCAAATGTCAACTCTACTACTTACTAGTTTTAGTTCAGTCTATGGTATTTTGGTTTAAAATTGCATTATAAATGCACCCATATACATAGGAACATACCCACACATAAAACTACAAGGAGAACAAAGATTCGTATGTAATCATTTCTTTCCTTAGTTATAACATCCACTAAGGTTAATATTTGTTTTACATTTTGTTTTTCTAACATTTTCTTCCTGTTCCTTAGAATTATAGCATATTCTATGTGGACCGGAAAAATAGTCAATGGTTTTCTTTTGGTGTTTGCATTCTTAATTCCTGAGGTGAATTACATGCTAAAAATGACTTGTATTTCTGTTTGGTGGGCTGCCACCAACATTGAAAGTCTGACATATTTTCCATGGAAGAAATACTTATTAGTTTGTAACCTAATATTTATTTGCACCGTATTTTAGTGAGGAAATGCAGGGAGAGTAGAAATGAATTTGTTCAAATTTAAGCATTCACTAGTACTTTCATTTCTGTACTTGAATGTACAGGGTTAGCTGGGAAAAATCTGTACATTGGTTTTCAAGCCATAATCTTGTGTTCAGATTTTGTATGCTGGTCCGTTGTGTAAATATGAATTTTTAAGCAATTTAGCATTTCATCAAAGTAACAGGGCACTTGATTTTCATTCATCCATATGAAAACAATTAGGAAAAAATGCCACTTATCTTAAATAGTATTTGTCAGATTTTCTTCATCAAACTTGGTAAATACAGATCTCTTGACATTTTGATGAATTTTCATCACTCTGTGGTAAACCTAAGTGACTAGGCTGTGGCCCGTGAACAGCTTTTGTTTCTATGTGACATTAAAATGTATTTTTTAAAAAACATGATTGTAATGAATATTCAAAATTAGATTCATTCTCTAGCATGTGCACAATAGGTCACAAGTCATGGCTGGAGAAGAACACTTACTAGTCAATCTCAAGGTTTTATTATTTCTTAAGAATCACAATTTTTTTCAGAGATATAACTATCAAAGAGGAAAGCCAGCTAAACATACACCACTTTGAGTTTGCCTAGATAACTCTGAAAATTCATTTCATATGTAGTTAACTTAAAAGTTACTCTATTTCCCTAGCTGTGTATTGTCTTGACTCAAAATTTCTTGGACCGTATGTTCAAGACAGCTTGAAACAGACATTATAAATGAAGAATAATCAGTTACCATAGTTCAGAGCATTTCTTCAAATACTCTTCAATTTCTGGTTCCAGCAAAATTTTATTTACTTAAATATAAATCCTCTTTTTTTAATACTCTAGAGCCTCCTCCTCAACAAAACACCTCATTTTAGTACAGTTGTTTTTATATCCTGTCACAGGATGATGATGATAAATGGAAAATGATTAAGTATATTGTTTGTCAGATTTCTTCTTTCACAATTCAATAAATATTCCCAGAGTCCTCCCTAGTCACCTTCCTTGCAATGATTATCAAATGGAAAATATTTGAAATCCAAGGAGGAAACCTCGTTTTTATTTTGGTTGTTCTCCTTTTCCAAAAAAATACAAAACATGAATTAAAACTTTTGGGAGCTTACAAACCAAGTTAATTACTTAGAGACATTAAGTCCTTTATTTGGGGACCTTGAGCTGTTGTATACTTCAGAAAAAGTCACTCTAAGCCTCTCTTTCCATGGAACGTACATTTGTAATGAACAGTGCTTCTATGTTGGTTATACTTTCATTATTTAAATACTTGATTTCCATCTATAATGCACTTATTCAATGAAAGTTTATTACATCTACTATTTATTATATGCCAGAAATAATCACCAGGAAGAATGATGACAAGTCAAAAAGGAAACAAAAGTAAATCCTTTCCCTAAATATTGCCCACACTGATCTTCATGGTCCCTGAAAATTCCACACTATTTTGCACTTTGTGGTGGTAAATTATAGGGTCTCAGTTGAAAGGCTAATTTTATTATTTGCTGTATTTGTCTATTTCTAAACTTCCTTGTTTCAGATTGATCCTAAAATTGCTTACATGTTTATTATATCAAATACAATAAGGCAATAGATTAGAGATACGTAACCAAACAGAAAAACATCACTGGGGAACTTATGCTATGAGTGACCTACATTTTTATGGTACTTTATTATTTTCAAAGCCCTTTTCTCATTTAATATGTTGTTATATATTCTTTCCAGTAATCCTGTGAGTAAACAACAACATTTGATTTACTATTATCTGAGCAACACTTATGAAGTAGTTGCTTTTACTCCTTTTGTTCTAAGTGACAAAATGGAAGTTCAGAGAGTTCAAATAACTTACCAAAAGTCACACTGCTACTTATTGACAGAGCTGGAATTCAAACTCATGTCTGCCTGGCTCTACACAGCACTATTGAGAAAGAATGATAAATGGCTTTATCAGCTAAAGTCCTTGTTCATTCACTGAGTCTTTTGTATCTTTTAGGAACCAGCCTCAATCTCTTCTTTAATTAGTGACTTCTCCAACAATTAACTCATTTCAAGTGACCGATTTTCTGAGTTACTGTACATGCCACTCATTTTGACATTTAATCACACACTATTTTCCAATATTATTTCTGAGTGTATGCATTCCTGACTTTTCTACCCTGTGATATTTAAATGAAAGCAACACTCCTTCACGCTACAAAGTCTCAATAAACTAGGTATTGATGGGTCTTATCTCAAAATAAGAGCTATTTATGACAAGCCCACAGCCAATATCATACTGAATGGGCAAAAGCTGGAAGCATTCCCTTTGAAAACTGGCACAAGACAAGGATGCCCTCTCTCACCACTCCTATTCAACATAGTGTCGGAAGTTCTGGACGGGGCAATCAGGCAAGAGAAAGAAATAAAGGAAATTCAAATAGGAAGAAAGGAAGTCAAATTGTCTCTGTTTGCAGATGACATGATTGTATATTTAGAAAACCCCATCATCTCAACCAAAAATCTCCTTAAGCTGATAAGCAACTTCAGCAAAGTCTCAGGATACAAAGTCAGTGTGCAAAGATCACAAGCATTCTTATACACCAATAATAGAGAGCTAAATCATGAGTGAACTCCCATTCACAATTGCTACAAAAAGAATAAAATACCTAGTAGGAATACCACTTACAATGGATATGAAGGAGCTCTTCAAGGAGAACTATAAACCACTGCGAGGACACAAACAAATGGAGAAACATTCCATGCTCATGGATAGGAAGAATCAATATCGTGAAAATTGCTGTATGGCCCAAAGTAATTTATAGATTCAATGCTATTCCTATCAAGCTACCATTGACTTTCATCACAGAATTAGAAAAAACTACTTTAAATTTCATATGGAACCAAAAAAGAGCCTGTATAGCCAAGACAATCCTAAGTAAAAAGAATAAAGCCGGAGGCATCACACTACCTGACTTCAAACTATACTACAAGGCTACAGTAAACAAAACAGCTTGGTACTGGTACCAAAACAGATACATAGACCAATGGAACACAACAGAGGACCCCTTCCCTACATCTTATATAAAAATTACTCAAGATGGATTAAAGACCTAACATAAGACCTAAAACCATAAAAACCCTAGAAGAAAACCTAGGCAATACCATGCAGGACATAGGCATGGGCAAAGACTTCATGACTAAAACACCAAAAGCAATGGCAACAAAAGCCAAAATTCACAAATGTGATCTAATTAAAGAGCTTCTGCATAGCAAAGGAAACTATCGTCAGAGTGAAGAGGCAAACTACAGAATGGGAGACAAGTTTTGCAATCTATCCATCTGACAAAGGGCTAATACCCAGAAACTACAAAGAACTTGAACAAATTTACAAGACAAAAAAAAAAAAAACATCCAAAAAGTGAGCAAAGGATGTGAACAGACACTTCTTAAAAGAAGACATTTATGTGGCCGAAAAACATATGAAAAACTCATAATCACTGGTCATTAGAGAAATGCAAATCAAAACCACAATGAGATACCATCTCACACCAGTTAGAATAGCAATCATTAAGTCAGGAAACAACAGATGCTAGAGAGGATATGGAGAAAAAGGAACACTTTTACACTATTGGTGGCAGTGTAAACTAGTTCAACCATTGTGGAAGACAATGTGACGATTCCTCAAGGATCTAGAACCAGAAATACCATTTGACCTAGCAATCCCATTACTGAGTATATACCCAATTAATTATAAATCATTCTATAAAGACACATGCACATGTATGTTTATCGCAGCACTGTTCATGATAGCAAAGACTTGGAACCAACCCAAATGTCCATTAATGATAGACTAGATAAAGAAAATGTGGCACATATACACCATGGAATACTATACCACCATAAAAAAGGAGTTCATGTCCTTTGCAGGGACATGGATGAAGCTGGAAACCATCATTCTCAGCAAACTAACACAGGAAGAGAAAACCAAACACCACATGTTCTCATAAGTGGGACTTGAACAATGAGAACACATGGACACAGGGAGGGGAACATCACACACCAGAGCCTGTCAGGGGGTAGGGGAGTAGGGGAGGGATAGCATTAGGAGAAATACCTAATGTATGTGACAAGTTGATGGGTGCAGGAAACCACCATGGCACATGTGTAGCTATATAACAAACCTGCACATTCTGCACGTGTATCCCAGAACTTAAAGTATAATAAAAAATAGGATGAATAAAAACTACTACTTCATAGCAGAACCAGCTGACTACAGTCAACAATAATTTATTATACATTTTAAAATCACTAAAATAGTATAATTGGAATATTTGTAACACAAAGAAATGATAAATGCTTGAGGTGAAGGATACTCTGTTTACCCTGATGTGATTGTTATGCATTACATGCCTGTATCAAAATATCTCATGTATCCCATAAATATACACACCTACTCTGGTACCCACAAAAATTAAAAGTTTTTTAAAAAGTGACAAAATGAAAGCAACTTGTACATTTATATTCTCTAAGGTTCTCCTTGATTTCTCAATGATACAACCTTGCCCTCCCAAGTGTTAAAGCAGTAACTTTACTATGCTCAAGTAAGGTGTGGCAGGTGAATTCTAACAGTGCCTCCATGATCTCTGTTCCCAGGTCTTATGTCTGTGACTAGGTTACATCATACGGCAAAGATGATGGATTTGGTTACATTTTATGGCAATGGTGAATGAATTTTGAAAATGCAGTTAAGGTCCCAAAGCAGTTTAATTTACTCAAAAAGGAGATGATCCTGAGTGGGCCTCATTTCATCATGTAAGTTCTTTGAAAGAGAGTCTAGATGTGAGAGACAATCTTCTACTGGCCTCAAATCAGAAAACAGCCACATTATGTTCTGAGTATGGAGAGGGGTGGCCTCTGGGAGGTGAGGGCCTCAGCCTTACAACCACAGGAGGTGAATTCTGCCAAGAAGCATATGAGCTTGAAAGAGGACCCCAAGGCCTCAGAAGATACAGTAACCCCATCTGACACCTTGCTTACAACCTGTGAGATCTCAAAGAGAGGACCCAGCTCATCTGTGCACAGACTTCTAACCCATGGAAACTGTGAAATAAGAAATACTGTGTTTTGAGCTGTTAAATTGGTGGCAATTTGTTACACAGCCACAGACAACTAGTACGTAAAGTTATATCCAATGCACTATAAAACTTGTCAATTTATGTAGAAATTATATACACATACACATGTAATTTATACATATTTGCACATACACACCCCCCTCCCTAGTTCAGCAGCAGCATCACTAACTTAGAGTTTTAATTGCAAAACTTTCACTGAAGCTGTGGAGCCACTCTACAAAAGTTAGGAGAGAAGATATTTTTAAGAAAATTGCCCCTCTGCCCTCCAACCCCCATCACTACCAAAAAAAAAAAAAAAAAAATTAGCCAAGCATGGTGGCACACAGCTGTAGTCCCAGCTACTCAGGAGCCTGAAGCAGGAGAATCGCTTGAGCCCAGGAGGCAGAGGTTGCAGTGAGCCTAGATTGCACCACTACACTCCAGCAGCCTGGGTGACAGAGCAAGTCTCTGTCTCCAAATAAATAAATAAATAAATAAACTAATGATTAATAATTTCAGGGGGAAAATTGGCATTAACTTAAATGTTTAGTGTTTATTTGTCAAAAGCAAGACAGAAGAGTTTAAGTGAAAATTGGCCTAAAGGATCTGTAAAATATAAATAATATGGTGTAATGTTAATATTTCAACGTTCTGCCTAAAAAATTTTGTAGATATAACTTTCAACTATCCTAACATTTTCCCATCAAATTTTAACATACAAAACAAACTTGCATAATAGAAACAAAATTCTCAAGTGGCACTGTATAAGACAAATACATAAAATACCCATAGTAATTTGTGTGTTAAGTTTATAAGATTTCATAAGTAGCCATGTATGATTCCTAAGTCCCTGTCACTTTACAGATGAATAAAATCTATGTTTTTCAGTCTCTTGAGAACATTGTGTAAAGGCAAAGAAACCTAGTGAATCAGGCCTTCAGAGTTTTGAAGTAGTGCACATACACAATATTGCTACATGGTTTATGCAATTTCAATATATTACCCAAATGGAATTATGATTTCTAATTCAGTTTGTCCTTAAGGTTTCATTTCTCCATCAGTGATATATTGGAAAACTCCTCTAGGCAATAAATATACACAGGATGAGTTGTAATTTTCCATTTCTAAAGTAATATGTTTGGTAACTGTCAATGTCCCCAGATCAATGTGGATGTCCATAGGGAAAGTATTTATTTGCACATTAAACATAAATAACCTACATTATATGCATACTCTTTAGATTTCCTTATGAGGATGTTCAAGTAAATATTACTAAACCATTGTCACTTTCTCTCTAAAGATCATTTCTTTGGTTTGAGTTGTAAGCTGATGGTCCTCGTTGGGCCCTTCATTAAATATGGACCTTTGAGTTGATCATACATCATTTATTTCAGCTTCAAAAGGACAGAAATCATACCTGCAGCAAGAGGTGGCTAGGAAGATCAGATGTGAATGAAGGAGTTTCCCAACTATGAGCCCATACATAAACCAGAGTTGTCTTTTACTTTATTATAATACATAACAAACATATATTTTTCCCCCTGGGAACTACATTTTAGCAATATATTTTTCATTATTTTCTATTCTTCTGGACATTATACACTGATTTCCTTTAAGATCCCTTTTGTGAAGCTTTCCTTGCTCCGATCGCTCTTCTTCTCATCCCAACTTTTTATAAAAAAAGCATGCCATCTTTAGGTCAGTAGTGTACCATAGACCTATATAACTTTATGCTGGTACTTAACTATACATATTTGTTTATTTCTGTCTCCTTTACTAGACTGTCCACTTTTCAGAGCAGGAACAGTGTCTGGTACATGATTTGTTTTGTTAAAATCCAGCAGAGCACATAATGAGTAACTATCATTCAATAAAGTGATTTTGATGTTATCCTTTGATAAAGAAATCTATGAATGCATGAGTGAATAAAGAAAATTTTAGCAGTCAGATCTAAGCAAGGATTATATAGACACATCTGCTTTCATATATCTCCTTCTGAAAGAAATATTGTTGTTATGAAAACAACAAACTGCTCTTAAGAGGTACATGAGAAAAAAATTGAAACATGTAGCTACTTTAGAAAGGCTAAGATTTTCTTCTGAGGTAAAGAGAAATGGCTGGATATTTTAGCAGTAGAGGTAGGGTTAATATCATTTCTTAAGCCTGACCTCAGGTTTAACTTGTGATTCTAATGTTAATCATTATTACATCTTATAAGATGTAAGCTTCACACCTCATAAATTTAGTCAGCTTGTTTCTACTATCCAGAGCCATGTTAAAGAACTGTTTTACAAAGCATACATTTCTAGAGTTCTTTCTGTGCCTTTTTTCAAATTGTTTCTTGTCATTCTAGCTAATTTTCATGAGGTACCTGCCACAAAACCCTAAAAAATAATAATGCAGATGTTTGAGTCATAAGTGATCCATCTCTCTTTCGGTCAACCTAGTACGTAAATAAAATTGTACCCTTCCTTTCACCTATATGTACAATAATTAGATCATGGTATCAATTCAAACAAAGAAATTGATGTCCTAGGAACTGGTTATACAAATACATTATTTCTTCTCTTTGAAATGAGTAGAAGGAAAGGGAACTGATAATAAAATATCACATTATTGCCTACCCACTAAAGGCAGCCTGAAATTTTACAAAACAGTCTTCCTGGGGTCGTCTCGATGGTGAGATATAACTGCCTTTCATAATACTAGAAGTACAGACATCCTCATATTTTTAAAAAATGCTTGATAAGATCTTCATCTGTTGTATTTTTCAGTTGAGATCTTTTATGCTTTATATTGTATCTAATAGGCCTATTCACAAATGAAGAGTATATGAGGGAAAAGATGAATATCACTTCATAACAAGACATTGAAATAAACTATCCTAAATTATGAAAGCTTCCCAATGCATATGGCTTTTTTCTTCATGGCTTTTCTATTCAAATATCAAAGTGCTTCAAGTGGCTTTGATGACATACTTATGAATTCATGAAAGTGTTTTTCATAATCTGCTCACCTTTGGTGCTTAGAGGTTATGCAGATTGCTTTTATTTGCTTGGCTGGAAAAGAAGAGCTCTGAGTGGGATGCAGATACATAACACTTCAAAACAGTTCCTTACATTGTCTTAGCTACTTTTCAGAAACTTGCTGGAACTCTCTACCCAAACTTCAGGCAATGATAAGAATAAGTGTCAAATATTATTAGTTCTGGAGTATAACTACTAATTTTTGTTTCGACTGCATAGTACATATAAAAACCTTGGAGCATTTCCAGTTATCTTCACTATCATTTAGTCCTTAAAACCCAGAACAGACATTTAAAATGAAAAAAAAAAAAAAAGCTACCATTATATTGAGGCTGCAGATGCAAGTTGGCATCGTCAGAAGATAAATACTTGTAGCCTTCACTGGCAACCTGACCAGATATATTCTATATAATTAAATAACGGAGCAGTTTAAAAAATAAAATTACAACATCTAGGGCAATCCTTTGTGAATAACGGAGTAAGCAGAAGAGAGAGAAAAATTCCAAATGTGATTAGCGGTTGCTCTTCATGAGAAATTTTCTCCACCTCTAATATGACTTTTCTGAAAGGCTTTAATGAATACTTTCCTCAGTTAGACTGTTTGTTGTTTTAAATATCACTGTGGACTCTTTGCAGTGTTATTACCATATGAAGATGACACGTCGGTGAACTTTATCAAATGCCATGCAGCTCTTGGCATGCCATGTCTATGTAACTCATTCGAGCCCTTCTTGTCCGAGTTGCAGTACTCTTTTGCATAAATGTTAAGGTTACCACAATTCCAAAAAGAAACGAATTTTCGAAGACCTGCTTTATGAAGAAAACGGCTTTTGGAGAAAGCAGGAAATATTAGTACATCAAACAAAGTGAAAGACAAAGTAGTTTAACTTGTTGGTTTGTTTGCTGAAACTCAAAAGTAAATATACTGTAGCTCAAAGTGTTCCATTTTTATCCGCCTCCTGCAGTAATGGCTGTGTTACTTCGGGGTTTCTACTTCAATAATTGATTAGGGTTTGTATAGCACCGGCTAAGAGCAAAAATAACAGTGTTGCTTTGAACAAACTGCTGCAATGTTATAGCATTAGGCACAGAAACAAGATTCAGGAAATATAGATATAGAAGAAACAGGAAAAAGATGGATACATTGGGTGGTAAATACTGCTTCAGGCTAGAAAGTAATGAGAATTTTTCCGTAGAGAGTTTTGACCTGCTATTCAAAAATTGTTTCTTGTCTTAATAAATCCTAAAAGTGTAATTTACTTGCAAGAGGGAAAGAACAAAGGCACCAAAATTCTTTTGATAACAACACTTGTTAAGGTTGATAAGTTGGGTTTCAAATGTGTGAAGAAAAATGTGTGACAATTTGTTTTAAGGTGACACCCTAAGTGTTCAGATACTTCCATCTTACACTACTTATCAAGCAGGATCCTAGTTGAAGCTTCCCCTTGTACATTTGCGGTATAGACCATACTGAAGTGGTAGGAGCTGAATTAATCTAGAAAATATAGTAATATTTATTAGAAAATCAACAATCACAGATCTCTCTAATTTTTCTTAAGCTGGTAAAAATAAGAGTACCTTTTTTTTGTTTGGTTCTAATTTGTTTTGCAGTCTAAATAAGAAGCACCAATACTTATAGAAAATACCTTTTTTCTCAACATGGAGTGTTCAAAAAGAGAATAGCTATGATATACCTTATTTTTTTCTGGACTTAATCTTACATGACTCACAAAGGTATCCATTGTTAGATGCCAACTGTTGCACACACACGTGTCCATTTTTTTCTATTTTAAAGTTAAATTTCATCTAAATTTAAGATTCATGCCATTAAAATACTATAACCTGCTGCTGCGGTGTGCCAATGGTGATAAGATGTAAAGCATGATTGCAAAACTTTAATAATAGTGTGGGAGGAAACTGCAGTGAAAAATAATCAATGTGATTTTTTTCCTGTTACGTAGCGTATTCCAAAGAGTTTGTTTATTTTATGCCTAATCACCATAAAGAAGAAAATCAAGCACTCAAATATTTTATACTAAAGAATAAGCAAAAAAGCATCTAAAATATTTGTTCATATTTATATATACTCTTCAAAATAAAATTGGTAACTAAATGTATCCCAAATAACTGCTTCAACAGCCAGGCGTGGTGGCTCATGCCTGTGACCCAGCACTATGGGAGGCCAAGGTGGTTGGATCATCTGAGGTCGGGAGTTCGAGATCAAATAATTCCTTCAGATCTCGACTTTGCTATGCACATACTACTGTAAGTAAAAGGCAAACATTGGGATGAGAATTTGGTGATCAAGACTAGCTTTTTCCATAGTGAGTTTTTATAATGTCATCGAACTCACGATCAAAGGAATTTGGGAAATGTTGAGCATAACAAAGATAAATAGGTGTCTTGACTGGAGAATTTCTCAGGGCATTTAATATGTTAAGGACCTGGAATTCAGTGCTCCCAAACATATCTGATCATGGACATTTTTATTGAGAATCCCAAGGGACCAGTGAGTCCTGGAACATACTTTGAGAAATACTGATCTTGACCTATACCCAGCACCAACTCTGATTATCTGTGCAGTGAGAAAATCACTTTCCTCCTTCAACTTTCTAAATTAAAAATGTCCTTATAATTCCCAGTATATTTCACAATAATGGAAAATCCTCTTAAATTATTATAGTGATACAATACTGTTTTAAGTAAAAATGTGAAAACCGTTTTAGATGCTGAATCAGAACGGCTGACTAGACTAATCAGCTAAAGGGTGTCTGTGGGTAGTAGTCCCCCTGCTTGCATAATTTTGTTTGGGATTCTGCAGATTTCTGTATGGCACACGCTTTGGGGAATTTCATAAGGAGGTGAAATTATAAATATTAAATGTTTAAATGCCAAGGAAATGTTAAAACTTATTGGAACTCTTCTATTCATTCAGTATATACTTATGCCAAGCAATAACCCAGGAAGGAAGGGCATGAAGCTGAATCTGTGTTTAGGGATATAACTACCTAGGCAGAAAAGACAGACAAAAAAGCAAGTCACTCAGTGTTTTAAGCTGTCAGATGAAACCGTAGAGTCCCATAGGTGCATGTGGTAGGAGTCTGAGTAAATTACCCAGACTGGGAAAAGCCAATGTTCACATTTGAGGTGGTTCATGAAGGACTTGAAGGGATTATTCAGGCAGAGGAAATGCACTCCAAGAAGACAGGCACAGGTGTGGAGGAAATCATGGTATGTTTCATGATTCCAATAGAAAGCTCCAGGGGAGAGGAAGGAAGCTGGAATAGTAAATGAAAATAATGATAGTTTTTATTTATTATTATTATTTTGTAGTTTATTTTTTTTGAGACACGGTTCTTACCATGTCGCCCAGGCTAGACTGCAGTGGTGTGATCAATGCTCACGGCAGCCTCGACCTCCCAGGCTCAAGCGATCCTCCTGCCTCAGTATCCCAAGTAGCTGAGACTACAGGAGCACAGAAGCGCACCGCCACACCTGGCTAATTTTTGTATTTTTTGTAGAGACAAGATTTCGCCATGTTGCCCAGCCTCCAGTTTGTAAATGTTATGCCACAAACCTGGATGTTTTTCCCTGGGCAATAGAGGAAACCACTGAAGGGCATACATCTATAAGGGGAGAGGCAGATGAGTGATAGAGAAACAGCCAGAGATGAATACTGAAATCTGTGTTTTCTGATGTGCTTGAATGTATAAGAACATGACCAGTTTAGAAATAGTTTGGGGAGTTGAAAAATTATGTCAACTAGCAAAATTGATGGAGGGCAGTTCATCCTCACTATGACATTGAAAGACAAAATAATTATTAGATGGTTTTATTCTAATAACTGATTTTCAAATTATTTTTAGCCTTGGAATCCTTTGCCCATGGATTCTGCAGTTTAAAAAAAAATGCAGTGATAAAGCAGGCATGGCTGTGTTTAATTGGTGATGTGGGTATGAAAGGCCCCAGGGAACTACCCTGTAGTTCTCTTTCCACTTAGCTCCCTTCTTTCCCAGGCCCAGGTGTGCCCTAGGAGAGGAGGCAGAGTATGAAAATCACTCTTAATAGTGAGAAGTCATATATTTAGTCAGACATGCTAACTGGACTATTTTGTGTTTGAAGAAGGCTTTCTGCTTTCTTTTTGAATTATTGTCACATTTCGGTTTTATTTATTTACTCTATAATATTTATTGAGAGCATGCTTTGTGCCAGGCCCTAGGCTGGAGACTGGGAAAACAGTGGTGATCATGGATAAGATTCCTATCACCAAGGAGTTTACAGGCTGTAAGGAAGAGGGCCCTAGATAGGTATGAAGCTGCCAATGTGCAGTGTTTCAGGAGGTGGAACGGGGTGGGAGAGAAACCTCCAAGGCATGCAGGTAATCTGGTCAAGGAGGACAGAGGGAGGGAGTTTTCAGTGAGGTGGAATGGGCAGAAGGTGGAGCTTGGATAGGTGGGGAGGTAAGGGGTTGAAAGTGAACTCCAGACTGAGTGAAGAGAGTGTGCAAAAGTGCTGTGAAGATGGTCCATTTGAGGACTTCCCAACTTGCTGGTCTAGCTGGAGAGAAAGAGCAGAAGGTAGCAGAAGATAGGAGGCTAGGGAGGTGGGAGGAAGGGGCCAGATTGCAGTTTTGATGGCTGAGTTAAAGATTTCATATTTATTTGAAGTTCAATGGGAAGCCATGAAATGACTCAAGGCAGTGCAGCATGATGTTGTTTTTTTGGCATGTGGTATTGTTTCTATAGGCTGTATATGACAAATATGTCAAATTTTGCATTACGTTCTGGATTCAGGGATTTTGCCTACCTAGGTTTCTGCATTAGATTCAGGAAAAAGCTACTTAAATGGAAACATATAAAGTCATTACTCTGAAGGGCTCTCTACTGTTACCAATTTTGATATGAAATTAGCTGTACAATACCTTCTTTTCAGGGATTTTTAGGAATTTAACACCTTCTGGAGTTCTCTTTTAGGTTTTCGTACTTTTGGGATCACAGTATTTATTTTCAGAATAACTCCAGGTCAACTAAATTCAGCAATGACTGGCAAAATATCAAACATAAAAAAAAAGTGGAAGGTGTGCTGCTTATTCGATAGTAAAATCCTACCAAAACACTGGAAGGTAGAATGCCATTGACCTATGATAATTAAATTGAAGGGGAGAACACAGCATTAAATTAATTGCTCAGCTGGAAATTATTTAGTAATTCTCTGACTTTTAAATCCCCAAGGTTTTCTTCTTGATATAGTACTGTTAGACATCTTAAAATGTAAATTTTTGAAGGCATTACTCCTCCCTTTCACTTCTAGTTCTCAAATGTACCTTTAATGTGTCTAGTAACAATAATAAACACTTACTGAGCACTTAAGATATGGTGAGCATTAATCTAAGTCTTATATGTTCTATCTCATTTTCCCCTTACAATTACTTCCATGAAGTAGGAGTGCTATTATTATTCTTTGAGAGCCTTTAGAAGAGATAACTTACTTAGGAGTATACCAGTGAGTAAGTGGCTGAGTAGAGGTTTAACCCAAGAAGTCCAATCAAGAGCAGAGTGATTAAGTACTGTAGTAACCTGCCTTGAAAGTAAATAGAAATAAACATAGAGCTGTATATTTCATGGTAGCTAACAAATTTCTAACATGTGGACAGAAGAAGAAAAAGACTAGTACCTTCAACTCACGTGGATCAGATTCAATGGTTCTTTGTATTGTAAGGAAAATTATTGTCAAGGAGCAAAACTATTTATCTCAGAGACTAGAATTTGTTAGTGCAAGCCTATGTGTCATTAAAATACAATGTGTGAAAGGCATCCACAATCTCTCCAACAAATAGAATCAGGATCCTCTATTTGATTACTCGATGGGAAGTAGGAGATGAAAAGAAGGCATTGTACAGCTAATTTAGTATCAAATTGTTAAATAATAAGAGTAGAGAGACTGTCAGAATAATGACTTTATATATTTCCATTTAAGTAGCTTTTTCTTGCAAACTCTTTAAGGTAAAATCAACCAAACCAAAACTTCACTGTAAGGCATGACTTTTGACCCAGATGTCTATCAGGGAAAAGAAAGATCACAAAACCTGTGCACCAATGCCCTGGAGTCAGACTGCCTGGTTCAAATTCTTCTTCAGTTCCTTGATAGGTTGCTTACCCTTTACAAGCTATTCAACCTTTCTAAATTTCAATTTGTTTATAAAATTAGAACTAATAGTACCTCCCTCACTGTGTTGATAAAAATCCTGGGTTCCAAAATTCAAGTTCTTTCCACTATGTCATTCTAGATAATAGAAAACCAAGAAAGAATGCCATAACAAGCAAAAAGTATGAGGTAATGTGTTCTCTGTTGGGGATAGCTATCCATTTTTTTTCATAAATATTGATTGAATGCCCATTATATGTCAGACTTGATTCTAAAGGATATGCCCCTTAAATGTCATGCCAACTTCTAATAATTAAAGAGCAGGAAAGGGCCTGTTGTTTTTGTTGCTGTGGTTGTTGACTGTAGCGGAGTGTTGGGTAGTGAAAAAGATGACTGAACTAGGATGTGTGACCTTGGTGGCAGGCACAGACCTCCCAGGTTGGAGCCTTTGGGCAAGTCTCTTTTCTCTACTCCTGAGTACTCAATTTCTTATCTCTAAAAGGAAAGACTAGGTAACACACTGAGCCAGATATTATTCACAAATAGGGTCAGATTCACAAACTTTTGATAGTCAGATACAGGATACAGCAATGAATTATAATGGGATAGCAAAGATGAATTATAGGAAGAGTGGGTAATACTTCTCATCAGAAACATCAAGCAAACCTACAAAAAGAGATGCTGTGACTATGAAGACAGATTATGTTATATTCCAGACAATCTTGGGTGCCTGGAAAGGAGTCTGGAATTACTCTATTGGCAGCGAGGCCACCAAAAGAAGTCAATTCCTACCTATTTCTCCCATGTCATCAAATGTGAAACCCAGACCTCTGTCCATTTTATTAAAATTATCCTAGATTCCATCTTGCTTCTCCATGGTGCCTATGGTTTTGTCTACTGACAATCTATGACTAAGATTCTCAAGTTATACTTTATGTGTGTTCACATAAAATAGCACACTATACTTTAAAATGTAGCCAGCTATTCAGCATCATCACTGTAATTTGTATTTATAGTATTGAAGCTAATCCTGTGTCTCACTTACTATGTGAAACTCTCTAGAGAATATTTTGGGTGTTCTCATACAACTTTGTAGATGGCCCATAAATCAATAAGGACCTTCTTTCAACAAACCAGTCATTTTATTCCTTCTTGATTTCTAAACGTCTCAGACTCACATAACCCAACGTTAGTGTTCTTTCTTTCTCTTTGAAAACTACAATCAGTATGTTTAAAACATACTGCTCATATATACAGAAGCAATACGTATATGAAAAAGACAAAAAAAATAGGACTATTTCATTTAAGAGAGGGACATTTTGTCGTTTGGGCAGATACCTGCCAGTCTAGGCTTTCTATACTTTTATTTTACTTATTGGAATAACGGTTTAAGCTGCAGAACCAAAGAGAACCAAGACAGGTTGGAAACTTTTCAGGGTGAGAGTGACCAGTAATAAACCAGGCAAAGCAAGAGGAAAGAGACTGGAAGAAAAAAAGGCCTGTGGGGTGCTGTTTTATGTGATAGTGTTGAGAAATTTTGACGGAATGAACAGGGTAATTTTAACATGTGCTCCACTGTGTAAGATATTGAGACAGAGTTGGGGAAAGATTTTGAAGGTTTTCTCTGTCTTAGTGATATAATTTTCATTTGCTGTCTATTATAGCTGATTTTATCCTAAATTTTTAATGGCAGATTTTTTTCTTTTTTTTAATAAATTTTAAAAGAAAACAATTACTTTTTATGGGCAAGCAGTGTGCAAGCACCTTTGTTCAAGCTGTTCATAAACCACAAATCTGGCAACTTCTAAACTGGAAAACTCAGGGTGTCATTAAGAGCAGAGATTGCCGGAATGCTGATTCTCATAACAAAGGCCACCAATAGGCTCACTTTTCTGAAAGAAGGCAAATTCGGTGGCAAGATTTGCTCCTCTGTTCATCTGATGAAACCCTAGCACTTGTGGAAAGGTTGGTGGCACACAATGGAAAAGTACGCTTACTGAAAAAATATTTTTCTTTTTCTGTTTTTCTGACCTTTGACTTGGCAATGCTAAATTAAAAACTGCTAAGTGGAAAACTATACTTGGAAAAAATAGAAGTTGATCTAATAAATCAGAATACTGAAATGTTCACTATCATTTGGCCAACGTAAGACAGGTAGCTTTTTGTTTTTACCGTTTTGGGAGTATTTATTCATTCATTTGACTTAATTTTGTCCGTTGATGATTTGTTCTCTAAAAACATGCAGAGAAGTCCCTTCCTCTCTTCTCTGTGAACACATAGAAGCCTGCGGGTCCTGCTTTTGTGGTCCTGTCACATCATCCATTAGATAGGGCATTTATCTACCTCTCCGGCATCCCTTCTTTCGGAATTTCATTGAGGGGATGAACCACATCCCCTTTTTCTTTCATATTCATTATCTTAGAATAGCCCCTGAACCATAGCCTACTCATCAAATCACTCTTTAAGACACTGTCATATTTGAATTGAGATCTTTCACATTATTCACTGCTGTTGTGAAAATATTAGGATTTCACTGATATAACAACTTTATAGGTGAAGCTAACAGATTCATCAGAAGTTTCTGGCAATGTGTGAGGTTTCCTCTAGGACGAATAACACCTTTAAACCCACTCCTAATGCATTTTCTGGAAGTTATTTTAAAACAATATACAATCTGTTTGTCGCAGCTTCAGATTCCCCATGTCCTCTTCTTTCCTTTTCGGTTTTGGTTATGCTTAGTCTAAAGTCACATGTGCATTTGAAAGCAACAGAACAAGGAATTCTACACCAAATTTCATCTCACCAAACCATTCTTTTTCCCCTACTCATGTAAGTTCCTAAAATTTCTTGCTTATTCTGCATTAATGCTAAATTACAACATATAGAATGTCTCCCAATGATTTCCAACCAAAGACATAGTACATATTGGTTTCTCTTTCTGCTTATTTAATAAACTTAGTAGACCCACATTGCCCTGATCAGAGTCACAGAACTATTATGCAAAATGTAGAATTTCACAAAATACTGATTATTCTTAACTCTCAGCAATTCTGCTGCTTAAATGTTTCAAAATATAACTTGCTTTCAGTTAGATGATATAAAAAGTTATATTGTTTCCAACTTGAGAAATAGTTTTAACCATTAAAAATACATATAAACCCTATTTTGTATTTAGCTTATCCAATATTCTTCACAATGCCCATGCATTAATGGTAGAATTGGAGACAACTCCATATTTGTTTTCAAATACCACAAGACTTATTGTGAGCTAAATGTCTATTGAGCAGAATTTTACCCATTGTACATAACGACATGATAGAAAATTATGATGATTTGGAGATTCATAAAAGTTGAAAGCTATATCCTAAGCATCAACAGATACCATCTGGGCTTTTCATGGGAATCATGGGTATTGCTAGTGTTTTCTCAAAAAGAAAGAACACTCATAAGGGAAGTTTATATGTCTAGAAATGTAGGACAGACCAGTCTTTAGAGGGAAAAAATACTCATCTAGCAGTATAATATTTCGTAAGAAAAAGAAGTGTCTCGAATAGGAAAGATGATTTACTTTTTGTGCTATTAATAAAGCCTTAATAAAGGGATTTTTAATGTGAATATGCCATGATCATTCTCTCCTGTATGGCGATAGAGTAATTTGGCTACTTATAGGGTATTCATCCAGACACATGATTCTTCAGTGTTATTGTATAAGTAATTGCATTTTAAAGGCTATAAGCTTTACACAGGGTCTTATGTCTAGCACTGAAGTTCCAAAAGGCTAAAATAAATTATAACATCCCACCTGTTGCTCTGACAACCTTTAAGTTTGTGTAGAATTATTTCTTTGTTAAGTCTATGTGTCAGAAACTATGCTGGGTTCTGGATGAGTCAAAATTGTATAACAGCTTCATAGCATGAGTCCCATCATACATATAAGACCCGTTGTGAATATATGATCACTAGATACCTTTTCTTAAAATCTCTCTCCTTAGTGAGCTGTTCCCTAACAATAAAATTGACAATATTAATCACCTCTTCCAATACCACACACTTTCCTTCCTTGTTTTAATCTTTTTTGTAAGAACTTAACACTACCTAACCATATAAATATGTGTGTGTGTAAATTAGTATTTTTTTGTTGTATTATTTTGCAAGTTGAGAATAAAATTTCATGAGATTAGAAAATTTTATCTATTTTTGTTCAGTGATGTGTTTTCAGTTCCTACAACCTACAACAAGCTTCATAAGTATTTAGAGAGTGATGAAGACAGTATAATTAGTAGTAGTGTAGATTTTTATGATGATGTGATAGCACAAATGATAAATCCCGCACTGGTTAAAGTTTTTACAGGAAAATCATATTTAATCTGAGTTTTCATGGATAAGTAGGAGCTCACTATGCGGACAAGGGAGCATGGAGAGAGGCTAATTTAGGAAGAGAGAAGAGCATCTATAGAGCATGAGGACGCATGTTGAAAAACGGCAGTCAGTTCTGGGATAGAGAATAAAGGCAACAGGTGTCAAGGGAATTTGGCAGGGGGTGGGGTGGTCAGAAAGGCTCAGAGAAAAAAGTTACTGAAAGGATCAGAAAACAGGTAGAGATTAGACTAAGAATGTTTTGTATCTTTGTTAGAAGTTTAAATTTCAGGCTTACAGCAATGAGAAATCTTTGAAGGGCTTTCTGCAGGGCAGTGGAAAGATCAGATTTGCCCTTGAAAGATCACTGTGTTGGCAGTGTGGGGGGATGGATAGAAACTCGATATTTGTTGAGTTAATGGATGATTTCTCAACGTTACTTTAGACCTTACAATTTGGTGATTCTTCAAGCTTTACTATAGATATTGACAGATTGAGAAAATAAATAACTGAGTGATGGAGCAGCTCTAGTGAGGAAGACAAGATTGCACCCAATTTTTCAGGGCATTAAAATTGGGGAGCTTTCTCTAAGCCTCTTACTATTTCTGCAACTATTCCTACCATTACACTAATCTAGGTTACTCCTATTAATAATCTCTTTTCTCTGAAAATCTTTAACTGTCTTAAACAGAAGCTTTCTACTTTAAAAACAAAAACAATTTTTGACTTTTTGCTGTCTGCCAAAATTGATTTGCTACAAATCAGGTTTAGCTATGTACTTCTTATTCATTATGGAAAGTAGTTAATGCAAATTTAAATATAAGCACTCCCCACCACAGATAAAAACAAACTTACATAAAAAACAGATTGCCAGGCAGGCTTTGAGGAGTCTCTGATGTACACACATTCAGAACGATTACTTGTTCCAAATTCCCTTTCAATAACACACCTTTTATTCTCTCACCTACTCCAATATGTTGGGAATTAGTTTCCTCTGATGGTTGTTTGAAAGTGGTTAGCGTCTTTAACCCTGAGTAGAAAAGTAGTATAGGCAATTTGGTATTCTTTCTTTCAAAGCCTGATATAACTAGTGCATTTATCGAGAGCAGAAATTAAGTATAGATTGTCTCTAAACCGCTATTTGTATGTAAATATCAACAAGTTTTTTAAGATGTAAGAATTGGCTTAATTTTAAAAATGCTTTTGACCTAAGCCTTTAGTTATGTAATTATTTACTCAAGTAAAAGTTTAGGTAGCAGTATAGTAGAGTGTGTATTAAGGAAGTACTGAGCTAATTTTCTTTAATTAAATAAATCCTCTCTCTGGCCAGATTATATAAATCAGCTTTGGCACCATGTGAAAAAAGAATTCATTTGTCATTAATGAAATGATATTTTGTGAAAACTTCGGCATAAATTATTTACAAATTTATACTAGGTTAGTAAATTCTGACCATTCCATGGAAAAGTTGAGAATATTATGCAGACCATGGCTTGAAAAGAACATTGTATCACGTTTATTCATTTTGCACATTTTTTACTGGGTGTCTTATAGATGTCAGGCAGAGAGGAGTGAAGACCAGCAAGATCCCTTCTGTGACAGCACTTACACTTCAGTAAAAAGAGGAGAAAGGCAATAAACAAATAAACAAGTAAACTACAAGGAATATCACATAGTCAAAAGGGCTTTGCTGAAAATATAACTAATGAGGAAGGCTGCAGGGCTGCTCTGCAGGGCTCTTAAGTGGTCGGAAAATCATTGCTGAGAACACAAGACTTGAAGTTGATCTCTGATTTTCTCAGAAGGCCTCTCTTACTTCAACAAGGTGTGATTCAACAATAACATCAACAAATCACACCAGCAGTTCAGAGGTTAGGGTTGATCATTTACCACATTTTTTAACTTTATACTGTTAACATTTTAAAGTCACCCAGCATTATTATTAGCAAGTGGATTTATTTTCAATTTCATTTCCTAGTAATGTGATTTAAAACTATCTCAAAACATGGAAATTATGGTTTCAGTAGTTAAAATTATTTTACGGGTTTGGGGCATGTGAAATCAGAGAAGAGCTACAATTAGCCTAAGCCAGTATCAGTTCAAGCTTCCCCCACATGGTTTTACTAATACCCTTCAAATTCTGACTTCTGCCATTCCAGCCATATGTCTCTTTAAGCAGATACACTGTGTAGTGCCAAAGTGTGTCAAGGACATCACTAGGTTACCAAAATCATTTTTATGTGCAACTTCTTGCAATATTCCAAAGTACTCTTCCACCTGAACCCCACCCCAACCCCTAAAATATAATTTTAATAACACACATTAAAATGTCATGCTGATAATAAACTCAGAGATAAATTACAGGGAATCTGTATTTTTTTTAACGCTTTTGGCACTAACATAATGGCGTAAGCACATGGACTCACACACATTGCCTAAATTCCGTTTATTTCATTCTTTTGCAGGCTTTGGGTACAGAGTAGTGCAAAAATTTATAATTGTTATTCAGTGCATACATTTTAAGAAAGAGCTAGAATGCTAGGCATATGAATTTGTGTTTGCAAGGTGTATACTAAGAGAATAGAATTGTACATATATGTGATGTGGCTTTTTAGTTTCTGATTGCAGTTTTATCACCATATTATCTTGTGTTGCTGCTGGGGAAAGCAACAAACTGGCTTTTGCCATCTCAGTGAACAGAGATCTCTGGAAATTGCACCTGTTCATTATATGAGAAATCCTTCTGTGGGCAGAGAGGAGGGATTCAGTTTTATTCTCAAACTGTTGCCTAATTCTTATAACTTGTGCATATTTTTTTGAGTCATGATTGTACAATCTGCTACCCATTTTGGAATAAAAACACTATTGAAATTGAGCATACTAACTTTAACCAAGCTGCATTTTTTATGAATCAGGTTGTAAAGTTGACTGCCACGATACAGTCATGTCCTGTACAAATGAGCACACACACACACACACACTCTCTCTCTCTCACACACACACACACACACTCACAAACACACCAGGGAGAGGATTACATTGAACACTCGGAAGCTCATTATTCTTCCAAAATAAGGAGTTAATTTTTTCCCTACTGGTCTTTCCATCTTTGAAACACCATGAGTCACGGTGTTTCCCATTTCACAAACACCACGGATTCTTTATTGTCTGTGAGGCTTCCATGTACTGCAGTAAATTTGAATTGGATATGTTATGTCCAAATTGACAGTAGTGATTAAGCCAAAAATAAGTGCATTTTCCTTTAAATGTTAGCTGCAGCATCAAGTAACATTCCCTACATTATGCTATACTGAAACGAGTCAGTCGGCACCGACCAAAATGTTGATGGATATACAGCAGATCAAAAAGAGGAGAATCATTTTGAAGTGCTCGCTATCTGTCTGAGACGATAGGCTTCTGAATTTGTACCTCTTTGCAAAAAGAGACTTCACATTATTTTGTCAGTTTGTTTCAATTTGAGAGGTGTTGAAAATTGGTATTCATTTTTTTGATATAACCCTTAAATTGTACAATTTAAGAAAACTGACTGAAAGAGATAAATTAAATGGGTAGAAATATTTTCAAATCAAAGACCAACTGACATATATAAAAATGATGTATGTTTCTTACATGGTCCACAGGGAGAATTCTGCAGGCTTGCTATGATCTCTACAATTTGCTTCAGGGCAAACTAGATTCTGGGATATTCTATTATCCCTTTGGTCTGTTTATCATGGAAACTGATGTACAAATCGAGAGTTCTTTTTGGTCTCTTTCTTTCTATATGGTTGGAACTGGTAAGAATTCACTTATCTCATGTCCTCACCTTCGGTAAAGTGCTACAGAAGAGTTCAGTGACCAGTAATCAATTATTATTGAGAAGCAATCAATTGCTAATTTCCATAATTATGCACATCTAAACACTATGAACAAGAAAGAGAAACAAAGCTGCACTCCCAGCATTGCCTTGTTAGCAGTATTTTGTTAACACAGGCTCTAAAAAAAGCTGCCGCAGCTGGTACCACAAATGTGTTTCCAGTATTCAGGCCATCAACGTGATTCGTCGCTAAATGTATAGAATCAGCTTCTTGCTAAAAACTACAATTACAGGTGATATACAGATTGAAATCACAGGGCTGGTTTGTCGAAGAAAATTGTCCTAATGATGGGTTTTCGGATGGGGAATGCAGCTCTTTTCTTTCTCTGTGATGGGTTGTGAAGGCAGCTGCACCTGCCTCTATGCTGTATTCTGCCGCACTTAATGATATCTGATGATATCATTAGGCAAAGTGTTCATAAACAGATGTTGAGCCTGTGCCTAAATGCTGTCAGATGAGCGGTTGCTGGCCTGAAACAGTATTATTTATATAGAACATTTACGTTTGTTATGTTAATAACCCCACTATTAGCTCTCTGGATGTTGCGTTAGGAATGTAAATGTAGTTAATATGAATAACAACCTCTTTACTCTTTGTGCTGCAGTTGAGTATAACTTTTAGGCTTTGGGAGAGAAACAAAGATACCCCCACCAAGTCCTTTTGACTTCGTGATTTTTTTTTTTTTTTTTTTGGCACCATTTGAAATTTTGATCAGAAGATAAATGGTAAGAATCCTAAGACAGATGTTAAATATTAGAATTTGATTTTCCTCACGGTTCATAATTTTGAGAGATTTTGATATCTGTAAGTTATTTTGTGTGAGCCCAGTTTGTTACCCTAATAAATCAGAGCGATGATCATGGGCACTCAATTGACAAGTATCCATTTCAACTAGAATGTCCTAAACATACTGTCAGATATGGACCCATTTTTGTTCCAGCTCTTTTACTGACATGATCATATTTTTTCCCCAGTAACCTATTGGGGCACTAAGGTCATATGTCACAGTCATTTTTGTCATACTTGTGTTGGTGATTTAGGCAATACCTTGATGTCATACTCACAATGCCTCAAAATGTCACATGACAATTACTGCGTGTGTGTTTAAGCCAAAGTTGAATTTTATGCCTCATAGTTAATTCATGCAGAGTAAGTTATGTAAATTCTGACAGTCATCAAATGTGCGCTATTTCTCTGAAATAATGTTCTACTGTGATAGCCACACTATTTTTTTCGAAAGTGCCTTTGTCATTCTTTATGATATTTTAACTCTTTCTTAAATTTCCAGTACTGAAAAATTGCACTTGCCTATTTTCAGGATTAGAAAAAACTGTTATTTTCAATTGTTAATGAAGAATAAAACCAAACAGTGTTAAACTGGTGCTTCATTACAACCATAATTAGAGGTTAGAGTGATTTCTGAAGTGTCAGCCTCATCTCAATTAATGCTTATGAAGTCATTCACGTTGCTAAAAGTGGTAAAGGTGTCCATGTATGTTGGTCTGTAGGTGTGAGCAGCAAACTAGAAGTACACGTTTACATGTGCGACTATTCTCATTCCATCTTACACCTAAGGATAGTCTGAATTATCTGTGATTTTAAATAATCATTATAAAATTTCAATGGTGATCGTTTTTCCCATGCCTCCACTACCTGTCATTTCAATACTGATCTTCTAGAAAATGCTGAAAATGCCAGATTCTTTTTATATGGAGATTTACCTCCAATCTTCCAAATAAGGAAATGGGAAAAGTAAATTAAGTCAGAAGGTGTTCCATTCTCTATGAATCGCCTCCTGATTATGATGTTTATGTGGAGTAGATTTTTAAAAATCTGTAACTGTTCGATAAGAGAAATGTGGGTACTGGAAGGAATGAAATAACTCCTAACATCCTGAACAACACATACAAATATAAAATGTCAAAGGACTCTGAAGATTATCAAGTTATTTAGACCCTCCAAAGTTTCTTTTATTGACATTGTTGGAAGTTGTTCAGAAGAAACTTGAAGATTGCCTTTTTATTTGTTCATCTAGTCAACACTTAGGAAAGCTAGCCAATAAAAATGTTCATTCTGAACTTGGAAATTTAGATCGATTTGAGTGAGAGGATAAAAGGGACTGCTGAAAACATCAACTATTGTTGAAAAAAAGATCAATTCATCAAAGTCTATTTAACAGGCATGGGAGCCTACCACTGTCTCCAAGAAGTCTTCAGTTCCTGTCTTTTCCTCAGTGGCAGTAATTCTGATCAGTTCCTTAGGATGAGTGCCTATCCATGGCATGTATTAATTCACCTTCATTCTTAAAGATGGAAAGTGATGCAGTCATTTAGCTTGTAATTTTCTAAAGTAATTCAGTTTCTTATGTTGAAATTGAGTGAGGGTCACTTTGCATGTGAAGATATCTCTGCTGAAGCCAATTAATGCATTCTATTTTTTGATATTTGTATTTACCTACATAACTAGACTTTCATGTAAATCTCTTAATGTATAATAAATATCTTTTGTATTAGTATGATGACATTGTTAACCTATGTGCAGGGATTGTAGCTTTTCCTGTGTCTCACAACAAATTCCAGAGTCCAAGTGTGAAGCAATGAATAAATCTGAAATCTAGCAATGTGAATTTTAGCCTCAGCTAAGCTAATTACTATGTATGGTTGAGCAAGTGCATTACCTTTCTAGGCCTCAATTTCTCTGCTATAATATATTTATGCTACCTTACTCTCTTGTTTCTTGGAAGGATATGCATATGGATGATAAAATATTAAGATCTGTAGAAGAAGAATGGTTTGAGTCCACCATTTCAATTTAAACTTAGTGGCAGTTAGTTGAAATATAATAGGCCTTTTTGACAACACATTAAAATAAGCACTTATTATAAAATATCTCCTTGCAATAATATTATCGTAGTTTTATTTTTATTTTCTTAATTTTTGTTTATACCCTAAAAATGGAGAGAGTATATAAAAATATATTTTACCATCACAAAACAGATTTTTGGACTATCTTCCCTCAGTGAAAACTACTTTAAGTCAATATCTATTCATGTTTATATTTAGTTTAATTTTCAGCATATTTTTTAAAAAGCATATCTTTGATTCACTGATACTGTATTTTGTGCCTCCTGTATGTATTCTAACTGGAATGACCAGGGATTTTTATCATTTGCCTGAGTTTCAACATCTGTAATAGTTAGGAGAGTTCATGTAGAACTCTACACTCATGAACATAAGAAAACTGTTTGCCTTTTTAAAAGTAAGGCTAGTATCTTCAGAATGGACCTTAACTAGTTTCATATCAAAGAAAAGTTGGAAACTGCCTAGAGGATGCTAATCCATTAGTTATTTTATCATTTATTTTTCCAATGTATGAAATTATATATTTTGTGGGCTGGGTGTGGTGGCTCACGCCTGTAATCCCAGCACTTTGGGAGGCCGAGGGGGGTGGATCACGAGGTCAGGAGATCGAGACCATCCTGGCTAACACAGTGAAACCCCGTCTCTATTAAAAATTAAAAAAAAAAAAAAAAAGAAAAAATTAGCCAGGCATGGTGGTGGGCACCTGTAGTCCCAACTACTTGGAAGGCTGAGGCAGGAGAATGGCGTGAACCCAGGAGGTGGAGTGTGCAGTGAGCCGAGATCGCGCCACTGCACTCCAGTCTGGATGACAGAGCGAGACTCCGTCTCAAAAAAAAAAAAAAAAAAAAAAAAAAAAAAAAAAATTACATCAAGGAGCAAATAGGAAATATTCAGCCAACTGTCTCGGTTCTCTTTATGTATCTTACTGGTCTTTATTAAAATATCTATTATAGTATGTCAGTAAAGCCAGTTTGAAAGTCTGGGGCTTATATAGTACCCAGAAGGTCATCTGGGTCTTTATGAGAGAAAACTGGAGTTGTAAAGACAATAGACATGCTGTAGCTGTGAAGGTTAAAAGTTTAAGAATGGATGCCGTATGCACAAAGTATGCTTCTGACAATAACTGCAAAAAGTTATGTGCATTAATATGAATTCTTGATTGTTATTTAGCATGTATAAGGACTACTAGTCTATTCTTACCATTTTGTGTTGGTCTTTTAGTCTAAAACAGCCATAAGCAATCAACTAATATATTTTAAAGGATCATCATGATTGATATATGTTTTTGATAAGGCACATTCTTCTACTGGGTGCTTTAATATCATCAGGGAATTGTCCAGCAAATAACTGAAGACCTCAAAGCTGATTTTCACCTGGAAAGGAGGAGAAGGGGGAAGAGGGGAGGGGGAGAATGAGACTACTGAATTTCTGGATATAACACTATAATCAAATTCCACCTTCATTAAGCAAAATGCTTCAATGGACAAAGTGTATTTGCCGTGATGAGCAGAATTTGCCCTAGGTGGTCAGAGTCACCAGTTTCTTGGGTCCATTTCTTCTACAAGGAATGGCTTTTTAACCTGGCGGGATAGGCAATGTCTATGGTAGTGGCCCGAATTTGGGCATCTGTAATTACGTTAGCTTGCAATGAAGCTGACTTGTGGTGGGAGGATTAATGTCAGAAGATTCCCCATTTTTCAATCTTGTGTCTACATCAGTAAGATCGAACTAATTGCGAATTGGCATTTAGAAAATGAACTACTCTGGTACCCTGGAGCTTTGCTGTGATATGGCATGGAATTAGGAATATGATGTTTCTCTCTTTGATAAAAGAGAATGGTATTTACTCCAGGAAGTAACATAGATTCTCATTATACTTTTCTTATCTAAAATATAAATAAAAGGATCAGTTCACTATTTATAGAACATATTTATTTACAAGATGTGGATTTCCTAGATACCGTGATCTTGGACTAAATCATAAGAAACAGACATCATTCATCAAGAATTAAGACAAAGCTTCACCCTGAATAACCTTTATTGTCCTCAACTTTCAAACAACATTACAATTCTTTGTAGTTTGATTTACATTGTATTGCAGTATTTTAAATGTGCCCCTCTGCCCCCCATTGCTTTTGGCAAAGAATACCCTAACATATTTAGTGATTTTTAGTTTTTTATGATATATTTTCCGGGGAAATTTATAGTTTGGAAAACATTTGTTTAAAGAGCTTTCTTTATGTACTACTGCCATCTAAATAAATAAATATTTTTAAGAAGCTACTACCAGAAAATTATGTTAAGATTCATTTAATAGACTTTTAAAAAATAGATTTGCCTTTCTCTACCTTCTAGAGTCATTGAAATAAAATAATGATCTTTAAAATGTGGTTGTCTTCAAAACACCTAAATATTTGGGGTTTCATTTCAATCACTCATGATTAGCATTTTTTAGACTAGTATTTTCTAAAATGTGGCCCATACTTTCCATGATGATCTATGGAAAAATTATCAATGGTCAAATAAGTTTGAGGGAATTTGCACGTGCTATAATATTTTCTACCTGGAGAGCCACAGTACAAATTAACATCAAGGCTGTGAGAAGTCCTGAATAAAAATATTTCTTTGCTTAACTCAGAATTTAAAATATTTCTGTAACTATGAAATATCTTTTAGCTTTGGATTAAATACTGCAGAGCGGATGGTCAACCCAACTCACATTGACCAACATTTTACAAATTATTTTGCATGAAAGGCATAGGCAGATAATTTCCACATAAATAAACTGTCACCTTAACAAATTCTAATTTCTTCCACATCCTTTGCGAATTGAATAGCTAAAATGTTACTGAGTTGTAAATAAATCTTTCTTAAAAAGTGTATAATCTTTGAAAGTTCCATTGCATCATCATTATCAAAACCATTATTTATAATTTTACTTTAATAAGTACATGAAATTTTCTGATTTAGGGTTTCTCCTACTGTTGAAATGACATATAACATTGAACTAGAATAACACTTTATAAATAATTTAAAGAAACTTTTTTTCCAGGAAAAGAATAGATGTGTAATACATTTAAAAAAAAATTAGAAGGCACATAAGCAAGAAATGATTGACAAGCTGGGCCTGGTGGCACATGTTTGTAGTTCCAGCTACTCCGGAGGCTGAGTCTGAGGATTGTTGGGCCCAAGAGTTTGAGGCTGCATTGAGCTATGATCACACCACTTCACTCCAGCCTGGACAACAATGTGAGATCCTGTCTCTAAAAAAATTAAATAATAAAAGATTGACATTGAATGTAAGGACAACCAAGATTAGTCCAGCCCTTTAAGAGAAACTTCTTGTGCTATAAAGGGTTTTGGTGCTTTTTTAGCAAAGTGGGAAAATGCAACTGTATACTTATGTCTCGCTGGTTAATATCCTACTGGTCTCTACACTCTTTAGTTAGGTTAAATAGATGGTGTGAAGGTGGTTTTGCATTGCTAAAGATCTTTTTATTTTTAATTTTTTTTAGAATCTCAAAATTTTTACTCATTCAGTTAAATAAATGAACCTGTGTCTGAATTACATGACACAGGAGATATACAGAAATAACGCCTATGATTCTTCAACCTGAAACTGACAAATGAAAGCTTCTTCTCATTCCAGGGTTCTAAAATTGTGAGATGGTTGCAGCCCGATTTCATAATTTCCATGTATTTGTTGATTGACTGGGAAACTAAGGAACCATAACTTAGAAACTGTTTTAGAATATACCAAGATTATCCTGCGGTGTCTTAGGCACGGATTTTTGTTTCTAAATATTTTCTCAGAACATCAATAATTGTCTTTTCAGTTCTAACATATTAAAAATGCTACGGTAACAAATTATCATTGAAGTTTGTTGCCCCAAAGTTGTCATGATGGAGCAAGATTTTAAGGCTCTAGAATGATGTTGTCTATAGAGCGATTTTACCTGCTCAGGTATTTTTTTTTTCTTCAAACAAGAACCTCTCCCTTGCATTGGCCTCAGTAAAACAGAGATGGCCCTCTGAATTCCTTCCTGATAAATGGATTCCGAACAGGAATGACAATTATCCCACATTCATAGTTTAGAATGAGAAATTCACATCATCTCCAAGTCTCTTCACACTTTCAAAGGGAACTGGTAAGCTCTGAGGTTCAGTATGAGAGGCAGTTTTGAAACTGCAGCTCCTCCCTCCAAGGAACCGCGTTCACCTCAGTCGGAATGAATAAGTAGAAATCTGTGACACAATGATAGTGGTGACATTCCTGCAAACAAGTGTCTCATTGAAAGCAAAGAAGCACAGTGCTTGGTAGGATCCCTAAGAGCCCTAAAAGTAAAAGTATGGCTGTCTACGAGCACACTCATACACACAGTAGTATTTCAGTACTGTTGGCTTAGCTAGCAAACAAAATATGGTTCAAATGGTTTAACAGTCCTAGAAACGGAAGGCACCAGTTTAATGAGGTCTCCTCTGCTTGAAATTAAAGTGGAAGGAGTTTTACGGAGAACAGTATTCAATAACAAAATATTAAATGATAAACACAGATTGCTTAAAATCAGACGGGCCATTTTAAGAAAAGCATTTTAGCTCATCATGATATGTAGCACCTTATTTAAATTAGGAGGTGTTAATTCGTAGCTTGAATAATATATTAATATAATATGTAAAGTGAATGGCATTGTTAATCACAGTCGCGCCTGGAACGACTTTGCTTCTGTGCACTGAATGTTAATTTTGCAAAACATTAATTTCAAAGATTTTGCAGCAGTGCTTTTGTAATTAAATATTAATGTCACATGTTATTGCAGTAGCATGTTTATGAAAGCCGGCAACACTTCAAGTCAACTCATTTGTTTTTATATTTATTCTTGTACATCTGCAATCCCTTCCATTTCACAATTTCAAAGTGAAGGCCATTTTGAATAGTCAATATGTGAACATTTTTCATTGTAAGCGCTTTTTAACATCCAACAGGGTAAATATTTAATGTTGTGTTTTTAGCTGGTATAATTTTTGAGAAAATTGGCTATAACTTTTAACAACTCAAAGGTACCTAAACTGTCTCCAGTTTTGGCTTAAGTGATCTGAAAATAAACTAGCAATAAATGTGATGAAGCTGTGTAAAAATATTTAAGAATTAGAAGGCTTTATATGAAAGTTTGAAATTAGAATTGCAATTCCATACGCAGGATATATCAGCAGTTACCAATTCTCCATATATTTTTATTATGGCACTGTATTATCTCAAGAAAACTGAAAAGACAGCCTAGACTTTCGGTTAACTTTTTTCAAGTTCCATAACTAGACAAAGAATAGAAAAATGTTTCTTGTCGGTGATGTGATTTACACTTATTACATGTTCTGAAGTTATACATTTGCATGAAAGGAAAATCCTTTTTATGTTCACCATCTTATTCCAAGTACAGACAGTATACAGGTCATTATATTTGGTTTGCCCACGACTATTCTGACCAAATCACTACAGCTAGTAATCTTGTCCATGATATTACCAATCAGTTAATTACAGTTAGCCTAATAATTAAGTTATCCCCATTTTTGAACCTTGACAAGAAATAACATTCAAGGAATTATATTTTAAAGCTGTTATTTTATCCATCTAGTAAAGTTGTCTTTACAATCAAATCCCTAGATACATTTTGTCTTTTGAAATATGGAATGAGTTATCCATAGTACCAAAAAAATCAGGAAAAATCAAGATATATTATGTTTGGTTATGGGCACATTTAACAGTTAAAAATTATATCTGCACCTGATGTTGCATGTTAACAGCTAATGCCATTTGACAGTGATGAAATTAAAGGATGAAGAAGAGATACAAACTACATTTTACAAGCATGATGGGTCTCCAACAATGCCATTTAAATATTATTTGTCACTATTTAAAATGAACCTTTCCCCTTTAAGCTATGCCATTACGCTCATTTGTCCTGTCACCACTGACAGGCTATATGACTCACACACAAAAATGGTCATTAGGTACTGCATCTTCATCTTATTAAAAAAAAAGAGAGAGAGAGAGAAAGAAAGAAAGCATTCTGATGCCTCTAAAAGCCTGTAATTATTTTCATCCGAAGAGATAGTGTTGCTCGGAAGGTAATTTAATAACCTTTTGCATGTACCTGGGGAATGCCTCTCCAGGGAACCGAGGTGCCGACATGCCATTCAGTCGTCAAAACATGACCTTTAATGGTTGCTTGGAGAGAAGTTAGCGTGGAATGTTGTACACAGTGCAATGCTAATTCTGCTTTCTAATATATGTAAAATTTAGTTCTTGAGCAATGATCTTTGTAAGATGAATTAATATAGGTACTGCTCCAGGAAACAAAAGAAATTGCAACATGAAGGCACCACCCCCCTTCCCCCACCATGATCTTTTATACTTCAAACTGAAGTAGCTAACAACTTGCACAATTTGTATTAAAAATAGTGCGAAACACTCCAGAAGTCTTTGCTTCCTTTCCCCCTTTAAGTTGGTTGATGAATTCTATTCTATATACTATGGAAATGTAAAACAGGATTAAAGGGATTTTCTTTGATAAGTTTATTTCCCAAAATAAAGCATTGGCCCCAATTCCTTGAAGAAGAAAAAGAAACGCTTACCTTTAATATACCCTCTCTGTTTTATAACACAATTTATGTGGCTCGTTGAAATTACTAATGCAGTTACTGAGTTAATTTTTAAAAAATCCTTCATGGATTTTCATGTTGAAATATGATATTTTGAACACTTGCATATACAAAAAGATGCACAGGCTGTTTCCTGTGACAACCAGGTTCAGAAACTCCTTATTTTGGTAGTCTGATATTAGATCCCGCCTGAGTTAGAAATGCTAGGATTTCAACTCCTACCCCTGACACGCCATCCGTCAATTTATTAGCACGCTGGTGCAGTAAGCCACTGAACAGGCTATATCAATTCGTTTAGTTTTTTTCTTTAAAATGTCTGTAATCCTCAGCTCTGCTCTCTCAACCGGTCAGCATTAAAGATTTATGTTGCACTTTTTTTCATCGCCACACCTGAATATGGATTACTTAAATGGGCTGTAAATAATTTATATCTGGGAATAAGTTTCCATTACTGACCAATGTTGTAATTTAATATACTGTATTATGGGTTATACAATTTTAGATTGTTTTCTGTGTGCATTCTGCAGTCAGGCAGACAACAGTTTAAGTAAAAAGGGTGAGATGTTTGTTCAGCTTATTTTCATGTTCACTCTGTGTGCTCAAATCAGCAACAGGGCTAAAGGAAGCAGAAAGCTACTTTCAACTACATGTTTTTCTGCTATTTATGGAAATCTTTTTTTTTTTAAGGCACTTGACCTGAAGCAAAATACAAAAACACATAATAGCTATTATTGATAAATACAAAAAAAGAAAATGTGCTAATGTAGGTGGCTAGAAATCTTAATTCTTGAGAACTGAAAAATATTCCTGATTCCTGAACCCAAAGGTTAACTTTCCTGTTTAATGCTTGGTTCTTCTCTGCAGAAAAATGCACATAATAAAATTATAATTTATTTGACAGGTTTGAATGAGGCTACTGGATCAAATATGTAAAATGTTAAAGTACAAGCTATTTTTAAAGCATAGGCAAGTGTTTACTCTTAAAAAAGCTTTAAACAATTTAAGATTAAGTTGAGTATAGTAAAAATTAATAATAGATTAATACATGAAAATCTATGAAGACACATAAGATAATGATTTAAAAAGGAATAATTTAAAAAGATGAATTAAAAAGTCGAATCAGAAAAGAAGGCCAGCATAAACTAGGGAAAAACATGCTGTGAATAAAGTCTGTTAGATCTTGAAATAGGAGAACTGCTAAATAATGCATAGTTTTATTTTTCTATCATTTGCATAAACCTTAAGAGAGTATTTATTTGTGTAAAACTTGATGTATCGAGTAAGGAGAATGAAAAAAATGGCATTCATTTTGTTTTCATTTTGGTATTTAGGAAAAATATTCTGTTACATATGGACTACTTAGACCTAATCATCTGACTGAATGTGCTGTGTGCCTTGAGCCAGGTTGGAAAGGGCTGGCTGCAGAACAGTGCCCTGGTCTTGCTGCAGGCGATGCAGGTTGGCCCATGCTCTGCTGGGGAGCAGATGGTGAGCCAATGCTTGTAGTCACACTTACCTTCCTTGCTAAATCCATAATCCCTCACTGGACACGGAGCCAAGGCAGGCTTTGGAGGCAGAAAGGAGGTTACAATCTGGACTTGGGTAGTGACTGCCAGAACTGAGAAAACAGCTCAGAAATTTCAAATGCTTAACAAGTTATCTGTCTTGTCCCTAAGCCAGTGCAGCATTTTTAAAAGTAATTAAGACATGATTGAAAATGTGTATGCCATCTAAATACAAAAATCTTCAAAAATCACCAAAACCAATCATTAAAAGCCACATTTAATATGACATTATGCAAAAATATATTTAAAATAAAATATATTTTTGTGATTGAAAGAAAATATGTAAAGTAAAAAAAGAGGAAGCATTTATTTTTTTAGGAAAAGGCACTTATTTTCTTTACAAACCTGGACCTTATAGAAGGAAAATATTTCATACATGTCTATAAATATGCTGCATGTATGAAATATTTTCCTTCTATAAGGAAATAGATAGCTATGCAACATATCTATACTAACAGATTCTTCTATATAAGTTTTTCTTTCAAAATATTAAATGATTATAGTTGATTTTTCTATATAGGATACTTATGTATGTATATGTATGTTTTTATATGTGTGAATGGAGTTCATCATCAACACAGACATTATAAATCAGAAAGACAAAATAAAAATATTGAGTGGGTAGCCAAATTCTAATCATTTATAATAAAAGGGATAGTAAGTACCATCTGTTTAATGTAAAAAAAAAAAACCAACTGATAAAATGCATACATATCTAGTAAATTAAAATCATGGAGTAATTCATATAAAACAAAATATGTATAAAATGTCAACATATTCCATTAGGGTGCGATTGATTTAAACATGTACTATCTACATAATAGTATGATATGAGAAATAGAAAAATCTTTTGATTATGGTTGGTGCTACACCACAATTTTTTTAAATGTTTTTCTATTAAGTGGTAGGAACAAAATTCCTTAGTTTTCTCCACTGAATTTTTGAGTCCTCATTATCTTAGGCAATACTTTTTTCTTGCAAATGATTCTTAGGCATACTTTCATTGAAGTTCATTGACTTTGAGGGAATTTCTTATAACCTTCCTTACTCCATCTTGCAACATCTACATTTCTCAAGCTGACAAAACGCTACCAATACTCTATTTGTGTTTATGAATAACTTGAGCTGTCCAGTCTAGGACTATCATCAACACCTTTCATAATTTCCCCCTTTTTCTATTGCCTCTTTTTTTGAAAAGTATTGTCACTCTTAGGAAAATGCTCTTAATTTCTTCTCTTTGTGACTCTTCTTCAGAATTCATTTCTTGCCAGTGCTTTCATCCCTCAATATGTCCTTTTCTGGTTATACTGTTTTCTTCCAAAATTGATGCAAAGAAATAAAGAAAAACGTAGAAGCTTCTTTCTCTGCCTCACCCGAAAATTCAAGAAATGTGCCTTGATAGGAGATATGTGCAGGTCAGTATTTATAAAAGGAGATATAAGAACAAAAATGTTTATCATAATACATTTGGGAAATATTATGCTTAGTTTTTATTCACACAATAATGTGCCTGTTGGTTTTAACTTTTATTTTAATTTAGTTTACATTAGCAAACTGAACCCTTGACTACAATTATATTTACAGAAAGTAATGTTTTCATGATTTCGGTAGGAAAATTTTACTATAGGGTGACATCATAAAGTAGTTTATCACTTCATTCCCAAACCTAAAATGAGGAAATATGATATTTACAAACACTTGTTTTTTCTTTTAAAAAGGGCTAATTACATAGAGTTTCAAAAAGGCCTGGAAAGATTGAGTTAATGTGATTTCTGTTCTCAGGTGAGAAAAGAAAGTGAGAAAATTTCAATGGTTACTTTTGACAATGCAAGTTTCCTATAAAATCACATTTCAGAAGGCCAGACCGGTGGCTGATGCCTGTAATCCCAGAACTTTGGGAGACCATGGTGGGAGGACTGCTAGAGGCCTGGAGTTAGGAACCAGCCTGATCAAAATAGACACCATCTCTACAAGGAATTAAAAAAAAAAAAAAATAGCACATTGTGGTGGTGCTCGGCTGTAGTCCCAAGCTACTTAGGAGGCTGAGGAGGGAGGATTGCTTTAGCCCAAGAGTTTGAGGTTGCAGTGAGCCGTGATTGTGCCACTGCAATCGCGCCTGGGTGGTGGAGAAAGACCTCATCTCAAAAATAAAAAACAACTTTGAAAATCACATTGCTCTTAATAAATATCAAAAGATTATTCTAGGACATTGTAGGCATCAACAACTTAAAAGCAACAAGTCAACACGATATAAATTTTAGTAAAAAAAAAAAATGATCTTTAATATTAGATATATTTCCTCTGTCCAAGAGTTTTAAGCAAAGACATTGGACTTGAAAACAGGAAACCTGAGTTTGCATTCCAGTTCTGCCTCTGACCAACTAAGAAATATAAGAAGTATTTATATATCTGGACCTTAGTTTCCTCACCTGTATAATTACAGCATTTTTCTAATGATTTCTAGCATTTTGATTGCTTACAAAACAGTCTGTGACTATGTGAAGGTGGAAGAGTTAAGTACTAATAAATACCACAATACAGGTGATATCTCCAAGCAACACATGCTTAATTATCAAATAAGAGATTCAGGCAATTCTTGAAACTAGTTAACAAAGTAAACATTTATATGGCTTCTTAATGTTTTATGTTCTAAATTTCTCATTGCATAATTTTTGATACATAAATTGGAACACATTTTGGCCAATTTAGTTGACATTAACAATGGGAAATGTCTCTATGTAGATCTCTGAACAAAATTTTGTAACACCGTCCATGTCTCAGAACATTACCACCAGAAATGCCATTGGCACGTTCCACGCATGAGTTCCACATTTTTAGGGAATCTAAGGTTCCAGAATTGCAGAGAGAGAAGCTATATCTATAGACACTAGGGAGAAAGTGAGTAGCAGAAGTGATCTACACAAGCAAAAAAAAATTTTTTTTAAATGTACTCAAGATTGAATTAGAAATCCAATTTATCAAAATCCTTGGAGATGGCTTCTGATCTCCAGTTGAATCTTCAGCCCTTTGATATGTCACCTATTAGCCACCCGAGAGGCACGTGCCAATTCTCATGTAGTATATAAAGTCTCCAAATAATTATTATCTTAACTATCAACATTATTACAAACATGATTAATTAAGAGAGACCTCTGTATTTCCGTAAAAGGGAAGAGCACTCTTATGGAAAAGGACCTATTAAAGAATTGGAATTGTCAGAAGTTGCATCTCTTGGATGAAGCATAAAGCAGAGATCTTGATGTTAATGGTCACAGAAGATTCTGTGTTGCCATCTGTCAGGAATTATTTACCAGTTTTTGCTGACCAAATTCCAAATTAAGGAGCTCCATTTATTGGCTCAAACCTACCCTCTGTCTTAATTAAAAATAGTGTCCATCTTTACTATTTATGACCTATTATGAGACACATGGACTTTGGGATTTAAAAAAAAAATTCTGCTTCCTCTTCTTTAGTTCAGGTTCTCATCATCTATTAATTGAATTTCTACCATAGGTTCATAAACAATATTCACATCAGACTTCTTGACCCACTCTAAGCCATTCTCCTGGGGCTGGCTGCCAGAGAGATTATTCCAAAATGCAAACTGTTTTTCTAGTTGTTCACTGTTAATAATTTCTCTATGAATCCCAATAGCCTTTAGGAAAAACAGTTCAAACTCTTTACTATAACTTTCAAAGTTCTCCGTGATCTGGCTGCTGCTTATCTCTCTAGTGTTACATCCTATGCTGAATCGAAGTTCTATCCATCTTGGAAGCCTACCTACAAGTTACCAAAGTTTAAGTTGGTTTTCCAGATTTCTTTTTTAACCAGGAATGCTGTTCTACCTAGCCACATTTCCTCATTTTTCCTCCAAAAGGCCATTCCTAATCGCTTTCCCCAACCCCCAAGTCTGGTTGGATGTATCCTTTTTACGTGCTCCTATAATACCCTGAATTATCACAATTATACATCAGTGTAAAATTGTCTGTTTCCCTGTGTCTCCCATTAGAATACGAACTTCAGGTTCAGGGGCCAGGTTATATTACTTTTTATATTTCCAAGGCCTAGGCTATTCTGTGGCAAAAAGCAGTATTTGGCACAGTTGTGCTCTGTCCTAAAATACCTTCTTCTCTGGGCTTCTTTGGCATCAGGCAGTCAAGGAATGTTTCTTCTGCCTCTTTGGGAATTCTGCATCCTCCTCTTCACCTCTTATTTGTGGAGATTCCCAGGGATTGATCTTCAACCCCTTTATTTCCTTAATATCTACAATAGTCTAGATGATTTTATTTGGGATGAAAATCTCTACAGTTAGTCTTGACCATAGATCTTCAGACCTATACATCCAACTGTTTCTTTGATGTCTTTATTTGGATGTTTAATATGCATCTTAAACTAACAAGACTAAACAAGAATACTTATTTTCCTTCCCACTCAAAATCTGTTTCTCTCTTGTTATTTCCTACCATAATAAATGAACTACTCTAACTACTTGGTTGTACAAGGTAAAAATCTAGGATTCATTCGTGACTCCTATCTGAACACACCCCAGTCTAAATAATCACTGTGACCTCTCAGCCCTGTGTTAAAGCCACCTGAACACATCTGCTTTTTTCTGTCTCCATTAAGCAATCATGGTCCATGTCACCATTATCATTCTCTGGACTACTATAGTAAGCTTCCAGTTGGTCACCATACTTATGTTCTAACTCTCCTATCCTACCTTTTTCAAGAGTTGCCAGAATGATCTTTTAAATGTGTAAATGAAGTCAAGCCATTTTCCTATTCAAAACTTTACAATAATTTTCATTCTATTTAGAAAAAAATCTGCCATCTAATCCTGGTTTAATATTCTCTGCATCATTCAACCTCCTCCAACATTCTAGCTCCATCTCATCGCATTCCCTTCTTTTCACTTTGCTGTGGCCACACTGGTCTTCATTCATTTTTTTGGAACATGTTAACTCAGTTTTGTCCTAAAGGTTTTGTCCCTACTGTTTCTTCTGTCTAGAAAACTCTTGGCCAGGTGGGGTGGCTTATGCCTCTAATCCCAGCACTTTTGGAGGCCAAGGAGGAGGATCACTTGAGGCCAGGAGTATGAGACCAGCCTTGCTAACATGGTGAAACCCTGTCTCTACTAAAAATACAAAAAATTAATTGGGCTTGGAGTTGCTTGAACCCGGGAGGTGGAGTTTACAATGAGCCGAGATTGAGCCACTGAACTCTGGCCTGGATAACAGAGCAAGACTCTGTCTTCAGAAAAGAAAAAAAGAATGAAATATAGAACACTCTTGCTACTGTTCTTTATATAGTTTTCTTCTTTCTGTCATTCAAATTTTACCTGCTTGCCAAGGCTTTCCTTAAGGGCCATTTCAAAAAGTAGCCACTTAGTCATTTGCTGTTACAATATTCTATATACCACCTATCATTATCACATATTTCTCTGCATATCACCTATCATTTTAATACTCTGCACAACACCTATCATCACCTCTATATGTTTGTCAATCAATTTTGATTTATCGTCTCCAAACTCACCAAAATACTAACTTCATCAGATCATGGGACTTGCCTGTCTTCTTCACTGCAGTATTCCCAACACCTAGAACTGGGTTCCAAACAATAGAAACTCAAAAATAATGGTCAGATAAAGGAAATAGCAATTGCATGGGAAATCGAGTTTGAACAGTGAAACTTATTTGAGGATTACTACTAATAGATGGAGAGTGGAAGAAGCTACATGTCTTCTTCTCAAATTTTAAAATGTTTAGTAAGATCAACGAGCAAGATTAAAAAGTTCCTTTAACAAAGACACCAATTTCTAGAGTAGAGAAAGACCTTGTAAAGTATTTGATGTTGTCTTAAGAGGTACCAGGGAAGCCAAATCTCTTTCAACTATTTTTCCCCATCGCAATAAGCCAAAAATCGGAGAGGAAACAGTAGCAAAAAAACAAAAACAACAACAACAACAAATAAAAAACATTCAATCATCCATTACATAAACTAACAGTTATCATCTGAATAATATTGTAGGCACAGATTCACCTTACTCTCGTGCTATTATATAACAGAAATTTAATTTTTTCCTTCCTTGGAGTTTTACTTGGAAATTATTTTGTTCTCTCACAGAAGTAGTTTAGAATTCATTTAGGAGTGGGAGTGAGAAGTGGGAGGGACAGCATTTCATTATTTAAGAAATATTTATTAAACACTTTCTAAGGAGCTTACAATCTAATAAAAATATAAAACCTGAGCATGATACTTATAATATGTGCTAGACAATTACAAGTGTGATATTATAAGTACCAAGTAAATGCTGGGAAACTTTAGAAGAGAGAAAAATTATGCCCCAATGAAGAATCAGTAGGGTTCGTGTATTGGAAAAATCAAGAAAGCTTGGTTTTGAAGTACGCACAGAATTTTACCATGTTGCAGATAGGGGAAGAAAGATATTTCAAGGAAAAAGGACTCTCACAGAGTACATGTACTAATTTAAGTAGTTCCAGGCCAGGCACGGTGGCTCAGGCCTGTAATTCCCAGCACTTTGGGAGGCCAAGGCAGGCGGATCACTTGAGGCCAGGATTTCCAGAAAACCCTGTCTCTTAAAAATACAACAATTATCCAGGCATGGTAGCAGGTGCCTGTAATCCCAGCTACGCAGAAGGCTGAGGCACGAGAATCGCTTGAAACCAGGAGGCGGAGGTTGCAGTGAGCAAAGACTGGGCCGCTGCACTCCAGCCTTGGCAACAGAGCGAGACTTTGTGTGGGAAATAAAATAAATAAATAAATAGTTTCATTCTAACAAGACACAGGAAAGGAAGGTGGAACAGTAGTCTTAGTTCTTATAATATAGAGGATGTAGTACACCCGAATAAGGAAAAGAAATGTTCTAAAGTTCTCTGTAGCATGTAAAACAACTGACCACCCAATTTGTGTTAAAACCTTATGACCCTATCTCCTATACTTTGTCTTATCTTGTGCCTTTTTCTGTTTTCATCTTTGGCTTCTCTTCTCCAGTCCTAAGGAGTAAAATAAATAAGAAGCTAACCTGAGCCATCTATTAGGACAGGATATTCAGCAAATGCTTTGGCACAAGACTCTGTTGCTTTAGGTCTTAGGGAAATCTGGCAATCATCCTTTCAGATCAAAACCTCTAGATTCCTGATTCAGTTTCCTGCTGCTAACTTTCTGGTGGATAGTTTGTGTGACAATGCTGATCCCTCTATTTGCACATTGCCGTAATTGTCAGGCATATCAGACATACTTTGCCTTTTAAGCACTCGAAAATGTGCACCATGATCTAGCACCAACCATCACCTCCACTTTGAAATCTCACTCAGATCTTCTGTGTATACACCACACAAATCACCAGCAAGAAATTACAGAGCCTGGATTATAAACATAGAACTTCCCGAAATTGAATCTTGCCTTCTCACTTAGGTCATACAGGACCTTAGACAAGTTTTTTAACATCGCTAATTCTAAATTGATTTATATGTAAAATAGCAATAATCATACCCACCTTTGAAAGAACCAACTCTGTGAAGTTACAACCGCAACTATTTTTGCTTCAATGCACAAATATTCCAAAGATCAATGACAGAAAGTGTGTAAAACACCAGGTACATACTAAGAACTTAATAGAGATTAGCACCTCCTTGTTTTGGGTTTTTCGATTCTTCTAGAAAGCTTACTTCACGTTTCCAGCTGTCTAATTTTTACTCTTATTTTTATATTCAGCTCCTATATATTCTAAAATATTTTTTGAATGACCAATTGAAAAGAAGTTTTATTACCACTAATTTCTCCATTTTCCAACTTCCCTAAGCATTTTATCAGAAACTCTTTAATCGTAGTTTTCCTTCTCTGCCTTAGTTATGGTAGCACAGATAGTCTCTCTCTTATTATGTGTTGAGGTCCAATTTTAATTTTGTATCCTCACAGCATTAAATATGCTATTTTTTCAAGTAACAGATCCTGTATCTACACATGCTGAATCACTTTTTTTGAATGATTCTTTCTGATGTTAAACCGTTGTCAAATAATGTAGATTGTGGAAAATCTGTAAAATTATATCTAGTAATTTACCTAATAAGGTCTATACTTTGCTATGGACAGCTAGATATTACACTAATAATACATGAATTTTCTTAGTTTCTAGTTAACAAATTTATATCAAACTGCCTAAAATCTATTCAAGATCACCAATTCAAAGAATAATAATTTGCACATTTGATAAAAATTCCATGAGGAAAACAAATAATATTTTGCTCCTAGGTCAAAGTTATAGTGTTGATAATAAACAAAATACTAAAAATTGTGCATTTTGGTATCGACTTTTTGTGAATTTTCTTTAGGGAATTTGATTAATGCCTTCTAGACTAATTCTATAAAAATCTATATGTTTCAGTTTATTATTTGAAGATTTATTTAATAGGGTTAAAGAAATGATTCAAGTAAACTTAGAAGCAAAATAAAATCACACACAAAAATCTATTGGCTCTTTAATTCTTAAAATCCAACTTAGAAAAAACAATCTTTAAAAAATTTCAGTTGGAAAAATCGTAGTTATGTAATTATTCATTCCTCCTGAAATTTAAAATAAAATACATAAAGGGTGGTCTGGGTATTTCTCTGTCTGTGGCAACATCTTTTAACTTGACTCTGCTATCTTAGTGTTTACTTGATTTATCTTAAAGATATTTTTCAAAGTGTCCTGTATCATAATTGGCAGGTCCATGACACTTGCAATTGGCTCTAAAAATGTTTATAGTAGCCAAGATGCAGTAGTAGCATTGTTTAATTTTACTTTTGTTTTAAATAGAATGAAACATGTAAAAGAAAACTTCTTCAATTGATTAGACATTACATAACAATCTTAATTTCCTTCAACAGTTTTTTCCTATTCTTTGGGAAATGTATGTCTGTGTTTGCTTCATCAACCTCTCCACTATTTGTGGACAATGAAGATCCCCCAAAATTAATTTTATCATCACCTCTACCTTTGCTGTCAATAAATTATCTCCTCCATCTCTGAGGGATCTGACCTCTTGCCCTTCCTACAGTTGAAAAATGTTGTTTTATTTATCGTCATCATCCTCACAATTTTCTCTTTATTTGCCATCTTTCCTTTATCATGTTGTACTCCCTTGACTTCATTTTATAATCCTCCCCATCCTGTTTTGAGTCTCACACAACTTATCCTGCATATTGCTCTTCCTTATTCCCGATTATTTTTGTATTTTCTTGTTCATACTAATTGGCTCCATTTTTATTTCCAGTATATTTATAACTAAATGGCATTCATTGCCTTTGAGCATACATTAATTTATCTTTCAGGATTTTCCATTTACTCTCTGCATATTTTCTTTATATATTTCTTCTTGTAACCTCCATTTCACTTCATATTTCTCATACGTTTTGGTGTATTATTTTTGTTGTTGCTTTTTAAATATCCCTTCATATCTGTAATTCATGCTTCATGTGTTATTAGGAGGGTTTATAAAATAAACCACTGTGTATTTGCCACAAACAGCATTAATTTGAATAGTCTAAAAATAGGTTGGGATTCATTGTACTGCAATTTTCCGGCCACCTTCTTTACAGCCATACTATAGGGCTTAACTAAATAAATAATTAGAAGCTAATTTTACAAATTAAAAGAACTACAGATATTTTAATTTATTTACCTGAGGTCAGAAAAGGGTAGTTTATTGAAAGATCAATGGACAAAGGCAAAACTTATTTCAAGAGAGAGATGTTTAGACCTTTGGAGGTAATTAACTGATAAGAAAGTGGTGCATATATGCTAACATCATTAATCTTCATACTTTTCTATGCCTTCACGCATATAATAAAGGACACATTTAAAGCCAGATATCCCTTCTTAAAGAAAATCCTTGAAAAGCACAAATTTGAGGCAAATAAAAATGTACCAAATAAATTACAGTGCAATGTGGAAAATATTACATGTTAAATAACAGTATATTTAGTGTGTGATTGGAGTAAAGAAATATGAAGAGCGTCTTAGAAGACTTTCTAGAGCAAATAACATTTCAGCTAAGTATCAAAGAATCATACACACATTGCCACCTGGAGATGAGGAACAGTGTTCAGAGATGTTGTTCCACATTATAATTGAAAGGGAGACTTAACAGGGAGAGAGGCACGAAAGAAAAATAAAATATCAGCATATCTTTTACTAAGACATTTGGAATTTTCCTTCAGTTCAGTGGGAGTCATTGGAGAGTTTAAGCAAAGAAGTGACATGATCAGATTTGATTTTGGAATGAGAACTCTAGTAGACATGAAGAAACTGGACAGCAACACCACAGCCACTTAGAGTGGTAAAATAATAATATCAATGAGACAGAATGAGGACACAAACTAAAGCAGAATCTGAAGGAATAATTAGAAGATATGTGAGAGTCATTAAAAGGTTCAGTCAAGAGAACTTGAGGACACTTAGGCGTGGGGGCAGAAGAAAGCAAGTGAGAAGCAAGTGGAAAGCAATTTTTCCATAGGATTCAAAGCCACCCACTTAATTTCAATTAGAAAAATAGAGCTGTGAAATGGCTATTAAGTTTAATTTCATCCAGATAGATTCTCCAGTTTGCATTGATGATTAGATCACTACTACCTTATGACAGTGATTACCCACCTTATGACTTATGATTAACAGTTGAATAAATTAAATGTATAGTCAACAGAGAAAATAAAAATAACAATATTAGAATGATACTTTCTTTATTGCATAAATGAATAGTGACACATTCAGACTTCCCAATGTGCAGCAAGGGAGCCCAAAAAACAATAAAAAATATTGCACAGACATTCATGCAAAATGAACCCTGATGGTAGTAAATTCTAAAAATGGCAGAATTTAGTTTTAAATGCAATTTCCACATTTGCATACTATGTAAGAAGGCATCTTATAACTATGTTCATAGTATATTGTTCATCTCATTTCCATAATCTAATTCAGTGATACTTATGCTCTTCAAATAGTATTCACTGATCATATTTTATCTCTTTTTTATCTTAAATTATGGTTCTGTGAATTACAGACCACATCAGGGAAAGATTGTAAATATCATAAATATAATGCCAATTTTCCTTTAAAATGGCAAATTATATAAAATATATTTTCTGCTTTTTCTTACAAGGACCAAAAGTAGACAAACCTTTGAGCTTAGAAGTGGATTAGAATACCTTTGAATTACATAGCATATAATTTTTTTAATTCCTCAGTTTATTAAAAGATTATAATTTTGAAAAGGTAATCCTGAGTAATGTAGAGCTGTTGATTTTAAACAGACTTCAATTTAGTCAAACTTTCTTATCCAAACTTCCAAAGTTTCCAGTATAATTGCAGGTTGAATTTGCCATAGATAATGCAGGCATTTGGGCCATACATATAATATACTATCTATTTAAGCTATATAATCCATTGTTATATACTGAGACCATTTTAGTGCAAGGTATTCTACCAGGCACTTTGCAGAGAATATTTTATGTAATACAACAACTTTTCAGAGAATGCAGTATTCTTTTTCTTCTTCTTCTTTTCCTCCTACTTTTTCTTCCTCCTCTGATTATTATTATATCAATTTATTTACTGAAAATTGAATTTCCAGGAAGTTATATAATTTGCCCAATATTTCTCCCCCATAGATGTAAATCCTGAATTGGGATTCATATCTGTTTTATTCTAAAATGCATGCTCACTTCCACTGAATTATGCTGTCATAATGTAGCAACATCACAATCATTTTGGGACAGTAAGAAGTAAATAAGGAGTAGGTCTTAAACAAAACAGTTCTTCTTTGGTGCAAAAGAACTACATCATTTTATGTAATAAAAAACTGAACTGTAAGAACCCTAAGGAATGATAACACAAACCTTAACAAACAGGACTTATGCAAGCATACCAATTTCCCCCAGAGATGTTTAGCTCATGGTGTTTCTTTAATAACAAAACTCAAAAAACAGTGAATTTCATCAATTACATACTTAAGATCCTTGGCATGTCTTGCTTTTTCATTTCTCCAGCCCATGTCAATAGTACTGAGGGGGAATATCACACTCTGGGGACTGTTGTGGGGTGGGGGGAGGGGGGAGGGATAGCATTGGGAGATATACCTAATGCTAGATGACGAGTTAGTGGGTGCAGCGCACCAGCAAGGCACATGTATACATATGTAACTAACCTGCACATTGTGCACATGTACCCTAAAACTTAAAGTATAGTAATAAAAAAGTAGTACTATTGTATCAAAAGTCATACTGATTATATTGTATATACTTACAGCTTTTGTAATTATTTAATATATATTTGATGCCTTATGAGGAAATTATCTAATTAGAAGGCAACATCTTCTACATCGTTTCTAAAATTATTTTATTATATTTGTTCAACAATAGTTAGAATTCTTAACTCTGACAAGCATCTACCAAGCAGGCTTTGAGTCTGTTCTATGTGGACTAGTATACTTCATGATACTCAAAGCAACTTCAGATTCCTTTTCCCAGTGGTGATGTGTGGTATTTGAGACAAGCACACTTCCTTTCATTTATTTCTTTCTCTACTATGGTATCTTGTAAACCCATGTTAAAAGTTTAATGTTTAGTTTTTTTCCATGTTTCAAATGATTATGAAAGACAAGATACCTTGTTTGCTTAATCATGACTTTTTTTCTCCTTTGAGACCACATGGACCAAAGTGACTATCAAAATAGTTGTACAATGTGCCCTGATAAATTGGGGGGAATAGGTTGTTGGGGGATTTTATTTGTTTTTATTTATTGTTGTTTGTTGTGGTCATTGTTTTGACTGTAGACACCTATTTGAGGTCTACTTTTGAAAAAGAATATTATTGGATATAGAAAGTAATTCAAATATTATTGGCAAGATAAATTTATTTTACTTTAAGTTCCGGGATACGTGTGCAGAACGTGCAGGTTTGTTACATAGGTATACATGTGCCATGGTGGTTTGCTGCACCTATTAACCTGTCATCTAGGTTTTAAGCCCTGCATGCATTAGGTAGATAAATTTCTGCAAGAAGTATAATGAGAAGGACAAATTGATGAGGACATCTGCTCTAACAATGAAGAAAGAGTTTTATATATTATTTGGCAATCTCTAGAGTTTCTACATGAGACTCCAAGATGGCATATTGTCCGTCTTTCTATCTCCCTACCTATTTATCCATCTATCTGTCTGCCTGCCTGTCTATCTATCCGTCTTCGTCTCCTCTCCCCACCCCCAACACAAATATGACAGAAATGAATACATTCAGATTATATACATACAGATTCAGTTTCATCTGGTTTGATTCGGTTTGGTAATAATCCATACACTGAGCTAAGTGCTCCAATTTTCTTTTTCTTTTTTTTTTTTTTTCGAGGCTAGCTTGTTCCCCTGTTTTGGAAAATTTCCTCCTTACTGAAACATCACATTACAACCAATATTATACTTTGCCAACGATTTTGTTGTAAATTCTGATGGCCCACTCTTAAGCAATCATTTATATGTGTACGTCTAGTACATAAGACTTCATTGAGTTTTCAGTTTGTGCATTCCATTATCATGAATGTACTGAGAAGCAACTTAATGATTTATTCCTTAACCCAAACACTTAATTTTACTCCTTTGACTTTTAGAAAAATATCATTAGTCTTTTAAGAATAGGAAATCTTACAAATCAACACTGAAGAACTTACTCATGTAACCAAATACTACCTGTTCCCCACAAGCCTATGGAAATAAATAAATAAATAAATAGGACTAGTCAGCTGGGCACAGTGGCTCACACCTGTAATCCCAGCACTTTGGGAGGCTGAGGCAGGAGGATCACTTGAGCCGAGGATTTCAAGACCAATCTGGCAACATAGTGAAACCCCATCTCTATGAAAAATAGAAAAAAAAAATAGCCAGGCATGGTGACACGTGCCTGTAATCCCAGGTACTCGGAAGGAAGAGGTGGGAGGATCGCCTGAGACTGAGGAGGTCGAGGCTGGAGTGAGCCGTGATGGTGTCTCTGCACTCCAGCCTGGCGACAAAAAATAAAATGGAGTAGTCGATTTAAAAAAAAAAAAAAAAAAAGGACCCAGAGACCCCAAGAGTTCTATTTCACCAATGACACCATAGCTTCTTAATCTACTCATGTACATGTGACTGTGCTTATATAAATTTGAATTTTAAAATTGCATGTAGACAAATTAAGATAAAAAAAGAAATAAGATATCACATTAATGAATGGGTATTCATAAATTTATATATAAACTTCATATTATATATTCCAAAGGGATCTGGAAATTTTTATATTTTTATGGAAGTTAGGAAGATTCTTTCTTAACCACTTTCATTACATTATTTCATTAGGAATCTGATGAAAGATATGGATACTTGCCTTAGAAAAAATTTCACATAAACACTGTCAAGTTGTGGAATTCCTGAAGCTCATTCACAGGCCTCCCTGGAGTCTTTGATTTCAGTGTTATGTCAGTTAACATGTATTAAATTCCTATCATATGCTAAGCAATTTTTAAGAAGGCTTGAAAAGTTTGGGCACAAAAATGATATGTTCTAGATGATAAAGTATGTGCACCTCATTTCACTGATGAGTAGTGAGTGGACACCTTTTAAAAGCCTACAACAGTGCCTGTACATAAAAAGAGATTAATAAATGTTAACCATTCTCTCTCCTCTAAAAAAAAAAATCTAGTGAGGGAGATACACATTTAAGCAATTATATTCAAAAAATAGATGAGACAGATAAAGAGAAAGAAAATAGCACATAATTACACAGTACTTAGAATTTCATAGTCCCTTTTATATTGGACAACTTTATAACCCCTTTTGTATATTTACTCATCTGATTCTCAGGTCATTATTAGTCAGGTACTGTTATTCCCATTTTATAGATGAAAATATCAAGGACTAGAGAGGTAATGAAACTTGCTCAAGGTTGCACAAGTATTAGTGGCAGAACCAGGACTAAAAGCCAGGTAATGTGTTCCAAGAATCCATGTGCTTGTAACCGTCACATTTGCTGTCTCATAAAAATACAACAAAGGCCAGGCACGGTGGCTCACGCCTGTAATCCGAGCACTTTGGGAGGCCAAGGCAGGTGGATCACGAGGTCAGGAGATCGAGACCATCCTGGCTAACACGGTGAAACCCCATCTCTACTAAAAACACAAAAAATTAGCTGGGCGTGGTGGAGGGCGCCTGTAGTCCCAGCTACTTGAGAGGCTGAGGCAGGAGAATGGCATGAGCTGGGGAGGCGGAGCTTGCAGTAAGCCAAGATAGCACCACTGCACTCCAGCCTGGGCGAGAGAGCCAGACTCTATCTCAAAAAAATAAAAAACACAGAAATAAGCAATATGGAATGGCAAGATGAAAGAACAATTACTTTTGTTGGTAGTCTAGGAAAAGTCTCGGAGAAGCACACCAAATTTTTGTTAGGCATTGAAAGAGTAGAGGAGATACATTGTACCTAGGGTGGGGTGTCTTATTAGATATAAATATGACTTAACATGCTCAGTGTAATATTAATAAAGTTCTATGTCTCCTAATGAAAGAGTGAAACATAATTATTGAGTTACTCATGAACAAGAAATCCAAATACATGAAACATCCTGTGGACCTAGCAAACCTGCAAAACCATTTTCCTGAGGCTAAACTGTTTTCAGAAATATGTTAGCTCTTAAAAACAGGTCTATAACAACAAATCCCAAATATTGTGTATCTGTGAGGTACAATTATTCTGTTACTTACATATAACTGATTTGTCCTTTTGTTATTTCCCAAAGAGTTGGCAAAGGGTGCAGCAACATAAGTGGATGAAAACCATTATAATGGGTGAAATAAAATCCGGTGGCTAAGAAAGAACAGATTTCTAAAGGGGAACATATTATTCAGTTCCTAGTTTTAAAAAAATGGGATATAGAATATTATAGGTGGATTATGGGATATTGTCACTGGAGTGTACCACTTTCACCTGGAGCCACACTATTTGGTGTCATTAGTAGCTGCTTATTCTTGCCATTTTCCCCACCCCATTTCTTTCCCATTGCTACCCCACCCTGCCATATCCTGCACAGAGACAATCCATTCTTTGATTCTTCTTTGGACCATAAGAGTAATTTTTACATGTCAGCACTAGTAAATCCACCCTATGACCATAGTAGGTTGTTTTCTGGGTGGGGTTTCTGTTTGCTTTTTTGAGATAGTGTCTTGCTCTGTCACTCAGGCTGAATTGCAGTGATGTGATCTTGGCTCACTGCAGCCTCAACCCCCTGGACTCAAAATTCTACTGCCTCAGCCCCCTAAGTAGCTGTGACCACAGGCATGCACCACCACACCTGGCTATTTTTTGTATTTTTTTGTAGAGATAGGGTCTCACTGTGTTGTCCAGGCTGGTCTCAACCTCCTGGGCTTAAGCAATCCTCCTGCCTTGGCTTCCCAAAGTTCTGGGATTACCGGCATGAGCTACTGCTCCTGGCCATAGGTACTTTTGGAAAGAGTTGTTCTACCCCACCAGACTAATGACTCCTCCAGGACAGGTATGTATAATCCTTTTCCCATTTTATAATCTCAGAATTTAATGCTGTTAATACATGTGTGCCAAAATAATTGATTATAAAAGGGAAAATAAATGAATATATGATCATCACAGATTCACTATGAGGGTGAATCAACAGTGGGATCCATATTTGTAAAATAAAACAATGAAAAAAACAAGAGGTTAGAAAGAAAGGAAATTTGGCTAGATATGTTAATCACAGATGTGGACATTAAAATGTAGTCTAAGTCATCTTATGACAAAATAGGTACTGATATATGACAGTTTATATTTTTAAAAAGCAAATGTTTATTTAATTTTAAGGTTAACATTAGTGATGTTATGCTACAATGTGTGTGTTCCTAGTAATAATTGCATTACTAACATCTATCTAGATGAGAGCTCTCTACTATAATCAATAGAAACGTCATTGGCCTCCCCTCCTCTCTTCACCTCTCATTCTTCCATTTCTCCCTAGAGCACTATTAAATGTAAATTTCCCAAATTCTTTTCTGTGACTTTTATGGCCTGAAAGTAAGTAATCTGATTGGTGATGAAAATTCAGAACAACATAGCCCAAGTACCCTGGGAATCACAGTTCTGCCAAGCACTTATGAACTAAGAAAAATATACTCTCTTGCACATGTGGAATGTCAGAGGAGGAACTGTGCAGCTCACTCAGCTCACTAGGTGTTAGAACAACAGTGCAAGGGTATCCAGTGGTGACATACATAAAGACATGGCCTCCCTGGGAGCTCCAGTGATTTAGAAATGAAATCTTAGACTGCCCTGTGAAAGTTGAAGATCCTGTTGCTTTACAGAGGAATGGATATTGCATAACTTGAAGATAAAGAGAGCAAACCCACTGATAACACTGCCATGGTTAAGTGTTCTTACTGAAAACTTCTATCAACACTATGGCTCTAAAGAGTTCATTCCGGCAGCCAAGAACAGGGAAATGCCAGCTGAGACCCCAACTACTCCAAATGCTCATTAAATAGATTTTACTTTTTTCAGTGATGGTTGTTTGAAAATAGGAGTGTTTATGAGAAGCGCAAGCTCTCTTTAAAGAAAAAGTAGGAAATGACAACAGAACAAGCTCACATTGTAAAATGCACTATGCAAAGAGAAAAACAAACAAATACACACGCATGTGGCATTCTTTGTCATCTCTGACATCTTCAACTTCCGCGTTTCCCATTGGTTGCAATCAGAGCTGGTGTTTAGAATAATGACTGCTAGGTTCCGTAAGATTCTCAACATTACAGATATATTTCATTATGCAACCCTTTAGTATTCTAAAAGTGGAAAGAGAAATGAACTAAGCCATTTTAAGATAGATTTAAATTACAAAGATAGAAAAGCAGAGAGATTTTTATTCATTCTGAGCTAACCAGGAAAATCAATTAACTAAAATTCCTGATTGCCAGAACATGCTATGTAATTTGTATTATATTAACTTTGGTTTTACTTACCTTCGATTGTTTATAGCCTGTCAATGAAAATATTTCCTGAACAATGTTCAAGTATCAACATTCATTGATAGAATCAATTCACTGCAGCCTACTCTGTCTGGCTTGTGTAAGGTTGGTGTCGAAAATGAAGCTTCCAAAATCAGGATCCGGACCAGAAGGAAAGCTTTGTATATTATGAGCTAAGAACATTTATTTTTATCAATTTCAGATATGTATATGGTAAGACTTAGAACACATAGAATAAAATTCAGAAAGTAACATGTACCGTGGAAGCTAACACTAAGCATTAGAAAATTTGATCTTAATTAGATTTATTTTAAAGGGTATGCCATATAAAATCTATCATTAATATTATAATAATTTAATATTTAATTTAAATTCATACTTTAATTTACTCCCACTTTCTTCTGGCTTTCTGTTTCTCAATTTTATATTTCTTTCTGAGCCTATAATAAAACATAAACCTGGTCTCAGCTCAGTTTAATATTTTGAGATGTCGAATACTTAATTTCACAAAACATACTTTTTCCACTCCTTAAATGCATTCCTTTTTTGCTTTTTAGATTGCACATATACTGTGTTTTGGATTATTGGTAATGGTAAATACTTTCCTGTAATGCCTTTTAAATATTTTGCTCAGTAAGTAATAAACAAGAACTTCAATTCATTTGCCTGGCATTAAAATGAGACTTTGCTCCCTTATTGAGGAAGTACAAGTTTTGGATTTCATTTACAAATGGCATATATGGACTGCTTTCCCCAACATCTAGTAGGGTTTTCAATGACAGACTAATAAAATGTATCTTAAAACATTTGGGTAAAATTGTAATCCTATGAAGAATAAATACTTTAAAAAATATCCAGCCAATACTTACCAAATGAAGTTATATACTGTACAAAAGAATTTTTAAGTAGGAAGAAACTTTAGTGATCATTTATTCTAGTTTCTTGTTCTAATTAACATACTTTTTAAAAACCTCTTTCTACAAAATTGAAGAATAAAAAATTGCTAGCACATTTTCAGTATTTTTTTCTTTTCATTATTAGAAAAAGTGTTTTATAATACATAATTATTTCAGAAAAATTGAAAAAATAAAATAATAGTGCCCAAAGTGTCTATTATTAAATATATTACATAAGAGTTACATATTTTTCTGCCTTTATTTACCTTTACATATACATTGTTATTTTATAAATTGGGATCTGAAGCTAGTTTTGTTTCCTATTTTTTTTCACTAAATTTAGAGTGTGAAAGTTACAAGTCACTAAATACTTTTCGAAAGACAATTTAATTTCTATGAAGTTTATAATAAATGTAATACAACAAATTCAGTGTTAAAAAGGTTTGAGTTGGAGTTTTGTAATTAATTTACAGCAATAAATTAACAAAGTAGCAAACAAAATATTATAGAACATATGCCTTTGCATCAGAACTTTTCTGTTCCTGATTGAGTATACATCAGTTTAAGACATTTCAGTCTTCTCAATGTATTGCTCAAAAGTGAATTCTTTGAATGATGTTTATAAATAGGCTTTTTTTATATGTACTTTACATCTCTCTCTGATTTAAATAGTCCCTTTTCCTCTCACAACAAATATACCAAAATATAGTCTCCAGTTAAACATTAATAATTCATTTAATACACTCAGAATGTCATAATACTTAATGAGTAGAATACTTTGGCTTTAGAAACAGCCTTTGGAGATAAATGCAGAAAGGAAAATAAACAAACATAATGTTTACTGAAATTAATTAGAATGGTGAAGGGTCCTTCTCACCGATGCCTTGGATGCATGACTTTGGGAGATATGTTTCAATTCAGCAAAGCAGGTGATCTAATAATAGTGGCTAATGTGATTAGCACTTGTGAAAATAAGGTCATAAAGCACAATTTCTAAGATCTTTTAGAAATAACTTGCAGGTGATTAGAAATTCAAAGCCATTCTTGAGTCTGGAGATATGAAACAGTTTATTAAACAGATATTAAAGTACTTCTAAAACTTTAAGAAATAAAGACACTTTTCTATAAATCTCATCTGGTATTAAGGCTAATGTTATGTATCCATGTTACCTCTTGGCATATTGGGGTCAATTCCCAGTTATCTATCCAAATAGTAATATACTGGATCAAACCCATTATCTTTCCTGTTCTGAATTCTCTCTCTGATAACAGTGGTAGTTTATAAAAGAGCTGTAGTCACTCTTAATGCCTTAGAGAAAGAATATACTTCCAAAACAAAAATCAATGGGAACTTTGAATCACTCAAGAGTATCATTTTAGCCAGTTTTTTCCAACATCTTCCTAAGCACCATCCTCTACCAGTTCTGCTAAAAGTAGAAACATTGATTGATGCGTTTTATCTCCTTCCCCCTCCACTGCCATCCTCTAGCAGAGATTCTAGAAAGAGAAGAAATGCCCTAAAGACAGGTTGCTTGAGGAAAATGGAGAAGTCAAAGATTTGAATTATATCCACAAACTGGATAATCAATCTCTGAAGTATTGAAAGTTGACTGTACACAAAAAGTGCAGTAGATAAATATTACAGTTTGTAAGTTGAAGCATGTAAAATATTGAAGGGAATGGGTGGAATCTTTGGTGTTACATGTGATAAACCTTGGAACCAATAAGGTTTTTTTAAATTATTTATTTATTTTTTATTTATTTATTTTTTAAGTTTTAAAGGTTTGAACCATGAAATTTTAAATGGGAATTTCAAAAATTTGCAAGTTAAGCATCCCCGATGACTTGTTTTAGAACTTCAAATTTCCACATATGCACTCATTAAAAGCAGAGATGATTAATCAATTGTCTCATGTGCATGCATACATGCCTTCCATGTACATGACTAAACTAAAAATGGGAGTGAAGGTTGAGAACTCAGTCTGTGCACCACATGAGTAAATCACCATCCAAGCATCCAAGCATAAATTTGCCTGTTGTTGCTGATCAGTGCTTGAATTCATAGTAAAATGACCCACACTGATCATTAACAAGGTGGTTTTTTAGGCATATATATATATGTGTGTGTGTATACATTTGCCTGTTGTTGCCGATCAGTGCTTGAATTCATAGTAAAATGACCCACACTGACCATTCATAGTAAAATGACCCACACTGACCATTAACAAGGTGGTTTTTAGGCATATGTGTGTGTGTGTGTGTGTGTGTGTGTGTGTGTGTGTGTATGAGAGAGAGAGAATCAGCTTCATCATGGTATAGTTTACACAATTCTCTCTTTAGTTTCCTGAAAAAGAATCTGAATTTTCTAATGTGAACTTTCATTGTTTTTGTCTTCTACAAAGATGTATTGTCAACTATAGAGAAAAGTGAACAACCAAAAGTTGTCATAAAAATTAAATTGAAAATAAAGGAATCTGAAATAATTATTAATAAATTTCCCTTTTTCAAGTAAATATACTTCAAAATTTAAGTAGGAAAAATAATGACTATCTTTTTCAAAGAAAAAGTAAAGGAAACAAATACACAAATAGGTAAATTTTAAAGACGTTCTTACTCAACATCCATTAAACAAATATTTTATTGTGCCAGGAACTAGATTCTCATTTTCAATCCTCAAAATTTGCAGTGGAACAGAGCAAAAAGAACAAAATTACCCATTTTTGTATGTATCTACTTTGTGTAAAGCAGTATAGTAGGTACTTTCCAAAGAAAATGATGAAGGAAGGGATAAAAAGAAATACATCAGGACTGTGGTTATAGCCCTCAAGCAGATCTAATCTAATTGGAGAATTGAGTAGGCAACTGATAGTGTAAACAAAACAGATAAAGTAGATTAATGAGTACTAATGTAATATGTTAGTACTCTGCTTCTTATTAGTCTCCTACTTAATCTACTATTTGAAGTAATAATGTAGTATAGTAGGAAGAACGTTACTCTGTGGTTTCCATTCCTGGCTCTGTTACTAACATTTGGGCTGACCATGGGCAAATGACTTAATAACAGGAATAGCTACCATTGATTTGACTGCCTGGGTGCTTTGCATGCATTGTTTTGTTCAATCCTCACGTCAACCATATGGTATCATTCTGACTATAAAAGTGACTGTAAGTCCAGTTTGTTAGAGATAGTCCTGCTTTTGCCCTATTGTCCAAGTACACTTGTTACCAGTGTCAGTGTCTCCTTTTACCCTCAAGAGTGCCCCAGTTTGGATGATATAATAAATTTTCTCCATTTGATGAGAAACTTGATAATTGCAATCTAACAAGTAGTAGAAACAGATTTGATCCAAGGCTGTTGATGCCTAAAGCCCATATACATAGCCACTCTATATATGTTCATTCTGGTTAAATAGTTGCTGCGCTTCCTTGTATATACATAAAATGAAGCCATTAAAGTAAATGATCTCCAGGATTCCTTCCATCTCTGAACCCTAGGACTCCAAGTACAAACAGACACATATGTGTGGGCTCATGATACTGGGATATAAACTTTACATCAGGCTTAGCGAACAGAATTAGGAAACAATGATGAAAAGAAGGCTAGACAGAATGGGACATTTAACACATTATGGAATTCATAATACAGGAGCGGCTCTGAATACTTACAGAAAGAAACTAGCATCCCCGGGCAATGTGAATGAGAGATGACCCTGGACTGTTAGTTAAGCGAAGCTGTATCTTGGTGTGTGAATGACACGTTAAGAACATGGTATAATGTGGCATCCTGGTTCTTGTATTTTGAAAATACTTGAATATTGTTTAGAGTCATTTGCATTTATTTAAAACAAGGCTAATTGTATTAAAACAAGTCTAGTTGCGTGTATTTAAAACAAGTCTAGTCGAGTGAAGTCTTCATTCAAATTCTTTTTTTGCTGAATATTATATGGCCTACAAAGAGTTGTTTGGCTTTGCTGTGATTTTAAGGTGCACTTCAGATTTATATTCTCCCCAGATGATTATATTTTCCTGGGGAATGTTGATGCATTCCCGCCAGCTTTAACTTCTCATATTCCCTTCTTTACCCTCATCTTATTGGATGTCTGCCATCAATATTAAATTGTCTTAATCCTGATTTTTCTACCTATTGCTGCTTTTGCAGTTGGCACTGATTCTTATGCCCCTTGAAAGGTACTTGTGTGGCAAAAGATTGAAAAAAAAATTGGCAGTTGTTGTCAGGGTTAATGTAGAAAAATAAATCTCTTATATTGCCAGTTTGGATTTACTTTTCATTTTTAATGGCCCCAACAGATGTTGGAGGAATCCTCTACTTCCTGCACACTTCCATTTTTACAGCTGGTACTGCTTGACTGGTTCTTGACTTTGGGGGAGCAGTTCCTGGGTGTTTACACAGTGATTTACAGGCACCCTCTCACTATAGACTATGACCATCCTCTTGTGTCTTTTTTCCCTTGCGATTTTTCTTGAAACTGATGTAACTCTCAATGCAGCACCTCACAAAGTTTTTCTAACCCAGTGTTTCCTGAGCAATAGATTCTTTCCCTACTGTGCAGCATTCTGAAATGTGTGGTATGTTAGATTTTTTAAAAAAACAAGCATAAAGGGGAGGAGGTACAAATAAGAGGTGATTTTCAAACTTAGCAAATCAGGCAATCTATCCTTTTTGATATCTCTCTTTGTATCTTTTTCTTATGTTTTCCCAAAGTATTCATCACAATTTTCATTTAGGTGGTTCACTTCTCTTGATGCTTTTGCTTTTTCCTAAAACCACCCTCCCTTCTTTCCTTTCTTGCTTCTTTCCTTCCTTCCTTCCTTCCTTTCCTTCCTCCCTCCCTCCTCCCTTCCTTTCTTTCTTCCTCCCTTCCTTCCACCAGCCTCAGTGTCACTAGCTTCCAAAAACTGTACTAATATCCTAAGGCTACTGTAACAAAGTACCACACAAACAGGAGGCTTAAAACAACAGTAACCTCTTGTCTCACTGTTTTGGAGGCTAGACATCTGAAATCAAGGTGTCTTCAGGGCACGCTCCCACTGAAACCTGGAGGAATCATGCCTTGCCTCTCTGGTTTCTGGTGGACAGCTGCCAATCTTTGACAGTCCTTGGTGTGCAGCTGGATCACCCAAGCCTCTGCCTTTGCTGTCACATGGTGTTCTCCTTGTGTGTCTTCACATTCTCTGTGCATGTATGTCTCAGAGTCCAAATTTTCCTTTTGGTAAGGACACCAATCATATGGAATTAGGGTCCCCTTAATGACCTCATTTTAACTTGATTAGCTCTGCAAAGACCCTGTATCCAAATCCGGTCACCTTCTGAGGTACTGGGGGTTCGGACTTTAACATATCTTTTCTTGAGGGGGACACAATTCAACCCATAACACCAACTAAGAACAGAATTTTCCTCACACTTGCTTCCGAAAGAAATGTTGACAGCTTTTAGCAATTGGGAAGATCCCGTGAGGCTGAAAGTGCCATCGCCGGCTGCTGTCTTGTCTGAGACTTTTCTGTGCTGTTCACTTGCTCTCTTGGTTTGAGAGTTCCCATAGCAGAAAAGGCAGAGTCAGACACAAAACTCTCATAAAAAGCATTTGCTTAAGTGACAGATTCGAACCACAGCCTTTCAAGAAGCTCTTTAGTGAACTGTATAAAATTTGCTTGGTAAACATCCCGACTTGAGAAAAGAAAAACTATCAAGCATTGTGAGAAAGAAAATTATCAAGTACCAGTAACACTAGCCATAGTTTGATTTTCTTCCCAAATTGTCTTACGTAGACGTGTGTCAAGGTTGCAGAGGATACCAAAAAAGCTTATCAACCCTCAACTGTGATGCCCTGTTTCAGTAATTAATAAAGCCATTTAAAACGTCTTTTAAATTATACTAGGGATAGGAAAAAAACACATTAGAAATGACATTTCAGAACTATTGCACAATTTGCCTAAGAAGGCTTCAAAGTTTTCTTCTAATAACTAATAATGTATAATTGTCATTGTCACTTCTATTGGAAAATGGAGGAAAATAGAACACTTTTCTCAAGCAGATTTCTTGGCTCACTTATATAAGGTTAGCAAGGCAATACTTTTATTTGAATGTATCTTTAAGAATTAGAAATAGCCATGAATATTCTTGATTACTAATAGAATTGTTTTAATGTCAAAAGAATTATATTTACAAATCCTCTATTGTTAATAATGCTGCTATAAACCTATGTGGAATCCAAATCGTCTCTCTCGGAAGTGCTTTACTGAAAGTAATTATGCCAAATATGGAAAGTATACACAATAATTTGTATAACATTCTCGATATTAAGCCAGATCCTCGCAGTTCTCAAACAATTCTTCAGTATGTTAATTTGATTTAAATTTTTAAAAAGTTGATTCAGGAAACTGTAGAAAAACAAAATAGTTAAGCCACTTGTTCAGTCAAAACCAGTAATTATGTGCCTAAAGTATTTTGTCTCCTAATTCATTTGCTTTGACATCACATAGACCTAGTCTTATATATGGTAGCTTATACTAGACCATAAAAGGTGTTACGCAGTGAAATACTAAACAAGTCACATTGGACAAATCTGATAAAATCAATATTCTAGGGGCAGGATTTACAAGATGGGGTCTTAGAGTCTATGATGAAATATTTACAGCAATAAAGAAAGAGGTATTGGAGAGAAAACTAAAATTGACAGTCACCTGCATGATCTTCTGGGGCCACCCTGGAAAGTCCTTGCCATCCTCCTCAGACAAGAGAAAAGTCATCATTAGGCTCCCGAGGGTAATTCAACCTTGCAGATGACTATTCCTCTACTTGGAAATAGTTTGACTATACGTAAGTGAAAAAGACTCTTAAGAATTTTATTTTAAAATTTTATTTTAAAAATCTCAGGACATTTAAACGTATGCCTGTTGATTTTTTTTTTCTTTTCGTTGATTTTTCATGGAGTTGATGGAGATAAAAAGATCAGCCTGGCAGCTTGCTGGCATGGAACTGGAGTGTTTAGGGTTTGTTTTGCCTTTTTGCAAGATTGGTCCACAAGAACTTTAAAAGGAGAAAAAGACGATGCAAATTAAATACGTTAGAAACGTATGTCCCATCTGTTTTTATTTCATTTTTAGAATAAGGTTTTCATACCTTCTTTTATTTTTATATTCTATGATACCACACTATAATGTTGGCCACCTCAGAGACTAACTAAATTAGCTATCCTGACCATATGGAAAGGAAAAGCTTTACCAGCTAAAGAAACAAATTTAACTCAGGCAAAAAGGCCTATGTGTTTTAGAGTTAAAAAAAAAAAAATGTTGCTAAGTACATAGTAGGGGAATGTAACCCACCTGCATAAGTAAAATTTGAAAAGAGATTTGGATATTCAAAATAGCTGTCTCTTTTCTTGGCGTCATTCAGGAATCACCCATATTTGAAGTGTCCTTCTGTTGTGCTATCATCTGGATGTATTTGTAAGTAAACTCACAATCAGAGACATGAAGGCTCCTTGAAAGGCCATCTATTTCTGCCTCTGCCTCTGAGAAAAATTAATCCTAACCTGTCCGGGTATACTTTACCTTACCCCATTATGGGGGTTGGGGGGAGGAAAAAAGCTTCAGTGCATTCAGAGAAAAAAACTTTTCCCCTAATATCTTTACTTTGGAACACTGAATAAGACATTCCTTTATAGAAAGATACTTTGTTTCATTCTACAAAAGCCAATACTGTCAAGCACTTGATAGAAGCCCTAGGCTACCATTTTATTTAACCTAGAGAGAAGCTTCTCATAAATTCACCATGTAAAATTGATGACTGCTTCAGTAATCTACCAATCTTAGGTTTTTATATAAAACACAGTGAGGGAATAGAGCTTGCAGAAGTCAAGCATATGTTTTGTAGCCACGCAAAGAGTAGAGTGTCTGCCTGATCTAGGACCACTTTTGAGTTGACACATGCAGTTATTTACAATGATTGAGAACGTTGTAGTTCATGTACGACTCATGAAGACAAGATAAATAGATGGGTAGAGAAGCTTAAACTAAAAAAAAGTCAACCGAAGTGTTTTCTGTCACTTGACTGTAACTCTCAGCACAGGACCACTCAACTTTTAGAGTGCTGAAGTTAAAATTCTCTTTATTTCATCAGAATAATAGCTAAACTTATAAGTGAAGGCATATGTTTTGAGAATTTTTCTGTATATATTGGAAAGCCTTTTTTTCTGGACACTCTTACCAGCAGGCATTTCACCAAAGTTCATACCAATTACTAAAATTACCTGAATGTATTCAAGTTGTGTCTCCATATATTTTTTCTGTACTAAGGAAGGTGGAATTATAGTAATAATTCCTTTTCCCAAATCATGGGACACTCAGTGTAACCATTATCTAGCCTGTAATATAACTTTCCAACTCTCAGATATCAAGCTAGTAGAATGGCTTTGAAGTACCATATTGTTCTCCTAAACTAAAGCCATTTGTTTGTACTAGATGAAACAAACTAATCAAGCAAAAGTATTTTTTCTTTAGAAAATGTAGATGTCTTAGATAAACATTGATCTAGATTTTTTAGGTTCTTTGATTCATATCTGTATTAATATTAAGATAACCAGAAGAGACAGAACTATAAGACCAGTTAAAAGGCCATCTCAGCCTCTAGCAGTTGTGTTTGATAGTGGAACACAGTGTTAATGCTCTGAACTACATAAATAAATACTTCCTCTCTGTCGTTTCTTAGGACATCTTAACTTTCATATTCAACTCTAATCATTGTCATAGTCCAGTTTATGGCCAAGCATAAAGAATGAATAGTTTCCTTAAAACCTACATGATGTAATTCACATTATCAATAGAGGGAGGAAACGCAGATGAATTCCACTTGAGGTATATTACAGCCTGATACCACTCAGCCACCAACACAGAGCTGATAGATCATTTGTGTATTCTCAGGTTGGATGTTATAAACTAGACAAAAATGGCCATGGGTTTTTCCAAGGAAAAAAATGTTAAAATTCTAAATAGATATGGCCAAATATGCAATTTTCCACTATGAGTTAGTAAAATGAGCCATATATCAAAAAATAGAATTTTCTTTAATTTGGAGCTTGTTTTGTAGTTAAGGGATACAATTTTTGCAAATGCCAGTGGGGGGAAAAAAAGAGAAAGCACAACTTGTCTTGGATTAAAAGGAGAAAAATCAATGCCTACTGAAGACTCATGCTTGAGAAAGTAACATGTAAATAAATACTAGGCTCTTCAGGTAAAGCAAAATTCAAAAATATTAGTGAGAAATAGACTGAAGTTAGAATACCTTTTTTCACTCACATAATAAAGGGCCAACAGCACACACATGTACACATACAATGCTAGAGTGTCTACTTGTGTGCATATTTATCTTCAAAATGGCCAGCTTATAATATTGTATAAAGGTTATCTGTTTCACAGTACAAATATACACAACAGAGTACAAGCATGCACAACAACCTCACTACTTTGCCATGTAATATTTTACCACAAATAGTTATAAAACATTAATTCCTTTTTTGTTTCTTTTGTTGTTGTTTGTTGTTTATTTTTTTTGGTGGGAACATGGATGGAGCTGGGGGCCATTATCCTTAGCAAACTAATGCAGGAACAGAAAACCAAATACTGCATGTTCTCACTTTTAAGTGGGAGCTAAGTGACAAGAACTCATGGATACAAAGAGAAACAACAGACACTGAGGCCTACTTGAGGGTGGAGGCTGGGAGGAGGGAAAGGAGAAAAAATAACTATTGGGTACTAGGCTTAGTACCTGGATGATGAAATAATCTGTACAACAAACCGCCGTGACACAAGTTTACTTGTGTAACAAACTTGCACATGCATCCCTGAACCTAAACTAAAAGTTAAAAAAATCATTAATTCCTAGGGAAAAAAGATGAAAAAGAGTTCAGATAGTGATTGCACATTTTGTAATGGTGGAAGTTCCTTTTGTAAAGGAATTTAGGAACATTAATGAATGTTGAATGAAAGTAATTTTTATCTGATGTCCCGATACCACTGATAATAAGTGACAATGATTTTGAAAATTAAACAGAATGTAAGAGTCCCAACTCAGGAATCTCCTTCACATTTGTCATTATATCTTATCTTTGATGAGTGAACTCTTTAAAAAAATAAAGATTAGCTGCCAATAATACTGATAATATAAATACCAATTATTGAGCACCCATTGTGAGCCAGGCCCTGTTGTATACGCTTTTCAATTATTAGTCAACAGATTCACAAAATGAATTGGCATTGTATTGACATTTTACAGATGAAGAAACAGATACACAGAGCAGGTAGAGAACTTGCCTATGCACATGTAGCTAGTCTACTGTTAATTACCAGGTATGAACCAGGCCATAGAGATGAAAATGAATAGAATGTATTATTGAATCTTCCCAAAATAGAAAAAAAAAAAAAAAACACAGCTACTGATCTTTATTACAAAAAGTGGGAAAAAACAGAGTTCTTAACTGCTACTCCAGAACCCTTGTCAGTACCCTTATCTGAAGGTGAAAGAATACACATACACACACACGCATGCAAGCACACACACACGCATGCACGCACATACACATACACGCATGCGTGCACATACACATACATGCGTGCCTGCACATACACACACACGCATGCATGCACATACACACACAAGCAAATGATATTCAGAAGATCTCTTAAACAGGCCCACTGAAATGCCTCAAAGACTACCTAATGCTTTCCCTTTTCTTTCTAAAATGTTATTAACTCATATCAACACTACTAAATACTGCTAATATTCCACTTTTTGGTATGCCTATGTTACTGTGCACCTGACAGTTAAGTGAGGTACTTAAAAAGAAAACTATTTGTTTCCAAAATTATTCACGTTATTTGTAATTAATATACAAATCCATCATTTAATTAAATATTACATGAACTTATGAAATAACAGTGTTCAAAGAAGCTGTAATTCGTATGAAAACCAAAGGTGAATGCTTTGCAAGACTTGATAAATAAGTTGCTAAAAGAAATTTTCCCAAATTAGATATGAGCAAGACAACTGTGAAAAGCTGCAAAAGAAATCTTAAAAATCCAGAAGGATTCTGTACTTGGTTTACTTTGTATGTATCACTGAATTTGCACTCTAACGAAATCAAAAGTAGAAATTACGTGATACACTACAGATGGGTTTATGGGAGAGAGACAGCACAAACCCCCAAACTTGGGCCTTCAGACAAAGAAAGGCTTTGGCCCTACATAAGAGTGTTGCCAACTAAATATGTATTTGCTTTAAACTTAATAGGCTTAGGGAGGCATCGTGTATGTATAAACTATACTTACATACATATGTGTTTACACATACACAATGCCTATAATGATTCTTCACTTAATTTTTCAAATTTCTCATCAAGTATTGGTCTTAATTGTTCCTTTTAAGAGTGCTTCTGTAAGTATTACATCTAACTTATATATTCCATTAATTTGTAATTTAATTGCATGTCCAATGTACAGCAGAAACAATCAGAATCTTCACAAAGGCCAGTGCCATTTTGTAAAATCTTTTTAAAGGATTAATTCAGTTATGTTATAATTAAGTATAAACATCGATATGAATACTTTCAAGTCTCCAGTTCATATTACTATATGTCAAGTGGAGAATTAATTTTTTTTTAATTTGGTAAACTAGTAGTTTAGATAGCTTCAGTGTAGGTAGTCCCTAAAAATATCTGGGTAGACTGTGAAATTGTCTCATATGCCTTGATAATTTCAGTTTTTAAAAGGAGTAGCTTAATATTTCTATTTTCTGTTTCTTTTACTCAGACATTATTATTATTATTATTATTATTTTACAAATTGTATTTAGTATGTGTTTTTGAAACACAAAACTGGCATGCTGGTGTATCTGGTGAATTTACTATTAAGTCCAGGTCTGCACCAGATGGGCAGGTGAAAATGTGATTATGAGGTGTGTGGCGATATATCCATCTCTGTAATACTTGACTCTCCAGGTGACTTGTGCGTCTGTTACATTCATGAATTCACTTTACGGTTATTCTTACAGATACTGAAAGAAGCAACCTTACACCACACAAGGTCTATGGAGAACAAAAACTTCCCTCCTTTAACACAATCACAATAAATGTTTCATAACAACCAGATAAATAGAAACATGTCAGCATTTTCCCCGGCAGGTTCAGAAGTTTGATGCTGAAATACTGGTTTGCACATCTAGACCAAGACTAAAGTGAGTTTGCTATTTCATAGGAAAATGCAAATTGAGGCTTAGGCTGCACCTTTCTATATCACTGTTTTGGAAGTCCACATGGGGCAGACAAAGCCAAACACCAGCTAGGTGGTAGAATTCCCCAAATATTCATCTGTGCTGAAACCTTCAAAAGTCAGGTGCCTGGAGAGCTCATTTAATGAAAGGGTTATCTCTGCCAACCAGTCAGTAGTTGATATTTTTTTCACCAGAAGTTGTGAAATATTATTTATGTATGTAGAAGACAGGGGCTTCCTGCCGTTGTTGTTTACTTGTGTGTTTGGGCAAGTTTCCTCCTTTCCAGAAAGCAAGTTTTCCATAAAAGCAACTTTGCAACGGCCCTACTCCTTTTGTTTGATACCCCAGGCAAAAAGCTTTTCATGGTATTGAAATAATTTTCATTTAAAAACAGGGAGCTCAGATGAACCAGTCCTTTATTAAAAAAAAAAAAAAAAAGCAGTAAGGTATCCTTGGTTAACTTTTTAGTTATTTAAAAGTAGCTTGTTGAAGATTGAATATTTCTATGTTTCACTAGAGCCTTTAAATATAAAAGAGATATGAGACTATATCTGACACCATCAGGCATATTATATTAAAATTTATGAACAACTTCATCAAAAACCACTTTCCCTCTCCTGCATAGAGACAGATTTGTTCTGACATAAACGTTACATGGCTGGTTGCAGCCTCAGATTAATGCGAAGACCCTGGCGATTCCTTTTAGACGTTATTTTATGAAATAATACCTGTCAGCTGCTGCCTGATCCTAGAAAAGGGGGCAGGTTTTCCAGGTCATCTTACCATCTGTCAGCTAAAGCTCATCTGTCCCTCCACATTACCACCTGATCTGTGCTAACAGGCCTCACGGGGAGGCCTGCTTCATTGGCCCAGTGGGAACCAGGGAAAGAGACTGTGAGAGGACATCACCTGTGATGCTGAGATTTAATTATCGCTGAAGTGATGAAGATGTGCACACAGATTGAAATGCTTTTGAATAAATTCATGGAGCAGGAGATGCTCTGCCCCACTCTCCGCTTCCCCCTCCCTTCCTTTTCTCCCTCTTTAGCCCCAACTCCCAGCCAAGTGTGCTTCCTAGTTCCAACACAAAGCTTGCAGATCCCCCCACCGTGGATATTTCCAAGTACACCCTTGGAAAACACATGCACACACACACACACACACACGTGCAAACAGAGAAATACACTTGCTAAGGTACCAACCCAAAGGGAGGGAACAATCCTTGTACTCCGGGGAAAATTTGCCTCCGCTTTTTACAGCAACCCTGATTATTTTCTGCCAAAGTTCCTTGTTATCAAATTTTAAAGCCGTATTGATTGTTGCTGGCTTGAAAATCAGATTTCATTGTGGGACCAGCTTTTTACCTAGGGTTTTACTCAGTTTGTGGTAACACCAGCACAGAGTTACCTGGGGTCTCCTGTGGAGAGTTAATGTGAAAGTTCACAGTGGAGGTGGAAGCGCGGTAGAATATAAAAGGTAAAGAAGGGCATAGAAAGTCCCCGGAAACCCCTGTGACTGTGGGCTCCCTCACGTTCTCTGAATCAATACCCTGCACAAAAGTTATTACAGGTCCAGGCTTTTTTGCTTTCAAAGCTGCTTAGGCAGTATGTGGCATTAATTCCCTCCTGTACAAAAATGTAGTTGATAATCACCTGGCTGAGGAAAGGATTTAAGGCTAGAACAGCAGATTTCCTCACAGATTACAGAATAAAACCTAGTTTCTTGGGATAAATCAGGATAATTAACTGTAGTGAAGTATGTTACCCTTGTTGATTCATGTCCATGTGATACCTTTGTTAGATGCAACCACAGAGAAACATTTATGCCATTATGTGAGGCGAGATCTGATTTCTACCAAAGCATGCTATGCAGCACAATACAAGTTTTTATTTTCTTGGTTTTGGGGAGCCTGCCTTCAGTCTGGAGGCCAGTTATTAAGCAAGCACTTAACTCAATTGATTCCTAATTATAAAGTTACAAGAGAAAATGATACACTACCACCAGTCCCCTTTCCTGCCACCTTTTGAGCAAAGTTGCATGGCCCTGAACTGCTCTTGACTCTGTGGCTGTCAGAAGTTACAGAATTTCCTTCCCACCATCACTTGCAGAGCAGGATACCCCTTTCCCTGAGAAGGAAGACTTGGAACAGCCGAAGAAGACCCAAGGGTTTTTTCTAGCACAGTGGTAAACTGAAATTGTATATTTCCTTTTTCTTTTTAAGGGAAATCATGAGCAAACATTGCCTTAATTCACATTTCAAAAATAATTACTACAGATTCCAAGACATTTATCATGTTGTCATTGGAACCTGGGAAAGGTTATTCTTGTGGTACTTCAGGTCACAAAAAAGAACGTATTATTAGAAACTAACACATAGGCTATCCAAGAGATTCCTGAGGGGAAATTAGAGGTCCATTGGCTTTGACAAAAAAAAAAAAAAAAAAAAAAGGTGACAGGAATGAATTAGGTAACAGGGACCCACAGAAACTTATCATGCTCTGAATGGTCAGTTTCCAAAGTAACTCCAATCTATTACATGATACAGTTCTTGTGAGAACACACCGGAAATATACTTACAGTCCCTGTTATACTTTTCCAAATACTTACTACTTTTATTCTCTGCAATGGCATGGATTTTTATGAAGCTGCCATTTTCCAATAATTTTAGAGAAATGTTAAATGTAAATAAGTATATAATAGAAAATATTTTAAAAAGAAATATTATCCTGCCAAGTCTCTTGTCATTTGATCCACATCATCAACTTTCAGAAATATATTATTTGTAAAAATATGTATTGAAATTATATCTTCTGAAAGACTTATATGTCGTCTATTTTTTCAACAGATGTAGATTTAAAATCCTATACATACAATTGAGTGTTAAATCCTACCTATATGATGTGGCATGTTTAAGTAATGAGTGTATCTCCACAATATATCCCCTTAGCTCACAGCAACACTTACATATATACTCTACTCATAGAAGACAAATGAGATTTATTTTGGATAGCTTTGGATGAGTGTGGCTGTTTCAGCAGCTTGAAGTAATGCTATGAAATCAGCAAGTGAAGTAGAGATGGATGAGGTATTGAAGAAACATAAATAGAAAATTAATGAATCTGCTGAGAGTTTTTTGTTTTGGGTTTTTGGGAGTATAGAAAAAATTCTGTACAGTACATATGTCTCTATGATATAATCTTGACCTTTGGGTGACTGGTCTCGTTTTCAACAAAAGTCATTATCTTTGGAGAATTGTTCAGTAATTAGAAACTTTTTTTTCAAACTAACTCATTGTAGATGTGCATCTCAAGACAGAAATCTCGATAGATAAAAAAACCTCATAGTCAGGCTTAAAAATAGAGTATATGTTAAGTGTGTGTAAAGGAGAAGAAGAGGGAGAGGAGAAGGATGTTTTTCAGATACATCTTAGCTTTTTCCCCTCTTTTATAAAATACATTGTTTACAAAGAGATGATTTAAAACCTTTTATTCTAAAGGTTTCTGTCCCTGTTTTCAGTTTTGGATTGCTGAAATTGAAGAAAAATAAAGTTAAACCTAGACAGCTCAAAGATCTACCCAGCCAAAGCTAGCTTCCTCTCTCTTTTGCCTAGATTATAAGATTTAGATTATTATAAATTTTATAATCCAGGAACTATCATTGTTAATATTGCATTTTATGCATTAAGTGCTAGGTCTTATATCACCAATAATAATTTGTCCACTAGATAGACATCATTATTAATATTATTAAGAAGAATGCTAGTTATCCATAATTTATCTTTTAGAAAATCTCTCTAGATAATTTACAGGAAATCTTATGTTATTACTTAATTGTTACTTAAGAAATCCAAAGTGAGCTGGGCACGGTGGCTCATGCCTGTAATCCCACCACTTTGGGAGGCGAAGGTGGGTGGATCATGAAGTCAGGAGATCAAGACCATCCTGATCAACATGGTGAAACCCCATCTCTACTAAAAACACAAAATTAGCCAGGCATGGTGCTGCGCACCTGTATCCCAGCTACTTGGGAGGCTGAGGCAGGAGAATGGCTTGAAGCTTGGAGGCAGAGTTTGCAGTGAGCCGATTGTGCCACTGCACTCCAACCTGGGTGACAGAGTGAGACTCTGTCTAAAAAAAAAAAAAAAAAAAAAAAGTGAAATTTGGAGGAAGGACATTAAGGTGTCTTTCACAGGACTGTCTTCCCAGTTGGGACATAATTAAAACAGAAACACTTCAAATTGCTATTACCGTACAGCCGATCTGACTGTAGGAAGAGCAATCTACTGAAAATATCTACTCGGCAAGCAATACTTCTCAGTAAACATTTGTCAGCATTGGCATTCTTATGAGCTGGAGGATGGAACCCCCAACAGGGCCATGTCCATCCTGCTTCTGTGGTTTAGGAAGACAGCAAATATTAAGTGTTTTTCTAAAAACTCCACCCTTTTCTAAAGCAAGGCTATTAATTATTGGTGCATATACACAGTGATCACTAAATAAGCCTACAATACATACGATGACAACTTAATTAGGACTTTTCAAATGGACTTCTTTGCTCATCCAGTGCGACACACACTTAACTTCCGTACAACTTTAAGCTACAACCTCATTACCGTTCTGCATAAACTAATAGACTTAGCGATGAAAGCAGCCAACAAATATGCTAGTCTGTGAAAGATAGGGAGATGTCCAAGGTGACTCAAGAGCTAGTGACAGCCAAGACAAGAACACAAATGACTCTCTCCCTTGTTGGAAAGTTGTAAAAAAAGAAGACTGCAAAATTGTGGACATATGAAAGAGTAATGAGACCATGGCAAGAATAATTGTTAACAGTGCAAGCATGGTTTCCAGGAGACCTTGATTCTACATTATAGATGCCTTATACCCTCTGTAAGTCACAAACCCAGAGGGATCTTTTAATGGTGATAATGATAAAGAGAAATTCTGTCAACCTCTCACATTCCAAATGGCCACTTTAATGACTAGTACTGTCTTCTACCTGCTGAAAACAACAGAAATTAAAATATGAAGACTTTCCCAGGTTAGGGAAGCCATGTTTCAGGAATAGGCATCTTTTTTTAAATCCTAGTTGAGGACTTATGATAAAGTACAAAGAATCATCCCATACACTTCGATGTCAGTTGTATTTCACATTTTGAAATGCTTGTTAGAGTTAAGGAGACTGGAGAAATCCTAGGTTACATGATAAAATGAGTTTTCAGAGAGCAATGAGACAGTTTATTGATCAGCTGATTATCTTGCTATGTCTTATGACGAGGAGAAAAAAGATTCCAAGACTCCAGCCTGTATCATATTTTCAAGAAAAAAATTTGAAAGTGGTTGAAATTTACCATTCAGAGGATACAGTGAAGAAGGCAAGGAGCAAGAAAGATTGCTATGCTTAGTCTGAAAGACACTGTCTTTCTGGATCACCTACTACCACATTTAGCAACCAAACCAAACATAAATAATAAAAATTCAAAGCACATAGATTATAAAATGTGAATAATATAATAATTTTAAAAATGATAGTTGTTTACATTAAAGGAGCTTAAAATTTATTGAGGAACGGTCATTACTATATAAGAATATCAAAGAGGAATTAAATCAGATTGTGGGAGGGGAGCATTTCAGCTTGACTTTAAATAATTGAGTAGATATTCAACAAGCAAGGAGGTGAGAGAGATTTCAAGTGAGAATGAGTGATGTCTCAAGTCAATAGAAATGTTCCAGCCTCTCTTATATTTCTGACCTAGAACTAAGAATTCTCTGGTGAATAAAACAAAGTCGATGACTTCATGGTGTTTGTGGTCTAAATCAAAAGAAGGATACTAAGCAAATAATTAAATATTCACACATTTGCAGAGAGCTGTTCAAGAAGAGTACAAAGTACAATGGGAACGCACACATAGTTACCTATAGAAGATGTTCTTGTGATATAAAAAGCAAAGGAACATGATTAGTGTTAAAGGCTGTCTCCAGCAGTATCTAGTCTAGAGGGTGAAGGAAGACTCTCCTAAGGAAGAGACTTTTAGGAAAAGGAGAACAAGTAACCATGCATGAGTGAAAAGAGAATCTAAAAGGGTTACAGATAGAAAAAGTATCTCATTCAGTGGCCCTGTGGCAGGAGAAAGCATGGCATATTTGAAGAGCTAGAAGAGGTCTGGAAAGAACAGAATGAGAAAGACCGAAAGGCATAAGGTCTGTGAGGTAGACAGAAACGTAATACAGGTCCCTGTCAGCTATACTAAACATGTTTCACTTTTATCTATGAACAGTGAGATGCCATTGATGGTTTTGGCAAGCAGAGACAAGGTGAGTTGGTCCTGGTGTGCAGGGTACAGAAGTCAGGTGTACTGGCAGATGAAGATGTTGCTAGTCAAAATCAGAACGAGAACTCAAAAATCCCAGGAAACACAAGTACTTCCTTCATACTGCATTAATCGATATTGTGGAACTGTTGGTCTTTGTCACTACACCCTAGACACTGTCAGCTTCTGAGCAAATTTCTCTCTTAAAATTTTACCACAAATCAAGATACTTTACTGATGTTCTCATCAAAAACGAGGTAAAAGGATTCTGTGTTTTTAGTTTTTTTCTGAGTCTATTTTATTCCGCTGTGTTTGGGAGCAACAGAAAGAAACTAAACATTTATATTATTGCTTCTGTACTTCCAGAAAATTCTTCCATTTCAACAGAGTAAGAACATTATTAGTAATATCAGAATTTCATGAAGCAAACCATAGCATCTTCTCTGTGCCATAACTACATTTTCAATAACATACCAAAGAGTGTAAACTGATGGCCAGCTTAACTCAGGAATACAGCATCACCTGTTAAGGGTTTTAATAAGCAATGAGTCCCCCAGTCAAGTGGTCCCCCGAGACCAACAATTTAATGATGCTATGACAGACCAAGTAAAGTGTTTGATTCAATAATAAGGAGCTTATTGTGTGCGTGTGTGTTTTTTAAGTACGCTCCATATAAATATTCCAAAGAAAAAGGGATTTAAGTTTTTTTTTTTTTAATCTAAACGGGTGTCTCCAGCTTCCTGAATGGTTTCATGAACTTCATGCTAAGGAAAACTATCCTAGGAAATAACTATCCATTGGAATATCTGTCGCTCATCTAGATGCACATCGAGGTCCAAATGGCTCAAGCATATTCAGTCAAGGAGATGAAGCATCTCAATACCCAGGACCTTTCCCAGGAGCACACTGGAGTGCATTTAACAATTGTGATTGTAGGAATATGTACATAGCTCTTTGAAGTCTGTGAAGATTATTTATATGAATTATCTCAATATTTCTAACCTGCAACAGTAAAGGCGATGAGGTATAGTGAGGCAATGACTCACCTAAAGTTAGAGATGGAGGAAGAGGAAGAATTCTGGAAAAGTCCTTGACATTTCTTTTTGAAAATAGAGTTCTCCTCCTCCACATTATTTCCTAATTTTTCAGTGCTGCAAAGAGAAAAAGTCCACAGACTCCTCTTTGCCAGTTCAAGGGCAACCTATGTACAGACGGAAGTAGATCCAGATTCATGGCAAGAGAATACAACTGGGGTCAGAAGACATAAATCCCTAAACATAGTTTGGATGATTATTTCATCGCAATGAAGTAGTTGTGAAGATCACTGATTTATGTGAACAATAATGATAAATAAGAATGACAAGACAAATATGGACAATAATAATATGAGATATGTATGTGTGGGTGTGTGTGTGTATGTATATATATATCTCCAACCTTAGTTTCATGTGATAAATGTGTGACTACTACTTACATTTCTGGTCATTTGTTTTGCATGGACAATTTTTTATGTAATTTTAAAAATTGCTTATTAAAAAATTGCTTAATCTCTTAGATTCTAAAGGAAGAGAATATAAAGTTGATGTATTAGAGATACTGTGTGGAAACAATTAATATGTTAAAATATTGGCAAAAAAAAGAAGAAGAAATAAAATATAACCCTAGCATTTTTACTTGCAGTCTTCTCATTTTTGCTTAACTTTTTTCATAAATAGCAATTTAACAAAACCTAACACTTTAATGTGACAAAACCAAACACTTTAAGAAAAACTGAGCTCTACAGTGTACTATACCTGATAAGGTGCTGGATGTCACCAACATCATTAATTTCCACTGAGCTGAAATTTCTCTAACATGCAGGTCTATCTCACAATGTTTCATCTTCATTTAGAATATTTGGAGGAGTCCTCTTTAATTATTTGAAATGTATATAGATAGATTTGCATCTTCAATGAATTGATTATAAAAATTCTCAAAGAAAGCAAGAAATTATTTTTCTGAGTAACTGGATGAAATCTGTAACCTGAGTGTAGACTCTCATCATTAACTCCTCTCTGCCTTGAAATGTTTTCTTTCTGCTTTTACTGAACTCTTAAATCTGCTTTTTAAAAGTTTCACTATTGTACAAAAGTCCCATAACTATGAGTCATCTTTATTTCATCCCCCCACTTAGCAAATGTAAGGGCAAGAATCAGATTTCATACTCCTCAGCCTAAGCAGTTAGACTCCAAGGTGGACTCAAGAGGTGCTGGTGAAGGCAATTCTGTTTTGTGATTTAGGCAAAGTTAATGTACCACCTCAGTTATGGGTTAAATGTCAATTGCCATAAACTCTAAGAGAATTAAAGTTTCCTAGAATTTTGTATCCTCTACCATTGCTTAAACTCAGCAGCCCAGCTGGGGTTTTGGAAGCTTTCAGCTCTGAGCTTTTGTAGTTGCTAACTCCGCTTGTTGTAAATGCAAACCTGTATTTCCATCTGCAGTGTTGTTGATTTCCTCCAGAAAACACTGAGGCACACTCAGTTCATAGGCACAGATGACTGGGTTAAGAGCTTCCTCCAAGCATAATGCTGTATATGATTGAATGTAAACGACCAACTCTGATCATCACCCACACAGTGGAATGGAAATAAAGAGTTGCCGAATGATCCTGAATTTTCTGGTTCATAAACAAACAGAAAATAACAAACCTAATATATTGAGTTTTATGTGCAGTTTGGCCATGAAACAAACTTTCTTCCCCTTGCAATGTTTAATGAAAAGCATCCCTCTCATTGCACTTTCACTTTAGATTTAAACTTCCCTATCTCAAATAATCAATTGTTTATAATAAATGAAAAAAATCCTTATTTTTTTTTTTTGAAATGGTTTCTGGCATCTAATTACGGAGGATTTTTGACCTGGCTAGACAGATAATGTTAACACAGCTTCAATACTAAACAAGCCTGAACATGTGTGTGCTTGACTTTTATTAAACTCCTACTGAAGAAACAGATTAATTGGAGGCTGATTCACTGGTGAACAGGCGTTAAAGACAGAAGGACCTTCTCACATTTTGTTCTGTTATCCAGGCTTATGCCATCTCAGGTTGGCAAGGAGATCCCAACTGTAGTGTTTTGAAATATAACTGAAAGAAATTGTAGAATAACAGGTGCAAAAAAAATGCAAACCACTTATAAAAAGTTGATCTCATTCCTTTCTTTTTCTGTTGCCAAATGGCCACCTGACACTTTATGGACTGAGGTACTGCCCAGATAACATTTCACATAGTAATATAATGTGGAGGCTGACTATGGAGGTTTGCAGCTGTCGTAATTATCCCTTATACAATTATTACTTTTTTTTATCCTTTGAGACATTTTTTCTTTAGAAGAAGAGGGGTACAAGCTGTAAGTAAACCATTTCACTTAGGCTCAAAGAGCACTGGGGCAAAAAATTAAAAAAAATGCCCTTCTTGGCAGCTTTGCTTCTATCTATAAAAGCTGGAATTTTATTCCCTGAGGTTTCTTTTGTTGTTTAATGGTTTATGTTCCATAAGATAAGCAAAGCAAAATAATAAGAATAATAATAATAACGATAATGATAAAGCAACAAGGAACTAAGTTGCTGGTGAGTTGGAAAAGGGCCTTGTAATGTATTTGTGGAGAACATTACGATTTACAGGGTTTTCCCACGTATTATCTCATTCATAATATCTCTGTGAAATAGGTGCCACCAGATTTTTACAGCTGGGAAAAAAGCCTCTTAAAAAGGTTAAGAGACTTCCTACAGTCGTTCACAGAGTAAGTTAGGCAACCAGAACTCCAACCCAGACCATCTGACTCCGGGTCTGCCTAGGGCTTTTCTAGGAATGTGCCCCTCTGGAAAGCCCCTCGAGCCTTCTGGATCTGATTCTTTTCCTCTATCAAATAAGGACATTGGTGGGAAGATGATCTTGAAATCTCCTTCCAACTTCAAAATGTGACGTTGAAATGTGATTATAAACTACTAGAATTATAAAAATAAGCAACAGATTAGTCAACAAATATCTGTTGCAATTTGACTCCAGGCAAGGGTGATCTGTTCAGATCCTCAAAGTCACATCAGCACACACCCAAGTCTAGTTCATATCACTAGGTGGTTCTGTGAACTGGTTGTTTTTTGACAAAGCTCCATTAGTATCATCATTTTCTTCTGTGTAAATACATCTTTGCAAGCCATTAATATAAACAATGAGATGAATGTCTGAGTTTAAGGATTTCAGTGTTATATTTTTTTAAGTCTCAACTGTTAGAAATTAAATGTTACAATAGAAATTTGGGTGGGTTACAGATTTTATCATATTTTAAGGAATTTAGGCTTAAAATAAGGAGAAAATACAATTTGTTGAAAGTGAATGATTGAACTTTTAGGTGGTGGCTCTACAGGAGGAGTTTGCACTTCAAACTACTTTATTTGTAAATAGGGTAAAATTCATTTACTTTAAAGAGGCAAGAAAGAATAGTTATCTAGTTGTTTGTTTACTGAGACCCTGTATCTTTTCACCAGAGTTTTGAGGTAGTCTATAACTTACATTTTTGTAATTAAGTGCCCTGAGATCACCTGGTGAATTATGAGCTATCACATAAAAATATGCAAGTGCCATACAAATCCTCATATCCATTCACTTCAAGGTAGGATACACATGCAAAATTGAAATGGACCTATAGTAGATATACAGATAACCAAATATGAAGGGAGGCCTTTATTTTCAGTAATTACCTTTAGGAAATACAGTTGACTGTGCTGTCTACCTTTAACGTATGGATAGGGTGTTCCGCCCTTCTTATTTAAATTTTATGCTGGATAACAAATAGTTAAGATGACATATAGTAGAGAAAATTGCAGGGTATTGTTTAGTCTCAATTCTCCCCCTATAGGGGAGTTGAGTAGACTTTTCTATATATGTTTTCGACAGCTGATTGGGGACTTATTGATTTTTGAGTACATTTCAGTGTAGAATGAAAGTCCGAGAACTCAGTGAACTTTTTCATCTCTCCACGTTCCAAGCCTGGTAAAACCATTCCGCCTGCTAAATGATGTTATAAATATCAAGATTAGTTTCTTCTGAAATCACCAGCGCCAGGTGCATTCCATTTCTCATGTCATATAATATTCTGTTACCAGTGTTCACAGTTTAAGATTTAAAGAATGTGTAGACAAAAAAAAAGAGTAAGGACATATAAATGTGACAACTATTTACATATCCTATATAAGATATGCTGGAAAGCAGGATTAATAATTTCTTTTTAGTTTTGTCTTTGTTTTGTTTAGGTGGGGTAGGATGAATGGAGGTAGAAATAAATATTTATAAATTAGCTATTATCTCTATCATAAATAGATAGAAAAATTTAAATATATTACTTGCAAAACCAATGTTATTGTATTTTGTTAGCTGCACTTCCAATGCATAAAAATCTCAGCACTCAAGATGTCCCCATAAAATCTTTCACTAAACCTTTGTTTTAAAGTATTTGAAAGGACATCATTCCATGTGGGAATATTACATACAGCCACTGATTCAACAGTAACTGAGAACTTATGTACAAAACATTCTTTACATATTGACAAATATTTCTAAAAAATGAATTGGTATTTTTTGTTGTTGAGTGTTTCATGAGTGACCTTTACCTCTGTAGACATATGCAGTTTTCAGTTTTTTGGGTGAGACTTTCAAAATATTTTTTTAGAGTGTTCAATGTTAGCAGTGACATTTTTACAGTGATTTCAGAGCCTTGTAGTTTAGAATATTCTATTTGCTTTATTTCTAATTACTTATACCATCCTCGTTTTAAATCCTGTGCAGATGTAATTGACAGTGATGATATACAATATGTATGAAATGAGCTTTTTCCTATCGGTGGTGTGTGTCATGCAAGACTCCATTGCAATATTTACAGTTAAACTAAACTTTTTAGAATGAGCAAAATTGCATTTGTTTTGCAGATTTGCTCATCATTAAATGTGAAACATTTCACATTTGTCTTTTTGAGTAATTGGCTTTTTAAAATGATAAGGTGCTCTGAACACTTGTTATGTGGATAGGTCTGACGTTGTATCCCAGAAATCCATATGCCATACAGACAGAACAGAAGAAAGATATTCACAAGCATGTCACAGATTGGACTAAAGCAAGCCAAAAACCCAAGTGCCATGGCATTAACAATAGCACCAGATTTACTGTCACGATCACAATCTGTGCTGCATCACAGACAGAAGGAGAACTTTTGATAGGTAACACCTCAGTGTTTTTTTAATCTTTTTGGCAAATTATCATTTATCATTATATTTTTGCCTGCCATATAATATTATTACAATGATATAAAAAATGCAGGATACGTTTATTAAGCCCCAACAAAAGAACTGACTTATTCAGTCAGGCCATGTAGGATTAAAGAGAGAACGAGAGGCACAGATATTCTGTTGTTTTATTACAGATCAAACTAAAGTTGGAAAAATAGACAACAGCAAAGGTACTAGGGAAGATTTAGCTTCTTTTGAGTTCGCAAAAGGAAATGGCTTATTAGTGACAGAGAAAACAAAAGAATTACCCTACTTGGGAACTTGAAAACTCTGATGTTTCCAAAATATGTGGTTCCCCAGGATAAAAACTCACAGCTAATTTTATTTTCTAAATTGGAAGGGGGGGTGGGTGGGGACTATTTTGAGATGTGAAATTGTCCAATCCTTTCTGCTCTGTGTGCGTTTCCCCATGATGCAGATATGAAGAGACCACAATTCACAGGATGTCCCAATAGGTACTAAAAAAAGATTTACAAAATCACAGCTTGAGAAAGAGCCTCATGTTGGGCTGATTGAAGGAAAAACCCCAGAAACACTGCACAGAGATTCCTGGCATCTAATAGAATAGAGAAACATCAGTCGATTGTTTTTCTTAATTGAAGGTCACTTTGGGACTTCGATGAACATTTTTTTTCACCTGTTAGCTGTCTACCTGGCTAAGGACATTTCTAGAGGACAACCTATATTTTTCTTATAGAAGAATATATTCTTAAGTCATCTGGTTTTGTTAATTTCAAATATTAAAACCTAGTTTCTCAAAGATTTAAAAGGATTCAAGTAAAACCTTTAAAAGTAATTAGTGAAATGCTAAGCTATACAAGTATAGCTATGTGGAAACAAAGGAATATCAATCCATAAGTTAATTTTAAATTCAGTTGGCTGAAATATTATATATGCTAAAGTAAATCTAGTTTATATCATTTTCAAACCATATTTTTCCACCAAAATTATAATTATTTTTTATTTTTTTTCTTTTTAGCCTTGAAACCAATAAGACCGTTTGATTTCTAGTCTTGTATTAATTTGGAGACCTGGGTATATTATTTTCTTTCAACACTCCACTTGCCAATGCCTGTCTTCCTTAAAGCTCTGAGGATTTATTTACTGTGGACCACTTCCAGTTCACATGCCTCACTTTCATGGGACTTACTATATTTCTTCTAATTTTCAAACTCCATCAACTCAATTTAACTTATTTTTCACTAACTCAGAGATAGATTAAGTATTGTGATGGTTAGAAAGAGGCACATAATAGTTACTATTTTCAAAAATACATATGTATTACTAGGGATCAAATTAGAAAAAAAAAATACAACCCAAAACAAAAACACAACCAATTTCTTAAACTGTTTTTAAAAATTGCATAATACATAATGATGGAGAAGGCATGCCCAGCAATGGAAGAAATATATGAGTGAGATGTGAAAACAGACCAGAAAAAGACTGGAGTTTCAGCAGTCAAGGGAAGAGTGCATGTGTATATGTGTATTTTTCTGTGTGTGTGCAATTTTAAATCCAATTATTTAAATTTTGTAAAATAATCGTTCTATAAAATCACTCAATCCCTTTGATTGTTGAGTTTCTATTATGAGTATATTAAGCTAACATAAACAGCACTTAAATTTTCACCAGAGACAACTATCCATGCAAGACTCTCGGGAGCTGCACACTTGGTACCAGGATGTAATTTTTTTTTTTTAAAGAAAAGGAAGGGGAGCCACATTACTCAAGACATATTCAAGTGAGAGTAGATTGCAATTTCTCTAGTTTAAATGGAAAATCCCCATAATGTTAATATTTACTGGCTTTGGAGTTGTTGAGAAACATGATGTAGCTATGATATTAAAGTTATTAAATATTCAGTTGTTAAAAGGAAGGGAGTCCAAAGACAACATGGTGGCAAATTTTGGCATCAGTAGGGGGTAGAATATACTGATGATTCTGAACCTTGAAGGACAAGGGAAACATAAGTGATCATATACTGCAGGCAAAGGAGATGGAGAAAACAAGAATGATAGAGTTCAAGAACAAGAATTGGTAAAGACAATGATAGTGGCAATGATAGAATTATGAAAGTCCGGAAGGCAAAACATTCTATGGAAGAAATTTGTATTGAAGAAGTGAAATTTGATAGAGACCCTAAGATATGTATAGAATATAAATGAATAAATTGACAGAAACAGATGGGATCAAATTATAGCCTGAAAATGTTGTATGTATCATTTAATCTAATACAAAAATTTATATTTTTTCAGGAGCATGTTTATCACCTAAAGCATGGGTACTTCTAATTTAAAATAAGTATCTGATACTGCATGTGTGGGTTTCCTTTAGGTTAGTATTAGTTGATTAATATTTGATTTAAACAGTCTTTGTTCAGCTTAAATAAGATGTAAACTATGAAGTCATGTTTGATTTAGTCATTCAGCAGCAAACACTTATGAATTCCTACCAGGTGCCTGGCACAAGCTCTAGGGATGGTTCTGAGAAGCTCTGGCATAGAGCAACCAAAGGAAGATGAGTGCCTCATCAGGCAACAGCATTAAGGAAAATTGGTGAATTGCACTGAGTTTATAAAATAAGAAAAAGTAAATAAGGGGATTCGTGATCATGCTCTTAAAATTAATGAAAATTATTATTACTTAGGTAGTGGTGAGAACTTACACATTAAAATAGAGACAGATGATAATGGCATACGCAGTATGATGTTTCTCAAAGCCTGCCTGAGATGAAACCCATATTATCAAAATTTACAACTTCTACATGAAAACAATCTGTAGGTTAGATTTTTCTCTCTTTGCAGTGATTCCAAAGTATGAAAATAATTGGTGAAAAATCAAGGTGACCTTTACAATGACAGAGTTAACCCTTGCTAAATAATTTGTAATGCAAATAAATCTTTTTATCAAATTCTATATCAATTTAATGTGTGATAGGAGAAAGCATTTTATGAAGTATATTAAGTAAGTTTGATGTTATAATGTATACCTTCCTATAGCAAAACAAATAAATAAATGCTTATAAGCCAGGTGTTTTTTTTTTCTGCTTTTGCTTTTGCTTTATTTGTTTTGTATCGTGGCCTTAATCAAATTTTGCTTATCATTTTGTGTTTTTTATTTTTTTGATTTCCCCTCTTATGAGAATTCATTATTCCTACGGTTATCCTTGTACATTTTAGTACTTGTTTCATCAACTTCAGTAAAATTTACTCCCTTTATAAAATATAAAAAATTTGTGCTCCCCTTTTCACATTGTCATAAACTACATATAGATTTATTAGTTATATTTTTTGTCAAGTTGACTATATATTTTCTTCTGTCACTCTAATTCTCAGTAAGTTTTAGCTTAAGGAGTGTCCCTCATTTTATATAACAACTTTCTCACTTGAAGATGTTTTTAACTGTTTTGATTATTGATTGGTTGGAATCAAATGTATTACGAGACTCACATTGTCCAAGGCCATCTTTTTGGGTGCCTTTGTGTGTGAACATACACTTGACTACATACAAAGTGCTTGGGTAATGCTTCATTTCTACCAGGACCCTAGACTTTCTCCATCGTTTCTTGCATAAGAATATTGACATAAAGAAGTCTGAAGTCAGCATGTTTTGCTCTAATAAGTGACTTCATATTTCTGCCTTGAGGTCCACAGGACTTTTTTCTTTGTCCATAAAGTCTGGTAATGCTGCAAGATCATATTTTAGGATTTTAATTCTGTGGCATTTTTTCCTAGAACACTTACATCTTATCTACTTGTAAATTTAGGTTTTTCTCTATTTCAGGGGAGTTTTCATCTGTCAGATCTTTGAATATTTTTCTGTTTAATTTTATTTCAATTTTCTTTTTCAATTGTACCAATGATGAGCATCTTACATGTCTTTTGTTGTTTTCTCATATCTATTGGCTTTCATAAATGGATGTACCTCAGTTAATAATTTTTACTAGTTTGTATTTTGATCGTAGAATTTTCACCACATGCCCATATTTTGTAAGCTAATGTTGTTCAATTTTAAGAGTTTATAATTCTAGTTTTAAAGTCTTTTTTACCAAAATATTCTTTAGAAGAGTGTTTGTTTATATGCTATTACTTCCAAGAGAATGGATTCTTTTCAGCTATACTATTTGCTTTTAATTTCTAATTGTAGGACATCATAGTTAAGAGGTGTGGCTTTGGTGGATCATTGATACTGTCTTTGTGTCTTAAGCTACAGTTAATATTTTAAAATATTCTTCTTTATGATATGTGTAGACAATTGTGTTTACATCATTGTGTTCTTTAAATCCCCATGTTCCTACTTTGTCAATCTGTCAATTTAAGTTTGTCAATTTTTCCATTTATTTGTCAATATATTTTCAAATTTATCCTTGTATTTCTGACCATTTTTGCTTTATATACTTTATTTAATCAGGCATTATTTTATTTTCTCACATAAAATGCATTTTACCAAGATAGACTACTTCTAGGGTAGCACTAGGCATCATAATACATGAATTTCATATTCTCAGTGTCTTAGCACAAAGTTTATTTATTGATCATATCACAGTTCATTGAGTGTGTTCTCTGTAAGGCAATGAACACCATGGTCATTTAGGGACTCAGGTTTCTCCCATCTTATGGTTCCATCTTGTATTAGTTTCTGAGAGTCCTCTCCATTCAGCTAAAGGAAAAGGAAAGGGGATGAAAGTTGTACAGGAGAACATCAAAGGGCCAGGTCTGGAAGTGGTGGATTTACTGTCCGTATTCTGTTAAGCATACATAACTACAAGGGAGGCTTAGAAATGGAGTCTAGCTGAGTTCCTACATGGAGGAAAAAAATCTGGTGAAAAATAGAAATATTTGGGCTACCATTTATTCATGCTTATCCCTATTATATCTTTTGTTTTCTGAATATTGAAAGTTTATTTTACATTTTTTATAACATTTCAGGAGTATACATTTGCATCCTTCATTTTAAGCTTCATTGTTTTCTTAGTTTAATCTCTTGTGAATAGTGTATTGATAGATCTCTCTCTCTCTCTCTCTTAACTCAGCCTCATAAGCTCTATTCATTAATGGGAAAATATAACCCATTCATATTTTTTAAGATGAAGTGTTTAATATTTCTGTGATTTTATTTTATGCTAATTGTTAAACCGTAAGTAGTCATCATTTCCTTTCCTATTTTCTACCTTTAGAAAATGTAATGACTTTTTGGGATCTATTTTCATCTATGTGGTGGTTTAGAAATATCATTCACCGAATGAATCAAGATTCTGAGCATGCTTTTTCACTCCTCAGTGGAAATGAAAACAACAGCAACAACAACAAACCAAATACCCTGGGATATTCTTCATGTAGATATTGCTTTTTTGTTGCTTTGGTGGAAATATGACAGGAGAGTAGGACTAATGTTTGTGTTCACTCTACCAGTAGGATTAAATCCAATATTCTCTTCAAAATCTTTGATTTCTTTTTTTTTATCTGAGTATTTTACCCTACCTGTCATTGTACCTATTCTATTTCTTGCATTTTTAATGTATTTTAATTTTTGGTATAATTTTTCTTGTAATACTGAATTCTTTTGAGCTCTCAGTATGCTCGTTTTATATTTTTGCCAAATTATCTTTTCCTTTACCATTTGCATTTATTCTTGTATATTTGTTTCAATAGGTCCAAGTTTTCCTAGAAAAAATTGTGTGTGACATTTTCTCCTGTCTTCTGGAATAATTTTTCTTCTGGTGTGGGTTTTTAAAGTCTGACTTCTGTGTGTGTATATATATATATATATATATATATATCCTTTTTCCTCTCACTCTTTTCTGAGGAAGTAAAAGCAAGAGTTGTAATGTCTGTGCCTGTGCCTGAGCCCCACACAGAATGCTCTCTGTTCATCAATCTTGGTATAGAAAGGGTTGATTTCAATTTCAAACTATTTAATCTGAAGAAAGTTGTGAATTTTTCTTTGGACAGTCTTTCTCCCTCTCTCCCTTCCTCCCTTCTTCCTCCTCCTTTTCTTCTCTCTTTTCATATTCTTAACCTGCAAACTACTTTTAATAGATTTTTTCTATAAAAATCTATAAAATTTTTATATAATTTTTTATATAAATTTTGTGCACTTTTCTATATCTGGACTTCTTTTCCTTCCTCACTGAAACTCTGGACCACACTATTAAGATCTCTTCCAGCTTTAGGCTGCATATATCTAAGCCTACTACTATCTTTGAGAACATGTTATGAAATATTACAAATTATTTCACATCTAAAAGTTGAGATTAGATTAAGAATTTCCCAACATCTGCTGTCTTAGAACTCCCCCACTCATTATGCTAATAGTTCTCATATCATTTTTGCCAAAGGTGATTTCAAACAGATTAAAAACTCCACAGACATTACTTATACTCTTGAAATACATCAGCATTGTGTATGTGTTCAAGTACTTCTATCATGTAAATAATTGCAAAAAAGTAAAATATCTTCTTTAAATGTAGATGATATTTGAAGCATTTGATTAGAATTTATACATATCTAAAACATTCATTTTTTAATTTTCATAAATTAGAAAATATCAAACTTCAGTATAATTAAATTAATATTTTAACCATTCAGCTAATAAAATTTTCTGTGGTTTGGGAAGGAGGAATGATAGCTTAAATTTATTCCCTTTGTTATTTTGAGATTTTTTGTTCATTTGGGACTATAGATAAAAGAAGATAATGTTCTCTTCCTTTAAAGCTTGGATTGAAAGGTGTATCTTACATGTATTATAAACAATATAAAATATTCTGATAATGACATTGTTTAATTATGAGTGTTTGACATAGAAAGCAATGATCTCTGACACTTTTTATTTTTTCAGAATAAATTGAAAATATATTACCTGGCTACCTAACCAGGTGCCACCATGTTTAGCAATTTTATTATAGTTTCAGAGAAAAGCTAGCCTATGTAAAGCATGTTCTTTGAAGATACAAGTCTAACACATTGACACATATATCATACACCCACACCTACCAATAGAAAACAACAACAACACAACAACCTCATTAAAATTAATGAGGCAAATGGTGCTATTTTTGATGGGACACTAATGAGAGAATCTTTTTTTTTAACCAAATAGAATCTTATTAATTTATGTCAGAAACAGAAGTGGAGACACAGTCATATTAGAAGTGTTAATTCCACAAGGGAATATCTCCAATGGTCCTTTAACTGGGCTTAACCACTTATTTAATCAAACTTATTTAGCTTCATGTTAATGTTACATGATTTAAGATCATTCCTATATCATAGTATAAGCTCTCTGAAAAAATGTTATTATTCACCTATATACCCCCAGTACAAAGAATAATACAGTCATGCACTGCATAACAATGTTTTGATCAATGACAGCTCATATATATGGTGGCAGTTCCATAGGAATATAATACAGTATTTTTACCATACCATTTCTATGCTTAAATATATTGAGATACACAAATACTTACCATTATGCTACAATTGCCTGTAGTGTTCAGTACAGTAATATGCTAGACTAGTTTGTAGCCTACAAGCAATAGGCTATACCATGTAGCCTAAGTGTGTGGTAGGCTATACCATCTAGGTTTGTGTAAGTGTACACTCTATGATATTCCCACAATGACAAAATTGTGTAATGGTGCATTTCTCAGAATGTATCCCTGTCATTAAGTGATGTGTGACTGTACTTTGAATGCTGTAGGAGCACCCTTTCTTCCCCTATTCTAAAATAAAAATATATTTTGTTTCACTTTTATAGTTTTTGATGTAAAAAAAATTAAATAAAACTGAGATGTTGATCTTTTAAATTGAACCAAAAATCTTTCTGAAACCAGTGTTGGTACACATCATTTTGAAGGGTACTATATAAATAAATTAAAATAAAATCAAATTTTAATTAAATTTTATTATACCAACATATTAAAAGTAATGGTGAATTCTATTATAAAATGGTATATTCCTTGTAATGTGAACATCTGTTATTTGTTTTGATGACAAATAAGATGTCATCATCACATCACATGAAGATCCATGTGATGTTTCATCAACTACTGATGTGGACACATGTGCATAGTAACAAATTCATCTTTGAGATGAATGTAAAAAATGTGCTTAAAATACTTATTAATTGACACCAGTCTACGTGATTGTCTATTACAATACACCCACTTTCATGTCAGCATTTTCTCATATTTGAGATAGAATACCTATAGTCCATACTGGAGGGGAAGAAAGCATGCGAAAATGCGTGAACATTCATTCTGCAAATACTTAGTTGAGCACCTACTTTGCATCACAGAGTGGTATACATATGTGTCGAGCATTAAGATATGTACTGAGAAATAGCAGATAACATACAGAAAAGAATTCTACTCCCATGGAGTTTATATTCTAATTTAATGAGACTGGAAATGGGCAGAAAAATAAAATATGTAGTGTATATGTGTTGCTATGACAACAAGAAAATTAAAACAGCAGAGACTGGAAATTTAAATAGGGTGGCCAGAGAAGTCCTCAGAAAGGTGACATTTGAGTAAAATCTGAAGGAGGTAATGGTTTTTTTTTTTTTTTTGAAAAAGTATGGTTAAGTTTTGTTGATGACAGGGATTTATATGATGATGATAGCTTCAATCAGAGTAAAATAAAAAATGAAAATATCGTAGGAGGCCAGGCGTGATGGCTCACGCCTATAATCTCAGCACTTTGGAAGGCCAAGGCAGACGGATCACCTGAGGTCAGGAGTTCACGAACCAGCCTGACCAACATGGAAAAACCCTGTCTTTATTAAAAATATAAAAATTAGCAGGGCATGACGGCAGGCACCTGTGATCCCAGCTACTCGGGAGACTGAGGCAGGAAAATCACTTGAACCTCAGAAGCGAGGGCTGCAGTGGGCCAAGATCATGCCACTGCACTCCAGCCTGGGCGACAGAGTGAGACTATCTCAAAAAAACAAAAGAAGAAAGAAAATATAGTAGGAAAGGGTACATTAATTAAGATACTTATAAAACTATATATTTTAAAGACCATGGCAGGATTCATATTTTAGGAACCATGGCCTTTAGTTCTGTATTTAATAAATTTAACAGAAAATTATTCTCTAAATAGAAGCATTTAAAGTAATCATTAACTTGCTGTTTGGAGATATGCACATTAATCAATTACTTTTCTATCAAAACAAACAAAGTTTACATCATTGTGACATGGACTTTGCTTCCGTTAACTTCTCTATTATAGTTACCATATTGATTACTAGTTATTTGTGTGTTTTGTTATTATTCTATAGCTTTATTGAATATAAGGACCCTATGTGTTCATCTTTTTCTTGTGTACAAAAGCAGAGTAACGCATGGCACTCAGTAATAACTTTTGAATAAATTGATTCATTCATTCAATAAATAAGTATTGACATACAACTGTTTTAAGAACTGGAGATACATTGGTAACTAAAACAGAAAAAATATCTGGATTCATGAAGTCTACATGTTAGTGGAAAAAGTCAATAAATCAATTAAGCAAAAATACATGTCAATTAAAATCTATTATAAGAAAAATCTAGAAAGTAATAGCAAGTAGTGAGAAAGTATATACTCTCTTACCTTTTATACCTCCCAGAGGCAGTGATATTGAAGATGAATCAGAAAGAGAGGGAATAATTTGAGTAAAGGGGATTCCTGAAAGAGGAAACCAGAAGTCCAAAAGCTCAGGTCTTGCTCAAAGGCACAGAGCAAGAGGCTGAGGTTTGAGAAGAGAGGGGTCAATATGATAGGCAAATGGTCAGGTCACATAAACCTGTAAACTGTGATCGAGTGTTTCAATTTGAACCAGTAGTGTGTTTGGGCCAGAGAAGTGACATGATTCTGTTTATATCTTTTAATGATTGCTCTGTCAGCTTGGTAATGAAATTGAGTGTAAAGGGTTAGGAACGGAGGCAGGTGGAACAGTTCGGAAGCTCTATGTCGTGTTTTTAAGAGGTGGTCCCTGTGTTGATCTAGAGTAGTAGAAACAAGGGTGATTAAGAACAAAACGGAAATGGATTAAATATAATAGTACGAAGGGAAGCGTCATTGAAAATATCTGGTTGGACTTTTCAAATACATGATTTCTTGTAAATGTATTGATAAATATATATAATGGTGATATTTGAATTGTATCACTATTTGGTAGCTTTTAATAAAAATTCCAGCTATCAAAGTAAAATATTTATCAGAATCAACCTCAAATTGTTATTGAGGATGAGTGCTATCTTTTCACGGGTTTCTTGTGAAAATTACTTTTAATTGTAGTATTAACTGGTAATTTATTATTGCTTCTTTAAATTAAAAATCACCTTTTTGGGGAGTTCTTCTAAGAATTTCTTGGTCTTTAGTTTTCAGGTATTTACTTATGGTATAGCAAGGATGGATTTTTTTAAAATTTATTTATCCTGGTTGAGGTTTGTAGTGATTTTTGAATCTGTGGCTTAATGTGTTTCAGCAGCTTTGAAAAGTTCTCAGCCATTAGGTTTAAATACAGCTTCTCCTCTCTCTCCTCTTTTACTGAGACCCCAGTTATATATCTCTCAAACCTTTTCTTATATCTTATGCTCTTTTCAGAATTTTCCATTCTTTTGTTTCTCTGTGCTCCAGGTATGCATGTTTTATTCTGACCTATTCAGTTTATTTTTCTATGTTTAATCTACTATCAAATTTCTCTTAATTTCAACTATTTTCAGGTCTAAATTTTTATTTTATTGGTTATTTCCAATTAGCTGCCAAAACTTTTCATCTTATTTATATTTTGAAAATATTGTATTGTATCTATATCTGGATCATCTAGATTTATTATGGATCCAATTCCATCAAATTCTCTATTTGTTGTCAATTGTTTATTAAAAATCTTTTTGAATCAAGTGTAAGACATTACATATTAAAAAGTACAGAGATAATTTAAGAATCTGGAGGATGATATTTTATTCCAGAAAGAATGTGTTTCTTTTCTATTTTTTGCAGGCCCTTTAGGTTAGGAGCAGATCACCTTAATCCGAGTAGAGATGATGTTTATTCAATACCGGGTTTCTGCCTTTGTGAGGGATGGTATATTTCTGGTTTGCTCTTCTGTTTAAGGCATAGTCCTTCAGGATCCCAACTGAATGCCTCAGGGCCCCTTTACCTTGGTAGAATATAAACGGCAATTTTGTTTCTCAAGCCCTGTGAGGCTGCCATCAACTCTGATAAGCTTCTCAGCCTATCACCTATAGCTTTTAATTAATTTTTATTGATTGATTCAGACAGTCAATCAATAACAGCTGTAATAATAGCTCACCATAATCTTGTGAACTCTTTCACTCAAGTGATCCTCCCACCTGAACCTCTTGAATAGGTTGGACTACAGCTGTAAGCCACCACAACCAACTAATTTATTTTTTATGTTTTGTAAAGATGGGGTCTTACTATGTTGTCCAGGCTGATTCTGAACTCCTGGGCTCAAGCGATCCTCCCACCTTGACCTCCCAAAGTGTTGGTATTACAGGCGTGAGCCACTTCAACCAGCATACTCATAGCTTTTCAATGCAGAATGCCTCAGGAGAAGAAGCAAGACCAAACTGTGAGCTCATCTGTCCAGGATTCCATTCTCTTCAAAATCTTGGCTCACATGTTTTCTATGTGTTGTTAGCTCTTGAGTGCCCTAGATGGAAGGTAGGTAGGGGTGTGTGTGTGTGTGTGTGTGTGTGTGTGTGTGTGTGTGTGTGTGTGCGCGCGCGCGCGCGCACGCTCTCTGGCAGAAAGTTAATCTGAAGCTAGTCAGCCATTGCCTGAAACGTTTTGCTTGATGGAAAAAAATGACAGAATACAAAATATTTTTAGAGGACTATTAATCACCTTATTGCATATATTTAGGAAACAAAAAATATATATGTATATGTATACTTATATATGTAATTAAATATTTAAAAGGTATAAAAATCAAAATAACCCCAAAGAAAATGTACTAAAAAATTTAATAAAGATAAAAGCCAAAAATGAAATGATGAGGCAGTAAACTAAAAATGAAGCAGATTTGATCAATAAAACTGAAAAGCTGTTCCCTTAAAAAGAAACAGTAGTAACATTGAAAATATTTGACAATTATAGCCAAAAAGAGCGAAAAGAAATTATATTGGAGATAAGAAAATGGCTACAAGTAAGAAATGTCTTACAAAAAATATTTGCATAAAACTCCATTAATAACTCAGAAAACATAGATAATATGAATTATTTTTAGGAAAATTTAAGCCTAGAAAATTAACTCAAGAAATTGAAATTTTCTCAATAGAAAACATTTGAAAAATAATAAAATATCTGTACCTGAAAGAGCATAAGGAACATTTTTTATAGATGCATCTTACCAAACCTTCAAAGACCAAGCACTCTCCATGTTATATAAGGTCTTACACGTAGAAATATGAAAAACAGGCCGGGCATGGTGGCTCACATCTGTAATCCCAACACTTTGGATGGCCAAAGCAGGTGGATCACTTGAGGTCAGGAGTTTGAGACCAGCTTGGCTAACATGGTAAAACCCCGTCTTTTGTAAAATACAAAAGTTAGCCGGGCATGGTCGCACATGCCTATAATCCCATTACTTGAGAGGCTGAGGCAGAATCGCTAGAACCTGGGAGGCAGAGGTTGCAGTGAGTCAAGATCACGCCACTGCACTCCAGCCCGGGCAACAGAGCAAGACTCTGTCTCAAGAAAAAAGATATATGGAAAACATCCCAATTTATTTATGAGAATTGAATAACCAGAAAACAAAATCAAGCAAGGATAGCACCAAAAAGGAAACTAACTGCAGGCTGATCATGATGATGGTAGGATTTCAAAATACAATATTAGTAACCAAATCTTGTTGACCAAGTGAAATACTTATATTCAGAGTGCAAGTATCTCTAACAGGATGAAATTTGTTTTGGTATATCCTAACTAAGACACAATAAAGAAGAAAAATCAAGTGATCATCTCATTCATTGTTTAGGAAAAAAATTGATAAAATTTAATACCTGATTTTAGAGAATAGTGGACCACAATAGAAATAGATTATCATAGGAAAAAATGACTTATGTAAACAAATTTTAAAACCATAAAATTTAAAACCTCTTTGTGACTAAAGATACTACAAAGAACATAAAAAAAGGATTGGCAGATGAAAAAAATATATTTGCAAGGAGGGAAAATATAAGACAGCACCTCGAAATGCATAAGAAATATGCCAATAGATAACTAAAAAAAATTTAAAGGCAAATAATTAAAATTTTGAATAAGCTTATAGAAAAAAAAGTTTAACTTTACTAAGAGTCAGGGAATTGCAGCCTAAATTGGGACACCATTCTCACCCATCATGTTGATAAATATTAAAAAGTAAAAAGATTAATCATGTTCCGTTTTAAAAGAATGCTGGTGAAAGGCATTCTTATTCAAGATGATGTCTAGGTGAAAGGCAAAGTTATAGCAGCACAATTTGTAATTGCAAAAATGTGGAACCAAACCAAATGCCCATTAATCAACGAGTGGGTAAAGAAACTGTGGTATATATATACAATGGAATACTACTAAGCCATAAAAATGAATGAATTAATGGCATTTGCAGCAACCTGGATGAGAATGGAGACTATTATTCCAAGTGAAGTAACTCACGAACGGAAAACCAGACATCGTATGTTCTCACTCATAAGTGGGAGCTAAGATATGAGGATGCAGAGGCATAAAAATGACACAATGGACTTTGGGGACTCAAGGGGAAAGAGTGGGAAGAGGGTAAGGGATAAAAGACTACAAATCAGGTGCAGTGTATGCTGCCTGGGTGATGGGTACACCAACACCTCACAAATCACTGCTAAAGAACTTACTCATGTAACCAAACACCACCTGTTCCCCAATAACCTATGGAAATAATAATTAAAAAAAAAAAACCTAGATGATGGATTGTTAGGTGCAGCAAACCACCGTGACACATGTTTACCTATGTAACAAACATGCCCATCCTTCACATGTACCCTGGAACTTAAAATAATTTTTAAAAAACCAAAAAAAAAGGGTGAAGTTACTTGGTCTTGTGGCATATAAAATAATAGTCTGTATTCTCCAAGTCTTTCATTTATTTTTTCAATAAATAGCACTTTCTCTTTGCCAAACTGAATTAAAGGTCCTGGGGACCCTGCAAGCCATAAAGAGGCAAAATTAGAGTTTCTGCCCTCATAGAGTTTGCCTTCTAAGGAGAATCCTTGCTGGTTTCACTCGATTGCAGTTGGTCTGGTCTCCCCCTGTTGTTCTTTGTCCTCTGTTACTCTGTCATGCTTGCCTGGATTTTGTTGTTGTTGTCAATTTGCTTTGGTTTGTTTTCTAGCTGGTATCAAGCTGCTCCCACTGCCAAAGTTGGTAAGCCCTTTCTTTTGTTTTACCTCTGAGGTCCCTTCTTTCTCCAGCCTCTTGGTCCTGACCTCAGGTTGGAGCTTTTAGTGCATCTGTAATTGTTCTCACGGGCACAGCAACACAAACACAGTAACACAAGCCATTTACAGACTGTCTTAGTCCTAGGCATAGACCCTGCCTCTGCCCTTGCTTCCCTGCCTGCCACTTCCCCCACCCCCCCTACCCCCCACGCCCCCAACACCACTCCACCAGAAGCTTACGATCAGGCAACAGATTTCTCTCAGCATACTGTCTCACCTCTAATCCCTCTTGGGACGGGGGTCAGGACTACCAATTCGCTTTTCAGGGATTCTGGCAGGCGTTTTCACTCTAATAGGGATTCTGCGAAGTCTCTGTGGTTGAGGTGCTCCTTTCCTTTTTTGCTTCTTAGAAGTTGCCATTGAGGTGAAAACTTCTTTGAAAAAGTTGGTCTAAGAGGTATTGGAGAATGTAGTGCCTAAGTAAGCAGAAAGATTCAACCTGGGTCTCGGGGGGTCTTAAGTCAGGTCTCTTTATCCCCTTCTACATAGGATTTAATTGCTGCAGCCTACAATAATGTGCTCATTACTTGTCACAATTTCTAATTGCATTTTGTAATTTATCTGTGCCTAATGGTCACACCTGTGCATTACGGAGATATACCACACATGCTTATGCATAGGTGTGAATGGTTACACATACTTTCTTCTTTCTCCTGCCATTCTTTTGAAGAGTTTCTCTTATTTCACAAAATGCACTAGGAGAAAGAGCATCTGAGGGAGGGAAAATGAGAGGGGTGGTTTCAGATACACCTTGTTCTGTACTTGTCTGTACTTAATATGGATAATTAGATACTCTTTACCAGGTACTTTGCCACAGGTTTTTCATGGATTATATTTAATTGTTGCCACATTCTTATGCAGCGGCTACCCTTTTTAATCTCTACAGGTGAGACAGAAGCACCAGGTAGTGAAATGACTTGTGCAGGACTGAGCTTGTGAATGACGGGCACAGATATGACCAAAGTGGTATCTGCCAAGCCCATATGTTTCACCTTGAGCGATACTGTCTCTTGCTGTTCTGCTACTTTTATGTTCTGCTTCTGCACTCAAAGTTAGAGGCTTTCATTTTGTTAGACATTATAAAGATATAAAAGAAATTTAAGCCATAGTCCAAAAATTGAGAATGCCATATGATATATCCAAATGTCATAATATTACATGACTACTAAAAAGGTTGTTTATGAAGAGTTTATAGTAACTTGAGAAACCAATTTTTGGATAAAGGTAAAAACCTGGATCCACAATTGGATGAAAGTTTCTGCAACTGCTGATGGAGTAGGGTTTCACTTGCCATCATCTGTAGAACAAGAAACTCAAACCAATAGGAATAGTATATTTTGGGTACAATAATACTATTTTTTATTGTCAGAAAATTTGCATGGCTTTGGATTAGTACCCTAGTAGCACCTGTTAGTTTAGAGTCAATTGCAGAGACTGTGTCCTGTGAGAAACACATGCTACAGGCCCAACAACAGGAAGAGGATAAAGGGATAGTGGCCTCACTGGAGTCATCAGGACAGCCCCGTGGTAAATGATGTGATAGAAAAATTCTCCCCATCTACTTGTGCTGAGCCTTTCCTTTCTTGGAGTTGTAGTTTCTCTTTTGCTGAGACACCTATTGTCCTCAAGTTCTTCTCCAGGCCTCTCTCAAAATTCCATTTCAAATACCTAAGGCTAAGTGTAAATATTCAAATAAAACTGTCAAAGTTTACTAAGAGATATAAATAAAACCTTGCAATAGTGAGACATACTTTCTTTTCTGAGGTGGAAGTCTTACTAGTTTTAAATTTTTTGTTCGTCCCAAATTAATATAGATATAATATACAATCTTATCAAATTCCCAATAGGATCTTCTGGGGGAAGAGAAGAAATATTTAAAGTTCACATAAAAGATTTAGGGTCCTTCAAATGATTTCTAAGAATTAAAATATAAATTGGAAAAATTACGAAGGAGTAATACCTAAAGCTTACAATGGAAAAATTAAAAATAACACATTTATATATAAATAAGGTTGACCCATGAACAATATGGATTTGAATTGCAGGGGCCCATTAATATGAGAGGGTTTTTTTTCCCAATAAATACAGGGGTCTCTCTGTATCTGATGTTTCCACATCTGCAACCAAGAGTGCAGAGGGAAAGAGCAGTATTCACAGAATATGAAACACCTGATATTGATGGCTGACTTCTTGTATTGAAGATTTGCTTTGGGCTAATGGTGGGACTCAAGTATGTGCAAATTGTGGTATTCACAGCAGCCCTGGAATCAAGTTCCTTTGAATACCAAGAAACAACAATAATTTCATTAAAAGTGCCATTCAAAATAAATTGGGGAAAATTTATGTGGTAATTGTCACCAAAATTTAATAAACTTCCTTAAAACTGCATTCTAATCTTAAAAATACTAAAACTTAAAAATGTGTAAGCACATTAGTAAGAAATTCTAAGAAAAAAAAACCACAAATGCCTAATTATAAAAGAAATGCAAGCCTAAGAAAAAAGGAGTTTCTTATAAAATTCACAAAGTATATAATGTGTTACTTCAGAGAAAATATGAATTGAAATGGGCTTATGATTTAAATTTTGGTGAGATAATACAACTTGGAACAAACTTTCTAGAAAATGATTAGTAATGCATTTCAGCAGCCTTTCAAAATTCTTTTATTTGACCTAGTAATTCTATTTCTAACAATCTCTTCTAAGAAAAACAAATCAGAAATCTTAACAAAAAGTCATGCTTATGCAGCGTGGGTTTATTTATCATGACAAAATGTGGAAACAACTAAATTGTGGAAAAATAGGAAGACACTTCAATTTATTAAAGTAAATCTCTATAACAAAATGTTAGGAAGTCATTAAACAGATGCTTTCAAAGAATAATGCCATGGAAAAGCCTTCATGATATGTTAAAAAAATATAATAAGATACAATATTGTATATTTAATTTGACCTATGTATGACCTATATATATATACAAACACATATATATGTATATAAACATAACATATGTATTAAAGAGTCCGAAGGAAAATACATTAAATACTAAGAGGGATATTTTGAGTACTATGATTAGAAGTGTTTTTAGTTTTTATACATTTCTGGTTTTGCATATTTTAAGTCTTCGAGTATGCATTTATATTCAGAAATAGTTTGCTTTAATATATTTTCCTAAGAAAAGTAACAGCAATATCTAAACAAAACAGCAATATCATTGAAAACGTATAGAAAAATATCATCCTTTCACTTAATTGTTTTAAAGGCTTCATCTAAAGGAATAACTTAATTAAAATTCCAGACCTTAGACGGCAGGTTTAGGGAATTAGTTTTTCATCCAAAGAGGCTTCTTAAGGCTCCCAGAATCACACTACATGGCAATTGACAGTACTGCCGATATAAGTTTTAAGGTCAGGTCAGGATACGGATACTGAAGTCTCACTTACGGACAATGTGGGGAAATGCAGTTCACCAATACACAGGCATTTACCCAAGTTTCTCAAATGTAGTGGCAGTTTTAGAACACAGCAATGATAATGGGCTAGGTGGAGGAGACTCAATTTACTCATTTTTTTGAGCCCACAAATTTTGGAAAAGAATGACATGGAGAAAGAAAGGGATGAACAGAAGATGGAAAAAGAAAAGAGAGCAATCTTAGAGCAGCAAGCACCTTGAATTGTAGTCTTGAAGGCAGCACAGAAGAATTGAGATAGCTGGGGGAATTGTATTGTGTATCTGAAGTACACCAGCTCTGTTTTATAGGCCTTGTGCCATCACATCATCTGGGTTACATTACAAAAACACTCTACTCCTCACATAGCATAAGTCTCTGGTAATTTTGGTGCAGGAAGGATGAGTAATTTTTACTATATTTAATTATCATAGTGGTAAGTGTTCTCTGAAAGCCTTGATGTAGCTGAAGCCTCTGCCGTAATTTACCAAGAAGTCTTTGGAGTCCGCTTAGAATCTCGCCATCCTGGGCCCTTCGATGACCCTGACTTTTTGTGATTTTGCTTAAGATATCCTATCAGGTATCTGCCTGATGTCATGGGAGCATAAGGGCATGTGTTGATGGCAAGAAGACCATGGAGTCTTATTCTCTGATAATGTTTATTCCACATCTGTGATTTGTGTCCTACAAGGCTCTTGGGACTTAAACCACATGTGCTATATTTGCATTAATGGGAATTTAAGAAGGAGAGGCCATAACACTATTAAAATGTTTAGCTTTCGCTCCCATCACACAGACACATGCTAGTAACTACTCCCAGATCTTGTATCATGGTGCTGCAGGATGCAACGTGGAGTGCACTCATTGTTTCAATACAAGGGACTTGAAAACAAATAGCTGCCATCTCTGTCTCTGATAGTTTGCCAGGCTTTTAATTTCTTTGGTTTTTCCCTCTCCAGATCATGGTGAGGTATCTCAGATGTATTCCAAACAGCACATTGCCCCATCTTTGTTTCTTCTTTTATAAAGGAACTCTTGCTTTAAGGTATATTTAGAAAACCTAGGGTCTAAGCCAAATTCTGAAGAACCACATGATAATTCTGCTTTCAAATGGCAGGAAATGACTTAGTGCAGAATCATCCACACAGGGTTATTGATCACCCAGGCCTAATAGTCACAAACGTGACAAATATGCTGGAAGTTTTTCCTAGGTTTAAATATCCAACTGTTAAATTACATATGAAGATATTTTGAAGCATCTTATAAACAGAGAGGCAGGGAGGGTGCAGGGTGGGAAGAGAAAAGAAGGGGAAAGGAAGGAGGGACAAAGGGACTGGGAGAGAAAGAGGGAGGAAAAGAGAAAGAGAGCACATCAAGGAACAGGGCATGAAGATCACATCTTCATTACTCCCTAGGCCAGAGTTTTTCAAATTGCAAATTCTGTGATCCTTTAGTGGGTCACAGAATCAATTTAGTGAGTTGGGACCGGCATTTTTAAATGAAATCAATTAAAGAAAAAAAGAAACCAGGATAGAAGATATATTACATCACATATAGTAAAGGGAGGTATTATTCAATAAAACTTTTGTTTCAATTATATGATATATATACATATATAAGTGAACATATGCACATGGTGTATATATATATATGTGTGTTTCATTATTATACATTGAATAATAGATGAATTTATGTGTAGAAAGATACCTAGATGACAGAAAGAGAGAGAGTGTGTGTATCTGAGAGAAAGAGAAAGCGGGGAGAGAGAGCAAGAAAGAGGTACTGATTGGCAATGATTACTTCTTAACGTGTTTCATGAACAAAAATGTTTGAAGCCATCACCAGATTATACCTCCAGGACAGTGGCTGCTTTAAATTTGGAATACATTCTTCCCTTAGTGCCTCCTCCACCTGCATTCAGGTAAATTAACAAGCTGCATATAAGTCTCATCTAATTAAGCCACAAACTTTTAAAGAAAATGTTGTGGATGAAACTCAGTGAAATATGAATCCAATGCTGTGAGCCTCAAGGGTAGCAGATTACAAACCCAATACTTGTTCTCATGATAGAAAAATGTCCTCCTTAATGTCCTACGCCCCAGGATACTAGAGAATGATAAATGGCACAATAGTTGATAGTAAGCCTCAGAAATTGAGGGAGAAACTTACTGTACTGATGATCTTTAGATATCATTTATTCAGGGATTGGGATTATTGCTTGAGATCATGAAAAAACAAGTTAATGGCAATGGAACCATCTTGATGAAGCAGGCAAAAAACTATAGTTGGGACAACTACTATGGAAAAGTTTGAGCTGATAATATTGGAAGGAAGTGTGTCTTCTGGACAGAATACAGAACCCAAAAAGTAAGATAACAAAATTCAGTTCAGGCTGTTAGGGTGTGAGTTCCAACCAGAAATAACAAGGATATTTTAAAGACCATTGGATGATTGCTGAATACACTGACATGACTCATTTTCAGATATTCTTATAACTATGGTGCCTTGAACGCAAGTATGGATTATTTCTTGATTACATGTGTAACAATTCAGATGGGTGAGGCAGATGGAAGGTGGATTTAAAGAACTCAGTGAGGTGCTATGAGGATCAGGGAGATGCTCTGCAGAGCCCCAGTTCCTAAAAGGGGGCCTGGCAAAAGGACACTACCAGCCGAGAGAGTCTGGTATGTGAGATAAACCACCAGAATAGGGAACCACAAGCCGGAAGCAAGAAGAGGATACAGCTACAGAAATGAGCTTTGGCAAAGACAGGATATCCAAGACAGGGTGCATCCTCAACTCTCAAGGCCTGAGATCACATCAAGTCACTTTGGGTTATAGCAAAGGTCTTTATTCAAATACCAAGCATCTCAAGGTGGAGCATCTAACATTGAAAGCAGAGAAGCATCTGTTGAGTTGTGTAAAAGAGGAAAAGATCAGGAACCAGAAAGAGCTGGAGAAAACCCAGGGGCCCATGGAAGAGGCATTCTTCTTACCAAGATGGTGTATCATCTTTTCAGATAGATGCATTGGTACAACCTTAGAAGGCAGTGGTATGTTGACAGTTATGGAAGTTGCAATATAGAGCCAGCTTTAAGAGGATGTCTTCCCCGCTGTGACACTGTGGAATAGCTCGCTAATACAGGTTCTCAGTGACTAATCATTGCTTTCCTCTTTACTAGTATACCAAATAAAATCTGTTTTCTACATTTCAAGGCCTTTCATTATGTGGATACCAAAACCCTTTAGTATTACCCTAAGCCAATTGAGCTATCATTCATTCTATACCCCTTTATTGAGAGCTGGTGCTATTCCAGATACTTGGCTGAATGCAGGGACATGTGGTTTTGTGGTCAGGGAGCTTAATGTGTAGAAAGGTCAAGACACTGGATGTGTACAATAGTGAGATGCACACCATTATGAAGTTAGTACAAACTGCTGGAGGGATACCTCTTTTTTGACCTCTAGATGTTATAAAGGACTTTCCGGAATAGGCAGTGTCTGAGTAGTTTCCTGAATGAAGAGGTGGAGTTTGCAAAGTCCAGGAGACAATCAATGAATCAGTCAATAAGTGAAATCAAATAATAACATAATATTTTAAGTGCTAAGTATGTCCCAAGTATTATGTTAAGTTCTTCTCCTGGATTGTATTTTATATAGCCCTTATAATGGTCCTATGAGGTAGGTATTATTGTTTTTCTCAGGTTATAGGTGAGAATATAGAAACACAAAAATTTTAAATAAATTGTTCAAAGTTATGAAGTTAATAAGTAGAGGAATTGAAAAGGTTAGAGACAGAGAAATTATGAAATGTTTTGCAACATACATTAAATAATTGAGGTTTTATCCTTGGGATAAAAGGAATCCATTCAGTGGCTTTTAAGTGGCATGTGACAGATATGGATTTAGGTAGATCATCTTTCTATGGTCTAGAGCAGCAGACTCCAATACAGCATAATTTTCAAATCACTGGTGGAGCTCTGTAAACAGACAGACTACTAGGCCCTATCTCCAGGGTCTGATTCTTTTAGGTCCTAGTGAATGTGAGAATCAGACTTACAAAGATCTCCAAGGACAAAGTTGATGTCAGTCAACTTAGGAGTTTACTGATGAGTGGATGTAAAGAATGGATTGTAACTATACCATCTGTCATTAAGGAGGTCAGACCAGAAGTCACATTGGTCTGAACTGTAATAGAGTTACACATTAGGGATCTATTAGTTTTACAAATCTAATTTTTTTTAAAAAATGAGAAATGGTAATATAATTCTGGAGCGTGTCTGTAAGGGAGAAGAATCATGTCTTACAGGAAAATGTTTGGTAACACCACCATTTAAGGGATGAGTGAAGGGAAAAGATTCCACAGAGAGGGCGTAGGGACAGCTTCTTCATGTCCTTTAGAGATGCTGTATACTTTCCTTCCTTGAATCTTTGTACAAGTTTTTCCTTTCACCTGTGTTGTCCTCTTACCCTGCCTTTTCTTCTACTAAATCTCATCCATCCTTTTAGGATCCTTCTCCAACATTCATCCCTGAGTCCTCCATTATACCCTCAAGGAAAGTTTGATTTCTTTCATTGAAAACCATTATGTGTCCCATCTTGAATCATTATGTAATTGTTGTTTCTAATGTTTTCACATGCTGGTCTTTTCTCACACTAGATTAGAAGCTTCTTAAGAGGAAGGGTCACTGCTAACTTTTTGTATACCTCACAGTTCTTAGAATTGGACCAATGACAGGTATTCACTAGGCACCTAAATGGTTATTAAATGACTCTCAGTGTTGTGTGTGTTGGCTAGTGATCCATATGTCCCAGAGACAGAAAATAGGCCTGGTTTATACCAATTACCAATTGTTATTAACAGTGCCTTTTGCCTTCAGCATTATCATAGTTTCAACAATAAATTATATAGTCACCCTACTGATAGTGCTACCAATACATTTTTTAAAAGTCTAGCATCTTTAAGTGGTAACATTTCAATACAAATGTCATTTTGTTTTGGGGAGTAAGGAGTGTTAAGATATTTTTGCACACATTTGGCATGGAGTGATATGTCATTCCAGATGTCTCCTTATTAGGTGGGTGGCCTGTTGCTCAATTGACAGATGTCATTGTCTATTATAGAGTCACAGGTGGTTTATTTTAATAAAAATACCATTAAATTATCTCTATTTTTCTGTTATGCTCTCTTTATATAGAGAGAGAAATAGAACACATGTACACATGTACTATATTACATATTATATATAACTTTATAGTATGTATGTACATATGTGATACATATCACTACATCATATGTCACTATATGTGATATACCTATATATCATATAGATATATATATGAACATATTACATGTACATGTGTACTATATGTTTTGTAAACCACTAACTATAGTTTTAGAAATGTCAGATGCTTTTTCATGTTTGGTTTAAAGATAACCCTTTTGAGTAAACAGTTAGGAATGTTCTCCAAACAGCAGAATTACAATTTTTCCACATTCTCAGAAGAAAATTTTCAACATTTTCAATTTATTTAAGCCTCTCATTCATGGAAAAAGAAGCATTACTACTCATTCATGAACATCTTAATTACATAGATAGCTAGTCTATCATTCCTAATGAATGATCATGCTCTTTCATGGAGAGCAAAATCTAGATTGTCAAGCTCTTGGTTAAACACAATTTCAAAATTATGAGACACCAAAAGTAAGTTTGTAGTATTACACTTACTTCTTGAATTATGCAGTTTGGATTCTATAAAAAAGAATTCACTGGTTAATTTCCAAATCTCCACCTAATATTTGTTCCTCTGCCCAAAGTATATAACTTGACAGCAGAGAAGGAAATAGATACCATTCTTTCTTGTGAGCCACACACTCTGCAAGGGTGATTCCCAGTTCTGTTATTTCCCAGGACAGAGTATCAGGAATCATGTGGGAATAGTTCATGTGTGTGTGTGCCTGGGCTAATCTGTGTTTACTAGTGTAGTACAGAGGTGCACTGTTTATGTCTGAGAAAATAGTTATAAATCACACTTCTGATCACAAATACTCATTTATCTTTAGACTTTATCACCACCTGAGTTATTTTTATGTAAATATTGCACCTCTTAAATATAATGATGATAATAGAGGCTGTGAATCCATAGATTTGCTCAAGTGTTCCCTTTTTCAATAACTGAAAATATTTAAATCCCAGAAGCTTTAGCATCCTAAGAGAAGTAGCAGACAGATGTGTCAATAGAGTGAGACCTACAGAAGTTGTGAGTAATGAGTAAGTCAGAGTCATGGGCTTCTGTAAGGGAACTGCGGTGCATTTCCTAGGTTGGTATGTTCTGGCTATGCTGCGAACCGTAGCCCAGAAATGACTGACTCAGAGAGAGTCCTCAGCTGCTTTGCTCCTTTCAGCTCTGTCATCACATAGAAAGGTCTCTTTGGCAAAGTGTCGGAAACAACACAGGTGGGCAAGCATCTGCAGATTTCCTCACTCAGTCAGAAGACCAGCTGGAGTCATCCAGCTTCTGGAAATCAGTAAAGAGACCAACTTTGGGTAGCGAGTCCCCAAGATCACAGAGAATCAATGTTGTGGTGGCATCACCATTCCTTATTTGTTGGCATCCTTGTCTGGAAACTGCCTCATTTGGCTATAATTTAACTTGAAGATTAAAGCACAGATTTTCATATGTATGTTCTGTTCTCTGAATGTAAAATTAGGAAATACACCTACATTCACTTCTAAGTGGCAGTATTGTAATTGAGCAGATTTTTGTTTTTCACTGAAACCTGGAGTTGAATTGTCTTGAGCCGGAAGGCATTCAAGTTGCTGTTTTTTACTTAGCTATATTTCTCTATGAGCATCTAATTGTTTCAAAAAGTGAGGTAAAGTATGTGAAAACCTGAATCTAATGCAAATAAGTCTGTACAGCACTAAAGCTAACAGGTGTTCTCATTAATGTAAGTAGACATGGAACAATTCTTGAATGTTTTATAAACACTCATAATCATGGCCAAATATGTTACAATAGCATAAAGATACATACTGTAACATCTTTTATTCTTGTTGTACACTCTCAGTATTTATTAATAGGAGACTAGTGGCAACAATACCTACTTCTGCTTAAGTCACTGTATCATAAAGTTAGCTAATACTTCTAAATAAAATTAACAACATAACTACTACCTCCTCCCACAGTTTGCTTATTTATTAATATTAAGAGTGTTCTCGTAAAATTGCTACAATGCTGATGGACAGCAATGAGCATCTTTGCATCACTGAGGTTCTCCAAAGACTTGACCCATTAACCTAAGTATTAGCTCTTTAAAATTTTGAACTTATGTTCCAGTTCCCATACTGTCAACTCCCAATTACCAAAGCCTATATTTAGGGTGAGATTCTTAGATGACCTAGTATAGATGATCCCTGTAAAATACTTGGGTGGCTTTGGAATATAATCAAGAACGTTCTATTTTAGGGATATGCATTGAAATATGACTCTTGTGCTTCCCAGCCCTTCCAAGTTTAATCCTATTGTCTGATGTCTAGGACTTGCTGACTGCTGGGAAAATATAGCCTTCAGACTGCCATTATCAATCTTCAAAATAGTTTGCCTACTCTACTCTTATGAGGTGTTTTCAGTAGACGTCAGTATTACATTACTTATATTACCTGAAAGAATGCAATTGTATTGCAGCCTTCAAAATTTTATGACAATAGAGAATGAGTTAAATATATTATGGCATATCAAACAATGCAATATAATGCATTCACCAAAATGAATAAAGTAGATAAGGTTTGTCTATTGATTATTTTCTTAGTGTTCCTTATGTGTCTGTTGTTCAGCCATGCATGTAGACAATTGTCATTAGCCTCAGGATTATTATAGCATAGTGGGGGGAACAGAAAGACCAACAAGGCATTGCAACATAAACCAGTGTGTGCTAAGATAAAGGAGAAGCAGGATGTTATGAGCGCACTTGGGGGACTACCTATTTCAAAGAAGCCTTTACTGAAAAGGTGACATCTCAAATAATTTGAATGATATGACAGAGGATGTCAAAGGGGTCTAGGCAGCAGGAACAACCTGCTCTAAAGTATGGGACAGCTGGGGAACCAAAAAAATCAGTATGGCTGGATTGTAGAAATGCAGAGGAAAATGTGGAGCAGCGGAAGTGCAGAGTGGGTCAGTGCCAGAGCACACAGGGGCTGGCATGCCAAATTAAAGAGTTTGCACTGCACTGCAACAGCTATGGGGAGCCTCAGAATGATATCAAGCAGAAGAATGGGATGATCATATCCAAGTTTCAGAGGGATCACTTTGGCTGCAATATACAGTATGGACTTGAAGGAAAAACATGGATGAGACAGTGAGGAAAGCAAAGGATATTATGACTGAATTCTCATGAGAGATGATGGTAGTATATATAGTAAAAGGCACAAAAATTTTCATAATAATATACATGATATTTTCATTAAACTGTAAACATACATAATGTTTCCTCGTGGGTCAAAAAGGTATGTAGAAAGAGACAAGAAGTCAGTATATCTTGAAGGAAGGGAGATTCTATGTTTGTTAATTTGAATTTATTAAAACTTTTAAAATTGAGCATTACCTACATAAGGACAGTAATAATAAAAATAATTCCAATTTGAAAACAATGGGGGCAGCAGATTCCCAAGTGTCATGTGACTGTGACTAAGTGAGTAATTGAACACAGTGAATATAGCTCAGGCAAGAAGGTGATCTGTGGTTGGCAGGGAGTGACTGGTGACAAATCCCAGGATGATTCATTTATCTACAGACAAGTACACCCCCCCAGTTTAAAAATTAAGAGCAATAAAATTCTAAGTTGATATCTTTATACACCAACTGCTTTGATTAGTCTCTTTTTGAGTCGTTTTTCATATGAGCACCACAGGCAAAAGTTTTGGTGTGGCTGCTGCAAAACTGTGGAAACTGCTAAACTATCTACTAATTACTTGGATAGTATTCTTTCATGAATATTGAGAAGACTGTTTCTCAGTACTTAAAATATTTTAACACAATAAAAAGAATGAACATGAGGGTTTTTTTGTTTTTTTGCTTGTTTGAAATAAATTTTGGGTTTAGATATTTGTTAATAAACAGAAAGGTAGAGTGGGCAAGTAATATGGGGTGTGAATGTTCACTACAGGGACAATTTTATTATGCAGAACAAATCTCTGTTGTACGAATGCATGGACAAAATTATTTGGGTGTCAAAGTACAGCTCAATTTCACTTAAAAAGCATTGTTTCTTGAAAGGTTGGCCTTAAACCTTAGATTTTGGAATGTACTGGAGGTCTGTCATGTACGGAACCCGACATTGTTTACTTTCCATTAAATAAGAAATTGCTTACATGGGCAGGTTATTTTGATATGATGACACCACTGAGGGTTCCAATAAATGTACATGCAAATCAATCAACCCCAAACACATTGAAAACATATCCAATAAGCATCTGGAAACTAATGAACGCACATTTGTTAACATAGGGGGAGTTGTGGAAATGCTGAGATCCATTGGTGGCCTGGCTTATTTAGTAGCATGTGGATTTAGGAACATTTCATGGAGTCAGAAGAAACAGAGTAATTATAACATAAGTTTCAACATCTTTAGATATGTAGAACATTTTCCGTTGCTTAAAACAAATATTCCCTAAGAAAGTATAAAACATTTTTCTGACTTGCAAAGTTTTTGCAGTCTATCATTTAAATTACTTAAATAAAGGGAGCTTTACTGCTCCCCAAAGCTGAGAATATAACACCCTCCATGCATATTAGCTTGATCTTCTTGACAGACTAGAAAAGTGTTTGTGTGTGCCAATTAAAACAAAAATGGATCCCTAGTGGCTTGTTCCTCATACAACTTTTGAAGACTGCTATCATTGTTTGCTAGGGTAACCCTGGATAAGGCTGCTATCCAAAGTAAACAAACTTTTCAAAACTTTCATGACAGATGGGGATTACAAATGCATTTTAATAAGAGAGTTGCCAAAGTAACTTTTTTTTTTGTAATCAGCATATATTTACTTAACATCTAGCAACATTGGGAACACAAGGCAGATACTTTCTCACAAAACGCTTTAACAAGTAACATTTTTGGAAAGGCAAATTGAAGACCTTTTACATCTAACTGATATTTTACCCTTAGTTTTATTTTAACTTTGCTCAACATGTTAAGAGAAATGTTAGGAATTACTCAAACCAGACTGTAATTTGAGACAGACATTCAGCCTGATAGTGTAATTTCTTTGGTGGTCATAAACACCTTTGAGACCAAGTAATTTAGCTATTAGTATAACCATGACAACCTTCATTTGATCAGCTATATGTGGAGTGATGCAAGATGAAAAAAATGTGAATTTGTGTGGGTTTTGTAAGCATTATTACTTCGATTTTAGGTCTTGATATCTCCCTATCATGTGTATATTTTCTGCTGGAAGTACTGAATACAGATATGGACAAAATTACTATCACAAAAATAATTCATATTCACTTCAAATAAAGTTAGTGTATGTTGATATAACTTTTTATTTTTACTTAATTTAACTCAAATATAAAAATTATAACATGAAGTCCAAAGTCTCTGTAAACATAATAGTAATTAAATTCCATTCCTCTTATTTATGTCTCTCTAGAACCACTGTAGCCATATTATTTAACATGTTTTAGGGCTCTTTGGATATTTGGCATATTTTATTATGCATTTCCTGCATACAATTTCAGTTTCACTAAAATGGAATAATGCCTCCTTAGGTTCTAATCAAAATGTGAAAGGTATTTGTTCAAGTGTAGGATTGCTTTAGTCCTTTCTAGGATTTGAAGGAGTTGTAGATAACCCAATTCAGTCTTAGATATATTTTTTCATAGCAAGAGAGTGCTTGTTTTTGGAAAGAAAAATCAGAGTTAGGATTTTGCATGATCTTTTAAAATCGGGCTATCTTTAGCCTAACTGCAAGGAAAGAAGCAACTTTGTCTAAAGTTGCTATTCCAAATTTCATAACTGAAACCAAATTATCACGGCCCTTTTCCTGTTCAAACACACAGTCCTTGACTGTATACAACTGTTTGCTGAGAACTAGTGAACTAGAAATCAAGATCTTTGTAATCTCTTAATTCTATCATTTAAAATGATGCCAATTTGATAGAATGGCATTCTCATTTTCCTCATTTGCTTCATTTTCTTCATTTGCAAAATTACTTTATGATAGTGGAGGAAAGCTGCATTTGGAGAATGTTTATTATGTGCTTTGAGATCATTAAAGCTGATATCACTTTGCATACCAAGTGGTGGTATTCATATCCTTAATATACTGAAGTTCTGATACAATCAACGTTTAAAGAATAACATATCATGACCACCAGTTTATGCATACTTTCATGATGTAAATGTGCCTGCAGTAACTACTCCTTCCTCTGAAATCTTGACATGAGCATTGTGTGTGCTGCTCACATTGGGACTCAGTATGAGCCATTTTCTATTGTTATTTATCTGTATATGCATATGTCCTATTTATCCAAACAGATCGTGAGTTCTTGAGGGTGGGGGCTGTGTATCCCTAGCTTCTAGCAGTGTGCCTTGTACTTAATGGATGCTTAATCAGTCATTGTTAATGATTAGTAGGATGTTCTGTCATGAACGCATCCTCTCTATTCTTCTGTACATGAAATTATTTGTGGGATTTATTCTGCAATCAGAAGGGTGGGGCTCTCAAACAGGGTAGCACCATGTCACTCATTATCTCTTACATCTTTGGTAATCTCCCCATGTGCATCTGAAGTCAGTTGGAAGCTGGTAATATTTTACCATCAAATATGTTTTGCTGTTGAGGTGTATCTATCTATAACATTGATCATTATTTCTGTTTGGTTATTATTTATAAAAGATTGGCAATAATGAAATTAAAATACCTACAATGTTTACTTTGTGTAGCTATGCATGATTTTGATTCTTTATTTTTCCCAAATTCTACACAATAAAGTATTATTCTTAGAAAAAAGAAGTTCTAAAAAAGGTTTTGTTTATATTCTAGTAAACAAAAGTATGGAAATTTATAATGGTATAAATGCCATTCTACACATTAATTTCTCATTTAAATTAAAAAATCTAATAGCATAAAATCTTACTGCCAGAATGAATATTGATGAGAGTGTTACTTAATTGACAATATTTAAAAGGACAGTACTTAAATCGACATAAACACTACTTCTTAAAACTCTTTTAAGATGTTTTAAATTCGCATAATAAAACTCCATTTAATTAAAATCTAAAACACAAATTTCTTCGCTCTTCATCAGTGAAGTCTGGACTTGCATCTACCTGCCTCCATATTCAGAGGAACCGTACCAAGGACACAGACTATTCTAAGCCCACGTGAAAACTATTGTTGAATTAATTCCCAAAAGCCTTAAGGAATGTGCCCACTCTGCATGTTGCTCAGTGGACATGCTTCTGTAATTTCCTGGGCATAAATTTCTTACCAGCAAGAATTCAGATGGACCCTTACTTAGTATGAAAAAGTTCAAGACAAATTTCCCCAGATGGATACTTAAAGATATTTATTATTGACACTGCACACTTCATTAAGGTTACTTTGGTGCCCTGATATATTCCTTCAAAATACGACCTGGTGTGGTGATGAGGGATTTCAAGGAACATTTGCCTAAATTAGGTTTCTAAGCAAGATGGAGACCAGTAGCTCTTATCTAAACCTGTTATGTTTTCTATAAGTTCTTCCTTCATCCCCTTACCCCAGCATCTGTCACGGAGGCAAAACATATAGAAAGAGTACATTAGCACGGCTTAATATCAAAACCTTTATGTCTGTTATACATCATTTTAGATTGTCATCATAAGTTGTTCAATCAAAAGATTTAGTCAGAGCTAACATTCTTTACTGATGTCTTTTTTCCCCAAGAGTGTTGGAAATTCGATTGTTCAAAGTGCAAATATGATTCAGCAAACCATTTATCAGAAATCCTAAAGAGGTAAAATAAAAAAGTGCGTTGAGGAACCTGAATTAAATGGGCTTTACCAGTCAAAGATTTTGAAACTACTTTCCTGTGAGTGACTGGAATAGAGCAGAACAAAGTCAATTACTGACTGTAATTAAGAAGTGGATGCATTTAAACTGTAGAGAGCAGTAGCAGACTTCTCCAGACTGCCTGGTAACTCGAAAGATTAGTGGGAAGACAGAGGAAAGGATGTGAACTGCATCTCTCTGATAGTATGTTTTGAATGAATTGCATTCATATAGCTCTCTGATCTAGCTTCTCAAAATGAATTCGTAAATCACTGATTATGTATGATTAATGCAGTAATATATTTGGACAAAGGAACTTTTAAAATACATTTTGCTTTTGGTTGTGTTAGCAATATAAGATCCCCTTTGCATTGCATAGCATGCACCAAAAATGCAAATGCACTGCTAAAGTACTTATATTTTATCACTGTTTGAATTTACTAGACTGCAAGCTGAACTATGTTGGCTCTTTTGTAAACCCTCATAATATAGCAAATCTAATTATGTTTGTTTCTCGTACTTCTTAAATGTTGTTTCTTTTTATAATTTTAATAATGGTTTATACTGGCAGAGAAACATTATATTGTACATTGTGCTTTGGCTAATTCATTTGTCTTTGTGTATGTTAACAAATTATGATGTTAGAAATACATTCATAATCAAAATATTTCACTACAGATTAGGATGAAGGTAGAGGTCTAGGACATTACTAGTTTTCTTGTGTTAGAAATGACCTTATATTTTTAGATTACTATTTCTTAGGCAACACTCTATAAAGTAAATATTTGGAACTTTATCTGAGTAGAGAACATTGCAATGGTGTTCAGATAATTAGGCAAACATCACCTGAGCTGTCTTTTACTGGATACATAAAACAGGAGGCTGTTATGAGCCATCCTAAATCTTATATGCAGTTTCATTTTAAAAAGAGAGAGAAAGAATGATTGGCCTCAGTAATCTGTCAAATTCTAGTGTGGGCAATTAAATCTTTTTATTTTTCAATCTTTCACTTCTTATAATTGTATACACTTTAGACAGTTCTTCTCACAGTCATAGAGACAACATTTGATATTGGAACCCATCTCAATCAAGAATGGTTACTTTGCAGTACTGATTAATATTGAATTTCTATAGAGTTTTTCTAAAAACAAATGACAAATGAATATATATGCACATATGTAACAGATTTCTTTCAAAACCCCAAAATCATTGTCATTAAATGTTGCCATGAGAATCCTTGAAACCTTCAGAATGAGCCATTTGGGGTAGTAATTGTCACTTTAATGATAGAATTATAGAGATGGCCTGAAGCGTGATTTGTGATTTTCTGAACCTGTGCCACATTTCAGCGTTCACCTCCTGTTTAGAGCAAGGAAGGCTGAGAAGAGGTGACTGGCTCCTGATTGAGTATTTTTAAATGTCAGTCCTCTAAACCCCTGAACTCTGTATGACAGTAGTTGGGAAATGTTCATCTTCCAGTTGCAAGGAAAAGTCAATAATACAAAGGGAAAATCTCCACAGTTCAGATTGATGGCCAAATACAAAAAGCATGTCCACACCCACTCTAATCAATTTTTTCTCTAAGTAGCCCGTTATGTGTGAAACTAAGAGTATTGCTCTGTTTCTATAGGGTCGTATCCTTTTCTCACAAGTCTGGGGAGAAAAAGATTCACTGTAATGAAAAATGGACAGTTACACGCTAAACATTGCCAACTACTTAGCAGTCTGAGAGTCAGGAACCTGAATGTTCATTTGATAAATACTCTCCCAGAGAGGTTCAAATATGTAAATGAACTTTTATTTTAATATACTCCTTTTGTGGGGAAATTGGTTTTTTTATTACTTTCCTATAGATCTCTGATAAGAAAGTAGAAATAGTCAAATGTTATTCATTTCAATGACCTTTTGGAAGTCTGCAATTAGTGTTTTTGGTAAATAAACTGTTTTAGAGCTCTCCATAAAAGGAAATCAAATATAGAGATACTATTAGATTTGAAAAAGACAGACAGGAAAGAGGCAAACGTGCAGAATGAATTCTGACACACCCGGGTGCATTTTTCTGCGAGTTCTGACTTAAGTGTGTACTGTCTGCAGTTCTCTGAACTTCCTGGCTTGTTTCTCCTTAAGTTGGAGTAATTCAGCTCTAGCCCTACTCTGACTTAATCGTTCTATTATTAAAACAATAATGTATTTGTTATGACATGAAAAACAGTTTATAGAGAGCGGTTCAAAATGCTCCCAGTTCCCAGAAAGACAATTACTGGAATACAAGAAAATATTTCAGTTTATTAAACTGTGTTTTTTAAAAAAGGATTTTTACATGTAAGAGATCTATCTTACATAGTTTCTTTACCTGTCTATTTCTTTTTCTTTTTTTTTTTTTTTTTGCAGATCACAACAGTATCAGGAAATGAGTTCCTTCTACAGTCAGATATTGACTTCATCATATTGGATTGGTTCCACGCTATCAAAAATGCAATTGACAGATTGGTATGTATTTGTTTTGGCTGTTACCTTTATTAATTAAAATGTAGTCATTTAAATCTTATTGCTCAGGCATATAACACACACACTCATTTAAATAGATCCTATGGACTGAGAGGGATTAAGTTCTTTTAGTTTAAATAGAATCTACTAAAAACCTTTTCAGCAGATAGGATTTGTAGAACTGTCATTTAATTTCTCTCTTTCAAAAATATAGTGCATTCTTTCTTTTCTTCTGAAATAACAGACATTCATTTACTGGAGGCTGTAAAAAGCACACAAGCACTTAATAACTACTGATTTTTTTTCATTTTCAGTTTATGCAGTCCATACTACATATTTCTGAAAATAAATAACATATTTAAGACTCACTGTTATAATACCAATAAATAAATAATAACCCTTTGTACTGATTTTTATTATTCTTCCAGCTAAGCTAGATGGTTCTTCTTATGAAAATTACATATCTAGAACTTCATGAAATTATCCTAAAACATACATTCAGAGTATCTTTTCTAAGAATGAACTTATTTAAAACCACTCATTCCATGCTGAGTCTCTAGAACAAACATTTAATTTTATGACACTAATATGTGCAAAATTTTGAGGAAGAAATATTCTTAATGTGGAATACACAATAGTAAAAGATTTTCTGTGTGATTTTCTTGATATTTAATTGCAAGCTTTCATTATATCATTTTGGGATTAACACTTTAAAAAGTAAAATAACAAATTTACTTTTTCCTGTTATTAGTATATTCCCCTTAAAGGGGTGTGTGTGTGCACATACATACATACACACAGTTTGTTGCCATTGAGGATGGACTCTGGAACCAGACTGCTAGAGTTTGAATTCTAGTTCTATCATTTGTTACCTGTGTGGCCTTAGGCAAATTACTTGCCTATTTTGGCCTCATTTTCTTAATGAGGAAAATAAGGATAATAATAATACCACCTACTCTATAGAATTGTTGTAATGATTAATTGAACTAATGCATGAATAGTGCTTAGCATTTAGTAAGTACCATCATATACATATATAAACTATTATTATTGAGCTTAGCATAGAGGACCTATCCTCAAATAATTACCTTACTTCAAATTTCCCCGTAAACAGCAAAATAGAACACAAAACTCTATGGTGAATCCTTTCTTTCTAGTAAAATTATTCAGTCTAATTATTTGCTGTTTCCAGCCGAAGGATTCAAGTTGTCCATCAAGAAACCTGGAATTATTCAAAATCCAAAGATCCTCTAGCACTGAATTGCTAAGTCACTACGACAGTGATATAAAAGAACAGAAACCAGAGCACAGAAAATCTTTAAGTGAGTATTTTCTTTGACTTGCTCATTTTAAGTTTGTCTAAATGCAGTGCTTATGAAATATAAATGCATTGAAATGAGATTTAAGCCAAACTCATCATACTCATGGAAGATTCGTAGCCATTTCCTGGCCAGGGATTTGTGCACTGGAGGGCAGTCTGGGCACTTTGCTCACATCATTTTTGGTAATGCCTTTTGAGAAAATAATTGTTCCAAGGTCATGGTCTCTGCTTACAGCAAACCTCTGAATCTCTGAGTAATAGCCATGGTGTTCAGATTGGTGATTGATTTTGAGAGTGGGAAATGTCAAGCATCTCCAACCCTGGTATCCTGGCTATTTTATTTGCATACATTAAAGGGTATGAGTGACCACCAGCGTGGTCTAACTTAAGTCAACAGGCTCTGCCACTTTCCACACCTTCAGACCGCCAGAAACACTTAGAAACGTGCTTTCCAGAGAGGCTGATAGAAAATATGGGATGTGAATTAGATGTTCTCCAAGGTCGCACCAGTTCTAATATTCTAAGAATTAAATTTAGAGTAAAAAGAATGGTCTCACTACTTACATAGTGATCTTGAGTATCTTTCTTAACCATTCCCCAGACTGCTTCTTCCTCAATGAAAGGGGTTATTAAAATATGCAACACACATGTCACTGAGTTAGTTTGAGTCTCAACCTCCTGAAAGAAAAGGTAGACATCTGGCTGGGCGAGGTAGCTCACGCCTGTAATCCCAGCACTTTGGGAGGCTGAGGTGGGTGGATCACGAGGTCAGGAGCTCGAGATCATCCTGGTCAACATGGCCAAACTCCATCTCTACTAAAACTACAAAAATAAGCTGGGCATGGTGGCACGTGCCTGTAATCCCAGCTACTCAGGAGGTTGAGGCAGGAGAATTGCTTGAACCAGGGAGTCAGAGGTTGCAGTGAGCTGAAATCATACCACAGCATTCCAGCCTGGTTGGCAACAAAGCAAGACTCTGTCTCAGAAAAGGTAGACATCTTTGGAACCAGAGAAAACCTATTTCCCAAAGTCTTAAAAATTATAGTATTTTGGGGGAGTCTTCTACCTGGCTGACCCCAATCTTGCAAATCATCATTTTTTTCCTGCTATTTCCCTCTGACAAAATATCAGTATACTGACATCCTAAACTTTAGAATTTAAAGAGAACTCAGTAAGTTGAGAAGAGCTGCTAATGGAATATATGTGTACATATATACATATATACATACACATACACACGTATGTATGCTAGATGATTATTTGTATGTGTACATATATGTGTGCATTAAGAAATATATGTATATACACATACATGCACACAAACACTCATACACATATGATAAGGAAGAGAGAAGCTATTTATATGTGATAACATATTTGCCGAAGTTGAATTACTGAAGTCTACAAATCTAGAAATTGCATGAGAATTTAAGAGTAGAAGCACCCTTTTGAAATTAAGTCTTTATGCAAAATCCCATGCCATAATTTTCAAAAACTGCTAGACACATTTACTTAGCCAGTTGTGCTAAGTTGGAGTTTAAGATTATCAGTGTTAATGTCTAGAAAATGCATGGTGTATTTGTGGAGAGTTAATGCCATTTCAAAAGACTTTTCCATAATGGTACAGTTTAGAGTTATTTCATTTAAAGAATGTTTTCTTTTCATTCCTGATCATTGTCTTCTTTTACTTCATATGGTTTGAGACATAAGGTAAGATTTCAGAATTGGGATTCAGTTGGGAGTATATATTTAGTGTTAATCATATAGACATTTTGTAGTACATATAAAAGAATATGTGATGCAATGACTAGTAGGTCTGGAATCTTAGATATAATTGCTGGTTCAGAGGAGACCTTAAGATGTTTCTAAAACCTGAGCTATGGAGAAAATAAAGGTTTGCAAAAATGTATTTGAGAAACATTGAGGATAATGAATTCTCTATTAAGTAACAGTCACTTTAAAAGTATTAAGATGCTGCTGAAAAAAAATCTTACAGATAGAACACTCACTACTTCTCTTTAGAATCTATTTTTAATTGGAAAAGACAATTATTTTTCTACTTTGAGCTTAAACTCAATCCTGCTTAAAAACAAGGGAGGCCAGGAGTAGTGGCTCATGCCTGTAATCCCAGCACTTTGGGAGGCCGAGGCGGGTGGATCACCTGAGGTCAGGAGTTCAAGACCATCCTGGCCAACATGGTGAAACCCTGTCTCTACTAAAAATACAAAAATTAGCCGGGCGTGGTGGCGGGCACCTGTAATCCCAGCTACTCGGGAGGCTGAGGCACAAGAATTGCTTCAACCCGGGAGGCGGAGGTTGCAGTGAGCTAAGATTTCACCACTGCACTCCAGCCTGGGCGACAGAGCAAGACTCTGTCTCAAAAAAAAAAAAAAAGGGGGGGGGAAGAGATACATGATTTATTCTATTCATTTCAAAATTAACTAATTGTACAATGACTTCATACTCACCTTTTACTTTGAAGTTAAAAAAAAACTAGAAAATATGAAACATTTACTGTGCACCAGGCACTGTTCCAAGTGCTTGTCTTATAGCAATACATTTAATCCTCTCACCAATCCTATGAGGTAGATACTATTAGTTACCCTACTTTATAGAGGAGAAAACTGAGGCATGAAGAACTAAGGTAATTTGTACAAAGACAAGTTATGGAGACATGTTTCAAACCCAAGCAGTCTTATTTTAGATCATTACATTACTTTTAATCATTACACTATAACAAAGTGAACAAGTAAAAGGTAAACTTTTAGATCATTACATTACTTTTAATCATTACACTATAACAAAGTGAACAAGTAAAAGGTAAACTTAGTTTATATCGAACTTAGACTTGGATAGAAATATTATGTTAAAAATAAGATTCATAGAAATCAGTAAACTTGAATCAGGACCCAAAAACTTATTGGCAAAAATAATTAAAACTGGGTGTTTTCTTTCAATTTTGATTTCACTATTAAAATAATAATTTAATCTTTAACACTAGCTCTAATTTTAGAAAATGATTCTTTTCTGTATCTTGGTGAGTATGTATAGTTGTAAGCCTTTTTTTTTAGGGCCAGTATGTTTTTTGCAATGTAGGACACAGTTAATATCCATCTATTACTTTGAATTAAGTTCATTCAATATGTATGTATTCATTTTCATTTGAAAGGCATAATGATTGACCCACCCACACAATATCAAATTAGACCATGCATTTGAAATAGTGATTGACATGTTTTATATTTGATGCTTTGTAAAATATATTTTTTCAAGTAGGAAATAACCTGTGTGAAACCCCTCTGATCTCAGTCCTAGATTTGAACACCCAAACTTAGGTTTCTTAAAACTTGCATTCGCTTTTATGTCACCCTTTGGAGATTAAATAATTATATAGAATCAGAGACTCAACAGTATCCTCTTCCTTATTAGTAGTCTAAGCACAAACTTTATTGTCGGTTTTCTGCCTTTGGCTTCCTGTGCCCTTGATGTTCCCATAAGTTTTGCCGCCAAGATTGTAGACAGATAAAGCCAGAATTACTTTTTTAAAAGGCATGTGAACATCATTAGCAGCTAACAGGTGGTCATTTCGTTGTCCAGTTTGTCTATATAACATGGGAAAAATATGTTCTCTCAATGAGTGAATTCAGAAAGTTATGTTTACATATACTTTTCTTTTAAAAAATATGATTCTAACCTGCCAACACTATTAAGAACTAATCAGATATTTTAAGATATCAGTTGAGTCTAACAGACAAGAAGCCAGAAAATTTAATGCAAGGGCCAAATCACTGTGGGAAACTCAGGACACCAGCCTGGGATGAGAGTAGGAGAGCAGCTCTCCAGGGAGGGCTGTTATGGAAAGTGGAGAGTCAATCAAAGAAGATGTGAACATATTTCTCTGAGGAAAGGAATTGTCTTCCACTGACAGCAAAGAGGGGGAAGGCCCAAATATAATAAATCTTGCATCAGATAACCTTGGCGAGGTTTCTTAACTTTTCTGAGCTTTACTTTCCACATCTATAAAAATGGGTCTAACACTGTCCTTAAATGATCATGTGAGAATTTGAAATTAGAGATGTAAATACTTAGCTCATAGCAGGCACTCAGTAAGTAGGAGCTCTTATTATTATCCTCCATGTCCCCAAGCAGATAGCACTGAGACAGGGCTTGAGCCTGGTGGTGGTTGATGAAAGACTGGAGGAGGGCATATAAGCTTGCCATCCTACTACCTGGGTGTACGAAAGGTAGAAAAAGGGTGCCAGAATTGGATATGGGAGTCATAGCTGCAAAAAATCTAAGTACAAGCAGCTGGTCTTTCCCCTGGCAACTCCCATGTAAAAGGGGCAGGTAGGGCATTCTTGGGAGCAGCACACCAGGAAACAGTAGAAAGGAGCCAAGAAACACTCTTGATTCTCCTAAACCCAGAAAAGCATGCCATTCAGAAGTTCAAGTTGATGCGAAGGATTCAGCATTAGCCATCTCACTACTCCTTTACACAAAGTTCTAGTTTATTCGTTCATACACATATTAATTCTTTTTTATGAAGAAATACAACTAAAGGTATACAACTAAAATTCTTGATTTCACTCATCTGTGCTTTCAATTTTTAAAAAATAACTTTTGTATGTAGGTTATGCTTTAGTAGTAATATATCTCATACCTATCAATTGCTAAACTGTAAAATCCATGAGTGTGGAGACCTTGGATAACTTGAAAATAAAACTGACACTTTAGTATTGGAAATAAGCACCCTGAAATGAACATGAGTTAGAAGACTAAAGTCAAAAGGTAAGAGAGCTAAAAGGAAATGGGTTTTCCTTTAGCTGTCTCTTGATTAAGTTATCATAAAAAACAAATGTGTTCTGGGTGAAATCCTAAATGCATATGGATGTGGATTTCCCAGATCTACATTCTCTTAATGACATGTGCAATAAGGGTATATGTAATATGTTTCTAATAATTAGGGTATATGTATTTAAATGTGCGTTTTCCAGTTCCATATCCCCTTAATGATGTGTGCAATAAGACAACAGAGAGAAAAAAACTTGAATTGAGAGAGTTACACAATAAAAATTAAAATGCTACGGACTTTTAACTTGTCTTTGTTTAAAAAATTTGCCTGCAAAGTATCATGACCAGGCCAAGTGATGAAAACAAGTTTGATAGAGAAAACAGTAATTTTTTGTACTAATCTAAATAATTATAATACTGGTCTTCTACAACTATAAGTAGACTATGTTCTCAAAATCCAGTTGTACATTGGTTGCTTAGACCTGGTACGTTTTCACAAGGGAACCACGTATCAAGCCACAAAAGCACACCTGAACTTTCTGCAGTCACTTACAATGTTGTTTCTAGGGAACAACTCATTCTGAATTTGCTGCACCTCTGGCCCTGAGAGCTAAGACTTCCCAGTAGCATTGCTTTCTATCTAGTTTCCGGTCTAGATCCCCACTTCTGTACCGTCTCCACCAAAGCGATTAGGAGACTCAGAATGGCTTTTGCTTTTGCTAGGATTCTGGTGAGCCCTGAAAGTCCCCAGTAGTGGCAGGGAGGGAATTTAAAGCCTCCGAGCCAGAAGAAATAATAGAAAAAGGAGAGAATTGAGGACTGGGTAGGCAGTTTTTGTAGCATTAATGGGAAGTGAGTACTTAGCAAGACAGATGTTCTTTCTAAAAAGTATGTGTAATGACAGATTAAGTCTGGAATTGTCCCAAATATAAACATTTGATGAATCTAGGTGGTGTATAGGCAAGTGATCATGATCCTATTGTTTCATTTTTTTTGTATGTTTGAAAAGTTCTCCAATTAAAAACTGAAGTAAACGCACATACCCACACACAAGTAGGTATGTCCATGTGCCTAATTCAATAAAAGAATATACATATTTTCTAATTATGACCTGAACCTTTCAAAGAAAGATCAAATTTTCTGAATATAAGTTACATTAAGACCTCTTTACATGAAACATTGATAACTCATTGTTTTCCTATTTTCCTCCAAAACCAATATATTTTTTTCCTGTGACCATTGAGACCTTTCTGGGAACTATGTAATTAAGAAAACTTGTAAGATATTTATTATTATCCAAAATTAAAAAGTCACACGAGTTACTTGGATAAATATGTAATTATCAATTGTTAAAACACATACTGTGAAGCCTGTTCTGGAGGCTCATATAAATACATATTTTAAAGTTTTTTCTTATTAAGAATTTTGTGTAAAACAGTCTAATCCTGCCAATGTATGAAAATAATAAGATGAACAAACCATCTGCCAAGGAAATGAAAACAGTATTAAAATTGCACAGATAAACCATATCTAGTTCTGAAGAAATGGAAGAGCTCTTTCCTGGAAAAACAAAAAAGTCATGACATTTGTGTAGAATATCATGGGTTATTATATTATCAAGAGGACAAAGTTTTCTGCTTTGGGTGAGAGGGTCACTCACCTTTTTTTTTTTTCCCCCAAAATAACTAGTGCCACTCTGGTACCAGTTTTATTCAAAACCCTCTTGAGAAAAATAAACTATTGAGCTAAAATGTGGAAACAAATCACTTCATATTACTATACTTATAAGACAGACAATATCTAAAGAATAGTTGAGTGTCACTTATCTTTTCAGTTGTTTTTCACAGGTTGAGAGTTACTTATTTCAAAATATTTCAGTTGGTAAAGAAAAAAATTGAAAAATTATAAATGACATTTATGTTGTTAAAGCTGCAAGATGTAAACATCATGAGAGGAAAAGAGTAAAAATTAGACACATTTGATAGTCAAGCATCCACATTAATTTATCAGAATAGTATTATGCATGAAGGTCCCAGGCTTCACTATGGCCCTGTGTGACTCTAGCCATTGTTCTGACATATGTTCCCAAGCAGCAGTACCTACTTTTTCTGGGACCCGTAGATTGCACTTTCTTCAAAACATTCAGTTTTCAATGAATCATTTGATAAGAGGACTTCATTATGAGCTGAGCAAAGAAATGTCCTGATTAATCTCTTCTTTCCCATCTAAGGGGCTGATCTCGCCCTCTGACCTGTGGATGTCCATTGTCGTGTATCTCATAGCACTGGCTACTCTGAAAGTCCGCCTAACCCTCTCAGTGCTCAAGCACTAGATCACCCTATCTTCCTTCTGACCCTAGCAATAACACCATGAGCATATTTCCCCTTAGATGAACTGCATTTAATCAATTTCTGATTTCATTAGGTCAAATGGCATCTTGCTTTCAATAATAGGGCAAATCCAGAGGGCTCTTTGCTCTAACTCTCAAGCAATATTTTATTGGCATTAATACACTACTGTGATTGTAAACAAAAGAAAAAAAAGGTCTTTGGTATCCTCAGAAAGTGTCCTTTTGTTTATTCCATGACTTTAAAATGGGCGTATATTAATGTTTTCTTATAAAGTTAGGCATATAATCATCATTCATTGTTGTCACAGCAGATTTAAAGAATCTTTGCTAAAGCTGACATTTAAGCATTTAAGGTGTTTGTACAGTGAATCCATGTGCAGAGCAAAACATTATTTTGAATGCAAATGATCACCTCTTTCTGTATACAGAATTTATTTGGTCAATTCCTTTTTGTTTCTGAAGTATGGTAACTTCTGCTACTTTCCTTCAAAATTCTAAAGAAGTAATCTGCTTTTTGATGGATTTATTTGGATGTCCCAAATAGGCCTAATAACATGCTTGGGGGGGAAAAAAAAAACTCCATTGTTAACACATAGAATCTTTGAGATTTTCTTGTAAAATAAGTTTCTTATTACTCATAGTATAGCCCTCACTAAACAAAATCAGATATTGCTTTCACCCAAAAGTATTAGATGAACCCAGAAATACCAGATGTTTTCATCAAACTTTAATAAAGTGAGATCTATAACATTAGGATTCTTAGCTTTCTTCAAGAAATGGCTCATGGATGACTTGAGAAACCTAAAGCAATCTGCCAATACATCTTTCTTTGGTTATTTATGTAGTACCTGAAATCAGTTGTTCCTGCTACCCAATTTTCCTAATGTAAATAAATATACCCTATTTGTATACAAAATTAATTGGCCTAAAAAGGTAGAGGACTAGATAGGAAATGCCATAACCAAGTAGAAAATATAGGACTGGGATTTTGCTGTCAGATAAGGTCTTCTCCAAAATTGAAGTCAAAGATTAAGAACAATTACTTTTTTTTTTTTTTTTTTTTTTGAGAAGGAGTCTCACTCTGTCACACAGGCTGGAGTGCAATGGCGTGTTCTTGGCTCACTACAACCTCCGCCTCCCAAGTTCAAGTGATTCTCCTGCCTCAGCCTCCCTAGTAGCTGGGACTACAGGCGCGTGCAACACCACGCCTGGCTAATTTTTGTATTTTTAGTAGAGATGCGATTTCACTCTGTTGGCCAGGCTGGTATCGACCTCCTGACCTCATGATCTGCCCACCTTGGCCTCCCAAAGTTCTGGGATTACAGGCGTGAGCCGCTGCACCCAGCCAGATTAAGAACAATTTCTAATGACTGCATTGGAATTATTGCTCTTGGAATTAGAGTCCAAGTTTCTGTATAGAAAGCTCATTATGATCTGTGCCCCTTCTCCAGTTTTTTTTCATCACTCCCTGACCCATAATTTATGTTCCAGGTAAATAGTCCCTATAATACCTGATGCACACTGCTACATGCTGACTTTTACCTTGAAATCAGGGTTATCTCTTTACAAAGTTAACATCCTTTAGGACTCAGCCCAGATCATACTTCCCAATATTCCCATCATCCATTCTAACACCCTATTTTATTTGAAAGAGTTACTGTGATTCATAGTTACTCTTGCAGCTCTTCTGTGGGCTCTGACTTGGAATTTTCAAGTTTCTATTGGAGGCAATAAAAGAAAAAGAAACTCTGTAATATATAACAAATAATTACAGTAATTTTGATTATTTTTATAAGACTGAGAATACTTTTCTCTAGTGTCAGCTTATTTGTAAAAATCCAGTTTAACACAAAAGTTATAAAAGTGTTAGCCCTCAGAACCCTGTTCAAAAGGTTGTATGAGACTGTGTAAGAAATTTGAGTCTGAGAGTCAGAAAATTTGAGTACTGTTCTTAACTCCAAGATATACAGCCATATGACTTTGACAAGTTTCTTAAGTTTCTTGAAATTGAGTTTCCAGATAAATATATATTTTATATAATTATAAAATATTATAAATGTAAATGTTGATTATCTAAAAAGATTATATATGTATTTGATCTAGAGAAAATGTATATAGTGGATCTAAAATATATCAAATAACTTTGTAGATTATATATTATGATATAAAATGATTTCCATCTGGGTAAATTCTGAGTAAAATAATCATGACTTTTGTTTGTTTACTATAAATCTACCAATTTAGAAATATAGCAAGAATGTACTTTTGCAACTGTTGAAACAGTTGCCAAAATGCAGAATAAACAAATGCGTAATTTTTTGAAGGCTGAATTTCTTAATATCTTCATTATTTTATTGACTCCGGTTAACATATATCCTTTTACCTTTTGTTTTCTTAAGGGATCCTAAGTGTCATGGGGAATAAATGCTTGGTTTTGTCATTCCTGAGTGTGAGCCTGACATGATGGCAATCTCTAGAGATTAAAGTTTGTCAAGTGTCTGTTGCCATTTCCATTCTTTTTTTTTTAATTTAAGTTTTAGGGTACATGTGCACACTGTGCAGGTTAGTTACATATGTATACATGTGCCATGCTGGTGTGCTGCACCCGTTAACTCGTCATTTAGCATTAGGTATATCTCCAAAAGCTATCCCTCCCCCCTCCCCCCACCCCACAACAGTCCCCAGAGTGTGATGTTCCCCTTCCTGTGTCCATGTGTTCTCATTGTTCAGTTCCCACCTATGAGTGAGAATATGCGGTGTTGGGTTTTTGTTCTTGCAATAGTTTACTGAGAATGATGATTTCCAATTTCATCCATGTCCCTACAAAGGACATGAACTCCTCATTTTTATGGCTGCATAGTATTCCATGGTGTATATGTGCCACATTTTCTTAATCCAGTCTATCATTGTTGGACATTTGGGTTGGTTCCAAGTCTTTGCTATTGTGAATAGTCCCGCAATAAACATACGTGTGCATGTGTCTTTATAGCAGCATGATTTATAGTCCTTTGGGTGTATACCCAGTAATGGGCTGGGTCAAATGGTATTTCTAGTTCTAGGGCCATTTCCATTCTTATAGAAAATAGTAAAATAATACAAGGGTAGAATTTTGACAGAGAGTTATGTAAATTCACTTAAAAGCAAGGAAAGATTTTATTTAATTTTAATGTTTTAAATAATACATATTAGAATCAAGTCAGTGTCATGAAGCATCTGGTGATAAAAAGATGGCTTTTGTTGACTAAAGTAAACATATTATACAAATCACATGGATATTGAGCCACTTATAAGGAGTAAACTGAAAACCACTGAAAGTCTGGTCTCACCAAACTATAGTGTATTGATCAGCTGGCAAGGGATGCCCACCATGTTCACTGTATCAAAAGGATTGTGATATCTGAGTTCTGGGGAGTAATCCTAGCTGACCTAGCTTCAGTCATTAGCTTAAACCAGGACCACTCTATTCCATTAGACTGCAAGTGCCTGGAGGTATAAGCCAAGACCTTCTGCTAATTACCCCTCCCTATCCCCATCACTCAGAACAGAGTCTGAAACCTAGTGGTGTTCAGAATTATTAGCTTGGCTCAAAAGTAATTGCAGTTTTGCCATTTTTTAAACCTCATTTACTTTTGCACTGACTAATAAATGTCTGAGTGAGTGAGGAAACAAGTGACCGAGAGCATGAGAGGGGAACCCTGAAGAAACCCTTACAAATTTTATGCATGAGGAATGAAGGGAAAGGCTGAACTGTGAGGCACTGTCCTGTTGATGGGTGTTTTGGTTTGGGTTCCTCCAGAAGCAGTCCCTGAGAGAAAGATTTGAGCACAGGTAATATATTTGGAAGTGATCCCTGGACACATATAGGTAGGGGCTGGCAGAAGAGAGCCAGGGAAGAGAACATACCTATGAAGGAGAATAAAAGGTTTATGGAGTTTAATGCTGCTGTGGAACTCTAGCAGTTTTTCAGATGGAGGAACAAGGAATGACAGAGAAGAGCATGGATAGACTTTCGTACAGGAAGGAAAGAACTATAGAGCATAAAATATTTGAAGAGCACAATAGATTGGTGAGGCTGGAATGTGCAAAACATTGGGGCAACAACTGGAGATCAGGTTGGAAATGAAGAGTGAACCATTGGCAAAGGGTCTCTCACGGAATGCTAAAAAATTAGGACTTTTCACTATAAATAATGGGAGCCTAGTGAAAGACTTCGATGCAGGCAAGAGACATGAACAGATTTGATTTTTAGAGTAATAATTTTGGGGAAAATGTGGAGAATGGCAGAGATAGGTAGCACAGAGTGAGAGATCAGAGGTAAGGAGATGAATTCAGAGATCAGAGGTAAGGAGATGAATTCAGAGACTATTAGAATAGACCATGTACCATATGCTGCAGGCCCAAACTAGGCAGTAGGAACAGGTGAAGAAGAAAGATTCCAGAGATATCTGAAGTGATATTGATAGGTTTTCTTGACATATATTGTAAGTCTTGGCAGCTCCCAAATACCCATTGCCTCTGTGGTTTGGAAAACAACCATCAGGATGCCAAGGAGCTAAGCAGAATCTCATTCTTTCAGGAGCCTACTAGATTCTTGTTACTCTAGACATAATCCATGGACCAGCAATGACAATATCACCTAGGAGCTTGTTAGTAAATATGGCCTCTCCAGCCCAACTCCAAACCGACTGAACTGAATCTGCGTTTTAACAGGTGATTCCCATGCACATTAAAATTTGAAAAAAACATTACCATATGACATAAATAACTTCTTTAAAGAGGTTTTTGAAAGTCCTAGAACCAAAGGGTGGCCTTTGGGACTTTGACAAAAGGCCTACTCATATAAAAGAGCTATCTTGTCGGCCTTTGTGTAAAATAACCCTGCATATGGTTATTATATTGGTCATGCTATGACAATGCATGATTTTGAATGGTGGCTATTTAATCTCATCAATCCCTTTCAACCCATGATTACGGACTAAATGAGAAAGAACCAAGACTTGCACTGCCTTGTAACTTTTGCCTATGCCACACCTAAGTCAGAAACTCTGAACTCCCATATCAAAAAGTCAACAGTCCCAGCCAAAGAACAGCAACAATATCAAAAAATGATTCTGAGCCTAAACTACCCTCACCAAAACAGACAGACAAGAAACCAAAGCTCCAAGCAATTCCCTGGAAATTATCCATTAATTCCCTGGATAGCTCAATGTGCAAAATCCATCTGAAATTCTACTTATCCCTTATCTTCCATTTGACTCTTCTTTTGGGAACACATAATCTCACATGTAGCCTTTTTTTTTGTTATTTCCCTTCTCAAGCAAGAATAATAGTATTTGATTGCTTAAATTTCTTTATTTTTATGTTGTTCTTGAGTACTTGAATTAATTTCCCATTGGCCTTTCAGGTTAGATGTTAAAATTCTGGATGAGCAGCAATGTAGCTGTTTTACTCATAGACTAAGTTTATTTGCTGCACCTGCCAAAAGAATCAAGGCCCACCAGGCTGCACTTCAGTCAAGCTGTTTTGAAAAATTGCAAAGAAAACAAAAGTAGGCCCACAATTTAGTTATCAAAAAATAGAGGAAAGATTCAAAATAAAGTCTGATTAATCCTCTTAGTAGGGTGAGATTTCACTTACTGGGAAGAACTGATAATGATTATTTCTGAAATAAAACCTCATTTTTTTTCATGTCTACCTTTTTTTAATTATAGGAAATGGAAACCAAAATGGGCAAATAATCATTCTTTCTCAGTAAGAATCTTTCTCATAAATTTGCCCCTAAAATGTCCAGTCTTTTAAAAATGTTTTGGACAGTAATGAGACAGGTCTGAAAGAGATGCCTTAAAATTTTAGTAGTGCCTAGATTCACTTCACTTATTTACCTTTCTTACTTTAAGACAGCTTACATAAGAATAATTAATCTTTTTTTTTTCCTAGTGAGTACCTGGGTTTGTTATTGAGGTTTCATAATTAATCTTTTTTTTTTCCTAGTAGGTACCTGGGTTTGTTACTGAGGTTTCATGCTTTTTTTTTTTTTAAATCGGGCATAACCATAACTGATTTCCATGGAAGGGTTTGGCTGAAGACCCAAAGAATTTTTGCTTAACTCATTTTTATTGAACAAAATCCAGAATTTTAGTCAAGAAGCATTAGATATTAATTACATATGAGTGGGGTCATTAAAATTTCCTTTACCTTCCAGAATTGCAGGTCATTATGGAATCATAAGAAGCAGTGAGCTCACTTAATCTTTACAATTACATAAAAGTGATTATTTTCTTAAGTCTTACAAGAAGCTCTTAACTATTACTTGAAGAGCATGTTGGAATATTAGAACATCTGTGTTGTGTTATTATAGATGTGACTTGTGAATTAAAAAAAATTATCTGACTCAAAACTCTTAGAAGTTACCCTTTCCAGCTTGAATAGTTTTAATTCTTTAACACAGTTTGGGAGTATATATTTTTTACCTCGCAAGTAGAGACCTTGTTGCTGAAATATAAATTCCAGTATCATTTCTTAATTATTACACTCTCAACTTTATAGAAAATCAGAGGAACTTCACAGGTTCTAAAGATTAGGAAAAAAAGAAGAAGAAAATTAGAGGAGAAATGCAATTTTTTTTTTACTGCACTTAAGAATAACAGTTGGTGACAATTTAAGGTGAGTCAGTTTAGGGAAAAACTGAGACAAATCCATCCTCTAAATTATTGTTGCCTGTCTCCATCCTTTTCTTGTAACCACTTCTCATCTTTGACTTTGAAACCCAACAGTTTAAACTTGGTTCTTATTTCAGTGGGCTAATCCCCTTTCATAAATCTTGCTCAAGAGCTGAAATAATTTGCACATCATTTAAAGAGTATTTGCTTTGAAATATTCACCTCAAGCCCTTTTGTATATCCTCTGTCTCTAAAGATTTGTAGTATTTGTTTTGTTCTCTGAGGTATAAAAGACCTGGATAAACTTTATTCCTGTTGTTTCAAGATTAGTTAACGAAAATGCATATTAATTCAGCAGGGACGGAAACAAACCTCAGTAAAGATGATCATACATTTGCCTCTCGGGGATAGCAAAGTACAAAATGTCAGTCTTCAAATCTCCTTGGACTTGCTCAAAAGAGCATTCAGGGATTTAAATTTCCAGAATATGTCTACAAATGTATTTTCTTTGTTGTGGAGAACAGAAGCTATACTGATTATTTTTCCCCAGAAAATTGATTCTAATTTGTGTTTGAACAAAAATTAAGCCATCTAGAAAGTAGCACTTCAAGAAGACAGAGGAAAACTGCCACTGAAAAGGTAAATTTAACATTAAAAATTATATTCCTGATAAGCCACTAAATTTTTAGTTTATTTGTCATCAGATCCCAAATCCCAAGATAGTTTCACAGAATTTCTGTATTTTTTTCTATGAAAAAATTAGAATTGAAAGGACCTCAGAAAATCAAAAGTAGACATATTTAAATAGAGTTAAGTGTTCCTCTGCATTTATAAGCTCAAATTTTAAAGTTTGTTGGTCAGCTCAGAAAAAAAATACCAATTTCTCTAGATAATATATTTGTTTCATATGTTAAGATGTGCCCTGTGTTTTTCTTAAACTGAAAATGACCATAAACTTTTGGCACTTAAGTGCTTATCCGGAAATGACTAAGTGGATTCAGGAGTAATAAATCACTCATATGGATCCAGCCACCCACAGTCTTGTTCCACTTCTCTTCTTTACAAGTGTAGTAATAGACATTTCCACAGTCCTCAGGGTGCCAAACTTTGCACCATTAGGAAAATCTGCAAGTAGCTTGATTTATCTTCCTCACTCAGTTAGCTAAGACCCAACTAACTAAAAATCAGCAGGAATGAACTTGACTTGTTAAACTTTTTTAATAGGGAGATGCAACAATTACAACTTTCCTCCTTTGCCACTTCAATTTACATTGGATGTGAAGCCCCTGGTGAAAAATATTCAGATGAGATCTCAAATTATAGGTGCATGGCTGGATGATGCTGACTCTAGGTTTTCATTATACACAGAGGATCGTCTGCTGTTTGCAATTAATCCAGACACAATCCTCTTGGTACTTTGGGAGGAATGCGGAAGAAATAGCCATTTTATAAGTTGTAAACTCCTAAATTACCCTAAATTAGAGACACTATTAATTGAACACTTAGATATAGATAGGATCTGCTTATTGTGTAGGCTCATCTTCCCCTGATGGAGCAATCAATTAAATATTTAGGATGTGGAATACCTTCCAGGTTGGATAATGCATTTCATTTAAATTATGGTCCTCCAACCCGAAACATTAAAGGGGATCTTAACGGATGGAAGCACATTACTGTCTCTTGGATTGGGCGCATTAACACTTTAAAAATGAATGTGCTTCCCAGGATTTCCTATTTGTTCCACCAGCTGCCTGTGGATGTGCCAGATAAACAGTTTAAGGATAAGTATGTAAAAGATGCATGTGTAACTTTTTGTGTGCTGAGGTGCACCCTTGTAGCAAGAGTCCTCAACTGTGGCCCCTTTGGATTTTTTTTTTTTTTTTTTTGGCTCAATGCTGTAGCAGTCTAAAATGAGAGGGCTCATTTGATCATGGGAGAGTAGGAGGGAAAGCCAACAAAAGATGTAATTAGACTTCTGACAAAGGTTCTGTCTGTGTTTAATCTTTTATCATTTCTACCTATAATTTATCCTAATAAATAGTGATTAGTACTAGAAAATATTGGGATGGTATAGTAGAATTCAAAATAAGCATAAGCTTTCCCATTCTAAAAATATTTGGCATAAAGGAAATTATTTAATTTTTACCCAAGGACAATTACTATGTCAAATTTATGAACAGTATTGTAAGAACAGAGTTGTTATGTCTCCCATACCACGGAAGCATGGTATAGATATGGTAAATACTTTAGAGAGCTTACCAGGCTGTAGACAGCATTCTAAGCACTTTAATCTACTCTCATTGAATCCTGTCAACCCTATGCAGCTCAGTGACATTATTATCATCCCCATTTTATCTATTAAGTGACTGAGGCACTGAAAGGTTAATCAATTTACACAAAGTTATATAATTAAGAAGTAGCTGAGTTAGAATTTGAAGCCAAGCAGTCTAACTTCACAGCCTGGAACCACAAACCACTGTGTAGCTTCCGGCTTCTGGAGTGAGGTTGATGGTTTCTGCAATTTACTAGCTCTACAAACTTTGAGCCAGTCACTTAACCTCACTAAGCTACTGTTTTATAATCTTAAAAATGTCAATAATAATAGTATCTACCTCACAGAGTTGCTTGGAAGCATAAATTAGATTAAGTAATGTGACGTTTATAGCATTGTTTGGGAGAATGTAAGTACTCAATAAATGTTAATCATAACGTTAGTACAAGTATTTTCTTTTCTTCCATAGTATTTGGAAAAGTTCTCCTAATTTGGTTAAGAAAATGTTATCTTAAAGATAAATGATTGAAATTCCTAGAGATTAATGTATTTTCCAAAATGTCTTTGGACTTACAGGGGAAAAATAGTATATTGAGTGCCTTACAGAAGGCTATAAACTTCCTGAACCATGAGTCTGTTTTCATTCATTTTCCATTTATAAAAGTCTTGATTCACTATTAACATAATACATAAGTATATCATATTAGCTTACTGAGTGAAAACAAATTTATCCAATCGAAAAAAAAAAAAGATGTTAAAGATAGGGGTCAATTTCTTTGTTTCCCAGAGACAGGCTTTTCATACCAAATCTGGTAGAACACATGCTTCAGAAGGGAGCAGAAAACTCAGCTAACTGTTATAGTTATGTAGCTCAAATGGTCATATTGAGAGAGTTAAACTTTGGCAATAGAATGTGGAAATACAAAGTTCAATGAAGTTGTAGGAATTTAACTGAAAAGAAATTACTTATCAGCATTTTGATGAGAAATAAACAAACAAAAGAAACAAATTGGTCCTTTCAAAGTTGGGTGGAAAGAATGTTCCAGAAGCCTTCCTTAGTAATCACCGTCATTGAGAGGCCCTGAGGACTCGTATCTGTAGTAATTGATACCTAGTCCTCATGCTCAAGGAGGAAGACAACTGGTATTTATGGGCTTGTCAAGAAAGGAATTAGTTGGAATTCCTTTTTCTACTCCATCTTTCACTAGTCTTTATTGAGCCAAGTTTATTGTAAGTTAGGGGTGAATCATACAGATACCTTTACTCTTTCAATATGTTAAGAAAACGGGATAAAAAGAGAATCTGATATTTTAAACACCAAGCAATGTGTTTTATTTGGCTGGGAATACAGTCTTATGGGCAATCACTGTATATTTATCTGTTTGCTTGTTTATTTGGAAGTCCCACCAGTGGAGTAAAGCTCCTCATCTATTGAGCTCTGATCTTCTTCCACTGAACAGATAGAAAGGAAAGGCCTTAGACAGAATTATAATAAAGGTGTATGAGGCAACTCAGGCTCAACCAGAAAGATCAGCCAATCAACTCTGAAAACCAACAAAGATGCAAGTTGCACAGAGCAATACTCCTCCTAATATTTTTCTTACATTCATAATATGGGTGGATTAATAATTTTTCTGTGTTGTAATATATTCATAATACAAGCGGATTAACTCAGATTAAAATGCTCTATATCTGGTGAATGAGGGAAGACAAAATAGGCTCTAAAAATGGGAATGCTTATTTAGGGAACAAACAAAGATGACGTAAACTCTAAAAAGCTGGAGTACTCAGAGCAAGAACTCAGTTCACACATTCACATCACAGACATTTGTAGGGGAGTTGCTTTGTGCATGCACTGTTTTAAGCACTGGAGTTAAAGAGACTCCAAATGTTATCAATTCCACATTAACAAAGAGAGTTTGTTACTGGAAGGGGCTCCCAATCCAGACCCCAAGACAGGGTTCTTGAACCTCGCGCAAGAAAGAATCTGAGGTGAGTCCATAGAGTAAAGCAAAAGCAAGATTATTAAGGCAGTAAAGGAATAAAAGAATAGCTACTCCATAGAGCCGTTCTGAGGGCTGCTGGTTGGCTATTTTTATTGTCGTTTCTTGATTATATGCTAAACAAGGTGTGGCTTATTCATTAGTTTTCAAGGAAAGAGGTGAGCAATTCCCGGAACTTTTTAGAACATGCTAAAGGACATACAAAAAGACATTTAGCATGCTGATGCGTTATAGTTAGTGTATAAGGAGCAGTAAGGACGACCAAAGGTCACTTTCATTGCCATCTTGGTTTTGGTGGGATTTGGCTGGCTTCTTTACCACATCCTTTTATCAGCAAGGGCTTTGTGACCTATACCTTGTACTGACCTCCTATCTCATCCTGTGACTAAGAATATCTTAAACTCTTGGGAATGCAGCCCCAGAGGTTTTATCCTTATTTTACCCAGCCCCTATTCAAGATGGAGTTGCTCTGGTTCAAACACCTCTGACATTTATGGTCAAATTTTAGGTAGCTATTTCCCATTCTCTAACAAGTTGATTTAATTTAAAGATGATTATACACATGATGAAATACTGTTAAAATATTCCTGCTTGATTTTATTAACAAAACAAATATACTATTTTGATCTAATTTACATGTCTAGCTCATATTGAATTTTTTTTAGAAATTTTGCATTTACATTAGGGCCAAACTCTCATCTATGGAGTGAGTATTAAGTAGCACCATGACCACAGTCCACCAAAGTGTTTAAAAGGAAAAAAGTTTAATAAATCAAAATGCTCCAATCTTGAGTCCTGGTGTCTTTTTTTTTAATCCCAAATGGTCTGGAGGCTGACATTATTTCCTAGCTGGCCCTAGGAGGGAGGATCTGTCACTTGTTAGTAATAGACACAGAGTTAAATGACCTGGAGACCTGCCATTAGGAAGCAAATACTACCCATTATTTAAGTCCAGAGGAGGGCAGCTCACCTGAGTGTCCAGCTGCACTGTAATAATGATGAATCTGGGTGGTAGAGCCAGAAGCCTCAGCTTAAATCCTGACCCTGCCAGAACCTATATTTGGCTTATGCAAAATTTCCTCAAAGACTGGCAGTGAGGGCTAAATAACTTAGCCCCTGAAAGTTCTCAGAATAGTGTCTGGAGTATAGTAAGTTTTCATTAAATGTTGGCTATTAACATTGAGACTTCTGTTAGACCAAATATAACAGTCCATACAACTTGCAGAATATTGAAAACAAAGTGGTAAACATATAAATGACAGAGGGCAACTTAATTGGAGGTTGTAGAGAAATATTTAGAATCATTAAAAATGAAATCATTTTGAATTTTCTATTGTGTTATATACTAAAATTAACATTAGGAAACAATGTGAAGTAAAGATGTAGAGTGAAATGGCTAAACTTATTTTCATAAAGTGAAAGCATTTCCCTTCCAAAAAGAAAAAAATTGTAATCAATCTATATATATTAGTATCAGTATGAATTAAAAAAATAAAATTTTGTATTCACCATGAGCTGTTCTAAGCATGAAGCATGTATTTTCTCATCTTCAAGACATGTTATATGTTAATAATTTTATATTCATTTACAGAGGAGGAAACACAGATATTTAGTTTTGGAGTCTAGATTATAACTTCAGCAGTCTAAATCAGAACACATTCTATTATACCTTTTATAGGCTTTGTATAATTTTCTTTTTGTAACTTGCCTTTAAGTTTTATTTGTTATTATATATAAGTAATTATGTTATTAAATTGTGTACATGTGTTTTGAAAGACAGAGATTTGTGCAGATATAATGCATGTATGTCTATAGTATATAAAAATAAATTTTAAGGGGCATATTGACAGATGGAAAAAGCATAAATGTCAAAGAAAGTTGATTTAGAAATTAATATATAATAAAAATTAAACTAGCATTTATTAATTTAACAGATGGTGAGTTAAAAAGTAAAAACAAAATCTCGAATCGTAACTTGATTTTTACAATTAGTGTGATTATTTCACAAACTTATTCAAAAGTTTGCTATTTTCTTGTTCTATTTAAAAGAAAAAAGCTCCCATCTCAAAGTTTCCACCAAATAATTTACTACTTTCATTTAAAAGATTCTGTTCAGAAATCTGCATATGTACAAATAAGCACCAGAATATAAAATTTAATCATAGACCAACATCCAAAAAATTATAGTGGATGTAGGTGAGGCATGCTAGCTCATGCCTGTAACCCCAGCACTTGAGGAGATAGAGACTAGAGGATCACTTGAGGCCAAAAGTTAAAGACCAGCCTAGCCAACATAGTAAGACCCAGTCTCCACAAAAAATAAAATACAAAACAATTAGCTGGACATGGTAGCATGCACCTGTAGTCCCAGGAGGCTGAGGGAACTTACTTGAGCCCAGGAGTTGGAGGTTACAGTGATTATGCCACTGCACTCCAGCCTGGGCAACAGAGTGAAACCCTGTGTTTTTTTTTTAATATATATATATTTATGATGTAAAAATATATTTTACATATTTATATTGTTGACTAATATATATTATAATTTATACTATAAATACAAATATTGGACATTGTTTTTAAATACCCAGACAGTATTTATTATTAACGATATACTAAATCCACAAAATTATACATGCAAAAATTATTTTAAAATGTGATCTGTGTAAGATATAAAAAATTGATAACAAGAAATTAACAAAATACCCCAAGTACCTTATTAATTTAAAATTTTTCTGTCAATTGCTTTTGTCTTAAGGATAAATCCAATATCAAATTTAATAGTATGCAACCAAAATAATATTCAGAGGCAAATGCATAGTATTAAATGTTTTTAATATTAAAAAAGTAAAACAATTACATAAGAAATATTTTAGGTTAACTAAATATAACTAAAGAAATCTGAGGTTAGAAATGATAAAATAAAGAAAAATCAATCACATGTAAAACAAAAAAATATAATTGCACTAAAAGTTATTTGGAAAGTAGTCTCTTAGGAACGAAATAAAAATAACTCTGAAAATCTAATTTTAGAGAACATAAACTAGAAGGACATAAGAAAAACTAGAATATTTGAACATACATCTTCAAAATCTCCCTCAAAAAGGTCCCAGGTCTAAAGATTTACTAGTGAATGATGCTAATCTTCTAACAAACAGGTAATTTTCATGTCATTTGAAAGCACACAAATAATCAGTGAGTAAAATTTTCAAATACTCAAGTAATGATCAAGGAACTGAAAAATAAAGCAACAGACACATGCCAACACCGCTGTGTCTGCAGCTATAGTGAACAGCATCAGGATGGTCTGAAGGCACTTGAAATCTAAGTAGGACCAGAGCTTTGACCCTTGTTTTCCAGGAAATTCCTTCAGGGAGACAGTTACTGAGACCTGCGCAATGACTCTGCGCACTACCTGCAGTGTGTTCAGAGACCATTTAAAGGGAAGGAGATTCCTGTTGAAGGGCCGGTGATCATGGGCCAGAGGAAAGAAAAATCTGAAAGTTCTTCGTGTCCTTGACATTTGAAAATGGACTCTTCAAATGGGGAACTTGAGAACTCTGGCTCTTGTCAATTAAGATCATTAAGATAGACATCATTCGGATGAATAGTTTAGTGAGGAGAAAATTTATTGCCTCCTTTATAATGTTTTCCTCTCCTTTGCTGATGAACCATTACATTTTGCCTTGAAGTTATGACTCGGCTGTTTTGACATTTTCACAGTGACCAAATATGCCAAAATAGAGCAATTTTTTTGGAAGAAAATATTTGCAATACTTGGATTGTGATCAGCTTGAGGTAATATATGTAAAAAATGGTAAACTTGTCATAATGCTTAGGGTCACCTGACCTCTTAAATGTAGCTGTTTGGTACATGATACTAATTTTTTTTCTTCTTAATTTAAGCAACTGACTAGAACTTCTTTAGTCTCAGTGAGGTCATGCTCTCAAAAGGCATATTGCCAGCTGGTCTCAATGCTTGGAGGCATAGTTGTATATTTTTATACAGCACCTTAAGAATTTTTAAGGTTGCTAGTGGCTTCAATTAAAGACCACATTTAATAGGTTAGCAAGGGATGCCAGATTAAGACTTGAAAACTTTAAGCAAGTCACAGTGAATTTAAGAAAGTTGCAGTGGGGTGTAGGAAATAGAATGATTTGAGTAGCTAATGAAAAAGAGTTGCAAAGATTTGTTTTTGCCAGCATCCAATCCAAGTTTTAGGATCAAGGTACCACTATCTGATTAAAATGCCAAAATGGTGCATCTGGTTAAATGGGGGGTGGGGGGAAGGATGCTTTATTTGCTTTGTTTCCCATCCTTCTCAGTAACATTTCTAATCACAAAGATGATTAGCTCTATCATTTAAAAATAAAACTAAAGTAAGAAAGTGGCATATTAATAGTTTTCATAAATCTTATCAACTACTATATTTCATTGCATCATAATCATGTAGATATAAAAGCATGTGTGTGCCCACTCAGGGGTATATATAAGTATTTTATCTGTATTGCATACCTATGCTTTCTGTATACAATATTTGGAAATACACACTGAAAGCCTTAGAAATGTGTGTACTCTTAATTTCTTTTTTAAAATTGTACTCAAACGATTTCAGTTCTTAAAATCCATTCAAAGAAAACTAAAAGTCTGAATTGAAGTGTTTTTTGATCATAGTGAAAAATTTGAAATAATCTACCTGCCCAACAGTGGGCCTTTGTTTAAAAAATCACGGTGCATCCATATGATGGTATATATGTAATCAAAAACATTTAAGTTTTCAAAGAAAATTGTGGAAGCATAATTCTAAGTATGAAGCATACTTAGAATAAATGTGCATAATGTGAAGTATGGGAGAGGGGTACAAAACTTGTTTGATATGAAATATTAAAGCAGAAGCCTGGTCTGCTTGGCCAGAGATGCATCCCTGCATAAAGTAAGGGCTCATTAAATATCTGTTAAATAAGTGAATGAATATAGGATGTAAAAGAAAAATAGCAACAGCAACTCTAAGTAATACAATGATCATGGGTTTACTTTATTGTTTTCTTCTCTAGTCTCCCTCCCTGTGTCTTCTAAATTTTCCATAATAAATGTTTGTTTCCAATATCAGAAATAGTATAAAATATAGCACAATTGTGATGGATGATGAGCAAGATTATTAGTGGAAATATATCTCACAAAGTGTGTACTATGTTTTGCCCATGAATATTTGGCTCTTCTCTTCTGAAATTCAAAACTCGGAGGTTTGCTCACATGAATTTTTTTCCCCGCGCTTCACCAGCCCTTGACATATGACTACAATATGTATTTTTTACTACTAGTTTTATTCATTTCATTTTATCCTCTGCATTCTTGAAGGCATGAATGACAGACATCTGGAAAATATATATATCTAGACACTGAAAACATAATTTCTTATCAAAGAGCTGGAATATAAAGATTTAGAAGACAAAGTATCTGAATAATGTTAAATTAGAATCTTTATTTTATACTAACCAGATCTCAAATATGAAGCACAAATTGTGGTTTATTGCTTGATATGTAATTGCATTAGGGTTATCATTCTTTTTAATATCATTTTTTCCCTCAGTTGGATTTTATCCAAGAAGTGATATAATGTGCTAGGAAGACTTTACCTAAACTTTGATGTTTTTAAACAACATGTATGTGGGACTCCTCCTCTCTTTGATAAGAAGAAAATGGGAAAATGAGAGAAAGCTGAAACATTACCATTTTAGGGGAAACTTAGGAAAGGAACCCAGAGTGGGCAGCTTCCAGGGGCAGTTTCACCATTCTTGTCAGAAGGGAACAGACACATAGAATGTAAATAACATACCCAATATCGACTCTAGGAATAGAGGCCCCTTCTGCCTTCCTTTTATTTGAAGTAAAATGTTTGCCCCTTCCTCAGGCTTCAAATTGCTTAGAGCATCTAGAAGACTTGGCTGGGCATGGTGGTGCACGCCTGTAATCCCAGCACTTTGAGAGGCCAAAGTGGGTGGATCGCCTCAGGTCAGGAGTTCGAGACCAGCCTGGCCAACATGGTGAAAACCTGTCTGTACTAAAAATATAAAAACTAGCCGGGCACGGTGGCGCACACCTGTAATCCCAGCTACTCAGGATGCTGAGTCAGGAGAATCGCTTGAATCCAGGAGACAGAAGTTGCAGTCGCACCACTGCATTCCAGCCTGGGCTACAGAATGAGACTCTGTCTCTCAAAAAAAAAAAAAAGAAAAAAAAAAAAACTCAAGCCCACCTTTACGTTAAAATCCTTAAACAATTTCTTTTGATGTGGCGTATTCTATTAGACTACTCTTATACGTTGAACACAACTGTGGGGTAGTGAAGTTGTGATGTAGAAACTGTTTCCTTGAACTTAGTGCTAACTTTAGGGAGCACAGATATTACCATTTCTTCATTTGGGCTAAATGTTATAAGAACAATATAAACGCTAGAGGATTTTAGCTTCACCACCATTCGAGAAAATCGGTTTTACTCCCACCATTAAAAGGAAGCAATCTAAAGTAAAGGAATCGATCTATAAGTGTAAGAACAACAGCAAATTTATCAGGAAAATGTTTAAACAGACAAATTAACCATTTTTCAGTGTCCGTTTTCTTCATTATGACCAAGGATATCCTTGACTGTAAAGAAAAATTCAATTATTTGCCAAACCGTAGGTGCTAATCCTGTTTCTGCAGTTGTCTGTAAATAGAATTCCCCTTTGCAGTGCCCTTTTCTGCATGGTACCTTAAACAAATAGGTCTTAGCAGTAGTTCCAATAGGATTGGAGGTTCACCATTAAAAATAGACTTATCGGCCTGCTGCTGTGGCTCATGCCTGTAATCCCAGCACTTTGGGAGGCAGAGTAAGGCTGATCGCTTGAGCAGCCTGAGCAACATGGCAAAACCCCATCTCTACAAAAAATACAAAAATTAGCCGGGAATGGTGGTGCGCAGCTACTCGGAGTAGTTCCAGCTACTCAGGAGGCTGAGGTGGGAGGATGACTTGAGCCTGGGAGGCGGAGGTTACAGTGAGCCAAGGTCATGCCTCTGCACTCCAGCCTGGGCAATAAAGCCAGAATTTGTCTCAATAAAATAAAATAGACTTATTACCAGGTGCACATGATATGTAAAGTTGGTTGTGTAAAGTAAATAATGTAAACTATAATTGATAGGCCATCTCCATTCTGCTGGGAATTGTTGTGTTCACTTGTTTCTAAAATTTTATTTTTGTGGTGGAAGTTTGCCTCTACAAAAATGACAGCTTACAGTTTTAAACTATTGGGGAAAAAAAATAAAACTAAAAGACTACAAAGAAGAAATGATTCCTGACCATTAAGTCTCCTGCAATGCCATGATAGCGAAAAAAAAAAGGCACAAAGTTTTACTGAAGGTTAGATACACCTCACATTCCCAGTAGATATTTACAGAATCTCATACATCTATTCGTTCAATAAGTGTGACACTGTCCTATGCACTGGAGATATAATAATAAACAAAATAGATGAGCGTCCTTCTCCAAAAATGTCTCACATATGAGGAAATGCTAACCTTAAAATCAAAGCCATGTGCATTGAGTGTTGAAAGGTAACCAAGACTATACCTAACCAATCTACTTTTACAAAAGACAAAAGTTAGACCAAACAGTCCTTGTAGAATCACTCTAGGTTCAACAAAGAAGCAGTACTACTACTAGTAAGATGTAGTAGGATGGATGGATGGATGGATGGATGGATGGACAGACGGACAGACAGATGGACAAAAAGGTTTTTCCAGTTGCAGGAGCTTGCTATGCAAGTCTGAAGTTCATAAAGAAACAGTTAGAAAGGGAAGACACAAAGTAGGCTGGAACTCCCAAGGCAGAGGCTATTTGGTGTCTCTGAGCTTAGGGAATATCTAAACCAGGCTTGCTTGTCCAACCTGCAGCCGCTAGTCCTCCTGTGGCCCAGGATGGCTTTGAATGCAGCCCAACACAAATTCATAAACTTTCTTGAAACATGAGATATTTTTGTGATTTTTTATTTTTAGCTCATCAACTATTGTTAGTGTTAGTGTATTTTATGTGTGGCCCAAGACAATTATTCTTCTTCCAGTGTGGCCCAGGGAGCCAAAAATACTGGAAAACTCTGATAAGCCCACTCCTAGGTAGCTCACCTGGCCTAGTCTGATCTATCCATAATATATATATATATTATAGGCCGGGTGCGGTGGCTCACGCCTGTAATCCCAGCATTTTGGGAGGCCAAGGCGGGTGGATCACTTGAGGTCAGAAGTTTGGGACTAGCCTGGCCAACATGGGGAAACCCTGTCTCTACTAAAAATAGAAAAATTAGCCAGGTGTAGTGGCGGGCACCTGTAATCCCATCTACTCAGGAGGCTGAAACAGGAAAATCACTTTAACCCTGGAGGCAGAAGTTGTAGTGAGCTGGGATCATGCCATTGCATTCCAACCTGGTAATCAAGAGCGAAACTCCATCTTGGGGGGTTGGGGGGGAAAGATGTCTTATAGATAGGGGTGTCTATAATAAATCAGAACAGGCCAGTTGCAACCTTTTTATCTAACCATCCATCCAGCTATCCTACATCTTACTGGTAGTGGTACTGCTTCTCTGTTTAACCCAGAATGATTATACAATGCCTTTTTGGTCTAAATTTTGTCTTTTGTAAAATAATATACCTTCTGATTAATTTAAAGTCTGATTATTAGAGACTTTAATTTCCTCTAAAAATTTCTTCACAGCAGCACCTAAATTGGTGTGTGATTGAATGACTAGGCTATATAGTTCACCCTAGCTAGGTTGACATATTAAAAAGCCATTACAGGCACATTCACTTGCCCAGTGTCACACAGCTGTCAAGTGGCTGGAACTAAAACTGACTCATTTCCTCCCCAGTTCATTCTGTGATGGGCATACCTATCCAACATTCACACCCTCCATTCTCCTGTTCTTGAAGACATCTCCATTCAACAGTAAAATGTTGCTTTCAACTACCTCTTACCCTCTTTTCAAAGAACAAGATTATAAAATGACCTGTAATAGTTGGCATGTCTATAAATTTAATTATATTTTAGTCAAAACTACTCATTTAGCTTTGAATTGGTAAGGCTGATGACAAAGCCAGTTTGGCTAGAACTTCTAGAGTCTCGGAAATAATAGGCTATTTTTCTATAAGAAATAAGGTAACCTATTTATTAAATTGATAGTAAGAGAATCAAGGTCAATAATTCTTTATTCCATTTTATTTATTTTAATAGTGACCTAGTAAGGTAGATATAACTTGATAGAAATAAAGAATAGACTGAAAATATAATTTTATGGAAAACAGGTGTCTAGCCTTGGAGAAACAGAACAAATTACATTAGCGATTTAAGACATACAACAACATATCCTAAAAAGAATTCTTATTAACATGGCAAACATTGCCTTAAAAAGCATAAATAAATAAATAAATCCTCTGTATATTCATGTAAATTTGGAAAACTATGCTTAGTCTTGCCAGACAAGTTATTTATATTACTAAATATAAATGACAGAAATTTCTATGACAAATTCTAGTCAAGACAAACTTCTGTTGCAGTGAAAATGATGTAATCAAGCCGTTTTGCCTCTTTACTTGCTGATAGTCAAAACATCTCAAGAAGTTTGTGTTGGAGGATAATGACATTTCCAGAGATTTCTATTATAGGCTGTACCCTCATAATTTTTTTGTTCTAATTTTGTCTTTATCATAGGTAATCATGATATTAAAATTCTATCACTATTCTTTGGATTCCTACATTCCTTTAAAGCTTTTTATTGGAAAATTTTACTTTATCTTACATAAAAATCTTTTTCATCTTATATAAGGCAATTACATCGTTTTCACATTCAAATATTTATTATAACAAGTTTTATTTTTTAAACTTAAAAAACACCCTTCTTTTAAAATAGTTCCTCACATGAATAAAATTGTTTCACTCTTTAAGTGTTGAGACTGAAAGCCTTTCTCCCATCAGTCTCTCAAAATGTTTCTATTATTCCTCCCTTTTAACCCATTGCTATTTTCTTTCCTTCTTCCTTAGGTCTCCTTAACCTCCTCCTGTTTTTTATTTTCTCTGGTTTTCCATTAACATTTTAAAATACACTTTAATGAGCCTCAGCCAAAGGCTCTAAGATGAACAGAAGCCTGGAGAAGAGAATGAAGAGAGGGAGGACAAGAAGGAAAAGAGGAATAGTGGACACTGCTCTCAGTTTTAAACTAATTTCTGTGGCTGGCTCTCACTTTTATAGCTGGACCTGAATGCTACAGCACTTACTAAGGCCACTAAATCATAGCAAAGTAAGGGTCTGGCTATTAAGAATTGGACCGTCCTTAAATCAGGGATTATTACTGTAATCTTTACATTTAAATATTACATATATGGGCTATTGAAAATGTAGCAAATCTGCTCACTGAAGGCCTTTACTCTGTTGATATCTGCATTTTCAGGGTATAACTGGCAGTCCTTTTAAATATCTGTCATATTTATTTTAGCATAAAGGTAATGCTTTGTATTTTTTTCCAGTTTAGGAATCCAAATGCTGATATATACATGCATATATTACATGAAAAAAGCATAAAGTACTTGAAAACATAATTACCTTTTAGATGCTAATAAAGCAAGAAAAAATATAAGTTTTTTTTTCTTTTCATCACTACTTTTTGACATGTCGGCCAATAAAAATCAACTAAAGTTTACCTTCTGTTATATTAGCATCAGTGACTTTCTAATTTGCTTCACTTTCTCCATTTGTGCTTAGGTATGACACTTTTTGCAATTCCAAATTCACATCACCTCTCTAGTTCCTCTCTTCCAAAAAGACAAAAAGTCCCTTGCATGGGTTGGATACTCTATGTCTCTGTTTAGGGATTCATTTAACAGATACCCCAGCACTGCCAGTAAACAAATGGATGCCTTGAACAGTGATGGTTTACAATGGAGACTGACTTCTTTCTTTATTTCCCTGCATTCCAAAAAAATTTTTTTTTTCATTTTCTTTGTAGTTTGCCTTTGTCACATTGGCATGCAGGGTGAGCTCGGGTCCCACCAAATATCCCCAGGATGGTAAAATTAGTCCAGAAGAGAAGTTTTATTTTGATTGGCTATTGTATTTTCAGTCTGTCATGGTTCTCTACTTCTATATAGGAGGACAAATTATTTGGGCCAAACAATACAATGTGGTTTGGAAACAATTGGCTTTTATGGGCACAATCTTATTCTTTCCATATCCATTTTTTTAAAAATTGTGAAAATCAAGCCAATTTTTTTTCAGAACTATGCAATTTCCCAAGACTCATGGAAAAGACAGCTTGGGTTGAATTTTTTTTTCAATTTCTGCTTATGGGGAAAAAGAGTTGGTTGTATAAATCAGCATATATATTTGTCCAAGCATTCATACATTGTGTTTGGAGTATTAGTGGAAAAGAGTATTTTACATAATGGGCTTTGTCTTCTGGTTTAGTTCTTCAAGTTCCTGACTCCTAGTCCAATACTCATAAATCAAGCATATTCAGGCACAAAGCAGGTAATTGAGAGGAGCTATTCTCTGGGTAATTCCATCCTCTTTTTTGTGCACACATTTGCAAATATAAGTGGTTTTCATCTGTACAGACACCCTTGAGGGGCTCGTCTATCCTCACATCATTTTTAGACATCCAAGAAGTTTCTTTGTAAAACTCTTATTCTGTGATGCCAGATGGTTGATGCCACCCTACAAGACCATATTTTGAGTAAAAAGGACCAGTTTAGCAGGTAGATGAAACAACACCCATTACAATTATTGTTGCATCTCCTGATTCAGTAATGGCAAAATGTACTTCTCATCACATGTTCATTCCAAACACAAAAATGAGTAAAATTGATATGGTTTTCCTTTTACTCTAAGAATTGGGCACAGCTGCTCCCTTACAAGCATTAAAAAGAAAAAATAAAGGAAAAACGTCTTTAATTTCTCGTGTTTTTCAGCATCTCTTCGAAAAATATCTTAGTGATACATGGCTCAACAGCCTGAAAATACCTACTCTTGCTATACTCTTAAGCATAGTTTTCCTTCATATTATAGTATGACAGAGGGAAGATTTCTAATATATAGACTGGGGAATCTAAGGAGGAGAAAATGAAAACTTGAAATAATGCTTAGTCATGCTATTCAATTACTCCATGGCCTTTTTTTTTTTTTTTTTTTTTTTTTTTTTTTTTTGCAGTCTTTTGTTTGATTCCTGATCTATGCAGTCTCTGAAATGAGTGTACAATTCATTTACCTTGTCTGAAAAAAAAGTTAATAGTTACATATGTGGCAAATATTGAGTAAAGATGAACATTTTAAGTACTTGTTCGACTTTCAATTATTTGGGTTTTTCCAGAAAATTAAAATGCATTGATCACAAATGTTAACAGTACTTGGTTTGGGGTTGTATAATCTTCAGGAAATTATATGTGCAATAAATTAATGCATCAATATAACCAATAAGCATTTGTTACTGATTTAAAAAATACTAAAATAAACCCAGGTACCCAAAACTCTTGTCTGCTTCCATCATAAGGATTGACTAGAAATTTCCCGAAGAATATCTTTAGATGACAACATAGATATAATACATAATTAAAGTTATTAACTTCTCCATTTAGGCTTATAGATCTTATAGACACAACTGTTTTAAAAGAAGAACAAGATTTTCATGCAAAAATATGAATTATACAGTAGTTTTACTGAGTCTTTATTGCTAATGCACATGGAGTTCAGAACCATAATGACGATATTGGGCACTTAAGTCATTAGCCTGTCATATTACAGCAAAATTATTTGTACTATATAATCATTGTTTCCTTTTTTATATTGCACAGATCTAAGCTTAGTTCATCTATCTTTGCCATAGCAGTACCACTTTATTGTTGTAAATACCTATTTTTTAACAATGATTTGAGTATGTTCATTGTAGTTTAAGTTCATGTTTATTAGACCTTTGCTTCCTTAAAGCTGGAAAACATGAAGTTTACAATCTGCCATAGGGTGCCTTGTTTGATTGTGTATTACTTCATAGCATCAATTACTGTATAGTTTATATTTTAAGTACTTGTATACACACTAAAAATTTCAAGGGGAATGGGAACAAGTTTTTTCTGGTTTTTTTTTTTCTAGCAACATTTCCATCTTATTCATCATATTTAAGACATGCTCTTATTCTTAATATTAAAATGGAATTCTGTTTGTAGTCAACTTTTTTTCCTTTAGGGACTTTTAAAGATGAACATGTATGTGATCTCTGATGACTATTTTCAATAAGAACAAAATCATTTGTGGAAAAAAAAGCTGAAACTGAAAGCTTCAGCTGCAACTCATTTGTGAACATAAGGTGAATATGGCTGTGGTTTTCAGAACTGGTTCCAGGGTTTCATAAACCTTTTAGAAATGGATATTGATTATTACTATTCAACTAATAAAACTGCTTTCTCAGAATCTGTTTTGCTTGTATTTGATGCCATAAAGGATTGTTTGCCCTATAATTAAATCCTAGAGATTATAGCACAATATAACTCACCTAGCCCATAGGTTGCTATGGGTTTCTTTGTGAGAGAGAGAGAGAGAGTGTGTGTGTGTGTGTGTGTTGTAAAAGTTAAGAGGTGTACATACTTCTGAGTTTGAATAAGTTGTGGCTGAGACTATTTGAATTGATTTCATACTGGGAAATGGCATACAAGTAAAATCAGTAGTCTATTCAAATCATTGTACAGTCAAGTCAGCTAAATATATGGCAATGAAGAAGTAAAATCAAACCTCAAATTGGACAAAACCAGTCTATTCTGTAGTCAAGTAGACACTATGTCTGTCTCTCTAACTTCTCTGCCCAGACCAAAATCATGATTTGGAGAATGCACTGTAACCAGACAATGCCTATCCAGCCTTTCCCATATTAAAAAATAGATCATCTGAAACTGACCCTTTATGAGAATTTATATTTTTTTACTTTGCCATGAGTTTTCAAGAATAAAATATTGTGTAATAAGAGAAAGGATCAGATAAGCATTGCCACTTTAGAAGCTTTATAACTGTCTCAAGCACAGACTATAAACTTCAAATACCCAGGACCCCTGAGAACCTGTAGTCGACCCATTCACACCTGACAGATATATTTTAAAGTCTGGGTATAAATATAATTATGGAGAGATGACTAGCATGAGTGAAATTTCACAGGTAGCGTGCTAGAATAAAGCAGCGCTTGAAAATAGGCATACTAAAATTCAGAAACCTAATGATTGCCGATAAAAGAATGAAATGCAACTTGTACAACCTGCTCTACCGATGTGAGATACAAATACATTTTAAAACTTTTTCTTCTTATACACCCCTGCCCACTGCCATAGTGAGCCTATCGCTGAGTCAGGCAACTGTGCCAACTGTAGCAATGCCCCACACGCGAGCTCCAGTGGGCCAGTTCTTTGTATTGACACATACGCAAGTTCGGACATGACACCCAGAGGCTTGCTCTAGACCTGCACCATCCAATAAGAATGTTACTAGCCTCATGCAAACACTGAGCATTTGAAACGTGGCTAGACTGAATTGAGATCCACTTTAGGTATGACTTACACACAAGATTTCAGAGACTTAGTACAATGAAAAGGATATGAAATATCTCATTAACAAATTTTATATTGCTTCCATGGGGAAATGATAATACTTTGGATAGATTGAGTGAAATATATTTTTAAAATTAATACTATTTCTTTTTAATGTGGCTACCAGAAAATTTAAAGTTATATATGTGCCCCACATTGTATTTCTATATGGAAAGTGCTGGTCTAGGGGTCTGTGACCTCAGCCACATGCTGGACTACCCTTTCCAAGAACCTCAATCTGACTCTCTCACTCTCTCTCTTTTTTTTTTCTCTCTCTCTCTCCGTAATTGTCAGATACAGAGAATTCTCTTTATCATCCTCATCCTATTTATTGTCATTAGTCACGCAGGACTCTTATCTTTACAATGTTTTCCTTTGTCTTCCATTCAACTTGCCAATGATAAAGATGACTTAGAATAATTTCAGTATATCCATGGATGTATAAGTATCCTTAAAAAACATTTAACTTTTTTTATTTTAATGTATTCTATTTTTCTTTAAGAAAGAGCTCAACATGATTTGGCACTAGTATCTGTGAATAGGTCAATAAGGAGAAAAATACTACAACTCTTTGTAGGTGTTCAAGGTTTTGGAAAAAAAAACAAAAAGGGAACTGAGAGCCTGGATCTCCTCTAAGACCTGTTGTGTATATAAACTCAAACTGTCATTTAGTGATAATTACCAATCATCAGTTCCCTTCTTCATAAAACATTAGGTGGTTTATTTTCTTAGAGCATAGGGCTTTTCCATAAATGTTTAAAATGTTAGAAACAAGAGATTAAGAGTTTTCATTTTTCTAAAAAAGGAATTCATAATATTCTTTGTTTTATATATATATATTTCACTCTGGGAAATAGCATAAAAGTAGCGTGTGTGTGTGTACATATATATCTGCGTGTGTGTGTGTATATATATGTGTATATATATACATGTGTGTGTATATATATGTGTGTGTGTATATATATGTATATATGTGTATATATATATGTATATATGTGTATATATATGTGTTGCCTGGGTAAGCATCCAAACCTGTAGATGGAGGTGATTGGTTACACTTCTTGTCAGTCATTCATCCTACTCCAAACAGGTTGGCATATATATATATCCTGCTCCAAACAGTTTCGCATATATATATATATACACACACACACGTATATTTATGTGTGTGTGTATATATATACACGTATATTTATGTGTGTATATATATACACATGTGTATGTACATGTGTATATGTGTGTGTATATATATATACACATGTGTCTCATAAATGTGTGTGTATATATACACACGTGTATCATATACATATGTGTGTATATATACAAACGTGTATCATATACATATGTGTGTATAGATACAGAAAGAAGATATGAATATATGTGTGTATATATGCACACACACGTGTGCATATATACACATATGATACACGTGTATAAATGTATATGATACACATGTGTATATATACACACATATACACATACATGTATACACACATATGTGTGTGTATAGATACAGAAAGAGGATATGAATATATGTGTGTGTGTATATACACACATATATATGTGTGTATATATACACACACACATGTGTATGTGTATATGTGTATATATACACACATATATATATATACATAGAGAGCATGCATTTATTTTTGTTTGTGTATATATACACACACATACTGAGCACTTTTTTGCTTAAAGATTATCTGGGACCAGAGTCTCTAGAACTGAGACTAGAGTCTCTACAAAACTAAGTAATTAAAAAATTGGCAAAAATCCTGCTCTGGGAAAGCCTCTCTAATGGGAGAGAAGAAAAAAGAGATATTATTAAAAGAAGTAAAATACATATTAGATAGTGATGTTTAGCAAAGTAAAAACAAAAACAAAAACACAGAAAAGAAAGGGGATAGAGGGCTCCTAAGTGGGGAAAACTTACAATTTTAAGTAGAGAAAGAACCTAGGAGAGGAGGGAATGTTTGGGGACAGGCCTGAAGGAAGTGAGGTATGTTACCATGTGGATGTCTAAGAAAAGAATGTTCAGGTCAGAGGAAGAAGCATGTGCAAAGGACCTGAGGCAGGATGTGCTCAAGAAAGAGCAGGAAGACCAATCTGTTTGGAGTAGGATGAATGACTGATAAGAAGTGTAACCAATCACCTCCATCTACAGGTTTGAATGCTTACCCAGGAGACACTCATTTTGAGGACCCATCTTTTACTCTGCTGCTCAGAGCTAATCTATCTGAAAAGTGACGGAAATTACCCTATGGCCTGCAGAAGCAAAGCAAAGGGTCTGCTGCCTACTAACCTACTTCCTTACCCCCAACCATACTCACAACTCAGTTCCTTAGATCTTTAGATTCTCCCCAGAGCTGACATTCCATCTGCAATTAATCAAGTGTTGTGTTAAAATTTTTTTAATATGTAAAAGATGTTTCAGCTGTGATTATCAAAGTATACAATTGTGTGTCCTAAGGCTACATGGCATGGGATATACATCTGATGCAATTCTGATCATTATCATCACTACATAAGGTAACATTGTTCCACATTTATCAAATCAGACCTCCTGCCATTTCTGTTTGGGTAGACATGGCATAAATTTTAAATTAAGGTGTATAAAATAAAAGATTTCTATATATTTTTTTAAAATTATTATTAGGAGAAGTGGTAGTAGTAACCCACACCATGCATTCACCAGGGAGATTTATACTACCAGTACATTTATTGCTATCAAGTTGCAATTAATAAACATTCATGCAGTTGGAGAATTGGGTATGCAATGCGTTAAAAGTGTGAGAAAATGTACTGTCTCAACAGGCGATTCCTAGGGCTCTTCCTATTCAATATGAACATGACTCTTTAATGAGAGCTAGTATTAATGTAAGCTTAATTTAATTTTTATATACTTATTCCAAGTTTCTTAAATTATTCATATCCTCTTTCTGTTTAGACGCATCAGTATTGTGAGGTTTAATTGTTAGCTCCCAAAGCCTAAGGACTATCTCTATTTAACTCACTTTTCAGCTAATCTAGTGAAAGCTGTAAATTATGATGATGATGGGGGGAATGATGAAGAGGAGGAAGGGAGGGGAGGACTGTAATCTACTTGAGTATATATAAAGCACTGTGATATTGTACATCATAGTATTTAATCCTTGCAACATGGCACCAAGATCTTTTTATCCTTATTATGCAGATGAGGAGACTGGGCTCCAGGGAAGTTAAGTCACACACTTGCTAAGTGGTAGACCCAGGACTCAAAATTAGATCTCTTAATGTGCAAGCCTGTGTGCTTTCCACCATACATCTTGCTCTGATACTATTCAATTATTAAACATTTTTATTGGTCACCGCTACATACTAGGCTTGATGACAGACAGTGTAGGAACCACCATTAAACTCCAAACTAGAACGTGAAGACCCACCTCACCCCACCTTCAGCCTCACCGCCAGTTTGCATTCCAACAACATTTTATTTCTTGTGGCCATGAAATGAGAAAAGAAATATTTTTGCCAAACCATCACATGACTCAGAGAAATTCTCAGCTGGCCATTGACTTGCAATGGAGCAATAAATTTCCATTTTCCTTTGCAAGGGCCCACCCGTGCTCCATGTTTCTGTCCCCCTCTGCTTTCCTTAGCCATTGCATTCCCCAGCACTTGTTCGTGTTTTCACACTAACGTTCACAGGTGGCCTTTTCTTTTTTCTGCTGTGCCAGAGTGCAAACAGCTAAACTTTCTTTCTGATGACTAAGTGAAGGAAATATTTCCTGGTGGATATTTCCTAACTGAACTGCTTGACAAAAATGGGGAGGGAGTCAGATCCTGCCAGAATATTTCTCTTTTACTCTTGGTTCTGCTTTGACAGTTTGGAGGATTAAGGGACAACAATGACAGTAGTTCTTGTTATTAGCCATGTCTTACCGTGTCTTTCTCACCATTCACAGTGTCCCTGTTGGAATAAATGCTGATGACTACATCTGTTGTGTTATTTAAAGTAGATCTCTAAGTCAAAATGAGGATGTGTGCGCACTGCCTCGTTTTGAGTTTGCTTAATGTTTCCAGCCATATTTTAGAAATAAATCCCAAATGCTTTTTTGCTAAGTGCATTTTCCTTTCGATTTTAAACCTATGTGTATTTTAAAGGTCATTTAATCTGTGCATTTCCAATTCCTCCAGTCTTAAATCATCACTGTGTTATTTTATGTAAGAGGTACTTAATGTCTCAAGAAGTTTTTGGAGGCCTTTAAAACCCAAAGACTTTTCTTTTCCAAGACCAGAAGTTCCATTTTGTCAAGAGTAAACAAGCCTGAAGAAGACCAAAATCTCAGCCCGTTCAATAGTCCAAAAGTTCAAGTTTCAGAGGGGTTGGAATTTGGCGAAATGAATTTTCCCATCCATAGCTCAATCCTCTATATTCCCTCCTAGCTTAGGCTGAAACACATGGAAATTATATCCAGCAGGCACTCTTCTCAGTGACATCTGCATCTGTAGGGGTGTCCTGGCATTCAGCAACAAAATCCTCTTCCCCCAGGGAAAAGGAAGACTCAAAACCCCAAATAGTAATAATCCATTACAGATTTCAGGTTACCAAAAGTTAAAGAAATGGATAAAAGCAAAACACTTAGCATTGCTACATGTCAAAAGGAAGGCTACTGTAATCACCCCCCACCCTTGAGGCATGTATTTTTCAGGTTATTATGCATAATTATGCATACAAATTTAAATATATTTCCATATTATATTCAAAACTGCCCAATTCTTAAAAAAATGTAGGATAAAACAAAATTAATTGATGGCAATTACTGCATTTAGATTTAAATCTAAAATTCCTGGTTACTGGAAGAATTGGGCCAGTAGTGGGCACCTCGAACAACAGAACTGTCTCTTCTGGAACATTCTTCTGGATTTAGGAACAGTGTTTCTCTAAAATTAAATGTGAGATTAGAGAGGCATAAAGAGGTGCTGACAGAAAACCAGAAATGGTGATTAAGAAATTTGGATTGAACCTTTATTTCTTACTACGTGGCCTTAACCAAATGACTTAAACAATTTGGGCGTCTTTTTCTTCATCTGAAAAGCTAGGCGCATTCACTCCATGCTCTCTCAAGTTCCCTCCAGATTTAATATTTCATGTTTCTGAGACTCCAACATGAACTGTGCCCAAGAATGGGGTTATCTGACGGTCAACAACAGAAAAAAGCTTGGCAATTTGATTACAATTAACTCATTTAGGAAAGAAGTAAAATATTTGGGATAACACTGCAGTTTTGGCAGTAAGTAAATCTCCCATCACAATTTTTAAATGGAAGGAAGAGTTAATCCAAAAGGGTGGCTGGAAGCAGAAAGTAGTTCCATTTGTCACCCACATGGTGACCACCGTCACCATACAGCACCCAGAGGGATTTCAAAATGGACAACACATAAAACAACCTATATCCAGACCACATCAAGTGTCAGAATGATGTGGATCTTTGTGGGGCTTTTCCTAGTTTTCTCTCCTTCTTTAGAAATGTATGTTATGAATTATGATTATTGCAATAGAGCCAAGTATTCACCGGGCTCCAGCTAGATCTTTGTTTAGTGAGCATAAGCTCCTTGCCAGCTGCAAACTGCAGCTGTCTGTCAGCATTTGTGAGGACAAACCACCCCACTATCCCTGATCACTTAGCCGTAGACGACATACTGTATCCTCAGATCTGCTCAGAGCACCCCTTGCATTTTTCAATACACTTCCTGTGGGGGAGGGCATCAGTGCTTCGCACGCACATTTTGGAGCAAATAGCTTAAATCTTATGTCAAAATGATGCTTTTAATAGAGGGTTCTGTCCCAACAAAACTATTCTGTGAGAGACTCACTGACTCTGGCCTGACATTTCCGGATATTCGATGTCCTGAAAAAGGCAAGGGAGGCTACCACTCTGACAACCAACTGTTCCTCAAGACACAGTGGGCCCTACAGAGGGTGCCAAGAGCATGGGCCCCAGGCCAGGAACCTGTCTTACAGCTGGGGAATGTGGGGGTAAGAAGGCCATGGCAAAGGGGTGAAGCCAGAGGAAGGGCATAGCCCAGGGTGCCCAGAGCAGCCATCCTCCTGGGCCATAGCTTACAGCCAGAGACAAGACCCAAAGGAATCCTTATTTCAGGAGAAATCGTTGTCTAGAACATTCAAGTAAACTTGGAACTCTGCAGTTTTAGAGGGGCTTTGAGGGATGATACATTTTTCTCGACTCTCATTTGCCAGCCTCCTATGCAATTTATTTTCCTTTAAATTGCAAGGCATGCTCAGAATGGGAGAGAAACTGGCAGCACCACACCAGATTTAATTAAAGCATTGTTGGAGTTAACCAAGAGTCTCCCCTGTTTTTATCAAAAGTGACTCATGTGGGTGAGAAAAATCATTTTTAGAGGGGTGCCAATTTCAGGAATACCTTGAGAATTACCCTTGGAATTTAGGAATACTCTGCTTTTTCCAGGCACTTGTATACAGTAAACTTGGGGCTTCTTAAAGGATAAAAACTATTGCTGAAGTTTCTTTGGGCTCTGGGGTACTTCTGAAACACTCCAAGAAGCCTGAGCTATGGTCCCCTAGTACTTGTGGAAAAGACTTCTTTGAAACATGTTTAATAATAATATTTTCAAGTAAAAAAAATAAATCTGGAATTCTTCCTACTCACGGGGGTATTGTGAGAATGCTCTTTGTTATGTAAGAGTACTGTTTCAGTAAGAACCGTGTCCCCTTGGGAAGAAAGGCACAATGCAAATTCAAATTAATAATAAAACTGTACAATATGTAGCATATGCCCAAAGTTGGCTTAAGTCACATAATGAAGAAAACATTCTAAGGTTTGGGAAAAGACTCAGCCCTATGCATATGTGTGTGTGGAGCTGTATGTGTTTATGGGCAGGAGAGCACTGACCCAACATAAACACTTTCTTTCCCACAACTTAAACATATACACAATACTTAAAATAGTTTCTTTCAGGAGTAGAAACCGCGAGAGTCACAGGGTCATTAAACAATAGCAAAGCTCTGTTAGTCCATGATCTTTCCTTATTCAAGAGGATTATAAAATAAAAACAAAGATTCTGCAAGGAATCAATATTTTGCAAACACATAGCAACTAACAGTACAAGAGTATTTGGATTGCTAAGTACCTTCACTTCTATGTTGCTGTTTGCTGCTTCATTGTGAAACCTTTTTGCTGGATGTGTTACATGCGATGAGCTTGGGTGTTATAATAAACAGAGAGGAAGGCTGCAATAATGTATTTCAGTTAGGAAGAAGCACTTGAAAGAAATTGCTTTTGCTATACACATGATGTGAGCCAATCAATAGTGGTTTAGTCTGACAAGCCCTGTCAATATCCATTGTCACAGTTCAGAAAGTCGTTAATGGATAGTTCTTCAAAACCCAATGATTTTAACACATGTTCAAAGTCTTGAAATACACTCTACCTGGCAGAAATTAATCACAGGTAACTCTTGGGAAAGTATACAAGCATTTTTTTAATGAGAGCCAAATCATTTACACACACACACATGCTCGCACACACACGCACTCGCGCACACACACACTCGCGCACACACACACACATATACAGCAGCTAAGGGTCTAATCTAATAACAACAGATGCATAGTGAATGCTCAGTAAATGTTGAAAAAGTGAGAGACACTGGGATGGAGGCTGAGAAGGGTCCTTTTTATACACCTGTTCTGTAAACTTAATGATTATTACAGTGGTGATGATGATGCAGGATGCCTATCATATTTTAATTATTAATCATATTTTAATCATTAATATTAATCTATTAAGATTAATAATTGCTTCTGTTAACTACATATGTATTCTACATTAGACATTGAGCTGGATGTTTTTCCTATATCAGAACATTTAACATACACAAAAATCCTTGGCATGGATATTATTATCCCCATCTAACAGATGATATAATACAGGCACAAAAAACTGGCATAGCTTGAATAAGATACAACGTTAAGTGACAGAGTTGGAATTCAAAATCCAAAGCCTATATTATTGAAAAGAGAAAGAATGGGTAGGAGAGAAAGGAACACACTTGAAAAGAAAAAAAGGAAGAAAGAAAGAAAAAAGAAAGAAATGGCATTAGCAATTGGAAGGAAGCACATCAATGGTTCTTATCTGCTTTTCCCCAAGTCCTGATCCTGAACTCTTACACTCAGTTCCTGTGAAGCAACCAGGAACAAAACAAGCCTCTGAGCTCTGGGATTGTGCATAGAGAAGAATGGGATTTCCCGGTTTGGCTGAAAGAAGAACTAAGGAGTTTGCAGAAGTAAATGTATTCACTTACACTGTTGTGGGCTAAGTGTGTGTCTGAAAAAGATTGTGTGAGGGCAGGGGTAAAACTGAAAGACACAGCTAGGTTGCTAGCCATTTTTGCCTGAAAGGAACCCCCAATTCCCACCTACATCTCTCCTTCTGTGTTCATTGTTGTCTTGCTGCATAGAGCAATCTGGAGCATGGTGAGTGATTTGTCTTCTGCCCAGTATGCATCCTTGCAGCAGAACTCAATTCATGTCCATGGTGGTTACAGTTCTGTCCTACCCAGATGTATTCTTCAACTGTTCTTATTGGCAATCCAGAGAGTATTCAGCCACCAGCTCCACTGTTGTCCCATGATTCACTCATCTTACCTAAGATGACTCTTTTTCTCTCTCAGCCGTACAATGATACACACCACATGGATAGTTTCAGTAATCAGTTCATGTAAAGCAGATGATTTAAGACCTTAGGTTGCAAGTACTTGAGTATGGTGAGGCAAGGGGGTGGGGGACATTACCAACTCTCTATGTCCTTAGACACGGTGACAGCATTGCCACACAGATGGACAGGCAGGGCTTTAGGGCAGGGAATCAGACATCACCTGAGTTGTGGTTCTGCCACTGATTTGCTACTTGGCTTAACTTCTCTGAACCTCAGATTTCTAATCTGTAAAATGGATAATAATGGAACCTACCATATTGATAAGGATTAAATGAGATCAATGTGCTTAGTAAATTCCTTATTATATAGCAAATAACTTCAAAATATTAGTCATTATTATAAATATGACATTAGAATAATCTGATTGTCTAGCAAAAGTGGAAATTAAGACTATTTTAGAAGAATTATGTATAACTTATAATCTAAGAAACGTTTTCCCACTTCTTAACTATTGATTATTTGGCTTTAAGACATTTCTCAAACTACCTGCACATGTCATATATGTTTTTCTGTCCTGGCTGAAAATTTTGTTTGGAAAATTAAGGATACATTATAGCATATTCTTTACTAAAGATACATTGTAACACACACAGTCCAGGAATTTAGAGATTTAAAAAAGAAGCCTCAAAGTTACTATATGTTACTCCCCTCTATACCTGCTGAGAATGTATCTTTACAGGCATTTTTACAAATGTGCAAACAAATACGTACATATGATATACAGTGGTAGCTCTCACTATGTATGTATACATGGAAAGAGTATTTAAATGCCACTCAACTGAAATACTGCTAATGATGGTTCAGAATCTGAGTCCATACATCAGTACTGAAATATCCAATATTCTTATATATGCATGTGTTTTATTCTCCAACTTGACTTACTTTTTTGCGGAAATCTAAGTGTTAATTTCGTAGAAGGCAGAGGCTATTACCTCTCTGGTGGAATTACCACGCCTACAACTCTTTTTTGGGGTTTTTTTTTTTCTCTTTTATGGACTGATGTTCACATTTATATTTAAGGCTCTTCTCATTTGATTTGGCTGTGGCCTGTTTTCTATCACTAGAAGAGAACCCATTCCTGTATTTAATATACAATCTTTCCTCATGGAAAACATATTTCTGCTTCACAGTGCCCTTTGTGTGGATTGATGCCCTATGATATTTTCTTCTTTTTTTTTAGTAATTCAGCTTTCAATATCAGCTACTGCCTTAGCTCAATAACCACTTACTTTATTAGCAAATTTATCAAAGTTTTGAACAGCTCTCAAGTGACAAAGTTTTACTGACACTATATCAAGTCATAAGAAGCCCAGTTAAAATATATAGTCAATAGAAGAATGTCTAAATGATCTGAATCTTTACATTTTACACTGTATCTCATTTTGTTTTAAGGAAAAAAAAATGTCATTGTGTTTCTCTACATACAAGATAGGTTTTGCTGTTTAGGTGTATTTTCCCTCTTTTTATTGTTTTTCTGAAAATGTAGTATTTTCATAACCTGTGACGCAAAAAAAAAAAAAGTCATTAAACTCTGACTTATAAAAAGAAACCAGATAAATCTATAGTGGAAGGGAAATTAAACATTGTGATGGTATACTTAATATTTGCAGTATGGGATTGAAGTTATCAATCATCATTATTACCATTAAAAGTACTCACTATGAAACCCAAAGCTATGCTAAGTGCTATAACAAAAAGAGTTTAAACAAAACACCCTGCCTTACACTATAGAAATACATTATCAATGTAGATACATCTAAGATGTATTACGAGCAAAATAAAAATACTAAGTCTATACATGAAAAGACAGTGAAGAATTTACATCATAGACAAATGCATTAGAAGTAGAAGACATGGATACATAAATTCCTGAGAAAAGTAGCCATGAAATTTTCCTATGGCTGAATTGACAGTAGATGCCAGCTGTTGATTGATATCAAAAATGCAAAAATGTGGTTAGATTTAACTACTTAAAGTTGATAATGCAGTCTAAAAGTAAACATTTTCATTGTATGAATTTTCACTTCTCCTTAAATGGGTAGATAGCATGAATATTAATCATTGAATAGATGATGAGTACACACCCTTCTGTTATGAATCTAATTGTCTATTTTATATTTCCACAATGTCTAAGTGGGAATTAAGTGGTTAAAACCAAGCACTGCAGTTAAAGTGCCCAGCATTCCCTCTTTCAATTATTTCCAGATTTAATCATGATTTGTGTTTTGAGCAAGTCACTTAAAGTTTCAATAACTTAGTTTTTCAGGCTGCAAGTTGGGGTTTGAAATTATGACTTCTATTTACACTGAGCAAGTGAAAAAAAGAGATATTAAATGACCAACAGTACATTAAGCCCAAACTTACCCTTTCTGCCCACTCTGACATAGGGAGTTATGTGCAAAGTTCTGGGAGCTCTGAAACCACAGGCTGGGGAAGGCAAAGCAGTATTTATTACAGCCCCATGAATTAGCACAAGCGTGAATGCCCTGGAAAGGAATCAACAGGAGGCTGGAAAGAAATGTAATAAACTTGATTTCTTTTTTTCAATCAATTTGGGATAAGGTGCTCTTATTTATGTAATTTGGAAAGTAGTTAAGCAGGGTAATTCCAATACAAGAAGTTTGTGTTGGAAAATGTGAGTGGAGATAATTCAGTACTTTGTTATGTAATCCCTATGATGGTGTGAGAAGAGTTTTGGAACCTCTGGGGATTAAGAGCCTGACATAACCTTATTTTGTCTTTTTTTTTTTTCTTTGATTTCGTGCGCTGAATACTGCAGTGTGGTAAGATGATGGCACTAAAGCTACTGTTGCCAGCTTTGCCCTTGATGTCCTTTTGGAATTGAATTGAAATGTTTAGAGCTCTTAGCTGCTAACAAAACTATCTACCTACACTGATGTTGATCTCAGTGTCAAACCTCACTGATAAAGTGAGAACAAGTAGCGTAGAAAGCTGTGTGTAATAGCTTTTCTGAAGTATAATGACTCCACTTTCCTTTAGCAACATTTCTGAAATGTTGGCTGTCCCAGCACTTCCAAATTTCAAAAAAAAAAATAATAACAACATGTAATCGTAACATGGGAATACCGCGAGAACAGCAGTTTGGCAGGAAAAGAAGGTATTTCAAAATAAGGTCCCCAGAAAGAGATGTTCTGGCAGATGCACAATTTTGGATCATATTATCCAAACCGTTGAATTCTGGAAGATTTGGGGGTTTTCTTTTGTGGTTCCCCTACCCTAAATCGGAGTAGATATTCATCGTCCATCCAGAGGGCATTGTTTCCCCTTCCTGTTACTAAAGTGAGAAAATAAGTATACTAAGGGCACCCATTACAGTAAGCATTCGTAGCTCTAGAGGTGATTTTTAATAGCACAATAGCTGTGTCAGGTATAAAACTTGTGTTGGGCTAATGCCTATTCTCATATGTAATACTATTAACTGAAGATCATCTTAGAAAGCCCACTATCCTAACATCTTAGAAAGCCCAGAATTCTAACTCCCCTCTGGTGAGAGCAGTTTTAGCACCAATTAAGTCTCTCAACTGGTTAAGAATGGTATTTAAAGCTAATGCCTTTGGCCTGTGTGTTGAGATTTGAATTGCCTATTGTTATTGAAAATTCTCAGTCTTTGAAAAGCATTCTATTTGTTCAGGCTTGACAGAAAAGATCTCCAATGGGAAAAGCAGAGGAAAACATAAAGGAAATATAAGTAAATTCTAGAATACCTGGAAAGGTAGTACATTTCAGGTTAAGGTTAATGTTTATGGAGGTAAAAATACCTAGGATTAAGAGTGATTGCTCTAGTCTCTTATGCAAATCAGATTAAATATTTCAGAGTTTAAACCCATATCTCTTTTGGCTCTATTTATTTTCAAATAAAAACTCAAAGTGGGAATGGAAAAAAAACTACTCGTTGGCTTAACATAAATCTTTAAACTGCAGGAAGCTTCACCCTCAAAAAGTAGTTGAATCTCTGAGGGAAAAGAAAAGGCTGAATTCTATTTTTCATAAATGATGGATTATTGTACCACACTGTGTATTTTCCAGTAAAGTGTCCTTTTATTTGCACTGTGTGATTACAAGTTTCTAAAAGTATGTGTGGGGTCACTTGGGTGCTGTGGGAAAATGGAAGGAACACTGTTCTGTTAAAATCAGTAGTGAAATCAGAAGCAAACTATGTCCCGATTATCATAGGCATGTGTTTAAATTTTGCTTTCCTTAATTGGTTATGTTGTATTTACTTAAAATGAACAATTTGGCAAGTTTTTCTCCCTTGACAACAGAAAAGCGTAAACTGTTTTATAAGTTTGGCTGTTAAAATCAGATTTGTAAACCACGATATTCAAAGACTTTTACTGCTGTTTACAGGGTCCCAGTGATGGACCTTGCTTTATATCCATGCACTTCTTAACATTTTTATTTTGTATTTACAGTGCTTTTGAGTTATTTGGTTAATAAAAAGTATGCTATATATTATAGTCATCTATTGACTTCAACCTCTACATAACTCTTCTTAGAACAAAATGAGTGGAATGAATGATGGCACAGGCCTTGTAATTTGACTTGTCATCTGAGGACAATTATTTACGGCATCAGGAAATGGAAGTTGACGTTCTAGTCTGTCTCCAGGAAAGTAATCCTTAGAGCCAACTTTGGAGAGTTTGGCTACGTTAAAAACTGTCTAATCATGTCCAAGACTCTGCTAGTTTCTCAGTATGTATGAGAAGGAAACAAGATAAAGCATTTAAAAACATATTTTCATTTTCTTTGAAAAACCAATGCACCTTACACGCATTTCTCACATGTGGAGCCAGATGGTGGTATTGAAGACAATATGATATACATATATATCTCTCTAATTAAGAATACTATCACCAGAATACCTAGGGGAGTTTCAAAAAGATATAACTCACACCGTAATTATTTTCATAATCTAGCATTTATACGTCATGTGTGTATATTTTAATTTGCAAAGTACTTTCTAATGGCATCGTTTTTACTAGTTCCAAATGGAAGAAAAAAAAATACCGTGCTTGGCCCTGCATTTCTTGGTATTCTATCATGGGAAATGGCAAGGTTTTTGAGGTGAGACCAGAAATCGAAAATATTACTTTTGTAACCTGTGAAAACTTAGATTGATTATTCTGTGTCATTCCAAAGATGGACTTGAAACCAAAATTGCCCTGAGGCAGAGTTATTCTGAAGGATGTTAAGTGTTTCTTCAGTCTCCAACACTAGAATACAGACCTGTGGGACTTTGACTACAGCTGTCAGTTGAAGCAGATCATACATGACTGGTGGTCACTGCAATGACTGGACCTAGAAGGAAAGTTGTTAGGATAGCACATAAACACACTTTGTTAAGATGCTCAGAATGACTCTTCCAACTATACAATTTTGAATTTGTTAATGGCTGATATTCAAGGTCTTGTAAAAGCAATTTTTGTTTGCTTGGGTTCTCAGGGCACTTGATATTTCTCCAAAATGACCTGAGGTCAATCCCTCCTCTTAGATCCTTTAATCTCTTATATTTCCATTTGACTCCTTACTGTGCTGCATTATAATTACACAGGCCAGTCAGGCGGCCATGGTGGCTCAGACCTGTAATTCCAGCACTTTGGGAGGATGAGGCAGGAGGATCACTTGAGGCCAGGAGTTCAAGACCATCCTGGCCAACCTGGTGAAACCCCACCTCTATTAAAAATACAAAAATTAGGCCAGGCGTGGTAGCTCACACCTGTAATCCCAGCACTTTGGGAGGCTGGGGGTGGGGTGGATCACTTGAGGTCAGAAGTTCAAGACCAGCCTGGCCAACATAGTAAAACCCCATCTCTACTAAAAACACAAAAATTAGCTGGGCATGGTGGTGTTCACCTGTACTCCCAGCTACTCAGGAGGCTGAGGCATGAGAATTGCTTGAACCCAGGAGGCAATGGTTGCAGTGAGCCGAGATCACACCACTGCACTCCAGCGTGGGCAACAGAGAGAGACTCCATCTCAAAAAAAAAAAAAAAAAAATTAGCCAGGCTTAGTGGCGCATGCCTGTAATCCCAGCTACTCGGGAGGCTGAGGCACGAGAATCACTTCAATTTGGGAAGTGGAAGTTGCAATGAGCTGAGATTGTGCCATTGCAACCCAGCCTAAGTGACAGGGTAATGATTATCTCAAAAATAAATGAATAAATAATAAAAATAAAAATAAATAATTACACAGGCCATATACATGTTATCCACAACAATTAAACCCAGCACTGCCATGTATATAGTAGGTGGTCAATTTGTGTTTATTTTTTATTATCTTCCAGCATTGTCCAACATGAAACATACATATAATGTAAAATCTTCTGGTAGCCACATTTTAAAAAGCAAAAAGAAACAATTTAAATAATAAGATATTTTATTTAGCAGAAAATATCCAAAAATTATCATTTCAACATATGGCTCAAACTGCATGTCAAGTGTTCAATAGCCCCAAGTGACTAGTGGCTAGTACATTGGATAGCACAAGTCTAAAGCAGTGCTTTTCAAACTACTGAGATACACAGAGACAATCATACTTGTATAACACACTGGTGGAAACTGCTCATAGCCAAAGAATATACAGTACAACTGCCACAAGGACTCAGGCTGTCTTGGTCCTGCCTAAATTACCCTAAGAGCTGAGGGCATCTGTTAACTCTCAGACCTATAGTACCCATTTTTTAAAGTTTACTTTAATTTTTTAAAAAAATTTTAATTTCCAGGATACATGTGCAGAGTGTACAGGTTTGTTACATAGGTATACATGTGCCATGGTGGTTTGCTGCAACTATTAACCCGTCATCTAGGTTTCAAGCCCCACATGCATTAGGTATTTGTCCTAATGCTCTCCCTCCCCTTGCCCCCACCCCCTGAAAGGCCCTGGTGTGTGGTGGTGTCCTCCCTGTGTCCATTCTTAAGAGCCCAATAGCTGGGAAGCTGTCTACCTTTTTCACATGATAGTCACTGTACTTTTATTATCAATTCATTTAAAAAATAGATAGCTCATGACAAATACATAGATAGATGGTAGATATGTATGAGATTGTGTATATATACATACACACATATGCTATAGATATATAGACATTTATTTTTCTTTTCAGAGTTCTTTTACATTTTCTCAATGTATAGATAGACCTTCCACCGATAAATGAGAACTTCAGATGGCCCTATAATTTTTCCAATCAGTTTAAGGCAATGATCATCAACAGGAAGTAATTCTGTACCCCAACCTCCACCCTCATGGACCTATGGCAAAGTCTGGAGGCATTTTTTTTTATTGTCATAATTAAGGAGGGCATTCTGCTGGCATATTGTGGGTAGACACCACGGATGCTGTTCCATATCCTACACAGAGGACAGGCCTCTACAACAAAGAATTGTCTACCCTAATATGTCAATAGTACAAAATTTGGGAAGCAATACTTTAAAGTAATATAAAGTATTACAGATTTTCAGGTGGCAAGAATTGTCTCAATTTAGTAATTTACAGTACCTAGTCCTATGTGATAATCCAAACTTTAATTGAAAAATAAAATTCCACCCTTCTCCCAGCTAGGAGATAAGCAGGATATTTTTCTTTTTCTGTCATTCTCAGTCTTGAACTTCACCTTAATTCCCCATTTTGCTAATTCAAGTTTGAGCCTGCTTTGTAGTCAAAGGCAGGGAAAGGAGGATGCAAAAATTCCCTTACTTTGCCAGTTATAGAGAGGTTTCTCACTCCCTGGACCAGGTAGATTTTCAAAAGCATATCTATATTTATTAAAAAGAATACCTAATAAAGTATCCCAAACCCTCTCATTATGTCAACAACTGAATGAAGGCAGTGGCGCGTTCAGTTAAAATATATATCTTATCTACAGACACAACAAATTACTATCTGTGATTAATAATAAGACACCTTGGGCCAGGCACAGTGGCTCACACCTGTAATCCTGGCACTTTGGGAGGCTGAGGTGAGCAGATCACTTGAGCCCAGGAGTTCGAGACCAGCCTGAGCAATGAAGTGAGATCCCATTTCTACCAAAAAAAAAAAACAAAACAACAACAACAAAAAAACAAACTTTAGTCATGTGTAGCCAGTAGTCCCAGCTACTTGGGAGGCTGGGGTGGGAGGATCATATGAGCCTGAGAGGTTGAGGCTGCAGTGAGCTATGATCACACCACTACACTCCAGCCTGGGTGACAGAGCAAGACTCTGTCTAAAAATAAGAGGAGGAGGAGGAAGAAGACATCTTGGCTGTGTTTAGACTATGCTTAATGAAAACCCAGACCTTATGTATTATATTCATCCCCGAATTCACAGCTTTTAGCATGGAGCCTGATTACTAGACATTCAGCAAATATTTGTTCAGGAGTGAATTTTACACACACCTGACTTTGAAGATAAATCTGAGAATAGGAAACTGAGGAGAGGGGACTAATGAAGACATGGAAAAAGTTTGAGGCAAATTATGTTTCTGAATTTCACATAGAACTGGTAGTAATTATACATCAATAAGGAGAGTAAGAAATACCTGCTTCAGAAAAATAAATCACTTCAGGTTAATATAGAAAAGAAGATTGACAAGTTTATTCAAGCAAGCAGGACCTCCAGAAATGTCTGCATTAGCTAGGGATGGTATATAATCATATTTAATTGAAATCAGCAATGCTAAAGAGTTGTCTCCTGTAGTTTAGATGAATTTTTCTTTACTCTGACCATAATTTTGTGCATAAATACATGGAATTATCCATGTAAAGATTATGTTAAATATAAGGAAATGAAAGTGAAAATAAATTGTGAATATATGGAACTAATCCCATTCTCATTGTACATTCATGCTGCAACAACAGGACTAATACTTTCATGTGGGCAAATTTTACTCACATGGCTTGTTGTAGACAGAAGAGCCTGAGCTATTAATTCAGGTAGTTGTTTCATAACTACTGTTTTCTATTCAGATTTGCATAAAGTAATAATCATAAAGGAGAAATTTACCGAAAGCCTCTGATTTTTTTAAATCTTCAGTGTTCAGACTGCATCACAGTGCTTCCGATACAAGCGACAAAAATCGAGTTAAAAGCAGATTAAAGAAGTTTATTACCCGAAGACCTTCCCTGAAAACTCTGCAAGAAAAAGGACTTATTAAAGGTACAGGTCATTTTATACTTGTACTATAACTGTGATAAATGAATGTGCCTCTGTGTTCATAGCTAATCAGCTCTAAAGGAATATTAGAATATTTTATTCTTCTTAGGTTGCTTATTAAATTTTCTACTCTGTAACAGAGAAAAGAAAAATAGTTGTCCAGGAAACAGATCCTGAGAAAATAAAGGAGGTATCTTGGGGCCATTGAACAATATACCTAGTTTTGCCCGCAGAGGATCTGTGTTCTGCACTAGGAACAGAGAAAGGATATCCTAGTGTCCTGTTAGAATGATACCATGTCCTCCTGTGTCTGGGTGGTTCCAGTTCACAGCTGGGTTTTAGTAAGTGTGAACCAGCACACTTACCAACCCAGCCCTTTTCACTATCAGAAATGTCCTGATTTGGATAAAAGGTTATCTGATCATCCTAGTCATAGTCTGAAGTAAGTGCTAGGAAGAAAGTCTAAGACAAACTAGTGTCATGAAAATGTATGGATATTGAGAGCTGGCAGTCTAAAAACTCAATCCAAACTGAAATAACTAGGTAGTTTTACAAATATATGCAGAGGGCAGAATAGATGATTGTAAGAATAGATGATGGCCACCAAGCATGGTCTCTGGCATTAGACTAATTAGATCACCAGTCACTCATTTTGACATTGATCAAGTTATGATCTTCTCTGTGCCTCAGCTTTCTCATTTGTTAAATGGGGATACTTATATACATCATTGAGAGGAATAAATGACATAGCCTATGTAAAGCATTCAACAGAGTTTCTGGAACAAAAGTAAATATTCTAGGAATGCCCACTGCTTATTAATATAATTATTCATTGTTGTTATCACTGTTAGTGTGTCAAATGAAAGGATGAATGGATAGATAGAACCAGTGATTAGTATATTTCTATAACTGGAAATTATCTTACAGAATATACAGACTAAATTGATTCTTTTTAAAAACAAGAAAACATGAAGTTCATTATTCTCTGTATTTTTCAAATTTTCTAGCTTATGTGTACATTTTGAAAATTAAATGTAAGAAAGAATTTGAAATTGGGCGAAAAGAAACTCCTAACCCTCAGAAGAAAGCTGAAAGGCTAAACTTTATAGAAATCGAGAGGTGATTTAATAAGCAATCATTTCTCATGAAGAGGGCAAAGCAGATCCTAATTTCAGCATTACTTAAAAAGATTAGCATTTAAATAATTTACAACAACTGTTCAATCTATCAGTTTCCGTCCATTTTGAAACAGGTGAACGGATCTGAAAAATTAGCTAGCACTTTGAACCAATTGTAGAAGGTGAAATTTCATGAAGCAAAAGCATACACATTACTAATAGAATAGAAAATTCTTAGGATTTAAGGGTAAAACGAGGACCCTGCTTTAAATCAGAGTTGCCTCAGACTTTTACTCTCTGATGCATAATACTTTTCTGAATTGTAGACAGTAATTGACCCTCTACAGATTCAACTTCACTAAGTAGTATTACTAGTACCTTCAGTTCTGCCTTAGAATTCATCCTATAGATGATCATTTTCTTGGAAAAGATTCAGTTGCAGGTTAACTGCCATCTTGAAAAATATAAAACCAGCTAAGCAACCAATAATCCTAACTTTACATAACGTCTGAGTTTTTCACGACTGGGACAAAATAAAAGGGGTTTTAATTCAGTGGCAGAGTCTGGCTCCACATGAAATGCTGAAGGATTAATTACTACAGTGCTCTAGAATTGGTCTCAGAAAGCATTAGGAAAGCTGGATGCCTAATGCAGTTTTCATACCGAAGCAATGGAACCGCTAAACACACTCTGATTCATGCATTTCTTATCTTAGAGCTCCATTAAATTTTCACCATAACTGACCAATGAGTCAGTATTCATTAGTAGGGCTATGGAAAATCTATGTAAAATTCTGATTTGATAAGCTTCCATTGTTGTCTTCAGTAGAATTTTTTTCCACGTACAGATCAAGTTATGCAAATATAGTCACTTCTTGGGCTTGTTTCAGTTTTAGCTATGAACTTTTTTTAAGGCTTTTACTAAGTTTTTGGGTTTCTTTTTTCCCAACTCGGTAAAAGGCATTAAACCAATTTTTAAAAATACCTGGCTAGTCACACGTAGTACTTTAATCCATTTTTTTCTTACATTTAAAGCAAAGACTTAGAAAACAATAAAATCAGTATTTTTAATCAGTTAAGAAAAATTACATACAATTAATGATTAATGGTTAAATGGTTAGTTTTTGCAAGCAAAATGACTTAACTCTTTCAAAGGGAAGAATTATTTAGAAAGAGGAATAATGGCTTTAGAATTGTTCTGCAGCTCACTTGGCCAGATAATCTATATCATACTTTATAAACTGTCTAATCTTCCAGATCGGCACAAAAGGCCTCTATTACCAAGGTTCAGGAAAGCTGTGCTTGGCAGTTTGGGCCTTAACAATTGTGCTTCCTGAAACCTGGGAGGGATTCTGCAGGGACATGTCAGTTTTCTTTTTGTTTTTGTTTTTGTTTTTGTTTTTGTTTTGTGATGGAGTCTCGCTCTGTCGCCCAGGCTGGAGTGCAGTGGCGCAATCTCGGCTCACTGCAAGCTCTGCCTCCTGGGTTCACACCATTCTCCTGCCTCAGCCTCCTGAGTAGCTGGGACTACAGGTGCCCGCCACCACGCCCGGCTAATATTTTGTATTTTTAGTAGAGATGGGGTTTCACCGTGTTAGCCAGGATGGTCTCGATCTCCTGACCTCATGATCCACCCGCCTCAGCCTCCCAAAGTGACGGGATTACAGGCATGAGCCACCGCGCCCGGCAGGCCATGTCAATTTTCAAAGTGTTTATTCTTTCACGTAATTCACCAGTAGGTTGAGGAGGCTGGGCTTTGAATTCAACCAGCCTTTATTGAGCACCACGATGGGGGCAGGAAGGGCTAATATTTTATTGACTGTATAACGCCCATCAGAGTCACGTCCACAAAGCACTTAATGTGAAAAGAGATTTACCCCAATATCACACAATCTAAACTCAATCACAAGCCCTTTCTTCAAAACCTGTTTTATATGTGGTTTCATTAGCTAGAACCTAGACTTGGAAACAGTCCCTTGATGTTGCTGTATTTTCTTATTTATTTATTTATTTGTTTGTTTATTTTTTTGAGACAGAGGCTTGCTCTGTCGCCCAGGCTGGAGTGTAGTGGCATGATCTTAGCTCACTGCAACCTCTGTGTCCCAGGTTCTAGTGATTCTCATGCTTCAGCTCCTGAGTAGCTGGGATTACAGGCATGCACCACCATGCCCCACTGATTTTTTGTTTGTTTGTTTTTTAGTAGAGATGGGGTTTTGCCATGTTGGCCAGGCTGGTCTTGAACTCCTGGCCTCAAATGATCTGCCTGCCTTGGCCTCCCAAAGCGCTGGAATTACAGGCATGAGCAACCGCACCTGGCCCATATTTTCTAATTTCTTTAATATGACTAAAGAGAAGTACATATTATGATATCAAATAAAGCGGGCCAGAAAAAAATTCTGAATGATTGCTCAATGAAAAGAAATCTTAATAGCTCAGGTGGGTGTAGCAAACATTGTACCATTGCAGTGGTAGCTTTGGAAAAGTTCTCCAAGGGCATTCAAGTTTGCCAAGGAATGGTGAGCCCTTTTTAAATATATGAGTTTATTAACATTGAGCATCTCATTGGGAACAAAACTTGAATCCATTTAACATATAAATTATAGGCAAAAGCGTCCATTTTTGGGTGGTAGGAGTGTTTATAAATCTCCTTGGCCTGCTTTTGGAACTGAAGTAACAGCTCTTTAGTTTTAGCCAGATTGCCTTATGTAATCTTTCAAATAACAGTATTGACATCCAAGTTTAGGTAATACAGTTTTTAGAGAAGATAACCATTGTTTGGCTTTTTAGGAGCAATTAGTATTGCCCTTATGTCAAAATAATAGCATCAGAGAGGATTTAGAAATGTTTAGTGTTTAGAAAGTAGTTTCATTCATCCTAATAAGGACAAAACCATACTGGATGGCATTAGTAGAAACTGAAATTAGTATCATACTACTTATTTTTGAATCAGTATATTATAAAACCTGCTTGAAGAATAAATAGCACACCTCAGGGATTTATGATAAGGAGAAGTGCTTTCCAGCCTCATCTTACTTTTGCTCCCTAAAAGGTACCACTTTGAAAAGTTTCTATTTATAGTTCTGGTGATTTGGTCCATACCTACATCCTTCTTACTTAGGGTAAAAGTTGGTTTGTTTTTTTGTTAATGTCCTTCTTATCTTCAGTGTTGTAATATCTTACTTTATCAGTCTTAGACAGTACTTTAGGTTTCTACTGCAATAGGCGTGAATTTTACTCAACTACACCAAGCCTCATCTTAGCTTTTTTTATTATTATTATTTTTATTTTTTGGAGATGGATTCTCACTCTGTCACCCAGGCTGGAGTGCTGTGGCATGATCTCAGCTCACTGCAACTCCTGCCTCCCAGGTTCAAGCAATTCTCCTGCCTCAGCTTCCTGAGTAGCTGGGACTATAGGTGCACACCACCACATCCGGCTAATTTTTTGTATTTTAGTAGAGATGGGGTTTCACCATGTTGCCCAGCCTGGTCTTGAACTCCTGAGCTAAGGCGATCCGCCCGCTTTGGCCTCCCAAAGTGCTAGGATTATAGGTGTGAGCCACCGCGCCTGGCCCTGCTTGGTTCTTCTCCTCGCCAGATACTTACAGTCAAATGCAGCTCATCCCACAGTCTCCATTAGCTTTCTCCACAACTTGCAAGATGCCTACATCTCTACTTATGTTTCGTTAACCCTAGAAAATTGAGCGCTAAGCCTCCATTGGTAAGATGAAGAATTTACAGCCATCTTCTCCTCTCATCTCCTCTGCCTCTTCTCTTCTACTTCTATGTCGTACAAACTTATTTTATTTTACTTGTTTTTATAAGTATGGCTTATTTATAGGTAAATTTTAAAAGTTAAAAAAAAAATGGCTGAGCATGGTTGGCTCATGCCTGTAGTCCAAACATTTTGGGAGGCCAAAGGGAGAGGACTGCCTGAGGTCAGGGTTCAAGATGAGCCTGGGCACGATAACGAGACCCTGTCTCTCTACAAAAAGTGAAAAAAGTTAGCCAGGCGTGGTGATGCATGTCTACAGTCCCAGCTACACAGGAGACTGAGATGGAAGGATTGCTTGAGCCCAAGAAGTCAAGGCTGCAGTGAGCTATGATCACATCACTGCACTCCAGCCTGGGTGACAGAGTGAGACTCCCTTTCTTAAAAATCAATCATCCGGGCGTGGTGGCTCACGCCTGTAATCCCAGCACTTTGGGAGGCAGAGGCGGGCAGATCACGAGGTCAGGAGATCAAGACCATCCTGGCTAACATAGTGGAACCCCGTCTCTTCTAAAAAATACAAAAAAATTAGCTAGCCGTGGTGGCGGGCACCTGTATTCCCAGCTACTCGGGAGGCTGAAGCACGAGAATGGCGTGAACCCCTGAGGCGGAGCTTGCAGTGAGCCGAGAATACGCCACTGCACTCCAGCCTGGGCGACAGAGCGAGACTCTGTCTCAAAAAAAAAAACAAAAAAAAACATCAATTAATCAATCTATCAACATTCATACTATTATGCTTACATAAGATTGTTTACTGTAGCACCACATAGACTTCCTTTCCTGTACTTATAATATCACAACTCCCGTGACTCTCAAAGGGTAAGGTCCCTGATTATTGTGGAAAAACTCTCCTTTTACATTTGAGGGATATATTAACAGTTTTATGCTGTTTCACGTTACCTCCATGGCTTTTTCATATTTTGGACTAAATGGTGAAAAAAACAATAATCAGCTTTATTTTAGTCATGTAAATACTATCAAATCTTTGGCCAAGTTATATGCCAGATTGGATGAACATATCCATGGGTGGCATGCTGTGAATTATGGGCCACTCCAGTTATACTGTTCTTGCTTTCAAACCTTATGCTCTATCATTTGCTTATAATCACGCTTTTAGTCTGATTCATTTTTCCATTTTGAATTTCCTGCACAGTGTTCTTCCCCTACCCAGAGTTTCATTTTTTTCTTGCATTCTGGGCCCTTATGTCATTATGTGCTTTCATTCTCTCAAACTGTCTGTGTATTCTAGTCTGCCACTCCTTGCTTTTTTCCCCTGAATATCTTCTTCTAAAGCACTTTCAGCCTCTTTCTCCAATTTGCACTGGTTGCTCTCCAGCTGATTGCCCTGTGATTTCCTTCCACTGCTCCTCTGTGTTGGATCCACTGTCTTCGGCATCCCATGCCTTCCCTTCTATTACTCTTTAACAGTTTCCATGAACCCATTTGGAAAGCATGAGTCCTCAACGGTCTAAAAAATACCTTCAGTATGCCCACACACTCGATCAGTAGCTTAGTTGGGTATAAAATTCCATTGCCTGTCCAACACTGAGTTGCAGATTCCGCTCTTAAAATTGTTTTGCTTGTACCATTGTTACTTTGAATTTCTCTCTCTCAGAATCATTGGGGGATTTTGGTCTTTATTTTGAGATTCTGGAATCAAGATAATGTATATAGTGGACAGGATTTTTAAATTTTATTCTGCTTGGCCCTTAATTTTAAGAATTATGATTCTTTCTTCAGTGCTGGATTTTTTTATATTTTTGTTATTACATTGATACATTCCTCCCACCTGTTTTCTCTGTTTCCTATTCTGAGGTCTTTTTTATGTGATCATTAGATCATCTGAATTGATGGTTTCATTCAGTGTTATCTTTTCTCAAATTTTGAAAGAATTCTGTTTTGTTCCCCAATATTTATATTATTTTAACTTTAGCAATCATGTTTTCAATTTTCTAGATTTGTTTCCCATTCTTCTTTTTTTGCACATCTCATTTCTCACATACCATGAAAACAAAAACTGTGTTGACCACTCTACTCCTATACAATAGTGAGGATGGCACATAGAACTCAATAAATATTCGGTAATTGAATAAATGGGAAAAGTAGATATTCTTTAAAAGCTATCTGAGGACATAGATTAGAATTTGTTGTTGTTTTGGAGTCTTGTTTTTATTTTTTATTTTAAATTGTTCTCTTCTGGTCTTTAAATGGTCAATTTCATCTGTGGTCCTTTTCTTTCCTTTATTTGATTCATTCTATTTCTATCAAATTAGTGACTTTGCCCAAATGTCTGATGGGCAATAGTTGTCCACTCTTATTAAAGAATGAGTCTCTGTAGAGAATGACTAGAGCTCTGAAAACATGGGTAGACCTGGCCAATGATATGGTTTTGCCTTAGGGTGGTCTGCTGGTGCATCCCACACTAATCCCATACCTCAAATATCATATATTTTCAAAGGATACAGAATGCTTTATATTCTCTTGATAAACTGAATCAATCTTACTGCTGATAGTCCATTTTTCAGCTCCATTTTACAATTAAGAAAAATGAGGAGAAAATATCTCAGATTATTTGAAAGTATAGCAGCTTTGAAATTTGACCAAGCCAGGCTTGAAGCCAGATTCTTTGATTTACCAGCTATTAACTTAATATCTGGTTATTGACTTTCTTCTTTATGAAATTTACATTGAAAGTTTAAATGAAATGATATAGGCGAAAATGGTGCTCAGCTTATCTTGGCCATCCCACAACTGTTTTCTCCCTTTCTTTTTTGTTTCTTCCTTTCTTCTTTCCTTCATTTCATCTTGCCTTTCTTATTTTTATCTTTCTTTCCTTTCTCCCTTTTCCTCTTCTTTATTTAGGTGCACAGAGTAAATTATGACCAAGATGGCCCTAGGAAACCATTCTGTTAAGTATTTGTTTAAAGCTCGAGAAATCATTCAAGGCAAGCATCTAGGAAAGGCAGCAGTAATTGACTTACTTCAAGAAACATACACTGATAACTTGGGCTTGGCTTATATTTCTCTTTTTGGTAATTTTAATCATGATGCTCTTTATACATAAATGGGCATGAGCTCATTTTTCTTTTCTAACTACACTCACTTATATAGTGTCATGCAACTGCTGGAACATTTAAGTAATTACCCACACAGACATAAGTGATTGTTTAAGGTGTCTGCCATAAAAGAAAATAATGTCTTTGAAAAATTATAGTTCTTTTAAAAATATGTCAATTATGTTGAGAAACAAAAAAAAGATTTGCCATTCAAATTGCAAATACAAGCTATCAGCCCTAGACTTAACAGTCATGTTTATGAATAGCAAAATCATTGAGTTAAGAGAAAAGTGTTTTTTAAATAATTTGTTAGAACTGATATATGACAGAGTAACATAATTGTCACACTGTTAATTTAAGCAAAATATATATGAGCAACACTGTAATATAGCTTTGGGTAGAGACATGCTCCAACTCTGCCACTTTATCAGTGTTAGTCTGAGAATAATTATACTTGAATTTACATACTAGGGCATGGGTCTATCATTGCTTGGGTCTGAAATACTCTGACAACTTCCACAATATGCACTAATGTGCTTAAAAATATCTTGTAAATCTTCTTTTTTAAAAAACTTCTTTATGGTTCAAAATTGAACTGTGATCTTTACGTGTGAGCTGTGTCATGATTTAATATTAGCCAAAATTAATAGCCAACCTTAAGCTTCTTTATCTTGGCCTACAAGCTTCCTGGTTCCTTTGCATTTATAGTTCCCAGGCAGTTTCTGTTATTTAAAGGCTCTTGGGAGCAAATGTGTTGGTAATACAGTACCACATAGTTAGCTTTTGTTCAATAATAAGATACAGGACACCATGCGAGATGGAGAAATGCTGAGAAAAGGGTGCACCTGGGTAGCAGGTTAAGCCCATGTATTTTAAAAGCCTGTTATGCACACAGGAAACAATCCAGGTCTTGTGAGATATTAAAAGCAGAATAGCTTTGGAGCAAACTAGAGAAAATGAGGTTCAGAAATGGGAGCAAATTAGGTAAGGGGAAAAAGAATGAGCCAGAATGATAAATTGGTTTCCCTGTGGTTCAAGAATTTATTTTCTTATGGGGACAGATCTTTTTATACAGATGTTAGTGAGAATGTAATATTTGAGATGGTGATTTACATACACTTGATTTTTTTAACCTACAAAATGGTTTTAGCAGTAAATTTCTGGTATGTAACTCACTATACTTTATGTGTTAGCAAACAACAATGATAATCATTCTCCTTTTTCTTCCTTTAAATTACATTTCTTTCACATTAAATCAAGTCCTCAAGATGTTTCCCTTTTCTCAAGTAAAAGAAATGCCAGATAATACCAGGCTTCAGCCATGAAACTGACCCAATGTCTAGTAATAGCTATGCTTAATCCTGGGAATGTAAAATGAATAAAACCCAGTTGATTCAAAGCCAGCATATTGGCATTTTGTTTTTAGCCAATGAACCCTAAAACCCATACTAAATTTTGCCCTGGCAATAGATGCTGGTTTTATTCATTCTGTGGACTATGTATCCTTAAAAGATTGCCCAGAATTCTGGCATGTCCTATAGGGTTACATGAATCTGGTGCCAGTTTGAAATATTGTATTTGAGCCTTCCAGTTTGAGGACTGACAAGTTTCCATAAAATAGGAAGAAATAGATCATACATACCAAAAAGGAAGCAGTAACAAGTGGAGGCAGGCTTTGTTTCATCTTATGACTCTATGCCATGTTTTAAGCATACTCTGTGCTCTAACTCAAATCTTGTGTGTGTGTGTCTAAATTGTAAAACAGATACAAAACCTCCCCTTCCACCCCCAACATTGCACCAAAGTTGATGTGCTCTCGAAAGCATATCCTCAACTAGTTGGAGACAACCAAAAGTCAGGCTAAGGTGGTAGTTCCTCCTTGTGTTAGAAGTCTGCTGCCCTCTGGAGAGATGGCCCATGGCTGTTTCAGTCCTCTAATCACATCCTAAATCTTTCCTCTGTGAAACCACCTGATGAGAAGAAAAAGATGCAGGGCCCTTGTCAGTGTTCAAAAGAATCCCCTTTTTAAAGGTTAGCATTTATTATTGATACCCTGCTGTTCTCCAGCAGGTGTTCTCGTACCGCATAGTTCCCTCCTGACTCCTAAAGCCAGCTTCAGGAGCAGTGGAAGATTCTTCAGCTTAGTTCTCGTTAGCTTTTCAGGGCCTCCATAGACCTACGAACAGTATCCAAAGCCAGTGCCGGATGCTGCTTTCGCCTCTGTCGTTGGTATAATTCTACTGCTCACACTAAGTACTAGATGGTGATTTCATTGTGTGGCGAGGTGGATAATTGAGGGAGAAGAAAGCAGAATTTCATTCTGACCTGGAGATTGATTATTTGAGCAAATGTGTGAATGAATGCTTCTTATACAGTGAGACAAGTTGAATTTTCCATGGTATTCAAGGAAGGAGGTCTCACTCCTTCCTCACTTATGATATGAATGGGATTTTAGAGTTCACATGGTGTGTATGTTGAGTGTGTCTCTAAAGATAGTACATGTCAGAGCTCTCACAACTCAGATATCCTCATTAGGGACCCCATTCAGCAGATGTGTTAGACTGCTACGAGCGAAGGAAATATTAATATCCACAATTCATTTTGACATATCCTAAGATTAAGAGAGTGCTCTTTTATTTCCTTTAGCATCACTGACAGTTTGGCCTACAAATCTTTTTTCTCCAAATTCATGTCTATTATAAATCAACAACATTTCATAAATTTCTAAGATTCAAAAAAAACTTGCATTATTTTATTTCAGGGGCCCAAATTTTGTCCGATATTAAAAGCATCTCTCTTTGGATTTCTTACCCCACCTGATTAGTGATAACGAAAATTAACTGGGCCTCTGTAAAACTGAGTCATCAGGAAAAATAACTCCATGCTGTAAAAGTGCTATTCCTGCATTTTCTATTCTTCTCTGTGGGAGGGAGGCAAGAGGCCATATCAGAATTTGTATAGTCATAATTGGTGGTCTGTCAGTATTAGTGAAATTGCAATAGGGAGAGGTATATCTCCCAGCTTTTCTTTGAAATTGACTATATTGCTGTAAGTGTGTTTTATCAAAGCATTTTCTGGGGCAACAGATCTGAAAACATAAACTTTATGTAGCATTGCTCCTCCTTAGATATTTCCCTTTAATATGTCTTTTCTTTTTGAAGATAAAATAAAAGTACATAAAAGAGTTCTGGGAATAGGCAGCTATATGTCATAAACACCATTCACTCCCCCTCACCCAGAGCTCCCACCCCCCAAAATTTGGAAATGATTTGATTGAAGTGATGACTGCCTTGATCTTGTTTGAATACTCCTTCTTCATTGTCTTCTTCTCTCAATGGGAGGCAACAACCCTGTCACAGAGACATTCCTGGGAGGGAAAGAGGTATTTCTAGCAACCATATTTTCCAAACACAAAATTGAGACACATGGCCTGACAATGCCATAATATTTGAAGTAGGGACTGTGCTCAAAGATCCAGAACATATGGTGGAAAGAGTTTTCTTATAAAAGGCAGCCATTTAAGACACTTTCTAGATTCTTATTCACAAAAGGCTCATTCCCCCATCCCTTTTATTCTCATTAAAAAATATTACCCACAGATCAGAAGACTGACCAGTTTTCCCTCAAATTTGCTTTTTTGCCAGCTTGAGAACCACCCTATTGACTAAAAAGTTAAATGCACAGCCATCAAGGAAGAAATGCAAACCAGACTGCCAAACATATTATGAATATATTGCTCTTCTTAAAAATGCTAGTTGGTTTTTCATACTGGAGTATTGACTAACTGTCTGTGTTTGATGTATGGTTTACCAGCCTGATGTCGACTTATGGTTAGAGCTTAACTTGTTAGTTCTGCTTTTGCAGCCAATTCAGAATAACTACAGATGCCTTGAGATATTAAAATTGACTGCTCAAATGGACTCAGTGTGGGAGTTTCATTGGTTTTAAATTGATAACAGCTGAAAGAGTGAATGATTAAAGTGTACATGGGCATAGGACACAGCTCTTTCATAGAAACACTTGTGAACAGACTTCAGTAGTGTGGGAGTTTTTTCTTTCTTTTTCTATTGTAGTTATTTCTAAGCAACCTTGAGTTAAATTTTAAAAGTGCTCAGGAATATTCAGGAACCTAGAGGAGAAATAATTCCTGAGAAACTGAGATAAATTTTGATGAAGTGGGTTTCTATTCTACAGGGAACATTTAAAGTTAAGTAGCATTCCATAAGGTGGTAATTGTGTCTATTTCCCAGGCATTTAAGTTAAGTAAGCTGTGTAGGAAGTATAAACTGTCATAATAGAAGGGTTAGAGTGTTGTGTACATCTCTTTCTTCAACTCATAAAAACCAAAGCTCCAAAGTGCCTTATCACAGATAAGTCAAACAAAGCCTCTCCTTTGCTTTCTTATTCTCCTAGGAACAATTATTATTATTTTCATTATTTAAAAAGATGTTCTGAATACTTTCTTGTCGCATGGAGAAAAAGAATACAAAAGAGAAATAAAAAAACTTTTCTCCCCCTCCTTAAATCAGCAATACTTATATAAAACAGGCTTTATGAAAACTTTCACCATTTAATAGTAGCTTAAGGAAAAGGCACAGTAAAGAGAATAATTAAGTGAAATGTCAAGAAATTTATGAAAAAGAAATATCTGTTTATAATACAGCCCTTTTTCAACTTAATATCTTTCTAAGAGTTAGGTGTCCTCATTATACAATATTGTGACCTAGCTCCTTTCTGTTTTCAAATGTCTCTTAGTATTTTACCTTTGATATTCCATCAGGAAATATTTATATATTTTTTTATTTTATATATTTTTATATATTTTTTTAATATTTATATATGAAGAACTCTATATAGCTAACTGATTAAAAGCATCAATCTACAGTAACACATTAAGGCAGGATTTGTTGACAAAATATAAGTCCATATAGTATGTACTAATTTCACATATTCATTTTAAAAAAATTGAATCATTGTGCCTAGCTAGTATGTCCCCACATATGTAGCAAATATTCACCTTATGTTAATTACAATTTGTGGAATAAGAGATTTAGATATATTTGACAGTAACATTAGTGAATAGTGATATGTATGTTCAGATGTAAGAAAATCAAATTATGAAGGATGCTCTGACTTTAAAACAAAATAAGCCACAAATATCCTGGTCAATGTTTACAAGAAAATGTGTTATATATTTACTGCTCAAATTTTGCCCAAAATTATAATGTATATACCTGGACCACATCTTAAAATTGCCTGACTCAAGTTGCCTTCATGAAGAATACAGCCGTCGAATCATGCTTTTGTTGTGATGGACAGCTTATGCAGATAGCCATCTAAGAAACTGCTACCAAGGTTGACATTTTCACAAGATATAATTCCTTTAGATATGTAGAGCAAAAGAGAGAAATTTCATTCTCTTTCAACAGTTGTTCAGCTCCAATTTTGTAATGATTTTTAAAAATCTATCCATATGAGACAGGAGGGAGATTTTAGAAGAGATGTCATCCAAATAAAACATATGTGAGGGTCATTAACTTGAATATAACACTCCTAACATGTCCCTTTGAACTTGGAACTCAGATTCGTAGGAGGAAAGAAAAGATGGAGCTGAAAGAGGCCTGGTCTGGGTTAATCTCACAGTGAAGGAATCTTTCACATAACAAGAGACTGAGAAATAAGCCGATGGTATAAAAGTGATATCTTGAGGATATCTTAATATGGTGAGATTCCAAATACTCTAAATTTCAGAAAAACCATTGCTCCCTTGGACTCCCTCATAATTTGTACCACCTCATACATTCATTCATTCCCTGGACAGTGAAATACGATGTTTACATCTTTTGTGACTTCACATTTTAAATGCATTGAAGCCTTTACAATGTTACAATGAGCATGTTTCAATGTTTGCATCTTAAAAAAGTAATTAGCATAGGAGACCATTTGATATTACATAAAGAATTTGACAGGACCTCACTCAATGCCTTTTAAGAAATAATATCGAAAGAGGAAGTGAGAGCCTGTTTTAGTTATAAATCTGTTCACATAATTACCAGTTGAAGAGGATATCATAAACATTTTAGAAAAGCGAGGTTAGACCCTCACTTCATTAAAAACAGAATTCCAAACGATGTCAGATACCTCCAGTTCTCTAGCATCCGTTTCTTATGTTCATGTACACACTTGCATGCATGCCTTTTTAGTCAGAAAGATCATGTATTTGTAGTACGAGTGAATAATTTTGAAGAAAAATAACATTGGTTAGAAATATACTACTAAACACATGAAGAGAGACAACCAGATCTGCATGTGAGGTTAAGTTCAACTTGAGATGCCACAGTAATATGGACAAAGTATTCCAAAGGTGGCTTTGCAGTATAGGAATATAAATATTCCAAATGTGACTACACAGTGTAGCAGCTGACTGGACTTTTCCATAGGAGAGGTCTCTGCCTAGGTTTCTCTACTACAGCATGAAGAACAGGATGGGAAGCAGAAGCTTTTGCCAGGGAGCTGTGGCCTCAAAGGTATTGACCGGGCAGGATGTGAATAGTGGGTAAAGTTGGCGCCACAGCCTTACTTCATCCAGGACAGAAGGTAGAAAGTAAACAGTCCATTGGAAAATGTTTGGGGACACAAGACATGGGATCTGAGGAATTCTAGGAATAGTAGTAAAAGACTTTGGGTTTGGCTGGGTGCAGTGGCTCACACCAGTAATCCCAGCATTTTGGGAGGCTGAGGCGAGTGGATCATCTGAGGTCAGGAGTTCAAGATCAGCCTAGCCAACATGATGAAACCCATCTCCACTAAAAATACAAAAATTAGCTGAGTGTGGTGGCAGGTGCCTATAATCCCAGCTACTCGGGAGGCTGAGGCAGGAGAATCACTTGAGCCTGGGAGGCAGAGGTTGAAGTGAGCCAAGATCGCACCATTGCGCTCCAGCCTGGGTGTCAAGAGTAAAACTCCCTCTCAAAAAAACAAAAACAAACAAACAAAAAAACAAGACTTTGGGATCAAGTCTTAGTGGAAAGCACTTCCCTGTGATAAGCCAAAGCCATCTGTTCCTATAATCAGTTATTACAGCATGAATACTACCCAAAGCCTAGAGGAAGCTTCTGTGTGTGGATCATTTTGTTGTTGTTGTTGTTGTTTTGTTTTGAGATGGAGTTTCACTCTTGTCACCCAGGCTGGAGTGCAATGGCACGATCTTTGCTCACTGCAACCTCCGTCTCCCAGGTTCAAGCAATTCTCCTGCCTCAGTCTCCTGGATAGCTGGGACTATAGGCACCCACCACTATGCCTGGCTAATATTTGTATTTTTAGTAGAGATGGGGTTTCACCATGTTGGCCAGGCTGGTCTCGAACTCTTGACCTCAAGTGATCCACCCACCTCAACCTCCCAAAATGCTGGGATTACACGTGTGAGCCACTGTGCCTGCCCCTGTGTGTGGATTCTTTCTGGCCTCCCAGATGCAACTCTCTGAGAAGCTGCCATGAATGTGTATGTTGAGCTTCAGTTTCATTTACTGACCAGGACCATGGACATCTATCAGAGATCTGCTAGAGAGAGTCTGCGCTAACCAACTTGGCATACCATCTGCATGCTAGTAGTGGTCTAGTAAGACTCTGCTGGGGAAAGCGTTAGCCTTTTGGCTCAGCCTTTTGCCCCCGTTATGACCAGCCTAGAATACTAGACACAAAGAACATCTAAGAAAATATGTAGTGCGTTCTTGGGAGAAAGAGATACTACAGCACAATAACTGTATTAGTTGTATATAATGTTTGAGTATGTAAAGCACACTTGAAATAATTAAAATACATGTAGAAAATCTTTTTCTTTTTGTGCTTGGGTGTGTATAATGGGAAGTCATAAGTTGTAGTGAAAGGGGCAACCAAGACTCTTCCTGTGCTATTTGAAAGAGCTGTATTTTACTTATTCAGGAAAAGAGTATTGCAGAACCATAAAGATTACCAAATTTTGAAGTAGACTTGGCTCTGCTACTTACTTGTTTTGTGAATTTGGGCAAGACGATGAAATATTCTTTCTTCACACTCTCCAGCTAATACTTCTCAGGACTGGTAATGTTTTATAAAAAGCAAGTAGCGTAGCAAACAATAGCTATTGACGGTTATACTCTACTCCCAGTTCTACTTAGTATTGCATACCAGTCCTTCACCTGACTGCAGAGAACACATTCTGAAAATTGCAAAACAGATAATATATGATGAGATTTTTTGTGACATTGCATTAAAATACAGTTAGCATTTTGAACACTCTGTGTGCCTAGACTGTGATTATAACTTTTTCAGGCATTATCCAATGATGAGGATGAAGAGCTCTGCTTGCATTTCTTTATGCTACAGGTATGATTGTTATTCCTATTGCCTACTGACATGTATTCTCTGAGCCACTGTATTCTGAGAGGATACAAAGATACATAAAGCAAGGTCCCCAGGAAGTGAGTAAGGAAGATAAATGCACAAAAACAACGGTGTAATATATCAGATGTCAAATGCTCTAAGGGGTATTTAGGTCACAAATTTGGGGAAATTACACATGGAAAAGTGTGGGAAAGATTAATGCTTTTATTATTTTATGGTCTTTAAACTGAGCCTTGAATTAGAGCCTTGGACTTGTGTAAAAATGGGTGAGACATTTGAGGTACACAATCGTAGGAAAGTCTGGAGAACAGCCTTAGATGAAATGTAAAGAGTTTGATGAGAAGAAGTGTCTGTGGCAAGTGTTTTGCACAATCCCAGGCTTAGGAGTTTGTATTCTACTTTATAGGCAATTTTGTTATTCATTTAATATTTTTTATTTGTTTTTATTTATTTTGAAAACATGTATTGAGGACCTAGCATGTGGCAAGCCATAGGCTGGGCACTGGGCCTACAAAGATGTATAAGTTGTGATTCCATCCTTCAAAATTAGACATTCCAGCCTGCTTGGAAGGAAATATTCTGCCTCAAGAAAATCACCTCCATACCCCCAAAACTTGGCTCCACTAGAAGACACACTAGAAGGCTATATTATGAAATTGGTACTTGTTATCTACTTTGAGTTAATTCCTACGTAATCGCAATGGCCAAGGCCCCTGCAGCTGTGGGAATGAACAGAGTAACACTGACCTTACAGCACAAATGTCCCAAGTCATGGCTCCCTCCTGTGTAATCACAACACAGCCTTTCTCTGCCTCCTCAGCTACTCAAGGGAGTCCCTGAAGTGTGTTGCACAATTTGATGAATTACTGTCTTCTGCCCCATTGTGTTCTCCTCTCTCGTTTCTTTCTCTTTTATACCCTTACTACCCACAAGCTGCCTGAAGAAGGCACCTTACCGTGGCTGTGCAGCCAGCACTTTCTGAGAGTTACCTGCTTCCCTGCCTAGGTACTGGCCAGGGCTCCTGAGCCTGCAAAATCTTCCATGTGCCAGAATGTGCTCCATCCCTCTGGATCCCACTGAATTTCTAGTCCACTTTGTCTCCAAAGGAAACAAAAAGGCTGTTCTTCTCCCCACCCTGCCTGCATGGTGCACCTGATTTTTTAGGGCCTGAAGCAACAACTCTTACTCATTGAATCTCACAAGGTGAGAGAGTAGCTTCTTTCCACTGTGTCTGAGGCTCTTTCCTCAACAGAAATTATACCTAGTCCCTGGGACTTAGCCAGAGTACATGTGCCATTTGCCATATCTCAGGAGTTCACAATTTTCCTGACTGTGTTTTACCAACTAATATCAACTCTTGCAAGTAAGCATCCATGGTGGCAAACATCATTCTGCCAGTACAGTAGGCAGATCCACCTGAGATACTCCATTCCTTCTCTAAGTCCCCTCCCTCCATAAGAGGTCCCAGTAGCTGGAAACATAACTGTCAAGCATGCAACAAACCTGGCAAATGAGCAATATACAAAGCAGCATCTCACAACGTGATACGTATTCATTCAGTTTGGTGGGCAACTTTGGGACAGGATAAGGTGTTTTAGAAATGTTGTTGCATTGTCACTTTCTGCAGTAGAAACTGAAAAATGAGAAACACACTGTGTTTGACTGGAAGCCCAAAGGAGACAAAATGTTTTCAGAAATGTGTGCATCATGGCCTACTAATTTGGGCTCATAACTACTCTCCAATTACATTCCTGGAAATGTTTTTCAATTTCTTTGCGTGGAATAACTAGCGGACCACAGTGCTCAGAACAGCCCATGGGGGATGGCATTCCTGAGTAGAGGTTACATCACACCTCCATGGAACTAGCCAGCCCTTCTGCAGAACCACATGATTCCCTGGCTCTTAATATGGTTTATTAAAAAATCCTTTACCTACCTCAAAGCACTTTTCATCAAAGCCACTTTTAAGCTGAAGCTGAGGACTAAAGAATGCCTTTAACAGAATCCTGAAATAGCTTTTAACCCGAGGCTGAGAGAGAAAGTGCTTTTAACCTAAAGTGCTTTCCTCTTAGGTGCTTCAGTGCATACCTAGCACTCAGCATTAGTGGCTTTGAGAACACCCTTAAGACCCAAATGAAAGAGACTCCATTATCGATATTCAAACCTGTTATATTAATATATTAAAGTAATATTTGAAATCATTAAGCAGTTTTACTCCAACTAAATTTGAGTCTTTTCTTATTGAACTATGCATTCATGCAAATAAATTGAAGTCGTACCACCTGGGATTCTAACAAATCTATGCTGATATTAGGAAAAGTACAGTCTTCTTTCCTAGGTTTTACTTTAATCTAGAGTGAGTCAAAATTTCTACACTTTCCCCACCCAAAAAGAATCTTTCAACTCTTCTCAATCACTGAATGACACTTCCAGCTTTAGTCCATATAAGTTGTGCCTTAAAGATAAATCATTTAGTATTTTAAATTACCTGAATAAATTCTGTGTATCAAATTTTCTCCTCAGACTTGTCACTCAAACAAATGCAATTAATAATTTCACAGTGGTTTTAATCCCCCTATAAAGTTCCTACTTAGTCAAGTAAGTGACAACCTAATTGATAAGTTTTAACTTCAGATTAATTATAGTAAGTTATATAATTGAGCATGTGAATTTCATGGACAGTTTTCTATTCAAAGTATGTAAAGAACATACAAATATGGGAGAAGGTAGCAGAACTTAACATTTGAATTGTATTACCCTTCCCTTCCTTTGCTGGCCCTCTCTGTAATTCTAATGAGATGATGACAGGCAAATGAAAAGCAGAAAATATCATCAGTCCACAATGTACGTCAACAGTCAGCTGAACAAAATTTGGTCCTGTTAATTATTTGAAATACATGAAAGCAAACAATGAAAATATATTTCCCTCATACTCAAGTGCTCATATTACAATCTTTAGATAGAAATCGGTTTCTTGGACTACAACCCAGCGAGAAAATATTAGACTAATTAGTCTGTCCTACTGTGGTCTGTTAGAAAAAAATATTGAAATATTAGGGTATATTTCCTTAAAAAATAAAAACATTCTTTATAAGCTGTTTTAATATCAAAGGAAATAATTTTCTTTTGTAAATTTTTCTCATATTTATCTTTTAATCTATTCATACATTCATTTATGCACTCATTAGGCAACCAGAAGGCATGTAATATAATAAATTCAATAAATATAAATACAAGTAGAAGAAACTGCATTCATCTTTTCCTACCGTGTAAAGTTTTGTTGACCTTGAATATCATTTTGTAGCTTCCTCTACTTAGTAAAATTGTAATCATTTTTACTCTTCCAACTCAGTTACCAGTGCCACAAAGCTATCCCTTTCTTCATCATTCTCAATTATTCCTACCTTCTCTTTATCCAAAAGCTGTAATTTCATTATTTTAATATCTTTCAACTGGATTATGAGCTGTATCTAGTAGACCAGATACTATTTTACTGAACTCCGTACTTCCAGGAGTTAGAAAGAAATAAGGAAATGAAGCTGGACATGAAATCTTGCAGTGGTTTTAGAGTTATTATTTACAGCTTCTTATTCCTTCCTATTGAAACTCTCATGTCAGTGAGTGCCCCTTTGGTGGATCCTGCTCTTCTCCCCATCTTCAGAATGTTGGGTTACCCCTATGTTAAGGCCTTGGACTTCTTTTCTCATTTCATTCTTATTCTCAGACTATTGGACATTAAACATTCAGAGTTGAAATATACCATTCATGCAGCTTCGAATTCCATCTAGAGGTTGATGCTTTCCAAACTTAAAACATCAGTCTCAAACTTCAGACTTGCATATTCAAATATTGATTTCATGTCTTTTGGGGTGCTTGGTACATATCTCAGATTTATCTAGAGTAATCCTTGATTCTTCAGATCCCATGTGTCCTCTATCTCAGGAAATATCACTGCCATGTGCCACCTGGGATCACCCCCGCTTTCTACTCTGTCTCTTCCTTCATCAGTAGATCCCACCATTAAAATATATTCTAAATTCAACCACTTTTGATTACTTCCATTGGATTCATTCTTACCCAAGCACCATCATCTCTTCCTATATTTCACTACCCCCCTGATGAGCCTTCCTACTTCTCGTCTTAACCCCCTTAAATCTAGGCTTCACACGGCAATTAGAAGGATCATTTATAAATGTAAATCATATCATGTCACCCCCCCTCCTCTATAATCTCCATTTACTTAGAAGAAACTCATTCTTAATATCTAATGTGTGTCCTTCCTGTGACCTATAGGGTCCTACCTGCTTTGACCCTGAGGCTACATTTTATGTTTTTTCCTCAGCCATACTTCCTCTTGTTCACACCACTCCAGCCACTCAGGCCTTCCTGCTCCTCCTCTAAGGAATCTGGCTTACACCGGCAACTTTATACACTTGCTGCTCCCTTTGTATGTACATGGCTCAGTCGGTCACTTCATTTGGTGTCCGCTCAGATGCCATTGCCTGAGATGCCTTCCCTGGCAACACCAATAGCTCTCTGTCTCTCTGCCTTGCTTCATTTTTTCCACAGCGCTTATCACCATCTGACATTATATGTTAATGTGTTTTCATGTTTATTTTCCCCATTTACATATAGACTCTGTGAAGACAGAGAGTGTTCTTTTCACTACTCCATCCCCAGTAGGCATTGAAAAATACTCACAGATGGTTAGATTCAATGGATAAACCCAAAAATGCATAAAGGATTTACTTGGTCAAACCCTTCTCTATGCCATTGTGATTCTGTGTGCTGACATACATGTGTGTATGTGTGTGATGTTGCTTTAGATAAGCAGAGGGTGGGAGAGATAGGTACAAAGTATTGACAAAGTTCTTGCCTTGAGTAGACAAATATAGAAGAATTTCATGCGCAGTGTCCCATTTGGTTAATAACTCTTTAAGATGCAAATTTCTTCCTGGCTGGTGTAATCACCAAAATGCCTATTGCACTAGTCAGACCAAAATTAGATTGACATCTATTTCCAGGTGAGTTTAGGAGCTGAAAACGAGGGGCCAAAGGGTACTTCACAGAAGTACTGTTTAGGGTTGAGAGTGAAACTATGAAAACTGAAGACTGCTAGAAGCCTGAAAAACAAAGAGAAAAAATAGAAAGGGCTGGGAAGAACTTTTCTCCTCTGTCAGTCCCATCCCTGAAACTCATCTTTGGGCTGCCTTGATCAAAGGGTGCTACCCCTGCAGCTAAATGTCCAGCTTCATTTGAAAGCTGCAGCAACTCAGCTATCCTTGTTCAGGGAGATCCTCTTCCCCCAGGCTAGTCTCTCCGTAGCAGATATTGTCATTATCACTAGAGACTTTAGAATCTGTTAGGTTTGATGAGATGCAAAAATATAAATAAACATGTGGGGGAAAACTATTCACAGAAGTGCATATATTTGGTAACTCCTATTTATTTAGATTCCAAACTACTTAGAAGTTAAAGTAATTAAGCTTTTTCTTGTACTTGCCTCTTATGAAAAAAAAAAATAAGTAAACAAGGCAATGAGAGAGGTTTACTTCCAGTGCATGTCGTAGATTCAGCAGAGAATTGGCCCCATTTTTGATATCTATGTAACATAAAGCAGCAACCGATATTTCTAATCAAAGCCCCAAAGCATCATAAGTTAACGCAGTACCTCCTGAAGCACTTACAGTATATTCTGTCGTGTTTTAGCATTAGGCGTATTTTTTCTGTGTCTTAATTCAAAAACATAGGCCATTCCATAACCTATAGCACTAACAGAAGTCACCCAGTTCTCCAAACATTCTCAGTAAAGTTTTGGGAAAGTTACATGACATGGGGCTCATGTCGTGAGCATTTTAAAGGAAAAGAAAAGATGGTGGGAACAGAACTGGAGAAAATATAAAAGATGAGAGTAGAGGCTGGGCATGGTGGTTCACACCTATAATTCCAGCACCTTGGGAGGCCGAGGCAGGCGGATCACGAGCTCGGGAGCTCGAGACCATCCTGGCCAATGTGGTGAAACCCCATCTCAACTAAAAATACAAAAATTAGCTGGGTGTGCTGGCGCATGCCTGTAATCCCAGCTACTCAGGAGGCTGAGGAAGGAGAATCGCTTGAACCAGGGAGTCGGAGGTTGTAGTGAGCCGAGATTGTACCACTGCACTCCAGCCTGGCGACAGAGTAAGACTCCCTCTTAAAAAAAAAAAAAAAAAATAGAAACAGCATGCTTTGATAAGCAATCTAAAAGTTTTGGGCTGAAAACCAATTCTCAAAAGGAAAAACTAATGTAATTTATAGTTTAAAATCAAAAGATGGAATTATTAAATTGCTGAAATCACCCATGTTTTGAATACGATTTTGTCTTCCAATATCTGCTGCTTCTCTATTATAGCAACTTAGTAGGAAATAATCTGCCCATATGTGTGGCATTTCTGTGGGAGAAAAATTCTAAGTGAATGCTACCTACTATGGAAACTACGAGGGCTGTATTTTCTCTCCCCACCCATTATTTTTATAACATAATCCTGATCAATGAAGCATCATCTAGAGAAACTTCCAGTCTAGAGCGATTGATGACTGGAAGTTATTATGACAATGCCGATGCTGGTGGTGGCCATGAAATGAGCACCCTGACCCAGCTACCAGAGTTAGAAGACAGTCGCTTTTTCTCCTTCTTCCAATTTCATGGCTCCACTAAGCATCTTCATTTCTGAATATCTCCAAGACTGGTCCCCTAGCCTCTCATAAATTCATTGAATTCCTTCCTACTTCCACCCCTCAACATCATTCAAATAAACTTTCCGTTGCTTAATACAGCCACAGTGTTGTGTTTTTCCGTTGCTTGCAGCCAGAAACCTTAATCAATATACGTCATTACCACGATAGTTGGATAATTGTCTGATTTGTTTTTGTGACTAAGCCATTTGGGCTGCCATTATTGTTTTCTGCTTCGCTCTGTGTTCCGCATGTGTGTGTCCTTCTAGGTGCTTTGTTCTTCCTTTTTGAAGTTTACTAGAATCGCTGCAATGGCCCTCTCTCCTGAAAGCAGAGTCACATCATTTTGAAAAGCCTGTGGAGACTGTCTCCTGCATAAATGATGATAACACCGTCACATTATTTGAACATTTAACTGCCTCTATTGAGCAGTTATCCTCATAGTTTTGATTCATTTGGAATCTAACTGACAGAGATCCCATTACTGGGTGTTCTTTCCATAATTTGTCAAAAAACATATAGCAGTGATGAGGGAGAATGAAACTAATTTGCAATCTGGAAGACTTAACCTGGTTATGCTGATGAACTAACAAAATCGGTCAAAAAGTTTGAGAGCTTAAAGATTAAAAACCACCATTCTCTAGTTAAACACTAATTCATTATGTAAACAACATGATTTATAAGGGCAGTCATGTGGAGGGTCTATTTATTTTTCTCACCAAAAGATGCTTTCAAAGAAAAATTGCAGAAAATGAATTTTTTTTTCCCAATCAATGTATATCCTGCCACCCCTGATCATTAAGTGCTGAAACGGTGGGATGAAGATAGAATGATCACACTGGCCAAGGTCACAGGAGTTTGCAGAAGATTCCAAAAATATTGGCAGCCCTAGCAAGAGGTGCTTTCTAAATAATATGCATATTTTTATGGTTGTTAAGTGAGGAAGAAAGGATTACCAGTAAGCACACAGATGGGAATATAGGTGGGAAGTCAGGAGCTCAGGGTTTTGGAAGTGTTCTTTTTTGTTTGTTTGTTTGTTTGTTTGTCTGTTTTTGAAGAGGAGAGTAGAAATAATCCTTAATGTTGTTCCAGGACAAGAGACATGAGCATTTAGGGGACAAAGTTCATTAATGCTTGCCTGGAAAGCAGAATGCCTTTTCTGTCCCTCCCTTTTTTTATACTATTTTAAGATAGAAGTTTCCATGGCTCAAATGGATTTCTATCATTGAATTGTCCTCCTTGGTGTATGAAACTCTAGGTGTATTAGATTTACAAATGGAGAGCAATCCTACAACAGCACTTAAATTCAACAATGACAGTGTAGTTAAATCTCTGATTTCCTTTCTTTGGACAGCACTATTTACTTTGCAAAGCCATGTGATGTGCATTATCATCTCTTCTCAATTATTTAATTCATTGTCTGTCAAGGGCTAATGTTGTAGTTTACATTCTTTCCACTGTAAATGACAGAAACTTGTCCAAACTGTAAAAGTCAGAATGGAATTTACTAGCTACTTAATTGAAGAGTCCAAGGGACAGGGATAGCTTCAGGCATGACTGGATCTAGGAGTTCAAAATGCTATCAAATATATTTGTCTTCCATCACTCAGCTCTGTTTTCCACTCTTCCAGAGGTGGCAGCATAGCGTCTAGAAGATCAGACTCATATCTTCATAGTTTAATCTCTCATAAAAAGAGGGTTCCTCTTTCCCAGTAACATCAGAAAAAGTCTCAGGATTTACTTGACAGGATCCACTTGGGCCACATGTTCATGCCTGAACCAATTACTGTGGCCAAGAAGATAAAATGCGTATTCGTCACTGGAGATGGAGAGGGTGGAGTCAACACTACCCAAAACAAATGGCAGCAAAATGAGAAAGGACCATCCCCAAGGGAATCTCAGGGTGTTCTTGCCAGAGAATAGGAGGATAGACACAGGACCAGCAAAACCAATTGATATCTACCATACTCTTCCTAGCCAGTGTCATCTGTAAGTAGTGGATCCCATTGAGCTATTTTGCCAGACCTGGTCCTATTGTGACTGTAATCCCTTTCTTGAAACGTTTGTCCAATGCTACATCCATATTTTTGCCAGGTGTATTTGCTTGCAATAAACAGAAATTTACTCAAGAGTTCTATTAAAATGGGTGGGAGGGGATCTCATGGTATTTATGGAGCTCATGACATGGGTATGGCAAGTGCCATGGCAAGGATACAGAGTGCCTGGAGTAGGCACTGGAAAATCAGGAGCTGAGTTGGATCTGTTCCATTTGCCTCTCCCTGCAAACTAGTTCCTGTGTCCGCTCATCTGCGGCACATAAGCATCTTCCCAAATTGGCTGTCCCAGCCCCCAGGGTTTAAGTGTAGGCAGCCTAGAGTTCTCATCCCTAGAAACAACCACCTCAGTCTCTCAGTATCCAAATTCTAAATTTTGTAGAAGAAGCGTTGCTTTGTTCAAGCTTGGGGCACATGGTGACCTTTGATGTAACCAAGTTCACCTGAGATACTATGTTCTTGTACTCCAGAGCCCCACCTTCTTGGGTGAGTACAGCAAGTTTCAAGAGAGGCTATAAGTGAGAAGAACAGTTTTGGCTTTGCTGGTAACTGGGGAAAGCAAACATCTGCCCTCTAGCTAGTGAAATTCCAGATGTCTAGGCTCTTTACTCACCAAGACACCAATGGCAGTTTTTCCCTTGTGAGGGACTGGATGCACTTGCCTGGACCACCAGTAAGTGGCAGTAATGTACCTCCCCCACTTCCAACATTATAACCACTAAAAATAATCAGCAGTGTACTTCACCCAGCTCCCTGGCAATAAAAAATACCCTGTAGCTGAAATTCTCTCCTATCCATCCCAACTCAAAATCCTCTTCCAGGTCTTATCTCCACTTATAACTAATTGTCCCCATATGCTAGCCTTTTCACCTCTAAAGTTCTTAAAAGAGGAGTCTATTTGATGTCTCTACTTCTTCACCTTCTCTTCAAGTCTTAATTACAACTATCTGCTTTTCAGTTTCACTCCTCTACTGAAACCATTTTTCTTAAGGTCACTCATATCCTGAAATTGCCAAAATCCAGCAAACACTTTTCATCTTGATCTCTCATAACCATTCTGCTGCATTTAAAATGCTTTTCCTTAATGTCTAAATTCCATTTCCATTCTCAAGACCCTCAAGTAACTGCATGTCTGTCTTCTCCAGTCAAGCAAGGAACTTGGAAGTCACTTTTACCTGGTGGATCAGCTCACCTCCTACACCCACTCGCCAAACCCGACTGAATCACTCCTTCTTGCCATGTCAGGTTTATTGTCTTAGTTCAGGTCCCCATCCTCCCTCTCCCAAGAGCCTAATGCTCTGTGACCTTTCACAAATAACTCAATATCTCTGGGCCTTAGTTCCCTCTTCTGTAAAATGAAGATGATGATAGTATACACGCTCAAAGGGTTGCAGGTGCATGTGAGAATTAAATTTTAGAATATATAAAGTACTTTGAGCCCTGCTTGGCTTAGTGTACTGTACAATAAACCCTCACTATTATTTCTACACGTATCTGCAATAGCATTAGTCATATTATGTTGTAGCTGCTTGTGACAGTTATTCTGTCCCCCTAAACTGTAGGAGATGGTGCATCATTACATTTTCAGGCTGGCACACAGTGTCTGGCTTATAACCTGCATGAAATAGTTACTGAATGAATAAAGCAGTCTTTGCATTATTTACAATACGGAGCACATGGTAGGTGTTCACTAAATAGTCACTGAATGGAATTGGATAGAATTGGATTAATCTGGAGAGAATGCAGAAGAGGTGCCATAAAATTTGGTAAGGCATAAATAGTTTAAATTTTAAGGTGAAAGTAATTTTCTTTGAGACTCCTCCTGAGGATTGAAATTAAACTGAAGGCATAACTCCACATTCTTAGCAAATTTAGAACTTTTTTTCTGTTTTGTTCACTCTCCAGTTTTAGTTTCCATGTCCTGCCAACCCTCTTTGTTTTCATTCTCACAGCATAGCTTAGATCATATTTCACCAAAAACCTGGACTCATCACCACCTATGTGAGTAAGCTATTGCTGCATGACAAACAAACATAAAATCTCAGTGGCATATAACACCGAGCATCTATTTCTCATGTGTCTGTGGTGCAGGCTTGACTGGGCTGCTCTGCTTTAAGCTGCAGGTCTGACTGGACTTGTCTCTTCACTAAGGGTTGGCCTCAGTTCTGTGCCATATGTATGTATTCTGGAGCCCAGGCTGAAGGGGCAGCAGCTCCCCAGGGAAGCTCTTCTTTGGCAATAGCAGAGAAACAAGAGGATGAGTAGAAATCTGCAATGCGTCTTAAGGCCTCAGTCTGGAACTGATACATTTCCACTCACATCATTCCAAAGAAGATATTTGGCCAAGCCCAATATCAAAGAAATGGGGGAAAATAAACACTGCACACTCTAATGGGTGGTACGAGATGGTTCCATGGCAAAGGAGGTGAATGTATACATCTAATTCAGAGAAGACAAGAAGGATTGTGCACAGTGATTACACCTATCACACCCTTATCCTGATTCTGGTCTTCGTAACATCTTTCCTAGGTAATCACGTCAGTCGTTTAACTAATCTCCCTGTGCTTCATCTTCCCCACTATATTACCCCCCGCCCTCCCTTTTCTTTACAAAGTGCTACCAAGTAAACCTTCTCAAGTAGAGTATGATTATAATGATCACTTTACTAAAAAACCACAATCACTTCCTAATGTCATGTCATATGCTTTTGGCTGCAGATAATAGAATACCTAGTTAAAAATGACTTCTTTCATATGAAAGTAAGTCTAGATAAGGTGTTTTAGTGTTGATTTAAAAGCTCAAAAGTGTCACCAGGGTCTCAAGTTTTTGTTGCTTATTTTTAATACATTAGCTGCTGTTCTCAGCACTCATTGTTTCATGGTGACAAGATTGCTGCAATAGCTCCAAGCATCACATCATTGCAAAATGATGTTCAAAGATGGATTAAAAAAAAAGAAAAAAGACTTCTTATATATCCCTTTCCTTTCTTCAGGGGAAACAAATCTTTTCCTATATAGTCCTGAGTCACTTTCCTAGACATTTCATTGACCAGAGCTATCTAATCACCCAAAGTTCCAGAGCAGGTAAAAATCAATAGAGATGATTTTCAGGTTCTGTCATATGAGTGGCTTCTAAAAACAAGAAAGAGGGTGGGAGAGGAATTACTTATATGTAGAAAATCAATGGTATCTGCACACTCTCAAATAATTTAACTAACCTGGCAAAATTTAAGATGCTTTATAACATAACCTCCATCTCTTTTATAACTTAATACATCAAGATTTCTCTAAGAGTGAATGTATTCCTCAGCATACCCCAGTCTTCCTATCATTCTTCCCATCATTCATGCATTTGTTTCCTTCCTTTCATTCCCCAAAATGCTCTTTGTTCCCTCTTTTACTTGTCTTTCCTTATCTTTGAGGATTCAGTTATTCAGAGAAGGGAAGCACTCAAGGCTGGTCTGTTGCCCCACCACATGCTCCCACATTGCCTCTGCATTTCCCCAGTTATAGCAGTTTTCTCATGATAAAGTGTTCTTACCTGTTTACTTATATACTGCCTCTACTGGGCAAAGATTTAGAAAATAGGGAATGAGTCTTGGTTGTTACATTACCAGAGCCTTTCCTAGCTCTAAATACAGTATAGCCACTCAAGATGTTCTTTTGCAAATAACTAAATGAATAAGAGAGTAAATTCCCTGGAATGCTGTTGTCTGTATCTTCTCATATCCACCTGTCTAAAACAAAACAATTTCTCCAAACACAAACTCTCTCTCTCCCACCCTCTGTTGTACAAACATACACACACTACACACCACGTCTACACTAAATGACACAAAAAGACCTCATACTAAAGGACATTTTTCTTAGCATTCAGTACCTTTTATGACACCTGCTATATATTTTTTGTATATTCTTTGAATACTTTTATTAGCCCCCTATAATATTACAAACTTCTCGATATTGTTTTTACAACTCAATATGCCTACCTCATTGCTGTGAAGATAGAAGATAATATTTGTGAAATTGATTTGAGTAATAAAATCCATTAATGGGTTTTTTACTTTATAGCAATTCTTCTTCCTGACTGTAATCTCCAGACAATGTAAATCATTTGATCTGATCTACTGGGTTATTTTTTCCTAGATAATATTTTATGTCATTCTTTCTTGGAGTGGTTACACAGTGTTTTGAACAAGTCATTGTTACTTGACAAAAGTATTCAAAGCAAATGCCCATTACTATTTCCCACTTCTCTATACTATGTCCATGTGTTTTGAGCTTCTTTCTGTTACTTGAATAAAAATGCACATTTCCATATTGGAGTTTTGTTTTTGTTTGTTGTTGTTGTTGTTGTTGTTGTTGTTGTTTAGAGACGGAGTCTCACTCTGTTGCCAGGCTGGAGTGCAGTGGCGCGATCTCAGCTCACTGCAACCTCTCCCTCCGGGTTGAAGCAATTCTCCTGCCTCAGCCTCCTGAGTAGCTGGGACTACAGGCACGCGCCACCATGCCCAGCTAATTTTTGTATTTTTAATAGAAACGGGGTTTCACCATGTTGGCCAAGATGGTCTAAATCTCTTGACCTCATGATCCGCCCACCTCGGCCTCCCAAAGAGCTGAGATTACAGGTGTGAGTCACCATGCCCAGCCTGGAGTATATTATTAATAGTGTTTTAGCTTTAATTGTTCCCTCCATGTTGGGTTGTCACCAATTCAAACCATTATGTTTTCCTAAGAAATAAATGAAAATTATGATTCATTGAATTCTCTCTACACTCCATTTTGAGTATCCCCTTATAACAATATATATCACTGAACATTATTTTATGCTGCATTATTATTCTATCTAATTTTACATATACTTTAAAAATGTATTGACTACCTCCACTGATGGTTAAGATGATGTCTTGCAGTCCCTCATTCTACAAATGTTTATTGAACTTCCAGTATGTGCCAAACACTGTCTAGGTACTCAGGATCCAATAATAAATGGTTGAGATATGACGCCTACTCTCCTGGGTTTTGCATTCTAAGCAAGGGAAACAGCTAAGCAGAAAACATTTCAGTCTCATATGTCAAGTGGAGATATGTGCTCTAAGAAATGTAAGGCTGGGAAAGTGGCATAGAGAATGGCATGGAGTGGAGCCATTTTTTTAAAGGCTGGTAGGAAAGGCTGCAATAAGAAGATACCATTTGATCAGAGACCTAAGGCAATGGAGTTCCATGAAGAAGAAAATGCAAAGTCCCTGCAGCAGAAGAGTGCTTGGCAGCCATGAGAAACAGCAATGTGGGGCTATTACAAATTTAAAGACGGGGAGGAAAGACCCAAATGAAATCCATTAATTAGTGGAGGTCAGATTATGTAATACCTTATACGTTACAGTAGGGACTTTGATTTCATTCTGAGTGAAATGGGAAGCCCTTGGACCCACTAAATATTTGTTTCATTATCAGTAATAAACAGATACTATCTCAATAGCAAAACCCAGAAATTGATGGTGGTGAGGGTTGCACAACATTGTGAATGTATTTAATGCCACTGAGTGGTACATTTAAAAATGGTGGAAATGATCAATTCTATGTTATATGTGTTTCACCACAATTATAAAAAACAAACATCTATCTTTAAATACTGCAGGCCAGAGTCTGTGCAAGCACTGGTGAAGACATAGATGATTCAGACACTCAGAATCTGCTTTGAGAGAATCTATTCCATATATTATAAATGTAAATACACAATGCAAGGTAGCGTCAATCATGTTCCAAATGAGAGGGCTAGGCTAGGATTTCACAGTGGGTATTCTCGGAAACATTAGTCTGGAGACATGCTCTCTGAAATCAAAGGATGTTGCTCAAATAAGTTTGGGGGAAAATGCATCCTTCACCCCTCATGGGGATTCACAGCACACATTGGCATATCATGGGCTGTAAAAATAAATGCATGTTAAACCTGTCTAACTTTGCAGAACCTAATGATGTGAAACCATTTTGTTCGCAGGCCCTTTTTCCTGAATCATCTATTAACAGCCTGAGGGTCTGGTATTCCAAAGAACCTATGTCACAGGAGACACAAAGCTGAGATAGGAAGGAGTTAGTGAAGAAATTGTGATCTGAGCTGAGCCCTAAAGGAAAGGTGATAGTTAGATTAGAGAAGACAAAGGGCATTCAAGGCAGGAGAAATGCTAAGTAATTCACTTCGAAGCAAGTCTCCTAGAACTTGCCTCCTTATATACTATTGAGTTGCAGAATGAATGTCCTAAATATACTGATAACATTGTAATTTTCATAATCATTTACTGGTAAACTTCTTCTAAAACACTCAGTATACCAAAGACACTAAGATAAATTATTTTGCAAAAATTTTCTCAATTCTTTGTCTTTCCTTTATAGACCACAAAATTAAGGCCCAGAGAGACTATAACTTACATAGTCATCCCTGCCTAATCGATGCCTGAGCGTCAGTTTTCTCACTCTGGGGCGAGGGTCCTGTTCCATCAAGGAGGGAGTTGTGGTCTTCATATGTCTGCCATAGACACTATGGAAATAAAGCAAAAAAAAAAAAATCTTATGCAAGATGAAGATTTCAGCATGCAATGGATATGGAAATGGAATCAAATTAAAGAACAACGCAAGCTTGGATTTTAATGAAGCTCATCTTTGTTTCTTTTGCAGATCAAATTTTTGGCTCTCATCTGCACAAAGTGTGTGAACGTGAAAATTCCACAGTTCCGTGGTTTGTAAAGCAATGCATTGAAGCTGTTGAGAAAAGAGGTGGGTGACTGAATGTGCAGCAGTTCCCCCAATTACTGCGCCCTCTACACAACCAATACTCAAGTTAGCAGTGCCACCTGATTTGTCTGAGAAGCCATGCAATTAAAACTTGACTTGTGTTAATCGGCTAAGAGGATCAACTTTCTTATTAACTTCAGTTTGTTTTTACAATAGGGACATTAGTAATTCTCACTAATGTTCTTTTTTGTTTTTAATATTTTGTCTGTCTGACATACTGTTGATTCAAGTGCAAACTTCTTGTTTTCAAGCCAGTGATAAAACATTCATAAAATATCAGCACTCACAGTGTTAGAACCCTCCTAACATTCATGCTGGTAGACGTTGTGCCAGAACAATTTTTGGTAAGCCCCCAACATTACCCAAGTTAAGCAAATAGCATTCTGAATCACAGACAGTGATATCCCACCTTCCACATGTCTCTGTTCAGTACAGAATACGCTAACGGGTTTTTCAGGAACAATTAAAAGACACACCTCAAAAGATGACCTTTGATTCCTCTATTTCAACATTCTGTTTTTCTTCTGAAATTATTTCATCTTACTGAAGGGAACAAAACAAAACCCAACTGAATCATCATTTCTACTCCACTCTATCTGTGGGGTGTTTTTCCTTCAAACTATGACTTCATTCATTCAAGGTCATTTTTCCTGGAAGATACATATAGTAGATGCAGAATCTTAAAAAATGTATTGTATAAAAATGCGAGGCTTCATCACCATCTGTTACAAGTTTACAACATATTCCCAGGATCTAGGGGGATATATATCATGTAAAAGATAGACGTGTTTTCAGAAAAAGGATTGGTGAACCTATTCCCATTTCCAGCTCCTAGTCTCTTAAGACAATAGAACCAAGGGGAAAAAATCTTTACCCAATAATCTGCTAGGAAAAAGCCATTTTAATTCTCTGTGTTACCTGGCTTTATTATAAAAGCATAATAAAAATGGTCTGCAATTTCTAACTCCTGGAAATTCATACTTTAATTATACTGTAAGGACAGCCTTGGGATCCTATTATTCCCCTATCAGTAGGGAATGAGAGAATAACAAGAAGGGGAAGAGTGGGTAGGGAATGTGGATAAAGAGAATGACTTTGGGGAAAGCATATCAACACATCAGAGAGAAGAGCAGAGAGTACAGTGAGAGTAGAAAGCAGCAACTGCAGGATGAACATGAGGAGAGGTGTCTGTGAGAAATGAAGTCAATTGGAGTTTAGAGAAAAATGTTTTTATTGCAAGTTGCAATTTCATTTAATTTTATAAGTACATTTTTAGGAATAAATATTCTTTGGTAAGTACTTAAAGACAAAATGGATCACTGAGAATATTATAAAGTTATTATTTCCAATAACTAAATTGTCATCATTTTCAGGAAATCTTCATCCACTTATAAATACTCAGCCCCGACAGTGTGAGCACTATTAGACCAAAAACCCAAATAGGGCATTGGGGAAGCACATAATAAGATGTGTGCATGTGTAAAGAAGCGCTCCATTCCTCCCGATTTATGTCTCCACCCTAGGCAAAACGAAAAACTGCTAGATGCAGCTTTGCGGTGTGCAGATATTATACTATTGTAGAGTAGAAAATGTCTATAAATAGAAACCATGTCTTTTGTTCATGGCATTTTGTTGGTGATTTTTAATAAAATAAGACAATGTTTTTGCTGACTGGAGCAATCACATCTAGCATTATATTTCATTGTCCCTGTGTTTACTCTTAAAATGAATTTGTAGATCCAGCACCAAACAGGCGCTAATCACACATATGATTATTAAAATAATTCCTAAGCATTTTAATGAAACTCAAAGACTTTCCAATTCCACAAAGCAACTGATAATTCAAAGCACTTTGGCAGCATCAGCTTAAAGGAACCCTATGGAAATATTCAATAAAAACTAAGAAGCACAAGATAAACCTCTCACATCATTGCAAGATTTACAAGTGTGTACTTTTGATTATAATTTTCTATGATCATTTTGTTGGATTAATATTCTTATATTTATACACCAATTCTATTTACTCAAAGTGTTGTTTTTATGAAATTCTGGCATAAAGCATTTCAGGACAGAAATAATTTATGTGAATCTAAGTCCAATGTTTATGCAGGCTTCTGATGACATTTTATGCTGGGGTTGGTATTAGGAAGTAGCATATAAAGGTGCCAAGTCTCTCAGCATGGCTGGGACTCAGCATATCTGGATCCCTCCTTCTAATGGCCAGATACTCTCCCAGCCAAGAAACTCAACTGCAGAGTCATGGGAAATGCTGATGGACCAGTTATGGGAAAGGAACATTTAATGAAAACTATGTGTTTACTCTCACAGTCTTAGGGAAATGATCTTGATACTCACTACATCGGCACATTGGCGGTTATAAAAAAGATTTGTTTCCTTCTCTTTTTTTTTTCTTGTGATTATTTTTTACTCCTTTAAAAAAATCTACAAATTGTGGCTATATCTCTAAAATGCTTATTAGATGGATGATTTAAAATGAAACATTATCAGGAAGGCAGATCTCACTATTCATTCATTCATTCATTCATTCATTTATCCATCCAGTCAGTCAGTCAGTTATTTGTCTTACCTGTTTGCATTGAACAGAGCCAAATTGCTCACACTTCTGTAGTCTCTCCAAGGAAATTCTACCCAGTACTTGGCAAAAGATGCATTCTTTATTCATCCCTGGTAAAGTGATATTAGTTACATTTTAAATTTTGCAACTTTTGGACATGCCTAGAAGAAAATCTATCAATAAACTGAATGTGAACCAATTTAGCTAATAACTTGTTTAGTATGTTTCCTTATCTTGATTTGGTTCTCTTTATTACTCTAAACTACCAGAGCATTCTCCTTCTCACCAACTATTATAACTAGATTAACTTCATTTCTGTGGTTTCTGACATTGTCTGCTGAGCCTTGAAAATACAAGCAAAATTTGGAAGACAAACTGTTAAGGAGCATGTTAGTCTTTAAAGCTCTTCCAAGTGGTTCCTTCCCGCTTGCCTTGCCTTTATAGTCGTAGAGCATGTATCTGAGAAATCATAATTAGCCAATGAAAAACTCAACTTATGTTTCTTTTTTGAAGTAATTTCTGTGAAAATATTAAAACATGGTTCCGCTAATTCTTAATTCATATCCTGGGTACAATGACCAAAAGCATGAGATCATCTGACACTATTTTGGAGGTTTGAGGAAACAAGCACGTAGAGCAGGGGTATCTAATCTTTTGGCTTCCTTGGGTCACATTGGAAGAAGAAGAATTGTCTTGGGCTACACATAGTGTTACATACACTAACGCTAACAATAGCTAATGAACTTTTAAAAATGCAGAAAATCTCATAATGCTTTAAGAAAGCTTACAAATTTGTGTTGGGCTGTATTCCAACCCCTGGGCCATGGGTTGGGAAAGCTTGATGTAGAGGAAGGCATTGTGACATATAGTAGATATAAGCAGTGAGAAGTTCATTTTTCGCTATGTTATAGAACACTTTGTGTAGTTTATGATGACGTCATATGTGTAGAAATTGCTTACTTAAAAATGCAATCACCTGTGTCTCTTAGATACAAGGGCCTAGGAGACCTGAAGTAAACAAAGTATATATTTTAAACTGGTATAACAAGTAAGACCTTGATTCATAGTTCTTTTTATGCAAAGCACGTAATTGACTATCCTTTGTTGAGGTCCATTATTTGGAAAGAAGCTTTATACAGCACGAGACACCTTGTAAGTACTCAATAAATATTGGTTAAATGAAGCAATCGAAGCCAAATAGCTATTGAGTACCTACTTTGTGTCATCTTCCATGTTACCAGCTGATAATACAGAGGAGATAGACATTAAGCAAACAGACACACACGGTTATGTATGTTAGCATAAACTGTGATAAGTACTGTGAGAGAAAAGAACAGACCCTACAAGACAGAAGAACCATAACAATAATAAAAAGCAGGGAAATATGTGTGTTTAAAAATGATGTAATAAACCTTGAACGATAAACACATATTTATCTGGTTTTATCTTCGTTATAAGACCAGGAGGCGTTTTATTTTGCCTTATTTTGCAAGTTATTTTCTTAACATTGTGACTATGTGTTATAGGGAGTCCTTTGGTGTGAGATCTAAAAGGACATGCCTTAAGTGGCGAACCAGTCATGTTTCTACCCAATAATACCAAACATGCATTTTGCCAAATACATATTTTATATAAGAGTAGGGTTAACTAGATAAATGAGCATATTTCTACCCTAAAGATATTTTTATGCATCCAAAATTTTTTTGGTTTTAAGGGAATAACATTAATTTTTTTAAGTTTGTAATATAATTCAGATTAGCATTCATTTGGAATGTCTTAACTCATACTTCCTTCATGATTCCCGGTTCTGGTTAATATGCACCCAAACTATTTTAAAACATTAAAATGATACCTAGAGATTTATTGTACAACAATGTGAATATACTTAGAATTACTGAACTATACACTTAAAAGGGATTAGGAAGAGAAATTGTATGTCATATGTTTTTGACCACAATTTTTTTAAAATGAAATCATGTTTTTCAAATGTGATAATTCCAGGTATAAGCAACTTTGCAGAATGCCTCAGCAGATGCTAATCAACAAGAAGTTTGCCCTTTCTGTCTTTTTTCTGGAACACGAAATACTATGACAGGAATGGTACACAAAGTTACATACTTGACTTGGTGCCTAAAAGCCACCCTGGGATCCATAACCTTGCTTAAAGATTTAAGAAAGACCTTTAGTCTACTTCTGAGAAGGTCCTTAGCCTCAAAAACTTTATCTCTCAACTTGACTTCTTAGCAGCTGTTATATTTTTTTGCTGTCGTTTGTTTGACAGGATCCAGTTATAGGTTCCGATGTCTGTTTAAAGAAACAAGGAGGCTGTTGGCTTTAAAATTCCCTCATTGCTTGTGTGATCAGCATTTTCCCAGGCTTTTCTACATAGTTTGCCAAGCAAAGGGACTGACCTTTTGTAGCAAACACTTTTTCATTTCAAAATGCTCACTTTGATTTTTGTCCCATTTTATGCTCATTCCAAACTGTTTACAACCCACTAAAAATGACTGTGAATTATATGTTTGTGTAATGGATTCCTTTTGTGGTCTGAGTGGAATGTTTACTTTGAACAATTAGTTATCTTTGGGTAGATTATAGCAACTTGGAAAAAGGATGGCTAAAATTATTATTATACCTTAACTGTTTCTTTTTTGGTAATTCCTCTACTGTTAGGAGAAGTTTGAGAGAATATGAAATTAACAAGCCTGTGACATTATAAATGAAACCTGTTTAATTATGTGACTATTTGGATATGTGTGTTAATATCACGAGAAAGCGTGGCTGGACACCTACTCAACTCAGTAATATACTTATCTAACAAAAATGTAAAACATGGCATGTAAATAAATACATGAATATTTGCCATATACATGTTGCATTTGCATATGCACATGTATGTGTTATATAAATAACAGACATGTTAATACAGCTATTGTACAGTACCCATTGTACAGTATAGTAGCAAGCATTGTAGTTGTTAATATAATTTTCCTGATATTTGATCCAGTGCACCAGTCTGCCTCTTGAGATCCTACCGAGTGCTTACTTGCAAAAATCAGACTTTACATAGTTGTTTCCCGTTGCCTTTGAATCCAGGCCCCGAAACTGCAGATCATATTGCCTTCCCTAGACAAGCTCTGCTCCCAGTTCTGCTAATTTTATACTGTTCATTCTTTCCCACTTTGGGATAATCTATTATAGTTGGATCCAGGCACGCACTAAAGGCTGATACTTCCATGAAGAATGTGCAATTTGTACTGTTTAGTTTGTGACGAGATTCTTGAAAACTTTTATGATTCTACTTGTTCCAGAGAGACTTCTGCTTGCTAGTTTTATAAGCAGTGAGTAAAAAAAAGTAACAAAAACAAAACAAACTGATAAAAATTACATGCTCCAAAAAAAAAAAAAAAAATCAAGAGTACAAGATAAGCACTTTTTCTTTTTCCCTGGAGAATATCTGTGGACTGAACAAAAATGTTTCTGAGGTCAGTGACCTATGTTTTTGTTTTTTTTTAAGTGTTTGCTTTTCATGCCTTATGTTAGGCATCTGCATGCGTTTACAATGGAGATGATCTTAAAGAAGCTCCATGAAAGTTTGCAGTGAATCTCCTTGGCTTTTCTGAGTTAAAATTAAGACCAGTTTAGTGCTTTGGTGTTTTGTGTTTTGTTCTGTTTTGTTTTAATGCAGCCACAAAGACTGCCACCTTCCTGACAGCACAGTGTTGTGCTGGGTCCAAGCTGGAATTGGCTCTTTGGGGTAGTCACGCTGGGGCCTCTGTGTCTGTAAGAAAGCCACATTTAGGGCTCGAGGGGAAGACAAAATGAAAAAAGAATAAACAGGAAACAGCCAGCAAGAGTATAAAAGAGAAACTAGGAAAAGACAACCAAAAGAAATCAGAGATGACAAGGTGGAGAGGCGGGGGAAAAGCTGCATTTTGCAATTAAGAAAACAAATGTGGATAAGAGGACATGCTTGTGAGGTCTGTAAGAAAGAGAAGACAAACTAGTGAAAACATTGCCATCTCTGCCATAGGTACCTGATACCTGCTTTGCTGTTCCAGAGAAACTCACTCATGCTCAAGAAAATGCTTGAAACTTAAACCTTGCAATTTATGGCATGCATTGAATGTTCACAAACTCTGTATACGGAGCTGGTTATTAATTAATTCACGTATTTATTAGTGACATTTAACAGAGTTTATCTACGTCTAGCAATGCATGACAGTCTTATTATCAAAAAGAAAGCTTAAACATAACAGAAGTTAATGTAGGAATAAACGTGCAGTTCAACAACCAGAGAGGCTATCTAAGAAATACAGCAATGTGGCTCTGGTCAAATCAGTCAGCGGATATTCCCACACTTTAAAATCCACAATGCATCAGAATAAATAATGTCGCTTCCCAGATACAGCCTGAGTCTAATTTCCAACCTCCACCCCCAATGTAAAGTTTAGGTTCTTAACATACTTTTCCCTTGGAGTCAGTTGGAAGGAACAGAGCCAAAATTAAGACCCTAGGAAATTAGCTTCTTATTGTGTATGGGGAATTTAAATAATGCAACACCTCAACTTACCAAGATGCAGTACTCTCAAATAGCCTATACTGGTGTCATTTACACAGTGGGAGTTCTAGGACTGGAAGTTTTCCCATTACAAGGCCCTATATGCAGAACTTAATAGTTCCACCATAAAAATAATCTTGGCTGAAAGTTAGCAGGATGTTTTAGCCTGGAAGCAAATGTTTACAAAATTTGAAAAAAATTGCATGCATTTGGAAAGCTTTCAGGTTTTCAAAAAGCAGAAGCAAATAATAATAATAGTAAGGCAGTCAGAGATTTTCAGATTTTTTTGCCCTAGCATTCAAAAACTGACTTGTAGCTTTTCAGTACAAATGTTTTGATTCTTGTCACATAATATGAACTGATTGATTAAAAATAATCAACTTTCACAACAGTGTCACTCTGTTTTATGAAATAATTTGTTGTTTACTGGTAGAAAAAGAATCTATACGTTGTATTTGTGTAGGTATTTCCCTAGGGTTTAAAAATTAATGATAATTAAGAAACCAAATTAATTCAGGAAGCTATAAATGAAACCCAAATATTATACTCCTTTGTGGATTTCCTAAAGAATGATGTTCTTTTTTAAAGTTTATACCAAAAAAATGACATTTTCCGAGGAATTTTTATACTTTCAAATTGTATACTCAATTTAAGCATTAATCAATTAGTCTACACATATATGGTAAAAGAGACATACAGATTCCAGGGGAAATAATTACAGTGGTCTATATGAATGAACATGACATATTTTTTTGTACAGGATATTTAGAACTTTTTACCCATTTCCTTAAAAGACTCATGTCTTAGAGATTCCTCTAAATTCTTTGGGAGGTTATCTTATAGATGAGTAGGCTATACAGTTAAAGATGTTTTTCTTGGGTTCAAAATAATCATTTATTTTCTTGTTTTATCTCTCTTTGCCTGATTTTATACGTTTCAAGTCGCTTCCTATTTTTGGTTCAGAAAAAAAAAAAATGGAAAAAATCAAGGGCTGGACACTTTGAGAAAAAAACCTAACTCTGCAAAACCAAAATAGCTCTGAAATGATAATGCTGGAAGAATTCTTGAGGTTATAGTAGACCAGAGACCCAATATGTAAATACACACTCTTTTTTAAGAAGATAATAATGTCCTATATCTAGGGTGTAAGTATATCTTATAGAAGAAAAATATTTAAAATATTACATTAAGTACATGATGTGCTCCCTCGTGTATAAGCCAACTTCTCATATGGTACCTAACACATAATGAATTCTCAGTAAATGGTGTATAATCAGGTAAATTATATTCAACATTGCTTAAATCCTCATTGGAGAGTTGCACACCATTGCTACCCATGCATATAGTTGATAGTATAAAAAGATCAATCACCAACAGTTGTTGGTTGAAGGCAGCTCAGAGAATAACATGGTCTGTAAATCCACTTTTTAAACATTTAAACAAGTTCATTTCTGATAAGAGTATATCATATTGTTCAATAAGGTACCATTCTTGCTATCAATACACAGCTATGCTAAACAATTGAAGTTAGGTTTCCTTAGTGATTTTATTTTCATCGATTTTTGGATACTCCATTTAAGTTAACCATCAGCAACTACTAAAATATCCATTCTCTACACATTTTCATCAGAGGAAGTCATATCCCATTAGGCATTGTTTCAATTCCAATAGCCTGCTGTTTTTAATCAAGTAACTGAATGGTAACTATGACTTGTAATTGACATGCCTGAGAATGGTCAGGCTTAGGCTCAGTTCCCATAACCACACAGCAAGTTGAGCCCCACATCTTTTCCTTTAATTCAGACTTGGAATGCCATGTTAGTGCTGTTTTGTATTAGTTTACTTCCCTGTGAATATATCACCCTCTTGATTCATTGTTTGTTTTCCATGTACCTCTCAGGAAATTTTTATTTGGATGATAATTTTTTTGAGTTGATAGGGACTGTCCAATAATTAAAATAAGAAATATATGGTCAATACACAAGATCTATCAATTTGAAGTTAATGAAGACAGAATACATGATTTTGCTATTGGATATTGATTTCATTTTCTCCAAATTTACTTCCTAGCAGAAAAAAAAGTTAAACTCTGCTGTTGCTATCAAAAGCTCTGTAAAGACTTTGAATATACCAATGTTATTAAAATTGGACTGTTGTCTTTCTTCTTTTAAAATGATGTTGTTCTTGTTATATTTTGCATTTTCTGACAGTTTGGGATGACTAACTCTTTAGTCTCCCTATAGAACAGTTGCACACCTAACAGATGGTATTGTCACGACAACAGTGAGATTTTTTTCTTCCTTTTGTCTTGAAGGTAGGCATTTGACGATGTATTTGATATTACATAGTCTAATATTGGAGTCCATGTGTTTGGCCTAGAGTTTGACAGCATAAGAAACATTCATTTCCTCTGGATTTAATTATTGACTCTGACATTTCATGCTACTGGTTTTCTTAGGGTGATCTCAATTATACCTAAAGCTTCAGTGAGCCCTTCAATGACTTCAGAGTTCCTATATGCAAATAATTACTCAAGCTGCTTTTTTCCCACTCAGATCCATGGTCTAGAAACAACCCTTCTTGAATTTTCCTCTGCCTCCTCAAACTGAACTTTTTTGAACTAAACTCATCACTTTTCCCAACAAATATGTTCCTCCTATTTTATTTCTTAACTCAGCCCACAGCATTACAATCTATATTCCCCATTGCCCTAGAAAGAAATATGTTAGACATCTTAGATTCTTCTCTCTCATTACAGACAGAATCATTCACCAAGCCTCATGAGCTCTACTTTCTTACTATCTCTTGAATCTGGTTCTTCCTTTCACTTTCTGTGACCTTGATTGGGCCTCCATACTTCCTTTTGAGATAAATCTCCTAAGGAGGTCTTTGCCTTTGTTCTTATTTCTGCCCAGGCCACTCTTTTCAATGCTGCCAAAATGATCCCTCTTAAATACAAATAAGATTGCGTTATCCCCTCTTAGAATCCTCCAATGATTCGTTGATCTCATAAGGATAAACAAAATTCCACACTAATTACCCCCATAAAAAAGGAGAAGCATATGACCTCTGTCTACTGTTCAGCTTCATATCCTTATAAGCTGCTTTCTATGCTCCAGGAATACCAAGTACATGAATTTTTCTAATGGCCTGTTCCTTTCCCATGCTTTTCTTTCTCCCTTTTTATCCATCTGCCAAATTCACATTCATCTTCTTGTGAATATCACAAGAATCACCTTCTCCAAGGAATATTCTCTAACTTAAATCCATAACCATCCCGCCATGATCTCTTGAACATCATTAGGCCCTACCTCCACAATAGTCCAGTGACAGCTTTGCTTTTCCTAATAGAGCCCTTATTGCCTGGAACTACAATGGCTAGTTTCATTATCTGTTTCCCTATCTAGAGTGTGAGTCCTTGAGTCTAGGAATTATGGCTGGCTCACCCCATCCCCACAGTGCTTAGCACACTATACCTGGCATATGATAGGGCCTCAATTCATAATGGATGATTAAATGGATGATGAGACAAATATTATCCGAGCTTTCTGTTTATCCACTCATCCATGCCTCTATCCTTAGAGAAACAAAGCTTACAGATTGAAAATTCAGTGACCTGCTAGAAGAGACAATGATTAAATGTCTCTTTAAACATAACATAAAGTCATATTATCCAGAATATAAAGAAATTACCTTAAAAGTGAAAGTAAGGGTTTTGTTTTTTGTTTTTTGTTTGTTTTGTTGTTGTTGTTGTTTTTCCAGGGGGCATGATATATATGTAGACCAGTATGACATACCATATTTGTAATAATCTAGAATAGGATAGGACAGAAATAGGGCAATGACCTTTGTGTCCAATACAGGTTTCAGACAAAACATACTTTCTCATTTTTAACAGGGAGAAACCAGTCTCTCAACAAATAATGTCAAATTGTTTCATAAAACTGAGGGATTCGACTAACTAAAGCCAAATTTGATGCTTCTGAGACCGACCAGTGTCATAAGAATAGCACTATCCACTTTCTGGTTCAAAATATTATGCTCTATTTTATATAAACCTTCAGGCATTGTGCCTACTTCCTTGTAAGTCTGTGTATAATTTTTCCCATTATCACCCCCTAGGTATCTTTCACCATCACCACTTTCCAGGCATCTACCATCCACTGAATAGCCATGTTTCTGATTATCTTCTCCCAAATGTATTAGCTTGCATTATTTAAAGCTGAATCTCATTTTATTATTTCCTGCTCGTATTTCTAAACTCCTTAAGTCCATTTGTATGATTCTTTTGTCCTCACAGATGTCCACAGTTCCTCCCAATTTAGTATCATCAGCAAATTTAATTAATGCTCTGTTTACCTCTCCTTCTAATGAAACCAGTCCCTTGTTTCATTTCATGATACAAAGTAAAAAATGTATTGGCAATAAAACAGTCCAAAGAAATGTTTCCTCACTGTAGGAGGGGAAGTTAAGGATACAGCAAAGAACAACGTGGTGAGGAGTGGACAGTGCAGCAAGGTGGTGAGTTAGTTTGCTATTGCCCTGAAGCAAAACCTTTTTCACAGAGACTACACTTTGGCATATTGCCTGGGTTGATGCTGTGTGTGTATGTGTGTGTGCGTGCGTGTGTGTGGGTGCATGCGTGTGTTCTGTTCTGGAAGGTAGCTTTAATATCCTAACTGAGGACATTTTACCAAAGATATATTTATGAATATATGAAAAGCATATTGAAAACTATAAATATAAATGTAATTATAGCTTTATATACATTAGTATTTATAGTTTTAAATACAATAAAAGGTAAGCTAGTAATGTCTGATTCATGGTGTAGTTACAAATCTAGATATGGATGCATACATCTGGATATATACAGACATTCAATCATTTTCAGTGGGCTTTATCTAGCATTCACTGTGATGTAAATTTATCTCTGTACTTAACTTGATTAGTGTTTTAAATCCAAATTAACCCTTGGATTTGAATCAAATTCTTTGTAAATAGTAGGTTTATAGGGTAAGAAAAAAGAACTTTTTTTCAGTTGTATCCAACATGCAAACTTCAATCAAAGAATATTTTAACCTCTACAATTAATAGGCTAGAAAATTGAGCTTGATCAGAGTAAAAGGCCTAACCTGCTAACTTGAAGGTAAGCCAGCATGTGTTCTAAAAGTTACACTATAACTCTTTGAAGGTGTGGATATACAGATATTGTGTCATTTACATGAGGAAAACAAAGATGACATTTATTAAGCACCCACTGTGAGCCAAACATAATGTTAGTGCTTTCCAGCATACATACCAATACTGTGGAATAAAATTGTACATTAATTACTACCTGATACTTCATAGTCTGTATTCTTAACTCCAGCAAAGTCTCATAAACGTTTGTCAAGTTTCATATTAAGAGTCAGTCTTCAGAATGTGGATGGATTAGTATAAATCCAGTGACTTTACTGGGAAAAAAACTTTCAAGTTTATGCTTTGAATGGACAGACAGATGTTAAGATCAAGATCTCTATTGTTGTATACAGGAGACAATGCATGTTCACAATGCTGAAATGAAGGCTGATATGTACTTTCCATACAGGACAAGGTCACCAAAGATGGCATCACCAAGGGATGGTGTTAACAAAATAGTGACTGGGAATATTGTTAAGTAGTTACAGCCTCACATTGCTTTTCTAGTGAGAAAAATATCTGATGCATAATGCATTCTTATGAGAGAATTTTCTCAGATGCCAAGACTTTACAGGCATAACTTCCATAAGCTTTAATGGGAATTTCCTGCCAGCACCTGTTACAGTATAGAGTTCTTACTTTTCACACATAATCCAAGACTGACTTGGAACACTGACTTGGAAAAACTAATATAGTGAAAGCTTCTTGTAATGTTTCCTCACATATAATGTTCATCTTTTAATCCTTGGTCTGATGATGTATGTATGTCCATGTTTTCCATTCAAATTCTTTTCCCACCAGTAAGGTTTCTTTTCACAAGTTTTTTATGGATGAGAGCAGAAAAAGCAATTCTTCTTACTAGGTAAACTAGTGGAAATGATACATAAAGGGGAAAGTTATTAGGATAGCAAGTGACTTAATGCTAGAAATCAACTATTCTTGACTTAAAGTAGTTTTATAGACATACTGTAGACTCCTGAGCAGCCAACAATTAGAGTACTGCATGCAAAAACAATTACCAGGGACTCCACAGCAAAATCACAGGTCAAAATAATATAGTTTGACCATATTTTCTCATATACTTATAGACCAGAATATGGTAACTTTTAATATTTAAAAAGATATTGCGTAGATATACCAAAGGATCTATTTTAATATTTCAAAAGATGTTGCATAGATATATCAAATGGGCAATGCATTGGGTAGAGGAGAAAGTTAAAAGAGTGTTTTAAATTTCATACATTTCTAATTAATTCCCCAAACTTCCGTTACCAAAAAACTCAAACAAAAACAGGTCACAGTGCTCCTGCTTAACTAGAATTATTGGAGATTGTACAGAACAACTATTTTATGAACAACAACTTCACTTTTAACTTTTTCACTTTCTTGAAGTTTCTTCTTGTCTAGCGTTTCTAACACACAATGACACATTAGAATGAAAACAGACATTTATACTCAAATTCCTGAATCATTTCTGATCACTACCCTGAGTGACAGGATGATGAGCAGGGGGAATGCTTTTCACTTGTTGAATGTTGAAAGAGAGTAAATTTTTAGTTCATTTTTATGACAAGATTTTTTAACAAATGTTGGCAGGTAACATGATTAAAGTTGGAAGAACTCTGAAACCCCGAAAACAAGAGAAGACATGTGTGAACCTGTTCATTTAATTTCTCACGGGGCAAAATAAGAGATCTGAAGGAGAACAGTGCATTCGCATCCTTCCTTCTTTTTCTTTGGTGTGTGATTACATTACTCCATGATGTCACCTTGAGCCCCTGTCTGACCTCTGATACTCTCCTTCTGGCACGCCTGCCCCAGAAATATCATTTATACTCCAGCTTGATGTTCAGACACCCTTATTCACACTTTTGAATATTACCTTGAGCTTAACTGTTTTAAAAGGTATCAATAATTTGTCTCCTATTAGAGTATGTTCAAGCACCAGGAAAGAGGATTTTGTTTTGTTTCATTTGATAAGGCAAAGAAAGGGAAAAGGGAGTCTCACTGACACTTCTAAAAGCATGCTGTGTTTCCAAGCTTGGTACCCTCCTCCTCTCAAGGGGTTTTGACTGTAGCACACTTTGCTCTTAATGGAAATAAGGTTATTACTTTCTTTTGATACTCTGGCAAGTGAATTAATAGACATTCATTTGTTTCTGATGTAATTGCCTTTATTAAGGTTTGTTTTAAAACTTAAGAGCAGATTGGAAATCTAAGACCTCGTAAGTCTGCCATAGTTCAAAGCCATGCATTACCAGCCGAGGCCAATAAGCCTTAGGTTGTTACTGGGGAAGACTTAAGACTTGTGGCATTGTTTGTGTATACATCACTGGCTCCATCTGACACCTCTCATCTCTCCAGTGAGCCTGATGGAGTTAGGCTTTGTATCCCCACCCACATCTCTTCTTGAATTGTAATCTCCATAATCCCCACATGTCAATCGAGAGACGAGGTGGAAGTAATTGAATCCTGGGGCTGGTTCCTCCATGCTGTTCTCATAATAGTGAGTGAGTTCTCACGAGATCTGATGGCTTTATAAGGGGCTCTCCTCCCTCGCTGGCACTTCTTTCTTCCGCCTTGAGAAGAAGGTGCCTTGCTTCCCCTTCGCCTTCCACCCTTACTGTAAGTCTTCCGAGGCCTCTCCAGCCATGCTGAACTGTGAGTCAATTAAACCTCTTTACTTTATAAATTACCGAGTCATAGGCAGTTCGTTATAGCAATATGAACATGGGCTAATATAGACCCAGTGATGTATACACAGACAACGCCACATATAGAAAAACTGCAGGAGAGTGATATGGTGAGAGAAGTCACTGTATTCTCTGCAGTCCTTACCCAGAGAAGAGACAGGCCTGGCTCAGAGATCTGATGATTTCCTGGGAGAATGCCGTGTATATTCACGACATTTCAATCTATAGAAAAAAAAGACCTATATGGGGCCAGGAAAAGTGGCTCAAGCCTACAATCCCAGCACTTTGGGAGGCTGAGGTGAGCAGATCTCTTGAGCTGAGGAGTTCGAGATCAACCTGGGCAACATGGCAAAACACTGTCTGTACAAAAAATACCAAAAAAATAGCCAGGCATGGTGGAGTGTGCCTGCAGTCGCAGCTACTTGAGAGCCTGAGGTGGGAGGACCTGAGCCTGGAGAGGCTGAGGCTGCTATGAGCTGTAATCATACCACTGCACTCTAGCCTGAGTGATAGACTGAGACCCTGTCTCAAAAAAAATAAAAAACAAAACAAAAAAACCTATATGAATCTAGGAACCTCAGTTTAGAGCATTGTACTCACCTGAAAGAAAAATTATAAGTTTTCCCTGAAGATGTTATTTTTTACAATTTCCATATTTCTAATTTCCTTATGATAGAAAATTACTATACGAATAAATTATGTTAAAATAAACTGCGTTTAATCAAGCTTAAAAATGTGCCTCTTCTCCCCCAAATTTCTAAGTACAGTAATATACTTCTTTTTTTTCTGTGTCTTGGTGTGTCCAAAATAGCAGGTAACCCAGGAAGGGAGAAACTTTGGATAATAGCAACCACTCTTTTGAATTCATTTGAAGCCAACATGTTGTACCCATTTTCCCTTTCTGTTCCTCTCCCATTATGTACTTGCCCCCTTATTCTCCATCTTTTTCTCTCCCACATCCTACACAAGTAAACTCATTGTACTTGTTTTCTTTTCAGTTAAAGTCTGCTCCCAGTAAAAGATCTAATAAATTAATCCACATACTAAAGCATATATGACTAGTGAGGTTTGATGTGAAATCCTCCAATAGGATTTCAAGAAAAAAGAACGAATTCTAGTTACAGAATTTTAGGCATAAGCAAGGCTGTCTGAAAGAAATATTTTAAGAAAGAATTATCTTCCCAGATTTTCTGAAAATAAACTGCAAATGTAGCCTCTATAATTAATATTAACTTATGTTGGGAACCAATGGCATAAAATCCAAGTCTTCAAATTGATAATCTTTCATTTCTGTCTTTCATGGCACTTCAAGATTTAGCTATACTGCCTGATTATGGATTTCCTAACATTCAAACTCAATGGAGTTTCTAACATCAAAACTCAAACTCTGCCATCCCCTGGAGGAAACAGGGAAATTAAGACATCCTTTATTTACATTTCATACAAGAGAAAACATGAGATACATTTATAATTGATATCTTGCCACTTTAGAAAGTCACATATATGGAGTTAGATATTTCATAAATGTTGTATCAATGAACATCAGCATATATAAAACATCTTAGTTTTTTTAAATTTGTGGATAATGTATGTTTTTTTCACATACGACATGAAGTTTTAAAGTATATATTGTGTAATAGTTAAATCTATGTAATTAACAAATTACCTCACATAGTTATCATAGATGAGAGCACTTAACATTCACTCTTACTACATTTTTCAGGAATATATGTCATCATTAACTGTAGTCATCTTGCTATCCAATAGATCCCTTGAAATTTATTCCTTCTAGCTAATTATAATTATGTATCCTTTGACCAACATTTTCTCATTCCTACCATCCGCCTAATCATCCCAGTCTCTAGTAGCCACCATTCCACTCTCTCCTTCTATGAGGTCAACCTTTTTGAATTCCACATGTGAGTGAGATCATGCAATACGTATTTTTCTGTTCCTTGTTTATTTCACTTAGCATAATGTCCTCCACATTCATTCATGTTGTCACAAAAGCAGGATTTTTTTTTTTATTATTTAAGTTTTAGGGTACGTGTGCACAACGTGCAGGTTTGTTACATATGTATACATGTGCCATGTTGGTGTGCTGCACCCATTAACTCATCATTTAGCATTAGGTATATCTCCTAATGCTATCCCTCCCCCCTCCCCCCACCCCACAACAGTCCCCGGTGTGTGATGTTCCCCTTCCTGTGTCCATGTGTTCTCATTGTTCAGTTCCCACCTATGAATGAGAAGATGCGGTGTTTGGTTTTTTGTCCTTGCGATAGTTTGCTGAGAATGATGGTTTCCAGCTTCATCCATGTCCCTACAAAGAACACGAACTCATCATTTTTTATGGCTGCATAGTATTCCATGGTGTATATGTGCCACATTTTCTTAATCCAGTCTATCATTGTTGGACATTTGGGTTGGTTCCAAGTCTTTGCTATTGTGAATAGTGCCGCAATAAACATACGTGTGCATGTGTCTTTATAGAAGCATGATTTATAATCCTTTGGGTATATACCCAGTAATGAGATGGCTGGGTCAAATGGTATTTCTAGTTCTAGATCCCTGAGGAATCGCCACACTGACTTCCACAATGGTTGAACTAGTTTACAGTCCCACCAACAGTGTAAAAGTGTTCCTATTTCTCCACATCCTCTCCAGCACCTGTTGTTTCCTGACTTTTTAATGATCGCCATTCTAACTGGTGTGAGATGGTATCTCATTGTGGTTTTGATTTGCATTTCTCTGATGGCTGGCCAGTGATGATGAGCATTTTTTCATGTGTTTTTTGGCTGCATAAATGTCTTCTTTTGAGAAGTGTCTGTTCATATCCTTTGCCCACTTTTTGATGAGGTTGTTTGTTTTATTCTTGTAAATTTGTTTGAGTTCATTGTAGATTCTGCATATTAGCCCTTTGTCAGATGAGTAGGTTGCAAAAATGTTCTCCCGTTCTGTAGGTTGCCTGTTCACTCTGATGGTGGTTTCTTTTGCTGTGCAGAAGCTCTTTAGTTTAATTAGATCCAATTTGTCAATTTTGGCTTTTGTTGCCATTGCTTTTGGTGTTTTAGACATGAAGTCCTTGCCCATGCCTATGTCTTGAATGGTATTGCCTAGGTTTTCTTCTAGGGTTTTTATGGTTTTAGATCTAACATGTAAGTCTTTAATCCATCTTGAATTAATTTTTGTATAAGGTGTAAGGAAGGGATCCAATTTCAGCTTTCTACATATGGCTAGCCAGTTTTCCCAGCACCATTTATTAAATAGGGAATCCTTTCCCCATTGCTTGTTTTTGTCAGGTTTGTCAAAGATCAGATAGTTGTAGATATGCGGCACTATTTCTGAGGGCTCTGTCCTGTTCCATTGGTCTATATCTCTGTTTTGGTACCAGTACCATGCTGTTTTGGTTACTGTAGCCTTGTAGTGTAGTTTGAAGTCAGGTAGTGTGATGTCTCCAGCTTTGTTCTTTTGGCTTAGGATTGACTTGGCAATGTGGGCTCTTTTTTGGTTCCATACGAACTTTAAAGTAGTTTTTTCCAATTCTGTGAAGAAAGTCATTGATAGCTTGATGGGGATGGCATTGAATCTATAAATTACCTTGGGCAGTATGGCCATTTTCACGATATTGATTCTTCCTACCCATGAGCGTGGAATATTCTTCCATTTGTGTGTATCCTCTTTTATTTCATTGAGCAATGGTTTGTAGTTCTCCTTGAAGAGGTCCTTCACATCCCTTGTAAGTTAGATTCCTAGGTATTTTATTCTCTTTGAAGCAATTGTGGATGGGAGTTCACTCATGATTTGGCTCTCTGTTTGTCTGTTATTGCTGTATAGGAATGCTTGTGATTTTTGCACATTGATTTTGTATCCTGAGACTTTGCTGAAGTTGCTTAACAGCTTAAGGAGATTTTGGGCTGAGACAATGGGGTTTTCTAGATATACAATCATGTCATCTGCAAACAGGGACAATTTGACTTCCTCTTTTCCTAATTAAATGCCCTTTATTTCCTTCTCCTGCCTGATTGCCCTGGCCAGAACTTCCAACACTATGTTGAATAGGAGTGGTGAGAGAGGGCATCCCTGTCTTATGCCAGTTTTCAAAGGGAATGCTTCCAGTTTTTGTCCACTCAGTATGATATTGGCTGTGGGTCTGTGATAGATAGCTCTTATTATTTTGAGATATGTCCCATCAATACCTAATTTATTGAGAGTTTTTAGCATGAAGGGTTGTTGAATTTTGTCAAAGGCCTTTTCTGCATCTATTGAGATAATCATGTGGTTTTTGTCTTTGGTTCTGTGTATATGCTGGATTACATTTATTGATTTTCGTATGTTGAACCAGCCTTGCATCCCAGGGATGAAGCCCACTTGATCATGGTGAATAAGCTTTTTGATGTGCTGCTGGATTCGGTTTGCCAGTATTTTATTGAGGATTTTTGCACCAATGTTCATCAAGGATATTGGTCTAAAATTCTCTTTTTTTGTTGTGTCTCTGCCCGGCTTTGATATCAGGATGATGCTGGTCTCATAAAATGAGTTAGGGAGGATTCCCTCTTTTTCTCTTGATTGGAATAGTTTCAGAAGGAATGGTACCAATTCCTCCTTGTACCTCTGGTAGAATTAGGCTGTGAATCCATCTGGTCCTGGATTTTTTTGGTTGGTAAGCTATTAATTATTGCCTCAATTTCAGAGCCTGTTATTGGTCTATTCAGAGATTCAACTTCTTCCTGGTTTAGTCTTGGGAGGGTGTATGTGTCGAGGAATTTATCCATTTCTTCTAGATTTTCTAGTTTATTTGTGCAGAGATATTTATAGCGTTCTCTGATGGTAGTTTGTGTTTCTGTGGGATTGGTGGTGATATTCCCTTTGTCATTTTTTATTGCATCTATTTGATTCTTCTCTCTTTTCTTCTTTATTAGTCTTGCTAGCGGTCTATCAATTTTGTTGATCTTTTCAAAAAACCAGCTCCTGGATTCATTGATTTTTTGAAGGGTTTTTTGTGTCTCTATTTCCTTCAGTTCTGCTCTGATCTTAGTTATTTCTTGCCTTCTGCTAGCTTTTGAATGTGTTTGCTCTTGCTTCTCTAGTTCTTTTAATTGTGATGTTAGGGTGTCAATTTTAGATCTTTTCTGCTTTCTCTTGTGGGCATTTAGTGCTATAAATTTCCCCCTACGCACTGCTTTGAATGTGTCCCAGAGATTCTGGCATGTTGTGTCTTTGTTCTCGTTGGTTTCAAAGAACATCTTTATTTCTGCCTTCATTTCGTTATGTACCCAGCAGTCATTCAGGAGCAGGTTGTTCAGTTTCCATGTAGTTGAGCAGTTTTGAGTGAGTTTCTTAATCCTGAGTTCTAGTTTGATTGCAGTGTGATCTGAGAGACAGTTTGTTATAATTTCTGTTCTTTCACATTTGCTGAGGAGTGCTTTACTTCCAACTATGTGGTCAATTTTGGAATAGGTGTGGTGTGGTGCTGAAAAGAATGTATATTCTGTTGGCTTGTGGTGGAGGGTTCTGTAGATGTCTATTAGGTCTGCTTGGTGCAGAGCTGAGTTCAATTCCTGGATATCCTTGTTAACTTTCTGTCTCATTGATCTGTCTAATGTTGACAGTGGGGTGTTAAAATCTCCCATTATTATTGTGTGGGAGTCTGAGTCTCTTTGTAGGTCACTAAGGACTTGCTTTATGAATCTGGGTGCTCCTGTATTGGGTGCATATATATTTAGGATAGTTAGTTCTTCTTGTTGAATTGATCCCTTTACCATTATGTAATGGCCTTCTTTGTCTCTTTTGATCTTTGTTGGTTTAAAGTCTGTTTTGTCAAGAGACTAGGATTGCAACCCCTGCCTTTTTTTGTTTTCCATTTGCTTGGTAGATCTTCCTCCATCCCTTTATTTTGAGCCTGTATGTGTGTCTGCATGTGAGATGGGTTTCCTGAGTACAGCACACTGATGGGTCTTGACTCTTTATCCAATTTGCCAGTCTGTGCCTTTTAACTGGAGCATTTAGCCCATTTACATTTAAGGTTAGTATTGTTATGTGTGAATTTGATCCTGTCATTATGTTAGCTGGTTATTTTGCTTGTTAGTTGATGCAGTTTCTTCCTAGCCTTGATGGTCTTTACAATTTGGCCTGTTTTTTGCAGTGGGTGGTACTGGTTTTTTCTTTCCATGTTTAGTGCTTCCTTCAGGAGCTCTTTTAGGGCAGGCCTGGTGGTGACAAAATCTCTCAGCATTTGCTTGTCTTCACTTATGAAGCTTAGTTAGGCTGGATATGAATTTCTGGGTTGAAAATTCTTTTCTTTAAGAATGTTGAATATTGGCCCCCACTCTCTTCTGGCTTGTAGAGTTTCTGCTGGGAGATCAGCTGTTAGTCTGATGGGCTTCCCTTTGTGGTTAACCCGACCTTTCTCTCTGGCTGCCCTTAACATTTTTTCCTTCATTTCAACTTTGGTGAATCTGACAATTATGTGTCTTGGAGTTGCTCTTCCCAAGGAAAATCTTTGTGGCATTCTCTGTATTTCCTGAATTTGAATGTTGGCCTGCCTTGCTAGATTGGGGAAGTTCTCCTGGATAATATCCTGCAGAGTGTTTTCCAACTTGGTTCCATTTTCCCGCTCACTTTCAGGTACACTTATCAAATGTAGGTTTCGTCTTTTCACATAGTCCCATATTTCTTGGAGGCTTTGTTCGTTTCTTTTTATTCTTTTTTCTATAAACTTCTCTTCATGCTTCATTTCATTTATTTCATCTTCCATCGCTGATACCCTTTCTTCCAGTTGATTGCATCGGTTACTGAGGCTTGTGCATTCATCATGTAGTTCTCGTGCCGTGGTTTTCAGCTCCATCAGGTCCTTTAAGGACTTCTCTGCATTGGTTATTCTAGTTATCCATTTGTCTAATTTTTTTTCAAAGTTTTTAACCTCTTTGCCATTGGTTCGAGCTTCCTCCTTTAGCTTGGAGTAGTTTGATCTTCTGAAGCCTTCTTCTCTCAACTCCTCAAAGTCATTCTCCATCCAGCTTTGTTCCATTGCTGGTGAGGAGCTGCATTCCTTTGGAGGAGGAGAGATGCTCTGATTTTTAGAGTTTCTGGTTTTTCTGCTCTGTTTTTTCCCCATCTTTGTGGTTTTATCTACCTTTGGTCTTTGATGGTGGTGACATACAGATGGGTTTTTGGTGTGGATGTCCTTTCTCTTTGTTAGTTTTCCTTCTAACAGTCAGGACCCTCAGCTGCAGGTCTGTTGGAGTTTACTGGAGGTCCACTCCAGACCCTGTTTGCCTGGGTATCAGCAGCGGTGGCTGCAGAACAGCAGATATTGGTGAACCACAAATGCTGCTGCCTGATCGTTCCTCTGGAAGTTTTGTCTCAGAGGAGTACCCGGCCGTGTGAGGTGTTAGTCTGCCCCTACTGGGGGATGCCTCCCAGCTAGGCTACTCAGGAGTCAGGGACCCACTTGAGGAGGCAGTCTGCCTGTTCTCAGATCTCAAGCTGTGTGCTGGGAGAACCACTACTCTCTTCACAGCTGTCAGACAGGGACTTTTAAGTCTGCAGAGGTTATTGCTGTCTTTTGTTTGTCTGTGCCCTGCCCCCAGAGGTGGAGCCTACAGAGGCAGGCAGGCCTCCTTGAGCTGTGGTGGGCTCCACCCAGTTCGAGGTTCCTGGCTGCTTTGCTTACCTACTCAAGCCTGAGCAATGGCGGGCACCCCTCCACCAGCCTCGCTTCCCCCTTGCAGTTTGATCTCAGAATGCTGTGCTAGCAATGAGCAAGGCTTCGTGGGCGTAGGACCCTCCGAGCTATGTGTGGGATATAATCTCCTGGTGTGCCGTTTGTTAAGCCCATTGGAAGAGCGCAGTATTGGGGTGGGAGTCACCCGATTTCCCAGGTGCCATCTGTCACCCCTTTCTTTGACTAGGAAAGGGAATTCCCTGACCCCTTGCACTTCCCAGGTGAGGCGATGCCTCACCCTGCTTCAGCTCATGCATGGTGCGCTGCACCCACTCTCCTGCACCGACTGTCCGGCATTCCCCAGTGAGATGAACCTGGTACCTCAGTTGGAAATGCAGAAATCACCCATCTTCTGCGTCGCTCACGCTGGTAGCTGTAGATTGGAGCTCTCCCTATTTGGCCATCTTGGCTCTACCCAAAAGCAGGATTTTTTAATGGCTGAATAGTATTCCATTTGTGTGTGTGTGTGTGCATATATATCATATATGTATATATGTGTGTGTGCATATATATCATATATATGATTTAAAATATATATATGATATATATATCATGATATATATATCATATCATATGATATGATATATATATCATTATATATGATATGATATATATATCATATATATGATATGATATATATATCATATATATGATATGATATATATATCATATATATGATATGATATATCATATCATATATATGATATGATATATATATCATATATATGATATGATATATCATATCATATATATGATATGATATATATATCATATATATATTATCAATCATATGATATGATATATATCAATCATATGATATGATATATATCAATCATATGATATGATATATATCAATCATATATATGATATGATATATATCAAATCATATATATGATTGATATATATCAATCATGTATATGATTGATATATATCAATCATGTATATTATATGATATATATCAAATCATGTATATGATATATATCAAATCATATATATGATTGATATATATCAATCATATATATGATTTGATATATATGATTGATATATATCATATCATATATATGATTGATATATATCATATCATATATATCATATATATATTATATACGATATTATTTATTATACATGATATATAATATCATATATAATATATATATGATATATAATATCACATTTTATCATTCAACCATTGATGGACACTTAGGTTAATTCCATATCTTGGTTATTGTAAATATTGCTGTAATAAAATAAGAGTGCAGATATCTTTTTGATATACTGATTTTATTTCCTTTGGATATATACCCAGTGGTGGGATTGCTGGATCATATGGTATTTCTATTTTTAATTGTTTGAGGAATCTCTATATTTTTTTCCATAATTGTTGTACTAATTTACATTCCCACCAGTAGTATAAAAGGTTTCCTTTTCTTCACATCCTTGCCAACACTTGTTATCTTTTGTCTTTTTAATAATAGCCATTCTATCAGAGTAAGGTGATATCTCATTATTGTTTTAATTTGCATGTATCTGATAATTAGTGATGTTGAGCATTTTCCTATTTTCCTATTGGCCATTTGTATGTCTTTTTTTGAGAAGTATCTTTTTAGTTTTTTGCTCATTTTAACTTGGGCTCAGGTTGTTTATTGGTTGTTTGGTATTGAGTTGTTTGAGTACCTTATACATTCTGATGTTAACATCCTGTCAAATGTATAGTTTGAAAATAATTTCTCCCATTCTATAGGTTGCCACTCCACTCTGTTGATTGTTTCCTTTGCTGTGCAGAAGCTTCCTAGTTTGATGTAATCTCATTTGTCTATTTTTTGGCACATGTTAGTTTAATATATTTTCTTTCCATGACAATAGATCAGAAAGAAATGAGAGACATTAAATATATATATAAATATGTATGTGTATATATATGCAAATACCCAGATACTTCCACAAGTCTTTCAATGTAGACCTATGTGACAAAATCACCCAGAAGCTGAAAATCTGGTTTGTATTACACTAGTGCTAGATGAGTTTAAATAAGGGAACAATTGGTATTGGAATGCCTTTTTTTAAGTCAGCAAAGTGTTTTGAGTAACCAGAGGGTGCATAGTTCTTTGTTAGATGGTTAACAGCCCTTATGTAGTGCAGAATGAAGCTGAGAAGTTAGGTCTCTCCTAGACCACTAGAGGAAGCCTAAACTTTCTACTTTATATTGTGATCATAGGAAGTCAGAAAGCCAACTTTATTGCTACCTCTTGTCTTTTGCTTATACATTTCTTTTTGTACGAGTCTCAAAATCACAATAGCCAATGGTATAAATTGTCCAGGGAAAGGTAGAGCTTCTAAGTAGGGAAAATGTTTTTGTCTTTTCAGCTGTATTCCAGATACCTTATATTTCTGTCTCCAAATCTGGATGTGATTTCCCCAATAAGAAATAGTTTATGAGATACTTAATTTTGAGATTTCTACTGTGTGTCCCATGAAGATTTTGAACCTCATTTCAAGAGTCTTAAACCATCTTTCAGCTAAATTAGAGATACAAAATACAGCATTCAAGGATACAGAATAGATTTATGATAGTCTCCAAACATTTTTCAAGTGGATCTGTGGGGACATAAACTCATAAGTATATATTATCAAATAATTTCAATCTGTGTCATAATGTTTTCATAATAAATGTCATTAATATTTGTTCACAAGAGTAATATATATGTATATACTACACACATGTGTATATATGTATATGTATATAAACACTTATAAAATAGTTGGGAAATATGTAAAACGATTTAAAAACAGAATCATTTTTATCATCCACCTCACAGAGAATATATGTTCTCACATTTTAGTGCATGTTATGGCTCTATAACATCTGGAAGTGTGTGTACCACATTTGTTACTCTACCCCCAATGCCTAGCAAACTTTTGCTACATAGTAAGTACCTACACAATATCTGTCAAATTGCCTGAAGAGTTGGAATTCACCAATTCAAGGGCCACAGAATATCTTAGAATTTATCTGTTCTTCCATTTAATCACAGTTTAACACAGGTCCATCTGCCAAGCAGGAAGGAACATGACCTAGTCCCACCTCTCTGTTGGGCAGAAGTATTAGTAATATCCACTAGGCAGTTTCTCCTGTACTCTCAAAAAGAAAACAGTCATCCTATTTGTGTTTCCTGAGAATAGGAAGCTCAAATGTCTCAGCTTCATCCACTGTCATGGTTAGGAGCACCTTCTTCTTTGCCTGGGAAAGAGGCTAGTGACACTATAATTTCTCAGAAGTTTTGAAAGGCAGCAAGAAGCTGAAAAGAACCATTTTGTCTGTGATCTAAATAGGACTTTGCTGATGGTTAGTATAGTCAAATGGGTTTGTAGAATATTTTGTCTTTGTGCCTGGAATTTGCTTTTACGAACTCACTTGAGAGGCAGCGGCCAGGGAAGAGCTCTCTCTCACCTGAATGCTTAGCAGAGGCAGGCCATCAAAACCTTCCAGGAAGTGGCAAGCCAAAGGGTCTGAACTGGAGGCACCTCCCCAAAGATCAAAAGTTATGCTCCACCAACACAGAGACACTGAGAAATGGTTGAATGTGTTCTAAATTAAACTGCCCTGGTGGTGAGCAGAGATCTGCCAAAATCTTTCAATTAATCACTTTTACCTTCAGGGCAGAGTTAGGCCTGAGAGTATTTCAATAGATTTTTATTGGAACAGAGTTATTTCAGATATTAAACTATGTTGCACAAAGTAAAAATAATGTTATTTTTAAGTTGCTACTCTTGTTAAATAAAAGTTGGCAAGAGTTCCCGGGGTCTGTATTGTGTCTGTGTATTTGTGAATGTGTGTGGCTTTTTCTTGTGCCATAATCCCCATTGATTTTTTAAAAGTGAACAGCAATGAACTAGGTGATAAATATATTTATATAATATTTTCATTAATAATGTGTTATAAATAATAGAAGAAAGGTTTTAAGTATATAATTCGCTACATCGCAATTGGGATTTTTTTTTCCTACTTCTTCAGCAGTAAGTTAATTAGAATCACCTGCATTTCCTTGGGTGGACACCAAATGGATTGCAAACAAAAACAGATTAAAATAGCTGCTGGAGCTCATGGCATACAGATGACAAGATTCACAAAAAGGACAATGAGGCACTGAAAATGTTCGCTTTTCAAACAATTCTAGAAGAAATTTAGCTCTCGCGACTTCTCTGTAAAAGCTGCCTGTAAGTGTTTTGCTGAAAGGCTAGAACAGCTTTGTTTCTGATCCCTTGATGAGTGAGAGAAATGTTTAAGAAAGATCACTTTACAGAGAGATTCAGGCTGAAATGTGATGACTGTGATTCAAGCCAAGCCAAAAATTACAGTTCAGAATGAAAGGGGAGGGACGTGGTTTGGGAATCCATTTTCCCACATTCCTGAATCTCAATCATCCCAGCCAATGTTTAAAAAAAAATCCAATGGAAAACAATGAGGTCACTTTGTTTACATGTTAAAAAAAATATGGGTGGAGGGATTGAAAAGAATGATGGCAAATATATGAATTTTAAATCAGTATCTATTTCAAGTATGATGGGATCAAAGGCTACACTTTATATAACTCTTATGACTTCATCCCAAAAGGATCCATTTTTCAGTTTTCTTCTTGTTTGTGTTGGTGAGCCTTTTATTGTGTTTCTTTAACTTACGAAATAGTCTCTTGCTAAAATTAAAAAAAAAAAAGTGTATGTAGGCACAGAGTACAGATTACTCCTCCTGAGACTCCAAGCTTTCCTTAGGAATAGCATCTCCAGGAATCTGATTTTCTTTCTTTAAACCTGCTGTGGCCACCCCACTGCTGTGTAGATCTCAGGTTATGCTGGTGTATTGGCTTGCAAACTACCAGATGATAATGGCAGACCAAATTAGATTCATTGTTCTTGTTACTTCTATTTGTTTTAATGAAACACACTAAGCAAGTCATACCACCAAATGAATGATTTATTTACATCAGCATGACCACAGCATAACAGTAGAACTACAACATAAAAGAAACTCAGAGAATAATATGAGATAAACCAAATATAACCTCCAACTTCAATATCTTTCAGATACACTAAGTTTTTCTTCAAGGCAACAGCTCTCACTTAATGATAACCAGAATCATTGACCAAAATTTGTCTTCAAGACTAAGATTTTTTTTAAAAAAAAAGCAGATGTAAGATTTGTCAATGACTGTTTATAGGTACCTTGTTTCCCACTCTCCAGAAATCATTTCAATTCATCATCTTTGGTCTGATCAGACCACCGATACTAGGTTCTTTTCTAGAGAAATTTCACAAGCAAACTCAGAATCTGGCTGAGATCTTTCCTATCTTCAGAGATTTCCAAATGATCCTAAGGCTGGCATATATCTGTAACTCACATTTATGTCTACTATCCTACAGGCTTCATGCAGTTAGGCCTCAAATTCTTAGCTGAGCTTAGAGAGATATGTAAGAATGAATGTGCAGAAAATAAGACACAAATAGGACACTTTTGTTCCACTATTGTTTCATGTTAACCAGGTATTAAGGTACGTAAATGGCTTATCAATCTATATCACATTAGCCACACTGGAACTTTTTCCCCTTGTCTTTTCCCTGGTTGATTACCATTTGGTAATCCTTAAGTTAAAAGGAATCATTTTAAAGGTGGGAATTAAATTAGATGTATAGAGGCTATATACACAAACAAGCCTGATCCATAAAGAATCACAGCAAATGGAAACCAGGAAATAATATTTTTGAAAGTATACTACCGCCTGTACTTCCGGATTCCAAAGGTATGGATAAGCATCTCCAATTATAAAAAAAAATTGGTGAGATATTGTGGCAAGAACTAAGTATAAATATAAGGGAAAATTCTAATAATGAGGCATGACAGTGGTTTTACTCCTGTATCCACATTGAGGAGGGATGACTTTTTTTTTTTTTTTTTTGGTAACATTTGAAGAAGTCAGTGAGATTTTCTTCTACTTATTGGAATGTCTGATATCCTACTTAACATGAATGAGGGAGATGAAGAAACTAGGAAAGTAATGCAATAAATTGTTTTCCAAGACTGAATCCAATCCTGTGTCTCTATACAAGAATACCTAATAATAGTAAAAAGCAAGATAGCCAATCACTCTCCTCCCACACGTCTCCCTACCATCCCCCCACCCACAATCCCCAAACTCTGTTGTCACTGAACTTTTCAAGGCATAAATGATACAATGTAGAACCACTAAGAAAACCAAACCAGTAACACACTTAACATTCAGGGTATTTAGTTCTTTTCCTCACCCAATTTTGATGCTGAAGCAATGTGACAACACCTGTCTTCCCCGGTGTCCAAATAAGACAAGGTTCGTTAAGAGCTCAGGACTGGGCAGAAGAGCAAATAGGACCAATATTAATGATAAATATTTTTGCAAGAAAACAATCTTATTTCCTAATATTAACAAATTGAAGTAACAGGGGCAAAAGAAGGAAGTGGGAGTGAAGCATTTGAAAATGATCCCAATTGCCCAAGTGTTCAAAGAAAAGTCCTTGAAAAGCATTCTCCTTTCTGATTCAAGAGTCTATTTGATACCGCCTTCTTCTTAGTATATATGTATATACATATACATATATATTCCTTTATTATGTGCTCTTTCGAGGTATTTAATTTAAATCTGGAATTTGCCCCTAGCTCAGACACTGGCTATATAAACAATTTTAAATAATTGCTCATTTTTTAGTATCATAGGTTCTAAGCCATTTTCTTAGAAACGAAAAAAATAATCCTTCTCTTAGTGACCTCTTTTTAGTCTAACATTAAAGAAAAATTACAACAAATATTTATCTCTTCCATGTCTTAAGAGAATAAAAATTCTTATTTTCCTTATGAATCCCCTACAAATACCTGGGAAATTAAATACAATTTTTTTCAGAAATGAATAATCAAAAATGAGCCAATAAAATCTAGATAATGATGATAACCAAAAGCAAACAAAATAATAAAGGAAAAATTGAAGGTATTTTGTTATGACATTACAAAGAAAAACTTGTTGCAATAATTGTGTCTATGAAGCAAGCATTCATAGCAGAAATATGAGGAAGGTAGAACAAAAAACCAAAATGAGATAAAAATTGAAAAGAAAAGGCTCACAAAAGAAACGGAAAACTGAAACAACTTCAGTAATAAAAGGAGAATTGAAAAATGCATAAATGATAGTAGGAATTTCTATAAACACAGAAAAGGACAAGAGTAAGAAACATGAAATGAGAGATGTACTGAAACCCTGTATCAACCTATACTTCCAACATTAGAATTGGAATCACGTAACAACTGTTTTAAATATTCATAGTTTCATCCCTCACCATTTATTTCCCATGTACCAATAATGAAAATAATATAATAGTATCTTCCCAAACTAATGAAACTTCTGTTTTCAGTTTTTAAAGTTCTTTTTTTATGAAAAACAATGTAGGCCTCACATTCAAGTTGGCAGACTCAAAAAAGCATGTCTGATTCTCTTTCCTCAAAAAAATCCCAATGAAATAATAGAAAATATGTGTTTAAAAAAAAAAACGGATAATGGTGCTGAAAACAGAAAAGGTGCCATCAGCAGATGAGAAATAGAAATTCCAGGAAGAGAGGAAGCAGATGGGATCAAACAAATAGAGAAATGAAATCAGGAGAAACACCATTCCCAGACACCACAATTAGGCACAGTTCTTTCCAGGGGTGTCCCAGAGAATAACCAAACTTGGAGTCAACAAACAAAAACAGAAATTGTCAAGAGGGCAGTAAAGAAAGTAATTCATTAAATAACAGGATCTAACAGCTGTGAGAACTGGGCTCCTCTTTCTTTATCCTGCACCAAGGAAGCACCTACAGCAGGTGCTTGAGCCTGAGAGCAATTTCTGTAAGGACGGAAAAGTTGCTGGCATCTGAGAAAGAAGACAGTGGAGAAGAAAGTGTCTCAGGTCTTCTCCAACAGAATTAGATATACCTTTGCCCAGGTGCAAAATTGGTAAATTTCTCTATATCCCAAGTTAAGTCTTCCTTACTTTGATAACTGGGGAGAACCCCTGGCCTATTGTCTACTCACCACCCATTTATCCTGCGAGACACCCCAACACACCATTCTCATTTAAGATTGGACAAGTTGTGGGGAAGGAGAGAGTTGGACACATACAGAGGTACCCATGACCACTGTTTAATCAGTCTCAATCTTAAGGGTAATCCAATATTTGATAGTCCATCTTAAATAAATTCTAGAGAAGAGAGATAATAGAGGGAAAACAATATTGAGCAAATAATATAAGAAAATGTTTTCCAAATGAAAAGGCCCAGATGGGGAGCACATATGAGTGACATTTTACTGCTATAAGTTTAAAGAGAATTTTTTTTTAATCCAAGAGCAAAAGAAATTTACCTGCAAAGTGTCACGAATCAATCTGACATCAGACTTAACAGCAGGGATGCTAGAAGATAATGGAACATTTATTTTTCAAAGTTAGAAAAGTAAAAGATTATGAAACTGAAATAAATACTCAAGTCAACAATCAATTAGGAAGCAAAAGAAAACAGTCAGATGGGTAAAGTAAGAAAAATTACCGATCACATACTTTTATGAATCAAGAAACTTCTTAAACTTCATCCAAGAAAGAATAACAACGGAATACAAGAGAAGGAGGGTAGTTGATGCTGACCTAGAGCCGCATTGTCTAAAATGGTCATCACCAGCCACGTGTGGTTAAGCTACTCAAAGCTGAATAAAATAAAATTAAGTCCCTCAGTTGTATTAACCACGTTTCAAGTGGTTAATAATCTCTGTAGCCAGTCATATGTGGCCAGTGAATGCTGGTTTGGACAGCAAAGACATAGAACATTTCTATCATTGCAGAAACTTCTGTTGGGCAGCACTTAATCTGAGGAAATGAAGAAACCTAGAAAGGAGGAAGAGGACAAGTTAAGTCTTAACTTTTGGGAGCTCTCCTTTGTGAAACTAAATTTTGATGTTAAACCCCAACATGTTCCCTTTTTAAAAAATAGTGGCTATTATTAACCCATAGATAAGTCACAAAATAGTTATAAAAAACAAAATGTCCCAAATTTTAAGAATATAAACAAATGCATAAAGAATAAAACTGGGAAGGGAAGTGGTAGAGAGAAGTAAGAGTAAATATACTGCTTTGTTTTCCGTAGCTCAGAGATAATTTGATATGCTAAGATATAGAAATAGGCAAATTAACTCAATGAAGAGAAAGAGGGTGTACAGATAAGTGGTAGGAACTATGAATGCACTAAGCTCTTTATCTTTTCTGAGAAATCAATAAATACCATTCAAAGTTAATAAATTAATAAACAGAAATATGACATATTAACATTAACAAAAAGAATGAAAATAGAACTTTTCTTTTCGAGACAGGGCCTCGCTCTGTCTACCCAGGCTGGAGCGCAATGGTGTGATCAAGGCTCACTACAGCCTCAACTTCCTGGGCTCAAGTGATTCTCCTACCTCAGCCTCCTGAGTAGCTGGGACCACAGGCATGTGCCACCATGCCAGGCTAATTTTTAAATTTTGGGGGGGGGAAGATAGGTTTCACTATGTTGCCCAGGCTGTTCTTGGATTCCTGGGCTCAAGTGATTCTCCTGCCTTGGCCTCCCAAAGTGCTGGGATTGTTGGTGTGAGCCACTGAGCCTGGCCTAAAATAGAGCTGTTAACAATAACTATCTTTGGAAAGCAGGTTGGGGCAGCTACTGTACTTAGTTCTGATTGTATATTGTTCTATATGGTTCAATTTTGCATTTTTTATTGTTTTTTTAACCATGGAAATATAGCAAAAAAAAAAACTATATATTTTTAGAATGGTTTTTATGAAGTCATATAGTTATCCTATAGAATACAATGATTCTTGTTTGAAAATCAAAATTGTGCCAGCTATTTCCTAAGGGAATCATTCTTAGGAAATAGCAAGGCTATTGAAGGATGGGTGTCTCATAAGAAATTAACAATAATTAAATTAAAATGGCAGATAGGTACAAAATCAACACCACTGCGTTGGAAGAGAGATTAGAATTTTAAATTATATCCTGTACTCTCAGTCATCGAATTTAAAGTGTGTGAACAAATAAGCTAGCAAAAAAATGTTGGAAACACTCGTTTCAACTTAGAGGAGGAGGCGTAGGTCTGAATGGCACCAGAGCTTCTCATGTTTAGCTCAGAACCCAAGTAGAAATTTGGAAGGACCGAGACAGAAACGTGCAGCGGTTGAGGACAACCTGAGTGTTCCTGTGCTCAAAGATTTTCGCCGGAGGGAGAAGCCAGAAGTTCAAAGTATTGCGAGAATGGCACTTCTTGTGGTAGCTCTGGCCTCCTAGGAATTAGGAAGGGCCATAAATCTCAGGAGAGGGACTGTTTGTGCAAAATTCCCAGCCCACATTTGCAGACTGTAGAGGTTCAGATGCATTTTGTTATGGGTTAGAAAAACAAGCAGGCTTTCAGGGCACACAACTCAACCAGGCTCAAACTCCACATCTGCATGGTTTGTCCATCATTCGGGCTACGAAGAATGCTACCTAAACCAGTTTTCAACTATTTTTAACAGACTCATCTGCATTGTCAAAAACTGTCCATATTTTGGCAGATAAGCCAGTCAAATCTGGTCTTAGATTTCTTTTTGCAAAGTGTCTAAGATTTATGGTGGGAATTACTCATGACAGCTGCATTCTTTCCACTGGGCTTAGACCACCATTTGGTCTAATAACTCCTAATTGTGTGTCTATCCCAGTCTAAGCTTCTTCAGGAGAAAAAAAAAGGGGGGGGGGGAGGCAGGGGGAGACTTTTAAAAATCCCCTACAGCAATACCCAGTGATTTCTGCCAACAGTAAACACTATTTTGAAATATAAGAAGGTCAGCTGATGATGAACGAATAAACAATATTTCAGTGAATGTGGATTTCTTCAGAGAATTTTTCATACTACCATTAATGCCAGTCTTATTTTAAAAAAAATAAAATAAAATGACTTAGTTTTATCGTGTTCCCAAAGTATTTTTAGCATAACAGGCAAAAATCCTGTCAGCATTTACAGTCATGTTATTTTCTTGAAAGAGGTACCTCTTAAAGCGATTTTTCACCAACTTCTCCAAGCACAAAAGAGGTACCTTGAAGACGTTGGTCATTTAAAAATCATACGAAGTCTAATTATATTTCCAAAATAAGTAGTTTGCAATCCAGCAAGGATAATGTGGTCATGAAAAGGATGTCCAAATCCACCAATTTACATTGGTTTGGTTTGGCATAACTTTCAAAGTTCTTGGAGTAAAAGGAGGATGGCACGTGAATAATTGTAATTTGGGTAATAGTCCTAGAACTTTGGGTTTGCTGTTCTGTGAGCCATTCAGGGGAAAGCAAATCAAGACTGTACCTATATAATTTATAACTGTTAAAATTCACTGATATGTTCCAGATTATTTTGCAAAATGTAATACCCTCCTTTTTAATATGTACTTTGTCATTTTCACTCTATTTATGTAATTTAAAAAGTATGATAGCCGGAGAGCATGAGCCATTCAAAGCAGGAGCCGCTAATGTCAGAGATCATTATCACTCACAAGATATGTAGTGTTGGTATCTTTGAATCTAAAGGGCTTGGAAGTTGTGTCAAGATAGATTCATATTGCATCTAATATGTTTTGCTTTACTCCCTTTTACTTTCTGGTTTCTATCTCCAGCCACAGAGCAGTTTCTCTGCTGTGACTCAGGTCTACAACCACAGCGGTAGCACAGGTCTGATTTACCCTCTCTGTCTCCACCAGCTGTGCTCCCTCCTTTTATGCCAAAAGAAAGTTGCGTTATTACTTTAGGATGAGGCTGCTTTCTTTAAACAGTATACTGCTTTCCAATTGTTTATATGTAATATGTCCAATCCATACTACTTTTTCAAATGGTTTTGATTACTGGACTTAAAAAATTTTTTACAGAAATTTATGAAAGACCAAGTAAAGCACTTCTTATATTGTAACTGTCTAAGAGAAAAAAGAAGTTTTGGATACAGAGAATTTCATCAGTTAAAAACCAGTTTACGACTCTATGCATTTCAGTAGCATATAGAATAATATTTGAAAAGGAAGAGTGCTAACTTCAAAATAGACATGCACTTGATTTTACACCTTGTATAAATGAATATGCATATTAAAATGATGATTAAGTAAGGCCCTTATTTGCAATTAAATTTTGAAATCCAAATAATTTCATTTATAATAGACCTCTGATAAGGGTCTAGCTAATTAGCAAAACAAAATTTTTAAAAACACACAATGTTCTCATTTTTATTGTAATAGATATTCACATTTTATCTTTAATCATTGTAAATAGGACTAATTTGATTGATTTTTTAAAAAATTAGAATTTCTCTTTTAGAGAACATAGACCCACATATTCCATTGATGTTTCTATTTTCTAAAATAATTATTTTTCTCTAAATTCCTTAAAATCAATTGATAATCCATGGGAAAATAATCAGGGCCACATTCATTTGATCAAACTTTGTTTGTTTGTGGTGGCAAGCATCAAGGTGACTTTATTCACCACTCATGGTTCTGATGCCATTTGTCTACTTCCAAATCCAAAACTCTCCCCAAAACCCCCAAGCATGCCATTATGAACATTTTTCTGTAAACATTTCAGGGCCTCTGAGGGTGATTTTAGAGAAGAATTTTAAAATAATTTCCTCAGTAGCTATATGCTCAAAATAATTAAGAAGGAAAACTTTGAGAAGGACACACTTGAATGTACAATTTTTAATATTTTTAAATCTATCACGTTATTTAAAATTTCATAGGTTAAAACTAAGTACCAAACAGCATCTAATGACAAAGGAAAAAAAGAAAATGATAAGTTTTTTGTAAATTAATTTTTTAACATTCTGGGTGTGAGTGCATGAACTTAAGACCAAAATAGACCAATACTAAAAGTAGGAATTAAATATTAGGAAAATTTTAATTAGGACTATTATCACATTTAAGCTGTCAAGCAGAAATTGTACTTTAAAACAAACAAACCAGAGTAGACTTAGATTAATGGAGGTAATTTGTGCATCACGAAGAAAAAATATATTGATTTTTACAAATATATATGTCTTAGAAACTTTCACCACTGGCTAACTGGTGTCCAGCTTCACCCAATTCCTCACAATTTATAGTTCTCAGGAAGAGACAGAGTCTCAGTAATTTCTTAGATTATTCTAGAACTATAAAGTCACATCAATTAATACATTTGTTAATAGCTATTCCATTTTATTGCAATTATCTCAAGTAACCCTAAAGTTTATTACATGGAAGAGTAAAAACTATAGTGAATGATTGTCTTAAATTAAGCCATTATTACCAATGTTATAAGTGATGTTATTCTACCCTAACCTTCCAATGAAATATTTTGCACAATGGCAGAAGTGTTCCTAATACAAAGTGTGTAAAATGGTAAAGCAATAAATGAGCTCATTTTATGCCAGTAAAGAGCTTTGGGAAGCCTTTATTCTGTTATACTATGGCAATAATTTCTACCAATCTATTTAATACTGTTGTGAATTACAATGATCATCCATGATGCTATACCACCTCCCCAGAGAAACTGCTAAGACCTCTGCATCTGCTGGCAATCTCACCTAGGCCTGAGTGCCCAGACACATCAAAGAATATACATTCTTGACATTAAAATCATGTTTTCAGCATTTTTAGATACTATTATAGTGTTTGACTAAGTGTTTCCCTTTTCGTTTTCCTGTTTCTTCATTGTCCTCGTAACGTGGCCAAGAAATTAACTAGATTCTATAAATAGATGTGTGGAAAACAAGTGAATGATTATTGAAATTCACTGCCAGGATAAGTTATTTTGAATTACAGATGACCAGTTCTAAAATAATCTGAAACTCATTTTACCATTTCGCTAAAGATTTTTTAAATTTTTCTCTCCATAATGGAGCACCTCATTACCTATAATACATTAGAAATTATCAAACTAGCATTATATCTAGAATAGAATTTTTACTCTTTAGTTTCAAATAATCAGATCAAAATATGTTATTCTGTAACAATCACAGGAAAACAAGAATAGAATAGAATAGAATAGAATAGAATAGAATAGAATAGAATAGAATAGAATAGAATAGAACAGAGTAGAAATGGAGAGAAGAAAAAGAGCTGAGAAGAGGAGAGGAAGGAAAGAAGAGAGACAGAAAGGCAGGAAGACAGTAAGTCAGGCCAGTAGCAAATGTCTTACAAATGTCTCTAGTTATTTTACCTTGCAGAAAAAAGGCAATAATACACAAATGTCTGGAGGTTTCCCCCCTACCCAGTTGGATTCCTATATTTTCCTTGTAAATGAACCTTAAATATATGATGTAATCCTATTCTACCCACTGCTCTTTTTGCCTCAATTAGACTCAAATTTATTGATGATAATTTTAATTAAGACTGAACACCATGATTACTTTGAGATTAAAATTTTGAAGATTGCATAATTTAGAACACACAAATTGGTTTTCTCTGAGAAGAATAGATATTTGATTTACTCCTTCTTTTCATAGATTTTTTTTAAACCATCTCAATTCCTATATGTGCTAATATAAAATATGCCCTTTGTCTTCAGGTCTAGATGTTGATGGAATATATCGAGTTAGTGGCAATCTGGCAACAATACAGAAGTTAAGATTTATTGTCAACCAAGGTAAGTGATTTCCACTTCAGAGATTTTTTCAAACAGTTTCATATGGAACAATATTTCATACACTGTGTTGTATGTACTGTGAATAATAATAAAACTTTAACAGGAGAATGTGAAAGTGGAAGAAATTTAAAAATTATCAGAAAAGTAAAAGATAACCAACTAGTTTATCTAGAAAAGAATAGCATATACAGAGAAACAAATTAATAGTCTATGTGAAATAAATAATGAATGGAACATGTCAAAATAAAAATGGGGGAAAGAATAGAAAAAGAGTAAAAGAAAAATGACCCAGATTCAAAAAATGTTATTGGCTTATAATGGACACTTACTATATGTTGATGAATGAAAGAATGAATGATGGAAAATGTAAAAGTCAAAATAACAGATAATAGAAAAATATATAGTAGGTAAGAAAAAATTAGGAAATGCATATGCCATCAAAGAGTTGTAAATTAAAACAATGAGATACCACTACACACCTGTTAGAATGGCTAAAATACTGACAACACCAAATGCTGGCCAAGATGTGGAGCAACAGGAACTCTCATTCATTGCTGGTGGAAGTGCAAAATGATTGAGTCACTTTGGAAGAAAATTTGGCAGTCTCTTATGAAAATAAATGTATTTTTATTGTATGATCCAGTACTTCTTGGTACTAACCCAAATGAGTTAAAAACTCATGTACACACAAAAACCTATACACAAATATTTACGGCAGCTTTTTTCATAATTGGCAAAGCTAGAATGCAACTAAGATGTCCTTCAATAGGTGCAAGAACAAATACACCAGAATACATCCATATAATGGAATATTATTCAGGGATGAAAAGAAATGAGCTTTCAAGCCATGAAAAGACTTAGAGTAATCTAAATGCATATGCTGAGTAAAACAAGGCAGTGTGAAAAGGTATGATTCCAACAATATACTGGGAAAAGGAAAACTAGAGAGAGTAAAAGATGAGTGGAAGCAGTAGGACGAGCTTGGGGGAAAGAGGGAGAGATGAATAGGTGAGCACAGGGGATTTTGAGGGCAAACAATTCTGTATGATGCTGTAATTACCCATACATGTCATTACACATTTGTCAAAACCCATAAAATGCAACACAAAGAGTGAATCCTCATGTAAATTATAATATTTAGTTAATAATAATGTATTGATATTGGCTTATCAATTATAACAATCTACCCCATTAATGCAAGATGCTATTAATAGGGAAAATTTTTGGAAGGGTGAGGAGGTACATGTTAACTCTCTGTACTTTCTGCTCAATTATTCTGTAAACTTAACACTGCTCTAAAAGAAGTCTATTAATTCAAAAAGTAAAAATAAGAAATTAGAAAATGAAAAACAAGAAGACCAACACATCTTAAGTTGGTGTTATAGACAGCTCATAGGTTTTAAAATCATACAGATGGGGTAGAACTTAGACTCTCTCCTTGTATCCTTGGCATCTTAACCTCCCTGTGCCTCTGTTTCCTATCAGGAAAAACAGTAGGGGGATGCCTTGGAAACATTTGGGAAAATTAAACTGGGTAGCATCTATGACACTTAGGAATGTGACAGACTCATGTTAGTTTTCCTTTTACTTAAAAACAGTCAAAAGTGTCTTCAGAAGAACTCCAAATCCTTGTACTCTAGCTTCCCACTTAGCTTCTATAATAGCTGGCTTCAGGTCCTCTGAATGTTTTTCATAATACATTTAATATATAAACTGTACTCCCACATTTACATACTGTTGTGTTTTTTGATGTCTTTGCACATGCTCTTCCCTTTACTTTCAATATCCTCCTATCTTTTCCTTCCCATCCCACATACACAAGCTTCCAGCCTGGTAGATTTCTTCTTTTTCTTCAAGGCCCAGATTATAGCAATTTCATTCAAGAAGCCTCCAGTCAGATTTCTTCTCTGTTCCCCTTACTCTGAGTAGCTGAATTTACGGTAGTACATTCACATCTAACTTTTAAAATTCCATCTATTATAAGACCCATAGATTTAATGCCAACTTTTGGAAAGGATATAATCAAATGTACTCGGTGATTGTATTTCAGAAACATTAAAATTTGTAAGTCTTGGAATCAAAAAATAGGATACTGGCTGAAATGTCTGTCTCTTTCACAAATCTCTAAAAAGGTAGGACTTGAATCATCCTTGTATCTTTTCCCATTAACCAGTTCTAGCCTTGGTGTTTCCATACAAGGAGTTCCTCATACAGGGAGTTTTTAATTAATATTTGTTGAACAATGTGTGTGGGTGTTGCAGGTAAGAGAAGTATTAAAACTGGAAAGCATTCAGTTCTCCAGCAATTCAACTTGGGTTGAACCAGTTTTTTAAATGTTGATTGCAATACTTTTGGCCACTTGCCACATGACTCTTGTTTCTAAGAATCTCTATAACTGAGAATCTCTACAGCTCTGCTTGTTCACTAATGCAATTCTTTGTCTTTCACAATTACTCTCTTTCCTGGGCAAAACACAGAACTAAACTTTACCTCATTCATTTATATTATTTCCATTTAACTGAATCAGCATACCCCCTCTGTGGGTAAAATATGGATAAAATAGCCCTAGCCTCATATTCATTCTAGCTTATAACCAGCTAAAATCATTCTTACAATATAGTTTATGCTGAAACGATATCCTGATTGGGATTCTAGACAGCTGGGCAACACATTTCTTCTACAAAGAAGAAATCTCAAAACAGAAGCCATGCTAGAAACAAACACTAGTTGCATTTCCTGCCTTTAAAAAAACTATGCTCAGCAGTTTGAAAAGGCAAAGAAAAAAATCTGCAATGAAAATATGAAATCTGTCCATCTCGTCTTTTGCAATCCAAACTTCAGCGTCCTCTGAGGCTATGTAACTGCTCATGTTTCCATGAGAATTGACAATGTAAGGCTGGACAGAGGCCTGAGTTGGTATCTGGTAGCACAGAATTGTCAGTAAACTGTCTCCCTGGTTTATAGCACTGTCAGAATGCAACATACTCAACACAAATTATGCTACATTAGGACCTTTGATACTGGTAACTTTGTCCAAGTTGTGTTATGGAGTTTTTTGAATTAGATGATAAGTGAAATGCATATACCAACCCCTTTCAAAATTTGCTAATCAGATTATCCTTTGAATGCGTTTTCTGGACTGGCCCCACAACCTTGTTGCTAATGCCATACCTTCCCCTCCATCTGGACCAGGACTCTAATAGTAGAGCTGACTTGAAAATAATCAGTGCTGGGTGCAAAGAGATTGTAAGTGTACATGTGGCCCTCTGTGGCCCTCTCTCTGTGTGTCTAATACAATAAACTGGCAATGCAGGGAAAATTCCATGAAAAGCATAAAGTGCTATGTAAAGGCAGTGCATCATTTTTGCAGTCTAAGCTGAAACATAAATGATTTTTGCATACCTGCTTTGTATTAACATATTTTATTCCTTCTTTATTCACCTTGCACATGTTTATTTTCTAGAAGGCTCTAAATATACATTTTTAAACAAGTAAGCCCTGCCCACTGTTAGACTAGACAAATAAAAACTGATTTTTGAGATTTTCAAGACAGATGAATTGCAATTTATGTATTTCACTAACTTTCTTGAATGCTATAATCATCAGCAATTCTAAATACACCAGTTGAATGACTCAATTTGTTTTGGTTTTCTATTTGACTTACTAAATCAGTGGGAATTAGATACCCTTATTATACTTCCAGTTCAGATGACATGCAAGTTACATTCAAAGTGTTCACTTTTGAAAAGCATTTCCTAATTATAACTAGTAATGATGATAATAGTAATTATTATCATAAAAGTAAGCAGCATTTTCATAATTTATTATGTGCCAGGCACTGTACTAAGCACTTTATTTACATAATTTAATCTAATCCTTTCTTACATCCCATAGAGTAGGCACTATTATTATTCCCATTTTACAGATGTAAAAACTGAGGTTCAGATAGTAAATAATGTCCTAATGTCATACAGCATATAAGTGAAGGAGCTAAGACTAGATCCCAGATCTGTCTGACTCAGAGCCTATGCTGCAAACCACTGCCATTATTCTGCATTTCCAATTCATCAGCTGTTGATTATCTCTTTATAAAAGCAGAGATTAGTCTTTTCATGCTACACACGCTCATTCATGACTTTCCTTTACACCCCGCCTCTTGGTGTTGGTAACTGATGAGTACTACCGTTGGAGTTTTGCTAAAATTGTTCAAGAGCTGTTTGGAGAAACGCCAAACATCACAGTTAGGAAGAAGCCTGGCATTGCCATTCTCTGTATGGCTTTATGTATCTATGTTTGGCCCAAGAAACTACTTTAACACGCTATTCTGTTGCAGCCTTTGGGAAAGGGATCGAGGATTCTTGATTTACTAGGCTGTTGGTGCGTTTGTGAGCAGCACTCTGCCCTGTTTGTTGAATTTGGTGACAGCTTTCAGTGACATTTTGCTGATACAGCTCTTCTGCTTTGTGAAGGCATCCCCAAAGAAAACTGGTCCATGACCTTAGATGTCAACCTGTCATCAGCCTGCGACATTGCGTTGATTCTTCAGAATGATCTGTGACCTCCTTACACTTTTCTTGCATGGGGGGTACTTTGCAAAGGACAGACTTCAGCATGGAGGATGCTGCATGTCTTGAGAACTTTTGACAGAAAGTCTTGGAAATTCCCCCAGGCTAAATTCCCCCTCCTTCCCACATTGATACTTGGGTTTGAGCTGCCCATCTATGCCTTAGGCTTATTGCCCAAACTACAAATTCAGTTCAGACTCACTTGGTATTACTTAGACATCCTCTTTCACCCTTTGAGAAAGGGACAAGAGAGATTGGCATTCTTTTTGGAAAAATCTAGCTATGAACCTTCCCAAGCCCATGAGCCAATGGGAGAGCTATGAAGCATTGCCGGAAGAACTGACTGGGAATTTTCCAGATGGGTGTCTGTTAGTACACAGTTACAAATATTCTCTCTGTTTTCCTGAACTGAAGAAAATTACTTCTTACCAGGATTTTAGACATGTTTTTCTTTTTTCTTTTTCTTTCTTTTTTTTTTTTTTTTTTTGAGACGGAGTCTCGGTCGGTCTGTCACCCAGCCTGGAGTGCAGTGGTGTGATCTCGGCTCACTGCAACCTCCACCTCCCGGGTTCAAGCGATTTTCCTGCCTCAGCCACCTGAGTAGCTGGGATTACAGGTGCCCGCCACCAAGCTCGGCTAATATTTGTATTTTTAATACAGACAAGGTTTCACCATGTCTCAAACTCCTGACCTCAAGTGATCTGCCCACTTCGGCCTTCCAAAGTGCTGGGATTACAGAGTAAGCCACTGCGCCCGGCCGACATGTTTTTCATTTATAGAAACAAAATTTGAAGAAAAACTGTTAAGGACAACCTTCTCTACTTGTGCAAACAAGGAGGAACAAAATATACAAATGCTATAAATCTACATGATCAAGAATCTTGTTTGTGTGTTTGTGAGCACACACACACATGTGCATTTGTTTTAAATGAGAGGATTTTTTTCATTAATTTATAGTCTCGTAGATTATTTACCCAGATTTTATTGGCATAATAATCCAAATTAGATATTGGCTTAAAGAGATGGATGTGCTTAGTTTAAACATGCTAAGAATAAGCTCCATTAAAAACAAACTATTAGAAAAACAATTTTGTTTATCAACTGTACCTAAACTACTTTAATATAGATTTGTACCTTAAAGCAAAGCCAAGCATTAACTTTAGTAGCTATCCCTGTGCTTTTCATATTATTTGCAGCATCAAAAATTGAATAAAAGAAAGAGAAAGTGAGAAAGAATGTGAACAATTGGCAGTTTCATCATGAAATAAGCAATTGGATGAAACAGAAAAAGATCTGAAAAAGGATTTCAAATTTCTGTTCTTATAAAATAGCCCTTGTATCAAGTCCATTCATTTTTCTATTAAGTAAGTTTATATTGCCCTCTTATTATTTTTAAAACGAGGTATTTCCTTAAGCCTGCTCTACTCTCACCGCCAATCACAGCAACAACGAAACAAACTCTGTTATTTGCTTTATTCCATTCCACAGGGTGGTTTTTTGGTAAGTTGAATCATTGATATTGCACCTTTTTGGCTTTCATGTGACAAGATTATCTTTTAACAATGATTTATTTTTCCCATTAAAGTTGAAAAGATCACTTGATCATAAAAGAGCCAGACTCTAACATCATTCAGGGCTTTGGAAACTTTCTTAGACCTCATTTTTCAGCTACATTGAGTCAGGGAGCTCAAAGACTATTGATGAAGCATGTATTGTTTTCTAGCTGCTTAAGAAAATGTATTGGCATTAGTAAATAATGCTGAACACAGAGGTCAAAAGAGTAAGTTATTCATGTTCATGCACATTTAGTTTCTGATTTTTACATTATAGTCCAAAAATAAGTTTATGAATCCTGACAGTCTCCAAGACACACAAATCCTGGCTACTTATTTTAAAGCAAAACTATACCACACATTTACCGTGGATTGTATTTTCTAATTCATTATGTACCAACCAATAATGAACTGACCTAATGCTGTTGTGAAATAAAGGCAGAAGGCATCTAATGGGGAAAAGCACCAGATAAATGTTGAAGGATCGACCTCTTTATCTTGATTCTGAACTATTTGGAAGCCTAATAGAACTATTTTAACCCCTTTAAATCACAAACTCTTCATTTCCAAAATGGGAAAAATAATGGAAATGTGAGGACTTTAAAAAGTGAATCAGCCAGGGGATAGTTATTATTAACTTTAATTAAGATGACAAGTAGATAGATGAAATCAAATCACTATTGCATTTTCTTCATAATTGCATGATACCAAATATTTATAATCAAATATGGTTTTTGCCTTCTACATGATTGAATTTTCCTTGATGATAATTGGAAGAAAAAACAAATAAAACTTTGGAAACTCTTTACTATCCAGTGTTTGAAATCATTACTAGCCAAATTCATAGGCCTTCTGAATTCTTGGACACAAAAAAGAAAATTTCATGTTGTCAGTATGGTTTGGGAATATTCTAAATTGCAAAGAATAGCTTCATGTTCATTGGAGAAGGGGAGCGAAGTCTACTGAAATTTAAAGTATTAATTCGGTTGTAGCTTTTCCGTATAGACTTGACTACTGAGTCTGGAAATTAAATTAGTCAGAGTTATGTAACTACTAATCCCCAAGAAAAACCCCTAAGATATTTACAAAATTCCATCGTGATCATCACCATCATCATCATCACAAATCATTGCCATAACCATCAAAATTAATAAGTAGTTATTAAAAGCTTCATAGGAAAACACACCATGCTTGCTTCTGCTCTAACAACACTGTAGCACTGGTTCCCGGCCTTGACTGCATATCAGAATTGTACTGCATATCTCCTGCTGCCTAACCATATTACTGCCAACTTAGCTACCTAAAGCAATACAAATTTATTATCTCACAGTTTCTGTGGGTCAGAAGTCTGGGCACAGCTTAGCTGAATCCTCTGCAAGGCTGCAAAATCAAGGTGTCAGCCATAGGCGGGTTCTCATCTAGAGGCTCAACTGAGGATAGGTCTGCTTCCAGGTTCACATAGTCATTGGCAGGATTGAGTTCCTTGTGGGTTGTTGGACTGAAGGCCTCAATCCATCATTGGTTGTTGGCCAAAAGCCTTGTGGACCATCTTACAGCATGGCAGCTGCCCTCATCAAAGCAGCAAGGGAGAGACAGATTATTAGTACAGCAGAAGTTTTAATCCCATGTAACATAATCATGAAGGTTACATCCAATCACCTTTGCTACCTACCGTTGGTTAGAAGCAAGTCACAGTTCCCACCTTACATCCTAGGGGAGGGGACTACACAAGGCATAAACACAAGAAAGGGGGGATAATTAGGGGTCATCTTAGAACCTGACTGGCATAAGAATCTAGTGGTAGGGCTTTTCAAAAATAAATATTTTTGAAGCTCATTCATTAAAAAATCCAATGTAAGAAGTCTGCAGTTTGAGCTATAAGTAAGTGTTTTAAAAGAAAAACTCCCCAGATAAGTAAAGTGCATAGCCAGGTTTGGAAACTCCCTGCACAATGGAAGCTAGTTTTATTCTGGCTCTCTGGTGGAGACATGACTTACCAAGACATAACATATCAAGATTTGCATTTGAAAAAAGGGGAAATAGACCATGAATGCCTGTTTCGATAACTAGTTTTCTAGTGAGGGGAAGTCTTCTCTTTGGCTATTGATTAATGTAATAATGTTCAAAAACTTTTATGAACTGCTTCATTATATAACTAAAAACTACCATGGATATATTATGTATGTTAGTATGATTAAAATTACGCATTTTACCATAACAATCCTTTTCCAATGTTGTGAGTTCTGAAATAAATGAAAATAAAAGATGCTTTACCTAATCATTTGCTAACGAAACTAAGGGGTAAATAATATGAAAAATGTAATACATTTAAATCATTGCTGATAATAGGGGCATTTAATTGAGAATCTACTACATGACAGGTACACAAAGTTAGAGGAATCTCTGACCCTCATAAAAGTTTACAAGGTAGATAAACTTCATTATCCACATTCTTCACATAGGAAATCATACTTTAGAAAAATTAAATAACTCTTAGGCCACAAAATTAATACAGTATTGAATGCAGGAGGTGAATCTATTTTAAACTTACTCCCAAAAATATATTGCCTGGTAGCTGGATTCAATTTACCATGGGGAAGGGGGCAGAGAGATGTTATCTTCTTTTTAACATTAAGGAATCCCAAATCACTTATTCTCATTATAATACTATATTTTCCAGGTGTTCAGCCTATGGGACCCTCTATAAGAAAAAAACATCAATTTTAAATTGCCCTTTTAATAAATAACCCCCAAATGCTTTGGGGATTATAAGAGTAGGAAACTTGATTCGTTTTTGAATCTCCAGCATGGCAAAGTGCCTGCCACTTTGAATGTATGAAATTAAGGTTTGATTCTACAAAATAAGAGAATGATGAACATCTTATACAAACCAACTCTATATAAAATAACTTCATTGGTACATTATGTTAGGTTCCATTTTCTCAGCAAAGAAAACTCAAGCTATATTTTACATTATATTTTCTCCCAGATGCCTATAAGTTAGCACTTAATTTTAGACTGGATAAAAGAAATGAATAGTGAAGGATCCCATATCCCCATTTTCTGTCTCAACAAAACAAAGCTTGAGGCGAGATAACTTACTGTCCCTCAACATGGTATCTTAGTAATTGAACATGTCAGTCATGATATTGGAAATAGTGGTATAACTTGGCATGCCATCTTAGTCCTCCAAAATGTTGGAAATACTTAGGGTTGGATAAATAGCAATGAAGTCATACTGCTCTTGCTAACCCCCAGGCCCTGAATTTTGAAAGCATGTCTTTTGTTTTTGTTTTCACACAAGGATCCCTGTTGCTGGTAATTACAGCTTTAGTGACTCACATATATTTATATAGCACCTCTTTTCCAAGGTGCCCCATGTACTTTGGAAACATTTCCTAACAAAAGTGTGCTGTAGAAAAAAAGTATTCTCATCTCCTTAAAGCTGTTCCTGAAAAGGAAAGTAACAGTTGCAGAGATGGGAAGAAATTTTTTTCAGGTCCCCAAGCACAACGTGAAAATAAATATTCAAAGTTAACAAATGCAGGGCTAAAGCAAGATTCAAACTAAGGTCTGAATGACTTAGAACCACACAGATTCTATTATGCCCTCATGTGTACGGACCCACTGGAGAGGTGGTGGAAGATAGCCTTATCTGCTTCTTGCTTCACTGAGGGTCCCAGCACAGCAGGATTAATGTGGAAGGGAGAGATGAGCTCCATAAAATAAGATTTTGGCTTTTACAGCATTCATTTGACAGATGCTTAAAGAGCTCCCACTAGATGCCAGGCAGTATGTGGGACACCGGAAGTACAGCAGTGAATAGGACAAGTGACCTTTCCATTCACATGGAGCCTCCATGTGCATGGACATTGCAATCTATCAGCTAAGAACCCTGGTGATGGGTTCAATGTGAATTAGTGGGAAAATACTAGGATCTGCAGGCATCCCAGGTCTGCTCCCTCCTCTCTCTCTGACCTCACTGGGTAGCTCTCTTCCGTCCTCATTATTTTCCAACCACCACGGCTTCCTTTCTTCCTCAGATTCATCAAGCTCATCCTCTTCCTGGGGCTTTTGCATTTGCTCCTGTCTACCGGAAATGAGTTTCCAGCAGATCCCCACAAGATGCCCCCCTTTCCACAGTCAGGTCACCTTCTCAGGAAGCCCTTTCCTGAATAATTCATCTGAGACATGCCTTCACTGTACCCACCCAGCCACTACCTTTCCCAGTATCGTGTTTTCCTCTCTTCAGAGCACATGCTATCTAAAACTGCCTTGCTGCTGCTTTTTTTTTTTTTGAGACAGAGTCTCGCTCTCTCACCCAGTGCCATGATCTCGGTTCACTGCAAGCTCTGCCTCCCAGGTTCATGCCATTCTCCTGCCTCAGCCTCCCAAGTAGCTGGGACTACAGGTGCCCGCCACCACGCCTGGCTAATTTTTTGTATTTTTAGTAGAGAAGGGGTTTCGCCGTGTTAGCCAGGATGGTCTCGATCTCCTGACCTCGTGATCTGCCCCCCTCGGCCTCCCAAAGTGCTGGCATTACAGGCGTGAGCCACAGCGTGCTTCTTTATCTATCACCTCAGTGCTTGCCTTCCTCCTCCACACTGTGGCATCTATGTAAGCAAGACCTTCCCTGTCTTGGTCTCCTCAGTATCCCTAGCTCTTACTGTGCCTTCAAATAAAAGCTTTTTGGATATGAATGAATCTAACAAACAAGTGCATTAATGAGTCATGTTGGGCCACCAGCAAAGGATAGGCTCGGATTGAAAAGCAGGCGTTAGCCCTCAGGACCACAACCCAGACCCAGGAAAACGTACAGCCCCGAAAAGAATATCTTAAGAATTTGAGAGTTGCTTTCTAGTCAGTCCAGTGAAAGATGTTCCTCTTCCCAACCCTCACCTTCCACCTCCACCTGAAGTAACTGTCTGCCAACCCAACATGGAATACATTGGAAAGATTTGGGAAGAAGAGGAGGAAGCTGCCAGGCTTGGAAGATCAGAGCCAGCCCTGCCAGCCTTGTCCTTTAGGCCAAAAAAGACTGCCTAAGAAACAGAGGACCCCCAAACTCAGGTGATACTAAAGCCACCTGAATTATATGAATTTCCATAGTGTAATCCCTTTCAGTGAGGTGATTTGTTGCCAAGTCCCTGTCGGCCCCATATCTCACTGTACCTCACCTTCTGTTTGCCAGAGAACACCTCTGGCTCAAATTACAAGTGGATGTCCTGGTCTTGCTATGGCTTCAGTGAAGTAATATAAACTGCAAAATAGAATAATCAGGAAAGGAGGGAAATTAGCTAAGGGTATAAAATAAGGCCTAAATGCTGGGAAAACTGGCTAGTCATATGTAGAAAGCTGAAACTGGATCCCTTCCTTACACCTTATACAAAAATTAATTCAAGATGGATTAAAGACTTACATGTTAGACTTAAAACCATAAAAACCCTAGAAGAAAAACTAGGCAATACCATTCAGGACATAGGCATGGGCAAGGACTTCATGACTAAAACACCAAAAGCAATGGCAACAAAAGCCAAAATTGACAAATGGGATCTAATTAAACTAAAGAGCTTCTGCACAGCAAAAGAAACTACCATCAGAGTGAACAGGCAACCTACAGAATGGGAGAAAATTTTTGCAATCTACCCATCTGACAAAGGGCTAATATCCAGAATCTACAAAGAACTTAAACAAATTTACAAGAAAAAAACCCCATCAAAAAGTGGGCAAAGGACATGAACAGACACTTCTCAAAAGAAGACATTCATGTAGCCAACAGACATATGAAAAAATGCTCATCATCACTGGTCATCAGAGAAATGCAAATCAAAACCACAATGAGATACCATCTCACACCAGTTAGAATGGCGATCATTAAAAAGTCAGGAAACAACAGATGTGGAGAGGATGTGGAGAAATAGGAACGTTTTTACACTGTTGGTGGTAGTGTAAACTAGTTCAGCCATTGTGGAAGACAGTGTGGCGATTCCTCAAGGATCTAGAACTAGAAATACCATTTGACCCAGTGATCCCATTACTGGATATATACCCAAAGAATTATAAATCATGTTACTATAAAGACACATGCACACATATGTTTATCGCAGCACTATTCACAATAGCAAAGACTTGGAACCAAGCCAAATGTCCATCATTAGTAGACTGGATTAAGAAAACGTGGCACATATACACCGTGGAATACTATGCAGCCATAAAAAAGGATGAATTCATGTCCTTTGCAGGGACATGGATAAAACTGGAAACTATCATTCTGAGCAAACTATCACAAGGACAGAAAATGAAACACCACATGTTCTCACTCTTAGGTGGGAATTGAACAATGAGAACACTTGGTCACAGGGTAGGGAACATCACACACCAGGGCCTGTCATAGGATGGGGGGCAGGGGGAGGGATAGCACTGGGAGAAATACCTAATGTAAATGACAGGCTGATGGGTGCAGCGAGCCAGCATGGCACATGTATACTTATGTAACAAGCCTGCACGTTGTGCACATGTACCCTAGAACTTAAAGTATAATAATTTAAACCAAAAAAAAGCCTAAAATATTGGCCTAAATGAAGACTTCAAATGGGGATTTATTCATTCAAAAATATTTCTTGAAAACCTTTTATGAACCAGGATCTCTTCTGGAAAATCAGGCTCTGGTGGATCATCCATTTTGGTGTCAAGAGATACATAATAAATACACAAGATAATTTCAGATGATATCAGAAATTATAATCAAGATCGTGATGTAATAGAGAAGAACAGATGGAGACGGGTGAGGTGGCCCTTGATTAGATGACCTGAGAAGGTCTCTTTGAGGAGGAGACATTTGAATAGACACTTGACCTGATAGGAAGCAGGGAGGCATGGAGAGATGTGGGGGGAGTGCAAAGCAGGGAAACTGGTTCTGGGGAATGAGGGCTTCTGTGAGATCAGGACACACAGAAGGCCAGAGGGATGGGCAAAGCCAGGCCAGGTAGGCCTTGCCAATCAAGATTAGAAGCTTGGCTTTTATTCTAAGCTCAGTGGAAGGTCAGTGGGGTGTAGGGCAGCAGTAAGCAGAAAATTAGCTGAACCTATTTATTTATTTGTTTTTAAATTATTCCACTGGCTAAGAGAAGAATGAATTGTAGGGGGAAAGAGTACATACAGGGGACAAATTAGAAGGTTGTTACAGTAGCACAGTCAAGCTATAATAATGGTGGCTGATTTGTATGAGGGAATACTTCATATTCTATTTGTCTTATTTTCCATATGCCTTTTAAACCATTTCCTTTAAGCAATAAAGTGTAGAGAGAAGAGTGGCCCAGGAGTTAGAAAGCCTAGGTCAATTTTCATGTCACCTCTTAATAATTGTGTTGTCTTGCCCAAATCATTTAACCTCCCCAGGTCAATTTTATTATCTTTAAAGCAAGAATATATTTTCTTTTAAGATGAGTCAATCCCATGAGATAATGAACCTGTTACAATGGAAATTGCTACACCATATGGAAGTTATATCTAAATGTGTCCCTTACAACCATCCTAATGAAGTAATCTATTGTAATATAATGAAGTATAACATTTTTTAAAGGAAAGAATATTTTATAAAGAAAGGGCTTATCTCAAGTTCTTCTTGGATTATTTAAATGTCACTCAAATTTTCCCTGGAACCTCCCCCCAAACCACAAGACTCACTCCTCATTTTAAATCCTATGTTTACAACTTCAACTACTCAATTTACAATAATCTCATATTGTGTATGATGTTATATATCATTAGTGAAAATCACATGGTTATATCTTATCTACTCAACACACTAAACATTTCTTAAGGGCAGAGTTCATATCTTTTAAATCTGTCTCTCCTACTTTACCCAGAAGAATATCTTGCAGTTGATAGAAGCACTACACATTTTAATTTATTGATTGATTCCATCCAGAGTTGGACCATTTTTTTATTAAAGAAGGTGAGGAATTTGGCACACGCTGGAGATCAGTCTCAAAGTGAACAATTTTTCACTGTGTACTATTGAACTCAGTTCCAAAAACAATAGCAAGAAATACATAAAATGTTAGCATTAGGTATTGGTGATTTTTATTGTCTTCGTTTTTCAAAATACCTTCCCAATTTCCTGCAATTTACACATTATTTCTTTTGAAAACAAATATTGAAGAAAAGAGAAGATATGTCTGTTTCAAACAGGTCAATCCTTTTTTTTAACAGAATAGAATTTACAGAACATACCAACAGAACCAAGAGAATGTCAGTACTTGAGTTCTCTAAAGCAGGGGTTTCCAGCCCCCCGGCCAGGGGCCAGTACCAGGCCATGGCTTGTTAGGAACCTGGCAGCACAGTAGGAGGTGAGTGGCAGGTGAGAGAGCATTACCCCCTGAGCTCCACCTCTTGTCAGATTAGCAGTGGCATTAATTTCTCATAGGAGTACAAACCCTATTGCAAACTGCACATGGGAGGGATCTAGGTTGCATGCTCCTTATGAGAATCTAATGCCTAATGATCTGTCACTGTCTCCCATAACCCCCAAATGGGACTGTTTATTTGCAGGAAAAAAAGCTTGAGGTTCCCATTGATTCTACATTATGGTGAGCATGTAACAATAATAGAAATAAGGTGTACAATAAATGTAATGTGCTTGAATCATCCTGAAACCATACTCTTCCCCTTACAATCTGTGAAAAAATTGTCTTCCACGAAACTGGTCCCTGGTGCCAAAATGGCTGGGGACCACTGCTCTAAAGCACTTGAAATGCTATTACACTAAATCTTTGTAAGAAAGCTACCCACTTTATAGATGAACTAAAGTCTCTATGAGTTTAAATGAGTTGCTAAGAGTTGCATTTCTTCATTCAGCTGAGATTTGGAGAAGGCATTATGTGTTTCCTGGTAATTTAGAGAGAAGGTGACATGAAATCCCAGCCACAGTCTCCTAACATCCATGGGATTCTAAAAAGCCCATGGAATAATTCCCTTTAAATAGCAGCAGGTATTGGTGGCATCTGCCTTTCTTGCTGTTTCACCATCTCCTCATCCTTTCTACTTCTCCAGATTGTTTGTCTTTTTGTGGTCTCCTCACTCTCTGGCTACATTTTTCCTGAGCAAGTACCCCACTCCCCCTTCTTGTTAGTCTATTACTTTCATGTCTGGCAGCCATAAGGGGTTCACTCACCATTATCTGCTTAGGATGTTGGAATTCAATATCCCATCAGTCCTGGGGGCTGGAGTATGTATGCGTATTATTATTTGATAGGTCCCAGCAGAACAGTCTTTCAGAGCAAGATGCACATCATCAGTGGTTTTGCTGATGGATGAGCTCACCTCCTTGACACAGATCTCATGATTCTTGGCATAAATCTCAACAGGAATTAGCTGCTTCTTCCACTGTGTTCCCATAGCATGTTGTCCCTGTGTTTCAGTACTGGTTTTAGTCTATTTCATATGCCACTTCTCTCCCTTTCATGACTGTTAGATGCTGGAGACTGAGCTATTTTTCAGTTTCCTCTGGATTCCTCCCTATGCCCATCATGTGCCATCTGCATTGTAGGCTTTCAGCAAAGCTGTGCCTGCCAGATCCTCTTATTTCTGGGTGCCAAAATACTCAGCATTACACTTCTACCTCACAAAGATCTACCTGGCTTAAAATCATCACCCACCTGTGTGTGCCTTTGGAGCCTTTATTTCACCCCTGTCCTCACCCCTGACACCTGTAAGACACTGAGTCTTACTGAGCCCACTTTCTCCATAGTCATACTCTATGCACACAGCCATCTTCCCCATTCCTCTCTCCCTCTCCCTTTCCCTTGCCCTGTTCTCAGCGTTATCATCCCCATCTCTCAAGAGTCCACTCAGACTTTCTAAGGTGATCATTTGTTCATCTGAGCACAGTAGGTCATGCTTCCTGCTACTCCCAGGAATATAAGGTAAGAGACCTCATATAATCAGGTAAATAGTGAGGATTTTCAGTCTCTACATAAGGTATTTTCAACAGTAGTGTTGACTCATCTCAAATCACACCACTTAGACAGCTATAAAGCCAGGCTTACCTGGAATTTTCTTTTTCTGACTCATGAAACTCTTGTCTCTGTCATATGTGTATTTTTACTTCTGAATTAATATAGCCATCCTGAATCCTAAATCCACGCGTGATTTCTGAGACCACTACTCTCACTGCTAATCTAGTTATGTAGGAATCCCTCCTAAATACAAATTTTAAAAGATAAAACATACAACCAAAACACAAAGGGCCATATTGAGAACCATGCAAAGCACTTTAAAAGTGGTAAAAGATACTAGCTAGATAAATTCAAATCTCTAGATTACAAAAATGGAAATTCATAAATTAAAAAAATACCTCTAGATACCTTTATATTTGTTTCTTCATTTATTCCATCTTGTGTGTTTATAGAAGAAACAATATTCAGGTACTTTTCATTTTACTGGGATGAGAAATGGAAATGCTAACTACAGTGCAGCTTCATGACTCAAAAGTCTGTAACTGGTATTAATGAACTTTTAAAATGCTAATTTTAATGCTTACTCCAACAGAAAGATGCCTTAAAGCAAAACTTCACATTTCTTATCTGCTAAAAGCAATGTGTTTTGCATCCCTTACAAAATAAAATGGTTGAAATAAGGTTTTTAAAGGGCTTAAAGTTTCAAGGACTTCTCTTGTTCTTCTAGAGAAAAGAAATTTATAAAATCACATCCATTAATGGTCCCTCTGCTAGAAAATGAAAATACTCCCAAATATGTTCCACTCTAGGAAAATCAAAAATAACATGTAAACTACAAATATGTTAGCCAATTCAGAATATTTATTAACTAAATAATTTAATAATAAAGAAAATGCCTACTTGATTAATTGTTACAGAGTAAAAATTACAATAAAACTGTCTTGATCAGTGCTTTGCAGAAGCGCCATTACTGTCTGTGCAGTTGTTTAACAAGGATTTAATTGGAAAGATAAGTGAATGCACATTTAAAAGTATTGTTAATTTGCTTTATAATCACCCCATCCTTCACAGTATTGACAGCACAAGGCACAAACCCCTTTCTGTTTTACAAGTATTATTTTCCATATGTGCACAATAAATTCTGAAGCAGTAATTGGAAATTTTATGGGATCCAATATACCTAGTATAGTGGGTTTGGAGGTGCACTCTTCCTTTACAAGAGGTAACCCAGTTCTAGTTGTTGGAAACGAGTGACAAATCTTTGATGTATATATTTCCCCTATCCATGTTTGTTCAGGTTCATATTTGGTCCATTTCTAGAAAAGGTTGCCTCTCTTATATTTTATGTCTAATAAAATCAAGATTGAGAGGAGAAAAAAATCTGAATTATTTTTAGTCTGTGACTATTTGTATTACTTTCTTGAAAATGTGCATTATCAGTGGAGGTTCTAACCAAGGATGGTTTCTAGACTGTAGCCAAACGAAATCACCTGTATGTGAAAATAGTGGTACCTGAACCTATTAAAGGAGACAAGAGAAGGGGCAAAGAACATCTATGATTGATCTCTACCTCTGCAGCCACACTGACACTCATTCACACACATCCCTTAGAGTTTGGAATCATCTCATCAAAAATCTAATCAGTGTGGTTTGCAAAACAACATGAGTGTAATGCCTCAGATTTCTAAGAGGTGGCAACCTTGACTACCCAAGTTTCCAATATACAAAGCCCAAAGACCTTCCTTATTGTAGAAGGAGCCTAAAGCTACTTTGGAAGCAGGTCATTTGCTCAGTTCAAATGGGTAGAGAATGTTAGAGTGCCTTGTTTATTGGCTGATTCTCAAGGAGCCACAGTCTTTAGGATTTATTTCAAAAGATAAAAGAGCCTAAAACTTAAAGTATAATAATAATAAAATTAAAAAAATAATAAAAAAGATGAAAATATGAGCGTCTTCTTGAAAATGGGGAACTGTTCGTTAAACCTATTTTGAAGGCAACAGTTGTTCGAATCCTCTCTATTGATAAAGGCTGCCCACTTGGTTATGATGAGCAGGGAGTGTCCCCAAAGTGTCTCATGCCAGTGGCAGTAAAAGCCTGAAAAAATATAGGGAACATGCTAAATAGCCTCTCGGCCATGCCCCCATTAGCTAGAATTGGTAGAAATATCTTTAGGTTTGGTTAACTATAGATTTATTTTTTTCCTGTAGACAGCAAACACTTCAACTATAAAAGCTTAGAAATGTCTTCTGAGGAAAATTTTCGTTAGAATCCTTTGCAGTGTAAACCTCTTTGCCCTCTGGATAAAATGTGTTACCTTACGTATTGTCATGGGAACAATTATTTTTATCTTTAGTTTGGCTATGCCTCTAAATCTCTAAACTTCTCACATTTACATTAGTTTTTTATGCTTACAGAGTAAAATAGATACACATATTGAGTTTCACATGTCTAGAGATTTTCCAATACATGCTAATATCTGATCACTAATACCAACTCGCAAATCACATAAATCTATTTCTTCATTCTGACATGTATATATATTTCTCTAGTGAAAATTCTTACCTTGCTGAGTTTCACTCTCCCTATATGTGTAAGTACTTGTGTGTTGTAAAAACTGTGCACAGACACACATATGTGTACACTTTAAAGATTATTTTTACTACTTTTTCAAATTTCTCCATTGGAGGCATGGATTTTAAAACTGTTTATCTCTGGTGAAAATGTCTTTGGGACCAAGACCTTTATATGCCCCATTTCAACTAGACAGAGCTGAGACTGGTGCAATAATGAAACGTCCAGCTGTCCTTTAATTAACTAAAATGAGGAAAATGTAATGTTTTGATGAGAGAACCAGGATTCTGTGAGGGATAATGGGAAGACTATATGTTTCTGCGCCTTCCTGCATATGACACAGCCATGGGGTGCAGGAAAGAGAGGAGGCATTTTTATGCCCCAGTAGGGGGAGCTTTCTTTTCCCTACTGTAAGGACAGCATGGTGCATGTGTTTAAACACGCCATCCTAAAATGCAGACTTTTCATTTTCATTTTGCAAGTGGGAAATTTCACTATGTGATGGGCACATTACTCTTCTTAGCGACACATTTTGTGCAAACTCATTTGGGAAAGAATAGGAAATTTAGAATACTGCCTTCATATTTCTTCTGGAAATGTTAGCCTGAATCCATTATTTCCAAACCTGATGAGGATTACAGTTCATTTGTATTTCACAGCAACCCATATTGTATTCTGTTTTGTGAAGTAAATAAGAGATGATACCGTTCTAATAGTGCCTGTATTTTGCTTTCCATGTTAATAGTCTTATTCTGGGGGCAAAAGGGAAGGAAAAAGGCAGAGAGTGGAATACTCAATTTAGCCTTCTCTAGATGGAAGGAATGTGTTATTCTGACAAAGAAGTGCCCTGAATTATTTTATAAATAATCTAAACCGGAGGAGGTGGAACACAAACTCACTTAGGTCACTGAGTATATCCATATTCAAATGATATTATAAAAAGCACTGTTCATTAACACCCAAATCTCTATCTCTTATTTAACTACGTTTAAAATACTCATGGACTAACCTGATTTGACAGCAGTGTAGGTGGATGCTTATGTGCCACTGAAGGGAATTCTTTACAAAATAATTTCCCACCAGCATTTCACTGTGCCTGAGATGCCACAATTTGAAAATCAATTCATTGGCTGAGGCAGGAAAGACAAATAATTTCACCTCTTATACTAAATACAGTTGTTTCTTGGTGACTGACCAGATGGGTGTGTTAAGAAGGATACTGAAGCATTGTCCTAAATAAGTGGGAAAGAGTTCTGTGATCCATCCATAATGGATCACATTAATAATGTATGGCATAGATATTATTTAAAAAGAAAAAACCAAGTGCCTGAATATGCACACCATGCACTTTATGTTTCTGGTTTAAGATATTGGATTAAGAAAAAATTGACTGTTATACAAATAACATCTGAGTCTTACACTCTATCGATGTAATCATGAACACAAATCTTTTAATCTAGTAGGACATCATATAACCTAGCATACCTTCAATGGAATACAGCAAAGAACAGGAAATATCAGAAGAATCAGAAGAAGGGAGGATTATATGATAAAGAAAAAAGAACTCCGCGGGAGTTCAGTTAGATTAAAAAGTCACATTTTACTTAACAATTTTACCACCTCTTTTTCACCCACTGACTAAATTTCTTTCTTGATATAAAGTATGACTAAACTATTTTGGTTGACTCTAGTTCATATATTGAGGTTATATCTATTGGAATGAAAGGAAGTCCAAAGTAATCCTCCATTGAAGAAATGTCCCAGCCTAATTAATGATTTTAGCTGATGACCATATAGACTATCTTTCTGTCTACAAAGCTGTCATCAAACTATAGCTAAAACTAATCCTCCTAATTGCAAATCACTTGAAAATAAAAGCAAATCACTTGAAAGAGAGAACATCTACAATGGAATGTATAAGCAAAGTCTTCCCACTTTACCTTCACTTACTTTGGGCTCAGGTTGGTGAGATTTATTTTCATTAAGACAAATTCTTAGGCCCTGAAAAAATAGATGAAACCTACCATCTGCACCACATTTCAATATTTGATTTAAGTCATCTGTTGACTTTGAACACACTCGTGTACCATTCCTTATACGAGCTAAAATGTAATCCCCTTCACTGGGGACTGTAAAGAAATGTTGACTTTTGATTTCTTTACATATTTGATCTTTCAAGATATGAGAATGCTGCAGCTGGAAAACTCAGCACCATTAGGGAAACAAAGCAGAAAATAAAACATACAAGTGAATCAGTTAGGACTCTTCTGATTTTAAGGGACAAAAACCAAAGGATTTTTTTCCTTTATGTAACTGGAAAAATCAGGAAATGATGCAGCTTCAAGCATAACTAAATTCTGAAGCTTAAACAGCATCGTAAGTCCTAACCTCTCTCGGTCTCTCAGCTCTGCTCTCCTCCCCATTAGCTTCATACTCAGGCTTTGCATGGTTGTAAAATGACCACCAGCAGTTCTGGATCAACATGATCCCTGCTTCTAGTCCCTCAGGAAGCTCCTTTCCCAAAGCACCTGACTATTATTAACCAAAATTGTGTCATTAACTCATCCCTGAATCACTCACTGTGGCTAAGGAAATAGAATGGGCTGATTGGCTTAGAACAAGGTAACAAGCGCCCTACATGGAGGTAGAGGGAGATTCCCATCCAGAATTCAGGAACTGCAGTATAAGGAGGGGGATACTCCCCAGAGGAAACCTGGTGCGCTATGTTCAGAAATAAGATGCTCTCTACAACGAGTAAGTGAATTTTTACAGTTAAGACAAAAAATGCCAGACTGTACAGATAGAAGAGATGTCAAACGTCACTCAGGCAATTCTCTTACTTGCAAGCAGTCTTTGAACGTGCTTAAAACTCTTTAGATAAGTTAATTTTGCAGAGTTTTGGGAACTTTTAAAAAATATTCAGTAATTGCTTTGGGAGCTGATGTACATAAACCTCACAGCAATTGATTGGTTCAGGAAAGGGGTAATCATGTCCAAGTTAAGTTGGTTTGCTAGCTCAGGTATAAGTGTGGACCCTCATATGTCCTGAGTATTTCATTTATACATAATCTTTGAAATGTTTTAGGAGCAAAAACCACATGCTTTCAAGGTCTTTTAGGCAACCAACATTGAAAAGGAAAAAACTATCATTAAAGCTAAGCACATTCAAGTTGTCATTCAAGTACCAAGATATTTAATAGAAAATTACAACATGGAGTATGAAAGATGAGAGATTTAACTTTCAACAGGCAAAGGTAAATATTGAGAGGGCCAGAATAATGATGTGGAATTATGTAGATGAAAATCTTGCCAAGACCTGATAGCAAATACAATCCAGCAAAGGGCCAGGGAGAGTAATGTTGAAATCTTTGATGACTCTAGGCCATCTAGAAAGCACCAATGGCGCTCTATACATTTTAAAAAAAGAGGGGGGGTAGTTTTTTGGTTGATAATTTTGGTCATTTTTAGTGGTATCCCTGTGCAGAAGAAGATGCTTTTATTCAATAAGAGAAAACTGTTTACTGTTTTTGTTGTATCAGGGACACATGACAAAGCATTCAAATATGCAAATAATTGCAAACTGATGTATCCAGCAGTTTAAAAATTGAATAAATAATTTAGTTTTTACACATGGGCAACTCTTGCTAAAAAAACTACAAATCAGAACTCTTCTGTTTGAATCTATTTTTTTTTTGTTAATAGATGAGCTAATATGATAGGCATTTAATTGTATAATGTATTATTAGCCATTTTCTTTGGCATACCATTAACTTTAAATAGTATTAATATTTAACATTTCATAATATACACTACAAAGTTCTTATTTTTTCCAGCTGAACAGAAAATGTACATTGATAGTAAATCTCTTTAAAGTGGGTTTTAAGATGCTCAGTATGCAAAACCTGTTCCATTTATACTGTTTGATCAGAAATACTCAAAATGCCACAGCATAATAAGGCAAATGCTGTAAGATGACAATGATGCCAAAACTGTATTATGATTGTGTATTCAAATACAATGTATCGCATAATTAAGCATAATTATATAATTTGAATATTTAAGAGAGCATTTAAAATGTGATAGGAAGCATCTAAGTACATCGACTTCTCAGGATGGTTAGATCAGAGAGTGTAAAGTTGCGATTAGTATTTGTTACTGAATGGAAAACTAATTCAAACACAAGTTTGCAAGGAGAACACTTGTAGCTGGCTCAAAATCATAGGCCCTAACTTTGTCTCATTACATTTGAATCTGTTTAAATTTGAGTACCACGTTTTTCTGTCCTTGCAAAACGTCATTTAGTTAGTTGAGGTGGGGCTCAGAGTTTCTAGGATAGTTGTAGGATGCCTAGGATAAATGATGCTCTTTGTTCCGTGGATATCAATTGTGCCCTTAATTCAGACCAGCATTCTCAGATAGGTGTGCCCATGATCGTGAGGGGAGCTCGTCCAAAAAGAATAAAGGGAGCAACTCAAATGCATCCCTGTTTCCAGGAAGACTGCCCAGAGGCTATGCCCCACTTAGTATAAATCAGCCAGATCTTTTTGTCGAGGGAAGAATAGTGCTGATCATGCAACTTCCTAAGTAGAAGATGAAGCTTGATTTCTTATTAATAAATATTTGGGGGGTATAATTTTAAGTGGGCAAGAATTAAGATTCTGAACTTTTCCAGCATTCCCTGCACAGAGCTTTTTTTCTCCATTACCAGCACTGAAACATTTGTTTTATTAAGAAAGAACACTGAGAGCTGAAGAAAAGTTCTTTTTATTTCTAATTCTCCCTAAATTTTCAATGATGTGAACATAAGCCCAACAGACCATGCTTATGGCATACTCTAAAATTGCAGTAGAAACTCGAACAATTTTTTTCTACTTCATTTTATGTAATGGTGACTTAATTAGGGGCTAAAGACAGGTGAAAGAAGTTGTCCCAACAACGAGTATTTAATATGTCAATTTTTTCAGAGATTTGTGCCATTGCAATTAAATAGGAAATGAAAAGACAAAAATTAACTAAAGATTTCCTGTATCTGTTAGTACCAAAGCCAGATAAATTTCTCCAGAGGTCAACATGTTCTCCAGAAGCTGACCACATCCAATTATTTCCAGCCCACGCCCAACACGAATCTTATGCTCCTGCAGACAAATGTAATTATTACAGGCAGAGAATGGTATGTTTATTTCCACCTCGATGACTTGCCGGTGACAACAGATTCTGTATTCTGGATCTCTTCTTTTCCCAAAATTCTCTTGCTTAGCCCATTTTTCAAAACTCCACTGAGGTTCCAAGTTCCTGTGATGAATTCAGCTCATTTTCTTACTCATCCTTCTTTTAGATGTATTTTTAAATTTTAATATGCGTTTTATCACAATTATTTTAATACCTTAAAATATCCTAGTTTTTGGTTTTCTGTATCATTACAAATATATTGGTACATAATTCTAATTAATATATGTAATTTTCCCTTTATACTAATTCATGCACTTGTGCCTTGTCTTCCCAACCAAAACCATCTAGATCGTCATGGATAGGATCATATTTGACTTTTACATTTTTACCCTCAAGCTGTGCAGGAAAGTGCCTATAAATAATGGATGTTTAATAATGATGGTCTTAATGATAACTAATATATACTGAGCACTTCCTATGGGCTAGGTACTGTACGTGCTAAGTTTTGAACAGTAGTATCCTGTGATCCTCACAATAATCCCACTTAGCAGGTTCTATTTTCATTCTCATTTTAAGCTAAAGGAACTGAGGTAGAATGTGATCAGTAACTTGATTGCAGGCACAGAATTGGTAACCAGCTTCAAACAGGTATGCTTGAACACCGTCCATGTTTTCAGGCATACTCGATGGACTAATTAGCTCCACAAAAAGCCAGAAGATGCAAGTGCCAAGTGACATTTGTCTCAATATGCCATAAAGGTTAGAGAAGCTGCATTTTTTTTATAGTTTCACTTTACAGAGAACTGGGCTCATTGTGGCAAACAAGCAACTTGCTGTGCCAGCTGGTACATGGCTATGTGTCATTGCCCACACTGCAGTCACATCTTGGAGTGCCCTTCCGCCCCACAGCCCCATAGCCCCACACCCACCTACAAATCTCTTATTCATCCTTCAAAATCAAGCTAATATGTTATCACCTCTCTGAAACTGTCCTTAAATTTCCCAGGCAGAGGCAACCTCTCCTTCTCTCCTCTGGTTTTCCTTCATTTTATCCATGCGTTTGCCATAGCATTTAGTACTGTATAATCATTTACCTTCTCACTTCGAGAGCTTGAATTCCCTAATAGAAAGTAGAGAGGGCTTGTTACCTTTACCTGTACTGCCTGGCAAAGGGATTAGTACAATGATGTAAATAAATAGGTCTTAAATGAGTTACAGGAAAAAAATTATAGGTTGTACTTGGAATTAGCTGTCTCAACTCTGGAAATGGCACATTCTGTCGCTATTCTCCGGCATCTCCCCCAACTTCACATTCCCAGAATCTTTGGAAGAGCAAAAACTCTCATCTTCAAAGACAATTCCTTAAAATTTTCCAAGGATTGGAGCTTCTCTTTCACAATCATTTCATTGGTGGGGAGGGTAAAGGGAGGAAGGAAGAGGTCAGTTTCTTTTCCTGAATGACATTATCTCTAAAGACTCTGGAAAGTGATAAGTGCCATTTAGCACTCTTTTATTTCAAGTGTCTATGATGTGAAGAGTGTTTGCTTCTGCAGGCTGAGCAGCCCCATTGGAGTCTAATATTAGACGTGATATAAGATGTGCACGTCTTTCACATTATGAGGCTTTATGTTTCAAACCCCCATACCTTGCCTCTGTGTATTTGACAGCTGCTGTCCTGCAAGGCAATGGCCAGTAAGAGGCATGATTGCACTAAATTGGAAGCATGAGGCAAAAGGGTGTGTTTTTATTAGGGGGGCAGGGAAGAAATTTGAGGGTAGTAGGTTAGAAGAAATCATCCACAGATGCTGATCTCTGTTGGTTAGTGGATGTGATTTCTGAATTGTGGTAATTCCTGTTTCTGTGACAGTTCATCAAAAATCGAGGGCACTACTTTTGAAAATTACCCATGGTTTCATTTCCAAACTAGATGCAGACTCTGTGCTTTTGATTATTAGAATTATTCAACTCACTCTATGGGGCAATGAGGAGGGGCATTGATAAATCCTACCCCAACTGACACTCTGTAAGAGATTCGTTACAGAAGCATGAGGTGGCAGAGCAAACTCCATCACTTTTTAACAAGTGTTATCTAAACACACAGTGGCAACTGATGAGTGAGCCAAAGTGACAATTTGGAAATTCATTTCTCTCCTTCAGAAAGTCTGTGTGGGTTGGGAACAGTAGAACTAAAAGATGTGGAGACAAACTTTTTTCTACTTTTATTAAGCATTTCTAGATGAATTGTGAAAGGCAACTCAGCAGATGTCTACTGGCATCTCTCTTTCCCCAAAGACTTCTTTTAAAGTCATATAAAACACTTCTCATACCAGCTTGCCAATGGGTGAGGAGGAGACAATACTTCAAAAACTTTTCATGGTTAACACCAGATTGATAGCTCCTTTAGCAAAGCTAAATCTTGAAAGCTGTTTTTCTTTCATTCTACCAAGAACTGGCTCAGGTTGAGTCCCAGCTTTTCTTCAGGGATATGGGAACACTCAGATGGGAACTGTGTAGATGGAAGAAGTGTGGAAAGGGAGAGATGAGTGTACATTGGCTACGTCTAGTGCAGGGAAATCATTTCTCCACTGGTCTCACGTACAGCTGGCCACCCTCCTGATCTTGCTAAAGGGGCATATGAGCACCATTGTTAAGAGATGGGGCTTAAAATGTAAGAGGAGTTTCAAGAGAAGTGAGCTGCAGATCCACATAGGAACATGTCAGGAATTATTTAAGTGGCCGGTAATATGAGTATCATGCTACCAACACTGAACAGTTTATCACATAAATATAATTGTCTTCTTTGAGAAGAATAATAAAAGCTGACTCCATATGTTACATATTATTTAAAATTGTTCCTGCAAGATGTATTAGTCCCAGAGAAGAAGCAATTCTTCTACCAGAGGACAACAGCAGTTTTATTGTATAACATTGTCATTTGTTTAATTTGTTTGTTCCCAGTAGTAGTTTTACAGATTTTTACGAACTGTTACTTGTATAGAAAGTTGAGTTACTCATGATGGATATTGCTGGCATTCATAAAGACAAAAATGGAGGGGGGGTGGAAGAGGTCAGAAAGGTAGATGGTGTGGATTTCCCTAATGAAATTTGCTTAAGCCAATGCTTCTGAATTCTTAGAGAAACCAAAAATTACTGTAGGGAGTTAGGTTCTGTTTGGGACATTTCTAAGATTTTTGTGTGAGTTTATTTAAATATGATCAAGTTAAACTCAGTCTGGAAGACCTCTTGTGAACTGACAAACAACTACTTTTATTCAGAAATAATTGTGAGTAAATGGGAGTTCTCCAAGGTTTTATGTTTTTGTATTTGAACCAATTACCAAAGAATACTAATTTTATAGTTCAATGTCTACTACCAATTTTTAGGCATTTTATTGGTTAAGAAAACCAGTTTCCTCTGTCATTTCTCACAATTTCAACTAAACTTTACTTTTTAGCTAAATTAAGTGAAACTTTTCTAGGTAAATTTGGAAATTTTGGAATTTTAAAATGGAAACATTTTAGTTTGCATTCTCCTTTGACTGATAGATTTAATATATACCGAATGAGAAAATGCCACCCAAGAGTAACCATTCATGTTTTTTGAACTGTTAAAATGCATTCTATTGCAGTTTCACAACACTGAAAGCAAGTGTCTAAAATTACCGAAATAAAGCTGTCCCTACAGTGTAGATGAAAAACTGCCCAGATAATCAGCAGTAAAGACCAATCTTCTTTGATATCAAGGTATCTAGACATTCACAATTTGTTCATTTGTAGCATTCTGGCAGACTTAAAACTCTAGAAGAGAATAGCCATGTTATTGCAATATAATCTGGATAATTAGAGCATTTAGAAATCCGACAATAGGCCAGGTGCGGTGGCTCATGCCTGTAATATCAGCACTTTGGGAGGCCGGGGTGGGTGGATCACTTGAGGTTAGGAGTTCGAGACCAGCCTGGCCAACATGGTGAAACCCTATCTCTACTAAAAATACAAAAATTAGCTGGGCATGGTGGCGGGCACCTGTAATCCCAGCTACTAGGGAGGCTGAGACGAGAATTGCTTGAACCCCTAGGAGGCAGAGGTTGCAGTGATCCAAGATCATGCCACTGCACTCAAGTCTGGGCAACAGAACAAGACTCTGTCTAAAAAAAACACAACAACAACAATATAGAAATATAATACATATCTACAAAAGCCAATTGAAGTCAAACTGGAATTCTGCAAAGCAATCTTTATGAATGTGAGTAAGTTAGGTCATATTAGGTTGGTGCAAAAATAATTGCAGTTTGGCCATTATGTTTGCACCAACATAATACATCTTTTATTCTCAGTGCAAGATTTTTGATCTACATTTCTGAATAGTTTGGAAAATAAAATATGGTCACATCAGAACCAGTGGCAGGTAAAATTTCTAATTATAAATTGGCTCAAATGATTTATATTTGACTTTGGAATGTCTTGCTAATATCTTCGTACATGTATTTTACTTTTTGCTGTTAAAACATTTTCTAAACATACTGATAAAGACGTAGAGAGATGGATCAGAAACATACTGGGTGTTAAAAAATCATCCCGAGGTTTAAAATGTTCTTTCTAAATTTAGATAAACGCAAGATAAATCCCACAGGAAGTTCACAATTCCATAGATGTCTAAAACTAAAAGAATGCAGAGATTTTCTCAGCTCCATGCCTTTTCTTGTAATTATATATTGACTGAGTAGAGAGTTATAAAAACACCCCAGCCTGATCTTATGCAACTATATTGCTATTTGTCAAAAGAATACTTAACAACTTGTCAAAAGAATATTTACAAACTATATTTAAGAATATTTAAATAACTGCTATAAAATTTAAATAATACAAAAATATACAAAGAAAAATTACATCATCTAGTCATTTCATAAATAAACACATACATAAATATACACATAAATAAATATATTAATATTTAGTGAACAACACCATTCTAGATGGCCCTATGTGTTGGTGTAGAGAGATTGATAGAGATGAATAGTCAGATAAAAATATGATTCTGCCACAGTGGTTATTCCTTAGCAAAAATGTTTTATGTTTAGTTCTACTTGAATTTTAAGAAGAAAAAAAATTAAATGAACTTGAAAAATGACTGAACTTCAAATAAATGTTTATTTGACCCAAGAAATATTAGCTTCTGAAAGAAGTGTTTTTAATAAAAAGTGTTTTTATTTTAGACCAAATCTTTCTCATTGATGAGGAAATTAGTACAATTATTCTTCCTTCCAGATAGTCTTCTAAGTTATTTAGGATTTTATTATTGAAAATGTTATATTATTTACATTTATAAGTATATCCCCAATATTGTTTGGTCTTATTCTATGCTGCACAGGAAATATGTTCACCCCTTTGTTATTTTACCAAGTTACTTTCCCTCTGTAAGGGAAAGTGCCTTGCTGTAATTTTGTGCTTATTAGATTTAAGCATTCAGTTACTTTTCCAGAAAGAATCATGGTTAGGCTACTCTCTAGTTTCTGAATGTTTCACAGTGTCTGCAAATGGTCTTATACTTGAAGAGCATGTCACGGTATAAAATAATATATCTATATTTAAATTTCTCTAAATTTTGCACACTTTTTCATGTAGCACTCAGTGTTGCTGTGAAGTTCTCTGAGGTCATTCCTCCCACCACCACCCCCTTGGTTAGTATGATTTACCTGTGCTGCCTGGAACACCATATGGCTATATTTTTAATTCCTAAATTTTAATAGCTACACTAGGATTTGTTAGATTAATTGTTCTACGTCAAATTTTCCTGAGACTAAGTGTGTCACTTTAGTAAGCAAATTTAAGTCCTTCTGTATTTTCAGAACTTTTCTTCTATTACATCTTTAATTTTTTTTTCTGTTGCATTTGCTCTATTCTCGTCTTCAAGAGAACTAGTCCTATTTTTCTTGTGTACTGTAATCACTGTTATCAATATACTAAAACTATTCATAGACATATTTTATGTCTTTAATCTTTTTCTTTTCATTTTATATAATTTCTTCTAGTTTGTATACCATTCTGTGTTTTCAGTCATGCGTATTTTATTTTGCTTCTACTTTGACATTTATAGGGATTTTTTAATTCCACTAATTTCCTGAGCTCTACCCACTGCTTTTCATCTTTTTGAATACTTATAGTTCTTTTTAAACACTCTTTCCATTGCATAATATGTAAATATATTTTTTTTAACTATAGATTAACTATTTGTCTGAATTCCACTGGTTTCTTGAATAATTCATCTTCTGATGTATAGCCCTTCTTCCTTTTTACTTGGGTCTAATTGATGATTTCATGCTGTTTCTGTAATTAGCTACTTTTTCTTGAAAAAGGCCATTTACTCAATTACTCTAATTCTTGAATAGGGCAATTTTACTCAATCTCAATCTCTCAATCTCTCAATCTCTCTCTCTTTTTCTCTCCTCCTCCATCCATCTCCCTTCCCTCCCTCCAACACAGCTCTGTGTGTCAGAATCTAGAAATTTCTGTTTCCTCTTCCTCCTTCATGCAACTTCCTCTTTGGCACTGTTCCTATGTGATGATCCTGAGGAATGGACAATAAGATGATTTTGCCTTCAGTACCACCTCCCTTGACTTTCTGCAGCATGAAATTTCTAGGTCATTTCCTTACTCATAGGATACACCCATTCCCATGTCCTGATACTCTAATCAGATTGTCAGATATTACTCTTGAAACTATAACCCTTTAAAGGAAACCTCTTTCATCTGCCATTTTTGAAGTTTGTGTTGGCTCTCAGATTCTTCCCTCATCTTGGTGCAGACTTCAATTTCTATTTTTACAGTATTTCACAGTACATATGACTGTGTATGGTTTGATGCTATGGCTATTTTTGTTTTACTAAAGATTGAAGGGTTGTATTGTTAGTGTGGTGGCTCTCTACTTTTCAGTGTTTGTTGGTTTGGGAATGTTTTGAAAGAAATTAGTTCTGATGCTTTTCACTAGAAATAATCTATGACCTGAGCTCTTGTGGACTCCTAAAGTTTGTGCCATTGTGTTTCGGTCTTACTTCAAACATTACTTTTAAAAAAAAGCCCCTTTCTATTGAATTATTTCAAACAAATCAAATATATTATGTTTCCTGAATACCCCTTGCTTTAGTTGGCTTTTCCCTTCCCATAATGAAGGATGAGGACCTTCCTTTCCTTTGTCTTCTGTCTTTCACAGTCGTTTCTGGAATACCAGCCCTTCTATCAGAACTGGATGGAGACCTGTGGACACCCCTAGTAAGCTGCAGATTTTTCACTATGGTCATTTGACCTCCAGAGCAAGCCAATAATTTGTCACTTCATTAAACTGATATTTATGTTTATTAAGTTTTTTGAGATACAATCCCTAGTATTGAGTGATAGAAGAGCAGAAAAGAAGTCTACTGTTGTTAGCACCTCAACTAACCGAACCCATTAAATCAAAAGCCTTTCTCTTAACTGGACTCACCTTCCTTAGAAGACGATTTAACAATGTTTTCTTTCTGCTCAAGGATAATCATTTAGAATTTTAGCCCTCTTCCTTCTTTCCAAACAGCTTATCAAAGAAGGCTATGTAATTGTCCCCCTAACAGAAGTTCTAATAATATAAATTCCTCCCACTCATTAGATTTCAGTTATGTTTTACAATCCCTTTTGGACAGGAGCTCTGGGAAGCCAATGGCACCTGCTGTCTACCCCTCCATCTAACTTTCTTCCCTTTACTACATTCTGGAGAAGCCATCTCAGTTGCTCTAAGTACTTATGTATTTGCCTTTTTCTAAATATTGGAGAAAATTTAAGCTTTCTATTTTTTTAATGGCATACTCCACTGCATCCCAATTTGCTTTTGTGAGTAGAAGAGACAGGTGTAAATTTTTCTTTTAATTTTTACTTTAAGTTCCAGGAGACATGTGCAGAACGTGCAGGTTTGCTGCATAGGTATACATGTGCCATGGTGGTTTGCTGCATTTTAATGACCTGTCCTCTAAGTTCCCTCCCCTTGCTCCCCACCCCTAACAAGCCCTGGTGGGTGTCGTTCGCTTCCCTGTGTCCATGTGTTCTCATTTCAACTCCCACTTATGAGTAAGAACATGCAGTGTTTGGTTTTCTCTTCCTGTGTTAGTTTGCTGAGGATGATGGCTTCCGGCTTCATCCATGTCCCTGCAAAGAACGTGATCTCATTCCTTTTTGTGGCTGCATAGTATCCCATGGAAATTTTTAGCTAGTTAAATTGACTTGTATACACTCTGGGCATACCCACCAGGAATTCTCCCACAAATAAACATCCCCTGTACTGTGTTAAGCAATAAATGATTCTGGAACCTGTTCTTTTCTGCCCAGTTTAAACCCTCTGCTTTTTGGATTGGGCAAGTTTTCTATACTCTTTAATAAATTTGTTTTCATATTTGTTGTCAACCAGCTGACAGTTTCTCTGCCCTTTTTATAACCTACTTCCTGATTCAAGACATTGGGTCAAGACTTTTAAAAGGCCTTGACTTCCCTTTTGCTGATTCCTCTTCATTATTTCACCTATTAAACTAGGCATGAAAAAACTCACCATTGGGCCCTCTTGCCTACCCACTACTCCCTCAGAAAACTTGCAGAGTTCAAGCATCACTTGCAATCAAATTATTCTCATACCTGCATTTCTAACCCTTAGTTTCCTCCTTTCAACATATCATTAGAAGTGTGATTTTCATTGCCTAAATATATACTTCCACTTAAGTAGTCACTGGTCACTGGAATGATAGAGAAATTTTATCTTTGCTCCAAGAGATCTACTTCTTCTCCATATACTCTACTGCTTATAGAAGTTGACTGCATTTCCTTTCCGAAGGTGACAAGTTTAAGTCATTTCTAATACCTGCTTTTTGTCTGTCTCAACCACAACAACTTTAATAGCATTTCTTGAACACAGGCATCACACTGTGGACTTTATTTATGTTATCTCATTTAGTAATCACAGAATACAAAGAAGTAGACATTATTATCTCAGTTGTTCTGGTAAGGAAACTGAGGCTTAGTGAGGTTAACTTACTCAAAGGCCCCATCTAGTTTGTGACAGAGCCAACATTCAAGTCTAGGGTTGATGGACTCTAAAGTCAATGTGCTCTTAGCCACTTTGCATATCATTGCCTTAAACCCATCCCTCTTTAGGTCTAGGGTAGGCTTCTTGAGTCTGCAGCTACTCTCTTTTCAACAAACATCAATCAAATGGCTATGATATCCCAGACCCAAGGTAACAATATAAAGATGGGTAGGATGAGGTTCCTGTTCAAAAGACTTTTGGAGCTAGGGAAAAACAGAAGCTCTAAAGCTTGGAAGTAATTTTATCCATTAAACATAAAGTGAAACTGTTAAAAAATTAAAATTATACTCATATAATAGGTGAAATGTATTTTTTCAGGTATTTATTACTTTATGTGTGTAACTTAACAACTCAGCAAGACCGATTTTGGCAGAAAGGTGTGGCTTATATGATTCTAGAATATAGAATACAGTGTGAAACAGGATACTTGACTTGCACAGAAAAATATCAGTGAAGATAGTAAGGATTAAAACTCATTTTGTATTTGCTCCATGAAGCAGTCACTGCTTTCTAGTGCCCTTGATTCACCTGAATGTCCATACCCCAGCTGTTTAGCTCATTTCCATGTGCATGCCCCATTTCTCCTTCTTGAGAGAAAACACCATCTTTTAAATATTGTCTTAATTTTTCACAATCTGTTTTCCAGAGTGGATGGCAATGCTAACAGGCAAAATTTCTGTTTCTCTTTAATTTCCAATTAAAAAGTAGCTCAGAAACACTTAGCATACACTTTTGCTCTGTTTTCTTCATAGTATTACAGCACAAAGCTACCTTGTTTAGTTGTCCTGTCTGTCTCTCTCCATGAGCAGAAGGATCTTGCAGTCTCACTCACCACTATATCCTCAAAGACTGACACCATGATAGGAGTTTAATAACTGCTGTGTGAGTATAGGGATAAATGAAAAGATTTGGGACAACAGCCACTTTAGCCCTCACTCCTGTCCTCCAGGTCACTCCTCTCTTGACCACTGCATAAAGGACATCAGGCCTCAGCTGCCTGGCCCCTTCTTTTCCCCACCCCCAACCATCCATTCCTCCTGGGTATCTTTATGGAATCTAAGTGCTGATTAGAAATCCTTCCAGAATCACCTTCTATAATGTTTCTGTTTTATTATCTTTATTTTTCTAGTAGACTACAAGATACTTGAAGGCAGGGTGTGTCTTTTATTTTGTCACTAACAGCATCTAGTATATTACTTGGGCATTCACTAGATGTTTTTCCAGTGGATATTTGTTATTGAATGTTTTTTTATTAATTGGCAAAAAATTAAGGTTTGGATGTGTGCCATGTATAGCTGCACATTTTTTATCAAGTGGTGAGTATTCTTGTTGCCGCTGCTTCAAAGACTTAGTAATTAATACATGTATCTTTGCTCTCTCTCTCTCTCTTGATTCAGTACCTATTGCAGATGATAGCCTCATTTGAGAAACACAGATTTTCTTTTTATCATTTATTTCCTACCCAGGAGTTATTTCTTCATAAAAAATTAGTCATCCAATCCAGGTCCTAGTGAGAACTACATGAGTTTGGGATATCATGTGCATATAGGAGCAAAAAATATATATATTGTAAATTTCCAAAAGTATACATTTGGTGCTTAACTCACTATTCACAGTTACTTTATTATTTTTCCTACTAATCCTTTCCAACTAACTTCTATCCAGAGGAGCCACTTCCCCAATCGACGTGATTTTGCTTTCTATTTTTCAGTAAAATTTCCAAAACATATGCATTAAATATAATATTAGATTGTGACAGTCAGACCATTCATTTCATTTCTAGGCACAAAACAACATTTGCTTAAAAATGTGGATCCTGGAATCACAGTGGTTTGGGGTAAATTCATGCCATGCTGTGCAAAAGTGGCACAGCCTTGAATTGGTTAAAATACTTCAGGGCTCTGCTTCCTCAACTATAAAATAAGACTAATAATACTTCCTAATTTATAAAGTTTTAATATGAAACCCAAGTGAAATAGATGACTATTATTATTGTTATTGTTATGCAAGTGTTTCTGGGATAAGTTGGTTTTTTTTGTTTGTTCTTTTTTTTTTTTTTTTTCTTTTTTTTTAGAGAAAGTCTTGCTCTTGTCCCCCAGGCCGGAGTGCAATGGCACGATCTCGGCTCACGCAACCTCCGCCTCTCAGGTTCAAGCGATTCTCCTGCCTCAGCCTCCTGAGTAGCTGGGATTACAGGTGCCTGCCACCACGCCTAGCTAATTTTTGTATTTTTAGTAGAGACGGGGTTTCACCATGTTGGCCAGGCTGGTCTCGAACTCCTAACCTCAGGTGATCCGCCTGCCTCAGCCTCCCAAAGTGCTGGGATTAGAGGTGTGAGCCACCGCACCTGGCTGGGATAAGATTTTTATAACTCTATTTTGAGAAGGATTTGTGTCTGAAGAAACTTGCTTTTATCACTTTATTTTGCCCAAATAAAGCACTATAGTCCATATCTCTTGTTTCAAATATTATTTATTAAATTCAATGTTTCCTGGATAATATGCCCTTTCTGAATGACAGTCAAATGCCATTCAGTAATTCCCTCATTTTTTTCTGCCAATCCTAACATATCCTCATTTGTTTATAAACAATTCATTTTTAAAATTATACTCCCATATAATAAGTGAAGCGTCTTTATTTTGTTCAGATATTTATTACTTTATATGTGTTTAACTTCATAACTCAGCAAGAAATTATAGCATCATTTTGGAAAATCTCCAGTCAAACTCTGATCTTTGCCTATGATGTATCTGGTTTTATTTAACTGAAATGGGAGAATTGAATACTTTTAGGTTTTTCTGCTATTCTTAGTTGACTATTTGGCTTTAGTTGTGTCATTCTGTAAGAAACCTTGACAAGTTAAATTTATCCATACAGAAACCTATAGTTCGGAGACCTGTGAGATGACTATAATTTCCTTCCCATTAGTTTCAATGAATTCCATGCATGTGAAAGAGAATTGGAGAGTGGAGTCTGCAGCCCTGTGTTTCTCGTTGTGCAGGTATATTGAGGAGGGAGATATAGTCCAGGTCTCCTTAAGTTGTTCCTCTGCTGCACATTACCCTTAATCCTCCTTTGAGCAAATGCAGACTAGAGCAGCTATGCCAAAAAGAGAAGACTTAACTCTTTAAACACAAGGGGCCCTTGGACACTTAGTTTATGCTTCATACAAAACCTGTGAAATGGTTAATATAGAAATGTGAGTGTCATTTGTATTGTAGCCAATATGAACCAGAAGAATTGAGCTGTAGCCAGCATTTATTTAAGCATCATTTTTGCCATCTGGATTCTTTTGTGGGGAAAGAAACATTCGAAGGGAATTGCCTTTGGTTACAAAGGTGATTTGACTTTTCTCTCTATTTATATGTGCATCATCCCACTGGCACCGTTGTTCAAGGTTCCATAAAGAGACACTTTTGTTCTACTGCTGCTTGAGAGTTTAGGTAGCATAGGAGAGCCTGAAGAAGATGTGGGAAAGCGTATCAAACTTTTTTGTGGACAAATTGGATTCATAAAGGACATTGGCCTGTATGTGGAAAAACCAACTAAATAATTTAATCCAGGTAAAAATTATGCAGCCAGTCACTCACACAGGACTCATTGGCGTCTTCCCTAAAATACAAGTCACTTGATATGGCAAATCATTTGTAGTTCAGTGTTCAAACCCAAATGCTTGTTGGACACCTACCTGTCAGCTGGTTTAGGTACTGATTCAATCCATTCCTTAGCAATGAACCTGTAAACAAAAAATGGCTATCACCCAGGAATCATAATTTCTAATTACCTTTGACCTGTGGCAAAGTACAATAATTTAAAGATGATAGTGAGCCTCTATTACACAAATGTTTTGAAGATTAAAACTTGAGAAGATTGGCATTCACATCTGGGAATTATAAATTTTATTTTGATGTTAGAAGAAAAGGCTTTTACATGAGTATGATCTGATTTATTTTATTGTTAGGTTTACAGGATTCAGAACCCGTGGTTATTTTATGATTATGTGATCAGGTAATTTTTATCTTATCTGAGAGCTCTTTCATAATACTGCATTAATTAAATCACTCATCTGAATAAGGAGTTTAAATGGTACAGTGGGCAATGAGGTAAAATCTGTAGAATTCCCAGCCATAGCACATATTATTTTAAACTATATTAGAGATAAAACTATTTATTGAGTGCTAACTTCTGCAGAGCCTTATCTTAAATACCCCTAGAATATATAAAAGAAACACTCACAAGTAAAGGTCTTTTAAAGCAACAATAAAGTAATAGATCAACAAATGCAAAATAATATAATCTGTGCAAAATATTTATGTGCTATTCACATACACGTTACAAAAATGATTGAAATGGAAATGAAAATTATTGGTATTCTAAGTATTCATCCCCTTATACTATTAATTGGAAACTGATATATTATTTAACTCTTAAGCAGGAATGTGTGATGTTTAAAAATAAACAGCAAATTATGAAGTCACAAGGTAAGCGTTAAAATACATATATATGTGTGTGCATGTGTGTGCGTGTGTAGATGTATTAATCTCATCATTAAAAGGAGGAAAAAAGAGCCTTTAAAGTTTCCATTATCCATTATGTCAGGTAGCAAATATCTTCTCAATGTAACTCCAGACATTAAATCTGTCGAGAGGAATGCTGTAAAATAAATGTCTGGGATACCTTCATAAACAAAAATCTTATTTCCATAATTCATACAGCTGGCTGGCATTTATTGGCACGTCAGGTGCAATGGGGACATTTCAGGAACATTAACATGTACAGCATCATTTGTCAACAAAGCAACAATGTAAGCAAATCGTTCAGAACTCATACAGATTTACAGCTTTCTCCGCCAGCTGCTAATTACGGTGTGCTCGGCTTATTTGGTATGGTCTTTTTATTGGAAAATGACAAAGGGGTTATAGTATCCCAGTTTGGAATATAGATGTGGCTTTTAGTAATAATATGAATGTAATATGACCATGTAGCTTGGAGTTGTGATCCAGTTTTCCTGGTCTTATAATTGATCAGCTTTGATTGATGAAGGACAAAGAGAAATTCACAGCCTATTTTGTTTCTGATGTAAGTAACCTCTAAAACAAAGGAAAAATAGGGGAAAAAATTATCAAAGACCATGTCACAGCAGTTCTTAATGTTTTTCCCTATGGAACATGACACATAATATTTACCTCTCAAAGAAAATCTGATATGTTGATTGCTGATGGAGCAAATGTTACAGGAGCCTGTACATTTCAGAATTCTACGTTGTACTTTGAACAATCAGAAAGGCCTTACGCAAATATGCTTAAATAATGTTAAGGTTATGACAGAAGGTGACAAATGTCAGCAGCATCAAAGTTAACATCTATAATCACCCCCTGCTTACATTGTTCAGTTTTAGGAAAAGACACAACCACACAAGCAAATGATGGAGTGTCAACTCTACCTTCAAATTCCCTGGATTGTGTCAAGGCATGTTATAATCCATAAAATGAAGAGTGGTGCTGTCTTCGTGCCCATGATGTAAATCTGTATTTAGAGATGGTCCTTCTATTTAACCAAAATGCAAAAAGCTAAATTGGTAAATACTTATTCGAACATTGTTTAGATTTATCCCATCCCAAACCTTATTAAAATCCATTAAATTCCAGAGTGAACCGATTTGACATTCAGCAAATCAGTTGCTGTCAGAGCAGCTGACTTGACCAGGTATTAAAATATTTTCAACTTTGCTGGCATCAGATCCTCGGCCCTTCCTAGAGCTGATAATGTCAGGACAGCAATGGTTGACTGGATCCAAAATGCATTATACTAAATAAGTATCATTCTCATGTTCCAAAAATAAAGATTCTAACTCCAGAAATAGTTTGCAGATAGTGTCCTTCTATTTTACGTAATGCCCCGTGGAATCCTGTACCATCTTCGCTTACACATTTGTCATTATGTATTGTAATTGTTGGTTTCTTCCTCCTCCACTAGAATAGGATTCCTAAAATCAGCAAATAAATTATGTTTAATTTTGTACCCTCAGAGCCTAGTACTACCTGGAATATAGTAGATGCCAAATTAAGACTAGTCAAAAGAATGAATAAACATGTACATATTGGGGCAGCCCTGCATGAGATTGTGATGGAGGAGGAATTTGCTTTAATATCTTGCCCACTCATCCTTTCTTGAGGATACCGTCTCCTAAGTCCTCTGAGATGCACATTTCCCATATACTTTTTTCTTTGTCCCTTATTCTAAAACCTACTTGCAGAAGAGTATCTGAAACTCATAAACATTAAGATATAAAATATAAACAATCTTCCAAAGTATTGTCTTTTCCAGGGGCATTTATATTCAAACCAAGATCCATCCCTTAAACTGAAATTGAAAATTAATTTGAGGGTATTAGACATTATTTTTTATGTAAAGAAACATTTTTACGGTGAAGGTACCATCTTGGTTTTCTTTAATAGAAAGGCACTCACTCAACTTTTCCCCAAACCACCCTTGCTTGGTGCTAAATGGAGATGGTGTTGGTTCTATTCTCCAGGATTATGTGGCATGTAGATTCTACTAGGAATTGAAATGAAGACCTTAGAATGGAAATGTGGCCTAGCTAAGGAAGAATACTATGATTTTAATTTGCATTAACATGAAGTCCTTTTAGACTGAGTCAATATGAAGAGAACCATCTAGTGCATCAGAACAGAGCCTTTTCAACCCATATTATTGTCTTTGTGAAGCAAAACGTGCTGCTGGAATTAAAAACAAGCAAAAGGTTGTATTTTTTACTGTTCAAAGAATGCTAAAACTTTCAATGCATAACAACCCCAGAGAAACAGGGTTGATGGAATCAGAGAAGTTGGAGGACAGACAACTTAAATTTAAAATTGAATACTTGTGAAGAGTTGCAACTCATAGTCTGCCTTTAAAATATATTTTGGCAAGGAGGTCTTGTGTCACCCTATATGATGATCACTTCAAATTGGTTTTAAATTTACAACAATTATTTGAATAAAAGCCACTATTTCCAAAGCCACCCATTTGCCTAAAATAATCTCTGAAAGTAAGTTATTTATATATATTTATTTATAAACTAGCATTTGTATTAACCCTTACCCAAATGGTTATCCTTACTTGTATTTAAAACCACTAAGTCAGTGCTTTAGAATAGTCTATGTTAATCTTTACAAATAATTCATGTTGCACTAATTAATGATTCATACATACTTGAGAGAGAATGGATTGATGTTTACCTGTTCATTATGCAAAAAGTCTTCACAGAAAATATTTCCAAAATTCCAGGAACATTTTAAGTGTTTTTAATTATTTTAGAGGTATCTATGTATCTTCACAAAAGTAATATTCTAACTATAAATCCCTCATAACTAATCATTTATTCAGACCCTCTAAGGACTTCCACTAAGAACCATTTATTATCCTCAATAATACATAAGAATCCTATTTTAAATGATCTCAAAGTTGACTACAATTTGTATTTCTCACTAATTTAAACAGGCCTCTCCTATTCTTGTTCTCTTCCTACCCCTCCCTCAAGCTTCCCATGGTAATACATGGCTACTAACTGGATTGAAAGCATAAATGATATGAAGCAGAGTTTTGAGAATTTGTAATTCAGAAAATATGGCAAAATCTAGGAATTCTCATATTTTAATATCACTATTAGTTGATTTGCTTAAATGCAAACTATTATAATAAAGAAATAAAAATATAAAATTTGTATTTTGTAAGAGCAATACTAAAATTACAATTTAGGATGCATAATATGTATATATTTAAGCCTATAGAGCTCAATACAAATGCAATTGAATGTAGAAAGTCTACCTTTAATCCAGTTTATGAGGAAATGTCTTAACGTCACCTTTCTAGGAGAAAGCAAGAGACCAATCATGAGAACCATTTAGTCCAGCAATCTCTCAAGATGCCAGTCGCCAGCTTGATGGAGTGAGCATTTAATTAGCCTAGTAATTCCCTCCTATTGTTCCCTTCTCAACTCTAATTGAAGAGAGACCTTAATCTCAAAGGAGAAATATTTAACTTTTAAAAATGTCACAGAAAGGTGGAAAGTAACTGTTTTGTTAAGTAAATAGCATTTACTCACATGAGAAAATAACTTTTAAACAAATATTTTATGTTTGTTTCTTAAGGTCTGTAGTAAAACAAAAACAATTTCAAGCAAACAAACCTGAGAGCTCAATATCGACAGATTCTTTTGAAAAGGAATTATCAATTGCTACTGCCATAACAAAACACTTAAGACTGGGTAATTTATAAAGAGCAGAAGTTTATTCCCTCACAGTTCTGGGATCTGGGAAGTCCAAGATCAAGATACTAGCATCTAGTGAGGGTCCTCTTGCCATGTACTCACCTGTCAGAAGGCAGAAGAACAAGAGAGAGTGGGCCTACTCCTGCAAACCCTTTTTGTAGTGGCATTAATCCATTCATGAGGGCAAAGCCCTTATGACCTAAACTCCTCCCCAAAGTCTCCACCTTCCAACACTGTTGCATTGAGGCTTGTTTCCAACAATGAATTTTACAGGACACATACAGACCATAGCAGATATTATAAGGACATATTTCAAGAATAAGCTACATTATACCAGCAGGAGTGTCTGAAATGCATGAAGTTAAGGCTAACAAAGAACATCTAAACTAATAGGTAAATCCAAAGAAACTCTATGAAACAAGGAAGTCTCATTTGTGTGGTGTAAAATAAAAGTCTAGATACGGATCAAATCTTGGTCAAAAATAGCATCAAATGTGGCTAAAGGAGTGATCAAAGTTAAAAACTTCAAATGCCTTTAGTATTTCTGGAAGTAAAGACTTCAGTTGTATTAAGTGAAATACACGTGTTAAAATTCCAAGGCCATCATGCTATGTTACACAGATGGTCACCATCCGCTGTAAGGTGGCTAAAGGGAAAGAGGTGAGTAGCTGGCTTGGGGTAGCCACCCAATAGGGGTAGCCACCCAATAGGTATATAGCCACATTATACCTTACCCCTTTATTATGCCTGGCCTGATCTACTGCAGCAATGAGCAGTTCACTCTTTTTGGGCTGGGCTCAGTAGTTCACACCTGTAATAGCAGCATTTTGGGAAGCTGAGGCGGGAGGGTCACTTGAAGCCAGGAGTTCAAGATCAGCCTGGACAGCAAAGCAAAACCCCCATCTCCATAAAAACATGAAAAATAAAGAATTTTAATTATCCAGGCATGGTGTATGCCTTCAGTCCCAGCTACTCAGGAGGCTGAAGTGAGAGGATCACTTAAGTTCAGGAGTTTGAGGCTGCCATGAGCTATGATCGCACCACTGCACTCCATCCTTGGAGACAGCAAGACCTTATCTTAAAAAATAAGTTGGTTTTTTTTTAAAAAAAAAAAAAAAAACTAAGTTTTATTTTATTTTTTGAAGTTAGAAAGTATGCAACTTGTCTGTGGGAGACAAAAACTCTGAGAAATATATTAAACATTGGAAAGGAAGGGAGAGTAGGGGTACATTGTTCAGGGTTGCAAAGTGAAGTTGAGAGTCTTAAATAGAGGGAGGCCTACGTACTTTCTTAAAAACAAACCAACAGCAAATAGGAACACAAGCAATAGATTCTGGAAGAATTGTTTGCTATGGAGTAAATCATGTATTTGTCTATTCACCAAATGCTATATATCTAGATGCTTCTACAAGGAAGAACAAAAAACCATGTTAATGAACTCAGACATTTGAATAGTGTTGTTGCTGTCCATAGATGAGAGCTTGAATAGTGTTGTTGCTGTCCATAGATGAGAGCTTGAATAGTGTTGTTGCTGTCCATAGATGAGAGCCTAAGCAGTTTTCCTACCAGCAAAGAATAATGTACCTTGAGAAAGATGTGTGAACATGTAAGTTCCTATTAATGCACATTTATCACAAAAATTAATCTGAGCATAAGCAATGGGCAATGTGAGTGTTGAGGATCGCTTGAAATCAGGAGTTCGAGACCAGCCTGGGTAGCACAGCAAGACCCCTACCCCCGCCATCTACACAGAAAAAAAAATTAGTGGTAACTAAAACACAACGAAAATATTGTCAATCAGAAACAAATAATACATGAGAAAGAAACGAAGCCATAACTACCAAAACCAGAAATGTATGTCTCAGAGACCAGAAAACACTTTTGATCCAAAATTAAATATCCAATATTTTCACACAGTTAGAATTCATCTTATATTTCTAGTCTAATCTATGCTTGACACTTTCCATTGCTACTGGGTGACACGGATCACTTTTCTCTAATTTTGTTTTCAGTTTTGCTATTTCTTATATTGTGTATCTGCCTCCATGAGTTTTAAATGGCTAAATTATTTGCTTAGAATTCAGGTGTTTTTCTTAACAGATTATTTCTAGCTGAAGCTGTTTCTGTCACATATTGTTGAATTCCAAATGCCCCCCTAAAACATAACCATGAAAGTAATTTCTTTCCTATCCTCATCAACACTTCAGATAGTTAATAGCTGCAGGCACATGTTATAAAAGAAGTTGCTGAAGAAGGGAACTTGAAGTGAATTTGGCATAGAGTCATGGATGGTACTAAACACATGGATGAAGTTATTTACTTAAAATTTTTCTTGTCGGCCTGATTTGGCTATATTTTCAAAATTGACACATACTATGCTGTAGACTTCTATTTTCACTAGCTGAGAAACAGAATGATTACAGACTTTTGCATGTTATGCATTTTTAAATATCACCAAGTTAAACTTAGATTTTGATTCCGTGCCCAGGACCAAGTGGAAAAAAATCTCCATCTTCAATAGTTCCTATTATCTTTTAGTCACAGGGCCACATACTGTATTTCTTCCATGAGTAAAACTCCCACTTGGAATTCCAAGCATTGCATAACTAGTGGAGTATTCATATCATATATAACTCAGTAGGCCTTCATATCCTAATCAGCTATTTCATCTGCACAATATTCTTCTTAGCAGTTAAAACTCTTAAAATCATAGTTCAGAATGGAGCCAACATTTAATTCAGCCAACAAATATTTATTAAACACCTACTTCTACTACTGGTGTTACAACCATGACTACTACTTTACATAGTTTTGTATTGCTTTAAATTGTTTTTACAAACCTCATCTCATTTACTACAGTGAAATTACCTACTGCTTTGAAGGAGCTTAGAGACTCATAAAGTAGATTAAATCAATTGTCAGAAAAACTGGGCTTTAAAGAACTTGTCTACGATGGTACCAGCTACTGTAGTATTTTAGATGATTTTGGTGAACTCTCAGTTGATTTTAGGTAAAAGATTCATCTGCACAAATGTATATTTATCTTTCATTGTATTTTTTATTACAATCTAATATTTTTTAAAAGCTAAGAAAATGGAATGAAAATAACATTTTAAAAAGTGTCAGCTATATGAATGATATTACTTAATGCATGTCACATTTAAAATATGACCTATTTTTAAAATACATTGTATATGTCACAAGCCAGATTTGGTCACAGGCCATGGTTTGCTAATCTCTGTCCTAAAGCAATATGGTAGTTCTGAACATTTGGCTGAAGAACATGGATGGCGGTAGAAGTCCCTAAACTGGTCTTCATAGCTTAGAATAACAGAACTGCTGAGTTTGGAGGAAACCGAACAACTTATCTCACTTAACTCTCCAAACACTGTTCAATTTCTCTTCATACTTTTTTTTACAATGTGGTAGTCTCTATATTTATATTTGATTCAAAAGTTTATAATGTTTTAAAATGGCCTGTACTGATGTCTCTTCAAAATCTTTATCTTGCTTAATCTTAGAAACTTTCTTGCCAAGGAGTGTAGGAGTAGACATGATAGCAAGGGAAAGGTAATAGAATAAATTTTGAAAGCTAAATGCTTTATTTTGATATAGCTAATATTCATAGACCTTAACATTTACATTAGTCAGCAATCAACCAAAAGTCATAGTTTCAAATACACGAGGGCAGAATCTGCCTAGCTACACAGGATTTGACCACTTAAAAGTTGAGCTCTATGATTATTCTGATGAAGTGGATTGGAGACCATCACCTTTCCCTTAGTAAATATTTGTCCTTCACATACCAATCATAAGTATAATTAAGCATTTTTTACTTCATCTGGTGCTTCAAATTTTGTATGATGCAGGATTTAGTTTTCTATTCTAATTCCTAAAAGCCATATTTTAGGCTGCATTCTATTAGGGGTGTCTCACTTAAAATAAGAATACTATTATGTAGCTTAACTTGCATCTATTTCCTTTTTATTATGGCCACTCAATTGTTCGTGACTTTCTTTGGGAATGATTTGTTAATTTTATCCCCGTGTCAGCTATGTGCCTTCACTTAACAATGAACATTGACTACTGGATACTTAGCTTACCTTTTTTACAAGATATATATTTCAAGGTTTTGTTTTCATATAACATAAAACAGTAAGGCATTCATTAATCACTATTAAATTCATTCTTTTCCTCTTTATTGAATTCTAAAGGAAAATCAGCTAGTCTTTTTTTTGGCATGCGTCAGCAAAAGTATGTTATTATGAGGTGTTCTTAAATAATATATCTTCATAAAACAATATAGGTGGAGGTTTAAGGAGAAATAAGGAAAGAAATTGGAACCATCTGGATATCCAAAGTAGAGAAAAGTTTTTACTAATGGTTGTCATGTACACGTTACAAAAATAACATTATACAGCTTTCTAACTGGACAGGAAAAGGCAGAACTATCAAAAAGTTGAAAAAGAAGATAGCCCTGGAGTGAAGCAATTGACAAATAAAATCATTTATAAGACATGCATTTAGAAGAAAAGTGGAGATTCATGGTTCTTGGGTCAGTAAGGATTAAACATATCTCAGAGATGACCTGCTTGTTCCTGGGAATCGAAATACAGTTGCATTCCAAAAAGGATGGCTCCCTGGGAAATGCAGGGAGGGGAGGACAGGAGGGAACAGATTTTTGTTGTTGTTGTTTTTGTTTGTTTGCTTGTTTTCAGGGATGAGTGGGAAAGCACCTTCTATGTACTTGCTCCTAAATCAGCCTGGTGAACTGGGAAGAGTAGAGATTCCATGAAAGAAAAGAATGTGAATACATGCTTTGGAGATAAGACAGAAAATGGGAGAAAAAGCAAAGAAGGAAAGAAGGAAGGGAGGGAGGAAGAAAAGAGAGATTCTCCAGAGACACACTGAACTCCCTCACATGTAAATGTTATATTAAAGAAGCAATATCACTGGAAATTCACTTCATCAGATATTTAAGTATTAATACATAAATTAGAAATCAATTTTAGGAGTGTTATTCCTCCAATACAAACATTTTTTTCTGGCTTTTCATCTCCTTGTCATATTCCCAGCAAATAACCACACAGACGGGGTGTGTGTCTCTCCTTAAATGAGATTAGTGAAGGTGGCCCGATCAATTATTTTTAAGCCTGACCAAATAGGCATACTCTAATCTTGCCTATTTCAGCATAATGTTGCCCAGCATGATAAAATACTTATTTAAACAGGTGTATCAGTCTCAGAGATCTATATGTATAGTTTACCTTGAAGTCAGTTGAAAACAGAATATTCCTTATTGATTTTGCCTGCCTGGCTGCTGTATGTAGTCAGTGGGACTCACGTGGATGTAAATAGAGTGAATCAACTCCTTGCTGGCCCTGGACCTCCTTGAGTCATGTGAAGTAGGTTTCTGATTCCTTTATGTTCAGGCACAGCCAGGGAGACAAGAGTACTACTGTCTTCTGCTGGTGCAGAGAGTTACCTCAGGCTATGCAGGAAAAATCCTTTTTTCTTATTTTTAGACCTGAATCAGTCTATGCCACTAAATGTATTCTTGTGAATACAGATAGCACTTTGTTGTCATGCTCGTGGGAAGGCAATGGAGTAACCTGTTTGGACGCAGCTGCAGGCCACCTGTAGAGAAAGTCAAATTAGGGAGAGACCCCACTGTTCTTTGCATTAATGCTTTTTGTATTGTTGTTTGACTTTTCCCCCTCTGTCGATGTATCTTTTTCAACTAGGGAGATCGGGAGCACATTTTAAGGCCTTCTGTCCCTTTAAGGCATCTAATGATTGAAAGGACTCTAAGATTTGAAAGGCTGTAAAAACTCCCCAGTTGCCAATGAATGACGGCAATACAAAGAATCTTAAAGCTGTTGAAGTTGAAGTAGTCTTCTTACAGATTTAGTTTGTTTGGTGAACTTCCAGCGGCAGCTCTTACAAGGTACTGTTCAAATATTCCCACCTATCTGTGCTGCTGCTCCTTCTAAAGATTTATCATGTTCTCAGTGGAAAAGTAGTTATCCATATTAGCAGTTAACTTTACTACAGATAAGAAACAAAAGAAATTCTAAAAGAAGAAGAATAAACTCCTCTTCTTCCTTTCCTCATCTACCAATGTGAAGCTCTAAAAAAGAAGCCCATAAATGAAATATCTACTTTAGCCATAAATATTAAAGGAGGGAAATGCACAAATAAAACTTGTTTCTGGAAAGCTTGATTTTGGCTGAATATCAAAAACCATTTCCTGACAATGAAATCCATTAGACTACGAAATAATCTCTCAAAGTAGTGGTTGCATTGCTTATAAGATTTAACATTTAAGGTTAGGCTGAAGACAGCCACAGATCCTCAGGCTCAAATGCAGAATGTTATTTCAGAAGTTGGAGGGACCTACTCTTTTGATCCTAGCTGTTTCTCTTGTTTTGGGTTCCTTTATTTGGAAATTCAGGTTATAATATAGGGTTTTATATTAATTTTTTGGTGTCCTCCACCATGGATCCTTGAGAGCTGTTTCAGCTGACTGGGATCGAATCACATGAACCAACCTGACTGTGTTCGTGCGTGTGCACTGTTCTTCACGCATCTGAAGCAGAGGAGTCGTCACAATTATTCTAAATGCAGTTAGAGGATTCTGTCTGCCTCAGCTTTACAATGTTTATCAAGCTCCTGTATTAACTCAGTAACACAACCTGCCATTACAAAATTCAAACTTTTGATAACCAGCATTTCACCAATATGAATTTATTTATACAAGATGCCCTTTCAGAGAACATATTATATCTAGGTAGTGACTGAGAGGTTCCCTAATCAATTCTTCAAGATGCAGCTTCAGTACCTTAGTCCTAATGACCATGACTAAATTCATTTGATACATGTATGTTATATATTCCACTAAAATCAAAGAAGATATGATAGAATTTGTTGCAACTAAATAGTGGCACTCAGACAACTTTAATTCTCAAATCCTTGGCATGCATCCTGAAAACTCGACTCTGCGCTTTCTCCTAAATGCTCTACTCTCTTTTGCTTTATTGTAGTGAAGAAAAAAGTAATGATAATACCGTGCATAGCATAATATTTTACAGGGTTTTTTTGTTTTGTTTTGTTTTGTTTTGTTTTGTTTTTGTTTTTGTTTTTTGAGATAGTCTCACTCTGTCGCTCAGGCTGGAGGGCAATAGAGCAATCTCAGCTCACTGCAACCTCCACCTCCCGGGTTCAAGCGATTCTCATGCCTCAGCCTCCTGAGTAGCTAGGATTACAGATATGTACCACCATGCCTGGCTAAGTTTTGTATTTTTAGTAGAGACGGGATTTTACCATGTTGGCCAGGTGGGTCTTGAACTCCTGCTTTGGCCTCCCAAAGTGCTGGGATTACAGATATGAGCCACTGCACCCAGCCGTACTTTGCATTTTTACAGGTTGTTTTCACCTATATTTTTTGAATAAATGCTCACAACAGCCCAGCAACTGAGGCTGAGATTAAGTGATAAGATTCAGGACTTGAAGGATGGAGCTCTGACTCTAAGCTCTTTGCTCTGTCCACCTCAACGCCATAGCTGAATTCTCATATGAAGAACATTTTTCATGTGGTATTCTATTCTGCTGGGACTGACACATAATTAGCACCTTAAACTATATATCCAGGTAAAGAATTAGTCCTGTGCCAGAAACAAGGCATTTCCAGAAGCATAAGGTATAGCACCTCACAACAAGGTAGTTGGAACCCAGGGTCAAAAACAAGACAGATACTCCAGGGAAAAAACCATGTTCCTAGCTAATATCCCTAGCAAATGATCCCTAGCTAATCATGATGCCAAGGTATGCTGCCTCAGGAATCAGATTCGCGGCATTTAAATTAAGAAATTTTTGACTTCCAATGTAGGGAGACAGAACTGATGGGCCACAGGGAGCCAATTGAAACCTACCTTAAAAGCATTCACCTCCAGGCATGGTGGCTCATGCCTGTAATCCCAGCACTTTGGGAGGCAGAGGCAGGCGAAGTGCCTGAGCTCAGGAGTTCGCGAACAGCCTGCCCAACACGGTGAAACCCTGTCTCTACTAAAATACACACACACACACACAAAAATTAGCCAGGCATGGTGGCGTGCGCCTGTAGTTCCAGCTACTTGGGAAGCTGAGGCAGGAGAATTGCTTGAAACTGGCAGGCAGGGGTTGCAGTGGGCGGAGATGGTGCCACTGCACTCCAACCTGGGCGCCAGAGCAAGACTCTGTCTCAAAAAACAAACAAACAAACAAAAAACCATACATCTGTATCTTTCGCTACCTGTGTTTTGAAGTTGAAATGATTTTATACTACTTTTATCCTTGGATGCTTTCTTCATAGCTTAACACAGGTATTGTTTACCAATTAAAATGGGAAGCTGGTTTAAATATCAGCAATCATGCTACAACAGCACTATTGAAGGAGTATTTGACTCAAAGCCTTGGCTCTCCTATTCACAAATTTTGAGTGGTTATTTCATTGAACTTCCATTTACTATCTTCTAAAATGTGGAGAATACAAACTAATAACTTTTCCCCAGATTGTTGTGATTCTTAAGTGGGATAGCGAATGTGAGTGCTTTGTTATCTGTAATGCACTATATCAGTATTATTGTTATATTTTGCTTCAATATATTTATTAGCTTGCTAAAATAATTTCCTAAGTTATCTAGCTAATCACCTTTTTAACACCCCAACCTGATCTCTGCGTGCACTCAGCTCATATCAGAGTAGTTAAAAGTAAAATGGGAAAACGTGAGCAATGTATAACAATCCTTATTTCAACCACTGTATATAGACAACTCCTATTTTTTGTCAGCTGGTATATGAGACATCCACATGCAACCTTAAAGCCTGTGTTGTAAAGAAGTTTTTAATGCCAGAAATCCCATATGGTTTTGATGTAACTAAAAGGTGTACACTTTCCTCAAGGTCAAGTCTAAAAATTGGACCACTACAGGCTCTGACCACATGTATGAGAAGCCAAAGGACCTGTGATCTCACCTGCCTCAATCATGTGCCATTATTTACTCCACTTGCCTCTTCTGAATGGGTATGATCCCAACCAAACATAGTGAAGGGGAAAGTTAAACAATATTTGGAAAGCCATTACAGATGTAAAAGGTACATTATATTACATTTGATATAATGCAACAGTAATTATAACTATATATGCAATTCGTATCTACATAAGCCATGATAGTGGAGGATTTCTTGAAATTACTTTCTTTTCCCCCAGTGAAATGTCAGTTGTTTTTAGTTTTAAGTTTTGCAAAATTTGGAACCTGGTTTTCTTACACACTGTAAATAATTACTGCAGATACATTTCAGTCACGCTGCTCTAACTTGGGAGAAGAATCAGCACCAAAATTCTATGATGTTTCAGGTGGGGCAGAGTGTGAGAAGACAACTCAAAAAGAGGCTGGAGAGTCTTACTTAGCAGAAACCTCAGCTCTCACTTCTTTTATGGCTGTATTTCATAACACTTATCTTTTGACTTAGAACATTTGCCAGGAAAACTTTGATTCTTAGGGCAAATAACCCTGATAATTTAGAACTTAGAGATGTCTTATGAGTTTGCAAACATCAATGCATTATCAAAAGCCCTGTGAATTATTAGCCATTTAAATACCAGCTACCTATTTTTTTCTGATTACTGTTTCATTTTAATTGCTCCCATTTCCTGTCCTGACCTTAATGTTTCAGTGAAAAGAAGGCCTCCCACGAGAGAGAGAGAGAGAGAGAGACAGAGAGAGAGATCTTTCATTTGTGAATTGCAAAGCTTCAGAGGTCCTAATTTGGCCAGTATGTTTGCTGCAAAGCCTTGGAATGCTGTTTTGCAGTTTCAAAAGTGATCATACTCAGCTTCCCAGAATTTTTTATGCCTGGAGGATGCCACAAGAACAAGGGCAGCCTTGTTAACAAGTTCCAATCTCTCAAAAACAAGATAGGATTCAGATATAAATCATCATTTCAGCTCACAAAGCCATGTTCTCCACCCCACTGAAGGGCTTCATTTACATCTAAAATGGTTAATACTGATCTGCACCAGAACTCCTAAGTGGAGGAATGCAGCTGCCATGTGCTTAGTGACTCTGGGGTTAGGGAAGAATGACATCACCAAATGTAAGCATATTATCATGCTGACATAGAGGCACCTTGTTTTCTCCTCTGTGGATAGAGCAAGGATTGTGTTCTGTCTCTTGTTTTTTTCCGCTCGAAGAATACCTTTCCCCCTCTCTTCTTAGCAGCTGCAATATGAAGGGCTGAAAATGTCACTTCAACTAATGATGAATGATGCTTGACCTCTGGATGGGTTACTCTGAATTTTATGCAATTCTAAATTAATATGAAAGATCCCAACTCAAAGGACTTCGGCCGTTAAGATTTGCTTCAAGGATAGATTTGTGTAAAGCAGTTAGTAGCTTTGGGGATTTTGTTGCTGTTGTTATTGTACTTGGTGGGGGACTGGGAGACTCGTGCTCTGTAAGCAAGGTAAAAGGCAGAATGTGCTAACATTTTTATGTGTTATTTTTTTCCTGTGAGATTAATATCTTTTTCTACTAGAAATATTGTCAGTAAGCAGAACCAGTTTGTGAAAAAAACATTCTCAAAAGGGCAACAGGCCCACATGTCTTTGTTGTTTTTATTTGAATATAATTAATTATGTAAAGCAATAGTTAGTGTAAGATTAACAATTAGTAGATTCTGTCAAGTAGTCACACGGAAATTACTAACTAATTGAACGACTGGTCGTCTATTGTGTCAGAAAGCAGTACTGAGTGTCATTCTTTTTATCTTTTTACTTTGTTGTTTTCACAGATCCTCTTGTTTCTAAGATGTATGTTTCACAGCCGACTAATAAATAAATAACCCTGGTTGTAATTTCATAACATGCAAAAGGGTTTGAAATAAAAACACCTGTTTTAATTAGCATTATGGTTTGTTCACTTTAAAAAAAGTGATAATCCTGATGCAGTTAGCTGACATTTTTAAAGCTTTGAATTTCCATCTGTATCTTATATTATGATGTTTCAGGATTGTCATGAGTTAATTATGTTAACTTGGGAAGCATTGCTTGCATTTAGAATGAAAAACTTCAGCTTGAATAGACAGAAAAGCAGATGCTATCTTTCTTGTCAATTGCTTTGTTGTGGGCTGCCTTGCAAGTTTTCATGTATTTCTGGATCTAAAAGGAAGTGTAAATCTCTATTTATTTTAAGTTTAACATAAACTACACAATTTCAGTATTCTTCTGTTTTGGCTGTATGTGTCTTGTGTATCTTTACATGTGTAGCTTTCCTGCCCCCAAATTCAGAAATCCACAGTCAAATTATCTCTTCTTTAATTCTTAATTTGTTTTGTTGTGCCTAGGCATTATGGAGATTAGTACATAATAAAATTTAAGAATAGGACAACTCTACTGGCTCAATTCTCTCTCTAGTTATTTTTTTCTACCACCTTTTTGCTTTTGTACATCAACCTTTTAAATGGTACAAAAAACATGCAGCATCTGGGCACAACAAGGCATGTTAAGAATGGAGTAGGCACTCTAAGTAGGAATTTCCATGCTTTTGTGAGTTTAATGTTCCTTTAACATAGAGAGCAGCTGTGTTTATGTCAATAATTACACATTGGGATAAATGCGTGTACATGTTTTTCTTTATGGGATTAAGGATGTTAGGTATGGCCTTACACAAAAGATTCTTGTCCCTCCCATACCCACCCAAAAAGTTTCTATAAAATTCAAAACCAAGTTACACTGTTCTGAGATTCTGAAATATTTCTCTAGGCATTTGCACTTCTAGATTTCAACTGACAGAATATGGGATTGATGTGTTTGTAATCTTCTCTTTGCCCCCCCACCTCATACCCATTCTCCACTCTTCACTACCCTGTTCGGTACCCAGGATCTGTATGCACTCGCCTTCCAACAGGCTTCCAACTAGATTGGGCCAACGAGAGGCATCTGCAGCAGAACAGAGGGCAGGAGACAATGCAAGAATGCCAGGACTGTGAATGCTTAATCCCTGAATTGGTGCCATGAGCAATAAATGCTCGTGCTCAAAAGAAAGTGAGATCAAGGAAAAGTGGATCACTCTAGGCAGAACTTCTGGGATAAACAATCTTCCTTTGGGCTTTAAAGAAGTGGTGGGATGGTGCCATAGGAGGTGGGTGGGTATGATAGCTTAGGTCAAGAATGAGCAAGAACCACAGTATGGTTCTTGCTTGGGAATATCGAGTATACTAGTATAATGGGCCCAGATGCTCAGGTCTGAATGAGGTCAAATTTTAAGATTGAATGGCAGGTTGTGGCCCGGAAAAAGAGGCCTCGAATGATAGAATTAGAAAACTTAGTTTTAAAATGTATGATGAAGGTGTGTTCAGTATATAAATCCAATCTGTAAGTGATATGGAAAGTGGAAGTTTATTCAATGCCTTATCACATATTCAAATGAACGTATGGCTGCTCTACCACTTAAAAATAGCTCTGTTCATTAAAGGAAATGTAACCTAGATTTTCAGAAAATTAAAATACAATGTTCTTAAGTCAGTTTAAACTTTAACTGAGATTCATAGTTTGGTTCTGCCTTCCTAAGCATTTGGACTAAGGCAGAGAGTATAAATCTGATGGGTCATCTTCCTGACCAATCGACTTTCCATTTTGATTGCAAACAATCCACTTGTTTATTTAGATACAACCACTGAACCAAGTCATTTAGACACAAACATTGAACAACAATCCATGTGTTTTATTCCTCTCAACTTTAGGTGTATTTTGCCTCATAAAATATACGGCATTGTAATTGTTATTAATTAGCTACACATCAAAGAGCTTGGGTTAGCAGTGGGCCATGATGGCCTGAATCACAAAGTGTGACTTGTTCAGTGTATTTATTTATTTATTTATTTATTTATTTGAGACAGTCTCACTCTGTCACCCAGGGTACAGTGCAGTGGTGTGATCTCGGCTCACTGCAGCCTCTGCCTCCTGGATTCAAGCAATTCTCCTGTTTCAGCCTCCCGAGTAGCTGGGACTACAGGCACGCACCATCATGTCCGGCTAATTTTTGTATTTTTAGTAGAGACGGGGTTTTGCCATGTTGTCCGGGCTGGTCTCGAACTCCTCACCTCAAGTGATCCAACCACCTTGGCCTCCCAAAGTTCTAGGATTACAGGCGTGAGCCACTGCACCTGGCCTTTTACAGTGTATGTAAGACTAACACTACTCCTCTAGAAACAAGGCTGTACACCGTAATGGAATTTACCTTCCCAACCAAGCTGATTTGTTTAGATGCTGATCATTGGAAATAAATTATTAATCCAGGAACTCATGTTGTTTGTTAGTTTTTTTAATGTAATGGTTTGAAGCAGGCTGCTTATGAGCCTCATGTAAAAATGATTATTAGTTCCAGGGCATAAACTTGAATGACACTTTTTCCCTTCTTGCTCTATATGTTGCTATACAACTGTTTCCGTCCCTTATTGTTTTAGGTGGTTTTGCAAAATAATTTGTGAGATAAATCAGGGTTGGAATGTTAGCCTTGACACTAACTTCTTGTACGAATTCGAGCAAGTTATTTAATTTCTCTGGTCCCTAGTTCCTCACTTATAAAATCCGTGAATACTACCTTGCTTTGTTACTATGAAAATGACATAAGATCATGCAGATAAAGTACCAAGCACAGCGGCTGGCACATGACAGGTGTTAAGTTAATGGTCTTGTCGTCTTTGTTGTTACAGTTGTTGTTATTATTACTCAACTTTCACTTCTATGCTGATAATTTTCAAATTTGTCTGTCCAGTCTTTATCTCTTTACCAAGCTCCATAGTCCAAGGTCCAAATATCTACTTAGCATCACCAAACGAAAGTGTCCATAGCATCCCCCAACCAAACTCATTCTCCCAGGCATCTTTTTATCAAAAAACAAACTGAACAAATTAAAAATCCTAGCTACTCTTTCTCAAGTATTACATGTAAGATAACTTGCATAACTAGCTACAAACAATAGTTTTCTTTGGTTCATTCCCCCTTTACCACCCCTATGTTCATTAAATGGATGGCCTCACATGGCCTTTTCATTGCATTTCTACAAATACTATTTAGTTCTGGCCTTCATGGTATCTTGCTGGGCTGTTTCCAGGGCCTTCTAACTAATTTGCATATTCCTACTTCTCACCTCTCAAATGCATTATTCTATTTCCTACAGATTTATCTTCGTAAAATACAGTCTGGATGATATTTCCTCATACAAACTTCTGACAATTCTTTCACATCTAACAGAGACCATTTAATCTATTATCATAACAGTTACACTTTTCCCTGGCTTCCAAGCTAAGTTCTCATTACATTTCATCATTCACCTTTGCACTGGTCATAATGAAGCCTCTTGCCAATATCAAATTTTGATCCATTTCATACCTCTTTGCTAGAACAGTGGTCCTCAGAGTTTAACATGCATCAAAATCACCTGGAGGACTTGTTAAATCATAGACTAATTAGTATTTGTAGAAATGCAATCACACAGCCAGTTGCATCCAAAAGCCTCTGTTTCAGTTAAAACTGAGGTAGGTCTTGATAATTCACCTTAAATGTCCTGTGTGTGATGCTGATATAGCTGGTTCTGGGACATCCTTCCTCACCCATCTCAGTTCAACAAAATCCTATGCACTTCTCACTGCCATTGTGTGGGAGACGTTTCATCTGTCACCTGTCAGAATGAACCATTCCACACATTGTGTTCATGAGATAGGAGGCAGGACTCAACCACAGAGGCGAGGCTCAGACACCAAACCAAAATGAGGACTAGCTAAAGCAGGGACAGGGCAGACCTGGGCAAAGCCAAAAGCCGTCCCAGTGAGGCCCGATTTGGGGTTTACCTGTCCTGTATCACTAGCAGAATGATTGAGGTTTTAAGTGGAGCCAGATTGCCTGGACTCCGCTACTAAATACCTGAGTGAACCTGAACAAGTTCCTTGATCTCTGGAGCTGCTTTTCCATCAGTAAAGTTGAACTAATAACAGTACATCCAGCATATGTTGATGTGAGGATTAAATGAATTCCTGCATGTGAGGCACTTAGAATAGTGCCTGAGAAGTGCTCAACTATTATTGGTTTTCTAGTAGTTTATACCTTTACTACAATGCTCAATGACGCTTAAAGTTTGTAGGCCTATCTCCTTTTGAGATGTCAGTTTCCTTGAAAGCAGAGACCACGTTGTTGTGAATCCCCAGAAACATAGCCCTGGGCTTAGCACTTTATAGAAATCCGGTAAATAAAATTTTTAATTAAATGGAGATCAAAGAAAGATTGCAAAAGGATCTTAAGTAAGTAAAAATCTTCTAAACAATAAACAAACCATCCATTTCTTTTTCCCTCATCATAAAGATGAATAAAAATTAGGTCAATTATTAATAATACATTGAAAGTAGGTTTGCCTTTTCCTTTGAATTCTCTAAACTCTATAATTAAAATGACTTCAAATTGGAAGATTGTTAAGAAGAAATTAATCTTATTGGTAAGTAAAAAAGCAAATCCCATGGTTGATGATAGATATGACCTGTTAGCAATAGTCACACTTTTATATTTTATTTCCTTACAATCAGCATGTGGAGACCAACATAATCCAATTAATTGTAATTCCCTTTTGTAGCGTCCGTAAAGTAGTTCATGATACTAAAACACCATTGAAGTCTTATCTCTGGTCAGATAATCCAAATGGATTCTGATTTGCAAAATACCAGCAGGTCTTTATAAACTTCAGGAAAATAGAATATTTTGACTTCCCTGAACCTATAATAAATGTGATACACAAAAATTCGTCTCTGAACTCTAATCCTTTGTAAATGCTAGCCATCAGTTTTCTAGACTTCTTTCTCTGCACCTGTTTCTTATTAACTGACTTCTTTTAAAAGCATTTTTTTCCACAGTGAATATCCAGTATTTCAATACATCAGAGCCTCTCAGCTGAGCTTCTTGCTCATTGTGTCTTTTTGGACACACCACCCCTCTTCTATACGCCCACTCCAACCCATCCTATGTGCTACTGCCAGAGCATCTTTCTAGAATGTTGCTCCCCTGCTTATGGTCATCCAGACTTTTTCGGTTGTAAGGACCTTCATGCTGTACCCTCTGCCTTCTTTTCTATCCTCAACACCCTGAGATATGGAATCTATGCCTCTAGGGTCTCCGACAACTTGTGGTGTCCCAAATGCATCATGTTCTTCATTCCTTGGTGTGATCGTTACTTCTAGTTGAATTTTTCTTCATCTCTTCTCTTCCTCCCTCCCAGCTCCTGCACCACCCTCACTCACCTGACTGCTCATCGTTTAAGATCATTATTATGTGACACCTCATCTGGAAAGCCTTCTGACTACACCCAGATGAAGCTTGATGCTAATCTTCTATGTTCCCATAGCAGTCTGCAAGAAGTTATATAATAACATTTACCGTACTTGATTACATTTTTTTCTATTTGACCAAACTTCCTATATACTATGAAATCTTTGAGCATAGAAGCTAGATCTTTATTTATCTTATTTTTACCCCAGCAGCTATAACATGCCTAGCACAAAATTTGGGTTCAATAAATATTTGATAAGTGAATGAATAACCTACTTATGTCTTCAGTATTTGTTAAGTGTTTTGAAAGAGAATGATAAACAAAGAGAATACAAAAATAATGCTGTGTGTGTATACATATATCTATTGTCATCATCATTGGTATTATGAAATAGCCTCTGTTATCAAAGGAGGTTAAAATTTGATAGGTGGTACAAATATATGAATAGCTAATAAAAATGAGTGCATCAGTCACTGGCTAAGCACTGGGGATATAAAGATAAATAAAAACAAATTTCTTTGAGACAGAGATAGAGGAGAGACCCTTTGTTTAAATCACTATAGTTAAATTAATTAGGCATGCCCCAGGAGTGATGGGGTTCTCAGGCTAGGATTAGAAACATGGTAAGCAAAGTTTGAAATGAAACCCAATGTAGGGAAGAGTCAAGATTAACAACATAGATAGCTAGGCATCACAAACTATGGGCAGAGACCGGGGAATTGGTGCCACAGGTTTGTTTAGGCTAGAATAATTAAGATGATAATGTTGTTCAGTAGTTTCAACAAGAAGTTGTTGCACAAGGACCTAGCTATTTTACCTTACTTCATGCAAGTAGTTGTAAAATTTATAAATCTCCCAACTCTTATTTTGTGTACCTTTGTGGAGCTTTAGTGGTGATTGTGGTGAAGAAAAGTCCTGTGATGCAGAAAATTTAGTTTACTCCCATGAATCCAACTAATCGAGATAACTTAGGTTAAAAATTATCATTAATAATTACTAGAAATCATCTCTTCATTTTGGTTATCTTAATTGACAACTAACAGATGTCTTATCTGGGGATAACATAGTTTCAATGAATGAGAGTAGCAATATCTTAATCTACCAGTTTTGTTTACCTTTTATTTCAATTTTTCTGAAGAAATATTTCCAGACAGAAAATTCTAAGTTAGCAAAAACCCAAATCCATATCCTTTTCAATGTTACCATTTCTAACCCTACACATATCACCAACATAGTAAGGGGAATGATTAAAAGCCAGAAATTATATTACATTCTGGAAATATTTGCCAAAGTCTGTCTATATTGGATGCTTTTCATATATTACATCACTTAAATCTCACACAAAATTAAGAACTCTCATTTGACAAGTGAAGAAACCAGAATGTTAAGTCACTTCTATATATGCGTTTTTGCCTACAATAGACATATTATCTGTATATGGGAATTTATAGGACTTAGTTTATTTCCTAGATATCATTAAGAGATAGGTTTTGACTTGGCCCTGTGCTTCATATTTGCAAACGTGATATAACTTGGAGGGAACAATAGCAATGGTGTTGAAATTTAAAGCCACTATGAAGCAAGCTTTCAAAAATGACTTTGTCGAAATTTAATCCTACGATTCTCTCCCCTTTGGAGTATGTAATGTATGAAATCATCCATGGAATTCCAGCAAATTCAGAATCTGTTTGGAGAAGATGGTTAAATAAAAAGAACCATTGTGTACGGTATCTATAGAGTACAAAAAGCCTTTGACTGAATGGAAATAAGAACAGTGTTGGAAGCTCTGAGTAAGAAAGGAATTAGAGAAATATATATGGGTGCCAGGAAATCCATCAGTTTTTTTTTTTATGATCCTCACTGAAAGAAAAAAGTCTGTTCATTTTTGTTGCTGTTGTTGCATCTAAACAGGACTACCTTTTCTCAGCTACCTAAACGAAATATCTAAAAGCCTGGAGAGAAGCATAATGTCACTAATGTCATTTTATAAGGTAGCATCATGCATGGAGTTGTGATGATGGGAAGATGTTTTATGTTATGCCATTATAAATTAAAAATGCACAAAGCAATGACACATGTGTTATACTTTCCATCTGTGGCGCCTGCTTCGCAAGTTTCAGTTGTACCTATTTATTATGTTATTCTTTACCTTCAAATGAAATCTGAGGAGAAATAAAAATAAGACAGTCTTGCTCCTGACTCGCTTCCTGTACTGGATAGAGTAGAAGACCGTTCCACCTCCTTCCAAGAGAGTAACTAAAGATATTTCATATGAGCCTGTGACATGTGCATGCTTTGGCCTTCTCAAATAATTTCCAAAGATATGCACACAACCTGAAAGCACACCAAAAGCAAGCTAATGTGGCATGCCAAAGTAGCCCATTAGATATTCAGAAATAAAAGCTTTTAAAAAAAAGTTTTAAAATCTTAGAAAGTCTGTGGTTACTTCCTTCCTCCCTCTGTTGTAATTCAAGGAGGCCACAGAAAACCAGGTTTTGTAGACCAGGTGGTAATAGAACCATCTATTCTATGCACAGGTCTGTCTCCTCTTGCCAGAAAGGAACCATTTTCAAACATAGGACTCCTAAGAGCTTCCTGGGGGTTACTGTGATAAATCATATGAAACAGATCTCTTTGATTTTGCGTACAAGTTTTCATATTTAAAACCACTTTGCTCCTTTCTCTTTGATAGGTATCATGACCATAGACAGTTGATTGGACTTGGGTTGAGTTTTTCCTGAGGAAGTTTCCAATGTTTTCTAGTAGTACTTAGAGTCTCAGGTGATGGCAACCATGCAATATTTCCACTTTAGACATAGTAGTTGGACACAGAATGAATATGAAAATGGCAATCATGATTTTATTCTTTCTCTGGAGACCACACTGGAGAGTATTCTGCATGTTTGTAGAGCAAATCATTTGAAATAGGTTAAGCCTGAATAGGCAGGCAATTTTTCAACTAATTCCAGCTTCAAATCTGTTCTCTGAATATTGGTAATTATTTTTCTTCAAATGGAATTACCTAAAGAGCTAACTCTGTTGTTCACTGTGTTTCACAAGTGTAGCATAGCCCTTGTGTTGAGAAGATGTATAGGTATGATCCAGAAATTTGACCTTGTCTTTCTCTGTTCAAAACCTTGGGGCATTGTATTAGTTTGCTTGAGCTACCATACTAAAGTACCACAGACTGGGTGGTTTAAACACCAGAAATGTATTTCCTCACAGTTCTAAAGGCTGGAAGTCTGAGATTAAGGTATCGGTAAGTTGATTTCTCCTAAGGCTCCCTCCTTGGTGTATAGGCAGTCAATTTCCTCCTGTGTCTTCACATGGTCTTTCCTCTGTCTGCACCCTAATCTGTTGTTATAAGGACACCATACATATTGGATGGGGACCCACATGACCTCATTTTACCATAATTACCTATTTAAAGATCCAATCTCCAAATATAGTCACACTATGAAATATTGGGGGTTAAGACTTCAACGTTTGATTTTGAGGAATGGAAGAACACAATTCAGCACATAACAGGCACGATGCATAATTTTGGGTGATATATTTGTTCTTTGAGTTTGTCCTGGCTTGCCCCCAAGGACAAAATAATATGATTCTAGGGAAGAGTAACAAGATGTAAAATGTCCAGAACTTTATATTCACTTTCTGAGCACCTGATTAAGCCCTCTCCTTTGAGGAACATAAAGCAGCCTCAACAGCTGTAGCTTTAAAAACACAAGGCCCAGTATGTAGTCTCCTTCCATCTCTGTTTGTTTGAAAACAATTAAGTGAACAAACAAATTAACTGGCCAACTGGTTTAGTTTTCTCAGATAATATCCTCAATGAAGTCTCATGTTACAGCCAAGGTGTGGAAGGAGGAGCTTTAGCCAGTGCAGCACAGAAAGATGCTACTTTTGGCACAGGGTGACATCACCGTGTTTGAGAATGCAGAACCTCTCTAATCCACCAGAAATCAGACCAAACCATCACTTTCAGGAGCCAGCACAGCAAGAAAAGTTGAGCTAGTTGAGTGATTCAACCAACTTACTTTTGATCCATTCCTTTAAATGCTAAACTAAAAATCTTCTATATCCTTATAAACAGTGTCATTTTATCCACATTAATATCTAATCTTTCAATTTGATTTTAGGGCCAAACATATTATGTTTTGGATCGATCATCCCTCTGGCATCTCTTCCATTTGGGATGTGACTTTCATGTACCCAGCAGGCCTTTTAGATAAGGGATCCAAATGGTCGTCTGTGCTGGAAGCAGGGACATCATCCTTTATGAGAGTTTCATAGTGTAACAAGTTCTTTTCACTGTATTAATGAGATCAGGGCTATTCTTTCTGTATCCTGGGAAAGCTAGGGTGTCTTTTCCTCTTTTTAAAATTGCAACAATAAAATAAAAGTTGGAAAGAGGTTTTAAAAGTGCTATGAAAACTATTACAAGGTAAAGAAGCACTTGTTTTTAACACATGAAGAAGATTTTCTTTCTTGACTCGGTTACTCTTCTATTCTGGATAGTCCAAGTGCAAGCATATTTCAAAAAAGACTAGGTTAAAACAGGTTGAGTCTAGTTAAAATTGGACCTGATATCACAACTGCTGGTTATATATACCAATATCTACAAAGCAATATATAATACAAGAGGAAAGGGGTAAACTCATTTTTTTTTTCCTTTGAGACAGAGTCTCGCTCCGTCACCGAGGCGGATGGGGTGCAGTGGTGTGATCTTGGCTGACTGCAACCTCTACCTCCCAATTCTCCTGCCTCAGCCTCCCAAGTAGCTGGGATTACAGGCATGCCACCATGCCGGGCTACTTTTTGTTATTTTTTTTTACCATGTTGGCCAGGCTGGTCTCAAACTCCTGGCCTCAGGTGATCTGCCCACCTCAGCCTCCCAAAGTGCTGGTATTACAGGCATGAGTCACTATACCTGGACAGTAATTAAACTCTTAATGATACTTAAATGCTCCTTGTTCCTTGGAAACTACCATTGACCTACTATGGCTATCAAAGGTTCATCTTTCAGTTCTTCTTTTTAAGAAAAATTATTCCTAATAGCTACTGTCAAATTTTTTCTTTCAAATATAATTTGTAAAGCTTGATATAAATAAGTTTTTACTTAAAAGATACCCTAAAGGCTCTTCAAGAAAGAGCATTTCAAGGTAACCTTGTTTGGGTACAACATTTAGGTTGTGTGTGTGTGTATGTGTGTGTGATCTCATAAAATTCACATGGTATTTGCATTGTGGAGCTTAACCTATCTTTAATTCTGTTTATAAGCTTTAAGGCAAAACCATAACCAAAATGAATTTAAGATAACCTAATTAGAGGGCCAGGAGAAACCAGCACAGATTGAAAGGATTGTGAGACATTGTGATTCAACCAGACTTCTTCCTAGGATTGGACTATAACATGTGATATGGTTTGGCTGTGTCCCCACCCAGATGTCATGTTGAATTGTGTTGAATTGTAATCCCCAATGTTGGGGGAGGGACCTGGTGGGAGGTGATTGGATCATGAAGATGGATATCCCTCTTGCTGTCCTCGTGATAGTAAGTTCTCACAAGATCTGGCTGTTTAAAAGTGTATAGCACTTTCCTCTTCACTCCTCTCTGCTGCTGGCCATGTGAAGATGTGCTGGCTTCCCCTTCACCTTCTCCCATGATTGGAAGTTTACTGAGGCCTCCCCAGTTATTCTTCTGTACAGCCTGCAGAACTGTGAGCCAGTTAAACCTCTTTTCTTTGTAAATTAACCAGGCCCAGGTAGTTCTTTATAGCAATGTAGTTTTTGTTGATCCCGTTCAAGAAACTGCATCGTACTGAGATAAATCCTCTAAAACAACCAGGCTGGCTTACAATGTTTGTTCAATGTTTCAGTTGCCTTAGTCCCTTTTTTATTTTATCATTTTGGCCTTTACTCACCTGCCTCATTCTGGTGACATATTGGATATGTTTGATTCCTTATGCTTTAAAATGTTTTTCAGGTACATTTTCCCATTTGATACCAACAATTATCCTTCTATCTTCATTTTACAAATAAATAAATAAATAGATATACAATGAATTAGTGGTAAATCCAGTCCTGGAGTGGGTGTTTCGTATGGTCTTTTTCCTACTCTATCATATTTCCTCTTCACTCCATTGCTACCTAACAATTTGCTCCATCTCTGCCCGTTTCCTAATGCAGTTGCTTCTTATTACCAATTTGTTTTGTATCTGTTTATATAAGAATCTGTGCCTTCTACAAGTCTGTAATTACCAAAGATGAGAGTCAGTTTACAGGTAAAAGCATAGCCTCGAGTTAGACATTTAAGGATAAAATGTAAAAATTACAATCTTGACATAATAGTCAATCAACTACCATTTGCAATTACTGTTTATTTGCCTTTTCCCTTTCTGCTTCTGCCAGCCAAGATTAAGTCTGAACACAGTGATTTTAAACATAGTGGGGGCTTACTGGCTCTTTATCCTGGTTTCATCACTTGGCAGCCATGGGAAAATTGTTTAATCTACCTATGCCTCACTTTCCTTATCTGTAAAATGGACATGATGATAACAATAGCATCTTCCTCATTCCTTGCCGAAAGCATTAAATTAGATAATGAATGTAGAGTGCATAGCACAGTCCCTGGTACAGTGTAAGCTCTAAGTAATTGTTGGTTATCGCTTTCGTTGCAAAGTAGCCTGAATGAGTTCATATGGATTTTGTTCTATAAAAAGTTATGATGTTGTCAAGAATAATTACCAACTCAAGTTCATATTAAGGAAATATCAATATGTGTGTATCTAATTTTCTAGTTCCCTGACCACCTATGGTAGACTTCGTAAATCTTTGTTGAGTTACTTCTATAGACACTTATGGACTTCACTATAGTGGCTCTCAACCAAGAATAATTTTGCACCATGGGGAGATACGTGGCAATCTCTAGACACAATTTTTATCATCCCCACTGGGAAATGCTACTGGCATCTATTAGATAAAGGTCAGGGATACTGCTAAACATACTAGAATGTACAAGACAGCCCCCACCACAAAGAATTTTCCAGCCCCAAATGTCAATAGTGTGGTGCTTTTGAGAAACTCTATTAGAAAAGGGAAAAGTATAAGACATCATCACTCTGTAGAATCTAGTTAGAAAATGCTTATCAAATAATGCAAATATATTTGTAATAATGCCTGTTAACACCAGGGTAGGGTTATGGTTAGTTCATCTTGAGGACTGGTTGGCTTCATGAGAAGGCATACTATATGGACATAACTTCATGTTTAGATAAACTACAGTGGCCTTGCAAAATTTGCCTTAACATCACCTGGTTTACAAGGGATCTTAACCTTGGTTGATTATGAAAACTTGATATAAAAATTAGTATTATATTTCAAAATACTCTTTCCAACTATTTGCCATATTGCCTATTTAAGCTACTTGCTGAAGGGCTACAAATTATTATTATTTCTTTAAATGGAAACTACATGGGAATCTATAGTAGGAATCTTGGTTTAAGGGACACAGTTAATATTATATGGTATTTTAAGTAGATATAATCAAATGGTATCTATTCATGGGTAAAGTTTCTTTATATATCACTATGTTCAATTTTCATGTTCACTTGAATTAACTGATATTAATGTGGAAATGAGTAATAGTAATGCTGTTTTCCTTTGGTTAAGCCATTATTTGTTGCTGCTGTTGTTGTTTCCTTGCTCAAGTTAAAATCATTCTCTTTTTTACCTGCTGAACACTTTCCTTTAGCAATTTCAAACTTGTGCACCAAAACGGCATTTTGTGTTGGACTTTTCTGATAAATTTTTGGTAGAGATAGTTGTGTGTGTGTGTGTGTGTGTGTGTGTGTGTTTGTGTGTGTGTGTGTTTAGGTTTCCACTTAAAGTTCAGTGCCAAAGCTACAGTACTTATACATTTTCTAAATGTGTTTTAAGCAATAAGTTGTACAACATTTTTAGAACATGTGTTAAGCTATTTCTCTAAGAATGAAGCTCTTAACAAAACATAAGCACTCTGCATGAGATCTTAGCAGCAAAGTGCTTAAAAGATAAAGTAAGAATTGGTACCATGGGAAGAACACCAGCTGTAGAGCACACAGGTCCATTATGAGAAGTATGGTAGTGGGTAGGGAGAAAATGATTTAATCAGGAGTAAAACCAATTTTATTATAAGGGCACGCAGGGGGTGTGGCACCATAGTGAGAGGGACATTTCAAAATATCTGACAGATTTCAACAATGTGAAAACCCCGTTCTTTAAAGTGACAGTAAACCCCATCAGGTCTCCCTTTTTGATGCTATTGTTAACAGTTGACTGTTTAAAGCTGGCCTGCTAAGATGCTGTCGGCCTATTTCAATAGTGTGTAGCCAAATAAAAGACTAATTGTTGAAATACAATCAATCAAAAATGATTGCAGGGCAGAAAGAAGGTCTCCTCTGCTGATTTTGTTGTGTATCATATTATTGTGTTATGATTGAGGTAGGAATGAAGACTGAAAGGGAAGATTAGCCCGTCTGAAATAAACAGATTCACCTTCATGTCTTCTCTTTGCAAACACACTGTTGAGCAGGAACACCACTTACTATAAGCCTTAGAAATGATCGTTCATTTATTAAAAAAAAAAAAAAAGATCTGCTGAAGATTTGGGCTAATATTTTTAAAAGGACGTGAACATTATTAGCAAAACAGCCCATGCAGAGAATCCCTACAATGACAATTCTCAGCTTTTCTTACATTTTGGTGCAAAATGCTCCTCTGAATTCATAAAACTGACATCCAAGGGACATGTGAATGCGAGCCCAAGACATCAATAAAGAAACAAATTTTCAGTTGACCAAATACCTCGGCGCTTGCCAGTATTCTCAGCTTTTCAGTTAACCCCCAGATTGTCTAAAATGATTAGTTTAAGGTTTCATGAAGCCCCGAATCCAAAACCTTTTCCATGTTGCACGTTTAGAAAGACAAATCGTCTGGCTCGACAGCAGTGCCTTTGTACCTTGCTTCCTTTTAATTTTATGTCAAGATGTCCCTTTCAGACATGAATGCATCCACTTCTTGGGTGAGACTAATTCCAGACATTCATATTGAGGGTGAAAAGGACAAAAATAATTGCCCAGCACACTTTATTACTATTAAAACCTTCATTTTGGCATTTACTTTCTTTAGTATTTCAACATCTCCACTCACTCAAGCTTCCCAAGCAAATATTTCTGTTGTTTCTAAAAAGAGTTGGTAAGCACTTGTGGTTTGTCTTTAGTGTGTTATCATTTTTGACAGCTTTGCATAGCCTACGTAGGCCAACAGGGGTCTGTCTAATATTGTTGCTGGGCATATTTTCCTCACTGAGATGAGAACTAAAAAAAAAAGATTTTGAAGCAGTAAGAAAAGAATTAATATCCTTTCTCACTCAGTATTCTCTTCCTTGCTGACTTTATATTCAGGCAAAAAAAGGGAAAAAGTGTTACCCATTATTCCCTTGTACATAGCAAGGCTAACACATGTAAAGCAATAACTCATTTTCTATTGCCATGTTTAGCATATGTCTCCTGTTGGCTCAGCAAGGCCTTTAGGCCGGTCCCTTGAGCCGGCCATCATTGGCAACTCTTAGCCCCTCGGCCTCAAAACCAAATAGCTTTGAATCATGTTGAGCTGTGATGCTAATTTTCATACTGATGCATTATGGGAATAAATGTATCTGACATACTGTGTCAATGGCACTGTCTCTTTGTGTCTCTTGTTTTTTTGTTAGCTGCATTCCTACAGATGGTATTCCATTGAAAATGTTCCCTTCCTACGGAAAGAGGGAGGAAAAAAAAAATGCACAGCACCAAACCTCTAGGTGCAGAAGGCTGTTAACGGTTGCTGATGATAGTAGGCAAACATTAACATAATAATTAGTGTCTTGTAATTGTTTCATTAAAACCAGTTGTTCCATTTCTCCTCGTGTTTTCCCAGAAGAGAAGCTGAATTTGGACGACAGCCAGTGGGAGGACATCCACGTTGTCACCGGAGCACTGAAGATGTTTTTCCGGGAGCTGCCTGAGCCGCTCTTCCCTTACAGTTTCTTTGAGCAGTTTGTGGAAGCGATCAGTAAGTACCTCACAGAAAAGGGCAGGTGGTAGAATAACCTGACATCCTGGAATTATTAAGTAAATAATAAGAATGATTATAATAATAATCATGGGGAACAGATAGTATCCCCGATGCTCCATATCTTACGTTTTCGTTTTTGTGTTTTGATGGCTTTATTTCTGGCCCTGCAGTATTATCTGAGGTTTGTTTGTTTGTTTGTTCTTAATTAGGAAAAAAAATATGACATCCTATTTAGGGTAGCCAATTTAACTAAGTATCCTCAAATGAAAATAGTGTCTCATCAAATCTGCTTTAAAGGGTTCACTGTGTGCACCCCTCGTCTCTGCCTTTATACTTTCAGAATTGCAATGAGTTTGAATACAAAGCGGTCTTGAAAAGAATCCTAAGTGAATTAAATATTACATTTCATGAAATATGTGTTAAATTATCAACTAAGACATCATGTTCTCTTGGTTCACTCACCCTTCACCCACCAACACTAGTAAACAGTCAGCCATAATTTGCTTATGAGCAGTGTGATTATCAAATGAAGTAATGGCAAGTTTCTTCTGTTAAACTGGTGACTTTATAAGAGAGTGAGTTATATCTACTACTAACCAGTAGTCATTGTATACTCCATGAAGCTTCCTTTTCTGTTTTTTTTTTTAATTCATAAAACACACACACACTTAAGTAAAAGTGAATAAATGAATGAATGAATCAATGAAAATCTTTTCCAAATGGAAGGGTACTTCTGCTATTAATCGTTGGAGAAGCAACTACTGGTACGTCTCTAAATTTAATATCTTAGGGTATGCTTACTGTAACTGTGACAGCTTGGAAAAAGTTTCCTGGCAAGCCAGCTGATTTAAGGAAGAAAAAGAAAGAAGAAAGAAAGGTAAAATTGAAAACCTTGCAAGCCTGGCAGGAGCTTAATTAAAATCCTAACGAGACAAATCTCCAAGAAAAAAAAACTGCTGTATTCAGGAGGTCTGATCTTGGATGGCTGGGTATGAAGTGTTCCCATTAGCAGAAGTGGAGATTTGGGGGTCCTGTGTTGGAAAACAGCCCCTCAACATGCCCTCTAATTCTGTCATTCACAAAGCCTTCACCCTTGTTTAAAGCTCTGGCAAAACGGTATCAAGAAAAAGAAGAAATTTCTCTCCCAAGGTCTTTCTCTTGTTGCTTGCTCACAATTTCAGATTTTGTTGTTGCTATTGCTGCTGCTGCTGCTGCTGCTGTTGTTGAATGTAGTAACAATACTCTAACGATGGGTTTTGAGTTGAGGCTGGAACTCTTATCCCTTGTCGTGACTTCATCTCATGACCCCTCTACTTCTTCAGAACAGCAATGTTTCATAGTTAAGCATGCTTTCTTAACTTCATTTGAAAAGAAGAAATAAAAAATAAACAAGCAGGCATTTCCATAACAGCTTTTTCTGATATTCTGTCTTGGAACACCCAAGCAACTTACAATGTTGGAACAGCGTTCTGGTAGGAAATTGGAGGGACTTTGCATTTGGATGCCTATTTCTGATTGTGTACATTTAAAGAAGTCATATAAATTTCACATCATCATCTCCACACATTCAAGTGAGGATGATCTCATTTGGAAATATACTTCGGTATGTGCTATTTGGGGGCTATATCTAGGATATCCATCATTTAAGCTTCCTTTAGTTCACCTGATTCTAAAGATGTTAGGAAAGTCATTTTCTTAGCTTGAGAGATATGGAAAGCAGGCCCTCCGAATCCACATGAGAGTATGTCTTTTGAATTTCTCTAAGGAGTAGGATCATCTCAGGGATATTCTAGACTTAAGTCCAAATTGTATAGAATTTCAGAAATATAGGCATGGTAAGAACGGAACATGGCAGAGTTGAGGCAGCGGACTATTGGGATTGATGGCTCTTGCAAGGGTTTCTGCCAACACCTATAAAATGGGTTATGGCGAGAATGAATAAGAAAGTGCCTAAGAAAATCTTTTAAAAATGTAAGAGGGTGCACAAACAGTGCTAAAAGTGTTTCTCCATATGAGCTTTGTTTGATAATATAATTTGGAAGAGAAGAGAGAGGAGACTTCGTCCTTCATTGTTCAAGGCAACGAGAATCAAACTCAGGGTTATTGTGTCAGGACGTGGTTCCTGCCGGTGGGTTCGTGGTCTCGCTGACTTCAAGAATGGAGCCGTAGACCTTCTAGGTGAGTGTTACAGCTCTTTAAGATGGCACAGACCCAAAGAGTGAGTGGTAGCAAGGTTTATTGTGAAGAGCGAAAGGACAAAGCTTCCACAGCATGGAAGGGGACCCCAGCGGGTTACCCCTGCTGGCTGGGGTGGCCAGCTTTTATTCCCTTATTTGTCCCCTCCCATGTTCTGTTTCTGTCCTATCAGAATGCCCTTTTTTCAATCCTCCCCGCGATTGGCTACTTTTAGAATCCTGCTGATTGGTGCATTTTACAGAGCACTGATTGGTGCATTTACAATCCCCCTGCTAGCTACAGAGCGCTGATTGGTGCGTTTTTACAATCCTCTTGTAAGACAGAAAAGTTCTCCAAGTCCCCGCTCGACCCAGGAATTCCAGCTGGCTTCACCTGTCATTATGATCTGAAAGTTTGTTTCCCATCAAAATGTATATGTTGAAGTTCTCACCCCCAAGGTCATGGTATTAAGAGATGGGGGGGCTTTAGATGGAGATTAGGTCATTAGGGCAGAGCCCTCATGAGTGGGATTAGTGGCCTTATAAAAGAAGCCCAAGAGAAACCTGTATCTTCTTCCACCATGTGATGGCACAACTAGAAGTTGCCATCTATTAGCCAGAGAGTGGGCCCTCACCAATACATTAAATGGGCTGTCAACTTGGTCTCATACTTCCAAGACTCCAGAACAATGAGAAGGAAATTTCTGTTGCTTATGAATTGCTAAATTTATGGCATTTTTTATAGTAGGCCAAATGGACTAAGACACTCAGCAGCCTTGCTTCAACTCAAAACAGAATAGTAGAATGTCATTATTTTTTAATATGTAAAACGGAGGGATCAACCAACAGGGTAATGGGGCTGAGACATATGATATTGGACAGAGACGTACATTTACTAACCCACGTATTTTTGATATAACCTTGAAGCTAGTCCTTGTGTTCTAAACCTAGGAAAAACTCTAGGTTGTAATTCATATTTAAATATTCTTAAGCAATGAGAGAATGGCCACCTAGTTCCTTGGCAATGGTAAAAACCACACCAGAGGAAATACTTTCTCTCCATGTGTACCAATTGTACTAAAAAGTCTTTCAAAATTTTAAGAACATTTATACCCCATCGCAGGGCTTTATCATAGCTTACATAGCCTCTTGTAAAAATCTATACAGTGAGAAACTCAACAGATCCACTCACGAGTTTTCGGCTTTATATGGAAAGGGACCAACCAGGTAAAGTAAATTCACAGGACAGGATGAATTGAAGACAAAGAGGCTGGGTCTGGGCCTCTTTGTCCTCAGATCCTAGTTCTTCCCTTTTATTCTCTGTACCATAGGAGGGTTGGTCCTAGCCAGCTATATTTTGCAGATGCTGTTTTTGTTAGTGTTTTTTTTTTTTCGACTTTTATTTTAGATTAAGAAGGTACATGTGTAGGTTTGTTACCTGGGTATACTGCGTGATGCTGAGGTTTGAGGTACAAATAATGCCATCACCCAGGTATAGAGCATACTACCCAACAGTTTTTCAACTCTTGCTCACCTCCCTCCCTCTCCCATCTAGTTGTCCCCAGTGTCTATTGTTGCCATCTTTATGTCCATGTGTACCCAGTGTTCAGCTCCCACTTACAAGAAAGAACATGGGATATTTGGTTTTCTGTCTCTGCATTAATTTGCTTAGGATAATGGCCTCCAGCTGTATCCATGTTGCTCCAGAGGACATGATTTCCTTCTTTTTTATGGCTGTGTAGTATTCTGTGTGTATGTACCTCATTTTCTTTATCCAGTCCACCATCACTGGGCACCTAGGTTGATTCCATATCTTTGCTATCGTGAATAGTGTTGCGATGAACATGCAAGTACTTGTGTCTTTTTGGTAGAAAGATTTGTTTCCTTTTGGATGTATACCCAGTAATGGGATTGCTGGGCCCAATGGTAGCTCAGTTTTAAGTTATTTGAGAAATCTCCAAACTTACATGTGCTCTTGAGATGCTGTTGCACCCGGTCAAAGCCACTGGAAGGAGATGGCAGAAAGAGAGAGAAGACAAAGGCCAGCAGTTTATGAGTTTATCCCCAACCCGTTCACCCTTGCCACCCATCTGCCTCAGGTAGCTTTTCAGCCTGAGGCTCCTTCTCCTCTACAGCTTCAGCTTTGACCAGACAGGGCCCATCTGGTGACACAGACTCTCCTTTCTTTGCTTTTCCAGCCTGGAGAAGGTAGTGGCTTCCTGATGTGTCTACTTTCTTGGTTACTCCACTCTTCCTTATCTGGTTCTCAGCTTCTTCTTTATATGGGTAACCAATTGTCTGCATCAAATTAATTCCCTTTGTTGGTGTAAATACTTAAAATGGTTTCTGTTTTTTGCTTACACACAAGTAAAACATCATGTCAGTTGATGTCATGGTACTTGTTGTCATAACATTATTTCCCTTTTCTCTTTTATTACCCCCAAGCCCAGTTTGTGGAGAGTTAACATTTTTATTTGGCCCCAGATTGGGAGATCTGTTACTCTTTCATGGAAGAGTTAAAAGGTGGTTAGACCAAACAGAATTTTGCATCCAACTGGAATACTTTGCATCTGAGGAGAAAATGCTATTTCTAGTACAAGCAATTAATGACCACTGGAGCAGTCTGAATTACTTTAATTTTTATTATATGTTTGAAAGTTATCACATAGTCCAAGAAGAGTGAACAGAAGGCATTTACTTTTTAAAATAACTTCTTTTTGGACCAAAAAAAAAAAACCCCATTAATATCATAAGACCCTGCAATTGCCATAGTAATCCCTTGTCTGATAATACTCATTGGGGTAACAAAAACACTAGGGATTGTTTTATATCTCAGAATCCAAGTACAGCAACTATTGATCTGAAATTCTATACTTGAGGTCAATCCAACTGGGTCACCTGCAGGTTATTTCATGGGGATTTAACCCACTGACTGCAAAGATTTAATTCCCTGGAAATGACTTGTACTGAAGGCATTATTAGTACTGTAAATGTGAACTCAGTAGAAAAGCACAGCCAGGGAGTTTTATGATAGGTGATGCAATCTTGTGGCTAGAGGCCTGCAGGGGTCCAGACATTTCCAGTAGATCTAAATCCTAGGAAATGTACTAACTTTACCACTGTTCCCATCTTTTTCTTCTGGTAACTCTACAGATCCAAAGAAAAAAGACAACAAGCAATGTTTTTTCTGTTTTAATGTCTGCATTTTTCCAAAGTTCCTGAAAAAGAGAAAGGGAGGAGAAAAACTCATTGGCATTTCTAATAATTGTCTCATGTAATTCTCAAAATAAGAAAGCAGGAGATATTGGAGAAATGGAAAGATCATCTGCACAATAATTTCTAGCTCATAAAGTAGTTACTATGAGAATGAAATAGAACAGTATTTTCTTACTCCATGTTAGGCACTTAGTAAGCTATTTAAAAAGAAATTAGAGAAGTTATTAATGCACATAGCTCAAAAAACTAGACTTGGCATTCAAATACAAACATAAATACTTTGTATCATTTTATATTGCCTTGAGCAATAGCTATTGCCAAGTATCTGTATTTTATATCATCCTACAGAAGACCCATATGTCCTATGTCATCTTATATAAGACTACAAGCATTTTTTCTACATTTTAAAAGCTGAGTTTAGAATTAAATTAATGGTCAGAAATTTCAGTATTGGAGTTTTAGGTTAGAAATAAAGTAGGTTAGAAATAAAGTAGAACTTTCCAAGAGTGAGTGATATTTCAATGTTTAGTACTAGATATTAAAAGCATTCATGCCTTAAATGTTGACTTCTCTGGGTACATTTTAACCCTGCACTCTGATTTCTATGATCAATTGCTCAATATCTCCTTTTGAAATTTATTTATATGTACACAATGTTACTTTTCTATTTCATATGAGTATTTTAATTGTATTAAGATTCTTATTTATAATTATTTACTTGATCAAATTACAATATTCAACAAACAAAATCTTACAGAAGAAGTTAGGATGAAAAGCAATGGATTGGGCCCTATCACATCATATCCCCTGACCTACTCGTGAGAGGAAACCTCATTTAGTGATTTTAATTTTTATCTCTTCTGGTTACTTTCATAACTCTAGATAATATCTCTACTTTTGATTTATCAACCATGGATAATATCTGTTACCTAATATTGTTTCATTCTATTCCACTTCTTTTAGTATGTGGTAGCCATATATTATAATTGCAAGCTAAATAATATGCCTAAACCTCTTTTTCTTGTTTCATCAACATTCAACAATATCTGCTAACTCTTCCATTCATAAGGTGAGCATATACTCCTTCCCACCCTTTCCTTAATCTTTCTATAGTTTATTTTTAATTTTTCATAATTGAGGATTTTTTTCTAGTTCTACTGAGGTATAATTGGCATACAATGAACTTGCATGTTTTAAAAGCTTAACTTTGATAAGTTTTGACAAATATTTGCACCACAACCAGGAAAAAGAACATCTCTGTTATTCCCAAAAGTTTCCTCTTAATCCTTGGCAATCCTCTTTCCTTCCCCTTTCCACCTGCTCTGCACTCCCATCCCAAGCCACCACTGATCTGCTTCCTGTCACTATCGATATATTTACATTTTCTAGAATTTTATATAAATGGAATCATACAGTATGCAATCTTTTGGGGCAGAGGCTTTTTTTCATTCAAATAATTATTTTGAGATTCATCCATGTTATATTAAGAGTTCATTTTTCATTAATGAGTAATATTTCATTATTTGAATATAACACAATTTGTTCAGTTGTTGATGGATATTTGGGTTGTTTCTAGTCTTTGATTGTTACAAATGAAGCATTTACAAATCTGTGAACATTTATATACAAATTTTTGTGTGGACAAATGCTTTTAGTCTTCCTGGTGATACTTAGAAGTGGAGAGCTGGTTCATATGGTAGGTATATATGAACTTTTTAAGAAATTGCTAAGCTGTTTTCCAAAGTCATTGAGCCATTTTTCAATTCCTGTCAACAGTATATGAGAGTTCCAGTTTCCCCACATCCTCAGCAACACTTGGTGTGGTCAGTGTTTTTAATTTTAGCCATTCTATGTGTGAAGTGGTATTTTGTGGTTTAATTTGCATTTCACTAAAGATTAATGATGTTAAGCATCTTTTCAAGTGCTTATTGGCCATTCCATTATTATTATTTTCTGCAGTTAAGAAACCTACTTTTTCAAAAAAATTGGCTATTTCTTTGCTATTGAGTTTCAAGAGTTCCCTATATATTCTTAATGTTAGTTCTTTATCAAATATATAACTTGCCAATATTTTCACCCATTCTATGGCTTTGTTTTCCTTCTTTTAACAGTGTTTTCAGAAGAGCAGACAAAGTCCAGTTTATCCATTTTGTCTTTTATGGATCTTGCTGTGCCTTCAGGTGGACTAATACTATTTTCTTCAACATCTGTTCTGTTGTTAGTCTCAGCCAGTGAATTTTTTTTAATCTTAGGCATTGCAGTTCTTATTTTTAGAAGTTTGCATTTTTAAATATATTCTGCCTTAAGGTGTCTAATTTTTCTCTAGCTGTTTTAGCTTTTATTATTTTAAATGATGCACAATTGTACATATTTATGGGGTAGAATATGATGGTTTGATACATGTATACAGTGTGTAACAATCAAATCAGGGTATGTGAGCTGGCAGTTGTTGATTTGTTGAAGTTTCCAAAGTTGCCTTTTGTGTACAAAAATAACTTTTCCTCCCACTCCTGGGCAATGTTCCATACATTTTACATTATTAGAATGCAATCAATGCTAACTCCGTGATCAAAAACAATTTTATGATTCCAATACCATCTCTTTTGGTGTTTTTTTCTGGCTTGACTAAGTAAATATATCTAATAGTAATATATAAAAACATATGAACATATATATTGTGTTCATATATATATATATACATATGAATGTATGTATGCATAGGACACAGAGATTAGGCAAGTCGGTGCTAAATTGAGATAGTAATGATGTTACATACAAGTCTTCAATTTAAAGGCCACAATCACACATGCCTTTGAAGAGAGTGTTTTTTTAAATGATTAATTAAGGAGTAAAACAAGTTGTGAGAAATGGCACCCATAAGATCAACTGAGCACCATTAAAATGCAGACTATTAGCCACCAAAAGTAGAGATTATCCTGTGCCTAGTCCTTAAACGGAACTCATATCCCTGTCTATACATCAGTCACATCCTCATCAGATAAAAATAATACATTGCCCTATGGCAAAAAGTACCTATTGCATGTTCTAATGGTTTTTCCCCCGATGGCCTTTATTCCATTTTGCCTTTAGAGTATACTCTCAATAGGTAATTGTGGGGGGAAAAGCCAGTCAAGTATATTTGCAAATATTTTCTTTACTCTTGACTTTATCTTGCCCTTTGGTCAAACTATTTCTGATGCATCATCAACTCCATGATGACACTCTTTAGGAGAAAAGAAACAGAGCTTGCAAGGCACTTGACTAAAAACGGTTGCTAAACATGAAAGCATGATAGTGACAAATTGCCTTAAAACCAGAGAAAGAGCCGGGTGTAAAGGTTCATCACAAAGAAAACAGAGATGTAAAAATAATGCAGTATAAAAATATCCTCTAATGCAGCATTTCAAGGAAATTTGAAATTGAAACAAAGGTAAATTTTACAAAGACTGTTTTTTTAGTTTCCACTGCAAGCTAACATTCTCACAGACTTGGTGAGTATTTTTGTTGTGGTTGCTTTTTAATGTGTGTGTGTGTGTGTGTGTGCAAACTGGAAAGTTTATGGCTAATGCCTAGCCTGTCTCTTAACTCATTCTAATTATATTCATAATGAAATTGAAGAAAAATACTTGACTAGAGCCAAATGGCTTGCACAGGTGTCTTTTTGTAAGAATGGTTTAGTGCTAGATGATAAACAACTGGACCTCCATCTCCTTAATTTGGCTTAATGAAAAGCCCTTTATAAGTAAAACTAGAAGGTGATTCAGAATTAAAATTGGGCCTTGACTCAGAAATTAATTGAGTGGTAAGACATCAGCTCCATTAGAAAATGTGGTGCTTGTCTTTTTGCCTTTCCTTAAAACTTTTATTTTACTTACACTCCTTTCTTCCATCTACTTAAGGTCACTTTTTCAAAGCAATAAACTCTTCAAGCTGAGCAACCAGCCAGGCAGCCTTCATGAGTCAGCTTCCCTAGCATCCTTACTTCTACTGAATAGACCTGCTTTTAAAAAATAGATAACAAAATGCAAAATTTCTCCTCAAAACTTGGTGGAAAGCAATTATCTTCACCTATTCTTCTAATAGTGGAATTGAGTGGTTGGTTTTCACTGCATCAATAGATTGTAATAAAACTGAAGGTTGGGCGGCCTTCTATCCTACACTGAGGCTTCTGCCTAATTTCTTATGCTTTGCTTGACACCACATTGTGATCACCACTGATGAGTCCTCTAAAATATCTGCCCACTTACCCCCAACTCTGACTCAGGCCATTTCCCATATTCATTTTTTTCTCTACCCAACCCAGCATGATTCTAGTTCTAAAATACAAGCAAACTGATATAACTGGCTTGCATTTCATTTTGAGAAAAATCCTTCCGAGGTCTTCAAAGTCCTTTATGATCTGGTCACCCACAAGGTCTCCAACTTCATCATTTACTGTTCCCTGCCTTGCCCATTGCATTACAGCCCATTGGTACCCTGGCTCTTCTTTGAATACCCCAAGCACATTGAAAGTCTTTGACTGCTCCATCTGTCAACCGAACACACTCTCCCAGATTGCTACTCCACTGTGAAGTCCTCAGGGAAGTCTCTCATCAGCTAAGCTAAAGTTTCTACCCGCACCACACACCACCACCTGTATTCAAATCCTGTCTCCACCATTTACTATCTAGACCTAGAGCAAATATTTAATCTCTCTAGGCCTCCATTTCCACATTTATAAAATGGAGGGAAAAGTTGTATCTTCACCATGGCAATTGTAAAAAGAATTTCATGAAATGCACTTATTTACAGAATCCCTGGCACACAGTATCAAGTTCACTGGTATTATCATATTAGAATATAATCAGAGTGTCCTTTAGTTAACAGTCTCAGAGGACCTTGCTGTCCATTCTAACTAATCTTTCCACTTCTCTGGAAAAGCCATTTCAAATTATTGTCTTAAAGCGGCCATCTTCATTCTGCTTTAATATTTTGCTTTGAGAATTTCACACAGCACCAAACATGTTTCATATGACAGGATATTCTCTTGCTTCGTGACCCAGGGATCCCATTTCCTTCATCTCATGACATTTCTCCTTTGTTCTGCCAGCTGTTCTCAAGCCCAACCCCACTTGGATAATCCAAAGCCTACCACTTTATTATAGAACTTACGCCTTTATCATAACCCAAATGCTATCCAGCTTCTCCGACCTGAGCTTGCCTTGCTTCTACGAAATATTAGCAAATCTGTGATGTTCACGGTGGCACCAGAAGAGCCAACTCCAAAGTGATACCTTCTCTCAGTTGGGAAATTTGTAACACTGTAGATCCCAAAATGTTAAGAGTTATCAACTAAAATGTTCAAAGAGTTATCAGTTGAACACAGGGACGGACAGACAGACACACACACACACGTTCTCCAAACTGGAAATGTTTCACTTTTTCTTTCAGTTGCCACACAATACTCTAGCTTTGAAAGGTAGACTTTTTATTTTTTAATTATCTCAAGAGAACTTTCATATTAACCTCTCAGGAGCTTTTTTTTTTTTTTTTCAAATTTTTTGTAGAGACAGGGTCTCACTATGTTGCCCAGGCTGGTCTCAAACTCCCGGACTCAAGCAATTCTCCTGCCTCAGCCCCCGAAAGTGCTGAGACTACAATCCCAAGTCACCATGCCCAGCCTCATGTGCTATTTTCAAAGCCTGTTATGGAATAAGAATGGATCCTTTACCCAGTACCCTTGTTTGCCTACATTCAGTCAGACATTCTCATTTGCTCAAGCACTTGTCCTTTCTCCAGCCCTCCTCTGTCAATACAAGAATTTTCCTTAAATAGCTTCTAGGACTATCATAAGCACCTTGAATTGTGGCTTTTCTTGATCTGGCTCATTCCTACTGCTCTGCAGAGTTAAACATTAGATGTGATGGCTCCTGGAGTACTATAAATTTCCTGGGGGAATTCTGCTCATGTTGGAACAGTGGAATATCCACACTGAGAATTGTCATGTGGTTTAGAGAATGGAATTTTTCCCTAAGGATAGGCTCATACATTTTCTACCTACACTTTCTGAACAGAAACTTGGAAAATGAATACACTATTATAGAAAATAAGTAGTGGTGCTGGTTTAAGAGTAAAAGTAATATGTTTGGAAGGATGACAGCAGATATATATATATATTTTAATCTATGAACTATAAAAAAATTATATTGGATAATTATGAGTGTTTTCTTTTCATTGGCTTATTTATAGTTTTCTGTTTAAATGTGAAGTTCCTCCCACTTCCAACCATTTAATTACATATAACACCTTTATTTTTCAGAAATTGGAATTCTAAAAGATCAAATACCTAAAGCCTGAGTCCATGATTACTGTCTAGCCAGTTAGTTAGTTCTTGGCCCCTTTCCTTTTTCTTCTCACCTTGAGTGTCCAGCAGGTGAAAGGTTGACCCTTTCCCATTTCCAGCCCATTCCTCTGCCAAGTAACGGATGGGCAGATCTAATTAGTACCATCTGTCCCGCTAGTTGCAGGTGGTTACTGTCTTACAAAGAGATGAAAGCAACAATCTTTTAAGCTTTTCTTTCAGGTCCCTAACTCTAGGCACAATGGTAACATTATTCTTTGACACCTTGTGTGTATTATTCTCTGAATATCTAATTGGCATCTAAGAAGAAACCATTACCTCATTGAAATATTCTTTGGAAATTTCTATGTGCTTGTGTCATGTTATGAAAATGTTTTAGAAAAAGTCATCAGGAAAAGAAGAATGATCCTGAACAAATATTAGACCCAGAAAGGCTTCAGAAGCTCCTGTCTGTAAGCTTGGATTTGTGATGCTCAGAGCTTCTGCGAGCTGGGCCCCCTCAGTGTTAACTGAGCAGAAATCTCCACCAAGGAGAAAGACAAGCCAGAGCACAACTAGAAAAACCACTTTAGTCAATGTCAGATTTCCAGCAGGATCTTTTTCTAACAGCCCCTTAAATATTTTTAAAACACTTAAAGTGTAACCCGTAGAGCCTGTTCAGTGCTCTCCTTTCTTCCTCTGCACTTTCAATAATTTATCATGAATCAAAGTTTCCAGACCCTTCATCACCAAGATCACACTCCCTCAAATGTGCCCTCCTAAGGTTTGGAAATTGTCTCAGTCAGATCAGGAAGCTATAGCAAAATACCAGAGTGTGTGTGGCTTAAATAATGGAAATTTATTTCTCACAGTTCTGGAGGCTGGAAGTCCAAGATGAGGGCACCAGCATGGTCAGTTCCTGGTGAGGGCCCTTACTCTGGCTTGCAGATGGCCACCTTCTCATTGTGTACTCAAACACAAGATCATTGTGTCCTCAAATACAAGAAGGAGTGGGCTCTGATCTTTCCCTCTTTCTGTAAGGGCACTAATCCTACCAGGAGAGCCCCACCCTCATGACCCTATCTAAACTTTGTTGCCCCCCAAAGACCCTTCTCCAAATACCATCACATTGAGGGTTAGGGCTTCAACGTATTAATTTTTGGGACACATTCAGTGAATAAGAGAAATCATACTTCAGTGGACCGTTTTATTTGCACAACTTTATCAGTGCAGAATAAAGCTTCCTCCTATATTCTCACAATATCTTCCTATTACTATGATAAAATATTTGATTTTTTCCTTATTAATATTATACTATTGGGATCCAAAATTGAATTTAGAGTCCAAGTTCTCACTTTTACCATTTTCTCTCTCAGATAAGTTTGTACAAGTTTAAATTTCCATGCTGAAATGTGCACACCATCTTGCACCATGGTACAAGAGAATTTTGCTTTAAGTTTTGCATATTCAAAAGACTTATGTCACCTGAGTCTCATAACAACAGGAACTGGGACCAAAACCCAAGTTTTTAACTACAAATTCATTGTGCCTTCCTCCTAGTATTGTGATATTTACAAACCTGAGCAGTTTGTCTTCCAAGTCCATATTTACGTCCTCAAATACATTCAAAACCATATAAGACAAATTGCAAGGCCATTTAAAACAATGGAGCAGTTAGAGATAAAAATTTACAACATTTGGGGAGGAACTTCAAATATTGTGCCAATAAAAGAAACTCATCTGACAAAGGGCTAATATCCAGAATCTACAATGAACTCAAACAAATCTACATGAAAAAAAAAACAACCCCATCAAAAAGTGGGCGAAGGACATGAACAGACACTTCTCAAAAGAAGACATTTATGCAGCCAAAAAACACATGAAAAAATGCTCACCATCACTGGCCATCAGAGAAATGCAAATCAAAACCACAATGAGATACCATCTCACACCAGTTAGAATGGCAATCATTAAAAACTCAGGAAACAACAGGTGCTGGAGAGGATGTGGAGAAATAGGAACACTTTTACACTGTTGGTGGGACTGTAAACTAGTTCAACCATTGTGGAAGTCAGTGTGGCGATTCCTCAGGGATCTAGAACTGGAAATACCATTTGACCCAGCCATCCCATTACTGGGTATATACCCAAAGGACTATAAATCATGCTGCTATAAAGACACATGCACACGTATGTTTATTGCGGCATTATTCACAATAGCAAAGACTTGGAACCAACCCAAATGTCCAACAATGATAGACTAGATTAAGAAAATGTGGCACATATACACCATGGAATACTATGCAGCCATAAAACATGATGAGTTCATGTCCTTTGTAGGGACATGGATGAAATTGGAAATCATCATTCTCAGTAAACTATTGCAAGAACAAAAAACCAAACACCACATATTCTCACTCATAGGTGGGAATTGAACAATGAGATCACATGGACACAGGAAGGGGAATATCACAGTCTGGGGACTGTGGTGGGGCGGGGGGAGAGATAGCATTGGGAGGTATACCTAATGCTAGATGACGAGTTAGTGGGTGCAGCGCACCAGCATGGCACATGTATACATATGTAACTTACCTGCACAATGTGCACATATACCCTAAAACTTAAAGTATAATAATAAAAAATAAATAAATAAAATAAAAAAATATTAAAAAAAAAACCTCAGAGAAGAGACATTCCAAATTTACAAAGTGAAGTTCTCTAGACATTTGGACAACATTTAGAAAGAATTTGAATCACTAATACTATAAACTATTAGACTAGTGGGAATTTAAATAAACCCCATAACTGTCCATATGATTACAATTCCAATTTCTAGTATACTTACCATACTTTTACTTACATATAGCCAATTGCTATGTGTACATTTCACTATTTAAGTTTATTTTTATAATACTCCTTTGTGGCTACTATTATTCTTCCTATTGTTTCCATTTGGGAAATTCAGACTAATCAATATTAAATAGCCTTCCTAAGGCTACCAGCTGGGAATTTGCAGAGCTAGAATTCGAACCCATAACTGGAAGATTCCAAAGCTGTTACTCTTAACCACACAACTGTAGTTTTTGACTAATTTGAAAAAAAAATGATTACAAGTGTCTATTTAGAAATGAGATAATTAGTAGATTCAGATGTAGTTCAGATAAAGACTTTATGTTGTTAAAAACTACAATGGGAGGAAACCAAACAGAACACAAATGAATTTCTCTGCTCATACACATACTCAAAACCTCATTGTTTACTTAAGACTTCCATCTTGACTATTCAATTTAAAACAAATTCAACATTTTTTAATTGCTTTCTGTATCCAAGGCAACATTACAGGTACTCGTTCTTGTGCCTGGGTCACTGGAAAAATTTTTAAAAGTAAAATAAGCACCAGTGAAATTCAAACACACCTAGCAGATGGAGAAGGCTAAAGGATATGTAAATTTATTTGTAACAAACATTTAATTTATCTTTTAGGAATGTTAGCTAAGAGCACCTATTCTGTGCAAAATGCATCACTAGAAGAAAACAACAACAATCAAGCTCCCATATTCCAAATGCTTAAAGGTAGAAAGAAGGCACTATGTCCTTATTACAATCCCCGGCAAGTGAATTAGGAAATAACATTACAAAATTTCTTAGAACTTTCATCATATGTGTTATTTAATTAAAAGGTGAAACTGCAGCAAAGTGTCACTTCATCCCTCATGCCATGTGCCAGAAAAGTATTTTCATGGAGTCTATAAATTCATTATTTCAACCCTCCATACCCATAATAAAAAGAGCTCAATTATAATTAAAATACTATGTCTACTCACATTCAGTGGTATTCCACTTTTTAAAAAATGTTTAACGTCTTTGTTAAAACACAGCAAACTTATAGAATAAGACCACAGATCTTAATAGTATTGTAAGAGTATTTTTAGTTGGGACATTTTAAAATAAAATTTGTTTCCCAGGCTTGTATGTTTGTGACTCCTTTTTCTGGCAATTAATTGTAAATTTTCTCTACTGAGTTAAATACACAAAACTGGGTATAAATTGTCTCGTGTCTAGGTACAGACCAACGAAAATATCGTTTTATGTCTGTTTATCTGACATAAACTTCTCTGGAGTAGGAGACATGTCTTACTGATCTTTGTAGTTCTGGCACTAAATGAATTTTTAAAACAATGTGCTTTGTGGTGGTTGTTTCAAGTAATTCCTCCTAGAACAATCCATAGTAGTTAGGAGCAATGATCTCAAACTACTGAAATGGGGAATCAGAAGGAAGAGGGTGGTGAGAAGGTGAATGGCAGAGATGGAAACAATGCTTAATTCAATCCATTTTGTTGACAGTAAATTCAAGAATTAACTGTTTACATCTCTCCAAATGTTCCTATCTGCCTTCTGAGCTCTGTTATGCAGCTACTACCAGAGGACTAGGTGGACTCTAGTATTCACATTTTCTACATGTCGAAGAAGTATTACTACTACTTAGTTTCCAGAAATTTCATCTCAATGGCTTAAAAGTTTATGAGAGAAAAAGGGAAAAATTAAATGAGCAAATCAAGTCTTTTGACCAGGCTAATGAATTTTGCAGTCTTCAAAGGGTTACCTGAACTTCTGCTAGTACAACTTGCCAGCCTTAAATGCAGAGAGCAATGGTGGAGAGAACAGTGAGACTGTACTATAAAAATAAATTACTGTCATGAATATTAAGCAACAAGAATATAATAAACATGACTGTTTGCATGATTCTGATTTATTGGTACTGATATGCTTATAAATTATGACACTAAGTGTTTATTCTAGTTGTTTCATAATATGGGCCAAACAAAGCTGGGTGGACACTTCCTGCAGACCTGACCATCTGCCACCAAATTCCTACTTCATCGCTCTTGTCATTGCGTTTCTTATGTCAGTGGCATCAGGGCCATGTATGAACAACCATTCCCTTTTAGTTCACTTTGCAGACTGAAGTAGGTTGCCTTTCTAGGACCTGGTGTGACAACCATCATCATGAAGTTTTTGATGTCTTGCAGTGGAACAACTGCAGCTGCAAAGCATCCTGAAGGCTGTTCCAACTTACGCTGTTAAACAGTACTCACTTTTGACATAAGAGGGTCCATTACTGTATTTATGAACCTCTTGGCACCAGATTGGGGATTTCCCAATGCGAAGCAGCACTGCATTTTGCACACTTGCTTAGCGGTGGGGGCTCCATAAAACTGGTGCTGAGAAGTTAAAGACCTAAAAACAAACAAACAAACAACAAAAAAAAAACAAACTGTGTATTCATATAGAGTATTTCAACTGCCATAAGATAACTACACAAATAGCACTGTTGTTCTTTCTAATATCCACAAGTAAAAGTTATTAAGATTTGCCATCGGTTTTGACATTATTTGGAACCAGATATTTGTTCAACAGATGGCTAGAATAAGGTATCACATGAGAAAATAGCATTCTCCTGCTTCAGGTTTTTAGCTTTCATGTTACATCTCATCAAAGGTTACTTCAGGAGATTAATTATTTTAAAATTTTCATTTCTCTAATGTTGGTGGAAACCTGCAAGGAAGACAGCCAGTAAATTTACAGTAAGCTTAATGAAACATGCAATTTTCACATAGTAAAGTATGCTATAAGGGTATAAGTTGGTGCTGCCTGTAAAGAACTATTTATGATATAAACTTAGCTGTAGATGAAATGCCAAAGTTCATGATGAGACAAGGCCTGTTACTGCTTTGAATCAGAACTCTTAGAAAATTTGTAGAAGGACTTTTGGCTATATTTAGCAAAAGCCTTTAAAATGTGCATGCATTGTACTGACAGTTATATATCTAGAAATTTACCTTAGGAAATTTTCAGAGATATGCACCAGGATGTATACAAACTTGCCCCTCAAAACATTACTTATAATACTGAAAAACGTAGAAGTATGTGTACAAACTTAAGGAAGGTTAGATTATGGCCCATTTATATTATGAAATACTAAGCAATTGGTAAATTGTGCTATAGAAAGCATTATTTCACAAGGTAAAACACCAGTAAATATTAAGAGAATATAAGTATGATATGGCATGTATAGTATAAGCCTATTGTAAAATATGTTTGTAAATATTTATATGTAGAGAAAAGAATGAAAGGATTTACTTCAAAATATTAGCAGGGAATTATTATACAGGTTTTTTTCTCTTTTTTGTTTTCCTGTGTTCTGCAAGTTTCTGCACTAAGTATATTTGTAGTGATTTTTTTTATGTATAAGAAGAGGGTGAGTAGATAATGTTGGAGGGGATTTCAGAATCAGTTGTTTGAAGGCTTCGCAAACCTGGCTTTTTGATCCAACTCACCTTTGTGGAAACAGATTCCTGGACCCACCCAGGTAGATGTTGATTCATTATGCCTAGGGTAAGTTTCCAAAATGTTTTCTAAAAAAAATCATGAGCAAACCCTCAGGTGATCCTGGCGGCAGTCACATTTGGGAACCATTGATTTTGGTTCTTTTTCCTTAGTGAAGCCAAGTAAGAGAGCAGCTCTTCCTACTCGTAGTATGTTGACATCACAGCACCTTGTCCAAGCCATGCTATATGCTCCTCAAGGAGAGTACTGAAGAAGTAAGAGGTACATTCCCCGAACTAGAGAAGAACATGTGAGCACGTGTGATCTAGCAGCACAATGAATGATGAAGACAATAAATGTTCTACAGAAGGGAGAGACAAAAATGCAGTGTTTGGGAAGACTTCATGAAGGAGGCATTAAGAGTATATGGAGTTTGGAGAGCCAGCCAGGGAATGTTGGCTCCAGCCAAGCACTGACTCCAGCCCTGAGACGAGGCTGCTGTTTTGTGGAAAGTGAGGAATTGGGGTTGAAGGCAGCAATGATTTTGGAGACAGCAGTAGGAAACAAAGGAGAGCAGATACAGTTAATCCAGTATTGTGAATCCCTGAAAGCAAAGCAGTAATTTTTTATCCTCCTGCCTATCACAGTACTTTCCACAGAAAAGGGACTCAGTAAATTCTTGGTCAATAAATTAACTAATTAATTGTGGAGAATTCAATACTGCAGATGGGTTAAATTTTATGCTGCAGGCAGGGAAATTCCATTAAAGATTTTTGAGAAAGGTAGTGGAAAGCAGAAACCCATGTTTTAGAGAAAATAATGTGGTGATAATTTTCAGGATATGTTTAAGAGGGGAAGGGAAGCAGGAAACCCCATTGTGATTTGGCACTACATTTGGCTATCGCCCAAATATAACCTTGGGCAAGTGACCTGAGTCCTCTGGGACCCATGCATGGATATGCCTCAAGAAGCTCATGTGCCACTCCCCAAAAGATTGGCCAAATTTATGTACATGTGAATCTGTGTATTTTCTGGAGCAAGGTTCCTAGATGTGTGACACCTCCCCCCCACCCACTCCCCCGCCAAAAAAAAGTTATAGAGTGTTACTGAAAGTATACTTTAAAGACTGGTAGCATCAGAATCAGCTCGGATCATGTTAGACTGTAAATTTGAGGTCCCCACTCCAGACCTCCTTTATGATAACCAGTGAATATAGAGTCTAGGAATCTCTTTTTACAAGCTCTCCAGGTTATTAATATGCAGGCGAAAGTTTAAGAAGCATCTAGTAGCTTGGTTACATCTAAGGTGTTCACCAACTTAAAAATGTTTCACTATTTTGCAAAAGAATAAAAGGAAGAAATGAAGGAAAAGAAGAAACTTTATGTAAAATATTACAAAAAAGAAAAGTTGCAATGATTTAATGACATCTCGGTTAAACGGTCTTGGAAGAAATAGATGGGTTAGGGTTTGAAGCTAGATAACCAAGAGGATAGAAATGTACTTGACAGAAATTGAGAAGCTGTGTTGATGAGTTGTTTTGCACACAGTAGAAAACTGAATCAAACACAAATTATCAGTCAGATGATTATTCTTACTGGCATTGCTCCTACAGACAGAATCTGGACAGTTGTAGGGGCAAAAAAGTACAATACATTTTCCTTACCCATTTTGAGGGCCATGGCTGACACCTCTATAACAAAAGAAAGATTAGCAAGGGGAAAGCATAACAGATTTATTTAATCAAAAATGTGACACAGGAACTTTCAGAAATGAAGATCCGAAGACCTAGGGAAAACTGTGCATTTTTATGTTAAGGTTTGATAGAGAACGAACAGCCATGTAGAAATGTGGTTGGACAAAAGTATGATCTAATGGTAATAGACTGGGGGTAGGGAGTGGAACTCAGCAAGGCCTGTTTGCTAGATTCTTTTCTGTGTCTCTGTATGACATTCCTTCCTCTGGGTACAGGGCAGGACACCCATCACATCAGGGTCTTCAGGGGAGAAGACAGAAAGTTAGAGAGTGACATTTCTAGGTTTTATGGCTTGCTTTGAGGAAGAGTTCTAGTTTATATGATCAGCTTCCGGGGAGAAATGAGAGGAGAAAGGAGTGCAGGCAAAGATCAGAGAGAACTTCCTGCTTCTGAGGCCCTTCTAATCTTCTTCAGTTCAAAGCACTCAGCATGCCAAAGGACCATACTTGGAGGTATCATGTTCTGAGCCCCAACACAGGTCAGTGTACCTTTGTAAGGAATTTGTTCAAGATTACCCAACTGAATTTTTACAGTGATTGGAGCATTGAATAGCCAGTCAGAAGTTGACAGTGATCAGAATGAAAGTTCGGCCAGATCAATGATACCAAGTTGCTGTGTGCAAAAATAAATCAAGCCTAAAACTTGGATTCTCACGTGAAAAATATAAATGTGTATGCATGTTAAGCCATTTTAGTTCTAGTCCTCATTTTAAATGTCTCAATAGTTCTTGATAAATTATATACACTTTATAGCACATACTTTTATCTGAGTATGTCAATAACAACTCAGACCCCTTCTATCTGCTATCCAAATATAGAACAGAAAGTATAGAAAACTGTATGTTGGGGGACACCCACTGCCATATAATTGCAACACCACTTCGTACAGTGAGCATGTTTGGAGTAAAAGTAGTATGATTGGATGAATATGTATGATGCAAAATTCCTATTACATAGGTTTGAGATTGTTTTACATCTTTAAACAGAGCATTAAGAAATAATCGAAAATGGTTAATTGAACAGGCAAAAATGAACTTTGGCTAATTTTGGCATAAGATCTCCAGCTCTACAAGCCAAAAGATATCTTTAAAGTAAAATCTTTAAAGTAAATGAAACCAACTCCCTTGACTCAAGACAGAGAAAAGATATGCAGATTGAAAAGAACTTTTAACTCTAAGTCTACACTATCATTAAGTGTACTTAGATTTGTACCATATAATTATTATGATTGTAGCAATTAATCAACTGATTAACATGTAGGGTCAGCAGGATCCAGTGATCTTATCTTGAAGCTTGAATTAATTAATTATACTTTCTTCAACATTATTATTTTCTATTTGCATACCCAGTTTGTACAAGTTGCCCCTTATTGACAAAATGTGGTTTAGTCTCTGTACTTATCACAGCAGGTATGAGCACTCACTGAAGTACTTTTGCTCATATAAAGTCAGAATTATAAGGAAACTGATATATTGTCAATACTTTCTGAAATAATTGTCTTTTGTTATTTTTCATTATCAAATATATAAATTATACAAATTAATTAGATTCTTTTGAATGGTAGGGAACATAAGATCAAATAACTCTTGTCTGAGTAAGTCAAATTCAGCGATACTATTGAAGCATCACGTGGTGGTTGTATTATTCAGGAAATTCAGCTTATATTGCAAGAAATGCCCCAACCTGCACCTTGCAAACACAAGCTTTTTAAAAAAAATATTTTTTAAATATTTTCAAATACATAATCTCTCTTGCAGAATCTCTTTGGCCAAGTTTTTGCAAAATGTTCAAGATGGCATTATTCCCATTCGTTAGATGAGGAAACTGAAGCAAAACACATGAAGTGGTTTGTCCAGAGCCTCCCAGATAGCTATTCTAGCAGTAATGGAATTGAAAAGCTCTTTCACCAAATATGTACTGAAGGATTTCTTCAGCACGCACTAATGTTGAAAGTAGAAACAGTAAGATGAACAGGGCATGGTGTTGCACTCAAGAAATTCACAGTCCAGCAGGGGAAACAGACATGTGATGAGATATTTACAAGTGCAGCACCATAATAAATGTATGAAGGGCTGTGAGAGCAGAAGGGTAAGAATGTCAGTGCATTCTTCTATTCTATTGCTCATGGTGTTTCAGAATGACACTCTTGATGGAGTTGTTTCATATGAAAGAAGGTGGAATGCAAAAGAAAAAAAAAGATTGTGATATGAGACCTGTTGCATATGCTAAAGCTGCTTTTTTTTTCTTTTTCCTAGAAGCCACTTATTAGCAGGGCCTGTCTCAGTTGGAGGCTCTGCCTTTTTTGCTTACAGACTGTCTGACGCCTTTATAAAGTGGGCCACTGCATTGTTGATTACTATACACCAGGGTGGTCTGTGAGCCACTGTTTTCTGCCATCCCACAGTGAGATAGCATCTTCTGACGTTCTGGTCTCATATGTCCTTAGAGAACGGTTTGTGTTTCCTAAGAAGCTTAAGTCTGGATGATTTACATGTAACATTTTAAACTCCAGTTGTGTAATGCCTTGACTGGGATTTATATATGCTGAAAACAGTTTTTCAGTTCTGTATATGACAGTTAGTATGTATTGTATTGTCTACCCTCATTTATCTATGAGACCAGAGATGTGACCCACAGTAATGAGGATCTAAAAAGCCTGTCCTCTACTGCAAAATAACATCATGCAGTAGATGCTCTGACCACATACTATAATCTCATAATCAAATGATTAAGTGCTTGTCAATCCAAATAAGATGTGTTTAATTTTGACAAAAAGAAAAGAAAACCGAGAGTAGCAATTGGGTTAAGACATGAAATGGTCAGTTTCTTTCTGCCTGTGTTGAGTTTCTTTTCGCCCACATACTCTTTTGCTTTTTTACAAGAGAAATGGCACATTTTCTGGATGTGAGAGTTGGTCAAAAGATCACAAAAAAAGTCAAAAAATAATTCTACTCTGTGAATGAAAAATGGATATTTGTACTTACCCTCATAAGCATTAAAAGAAAATAATGCATGAAATTCCATAGAAATGTGCCTATCATGTTATACTGACTCAAACCAGAAGACCTAGAGTATGATATTGCTAATATAATACATGTGGTGGGTATGAGTGGAAGTATGTGTGTGAGATTTATCATTGCCATAGTGTAAAAGAGTTGAATTAGCTTCCACTTGACTAGATGAGAGTTCTTAGTTCTTATTTTGAAAGCAATCAATTGAGCATGGTTAATTAGGATATCACCAAGTAGTTAAAAAAAAAAAAAAAAAAGAACATAAAAAAAGCAAGGCACTTATTAGAAAGTATACTTTGAGTCTGTTCACATTACAGTGCTGATCGAAGGATTATGGAAAGAATACACCAAAGCAGGAGTTGTTAGGTGCTTTCTACATGAACACATTTTCTTCAATTTCAACAAATTATTATAGTTAGTTTTATGTGGTACTGCAAGGCTGCCTTTATGTGAATCATTGAGTTACAAACAAAGAACACATTTCAGTCATCCAAGCAGTAATTGTAAGAGGACAAGCCAAAAAGATCTCATTTGGGGAAAAAATTAATCTTTAATTCTGCACTTATTCTGTCCGTCAGAGCTCTTTTATCTCAATTTACAAACATACGTCGCTTTATATAATGTTAAATTACAATGAAAATTCAAAATAACTAGCAACATTAACTAGCTATCCAAGATTTATATGGTATCATTGAAGGTATGCCTTTCACTTAAAATGTCCCAGTGTGAGAAATAAATTAACTTTTCTCATTAATATGGAAAATAAGAATGGTTTTCATATTTTCACAGACACGCCCTCTTCATTATATTTTGATGGGTATAAGACTCATTTCAAAGTAGGTCCAGAAATCTAGCAGCCCAAGAGGGCTGAGTATTAATCCTCGGAATATTAGTCCACTCAGAGGATTGATACTGCAGCACCCAGCTTGTTCCCTACATTTACTAATAAACTCAATGGGAGTCCTCTTGACCCTGGGCAAGGTTGAACCTTGCATGATTTGAGGTTTTCAAACAAAAGTACAAAAGCAAAATGCACATTCTGCCCTAATGCTTAGCTGGTTTCTTGTTACTCGAGTTCTATAATTTAAACTTTAGCCTTCTTGTATGCATTAATTTTAGAGTTATTGTGCGGCAACCACTGAATGAAGCAAGTATCCTGCAATTTGTGTGCTTGAATGCAGAAACATACAAATGTTAAAATTTTACATGCATGCCCTAATTGTTCAAGTAACAGTATTAGGCAGATCTAAGTGCTAGTAGCCTACAGGGTAATTCAGATTTGAACATATATTATTTTTCCCTGCAGAAGATTGTTTTTATGTCAAGAATAAGAGCCATTTGTTCCTATTCTCATTCGTGAACTCAAGAGAATAAACTTGGATCTACATGTTGAAGCTGGACATGTCAAGTCCTTGACTATTCATGTCTACTAAATCCTTGGGCTATTTTGGGCTTTTCCTTCCCTCCCCGCACCTCCTCCTCACGCTTTGTTATAAAACTACTTCAATTTACCTGAAAATAAGTGTGAATCCAGGTAAAAACCTAAATAATCAGAAATAATGGCTTTAAATTTCTAAATGAAAAGAGTTACCTTGTATCCAGTATGATAGCAGAGGTTTTCACCACGCCCTGTAATCACAAATAAAATGTCCTATGATTTTCATATAATCACAGTTTTTCCAAAGAAAATCCTTTGCTCATAAAGATGCATTGTTAGGTGCACATTTCTCCATCTTCATCTATCTTTTTGCCATTCTGGGAGTGAACAGTAAGGTAGTCTTTGCAGTTCAGCTATATAAAAGAGGGTGGTATCTCTATGAATATAACAAGACATAGTGCAAACCACACTTTTAGTCTCAGACCAAGTAATTTATAAGCAAGTCAAAAGATTTCTCTGACTTCACTTCATAACCCCTAGTCAATGTACGTGAGTCTTAGCATAGTCAGGGTCATAGAGAGCAAGGTATTTCCTAAAAATTCCTATATTTATCAAATACTGTAAAAAAGCGAAACCTCTCTCTAGCAACAAGCTTAATTTTCTTCTATCATTCATCATCATCATCATCAGTGTAACCAGTTGCGTAACCAGCATGTGGTTCTATATTTCGATGTTTGCTGAAGAAGCAAGACACTGAAAGTCAGATCTCTTGTTCATTTCAAAACAGTCCTCAAATTCTCCTTTGGACAAGGAAAGAAAACTTTGGAGAAATTGACATCTCAGTCCCTGGTTAGGAAGTAAATATGGAAGTGCAAAATGGCATTTTTAAACAAAACTGCTTTCCTGACCGTAACTGAATTTTCACATTGTCAGCACTTCCATTATAAACATTTTTTTTAGTTGGGAGTTTATAACACAAATGTAAAGATTTGCTATGGGCTAAATCTCAACCCAAGAGCAAATGTTTATACCAATTTTGAAAACAATCAGCTTGCCCATTTGTAGTTATGCATGTGTTCATCATCTGTTATTGCTTGTCCAATGCTCTCCAACTTCTGGGAGAAAAAGCAGACATCTGGAGAGAAGAAACAATGTTTGCTCTCCAGCAGATGTAGTCTGTTTTCCACAATCATTGAATAAGGAAGGTATTGAACAAATGTGTGCCCTTTAATACAAGGAAATGAAAATGACAAGATTCTGCCTGCATGCCAATACTGTGGAAATGCTAATTGGATAGTCTATGAATTGGCCACTTTGGACAACTAGAACTTAGAGCTCTACCCATTTTACAGGTGGAAGGAACTAGTATCTAATATGAATGACAACAGTGAAATACTTTCACCTATAAAGTACATTACACTTTAGGGATTGCCAGAGTAAGTGAAGAATAACCATTTCACTAAAAACTATTTTTACCACAAATATTTAACATTTTCCAAAATTTTATAAATTATTTCTTGTCTTCCAGTTTCATGTTGTTGGAGTTTTTTTTCTTCTTTTAAACTCCGTCAGTAAACTAAGTAGTCAATTTTTTCCCTGGGGAAAAAAATGATAACTCTAAAAAGTGTTATCTAGCCATGGATCCTGATGGGCTGAGAGATAGATGCTGGGACTATGCAGATTTGTTTTCTCCAAAATGATATAACATTTCAGTTTTCTTTGGTGAAGTGTCTATTTTTATTACCTACCTGAGGTGGCACTATCATTATTCAAACAGCAAGAATGGTTTACCAAGAAAAGAGTGGGTTGGGAAGTGATTTAAATTCTCCTGCTTCAGGCCCTAATGAGTTCCACCACATCAAACAAGTCACGTGTCCGCTCAGATCTGTAGTTTGCCTCTTTAAAATGGGATTATTGAATTAACTAACCTGTAATCATCTTTTCTGGTTCTAAAATGTGATGGTTTTATGGTGCTATACCTTACAGTACCTTCCTCGGATGTTTGCAGTTCTTCAGTGAACCAAGTCTTTCATCTGATTTTCCCATAGTCTTGGGTACTGCACCCACTAAGTATTCTCAAGGTTAGGAGCAGAGCCAAATGAAGGAGACAGAAAAGCACCTTTGCCTTGTTTTGAGGAAGGTAAAATTGAAGGTTTTTACACGTGGCAAATCCTGATTGTCAATACAATTCATTTGGTATTGCTGGGGTTTCTGTAGTACGTACTGAAGATGAAATTAAATTCTTGGTTTAATTTGTTGTATCTATATGGTGGCAGTTAACATACCTCGCTATTTGGTAAGTTTTGAAATATAATGTTATTTTATTACCAAAATCCTTACAGTAAAATATGATCTTAAAATTAACTCTAGAGTGTGATTACATAGCACTCGTCTCATGTTTCATTTTCACCCAAATCAGCACCATAGGTTGTGCATTTTTGCTGTGCTAAAATTACATTCCCATGTTGTTCTAGAGGACTCCTGGAGGAAACTCCTGTATCTCTATGCACTAAGTACATTGTTCATACATAAGACTGTCAATTACTTATATCTTGTGATCAGCAGAAAAGGTCCACTGCAGTGAATTCACTGAAATACAGGTTTCCTAGTCTTACCCAGAATAAAAATCAGGGAGCATTTAAATTTGTTAGCTATTGTTATGTGTTCATTTTCAATAAAAGCTATAGTAATACAAAGGTAAAATTGTTCTGTATTGAAGTGATTCATACAGATTTTTTCATCAAAATTATGAGCACAACTTTCACCCCTAAAGGTTTCCCCATGCCCTTTCATAATTTCCTTCCTCCACTCCCTGGTCCCTGCCCCAGAGCAAATAATGTGCTTTTTTATCTGGTTTATTTTATGTAGAACAATTTATTTTAAATTTCATTAATGCTGTTGTTGTCTATCAAGTGATTTTATTGCTAAATAGCATTCCACTGTATGGATACAACAAAATTTGCTTATGATTTTATTTACTTGTTGATAGACATTTGGAGTGGTCAGTTTGGGCTTATTACAAATAAAGCTGCAATGAATACTTGTGTATAAGCCTTTATATGAACATATGCTTTCATTTCTCTTGCATAAATACCTAGGAGTGGAATGACTGGGTCATATGGTAGATGTATATTTAACTTTAACTGCCAAACTGTATTGCAGAGTAACTATATCATTTTTCATTCCTACCAGCAGTATAGGAGATGTGCATTTCCTCCACATCCTCATTAACACTCAGGATGGTCAGTTAATTTTAGCCATTTAAGTAGGTTTGTAGAGGTATTACATTGTGGTTTGTATTTCCATTTCCCTAATGGTCAGTAATATTGGGCATCTTTTCATGCTTATTTGCCATCTTCATGTTTTCTTTGGTGAAGTGTCTATTAAAATATTTTGCCCAGTTTTATTAGGATTTTACGTTTTCTGATTACAGAGTTTTGAGAGTTATTTTTGTCTTCTGGATACAGTGGAAATACCATCCTTTCTCTTTTTTGTCATCTTTGCATTTTTATCAGATGTCTGTTGTCCATGTAAGTAGAGGTTTATTTTGAGACTATCCACTTTGGGTCATTGATCTATACATCTAACTCAATGCCAGAACCACACTTCTTTATTAGTGTAATTTTGATATAAGTTTGAGAGTCAGATAGTTCTCTACTTTTTTTCTTATTCAAACTCGTTTTTGCTACTCTAGGTCAAGGGTCAGCAATTGTTTTTTTCCTGTGGAGGGACAGAGAGTTGATATTTCAGGGCTTGTAGGCCATATGGTTTCTTTTGTAAGTACTCAGTTCTACACTTGCAGTGCAAAAAACAGCCACAGGCAATATGATACGACTGTGTTGCTGTAAAGCTTTATTTACAAAAGAAGGCAACAAGCTGGAAGTATACTGCAGGTCATACTTTGCTGGCATTTGTGCTAAGTCCTTTGCATTTCCACATTAACTTTAGAATCATCTTGCTAACTTATATATATTTTTAAAAGCTTGCCAAAATTTTAATTGGCTTTCCATTAAACCTGTAGATTAATTTGGGAGGAATTGACATTTTCACAATATAGGGTTTTCCAACCAATGAACAAGTTATATCTCATTATTTAATGAGGTCTTCTTTAATTTTTCACAACAGCGTTTTACAATTTTACACATACCTTTGGTCATATTTATCCCCGAGTATTTCATATTTTTAATTCTATTGTAAATTGTATCCTTATTTCATTTCCTGCTTGTTTGATGCTACTATACAGAATTGTAACTGGTTTTGTATTTTGTTTTGTATCTGCAACATTGCAATACTCAATTACTGGTTCTGATAGTTTTTTGGGAGAGCATCAGATGTTCTACATAGAAGATTATGTGATCCTTGGATTAAGACAATAATATTTTTTGGCTTTCTAGATGGATACATTTCTTTTCCTGCCTTATTGCATTGGCTAAATCTCTAGTACCATGTTAAGTAGAAATGATGAGAGTGGACATTTCTGTCCTGTTCTTTTCTTTAGATGGAAAGCATTCAATCTTTCATTATTAAATATGATGCTAGTTTTAGGTTTTTCCTTCCCATCTGTCCTGAGTATGCTGAGAGTTTTTAATCACAAATAGATGCTGGATTTTCTCAGAAGTTTTTCTGCATCTACTGAGATGAACATAAGGTTTCTCTTTTCTAGTTTGTTAATACAACATTTACATTGATAGATTTTTAAAATGCTAAATCAAAACTACATTCCCAGTACAAACCCACTTGGTCATGATATATTCATTTTTGAGTTTCATTAAAATTTTCTTTAGAATTTTCATATCTATATTTATAAAGCATATTAATCTGAATGATTTTTTCCACCTTATATCTTTGTATGGTTTTGGTACCAGGACAATGCTGGCCCTAATTGAATGAGCTACGAAGTACTCCATCCTCTTCAATTTTTGTGAATAAATTTTAACTAGAAATTCAATTTCTCTAATAGACACAGGAATATTCCTAATTTCAAGGAATTCTCCATTTCATCTATTTTGCTAAATATATTGGCATAAATTTGTTCATAATATTTTCTTATCGTTCTTTTATTGTCTATGGAATAGTGATGTCATCTCCCTCATTCCTGACTTTAGCCTCAAAGGGAAGGAGAATACAAATATTTAAGGAACTGATTAAAACTTAAGAAACATGAAATAAAAGAGATGAGAAATAAGTCTTCCTGAAGGAATACTACCTGCCCCCCATACTGGGTCAGCATCCCTTATCGCACTTTTCTTAATTTTGTTTGTATAGTCTGGGATGACTAGCCATTTAATTCCTGTTTTGTTTCCATAGTGCCAGAACAGGGCACAGTACCTGGCATATAATAGGTGCCAAAAGTTATTCTTCTACTGGGTTATTGTGTTATGAATGAATTAGTGTAGTCACTTCCCAGATTCTGGAAGTTTTTCTACTATTAAGTTTTTATCCTGAAGGCAATTAAAATCCACTGAGGATTTTAAACAAGTACATGACATGATTAGATGTGAAATATAACGTGTATATTTAGAAAATGCAAGGGGGTAGACAAAAAAAGACTGGGGCTAGGGAGTCAGTGAAGAAGCTATTGGTTATTTAAGCAATATTCAGGGAGTAGAAATTTTAGAATGGGTTGGCCAATGACCATCAACAGTAGAGAACAGGGGTATTAGATCTAGGGATTGAGAGAAAAAAACAGAACAGATTCTCAGAATTATGATTTGGAAGATTTGTTGGAGTGTGGTGCCATTAAGTAAATTTTAAAATAATGGTATAAGAGAATGCTTTATATTTCAAAATGACAGGTGCCCAGTTTGCTACCTATATAAATTGGCTCTTTGATGATTTCATCCCTGCAATCATCCTCAGTGAGGTCACTATAACTTACTCAAAAAGGAGTTGAGAAAAGCATAATATACTTAAGTTTGTGATAATGTTTCATTATCAGGTATAGCACTGATTTAGCCAAATCACTACAATTGATTTATGTAAGTGAATTTTGCAAAAAGTGAAAAAGCCCTTTAAATATGAAATCTTTTGGTATTAATTTTTGTATAGAAATTGTGCTAAAATGCATCACATACTTCCCTAAAGTATTTTCAGATTTTGCCAGTCACTCTGAGAATAGATATTATAAGCATCCTCATTTATCCAATTAATAAATTGAGACTCAGAAAGGTTGACTGACATTTCTAGTGTCACCGTTTTGAACTGTCAGTCTGAAACCCAAGAGTTTTTATTCTAAATCTGGCTTCTTTCCCCCTTGCTAAACTACCTCTGTGTATATTGTGATATTATTCAGTAATGTTCTCTTGAATATATGGAAATTAATTATAAAGACAAAAGAACAACCAAAAGTTAAAATATGACCTGAGAGGCTGAGGAGGCAAGAGGATGGCTTGGGATCAGGAGTTTAAGATTAGCCTAGGCAACAAAGCAAGACCCGTTTCTAAAACATAAAACAGAATTGTCTGGGTGTGGTGGCACACATCTGTATTCCCAGCTACTCCAGAGGCTGAGGTGGGAGGACTCCTTGAGCCCAGGAGTTTGAGACCAGCCTGGGCGATATAGCAAGACTCTCCATCAAAAAATGTTAAAATATGAATTCTGATAAACTCATGGCAAAGGTAATAACTTATTTCCCTGGGGCAGCATTTTTTCCCATAAGTTATTGGGGTACAGGTGGTATTTGGTTACATGAGTAAGTTTAGTGGTTTTTGGTGCACCCATCTCCCGAGCAGTACACACTGCACCATATTTGTAGTCTTCTATCCCTCGACCCCCTCCCACTCTTCCCCCCAAGTCCCCAAAGTCCACTGCATCATTCTTAAGGGCAGCATTTTTCAATGAGGAAGTAAAACATGGTGTTATGGAGAGAATATGAGCCTTAAAGTCAGGTAAACTTGGGTTTGAATTTGGGCCCTGCTACATACTGCCAGACACAGTGTGGTAATCAACAGGATTTCAACACATCAATTTTCTCATCTTTAGAATGAATCTGTTATCTAACTGATAGGATTATTTTAAGTATTAATATCTTTTGATGCATAATTTCTAGCATGAAGCCTGGCACTGTTAAATGTTAGTTTTCCTTTCTTCCCCATAGTAGAGTTGATTTTAGGAGCAAGGATTTTAGCTTTTGTATATTACAGCCTTACTAAACTAGGTAACTGCCTGGTGGTATGAAGGACTTTACTAACCTTGGTAAAAATAAAAAAATTACCATGCAGTTTGGAAGAACTAAGTACATAGACCAAAAACAAGAATCAGTGTTTTCCTGCTTCTACAAATCCACAGTTTGACTCTTGGCAGTCAGCCTCACCAAGGTTGCCCCACCTTAACAAGTGATGCCAAAAAAAAAAAGTTCCAAAAGGAGAACAAGACAACTCAGCATTCAGTATGTCCATTTTCCAGATTTATGTCAACAACTAGAGAATACCATTTGCTTTTCTTCTAGGATCAAAAAGCCATTAGCTTCTATGCAGTATGTGGTTTTTCACTCACTGCAGATCTTGTTTAAGCACATTCTCACTCTGAACTGATTAAGTGCTGCTTGATTTCTGGATGGCAGTTGCTTATAAGTTATAATATTTCTTAGTTATAATAGTTTCTTAGTTATTGTGCAGAATCCACAATGATGCTTACCTTGCATACAAGATGATGTTTTTATCTGCAGAAGTCATCTTTGACCACACTACCCACAGATCTAGAGTAAAAAGACACCACAAATGGCTGAAAGTGTCAACATAAATAACTATCAATAAATGTTAAGGAATGTGGCAAAGCATTTGGCTTCTTGTGTCTTCCCAACCTATCAGAGCTAACTATGGCTATTATTGTCAAAAGTGATGCTCCCGGTTTAGTTATATAGAGTATTTATAAAGTGCCCATCACCATGGTATCTAAACACTTGGGCAATCTAATTAGGCTAGTCAATTACTTGTGCAAAAGTAGAAGAGGTAGCCTTCCTTATATCCCACTCCACTGGAACCAATTTGATTGTGTTTTTAAAGCAAGAAAAGCCTTCTGTGAGAATAGCTTTTTAGGCCCCTTGTTCCAAGATTAAAAGACTGTCTGGGTAAAGAAATGACCGTTTCTTATTCCTTGAAGGTGATAATGTTCTGAATCAAGCAACTCTCCAGTGGTAGAAAACACCACAGCCCAGAGATCTCGATTGAGAACATTTTATTCCCTTTTCTTTTGAACTTCACTCTGGGGGCAGGTAACGGAAAAGTGCTTTCTAAAAGCAGTTCACCTGCATGTGAATTATTTCCAAAGCCTTCCTTGGTGAGAAAACTGTGTTCTCTCCTGGCCTCCTGAGTCAGAGAAAGAGTACTCCTCCTCTTCAGGACATTTAACTGGGTCAGACCTAAAGCAGAACTTGGTCACAAAGACCTCCCTTCTGACTTCTATTTTGGACAGACATGGACAAGGTTTCTAAGACAAAGTTTCTGGTGTGTGTGTGTGTGTGTGTGTGTGTGTGTGTGTGTGTGTGTAGGAGTGAGAACATGTTATCCATTAGTAAAATCACTAATAAACATTTTTAGAATTTATTGTTGATCAAATACTTTAAAAAAGCTATTTGTGGCCGAGCGTGGTGGCTCACGCCTGTAATCCCAGCACTTTGGGAGGCTGAGGTGGGCAGATCGTGAGGTCAGGAGATCGAGACCATCCTGGCTAACACGGTGAAACCCCGTCTCTACTAAAAACCAAAAAAATTAGCCGGGCGTTGCTGCTGGCGCTTGTAGTCCCAGCTACTCTGGAGGCTGAGGCAGGAGAATAGCGTGAACCCCGGAGGCGGAGCTTGCAGTGAGCCGAGATCGCGCCACTGCACTCCAGCCTGGGCAACAGAGTGAGGCTCCGCATCTTAAAAACAAAACAAAACAAAAACTGTTTCTGTACAAATGAAATACTATGTTTATGTGTTTCTGAGGCAAACTGAATACCACGCTTATTCAGAAAAATAGTATGTCGCTGATGTACACTTCAGGCTAAAGAACAGTTGTCTTTTTGTACTAGCAAGATTTCTTCCTGGAATTTATTATGAATTCAATTTGATATGAATCTAATTTACATGATATCTTATTTCATAATGTTTTTCATAGCTATGTAAAAATCAAGTCAACATGGCCTGTAATGTTTCAAAGTATAATTTAAAAGTTCAGAGAACTAGCATTTTACCTTGAAAATGAGTAAACTATTGTTTTGTTCTCTAGTCATTCCACCTATGTCTATCATATCGCTTATTGCTTAATTCAGATTTTAAACAGTCTTATTTTCCTGTCATTTCTTCATGTCACAGTCTCTCCCCTCCTGATTTGATTTGTTGATTTGTCATTGATTTGTTCCTATTGTGGCCTTGGGACATAATTTCGAGACTTTGTTCAGTTCAAATTATTTCAGTACCTCAGTCCTTCTGATTCTGTTCCTTCAGTTTGGTGTTCCTGTTTTGTATTCATTCCCTGTCATAACAGTTCTCTCCTATCTTTCAATATACATTTTTTGAAAACATCCCTATGCGGCCACATCAGTTCCTTCAGTAACTACTTTTCTTTCTCATCAGAATCATTTGAAATTGTAATTCCCAGAATTTCATCTTTTAGAGCACTGGATTCCTCTTGAGCCATCTTCCTGTACAGAAATTCTCACCAAGGGATCTTAATTTGTTCTCTGGCCATTAAAATGATGGTTGCAATTATTGAACATCTACTTCATGACAGGAATTTTATGTGCATTATCTTGTTTACTCTCTACAACTCTCTTATAAGCTAGGTTTATCTTCATCGTACCAATATGAAGACTAGAGTTCATAGAAGACATGTATAGGCAGTAATGGACAGAGCAGGGTAGAACTTCGGGTGTATTTGTATCAAAAGCCTATACTCTTAACCATTATGTTCATATCTTGTATCTCAGAATTAAACTTTCCTAATTATTTTCTCCTGTAAACTACTGAGAGACTTCCAATTATTCTTATGTTGGTATCAAGTACTGTGTCAGTTGGATAGGGTTTAGCTGTAATTGACAGAAAATCAACTCAAAAGGGTTTAAGGAAAGAGGCAATTTTTTGGCTCGTGGAACTAGATATCCAGAGGTAGGGTAAATTACAGGGTTTGTTCATATGGGGATTCAAAGATGGAGATCACAGACTCAGGCCCATTTTTTTTTCTGCTCTGCCACCTGTAGAGCTGGCTTCATCCTAATGCTGATTGCAGCATTGTGGAGAATGCTCACCAGTAGCAACACAAACCATGTCCTTCCTCTGTCACTTCTGGTTAAGAGATAGAGGAGGGCATTTTTCAGGAATCTCAAACAAACACTTCCTTTCACTTAATTGATTTGACTTCTATCACGTGCCCATTTCTTAATATAGCTAGGAAATTTCCATTTGAGTTAATCACAGCTTAATCTCGAATCAGGGACTGAGTTCGGCTAATGATGAGTCCTATAATAGATCACTGAACAATACCAGAATTCTCTTTAGAAAGAGAAGAAGAATAGATGTAGCATAGACAGTCAACAGTATCTCCTGCCCAACTCACTGACTACCCATCAAGCACATGCACCCTTCTGTTCAACATTTACTTTCACAGCCCTCGTATCTACTTGAAACCACTCACTGCTCATGCAACCTCATACAGCTACTCTTCCATATATGTTCCAAATATAGCTGGCTTCAAAAACCGGAGGTGTGATGTGACTTTTCTATCTTAACAATAGCTATCTGCCACCAAAGCACTTAAAATTTGTAAGTAGGGAAAAAAGGGATAACAATAACTAAAATTTCTATTTGGTGGGGATCTAATATGCGGCATAGGGGGTGATGGACATGTTAATTACTTTACTTGTGGTAACTATTACACAGTGTATACATTTATACATTTATCAAATTATCACATTGTGCAGCTTAAATATATTCATCTTTATTCATTAAATTTTTTTTTAAAAAATTCTATTTGGAAAAGTGAGGAGCTTATGGTAGTTTGTGTGATATTCTGACCAAGAAGAGTGTGTCTTTCATGCCCTGGCTGGGTAGTGATTTCCTGGGTCAGCCAGTCTGATAGCTCTTAGTTCTACTTTCTGAAAGATTCTTAGGTATCCATTGCTTTCCACAGTCACAGGTGAGAAAGGAGGACATTCTCTAGCAGTATCCCTTCCAAGCCACTACCGCCTAGGGGCTAGTGGAGACATTAAGGAGTTTTCTGCCCTTCTTAGGCAGGCATGGGTTTATGTGGTAATACAGGCCCTTTTAAAAATGTAGAAGACTTCTGGTTTGTTTCTAGTCTATTTATCAGCTTTCATTAGTTCTAGAAGTCTTTTGTGGGAATTCTGGAAATACTCATGTCTTAGCAACTAGTTTCTGTGTTCTGCCCATTTCTCTGGCACTTGGTTTAGTCAATGCTTTTTATCTTGGAGTTTTTTTTTTTTCCCCAAGAGAATTTGAAGTAATAAGTGGGTGTTCATCTTAAGGAAAGATGCTAGAAGTAGCCACCATGGGCCAACATCCTGAATTTTGAATTTTTCCTACCATTGTTCCTAATGTGTGGGTAGGCACGTGGTCTGTGTTCCAAAATACAACAGATGTGAGTCTCAAATGTTTTGCTGCCATGTGACAAGAATAATTGCAAACTTCATAGACTAGGATGATGGGGTCCTTCATCCCTTCCATGCTAACTCTTCCACTCAAACTTACCTCTCTGTAAAACCTATTACTTAAAGTGTATCAATTTGATCTGTTTTTTTAAAATTGTATCAATACATTCCTCCTTCCTCCTCCACATTCTGTATAATTCTTCAACTGTTGAATGTCTTTCCTATTCTGTAATCCCAGAAATTTTAGGAGACAATGGGAATTCCAATTGCATTTGGGGAAAAGTTGTTTTTGCCGATACTGCTTTCAAGCAGATACCAACGTTCCATAGTTTTTGGCAGAATTTGGGAACCAACAAAGGGAAATGTACCCTAACAGATTAAAGCAGGGTTAGTGGTTTAACCTGTCTAAGAATCAAAGGGTTGGAAACAAGGAAGACTTTATTTTAAAATCGTAAGAATAAGAATGAACCCTAAAATGAACACTTTATGAATTATTAGGAGATCATTTCAGGAAATTACTCACTTAGCGACAGACCTGTGTAAAACTCAATGAACTGTACATGTGATGGATCTCCACTGGGGTCATCTTGATTTGAGTACAAGTATGATAAATTGAAAAGTAAGGGCTATGTGCTTAAAGAAAAGATTGGGCTTACCATACGTTTCCTTGAGATAAATCTTCTCCTAATTAATGACCTTTTACCTAGGAGTAGAAACAACAAAGAGAGTTTGTGATGGCCAGCAAATAACACAAGGCTGTGTCCTCATTGTATCTCATCCCACGTTCTATCAGTTTTCTATTGCTGTTGTAACAGATTACCACAAACTTAGCAACTTCTTACAGTTCTGTAGTTTAGAAGTCTGGCACAGGTCTCACTGGGTTAAAATCAGAGTGTTCTTAGAACTGTGTTTCTGTCTGAAGGCTCTAGGGAGAACTCATGTTCTTGCCTTTTCCAGTTTCTAGAGGCCTCCCACATTCCCTAAACTGGGAATAGCCAGCTTCCTGCATCTTCAAAACCAGCAACGTTGCATTTCTCTGACATTCTTCCATTTTCATGTCTCTCACTGACCACAACAAGGATTTCTTTGCTTTTAAAGACCCATGTGATCAGATCAAGCCCACCCCAATAATCCAGGATAATCTCCTCACCTCAAAGTCCTTAACTTGATCACACTTGCAAAGTCCCCTTTGCCACGAAGATAGCATTTTCATAGGTTTCAGAGATTAGGATATGGCCATCATTGAAGGTCTATTATTCTGCCTACCACGTTAAGTCGATACAACATTGCTTACATGATAAACACTTGAAATGTGACATTGTTTTTATATAGATTAATAAAACAAAGAATGTTCAATTAATGTCAATTATGAATAGAGGGAGAAGGAATAAATGAGACAAGGGTACAAAAAAAGTATGTCTTCTTAAGGAGTATGTGTTCTTATTAAGAAAATAAGATTTTAAATGATGACTCCTTGAAAATAAGGGCTCGGGAGGGGCCAAGATGGCCGAATAGGAACAGCTCCGGTCTACAGCTCCCAGTGTGAGCGACGCAGAAGACGGGTGATTTCTGCATTTCCATCTGAGGTACCGGGTTCATCTCACTAGGGAGTGCCAGACAGTGGGCACAGGTCAGTGGGTGCGCGCACCCTGCGTGAGCCGAAGCAGGGCGAGGCATTGCCTCACTTGGGAAGCACAAGGGGTCAGGGAGTTCCCTTTCCGAGTCAAAGGGGTGATGGACGCACCTGGAAAGTCGGGTCACTCCCACCCGAATATTGCGCTTTTTGGACCGGCTTAAAAAATGGCACACCACGAGATTATATCCCGCACCTGGCTGGGAGGGTCCTACGCCCACGGAGTCTCGCTGATTGCTAGCACAGCAGTCTGAGATCAAACTGCAAGGCAGCAGCGAGGCTGGGGGAGGGGCGCCCGCCATTGCCCAGGCTTGCTTAGGTAAACATAGCAGCCAGGAAGCTCCAACTGGGTGGAGCCCACCACAGCTCAAGGAGGCCTGCCTGCCTCTGTAGGCTCCACCTCTGGGGGCAGGGCACAGACAAACAAAAAGCAGTAACCTCTGCAGACTTAAATGTCCCTGTCTGACAGCTTTGAAGAGAGCAGTGGTTCTCCTAGCACGCAGCTGGAGATCTGAGAACCGGCAGACTGTCTCCTCAAGTGGGTCCCTGACTCCTGACCCCCGAGCAGCCTAACTGGGAGGCACCCCCCAGCAGGGGCACACTGACACCTCACACGGCAGGGTATTCCAACAGACCTGCAGCTGAGGGTTCTGTCTGTTAGAAAGAAAACTAACAAACAGAAAGGACATCCACACCAAAAACCCATCCGTACATCACCATCTTCAAAGACCAAAAGTAGATAAAACCACAAAGATGGGGAAAAAACAGAACAGAAAAACTGGAAACTCTAAAATGCAGAGTGCCTCTCCTCCTCCAAAGGAACGCAGTTCCTCACCAGCAACGGAACAAAGCTGGATGGAGAATGACTTTGACGAGCTGAGAGAAGAAGGCTTCAGACGATCAAATTACTCTGAGCTACGGGAGGACATTCAAACCAAAGGCAAAGAAGTTGAAAACTTTGAAAAAAATTTAGAAGAATGTATAACTAGAATAACCAATACAGAGAAGTGCTTAAAGGAGCTGATGGAGCTGAAAACCAAGGCTCGAGAACTACGTGAAGAATGCAGAAGCCTCAGGAGCTGGTGCGATCAACTGGAAGAAAGGGTATCAGCAATGGAAGATGAAATGAATGAAATGAAGCAAGAAGGGAAGTTTAGAGAAAAAAGAATAAAAAGAAATGAGCAAAGCCTCCAAGAAATATGGGACTATGTGAAAAGACCAAATCTACGTCTGATTGGTGTACCTGAAAGTGATGGGGAGAATGGAACCAAGTTGGAAAACACTCTGCAGGATATTATCCAGGAGAACTTCCCCAATCTAGCAAGGCAGGCCAACGTTCAGATTCAGGAAATACAGAGAACGCCACAAAGATACTCCTTGAGAAGAGCAACTCCAAGACACATAATTGTCAGATTCACCAAAGTTGAAATGAAGGAAAAAATGTTAAGGGCAGCCAGAGAGAAAGGTCGGGTTACCCTCAAAGGGAAGCCCATCAGACTAACAGCAGATCTCTCAGCAGAAACCCTACAAGCCAGAAGAGAGTGGGGGCCAATATTCAACATTCTTAAAGAAAAGAATTTTCAACCCAGAATTTCATATCCAGCCAAACTAAGCTTCATAAGTGAAGGACAAATAAAATACTTTACAGACAAGCAAATGCTGAGAGATTTTGTCACCACCAGGCCTGCCCTAAAAGAGCTCCTGAAGGAAGCGCTAAACATAGAAAGGAACAACCGGTACCAGCTGCTGCAAAATCATGCCAAAATGTAAAGACCATCAAGACTAGGAAGAAACTGCATCAACTAACGAGCAAAATCACCAGCTAACATCATAATGACAGGATCATATTCACACATAACAATATTAACTTTAAATGTAAATGGACTAAATGCTCCAATTAAAAGACACAGACTGGCAAATTGGATAAAGAGTCAAGACCCATCAGTGTGCTGTATTCAGGAAACCCATCTCACGTGCAGAGACACACATAGGCTCAAAATAAAAGGATGGAGGAAGATCTACCAAGCAAATGGAAAACAAAAAAAGGCAGGGGTTGCAATCCTAGTCTCTGATAAAACAGACTTTAAACCAACAAAGATCAAAAGGGACAAAGAAGGCCATTACATAATGGTAAAGGGATCAATTCAACAAGAAGAACTAACTATCCTAAATATATATGCACCCAATACAGGAGCACCCAGATTCATAAAGCAAGTCCTGAGTGACCTACAAAGAGATTTAGACTCCCACACATTAATAATGGGAGACTTTAACACCCCACTGTCAACATTAGACAGATCAACGAGACAGAAAGTCAACAAGGATACCCAGGAATTGAACTCAGCTCTGCACCAAGTGGACCTAACAGACATCTACAGAACTCTCCACCCCAAATCAACAGAATATACATTTTTTTCAGCACCACACCACACCACACCTATTCCAAAATTGACCACATAGTTGGAAGTAAAGCTCTCCTCAGCAAATGTAAAAGAACAGAGATTATAACAAACTATCTCTCAGACCACAGTGCAATCAAACTAGAACTCAGGATTAAGAATCTCACTCAATACCGCTCAACTACATGGAAACTGAACAACCTGCTCCTGAATGACTACTGGATACATAACGAAATGAAGGCAGAAATAAAGATGTTCTTTGAAACCAACGAGAACAAAGACACAACATACCAGAATCTCTGGGACACATTCAAAGCAGTGTGTAGAGGGAAATTTATAGCACTAAATGCCCACAAGAGAAAGCAGGAAAGATCCAAAATTGTCACCCTAACATCACAATTAAAAGAACTAGAAAAGCAAGAGCAAACACATTCAAAAGCTAGCAGAAGGCAAGAAATAACTAAAATCAGAGCAGAACTGAAGGAAATAGAGACACAAAAAACCCTTCAAAAAATTAATGAATACAGGAGCTGGTTTTTTGAAAGGATCAACAAAATTGATACACCGCTAGCAAGACTAATAAAGAAAAAAAGAGAGAAGAATCAAATAGACACAATAAAAAATGATAAAGGGGATATCACCACCCATCCCACAGAAATACAAACTACCATCAGAGAATACTACAAACACCTCTACTCAAATAAACTAGAAAATCTAGAAGAAATGGATAAATTCCTCGACACATGCACTCTCCCAAGACTAAACCAGGAAGAAGTTGAATCTCTGAATAGACCAATAACAGGAGCTGAAATTGTGGCAATAATCAATAGTTTACCAACCAAAAAGAGTCCAGGACCAGATGGATTCACAGCCGAATTCTATCAGAGGTACAAGAAGGAACTGGTACCATTCCTTCTGAAACTATTCCAATCAATAGAAAAAGAGGGAATCCTCCCTAACTCATTTTATGAGGCCAGCATCATTCTGATACCAAAGCCGGGCAGAGAAACAACCAAAAAAGAGAATTTTAGACCAATATCCTTGATGAACACTGATGCAAAAATCCTCAGTAAAATACTGGCAAAACGAATCCAGCAGCACATCAAAAAGCTTATCCACCATGATCAAGTGTGCTTCATCCCTGGGATGCAAGGCTGGTTCAATATACGCAAATCAATAAATGTAATCCAGCATATAAACAGAGCCAAAGACAAAAACCACATGATTATCTCAATAGATGCAGAAAAAGCCTTTGACAAAATTCAACAACCCTTCATGCTAAAAACTCTCAATAAATTAGGTATTGATGGGACATATTTCAAAATAATAAGAGCTATCTATGACAAACCCACAGCCAATATCATACTGAATGGGCAAAAACTGGAAGCATTCCCTTTGAAAACTGGCACAAGACAGGGATGCCCTCTCTCACCACTCCTATTCAACATAGTGTTGGAAGTTCTGGCCAGGGCAATTAGGCAGGAGAAGGAAATAAAGGGTATTCAATTAGGAAAAGAGGAAGTCAAATTGTCCCTGTTTGCAGACGACATGATTGTATATCTAGAAAACCCCATTGTCTCAGCCCAAAATCTCCTTAAGCTGATAAGCAACTTCAGCAAAGTCTCAGGATACAAAATCAATGTACAAAAATCACAAGCATTCTTATACACCAATAACAGACAAACAGAGAGCCAAATCATGAGTGAACTCCCATTCACAATTGCTTCAAAGAGAATAAAATACCTAGGAATCCAACTTACAAGGGATGTGAAGGACCTCTTCAAGGAGAACTACAAACCACTGCTCAAGGAAATAAAAGAGGATACAAACAAATGGAAGAACATTCCATGCTCATGGGTAGGAAGAATCAATATCATGAAAATGGCCATACTGCCCAAGGTAATTTACAGATTCAATGCCATCCCCATAAAGCTACCAATGACTTTCTTCACAGAATTGGAAAAAACTACTTTAAAGTTCATATGGAACCAAAAAAGAGCCCGCATCGCCAAGGCAATCCTAAACCAAAAGAACAAAGCTGGAGGCATCACACTACCTGACTTCAAACTATACTACAAGACTACAGTAACCAAAACAGCATGGTACTGGTACCAAAACAGAGATATAGATCAATGGAACAGAACAGAGCCCTCAGAAATAACGCCGCATATCTACAACTATCTGATCTTTGACAAACCTGAGAAAAACAAGCAATGGGGAAAGGATTCCCTATTTAATAAATGGTGCTGGGATAACTGGCTAGCCATATGTAGAAAGCTGAAACTGGATCCCTTCCTTACACCTTATACAAAAATCAATTCAAGATGGATTAAAGCCTTAAACCTTAGACCTAAAACCATAAAAACCCTAGAAGAAAACCTAGGCATTACCATTCAGGACATAGGCATGGGCAAGGACTTCATGTCCAAAACACCAAAAGCAATGGCAACAAAAGACAAAATTGACAAATGGGATCTAATTAAACTAAAGAGCTTCTGCACAGCAAAAGAAACTACCGTCAGAGTGAACAGGCAACCTACAAAATGGGAGAAAATTTTTGCAGACTACTCATCTGACAAAGGGCTAATATCCAGAATCTACAATGAACTCAAACAAATTTACAAGAAAAAAACAAACAACCCCATCAAAAAGTGGGCGAAGGACATGAACAGACACTTCTCAAAAGAAGACATTTATGCAGCCAAAAAACACATGAAAAAATGCTCATCATCACTGGCCATCAGAGAAATGCAAATCAAAACCACAATGAGATACCATCTCACACCAGTTAGAATGGCAATCATTAAAAAGTCAGGAAACAACAGGTGCTGGGGAGGATGTGGAGAAATAGGAACACTTTTACACTGTTGGTGGGACTGTAAACTAGTTCAACCATTGTGGAAGTCAGTGTGGCGATTCCTCAGGGATCTAGAACTAGAAATACCATTTGACCCAGCCATCCCATTACTGGGTATATAGCCAAAGGACTATAAATCATGCTGCTATAAAGACACATGCACAGGTATGTTTATTGTGGCATTATTCACAATAGCAAAGACTTGGAACCAACCCAAATGTCCAACAATGATAGATGGGATTAAGAAAATGTGGCACATATACACCATGGAATACTATGCAGCCATAAAAAATGATGAGTTCATGTGCTTTGTAGGGACATGGATGAAACTGGAAATCATCATTCTCAGTAAACTATCTCAAGAACAAAAAACCAAACACCGCATATTCTCACTCATAGGTGCGAATTGAACAATGAGATCACATGGACACAGGAAGGGGAATATCACACTGTGGGGACTGTTGTGGGGTGGGGGGAGGGGGGAGGGATAGCATTGGGAGATATACCTAATGCTAGATGACGAGTTAGTGGGTGCAGCGCACCAGCATGGCACATGTATACATATGTAACTAACCTGCACAACGTGCACATGTACCCTAAAACTTAAAGTATATTAAAAAAAAATTAAAAAATTAAAAAAAAAAAAGAAAATAAGTGCTCAAGGGAAGTTTGTTAATTTAATCTTTAGGAAAATGCAATTTATCATAATTTGTGAAAACTTATTTTAAAATTTCAGAAAAAAAAAATACACTGATGGCAGGGCACAGTGGCTCCCACCTGTAATCCAAGCACTTCAGGAAGCCAAGATGGATTGCTTGAGCTCAGGAGTTTGAAACCAGCCTAGGCAACGTGGTGAAACTCTCTCTACCAAAAATACAAAAATTAGCCAGGCTTGGTGGCATGTGCCTGTTGTGCTAGCTACTCAGGAAGCTGAGATGGAAGGATCACCTGAACCCAGGAAGTTGAGGCTGCAGCGAGCTATGTTTGCACCACTGCACTCCAGCCTGGGTGACAGAGCAAGACCCTGTCTCAAAAAAATACATATATAAAAATATTTTTTTTAAATACATATTTTTAAAAAGAGAAACAAATTTTTAAAAAAAGTTGAAGAGAAGGAGAAAGGGTTGAATCATGTTTTGTAGATTTAGTAATTTTAGAATGGGAACTAGGTAACACTGTTCGCAAATCTGAAATGATGTCTAAGTTTCAAATCTCATAGGATAGAAAGTACTGTGTAGATATTCAGATTTATCTGGATCTTGACAATATGTTGATGTAACACTCCCATCACTTCCTAAAGGGTTACCTTACTGCCTTGATTCGATTTTCTTTTCTTTTTTCTTTTTTGATCATTGCATTGTTTTCAGCATACAGAGCAAAGTTAGGCGGCAGCTTTCAGCTCTGAATGACTAATGAATTGTTCATCTGTGTGTAAAATCTCCCTGGTGCAAGCTCTGTGTGAGTCTCTATTTCTCCCTATTCAAAGATGACATCGTCAATTGTGGTGATCCTACCCATGTATGCAGATCCAGCTGAAAATACAAATGAGAGACTAGCATTCCTTTATAAAACCCATGCTTTAAACTATGTCCTTTGTTTGCAGGTGCAATTAGCTGTTTGACAAGCCTGTTCTCTGACTCTTCTTTTTTGTACAGCCTACATGACCATCTCAGTCTAAATAAGTCACCCCATTTCTTTTTCTGCAGTTCATCTGTCAGTTATTTTCTTGTCTTAGAGAAGCCTGAAGTTCTGATATACTTGTGGTTCAAATCACTCTTATTGCAATCCTTTGATGAGTAATTTCAGCTTTCCATCTGAAGCTAAATACATAGACAATTCCAATGAAACTCTTCAAGAATTCTCCATAAAATCAAGGATCTAGGCCACAAAATTATTCTGATTTATACCACAAAATTTGGTTCCAATAATATTTCCCAAAGAGGAAGGATGGGAGAAAAATTAAATTCATTTAGAGGTAAAATATAATTTAAAAGAAATAGTCTTCTATGAAAGAATCAGAATTTTAATTGTTTTTTAATATTGGAATTGGTAACCAGGTTGAAAGTTTAAACTATCAGGCCTCAGACCCCTGAGCTTAAACCTTAAAACCTTAATTATAGCTAACATTGATTGAGCATTTATGGACCAGGTGCTAATCTAAGCACACTAAAAGTATCCACTTAAACTTCACAGCAACCCTAGGAGATAGATACTATAATTGTCTCTATTTTTCAGATAAGAAAATGTCAGGTATAGAAAAGTTATTTACCTTATTCAGCTGTCCAGTAGAAAGGCTTGTGTTCAGACTTCACCTGTGTAATGTCAAAGCCAGCTTCCTTACCCACTGTACTATATTACCTCTCCCATGTCTCCTATTTTGAGGCATAGTTGGACATGAATCACTTACCTATACCAAGATGGAACCCAGTGAGGAAAGCACAAACTTAGATCTAATGCCCAGAACAGTGCCTAGAGTACAGCAGATTGAATGAATTAATGAATGTACAAACTAAACCTCCCACGTTATGGCTCAGACCTTTGAAGGACAGCCACAAGTATAGGTACCATGTAGAAATTTTAAAAGGTAATGATAGCAACAGCCATGGTTTGTTGAACTACATTTCCTAGTTCATAGATGACACCTTCTAGCTGTGTCCCCACAATGTTCGAAGGGGCAAGGCAGCTCTCTGGGGCCTCTTTCATAAAGGCACTAATCCCATTACCTAATTAGGTTTCAACATACGAATTTTGAGGAAACACAAACATTCAGATCCTAGAAAATATATTTTATAATCCAACAAAACACTTGCCTCAGGGTATTCTGCTAGTCTGGGAAAATGAGAGTTCTCAGACCTGAAGGACAGGGAGATGGCCACAGGGCTCCAGTATGGAGGAGCCGGGATATATCTGATCTGAGAACACCAAAATGGAGGCAAAAGGGCACCAAGTGGAAGTCCAGTGTGTCATGCTGAAGTTAAGTTTAGGCTGACACGAGCAACAAGGGTAGCATCCTGTTCAAGCTGTGTGTGCAAGGCATGTAGACTAGAGTTTCTTAAATGCCCATTAGTGCTTAAGGTAAAGGCAGACTTCAGACACCAGGGAGGAATTGAGCCCCAGTGTGGCAGTCCATGAAGTACCATGGAATAGACAGAAGAGGCTTGAAAACTCTAAGAATCAGACCCCATACAGAAAAGCTCTTGCTGCTTCTCAACATCCTCTGAGCAAACCCACTTCTGCTCCCAACCACATTTCAGCCACCTTTATTTATATCTTCTACTTTTATTCCCCTCATAATGAAAAGACCTCACCTGTTTCTCTGTATTTCTAGTGCCACTGTATTTTTTCCTGGTGTCAACATATTTTCTGTGTAAAACATATATCTTATATTGGAGGTTGAGCCAGGCCAGATGACAAAATCTGGGTTTGAAGATCAGTGAGACTGATGACTCAGACTTTTGCCCAGTAAAAAGGCAGTGCAAAGGATGCAGAAGATCAGGGATCCACCTAAGTGCACTCTGCCCACCCGTGCCAATTCTTCACAGCAGCATACCCCATGTTCCAGAGTGTTCGCAGCCTGACAGAGTAAGGGACCCGATAGGTCACTGGAGACCAGAAGCCTCTGTTGGCATCCTGCTCTTTGTTCAGCCAGTGGTGGTGAACACATCACCATTCAAATCCACCCTACCACCTTAGACCAAATTTCTTTTTGTACCCCAGTAACATCTACCCAAGTCCTCATTGTTTCTTATTCCATCATCAGGTCCGCTGCAGGCAACAGAACATGCCCTGGCCTGTTAAATCTACAGGAAAACTGTGTTTTATATGTAAAACTATTTCTAAGTATATATTTTAAGGAAAATAATTGCTTTGCATATTGTGGGTTTCCAAACATGAACACTTTATCTCCGTTTAATCAGCAGGTGAATTGATGCACTGAACTGAGGCTAAACAACAGGCCAAGGACAAAGAAAGCTATTGGCAGAAATTACTGAAAAAGTACTCTCAGGAATACTCATTTGTTCTTCTGGCTTTCATTACACTACCTCCTTTCTATAGTTATATTTTCTTTAAGAAAATGTGCTAATGGCATACCATCTGAGAAAATCATGTGTCAGAAAGCTAAATAACATAGACTTATGTTACTAGTTGAACAACAATTGAACATTAGTATGAACAAGGTTCATGCAATATAATGCAATGAAGACACATCTTTCGGTTTTCTTTTGAAGGAGTCCTTTTGCAAAATTATTATTTTGATTTGGTGGTTCAAAAGTTAGGCTTTTTTAATCAGTTTTTTTTAATATCGGTGGGGGATTTGCTTCTAGGTATGCATGTATGGTACTCTGAGTATTTCTACGTGAGTGGCTGCCTGAAAGAGTAGCTCCTTAGAATCTGTCATGAGCAATGGCTCTTTTTGACACATCAGAGGAGTTAGCTAAAGTGCATCATTCTTGATTTAGGAGATAATTTTGCCTTTGGTGAGAAAAGTGAAGGATTATTGATTTGACTAAAGAACTTCATCTTTATGGACATCTTAGATGAGATTATTTTAGATATTATTTTATCTTTGCAAAATTTTAGTGTGATTAAGCAAATAACACACTTATAGGTGTCCAATTAAACAAATAGTGGCAAAAAAAAGTCATTTCATTTACTTCAGGAATGATCTTTAGTTGGGTCATTATTATTGAACATGAAAAATGACCTACAGCTGTACTGTACCTTCAGTTCGTTTTGCTGGAGGTACTTTCATGAAATCCAGTTACCCATCATTTATCCCTATCTCTGTATAATCTTTAAAGACTTCATTATGCAGCATATTCAACTGTCTCCTAACACATTATTTGTAAAGTTTTTGATTGTCTTTATGTATTCCTTTAAATATAATGTAGCATATCCATATAGGTAGCTTCATAACAGTTGCTTCACGTGAATTCCAGCCTGCACTCTCCTCTTATAAGCTGAAGATAAGAGAATTGTCATTCTTGATCTATTCAGGTTCCATAATAGGAACTTTACAGAAGGTTTTATGTATAAAACAGACAAATAGTGTGTACTTGGTGCTATGAAATGCCCATTGTTAATAAATTTTAGAAACATATCAGTAATTACAACTTAGGTCCTGTCATGCCTGCTTTAATAAAAAGAATATTTTACCTACATAAAGGTAGATGAATTACATTATTTGGAACAAATTGGTAGATTTTCACTTCAAGAGAGGTATAAGATATAGAGAAAGTCATTAAGGTCTGGTAAAAGTAAAGCATTGAGATATAGTATTAGGCAGACTTATCTGAGGTGGGCTTCAGTGTGAACTGAGGTTCTCAGATATAAAAAAAAAAATCTAAGTGGAACATAAAAACACACATAAATGACAGACAAAAACCCATAAAGTGGCTCATTGTTAGAATACAAGGAACTATCACAATTCATGGATGTAAAGAGCCCAAATATGAGACAAATGCCCATAAACGCATAATAGAAAACTCAAATGATGTTAACTAATGGATGTCACTACAGATATTTTGTGATACATTTTATCACATAATATCTGTGATAAATTTTGATTCCAAAATTTAGCAAAACTGCACTCGAGTTAAACTGGTTCAATTTAATAAAAAGTGGCAGAAACTAAACTCAGGTCCACTGATACATGTAAAATGGAAGTCTGGCCCAAAAAGACAGTCCAGTATGAGACTGGGCCTTCCTCCACTTGCCTTGGAACCTTGTCACACTCTAGTTTGAGAATAAGTTAAATAAAATGAATTTCCACATTATTTGCTTTGCCAATGGTAGAGATATCCAAAGACAATGGTAAAGCACATAATTTAGAGTTGATTGAAACTATAGTTTGAATAAGCAAGCAAATCAAGAAGTTATTGAGACACAAAAATTTTGCATTCCTGTACTTTCAAGAATTACTGAAAAGTTGAGTTAAAAAAATATGTCAGAAAGGAAGTATTTACTTCTCTCCATAACAGAGTGTCTGCTAATAAACTCTCCCTCCTAAAGAGCTATGAAATTGGACACAATATAAGAGGCATTAAGAATTATACAGAAAAATTAAGAAAAGGGAACCACACAATACGAGCCCCATGATTGTGCCAGCTTTCCACATGGGCACACTTGATGCTACAGCATGGGGAAGATTCAATATTGGTAATAAATTAAAAAAAAGAAAACCTTGATTCTTACTGATTCTTACTTTACAACATATACAGCGTTTGAGATGACTTAAAGGTAATATTCAATTCTATATAGTGTCTAGAAAAAAAACAGAATGTAGACTACCTTTGAGACCTATGAAGTACGCAGAGACACAGAAAGCACGTTTATGGGCATAACACAATCTTTTTTTTAGACGGCGTCTCACTCCGTCACCCAGGCTGGAGTGCAGTAGCATGAGCTTGGCTCACTGCAACCTCCGCCTCCTGGGTTCAAGCAATTCTCCTTCCTCAGCCTACCAAGTAGCTGGGATTACAGGAGTGTGCCACCACGCCCAGCCAGTTTTTATATTTTTAGTAGAGACAGGGTTTCATCATGTTGGCCAGGCTGGTCTCGAACCCCTGACCTCCAGTGATATACCTGCCTTGGCATCCCAAAGTGCTGGGATTACAGGTGTAAGCCACCACACCCAGCCTACCACAATCTTAATGTAAAAATATAAATTGGATTTTACAAAGTCACCATTAAAAAAAATGAAAAGGCAAGCCTTAAGTTGGGAGAAAATGTTCATAGCACAAATATCTGATAAAGGCCTTATATTGTGTGTGTGTGTGTGTATGTATATATGTGTGTGTGTGTGTGTGTGTATATATATATATATATATATATATATATATATATATATATATATAAACAACTCCTGCAAATTCATAAGACAAAGTCAAACAACCCTATACAAATGGGGAAAAGAATAGTCCTTCAGAAAGAAGATATACAAATGATCGATGAACACATGAAAAGTTTCTTGATATTAAAAGTCACCAGTGGATAAAAATTAAAATCCCAATGGGATATGAGTTTATACCCACCAAAAAGGCTAAAATTAAAAAGACTATTAATGTGAAATATTGGTGAAAATAATGAGCAACTGGAACTCTTGTACATTGCTGATGAGAGTATAAAATGGTACAATCATTTTAGAAAAGCATTTGTAAGTGTCTTAAAAATTGAACATGCTCCTAATCCATGACCCCAAAATCCTTCTCCTAATTGTATACTTGAGAGCAATGAAAACATTTGTCAACCAAAATGACCTGTACCAGAATCCACAAGCTTTTTTCCTCATAGCCAAAAACTGAAAAATGACTCATAAGCTCATCAAAAGGGAGATTTGTCAACAAATTACACAGAGCACTCAAAAATAAGGAACTGCCTCTATTGACTACAATACGGATGAATCATTAAAATTTTTTCTTGAGCTAAAGAATCCAGACACAAAAGAGTATATACCTACATTATTCCATTTATAAAACATTCAAGAATAAGTGAAATTAATAAGTGAAATGACTAAAATCAGAACAATAGTTGCATATGAGGGAGATGGAGATTGACTGGAAAGATGTATGCAGGAAATTTCAGGGTGAGAAAAATGTCCTGTAACTCAACTAGTGTTGGTTATGTGAGGGCCTACATTTGTCAAAACTTACAGGCATACCTCAGAGAGATTGTGGGGTCAATTTCAGACTACCCCAATAAAGTGAATATTGCAACAAAGTGAGTCATACGAATTTTTTGGTTTCCCAGTGCATATAAGAGGTACGTTTATACTATACTGTAGTCCATTAAGTATGCAATAGCGTTATGTTTACGAAAACAATGTACAGGCCTTGATTTTAAAATGTGTTAGTGCTAAAAATGCTAATGGTTATCTGAGACTTCAGTGAGTCATAATCCTTTCGCTGGTGGAGGGTCTTGCCTCCATGTTAATGGTCGCTGACTGATCAGAGTCGGTGGTTGCTGAAGGTTGGGGTAATTGTGACAATTACTTAAAATACGACAACAAATAGATTTGCCACATCATGGGCTCTTCCTTTCACAAAAAATTGCTCTAGCGTGCAGTGCCGCTTGATAGCATTTTACCCACAGTAGAACTGCTTTAAAAATGGGAGTCAATCCTCTCAAACTCTGCCACTGCTTTATCAACCAAGTGTATGTAATATTCTAAATCATTTGTTGTTATTTCCACAGTTTTCACAGTATCTTCACCAGGGGAGATTCCATCTCAAGAAACCACTTTCTTTCTCAACCATTAAAGTTTTGTCATGAGATTTGAGCAAATTAGTCGTTTATCTTCAGGCTCTACTTCTAGTTTTAGTTCTCTTGCTAGTTCCACCACATCTACAGTCACTTCCTCCACTGAAGTCTTAACTCCTCAAAGTCATCCATGAGAATTGGAATCAACCTCTTCCAAGCTCCTGTTAATGTTGCTATTTTGCCCCTCTGCCTATGAATCATGAATGTTCTTAATGGCATCTAGGATGGTAAATCCTTTCAATAAGGCTTTCAATTTACTTCACCCACATTCATCAGAGGGCTCATTATCTATGGCAGCCATAGCCTTATAAAATGTATTTCTTAAATAATCAGATTTGAAAGTGAAAATTACTCCTTGATCCATGGGCTGCAGAATGTATATTGTGTTAGCAGCCATGAAAGCAACATCGGTCTCCTTGTACACCTCCATTAGAGCGGTAATACATTGACAGTGATCTGTTTCTCTGAGCAGTAGGACTCAACAGAGGGCTTCAACATTCTGTAAACCATGCTACGAACAGATATGCTGTCATCCAGGCTTTGTTGTTGAATTTATGGAACACAGGCAGAGTAGATTTAACATAATTTGGAAGGGCCCCAGGATTTTTGGAATGGTAAATGAGCACTGGCTTCAACTTAAAGTCACCAGCTGCATTAACCCCTAACAAAGAGAGCCAGCCTGTCCTTTGAAGCTGTGAAGCTAGGCATTGACTTCTCTTCTCTAGCTATGAGAGTTCCCAATAGTATCTTCTAACATAACATGTTTCATCTCCATTTAAAATTTATTGTTTAGTGTAGCCACCATCATCAAGTATGTTAGCTAGATCTTCTGGATAACTTGCTGCATCTTCTACATCAGCACTTGCTGCTTCACCTTCCACTTTTACATTGTAGAGACAGCTTTCTTTTTAAAACCTCATGAAGCAACCTCTTCTAGCTTCAAACTTTTCTTCTGCAACTTTCTCACCTCTCTCAGCATTCATGCAATTGAAGAGAGTTAGGGTCCTGCTATGGATTATGCTTTGGCTTAAGGGAATGTTGTGGCTGCTTTGATCTTCTATCGAGCCCAAATTTTCCTCATATCATCAAGAAGGCTGTTTTGCTTTCTTATCATTCATGTGTTCACTGGAGTAGCACTTTTAATTTCCTTCAAGAACTTTTCTCCTTTGCATTCACAACTTGGCTAATTCTTTGGCACAAGCAACCTAGCTTTTGGCCCATCTTGGCTTTCAATATGCCTTCCTCACTAAGCTCAATCCTGTTCTGCTTTTGATTTGATTTAAAGGAAAAGAGGCATGCACCTCTTTCTTTGACTTGACCCACTTAGAGGTCATTGTAGGTTTCTTCATTGGCCTAATTTTAATATTGCTATGCTGCAGGGAACAGGGAGGTCTGAGAAGAGAGAGAGACAAGAGAATGACCCATTAGTGGAGCAGTCAGAACACATGCATTTATTAAGTTTGCTATCTCATATGGGCGCAGTTTGTGGCATCCCAAAACAATTACAACAGTAACATCCAAGATCACTAAACACAGATCACCATAACGGATAAAATAATAAAGTTCGAAATACTGCAAGAATTACCAAAATGTGACACAGAGACACAAAATAGGCACATACTACTGGGGAAAAGGTGCCAACAGACTTGCTCAACCAAAGTTGTCACAGACCTTCAATTTGAAAAACAAACAAAAAAACCCTCAATATCTGCAAAATCTGCAAAGTGCAATAAAGCAAGGTATAGTCAAATGATGTGTGCCTATAATTAAATTGTATATTTAAGATTTGTGCATTTCAGTGTCTGATTACCACCTCAATTTTACTTCAAAAAAAGGAAGTGATTGAAAGACCATTTATGGTATGTTTCAGTTTGTGTTATTGTGTTTTGATCATACATGGTTCCAGTACTCATCCCATTCATTGTGAATCTTCATGGTTCCAGTAATTCTAATATTGACCCAGAGTGCCAGTTAATTAGGCTTAAAGCAAAAGAGATGAAATAGGGAATTCAGACCTGATGAGCTTGCTCAGGGATTTATGTGTGGTGAACAGCAAGTGTTTTGGAATACATGGTTAGTGTATCTGTTAACTGAACCATGAATGGAACCATGGAATGCGTATTGTTTATCTTTTGACATTGATGTAGGGAATAAAACAAGACTCCTTGGTTGTTGGAACCCTCACCCCTACTTGCATACGGCTTTTCTGGATTTTTCCAGAAAGATATATTTTTCTTCCTCAAGTACCCATAGAAATTTGTACCATTTTCCTGTGCCTTGCATTTTAATTATATCTGTGTCATATCACCCCTCCTAGTTGGTGTGGCTAAAAAGCTAAACTCTGCTCACTATCTCTGCCACCCATAGCACCTTTAACATTCTTTAATTTAGATCAAGTACTTGTTAAAAGTTTTAAATATTTGATGGATATGATTTGATTGGACTGGATGAAATAACCTTTGTATTTAATGGAACCACAGACCAGGAATTTGAGGAATTGAATTCATTTGTGCCTTCATATAATGAAGTTATTGAGTACTTATCACATGCAAGACACTGAGCTAAGAAATCTTAAAAATCAAAGATACATAATATGTAGTACCTGCATGCAAAATTCTACCAGTCTGATAGGGAAAAGACAATGTGTATAACTGATACACAATAAAAGGCAGAAAGTCTTGTGAAAAAAGAGAGGAAGAGAGGCTTTCTTATGAAAATCCAAAAGAGGTCAGGTGCGGTAGCTCAGGCCTGTAATCCCAGTACTTTGGGAGGCCAAGGCGGGCAGATCACTTGAGCCCAGGAGTCCAAGACCAGCCTGGGCCACATGGCAAAACCCTATGTCTATTATACAAAAACATAAGAATTAGCCAGGCATGGTGGTGCATGACTGTAATCCAGCTACTTGGGAGGCTGAGATAGGAGAATCACCTGAGCCTGGGGGGGATGGAGGCTGCAGTGAGCTGTGATCATGCCACTACACTCCAGCCTGGCTGACAGAGCAAGACCCTGTCTCAGAAAGAAAAAGGAAAGAAAGAGAGAAGAACCAAAAGAGGAAGAATATCTTTGCCTCTATTTACACTTTGAAACCCTTACTTTCTTTTAAACCAAGCTTAACTCCTATTTGGAGTATGCATCTTGAGAAAGCCAAAATAAATACTAGCAAGTAGTTTTTGAAATTTTCTTGTCAATAAAAAGTCAAGAAAAAAACATTCCTTAGAGGGGAATATTCAGTATTCCTTCTAGAATTATAAGTGAATGGGAAGTGATGCCAACAGTTCTAACCAAGTTTGTTCCTTTCTTCCTCACAACAGCGAGCATTAGCCTGTGAGAAGCCCTGGTTTCTAATTTCATCTCTGCCCAAAACTACATAGGTGTCCTGGTCAATTCACTTAATTCCTCTGCATCATAGTTTTTACATCCATAAAATTAGAGAAGGGAACAGAATGTTTTCCAAGGTCCACTCCAACTCTAAAAATGTCATGATTCTATATTCTGTGGCTCTGTGATCCTAATTACTTTTGATAAGATCATTTATGTGATTTTGGGGATTGGAAAGAGATTGTCAAGTTTCCCAAACTTCATTGATCCATATGCTAACTTCACTGATTGTATTTTCAGTAGTATCGATGTTAATTATTTTTCCTAAAAGCAAATGACTTTTATACTTAAATATATTTAGCTTTATCCTAAGCAATAATATCTATGAAAGCATACATTTTTTAGTGTTACTTATGGTTTTTTAAATATGTATTAAACTAAATAACCATTAAATTTGTCTCTTATGCCACCAATAACATATATGTATTCTACTTTAAGAAACACTGCTTTGCTGTAGTAAGTAGGAAAGTCTGATCCAATATCTTTGCTAGTTGATTAGAAAAGTCAATCATAAATGCTATCAGAATAGGTCAACCTATATGCACCAGTATCCACAAAGGCTAAAAAAAAAAATATGCTGCACTCAACCAGAATCTTCAAAAATCCTGGGATTCGGCTCTTAAGTGGGTTTGTGCATTACCTGGAAAACAATTTGCAAAACAGATTTTTAAAGTTCAGAGTAAATTGGAGAAAGGGCTACATTACATTTGAACCTTAATAAATACTTAATAACCCATAAGACAAATAGCCATGAATTACTAGAATGATTTCAAGCACAGTGCTTCTGCAGAGTCAACCTGCTCTTATTTTTGCTCATTATAAAACAGGAGTTATAATATTGCAAAGTTTATTAGCTCTGTTGATTTGTGTGTTTTATAAAACAAGACATTTGAATAATATAGAACCAGAGCCATTAGGAAAATCTATTTCCTTTTTCTTCCCTATCTAGTCTCCTCTGCCCAAGATAGCTTGAAAATGTCTTTCTCGTAGAAACAGAAAAGCATGAAGATTCCTCCAACTCTGTCCTTTTTTATAGATGTTATTTCTTGAATGAGGGGGTGCGTGCATGTGTGTGTGTGTGTGTGTGTGTGTGCAAGCTTAGGTCCTCAGGTGGAACCGTGGTTCCTGTGCTTTCGTCCTCGAAGCTGTTTTTCTGGAAGGGAATGGAGGCAGCTGTGTTTACAGCTCAAGTCTTGGCATACATTTACCAGAATCTATTATTCATATCATTCAGTATCAGGGAGAGATCTCAGGCCACCTGTCTATCTGACAAATTCACCCTTTTGTGAGCTTTCTGTTCATAGCAAATTATGTTCACATTGATGAATTGAGTTTTTATGAGCATTGCTAACTAACATTCTCACAGAAGGCCAGGGGCAAGAGCCTGCAAGTGTTTCTGGTCCATAAGTAAATGATAAAAAAAAAAAAAAAAAAAAAAAAGGAAAAAAATGGTAGTGTTTAAAGACAATTTGCCATGGAGGAATAGTTAAATCATTTGGCAATGCCTTAATATTTATAATTCCAAGACTTTCCATAAATTATTGCAAATACTCAGCTTATAACAAACAAAAACATGGAAAAAATCCACACAATATTTTTCTCTATAGCACAGAATATTATTGAAAAATTGTTCTGCATTTTGACAGGTAACCATTGACCAGGGCAAAACATGGGGTAGTTGAAGAATGCCCAGCATTAATAAATCTAGCAATTTTATACAATAATGTGGAAAACTTGCAGCAATTGTAGCTTAAATTCCAGCTTGGTATTTCCATAGATACAAAATGGATTTCCTTTTAATCTCTAGTAACCCTATACTGGTTATGGAGCTAAGCCATGTGGCATGAGTTAAATAAATGAGAGCAATCTTTCACAAAAGGCTAACAGAAATCCTTCTAAATGGTGGGTGGGGAGATACCCAGTGTTCATGACAGAAATAAAAATTTTCTTTGGTTTACATATAGAATTGGTTCTCCTCTTGGGCCTCCATGGCCCTTGCATTTACTCTGACTCTTAGTCTGCATTTCATTTAAAACAGCTGAAAAAGAGAAGGTGGTTTCACCAGAGAGACACGTTCTAGTTTTCCTGTACCCACATTTCAAAGCGCTAATTCCAAATCTCCTTAAAATGATAAGCCTGCATAGGTGGCAGAGCCACTAGTCAGTATATATTTACATAAAAAGCAACAAAACAGAGATTTTACAGGGCAGTGAGTAATATTATCAATAAAAATCCATGCTTCTCAGTTCACTCAAGAACTGTGATCCTATCCTCCCAAAAGACAGATTACTACCTTTGATAAGGGACAATCCTATTCTCTGAAATCTTAGTGAAAGTCAGTAGAAAATTCTAAATCTCTTCATAGTAGCCTGCCAAAATGTGTCAGACACATCACCTTTCAGTGCAAAGACACCATAGCACAAAGAACACTTGGCATTATCCCTTGAAAATGCACACCTTTCGAAGGAGCAAATGGGAAGTGTAGTCTGTTAAACACCATATGTGATGGAGCTGCACCAGTCTCATTTCCCCTTCCAAACGCTACAAGCTGCTACCTCATTGTGGTGTGTGTGACTCTAGGGGGAAATCAGTGACAGCTGAGTGTCTACCTGGTCCCAATGTCAGTTGGCTTGTTGACCACTTAAGTATGCAGTTCAATATGATACTATGCTTTAGTGACCTCTGAGAAATAGAATCCCTGGGCCTTTATGTTAATTTAGTAGCATATGTGAAACTTTTGCAAACTTTCCAGTAGCTGCCCTTGCCTTCAGATTTGTGGGTAAAATGAGGAGACTGGATATGCAGTCCTTAAAGTATGGAAAGATGCAGACGGGCAAATTTCTTTGAAAATTTGTCTTGACATTTCCTTCCAGTCCTAAAGCATTTATCCAGTACTATGGATAAATGCTTCTGTTTTATTAAAAATAAATTTGTGGAGAGTCATGGCCATAAAAGGCTTCATCACAGGTTTGATCGGAATTTTCTGTGGTAAGCATAGTGACCATTCATCCAGATTCTCTATAAATAGTTCAGTTTCCACATAGTTCTTCCTTTTATCCAACCGTATGTTCCTATTTTTGTTCAGACAATATGGTCAATGAGGCTTTAAGGCAACAGGACCAATTTACCTGCAAGAATTTTTCACTCTAAGATTACAGAAATTAACACAGGAGATAGAAATCGAGGTGTTTTGTCTCTAAGCAAGCAATTTGAGATAAAGAATGCATTCTTTGGTGCCAGAGGCATGGCAAGCAGCACTCTGCAGCTTGGTGCCCTATTCATAGTGTCAAGCAGCTACAGGACCACCATTTTGCTCCTTGGAACTGCTACAGCATTTTAAGTAATGCTAGAAGGCTAAAAGTTGACTGCAGCTAGTAGAGCATTGTTCTTTTTTTAACCCATGTGATAGGTATCTTCAACAGTGTCAAACAAATTTGTAGAGCTGGTGATTAGTTGCCCAAAGAGCATAATGTATGCATTATTAATTAAAGAAGGTAAGTTTGGCTAATTGTCATTTCTATACAGTAGCAGTGCACTAAGATACATTTTAACAATCTATAAATAATTGATAATTTTTTTTCTTTCATCTTCCTTCCTAGTTTGCATAAAACTAATGACTTGGTAAATGTTACTCTCTTCAAAATATTCCACCGCTTCTATGAAAATTAAACTAACACTGTAACCTTAGCAAATAAGGAGATTTTTTTTTCCTTTTATTGCAGGTTAAAAAAAAGATAGGAATTATAACACTTAAAACAAAAATGTGATTCTGTGGAAAGCCAAATGAGAATCATAAATAATATAAAATCAGTAATGAATGTGACTTTAAGAAATAGAATTGACTTTAAAAATGTGAAAATGCAAAAACATGATTACATATATACATATATACACATATGTATGTGTGTGCATGTGTATACACACACATGCACAGATATATATATATATATGTACACGCGCACACACATTCCAGCAGCCCCAAAGTCTTGCTTGTTCAGCTTTCAAAAGCCTAAAACTACAACCAAAAGCTTTGCTCCAGGATATCTTCCAAGTCTGGTGCTGGTGTTTCAGTACTTACCAATAGCTACATGAATAATCCTTCAATCTCATTAGCAGAGGACACAAAATTTTTCTCAGATGAAGTATTTGAGTTTACTTCCTATATACTTTGCTAATTTGATCATAGCACCTAGATGGATCCTTATGAGAAGAGATTTACTGCAGTAAACCTACCCACTTCTCCTTTTTCGGAGGAGTTCTCTGTTATTCTTACGAATCCACAATCTGCCAGTCTGGTGTAATAGCACAAGAGCTTACTCTCTAATTTTCAGTGCAACTGAATACATTCCCGGAGTTATTGATGGCACTATAATTTTACGTTTATTTTGTTTGGAATACATTGTGGTTAAAAAAAGATTTTTTTAAGAAGACCCACAAACTAAAGTATTGCCTAAGTGACATATTGTTATTTAAGCCTTCGTCGAGTCTTACATATGCTTCATTATGATAAAAAAACAGGTTGTAAGGACTGATTCTGTGACCTTTTTTTCTCATTTTAACCCTACTGATATGTCACCCATGGCAACCTTAAACTGATTTTAATAGAGTCGATCCTATTATTCATTTAAATTGAGGTGCAAGAGCACTTAGACCAGGGAAATTTGCATTCAGCAAATGGGGATTTGATGAGCAAAAATGATAAGATATATGTTGTATAACATGGCCTATTTTGCTAGCAAATAAACAGCTCTTGAAATTGATAAACTTCAGAATATTTTATCCTCAAATGTTTATACATAAATGATTAAAATGCATTAGCAATTCTGCTTTTGAAAAAAAAAACATATTGGGAAAACAACACAGTTGTGTTGCTTAAATTTGTAATTAACAAATTTATTACTAATTCTGTTCAGTTCTTTAATATGCTGCATTCCTGAAGAAGAACATTAATACACAATGGCAGAAAGAAGCTAATTTTAAGACTTTGGAGAAATGAATGTCTTTTAATGCTGTGTGTTTCTCTTATCTACATGCCACATTATTGTAATAAGTACATTCAGGAATAATTTCTTTTCAAATATTTTTACAAATCTTGCTCTTATTTGCATGCAAGTAAGTTGTCAGCTTAAATCTTTGAAATGCAAAATATATCTCATTTCTATATTTCATCAAGGAGCCTTTCATGTTTAATAAATTACAACTTAGATCCTCCAAGACTTTGTTTTTCATTAACTAAAAGCAAAAGGATACATTTAAAATCTTAATCACAACCTGCAAGGGTATTTGCATGTTGCTGATATTTGTCTTGATGGGACTTTTAATATTTGCAAACTAATCAGGATAGCAAGGTTATACCAATAATTTCTGAAGACAAAAAACTTTCTGCATTATTTTATTATATTGAAGAAGAAAACTTAAAAAAAAATTCCAGTGTCTTAGCCTCAATAATCTGTACACTTTTTTGCACACATTTATCTCCTAAAGATTTTAATTGGACAAATGGCCACATCTCAGAAGCACTATTGAAAAATGTGTACAAGAATGTCACATCTGGGTTCAGTCTAGTCTTTTATTAGTGCTTGATCAGCATGTATTGGACAGAATCGTTAACACAAAACAAGCAAGGTAAATCATCCACTACACACTACCACCCTGATAACCACCTTGTGCCACTGAATATAAATGTGGATCCAGGAGAAATCAAAGGACATCCTTCACTCATTTGATTTGATTCCAGTTTAGACAGGGGGTTAAAGGTGTTTCTGCTTTTTTGGGGTTTTAGTGGTTCTTTTTAGTTTAACCAAATACCCTAGCTGATCTTGCAGAAAGTCTTCTGGACTCTGAAATAGGATGGATCATCTCATCTCAGCAAAAACAAAACAAAAATATCTTGACAGCATAATATCCTTATTGGGGGGTCCCATGGGCCACAGCAATACAATGTCACAGAAGAGGCAAACTTCTGCTGAACTTGCTGCCCGGAGACCTTCAGTTAATCTTTCTCTCTAGAATGGAAGATCAAAAAACCCCGAGCAGCTTAAAAAATATGCAGCTAATGTCATGTAGTTAAACTGATGTAGCATGCATGTTGTTTTGCAAGCTAACAGGTTAAATATGGCTTTGCTTTAAGATTCCCATCAAATTTCGTTTTTATAGAGAAATCTCTGAAAGCAGTAGGGGTTGAGGGAGGGTGAGGTAAAAAGAAATAAATCATTGTAGTCTCAGGAACAGTAATCCTTGTTGAGGATTTTGGCTGATTGATATAAATAACATCGTCCCCGCCATCTGTCCGAAGAGAGACCTTTCCAGTCAGTGTTAAGCTGCAACGGCAGAATAATTAATGAATGGTGTCCTTTGTGCTGGTAATAAAGACAAGACAAATTATGTTATAATCCAACTGCTGCTCATTTGTCACAGCCAAATAAAATGTCAAATAAAAGTGAGGGGGGTACTGTGTTTGTTTAATGGACTGCAAGCTACCTGTTTCTATTGTTGACAGACAACTAGAATGTAAGTTTTGAATGTTGCAGGAAAGCAAACCTCCACACCGAAGTCGCATTTGCTCGGGAGTGGGGGGTGGGCATGTAGGGTGACCATGGGGGAGGCCTAACACATCAACATTGAAGTAAGTTTTAATTAGAGAGCTATAATACCACCGGCTCCTCTGAGTAAGTTGGTTGTGATTACAGTGCAAAAGCACTGCCTGGAAAGTCCAAGTTCAAAACACAGTCGAGCTATTTGCAAATCTGTAAGAATTTGGTAGGGCTCTCATCTTGCATTTTCAGGATAGACACATTCATCCAGTTGCTAGGAAAGCCAAATAATGAAAACATAGCTGGGATTTAGCAAGTTCCATTGGGAATTACCTATGATAGAGGGCAGGGCTGCACTTCCTCAGAACATGCTCCTGCTGTAAAAATTCACAAACCTGGCATTCATACAGGCATCTGTCGCTTGCTCTAATGCCAGTTCATAGTATACATACAAACATCTGCTTCCGTGCACAAAGGGATACAGAGCGCTTGACAGGTCTGTGTTAGCAGGGTTCGCAATGCCAGTTCTTTATGCAAAAACCCTAATGCTTCCCGTCAAGCCATTACAAGTGATACAATCAGCCCAGGCCCCATTAAGCCATCAGTGTCCACCTGTGATAAAGATGGCCATTTGTTTTCTTAAAGCCCACTTAATGTCTGCTTAACTCAATTTGTCAGGAAATGTAGAACAATTTCCTCACAGCCTGAAATTTGGTAGTGGTTCAAAGTCAAAAGGCCAGGTCTAGTCCTATTCAAATGATATAATAAACAGTCTTCAAATCGAAATCTCCCTTGAGAAGCTGATGTTTACTTTAAAAAAAAAATTATGTTAGCTGGAAAAGAATAACATTTGTGTCCAGTATTATTATTTTTTATTTCTAAAGTCCTGGAATATGTCTACCAGTGAAAAGGTCCGTTGCTTGATTGTATGAGAAAATAATTTTATTCTCTTTACAAATTCAGCCAGAAATTGGATGTAGAAAAATGAAAGAGGGCCTGGCGCGGTAGCTCACGCCTGTAATCCCGGCATTTTGGGAGGCCGAGGCAAGCAGATCACGAGGTGAGGAGTTTGAGACCAGCCTGACCAACATGGTGAAACCCCTCTCTACTAAAAATACAAAAATTAGCTGGGTGTGGTGGCACACGTCTGTAATCCCAGCTATTCAGGAGGCTGAGGTGGAGAATCGCTTGAACCCGGGAGGTGGAGGTTGCAGGGAACCAAGATTGCACCACTGCACTCCACCCTGGGTGACAGAGCGAGACTCTGTCTCAAAAAAAAAAAAAAGCCCTTGCAAAGCACTACTCTCAATATAGCAATCACTCCCAACCCCTAAGGAATCCCACTGTAATATGCACACATTTACTTTTTAGTCTAATTCTATTTAAAATATTTCCCACCTTGCTTACATTTGTTGGAGATTAATATTCTTTTTATATCCCTTAAAAGTGAAAGTTAAATGACTGTTTTTGAACATATTTTATTGTGAAAATGGTATAAATGACATATAGAGGCTTACTTTGCCCCCATCTCAAATCACTTTTAATCACAGGGCCAATTTCCTGTGCTTAAATGTGTCTGGTCAGAAAGGAATCCGAAGACACTTCTAAGATTAACCAACAGGGGGCTCTCTTAAATATTCCAGATACACTGACGTCCTACTGTTTCAAATTAGTGGTCCATACAAATCTAACACCAATTTTGACTTAAAACTGAGCCAAAAACCTTAATTCTTGTTTGTCCAACAACTTCTGCATTCAAAATATTTAACTTTTGGTTCCTTGTGTTCCCATGGACTAGAACTGGGAGCTATCAATGTTAATTCTAAAGAATATTTTCTCAGCTCATTTTGCGCGTAAGGTACACTGAAGAATTGAGTCAACTGTCTGGACTAGTTGATCGACAGATATTAAATGGGCATCTAATACTTGTAGAACAATTGAGGCAAAATTAAAGTTTAGGGATATGAATCAGCTGGGTAACTATCTTATTTCTCTACTTTTCTCTGCAAGTAGAGAAAACTTTAACAGACCTATTTTTCTTAAAGAAAAGAGGGATTGATATGGCTTAAAGGCTCAGGTATGAGAAAAAATGTGTGTTTCAATACAAATATTTTGAAATGAACAGCTGACTATTTTCTTACTTAGAAATGTTACTGTGACTTCTCATCCATGAACTAGTGTTATGTGTATAGGTTTTATTTTCCACTCTTTGGAGGCTCAGTCCAATAAGCAATACAATTCCCTAAGAAAGGATTTGATTGAGGAAGAGCCAGAAATTAGAATATGAAACTAGAATATATTTACATACATGGCACTGCAGGGTCCATTAGTCCTCCTTCAGACTGCAAATATATAGTCTAAAGGCATTTTATATCTTCTGTACTCTCTCTGCAAGTGCCCCTACGCCCAATAACTTCACCCAGGAGAAGATAGTGGCAAACTCAGACTTTGCTTTCTTGATTCTAGAATATATTCACTAAATAAAAGGTTAACTGCAACAGAAATACCTAGAGGAAAGTCTAGCACACAATTTTCCCTGAAGTGATTTGATCTGTGCAAATAGTTTATCTTTCTTTTGGCATAGACCAAACTAAACGTTATCATTTTACCAACACAGAGAATTACTTTTATTATCAAAATAACACAAACTCATTATTGAAAATGTGGAAAATAAATTTTAAAAATGAAAAAAGAATCCATACTCCTATTATTTAAGCATAACTTATCACAGTTAATATTTTGGTATATTCCTACCAGTCTTTTTAATTAACTGCTTAGCAAAATTATATGGTATCTGAACAATTGTACAAAATTATTTTTAAATTGCTTCTTTTTACAGATTAAAAAATAATAAATATTTATTGAAGTTAACTTGAAATTTACAGAAAAGTGAAAAGAAAAATTACTCTAACAATAACCATGTTTTGGGGCTATTTCCTTTGACATGTTCATTCTGCATTTGTTTTATCCTAGCCTGCTTAATTTTAAAACATGTGTAACATAGGAAAATTCATATGTAATACCTAATTGCTTGATTTTTTAGTTTTTATCACTTTAATAGCCCTCCACTCAGTTTTTTCAATACCATTATTATAGATACAAAGCAGGTTTACCAAGTATTCCTACGAAGAGAAGTAAACATTATGCCACTCTCTGCAGCTTTGATATTTTTGAGAGGAATAAAAAACTTGTTTAGTATCTCTCCAGAGCAATGTTCCAATGTTGTTTTCTAGCAAACTCCAGAATGAACAGCACCAGTCATTGTTTTAAATAATCATCAAATGCCCCCAGAGCTTTCACCTGAACCATCAAGGGTGGACCACAAGAAAGGCATTTCCTGTCACCAAGAGCTAAGTGGAAGCCAGAGAGAAGTAATCCAAGGAGGCCTTTGGAGTTTTAGATCCAAATTAAGTAAAGAAGATGCTTAGTTTTGTTTACAGTGTCTCTATTCTTGAGTTGTAAATTTTGATTCATCACTTAGTAGAATTACATAAGGCTTCAAAGTAAACTTTTCAAGAAAGCTGTCCTATTATAAATCTTTGCATACATGAGAATGCCTTTGTTATTTTAACATGCAAAAGACAATTTTGAGTATGCACACAATTTGAGGGCCACAATTTCTTTCCTATAAATTCAAAAGATACTGCCTTGTTTTCTTTTAGGATTTAGTGAGAAAAGTGTTAGGAAAGCCTAAATGTTTATTTTTTTAGTCTTCTTTTTCTCTGAATATTTGTAGAATGATGCTCTATCCTTGCCATTTGAAAGTTTTGCCAGAATATATCAAGATAGTATACCACCTCGATAATATTTTCTTAGAACCTCACTGTCATTTTCAATACTGAGGTAGTTTTTTAACTCACAGGAGTTTTCTTAATTTTGTGCTTGACTTGCATATTTTTCAAATGTTCTGGTTTCTTCCTCAAGTATACTTATAAGCTGTAGATAATCTGTTCATTCTTTGACTTCCAGTCTTCTTTCTCATCATTTTTTATGTCTCCATATTCTGGGAAAACTTCTCTGGTTTGTCATCCGTATCACAAACCTAATTTTTCTGGAGTAACAATTTGAACTTCAGTGCAAAATTTAATTTTGTTTTGCATTTTTAGTTTTCACACTGTCCTTCCTCAAATCATCTATATAATTGTCATCTTATTCTAGTGATCTTTTCATCTTCCCTGTCCTCTCCTATGGCTTGCTGATCCTTCTCATTCCACTCCCTGTGTCAAATTTTATTACAGATACTAAGTAGCTTCTTAATTGTCTAGCAGTTACTGTAAGAGTTCTAAGCTTTTTACGAGCATTGTTCTCTGAGTTCTTTCATAGGTCAAACGTTGTTGGAAATTTTGTTATGTTTACTCATCTCAAAAGGTAGAAATGTATGCAACATTCTATGCACACTGATTTTTACCCTCTGCTTCAGCTCCAGCCTTAGCATTTTGTCTTGAAGCTATACTCAAATGGCAAATTGATAATCACAGCTCTTACATTAATTCTTATCTAGCATACTTGTTCTCTTAAGGCACTAGTATCCTGACATCGAATTTTCTCCCACCCTAATTCCTTGACTCTGTGGCACTCTAAAAGATAAAGTGCATAAAGCATTAGAATTCCAAGAATTTCTTCCTAAAGAATTTTGCCAGTCTCCACCCTTTCTTCCCTTTATGTTTTACATATGGGACTACACAATTCCTATGGGGATATGTGCCATTATCAGGACTTTCCTTCTGCCTTCTACCTACAATATCCTCAGTTATACTTCATGGAAATTGCTATCTTTAAATGATCCCAGTATGAAGAGAAGTCTTGATGTGTAGCTTAGAAAGGAAGGCGACTGGTGAGAAGGGGCAGAAGGGAAGCATTCACACTACTTCTAAACAGCATTAACTGTGTAGGAAAAAGCTGCCCAGTTTTTTGGTTGGCATAGGCCTGGAGGCTTTGATTCTAAAAATCAGACACTTGAAGAAATATAAGGATGCTTCTATCTGCTTTCAGGAAGGCAGACTCTCTGGTTCAGTACTTCAATAGCTCATGTACCACTGGCACTTTCCAATTAAGACCAACATGTCTTCGAGTAAGTTATTCTTAAATTTTTGTCACTATGTTACTCTCAGTCCCTGTTTAAATTATTATAAGAATTCTATTATATTTTCTTTGCTTTGAAGCAAATTTAGTGACAAGTTTCAAGAGGTGGTTAGGTGTTGCCAACCAGATGCCATTTAAAACCAAAAGTCATGATTTGCATCAGCTCTTTGCAGAGGGCATCACACTGAAAGTTTGCAATCAAATTCTTCCTTGGGGTGTGACCTCTGCCTATGGCTACTTCTTTACAGTTGCGTCTTTACCTGGAAATGATAACGGGCCCCAGAGGGGAATGTTTATTTTTAGTCCTGCCATTTACAAGGGCCTTTGAGCTTCTAAGAAGATGCTTAGAGTTACAAAATGTAAATCAATCATTTCATTGTAATGATAGATTTCAGAGTATTATTTTTTCCATTTGGGGAAATTTTTTTTCACTATCTAAACCACACCTTGGTTCTTTATAAAAAGAATTTTGGATTTTACATCATAGAAAAAAAAGTTTCTCTTGGCTTGACTTGCTGGTAAGGAGGTGTGCGAATGGTCTCAAGTTATACATTTGCAGAGAAAATACCATCCAGATGCTCAAGTCAGCCTTTTTTTGGCAGACAGCTAAAAACCATACCAAAACTGAGTCTCAAGTCTTTAACAAAAGAATTCCAAAAGCTCTTACCTTTGGAACGGACATTAATTAAAAGAAGCAGTCATATCCCCCGTGATCAGAGTTTAACTGCTATTAATCAGAGTTCATCACACAATTAACACTTTGAACTGATTAGCAAATGAAATTATAACAAGAAATGTTGAGGTTAGGACAGCGGACGGACGTACTCTCTTGCCCAACTCACAGTCCCTCATCTTTTAAAAGAAGGAAAAAAAAATGAAGCACTCTGGTCATAACGAATTGTGCAGATTTTGTTTTCAGTGAGGTGTTTGCCATTACATATTGCACATAATGTATGGCACTGTTAGGAGGAAAAAATTGGAGTCAAAGTGGCTGGAAAGTTAGGTCTGCTCTGTAGCACTGTGAGATTGTTGACATCTGCCGAGGTTGGAGCGCTCAGTAAGCAGGAAATGGGGTGTCACTCTGAGTGGTAGTTTACCATTATCCTGGCATCCTAATGAAGTGTCTGCAGTGCACAGAGCTTCTGGATGGCATCTTAACGCACGGCTAAGCAAAAGCACTTCTCTCCCTGTCACTGTCATCCATCTGCCTGCACCCTACTGTAGCCAATGGGATGGAACCATGCTACAATGTGCTATAAGCCATTTAGAGTTGCACATTGCATAATCAGTCCCATCAAATATGTAAAAAATGGCTATTATTGGTTATTCTCCTCAAACTGGCACCTGGAGTTTGATACATGGAAGTTCAACTTTTTCAAGTACTGTTTCTGCTATTAATTTCACTCCCCCCAACACATTATCTAAATGGGAATGAGTTGCATCCTCATTGTCTTAAGGCTTATTAATGGATTGAAAGTGTTGTATGAATATTCATTAATAATTTCACTGTACATCACACTTGGTGAATTCATCAATTTACAATATAATGGAATGGTCATTTTCTTTGTGATAACCATTTTTAAGAAAAGGACAACTCCCATTGCAGATTGGCTGTTTTCTTCTTAGTTGGCAGGGAGAGTTTGAGGTCTTTCAATAGGTTTTTTTTTAAAGACATAGTGCACTTCACCAAGTACATTTGAATTTTAAGCTATTATTGCCAATGCCAGATGATGGAATTTGGTGTTTTAATATTACCTCCGATGAAATTAAAATGCAGTGCAAAAGAGGATATCTGTTGTTAGGTGACAGAAGTAGAGCAGGGTGTGTGTGTAATCCGCCTGAAACTTCTGGATAGGTTTTGCAAGCAAGGCTGCAAAGCAGCTAGACTCTCATGGTAAGAATTGAAGTAGTAAGATGGTCACAAAGTTGAGGAGGAGCTTTCTGTAATAGGCAGGGGCAACAATAATCTGCTAAATTGGGGCAGGGGGGCAGGGAGGGTAGGGTTAGATAAATAAAAGGGCATAACATAATTTGGTTGCATCAGGAATTTTTTCACAGACATTAAAACTATGGTAAACATAACAGCGGGGAAGCTTGCACTGCCGCACAGTGGGAAGCTTAAAGCGTCTGCCTGCACTGTGCCTGGCTCAACTACAGCTAGAAGTCTCCGACTTTCATTAGCACTCAACAATTCACCCAGTTCCCCAGAAAAGGAGGAAACCCAAGGCAGCAAAGCCCCTCGCTAATTATTGTAAATGCTCCCAGGTTACAGTATTTGGGTGACAATAATGGCAAGAGGGTGTAAAACTAGAACCAAAGAGTCATTCTGAAATGAAAAAGAATGAAGGAGTTGTTTGTTGCTTGTTATTTTTGTTTGTTTTAAACCAGTGTAGCCCTTCGTTTGATGGGTGAAGCAGTATGTTGGAATATTAGGCCACCATTTTACAATGAAATTTTAGAAGACTGCACCAAATTGTGTGCAACTCCTTTTGAGCAACGGAAGTACAGGTTAATTTCACAAATGACCTCCTCCCCTTGGCCTCCAAATTTATGTGAGTATATTTCACAAGTCTCTGCAACAGAAACTGTTTCCTTTGAAGGAAATTTGTAATAATACCAAAAATTATATGGAACCAAATGTTGCAAGGTAGGCAGACTAACACACATCACTGCAAGATACTGCACCTCAGGTTAAAGTTGATATTTTTTTCCCCTTCAAGAATGGAGTCATTTGAGAAAAATATTGGACTTCTTCAAAGGAAGAGGGGTCTACTTTGGATGCCTGTAAGCATTTAAAGTGATAGTTTTTTTTAATGGAATGATAGGTGTTTATTCTTGCTAAATCCAGACTCGGGAATCTGGTTTCTTCATTCATATCCCCCCAGCTGCTGTCAGCAATGCAGCACACCAGCGTTCCTTCATGTGCGAATATTTCTCCAGCACTCATTTGCAAGAGAGTCGAAGCAATATTAAACACCACATCTAAACCTCTTTTAAACACACAAAGCAATGGGAAAACACATCAGAACTAGACCATTGAGAAAATCCTCTTTTCAAATTTACTGTTTGCTTCACATGCTAGTATAAAATATCCCACAAAGTCCCGTTTGTGATCCATTTGAAACAATCTTGATTTGCTTAAATTGTCACATTCTTCTTGCACATTTCTTTCTAAATGCAAAAATGGCAAAGAATTCTACTCCCTCTTCATTATAAAAGTACAGAATTTCTGGCTTGTTTATTCCTAATGGAACACTTGAGAAAGAAGAAAATATATAAATATCTTTTTCAGAAGATTAGTTGTCTCAATCTTTTTAAAAGAGAGGATTTGTTCATTTTTTCTTCATGGTAAACAACTTGGGCTTTGCACTGTAATTTTCCATTGTCAAATTAATGCATTTCATTTTACTGACTTGAACTCATGGTTTTAAAACATCAGACCTTTTAATATCTTTATTTCTTCCATACTATGTATTAATGTATGTCATTAGGACGTTGATAGTTAGGGATAGAATCCAAGCATCTCATAAAAGAAATTTGTTGGAGGAATCTTCTACTCCATTATAACTTACTAACAGTCTGAAAGAACTCACTAGCAAAATAAAACTGGTTTACTTCTTATAAGAACATATTTCCAAGCTAAGGATTTCAGGCTTGGAATGGGCTGTTTTGAGTATTTCAAATCAAGCATAAGAAATTTTGTCTGATCTACTGGTAAATAGTCTATTGACAAGGTCAAGAACAGAGAAAGTCTGGACACCATGTCAGAAGAGAGAATAATTATTTTTTTTAAGTAGACAGTTTTTCAACTTCAGTTTCTAAAGTACTGTGCAGGCTTTATACAGAATGTGCAGGAAAGTTTCTTAACTATAATGAAAGAATGTTCACATTTACATCTACCATATATGTGGTACTTCAAAAATTAAAGGTGTGAATTTAAAAATGGCTAATATTTTCAAGAAACTATAAAAAGAAAGGGGTGGGGGAGAAGAATACAAGCTGTGGCAAAAATCTAGGCTCAGCAGCTTTCTGGGGGAAATGGTGAAATGTGACTATGTGATTTATAATGAGAAAAGGTATCTACAACATACAATTTTCTACCTAGCTGCAAATAATAATTCATAGTGATGTCCCTTCCAGATAAAAGACCTTTGCTATGTAGGACCCATGTGGTAAAATGATCATGATAAATGTCAGACCAGTGCAGGTAACGGCTTTACAAACCATTAAGATTAGCTGGCTCTTTTTTCCGATGATAACAGTAACCATGCTGTGACTCTCTATGTGGTAATAATATCTCAGTCCTGATAAATGCCAGAGCCAGGCAGAGGTGTTTATCATTCCCAGTTCAGAAATGCTGACTAAAGTTGCCACATGTTGCCTGTTTTTCTTCTTTTACAATAGTCTCACAATTTAAAAAGCTGAATCATAAAATTATTTTATAACCTATTTTTAAAGGATTTTGATGTTTGTTTAATTAATAACTCTCTCTGCTCTCAGCGTCACTATGTGACCATGTCAGATGAACTAGCTGGACAGTTTACTATACTAACCATTATCTCCTCTTCAGAGGTCTTTTGTTCAAAATGAATGGTTAAGGATAAAGTTTAATATGCCTTCTTCAAAAACAATATTTTTAACCCAAAGACAGGAAAAGTGTTTCTTAATTCACATTTTTCTTAATTGTGATATAGATCCTAGTTGTTTTCAAGTGAGTTTTCTAATCCCTTATCAATTTAATTGGTCTACCAATGGAAAGACACACATTAAAAACCTCAAACCTTGAAAAGTATTTGTAGGATTTCCACCCTTATGAAAATGTACAAAGATAATGCTTAATGTAAATAGCTAGTTGAGTATTTGAATTACTGGCTTATGATGAAAAAGATTTCAAATGACTCAAAATAGTAAAGACTTTTTTTAATTAAAAAAAGGTTGTAAAACCAGATATAAATTAATAAATATAGTTTCAAGAAAATCTTCACAGGAAAATTGAATTAGAGAAATTCAGAGAAATAAACCAGTGAGCTTTATTTTCTCAGCACAGACTATCGCCTAAGGATGAATTAGTATCTTTGTAGGTTACAGAAATGTACTTGGCCACCATGACACCTCCAAAATTACTTTGAAGAGCAAGAAATTCTAGGAAGGACAATAGGATCATGCTTTTCCTGTGAAGATTGCTGCTGGAGTGTCAGCCACTGCCTTACGCTCCAATTCAGACAAATAGAGGCGTCACTACAAAACTGAGGAGTGCAAGTTTGGTTTAAGAGCTGGTTTCAGATTGGTTAGTCTGAGGAAATGTTATCATCCTAAAATTGATTGTACCAAAGCAATACCCCCTTTATTAAAAGTTACTTAAGCAGGACACGGTGGCTCATGTCTGTATCCCAACACTTTGGAAGGCTGAGGAGGGTGGATCGCTTGAGCCCAGGGGTTCAAGATCAGACTGGGCAACACGGTGAAACCCTACCTCTACAAAAAATACAAAAATTAGCCAGGCATGGCAGTGAGTGCCTGTAGTCCCAGCTACTTGGGAGGCTGAGGTGGGAGAATTGCTTGAACCTGGAAGGCTGCAGTGAGCTGAGATCATGCCACTGCACTCCAGCCTGGGTGACAGGGACAGACCTTGTTTACCAAAAAAAAAAAAAAGTTACTTAAAGACTAAGACTTGAATACATTTTCCAAACTCGCCCCAATGTGAGATCATAATGCATCATAACATAGATAGTCACATGAGAAAGAAAAGATATTATTACTTTCCTGAATGTATTTGTGAATGTATCAAGAAGTTAAGCATAATAATTTTGAAGACTTCCAGAAATTGATTAAATAGAATTTTACACTCATTGATTTGTATCAATTGCATTTCTGAGTTATTTTGGAATGAGTAACAATCTCAGAAGCTTTCTGAGTTTCACAATTATCTTAGATGATCCCCTTCAGTTAGAAGAAAGACATAAACTTCACTGACACCTACATAATGACATGCCTTATATTTAAACATCTATTATGACACCTTTTGTAATTTATCTGCCCCTCCAGATTGTAAAATGAAAAGATAGCAACCAACTTTGTATCTGCCACAGGTTGCACACAGGCCTGAATAAATAGGGTTTTCTTATTTATATATAAGATATATATATAATATATATATAATTTCTTAAGAAATTATACCTTTATTTTTAATAATTTATGGCTAGAGAGCAGGGATAGAGGTAGAAGGAAACAGAGATTACCCTTTAGAAGATCATTCTTAACACCCCTCCTAACAGCATGCTGTACATGGTCTAATTCCTTCGGGACCAGGACCAGAAATGGTTCTGGAAACAGTGCTAAAGGGGCCAGTGAGTTGAAGCTTCCCTCATTTAACAAATCCATAAACTTATGCCAATTAATTGGCCAGAGTAATTTTTGATACTAACAATTATTGACTATAAAGAGTTGTTCCCATTTTTTAAATTCTTCCTAAGAGGGCTTGTTTATTCAAAAAACAGCCAAAACATGAATATCTCCTGGAAGGAGAAACTGTGAATACAAGGAAATCTGGTGTAGAAAAGAGGTGATCAGTTCCAACTCTCAGGTGATCCTCCCTAGAGAAAGAAATGTCTTATTTGAGTCAGATAGATTCAGTTCCTGCTTGGTCTTTCCTGCAAGTAATGTACCTCTCTTCTCAGGTTGAACTGTTTTGACACAGTTTGTCAACATCAAAAGCCAAACTTACAATGTATTTGACATTGCCTTCCTTTTAATTAAATATAAATATGGCTTTTCTGGGGTTTGGGGAGAAGGGCACAGAACCTTGAAAAATTGCAAATTGCCAACTACGGGCTACACTCAAGGTGGTGGTTTTTCCTTGTTTATGATGCAATGACACTTCTATTTATGATATACTGTAACTACTTAGGAATTTTAACCAAATTCTCTGATAACTGACAGCATTCCATATATTTACAAAGCTACAACATACTTTACCCTGTTCCTACTTTTAGGAAAGCATACTAAATAGTAAAAGTATGACTTCATTTGATTTCAGAAACAACCTTGAACCAGGAGCAGTTATGTATCAGGGATGATAGAGAAGACAATGAGAAAGAAATATGTTTTAAGGGAAGAGGACTTACAGGGGACTTACTTAAGTGATCACTTACTATGTGTACATTTATGTGCACTGAAATATTTAATTCTACAAAAATCCAATAAGATGTATAATTTTTCTGTATTTTCAAGTAAAGAACTAGAAGCATCAATAGTTCAAGCAACTTGCCCAAAATCATACAGCATAGCAAAAATTCTAACCCAGTCTTTTCCAGATTCCTGAGAAGTGGTATGTCACTGGATATACCGATTTTCTTATTTATAATGTGAGTTTGAAGCATGTGTATATTTGTATCTATTTGTGAGATTTGAATTTGCCCCCAGAGCATCTCCTCTTAAAGCAACTATGAGTTACTCAAAGATATTTATCAAGCAATTGTTGTCATCCCTGAGATGACTCCTCAATGGGCAACTCAAGTTTTGGCATTAAAAAGTGTATCCTCAGAGGTTTGTATCCAGTTGTAAGGCATGCTGAAACAAATAAAATGATCTCTGGAGATACTCCTTCCTCCTGTAAGCAAGCACAGTCTCTAACTAAATTCGGAAATGGCCACAGTACAAAAACTATAAATTGAATAGAAACTAGAGAACTGCTATTCTTCCAAATATAGCTCTGACATATAGGGACTACCATGTTTTTCATACAGGGAGCATTAGACATTTCAGAATAACTTTCAGAAGCAGAACAGCTGTGGTACTACTGACCTCTTTAAAACAAAGGAATACAGTTGTCCTTTAAGAACTGTAGACAAATGAGATGAATATTACTCCCTATACATTGATTACTGGGATAAACTGGTCTTTTCTTCCTCTGAGTGGACCTATATAACAAAGCAGAATTTATTTTTAAATGTGATTTGACATGAAGCTGTAAGAACAATAAAGGCATGGATGATAAGGACAGAAAAGTGTCCAGGGACATTGGATCCAAGGTTCTTCACTGTACAGAACTTTTTCCATCATCATATACAGCTTTATCTTATCTCTTTTCTAAAAGGCATTGGGTTGTAAACGTGCTTTAGTAACAACATTTCATGCAGATGAATGCAAGTGTAACTATCATAAACCATATTTTGAAAAATGTGCCCTCAAAACTATAAAGCCGCATTCTTATCATAACATTAAAGGCTATTTCACATCACGTAGGTGTTACTTCTCTGAACAGCGTGGAATCATTTTTGAAACTTGTTTACAACAATGAGTTTGATGTAGTTTGAGAAGATGGGGGCAGGTTGGTGAGGAATGGGTATTAGTAAGAAACAGTTGAGAATCACTTTTGGATGGAAAAAAACGAAGCACTATAAAAAGTTGTGTGTGCAATTGTGGGTTCACAGCTTAGAGATCGAAGAGGCTATTTGGATATGGGTGGAGAACAAAAACGGAGGTATTTCATGGAATAGAGGCAAAAATAAATCATAATAGAATAAGGGCAGAAGTAAATGCAAATGAAAGAGGGAAAGGATTATGGAGTTCATTACTTCTGGAAAGATTTTGTATAAGTCTCTTCACATACAGTTTGCCTAAGAGATTCTCTAATTCTCCGAGTACAAAAAGTTCCTTCCTCCTCCCACCAGTCATAATGTAAAAAGTTAGTGATATCTCAAAGTCTTCTCAGAACCTTCAGCGCTTCATAATGAGAAAAACATATGCTGAAGGAGAAATATTAATAGAAAATGCTGTCTTTCAGATGCTCACTGAATCAATTGAAGACAGTTGACACATCTTTAGTAAGCTGTGTATGAATCTTAGCTCATTAACCACTCCTGTATTATGTATGCTGATTCCAATTCCTAATATGACACATCAATAAACCAGATCTGAAAAGGTGTCATTTCGATTTTAATGTATCCAATTGTATTTTTAGATGTTTCTCCACTTGAAGTGTTTGTGTTATTTCCTGATTTTACAAGCTATGGAAGAGTGGGTGTGGTATTGATTTGAATGAAAAAAAACACTGCTTTACTATAACCTTTTCAGAAGATTTTGTTCTGATTATGTTGTAAGAAAAATAAATTGTTCCTCCTTAATATTTCAGCTCTCTCTAAGCCATGGTACACTTCCCCATTTAGCACTTAAGTATAACTTGGCCACAAATATGCATGCACCAATATCCAATTGTCTGATTCCCCAAGAATGTGTGAAAGTGGAAAAAAAGAGAAAAATATTTCTATAAAATATTCTTCATGTAGAATGTTTCTTATAGGCAAACTTGGAAACCGACATGTACTTTTCATAAGGATACTTATACATAACTGACCTGCTCACCAATCAGACCATCAATTTCTCAGCCTATCACAAAGTATTTAGGTTGTTGTGTAATGTTGGGCTACTATAGCAATTGTACTTTCACCAACTGGCACCAACTCAGTTCATGAATTAGCAACTACATTTTGAATGTCCCTGCAACCAAATAGTATGCTAACTGCTGGGATTAAAAGGTGAACAAGACCCAGTGGCTTGGGCCTCAAAAGAGGTGAGAGGGGTGCAGGGGAAGGTGAACATTTATATAGTACTTTGTTTTACTTGTAATTGTGCTTGGTACATTACATACTATCTTGTTTATTCAACAAAACTACACTTTTAGATCTTATTCAAAGAGAGTAAGAAACTTCTCCAAGACCACACGGCTAATAAAAAGCTGTTACAGAATTCAAACCAAGGTCCACATATTCCAGTTCATGGTCACAACTTTCATTAGTTCACTCACTAATTCCTTTTTCATTCATTTAACCCACCACATGCTAGCATAAAAATTGCCTAGCTTTAAAGGAAAATTCCCTATTTAATAGGGGAATTTAACAAGCATTCAAGCAGTACAAATACCATGTGAAGTGTTGTGTAAGTAGAATATTCTAAATGCAACAGAACACAGGAGAGGGAGAGCTGACTCTAAGAAAGCTCACAATTATTTTACCTGTTAGCTTAATGGACTTGACTATGTCTTAATTCCTGCCCAAAAACCATGAAAGTGTCCTTGCAAATCAGTTCTTTCTAATTAAGCAACGGCCAATCTTTTCTAACCCCACCCTGACTGGATCATGTTCCCTATGAGTAAAGTTTGCTGCTTGGAACCAACAAGACTACTCCCCACTTCTTGCCTGTCAAGCTTAATTTATAGCTGCTACTTCTGTAGCCCTCAATGTCAACTGGTCCCTTTTTTGGAGACTCTGGCATTAACCTGATTATTACTTTAGTCAGAGACTTCAGTGAAATTAGAAAGGTCTCTTCTCCTCCTCTCTCCTCTCCTCTTATCCCCTTCCCAGTTTCATACTGATTGCTTGCACCTAGTAGTTCACCAGATCCTCAGGTAAACTGTACTGGAATCATGCCAAACTGTACAGAATGTATCCACCTCTTGAATGAAAATATATATATATATATATTTGAGTGTGTGTGTGTATACACACGCATATATACACACACAATTATGGTTGTGTGGTATTAGCTTCAAATGGTTAGATAGAAAGCATTCGAGCATCCCCAATAGCTCTGACCTGGGCATACTATGCCAATTTCACTCTCATCTTTATTAACTTGTACTTTTTTTCTGGTTTATGACATTTCATAGGCCCCAGTTGGTCTTGTGAAGCATCACATTTTCTTACCATCATTAAGCTCCAAGAGGGCTTTTTACTATTTGGCAGAAAAGATGAGGTCTGGTATAGGCTATGATGTTGCAACTTTCTTTTTTTTCTCTTTCTCGCTCCCCTTTGTTTCTTTTTTTTGCAGTTGTCCAAGCCATATTATGTTGGAACTCTTCTAAGAATAACTGCAATTTTGAAAGCTTTGACTGTGGGAGGCATTATTTATAGGCCTTTGTGGTTTTAGAAGGAAAAAGAAAAGCTTCCAAGCAGAGTTCTACTAGGAAGACGGCCCCCATCCCACTTTAGCCAAATACCATCTTCTGCAGGATATTTTCCTGTAATTCCTTATAAAAAAATTCTTTTGCAACAACATATTAAAGAAACTGCCAGTTTCTAAACTAACTCTTTCTTATCCTACTGTCATAAAGTTTATATACCTATTGAATTGGACTTTTGTAAGTACATCTTATTATTAAGAACTGTATTTGGCCTTAGTATCAGAGATCCATCCTCAAAGGCTTCAGTACACAGGGCTTATTTTCTTATGTCAAAGAAACCCAGTGGGCCAGGCGTGGTGGCTTATACCTGTAATCCCAGCACTTAAGGAGGCCAAGGCAGAATGATTGCTTGAGCCCTGGAGTTCAAGACCTGCTTGGGCATCATAAGGAGACCCTTTCTCTACAAAAAATAAAATGAGCTGGGCATGGTGGCATGCACCCGTGGTCCTAGCTACTCAGGAGGCTGAGGCAGGAGGATAGCTTGAGCCCAGGAGTTGAGACTGCAGTAAGCCATGTTCACACCACTGCACGCCAGGCTGCACAGTAGAGCAAGATCCTGTCTCAAAAAATACAAAAGAAACCCAGAGGCAGACAGTGCAGGACTGGTATGACTGCTCCACAGATTCGAGAAAGCTCTTTCTACCTGCGTATTTCACTCCACAGAGCTTCAGTTCTCCAGATTAGTACAGCCACTCCATCTACATTCAAAGAAACAGAAAGGAGGAAAGGTACAAAGGCTAAAAGCTAAATCAGCTCATACATGCTCTCCCAGAAGGCCTCACCAACACTGTCACTTCAGTCTCATTGGCCAGACTTGGTCCCATGGCCACTCCAGCTCCAAGGCAGCTGGGTCTATTACCATCCTCTTAACAGTGGGATTGTCTTGCTAAGGAAGAAGAGAATGGTTATTGGGTGGATGTTTGCCTTACATATTAGTCTTTTTTATATCTTATTTTCCAGCTGTGGCCTGTTTAGAATCATCAAGAGCCCTGTGCTAGAAGTTAAAGTATAGAAAGGAAAGTGCATGAGGCGTTTAAGTTCAATAAATAATTATACCTCTAGATGGTAAGGCCCTGGTTAAAACTATGGAAAGATGAATTCCCTAGTGTACTAAGTAAATCAATTTTTACTTTTCCATCTATAAACAAAACAAAATGAGAGAAATCAACGTGGTATGCAGTTTTGAACAACTTCCTATTTTATAAAATGTGTATGACCAGGAAATATGCTATTTCAATTTTTTTTCTGTTTTACACTCTTTTATTTTAAAGCAAAAACAAAATGTGTAAGGGAAAAAGGATAACATGGAAATAATTTTTAAAACAATTTTTCCTTCTACAAAATCAAGCAGCAATAGAATATTTGTAATCAAATCACACTATATGTCCTTGTTTAGTTTCCCATTGCTGCTTAACACTCACACAAACTTAAAACACAAACTTATTCTCTTACAGTCCTGGAGGGTGCAAGTCTGAAATCAGTTTCAGACTGAAACTGAAGAGGTTGGTAGGCCTGTGGTATCCCTAGAGTCTCTGTCTCCTTGCCTTTCCCAGCTTTTGGAGACTGTGGCAATTCCTCAGAAAGCAGCCCCTCATCGCATACCCTCTCTTTTCTGCTCCCGTTGTCACATGAGAAGTCATATCACCTTTTCTGACTCTCATTCTCCTGTTTCTCCCTAATAAGGATCTTTGTGATTCCACTGGGCCCATTGAGATAATCCAGAAAAATCTCCCCATCTCAAAATCTCTAACTGATCATATCTGCAAAGTCCCTTTTGCCATGTGAGGTAACATAGTCACACATTCCAGGGATTCAGACACGGACATCTTTGGAAGGCCCTTGTTCACCCTACCACACCTTGTAAAACAGGACATTTAAGAAAACCAAATGTTAAGATCAGGAAGATAATGTCAAAGTCACATTGTTGTTGCTTTCATGTTAAGATTATCTCACAGTACAGCCATTCCATCTACATTCAAAGAAGCAGAAAGGAGAAAAGGTCCAAAGGCTAAAAGCTAATCAGTTCATACACAGCCTCCCAGAAGGCCTGCCACTGTCAAATTCAGAGTCAAAATAAAAAGAAACTCCTTAATAACCAGGTTGAGTCCACCTATTCCCTTTGACTACTGACTAGGACTCTTAGTTGCTAGTCTCAGTCCAAAATTTCGTCAAGAAAATTTTCTCATGTACCTGTACCTATGAAATCTTGTTTTTTCCCTAACCTTCCTTTTTAATTTTTTTTTTTTTTCAGAAAAGCAAGACAACACCACAAGAATTGAAGCTGTAAAATCTCTTGTACAAAAACTCCCTCCGCCAAATCGTGACACCATGAAAGTCCTCTTTGGACATCTAACTAAGTAAGTTGTAAGGATTTCTGGATGTGTCATTTTATAGTCATTTCCTAAATGGGCAATATTGAATTTCACATCTCTAAGGCAAGAGTTTCCAAATGCGTACATCTCGTATTTTCCCTTGTAGCTGAACTAGGTCTTTCTGCAGAAGTTGGAGAATGTGTTAGGGATAGGAAGGACAATCTACAAAAGAAACTTCTGAAATAACTTATTTTTCAAGGCCTTTTCAACTAGTATATGTTTGCTGATTGCTTGTCAGAACCATCGCCTGGACCCTGGGATGGGTCATCTTGACTTTGTTATCTAACATAATAGAAAGAACATGAAATGATTCAGACATGGATTCAAAACTCAGCCCCACCATGTACCACGTGCTGGGGCCACAAATAAGTTATTTAAACCCTCTGCAACCAATTTCCTCATCTGTAAAATGTTGGCTCAGATTGATAAGGTGCTATCCATGTAAATAGCTAAGAGAGGAGTCTTCCAGGAAAAAAAAAAAAAAAAAAGGCAAATGTAAAGCCCCAGAAGCCCGTAAGAGCTGGAAGTATTTGAAAAGCAGAAATTAAACCCGAACTGCTAGGCCCTAATGTGGAGGCAAGATGGGATCAGGAGCTGAAGTCCCAAGTATCACACTAGCATCAGATCACATAGGTTCTTGTGGTCCACAGTGAGAGATTTGGATTCCATTCTAAATTCAAGGAAGAACCACTGAAGAATGCTACAATTGAGGGAGTGTAAAAGATTGATCTGGCTGCTAAGTGGAGAATGCATTGCAAAGGTGAAGAAGGGAAGACCTAATGGCAGACAACCACAGTAGTCCAGGCAGGAGATATTGGTGGCTTGAGTGGAGCCCTCAGAGAGAAATGGGTAGAGATATTGTGGAGATGGATCAGGCTGGACTTGCTGCTGGTTGGGATACCATTGGGAAAGGAAAGGAGAAATCAAGTGTGCAACTTTTGGGTTTCAACTTGGGCAAGTGAAGAAGCGATAGTATCGCAGAGATGGGTAAAACTGCAGAGAGGAACAAGTTGAGTAGGAAAAGCAGGTTTGAGAGCTCTATTTTGGACATGTTAAGTCTGAAATGACTGTTACTCATTTGCCTTCTGTTAACACCTTCTTCAGATAAGGCAGAGTGCAACGCAGGTTATGAGGTTTTAGCTTTCATGATATATGCATAGTAAAATTGAAGCCTGACAGAGGTTCAAATAGATTGAGCAGTTTTGCTTTTGTGAGATTAAATCTCCTTAAACACCTCAATCACTCATAATTTGGGATGAGTCATTCCTACAGATTATTCAACTAATCCATTACATGATTTTTCATTGTGAATGTAATACATGCAATTGCACCCCCCAAAATTAAGCAACAGTGATGCATTTACATTTAAAAACTGAAATCTGCCTACCACTCTTAGCCTGCTGAACAGAAGTAACTAACATTTTTGTATGTATCCTTCCTGACCTGTTCCTAAACACATGCAAACATATGTGTGTATGGTTGCTTCTAATGTTAAAGTACATCATATTGCACATATTATTATACAACTATTTTGTAACTCACATACAGACTTCTATTTCATTAAACAGACTTATCTTATTCTTTCTAATGATGTCAATAGTATTTCATGGTATACACAGTCCATAACTTGCTAAACCAGTTCATTGCGTTAGGGAACATGTTTTAATCTGACTCATGATTTTCTGTCTTATTTTACTCTCAAAAGGGGAACTTTATCTTAAAGTTCAGAAAATCTCTTACTATTAGAGTGTTCCTTCTTGTCACTCCCACATACTGGCTACGGTGAGAAATCCAATGCGGTTTAGTGAAAGGATCTTGGGCTTTAAAGAAATAGAAAGAGAGACCTAGAGTCAAATCCTTGCTCTATGCTTTACTCCCATTATGATCTCAGGCAAGTAAAATCGGATTAAATACTATCAACCATATCTTGTGGTTATGAGAATTAAATGAGATAATGCATATAAAACGCCTGGCTCAAGGTAAGCATTCCTCAAATGTTAATTCTTTTCCCTTAGGATCCAGACACACCATGAAAGCGGTTTCAAGTTACAAGTAAATACTGGAGTGCTTATCTCAGTAACTTTAACTGGACAAAGTCATAAAACAAATGGAAAAGTATACCCTTTAATGCTATGCAATACCTTGTCTTAAAGTTCTTGAGAAACATCCGTTACTCTGTCCCAATTATTCCCTTTTTTTTCAACTGAAGGAATAGCTATAAAATAAAGAAACTAAGAGTCAGCTAAATCCTCCTTCAAATAAAATAAATAAAACACACAGAAGAGAATCTATCTAGTTAAAAACCTTCAAAGGATGACGATCGTCCATGTCCAGGCCACATAATCCCAGTTTTAACAATTAATGCCTGATCCTGTTTTTTACATCCCAGTTAATTTCCTAATCTTGTCAGAACTTTCATTTAGTTCAACAGAGATGGAAATAGATGTTTTAAATTAAGATTTAAGATCAGATTATTATATCACTTCACAGTATTCACATTTTAAGATTGATTATTATACATGGGAAGAAGTGTTGTTTGCTAGCCACCAACTTTTCTTGGGTGGTATGACTATATTTCACCCTGTACCAATTTATAAACTGGGTTTAATTATGCACGAGTGTGTGCACACAATTATATCTTGTTAAGCATTTTTTTGCTAAGTTTTTGATAAACAGCCAATCGTGGCGTGTCATCAAAGCCTGAGAAGACTAAATAAGAAGACTGTTTAACAGGAATTTAAATATATTCGTGTTTGAAAGAATCATTAGAATGTTTTCCTTAGTCTTGATGCATTTGGTAGTTCTTCAGAAAATCTATCGTCAACCCTTGTATGTAGTGTTTATTCCAAATTGTTGCAAATATATATATTTTGAAGTTTGTTTAGTGAGGGTCAGGGAATGTAATGAAGTGCCAAAAATTCCACTTGACCTACGTACTCTACAGTCAACAGAAAAGCACTCCATTTTTGCAGAGCTCTGAGTTAAATGCACTCCTCAAAGCAGATCAGCTATCAACTGGGAAAGCTTAATGCAGCACAGTTGGACTAGAAGGTAAATGCAAATCCTATCCACAAAAGCCAGAATTTTTAAAGGATTGTGATTATATTAAGCATAAGGTTGCACAATGGCTGCACAGGCTGACTAGTCTCAGAGTCCAGAGTCTTCATTCTTAATCAAACTCAGGGTCAAGTTCTATGCATCTGCTATCATAGCTTAAGACCAGGAATTCGGAATAAGCTATCATCTCAAGATCCCGTCAGCCAGAAACCTTTATTAATAGCCATTTTCACAAATTGACATTACAGTGATAGGCCCTGGAAGGTCCTCTGGTACCTTCTGAATCATCATATAAGTGGCAAAACTGTCTCTATAAAATACAAGTGTCAAATGCATTTTCCTATAGCCTGCTTCTTTGGAAAGGCAGAGAGGCAGAGTGAAGATGAAGTTAGTGGGAAGGAGGACCTAGCAAGATGGTTTACTTGCTGATGGATAGTAGCTGGTGGTTGAGAGCCAGTAAAGGGGTTAAATAATAACTAGGGAATCATTAACCTTTTATGAACCAGAAAATTGCATGATGTGCTCAGTGTTAATGTAAGAGTCATCTGACAGCAGAGTATAGGATGAAAGAGGTAGAAAGAGGAGAGAACCCAGGAGGTCCCAGGGGAGTTGCAATTGGATTGGAGTGATGGATGTCAAAAGGAAAGTAATGGCCAAAATCTTGAGATTTTTCAAAGGAAAAGTCCACACAGTTTTCATTTGTCTCCCATATCCAGTCAGCCATAGAGATACATCTGAGATTTCAATGATAAGTTCTTATGAAAATAGTCCCCCTGATAGCATTATTTTTAAAAGCAAAATGAGATATTGTTTAGAAGGGTGCTCTTTTCTCTGTTTTCCAAAAACAGACATGGGAAAGATGATGATGAGGTTGTAGCAAACTAATGAAATAGGATGAATCCGATTTTGGCAGGTGTGTATTAATCAAGGCCTCTATATGCTGCTGGTTGGGATGGACAGCCAACATATCGGAAAACCCGTATATGCAATGTATCTCGAGAATGCAGACTTTTCAAAGTTTCATACCTTTAAAACCAGTCACATAGAGGAGAAAAGTTTATGCAGATAAAATTGTCCATGGTAGCACTGTTTGCAACAGTGAACATTTGGAAACAATGTAAGTGTTCAGTGATAGGGGAGGGTTATGTAGAACAGGATACATCATATTGCCTTAGTAAAGTGTAGTTCATGGTTTTTATTTTCTTTCTGCTTCAACTTGGAGAAATGCTGTGTTAAATGTTAAATAAAATCAGAGATACAGTCTTTTGCATACTCAAAGAGAGCATAATTATAAATATGGGGGGAAAGTTGTGAATGTAGAAAAGACTATAAAAATATTTACTAAAATGTTGATATTTGAGTTGTTGGATTGTGAGAGTTTCGTTCCTGTGTTTCTTTTTACCCCCTAATAATGGTATAGGAGGAGACATTGAAGTTAAGGGAACAAAGAAACCAGGCTTTGGAGTTAGGCTGATCTGAATGCAAGTCTTGGCTCTGCCACTTACTGGAGGTATAACCTTGGCCAATTCATTCAACTCTAAGCTTCCATTTTGTCATCTGTCAAAGGGAGATTATAAAAGAACTTATTTCTGTAGTGAGAAGTATATGAATAATGCTTTTGAAGAGTCTTGCATAGTACTTAGCACATAAGTACTAAATAAACATTTTACATCAATGTATTTTTTTACATGTATTATATTACATGTATTATTATTACAGTATTTTATAGTGAGGGTAATATAATTATTAATGAAATAAATATAGCAAGAATTACCAAGGCAGTGCAGGCTAAATTACTGCTAAATTTCATGATTTCCAGAAAAGTCTTTATCCCATCTCAGGATCTTTTTCCAAAACTTGAGTTTCCTCACTGTCCTGACTCAGCCAGTTTCCCAGAGTCCCAGTGAGACTATTTCACATGTTTGACAAGCTACATCACACCCCCATTCTCATACCCAATCCCCACTCTTTTCTGTCTCAGACACCCTGTCAGCCTGGCTGGCATATTGTCCCCTGGTCTTAGTTCCAACTCTTTTCACCCTCCAAGTGATAGTTTGCTAATGTGATCATCTAGTCTGCCGGCCTTTGGGGCAGGCATAAGGAAATTGGAAATAGGCACAGGTCTCTCTATGCCTCTTATGAAGAGCCTCCTCTGTTAGAAGAGTCTCCCTAAGAGACTTCTAGTTCCCTTGCTTTGTTGTATAACTTCTCAGAGTGATTTTCATGATCAGAATTTCCTGCCAAGACAAACAGAACACCAGCTTTATGAAAGCCTGATAAGTAAGAGATTTTTGAAGCCAGCAGGGCCATACTCTGTGTCCCAGTCACCAATATAAACACTCCTAGAATCTTATCACCTACATATCCACCTAGAATCTTATCAACTACATATTCACCTGGAATCTTATCAACTACATATCCACCTAGGCCTGGTGCTGCCCTTTGGAAGTACTAGAACTTTTGTTGTCATGACTATTAGTATATTCTAGATATTGCTGAAGTCTTTTTCCGTATTTTCATTTCCATGATAAAAATAATACATAATTATGGAAGATTTAGAAAATAAATAAAGTCTTTCCACAGAGCTAAATTTAACTAGTTGACCAGATTTCCTTTGTGGCATGCATTTGGCAAGCCAAAACAATCTCAAATTTGTGAGGGGGGTGTAAGGACTCAAAAGAACTTTTATGTACACATTATGCATGCACACATTACTCAGAGAAAATAAAAATGTCTTAGAAATGGGCAACTTTTAATAATGACTTAGGAAGTAATGTTATTTGTTGATTTTTAAAAATAGCTTTGGAAGAATATATTTGCTGCAGATTTTAGGTGCAAATAAACATTATTGTAGGAGACTTGCACTTTGTAAAATAGGTTGAAAGGAAAGTTAAAATCTTCCCTTTTGCATTGACTCTAAGGAAGTTGTCCAGCTGTTCATAGAATTCCAAGGTGAAAAAATGATACGGCTGAATAGACAAATCTCATGGACTAATGCCAATTGAATGCCTCGTTGAAAGTAGAAACTGTTGAGCTGGGGCTATTTTGTGAAAGTAAACCAATATTTAAAGCTTCTCTGTGGTCTTCATGGATATTAAATAAAATATTCTACAAAAGCATGTCAGAGGCAACTTAAATGATAATGACCTAGAAATATAAGGGTTGTATCAGAAAACAATGGAGACAAAATAATTCGTCCACCCTGTCTTTAAAATGACACTGTAGGTATTTCTGATGTTTTGGTGGGGAGAAATTAGATATGCTTAAAGAATGGACTTCAAAGCCCACAGCCATCACCCTTCTCTCTGGTCGTCAGGGGCCATGCTGGTGACGCTCTCTGCCTCCCATCCAGGCCTCTGAATGCTCAGCTCTGCTGTGCTTTTGAGCACGTTATGTTTTTCTGTGCTGCCTTCTGGCACTCCATTCTTTTTCTGTACACTTTGGTCTTTCACCCAACCACAATACCTGATATCCAAAGACTTGCAGACATGGATATTTTTACTGGAAAATGAGGAACCTGTGCAAATTATTATTTTCTTTTACTCTCTCTCTTCTTTTCTTTTTTTTTCTCTTTTCCTGTGGGACAGGGGTTGTGAGTTGTTTGAAATAAGCCAGAAGCTTCATAGCTCCTTTGCTTTTGTGTTTGAAATGGCACCCTGATCACTTTAAAGAGCTAATGTACTTCCTATGGGCCTGAAATTTCTCAACTGGACTCCCATGGCAGAATTTGGCCTGGTAGTTAAGAAAATTAATTACTCTGATCGCGAGGGTGAAGCAATAGTTCCCAACTCCCCATAGTAATCATTAAAATGTCATCTACTTAGGAGACATCTTGGCATGGGATTTATAAGGTTTGTGAGCTGAGGACTAAGGTTCAGTGATCCTTCCAGCAGTGCCTCCTCGTTCTAGAGGAAGGCTGTGGGAGATAAGGTTTTAAGACGGGAGTGAAATTATTACTTTAGATCTTTACATTTAACATTTGAATGGTAACATTCACCACTGAAAAATAGGAAACAACAAAACCTGAAGTTGCTACCATCGCATCTATCATTGTTGTCTCTCTTGTTAAGTGATGGCCAACTGTATGAGGGTATTTCCCTCATGAGAGGTAAAATTTTTAAGTTGCCCCACCCTTCTCTACTATGAATCTTGGCCTTTAACCTAATGGAAAGAATTTGGAATCAGAAGACATAGTCTCAGGCCCCATTCTCAGCCCTTAGAAACTGTACAACATTGAGAAAATCTTTCAAAGTCTGTAACCGTCCCTTTTGTTCAGGTGTGAATTAAGTCAAATAAATTCATATTTGTGAAAATGTTTGGTAACTGTAAAATTCTACCTACACATTCCTTCAGGAAGTCTCAAATGAGTGCCTGCTACATTCCAGGCCTGAACAAAATCAGGGGTTGGAAAAGTGTGGCCCACAGGCCACACTCAGCCTGCCTCCTGTTTTTGTCAATAAAGTTTTATTGAAACACACATCTATTTGTTTATGTTTTGCCTATGGCTGCTTTCATGCTACAAAGGCAAGAGGTCACAATAAGTCACAACAAGGTACACAAGGCCAAAAATATTTACCATCTGACCCTTCACAGAAAAAAATTGCTGACCCTTCAACTCAATGTTAAATGCATAAAGAGGATTCCTACCCTCAGGTATCTTATCGTCTCCTGAGGCAGATAAATTAGTAAACAATTATAATAAACATGATGCAGTATCTAAAATGCTAGGAGAATTCTAGGCAGCAGCTGAAATTTAGCTTAGAAAAATCAAAGGATGCCCCTCAGAGGACATGAAACAAGCTATCTTTAAGGATGTTGGCTTGGCAGACAACAGACCTACTATAGGGCGAGAGAATACTCTGTACAAGAACATGGAAGAGAACTGCAATGTGGTAAAGAAATGGTGAGTCCTCTGGAAGGATTAGAGAATTAGGAATTATAAAGAGAATAAACAGTGGCAGATTATGACCCTCTAACGTTGTAAACAAGTTAAATTGTGAAGAATACCATACAGTCTGATAAGGAGCTTGAAAGTCTTTCTGTAGGCTAAGCACTGTCGCTCACTCATTTAATCCTAGCACTTTCAGCGGTTGAGGAGGGAGGATCGCTTGAGCTCAGGAATTCCAGATCAGCCTGGGCAACACAGTGAGAACTCATCTCTACAAAACATTAAAAAATTAGCCAGACATTGTGGCATGCATCTGTAGTCCCAACTACTCAAGTGGCTGAGACAGGAAGATCACTTGAGCCCAGGAGTTCGGAGGCTACAGTGACCTATGATTTTGCCGATGCACTCTAGGCAACAAAGCAAGATCGTGTCAAAAAACAAAAACAAAACAAAACGAAACCTGTCGACATTAGGAAAATCACTGAAGGATCTGAAGTGAAGAGGTAAGGTAATGAAATTTGTATTCATAAAGACCACAGTTTTTATAAGAGTGAAGGACAGCTTGTAGAAGGGCAACACCAGAAGTAGGGAAAACAGTAGAATGCTGGTATAGTAGTCCAAGCTAGAGATCCCCAGCTAAGGGAGTGATAGGGAGAATGGGGGGGAGTGATAGGGAGAATGGGGGAAAGTGATGGATACAAGAGGCATTGAAGCGGTAGATGCAACGGAACATGTGCACCAAGTACATGCGAGAGGTTAGGAAGACGAAGGATTCCAGGATGGCACCCAGATTTTGAATTAGCTGAATGGTGATATCCTTAACTTACATTTCACATAGGAAAAGGACCAAACTGGAGGCATGAAAAAAGCAGAAATTTTGTTAACATAATGTGACTTGCTCATTGTTATATTCTATTAGCAAAATCCAGTCAAGGATAAGATATATATGTTGGGAATGCAAGAAAGGTGATTGAGATCTAGGGACAAATTTTGGAGTTGTTGGTTTAAAGATGGCAATGGGGTAAGGTCATGAATGCCTCCAAGGGACCATGTGAACCCAGAAGAGAGTCAAGGGTGAACCCAGAAGAGAGTCAAGGACAGATTCCTAGAGACTTCTAACATTGAATGGGTGGTCAGAGAAAGAGATACCAGAAAAGGAGTCTGAGAATGGCACGTATATTGATAGAAAAAACATTTGGCAAGAGCAAAGGTATATTTTGTGATGAAAACTACTCATTACACAAGGAACACCTAGAATAACCTCAGCTTAACAGGACACTGGGCAGAATTTATAACAATGACCAGTTACTGTTCTTACCTTCACCCTTCAGCTTTAAAAAAAAAAAAAAAAACACAGGAATAAATATAATCTAGCAAAGAAAAAAATGATATTCTATAGCATAGCCAGGTCCTGAAAATATAAAGAACTAACCTGGCTTCTTCTGCTCTTAGAGCACTGGCTCCAGAAGGGCAGAAATTTGTGTCATTTTGATTCCTGCTATATCCCCTAGCACCGTGTCCTACATAGATACTCAATAATTTTTGTTGAACAAATGGAATCGCATTACTTCATTGAACAAGATGATAATCTAATAGCCAGTGAGTGGTTCCAGGTAAAATCAACTACATAAGCCTAGTGTATTAGTCCATTTTCATGCTTCTGATAAAGACATACCCAAGACTGGGAAGAAAAAGAAGTTTAATTGGACTTACAGTTCCACGTGGCTGAGGTGGAGAGACCTCAGAATCATGGCGGGAGGCAAAAGACACTTCTTATATGGTGGCAGCAAGAGAAAACAAAGAAGAAGCAAAAATGGAAACCCCTGACAAACCTGTCAGATCTTGTGAGACTTATTCACTATCACAAGAATAGCACGGGAATGACCAGCCCCCATGATCCAATGACCTCCCGCTGGGTCCCCCCCATAGCACGTGGAAATTCTCAGAGATACAATTAAAGTTGAGTTTTGGGTAAGAACACAGCCAAACATATCATTCCATCCCTGACCCTCCAAATCTCATGTCCTCATATATCAAAACCAATCATGCCTTCCCAACAGTCCCCCAAAGTCTTAACTCATTCCAGCCTTAACCCAAAAGTCCACAGTCCAAATTCTCATCTGAGACAAGGCACGTCACTTCTGCCTATGAGCCTATAAAATCAAAAGCAAGCTAATTACTTCCTAGATACAAAGAGGGTACAGGTATTGAGTAAATAGAGCCATTCCAAGTGGGAGAAATCAGCCAAAACAAAGGGGTTACAGGCCCCCATGCAAGTCCAAAATCCAGTGGGGCAGTCAAATTTTAAAGCTCCAAAATGATCTCCTTTGACTCCAGGTCTCACATTCAGGTCATGCTGATACAAGAGGTGGGTTCCCATGGTCTTAGGCAGCTCTGCCCCTGTGGCTTTGCAGGGTACAGCCTCCATCCTGGCTTTCATAGGCTGGCATCGAGTGTCTGCAGCTTTTCTAGACAGACAGTGTAAGCTGTTGGTGGATCTACCATTCTGGGGTCTGGAGGATGGTGGCCCTCTTTTCTCATAGCTCTACTAGGCAGTGCCCCAGAAGGGACTCTGTGTGGGGACTCTGACCCCACATTTCCCTTCCGCAATGCCCTAACAGAAGTTCTCCATGAGGACCCTGCCCCTGCAGCAAACTTTTGCCTAGGCATCCAGGTGTTTCTATACATCTTAAATCTAGGCAGAGGTTCCCAAACCTCAATTCATGACTTCTGTGCACCCACAGGCTCAACACCACATAGCTGCCAAGGCTTGGGGCTTCCACCCTCTGAAGCCACAGCCCAAACTCTACGTTGGCCCCTTTCAGCCATGGCTGGAGTGGCTGGGATGCAGGGTACCACATCCCTAGGCTGCACACAGCACAGGAACCCTGGGCCCAGCCCATAAAACCACTGTTTCCTCCTGGGCCTCTGGGCCTGTGATGGGAGGGGCTGCCATGAAGGTCTCTGACATGGCCTGGAGACATTTTTCCCATGGTCTTGGGGATTAACATTAAACTCCTTGCTACTTATGCAAATTTCTGCAGCTGGCTTGAATTTCTCCCCAGAAAATGGGTTTTTCTTTTCTACTCATTATCAGGCTGCAAATTTTCTGAACTTTTATGCTCTGTTTCCCTTCTAAAACAGAATGCTTTTACAGCACCTAAGTCACCTTTTGAATGCTTTGCTGCTTAAGAATTTCTTCCACCAGATACCCTAAATCATCTCTCTCAAGTTTTAAAGTTTCACAGATCTCTAGGGCAGGGGCAGAATGCCACCAGTCTCTTTGCCAAAACATAACAAGAATCACCTTTGCTCCAGTTCCCAAGTTCCTCATCTCCATCTGAGACCACCTCAGCCTGTACCTTATTGTTCATATCACTATCAGCATTTTTCTCGAAGCCATTCAACAAGTCTTTAGGAGGTTCCAAACTTTCCCACATTTTCCTGTCTTCTTCTGAGCCCTCCAAACTGCTCCAACCTCTGCCTGTTACCCAGTTCCAAAGTCACATCCACATTTTTGGATATCTTTTCAGCAACGCCCCACTCTATTAGTACCAATTTACTGTATCAGTCCATTTTCAAGCTGCTGATAAAGACATACTCAAGACTGGGGAAAAAAAGAGGTTTAATTGGACTTACAGTTCCACATGGCTGGGGAGGCCTCAGAATCATGGCAGGAGGTAAAAGGCACTTCTTACATTGTGGAGGCAAGAGAAAATGAGGAAGATGCAAACACAGAAACCCCTGATAAACCCATCAGATCTTGTGAGACTTATTCACTGTCACGAGAATAGCATGGGAAAGACCAGCCCCTATGATTCAATTACCTCCCCCTGGGTTCCTCCCACAAGATATGGGAATTCTGGGAGATACAACTAAAGTTGAGATTTCGGTAGGAACACAGCCAAACCATATCACCTGGAATCTTAGAAACTTGATATTTTCAGACTAGTACTAGGAAATATTCCATCTTAAGGGTATTGGTAAGCAAGTTCTTCCTCTCAAGTTTATCTCCCCTCACCTGATATTTTTCTTCTCATCCTGACAAACAAGCAGAGCTCTTCTGATTGTAAAAATAATAATACTTTTAATGGGGCTGTTTGTTTTTCTTGTAAATTCGTTTAAGAACCTTATAGATGCTGGATATTAGACCTTTGTCAGATGCAGAGATTGCAAAAACTTTCTCCCATTCTGTAGGTTTTCTGTCCACTCTGATGATAGATTCTTTTGCTGTGCAGAAGTTCTTTAGTTCAATCAGATCCAATTTATCAATTTTTGCTTTTGTTGCCATTGCTTTTGGCATCTTCATCATGAAATCTTTACCCGTGCCTATGTTCTGAATGGTATTGCCTAAATTTTCTTCTATGGTTTTTATAGTGTGGGGTTTTACATTTAAGTCTTTAATCCATCTTGAGTTTATTTTTAAATATGGTATAAAGAAGGGGTCCAGTTTCAATTTTCTGCATATGGCTAGCTAGCACTATTTATTAAATAGGGAATCCTTTCAACACACATTGGGGCCTGTTGGAAGGTGGTGGGGGGGTGAGATGGTGGATGGGAGGAAGGAGAGCATCAGGAAGAATAGCTAATGGCTGTTGGGCTTAATACATAGGTGATAGGAAGATCTGTGCAGCAAACCACCATGGCACACGTTTAACTATGTAACAAACCGGCACATCCTGCATAGTTACTCCTGAACTTAAAGGCTGGAAAAAAGAGATACTCTTAATATTAAGACTGCATGTTAAAAGGGTGCAAGCACTACAATGAATGAGTTCTAAAAGAGGCTGGCCACACCAAGGGAGACTCAGTCAGGGAATCTGTGACCACCCATCAGTGATGGGTGGAGCCTATTAGATCAATTACTGCAGTACATAGTAAGATTGCCAGTTCTTCTGGTTTCTTATCTGGGATTAGTAGCAGATCTTGAAATACAAAAATTTATTTCTACATCTTCTGTCATAATTCTCACTACTAAATAACTTCTACCACTTCTAGCTCCTATCAGGTCAACCCCAACTTCCTTGTCTATCGTTTGAGATCCAATATTGCCATACTACCTTGAATTATTTAGCATCAGCTGAAGAAAAAAAAATCACCTTGATTTAAAAAGCTTGCCCTCTGCTTTTAAGTGTATAAAGAAATTTGGTTCCTTTGTTTTATGGAGCAAACTTCAAAGTGGAAGGGAGAAAAAAATCAAGCAGACCTCAAGTCACCTGATTTCCAGTCCACTAAACCACACTCTGCTTTCTTGCCAATACCAATACTCGATTGTGTTTCCAGGGAAGAAGGAATGGTAAAACAAAGAGTGAGAAAGCTGAGCCAACTGTGATAGAGGCACAGGCCAATCCCTCAGACTCCTTTTTTCTAATTGAACACCAGATATAATCCCAGCCCTTTAAATAAAATTACCTAATTAATCCTAATTAATTAGTGAGCCCTTATACTTATAGAAGGGGTTTTCTTAGTGTTTGTCTTCTCACCCTCCCCACTTCCCAGCCTCTACTACATTTCTTTCCATCTAAAAAGAAAAGTTTCATTTTTAGGGGTCCTTTTTAAAAACAATTTCCATGTCAACACTTATTAATGCTTGTGTGTGTGTGTGCATGCATGCCTGCATATATACACTTAGAGCACGTTTTTTTAGAAGGCAGTAATGGTGCTGCCTTTTATCACCTTCTTTCTCCTCTTTAAATGGAAAGCACTGAACCCAGATGCCCAACCACGGAAGATATTCTTCCAGAAGCAGCATCTGGCTTCCTGGCAAGCCCTTCAGGCAAGTTGTTTGGGGAGCATTGCTGTTGTCTCTCGGTCTGTCACGTGTATCGGATACCGTGGCCTCTCTGGCTGGCATGTCCCGGTAGCTGCCAATTCCTTTCAGTTCACCTTTAATTCTGAGAAACTAGTTTCCTCATTTTCATTTCTTACTGGACTTATTTTTCTCCCCACTGCCCATAGGAATTCCAGGACAAACCTAAGTCCTCACTGCTTTCTGCCTGTCAAGCTCCTTTCCAGACCTCCGTCTTTTGAACCCAAATGAAAACCTCAGCCATTTACTCCTACATTAAAATAGGTTATTTTAAATAATATTTCTTAGCCACTTCTTGTCAGCAAAGCTCCTTGTAAACTGTGGAGTTGTTCCCTGAAAAGAAAAACAAAACATTCCATCCGAGTCATTTATTCTGGTCTGTACACAAGACATGAAAGTGTTCTTGACATTTGCGTATTATTTAGTTAAATCGTATTGGCTCCCTACATCCTTGTCACACCATGAACAAAAGAGCATCACGGGGCTGGGAAAGACGAGACCATGCTGCAGTTAGTCAAGGCTGTGCAGCCTTTACACATAGCACCCGCTCCAGGAAACTGCATTTCTTAAAGTGGCTTTTTTTTTTTTTTTTTACCTGTTAATATATATTTTTTAATTGTGAAGGATCTTCTGGGGTTTTTTATGGATAATTGTTAAGAACACAGAGTCCGATGGTAGCCCACGCAACAGGAAGCCGTGACAAGGTGCTGACAAGTCCGGCAGCAGTACCCAGAATGCAGAGGAGAAAGCAGAAATTAGAGCTGCAGGGTGACATCCAGGAATACTTAACACAGGGTATCTGCAAATTTTCATGTCGTTGGGGGTTTTTTTTCTCATGCAAGAAAAAAGTACATATTATATATGAGATTTCAGTTCTCAAGACTGTAATGTCTAGGCTGAGAAAAGGCTGAAGTTGAGCAATGGACAGGAGGAAATCTCAGCCATAAATAATATTTTGTCTGTAGCTAGTAGCAGACTCAACCCACACTTGACTTTGAAGCAGTACATAACTAGAACCCTAGGCTTCACTTGAATGAGAGTCCCTAGGGGGCAAAGAAAGGAGGTTAGGGGCTGTCTTGGTCAGGCCATTGGGAAAAATCTTTTTTGGAAGTAGCTACAAAACAGTAGAGCTCAAATTTAAGGTTAGCATTTTTGAGCCTATTATGTTTCTGCCTCAATGACATTTTTTGGTCTGTAATTTTTCCCCAGCTCCATTCATTAATATGTAAAAAGAAAGTTTAAAAATACATGCCAAACTCACAAGTTTTACACTACATTATTGCCCTTGGTATAGAGGTTCCTGTATCTTATTTCTGGTCATTTCTTCTCCTCTTCTATATCCTACCCATATTCTTTTTAACTAAACTGTTTCCTCATACATTTTCCCACTGTTCTCTACCTTTCCTCCCAATTTTCATCATCCTCTGCAGATTCTTTCTCTTGTCTGTACTCTGAAAACTCACTTCACATTCAAAACATTGTTGCCTACATCATCTGTCCACCCATTTATTCATGAAACAAATACAGGTTGAGTACTTACTGTGTGGTAGATGCTGAGCTGGAAATGAAGACACTTTTACCAGGAAAGCAATAAAGCTCTAGGATCTGGAAGCTTCCCTTCCCATGTCTGGGAGTGTTCACATCCCTCAATCTCATTCTTAATCCCCATTTTCTGGCTCTATATCCTTCCTCTTCTAACAGGAATTTGTAAACCAGCCTATTTTTAACAGGCATTAAGTCAGTCCTTCCACTGGACTAAGTAAACCCCTTCTCTTCTTTCTCATTTCAAAGAGACAAGTAGAACACATTGGGACAGAACCACTGTAAGGAGTGGTCAAGACATAGGTTGGTTCTCTGGCACTGAAAACACCTCTTTTCCTGCTCTCCATGAACTGATGGTCAATAGACGCCTCTTCATAGTCTTCCCTATATCAATTTTGTACATTCATTTCTTTACTTCATTTATTGATTTTCATTTACCTCCCATAGACTTTGTGATACGAAAAGATAAAGAAATCACTCCAAATGAACTTTTGTCTAATTAATCTGTGTATCTGTTGTTGGGCATTAAAACAGATTAAATTTGCTTACATAGTGAAAAGGCATGTAAAGTGATATGTTATCTAAATCAGAATTTTTTTCCATTTGGACACTTCATAGCAATCATTTCACATCTCAGAAAGATTCCATTCTCAAACACATCTCTTCTTTGATAACAGCACAACTCTGCCCTCGCAACTCTGCCCTCTTGGCTTCCTGCTCACCCATCTTTTCCACTTTTCTTTCATTTCCAACTGCCATTCCAGAGCCACGTACTTCCCCTGGTGCTAACTTTCAAGTCAACAGAAAGGAATTCCATTCTCTCTCCTGGTGCCACATTTCCTATTTAGGGCCAAATATTCCCCACAGAGATATTGAGGCATTTTACTGCTAGTTTACATGTCCTACTATATTTTTCTAACTAGTGGGAAAAAAGAAATAAATGCATGCCCTGCCCTCTCTGACCTCATCTTCCTTTCATATCACATTTAAAATAACCAATTCCTGGAGTGGCAAGCTCTTAAAGCAATTCATACTTCCCTGGCAATCACAGAAATGTACCCTTCATCTTGGCAGAGGAAGGCCTATTTCTTCCACCTGTTGTCACATTCTTTTTATTCTCTGCATGGGTTTCCCACACATACACCCTATAATAAGTTAGATAAGGTTAGAAGCAGGTGGCTACATAGAGAATCAAAAGAAATGTTCATTGTCATGTACTAGAAATTTCTGATCCCAAAGCACTTTTTTTTCCAAGAAATGGTAATATATAGAAAATTGGCCTGCAGTTAGTTGTATGTAGGATTGTAGATACTGGGGAGAGTGGGGGCGGGGAAGGTGATGACCAGAGAGAGCGTTTTGTTCATCATGAATGCAGCTACCTGAAAAACACTAGCTAATTAGCAGTCTGTAGCCACACAACACAGCAGTTTAGTATAAGAAGTGAACAATACTTTACCTAATTGAAACTACAGAGCAGACTTAGGTAGGCTGAATGTAATTACACAGATTGGAAGTCAGCCAGGACGCCGAGGTTAACAATCCCTTCACTCACAAAAAGCACCACGGGAACTTTAATGACCACAAGTGGTAAGGGCCGCTATCCTGCAGCCCAACGAAAGGCCTCACCTCTCGCAACCGAGACTCCATCAGAAGAGCCTAATGGCGTCAACTAATTGCTAGAAAAAAAGACTGCCCTCTATCGACGCAGATGCACCTGTGCTGTGTGATTCATTCACCAAGCACAGTAAACACTTTGAAGTACTAGGGCGAAGGGGGATTCGAATGAATGAGGGCATCGAGGGGGTCAAGTGGTGGACAATGGGAACTGTGAAGTCTCCTCTGCCTGCCGGTCCTGTGGCCAGCACTTCTGCTGCACTAGCTTCCCTAAAAGAGGCACACGACTTCCCAAACTTCAGTGTGCTCACAAACCAAATTACCTAGCAATCTTGTTAAAAAATGCAGATTCTGGGTCGGGCACGGTGGCTCACGCCTGTAATCCCAGCACTTTGGGAGGCCGAGGCGGGTGGATCACAAGGTCAGGAGATCAAGACCATCCTGGCTAACACGGTGAAACCCCATCTGTACTAAACATACAAAAAATTAGCCAGGCGTGGTGGCAGGCGCCTGTAGTCCCAGCTACTCGGGAGGCTGAGGCAGGAGAATGGTGTGAACCTGGGAGGCGGAGCTTGCAGTGAGCCGAGAGCCACTGCACTCCAGCCTGGGCGACAGAGCAAGACTCCGTCTCAAAAAAAAAAAAAAAAAAAAAAATGCAGATTCTGATTCAAGAAGTCTGGGATGAGGCCTGAGATTCTGTACAGAGAACAAGCTCCCAGGTGCCACTGCTGCTGCTGGTCTGCAGACCACACTTTCAGAACAGGATCTAAAGACAAGAAACAGGAGGAGGAAAGAGGTTCTCTGTGGCCAAGAAATCAAAGTCTGGGCTAAAAGAAAGAGGCCTTTAACATGGGGTTTGACACCCAGAATTATCAGGTTTGCATCATTTGTCCTAGGAACTAAATGAAGCAGAAACATGGAGTGTCCAAAATAATAATCCAATCCAAAACCCACTCTCAGAATGGCTTTTTCCATGGGGAGAAGAAAGGGTAAAGAACATGGTCTCTGAATGTGCTTTATAAATGAGGTGCCTACTCTGCAAAGTGTCCAGCTGTAGTGCTGTGGCGGGGGATATCAGCAGTGGTCTGTCAGGACCTGCAAGAGCCAAAAGTGTCTGACTCTCAAGATGAATCAGGAGAAGACAAGATGGCAGAATGCAAATTGTCAAAGCTTAACCTATGAACAAGGATGGGAGTAATAATTTTCCTTCAAATGTTTGCAAAATAAAATCAAAGTTGCTGAAAAACGTGGACCTTTTTAAACTTTTTTTTTTTTTGGAAACGGAGTCTTGCTCTGTCACCTAGGCTGGAGTGCAGTGGCGGGATCTTGGCTCACTGCAAGCTCCGCCTCCCGGGTTCAAGCAATTCTCCTGCCTCAGCCTCCCGAGTAGCTGGAACTACAGGCGCCCACCACCGCGCCCAGCTAATTTTTTGTATTTTAGTAGAGACAGGGTTTCATTGTATTGCGCAGGCTGTTCTCGAACTCCTGAACTCAGGCAATCCACCGGCCTCGGCCTCCCAAACTGCTGGGATTACAGGCTTAAACTTATATTATGCAAACATGGTTTACTGCTGTGCTACCTAGACTTCCATAATAAAGCCTCAGTATAGCATTAAAAACTTAATTGTTGGTTAGATTAATTTGTTTTCTTTAGTTATTTCCTCAATGCTTTTTATACTAATTTCTATGTATTTTGTGACTTCTTAATGACAGAATTCACTTTAGATGCTTGAAAAGAAACACACACACACACACACACACACACACACGGCAAGACCCAATTAATCACTGGTGGGTGCAGTATGGTTTTCTACGTTTAGACATGCTGCAAACATGTTGTAAACTAGATAAGGCTGGAGTTTAAATATACATTTATCCTAATATATACCTCATCAGTATAGCTGTAAAAAATGCCGTTACTTGCCAACAATATATAAATTTAGGATATCCTTCAAAATTTATCATTTGAAGTGTTCAGCTACCTGAAGCTGGCAGGGCAAAGTACATATACAAGCAGAAGCACATAAGCACCAATGAATGAAGCATGCCTATGGAGTGCCTGCTCTGTGTTCCATACTATACGCAGGAAAGTGGGGAAGATAAAAGTATGCAATCGGAAGTCTAAGGTTTTGCCTTTGCAGTGCTACTAATGTAACAGGAAGGGAACAAAACACTTAAGAAAAAACAGAACAGAGACTAATTAACTGTTAAACAGTATGTGCAGCCTGTAATTCAAATGAGAAATGGGCTGAAAGAGTTGAGAAGTCTCCAGTGAAAGGTGGAGCTGGTGAGATTTGGATGTTCCATGGAGTGGCTGGAGAAAAACCAAGAGGGAACCAGGATATAGGTGTGAGCAGCCTGTCCTGTGGCCAGAGGCAAAGGAGAAGGAGAGACCTGAGTGCAGGGTGGGGCCAGGTTATGGGTGGGGCTGGCAGAAACTTTTCTTGGAATCTGACATCTCAGGCTATAGGAAACCAAGGCAGGTTACTGAGCAGTTGAAAATTTTCTGCTTTTGTATTTAAGTACAGTCACACACCACATAATGACACATCCATCAATAATGGACCTTACATATGATGGTGGTCCCATGAGATTATGACACTGAATTTTTGCTGTATCTTTTCTATATTTCAATACACAAATACCACTGTGTTAAAACTGCCTGCAGTATTTAGTACAGTAACATGCTGTGCAGGTTTATAGCCTAGGAGCACTAGCCTAGGTATGTAGTAGGCTATACCATCTAGGCTTGTGTAAGTACACCCTATAATGTTCACATAACTGTGAAATTGCCTGATGATGCATTTATCAGAATGTATCCCCCTCGTTAAGTTACACACTGCCATCTCAAACAACCTATCCATTGGTCCTATGTGAAATGGACTTAGGGATGGAGGGGCTGAAGGAGGAGGCTGGAGCAAAGCCGAAAAGCCAACAGTTCTCTTAACGTGACTACGGAGCAATTGTTTTGGTGTTGGCTGTGGAGCTCATTGGGAAGAGAGGAATTCCTAGGGCAGCTTTGAAGTAGGTCAGGAGTATTTGCTGGTATTTTTGATATGAATCTCCACAAAGGACTGGAAAGAGTCTCAGACAGTGCCACGGGGTGCAATCTATAGATTAAAGAGAGTGGTGATGCCACTGATAAAACCAGGTCATCTGTGTACTCTTACTGAGCACCTACTGTATGCCAGGCACTGTTCTAGGAGCTTATCACACATCGGTCAACTTAACAAAAACCATCCTTGCCCTCATGCAGGTTAAAAGGGGGAGTCAGTTACAGCCTTTTGCGTAGGAATGACATGAACTGACTTCCGTTTTAAAGGATCACTGTGTTGATAATACATTCTAGGTGAACAAGAGTAGACACAGAGAAAAACTGTAAATTATCCAGTTGCCAATTTAATTAGAAAGCAGTATTTGTGGGTGGACAGTGCTGTGTGCATCTGCCTCTGATAGGTTAAGAGAATCTAAAGAACTGGGCTCCAGCCCCAGCTTCAGTATGAGGTTCCACAGTGACTTCGGGCACGTCACTTCACGTCTCAGCCACTGTTTTATCACCTTATCATAGAAATAATACCTAATTTATCCACCTTCGTGTGTGTGTGTGTGTGTGTGTATGTGTGTGATCTAATGACATAAAGAAAGTAAAATCCAAGAGTACATACTGTTGCTTCAAGTTTGCCACAATTGGAAACCCAAGCAGAGAAATTTGATCTTACATTAAATCCAGTAGCTGGAGTGGAGAGGTCACTGGATTCAGAAGCAGAAAACCCAAGTTTGCATCCTAGGTTTATGACTCTAACCGTGTCACCTTGGATAACAGCTTCTCTGAGTGTCAGTTTCCTCTTCTGTTACAATAACTAATACCTCAAAGGACTTTTAGAAAATTCAGAGTTACATGTGAATGAAAGCCCACTATAAACTCTAAATCATCGAAGAGACAAAGTTGTTTCTTACCGCCCTGTCAGGCTCTGACTGCAACCATAGAGAGCTGTACTACTACCCCTGGTGTAAAATTGTAATTAATCCTTCCTCATATGTGGGTTAACTTTAATCCTTCAGGGCAGGAATCATTTTTTCCTGGACCTTGTAGTGTTCCATTGAACTGGTAGAGAGTCGAGCAATAGGAGGTATTTAACAAATCATTTTAGCAAGTGGGTAAGTGGAGGTGTGATATTAAAGGAGGAAATGTAGGTTTGGGAATTAGGTTTTTAGAGGAATATTTCAAACCATGAAAGTGCGTGCATTTACCAAGCACGTTCAGAGCCCCTGAAAAAAGGATGGAGTTAAACACAACTTTCGGACAAGCATAGTAAGAATAACTAGCCAGCAAAGGAAACAAATGTAGAAAGCAAATTCACAATGATCAGCATTATAAGAGTTTGAAGAGCATCATCAAATAGTAATTCAATACACAACTTCTGCTCCAAAAGGATCAAAAAACATTTCAATTCGCTATTTCACAGAAATTTCAATCAGAAATGTCTAATAACCTCCACCCACTTATCTAATAACCACACTGTAGCACAGAGATAACTCAAGTTCCTCAGGAGAGCTTCAAGATTCAGAAGTTCTTTCTGAATTACCAAAGGATAACAATGTGGTGTCCATTGTAATTTTAATACTAATTTTGTTGTTTGATTACTGTTAATCCACATATGATAAGTGTTTTTGACCAGAGCATTTGCTTAATCAGAACCTTCTATACTCCATCTAAGTAAAAGAAGTTTTATTGGGAATGAAAGAAAATTGCACATAAAACCTTTTTTCATAGCCTGTTTCTTAAGGACACACTTACCAGTCAATCTTGTGACATACCTAGCCAATAATCTCCACTGCCTCTCCAAAGCCCACTTCTTTGTGTCTTTTTAACTGACATTTTGGAATTCACCTGAAAACACCAAGAATTTGCCAAGACAAATTTGGCCTGTGGAGAAGACACCATATTCAACACCAATCTGGAGAAAACAACGTACTCTGCTCTTTTAATTCATTATGATTTTAACATTTATTATCACATCATTATCACAATGTGAGGATTATAACTTGTTCTCAGAAAACTGGCCCCTAGGCAATAAAGAGTTAAGACCAGAAAGTTCACTCCCTGTGCCCTTCCTTTTTTCTTATCACAACCCCTCCTTCCCTGTGGTTCCACAAAATGAATAATGCCTTAGACATAGTTATGGCAATGCTAATATTTGAACAGTAGAAGATACCTTAAGACCTTCATCAAGATTTTTTAAGGGCTCATTTAATGTCAGTGTCAAGGTTCTGTGAGGAATAATTAATATAACAAAACAAGGTCTATGTGCCCATCGATTGCCAGGGAATTTATGCAGGTAACTCATTAATGCCGGCGGGGGTTCAGCATGTAAATCCCGAAGCCTCGATGAGGAAATGGGACCAAATGATTTTTCCCCCTATAAAAAACACAAACAATGACAAGTATAAAAGCAGATAACCTGAATATCTATACAAACAGCTATATGGCTTGTAAAAGTTTTCCATTTACATCCTGTCACCTCTTCTTTGCGCATGTATAAAAGATGGGACAATTATTTCAACAAACCTACCCGTATAAATCAATGCAGCTTTGCTGTGGGAAGACTGGGTGTTTAAGGCATTTAATATTTCAGCATTGCCAGATTATCACCAGGATCCATTTCGCTTTGTGGTCAAGTGCATGATTAGCACTGTGACAGGGTATTGGCCATTTTCATATGAAGATCTGCAAATCCTAGTAAACAAATACCAGTTGGAAAAATTAAGAACAAGTCTGTGGACTGGAATGCACCCTACTTGTAATGGGAACAAAAAGCTGGCAATCAATTCTAAAGAAAAAGCTAAATCACAGCAGAATGACCTACTTTAAGGCATTTGCCAAAGAGGCAGTGTTTTTAGACAGCTCTTCTGAAGTAGCGTCTTTCTGTCTATGCCATCTGCAGATTTATTACTCTGCCTGAAAAAAACAACCAAAAAAAAGAAAGAAAAAAAAGCTTTATTTGAATGATACTGAGAGCCTGGTCTATAGGAAAGATTCCAGTATTGTGGGTACCACACCCACACCTACTGATGTGGTCCAAGGTTTTGCTTTAGAGGCACCTAATTAAGAAACCCTGACTCATTTACATGGAGACGTTTGATCTAAATTACACTCCAAACCGCACCAAATTGGGAGCATCTGTGAATGTGAAATGTTTGTTCCCTGTGACGGCTAGAACAGGGCCAGCTCTGGACGGCACATGTTCAAGTGACGAAAAATATTTCACATGTAACGTACTTCTGAGACCCACTTTTCCACTAATAATTCATAGTGAACCTAACCAAGTATCTGTACCTCCACAATTATTTCAGGCTGTGAAAAATTATGTCACTATTTTTTTCCTGCTGCAAGAAAGAAGTAGAAGACCACCTACTTTGTTTGCTGTCATTGATAAAGGGCCTTAACTGCAGCCAATAGCAAAAGGCAAACCTGGATAGCACAAAGGCTGGTCACTATATAGATATATAAATCTCAGCTTGGGATCCACAGACACAGAGCAGTGATCTAAAGGGCTAAGTCTCAGTTACCCCCTCCATCACTGCCCTAACCTCTCCAGCCTTTCCGCTCGGCTTGCTGGTTCTCAGCAAAGCTTTGCCTTCCAACTCTACTGAGGCTGTACTTGTATGCAAAAGAGCCAGCCCTTAGGATGAGGTGAGAATATTGATAGGGTAGAGGTAGCATCAACTGCAATTAGAGGACATGTCATTTCCACTGGGTAAAATATCTAAGAAAGTAAAAAGAAAACATTTCTGCCATTGGATGTGATGAACAGTACTCAGCCTACAGTTCACATGAAAGAGTGTTGTATTTCAAGTATAATAAACAGAGTTTTATAGATACAGTCAATCCTGCACTTTGGTACCTGATGGCCGCTTTACCTTATTCGGCTATATATCACCTATATTTCAGTGGGAGTCCAAGGAAAAAGAAAGAAACTTTTAAAAAAATAACCTCAGGTTCTTTTAAGAAAGATATTAATGCATTTATCTGATGTACTGTTTTTTGCAGTAGCTAGAATGAGATTTGAATATATTAATATTTTCAGCAGCAGAGCCCAGGGACCCCAGTTAATAACTTATGGATGGCTACATAGATATACTTTAGACAGAGGTAAGGTTTTCAGCTCTCATGTTGGTAAGGCTCAGACAGATCGAATGAACGGGGCTGTTCTCCACGAGTCTTTGTTGTGGGCATGCATTGTAATGGTATGGAGACAGAGTTCTTCTGGTTGTCTACACAGCCTGGATTCAATAAACTGTTATATATGCATATTATGACAATGTGGTCAAGGAAACCAGATTTTTTTTACTCTACCTTCAAATGCCTATGGAGCCTAAATCTGGTGCTTATTTTTCTTGTCCTCATTCAATATGTTAACATATTCATAATTTGACACAGGTTACGTTTGTTTTATAATTAAAGTTATGGAGTTAGCTGGAAAAGCATTCAGACTATACTGAATTTTTTAAAAATGTGTATCTTTTTTCTATATTATACTGCAGTGTTCAGTGTGAATCTGAAGTCTGGATAATCCCAGACTGTGTTAGTTTGCTAGGGCAGCCATAACACAATACGACACACCAGGCGGCTTAAAAAGCAGCCATTTATGTTCTCACACTTCTGGAGGCTGGAAGTCCAAGGTCAAGATATCAGCAGGTTTGCTTTATTCTGAGGTCTCTCCCCTTGGCTTGCACATGGCCACCTTCTTGCTGTTTTACCCTTCACGTGGTTTTTCTTTTGTGCTTTTTTTCCCTGGTGTCTCTCTGCGAGTTTAAATTTCCTCTTTCTATAAGGACATCAGTCAAATTGGATTAAAATCCACCCTAATGGCCTTATTTTTAACTTAATGACCTTTTTAAAGGCCCAGTCTCCAAATGCAGTCACATTCTGAGCTAACGGTAGCTGGTGCCTTATCATATAAATTGGGGTGGGGTTAGGTGGGATAATTCAGCCCATATCACACACAAAGGGTATATTCACATCCAAGCTGTTGACATGCCCCGTACCAATGATGTATTTATTTGAGCCCCAAACTAAAACCTAAATAAATATTTGTAAGTCTGGAGTATTCTTCTAGTATGATTTTTCAGTCACATCCTCTATGGGAATGAAGCAATGATGACTTTGTAAGGTTTAGGGGAACAAGCAGCAGCATGACTCTTCTCATACCTTCTTGCTAGACTGGAAGGAAGCAGTTCCTGTGTACAGTAAGTGTTACCACAGTGCCCGACCGAGCCCCACCCCGCCTTCAGGGACCCCGGTCTAGAGGCATAAGTGCCTCCCTCTCCATTACTGCCGCCCTCCATTAGGAGCAGATAATGCGTGAGCTACCACTCTCACAATAAAACATTGCACTTACACCACACCTTTCAACTCAGCATTTCCAAATGCTTGAAAAATCATTATTATTTTTATTATTTATTTGTGGAATCCCAGCAGTCTACTCAGCACTGGGAAGTGCAGTGAAAGCCACAGAGCTATGGTCTCAGTTACGCAGACTTAAACCGACACTCAAGTTTCCTCCGCGATGTACCAGTAAAAAGTCTGAAGGTGGACGTTTTTGCATGTGCATGCATAGCAAGAAAAAAAGGGAAAAGGCAATTTAGGTCTGAGTTACCCCTGCTGCTCACATACCTGAGAAAAGAGCCATTTGTTAGTATTGTTCTGATAAATGAAGGACCCAACCAAGAACAAAGCAAGAAAGCAAACACAGTTTTAGACCCTACAGCTCAGAAAATGGAAATGCATTTCCCTAATCAAGGGCATCTACAATAACACTTTTAAAAGGATTATTAAGCAATGCAGGAAGTAGAAATCAATCAGGCTCTGCTTGTTGTTCACTGGTCATTATTTCCTGGGTCAAATCTGCTTGACATTCAATTTAATACAGTCTTTCATCAAGTCAAAAGGCCTTAGAGAGAAACTTTCACTGGCCACCCACATTTTCAGCAGGGCTGTTGCCTGGTCCGATTCACTTTTGTTTTCCAAGTCTTTACCATCATTGCATATTATGCCTACTTCTATTGAAACAGCTACTGCTTTTGATGATTTCCACAGTGGTGAACATATATTGTTCATCCCTGTAATGCTAGAAGCTGGTCCAGTGCTTGGCATATAGTAGGTGCTCAATAAATATGAGATCTGTGAACAACAAATTTTCACCTTACAAAGGCATTCTCAAAATGAATTTGACACATCCTGCTCTCTCTACAAAGTTACAAGCTAAGATAGATCACAGCAAAGCAGAGATATTGCAGACACAGATTGAAAACCAAGTGAAATAATGATTTAGATTGCCTTAAATCAAAGTGACTAAATGCATTTTTAGAAAGTACATGTTGAAAGTTATCTTGACTAGTCTTCCATTTAGCCAGGAAGTTTTCTGGAAGAAGTATAAGTTTAGGGATTTTTTGTGAGGTGAGAGGGAGAAATCATAAATAAGTATGTGTTCTAGAAAGTGGGGTAAGACCACAGAGGAGTCCTAAAGGTATTAATAGAGGTCAGGAATTGGACTTTAGAAAAACAGAAGAGGCAAGGAATTGAGAACAGAGGAAAATCAGATTACTTGGAGTGTTCTAATGAATGGCTTTCAAAGAAGATAAAGACCACCATATATAGAAAGCTACTTTGAAGATATAAAAGGGTTTGTTAGTAACATGACTGGGCATATACTAGAGTAGAAATTCCAAAATAAGAGCTGCCACAACGCAGCCAAAGTGAGAAGATATTTCTCTGGTCACCTGTGCTTGGTGCCAGCCACCATCCTCTACTGTTCTTCATTGTCCCTAGAGCTGGAGGCTTAGAAAGGCCTAGACACACACTGTAATCGTATGTCTCTTTCAGTTTGCATGGAGAGTGACTCACAAAAGGGTGTTTCCCGTGCTGACACAAAAGTATGCAATATTTCTTTGTCTTTCAAACTGGTAATTCATAAAGACTGTATACTATTCCGTATTGGACAATGCTGAGGCTTAAATATCCTAAGCCCCTTATAAGAAGGATGCTGCAAACATGAGAATAAGGGGTGTCTTCTGAAAATGAGTGAACTAAGCCACTTAGGAAGTTGCTGGCCTCATCTCGAAACCCACCAAATAACAGCAGTACAGCTAGAAATAGAGTTCAAAAGTCAAAAGTGCCTGGCTGCCCTAAAATTTTCTCATTGCATGACTTGGTTCAAGGGGCTTCATTATATTTTGTATTTAGATTTCACACGTTTATATTCCACAGTGCAGTGTCTCTTTAAAAATGTAACTGTTGAGTCTAAAAATCAGGAAGTAGTAAAGTGGCTTCCAGATACATATGGAAGGTTTTTGTTTGGGTGGTGTGTGGGAAGGGGTTGGTTTTGTTTTTAGTTTTGTGCAATTTCAGTCCAGTCAACACCTAGACCACTCCTTTAAAAAAAAAAAAAAAAGGGAAAAAGGTTTGTTTTTGTTTTTGTTTTTTTTAATGATTCAGTGTGCACAGAATTTCTTGCAGACATCTGGGAGTTTAACCAGAGACATCCAAGAGTCCAGTAGAGGTGGAGCAGCAATAGAGAGTAATAGTTGACTTTTATCCTCATTTTTAAGAGGGAAATGGTCTATTGGTTTTAGAGGTGAAACGCTAGAAAGGAAACTGCTCAATCCTCTCATTTCAAAGATGAGCAAACTTGGGACTTTCCCAAGTCATCTAGCCACTTTGCATGTTCTATAACCCAAATTTACTTTAAATTGTGGAAAGAAAATGGAAATAAACTACCTTGAAGGCATTTGAGCTCCAACTGACTAATTATTCTAGGTCGTTAAATACAGTTAGAGTTGTTAGATTTTCTGGTTTCCAATGGGGGTAATTCCATCACAGAGATTCCTTTTCTATCAAATTGTTGGTGCTTCATTTTCTTAGCTCTGCCTGGTGGTCTCTATTACCTCCATATAAGAAGGCTTTTCTTTTCCACCAAATGAATGAATTTTCTCATCAATTCCAGTCATGCCTCATACATCTCCCTCTCTAGGACTTTCTCCACACTCGTCCCTCCAGTTCAGGTTCCTCTGTGCGCTCTCTGCCTATCCCAGATTCTACCACTTCTTCAGAGGACCTGGCTCAATATCCTGCTCTTTTAGATCTGCTATTCAGAGATCTGGTCCTAACTGCAGAGACTTTTCCGTACTTTGAATTCATAGCCTTTCTTATGAATAGCTGTATAGGTGAATTTGATGCTTGCATATAGCATAGTGAATTTAGGGCAAAGGCTATGCTTATTATTTTTTGATTCTTGCAGAATATCTAGCACGAATAGACACAACTTATTGAATACTAACCATATGTCCCATATCTTGCTGAAAAATTTTAAATACATGTTCTCAATTCAACAACCATGTAAAGTCATTATTATCCTCAATTTATGGAAGCAAAATCTAGCATCCAGAGAGAAGGTGTTATTTTCCTAGATCAACCAACTAAAAGTGATGGGGTCAGTATTTAAAATGCAAGTATGTCTGAATCCAGAGCCCCTGTGGCCAGCTTCTATGCAAAATTGCCTTCCTTCTCAGAGTTACTTGCACACAAAAATCACTAAATATTTGTGAATTAGACAGATGAATGAATGAATGATTTGGAACCTGTTCCTTTCACCAATTTGACTTGCAAAAGGGAAAATAATAAGAAATTCTGAATCTTGTTGCCTCTGGACAGATGTGGTCAGTTAGCACAAGCAAAGCAGAAATGTTCTCACAAGTTAACAGTAAAAATCACTGGACACCTACATGGAGGTAAAATGACTCACAGGGAATGAAGCAAGCCTCGAATAAAATTTGGCCCAAATCCAACAAGCATTTGGAACCTCATAGCATGCATTTGGAATACTACCTTCATCCCTTATTTTTTCTTCACCTTTATTGTCTTAGTCATTTTAAGTATATTTTAACTTTTTTATATTGAATGCATTTTTAAAATGCAGTATATTCTTTGTGGAAGTATTAATCAGGTTAATACGAAATAAAATAAGATTGATGCTCATATTTACAAAATAAGTTCAGAAACGTTTACTGACAGGGTAGAAGTAGGTAGCTCACAACCTCACATTTAATTTTAGCCAAGCATAGAACTATAACTGTGAAGCTGTATTTCAGGGAAGATCTAAAATGTATGGATTTCCAGGAGGTGTTTAAATAATACAGGTTGTCAGTATTAAAATCAGAAGTGTTTAAAGGCCAATGGAAAACATATGAGATTTTCATAGAATTAAAAAAAAAAACTCACTAAACAGTACACATAGCTCCTGGTTTGAAAATGATTTTATCTTTAAATACCCCATAAGGTTTGCAAACTTTAAAAAACAGAGATGAGGGTTGACTAAAACGCATGGTTTTCTTGAAGTTTCTTGGTAAAGTAATATCAAGATAATAAGGAAACCCTCCTGCCCCATTTTTGTTTTTGGGTTTTTTTTTTTTTTTTTTTTTTTTTTTTTTGAGCACACCAGATGGCATTTCTCTCTGTTGCCATCACTGACACACAATTATGTTTTCTAATAGAGAGGGAGGCTGGGAGCCACTGATCTACCCCAGTCATGTCACATGAATATCTCCACTTTCATAAAGAAAGTCTTTGTCCAGGATTACTCCAGTGGTGGTAAAGGAGCAGTAATGTTGAGGCAACTCTCAGTTCATGGGAACAAACTTAGGTCAATGGATGAGCCATGGTCAGGAGGTCAGTTGGGAGAAGAGAAAGAGTACTTATTATCAAATCGTCATTGTGCCCTCTGCTCCATCAGTGAGCATCATTGTCTAAGACAAGTTCTCAAGGACCTCTGAAGAATCTGAGTTGAGCCCTTTCTAGGAATGCTGAAAAGGATGGAGATCTGATTCATTTTAACGGCAGGCATGTCTGTGACCAAATAAAGCAGATCCCTGAAGAGTCTTTTTCCAGATGCATATGTAGCATTTGTACTTCATCTGAGCCCATTTTGGAGAGTGAAGGCCCTTCAAAAGTAAAATAATCTGTGTGGATTGAGGATTTGGTACCCAAGAACCCAGACTTCAATTCCCAGTTACATCCATCAACTGTGCCTTCAGTTACTGATTTCAACTCTAAGCTAGAAAAATAAAAACTGTCCCAACTTCGTTTTTCAGAAAATACAGTAGCAAGTTTAACAAACTTATTTCCCAACTCGTGTTGTAAGACAAGCTACCATACATTTTCAGTCAGAAGCTGACTATAATTTATTCAGAGATTAAAAGAATTCATTTGCATTTCTTCATTTGCTTAGTCTATGAGATTATGAAGAATTTTTCTCTGTTTCAGGACATTGACCCCTACCTAATAAGATAAAAAAGTGTGTGTTTTGGGGAGGACTTGGGGGAATATGTACAATACCTAAGATGGAATTTCTAGAGTCTTTAAAATCTTTAAGTCCATAATCTATAATATCTATAAAATTTTCTTTAAAAATTATTTAAGAAATTTCTTATCTACATTTTTTACTGAAAAACTACTTCTGCAAAAAATTTGTTTTAAGAAATTTCTCTTTTATCTAAATTTGTTTTATAAAAATCTTAACTATAACCCTGCCCCCATTCATGTTAATATTTGATCTTGATCTTTTTGTGAAGCATCCAGTCTAGTCTAGCAGGTGAGGGCCTTCCCTACCTTGGTTTAGATGTGCATGAATGCTAAGTTCTCCCTTCAAACAGTCACGGTCCTTTTCTCATCAGAGATAGCCAGGGGCAGCAGCAAAGGGTGAATGAGATCCATCATGAAATGTCCAGTGTCAATGTGCTCTCCCAATTTACTTACTGACCTTCAGCTTGCAGCCACACTCCTGACCCTCATGAGATGGAGCCTAAGGGGGAAATGGCACTGAGGACCAATTCCTGTGTCCTGTTGGTCTGTGGTCTCAATTAAGTGCTAATTAATTACCACTGGCATCTTTGGCATCGCTTGTCAAATTGCATTTAGGAGTATATTTTCACTGTTTAAACATCAGTAGTCCAAAACCCACGCTAAAAATCCCATGTTCTCATAAATCCCCCTTTGTTCCCTCGTAAAAAATTGTGTTTTAAAAATTCAACAAATACATCTATAGCCACTGCAGGTAGCTTTCAAATACAAGAAACAGGAATTGGTATTGTCGATTTTGATTAATTGTACTTCATTAATAAACATCCTGTTATTCTGTCTCCACCTGCAGTTGCTGATGTTGCCTGGAATCAATTAACTCATATAATTTGATTTATTTTACAAAGACATTTTGGGATGTGCTGCGCTGATGATAAAGGTCCTATTTTAGCAGTTCTTGATTGCAAGTTAGATTGTACCTGAATGGATTTCTGTTTCTACATGGATATGTATACATGAGTGTGTGATTTGCAAGTGAGTAGGAAGAAAATACTCCTTGAAGAAGTCTTGAATTAAAGAATTCATTTTAAACATGGTGGGGGGTATTCCTCCTGAATATTCTGACTTTATCTGAAGACTCCTAAGAAATACAGATCCTGAAATGTCGTGTCCTCTCTCTTAATCAAGACCTTTTATTTAGCAGATTAGCAAATATTCCTTCAAATTAAAAAACGAAATAGTAGTACTAAGCCCCAAAGTTAAAACACCCACTAGAACTATGATTTTAGAGACAGATATTCGATTCAGCTTCATGTATAATTTACGTTGCTTTGTTTTAAACGTAATTTCTTTTTCTCTCCTAAATATTTATAAGCCATGGTTTCTGGATCAATCTATTTGATACCACTATTTACTATGTGAAAATCTATCTTAGGCTTCCATAGGTATCTAAGAAATGCTAAGTTTAGTGCAAGTGACAAAAGCCCAACTCAAACAGTTTAGACAAAAAAGAGAATTTGCTGGATCACATAACTGAAAATTCCACAATCAGACGTGACTTTGGGCGTGACTAGATTCAATTGCGAAAGGGTATTGCATAGAATTTGTTTCTTTCCATTTCTAAACTCTGCTTGCCTCTGGGTTAGCTTTGACTTAAAAATCTTTCTCCCTGGTAGCAAGATGGCAACACCAGAATTGTATCGTATCAGCTTAGCATACTCAGGGGTAAGTAAGCTTCTCTCTCACTGTGTGAAAAGAAAATTCTCAAAAAAGTATTCTTCTTGTCCTGGATTGAGCCGCTTGTTTATTATTTGTTCGTTCCTGATCCATTCTCTATGGCAGAGGACTGCATGGCTCTCATTAGTCAGGCTTGAGACACAGGCCCACTCAACCACACAGACTAGAAGTGAGGGAGAAGCAGTTTTCCCCAAAGATGGTCTTAGCAAGAAGAAGAAGAATGACTAGAAGTAAAAAAAAAAAATCCACTTATCTACAGTAGTAAAGTATAACTACAATATTTTTTGTCCAACAAAACTATCCTGTCTCTGCAACAATATTTCAATCAATAGACATAAATGAAGGCTAACTCACATTAAGGAGCACTGGTGCCTATAATTAGAAAAGGTTGCCTATCCCTCATTCTCATTTGCTACTACTAAATTGACAAGGCTTATGAAGAATATCAAAGTAATATCCATCCATCTGTGCATTTCTTCATCCATGTAACACTCATGAGCACATGTGATGAGACAGGCACTAAACTGGGCACTGGGACTACAAGAATAAATAAGCCAGGTCCTTAACCTATATGTGTCAGGCGCAGTGGCTCACGTCTGTAATCCTAGCACTTTGGGAGGCCGAGGTGGGTATCACCTGAGGTCAGGAGTGGATCACCTGAGGTCAGGAGTTCGAGACCAGCCTGACCAACATGGTGAAACCTTGTCTCTACTAAATACAAAAAATTAGCCGGGCATGGTGGTGCATGCTATAACCTCAGCTACTCAGGAGGCTGAGGCAGGAGATTCGTTTGAACCCAGGAGGTGGAGGTTGCAGTGAGCCCAGATTGTACCACTGCACTCCAGCCTGGGCAACAAGAGCGAAACTCTGTCAAAAAAAAAACAAAAAAACAAACAACACACCTATATGTGGAGACAGTAGAGTACAGTGATAGGAGATAAGGCTTTGGAATTAAATAGAGTAGGGTTCCAATCCCAGCTCTTTTACTTACACAAAGTGTAGAGTGTACAGTTATAGACAAAGTGTAGAATGTAGACAAATTTCTCATTTCTTCTAAGCTTCAGTTTTCATATCTACAAATTATTATAAGAATTAAGTGGGTAATATATATTAGGTGTCCAGCATAGAGCCAAGCACATAAGTTTTCAAAAATTAACAGTTACTACTCTGTAAATCAAATGAGATAATGCAAGCAAATTGCTTTACACAATGCCTGGCACACAGTAAGCCATCAGGAAATGATAGCTGGAAGCTATTGTCATATGAAATAGAATGAAGGACTAGATCTAAAAGAAAGCAACATTTCAAAACCCAACCAACATCTATCATGATAAATTTGGAAAAGGCCTTGAGAGTTCACCCAGATCTATCCCTACCCTCAGAGAAAACACTTTAGTAATTTTAGACATAATGGAATATTTTTCTCTCCAAAGAAAGTGTTTGCAAAGCAACTCTCTTCCTTTTGTGCTCATATTTCATCAGTTTACATAATATTTAATTAAATTACATAATTACAATAATAAGTACAACTGGCATAAACTTGTTTGGGACTCTCTCCTGGGACTTTCCTCTAGTGGGAACAGATGTGCGCAGTTGAGAGTCATTAACTAGCCGGGAACATTGAATATGTTGTGGGCATTGGTCAGTATGTTTTACGGAGGAGATAGAGAGCTGATTAAGTGGGAGTCAGCCAAGAGAGTTTCTACTGCATTGCAGCAGTCTCCTGCATTCTCTTCATTTACATGAATGCTCCTGGTTCTTAAAACTTTGTCTCACATTTGACCTATTTATGCATTTTCTAAACATCCTTCAGTAGCTGATATGCAGAAAGCTTTATTACTAGAATTGTAAACATACCTTATAGAATTGTTTTGTTATTCTATAGTCATAACCATGTATTGGGCAGAGAAAGCAATGTAAACAGAAAATGTAGAACATGAGGATGAATGCTGGGCACTGCCCTTTGTACATTTCTTCTGCCAGTCATAAACAATAGGTTTTAAATTCATTCCTAAGAAGAAAATGATAGAAACATGTCTCGCACATGAAAATGATACTATCAATTGAGTAGAACCAAAAAGATTCGAACATGCTTATTTAATGTCCTCTGGCTTTCTGACTGGCCAAATGCATGAACATAAGGAACCATTCTTCCCATCCCTAATGGTAATCTCATGAAAACTTTTGAAACCTATTTATTTTATTTATTTATTTATTTATTTATTTTTTGAGATGGAGTTTTCACTCTTGTTGCCCAGGCTGGAGTGCAATGGCACGATCTCGGCTCACTGCAACCTCCGCCTCCTGGGTTCAAGTGATTCTCCTGCCTCAGCCTTCTGAGTAGCTGGAATTACAGGCATGCACCACCACACCCGGCTAAATTTTTGTATTTTTAATAGAGCCGGGGTTTCACCATGTCGGTCAGGTTGGTCTCAAACTCCTGACCTCAGGTGATCTGCCCATCTCAGCCTCCCAAAGTTGAAACCTGTTCGCTTACTGCATTGCAATCCTCAGAATCAGAGCACCACAAACCTGAGAAGCATTGGCAGCATATATATATTTTTTAACTTGGGCTTTGGTGGGGGATTCATGATGCCATTTTCAGTTTTAAATAATATTCACTAGCAGATGAAATCTATTGAAGTTCTTATTTATAAGGTACTTCTGCTGAGACAAGCCTTAGAAACAGCTCAATCTGTGCCTCAGGAAGTTAAAATTTTTTTTTATCAGAGTAGCAAATAAGCTATCATATAGAACTCGTCAAATCCAGAAGGAATATGCCTTTCACTAGTAGTCTGTGGAGTCATTTAGCGTTCTTACCAATAAAGGCACATTTCAATCCTCAACTGTGGATTTGAACATTTGGATTTTTCCCAAGTAATCACTGGCCATCCCAGCAGATACCAATATTGTATAGGTTGGTTGACTGGTTAAAGCTGACTTGAGCCAGATCAATTCCTTTGACTTGAACAACTTCCGGGCCTCTCTTCGAACATCATGGAGACTAACTGATAATCATTATTTATGTGAGATAGGTTCTCTATAGTCACGATAATGTCAAGCATTTTTGGTGTTAATAACAATTTAAAGTTTAATAATTACTTTTGGTGAGAAGAAGATTTGTGAGCAAAAGCATCATTTTTACTTGTTTCTATTTCTTTTCTTAATCCATGAATTGACTGAGCTCTAAAATCCGCAAATCACATGCTTTGCTTTGTAAAGAACTTATATTCACCAGCAATTACACAGACTGATATGTCCTTAACGCCAGGTTAAATGTCCTTAACGCCAGGTTAAATGTCCTTAACGCCAACAAAAGGCACTCTGGTTGGTCCCATTCCTTGGTTCAAGCCTCCACCCATGATTCAAACAGCCATAACGAAAACATGGTCAGGTCTCCTCAATTGGGAGAAAAAGGAATATTCTGGTGAATGATCATGGATCATTTTGAATGAAGGTCACTGGACAGAGAGGCCGGAACCAGGTTATCAAAGGAATAATGTGTCCTATTATGGAGCTGAGATTTTACCTTATGGACAATAGAACCAGCTGCTGGTTTTTAAGCAGAGAAGACTGACCCAGTGATGAGGCTAAGAGAGCCCAACTGCATGCACACTCGATCTTGGAAGGCTCTGTGACCTGTGCTTAGGGGCAAACAGTGATCGCAGGTGAAGTATACTTGGGAGACCAGAAAAAGACAGCAGCCTTAGAAGAAGAAGATAGCAAAAACGACAAGAGGGAATCAAGCTCCCTAGCAATCCTGCTGGGGTTCAAAGCTAGATTCTGGTCCTCATGGGAAATGAAAAGTAAAACCAAGAATCAATATCACAAGCAGAAAGGCCGTTTGGGAAAACTGGCCACATACAGCTCAGTCCTGCTGCATCCTGGAATCACAATCCTGTGAGCTGGCAAGGTCCATAGGCTCTTATAAGAAACTTGAGTACAGCTGAAGCAGGCAAGAAATAGCGCCCAGAGTCCTTGGGAATTTTGCATCATCATTCCACTTAAAATTAAAATTTGCTCAAAGCTCCAACTCTTCTAAAATTAGAACCCCAGTATCTTTCAGGTTATCAGAAAGGGTTGATATTTTCTTGAGGTATTTCTGGTCTGATTTCCTGCTACCCTTGAACCCACAACTCACTCATGCCTTCCCATTGGCCAATGTTCTCTTATCTTGACAATTCCTTTTCATTGTTTTCCAAGGCTCACTCTAGGCCATAGCATTCAGCTGACTTTTACTGAAGATTGACAGAGGATAGAGAGATCACATCACACCCAGCCTAGCTGATAATTTAAAATGCAAACTATGTAAACTTAAATAATAGGTGCCCCTGTTACTAAAATGCACCTTGATCATTCTCCCCACACCCCCAACTAAGGAATTTTCATAGATTGTCATTTCCATTTGGTCTCCAACTTCCCACCATGTCATTCTGCCCCAACACTCTACTTTCATAATCTCTCTTTTTGCACACAGCTCTCATAAGTCCATTTTTGTGTTTTATGCAGAGAATTTGGTTCTCTTTTTTTCTGGCTGTGTTTGAGAGATTATGTTTCTACAACCAAAATGGTCCATCAAAATGTTTTGCTAAGCAAAACAGAAAAAAAAATGATTTTCTCCACTAGGAGGAATTTTGCTGTCAGATATTAAAATAGCATTTTCCCTCATATACATGAATCTACAAGATGAGCATAATTATATCTCTTATTAGCTTAGGCAAGGATTGATAGATCTAAACCAATCTGCAGAGAATCTACTGGGCTATATGTATATGTCCTGACCCTTGTGGCTACCACTGTCTGTCTGCATATTAGGAACAACAGATACATCAGAATCTACCTCTTGACTTTCTGTGACAGGTAGAAATGTAGTATCTCCAGCAAGGCAATTCCCTTGAGCCATTACACATGCAAAATATTTCCTCAATTGAAAAATGCTACTGGAAATTTTCACAGAGAACTCTAGGAAAGAAATTCCTGAAATTGCAGTGTAAAAACTCATAAAAGAGCTCTGCAATAAGAAGCAATATTCTCACCAGGCTGTTGATACTGTTTGAGAAATTTACATCAAAACAGTGTCAGCGGTGGTGCTAACAAGCGCAGTGTCAACGAGATCCGCCAGGTCTGTCAGTTGATGTAGTCCCAGGTACAGCAGGGGCAGTTTGCTGTCTTATTGCAGAATAAATGTGGGCCCCAAAACTGTCAGTAGCACAGAGCTATTTAGTGCCTTAAAAGACAATGAAATTCTCTCAGGAAATGAGAAACACAGGATCTACTCAGCTTCCAGTTTGAGGGCCATATTTATGTGTTTGAGCATGGATTTACACTGCCTTTTGTTTTGCAAATGCTAATACCATCCCATCCATTTTTTTCCAGAAATATTGAAGCTGTGGTTAATTGAAAAAAAAGAAAAAGAAAGGCGAGGATTTAGCAGCTATATTCAATGTACTGTATTGCTATAAAACTACTTCACATCCTGTCACTCATCTCCCTCCTCCATTCTTGTCCCACCCAAAATCACTGAACCAAACAATGACAAAAATATAAAAGGACCAAAGCAACTCACCCGCATTGCCCAGTAGTGGTCCCTTGGCAAACACGGTGAAAACATCACCTTGGCAGATGACAGACACTTGGGCCTTGGCTAGGGCATTAGTGAACAATGTTATTAAGGACTAATTAGATGGCTTTTGTTGAAATATTTCCAAAGAAATGAGCAAAATAAAGCTGACCTAAAGAAAATATTTTAAAACCTCCCACTGAGCATGCTCAGAGAAAGCATTTTGACTTCTTTTATTTTTAAAATGCTCAACCATTTTCTTCAAAAACTTGGCTTGATCTTCCTGATTCAGTGATAACTGAAGTCATGCCAACTTTGATGTTTTTAGCTTCAGCTGTTTTAGAGCTATATGTGATCCCCCCAAAAAGGTTGGAATGAATTTTTTTTCTGAGTGAAGAAGGAAGCATATGTTTTAACCCTCATGTGCCTTTTTTGAAAAGGATGAATTAACATCCTATAATATTTTATCTTTGAGCTTAAAATAAAAGAGTTTAGTTTGAAAGTCAAAGAGACATTTTTCAGAAATTGAAATGGAGACTTGGGCCTTCAAGAATTAAGACTATGAATTGTATCTGCTTTACCGAATACATTTGGAGACTTGCATGTCTGCTGCTATTGTTTTAAAATGGCAGCAGAGACCAGGCAGCCTGGAGACTTGAGCAAGATGGACCACACACAAACCAAATTTCAGGACATCAAAAGGACATAAAACTAATACACAGAAATGCCGGAGCATCTTGAATACATTTTTTTTCCAACCAGATATATGACATGAAGAAAGAGAAATAAAAATGAACTCAGAAAGCTTTAATCCACCTGATGATCTTATTTTCCCTTCTAAGTTATAGAAAAAGGAAGGGAAGAAAAAACAATAAGCAGCTAGAAACTGATTGGTACCAAATATAATTGATCCCATTAAAGAAGAAGCTACATAGAGGAGACAGTTATCAGTTATCAGGAAGACTTCTGAGAGCCAGGTCTATATTCTTTTTTATTATTGACCATGCCCATGATTTGTCAGATTTCCCCTGGGACCAACTGGTCTTTGGATCTCCTTAGGACACACCAGAGGCAATAAAAAAAGGAAATCACACTAATTATAGCAGATCTGATCACAAGCTAGGAAGGTAGACAACAATTCTAGTCATGCACAGAGCTATGTCAAATGACTCCATGGTTGGTGCAAACCTGAAATGAGAAGTGGCTTCTGACTTAGGGTGAGACATTTCCCACGTGACTGCAGATGGAAACACAGGATATCGGTGCTTCCAGATCAGACATAGGTCATTTTTGTGGAAGACCGTGCAATGCCAAGTCTAGAAGTCTAATAATATCAAGTTAAATTTCTTCAAGTCAGAACTCCTACTACATCCTGGTACGTACCCAAAACACTGGAAAACCAACAAAAGGAAAGAATCAGTAAAGAAATGACAAATGTCTCCCTCTTATGTCAGAAGAAATTTGGGCAGAAAAATTGAAACCAGAATGAAAGAAAGGTTTAAAAGGAAATTGAGTCTGTGTTTACAAAACTATTCCAATCTGAGGTGAACTGTCCAACTCAACCAGTTGCTTTGGAGAAACATGATTAAAGTGATGACTGAGGTGTTTTGCGTCCTAGCCTCAGTTTCCTTTATTCCCCTCACAGTCCAGTGACAGCCAATCAGAAAAGAACCTGGCCCGGAGGCTTGTCAGTGATAATAATTGAAAACATCTGTCCATGCAGCAAGTGTGGGAAGCCCATGCATCTCCCTGACAGAGCGAGTTCTCACACAGCAAAGCCATAACCACGACTGCTCATATGCTCCTTCACAGACTTTTCTCACTGCCAGCTATCTTTATTCTCCTGCCAGGAAAGCAAGGGGCCTGGGGCTCCAACCCAGGCTGGGGTTAAGTGAGCTGGGACCAGGGGAAGAAAGGGGACAGGCTGGCTCCCAGCTCTGGGTCTAGAGACAAGGGATATCTGATTGGGAACTAAAGAGAGCGGCGACTGAGGAAAAAGAATAGCAAACAGAGAAACCAAACAAACTGAAGAGGACAGATAGGCAGCGGGATAAGAAGCGTTCAGATTCTAAACTCAGGTGAGCCGGGTTTAAATCTTGGCACAGCATTTTCACTATGTCACTGGGCAACCTCCCTGAGCCTCAGGTTTTTCGTCTCTAAAATGGGAATAATAATAGTACCTGTCTCACAATGTTTTCATGAAAAATAAGATAATGCACTTCAGTAGAACAAGGCAAGGACTGAATACACATTAGCTCCTTTAGAAGGGGGCTTCCCAGACAGTCATTAAGGTGCAGAGGTAGAAGACCTCTACTGAGGGGCATGCTACTTCGGTCATGTGTAGGGAAGGCCCTACTGATGGTGTCCTATTGACTTGGACAGTCTCCATGTGGTTCCCGCAGATGTTCTTTCCCTGCCTGTGGCCTGTGTTAAGCTGCTTTATCAACCTGTGCCTCTTAGTTTCTTGCGATCTCTGTACTGACTCATGTGGCCTCTCTCTGCCATGAAAGCCATGTTCGGAGACAGCACTAGGTTGTACCTGGTCTGTCTTCCCTTGCTCCTCGTGTGCCAATGCCTCGTTCCCTGTTTCAGCAGTTTGCCAGATCTTTCAGCTTGGTATAAAACATATCAAGGGGATATCTGGTTAGAAGAATGCCAGCAAAACATTATTTCAGCCAACTGAGGAGAAACTTCCAGATTGTAGGTTAGAGAGTAATCAAAACACGGAAAGTTGGAGTAAGGGGAAGAAAGAAAATAAAGTCCTTAGTAGGAAGGTTTGGATGTTCTCTCTGCCTTCCAGAAGAAAAAAAAAAACATTATTAAGAATATAATGAACCAATAGATTTACGAAGGAAATATAAACAAAATGCCATAAAGGACAATATTTTAAAATATCAAATTATCCAGATCATTTCATTGTTTAAGATACCCTGTGTACATAAATTAATCACCTTTGGAAACTGCATTAACAGTCACATCACAATTGTATTTATAGCTAACTCACAGTTATTTGATGTATGATGTTCACTTGGAAGCTGGAAAGAATAAATCCAGCTTGCAAAGAAGCAGAACTTACTTTTAGGGTGGGGCTTAGGTCCTGAGAAAATCTAGCTCAACACATGGGTGGCAAGGAATAATACAAAAGGAGAGACTTGGGGAGGCCAACTTTGCATCATTAGTTAAGAACAGTTCTGCATTGTATATGTATCCAACATAAACACTTGGCTAAGGATGTTATTCTACTGACAGTGTTTGGTTTTCCTTATGGTCATCAGCTGGATGACTACCGCTACTTGGCTGAGAAGCACTTCATCCATAAAGAAAAGCACCATAAGTAATAATGAGTGCGAGTTTGTGTTAGTTGCAGAGCAAGAATTCAGATTCAACGAGGGATTGAATCAAACTGTTTAACCTAATTGAGCTTCTATAAATCAGGAGTGTTGTCATATTAGTAATCCCCCTAGATAAAGGCACTGCAAAGAGGCGCCGCACAAGAGTGCGAATGTATAAACACAAAATACAGGGAATCTACTGAAGCTCCTTTATTCAGCATCCTTGTACATCTCCCCTCTCTTTATAATCACTATTGCAATAAAATTATCACTTAACCACCAACATTAGTACATCTTTTTAATCATTGAGAGACTATTATAGTTTTCCTATGATTCTGTCTTCAATATCCACCTACAACCATGGAAAGGCCTGATCTTTTCATGACTATAAAATCAACAAAATATGGGGAGGGAGAAAATGTACATCCGTTGGGAACTGGGATTTAAAAATACTTACTATGAATACTGTAAAGTTATTGTTTTTAAAATGAAGCAGATCTATATGTGCTCACCTGAAGGGATCACCAAGACATATCCCATTTACATAGATTTCTCTAAAATCCGCTTCAAATATTTATCTTTGTAAATTACTTCTAATATATTCCTAAAGTCACTGTTTGTCTACTTTGATACCTCTATTCCTTTAAATTTTCCCTTCTTTCTATAGTCACTTAAGGGCAACGTGGCTCAAAACCCCCAGGAGCTTGCCTCTCAAGTTCGCAGATCCCTTCTCATCCAGGAATACCTTTTGTTGCTTCCATAGATGTATCTGGTTACCTTTTGAAATTACTTTTCTGCTGAATGGCACATTCCTGGCATACATGCCACCATTCCCCATTCCTGAACCCATGTTGACATAACTGAATGATCATATCACCCTTTTACACTGTGACTTCACCTTCAGGGTCCTTTCTCACAGAGCAGGCAGCCACCATCAGCCAGGTGAAGCAAATCTGTGTGCCATCCCTTCTGCCCAGAGCGGGTCTCTTTGTCCAATGCCACCATTCTTTTATAAGTGTAAGAAAACAAAAACTCAGACTATAGACACACCCTCATGCTTCCAAGAGATGGAGACTCATGTCTGTTTCCTTAAAAATCTTGTTTCTGCCTTTCTATTTCACTCATCACTTTGATAAATAAATGTAAAGATACATATAAACATCCTATAATATATAAATGTATATTTAAAATATTCATATATATGCAAGAGATTACTACAGACTTTTTACATTTTAGGGTTCACTTATTTTGCAATTGATTGCTGTGCTTGCAATGTGTTTCTGAGCTTGTCAACTTTCCTTGCAAAGTATTTCAAGTTACAGGAAGGAAAAGGTGTTTAAAATTGTTAATAGGATTTGCAGCACAAGGAAATTAGAAATTCTTCTGCCCAACTGTCTGATATTCAAAATGAGGAAACTGAGGCTGAGCAAGGCTAAGTGAGTGCCCAAAGTACTACAGGTAGTAAGAAGCGAAGCCAGGAGAGAAAATCAGGCTTTCTGTTTCCTTGTTCAAGTTGATCTTTCATTCCAGTAATTAAAACTGGTGTGCAGTAATGAGGCAAAAGCAGCTTCGTCAAATCAGCTTTTTTCTCCAACTTCCTATGGTATTGTGGGTCAGTTGGCCTCACGAATTTCCACACAATTCTATATGTCAGTGAAGTAGATTATTTAGACATTCTCTTCTGTATATATTATTTGGATTATGTAGAAATTACCCGTAAGAAACCAAGACTTTTCAACACGAACCTCATGACTTCCACATTCTATTTTTGATACCTTAACCTAAAGTAATTTCACACTCTCATAAAACCTTTGAAAATGGAGCATCCACAGATGATATTTTGCACTTACCAAATTCCTTTTTCAAAAAAAAACCCTCTAAATGTTACATTATATTGTTGTATTTGCAAATTATATCCTCCAGTCATCCTCTGTAATTTTTTTTCAAAGAAAGTAAAACACAGAAGATAGGAAGAACATAGGGAGAAATGACACAGAAAAAGCCTCAACATCTAACAAACATGAATGTCTGTTGACAGCGTTGTTCTGACTGCAGACAGAAAAATATTGGGGAGTACCTCACTTCTGTTCAGACAGTCCCTTTTGGGTGAGAAAAAGCTTAATCTGTCAGCCAAACATAAAACAAAAACTATTTGTAATAAGAAGTTACCGAATGCCCAAACTTTTTTACGACAAATGAAATAGGAGGAAAGCTGAAGGTAACATATCACCTAAATGCAAAGAGTTTGCAATCTAATTGAGAGAGTAAAACATATGTGAATGAAATAACTTAGTGATAAAAATAAAACATGTCAACAACAATGTAATACAATCTGAATGTTTAAATGCCAAGAAAGCAAATAAGCAAGTGATCAGAATATGATTCTAAAAGTCTTCCTAGTAGAGACATGCTTAAATATGTTTTTGAGTAGCATGATTGGCATAAATGTGGCAATAAAAATAGTAGTAATGTAAGTGCAAAACAACTCAAATGTGTGTGGCCGTAAGGATACGTGAGCAGGTAAATTGACCTCTAAGCCCTGAATGGATGCTATCTGCTTTATCATTTTTTAACTTTTTTTTTGTTAATAGATTTTTCAAACCAGATTTAGGTTTAAAAAACTAATCAGAATCACCACTGGGGCCTGTCAGGGGGTGGGGAGAAAGGGGAGGAAGAGCATTAGGACAAATACCTAATGCATGCAGGGCTTAAAACCTAGATGATGGGTTGATAGGTGCAGCAAACCACCATGGCACATGTATACCTATGTAACAAACCTGCACGCTCAGCACGTGTATTCATGTATCCCAGAACTTAAAAAAAAAAAAAAAAAAAAAAAAAAAGATCAGAGACTTCCCATATACCTCCTCTGCACCCACCACATACACACAATTTCTCCTATCATTAAAATCTTGTGTTGGTGTGGTATATTTGTTGTAACTTATGAGCCAATATTGAGACATTAATTAAAGTCCATAGTTTACATTAGGCTTCACTCTTTACACTGTACATTCTATGGATTTTGACCAATGTATAATGACATGTAACCACCATTATAGTGTCAGAGAATAGTTTTTTACTACCCTAAAAATCTCCTGTGTTCCACCTTTTCATTCCTCCCTCCCTCCCCAAAACCTCTGCAACCACTGTTCTTTTTCTGTCTCCAAAGTTTTGCCTTTTCCAGGACGTCAGGTGCTTGGAATCATACAGTATACAGCGTTTTTAGATTGGCCTCTTTCACCTGGCGATATGCATTTAAGATTCTTCTTGTTCTTTTATGGTTTGATAGCTTATTTCTTTTTATTGCTAAACTATATTCCGTTGTATGGATATACCACAGCTGTTTATCCATTCATTATCCATTCATTTATCAGAGGACATCTAGAATCTTTAACTTAAAAACAAAAATTTTAAAACTTAAGTTTTTAACCAACATATTTCTCAGGTAGAAAATATGGTTCTCAGAACACATATACTTTTTACCTTGAGACTTCCTTGTCTGAGGCAATACGTTGTGATTTTTTGCAACACAATACTAAACTATCATTTCTGTTCTTAAACTTGAATCAAAGTCCACTTCACCTTCTTGCTTCTGTTCTTAGGCAATGTGAGAGCAATTAATTTTAGAATATATAACAAAAAGATGAGAATTACACAATTAAGTTGTGAATTTTCAAATGAATGTGGTTACTATCAAACATCTACTAGAGGTCATGTCTTTCTTTTCTCTGCAACTACAACATTATGTTGTCTTCACAATGAATCAGAATATAATTCCAAATTTGAAATTATGCCTTTTTCTCTCTTCTTTGGTTACACTGTTAATTATGTCCAAAAAGCAATTCTATGACCTTTTCAAAAGTGACATCCTAAGCTGTTGTTGATTCTCTAAGTGGAAACAAATGTCACCTGGCCCACCTATGTCTTTGTTTTTGATGTCAAATAACATTGATAACTAAATCACTCTAATATATGGGGAAAGAAAAGCTGCCCTGCCATTTGAAGGGAATTTGCAATGAAATTTTACTTGGCCCCATGATTATGTATACCTACTGGTTTTAAGACAGCACACAGGAGGCTTTGCCAAGAAAATTTTAAAGTTCAAGCAGAAAAAATAATCACAATATCTTTCAGTCATTTGCTGCGTGTATTTGTTTCCTTAAGATGCACAGCTAAATGCTCTCTACACACAGATATCACTTGGTAGGCGGAGTATATCTTATTACTGGGTTATTTTCCAGTACATTTGGCATAGTTAAGGTAAAGTGTATTAACTTTCTCTCAAAATAAAGATGAAAACAGAGTTGTAGCGGCCGTGAATGCTTCAGCCATTGTCAGGAAGTTAAAAACTGACAGGAGGCCCAAATAATCAACTCAGCCTGCTGCATATACCATAGTTTTCCCCTGGGATATCTGGTCTAATCCAACAATGTATCTGACTGGCATGAATGTAGAATTACTTTCAATAAAGATTTTATTTCAAGCTTGGATGATTTCCCCCAAAACATCTTGTCACTAAGGCAAAGTATATCATAGAATATCTGATTTTTTTTTTCCCCTACAAGTCAGCTTTTGAGAGGGGGAAAAAAATACACATTACAACTCAAGTACTCAACTCAGGTCAATTCACTGTAAAAAATCACATTTTAACATATCTACACTGATTAAAGATTTGCTGTGTTAAAGAAGTCAGGGTGCTGTCAAAGAGAGCTTACCCTAAAGTCTGGAAATGTAAAAAATAAGTACCACACTTGCTCCACTCCAGTCTGCATTCTGCCTGCAGTGGCCTCCAATCGAAGGGCAGGCAGGACAGATGAGTCCACCAGCTAACACCCGGCTCCGAGAATATTTGTCTTTTTGCAAGTAAGGAACATTTAAAGGTCACATCTTCCAATAAGTATGAAATTGTTTCCAGGCTATATGAGAAATATGAATGGCCTGGTCATGATCACACGAAAATGATCTTCATTTCTCTATGCATCCTTCTCTCTCTCTTTATTCCATTCTCTTCCTTCATGATGCCACATTAAGTCAGCATGTTCAAGATAGGGGAACTGTAGGTAACAGTTCATTACTCTATTTTGAATTCCCTTAAACGTTTCATTTAGTACTTGCGTACATTATTTCAGCCTTGGTGTCACATTGTTTAATTTATGCTTGGTTCATATAATCTTAAAAATAGCTTGTGTTACCTACAGAGTTTCACCCCTTACTAAAAGCACACAAATCATATGATTTAGTGCTAATGGGATAGGAGTAATTATTTTAACATTTAATAATCATAACACATTATATTTATATGTTTTAAATTCAAAATCCCTTTTATCTCTATTATTATATTTTATGATTAACATACAATGTTACAATAAGTATGTACACGAAAGAGCACTCAGCATGGATAATAGTAGATAAAACTCTAGAGAGGCATGGAAAGGGCTAGAGTTGAGTCCCTGGTTCTTTGACTTTATTAGCACTGTGTAACCTTTGGACAGATCATTAACCAAGAAGTCCCTAACCCTGGCTGCACACCAGGCTCATCTGTGAAGCTTTTTAGAAACTCTGAGTCCCGGGTCTCAACCCTGAACTACCAAATCAGAATCTCTGTGCAATTCCTTTCCTTTATTAAAAGCCTGAGCCAGAGTGGAAAACCAGTGAGTTCTAATCTCCCTTTCCGTGTTTATAAAACAATTGACAGAAAGAAATGTAATCACATATAATAAAAATTAATGTTTCTGGCTGGGCGTGGTGGCTCACACCTATGATCCCAGCACTTTGGAAGGCCTAGGTAGGCAGATCACCTGAGGTCAGGAGTTCGAGACCAGCCTGGCCAACATGGTGAAACCCCATCTCTATTAAAAATTCAAAGAATTAGTGGGGCATGATGGCGCATGCCTATAATCCCAGCCACTCAGGAGGCTAAGGCAGGAGAACTGCTTGAACCAGGGAGGCAGAGGTTGCAGTGAGCCAGGACAGTGCCATTGCACTCCAGCACAGGCAGCAAGAACGTAAATCAGTCTCAAGAAAAAAAAAATGTTTCTCTAGCTTGCAAAGGGTTTTCACATACATTTTTAAATTTAATCTTCAAAACAACCTATGAGATCAGTTTTGCCATTAACTTCACTTTCTAAATGAAGAATCTGAGGCTCAGAGAAATGGTAGGGCCCATCTAAGATCACAGTCAGTACCTATAGAACTAGCACTTAAGATTTTGAGCTTCCAGATCAAGAGCAATGGTTCTTTCCCTCCAGGTAGAAGAGACTCACATGCAGAGCTTTTAAAATGTACCCAGGCCTAACTGCAAGCCATTTGCAACAGATTTTATGTGGATGGGTCCCAGAGGTTAATATGGTTTTGAATGTTCCACAGATGATATTAATATGCAGTCTGAATAGAGAATTTCTGCCCTAGAATGATCAGAACAAGTTTGGAAAATATAAAGTACTATACAGATATAGCGTGATGATTTTATCTCAGTTTTGCTGATAATTAAGCATGAATTCAAAGGGGGAGGGAAATGATGCGTGAACACAAGGCTGTTCAGATCTAGGCTCCACATTAGATGTCAGGTCTTCCCTTTCATGAACCAGCTCTATTTCTATTGGAACTTCTCTGACTCCCCAGAGCTCATGGTTGCTGTCACAGGTTAGATTTAACATGGCGCCAGTTACCTATTAACACCAACAGAAGTAAAGATGGAGCAGCATGGGGTAGAAAGAGAAGTCAAACTATGACATTGGGCTGGACAAAGCCTGGCTACCCACAGAAGGTCTGGGGCATCCAGGGCCCATCACAGTTGTCTCCGGGAGGATGAAGATGGCTTGGCCTTGATACACTCACTGTGATCAGTCATTGGCCGTGGGCTGTCTCCAAGAGTCCCCTGGGGTGAGGTGGCTCTCTTCAGCTGAGGCAAACCCTGCAGGGGCTGACAGCTGAAGCTGCCTGCGGACTTGACACTTGGAAACTGGGCAACAAGTCTTTCCTCAAAGAGAGACCTGGGTAGCACATCAAGGGTCCAGCACAGTCCACCCTTTGTGGTGCTCGGAGTGTGTTCTTCATGTTCATTTGAGAAGCAGCTCCCCCAGGACTCTCAGGGAGAGAGGAGATCTTTGAAGGGGAAGCTTTAGAAGGATGAACTACAAGCTCTGCAGCTACAGCTGGACCTGAGCCCAGCTCATTGTCTCCATCCTCCACTCTCTATTCGAGACTCCCCTCATCCTCAACAATGGCCTCTGCTGGTCGTGGTGGCTGCCCTAATGTAATGTCCCAGACCCTCATCCATGGGAGATCCAAGCTCCTGTATACCATGTCTTCTCAGACAAGAATTTCTGCCCTGTTAATGCCCCATCACAACTGGGCAACAGAGAACTTGGAAGCCCTATGTGGATCATCTGGGTGCCACTCTGTCCCCCTGGTGTAACAGCAACCTTGCCTCCGCCCTTTGATCACAGTTAATTATACCTGCCTAGATGGTGACTCTTTGCCTTGACTGCTGGTGCCTGGACCCAAGAAGCTTCACGTGGCAAGAAAGCAACAGTAGCTTAGAAGACAGTGATTTGATATATCATTCAAATACAATGATATACAGAGAATAGCATCCTTCCTGACTGCCCATTTATTTTGTTCCAGAGGATGCTATGTTCTAGCGACCATCTCATAATTCTGTGAGTCGGGCCCCTTTGGCTGCCCCTCAGCCCTGCCACTTGTTATTAAAATTGCATCTACCTGGCTTCTAGTAATTAAGCCCCACCAGCTGGCCTCTATTACCAGTGTCTCAGCATCCCCATTACAATCAGTGAGCCTAGTTCTGTAATGGACTCTCCTATAGTCAACCCTCATTTACAGAGTAAAGGCCCCTATAATCACATACAACTTTTCTGTAGAATATCAACGATGCTTAGCAACAGCTCTTCAATTCATTGACCTTGGAGTTACTATCCACAACCTCCCACTATTATTTCTAAATGCCTCATACTTTACACCAGCTAGTCTCCTCCACAGATCTAATGTCCTAATTCACCACCAGGGTGAGTTTTCACAATTGGGCTGCCACCTTGTGCCAGGACCTGCCTGCATTCCACCTGCCACCATCGATGGACTCCTCATTGCCAGTCAGACTGCGAGTGACCCAGCTCCAAATCTCCATCTTATTGCTGGCTTTCTGGGACCACTCATAGAGCTAATAATCATGGGTTCAGTTCTCCAGAAGGAGCCCCTGAAACAGAGTTTGGCATCCAGGGCATTGTTAAAGGTTAACCCCTGTGGAAGGAAGGAGGTGGCAACAGGATTGGGCAGAGGAATAAGCTGAACTGAAGTGCAGACCCAAGAAAGCTTCAGCCAGACCCACAGGAAGCTCTGGGGCACATAGAGCCTGTCAAAGTCGTCCCACAGTGGGCAGAAATAGTCCAGGCTTTATACTGACTGACTGAGTAGGGGCCAGAGCAGTGGCTCACACCTGTAATCCCAGCACTTCAGGAGGCTGAGGCAGGAAGATCACCTGAGGCCAGGAGTTCGAGACCAGCCTGGGAAACATAGTGAGACCCCATCTCTACAAAACAAAAAAATTTTTTTTAATTAGCCGGGCATGGTGGCACACACCTGTAGTCCTAGCTACTCAGCAGGTCGAGGCGGGAAGATCGCTTGACCCAAGGAGTTAGAGGTTACAATGAGCTATGATTGTGCCACTGCACTCTAGCCTGGGCGACAGAATAAGCTCGTCTCTTAAATACATACATAACATAAAATATATGTTGACAGATCAGTCAGTGTCCTTGAGCAAGGAGGCTTATTGCAATTGAGGCAAACCGTGAAGAAGATAGCTGGCAGCCATCAGCTATCCCTGCAGCTATGCAGGTAGTCCTTCCTTGAAAGGAGATCTAAGTGGCCCATCTCTGAAAGCAAAGCAGCCACCATAATTATCAAATTGACAAATGTACGAATGGCCCCTTAGCAGACTAAGAGCCTTCTGTTATAAAGCTTAATATAATGCTTGATAGTGGTCCCTAAAAGATGAGGCATTTCATGTAGAAATTCTTAGAACAGGTGATCACAGTTCTACGTACCGGACGATAGAATCATGAGTTAGCCCAGCATCCGTATTTACAGGGACATATGCAGAAACTGGCACAATCCATTCCTTCAACGTAGTACAGATGATAAATTTATATGTGTAAATGCAAAATAAATTATTTTCTATCTTTGAGCAAAGTATTACATACATTTTGAAAGGGTTTATATTTCTGCAGATGCATCGAGCATTTTACCAAAAATAAAATTATATGGTCAAATTTTAGATGGCCAAAAAAATGGCATCATTATCTTTAGCTTCAATCCAACCATAGTATAAAACAGATAAAAATTACTCTCTATTCTAAATTCCTCTCACCAGTTTTGTTCAAATTAGGTACATGTTTGGAAACTCATTGTCAGATAATATATGGGAAGGAAAGACACACTGAACAATTACAGGCCCTTAAGTTCTCAAACAGTTGCGCTTTTTATTTTTGCCTTCATCTTCTTGTCCTCTCATACATTACACCAACTAGTCTCCTCCACAGATCTAATGTCCTAATCCACCATCAGGGTGAAATTTAGGTGTGCAGGAAATGTAATTATTGTGGCAACATTAAAATTAATTTATTTTTCAGGCCCTATTCTTCTAAATGACTTGAATTTGGTTAGTTAAGACTGTCTTCCAGATTTTTTCTGGTGATGTTGTTAGTTCTGGAGGGCTAGATAAAGCCGAAGCATTTGGTGGAAGGGCAGAAAGGATATCCATTAATACAGCGTTTCAACAAATACTTGTTGAGTACTTAATACCATGAGCGAAATACTAATCTTAGTCTATGGATACAGCACTAAGCAAAAACAGATAAAGTCCTTGTGCTTACGGCATTTATATTCTGCTGGAGAAAGATAATAAAGCAGATTAGCAGCAGAGAAAGTGTCTAGCTTTTCCCACCTCTGCAGGCTGGTCTTCATTCCCTTTTCATTTGCAGTCATCATCCCCAACTTCCAATCCCAGGTCTGGATCTCAGTCACTCTTCACAGAGTACTCTGTGAGCTATCTTTGGCCACCCTGCCTAGATATACAAAGCAGCAATTTCTACTTAACTGCTCCTGATATACTAGGTGTAGGCAGCTCTGGAATCCTGCCATACTACTAGGTCTTCCCCAAAGAGAAGAATACAGATCTGTCTGATTCTCAGGATCCTCAAGCCTTCTAACAGCCTGCACTCCCAGGGAACGGGATTAGCAAGAACCAGGGCCTGGGCCACTTACATGGGACCTCATCAAAGTCCCACCTTTCCTAGACCCTCCCTCCCCAAGTCCAGAAAAATCTTTCTCTAGCCTGGCAGCAAAGCAGCCTGGCTCTTTATCTACCTTCCAATCTACTGATCATGCCATCCATATTTTGGCTGCAGCTCTGAGGCCTTTGGCACTTAGGCTTTTGAAACTCAAAAACACAGTCCTTTGCAACTCAACTGCCTTGCCTTGCAAAAATTAAAAGCACTTCTGCTTTTCTGCATCACCCCTGAACTGAGGGCACAGTGTTGCTGACTGAACCTTGGGGAAAGACCCAATGTACAAGGAAGGGTAGAAAAGAAGGCTCAGTCACTATCTACTATCTCATCTTATCTCCAGATGATACTTTGACTTTCCCAGAATGCTCACTCTTTCATCATTAATCCGGCAGCCCAAACCACACTTCAAAGATTGTTCAACCTTCCATCCAATACAGGAATCTCAAACATCCTGCCTGAATACTTCTCTTGATGGGGAACTCATAGCCTTTTTTTGGTATAAAATATTTAATATCTTTAATAGGTGCTCCCAATGCTTTGCCAGCATATATGGGGGGGGGGGGGGGAGAGATCTACACCAAATATCAATAGTGGTAATATCTAAGTAGTAGAATTATGAGGGATTCTTATTGTATCTTTGTCTGCATTTTCTAAATTTTCTGTAGTATATGTAAATGCATTACTGTTTTGAAGCAGTCTTTTCTATTTTTACAACATTAATTCTTCATACAAAGGTAAAATCCATCTCTGGGCCAATTCCAGTAACTGGATTACAAGAGGAAAGTTTATTCTTTCTTTCACATCATGGCTTTTTGCATTGAGTCATCATGACTTCCCTAAATATTCTTTCCCCCCCACTAACCAAACACCTTCAGTTCCTGCGCTCTTCCGTTTAGAAGCCACTCTCTGGGCACATTCACCTTGGTGCTCACTAGTTTTACTGTGTCCCTCTTAAAGTCACTGCAGAAAGTGTCTAAAACTGGCCAGGTGTGGTGGCTCACACCTGTAATCCCAGCACTTTGGAGGGCCAGGCAGATTACCTGAGGTAGGGAGTTTGAGATCAGCCTGACCAACGTGGTGAAACCCTGTCTAAAAATACAAAAATTAGCTGGGTGTGGTAGCGGGTGCCTATAATCCCAGCTACTTGGGAGGCTGAGGCAGGAGAATTACTTGAAACCGGGAGGCGGAGGTTGCAGCGAGCTGAGATCTTGCCACTGCACTCCAGCCTGGGTAACAGAGTGAGACTCCATCTCAAAAAAAAAACTCTAAAACTTATTTTTCCTCAGAAAGTAAGATTAAGCGCATACAAATTGAATGATGATACCCAAATTGCAACTGATTCTCCTTTGACTATTTTTCAGTCATTTAAACAAGGAGACAATTTTCAAGGAAACTGCTAAAGATTTTATGTAGGTGCCCTTAATGAAAAGTAAAGTGGCTCTTCTCTTCACCTATATAAAAAGGAAAAACAAAAGAGAAGTTGAGGAATACTTTGCATACTGAAAATATTCCTTTTATGTTTATCTAACGTCACAAGGCAAATATTTAAGTACTATATACTCCACTAATAACTTATAATTAGGTGCATTATTCTGCTTGGCTTAATTAATGCTGATCCATGCACAACACTCAAAGTTCTGTCTAAAATATTACTAGCACATACTAGTTTTTAAATAGCTATATTGGACAAATTCAGGTAGAAAATAATGACAGTCTTATAATTTTTTTATTTCTTAAAGTACTCCCAACATAATATATTTGCTAGCCTTTCTCCCCTAAATGCAGAGCGATGCCTTCCCAGGATGTTGATATTATCAGTGGTTATTGGTGTATCAGCAGAGCTCAGGGAATAAAAATTAAGAATTCTTTTACTGCTGAGACAGTTAAATGCAAATGGCTAAAACCATTTTAAAAGCATGAGGAAAAACACCTAAAAAAAAAAGATAACTGAAATAATCATTGTGCTAATAGGGCATTTCCATTTACAATGAGATATGAATGCTTTCAGAAGTTTTTAAATCTGTGTGAATATGGAAAAAAGGTAATACATGTTAATTTGGTTTTTCTTCCATCTGAACACCCTTCTTATCTGTGCAGATATATCCTTGGATGTGAATTAGGTGATTAAAAAATCAAAATATGTCACCCAAGACTTCTTGTTGACTCTGACTCACTTTTTTCCCAAGTCTTCCTCAGGTCTCAGGCCTCTCCATTAAGAAGTCTCTTGATGTCAAACTCAGAATTCTTGGATCTTAGCTACTTGCAGAAAATACATTTATATCACAGAGTAATAAAGATCTGCATCTTAATCTAGGCTCTGCCACTTACTGCCTGTGTGGCTTGGATCAAATTTTCAGTCTTTCTCAGGGTCATTTTGTTCATCTGAAAAAGTTCACCTGAAAATTTTCTCTTACGTCTAAACAAAAGAAAAAAAAATGGGAAGAGAAATATCCCAATATACAGTAAAGTTACAGTGATTTAAACAGCAGAGTACTGAATCAAAATACACACAGAGGCCGGGCACAGTGGCTCACGCCTGTAATCCCGGCACTGTGGGAGGCTAAGATGGGCAGATCACTTTAGATCAGGAGTTTGAGACCAGCCTGGCCAATATAGGGAAACCCCGTCGCTACTAAAAATACAAAAAATTAGCCAGGCATGGTAACGCGTGACTGTAATCCCAGCTACTTGGGAGGCTGAGGCATGAGAGTCGCTTCAACTTGGCAGGTGGAGATTTCATTGAGCCGAGACAATGCGACTACATTCCAGCCTGGGTGACAGAGTGAGGCTCTGTCTCAAAAAGAAAATATATGTATATATACACATACATACATACATACATACATACATAGAGATTATCAGCACAGTACCGTATACCAGGGTGTGTGGCTGACTGCAGGCAATCTGCACAAAAAAGGCAGTACCACAAATCAATGGAGAGTGGTGGTTTATTCAACAAATGTCATAGGGAAAATCAGCTGGTTTCCAGAAAAAAAGTAAATTCAGAGTACCATCAAATTTCACACAACAAAAATATTTACAATGAATTAGATGATATGCTTTTAAAATCTAAAATCATTTTTAAAAACAAGACTTTGATAATAGTTATCTGATCTCTTTAAATGGTTGGATTTTATAGTAATAAAAACAAAGATAAAATCCAAAAGAAATAGTACTAGATATCACTACATAAGAACTTAAGTAAATAAAATTAAGAAACACAAGAATTGGGAGAATGTATGTGCCACAAAAGTAATGAAAAGTTACTCTTAAGACATAAAGAAACTTAGAAATCTACATATGCAAGGATTTTACTGTAGCATTGTCTGTAATAGCAAAGAATTAGAAGAAGCAACCTAAAAACCAACCAGCAGAGAAATGGTTAGATAAATTAAGGTATTTCCATACTATGAAATATAACAACTTTTTTAAAAGAATGAGGTATTTTTATATGTACTGACTCGGAAACATGCCCGTGATATATAGTTAAGGGGGGAAAAGCAAATTATAGCACATTATGTATTTTTTATTTCATCTTTTCTAAAAAGGAAAAAAATTATTTATATATAATTGTGTGTGTGTATATATATAAATATATATAAAACAGGTAGATGGATAGATGAGTAGAAAAACATCCAGAAGGAACACCCATCTGTTAATTATAGTTATGAAGAAATTTGACTAGGAAACAGGGGAGGTTTTTACTTTTTACTTTTCAATACTTCTGATTAGTACTTTTTTTTTCCCAAAAGACCATGTATTAGTTTTGCTGTACAAAATAAAATGGGTTAAACAAACAAACATAAAAGTATACACTCTAAATAGGAAAGAGGGCAGGAGATATTCACAGGAGAGGAAACACACATGACTGCTTGTTTGCTTTATTAACTTCTTCCCCATTTCCTAAATTCAAAGAATCCTAAGTTCAAAGAATGACAGACTATTTTTCATGTATGGCAGTTATTTTTAAAAAGAATAATACCAAATTATAATACTGCTAACAGGACTAATAGGCCCTCCCACATGTTATGTTTTAAGGAAAAAAGAGCCATAACTTGATAATCTGGTGCTGGTTCTCAAGATGTGGTTCCCAACCAGACCAGCAGTACTGTTACCACTTGGGAACTTGACAGGAATGCTGTTTATCAAGCCTCTCCCCAGACTTGCTGAATCAGAAATCTGGAGGTGGAGCCCAGCAACCTGCCTTTTAATACCTTCCAAATTATCTTCATGAAGGGTAAAGTTTGAGAACCACGGATCGAATTGTTACATTTCTATTATTTTACACTAAGGCAGGGGTCTTCATCTGCAGCATTATTGCCATTTGGGGCTAGATAATTCTTTGTCATCAGAGCTGCCTGTGCATTACAAAATGTTTAGCAGGATCCTTTGCCTCTACCCATTAGACACTAGTAGCAATTTCCCACCCCACCTGCTCATGACAATCAAAACTGTCTCCAGATATTGCCAAATCTCTCATAGGTGGAGGGGTGGGGCTTGGGACAGGGTACAATATTGCTCCTAAATGGGAAACCACTGCCTAAAAAAATACTCCAAAATGTGGAGGAAGAGTACATGGGAAGGTTTTATTTCTTTATCTCACTTATACCACGAAAGCATAGGGCACAATTCATTCTCTTCCATATAAGGTAATGATGAAGTGATATATATTCCATATATAAGTCATAGGAATTATTCCTGTTAGAAGTGAAAAATGCCAGATACAGAATTATATAAAGTGCATTTTCTCAAAGTTGTATGTAGATACATTATACAAACATTTCTATCATTTCTAAATGCTAACAGTGTCATTCTCCTGCTCGAACCCAAAGAAATGATTTCCATCACCCTTAGAAATAAGTCCCAGATTTTTACCATGACCCCTAAGTCCCTCCGCAGCATTTCCTACCTCTTTCCCTTTGCTCCCTGGCCTCCAGCCAGACTGTGCTCTGCATTCCTCACCACCAGGGTATTGTACCTACCATTCCCCGCCCAGAACACTTTTTCCCCTGATATGTGCACCTCGACAGGACTCTGCTCAAATCTCCCTTCCTTAGAGAGGGCTTCCCTGAGCACTCCGTCTAATACACGTAGCACTTCTTACCACTCTCTGCTCATTAGTATTACCTGGGGGCTATTCAAAAATGAAGGCAGCCTGGCCTTGCCCAATATTCAATAAAAGAGAATCTCTGGGAATGGATTCCAGGCCATCAGGGTTTTTTTAAAGTTCCCTAGGGTCAGTGGAAGAACCATTACTTCTCTTTTTCTTAGCTTTTCTTGAAGCATTTCAGGGCCTGAAGTCACATTGTATATTGCTTAGTGTATGGTTTGTTGTCTGTTTTCCCCACTAGATTGTAAGCTTCATCTGAGCAGGGATTTTGTCTGTTTTACTCATTGCACTATCCCTAATATCCAGAATAGTGTCAAACACATAGTAAGTACGCAATAGATTTTTATGAACTAATAAATGGTTACATCGAGTTCCCAGTGTTTATTATACTCTTCTAAACTTTTCAAATTTTCTCTAATAGAATGCGTTTATCATCGAAAAAAGAAATTAAAGCTGATTTTAAAATCTGCCTTTAAAATTTGTGATATATTTGAAGCACAGTGATTAGCACATAGAAGGTATTAATAGTAACAAACAGTAACTACTGTAAATGTTTCTTTTTGGTATTATCTACTATGTCAGGGTTTTGGTTCTGATATTCCATTTTATCTGTGGTTGTTATCACCTTACAGAACATATATTCCAATAAGAAATAAATTATAAATTGAAGCCTGTGGGCCATTCATTTTTTTACTTTTTAGTTCTCACATCTTATTAAATATTCTAAATATTGCTTTAGAGATACTTTAGAATATCACTGTAATGCCCAATCAATAAAAATATGAAACAAGTGAATAATTGAAAATGTTTCAATCTTCTGCATTGAAATTCCTGCAGAGGTTCAATAAATGCAAATAATCTGGCCATGTTAGCTATCAAAATTCAACTGCCATATAACGCTCCTTTGCTATAATGTACTTAAAAATTATATACACCTAACTTTAAAGCTAATTTTTTGCTTTTATTCAAAAGCAAAAATGTCAGAATATAGCAATAATCCCTATTTAGGATGTTAGTTGTTTTGGAAAATAAGAATGACATGATGTTTAGATATAAAATTGAAGACTTTTCAATTTGTTTAAGCTAATGGATATGTAAACTGGCATATAAAAAATGGCTGAATTATCTTTGAGTGACCACCTCGAAACACACTAATGTTAAATGCAAAAACACCTGTGAATGCTCCCCTGCTTTTCCAGTACTTGAGAATGTTTCTGGCATACAACTATAACTTTAAAGAAGAAGGTGGAATTTCTGCTAAGTCCTCAATCTTATAAAAAGGCCAGTGTAGATAGCAGTACAGTTTGTGCAAATTGAGGGTAGGCAAGCATATGGTTAGCATAGATCCCCCCCAAAATAGTTATAGCACATAGGAAACATAAGTTGAGCATATTGAAAATTTATTCTATTTTTAACAGCCTCTCTTTAGTTAAGTGGTCAAAGTCACAATTAACATTTCACATGCAGTGGCTGAGCTATATTTTGCAAGCCAGGTGTGACCTGATGGCAGGAATACATTTACCACCACACTCTCCTTACTCCGTAAAACTATCCTAAAGTTATGTGTGTTGGAAAATCATGGCATTCCACAGATAGAGAGGGGAACATTTCTAATACACCTTCATAACTGGAGAGTTGTCCTCCAGGCAATTATGTGACTTTCAACACACTTTGCAAGTCACTATAGTAACAGCAAAGCACAAACTTAAAAGAAAGTTCACATCCATAAATCTGTTTGGAGCTGAACTATTATTAAAGGCTTTGGTCTTCTTAATTCAGCATTAATTTTTAGTTGTATATTAAAGTTTTCTTTCAGTTCGAGTCATTTGGCTGTGATTTTATGTGACTAAGAAATTTCTTTGAATTAGCAATTCAGCTCATTTTGGGAAAAACTTACCCAGCATAAGGCTTTTTTGAGAGGATTTCTTTTCCGGGGGTCCAACATCTGTAGCACTGGATTATAAATTGTTTCTAAAATAAACTTAAGTTGATGGATCATTGCTCTTCCCATTTGGGCCTGACAAAAGGTAGCACTCACATTTCCTTTTTTTAATGCTGTAAACTGTGTATCACTTTTCAGCTCCTGTTAGAAAAATGAATTCTTACTCATTCTAAGATTTTATAAACTTGAATTTTACTTAGTGGTATAAGAAATGCTTTTACTAGGAATACATACAAAGTGCTATTTCATGAACAAATTCATAAAATCATATTTTTGTCAGGCTATTTAAAACTAAGCAGTATAAATAAATAGCCTTTTTCAAGAATTGCAGTTTGGGGCCTTTTTTTCTGTTAGTTAAGCATTCAGAGGCACTAAACTTTGAGCTCTTCATGTTGCTTAGAATCAGGTATCTTTGCTATGATTTCTTGGGAGTAAATTAATGATGAGTCAACATACATCAAGAGGAATTCCCAAATATTGACATAAGGTCTAAATATTTTTGGGCCTCCTTGCCCACTATCATGCTAATGTCTCAACCATGTGTTTTCCTTACCTTTCTCATTCAGATTAGTTCTTTTGCCTTTTGGCCTTTGTTTTGTCATAAAAGGGGAGTTTCTTTCATTTCTTTGCTAAAAACAGGTTAAATGGTAGCTCAAACTTTACAACACAGTCAAGGAATTTAAGGGCCTAATGAAACCTAAGCCCTACCAGAGGGGTGGAACTAGCCGGAATGACCAGAATCTGACTTCTGAGTTAGCTGCTACAGAGCTGTGAAGCCAGGGTGGCATAGGAGGATAAAATTCCTAACATTTTCAGACTTGTATATGGTAGGTCCTTAGCAAAACACACGAGAGCAGCATTTCTTCATATACACTCTTCAGTGTTACTCAAAAAAGAGAATCTATGTACAAGATTCAAGTAATTTAGGGAGAACACAAGTTAAAGATTGGCAAGGATTTTTTTTTTCTGCAGGACTTTTCAGAGCCTTTATTATGCTTTTATGCATTGTGAATATCCAAGAAGAAAAAGTGGCACTCAATTTTCTCCAAAACTTTTACTTTGGAATGCCATTTTCGTGAAGCATATCAGAGAAATGGTGTTTTACAGAACCCACTTTATTGAAAGATATTGCCAAATCCACGGTAAAAATGTATATGGTTTCTGGATCAGATCCACCCCTCCAACAATACAACTCAACTAAAGCTCAAGCTACTTGAAGTACACCTGACTGTTTTTGAGAGTTTTCCATCTAAGATACTAAATTGAATTATATTATTCCATGAAAGCCTTTTATTTCTTCCAGCAGCCTATATTTCTTTTCTACATATGTTTTACTAGTTGAAACCTTCAGAAATAATCTCTAGCTGGTCCCCACAGTAGGAGTGAAATTATGGTTTCTATTGATATGAGGTTAAAAAAAAATAGAGAGGTAATAATTAGATGTAAAAAGAGAGATATATAATAATATAATTTTGCAGGATAGTATTCTAACTGTATATTTGAAATTGTGGTTGATTTCCTCTGTAATCCTAAATCAACCACTTAACTATTTAGGAGTCCAGCATGGTAGGGAATACGTAAGCTTCCATTTGAATCATGACATTTATAACAGCATTAATACATTTTCCCAGACATCCTCAGTTTGGGGGCCTTCTTTGCTGGAAATGTCTATCCCCACATAATTTAAACTTTAATATGAGAATGTATTAGTCAACATGAATTATATAGTTCAGTATTTGATGACTTCTACCCCAAATTGATCTTTACCTTCACCTTTTCTAACCTAAAGACAGTGATTTCTTCACACATGAACTACTGTTTGGTTGATATTTGGAAAATAAATTGCATATATATATATAAATAATAAATTGCATATATATATTAATAAATTGCATATATAATAAATTGCATATATATAAATAATTGCATATATATGCAAATTGCATATATCTGTATATGTATGTGTATGTATATGTATGTGTATGTATATGTATATATGTAAATATATTTATATACATATAAATTTTATGTATATATTTATATAGATTACATATATACACATACATACATATTTTGAAATAGTAAATAAGCCAGATAGCCTGTGTTCTATATAATACTATATCTAACTTTCTTTCTTAATGACTCTTAATTTTTTTTAAAGTTACTACAAGTAACTTGATTTTCCTAACTCAGGAAAAAAATTTCAAGCTGCTGAAAAAATTTAACCTGCAATAATGCAAATATAACAGGAATACAAAACTATGTGTTATTTTTTAAATTTATTTTAAAAATGTATTTTTTAAATGAGATTATTTAAAATGTGCATAAGTTTTATTAAAAGCAAATGGAAAACGTGCAGGGAAATGGACATAAAGGATACAGGTTTGAGGCAGAATGAATATTTTATATTTACACATGCATAAAAGCACAAAATGAACATTTTTCCACAGGAAATTTAGGTAATTTGCATTCGCAGAAATTCATTACAGGAGTCCCCCACGGTGTCCCAGTGGCTGAGAAGCCTTCTCCCAAGGGAGACTCAGACATGCAGGCACATGGCTTTACCCAAGGAGGTACTCAGACACGCAGCTCTAGCCTCCAACTCTTCCTTCTATAACTGTATCTTCAATCGTCTACTTTTACATAATCTCTTTCCCCTTTCAAACTTCCTTGGTTCACTCCCCCACATTTGGCCCTATTCTGGTTTCCAAGACCAGGCCTTTTGCTGAGCAGGGAAAATAAAAAGAATGCTGCAGAAATAGTAAATAGTCCAGCCCCGTTTCAGTTTTCTTGCTCTCCCTTCAATGCCTGAGTCCCCTTTGAGAGCTGAGTTACCCCTCCACCCACCCAAGCTCCTCCAAAGCTATAGACCCCTTCCAGCTTCCACTCCCATAGCCTCAGACTATCGCTCCACTAATGAGCTCTTTCATCTCCCTTGATTTTTAGCCTCACTTTTGTGGGTCTCAGTTTTGGCTCCCAGATACCTTAATCTCACTGTCTCTGCACCAACTAAAACTATAGCCATAATTAAATAGGCAACTGTATCTTCAATCCTGTCAATTTTTACATCATCCTTTTGCCCTTTCAGATTTCCTGGACTCCAAGTCCTAATGTTCTACTACCCTGTTGGCCAAGATGCCCCATTCACCTTTGTACCTTCAATACAGTCTTGCTTTTGCTTCTACCTTCTCCATGGCCCATGACCTCTGAGCCCTGTTCTCTGCTAGATAAATCTTATCAATTTAGACATTTGCTACCAATGGGTAAAGTTATTAAAACAACTTTTACCTAATAAGTACTCAATTGATTATTTATGTTATCTATCTCCATATTTGCCTCTAAAATATGTGTGTGTGTCTGTGTGTGTGTGTGTGTGTGTGTGTGGTAAAATTAATGAAGGAGTTCGCATCATAAAAAGGTATTAATTTAAAACCAAATTGGGAAAAACCTGCATTGCGTGTATTGTGAGTCTTACTATTGGCTTTTATAATAGGCATATCTGGGAGAGGCTCAGGAGAGATCTTAAACTGAGGTAGATGGGCATGCTAAAGAGAAGCAAAGGTCCATTCCACTTGCCCTCTACAGACAGGAGGATGCTTAATTCACTCAATAGGACTTTGGCAAATGAAATAACAAAGTGGCATAGCTTCTTATGTTCCAAAAGAAACTTTAAATTTGAAGTCTCAGATAACTCACACTCTAAAAATATGAGGATCCCTTCCAGAAATGTAGCCATGCCAACAGTGCTCACAGGTACAAATGCTATCTGCTTAAAGCAGAAGAAAAGGGAAAATGGGAAGCAGAATATCCTGAATATTCAGTCTAAATTTGAGTCATTTTGGCCACAAGAAATCTACTATCACCAGGCTGTCCATTACAATTCTAAGAGTAAAAAACGAAAATTCAGACCTTCTTACAATGGATCGTATAGTCAGGTGGAAGGTGGCAGAGTGAAAAGCCGGCCCAGTTACCAGGGCCAGGAGTCATTACAGACACTGACAGTGATGCTTCCACAGGTACTGGACCCAGACTGCCTGGGCAGTCTGGGTCAGTGTCAGCTTGTGTGACACTGGCTGTCACACCACTCTATGCCTCAGTCTTCTCATTTGTTGAACAAGCTTAATAGAAGCTACTTCATGGGCTTGTTATGATGATGAAATGAGACAATAAAATTGCTTAGAACAGTAGTTGATTATTAATATTGGTCAGGTCAAATATGCTTTGCTGGCCACAGTATGTGCCATGAGCTTGCTTGGTGGTGGGCAAGTACCAGGCAGTACACACATGGCTTAGGCCCTGCTCAAACTCTTTCAAGAGATGGACGGCATGGCCTCTTGGTCACAAAAGTGGTTCTTCAGAGATTCAGGTTTGTGAAGGGAAAAAAAAAAATGCAGCTTCCCCCTTATCTGTGGTTTCACTTTCCATGGTTTCAGTTATCCAAAGTCAACCACAGTCTGAAAGTATGAAATGGAAAATTCAAGAAATATGCAATTAATAAGTGGCACAGCATTCTGAGTAGCATGATGAGTTCTCCCTCCCAGGACGTAACTCCTCCCTTTGTCCAGAGTCTCCAAGCTGTCTCCTCTGGTGCCATTATTCAGAGAGTAGCCTTCCCAGTTATCAGATCAATGTTGTGGCATCACAGTGCTTGTGTTTGAGGATTCCTTATTTTACTTCACAATGGCCCCCAACGTGCAAGAGTAGGTGATGCTGGCAGTTCACACATGCCAAAGAGAAGCCGTAACGTGCTTCCATTCAGTGGAAAGGTGGAAGGTCTCAACTTAATAAGGAAAGAATAAAAACTGTATGCTGAGGTTGCTATGATTTATGTTAAGAATGAATCTTCCATCTGTGAAATTGTCAAGTAGGAAAAATAAATTTGTGCAAGTTTTGCTGTTGCGCCTCGGACTGCAAAAGTTATAGCCGCAGTGCATGATGAGTGCTGAGTTAAGATGGAAAAGGCATTACATCTGCGGATGGAAGAGAAACATGTTCCAATAGATGGCAATCTGGTTCGGTACTATCCAAGGTCTCAGGCATCCACTGGCAGCGGGATGGGGTTCCTGGAGCATATCCCCCGAAGATAAGCAGGGACTACTGTAATACCAGTCTTTCTGCCACCTGTAATTCAGAGATATGTAGGCCCACTTAGGCCAAACAAAGAGAGGCCTCTAAAGTCCAACCACCTCAACAATGTTCCACACTGAGCTCTGAAGCCAGAGACCCCACTGTCCTGTAAAAAAGTGTTCCTTTGCTTTGCTTTATTTTCTACACTCTTATTTCCCTTGGGTTTGGATGTCTGGTAGAATGAAGAGTTTGATATTTCTTAGCACTCTTTCTTTCCGTATGCTTTCCTTATTTCCTTATCACTAAAACCCCACTCTTCTGAATTTTAATATAAAATCAAGTAGGCTTCAGCTGTCAGAATAGCATTACTTTTTTAATTATCAGTTTCTAGGATGGGGCTTTATTTTCTTTTTAGGAGTCCTGTGTTGGAACAGGCAAGTCATTACCATTAATAAAACCAAATCCTAGTGTTTCATTGGTATTCCAGCTCTCCATAGGGTCCTCACACAAGCAAATACATATTTGATTCCAATGGGGCTCTTTTCCTGTGCAAATGCTACAGGATTCTGCATTTTATTGTGGCATTAAGCTAAATTGGCTGTCCAAATGAATGGAGACACTTAGAATTTTACCATATACCAAACTGTCTCAGAGCTTATCTCCTCTACAAAACATATTCCAGTTAGCATTTGCCAGGAATACTTTACTCAACACTAATCATGAAAAACTTAATTTTTTTCAGCCTACTAATTGTGCAGACATTGTTCTGGTTATTTCATTTGGGTTCTTATATATATATATATATATTTTTTTTTTTTTTTGCATGCCTCTCACCTGTTTCCTCAATTGTCTCTAAGCATTTTAAAGGCTGAATCTTGTTAATTTCACAGTCATTTTTGCTGTTTAATATATTTACTCATTCATTTCACAAATATTTGTTGAGTACCCACAATGCTCAGCTATTATGGGGGTAAAAAGTTGGACAAGGCAATGTATCCTTTCCCCAAAACTCATAGGTTCTACTTCCATACAGTAAAGTATGTAGGGTAGAAGATTAAATAATGTTATAATGCAGTTACTTTTCCTGAATGAGAAACCTTTTTTAATCACTCCAAAGTAGCCACAACTTCACTTCAAACTCCAGTGAAATTATTTTTTCTCCCTCTCTCTCTCCACAGGATAGTGGCCAAAGCCTCCAAGAACCTCATGTCCACGCAAAGCTTGGGGATTGTATTTGGACCTACCCTTCTGCGAGCTGAAAATGAAACAGGAAACATGGCGATCCACATGGTCTACCAGAACCAGATAGCTGAGCTCATGCTGAGCGAGTACAGTAAGATCTTCGGCTCAGAGGAAGACTGACAGACAAGACAAGCTACTGAATACGTTCACATCTGTCTTGATGCCTAATATTTTTACATTTCTGTAAACATATTTCTGAAATATTTTTTGCCTTTCAAGCGACAGATGCCTCATTTTGTGAAAACTTAATGATGATTTTGTGTTTAAGTTCCAAACATTTGAATAAAATAATTGACAATATTTGCCTCTATGTGTTCTACATTAACCCCTTTGGTGCTATGCCTTCTAGCACTTCTAGGAGCACATCATGCATGCCTCATGCTATTAAATAATATGCAAAGACTAGCACATATTCAAAAAATGGCCTTACTGCTGCTCCAGGGAATTGGGTGTGTGGTTGTGTATGTAGAGATGTGAGTGAGTGTGGTTGGGAGTAGGGGTGCATGTGCACACATGTGCTTTCCCAAGATCCAGGCTGCCTTAAGCATGACTCCATACTGTTACTTGGACACGGATAGAACACAAAGAGGTAGGAAGGCAGAAGCCATTAATTTGTAAATAGAACGAAGGAGATCAGGTTCACAACCAAAACAGATATCTTTCATCTTTCCAGAACATTTTTATATGTATAAATATGGTCCAGCTATTTTCAATGCTATACAGTGAAATTTATAAATATAACATGTTGAATGGCAATTTTTCTCAAGAAAAATGAGAGTTCAAAGCATTTGCCATTGAATTTTTTTATAAATACAAATGTGGTCCCATAAACACACTATCTTATAAATTAGAAGCAAAATTAGTGCCCTGCAATTTTGATCTTTATATTACACAGGAATTGCATGACTGCTCATTTTTAATGCTAACATCCATTTTGAATCTTCAACAAACTGTATATCTTCCTTTTCCCTGGCTATGTCATTTTATGTAGAATTTTTATTATGCTTCTGAGGATGCTTTATTGGTGAATTACATTAAATCCATCTAGAAAGAACTTTTTTTAAAGCCTTTTTTTTCATATGCCCTAAGGATTACTTGACTAGACTTAGATTGCTTTATCCATTTGAAGGTTAGTTTCAGTTGTCATGGATAAACAAAAGGGTAACTGTCTAGAATATATCAAACATTGTTTTATTTTGAAAAGTATGTTCTAGTTGAACACATCTCATACTGGTTTTATGAAAGTATTCTGCTGATAAAAATGTAGACTTAGTTTGACAGCTTTTTAATCAAATTCAAACGGAATAAATAAAACTAATCCAGTGTGATAAAGAGTAAGTCTAGTTATCGATTTGTTCATAAAATGAAAAATAAAGCATGTAAATAAAACGGGTGAAGCACAGATCCAGAGCAAACACTTAGGGCAATAATGAGCTCCGCGGCATAGGCTGTCTGTCTAGATGGGGTATTCAGGAGACGGGGAGAGTCTGCTCAAGAGATAGCCAGATGTGCAGGCAGCTCCAACATCCATGGAGCTGCCTGAGGAAGCAGAGGACTCCCTTGTCCCTTTTGAATGTCTTCATTTTAGCAATGGCGCCAGTAAGTGGGCTTGTAGCCAAGAACAGAGAAGCCACCACAATAAGTGCTGAAGTGCAGTTTCATCCAGTGGGACGTATACACACACGAAAAGCTGAAAAAAGTCGCATGAAGCAGAACTCCATGATCTGAAGTCACCAGTAACAGTGGGCTGGCAGACTTGCTAGCTTTAAGTGATTCTTATATGTAAAATTGTAATTATGCCTTTCAGAAAAACATGGAGACATGAAACAAGAGTTTCTGGCATTCTATTTCAAGTCGTTCTCATTTCCATGCCATTCCGTATTCTCAATTAGGTCTTTCCCAAGACTTTGATTACTTCCCTTTTTGAAGCATTGGGGGAGAGTAGATTTAGTGGTTCTAGCATTAAAATCTTATCCCTTCACACGTATCCATCTTTAAAGTTATTCTGGAAGCATCAGCCAGAGAGAACCAGCACTGAAAGCCAAAGAGAAGTGGCACTACCTGCTTTGGGCAGGGACTCACAGCCCCTTGTCTCTGTTGCTTTCCAGATTTATAATCTTCAAAAGCACCAGCTTCTTGATTTCCAATCTGATGGGATTTAGCCTGATTCAAACCCCAGCTGTGTCCTGTCCCTGCCTGCTAAGGGCATTTAATCAGAGAATGTGTTTCCTCTCTGGGAAAAGGCCATTCCAACGTGCTGAGCCAAAGTGCCCATCACAGGATCTGACTTAACACACTAAGGCATAAAAAGGGTTACACCAAAAAGTTATTATTAGATTCTGTAACATCTCAAATACAGTGACGATGGCCATATCAAGTCTTCCATGTTTAGAAGCTGAGATTATAAGTATACTAGGTTGACTAAAAGGTTAGATTTCATATAACTGGTCAATATTCTCCAGCAAGAAGTCATGAAACACCAGTGAGCATTTCCTTATCTCCTAGTTTGAACCAGGCAAAATTCTAGGCACTGGTGACACAAATATTAAATAAGACAAATATTTCTACCCTCTGTAGTTTCAGCCCAGTGAGGGAGACTATCCCTAACAATTAATTACAGTTCAATACAAGATCAGGTGCCTTAGCCATCTTGGTAAGCGTGTAGACCCAGGATTCGGCACCTATACTTAAAGATGCTCAAAATGTATTGTTGAATGAATGGGCAAAAAGAACAGAAGCTATTCCAGACATATTAACAATGCTCAGTGGTTGACAAATACCAAAAGACTCAGTTACAGGCAGTAACTGTCCTCTGACTCTGTTACAGAGTTAGATGAGGCTTCATTGGGAAGGTAACCTTTTCTATCTAATCTTGACCAGTGAATAAGATTTACCAAAGAAAAATGCAGAAAACACACCAGGAAACAGGAATGGCATGAACAGAGTCATGAAAGACCTGACATCTCCAAAGAAAAGTGAGAAGTTCAGTGAATAAAGGGTGAAGTGCATGCCTAGCAATTTTGGAATATAAAGCCGGAGAAAGATGTTGGGATCAGATATCAGCCATGATAACATATTCAGATTTTATCCTGTAGGCAAAAGGGATCCCATAGAGGCTGTAAAGCCAGAAAGCTATAGAGAAACTTTGTTTCTTAGAGAATCTCTAAATTCACCAATGGGCAGGAAAAAATTAATTTGAGGAGACCAGCATTTTCTCATATATGTGTTTGTGTGTGAAATAAAATTATAATCTTATATTCTTAGGGTCAGTTCTAATTATGATAATGAAACATTTTAAGAAATTGTAACTTAGTCTGTAGAATGGAAACACAAGTCCCTAGAAAATCAAGCTAGTTATTATGTCCCGTTTCAGCACGCCTTTACCTACCCAGGATATCAGAGGTTTCCCCTCTTTCTTATTGACACAGAAAGCTGCTTGGAGATGGTATATATTTCATCTTATATGTTGACAGCCTGACTTTCTTAGCATGTGCCATATGACAGGATCACCATGCCACAACTAGTAATTGAAAGCCATATGATGGTTCTCCCTATCCAATTAGAAAACAAACGATCCAATTAAGAAAAATTTTAAAAGCTGTTAAAAGGAAGCAATCACTTGCCAATAGTGCTGTCCTTACAGTTTAACACAGCTAGAAATTGACCTGTACTTCTCTTTTCCACATTTATTTTTGTGAATTATAAGTTAATCACCCTGTCAATTCCTAATTAAAAGGCCCTGCAAAGATTTTCATCCAAAAAGGACTGTTGCTAAGGGTTCTGGGTCAAATTGCTCTGTTGTCAAAAATGAGAAATAAAACCAAAACAACATCAACTCTCTCCCAGGAAACTTACATCTTAATACCAAAAAATGAGGACTTTCTGGAAATATAATAATCACATTTTATATTTTCAACACTGTTTGATCTTATCTTTAGAACATAGATGTCTCCTTTTTTCTCTTTCTTTAAAACAAGGGTTGCAAATTCAGATGCCTAGTGGGGCCGGGCAGTGATAGAAACGAGTCAAGAGGAGCAGGCAGCAGGCGTATGAAGCAGCAGCTGTGGAAAAGTCAAGCTTAACGCCTGGCCAAAAGGGTCGGCTTCTACTCAGCTGGAGCCGATGTTGCTTATGTGGGAATGTGGGCACAATGTTGCCAGACCTTCAGCTCTTACATGAAAAGCCAGAAATTCAGGATCTTGTGTGAAATCTGTTTTTTAAGGGCACCAAATAAAACACAGCTCTGTGGACTCAGCCCAAGGACCTCAGTGTCACAAAGTTTGCTCCCCAGAAAGTGGTCGCACACGGAGCAGATTGTGGGGATAAGGAGCCCGAGCAATGGGAAAGAGCAGAAAACGTGTACACTTTGCACTTAGGAGAACTTGCTGTGTCGACCCTGAGCAAATTACTCACTCAAGCTGGGTATCTGTTTTCTACTTGTCTTATTTTGCCTTTCAGGGCTATGTAATGGAATCATATGAAGGAAATTAAAACAGGTAATACACCATGAAATTCCAAGTTATTCCTAAAAGATGTGGATGATGGATTTCCAGTTTATTAACTAATAATAACTTTATGTTCTGAAAACAATGAGAAGGAAGGTTGGGACCAGACTCAAAAAAAAATCCTGAATGCCATACTAAGATGTGTTATCCTAAGTTTCTAGTCAATTTTGAGACCCTGAAGGTCTTTTTTTAGCGGGGAAGTAACTTTATCGAAGCTGTAAAGATTCTCATGGCAACATTATGGAGTGGAATTTGAAGCAGGAAGAAATCATAGGCACCATTGCCAGACAGAAGATTATTGCTATAAGACTGTTAATGCAAGTCTAAATTCAGAGAGCAGCAGCAGATAGAGAAATTGATATTATGGTGCATCATACTATTAAACTTCTTCAGGGCTTTACCTGCCATCTCTTCATTATGACTGCTAAGTGCAAAGACCATCTCTTGTTATGCAGAACTCCCATACCAGGCCCGTTTCTGACTTACTCACTGGGTTGCGATGGAGGTTAATTCTAGATTCTGAAAGTGATTTGGCATTTGACAGTAACCATTTTGGCCAAGTCATGCCCAAGTCAATGAGTGTGCATGCTACCAGCATCATCCCCAGATGATCGTAGGGTCACTTCTATCATACCTGGCTCTGACCTCTCCCTTCTTTTTCTTGAGCCAATATTGCTCCTCTGGCCACCCAGAGGATCATCAAGAAATTAGTCCTGGGAAGATTAATTTTGATTAGCTAACATTTATAGAGCATTTGTTATATGCCATGAACTGCAATTGATATTGTTTTATTTAATCTTGATAACTCTACTGAGGAAGACACTATTATCCCTGATTTATACGTGAGGAAATTGAGAGTAAAAAAATACTGAAATTACCAAGTTCATGTAAGTAGTATATGCCAATATACTAATTTTTGAATATTTGAATCTAAGTAATATTTGAATCTAAGTAATATGGCGCAGAGGCACCTGCCTTAACCACTGTACCATATGATCACTTAATTAGGAAAAGATGCTGAAAAAATGTAAGTGCATAAACATCCCCAGGTATTTCTACTTGTGTGGGTGCCTGGTCATTCTGTTAAAACACCTGATGAAAGTTTTACTTTCATATGAATTTTCATAAAAGAATAAGGGGGATATTACACAATTTTTTCAAAGAAACACAGAGTACCTCTGTTCTTATGAGTAGATGGTTAATCTCATGCATGTTATTTCTATAATTGTAATATTTGTGTAGCATTTTGTTTGCCTACATGTTTTGCAGACATTGTACTACTTTTTTACTGCATTATGGAAAGGACAGAACAGAAGCCTCCTTACCCATCTTTACAGGTACCTGTTGGGGTAGCTTCAACCCCATGTTATGTTGTATTATGCTGTGTTGGATCATATTTGTCAGTGTCCTGTTATCATCTATCATATCTTACTATCTAATATTGTATTGAACTTAAATCTGGCCCTTTAGGGGTCCTGTGAAAGATGAAAAATGTGGGTCCCAGCAGCCTTCCTCTTAAATATAATTGAAAAAGAGGCAGGCATCAAGACATGTCATGTCTCATGCTGCCAGAAAGTGATCTTGAATCATTTAAATGATGAGAATACAGTGAACATTTTGTACAAAAAGATGACAATTTTCTGTAGTAGTGTTGTCCAGATGAAAATGCCTAGCTGTCATGGTAAGAGACCTGAAGAAGGATACACATACACACACACACACACACACACACACACACTCACACTCCTTATAGACTTATACAACTGATTTTTGCTATTTTATGCTTGAAGCAAAGCATGCAGGGTCCACAAAACTCTTAAGCCATCAGTAGGATTCTATACAACACTCCTCATTCAATAAGGAGAGCACTAAGAAAGCAGTAAGTGAGAGTGGCAACACCATGCCCGTGCTTGGGGCTCTGTGCACACTTGATGGATCAGTGAACCAAGACAAAATCCCAGAATACTAGCAACATTAAATACAAATATGATCCACCGTCAGGTTTCCTATCAAGTTAAATGTAGCGTCTTATGTGCAGCCAAATCAGTGATATTTGTGTTGACTCTTAGTCCCACCTAAACAAAGGCCATCAAACAGACATTCCTTCAGCTACCTCTCTTGAAGTGCAAGTCCCTAAGAAATGCTTACTAAATCACAGAAGCAGTGGAGAGATGGTAAGATTCACCAATCTAACCCATGCAAGTCTGACAGCAAATTTTGATGTCCTGGTTCAAGTCAGCTGGGAGGAGGAGGGGGTCTTAGGCATCTGTGACACCCAGCAGCATCTTCCGGTACACTTCCCTCCACTTATCAATGTGTGGTTTACATGTCAGACAAATGTTATAAGGCATAGGCATTCTGACCAACATGAAAATCTCAAAAGCCAAGGAATCTGGAAAATACAAGGCAGTGGCCTGAAAATCCTCACTTTCCTCTGGCACTATTTTCACTAACAAGTTTACTTGACACCCATGCACACACACACTGGAATTTTAAGAGCAGGAATGTAACCATTGTGCTAACCATTCTCACATCACTCGCAAAATGTGTTCTAAGTCCATATTGTGCAGCATACTTGAAGACATGTGGATTTTTCCACATCATTTGGTGACATTTTACACAGTTTAATTTCTGCTCTTTCTTGCTAGACCCTACCTTTTTTTTCTCTCACAAACATTCCACCAATGGGATTTTCTTGAGCATTTTATCCCTGCGCTCAGATTCCTCCCTTTTCTTCAGCATCTACTTGTATCGCTGCTGCACAACTTTGCCATGATGTGTCTGTCCAATTTCAGCCTCCCAGATTGAAAAGAAGGGGACACAGGTGTTCAACTGCCAAGGAGAGAAACCAGGTTAATGGAGTAGGGGCCGGCCTATGGGACATAAAGGGAAACCTCACAACCACAGGCAGAGGCCAACATGGAAGACTCCAGAGAAACGTGGTCCAGCACGGGATGTTCCATTCCTCCATTCTCCTCACCAGACCAGGTGAAAGGCAGCTTTTAAAGTTGGAAGGAGTGAGGAATACAATTGAAACCAAAATTGGTTTGAGCTCACTATTTTTCTAGCTATCAGTTCTGAGGTCACAGTCACTAAAACTGGAAACTTAAAAATGACTTCAAAAAGGCAAACGCTAACTAGATTTCACACTGGATTTCATTTTACTTGGCATTACAGAAAGAATGCAGGTATTAAATACACTGTTTCCTGTATACAATAAGGTTAATTAGTAGTGAGGGATGGAAAATCAGTGTAGACATAACTCTTTTCGACAGGTATCAAAAATAATCCCCTGATCCCTACAGACCCCAGCTGCATTGAAAGAGGAGTAATATAAAAGATTCTTTAAGCACAAAATTTTCAAACATTCTCCAGGTGTCCCCAGCACCAGTTAAATAGGCCCTGAACCCCCTGTGCATGGGCTGGCTCCCGCTCCATTCCCTGGCTCTAACTTAAAGGCGCAGCTACTCACATTGAATTTTCAGGTGCTGCGTAAAAGCTCTCCATACAAAGCGGCTGGGATTGCAAACGGAGACAGACAGGAGAACAAAAAGAAGAATATATTGCGACCTGCCTGGGTCTTCCCTAAGCTTCTTATCAATAAGGTTAATAAGGGTCTATGCAATTTACTGATCACTATGATGCAACAACCCTCCTTGTGCTCCAAATCTCCACGTAGGCACTGGCTTTTAATGCTTTTCTCAGCCAATCACATAAAAGCGCTTTTGCCCGCACCCCAGAGAATAAACTCCGGTTCACGATCCTGGCCTCTGTAAAATCTCTGGTCCGTTATTACACTTCTACCTGCCCTAGTTAAGCAGATTAACAGTTATTTCCTAGAATTTGATCTATGAGGTTCTTTGTAATTGAAGCTGGAGTACTCAGATATTACTAAAAAATGTATTTCTGAAAAACGCATTCCTTTTTTCTCTGGTTTAATTTTGTTATCCTCAATCATATGCATGATATTAAAAAAATCCAAATTTCTATCTCCTCTATAAAATACATGTCATATCAAAAAGGTGACAAGAGGGGGGAAAAGTAATTAGTGAGTTCACGGAGTTCAGTAAAAAAGTTAAAATGGAGTAACACATTACTTTTTATGTTAAGATTTCACAAGACAAATCTTGCCTGTGTTTTAATTGCATGTGACCCTGGCAGTCCTACTCTGAAATGAAGTGCTGTAAAATTAAAGATGACAGACGCTCAAAACAAGTCTTGTGATCTTGATTAAACTACAAAGACCACACTCTCTCTCTGCTGCAACTCAGATATCATGGGCTGTTTTATTTGGGGAATTGCTTCATTAATGCCTTCTTTGACTAGACATGTTTATTATATTAAAAAAACTGAGTATGGTGATATCTCACATAGCTAAATAATTCCCCCTAAAATGCAAGTTACAAATGAAGAGTGTTTAAATATCCTGCAGACCTAATGCTTTTATAAATGCTCACAATTATATATCTATATATCATATGTGTGTGTGTGTATGTATGTGTGTGTGTGTGTATATATATATATCTCACAATCATGAATAATTGAATATGGGCATGTATGGATATATATGACCATATTCATCCTTGAAACATGAATTACCTAATGCTAACCTAGGAATCTCTACTATAGTCTGAGAAGCAGAGCAATTATTCTACTATATTTTCTTAGCCATGTAAAATTTCCCAGGCCAACAGAATGTAAAGAATTTTACATTATCCTATACAGACAACTTCTGAGAAAACACTGGAATTTTAAAGTTCCCAGGTATAGTCTGAGAAGAGAACTGGATTTGATTCACACCTGATTTTTCAAAATTATTATCAAATCATTCCATCTAAGTTATATAAAACATAGAATAGATGCTTTTAAATCCTGCTTCTCCCCTGGGTGGGGGTGGGAAAAAAAGCAGAGTTGAGAGCAAGTCCTTATTTCATTGTACTGTTAGTGTCTCTTCCATGTCTCCACTCACCAGGTCTTGTTCAAATCTCAAGCCCTCTGGGACAGGTCCTTGTCCTCAACAAGGACCTTAACAAGTAGGTGAGATTATTCATGTCTAGGGTCTCCTACATTCTAAAGTTCTACGATCCTGTTATTTTGTCCCATTTCAAGAACACTATTTTTAATTCATGTTTCAATTCATCAATTTTATTTCATTTTAAGAAACAAGAAGACACTATATTTGTAATATGCACTGGCTATGTGGGTGTTAATATCTAACAGGGATATATGGATTCACCTGAGAATCAGAGCTGGGAAATCTGGTTTCCAGAATTCACTTTTTCCTGGAGTGTTCATCATTCCAGATAAGTCTCCATACACATGTCTCAATTTCTTCATGTTCAAAACACATATGGCAGTTTTTGCCCTACCTAAAAGGGTTGTTGTGAAAATAAAATACAATACTATATATTAAAAACTCTTTGAAAAAAAGTATGACTGATGCTTCCCAATCAGTATTATTTTTACAATTTTTCTGTCAATGGCCTTCAGTAAACACAAAAGCTTTTGCATTTACAAGCCAACTGACCCTTTAACTTACACTGTTCTTTTAAAAATCTTCATGCTTGCCTTTAAAATGAAATGGTTGTTCCTGTATGTTTTTTCAACACTGTCAAAAATCCTCAGGTGAAAGATATATCATGTCTTTCATATGGGAGATTTTTATTTGACAGAATAACTCAAGTTTCTGGACATAAGAAAGTGTTTATTAGAACCTAATTATGTATAGCATTGCCAGATTATGTTCGGCTAAGAGAACTGCAGTTACATCTACTTTCAGCCTCTCAGTCTCTCTCTACTTCCGAGTCTACTCTCTTCCATGGCTCTTTTATCTTTTTCTATCTCGGTGCCTCCTTCTCTGTTTCTCTGTCTCTCTTTATTCCCACTCCCTACCCTGACATTCAGTACAGGAATTTTAACATAGGTTTCGTGGGTCCCTGGATCCCTGGACTTCAACAGATGCAGGAAATCTCAGAACCTTCATGCTAGAGTTTTGGCACATTTTTCTGGAGTCCAAGTCTGGAGTTTTCATCATATTCTCAAAGAGGTCTGTAACTAGGAATTACTGTTCTAGATCCATTTCCCAGCCTATCAATACTGCTATCTTTTGTCTAAACTGAACTGTAGATGGGTCACTGTCAATCAAATCCCAAGTTCTAACAGGCCATGAGGAGTCTCCACGGCTTTCTGTCCAACTGCCTGACAGTACAAGCAAGTCCAGGGAGCTAACTATAGATCCAGCAAAATCAATTAGTACATATCAAAAAAAAAATTCAATCCTTAGAGCAACTCCCATTTATAATTGATAAAAATAATAAATAGGGGGCACCCATGAAATTAAGATACTTTGCCTATTATTCAACAGAGGATATTTAGAGTTTTAAGAATAAATCCAACAGTAACACAAGTGGTCCATTTTCACAATGCCCAAGTGAAAACTGTGCCAGACACATGTCCTGTGCCTGCGTGGTACTTCTACACCATTAGCTGCCACAAATCAAAGAGAATGTCATTGCTTTTAATAGGATTACATAGAACCCAGTAACAAGCAGGAAGACTAGCATTAGACCGAGTAACTGGCCAGTAATTTGGATGTTTAACCAACTGATTGGCTGCCAAATTGACAGGTCATCCACACTGAACTAGCCACTATTCCATGAATTTTCATGACTAAGATCACAATGGTTCATTTGCATGTGTGAAATTCCTCTGTGAAGCTGGCTTTTGAACTGGCTAGCTCAGCCAAAGACGTGTTTCACAGCACCATGCATTAGTGCCCCAGAAATACCATCGCATGAGGGGAGCATAGATCTTCCCAGCCCCTTGTATGTAAACACAATCTATAACTAGGAGGGCCAATCAACACAGATGGTAACAACCAGAAGGTAAAGAATACAGAGGAAAATTGGAACATTAGAAAACTAAGATTAGCAACAAAAATGAGCATTTGGATGAGAAAAGTTTAAAGTCTTCGGGTCTCCAGAAAAGTTTCAAATTTGCATGCGAGTGCTGCTAAGGGTAACTTCTTACACAGCAAGTATCCGGCGCATATCTGGGCATCCTTGTCATTATCAACAAACAGTTGTTAGCCACCACTTATGCACAATACAGTGGGACAGACATGAGGACAACAAGCACAGACCCCATGAAACAAAGCCTTTTCCTTAAGGGATTTATTATGTAGTCATAGAAGAAGAGAGGTGAGGCAAAAACAAAAATCATAATATCCCACACTTACTACCAACTTACCACATGGTAGTTATCTTGCAACAAACAATTCTGCGATGTAGGCAGTAAGGTAATGAATATTTCAAAGATGAGAAAATGTAAGCTTAGAAAAGTTACATCATTGCCAAAGGGAATAGAGCTAGGAAGTGACTTTCAGCCAGGTAGTCTACCTTTTGACAAATATTCTTAGCTCCTCTGTACCAAAAAGATAAGCAGTGTTAGAGTATTACCCCAAATATATTTACTTTAACATTATTATAATAGAAAAATAATATAAATATATAGTAATATAAAATCAAATAATTACACAAAGGAACATTTATATGATGAAATATTATGGAGACATTTAAAATCAGTTGTGTTTAAATACTATTGACAGGAGAAATTTGCTCATAGAAAGGAGCAGGTTACAAAATCATAGGTACAATGTGCTATTATTTATATGCTGTAATATGTACGTACACACACAACAAAATATTAGCAGTGGTGATCCTCTGGTTGTGAGATCGTCAGTAATTAATTTTCTCCCATTGCTCCTGGCACATCTTCAAGTTTTTACTTTTGGCATTTGTTACTTTTATAATTAGAAAAAGCCCAAGTATAATTTAAAAATATATAAGTGGTAATTTAAGGCTATATATGGTAATTGATACAGACAAAAAGTTCTGAAGAATTTCAAATAAGATCATGTTAAACAAGGGCCTGGATAAACCAGGAGAGGCTCCATGACAGCAAGAGAGTCTTGACTCAAGGAAACAAGGAAGTCATCGAGGCAGAGGTGTGACACAAGCAAAGGCCCAGAGGTGAAATTGACAAGATATATTTATAAGACCAGTTTGAGTGTTCCACCAGAGAAGTCAGAGGGACAACTGGCTTTGCATCTTTTATGGATCACCTTTTAAAAGGGGGCACTGAAGAAAACAAGGTTGGCCAGGTGCAGTGGCTCACACCTCTAATCCCGGCACTTTGGGAGGCCGAGGCTGACGGATCACCTGAGGCCAGGAGTTCAAGACCAGCTTGGCCAACATGGTGAAACCCTGTCTCTATTAAAAACACAAAGTTAGCCGGGCATGGTGGCAGGCGCCTGTAATCCCAGCTACTCAGGAGGCTGAGACAGGAGAATCACTTGAACCTGGGAGGCAGAGGTTGCAGTGAGCCAAGATGATGCCATTGCACTCCAGCCTGGGCAACAAGAGCGAAAATCCACCTCAAAAAAAAAAAAAAAAGGAAAATAAGGGTGCCCTTAATGTGACAAAATTTCTGGAACACAAAAGCATAGAGCACCAGACGTGTCATTTGGTGTAGAAGCTCAGTTCATGAGCCAGCTTCACAGTGGAATTTCACACATGAGAAGATAGGTAAGGGCCAAATTTTGGAAGCCCTAAAATGCCAAGCAATAGAGTTGGACTTTATCCTGTAGGCAGTGGGGGACCTTTGAAGTTTTAAGCAGGGGGGTAATGACAGCAAAAATGTTTTTGTAAAATTAATCTGGCAATACCAGGTAGGTGGATTGAAAGGCAAACAGCTACATGTATCTTTTCATAGACTTCTCCATGTTGGAAAAAATATTTTTTTTCTATGGACATCCTATCTTTCTCAATTAGGATTATAAATCCTTGAGAAGAAAAACCATGTCTTATATTTCCTTGTATCTCTAACATTTCTGAGCAATGGAGAAAGTATCAAACCATTGTTGAAGATGCCAGCTTTGGATTCAGAGCTTTCTGTGTGACTCCTAGCTCCTTAAAGCAGCAGCCTGACCTCTCCAAACCTCAGTGTGCTCACCTGTAAAATGACAACAGTAACATTCACTTCATAAGATTGTGGTAAGGATTAAGTGAGATGATGAGATTTTATATGTGGAGCCTGGGGGGAAATGTGCACTAATTGGTAACTATAGTTTTAGCAATCACTGTCATGCCAAAGAAAGTTATTAAGACAAGTTAACTGGCGATGATGTTGATGTTTGCATTTGACTCTTTTAGACACTAAGTGGACAAGCATGAACCAAATATAACTTAGAAGCCAGTTATTCTACAGGCAAAGTTGGGCACTGATAAAATTCAAGTCCACTGAACCTAGTACATACAGAACCCAGCAGGACAGGTGTTTGGAAGCCAAAATAAATCTTGAGCAAGTAAAAAGAGCTAGCTGGCTGGTACAGCCCAGTTGTAATATTAAGTAGCATCTGTGCAAGGACTGGGCCACATCCCCAGTCATGAGAACAAATGTCTGGCAGCAGCTCTTCCAAAGAAACCTTTCCATTAAATTTCTGTTAACCAATATTATCACAATGTAACCTTACTTCACAATGTGCCCTACATGTAGTTTGAACAGGTAGACATCTCTGTGGCATGGATTAAAATGCCCGAGCTCTTGGAGAAATAACAGATTCTTGTTCTTGGATAGGAAATGTACAAGGTGCCTCTGGAGCAGCTCATTGTGCCAAAAGACAAGGGAGGCACCAAAGAGTAATAGAACCGGGTCAAAAGGTGCCAAAACCAACCTGAAGAGACTTCCACTGGCATAAGATGCCATAAACTGAGCAGCCCAATGTGTAATAACTACAGTAGATTGAAAGATATCAAAAATGTTTCCTAAATCCAGGTAACAATACTAACAAAAGAAAGGAAATACAAATTCACTGCTCACCAAAAAAGAGTGCTAAGAAAACAAAGAAGTAAAAAAGGCTGAGTGCTGTGGCTCACACCTGTAATCCCAGCACTTTGGGAGGCCGAGGCGGGCGGATCACCTGAGGTCGGGAGATCCAGACCAGCCTGATCAACATGGAGAAACCCCGTCTCTACTAAAAATACAAAATTAGCCAGGCGTGGTGGTACATGCCTGTAATCCCAGCTACTCAGGAGGCTGAGGCAGGAGAATCGCTTGAACCTGGGAGGCGGAGGTGGTGGTGAGCCGAGGTCATGCCATTGCACCCCAGCCTGGGCAACAAGAGCAAAACTCCATCTCAAAAACAACAACAACAACAACAACAAAAACCGAAAACAAAGACTGAAAATTGATATAGAAAGAAAACAAACAAACAAACAAAAAAATACGTAAGTATCCATTAAAAAAAAAAAAAAAAGAAAACAAACCAAGCATTTATTCTGACTCTCTTACATGAATAGTATTTCAGGATAACCAAATAGTTGATTAGGAGAAATTTTTTATAGAATTTCAGCTAAGAAATGCAAAAGGAAAATTGTACACATACTGAAAAGTAGATAGGATAATGTAACAAAGCTCTAGATATTCGTTGCCCAGCTTTAACAAGTACTAACATTTTTCTAATCTTATCTCATCTGTCTACCACTTTTTTTTGTTTGAATGTTTTAAAGCAAATTTGAGCCATTATCTCATTTCACCTGTAAGTTTGTTGAAAAGGTACCTGAAAAGGTACTCTGTTATATAGTCAGAAATTATACTGCAGGTAAAATAAAACTAGATCGGATAGAAGTGACTTTTCATGAGTTATCTCACCTAACCATCTGTATTAGTCCATTCTCACACAACAATAAAGACATACCTGAGACTGGGTTATTTATAAAGAAAAGAGGTTTAATTGACTCACAGTTCCACAGGCTGTACAGGAAGCATGGCTGGAAGGTCACAGGAAACTTACAATCATGGTGGAAGATGAAGGGGAGGCAATTACATCTTACCATGGCAGACCAGGAGAGAGAGTGAGCTAAGGGGGAAGCACTACACACTTTTAAACCATGAGATCTCATGAGAACTCACTCACTATCATGAGAACAGCACAGGGAAACCTGCCCCCATGATCCCATCACCTCCACCAGGCCCCTCCCCCTCCAACATTGAAGATTACAAATCGACATGAGATGTGGGTGGGGACAGAGCCAAACCATGTCACCATCCAATCAACTTACAGAGCCTTGAAGAAATTTAAAAGACAAATTCATTTTCATGAGCAAGATGGGGGAAGGGTACAACAACTGACCACTGCTCTCAAAATGGACACAGAGCCCAAGAAGCAATTGAGACCAATAAAAATTGTTATTACGGCCTGCAGTTACCGGGCTGTAGTGCATTTCAACTTGACAATAAAAAGAAGCTTTATTTACCTTTCTAAGTAAATCTTGGGCCTGGGACTATTCCTGCCATCCCCACCACAAGGTGATTCTCAAGTATATCTATGAAGGAATCAAAACAAAAGGTCACAAAGGAGACCTATTTGATCTCAGAAATTTTCCTTTATATGATCTAATCTCTTCTTTCCCCTTAGATGAGTTATTTAAAACTTCTACAAATAAATCCACTCTCCCAGGTGAGCACAAAGTGACTAGTATAACTGCCCTCTATATCCAAGAAATTGATTTTTTGTTAGCGTTTAAATTCTTCAGAATCCAGAGGAAGGCTGCAAAGAAGCTTGTGGCATTACAGTTGCTGCTATCACTGTTATCCTGGCCAATATAAGTATGTTTTAAAGCCCACAGGTTGACATTCCGATGAATTCAACAAAATGATTTCACAGCAACAAATTAGAGAAAACATGCATCTATACATGTTAATGTAAAATTTTATTTTTCCAAGGACTCAAGCTCAGGACTTTTATGTCTCGATTTTTTTTTAATTTCCTCTCATATTTTCAATATCATGGCTAAAACTTTTTTATAAATCCTTTTTCACACACTCTTATTTAATTCTAAATGATATTCTCCATTTGCCTTCATTACAGAAATCTCTAGTCCCCAATCAGCCCTGAAAGAGAAAAACTATCTACATAATTCCAGAAAAAGAAGTTTCACTCTTTTATTTGTACCCTGTTAGTATCCTACCTGGTATGAATACTAGAATTATAACACAGAAAAACAAAAGGGCAGCAATATATCTTCTTTGAGACACATAGAAGGATCATTTCCCCAAAAATATTTTTTCTATTTTTATACCGTAATTCTTGAAATTCACAGTCACTTGTGGGGGGTAAGTGAATGCTATGGTTTGAGCGTCTTCTCTCAAAACACATGTTGAAACTTTGTCCCCAATGTGGCAATGCTAAGAGGGAGGGCCTTTAAGAGGTGATTGAATCACAAGGGCTCTGCCCTCATAAATGGATCAATCTATTTATGTATTAATGGATACATAGATCAGTGGGTTATCATGGGAGGGGTAGTGGTGGTTTTATCAGGAGAGGAAGAAAGGCTTGAGTTAGCATGTTAGCACTCTCAGCCCCTCACCATGTGATACCCTGCCACTCTTCAGAGAGTCCTCACCAGCAAGCAGGCTCTTACCAGATATGGACTTCTCAGCCTCCATACATTGCTTTCCTTTATCAATTACCCAGTTTCAAGTATTCTGTTATTAGCAGAAGAAAATGGACTAAGACAGTGAAAAATACATTTTAAAAGGAAAATGTATTACTTATATGAACAGTTTATCAGCCATTTTACATTCATGAACACAGTAGCCCAGATGGGCCTTTCCGTCCAGCGGGCAACAAGGCAGATTCATCTCTCGTGGGCTGTTGGTGTGGTGGGAGCTCCTAGGAGTGGCACCCGGGGTGAGTCCTAGAGGGTGAAGGCTCTGGCACACCAGAACAACATGGAAAAACTCAGGTGAGAGGCAGGGCCCCGTGTAGGGGATGGATGTCTAAATGCACATCACCCATTTGACAAATTCATGCCAAAGACACTGCTCTAGCTGCTTTGAGAAACATAAAAATGAAATGAATCCTGAGGCTGGGTGTGGTGGCTCACACCTGTAATTCCAGCACTTTGGGAGGACAAGGCAGGCAGATCACCTGAGGTCAGGAGCTCGAGACCAGCCTGGCCAACATGGTGAAACCCAGTCTCTACAAAAAATACAAAACTTAGCCAGGTGTGGTGGCATGTGCCTGTAATCCCAGCTACTCAAGAGGCTGAGGCAGAAGAATCGCTTGAACCCAGGAGGTGGAGGTTACAGTGAGCCAGGATCTTGCCACTGCACTCCAGCCTGGGTGACAGACCAAGACTCTGTCTCAAAGAAAAGAAAAAAGAAAAGAAAAGAAAGAAATGAATCTTGAGATAATAAATCTTGAGTACTTTACACAGCACAGGTTAGCTCAAATTCAAAATTTTAGGAGTACAGTTCTTAATATTACTTATTTTTGCTTCTTTCTTTACTTTCACGTGGTATCTTCTGTCAAACTCTTAAGACATACATATATGTTTTGTTGAGAAGTGGTTAGTACATATATGTACATACTTTGTGTGTATATGTGTGTGCATATATGTCTTTTTTACCCATAAAATTCCAGTTTGTGATAGGAATGCTGGACACTAAGTCATGTGACTATCAGTTTCTTAGACTTGAAACTCAGCTCAGTTTAAGTCATCTTTCATGAAAGATATAGATCATTGACCAAAAGTGTGGGTGAAAGGGAGGCAGCTTTAAATCCAAAGCAAAGCCTGAAATGAACATTCTAGAAGTTAAAGAGGCACTTTGGGGTCAGAGTGCAATAGGCAAAGTAGTATAATAGAAACCCACCAGCTTTAGGGTCAAATAAACTTAGCTTTGACTCCTGCCTCTGTTGCGTCTACTAGCTGTGTGGCCTGGTATAAGTTACCTCAAAGTCTCAGCCTTCTCACCTATAAAACGGGGATAATAATACCCACCTAATGCCGTTGTTGTGAGTAGTGAATGCAATAATGTACAGAGAGTCCCAAACATATAAAATGTCCTGAACAAACGACATTTGTTGCTTTTGCTACTCTTATGTCAGAAAACAAAACAAAACAATCACACAAACAAAGACCCTGGAGGAACAGTGGAGATATTTGAGTTAGTGCACAGATGTTTTCCCTCCTATTTCCACATTCCACACCACTTCAGTCTGACCCAAAAACACAGACGCCAGCCAAAAGGGAGCCCACCCAAGAATCACACAGATAGATGCCAAATTGAATTAGTTAACCCTTGATTTAAATATAAGGACATTATATTTTATGAATCAGTTCCTAAAGTCCCCCTCAGGCCACAGGTATATAATAGCCCTTAACTTTTTTTCAATGCTAAAGTACAGTAATTATAAATAAAAATATAATAAACACACATCAACCCACCCCCCCACCCAACTGCAGAATGATAGCACTTCATCAAACATGCTTCAGACTTTTTAAATAACAGAAACGAAACTTTGCAGATAAAATTGAAGTGTCTTTTGTTCCCTGCCTGAAGTTCATTCCCTTCCCACCTCAGAAGTAACCACTGTAATGAATATGGCATGGATTCTTCTGGAAAAAAAAATCAATGTTTTTGACTTTTACCACATAAGTTACATGTATAAACAATATATGTATTATGTAGTTTTGCATTTTTATACAAGGATACTCTGTGTATCATTTCAAAACTTACTTTTTTACTTTCATGTTGTTTTTAACATTGGGGCAATCTGGTATATAGATGTAGTTCACTGGTTTTAAATGCTATGTAGTAATTAATTTTTTTTAACCAAGGTAATACTACTTTAAAAAGGAAAAATTTAAGCCAACACTTTTCTCCAGGCTCCATGCGACATACATTTACCATTCCAGAATTGCTTCTGTCTCCTGCCTTCTTTAGGCATCTTTCCTTTTACCTATGAGTTTCTTCCTGGCATTAATGATTATCATTCATTCATTCATTCATTCACCCTATATTTACTGTGAGCCTTGCTTAGGTAAGGTACCGTTTTAGGTTATGGGGATACAGAATTGATTGAATCCGACCAGGTCCCTGCCTTCAAGTAGTTTATATTCTACTGGAAGCAGCAAACAACACATAATTAATCAAATAAACTATATAGTCTCAGCTTATGATAACTTCTCTCAGAGAATGAAGACAATTATACTATGAGGATAAGGAGTGGTGGTGAGACATCCACTTTAGGTAGGGCAGGGTCCACTTCAGAAGGCCTTTCTGAGAGGTGCTTACATTTCACCGGAAATTGTAGGAACAAATACGAAAGGAGGCAGCACATGATGAGACCAGAAATCAACATTCCAGGGAAAGGCAACCAAAGAGCATAGACAAGCTCGCTCATGCAGTTATCACACAGAAGAGAGAGCAGCACAGTGGGAAAATAGTGAGGCAGGGAGTGAGTATTACATGATGACATCAGACAGAGCAGAGGGAGCCCTGTGGGGAATTACAAGGTGTTCAGGTTTCATTCTAAGTGATACTGGCAGCCTAAAATCATTGTAGTCAGGGGAGCTACATGATCTAACTGATTATCGTAGCTTCTGGGTAGAGAAGGATTACAACAGTTGTAGAATGGAAGCAGGGAGACCAAGCAACAGACAATGATGTGGACAAGATGAAAGCAGTGGAGATGGAAATACCTTTTGGAAAAATGATCAAGAAGACACATGGATGAATCGATCTTAGAGAGTGAAGGGGAGGGGAAGGAATCGGGGAGCTTTCCCCAGCTTTCCATCTAAGATGCTGGATATCAGTGCCATTTATTGAAATGGTAAAGTGTGGAGAGCAAAGATAGTTTGGTCAAGGGATAAATCAAGACTTCTTTCTTAAACACATTAAGTTTGCAATGACTAGATGTCTACCACATATCCAAAAGGATGCCTTGAGTAGACAATAAGTATTTTGGGCCTCATGGGAGAAGTTATAGCCAGAGACATAAATATAAACATGTAGGTATTATTTACAGCCATGAGCTAGATAAGGTCAGCTAGGGAGAGAAGGTAGATGGAGATAAGATGGTCTAGGACTGGTCTCAGGTCACTCCAACATTTAGAGGAGGAATATGGGAGAAATTGCCACCAAAAAATGACTGGGAAAGAGTAATTAAAAAGGTAGGGGGAAACTATGGAGAAATCCAGGGTAATGTGGTGTCAAGGCAACTAAGGAAAGGTGTGCCTCATGGCAAGACTTTTAATGGAGTGGAGAAGATGGATCCAGCATGGAGACCATGAAGAGTGAAAAAGAGGTGATAACATTGACAGACAGAGTTTAACAAATTTTTAGGGAAATTTTGCTTTGAAGCACAGGAAAGGACTGTGGGGTCAGTAGAGGTTTGTTGTTTTGGTGTGTTCTGTTTTGTTTTGTTTTAATGTGAAAGATACTTGTTCTGGCATTCTTATATGCTAGTGGGATCCAGATCAGAGAAGAAAACTGATGATTTAAGGGAACAAAGTCCTCAAGAAGGCAGCACAAGAGAAGAAATGGGTACAAAAAAACGCATTTCTTTCTGGTAAATGGAACGAAGATAGATGGGTACACGTACAGTTGGGCATGTTAGGAGGTGGGAACATAAAAATGTACATCTCTGATTAGTTTCTTTTTTTCTATGGCTGGGTGACTAGCTAAGAATAGTGGGGGAAGCAGCTGGGCACAATGGCTCACGCCTGTAATCCCAGCACTTTGGGAGGCCGAGGAGGGCAGATCACGAGGTCAGGAGATTGAGACCATCCTGGCTAAAACAGTGAAACCCTGTCTCTACTGAAAATACAAAAAATTAGCTGGGCGTGGTAGCAGGCATCTGTAGTCCCAGCTACTCAGGAGGCTGAGGCAGGAGAGTGGTGGGAACCCGGGAGGCGGAGCTTACAGTGAGCCGAGATCGCGTCACTGCACTCCAGCCTGTGGGACAGAGCGAGACTCCGTCTCAAAAAAAAAGAACAGTGGGGGAAGCATGTGGAATGTTCTAGGTTAAGAAGAAATAAAGAAAAAATGTTTTTAAGAAGGTAAAAAGAGAAGTCTCTAAGAAAATTTAGCAATGTTGAGTGTAAGTTTTATGAAGGCAAGGAACTTTGTTTCCTTTGTCCACTGTTCTATCTAGCTCTGAGCAGAGTGGGCATTCCATGAAAAATGTATTGGATGAACAAATTAATAAATGAATGGGGAGAAGAGATGATGGACGTTTGAGTTATATCAGGGTTAATTTTGCCATAGTATTATGGTGGAGAAAGACAAGAGCAATTTTGTTGAGATAAGATGAGTACAATGATAGATCTTTACATGTAATGGATTTTGCAGGGGCCAAGGGAAAACTTCTTCTTTGCCCACTGAAGGTTCGCTTCAAATCTACTGACAAAAGACAGATTCCTAGAAGAAAGGCATACAAATTTATTAGTGCACATGAGGGAATATCAGAGTGATGACTCCATCCACTACGTAGTGGGATACCAACGGTTATATACATCTTCACAGGGGAAAGGGAGATAGGGAAGTGTGGATGATTTCAGGGGGGTAGTAAATGATTTTTAGAGGGGATTCAATTGGCTTGAAGGATGTACAATGGCCTGGGACAACATCTGTTGGGACCACAGAGCAGGCAACGGTTTGTGACATTAGCCGGTCCAGGTGCATTGATAGGCTTCAGTCTTTCTTCCTGTGATATGAATTTAGTTAATGAAAACTCAGGGAAGAAACAAAAGGCAATGGTTCTCTTCTTTGGCAGGTTGGTACTTTAGGCAGATAATGGAACTCCGGAGAACAACTTCATCCTGTGCTTCGGGAGAAACAGAGGTTGAAAGACAGGAGCAGGGAAGCTCAGAGAGACCTTGAGACTCCTTCTTCAGCTCAGCATGTCAAAGTGCCACATTTTGGGGTACTGACATTATTGAACTGGGTGAAGATCAAGGAAAAGGATGATTTATTTAGCCAGTGAATTTGTGTTTCTCACCAAAAAAAGCTTCCATAAATGTAATACATTAAATGGGCTAAAATACAAGAGGTGGCAGGCAACAGGATGATTACATTAAGACTTTGGAGGTGACGCAGGTGTGAGTGATGAACAGGTCTTGGATTAATCATGGATGAAGCCAAGTGAGAAAATATTTATTAGGAACAAGAGAGTCTAGGAACCATGAGGCCAAGGTATAGAATGGGTCATCCATGTGGTTGGTTGAAGTCTCAGCAAATTGTTATAGAAATGGGAGAGGAGAAGAAAGATAATGGAGCAGGGGTGGTAGCAGATGGCATGACCCTCAAAACGTGACCTTCAGCAGGGAAAGCAACAGTCTAAAAGTGGCAATAGACAGCAAGGAAGCATATCTTCTAGCTCCTGCTCCTGAGCTAGGTGAAGCTGGGGAAAAAAAACCACCTTCACTTAAGAGATGAGCAGGGAAAGTATCCTCAAGGAAGATGTGTTTCAGTTGAGGAATGGAGACAAAGAACACATTCAGAGGAGAGACAGCCACTGCAGGAGGCATCACTATCCCCAGTTAGGAGCTCCAGACACTCCCAGAACCAGTCTAGGGAGGAATTCAGCTACCTCTGGGAGGAGCAGGCTGAATAGAAATGAGAATCTGGGGCCAATGATGGATTGAGGTAACTTGGACCTTGCTGAAATCAGGGATGGAGTC